>NC_060074.1:92962500-97962500 GCF_922984935.1 Meles meles | reverse complement strand
ACCAGGACAATGCAACACTGACATATTGTGGGATCTTGGGCAAATTTACTCTAACCCAATTAGTTTCTGTTTCCATGCTTGCAATATGGTGTTAGTGATGTCTGTCTGTTAGGGATTGCCTGGCCCACACCTTAACCTTAACTGGCTATTTTTTATGTGCAGACATGTTCTGGTTTTTTCATTACATTTCCTCATATAATCGTCACAATCACTGCATAGGTAGGGATTATTATTATTCCCATTTAAGATAAGGACACTGATACTTAGAAGGTGAATAAGAGAGCATGGACCGTGTGCTCATGTTTTAACAGAGAATCACAGAAAGCATTCAGAACCTACATCCCAATTTCCTTTCTAGAATAGCAAGTCAAATGGAGATAACAGAGGTTGAAACAGTAACTTCCTACAAAGGTGACTGACTGACCACCAGCTAATTATTCTTATTTCCTGGTGGTCCTCAGGGTCCAGAATCCTGCAAGCCTTACTCCCCAACACCAAAACCTCTTTGTATCCCATGTGCTTCAAGCTGCAAGTTACGGTCCCTCAGTAAATCACGAAATCAATTTGTGGTTCAAAACCAACATTTTTATGAGGGAAAGAAGAGAAGGGAAGGAAGGAGAAGGAGAGCCCAGGGGAGGGAAGGGAAGGAAATAGCATGGAAATGGAAACAGAGTATCTACCACATAAGGACCACTTTACAGTGTTTAATGAAATGGTGGTGGTGGTTGTAAATGTGCATGTGTACCAGGTTGCAATGTGAAGAGTATTTTCTTACTGTGGTTCCTGATCCAAAATGATTTAAATTCATAGCCCCATCTTATTTTGATTATCATAAGCTTGTTTTCATGGTGTTAAACTCAGGTCTAACCTTGCTTAAAGTAAAGCCCCCATCTATTTTTCTGAGCTGATTCTGCAAGAGAAAGGTGAAGGGTTGTGTGTGCCCAAGATAGTAGTGAGAGGGAGTATGACAGACGGTGCGGATGGAACTGGAAGAAGTGGAGGGGGCATTCATGACTTGCATGGACTTTGTTCTTAATGGTAAAGGAAAGCCTTGCAGGGCTTTTGATTAAGGAAGTGATGTGATCCCATTTATATAAAAGGGAGCGGATGGTAGGAGGCAAGAATGGAAATAGTGAGCAAGGTGGCATGTTCCAGGATAGTAGTTGAAATGGAGAGGAGAGAGTCGACGCTTATGTACCAGTCAGGGTTTGCTCAAAGGAGTAGAACCACTAGGAAAAAATAAATGATAGAGATGACACTTAACAGAGTGGGGCCCAGCGTATGTGAGGCTGTTGTTTCTGGGCTTGGTGCTAGAGCCTGAAGGCCTCAGGATTGGCAGCTGGGAAGGGAAAGAGCCCAGGTAGTGGAAATAAGAAGAAGCAGGAACCCGTGAGACTGGGGGGAAGTCACCAAGAAAGATCGTAACTTGCTCTGTCTCTCCCCACCTCCTGACCTTCAACTTGGATGATGACAGGTTCCTGAGGGAGAAGCAGACCTGTAATCAAGGTGCTCGGTGGCATCTAGCCTCAGACTCGGGGGAGGTGGAGCACAAGAGCCACAGGGGCTGGAAGCCGTGGGCCTGGCCACGTCCCAAACCAACACGGTGACACAGCGGATAAGCAACCACGCAGTGAGCTACAATAGCCCTTGTGTTCTGCACCCACAGGCTGAGTGTCCAAAACCAAACCAAACCACACCAAGTCTTGTGCAAAATTTTTCTTGAGGCCTGTGATAACTAGGAATTACACAGGGAAGAGAATTCTGGAAAATGTGTTTCCAGCTTAAGTAGATCAACACAAAATAAATACTTCAGAGGGGACTTTCCTATTCCACAGAAAAAGGAGGCTTTATCTTTTGCTTCCTGGGAAGAAGATGACTCCTTGAGGGAATTGAGCTAAACTGTCCTGCAGAAACAGAGACGCACAATCTCAGCACTCAAAACAGTACCGCTTCTGTCTTACTGACACAGAGTCTGCTGTAGATCTCAGCAATTCCGCAGTGTGATCGCATGGTGATCAAATGATCTGGACACTCCCACCTTGTGGATCTGCCATTCCAAACCAAGGCCCCATGATCACAGCAACAGATAAAAATAATGCATCCTCCATCCTTCAAACTAAAGTGTTTATTACACTTCTGCTCACAGCACTTTGACCATCAGAGGACATTCTGGGACAGGACATAGAAGAAAATTATTAAGTGTTCAAGGTTTATCATCATCATCATCATCATCATCATCATCATCATCATCACTATTATTATACTGTAGACATTCTTACCACTCATATTACTCTTACCTATTGATAAAAGAATATTTCCCCATCAATGCCATTGTATTAAAATGGCATATCCAAGGGTTCTTCTATACCCGGTGCCAATGTAGTATGACTTCTGCATCATACATTGCCTTCCCGAAGTTTTGTTCTATGCTTGTCTGCCACCCTGGAGATGCCCGACTATTGGGAACAATTTTATGTAAGGTTTTGAGGGTGTCTGGCTGAATGTCAATATATTGCCTGGGGAAAGAGGAGTTTCACAGTGATATTTTAGCAATTTTATTATAAATTAAACTGGCCCTAAAAGAGATCAGGGTCTGTGTGGTGTTTTCAGATATCACAGCTGATGCCAAAAGCATGTGTATGCACGTGCATGCATTTTCTGACACCAACCAATTATCCAAATCCCCAAAGCCAGTTGGGTTGTTGGTGTCCCATAGTTCACTTCAATTCTGACATCTAGTATTAGCACGGATCCCCACAAGTTAAGGACTCAGTCTTTAAGACTGCCCCAGTTCAGATGCATCACAAATAAAGTGCCCAGGCTACCCACACTACCACTGGGCCAACTGCAAATGTGAGAGTTCCCATGACCCTCCTCTCTAAGTTTTGATAATCTGCAATAACAACTCTTAGAACTTATTGATGTGCTATATTTACAATTGTAGTTGATTATAAAGAATACAAAAGAACAACCAGATCTTAAGAGGTACATAGGGTTAGGTCCAGAATTGTTCCAAGTACGGGGGCCACCATTCCCCTTGGAGACAGACTATGTACTCGACCAGTACATGGATCTGTTCACATACTTGGAAGCTCCCCATTGATTAGAGGTTTTCATGGAGGGTCCTTTCGATGGGCATGATGGATTAAATCATTGGCCATTGGTGATTGAGTTCAATCCCAGCCCCTCTCCCTGGAGGTCCAGGGCTGGAGCTGGAAGTTGCAATCTTCTAATCATGGCTTGGTATGTTTCAGGAATCACCGTCATGAAAACACCCAGCTCCTGACATCCATCCCCTCACCCTGCAGCCCTCCCTCCCACCTCTCCTCATGTGTCATCTCATGAGCATATAAAAGTATTCTTATCAGGAGATTCCAAGGGTTTTAGAATCAGTCAGGAACTGAGGAGAGGGAGCAAATATTTATTTTTATTGATTTATACAGTCTAAAGATCCTGTGACAAGTGGAAAAGACTCCAAGGCATGGAGTATTGGCCACAGCACGAGGACAGAGGGTCGAGGAAGAACACCACAGTATGGGCTTCTGGAGTGCTTGAGAACCATGAAATCCTGCCAGCAAGTACTAAAAAGGCAAAGGAAATAACTGGTAGATGACCTCAAAGGGACATGCTATCAAAGATTGCCTAGAATAGAAAAATTGGCATTTTAATTTGTTCTTAAACAATAGTTAGCCATGCATTCTACAACACATCGGAACTGAGGAGAGCAGAACTGAGAACCTCATGCATGCAAAACCCCCCAGGACCTCCAGGGAATAAAACGCTCTAACCAAGTGTGCACTTCCTCAAAGGAAAGAAGCTTATTTTGGCTATTTTCACTTTGAAGGATAAATAAGGAGCATAACACTGGCATTTATTTAAAAGCTATACCAGAGGTCAGTGGATGTAATGAAAGTCAGGAGGGTGTATGTACGAGTTTGGGAATGACAGAAAGAGAGAGAATGGGTTATCTGGAACTAGAGAACTACAGAGAGCTTTGGCATTTTCTAATTGGTGTTGTTCCTCTGGGAGCTAGAATACTCTGTAACTACTCAGGTGAGTGATAATGGACAATTATCTTGAATTGAGTAACTAATTAGGTGCTTTCATTGTAAATTCTATACAGCCATGAAACCACTCCAGGAGAAGCAAGAAAAAATTGAGGGGGAGGAGGCTGTCTTTAAGACTGTAATAAGTGATAATGTCTAAATGATAGAGACAAAAGTTGTTCAGAGCAAACACATAGGAACTCAATAACACAAGGACTACATATTAAGTGGAAAGAAAAGTGTTCCTCAGTTTTAGTTAAACATATTTCCATTAAGGACCAAGGGTCTGAGCTGCTCTCGTGCTTTGTTCCTTACTGGGATTAGGGTAGCTTCACAAGCATGTGTAGAGTCTAATTTGAGGCATTCTGAGAAGTGTGTCTTTGCCACAATATCCCTCCTAACCATCATTTAAAATTCACTCATTTCCTTCTATCATCTCTGGGCCTATATTTAAAATGCAAATACCTCTGAGATAAGTGGGATGCAGTCACCTTTCAGGACCCTCACATCGACCACTGCCAAAGAAGTGATTGGATGCCTTTAAGAGAAAGATGAGGGCCTCTTCAAACCTTCGATCATGGCTTGAGAAACTAATCTGCTAGTGTCTCTGTTCTGTTTCTTCCCACCTCCAGGACGAAGCTGCCAAATGTTCTTCATCACTGGACTCTTCATGCTTCATTTGGTTCTACCTCTCCTTTCGTCCCTTGACCCTGACTTAGAACCTGGTGGACTTTGCCAGTTCCCTCAGCATCTGCTCCCATTTTATATCTCTGATGCAATTACATCTTTGGCTCAATTTTCTTTTCTTTCTCACACTCAAGGGAAGAAGGTAACACTGGTCACAGGGAACCCAGGAAGAATCCACACAAAGCAAATGAGACTAGCTCAAGATATCAGAGAGGATCTGAAATGTCCATCTACTACGTCTCACAGACTCACTGATGCATTCCCTTTATGTCCATTTCTCCTTCTCCAGTATGGGGCTTCACTTTAACATAGAAATGATATCACGAATATCAAATGGGTTCCTTTATGGGAAATCGAGCTGCCAAGGACAGAGTTGCTGCGTTGTCCAAGGTCAAGGCTGTCATCTCCATCACAGTATATGTGAATTGTGCTCTTGTCGTTGTACTAAGATAATCATTTTACATATAAATTTTATTAAGTTTTAAATTAAAAAAAAAAACACAAATAAGAATCCTCCTCCTATTCCATATAAAACCAAAAGGGCCTAGGGGCGCCTGGATGGCTCAGTCCCTTGAGTGTCCGACTCCTAATTTCAATGCAGGTCATGATCTCAGGGTCGTGGGATCGAGCCCTGCGCACACTGAGTGCAGAGTCTGCTTGAGACTATCTCCTCCTCTCCCTCTGCCCCTCCGTGACCTTTGCATGTGTGTGTGTGCACGTGCTCTCTTTCTCCAAAATAAATAAATAAACAAATAAAATCTTTTTAAAAATAAGTAAATAAATAAAAGGGCCTAGGGTCAGTTTGAAGAGAGTGCCCCTTATAAACAGCAAACCATTTAACTCCTGGGATGTAGCCTGGCTCTGTCACTAATACCTGGTGAGATCTGGGCAGCACTGCTGATTCTTCATGTCTTGCTGATGGCAAGTATCTCGGAACCTTTGGTGATCTTCTAATTCCAAACCCTACCATCCGGATCCCCTCAGGGAGAGCAGATGGCTTGCCTACCATCATAACATTTATCAACCATGTCAGAGCAAGAAGCCAAGGTGCCAGTGGTCTGCAAGCCATTGCCACGAAATTCTGAGGTCTTTGAGTCAAGCCCCCCCTTCTTCATTTTTGTTCCTCCAGGAAAAAGTGAAGTTGTTAAAGTTACTCAGTAAGGGAAAAAATGCAAGAGAGCATGCTAAAGGACTTGCAAAGGACGAAGTCACAAGCACGTGTGGTAAAGCTCACTATCCCAGGCACCTCTGAGAAGAGGTCCCCCTTCCTAGATACACAGGCACGAGCAAGCTCCTTGAACCCTATACCTCAGTTTCCTCTGTGTCGTGCAGGCTAATGATGAAAGCTAGGAACAAAATAGGAGCCCTGACAACAGAGCCTTGTGCCTAGTCTGTGTGTGATCCCTGTTAGCTACTTTCATCACTTTCTAAACATTAAGGTGGTCTAGGTAAAAACTTAGAGCCAAATGTCCATTTATATCAGTAAGTGTTTGGTCAAAACTGTATTGTCTCAGTTTGTAGGTAATCTTATTTACTGGAATAGATTTCAATCTCATTTCTTCTTTTTTTTTTAAGATTTTATTTATTTATTTGACAGACAGATCAGAAGTAGGCAGAGGCAGGCAGAGAGGGGAGGGGGAGAAGCAGGCTCCCTACTGAGCAGAGAGCCCGATGCGGGACTCGATCCCAGGACCTGGGATCATGACCTGAGCCAAAGGCAGTGGCTTAACCAACTGAGCCACCCAGGCACCCTTTAAATCTCATTTCAACTCAAATGACCATTTCTTTGAGCATGTACTGCTGAGTGAGTTTACCATTTAATAGGGGAGACTGATAATTTATATATGGTAAATGCATTAAGATACCTAAGCATAAAGACATGTGGCACAGAAAAGGGACTAATCCTAAAATCAAGACCTGTAATATTTAATCTATACATATTGAATCTATATATGGTGTAGCCCTACAAACAGCAAAATTAAATGAACAAACCACACTGGTACCTTTCCATTATTTTAAATAATTTTTTAAAGATTTTACTTATTAGGCAGGCAGAGAGAGAAAGGGGGAAGTAGGCTCTCTGCTGAGCAGAGGGCCCGATGTGGGGCTCCATCCCAGGACACCGGGACCATGACCCGAGCCGAAGGCAGAGGCTTTAACCCACTGAGCCACCCAGGCGCCCCTTTTTTAAATATATATATATATATATATATATATATATATATATATATATTTTTTTTTTATTTTTTTTTTTTTTTTATTTAAAGATTTTATTCCTTCCATTATTTTAGATGCAAAGACCAGTTGGGATAAGGGCCTTACCTCTATGCTTAGTTGCTTATTTCACATTTATGCTGTGGTTTGTTATTATTGTTGTTTTTGTTGGTTTGAATGTTTGTTTTCCTTTTTTTCATGAGTAGCCCAGGGTTGAAAAATCAATGACTTTATCTTGACCAGGATACTTCAGAATTTTTGTAGTTACTTATCTAGTTCATAAATTGCATTCTAAGTCCTCCTTGAATCCTGAATTACCCTATTCTAATACAAATGTCTTGAATGGAGAATTTCAGAAACTATAGCTTGGAATCATGGGAAACATTTTCTCCAAACATACAGCATCTTAAATTGTGCCATGCGCCTCTTGCAGCTAAATAAATATTCAATTCAGCAAGCATGTTCTTAGAACTCATACTTACAAGACATTGTACCGGTATTAAGACAAGATCTTTTGGGCAAGGTCCATTCAAGGAGCACACGCAGAGTCATGGAGGATATTAAGGGTGGGGAGTGGACAGTGAACAAGGCAGAATGGGCTGTGACTGTAAGTACCAACATTTGCATTCATGGAAGCTGTGAGTCATTCTTACTTATAGGGTCAGAGAGAGCTCCAGGGAGATGGGACACTTGGAGCTACCTTGCAGGGTGGAAAGGGTTTTGACAGGCAGAGGAGGCAGAGGAGGGAAGGGAAAGACCTTGTTGGCAAAGGGAGCTGTGTACATCAAGGCCTGGAGAGAGCTGAGCAATCCCATCCCTTGGGCTAACTCACAGCCCACAGAAACAGAGCTGGGATTACAAAGTAACCGAAGCCCCAAACGGAGCATCCTAGGAGCTTTGCCCTATTCTGCTGGTCCTGGAAAGTGTTCCAGATGTTGAGAGTAACAGATTGACATGAGGAATCATATACCCTGTGGTTTCGGGGGTGGAAGCTATGACCCAGCTGACCTCACAACGAACCCTACTTCTCCACTGAGTATTAAACTTCTCTAAGTCTTGATTTCTTCCTCTCCAGGGTGGGAATAATAAGGGCACTTAACTGTAGGGCTTTTTTTTTTTTTTTTTTTTTTTTTTTTTATTTGACAGAGAGAAATCACACTAGGCAGAGAGGCAGGCAGAGAGAGAGAGAGGAGGAAGCGGGCTCCCTGTGGAGCAGAGAGCCCCATGTGGGGCTCGATCCCAGGACCCTGGGATCATGACCTGAGCTGAAGGCAGAGGCCTTAACCCACTGAGCCACCCAGGCGCCCCAGCTGTAGGGCTTTTTTGAGATGTAACCATGATGAGACACATGAAAGACATTAGTCCTGTGGCTCCTATAGAGTAAATAAAATAGACCACGAGGATGACAATGGCCACCATGATGGTCAAAGAGGACAAAGAGGGGGACAAAGAGAGAGAAACTTGTTAACAATGAGGATAATGTTTGAATCCATTTTTATGTGCCAATGCCTAGTACATAAAGCCTGGCATGTTGTGGGCACTCAAACTGAATTACACTAGAAGAACAAATTTATGCCAGGGAACCATAAGTACCATTGTCGTCTCTTGTCCAAGACCCCCAGTAGATGCCTGAAACCACAGACCGTCCTCAACACTATATAGACTTGTTTTTTCCCGGATGCACATACTTATGATAAAGTCTAATGCATTAATTAGTCACAGTAAGAGGTTAGCAACAATAATTAACAATAAAAGAATAATTATAACAGTATACTGAAATCAAAGGCATGTGAATGTGGTCTCTTGCTCTCAAAATATCCCACTGACCTGTGTTCACCTCACCCTTCTCTTGAGATGATAAAATGCCCGAGTGAGGGGATGAAGAGAGGGGAATGATGCCGGTGCTGAGACATAGTATTAGGCCACCGCTGACCTCTGACAATAGGTCAGAAGGGTGATCATCTGCTTCCCATTCATGGTTAATAACAAGTAAACGAAACCGGGGAAAGCAAATCTTGGGGAAAGGGGGACTACTGCATATTTGTTTGATATATTCACCAGCCTTGAGGGAATGAGGGAAAAACAAATGTAGGTAGTGAGAAGCAGCCTGAAGAAGAAAAATATAGACTAGATAATTTGGAGTGCTTATTAGAAAACTCTGTGATGAGAATAATTACTAATTATGTCAACCAAATTTATTATCTTTATATCACGATTGGGAGAAAAACGTCAAGGTCAGTGAAAACCATAGGGCTGAAATGGAAAACCTGGCACCCCTGAGAGGTAATTGGGTGTTCCTACTGGCTTCCCTCTCATTAGATTTGATGTAATTGTTTTTAAAACGTCAAGACATAATGACAAGTACGTATTTCAATATAACCCTGATGCAATAATCAAAAGGGCATTTAAAATTCACTGTACAATTACAGGCCCATTAAATCAGAGTTAACTGCCCATCTGAGTCACTAAATCTGATCTGTTACGTTGCGACACACATGCAGTGTGTCTCTGTCACAGCTGAATCATAAGCAGACTTTGTGCGTGGCTCTGGGAAAAGTTCTGCAATAACATTTTAACAAGGGCCGCGTGATACACACATGCAATTAACAACGTGCCCACAGAATCCTGGGAGCCCAGGACTCATATTGTCCCATCAGGAGCGGGAATGAGGGCAGGACCACTCGAGTCCAGCAAGCAACAGGCAGCCTGATCCATGCCACTTAGGCTCCTGCTCAAGACAAAGAGGAATTTGAAAGCACTGCATGTCTTTGCGCTCAAAAACCTGACTTCAAGGCTACCCCATTTTGTTGGGGGCCACTTCTGAAGGAGTGGCCAAGATGATCGGCCATCTGCATTCCTCCACCTCCCACAATAAGACAACTTCAAAAGAGTCCAGAGTGGGACTGGCCTCAGGGCATTCAAAAGTTGGTGCAGAAGGCGTCTTAAGAGGAAATAGCTTTGAAAAGGCAGCCCTCAAGTGCTCCGGGGCAGGCAAGAGAAAGAAAGGATCCTGCAGGGGGGCAGCTGGCCCATCCAGCTGCGGAGGGAAGTGGCATGATGGATGGCTTCCATCAGGGACAATGGGCGGCTCTGAGGGACAGGTCTTTGTTCCCAGGTTCCTGCACCTTCTCCTTTGACCTGCCCCACTGACCTGTGCACTTGTGCACACTGGAGGGACGCCTGGCCCTCTCCAAGGTAAGACCCAGCACGATTGCTCATGCAAAGGACCCGCTGCCTGCTGCTCCCCGCCCCCCCATTTCCATGCGTCCGGCCAGATGGTGACGGGGTTGGAGGTGGAAACTTGGACTACGGAGGACAAGGCTTCCAATTTGTGAACTCATTTCAGGATTAGCACAAATCAATGGCACCGCAAGATAAGAGCTGGGCGAGAGTCAGCTCTTCTCCTCCAAAGGGGAGAGTAAGTAATCACACCCGGGGGATTCCTTGAGGCAGAAATAATTTGTGTTCCCAGAGATATTTTCCTGCTCAAACTCGAAAGGGGGTAGAATGAAGAATCTGGTCAAATTCAGCACATTCCTCTCACACTTGCAGATTTGGGTTCAGCTCTGTGGGTGCAGAGGGCAGGCCTGGGCCTGCGGTGTCACGGTACACCTCACTCACTCTGGCCTCCGCATCCTTGTCCACAAAACGCGTTACTACTTCCTCCCCTTCTTAATCCCCAGTGCTTCCCTGGAACAAGCTAGCTGAAAAACACAGCAGAGAGGGGCTCTTGGGTGGCTCACCGGGTTAAAGCCTCTGCCTTCAGCTCAGGTCATGATCTCAGGGTCCTGGGATCGAGCCCCGCATCGGGCTCTCTGCTCAGCGGGGAGCCTGCTTCCTCCTCTCTCTCTGCCTGCCTCTCTGCCTACTTGTAATTTCTGTCTGTCAAATAAATAAATAAAATCTTAAAAACAAAAACAAAAACACGGCAGAGAACGAAAGATACCGCACATCACATTACATGTGGAGTCTTGACAAAGTTGAGTTCGTAGAAGCAGAGAGTAGAATGGGGCTGGAGCAGCGGGGAAGGAAATGGAGAGATGCCAGGCAATAACCCAAAGCTGCAGTTAGGTAGAACGAAGAAGTTCTAGAGATGTAGTGTGCAGCGTGAGGACTGCAGTTCGTTCTCCTGTATTGTGTCCTGGAAGTGGGCTAAGAGTAAATTTCAGATGTCCTCACTATAGAAACGTTAAAAGGTGACTGTGTAAGGAGAAGGACATGTAAGCTGGACTGTACTAATCACTTTGCTATATATATAGGTATCAAAGTACATTGGACATTAAAAAGGTACAATTTTAAATTAAAAAAAATAATTAAAAAAATCTCAAGGGAACGTTAAGTGGGAAAAGCACTGCACAAAACACAGGGAAGACTCATCCAATGATGTAAAATGCGCATTTCCCAAAAACGTCACACTCCGTGGTCAACACCGAGGTCTGGTAATAATAACATTAATGGCTACAATTGCTGTGCATGTACTTGGTGGCAGCCACATGAGCAGGGCGGAAATCAGGCATCACTAAGCCTCATTACCGTGCTGGGGAGCAGTGTTCTTAATCTCATTTCACACACAAGGAGACCTGCCCCAGGTCATGCAGCTCGTAAATAGCTGAGCAAGATTTGAGATTTGCTCCCCAGCCTGAGAGCCTATACTCCCCGCACTGGGCCCCGTTGTCCAGGTCAAGCTCCACAATCCCAAGGCTGTCCCAGAGCTCAAGTTCAGGTGCACACAGAATTCAAGGGCCTCCCCACCCAGAGCTCCTGAACAGTGTCCTGTTGCCATCGGCAAGCCTCCGTGTCGACACACTGACTTCTCCCCCACAGCTCCTTGCCTTTATCCCCGTGACTTTGGATCACTCCTCGCAGATGTCCCTTCTGAGCTCGAAGTTTCCATGTGTAAGGGTGCACATGTCCTCTCTCTTCACCCCACCCCTACCCAACAGGAATTTCCCATGATTCACCCTCATCCAGCCGCTCAGGTGGAAACCCCACACCACGCCTGTTCTTCTCTTGCCTTTCTCTTCCACCTCGGCTCCTGCAGCCACCTCACCCCCTCTCCACCCAGCGAAGGCCTTTATGATATTCCAACTGTATAGTTACCATAATCTCCTGTCCTATTTACCCTAGAAATAGCCCAACATGCCTTCCTGAAGTGCACCTGGGACCCTGTCATTGCCTCGCTCGGAAAACAATCTCTCGGTTACCTCCACAGTGAACCCGAAACTCTTGAACAAGCACTCAAGACTCTCCTTGATTTCACATCCACCTACACACTGGGGCGACACCCCCAATTTTCCCCATCCCTACATTAATCTACTACCAGAACTGTAATCAGAATTCAGTGGCACAGGGTTTGCTAGGGCAGAGATGGTATACCAGAGAATTCAGAGCCGAGCTCAGTGTGGCGGGGAGGGGCAGGCAAGGGGGTCTGGCAGCTGTACGGCAGACATCTGGGATGCCTAACGGCCTGGAGCAAAGAGAAGGGTCCTGCCAAAACAGTCACACCAGACACAGGACCCACATTCCGTATCTGCTACAAACAGGATGGGTTCCCAGGTCTCGGGACATGTGCACACCGGACAGGATACCAGCATCACAGAAAAGAACAAGACAGGAGCACAAGACAGGGTCTGCCTTTTAAGGCGGGAGTTGAGATGCAAAGGAGCCGGTGAAAGAGCCAGGGTATTGGAACAGGAATGGCCTGGCACAGAGGAAGCAGCAGCTGGGCTGGCAGAGGAAGGGCTGGAAGGGAACTTGCCCAGGCACCTTGAATGCTTCTGAGCACTATGGTGTTCATAGCGTTGCATAGTTCTGCTTCCTCATTACTTTTTTTTTTTTTTCCTCATTACTTTTAAGTTACTGTAGTGAATGACGGACATATCCAGCCCTTTTTCCCCATCAGAGGTGGGGGATTTGTGAGTGGGGAAGTAGGAGCCGACATGGCAGCCAGCGCTGGAGTCCTCCCTGCTCTGTCGGAATAGAGGTTACCCCTGATTTTTGCTTCTACCCTGATGAAAAACTTGAAACATTTACTCAGGTCCTGAAAAACTTAGAACTAAAGAGCAAGTTTTATAATTTGGGTTTCTGATTTCATGTGCTATTATAGTCCATGGTTTCTGAGTTTCCTGGCAGATATTTATATCTATCTCTGTCTATCTATCTATAAATTTTGTTTTAGTGTTGTGATATTACATTTTTTTAAAGATTTTATTTATTTATTTGACCGAGAGAGAGAGATCACAAGTAGGCAGAGAAGCAGGGGGAAGCTGGTTCCCCACCGAGCAGAGAGTCCCATGCGGGGCTCGATCCCAGGACCCGAGCTGAAGGCAGAGGCTTTAACCCACTGAGCCACTAGGCGCACCTGTGATATTACATTTTGATGGGGGGGATAGAGAAGGCACTTTATGAACTACAGGAAGATATGGGGTTTGTACCAGACCTTTGTACCTCTCCCTTCCCCTGCCATACCATGGAACTGATAAAACAATTATTCTCAGTTTGGAATTTGGGCTTTAGTCACTCTCAACAAATTCTTTTGTCACTCTGGGAAGCCTCCGAGCTGCAGAGCCCTGCAGACATTGTTAAATGCAAACTCCTGTGCTGGGGGTATCAGAGCTGTCTGATATTCTTGTATCCAATTCCAGCGAAACCGGGTAAGCCGATCGAGACAAAACCACCTCCAATGGAAAGAAACGATGACTTAAAAGGACTTAATTCTGTCTGGGTGTGAGGCAAGCCCTCCAACACTGCCACAAAGAAGAAGACAGCTTCCTAGTGCCTTTTTCCAGAATTGATGTAAATTAGAACATTTCCTAAGACAGGTCAGCCTGGAGTAATTTTCCAGTTGACTTGTCAAATAAGCAGGGGACAAGCTCCCACATCTCAGTGCAATGCAGAGGAAAACCCCTTGTAATTCCTCTTGGGTTTTCACATTTGTTTGTTTATGGTGTGGAAAATTGTTCGTGTGTGGCTCATAGGATAAGCAGGCTGGTGGGAGTCCATCCAAAGCTAGACCTGGCACATGTGGGTCCTTAATAAACAGTCGTTGATGACCACCATGAAAACCAAATGGTCCTTCTGGTCACTGGACACTCAAACACCCAGCAGATGCTTTCAAAATTTCAGCCACTCTGACAGCTCCAGGAATCCCCCCATACATAGATTCTCCTGCCAAATTGCATAGGAAAGAAGGGTTTAGGTCCATTTTAAAGGATCTTGAAAGAACAGATGAAGCACCTTTATTTCTTTCTTTCAACATAAATGTGTTGCTTTCTATGTATTCCAGCTCTATGGCCTCTACATTTAAACAGCTTTCCCTGCTTCCCCAAGGTGGATATGAGACACACATACCTTTCCCAGGCTTGGACTTCAAAAATCAGATGCACTCGCAAGTGATGTTCATGGGCAGTGAGGCTAAGACGGTAGAACCCAGCGTCAGGCTGGGACCTGAGATATTTGTGCCCAGTGGTGAAGGCAGTGGGGTGGGGTCTTCACCGACTGGCCTCGTGGGGGTGGGGGGTTCAGACTTCACTCCAGACGGCACAGTCTCCAAACCTACTGTTGGTCCTTCTACAGATTCTGTGAATGCTTAACCAATATATTTCATTTGTCCCTCTTCTGCTTAAAATACAAGGTTAGGATGCTACCATCTGAGAACGCTGTCTGCTATGTGTACATTATGCTGAACTCCATGGTGCGTGTGCGGCTGCAAAGATTAGTAAGACGTGAGTGCAGGTCCCAAGATTCCACAGTCTAAAGACAGGTACAGACTTGAGCCCGTCAGTGTAAGATCCTATGTGTCACACCGTGTGACCGGAGTCGGAAAGTGGTCTCACAAGGAGACCCAGGGTATGGCAGGGCAGAGAGAAGGGACAGCCTGCCTGGAAGGGTGCAGATCCCTATGTACCTCAGCAACGGATCTTGACCGTGCCCTCCACGGACCCTCAGAACACGCCTTTATGAAGGATTCGGTCCTACTCACGATGTCTGGGACAACAGACACTGTGATCCTATCACTCATAGGGCTCACGTTTATACACAACCCCAGCCCGGGCTTGCTGAGATACAAAGTCAACTGCAGGACTCCTGTGTTCCTCCCTCCGTCTTGCTGTTCATTATATCTGGATGTTGGACTCCCTCCTATCGTGGACGAGTGGTGGCCCCAGGGACAAACACTACCACAGGGACCTTGGGGAGCTCAGACAGCACATACAGGGCCAGTGGGATCCATCGGCATAACCAGTTCTTGACTAAAGGCCCTAGTTTGAATCTTTAGCAGGAAGAAGCCTAAACAGATTTTCGGGTGTGGGGCCAGCATCCTTACAAGTCCTTCCTCTCAGGGCCTGGCCATCCATGTTGCGATCGTGTTTAATTCTGTTTCCTTTAATCTTTTCATGACAATCTTAACAACCATACAGTCACATGGATGGTGTGGTGGCACAGCAAGGAGCCAAGAAAAAGCCAAAGGTGGCATCCAGGGACAAAGCCCAAACTATAGGCAGAGCAGAAAATGCAGGGATGAAGGGGCTGGATGGAGGCGCAGGAACCCACCCGTGCACGGGGAGGAAACTCTAAGGTAGCGAGCCAGTGGGGTCCCAGGACCCGGTATTCAGGGAGCAAGTTCTTAATACCCGTGCAGTCCATAATCTCTACTTTATCCTTCTCCCCTGGTTGGATTCTCATCCGTGCTGCCCACAGGTATACTCCTGGGCCCCCGAAGAGATCTGTCAGTGTGAATCACAAGAGCAGTGTGTCATCTGAAAGCCTGGGCTCTGCGCATGGGATTGACAACCCCCCCAAGGATGGTTTTGCCTACACCACAACTGAAGTGCTTTGGACACTGTACCTCGCAATCCTCAGCAGCAACAACCTCCAAATCGCCACTGGTTCCCTAGATTGCAAGGACTGAGGAGAGGTCCCTAGATGAGAGAGGGGTCTTCCAAAGTATGGTTCCTCCCAGGGCTCGACACCAGGTTCCTGTAGGTCTTACACACATCTGAGGGGAAAATAACACTACATCATGGTAAGAATGCAAGGCCCTCATTTCTCTTCCTCGTTCTTCTCTCTCCATCCCTTCTTACATCACAGGACCATTCTCCACTGGGTGCCGGTGTGTCTTGAACACCTTCCACACAGTTGTTAACCTCTCTTTATAAACAGACCACCAGTCTCAAGGTCAAGATTTCCATTAGCAGCAACAGCTAGCTAAAAGGTAATAATAATGTTCTGTTTTCATTGTATTTATGCAATCGACTTAAAAAATATGCCTTATTATGACCTATTTTACATTTAGGGTAATGATACTGATATTAATTTCCCTTTTAATTTTAAGTATTTTTAAGTATTAATTTCCCTTTTAATTTTAAGTATTTTTAAGTAAATAAATGTAACATAGAAAAAGTGAATAAAATACTTAAAAATTATTAGGACATAGGTAAGGCAGAATCCGTGAAGGCCGCTGGGTGACTAAATTTGGTGACTACGCCCCTCAGCTGTGGCTCTCCTTCTTGCCCCTAAGGGTTCCATTCCTGGGTTGTGGGGTGATCACATCATGGGCAGCCAGCCAAAGCTGGGGCACTTGAAGTCATTGGTATATGAGTCTTTTCTTCTTTTTAATTGTTTACATCACTGTTTGTCTTTCACCCCATTTCCCCATTAGGGGGCGGGTTCCTTGAGGGCTTATACAATGTCACCGCTGTCTCTCCAACTTGCCTGTAGCTGCCAGTTGTAGCGTTAGGCGCCCAGCGGGCATTGGATAAACGCCGCTGTCCAGCATTCAACACTCAGGCACCACCACCATCCCCACTCCCACCAGACCCTGGAAAAATAGGTCATCTGTTTGGCAAAGGCAACGGGATTCATCAGGACAAGATCTATGAATGGTGCAAATTAATGAAAACAACAATGAAAAAAAAAACCAACAACTTCAAGCTCAGCCTTTAGAAAAAATGACATCTCCGTTGTAAAGATGCCAGCATGTCTGAAAAATGGCTAAAACCTGGGGATTTTCCAGAGATTAGTCATGTGGTTTAAATAATTAGAACCGAAGGCCCAGTAGGAGATCGCCTCCAGTGAAACATGAGCGGGTTCCAGGGTAAGTTTGGTCATGTGTAAAAAGGAGAAGCTCCTCAGACTGACAGCAAGGAATTAAAAGAAGGAAGGAATCAAGAAAGAACCTGCAGCCCAGAGAGAATGCATGCGTTATGTGGGCTGGGCCTCGAGAAAGGGGTGCAGAAAACTCAGGCAATGCGGTGAATATATTTGCAATTTTATGGAAAGAATCCAGTCTACATGGATGGCTTTTGGAGTATTTGTTTTAATAACATTCTAAGTGAAAGCCTTTTCTCAGGTAATAGAATTTCTTTCCATTTTTATGAAGTCAAAAATGAAAAATAAGCTAAAGCAAAAGAATCTGATTTCCTATAATAAGGTTTTGTTTTTAGTTACTTATAAATGCAAAATCATGGGGCCTCTGACACCAGAAGACATATGTGGATCGTGAAAAGGAAATAAGAAAAATAAAAGAAAACCTTAGAAAGCCACTCACAAATATTGACCTTCCCTTTTCCCTCCCTCCAGCTCCTACCTACAGCTTCATACGTGAGTGCCCACACACACACACTCACACACCCAGGGAGAAGTAACAACACCGGCTTTCAGAGGCTACGTGAGACAGACTATGGGCTGACCTGTTCTCCAGATAAAACACGTTTGTTCAATAAATTCATCACCTCTGGGTGGAAGTCCTTGGAATCCAAAACTGCTGCCAAAAGTGCCCATACGTAGAATGGGTCAGGAATACCTTGTGGTTCCATGTAGCCCACAGGAGACTGAGCTATTAGGGACCTTTTCAAAGGGCCATCAGAAATGCACAGCTTCCCCTTTCCCCGCAAGGTGAAAGGTTGACTACCCCGTGAAAGGCTCTGGAGTCAATGATGCATCTTCTCAATCTCCGTTCCCTCAGTTTTTCTTGTTTCCCAAATAGCAAAGATGTGACATCACCCCCCACTTTCTATTTATACATATTTGAAATTGTCATCATGAACTGTGAGCCACGCTCCTCTCATTTTTTGCATCTTGTTAGGACCTCCAGTCTGCCTATTTCTAGGATGAAACTAATTTTGCATCCTCATTCTCTGAAGCCACAGGCCTCCCTTTTTATTAATCGTCATGCTGTCCTCCCTGCACCAGGAATCAGTATCTGTTATGCAAAGTTGGCCAGATCTGTGGTCCCATGTAGCATCCTCTATTCTTTCCTCATTCACTTGGCTGGACAATTCCTTCCTCCTCGGCCTCAACTTCACTTCTTCCCTCCTAGACCTTCTCCAGCCTCTACAATGCACTCAGGCTTTGAACACGATTCATACAGAAATGAGGAAAGGTATCCTTGACCCTCAGAAGTCTAGACTAAAGCTTTATAACTTTTCTACTTTTCCCTGATTTTATCCTTTTCTCTATGTGGGGCCGATATTCATCCAGAACCATTTATTCAAATAAAAAGAACGGTTTGGTGTGACTTTTTAAAAACTCTTTGGGGGGCACCTGGGTGGCTCAGTGGGTTAAAGCCTCTGCCTTTGGCTGGGGTCATGATCTCAGGGTCCTGGGATGGAGCCCCGCCTCGGGTTCTCTGCTCGGTGGGGAGCCTGCTTCCTCCTCTCTCTCTCTCTCTCTCTCTGCCTGCCTCTCTGCCTACTTGTGATCTCTGTCTGTCAAATAAATAAATAAAACCTTTAAAAAAAATACAAACTCTTTGGAATCCAGTTTCCCCTATGAAGGAGCCACTGGAAGGGCTGAATGGAATATCAATATTCTTGTGTGTGTGTGTGTGGATGTTTATAGACACAGAGTGCCACGGATAGTGGGAGCTCAGAGTCAGCCCCGCCTGAGTTTGAATCCCAGCTCCACTGAGAACCGCAGGCACTATCACTGACCCTTCTTAGCATCAATCATCTGATCTGAAAAAACCATGCAGATTATAGGAGCTATTTCAGTAATTTGGTACAAATATTAGATACGTTCCTTTGCATCAAGTCTGTAAGCTCTCAATAAATGCGAGCAAAATGTTAGGAATGATATTATTATTATTATTACTATCATCATCAGTAGTAGTAGCAGTATTGCTATTATTTGAAGTGAGAAGAATGCTTTGCAAACTAGTTTTGTGCACAAGTTACTTTCCTACCATCAATCTTTGAATGTTATTTCTTCCTCTGTCATAGATCATGAAGGCTGAGACTGTGGATTCCAATTTGAATTCCTCCCCCTCCTTCATTTTTTAGTTCACCAATGTTGAGCAAGCTACTTAAGTGCTATGAGACTGAGCTTCTTCATCTATAAAATACATTGATAATAGCACCTACTCCAAAGGGCCATTCTAATTATTAAATGAGTTGATGCAGGTAAAATGCTTCAAAGTGCTTGGCACATAGTAAGTGCTGAAGAAATGTTTTCAGAATCTGTAATGGGATGTATTTACATCCACCATGTGGGTTATGGAGAGGATTTGAGATTATACATGAAAAGTCCCCATACCACCACAAAGTCTTGTACAAGTGGTTTTTGTTGTTGTTGTTGTTGTTTTTGTTGTTGTTTTGGTTTTTTTTTGGTGCAAGTGGTTCTTAAGCCAGTATATATCTTAAGAGTTACTTGGGGATATTTGAATAAAACTAATGCTTCTGTCTTGTCCCAGACCAATTACATTAGAATCTCTATGAGTGAGGCCAGGGCATTTGTAAAACTCCTCCATGTGATTGTAACATGCAGACAGGACGAAAAATCACTTGTCTAGCAAGAGAAGTAAGTCGCTAAAAGGTGGTTGTTATTACTCTCTAGACACACACACGTATCCAAACCTGCAAAAAAAGGGGAAGGGGTGGAATGTTGCCTGATTTATAGAAAGATTAAGCGCTTAATTAAAACATTCTGAAATTATTCTGCCTGTACCCACGCTCCACCTGACCAAGAATTCATTTGCTAACCAGGAGCAGCTGCCAGACAACAGTAAGAAGCTGACAAAATAAAAAAAAAAAGTCTTAGGAGCCACACCAAAGTATAGTGGCACACCTATGTCTTGTACATTTTGGGGACTCAACGGCTGTTTGTGAAATTGACTTGACCCTGTGATACAAGACTGATTAGTAAGTGATACTATGGCTTAAAGCATGATACACATGATACACATGTACTCAGCCTCCCCCACACACGCCTCTCACTGACCCTCCTTCACCTCAATGGGATTCCGCCTCCCCTGAACCCTTCTCAACCAGCTAAACAGTATCACTACTGCCAAACAAGTAAGCCATAAAAGGGAGTCATACTTTACCTTATATTCTTAAGCATTTATGCCTCCTGCTCTTTAATATTATCTTTTCTGCAAAACACTATAAAAACTGAAAACCATGTATATGCGTGTTCATAGCGACCTTATGCATAACAACCGAAAAGTAGAAACAATTCCAAAGTCTATCAATAGATGAATGGACAGAGAAAATGGGAAAAAGCCATACAAACGAATGCTCTTTGGTCATAAATATGCAACACTGATACATGCTACAGTGTGATTGTCAGAAACATTCTAAGAGAATGAAGTCACACACAAAAGACCATATATTCGGTGATGCCCTTTATATGAAACATTCAGAGTAGTCAAATTTGTAGGGACAAATAGTAGACTGGCAGTTGCCTCGGGCTAGGACGCCTGTGGGGGTGGGGTGGGGCATGGAGGAGTGCCAGAGAGCAGTAATGGGGAGTGACTGCTCAGTACAGGCTTTCTTTCAAGCATGATGAAAATGTTCTACAATTAGATAGTGGTGATGGTCACACAGTGCTAAATACTAAATACTAAATACTAAATATCATCGAATTTTGCACTTTGTACTATACAAATTACATCTCAATAATGTTTAAAAAATCCATGTTCTTAAAGATGACCCTGATCCACCCATCCCAGAAAAAGGCTTAAACTATTTCATATGCTTCAGCTAAGAAGAAGGAATAGTATATGCTTTAGGAGAAGTTATTTAATATTTTAGCCTTTTAGGTTATGCAGACATTTTGTTCATGCAAGTCAGCTTCATTTCCCAATAGCATGAGACGCATGAACCAGGTGGATACTGTCTTCGCCAAGCAGGGCGTGAACTGCAGCTTTGCCCTACTCACAGGGGAAGACCCTAGGCAGGGAGGGGTCCTTATCTTTACAGTGTTTTCCAGGAAATTTCTGCCAGCTAGTGTTCTCCAGCTTTTATGGAGCCAATCTGGGAGTGAGCTCTCACCTGCCTTGTGGGCAGAGGCAGATCCCAGGAGGTCCCCCATCCTGGTAGGTTCCATTAGGTTCACTGCTCTTGAGTTGACCTGCCGGTTCTCACGCTATTTTTCAAATCTCTTAGGAAAGTCTACCATGTTACCCATGCAGGAATCACTTACTCCGTCTCCCCCTGCTTTCCAGAATCTTTATTTTGTTTAGGTTGCAAAGTGCACAATCTCAGGGGCCAGCTTGTGTTTGCTCTTAAGTCAATTACTGTAATCCATTTCTCTGTTAGCGTGGTCTAGCGAGTGGTCTGAATTTCCAAGTCTGGCTAATAAGGGGAAATTGGCTTGAGAGTATATTAAAAATATCTATTACTTCATTTTTAAAAAATGATAAGGTTGTTTAAAGATAGTCAAGAAGCGCTTGGATGGCTAAGTGGGTTAAAGCCTCTGCCTTCAGCTCAGGTCATGATCCCGGGGTCCTGGGATCGAGCCCCACATCAGGCTCTCTGCTCAGCAGGGAGCCTGCTTCTTCCTCTCTCTCTACCTACTTGTGATCTCTGTCTGTCAAATAAATAAATAAAATCTTAAAAAAAAAAAAGATAGTCAAAACTCTTTGCTCTCTTCTTTGGGTATAATTGTGCATAAATATTTTGAAGACTGTGAGGGAGCCAATTCCTGCTAGTTGCAGAAGCTGGAAGAGCAGAAGAATGGCAAGAGCCTGGGTTCATGATGAGATTACCAAACTGCCGAATCGACTTTGGAACTGTCTACCTTCTAATTTCCTATTATATAAAATTACTAACTACTTTATTACTTAATCCACCATTACTTGAATGTCTATTACATGTAATCAAAAGAATATTAACTGGTACATCTACCAACATAAAGTTCATAGTTTCTTCTAGACCAAGGCTTTCTGACAGTATCCGTGAGAATTAGGTAATACTATATTAAGTGTAACTGAAACAAGTGACAGTGACAGAAGTTCAGAGGTAGGGACTACAGATCTAGTGTGATGGTTCCACATTCATCAAGGACCGAGGTTTCATCTGTTACTCTGCACTATCATCATTATGCTCCCATTCTCAAGATAACCTCACAGTCTCAGGTGGCTGCTAGAGCTCCAGCCTTCACATTCACATTCCAGAACAAAAAGAAAGGGAAAGCATGGAAGGACAATTAAGGAGAATACAATATAACTGAATTTCACATAAGGAAAACCCTAAAGTATCACACAATAGCATTAAGACTTCAGGACTAGGTCATGTGAACACGTGGCATAGCAAGGAAGGCTGGTAAATGTTTTCTAGCTGGTTACATTATTACGAGGTACCATTTTTTAAGAAGGGCAAATGGATATTGTGAAAACAATGAGAAATCTCTGTCCCATAGGGGATGCGTCCTCAATATCAGTTTACTCTTCCATTAGCCAAAGGTGACAAGATGCTTGATGCAAAGACTATCCAAAGACATTGGACTGGTGGATTATACAGTCAGGGCATCAAATATCTCCAGTGTGAGAAAATGCATGTCCTTTTTAAGATGACACTTTGAAAATGGTTAATATATTTTTTAAATGAAATCCTAATGAAACTCTTGGGTAACATGGAACTCAGACTGAAAACCAGTGAAATGATGAATCCCTGATAGCACCCCACTTGCCCCTGAAGATTCTAGAACTGTCCAAGAACAAGTGCTATCTGAGATGGGGAAACCATTCCAAAGAAAGAAATAGCACTGGGTACCACAGCCATAACTTAACCAAAGAATCAGTTTTTAAATTTTAATTAAAAAAACAAAAGGGCTGAGAGGAAATAACTAATCTACTGACTTGTGTGCCAATAAAACTTATTCTGAAGAAAAACGTCGGATAAAATATCTTCTGCTACTTTTGGTTAATTAAATAGTATCCTGGGAATAAACAGCAAGTTACTTAAAAATACTTAACTTTTACTACCCCTTATCTGTGTAAACCACTGTTTCCTCCAATCTGTGATAACAAAAAGAAATATCTGGAACAAACTGGATACTGGGATTGATGAAAGACTGAAACACTATGTTCTAGTTTCAACTATTATGGATCATCCAAATAGTCCCATATTTACCCGATTAACTTTATATAAAATATTATACATTTATGTTGATGAAATACTGACCTGTCTATTCAATATCATGGAATCCCAAGCAAGGTTTGATTTGAAAACAGATTTCTATTGCTAAAAAAGTATTTGGAAGCAATTGCAAAAAATGATTTGAAAGCTACTGTCTTATTCTAAAAGAGAAAGCCCAAATGTGATTTTTACTTCTCTTCTTGAGTTCCAACCCAAAAACATCACAAATAAGCATCACAAATCTTAAAATTGGATGAAAACCTTATCCCCCACCATATCCTAATTTATGACTGGATATGACTTCATAGCATATCTCAGACCATATGCTTGGACTGTAACATCCTACCCCACAAATCACCAGCATTGCACAATTTCAGGCTCAACTGGAAACAGGGATATTCCCTTTAATTCCCCATGTATGCATCCCCAGCAAGCAGATGCATGCCTCAAATCCACGTCCTCACCATCATGTCCTTTTGATTCCATCTACCAGGCCAGCCATGCCCAGGGCTGCCTCCTCACTCACACCTGCAAACCCAGGCTTCTAGACTCTGGCCCCTTCTTCACGTTCACGTTCCAAAACCTATTTCTCACTATCTCATTACTTGGTGACTGCTAAAGTTTCTCACGCTGCCTGATGACCCAAAAGTGATGTTGTATCATAAGATTAACATTTTTGCTTGTCTACAGACATGGAATCGCCTTTTTTCCCTGAGGTTTTTAGCCCTTTTCCATGAAACCAACTCAGTGGCTACTGTAAGCCAGGAGGCCTTCCCCTCCGCTCCCCTCCAGTAGGTCCTCTTAGTTTGTCTTTTGTATCAAATGTTCACATAAGGGGTGCCTGGGTGGCTCAGTCAGTTAAGCATCTGACTCTTGGTTTTGGCTCAGGTTAGGATGTCAGGATTCTGGGATCGAGCCCCACATTTGGCTCTACACTCAGTGGGGGTCTGTTTGGAGATTCTCTGTCCCCCTCTGCCTCTGCCCCTCATCCTGTACTCGCACATGCTTTCTCTCTCTCAAATAAATAAATCTTTAAGTGGTCGCATTAAATGCATCAAAACAAAAGCTACATATTTATTTGTAAGAACATTGGAAACAACAGCTTTTCTCAGAAATGGCTTCAGAGAGGGCAAAGTGCTTGCTCTTCCTGAAACACAGACAGCATCCAGTGCTCACCCCATACACTAGCTATGGGAAGCCTGCCCCGCTTTGTGTTCTAGAACAAGAGGGTCACCCATTTCTCATTTCCAGAATTTTGAAAGTCTATATTCATGTCATGAACTTTCATGGGCTTGAAGCAATAATATTCCAATGCAGTCTTTAATTTTTTTTTTTTTTTAAGATTTTATGTATTTGACAGAGAGAGACACAGCGAGAGAGGGAACACAAGCAGGAGGAGTAGGAGAGGGAGAAGCAGGCTTCCCGCTGAGCGGAGAGCCTGATGTGGGACTTGATCCCAGGACTCTGGGATCATGACCTGAGCTGAAGGCAGACACTTAACACCTGAGCCACCCAGGCGCCCCAGTCTTTAATTTTCTAACCAAAAATTATTTTTAAGCACAGTACTCAGGGGAAAACCCTTTGATCATTCCAGCCATATCTCTTATGACTATCTTGGACTCTGCAACATTGGTCTCAGGGACTGGCATCAGCAGCCAGGCGTGGACCCAGCACACTACCCTTTCTGGTGCATTTGGTGGAGTCCTGGGCCAGCTCCACACCCTGGCCTCAGACTGCCTGAAAGTAAACCCCCATGTTGCTACTACTTTCTGTGTGACCTGGAGCAACTGCTTAACTTTGCTGCACTCCACGTTTGTCAAGTGCGGATTAAAAACACCCTTACATCTTCATAGGCTGCTGTGAGAATGTAGCCCAGGAGAATGGCTCAGCCTGGGTCTGGCAATGTTTGGTTCACATTAGCTAATGTCACAAACAAAACCAGGGTCTATGCCTCTTCTCAGACCAAAGCTACCCAGAATCAGGGACCAGCAGGCTCAGAGTCGTGCCTAATTAGCATGTGATGAACAGATGAATGGATGGATCCCTAGGGTGCGAACCCTCCTGCTGAGCATGGGCCATCAGAAAGTCTATGGGCTTTGCTGCCAGACAGGATCTGTGTCTGTATCCTGGTTGTCTTTGGTCCAATCCCCTCAACACACGGCGTCTTGGCTGCCTGGGATGAATGCAGCGCATTGCAGAGTGACCATGAGGATGAAGTGGGGTCATTCTGGAGCGTCACGGCAGACTTGAGTGGAGTCTCCTTCTTCCCAGCTGACCTGGAATGCCGGGAGCTAAGCCCGGATCCCTCTGGGGTCCAGGGAACACGGGCTGGTTTGGCAAAGAAGCAGATGTTTTCTTAGCACAACATAGCCTGGGTTACAGTTCTTAGGAAATAGTGTTAAAAGGACATGAATAGGGGTCTGTGAAGGAGAGTCATCTTTCAGCTGGGAGGTTTGCTACATTATAAACATGTTAGCCAGGAACAAGCTGCAGCCGTGTGGGAGTTCCTTTCTCAGCCCTCCCCACCCTCTCGATGATCAGTGCTCACCTTCTTCCTCTCAGCTCCCAAGCTGGGAGGCCCTGAAACCGTGCTTCACCATTCACACTGCAGGGCAGCAGAAATGGCGGAGAAGGGCCTCAGCAGGAGGCGGGTGACCAAGTTCGAGAAAGGGGTCAGAGGAAAGAGAGAATTTGGAACTCGATGGTTTCTGAGGGAGGCAGTTGGACCCAGAAGTCTGATGGAGCCTCTAAGGAGGAAGAGAGGGTTAGATAGGAGTTTGGTGAGGGGATTCTTGACAGTCGCAGAGGAGCCACTAAGATCTTTTCCAGAAGAATCGCTGTCCGGCTTTGAGAAGAGTGATTAGCTAACGGCCTCCAGCTACTGGCATCTTCAGGCTTTGTCTCGGCTCTTTTGCTAATGCCATATTTTCTGGAAGGGGTCACAGCCTGAGGTCTCCCCCTTGCTCTTTTCCCTTCCGTCTTTCACAGATTTTACCTGTCCCCTTTCCCCCTACCCAAATTGCTTATGCTCCTAAATCTGCCTCAGCATCTGCTTTCTGGAACTCCCAAGTGACCAGGTAAGGAAGAAAGATCATTAAAAAAGATAGAGATTGCCCCTGGAAGGCCCTCAAGAGGCCTAAGGTGCATCTATACTGGTTAGGACCTGCTTCTCTGTTCTGGGCAAGGTGGTTAAGTGGCCAGATTTGGGGATGAGGACCCAGCACTCAACTGTCAATACCATGATTTGTTTTGAACGTACTGTCTGACCTCTTCAGTAGAGAAGCATTGACATCTTCTGGCATGTTTCTGTTGGCCTCAGTGAACAGCAGGAGAAGAACTCCCTACCACAGGGTCACTAGCAGGAACAGCAAGAGTATGACTGTCAAGAGGATCGCCTTATGTAGGAGATGATACGATGTCAATTTTACCAGCTCGTGCTTTACTTCGATAATATCTTGAGACATAATGGAGAGGAAAGAAAAGGAGGTACTTCAGAATGTCATAATGTAAAATACAGTTCGGTGTCTGACAGACAATGGATCCTCAGAAGTTGTAGAGGTTTTTTTTTTTTTTTTAATTTATCCATAATTTGACCTGATCCTATGTTTCCAACCTAATCTCCTAAACCATGTCTGAATTAGGTTTTCTTGCACATAACAGGGTTCCCATATAACAGTGATCTAATATAAAAATGTATTTTCTCACATTCATGAAAGTGTCTGGAATTGGTATGGTAGGTCCATGGTCAGCAGGGAACCAGGCACTGTATACTTTTTTCTTTTGCAACCTTTAGCTTATAGTTTCCAATTTGAAAATAATCTCGTGGTCATAAGATGGCCACTGCAGCTCCAGGTAACACACCAATGTTCTGGGCAGCAGAAAAGAGGAAAAGACAAGGACAAAAAAGTACATATATATGACAGCATCAGGCCCTGTCTTGGGAGTCCCAGTTCTAAAATACTTAGACTTCTACCTCATGGACCATTTTTGCCAAAAAAAATGCTGAGAAATATATTTTTCAAGATGGACCTCTTACCCAGTTTCATACAGTGGTAGATTTCCTATGAAGGAAAACAGAGAAGGTAGTAATGCATAGGCAACTAGCCATCTGTATACCTTCTCTTTTTTTTAAATATATATTTTTTATTTTTTTATTAACATATAATGTATTATTAGTCCCAGGGATACAGGTCTGTGAATCGCCAGGTTTACACACTTCACAGCACTCACCATAGCACATACCTTCCCCAGTGTCCATAGCCCCACCACCCTCTTCCTAACACCCCCCCACAACCCTCAGTTTGTTTTGTAAGATTAAGAGTCTCTTATGGTTTGTCTCCCTCCCGATCCCATCTTGTTTCATTTATTCTTTTCCTACCCCCAAACCTCCCACATTGCCTCTCAACTTCCTCATATCAGGGAGATCATATAATTGTCTTTCTCTGATTGACTTATTTTGCTAAGCATAATATCCTCTAGTTCCATCCTTGTTATAGCTAATGGCAAGATTTCATTTCTTTTGATGGCTGCATAGTATTCCATTGTGTGTATATACCACTTCTTCTTTATCCATTCATCTGTTGATGGACATCTAGGTTCTTTCCATAGTTTGGCTATTGTGGACATTGCCGCTATAAACATTCGGGTGCATGTGCCCCTTCAGATCACTACATTTGTATCTTTAGGGTAAATACCCAGTAGTGCAATTGCTGGGTCATAGGGTAGTTCTATTTTCAACATTTTGAGGAACCTCCATGCTGTTTTCCAGAGTGGTTGCACCAGCTTGCATTCCCACCAACAGTGTAGGAGGGTTCCCCTTTCTCCGCATCCTGGCCAGCATCTGTCATTTCCTGACTTGTTAATTTTAGCCATTCTGACTGTGTATACCTTCTCTTTAAGCTTGTTTTCTCACAGTTCCTCATCCAAAACAGGCTATCCAGATCCAGCACTGTGTGGATTCTGCCCTCTGCGCCATCTTACCTGACTGTCCAAATTGGATCCCCCGTCTAAGGTCCCAGACATACCTCCTTTCTCCACGAAGCCTTTCCTAACCCCACCCAACCCAGTGACCTCTCCTCTCATTGAGAAGTTACTCTGTTGGTTTCCATTTTCCTATTGGCCAGACACCACCAGTGAGGATATAATCACCTACAGGGCAGAAATAGCAGATTATCCTCATCTCGCAGATCAACAGCAAGTGCTAGGCACAATTTTAGGTGCTGCCTGAACCTTGTGCTAGGTTAATCCATTTATGAAGTGTTTCTAACTCATTCCTTATAAATAAAGTTTGGATTATGCTCCCCTTTCAAGGACTCAACTGACATTTTCTCTGTCTTCATGGAGTTGCATGAAGTCTTCCTATTGCTTCTTCCCATTCATTTGGCATTTTCTCTGACTGAGGGACTCTGTGTAATACATGGCCTGGAGCTTACATCCAAGCAGATGTCCTAATCAGATATAGAATTCTAACCTACCTTCGGGCAGGAGATGGAGAGGCTCTCAGCTTGCACTAAACGCTACCGGCTGCCTACCCCATATCTCATCTTCTCCCCACGAACAGAACTCTGATTTAAGGTAGAGCGGGGATGGAAGGCAAAAATCTACCTTCTCACCCCTTGCAGCCCCAGCTGACCACGTGACAGAGCATATATGGTCATACGGCTAGGTGGCTAGGTGACACACCCCTAGACAATGAGACACAAATAGGAATTGTCACAGCCTCTAGCAAAGCACTTTTCACTTATCTGGCACTGACATATTCACCTTCCACCCTTCTCCTCTCTGACGAGATCACAGCCAAATATAGGTGTTGGCACAACCATCTTGAAACCACGAAATAAGCATGAAGACAAAAACGACATGGTAAAAATGATTAAACAGAAAGAAGCAATCGGTCTCTGCAGGGGAGAGGCAGCCCCGGACTGGCTGCCTTTTGACTTCCCTCTACTTGGTAGAAAGTAACCCCCACACCAAGTTTAACAACTCTTACCCAGGTCCCTGTAAACGTCAGCAGAAAGCAATCCTATCCAGTCCCCCACAGGGAGAAGGGTCCCAGCAGCTAACTGTGCTACTTCAGCAGGAGGTCCCTCTGGGGCTTGGGCACTTGCCCAGCCCCGTGTTTTATATGCAAGCTTCACAGAGCTCTGCTCCTTTAATTGGAATTTGTGGCTGCGTCGGGCACTCTGCTGCTGCTGCCATGTCATCCTCAGACACTATAATTTCTATTCCCTTCACTTTGGCATAATGTACAATAAGTTTTCGTCATTAATGGTGCCCAAAATGTCAACAACTTATGCGTTTTCATAAAATCTTCAAATAAATGCAGGGAGAACAGTAAACCATGCACCATTCAGAAGGTAACAAAGGGAAAGGGGTTGAAAATGAGATGCCATCCCAATTACTTCCTATTTATCACTCACTCACTCACTATTTATCACTCACACTTTTCACCTCGATGGGATGCACTTTTGAAACGGCTCTCTTTCATCACATAATGACTGATCCAATTCTGTTATGTTCAGAATATAGCATAAATCTTTTGGCCTTCCTAAATTATGAGAAAAGTATTTTTCTGAATCACTGTAAGTAGGTGCTGACAAGACAAGAGTTGGCCCTTCAACGTTCAGGAAAAGTCAACTCTTCCTCAAGCAGCTTCCCGATGAGACCCAATGGGGCAGCCAGTCAGTGGTCCTCATTTGCCCAGTCTCAGGGTTTGTCAGAATGCAGAAATGTACTGTTACAACCAGGAAGGTCCCAGAGATGGGCTAGTCACCCTGCCATCACCAGCCTCTGCACAAAAACAGAGAGCAAACAACAAGGGCCACTGTTCCCCCGAACTATGATTCACCCCTTGGCCCTGTACTCAATGCCTTTGGTAGTCATTTAGTGGACATTTTTAATAAGCTTGGGTGTCTTTTGTTTGTTTGTTTTCACTCCTGTGGCAGGTAATAGAATATGTGTAATCACATGTGTGTGTACACCTTAGAACGTCTTAGAACAACAACGACAACAGCAACAAAAAACCTAACAGTTGGTTTTGTGGTCACCCTCAAGCCTCAGGGATGGCTGAGGATTGGACTCATCGTCAACAGTACCTCAGGGAATCATCAGCCTACTACCTTATGCTGGACCCAAGGTGAATGGGAAGCCCGAAGGAGAAAGTGTACCATTCCAAGCACCTGTACCTCATTACTGAGACTTTATTGGAAACTGAGGAACCAATATTGATGAGATACAGCTGTAGCAGAGAAGGGGCATTAGTCACACACCCCTAAGGGTCCCTGAGTCTGGAGAACAGATTCTGAGAGGGAGACCTGCATGATGGAAGTTTCTGGAAGAGGGCTCCGAGGATATGTACCTGTGAGGAAGTGAAGGCATGGGAATCAAACAGAAGGAGAAATGAATTGCAATTTATTTGCAAAAGAGGCCTTGGGTGATCTACAAAAGGAAGGATGGTTCTTTAGAGATATCTCATATTGGGGTAAGCCCCGAAAGAGACTCAGCTATAAGCCATCAGTAGCTAACATCCCTAAGGAGAAGGCAAGGAGAAGGGCCTTGATTCTGAAGTGGGGGATCTGAACAGAGCGCCTCAGAATGCACCACAGAAAATATGTGGCTAGCTACTTTTCAAGTTGAAGGGACCCCAAAGCTTATGGCTTTTTGTAGCTGAGACATGCCTACTTTCCCAGCTCTGTCGCTTGTGACCATACTCATTATTCTGTGTTGTTGCCTGTCTGTTGTACTTATAAGGACAACTGGTGCTTGGTAGTGTGACTGTCAGTCTGAACCCAAAACCACTGCAGCCAGTCCTCCAGCAGGAATATCAGAGGACTCCACTTGTACTCACGCTCCAGGCCTCAGGGAGGTCAGTGCAGGCCTGAAGAGCAAAACATACCACCAGGAGGCTGAGGCAGGTTCTCTGAGGAGATTATAATGAGAAGTAACATATACAAAAATTTCTTAGGTATCAGAAAGCATTGGCCATACAAGACATGTTTGCCAAATTTAACCTCAGAACTTCTGTTTATCAAAAGACATTACTAAGAGAGTGAAAAGGCAAGCTACAGACCAGGAGGTAAAATGTGGCATTCAAGTGTCAGACTAAGAAATCATATCCAAAATACATAAAGGACTTCTATAAGCTAGAAGGAAAAAAACAAAACAAAACAACAAAAAAAAAACAAAAAAAAAAAAAGAAAAAAAGAAAAAAAACCAGGTGTCAAATATTGGTTTTTGAATGGCAGAACACTTGATCGGTACTTTGCCAAAGACATTATCTAAAGGCTCAACAAGCCTATGCAATGTTGCTCAACATTATAAATCATAAAAAAAAATGCACATGAAAACCATGATGAGACATCACCCTGCACCTCCCAGAAGGGCTAAAATTAGCCCGTCAGTTCCAAGTGCTGACAAGGATGTTGTTTCATATGCTGAATGGGGCACTTGTATGCGGCTGCTGGGAGGGTACGCTTGGTACGACCATTTGCAAAAGTTCTTTGGCAGTGTCTACTAAAGCAAAACTTCCCCCCCATCCTCTGGTGCAACAATCCCACTCCTGGGTATATACCCATCACCATGTCTGTAACAGCACTAGTCATAATAACCAAAAACGAGAATCAAATGTCCTTCAGCAGTGGAATGGATAAATGCTAGTGTGTCCACACAGTGGAATACAGAGCAAAAACAAGCAGCTGCTGGTATCAGCAAGAAACAGAGAGAGCTCTCATAGACACTCTGCTGAGCAGGAGAATCCTGACACAAAGACGTACATGTTGCATGACTGCATTTACATGAAGTCCAAAAACAGACACAACTCTTCCGTGATGATAGAGCTCAGAATACTCTTTGGCCTGGGGAAGGGGTAAGACATTGACTGGCAGGAGCACAACTGAGCCTTCTGGGGGCCTGCAAAGGCTTTATATCTTGATCTGGGTGGTTGTTTTTATGGGTACATACACATGTAAAAACTCATCAAGGTGTGTAATTAAAATTTGGGCTCTTTAATGTATGACGTTATACCTCAAAAAAGTGAATTACTTTTAATAATGAGGAGGAAGAGGAGGGTAAAAAGGGGAAGAAGAGAGGAAAAGGAATAAGAAGTAGAAGTGGAAAATCACCAGCTATGAAACCATTAGACAAAGAAAACAGAAAACATCGAGTTCCTGAAGCAAGAGCAAGCTTGCCGTAGATGGCAACAGGAGGACCAGGATATAATGAACAAGAAAGCGAATGGTACCTAATGAAGCTAGAAAAGGAGACAGAGCTGCTCAAATAGTGCCTTAAGGTTATGGAAGTTTGGAGTTTAATCTAAGGACAATGAAAATCTATTGGCTGATTTTAAAGCAGTGAGGAGTAGGTTAGCACACTATCTGTCCTATGGGATTCTTCTAGAATTGCTTTGGCTGCTGGGGAAAAGGGGACAATAGTACATGCAAGGAGGAAGACAATTCATGAAACTACTGGAGTTAAAAATGACACTGGAAAGGCTGTTAGAGGCAGACCTGCTAGCAACAATCAGCCGAAGGCAATCATTTTTCATCTCCCACTTCTGACACTTTCTCAACCCTTCACACCCGCAGTAAGCCCCCTTGATCTCAGGCTACTGGTTGTCTCAGCAGAGGAGAGGGCTGGGGGGGAAGGAGAGGGGTGTTATCCCTCAACTCTCTCCCTGATACATTGTTGCAGGTTGACTGAAGAGAACAGCCCCTGTCAGGTAGCCCTTTCCCCCAGCAACACAATCTATGTTCTGGAAACTATTCCTTCTCTCATCCCCTCGGAGGTGGCTACACATTTGTAAGGATTCTTTTTACTGTACTCTCCCCAACTACCATATTTGAGTGTGCTACCTGTCTCCTGCTGAGTATGAATTTCATACAACATTAAAACATAGACCATTGTTACATACCTGAGGATGACCTAGAGGTCAAGACAAGGATAACACCTATCCCACATTCCCCTAATAAAGCAGGAAATTATGTTTATGCACTTCAAAGGCCTCTTATAGGTCTCCTCAATAGTACTTATCACAACTGAAGCTAATTATCTGTACTTTTTATGCCCATTTTCCTTATTGGACTCTAAGCTCCATGGAGATAGTCTATGGAAATAGTCCATGAAGAGGTCTGTCTTCTTGTCTGCTGTGTGTCCAAGACTTAGAACAATTCCCGACATAGAATTTAATAAGTAAATGTTGTTGAAGGATGAAATTGAGGGAGGAAGAATAAGAGGATGGAAGGAAGAGGCAGAATGTGGAATTTAAAATTGGAAAAGGAGGATGGGTACCCAGCTCCCCCAATTACCATTAGCTGAGTGCTCATACTCATCTAACTTCCCAAGGCTTCCACGTCCATATGTCTATAAAATTGGGATAAGAAATCCTTCCCTATTTAATATTTGTGAAGATCAAATGAAGTAGTACTTATAAAAGTAAATGAAGGAGTAAATGAAGCAGCCATCAAATATAAGATGTTATTATTATAATAAAAGCATCGGTAAGATGCAGCACATATCCACTATTGCAGGGCATGGAGAGATATTATGATTTCTGCAATTTTCACTTAAGAATAATTCAGCTCAAGTGGCTGCAAACTTTGGAACCTGGTACTGTGCATATAGGTGTTAAGGAATTCAGACAGCCGTGTACAAAGCATGACAACGTAACATGGGCCTTATTCTCCCTGATTCCTGAAGCGGTAAAGCGAGAGGCCAAGGGATGCAATCAGTTCAGGTGGCTTCAGGAGCAGAGCACACAGTCAGCACCCTTCAGCTCCACCATGTCCACCACACCACTGCCAGAGGGCCACGTAACCCGGGCTGGGACTGGAGAAACCGGAGAGGCAGTGAGTTAGCTAAAACAGAGGACCGCTCCAATAGAAGAGTTCAATGTCTTCTGGGAAACCCTGAAACTAAGTTTGAATCTTGACGTTGCATAGGACCATTTATACATAGATAGGAGCAAGTTCTCTCAATTTTGTTATACAAGCTTTTACTTATTTTTAACAATTTTATTTATTTATTAGAGAGTCAGAGAGTGTATGAGAAAGAGAACACGAGTGTGGTGAGGGGAAAAGGGAAAAGCACGCTCCCCGCTGAACAAGGAGCCTGATGTGGAGCTCGATCCCTGGACCCTGGGATCATGACCTGAGCTGAAGGCAGAGGCTGAACCCACTGAGCCACCCAGGTGACACTTATATAAGCTTTTAAATATGAATCACATCTCTGTGTCAGTCAGGGTTTCCAAAGAAACACAAAGAATTTGAATATATATCTAATATAAAATGTTTGTCTATGTATATACATATATACACACACATACATAAACACATACAAACAATTATGGAAGCTGGCAGCTCCGAAGTCTGCAGGGTGGGTGGGCAGCCTGGAGACCACGGAAAAGCAAAGTCACAGTTCAGGCTCTGTAGGCGTGTCCTGTGCACTGCACCTTTACTGATGCTATTTGTTCTTGCCGGGATGTTCTTTTTTTCCACTTGTCAAAATTCTGTTTATTCTTCAAGATCCTCAAATGTAATCCTTTCTTTAAGATTTTATTTATTTATTTGTCAGAGAGAGAGAGAGACCACAAGCAGCGGGAGGGGCAGGCAGAGGGAGAGCAAGAAGCAGGTATCCCGCTGAGCAGGGAACCCAAAGTGGGGCTCAATCCCAGGACCCTGGGATCATGACCTGAGCAGAAGACAGACATCTAACCTACCGAGCCACCGATGCATCCCGCAATGTAATGTTTTAAGTGAAGTTTTCTCTAATATCACATTGATTGTCCTCATCCGTTTTCCTAATGAGAATTAATTACTCCCACCTTTGAGCCCTCAGGCATTGTACACAACCCCATGCTGAGAGGTCTAAAGATGGTCTGATGTACTTCATAATTTGCTAGGTAGATGTCTTTCCTGCCCTCCCTTCTCTATAAAATCATAAGTTCTCTGAGAATAAGAACTGAGAATTCCTCTCTTTCACTTTTTTTTTTAATATATTCCTGGTAAAGGACACAATGTCTGGTGTAGAATAAATACACTTATTTGGCATTTATTCTGTGCATTTATCTGTCATGCAATAGACACATTCATCTAGAGCCAACTTGAAGCTAGGTACAATGCTAATTATATATATATAATATCTCCAATCCTTACAAAAGCCCGAGAGTTTGATATTATCCCCATTCTACTGATGAAGAAACTGAGGCTCAGAGAGGTTTATCTGATTTGCCTAAGACTACAGAGTAACCTAAGTTTGGGCCCAAATCTGTCTGATCCACCCCAGCCTCCAGCAACAAGATGCCTTATTTGTGGCAAGCACTGTGTATCTGTAAACAAAAGAGAGTAAACTCCCAGGAAGGGCATTTGATATTTACTACTTTACAGTCTTGGAAATGAAAATAATCGTCCTCCCTCTCTTCTCAAAGCAAGCACAAACACAAGGATACAATTTTGCCTTAAAAATTACACTAAAAGCAAAAAGACTGCATTTTCTCATTTTGTATTATTGAATAGGAAATGTTTTATGGATTAATGAAGTTGAGGGATGAGTCGCTAGTAAATCTAGCCATAAAAGGAGACATTCTAGATCATAAAGCATATTTTATTCATCTTGACAGCTGGAGTTTAATTTTAAGTATTTATGCTATTACTTCATAGTAAATATGTCTAATTCATGGAAGCTAGGTAATATGAGATCCAACTTTGGAAATTTGCTCAAGTTTTTGCCATTAAAGCTACATGTTAAATGGATTTTGTGCGAAGAATTATGGGTTTTATGTAGTAATGACATGAAAATTATCCATATTCCACTCTCCTATAAAAGCGCCACGTCTACAACTCGTACCATTACCAAAACTACACTTGATTTTGTGGGAGTAAATCAACTAACATATCCTCTATTATACATCTTTGGAACTGAATATGAAAAATGCCACAATGGGGAGTCATTATATTAAAAAAAACTTTACCATTTGAGCTTACTTTAAAAAAAATCACGTGGTGTAGATTTTGTAACCTGAAGAATGACATTCTTATGTCAACAGTGTTTTTACTTTGAAAAGAAATAGTTGATTCTTACAGAAAATCCCTTTTTGATATTGCCCATCTTTTTTATGTTTGGGGCTAGGGAGAAAGCAATGGGATTTTAAATGATTTAAATCTTAATAAAGACCACAACTATGACTCCCCTACAGGCTGTGAGGGGCCCTGGTCTCTGGGTCCAATGGACTGTGACATATTTACAAAAGAAAGCAGAGAACGTAACCTTTGACTTCCCTGAAAATCCTCACATGAAAGATTTGGCTGTAATTTAGGGAGATTGAGTGAAGAGTCGTCACGGGGGTGTCTGACCGTGCTCATATTTATGAGCAGTTGTTAGTCATACAAACCCACGGAGACGCTCCACGTTACCTGTAATTCATATCTTGGACACCGAAGAGGAGAGCTTCAGAGCATGGAAGAACTCTATTTTGAAAACATAGCAAAAGTTAAAATAAAAGAAGCTCTGAGAGTGAGTTTCTACCCTGTCGAGGAGTAGAAGGCCAAGAAGAGGAATATACTAACAAACAATATACAAACAAGGGCTCTGGTAACCTCTGTCCACATCCTTTTACCTAAGAGCTTTTCTGTGGTAAATTGCTTTGGAATTCCTAACCAAAGTCTCTCCATCAATACATTAGGAGAGCACGCAGAAGCTTTTCCTAATATTTCATCACTGATTCACCCTACAGGCATATTTCACGTCTTGGTTCCTGGGATAAGAAGAGGGGATTTTTTTGCTATCGGGAAAGGCCCTGTTGGAGATACTAGATTAAACTCTGTCCACTTGGAGCACCTGGGTGGCTCAGTGGGTTAAGCCTCTTCCTTCGGCTCAGGTCATAATCTCAGAGTCCTGGGATTGAGCCCCGTATGGGGCTCTCTGCTCAGCAGGGAGCCTGCTTCCTCCTCTCTCTCTCTCTCTCTCTCTCTCTCTGCCTCTCTGCTTACTTGTGATCTCTCTCTGTCAAGTAAGTAAATAAAATCTTTAAACTCTGTCCCCTTGTGGGACCCTGATGTGATAGCACCTGGAGGGAACAGGCAGGCAGTAATGAGCACCAGAACTGATGTGTCCCATCCTATCAAAAAGCAAACCCATCACATTCTCAATAGATAACATCTCCAATTAAAAAAAAAAAAATCCAGTGTAGCATGTACCTAGGCCAGAAGAATGCTTTGAGCCAGGTTTCACTTTGGGCTTTGGAAGCCATCTTCCAAGGAGGCTTTCATACAGTTAGTTACAGAGATACACTGACAAGACTGAGCATCACCCAGAGTATGAGCATCACACATCCTTAAGTGTTTGCCCACTGGCTCTACTACACTGGCCAACATTAGTGAGGAGCGAACTGATGTGTGACATGAATCCCAGGATTATCTTTTGTGTTTAAATATTTGTTTTTAATTTCAAAACTTAAAAAACATACTATTTTAACATCTTAATTTTTTTTTAACATACTAGAAACTTTAGCAGGTGAGAGGTGAGAGATCAAGAAAGACCCAGAATGGGAAAGAAAGGGAGAAAGGGAGCTACCTTCATGTCCCACTCACATTGCTACCACGCACAGCATAGAATGTCTTTATCTGTCTCCGTGCCCCAAGCCCTACCTACCCTTCATGTGGTTCCATCTGTCTGAGGTACAACTGAATTGTATCCAGAATTCCCACAGCACATCAGCATTCTCTATTTGAGCATGTAACTGTTTGATCTTTCAATCTCGTGGAGGAAACTTTGATTTCCATGTTCATTCCTTTCTTGCCTGAGCAAAGCCCTACTCATGCTTCAAGACTCAGCCCAGGCACCATCCCCTCCAGGAGCTCTTCCAAAACCCATGTACTTCCCTTTGCCTCCTCACTCCTTCATTGTCTGCCTATGTGCTCCTTTAGAGTCCTTGGAACCCCTCTGTCTCTGCCCTTGTCACAGCAGGGAGATGATGCCTACGTGTCGGTCTCACTGGGTTCTGATCCACTCTGAGTCAGGGGTTCTATCTTAGGCATCTTTCTCTCCCCAGCAGCTGGTACAGTGCATGGTGCAGAGCTGGAACTCAATAAATGTTTGCTGAACTTCATGAACTACTTTGAATTACTTATTCCAATTTAAGTCTTATCTCCCTTGTTGGTCTCTCTGCTCCACAAGGGTGGGTAAGATGTGTATCTGATCACATGAATATCTCTAACATTTGGTGCATAATAGGACATAATAAATATTTGTTGAATGACTGATTGAATGTGCCCTGACCTTAGCCTCTCACTACAATTTCATGTTGCGGCAGAAATGAGAACATAAAAATTCCAACTGTGAAAGTATTTTTCTTATTTACAACCGTTTTTTATTTCTGAACTCACTGTCAAGAGAATGCCATAGATCTCCTTCCTCTGGTTTTTGCCAGAAGAGACCATCTGCTTTGGCCTGGAAGGAAAATATACCTGTGGTTAAGGGTGGAGCCAAAATTCAAGAGCTTTCCAGATGTTTCCTACAAACCCCTGATGTTTAAGTGTCCAGGGGAAATCATCAATGAGACATTGCCCAGGTAGAACAGGAGACTGCCAGTGTTCATTCACGTAGTTTCTCAACAAACATTCACTGAGCATCTTCTTTCTCTGGACCACATGAGGCCATGTGCTAGCTGCCAGGGAAACAATGATGGGTAACAGACAAACCCTTTCCCCCTCCCAAGACTTCAGAGCCTAGTAGGACAGTAACAGCAATTAAATTAACAACTCCAAGTCTGTGGGTCAGTGCTGTGTTAGCAGTAAACACAGGGTATGAGTGAAGCAATGGTCAGAGTTCATTTGCTCTGGAAACTTGTCTTTACTGCCTGAATGGGCAGTGCCACAGCTGAGACTGTGGGCACCAAGGGCTGTGTGAGGTTGACAATTACCTTGACTGGGAGGCTGATGGCCTTCTGATGGCCCTGGTGTATAAGAGAAAATTACAGAGAATCGTCTACATGAGGATCTTGCTTTCCCATCCACTGAGTGTAGACTAGGGCCTCTCAAACTTTCCTGTGCATTTGAACCATCTGGAAATCCTGCTAAAAATGCAGATTCTTTTTCAGTGGAATCAGGGAAAGGGTTGAGATTCTGCATTTCTACTAAGTTCCCCCCCACCTCCCGGTGATGCCGAGGGCACTGACCTGAGGATTATAGTTTGAGTAGCAAGAATACAGAAGAAAGAGGCTTTCAAAGACTAGTGACCTGGATATCAAACCCCACCTTGTAACAATGAACCAGCTGCATGGCTCTTGGTGAGTTACTTGTGCTTCCTGATCTTCAGCTTGATGTATTTGGGAGTGAGGGGGGAAGGATAATAAAGTCCACATCATGAAATTGCTACAAGGATTAAATGAGAGCATTTGAAATAGATACTCAATAATTACTAGCTATTAATTGGAGGATTTTCACTCTTTCCTCAAATGTGTATGGAGATGATCAGAAAAAAATTCCAACTCTTCCATGCCCCAATATAATTCTACTTACTTTTGATCAGTATTCCTAATTTCTCCCCACGTGGGCCCACTGTCTGTTTGGGATTTCTTTTTTATTCCCAACACCTCTCAATTTAATATCAGATGCTATTCATGAACTAGCTGGCTTGTTTATCTGGGTTATTAATGAAGCTGTTAAGTGAGACTGGAGGGAAAGCCAGAGCCCCCTGCTCTCTGCCTCCCCATAAATCATCACCCTGAGCTGGGAGGGCTTCTGCCACTTGTCAGTTCCTATCATCCCCCACATCTCAATGATTTGGAATGAATTTCTTGATTAAAGTTTCATGAGATGCCACATCAAACACTCACTAAACCTCAAGGTCTAACACTTCGACAACACTTGCTTTTGTCTTCTCTTCCTCCGGTTTTATCACGGAAAAAGCACGCAGGTGTACCTTGCAGGATATGGTGTTTTCCTCTAGACGCCCCCACTGAAGATTCTTCATAAAGCTGTTATCTCCTTGGTGTTAAGCAGCTGGCTTTCAGCCTCAGCTCCCCACCTGACAGGTGACCAGCTGGCTCTGCACATAATATATGCCTTTTACCTCGGTCATAAATCTGGTGGCTGAATGCCTGACAGCCTGCCCGTGGCTCCAGTCACCTGCACACACATGCTGTTGGACCCAGGCAGGCATTTCTCCATCCTCCTCCCACACATGCCCAATCTACAACCTCCTCCACCTACAACCATGTGCTCCCAGACCATCGGAACAACTTTGCTAGGATTCTGACTGGCTTGGGTTCACATGTTACACAGAAGAGAAACGGGCCTATTTTCTTTTGAAAATAAAAATAAAGGGCTCCTTGCCTAGAATCAGCAAGGCTTTCCACCACTGGAGTACATCCGCATGTTAATATCATTAAATGACTATTCCTTGGGGCTCCCTGAACAATTCAGTATCAAGCAAGCTAACATCCATGACCCCAAACTCTTGAAACGCTCATGGAAACCTCAAAAAAGATCAGAGAAGTATCAGAATCCACTTCAAGAATGTTCCACATTGGTATCTTCTTGGCTCATTTATCTAAAGAAAGTGCATTGTACTCCCCACGAGGGAGAAATGAATATAAAGGTAGGTCACTGGGTTTGCAAGTGTGCTATAGCCTTCCTGGAAAAGAGAGAAGTGGTATGCAGAAAAAAGATAGGGTCTGCAGAACTGCAGCTTCAAAGCTAGCAGAGGAAGAGCTATTGACCAGCAGACACATACTTTCCCATTCGGGGATCCAGGAATCCCAAGACCAAAAGTGCATCCCATCTTTTGTCCAAACTTTTCCCTTTTTCCTTATTCTTAAATCATAATGAGATTCAAAATTGTACTTTTACTACATTTTCACTATTTCAAATGGAAAGCATTTGGCTATGCCCTTTGCATTCTCACAGGCATTCTCATTCTCTCTCTCTCTCTTACACACACACACACACACACACACACACACACACACACACAGCTCTGCCATTTCACCATCATCTGTAACTTCACTGTCCTCTGTGGTAGTCAATAGACACAAGTAGCTCTTTATTTTAAATTTAATTTATTTAAGTTAAAGAAAATGTAAAATTCAGTTCTTTGTGACTAGTTGCTACTACACTTAACAGGGCCTGTAGGGAATATGTCCATCATTGCACAAAGTTTTATTGGTCAGTGTTGGCCTGTACAGTACATATCATATGATAAACATTCAGGAAATATGTGTTAACTAATTGGGTAAGTAAATGGATGAACATGTACTATGTTCATGTACATATGATGTACAATGAATGAACATGTACCATGTACTATGTTTCTTCCAAATATATATATTTTGTCTTGTCTTTCATCAACTTCTCTAAAAATTGCTTATTTATTTAGGGGTAAATGAAGTTAAATTCTCTACCTCATACCATATACTTATAGAGCTATCCTATTTGGCATACATTTCAATATTTTTTTAAAAAGCTACTGAAAGAAAATATTCAGTGAGGAAAATATTCACAGATTTGTCTATTATACATTTCAAATTTCTATAAGGTAAAAATCATTAAAAAAGGAAAAGACCAACAAACATGTGGTTGCTTTTAACATATGGGACAAATAAGAGATTAAGATGCTTAATAAATACAAATTTTTATAATCAACTTGAAAAATGTGCCAATAAAAAAATGAACAGATAAGAACACCAAAGAGTTGCTTTATTCACTATAAAAGCTTAAACTTACTACTAATCAAAGAAATGCAATGAAAACAACAATGAGATATTTTCACCAACCAGTCTGATAAAGATTAAAAAATATTCTCATAACCAGCACTGGCAGGATTGTGGGGAAATAGGCACATCCAATTTTGACATTCTCAATTGTAAATTGATATGGCCTTCGGGGAGGGCACTTTGGCAGTCTCGAGCAAAATTTTAAATATGCATCTATCTTTATCAGCAATTTCATTCCTAGAAATTTATCCTACAGCAGTACTTAAACAAATGCACAGAGATTTATGTACCTAGAAGTTTATTAGAGCATTACTCATAAGAGTAAAAAATAGACGCATCGAAAAGTCTACCAACAGGTTACATGTATGTAATAGAATGCTGTATTATTAGTTTTTTTAAAGCAGTTTTATATGACTAAAGTAATATATTGTTAAGTCAAAAACACAAGATGCAAAATAATTTATATATTATTACTTCCACGGACATGTATACGCAGAGATAGAGATCTAGATAGCTTACTTAAGTGAGGGTTTACCTTGTGCGCATCTGTAACTGCTTTATATATTACCACATGTCATCTTCACATAAACCTATGACACAGGTACTGTTATTATTTCCATTTACAGATAAGGACACTGAAGCATGGAGAAAATACTAGCACAAAATCACTTAAGCTAATACACGGTGGAATCAGGATTTGAATCCCGGGAGGAGAGCCTCAGAGACTTCCCGCCTATCGATGCCAAGTAGTGTTTTGGAGGGCTTTGGGGAAGATACAGATAGACAGAGCTGGAGACATAAAGAGATAGATTCCAAATTTTTAACCTTGGCAACATCTAGTAAGTACACTTAGGCTTAGAGGTGGTTGGATGGAGAGGAATGTAATGAGAGTTAAACACAATAACAACAACAACAAGAAATAGAGAAAATTTTCACATACTACAATTTTATAATGTTTAAACTTTGTAATAAGTATCACATGCTAAAAATAAAAGCTAGAAAAAAACCATGTTCTGTATGATTTTCTCAAATGGATTTAGAAATATTTCTTTTTATCTTAAATGAGAAAAGGGTCAATGTGATTCATGGACAGCTTGGAAACTTTGCGTACATCTAGTAATCTGGAGGGAAATCACCAGTCTCCTGGCAAAGACAGGCTGAGTGGAGTCCTCTGACTTCAGAGACTTGCAACAGTCAAGAAAAACACACTGGCCAAGAGCGACGCTCCAGTCAGCCGCCTGCACTGCAAGTCCAGCTCTGACACGCATATGTCTTTGTCCTTGGGTCTTGGCTTGGCCACACTAAGCTTTGGTTTCCTCACCCGCATAAAAGCAATAATGATTGGTCCTCCCCTGTAGGCTTGTGGTGAGTAATGAATAAGGTCTGAGGTAAGCGCTTCAGGCAAAGCTTGGTACACTGTTGGACTCAACCATCATTGGCCACCACGGTCATCACTGACCCAGCGAACTCTCATCACCCCCTTCTCCTTGCAATTTGGCAAGTTGGTCAAGTCATCGGAAGCAGCCTAGAGACCAGAAAAACTAACGTGGCACATTTAAATAGGGGGTGTGACTATAAATGAGAGACTATGACCAAGTAACGACTGCTGAAAAATATGAAAAGCCCTCTAGGAACACCTCTTGAAGTGCTACAGGCATTTAAGTTCTGGACGTCCAATATGTGTCTCTCAGCCCTCAGAATATGCAACCAATTCTGTTCAAAAAGATAGTGTCTACCATCAGGCTCCTGTGTACTCAGCAAGGATGAAATGCTCCCCAAAACTTTCTAAACCCCTCTTGTTTCCAAAGCTCTTGCTCTCCGTTCATAGCTCCTGCCTTTCACTTCCAAGCAAAGAATATGTGTTTAGGAAGTACTTATGACAAAATCCAATTAAAAACATCTTTTTAAAGAACAAAAGAAAAATACCAGAACTCCTTTTAAAGACAAGGTCCCAGAAAGTGCCTGCCCAAGATTTAATTGCCATAATGAAATGGTAGCTTTGAGGAAGACTGTGTCAACAGACTACAACCTCTGCCCTATGTCCCTCCTGCTCCATGTTGCTTTGTGTGGTGACACACACATATTTGCACAGACACACACATACATTCCCTTATACACACACACAGAGCTTGTCTCCCACAATTTCAAAGACTATTTTGAAACACAAGGCACAGCCAGGTTAATAAAACATGCTTGAGGCTGTGTTCTGTGTGTTCATTAAACTATAAAGCATCTTAAACCTACAATTAATTCTAGGTAAATTAAAGGCATGACACAGCCATGGTACTATTGCGAGAGCATTTGTGTTAATATCTTACATTTTTTACACTAAATCACCCTGCTGAAAGGTTTAACAGCCATTCACATTTATAACTTCTTTCCAGATTTTTTTTTTTTTTTTTTTTTTTTTTTTTTGCCTTCTTCAGTTGTCAAAGCATTAACGAAGCTGGCTTTTGGGAAGAATTCCAATTCAGAGTTATTTTTCCATGAGGTACTTAAGACTCCACACAGCAGCTCGTGATTATGTTGGCAGTGGCTTTGCATAACTGTTGGTTTCCTGTAGTATAAATAAGTGAACAGCTAAGAATGCCAATGTTTTGCTTTGACCAAGAAAAAGCTCTCAGTAAATGACAAGGAACTGCCCTCATTGGACTACTTAAGTTTTTGTGTTTTTTTTTCTGAAGGCCTAAGTTAAATGAAAGCTGTAGAGATAAGTGATCATATAATACATGCTACCACTTTGCAATCATTCTTCAGATTTAAAAAAAAAAAAATGAATAGTTCAATTCCCAAAGTCCTTTCTAGTTGATGACCTCAACTGGACAAGGGTCACGAAGGTCAGTGATGAATAGTAATGCAGACTGTGGCCAGTTGTGGCTAAATGCAGTGCAGAGAATGACAGAGCTTTTGCCCTTCTGAGATTTGGACTGAAGAGAAAGAAAAAGAAGCCTGGGCTAGGACAGAGAATAGACCAGAAGGTCAACAAGGAAAGCTGCAGAGGAGAAGGCTTGGCAAGAAGCGAGTGTGCAAATGGAATTCTGAAGAGCAGCCTCTGAGATGGAGAGAGGCTTTGTTTCACAACAGCTGTCATGGTCAAGAGCACGACAGGAACTCTGTGGGGTGAGATGTTAAGGACCTTAAAAGAGCTTTTCCCTTTTCCTTCCCACATCCTCTGAAATATCCAGTACTAAATGTTTCCCAACCAGTGTGTGTTCTCCTCACTCTTCCTTCACCGACAACAACCCACCTATACTGAGCAAAAGCCAAGTAAATGTCCCCCTGGAGCACCTTGCTATCACCACCACCTTCCACCTGGTCTCCTCCCCTACCCTTTTTGCCTCACTCAGGATCAGCCTGCCAGCCAGGGTAGCCCTTCTCTCCAGGACCAACTGCCTACATGCCCTTGGCATTATAAGCCGTGCCTCACATGGCTGCTTTTCTGCTGCTCTGTGGGTTTTAATGATCTGTCTCCCTCTCTAGAAAATGAATTTCCCCAGGACTGGACCATGACTTAACTGATTTTTATTCTTAGAGGTCAGCCTAGTGCTGGCACATGGTGGACTCTTGAGAAATGTTTTTGGAAAGAACAAACTAATGAATGAAATTTGTATTTTCCGCAATTGGAACTACCCTTAGCATGTGTTACCCAGTGAAGAAATAGTAACAGGTACTGCATTAAGCAAATCCTTTTAACTGATTATTTAACTATGTTTAAATCACTGAGATAACCAGTGTTTGACTAGATAATACCTGTATAATATGTATTATATATAATAATACATGAGTAAATGTATATAACTAATAATATTATATACAATCCAATGTTATAATATAAAAATTATCTTATACATAAAGCACACATATAGGTATATGTTCACATGAATAAATTTCACAATGAATATAACAGTCATAAGTCACCTTTATCTGTCATTGAAAGAACTAGTTGAACCATCACCCTTTTTGCCAAGATGGTCATTTTTAGTTTTTTTTCTAATAGCCATCAGTGAACAGAGAAGTAGAGAGAGAACAATATAATAAGCCCCATGAACTTATTACCCAACAGTGTCAGAACCAGTCCTATTTCACCTCTGTCCTCAGCTAACTCTCTGCTCTATATTACTTTAAAGCAAATCACAGACATACCATCTATAAATATTTCAGTAATTATACCTAAAGAGTTCTTTTTAAAATATAATGTCAAATCACACCTAAAATCTTAATAATTCTTTAATATCAAATTTCGAATGGACACAAATGTTAATAATTTATTATACTTTGTTTATAGAATCAGAATACGGATGAGATCCATGCATTATCGCTGGTGGATGAATTTCTTAACTTTTTTTCAATTCATAGGCTCCCCTCATCCTCCTCTTCTCTTTCTTACAATGCATTTTTTGAAGAAACAAGCTCATTTATCTTATAGAGCTCTCCAGTCTGGATCTTGCCATCTCCATTCAAATCGTGTCTCCTGATGTGATCCTCTGTCCTCTGCATTTCCTATAAATTAGTAGTTGCATCTAGAGGCTTTGTTGAGATTCAATTTCATCCTTTGACAAGACTACCTCAAAGGTGGTGTGGTGTTCTTTGGTCAGGAGGCACACCATTGCCTCTCTTTTTTGTGATGTTATCAGGCACTCATTCTCACTGCCAAGATCCACTCCTTCGTTAGTGGTTCTGTCCGGGTGTTCATCCAATGCCAGCATCCTCACCTAGTAGCTGGAAACATCTATAAAAATAAATTTCCCGGGGTGCCTGGGTGGCTCAGTGTGTTAAAGCCTCTGCCTTCGGCTCAGGTCATGATCCCGGGGTCCTGGGATCGAGCCCCACATTCCTCCTCTCTCTCTGCCTGCCTCTCTGCCTGCCTCTCTGCCTAGTTGTGATTTCTCTCTGTCAAATAAATAAAAAATATTAAAAAAAATAAATTTCCCATTATTTACTATTTGGTTACTCAGTGGTACAGTTTGTATAAGAAAGACAAAGTTAGTATATGAGTCTTTCTCTTTAGTGTTCATTATAATGAGTTGTTTCCCTAGCATCTATCAGTGGTGAGCAAGTGGGGTTTTTTCCTCCCCAATGTAATTTTGAATTCATGGATTTAATTATATTTGATGAATATCAGTCCTTTGAAGTTAATGTCCTTATTTGATCCTCACACTGTTTCATCTTTGACCAGTGGGGCCTGGTTAAAGTTGGCTCTTGAGTCCTTTTGTTATGATCCTAGTAGCCCAAGACACTTATGTTAAGACAAATTAAAACCACCATAGAATAAAAAGAACTTTCATGCAAATGAGCACCTCTCTTCTCTCCCAGATGGCAACATATCCAACAAAATGCCATGCTATCCACTGAACTGCACCAGAGATTTCCTTGAGAAATGCTGCAGGAAAAAGACTAGAACCCAAGGGGTAGGAGTCACATCCTTTTACCTTGCAGATTGTTGTCAAGCACTCAGGAAATACTACGGTATTTTATTAATGATGAGGCTTACATTATTGTTTTCTTGAGACTACAAAGCAGCATTTGGCTAGATGATTATCTTGCAAGAGTATGTAATTGCAACAGTCAATATAGTTCCTTCTGGAAGTAAAAATAAATATAATGTAGATAACGCCCAAGTTCTTAATGTCAAATGGGATGTGTCAAGATGACCCCATGGGCTTGACTTCCCTTTATGTCCTTCCACCTAGCAGTGGGCTATAACCCCATCCTGCGGGAATGGCCCAGACATCAAAAGCTCAGCAATGAGAGAGCCACAAAAGGATAAGGAAGTCACCAGGACACTACTGCTAAGTGTGCAATATCCTTTCCTGAAAATATTTACAAACCATGGAGAGAAATTTTGCTTTGGATTATTTAAGGTAGGTTATAATTTATGGTAACAGAGTGGGTAGAGGGCACCTGGGTGACTCAGTCAACTAAGCTTCTGCTTTTGGCTCAGGTTAGGATTCCAGGGTCCTGGGATGGATCTCTATGTCTGGCTCCCTGTTCAACGGGGAGTCTGTTTCTCCCTCTCCCTCTGCCCCTCCACCTACTTGTGCTCTCTCTATCTCTGTCTTACTCTCTCTCAAATTAAAAGCAACAACAAAAAAAAAATAAATAAAAACAAAAAAACAGAGTGGGTAGGTCAATTTAAATGTTTGTTCCAACTAATGTAGGACTAATGTTGTCTGACCACGTAAGCAGAAAGCACAAATACAGGCATATCTTGGAGATATTGCATGGTAGGTTGCAGACTACCGTAATAAAGTAAATATCATGATAAAGTCATCAAATTAAATTTTTAGTTTCCTAGTGCATATTAAAATTATGTTTACACTATACTGTAGTTTATTAAGTATATAGTGCCATTGTCTCTAAAAAAGTATAAATTTTAATCAAAAATATTTTATTGCTGAGGTACCTGGGTGGCTCAGTAGGTTAAGCATCCAACTCTTGATTTCAGCTCAGGTCATGATCTCAGTGTCAGGAGATCAAGCCTTGTGTTGGGCTCCACATTGGGTGTGGAGCCAGCTTAAAAATTTCACCCTGCCCCTTCCCTCCCCTCCCCCCGAAAAACCTTATTGCTCAAAAATGCTAACCATCATCTGAGGCTGCAATGTATCATTACCTTTTTGTTCATGGAGAGTCTTGCCTCAGTGTTGATGGCAGCTGACTGATCAGGATGGTAGTTGTTGAAGGCTGTGTGGCTATGGCAGTTTCTTAAATAAGACAGTGATGAAGTTTGCCACATCAGTTGACTCTTCTTCTCACAAACAATTTTTCTGTGATGCTGGTTGATAGCACTTTACCCACAGTAGGAGGACTTGTTTCAAAATCGAAGTCAGTCTTCTCAAATCCTGTTGCTTTATCAACTAAGTCTATATATTATTATTAAATTATATATATAAATATATATAAATAAAAACTATATTTTATCTACCTATCTATATATAAATCCTTTGTTGTCATTTCAAAAATCTTCACAGCATAGGAAAAGATTATATCTTAAAAAAACACTTTTTTTGCTCATCCATAAGGGGCAACTGCTCATCCATTCTAATGTTATCATGAGATGGCTGCAATTCATCATATTTTCAGGCTCCACATCTAATTCTTTTGCTATTTCCACCACATCTGCAGTTACTTCCTCCACTGGAGTCCTGAACCCCTCAAAGTCATCCATGAGGATTGGAATTTCTTCTAAACTCCTGTTAATGTTGAATTTTGACCCCTTCTCATGAATCATGAATGTGCTTAATGGCATGTAGAATAAGGAATACTTTCCAGAAGGTTTTCAATTTACTTTGCCCAAATCCTATCTATGGCAGCTATAGCTTTATGAAATGCATTTCTTAAATAAGACTTGGAAGGAGAAGTAGCTCCTTGATTCATGCACTGCAGAATGGATCTTGTGTTGGCAGGCCTGAAAAAAATTATTAATCTTGTTGTACATCTCCATCAGAGTTCTTGGGTAACCAGGTGCATTGTCAATGTTTTGAAAGAATTTTTTTCTGAGCAATAGGTCTCAACAGTGGGCTTAAAATATTCCGTGAACCATACTGTAAGCAAAGTATGTTATCATCCAGGCTTTGTTTTTCCATTTATAGAACACAAGCAGAGTAGATTTAGCATAATTCTTAGAGGCCCTAGGACTTTGAGCACTGGCTTCAACTTCAAGTGGCCAGCTGCATTCGCCCCTAACATGAGAGTCAGCCTGTGCTTTGAAGCTTTGAAGCCAGCCATTATTAACTTCTCCTCTCTAGCTATGAAAGTCTGAGATGGCATCTTCTTCCAATGGAAGGCTATTTCATCCACACTGAAAATCTGTCAGTTATTGTGGCCATCGTCATTGAGGCTCTTAGATCTAGATCTAGATCTTCTGCATAATTTGCTTAAGCTTCTCCATCAGCATATGTGGCTTCCCCTTTGCACTTTTATGTTATAGAGATCGCTTCTTTCCTTAAACCTATGAGCCTACCTTTGCTAGCTTCCAGCTTTTCTTCTGCAGTTTCCTCACCTTTCTCAGCCTTCATAGAATTGAAGGGAATGAGGTCCTTTCTCTGGAGTAGGCTTTGGTTAGGGGAATATTGTGGCTGGTTTGATCTTCCATCCAGAACACTCAAACTTTCTCCCTTTGGCAATAAGGATGTTTCACTTTCTTATCATTCGTGTGCTCACTACAGTAGACTTTCGATTTCTTTCAAGAATGTTTCCTTTGCATTCACAACTTAGCTAATTATTTGGTATAAGAGGCCTAGCTTTTGGCCTATCTCAGCTTTCAACATGGCTTCCTCACTAAGCTTAATCATTTTTAGATTTTGATTAAAGTGAGAAACGTGGGACTCTTCCTTTCACTTGAACATTGTGTAGGGTTATGATCTGGCCTAATGTCAATATTGTTGTTTCTCAGGAATTAGAGACACCCAAGGAAAGGGAGAGAGACAAAGGACTGGCTGGTCAGATCACACTGAGAATTTATCTATTAAATTTGCCATCTTATATGGGTGTGGTTAATAACACCCCAAAACAATTACAATAGTAACATCAAAGACCCTGATCACAGGATATCATAATATAATAATAATGAAACTGTTTTAAATATTTAGAGAATTACTAAAGCATGACACAGTGATATGGAGCATATGCTGTTGGAAAAAAGGTGTCAATAGATTTGCTCAATGGGTGAAAAACAATAAAACGAGATACACCTCTACATGACCATTCTGTTTCCTATCAGTCACTAGGCATCTTCATTGTCTCATTTTCAACCCCATTCCCTCACCATTTTTTCTCACCCACAAGCATTTATTAATTAATTCATTCATTCATGCCATAACTAGTGATTGAACAACTTCTATATGTTAGGAGTTGGGGAGACACTGTTAGGAACATAATAAGCAAGATCTCTATGTTCAAGTTTGCTTTCTGGTTCAAGAAAATAAGTAAATTACTCAACAAGATAATTTAGGTAGTGCCACTTGCTTGGAAGAAAAGGAAACAGAATAAGATGATAGAAAGCCACTACAGGGCTACCTAAAATGGCTGACTGGAGAGGGTGACAGATGGACTAGAATAGCGATCAGTAATGTTTTCTGTGCATTTCCAGACAGAAAGTATTTTAAGCTTTGGGGATCATATAATTACAACTACAAAACTTCTTTGGCCAAGCGATAGGGTTATATCCTGATAAACTCATCCTAAGTTGAAAATATCATAAGTCAAAAATGCCTTTAATACACCTCTACTACTGACCATCATAGCTTAGCCTACCCTTTCTTGAATGTGTTCAGAACACTTACGTTAGCCTACAGTTGGGCAAAATCATCTAACACAAAGCCTAATTTATAATAAAGTGCTGACGTTCTCCTATAACTTGCTGAATACTGTATTGAAAGTGACAAACAGAATGGCTATGTGGGTACAGAATGATTGTAAGTGTATCTATTATTTATTTACCCTTGTGATTGTGTGGCTGACAGGGAGCTGTGTCTTGTTGCCATTGCCTAGCATCACGAGAGAATGTCATATAGCATATCAATAGCCCAGGAAAAGAGCAAACTTCCAAATTTGAAGTAGGGTTTCTACAGAATACATATCGTTTTTGCACCGTCATAGAGTCAGACAAATCATAAGTCAAACGATCGTTAAGTCAGGGACTGTCTGTACTCAGCTCTGTCACTGCAGCATGAAAGCAGCCTCAGATAATATGTAAATGAATGGATATAGCTGCGTTCTAATAAAACCTTATTTACAAACACAGGTGGATTTGGCCCGTGGGCTGTAATCAGACAACTGCTGATTTAGAAATCTATTTCATTGATGTCTGGATGGTCCTACTCAAGAGGCACAGCCATCTTTCCAGAGTAGCTCCCGTAGACAGACCGAAGCCAACCTATTATTCTAAGAACCTTGCAGGGGACGTTGGAGGGCTTAAACTACACAGTCCTACTTGGCTGTAGTCTCACTACCCAAGTGTATAATAACTGAGGATTTAGGATAGTCCCCTTAGGAAAAGAAGGGGGATAATTACATCTTGACTTGAGCTCTTTATTGCCATGTTTGAAGTAGGCTGCTTTGGGAAGCCTAAAGGTGCCACCCAATGCGTGAGCCTATTTAGCAACATCTTGTGCAAAGTCTTTTGGAAATCCTAATCATCTAAGTCCGTTGTCATGGCCCTCTGCTTTCCACATTATCTCCTTCATTCTCTTTCTCTCTTTTTTTTCTCCACTACATTTGTCAAACAAGATTTACCCTTTACAAAACCACAATGGCTAGTTTTTGTCAGTTCATATTTCTCCAGATGTTTTGTGATCTCATTCCTTCTTAATGTCCCTCGGATCTGCCTACCTCTGAGATTAGGCTGGATGGTCTATGATTTCTCATCCCCTGCCACTCTAAATGGGTCCCTGGCTAAGCAAAAGCCCCCTTCAGTGAGGTCAGCCAGAGAAAGTCACACATATCATAAACATGCCGTGAGCTATTCAGCAATAACATTCAGTGGAGTTTGCTTTAGTTCAGAGGCCAAGGGGATTTGGCAGAAAAAAAATACACAAAAGGCTATTCTATTGGAGTAAGCTTGACAAAGTCAACTGCTAAAGAAAACTAGAGCCAGACTTTTGGCATCTAGAAAGGGAAGAAAAGACATCCTTCCCATCCATTTCTCTGAGGTCTCCAGAATAAGAAAACAGACACTATATTTGGTTGCCTGTGCTTTCATTATGATTTCACTCTTCTCATTATTAAACCACAGTGTCAAATCCAAGTTCAGCAATGACTCAACTCAGAATTATGGGTTTATCTGCTCGAAGCACAACCTGCCCCATCTTTGTGAATGGATCTGCCCCATACACACACACTCTGATGAAAACGTGCAAAATCGAAGGCTGAGGGAACATGCGTTCATTGCTTTAGGGGCTGTGCCATCTGTTCATTCCTGCTCTCTGGTTTTCATTTTCATGTTCTTTCCTCTGAGACACTAACCCAACCTGAAAAGACCCAGGGACTTCTGAAATTTTTATCAGTTCTCCTTGCTCTTCTAATCCTGGTTCTGATCTTCATGATGTAGTTATGGGTAATGGTCTTCTTGCTTTCCAATGCAACCCTGAAAGATCTGGGCCAGCTGGGCCCCCACCACCAGGTCTCCACTGTAGAGATTGGACAGGTGGGAAATTCAGTTACCAGAAGTTGAAATATAGGAGATGAGTAAAAATATGAAACCGTAAGTGAACCCAATTCTGGAAAGTCTCATCAGAGCCAGAGCTGAGGGCTGGTGCAGCTTCAAAGGACATCAGTAAAACTGGGCTAGAAGTCTGCTTCTGGGAGGTTGTCTAGGGCAGATAAAGCCCCACAACATTGGATATCGTTACTAGAAAACCAACCCCAGGGACAAGGTGGCAGCAAGGTCAGAATGCTGACCGGAGTGCAGACCAAGGCAAAGCTTCTGAAACAGAGTTCCTTCCATTGGTCTCATCTATAACCACACGGGCACCCTTGAGTATGCAGTACAGCAGGGAACAAACTGGACTGAGCAGAACATGGTCTTCAGCTGTCCTTGGCCTTCTAGGCAAAGGATCAAAAATCGTGTTTCGGTTCATGACAAGGTTTGAAGGAAAAGGAGTTTTGTCCATGCTTGGGCCAAAGCATTCAAGAGGAGGTAGTGCCACCTCCCAGCCCTGCCCAAGACGAAGCTGACAAGGAGCTGGATCTGGGTTGGCACCGAGTTGGGGAAGGTGAGGAAGAAGAGGAGCGGCAGCTCCTCAACTGCTTCCGGTGCTACCAAGGCCAGCTCAGTTTTCCCTTTCCGAAAGAAAGCATTTCTTTCCCAGGGCGGGAGGAATGTGGGGTGGAGAGTCTCTGTCGGGAGAGGGAGAGCGTGTGAAATAAATGACTTCACCCCTAGAGACAAAGAGTGGCCTTGAGTCATTAGCATTCTGGGCCCCTATACACCTCATGGTGTTGCAAGCCGGCTGGTTGGGATTGAAAGGGTAGCCCAGAGTCACGAAAACAGTGTTGACCAGTTCACACTACATGTGAGCCCACAAACGCTGGCCCACAGCACTGAGCAACTATGCCTGAAGGTGGGTGTTTGAAAGCAGCCCCCGACTCCAAGATCCAGAATACATGACTGTGTTTACCTCTTCGAAGGGGGAGACCTGGCCCTGATAAAAATCAGACTGTTTATTGTCAGCAACGAACAGAGAAGATTCCTAAAACGACGCCCAGCTGTGTAAATCAAAAGCCGTGTGTTCTAATCAGCAGTTCAGTTTTATCATTTAACAGAGATGAGCCACACTCAGTATATTAACAGCACAGGACTGAGATGGGACACATCACCTGCAGCCAAACAGAACCGTCTTGGGGCCCGCTGTGCCTCTTTTCGGATCAGGGTCCCTGTGAGGATGAGACGATCCCCTTCCGGGATGCTTCTCCACTGCCTGAGCTACTTGCCTTCCCTCTAATCCATTCTCAACCGACACCTTTGCCTCAGAACCTGGAAAGTGAAGCTGATCTGCTCAAGGAATCCTCGATGAGACGGGAAAGACAGAGGCTGCCTATCTCATTCCTCTGAAAGGAAACATTTGCATTTTCACACAGACCCTCAGTGACCTAACCCAGAAAATGCTAAAGAGAAGAAGGGAGGTCTTCACAGGCCTTTCTGAACGTAACAGTTAGGAGGAAATAAAACACTGGCTTTGGAATTGGAAAAACCTGGTTTCAGAGTGTGTTATTTTAGATACTTTTTAAAATTTTATTTCTTTTCAGTGTTCCAGAATTCACTGTTTATGCACCACAGCCAGTGCTCCCTGCAGTATGTGTTCTGTGTGGTTTTGAGCAAACGACTTTTCCTGAAGCCCGTTGTTCTTCCTTCCCCCAGCGTTCACTTTTCCTTTTCTTCCCAACAACATTTTGGCGAACACCATCTCTCCACTAGGCTCATGAGTAAATTGAGGAAGATAAAAACCACTTCCCAGAATTGTGGGAATTAAATTTCAGACTCTACATAAAGCATGTAGTCCCATGCCTAGCATAGAGAAGACATTTAGGAAACCTATTCCCAGCATTCTCTCTGCAAGAGCAGCCCCAGGCAGCCGAACTGAGTACTCAAGCAGGTCGGGGAACAACTTCATTGTTCATTGGAGCCCCAGGTGGTCAGACACCCTTCTCTCACTTCCAATGCCTGGAATATCCTGAGCGGGAGAGGGTGTTCTCTGTCTGGGAGAACACGAGGAAGCTAATAAGGTTGACCTTTTATAGGCTGATCAAGAGAATAAGGCTCAGGACCTGTCGTGTTGTTTGGGAAACCCTCTCTTTGTGTCATAAACTCCACATTTTAAGAATAGGCCTGAAAATAAGAACAGAGAACTCCAGAGCTGATGATTTTAAAGAAAATAAAATCATGAGCTACCACATTCTAAAGGACCCTTCAAAAATGAATCAGGCAAACTCAGGAATTTAACAAAAAGTATTCAGAACTAGAAAGGACTTTCAGGATAACTGAGGGCAGGTATTAGGTATATAAAGAGACTGGGGGAAAGAATGGCCAGAGGAATAGTGTCTTGCAATAGCTTGTAGAACAGGAATTAAAAAGCAGATCTCAAGACGCCCAGGTTCTATGATAGACTATCCAGCTGGCTTCTGTAATTCCCCTGGCAAAAACAAACAAACAAACGAAAAACAAACAAACAAAAAACAAAACAGAACAAAACAAAGCCAAGAAGAAGAAGAAGAAGAAAAAAGGTGACCCTGGCTTCCAGCTTTTTCATAGAAGAGAAACAAAGGGAAGATTGGTATGGTGTAAAGAGCACGGGCCTAAAAATTCTGCCTATGGAGTCCAAGCCCCAACTACAGCCCCCAGGCTGAGGGACTGAATGTAGGTAATACCACCCACCTCCACATCTGCCATCAGAAGCCACTGGGCAGCTGCTGAGAACTCTCTCCTAACTGCAGATATTACAGGCATGCAGCTCTCCCCAAGCGTAATAGAACACCCAGGGTGCACTTGGCTAACAGAGTTACTTCAAGTTCTTTTCCTCACTCTGTCCAAATAAAGGCAACCGCTCTCTGCCCATCTTTTGTCAATAGCATTTTTGTGCCATCATCCTCGGGGTCTCTGGTTGTTTGTTCTCGGAGTGTTTTCTAGGAAGCTTTTTTATTGCCAGTTTGAGCCTCTGCAGTGAGCTTAGAAGAGCCTCAGTCACACAAGATATCTCAGAGAGTAAGAAAAGAAAAGAAAGAAGGAAAAAAAGATAAAGAATTGCAATATTACTATTAAGCCAGCCTATCCCAAACTATCTAATGGCACAACTGGGCAAATGGACTTGTGCCTTCTTTTGGCTCTGAAATCCCCTGCCACTAAGGCAGAAAAGAACAGGTCAAAAGTTCAAATCTTTGTTGGCTGAGAGAAGAGAATGAGTCTTTAGATTTAAATTCCTCTTCTTTAACTTTTTTTTCTATAAATTCAACTCAACTAGTATGCAGTGAACAGCTCTTCCAAGATAAGCGAGTCATTGCATTAGGAGACCAAGGTGGAAAAGTGTCATCCCTGCCTTCAAGGAGATTATGGTCTGTTAAGACTGAAAGGGGATGAGAAGATTTCAACCTAATATCCATAACACCAAGCAGAACAGAAGTAATTAATTCAGTCATCCAAGCCTTCTTTCATTCTATGGACATGTATTAGACTGTTATGTGACAGAGCAAAATGCTTAGCAATGGGAATGTAAAGAATAAATAAGCCAGGATCCCAGCCTTCTAGGAATTCATAGTCCCATTGAGGATACAGATATCATATACGTCTGGTGCCATAAGACAGAGTCACACAGATTCAGAGAGAGGAGAACTTTCATTATGTGGTAATTAGACCAGCTCCCAAAACAGAGGTGACATGTAAGGGAGAGCTTGTGTATTTCCTACCCCAGACTTGGAATCAGCCATGTTTCCAAGGACATCTAAAAACAGGGGTCTGGAGGAAGAGCAGCCCAGGTGAGTGCAGATCACGCACAACAGCACAGAGGTGGAAAAATAGGAGGTGGTTTCATGAAACAGCCAGCAGGTCAGCAGGGCTGGTCCATGGCAGGGCACAAAGGGGAACAGTGGGATCCTAGCTAGGAACTCAGGTTGCAGGCTGGGAAACACATTTGGATGTGAATGTCCATTTAATGGACCTGATGGATCAGGGAGGCGAGTGAAGTGGCTGTATTAAAATAAGGCACGATTAATTCTGGGCTTCAGGAAGATCTGGTAGCAAAAATGCAGCAGTTGTCAAGATTATAAGAATCCGGGGGTGCCTGGGTGACTCAGTGGGTTAGCCTCTGCCTTCAGCTCAGGTCATGTTCCCAGCATCCTGGGATAGAGCCCCACCCCCCCGCCTGCCTCTCTGCCTACTTGTGATCTCTGTCTGTCAAATAAATAAATAAAATCTTAAAAAAAAAAAAAGATTGTAAGAATCCAAACTGGTGGATCAAGTTTGCTATCGCAATTAACATTAAAAGTAATGGAGAACCCTAGTACCCATACATTTCTCAGAAGAAACCAGGAGTCCTTGAATATATGGCTGCCTCCTAGTCTGGGACAGGAGATAGACAAGATGGGTCTGGAGTATCTTGTTATGTCAGATAACAAAGAATTTATCAAAAACTACTGGGTTTTGTAAAAAGAACTTGAAACCTACTTGGAGAAGCTACCACAGGCCAAACACAGAGCTTTTCAAGTACCACATCAGGGTCACAACTGAAGGAAATTGACATACCACATATATTAAATCTATAGTTTCATATCTAAAAGAAAAGCATTAATTGGTCAACTGTTGGAAAATGCTGGAAAATGTTAGGAAAAGGATCGTACACTTATCTTGTCTTTCCTACGTGAAATGTACCACTGGGAACCCACATGTTCAGTGAAAGGAAGTTTATCTTCTTATGCTGAGAAACACATAAGGAATAATAGAATTTAGAACATCACCATTTCACCACTTCTTATGAATGATGGTTCTAAGCATTGGAGACTGTTACAGAAGAGGCAAGCAGATGTTATACGCCAGCTATGCCATTCTGAAGTACTCTTGCCAAAAAAATAATCTGTAAATCAAATCTATAGATTGACCAATCAATTTGTGGGAAAAACAAGGTCCCCAAGGAACATGTCTAATGACATCACAGGATATAATTAGCAAGATTCAGACCATGGAAAAAAATCTAAAGATAAAAGACCTGGTTTCTTCAACAAATAGATTGCAAGAGGAAGAAAAGGAGAGATGAATGGAGAACCTATAGCTTAAAAGACATGTAAAAATGCTATCGACCATTCACAAATGTGGACTTTAAATGGATCCTGGTACAAACATACTGTGAAAAATAAAACCATTTGTGAGATTTAAGTACATAAAATATTAAGAAATTACTGTTAATTTCTTGCTTCAGCTATAAATAATGTAGTGTGGTTATTTTTTTTAAGATTTCATTTATTTATTTGACAGAGAGACACAGTGAGAGAGGGAACACAAGAAGGGGGAGTGGGAGAGGAAGAAGCAGGCTTCCTGCTGAAAAGGGAGCCCAGTGTGGGGCTCGATCCCAGGACCTTGGGATCAGGACCTGAGCTGAAGGCAGACTCTTAATGATAGAGCCACCCAGGCGCCCCTCTGGTTATGTTTCTTAAAAATTTACTTTTGTATGTGTCTTAAATGTTCCATAATGACAGATTAATAGTAAAATCAAAACAATAAGAAAGCAGAGAAGGATTGCATAAGGAGTCAAGGAAAGGGAGACAAAGGGCCAGAGACATATCTGTGTAGGCCTGCAGGGAAACCCAGCCTGGCAGAGTGCCTGGCTGGGCAGCTGCTCAGGTCCCGACAGCTCTTGGATGTTCCTCTTCTCTTGTCTTGGCTGAAATTCTCATTTGTTTGCATTTTCCTACCTTTTTTGAGTGCCTTCTTACCTGCAGCATTTTGGTTGAACTTCACCTCTTTCTTGCAGCATCTTCTGACTACCGCCCCTCCCCAGGCATATCAGGTACGCCCTCCTCTTCCTCCTCTGTGCATGCTTGCTAAAGTTTTCTACCACCATACCTCTCTCTAGCCCAAGAACTGTATCAAATGCATGCTTCTGTGTGAATGTGTGAAATGCCTGTCACAGAGTAGACATTGAAATAGTTGGACAAGCCGTGAACAGATGACTCTGAACTGGGGTGACCACGCCAAGTGTGATGCCAGTCACGGAAGTAAGGAGACATGGGAGTTTGATTGAAAGATGGATGATGCATTTGGCTTCACACTTGTTCAGTCCAAAACTCAAAGGACTTGAACTCAGAAAGTAGAGTTGGAGCTGGAACTACAGATTGGTAGCCCTTTCCACAGAAATGAGCACTGAAGGCGGAGAGGAGAGACCCGCATTGCAAGAGGAACATTCCATGAGATGGCTGTTGAGGATGGACTTGGGGACTAGGAGGACATAACAAAGGAAAGCATGTTAAAAAAAGAGAAAAGGAGTGTGATACAAATTTTTAGAAGGAGGTAGGGTATAGAACAGAATTCCAGGTGGATCCTCGGAAATACAGAGCCCCGTGGAAGTCTGGGCTATGCCTGATCTATATGGGACCCTCAGTGCACCACAAGCACATGGTTCCAGCAAAGAGCAAGTGAAGGCAGGCAGAGGCTAGAGGTCAGACTTCAAGGTCAATGGAGGCAGAAGTGGTTGAAAAGGAAGTATAACTGTGACTCCCTGTGACAGAAATAAGTAGTAGTAGCATAGGACATATTTTTTAACATTGCAAGAAAGAAAGGTTATGACACAAAACACTCCTGGGAGAGACATGAGGGAATGAGAAACTTCTGACTTCCAACCTCTGAATGTCCGTTCTTTGTTTTACTCCTCTGTGTGATGGAGATAGCAAAATGTTATTATTAGTGGCTCTTAGAGCCAGAAGCAAAACTATACAAAACTAAGCAAAAGATGATGTTTATGCATCAGTTACTGTCGTTGGTCTGTTCAAAGTGTTTTACTGACATCCACTCATGGAGCCCTCCCAGTTCCGCCTGATCGGCATGGTGCTGGTGTTACCATCCCGTCTTACAGAAGAAGAAACGAAGGCACCATGAGGTTAAGTAACCTGGGCAAGGTCAGCTTGTGCAGAAGAGATCTGGACCTTGGACATGCTGCTGTGGCTCTAGAGTCTGTATTCTTCAACCGTGCCCTGTGATCTCTGATGTGAGGTGAGATAAGTTTTACTAGAACCATCGTTAAAGATGAAAAATAGGTTCGGTGAAGATGAGGAATGTGCCAACTGGTAAGAGGCAGAGCCAAGACTCCAATCGACATCTTTCTGTGTAAAGTCCAGCATTCTTTCCATTACCCACTGTCACTTCCTCTCAATAAAGGAGACAAGATATTACCTACAGAAAGAGAGAGAAGGTTCCAGGAGAACTGGGCTCCTGGGGAGAATTTTTAAAAAGAAAAAATCCCAAAAGAGCTTTTGTGCATAGTGTGATAATGAGTCAACAATAGGTACAATTTTAACCCATAGACTATAACCGAAAAGCAAATTCCAAAGGAAGAGTTATTGGTAAATATTTTTGAATTAATGAACTAATGAATGAAACTGATAATGACATTGTCTTTTCCTCCATCCACTGGCCTCCAAAAACATCACCAAAAATAAGTTACATCAATAGAAATGGCAGCTAGCATTTTTTGAAGCTTATGTTCCCAGCTCTGTGCCAAGCATGTTGTATATATAACCTCATTTAATTTTCACGACAATGCTATCCAGCACCATACTATTATTACCACATCCACTTTACAGAGATGGCACATGGGCCTTACCTAGTCAATCTGGGACTAAGATTTAGGCCCATCTTTGGCAGCTCCAGAATCTGTGCTCTTATCCCTGAAGATGTCGGTCAGTGTTTGCCCTATCCACAAGACTTCCAGGAGACTCGATGCTAACCTTAGATATTCATGTCTCAGATTCCCTGTCAGAACCACTTAATCCAGGCAACTACCAATGGCTGATGGCTGGGAACTGAGCGTTCAACCTAAGTGTTGCCCTACCACAGGCTGACTCTCAACCTATGATTTGATGTAAAAAAAATAAGCTAGAACAATCAGATTTATCTTATGGAAATTTAAAAATGGGTAGCCAAGGCACAAGCAGTTAGAAGAAAAAAGGAAAGCTATATATGAACACGAGTAGGGTTGGACCACAGGGCCCTTGTATGACTGTATGTAAGCCAACTGATGGAATGAGAGGAAGTCAGCGATGGTGGAGGTAGATGGGACAGACACACAGAAAGTCACAGCAATGCTATGAACAATGAGGAAAAGACCCAACCGTTCCTAAAGAAATCAACAAAAAAAGTAACTTGGTACCTTACGATCTTCCTGTTCCTATTCCAGTGAGGTCTGGATATTGTGCGGGTCATTTCTCCAGAAACCAGACTTCAGGATGGCACCCAGTGATCCCCACCTCCCCGTATTCAAACCCTTGCAGAGCCATCACCCACAGGGTTGGTACATATGATAATAAAACACAGCAGAAATGATGGTGCATCACTTCTAGGATTAGATTATAAACGACTTCTATTAAAAAAAAAAAGTTGTAAGGCTGGGATTTGTTTAGAAAAGACCATGGCTTCTGTCTTGGCTTTCCTCTTTTGGATCGCTCACTCTGAGGAAGGCCAGCTGCCATGTCATGAGGACACTCGGGCAGCCTGCAGAGAGGCTTGCCTGAAAGAGCAGAGATTGTCAGCCAGTAGCCAGTGAGGTAAGGCCTGTCAGCAACCATGTGAGTCAGCTCGGAAGCAAATCCAACCTTAAGAGGACTGCTGGACAGCAACCTTATAAGAGACCTCGAGCCAGAATGACCGTATTAGGCTGCTTTTAGATTTCTGATCCAAAGAAACTGTGAGATACAAATGTTTGTTGTTTTAAACTACCAAGTTTTAGGGTAATTTGTAATATACCGCTAGATAACTAATACCCTTCTGTAGCTCCTAGGAGATCTCTGCTCTATATATTGCCCTATAAGCTTCCTTACAAAAAAGCACCTACTTGCTTGAAATGGTTTGAGAGGACTTTGTTTCTTCAGGCTAAAGTCGACATGAGTCGAAGCCATTGCACCCAGCCCTTAAAGACAACTCTCTGGGGAGCTTCAACAACTCACCTTGATTCCTGAGCCCATTTTCATTCCATCTGCTCTGCTCAAATAACCTCCTCGGTTAGGACAAATTTAGTTCTCTTCTTGTATCTGCATCCAAGCCAGTTGTTTGACCCACTAACAGGTTAACTGGCCATGTAGGTGTTCCCTTGGCCTGGCCTTCTAGTCTTTTGGGCGTCTCACAGGGCTGACTTCAGGGAGGTCATCTCTTCCTACCATCACCAACGTCTCAGCTTCTACAGTCATGAATGAGACAGGGATGTCCACTCTCACCAGTGTTATTCAGTGTAATACTAGAAATCCTAGCCTCAGCAATCAGAAAACAAAAAGTAATAAAAGACACCCAAATTGGCAAGGAAGAAGTCAGACTTTCAATATTTCTAGACAACATCATACTCTGTAGAAAATCTGAAAGACTTCACCAAAGAATTACTGGAACTGACACACAAATTTGGGAAAGTAGGAATATAAAATCAATGTACAGAAATCTGTTGCATCTCCATACACCAATAATGAAACAGTAGACAGAGAAATCAAGGAATCCATCCCATTCATAATCGCACCAAAAGCCATAAGATACCAACCAATGTCCCTTTCACCATTAAACAAATCTTCATCGGCATCTGCAATATGGCAGGCATGATGCCAGTCGTTGGGGACACAGAGATGAAAAAAGACACAACCCTGGTCCTCAAGGAATTTTCAGTCCAGTGAGAGAGAGTGGTGCATGAATAAATAATAATTTAATGTGATATGAAGATTTTCATGGAAGGGATGACATTTGAGTGATTCAGAAAAGTTAACGTGGGGTCCTCCAATTAAGGGCATGAGAAGGTGATTCCAGGTGGAAGGAATAGCAGAGAAAAATTTTGCATTGCCAATGAAAATGGAAAAGTCCCCTTAGAGTTTGCACTGGCTACTTACTTAGAAATTAGGCATTTCATATGCAGATCCTTTGATCAAGTAATTCTAAGAATTGTCCTTCACAGATATTGCAGAGCCTAACCAAAAATGTCTTTTTATGGATAAATTCAAAACTTACATGAAGACATAGATAGACAGATGGTATTGCAACTGTTTTTTTCAATAGAGGAAAAGGGAACATAGCCTAAATGCTCATTATCAGTGGAATGGTAGAAATAGATTATGGACATTCCTACAATGAAACGTCAGGCAACTGTTAATAGAATGAGCCAACTGGATAGGTATAGCTGTAAAATATATGAAATGAAATGGAAAAAAGTGTAGAGAAATAGAAATAGTATACTACCAGTTGTATGTAGGGGTGTGTGTGTGTGTGTGTGTGTGCGCACGCGTGCGTGCGCGGATTTCTGCTTGTTCATTAAGTCATTCAACAGATATTGGTTGAATTCCTCCCATGTGTGCTGCGCTATTTTAGAAGCTGGGGATTCAGTGGTGAACATGACAAAATATAGGACATCAAACTGACATTCTAATGTACATTGTCTGCCATCAATTCTCTCTGGGATGACAACAGAGAGACAGTTAACAATTGCTGCCCCCGGAATAGGTGCACTTTGGAGTGTGAGTTTCACTGTCACTTTGTATATTTCTTGTCACTATTTGAAGTTTTTATAAGATTCAAGAGTTTTCTAGTCACCCCACATTTTTCATTAGAAAAAGACAGTAATCATTTCATAGAATTAAACCACTTGCGGTAAAGTCAGATTTAATGCTGCTCCAAAACACATTTGTTCTACACTCCCTACTCCTCCAGTTGTTTCTATAAAGAAAAACCTCAAGCCAAGAAACCCTCCTGGAAATCTCTTTCAGACTGATGGTTTCTGGTCCGAGTTCATCTCTAGACCAGAAAAGGGTCAGCTGTAATCAAAATGTGTGATTTTTTTAAAAGATGAAATTCCCTCTTAAAATCCCAGAAAAAAATAAATTGATTTTTGTGATGGACTTTGAGTTGGTTACTAAGACACAGTCCCTCCTGTGAAAGAAATAACAGAGCTGGACATGATTTGCATCATTCGAGTACATTGCCACAACATCACTTTACAAATGATTCCCAGCAATGAGGGAGAAAGAATGCGCCACGGTTCCAGTAGCAGCCCTGAGGGCTGGGGCTTGGGGCTGGTTCTGGAAGGGGGCACTTGCTGAAATACCAGACATCATGCTTTCATGCAGGTCCTCTGGAAACACCCAGAGCTCCCTCCTCCAGCTGAGTAGCCCGCTAACCGTATATTACCCTCGGCTCAAACCAATATAATTCGCTAAAAGCATTGCTGGTCGAGAACCACGTTTAGGCATGTATTTGGATTAGGCATGATCTGTGATGACAAAGGTTTCAAACGAAGCACAAATAACAAAGATAGATTTACACAGGCCGGGATGCTCTTGTGGTTATTTATCACAATTACATCATTTTGCTTTGCGGTGGGATGGGGGAATATGAAGCCTCTGGACCTCTTGCCCTGGTTCCAGCCGGCTCACAGAGAAGCCCTGTTTGAGTGCCCCCCCCCCCCCCCACATCTTGTCAGAGCTTCCTTAACACCCCCATCATCCCGGCTGTCCTGCCAGACATCTGTCTTTAAACAGAGGCTACCATTCAGACCCGGTCGGATAGCAGCCTTGTGATACCTATCATGTCTCTGCAGAGCAAACTGAGGTCACTAAGTACCTGGGAGGGTCACTTCTGTGATTGGAGGCAACAGTCTGACCTAAGATTCCAGCATCTGAGCCTCTATCTGCCAGACTACACTGAAACTCCCTCTGAGTTATACTGACTTCAATGTCTCTTTTTGTTCTTTTCCACGGAGTTTTATGGGCAGCGGGTTCCCCTCCCTGCTGGATATGAGGTGTTGTGGCCTCCCCGAGCCAAAAACCACTGTTGGCCCAGGAGGCTCATACTTGGCTTTCAGACAATCCTGGCAGACACTGCCCACGATCTGGCTCAGGGCCGGCTCTGCAGACTCTGTGCAGCAATGGAATCAACACAAGGAGACCACAGAATGCAATGGCTCAGCATTGCAGCTTCAGCTCATCCCATTCCAAGGAGAAGGAAAATGTTACCGTCCGTGTCAACGGCATCAGATCTATGCGGAATGTGCAATGATTCTAAAGGTCTGTAGCATTTCAGAATCTTTGACATCTTCCCCTGGGTTTCACACGGCATCTGAAGCATCCACAAAACTGCCCTCCCTGTAAGGCGGACACCAGCCTAAGAGAAGAGACACTGGTTGCCCTTGGCCGGGTCAGCCAACATTTACAGCGCAGCCAGGCAGCGGCGCCGGGTCAAGCCCTCTGAGAGGATGCTGGGAGGTGCATGACAGCGTGCACTGCCTTGCTGCTGACCATCACCCTGGGAGAATAGGACACAGAAAACTATCACTGTGCCTGTGTTACAGAGGCGAAGCGAAGAATAGCTTTATGCAAGAAGACCGCCGCTTCACACAAAGTCGCAGAGCGAGAATTCACAGAGGCAGGATTTGGACCTGCCTCCAAATGAAAACCCAGGGGAGACATTCATCCCATTAGCCTTCATGGATGAGGGCTTATAGAGCCACTGAGCGTGTTTCTCGCACACCGAAAACTATGCCTGGGAAGCACACACCCCTACACGCACAAACCGACGCACGGAGTCCTCTACTTGCCTGTAGAAGAGTCACTGACCCATTTGCTACCTTCACTTACCAAGAAAACCCTGGAGTGAAAAGAAGGGACTTCAGAAAAAGAAAAAGAAAAAAAAAAAGGACTACAAAATAACTAGTGGAACACAAAGCTGGGGAAGCTAGGATGGTTTAATCCTGAAACAGGAATGTTGACAGTCACATAACAAATAATTTTTAATCGAAGAGTCAAGATGTACCTCAGAGTGATTGTGCAGAAGTAATGAGACATGCCTAGAGGTCTTTCCACAGCAACTTTCTTCCTGTAAGAATCTGCCACCTGCATCTAAAAATTCCATTTCCTGGAGCTCTGGGCTTGGCATTCATTTTTATACCCTTATTAACCTTTAATGCCTTGTCACGGATTAAAATCTGCCAGTCACCCATAAAACCATGGTCACGCAGAAAGCAAGGCCATGTGGGAATAGGAGGCTGGCTGGAAAGAGAGAGGCAGGCAGGGCAGTGGGTCTGAAGGCACTGAGAGCAAGCAGGTGCACGGTAGTGACACGGTCCGTGTCATTTGTGGCAGGGGCAGAGTGACAGTGATGCCGTCGAGAGGCACAGTAGCAAGGAATTTGGCCATGTGGGACCAACACAAGCATCTGCAGCAGCAAGCCCAGTTGGCCTAAGTGGTGCACAAGAGGAATGTCCAGGTGGAACATTCTGCTTTCATCTTAATGTATATTGGAAAAATTATTGCCAGCACAGGCAGACCATCTTCTCATAGATATTAGCGCTTATAACAAGGCTGGATTTTTAAAGAAGGGATTCAATTTAAGATCGCTTTGATAAGGGGTCTGCAGACACAAAAATTGTGAAGGGGACATCAAAATAACGGCAGTTTTGAAAACCCTGATTTAGATCCAGGTCATGTTGGCGGAAACACCGAGCACCAGGCCAGGTCTAGGAGGACGTGCCCTGGGGGAGTTCACAGACTAAGGGTAGTGAGGCAAGACCAGGCATTGCAAAAGAATAGGCTACGGCCACTGTAAATGCAGGCGGGCAAGGGACCCGCCCAGGGACGCTGCCTGGGAAAGGGAACTTGGAAGCTGAGTCTAGGAGAGTCTGTCAGTGTAAGACAAGCATGGGAGGGGCGCCGTGTCCCAGGCAGAACACTCCGTCATCAAGCCTCAGGCAGCGGAAAGCAGCGATTGCTCTTAGCCTACTCTGCTTCCACGAGCCTCCGCCTCCATGAAGAGCAGGTCCTGGGGATGGCAGGGAGACACGAAGGCAAAGGCGCGAATTGACCTCCCAACGGAGGCGACCAGGTCGAGCAGATACTGGAGGAGCACGGAAACGCTCTGTCAGCTGATTGGATTCGCGCTCCCCACACTGCTCCAGTCCTGAAGTCTGACCGTGAGCTTCCCTCGGTGCTGTGGTTGCTGACCTCCAGAAGCCTCGACCCCACTTTTTGCCACTTGGGGTGCTTCCACAGAATGACCAGTTCCTGTGTTCTTCATACGCCCAAGCCCTGTTTCTGCGTTGCTTACCTGTTTGATTATTCAGCCTTTCGTCCTTGACCTTGGACTGTACCATGAATCCAATACCCTCCCGACTATGCCTCAGCAGTGAGGGACCAGGGGCCCCTGGCCAGCTCAGTAGGTTAAGTATCTGACCAGCTCAGGTCATGACCTCAGGGTCCTGGGATCCAGCCCTGTGTCAGGCTCCTGGCTCAAAAGGGAGTCTGCTTCTCCCTCTGCCCTTCCCCCTGCTTATGCGGGTGCATGCACTCTCTCTCTCAAATAAATAAATAAAATTTTAAAAAAAGAAGAAGTTGGGACAAGATCCTTTCTCTTAGAACCTCCTAAAACCAGTGTGCATCTCACTCGAGGATAAAAACCACACAGACTTGAACAGATAGTGGTGGATTTTTCCTTTCCACAACTAGCGTCTTTCATTTCAGAAACCGTGAAAAGTACGTGATGAAAAAGTGAAATTAATTAGAACCTGAAAATCCACCAACAGCCATATTCACAAAAGAGCAGCCAAATATAAAGCAGCAGTCCCCACAGCCACTGCCTCGGCCGGCTCTCCTGGGCACTGCCAGCCGAAAGAGATAGGCCCCAGACAGCACCCAGGAGGCCAATAAAGGACCATATGCAGCCTTAAGATGGCTGTAGGAAACTCGCTGCAATTAGAAGCTGACGCATTCAGGGCAGTGATGTAATTCTATACCTTTAATGAGCACCCAGATACGCTTTTAAAAACTTTGACAATCGTGCCATTCTTACAACCAATTTTTTTCTATTTCTCCAACCCTCAAAAGAGGGGCCGTGTGCAATCAAAGTAATTGTGTAATAATCAAAATATTGAATAAGCTTGCATCTCTTTTGCTCTTTGGTAAAAGAAAAGGGACTTTATGCATACTAAGTGCTCAATAAATACAAGTTTTAAAATGTCATGGATCTATAGGACACAAAAATGCAAGAACATTTGATCCAAAGCTAGGAGGAGTATTTTCCTATAGCGGTTGTTAGGGGGCATTTATTTATATTTTTAGAGGATTTATTTATTGGAGACGGAGAGAAAGAGTGTGCAAGGGAGAGGGAGGGGCTGACAGAGAGGGAGAGAAGCAAACTCCCCACTGAGTGCGGAGCATGACACAGAGCTCGAACTCTCAACCCCAAGATTGTGACCCTGGGCTGAAACCAAGAATCGGAGGCTCCACCAACGGAGCCACCAAAGAGCCCTTGTTGGGAGGCATTTAAATGGAGACATTGTTAACACCTATCACAGCCTTCTATAAATACCCTACTCACCTTTGTTGTGACCATCTTCACATCTCAGGGACCTGCATTTCCATTCACCACTCCACAACCATGTGGTCGGCAAATTCTAGTAATATCATTGGCATTCACGGATGAACAAAGGCAGGCCTAGAGGAGACCGCGCGTCACCGTCTGGTAACTGGTTGAGAAAGACTTCTGACTTTGATGGCCCCCCTCCCATACTTAAGTACTAATTGTGCCTCAAGCCTCGATTCTCAATCATGTAAAGTTGTTTCATTCTGACTTCCTAAATGGGAATAACCTGGAGAGGAAAGAATTTTAAAGAAAAGGATGGATGGAAGGAAGGAAGGAAAGAAGGAAGGAAGGGAGGGAAAACAAAAAAGCAAAATTACCCTGAATCTCATTCCTAAAGAGCCACTGAGCACTCAACCAATGACTAGGTCTTACGTGGGTGTGCCCACACGCAAGGATTGTGCTTGACGAAGAGAACCCTGCTGAGATCTCAGAGGTTAGCAGCAGTCCTAGTTCTAAAGGTAGACAGGTATGCTCAAAGACAGTTTCACCCTAACACTGGCATCTACTGTGGAACTCCAGAAATCAGGATAAAATCAGGATTTTATCCTTCTTATATGCCTTCCCTTCTTATATGCCTTCTTGTATGCCTTCCCTTCATTGCTCAGTCTTCAGAGGTTCCGTGTTTCTCCCCAACATACAAATGCCCCCCAAACTTCATGCTCCTAGGCTTCGCCAAACCATGGCTCTCTCTTTCATTTTACAAAACTTGAAATCCATTCCTACTGTGAATCTTTCCATTACTAACCCCGTTTCCCTTTAATTGGGTCAAGTATTGGGTCAATACTAGGTACACACTCTACTTTGCCCTAAATTAATTGACATTTGCTTCTGTAGATCTTACCAAATTACTTCTGATGTTTTATTTCTCCCCCTTACACTGTAGATTCTCAAGAGCAGAATCAGAAACTCAGCCTTTCTTTATGTCTGCTTTCTTAGTTCTCTGCCCCAAAATGTCTCATTCATTCGGAGATCTATCGTTGATTCTTTATTGTCTCTCCCTCACCCTCTTTCTTCTCTTACATCGTGGTTTATTTTCTCACCTAAACACAATTTTATCTGGCATGTATCAAAATCACAATTCAATACACAATCCCCACTTGTTCGATGAGACAAATGTAATTAAAAATAGCAGTAATAGTTTAACTACACTTTATATTTTACAACTTACTTTCACATATATGATCTCCTCATTTGCAAATTCCAGGTGCTCTTTCTGATTGAAATTCTTGTATACAAAAGGGAAATCAGGAAGGAAAGTATCTTTAATTACTTAATTCATTTCAGCTCTTCAGGTATTAATCTAATCCACACCATTTTGTTGGTATCACTTAAGAGCCATTTTTTAAAATAAGCTCAAGTTTCCATTTGCCCGGTGGGAAGATTATATTTCAGGATTAAAAGGGGGAGGGAGGTTGGGTGAAGAAATGATTGCTGTTTCATCAAGAGAACTACTGCAGGAATTTCAACAATTTTTTACTTGCTGGCTAATTATCTTATTGGGAATTAAGAAAACACGAAAAAGGGTTTAAACTGTTCCATCCACCAACTGTTTCTAAAAGCTCTTAATTTAATCCTGGGAGGTGCCTTTTCATACCAAGTAATCCTGTTGAGAAATCTCTGTGTATTTTCCACTCTGCTTTTGTTCTTTTAAACCAATGATAAGGAATCTAAAACTGTGCGCACACCGCCATCTTGTGGTCAGAATGGGTAGGTCAGGAGCCTTAAATCAGGCTGCTCCCCAGGGGCTTTTGAGACCCGTCCCGCCCGCAGCTCAGTGCGCCTGAAACTTAACTGTTCCTTCGATAGAGACACACGATATTGTTAGGGCACCTGATGAGCATCCAACACTTTTTTTGTTTCTTTAGAGGAGAGGTCAGGGGCAGAGGGAGAGAGCGAATCTCAAGGAGGCTCCAAAGCCCAGCATGGAGCCTGTTGCAGGGCTCGATTTCACAGCCATGAGACCATGACCTGAGCCAAAATCGAGAGCCCCTCATTTAACCCACTGAGCCACCCCAGACTCCCCAAGCAGCAGATTTTTTAATGACAAGAGTCTCTCCGACGTGTCTAGAAAGTAAGACTTTCTCTTTAATTGTGGAGGCAAGTCCTAACGGCACAGGTAGGGAGGAAGAGGCCGTTAGGAAGGGAGGAAGGAGAAACCAGGCCCTCTCATAAGTTATGGTCAGTTCATGGACAAAACACAATGCTGATCCTGCTCAGACCTCAGTAAACACGGGTTTGAAGTGACGATGGTGACGTCAGGGGTGACAGTGACGGTGATGGCCACCACTTATCAAATCCTTCTCAGGGGCCACATCCTAAGTACCTGTAATAACTTATTCAATCCACCCAACAACGCCGTGAGACTCATTTCTCTGATGAAAAAACAGACAGAGCAGGGGCGCCTGGGTGGCTCAGTGGGTTAAAGCCTCTGCCTTCGGCTCAGGTCATGATCCCAGGGTCCTGGGATCGAGCCCCGCATTGGGCTCTCTGTTCAGCAGGGAACCTGCTTCCCTTCCTCTCTCTGTGTCTGCCTCTCTGCCTCCTTGTGATCTCTGCCTGTCAAATGGATAAATAAAATCTTAAAAAAAAAAAAAACACAATGCATAGAGCACTGGGTGTTGTGCAAAAAACAATGAATACTGTTATGCTGAAAAAATAAATAACCATTAAAAAATAAAATAAAAACTTGAATAATAATAAAAACTTAAGAGATACAAAATAAAAAAAAACACACAAAACAAAAACAAAAACAAAAAAAAACAGAGCACGGCTAAGTCGTTCTCCCACGACCAAACAGTAAGAAGCAGATGGTGACAAGAGTGGCAATGGGCGGAGAGCCCTTTGGTCAGCCTACCCTTACGTGGTACCTGGTCTGTGCTTAGCAACATGACGCATGCTGTGAGAGGCTCCCAAGAGAAGAAAAAGTCATTCTTATCCCCGAAGCGCCTAGACAATAGTGAGGAGGATTTATCATCAATGAACACTACTGAGTCAGGGAGCATGGAGTGGGGAAACAGGAGTGGAACCAGGAAACCCAGGACTGTGTATGGCTCCACAAGCTAGCTAACTGGGGCTGGCCTCACTTGCCTTATTTGGGAAACAGAACTATGACTCCCTTCCTCGTAAGAGGGTCAGGAGGTTGAAAGGCAATAATTATTCACGTATTCAGCACACTCCGTGGCATGGAGTCACTGCCCAGTGAGGCATGGTCACTCTTGAGAATACAGGAGGATTTATGAGAATCTGGGGGAGCTGGCATGGTGGGGGTCTGGCAGGGGTTTGAGCTATGCCCATGGGTGGATGGGCTTTGGACAAGTAAAGGAAAAAGAAACCATTGTTAGGTGAGAAGGACAATGTCACTGAAGATGCACTGCTGGGCACAGCTTGGTATCCAGCTGATTATGAAATGTTCCTCCAAGAGAAAGCCCCAAGGAAAATGCTACAGGAGCCCTGTGTTGTCAGTGCCCCTCCCCCCTTTTCTCCCTGGTAGGCTCTTCTCTTTTCTGCTAGGTCTTCTCCCCATGTGCATTGCCTCAGATGACTCGCATTACATCTCCCCACCATGGCTCTGCTCGCCCAGCCTCATGTTCAAGTTTCTTGAGGTCCTTTCATGTAATAGGAATGTTAGATTAACTCTTACTAAAGTGTCCACGGCTAATCCATATATGTATACATGTAACTACACACACACCCACATATATAAATGCATATATTTTCACATACATGCAAACACACACCTATGTACACACACACACCTTTTTTTATGAGAGAATTTTTTTGCCTTAAATCAAAAGTGTGACTATCATGGTAACAACTCCAGGTAATTCGAATACACTATTGGAGACAGAGTAGCCTTTGAAAAGCTATTTCACATTTGGCTATTATATATTTAAGGATACTCCAGCCATATCTACAGTAATCAAATGGAGGATAAATTATTAACAGACACATATATCACAGACCTATTTTCAACAAAACACACCTCCTACACTTTTCAAGAAGTCCCTGCATTATAAGAGACTTGAGTTCTGCTGTGGGTCTACCTCTCAGTAACTGTGAAAATCCTTTGCCTCAGCATCCTTACCTTCTACTCTCCTCTCCAACTGCTAATGTCCTCTGTGCTGGATATGCCAATAAGACCCTACTGGTCATGTTCCATGTCTCCACCTTCTTCCCTGCCCTGGTAGGCTACCTATTAGAAAATCAATCGTTTCCTCGCCCCAGCTGTGTTTGGCTAGTGGGAACCATGGCAGGAGAGCAGAGGAAGGAAGGGAAGAAAGATGGGGTTATCCATGTATCCCTCTGTTCTTGCCCAGCGGAGTCAATGCAAGCAGATTCCTCCCTCCACCTTCAGAGATAACAGTTCTGGGAGCCCTCACTGCTCACAGTCTCTGAGTTCTGGAAACTACTCACCGCCTCACTCCCTCAGCATTTCCAGCCCCCGGGACTGCTCCTTTCCATGGTTTCCCTACATCCTGTTCACATCTTTGAAATAATCCCTTCATGAGCCTCCCCTTGTCAGGCGCCATTTTGTCTTTCTGGGGCCCTGACAGACAAGACAGCCATTACTTATCTCTTCATTGGCTCACGTACTCCTCTGGGGGAAACAGCTTTGACTAAGGCCCCACTCCCCATAAGCCATGTCTTGCACGGTGTGAGTTTTCTGCCCACCTCAGCACAGCTGAGCAGACCAAGTGCAGTCATTGGACAGAATGTCTCGTAGCAGTTTGGCCAATTACCTACTAGTCCAACAGAGGAGCTCGGCCAATCAGGTTCTTCTCTTAGGCATGGAGGCCTGAGAGACAGAGATAACAGAGCAACAGCTGTGATAACTAACTTACCTAAGTCATGAGGCAGACTCCTCGGGGAAATATTCAGGATCGTGTGCAAAGGAATGTTAGGCGGCAGCTATGAGCAGAATGAGAGAACAGAGCAAATGCACAGAGAGGCACGGCCACACTGAGAGAGACAGGGACTGCTCCCCGGGACAGTCTTGGTTCCTCAGATATGGAGTGTCACCTCCATGAATTCCAGCCAGCTCTGAACTTGAACTCCTGTGAAATCATTACATCAGTACAAAAATATCCCCTTACCTGAACCAGAGTGCCTTCTATGTGTCAGGTACAAAACAGACAAGGTCCCAGCCCTTACATCTGTGGGTTGCTGGTGACAAAATAGGGTGGGATGAGGGAGGTATACAAATGTGAGATATCCTTGACAGGATTAAAGTGGAATCAAGGAGCCTTAGGGTCAGCAGCATCTCTACAAAATGCACACGGATGCTTAAACTATTGAGTAAAATGATGATAGAATATTAACAAAATGGCAAGGTGTGTCCTTATAAGTTACTTACTAAGTGAATAGGGGAAAATCATCATTTTACAACAGGAAAACCTGGATGTCACCACCTGATCCAAGCAATCCAAGTCAGTGTCATGCTGTCAAGACATGGACACTGTGTACCTCCTGATGTGATGCCCTGGGAAAGACCCAGCACCACTCTCACCGCAGCCCAGCTCAACAGGCAAAACCTGAGTCTAATCATGAGGAAACATTGGAAACAAATTGAAAGATATTCCATAAAACAAATTCCCTATACTCTTGGGATACCCAGGTGGCTCAGTAGGTTAAGTGTCTGCCTTCAGCTCAGGTCATGATCCCAGGGTCCTGGGATTGAGTCCCACATTGGGCTCCTTGCTCAACAGGAAGCCTGCTTCTCCCTCTGCCTGCTGTTCCCCCTGTTTGTGCTTACTCCATCTCTCTCTCTATGACAAATAAATAACAAATAAAATCTTAAAACTCACACACACACACACATCAATTCCCTGTACTCTTCAAACTGCCAAGACCATCAAAGTCAAGGAAAGATGGAAGAAATTGAATTAACAAATTCATGTTAAACAAGACCAAAGAAAGGTAACAACAAAATGAAAAGATTGATCCTGAACTGGATCCTGCTTGAGAAAACTTTTTTTTCTTTGTTTGCTAACAGACACTTGGGACTCTAACAGAAAAGGAAAATGAGACCTGGATTATTTACATAAAGACATGGGACCAGAGCACTGATAACCTGCTCCTCAAATCCATGTCTCCCCCTCCATTATCCTGGCTCCAAAGAGCTACAAGTTTTATTTCTGGCTTTATTATTATTTCTCTATTATCATCAGCTCACCCAAAGATAATTTATTGCAATAAAACCTCAATGCTGACCCTCCCTCTGGTCTCGGGGCTTCTGAGGCCCTCTGATTCCACGCTGCTAAACGAAGCTATTAAACAACAACACATCGTGGAGCTAAACCTGGCAAGTTGGATGAATTTCCCATTTCTGTTCAAATCCATCGTCTGATGATATTTCAGAAATAAAAACCAAGGCAGTCAATAGTTGCAATTTGGCAATATCAGTTCTGACCGAAAAGTCTATATTTTTGGATTTAAAAGTATTTCAAGGGGCAGTGAATGTTTTGAAAACTCTGGGAGACTGAGGAAGACATTCTAGGTAACAAATGTCTATTCAGGAACTGACTATAAACCCTGATAGACCGCTTAGGCTGGTGCCTGGTAAAGATAAAGAATAAAAGGAAAACCTTCAGCGCACATTAGGCTTTATGGTGGGCTGCTACAGCTTAATTGAGACACAGTGAGCCATACAAAAAGGTGTATATTCTATAATACAAGCTTAAATGGCATCACTGACAACTGAGAAGGAGAAATGAAAGGAACTTCCTGGAGTGACTGATTTAATGACTTTCAGAGCTTTTAATTTTTCTCCAAGATGAAAATAGGTGTTTGATCTTTGTTTTGATTGTTGGTTTTAGGCGGGGTCCATCACTTTACTATGAGCATCTCTTCCTCTCTTCTCAACTTCCAATATTGGCATGTCCTCAGCTGCTTGACATTTTATTTCACTCTGTGGGTTTTTTTTAAATTAATTACTTTCCACTTAATAAAAGTACTTTGCTTCTTGATAAAGTACCAGATGTGTATAGCAAAAACACGGTCTTGTTGAACATGTTCATCTTTGACTTGAAGATAAGAACAAAAAACATGTCACTCAAGGCCAGGAAATACTCAGGGCAGTGTGGGGGGCTCTTAAATACACAAGACAAAACCGATCTGGCAGAAGAAACTGTGGTTGGTAAGAAGTCACTTTTAGTAGTACATGGAATGAAGAAAAGCTTTTTGGAGATGTGTAATAAAGATTACTATATTGTCAAAATGGAACAAAGATAAATATTGAATAATAACAACAAATACTGTGTGCCATGGCACAATTCTAAACACTATATATAAAAGCATATATATAGGAATGCCTGGGTGGCTCAGTCAGTTAAGTGTCTGCCTTTGGCTCAGGTCATGATCCCCGGATCCTAGGATCAAGCTCCATATCAGGCTCCCCACTCAGCGGGAAGCCTGCTTCTCCTTCTCCCATTACCTCTGCTTGTGTTCCCTCTCTCTCACTGTTTCTGTCAATTAAATATATATATATATATATGTATATACACACACACATATATGTACACACACACATATATATGAAGCATGATATATATTAACATGTGTAAACTAATATATATAAGCCAATTTAATCCTCACACAGTCTCTAGAGGTAGGTACTACTATTATACCCATTTTACAAATGGAAAAACTCAAGACACAGAGAGACTGAGTAAATTGACCATGTTCTCATGGATCCTGAGAGTCAGAGCTGGGATTTAAACCCTAGCAGTCTGACTCCAGAGTCCATGCCACTGACCACATTTAATCAGATGGCAAATATTTCATGACTATTTCACAATACTGGGTTTTCTCTAGAGTGTACTGGTCAGTTTTTGCTATAGTAACAGATAACCTCCATTTCCTAGCAGCTTACTACAATCAGTATTTTAATCTCTTGCCCACATGACATAAGGGCTGTAGGTGAACTACGACTTACCAGTTCTTTGGGGCTTAGCTCGGCTCCACGGTGCTCAACAATGTGTGTCTTCACCTTGCAGGACCAGGATGAAGGAAGAGCTCCTCTCTGGGACATAGAGGAGGCAGGAATTTAAGAGCAGTAGAGAAAAGTTAAGCAGAGCCCATATTTACTGTCTCTGCATGAACATAGCAAATGTCCGGTCTGCTTATATCCCACTGGCCTAAGCAAGTCACATGACCCAGCCCAGGGACAGTTAGGTGAGGTTGTCTATTTTCCAACAGGGGGTATAGGCTAGCCATGTAGAGGAAGTGAGCCTTTCACCATGCCCAGGTGTTCTCACCAGTAAATTAAGAAAGCAAGGTTGGTATAGAAAGAATTAACAAGAGAGGAGCAGGATGGCAGAGAAGAAAGAGACCTAAATATCATTGTGTCCCAGGAGTGCAGCTAGATAGTCATCAAACCATTCCAAACACCTACAAACTCAGTAGGAGATAGAAGAGGAACAGCAATTCTAGGAGCAGAAAACGGACCACTTACCAGAAGGTAGGACATGCAAAGTGAATCTGAAGCGACGGGAAGATAGATCGCGGGGGAAGGGGCTGGCTCCCTGCAAGCTGCGGAGCAGCAGAGCACAAAAACGGAACATTTAGAAGTCTGCTCCACTGAAGGACATCGCTCCAGAGGCTAAGCTGGGGTGGAGACTTCGCAGTACGGTGTGGTCTCAGGTCCCGCAGGGTCACAGAAAGGCCAGGGGTGTCTAGTGTGGCAGAGCTCTCATATCAGAATGGGGAAGCCGGCTACAGGGACAGAGTTGAGAGTGAGCTCTCAGCTCCGTGTTACCTTAAACTGTGATCCAAGGCACAGTTGGACCACTGTTCTTTGAGCAGGGACCCCACAAGTGGCAGATTTGGAGAGATCCCCTCTTTCTTCCTCTAGAAGAAGCAACGCAGGAGCATGTGGGAGGAATCTGCTGGGTTTGGAGAGTCCAAACGGGGCTGTGCGCTGGAAACAGAAATGCTCAGTCACAGGCGGGGCGAGCTCGGAGCGTGGCCAGCGACCAGGGAGACAGGAGGGATTGACTGCTTTTCTCCAAGAGCACACTGAGGAGTGGGACACTGACTCTCGTCTCCTCCTGGCCGGAAATTGGGAGGCCGCCATCTTCATTCCCGTCCTCCAAAGCGGTACAGAAAGCATTCAGGGAACAAAAACTCCCAAGTGCGAACCCAAACGGATTGCTTAGCCCGGCCCCTGGCACCTGACACCAGTCAGAATGGCTAAAATTAACAAGTCAGGAAATGACAGATGCTGGCGAGGATGCGGAGAACGAGGAACCCTCTTACACTGCTGGTGGGAATGCAAGCTGGAGCAGCCACTCTGGAAAACAGCATGGAGGTTCTTCAAATAGTTGAAAATAGAGCTACCCTAAGACCCATCAATCACTCGACTGGGTATTTACCCTAGAGATACAAAGGAAGTAATCTGAAGAGACATGTGCACCTGAATGTTTATAGCAGCAATGTCCACAATAGGCAAACTATGGAAAGAGCCTAGATGTCCATCAACAGATGAATGGATAAAGAAGATACAGTATATATACATATATATACACACACACAATGGAATTCTATGCAGCCATCAAAAAAACCAATATCTTGCCATTTGCAACGACGTGGATGGAACTAGAGAGTATTATGCTAAGCAAACTAAGTCAATCAGAGAAAGACAGTTATCATATGATCATTTCATATCTCTGATATGAGGAATTTGAGAGGCAGGGTAGGGAGTTGTGGGGGGTAGGGAGGGCAAAAATGAAACGAGATGGGACCGTGGAGGAAGATAAACTAAAAGAGACTCTTAATCTCATCAAACAACCTGAGGGATGCTGGGGGATGGCGGGGGAGGGATAGGGTGGCTGGGTTATGGACATTGGGGAGGGTATGTGCTATGGTGAGTGCTGTGAAATGTGTAAGTCTGATGATTCACAGACCTGTACCCCTGGGAGAAATAATTCATTATATGTTAATATAATTAATTGATTAAAAATAAAATAAACAAAAAAATTAAAGAACCATGGGAAGTACAGACCATCACTTTGCATGATATCATGTTAAGTGAAATTTATGCACACAGGAACCATGTCCTTGCTTGGCAAGACTCTATCGTGACTGTGATTTGATCATGCAGTACTGTGCAAAGTGAGGACTGTCTATAATTAATGATAATAATGGCTTAAAAATAAATTGTCTATTGTGGAATGGGGCCTTAGTGCAAATTCTCAGGGCATTTAAAATGAAATCTAAATCATGCCTCCAAGGCCTTAAATGATCTATCTTCAGCTCCCTTCTCCATTCTTCTAGCCCTAGGAGCTTTGCACATGCTATTCTCTGCTTAACATCCTCTCCACCCAGATCTTTGAAAGCCTGGCTTTAGGCATTGAAGTCTCACCTGCAAATTGATCTCTTCAGAGAGGCCTGCTATGACCAGTCAACCTAAATTAGCCACCCTATCACTCTCAGGTCAACTATGCTGATTTGTTTTCTACATAAGCCTTATCACTACTTGAGACCCTCTTACTGGTATATGTGCTTACACGTTAACAGTTTGTCTTTTTCATTGGAATGCAGGCTCCAAGGACAAAGAATTTGTCTGACTTAGCATCATTCTATTCTTATTGAGCAGGTCATTTGTTGGCACAAATTGGACATGCAAAGAGTACTATTGAATGAACAAACAGGGGTGGATGGGCCTAGATCATCTAGGCACTTGTAGCTATGGTTTGGATTTTATTACAAATGCACTGGGAAACACGTACACAATTTTCCGATTATAAACAATCATATATGGGTTCCTAGATCATCCCTTGTTCTTTCTTAACCCAATCGTGTTATTTCTGGGGCAGAGATCACCAATCGAATTAATAATTCTCAACCTTGGTTAAATTTTAGAATCAGCTGGGGCAAGAGGGAAACTTAAAAAAAAAAATCCTACTTCCTGGGTCCTAATCTCCAAGAATTTTGATTTAACAGGTTTAGGCTCAGGCCTGGCATAGGAGCTGTAATAATACCCGATATTCAGCCAAAGTTAAAACCCATTAGTCCACGTGATGCTAAAGCAAAATAGAGATTCCAAGAATGCCTCTTGGTTCATTGAGTTAGGCTGTTTTGAGTGTTTGACTTCCTTCTGACAATGTCTAACACATAGTAGGAACTCAATCAGTATTTGTTAATTGGCTTTCTAGTAAATACTCGATGAATGAGTAAATGAATGAATAATTGAATGATTTAACTGAATTGTGTAGGAAATTAGTGGAGGCAAAAGTTAGTGTAGACAGAGGCAATTAGATGAAGCTCCATCACAGGCAGTGGGCATGAACTGAATGCGACATCCACTCATCCTTGTCATACAGTGTTCTAGAAACCTGGAACATCAAGTTGGAATGAGTCACGGAGACTCTCTTATACAGGTGTTCATGAGATTGTTCTGGTCACAGACCCTTTAGAATTGAATGAAAGTTTTGAACACTCTCCTCTCCAAAAGATATATCCACAACTGTGTATCCAATGTGAATGGCTTCAGCAAGCTCCTGGACAACGGTGTTTCAAGCTAAAATCCTAAGGTTCATCTTAAAGCCTCCACTGATAGAAAATGAAACTGAGGCCCAGAGAGGACGAGGGAACTGCTGGGAGCAAGAGTCAAGACAGGCACATGAGCTGGACTGGAATCTAGTTCCAGCCACACTTAATGTAGTTGCCAATCTTAATTTTACACACCTGCTGAGGACGAAGTTAAGAGAATGCTTGTCATTTTGTTTCCTCCTCCTATCCCACTGACATGTCATAAAATTCTAATAACTAATCTAACTCTACAGCTCTGCCACTTCATTAAAAAGTGGAAATTGAAGTTCTAGGGCAACCAAGTCTTCCGAATCTACCATGTTTTCGTACCAGTTAAATCTCTGGGAACAGAGGACTGCAAAATGACCCCATTTAAAGCCGAGTAACCCTGCAATAACCAGCCTGAGGCAGATCCCTAGAGTAGCCTTCTCAGCCAGTCCCTGTCTGTGACCACATACAGCTGCAGGGCAAACGCTGTCCAGATGTCAGGAGAAATAACACCAAGAATAGCCCTGGCAGATAGCCCGATAGCAGGTGTTCTGATCAAATGTGAGCTCAGAAAATAATAGGACCAAATGGGGTCAAAGGATCCATACATTTTGGGAGTAAAATAAATTGGTGTCTCCTTGGTCTCCTTGCCCTGGCTGGGAGGAGTCTTCAAAGGCTCTCCTTTGAATTATACAGCAGAACACAACTTCTTCAGGATGACTGCCGGAGCCTAAGGAAGGTTTGTGAAGCTTCACCTACATGAAGTAAGATTCATTTCTGTCTTGGAAAAGGGCATGGATTAACACACTGTCAGTATTTCAAAGGGTGCAAAAGTGGGTCGTCCAATATGGTAGCCCTCCCCCCTTGTCTGCAGAGGATACCTTCCAAGACCCCTAGGGGATGCCTGAAACTGTGGATAGTACCGAACCCATATATATCTATTTTCCCTATATACGCATGGTTGTGATAAAGTTTAATTTATGAATTAGGCACAGTAAAAGACTAATAACAATAAATAATAATAAAATAGAACAGTTATAACAATATACTGTAACAAAAGTTATGTGAATGTGGTGTCTCTCTTTCAAAATGTCTTATTGTACTGTGCTCACCCTTCTTTTTCTTCTTGTGATCCTGTGAGATGACAAAATGCCTATATCATGAGGTGAATAATACAGGCACTGTGGCATTGTGTTAGACTGCTACTGACCTGACGATAGGTCAAAAGGAGAATCATCTGCTTCCAGACCATGGTTGACCCCAAGTAAAGCAGAACTGCTGGTAAGTGGTTACTACAGTATCTGGTTCTTCCTCTTCCTCCCCTCTTCTGCTGCTCTTCTAGGGAATCACATATGGTACCAGCACCCACTATAGAGGACAAGGAAATGAACAAAATCCAAATTAATCACTAGATTGTTTGTGAGACCATGGGAAGAGAACCGGTACCTTTGTCCAAAATGGCCTTTGAGAATATCCCATGCACGTGTCTTTTCTTACTGACATATGTTCTTAAATCACTGGGTATGCTGTTAGGACTCAAAATACAAAATGAAGTGGTTAGACCCATGGTCCATTCTGCCCAAGAAGGGATTCATGGAATGTTGTGAAGCAACATGGCAGATGCCCTATTTATAACCCTTGCTTCTAACTGTCCCTCCATGGTACTGTGGGTCAATCATCTAAGATTTCTATGCACTATCTTCAAAACTTTTTGCAGTTTTCTATTTTCGGTAAATTGTTTTCAACATGTGTACTCTCTGGACAATTAGATCCCCAGATCTGTTTCCCTATCCCACTTCCTTAATCATACAAACCTTGGAATTAGATTAATCTTGTAGGGTTCTTAATCTACTAGTGGAACCCATTACAACATTAAGTACTTGTACCCACTCCGCAGGGGAGACTACTAGTTTCAGCTTGCAACTAAGAATACCCTGCGTTTGAAATAGTTGAGCTCCTAAACATGGCACTTAGAATGCATAATTTCCCACGAGTTTTAAATATGAAAGCTATTTCTATCAACAGATAGGTTGAGGTATATAGACCAAATATTTCTATCTACTATAAGTTTCAAATAGTTATGTAAATATTCAGAAAAGGGCACATGTGTGAGGGCTACCTGGTAAAGTGAGAACCAGCCAATGTGAATTTCAACCCACACTTTATATATATCAACATCAAAACCTTATCCCATAGCTTGGTAGATATATGGCACTTTATTAGGAGATGTTTAATAGTGAGCATTTACTGTTTGAGGCCCACAGTCCTGTTATTTCTAAACTTTTATTTGTTGACCTTCCATGGCCAGCGACAACTTAACAACCTAAAGCATCCCAGGCAAATCCCTGCTCTGTAAACACTAGTCAGGGCTCTGGGGACAACGCTTGGCATGATATCTAGGGTAAGCTGCCTCGGCATGGGAGGCATGAGGAGGGGTCTGTTCACCTGGACTAGAGGCAGAGGCCAACTTCAGTATCCTACCCAGTGCCTGCTTGCCCAGACCCTGTACCCACTCTTGTTCCCCTTTCCAAGAGCAAGATAAGATTACCAACGACACCAGAATGTGCCCTGAGAAGAGAACTCCAAGAAAACATTCGCTTAAGAGAGAATATCTTAAAAGTTCTTCTTGTTTTTATCATATGGTTTCTTTTTTTTTTTTTCACTTAAAAAGTTTGTTTACAACATATTCAGGTGGATGCTAAAGGGCTTTAGTTTGCACTTATTTCATTACCTGGAGGCAGAATTTATTTTGGGTTTTATTAGCCATTTACTTTCTCTATCCCAAATTGTGCAAGTTCTTTGTATTGTATACTGGGGTCTGAGCATTCTTATTCTTGTTTTTGTTTCTGTGTTGTTCTTGCTAAATCGTTTTCTTTCTTCTTTTTGATTGGATTCTTTCAATCAAATAATTACAAATATTTAAGCCAAGTTTTCAGTTTGCTGTTTAATTCTTGTATGTATGCGCAGATCTATTTGGTAGCTAATATGAGAGATTATAAATTTTGAGTGGTCAAATCTTTCAGTCATATTTTGTCCTCCATTTATTACAAGGAAATAAAAATGTGTGACTATGTGTGGTAATGGATGTTAATTAGACTTATCGTGGTGATCATTTCACAACATATAAATGTCCAGTTATTATGATGTACACCTGAAACAGGTATATATCAATTATATTTCAATGTTTTTTAAAAAAGCATTTGCCCCTTAATCAAGATGTTAACCCAAATCTAGGCACCTGCAGTGTATTAATGCCTTTTTCCTCATCTGCAATACTAATAATTAAAATCCTGAAACTGGATCTCACATTGACCTTTGGGGAACTTCATTTTCTTGGTACAGATTAAAACCTTTGTTTCTGAACTTTAAAAAAATAAATAAATAAATAAATAAAAATAAAAAAGCATTTGCCCCTTATGGTTTCAAATAAATTTCCATTTTTCCTCCTCCTCCCCAAAGCTCTTCTCCTAGTGAGAAAGCCTCATATATATATATATATCCCCAAGCATAAGTTATCCTTAATTTGTATCAGAGTGCTTCTCTGTGATCGCACTCCTAGAAATGGGTAGTCACCAACAGTGGCATTCTATACACAGACTCGCGGTAGTGACTCGAAAATTAATAAAATTTGGTATTCCCCTCCCCCCACACCCAAAGATAACTAGTAACTGGCTTTTTAACCAACATTCAGGAGTAATATGGAACTTCCTGACAGCTGTTTTACAAGTATAGCCAAGTCATGATCCTTCCGGAAGGCACGGCAGAAGAAAACCCAGCAAACTAGCCACAGTCATAGAGTTCTCAAATCCCTGCAAACTGATATCCAGCCTTCAGGCTGAGAAATACAACAGAGACGCAGCCATTCTTGTAACATTCTTTGCAGAGTCTGGTTCACCTGCAAATAACAGGTGGGTATTTCGGTCTAACACTCTCATTCATTGGAGACGGTTCCAAAGCCCTCCTTTTACCAGAGTGTTTCTCCTTGATATTTGTCTGGTGTGAATATTAGGAAAAGACTAATCAATGTAGAACCTCAAGGGGCCCTCAAGGGGACCTCAAGGGGCAAAAAATATCTGAAATGTCTGAGGCTTCTGCGAGCCGTCCTGCCTGGTAAGGATCTGAGAGTCCTGTTAGCGACAAGCATCGGTAGACATTCCCCACTTTGAATCATTTTCATTCAAAGGCAGAGGGAGAGGACCTTTCTGAAGGGCAGACCACTGATTCCCTGTAATTTAAAGGAGAGAGCCACATTATGCAGTTCTCTCATTTGAATTATATAAGACTCAGAGATAAGCATTTCCTCTCTGCGATAAGAGCAGGGACCTATAATAGCCATAGAACTACTTTCGTGAAAGAGTCTCATTTGCACGCTTAGCAGCTACTGGGACAGACAGGAGCAGCCAGCCACAGTCTAAAGTGAGCTTGATGTCCAGGCTCAAAGCAAAGACTTGGAAGCTCAGCTACAGGGGAAGGAAGCTGGCCACTGATTAGACGCCAGTGCTGGTTACGCTGTTAGTCTTTGGGGTCAGACCATTAGTTCCAGGTCCTGCTGAGACCCAAATGAAGTTAGAATGGGAACATTCTTAAGGATGCAGTTGGAGAGGAAGAGTCACAAATGTCAGTTGTTTTGGGGACAACTTTTCCTACTTGAAAACCAGAGCAGCCAGCGGGAAGGAAATTATTGTGTAATGATATCAGATATGTGCAGACTTCGACTTGGAAGCAGGGCAGCTCCTTCACTTGTGTGTCCAGCCGTGACCTCAGCATGAGTCCTATGTCTGTAGGGGTGGGAGGTCCTGAGAGAGCCTGAGGGCATGGGGTGTCCTTGTACACCCAGTATCACCGCAGCATCATTACTGGGAAGCCAAGTGATCACATGTTCCTTTTTCTTTCTTTTTTTCCTTCTTCTCCCTTTGCAGGGATTTGAGGAAAAGGACAGAATAGATCTGCCAAACTAAGAAGAGCAAGTGTGGGTATTCAAGGCATACCCATGTCAATGTCAAAATATTACCTAGGAGGGCACTCATTAGAGACTGTCCCACAAGAAATAAATCTGAAATGGACAGGGACCAAGCGAACTGGAGAGTGATTAGGAACCCAGTCCATGAACTGCGTGGACAGGAGAAACTGAGGCAATCACACAGGGCAGGGAGGGCCAAAGGCCTTGTGATTTTGGGTTAACTTATAGATTCATTATGGGTTCATTTACATACAGGATATGGGAAGATAATATGAGACAACAACAAAAAAAGAAAAAAATGTGATTATATAGTAATACCCCAAATCCCTTAAACACATCAATGGAAAAGGTTTGGGATTATAAATTAAGTAGTTGTCCATTATTCTGAACAGTCATTCAAAACCAATACATGACTTTTATTGCGTTTGATTGAAGAACATTGGTTCTTGCTGGATCTTGAGACTGTTAGCCTCAGAATGGAGCTATACTATCAGCTTTCCAGGATCTCCGCATGCCACCTTACTCTGCAGACCTTGAGGCTTGCCAGACTCCATAATCATGTGAGCCAATTCCTTATAACGTATTCTACAACTGATAAACATATACATAACCAACAGAATGTATTATATAGATGTACTATATACTATGATATTGCACAGTATAATATATATGACCTATATATCATATATCCTGTTGGTTGTCTTTTCTGAAGAACCCTGATGGATATAATAGTATTACCACAACTTTATAAATACATAAACTGAGCTCTAGAGAGATTTAGTGTCCACCATAAAGGCACTCAACACAGGTCTTCTAACTTAGAGATATGCTGACTTGTTCTTCCTCACAGAAGAATTAGACTTTTTAGAAAAGTTGTAGATTTATAGAGAAACTGAGCAGATAGTACAGCGTTCCCATAGACATCCTGTACTCAGTTTCCCCTACTATTAATATTTGGTACAGCTAATGAACTAATAATGATGCATTATTATTAACTAAAGAACATCCTTGACCCAAATTTCTTTTTTTTTTTCATATTTCTTTAGTTTTACCCAAGGTTCTCAAGGTTATCTCTCCTGGATCCCTCCCAGGATTCCACATTACATTAAGCAGTCATATCTCCTTAGGCTCCTTGTGGCTGTTAGAGTTTCTCAGACTTCCCTTTTTTTTTTTTTTTTTTTTTGATGACTTCAACAGTTTTGAAATATAGTCAGGGATTTTGCAGGCTGTCCCTCCATTGGAATCTGTCTGATGTTTTCTCATGATTAGATTGAGATTATGGATTTGGGGGAGGAAGTAAAGTGAGATTTTCAACACATCAAGGGTATATACTCTCAATGTGATTTATGACTGTTGATGTTGACCTTGATCACTTGGCTGAGGTAATGTTTGTCGGGTTTCTACATAATAAAGTTACTCCTTTCCTTCTCTTTCCATACTTTGGAAGGAGCTCACTATGCATAGCCTGTGAATAAGGAGTGGGGAATTATGCTCCTAGAGGCTGGAATAGCTACATAATTTATCTGGAATTCTGCATAGGAGAATGGTTTCTTCTCCCAATTTATTAATGCATTCAGCGAACTTTGGGATTATGGATATGTGTATCTAACTCAAAGTATGTATGTATGTATGTATGTATGCATGGATACACACACACACACACACACACACACACACACACACATACAAACATACATACTTTGGGTTATAATCCAATATTACTTTATTTTGTTACACAAATTTTTCCAGCTTTGGTCATTGGGAGCTTTTTCAGTTCACTTCCGTGTGCCTTGACATACCCCACAAGTGAGTTATCATTGTGTTTTATTTTTGTTTGTGCACTTCCTTACTTTCTGAACAAGATGCTCCATGTTCATCTTGTATATTTTCCGTCCCAGTCCTAGAATCAGTCATTTCTCCAAGGAATCCTGGCACCTCTCATTGGAGAATGATTTTAGAAACCAAGATTTTGGTACTTGGTGTGCTCGTTACTGCGGTATCATTACTTTTAGACCTCGGTGGACAGAGCAAAGGAATATATGTGTGTATAATACTATCTATAAACTTTTCTATACATAGCCACTTATATCTACATTAAGTGAAACATTAGTTCTCACTGACATCTTCAATTCTAGTCTAAATAGATTTTTAAAAAAAAATTTTATCGAGACATAGTTAACATTATTATAGTTTCATATGTACAACATGGCTCAATTTTTTTTAATTTATTTGACAGAGATCACAAGTAGGCAGAGAGGCAAGCAGAGAGAGAGAGAAGCAAGCTCCCCGCTGAGCAGAGAGCCCGATGCGGGACTCGATCCCAGGACCCTGAGATCACGACCTGAGCCGAAGGCAGCAGCTTAACCCACTGAGCCACCCAGGCGCCCAACATGGTTCAATTTTTGCGTGTATTTTGAAATGATCACCAAAATAAATCTGGTTAGCCTCTATTACCACCACAGTTGCATTTTTTTCCTCTCGTGATGAGAGCTTTTAAGATCTACTCTCTTAGCAACTTTCAAATACATAATACAGTATTATTAACGATAGTCACTATGCTGTACATCACATTCAAGGAGTTACTTATTGTACTTCATATATATATTTTTTTATTTCTTTAACAGTGGAGGGGGCAGAGAGTGAGGAAGAGAGACAATCTTAGGCAGGCTAGATTTCATGACCCTGAGATCATGACCTGAGCTGAATTGAAGAGTCAGACGCTCAAACGACTAGGCCACCCAGGTTCCCCAAGGACTTATTTTATAACTAGGAGTTTGTACCTTTTGATCAACCCACATGGATCATTTCAACCTCTTGCCCTTGCTTATCTGTAAATTTCCACTCCAACGGTGAGAAATTTTGATTCCACTAGCTACCATCCATTTGCTTAATTGTTCAATTCCAATGTGGTTGTGTAATAATGCCAGAATGTCAACCTGTTCCCTTGTGGAAAGTAACTTTATCAACTACATTACATCTCTTGTGTACAACTCCTTGCCTTTGATCTACAGATTCCATTAATTTCTACTTATTTAGGGCAGTACCTTTTCCCTCATCTCTTTCATTGGGTTGTTTTGTACATTTCAAATACAGATATATTCTTTTATTACAGTTTACATTCTTTACTGGAATCTGCTGACTTCATAAACTAGTTTTTAATAGTTGTGCACTAAGATTCATTCTTTGTGCTATAAATTTCTATGGGTTTTTACACATGGATAATGTCATATCCAAAATTATAGAATCATATAGAATATTTCAACTCCTCTAAAAAAACCCTATACTTCACCTCCCCCACTTCCTTCTGGTAATCACTGATTTTTTTTTTTTAACACCTCTATCATTTTACCTTTTCCAGAGTTTCATATAGTTGGAATCATACAGTTTGAAGCCTGGCTTCTTTCACTTAGCAATATTCATTGAAGATCTCCCCACATCTTTTTGTCACTTGATAACTCATTTCTTATCACCGAATAATATTCCATTTTAGGGATGTCCAACAGTTTACTTCTCCATTCAACTGTTGAAGGACCTCTTGGTAGCCAGTTTTTGGAAACTGCAAGTAAAGACGCCATAAATACTTGCATGCAGTTTTCAACTCAACTGCATCAATACCTAGGGGCGTGGTTAGCAGATCATATGGTAAAACTATGTTTAGCTTTGTAAGAAGTTGCCAAACTATCTTCCAAAGATACTCACCATTTGGTATGTGTATGAATGAGAAAGTATGTGTATGAATGAATGTGTATGACTGGTATGTGTATGAATGAATAAGAGTTCTTATTGTTCTACACTTCATGAGCATTTATTATCATTGGTTTTCTGGATTTTAATCATTTTAATAGTTGTGTGGCGGCATCTCATTATTTTAATTCACAGTTTCTAATAACAAATTATATATGTTCTTTGTATATTTTACATACATGTCCATCCTCAGATAAATATTTTGCAAATGTTTTCTCTCAGTTTGTGATTTGCCTTTTCATGCTCTTAATAATGTCTCAGAACAAAGTTTGCCTTTTAGTAAAGGTCAACATTTTTTTTTTCTTTCTTGGATCATGATTTTGATATCCTATCTAAAAATTTATTGCCAAACCCAGGGTCACCAGATTTTCTCATGAAAGATATGAGGTTTGTGTCTACATGTATTCATTTACTGGACACAGGGTTGTCTAATTTTTCTAACATCATTTCTCAAAAAAGACTTACCTTTATCCATTGAATTCTCTTGTTCCTTTATCAAACATTAGTTGACTATATTTGTATGAATCTACTCAGGGATTTCTATTCCTTTCTATTGATCTATATGTCTATTCTTTCTCTAATACTATGCTTTCTTGATTACTATAGCTTTATAACAAATATTGAAGACGAATAGTCAGTCCTCCAATTTTTTCATTGTGTTGACTATTTTAGATCTTTTACCTTGCCATATAAATTTTATAATCAGTTTGTCAATATTCACAAAATATCTTTCTGAGATTTTTGACTGAAATTGCATTGAATCTGTCGGTGAATTTGGAAAGAATCAACACCTTAATAATGAATCTTCCAGTCCATGAGCACAGGTCAGAGTGTTGTTTTCTGCATATTTTGAACATATTTTGGCAAATTTATACCTAAATATTTCCTTTTTTGACACAAATGCAAATTGTATTATTATTATTTTTTTAATTTGAAGTTCCAATTGTTCATTGTTGACATATAGGGAAGCCAACTGACCTTCGTACATTCACTTTGTATTCTCTCACTCTTGATGGAATTGTTAATTAGTTCCTGGAGATTTTGTTTACTCTTTGGGATTTTCTACATAGACAATCATGTCAACTATGAGCCATGTGGTTTGATTTCTTTCTTCCCAATCTTTATGTCTTTTATTTCTATTTCTTGTCTTGTTTCACCAACCATGGCTTCGAGTAAGATGTTGAATAAGAGTGGTGAGAAGGGACGTTGTTATCTTGTTCCCAGTTTTAGGAAGAAAGCATCCAGTTTCTCACTGTTAAGTATGATGTTAGCTGAGATTTTAGTCAAGTTGAGAAAGTTCCCTTGTATTCCTAGTTTGCTATCAGTTTTTATGATGAACAAGTGCTGGATTTTGTCAATGCTTTTTCTGCATCAATTGATATGATATTTTTTCTCTTTAGTTTGTTGATGTAGTAGATTACAATATTGAAATTCAATTTCAAATATTGAGCTAGTTCTGCACACCTGGAATAAATCTCACTTGGTTGCAGTGTGTAACTCTTTTTGCACATTGTTGGATTTGAGATTCCATAGCTTTTTAAGACACACCCAGAAAATGACTAGTTCCATTCTTCCTGATATTAAAAATGTTCACTTCAGTATCATTTTTAAAACTTTTTCTTTAGTGTAATATTAAATTTTCAATTTTTATTCTATTCAGAACTCAGAACTTCTTGCCTCCCTAATTTGTCTTGTCCCCTGATCCAGTCTTAGAAGCTGCCAGCACAGAGGGGAGACTTGGTAAGAAATTTTTCTCCCCCATCACCGCCTTCCTTACTCACTAACAGAGATTTTTGGCCACTCCTGCATTGTCCTGGGCTTGGGAGAAAATGAAGAAAGCACAGTCCCATATGGTTTTCAGGGCTATTCGGACCAGAGCTTTAAGATGCAGACACCACAGAACACTCCCACTGAAGGAAAGCTGGCATGGGAGGTAGGCTAGCAGTCAGGTCAAGGAAAGTGCTGTTCCTTAGTGGGAAAGGCAGTTTCTGCTTATGGATCCTCTGAGAAGGCTCTCATCTTGTAAGGGCTCCTACTTATTACTGAGGTATGTGACCCTGCTAGTATACCTAAATTTCCAACTTACTGTTATCAAAAGTAGCCTGGCCTTGGCTATAGTGGAGAATTCAGAGAAAATTCTGCTCCTTGCTTGGAAAATGGTAGTAACAGGGAAAACAGTAGCCTCTCTCTGTCCCACTGTCGCCTCTGTGAGGCAGGATTGGTGGTGACAGCAGAAGCTGAGCAGCATGATGAGGAGGCTGGAGTGGAGGGCTAAGGCCAGCAGTGATCTATTCCAAAGGTCCCATGAGACAACACCAGCAAGGGATTTGGTAACAGCCTGGGAAGGTGCAGGGTGGAAGCCAGTCTCCATCTGGGTATGAGTAGAAATGTTTATAAGCAGGTCAGGGAGTCTCAGACTGACCAGTTATGGCAACAAAGCGGTCAAGAACTTTAGGTCAGAGACCAAAACAATGTGGACTATGTTATGCTTGTGATTTCCTCAGTGAAACTGTTGTAATCTTTACCCGTCTTTTCTATGACGATTGGCAATAAACTTGAAAAGAAGTTTCTGAGTCTGTCTTAGAGGCATCAGTAAAACGTGGAGGGAAAATGAAGACAGATATTTCCGCTAACCAGTTTTTCTGGGAAAAGAATTCCAAGCACAGGAGAAGTGGTGACTTCATCACCAAAGGGAGGAAAAGTGGCTGTCCTTTGGGTAGAAAATGAGCATAGGAAAAGGGGGCTAGGCCTGAGAGGGCCCCTATATCCTTCAGAAAGAATTTGAAAATGGTGACTCACTCTCTCACAGAAAAATCTGGGTTTTGAGATGTAGAGCTACAGAATTTGTCACCTGCTCCTGAAGCTCATTAGCTGTGTGTCTTTGGGCCATTTGTCTCAGAGCCTCAGTTTCCTCTCCTTTAATGCAGCTAATGTCTACTGTTGCATTATTATAGAAATTAACTGAGATAAAACATATAAAACACTTGGAACAGAGCAAAAATTAGTGTTTTTTTAATCTCATTTTATTCTTATCCAGAGATAAGACTTATTGTCACACATTAATGGATGCTCTTAATGAAGATCCTGAGATATCAAGAAAGAGTTAAGCTTAAAACATCTTGCACTTGAAGTCTTCAGCTGTTTTCCAAAAACAAACAAACAAACAAACAAACAAAACACAAAAACTCATTTATTTTAAAGGTTTTTTTTAAATAACCACAAACTCTTTGATAGCCTTCGCATCAATAGTTAGGGTCGGGGCACCTGGGTGGTTCAGTCAGTTAAGTGACTTCAGCTCAGGTCATAATCTCAGGGTCCTGGGATTGAGCCCCACTTTCCTCTCCCTCTGCCCCTCTCCTTGCTCACACTCTCCCTCTCAAATAAATAAATAAAATCTCAAGAAAAAAAAAAGAGTTAGGGTCTATGCCCCTCTCTCCTTTTGTCCTTGAAGACTTACAATTGCTTCATTAAATGACATATGATGCTCTAAGTCTTCTCAGGCTGGGTCGTTAAAGGTCATGCAGGTTATACCTTCTTCTCACGAGATGATTTCTCTGGTAGAAGGTGGCCATCATGCAAGAAATCCAACTTTCCTGAAACCGCCATTCTGGAGAAGTTACACGTAGGTCTTCAATCAAGAGCTGTGGCTGGGGGCACCTGAGTGGCTCAGTGGGTTAAAGCCTCTGCCTTCGGCTCAGGTCATGATCCCAGGGTCCCGGGATCAAGCCCCACATTGGGCTCTCTGCTCAGCGGGGAGCTTGCTTCCTCCTCTCTCTTTCTCTCTCTCTCTCTTCCTGCCTCTCTGCCTACTTGTGATCTCTATCTGTCAAATAAATAAAATCTTAAAAAAAAAAAAAAAAAAGAGCTGTGGCTGGATAACCATTAAATGTCCTCTTGGACATTTAACCCAGGTAAGCCTTCAGATGAGAGCAGCCCCAGACAACCTTTGAATACAACCACATGGAACCAGTGAGAACTTCTTTTTTTTTTAAATTGTATTTATTTATTTGAGAGAGGGAGAGGGTGAGAGAGAGCATGAGAGGGAGAAGGTCAGAGAGAGAAGCAGACTTCCCATGGATCTGGGAGCCCATTGTGGGACTTGATCCCAGGACTCCAGGATCATGACCTGAGCCGAAGGCAGTTGCTTAATCAACTGATCCACCCAGGTGCCCCTAAGTCAGTAATATACCTTAAATTTCTGATGCACAATTTGGTGAGCAAAATAAATGATAACCAATTTATATAACTAAAGTTTGAGATAATTTTCAGACAGGAAAAGTAACAAGAACACTTGTGTAGAATACCCCATCAGCCTATGATGAAGGACTGACTTGATGTGACAGTGCTCTCATCAGACCATAATGAAAATTCACCGAGAAGATTAAGAACCTCATAAATACAGGGCTCCGAGATTCTTCCCATATTTCCCCAATGCCTCATTGGTCAATGGATTCAGAACCTTAAAAATAAAACAAACCTCTTTCTCATCTCCATTTCTGTCACCTGCTTGATCATTTTGATGTTGATGAACAATAATTCTGTGTTTCTTATGTTCCTCCAAGTCTGATGAGTGGCGCTCATCCTTCAAACCAGGACAGAGCACCTGTGTCTGCTGCAGGTGGAACTGTAGTCAGCAGGAGATGGGCAGACTGGCAGCCACTGCTCTCCCATCATCGGCAGGGCAGCCACTCTGTCAGCATCTGTCTGCATGGAAAATAGACCATTGTTGGTGAAATTTGTGAGCTACCAATTTGTCAATAGCAATGCCTTTGAAGGGAAGAAGGTGAAGGTACAGAGAAGAAATACAAATCCTATTTTTAATCCTCTGGGGTTTAATGTCTGTTTCACTGCTGTTAAGATTTTTGAGAGATAGAGCGTGCCTGAGAAAAATACTATGGCAAAGGGAGAACAGTACAAATTGGTTTCCATAGCAACTTCTCAGATAAGAGTAATGGTTCTACCCAGGCAAGAGGGAAAATTGGTAAGACTAAAATATTCTCAAAATAAACACTTTCATGACTTTAGTTTTTCCTTAAGTATTTAATTTTATGTAACTTGCTTGATATACACATTAGAACTCTGACCATGGGGGAATGCTTCCCCATGATCCCCCATTTCTAAGGAACTCATGAAATGCAGAACTACACTCCGATGCATAATGATCTATTATACCCTGTTAAAACAACAAAACATAAAATTTATAATGTAAGTGAATCTTCAAGACTCCTGCCCCAAGACCTGAAATGACTTGTTGAATGTCATTCTTGACTGAACACTTGAAAGTTTTATTTGGGCTCAGTTTACTTACCTAGAATTGGGTTCATTGATGTTTTCCTATCTCACAGGGCTGTTGTGAAGATTAACTGAGACAAAGTATATAAAAATTTTTTGTGCAAATCTAAAATACAAAAGTAAAAATAATAGCAAAAGCACTAGTAATAGTAGTAGTAATAATGGTATCATTATTATTATTATTGGCAGAACTCAAACTCAGGCCTCCAGAGTATACCACTAACCCTGTTTTTTCCCTACCAGCCCCCAGTATTGGAGTTTGATCCTCTCAATAAAAATTTAATAGCACATGGGGTGCCCGAGTGGTGGATTCAGTTAAGCAACTGATTCTTGGTTTTGGCTCAGGTCATGATCTCAGGATCATGAGATTGAGCCCTGCCTCAGACTCTGTGCTCAGCAGGCAATCTGCTTAAGACACTCACTCTCCCTCCTCTACCCTCCCAAATAAAAAAATAAATCTTTAAAAAAAAAATGATGTGTGATGGAAGAATCAAACTTTGGTGAGGTGTGAACCACATATCCTGCCATTTCTTACTTCTTTTTACTTTTCAGTGTTGGCCTATTGTTAGTAGTACTTGTCTGTACTCATAGGGCATTTGAAACACCACAGCTGATATGACCCAAGGAAAGCTAAATGGATCAGGGGAGAAAAAGAGAGAAAAAGGTGAGTCCTAATGAGGAAGAACAAGAAATTAAGAAAAAATACTTTCATCCCACACTGAAGACATAAACTTTATATTTAAAAATAATTTTAAAATGCACAAATATTATATAACATAAATATTTACATATATTATAAATATATACATATATTTTCGTTTTAGGATTTTGTACTGAAATCAGTACAACACTGGACTTAAACATAATCACCATTATGTGAGGTGGCTATGATTTGAGGCTCCAATATTTTAGAGCTGTTATTTTAAAACTGACTTCAGAACTAGAAGTTACATTCTATTACTTTAAAATTTAAAACGGTTAAATTTAAACTGTGTTATATCTCCTATTCCACATATCATTCACCAAATGTGGCTATGAACTACCTTCTGTTGTTGACAGAATTCACACTCACACTCAAAATGTAAGAAGTCACCAACACTGCCATCAGGGAGATTCAAATTAAAACCACATTGAGATACCACCTTACACCAGTTAGAATGGCCAAAATTAGCAAGACAGGAAACAGTATGTGTTGGAGAGGATATGGAAAAAGGGAAACCCTCTTACACTGTGGGAATGCAAGTTGGTGCAGCCACTTTGGAGAACAGTGGGGAGATTCCTCAAGAAATTAAAAATAGAGCTTTCCTATGACCCTGCAATTGCACTACTGGGTATTTACCCCAAAGATACAGATGTAGTGAAAAGAAGGGCCATCTGTACCCCGATGTTTATAGCAGCAATGGCCACGGTCGCCAAACTGTGGAAAGAACCAAGATGCCCTTCAACGGATGAATGGATAAGGAAGATATGGTCCATATACACAATGGAGTATTATGCAACATGGACGGGATTGGAAGAGATTATGCTGAGTGAAATAAGTCAAGCAGAGTCAAGTATCATATGGTTTCACTTATTTGTGGAGCATAACAAATAACATGGAGGACATGGGGAGATGGAGAGGAGAAGGGAGTTGAGGGAAACTGGAAGGGGAGATGAACCATGAGAGACTATGGACTCTGAAAAACAACCTGAGGGTTTTGAAGGGGTGGGGGGTGGGAGGTTGGGGGAACCAGGTGGTGGGTAATAGGGAGGGCACGTATTGCATGGAGCACTGGGTGTGTTGCAAAAACAATGAATACTATTATGCTGAAAATAAAAAAAAAAAAAGAAGAAGAAGTCACCAACACTGAAGATAAGTAAAAGTGTGTGCTCTGAATATAATTAATTCCTACAGGAGCTTGAAACAGCCCTGGAAAATAAATATTTTATGGGAATAAATCCAAGGTGATTACTCTGAAGTAGACGAAATTCTGGATGTGAATATCATAGCTTATTTGCTTTCCTTTTTTTCTTTTTAAGACTTTATTTATTTATTTGACACAGAGAGAGAGAGCACAAGCAGAGGTAATGGCAGGCAGAGGGAAAGGGAGAAGCAGACTCCCCCTGAGCAGGGAGACCAGTGTGGGCTCCATCCCAGGACCCTAGGATCATGACCTGAGCTGAAAGCAGCTTCTCAACTGACTGAGCCACCCGGGTGCCCCTGCACCCCTTTTTGAACTGAAGTATAGTTGACATAAAATGTTCTCTTAATTTCAGGTGTACAACACAGTGATTCAACGATTCTCCATAGTACTCAGTGCTCAACACCGTAAGTGTTGTCACCATATTAACTATACTTCCTCTGCTGTACTTTTTATCTCTGTGACTATTTTATAAGTGGAGGTTCATACCTCTCAATCCCAAGATTAATTATGCTATTTTGTAGTTAGAACTTCATTCATTCCCTTATTCATCAGTTTGTTCATTCAAAAAATACTAGTTTTCACCCCTCATATATGGGTACTAGAACATTAAGCTGAATATAAGACAGCCTTCTCTATATACTGATGTTTCCATTCTTGTATTTCCATCCCCAACCTCTCCTCATATTTTAGGCTTATATTTCTATCCGCCTTCTGGAACTTTCCCCTTCATGTTCCATAGATACTTCAGACTTTATGTACCAAGTTTTATGTCTGGCCACATCAAAGTTGAGACCAAAAAGCTTTTTGTTTGTTTTTTCTAGTTAATCATTGGAACACCAATCACCAATCTGTTCTTACCTATTGGGAGTCCAGACACTCCTTCTTAAGACCAACATTTACTATGATTCTTTGAGATCCTGGAGCCTTTTTCAGACCCAAGGGGTCCATGTGACTTCCAATGCCAAGCACTGAGATAGCAATAAGTTTCCCTTTGCCCACCCCTACCACCATCTTGAATAGTCAAGGAATGAACATTGGTCCCACACAGATCATGGGTGATTTGAGCACTGACCATATTCTATACACTAGAATGATACTCTCAGCTTAGGTTAGGGTTACAGTTTGCTCTGCTGTCTCTTTCTATGCCCAACAAGTTTTTAAAGCATGACACCTCTCAGCATGCCCTTCCACAGTCTACTGGCCTCAGCCAAGCACGGGTTCCCTCACATGTAAACCCTTAGGCAGCCAGATTCCTCCTCTCTTGTGGTGTTTCTCTCCTCGGTGTCAGCACTGTGTCTTTTATCCCTCTTTTCTTTGTATTAGAAGAGCATCTTAAAAATGCTAGTATGTTGGTATCCAGACCTACACATTTCATCACTGCGCTCATAGCTAAGGATGCTGAGTACCTGCCACATAACAGACACAGTTAACCACAGTTGATCACAGTAATGAAGGGAATCAAATCGCTATCATCAAGAAACCTGGCATTGAGAGGATACAACTGACAACTGAAACAAGAAATAAGCAGACTACGTGCTTCAGCAAATCACGTGCCATGAGCACCAGAGGAGGATTTCAACTCTCTCAGAATGTCCTGAGGCCAGATGTTATATTGCTATCCTTGTGGCCCAAACCTTTAGGCTTGTGATCTTTGAACAAGGCTGTTTTAGGAAAATGATCTGATACATTAGAGCCGTTTTTCTAAACCAGAAAACTTATAGGGATTCCCGTAATGTCCTGGAGAGAAAAAGTGGTGGCTATGACCTTGTTTTCCCCTTTCCTGCAGCCTTCCATATTCCCATCTTTAATTCCCTTCTTTCACCTGTGAAATAATTTAATCCTATCTGTGCAAAAATGGCTTGTCAAAAACATAGCACTTGTAGAGCTGATGGCTCCTGTGAGGGATTACACGTGAGCATAGGAGCTACCAGTTAGATATAGTGAGGGGGTTGAAACGTCTGTAGCCATAAGCTGTCTCCAAATCAGCAAATTCTGAGGTATCAGCTGTCAGGTGGTAGAATTCTGGTTAATTGGGTGAGCACAAACATCTGCAAAATGACTCCGATTCAGATGGACTCTGAAGCTGATAGCATTTTAGAAAGGAAAGCATTAACTTCATGTATTTTTCTCTCCATATGCTGAGGTCACTCCTCTGGTCACATTCAACATTTTAGAATACAGGTATTAGCTTACACTTAATATGCATGCACAAATACACACAGAGCTCTCTCACACCACCTTCAGAGATGCCAGTAGACCCTTCCCAGTGTTTTCAGGAGCATTGAAACTGCAGCCTCTATTCACCCAACCATTAGAAGAGAAGCTCAGTACAAAACAATTATGTCCCAGGCACCTGCTGTGGTTTGGGAGAACCTGCAGTGATAAGAAAGGTGAAAAGAAAGGGAAGATGAACAGATGGGGGGAGGAGTAAAATCAAGAATACACCATAATCACACAAGGTAGGCAGTTAACTGGCATGCCACTTGGGAGACCACCAACAGTGCCCTTGACCTGAAACACGACACCACAACTGGATTGATGAAAGGTGCATGTTCTGAAATCATTCCATTTGGATCAAGGAATGAAGACACCTGTCTACAAAATTTCCAGCACAAGGTAACATATAACCCAGTTGTGCACACTCTTGCATTGTTGTGATTTGGAATGTCAAATTAGCTGGTCAGCTAGTAGGATCTTGAAGAAACAATGAAACATGCAGGTAAGCTTTCACACGGGCAGAAGAACTGGAACTATGTGGACATAGAAGGAGGCAATCCTGGGTAGGCCAACTTTCCTTTAGTCATTTATTCATGCCTCAAACAACTATTGGCTTCTTACCATGTTTAAGGTACAATGTATGGACATATGGAGATGAACAAAGCCCCCAGAGAAGGTATGGCATTCGTGTGTGTGTATGTGTGTGTGTGAACAGGCACATGGAGACTGTACAGAGAGGAAGCAAATCAACTAACCACCAATTCTATTACAATATGAAAAGTGCCCTAACATAAGAATATGCCAAGAACAAAGACATCAGAGATGAAGGAACAATTGATTCAATCTTGAGAAGAGAAAATAGGCACAGGTCTGACTGAGAATGTTAAGAGAAAAAGTGACTTAAGAGTTAACCAGGTAGGAGCAGTGGACCAAGAGGACAAAACTTACTTCCCCATCAAAGGAGTCTCTTTTCATGGGAACCTTCAACCTCCTTTCCACAGAGAACATCCTTTTTTCTCAACAGATCTCCAGTCAGAAGCATTTGCCAGCCCCACCCACCTTTGGCAGCTCCACCATTTCGCTGCAACACACCAGATAATCTACTGACTGAGGATGAAAAAGCATCAGGTAAAAGCAAGACAATGGCCACCAAAGATGCCTGGCCATCAGCTCATGGGCAGGCCTGTGGACGGAAAAGCCTGTGGAGTCCCATGCCCTGTGAATCCCATGCTGTTAATGGCTCCCAGGTTCTAGGACCCTCTCTTCACTCTTATCCTTAGGCTTCTATAGACTGCCCCCCAAATTTGCTATTTATATAGACCTTGGACAGCCATTTAGCTATGCACTCTGCCACCTAGAACCAGGGGGACCCACTTCCCGCCTCCCAGCAATTTCCTCTGCTAGGTGCTAAGCCCAGTTATGCTTGATAAAGATGATTCTTCTGGAAGCATAGGAGAAGAGCTTTTATGCTGGATAGTTTCCATTAGTCATTCCAAACTTAACCTTCACATTCTGCACCAGACTCTATGTCAGGGACTGACTTAATGGACCACATCAATGGACTCTTTTGTCTCAAGGTTCCATTGGGTTTAATCAGCTTGACAGGGAGGATCCCAGACCAGAGTCTTTTATCAGATTGTCTGGGTCCCTTGTCCAAAGTTCACACTCCTGTCAGGCAGATGACTACAAGTAGCTACCCTGAAGGATTCTGGGAGTGGTTCCTCACTCCTGATCCCTCCAGCTATAAAGGTGCTACAGCTGTTGTTAGTTTCATATTACACCTGATTAATGCCCTTTAGCCCTGCCCACAATCCCTTTTCATTTAAACTTCCACACGTCACCCAGCCTGAGGTGCTGGGGGCCTCCTGCTGGGACCCTGCCTGACAGAGCTGGGTTTTCTTCTAAGGCAGAGACAGGGAGAGGCCAACTCCCTTCTTGGCCCAGGATTCAACAATTCCACAAATCCTTACTGAGAGACTACTGAGGACCATACCAGGATGGGGTGGTGAACTAAAGAACAAAACATCCTACATTCATTGGTTCTGCATCCAATGGAGGGAGACAGAGAATGAAAGATATACAGCAAGTGCTATAGAGAAGGGGACAAAGGTGAAGGAGAAGGGAACAAAGAGGCCCAGGGAGTCAATCTGATATAACATGGCCAAGGAAGGACTGGTTGTCTTTGTGCAGGGTATGACCATCAGGCTACACAGGAAAAAAGGAAAATACCACATTCAAAAACTGTGAGGAAATTCCCTGGGAGAAAAATTTTGATTAGCTGGTTGAAAGCAGCAAGCAAGGATTTAACATGCCATTATCTTTAGAGGGAACCAAAAGAATATCAAAATTGGCAAAGTTAAACATTTTAACAAACAACAACAACAACAACAACTTTAAGTACTTGAAGAACTTTATTTACCTGACTTTGTAACCCAAGCAAATCAGCACTTTGTCCTGACAAGATGTGGGAATAAGAGGAAATTTTATCCCTATTTAAAAAAGCATGAAAATATTAAGAAATTATTGTATTTCAAAGGATAATTCAGGGCAAAATGGTTTTTTACCTCATAATTTCTTTGTCCTGATAAACTCATTCCCTCCTCTCCATTTAAGGGGATATAAAAGTTGTGGGTTCATTGTTGCAATGGCAGTAATGTGTCAGAAAGGAAGTATTTAGTGGATCTTAGAGGATTTGATGTAAACAAGATGTTTTGGAGAAGCATTATTTTTTTAAAGATTTTATTTATTTATTTGACAAAGAGAGACACAGTGAGAGAGGAACCCAAGCAGTGGGAGTGGGAGAGGGAGAAGCAGGCCTCCCACCACGCAGGGAGCCCAATGCAGGGCTTGATCCCAGGATCCAGGGATCAGGACCTGAGCCGAAGGCAGACGGTTAATGACTGAGCCGCCCAGGTGGCCCTTGGAGAAGCATTATTAAGGGGAATAGCCCCACTCTCTGCAATGCCTCCAGGCTCCAGGTAAGTTAAGATCCTGAGTGAAGAGGCCAGTGAGGTGAGGGGAACTGGATAGCCAGGCTCCTCTAAGGGAGCAAATGACATTCCATTGCACTCAATCATGCAGAAATGAGGACCCAGCATGACCTGATATTCCATTTTTCAAGAACAGTCAGGAAGCTGAATCTTGACATGAAATCCCCTGATTTCAAATGCTAGCAACAAATGAAAAGATTTATGTACAACACTGGGCCAGCTACACAGAACTTCTATAGATTGCCTTTGTCTTCTGGCCAGATTTAGCCTGTTGACCATGAGTTTGCTACATCCACTTCAGAAAGAGAGGAAATGCAAACAGCAACACAGAGATGTAAAAATCCTCATTGGCCACAATCCATCAGTACAATCTGTTACAAACAAACACTGTGTGCAAGAGATGTTTGCCAGAAGAAAACAGAAGAAGAAACATTGCAGGATAAAAAGAAAGTGAAGGACTGTAAGAAGAATCATCTCTTGAACAAAATAACAGGCACCGGAGCTCAGAATCCACTGGAAAAACCAAAACAACTCTCTCACCTAAAATCTGGAGGGATGTGCCCCCACCCCCTGCACTGCAGATGAGGTTCAAGCCAATTTGATTTGGGACACAGAGTACTAGAAAGCAGAAGAGGGTCTGTAAAGTGTCCTCCAAACTGAGAAGGCACTTGAAGACCAAGAAATGAAACAAGCCACTGCAGGCACAGCTTTATTCAAGGGAACTTACTGACAGTAGGGGAATTGGGCAGACTACGATCTAGCTGCCATGCAGCCATTCTTCATCCTGCCTGGACCTTACCTCACAGCATCTACAGAATGAGGTAGTGGGGTCACAGAGTAGTCACCTAAAGTGGGACCTTCTGTACGTCAGTCATCGCTCCTAGTTATATAAAGTGGGACCTTCTATGTGCCACATTAACAAAGAACAGAACAAGCCTCCCTGCATTCCATTCAGGGCATACATTAACCTCCAGGGGACCTGGAACCCGTAGCCCCAAGGGAGATCATCCCATGGGCATGTACAAGATGGAGAGCCAGAGCTTGTCAGTGTCATCAGCATTCCTACACAGAATCACTCAACTGGCAACTAGATTATAAAAAGATGTGGACAGTGTGCTCAGAGGGATGGAGTGAGTGATCTCTCCAGACTCACATGGCTAAAGGGTAGCAGAGACAGGAGGTGAGTGCTGGTCTTGCTTCCTGGAAATTGGATGCCCTTTCAGCAGCTAGGAAGCCCAGAATTATTATCAAACTCATTAACTGAGAGACACAAAGATGAAGGAGCATCAAACTCATCAACTGAAGAAAGACAAAGATGAAGAAGGAGCAAAGGAAGAGGAGGAGAAAGAAAAGGAGGATGAGGGAGGGAAGGCAGAGAGAGAAGGAAAGAAACAAGGAAAAGAAAGAAAAGAGATGAAAGTAAAAGAAAAACAGCAAGAAAAGGAAAAGAAAGACAGAAAATCAATGAAAATGCAGAGGTAAAGAGGGGAAATGGAGAAGAAAGAAAGGTCGAAGAAAAAGGGAAGAAAACAGAGAAAATGGGGGAAAGGAAGGAAGCGGAGCAGTTTAACAAGAAAGGGCAAGAATAAAAAGAAAAGCAAGAAAACTTGGGAAGGAAGGAAGGCAAGAAAATGGAAGCGATAATAGAGAAGTGAGAACAGGAAGTGAGAGAAAGGGAAGTAGGGGGGAGGGAGGAAGAGAGGGAGGAAGAAAGGCTATTTTCAGATACACAGAAGAAAAATCAGTGATGGCCGCCATGCAGGAACTCAGTTCTAGATGAGGGTTCTCCTCATCCAAGTTCCTCTTGGCTCAAGCCCAACTGCACAAGAACCAGACAGAACTCAGAGAGGAAGAGAGAACACAAGGAAGGACAAATGTCCTTCGCTCTCTGTGCCCAGGGCAGCGTGAGGTGAGGAATGGCCTTTTACTGGCTGGCACTGAAGGGAAATCAGCTAATAAAGGATTTTTGTCATGTGAGCCAGGGTTACCAACTCCAAACAGTGAAATCTTTGTTATCTAAAGCATGAAAGAATGAAGGAATTGACTACATCCATTCATGTTTCTCCAGGTGGCAGAGGCTCTGGTTGCTACCCCTCCCTCAGAGGGTCTATGGGGCCCAGCTATGTTGGACCAGCTTTGACAGAAACACTCTTTCCTCCAAAGCTGTGGTGGCTTCTAAAAAAAGTCTTAAGGTGTTCCTGGGCCTGTGAGAGATAAGGGCGTGTCATTCCTGCCCTAGTACTGAGTAGCTAGTCAACTTCTACTTCTAGGATTTGCACAAAAAGAAATGGAAAACACAAACTAAAAACACTTTTTGCCCAGTGCTAGTCTCACAGCAAGTAAAGTACTGGTGGAATTGGATAGAATGTTACTACTCTCTTTCTACTTCGAAGGTCCTGTGTTATCAAAGGATTCCAGCTGTGGTTTCTGGTAGTCTCTGGAATGTTCTGCCTCATTGTTTTCTGAATCTGGGAAATGAAGATACCATCTATAGCAACTGGGAGGCTGAGCAAACACACTGTCCTCCATTCACAAAAGAAATGAAAGGGGCTGCATGAAAACTCTCACTTCTTAAGTACAGCATGGAGAGTTTTAATGACTTTATCCTTACAGATAAATGAGCATCTGGTACTCTCCCCACTATATCTAAGACCTAGCACAGAATTTGCAGGTTACATATGTCTGTTCAAACTGAAGTAGTGCGGTGTATGGAAAGAGTCCTGGACTGGATTGTTTTCCCTCCAATTAGACAGTAACCAAAGGTAAGTCATCAGCCAAGTTACCAAAAGAGCGCTTTACGGGTTTCTTCTACTAACTAAATTTAATTGATTTAGTTTGGAGGTCTCAAACTGGCAGGCCTGACACAGAATCTGACCAGCAGACACAGTGTCTGTGCCCGGCTCTGTGTCTTCAGCCTGTCCCGGTCTGCCTGGCCCATGAGTTGTGGGGGTAGCATGTCTTGGGTTAGCCAGCCTGAAGGTCTTTACTATAGCAATGTGCCACCCGTTCCCCCAAGTGAAACAAACAGACTAGCATCATGCCACATTCCTTCCCACCTCTGTGACCAGCCTGCCCAGGCTTTTGGGGGGCTGCACTTCTTCTGCCCATCTCATCACTATTGAGGTTTCTTTGGGTGCTCCCCATCCCAGTCTAAACACCACATGCTAGGTGCTTGCTTCCCAGGCTGAGCACCCAGGACTCCTCTGCCTACGGTCTCACCTCTAAGCTGCTCCGTTTTCCTCCTGTGCATCTCTGCTTAGACGCTCCAACAGTACCACATGGTCTCAACAGGGTTTGAAGTTTAAGCCGCATTTGCTCCCCTGCCTTCTCTACCACACCACACCTAGCTGCTGGTGCCGACCTCTCTCCTTCTCCTCCTTCCAACTCTGAACTTCACTGTTCCTCCATTTGCTCGGTCTAACCACTTCCACTCTCTCCGCCTGGAGCCCTTCTTCTCATCCTTCAGGTACCAGCTTATCTCCTCAGGAAAACTTTCCCTGACCACAAGACTGCTTCTCTGGGCTCTCACAGCACCTATCCCATCTGGGCCATCCTCATTTACTCACCCATTTACTATCATCCTCCTAAAAACAGGCTCAGTGCCTTGTTTTCTCTTCTCTTGTGTCTAGCACTGCACTTCCCCAGTAAATGAGAAAAGCAAATTGAAGATAGACGGGTTCCTCTCTCCTAAACATGTATTATCAACCTCTAAGGATCCTTTTCTTCATTTCTTTTTCCTAAGCTTAGCTCATCAATCAATGACCTGCCATGATACATTCTTCTCCAGTTACTATCCAGTGATGTCATGTGTGCGTCGAAGCAAAAACTGTTGTCTGTATGGATTCTCCTGTGTTGAAGTCACCGCTTCTGTGACCGCAGGATGTTCGCTATGAGAGAAATGTTTGCCTAGGAGGGGAGTAAAAGTTTACCATTTGATTCACAAGTGAGTTGATTTGGTGGAATGGAATTCCACAGGACATTTGCCCTCCCTTGCTGGGAAGGCCTTTTCTGTTCCTGGTTAACATGCACGACGTGTTTCCGGTGTTCCTGGGAGTAGGTCCAGTTGCGCACGTTCACGGAGGATGGACCTCTCTCTATCTCTCTCGTCTCCAGCTTCTGACCCCTCCGCACTCATTGCCACTTCAAACGGCGCTGGCGTGGAGATCGTGTTTTTGTGAGCTTGGTGACATATTTGCAATTCACCCGCATCTTTAACTTGACCTTGGCAACAGGACTAGGTGGTTGAGGTGAAGATTAATGAGACAATTATTTTTACAAGGAATATAAACAGCCTGACTTGGCTGTGTTAACAGCAGCCATGACATTTGTTGCTCCTCTAGCGCCGAGAGCTTGCTCCTTGAATTCTGAGCAGTGGAAAGTCAATGCAAAATGTTCTTTGAGGTAATCACTTATAACGGAGAAAAGTAAATTAAGATACGGCTTGATATCATTACAAGAAACACTATTAACATTAAAGTCTCTTGAAAAATAGAAAGATAGAGAGAAAAATCTTAGAACAAAGTCTTAGCACCACTCCTTGCTATCTCTCGTGCTCATACAAGCCTCAAAGCCTCAGTGTCCTCATCTGAAAAATGGAAATATTTATTCATGAAAAGGAAAGGAAAAATGAATACTAATGTAAGAACCAGCTGAGGCTACTTTTGTAAAATTGGGAATTCAAATCTGGGAAGATAGCTTTTTATTTAGCAAAATGCCTTAGCAACCTTCTTTGATAGTAAAAACCAGGACCCTCCAGAACATGGGCTGAAAAAGAAAAATGGTTAAAAAAAAAAATCAAAGTGAGAGGAAATTTAAGCCCAGAGAAAAGGGGCAGAGAGTCATCGGAAGTGATAGAAAGGAAAGATGGAGTCCATATAAGGCAGCAAGACGGTTCCTACAATATGGCAGTGGGTGAATAAGAAATTCCCTGTGGTGAAAAGTGCTCAGTAGATTTGTTTGAACAAGAACATCTGAATGGAATTTGAAATGGTTTTCTGCCTGTGGTGTAATTACCTCCCATTTTCCCAAAACTTGAATAAAGTCTGCCACACACAACAATCTGGAATGAACAATGAATTGTCAGGATGAAGAAAGGCTGAGGAAGGGCAGCAGGGAGGGAGGCCCGGCGGTCTCAGGGATCACGCAGCACCCTGAAGCAGATAGCAGCAGTGTAGGCTGACCAGGGGTTGTGAACCTCCCTCACTAGGGCCCCAGAGGGAGCGCATCATCTCTTCATCTCTAGCTTCAAGCTTGCCTCCCTGTGAAATTCATGGAACCATTGGGTGGGTCTGCTGGCGCCAGACGGAAAGGAGACTTGAGCCCTCTTATTTGGATATTCCAGATGGAAGGTGACCCTAAAAGGAGGACCCAGATGCTCTTGGGTTTCATAGCTATCCTGACCACCTCATAGAGATGTAGTGGTGAGGACCATTATAGGGACAATAACAGATGTGTAAGTAATTGACACAAAAACTACTTTCACTAAGTAAAACAGCTATTGTAAAGAAAGTCATTGTTAGTAGTTTCAGTAGAGCGCCTGGGTGGCTCAGCTGGTTGAATGAAAGCCTTCGGCTCAGGTCATGATCCTGGAGTCCTAGGATCCAGTCCCACGTCGGGCTCCCAGCTCTGCGGGGAGTCTGCTTCTCCCTCTGATCTTCTCCCCTCTCATGCTCACTCTCTCACTCTCTCTCTCTCTCAAATAAATAAATAAATAAATTTATAAAAAATAGAAAAGAAGTAGTTTCAGTAGCATACAAGGTAGAAAGCTAATAGAATAAGCATTGATGATTAGATTTCCAATTGTGACCCACTTCTTCCAAGCAATTAAAAAGCAACAAGATTTGCAGCTTCCAGGGGTTCATTAGAAAGGGTGACAGTGAGTTCTATCTTGCAGTTGTTACAATATTCAGATAACTATACATGTGGCTTCCGAGTATATTTTATAAGTAAAATAACAGTATTTTTGGAGCATGATGAGAGAGACGCTATGGATGGATTCACAGAGAAGGCATGCTATTTATGGTCACTGAACCCAGAGATGATGATGAAGCAAATAAGCAAAAACTGACCTAAGAAGCAAAGTGTCTGTCAAACCTGTGTTCCAAGCCCAGCCTGAGCACAAACTAATCGTAACCTTGAACAAACCACTTAGCCTCTCCGGGCTTCTTGTCCTCAGCTGTAAAATAGCAATAAGTATGTCTGCTCAGTCCTATGCACCTCTCAGCACCGTTAAAGGAATAGGAAGAGACACTGCCTACGAAAACCCTTTAACAGCTCTGAAGTACTCTGAAAAAGAAGACATCACTGTGAAGCAGTCTTTTTTTTACTGTTTATTTCTTCATCTGTTTTCTAGGCATTTCGGTGTTAGGTAAATTCTGCATTAGCTTGCTCATGCTGCATAAAATGTCAGATCTCTTTAAAGATACCCAGTGATAAATCATTCACCCGGCATCCTCCAAGGGGGTTGGTTCTGCTCCCCTCCCAGGTGCTGGAGAACAGAAGGGCAGGGAGCAGCCTGGAGGGAAAGTGATTCAGCTCAGGATAACCCTCTGATTATTTTTATATGGGTAAGAACTGGAAGAGAATACAAAATACCAGAAAATAATAACTGCATGGGTTAGCATCATGAGATGGCAAGTCCCTGTTTTACATCTTCGGTGCTTCCTTTTTTATAGCTGTAATGTTCTTATGCAATAATAAAAACAAGGAAATAAAAAACCCTCATATGCACTTGGCAACACTTTGCAGTCACAGAGCCTTTCCACATACAGCGATGGGATTCTTACTACCACCCTGCGATGTCTAGAGGGCCCTGTAATTGACCCCGTTTTGCAGCTAATGAAACTGAGGCTTGGAGAGATAACACAGCCTGCAGAATCAATATATTCTTTCCATTCTTGAACTGTGCCTCCCTAAAGAAAACGAGACTCTGCTTCAGGGAGGAACTAAGAGAGGTGAGAACGAACAAAGTGCTGCTCAGAAGATCATTCTAGAAAGAGGCAGGGTTGCTGAAGTTGCTGTGACTCAAGATGAGACGTAGGCTCTGAAAAAGTCATGAAGATGGCCAGACACGTGTAAGGCGGTGTTGAACTTGCCTGTGAGAAACACGGCGTATATTTTCATAAATGCAAAAGGGGGAAGAAACCCTCCCTCTCTCTGGAGTAGGACGCAAGTCCCAGTGCCCTGGGACATGGGAGGGCTACTGGGAGCACTCAACTTTCCCACATAAACATGTCTGGGCTTCATAAAATGTTTGTTGTAATTTGATGACTTGAAAATTGGTCGAGATTTTATAGAAGAGAAAATTGTCCAAGAAGAGCTGTTGTGAGGCAGTACCAGCAAGCAGAACCTTCGGGACAGCAGATCTGAGTGGAAGCCACGCACCTCACATCCAGGCTCATAGAGGGTCCAAAACTCAGGAAACAGAAAGGCTGGGACATCCCCTGAGACATCAGAGGAAAGACCCTGAGCTAAGGTGGAGGTGCAAACTGGTAGACCACAGAACAAACCCAACTCTTGGATATGCTCTTTGGAGTCCCCAGAACTGTTATCACAGGTGCTGGTGTTATTTTCATATAAATCAGTTGCCAACATTTTAGTATGGTTGGATTTCACACAAAAATCTAGGTCTCTGGCTTTTCTTGAAAATATCTAATGTTCTGCTTCCTGAGGCTAGGATGCCTGCAGGAAGACAATTGGCTGCTATGCTCTCTGCTCCTCTCCAGAGACCCCAGCCAAGGGCACTGATGTACCTTATCTGGATGGCTCCATAAGCAGTTGAGGTCAGGACCCCAACTCTAGTGCTTGAGCTAAGATTGGGAGGGCAAGCCCAGGCAGGCATGAGGCAGCTCCGAGAACCCAGGCAACTAGGAAACTTACTCTGCCTGTGTCATTCATACTGTTTTCTCAATTCCCACCTGCCTGAGACACCTAGACTTGAAAGTTGATTGTGTCCCTTCCTAAAGAGAAGCAGAGATCATGGCTGAGCACTGACGCAGGAGCAACAGTTGGAATGTTTACCAGGAGACCTCAAGCAGCATGGATGTGCTTAGGGTCAAAATTATCAGGGCAAATAAACAGACAGGGCAAATAAAAGTAGCAGCTGCAAGGGCTCAGTGGGGAGAGGTGTGGAGTAAACTTCTACTTGGGTGATTCTCTCCAGCACACCTTTTGAAGGCTCTGTACCACACTCCCACGGTGCGGGGGGGCGGGGGGGGCTTTCATCCATAAGACCAAAATGGTTGTCTCTGAATGCCAATGGACAAGAGGGGGCCCAGAAGAGTGAGGCTTCCGTGAGGCTCTGCCCCATGCCTGTCACACTGAAGACCATGGTCAAAATTATTTAATAAATGAATGATTGGATCAAGTCTGCATCTCAGAGGTGCTGGTGGGAAAAGGCACTGGTATAAGCTCTAGGGAGGGCAACACGGCCATAGCTAGCAAAACCACCAGAAGATTGACTTTGACCTACAACCCATTGAATCTTCTTGTTGCAGTTTATATTATAGATAAACTTGCACAGGCATAAAATGACACATATGTGAGATTATTTACTGCAGTTTTGTCTATACCAGAGAAAGATTGGAAATAATCCAATGTTTCTCAAGAGATGAGTTAAACAGTTTATGGTACAGCTAAATGGAAAACTATGCAGCTGTTAAAAACATGATACTCAAAAAATATATATACATGATTCTCTCTATGTACTAACATGAAAAATGTCCAAAAATGGAAATGAAAAAAGCAAGGTACAGAACAGTACATATAGTATATTACCTTTTCTCCATTAAGCAGGAAAGACAAGTCTATATTCATTTGCCTTTCACACTTTACACTCACCCCCTAAAAAGTAGGGAGAATGGTTACCTATTTGGGGCAGTATGGGCAGATGGGTGGATGGAGGTGGAGGCTGGGTGGGAGAAAGCCTTTTCACTGTCCCCTTTATTGTTTTGCATTTTGGACCCCGTGAACATGTTACTATTTAAAACACAAATGCAGTTTGTGGCATTTAGTTAAGTGCAATTAGTTAAGTGCCCTACTCTTGGTTTCGGCAAGCCCAAGTGGCCCAGAAGAAGACTTTGGGTCCCTAAAGATGGGTTGGAACTTTGAAACTGGATCCAAAAGTGGGAGCCAGCGTCAATAGCATGAACACCAGCACATCAAGTTGTCTGGGTAACCTCGTGACTCCTCGTCTCACACATCCCCATCCTGCCTGAGGCCAGGCAGCTCCCAGAGCAGGCCCTGTGGAAGCAAGGGTCTCTGTCTTCCCTGCACTGTCCTCAGGTCATCTATCCCAGACCCCTCCCTCCACACCCGAGGACCTTGTTGTTCAAGGTGGGGTTTGGGAGGGTGTGCATTTACCCTAGAGAAGCAAATTTACCTCGAGAGACTGTTCAAACTACTGACTCATACTGAGATTACCAGATTGGACTAAACTAAGTCTCTTCTGGGACTTCTCACCTCCCATAGGAAGGGGCCACATAAAGGAAATCATATCAGTAATGAGCAAAATAAGGAAAACACATTTCCTGCATATCTATGTGTGTTAAGAGTAATCTACTTGGCTAGATATTTTTAGGAGTAAATATGTCTCTAAGTATGTGTGCACACATGTAATTTGTAAAAGACCATGAAACGCCTTACAACAGAGCACTCCATTCAAAGGAAGGATTGAATGCAGTCTAAATTTTAGAACTCTTCTCCCTGATTTGGAATTGCCCAGGGAAGCCTCTGATAGCATGTTCTGTCTATGTCCAAAGCACTCCCCATCCAGTCACATGCCCTGAGAAAGTACAGCCCTAGGATACACTCACCCTTCCACCCGGCAAAGCTGCTCTTCTCATTCCCATCGGCCATCTTCCCGCCCCTTCACAGTAGGAAATCTCACACCCTGGGGAACACACTGCCCATACACAGAAGACTGATGAGTGGGATCATTTATCTTAAACTTTACCCTTCCTACAAAATGCTGCTACTGTCGGATACAGAGACGTGATGGCTGACAATCCTCATTGCATGTCAAAAATAACAGAAAGGAGAAAACAGACTGGATGGACAGCTTAGATCCCCACGTTACTTATTTTTCATTTTGCTTTTTCCAAAAGCAATCACATGTATTTTAGAGCTGAGAAACAATTCAGAACAGAACAAAACAAAACAGGAATGTCTTTTGAAAATAGATTTTTGTCAATATTAAGCAATCAAGTATTTATGGGCCCTTATACCTAATGGAGGAGGCAGACAACCCTGCAGCCCCAGGCACTTCCCAGGATCTGGTCCTGGCTCAGACCCTGGGGGACACCAAGAAAGTCAGTTCTCAGGAGGCATGGTGGGGAACTCCCAAGGTCCCAGAAACTGGGAAGAGGTCCTAATGTGGGAACCGAGTGTGAGGGTCAAAGCCAGGAGACATTAACAGGAGAAACAGGACAATGGAGAAGGAAAATAAGGGGTTCCTAAAAGGCAAGTAGGAAGGAAGGTGAAATGGGGAGAGACAAGGGTGCAAGGCACGTCCAGGTGAGTTCAGAATAAATTTTACAAGTCTATGCTTACTGTCTTTCTGCTTTGTTTTTGTCAAAGTTGGTCCTTTTCTCTGGTTGGAATGGGATCTGCCAGTCGCCCAATGGTGCCATATGCTTACAGTCTAGGGAGATACACAGCACTGACCTACAGGGTGAAAGCTAGCTCTTCAGGGAAGCACGTACAGGATATGAGGAGAGGGGCATGGATAACAACATGGGAGTACCTAGAAGGGAAGAATACTACACCAGGGAGAATGGGGAAGCCTTTGTGACCTTGAGACTTGGATGTGGCTGGACAAATGGGAGCCAGTGGGCACACTGCAGTGCTATTTCACATAGCACAGAGAGGACATGATGTCTTCTGTGTGACTTCAGCCAAGCTCAGAACACCTTGGTCCTCTGGTACTCCCCTCGCAGGATGATCCAAACCTATTCTGTCCATAAGGTAGCTACTGACTACATGTGCTATTGAAATTGAAATTAATCAAAATTAAATAAAATATAAAATCCAGTTCCACATGTGGCTAGTTGCTACCGACAACACAGAGTGGACATTTCCATCATCACTGAAAGTTCTATTAGACAGAACATGTTTCAAAAAAATAGGGGGGTCAATGGTAATTCAATAATATCAGCGTGGGCTCAGTGTATATAGAAACTCTGGGTTGGAAAAATAAAATAAATTTCAATCTAAAAAAAAATCTTGAAGTTTAAATCACTTGATTTAAAAGACTAAATAATTAACCCAAAAGATGAGCCCAAGCATTTTTAAGTCCAGAACTCATGTGTTAGCAAATTCAAGTGGTACTAGGATTTCTACAAAATAATAAAAAGAAGTTCACTGATTTTCCTTGATTCTTTCCTACTATTTATATGGCAAATATGGGGAAAAAAATATGCCCTCACCAGTTTACAGCAATCCCAGAAATTGCATCCTACTCACAAGGGAAATTTTGAAAATATATGCTTTTCTGTCTTTATCCACAGTCACTTTGTGTCAGAACACAGTTGTTCATTTGTAAATGTTTTATGATGTTTGGGTGAGCTCTGGGTGCTCTCCAGATATCATGGCCATTGACAATCCTAAGTGTTTTGATAGATACCTGGGTAGGCTCTTGCTTAAAGAAAGCAAGGTCATCCCATGGCCCCAAATGAAGACGTAGAATGTAACTGTCCCATTTTGCATTCATAAACCAGCATAAAAAGGTTTTAAAACTTCCACCTTGGAGCTGGCAAAATATGTAATGGAAAATGACAAATGATCACATCGCTGTTCAGAAAGCCACCTGCCGCTCAGCAACAGTATCAAAATCAGCCCTTCAAAGAGCAGCCCTGATTGCAGATCAAAGAAGAAGACACAGAGGAAAAAAGCCCAGACAAATCTTTCATTCCAGTGTCTACTGACTTCCTTTAAAAAAACACAATAATAATTTACCCAGTGACATCGTGACAATATATTATGTCCTCAGTCACTTCACAGGACTCTCCTTCGATCATTGGATCTCTGACTAGCATGTGTTTCTTCCATGAATGAAATAATTTATCTTTTTGAATATGATTCTTTCCCCTTGTCATGAAGATGCAGAATAGTGGTTGATTCTGAACCCTGGGGTCTGGGTTGGCTTTTTGTTGTAGTTCTCCAGAAAACAAAACAAAACAAACAAAACAAAACAAAAAAACAAACAGTAAACCTTGAAGACATTCACTTGGATTTTCCCACAGCATGGTGGTTATTATGATTAGCTAGCTAACACTTATAATTGCTTACCATGTTCCTGGCACTATGCTGAGCACTATTCATGTGTCTTATTTGATCTTTATAACAGCCCCTGAGGAGATGCCACTATTATCCACACGTGGAGAAGGGGGAGCATGAGACAGAGGGACAAGGAGCCACAAGTCATTGGAGTGGCAGAGCTAAGACTCAACCCAGGTCTGTCAGGTGTCACTCCTGGGCTTGTGCCCACCCAAGTACTAATCTCCCTGAAACTGGGAGATAATCTCTCCACAGGAAGAAGGAAGGGAAAGGGAATAAAAGAAATGCAAATGAAGCTGGATGCCCCCAGGGAGGCCCTTAGAAGTGTGCCTTAGAAAGAGCCTAGAGCTGCTTTGGAGAACAGTGTGGAGATTCCTCAAGAAATTAGAAATAGAGCTTCCCTATGACCCTGCAATTGCACTACTGGGTATTTACCCCAAAGATACAGATGTAGTGAAAGAAGGGCCATCTGTACCCCAATGTTCATAGCAGCAATGGCCATGGTCACCAAACTGTGGGAAAAACCAAGATGCCCTTCAACGGATGAATGGATAAGGAAGATGTGGTCCATTACACGATGGAGTATTATGCCTCTATCAGAAAAAATGAATAACCAACTTTTGTAGCAACATGGACAGGACTGGAAGAGATTATGCTGAGTGAAATAAGTCAAGCAGAGAGAGTCAAGTATCATATGGTTTCACTTATTTGTGGAGCATAACAAAGAACATGGAGAACATGGGGAGATGGAGAGGAGAATGGAGTTGAGGGAAATTGGAAGGGGAGATGAACCATGAGAGACTATGGACTCTGAAAAACAACCTGAGGGTCTAGAAGGGGCAGGCGGTGGGAGGTTGGGGGAACAAGGTGGTGGGTATTAGTGAGGGCACGTGTTGCATGGAGCACTGGGTGTGGTGCAAAAACAATGAACACTGTTACGCTGAAAAGACATTAAAAAAAAAAAAAGAAGGAGCCTAGAGCATGGAATGTTATTCCATCTTTTTGTGTTTTCTTCAATTTCTTTCATGAGTGTTCTGTAGTTCCTTGAGTACAGATCCTTTACCTCTTTGGTTAGGTTTGTTCCAAGGTATCTTATAGTTCTTGGTGCTTTAGTAAATGGGCTCGATTCTCTAATTTCCCTTTCTATATTTTCATTGTTAGTATATAAGAAAGCAACTGATTTCTGTGTATTGGTTTTGTATCCTGTCATTACTGAATTGCTGAATGAGTTCTAGTAGTTTGGAGGTGGAGTCTTTTGGGTTTTAAATATAAAGTATCATGTCATCCACGAAGAGACAGAGTTTGATTTCTTCTTCGCCAATTTGAATACATTTTATTTCTTTTTGTTGTCCAATTGCTGTTGCTAGGACTTCTAGTACTATGTTGAACAACAGTGGCAAGAGTGGGCATCCTTGTTGTTTTCCTGATCTCAAAGGGAAGGCTGTCAACTTTTCCCCATTGAGAATGCTGGCTTCATAAAAAGAGTCTGGAAGTTTTACTTCTGCTTCAATTTTTTGAAACAGCTTCAGGAGAATTGGTGTTATTTCTTCTTTGAAAGTTTGGTAGAATTCCCCAGGGAATCCATCAGGTCCTGGGCTCTTGTTTTTTGGGAGGTTTTTGATCACTGCTTCAATCTCATTACTAGATATTGGTCTATTCAGGTTGTCAATTTCTTCCTGGTTCAATTTTGGGAGTTCATAGTTTTCCAGGAATGCATCCATTTCATCTAGGTTGCTTAGCTTATTGGCATATAACTGTTGGTAATAATTTCTGATGATTATTTCTACTTCCTTGGATGACATTAACTGTGGGTTTTTCATAGATAGATTTTATGAAGTTGAGGAATGTTCCCTCTATCCCTATACTTTGAAGAGTTTTAGTCAGGAAAGGATGCTGTATTTTGTCAAATGCTTTTTATGCATCAATCGAGAGGACCATGTAGTTCTTCTCTCTTTTCTTATTGATTTGTTCTATCACATTGATTGATTTGCAAATGTTGAGGTACCCTTGCACCCCAGGGATAAATCCCACCTGGTCATGGTGGATAATCTTTTTAATGTACTGCTGGATCCTATTAGCTAAGATCTTGTTGAGAATCTTGGCATCCATATTAATCAGGGATATTGGTCTGAAATTCTCCTTTTTGATAGGGTCTTTGCTTGGTTTAGGGATCAGGATAATGCTGGCTTTGTAGAAGGAGTCTGGAAGTTTTCCCTTTGTTTCTATTTTTTGAAAGAGCTTCAGGAGAATAGTTATTATTTCTTCTTTGAATGTTTGGTAAAATTCCCCAGGGAATCTGTCAGGTCCCAAGCTCTTGTTTTTTGGGAGGTTTTTGATCACTGCTTCAATCTCATTAAGGAAATGTTGAAAAAGAAAATCAAAACTGTGGGCATCACGTTGCCTGATTTCAAGCTTTACTACAAAGCTACGATCACCAAGACAGCATGGTACTGGCACAAAAATAGACACATAGACCAGTGGAACAGAGTAAAGAGTCCAGATATGGATCTGCAACTTTATGGTCAAATATTCTTCGACAAAGCAAGAAAAAACATCCAGTGGGAAAAAAGACAGTATCTAAAATAAATGGTGCTGGGAATATTGGACAGCTATGTATAGAAGAATGAAACTCGACCGATTCTCTTACACCATACGCAAAGATAAACTCTAAATGGATAAAAGACCTCAACATGAGGCAGGAATCTATCAAAATCCTAGAGGAGAATATAGGCAGTAACTCTTTGATATTGGCCACAACAACTTCTTTCAAGACATGTCTCCAAAGGCAAAGGAAACAAAAGTGAAAATGAACTTTTGGGACTTCATCAAGATCAAAAGCTTCTGCACAGAAAAGCAAACAGTCAACAAAACAAAAAGACAACCCCTGAAATGGGAGAAGATATTTGCAAATGATACTGCAGACAAAAGGCTGATATCCAGGATCTATAAAGAAGTCCTCAAACTCAACACCCCCAACAGATAATCACGTCAAAAAATGGGCAGAAGACACGAACGGAGACTTCTCCAAAGAACACATACAGATGTCGAACAGACACATGAAAAGTGTTCATCATCATTAGCCACCAGGGAAATTCAAATAAAAAACACATTGAGATAGCATCTTACACCACTTGGAATGGCAGAGATTAACAAGACAGGAAACAACAAATGTTGGAGAAAGGGGAACCCTCTTACACTCTTAGTGGAAATGTAAGTTGGTGCAGCCACTTTGAAAACAGTGTGGATATTCCTCAGAAAATTAAAAATAGAGCTATCCTATGACCCTATAATTGCGCTACTCGGTATTTATCCCAAAGATACAGATGTAGAGAAAAGAATTGACATCTGTACCTCAATGTTCATAGCTGCAATGGCCATAATCACCAAACTGTGGAAAGAGCCAAGATGACATTCAACAGAAGAATGGATAAAAAAAAAATATGGTCCACATATACAATGGAATATTACACCTCCATCAGAAAGGATGAATACCCAACTTTTGTATCAACATGGACAGGACTGGAGGAGATTATGCTGAGTAAAATCAATCAAGCAGAGGAAGTCAATTATCATATGGTTTCCCTTATTTGTGGAGCATAAGGAATAACATGGAGGACATTAGGAGAAGGAAAGGAAAAGTGAATTGGGGGAAATCAGAGGGGGAGACAAAGCATGAGAGACAGTGGACTCTGAGAAACAAACTGAGGGTTTTGGAAGGGGCATGGGGGATGGATGAGCATGGTGGTGGGTATTAAGGAGGGCAGATATTGCATGGAGAACTGGCTGTGGTGCATAAAAAAATGAATCTTGGAACACTGAAAAAAATTAAATTAAATTAAATTAAAAGAAAGAAGGAGCCTAGAAATTTCTAGTTACATTTCAGGAGGGATGCTGCCCATGCCCACTACAGCTTTGGTGAAATTCCTATAATTACATGATCTATCAAATAGTTCACCTTTTGTTTAACCTTTTTCCTATTTCTCTGTGGCAAAAAAAAAAAAAAAAATCAAAAGATACTTTCTATTGTTTCAACAGCAAGAGGATGGGAGAGAAAGAAAGATGTTGCATTCTCTGTTGGGATTCCATAAAGGCAAGGTGGGCGAGGGTCGTGCAGGAGGAAAGAGGAGCGGATCTCTCAGAAGGGCCTCAGGGGCAAGGGAAGCTTTGCAACTCATCCTTCCCCGGGGCACATCCCTGGGCAGAGTGGGTTTACCAAACTGCCAATGTCTTATAGATCAATTTGGTTGATTGATTAATCTCCTTTCCTACCTCGTTGATGTCTGAAATGCCACTGTTAAAGCTTTCTATTTAGTTGAAGACTTTATTTCCTATTAAAATGAAAATGTGACAGATAGAGTATAAGATTTTAGGCCAGGAAGAGGAAATGGGCTATCTGGTAAGTAGTCTGTCAGTAACTAGAAAGAAATGAAAGAAACCTGGGTACAGATTTTGACTCCATGACTCAACCAATGTGATATTTGGGACAGGTTTTGTAGTCTTTGGGGCTTTGGTGTTCTCATCTGTAACTGGAGATTCTACCTGCATGTCATCACTTGACTGTGAGGACTAACGACCCAACATCTTGAAAATGCCTGGTGTGTGGTAGGTGTTCTTATTGTTTGGGCAGGAGAAGAAACACACATTAATTGCAGCCTATGATGGGCCATATTCTCTCACAGAAGTTCTCTAGTTTCCACAATGATTTTCCATCTTAAGGAAGGATGGAAGAGTATAGAGGTGAAGAAATTTGCCTGGATTTATATAGTTATACAGAACCCAAATTCAAACTGTATTTTGACTTCTAATGCAGTACTCCTTCTGTGTTAGCATATAATCTCTCAAACATGGAAAGGTAAAGATGAGGGAGAGGTTTTATTTGATCTTATCAAATTAGCCCTCATAGGCAGCCCTCTGCCCTACCTCCAAGGAGTACAGATTCTACACTAAGAAACAAAAACAAAAACAAAACACACACACACACACACACACACAAACTAGGGTATGTTCTCTTCTGTCACACTACAGCTCCGATGACCGCTCAAGTGTCTCCGCAGCCCCTGGAATGTCTGCTCCATGTCAAGTGGGCTGTATTGATTATATTATTACAGGATAACAAGCAGATCCATGAAGTAAGCACCAGAACTAATTGGGCCTGCTTTGCTATAGATTCAGGTTTTTTGGCTGAGCAATTTGTGAATTGAATTAAACCAAAAATGTGACATTTTTTACTTCTTTGGGCCTTGGCATTGTTGTGGGTTTTTTGAGAGCCTTCTCTGGGCATTTGAGGTCATGAGCCAAAGAGCCGAAATACCCAGTGCACACTCCAATGACCTTTCTTACTAACACAGGGAGAAAAAAGAGAGGGCAGGGGGCAGGCAATGACAAGAAAGAGAAAAACAAGGGAATTAATATTCATTCGATGACAACCATGTGCTCTCACTGAATGAGGTGCTTTACGTCTTTAAATTTTTTGGCACCAACTGAAGCAATTTTTATTAGCCCTTTTTACATGGTGAGTAATTTGGAATACTGGTATTTCTAATTTGGCCTTTAATCTTGTCAAATGAGTCTGCTTTTGCCAAATATGAAGGGAGCTCAGGATGATGTTTAGCTGGGATTCAGAAAGGTCTGACAACATGGTAAAGGAGGTCTGCCAGAACATTTTTGAAATAAGACTGAGAAGTCTCCTACAGAGAACTCATACTCAGGGAGTTGGAGAACAAGGATATGTTTGTTGAGTAGCTAAGAGCCATTCCACACCTCTTTCTTATTAAAAGCACCTGAATATTGGCAGGAATATCAATACACATAATTGGACATTTGTTTTTCTAGCCTACCTTGAAGGTAAGAGTGATTGCATTACTGAATTCAGGCCAGTAAGATACAAACAGAAATCTACAAGGAAATTCGAAGAACTCCAGCTTTCCAAATAAAAGAGGAGAAATAAAAGTGGTACCACACTTCTATCTTCATTCTGCCTTAAATATGGGTATGGTATCTGGAGTGTCAGCAGCTACCTTATGACCATGAGGCAACAGTATGAAGGAAGAAGATTGAAAGATTGAGCAGGGAACTTGCCTGATGTTATGACTTTCCTCATCTGCACCAACAACCGTCTACCTTCAGACTCGTTGCATGACAAAATTACCTATTGTTGACTTAAGCATTCATTGTTGGATTTTTTCTATGACTTAAGATCAAACCTATCCATAATTGATATACCCAACAATAAAGCCTTCCTTGGATTTGGAAGGAGGTTCTCATAAACCATGGATCTATTCCTCTGATTTGTCTCCTTTTCCCTTTGCACACTGGACCATTGTCAAAATGTTGAGGAAAGCAGGGGACTTATGCACAAAATAAAAGCTAACAGAGCTCCTCCCCTGAAAATACTGCATCCCTCTAACAATCTAACTTCAAAGAGGGAGAAGTGGTGTGAGTTAGGGCTCTTTAGGTTCACAGTGATAGAAAAGGTACACAGATTGGCTTGAGCAAAATGAAGAACCAATTGGTTTACATACCTGTCAATCCAGGAGGTGGTCAGGCTTCAGGCACACTGGATCCAGGGGCTCAAATGACATCATCAGGCCTGGATCTGTACCAATTTCCCCCCTGCCCTTACCCTACACTGTCATCTCTCTCAGAAAGACTATCTCTTCATTGCACTCCACTAGCTCCAGTCTTGCATTCTCAGGACAGCAAACCCAGCATACAGGGAGCAAGCACCTCTTTCCTGGTCACGTCACAAAACAGTTGAGCTTCCTTTGCCAACTTGGGTCACGTGCCTCCCCAGAAATGGTGCAGGGAGTAGAAGAATCAGACCTACCCAAATTACATGGACTGATTATGGGTACACGTTATTTTCCCAAGGAAAAATAAATTCCCAAAAGGTATAAGGAATTCTCTGCAGGCGAAAGCAACACCATCACTGCTCAGAAGCTCTTCCCAGGATTTTACTTAATACTAAAAATGCTGGGTCCCAAGCAACTCCATAATTCAGCTGTGGTGGGAACATTAACATTCCCTGAATTAAAAAAAAAAAATCAGACAATTTCAAAAAAGAGAACTCAGACAGTAATGGTAGGTGAAATAGGCTTTTGAGGGGAGCGCATTTAAGATTTCATCTAGAGATATTACCAGAGTCTGATGTCTTATATCAGTACATAGAATCTGAACCATGGGCTGTCTGGCTCATGTATTACTACAGCTTCTTTTGTTCCCCAAAGCTAGTAAGAACAATGAATTAGACCATCATCTGACAGTACTGAGTGTCTGCCACAACAGGGCAGTTAGTGGGCTAAGGAATTGTGGGCAAATCAAATACTAAAAGACATGCCAGTCCTCACAGATTTTACAAATATATTCATCCAAGCACAGCTAATAATGCAAAGCAGAACAAGCAGAGGACTGGTACTGCTTGTGCAGGAAAAGAAATATTAATGAAGTCTGAGCATGTCAAGGAAGAAATCACAAAGAATCAGTATTTAGGATGCAGAAAGAGATATTTCCTTGTTATGAAAAGAGAACCCTTCTACAAATAAAGACTTTTCTCTTATTATTTCTCTTTTTCCAACATCTCTGAGCCAGGAGTATAAAGGCCATGTTTGATTTTCCAGAATTTACCTGCTCCTCAGGACTGACCCAAGGGAGGGCCGGTGGAAGTGACCCCTGGGGACTCTGCAGAAACAGAGCTCACCACAGTGGGTGGGCTGATATGGTGCCTCCCAGCAGGTACAGAGTCCCAGAGGTCACAGGAGCATACACAGAGCTGGTCCACAGGCCATCCACTCTCATCCAATGTGATCAAACAAACATCAGCTGTGGGAGAGAGGTGGGTCCTGCTCACAGGATGTGTAGGGTCAAGGGGAGGGCACTTTGTTTTCTTAGGAGAGAGGATACTTGAGCGTGTCTCACTGCTGGGGGAAAGGCTCCATTTGAGAATCAGACATGTGCACACAAGAGGAATAACTGATTAGAGCAGGATTTCTGAGGAGGCAGGAGGGTACCCAGAGTGCAGAAGAGGTTTGGTTTCAGGTGGATTAGGAAACATGTGAGTAACTCTCTTGGAAGAGGAAGGCAGCTCCAGCTGGCCCAGCCAGAGACTTGGTGGTCAAGAGCAGAAATTCCAAAGTCAAGCAGAAATTCCAAATTCAAGTAGGGGTAGGCTCAAATCCCAGGTCCCCACTTCTAAGCTGAGTACACTTGGGCTCCCTTTCTTCATCCAAAAAAAATAAGAATTTTATATTTCCATCCTAGCTTTCGTTATCTTAAAGACTGTATGAAATAGTGTACACAGAAGGCCAAACTAATAGGAAAGAGTCTAACATGAACCCTAAGGCACATTAGCAATAAAAAAGGATGAGGCAGATCTCACGTGTAAGCATGACAAGATCTGTAAGACATAATCTGAATTTTTAAGACAGGAAATTACAAAGTAAAATATATAGTAGCATAACATTTACATTTAAAAATCCACATAACAGGGGTGCCTGGGTGTCTCAGTGGTTTAAAACCTCTGCCCTCGGCTCAGGTCGTGATCCCAGGATGCTGGAATCGAGCCTCACGTCAGGCTCTCTGCTCAGCAAGGAGACTGCTTCCCCCTCTCTCTCTGCCTGCCTCTCTGCCTACTTGTGATCTCTGTCAAATAAATAAAATCTTTATAAAAAACAAACAAACAAACAAAAAAGTCCATATAACAGCAGTGGATTGAAAACCATGATATATGGATAAATCTCTGAGCTCATTATTATAGAAAAAGAAACCTAGTAATGATCTTTCAATGATACTAAGTATCCTTATTTTAAGAATATTTCATTATTTTTAAAATAAGCAAATAAAGGATAAAATCAAATATTTTTCTTTGAATTCCCTAAAAACACTGCACTTCAGAGTAACCAAATAGTTGATAAGGGGAAGGTTCCCAGAATATTCCAGCTAATAAAGAAGAAATAGCAGAATTTGAGTAGCACCATTTGGCATTCCCCAATGAATGAATGTATCTGATGACTGAGCATCAGAAGATGGTAACACCACAAAAAGAGAAACATCCAGAAATCAGGCATCTGCTTATAGAAGAACACAACACGTCCTATGAAGGAGTCCTGCAATAAACTTAAGTCTAAATCTAATCCCACATCTAGAGGCAATGACTAATTTACAGGAAAGATAAAGACAAAGGAACATGATGAGGAGCACCAAGGAAATGACAACATTCAGATCCAGACTGTGGGAAACTCTCAAGACAAAGCCCAGTTTCTCAAAAACAAAGCAAATAAAACAAAAAATCATAATGGGAACAAAAAGCAAGGAGACCTAAAGATTAAAAAGAATTTGAAAAGTCACCCAATGATATGTGTGAGCCCCATTTGGATCCTGACTAAACAAGGAAACTGTTAAAAGAAATAACACTGGAGACCTGTTCAGTTCCGAGGGACACCATGCATACAGCTAAACATACATTGCGCCCCAAGAGTTGTGCAGTGCGGTGGCCCCGAGAACACTCTACTCTGGAAGGGCTGCCCACTTCTGTCTCTGCAACTAGCTCTAGGAAAAGCAGATGAGAATCTGCACCAAAAAAAAAAAAAAAAAAAAAAAAAGAAAGAAATAACACTGGAGACATTTTGATTACAACTAAATGTTTAAAATACTTAAGAAGTGCTATTAATTTTTTGGCACCTGTCTGGGATGGGGGTCCCTGGAGGTAGTCCCTGAGCTAAGAATCTACATGCCAGTGTTTCATTAAGGAATTTTTCTCCCAGGAAACATTAGTAAGGAAGTGGAAGAAAGAAAATAGAGAAGCAGAAGAAATAGGGCAAGGGTACAATTTGAGGCAAAGTCCCAGCCTCAGCCCAACCCTGTGGGGCACTCTGGAAGGTGAATTACACTACGGTTTGTTCCACCATGAGGTAAGGGAGCTGGTATTCATAGCTCAGTACCAGTCACTGGCTAAGAAAGAAGAATGGGAAAGGGGTACTTCTGGCTTTGGGTTGGTCTGGAATGATGACATATTCTACATCACGCCATCTGGAGGACACAGTCTTAAATGTGGAAAGCCTCACAGCAATTTCCCAAAGCCTTGGGCCCTTTATGCAGATCAGTCCCTGGAGCAGGCTGGGAGTGTCCTCAAGCTCTCTGAAGCACTTACACAAATCTGCAGCTAAAAGTGGCATCTCCTTAAACATTTTTAATGGATATCTTTCCAAACTGTATCACATCATAGAACTGGGGTCAATGAAGAAAGTATGCTGAATATAATTTAATGACTTTACTAAATGACTTCAGGTGACCTAAACTATGTCCCATAGAATACAAGTTCCAAAGAATGCTGTAAGAGACAGGCAAACAGGGTCCTCTGACCAAAACTGTCTGGGAAAAGAGAACCCATTCAAAGTTAAACAGGTGCCTTTTGTAGGGGCCTTCCTGGAGCTGTTTATGTGCTGATGAGCAATATGTATCCCTCAAAGGCAAGGATTTCCCAAACCAATCATATACATCCTGAATTCTAAGATACACATTTTTCCAGTTTTAATATCCCTGAAATCTGGCACATCTTACATGGATCTTACGAAATAGGGATGACTGGCTGCATGACTAAGTTTTTCATGTACAACCCATCATGTCCCAAGTCCAAGGCCATCCTCAGCAAACTCAATGGGAACTCAATGGTCTACTGTGTGCCCACTGAAGACCTACTATGCACCTGTCATGAAGCTTTGTTTCAAAGTGGTTTCCACCAGACACCGAGGAACTGATCTCTTCTTCGTACCATAAGGAATTTGGAGTTTCATATGATCTATGAGTGCCAGACATTGAAGCGAACATCTAAGCTCCCCACTTAGTCTGGCGTATTCCTATTGAGATAGCAAGAACCCCATGCAGAGGCTCCTGCAGAACAGACCTCTCAGCCTTCACTGACTGGCAGGCTCATGCCAATAGCCCATCCCTGGAGTCCAGGCAACCTCTCAGCAATGTCCACACAGCTTATGAGTCAATACTGAGGTTCTTCAAGGATCTTGACCTCTGCCACCTTCTCAGCTGTCCCTTTCCCTCCTTGACACCTTTTGTCCTGCTTTGCAATGCATTGTTCCTCATCTGCTGCAGGCTGAGAGAGGGAACCAAATCTGCTAGAATGGAGTGCCAACTGTGAATCAAAGAGTTCTGAGTAAAATTCTGAGGTCATGATGAGGGTCCTGGACTTGTGTGGGCTTCACAGTGTGGTCAGTGGGTAGGGAGAGTCTGGGGTCATGGAGCAGGAGCCAGGAGAGCCAACAACCTTGGTTTCAGGCTGGACCTTGAGGGGGTGCCCATTCGTGGTCACCCAAAGTGGTGTCCTAATGTTGGTTTTACGTCAAGGAGATCTCCTCTATGAGGAGCTCTTACCCCAGGGGATAGGGCGGGGGTGGGAGGGCTCAGCGGGAGGATAATGCAGACAGTCCGGGAATTCCTGAGGTCTTTCAGGGAGGAGCAGCATGTTCCCAGTGATGAGGAACTGAGAGTGCACCCCCAGCTGGAGACTGAGTTGAGGGGCACGGCTGCCCCAGGCTGGGGGCGCAGGAACAGAGAACTGGATCCTGCAGGGTGCATGGGAACTAAACATGAGAGACAGAGGCAGCTTGGCTGCCACTTTCCGAGAATCACTCAAGCTCCAGAGTCGTCTGCCCCTGAGATAGTGTCCCAAAGACCTCAGGAGCCAGGCAAGTCCCCTGGGAACCAGACAATGGACCCCTAGTGACGGGATGGCTGAGTGAGAGTGATTCCTGCCACCCATGCCCACAGCCCCCCAGTCTGAACTTTTAAAACCCACTCTGCCAGACAACCACAGCCCCTCTGGGGACCAGCACCAGCAGAGAAACAGATTCCAGACAGGCGAGGCTCCCAATGAGCACCCAAGGCAGGCTGGGGTGACAACAGGTCGGACAGAAGCCTCCGCTGCACAGGAGACAGCCACAGCCCTCCCTCAGGTCCTCTTTTGCTCACTGTCAGCCCAGGGCTCACTTCAGTGATGAGGGGACATTCCTGCTTGAAGTTCTCCAGGCACACAACCTCCCCCTTGCTTGATGACAGACCTGGCTAAGGACGCTGCAGCTGTCCCCCTGAGTGATGAGGGTGATGACAGTAGCCAGGGCCGGGGTGTTTTGATCAGTCTCACCTGGTGACTCCAGAGGCCGTCCTAGGAGTGTGATCTCACCTGGACTTCTAGTTTCGGGTTTCTTTGAAAGAATCCTCTTCCTGAGGTGACACAGGACTTGAAGTGACAAGGAGAGAGATACGGGGCGATGGACATTTGATCCAGTCATTTGAGCCTCATCAGAGTGGCAGAATTCTCTTCAAAGAAACTGTGGTAAACCTCCCTCTTTTCGGCCCTGCGCTCTGTGGAAAAGCAGCACGTGGACAAGAGGGTTCATTCACCGCTGTGTTTGTACAGCTGGACGCCCTCTCCCGTGTCCTGCACGCACATGCACAGACACCTCTCCCTGTGGCCCTGTCCCCTGCCTAGACTTACTTCCCGTCAGGTCATTCCACTCCTGCTCCTTCCTCAGGAGTAGGGCGCAGCTCCTCAGAGAGAACACAGCAGGCTCAGGGCCATCCCAGGCCAGCACTCCTCTGTCCAGTGAGCAAACACTTACATTACACTTGCTGTGTGCCAGGCCCTGGCCTGCGTACTTCCTAAATATAACTCATTTAATCTTTATAATAACTCAGTGACCTAAGTACTAGTATTATCCCTATTTACAGACGAAACTGAGGCTCAAAGAGTGATTTATCCAAATTTCCCCAGAAGCCAAACCTTGCATGCTGTAGGTCTTCGTTAGGTCATGATCCTAGTGTCTTGGGATCGAGTCCTGTATCCGGCTCCTTGCTCAGGGGGAGCCTGCTTCTCCCTCTGCTTGCTTCTCCTCCTGCCTGTGCTCTTTCCCTGGCAAATAAAGAAACAAAAATCTTAAAAATAAATAAATAAAAATAAAATTTAAAAAATAAATACAGGTCTCTATCAGGGCACCTGGGTGGCTCAGTGGGTTAAGCGTCTGACTCTTGCTTTCAGCTCAGGTCATGATCTCATGAGATCCAGTCCTGTGTGGGGCTCGATGCTGAGCACTGGGCATGCAGGCTGCTTAAGGTTCTCTCTCTCCCTCGCCCTCTGCCCTTCCCTACCCCCAACACGTGCACGAGTTCTCTCTAAAAGAAAAAAAAAAAAAGTTCTCTATGGCTTGAGTAAGCATTTGCTTCAGGTCTATGTGAAGGGAAACAGACCAGGTGATATCTCGAGGACTCTCTAAAAAGGTATTTACTAGCAGTGGCTGGTATATCAAACACCTTCCTAAGCTCTTCCCTACCCTACTTCATTTTAAACCCTTATCAATCCAGAGATGTCCAGTGTCTTCATTGCACCCATCTGGGGCTTGAGGTAACTGAGTCTTACAGGACTTAAGTGATTTGCCCAGGATCCTATAAACATGGTCTCTCTAACTGCAGACCCCCAGTTCTTAGCTCTTCACGTTAAATGCTGAGGTGGTAAAGAGACAGGGTCTTACCCGAAGTGAGGAAAGTGGTTTATGGCCCTTATTTGGAAAACACAATAGATGCACTTATCAAATTGGCCATGATGAAAAATAATAACAATTTTAACTGTTGGGGAGAGTTTGGGGAAATAGCTATTCAAATCCCTCCTGGGAGGAAGCAAATTGGTACACATTTTCTGGAGTGCAGTTCAACACGGAAGCCCTTAAAAACTGACTGTGCTTTAATTCTGTAATCTCATTTCTAGGCATTTTGCCTAAGAATATAATTGGACAATTATACAGACATATGTGCAAAGCTGTTTATTATAGAAGTTATTACAATAGCAAAAATCTGGGAAAATCAAGCAACAATAGGCAATTATTTAAACAATGGAAGGCGTGACAAAATACTTACACATCCATGGGAAGTGCTGTTGTAAACCTATATACTGACAAGGAATGACACACATGATTTATTTAGTTGAAGTAAGCAGGTTACAGACCAAGAATAATAATTTCTTCATGAGAAAAGTCTGCAGAACAACCCACCCACAATGTCAGTAAAGGTTATTTCTGATTAGTAAGATTTGAAATAGTTTTTGTCCTCATTAGCTGTATTCTCCCCTATAAAATAATAATTGTGTGATTCTCCCCCAAAAGTTTTTTTTTAAGATTTATTTATTTATCTGAGGGCAGGGGAGAAGCAGAGGGAGAGGAAGAGAGAGAAACTCTAAGGCAGACATCATGCTGAGCATGGAGCCTGAGGCAGGGCTCAATCTCACAACCCTGAGATTAATGAACTGAGCTTCTGAAACCAAGAATAGGAGGGCTTAACTGACTGAGCCACCAGGTGCACCAGAAAAAAAATATTTTTAAAAGGGAGCTGTAGAGCATAGATAGAGGAAGTCAATGGAATGGTCCTGAGGAGGAAAGAGCAAGTCTGAGTCCTGAGTCCCACAGGAAATCCCATACTGCACAATGGCTAATTGCCCCCAAGACCCATCCTGGCCTGGACATCAAAGTGGATGAGAAAGATGTAAAAAAACCGTATTAACCCAAGAACCGTAAAATTCTTGCTATTAGCCAGTCATGAAAGCAAATGGAGTGGGAACTTGTTTCTTTCCACTCTGTAAATTGATTCTAAACCAGTAACTGCCCCTCCAGCAGAGAGGACTGAACTCGGGAGGCCCAGCTGACAGGGAAAGGGGGTCATAAACAATGGCAACCTGCATGCCCTCAGGTCAGAGGAGCAGCACCCAGCATGAGTAGACACGAGGAAACAGGTCCAGGGTGACTGGGACACTCAGTGACTGCTGATGGTCCCACTCCATATCACTGGGAACCCCCTGTTTCAGCAGCAGAGAGTGTTCGATTCCTGAGACGTTAGGGGATTAGACTCCAAGAGTCTGGGCTTGCAGGGAAAGGGCTCATTTCCTATCTTGCTAGTGGACATGTGAATTGCGATGGCCTTTTTGTGAAACCATCTGGAAACATCCATCCCAGTGCACTGCGTGTATACCCAGCAGTTTCACTCCCAGAATCCATCCCCCAGAAATAACAGCCCCAGTTCAGGAAAATGCCTCTCAGTGGGTCTGGTCCAGGGTATTGCAGTGTGTACTACCATCAGAGTCCTAATTTCCAGATGTTACAGGGAGACCTTATAAGGTGACCAGAAAAAAATTCCAAAGTTGGGTGTGGGGAAGGGAAAGTCCAAGTTGAAAGGGAGGCACGAGGTGTTCCCACACGGGACAGGAAGGACCATGAACTGTGGAGGCAAAGCATGATCCAATCCTACTCTAGGGGTAGGAGGGCTGGTATTTTAACATGTACCACCGATTTGTTTCAATGAGGTATGGTAAGGCACACAGACCGGGAACGTCTGTCATGAGGGAAGAAGATTTTGGAGTCCTAGTTCCCTTGAAACAGAAGGTTCTCGGTTGGTTTGCATATGACAGTTGCCATCCCAGGCAGGTCCTTCAATATCTCTAGGAACTGGCTAACCTGGGAGGGTTAGCAAGGTCCCAGATACCAAAACATCAGAATAAAAAGACGTGCTCGATTCAGCTGACCAGACCCCACAGTCCAGTGGCTCAAATTCCTCCACCTCAGTCAGGAAAGTCGCAGAGACAAAATCTTAGCAAAGTGCCTGTCGTGCAGGGACCAATACACCAGGGGAGAGAAAGCCAGAAGCATCAAACTGCGCAGGAAACTCAGAGGCACATACAGGAGACTCCGACTGTCAACTGTCAGGAAGCTTAGCTTCTAGATTTGGGATTATGACCCCATTTCAAGACCCAGCATGTCTGGCGGAGGCCCAGTGTGACACGCTGCTTCTCTCAGGGTGATATTTCTCTCCAGGCAATATCCTGTGGAGAGAAACCAGAGCCCAAAGCCCTCAGGGGGATAAAGAAGGCAATAACAGAGAGAGAGAGAGAGAGAGAGAGAGAGAGAGACAGAGAGAGAGAGAGATTCTTCCCTCTCTTTGTGCCAAGCCTAAATTCCAAGGACCTGGGTGGTCTTGGAGACTCGGGTAGGTCAGGAAATGAAGCATGCTCTGAATGGGAAGTCTGACTTCTAATGATGCGTGTGCATATGAGAAAGGAATGAGTCATTGCTTCCACCCAAACCCACTCAACTGCACTCCTGGCCCAGCCAAGGTGGACCGTCCCGTCTGGTCGGTAATGCCACCTCATTTGCTGCAATTACTTAACAGGGACAGTTGATATTGAACTAGTCTGAAAATTTAATAGAGAGACATTTGTCTTCATTTCAGCCCAAAGCTGGATCCCACTTCAAAGCACTTGTAATACTTGCACAGAACCAAGATACCTGCCTCTCCTGCATGATTGGAATTTGACATGGTCGGGAAAAGATGAGAATGCCCCCTCTGGGCCACCAGAGTCCTTTTTGAATGGAATTTTCTTTTTTAAGATTTTATGTATTTATTTGACAGACAGAGATCACAAGTAGGCAGAGAGGTAGGCAGAGAGAAAGGAAGGGAAGCAGGCTCCCCGCTGAGCAGAGAGCCTGATGTGGGGCTCGATCCCAGGACCCTGAGATCATGACCTGAGCCGAAGGCAAGGCTTTAACCCACTGAGCCACCCAGGTGCCCCTGAATGTAATTTTCTTAACTGTAAGGGCCCTGCCCTTGCCTGTTGTCTCCATCTGCCATCTTACCCAGCCCGCCATATTGCCTTACTCAGCCCCTCGAGTCCCCACGGTGCAGTCCGAGGCAACACCCAAGACCCTCGGCTATGGAAAACTCCTTGATATCCCTGTATTTTCCCTGAAAAAGTCCCAGCTTGAACTGCCCAGCCCACTTTCATTTAAGGAGACACCTTATGATGTCCACCAGGATTAATGTGTCTGAGCTGAAACCTCACTGTTTTCTGGCCCTTTCCCTCCAGGACACGCTGCGCCCACTACTTGCTTATCAGAAGAGCTACCCTTCCCTGCATGTCACTAATCTACACCCTGTCCCCTCGAATGCCACAGATATGTAGCCCCTGCTTGTTATTATCTAATGAAATGTGCGAAGGGTGCCTGGGTGGCTTGGTCAGTTAAGAATCTGCCTTCGGCTCTGGTCGTGATCTCAGGGTCTTAGGATTGAGTCCAGCATCTGGTTCCTCACTTGGAGGGGCGTCTGCTTCTCCCTGTGTTCCTCCCCCTGCTCATACTCTCTTACTCAGAAAGGAAGAAAGAAAGAGAGAAAGAAAAAGAGAGAGAAAGAAAGAAAGAGAGAAAGAAAGAAAAAGAAAGGAGGGAGGGAGGAAGGAGGAAGGGAGGAAGGGAAGAAAGAAAGAGGACATGGAAGGAGAGAGAGAAAAGAAGGAAGGAAGGAAGGCCTACCAACTAGCCCCTTTTTTCTCCTCGACTGGAACAATGGAACACAGTAGCCGATGATTAATAAAAATATTACCCGCTGTACCCCCCCCCCCCCCGCCCAACTGGGAGTCAGGGCCCAGCTCTGTAGCTTGATGGTCCTCCCAAGCCTATGGAACTATTAGCTATTGGAATTAGCTATGGTCCTATTATGGACCTATATTGGGTCCTATGAGACCATTAAAAATGGTCTCATAGGACTGCATTTCTCAGACTTTGAAGAACCTACAAATCCTCTGGGGGTCTTACTAAAATGCAGATTTGATGCCCTAGCTCTGGGGTGGACTTAACATGGTGCCTTGCCTCACAAACTGCCTGGTGATGCTGATGTTGCTGGTACATGAACCAGGCTTTGAGTAGCAAGGGTGCAGGGAACACACAGTTCTGAGCTTCAGTGCATGTATATAAACATGCACTTGCTAAGGCAAACGTCCACATCTTGAAAGGGGACACTGGGACAATGATCTGTTTGTTGATTTCTGAACTGGACTGCTTTAAAGATCTCTAAATTCTCCACACGGCTTCAAGGAGCTATCGTTTTGATACTGTCTATAACCACATCTTCTAAAAAACTTCTTACACCCAAGCCAATTTCAAAATGCATTTGAGGAAGGGAGACGCCTTTGGGCTGCAGGGTAAATCCCCAGTGACTCAGGGCCCCGGGTGAAATCGCTGCTTTGTGGATGTGGAAATTGAACCTGGAAGGGATCCAGAAATAAGAACAGGTAGCTGACATCACCTGGTGGCTCAGGGGAGCCCCCAAGCCAGGGGGCTTGGCCCTGCCTTGTGCTGACTGTGGGTGGCTGCTTTCAACCTAAAGGCAGGGGGAGCTAAGGTTGAGGAGCCCACCTGCATTTTTTTCTCATACTCACTTTAAAGGACAAATCTTAGTGTAATTTAACCCCCCCCCCAAATTGTTTTGGAGTTAGGTGCTTTTTGATTTTCTTCTCTTTTTTCTAGTCTTGCCTCAAGAGGAGAATCAGTTGGGGCACCTGGGTGGCTCAGTCAGTTAAACTCAGGTCATGATCCCAGGGTCCTGGGATCGAGCCTGGCATCGGGCTCCCTGCTCGACAGGGAGACTGCTTCTCCCACTGGCTCTGCCTGCTGCTCCCCCTGCTTGTGCTCTCTTAAATAAATGAATAAAATCTTTAAAAAAGAAAAAAAAAAACTTCTAAAAAATTTTAAAAAAGGAAAAGAGAGCCACTTGTAGGTGTTATTGTTCCCTGTCCTGTGACTTTTGTAGGCTGTGGCTGTAGACAGTCTACTCCTCCTTGTATAGACTATATATTTAGGTAATACAGGATGAGCTCACTGGGGAGTTGTCCCAGCAGGGGCCATATCCTAAGAATGAAGTTAACAACTAATAGCTTTGTTGTTTCTTTCCAACTGTTCAGCAGCCAACCTCTCCATTTTCAGAAGGAAGTCTTGCCTTTCAACAGCCTGCCCCTTTCCCAAACACACCTCACGTGGCAAGTCATCTAGATTCTCGGAGAGCTGTGTCTCGGAACCATGCAGAGGGTCCTGAATGGATGGAGAATGCTTAGGGCTGGTGAGAACCCTTAGGGGCTGTGCTGGGCTCACTTCAATCTGGTTTAGCGCTCTCTGGAGCTGATTCTAAGCTCTCTGGCGCCACCTGCTGGAAAAGGTCAAACACTGCAAAAGGGTGGATTTCCCGTGGGAGTCCCCGAAGCCAAGAGCAACTACTTAAGATTATTTTACGCTTTAATGCCTTAATGGTATATCCCTGTATTTCTGCGCTTGATGTCCTAAATTTCCTTGAACCTGATAAAGTGCTCAAGTCTTTTCAAAAGAAACATGGTTTACTGGCACAAAACTGATGAGTTTTGAGGGATCATTAATGCCCTTGAAGTAAGTGGTCTTTGTGGATATGAAACAAATGGTGAGAAATTGAATTGGTCCCTCTTACTACAGTATTGGAATTAATCAAGTCATGTTCATGCTCTGGTTTTATATACTGGTATCTATCAATAAACCTTGTGATGCTTGGAAAAAAGAGACATTCCTATTTGCACTAAAATGGTTACCAGTACATTATGAGGTTTGCGTAGTGCCCTGGGAAGAACGCTGCATCAGGAGCTGGTTCAAACTCGGGACAGTCACCCGGAGTGTTCCAGAGCAAGTTGCCCACCTGTTATAACTTAGCGTCCTCAGTTGTACGAGGGCAATGACCAACTACCCTTGATGGTTGTTATCTGGGTCTAACGTGTTAATGAGTGTAGACCTTCTGGGATAGTTAATCTCAGAGATGGCACTAAAATTTTACTTATATGATTCAGTGCTGACTTTATTAAATTCTGTCCAAAATCTTGCTATCATGAGGCTTGCACCACCTCAAAAATGATTAAGTTCTATCACTATTCCTGTGGTCCAATTTCTTTTTGTGGTCCTAAAATTGTCTCTTTACAGTAAAAATGACTTTCCCTTTACCCAATTTCCAACCCTAATCTCTGGTTGTGTTATGAATTACGACTCAATGATCTCTAGAATGATTGATCTTATTTTGCGTTTGTCCAAGGGGGTGCTTTTTCCTTCCCAGTCTCTGGACACTTGCAAAATAAGATCGATCATTCTAAAGACCATTGAGTCATTATCTATCCATATGGCAATCGTAGACTGGGGTTGGAAAATGGGTAAAGAGAAAGTCCTTTTTACTGTCCCTTTAAATGTCCTTCTTGCCACTTGGAGGTCTTGCGGTGCTAGAACCCTTAGTGGTCCTGGGGCCTTCCCCTCAGGTGCTGAATTAGCTGTCAGTTTATAGGAGTCTGGGCTGTCAGATGAAGTATGATAAGAGTGGAAAGCACATGAGAGGCCCAAAGATGCTGTTTCTAACACCTGCCACTACATGGCCATGTGTAACTTGGCCCCTGAGCCTTCCAATTTTTCCTTAATCCACACCATGTAGACAGTCATGAGTCTGTCTATGCCTGCACTAGCACTGCCCCCTTCCTAAGAGTTACGGGAGTGATTGCATATGCTGGAAACAGTACACCAAGCTCAAAGATGCATGTCCCTCTCAAAAGCATAACACATTTTCTCAGTTCCCTTTGCATTTATGGGTGAATATGTGACACAAATCTGGCCAATGGGAAGTCAGAGTTCGTTAATAGGTGTGACTACTGGGAAAGCCCCATTAAAGGGACTCAGCTAGCATGTTCCTTTCACCCCCCTACCTATTCTCTTCTTCCTGCCACAAGTGAAAATGAGATGGCTGGAGAATGGCAGCCTTCTTGTGGTCATGAGACAAGCATGCTCTAAGGATGATGGAGCAGAAAGACTGTAGAAGCCTGGGTCTCTGATGACAGCATGGATCTACCCTTCCAATTCTGAACTGACTATAACCAGACTTCACACTATGTGAGAAAAACAAAACCCTTCATTGGAATAAGTCATTATATTTTCAATATCTGATTTTTGTAGCTTAAGCCTTAAGCGATACAGGACAGTTATTATTAAATAACCAACTGCCTAGGGGCAGAGTCAAGATGGCGGGGAAGTAGCAGGCTGAGACTACATCAGGTAGCAAGAGAACAGCTCAATAGCTTACCTAAACATTGCAAACACCTACAAATCCAACAGGAGATGGAAGAGAAGAAGAACAGCAATCTAGAAACAGAAAATCAACCACTTTCTGAAAGGTAGGACTGGCGGAGAAGTGAATCTAAAACGATGGGAAGATAGACCGCGGGGGGAGGGGCCGGCTCCCGTCAAGCGGCGGAGCAATGGAGCACAAAATCAGGACTTTTAAAAGTCTGTTCCACTGAGGGACATTGCTCCAGAGGCTAAATGGGGTGAAGCCCACGCAGGGTCAGTGTGGCCCCAGGTCCCGCAGGGTCACAGAAGGATCGGGGGTGTCAGAGTGTGGGAGAGCTCGCAGGTATTAGAACGGAAAAGCCGGCTACAGAGACAGAGCCGAGGACTGAACTCTCAGCTCGGGGTTACCTTGAACTGGTCGCGGGCTGGGTGAGCTCGGAGCGCGGCTAGAGGCTGGGGATACGGGAGTGATTGGGTGCTGTCCTCTGGGGACACACTGAGGAGTGGGGCCCCGGGCTCTCGGCTCCTCCGGGCCGGAGACTGGGAGGCTGCCATTTTCATTCCCGTCCTCCGGAACTCTACGGAAAGCGTTCAGGGAACAGAAGCTCCCAAAAGCGAACCCGAGCGGATTACTTAGTCCGGCCCCCAGTAAGGGCGGTGCAATCCCACCTCGGGCAAAGACACTTGAGAGTCACTACAACAGGCCCCTCCCCCAGAAGATCAACAAAATATCCAGCCAGGATGAAGTTCATCTATCAAGGAAAGCAGGTTCAATTCCTAAGACAGCAGAGGAATTCCAGAGGAGGAGAAAGCAAAGCACGGAACTCATGGCTTTCTCCCCATGATTCTTTAGTCTTGCGGTTAATTCAATTTTTTTTCTTTTTTCAATTTTTTTCTTTCTTTTTTCTTCTTCTGCTAATTTTTTTAAAACTTTTACCCGTTTCTTTTTTAACGTTTTTTGACTAGTTTATCTAAATATATATATTTTTTCTTTCTTTTTAATATTTTTTATTTGTTTTATTTTTTAAATCTTTTTCTTTTTTTTTCTAAACCTCTTTTTATCTCCTCCCCCCCCCCACAATTTGGGGTCTCTTCTGATTTGGTTACAGTGCATTTTTCTGGGGTCTTTCCCACCCTTCATATCCTCTTATCCGGACAAAATGACAAGGCGGAAAAAATCACCACAAACAAAAGAACAAGAGGCAGTACCAAAGGCTAGGGACCTAATCAACACAGACATTGGTAATATATCAGATCAAGAGTTCAGAATGACAATTCTGAACGTTCTACCCGGGCTCGAAAAAGGCATGGAAGATATTAGAGAAACCCTCTCTGGAGATATAAAAGTCCTTTCTGGAGAAATTAAGAACTAAAATCTAACCAAGTTGAAATCAAAAAAGCTATTAATGAGGTGCAATCCAAAATGGAGGCTCTCACTGCTAGGATCAATGAGGCAGAAGAAAGAATTAGTGATATAGAAGACCAAATGACAGAGAATAAAGAAGCCAAGCGAAAGAGGGACAAACAGCTACTGGACCACGAGGGGAGAATTCAAGAGATAAGTGACACCATAAGACGAAACAACATTAGAATAATTGGGATTCCAGAAGAAGAAGAAAGAGAGAGGGGAGCAGAAGGTCTATTGGAGAGAATTATTGGAGAGAATTTCCCTAATATGGCAAAGGGAACAAGCATCAAAATCCAGGAGGTGCAGAGAACCCCCCTCAAAGTCAACAAGAATAGGTCCACACCCTGTCACCTAATAGTAAAATTTACAAGTGACAGAGAAAATCCTGAAAGCAGCCCGGGAAAAGAAGTCTATAACATACAATGGTAAAAATATTAGATTGGCAGCAGACTTATCCACAGAGACCTGGCAGGCCAGAAAGAGCTGGCATGATATATTCAGAGCACTAAACGAGAAAAACATGCAGCCAAGAATACTGTATCCAGCTAGGCTATCATTGAAAATAGAAGGAGAGATAAAAAGCTTCCAGGACAAACAAAAACTGAAAGAATTTGCAAACACCAAACCAGCTCTACAGGAAATATTGAAAGGGGTCCTCTAAGCAAAGAGAGAGCCTAAAAGTAGTAGATCAGAAAGATACAGAGACAATATACAGTAACAGTCACCTTACAGGCTAATAATGGCACTAAATTCATATCTCTCAATAGTTTCCCTGAATGTTAATGGGCTAAATGCCCCAATCAAAAGACACAGGGTATCAGAATGGATAAAAAAACAAAACCCATCATTATGTTGCCTACAAGAAACTCATTTTAGACGCAAAGACACCTCCAGATTTAAAGTGAGGGGGGTGGAAACAATTTACCATGCTAATGGGCATCAGAAGAAAGCTGGGGTGGCAATCCTTATATCAGATCAATTAGATTTTAAGCCAAAGACTATAATAAGAGATGAGGAAGGACACTATATCCTACTCAAAGGGTCTGTCCAACAAGAAGATCTAACAATTTTAAATATCTATGCCCCTAACGTGGGAGCAGCCAACTATATAAACCAATTAATAACAAAATCAAAGAAACACATCAATAATAATACAATAATAGTAGGGGACTTTAACACTCCCCTCACTGAAATGGAAAGATCATCCAAGCAAAAGATCAACAAGGAAATAAAGGCCTTAAATGACAAACTGGACCAGATGGACATCACAGATATCTTCAGAACATTTCATCCCAAAGCAACAGAATACACATTCTTCTCTAGTGCACATGGAACCTTCTCCAGAATAGATCACATCCTGGGTCACAAATCAGGTCTCAACTGGTATCAAAAGATTAGGATCATTCCCTGCATATTTTCAGACCACAATGCTCTGAAGCTAGAACTCAATCACAAGAGGAAAGCTGGAAAGAACCCAAATACATGGAGACTAAACAGTATCCTTCTAAAGAATGAATGGGTCAATCAGGAAATTAAAGAAGAATTGAAAAAATTCATGGAAACCAATGATAATGAAAACACAACAGTTCAAAATCTGTGGGACACAGCAAAGGCAATCCTGAGAGGAAAATATATAGCGGTATAAGCCTTTCTCAAGAAACAAGAAAGGTCTCAAGTACACAACCTAACCCTACACCTAAAGGAGCTGGAGAAAGAACAAGAAAGAAACCTTAAACCCAGCAGGAGAAGAGAAATCATAAGATCAGAGCAGAAATCAATGAAATAGAAACCAAAAAAAAAAAAAAAAAAAATAGAAAAAAATCAATGAAACTAGGAGCTGGTTCTTTGAAAGAATCAATAAGATTGATAAACCCCTGGCCAGACTTATCAAAAAGAAAAGAGAAAGGACCCAAATAAATAAAATCATGAATGAAAGAGGAGAGATCACAACTAACACCAAAGAAATACAGATAATTATAAGAACATACTATGAGCAACTCTATGCCAACAAATTTGACAATCTGGAAGAAATGGATGCATTCCTAGAGACATATAAACTACCACAACTGAACCAGGAAGAAATAGAAAACCTGAACAGGCCCATCACCAGTAAGGAGATTGAAACAGTCATCAAAAATCTCCAAACAAACAAAAGCCCAGGGCCAGACGGCTTCCCAGGGGAATTCTACCAAACATTTAAAGAAGAACTTATTCCTATTCTCCTGAAACTGTTCCAAAAAATAGAAATGGAAGGAAAACTTCCAAACTCATTTTATGAGGCCAGCATCACCTTGGTCCCAAAACCAGACAAGGATCCCACCAAAAAAGAGAACTACAGACCAATATCCTTGATGAACACAGATGCAAATATTCTCGCCAAAATACTAGCCAATAGGATTCAACAGTACATTAAAAGGATTATTCACCACGATCAAGTGGGATTTATTCCAGGGCTGCAGGGTTGGTTCAACATCTGCAAACCAATCAATGTGATAGAACACATTAATAAAAGAAAGAACAAGAACCATATGATACTCTCAATAGATGCTGAAAAAGCATTTGACAAAGTACAGCATCCCTTCCTGATCAAAACTCTTCAAAGTGTGGGGATAGAGGACACATACCTCAATATTATCAAAGCCATCTATGAAAAACCCACCGCAAATATCATTCTCAATGGAGAAAAACTGAAAGCTTTTCCGCTAAGGTCAGGAACACGGCAGGGATGTCCATTATCACCACTGCTATTTAACATAGTACTAGAAGTCCTAGCCTCAGCAATCAGACAACAAAAAGAAATTAAAGGCATCCAAATTGGCAAAGAAGTCAAACTATCACTTTTCACAGATGATATGATACTGTATGTGGAAAACCCAAAAGACTCCACTAAAAAACTGCTAAAACTTGTACAGGAATTCAGTAAAGTGTCAGGATATAAAATCAATGCACAGAAATCAGTTGCATTTCTGTACACCAACAACAAGACAGAAGAAAGAGAAATTAAGGAGTCAATCCCATTTACAATTGCACCCAAAACTATAAGATACCTAGGAATAAACCTAACCAAAGAGGCTACGAATCTATACACAGAAAACTATAAAGTACTCATGAAAGAAATTGAGGAAGCACAAAGAAATGGAAAAATGTTCCATGCTCCTGGATTGGAAGAATAAACATTGTGAAAATGTCTATGCTACCTAAAGCAATCTACAAATTTAGTGCAATCCCTATCAAAATACCATCCATTTTTTTCAAAGAAATGGAACAAATAATCCTCAAATTTATATGGAACCAGAAAAGACCTCGAATAGCCAAAGGAATATTGAAAAAGAAAGCCAAAGTGGGTGGCATCACAATTCCGGACTTTAGCTCTATTACAAAGCTGTCATCATCAAGACAGCATGGTACTGGCACAAAAACAGACACATAGATCAATGGAACAGAATAGAGAGCCCCGAAATAGACCCTCAACTCTATGGTCAACTAATCTTCGACAAAACAGTAAAGAATGTCCAATGGAAAAAAGACAGCCTCTTCAATAAATGGTGCTGGGAAAATTGGACAGCCACATGCAGAAAAATGAAATTGGACCACTTCCTTACACCACACATGAAAATAGACTCAAAATGGATGAAGGACCTCAATGTGAGAAAGGAATCCATCAAAATCCTTGAGGAGAACGCAGGCAGCAACCTCTTCGACCTCAGCGGCAGCAACATCTTCCTAGGAACATCGGCAAAGGCAAGGGAAGCAAGGGCAAAAATGAACTATTGGGATTTCATCAAGATCAAAAGCTTTTGCACAGCAAAGGAAACAGTTCACAAAACCAAAAGACAACTGACAGAATGGGAGAAGATATTTGCAAAGGACATATCAGATAAAGGGCTAGTATCCAAAATTTATAAGGAACTTAGCAAACTCAACACCCAAAGAACAAACAATCCAATTAAGAAATGGGCAGAGGACATGAACAGACATTTCTGCAAAGAAGACATCCAAATGGCCAACAGACACATGAAAAAGTGCTCCACATCACTCGGCATCAGGGAAATACAAATGAAAACCACAATGAGATATCACCTCACACCAGTCAGAATGGCTAAAGTTAACAAGTTAAGAAATGACAGATGCTGGCGAGGATGCGGAGAAAGGGGAACCCTCCTACACTGTTGGTGGAATTCAAGCTGGTGCAACCACTCTGGAAAACAGCATGGAGGTTCCTCAAAATGTTGAAAATAGAACTACCCTATGACCCAGCAATTGCACTACTGGGTATTTACCCTAAAGATACAAACGCAGTGATCCGAAGGGTCACGTGTACCCGAATGTTTATAGCAGCAATGTCTACAATAGCCAAACTATGGAAAGAACCTAGATGTCCATCAACAGATGAATGGATAAAGAAGTGGTGGTATATATACACAATGGAATACTATGCAGCCATCAAAAGAAATGAAATCTTGCCATTTGCGACGACGTGGATGGAACTAGAGGGTATCATGCTTAGTGAAATAAGTCAATCGGAGAAAGACAACTATCATATGATCTCCCTGATATGAGGACGTGGAGATGCAACATGGGGGGTTAGGGGGATAGGAGAAGAATAAATGAAACAAGATGGGATTGGGAGGGAGACAAACCATAAATGACTCTTAATCTCACAAAACAAACTGGGGGTTGCTGGGAGGAGGTGGGGTTGGGAGAGGGGGAGGGGGTTATGGACATTGGGGAGGGTATGTGTTATCGTGAGTGCTGTGAAGTGTGTAAACCTGGCGATTCACAGACCTGTACCCCTGGGGATAAAAATACATTATATGTTTATAAAAAAAAAAATTGGAAGGGGAGGTGAACCATAAGAGACTATGGACTCTGAAAAACAACCTGAGGGTTTTGAAGGGGTGGGGGTGGGAGGTTGGGGGAACCAGGTGGTGGGTAATAGGGAGGGCACGTATTGCATGGAGCACTGGGTGTTGTGCAAAAACAATGAATACTGTTACACTGAAAAAAAAAATAAATAAATTTATAAAAAAAAATAACCAACTGCCTAGTCAGTCACAGAAGAAGGAAAGATTTTGGCATTTTCATAATCAATATTATTGCAGGTACACAGTAAGAGAGTTTAGCACTTGGCACTTAGTATTTGCCTACCAATTCCAAATCCACACAGAGGAGCTCATGCCTTGTTCGGCTAACACTTAAATTTTACTTACTGGTTGCAATTTCATCCTTGCAATTCCTAAATTTCAATTTTTTTTTTTTTAAGATTTATTGACTTATTTGAAAGAGAGCATGCATGAGTTGGGGAGGGACAGAGGGAGAGAATCTCCAGCAGACTCCCTACTGAGTGCAGAGCTTGACTCAGGGCTCCATCCCATGACCCATGAGATAAGGACTGGAGTTGAACCCAAGAGCTGGATGCTCACCAGACTGAGTCACCCAGGCACCCAATCTTTTTTTTCTTTTTTTAAGATTTTACTTTTAAGTAATCTTTACTCCCAACAAGGGTCTCAAACTCATGCCCTTGAGAGCAAATGTTGTATGTTTCACCAACTGAGCCCACAAGACACCCACCTAGGTTTGAATCTTACCAATAGAGTGAGATAAAATGTTAAAAAAAAAACTTAGCACAATGCATGACACATAGCATTTAATGCTGTGAATGAATTCAGAAAATTAGAGATTTAATGAAATCTGTACAGTAAAGGCTGTTATATGACAATCCTAATTGAAATGTGTTCCTGAAATACTAATTTATTATCTATTAGTAAGAATTATGGGTTTACTTCATTGTATAAACTATAGTAGAAATAATAGATAAATAAAGAATGTTAGATATTATAAAATAGATACTAATAAAAGAAAATAAAATTCAGAAAGTTATATACTTATGTAGCAAACTGCATAGTCCCCAAGTGACAAAAGGGGCCACATTGGGAGAAAGTCTTGGCAATCATTTGGTGATAGATAATCACAGGCTCAGTTTAGACTCTGCCAAAACATGGTCCTCAGCAAGAGTATAAAACTGTCCTTCGTGACATACACCCTAATGCATTTTTTCTCAAGAGTTAAAATGGCACACATTTCCAATAAAGGCCATATTTATCCATAGTGAAGACAAACCAAGAAGGTGGACAGCAGGCTCATGGAGTCCTCGGAACACTGGGGAATCCAGACACAGCTGTCCCTCCCTGTCCCTTTTACTCTGTGTAGCTTACTGCAGTGTTTGAATCTGTCAAATCGACCAGATTTGGCTCCAGATATTTTTGTTCATGGTCCTTCTTTTTGTTCTTGGAGGTGGAAGAAGAAGCCCTCTGATATCTTCTGTATGAAGAACTGCTTATAAAAAATGACATTTCAGAGCTGGGCTGTTGCATTGCTAGATTTGGAGAATGACATTGCCAGTCTTTTAAGGCCCAGCTGGATCAGTGGCCTGTGTTTCTTTAAGACAGGCTCAGCCCCTTAATTTATACATTCCTTTGGTCAATAATTGTGGATCAAAGTGATTTACTAAAACACAAGGTAAATGGCAGAAAGACATGACTACACAGGAATTAATAATCTTCTTTAGGAAATACACTCAGTTTAAGAGAATGAAAGTAAAGGTCTCATTAGCATGGAATGTTTGCATTACAAGCGCTATCTCTCACTGGTAAAGAGTGTGTAGAATAGTTCCCACTCTCACATATTTTGAATGAAAGTACACGAGAGTACTCAGAACACAGAAGAAAATATGTAATGATAAACAACAAATAACTTTTTTTAAAGATTTAATTAATTTATTTATTTTACAGAGGGTGCAGAACACAAATGGGGGGATGGGCAGAGAGGAAAATCTGAAGCAGACTCCACACCCAGCACCAAACCTGATGCAGGGCTCAATCTCACAATCCCGAGATCGTGACCTGAGCTGAAATCAAGAATTGGACACTCAACTGACTGAGTCACCCAGGTGCCCCTACAAAGGACTTTTTGTACACATACATACATATATCTTTCTGCTAGAGAATTAAATTTAGAGACAAATAACATAATAAATTAGTACAGCAGGTTCCATTAAATGGAATATATATTGGCTCTAAAACAATTATTCATTCCTCTCCCTTTCTTACAGGAAAACACTATATTCTCCCTTTCAAAAACATTTCTTGGAGGAGGGGCAAGATGGAGGAGGAGTTGGGGACCCTATTTCAACCAGTCCCCTGAATTGAGCTAGATATCCACCAGAGCACTCTGAACAGCCATGAAACCAGCCTGAGAGGTAAGATTATACACTTCTGTACCTGGAGAGGTACAGAGGAGCTGAGAGTGCACAGATTTGGGAGGGTAAACAGAAGGGGGAGGAAGCCACCCGAAGTGACCCACTGGAAAGTAATGCCCCAATGCGAAAGTGCCCTGTGGCTGGGGACCCGAAATAGCTTGGAGACTGTGGCTGCCAGAGGATGGGAAGGGACTGATAACAGCACTCAAACCAAACAAAGGGAATCAAAAAACAACTGGTGGGACCTGGCGGTCACAGGCAGACACCTCAGCACTTGGTCCCAGGATGGCTGCAGCTGCCCAAGCCTGAGAGGACCCAGTGTGGCCATCAGTCAGCAGTTCCCGGGGCTGCCTGCAGGCCACGGACCCCACAGCCGCCTCCACTGCCTCCATCACCGCCGGGGCTGAGGACACCCAGCTCAGGCTCCACTCAGCTTTCTTCCCTGGGATGGCCACCACAACCGCCTCCGCCTCAGATGCGGCTGAGAGGACTCAAAGCAGGTTTGAGTCAGAGGTTGAGGAACGGAAGTCGCTGGGACGGGGCTCACGAGGACAACCAATGTCTATCACAGTTTTGGTGGCACAGGGTGCAGAAACAAGTGGGGGCCTCAGGTGACCACTGAGATGGTGGCTGGGGGTGCACACCTCCTGTGGGAGGCTGCAGTGTTGAGCAGAGTCTGCAGAGGGGGAGTCTGTGTGTTGCCAACCCTCCAGAGGAGAACAGACCGAGGCTTCTCTCTGAGGTCCAGGTCTGGGTTCTGACAGTTCACTTTGCTCTGACCCTCGGAAAAGTCAGGAAAAGCCACATTGTGGCTTTTTTTTGTTTGTTTTTTTTGTTAAAAGAACAATAACCTCCAGAGAACAAAAGCCCAAAAAACCGGTTTCCAGAGCCCAACCCCTTGACAGAGGGCAGGCAACTCCACTCAAGCAGGATCTACTGAAAAGCAAAGCAGCAGACCCTTCCCCCAGAAGACCAGCTGAAAGAACAAGAGGACAACAACCGTAGGGTCCCCATAAAACTGTAAAATCCCAACATCAAGGGAAAACAATATATTAAGCTCCCGATATTGCCTCACAGCCTGTATATTTCTTAGATACAATTTTTCTCTCTCTTTTTAAAATTCTTTCTCATGATTTCTTATTATTTTATTTTTTTTACCCTACTTACTATTTCAACTAGATGTTTAATACAACAAATTCCATAGTAACTTTGTAACTTGAACTTTTTTCATTCATATGCTTTTTACTTTTTCTTTTATATATATATATATATATATATATATATATATATATATACACACACACAGATATAAGCTTCAATGAAGTTCTTTTTTTCCTATTCAATACTATAGATAGATAGATATAGATATATAGATATATATCAGTTTTAATTTCCCTGTATCTCTGGAAAGTTAAGTCCATTAATAAAGATAAGAAGATTCACCCTGGAAGAACTGAAATATTCTTCCTCGCCCACATTGAGGGATTATAACCACCTTCCTGTCACCCCCCTCTTTTAATTTTGTGTTTTTATTATTTACTTATTTATTTGCTTTTGTCGGTCTTTCTGTTTGTTTTTGTACTTTATAAATCTTACTCTTGGGGTTCATTTTGGCCAGGTTTTTTGGTTTGTTTTATCTTTTATTTTTTTCTCTCTTTTTGGTGGTGACTTCCAATTGCTCTGAAACTTTCCAGGGTGCACCTTGCCTGGGTTGTGGTTGATATTTTCAGCTACACATCCCCTCAACCACCTCTCACCAGAATGACTTAGGAGGAGGAACCCCAACAGAGGAAAAATTTAAAGACTGTGACCTTTGCCACAGAATTATTGGATATGAACATAAGCAAGATGCTAGAAATAGAATTCAGGGTAATTGTTATGCAAACAATGGCTAGGCTGGAGAAAACCATTAGTGGCAACATAGAATCTCTAAGGGCAGAATTGAGACCTGATATGACACTTAAAAATGCTATCAATGAGATCCAATCTAATCTAAATACTCTAACAGCTGGGGTAAATGAGGCAGAAGATCGAATTAGTAAACTAGAAGACAAACTGATGGAAAAAAAGGATCAAGAGGAGGCCTGGAAAAAATAGCTTAGAAACCATGAAAACAGAATTAGAGACATAAATGACACCATGAAATGTTCCAATGTCAGAATTACTGGGATCTCTGAGAGGAAGGAGAGAGAGGACTAGAAGATACAGTTGAGCAAAACCTAGCTGAGAATTAACCTAATCTGGGAATGGAATAAGTGTTCATGTCCTACAGGCAGGGAGAACATCCCCCAAGATCATCAAGGGTAGAGAGACCTAACAACATATGATTGTGAAACTCATGAATCGTAAAACAAGAGAAAATATTTTAAGGGCAGCTGGAGGAAGAGATTCCTTATGTACCGAGGGAGGAACATCAGAATAACATCAGACCTGGCCACAGAGACATGGCAAGTCAGAAAGGGCTAGAAAGACATATTCAGGACACTAAATGAGAAGAACATGCAGCCAAGAATACTTTATCTGGCAAGGATGTCCTTTAGAATGTATAGAGAGATAAAGAACTTCCAAGACCAGCAAAGACTAAAAGAATATATGACCACCAAGCCAGCCCTACAAGAAATATGAAGGGGAGGTTCTATAAAAGTAGAAAGATCCCAAGAGTGATATAGAACAGAAATTTACAGACAATCTATAGAAACAAGGACATCACAGGGAACATGATGACAATAAAAATATATCTTCCAATAATCACTCTCAACATGAATGGCCTAAATGCTCCCATAAAATTGGCACAGGGTTTTGGACTGCATAAAAAGACAGGACCCATCCATATGCTGTCTAAAAAAAGACTCATTTTGAACCGAAAGATACATCCAGAATGAAAGTGAAGGGATGGAGAGCCAGCTTTCATGAAGGGTCCTCAAAAGAAAGCTGGGGTAGCTATTCTCATATCTGACAAAGTAGATTCTAAGCTAAAAGACTGCAGTTAGAGATACAGAAGGAAGGACACTACACCATTCTTAAAGAGTCTATCCAACAAGATCTATTAATTGTAAATATCTATGTTCCCGACATGGGAGCAGTCAACTACATAAGCCAACTGTTAATCAAAATAAAGAGACAGGGGTGCCTGGGTGGCTCAATTGGCTAAGCGTCTGCCATCTGCTCAGGTTGTGATCCCAGGGTCCTGGGATTGAGCCCCATGTTGGGCTCCCTGTTCAGTTCCCTCTCCCTCTGCCTGCCACTCTGCCTACTTGTGCTCTCTCTCTGTGGAATAAATAATAAAAATTTAAAAATATAAAGAGACATATTGGTTAGAATACATTAATTGTAAGGCATCTTAACACTCCACTCTCAGCAAGAGACAGACCATCCAAGCAGAAAATCAACAAAGAAACAAGAGCTTTGAATGACACATTGGACCAGATGGACCTCATAGATATATACAGACCCTTCCACCCCAAAACAACAGAATACTCAATCTTCTCAAGCACACATGGAACTTTCTCTAGAATAGACCACATACTGGGTCACAAATCAGTCATCAGTCAATACCAAAGACTGAGATTATTTCTTGCATATTCTCAGACCACAATTCTTGGAAACTATAACTCAATCACAAGAAAAAGTTTGGAAGAAATTCGAACACTTAGAAGCTAAAAACCATCCTGCTCAAGAACGTTTGGGTCAACCAGGAAATCAAAGAAGAACTTAAACTACTCATGGAAACAAATGAGAATGAAGACACATTGGTCCAAAACCTATTGGATACAGCAGAGACAGTCCTAAGGGAGAAATACATAGCCATCCAAGTCTCACTTAAAAAAGTAGAAAAATCCTGAATACCCAAACTCTATTTATACCTTAAAGAACTGGAGAATCAACAGAAATTAAGCCTACCCTACGCACGAGAAGGGAAATAAAGATTAGAGCAGAGATCAATGAGTTAGAAACCAGAGATTCAGTAGAACACATCGATGAAACCAGAAGCTGGTTTTTTGAAAGAATTAATAAGATCGATAAGCCACTGGCCAGACTAATCCAAAAGAAAAGAGAAAGGACCCAAATTAATAAAATTATGAGTAAAGTGGGAAATATTGTGACTGACACCAAGGAAATAGAAACAATCATCAGAAATTATTATCAATGGTTATATGCCAATAAGTTAAGCAACCTAGAAGAAATGGATGCATTCCTGGGAAATCTATAAACCTCTAAAACTGAAAGAGGAAGAAATTGACAACCTGAATAGACTAATAACTAGTAACAAGACTGAAACAGTGATCAAAAACCTCCCAAAAAATGAGTCCAGGACCTGATGGATTCCCTGAGGAGTTCTAGCAAACATTCAAAGAAGAAATAATACCTATTCTCCTGAAGCTATTAAAAAAAAAAAGAAAAAGAAAAAGAAGGAAAATTTCCAGACTCTTTCTATGAGGCCAACATTACCTTGATACCCAAACCAAGCAAAGGCCCCATCAAAAAGGAGAATTTCAGACCAATATCCCTGATGAATATGGATTCTAAGATTCTCAACAAGATCCTAGCTAATAGGATCTAGCAGTACATTAAGGGGCACCTGGCTGGCTCAGTGGGTTAAAGCCTCTGCCTTCAGCTCAGGTCATGATCCCAGGATCCTGGGATCGAGCCCCGCATCGGGCTCTCTGCTCGGCAGGGAGCCTGCTTCCTCCTCTCTCTCTGTCTGCCTCTCTGCCTGCTTGTGATCTCTGTCTGTCAAATAAATAAATAAAATCTTAAAAAAAAAAAAAAGATTACTCACCATGACCAGGTGGGATTTTTTCCTGGGATGCAAGTGTGGTTCAACATTAGCAAATCAATGTGATAGAACAAATCAACAAGAGAAGAGAGAAGAACCACATGGTCCTCTCAATTGATGCAGAAAAAACATTTCATTTGACAAAATATGGCATCCTTTTCTGATTAAAACTCCAGAGTATAGGGATAGAAGGAACATTCCTCAAATTCATAAAACCCATCTATGAAAAACCCACAGTGAATGTCATTCTCAATAGGGAAAAACGGAGCCTTCCCACTGAGATCAGAACATGAGGATGTCCACTCTGACCTCTGTTGTTCAACATAGTACTAGAAGTCCTAGCAATAGCAATCAGACAACAAAAAGAAATAAAAGGTATTCACATTGGCAAAGAAGAAGTCAAACTCTCTCTCTTTGCAGTTGACATGATACTTTATATGGAAAACCCAAAAGATACCACCCCCAAATTACTAGAACTCATACAGCAATTCAGTAATGTGGCAGGATACAAAATCAATGCACAGAAATCAGTTGCTTTCTTATATAGTAACAGTGAAACTATAGAAAGGGAAATTAGAAGATCGATTCCAATTTCAATAGCACCAAAAACCATAAGTTACCTTGGAATAAAACTAACCAAAGAGGTAAAGGATCTATACTCGAAGAACTACAGAACACTCATGAAAGAAAATGAAGAAGACACAAAAAGATGGAAAAACATTCCATGCTCATGGATCAGAAATAAACATTGTTAAAATATCTATACTACCCAGAGCAATCTATACTTTCAATGCCATCCCAATCAAAATACCATTGCCATTTTTCAAAGTGCTGGAACAAGCAATCCTAAAATTTGTATGCAACCAGAAAAGACCCCAGATAACCAAGGAAATGTTAAAAAGAAAAACAAAGCTAGGACCATCATTTTGCCTGATTTCAAGCTGTATTACAAAGCTGTGATCACCAAGACAGCATGGTACTGGCACAAAAACAGACACGTAGACCAATGGAACAGAGTAGAGAGCCCATATATGGACCTTCAACTCTATGGTCAAATAATTTTTGACAAAGCAAGAAAAAATATCGAGTGAAAATTCTCTTCAATAAATGGTGCTGGGAAAATTGGACAGCTATGTACAGAAGAATGAAACTCGACCATTCTCTTACACCATACACAAAGGTAAACTCTAAGTGTATGAAAGACCTCAATATGAGACAGAAATCCATCAAAATCCCAGAGGAGAACATAGGCAGTAACCTCTTTGACACTGGCCACAACAACATCTTTCAAGGCACGTCTCCTAAGGTAAGGGAAACAAAAGTGAAAATGAACTTTTGTGACTTTATCAAGATAAAAGCTTCTGCACAGCAAAGGAAATAGTCAACAAAACAAAGAGACAACCACAAAACGGAAGAAGTTATTTGTAAATGACACTACAGACAAAGGGCTGATATCCAAGATCTATAAAGAACTTCTCAAACTCAATACCCCCAAAACAGGTAATTATGTCAAAAAATGGGCAGAAGACATGAACAGACACTTCTCCTATGAAGACATACAAATGGCTAATAGATACATGGAAAAATGTTCATCATCAGTAGCCATCAGGAAGAGTCAATTCAAAACCACATTGAGATACCACATTATACCAGTTAGAATGGCAAAAATTAACAAGGCAAGAAACAACAAATATTGGAGAGGATGTGGAGAAAGGGGAGCCCTCTTACACTGTTGGTGAGAATGCAAGCTGGTGGAGCCACTTTGGAAAACAGTGTCAAGATTTTTCGAGAAATTAAAAATAAAGCAACCCTATGACCCTACAATTGCACTACTGGGTATTGCTATATATACCCCATTGTTCATACCAGCAATGTCCACAATAGCCAAACTGTGGAAAGAACTGAGATGCCCTTCAGCAGATGAATGGATAAAGAAGATGTGGTCTATATATACAATAGAATATTAGTCATCAGAAAGGACGAATACCCAACTTTTGCATCAACATGGATGGGACTGGAGGAGATTATGTTGACTGAAATAAGTCAAGCAGAGAAAGCCAATTATCATATGGTTTCACTTACTTGTGGAACTTAAGTAATAACATGGAGGACATTAGGAGAAGGAAGGGAAAAGTGAAGGGGGGAAATTGGAGGGAGAAATGAACCATGAGAGACTGTAGACTCTGCAAAACAAACTGAAGGTTTTAGAGGTGAGGGAGGTGGGGGATGGGTGAGCTTGGTGGTGGGTAGTAAGGAGGGCACATATTGCATGGAGCACTGGGTGTTATATGTAAACAATGAATCTTGGAACACTGCATCAAAAACTCATGATGTACTGTATGGTGACTAATATAACACAATAAAAAAATTTCTTGAAGTTTTGCCTTGTATCAGGCTCAGTGTTGTTAGTTAGAAATAAAAGATGAATAAACATAAATGCTTCTTTAAAGGGGAATAGCATAGCACAGTGGTTAAGACTCTGGAGCCCGATTGCCTAGTTGGAAATACCAGCTCCACCATTTATGAGATCTACAGTATGGGAAATTACAAACCTCTTAGACACTCAATTTTCCCCTCTGAAAAACAGACATAACAATAATACTTACATGTCACAGTATTGTTATCAAGAGTAGGTGAGGAGGGTGACATCATCAACATAGCAAAATAAAGTTTTCTACCATCTTCCCCCCAAAGAACAGTAATTTTGACAATCACCCATGGACAAGGTAGAGTCTGGGAGTCCATCAGAGAAGTTCCAGCACACTGTTAAGCAAAAATAACCCAAGATTGGACACACTGATAAAGATAAGAGGAACAGTTTTACTTTCACCTTGTCTCCCCCTCCCCCAGGCAGCACAGCACAGTACTAAGAGAACTTCTTGGCCCATGATTCCTCCTACAGGGAAAACCAAAATCTTATAAATGAGTGCCCAGCTACCCTGTGTCAGACATTGCCAAAGAGGTCCTTTTTTCTCTTCACCTCACTCAGAACACTGAGCTACATGACTGGAGGACATTGAGTGGTCCAGAGGGCAGCAACCAGGCCCCAGAATGAAACATATCAAGTAGATGCAGATCCTACTAACTGTATCAGTGACTCCTTGGGAGGTTGTGCCTGTGGATCCCCCCAAGCTTTCCCACAACTGTCCCCATGACTCTTCATGCTTCATCCAACATCTCATCCTATTTCAGTGTGCACCACCTTAACACATCATCAATGGTGGCTAAAAGTGAACCTTTGAAGATGGCTGGTGAGCATGTGCAAAAAGCCAGCATGATTCTGCAGGACTGAGAGAAATCACACAGGCCTGAGAACACAGCATCCCCCTAAGGAAAGCAAGCAAAGGGGGGATGTCAACACTCAGACTGGCTTTGCAGCCATACAATCTTAAAGTCATTTGTAAGAATTACCCTCTCAGGGGCGTCTGGGTGGCTCAGTGGGTTAAAGCCTCTGCCTTCGGCTCAGGTCATGATCTCGGGGTCCTGGGATCGAGCCCCACATCGGGCTCTCTGCTCAGCGGGAGCCTGCTTCCTCCTCTCTCTCTGCCTGCCTCTCTGCCTGCTTGTGATCTCTCTCTCTCTCTTTCTCTGTCAAATAAATAAATAAAATCTTTTAAAAAAAGAAAAAAAAGAATTACCCTCTCAGAGGAAACAAGAAATGTGAAGCAAGTGTATCCAGAGGAAAGATGTGGTAAGGCCTCAGAATCCCTAACAGAGCTGAACGAAGGTATTTCTCTCCCAAAGTCAGTCAGTAAAGACTGGAGGAGGTAACTGCTTCTTCTAATATAAAGATAGCAATGTAAAACTTCAAGGAAAAATAAAAAATCAAGGACATGAAAGGCTCTGCCAAAGGAGCACAATAATTCCCTAGTACTATCTCTAAAGAAATGTAGTTCTCTAACTGGCCTAATGAGGAATTCAAAATAACTATTTTAAGGAAGCTCAATGAGCTACAAGAAAACACTAAAAGAAAATTTGGTGAAATCAGGGGAATAAAACATGGACAAAATAAGAAATTTAACAGAGAGATATAAATCAGAAAAAAAGAACCAAATAGAAATTCTTGAGCTGAAGATTATAATGAATGGAATGAAAATTGCAACAGAAAGCACTAACAGCAGACTAGATTATGCAGAAGAAAGAATTTTTGAAATAGAAGACAGATCATTTGAAAGCGTGAAATCAGAAGAAAAACTGTGTGACAAAGAAGAAAGAAAGCCTATGTGACCTATGGATTACTCTGGAAACAATCTACACATTATTGGAGTTCCAGGAAAAGAGAAATATAAAAGGGGCAGAAAGTATATTTAAAGAAATAATAACTCAGAACTTCCTGACTCTAAGGAGAGATTTGGATATCCAAATTCATCTAAATAGCTTATATATACCCCATAATTTTAATTCAAAACAATCTTATCCAAGACACATGATAACAAATGCATTATAATAACTGTCTAAAATCAAAGACAAAGACAGGGTTTTTTTTGTCATTTGATTTTATTTTATTCCTTTTCAGTGTTCCAGCATTCATTGTTTATGCACCACATCCAGCGCTCCATGCAATATGTGCCCTCCATAATACTCACCACCAGGCTCACCCAAACTCCCACCCCATCACCTCCAAAACCCTCAGTTTGTTTCTCAGAGTCCACAGTCTCTCATGGTTTGTTTCCCCCTCAGATTTCCCCCAACTCACTTCTCCTCTCCATCTCCCAATGTCCTCTGTGTTATTCCTCATGTTCCACAAGTAAGTGAAACTATATACTTGACTCTCTCTGCTTGACTTATTTCACTCAGCATAATCTCTTCCAGTCCCATCCATGTTGATACAAAAGTTGGGTATTCATCCTTTCTGTTGGAGGCATAATACTCCATTGTATATATGGACCAGATCTTCTTTATCCATTCATCCATTGAAGGGCATCTTGTTTCTTTCCACAGTTTGGCGATTCTAGCCATTGCTGCTATGAACACGGGGTACAGATGGCCCTCCTTCTCGCTACATCAGTATCTTTGGGGTAAATACCCAGTAGTGCAATTGCAGGGTCATAGGGAAGCTCTATTTTTAATATCTTAAGGAATCACCACACTGTTTTCCAAAGTGGTTGCACCAACTTGCATTCCCACAAACAGTGTAAGAGGGTTCCCCTTTCTCCACATCCTCTCCAACACATGTTGTTTACTGTCTTGTTAATTTTAGCCATTCTAACTGGTGTAAGGTGGAATCCCAATGTGGTTTTGATTTGAATCTCCCTGATGGCTAATGATGATGACCATTTCTTCATGTGTCTGTTAACGATTTGTATGTCTTCTTTGGACATATTCTTCTTTGGAGAAAGATAGAGTTTTAAAACCAGTAAGAGATGACAGAAAAACTTTCTCACATGCAAAGGAACCCTCAGAAGTTTATTAACAGATTTCCCACCAGAAACATGGCAGGCTGGGAGAAAATGGAATGATACATTCAAAGTGCTGAAAGAAAAAAGCACCAAGCAAGAATACTTTAATCAGGAAAGTTGTCCTTCTGAAATGAAGGAGGGGGAAAAAAGGCTTTTTCTTTCTTTCCTTTTTTAAGATTTTGTTTGTTTGTTTATTTATTTATTTATTTATTTATGATAGAGAGAGAGACAAGTAGGCAAAGTGGCAGGAAGAGGGAGAGGAGAAACAGGCTCCCCACCAAGCAGGGAGTCCAATGGAAATATTGTATTTGAAATATACTTTAGACTTGAATGAAATGGACCTACACATATATACAGAACATTCCATACAACAGCAGAGACACATATTCTTCTCAAGCATGCCCAAAACATTCTCTAGGATAAATCCTCTGTTGGGTCACAGAACAAATCACAGCAAATTTAAGAAGATTAAAATCATATCAGGCATCTTTTCTGACCAAACTTGAAATCAATAATAGGAGGAACATTAAAAAAATCACAAATATGTGGAAATTAAACAATACACTCCAGAACAGTCAAAGAAGAAATTATAGAGAAATCAAAAAATATTTTGAAACTGGGGCACTTGTGTGGCTTTGTTTGTTGTGAATCCAACTCTGGATTTCAGCTCAGGTCATAATCTTAGGGTTCTGGGATTGAGCCCAGCACTGGGATCCATGCTCAGCAGGGAGTTAGCTTGAGGATTTCTCTCCCTCTCCCTCTACCCCTCCTCCAGCTTGCACATACTCACCTCTCTGTCTCTATCTCTAAAATAAATAAATCTTTAAAAATCTTGAAACAAATACAAATGAAAATATGAGATACAGTAGAAGAATTCTAAGAGTAAAGTTTATAGTGGTAAATGCCTACATTAAGAAAAAGAAGGAGCTCAAGTAAACAACCAAACATTATACTTCAAAGTAGAAAAAGAAGAACAAGCTGAGTCCAAAGGTAGCAGAATGCCCATAATCAAAGTCTACTCAAAGTCATCTACAGATTCAATGAAATCCCTATCAAAATTCCAATGGCACCCACAGCTAATATCATCCTAAATGGGGAAAAACTGAGAGCTTTTCTCCTAAGTGCAGGAACAAGACAAGGGTGTCCACTCTCACCACTTTTATTCAACATAGTACTGGAAATTCTAGCCACAGCTATCAAACAACAACAACAACAAAATAAAATGAAAAGCATCCAAATTGGCAAGGGAGAAGTAAAGCTTTCACTATTTGCAGATGACATAACAGTACATATAGAAAACCTAAGGGGCTCTACCAAAAAACTGCTAGAACTAATAAGAAAATTCAGTAAAGTCACAGGACACAAAATCAAGGTACAGAAATCTGTTGCATTTCCATACACCAGCAATGAAGCAGAGAAAGAGAAATTAAGGAACCAATCCCATTTATAATTGGAAGAAAAACAATAAGATACCTAGGAATAAATCTAACCAAATAGATAAAAGACTTATACTTTGAAAGCTATAAAACATTGATTAAAGAATTTTGAGATGACACAAAGGAATGGAAAGATGCTCATGGATTAGAAAAATAAATATCATTAAAATGTCTATACTGCCCAAAGCAATCTCCACATTTATGCAATCCCTATCAAGCTACCAACAGCATTTTACACAGAGCTAGAACAAACAGTCCCACGATTTGTATGGAACCACAAAAGACCCTGAACAGCCAAAGCAATCTTGAGGGAAAAAAGCAAAGGGGGCATCACAATTCTGGACTTCAAGTTATTAAAAAGCTGTAGTAATCTGAACAGTATAGTACTGGCACAAAAATAGACACAGAGACCAATAGGACAGAATATAAAACCCATAAATGAATCCATAACTGTATAGTCAACCAATGTTCAACAAAACAGAAAAAATATCCAGTGGGAAAAAGACTGTCTCTTCAACAAATAGTGTTGGGAAAACAGGAAAGCAACATGCAAAAGAATGAAACTGGACCACTTCTTAGACCATACCCAAAAATAAATTCAAAATGGATTAAAGACCTAAATGTGAGACCTGAAACCATCAAAATCCTAGAAGAGAATACAGGCAGTAACTTGTTTGACATCAACCGTAGAAACTTCTTTCCAGATGTATCTCTTGAGGCAAGAGAAGTAAAAACAAAAATAAACTATTAGGACTTCATCAAAATAAAAAGCTTCCTCACAGTAAAGGAAACAATCAAGACTGAAAGGCAACCTATGGAATGGGAGAAGAAATTTGCAAATAACCTATCTGATAAAGTCCTGCAATATAAAGACCTTATAGAACTCAACACCTAAAAAATGAATAATCCATTTAAAAATGGGCAGAAGACACCAACAGACATTTCTCCAAAGAAAACATACAGATGGCCAAAAGATGCATGAAAAGATGTTTGACATCACTTATCACCAGGGAAATGCAAATGAAAACCACCATGAGATATCACCTCACACCTGTCAGAATGGCTAAAATTGACAACACAAGAAATAACATGTGTTGGTAAGAATGCAGAGAAAGGGAACGCTCTTGCTGGTGAGAATGCAAACTACTGCAGCCACTCTGGAAAACAGTATGGAGTTTCCTCAAAAAGTTAAAAACAGAATTACTCTATAATCCAGCACTCACACTCCTAGGTGTTACTCAAAGAATACAAAAATACTGATCCAAAGGGATACATGCATCCCCGTGTTTATATGAGCATTATCTACAGTAGTCAAACTATGGAAACAGCCCAACTGTCCAACAGTTAATGAATGGATAAAGAAGCTGTGGTATATATATGCCTTGTGGAATAGTACTCAGTCATGAAAAGGAATGAAATCTTGCCATTTGCAACAATATGGATGGAGGTAGAGACTGTAATGCTAAGTGAAATACATCAGTCAGAGAAAGACAAATATCATATGATTTCACTTACGTGGAATTTAAGAAACAAAACAAATGACCAAAGGAAAAAAGGATAGAGAGAGGGAGAGAGGCAAACCAAGAAACAGACTCTTAACTATAGAGAACAATCTGATGGTTACCATAGGAGAGATGGGGGGGGGGGAATGGGTTAAATGGGTGATGGGGATTAAGGAGTGCACTTGTTGTGATGACCACAGGGTGCTGTATAGAACTGTTGAATCACTATATTGTACACCAAAAACTAATATTACACTATATGTTAACTAACTGGAATTTAAGTAAAAACTTTTAAAAATTCCAATGGCATTTTACATAGAATAGAAAAAAGAAGCTTAAAATTTGTATGAACCCACAAAAGACCCCAAATAGCTAAAGCAATCTTAAGAAAGAACAAAGCCTGGAGCATAATGCTTCCTCATGCCAAACCATATTACAAAGCTATAATAATCAAAACTGTATGATACTGGCATAAAAACAGACACACAGATTAATGTAACAGAATCAAGAGTCCAGAAATAAACCTTCCAGCATACAGTCAACTAATATTTGACAAGGGAGCCAGGGCTACTGAATGGAGAAACAATGGTATTTTTAATAAGTGGTACTGAAAAAACTATTGCACATGCAAAATAATTTAACTGGACTTCACTCTTACACAACTCAAAAAAATTAATCTGAAATGGATTAAAGCTTGAATGTAAGACCTGAAAACTGTAAAACTCCTGGAAGAAAACATAGTGAAAAAGCTCCTTGATATGGGTCTTGACAATGATTTTTTGGAAATGTCACCAAATGCAGAAGCAACAAAAGCAAAAATAAACAAATACGACTACATCAAATAAAAATCTTTTGTAAAACAAAAGAAACAATCCACACAATGGAAAGGTAATCTATAGAACAGGAGAAAATATTTGCAAGCCTATATTCAATAGGGATTAATATTCAAAATATATATGGAACTCACACAACTCAATAGCAAAAAATATTTATGATCATTAAAAAATTATGATAGCACCCAAATAAAGATTTTTTTCCAAAGAAGACATACAGATGGCCAACAGGTTCATGAACAGGTGCTCCACATCACCCATCATCAGGAAAATGCAAATCAAAACCACAACGAGCTATTGTCTCACACCTGTTAGAATGGCTGTATCAAAAAGAGAGAACAAATGCTAGGGGGAATATGAGGGGAACTCTTGTACAGTGTTGGTAGGCATTGGTGCAAACACTATGAAAAATTATGGTAGTTCCTCAAAAACTTAAATTTTTATACATACATATGTGTGTGTGTGTGTGTGTGTGTGTATAATGATAACTACCATCTGATCCTGCAATTCCACTTCTGAATATTTAATCAAAGTAGAAAGAGAATCACTCAAAAGGTGTCTGCATCCCCATATTCACTGCAGTATTATTTACAATAGCCAAGACATGGAGACAACCTAAGAGTCTGACAATGAATAAATGGCTAAAGAAGATGTGGTGTATATTTACAGTGGAATGTTATTCCACCTTGAGAAAGAAGGAAACCCTCCTGTTTGAAACAAGATTGATAGATCTTGAAGGTATTATACTAAGAGAAATAGGTCAGAGAAAGACAAATACTGAATGATCTCATTTATACGTGGAGTTTAAAAAAGCTGAACTCATAGAAAGAAAGAAGGGTGGATGACAAGGACTGAGGAGTGGAGGATGGGCAAATGTTGGTCAGAGTACAACTTCCTGGTAGAAAATCAGTAAGTTCTGGGGATCCTAACGCACTACAAGGTGACTATAACTAACAATACTGTATTGTATACATGGAAGTTACTAACAGAGCAAATCTTGAATGTGCTCGACACACATGCACACAAATATACACGTACACGAAGATAATTATGTGAGGTGAAGGAAATGTTAGCTAACCTTGTGGTGGTCTTGTTTTATAATATATGTGTATCGACTCATGGTGAATATCTTCGACTTACAGAATGTTATGTCTGGATGACATTTCAATAAAGCTGGGAAAAAATAAACATTTACTGAGTTAGTATTTGTTAAGCACTCAACAGTTAAAACGTGTTGTTTTAAATAAGTAAAATAAAGGCACATATGATTCAGGAGCACAAACAGACATGAAACCTGGCAATGTGAGCAAAATGTAAAGTGCTGTGATTGAGATGTGTTCTAGAAGCTAAAGAGGGAAAAGACTAGGCCCCATCAGAGGGTCAGGAAACACTTCTCAGAGAAGAGGGGGAGGAGGGTCCTGTAACTGCATTTTGCAGGATAAGCAGAAGTCCTCCAGAGACCAAGGAGAAAGCAGAGACTGTAATATCTAGGCATTTAAGTTTTCCTTCTTAGTTTTTCTCGTGTCTCCATCTTCTCCTAGGTCCTCCCAGACCAGGGGGAGAGACAAACCCCAATGCAAGAAGGACCCCTCAGCTGGGCTGAAAAAAAAGAGCTCAGGGTTTCACTTTCAAAACCTCGTCCCTGATTTGTCCAACCTGGGACAATTGGTCAGCTGGCTCCTAACTTCCTTCAGGTTTCACCCCTGACCTGCATGAGAGGGCTGGTTTCAACAAGAGCTGGGCTGACTGCTGAGGCCCATGGAGCCTATGGAACAGCCGTTTCTTCCTAAATCTCCAGGGCCCTGCTTTGCAGGGATGACGAGCAGGGCAGTGTCTGGAGCGGTGGAGGAAGTGTGGCCCTCGCTGAATTCCAGCCTTCCCTGGCTGTCCCTGAAGGGATTCCTTCCAAAGAACTGAACCCCAGCCTGAAGGAACCAAGTCTGATGCGTACGGGACAAGAGGGATCAGAAACCTCTCTTTTCATTGTAATCCTCCCCTGTGTCCCTGTGAAGAGAATTTTCTAGACTGAGCAACAACAGTAGGATCTCACTTCCTCTTCTGAAGCCTCACAGGTAAGAAGACTCCAGTCTTTCTCCTTTGTGGCAGAGTTCTTGTAACAGAAACTGTGGCCAACCTGCATTCCATTCCCTACTTGGGGTGCGACTCTTCTACCCACTGTGTTTCCCATTTCTGCCAGGCAGCTTCTTTTGTAACAGTCCCTACACCAATTAACTCATGTCCCACAGCAGCAAAAATAGGGGGACAGATGGGTAAGTAAAACAGATGGAAAAGCCTGGCATGGCTTGGCTTTGTCTCAAAGAGACTGGTTCTCAGACCTTAGAGGTTGGCGCCCATCAGAAAGAAGTAATACCAGATTAACGTGTTCACCTAGAATTTAGTAATTAGATAGCTACAAGTTAGTACCTGCTGACTGTACCTTAGGAACGTTTGGCCTTGGGTGCTGCAGACTTACAGGATTCCAATACCCCCACAAGTGGAGCATTTCTTTCATAGCCAACCTTATTTACTGAGTTCCCCAAGTATGTGTGCCGCATGAATGCAATAAATATAGCATCAGTAGCTTGGTTCTTTGTAGTCCTGAGACACCTTTTTTTTTTTTTTGCACCTGAAGCTCCTCTCTCCCCTACCCTGTAACCTTGTTCTGGAAATTGAAGAACAGTTCCATGCACAGCGATGCCCATTCTGTTCCACTTCCATTGGAATTTGTCTCATCAGTGCGTCTTGTGAACTATAAGCCTCAGTTTTATGGTTCTCAGCTGTGGTCCCGGGAACAGCTACATCAGCATCAGCTGGAAGGGACTTGATAGAAATACAGATTCAGGGCCTCACCCCCCACCTATTGAATAGGAAACTCTAGGAAACTCTAGGACAGAGCCCAGAAATCTGTATTTTAATAAGTCCACCACTATTGATTCTAGGATGCAAACTCAAATTTGAGACCCACTGATTTAGTCTTGCGTGTCAAGGACCCAATCATACATATGTCTGGCTTGGTGGGCTATATATTTTTGTCACAACTTAACTCTGCTGTTGTGCTGTGAAAACAGCCATAAATATAACGTAATATGAATGAGCCTGACTGTGTTTTAGTGAAACTTGATTTACAGAAATAAGCAGGAGGCCATATCTGGTCCCCGGGAGGTAATCTGCCAACCTCTGAGAGTTTTAAATAGTGTTTCATCCATCAGAATTTCTATTTCAGCATGTCTCTGATCCTGGGTTCTTTTGGAGCCCTTATTCTTTGCATGTGTTCTGTGGAAATTATGTTTACCCCACAGTACAAAAGAAAAAATATAACTATTAAGAAAAGTACAAAGTCTAGCTTTTCCAAAGTCCTGGAAAGCATGTAACAGCCCCATTTTACTAGAAGGAAACTGGGGCACAGGACATGATTGGGGCCTGCCCTGCTGCTCAGTCAACACTGTATTCCTTGAGCACCGTGTTCCCCCTTTTCTATGAAACCTAACAGAAAGAAGTAATACCAGATTAACGTGTTCACCTAGAATTTAGTAATTAGATAACCAGAGTTGTGCAACAGTAACCCAGGACCTGTAATTACATTCAGCCACTCTGCTCCTCCCAATTGACTCATTTTCCATGATCTAGATATCTACAATCTGCACCTCCTCTTATCTGGGGGCACACAACCAAGAAACAATGAAAACGGACAAAGTAGCTAATCATTGGCTTAGGTATTTCCCTGGATTTTATCAATCAATGATCCATCTGGATATTGTATTCTGTTTACAGAACAGCTGGTACTCTTTCCTCACCATTAGTAAAAGTATGAGTATTGTCAACAGGATAGGGACAGGTTTAGTCTAACCAGGATGGTATCTAGGTCTCATCTGAAGACTTGGGGCTATGGTGATCCTCCAAAATCAGGGGAGGGGGTTGGGGTGAAGCTTCAGGCCAAAAACATAGTGATCAAGAAAATTAAAAACGAATGTGCCTGAGCTACTGCACTAAATGCTTGCGTGGAATGCCATGACTTAACGACCGCTGATGGGAAAAGCGTGAAAAGATATGGAGCATGTTCTTCTTGCTTTTTGAGTTAGCATAAGCTAGATTATCTGCGAGTAACAAACAGCTCCCAGGTCTCAGTGGCTTTAATGCAGCAAAGGATTTGGGGTGATGCAAGTGCTTCTTTAAGGCAGCTTTCCAGGTCAGGTGGTTTTAATCCTGCAGCTCTGCCCCTAAAAACAAAGCCTCCACAGGATCTCATGCCCCAGCAAAGAGAGGTGTGTGTGTGGGACATCTACCTCCTCTGCTCATAGGTCACCCAGAATTAGGCACATGCCCTGTCCAGCTGCAAGGTGGCCTGTCCTCCCTAAGCCTGGAAGGAGAGGAGAACTGGCTGTGATACCAGTATACTGGAGCTCCTAATTTCAACCATATTATGTCATGTGTGTTTCCACAGCCCCAAAAGGAGGTCAGCTAACATGAAGCCAACCACAGCTGAGTGCACTGAACATGCAGTGTGTGTGTGTTTTTTTTTAAAGATTTTATTTATTTGACAGACAGAGATCACAAGTAGGCAGAGAGAGAAAGGAAAGCAGGCTCCCTGCTGAGCAGAGCGCCCAATGTGGGGCTCCATCCCAGGACCCTGGGATCATGACCTGAGCCGAAGACAGCAGCTTAACCCACTGAGCCACCCAGGTGCCCCACGTAGTGTGTTTTTAATTGAAGTATGGAGCACAACGTTATATTGGTTTCAGGTGCACAACATATTCAGCAATTGTATACATTACTCAGTGCTCACTGGGATAAGTGTAGCCACCATCTGTTATCATATAATGTTATTACAATATTCTGGACGATATTTCCTATGCTGTAGTTTTCGTTTCCATGACTTACTTATTTTTTTTATTAATTAATTTATTTTTTCAGCATAACAGTATTCATTGTTTTTGCACAATACCCAGTGCTCCATGCAAAACGTGCCCTCCCTATTACCCACCACCTGTTCCCCCAACCTCCCTCCCCTGACCCTTCAAAACCCTCAGGTTGTTTTTCAGAGTCCATAGTCTCTTATGATTTGCCTCCCCTTCCAATTTTTTTTTTTTTATAAACATATAATGTATTTTTATCCCCGGGGTACAGGTCTGTGAATCGCCAGGTTTACACACTTCACAGCACTCACAATAGCACATACCCTCCCCAATGTCCATAACCCCCTCCCCCTCTCCCAACCCCACCTTCCCCCAGCAACCCCCAGTTTGTTTTGTGAGATTAAGAGTCATTTATGGTTTGTCTCCCTCCCAATCCCATCTTGTTTCATTTATTCTTCTCCTATCCCCCTAAACCCTCATGTTGCTTCTCCACGTCCTCATATCAGGGAGATCATATGATAGTTGTCTTTCTCCGATTGACTTATTTCACTAAGCATGATACCCTCTAGTTCCATCCACGTCGTCGCAAATGGCAAGATTTCATTTCTTTTGATGGCTGCATAGTATTCCATTGTGTATATATACCACATCTTCTTTATCCATTCATCTGTTGATGGACATCTAGGTTCTTTCCATAGTTTGGCTATTGTGGACATTGCTGCTATAAACATTCGGGTGCACGTGCCCCTTCGGATCACTATGTTTGTATCTTTAGGGTAAATACCCAGTAGTGCAATGGCTGGGTCATAGGGTAGTTCTATTTTCAACATTTTGAGGAACCTCCATGCTGTTTTCCAGAGGGGTTGCACCAGCTTGCATTCCCACCAACAGTGGAGGAGGGTTCCCCTTTCTCCACATCCTCGCCAGCATCTGTCATTTCCTGACTTGTTAATTTTAGCCATTCTGACTGGTGTGAGGTGATATCTCATTGTGGTTTTGATTTGTATTTCCCTGATGCCGAGTGACGTGGAGCACTTTTTCATGTGTCTGTTGGCCATCTGTATGTCCATGACTTACTTATTTTATATCCAGAAGTATGTACCTCTTCATCTCGTTTATCTGTTCTGCCCATCCCCTCACTAGTTTGTTCTCTGTATTTAAGAATCTGTTTTTTTTTAAGTTTTTATTTTAATTCCAGTTAGTTATCATACTGTGTAATATTAGTTTCAAGTATACAATAAGTAATTCCACAATTCCCTACATCACTTGGTACTCATCATGACAGGGACATTCCTTAATCCCCATCACCTATTTTGCCCATCCCCCCCCACCTCCCCTCCAATAACCATCAGATTGTTCTCTTAAATAATGAGGATTCAGTTTCTTGCTTTGTTACACTCTGTCTCTGGTTTTCTTTCCCCGTTTCCTTGTCTTGTTTCTTAAATTCCACATACCAGTGAAATCATATGGTTTTTGTCTTTCTCTGACTGATGTATTTCACTTGGCATTATACTCTTTACCTCCATCCATGTTCTTGCAAATAGCAAGATTTCATTCTTTTCATGACTAATATTTCATTGTGCATATAAACCATGATTTCTTTATCTGTTTATCAATTGATGGACACTTGCACTTCTTCCAATCTTGGTTATTATAAATAATACTGCTATAAACATACGGGTACTGATATCCCTTTGAGTTAGTATTCTTGTATTCTTCAGGTAAATACCTAAGAGTGCCATTGCTGGATCACTGGTAGCTTTATTTTTAACTTTTTGAGGAAACTCCATACTGTTTTACAGAGTGGCTGCACCAGTTTGCACTCCCACCAACAGTGCAAGAGTGTTCCCCAACACCTGTTGTTTCTTGTGTTCTCGAGTTTAGCCATTCTGACAGGTGTGAGGCGATATCTCATTTTCATTTCCCTGATAAGTGATGTTGAGCATCTTTTCATGCATCTGTTGACAATCTGGATGTCTTTTTTGGATGTCCGTTCTTGTCTTCTACCCATTTTTTAAGATTCTATTTATTTATTTATTTATTTATTTATTTATTTTTAAAGATTTTATTTATTTGACAGAGAGACATCACAAGTAGGCAGAGAGGCAGGCAGAGAGAGGGAGGAGCAGGCTCCCCGCTGAGCAGAGAGCCCGATGTGGGGCTCGATTCCAGGACCCTGAGACCAGGACCTGAGCCGAAGGCAGAGGCTTAACCCTCTGAGACACCCAGGGGCCCCATTCTACCCACTTTTTAATTGGCTTATTCATTTTGGGGATCTTAAGTTTTATAAGGTCTTTCTATATTTTGGATAGCAGGACTTTATCAGATATGTCAATTGCAAATTTCTTCTCCCATTCCATAGGTTTTCTTTAAGTCTTGTTGATTGTTTCATTTACTGTGAGGAAGATTTTTATTTTGATAAGTCCTAATGATTTATTTTTACCTTTATTCCTCTTGCCTCAAGAGGCACATCTGGAAAGAAGTTGCCATGGCTGATGTCAAACAAGTCACTGCCCGTGTTCCCTTCTAAGATTTTGATGGTTTCAGATCTCACAATTAGGACTGTAATCCATTTTGGATTTATTTTTGTGTATGGTGTGAGAAAGTGGTCTAGTTTCATTCTTTTGCACATCACTGTCCACTTTTCCCAGCATCATTTTTTGAAGAGACAGTCTTTTCCCATTAGATATTCTTTTCTGGTTTGTCAAAGTTTAGTTGACCATATAGTTGTGGGTTAATTTATGGGTTTTCTATTCTCTATTTTTGTCCCAATACCATATTGTTCTGATCACTACAGTTTTGTTATGTAACTTGAAGTCCAGAATTGTGATGCCACCCCCCTTGCTTTTCTTTCTCAAGACTGCTTTGGCTATTCAGGGTCTTTTGTGGCTCCATACATTGTAAGATTGTTTGTTCTAGCTCTGTGTAAAATGCTGGTGGTAGCTTGATAGGGACTGCATGAACGTGGAGATTGCTTTGAGCAGAATAGACATTTAAATAATATTTATTCTTCTAATCCCTGAGCCTGAAATGTCTTTCCATTTCTTTGTGTCATCTCAAAAATCTTTTCGATGTTTTATAGTTTCAGGTACAGGTCTTTTACCTCTTTGGTTAGTTTTTTTTTCCCTAGGTATTTTACTGTTTGGGTACAATTATAAATGGGACCAATTCATTCTTTTTCTGCTACTTCATTATTGGTGTATAGAAATACAACAGATTTCTGAGCATTGATTTTGTATCCTGTGACTTTACTGCATTTGTGTGTCAGTTCTAGCAGTTTTTTGGTGGAGTCTTTCAGGTGTCATGTCATCTGCAAATAGTGAAAGTTTTACTTATCTTCCTTACTGATTTGGATATGTTTTACCCTTTTTTAGTATCTGATTGCCATGGCTAGGACCTCCATTACTATGTTGAATAAAAGTGATGAGGGTGAACATCCTTGTCTTGTTCCTGAGCTTAAGGGAAAAGCTCTCAGTTTTTCCTCATTAAAGTTTATGTTAGCTGTGGGGTTTTCATAGATGACCCCCTCCTTTTTAGATGGCCTTTATTAGGTTGAGGTATGCTCCCTTGAAATCTATTTTGTTGAGGGTTTTTATCATCAATGGGTTTCACACTTTGTCAAATGTTTTTTCTGCATCTGTTGAAATGAACATATGCTTCTTATTCTGTCTCTTATGGATATGATTTATCACAGTGATTGATTTGCAGAATTTTGAAACATCCTTACAACCCAGGAATAAATCTCACTTGATCACGGTGAATAATTTTTTAATGTATTTCTGAATTTGGTTTACTAGTATTTTATGGAGATTTTTTTGCATCTATGTTCATCAGGGATATTGGCCTGTAGTTCTCTTTTTCAGTGGTGTCTTTTTCTGGTTTTGAGATCAAGGTAATGCTGGACTTATACAACAAATTTGGAAGTTTTACTTTCTTTTCTATTTTTTGGAATAGTTTAAGAAGAGTAGGTATTCATTCTTCTTTAAATGACTGGTAGAATTTTCCTGTGAAGTCATCTGGTCCTGGACTTTTGGGAGTTTTTTTTTAATCCTGACTCAGTGTCTTTGCTGGTTATTGGTCTCTTCAAATTTACCATTTTTTTCCCGTTTCAGTTTGGTAGTTTATATGTTTCTAAGAATTTTTCCATTTCTTCTAGGTTGTCCAATTTGTTGGCATATTGTTTTTCAAAATATTCTCTTGTGATTGCTGTATTTATGCGGTGTTGGTTCTTATTCTCTTCTCTCATTTGTGATTTATTTGGGTCCTTTCTTCTTTTTGATAAGTCTGGTTAGAAATTAATCAATTTTATTGATTTTTCCTCCCTACCCATCCACAAAGAACCAGCTCTTGGTTTCATTGATTGGTTCTGCTGGTTTTTTTGTGGTTTCTATATCATTTATTTCTGCTCTGATTTATTATTTCCTTCCTTCTGCTGGCTTTAGGGTTCATTTGTTGTTCTTTAGCTCCTGTAGGTACAAGGTTATGTTGTTTATTTGAGATATTTCTCGCTCCTTGGGGTAGGCCTGTATTGCTATAGACTTTTCTCTTAGCAAAGCTTTTGCTACATCCCAGAGTTTTTGGACTGTTGGGTTTTAATTTTTATTGGCTTCCATATACTTTTTAATTTCTTCTTTGATTTTTTTGGTTCACCTATTTATTGTTTATAGCATATGATTAACATTCATGTATTAGTGTTCTTCCCAGATATTTTTTTTGTGGTTGACTTCTAGTTTCATGGTGTTGTGATCAGAAAATATACACTGTATGATTTCAATCTTCCTAAATTTGTTGAGGTTTGCTTTGCATGCTAATGTGCGATATATTTGGGAGAATGTTCCTATACACTTGAAAGGAATGTATTCTGCTGTTTTAGGATGGAATGATCTGAATATATCGTTAAATCCTTCTGGTCTAGTGTGTCATTAAAAGCCATTGTTTCCTCTTTCCTGTTTAGATGATCTGTCCATTGATATAAGTGTGGTTTTAAAGTCCCCCACTATTACCGTATTATTATTAGTTAGTTTCTTCTTTTTTTTGGTATTAGTTTCTTTATGTTTGTTATTAACTGTTTAATGTACTTGGGTGTTCCTAGTATTCCTTTTGTTTTTTATATTCCACATGTATGTGAAATCATATGGTATTTGTCATCTCAGTGTAATGCCCTCTTTGTCCATCCATGTTGTCACAAACAGCAAGATCTCATTCTTTGCTATGGTTGAGTAATATCCCCATTGCATATAGACACACACACACACGCAACACAGATCTTCTTAATCTATTCTTAATTGACGGACACTTAGGTTTCTTTTTTTTAATATTTTATTTATTTGTCAGAGAGAGAGAGAGCACAAGCAGGAAGAGTGGCAGGCAGAGGCAGAGAGAGAAGCAGGCTTCCCGCTGAGCAAGGAGCCAGATGCAGGACTTGATCCCAGGACCCTGGGATCATGACCTGAGCCGAAGGCAATTGCTTAACTGACTGAGCCACCCAGGCGTCCCAACACTTAGATTTCTTATATAATATGGTTATTGTAAATAATGCAGTAAACATAGGGGTGCATACATTTTTCAAATGAGTGTTTTCATTTTCTTTGGTTAAGTACCAGTAGCAGAATTACTGGATCACATAGTATATCTATTAACAAGGAGTATTTTTAGGAGTCCTGACATATTATGCATACATAATAAATACTGTTGTTCCCAATCACCTATCAAACACTGGTCCCTGATGTCCTAGTTGTCAGCACAAGCCTATTTGGGTTTTACTATGATTGCCTCTACTCTTTGTAGGATTCAGATCAGCTGCCAGACAGGGTGTCTGTGAAAGAGGCCAGCCAGTGAATTAGAACCACTAAAACCAAACACAGAAGTGGAAGTGAAGACCAGTCTGTCTTCTCAAGTCTTTCCACCATCCTTGGCCCTCTCCCTTCAGACAGGACACAGCTACCCTTTAGAGTGTCCTGCTTTATCCCACTTCAATATCTTGAATTAGAAGATGATACTGAATAAGACCCTGACAGACAAAGACTCCAGGACTCCTTTTCATGGGCCAGTCCTCTGCCTACCAACTCTTCATCTGTTCAGAACAGGGTTCTTTCATAAATAACATTGCCTGAGCTCTTGCTGTGTGTCAGGCACAGTGATAGAAATGTTATATGTATTATCTTAGTACCACAACAGCCCTATGAGGAAGACATTGTGTTTATTTTATAGATTAGAAAACTGAGAATGAACTTGGCTCCATTACTTATTTAATGGATAAGTAATTCCACAAGTTTATACAATTAGCAAGTGGCAAAGCTGGAACCCACCCTTAGGCCAAAGCCAGGCTATGTTCTATCTGTTGTGCTGTGTTGTCTGACCGATGATTGCTTTTTTTTTCATTCATCAAACATTTAAAGAGTACCCACAACGGATCCTGCACTTTCACAAAGATCAGCAAGACAAGAGCTATGCCCTCTGGTTGTTTGCAATGTGGTGGTTAAGATACACATACAATGTTTGGGGATTCTCAAGGCGAAAGCTGTAACCTACCTGGAGAAGATGGAGACAATTCAGAGAGGAGGTAACGCTGATTTCTGAAGAGGAAGCCTGGAGGTTTGGGGTGGGATAAGAGAGAGAATTTCCACTAGGTACTCTTTTATGCCTTTCGGAATCAGGATCCCAATAAGACATTAACAGACATGTGGAATTGGTGGTTAACTGGTTCCTAGTTGGGAAATGTAGATCACACATACTTCTGGCTGGCCGTGGCTACCACCATACCACACCACGCCACACGGCACGCTACCACACCTCACCCCACACACCACTCCACAACCCACACCACACCACACCCATACCACCCAACACACCCCCAACACCCAACACACCATCCCACACACCACCCCACAGCCCAACCCACACCCTACCCCACACAGTACACCATACCACACCACACTACCCCACACCAGCACTTGATTTCAGGCCAGGAAGTCCAGGTGTTGGGATTTGGGTCAGGATTAACTCTTCACTCAAGTGCCCATAATGAGGATGCAGCCAAGGCTGCTGGCAAAGATCTAGAACTGGCTCTGGGCCTCAGGCCAGGAGTGCTTCCAGTCTCCCAGGTGCAGTTCCTCTCTAAGAGTTCCCCCTGAAGTAGAGAAAGGCTGGTCCTGGGGACAGAGGAGTGTAGTGAGGTGGTCTCAAGCTGTACTGCCCAGACTAGCAGCCCCAGAACCTGGAAATTTGTTAGAAAAGCAAATTTCAGGTTTCACCCCAGACCGCCAAATGGTAAACACTGTGTCTCTTTTTAATCTGTGGAGATAATCCATTGTAAGAATTGTATTTCTTTCCCCAAAAGACACAGGAACTTGAAAGTTCTCCTAGGGTTGTTCAACCATTGCATAGGTCTCTGCCTCCTGCCCTACTTCTCCTGGACCAGCCTGGGCCACCTCTTGAGAGCCACAAATTCTCATTGCCTTCTGGAAAGCCGTCACATGGCATAGTACAATTTGAGAAAAAGCAAAAGAAGAACTGTGGGTGTATTGACATGAGGAATGATAGGTGGTTTGCTTGGAGAAGAAGCTGGAAAGAGATGAAGGGGATTGAATCTTGAAAAGAGGGGAAAAGAGAAGAGGTATGCTGATGCGGACACTAGAAGACTACTTTTGAGAGATTCCACAGGAGCACAGTCATGCTCTGGACCTTGCTCATGTCCTGGGTACCAAGAGGAGCAGCAGGAGACAGAAAATACAGGAACCCCAACAGGGAAACAGACAATAGATAGAGCCCTTCAATTTAGCCCACTCTTTATTGAGCACCTACTCTGTGCCAAGCACTCTGAAAGTGAAGAAGAAATACTAAGGAGCAGTAGGAATGTGGACCCTGCAGCCAGACTGCCCGGCTTTAGATTGCCACTTGAGGTACTGCTCAGCCAGCAGTAGCTGCATAGCCATGCCTTCTCTGTGTACAGGTAGCATCTGTTCCGAGTGGTCACAGCCTTGACCCTGCTTGTCTGGTGCCTGGATCATCCTAGTTGTTAGATCTTTCAACCATCATCCATGATGTCACTTACCTGAAGATTAAGTTTAGCAAGTTATTATGACTCTCCACCCCTCTATTTCCTTATCTGTAAAGTAGGAACATAATAATACCTATCTCAAGTGTTAGGAGGATTAAATGAGTTAACATTAAGACTTTGCTTAGAACAGCACCTGGTGCAGTCAGTTCTTGATGAACATTAGTTATGATAATTATTTCCTCTCAAAGCAGAAACGGTGCCTGAGTAAAGGCCAACATCTCAGAGTTAAATGTCCAGAGTGGCCTGAGTTGCTAAAACCAGAAACTTGCTTCCTGTGGTGACTTGATTCAAGAGCTCAACACCCACAATCATGTCAGAGCAGCAGGCGGTAACTGGATCCCACATGGTGGGAAGGATGACACCATTGCCTTTCTCTAGCCAAAACAGAGCCACTGCACATGCAGACAACCCTGCTCCCCTCCAGAACTTGCAGATGCTCTGGCCCAAGTGCTGGAACAGGCTCTTGGAGCCCATTCAAATGTGGGGAAATATTTAGATCCAATTGAAGTCACTCCAGATTGTTGGCTCTTATTTTAGATAAACAGGATAAGCAAAGTTGGCTTAAATGAAAACTGATAATAAATACTCTCTTTTCCTGTTTTGTTTTGTTTTTTAATTCTTCAAAGTCAAATGCTCCACGTCTAAAGGTCTCATGGGGAATGTCTGGGGGATTTCTAGAGCTTATTTTTACTTGGCTAATAATGAAAATTCTTTATATTATACAGGCCTTTCACATATGTGTGATGCTCACAATACAGCTGAGAAGAAAGTAGGACAGGTGATCTTACCTTCATACTAGACAGTTGGAAATTGAGACCCTGCGCATGTAGATGGTTTGTCTTGAGACTTATGGCCATTTCTGATGAGACAAAAGTAATGAAAACCTCACTCTGGAAATGTACAGCCCTTCCTATTCATTGACAAATTGGATCCTTCTTTGAGTACATCACTCTCCAAAACACTCACCCACCACAAATTTTCTTCAAGATACCCATGGGCACAGTGATCCACACATATCAGCAATAGCAGACCTGTGGCTTCAGGTGAGAAGCAGAGTGACCCACCCCAGCCAAGACTGAAGATCTCTAATCATTCAGCTACCACCACCACTTCCTCCTTTCCACACTAACCATTGAAAGCTGGTCCTCCACATGTTCTCATACCTCTGGTCACAAAAAAGAGAGTTAGGTACGTATCTTCTGCCTCCTAAAATAGACATTTGAGGATGGGGCAGAATGAAATATTTTTTAAAACATTTAAAAGAACTACATACATCTCTAAAGAAGACAAACAACTTCATATACAAACCAGACAATCGTCAAGCATTACAATGAGAAAAGAATGAATGTGGCAATATACAACTTTTCAAGCAGACATGGGTAGGAAGAAAATCACTATCATGGAGAAAAAGAGCAATACAGAGCACAAATATACAGATACATTTAATATATTTTGAGTCTCCAAACTATCACGGTAGGCTCTATTTCTTTGCAAAAATGGATAAATTAAATCTATCTTTCCACCATGAGAGATCATGAAATCAACTAAAAGACACCAAGGTAATTTTACGCTGTGACGCTCTTCTAAATTTAGGCCAGTGGGCACCACCACGATTTTGTTAGGCAACTAGACAACTATTTAGCAAGAGGTGCCTAATAGGTGTAACTTTTATGTCAGTGCTTTTATCCAGTGAGACTGCACGGTGCCTCTCCATGAGCAGTTCTACCACACATCCAACTGCAAGCACATGGCTGCATGAGAACAGGGAGCATGGCCAACAACCAACAGTTCTTCCTCTCAAATAAGTGTAACTCCTTCTTGGTCTTCTGATATCATAAGAAGCCCTAATCCAGCCCCTCCTTCCTCCCTTCCTCTTGTCTTGACCAGCCTCCAGCCTTTCTCTTTCATTACCTTGAATGGGCCTTCCCCAGATGAATTGTCCTAAACCACAGATGAGCCAACCAGTTAGAAGCATCCAAGCCTCTCTGCCACAGGGAATCCTGTGCACACTCTGGCCTTGCTACCCCTCAGTCACGCCAACCACTGCTCCCTAGCAGAATCTCTACTGCAGCCAGAATAGCTTTGATATAGCTGCTCTATCCTCCTTAATCTACCTAAGAACCCCTGACCACCTCCTCCCCAGTTTTTCCAAATTCCTTAAGTTCCACTTCTTGACTGTAGCCTGAAGGGATCTCCTTTTCCAAATTCTAACAGCAGTAGAATCTGCCATGGCTCTATTTGCCACCATGTTGAGGAAAGGAAAATGGTGCGAGAGTAAAGCCAAAGCAAAGAGAGAAGCTGAGATAGGAAGTGTGTTTTGTGTACGAGTATAAGAATCTTTCAATCCTTTCTGAAATGAGGAAAATTGATCAATTTTTTATATAACCTCCCAACCAAAATAACTAAAATAAAAAGATAAAAACAGTTTTAACAGAAGACAAAACAGTTGTTGGCAAGAGTATTAAGCAAATGGAACTCTCTTATACTATTAGCAGGAGGGTACATTGCTCAATCGTTTTGAGAGAGCAACAGCAACTACTGAGGTTTTGCACATGCTTGCCCCCTGAACCAGCAGTTCCGACAAAGCAAGGGCACGTATGCGAGGGAGACACACTGGAATGTTCACAGCTGCACTAACTGTAATAGCCAAATCCTAGGAATAATGCAAATGCCCACCAACTGCAGAAGGAATAAATATCTTGAATGAGTGAATACAGTGACTTAAAATACAGCAATATAAATGAGTGAAGTTAGCTCAAACTACAACATAGATTAATCTCCTAAAGATAATTGAAGAAGTCAATCACAAAAGAAATGGAATAAATGTTAGAACACGAAGGGGTTTCTGAGATTCTTAATGTTCTATTAATTGAATTGGAGGTTAGTTACATGGATGTGTTTGTTTTGTGGAAATTGATGAAGTTGTGCACTTCTGATAATTTCTCTTATACACATTACAAATAAATTATTTTTTTAAAGATTTTATTTTATTTATTTGATAGAGAGAAATCACAAGAGAGGCAGGCAGAGAGAGAGGAAGGGAAGCAGGCTCTCCGCTGAGCAGAGAGCCTGATGTGGGACTCGATCCCAGGATCCTGAGATCATGACCCGAGCCAAAGGCAGCGGCTTAACCCACTGAGCCACCCAGGCGCCCCCACATTACAAATAAATTATATTAAGGTGTGCGTGCATGTGTGTGTGTGTGTGAGAGAGAGAGAGAGAGAGACCCAGAAGCAGAACTAGCTGGAGCATGGGCAGTGAAGGAAATAGTCCAGAGAGCATGAACAGCATCCATAAGCACAGAGAGCTGAGTTCATGGGCGTGGAAACTGTGCACCTATAAGGTCCTGAATTTGGATCAATGCTCTGCCATTGCTGTCTTACAACCCTTAATAATTTTTGAGCTGGGACCTGTATTTCCTTCTTACCCTAAGCCCTGTTGATTTCATAGTCAATTCTGAGTACAGTTTTCTTGCCAGCTCCCAGGATCCAATCGATCTGAGTCATTGAATAGATTCAATCTCTAAAAACACTTTTGGATACCTTTTCTGGGAAATCTTAACTGCAACTGCCCTCACTACAAAGTCCCAAGGAAGTCCATTGACATCAAAGCAATAGGAAGTGGGGGAGAGGCTCACTGGCGGGAGCTGCTACTCTCTGAGTCCTGAGAAGTTTCCTGAATGAACCAGGAAAATTCAGTTCAAAACCAGGACCATTCAGTTCAACCAGATACTAGAAAGGAGAATTGCTTCCCTGCTCTGCTGGTTACCACATTTCTGGCTTCTTTTCTTATTAAGGGGCAGAATTACAAATTTGAGAACAATTGGACATGCTTATCTTAGGTTTCCCTTCTCCCTGTAGGGAACAAGGAACAGGTGGTTTCTGGTATACATTTAGTGGAAGGTCTTTGCAGCAGGTGGGGGGGGGGCTGCCTTTTCAAGTGCCACCAATTTCAGGGGAGAGATGACTATGCCTAATTCTGGGGGACACTAACAAAAAGCCATGTCCTCCATTCTGTTTTTTTTTTTTTTTTTTAATAGGTAGTAAAAGTGACATTTGGCTTAGACTTTCCTCTCCTTTGTCTTACCTCTCAAATCATAGAACCTGGGCATGAAAAGGCGAGCTGACCAGATTTCTGACCCTCTAGAAGATTATTATGCTTTGCCTTCTCTTTAAAAACGGCAGCAGAGGGGCGCCTGGGTGGCTCAGTGGGTTGAGCCGCTGCATTCGGCTCAGGTCATGATCTCAGGGTCCTGGGATCGAGTCCCACGTCGGGCTCTCTGCTCAGCAGCGAGCCTGCTTCCCTCTCTCTCTCTCTGCCTGCCTCTCTGTCTACTTGTGATCTCTCTCTGTCAAATAAATAAAATCTTAAAAAAAAAAAAAAAAAAAAAACGGCAGCAGAATTCTTGTGCAAGAACCACCCACAAAGTTCCATGACTGCATTCACAGGATAAAAACCAGCCTCCAAGCTGGCCTCTGTGTGCTTGTCTTCCAGGCAAGAAGCTCGGCATCTCAGTAAAATAACCCTCTCCTCTTTCCAAATACTAATGAGCATGCTTCTCTTCTCCTCTCCTCTCCTTCCACTGCTGGGTGCCTTTGCAGAGGGAATCCAGCCTGTCATCACTGGGCAGCTAGGCCACCAAGGTTACTGACTCTCCTTCAGTCCTGGGAGTCCAACCAGGTAGTCATCTCACTGCCAAAATCACTCTCTGTTAAATTAAATCCAATTCCCCACCCTGGGTTGAGCAGCTGTTACCACAGCCTGACTGTTGCCTGTATTTTCTGCCTGAATTTTGCTCAGAGTTAATCTGCGCAAGACCCAGGAGATTTTCTGGGGTTATTCCACATGAAAGGAAGAACTCTGATTTTCAACTGAGAATAGATGAAGTTCCCAGGGTACACCTCAAATAACTGCTCTTTCTGACTCCCATCTGTTTGGTGGTAGTACTCAATTTCCATTAGCTCCAAGGAAACCTTTTCCTCTCATGTGATGGCAGCAATAAGAACTTTTTTCCTTTACCTGCTATCAACCTCCAGAGTTCCAAATTATGAGCCCTGCATTTTTGTCACTCACTCATTTTTAGAGAACCTGTCCTTTAGTGACTTACTCTATTTTTTTTAAAGATTTTATTTATTTATTTGACAGACAAAGATCACAAGTAGGCAGAGAGGCAGACAGTGAAGGGGGAAGCAGGATCCCTGCTGAGCAGAGAGCCCGATGTGGAGCTGGATCCCAGGACCCTGAGACCATGACCCGAGCCGAAGGCAGAGGCTTAACCCACTGAGCCACCCAGGCACCCCTAGTGACTTACTCTATTCATAGAAACTTTAACCTGCATATTATCACGCTACCTTTCATTCATTCATTCATTCATTCATTCATTATCTGTTTATTCATTCAGAAACCTAACACTTAGTGAACATTCATTCCCCCTACTCTACTATTCCCCTGCAAACTTTTCTTTATGTTCTTCAATGCCTTCTTCATAGGATCTTTCCCAAAAACTCTTCCCTGTTTAAGTCCATCCTATTCTGATCAGAGCTCTCTGGTCTGATTGATTTTTACTCAGTATTAGCTTTTTAGTCTGAAGCAGACTGTTTCATCTGCTTATTACTGAACTCCCAGTTCTAACCCCCAGGGCTCCCACACACATTGTTTAAGCTGTACTAATGTCCAATGATTTTTAGATGGGGAGTAGGATTGGCAGTGAATCAGTCTAAAGAGAGGGCCCTTAAAGGTCCTTTGTAGTTTATAAGAAGCATATCCAATATTTCACTGCATTTCAAGTAATAATTATTTGTATTGATTTTGGCAATTCAAGCTCTCTGAAGCATAGCTTGATAAAATATCCCTAATCTATGGGAATACAGAGAAAATATAATAATACTCAGTGGGAACTTGTCCTTGTAGGGAATGACCAGACTCAGAGCCAGGAGAAGGTGAGGTGTTTCGATCTGTCTACACCAGAAGAACTAAGTCATCTCTGTCATCAGAGATCTATGTTTCATATACATTTGTTCAACATTTGTTCAACAACACTTTACTTGTGAATGCCCCTCCCTCCCCAGTATGAAACCCCACTGTTCTCAATGAACTGTTATAGACATCACTTCATACTTTGAGTTCCTTGGTTCGACTAACTGTAAGTGGCCTTTCTCCTGAATGCCCATTAAGATGCCTCACATATGACATGAATTTCACTATGGCAAACATTAACTAATTTTTATCCACTCACCCTCAAAATTTCCTTGAGGGCATAAATCATCTACAACAAATTTGACTTTTATTCCAGAACCCTAAGAAACAATAAAGATCACTTCATTCTTTCTCTAAACCAAAGTAAATTAGTTCTAAGCTTTACCACCTGACTGGAGATGCGTTAAATTTGTCTTTGGTGAGCTCCCTCCTCACATCTGCCCTCCCTCCACCACATGAGGAGAATACAATATTGGGTTTACAGGGGACTAGGTAACATTGACAGGGGCTTCTCCTTTGAGTAGGGTACTGCCTGCTTTGGTGCTCACTTTCCAAGCCCACATGGACAAGTTGGAGGAGATGGTCCCACCACCTCATGCTTATACCCAAAGTCAAGGTTAAAGCATTCTCAACAAGGCCTTCCCACCCTTTCCAGCATGACAAATCTTTGTCTCTTCTGAACCCCATCTCCTTCACCCCCAGTTTGATATTGACTGGATTTTAGCATCTGCTTTGGCCTCGATTTTGTACATACTTATGCCTCAGTGAGGTCCACCCCCAGTCCTAAAAGGAAGAAATCATCTTAGTTCCATTTGTTTCCTACCAGTAGCTAATGTAGTGTCTTAACATACGGTATTGAATGAATGGTTAATCGTCTTCTTTCCTCTTTAATCCCAAGAGATACCTTCTAGGGCATACAACCCATACTGTAGAACTCAGCCCAAAGATGCCTCCTTCAAGGAAACAGTCCCATGTCAACCACTGTTTCAGACTCGGTAAATTTCCTACCTGTCATCACAGCTATTTGCACCTTTATGTAATCACGTTTATCTGGGCCACAAGGTGGCAAGCTCCATGGGAACAAGAGTGACCCTTCTTTTTGCTCGTTCTCCCTATTTCCTGCCTAGAAATCTGACATCTGGTAGCCACTCAAATAAATAATGACTTCAGTAATAAAGATTTCATCCCCCTGCGATTGAGGTGTTTCTCTTACAGCTGTGGCTTTGTTTGCTGATGTGTCTGAAGCCATGGGACCATAGTTCTCCCCGAGGTAAAAGCAGAGACTCCTCCTGCTCCAGGACCTCCCTCAGGAAGCAGAGAGCATCAGGATCCTCCTCCAGCTCTAAGCCACGTCTTACCACGTCCACCTTGCCTTCACGGTCTTGTCCTATTAGAAAAAACCCTTACCCTCTCAAATATTTCTGCTTCCAAGAAAGATCCATGCAAACCTGAGCAGGAACGACTGTTTCCTCAAATTTCCACATAAAAACTCTTTAGGGGCCATTTAGGTCATTCTCTAAATACTATTTTCTACCATTATCATGTGTAGCAATAGACACGTTTACCTGTTAGGTTGAGAATAGCAAATAATCCAACTGGTTAATGTTCTGGACACTTGAGAGCTAATAGTTGTGTAATTCTAAGTGAGAATGACATTGATCACATTGTAGGTTGGTCTAGAGGAGTGTGAGAAACCTCATTCTCAGTACTTATGGAAAAGATCCTAGTTATTTAGGGTTTAAATGGACCTCTTTTAGCAGTATCTAGATCCGTGCTTTTCCATACAGTAGCTCTTAGTCTCCTGTGGCTATTTAAATTTCAATTAAAAATTAAATTTCTCAGTCTCACTTAGTCACTACCAAGCGCTCAGTAGCCACATTTTCCCTGTGACTGCCACACTGACCAGCACTATATCACATTTCAGTACAGAAAGTTCTACAGAACAGCACCCCTCAAGATGCCTTGAGCACACACCAAGTTGAAAACTGGTCTCTGCTTTTAAATAGGAAATGATCAATAAAGAACCACCTTCTTTACACCATGCCAGCGTCTGTTGTACCCACTTCACACACAGCGCATCATTATATCTTTGTAACTTGGGAGATAAGTAGTATATGACCACTCCTCTAAACTCATTTTCTAATGCTGCAATTGCAAAATATTACGGACATGATGCGTGTGTTTGATGGAAAATCGAAGGCCAGTAAAATGGGTCAGATGAATGACTCTACTTACCCACTTCCCTTTCTTCTTCTTTGCCCATTGACCATAAATATGTTGTGATGAGATGGGCTATAACTCCCAGCCCAGAGAGATGGTAATGTGGGTAATAAATCCTGCCCAGACCCTGCCTAAAAGGGCAGCCTCTCAGGTGGGGACTGAGCGGCCACCTCATAGACCAGGGCCAATCAGTGCAGCATAAGTCTCGGATTGAAACATTTTAGGATTGCCATCCTCACCCACTGGGATTTTTGCAATGAAATATGCTAATTACCAAACCAGTATGACGGGCAGCGTGTAAGAAGCAACAGTTCCCCTCCACAGAAATAAAAATAATATGCAGCCAGCTCTCTATTAACCACAGCAACCAGAGCAATGAGAGCATAGGCAATTGAAGTTATTGAAGATCCAAAGCTTTTCTCTAGCAAGTGAGCTCATTTTCAGAGGCTTCGAGACCGATTCTAATGTAACAGAGAGAGAAATTTTATGAATGCAACACACATATACACAGCTTGACTTGGGAGGATCCCACGGGAACCAGCCCAGATACCCATTCAGGCTTGACATGCTCCTGCCGAGCTTTAGACTTCCTGTTCATAAACTCACCACTCTTTCAGGACCTTCGGGCTTAATGCAAATTAATTAAACTGCCATGCAGTCATTAGACCATTATTGAGGTTTTAAAATAATTAAGAGTGAAAGCAACTGATTAAAGCCATTTCAGGCTGCTGCAGCAGTTTATGAATTATATAAGTTCCATATTAATGTGATTCCTCAGTGACTGTAGATTAGCTGGGGGCGGGGGGGTGGATATTCATGAAGATGGAATAAAAAAGCAACAGTAGCCATGACATCTTTTTGTTTCATATTCCCTGACAGCTTCCAGGGGCTCAATGTGAAGGCACAAAAATACTATATTTCTATAGCATTTTACAAAGAAAATAATATCATTGTCTCATTTGATCCTCCCACTAATTCTATGAACTTGGGAAGGCTGGTGTTACTCTCTTTATTTTACATGAAAAGAAACTAAAACTCAAACAAGTTAAGTGCTTCACACAGACAGTAAAAGTGGGAATGTAGTCAAATATCCAGGGCTAACTCCCAACCCAGTGTTTCTCCAGAATGCTACCATGCCTCCCTTAAGGATCATGATTCTCCAAAGACAGTTCTACCAATCTGAAATTTCTAAAGAGAAAGTTTCATTACTTTGGCTTAAAGCAAGGATTCACATATTAAAATAAAGCAGAAGTATTTTCAGGGAGAGAAGAATAGAAATATTTTTGTTACATGTTCTCCTTACACCCCATTAAAACTACAGAAAGAAAGAAAAGACAGAGAAGTAACACCATTTTAACTATGGAAGCAAGCACACGGCCAAAACACAATGCAGTGCACCTTGCAAACACTGCAAGATCTGAGTCCAGTTGAGGGAATATGGCAAAAGCCAACCCATCTACCTCAGACACTGATGTTAAAGAAACCAGGACTATAGTTACACTTGGGAGGAATAAAGGGGTTATTGAATGGGTAGATACAGAAGGGGTACTTTTAGGATGCTGGAAACATTACCTCATTAATGGTTAAATAGGTGTGTTCGCTCGGTAATCTTAGGATTGGTGTACTTTCTGAGTATTATACTTCAGTAGAAGAAAGTACATTTCATTGCTGTAAAAGTCATAGCCAATGATCGTTACATTAAAGCCAATGATCTTACCGTTAAAAATTCAGGATCGGGGTGCCTGGGTGGGTCAGTGGGTTAAAGCCTCTGCCTTGGGCTCAGGTCATGATCCCAGGGTCCTGGGATGGAGCCCTGTATCGGGCTCTCTGCTCAGCAGGGAGCCTGCTTCTCTCTCTCTCTGCCTGCCTCTCTGCCTACTTGTGATCTCTCTCTCTGTGTCAAATAAATAAATAAAATCTTTTTTAAAAAATTCAGGATCAAAAAAAAAAAATTCAGGATCAAAGACAGCCATAGAATAGGCAGAGGGACACTTCTGTTAACTGAACACCTACGTTAATTAACCCCTATGGAGTTCAGTTCTTCAGAAGGACTAGGAGAGGGGAATCCGAAAACGAAATCTGCCAATAAACTATTCCTATTTTTTAATCTTTTGGGATCAATTCTTTATTAAGATGTAATTGATATAGCTATAAAATTACCTCTCTTAAAGTGTACAATTCCATACATTTTGCACATATTTTTCGAATTCAGTAGGTTGACTTTTCATTTTATTGATGGTTTCTTTTGCTCTACAGGAGCTTTTTGAGTTTAATGTCTTGCTTGTGTATTTTTCAGTCCTCTCTTTTTTGTAGGTCTAGCTAAAGATTCGTGAATTTTATCTTTTCAAAGAACCAGCTCTTAGTTTCATTTTTTTTTTTCCTATTGTCCGTTTAGTCTCTGCCTCATTTATTTCCACTCTAATCTTTGTTATTTCCTTCTACTAACCTTGGGTTTCATTTTTTTGCTTTTTTAAAAAATTCCTTGCAGTATGGAGGTAGATTGTTTATTTGAGATTTTTCTTGTTTCTTGAGGTAGGCATTTATCACTACGAACTGCTCTCTTAGAACTGCGATTGCTGCATCCCATAAGTTTTGGTATATTCCATTTCCATATCTCAAGGTATTTTTTAATTTCTCTTTGGATTTCTTCTTTGGCCTGTTTGATGTTTGGTAACATGTTGTTTAAGCCCACTGGGATTTTCCAGTTCTCTTCATGTAATTAATTTCTAGTTTCATACCATTGGGGTTCAAAAAGATGTTTGATATTACTTAAATCATTTTAAAGTTATTAAGACTTGTTTTTTCGTCTAACCATATAATCTGTCTTGGAAAATGGTCCATAGACACTTGAGAAGAATAGGTAATCTGTTGCTTCTGGATAGAAGTGTTCTATAAATATTAAGTCCATCTGTTTCAATGTGTCATATAAGGCCAATGTTTCCTTATTGATTTTTGATCTGGATGATTTACCCATTGATGTAAATGAAGTGTAAAGTCCCCTACTATTGTCATATTCCTGTCTAATTTTACCTTTAGGTCTAATTAATATTTCCTTTATATATTTAGGTGCTTCTATGTTGAGTGTGTAAATATCTACAGATGTTATATCCTCTTGTTGGATTGACCCCTTTATTGTTATGGAATACTCTTCTTTGTCTCTTATTCTTTGTTTTAAAGTTTAATTTGTCTGAGGTAAGTATAGCTCTCCAGCTTTCTTTTATTTTCCATTTGCATGGAATATCTCTTTCCATCCTTTTGCTTTCAACCTGCAAGTGTCCTTATATCTAAAGTGAGTCTCTTCTCAGCAATGACAAGCAAAGACCCAGATAGATGGGTCTTGGGGTTTTTGGCTTTTTTTCAATCCATTCAGTCACTGTGTCTTTTTATTGGAGAATTTAGTCCATATACATTTAAATTAATTACTGATAGTTGTGTGCTTGTCCTATTTTGTTAATTCTTTTCTGGTTCCTTTTATAGTTCCTCTCTGTTCCTGTTGTCTTTTCTTGCTCTCTTCCTTTGTGGTTGGATGCCTTTCTTTAATGTTACCTTTTCATTTATTTCTATTATTTTTTGTGTATTTATTATAGGTTTGTGATTACCATGAGGTTTGTATATAACAACTTATATCTGTAACAGTCTGTTTTAAGCTGATACAACTTAAGTTTGGTCCCACTCTAAAGCTCAATATTTTTACTCTTGTTCCCCCACCCACATTTCTGATTTCAGATTTTTTATCTTTTTATCTTGTGTTTCTTTTAACTAATTTCTGAAAATATAGCTATTTTTACTACCTTTGTCTTTTAAACTTCATACTAGCCTTATAAGTAATTAATCCACTACCTTTACTATATATTCATCTTTCCAGTAAGATTTATTCTTCCATTAAGTGTTTCTTGTTCCTAATTAGCACCCTTTATTTCCAGTTTAAAGAAGTCCCTTTACCATACCTTGTAAGGTTGATTTAGTGGTAATGAACTGCAGTATCTTCTGCTTATCTGGAAAACTCTCTGTCCTTCAATTCTAAATGATAACTTTGCAGGGTAGAGTATAGTTAGTTGGTAATTTTTTTCTCTCAACACTTCGACTATATTTTGCCACTCTTTTCTAGCCTGAAAAGTTTCTGCTGAAAAATCTGCTTGTCTTGTGAAAGTTCCCCTGTGTTTTTCTTGCTGCTTTTAACATTCCCTCTTTGTCTTTAACTTCTGACATTCTAATTATATTGTGTCTTGGTGTGGTTCTCTTTGGGTTCATCTTCTTTGGAACTCTCTCAGCTTGCTGGGATCCTGATATCCTGCAGATTAGGGAAGTTTTCAGCCATTAGTTTTTTCAATATGATCTCTGCCATTTCCTCTCTTTCTTCTCCTTCTGGGAGTCTTATAATGTGATTGTTATCCCATTTGATGTTTCCCCATAAGTCTCTTAAGCTATCTATTTTTTTGTTCCCCTCTGCTCTAATGGGTGAAATCCATTGCTTTGTCTTTGAGTTGATGGATCCTTTCTTTGGCTTCATCTAGTTTTCCGCTGAATACCTCTAGGGTACTTTTTAGTACAGTTATTATATTCTTTAGCTCTGTGACTTCTATTTGATTCTTTCTTCTATTCTCCATATCTCTGTTGAAGTTCTCACTATGTTCACGTATCCTTCTCCCCAGTTTGGTGAGCATCTTTTTGACCATGACTTTGAACTCTTTTTCAGGCAAATTCCTTACCACTATTTTATTAAAGTTTTTTTCCTGAGGTTTTGTTTTGTTCTTTCATTTAGAACATATTCCTCTGTTTCTTCATTTTGCTTGACTCTCTGTGTTTGTTTCTGCGCAGTAGATGAAGCAACCACCTCTCTCTATCTTGAAGGAATGGCCTCATGTAGGAGATGAAACTTGTCATTCAACCCTGCCCTGGCTTTTTGTCATCCCTCCAATTTTTGCACTTGTCCAAGCAGTATATTATATTTTTAATGGCTTCCAGTAGCTGGGGATGTGCCAAGACCTTTCATTGTTCCTAAAGGTAGGCTCTTAGAAACCAGATTCAGCCTATTTGGAAACCAAATCCTCTTCCAGCAGCTTTTAAAAGTGTGCAAATATGTACATTCCTATGGGACCACAAGCATAAGCCCCACTGGCTACCAAAGCCAGGTAATCAGGAGGCATCCCCTGATTATGACAGCAGCTACAGAACTAGAGTGCCAGACATAAAAACAAGGGCACCAGGCATGTGTGCAGTTCCCTTCCAGCAGATACCAATGCTCTGGAGCATGTTATAAAGTGCAAAGATAGTACCCACCCTCCTAGGTCCCTGGAGAAGATTGCAGTCAACCTATAGATGTGTGCCCCTCATGGTGCAAGTATGAAGATAAGCTAATAGGCATCTTCCACAGAAAGACTGGGTGCCTCATTTGTTGCTTCTCTGTAGTGCCCTGGGGGTGATATCTAGGTAAGAGCTCTTTCTCCATTTCTTTCAGGCTTGTGGGACCTACAGACATGAACCTAGAAGGCCATCACACCAGGCAATCTACAAGTGTTCCACTGGGGCCAGCTGCAAAAATCAGGGTGCCAGACTCATGTACAAGCACCTTTCCAGGGGATACTGGTTACCTAAAGTGAGGCAGAGGGAAATTGCAAATGTACTAGCCTCCACAGGCATTCTAAGCTAAATGTATTGAGGCATGTCTCACTAGTGCACATCATTTAAGCTGGGATTTCTGATGTGCAGTCCAAACCCTTTTTCTTCATAGAGAAGCTTCAGTTTGTGAGTTCTCTCCTGGTTGTGGTTCATAGCACGAAGTCATGTGGTTTATGGCAAGATTATATCTCAGCCCTTCTACCACCTTTGATGTGGGTTTTCTTTCATTCATCCAATGTGTAGGAGTTGTTCAGCTAGTGCATGGATTCTATTCAATGAAAATTGTTTCATATATAGCTGTAGATTCAGTGTTACCATGAAAGTAAGTATTTTAGGACCCTCCTATGTCACTATCTTGTATCAAAACCTAATCATTTTTTAATGTTTGCTAGATTAGTTTGATAGTAATTTGTAAAGGATTTTTTAGTTTATATTCATAAAGGATATTAATCTATAGTTTTCCTACATTGTCTGGTTTTAGAATGAATTCTTCTACTTTTTTGGAAGACAATGAAAAACTGGTGTTAATTCTTGTTTAATGATTGGTAAAGAAGTCCCTTACTGGCTCAGTTAGAAGAACATATGACTCTTGATCTTAGGGTTGTGAATTCAAACCCCACATTGAGTGTAGAGATTACTTACTTACAAACATACATACATGTAGACATACAGGAGAATGACAACAAAAAGACCTTTTAATTTTTTTTTATTTGACGGAGAGAGAGGTCACAAGTAGGCAGAGAGGCAGGCAGAGAGAGAGGGAGAAACAGGCTCCCCACTGAGCAGAGAGCCCGATGCGGGGCTCGATCCCAGGACCCTGAGATCATGACCTGAGCCAAAGGCAGAGGCTTAAACCACTGAGCCACCCAAGTGCCCCCAAAAAACCTTTTAAAAAATAAATAGGGGCACCTAAGCGGCTCAGTAGGTTAAATGTCCAGCTCTTGATTTCAGCTTAAGTTATGATCTCAGCCCTGCTTTCTCTTCCCTGCTGGTCAATAACCTGCTTAAGATTCTATCCATCTCCCTCTCCTCCACCCCGGGTCTCTCTTTCTCAAAAAATTTAATGTGTGTGTGTGTGTGTGTGTGTGTGTGTGTGTCTGTGTGTGTGTGCGAGAGAGAGAGAGAGAGAGAGAGAGAGAGAGAGAGAGAGAGATTGGTAGAATTCACAATGAAACCATTTGGTTCTGGGCTTTTCTTTTTGGGAATTTTTTTAAATTTAATTTAATTATTTTTCAGGGTTCCAAAATTCATTGTTTATGTACCACACCCAGTGCTTTGATTACTAATTCAATCTCATTATTTGTTATATGTCTATTCAGATGCTCTGTTTCTTCTTAAGTCCATTTTGGTAGTTTTTTTTTTCTTTCTAGAAATTTGTCCATTTAATCAGTTTTCTAAGTTGGTTTGCAATTATCATAGCCATATAATCATTTTTATTTCTGTAAGGTCAATTTCTATAAGTGAAGACCCCCTCTTTCATCCCTGATTTTATTAATTTGAGTCTTCTCTCTCTTTTTTTTTCCCCTCATCTGTCTTGCTGAAAATTTGTCAGTTTTGTTAGTCTTTTCAAAGAACCACAGGAGTAAACAAAAAGCAACATTCATTTACTTAGATTGTAAGAATTCCCAATGTAAAGAGCACCCATGTAGGTTAATGCAGCAGCTGCAATGTCACGAAGAACTGGGTCACTTCCATCGGTCTGCAGTGAGATTCTCATGTGTCTTGGTTTTTTTTGTCCCTCCTCATGGCTGCCATTCCACAGGTATCCATGCAGATGCAGTAGTGTCAGTAGAAGAGTAAAAAAGAAAAAAAAACAACAAAGCATTTTTTTAAGACTTTGCTGCAGACCCTCTCCCACATTTCATTGCCAGAACGAGTCAAATGCTTCTCCAAGGTAAAGTGTCTAACAAGGCAAATGGGACTGACAGGTAGTTAAACAAATGTACTGAGATAGTTTCTCATAATTTTTTAGAAGATTTTATTTATTTATTTATTTGACAGAGATCACAAGTAGGCAGAGAAGCAGGCAGAGAGAGAGAGAGGGAGAAGCAGGCTTCCTGCTGAGCAGAGAGTCCGATGTGGGGCTTGATCCCAGGACCCTGAGATCATGACCTGAGCCGAAGGCAGCGGCTTAACCCCCTGAGCCACCCAGGCGCCCCAGTTTTTCATAATTTTTAAAAGAATTTTAGGAGGGGCGTTTTGTTTTGTTTTGTTTTGTTTTTAAGATTTATTTATTTATTTATTTGACACAGAGAGAGAGAGAGAGAGAAAGTACAAGCAGGGGGAGTGGCAGACAGAGGGAGAAGCAGGGTCCCACTGAGCAGAAAGCCCAACACAGCGCTCGATCCCGGAACCCCAGAATCACGACCCAAGCTGAAGGCAGCTGCCCAACCAACTGAGCCATGCAGGCCCCCGACTTTTTTTTTAAGATACTGATGTCTCTTATACTAGGAAAAATGTTAAGCTGAAGTTCAACAATTATTTGGGGTTATTTTTCTTTGTCATATGTAGCAATATTTTTTATTTTAGTAATATGAATACTAAAATAAATGCATACTATAACCCCAAGTTTCTAAAAAAAAACTCAGAAGATCAAACTCATAAGGGATAGCTATTTTTACTGAAACATAAATAACCCTAGGAGCACTAATATTACATAAATGTAATTTGCCTATAGTTTTTTATGTCATTATCCACCCTTGATATCTTGGTCTTAATTAGTTCAAATCAGCTTATTTGTCATATTGGAATGCAAAACAGAGCACCATGAGGGAAGAGAGAAGGGCTCAGAATGTTTATAGAACTAACTGAAAGGGACGCTGTGGTTCGGGGGGAATGGGGGTTCCTGAGCAGCTCTCAGGTAACAAGGAGCCATGCGGGGCAGCCACACGAGGGCTCGACTTGTGATTTTCCTGTATCTCTTCCTTCCAAAAGCACGGAAAGCCTCCTGTGGAACATTCAAGATCTGAGCCATGGTATCTATTTAATATTGACGATATGGCCTTGGGCCAGAAGTTGATGATACAAGGATGATCTTAGGGTTCCCGCCCTCAAGCGCTCACAGTCTAATGGGAAAGATGAACTCATAAAAGCAATTTTGAGTGCAACAATGGGGGTGCAGTGGAATGAGCAGTTGCCCAGAGGGGGTGGTGATTAATTCAGTTTCAAAAGGCAGAGACAGCTCTATAGAGGAAAAATAAAAATCACAGAATGTGTTTGAGTTCACCAAGTATACAGCACAAGGCAGGATTTTCCAGAAACTGAGAAGAGAGGTTTAAAGCCACGTGACCTGCTCAGGGAACCCAGGACAACTAATGTTGCTCCAGTATGGCTGTGGAGGGTGAGGAAGCTGGAGCAGGGAGACAGGGACTAGACCTGAGCACGCCTTTCTTGCCTTGCTAGGAAGATTGAAGCTTATCCTGTGAACCATGGGAATTACTGAAAGTTTTGAAGTAATGAAATGTCTCAGTTTATACCTACAAAGAACGTACTGCATCAGGTCAAGTTGAAAAGCCAAAACCCCATTAAAAGAATGGTGCACGTGATAGATGTTGTAACTAGGGAAGTGACAGTAAGAAGAAACAAGAAAACAGTCGCTGACTGTCTGTGGGGTCCGGTAGACAGCAGTAAAATATGCTGTGTCAGTCTCTGGTTTGAGCAACTAGGTATGTGTGGGCTGGAAGGTTTGGCCCAAAGTAAGTTGAACTCAGGGTGTCAGCGGGACAGTCCTATGAGGGCGCATATTTAGCAAGTGAGCATAGGTCTCTTCCCAAAATACAGATTTAGAAGGTTTGAGGTGGCATCTCCTGAAGCTATGGGGGAGAAGGTCAGATTGCCTGGGGAGAGAAGCTAAAGTAGGAAAGGAAACTAGAAAGGCCTCCACAATTCCAGAATGAGGAAAGCAGTCTGAAAAGGAGACCAGTCAGAAGATCAGAGAGGTAGAAGAGATGAGAAAAAAACAGTGCATCTCTATCCAAAGGGTGAAGAAATTCCTCAAAGTGAATAATAGTCTCTGTTAAATAAATAATAAATAAATAAATACATAAATAAATAAAACAAATAAGAGAAAGAAGAAAAAAAAAAAAGGAGGAGAAGAAGGGAGGGGAGGAGGAAGAAGGGGAGGAGGCGGAAACACATCCAGCATCAATGGCAGAGCCTGATGCCCCTTTAAGTGCCCCGAATTCTGCAGCTTGTCTTCGCTGCCTTTTCTCTGGGGAAGGAGAGGCAAGGTCAGATGAGGCCCAGGGTATGAGGTTCTGGAGGAGGGAGCTGGAGAAGCCCATGCTGCTCCTAGTGATCTTTCCTTCCCCACCTCTCTGGTCTTGAGCAGGGAGATTTCTTGGTCAGTTCTGTGGAGAATGTGCATTCTCAAATGGAGGTTTCCGACAACTAAACATTAGGAACTTCTCAACCTGTCTCCTGAATGGTCCTCTTCTTCCATCTGACTTCATGAGGTGAAAGCCTGGGGCCCTCCTAGAGACAGCTGAGGAGAGGCCTGAGCAATTACCTTCACTTTGATTTTGCTCACCCATGGGCTGTGAGCTACAGATGGAAGCTTCTCGCAGCCTCCACCTCAGCCTTCTAATCTGCTCACTCTGCTGTCTGAAGGTGGACAAGTCTCTGTAGAGACACCCCCCACACACACAGCCTATAAACATAGTGAAGACACCACCCCAGTCAACTCCTTGAGGAACAGGGGGAAAACATAATTTTACCAGGTCTGCATGTCCCAAAGTCCAGGATCCCCCCCCCACCATAAAACAGTTTCTATTATATTTTTATTGTGATGGCTCCTTATTCTTCAGAGTCCAATATGCCAGTGAGCCTGAGATAACAAAGGCATGCGTCCCCGCCATGTGCTGTACAAACTGGGGTTTCCTGGCTCAGATATATTTTACGTATCTTAAGTTTCATGACAGATCCTCTTTCTACATAAAACAACATTTTCACAGAGCAAAGAGCCATTCCCTAATTTATCTCCAGTTTCTTGTGTCATGCTTCCTCACAGTGGAGCTCACTTCCGCCACTAAAGAGGCCAGACACCCTGAAAAAGTGCCAAATCCAAAGCCTCACTTTGTTTTCCGCGAGAGGGAAGAGGCAGAACTAGGGCTCTATCACAGCAGCCCAGGCAAGGAGACCCCTGGGTTGCCCTCTGGTGTCTGCAGACAACTCCTCCTTCCCAAGGAGCCAGCGAGACCCCAGGCTCTCCTCTTGAGGTGCCTATCAGACCATTGCAGACTTTTTTCTACACATTCTGGGGAGGGCCGGGGGAGGTGTGCAGAGCTTGGCTCATCCATCTGCCCCTTCTTTCTGGTCAGGTGAGCCTCTTGGGCAGAGAGAGCCTCCGGGGAACTGAGATGCATCCCTTGGATATGCCTGTGGAACTGACTCCCATCCCAGGCTGAACTTCTTAAGTCTGTAGGTGGTCTTATCCTTCTCTCACTCCACCCCTCTTTTAGGAATGGAATAGATGAATTTGATTTATGGCATGGACGGGTGCTCTCTTGCCTCCCTCTGTCTGCTTCTGTCCTGAATTTATGAGGAAGCTTGTATCAATCCCTGCCTACCCTAATAGACTGAGCATGAGCTTACCTGGATAGACGCCATCCTCTGCTAGGACTTCAACTCTACAGCAGGCTCATTTCTTATGCTGGTCATCTGTGTCATCAACCAGATGTTTCCCGGTCTCCTCCTGGGCACAGATACGTACTTCCCAAACTCTTTCAAGGTGGGCATGGACGTTTTTATTGACTTCTTTGGTCAATAAAATGTAAGCAGAGGTGACAGGTGTCATTTTCTAGGTGGAAAGTTCAGGAGCCAGCTTTAGAAACCTTGAGATAAAGGATACGGCTGCTGTCAGCCTGGGTCCCCTAAAAGATATGGAACAGAGCTACTTGCCATACATACTTCAGTAGTCACCAAGCAAAACAACAACAACAACAACAACAACAAACCTAGGATGCCATGGAAGTCCCTAGCAAAACTTCTTGAGGAAAGGGAGGCTGGTCAGGGAAGACTTCTTGGAAGAAGCACTTGTTGGTAGGAGTGGGGGCTGTGTGCGTGATTACAAGGCAAAGAGACTGGCAGTGTGGAGTGGGGAAAGAGGCACTACAGGATTTATAAATAGCCTGTGCAGAGGCCCACAGGATCACCAGCCAGGAAGGAGGAGCAGGAGTCATCAGCAGGGGCCACACATCCTCAAAGGCCTGGCTTATCTAAGAATACTTCCTTTCCTGGTAAATTTTGGTAGCATCCCAACTCCAAACAGAGAAAAGGAAGAGAGGGGGAAAAGGTATGCTGAAAGAGAATGAGAAAACAAAATTGAAGGGAAAAAGGACTAGAAAAGAACAGGAAGTCCAAAAAATTCAGACTAGAGGAGACAGTAAGATGAGGCAGGGGGGCATAGTGGCCCCAAGGATGTCAAGCCTGGAATCTGTAAATGTGACCGCTTTTGCAGAAAAGGTCTTTGCCCCTGTGTTTAACTTCATGATTTTGAGTTGAGATTGCCCTGGATTATCTACTGGGCCCTAAATGGCATCACGGGTGTCCTGACAGGAGAGAGGCAAGAGGAAACCCTCACAGACGAGACAGCCATGTGGCCCCCATGGCAGAGAGTGTGCTGATATGACCATGAGCCAAGGGGTACTTGGCACCAACAGAAGCTGGGGAAGGCTAGGAACAGATTCTCTCCTAGAGATCCTGGAGGGAACACAGTCCTGTTGGCTCTTTGATTTCAGACATCTAGAGTCTAGAACTGAGAGCGAAATGAATTCCTACTGTTCTCAGATACCCAGGTTATAGTGATCTGTCCAGCAGCCATGGGAATCTAGTATATACGATGGCAGACAATGACTTCCCTACTTCCTTTCTATAAAGCCCTGCCTCAGTCTGCTGCCGCCCGTGTAACCAGCAAACATTTCTCGCACTCTCCTGCCTCAGGTCTTCTCATTTCCTTCCCTTCCATCTAGCCAGACCACACTCTAGTGCTCCCTTCCTCCTTTTCACCCTCCTTAGCCACTCATTCCATCCACCTCCCTTCTCCTCCCCCAGCCTCTAGGCCCAACAGAACCGCCATGTTGTTGGCCAGGCTTCTCCACTCAGAGGACCTCCAGGCTCTCCGAGACAAAGAACTATACCACCCCCAAGTACTTTGTTCAGCACCAGACTCAATACACAGATTTGAGTGCACAAGAGGTAATTAATAAATCTTTGCCAATTGACGGGTAATATGGACTTGGTTATTTTTACTACAACCATTTATGAAGTGCCTGTTGAGTTCTAGGCACTAAGTAATGTGAATGATAGTAATGACCATTATAACAAAGAAGCTGTTCCCACGCGCCAGCTACTGTGATGCCCACTGGAAATGTTTTATATTGTTTAATCTCACCACCAGATTATGATTCTCTCCCTATTACAGTAGAGTCAGCAGGGCCAGGGTAAGTAATTTGCTCCATGACACCCAGCTAGCAACACTCAGAGCCAGAGTTCAAGTCCAGATCTGACAGGTTCTCAAAGCTATGCTCTAAGTAGAATCTTCTGGGTGGTGGTGGTTGGGGGGACCCAAACTGGCCGTGTCCTTGACTGCTGTCTTGAGGTGCTTCCATTTCTCACACATTTGGAGTATTTTTTAAAAAGAGTGTGAAGGCAGCTTTACCAGCCAGACATCCGTGTCTCTTCCAGGACCTGACTTCGGCCTCTAGATGGCACTCAAAAAGTGTGTCAGAGAAGAAAGCCTGCCAAACCAAGGGCGTTTCTTGCTTTATGGGGTTCCCAAAGGTGAGCTGTGCCAAAAAGGCTGGAAGAACTGCCCAGAAGGAAATAAGCCAAGGGTCAGAGAAATGGATTGGAAAACATATTTCCTGAGGTGTTGAGTGCTGAAAGAAAAAGATAGCAGCAAATCCACGCACTTGTATTTCCGTGAAAATGGTAATCCTGAGCAAGGCAAACTATTTAAAAACATCTGTTTACCAGAGGCACACAGAAATCCCCACGGGTGTCCCAAAGAAAGGAGAATTATAGGCACAATCCCTGACAGCGAGGATGTCCAAACACCTTAAAAATCCCTGTTGAGACGGCAGCTCTTAAATGATTCAACTGCCTCTTAGCCAAAACACATAGCAACAGCCATAAATACACTGTAATTAACATCACACTCAGAGCAAAGGGAACTTTGAAAATATTTCATTTAGTATCTCCAAGGAGTCGTAGATATTCTTCCCTACGAGTGAGGGCGTTGTCAAATTATTTATCTAGAGCCAGCTGTGTGTTGTCTGAGTGAGAAGACAGCTAGAGATTGCTGTGTGTTTGGTAGGAAGAATGACAGTCCCCTGGGCCGCACAGCAGCCCCGACCTCAGGGTCCCGCTGGAGACCTGGGCACGGCCAAGCAGCCATGTCTAGCACCCTGGCTTCCTGAGTGTGGGTCAGGGAGCGCTTCCCAGCTGTGAACTGTTTGCTCCCAGTATGCAAGGAAGTGAGCCCAGGATGTGAGGGTGAGCTCTGGAAATGTGGCTAGCAATCACACCTTGCCCTGACTTTGGGGCTGTGATGGGTTCAACAGTGGGGGACCAGCTCAAGTACAGCAAACCCGATGAGTCATTTGTGGCAAGAGATTGGAAGCAGTCCCTTGCATTACAGTCCACTTGCTGATGTGAGGCAGGACGGAAATGAATTTGAGAAGCCCTGTCCAGAGGCAGATTTCTCCAGCTCAGTCCGCCCCAGGCCCCAGCCGTGAGAGGCGAAGGTTGCTAGCTGCGTGGGGGTCAGGCCCACGGCCTCTGCGGTCAGGGAGAACTAGCCCCACTGCCTCTGGGAGTCACCAGCTGTGGTACGAGGCCCACTACCTAACCTTTCGGATCTTTTGTTTCCTGACATAGGGCTAATAATACATACCTTACAGAGTGTTGTGAGACTGTGAAACGGGAGATGTGGTGAGACTGTGAACGCTCAGATGGTTTTCAGACCCCTTCCTCAACCTCTCTCCGTAAACAATGCTCTTTATCTGTTGGGAGAGTTTTTGAAAAAACGAACCCCTCTCGGTCCTCAAGAAAACAATGTTATCACCACTGTCTTGGAGGTTCATTAGAACCAAAGCTCTGGATTTAATCAGTCATCAAACTGTCTTATGAAGAGAGAATTATAGATTAACAGACAGAAGAGAGAAAAGAGAAGGCCTGAGGTGAGGAATAGAGCTGAAAGGGGAAGGAAAAATTCTCTTGGACCCCAGGACAAAGAAAATCTTCAGACCTGACCCAGAGGAAGTGAAGGATGAAGGCTGGGAGAGCAAAAGCTCAATGCTAATTTTGGAGGAAGGTTCCAGAAAAGAGGGCCTGTTATCCTGGAAGAGTGGAAAGCGGACCCTGGGCCTAGAGCTCCCAGGACAGTCTGGTGCTCAGAACCACGGGTGAGCCTAGTGGCCCTCACTTGTCTCAGGCCATGTTCCCAGGGAGGCCCTGACTTCGTCTCTGTCCAGCACCTCATCCCATGACCACCTGGGCAGGTGAGACCCTTCCAGCACACCTGACCTTGCTGCTTTCATGGGTTCCTGTCATCCAGTAAGTAATATCTGAGCGCCTGCTAAGTGGCAGGCACCATTCTAACACTGGATACTCAGCAGTCAACGCAACACAATTCCTTCTGTCCTAGAGCCCGTCTTCCACACATGGTGAGAGGAAGCCTACAAAATATCAAATAAATGACAATCCCTCGCCATGGAAGCGTGGCATACTGCCACTTGCTTCAACATAGATAGGGTATCCTATGAGTATTTAAGTTACACTCTGGAGCAGGACTTTTTCCTGCTGAGGCCTATGGAGAGAATTCAGGGGAGTTCATGAACTTGGACTGGAGGAGAAAAAATTACAACTTTTTTTCACTACGTCTATAGAATTTAGAATTTCCATTAAGCATGAATGTAGACAACTATAGAAGTTGCTGTGAATTTGTAAACAGTGGAAGTTACAGACATTTGTATTTTATATTACAGTGGTTATAGGGGTTTTGAAATGTCATTTTTGGGCTTCATGGTTCCCCAAATCGAGGCTGTTCTGAGACCTGCCACGAGACTGTAATGTTCAACACATTAATAGAGAAGCACATGTATCATTATATTACATATATCTGGTTTTCAGAGTTTTGATGACTGTATTCCATCTAACTGGTTTCCTCCATTTGTAAACATTATGTGTAAACATTACTCTGGGAAGGGATCCCGGTCCACCAAAGAGGCCCCACGGCTCAGAAAACATGCAGAGCTTCCGCTCTAGGGCCTGCTCTTAATATGGAGAGAGCCCTATCAGGAATCCACCCTGCAGGCACAGTCAGCACACGAACAACCCCGATTAGGCATGTAGACTCTACAGTTCTGAGGTAGCCCTCCCAATCCGGCCCTTTTGATCCATGCTAGAGCGTTTATAAATTAGCAATGAGGATATTAAAAGCCATTTTTCATTGGTCCAATAGTAGTGTTCAATATAGGTAGAAAGAACATAAATATGGCCCTGAATGAAGAGGAAGAGGAGTTTAGTGAACCCAGAGGCTTAAACCCTCTGCAGTGGGGTACAAGGTCTGGGACTCCCATTTGCTCCTATGGTGAGATATTTAGATTCCAAGAGGAGAGTCAAGCTCTCTGCCTCTCTCATCTGGAATATTATCTCATTGACCTCCAGCTGATGCTTTGTACAGGTATTTGGAATTAATTACCTAGGGAACTGAAGGCTGAGTTTTCCACAAAGCTACACAACAATGTTGTATGACTCTTTGCGCCTGCTTGCTGCAGTATTTTTATGAGCGGTAGAATTCCTCCTGAGACCTGCTTCTCTTGTGCCATACCAGCCAGAAGCAAGGGGATGGGGAGAGTGGAGAGAAATGGAGACCACCTTCATGAGAACACACAGAGACTGTTTATTCCGAGCTTGCTACCACAAGGGGGTCAACCACCATCACTTGCATTGGGCAGAGACTCAAAGGGAGGCATAGGAAGGGGAAAGTGCTGTGTGTGAAAAGGGAAGGCTTTGGGTATGCTCTCATTGCCGGTTGTTGGCGTGAGGAAGCTGGAGGAAGGCTCACTAGAAGCAGAGAATCTCACCGGATTGGGCAGAAGAGCACATCCGGCATTCTCTGGTTGGTGCCGAGTTGGAAGTGAGAAGAAAAAGGAGGCGGGGGGAGGTATGTCTGAGTAGCTCAGTCAGTTAAGCATCTACCTTCGGCTCAGATCATGATTTGGGGTCCTGGGATCGAGCCCCATATTGGGCTTCCAACTTGGCGAAGAGTCTGCTTCTCCCTCTCCTTCCACCCCTCCCCCCTGCTTGTGATCTCTCTCTTTCTCTCTCTCTCTTTCTCAAATGAATGGATGATATCTTTAAAAGAGAGAGAGGGGGGGAGCCTGGGTGGCTCAGTGGGTTAAAGCCTCTGCCTTAGGCTCGGGTTATGATCCCGGGGTCCTGGAATCGAGCCCTGCGTCGGGCTCTCTGCTCAGCGGGGAGCCTGTTTCCTCCTCTCTCTGCCTACTTATCTGCCTGCTTGTGATCTGTCTGTCAAATAAATTTGAAAAGAGAGAGAGAGAGAGAGAGAGAGAGAATGAAGTTGGTAGTCCTTGTCCAAGTCTAACCATTCTGGATTTGTTGCTGCAGAGGCTGGGGTTTGGCTTCCTGGATGAGTGCTGCAGAGGGTGTGGGTCAGCGTTGTCTTGGCATGGATGGCCTGGCCATTCTGTGTTGCAGTTCCATGCGTCAGAGCCTATAGAGCTCACCTGCCTCTAGCAGGACAAGTGAGGGACAGCTGCCAAAACTGACCTCATGGCTGTGAGAGACCGATTCGGCTTCCATCTGTTGACAGGGGGTACATATGCATAAGGGCATCTCCAGCCCAGTGATGGTCTTGAATATCCTGTGGGATAATGCTGAGCCAGATCCTCGTACTTTTACCTGGAGCCGCTGTACTAACCATGTCTTATCCCCCCGAGCTGCGATGTGGTTCATGATACCTAATCCATCAGGAAAGCTCTGGACACAGTCCCTGACACTAAGTACTCAAGAAAATAGTTTTGTTTTTTCTTTTTAAAGAAGAGGCAGCACTTTGCTAAGGAGTTAGGATCTATGCCAGTACTTCTCAACCAGGAGCCCCCCAGGGACCATTTGACAGTGAGTGGAGATATTTTTTTTTTAAAGATTTTATTTATTTATTTGACAGACAGACAGATCACAAGTAGGCAGAGAGGCAGGCAGAGAGAGACGAGGAAGCAGGCTCCCTGCAGAGCAGAGAGCCCGATGCGGGACTCGATCCCAGGACCCTGAGATCATGACCTGAGCCGAAGGCAGCGGCTTAATCCACTGAGCCACCCAGGCGCCCCTGGAGATATTTTTGATAGTCACCACAGGGGTAAAAGATGCTATTAGCATCTAGTGAGTAGAGGCTAGGGTTGCTGCCAAGCATCCTGCAAGAAGCAGGACAGCTCCACAGCAAAGAATTATCCAGCCCAAAAGTCAGTCATGCTGAGGCTGCCCATCCAAGGAGAAAGAGGGAGGAGGTATGGGTAACAAGGGGGTTCTGCCGGCAGGAAGTGTATTGATCAGGAGATCAATTGAGGGTATGGCTTGGACCCTGCTCCGGCCACTTCCCGGTGAGTCCACACAAGTTCCCCAACTACTCTTGCAGTGGTGTCTCCCTGATGGGATGTACTGTGAGCTAACCAAGCCAATCTCATCTCACACATAGCTTAGGTTCCTTCAGGCAGATACTAATAGGGGAGAGCTGGACAGCTCTTTCTCTGCAACTTAGCCAGCATTGTAAAAAGGAGGAAATTTTCAAAATTCTGCCATGCCTCTAGACGTTTATTAGCAAGCAAACCCAGAAGTCCTCATAGTGTTTATCTGAAAGGCTCACAACATTCTAGCTTTCAGTCCCTTTAAGCTCCAACCCGCTTTGCTCAGCAGATCCCCTATGAGAGGGACACAGTGACTGTGGAGGCAGGGTTCCATGCATGGTATAATCAGCATCGGGCACCAGTCTTCCTGCTTGCTCATGGCTGCACACCAGACAGATCAGGGATGTAGCTCTTCCAAGTTATTTCTCATAGTTCAGGCTGGGGAGTCTCTCTGCATCTTTCTAAAATATTTTATCCAGCCTGAATATCTTGAAGATCTGCCTGCATTAGCTTAACTGCAATCTCTCTCTCTCTTACTTTCTCTCTCTCTCACAGGCAAAAGCACACACCCACCCACCCACACACACACACAAAATACAATGTCTACTTTAAAGTATATCACTGACAAGAGACCTCAGAGAGATTACATGTACAAAGCATTTAGTGCTCTTCTTGGAATATTAGTAAGTATACAATGTATGTTTGCTATTAACATGATCATTTTTTAAAGGTTTCATTTATTTGTCAGAGAGAGGGAGACAGAGCACAAGCAGGGGGAGCAGCAGGCTAAGGGAGAAGCAGGCTCCCCACCCAGTAAGAATTCCAATGCTGGACTCGATCCCAGGATCCTGGGATCATGACCCGAGCTGAATGCAGATGCTCAGCAGACCGAGCCACCCAGGCGTCCCTAATATGATCATTTTTGAAAGCCTCCCTCCAGCTCCTTGAGGAAAGGGAGGAGGTTTTTGTTTTGTTTTGTTTTTTATGTTCATTTAGCCACTGTATAGCACGTAATTAGTCCTTGATGCCGTGTTCAGTGATTCATTCGTTGAGTATAACACCCAGTGCTCACCGCAGCACGTACCTGCCTCAATACCCATCACCCTGCTACCCCCTCCCCATCCTCCTCCCTTCTGAAACCCCAAGATTGTTTCTCAGGGTCCATAGTCTCTCATGGTTCATCTCCCTTTAATATCTGAGAGTAACACAGGAAAGGAAGCCTCTGGCATTTGCTGAGCAGCTCCTGGGAAGCTACCCACTTCACACGCTCTGTGGCGTTTAACTGGCACAACTACCTGGCCAGGTGGCTTGATTACCACCAGTCCCCATCTGAGGAAGCTCGGATGGCACAGGCACCTCGCCCACGCAGCCCGTGGGGGCCCGAGCCAAGACGGAAGCCTCTCTCGGGTGGGAATGTCTGTAGTAGCCCCTGCTGCCTCCTTGGAACGGTGCTGTGAACTCCCAGTGAGAGGGAGAGATTGAAACCCAGAAGTATCGAGAAGATAAAGCCGAGGGAGTAGGAGGCAAGTGGGAATTCCAGAGAATCGCTGCTGGAGGCTGCCAGCCGAGCGCTCCACAGGGAACTGGGAACACGGTCTGATAAATGGAGAGCTAACAGGGTATTAGCTTCCCGGCGGTTGTCATGGGGGGGCGGGAGGGTTCTCCCAGATGCAGAACTGGAACCAAAGATCTGGTGCAAGTGACAAAAGAAAGAGGAGGGGCAGTCAGCAGGCTAGGGGAGAGGGGTCGCCCCTTTGGGACAACAATAGCTGTCAGCATAGGCCTGGGGCCCTGGCTCCCAGGCAGGCCTTAAACTCTTCAGGCTATTCTGGCGCACCTTGGAGTAATGGCTCTGATGCACTTGGGCAGTCTCTGAAGGCACACAGAGGCTGGGGGACTGACACACAGCAAATAAAAGCAACCCCAGGGCTCTGGACAGGGCACCAGCAGCATGCGCTGTGGTGGTCATTGCTGGGATCCAAGTGGGTTTATCCTTCAACATCCAGTAAAATCCAGGTCCTTCCTCTGGCCCGGCTGGCTTCCCGGTCGACCCTGCCTAGCCATGTAACTCAGTCTTGCCTCCCCTGCTCTGTTCCAGCCACACTGACCTCCCTCCATCCTTCAGAGACACGAAGCACACCCTAGCCTCAGCCTGTGCAATTTGCTAGTCCGTTCTTGAAACCCTCTTCCTGGAGAGCTCTCACTACCTCCAGGGCTTGCCCCAGAGAACATCTTTTTCAGGGAGACCCCATCACCCTTCTAAAAGGAGCACCCCTATCCTCCTTCCCTTTCCCCTGAATGCCTTTTCCGCATCACCACCTGACTCTGCATCGTATATATTTCTTTGTTCGCTTGTTCACTGTCTGCCTCGTGATAGAGCAGCACTCTGTTGTAAGCTCTGTGAGGGTAGGGATTTCTGCGTGTTTTGATCACTGCTTCTTCTGTGGCTAGAACAGTTTCTGGTACAGAGGGGAGCTCTGTAAACACTTGCCGAATGAGTGAATGAATACATGAACACAGGAATCCAGAATATATTCCCTTAAGACTGCATTTCTGGAAGTCAGAATTCCTTGGGGGAATGTATGACAAATGCAGATTTCGCAGGGGTGCTCAACTAGAAAGGACAGGAATTCTGAGGATTTCCTTGGTAATGTTACCACACAACCCCCATACAGCTATGCAGAGGCCTCCAGAAGAAGGTGACAGGTCGGTGGAAGGAAGAATTGCTTTGCTGCTTGGCTACTGAGGCTGGGCACTTGGCACCAGGGTCCCAGCCCTCCCCTCCCGGCCAGGTTCCCAGACCCCAAGCCCAGCCAGGAAGCAGGAGAACTGTCAGGTTCAAGGGATACCTGTGAACTTAAAAAATGTAGTTCTCAGGGGTACCCATGATAGAACATTAGGGGACCCCCATCACTTTTCACACACTATCTAAGCCTTCTTAATTCTGTGACTTCTGGGAAGGGGGGGTCCTCAGGACTGACTGAGATTGAAGCTGAGTCAAATTATTTTTTAATAAATAAATGATAAATAGCAACTTGATATGTTAATTGTTTTTATAACTAGCTGTGGGTCAATTAATTACCAAGTTAAAGTAGGTGAATTAATTATATCTACTTTAATATATCATTTCAACCTTCTTATATATTCTTTAATCTACCTCTCAGTAGTAATAATATCTAATATTTACTCAATATTAAATTCAAATTATACTCAAGAAATCTTAAATTTTTAAATCTTAAATTTAAAACTATACTAATAAGCATATTTGAATTAAAAGATGAATTAAGACTATGCCACCAGAATCAAATTTGTTTTGACGTAGAGAAAAATTAATGGAGATGTCTTCTTTGTTTTGTTTTGTCTTTAACAAACCTACTTTTAATACTTCGGGAATGGCGATATCTTTTAAATGCAGATTCCTGGGCCCCATCTCAGGTCTACTGAGACAGAGCCTCTGGTGGTAGGGCCCTGGAATTTGCATTCTTACCAGGCTCCACACAAAATTCTAGCACCTTCCATGAAGTTCAAGGATCCCTACGATGTGTGCCCTCAGGTGAGTAGGAATATCAGAATAAGCAGAGGGGAGGGGTAAGAGCTAGGCCCTGGCTACCCCCTCCAACCTCGTGCTCCAGAGTACTTGGTGAGGAGTCCTGTGATTAAAAGCCCACCTCCATTTCTCTTAGATGTGGGAAAGTCTAATTCTCTCCTGGCCCAGAAGTCTCTGTCTCTAGAGGCCTGCTGAGGTGGGCTGAATAACCCAAGTGGGGTTATTCATAAAAAAAGAAGGGTGGGCACAAAGCAGAAGGAAAATGGTAGAATTGCCAAATAATAAAGGTTAATACCGGAAATAATGTCACTCAAGGTTTCTTTAGGACATTGTGGAAAAAGTAAAGAAAAGCCAGACTTCTTGGAGAACAGACAGCCTATGCGCTGGATCCAGAGAAAATCTTCATGGCTTAAGGAAAAGAGTGGTAGTGGTAGACATGCCTTGGGTTCACCCTCACTCAGCCCTGCATTTTCTCTGTCCCTCTGGGAGAGCCATCTCCCTAATGTGACTTGGGTTTCTCATCTGTAAACTGTGCACAATTATCTCTGCCCTTACCCTTGACCTTTGGAAAAGTGGACTGGGGAGTCCACTGAGAGAAAATTCTCACATTGGTCGATCATGCCTATACTCCAAACAATGAGCAGAAACAAGCCTGTCCCAGATCCCAGGCCCATGGTCTACTTGACATTGCTTGACCATGGCAGGCGCGTGGCTACCAAAACTTTTAACTTTTGTCTTCTTTCTACCTGGACCAGTCTTTCTCCTTACCTCCATTCTGGCTTGTGGTTCTTGCTGGCTGACAATACCTGAATTCCAATTAATGTTCTTCCTGGAACATTCTTTCATCTCAGCATGCTGCCTTCTCATCTCTCAGACCTCCTCAGAGAGACCTGATCAGGCCTCCTTATTCCCGGACTCTTGCCCCCAGAGACTCTCTGTTATGTCATTCTCTTGTACCTTTGTCTTAGGACATGGAACTCTCTGAAATCATCTTGTTGGTCCATTTGTTCATGGGTTTATTGTCCACATCTTCACTGGCATGTGAGTTCCTTGAGGGCAGGAGCCTTTTCCTACAAGCACATTCCCTGAAAAGATGCCCATACGTATTCAGAGAATGAATGAATGAGTTACTCATCCCTCTTGGTCCACCTCCTCTCTGTTCCACTTTCAATTGTCCCTTTCGTCTCTTTGATCTTCTGATCTCTGCCCTTCCCCCCAGCCCCCACCTCTTCCTCTTTGGACTGTCCCCTAGATGGTGCTGGAGGTGAATGTTCTGGGCCCTTGCTTTCCTTCCAGGGTATTGGTCTGATACCTAGCCTCAAAGGAAATCATCAAAAAGATAGTCAACAGTTCTCTAGCTAACGCTGCTAACAACATGGCTCTGACGCGTTATTTTGCCTCCACTCTCTCCTCATCAAAGATGGCCTTCTGGCCACTCAGTCTAGGAAGGAATGAAATGGGGAGGTGGAGGGAGAAAACTCCATCCCGCCACATTGTCTGACAGGCATTGAAGGGGGCAATATGTGGGAGCTCAAAGTGAAAAGCCCTCGGAGGGTCTAAAAAAGGGGGAATATAAGATTGCCTTCGGACAAATAAGCGGGAAACCCACCAATATATGATCAGGGCTGCAAGCTGGGGCCAGCCCCTCTAAAGGAAGACTCTTTCTCTGACAGAGATGTTGGTCGGTCCTAGAATTAGGTAAATGTTTATTTAGCTTCATTACTTGCCAAACACCTTGCTGAGAGATTTCCTGGCATTATCTCCTATAATCCTCCCAATGGCCTTTTCTTTGCTGCCATTGGCTTTATCATCAGTGGGAACAGGAAGCATGTCTTTTGTTTCTCATAATTCTTTTCCATAATATTTTGTCCAAACATCACAGAACAGAACACAATACTGGGAGGAACAATCAGCATTGGTGGATTGATTCCTGTAGCTAGAGGGTTCCTCCCTTCTCAAATAATCTCCTCCCATGGCTTCCCTCTCTACAACAGCTGCACTGCCCTTAACCATCGATTCTTCTGTTCCCTCTGTGACAAATACCACTTTCGTCTGTCTTTGACAAACATCATTTATTTTAAAGAAATAGAGCCTGGTGGGGAGTGGTAGGGGTCAGAAAATGCAAAGTTCCATTTACAAAATGAATAAGTCCTGAAGATATAATGTACATTATGGTGGCTGTCATTAATAATACTATATTGCATATTTAAACGTTGCTAAGAGAGTAGATCTTGAAAATTCTTACCACAAGAAAAAAAATGTAACTATGATGGCAATGGATGTTCAATAGACTTGTGGAAATTTCATAATATATATAAATACCGAATCATTATGCCACACCCCTGAAACTAACATATTGTCATGCCAATACTGTCATCTATCTGTCTGTCCATCTATCTATAGCTATATATATATCGGTGGCTGGGGTAATGGATATTTGAAATTAAGAAGCCCATGTTTGAATTCTAGTGCTCTATGAAACAGCTGTGGGAGGACAGTGGGCAAGTTAACCCTTTGTGTCTATTTCCCTAAAGGGAAATCAGTCTCAGAATGGCTGATCCTAGAATTATTCTAAGAGTTATTGTAAAGAGTTGAAAAATCAAGTTTTGGGGTTTGTTTTTTGTTTTGTTGGGTTTTTTTGGGATGTATTTCAACTTTATTTTATTATTTCAGTGTTCCAAGATTCATCGTTTATGCATCAAGTTTTATTTATTATAAAGAGTTAAAATGTAAGTAAAGACAAAACACAGTACTTGGAAGGAAAAGTCAAGCCAGAGAGAGTATTTTGGGGAGAAGATAGTAAGTGCTTGCCAAGTGAGAGCCAGTAGGATTTTCTTGGTTATAAGCAAAAGAAACTGCGTTTGGCTAACTTAAGGGGGGAAAAAAGGAGTTTGTGAAGATACTACGGGGCTCACTGGCTTAAAAAGTAATCAGAATGGTCAGCCTTGGGAAGGGCCTCGGCTACTAAAATTCATTTAAGAGCATAATTCTGGGTATCGCACTAAGATGATTTAGCTCCAATTGCCTTCCATTCTAATCCTGGTTTCAGTTCACTTCACACTGGAAATCCAGGATAGAAAATCTGGGTCAGATCGCCTCTTTTCTTGGGGGAGCAATGAGGGTATCCACATGACTGGGAGTCACGGGCCCGGGGTTGAAATCCCTACCGGTTTTCTACTGCTGCTGTAAAGAATTGCCACACACTTAGTGGCTTAAAATAACACACATTTATTATTTTTCAGTCCTGCAGATCAGAAGTCCAAACCGTCTCTGTGGGCTAACATCAAGTTATCGGCAGTGCTGTGTCCCTCCCATCGGCTGTGACAGCCTGTTGTAAATAAGGTAATCTCGGCCTGACTACCCCCACACATTTGCCACATACTAAAGCCTGATTAATGGAGTGCTATCCCATCGTATTCACAGGTCCTACCCACACTCAGTGGGAAGGGATTATACACACCATCTGTTTGTCCAAAATATACCTTCTAGTAAAGTCAGGCTGGACAGGTAAACAGATTGTAGAACAGCATATGAAAGGTTGGCACAAAAGTGTGTATGGGCAATTATGAGTAAAAGTGTTTGGAGAAGAAAGGGAGAAATAGGCTTCAGAAAGGAAATGAATTCTGAGCTGAGTTTTTGATGGATGAAATTTGGTCTCTAATGTGAACTGCACATATACACCAAGGGGGAACCAAACTCAGATTTCTTGGTAAAAGACTAATGCTTTAATCTAGATGATACCTGAATTCCAAAAATCCCAGAGATTAAATCTAGGCAGAATTAGTCACTTAGTCAGCCAGTCAGGCCATTCTGACTTGCTTTGGCAATTTAAGGAAGCTTAGATAATACATCTGGAGCCCATTTTTAAAGCCTGCTGCATCTTGAAACTCTTCTTATTTTAGGATGACTGGTGAATTTTCAGAATCTCTTTTCAAAAAAAGAAAAATGCCACATGGGAGCAGGCACATGTGGCATTGCTGGGAGGAAAAAGAGTCTTAGTATTGTCTAAAGAGTATGGTAGTTGAATTCACCAATCAGCCAGTTGCCCTGGGCTTATTAGTTCCTTTTTAATCTTACATTGCAGTATAGAATGGCAGGATGGCATGAAATGTGAAAAAGAAAAGAAGGCAGAGAGGGCAGGAAGATTATTAAAGCAAGCACAGACGGAAAGGGAGCGAGTAGGAAGTCGTTCATGAATTTCCAGCTGGCTGGTGGTGATCGATCATAGGTCACTGGCCAGTGGAGGGGACATGGGGGTCCTTATTCCTGAGATGTATCTTTTTCATCAGGTCTAAGGTTGGTCCAGCCTAGAGTTAACCCAGCCTGAAAACTTAGAGAATTCAAAGTTTGTTTATTTGTAAATTTTTATCCAAGTAACTCATGAGCAAGTTTTTAACATCAGGTATACGGAGGGATATATGATGAAAGGCAGTCCTCTCTGTGGATGCCCCCTGCCCCCACTGCCCCTGATCCCTGTTTTCAGTTGTCAGAGTGGTTACTGCACTGCCTTCACATACTGTGTTTATGTCCCTCCAGCTTCGCAGACGAACTGAGGGGAAATCTCCAGACTCCCTTTAGTAGATGAAGGTTTATCTTACCTGTAACATCATACCAATCCCTAACTTCCATGATGTTTTACCACTATTTGCACTGCTTCCATTGATTATTTGTATCACTTTATTTATTTATTTTATTTGAGAGAGAGAGCGTGCACACACAAGTAGGGGTGGGGGAGGGACAAAGGGAGAAGGAGAAGTGACTCCCCACGGAGAGGGAGCCCTGCACGGAATTCAATCCCAGGACCCTGGGATCATGACCTGAGCTCAAAGCAGAGGCTTAACCCACTGAGCCACCCAGGCGACCTTTTCTATCCCTTTCAATTACTTCTTGTTGCATTGCCCATTAATAGTAGTAACTCTTGGCTTTCTCCCTTGTGTTGGAAGGATTTTTTATAAGAAGGTTGTTGGCAGGTGAAAATAGTTACACAGGATGTTAATAGAGGGACCATAAAAGAGGTGTTTCATGTATAAATATGTTTAAGAAATCTTGGGAAAATCAATAGAACGCGTTTCTCTGTAATGGATCATCTCAGAAGCTTTGATGTGCAAATGTGGGGTGCGAAGCTTCATCAGTGCATGTAATGTGCAGTGTTTCTCAAACTTTTGATCATAGGAACTCTTTGTACTATGCGACATCTATTAATATTTACTTGTACTAAAACATTAGCCATTATTTATCTGTCATTCTTATCTGCATTTTATCTTACAAGTTTATGAAAAGGTGGAGGAGGCCCTCTCCTGTTTGATGTAGTGGAAGGAGTAGGAAAGTCTCCTTTTAGCAAGACAGGCATGACCTTCTCACCCCCAAGCACCTGCTACCTGCCAGTGTTCCAGTAAGCACTAGCACATTGCACTCATGAGCTCTGTCCTAATAGCAGCCCCATTTTACATAGAGAGGGACTGAGGTTTAGCAATGCTGACGAGTTTGCCTAGCATCCCACAGCTAGTTCAGTGGTGGCATCTGGATTCAAACCGAGGCTCAGGATCCCCTAACTACTCTAACCTGTCTAACACAGCCTGAAGCACAAAAGTACTTTTAACAGAGCTTGGGCACTTTACTTAGAGTTCCATAATGGTTATGCTGGCTCTTACCTCTGTAGAGCAGGTTACAATACACCAACAGGATTTACTTTGACTATTTCATCAGAGTCTCACCCAACCCTGACACATAGCTAGAGTTGTTGCATATAGAGAAGTTGAGTGTGTTGTCAACTCAACATAGCGAGCCAGAGACAAAAATAATCAGGAGTTTGCTTTATTACTGGCTATATCCAAAAGACTTGACTTTCCAGATTTGACAAATAAAAACACAAGACTCCCAGGTACATTAGGATTACGGATGAAGAATAAATAACTCTTTAATTAATAGTTCCTTAATGTAAGTAGGTCCCAAGCAATACTTGTGATATACTTGTACTAAAACATTAGCCATTGTTTATCTGTCATTTTTATCTGCATTTTATCTTATAAGTGAGAACAAAACTCGGAACACGGGTTTAAGTGAGAGAAGGGCAGGGTGAGGGGAGCGACCAGGAAGCAGTGTGAGTCCGCCCGGTCTCTGAGCAACTGCTGTGTACCAGTGGTTTAAGATGGACCTTGAGATCACGATTCCCTCAGCTCTCGGCACAGCCAGACAAGCCTGGGGTGGCAGGAAGACAAGGTCAGGCACCTTTAGCCACAGCAGTCTCTTCCAGGGCTCCCTGAAGGGTGACCCAAGTGTAGCAAGGTTCAGTGTTGGGCCCCTGCTTCTCTCGGGTGGCATCTGGACCTCTATATCAACAGCCAGCCACAAAGCACTCAGCTTCCCACCATGGATAAGGGACTCATGGACACACTAGAGTTCATATTCCAAATGCCCACAGAGCAGGGCACACAGCTCAAGGTGCAACTTGTTGGGGTGAAGGTGGTCAGGGGTTCCTGGAGGGTGCAGCTCTAGGCAGCGTAGCCCCAAGTCTCTATTTCCTATATAACAGATAAATGTTGTTTTGTGGCTGGTTGCTCGTGCTAGTAACCCAGCTAGGTTCCTGGTGACTGCTTAGCCATGCATGTTCTGTAAATTGGAGCTTCATTGTCATGTTCAAATACTTGATATGCAAAAGATAGTTTGCGTTTGAACTCTGTTTGCATTGTTATAAAATAAAATTCAACATACCATTTGTCAAGAAAAGAAAAGGAAGCCTATTAAAATCCTTAAATATAATTTTAATTCTTGCAAACGTTTGAGTGGTCATAAAATAAAAGAAGGTTTCAAATTTTTTATCACCTCTGTGTGAAGCTGTTTTCAATGGTGATTATGAGCACATGAAGAGAACACATTAAAAAGGCAATTAGGATTTGCTTGTAATCATTCCAACATAAAACTTGATAGAAAAAGCTATGCTGGCTTCCACTTCTACTTGGGATATAGGAAGTCACAAGAGAACATTGCTCCCACCCTAACAGTAAGAACGAGCCAGATAATCTACAAAATCATAATTCGTTAAAGCCTATAAGAGCATTCAGGTTGTAAAGAAACCTTCTGAACCCAAATACAAAAGTGGCAATGACCTCCTGGGAGAGCTCCTTTTATGCTCGGCAGCACAGTGAATGGAAAGAGTAAACTGGTAAGGAACCAGCAGCTGCACATTTCGTGTGACGTTAAGGGAATTTAGACTCCCCAGAAGCTAGAACACAGGGTTCTGCACCCACCCACTGACTCTTTCCCACTGAGAGCTCCCCACACAGCGTAAGGGGTAGGGAGAAAGAGCAGAAGCCCCCAAGGCACAGGTGTGGGGAGCCATTCCAGCTACTCTGGAACTCGGAGCCTGGCTGATGGTGAAGCAGCATCTGTCTGCCCCAGGAAGGGAGCTGGAGAGCTGAAGAAAACATCTCTTTCCCCATCTGCGCGTGTGTGTGACCTGCCTGCATCTTAGGAGAACTGACAAATGCCACTGACACTTACGGCTTCACCTTACTAGGGTAGGTCCTTTTCCCTATTCAGGGAAGGCCTACAGAGCCCAAGAAGATATCTCGGCCCTTGCTGAAGTCCTAGGGCGGCCCAGGGACACTGAGAGAAGCCCAGGGCCTTGCACTGAGGACAAGGCAGGGGCCACGTGTAGTTGGGAGAGGGTGGGAGGGGAGAGACAGGTGCGAGGTGAAGACAAACAGAGCCTGAGAAAGCCAAAGACAGGAAAGAAGAACTGATAAATTCTCCCCAAGATTCACAATCTAAGTCTCTCGAGAGGGAAGGTTCTGACTCCTCTATCAAGTAACATGAAGCCTATGGCAAACTGAATCTAACTGAAGCAGCAAAACCTTCAGACCAAGATCAACTACAGACAAGAGTGTCTCGAACCTTCTCGGTAGTGGCCTGCCAGACAAAAAAAGATCTACTCTTTTCTAGATACAATTACTATTTTCTTCAGACTCTACCGTTTATACATAATTTGTGATGTCTAAACTCAATCAAAATCAAACTCAAAGACACGTGAAAAAGTAAGCAAAAATTACTTTTATCAAAGAGAACACAGTAAATAAAACCAGACCTGTAGAATAGAACTATTGTTGGAATTATCAGACAAGCACTTTTAAAATAATAATAATAAAAATAAATATATAATAAGTTAGAGTGAAAAAAGTGAACAACATGTTTGAACATGTTGTATAATTGCAGAGCCAATCGGAAATGCTAGAAATGAAAAGTAGATCATAGACAAAATATCCTTTCAGTGGGTTTTTTTTTTTAAAGATTATTCATTTATTTGACAGAGAGAGAGAGATCACAAGTAGGCAGAGAAGCAGGCAGAGAGATTCGGGGTAGCAGGCTTCCTGCCGAGCAGAGTCTGACGTGGGACTCAGTCCCAGGACCCTGAGATCTGACCCGAGCCAAACGCAGAGACTCAACCCACTGAGCCACCCAGACACCCTTCAGTGAGTTTGTTAACAGACTGGACACATCAGAGGAAGGAATCTGTGAAATTGAAGACAATCAGACAGTTTGTTTTTGAACTCTGTTTGCATTCAAGATATCTGATATATATGTTATATATAATGTGTATAAATATATATATATAATATATAACATTCAAATAAACATATAATTTGAGTCTCAGAAGAAATATTTGAATGGCCAAGCATTTTCCAAGATATATGGAAAACATTAACTGAAGATGTAATAAACTCAGCAAACTCAGAGGGATAAACACAAACACCAATCAAAGCACTTTTAGACACATCAAAATCAAGCTGCTGAGAAACAAACATAAAGATAAAAATCTTAAAAGCTGCCAGTGAAAATAAGACATATTACATAAAGGGAAGAACAATAGACATTGCAGCTTATCACTAGAAAAAATAGAGCCCAGAGACAGTAGAATGACATCTTTAAAATGTTGAGAGGAGGAAAAAAAAATCAATCCAGAATTCTAGTTTTAGTGCAATTATTTCCCCAAAATAAAGGCAGGCAAAATAAAGATATTTTCAACTAGGCAAAAGTGAAGGAAATTGTTTCACACAAACCTCTACTATAAGGAATACTAAAATAAATTTTTTTGGCTAATAGGAAACAATGCCAGGTAGAGATCCAGTTCTTGAAGAAGAACTAAAGAATACCAGAAAGAGAAAACATGTTAGTAAATATAAAGGACATTAAGCACACACACATGCAAGCACACACACACACACACACACACACACATAATTTAAAGACTCTTGAACATTTAAAGCAAGATAATAACCATGCTATGTGAGGTTCTGGCATATTTAGAAATAGAATACATGATAAGGGCACAAAGGGTGAGAAAGTAATAATTAAAGTAATTATTTTAAGATTTTTACATTGTTTGTACAATAATAGAATAATTTCTTATTGTAGATGAGACAAGTTAGAGATGGATATTATAATCTCTGGATCAACCACTAAAAAGTAAAATTGCATAAAAAGACAAATGATAATAACTAACACAGAAAATAAAAATAAAAAACCTAAAAATATTTCATTCACATGCACACAAACACACACAAAGGCAGAAAATGAGGAACGAAAACCATAGAGCAGATGGAACAATAAAAATTAAATATCACTACAGTAGATTAAAACCTACATGTGTCAGTAATTGCATGTGGACTAAAGTGCCAAATTAAAAGTTAGAGATTGTCAAAAGTTAGAGATTGGCCAAAAAACAAAAAACAGCCAAAGTATGTGCTATTGACAAGAAACATATTTCAAACATAAGACACAGAAAAGTTGAAAATGGAAGAATGGAAAGTGGGAAAGAATATAAAATCCAAATACTAACCATTAATGATCTACCATTGTTATATTTTATAACCAAAGTAGATTTCAAGACAACAAGTATTACCAATGTAGAGAGGCGTTTCATAATAATGATGGGGTTAAGTGATCAAGAAAATCAACAATTTTCAATGTGATGGAACCAAAGAATTACATAGGTCCACAGTTGAAGAACAATTTAGCACCCATCTCTCTGCAATTGATAGGACAACATAGATAGATGATAGATGAAAGATGATAGATAGATAGATCACAAAGACATGGAAGATCTGGCCGGACTTAACTGACAGGGAACACTACATCCAACAGCAGAAAAGGATTGTGTAATATTCTCAAATGCGCAGGAAGAATTCACCAAGGTAGACTATTTTCTAGGCCATAAAACAAGTCACAGTGAATTCCCAAAGTCAAAATCATCCAGAGGATATTCTCTGGCTACAATAGTATTAAATCAGAAATCAGTGATAATAAAAGTTCCAATAGAACTTTCTGTGGTGGTAGAAATGTTCTGTATCTGGATTGACAATGATAGTCACTGTCTGTGTGTGACTATTGAGCACTTGAAATTTGGCTAAAGTGACTTAGAAACTGAATTTTTAATTTTAATTCATTTTAGTTAATTTAAATTTATCCACATATGGCCAGTTACTAATGTATTAGGTAGTACAAATCTAGAAAATCTCCAAATATATATCACACGTACACAAAAGATTTTAGATCAATCACAGATCCAAATTTAAAGGCTAAGAATCCAAAGTTTAATAGTATGAAGTGTAAAAAAAATGTTTTCATGACTTTGATAGGAGTGAAAAAATCATAGAGAACAGGAGAAAGCAGTAACCATAAAATAAAATACTGACAAATTGGGCTTCATTAATACTAAAAACTTTAGCATGCAACAAAAATACCATTAAGAAAAGAAAAACAGAAGTCCCAGGTGGGGAGAAAATATTTATAAAACAACATCTGACAAAGGAGTTGTATCCAGAATATAAAGAACACTTAAACTCAAAATAAAAAGACAACCTAAATAAAAACTGAGTAGAAAGAAGATGGGATCAGGAGGGAGACAAACCATAAAAGACTCAATCTCAAAAAAACAGACTGAGGGTTGCTGGGGGGAGTGGGGACGAGATAGGGTGGTGGGGCTATGGACATTGGGGAGGGTATGTGCTATGATGAGTGCTGTGAAATGTGTAAGCCTGGTGAGTCACAGACCTGTACCCCTGGGGATAAAAACACATTATATGTTTATTTAAAAATTTAAAAATAAAAATTAAAAAAAACTGAGTAAATCTTGAACGAACACCTCACAAAAGAAGATTTATAAATGGCTGGTAAACATGAAAAAAGTGCTCAACATAATTATTTATCAAGGAAATTCAAATTCAAATGATAGTTAGATATCATCAAAAACCAACCAGAATGGCTAGAAATAAAAAACATTAATACTCCTAACCACTGACATACATGTGAAAGCAATAGACTCTCCTGCATTGTTAGTAGGCACGTACAATGATATCATGACTTTGGAAACTGGGAGTTTTGTGAAAAGCTAAACATGCATCAGCTGTATTACCTGGCCACTTTACACTAGGTGTTTATCCATGGAAAATGAAAATATGTGTTCATAAAAAGTCCTGAGCAAGGATGTTTACAATAGCTTACTTACAATGTCAAAAATTAAAGATAACCCAGGTATCCATCAACAGGAGACTAGATATGCAAACTATGGTATCTTCATAGAATGGAATATTACTTAGCAATTAAAAGTAACAAATTACCAATACACACAGCAGGCAGAACGAGTCTTGAAAACTTAACACTTAGGAAAGGAACGAGACATAAAAGACTCTATGCTGTATTATTCCGTTTATACGAAGTTCTAGAATAGGAAAATTTCTACAGTAATAGATACCACACCAGGTGGTGGCATCTAAGGTAAGGCATTCACCGAGACCAAGCATAAAGGAACTTTCTAGGGTGATAAAAATGTTGATTGGAGAAGATGCGTACACTTGTCAAAAAGATTAAAACTATGCATTTAAAATCCATGTATTTCATCGGATGTAAGTTATGCCTCAATAACCATTTCTAATAAATAATAAAGCTATGTTCAGAAGAGCAGGGTGAAGTTTCTCATTAAAAACTTTAAAATACTTTAATTTATAAGTACTGTACAAACAACATATATCTTCTATGGAACATGTATTCTATTTTTCTCATGATTACTTTTATGAATTTTTTTTTTTTACTTTTATGAATTTTTTACCAAGCCTAATTTACATGCTCCAGAATGCTCTGCTGTTTGTTGAGTGTGCTAAGCAAATGTTGTTTTTCCACACGTATCACAATCTGAAAACGCTGGGGAGCTCTGCTCCACCTAAGGGTGAAACAGAGAGGGGTATGGGGCCATTAGAAAGAGAAACCTGTTTGGGAAGGATGCACAGAAATGTGAAGGGGATGTCTATGTCATGGGATTCTTGTAAGGATTAAAATGAAGTAGAGCTTGTGCATTGAAAGTTCTTGGCACAGGGCGCCTGGGTGGCTCAGTGGGTTAAAGCCTCTGCCTTCGGCTCAGGTCATGATCTCAGAGTCCTGGGATCGAGCTCCACATCGGGCTCTCTGCTCAGCGGGGGACCTGCTTCCCCCTCTTTCTCTCTGCCTGCCTCTCTGCCTCTGCCTACTTGTAGTCTCTTTCTCTGTCAAATAAATACATTAAAAAAAAAAAGTTCTTGGCACAATTGTTCACTCCATAGCAGGTGCTCAATAAAAATTTCTTCTCCCCTATTGGGCTCTTTTATTTTTAGGAATTATGGATCTTGTCTCTCTGTATGGAAACCTACAGATTGTATTTGGAGAAATATTTTTTTATACCTTTATTTTCTTATTAAACAAAGTTGAAGTAGTCAAGGGATCCAGTTTGGGCTGCTTCTCAGAAATGAGCTAATGTATCAAAATAGAGTATTCTAAATCTTCACAGTTACGGCCTCCAAGTATATGCGAATAAAGAAGTCAGAATTCATTAATTGGTCTTTGTGCAATCATGTGAGTTATGGAAAGGACAGTGTTCGTACAGAACTAAGTATTGTGTCAAAATTAAGATGACAGCAGGGAGCTTTTCAGAACTATGAAAAGGCTCTCTTCTAGATAGTAGCCAAATACTTGTTTAAAATATCGGAGTTGGAAATTCATTCCTTTATTGACATACCAAGTGTTCAAGGAGAATTAAAAAAAGACATTGGGGAGGGGAGGCGAACCATAAGAGACTATGGACTCTGAAAAACAACCTGAGGGTTTTGAAGGGTCAGGGGTGGGAGGTTGGGGGAACAGGTGGTGGGTGATGGGGAGGGCACGTTTTGCATGGAGCACTGGGTGTTGTGCAAAAAGAATGAATACTGTTACGCTGAAAAAAAAAATAAATAAAAAGGGAAAAAAAAAAAAGAACAAAATATCTCTTAAAAAAAAAAAAAAAAAGAACTTTCTTCAAACACTCCTTACGACTTAGTCTGTCAAATTAATTTAAGAAGAGTATGCCACTGTTTGGTGAAAATGTCTTTCAAGCAGTTTTAAGCCAGTAAAACGTAAGTAGAGATTTATTTTTTTAGTGATACCATTGTTTTAGACTTGGGGTAATGATCAAAACAATTCTTTGAGTGTTATTTCATGCTTTGAGCAGGAGGTGGGGAAAGCTACGTTTCTTTGTGGCTGTGACTATTCTGTATTTCTCCAACATTTAACTTTTATTTTTTAATTTTGGAGGACATTTATGGGCCACCCACAGGATACCCTGTCACACGCATTCCTGCTCTTGATTTTCACAGCCTCCTTATCCCCTTTTACAGATGGTGGAGTTAGGGGGCCACAAAGGTGGCTGGTTTATTAACCAGGGCGAGTAGAAAATTTAGCTGGGGCTTTAAGTCTCATGCTGTCCCTATTTCCCAGTGGTTTCTAATACACCACTTGTCCCTGTGCCCCCCCACACTCCATAAGCATATCTGAAGAAGAGAGGCCACCATGATGTCAACAGCCTCTCCTCCTTGCTAAGGGACACCTGGCGGCGAGGGAGACCTGAGATCAATGAGGCCGAGGGCAGAGCCAGCCAGCAGGCATATGCAACCACAGGGCTCTGCTGGAAGGTGGTCTCTCTGCCCTCCCCACAAAAGAGTTTTGCTGATTGGCTTTTCCCCGCTATGTGCATGTAGGAGAATTTCTGGCCTAGGACTCCTGCCTCCCACCCTCATGCACACACAGCACCACCACCTCCCCAGGCAGACAGTGGGTTCAGACAACCACACATTGCCCCGCTTGTCAAGGACTGTGAGTAGGGAGTGAGCCCCTTGAGTGTAAGAATAAGCAGTATCTAACCACCTTACGTGGCACAAAAGCCAGCCTTGTGAAGAGACATCACACGTAACAGTTTGTTGTAAAGGCATGAAACTCTCACCGCTGTATTGCCCTTGCAGAGGCTTTCTTGGATCCTTTTTGTTTTAACGAGTTTAACTGACTTTTCTTAGCTAAGTCTATTATCTCAGCTAATTCAGGAACTGGTGAACTTGGCTAAAATGACTCCCGAGGAAGCAAGAGACCAACAGATTTTGCTCTTTTGCCTTAGGGGTTGATATTTTGGGCTCCTACCCATTTTGTCCCAGCAAAGCTCACCTCTTTCTTAATCTGTGCTTTGCATTTGCCCCAAAATTGGCTTCACAAAATGGAAAATGGGGATTTGGAAACAACATCTCACACAGAGCAAAGTTATTGACTTTTAGACTACTTATCTATGTTTCCAACGGGTTTATATTTCCAAGACTTATATGGAAGCCTCTGGGACACAGTTGACTTTTGAGTGACCTTTATTGAGCGGCAGGCATTTTACATGCATTTCCCTAATGATCATACTGTAATATAGATATCACTTTCCCATTTAAGGGAGCCAAGACTCAGAGAGGTTAAATAATGATGAAAACTATAGAGAGGTAACATTTAGTAAGCACCCACTAGGGAACAAGTGCTATGCAAAGTATCATGTATGGGCTTTACATGTATTCTTTACATGTATTCTTCCCTCTCATTTCCTCTTCACAACAACCCAGCAAGATTGCTACTATTATTAGCCCCATTTCACAGATGCAAAAGAGAGGTTGGAGACGACAGGTTATTTGCCCAAAGTCACATAATTGGTAAGTGGCAAAACTGGGAGAGGAACACAGGTCAGATCGATGCCAAAGTCCGCATTCAACCACTCCTAGATAGGCTGCTTTTTCTGGAGTTTGGATTCTAACTCAAATACACTTTTTACTGCCTATATTTCCTAGCAAGGAACACCAACCACAGGAAGCCATTCACACAGATGGTTTGAACAACTCAGTTGATTCAGTTGGTCTCTTCTGTAATAACCCCATCTAAACAACACCCTTCAGTGTTGGGAACACACATGTGGATTTTGTCAGACCCATTCCTAACACTGCTTCTTATTGTCTGGGTGACTCTGTAGATATTATTCAACCTCTCTGGGCCTCCATTTCTGAGTTCTTAAATGGAAAAATAATAGTACCCACCTGAGAAGACTATTGTAGGAATTAGACAAGAGAGTGTGGGGAAATCTTGGCATTTGGTAGGTGACTGTAAACAATAGCTATTCTTTTTTTTTTTTTAATTTATTTTCGGCGTAACAGTGTTCATTGTTTTTGCACCACACCCAGTGCTCCATGCAGTACGTGCCCTCCCTATTACCCACCACCTGGTCCCCCCAACCTCCCACCCCCTGCCCCTTCAAAACCCTCAGGTTGTTTTTCAGAGTCCATAGTCTCTCATGGTTCATCTCCCCTTCCAGTTTCCCTCAACTCCCCATGTCCTCCATGTTCTTTGTTATGTTCCACAAATAAGTGAAACCATATGATACTTGACTCTCTCTGCTTGACTTATTTCGCTCAGCATAATCTCTTCCAGTCCCGTCCATGTTGCTACAAAAGTTGGGTATTCATCCTTTCTGATGGAGGCATAATACTCCATCGTGTATATGTACCACATCTTCCTTATCCATTTGTCCGTTGAAGGGCATCTTGGTCCTTTCCACAGTTTGGCGACTGTGGCCATTGCTGCAATAAACAATAATAGCTATTCTTATACACAATAAAGATATATATCTTTTATATATAAAAGACATATATAGGGGGACATATATAGCTCCCTTTGTTTTTAATCATAATCTTACTAGTACCTAGCTGGATGACCTTGAATACATTACATAGTTCCCTTGATCTCAGTTTACGCATGGATAAGAACTAAGGGCTGGAAGATTCTTTGGTTACCTTCAAATGCTAATATTTGATAATTCTATGAATATGTATGAGATGACTTTGTAATCGAGAAATTACTATAGAATATACCATATTGATGTCAACATGATCACCTTTTTTTTTTTTTTAAATCATGCAGTTGGGGAAAAGAAAAGTGAAAAGTGAAAGGATACCTCTTGGCTGCTTTATGTGTGCTATTCCATTTCTTCCTCACCATCCTCCTAAGGGACTGGTGTTTTAAAACAAGTATCACAGAATAATACGAAGTTGAAAGAGATAAAATGACTTGCCTAAGTTAAGGCAGTTAAACAAGAGGAGGTATCTTTCAAATTTATGTCTCTTTGTCTTATCCCATATTCAGCCTTGAAAGCAGCTTCTGAAGAGTCACCAAGCTCACCAGGGACCTCAGGAACCAAGGCGAATTATGTACCTATGGTCTAAACAGTTACTCACCATGGCAGCGATTTTCAGGTTTGTGTCTTTATATGGATCTCAGCCAAAAAAAAAAAAAAAAAAAAGAATCAAAGGAATCAGTGGGGAAGGGAAAGCGATGTGATTTGAGGACCTCCACCTGCCGCTGGGTCACCAAAATACAGATCACGTGCTCCAGCAGGTGGGAGCACCCACACAAAAATGAGAGCACAAATTTTCTTTGAAAGAATTTGCTATTCTACCCCACCAAAAGTAGGGACATTGCCATTTAGGGAAAAAAATTTACAACTTATACTGTTTCAGTGTTGACTTTTAATGGGGATACCATAATTTTTTCAACTTGTAATTTAATTGATGGTTATGGGATACTATCAACTTTTTTAGTAGATTTTATTTTTTAAATCATTTAAGCTCACAGCAAAATTGAACAGAAGGTACTTAGAGTTCCAATGTGCCCTTTGCCCCTAACATCCCATGATTTCCCCATTATCAGTATCTGCAACCGAATGATACCCTTGTTACAATCCATGAAACTACACTGACACATAATCAGCAGAAGCCCATAGTTTACATTAGGTTTCACACCTGGACGTTCTGTGGGTTTGGTTTGGATAAGTGTAGAATAAACATGTATCCACTATACTAGTAGATATTATTAAGAGGAGTCTCTCTGCCCTAAAAATCCTCTGATCTCCACCTATTTATTATTCCCTGCCCCCAGCCCCTGGCAGCTACTTATCTTTTAACTGTCTCCACAGTTTTGCCTTTCCCAGAATGTCCTATAGCTGGAATCCTGTAGTATGTGGCGTGTACAAATTGGTTTCCTTCTCTTAGTAGTATACACTTAAGATTCCTCCATGTCTTTTTATTGCTTGAGAGTGAAGGGTAGGAAGAAATTTTTCTTTCTCCAAGATTCTTTTAGCTGGAATAAGAATTAAATCTACATGAGACAGATTAACAGGAAAAAACAAAGTTTTATTGCACGTGCAGAGGCCCTATGATGAAATTGAGACCCAAAGAAATGACCAAGTCAGGCAGTTTTTATACATTTTAAACAAAGAGATAAATTTGTGGTGAATTTTTTTTAAAAGATATTATTTACCCATTTGACAGACAGAGATCACAAGTAGGCAGAGAGGCAGGTAGAGAGAGAGGAGGAAGCAAGCTCCCCGAGGAGCAAAGAGGTCGATGTGGGGCTTGATCCCAGGACCATGGGATCATGACCCAAGCTGAAGGCAGAAGCTTTAACCCACTGAGCCACCCAGGCACCCCGAATTTTTAAGATTTAAAAAAATGGGTTTTAGAAGCTTTAATTAATAAGGAGTTCTAGGGGAATTTAGCCTGAGCTAGTAGATTAGTAAGAAGTTAAGTAGGTTTCTTACCACAGCTTTCTTGGCTTTATCTCTGGTGATAAGGTTAGCTTTTTACTTCTTGGTACAGGGAGGGCACCTTTCAAATGGGCAATATATTGCCTCCTTTCAGGGGAACAAAGCAGGGTCTGAGTGTCTTTGCAAGGCTGTTTCCTTTGTATCTTCAACTCAAAATAATCAGGATGTCATTGTGGTGCAATTGCGTGGCCTGCCCTTCACTCTGAGGATAGCTCATTTCTCTTGAATATTGGATAATATTCTCTTGTCTGGGTGTGCAACCGTTCATGCATTTGCCTACTGAAGGAAACCTTGGTTCCTTCCAAGTTATAGAAATGATGAATACACATCTGTGTGCAGGTTTTGATGTGTGCATGTGTTCAACTCATTTAGGTAAATACCCAAGAGTGTGACCACTAGATCTTATATTTTTGTAAGAAACTGACAAAGTATCTTCCCAAGTGGAAGTACCATTTTGCATTCCCGAGAGTAGTGAATGAGAGTTCCTTTTGCTCCACATCCTAGCCAGCATTAGGTGGTGTCAGTGTTCTGGATTTTGGTCATTCTAATAGGTGTGTACTGGTATCTCATTGTTTTTTTAATTTGCATTTCCCTAAGTCATTAGGATATGGAACATCTTTTCCTATGCTTATTTGGCATCTTTATATCTTCTTTGGTGGGGTGACTGGTTGGATCTTTTACCCATTTTTTAATTGGGTTGTTCAATTTTCTATTGTTAAGTTTGAAGGGTTCTTTGTATATTTTGGTAACACTCCTTTGTCAGGTGTGTCTTTGGTGAATATTTTCCCGCAGTCTGTGGCTTACTTTGTCATTCTCTTGACACTATAAACTTTTTAATTCTTAGAGCTTCTAAGGTTATGGCCCCAGCTTGACAGACACCTTTTCCACTCTATCTGAGGCTGGGAAACTGTAAGCAATATATCACAACACTGATGCCTCCTACTCCCAAATACCAAAAGTGTTATCAAGAAAAATCACCTGAAATTTAGGTCCTATGGCAATGTTACCATGTGGTAATGATCCACACAAATGACCATGGTCACCTTTTCTCAAATGCGTTTATGAAAGAGCATTGGGATCATCATGCTCAGACCGCTCACTCACAAGGCACAGAATACTGCTAGAAGAATTAGCATTGCATTGTATCAGGGACTTAATCTGACCCTTTGTTCTGACAGGGGCTGTTCCAAGAATTATAGGTTGGTTGACCCTGAAGATCAAGTCTGTTTGACAAATAAGCATTCTTTATTCTTTCATTCTAATATCTATCAGGTGGCCATTGTGTTTATGGCACAAATGAATTATAAAGACAAATATTTCTCAAGTTAATTATAATCTTGTAGACATTATATGACATGTTGGTAGCTACAAATTAGCTTTCAGGTGAAAGAAACAATAAATCCTGAAAATGACTGTGGTTTACTATATTCAGAAAAATCTTAGTTTAGGGAGAGAATTTAAAGTTCATCTCATCTAATCTTCCTCCTAATTTAAGAATCAGAAAAGCCTCAATAGAAATTCTGGTTTCAAATTAACTAGTTTTGTGGCCATAAGCAAGTTATCTGATATCCTCAGGACTTCGCCTTTTCTCCTGGTGCGCCCACGGCTGATAGGACACACACGTTTGCTTCAACTCTCTCCTGAAGCCCTTTTAAAATCACAGCAAAGGCTTTTTTAGCCTAAAGCAGCAAGAGAATGGGAGAAAAAAGAATCATGAGAAAAATGCCTATAAGCATTTTTCTTATAACTTCTTTCAGGGACCACGCCTGGAAATCAGCCAATTCACAGCACAGAACCTCAGAGAGTTTCAAGAATTGACAGGGGGACATGGCATTCCTAAGTATACAGGAATAGAATGGGACAGAAAACAAAATAATTAGTTAAGGAACAGATAAACCTTTGGGTTCCTGACACAGCCACGTGCAGTCCCACTATGACCTTCCTTCATGACAGCAGAAAACTAAAAGAAAAACAGGACCAAGGACATGGAGACATCAGAAATAGCAAAGATTGGGCTGCTACCAAAACATCCCAAGAACAAGAGGATTGAGTGAAAGCCTACATTTTGGATGATGAGCCCCAATCCCTCTATGCTGTGTCAAATAAACAGCTCCCGAAATGCCCACATCCTAATCCTCAGAACCTGTGACGATGTCACATTACATGGCATGGGGGAATTAAGAAACTATAAAGAATTAATTTGTTAATGAGTTTATTACTGAGATGGTGTTATACTAGGGAGGTTATGCTAGATTATCTAGTTGACCCAATGTAATCACAACGGTCCTTACAAATAAAGAAGGAAGCAGAAAGTTGTCCAAAGGAAGAAGGATGATGTAAGTGCAGGAGAAAATCAGTTTCCTGGCTTCAGAGATGGGTGAATGGGGCCATGAGCCAAGGAATATGGGGGGGAGGGGACTTTTAGAAGTTAGAAAACGCAAGGAAATGGATTTTACACTAGGGCCTCCAGGAAGGAACACAAGACGTACCTGGACTGTAGCCCAGGGTGACCTGTGTCAGATGTGTGTCTTGCAGAACTGTATGATCGTTGGTCTGTGCTGTTTTAGCCACCAAGCTTATGGTATTTTGCCACAGAAGCAACAGAAAACTTTTATGGCCCCTCAGAAAGCGATAATATAGTGCACACATGTGATTTAGAAATACAGAGTAAATTCCAGAAAAAATAGCTAGAAGAATTGACTGTAGCTCCTTCTGGGGAGAGGGAATTTGGTGGATAGATAGAACAGGTAAAGGGTCTGCACTTTCTTGTTACAAATCCCAGAGAAGCATGTACTCTTGAAAATTATATTACAATATTATGGTTAAAAAAAAAGTACCACTAAAAAAGAACAATTTTATGTGGTTAACTTGGTGTACCATGGGTGGTAGGAACCATGCTCTGAACAACAGAACTAACCAGTATTGCCCCACCACCCTGCAACAAGCAAGCGTGTTCTCTGTCACCCATTTCCATTATATGTTTAATTTTCATTATATTTTAAACCTTATGTCTTATAATGTAGATATGCAGCTCTACGTGCCTAAAGTGTAAATATTTTACGTTATCATATTTGTGAAACCATGAACAGTATCATATTTATGTACATGCAACAATATTTCCTTTATTGTTTAATCATTTGACCAGAAGAACATCCTTTGATCTCTTGGTTCCTGCCATGTTAATCTCCTTATGATCATGACTAACAGGTGGTCTTTGAAATAAGTCTCAGCGCTCTGAAGATTTGGGGTATAAAAGATGGCTGCTAGGCTTATACTGTATCAAAGTGTTTCTTGTTGACAGCCATAGAAATGCCAACAAAGTATCCACAGTTGAAATACTATTTATTTCTATTATATTATTATTATAAAAAATAAGTTGCTATTGGGACTTGAAAGAAGCCATTCCAAAATGATAAGCTCTAAATTCAGAAGCATGGTTACTTCTGCAAGGTCAGGGTTGGGGAGGTTTAAGAGGCATACAGGAGACTCCAATATATTGACTACACAGCTCTTCATTTGCTGTATTTTTAATATTGACTGAAACATTTTTAAGAGGCTAATTTCTCATTAATCTCTTTTGTACACTTAAAAAATAAATTTAAGTGATGACTGTGAATATCTCAAACGTATATCACAACACATCTGTAATGACTTCTTTCACTTGTGTTGAGAAAATACCTTAAACTGCCCTTGAGGTCATTAGTTTCTGCTTAAACTTATACCACATGGTCAGTTCCTTTACTTCAACCAGTTTTGAAGGCACTAACTGAAATTTTAGCTTTAAGAGCTTTCAGTACAAGAAATATGATACATTTGTACAAGATATTCTATTTGTACTTTAACCAACATGAAGAAAAGTTTATTATTTTAATTATTACCAGTATGTGGGGAGTTGGAAACAGACTTAATATTATGCTGTCACTAAAGCATACTTAAAGGATTTTTTTCCTTTAGCTGATATTATAAATACTAGCATTTGTCCTAAGTATTAATTTTGAAAAGAAATTTTACAAATTGCAGTAACATTCCCTTCTGTATAGATGTGAATGAGTGATTCAACTTAATTTCATTTTTACTTTGATTTCAAGTCCATCCTGTATTTATTTCATTAAATAAGTTAATTTTCTCCAAATGAGAACTAGTCCCTCTAACTTCATCTTTGTATACCTCATAAGCACGTGTTCCTTTGTTAAGCCAATTCAACCACCTGGTGCTGAATATTTAATTTGAAGAGAGTCTCCAGCATCTGGCATTAACTATCAGTCTCTCTGCATCTGGTTTAGCTGTGATCTTTGTATATTTATGTTTAGTCTTTTCACTGACATTTTATAAAGAAAAGGAATGTGGGACAAACTAGGAAAGGAGAAGGAATATAATTAAAGCAACAATGAGATGATGTAGCAGACTTTTTATCCTATTTGGTAAAAAAAAAAATACAAAATTAAAAGATGATTATAGAAAGGTTCAAGTCTCAAAAAATACTTTAGAACTTACTGTTGTAAGATTTCCTTATCTTATAAAGAGTATAGTAAGTTGGACTTGTTGTCAGATATGCTCCAGAAAGAATGATCCATCCAGTCGGATGTTAAGCAGACCCTTAAGTGGTGGTTTTGGAATCTTTATGGAGCAGATAATATTAAAGATTTTGGGATGAGGAGCAACAGTAAAGTAGAAAGTATAACTGCTTGTGTTACCCACCTATGAAAGACAAGTAGTTGAGCTTCACAATGAGAGGACAGTAAGACAACAAAAGTCAGTTTTCCTACTGTATAAAAATGAAAGGACATTATCCACTATGTCCTAAAAATACTACAGGAAGCTTTTTAGATAAATACAACTGAATTAATCATAATGGAAATGAAAGTGCTTAGGCTTATACTTACCTGAAAATCCAGTAGGTCACCATTTGCTATAGAATTGAGTCAAAACTGAGAACCATTTATTAACTTAAAATATGCCATGAAATGGCAAAATAGTAAATACTTAGGACAAAGATTGATACTAACCATAATGTAATTCCACAAACTATCTTTTGCATTTAAAAAATACTAAAATATTGCCCATATGCACAATATCTGGTCAATATTTCAGTGGATATAGTGATACCTATTTTGTATGATTTTTCTGAAGACTAAGTGTAAATTTACATAAAGCATATGTCAAACACAGTGCCTCACACTTAGAAAACCTTCTGATAAATTATAGCTATGAGTTGCCACCTGTCTGTCAAACTCCCAGAGAAGGTGATATCCAAGTTCTGACCTGGCATTCACTCGATGGAGACCGTGTTACTTCATTACGCCATCCATTCCATTGTTGGATAACTCTAATGCTTAGAAAGACAATTTTTATACTGACCAAAACCTGTGTTCTAACTTTCTACTGTTGGTATCAGTTTTTGTTCATTGGAGGAGCATACAACATCTACTCTGTCTTCTCCATGGCAACCCTTTAAACAATTCTACATGGCTACATCCTCTACATCTTCTCCCTCCTGACCTGGAATGACCACAGTACTCCATACTAGAGCAGCCAGGACAATTTATATTATGGTTACCTCAGGATTTAGTGTATAATAGTTATCCTACCATTATTCTAGGCACTATCATTGGACCTTAAGTTTGTATGTTATTTCCTAGGACATTTCACATTGCAGATGACACATAATTAGCTTGGGTTAAAAAAGAAGTCCTTAGGCTCCAGTAGGTTATTAGACTAGAATGATAAGGAGAGAGGAAGAATGCAGCTGCACTAGAGAAATAACTGACTGATGAAACTAAATTTAGACAGAGGTCTCTCTTTCCATGTCTCATCTGTTCTGTTCTCCATGGACCAGATTTCTTTGCTGCCCCAATGATACAGACATGGCCACCTACCAATCGAAAGCTTTATCTCTTAGAACCCAGGCTTCCCAAAAGAAAACAGCTTACCACTCTCTGTTTCTATGATCATCATATTTTAAAATCAGAACTTAGTAATTATTAAATCAGAACTTTAGAAAGTTCCTGTTCTAAAATCCTCAGAGATGGGTTCACATTCTTGAATCAAATGTCCAATCCTGAACCCACCAACTGTGGCCAGATGACCAGGTCATGTTTTGACTTAAGTGCTTTTGTTGTAATCATTTGGATTAGGTGAAGGAACAGTTTCTATAAAGTAGAAATTTTCTGGAACAGGGCAGACAGGCCTGCAAGTATTTACCAGAAAATACACTGTTTTAGTTTCCATTTTTTGACTGGCAATTAATTAAAGCCTTGGACCATTTAAATTTAAATTGCAGTATAGTCTGATGTGTCCTATACCTATTGAAATTTTGTATAATAATTTCTCATACAACATATATTATTAATGTATTCCAATTGTTTGTCTAAAGTCTGGCTTTGATGTCTTCATGGGTGGATGATAAAATGGACAGAGTCATGGACATCTGGTTACAGTCTATTAGAAACTTCTTTCAGGATTGACCAGGATCCATTAATCAACACATTTGGGTATAATCATTCAACTAGCCATGATGTCTTAGATATGAGTCTTTCCAGAAGCACTTAAATGTAAATGTCAGAGACACTGAGGTTAGAAGATTCATCATCTCCTCATGTGTTAAAGCATATTTAGGGGATCAGGGTAATGCTGGCTTCATAAAAAGAGTCTGGAAGTTTTCCTTCTGTTTCTATTTTTTGAAATAGCTTCAGGAGAATGGGTATTATTTCTTCTTTGAATGTTTGGTACAATTCTCCAGGGAACCCATCAGGTCCTGGACTCTTGTTTTTTGGGAGGTTTTTGATCACTGCTTCAACCTCATTACTAAATATTGGTCTATTCAGGTTGTCAATTTCTTCCTGATTCAGTTTTGGAAGTTTATAGGTTTCCAGGAATGCATCCAATTCATCTAGGTTGCTTAACTTATTGGCATATAACTGTTGATAATAATTTCTGATGATTGTTTCTATTTCCTTGGTGTTAGACATGATCTCTCCCTTTTCATTCATAATTTTATTAATTTGGGTCCTCTCTCTTTTCTTGTATATTAGTTTGTCCAATGGTTTATAGATCTTATTGACACTTTTAAAAAACCAGCTTCTAGTCTTGATGTGTTCTACTGTATCTCTGGTGTCTACCTCATTGATCTCTGTCTAATCTTGATTATTTCCCTTCTTGCATGTGGAGTTGGTTTGATTTGTTGTTGATTCTCCAGTTCTTTAAGGTGTAAAGAGAGCTGGTGTATTCTGGATTTTTCAGTTTTTTTGAGAGAGGCTTGGATGGCTATGTATTTCCCTCTTAGGACTGCCTTTGCCGTATCCCATAGGTTTTGGACCAAAGTGTCTTCATTCTCATTGGTTTCCATGAATTGTTTAAGTTCTTTTTTGATTTCCTGGTTGATCCAAACATTCTTTTTTTTTAAAGATTTTATTTCTTTATTTCACACACAGAGAGAAATCACAAGTAGGCAGAGAGGCAGGCAGAGAGAGAGGGGGAAACAGGCTCTCTGCTGAGCAGAGAGCCCGATGCGGGACTCGATCCCAGGACCCTGAGATCATGACCTGAGCTGAAGGCAGAGGCTTAACCCACTGAGCCACCCAGGCACCCTGATCCAAACATTCTTAAGCAGGGTGGTCTTTAGCTTCCAAGTGTTTGAATTTCTTCCAAACTTTTTCTCGTTGTTGAATTCCAGTTTCAAAGCATTGTGGCCTGAGAATATGAGGGTATAATCTCAATCTTTTGGTATTGGTTGTGCCCTGATTTGTGACCCAGTATGTGGTCTATTCTGGAGAAAGTTCCATGTGCACTCAAGAAGAATGAATATTCTGTTGTTTTCGGGTGGAATGTTCTGTACATATCTATGAGGTCCATCTGGTCCAATGTGTCATTCAATGCTCTTGTTTCTTTATTGATTTTCTGCTTGGATAATCTGTCTATTACTGAGAGTGGTGTGTTAAGATCCTCTACTATTAATGTATTCATATCAATATGACTCTTTATCTTGATTAACAGTTGTCTTATGTAGTTGGCTGCTCCCATACTGGGGACACAAATATTTACAATTGTTAGATCTTCTTGGTGGATAAACCCTTTAGGAATGATATAGCGTCCTTCTTTATCTCTGACTGTAGTCTTTAGTTTAAAATCTAATTTATCTGACATGAGAATCGTTACCCCAGCTTTCTTTTGAGGCCCATTTGCATGAAAGGTGTTTCCCGACCCTTCGCTTTCAGTCTGGATGTATTCTTAGGTTCCAGATGGGTTTCCTGTAGACAACATATGGACAGGTCCTATCATTTTATCCAATCCGCAACTCTGCCATTTTATGGCAGTGTTTAGGCTGTTCGTGTTGAGAGTGATTATTGAAAGATACGTTTTTAATTGACATCATGTTGCCTGTGAAGTTCTTGTTTCTATAGATTGTCTCTGTAAATTTCGGTTCTATGTCACTCTTGGGTTCTTTCTTCTCTTATAGAACCCCCCCTCCTTAATATTTCTTTTAGTGTCAGCTTGGTGGTCACATACTCTTTTAAATCTAAACCTTGCCACTCTTAGAAGCTCTTTATCTCTCCATCTATTTTGAATGTCAACCATGCTGGCTGAAGTATTCTTGGCTGCATGTTCTTCTCATTTAGTGCTCTGAATATGTCTTGCCAGCCATTTCTGACTTGTCAGGTTTCTGTGGACAGGTCTGACGTTATTCTGATAGACCTTCCTCTGTACATAAGGACTCTCTTCTTCCCAGATGTTCTCAAAACCTCTTGTCTAAAATTATCATTTGTCAGTCTCACAATCAAGTGTCTCTAGGTCTTTCTAGATTCGCTGATCTTGGGGGGGTGATCTTTCTACCTCTAGGATATGAATGCTGGTTCCTTTCCCCAGATTGGGAAAATTTTAATCCAGAATTTGTTCAACTGTATCTTCTAGTCTTCTCTGTTTCTCCACCCCCCTCAGGGATCCCAGTAATTCTGATGTTGGAATGTTTCATGGGATCATTTATTTCCCTAATTCTGTTTTCATGGTTTCTAAGCTGTTTCTTCCATGCCTCCCCGATTCTTTTTCTCTATCAGTTTGTCCTCTAGATCACTAATTCTGTCTTCTGCCTCAGTTATCCTAGCTGTTAGAGTATTTAGATTATATTGAATCTCATTGTTAGCATTTTTAAGTTCTGCCAGATCAGCTCTCACTTCTGCCTTTAGAGATTCCATGTTGTCACTAATGGTTTTCTCCAACCTAGCCATTGCTTGGATAATTGTTACCCTGAATTCCCTTTCTGACATACTGTTTATGTCCGTATCCAATAGTTCTGATGGAGAAGGCACAGTCTCTGAATTTTTCCTCTGTTGGGCGTTCCTCCTCCTAGTCATTTTGGTGAGAGGTGGTTGAGGGGATGTGTAGCTGAAAATATCAACCACAACCCAGGCAAGGTGCACCCTGGAAAGTTTCAGAACAATTGGAAGTCACCACCAAAAAGAAAGAAAAAGGAAAAAAGAGAAAGAGATAGAGAGGGAAAAAGAAAAGAAAAAGAGAGAGAGAGAGAGAAGACCAAGCTAGAATGGGTCCCAAAGGTAAGATTATAAGGTATACAAACAAAAACGGACAAACAAACAAAAAAACCAACAAAATAAACGACAAGAACAAAAAAAGAACCCAGTCAAAATGAACCCCAAGCATAAGATTTATATAATACCAGAACAAAAACAAATATGCAGAAACACTGACAGAAGAAAAAGGTGGGAGGGTGGTTATCAATCCTCGATGTGGGTGAGGAAGGTTATTTTGATTCTTCCTGGGTGTATCTTGATATCTTTGTTAAAGGACTCAACTTTCCAGAGATAGAGGGAGATTAAAATTGGTTTATATATGGAAGTAGTATTGATTAGGGAAAGAGGATGACCTTGAATCTTATATCTATATGTATATAAAAAAAATAGAAAAGAAAAAGAAAAACACAGATATATATATATGAAAAAAGTTCAAGGTAAAAGTATATTTAATATTGTTTGCTTGTGTTTCCAGTCTCTTTTTTTCAAGATTTTATTTTTAGAGAGAGAGAGAAAGTGGGGAGAAGGACAGAAAGAGAAAATCTCAAGCATACTCCCCACTGAGTGAGGAGCCCAACACAGAGCTTGATCTCATGAGGCATGAGATCATAACCTGAGCTAAAATCAACCACTGCTCAACCAACTGAGCCACCCGGGCACCCCAAAAACTTCCTAATTTTAATGTTGTCCAAGTAACATTTTGTAGTTGGTACATTTTGAGTCCCACTCAGAAAACTTTGTTTATCTGAGAGGTACCTGGGTGGCTCAGTTGGTTAAGTGTCTGTCTTTGGCTCAGTTCATGATCCTAGAATCCCAGGATCAAGCCCCACATCAGGATCCCCACTAAAAAAGAAGTCTGCTTCTCCTTCTCTCTGCTCTTCTCCCCACTTGTCCTTGCTCTCTCTCTTCCTTTCTCTTTCTCAAATAAATAAATAATTTTAAAAAGAAAACTTTATCTGAGATAATAAGGACATCCTCATTTTTTTCCAAAGGCTTTTCTTTTGTTTAACTTGTGCATATATAAATCTATAATCCACTTGAAATTGATTTCTGTAAGGTAAGGATAAAGATTAGTTTTTTGCATGTAGCTAGCTCAACACTATTAATTAAAAAGAAAGTTCTTTCTGCATTACACAACAGTGTCATCTTTAGCAAATATCAGGTAACTGAACAGAACTCTGTTCTATTCCACTGGTTTTTTAATCTGTCTTTACTCAAACTTCAATCTATCTTAATTTTAATCACTTCATGATTGTCTTGACATTGGATGGCATAAGTCCTCCAACTTCTTTCTTTTTACTAATGAACCTATAACCATTTTTGACCTCTTAACATTATTGTATGAATTTTAGAATTGGCTTGTCAATTTCTACACAAAATCTGCTGAGATTTTAATTAGGATTGTATAGAGTGTGAAGATAAATTTAGGGAGAATTTATATCCTAACAGTTTTAATTCTTTCTAACCCATGAAGAGAGAAGGAGAAGACTCTCAATTTAGGTGTTTTAAATTTATCTTGACACAGGTGTTTTTTTTCCATTTTTAGTGTTTTTATTTTGTTTTTAAATTTTTATTTATTTATTTATTTTACAGACAGAGATCACAGGTAGGCAGAGAGGCAGGCAGAGAGAGAGGAAGGGAAGCAGGCTCCCTGCTGAGCAGAGAGCCTGATGCGGGGCTCGATCCCAGGACCCTGGGATCATGACCTGAGCCGAAGGCAGAGGCTTTAACCCACTGAACCACCCAGGCGCCCCTTAAATTTTTTTTTGAATAGAGTTGACACATGATGTTACATTAGTTCCAGGTTTACAACATAGTGATGCAACAATGCTATAACTCTGTGTTATGCTGTGCTCATCACAAGTGTAGCTATCATCTGTCACCGTAAAATGTTATTGCAATTGCACTGACTATATTCCCCCTGATATGCCTTTTATTCCTGTGACTTATTCATTCCATAACTAGAAGCCTGTATCTCCCGTTCCTTTAACCCATTTTGCCTTGCTCTCTCTTCCCTCTGGCAACCATGAGTTTGTTCTTATTTATAGGTTTGATACTGCTTTTTTCTGTTTGTTTTGTCTTTTTAAGTTCCACATATGAGTAAAATCATCTGGTATTTGTCTTTCTCGGTCTGACTTATTTCACTTAAACTAACACCCTCTAGATTCATCCATGTTGTCACAAATGTCAAGATGCTTAACTGACTGAGCCACCCAGGCACCCCATATCACATCATTCTTACACATTCATCTATTGGTGGATACTTAGGTTAATTATATCTTGGCATTACAAATAATGCTACAATAAAATAGAAGTGCAAATATCTTTTCAAATTACTGTTTTTGTTTTCTTTGGACAAATACCCAGCAGTACAATTACCGGATCAGGTGGTAGTTCTACTTTTAATTTTTTCAGGAACCTGCATACTGTTCTCCCCAGTGGCTGCACCAGTTTGCATTTCCATCAGTAATGCTAAAGGGTTTTTTTTTTTTCCCTCCACATTCTTGCCAACACTAGTTTCATGTGTTTTTTATTTTAGCCATTCTGACATTAGCCATTCTGAGCATCTTTTCCTATGTGTGTTGGCCATCTGTATGTCTTCTTTGGAAAAAATGTCTATTCAGGTCCTCTGCCCATTTTTTAATCAGATTTGTTTGGTTTCTGTGGTATTTAGTTATATAAGTTCTATATAAATGGTGAATATTAACCCTTTATCAGTTACATCATTTACAAATACTTTCTCCCATCTAGGAGGTTGCTTTGTTGTTTTGTAGATGGTTTCCTTCGCAGTACAAAATATTTTCATTTTGATGTAATCCCAATCATTTATTTTTGCTTTTGTTTCTCATACCTAAAAATATGTTGCTACAACTGATATCAGAAAAATTAATACCTATGTTGTCTTCTGGGATTTTTATGATTTCTGATCTCACATTTAGGTCTTTGATCCATTTGGAGTTTATTTTTGTATATGATGCTAAAAAAGGGGTCCAGTTTCATTCTTTTGCATATAGATGTCCAGTTTTCCTAGCACCTTTTATTAAAGAGATTGTCTTTTCCCAATTATATTTCTTACCTACTTTGTCGTAGATTAATTGATCTTATAAGTGGGTTTATTTCTGGTCTCTCTGTTCTTTTCTCTTGGTCTATGTGTCTATTTTTGTGCCAGTACCATATTGTTTTGTTTACTATAGTTTTATAATATATCTTGAAATCTGGACTTGTGATACCACCAGTTTTGTTTTTCTTTTTCAAGATTGTTTTGGCTATTTGTGGTCTTAGGTGGTTCCATACAAATTTTAGTATTATTTGGTCTAGTTCTATGAAAAATGTTGTTGGTATTTTGATAAGTATTGGATTGACTCTGTGGATTGAATGGGTAGTATGGAAAATTTAACAGATTTCAAGCCTGAATCATTCAAGCATGAATGATTGATCCATTGATGTAAGTAGTGTGTTAAAGTCCCCAACTACTATTGTGTTACTATCAATTTCTCTCTTTATGTCTGTTAATGGTTGCTTTATGTATCAAGATGCCCCAGTATTGGGTGCATAGATCTTTACAATTGTTACAGTCTCTTGTTGAATTGATCCCTTTATCATTATGAAATGCCCTTCTTTGTCTCTTGTTACAGTCTTTGTTATAAAATCTGTTTTGTCTGATATAAGTATTACTGTCTTGGTTTTTGCTTCTTGTTTTGGGGGGTTTTTTGTTTGTTTTGGTTTTGGGTTTTTTTTTTTTTTTTTGCTTTCATTGAATGGTAAGTGTTTTTTTAGCTCTTCCTTTTCATTCTGTATGTGTCTTTAGGTTTGAGATAGGTCTCTTTTAAGCAGCATATAGAGGGTCTTGCTTTGTTTTGTTTGTTTTGTTTTATTCATTCTGCCACCCCATATCTTTTGATTGGAGCACATAGGTCATTTATATTTAAAGTAATTACTGATGGGTATGTACCTACTGTTATTCTGTTATTTGTTGTCTGGTTGTTTTTATAGTTCTCTCTATTCCCTTCTCTTGCTCTCCTTTGTGATTGATGAGTTTCTGTAGTGTTATGTTTGGCTTTCTTTCTGTTTTTTGATTATTTTTTTTAATCTGTTGTAGATGTTGGGTTTGTGGTTACTGTGAGGTTCATATGTAACAACCTGAGTACACAGCAGTCTATATCAAGTTGATGGTCATTTAAGTTCAAACACATTCTAAAAACACACACACATACACACACACACACACCAAAAACAAAACAAAAACAAAAAAAATTCCTGAGAAAAGCTTCTTTTTATTTTACTTCCTTTTCCATATTTCCATATTTCTTTTTCCATATTTCCATAAAATATGTTGTCATATTTTACATCTTTTTATTCATATTTTTCTTTCTTTCTTTTTCTTTATTTTAAGAAGGAGAATGAGAGAGAGAGAGAGAGAACGAGCATGGAAAAGGGGAAGGTCAGAGGGAGAAACAGACTCCAGGAGCCTGATGTGGGACTCAATCTCGGCACTCCAGGATCATGATCTGAGCCAAAGGCAGTCACTTAACCAACTGAGCCACCCAGGCGCCCCCATAATTTTCTTATACCAATTATGGTCATTTCTTTTCCACTTAAAGAAGTTCCTTTAACATTTTTCGTAAGACTGGTTTAGTGGTGATGAATTCCTTTAACTTTTGTTCGTCTAGGAAACTTTTTATCTATCCTTCAATTCTGGAATATATTCTTGCCAAGTAGAAAGTTTCTCACTTTAATTTATTTATTTTTTCAGCATAACAGTATTCATTGTTTTTGCACAACACCCAGTGCTCCATGCAAAACGTGCCCTCCATATTACCCACCACATGTTCCCCCAACGTCCCACCCCTGACCCTTCAACACCCTCAGGTTGTTTTTCAGAGTCCATAGTCTCTTATGGTTAGCCTCCCCTTCCAATTTTTTTTTTATAAACATATAATGTATTTTTATGTACCCTGGGGAGGGGTACAGGTCTGTGAATCGCCAGGTTTACACACTCCACAGCACTCACGATAGCACATACCCTCCCCAATGTCCATAACCCCCTCCCCCTCTCCCAACCCCACCTCCCCCCAGCAACCCCCAGTTTGTTTTGTGAGATTAAGAGTCATTTATGGTTTGTCTCCCTCCCAATCCCATCTTGTTTCATTTATTCTTCTCCTATCCCCCTAACCCCCCATGTTGCATCTCCACGTCCTCATATCAGGGAGATCATATGATAGTTGTCTTTCTCCGATTGACTTATTTCACTAAGCATGATACCCTCTAGTTCCATCCACGTTGTCGCAAATGGCATGATTTCATTTATTTTGATGGCTGCATAGTATTCCATTGTGTATATATACCACCACTTCTTTATCCATTCATCTATTGATGGACATCTAGGTTCTTTCCATAGTTTGGCTATTGTAGACATTGCTGCTATAAACATTCGGGTACACGTGCCCCTTCGGATCACTGCGTTTGTATCTTTAGGGTAAATACCCAGTAGTGCAATTGCTGGGTCATAGGATAGTTCTATTTTCAACATTTTGAGGAACCTCCATGCTGTTTTCCAGAGTGGTTGCACCAGCTTGCATTCCCACTAACAGTGTAGGAGGGTTCCCCTTTCTCCACATCCTCGCCAGCATCTGTCGTTTCCTGACTTGTTAATTTTAGCCATTCTGACTGGTGTGAGGTGATATCTCATTGTGGTTTTGATTTGTATTTCCCTGATGCCGAGTGACGTGGAGCACTTTTTCATGTGTCTGTTGGCCATCTGGATGTCTTCTTTGCAGAAATGTCTGTTCATGTCCTCTGCCCATTTCTTTTTTCTTTTTTTTTTTTTAAAGATTTTATTTATTTATTTGACAGAGAGAGAGATCACAAGTAGGTAGAGACGCAGGCAGAGAGAGAGGCAGAGAGAGAGGAGGAAGCAGGCTCCCCGCGGAGCAGAGAGCCCGATGCGGGGCTCGATCCCAGGACCTTGAGATCATGACCTGAGCCGAAGGCAGCGGCTTAATCCACTGAGCCACCGAGGCGCCCCACCTCTGCCCATTTCTTTTTTTTTTTTCCATTTTATTTATTTTTTCAGCGTAACAGTATTCATTCTTTTTGCACAACACCCAGTGCTCCATGCAAAACGTGCCCTCCCCATTACCCACCACCTGTTCCCCCAACCTCCCACCCCTGACCCTTCAAAACCCTCAGGTTGCCCCAACCTCCCACCCCTGACCCTTCAAAACCCTCAGGTTGTTTTTCAGAGTCCATAGTCTCTTATGGTTCGCCTCCCCTCCCCAATGTCCATAGCCCGCTCCCCCTCTCCCAATCCCACCTCCCCCCGAATGTTTATAGCAGCAATGTCTACAATACCCATTTCTTGATTGGATTGTTTGTTCTTTGGGTGTTGAGTTTGCAAAGTTCCTTATAGATTTTGGATACTAGCCCTTTATCTGATGTGTCGTTTGCAAATATTTTCTCCCATTCTCTCAGTTGTCTTTTGGTTTTGTTAACTGTTTCCTTTGCTGTGCAAAAGCTTTTGATCTTGATGAAATCCCAATAGTTCAATTTTGCCCTTGCTTACCTTGCCTTTGCCGTTGTTCCTAGGAAGATGTTGCTGCGGCTGAGGTCGAAGAGGTTGCTGCCTGCATTCTCCTCAAGGATTTTGATGGATTCCTTTCTCACATTGAGGTCCTTCATCCATTTGGAGTCTATTTTCGTGTGTGGTGTAAGGAAGTGGTCCAATTTCATTTTTCTGCATGTGGCTGTCCAATTTTCTCAGCACCATTTATTGAAGAGGCTGTCTTTTTTCCATTGGACATTCTTTCCTGCTTTGTCGAAGATTAGTTGACCATAGAGTTGAGGGTTGATTTCTGGGCTCTCTATTCTGTTCCACTGATCTATGTGTCTGTTTTTGTGCCAGTACCATGCTGTCTTGATGATGACAGCTTTGTATTAGAGCTTGAAGTCCGGAATTGTGATGCCACCAATTTTGGCTTTCTTTTTCAATATTCCTTTAGCTATTCGAGGTCTTTTCTGGTTCCATACAAATTTGAGGATTATTTGTTCCATTTCTTTGAAAAAAATGGATGGTATTTTGATAGGGATTGCATTAAATGTGTAGATTGCTTTAAGTAGCATAGACATTTTCACAATATTTATTCTTCCAATCCAGGAGCATGGAACATTTTTCCATTTCTTTGTGTCTTCCTCAATTTCTTTCATGAGTACTTTATAATTTTCTGTGTATAGATTCTTAGCCTCTTTGGTTAGGTTTATTCCTAGGTATCTTATAGTTTTGGGTGCAATTGTAAATGGGATTGACTCTTTAATTTCTCTTTCTTCTGTCTTGTTGTTGGTGTACAGAAATGCAACTGATTTCTGTGCATTGATTTTATATCCTGACACTTTACTGAATTCCTGTAGAAGTTCTAGCAGTTTTGGAGTGGAGTCTTTTGGGTTTTCCACATATAGTATCATATCATCTGCGAAGAGTGATAGTTTTACTTCTTCTTTGCCAATTTGGATGCCTTTAATTTCTTTTTGTTGTCTGATTGCTGAGGCTAGGACTTCTAGTACTATGTTGAATAGCAGTGGTGATAATGGACATCCCTGCCGTGTTCCTGACCTTAGCGGAAAAGCTTTCAGTTTTTCTCCATTGAGAATGATATTTGCGGTGGGTCTTTCATAGATGGTTTTGATAATATTGAGGTATGTGCCCTCTATCCCTACACTTTGAAGAGTTTTGATCAGGAAGGGATGCTGTACTTTGTCAAATGCTTTTTCAGCATCTATGGAGAGTATCATATGGTTCTTGTTCTTTCTTTTATTAATGTATTGTATCACATTGATTGATTTGCGGATGTTGAACCAACCCTGCAAGTAGAAAGTTTCTAAGCTTACAGGTTGTAAGTTTTTCTTTCAGCACTGTGAATATATCATTTGGTAAAATTTTATAGTTTTTAATGTAGAGATCTTAATCATCTATCATTTAATACATTCCTAGATTTGAGGGGTTTTAAGCTAAAGTAAATTATGGCTTTTTAATTTTAATTTCATTTGTGTTATTTTTTTAAATTTTTATTTTTTTAAACTTCTGTTCAGTGTTCCAGAATTCATTGTTTATGTACCACGCCCAGTGTTCCATGCAATACGTGCCCTCCATAATACCCACCACCAGGCTCACCCAACCTCCCACGCCCTCCCCCTCAAAACCCTCAGTTTGTTTCTCAGAGTCCACAGTCTCTCATGGTTTATCTCCCCCTCCAAATTCCCCCAACTTCCTTCTCCTCTCCATCTCCCCATGTCCTCCATGTTATTCCTTATGCTCCACAAATAAGCAAAACCATATGATAATTGACTCTCTCTGCTTGACTTATTTCACTCAGCATAATCTCTTCCAATCCCGTCCATGTTGATACAAAAGTTGGGTATTCATCCTTTCTGATGGAGGCATAATACTCCATAGTGTATATGGACCATATCTTCCTTATCCATTCGTCCGTTGAAGGGCATCTTGGTTCTTTCCATAGTTTGGCAACTGTGGCTATTGCTGCTATGAACGATGGGGTACAGATGGCCCTTCTTTTCACTGCATCTCTATCTTTGGGGTAAATACCCAGTAGTGCAATTGCAGGGTCATAGGGAAGCTCTATTTTTAATTTTTTAAGGAGTCTCCACACTATTTTCCAAATTGGCTGCACCAACTTGCATTCCCACCAACAGTGTAAGAGAGTTCCCCTTTCTCCACATCCTCTTCAACACACGTTGTTTACTGTCTTGTTAATTTTGGCCATTCTAACTGGTTAAGATGGTATCTCAATATGGTTTTGATTTGAATCTCCCTGATGTCTAGTGATGATGAACATTTTTTCATGTGTCTGTTAGCCATTTGTATATCTTCATTGGTGAAGTGTCATTTTATTGCTGGTAAATAAAATTACAATTGATTTCATATATTCCGCTGGTTCCAACAGCCTAGATAATTCACTTGTCAGTTTTGCTAGTTTTTCTTTAGATTTTTATAAGCTATTTCTTATGTATATAATCATGTCTATATATAATGATAGATTTATTTTTTCTTTTTCCAAACCTTAAGAACTGTCTTTCTTTTTATTGATATTGCACTATTTCTTTTATATTTTATATATATTTGTATATTTTTTATATATTCTTTTAAGATATTACTCAAGATTTTTCTTTTAATAGAAGTAATTATAGCGGATATCCATATCATGTTACTAATATCACAAAGAAAGTTTTAAATAATTCACCATTAAATTGATTTGTCTTCCTGATTTGCTAAGAGTTTGTAATCATAAATCAATATTGTGTTTTATCAAAAGTTTTTTCTGTAGTTTTTAGTCATTTTATTTATATCTACTTTCATAAACTATTATCAATTTTCAAAGAATAAACTTCATTTGGTTGTGAAGCATTATCTAACTTATATTTCACTGAATTCCATTTGCTAATACATTTATATTATATTTTTATATATATGTTTATGCTACATATTGGTCTGTACTTTTCCTTTCTTATAATTTTTATAAATAATTTGACTATTAAGGTTCTGCTGAGCCCATAGAAAAGCTGGGAAGGGTATCTTCTTTTACTATTTTTTGGAAAAACGTACATATATTGGAGTTATTACCCCCTTTAGTATTTACTAATATTCACCAAAGAAACCATCTGGGCCAGGAATATACTTTGTGGAAAGATTTAAAATAAAACATTTAATTTCTTTTTTTTTTAATTTTTTTCAGTCTTCCAAAATTCATTGTTTATGCACCATATCCAGTGCTCCATGCAATATGTGCACTCCATAATACCCACCACCAGGCTCACCCAACCACCCACCCACCTCCCCTCCAAAACCCTCAGTTTGTTTCTCAGAGTCCACCGTCTCTCATGGTTTGTCTCCCCTTCTGATTTCCCCCACTCATTTCTCCTCACCATCTCCCAATGTCTTCTGTGTTATTCCTTATGCTTCCACACAATTTCTTCAGTAGATATATGCCATTCCCATTGCTGTCTTAATGTGTTATATTTTTTAAGGAATTTATTTTCTTTAAACTGACACAAAGTTATTTACAATGTCTTCTTTTAACTGTCCATAGGTTCTATACTAATTTCTCTTTATTTGTTGCTGACATTAGTTATTTGCTTTCTCTTTTTTTCCTTAACTCAGTCTTGCCAGAGTTTTATCATCTTGGTTCATCTTCTTTAAGGAACAAACTTTTGATTGTATTGATTTTCTTTATTTTATTTTCTTTCCTACTTTTTATTTTTATAAAAATAATTTTGACAATGTGTTTTTATTTTCATGATTTCCTTTCTTCTCTCTTTGGATTAATTTTGTGTGTGTGGTATTTTGTTCTGTTCAGTTTTAAAGATAGAAACTTGAATTAATGATGTATGGAATTTTATTTTCCTTCTAATATATATTTAAGAATGTAAATTTTGTTCTAGGCACTGCATGAATTTTTTTCCATTTTTGCTAATCTGAAAACATGTTTATCTCACCTTTATATTTGAAGGACATTTTTTGATGATTATGGAATTTTAGGTTGGCAGTTATTTCCTGGATCACTATTTAGCTGGCTTCCACATATATATGCCATATATTCACTATCATTTAGTTTAAAATATTTTATAATTTCTTTGATTCATGGGTTTCTTAGAATTTTATTGCTTAATCTAAAAGCAGTTGGGGCTTTTTAGTTAGCTTTTCTTGTTTTTCAAGAGCAATTCCAGTATGCTCAGACAGCATACTCTTAACGATTTCAATCCTTTGGAATATATTTTAGGCTGCTTTATGACCCAGCATATGGTAAATTCTAGTAGTGTTCCATGAGCATTTGAAAAGCACTGTATGTTCTGTCATTGTTGGATACAATGTTCTGTATTCCATTAGGATACTTCCAGTTTTTTGCTACTATAAATAATCATACAATATACATCTTTCTATTTATGTAACTTTTTCTTCTTCTTGACTTATTTCCTCAGAGTAAATTTTCAGTAGTGTTATTCTAGGTCAAAAGTTTAGGAATGTCTATATGGCTTTTTCTCTTTATGCAATATTACTTACTAAAATTACTATATCTAGTTATGATGTTAGTTATGATGCGTGAAATCACCAAATATCCCACAGTGTTAGGTGTTGTAATTGTTTTGTTAATAATAGGGACACTAAATTGTAACTCAAAGTTGATGGTAATTTTCATGTCTCTGATAACTAGACAACATGAACTTTTCTAGGTGATCATTTACTATTTCAATTTCCTCTCTTAAAAATTGCTATGCATCTGTTTAACAATCTACTGGGAACATGATACTTTTAGAATAAATTTGAATGAGTAATTTTATAATATCAGCAATTTGCCCTTGGCTTACATATTTAGTGTGAACGTTTTCCCAGTCTATTATCTTTTTAATTTTAGCTTTGCTGTTTTTCACCAGACAATCATGTTCAATTTGTGTAGATTTGAATCTGTTCATTTGTTTGTGACTACTCTTGTCACTTCAAAACTGTCACAATGTTTGATTCTTTCCCAGTTGCATATTTCTTTTTTTCTGCTCCTAAAATTTTTGTTAATGTATTATATAACATAGCAGCATTGTCCAATAAGAATAAAATGCAAGCCACATATAGGATTGAAAACTTTCTTTTGGCCACAGTTAGAAAGTGAAACAAAACAGGCACCATTGATTTAATCATATACTTTATTTAGTCCAATATCCAAAATATGAGATTTTGTTTTGCATGGTTCAATATGCATGAGTTTCAGTTGTTACCAATTAAATATTAGTTCTCCAACAATTCAAATTTCAGTTACTCTGGTATATTAATTATGACTAATTGCATAAACTACAAATTTTGCTGCTAGACTTAAGTCCACGAATAACTACATAAACAATAACTGTGCACCCTTATCAGTGACCAGTCATATCATTTCTTTCAAAGTCTGTTGGTGATGGGTCACTGTGCATCCATTGTTCAGTTCATGCATAGATCGTGAAATGTGTAATTGTGTTGACTTCTTGTCTCTGAGATGCAAACCTATGTGACACTTTACAAAAATGAATGATCTAAAGAGGCACTTGGCCAAAAAGGCAACAAAGACAACAAACAAAAACAACATTGTTGGAATGGAAAGTAGGTGTGACAAGAAGACAGATGACTATGCGAAGACGACAGTTCTGCTGCTCAAGACACTCTAGATGTTCAGCTGGAGGAACCTAATGAAGGCAAACTTCTCAACATAGTGAGGAACAGATTGTGATGAAAAGGGCAAAGATGTTCCAGAGGAAGGTGACACCGGCAAAAACAAAACAACAACAACGACAACAAAACCCCACATTAAAGAAACTTCCAGCGATTCTTCGTGATGTTGGAAAAGCAAAGGATAAAATGTTGGGAGCTAATCTCAGAAACCAGTATGATGATTCACCAAGACTTAGAAAAGACAGTTGTTCTAGACAATAACTTATGTGACAGGAGGGCAGCAAGCACTGTTCAAACCACTCTTGATAAGTTTATTACAAAGAACAAAAAAACACTTTTAATTTTTATGCTTCTAATAGTTTTTAAATTTAAATTAAATAAATTGTGGACCAAATAAATTATTTTTACTATTTTCATTTCTGCAAACATTTATAATGGACAGTAAGAATTTTTTAATATTTTGACAAAAATTCTGAAAAATCACATAATAATCAGTTTCCTCCCATTGATTAGTACAATCATTTGTAGGGTTTCAGGTTGTGCAGTACTTTTGTGGTTCTTCACAGCCATGCAAAATAAGGACTTCTTATATTATCATTTCAACAAATAATCAAATAAAAGTTTGAGGCCTATTACATTCTTTTTTGTAGGAGGGCTTCAAACCACAAGAGTTTTATACTTAGAGAACAGCTCAGTTCATACTAGCCGTGTTACAGGTGCTTAATTGCCACACAGGCTGGTGGATACGGTATATGACAACTTGAGTCTAGAGCATTCTTTCCTTTAAAGCCAGAGTTGAAAAGTGTTGGTGTTGGTTAGAATACAAGTAACTGACTGGAAACTTTCTGTTCAAAGAGATCAAAATTTAGTATGGGGAACAATAAAGAAATAAAGTTTCTCCCTCAGTGGTAATGAAGGCACAGACATTATTCCAGCTCCCTCTGGAAGAAAGGCTGAGAAAGTAAGCCTTGAATTATTCTCATAAACTCATTGGAATCAGTCTTGTTGGAATAATATGAGAAAAAAAGAAACAACTAATCTTCAGGGAAAATACTGGCTCCTTAGTCCTCCACATGAACTGAAACAGCTTGGCTCATCTTAGCTCTGGGACAATTTGTAAGTGCTTTCAGTTAACACATTATCTCTGAAATATCACATAGAGTCTCAGGGCCTCTGAATAATGAGTAATATCCTTGGAGTTTTGAAAATACTTCTACAAGTTAGTGAAGTCAGCAAAATATTTATTTGATTTCCTCCTCAGTTTCACATTCAGGGAATTCCCAGCAGCTTAATAGGAATGGCAACAACACCTGCTTGGCTGTCAGGTTGCAGGCATCTTTCTTCCTTATATCCCCCAAATGATCACCCTGCCTATTGTCCTAATTTCTCCAGATTTTTCCTGGGCAACCAAGATTACAACTTCTGCACCACTTTCTTATCCTAGCTCCACCTAAGACAATTGGCCTGTAAATATTTGCACGCAGTTAACATGTGAAGTTAGATGCAAAATGTGTGTGTGGGCACACACTCCAGCTACTACACCTTCTAACATTTCTTACTCATAAGGAAAAGAATGTAGCAAAAGTGGTTTAAAGCACAATCTTTGAAGGCAAAACTGAGTTCAAATTTCACTGCTCTCAGGGGGTCCTGGGTGGCTCAGTTGGTCAAGCATCCAATTCACGACCTCAGGTCTGATCTTGACATCAGGGTTGTGAGTTGAAACCCTGCATTGGGCTCCACCTTATTTAACAAAAAAAATTTCAATGCCCTTACTTACTAGCTACATAATCTTGAACATATGTTACTTATGTAACATAACATATATAACATAACTTATGTGCCTCAGGTTCCTCATCTATAAGATGAGAATAATAATATCTCCAACTTCATACAGCCAATAAAGGAATTGAATGAGATCATGCTTGGAAAGTGCTTAATGTTTGTCATACTGTAAATGCTAAAGTAAGAACCATTCTTCAATATTGGTGTCGCTATTCTTTTACTATTAGTGTGATTATTCCTGTTACAACTTTTGACTGAGAAGAGCAAATCAGAAACACAAAACCAAAGAAAAGGAATCCAACTTCAAAGGTGGCACCGAGTAAAGATGTACTTGGGCGAAGAGCATCCTGGCAGAAAGCCGTATACTACCAACTATCTGTACCACTCCTCAGACATCTCCTTCACCAGTGTTTCTTCCAGTAGTCCTATTTTGGGGCCATTCAGTCCCTGTGCCTCTCTGGAAAGGCCCCGCCCATACCTGCAAGCATCTTCTCTCCTTTACCTTCCTCTCCTCAGCTCCAGCCTCCCAGCTCTTTTCAGTTTCACTTTACTTACTGTTTGGCTCATTGATACCTTCACATGGTACAAAAGCCTAAATACACAAAAAGATAAGAATAATATATCTTTCTTCCATTTCTTTCCTCTATATCCAGATCCCCAGAAGCAGCAACGGTAACTGAAGATTTTTATGCATAGACAGCATATACACAAACATACATTTTCTTTTTGAAACCCCTGCACTTTGTTTTTTCCATTTAATAAAACTTAGAGCTTATATATTACTAATGCCTTATAAATTGTCTGATTCTCTGTAACATTTGCATTATTTTCCATGGGATGGATAAGCCATAATTTATCTATTCCCCTGTAGATTATTTCAATATTTTATTATAATTAATAATGCTGCAATTACTATGTACATATAGTGTTTAAATATAGTTTCAGATTTTATTATCATGAGTTCTAAGATTGTCTCAATATTTTATTATCATAAATAATGCTTTAATAAGTTACTATGTAATATATAACCTTACATGTCTGTGAGATAAACTCCTAGAAATTTAGTGATTGGATCAAAGAGTAAATATTTGTTTAAATTATTGTAGATTTGGCCAAATTACACTCCATGAAGGTTTTGCTAATTATAATCCCACTAGTAATGTAAGAGTGTGTCTGTTTCCTAACACTCAACCCATATAGGTTGTGTTAAATTGTATGACTTTTTCCATGCTTATCCTAAGGTAGAGTGATCTCAAACTATTCAACATGGCATCTCTCTGGTCATATGTTCTTATGAAAAAAAAATGTTTTTGTTTCTTCTACATTTTCCCACAGTGCAATATATCTGTGACATTTAGGCTGTCTTATGCCCATAGTCCCAGACCTTTGATCCTACTTTTCCTCCTCTGTGCTGGTGCATATCTCCTCCATGATGCCCTCCTCTTGTGGGACTTTTATGGTCTGGGCCAACCCACTTGGCACTGGGAAACCTTCAGTTAGGCTGGGAGCAAATGGCTTGGGGTAGGATGAGACTTCCATCCCCTACCCCCAGTCTGAAGCACCTGCCAAGGGAAGTAGAGGATGGCCTTCACCAAATATATTTCCTTGGTAATTTAGTCCGATGCCATTGACTAAATCATGATATCTTTCTACATGGGAATATCAAACATCCCTGAAAAATGAACAACTTCATGAATCAACATGGATGGACCTCAAGGATATATATCGAGCATAAAAGCAAGTCAGATAAAATACATGTCACATAATACTATGTCTATAAAATACCAAAACAGCAAACCAAATATGTTTATTAATATATACATGTATGGCAAAGCTATACAAATTGTAAGAGAATAATAAATAGCAAATTCAGAATCTTGGTATTCTGGGGGCAAGAGGAGAAGACAAGACAATTTGACCAGGAATTTCAGCTGTGTCAGTGGTATTCTTTTGCTTAATTTGCATGGTGAGTTCCTGGGTGTTCATTTTATTCCTCTTCTTAATAATTCCTATGCTACTTATATCCTTTTGCATATATAACTATTTCATAATAATTTTGAATGGAAAGCTACAGAAGTATAAACTAGAAAGGAGGTCATGACATATTAAGTAAGGGAAAACAGGTGACAAAATAATGTGTACATTATGAATCTGCCTCAAACAGAATTCACACACACACATACACATGCACACATTCTAGACAGATATTGACCACAGGTATAATAATGGGTATCTGAATGGAATTATAACTTTTAAGACTTTTCTTATTTTTCTGATAAGTATTTCCCAATTTTTCAATAATAAGCACTTTCCCTTTTGTAATGAGAACATATTTTGAAATATTTTAAAAATAATGTACCAAATGCCACTACCAAGTATTTAATAATAGCTAACACTTACTGAGCTTACTCAATGCCAGGTTCTGTGTCAAGGGCATTATAAGTATTTTCTTACGCAGTCCTCATGAAAAGTCAGGATAATTGGCAATAATATCCCCATTCCACTTAGGAGAAAACAGAAGAGCTGATGGGGTAAGTAACTTCCCAACAGACATGCAGATAGTCAGTGGCAGTGTTAGGACTCAACACAGTCTGTCTTCCTGTCAAGCATGTGCTCCTGGCCAAGCTATCATGAAACACTCACTGTCCAACAGAAGCCAGAAGGAGCTATACAAGGTCAACAAGTGTTAAAGGTCTGGGATTTCACCTCACTTTTCAGGTTGATAAGCTAGTCTGTTATTTTTTCATGGAATATTGAAAGAAGACACAAGACACATGGGTCAGAGACAAAAGTCTGCGGTCACAACCAGTAAAGCATAAGAATTCTGTTGGTTTGTGTCTATTCCTCATGCTCCCCCCAAGTCCCATGAGGTAACATGGGTGGGCCTAGATGAATGCCTTCACACATACTGAATCTAGGGGACCCATCATATTTGCAGCAAGTGGAAACAACCTGCTCTTTGAGACAGAGGTTATCTCATCTCTCAAGTTGCTTAGTGCAAACACAATCCTGAGAAATGTCTCAAGAGAAGATCATTCAGGGCCTTGAATTTATGGCATATCCAGCAAGAAGGTACAGGGCCCATGGCAGATTGCTCCCCAACATATCATCAAGACTCTTTGAGCTGCAAATGATAGAAATCCAGCTTAAACTTGTTTAAACAAAACAAAACAAAATGAAGAAAAAATATATTGACTTGAAACTCCTCTCTTTTTCTCTCTCTCCCACCTCCTTTCCTTTATGTTGTCCCCATTCACTGACAGGCACTCTTCTTGTTATTACAGGAAGACTACCTATAACATCAACCCCAAACCAGGACATGCCTTGTTCCAACCCTTCTAATGGAAGTCCTGGAATCAAGTCTCAATGGCTATGTCTGATCTGCAATGGGTCCCATGTCTATCCTAAACGAATCACTGGGACCAGGTGAAACAGTGCCCTGAATGCCCATTCCTGGTCCCTTGTCCCCCTCTAGAGCCAACAGTGGAGTCAGTCCCAATGTAATCATCTGGCCTGAGAGTGGGATTTTTTTTCCCATAGAAAATCAGAGTGCTGGTATCAGAAGACAAAGGAGTACATGCTCTGCAGACAAAAATGTACGTTGTGTCCAGGAATGGGCTATCTCTAAAATACCACACATAACACTAAGCTAGTTGGACTGACAACATGAAATGTAAAGTATTCTGATAAGATTTGCAAAGTACCCAGATCTCAGGGGTATTTCTGTAGAAATGGTTCCCAACTACTGGTACTCCCCAGGACTTCCAACATCTGAGGTAATTATCAGAAGGTTGTAGCAGCTTGACTGCACCCAAATGCAGTGTGCATGGGGATTTGCCAATACAGAAGGGGGAAAAATACAAAGAATGAGAAAATTATTCCAAGCTAATTAGTTTATAATTAATTCCAGTGCTCTCCTTCAGTCTGATGCATCTTCTCAACTTCCTGCAATGAAGAACCAGGAATAATGTTCCAATATGAATATATACAAGGGAAAATTCAGTATAAAGAAAAATTATCTAGGTACCCAGGGTTTCTTTTGTTAGAACACAATATTTTGGATGAGAAAGGAGAATATCCTCATAATGACTTAGGTATCCTCAGCTAAAACTAGCAGAAGCAAAAATAATTGCTCCATTAACAATGCTTGGGCTGAGTGCTGAATTGAGACTCTTCAGGAGGGATGATAGTTGTCCAATTTCTCCTTCATAGCTACCACTATCACCACTGCTCCACTATCCCTTTGCATTTTCAATAAAGTAGTGCCTAAATTTGTTGTAACTGGAATGATGGCAGATGAGAGCCACTCACTCAATGTTCCCCACCTCACAGAAGGGATAAGGACTAAGGATGTCACTCATAGGTACAGTCCTTCTTAGCAAAAATGCCCTTAATAAATGTCTGTTCAGTGGAACATAGAGCAGATAATGGGGCAGAAAATATATAAGTACATGAGATCTACATGAGTATAGAGTGGGCACCCCCCATAGTTGTTACTTTGAGCTAAATTCAACAGCAGAACAGTCCAGCTTTCTCAACTCTACCATGCAATGCTACTTCTCCAACTTCTGCCAACCATTAAGTGAAACGCAAATATTGTCATTTCAAGAAAATGAAATTTTGTAGTTAAAGGGAATGTGTTGGCTAGAGGGAGCTCACCACAGACCTCAAATGCCACTGTTGCCTGTTCAGTGTTCTGAGTCTCCTTTCCTTTCTTTCCCACCTTCTGAAGCCTAACAGAATCTATACCATTATCCCCAGCTTTTCAATCTTTATTCTCAGAGATGCCTTTCCAAAGAAATCTCATCCTAGAGCAAGAGTTACTGGAAGGCAAGGAGCATATATTATTTATCTATTGCTACATAACTAATAATGCCAAATTTTAGCATCTCAAAACAGAAAATATTTATAATCTGTAGTTTCTGAGGGTCAAGAATCCAGGTGGCTTAGCTGGGTGACTCTGGCTTAGGGTCTCTCCCATGTCTATAATTAAGGTGTCAGGGCTGAGCATCTGAAGTTCCAACAGGTGAAGAAGCCAAGTTCCCCTCTGTGGCTATTGGCCAGAGACATCAATTCCTTTCCACATGGACCCATTCATGGGGCAGCTCACAACATGGCTGCTGGATTCCCTCAAAACAAGCCAGAAGAGCAAATGGAGAGAGTGAGCAAGATGGAAGTCACAGTCTTTTAACCTAATATCAGAAGTGGCATCCATCACTTCTGCCATTTTTTTTCTAAAAGCGAGTCACTAGGTCCAGTCCATACCCAAATGGAGAGGACATGGTCATATGTACCAGGAAATAGGGATCACTGAGGCCTTCTTAGAGGCTCCCTACCACCAACCACACCTTCGTTATATGGATATATCCCACACCTAATGGGAGAACCAGGCAAACAGTTGGCTCAGCAATACTTTCTATACCATAATTAATCCAGTCCTAAGGGCTCACACCAAGTAGAGTAAGATACAAGAGATAGACAAAGAATGGTGTGGTGTAGAAGAATGTATGAATTTTATTGTACCAATTCAAGTGTGCAAGAATTATAAAATTTTCTATACCACAACCTAATATTTATTTGAATCCTCATTCTGCCCAGATGGCAAAAATATAATCTCAGTCAATGGGACTCCTCCTCCCATTTGTGCAGAGGAGTTTTTCGGTTGTAAAGAGATTATTTGGTGCCAAGACCATGGGGCAGGGGAGAGAAGGGAGGGAATCTCCTGGTTCTTGAGTCACAGGTGTTGGAGGAAATGTGCTTCACCCCATTTGCTTCTCAGTCACTTATGCATATGCTGAGATTCCTGTCCATGTGTCCCCTTGGGGGGCTACATTTCTCTATTCCATTTATGACTCATTGTTTCTGAGCCAGAATAGGACACAAGATTCTCACCCAGGCTCTCTGTGACCTATCTTATGAGATCTCTTGTTCAGACATAACTCATCTAGCTTCTTGTGGCCTCCCAGGACCATGGTCACAGAGGAAGTTTGCAGAAGTCCTTTGCTTTCCAGCCCCTCCAAATTGCAGCTACATAGGCTCCTAGGCCCTATCTTTGAAGTATGATGCACAACTATCCTCTCAGACCTGATAACTTTTCTGCTGTCATTGTCATCATCTCTTTCCTATTCTCTGTCAACCCAACCCTCAGCCCAGGGGACACTTTTCAATGCATTGGGTAGGGAATCAGAGGGAAGACCTTCTTCTGTGTTAACCTTGGGCATTTTCACTTCCTTCATCTTCACACTTTCCTATAATTCCCCTACCCTACGAAGGGCACTTCAGCCCTTCTTCTTCATGGTTCAGTCTTCGGAAACATAAAGCCGGTGACTAGCAGGCTACCCTCCCTTTCCAAACCCTTCCGTGATGCAATGAACACAGAAGGGAATCTGGTTTGCTCAGGAAAAAGAGAAGAGAAGAGAAATTAAAGGGAGCTTTTTAATAGGTGAATCTGAAAAATAAAGGAGCAGACTCAAGAAGCCAAAGGGCACACAGAGGTAAAAGTAATGTTAGTTACATGGACTGAGGGGAAACTGGAGAGAGGAAAAGTACTATGCTCATCTCTCTGGCAGATGACTTTTTCTGTCCCTTTTCCACTGGTGCTCTTGGTCTCTCTACACATGGACCTCTGATCCACTGCCTTGGCCTCTCCTGCAATCAGAAAGAAGCTCCTGGGACCTGCTGTCTCCTGAGCTTTTTATGATTTGACCACACTCCTGAGAAGGTGCCCAGCCACCCCTTGTCCACATAGGCTCATGACTTTCTGGAGGTAGATGGCCCTCTAGATGATCTGGGACTCTCATGAGGTGACACATTATTATTAATAAAGAAATAGTACAGTAAAAATTAAAAAAACCCACAGCACTTACATTACTAAACTACTTTACTATCTTCAAGTTTCTCCTTTATTCTCACATCCAAAAATTAGCTGTTATTAATTGTGTAACTGGTAAAGAAACTGAGACCAGCAAGACAGGGATTCAAAACATGAACTCAGATACTCTTATGCTACAATCAGGGATCTTTCAATTAAAATATGGCAAAACAAGTCTTTGTAGATAAAGAACAAAAAGCTGAACAATTCCTTGGACTAGTGTAAGCAATCAGTGTACTTATTGATGTACATTCATTTTCTGCACTTAGTTCCAAATATTAAGAAAGGTGGTAGCAGCAGGAAAATTAGGATGTTCTCATGTGATTTCTGTATGCTTATTTCCTGTTTTTACAAAAAATGGTAACAGGAGGTATCAATAATTTTAAGGTATTTTTGTGGCTGATTTGTTCATCTGAGAATTGCTGCCAATTAGCTCAATTGTTAGCGCATCTTGAGAGCAAGCGTTCCAAAGCCAGGTGGAGGCAATCAGCATGGTCTGCCTGAGACGACAGGGGCAGTGGCTCAGTAAGAAATTTCCTTCTCCCAAAGGAAAATCAACTCATTACAAGCATTGGGTTAATTGTGAGCTAACTGGCATTGTTATTTAGTTCTCAGGGGCCAGTTCTGGCCAAGCCCCCTTCTTCTGTGGCTGAGGAATTCTGTATAGAAACATAGAACTGCTACATCAGAAGGACTTTCAGGCTGGCCAGAGGTTCTTTTTGTGGGAGCCAACAATGCTTTTGCAACCAGTACAACAGCCCCCAAAATATCACTCATTGTCCAAACACAAGAATATTTAACATTGCTCCGCATTAGGCTTTATGATTTCTCAATTATATATGGACACTATTATGAATTGATAAAATAACATTTGCAAAAAAGCATTTTTGAATTTGTAACGGTTTTTGTCTTTGTGTACTAAGGTAACAAAATGTTACTATTACTAGAAAAGTACAATTTGTACCTTTTGAGGAGTCAACAGTAGTGTTTTGCATTCTAAGGGGATTCTGATGCTCTAAACTCTTGGAAATCATTGATGGAAGTTATACAGATGATCCGAGCTCACACATTCTGAAGCAAAATGATTAAAACTGATCCTAGAATACTGCCCAACATGATTTACAGATTAATGTAATCCCTATCAAAATCCTAGCTGGCTATTTCTTCAGCAATTGACAGGGTTACCTAAAATTTATATGGAAATATAAGGAACCCAAAATAGCCAAAACCATCTTGAAAAGGAAGAACAAAGTTGAAGGACTCACACTTCCCAGTTACAAAACCTATTACAAAACTTCAGTACTCAAGACAGTGTGATACTAGCATAAGGATAGACATACATATCAATGGAATAGAACCGAGAATCAATTCATAAACCCTAACATTTATAGTTCACTGGTTTTTCAATGAGGGTGTAAAGACAATTTAATAGGGAAATAAGAGTCTTTAACAAATAGCGTCACATGCAAAATAATGAAAGTGGATCCCAACCACATACTATATATAAAAAAAAAAAAAAATTAGGGGCTCCTGGGTGGCTCAGTGGGTTAAAGCTTCTGCCTTGGACTCAGGTCATGATCCCAGGTTCCTGGGATCGAACCCCACATCTGGGCTCTCTGCTCAGCGAGGAGTCTGCTTCCCTCTCTCTCTCTGCCTGTCTCTCTGCCTACTAGTGATCTCTGTCTGTCAAATAAATAAATAAAATCTTCAAAAAAATTAACTCAAAATGGATGATAAGCCTCAATGTAAAAGTCAAAACTTTAACACTCTTAGAAAAAACAAACAAACAAACAAAAAAACACGGGAGTAAGTCTTTGGATTAGGCAATGGTTTCTTTTATATGGCCCCAAAAGCACAAGTCCACACACAAATAAAGATAAATAGGACATTATTAAAATTAAAAGCTTTTTCTACTTCCAAGAAAGCCATCAAGAAGTAAAAAAACCCACAGAATGGGGGAACATATTTGCAAATCTGATAAGAGACTGGAAACTATGATGGGTAAAAAATTCTTACAACTCAACAATAAAAAATCAAATAACTCAGTTTAAAAATGAACAACATATTTGATAGACATTTGTCCAAAGAAAATGTACAAATGGCAGATAAACATATGAAAACAGCAGCATCATTTATCATGAGGTAAATTCAAATCAAAACTACACCACTTTATACCCACTGGGACGACTAGAATTTTTGAAAAACAGGCAATAATAAGTGTTAGCAAGAATGTGGACAACCTTTGTAAAACAGTTCGCTAGTTCTTCAAAATGTTAAGCATTTGTTAATAGCCACTGTATGACCTAGCAATTCCCACACCTGAGTATATACCCAGGAGAACTGACAACTTATGATCACACAAAAACTGTATGCAAATGTTCATAGCAGCATTATCCATAAAGCTCAAAAGTAAGAACAACCCAAATATTCATCACCTGATAAAATGTGCTATATCTACACAATAGAATATAATTTGGCAATAAAAAGAAATTAAATATTGGGGGGCATCTGGGTGGCTCAGTGGGTTAAAGCCTCTGCCTTCAGTTCAGGTCATGATCCCAGGGTCCTGGGATCGAGCCCTGCATCAGGCTCTCTGCTCAGCAAGGAGCCTGCTGCCTCCTCTCTCTCTGCCTGCTTCTCTGCCTACTTGTGATCTCTGTCAAATAAATAAATAAAATCTTTATTAAAAAAAATAAATTAAGTATTGGTACATACTACAACAGGGATGAACCTTGAAAACAATATACTAAGTCAAAGAAGCCAGTCACAAAAGGACACATATCGCATTATTCCATTTATATGAAATGTCAAAAATAGGCAAATCCATAGAAATAGATAGGAGATTGGTGGTTGCCAGGGGCTGGGAGCTGACTGCTAATGGATATGTCTCCTGGGATGATGAAAATATTCTGAAATTTGGTAATGTAACAGTTGTATCATTCTGTAAATATACCACAAACCACTGAGTTGTGTAGTGGTGGACAGTTTCGGTAAGGGCCAGATATTAAATATTGTAGGCCCTGTGGGTCATATGGTCTTTGTTATAACTATTCAACTCTGCTACTGTAGAGCAAAAGCAACCATAGGTCATGGAAAAATGAGTGGTGCAGTTGTGTTCTAATAAAACTTTATTTACAAAAACAGGCACCAATCATCAGCCCACAGATGTATAGTTTGCCACCCCTTACTCTAGATGGTGAGCTCTTTGAGGCAGAGGCCATGCTTTATTCATCTCTAGGTCCTCTGAGCGTGTAGGGGGTACTTAGTACATACTTACTTGAACTGAACAAGAATGCTCTTGCACCAGTTCCCTCCCATGGCAAAGGGAGTTGCAGCATTTCTTAACCTTCTTGGCCTCTGGCACCACATGGGGATGTAATAAACAGCTATCCTCTGGTTGGCTGTGAAAGAAGTACTGCAACCTGCAGATACCTGACCTAAGACTGAAAAGAAAGGGATGGATTTAGGATAAAAGTATCAACCAAGTGATGAAGATTAAAACATGGAGCCCATTTGACATTTGAATTAGAGGCATCGAGAGCATTCTTAGAGCAATAGCACTGGTCAGAGGAAAGAGCTCTGGGCTAGAGCCACAACTTAGTGCAGACTCATACATCTCTAGCATATCTGTCGCACCAAGTGGAAATAGAGTCTGTGGTTCTCCTCCAAGAAAGGACTTTGACCCATTATTCTAAATCCAGCTAAGACTCTGTTTTAGTCTTTACCTTGGAAGCCCACTTGCAACATTTATCCGACTTCTGCAAAGAGAAGGAGAGTAAATGCATTACATTTGTCATCCTGACTTAATGGGGTTGTTTCAAACTGTGCATGTCCCCAAACTATTTGCTCCAGCACAGGCTAAGGAAAGAGAAGAAGTAAGATTGTGTTCCATTAAGGGCACTGAGAGAAAATAGGGCACATTTTCCCTCTCTGGGTTTTCCCGGTGATGAACAATGGGGATACTGCATTGATCATTTCTGATCCTCTGCATTCATAGGTCTCAGCGGTCTCCAGATAACACAGCCCTGCTGTCCTCTCTTTGGGAAGACACCACAGAGAGAGCAGTAAGAGGAAGCTTGAGCTCTCTCCCAGTGGTGGGAGTAGATGAAAGTCACCCTCACCCTCTCATCTATTTGGAACTTAGTGACCTCAGTACAGTGGCTTATTGTAGATACAGTCAAAGACAATTAAGGATAAATACTAATTTCTATAAGACCACCTTACAGTTGTTTAATACTCAAGTAGAGAATATGTTGGGGAAAATTAAGTCATGTCTTAAGGAATCTTCTATGTCAGAGAACATGTCAGATAGACACAGTGCTATAAGCTGCGCTTCTGTTTTTGCACAAGACAAATTTACGTGTCTGTTATGTCTAGAAAAAATAGAACTGTATTTGGAAGATACGGGTATTCAATATATTGATCTGTGTGTCTTTCATTGTCTTTTTAAGTTTCAGGTACCAGAGGGAGAAGTTAGCAGATATATTAGGCACCAGGCTAGAAGGGGCAAGAGAAGTATCTGGTGTCTCCTCAAAGCCCTGTGGGAACTAGAATAATGAGTATTACCAAATTTGGTCACAAGCTGACAATTAGAACCAAAAGTCTATCTTAGCTCAAGATGAGCACACATAACTCATAATAACCCTGCATGGCCATGATGCTCTGAAAATACCAGCCAGGCTCCTTGCTGCATCCTAATGGCAGGCATTTCAGAAATTGGTCCTGAGTGTACCAGGTCAGGAGAAGTGGTGGACACAAGATAGAGCCTCCCCATTTAAGATGTGAAGTGGTTTGCAACATTTTTACTTACAGCATTTCTACCTTGCAGTAAAAACCCATGTCATTTTGTGACTTGTACTGCCATAAGTTAAAAACAAAACAAAACACAAAGCTGTGTCATTAGGGCACTTGTGGCTGTCAAGCAACTGAACTTACTGAGAAACTTAAACAATAAGTTATTAGATCACATAACAGGAAGACTAGAGGCAAGATAGGGACAGGAATGTTGTATTACAGTTCAGCTCCATATCTCTGGAACTCTCTCAGTTTACCCATTCTTCGTGTGTTGCCTTCATCAACAGGTTAGTAGCTAGATGATTATAAGCTGGTCAAAGCATCTGAACAGTAAGAGTGCTAAAATAAAGGGAATCTATCTTATAGCCCTTTTGGGGAATCAAGAAATCATAGATGCCCCCATGCAGGATCACCTTCCTTCTTCATAGGCCAGTGGCTTGAGGGCCAATTGTGGCCTGAGATTGGAACTCTGTAAATAGGAGGCCACCTGTCTCAGTTATCCAATGCTGTATAACAAACTGATCCCAAACTTAGTGGCTTCAAGCAACACTTATTTTATTTGCTCATAATGCTATGAGTCAGGAATCTGGTTGGACACAATGGAGAAGATTCATTCCTGTTCCATGATAACTGGTCCTTCAACTGGGCAGCTGGCTAAAATTGTTCACTCAGGGCCATATATCTGGGACCTGGAGTTTGGTTCTTGTCTGAGGTCCTTGGCTGTCCTCCATGTTGAGAGCTCAAGTGGCTAACTTGAGCTTCCTCGTAGCATTGTGACCTCAGAGTTTGAAGAGCATAGTTCCAAAGTGCAAATGCTTATCAGACCTCTAATTTATCACATTTGCCAATATCTAATTGGTCAAAGCAAGTTACTTGGCTGAGCCCAGAGTCAATATGGACAATGTGAATACTGGGAGGCATGGCTTACTGGGGCCATGAATCTTAACAGTTATCACACCAATAAGCTGGTTCATCCTGAGTCCTGTTGAGCCCTTATCTTGTGCCTCAGTTCTGATGATTGTGTTTATGCTGTCTCCAGTGAGCTGCCACCTTTAGCAGCTTTTTCTATACCCACAACCTAAGTCACAAGTAATCTATAAATAGCAGTTATATCTCTCTCCTCTTCAACTCAGGAATTTTTCCAGACTCTACCTTTATCACTCCTCTTTGAAACTCTTCCCTCTTATCTGTTTATCTGCCCTTCTATCTATAAATATTATTATATCCACCCTCTCTGTCTAGTGTCTTTCAAATGACTACTACATAGGACAAACTGTTTGAGTCTGGGTTTCAAACCACATTCTGCCCCTTAGACTAGCTCCTTATTTCTATGCATCAGAGACTACTGGAAGTGATTCCCATCCCAGGATTCTGCCTGGGCTTCTGGGTCTAGCACCTTAGACTCTGGTTCACTGAGGAAACAACTCGGATTTCTGTATTCATTTAATGATCCTGAGCCCTTGACTTGGAACTCATTTAGGATCCCAGTTCCTGTAGAACAATCAGATACCCCTGTTCTCACCACAGGAAAAGCCAAGCCCAGAAGTGGAGACTTTGCTGTTGGCTGACATATTTCCATGGTACTAAAAGCTACCTATCTTCTAAGATGTCCAACATCCACAGGTCCAGGGATCCCTTTATACACTATCTGCCTGGAAGAACGTCCCTGCTGCTTCATCATGAATGGGACAAACCAGCTTAAGCAGGAGATGGAGATTTGTGGGCTAACATGATCAAATCATGGGAGGGTGGACCTTGCCTCAGAAATAATGGATGCCAGAACTAGAACATACTCAGGTCTTGCTTTCTAGTTCTACCTCTCACCATTGATGTCTCTAAATATTGGCTTTACCTTCACTCTCTAAAGACAGCTTTCTTTAATGTCAGGAGCCATGGCCATCCATCCTGGAATCTCTAGTGGGAATGAATTTCAAGACTCAAATTAAAATTCTTTAACTTTCTCTCAGAACAGATGGTTTCATGCCAAAGCTAGTTAACAATAAAGAGAGAAGAAAGACAGGTGGATGGCTTCTTTTGAAGCATTTATTGTGGCTTTTCTTCCCACCCTGTTGCAACCTATGGAGGAAAAGGAGACTGGAAGCAAGTCAAGCTCACATGTCCCCCGAGGTCCTGGGAGCCATCACAGTATTCCTCACAGTGGTCCCAGGTGGATCCAAGTTCCATGAAGCTGCCCCACTTTAGGGTGGCTTAGGAAAGGCTTTTACATACTTGGTTAGGTATATAAATCCAAAAGCCCTTAGCCAAGACATTTGCAGTTAGATGAGTTTTAGAACTTTCTGATTTTAGAAACATAATATAGAGTATATACCATGTAGTATATATCACTCCCAGTGAGGTGTAAAGCCACACTCCATAGTCAAACTCATTAACTGTTCTATGGTAAAACATACAAATATTCACACTTTTAAGATAAATGATGTTTATAAAGATCCTCTTGTTAGGTCAGGTCAGCCTTTCCTGCTAAATGCATAATGTATTACCTTTTGGTTTTTAGAATTTGAGAATTTCATAATAAGGGATAAGAGATTGTGGACCTATATGGGATGTGGAAAATTATAACTAATGCCTGGGCTATTGGTTCTCAGTGTTAAAGACTGTCTGAGAGGAGCTGGGGTCTGTGATTAATTGAGCTTGTGTCATGTGCTTACTCTTGTATTCCATGTCTCTATCTTACCAATGCCATGCCTCCACCATCAGGTACACCACACCCTTCCCCAATATTTCCTGCCCTGCTGCTACCATCTGCTGAAGAATCTACTTTCTTTCTTTTTTTTTTTTTTTGTTATTTCTTTTCAGCGTAACAGAAGTCATTGTTTTTGCACCACACCCAGTGCTCCATGCAATATGTGCCCTCCCTAATACCCACCACCTTGTTCCCCAACCTCCCACGCCCCACCCCTTCAAGACCCTCAGGTTATTTTTCAGAGTCCATAGTCTCTCATGGTTTACCTCCCCTTCCAATTTCCCTCAACTCCCTTCTCCTCTCCTTCTCCCCATGTCCTCCATGTTATTTGTTATGCTCCACAAATAAGTGAAACCATATGATACTTGACTCTCTCTGCTTGACTTATTTCACTCAGCATAATCTCTTTCAAAAATGAGGTTACACTTACAATGGATTGTCCACCTCCCAGCAAAAGATCATCCCATCTGGCCCTACTTTCCTGTTTCCCTAGGTTCTCATTAGATGCCCACAATCTCAGGGCTTTTTTATCCACCTGGACTCTTGTCCCCATAAAGATCAAAATATTCCCTAATAAAACCTGATTTCCCATTTTTTCAAACTCTTTCATTGAAACTCATGGGCCACTATTAGCAAATTCCCCCAAGTCTTGATGACTGAACGTTTCCTTCTCCTTACTCTGGTGAAGGCAGGTTCTTCCTGAGGACAACTTCTCTCACCCCCACAGTCCTCTCAAGTTATAGATTTATCTTACCCCACTCACACCACTAAGCCTGTGTGCAGAAAATGTCCTTACTCCTCTTGCCATTTTCAGACCTTCATTCCTCCCATGTAAGCACACACATACACATACACACACAGCTTCTTTGAAACTTAAGCACCACACTGAAGCATCTGTTGCTTCTCCTTACTGGAATCATCTAAAAGTGTTTGGATTACTCCTCATCATTCCCTTTCTCTCCCTCTTACTACCCCTACAACCCTTGATGATTCCAGCCTTCATATAGATGATAACTCCAGGACTTTTACATCTCAATTTTTCAGTCTTCTCATCTCGTCTTACTTTGCCCACCCAACCTCTACTTATCTTCACTTTATTCTTGTCATTACCATTTCCTAAACTCTTCCATAATCTGTGTTTCAAATTTCCCATTCTCCAACCACAGTCTCTCAGGCTTTATCCCTCTGTACTCTAATACCACTGATTCTTAGACCACATTGAAATCTCTAGCCCTGCCATTGTTTCATGGTCCAGTTGTACCCCAACCTCCTTCATTACATTCCATGCTCCATTATTACAAACATTCCTTCACAGATATAGTCAACTCATTTGGTCCTTTCTTCCTTTCAGGTCATACTCACTTGGCAAAAAACTCAATCTTCGTTAAATCCCACTTTCTGCCTGTTCCATACCCACAGAGCTGACAGTGGTCAGAGAAAAAGCATGCAATTGGGATGACTTGTCTCTATTTAGTCACTCCAATGAGCATATAGTGCTGGTTGTCACTCCTACCACCTTCCCTTAGTCAGCTCACTCCCCACTCAGTGATGAGTAATTCACACCTTCTTTTCTCAAGTTGCCCACCCTCTTCCCATTCCTACTCTAAACTGAAGACCTTGCCTGTTATTTCATGGAGAAAATAGAAATAATCAAAAGAGAACTTTCATATGCCTCCGTATGTTTTTCTCACCCTCTCATACTCATACTTATTTTTTTTTAATCCTATGTGGTCTTTCATTTCAACTTTTCTCTGGGTGTTTAATTCAGTCTCTTCTCTCTGAAGATCATCATTCCAATCTCACTTTTTCACTACCATGAATTCCACCATAGCCACCTCAAATAGGTAACCTCAGCCCCTAGGACTACTTGACTTGTTTCTCAGTATTCCAACTTCATATTCCCAGTATGAAAACCTGATTGGCCCACCATGGGTCAAGTGTTCACCTCCAATCAGCTGTGGCCTTGGAAGAGGGTTTACACTCCATGTGAGACCCTTATAAAGAGACCATGCTCTGAAAAATTGGTGTAGGGCAATTAAAAATGTAAGACAAGGGGGTAAAAAAGAAGAAGAAACATAGAGGACAACAAACAGCCAAAAACAAACAAAGTAGAAAACACCTCTTAAATTCTGCCTTCCACTGGGAGGGGGGGTGTACATGAATACAATAAGACATTTAAAAATTTAGAGAACAGGGGCACCTGGATGGCTCAGTGGGTTAAACCTCTGCCTTCAGCTCAGGTCATGTCCTAGGACCGAACCCTCTGCTTAGCAGGGAGTCTGCTTCCCTGCCTCTCTCTGCCTACTTGTGATCTCTCTCTCTCTGTCAAATAAGTAAATAAAATCTTTAAAAAAAGACTTAGAGAACAGGCTTTTCAGAAACTAGTGAGAAAAAGGGAGAAAGCATTACAAGAGGAGTCTGAAAAAAGCATGGGTATACTGGCACACATATTTTGCTCTGTGTCTGGTAGACAGTAAGAGTCCCAGAGGCCAGAACTGGCCCTACTAATATTTATAACATAGTATGTAACCTGTTACCCACTATTTGCTGGACTGGATAGAATCTCCTGGAAGACAATAGGGGGAAAAATGACAGCGTCATGAGCACTATAATTCTCCTCATTTATTGACAGGCAGAATTCAAGTTTTCCCGGAGACAAATTTTTCTCTACCACTGAGTATTGTGAGGAATTATGAAGAGAAATCTTTATTTGGATGACATTTGGTCATATAATGCACAATGGCTTCATCTAAGGCTTTGCAAAAGATTTAGACATGCCCTTCAACTGCCTGTTTCTTATATTATCTTTCTCTAAAAGCCAAGGGCATATAGCACTACATCCTAACTCCAAAATGGAATTTCCATGGAGTGATGAGCTAATATGGTAGAGTGGGTTGTTTTCTGACCAAAGGCAGGAAGAAAGCTGAGAAAATCTGGGGATGCGTCACTGAGCTATCGGTGGTGGACTGGGAGACAAAGAGGTAAATCACAATCACCTGGGAGAATTTTTCAAAATGTAAATCTTCCTTCCACCATGATTCTAATATTACCTGGGTCCCTGAGAGTAGATAAGGGTAAGGAAGGATCAGAAAGAATTTTTAAAAATACATCTCTCTTTCCCTTCCTCTCCCCCTCACTGTCTTGAATACCAATGACCTAGAAGGATGCATTTGTATTTGATATGTCTTTCTCAAATATCAGTATACATCTTATGTATGCATATATGTATATATTTATATGCCATCTCATTCCAGAAAGGATGGCAGATGGCTTACAAAGCTACATAAAAAAAAGAGCATAAAAAATAGAAGCAAAATACCAAGGAGGAAAAAAAAGTTGAAAATTTAAATGTGAGTAGCCCTAAGTGCATTTTCAGAGTTCATTTGGCTTTGATTCAAGAGAAGCAGAGCTCACTGGAAGGAGACACAAGGGCTGAATGCAAACTTGGTGTTCCAGGAGCACCTGGGTTTTAGGTGTTGGAGAAAATGATCATCTGTTACCTGACTTGAGTTCTCACAGAATGGAAGCAATCTTACCTGAAAGGGAGGTGGGCAGCAAGAGTCCCATTTTGTAAAATCAGGGGTGTTTCAGTGTCCCCCAGGAGAAAGCCTAGACAGGATAAAAGTTGGAATTTATGGAGTTAACAGGCAAGGTCAAGAATTGTTATTGTTAGTTGGTCTTCTTATTACCTCTCCTAACCAGAGAGATGCCTCAGATTGAGGGACCTGGAATCCAGCCTTTTATATTCAGATTCCATCTTGACCAATGGTTGAATTACAGACGTCTGGGTCTTCCTAATCCTGATTCTATTTGAATAATTTTACTTGCTACACACAACAAATTTGTACTTGGAACATGACCAGGCATTTATGTAAGATCTCATGATAGGACTGACAATGGTGGTATATGTGGGGAATGTTGGGGCTGGAAAGGCACAGGTGAAGGAGGGTAGAATATCAGTTAATTCCATCCCTGGATAATAATTATTATAGCTAATATTACTCAGGACTTGTTCAGTGTTGGACATACAAAATATACCAATCATGGATATGCCTTAATGCTCCAGAAAGAGTACCTTCTGATTCTCTCCATGATTGCGGATCCTTCAAGTAGTTATCATAAGGAATGGCATATGGGTATTAAATATATAGTTTGCTGATTATACAAAATTCAGGATATATAGAGAGAAATAAACAAACCAAAAGCCAAAATGCTCTCAAAAGTATTCATACAAAAAGGATGAGGAGAAATTTTTCTTTCATGGTTAGGTCAAATGAAAAGAATAGATACTATTTATTAAATGTCTACTATATACCAAGTTCTTTACAATCTTTCTATTCTTACAACTTCCATGAAACAGTACCTATTCAAAGAGGAAGAAACTGGAATCCAAGCTACTTTCCCTATAGAAAGGAAAGAATAGGAATAGACTCCAACTAACAATAGCATCCTTTCCCAATTCTGTCATCTATTCACCTCAATGCTGAAGGCTAACAAAGCAAAGATAAACTAATTAAGGGAAAGAATAGCTGGCTTGCTAGTTAGGAGGGATACCTTGTTAATCTGTTTGGAATCCAGTAGAATATATGTCTTGATAGAAATATATAAGGTCATTAAATCATGTTGATTCTCTATCCTACTTTTCTCCTCCGCTCCCTCTCCATTCATACCTTAGTTCAGGTGGAAGAAATGTAAACTTGAATCAGGCTTAACTTACTGGTAAGGGCTCTATAATGGGTAGTTTTATGTATCAACTTGACTGGGCTACAAGATGCCCAGATATTTGTTCAAACATTATCCTGGGTGTTTCTGTAATGATGTTTGTGGATGAGATTAACATTTAAGTCAACAAACTGAGTAAATCAGGCTGCCTTCCTAATGTGAGTAGACAACCTGTAATCAGCTGAAGGGCTGTATGGATCATAAAGGCTGACCTCAGTAAGGAAGAGTTCACCTGCCTGAGAGCCTTCAAACTAGGATATCAACTCTTTCTTGTCTTCATACTTGAAGTGAAACCTCAATTCTTCCTGGGTATCAAGTCTGCCCACCTTCAGAATAGAACTAAACCATCACCCCTCCTGGGTCTCCAGCTTGCCAACTCACCTTGCAGATCTTGGGACTGCCTAACCTCCATAAGTGCATGAGCCAATTCCTTATAATAAATTTCTTTATCTATGTATGTGTGTATGTGTGTAGACATCTGATTAATTCTCTTAAGAGCTCTAAAACAGGCTTACTGAACAGAGAATCCATATTTGATGATTTAGTTCAAGGAGATGGGAATATGGGAATAGCTCTAATATTTTGCTTGGTTAACCAAAATATGTATCCAAAGGTGGTCTACAGTAAATTAAGATGAAATACCAAAGCTTCCTTGGTGTACTATATATGAAGCTATTTGAAGGCCTAAGGAGATTAGAAAGCTAGAATGAACTAATTATGGAAGACCTCATCCATTCTGGAAGGACCCAGAGGACACACCCTTCACTAAGGCTGTAATAAATTCATGAGGGGACCTTCTCCCCCAGCATCCTTGAAAGATTTGGTGGTTGCTGTTCTCTGAAAGTCAGATATTAGGGTGCTAATTGTGATTCCTAAATGCAAAAGGAATGATAGAATTCCATGGACCAAGTGATAGAAGAGTAATCAAAGCAGTAATCCAAACAGTCTGGCTCACAGAGCTCTTTGGCATTGGCTGGTTGATTATGCTGTCCTTCATACTAAAATAGTTAGAGAACCTATTAAAGTCTTATTTTATCTGTATAGGCAGAAAAGCTCTAGGTCTAGTGAACAGAAATCTGGCTTATGTCACCAAACTAGAAAGTCACAGCCTCTCAATCAAGTCCCAGACTTGAGCCAATTTACCAACTCAGAGGCAGTGGTCCTTGAAGAAAAAGCCTGTTACACTGTCAAAAATTTATATTGTTTACCTCCCTCCCTGCCTTCTCCAAAAGGACTTGTGACTATTTTCCAGGGTGATTGTGCATTAAGGAAGGAGAAACAATCAGACTCTTCAGGTATTGTGGGACGCAGGGTCTGAATTGGCACTAATTCCTGAAGTTTGAAGTCTCACCGTGGTCTACCAGCTGGAGTCGGAGGTTGTGAAGGGCAAATGTCTAATGGCCTTTTCACTCAGATCCATCTCATAGTGGGCCCAGTGGGTCACTGAAACCAACCTATGATTATTTTCCCAGTTCTGAAATGCATTGCTGGAATAGAGGTACTCAGAAGAATCTACACATAGGTTCCCTATTCTGTAGAGTGAGGACTATTATGGTAGGAAAGGCCAGGTGGGAGCCACTAGTATTCTACACCTAGGGAAATAGTAAACCAAAAACAGTACCACATTTCTGGAGAGATTGAAAAGATTAATGTCGCCATCAAGAACTTGAGAGATGGTGAGTTCCACTTCCACATCTTTGTACAACTAGCCTATAGTAGTGTGCCTATGAGGAAGAAAGCTGGGCTCTTTCCACCACACTTAATCAGGTGATGACTTCTTCTGTAGCTCCTCTTCTAGATGTGGTTTTGTTGTTAGAGGAAATCAACATATCTCCTGGGACCTGGCATATGCAGCTATTGTCAAATGCCCTTTTGTCTCTAACTATTAATAAGATCATCAGAAGTAGTTTTTCAGCTGACAAGGCCAACAATTGTTGGCCTCACTGTTCTATAGAAATTCTCCAGTCTTATCCTGTAATCTAGTCCTTCGGGACACGACCACCTGGGCAAGATGGTGGAATGGTCTTTTGAAGACTCAGTTACAGCTCTGGGTAGGTGGTAAAATATTGAAGGAGGGAATAGTCTCCTCTAGGATGCAGGATATGCTCTGAATCAGCATAGGGTTCTATTTCTCCATAGCCAGGATTCATAGGTTTAGAAGGTAAAGGGAAATAGCATCACTTATTAAGACTCCTAGTGATCCATTAGTCAAATTTTGCTTTCTGTCTCTTTAACTTTACATTCTGCTGGGCTAGAGGTCTTAGTTCCAAAGGGAGAGATGCTTCCACTAGCAGCACAACAATGATTCCAATGAACTGGACCGCCATCTGACCATTTGGAGCTCCTTGTGCAAGTGAATCAACGGGCCAGAGAGTTACTTTATGGATTGGGGTAATTGATCCTGCCTATCAAGGGAAAATTAGGTTGCTACTATGCAGGGATGGTCGGGAGGAATATATCCGGATTGAAGATAATCCTCTGAGCCACTTATTAGTATTCCCATGCTCTGAATTAAATTCAACAATCCAATTCAGGCAGGACTTCTAAAGGTCCAGACCCTTCAGCAATGAAGGTTTGGGTCACCCGCCACTGTTCAAGGAAGCTTCAGTAAGCTGAGGTGAGTGTTGAAGGCAAAAATATGGTATGTAGTTGAAGAAGGTAGCTGGAAAAGTCAGCCATGACGCTGACCAGTTGCATACAAGACTATAATAGTTAGGAATAGTCCTTATTTTAGTACCAATGTTCAGACACATATTAACTGAATATTTTTCTTTCTCTCTGTCTACCCCTTGTCATCTTACACCAGCTATATTAATAGATATTACCTTTATATTTTAGTATTTAAAACAGAAGATGTGAAAGGGGGAGTATGAATCTTCTAGGGGAAGAATGATCATTACCCAGAGCCAAAAAAAGAACTTTATATCCTCTTTCAGAGAAAGAGTATTTCTGTTTGCACACTGGGTACTTGTATGTTAGGTGGGAGCATGACTTTGTTATTGTCTTTATTTGGAGAATAAGTATAGATTCAGGAGTGTATATGAGTGCCAAGTGGTCAAGAAGAGACTATGGTGGCTTTGTAATGTAGCACTTGATTAGGCTGAGCAACTCTTTCTGGAATTCCCTCTCTTGCGTGTTTGTGGTTAGGGTGAGCCACAACAGCTATTCTTGTGGGAGACTGGGGTGGGGTGGGTGCTGGCAATGGAAGGGAAGGAGCAGGTGCTTTGCAGCTTGCACAGGTTCTCACTCATCCGCTGGTTCATCCCATTGGTGTGAGGGAGCAGTCAGAATTCCTCTAGCATCCCCTAAATCCTTTTCCAACTTAGCAATTCTTGGGCCATATGTGTGTTTCACTACTAGATGGAGAGCCTGAGCTTCTCTAGATGCCCACACCACCAGGCCAGAGGCAACAAGAACTGACATTTGTTTCAGTTCATCCCATAGAGTCCCGCTCCGGCTCAAGGGCTCCAGCTTGTCCCTGTTCACTTGTACTTTACATTCACATAAATTTATATGTATATATAATGTATTAAAGGTATTTGACGTCTTTGACTCTGTGTAGAACAAGACAGTTTCCATTATTTATTGGTAATGTCATATATATATTCCCCTAGTGGTTCTGCTTCTGATTGAATCCTGACTGGTCCGATATCAGAGATGGGGGAGTTCTTGGCTCTGGAGACCTCAACCCCAGCCAGTGTTAGGTTTATGACTTTGCCAGAGAAAGAATTCAAGCATGAGTCAGAGTAAGTATATCAGAAGCAGCTTTGTTGCAAGGCAAAAGTACACAGTAGAGAGGAGGAAGTGCGGGTACACTCAGAGAGAGGATCTGAGTCTCCCTGGGTGAATGTGGGGCTCTGTTTCTTAAAGAGTCACACGAGGTTATGAGAACAGGCGGGGAATTCCAAAAAGTCTGCAAATCATTACGCATGCTCCATGTTAGCTACGGTGCGCAGGCGCAGTCTGATTTTTCTGAAGGAGACTTCAAATATACTCTAAATATACTATTGTCCTTCTAGCGCCCCCAGTGGAGGGGTCATTCTCGGTCACTTGCAAGCTAACCGGGTCTGTGTGCACATGTGTGCTGTGGGTTTGTTGCTCAAACAACAGGATTTTTGTGGCCTATGAGAAACCGCAGGGGTCTCATAAGGCTGCCTGATGGCCACAAACACTGTCAGGTGTCAGACTCAGTTCCCAGTTTACTGTTCCTCCTGCATTTACCCAGAATTTCCCTATTCTACCTGCTTTAGGTACCTAAGTCTAGCTCAAAGGATTAGAGACTCATGACCATCAGGTACACATCTCCAGCAGGTACACCACCAGGAAGACTTTGAAAAGCTCCCATCCTCAGCAACTGCCACCATAAAACCCTCTGCTTTGTGTTTAAAGGAGGAAGACTTCACAGCTCCTGGTCTCTTCTTCTAGGCTGATCTTTCTCCCCATTGCACCATCTCAGGGAAAGGCTTATGAGACGGATGATTCCAGAGCAAGAAAGGCTGAGGAAATGAGAAATGACTGCCAAGACCCTTGAACTGTGTCCCAGGACTAGAATATCATACGTCAGCCATGCTTTTCAAGGACCCAAGATTCCTTCCTTATCTCTGCCTATCTTGGGAAAATGTGATTTTCTGCTCCTTCCCAGTGAACCATAAACCCTCCTCCAGCCTTTCACTAAGAAGCACATATTCCCGTCATGTGAAACTACACATATTCCTGCTTTTGTCTGAGAAAGATCTGTGAGTTCGCATTCTGAAAGCCTTCTGTCGTGCCATCCACGGCCTCTAGTGCCTTCTCTGTAAGCCCCACCTTTCCCCCACACTAGCAGTTGCCATGACTGTTCCCGAAGGGCTGATAACATCGCCTTCTACCTTTAATCATCCCTATAATTTCAGGTATTTCCTCTCCCAGAGCTATTTTTCTAGTGTGGCTCAGGAGCAGGAATGGCGACAGAGACTTCCACTCAGAGGTAAAGGGAAAAACAGAGCTCTTCCCCTCCCTGCCCCCTCACTCTGGGTGTCAGAGATGAGTGATAGGAACCCTTCTCTCACCAGACTTCTCTACCACCTTGAATCCCATACACTTCTTCCTACCAGACAGTGCCACCCCTGAGTCATAACCAGGGGGACCTGGGTCTCAGTGAGCCACACTGCAGCCTGAACCCAAAGGGGCTTGAGAGACTGGCCAGAGTGTGAGGTGAAGTCAGGAGTCAAGGTGAGACCAAAGTCAAGAGCCCTATTTGCAGGGTAAATCCTTACTACTGACTTGCTTAGCATATAAGAGCCATTAAAAATACCCTTACCTCCTATAAACAGGAAGTATATATAAGATGTTCATCTCAAGCACTCTTTAGAATACTAAAAATGCCAAACAAGATGAGTGTTCAGTAATAGGATATTGAACAGCTATGAAAAATCATGTTTTTGCTATTTTCAGTGAAAAAGAAGTGGCCACAAAATACTAAATCTTTTTTTGAGAGTAAGTGACAGGATGATATAAGACCATTTGTTTATTTGCTTTAAATTTTAAATTATTGACTTTGCTCCCCCACCCTCGTTCCCTCCATCAAAAGTCTCAAGCCCTTAGCTGTGATTTCCTTTGGGGATCACTTTTGTAAAGGAAAAATTTCTCTTTCCCATTATCTACAATTCTGAATACTTGGGTTTACTTAACCACAATTATTATTGCAATTAAAAAAGAAGGATTAAAAATAATGTTTTTGAAGACTGGAAAACAACAGAAAATATTTATGATACCAGGATAATTTTAAAAAGCAGGATGCAGAAATGTAAAGGCTAAAACCACTCAAAATGTTACGATGAAAACTGAGGGGGTAGAGAAAGATGTTGGAAGGGAGGAAAGATAAATCAACACACAAATGCAGATTATTTGAGGGTATTAATGTTAGAGGTGACTTAGGTCTTCCAGGATACTTTTTGTATTCTTAAAACTCCTAAATTGTGGATGCTTTTTTTTTTAATCAAAAAAGGTAGACACTATTTATTTTTGTAGTCAGGCTTTATATTAATATATTATGAGGCACTATGCCAGGGCAGCTGTGTGGAGCTCACATTTCCTTGTTTTTTTCCTCCAAACCGAAATTCTTCAGGGACAGTTTTTCCCATGGATGCTGCAGTAGCTGTGTTCTTGTGGCAAAAGTTAAGGCACAAAACTTGGAACTGTCTGCCCAGGAAGCAGTTTCATGGGCCACCTGGACTGTCGGCTGCCTGGTCAACCGTTCCAGTTGTCAGGAAGAGCTTCGGCCTCCATCTTTTCAATTAATTGGTTGTTAATTAACTTCCTCTTAGGCAGACCCGTTCTTAATTTTTAATCCAGTTCTCTAATTCATTTTTGCTTTGAAACATCATTCTCTTTATCTTACCAATAATAAATATTGAGTGGACGGTATTTAACTCACTGTCCAAAAAGCAAATTCAATAGCAGAGCCAGAACCAGACACTCAGCCCAATTATTCCACCATTTATACAAGCTCTTAGTGTGTGCCAGTCATCACTGACACTAAGGAGGTAAAAATTATGCTGGCATAATCCTTGTCCTTTGGGTGCTCATAATAGGTAGGTTGGAAAGGGAAACGGAACCAGGGAGAAGGAAACAGTTTTAAAAGTAAGGGGAGTCACCAGTAGTGATGCCAATGAGCAAAGGAAAACCATAGTCATTGCCATAGAAACGGAGAGAAAACGTAGAATAGAGCAGTGGAGGAAAGCAGGGCTTAAGCTTGTCCATTTTCTGAAAAGTGTGGTCCCAGGGCCAACAGCAGCAGCATCTCCTGGGGCCTTATTAGAAATTCATATCACTGGGTCCCACCGCAGTCTCCTGGAAATCAGAAACTCTGGCGGTGGGACCCAACTATCTGCATTTCCACACCTCCTCCTCCTTCCCTTCCTCCAGTCTCCTCAGCCCACCCCCACTTCCCACCACTAGAATCTAGAATCACACTAGAGTGTGATTCTAACACCTGCTAAAGCTTGAGGACCACCGATGTCAAGTTCAGTGAGTGGCAGATTCTCAATAACTGAGGAAGGCAAACCCACAGCAGAAAACCTGGCACAGATGATGAGTCCCTGGCACCCCCTGGAAAGGCATCCATGATAGAGACCCTCTCAAGATAAGCTCCCCCCAAATGCTCTGCTCCAGTTGCAAATTGAGATCTGGGGCCATTTATGATATGCTAGTTCCAAAGGTAAGTTAAATGCCTATTGGAACAACTCCGAGCAAGTACCCCATCGTCTGTATTTCAGCCATTCCCAGGAGAGCTGAGCTCAACAACAGCCAAAGTCCATGAATCTAGAGAACCATGTAAATTCCAGCCTGCACAGGTGGTAGGATGTGATAAGTGCTTTATTAGAAATGTGAACACAATGCCACGGAGCCCACAGGAAGCATCCCTGCTGCCTGGAGACAGTTAAAAGGAGGCATTACCGACAGAGAGCATTTAATATGGAGCTTCCATAACCAGTAGAATTTTGCCAGGTAGAGGAAGGCTCTGGAGTAAAGTTGAGGGAGATCTCAACAGCCTCTGGGTACGAGGGAAGGATAGAAACGTAGACCTCGGAAGAGCCCAGGGCCCAGCCAAGGAGGATAAAGTTGCTTCTGTTGAAAGTGGAGACCTTGCAAGGTTTGGAAGCAGAGAAACCATGTGCTGAAACCTACAAATAGATCATCTTGTGCAGGTGGCCACGGGTTGCAGAGGGGCCAGTTAAATGAGATTCTGAGTGATTATTTTTAGTGCTTTGTATTTTTTTCTACCACAAATGTCTTTTAACCACCACTTTCTCTACAATTAAGAAGTGTGGCCTTGGGGCACCTGGGTGGCTCAGGTGGGTAAGCATCTGCCTTTCACTCAGGTCATGGTCCCAGGGTCCTGGGATGGAGCCTGCATCAGGCTCTAGGTGCAGTGGGAGCCTCCTTCTCCCTCTCCTGCTGCTCCCCCTTCTTGTGTTTGCGCTCTCTCTCTCTCTCTCTGTCAGATAAAAATATTAAAAAGAAAAAAAAAGAACTGGAAGTGACTCAGGGCATAGGTGCCCTGGGGACCCAGACAGAGGAGACAAGAGCAGGGATCAGGAGCAATCCACAAGTAGAGAGATAGCACTGGCCAAGAGGAGGAGCCCTTTGCCCTTTAAGATCAGGAAGAAAGGATACAAATTCATGAAATGTAAGTTTTTGAAGTGGAGTCCAGTTAAGATCTTTTGTAGCTGAGGCCTCTGTTTCCTTAGTGGTGAGAACAGCAATGTTATCACCTGAGAATCCAGGGTCAGGGCTGGAGGCAGGAGCTGGGGGAACTGCCAAGTTGTTCTGTGGGGTAACAGCCAACACCTCCCACAGTGTGTGTTATGTATCAGGCACAGTCCTAGGTGTGAGCGTTTTACATAGATTCATTGAATCCTCACAGGGACATCAGGAGGTAGACACCATTATTATCAGACCCATTTTGCAGAAGAGAATACTGAGGCCCCAGAGAGGTACAATCATGCAGGTAGTAGGAGCCAAAGGTAGGAGTGGAACCCAGGCAGTCACAAACAGGTGCCAGGCTTCGGAGAAGGAATACCCCAGGATGAATGAAAGGTCAGAAAGTAGTAGTGAAAGGTCACATGAGTTTAAAAGCCATCTCTGGGGGGCACCTGCCTGACGCAGTCCTTTAGGTGTCAGACTCTTGACTGCGGTTTGGGTCATGATCTCAGGGTCCTGGGATCGAGCCCCGCGTGGGGCTCCACGCTCAGAGCAGAGTGTGCTTGAGGTTCTCTCTCTCCCGCTGCCCCTCGGCCTCCTCCTGTGCTTGCTCGCTCTCTCTAAAATAAATAAATACGTCTTAAAAAACGAAGAAATAAAAAACCCATGTCTGTGCCACGGCATCTATGCGAAGCCCTTCGGCCCGCTGGCACAGAGAGAAGGGCTGTGGCTGTTCTCTGGAGGGAAGCTTTCCAGGCCACCGTCAGCGTCGCCGTGGGCTGCGTCCACAGCTGGCGCCTGGGCCCCCAAGGCCTGTGAGAAAGCCTGGGCGGGCTCCTTCCCGCGTGGAAGGCGGCCTGTGGGCCGCGGGTGCCCCGCTGAGCCACAGGCCTCCTCCAGCAGAGCGGGGAGCTGCGGTGGGAAGGCGGCCGCTTCCCCGCCCCAGTCCTGGCCCCCGTAGAAATGCCGAACTGGAAGTTCTTCAAGGATCTGGGGGAAGAGCAGCTGCCAACTAAGCTGAATCAAAGGATCTAAAAATAGTTAAAGAAAACACAAAGACAGAATGTGAAAATCAGATTATTTGGAAAGCCAAGCCAAACTTAGGAAAACTATAAGATGGGAGGGGAGCAAGAAAACAGAACGGCGGCCTCTGTCCCAGCGACCGTGGCAGCCCTCGTCGTTGTCTCTCTGCTTAGCTGTGCTCTCTCCACGGGCCCTTGGCGCTAGAACTTCTCAGGTCATCCAACCGTACCCCAGAGCATTCCCAGCAGGTAAGCAAGCTGCCTGGTCTAGTACTGGGCTCGCATCACACACAGTCTTGGGCGGGGAGAGGGGTTCCTACACCATTCCCTACCATCGATGGGATGGACCTGCCTTCCATGCAAGGGGAATAAACTGCAAACCCAAAGTGTCTCCAAAAAGTGCCCAGACCCCTGCGACCTGGGCACTTTTTGGAGACACTTTGGGTTTGCAATTTATTCCCCTTGCATGGAAGGGATGTTTGGAGACACATCCCCTAGGGGTGCCTCAAAAGGCAACATTTTGAGGCACCCCTAGGGAACCCAGCTGACATTTGGGTCAGTTAGGATGCATTTGGTGGCCATGTCAGAAACCCCTCCCCAACAGTGACTTTACCCATGTGTATATATTCACCCTGCAGTCAGTGCATGGGGGGGGGCACCCTCACCGTCTGCCGCGGGAGTTATCATAAAGAAAAGCTCACTGTCTGCTCAGTCTGACTTCTTAATGCCCTGCCCTTCCCAGGCGGCAGTAACATATTTCCCAGCTATGACCCGTATCAGTCTTTCTGGCCTTCTCTGTCTTCTGGAGGCCACCTCCCTTCCTTCACTCATGGCCCCTCTGTCCTTCTTCAGAGCACATTACTGCAATCTCTGCTTCATTGTCAAGTCTCGTGCCCCCTCCCCTGGCTCTCTTGTCTATCTCTCTATAAGGACCCTTATGGTTACATTGGGCCCACCTGGACCATGAAGAGCTGTCTCCCCATCTCAAGGTCCTTAATGCCATCTGCAAAGTTTCTTTTGCCACGTAAGTTAACATACTCAGGTTCTGAGGATTAGGATGTGGACATCCTTAGGGGGACCTTGCTCAGGCTACCACAGGGGCTCAAAAATATCCCTTAGCTATGTTCTCTATGCTCTCACACTAAGGAAACAAGCTATCCCTCCTAAAGACTTATGTCAGATAATTCTGGAAATTTCCACATGTGTTCCTAAGCCCTGTCGGCTACCACATGGCAGTTTGGCTGTCCCAGGGCAGATATAATTAGGTTAGTGGTGGCCCTTTAATTTGGGTCACCATAGGGATGCTTCTTGACAGTGTGTATTAGGGGGTTCCCAGAGAAACAAAATCAATAGAATATTGATTATTGAATATATATATATATATGTATATATATATATATATATATGAAGAGAGAGAGAGACAGAGAGATGTTATTAAAAAATAGATCATACAATTATGTAGTCCAACAAGTCCAAAACCTGCAGAGCCCAGTTTGAGTCCAAAGGCCAAAAACTGCTACAGAACCAGAAGAGCTGATGGCCCCATTTAACACGTACCAGGAAGGAGAATTTGCTCGTACTCAGGGAGGGTCTGCCTTTTGGTTTCATTCAAGCCTTCACCTGATTGGATAAGGCCCACCCACATTCAGGAAGTCAGTCTGTTTTACTCAGTCTGACAGTTTAAATGTTAATCTCATCCAAAAACACCCTAAAAGAAGAACCCAGAATAATATTTGATCAACTATCGGGCACTTCATGGCACAGGCAAGCTGACACTTAAAATCAACAATCACACAGCAGCAGAAGCGGAGGTGGCCACTGTCCTGCTCAGGCCCCATTGAGCCCCGATTGGGTGGAGGTAACCAAGCACTGACACAGCCACTGGTACCCTCTGGTCTGCACTGGGAGTGCCCCGAGGCCCCCAACACCATCGCCTGTCAGCACAGTCTACACACCACCTGGAACCAGTGGGCTGCCGTAGCCAGCCCGAGGTCCCACAAAGAAGGCAACATCATAAGTAGCAGTGTTTGCACCAACCCCTTTATTGGGGATCCCTCTTCCCTGCAGAGGCACATAGCATGGCCCACTTCACTTCATACCCTTCCTTGCCCTTTGAGCCAAACTATGCACTTGAACTTTCTCTTTCCTTATCTCTCATACCCCTCCCCCACCATCAGCTCTGCTGTGATCAGCCAGCTTGAACACAAAGATAAACACAATCCACAGTTTCAACTAGGCTGCAGAACCTGCTGAAGATCTCAAAGTCTTTGAGAGGGAAGGAATTATTTTCTGATATCAGCAGCGACCTGAGTATCTGGGGGTCAAAGAAAAGTGGGAAGTTGGGGGTATGATGGGGGGGTGCTCAAGTTATACCAGATAGATCCTGCCCTGTCTATTGGCTGAACAGTTTTCCTAGAAATAATCCCATTTCCTAGCCACCCCCCACAGAACCTATCCTTGGCCAGCCTTGCTGGTCCTGAGCAGCCCTGGAAACCTGAGTGTGCTCCAGCCAGGACTCATCTCCCTCCCCCGTCAGTGAAGGGCAAAGTCAAAGAACAAAAGAGTGCCTCCCTCAGCCTGACTTATCAATCAGCCCAGCTGATCTGGATAGAGGCAGATTTCCCCAGGCCATAGGAAAATGCATCAATATTTCATGGAAACCTAATCTATTTGAGCTGTGGAGGTTGGACAAGAAAACCCTTGCAGGGAGGAGGGGAGAGGGAAGCAGGATTAGCACACGCAGGTGGCCTCCTGGAAGTTGAGATCTTGAAGGCCCCAGGAGAGAGGCTTATGTCTTGGGCCTGGCCTACAGAGGTAGGGTGCAGCAGAGCCCCTGAGCAGGCTTCAGGTTCAGGGAACACAAGCTGCTTGGGGGCCCTTAATGGAAACCTTTCAACAGGCTCAAGAAAGGGGCTGATTGGCAGCTCTGCCCCAAACAGACAGCTTATTTCCCAAAGTTAGCCATAAGTACTCTTGACTCACAGTGATACAGGATGGCCGCTAAGGGGAAAGGTTGGAATCAGATAGCTCTGGGTCTCAATTCCTGCTTCACCCTTTGTAAGAAGAAGGAGTGAAGCCAATCACTTTATCTCAGAGTTACGATTATATATTTATAAAGACCTGTCTCATATGAGATTTAATAACAGCATTCGGGACCTAGATTTCTCTTTCTACCTTGTCTTCCTAGCACACAGCTTCCATTCTCAAGGTTACTGATGATCCAGGACATCCTTGGAGCTTCCACATTGCAGACTAGAGGGAGGAGGAAAGTCAAAATGGGGAAAAAAAAAAAGATTAAGAAAGAGATCTTTCCAGCTTATTTAGCTCCTTTTAAGCAACCTGTCCTGCTCATGTAGCATACATTTATGCTTCTCTTTCAAAGAAGGGAGCCTGGTCTCCTGACCAAGCTGTAAGGTACAAGGGCACCTGGGAAATAGCTTTTTATGGGATTAGTTAAACGAGGTTTATTGCTCACCACTCCCAAATAAAAATCAGGCTCCTGTTACAAGGGAGGAAGGAGAAATGAATGTTTGGGGAGTCAACAAAGAATTGCCACAGAAGCCTCCACCCTCTGGAGTCCTCTCCCAGGTCGCCCCCATGAGAGCCATCCTGCTCACTACCCCCTCTCATAAGGACCAGGGGCAGGCTTCCAGAGAGCAGGACTGGAGCTAGGGCACAAAATTTAAGGAGGCCTCACCCTCAGGTTCGTGCCAGGGCTGACACGATATACTCGTGTGGACCTGGGAGTGAGATTCCCCCTTAAACGTTGCCTTGCAGGCCTCACCCTAGTCCCAGCTCTGCCTTAGAGTTGTCAGGGAGAGAATCTTTCTTTCTTCTCACCACATTGTGCAGGGCAACTTCTTCCCATTAAGTCTGGTTATGGACAAACCTTCTATGTGCACCTCAGAATATCAATTAGTTTAGGGTTCTCAGAGATCTCAGGCCTCTTCAGATCTCTACAATACGCATGCCTCACGCTCATACCCGTGCACCCTGTGGAGGACAAAATGGAGTCTCTCATGTTAAGCGGGGGCCTGGGTCAAGCGATGATGCCAGCAGTTAAGGTGCTACAGTAGAAGAGCTCGCCGGGACCAATGCCACCTGACACCCAGGACTGATAACGAGCAGACCCAGAAGAGGTCTGCAGAGACTCAAAACTGATGGAGTCCCTTTAAAAGGGGAAGGATTTGGGCAGCAAACCTTCAGACTCTTTGGACATGACCCTTCTACGTCTGACCACTTAAAAAAGGCTACAGCCACAGAAGACTCTACCCGATGGATCCCCAAACAGAATCGAGACCCTTCGCTGCTGCAACAACAGAAGCAGCGAGTGCCAAGAGCTGAGCCGGGCCAGACGAGGCCTTTCCTCAACTGCGCGCCCCCAGACTGACTTCGCGTTTGGTTCGTTGGCTTCCTGCGCCCTTCTGCTGTCTTGTTTGTTCTGCTCTGCGTGCTGTGTAAGAAGCCAGGTGTAATCCCATGGTGAAATGTCATTGAGTCTGGAATCCTGAACCTGCTTGATCATTGTGATTCAGCTTTGCTTTCGTATTGAATAAAGCTGACATCGTGGAAAGACACAACTCGTGTGTGCGCCTTCATACACCCATGCCCCCAGAGAACAGGTGAACGTGTATGGATGGTCAGGCTGGATGGCGCTTCACCAGAACAGGCAAAGCCAATCGGCCTTGTGGCACAGTTTTTCTTGCTTTGGATCTCGGATCTGCTGCAGAGGCTCAGGAAAAGCAAGGGCTGCAGCTGGCATTGTTCCCCCCACCTCCCACCTCTTCTTTGAGTTCTTCCAAGAACATACCAACCACGCTAATGCTAGCATTTCTACACCAGCTGGCCTGAAACAAGTTTGGATATGTTGTGGCTTCCATATACAGTGGGTTAATTTCCAGTCCAATTATAATAATGGTAATAATTGGCCACACTCAGGGAGCTGGCAATTACCACTATTTTTAACTTGCATCACTAAGGCAAATGGCTTTATGTACAGCTGGTTCCAAGAGGACTGAGTTTTCTCCAGCTGGGAAAATCATGTACCAGAGTTATGGCCCATTCCTCTTTTCTCTGATATTCTTCTTTCAGTATGGCAGCACCCACGAGTCCTGGGCATATGGGACCATCAACCTGTTTCTTCCTTCTTGCCCTTCCTTCCCCACTGGTTCTCCAAACCAGTGGAGATTGGTTTTATCCTGTTACTACCAGTGGACGCCCAGTGGCTCTTGAACTCTGAGGCCCACTCCAGGGCCCTAACCTTACCACACCATTCCCAAAGAATGTGTAGTCCCAGTTTTATTTTGACAATGCTCTTTCTGAACCTGGGTGTGGGTCTACTGGCTCCAGGAGTTTTTCTGACATCATCATGGGCCTGATCTCCTATCTTACAACCTTTGCCAAGAGAGAGAGGAGGTGTTGGCAGAACACCAGGAGGCCCATACCTACTGGGAATCAGGAGTAAGGGAACAGGGCAAAGGAGACATTCAGCTTTCATCTCTTGCCCCATGAATGAGAAGGAGTGGGTCTAGAGAATTCCTTGTGAAGGGCCTGGAAGGATTCTGGGGACAGATAAAAACCTGGGGGGGAGCATGACCCTGCTTTTCACCACCTCCTTCTGTGATGCTTGTGCCTATCTCTTCTCTCCCCTTCTATACCATAAAGTCCTTAAAGGCTGCGATTATTTATTTCGCTGTTGTCAGCGAGCACAGTCTCTGACACTGTCTGTGTTTAGTAAGTATTGTTAAATGAACAAATACCACTGGACACTTCCACAGCCTGCATATGTTCAGACCTTGCCAACTGAGGATTCAAAATAAGTCACATTAATATCATTCATGTATCATATATGTCATATTGGAAGGAGCCCATTGACGATTTTCCTCTGTGTTCTCCTCCTTGGGTTGTTATGAACAGATAAAGGAGAGGACAGAGATTGCACTGGGGTGAGAAGAGAAAGTCACTGACTGAACTCTGGTACAGAATTTAAGAGGGCACCAAAAAGCTCCGTGATCAAGATAAATAATTTAATGCACTTGCGTTACTTTCCTGGAGCTGCCTTTACAAAGTCCACAGATGGGGTAGCTCCAAACTCTCACAGTTCTGGAGGCTAAAAGTCAGGAGTCAAGGTGTCAGCAAGGCTGGGCTTCCCCCAACAGCTCTAAGGATGAAGCTTGCCTTGCCTCTTCCCAGCTTCTGCTGGTTGTGATCATCTTTGGTGTTCCTTGGTTTCTCACGGTGTCACTCCAGTCTCTGCCTCTATCTTCACGTGTGGGTCTTCTGTTTGTGTCTCTGTGGATCATGTGGTCCTCTTATAAAAACACCAGTCCCTGGGCTTAGAGACTGCCCCGCTCCCGTGTGACCATATCTTAATGGATTACATCCACAAAGGCTGTCTCCAAATAAGGTTACATTTTAAGGTTCTGACCTTGAGGGGGGGACACTATTCGATCCAATAGGGCAGTATTTTTTAATCAAAATTCATGCAAAAAAAGATCCATGAAACCATAAGAGACTACGGACTCTGAAAAACAACCTGAGGGTTTTGAAGGGTCAGGGGTGGGAGGCTGGGGGAACCAGGTGGTGGGTAATAGGGAGGGCACATACTGCATGGAGCACTGGGTGTGGTGCAAAAACAATGAATACTGTTATGCTGAAAAAATAAATAAATAAAAATTAAAAAAAAAAGATCCATGAAGAGTAAAATTCTAAAATTCTAAATAAAGATGGGGTCTACCGCTGCACAGTGTGACATACTCCTTCTCCTCCTCCTGCGCCCAGCCATGAGAGAAGAATGTCTGTAAAAAGCCTCCACAATACTGGCATAAAAACAGACACATAGACCAGTGGAACAGAGTGGAGAGCCCAAATATGGACCCTCAACTCTATGGTCAAATAATCTTCGACAAAACAGGAAAAAATATTCAATGGAAAAAAGTCAGTCTCTTCAATAAATGGTGCTGGGAAAACTGGACAGCGATACGTAGAAGAATGAAACTCGACCATTCTCTTACACCAAACACAAAGATAAACTCGAAATGGATAAAAGACCTCAACGTGAGACAGGAATCTATCAAAATCCTAGAGGAGAACATAGGCAGTAACCTCTTCGATATCAGCCACAGCAACTTCTTTCAAGATAAGTCTCCAAAGGCCAAGGAAACAAAAGCAAAAATGAACTTTTGGGACTTCATCAAGATCAAAAGCTTCTGCACAGCAAAGGAAACAGTCAACAAAACAAAGAGGCAACCCACGGAATGGGAGAAGATATTTGTAAATGACAGTACAGACAAAAGGTTGCTATCCAGGATCCACAAAGAACTTCTCAAACTCAACACACACAAAACAGATAATCATATCAAAAAATGGGCAGAAGATATGAACAGACACTTCTCCAACGAAGACATACAAATGGCTATCAGACACATGAAAAAATGTTCATCATCACTAGCCATCAGGGAGATTCAAATTAAAACAACATTGAGATACCACCTAACACCAGTTAGAATGGCCAAAATTAGCAAGACAGGAAACAACGTGTGCTGGAGAGGATGTGGAGAAAGGGGAACCCTCTTACACTGTTGGTGGGAATTCAAGTTAGTGCAGCCACTTTGGAGAACAGTGTGGAGATTCCTGAAGAAATTAAAAATAGAGCTTCCCTATGACCCTGCAATTGCACTGCTGGGTATTTACCCCAAAGATACAGATGTAGTGAAAAGAAGGGCCATTTGTACCCCAATGTTTATTGCAGCAATGGCCACGGTCGCCAAACTGTGGAAAGAACCAAGATGCCCTTCAACGGATGAATGGATAAGGAAGATGTGTCCCATATACACAATGGAGTATTATGCCTCCATCAGAAAGGACGAATACCCAACTTTTGTAGCAACATGGACAGGACTGGAAGAGATTATGCTGAGCGAAATAAGTCAAGCAGAGAGAGTCAAGTATCATATGGTCTCACTTATTTGTGGAGCATAACAAATAACATGGAGGACATGGGGAGATGGAGAGGAGAGGGAGTTGAGGGAAACTGGAAGGGGAGATGAACCATGAGAGACTATGGACTCTGAAAAACAACCAGAGGGTTATGAAGGGGAGGCGGGGGGGTGGGGGGGGTGGGAGGTTGAGGAACCAGGTGGTGGGTAATAGGGAGGGCATGTACTGCATGGAGCACTGGGTGTGATGCCAAAACAATGAACACTGTTATGCTGTAAATAAGCAAATAAAAATAAATAAATTAATTTTAAAAAAAAAAAAAAGCCTCCACAACGATGTTGCAGGGGGGTTGGCTAGAGAGACACGATCATCATGGATTTCTCCCACTGAATTGCCCTGTACATGTGGTCCTTGAGAACTCTTGTCTATGTCTGGGATTCGACCTCCCAGGTGTCAAGGAGCACGAGCTCGGGTGTAAACACTTCCTTCCCCTCTGGTGCCAGCTGGCCATACTGACATGTCCCCATTCTTCATGAAAGAAAGGCATTTCAGAGAGAGGCAGGGTCCATGCTCTCTGCCAGATGAGATCTAATTATTGCCAGTGAGGGTCTGAGAGAAAAATCACTGAAGAGGACAAGAAGAACCCTCCCTAAGGCTCCAGCCCAGGGAGGAATCCTAGGAAAACAGACATGTGTTGACATAGAGGACCTTTTCCAGAATTTCCAGAGAAGCCTACGCACCCCTTGACAGAACACACCATTTCTACTTGTCTGTTGGTTTCTCAGCAAGAGAACATAAGAAACAGCCCTGCCTGGATGGCAGTGATTCAGAAACTAGGTCATAAATATCCTTGAATCAAATTACTCGGGCTAACTGCTGGCAGAGGACACTGAAGCACACAGGTTCCACATGGCTTATTTTTCTTGCCTTTCTGGAGTTGTGGAGATGAAAACAGTGAAATCTTTAAGTCTCTCTCACTATGAACAAAAAAGGCAGATAATTCAGTATTTTGAACATTTATGGAGTTTCAGTATCTGTAAAATTCTGTGAACTTTCTAAATATAATTTCCATGAAATCAAACCTAGGAGATTGATACTGAATCATCTTTGTTTTTGAAATGAGGAAAGTCTCAGAGAGAGAGAGAGAGAGGGATCTGACTCAACCAGTGTTTCCCAGGCCATAAGTGTGGTGTGAGGATTTGAACTCAGGATGTAGGTGTTCCTCCAAATGCCCGGAATCCTCTGTCTGGTTCACAGATGACAAGCAAAGTAGCGATTCTGACAGATTTGTGATCTACAGGTTCTTCTGGGAAATTCAAAGACCGAAAACAAATTTTGTTCTCTATCACAAGCCTTTGAAATGGGCATTCCATCACCTGGGCAATCCCACTTCAGGGAATTTGCCCCGGGGACACAATGACTAATAGACCCAAACTTTATCTATAAGGCTGCTTATACCAGTGTTATGAATGACAGCAGAAAAATGGGAAAAAATACCCCAAACAAGGGCTGTTTAATCAAATTAATATACACTTATGCTTAAGGTGTCCCAGTCTTTCCAGCTTTGTGTGGTCACCTTGTTGTTTAATACTCAAGTGAAAAAACTGGACTTCTCATTCTTTGTGACCCAAAGAATGGATCCTGGATGTTTCTAATAATTCGTGGGAGTAGCTGCAGCGGCGGGAGGGAGCTGACAAGCTTGACTCTGGCTGCTCTCAATGTCTAATGTCTTTTGATCGTATTTCTGCCCTCCTTCACTTTGCTGCAAGCATGAAAACATCCTCTTTCCTTCATTTCTCAAGGCATCAGTGGAGTGTGCAACTGTGTGTGCAATAGTCTTTCCTTGATCTTTATGATAAAAGAAGACAAGACAGAAAAATTAAACTTAAATGTCAAAGTCAGACATCAATATTCCTAAACCATCTTTTGTGCTTCAGGGCAATGAACCCCTTGCTGACCATTTCACCACTCTGTTCTCCAGGCCCACTTCCCCCTGTTGAAGTTCATTTTTACTGGTACCCAAGTCCTCCTCTGTTTCCTACGTCCTAGGGTGCAACCCCTGACTCCAAACTCCCAAAGAAAGCCAAAACTCTACAACCATCAGAGCAACTCAAGGAGACAATTTTTTCACCATTTATCTCCTTCGTCTAAAACTTTGGCTTCGGTGAAGGTGTTACTTCTTGCCTTCGTATAATCAAAAGGCTCATGAAAGTGTTTCTTTTATCCAGATTAAAACAAAATAATAATTTCTCCCTTAAATAAATTGTGTTTCCACGGCCCAGAGAAACCAAGACAAACTACCAGTAGCTTTGAAAATAGCAATGTATTTTCCTTCCCACCACACATTTAATTGAATTCCTCAGAGCCATTAAAAGTCATGTTGTAGAAAAGTATTTAATGACATGGAAACAGTGTTCATGGCATATGGATAAGTGACAAAAAAAAAAAGACCCATCACAAAGTACTTGCAGCAGAATCCAAATTATGTGAACGTTGTGTATATATTTGATTATGAAAAGAGGGTAAGATTTGGAAACATATTGTTGTGTTTTTCTATTTTGCCTTCCTACATCCATCTGCCTCGGGGCCAGGCATGATTACAGATGCCAAGAGAAAGAATTACTCTTTAGCTTTTGACATTCAAAATAGGCATTTATACCTGAGATGAGCTTGAAAGCTGGGAACTGGGGAAAGAGGGTCATTCAGCACATCAGTGGCTTTGCATAAGGGATTACAGGGAAGAGAAATGGGAGATTTCAGGGAGAAGATGCTATGCCTCCTGAGCTGGACGGACCACTGGCAGACAGAACCTTCCCCTAGTCTCCTCTGGGTATTCAGGGCAGAGAGCACTATGCAAGGCAAGCTCAAGGCATGTGACCAACAAGACAGAGAGATACACCTGTGTCCAGCAAGCATCCCCTCTGGGTATGGACCCCCAAGTTAGGACACAGACAGGTGACAGCATGAGGGAACCAAGCCAGACTAGAGTAAATAGAGGATGTGGCAGAAACTCAGGGTTCTACGGTAACTATGGGAGCTATGGAAAGACCTAGATAGCAGAGGGAGGCCCTGGCCCCTGGGACAATCTGAGAAAGAATAGAATTGTCATAAATGTGTCAGCAGTCACAAATGTCAGGGGCAAATGCCTACAGAATGTCCAAAGGTGAGATGAGGCCAGCTGTCTCTCAGTACCAGCACTCGGCACCCAGGGGAACATCAGCACAAGACCAGGTGTCCCTCTAGACCTGTGGACATGGACATGCAGAGCCTGTATTCTCAGATACCGTCTTGAGAGGAGCTGGATAAGGTTGACAGGGAAAAAATCCGAAAGTCTGAGCAATTGTCCCAAGAAGACAAAGTTAAACCTAAATGGACTGTATAAAGTATTGGCTTGGATTAAGTTTAAACTCCAATGAGCTAAACTGAGAATCTTTTCTGGTGATCCCATATAGCAGGTGGGGAAGGGGTCAGAGTGGGGCAGTGGTTCAGAGGGTCAGGTGAGTTATAGAGCAGTTGTTTTCAGACTTTAGCATACATTAAAATCACCTGGGAGGCTGATTAAATGAGATATCTCTGGGCCTATCTCCAGATTCTATAACTCCCAGGAGGCCTGAGGTAGGGCCTGAAAATTTATATTACCAAGAATTTCCCAAATCATGCCTATGCTGCTAGTCTGAGAATGATACCTCAAAACCCACTCTTCTGGAGAGTAAAGGACTCCATTGCCCTGGCAGAACCAAATGTAGTGATGTTGTGGCTTGTGTGTCTATCTACCTACCAACCTACTGTCTATGACATTTACCAAATGGCATGTACCAATGGTATATATGACATGTGCCAAATGGTAGATATACCAAATGGCAGTGTGGTTGTAACTACACTGCGGGATTATGGATGACTTGTATTTTTCACCTTGTATATTCTGGATTTTTCTAATTACCTAACATAAGCATGTATTATTTTTGAAATCCCCCCCCCAATATATCAAAATGAAGCTGACCAAGGGTCAGACTCTTATTCTTCCTTCCAGGCCTGGGCTGGTCCTTCCCTTACCTGAAGCCTGTTCTGTGGAGACTTTACAGCAAAGACCAGTGTCTTTTATAGACAAAGAAAGTAGTCATGAAGTAGAGGTGATTTAGTAGTAAAGCAAATCCCACAGGCCCTTATGTATCTCCCTCACCGACCCGCTGTGGTACCAGAAATTGCTCTGTCGACTCATCCCTAAAGTTTTTGAAGATGTGCCCTATTGCTGACTCAGCCTGTGTGTTATCTGGTAAGGATCGTCATTCGCTTTGCAACCAGGAAAGCTTCAGTACAGTACAACACCCGAATGGACCACAGGTCTCTAGGAGACAGCAGGAGTCTCAGGGGTCAGGACAGGAGACAGATCGGTTTTTCTGGCAGGTTTAGTACCAAAAGTTCAGCTCACTCAGGCCAGCTTAAACAGTAGACAGCTGGGGGCATCCAGAACTCAGCTTGGGGAAAGGAGGGACAGAAAGCAGAGAAGGAATAAAGACTTGCACAAACGGTGTTCAGACTGAGAAGCTCCTGCCCTGTGTAGCCTCCTGGGAGGCACTGCAGCCCCAGGCTGGGCCCGAGCTGCCTCAGGACAGCTGACATGCATGGGGTTTGGCAGGAGGCCTGCCGCAAAGGCCAAATGGCCAATACAGGTGGAAGGAGTACATTTCACTCACGATTAAGTTTTAAAGGCAGCTGGAGTGCTTGTCCTTTGACTAACTTGAGACATCTTGTTTTCCTAAGGCAAAACTTTTTGGGCAAGATGTGCTGGAGTCCCAAATCTGGCTCTTAATAAAAACCGCAGAATGTATGGTGACTCTTTTTGAAAAGAAATCTCCATTTACAGAGACCTGGATCACCCAGTGAAAGCACCACGGCCCCACCTTATTTCCAGTCAGTGCCTTAGTTTTAGAAAACTAGCGCAAATACAGATTTCTCAAACTCTGCCTCGGGGTGTCCCAAGCTTAGAGACTGAGCAGGGTGATGTATAGTTCTGAGCAGACCAAAAGGATCCATTTAGTTAAGGCATTAGACTCTGTCTTGTTTAGCTGTAACACTGTGTTGATGCTATTTCCCTCCCAGCTCGGGAAACAAATCCTCCAGTGGGCGATATTAGCAAGCTGTGCAGTGGTTCTTTTGCTGCCCCGGAGCAATGCTGCCCCAAAGCTGACAAACCATGGTCTCTGTAGACGAGGTGATGCATGCGTTGCAGACAGGGACACAGGTGGCCAGCTAACTGTACAGCATTTGTCCATTCCCTTGTTATGCGCCCGACTTGTCTGTGAGCTCCTACAGGACAGGGCAGAAATCATGTCTGAATCTTCAATACAAGCATGAATGCCTAGCACTGAGCCTGGTGCATGAGAAAGAACAGCTTGATTAATTAATTAAAGCTATTGACAAATAGCTTGATTAATATTAATTGAATGAATGTGTGATTCAATAAATACATAATAATTATCATGGCTCCAATAGAGATAGCATTTACTATGTAACCAATAGTAGGTTCAGTGATTTACATTTTGTAATTCCATGTAATCCTCCTCACAAATCATTATATAGATTTTAAAAAAAATGAGTGGAGATGGGGGAGAATTAAACAGGAAATGAGGGGCGCCTGGGTGGCTCAGTGGGTTAAAGCCTCTGCCTTCAGCTCAGGTCATGATCCCAGTGTCCTGGGACCGAGCCCCGCATCGGGCTCTCTGCTTGGCGGGGAGCCTGCTTCCTCCTCTCTCTCTCTCTCTCTCTCTCTGCCTGCCTCTCTCCCTACTTGTGATCTCTATCTGTCAAATAAATAAATAAAAAATCTTTAAAAAAAAAAAAAACAACAGGAAATGAAAAAGAAAAGAGGGATGAAGGACGAAGGGAGGGAAGAAAAGGAAGGCTGAAGGGAGGAAGGGGAAAGGGAATGGAAGGGGAGAGGAAAGAAAAAGGTAGGGTAGAAGAGAGAGAAGGAGAGGACAAGGAAGGAAGCAGTGAGGAGAGGTGAAAAAGAGAGAAAGGGAATGAGAAAGAAGGAGGGAGGGAATGGAGGGAGGGAGTGATTTGTAGCTGGCACCTACAAGAGGCTTTGCCCCAAGGGAAGCCCTGGTCCAGCGCAAGGTGCTGGAGGTTTTCAGCAGAGCCGGCAGAACGCAGCATCTGGAGGGGCTGACCAGGGGAACCTGGCGCCATGTCAAGCCAGTAGTCAGCACCAAGAATGTGACAAGAGTGAGCTGCTGGACAGCAGGCCCTGGCCAGATGTGAAAACCAAGCAGGTGGGGTTGGTACAAGTCTGTCAGGAAGTAGTGGAGCTGGAGATACCGGATTAAGAACAATCCGACATTACACAGAGGCAGGAATCCAGTTCAGGACAGAAGCCAAAGGGAGACCAGGTAAGGTGCTTGTCAGACTCCTGAGGGAAGATGTTTAATATATAACAGCAAACTCTTCACCTATTGGTTTGTTTTTAAAGTAAGGACTTTCTTGGGGTGCCTGGGTGGCTCAGTCAATTAAGCAGCTGCCTTCAGCTCAGGTCATGATCCCAGGGTCGTGAGATGGAGCCCCACGTCCAGCTCCCTGCTCTGCGGAGAGCCTACTTCTCCCTCTCCCTCTGCCTGCTGTTCTCACTGTCAAATTAATTAACTAATTAATTTAAAAAGAATAGCTTATAAAGTAAGGACTTTCTGGTTGGGATTAATTTTATTACAAAATAAAATTAAGCACTACAAAATAGATCAAGGTCAAGTAGAACAAAGTTCAAAGAATAAAACTCATTAGCTATCATTACCAAAGAGTAAACCTTGTTATTGTTAGATAGATTTCATCTCAGATAACTCTCTAAGCACATTTACACAAAGAAACATAGATAAATAGATGGAGGGACTCACACATGGAGACTTGAACAGACAGGTAGATATTTACTAAATGTTATTTTTAGAGTATTAAAATTCATTTTCCTTGATTTCACTTAATTTAAATTTTACTTAAATTTGCAGCCCAAATTCATACTTCCTCATTATTTGAGAAACCTTAACCTAAAAATGTATTTTCAAATCATACCAGACTGTGATATTGCTTTAAGGCATTGAGTGGAAGCAAATGCATTTCCTCTCTGAAGAACCCACCTTCATCCCAGGTCCCTGAGAATTTCTACAGATCAAACTTCAAGGAAAATGAGTAGCTTAGAATAAGTGTCACAAAACACAGAGGAAAATAAAGTGCCATCATTGAGAGTAAGCCAATACAAAAGAAGGCTAAAACAATATGGAATATTTCAGATCTTAGAATTACCAGGCACAAAATTTATAATTATGTTTAATATGTTAAAATAGAGGGACCCTTGAAAGTCAGTAAGGAACTTGAAATATAAAGTATATCCAAACAAATGGAACTTCTAGAAATGAAGACAAAAAATCTAATAATTGAAATTAAAACCTCAGTGACCACAAAACAAATTAGTCACAGCTGAAGAGAGACATAGTGACCTAGAAATAAAGCACAGACAAGAAGATGGAAAATTTTTAAAAATAATAAAATAAATACCAAAAAAGGTATTAAAGCATGAAGGATAGAATATGAAGGTACAACATATGTATCTTAGAATTCCAGAAAGGAGAGTGAAGCTGAAGCAATCTTTGAAGAAATAAAAGCTAACATTTTCTAAAGATGATAAATTACTCCTGTATACAGATTTTAAAAGGAGAATGGGTAAAGAGAAATACAGCTTGAGATACAACATAATCAAATGAGAAAATATCCAAAACAAAAAACATAAATCATAAATCATAAATCATAAAACAAAATCATAGAAGTAACCAGGCAGAAAAGACAAATTCATTTCAAAGTAATAAAAGTTGAACTACAAATCTCTTCTACATAAGCCGGAATGTAGTGGGATGAGATCCTTCTGTAGTAGAAATAAGCAATTATGTGATATCTGTAATGTGCCTAGAAACTTTCTAAGGGCTTCACTTGCATTAACCCATTTAATCTTCAAAATCATAATGAGGTAGGCACTACTATTTTACTCTTTTCTCATTTTGTACACAAGAAAACTGGAACAAAAAACTTAAATAATTTCTCCACATTCATACAGCTATTAACTGTCAGAGTCGGAATTCAAATTAAGTTAGCCTTGTTTCTGAGACTATGCCACTGACCACTACATCTAAATTAATATTTTGTGTGAGAGAAATAACTGAATTTTTTGCCTGTAAAAATATCTTTCTATAATGAGGCCATAGGTAGTTTCCTCCTCTCTTAATGGCAGGTTATGTAATTCAATTAAAATCTTGAATCTGGGGGCTCCTGGGTGGCTCAGTGGGTTAAAGCCTCTGCTTTCGGCTCAGGTCATGATCCCAGGGTCCTGGGATCGAGCCCCACATGGGGGGGTGGTCTCTGCTCAGCAGGGAGCCTGCTTCCTTCTCTCTCTCTCTCTGCCTGCCTCTCTGACTTGATAAATAAATTTAAAAAAAAAAAAAAGACGCTATCTGTTTAAAAAAAAAAAAAATCTTGAATCTGTAATTAAAAGCTTTCCCACAAGGAAAAGTCCAGGCCCAGATGGCTTCCCTAGAAAATTCTACCAGATATTTAATAAAAAATAAACCAAATTTTACACAAAATCTATCAGAGTAAAAAAGGGAACATCCCAAATTCATTTTTTGAGGCTAACATAATCCTGATACCCAAATCTAGCAAGAACATTACAAGAAAGGAAAATTATAAGCCAGTCTTATTCATGAACATAGATGCAAAAATTTTAATGTAAGTATTCACAAACCAAACTCATGAGGACACTTTGGAAAAATCTGTTCAATTAAAAATGCATTTACTCTGACCTGGCAATAACAGTTCTGGGAATTTGTTCTATAGATTTAACTATGCTCATATAGAATGACAGTGTTCACTATAGTATTCATTACATCATTGTTTGTATTACTAAAACATTGAAGACAATCCAAGTTTTTAACAATACAGTCCTCATTAAATAATTGTACATCTATACAGTGGAATATTGTGCAGGTACATTGAAATGAATCATAACAATCTTTATGTATTGATATGAAAAATTCTAAGATATACTGTTAAATTTTAATAATCGAAATAAAGAACATATATTTACAGAATACTGGCTGTTATATAAGAAAGTAGGAAATAAGAATTTATATTAATAGCTATTTATATATGAATACTAAAAAACACCAGAAGATTACAAAAATCATCTTTGTAGGAAAGTTTTGAGGTGATAGCTTGTAGTCAGTGATAGGAGAAAGAATTTTTGATTGACCTTCCCTTTTTATATTATATTTTGAATTTTTGAACTATAGAACTATATTATAAAAACTAGATGAAGGGCCCCTGGGTGGGAGTTAACAAAACAACTCTTGGTTTCAGCTCAGATCATGATCTCAAAGTCATGAGATCAAAGCCCCATGTCAGGCTCAGAGTGGGGAATCTGCCTAAGACTCTCTCTCACACAGAGGACATTGGGTCAAAGAGAGGAGAAGTGAGTTGGGGTAAATCAGAGGAAGAGATGAACCATGAGAGACTGTGGACTCTGAGAAACAAACTGAGGGTTTTGGGTGGAGGGTTGGAGGGGCATTGTTGTGGGTATTAAGGAGGGTACATATTGCATGGAGCACTGGGTGTGCTGCATAAACAATGAATCTTGGAACACTGAAAAAATAAAATAAAATTTAATTAATTAAATAAAAAAAGACTCTCTTCCCCTCTGCCCCTTGTCCCCACTCTCTAAATAAATAAAAAAAATGAATCTTTAATTTTTTAATTAAAAAATAAAAAATAAATGAATAAATATCAAATAATAATGTCTAGGGGCACCTGGGTGGCTCTGTGGGTTAAAGCCTCTGCCTTCTGCTCAGGTAATGATCTCAGGATCCTGGGATCGAGCCCCGTATCGGGCTCTCTGCTCAGCATGAAGCCTGCTTCCCTCTCTCTCTCTGCCTGCCTCTCTGCCTACTTGTGATCTCTGCCTGTCAAATAAATAAATAAAATCTTAAAAAAAAAGAATAATAATGTCTAATGGGAGAGAGTAAAATAAGATCACAATGAAAATACATGACAAAAGCATATAAGGAAAGAAGAGCATGACTGGAATTGACATCCATTGTTTGAGACATTGAGCAAACATATTAGTTCACTTTGGGATGTAATAAGTTAACCATTCATGTTTTTCATTCATGTTCATAAGCTTTTAGTAAAGAAAAATATAGTGTTATTTAACTTCCGAATCCATAAAAGAAAAAAAATGGAATTTTAAAAAAATATTCAATTTCTCCAAAAGAAGAGAGAAAAACTACAATGTAAAAGGTATAATAAATACTACACAACATAAGATGATGGAAATAAACTAAAAATACAATAATAATGCATAAATAGATTGAATGTTCATTAATCCACAGACCATCCGAATTTTTAAAATCTAATTATATGCTGTTTATAAGAGCATGTAAATAAAATATGGAGGATGTGGGAAAGTTGAAAAAAAATAAAAACAATAAAAGCTGTTCCAGGTGAATATTAATCAAAATAAAGCTATTGTACTTATATTAATACCAGAAAACATCAATTTTAAGGTACAAAGCCTTTCTGGAAATAAAGTTTAACTTACAGAACATTTGGTATAAAATTGACTTAATTGATGTAATATGTATCTAACAACATAGCCTCAAAAAATATAAAGCAAAATTTGACAGACTGCTTAAAGATATAGATATATATCTTTTATATCCCACATTGTGAGATACACAACCATAGTGTGAGATTTTAATAAACCTATCAGAAGTTTATGGCTTCAAGCAGACGAAAAATAAGTAAGGATATAGAAGATTTGAACAACATAAACAATCCTGACCTAATATGTAACTCCAGACCCAATGATAAGAAAAAACACATGAAGCAACATGAGCATTTGTAGGAATTGACTTAGTACTGGGCCATAAAATACATCTCAGTAAATTCCAAACAACTGCTACCATGAGACTATGCTTTCTTACTAGTACACTTATATTAACACAGAAATCCACAATTAAAATGAATATTACATTATAATATCTAAAGAAAATTAATTCCAGTCTTACCTAAACTACCCAAAGTTTATAAAATAAGGATAATACACTCCAACTCATATTATGAGGTGAACATAACCTTGATTTGAAAACAAAACAAGACACTATAAGGAAGTAACACTACAGGGATACCTGGGTGGCTTAGTGGGTCAAAAGTCCTACTCTTGATTTTGGCTCAGGTCATGACCTCAGGGTCATGATCTCAGGGCCCTGAGATCAATCACTCCCTCAGGCTCCACAATGAACATGGAGTCTGCTTAAAATTCTCTCTCTCCCTCTTCCCCTCCCCACCATGCATGTGCACTTTCTCTCTTAAAAAAACTAAAAAATTAAAGTCCAATCCCACTCATGAACATAAATCCAAGAGCTCTACACTAAACATTATGCTCTAGTAGAAGAGCAAGACAGAGATAGAAATCAAAGTGGTAGAGACACTGAGGCCGGAATGGGGATGACGTACAGTCAGCAGCAGGCCATAGAAGAAGGTTGCCATAGCTCCTGCTCATTACTAGAGGACCTCAGCTCTATGTTTTGCAAGAGTTCTCAACATTAAAACCCAATTCTGACATGTGTAGTTTGGGGGCAGGGTGCAGAGTTCTCACCTTTCTACTATATGGTCAACTTAGCCATAAAATCTTTGAGTCACACTATCTTTACCTCAGAACTTGGTAGGTATTATTTCATCTGTGTTCTTCCACGTATTGCTCCCTCAGTTCTTTTTCCCATGGCCTCTCCATTCATGTCTTAGGGGACTGGATTTTATCATGAAGTAACTGTTGACTTCTTTGCTTCCAGAATAGTTCACCTGTGTGTACCTTCTGATTCTTTAATGTTTGTTATTGTTAATATAAATTTTCACATCATGCCTTTCCTCATAGGATTGTAGATATTGTTTCAATGAATGTTGCTGTGCAAAGTCTAAAGATCATCTGATCCTTGTTAAAAAGACTTCCTTATTCTTGGAGTGCCTCTGTGACTCAGTCAGTTAAGCATCTGCCTTTAGCTCAGGTCATGATCCCAGGGTCCTGGGATTGAGTCCCATGTCAGGCTCCCTTCCCAGTGGGGAGTATGCTTCTCCCTCTCCCTCTGCCTGCGGCTCTGCCTGCTTATGCCCTCTCTTTCACACTCTCTTTCTCTGTCAAATAAATAAATTTAAAAACCTTAAATTTTTTTAAGGTTGAGTAATATTCCATTGTATATATGGACAACATCTTCTTTTTTTTTAAGATTTTATTTATTTATTTGACAGAGATCACAAGTAGGCAGAGTGGCTAGCAGAGAGAGGAGGAAGCAGGCTCCCTGCTGAGCAGAGAGCCCGATGAGGGACAGATGCAGGACTCGATTCCAGGTCCCTGAGATCATGACCTGAGCTGAAGGCAGAGGCTCTAACCCACCGAGCCGCCCAGGTGCCCCAGGACCACATCTTCTTTATCCATTCATCTGTTGAAGAGCATCTTGGCTCTTTCCACATTTTGGTGATTATGGACATTGCTGCTATGAACATTGGGGTATATATAGCCCGTCTTTTCACTACATCTATATCTTTGGGGTAAATATCCAGTAGTGAAATTGCAGGGTCACAGGGTAGCTCTATTTTTAATTTTTTGAGAAATCTCCTCACTATTTTCCAAAGTGGCTGCACCAACTTACATTCTCACCAACAGTGTAAGAGGGTTCCTCTTTCTCCAACATTTGTTGTTTCTTGTCTTGTTAATCTCTGCCATTCTAAGTGGTGTAAGGTAGTATCTCAATGTGGTTTTGATTTGAATTTCCCTGACAGCTAATGATGATGAACATTTTTTAGTGTGTCTGTTAGCCATTTGTATGTCATCTTTGGAGAAGTGTTTATTCATGTCTTCTGCCCATTTTTTTACATGATTATCTGTTTTATGGGTGTTGAGTTCGAGGAGTTCTTTATAGATCTTGAATATCACCCCTTTGTCTGTAGTATCATTTGAGAATATCTTCTCCCATTCCATAGATTGTCTCTTTGTTTTGTTGACTGTTTCCTTTACTGTGCAGAAGGTTTTATCTTGATGAAGTCCCAAAAGTTCATTTTTTAATTTGTTTCCTTTGCCTTTGGAGACATGTCTTGAAAGAAGTTGCTGTGGCTGATGTTGAAGAGGTTACTGTCTATGTTCTCCTCTAGGATTTTGATGGATTCCTGTCTCATGTTGAGACATGTTTCAATCCATTCATCCATTTTGAGTTTATCTTTGTGTATAGTGTAAGAGAATGGTCAAGTTTTATTCTTCTATACATAGCTGTCCAATTTTCCCACCACCATGTATTGAAGACACTGTATTTTTTCCCAATGGATGTTTTTTTTCTTGCTTTGTCAAAGATCTTTTGACCATAAAGTTGAGGGCCCATATCTGGGCTCTCTACTCTGTCCTATTGGTCTATGTGTCTGTTTCTATGCCAGTACAATGCTGTCTTGGTGATCACAGCTTTGTAGTAAAGCTTAAAATCAGATAACATGATGTCCCCAGTTTTGTTTTTCTTTTTCAACATTTCCTTAGTGATTTGGGGTCTTTTCTGGTTCCATATAAATTTTAGGATTGTTTGTTCCAGCACTTTTAAAAACCCTGGTGGAATTTTGATCAGGATGGCATTGAAAGTTGTAGATTGCTCGGGGCAGTATAGACATTTTAACAATGTTTATTCTTCTGATCCATGAGCATGGAATGTTTTTGCATCTTTTTGTGTCTTCTTTGATTTCTTTCATGAGTGTTCTGTAGTTCTTTGAGTATTGATCCTTTACCTTTTTGGGTACATTTATTCCAAGGTATCTTATGGTTCTTGGTGTTATAATAAATGGAATTGATTCTCTAATTTCCCTTTCTATAGTTTCATTGTTAGTGTATAAGAAAGCAACTGATTTCTGTCCTTTGATTTTGTATCCTGCCATATTACTGAATTGCTGTATGAGTTCTAGTAATTTGGGGGTGGAGACTTTGACTTTTTCCATATAAAGTATCAAGTCATCTGTGAAGAGAGAGATTTTACTTCTTCCTTGCCAATTTGAATACCTTTTATTTTTTTTTCTTGTCTGATTGCTGTTGCTAGGACTTCTGATACTATTTTGAACAACAGTGGTGAGAGTGGGCATCGTTTTCATGTTCTTATTCTCAATGGGAAGGTTCTCAGCTTTTCCCCACTGAGAATGATATTCACTGTGGGGTTTTCATATATGGATTTTATGAAGTTGAGGAATTTTCCCTCCATCCCTATACTTTGAAGAGTTTTAGTCAGTAGCTGTATTTTGTGAAATATTTTTTCTGCATAAACTAAGAAGACCATGTGGTTCTCCTCTCTTCTCTTGTTGATTTATTCTATCACATTGATTGATTTGCTAATATTGCATCACCCTTGAATCCCAGGGATAAATCCCACATGGACGTGGTGGATAATCTTTTTAATTATCTATTGGATCTCATTAGCTAGGATCTCATTGAGAATCTTGGCATCCATAATTATCAGGGGTATTGGTCTGAAATTCTCTTTTTTGATGGGGTCTTTGCTTGGTTTGGGGATCAAGGCAATGCTGGCTTTGTAGAAAGAGTCTGGAAGTTTTCCTTCTGTTTCTATTTTTTTGAAACAGCTTCAGGTTCTGTACTCAAAGAACCACAGCTTCAGGTATTATGTCTTCTAAAAAAAAGATGTCCTTATTCTTCATGGCAATCTAGAGAATGATTTTTCTTCTCCAATAAATGTAAAAGGATATATCTCAGAGTCTACCATCCAGACTAATGTTTTTCTACAAAGCAGCTTGTCTTTTATGTCTATCTTGGGTATTCCTTTCAAGGAAATTTCTCTTCTACTGAATCTTTGAATGATTGTTCTATTTCACTTGTTGGGTTTTCTACAAAAATCTTCATTTTTGTTTCTTAGCTTTGCAACCTTCATTTCTAGCTCATTCATTTAGTGTACCATGTAATTTCTGACCTCTTCTAAAAACTGAATTCAAATTCTTGTTAAATGATACAGAATTTAAATATTTGCAGAGAAGTTTCTTCTCTTTCTTAGGTTACTTTTCCCCAAATGGAATCTTTGGCTGTCAACTACATTCTATGTTCTTCTCACTTACGTCATTATTTATATTATTATTATTATTACTATAGTACATTGGCTTAGTGTCATGTGGTTTCTTTTGATCTTACATGTGCTCAACAGGGACGCTTTCTCCTCCAGTGGAAGGTGGGTGAATTCTCATGGACTTCTCACTTGAAATCTGTTTCCCATCACTCCAAACTTTGACTGAAGGGCTGAGTGTGAAACTCTATCCACTTAAACATAGAGGAAGAAATCAGCTTGATCTGCGTGCAGCCTTTGTTGAAAAACTTGTCTCTGACCTCTCTCATGTCAGATTCAGTTAAGTGTCTCGTAAAAGGTTTCATTTCACTTAACAAAGTGGGCAATGTTAGTCCTACATGCCAGCTCTGGATTATACTCTAAATTCAGTATGACTCCCTAGAGATTACACGCCATATGAGACTGTCAGTTCCAGTTGCTTACTTCCTCTTTGCACCCATGTCTTTTTCCCCAGCAGATGCTTTTACTTCCCCACACAGAGAAGATCCAAAGCTTCCTGTTCAACTCTTACTCTCTTTCCTTACCAATTTGAGGATATTTGCAAAAATTCTCAGGATTTTGTTGATTAATCTTCTTTTTTCATATCCTACTTCTGGGAGTTGGAAAGAGAAGTATTCATCTTCTCAATCACTATTTTATGATGGTGTTGTGTTTTTCTTTAATTTGGTTGCTTTTAGGTTTTATATTTGTATCTGGGTTGAGTTTTTGCTGCTTTTATTTCTTTACACACAGAAAGAAATCAATTCTATGCTCCAACTTCATTCTATACATTTATTTGTAAACTGTATGGATACATACTGACAAGGAGAGATAATATATAAATTGTTGAATGAAAGATTATAAAAATGTTAATTTACAATTATTTTGTTATTAGAATACATATTTGATCATTTGGGTGTGCATGTATATCTATATTGGTGTCTCTATATAGATATACAGATATAGGTTGTATGTGTATCAGAATACATAGATACATATAACTATAATATATACATATTGTATAATATTTATATAAATTTATGTTGTATAAAATTTATGTAAAAATTTGTCAAGGTATATACCAAAATGTTAATATTAGTATTCCCTAAGTGAATAGTTTTCATTTTCTTCTTTATCCCTGTCTACATTTCATAAATTTTCTATAATACACATGTATTTTTCTTGTACTGCTCTTTTTTTTTTGAAGATTTTATTTATTTATTTGGCAGAGAGAGAGATCATAAGTAGGCAGAGAGGCAGTCAGAGAGAGAGGGGGAAGCAGGCTCCCCACTGAGCAGAGAGCCTGACACAGGGCTCGATCCCAGGACCCTCAAATCATGACCTGAGCTGAAGGCAGAGGCTTAACCCACTGAGCCACCCAGGTGCCCCTGTATGGCTCTTTTTAAAAAAGACATGATATTGTTTCCTTTTTTGCCTTGATTTTATTTATAGCCTGCCTTTTTCCAAAATGTATTTTACATGGTTTGCAGCAGAAGAAATATGCAATGAAGTTAATGAAGTAGAAAATTGAGACCAAGGGAGAAACAAAGAAAGCAAGTAAGAAAAAGGGGAGGAGCAAAGGAGCAGAGAAGATGATTTGATTGTGTTGTGAAGTTGCTGCCATGCAGAGGCTGGCTCTGTTCGTAAGTCAGTGGGATCAAGTTAGGAAAACGGGAGTCATGCAAGGGAATGAAACAGAGACTGAGACTTTATCTGCCCTTGAGCTGGAGGTTACTTCCCCATATAATCTAGCAGAAAGCCCAATATGCAATCAGGTCTTCAACAAAGAAGCTTCTCTTTACACCTAGAAGCAGCCCAGCCAATGCCTTTGAGAACCATATATAAATGTGCCCACAGGGCAATTTAAACAAATCAACATTTGGAACAAGAAATAGGACATTAAAACTGAAAGCTAACATGGGGACAATTCAGAAATTGACTAATTATTCTCCTCTACAGGAACAACACCTTCATATGACTGTAATGTCTGAGGTAGATTATTATCTAGGCATGTGGTTTGGACAGGCAGCCCAGGTGCCCTTCCCAGATACACATACCCAGACTGGTCTTTTGTTTGATGCTGCCTCATTTTTTTAAAGCACAGCATAGTCTGTTTCATCACCTACCTCCCACCCCGCCCCAGTCCTGATGCCTGCCCACTGTCTACAAGACAAAACACAACTTCTACAAACATGTAACGCTCTCAACAATCAGTCACACCTCGTCCATCTAAATGATTTCCAACTCAGTTAGCAAAGACTTACTTAGACTGATAGGTGGGGGTGTATAATTGCATAAGCTGCTCCCTAAAACCTGATTGCCTCACAGGAGAGATAGATATACAAATAAGGATAATACAACACAATGGTGGAGCATGTGTTCCTCTTTATAAGGTGAAGAGGTTGATAGAAAAACCTTGAAGTGGCTAGGAGTCATCTGAGTGGGGTCTTGGAATAGGAAGGGGAATTTTGCCAGTAGGTAAAGTAAAAGAGATATTCCAGGTAGTAAGAGAAAAGAGTACAAAGATGTACCTGCACATTTGGGGGAGGGAGGAGACAGAGAGCAATCCAGAGATGGTAAAGGATGTCAGATCTATGCCTGAAAAAACCTAGAGCACTGATGATACCACGTGCAGTGGGAAGCCATTTGTATAAAATACCTTGTGCATGGTGTCCCTTCGTATCCAAGTGAGAATGACTGCACATGTGACTAGAAAAAGTTTAGACTAGATTACAAGGGACTTTGAATTCTAAGTAATTTATACTGTGTTCTGTGGAAATTAAGAGAAGTATTAGAAATTGGTAAGTCTTGGAGTGACTCAATCATATTTGAGTATTCAAAAAGATGTATTTGTTGAAAGATCGACTATAAAGTCCTCAGGAAAAGTGTGTGTGTGTGTATGTGTGTGTGTGTGTGTGTGTGTGTGTGTGTGTGTGTAGAGGAAGAGAGAACAGAAGAGACAGAGACTAGAATTCAGTTAGGGGGTGATTTGAATAGTTTTGGCCAGTGATCAGGAAGGTCTTGGGTAGAGCAGTGGGAGCAAAATCAAAGGGATGGAATGTGGGGGACTCCAGTGAAATCAGTAACACACTGATGTGCTGGCAAGAGAGAAGGAGGGGTCAGCACATCCAAGTATTGGGTGACTGGGTGGATGGGAACGGTATTCACCATGACAGGAAATTCCAGGTAGGAGCCTGTTTGCAGAAGAAGTTTATGTGTTCTATGTAAGATATGTAAATTTAAGGGGCTTATAGAACATTAGGATAACTAGAGATAAAGGTCTGGGATTCCTTAACAAAGTCCTGGCTCAAAATAGAGAATTGAGAATTATCATGTTGGTAGTAGTTGAAAGTCATGTGACAAGTTTCCAGGTTCTGGTTCTGATGTACACAATTATAGCAGATCACCACACTCACCATAACAACTAGAAAAAGTGAATATGACTTCCAAAAAGTGCATTTTTAAATAACATTAGAGAGTTGCAGAAGCAAAGACGTCAAAAGGAACAAAATGCCAGCAAAGGTGAGACCTCCCTGAGAGAGAAGAGACCAGTGCGTCTCTCTGTGAGCCTTGGCACAAATCTGTGGAGAATCCAGTGTATGGTAGACAGAGGGACTTTACAGGGATAAGGAGAAACCAGTGAAGCTTAGAACAACTTTGCAGGTGGCAAGAGACATTGCAATCTGTAAGAGCTTCGAAAGCACAACAGTTCTTCACATGCACCAGTTGTCCCTGTGTCACTTTTGGTGGGTCTGCAGTCACAGCAGTGAGGCAAACTGGAGCTGGACTGGAGAACAAAAAGAGAAAGTGCTTGGCAGCCAAAGTCCTGCTAGGGGCAAGGGCTTAGAACATATGCAGGATGGGGGGAGGAGTCAAGATGGCGGAGAAGTAGCAGCCTGAGACTATATCAGGTAGCAGGAGATCAGCTCAATAGCTTATCTAAACATTGCAAACACCTACAAATCCAACGTGAGAGCGAAGAGAAGAAGAACAGCAACTCTAGAAACAGAAAATCAACCACTTTCTGAAAGGTAGGACTGGCGGAGAAGTGAATCTAAAACGACGGGAAGATAGACCGCGGGGGGAGGGGCCGGCTCCCGGCAAGCGGCGGAGCAATGGAGCACAAAATCAGGACTTTTAAAAGTCTGTTCCACTGAGGGACATTGCTCCAGAGGCTAAACCGGGGTGAAGCCCACGCGGGGTCAGTGTGGCCCCAGGTCCCGCAGGGTCACAGAAGGATCGGGGGTGTCAGAGTGTCGGAGAGCTCGCAGGTATTAGAACGGAGAAGCCGGCTGCAGAGACAGAGCCGAGGACTGAACTCTCAGCTCGGGGTTACCTTGAACTGGTCGCGGGCTGGGTGAGCTCGGAGCGCGGCTAGAGGCTGGGGATACGGGAGTGATTGGGTGCTGTCCTCTGGGGGCGCACTGAGGATTGGGGCCCCAGGCCCTCGGCTCCTCCGGGCCGGACACTAGGAGGTCGCCATTTTCATTTCTGTCCTCCAGAACTCTACAGAAAGCATTCAGGGAACAGAAGCTCCCAAAAGTGAACCCGAGCCGATTACTTAGTCCGGCCGCCGGTAAGGGCGGTGCAATCCCGCCTCGGGCAAAGACACTTGAGAGTCACTACAACAGGCCCCTCCCCCAGAAGATCAACAAAATATCCAGCCAGGATGAAGTTCATCTATCAAGGAAAGTAGGTTCAATTCCTAAGACAGCAGAGGAATTCCAGAGGAGGAGAAAGCAAAGCACGGAACTCATGGCTTTCTCCCCATGATTCTTTAGTCTTGCAGCTACTTCAATTTTTTTTTTCTTTTTTCTTTTTTCTTCTTCTGCTAAATTTTTAAAAAACTTTTACCCTTTTCTTTTTTAACGTTTTTGACTAGTTTATCTAAATATATATATTTTTTCTTTCTTTTTTATATTTTTCTTTGTTTTATTTTTTAAATTTTTTTCTTTTTTTTTCAGAAACTGTTTTTATCCCCTTTCTCCCCCCCACAATTTGGGGTCTCTTCTGATTTGGTTACAACGCATTTTTCTGGGGTATTTGCCACCCTTTTAGTAGTTTATTTGCTCCTTCATATCCTCTTATCTGGACAAAATGACAAGGCGGAAAAAATCACCACAAACAAAAGAACAAGAGACAGTACCGAAGGCTAGGGACCTAATCAACACAGACATTGCTAATATGTCAGATCAAGAGTTCAGAATGACGATTCTGAACATTCTAGCCGGGCTCGAAAAAGGCATGGAAGATATTAGAGAAACCCTCTCTGGAGATATTAAAGCCCTTTCTGGAGAAATTAAAGAACTAAAATCTAACCAAGTTGAAATCAAAAAAGCTATTAATGAGGTGCAATCAAAAATGGAGGCTCTCACTGCTAGGATAAATGAGGCAGAAGAAAGAATTAGTGATCTAGAAGACCAAATGACAGAGAATAAAGAAGCCGAACAAAAGAGGGACAAACAGCTACTGGACCATGAGGGGAGAATTCGAGAGATAAGTGACACCATAAGACGAAACAACATTAGAATAATTGGGATTCCAGAAGAAGAAGAAACAGAGAGGGGAGCAGAAGGTCTATTGGAGAGAATCATTGGAGAGAATTTCCCTAATATGGCAAAGGGAACAAGCATCAAAATCCAGGAGATGCAGAGAACCCCCCTCAAAGTCAACAAGAATAGGTCCACACCCCATCACCTAATAGTAAAATGTACAAGTCTTAGTGACAAAGAGAAAATCCTGAAAGCAGCCCGAGAAAAGAAGTCTGTAACATACAATGGTAAAAATATTAGATTGGCAGCAGACTTATCCACAGAGACCTGGCAGGCCAGGAAGAGCTGGCATGATATATTCAGAGCACTAAACGAGAAAAACATGCAGCCAAGAAAACTCTATCCAACTAGGCTATCATTGAAAATAGAAGGAAAGATCAAAAGCTTCCAGGACAAACAAAAACTGAAAGAATTTGCAAACACCAAACCAGCTCTACAGGAAATATTGAAAGGGGTCCTCTAAGCAAAGAGAGAGCCTAAAATTAGTAGATTAGAAAGGTACAGATACAATATACAGTAACAGTCACCTTACAGTTAATAATGGCACTAAATTCATATCTCTCAATAGTTACCCTGAATGTTAATGGGCTAAATGCCCCAATCAAAAGACACAGGGTATCAGAATGGATAAAAAAACAAAACCCATCAGTATGTTGCCTACAAGAAACTCATTTTAGACGCGAAGACACCTCCAAATTTAAAGTGAGGGGGTGGAAAACAATTTACCATGCTAATGGGCATCAGAAGAAAGCTGGGGTGGCAATCCTTATAACAGATCAATTAGATTTTAAGCCAAAGACTATAATAAGAGATGAGGAAGGACACTATATCCTACTCAAAGGGTCTGTCCAACAAGAAGATCTAACAATTTTAAATATCTATGCCCCTAACATGGGAGCAGCCAACTATATCAACCAATTAATAACAAAATCAAAGAAACACATCAATAATAATACAATAATAGTAGGGGACTTGAACACTCCCCTCACTGAAATGGACAGATCACCCAAGCAAAAGATCAACAAGGAAATAAAGGCCTTAAATGACACACTGGACCAGATGGATATCACAGATATATTCAGAACATTTCATCCCAAAGCAACAGAATACACATTCTTCTCTAGTGCACATGGAACCTTCTCCAGAATAGATCACATCCTGGGTCACAAATCAGGTCTCAACCGGTATCAAAAGATTAGGATCATTCCCTGCATATTTTCAGACAACAATGCTCTGAAGCTAGAACTCAATCACAAGAGGAAAGCTGGAAAGAACCCAAATACATGGAGACTAAACAGCATCCTTCTAAAGAATGAATGGGTTAACCAGGAAATTAAAGAAGAACTGAAAAAAATCATGGAAACAAATGATAATGAAAACACAACAGTTCAAAATCTGTGGGACACAGCAAAGGCAATCCTGAGAGGAAAATATATAGCGGTACAAGCCTTTCTCAAGAAACAAGAAAGGTCTCAAGTACACAACCTAACCCTACACGTAAAGGAGCTGGAGAAAGAACAAGAAAGAAACCCTAAACCCAGCAGGAGAAGAGAAATCATAAAGATCAGAGCAGAAATCAATGAAATACAAACCAAAAAAACAATAGAAAAAATCAATGAAACTAGGAGCTGGTTCTTTGAAAGAATCAATAAGATTGATAAACCCCTGGCCAGACTCATCAAAAAGAAAAGAGAAAGGACCCAAATAAATAAAATCATGAATGAAAGAGGAGAGATCACAACTAACACCAAAGAAATACAGACAATTATAAGAACATACTATGAGCAACTCTACGCCAACAAATTTGACAATCTGGAAGAAATGGATGCATTCCTAGAGACATATAAACTACCACAACTGAACCAGGAAGAAATAGAAAACCTGAACAGGCCCATCACCAGTAAGGAGATTGAAACAGTCATCAAAAATCTCCAAACAAACAAAAGCCCAGGGCCAGACGGCTTCCCAGGGGAATTCTACCAAACATTTAAAGAAGAACTCATTCCTATTCTCCTGAAACTGTTCCAAAAAATAGAAATGGAAGGAAAACTTCCAAACTCATTCTATGAGGCCAGCATCACCTTGATCCCAAAACCAGACAAGGATCCCACCAAAAAAGAGAACTACAGACCAATATCCTTGATGAACACAGACGCAAAAATTCTCGCCAAAATACTAGCCAATAGGATTCAACAGTACATTAAAAGGATTATTCACCACGATCAAGTGGGATTTATTCCAGGGCTGCAGGGTTGGTTCAACATCCGCAAATCAATCAATGTGATACAACACATTAATTAAAGAAAGAACAAGAACCATATGATACTCTCCATAGATGCTGAAAAAGCATTTGACAAAGTACAGCATCCCTTCCTGATCAAAACTCTTCAAAGTGTAGGGATAGAGGGACCATACCTCAATATTATCAAAGCCATCTATGAAAAACCCACCGCAAATATCATTCTCAATGGAGAAAAACTGAAAGCTTTTACGCTAAGGTCAGGAACACGGCAGGGATGTCCATTATCACCACTGCTATTCAACATAGTACTAGAAGTCCTAGCCTCAGCAATCAGACAACAAAAAGAAATTAAAGGCATCCAAACTGGCAAAGAAGAAGTAAAACTATCACTCTTCGCAGATGATATGATACTATATGTTGAGAACCCAAAAGACTCCACTCCAAAACTGCTAGAACTTCTACAGGAATTCAGTAAAGTGTCAGGATATAAAATCAATGCACAGAAATCAGTTGCATTTCTGTACACCAACAACAAGACAGAAGAAAGAGAAATTAAGGAGTCAATCCCATTTACAATTGTACCCAAAGCTATAAGATACCTAGGAATAAACCTAACCAAAGAGGCTAAGAATCTATACACAGAAAATTATAAAGTACTCATGAAAGAAATTGAGGAAGACACAAAGAAATGGAAAAATGTTCCATGCTCCTGGATTGGAAGAATAAATATTGTGAAAATGTCTATGCTACCTAAAGCAATCTACACATTTAATGCAATCCCTATCAAAATACCATCCATTTTTTTCAAAGAAATGGAACAAATAATCCTCAAATTTGTATGGAACCAGAAAAGACCTCGAATAGCCAAAGGAATATTGAGAAAGAAAGCCAAAGTTGGTGGCATCACAATTCTGGACTTCAAGCTCTATTACAAAGCTGTCATCACCAAGACAGCATGGTACTGGCACAAAAACAGACACATAGATCAGTGGAACAGAATAGAGAGCCCAGAAATAGACCCTCAACTCTATGGTCAACTAATCTTCGACAAAGCAGGAAAGAATGTCCAATGGAAAAAAGACAGCCTCTTCAATAAATGGTGCTGGGAAAATTGGACAGCCACATGCAGAAAAATGAAATTGGACCACTTCCTTACACCACACACGAAAATAGACTCCAAATGGATGAAGGACCTCAATGTGAGAAAGGAATCCATCAAAATCCTTGAGGAGAACGCAGGCAGCAACCTCTTCGACCTCAGCCGTAGCAACATCTTCCTAGGAACAACGGCAAAGGCAAGGGAAGCAAGGGCAAAAATGAACTATTGGGATTTCATCAAGATCAAAAGCTTTTGCACAGCAAAGGAAACAGTTAACAAAACCAAAAGACAACTGACAGAATGGGAGAAGATATTTGCAAACGACATATCAGATAAAGGGCTAGTATCCAAAATCTATAAGGAACTTAGCAAACTCAACGCCCAAAGAACAAACAATCCAATCAAGAAATGGGCAGAGGACATGAACAGACATTTCTGCAAAGAAGACATCCAGATGGCCAACAGACACATGAAAAAGTGCTCCACGTCACTTGGCATCAGGGAAATACAAATCAAAACCACAATGAGATATCACCTCACACCAGTCAGAATGGCTAAAATTAACAAGTCAGGAAACGACAGATGCTGGCGAGGATGTGGAGAAAGGGGAACCCTCCTCCACTGTTGGTGGGAATGCAAGCTGGTGCAACCACTCTGGAAAACATCATGGAGGTTCCTCAAAATGTTGAAAATAGAACTACCCTATGACCCAGCAATTGCACTACTGGGTATTTACCCTAAAGATACAAACATAGTGATCCAAAGGGGCACATGTACCCGAATGTTTATAGCAGCAATGTCTACAATAGCCAAACTATGGAAAGAACCTAGATGTCCATCAACAGATGAATGGATAAAGAAGATGTGGTATATATACACAATGGAATACTATGCAGCCATCAAAAGAAATGAAATCATGCCATTTGCGACGACGTGGATGGAACTAGAGTGTATCATGCTTAGTGAAATAAGTCAATTGGAGAAAGACAACTATCATATGATCTCCCTGATATGAGGACATGGAGAAGCAACATGGGGGGTTAGGGGGATAGGAGGAGAAAAAATGAAACAAGATGGGATTGGGAGGGAGACAAACCATAAATGACTCTTAATCTCACAAAACAAACTGAGGGTTGCTGGGGGGAGGTGGGATTGGGAGAGGGGGAGGGGGCTATGGACATTGGGGAGGGTATGTGCTATCGTGAGTGCTGTGAAGTGTGTAAACCTGGCGATTCACAGACCTGTACCCCTGGGGATAAAAATACATTATATGTTTATTTAAAAAAAAATTTGGAAGGGGAGGTGAACCATAAGAGACTATGGACTCTGAAAAACAACCTGAGGGTTTTGAAGGGTCAGGGGTGGGAGGTTGGGGGAACAGGTGGTGGGTAATGGGGAGGGCACGTTTTGCATGGAGCACTGGGTCTTGTGCAAAAACAATGAATACTGTTACGCTGAAAAAATAAATAAAATGGAAAAAAAAAAGAACATATGCAGGATGGCACCTTAGCCTCTATCTTTCACCATGTGCAAAAATTAATGAAAGGTAGATATGCGAAATGTGAAAGTGGAAATTATTTTTTTAAAGTGGAAAATTGGACTTGGTCAAAACAAAAGCCTTTTGTTTGTGGCAAAACACCATTAAGAGAATGAATAATAAGCCAAAGGCTAGGAGAAAATATTCACTGTATATGCCTGAGATACCTTGTATCCAGACTATGTAAAGAGGGCCTAGAAATCAGTAGGTAAAGCTACCCAATTAAGAAATAAGCAAAAGAATTGAGAAGGCATTTCACAAAGGAAGATACCTGGATGACCAAAAAGCATGTGAAAAAGTGCTTAAAATAATTAGTCGTCAGGGAAATGGCAAAGCAAACCACGGAGATACTATTCCACAACCACCAGAATGAGCTAAAATAAAAAGGTGACAACTGCAAGTATTGGAGAGGATGTGGAGCAACTGAACCTCCATCAACAGCTGGTAGGAGGGTAAATTGTAAACCACTTTAGAAAACCAGAATTTTCTAAAAAAATGGAAGCATAAGCTTTTTCTATGGCCCAGCAATTCTACTGCAAACTAATTACCCAAGATATATAAAACTATATATCCACAAAAGGCTCATAGATGGTTTTATTCATAATAATTTTAGTCATAGTGGCTAAAAACTAAAAATATTTCCCATCAACAAACAAAACGGATAAAAACATTGTGAGAAATTCATACAACAAAATACTAAATGACAAAAAGAAAATGAACTGTTGATGTGGAGATTCCTCAAGAAATTAAAAATAGAGCTTCCCTATGACCCTGCAATTGCACTACTGGGCATTTACCCCAAAGATGCAGATGTAGTGAAAAGAAGGGCCATCTGTACCCCAATGTTTATAGCAGCAATGTCCACGTCACCAAACTGTGGAAAGAACCAAGATGCTCTTCAGCGGACGAATGGATAAGGAGGATGTGGTCCATATACACTATGGAGTATTATGCCTCCATCAGAAAGGATGAATACCCAACTTTTGTAGCAACATGGACGAGACTGGAAGAGATTATGCTGAGTGAAATAAGTCAAGCAGAGAGAGTCAAGTATCATATGGTCTCACTTACTTGTGGAGCATAACAAATAACATGAAGGACATGGGGAGATGAAGAGGAGAAGGGAGTTGAGGGAAATTGGAAGGGGAGATGAACCATGAGAGACTATGGACTCTGAAAAACAACCTGAGGGTTTTGAAGGGGCGGGGAATGGGAGGTTGGGGGAACCAGGTGGTGGGTAATAGGGAAGGCACGTATTGTATGGAGCACTGGGTGTTGTGCAAAAACAATGAATACTGTTACACTGAAAAGAAATTTAAAAAAAAAAGAAAAGAAAGAATTTTTGATTTAAGACTTAAGAGCAGTTTTAGGTTCCCAGCAAAATAAGGGGAAAACAGAGATTTCCCACATACCTTCTGGGGCACCCATCTGGCTCAGTCAGAAGAACATGGAACTCTTGATCTTGGAGTTGTGAGTTTGAGGTCCACATTGGGTGTAGAGATAACTAAAATAAATAAATAAGCTTTAAAAAAATGTTAGACTCCTACATACCCTGTGAACCCACACATGCCTGGCCTCTCCCAATATCAAAATCCCCCAACAGAGTGATACATTTGTCACAAATTATGAATGTACATTGACACACTGAGTCATTCAAAGTCCATAGTATATATTAGGGGTGACTCTTGTACTTTCTTTGGATTTGGACAAATGTACAATGCCATGTGACCATCACTTTCACTGCTCTAAAAATCCTTTCCAGCACAGCCTATTGAATCATTCCCTTGCTGTTTTTATTTGTCAGACTCATAAATTATACTATAATGGTCATCATTATAGATAACTCTTGACTCACATATTTGTTTATTTTTCTGTTCTCTAAGTGCTGAGCTGTAGGCTTTTACACCCTTTACCTGAAACACTTCCCTGTCTGCAGGCTCTCTAATTTGTTAACTTCTATGTATTCCTTCGAGTCTGAGCTTAAAATGTCAATTCCTCTAGGGAGTCTTCATGACCCCAAGGCTAGTTTAGACCTCCCAGTTAAATACTTTGGTAGCATTTGTACTGTTCTTTCATAGCACTCCCACATCTATTTCTGTCTGGTTCTCTATCAGGTCACCCAACTTTGAACAGTGCCTGGTCCACTGGAGGTATCCAAGAATTTGCTAATTGAATTCATGTGTCTGTCAATGTTTCTAGGCTGGGTTTTAAAATAGCTTTTCAGCTTTCAGAGAGAGAAAGTTTTAGAAGACTGATTGAGCTTCCAGTTAACCCATAGACCAAAGGCTGAAATGCACAGATTGAAGATAATGGAGTTAAAAGTGGAGCCCGAACATTCTAAGTGCTAATTGGCTGTGTGTGCCTGGTGGCCACAGTTAGCTCCAGCAACCCAGGCCCAGGAAGCATACCTTGGTTTCCCCAGAAGACAAGTTTATCTTTACTGGAAGAAAATGTGTATTTCCATTCATCCATCCATCCATCCATCCACCCATCCATCCATCCATCCATCCACATATCCATCTTATATAGATTGAGTATATATTATTTTTTAGTTCAGCAAATATTTATTTGAGTCTCTGCCATGCTCCAGGCATAGTTCAAGGTTCAGTGAAAATGGTGGAAGACATCTCTTTCCTCTTGGAGCTTGTAATTCATCTATTATATGGCAAACATTGTTCCATCAATTTAGAGAATATCCATGGAGAGAAAGATATAGTCCTTACCCCACAAACTTACAGTCTACTGATGAGTTATAGTAAACACACAAATAACATAATACAAGTAGAAGGTCTGAGCACTGGAAACTAAGAATCTTGAGAGAGTATTATATTATTTCCTTTTATGGTTCCTGAAAGAGTTAGCATGTCTGTACATAATTTCAACTCTTGGTCCAACTCTTGGGACATCACTCAAGTTGATGCATAGCCCCAGTTTCACGGTTGATTGATTCAGGGAAGTCATCTGACCAAGCCTGACCCATCTGCTTACTTGCGTACAGTTTCACGGTTGATTGATTCAGGGAAGTCATCTGACCAAGCCTGACCCATCTGCTTACTTGCGTGAAATATTTCAAACTAAAACTGAGAGTTTCTAATTTTTTCTAAGAGCTTCCATTTTATGAGGGAAAGTTGCAGTGAGCTGTAGGCAGTATATTTCTTGGCATTTGGAGAAAAATGGGCTGCCGGGAAAGAAGGGGCCTAAATGAAGAGACATTCTGGAAGTGGAGTCTGGTGGACTTTTATCCCATGGCTCTTGTTGTTCAGAAAGCCCAGCTGTAACTTCTTCCTTCACTTGCACTGTTTGTCCAAGACTTCCTTGCATTCTAACAGCCAATACACTCACCACTGGTATTTATTAGTTTGGGTTGGGTGTGTGTGACTTGTAACTAAAAGAATCCTTCCTGAAGGCTTTGCTGAAGAAGTGAAATCTGAGCTGAGTTTTAAACAATGAAAAGGACTTAGGTGTTTCAAGTTTTGGCTTTTGCCTCAAGCCTGAGCTACCAAAGAAAATGAGTCAAATCATGTTTCAGTGATCATTTTCTACTTAAAAAAATACCTTTTTCCTGAAAGGTTGAAATAGCCCTTTCCCTGTTAATATTAAAAACAGAAAATTTCAGGGGTGCCTGGGTGGCTCAGTGGGTTAAAAACAGAAAATTTCAAAAAAAAGGGAAAAAATGTAATGTTTCTTCCCTACCTCTACAAAAACCAACCCTCCCTCCAGAAATAATCACTATTAACAATTTGGGATGATCATCTAACACATATCCAATGTAATCTGCTCTCTCCTTACTATGGGCAACTTTAAAGCACTTTTTTTTTATTTTTTAATTTTTTTTATATAAATTTATTTATTTTTTTCAGCATAACAGTATTCATTGTTTTTGCACAACACCCATAAAGCACTTTTGTTTTAAAAACATTTTTATTTGGAAATAATTTCGTATTAACAAGAATTTGAAAAATTGAAACAATGTAATGAAAGGACAACTAACCTAGATCTATCTTATCTCATTAGCTTTATCATTCATTCTCTTTCTTTGTATCATTTGAAGGCAAATTATATACATCATGACCCTTTATCTCTAAATTCTTGAGCGTGTATATTCTAAGAATAAGTATATACTTTTATATCACTGTGGTACAGCTGTCAACTTCATAAATTTCTACTGGGAACTTTAATCCACTGTCTACAAACTAGTTTGGTCAGTTGTTTGAATAATGTCTTTTTGGCACTCTTCCTTTCAGTTCAAGATTCCATCTAAGGTCAGGTATTACATTTACTTGTCATGTCCCTCCAACTTTCTTTAATCTGGAAATTTTCCACAGACTTTCTTTGTATTTTATGACACAAGGAGTTTTGTTTTGTTTTTTAGTAGAAATTTCCTCATTTTGTGCTCACCTGATATTTCCTTGTGATTAGATTGAGGTTATGCATTCTCTGCCAGAATACTGCATAGGTGAAATTATTGTCTTTGCAGGGTACTACTTACATCTAGAGGTATAATTTACATGCAGGAAAATGCATGAATCATGTGTATAGTTTGGTGACTTTTTGGCATGTTCATATGCATAACCATATACGCATAACCAACAAAATCAGAATCTAGAATATTTCCACCCACTCAAAAAGTTTTCTTGTGCCCCTTGCCAGTCAATGCCTACTCCCACTCCCCAGACCAGGGGAAATACTATTCTTTCTTCTATCATTGCGTATTACTCTTTCATGTCTGTAGATTACATATAAATGGAATCATGTAGTCAGCATTCTTTTATGTCTTACTTCCTTCATTTAAAAAAATTTTTTTTAAATTATTTTTTATTTCTTTTCAGCATAACAGTATTCATTGTTTTTGCACAACACCCAGTGCTCCATGCAATACGTGCCCTCCCTATTACCCACCACCTGGTTCCCCCAACCTCCCATTCCCCGCCCCTTCAAAACCCTCAGGTTGTTTTTCAGAGTCCATAGTCTCTCATGGTTCATCTCCCCTTCCAATTTCCCTCAACTCCCTTCTCCTCTTCATCTCCCCATGTCCTTCATGTTATTTGTTATGCTCCACAAGTAAGTGAGACCATATGATACTTGACTCTCTCTGCTTGACTTATTTCACTCAGCATAATTTCTTCCAGTCCCGTCCATGTTGCTACAAAAGTTGGGTATTCATCCTTTCTGATGGAGGCATAATACTCCATTGTGTATATGTACCACATCTTCCTTATCCATTTGTCTGTTGAAGGGCATCTTGGTTCTTTCCACAGTTTGGCGACTGTGGTCATTGCTGCTATAAACATTGGGATACAGATAGCCCTTCTTTTCACTACATCTGTATCTTTGGGTAAATACCCAAATACCCTGCAATTGCAGGGTCATAGCGAAGCTCTATTTTTAATTTCTTGAGGAATCTCCACACTCTTCTCCAAAGTGGCTGCACCAACTTGCATTCCCACCAACAGTGTAGAGGGTTCCCCTTTCTCCACATCCTCTCCAACACATGTTGTTTCCTGTCTTGCTAATTTTGGCCATTCTAACTGGTGTAAGTTGGTATCTCAATGTGATTTTAATTTGAATCTCCCTGAGGGATAGTGATGATGAACATTTTTTTCATGTGTCTGATAGCCATTTGTAGCCATTTGTATGTCTTCACTGGAGAAGTGTCTGTTCATATCTTCTGACCATTTTTTATAAAATCAAAAATTCTTAAATAAGAAATCTTAAATAAACCATGCTATCCATGCAATAGAACCCTACAAAGCATTAAAACAAAACTACAAAGACAATGCGCAAGATATACTAAGTTTAGGGCGACTGGATAACTCAGTGGGTTAAGCATCTGCCTTCAGTTCAGGTCATGATCCCAGCGTCCTGATGGAGCCCCGCCTTGGGGGCGGGGGGTGTGTCTGTTCAGCAGGGAGTCTGTTTCTCCCTCTGCCCCCCCCACAGTGCACACATGCTCCATCTCTCTCTCTCTCAAATAAATAAATAAATAATATTTTAAAAATAAAAATTAAACAAGTACAAGGGTATACTTGTATACCCTTGTATACAATACAATCAAAATTTTTCTCTATCTCTATTTGATTATGATACGCCTTGCATGTGCAAGTCAATCACCCCACAACTCTACCCATAGTCATATCCAGGTAGTGGAATACAAATGATGATTTTCTACTTTGTGTTTCTCTACTTTTCCAAAAAAGAATGTTAAATGAACATGTACTCCTTTTGTTGTGGAAACAATTTTGAAGAAGAATCAGTCTTGCTTTCATGCTCCCTGAGTGTGCTGTCCCCCCCGTGAAAAGCATCTGTGAGCCTAATGCAGGCCTGGCCCACAGCTCAGCTGAGTGGGCCTAGGCTGTGCCTAACAGCAAATCTGCATCCCTTGGGTGCCTCTGGTCCCACATTCCATGGGAGGCCCCACATCAGGGTTATCTGGGGTTATGTTGTTCCTGCTCCAGCCTCCCCCTGTGTGGGCATTTTACTCCCTCGTGAGGGTTGTTTTACCTCCATTACACAAGTGCTGCTGCTCTGAAAGGGACCTGGCTTGATGAAAGGAGCTTTATGAAAGGGCCTGGAAGAACAGGGAAACTGGAGCCAAGCTGCTCTTAGCTGAGTAGTCTGGCAACAACAAGGGTTCACCCCTGTGGCCACAGCACTAGGAACTGTCAGGCCTATGTCTGTTTGCTGAGAGATGAGGGGCTGCTGCTTCTCTGCCACCCAGGGCCACCTCCCCACCCAATGCAGAAGGAGCCCCCTCTGCCCCCAAACAATGGACTCCTTCCAAGGTTGGAAGGTCCCATGAATGAGGCAGGAATGGGGTAGGTAGATGTTTATGGATATGAATGCATGCAGAGATATCTTGGTTTCAAGCCTTTGGTCTCAGCTTTGACCCAAGGTGGTATCTCCTAGAAAGCTTTCCAAAATACTAATGCCTGAGGGCCATACCTAGAGGTCCTGATTAAATCTTTCTGGGATGTGACCTGAGCCTGGGGATCCAGTGCCCTTTTTACCTCCCTCTCAGGCTTGATTTCTGCCATTGCCTTTTCCCCCTTGAGCTATTCCCTAAGCAAGAATGCCCTTCCTAGGCCACATACCACCCTGCTCTCTCCTTTGCATCTTTTAAGCCAGTTCTGAAATCCCATTTCCTGGAGGAATTTCCAGTTCTGCTGTTAAGGCCATGTGGTCTTAAGGCAAGCCTTTTAACCACTTTGATGCTTATTTCTTCAACTCAGACAGATCTGGTTTACAGTTCTTCCAACACTGTAGAACCAGTCTCATGGTGTTCCCCTCCCCAAGATAACAGCAACAGCCAGACTGCAACCCTCTCCTCAGCCATCTGAGTTTGGCTCCTCCAAGTGTTAATAATTCCAGCCCTTCTCTTTGTCCCGGAGTTCTACAGATAAAAGGTGCTTCCTACAACTGCTACAGTCCTTGATACCCTAATAGTGAATAAGCAAACCTTTCTGGCAAAGGGCCAGATGGAAATTATATCACAATTTGTACACTATGTGGTCTCTGTTGAGACCATTTAACTTTGTCATTATAGTACAAAGCAGCCATAAAAAAATATGCAAGTAAATGAGTAATGCTGAGTTCCAATAAAACTTTATTAACAGAAACAGGAAACAAACCAGATGTGGCCCACAGATTGTAGTTTGCACACCCCTACTTTATTCTCTTTTTCCCACTCAGTTACCTAATTAACCACCTTATACCTGGTTAACAATTCTTTATATTAAATTCTTACTGTTCAAATAATTATTGGTATTTCTGGCTCTTAACTGGACCGAGCCTGATACCATTTCAAAGATTATATATATATATATATATATAGGGGAAATTTCAAGTGTTCTCTTCAACACTACTGGATTGTTTGAATTTTTCATAAGCATATTCTTTTTTTGGAAAAATTAGACCTAAAAATGTGTTCTCCCTTAATAAGTACTTAGTAGTGCCTTTTGTCTGCTTTAGCAGCAGAGGGAGATTATTTATGTTAACTATTTCATTTCATTTAAATTTTCCCTCTGAGGTTGAAATCGTTGCATTCTCAGAAATATCATTGCTTATTCCATTGTGACTTTTTGCCCAGATTCTGGCAAATTGTGTTTTAAACATATATATATTTGGAGAAGAAGTTAAAAAAAAAAGCATAGTCAACCCCAGGGTGGTTGCAAAAAACAAATTAGATACTAGACGGACGAAAAGCTTTCAGAAGGTAAAAGTGCTGTGCAGATATGAGGAGGTAGGAGGAATCACAAAGCCCTGTCAGTCTTCCTAATAGCAGTTCTTAATGTACCTTGGGGAAATATTTAATCTACTTATTTTTTGGTGTTTAAGCGCATTTCTTGTATAAGCAGATAGTCGCTCTGTGTTTTTCCTAGTCACCTGCATTATGTACACATGCAAGATGACAGGCAGAGGCCACATCTCCACCCTCAGCAGGGGAGATCCATGGGTCACTGAGCACTTGGTAAATGCCTTGAGACGAGATGGGGCCCCCCAGCCTGCTTCTCTATTGGTGACATCTCTGAAGAGGATCCACTAACATAGAAGCAATTCATTCCAGTGTCATCTTTGCTAGAGAACACCTGGGGAAGAAGGAAATTCACATTACATCCTAGAGCAGAGTTCTTGTCTAGGGTTTATGTCCTTTTGGGCAAAAATCAAACAAACAAACAAACAAACAAGGTGAATTTAAGCATTTTCTTCCATTCTGAATATAGGCAGCCTTGTTGGCAGAGTCTGTGACTTTAGTTCTACCCTAACAGAAATTATAGGCATTTTCATATTATGTTATAATTATTGTATATGGAAATAAATCCTGTGTTCACCATTACTTCAAAATCCAAGGTGATGGAGGGGCAAAGATGGCAGAGAAGTAGGGGACCCTATTTCAACCAGTCCCCTGAACTGAGCTGGATATCTACCAGACCATTCTGAACACCCACAAAATCAGCCTACGATGTAAGAAGATATATCTGGATCTCTACAAACAGAATATCTCAGGCAGTTGGTTTTGAGGCATGAAGCAGGGAGCCATGATTCTGGCAGCAGATATCAGAAGATAAACAGAAGGGCAAGGGAGCCGCTGGGATCCTGCGCCGCTGGGATCCTGCACTGCCAGATCACAAAAGCCACTGGCACTGGGGACCAGGCTAAAACTTGGGAGCAGCAGTGGTGGGGAAAGGACATTAGGACAGCCAAGTAGACTGAAACCTGGAGCTGTGAGGGTGCACATGCCAACTGGGGGAACCTGGCAGTTTTAGAAACACAAAGAACAGAGACACGCCTGGACCTGGAAGTGAGGGCTAGGAGTGTTGCTGTGGGGTGCACAACCCAGGATGTTGTGGGTTTTGGTAGCACAGACAGAAGTAGGGACAGTATGGCCTGGAGAGATCACTGAGGGCCAGACTGAGATCTCTCTATTCTGAGATGGAGGTTTGGATATGTTCATTTCTGCTCTGACTCTTGGGGGGTGGGGTAGGTACATGGAAAACTGTCAGAGAAAGCTGTCAGAGAACAACCCCCCCCCAAAAAAAAACAGTTTTCACTGAGCCAATTCCCCCCACCATATGAGGCAGGGCAACTCGGCCCAAACAGGACTGCTGAGTAACAGTGTGGCAGAACCCTCCCCCGGAAGACAAGCTGGAAGAACAAGAAGCTCTCAAACCTAAGATCCCTATAAAACACATGCATCTTGCTTGGGTTGTGGTCAATAATCTGGACTCTGTACATTCCCTCAAACACTCCTCAACGGAATGACTAAGAGGAGGAACCCCCAACATAGGAAAGATTCAGAGACTGTGACCTCTGTCACAGAACTAATGGATATGGATATAAGCAAGATGTCAGAAATAGACTTCAGGGTAATGGTTATGTAGACAACAGCTAGGATAGAGAAAACTATTAATGGCAACATAGATTCTCTAAGGGCAGAAATGAGAGCTGATCTGGCAGAAGTTAAAAATGTTATCAGTGAGACCCAATCTAATCTAGATATTCTAACAGCTATGGTAAATGAGGCATAAGAACAAATTACTGATCTAGAAGATAAACTGATAGAAAAGAAGGAACAGGAGGGTTGGTTTTTTTATTTTTTAATCCACTTAGCTACTTTTTGTCCTTTGATTGGAGAATTTAGTTTATTTAACTTAAAGTAATTATTGATGGGTAAGAACATACTATTGTCATTTTGCTCATTGTTTTCTGATTGTCTTTTAGTCCTTTTCTTTCTTACTGTCTTCCTTTGTGATACATTTTTACAGAGGTATGCTTTATTTTTCTTTATCTTTTAAGCTACTGTAGAATTTTTCTTTGTGGTTACCATGAGACTTACATAAACATTTTATAGATGTGACAGTTTATTTTAGGTTGACAACAACTTACCTTCAAGCATCCAAAAACTCCATATTTTTACTATTTGTCCCTGTAACATGCTATGCTATTATTGTCACACTTTACATTTTTTTCTATTGTGCACTCAGTATCAAATTATTGTAGCTTTAGTTATTTTTAATATTATTATTTTTAACTTTTAGATTAGAGATAAAGTGATTTACACACCACCATTACAGTATTAGGGTATTCTGAATTTGACTACATTTACCTTTACTGGGGAATTTTTTACATTTATATGCTTTCATGTCATTATTAGTGTCTTTCCATTTCAACCTGAAGAACATCTTTTAACATTTCTTATAAGGCAGGTTTTATGCTGATGAACTCCCTGAACTTTTGTTTCTCTGGGAATATCTATTTCTCTGTCATTTCTCAGGGACAGATTTTCTGGGTGCAGTATTCTTGGTTGGCAGGGTTTCTTTCTTTCTTATCTTTGAATATATCATCCCACTCCTTCCTGGCCTGCAGAGTTTCACAGAGAAACCCATTGATAACCTTATAGGGAGAGGGAATTCCCTTGTATATGAGGAGTTGTTTTTCTCTTGCTACTTTCAGAATTCTTGCTTGTCTTTGACTTTTAACATTATGATTATAATAGATCTCATAGTAATCATTGTGATAATCATGTTTGGGGGTCCTTTGAACTACTTGTACATCAATGTCCACATCTCTCCCAAGATTTGGGAAGTTTTCAGCTACTATTTCTTTAAATAAACCTTCTGTCCCCTTTTCTCTCTCTACTTCTTCTGGTACTCCCATGATATACATGTTTATTTGATTGAAGTGTCCTGTAATTTACAAAGATCTTCTTCACTTCTTTTTTTCATTCTTTTTTCTTTTCATTCCTCTAAATGATTATTTTCAATGATCTGTATTTGAGTTCACTGATTCTTTCTTCTCTATGATTATCTGGAGTTGAAGCTCTTTACTGAACTTTTAAGTTCTGTTATTTTATTTTTCAGCTCTAGGATTTCTATTTGGGTCTTTTGTATGGCTTCTATTTTCTTTATTGCAAATAAAGAATTTTTATTTATTTATTTATTTATTGAAAATAAAGAATCATTTTTATCATGCATTGTTTTTCTGATTTTGTTTAGTTGTTGGTCTGTGTTCTCTTGCATTTCATTCAGTTTCATTAAGATAATTATTTTGAATTGTCTGGTAAACCATAGATCTTTATTTCTTTGGTGTCAGTTACTGAAGCTTTATTTCTTTCACTTGGTGGTGTTATATTTGGTGATTCTTTGTGATCCATGTAGCCTTGCATTGGTGTCTGTGCCTTTGAAAGAACAAACTTCTCTTCCACTCTTTATAGACTGGTTTCATCAGGTAAAGACCTTCTCTTGTCTGTTCCCTGGGCTGGTGGGTTCACCTCTGGAAGCATAGTTGTGCTGGGCTGGAGCCAGTTACAAGGCTGTGGCTTGGTCTACATTGGAGTCCACAATTGGCCAGCTTATTACCAGGGGCTCAAGTGGGCATGGATCCTCTCTAGACCCTGGCTGGATGGCATTATTTCCAGTACTTTGTTCAGTTGGTGGCTCTAGGACAAGAATTTCCATAATAGGGTCCTCAGTCAGCAAGCCTATTACCATGTGCATGGTGGAAATGACTCCCACCACATTCTTGGGAAGGCTGCTGATTGACCACTGGTTAGGTTCCTAGCAAGGAGAATGGCCCTGCTCTATGGTTGGGAAGGGCTGGAACAAAGCCCTTGGTCTGTTTCAGGTTCCACAGCCATGATTCACATCTGTAGGTCCAGCTCTGTTATAAAGGCAAAAAAATAAAATAAAATAAACAAGTGAAACTACATCGAACTAAAAAGCTCCTGCACAGCAAAAGAAACCATTAATAAAAAGAAAGGCAACCCTCCAAATGAGAGGAAGTATTTGCAAATCATACAGCTCATAAGAAGTTAATATCCAAAATATGTAAGGAACTTACACAACTCAATAGCAGAAAATTAAACAATCAATTTTTAAAAGGGAAGAAGATCTGAATAGAATGTTTTTTCCAAAGAAGACACATAGATGGCCAACAAGTACATGAAAAGATGCTCAATATCACTAAGCCTTGTGTGTTAACCAAACCACAATGACACATCCCCTCACTGTTGTTGGAATGGCTATTATCAAGAAGCCAAGAGAGGGCACCTGAGGGGCTCAGTGGGTTAAGCCTCTGCTTTTGGCTCAGGTCATGATCTCAGGGTCCTGGGACTGAGTCCCACATCAGGCTCTCTGCTCAGCAGGGAGTCTGCTCCCCCTCCCTCCACCTGCCTCTCTGCCTACTTGTGATCTTTCTCTCTGTCAAATAAAGAAATAAAATCTTAAAAAAAAAAAAAAGCCAAGAGATAACAAGTGTTGGTGAGGACACAGAGAAGAGGGAACACTTGTACACTATTGGTGGAAATGCAAATTGGTGCAGCCACTGTGGAGAACAGTATGGAGGTTCCTCAAAAAATTGATAATAGAACACCATATGAGTCAGCAATTTCACTTTGTGGTATTTATCTGAAAAAAAAATAAAATAAAATAAAAACACTAACATAAAAAGATATGTCCAGGGTGCCTGGGTGGCTCAGTGGGTTAAGCCTCTGCCTTCATCTCAGGTCATGATCTCAGGGTCCCGGAATTGAGTTCTGCATTGGGCTCTCTGCTCAGCAGGGAGCCTGCTTCCTCCTCTCTCTCTGTCTGCCTCTCTGCCTACTTGTGATCTCTCTCTCTCTCTCTGTCAAATAAATAAAATCTTAAAAAAAAAAGATATGTCCATCCCCATATTTATTGCAGCATTATTTACATTAGTCACAATATGGAAGCAATTTAAGTGTCCATCAATGGATGAATGGATAAAGAAAATGTTGTGTATATATACAATGGAATATTATTCAGTCATAAAAAAGATGGAAATCTTGCCATTTGTGATAACATTTCCATGGACCTTGAGGGCATTATTCTACACAAAATAAGTCAAACAGAGAAAGATAAATACCCATGATCTCACTTATAGGTGAAGTCTAGGGAAATAAAAAATACCAAGCTCATAAATACACAGAACAGATTGATAGTCACTAGAGGCAAGGGGTGAAGGGTGGAAGAAATGGATGAAGGTGGTCAAAAGGTAAAAGTTTCCAATTATAAAATAAATAAGTCATGGGGACATAATGTATATCATGGTGACTACAATTAATAATACTGTGTTGCATATTTGGAAGTTTCTAAAAGAGTAGATCATAAAGTTCTCATAACAAGAAAAAAATATCTAACTGTGTATGACAACAGATGTTAACTTGACTTATTGTGGTGATCATTTCACTATATATATATAAATATTGAGACTTTATGTTGTACACCTGATACTAATACAATATTCTATGTCAAGTATATCTCAATTTAAAAAAGAATAATAGAAAATATAACTGAGTTTAACCAGGTAAAAAACATTGTAAGATAAGCAAATATTAGGAAAAAGTGACAGATATTAAAGTGTATAATTTTACGCAGAGCAAGATAAAGAACTGCATATAAACCAAAACTGGTTATTTAACAGAAAATGTACAAAACCTATTAAGGAAAACTTGAAAACTTTCCTGAAGGGCACAAGAACAAAAGATTAGAAACAATTAGGGTCTAGCATTAAGAGATCAGGCGAATAGAGCATGGCAAAGCCATGCAACAGATTACTATACAACTAAACCAAAAAGAATGTAAAGGCTTTCTATGTACCCACCCCCCAAAAATCTACAAGTTGTGTAGTAACTGAAGAAAGCAAAGTATTTAACAGTGCCTTTATTATGTTACTTTTTTATAAGAGAAAGCAGGGAAATAAGAATAAACACTCATACTTGCTTATATTGCAAACACAAACACTGGGATGATAAACAAAAAATTAATGTAAATAGTTACCCTATAGGGAACAAGCTGGATGGAGTGGCAGGAAAAATGGTAAGCATAAATATCTAGTGCATACTTTTTTGTGTTGTTTTGATTTGATTGATCCATGAAACCATATTACCTATTCAAATAAAATAAAATTTATCCAAAATGTTCAAGTGGAAACAGTTCTCTAGATGCTTATGTTTTTTAGATTCTACTAAAGATTTTACTAGTGCCAATTCACAAAAGGCACCATTTTTTATAATTGCAGCTAGCATAACACAATTATAGTGCATTTCAACTGAAATCCCACATTACATTACATTTGCATAAAGCAATTACTCCTTTCTCTATGGAGAAAAACAACAAATCACATTTTTAATATTAGAGTAAAATGTTAAGTTTCCCATTCTCATTATGTAATTTTTTTTACTTTTCATTTTTTTATAGTTTAATTTTTCATGAAAAAGTTTTTTATTTTAATGTAGTAAAATTTATCAATTATTTCCTTTACAGCAGTATGTTTAGTAACAGAAATGCATAATCCACATATATTTATGTGGTTACTGACACATTTGAATTTTCACCATTTCATTTGTTTCCTTTTTTTTATTAACATATATTATTTGTTTCAGGAGTACAGGGGTGTGATTCATCAGTCTTACTCAATTCACAGCACTCACCATAGCACATACCCTCCCCAATGTCCATCACCCAGCCATATCCCTCCCATCCCTTCTCCTCTCCAGCAACCCTCAGTTTGTTTCCTGAGATTAAGGGTCTCTTACGGTTTGTCTCCCTCTCTGGTTTCATCTTATTTAATTTTTCCCTCTCTTCCCCTATGATCTTGTCTTGTTTCTCAAATTCCTCATATCAGTGAGATTATATGATAATTTTCTTTCTCTGATTGACTTATTATTTATTTTGCTTAGCATAATACCCTTTAGTTCCGTCCATGTCATTGTAAATGGCAAGATTTCAGGGGTTTTTCGATGGCTGCATAATATCCCATTATATATATATGGCATTTTCTTTATCCATTCATCTGTTGATGGACATCTAAGCTCTTCCCATAGTTTGGCTATTGTGGACATTGCTGCTATAAACATTGGGATGCACGTGCCCCTTCAGATCACTACATTTGTATCTTTAGGGTAAATTCCCAGTAGTGCAATTGCTGGGTTGTAGGGTAGCTCTATTTTCAACTTTTTAAGGAACCCCCATACTGTTTTCCAGAGTGGCTGCACCAGCTTGCATTTCCACCAACAGTATAGGAGGGTTCCCCTTTTTCCGCATCGTCACCAACACCTGGCGTTTCCTGACTGGTCAATTTTAGCCCATTCTGACTGGTGTGAGGTGATATCTCACTGTGGTTTTGATTTGTATTTCCCTGATGCCAAGTCATGTTGAGAACTTTTTCATGAGTCTGTTGGCCATTGTTTTTTAACCAACTTTTGAAGTTTAAAGGGATAGTATACAAATGTCTCTTATATTAAAAAAAAAACTTTAGAAATGCAAGATTCTAAAAGTCACAAAAGTTCTTAAAACAAACGAAACATTCTTGCTGTTTCTAGAACTAGAACTTTTTATTCCTAGGCTTGTGTTTCTTAGTAATAGGTTAAAATTTTTTGAGCTTAAGACTATGGTGGAAAATAGAATTCTTGTTTTTCAAGTAGTTTAATTCAATAATTTTCAGTTTTAAACAAATAAATTCCCACGTTTTTCCTGGCCATGAAAGCACACATATTTTAAGAAAATATTTAAGCAAAAGCACTTCTTGCCTTATCAATGGATGCTTCATATTTTCAATCAAGTATTTTTTAACTATTTTGTTGGGAAGAGTGTTCCAAGTTGTCAGTCATCCTTGAGACTCTGTCATTGCAAAATAGCGTTTTTATTCATACTCGAAAAAAAAATCTGTGTTTGTTTTGCTGAATGATTGTATCTTTGTGGAATTTACTATGATCCAATATGTTCTAATAGCGATCAGTCATAGGAAATTTGAGACCTAGTGGTTATATGTCACTCCTGTGAAGCTCGCAGGGCCTGTGTGTGACCATGCTGCTGGGTATGCAGCATCTTGCTTGGCATCGTTCCACCTGTATTTATATCTAAAAGGTTTCACCCAACCCATGAAATTGTTCCAGAAGGAAATATTTATAGTAAGACCATGAAGAGAAGACTCACCATCACCAAGGAAGCCTTACACACAAGCCCATCACTGACTTGTTTTCCAGTGCATCTGCTGGGGTTAGGGAATTGATTACCAAACTGCTCCCTGGGGGTATTAGGCAGAGATAATGCAGAGGAATGACAGCTCAGACACAGGAAGAAATGAAGAATGAGGCAAGAGGGCAGGAGGAAATGTCTTTCTAGCAGACATAGCCAACAACAGTTATAGGATGTAAAGTAAGGATGGGTAATAATTCTATGGGAATATGGAAATGCAGCATTTTCTAGTCCATGTCTCAAGTCCTAAGGTCATATGACCTACATCTCCAAAGAGTTCTCTACTACCTCTTGGCCAGCTTCACATAATCTTCACCTAGTGGATGCTACAAGGTAACTCCTTTACCCTTTAGATTAAGGGTCACCAAATGTCTTTTCTAAAGAATCAGAGTTTTAGGCTTTGTGGGTTCTACTATCCCTGTTGCAACTTTGCATCTCTGCCGAAGACAATACAAAAACAATGGACATGGCTGCGTTCCAAAAAAACTTAGTGGACAATAAAATTTGAATTTCATATACTTTTCACATTTAATGAAATAGCTGCCTTTTTTTTCTCAACCATTTAAAAAAGTAAAAACCATTCTTAGTTTACAGGCCATATAGAAACAGGTGACAGGCCAGAATTGACCAGTGGGCCACAGTTAGCCAACTGCTGTTAGTGGAAAACAATTAGAATCTAAGTTGGAACCATCCAGGGCCATCCCTTTACAATGTCATATGGGCTGAGCTCTCTCACTGCAGAAACACATGTTCATTATGATAACTGGTAAGGCCTCGGACCATTTAAGGTCTTCATTGAAAAGTCTACCAAATTCTTGCTTAATGTCATAATTTTTGCTCTCTTTCTTGCCCAAAGCAATTCAAGCATATGGAATTTGTGGTTAGAATTTAATGTTTAAAGTTTTACATAAATATTAGAAAACTTATGCCATAAAATAGGAAACTTAATGTGGGTCTGTGTTGTGGAATGTGTTTTTAGAGCAATGTCTTGGCAAAGTAATAATGTCTGCTTTCCTCTAGGGCGATGGCTGTCAAAGTGTGGTCACCAGAGCTACAGCATCAGCATCTGGGAACTTAAAATGTAGATCCTTTGGCCCCACTTTAGACCTACTAAATGAGAAATTGGAGATGTGGCCCAGAAATTTGGGTTTAACAATCCCTTCAAGTAGTCTTCATAAATACTAAAGTTTGGAAACTACTCTTCCAGGGAAAATCTTTGGACCTTCCAGAAAATAAGCATATTAACACTAAGACTTGGAGTTACCACTTCATAAGAGAAAGCTGATGTGTTTAACTTGCTGGTGGGTGAAAGGCATCCAATTCCTGGTAAAATCCAGGATGGTTCTGGACTTCCCTGCAGTATAAGCAGAGAGCACACATGATGACGAGGTGCTATACTAGATAATCCAGGCACACAGGTGGTCCCAATTTGTTCTTTTCCTTCACTTTTCCCAACTGTCCCCTCCAACTGATAATACTGACTAGTAGAAGGGACATAAAAGTTATGGGATGACTATATGGGTATAAACAGGTTGTAAACAGAGTAAAGGAAAGAAACTGCAATCTTCCTGATAAACTTTTTCTGCTCAGGGGCCCCATTCTTTAAGTCATATAGTTGTTTTATAGCTGGTAAGTGGCAAGAGGAAAGAGTCCTTAAGAAAAGCAGCTTTAGTGCCAAAACAGCCCAGACTAATCTCACCTGTATAATTGATGTAAGATATCGGTCATGGTAGAAGAGGCAAAAGGTATTGGGAATGAGAATATACTGGAGAGGAAAAATAATTCATTAGCCAGGTGAAACCACAGAGTTGAGTTGGAATGAGGAGGTGAATAAGGGCTAACATATATATTAAGGTGATATAGTTTCTCAAGAGAGCAGTAGACTCGTCTGCTCATTTTGAACACAGGTATTAGGGGGTTAAAGTGACCACATAAGCAATTTGACTTTGGTTTTAGCAGGAGGTGCTCTAAGCTTATTTCTCATCTCATTCAGGTAGCTGCCCACAAACAGATGGGACTTTCCTGCAAGGGTCAGATCCAAGTTGGACAGTGCTTGTGTCTTAGTTATTGTTAGTTTTTGGCTGAAGTTTGTCCAGATAGGAAGATCTGGTCCCTATATACCACATTCGAAGTGCAAAACATTGCTGTATTTAATTTACAAAGAAAATCTCAATTCAATAGACATAGAAGCCGAGGAGGAAGGAATGCTCCTTCGTGAAGGGTTCAGGGATAGTTTGGAGTCTTCTAGTGAGATGATGGCTGACTGCTTTCCTTTGGTTCTTATAGCAATAATCATCTCACCAGATAATGGACAGTATCAACAACTGACAACATTGAATAAGAAACCCAAGTGTAAGAAAACTGTGTATCTCTCTCTGTGATGGGCTATAGGATTGGCAGATGAAAGGGGGAGAAATTTTACTAGGAATCATTGAAGCAAGCTGGAAGGATATCCTACATTCTGTTTAAATAGAGATCCAACAAGTGAGAGTTGTGGAGGTCTCCTAGGACACTGGGACTTCCAGTGCCCTGGGTTTTAAAATAGTAGCAATATACTGGATGGGGTTTACAGAAGAGTTACCTTTACACTGTGAGGTTATGATCCATTGTTCTTGTAAGTTTTTAACTTGGAGAACTTAAAATTTAGCGTCCTCCCTTTTGTTAGGTTTTAAATCCTACTGTGCCCACGGATGGCTCCTTGAATGAATTCAATAGTCAGTCTTGGCTTCTCACTGAGGGCAGCATTTGGATTCTTTCAGAAACACTGAGAAAGTGTCCATAACAAAACTTTAGAGAATGTCCCCCACGGGGCCTTCAATATTCTCCACCATGGAAAACTGCCTACAGAATTTCTATTCAAGCCCAAGACTGAGGTAGGCAATTCCCATCCATAATATTTGCCAGGGCCTGGGCTAAAAGCACAAATGGATATCTGCATACTGTTCCTACAAATATTTAAAAATTATAAACCAAAGTAGCAAACAATTAAATAAAAGATGTTCTTTTATTCTACCTAGAAAAAAGCTACTTTCATAATGACCCAGAAGCACATATTCAAGTTAAAATCCTCAGACTCCTCAAAATTCCCTATCAAACATGGGGACATGGAGAGAGTCAGGCTTAGGACTGGCCTTACTCTTCCCATCCCTGCTCTGTTGCATAGTCTCAGGTACTGCTCCATACATAGAGACACCCCAGCCATCTGGCCAATCTCCATCCATGTACTTGCAAAGAGCCCCCTCCTTTCTATACACTCACTGTGGGTCTAGGCCAGTGAATACCATTGGTATTCACAACCAGGAGCAAACCCAGGAGAGAGGACTGTGCAGGTTCTGGAAGCAGACTTAGGACCATTCATGCAAGGAATTCTGGGTTCCAGGCACCCAGAGCATGATCTGGAAGATGGTGGAGGTAAAGGTGGTGTGGGCTTCGGGAAGACAATGACAATGACCAAACTGATTTGTCTAGATCTACCTTGCTTTTCGCTCTGAACGTCCCATGTCCTGAGAAACACTTCATCTGGTTGCTGAAAGTCCCACTTTTCAATCTTGTGTCAAAAGATGAAAGGAAAAGTACAAAATCCAGAGGAGAGCCCTTGATATAGAAGCTGAAAGTAACACAGTTTTTAGTGTTAAAAGAACATGGTGTAGATTATCCATCTTCAATAATTGCTGTCATTGGTTTTTCCCCTCCCCTTTCCCAAAAAAAGGAAGACTTTCCTAAAGTGAGTCTGTCTGACTTCTGTTTATACTACACTAATTTTTCAATAATTATCTCTAATATAAAACCAGTGGGTATACTTTCCTTATGTCACGTATTAATTCTTTTCTGTTCCAAGCTAGCCTATCACAGAGCTGAGAAGTTCTAGAGGAATCTAGAATTCTTCAGACTGAGGAACAAGGATGTGTGGCTGGTTGGTTTCAGGAAGAATTAACACTCACCCTTGCTGAGGCTCAAAACTCCTTCCAGGAGCATTGGAACCTTCTCCTCTGTAAGATTTGCTACATTAAAAATGTTTTCAAGCTTTTTGGTGAGTTCTTCCAGTTCCTCTCTAAGTTTTGGGAACATTGTACCCATGATTACTACTTTAGACCCAGCCCAGGAGACACAGGATCCTGAGAGGATGATAATAGAAGGATTTTGACAAAGGAGTTCTTAGGGTATAGGTTTATCTACAGAATTATCAACATCAAAATAACATTCATTCAGGGGCGGCCTCCATAACTGTGCCAGAGCCGCCCAAGGACTCTCACTTATTTACTATGAAAAACAAATACCTAGTGTATCTGAATGATCCCAGCTGCTAACTCAGAAAAGGAAGGGGTGAGCCCTAGCACTGCCCCAGGCAACTTCCCAACCCAGGGAATCCCAAGGGGCCTGGACACATCAGAAGCACAGTCCTTGGCTGGGTTTGCCAACATTGTTACCAACCAAACTTGGATAAACTCATAGTAAGAGAAGCCAATATAACTCAGGAGATGAGAACTTGGAAAAGAGAAGGGAGAAATTGGTTTTGGGTCCTGGCAACAGGGGTAGGTGGCAGTAACCCACCTCTCTGCCTGCAAGATGGACACTAGAGGTTTATAGAGAGGTTTGGGGCAGGGGGCAGGGGGTGGCAGGCAGAGAGTGCATGGTCATGGGTGGGGGTCAGTGTGTGTTCAGTTCCCATTCATGAGCTGTGAAGGGGGCATGTGGGGAATGATCTTCTAGGCATTCCATTGCTGTCAGGGCTTTTCTGTCTTGGCAGTTGGAATGTTTAGATCATTGCAAAACACCTTCATCCATGCTTCAAGAAAGTGCAGTGAAAAATTAAAATGATAGGTTTTAATCAGACCAGGGGTTAGGCATCTTGTCTATTTCTGGTTTTAACTGTGGGGGTCCATAGTTAAGTAAGCGGGCTTGCTGACATGAGGGTGAAAAGCTAAGTATTTTGTATTCCTTATATCTGGATGTTGTTCTTTAAGGGTCTTCTTCAACTCTTATCAAGGTGCTGAGGCCAGGAAAACAGTCCCACAGCCATACTCTGATGGAGCTGTGGGGATAAGCACTTGGGAAGGCTTTTCAGGGTACTTGAGGAGGTTTTTTTTTTTTATTTTTTTGAGTGTTGAGTCAAGCTTTGTACAATTCCAAGGTCTTTGCGTGCGAAGCATTGAAAATCTTCTATCTTTACTAACATCTCTTCCCACTTCATCTCCGTCTGCTCAAGATGAATATTCCACAGGTTTTCTCTACATTACGGCCCATCAAAAGGAAAGCATGAGTTCAAGTCCTCCCTTTCCATATTTTAACCAGGTTTACAGACCAGGTAGCCTAGTGGCTTAGCATGAACTGAACAGTTATGGGAGTTTTTTTAAAATCCTTGGACCTGGGGTGCCTGGGTGGCTCAGTAGGTTAAGCCTCTGCCTTCAGTTCAGGTCATGATCTCAGGGTCCTGGGATTGAGTCCCGCATCGGGCTTTCTGCTCCGCGGGGAGTCTTCTTCCCCCTCTCTCTCTGCCTGCTTCTCTGACTACTTGTGATCTCTGTCTGTCAAATAAGTAAATAAAATATTTAAAAAAATAAATAAATAAAATCCTTGGACCCAGCAGTGCCCTATGTATGGTCAATTCATTTAGACCAGGGATGAAAGTTGGATATGCAAATATTTTACAAAGTTACTGGGGAGGAAAACTTTTTTCTTTACCTTTCAAGGTATCTTTGGCTGGTCTAAGAATTAAACCAATTTGAGGCAGATTAACAAGAGAAAATGGAATTTAATTACGTACTTACAAGGGCTCCTTAAGAATATGAAGGCCACAGGCAGGCAAATGAGACTTCTGTGTCATCCAGAGCTAAGGAGAAGGGGGGGGGGGGGGGTGGAACTGGGACTTTAAAAATAAGGAAGACAATTCATAGGAAGATGGAAAAGAGTAAATGTTTAGTTAAACAAATGTTTGCTGGGCCATCCAGAAACAATGGCACATAAAGAAGAATTTTAACAAACATACTTTGCTAAGTTGCTCCCTGCCTATCACCCCTGTATTTCATATTATAATGTGGTTATCTATGGTGGTGGCTCCCTTTCTAGGGTAGGTCCTGTATCTAAAATCTTTCAGGCAGTTGGGGTAAGGTAAGAGTCTTTCTTTTGTTTCATAAAAATAATCAGGCTGAAATCCACTTGTGAAAGGGACACCTTTTGCTTCCTTACAGGTTATTTCAGAAAAGATACCATAGGTAGAAATGGGTGACAAAAAATAAAAACCAGAGCAGCCTCAGTTTCTGACCAGAATTGCAATGACCAGCGTTTCCAAGCTGAAAGTGTATGGGACCCCCAGGCAGTAAAGGGAAGTCAAGAACAGGAACAGAAAGTCTGGCAGTGGGAGGAGACCATGCCTGCCTTTGGTCCCTTTGGTCTGTCTTCTTCACTGGCGTCCCGGGTCCCAAAGCTACAGATCCTGCTGACTACGTCAGACTGGAAGAGAAAAATACCAATGTCTCATATTTTTGAGTGAATTCTGTCATTCCCTAAAATCAGCAAGCAGGGCAAAGAAGAAGCACATTATTTCCCAAAAGCAACTACTTAATTTCCCTAGTCTTGTTACTACTTTAAAGTCAGGGGCAGGGGTGAGAGGGTCTTCTTCATAAAAAACCAGAGAGTAAATACATTAGGCTTTCTGGGCCATCTGGTATCCATCGTGGCTACTTAACCTTGCTGTTGTAGTGGGAAAGCTGCCATAGAATGAATGGGGCTATGTTGCAACAAAACTTTATTCGTGAAAAAAGAAAAAACAAAACAAAACTTTGTGGACACTAAAACTTGAATTTCATATAACTTTCATATCAGCCAATATTCTTTTGATTTTCTTCAAAAGAATTAAAAAGTTTAAAACCCATTGTCACTAAATTATACACTGTAAAATGGTTAATGGTTCTTTTTTAAGTTTTTATTTGTTTATTTATTTATTTTTAAAGATTTTACTTATTTATTTTTTAGAGACTGAGAGAGCCAATACAAGCAGGGGGAGAGGCAAGCAGAGGGAGAAGTAGACTCCCTGCTGAGCAAGGATCCTGATGTGGGATTCTATCCCAGGACCTGGGGTAATGACCTGAGCCAAAGGTAGATGCTTAACCGACTGAGACACCCAGGTGCCCTAAAGTTTTTATTTTAATCACAACAAGTGCACTCTTTAATCCCTATCATGTGTCTCACCCATCCGCACCCCCACCTCCCCTCTGGTAACCATCAGTTTGTTTTCTATAGTTGAGTCTGTTTCTTGCTCTGTGTCGCCTCTTTTTTCCCATTTTGCTCATTTGTTTCATTTCTCAAATTCCACATATGAATGAAATCATATGGTATTTGTCTTTTTTCTGACTGACTTACTTTGCTTAACATAATACCCTCTAGCTCCATACATGGCATTACAGATGGCAAGATGCATTCTTATTTATGACTGAATAATATTCCATGGTATTTATATACCACAGTTTCTTTATCCATTCATCAATAGTGGACACTTGGACTACTTACATATCTAGACTATTGTAAATAATGTTGCTATAAACATAGGGGTGCATGTATCCCTTTGAGTTAGTGGTTTTTTACTCTTTGGGTAAATAGCCAGTAGAGTGATTGTTGAATCATAGCATATTTCTATTATTAACTTTTTTTTTCCATTTTTTAAATTTATTTATTTATTTTTTCAGCGTAACAGTATTCATTGTTTTTGCACAACACCCAGTGCTCCATGCAATACGTGCCCTCCCTATTACCCACCACCTCGTTCCCCCAATCTCCCACCCCCGTCCCTTCAAAACCCTCAGGTAGTCTCTTATGGTTTGCCTCCCCTTCTATTATTAACTTTTTTTTTAATTAACTTTTTGAGGAAACTCCATACTGTTTCCCAGAATGGCTGCACCAATTTGCACTTCTAGGTTAATGGTTCATTTTTATGTTACAGGAATTTCAACTTAATAAAAAAAAATTAAGCCATTTTAGTTTATGCATTATACAAAAATGAAGACTGGCTAGATTTTGCTCATGGGCTATTGTTTGTCAACTCCTGCCATAAAGATACAAACATTATTTTAGATACCTTTTTATTTAAGATCTACTAAGTAAGTTATGTATGATAATATTTTTTAGAGATGAAGAAACCAAGGTATCCATACATTCATTAATCTTCCCAAGATTAGGTCCAACAACCAGTCAATGACAATATCAGGATTTGAATCTTAGGTCTTTCTTCTGTGTAACTTTTCTTTATGAAAATTATAAAAGCTAACATATAGTGCATAGTCAACATGTACAAGACACTGCTCTACATGCATTAGACCAGTGTTTCTTAACCAGAGACACCTTTGCCCTGTAAAGGACATGTGGCAATGTCTGGAAACATTGTCAGTTTTCCAGTGTGGAGAAAGGATGCTTACTTGCATGTGGCAGGTAGAAGCTAGGGACGCAACATCCAGCAATGTTCAGAACAGCCCCTCCAAGCAAGGAATCATCCAGCCCAAAACATCAATCATGTTGACTCTAGGGAACCCTACTTTAGATGTATTATCTGACTTAATCTTCAGAATAACCCTAAGAGGTAAGTGTCATTATTATTCCCCATGGAACAGATGAAGAAATGGAGGCAGAAAATTGACTTTAAACCCTGAAAAACTAGCTTCCCCATGCCATTCTTCAGAGTTACTATTGAAGTTTACAGCTATGCATTGATTGGTGGGATTATTTTACTCTCCCCTAGACTAAACAAGGTTCAGACCATAGTCATATCCTTCTGTTCTTATCATTGTATCTCCAGTACCTAGCCAGGGGTCTGGTCCATGGTAGATACTCAGTGAATGAATGAAGGAATAAATGAACATATACATTATACACAGGTGACTTCAGAATCTCTACTGTTATCACTCCTGGAACTTTCTATTTCTCTTTCTTGATAAATAAGTAGGTAAGTAAAATGATAGGTAGGGTAGGCAGATAGATAGAAAGACAGACAGACATCCACATAAGTAGATTCTTCACAGAGCTGGAAGTCATCTCTTTCCCTTCCAAAACTCTTTTCCTCCAGTTTTGGAGAGGACTATTTTTAAATCTTACTGCACACATTTGTTCTCCTTAAACATTGAGCTGAATAATTAAACTCAAACATTTACTTAGTGCTTTGAAACTCACAGAGGACTTTTCTATCTATATGATCTTGTCTTCGCAAGAACGCTGTAGCAGGTGTTCTACTATTATTATACACCTCACCCCCATCTGGCACGTGTGAAACTGGGACTCTGAAAGGGACTGTGATTTGCTGAAGTTCACACAACCAGTACGTAGTGGAACTGGGGCTGACCGCCATGCCTCCCTCATTTTCTCTTCACATATGCCTGCTGCTGCTTTCAATTAATTAACTGTGCCTTGAGAATTTAGGGTCTCCTTCTGCCCCCAGCTTGTCATATGTGGGATCCACTGGGCTACAGAGCCTCAGCAAGGGGTAATGCTCCCAAATATTTCCAGGTGCTGCGTTTTCGACGCACATGCATTTACTATGTGGGATGTCTCCCTTTCTTCTTCCCTCAATCTTGGAGTCAGCGTGCCCTTCTTCAGCAACCTCCTCTCTCTCTCTCTCTCTCTCTCTCTCAATCACCCTGTATTAGCCAAGTTTCCCCCAGAGAAACAGAACAAGCAGGATATGTATATAGGAAGAGATTTATTGTACGCAGTTGGCTCATGTGATTATGAAGGCTGAGAAGTTCCACATCTGCCTCCTGCAGGCTGGAGGCTCAGGAGAGCCAACAGTGTAATTCTCACCTGTGCCCTGAGACATGAGAACCAGAGGGGCCAATGGTGTGAATCCCAGTCCAAGGGCAGGAGAAGACCGATAGCTCAGGATTAAGGGATATCTATCAGACGAACTGTCTATCAGGCAGGAAACAAGGGGAAAATCCCTCCTTCCTTGGCCTTCTCTGATTCAGGCCCTCAAAGGATCAGGCGATGTCTACCTGCACTGAGGAGGTCCATGGACATTACTGAGTCCACGGATTTGAATCTCCTCTGGAAACACCCATGCAGACACACCTAGAAATAAGGTTTAATCTGGGCATCCAGTCAGGTTGACACATAAAGCTAACCAGCACAAATCCTAGTCCCTTCTAATTTAATGCTCTTCACCTGCTTTGAGACAGAGAGACAGCTATTTGGGCTGATCAAAATAATTCCCAGTTAAAAAAAAAAAATAGCAGGTTTGAGTGAAGGCCTGAGACATGGTCTTTGCAGTAAAGAGAGATTTCGTGCCTGGTCTTCAATTAGTTGTCATGTAGCTGAGTGTGCAGGATAAAGACAGCAACCTCAATAATCTGCACACTGGGTCAGGAGGTCAATGCCACCAAAGATGGGATTTGGTAGAGTTCCCGAGGTCGGCCACCAGGAAACAGGCAGCTAACTATGTATAGCCTGGGGTTTCTACAAAGGATAGAACATGCCTCAGAGGTGGGAAATGTTCAGGCCAGCTTGCGAGTCTGGCTCAACGATTTATCTAGGAAATGCTCTCTGCAGCCTGGGGTAGCTGTAGGAGCAGAGCTCGAACTCAGTTTTTTCTCCAGACAAACCCAGAATTCCTGCCATCTGCCACAAGACCATGCCCCATCTATATTTAAAGAGACTTCTCAACCTGAAAAACTCCCTCCTTCCCCATCAGAGTGATTCCCTACGAAGAACCCACAGAGAATCCACATGGCCCAGAACTTCGGTTTGAATGGTGAGGTTAGTGGTGTACGTTAGCCTAACTACAGCACAGATGAGAGCAAAGGATGCACATGAAGGCCTCGATACCCGGCTTGCGTGCTCACTCAATGCCGGTGATTCTTGCTACTGCTCTATTTTACTACTGGCTCTTCTATAGACGATGGTCTATTAAATCCATGCCAGTAACTCCACAGCCTTTAGGCAGCTGTTTTTTCTTTTTTTTTTTTCTTTTTTATTTGTTTATTTACAGCATAACAGTGTTCATTGTTTTGGCATCACACCCAGTGCTCCATGCAGTACGTGCCCTCCCTATTACCCACCACCTGGTTCCTCAACCTCCCACCCCCCTGCCCCTTCAAAACCCTCTGGTTGTTTTTCAGAGTCCATAGTCTCTCATGGTTCATCTCCCCTTCCAGTTTCCCTCAACTCCCTCTCCTCTCCATCTCCCCGTGTCCTCCATGTTATTTGTTATGCTCCACAAATAAGTGAGACCATATGATACTTGACTCTCTCTGCTTGACTTATTTCGCTCAGCATAATCTCTTCCAGTCCTGTCCATGTTGCTACAAAAGTTGGGTATTCATCCTTTCTGATGGAGGCATAATACTCCATCGTGTATATGGACCACATCTTCCTTATCCATTCATCCGTTGAAGGGCATCTTGGTTCTTTCCACAGTTTGGCGACCATAGCCATTGCTGCAATAAACATTGGGGTACAGATGGCCCTTCTTTTCACTACATCTGTATCTTTGGGGTAAATACCCAGCAGTGCAATTGCAGGGTCATAGGGAAGCTCTATTCTTAATTTCTTCAGGAATCTCCACACTGTTCTCCAAAGTGGCTGCACTAACTTGCATTCCCACCAACAGTGTAAGAGGGTTCCCCTTTCTCCACATCCTCTCCAACACACGTTGTTTCCTGTCTTGCTAATTTTGGCCATTCTAACTGGTGTCAGGTGGTATCTCAATGTGATTTTAATTTGAATCTCCCTGATGGCTAGTGATGATGAACATTTTTTTCATGTGTCTGATAGCTTTAGGCAGCTTCTTAATGGAAAATACCTTCCATTTTGTTTCTTTGTTTTGTTTTAAGATATTATTTATTTATTTGTGAGAGAGAGGAAGCAAGAGAGAGAGCATGAGCAGGATGAGGGTCAGAGGGAGAGGCAGGCTCTCCACTGAGCTGGGAGCCTGTTGTCGGGGCTCGATCCCTGGACCCTGGGATTATGACCTGAAGCAAAGGCAGACACCTAACCGACTGAGCCACCCAGGCACCCCTTCCATTTTGTTTCTTGCAGCGATGTTGTGAATAGGTGGAAAGTCTGGACAAGTGACCCATAGAAGCAATGTTTGCAAAATAAAATATAATGTAAGCAATGCACTAGCATCCCGCGTTTCCTATGCACTGGGCACTCTTTAAAGTAAGTTTTACATGGGTTAACTCATTTAATCCTCATGTTACTAAGAGGCAGATAGTATTACTATTCCCGGTTGTACAGATAAAAGAACGAAGGCACAACTTCACTGAGTTACAAAGTTGTGCTGTCAGGATCACTTTTCATATTTCATGTGCCTAGAGCAGCCTCCTTTTAATCCATACCTTCTCCCCCTTCTCCTGATCAAATCGTAGTTGAAATCACATTGAGATGTTGAGGTAGATTTTTGAGAATGACCTCCACTCAAATAACCTTTCATGATCTTGCTGACTCAGAAGGTTTCTTCCCTCCTGGGAATCTTTCAGAACTTTCTTCTTTCCTCTGCCTTGTACCCCAAACCCGACTCTGCCTCGTCACATGGCTATTTGTGATTTTGTCTGTAGTCTCCTGGAGAGCTTGTCAAAGCACAGGTGTGAAGCCGGCTAAAGTATACTGCCATGAATTGTGGGCTCATGATCAGCATTTTCAAAAACAAAGAATAGAATAAGAATAAGAATTTAAAAAGAGTAGTATAGAATAGAAATAAGAGTATAATAGAATAAAGGAAAATATTGGAGTGTGTTTGTCCCCTGTAGTGAGAGCAAGTATCATTTCGTGAGATGTTTGTATCAGTGGTGTGAGTGTGTGTGTATGCGTGTGCATGCACACATACTGCGTAGCAACATTAAAGATCCTCCTGTAGAAGTCGAGTTTCAGCTTTGCAATGAAGAATTCTAGATATCTGTTACAACAACGTGAAGTACTTACCACTAGGAACTGTACACTTAAGAATAGTGAAGATGGCAAATTTTATATTATGAGGGTTTTTTTACCACAATGAATTATAAATTTTTAAAAAGATATTTCTTAATATATACCAAGGCTGCAAAAGTTTGAGAAATGCTGTTCTACTAGATTGACATCATTTTAGGGCTTAGAACATGTGTGATTTATCTTTAAATAACATGCACCTAACACAGCAACACAGCTCAGAGTAAGCTCATTCAATGGCCCCTGAATTGAATACATCACTCATAATGAATGAGCTCTGTGGCCCGTCAGGTGTAAGCCATGCTCTCTCCCTCCTCATAGTTACAGCTGCCTTGACAGAAGGTCCTACAGCAAATAGTGGAAAATGAACATAGGGAGACTCAAGGTGGGATATACGAATGGAAGACACTTCTCTGGTCCGGCATTGCATTATGGTAGCTAACCTTTTTCCTCTTTGAGTGGGGAACTCTTCCATACGGCCCTCAGTATCCCAGGCTGTGTGCTGGGAAGTATTAGTGGCTTTGTGCTTCTCAAGAGTTTATAGTGTCCCTGCCAGGGAGAAGACATGGTTTCCCCAAGTGTGGGGAGCTTCCTGAAAGCAGATGCCTTAATTCCTCCCAGGGCAGGCTTCCAGTGACTGACCGCCTTCCTGTCTGAAGACCTGAGAACGGGCATAAAGGCTGTGCCTACAAAGCGCTCGGGGGCCCTCATGGAAACTAGACCCCAATGAAACCAGAAAATGAACGTGCCTCCCCAGAGAGTAGCTTTCTTTGTTTTCCCACTAATGGATAAGGGCTCTCTCAATGACACTGTTCCTTCACAAAAGCCCAGACAAGGCTAAAAGGATTGGGGTGGGGTGGGGACGAAGACTGTTCTCACATCATCATGTCTAATACTAAAAAATAATATAACTCATTGTGGGAAGGGGTTAGTGCATGAATAACTGTCCTATATGTGAAGACATTTTACTTTATTAGTATGGACAAGAGAGATTACAATGTCTATGTCTTGGGGAATTCAGTCCATAATTATCCCCAGGACAACAGAAAGAACAATCTGTATGAATAAACCTTGTATCGACAAGAAGAGCTCAAAATCGAACCACCGCAAGTGCCAAGGTCCACAGAGGGCTGTCCCGATCTGCCTGGTGCTGGGATTGGTTGCCTCTAGTGGAGGAGGCTGGGGGAGTGGGAAGCCAAACTTAGGAAAGACCATCCATCTGGGGTAAGGCAGTGGACACTTCCAGAAGCCCTGGAGGTCTAAAGGGACTTCTCTTCAGGGCTGCTACCCTGCACAACTTCAGGGGCACTGTTTCTACTATACTCTAAGTAAAAGATACTTCCTGAAATTGGGTAGTGCATGTACATGGTAGCCTCCTTTCCTTCCTTCCTTCCTTCCTTCCTTGGAAAGAGAGTGATAGAGGGAGGAAGGGAGCAGCAGAGGAAGAGAGAGAAACTCTAAGCAGGCTCTGCACTGAGCCCAATGTGGGACTTGACCTCGTGATCTTGAGATCATGACCTGAACTGAAACCAAGAGTGAGATGCTTAACCAACTGAGCCACCCAGGCGCCCCTCTGATTCTCTTCCAAACGAAGATGATCTGAGGGGACAGAACAAGGCTGGGAGCTGGAGCGTGTCACTTCTAGGCAGAGCTGATGGCTTTTCTCGTGGTTACCACAGATGATGATATAAAGTACAGTGTAAACAGTTGTTTCCTTTTTGTGTTGCCCTTTCCTTTCCTTACTGCTCCCCAGCCCTTAGCGAAATCAGATTCTCCCAGACAGCCTTATGACAGGTTGCTGGGAGAAATGAACAGATGGGTGTCAGGAAGGATGCTCTGGCCAAGCTCCTGCCATCCGGGTGGAGGGAGTACAGCATGGGGCAGGGTTACTGAAGCTGGTGTGTGGTAGGAGGAGGATCTGTGACTGTGCCGGGTGGAAGGGAGAGGATCCTACTTCACAGAGGAACTCCTCGGGGGTGCACAATTGCAACAAGCTTCTTCCCCCACCAAATATTCCAGAGGTATAACACTTGAGTTATACCTCTGGTATAACTTTACTCGAAGGTAAAGACAAACACTTGGGTTGCACCTGCCTTTTGGGTCCAAGGGGCATGAATTCACTGTTCTCAGTTTTTCAGAACTCTGAAATATTGTCTGGCTTCTGACCTGGAGAATCTTTTACCTTTCCCCCCCCCTCTTTAAAAAAAAAATAAACAAAAAATAAACAAACAAAAAAAAAACGATTAATTGAGTTATCTATTGAGAAAGAGAGTGCATGTGCACACAAGTGGGTAGGAGGGTCAGAGAAAGAGGGAGGGAGAGAGAATCCCAACTAGACTCTGAGTGGAGAGCCTGACAGGGAGCTCCATCCCAGCCCTGAGATCATGACCTGAAACCATGAGTTGGAGGCTTATTTGACTGAGCCACCCAGGCACCCCCCCCCCTTTTTTTTCTCTTTTAAAGAGAATAGCTTTTTTTTTTTTTTAAGCTATATTCTTCTAAATCAGAAGAAAACACTTTTTCCAGCTATTGTCTCTTGGAGATAAATTTATTTCCTGTTCATATTTCATCCTTCACTCTTTCATTCATGCATCCATTGAGGAAGACTCTCATGAGATGCTCTTTTGCTAGGCCTGCTAAGTGCAAGCAACCAACAATGCACACCAGGTCCTACCATAGGAATTGCTGACAATCCATCCAGTAGGAGCCAAATAAAGACAATCACTTCTAAAGCAGCACTGGCCAAGGTCAGCCTCCCGTAAATAAGAACAGGGTCCCCCTTGCCGAAATTCTCTCCATGGAAGGAGGGAGCAGTGAATCAGAATCTCAGCTCCGAAAGGAATTTCTATATGCTCACCTGCAGTAGGGTGTATCTGTCCCCACCCCGTGTCCCCAGTCCTGAAGGAGCCCACCCCCAGTCTTTCAGAGGAAATGACATTTTAGCTGTCTTTAAGTGAAGTAGGTATTTCTCAGGTAAGGCAGGCAAGGAAGGGTGTGGCCCAGGCAAAAGGACTAGCATATGTGTACAAAGGGACAGAGATTTGGGAAAATGTGAGCCTTTAAAAAAACATCTAGAGGTCAGGAGGGGGGACCCAAGTGGGAGTGATGGGAACCAAGACTGAGCCGAGAAGCCCAGGTCAGATCCAGGCTTGAAAAGGCAGAGAATCCCTTCAGCTCCAAAGCACCTCCTATGTATTTGCAGCTCATTTGTTTTCCCCTGTTGGATAATATTAAGTATTCAGCTGCCAGAGAGGGGGAGCGGGGGGAACTTTCAGCAAGGCTAAAAGAAACCCATACCTTGACAATTCACTCTATCTGATGAGCACTAAATTAATTTCCATATTAATGCATTAGGTGGAGATAAGACACAGAAACACAAATTTCAAAAGACACGTAGGACTGTTATTAAATTTCCCAGGAATAGAGCGCGTGCATTAGTCTGAAGCCCAGGAAACCTAATGCAAGAGAGATTTGCAGGGAGCTGCTAAACAGAGATGGATTACTCTGAGAAATAGGTTTGGCTCTGGCACTGATGTTTTCTCTTCCTCTGTGAATGGAACAAGATAAGACACATTTCTTACAAAATGTAACCATTTCTGGCATGCTTTCACCCTGATTCTCGCCCCTCCCCCCAAGTGCCACCAGGCACAGTGGCCTGCTCCCAGCAGGAACCAGAGAGTTCGTTACCCAGCCGGTTGGGCCTCTCTAACCAGGGCCCTAGCGACCCTCACAGATGAATCGTGCAAATCCAGGGAAAATGCCAGCTCCTGATAGTCTCAGGCTTGGCTCTGTGCTCTGTCAATCCAGCTTTGGATGATGAACTGCTGAATTTCTCCTGTGGCCAAAGACATCCAGGCGCCAAAGCACCATTCCCACTGGATTTTATCCCAGTGCCCTTTTCACAGGCACCAAGAAGAAAAGATTGACTTGAAAAACATTCCCTGGCCGGGCTCGCCAGAAGCCAGCAGGATGAGCGCCACTTTCTTTGAAAGGCTGAAGGCACTGGGGGTAGAAGAGTTTTTAGAAAGTACCAGTAAGAGCTCCAGGTCTCCCTGGCCAGGGCTGGTGGCACGCTTAGTACAGCTGGTGGCCTGCCTGGTCCTCTATGCTCCTGTGGAAAGCCCCCCACGTACATAGCATGTGAGCTACCCTGTCCTGGAAAGAATGGTTGGAGAGAAGGACAAAGGATTTTGCCTGCGGTGACCTTGCCATGGGACCTGAGGCAAACCATTGAATTGAACTGAAAGGGTTGAGCTGCATGATCTTTAATATCCCTGTACATGTTAATATCCTATTGTTCCCATTATCCTGTTAATTAACAGCACCCTGTGCTTTCACATGGTGGTGGACACTGTGATGAGCCTCCCAGATGACGCTTCAATGAAACCCTAATTTCCCAGCAACTGAGAGCGCCACTGAGAATTGCCTGGTGCTACAGACAGCTTCCTTACCAAGGTCACAGCCGGTCCTGGGACAGCTCATGCTGCTGGATGTGGGATATAAAGATCTGGCCTCTTCACCCCTAATGACACTGTACCATAGGGCATTCTAGTCCCAGGGCTCTCCATGCAGCTGGTCAAGGTTTCCACTGGGCTTCAGCTGAGCCTCTGACCTCACCCCATCCAGTCCTCCCTCATTTTACAAAGGAAGAAATGAAGACTCAGAGAGTGACTCACCAAGTTCATTCCATTGGCGGAACAAGGGCTCCATCTTTAGTCTTGGTTCCATCCCTTTTCCATCACACCTCACTGCCCTCCCCAACCCACTTCATTTTCCCATTTGCAGTGGGGAAAGATGTGTAGGCAGAGAGATGAATCAATTCATCCACCTATCTCCACGGCAAGGAAGAATAATAAGCAAACACATGAATTCATGAGTTATTCACTGCCTCTACTTTAAATAAATAAACCATCAGTTTTCATTTGGGGATTTTTTTTTTTTTAACCTGGCTTGTGAAGCCAGATCACGTAACAACACAAGGAGCTCTGGATAGGAACCAGGAAATGAGGTTTAGTCTTCGCTCCTCTGGCTTACCTTGCAAACCTGCCGCTATTTGATATTAGGCTCTTTCAAATGCCAAGACTGATTGAGGAGGAGGGGAGTTGCTGGAGTTAAGGGTGGGGGAGGAGGTAAATCATGCGGTAAAATAAGAACCAGTGATGACAGTTATGTAAGAGGTTATTGGGGGAAGCTGGGTGAAGGGTACGCTGGAACTTTGTGTTATTTTTTGCAATTTCTTATAGTTAAAATTATTTCAAAAGAAAATGCTTTAGGGGCGCCTGGGTGGCTCAGTGGATTAAGCCGCTGCCTTCGGCTCAGGTCATGATCCCAGGGTCCTGGGATCGAGCCCCACATCGGGCTCTCTGCTCAGCAGGGAGCCTGCTTCCCTTCCTCTCTCTGCCTGCCTCTCTGCCTACTTGTGATCTCTGTCTGTCAAATAAATAAATAAAATCTTTAAAAAAAAAAAAAAAAAAAAAAAAAAAAAAGAAAATGCTTTAGAAAAACAATAATCACCGAGGCGCCTGGGTGGCTTAGTGGTTTAAGCCTCTGCCTTCGGCTCAGGTCATGATCTCAGGGTCCTGGGATCGAGCCCCGCACCGGGCTCTCTGCTCAGCGGGGAGCCTGCTTCCCCCTCTCTTTCTGCCTGCCTCTCTGCCTACTTGTGATCTTTCTGTCAAATAAATAAATAAAATCTTTAAAAAAAAAACTATAATCACCAATGATTTCATTTATTCTAACAAGAAGCGGATGACTTGAGGTGGGTGAAGGGGAAAGATGGGCGGGTTAGAGAACATGTTCAGAGTACCTAGCTGTAAGCCTAGTGTATTCTAAATGCTACTCAGTGAGATAGAGGGTGAAGAAGACTGTACCATCAGGCATGTATTTTTTTTTTAATTTTTTTTTTAAAGATTTTATTTATTTGACAGAGAGAGATCACAAGTAGGCAGAGAGGCAGGCAGAGAGAGAGAGACAGAGAGAGAGGAGGAAGCAGGCTCCCCGCCCAGCAGAGAGCCCGATGCGGGACTCGATCCCAGGACCCTGAGATCATGACCTGAGCCGAACGCAGAGGCTTAACCCACTGAGCCACCCAGGCGCCCCAGGCATGTATTTTTAACAATATGTCTTCTGCAGGACACCTGGCTGGCTCCATCTATGGAGCATGTAACTCTTGATCTCAGGATTATGGGTTTGAGCCCCATATTGAGTGTAGACACCTCTTAAACATAGAATCTTAATAAAAATTTTAACACTATGTCCTTGAAAAATGTCTACTACAGCATGCCCTTTCCTGTTTGGGTTAAATCGCTCCAGGTGCGTCTCTCCTGCAGCCTCACTGGGTACCCTCCACTGGGTCTGACTGGCTCCCTCATGTTCCAGGTGAAAACCTGAAGCCCTGAGATGTCAACAACTTGTGCAGGTCGCCCAGAGAGTGGCTGAATTAATAGAATAAAAGCAACAGTTCTGGGACGCCTGGGTGGCTTAGTTGGTTGAGGGCTGCCTTCCGCTTAGGTCACCATCTCGGAGTCCTGGGATCAAATCCTGAATCGGGCTCCCTGCTCAGCAGGGAGCCCACTTCTCCCTCTGCCTGCCACTCCCCCTGCTTGTGCTCTCTCCGCCTCTGATAAATAAATAACTAAACTCTTAAAAAAAAAAAAAGGGCAACAATTTCAAGTTGTAAACAGACACCTGACCGGTGGTTTGGACTGCATCTTGTCCTGTTTCAAGACCCCGGAGAAGGGGGAGCAAGAGCTAGACACAGCTGGGCTTGCCTCCTCCAGCCCCAGGTTCCAGTGCCCCCAGCAGCACAGTAAAGCAGACTGTTCAGGGTCGTCTCCTTGGGAAGGATCCTTAAAAGCAAAAGCTGTTCACAGATCACTCAAGAACTGAGCATTTTCAGTTTTGAAACTACACTGCATTCTGGGGCACTGTCAGCTATAAATCAAATGTCACCTTAAGAAGAAAGAGAAACAAATCAACTGAGTGGAGGCAGCAGTCTCCATCACAATGCCATGCAATAGAAGGTCTGTTTCTTGCTAGGCCTAATTTTCTGCTGGAAAAGGGAAAGGTTTCACAGTTACAACACTCACCTACTGACTAAAATTGCTGTTGATTCAAAATGTACATTGCTTTAGCCGTGTTTAACAACCAGTAAAATAACAATGATGTCTGTTTTGCATTTCAAAGTCCAAAGTCCTAAGAAGGGTTTGAGGTTTTATCCATGCACATTTGAAGGCATATATTTTTAACTATTTTTTTTTTTACTGAAGCATACCTTATATGCGATCAAGTGTACAAAACCAGTTAGTTTATATATATTATATAACTTGTAATGGCCACCCTGGCCAAGTTGGAGAACATTTCCAGCACTCCAGAAGGCTCCTAGGCTGTAGAGATATGTAAATAATATGTAAATAGTATATAAATTGAGGCCACCAGCCTCCTCCACCTAGGTAACCAGCTCATCCCAGACCAGGGATAAACACTCTCACCCCCCAAGGTAACCAGCTGAAATGGGAGGAAATATTTATCCTAGAGACATTTAGAGGGCTCCTGGGTGGCTCAGTCAGTGCAGCCTCCAACTCTTGGTTACCACGGAGATCGTCAGCTCAGGGTCGTGTTCTGTCTCTCTCTCTCTGTCTCTCTCCTTCTCAAATAAATCTTTTAAAATTAAAACACAAAAAATAAAAAAATAAAAAAACAAAGACATTCAGGCACAGTATTCCAGCAACCAATTACCTTCTCAAAGTAAGCCCATGCCCTTGAGAATATTTTCTTCACAGAGTGAAAGAAGCCTTAAGGCAAGGAAAAAGGGGTTGGGTGAGGATGGTAATGAAAGTGAGGTTTAAGGAAAACCCAAATTTGGGGAACAGCAGAAAGGTAACAGTGAAATCTGAGAGGTTCAATGTGTAAATTATGGTTCTCCATAAAAAGTAATAATGTCCATAAGTTTGTTTAATAGCTACTGAGTAGTAGAAACGTTGGTCTTGCTGCTTTTATTTTTTTTTTAAAGATTTATTTTACTGGAGAGAGCATGCACTCAAGTGGGGCGAGGGGCAGAGGGAGAGGGACAGGGAATCTCAAGCAGACTCCCTGCTGAGCGCAGAGCTAGGGCGGGGCTCGATCTCATGACACAGAGATCATGACCAAAACCAAAACCAAACCAAAACCAAAGAGTCAGCCACTAAACTGATTCTTCACCCAGGCGACCCTCACTCTTGTCATTGTCGAATCAAGTGCCAAGTATCAGCCTTCATTCCATTTTTTCCAGTGGGGAAAAGTCAAGAGTGAGCAGCATGCAAATCTGCTGTCAAACCAGGATTTTGGATCTGACTTTACCCACCTTCTTCATTCTGAGACACATTTTAAAATCCTTCATATTTAGAATCTTCTCCCCGGAAGGTTTTCTCTATAAGAGGCGGAACTACGTATGCTTCAAATTAGAAACCTATCTCTATCTTCCAAAATTCAAATTCTAGTTCAAAATAGAGGTGCAGTAGCTTCCTCTACCTCCCAAAAGCAGAGCCTCGTGTGTTTTCCACTCAGGGCCCAGTTACTGGACTACCTGGGCCAAAGCATATTGAGGACAATTTTAAATAAGACACTCACTTGGCCCCGTGGCCTGGAGGGAGGCCTCTAGTGGGGTAAGAAGCCCTGACCAAGGGAGGACAGAAGACGATAAGAAGAGGGCATCATTTCTCAGAGGGGCCAATTCATTCTTGTAATCTGTAAAAGCCTACTGCTCTCCCCTTGCTAGCTATTATAACTGAGAATTTTGAGGAAATAGCAAACCCCTATTAGCTCAGAACTTTCTTTCTCTTTCACTACAAATTGTGGTTCCAGTCATCCCTTTTCAACCAGGGAGGAAGACTGTGGGTAGGCAGAGCAGGGGATCCCAGCTGAGCTCAGACTGAAGTCTGGCCCATGCTCTAGAACCAATAGGTTCTGGTCGTGTCTTCGAATTTCTATTTACATTGAGCTGACAGTGAGAGAGGGATTTGTTTTCTGGCTTCAGGAAGGAGAAGTTTTCTGCACTGATGTCTGAAGGCTTGGCCTGAAGGCTTACTCCCTTCCCCACTGTTTATACCCCCTTCCTTGCAATGTTTTTCTGATTACTATATGTAAATATCCCACATTTAGCATAAATATTTCAAACAACTTATAAAAATATAGTGCCTCTAAAATATAAGAAAATATATCATACCATTCTAAGATAACCAATGCAAATATTTGGGTGACCATTTTGCAAGCATCTTTTTATGTCTACGTACACACACCTATGTCATTTTACAAAAATTGGATCTAGTATAAATGATAATTTTTCCTGTGGACACCTTTCCCCACCTTTCTCTGTCCTCACCCATTATCAGCAGCCCACATCTATCCTCGCTTTCCCCAAGTCACCTATGTGTCTTAGCTGGAAAACAGAGCCTTTGGCAAGGATTTGCAAGCAACTAGTTTATTTGAGGAAGTGACCCAGGGAATAGGAATGAGGAAGTCGAAAGAGTATAAGGCAGGGTAGGAATAAAAGCCAATGCAAGGGCATTTTATTGAGCTCATCACTCACTCCACGAGCAATTGCAGCCCCATCTGCCCGGGGCCCTCTAAGGAGTTGTGTGAAATGGACCCCAGAGTTGTGTACCTGTGGGAAGGAACGTGGAAGCATCTATTTGTTCCCTAGCTTCTATCTCCCCCTGGTCAAGGATTGCCACATGGAGTAGGAATGCTCTCTTCTAGATTGCACAAACAGTGCCCTCGTGCCTGAGTGTTGTAGCGGTCATGTCATAGAGTGGCTTCAGAGAAGACTCCACACAGAAAGTGAGAATGAGATGCAGCTGAGGGAAGATGCTGGGAGATTTTATCTGCACTGGTCACTGCAGCAACTGACACCAGAAGACGTAGAATGGAGAGATGTAAGGCATGAGGCATCAGAGATATCGAATATGATTTACTCCTTATACCATTCAGAGGTACTCATGCCCTCCTTGGAGTCCAGTCAGTCACAGGGTCCTTAATACAGTAGCTAGTAGCAATTTCTGTAAAAGGCTTTGTGCAAGACAGTTAGTGAACCAAGTTTTGGTCCTCCCAGCCACACATGGTCCCAATACCATTGTTGTTGAGCATCATGGCTCCCCCCACACCCATTCCAAACTTCCCTCACCTTCAGCCAGAACCTCATCCTTCAGATGCAGAGTTGGGCCTTACTTCCCTCACCCCAAGAGGGTCATGGTTGTTGGGATGGCCCATTTATACCTACCCCTTGGATTGAAGCACTGGTGTCTCATGGCTTCCAAACATTCTCCTTTCTTACCCCATTGGGGAGCAGCAACCCTAGCTCCTCATGGTGTTCAGTGTTAATTATTCCCATGAATACAGTTTTTTTGGATCCACTGGCTCTAGGAATCTGAAAGGACTGGGCATGGGCACTTGGGTGGCTCAGCAAATTGAGCATCTGACTCTTGGTTTTGTCTCAGGTCATGATCTCATGGGTTGTGGATCAGGCCCCACATCAGGCTCCACTCTCAAGGGAAGTCTGTGTGAAGATCCTCTTCCCTCTGCCCCTTCTCCCACTTGTGTAAGTACTCTCTCTCTCTCTCTCTCCCTCCTTCAAATAAACAAATAAATCTTTAAAAAGAAAAAGGAAATGGGCAGTAGTTGTAACTTCAAGTTCAGCAGAACCATCTGGTACAAGCATGCCTCCAAACCCCTTCCCCTCCACATAGGAAATTTCTAATCCAGTAGAACATAAAGTTAAAGATGGGAAGTATAAATTCATTGAGTGGGTCCCTGGGAGTAATGGTGAGAATAGCTAATCCTTCTTTTACCTCTTGGCTCCAGGATCCATGTGTGTTCTAGCTACTGGGGACACAAACCATACCCTGGCCATTGGTTCAGTGCATTTAACACATCCTGAAAGCTACACTCCAACATCACTGAGTGTTGTGCCCAAGGTAACACCCTAAAGGAGTCTTTGGTAAGTCTTTTGTCCTTCCATTGAGCTGTCAACTTCCAGGTGATGTGCATTATGGTAATAGTCATGCATTCAATGACATACCTCCTTTATTATAAAATGGGTCCCTTATCTGAGGCAATGTTATATACACTCTGTGCTAGTAAATCAGGCATTCTGTAGGGCCTTGGATGCTGATGTTACCAGCCAAGGAGGGGATCTCATACATATCCAGAGTAGGTGTCAATTTTTATAAGAACAAATTGCTGCCCCCATCAGGGTGAAGGCATCTGAAAAAATTGGCTTTTATTCACACAAGGTGGACATTCTCTGTGGTAGATGCTCTTTGGTGAGAATTAAAGGAAACCCCCAAAATTTTCACACTCTGCCCATAGGAGCACAAACCCCTCATCTCCTGACCTTGACTCATCTTCCAACCTTGCTCTTTCAGGTCTCTGACCACTCAGCCAATGCACTTACCACTGCCAAGAGTCCATGCTTCATTGTATCTCAGGCCATCTCTGTGTCCATACAAAATTGAGTAATCAATGTACTGTTCACAGCCCCCCAACAAAGAGGATTTCTCTTCTTACTGTTCTACAGAGTGTAGATGGGTGGGGCTATAGCCCCCCATTTTCAGTTAGTGCCAACATATTGTGCTTACCCATCTATGTTCAGTGTTTACGTTTTTCCTCCTGTGTCAGTTATTCACAAGAAACCCCCCTGAAGGGGCACCTGGGTGGCTCAGATGGTTAAGTGTCTGCCTTGGACTTAGGTCATGATCCCAGGGTGCTGGGATCAAGCCCTGCATCGAGCACCCTGCCTGCTTTGTGGGGAGCCCTCTTCTCCCTCTCCTTCTACAGCTCCCCCTGCTATGCTCTCTCATTCTGTCAAATATATAAATAAAATATTTTAAAAAATAAAATAAATTAATTAAAAAAAAGAAACCCCCATGAAGCTACAGGTATAAGTTGATGGGAGATAAGTGTACAGCAATCATAGGTGGCCTGGAAGTCAGGGCTGCCTGTTCATGTAACTTCATGTGCCTTCTGTGCCTCTTCATGTGCAATCCAAAATCTACCTTTTCTTTTGTATGATAGATCATTGCTCTATCTGTCCAGTCTTATGATTTGGTGCATGCCCTAATGCCCTACTTCCAATTGGCAGCTCAGGTCCCAGGTGCTCAAACTCCGCTAGAGCCAAGTAGCACATGAGAGCTGCTTTTCAAATGGTGAGTAAATCTCTGCTGCAGAAGGCATGACCTTGCTCCAGAACCCTTGGGATCGATGCTGTGATTTTCCTATTAGGGCCTTCCCGGGACCCACACAAGCATCCTCATGTACCATGGATACTTCTAGCACTATTGGATCTGCTGAGTCTTATGACCCAAGTGATCACGGCTTGCCCCAAAGCCTGACCCTACTCGCTACAGAGACTTTTCAAAATCGACAGGATTCTAAGTTACCCAATCAATGGGTAAGGGCAGTATTCCCAAATGTATCAAATGCAGACTCTGAAAGAGGCACACCAAATGTATGATCTCCGACTTGGTAGTAGGAGGTACAAGAAAAAATAAGTTGTCTTTTGCAATTTTTGGATGTGTCCTTGCATTCCCCCAGAGCACTGAGCCTCAAATGTTTCATAATGCCCTGAATGCCTGGAGTTATTAACAGCCCACTTCCTGCCAGCATCAGAGTCATCACTGTCTGCCCAGTGAGCGAGCCAGCTGCACAATCCCATCCTGAGTTTCTACTTCGTAGGGTCACTTCTGGAACCAAGTGTCTCAGCCTACATCCCCACCACCCCCGGCCCCCCAGAAAGCAGAGCCTGAGACCAGGGCTTACACACAGGGAATTTATTTTGGGAAATGATCCTAGAGAATAGGAATGGGGCCCCAGAAAGAGTGAAATTGGGAAGGAAGGAAAGCCAGTCCTTCAGTTACTGAGATTGCCCCAACTGTGGGTAACTATGGCTGGATCCTATTGAGAACATTGTGTTGGTTTCCTGTGGCTGCTGAAACAAATCACCCTAAACTTGTTGACTTGAAACAACAGATATGTACCCTTTCATAGAGCAGTTGGCTACAAGTCTGAAATTGAGGTATCAGCAGCACTGAACTCCCTCTGAAGGCTCTGGAGAGGGAGGCTCCTTTGCCTCTTCTGGCCTCGGCTGGCTGTTGGCATTCCTTGTCTTGTGACTGCATCTCTCTCTGCTCTGTCTTCCCATTACCTTCTTTGTGTGTCTGTGTTTCCTCCTCTTCTGTCCGTCTCAAAAGTTCCTCTGCCTTGCTCTTAAAAAGACTCTTGTCATTGGGTTTAGAGACCACTCAGAGAATCCAGGATAATCTCATCTCAAGATCCTTATTTTTATTTTTTTATTGACTATATTTGACATATGACATTGTATAAATTTAAAATGTACAGCATATTAATCTGATACATGCATATGTTATAGTGTGATTGCCATTGTAGTGATAATTAGCATTCATATCACATTACATAGTTATCCTTTCTTTTTAGTGGAATAATTAGGTTCTAGTCTCTTAGCAAGTTTGATGACTGTATTACAATATTGTTATGTATATTCATTATACTATGCCAATGCATAGTATATGCACCACATCTGCAACGACCTTTTGTTCAAATAATACTCATAGGTTCTAGAGATTTGACATGGATCTCTTTGGGCAGGTCATTTTGGAGCCTAGCACAGACACCTGAGGAGTTGTGTGGAATGTACATCGGATTTGCCCACTTGCAGGAAGGAAGAAGAGAGCATTAATTTACCAGCTCCTGAGTCCCATTGGTCAAAGGATGCCATATAGGTGTCACCCACTTTGACCTTCCAGGTTGTGCAGCGTTGCAAGATAATAGGTGGAATCCAGGAGGCATTCTGCACAGTGGACTCAGAAATCCTAAGTGAGGACAAGCAGTGGGGCTGAAAAGAGGGTTTGTCAAATTACCCCTGCATGAAGCTGGTTGCTACAGCAAAGTTTGGCATAAAAGGAAGACTGGAGCATAAAGAACAAAAGAAAAAAATAGGCAAAGGGGACTATATCAAAATTGAAAACTTCTGTGCATCAAAAGACACAATCAACAGAATGAAAAGTCAGTCCACAAAATGAGAGAAAATATTTATAAATCATGCATTTGTTAAGGGGTTAGTATCCAGATTATATAAAGAACTCCTACAACTTAACAATAACAATGGAAAAACAAACAACTAGATGAAAAAATGGACAGAGGACTTGACTATACATTTCTCCAAAAAAGACATCCAATAGCTAATTGGATAGCTATTGAAAGGATGAAAGGATTCTCCTGAAATCCTCTCATGAAAAGATTCTCAATGTCACTAATTATCAGGGCAGTGCAAATTAGAATCACAGTGAGATACCATCTCATACCCATTAGAATGGCTACTATAAGGAAGAAAGGAAAGACGGGAAGAAGGAAGGAAGGAAGGAAGGAAGGAAGGAGAAAGGAAGTGGAAAATAATAAGTGTTGGTGAAGATGCGAAGAAATTGGATCCCTTATGTTCTGTAATTGGGAACATAAAATGGTGCAATTGCTATGAATAATAGTATAGTGCATCCTCAAAAAATTAAAAATAGAACAATCATGTGGTCTAGCATGACCACTGCTGGTTATGCATCCAAAAGAATCAGAAGCAGGTTCTCAAAGGGATATTTGTATGCCCAGTTTCACAACAGTGTGATTCACCGTAGCCAAAAGATGGAACCAACCCAACTTGGATGAATGAATAAACAAAATATGGTCTATAACTACAGTGGAATATTATTCAACCTCAGAAAGGAAAGAGATTCTGACACACGGCTACACTATGGATGAACCTTGAGGACATTATGCTAAGTGGACTAAGTCAACCCCAGAAAGACAAATATTGCATGGTTCCACTTATATTGGGTACGATTCATAGACAGAAAGTAGAATGGTGGTTGCCAGGGACTGGAGGGAGAGGAACGGGGAGTTACTGTTTAATGGGGATAGAGTGTCAGTTGGGAAGATGAGCAAAGTTCTGCAGGTGGATGGTGTTGATGGTTGCACAGCAAAGTGAATATACTTAATGCCACCAAACTGTATTTAACAGTGATAAAGAAGGTGAATTTTATGTTATGTATAGTTTACCACAATTTTTAAAAAGTTTCAACAAGTTTTTTTTTTAATGAACTGAAAAGATATGAAATGGGACACAGAAGCCATCTGATACCTTTATAACAACCTAAGTTATGTCCTTCCATTTTGTTTCTTAATACTGATAGAATCTTATAAAGACCATATTTAACAACTCCTTTACATATACACATATCCTAAAACATATGGGGGGGTTCCATTGTTGTGCAAAAATGGAAGAAAATTTCATATAGATTTCTCTATCTTTTATTTACAACTCAAATCCCTCCAAGTCATTGGAAAGATTTCTAATTCATTTCAAGGTCTGCATGTTCTTTCACGGTACAGATATATTCAATTTATTCAGCAAGTTTTTCCCCTGATAGAAAATCAGTTTAATTCCAGTTCTTCAATATTAAAACACATCTGCAGCACACATTCTGATGCACACTTCTGACAGCCTAGTGTTGAGATCTGTGTAAAGAGAGGTTCAAGGCTGAAAGTCATAAGAACTTACTGAGATTGGATGCAAGCACTTATGCTTCAGAGCCTCGATGATGAAGTGTAAGAGCTCACCATAGACCACCCCAAAGTCTCATCATTGGAGCACACAGGCAGCCTAGGCGTCCAAGGAACAGCGTGTCAACAAGAGAGCATTCTCTCGGGGACACCAGCAGCAGGCAGGACATGAGAAGATGTGTTTCTTTTCTTTTCTTTTTTTTTAAAGATTTTATTTATTTATTTGACAGAGGGAAATCACAAGAGAGGCAGGCAGAGAAAGAGGAAGGGAAGCAGGCTCTCCGCCAAGCAGAGAGCCCGATGTGGGACTCTATCCCAGGATCCTGAGATCATGACCTGGGCTGAAGGCAGTGGCTTAACCCACTGAGCCACTCAGGCGCCCTGAGAAGATGTGTTTCTGAGCACAAGTGAGGTACCCTGGAGACCCCCAGAAGTCACTGGAGGAGACTTGGGTTTCCACAATTGCCCCACGATCATTTGTATTGTTGGGTTGTAGCAGCTCGGGGACATCCGGGTTAAACAGGGAACACTGCCTTATTCCTTTCAAGGGAGCCATGATTCACATCTTTGCTTTGAAATTCAAAGGATTTGGACACTTGAAATCATCACAGGGTTCTACACTTCGCAGAGCAATCTACAGAATTGCCTAAGCAGCTTTATTTCTCCTCAGTAGTACAAGTAAAATAAATCTGGCTGGAGGGGATGCTGGGAATATAAATGGCAAGTGTCAGAATGATAAAAGATTCCATAAAGCATGTGGTATGAATAAGAGAGAGAGAATTTGGAGATGTTATCCATTTTCCCTCCCTTTTATTGGCTCTTACTTCTTTACTTTATTATCATCCTTTTAAATTTAAATTCTCCATGAGGGACTTCCAGTGGAGAAACTGTGTTCTGATGACCCTGCCCAGGGATCCACTCCATCCAAGCATATCAGTTGCCTGGATTTATCCTTAAGCTCACAGTATACTTAAGTGGCTGGTAGAAGAATGGTTAAGTGTTCACTCTGGGAACATTGTCTGTGTTACTGCTAAGGCATTTACATAATAATTTTCGTGGATCTGTGTGCTGTCTTCACCTGATTCTACTCTTCTTATGCATTCAGACATAATTACATTTTAGATATCTTTAAAACTCAGAGGGTAGAGAAAAAGACAAGGCAGAGCAAGCAAGGAAAAAATAATTAATTTCTGAAATGGCCACAGATTCCTACCCCACCGTCTGCACTGCTGTCTTTGCTGCCTCCATCTCTCCACTAGAAGCTTCCCCAGGGCTCTGTGATTCTTATAGGATAACATTCAGTCTCCCTGGCCGGGTTTTCAAGACCAGCCCAGCCTCACCCTCCCATTTGATTTCCTACTGCCCCCATCCTTAAGCACAAACTGGCCTTGGCCACTCCCCAGGACTCTCACTGTTTCCCATTGTAAATATTTCCCCTACCTGGGTTTCCTACTCTCTTTCCCCCATCTGATGTTGTCTTCTCTCTGCCCATCAAGGTTCCCTTCCTCCAGAATCCAGTTCGAGACCCACCCCCTCCAAGAATGTTTCCAAGAATGTGAACCTCCCATAGGGAGGGACTTATCAGTCTATTTCCTTCATTGATCCATTCCCCACAGGGCCAGACCCACCATAGGGGCTAAGTAAATATTTGCTAAATGAATGAAAAGCTAATATCCTCCAGACTCAGTCCATCTTGCCACCCACCATGAGAATACCTGTCCCTTTTACCCTCTGCACTTAGATCCTTGGTAGTACATTGTCTCATCTGACAGGCAGCTGTTGCACGTTTTTTGTCTTCTTGTCTTCCTTGTAGATGGAAGGTTCCTGGAGGGTAAGGATCTCTTTCAATTCACCTTTCCTTTGAGCTGTCAATCATCACCACATCATTTGATTAATGCTGTCAGCTGTGTACTTTATTTTTAAATTCTGCAGCATCAACAGTGTAATAAATACACATTAATTTTCATCCTTTACCACCCCCAGGGACGTGTGTTAGTTACTTTGAAATTTCTAATCAGACATCCACACACCATGAACCTTCAACTACTTTTATATCCAATCAACACTAGAGGGTTTCCGGAGAGCTTAAGGGATGCTAGAAAGTATTTTTCATCTCTGAAATGCATAGCATTCAAGGTATGTGGATTGCCTACAAATATTGTTAAGCCATCTCTGCCATTGCTTAAACAGAGCACCAGCCTCTCTCTCTTGGAAAACTGCAACAGCTTCCTAAGTCAATTCCTTGAACCCCATTCTCCTGTGTAGTCTTCAAGGAGACTATCCAGCTCCAATCCGATCTTTGCCATGCAAAGTATTTCTCAAACACGAAGATGACTGTTGTTTACTCACTCTCTCAAAACTGCTGGTGGCTTCCGTGTGATGCACAGTAGCTGAGAATTTCAAGGCCGCTGAGGACGCAGCCCCTGCACACTTACCTACCTTCATTGCTCATCATCCACACCCCATTGGGTCTCCACCCTCCACACTCACATAGACACACAACCATTTTATTCTACATACATTAAGACCACTCATGCTGTTGGGCGAGCGGAGTTTGGAGATTCAGACTCACACAATTTCCCACCTTATCTGCATCTGCTGAATGAGAAATGGTAAGTTGTGTCTAATAAGTTTCTGCCAGGCACCTCATCCATAAAGTGGAAAAAATTCTCTCACTGTTAATTCTTCTGTGCAGAGATTTCAACGAATCCATTGAGGATTCTAAAATTTTCATTTCTCAAAGTTGGAAAATAGAGTGACTAAAATAGGGTGAGTAGAGGGAAAGGCTAAGGATAAATTCTGTGTACCTTGGCTTCAGTGTAAGTTCTTTTCAGCCTTGGGATGTAGTTAGGAGAAGCCTGTCAGGAGAAGCCATAATGTTTGAAGTCAAATCTGGGCTTCCTCCCACACTTCCTGTGAGACCTTGACCAAGTTACGTGATCTCTCAATAGCTCAGTTTCTGGATCTGTTAAATAATGCCAATAACAGCATCTCTTTCTTGGGATTTTCGTGAGGATGAAATAAATAAATACTGTGAAGTACTTATCTGAGCGGCCAGAGCATACTGGGGCCTCAATATAGTATTAATTATTATAGTCACCTGATTGATAAACCAGAGATCACTTTATTGTAATTTTAATGACATTATCACAGGCAGATGATGATGGAGCGTGGTTGAAAGAACACTGTCTTGGAGACGTAGTTTCTCATCTCCACTCTGCCACTTTTACTGTGTGACATTTGCTAAACATTTCCTAACTCTGGTGTCTGATTTTCTCAATGAGACAGTTGAGCGAAGTGACGCTACTCAAATTTTAGCAGTGGAGCCCTCTTTCTAATGATACTTTTCATGGAACTGCCAATATGGAAGACAGAATGAAGCAGTTGATACTTCCCAGCTGTCTTTGCCCAAATGCTCTGAGATACCTCTGGGCATCTCCAAAGTTCTGGCCACATGGTTAACACTCCATAAATATGAACTATTATTAATGTGGTGGTTGTTGATGATGACGATGAAAGGGCTTCCTGTGCTTGGCATCCTGACTGGTCATTTATTCATGTGTGCCTTCAACAAGTATTTTTCAGAGAGCTGGGTCATATGAAGCAGGTCATCATTCTAACAAGAGGATGGTAAATTCTTTCCAGTTGCAGCCATAAGTCAGAATGAATCTAATGCAGTGATGGGCATCTGTGGGGACCAATCCCATCCCCAAGTGCATTCCATAGTCTCTTTACTAATTATTCTAAAGCAAAACCAGTCTCTATGAACTAGTCATTTCCTTTTATAAAGAATAGCATTGCAGAAGATAACACTGAGTAAATACCCTGAGCTTTCAACCAAGGAAATTCCTAGATGACTCAGTGTGCACAGAAGTCAGCCCTGGGTGAGTGGCCCCATCTGGTTGCTTGTACAGGGAACTGAGAAGAGAAAAGCAATGGAAACTTTCTGTGTGTGGGGTGCTCTTAAGAGGAGGAGAAATCCCTTAATGGTTGTCATTAGTAGGAAGAGAGTTTTGGAGACAAGGATAAATCTTGGGGGCCCAATTTCCAGGCATCCCTGCACACATGTCCCTTCACTTCCAATCTCGTAGGATTGGATGGTAGTTTCCTCACGGATGCTGCCCTTTACCGGGTGTTACCCTGTGTACTCCCCACAAAAGCTGTGTGTTTTCCACATACTTCTACATTGGTCTGTGCCCTTCCTATCACTATTCTTCAAAGAACCAGTCCAAGCAGAGGCAGGTGGGGTGAGGGCTTTGGCGGGCTGACCGCACAGAAAGAAAGCAAATTGGATTCCCCAAAGTCACTTTTAGGACATTGCTAAGAAGTGCACTGTGTCCCCCTCACCCAAATTCATATGTTAAAACCCTAACCTCCAATGTGACTCTGTTGGAAATAGGGCCTTGAGGAGGTAATTAGGATCATACGAGGTCCTCAGGATGACAGAGGTAATTCCCTTAGAAGAAGAGATACCCCACACACTCTGCACACACACACTCAGAGCAAAGGCCAGGGGAGGGCAAGGGAGGACACAGAGAGAGCTGCCCTACCTCACTGTGAACAGAGCTCTCACCAGAAGTCAAACCTTGCTGACACCTTGATCTTGGACTTTCCAGCCTCCAGAACTATGCAAAGATCAATCTGAAGCCACAGAGTCTGGTATTTTTGTTTTGGCAGCCCAAGCTGACGAAGACAGAGACATTTGTGTGGTTTCAGGGGATGTCTCCCATGAGGCTTTGGGCTGCTGAGCTGGCTGAGGAAATGTATCGGGGCATTTTATCATTCCCTAGACAGAGACTTTATGCTGGCAATCAGAGCCGACTCCATTCCACTCTTTATAACTCTCTGGAAGCGTTCGAATCCTCTCTGGCAATGCATGTGATCCTTTGCAGTGTGGCAAATAGAACTTCAAAAGCCTCCATGAGACCAGGTTTTCGAAAACCTGGCTTAGAGTATAAATGACTCTCGGGGAGGGTTTGTACAGCATCCCTGCTCACTAACTCAGAGCAGGCCCCAGGCCCCTCCACACTGCAGGAGTGAGTGCCAGGTGGACGGTGGTAGAAACTTGTTTCCCGTCCAAAACAAACCACATTTTAAAATAAATAGCAATGCATACTCAGAGAGGGGCTGGTTCTAACAGTAATATATGCTCTGTGTAGAAAAATTGAAAAATCCATTTAAGCATAAAGAAATTTTAAATTACCCATAATTTCACTGCCTAGATGCATTTCCTTCCAATCTTCGGTGTACCTGCGTGTGTGTGTATCATTTTTTTTTTTGATTTCTTAAACACATTTTATTTTAGAGAAATCGCTTTTTTCCTATTCTTGTTGAAGGACATGTAAAGAAACTTTATATGCAATAATATGCACAGCTGGTAAGAATACTGAGGGTGGTATGCTTGAAATTTTCTTACCTAAAATTTTTTTTAGCAGAATTGGGATCATACTATATATGATCATATATCTTCCTTTGTCATTCAATGTTATGTATCATAGGCAGTTATCAATCCATTCAGTCTTCTCCCCCCCCCAAAAAATGTTATTTTAGTGACATTTAAAAATGTCATGTGATTTTTACCTAGGTTTCTCTATTTAGTAATATAAAGACGCTAAGGGGTAGAGGGAAAGGGGATGGTCATAGCTGAATGTCTTCATGTTCATCTCTCATTAGCAGTGCTCGCCAGATATAAGAATGGGCTACCAAGAGAAACTGTAGAATCTTCTTTCTCTAGCAGAATTAGAGAACAAAGTGTCCCATCCCACTGGGGTGGCTTCATCAGGTGCTGAGATAACAGGTCGGTACAATTTTTAAAAAATACCCAGGCATACCAGGAATTTGGGGTTGTACTTAATCACTGAGTTTTTCATTTTTCGTCTCACCCTGTGGTCCAGACATGACCTAGGGAGGATGCTGACAGATAGACAGGGGCATTGGTCTCCTTCCTGCAGGATGGCATCTAAGATCCTAAAGGATTGTTGAGGAAAACTCTTCATTTTGTGGATCAGAAAATGAGACCAACAGAGCCCAGGGTGAGCGCATGTGGGGCAACGCTGAGAGTCAGGCCCTCGCCGAGCTTGATGCTGGCCTTCTGTCTCAGTCTGTATAGCTGTTGTAATAAAAATGCCAGAGTCTGGGTGGCATATAAGTAACAGTTATATGTCACTGTTCTGGAGAATGGAAGTCCAAGATCAAGGTGCCAACAGATTTAGTGTCTGGTGAAGGCCCACTTCCTGGTTCATAGCACATGGTGGAAGGGGCAGGGAGCTCTACGGAGTGTCTTTCAGGAGCATGAACTCCATCCATGAGAGCTCCACCCTCATGACCTAATCATCTGCCAAAGTCATCACCCCCTAATACCACCACATTGGGGGGTAGTTTCTAACATATGTAACATAGATTTGGGATCACATTCAGTCTATAGCCCTCTCTCATTTTTTTTATTATGCTGAAAACTTTTTCAAGCATACAAAAAAGTATAACAAATAAAGCAGGTGAGTTGTGGCCACCACTCAAGTCCAGGAATAAAAATATGAAGGAAACCTCCCATGTTCTTTTTCTCCCATCCTGCTCTTCCTCCCCACCTAACCGCCAAGTGGTGACCACCGTCCTGAGTGTCGTTCTTCATGCCCCCGGAAATCTGAGTGTCTTTGCTACACACATACATGTCAGATGGTGGATTTCCTGCATGCTTTCATTTATATATACTTCCTGTCTTACTTTAGGACCCTTCTGCAACTTTCTTTTTTTTATTCTACATTTTTGTAAAAATTTACCTGTATCTTCACACCTGTAGTATTCTATATTATGGCTGTTTAATAGTGTATTTGCCTATTATCAGGTTGTGAATATTTAGGATATTTTCACCGTTACCCTGGTGCAGCAATGAATATTTTTACATTGGTCTCCTGATACTTCCAGGGCTTTCCACTAAGCTGTGCCGCCTGTGTTGATTGTGACTCCACACAGATGTGTAGTTACACACAGACTAGTTACACACAGACTAAGTGTGTTGTACCATCCTGAAAGGGCTAGGGAGGGAACAGAGCAACAGTGGAATGAATGAGCTAGATCCAGAACAATGGGGCAGCTGTAAATATATGTAAAAAAAAAAAACCAAAAAAAAAAAACCCTGCTAAACAGTGGAACAGGGAAAGAAGCTCCAGAAAAAACTGTGTCCCCCCCAATCCCACCCCTGATCAATTCCCAAACTTCTCTCCCAGAGAAGCTCTGAGGCTCTAGAAGATACAGGGTCACGAGTCAGTATTTACTGATTGGAAAGGGTTGAGTTTGACTCTTTGTTTTGTTTTTGTGTTGATCATTAAGCTTAAAAAGTCATGAAAGTTAAAGTTCTTCTGAAACATTTGATTAATTGCCAGGATCTGAAACTTTTTGTTCTAATACCACCTCTGAATTTTTTCAGCATAGCTATTTTTTAAGAGAACGAATGCTCTAGAAGACTTCAAGCAACACTGTCAAGTAACATTTATTCATCTCAAGTTCTACCTTCCTCACATTTCTGTTTTGTTTAGTTTTGATCCCAGAGTAATTAACATACAGTGTTTTATGAGTCTCAGGTGTGCGATACAGTGATTCAACACTTCCATACATCACCCAGTGCTGATCATGAGAAGTGCGTCTCCTAATCCCCATCACTTGGTTCACCCACCCTCTTTTCTGTTTCCAAGATTGTCAGAGAAAGTCGAACATTTACCATTTCAATTTGGTCTGCTTTAGCAAGTGCTAAGATTTTTGCCCTGAGTTTTTAATGAAGCTAAAATTAAAACTGTTCTCTTGACCCAACTACAAAGGCTCTTCGTTTATGTATTGGCTTTCACCCACATGAGAAACAAGCTTATTAGTCAACCATCCGCCACAGAAAATGAAATTCTCTAAATCTCAATGAAACAAGGTTTGTCTTTGGCCATCTTTAACCAAAAGAGAGAAGGATTTAGACACAAAGAAAACAGTTAAAATCTGGGCTCCTTTCCTCCCTGGAATGTGCTTGCTCCAAAGTAGGTCAGACTGTGGTGCTATAAATCTTAACAATTCTCTTTAATTCTTTCACTGGCTGCACGTGGGGGCTTGGAGGAAGGGAAAATTTGTCCAATTAATTAAAGAAAAATCACAGAAGAGAAAGAAAGCCTCCTGAGCGTGGAAGATCTTCATCTCCACCCCCAATGAGTTCATCAACATGAAATTTATTGTCATAAGAATCACTAGTGCTGAAGCACTTATAGAGTAGATGCCTCGGTAGTCTGTCATGGTTGACCACAAACATTCCATCTCCCTCCTGGTGTCTAAGAAGGAGGTTGACACAGCTCTGGAGAAAGGCCAAGACTGAGATCCAGGAAGGGGAAGCTGCTGAGAACCTCACCACTCTGAGCTTGACGTCCCTCCCCAGAAAGCCCAGAGAAGGGCTTTTCAAAGTAAGGATTCAGCAGAAGCTTGCTTGAAAGCATAGAATTAAATGGAGGTATGTGTGAGTGATGTGAACATTCATAGTCTATGCATGCATATTTTTCCCAGATCCATATCCTTTCTTTTCTTTGGCCTTTAACTTAGACTTCTACTTAACCATGGAGTGGTACACTTGTTCCCAACTTCCCAGCAAGTAAGTAGTACAATTTTGCCACTTGATCAAAAGGTTGCCAGTTTAAAAGTCTTTTTTTTTTAAAGGATATGCATTTGTGCCTTCGAAAACTTTTAAATTCCTTTTCTAAATCATTACAGGCCAACAAAATGTGCAGGGTTTGAATGGATTTTTAAAAAGACCTGTGGCTTTTTCTCTTACCATGTCTGAGTCTGCATCATTCCAGAAAAATGACTCTTCATTAAGCTATCCTAGAAAAAAAACTTCTAGGTTTCCCCAATTAACCAATCTAGGACAACACAGTTATCATCAACAAATTCTTCTATGTATCTAAAAGATAGAGGCCCCATTTTAGTTCTCACTGAAAGGAAATATTACATTACTCTATTTTATGTCTAAAAAGCTATATTCTTAACTACTTCATCAGCTATTGCCTAAAATATGCTTCCTAATAAATAATCCCCAAACTCAGTGATGTAACAGAAGTATTTAACTCTTGCTCAGGCATCTGTGGGTTGTTAGACTGACCTCAGCTAAGTTGGCATCAAACTGTGAATGGGGACTAGGGCTACTTCATTTGTCTCTTATCTTCCTCAAATCAGTGGTTTCTGATGGTTTTCTGGTGTGGAAAGCAGGAACACAAAGAATGAACCCATGCCTACCAATAGATTTAAAGTCTGTGCTCACTCTATGGATGAGCTGGAGGTTTTTGCGGGGGGAAGGGGGAGTTGGTATTTTTAGTTTAAATAAAATATTTATTTTAAATTAAAAAAATAAAGTCTATGCTCACTTTCCATCCACAAACATTCCTTTGGTCAAAGCAAATCACATGGCTAAACCCAATTATTATCAATGGAGTAAAAAAATAAACTCTACTTCCCATGGTAGGACTATATACTCACATGTCAAGGGGCATAGATTGAAGAACAGTGGGAAAAATAATGTGATATATCACTCTAATTTTTCTAGCTTTTTTTTAAGGTTTTATTTAAATCCCAGTGCTCATCACGACAAGTGCACTCCTTAATCCCCATCCCCCATTTCACCCATTCCCCCCTCCTCCCCTCTGGTAACCATAAGTTTCTTCTCTATAGTTAAGAGTTTCTTCCTTGGTTTGTACATATATAGAGAGGGAGAGAGAGATGTTTTTCCTCTGTCCATTTGTTTTGTTTCTTAAATTCCACATATGAGTGAAATCATCAAGTATTTGTCTTTCTCTGACTGACTTATTTTGCTTAGCATTATACCTTCCAGATTCATACATGTTCTTGCAAATGGCAAGATTTCATTTTTTTCATTTCTTTTTTCATAGCTGAATAATATTCCATTGTGTGTGTGGGGTGTGAGAATACATCAGAACTATTGGATATGGACATAAACAGTATGTCGGAAAGGGAATTCAGGGTAACAATTATCCAGGCAATGGCTAGGTTGGAGAAAACAATTAGTGACAACATGGAATCTTTAAGGGGAGAAGTGAAAGCCGCCCAGGAAGAAGTTAAAAATGCTATCAGTGAGATCCAATCTAATCTAAATACTCTAACAGCTACGATAACTGAGGCAGAAGATAGAATTAGTGATCTAGAGGACATACTGATAGAGAAAACCGATCAGGAGGGGGCATGGAAGAAACAGCTTAGAAACCATGAAAACAGAATTAGGGAAATAAATGATCCCATGAAACATTCCAACATCAGAATTACTGGAATAACTGAGGGGGAGGAGAAAGAAAGAAGACTAGAAGATATAGCTGAGCAAATTCTGGATGAAAATGTTCCCAATCTGGGGACTGGAACCAGCGTTCATGTCCTAGAGGCAGAAAGATCACCCCCCAAGGTCAATGAATCTAGAAAGACCTAAAAACACTTGATTGTGAGACTGATGAATCATAATTTTAAACAAGAGCTCCTGAGGGCAGCTAGGGGGAAGAGATTCCTTACATACAAAGGAAGGTCCACCAGAATAACGTCAGACCTGTCCACAGAAAGGGCAAGCCAGAAAGGGCTGGCAAGACATATTCAGGGAACTAAATGAGAAGGATATGCAGCCAAGAATACTATATCCAGCAAGGTTGACATTCAAAATGAATGGAGAGATAAAGATCTTCCAAGACCTGCAAGGTCTAAAAGAGTATGTGGCCACCAAGCCGGCACTTCAAGAAATATTAAGGGGGGTTCTATAAAAGAAGAAAGAACCCAAGAGTGACATAGAACAGAAATTTACAGATACAGTCTATAGAAACAAAGACTTCACAGACAACATGATGTCAATAAAAACGTATCTTTCAATAATTGCTCTCAACGTGAACTGCCTAAACACTCCCATAAAACCACACAGGGTTGCAGACTGGATAAAATGACAGGACCCATCCATATGTTGTCTATAAGAGACCCATTTGGAACCTAAGAATACACCCAGACTGAAAATGAAGGGATGAAGAAGCATCTTTCATGCCAATGGGCCTCAAAAGAAAGATGGGGTAGTGATTCTCACATCAGATAAATTAGATTTTAAACTAAAGACTATAGTCAGAGATAAAGAAGGACACTACATCATTCTTTAAGGGTCTGTCCACCAAGAAGTTCTAACAATTGTAAATTTTATGCCCCCAACACAGGAGCAGCCAACTACATAAGACAACTGTTAATCAAGATAAAGAGTCATGGGCACCTGGGTGGCTCAGTGGGTTAAAGCCTCTGCCTTCAGCTCAGGTCATGATCCCAGGGTCCTGGGATCGAGCCCCACTTTGGGCTCTCTGCTCAGCAGGGAGCCTGCTTCCTCCTCTCTCTCTGCCTGCCTCTCTGCCTACTTGTGATCTCTGTCTGTCAAATAAATAAATAAAATCTTAAAAAAAAAATAAAGAGTCATATTGATATGAATACATTAATAGTAGGGGATCTTAACATGCCACTCTTAGTAATAGACAGATCATCCAAGCAGAAAATAAATAAAGAAACAAGAGCATTGAAGGTATGTACATATATATACTATGTCTTCTTTATCTATTCATCAATCGATGGACACTTGGGTTGCTTCTGTATCTTGGCTTTTGTAATAATTCTGCCATAAACATAAGGTCGCATGTATCCTTTTGAATTAGTGTTTTTGTATTCTTTGGGTAAACATCCAGTAGTGTGACTGCTGATTGTAGGGTAGTTCTATTTTTAATTTTTTGAGGAACCTCCATCTGTTTTTCCAGAGTGCCTGTACCAGTTTGAATTACCACCAACAGTGCAAGAGGGTTCCTTTCTCTCCACATATCACCAGCTCCTGTTTGTTTCTTGTATTGTTGATTTCAGCCATTCTGACAGGTGTGAGGTGGTATCCCATTATGTTTGATCTGCATTTCCCTAATGACTAGTGATGTTGAGCATTTTTTCATGTGTCTGTTGGCGATTCGTAAGTCTTCTTTGGAGAAATATCTGTTTGTGTCTTCTTCCCATTTTTAAGTTGGATTATTCATTTTTGGGGTGTTTAATCTTTTCCATTTTAAACTAAAGCAGTAGTTTATCACACTTTTAAGTACCTTAGAAGACCTACAGAATCTAATAGACACTAGATTTGAATGTTGGCTTTTCCACCAATTGACTAGGAAAACTTCAGGAGATCATTCATTTTTTTCTAGACCCAGTTGCTCAATCTGTAGAATGGAAGAATAAATAACTTTATATTGGTGTTAGAGTGGCTAAATGAGTCAGCATATATATGAAGCTTAGCATAAAGTGATGTTCATAGTAAAATGTGCTCATTCAGTAGTAGAGGCTCACATAGGGTCACTCAGTAGACATTTATTGAGAATTTACTACATGTTAGGCATTTTGTTAGAGTATGATGATACAGAGATTAATGACCCAGTCCCTGATGGAGAGTACTAATTATGTTTGAAACAGGTAGCAGTCATTAGGATGAAAGTGCATGGGAAGAGGAACCTAAGCATCAGGAAAGGTCTCCTGGTAGACATCATGCACAAATAGTCTTGGAAAAGGAATGGGAGTTTGCCAGATAGGTGAGAAAAGGAATTCAGGGAGGGCATTCCAGGCAGAAGAACAACCAAAAAGAATCTGGTATCCTCAGAGGTCTGAGTCATTCGGTGGGTATGTAAGAAGAAAGGAGAGAAACTAAAGAAGTTAGCAGAGATCCTCTCCACTGAGCAGGATGAGTGAGAGAAATGCTTTGCTGGGTTCCATCCAATATTGGCCCTTCCTCTCCTCTCCACACTCCCCACTATTTTCCTGAGGAAAGAAGATAGAGTCAGTGCTGGAAGGTTGAGGAATAGAAGAGGCTTCGATGCATGATATGTTGCCTTTACTTTCAAAAGACAAACAGCTTGTAAAGCTCAATTCTGTACCTCATGAGCACTGAAGATGGGGATTCTAAAAAGCTGATTCTAGGAATGAATTAGTAATGAGTTTCTGCTGAATTTTTAAAAGTTATACATGTCACACCATTCAGTGGTCATTATCCTTTTTGGATGAATCCACAAGGTTCAATTTTGCAATTCCCAAGAAATTCTGAGCTTCAAGTGAAACTCTGTATTGTGTGCTAGTGAATCCCTCAGTACAAGATTGTTCTTTCTAACACCTCCCTCTCTAGAGCTCCCCTGCTCCTTGGGACCCCTCAAGCTGGGGCATTTTTCCCCAGGTTCCGCCTCCCTAGGTCCTTGTCAAACTTTAGGCCAAAGCACACTCTGCTTCTGCCACCTGAGTTTATGTCCTTCTTTCTCCCATAACTGACCCCAATTCTTAATGCCTGGACCTCTAAGAAAATGTGCCCATCATATCCTCTTACAGATATCAGTCACTGATTTTATTTCATTTCATCTGGAGACATTGGGAGCAAAAGGTCAGAATCCCCTTCTATGTCTTCTAGAACCTTTCCTGCTGCCCCAGCTCAAGCCAGTGGGTGGGATTCACCCTCTTTAGTGGATGATGATGGAGCTGACCCCTACCAGGAAGACTTGGGAGGCAGGGCTTGCCTTAACCTGAGTTAAGCAGGATCCAGTTTTTCAATTCTGTTCATTTTCTGCTGCAGCTGTAAGAACTTATCACACATAGTCAAATAGTGTTTGAAATAGTCAGATATTTTATAGTTTTGAAAATAGTCAAATATTTTATGGTTCTGGAGATCAGAAGCCTGAATTGGATCTCACTGAGCTAATATGAAAGTGTCAGCAAGGCTGCAATCTTTTCTGGAGACTCTAGGAGAGAATCCTTCTCCTTGCCTTTTCTAGCTTCTAGAGGCCACTGGCAACCCTTGGCTGGTGGCTCCTTCCTCCATCTTCAGAGCCAGCAATGGAAGGTTGAGTCCTTCTCACTCTGCATCACCCTGATACTGACTCCTCTGCCTCCCTCTTCTACATACAGGACCCCATGATTACACGGGCCCCCTGGACAATCCAGGATAATCTCCTTTTCTGCAGGTCAGCTGACTAACAAGCTTAAGTCTGTCTGATCCTTTAATTCCCCATGGCCAGGTAACCTACGTTCTTCACAGGTTCCTGAGATTAGGACAGGGACATGTTTAGGGGGTCCTAGTTCTACCAACTGAACTAATCCATGTGAAGGAGAGGTGCCAGACAGACATTTCCCAAGCACGGTTAGAGGGACAGACACAACTGGAGACCACCCAAGAGTGGAATGCTTCCAGATCAGAAGGGCAGAGGAAATACAGGAAAACATTTCCTCCCCTCAACTTCTCTTATACTCTCAGTGTTTTAAGTTGCCGAAAAGGCAGGGGCCTCTCCCTTTGTTCAAAGCTGTTGCTCTGACATGCTAATGATGGAGAACTTCTCTAGCTTCCCAGAGTGGGGAAGACAGCTGAGACAGGAGCTAAAGCCCGCCTTTCTGCCATCTGCCAGAGGTTACTTAACCTTGCTCTGCGTAGGTTTTCCTCACATATTCCAAGAGGATCAGGCCATCTGCTTTCCTATCTGTAATTAGTTGCACACTTGTGCTTCTGCTGCTCGTGCACTGTTATTATGTTTGGGGTTTTTAGATTATGATGTGTGCCTCCCTTATCTGAATGAAGACTTCCTCAGACAACTTCCTTTTCCCTTTGATCCTAAGCCCCTGCCCCCTCAGTGCCTGCAAGAGAGCACTGAGCTTAGCAGATACTGGAGTAGCTATGGCATTGGCTGGGTAAGGAATCTCTGCGGGATGTTTGGAGTCCTCAGTGGCGGCGAGGCCACTAGCATGCTCTCACCTCTGGGGAAAAGGGGTTGCTGTAAACAGGAAGTCATCTGCCTTCAGTCGTCGGTCTTGTACAAACTGCTTGTCTTTCTAACCCAGGACAGAACCAAAGGGCTGCTAGTCATCTAGAAAAGGAGAGACTAGGAGGGGGAAAGGGGATGGTAAGCTGAGTGTGGCAATTCTCACCACTTTGTCCACAAAGAGGAAAAATATGGGGATGGGAGCCAAACAGAGGAGTGGGCAGGTTCCAGCCTTAGGGGCAGGGACACCGAGGACACTGGCTTCATAGTTGATGGGAAAGCAAACAGATTAAAAAAAGAGTAGCAACTCCCTTTGCCAACTTTGTCTGGGGTCAGATGTCTTGTTACGATTTTTTTCAACATAGTACTAACAATCAGCATATCAACAAATTACCTGGTGGGAAAAAATATTGAAAGAAGGTTTAGAGAATGTGCTCAGAGAAAGCAACTGCTGCCCTAAACACACGCTCCAACCCCATCTCTACTAATAGCTCCACATCTCTAGTCCATACTCCCCTACCCACCCGTCCACTCATGAGCATGCCTCCCCTGCCCACAGGACCACCCCTCACCACTCCCCACCTGTCCACACCTGCTAACCTACCGCACCACCCTCATCCAGGGTCCACCTTCCTGCCCACCACTAAACCACACCATAACCCCCTTATCTATCTCCCAAGTTTTTTTACAAAGAGGATATTGCCTCCGCAAGATGGCAGGATAAGGGGTCTTCATTCCCAGTTAGGGGGCTGGAGGACTGGAGGGCAAGAGGGGAGTCAGAGCACATAGTCTGTGGGTCTCCCAGAGGGACATGCCTTTACAGTGCCAGGAACCACACATCCTGCAGAGACAGGTATCTTGTCTGGGCTTGTCTGCAGGGGAGAGCTGACATGGGATCTGCCCCTAGTCCCCAGCCAGGATACTATTGCCCTGACATTTTTTTGTGGGAAAGGCAAGGGAAGCCCAAACTGAGTATTCAGAACCCACCTGTATCATGAGACTTTAGCTAAAGCAGGTTCTGTGTGTGATCATGTTGTCTATAGGTGAGATATTTTATTTTGAGTATATAACATAGTCACATATTATAAAGTTTAAAAGGAACAAAAGGGTTTGCAATGAAATGTTTTCCCTTGACCCATGAGTCCAGGAACTTAATTACTTTACTAGGAATCACTAATGTAATTAATTTCTTACATACCCTGCCAGAAAATTAAATGAATGCATAAATAAACATGCATAAGAATTCCCCCTTCCCTTTTTTAATCTTATTTTTAATTTTTTAATTTTTTTAAATGGGTTTTTTTCCCTTTTCAAAAAAATCAAAATATAATCAACAAATTTTTTTTAATATTTGTTATATTTGTTTGAGGTTTACAACAGTGATTCAACAATTTTATACCTTATTCAATGTTCACCACAATAAGTATAGTCACTGTTACCATAGAACATTATTATAATATTATTGACTACATTACCTATGCTGCAATTTTCATCTCTGTGACTTATTTTATAAGTAGATGCTTACAGCATTTTTAGGTTCAGAGCAAACCTGAGAGGTAGGTACAAAAATTTCCCATATATCTCCCGCCCCCACACATGCAGAGCCTCCCCTGTTATCAAAATTCCCTGTCAGGATAGTACATTCATTATAATTAATAAACCTATATTGACACATCATTATCACTCAAAGTCCACAGTTTATATTAGGGTTCCCTCTTGGTGTTGTACATTCTATGGGTTTTGACAAATGCCTGTCATATATCCATCTTTATTGTGTCAAGCAGAAGAGTTTCACTGACCTAAAAATTTCCCTGTGCTCCCCCGATTTCCCACTGACCCCCGGGAACGGCAGATTTATTTATTTGTTTGTTTATTTATTTATTTATTATTTTTTTTTTTTTTTACTATTCCATGGTTGGGCCTTTTCCAGAATGTCATGTAGTTGGAATCCTATAGTATGTTGCATTTTCAGATTGGCTTCTTTCACTTGGTAATATGTATCTTAGGTTCTTCCATGTCTTTTCATGGCTTGATAGCTCATTTCTTTTTAGCACCGAATAATATGCCAATGTCTGGATGGGCCACAGTCTCTTTATCCATTCACTTACTGAAGGACATCTTGGTTTCTTCAAAGCTTTGGCAATTGTGAATAAAGCTGTTATCAACATCTATGTCCAGGTTCTCACGTGGACATTAAGTTTCAACTCATTTGGGTAAATACCAAGGAGTGTAACTGTGGGATTGAACAGTCTTCCCTTCCTTTTTACCAGAATGGTAGCTTTCCACGCACAGAGTTCTGCATCTTACTTTTTTCACTTGTATTTTGGAGATGACTCCATATCAGTTCCAATGAGTTCTTAATGGCAGTTAAAAAAAATATATATATTTTAATATATTTTATATATTATGTATTTATTATATATAAATTTATTTTTATGTATCTATATATTTATTTTTATATATTTATATATAATTTATTTATATATATTTATGGAAAGGATCATGCATCTAAGCTTATGACAACCAGGACACTTTTTCCTTTGGTGCCTTTCTTATGAGACATAAGGAGAAAGATTATCAACTACCTGTTGAGGAAGAAAACATGATGCAAGAAGGTCATCAACCTTAAACAGCTGGGGAGGGGGTGACTTTCTAGAAGCAAGAACATCATCATGGGGTACACAGGATAGTAGCAGGATTTGAGAAAAGAACAAGGAGTCTCAAGTCAGAAGCTAATTCAGACTTTGGCTCCCTCTCTTACCAGCTGTGTGGCTTCAGACGAGTCATTCATGAATCGGGACCCTTAGTTTCCCCATCTGTAAAATAAAGCCAGTAAAAGTGGTTCTCTCAAGTTTTGGAAGAATCCAATGAGATAGTGCTAAATGACTCTATTCGTTCTCTCAGTAACGTTTCCCAAATGCTGTACATGATGCAGAGTTCCGGAAATTGAGATGCTGGATAGAAAGATGGCAAACTCCCCCATGCCAGTAGACCTTATGCTATCCCTGTATGGAGAGATTGAACAAATAAGCAAATAAAAAATTTTAAGGTGTAGGGCTATGAAGGAAATAAACAAGGGGACATGATAGTGAGTGGTTGGATGGGGGGATCCATGTGAGATGAGGAGGTCTGTTCCCTATAGATTTCCCTCTAGAGATGGTCCCTCAACCATGTCAGAAAGGAAGGGTGTTGATGTTTTGAGTAAATTCTCTGTGCCCACTCAGTGCCAGGGGAATGCCAGCCTTGGGAAAGAAGGTTCACAGAGAGACAGGCTGTTCTCTCTTTTCTCAAAGTGAAGCTTCTCTTCCTGGTACTTTCTCTCCACGAGGCATATCTGGGGCTGATGGCACCAAGCAAGGCAACAGAGACTGTGGGCCCCAGTAACAATACACTTGACCACGCACAGATGTGGAACAGACCAGAGAGAGAGGCCGATCAGCTTTGCCTCTTCTTGCTGTGCTATCTCTGCAGCTGTGCCAAGCTGCTCATTTGTTTGGATTATAGATATTTTTTTTCTGCTAACACTGCAAAGCGGTGCATTTATGTCTATTTATGCTTGTTAAATGGTGTGCATTTAAAAGGGAAGAAACAAACTTTTATATAAAGGTATACACATATATAGTTGTATTTCTAAGCTCTTGTACTTCTAAAGCTCAGTGAGAGCAAAACAGCTTCTCATATTCACCCTCCATTCAAAAGAAAGACTGGGGCAGCCCCAGGGGAGGCAAGAGAGGGCCAGTGTGTCTTAAACTATAGTAAGTGAATCCAAAAAGGACTTGCCTGGACTCCTATCTCAAAATGCCCCAGAGGTTACTGAGAGGCCCCCAGCCTAAATCCAAGTTATTCCCTAGCAACCTTGTAAATAGTAGTAGTAGTAATCATCCTTTATTGGAGACACATGATAAACAAAGTTCTCATGCTAAGCCTAGTCCATATATGTCAATTCTTATAACAAAATTGCAAGGATGGTACTTCCAAGGTAGATCTTAGGAACTGGTAGGCGGGAGAGAAATCAAGAGGAGAATCTGTACGATTCTGCAAGGAAGGATTGATTTAAACAATGAAACTTGACGGAAGACACAAGCTAGTCAGGAGCAGAGCTGGGATCCCAGCAGAGATGATCTGATTCTCAATTCAGCATCTCTCTACCTATAGCACACCATTCAGGTCCATGTCTCCCTCCAGGAAGGCACCGGGATTTTCAAATTGCTGGCCTGCTGCTCAGGGACACCACTAGACCACCACCAGGCAGAGCCAGTCTCCTATATAGTGCTTGCATTCTGGCTCCTGGTGGTGAGAAGCTCCACGTAAGCTCTGAGTGCTGCTTGCAGCATATGGGTCAACCTGACACTATCTCTGTTGCTGTCCCACGTGGATTCCTGCCTGACCTGCCCTGACCTGTCCACTGACTAGCCTTAGCAAGACAGAAGACCAGGATAGAAATCTATTCTGATCTTTTCTTCCTCAATCAAAACTTAACTAACTGAGAAGTAAATTAGTGGTTGCCCAAGGCCGGGTGAGTAGGGGAGTGACTGCTAATGGGTACAGAGTTCCTTCTTGAGGTGATGAAAATGTTCTGGAATTAGAGAGTGGTGATGGCTGCATGGCGCTGTGATTGTACTGAAGACCACTGAATTGGTCAACTGCATGGCATGACAAACATACCACAACAAAGCCATTGAGGAAAAAATATCCTTAACCTGCCTCGTTCCTCATCTTTCCGTGGCTATTGGGTGATTAGATGTGGTGAGTTTTAAATATGTCTACAAATCTTTGACACTCTTCCATTCAACAGATAGAGTTTCATTCCTTCCCCTTGAGTAAGGGCTAAACTTGTGACTTCATCCCAAGGAATGACGTATGCCAGCAGTGAGAGTGTGATTTCCAAGACTGGGATATGGAAGGCATTGTAGCTCCCTCCCTGCTTCTCTCACTGGAATCACTCCCTCTTGAGGGAAGCCCACAGCCATGTTGTAAGGGTACTGAGCTCCCCGGAGAGGCATGTGTGGGAAGGACCTGAGGCTGCCTGCCAAGAAACACATGCATAGCCATCTTTGAAGCACTCAAGGCATCGCATGCAGACCGAAATCCCCCTGCCAGCATCCTAACCACATCCTCATGAGAGACCCTGTGCTGGAACTGCCATCTAAGCCACTACCAAATTCCTGGCCCACAGAAACTGAGAGACAATATATTTTTATGGACTTAAGACACTAAGTTTGGGGACGCTTTATTATATAGGAAGAGATAACCTTAGGTACGGTAAAATATTTATTAGATAATTCATTAGGTTATATTGGCTAACCATGTGGACAAACATGGGTGGGTTAATGCTTTATCCTTTCAAAATAGGACCTTTTTATCTTAACAGAGGAACCCTGGAGACACAACACAGTGCCCCAATTCAGATGCACGGTGACAATGGTGAGCATTTCAGGCTTGGTGACAAGCCTGTTGGGAGGTTATTTTGGGTCCAGGGCTGGGAGGTTGATGTGACTTCTAATCACTCTATGCAGCCAACTGCCCGTTCTTCGTAGGAGTGTCCCTACCCATTCCTCAGGCGGCCCAGAGAGACAATTTCTGTCAGAGGCAATGTGGGCAGAGACTCAATAATGTCACTGCTGTCCAAGTGACAGGAGAATGTTCCTGTCTCTGCCGGCTCTCATTTCCCTTGCTTTTCATGGCACCAGCTCCTTTTACTTTATCTCATCTCCCAAGAATAAAGGTGGGTCATTCCCTCCTTTATCTCTGTCACTGAGGGGCCCTTTCTATTGCAGGTAAGTTATGTCTTTGCTGCCTGCCGACTTTCCCTTTTTTTTTCATTTCCTCTGTCTCCTTTGACATTTGCTGCTGCTACAGTCCTTTGGAAATCCTAGAATTCCACTAACAATTTACCCAAAGCTGGGGATTGGAGCATAAGAGCCCTAGAGTCCACAGCAATTACTTCAGAGTTATTTATGCTTGGCTGAACCAGAAAAGACGCGCATGCCACGCATGCACACCACCACCACAACAAAAAGGCAAGCATAATGGCTCACCAGCATAAGTCTCACCATCGACAGGCCTTCCTCACACTATGGCTGAGGGTTATCACTGTATAACAAAAAAACCAAACCCATTTGTAAAGGATTAAAAATAATTTCTCAAGCCCATAATATCTCCTTTGCTATAATCTTTACCTTCCAGTGTTTCATTTCTCCATCTGCTTTGCATATGTTCAAGAATTTTCTTTCTTTCACTAACAGTATCAGGAAATGCTCAGTGGCCCCAGTTACTAACTCCAGGTTTAGAGTTTTGTGATTTCATTGCCAAACCTCTTTTAGAAACCATGAACTGTGTTGTGGCCCCAGGATTCCCATATTGGGCCCGGGGTGCCTCAAAGCACAGTGGGGAACTCAGGATATTTTACCTTTTTGGATGGAAATGCAATAAGGCTCAATGTTGAGGGTCAGTGGCCTGTGATAGTTCAGTTTAGCATTAGACCCACCTATATTCTTTTTGATAACCTCATGTCTTTGCAAAGCTGAGGTTTTGGAGGGCATGATGATAATAAGGAAATGTCACCCCAAATTCGGTGTGGAGCAAAAAATGAAAATGGTAGTCCCCAGTCTGATTCCAAGGTTTGAGAAATTGCACAGTGTACAACAGCTACATATGTCATATTCATAAGGAATTGTGATCTTTTACAAATAGAATGATAATATTAGGTTTTCATTTCATTTATATGTATTGTTTTCAATTGGGAATAATATAGTTTGACATAAATACCTATTAAGCTGTTTGGACCCAACTACTTCATACATGGTGTTTCTTTGGGCCTCCTGGCTCTGGGGGAAAAATAACTGACATACTCAAAGAGCAGTGAGCTAAGAAAGTTTGGGATACTCTGTTGTGGCCCAGCCTCACCCCATCCATCTCTGACATCCTATGCCTTGCCAGAGAGCACTGGGTGCTTTTCCCTGTACTCACCATGCTTCGTTGGCTCTAAGAACTTCACGCATGCTCTCTTCTGTTGGGAACAGCTCTCCTCTCTCCTCTCTTCAGTGTACACTCTCAGATCAACTGTATTTGCAATGATCATAGTACCTATCATATTGTATTTCATTGATTTGCTCACACATCTGCTTTTCCACCGTGAGCTTCTTGAGAGTGAAGAACTTTCTCACCTTGGTATACCTAGCATTGGCTGACCAGAGAATAAGGGGTCAGTCTGTTACTGGAAGATGAGTTGAAAATTCTGCTGGCTAGATGTTGCCTCTTACCCTCTCCTCCACAGACATTCCTATTACTCCCAACCTCCACTGAGTCATCTGGTGGATCAGGGATCGGCTGGTCTTCCTTCCCCTGGAAAGCATATCATTTAACACTTAACATATTAACAAGGTGACTCTCTGTTCCTCTGAGCAAGTCTCTTTGTCTCTTGGGTGCTCAGTTGAATTACCTATGAAGGTGAGTATCAAGATGCTTTATCTGACCAAAGAGAGGGCAGAGACCAGTTTACCTCTGAAGGTAAACTTGTGCCAAGAATCCAGGACTGTACGGTAATTTATGATGTAGAGTTTCCAGGCCACTGAAGCAGAATCTGTGTACAAGATAAATGGACCAATCAGGTACAAAAAGAATTTGTTCTTAATTTGAGTAATGAAATTCATTAAATAAAGGAAACCCCTTTTAATTGGTATGTCCAGATAATTGAGGACTCTGTTCTTTGTCCTTGGCCTGAATCAGTAGTTATTTTACATGGATGTGGGATAGGCCTGAACCTTCAGTGAGACCCTCCCGGGGTCCAAAAGTAATCCCAAAGCTGACTTTGAACCCAAATAATGAACTTTTCCCTATCTTTCACTTGAGACTTCACTCTAAACCATACCTTGGTCTCTATCATTGCCTTTTTTGATATTTTGGATTGTTTACTCACAAATTTCACTTTTTTTTTTTTTCCCTGAAGTAATCTCTCCTAGACCTTCTACTTCTCTCATTTTCAGCTTTTAAGCTCTGTCTCACCTGGCTCTTTGCCTAAACTTGTACACATATTTAAGTCTTATCTAAAAAAAAAAATCCCCTTCCTTGGATCCTACATGATCCTTTAGCTTTCTTTCCCACCCCTTACAGCCGGGCTTCAGAAAAGAGTGGTCTGAGCTGGCTGTAACCAGGATTGCTAGGACTTAACCTAATCTCCATCTAGACTACACCTTCAGGGCTGAGGTACCCGACCCTGTCAATAGCATCAGACCTCATCTGACCTCAGCCTCATTTGTCTTCCTTTTCTCCGATACTAGTGGTTCTGAAACTTCCCCAGGAGGGCTTGTTCAAACAAAGATCACTGAAATCCACCTGAGAGTGTCTGGCTTAGTAAACCTGGTTTGGGGCTCTAGCACATGCATTTCTAACAAGTTCCCTGGAGATGCCAAAGGAGCTGGTCTTCGGACCACACATTGAGAAACATTACTAGGAATGATTTGTCTGCTCCCAGCACCCTGACCCCTACATGTTTGGTAATATGTTGAGATATTCTGGTTGTCATGAGACAACCAGGAGGGTCGGTGATACTGGGAATCTAGTGGGTAAAATCTAGGGATGATGCTCGACATTCTAAAACGTATGGGACAACCACATTACCTCTCCCAAATAAAGAATTATCTGGCCCAAATGATCAGTGGTACAAAGAAACCCTTGAGAAACCCTCCTCTAGGGACTGTCCTGGGCCAGCTGGTGTCTGATCATACTCTCTCTGCTTACCCAGTTGGCCTCTATAGCCCTTTGATTCCACTTCCTAAATATGTCTTATCTGTCTTTACCTTCTCATGCCACGATCCCTCCTTATTTCAGACTTCATAACCTCCCATAGGGATTACTTACTGCAGTAGCTTCTTAAACGGATTTTTTACCAATAAGGTCATCCCTCCCAAACTGACATGAACTCTGAGTGTGTGGCATCCTTAGTTAAATGCTGTCAATGCCTTCTTTCCCCATCAGTGCCTCTATGAGATGTCAGAAATTGGAACATTCTGACTCCTGCCAGCCTTACTAGTCTCCTCTGCCCCACCGCCCCCTTCCCATACACCATGCTTCTGCCCTGCAAAGCTAAATACAATTGCCCAAAGAGTGCCACCTGCTGCCTCATTTCCAGGCATGTAATCTGTTCCTTCTATCTAAGAAGACTCTTTTGGGGGCGCCTGGGTGGCTCAGTGGGTTAAAGCCTCTGCCTTCTGCTCAGGTCATGATCCCAGGGTCCTGGGATCGAGCCCCGCATCGGGCTCTCTGCTCTGCAGAGAGCCTGCTTCCTCCTCTCTGTCTGCCTGCCTCCGTGCCTACTTGTGATCTCTGTCTGTCAAACAAATAAATAAAATATTTTTCAAAAAAAATAAATAAAAATTAAAAGACTCTTTTGCAGTCTCTGCTTCACTAATTCTTTTCCGACTTTTAAGACTCAACTCAAGTGCCACTTCCTTCAAGGAACTCTTTCTGAGTAATCGCTGGCTGAGTTAGGTATTCTGTCTGTGCTCATCTATCCTGATATTTATCCCACAGAAGGGGCAGGATAGGACAGTATTCAACACTCTGAATTTGAGCTGAATTGCCATGATTTGAATCCTAGTTCTGATGCTTATTGGCTGTGCTATCTTGAATAATAGTCTACTTAACTGTATTTCATTTTTTGTATTTGTTTGTAAAAATGGGGTTGATATGGTACCTACCTCATCAGGCTGTTGAGTATCAAATGAGTTAATATACAGGCATACCTCATTTTATTGCAATTTACTTTATTGTACTTCACAGATATTATAAATTGAAAGGTTTTTGAAGCAACCCTGTGTCAAGCAAGTCTGTTGGTACCATTTTTCCAACAGCATTTGTTCAGTTCATGTCTCTATGTCACATTTTGTTAATTCTCACAAACTTCCAAACATTTTCATTATTATTACATTTGTTATGGTGATCTATGATCAGTGATCTTTGATGTTACTAATGTAATTGTTTTGGAGACCCCGTGAACCACACCCATATAAGACAGCAAACTCAATGATAAATGTGTGTGTTCTGACTACTCCATAAGCCAGCTGTTCCCTCATCTATCTCCCTCCCCTTACGCCTCTCTATTCCCTAAAACACAAAAATATTGAAATTAGGCTAATTCATTACCTATTATGGCCTCTAAGTGGTCAAGTGAAAGGAAGAGTCACACATCTCATTTTAAATCAAAAGTTAGAAATGATTAAGCTCAGTGAGGAAGTCATGTCAAAAGCTGAGATAGCCCAAAAGGAAGGCTTCTTGTGTCAAACAGTTGGCCAAGTTGTGAATATAAAGGAAAAATCCTTGAAGGAAATTAAAGGTGCTACCCCACTAAAAATGCTTATACCTGAATGGTAAGAAAGCTAAACAACCTTATTGCTAATGTGGAGAAAGTTTTCACGATTTGGAGAGAAGAGCAAACAAGCCTCAACATTTCCTTAAGCCAAAGCCTAAGCCTGAGCAAGGCCCTAACTCTTTTCAATTCTGTGAAGTCTGAGACAGGTGAGAGTTAGAAGCTAGCAGAGGTTTTCGCATGAGGTTTAAGGAAGGAAGTCATCTCCATAGCATAAAAGTGCAAGGTGAAGCAGGGAGAGTTGATGCTTATTTGCCATTCTGAAAATCCTAGGGTGCTTAAGAATTATGCTAAATCTACTCTGCTTGTGTCCTATAAATGGAACAATAAAGCCTGGAAAACAGCACATCTGTTTGATACATGGTTTACTGAATATTTTAAGCCCACTGTTGAGAACTACTACTCAGAAAAAAAGATTCCTATCAAAATATTACTGATCATTGATGATACACCCGGTCACCCAAGAGTTCTGATGGAGATGGACGATGAGATGAATGTTATTTTCTGGAGCCCATGGATTAAAGCATCATTTCAACTTTCAAGCCTTAACCATTTAAGAAATGCATTTCATAAGGGCTATAACTTCCATAGAGAGCAATTCCTCTGATGAATCTGGCCAAAGTAAATTGAAAACCTTTGGAGAGGATTTATCATTCCAGATGCCATTAAGAACGTTTGTGATTCATGGGAAGAGGCTAATTTATCAGCATTCATAGGAGTTCAGAAGTGGACCAACCCTCCAGGATGACTTTGAGCATTCCAGACTTCAGCAGAAGAAGTAACTGCAATGGGGTAGAAACAGCAAGAGAACTAGAATTAGAAATGAAGCCTGAAGACGTGATGAATTGCTGCAATCTCAGGAGAAAGCTTGAATGGATGAGGAGTTCTTACGGATGAGCAAAGACAGTGGTTTCTTAAGACGGAAAGTACTCCTGGCGAAGATGCTGTGAAGGTTGTTGAAATGACAACAAAAGATTTAGAATAGTACATAAACTTAGTTGATAAAGCATCAGCAGGATTTGAGAAAATTGACTTCAATTCTGGAAGAAGTTCCATGTGTAAAATGCTGTTGAACAGCACTGCATACTACAGAGAAATCGTCCACAAAATCAGGAGCCAATCCATGCAGCAAACTTCATTGTTGGCTTATTTTAAGAAATTGTCACAGCCCCTCTAACATTTAGCATCCATCACCACACTCATTAGGCAGCGGCCATCAACATCCAGGCAAAGACCCTCCACCAGCAAAAAGATTACAACTCACTGAAAGTTTGGATGGTAGTTGGACATTTTTTTTTTTAGCAATAAAGAGTTTTTAAAATTAAGGTATGTACTTTTTTTCTTGGAGATAATACTATAGCACATTTAATCGATTACAGTATAGTGTACACCAGCTTTTATATGCATCGGGAAACAAAAAAAAAAAATCATTTGGCTCATTTTACTGCAGTATTCACCTTATTGTAGTGTTCCAGAACTGAACCCACGATCTACCTCAGAGGTTTGCTGGTACACACAAGGAGCGTAGAACAGGGCTTAGCAATTAATGAACAGTTTTGTAGTGATGGCCATTATTATTATTATTTACATGTCTCTCCACCTCACTGGATGGTAAACTCTGTGAGAATAGGAACATGTCTTTGATTTGAGGCTTTATACCTTGAACAAGGATAATAGTGTCTCTCACATTCCTCTGTCACTATAATGTAAAGCAGCAGGGAAATAATGAATGTATGAAAAGTATAGAACAATCGTGAAATGTAAAAGATTTATTTTTCTAAACCACCTTTTTTTTTTTTAATGAATCTGGAATAAAGGGCACTAGTCTGATCTATGTTGATTTACATACTGCTCTTCACAGAAAAGTTGAAGAAGATTTTAGGTGAAAAATAATTTGCTGAGGCTTTGAGAAGCTAGAAAATGAAGGGAACATCTTCATGTTACAAAAATCATTCTGGCCAGTCATCAGCATTTTCCAAGGAGTATGTCAAAACAGTAATTATTCCAGGTGATACTAGCAAATGTTTTTTCTTTATAGTTTGGGGTTGGAGATTGTATCTATAGTCAAATAAATTTGATAAACAATTAATTTAATTTAGATTAAACAATCAAAACAAGTTTCTTTGTGGGAGGACTTTTTAGAGACTTTCCCAAGCTAATGGGCACCTTCAGGAATCTCCAGGAGGAGATCTCAGATCCACTGAGGGGACAAAATTTCCCGAAGTTCTTTGACTTCAGAACCCTTTTTTATCAAGTGTACTGGGAAACAAGAATTTCATGTACACACTTTCAAAACACATAGTGGAAAACGTTGATTCAGGCCATCTTTCTTATTTACAGACATGGAAGGTAATATACAGAGATATTCAGTGACTTGCCCAAATGGACATGGTCAATGTAGAGTCCAAGTCCTGCCTCAACCAGGGTTTTTTCAAACAACCGTACTAAAGCCATTCTTTCTAAACTCTTAGAAAGAGGCCTGAGGCAACTGGTTTACTTCCAAAGTGATTTTCCACATCAAATTCCAGAATCTCAAGATATTTCGATGCAAAGTTTGTGAAAAACATAAATGAAGTGGATTTCATCTCCTTTCCAGTAAGATGTTGAATGACCCTAACTTCTCTGAAGTTCTAAATTCAGTCTCTCACAAGACTTCTTCTTTCAATGCCTGCATGTAAGAGGAGTTCAACTAATGCTCATTGAACATTGAGTCTTCCATAATTTCTCCTATCCATGGAGGATGATCTCCCTCCTCCAAAACACTTTTTCTGTACTCTTCAATGGCAGTTTTCATAACATCTCACTTAACTATTTATATAAATTCTCTTTTCAACATTAGATTATAAAATTCTAAAAGAAAATGTCTTCATCTCATCCATCCCTATAAATTGATATCACAACTTAATCCTAGGGAAAGAACTCCTATAGTCATTTAAACATTACTATAAATTAAGGTTCAACATTTCTCATCCCATGTTAAGCCAGGTGGATTAAGTTTATATTGCAGTAACAAACAGCACCAAAATATCAGTGATTTAACCCAATAAAGGGTCCTCACACATGTTATAGATCTCACATGGGCCAGCAGAACTCTGCTCCATAATAATCCAAGATCCAGGCTCACAGAAGGCTTGACCAGCAGCCTCCTCAGTCACAACAGCTAGGAAGAGTGCTGGAGGTCTTACACACAGCATCTCCTGTCTCGGCCCAGAAGTGACACAAGCTACTTCTTTCTTCTCAAAGTCCATTGGTTAGAACTTGCCATATGGTCTTTCCCAACTGTGGGGAGCAGAGAAGTCTAGTCATTTCATGTGACCAAAAGAAAAGGAAAACCAGATATGGGTAAAACCTAGAAATCTCTAACACACTGTGCGTTTGTAAAAATTAAGCTTTGTTCCTAGTAGCAGAATGAAGGGATTTTACTCTTAACAAATGCTTAAGGTAACTTTTTATTGATGAATGGATCAAAGTTAGAGGTATTTCAAAGAACAGGGAATATTGCTTGAAATCCGAGATCCTAGATTCCAGATTGGAATCCCAAACTAATTTTGTCCATACTCTCTGACCCTGAGCAAATATGATTACCACTCTGGACCTTAGATTTTTTTTATCTGTAAACTAAGTGATCAGATGACATTATTTCTAAGTTCCCTTCTTGCTCAAATATTCTAACATTCTATGGTGTATTAGGGGGCATCCAGCTCAGCCATACTCAACAGAATTATTGCCTTGAACACCAGTTGGGTTTTTGTCCTAAATAAATGGAGAAGCCACCAAGGAGAGAACAGTGCAGAGAGAAAGGATCCAGAAATAGCCTTTCCTTTCAAGCCAGAGTCAAGCAGGAGGCTTGAGCACACTGGAGATGTCTACTTTGCTTTGGGGAGATGCCAGAGCTGTCTTTTCAATCAAAGAGGATTTTAAGAGGAGCACAAAAATTCTTTAATGCTCTCTGAGCTGCTCTCTGGCCCTGGCTCAGGAAACATTGTTATTGTAACTGAGACGCCAGGACATTTGGCAGTGTTTTATTCTTGTTTGGCCCAGTGCAGCTCTTTATTTATTAAAGCCTCAGGTCTCTTCAGGCCATGGTTCAGTGTATTAATTTATGTAGTTTGCCTCCCTAGAGAGAAGACCAATTTGAATCCCCTCAGCTTCATTATGACCCAATTTTTGTTGAGATATTAACCCTGAAGCTCTTTCTTTCCTCTCCTTTCTTTTTAGGTCTGTAAAAGGAATGTGAGGCCCCCTCTAGGCAGAAGTCAAGATCCAACACCTCACCCCTCCCCTTTCAAGTCTGCTTCTCTTGCTTCACTGTCCCAAAAGGAATTGGACTCTCAGTTTCATTCAGTCAGTTATAAGTTAACACCTGATATTTCTCTAGTGCTAAGTATATGCAAGCCATATGTTAGCATGAATTAAATAAGACCCAGTCCCTGCCTTCAAGGGTCTAGGAATGAACAGACAATCCCTATAGTAGTTCAACTTACGATTTTTTTTTTAACTTTCGGATGGTGTGAAAGTGAAAAGAGTTCAGTAAAAACTGTGCTTTGAATTCTGAATTTTTATTTTATCCTGGCTAGTGGTATACAGTATAATACTCTATTGTGATACCACAGCTCCCATTCAGCCATGTAATTAAGAAGGCAAGCAACCAATACACTTAAAACCACTCTGTACCATGCAACCATTCTGTTTTTCCCTTTCAATACACTGTTCAGTCAATTACATAAAATAGACAAGACTTCATTATAAAATAGCTTTGTGTTAGATTATTTTATTGTAGGCTAATATAAGTGTTCAGAGTACACTTAAGATAGGCTAAACTAAGCTGTGATGTTTGGTGAGGTGTATTAAGTGTATTTCAACTTATGGTGTTTTCAGTTTAGGGTAGGTTTATCAGGACACAAGCTCATCAGAAATCAAAGAAGATTTGTAGTGGGGAGCCATATGTGAAGATAAACTTCTCCAGGAGAGTGTGGCAGGTGCAGAACTAAAGGTGAGTAAACAAGAAGGAATGTGGAGGAGGGGATGGGCAACGCTACCTAAGAGGCATAGGTGGGGCAGATTTCTAGAGAAGAGTACTTGACTTGGGTCCTGAAATACAGGTAGAGTTTACCAGATGTGGATGAGTGTATGTCCCAGCCTGGGATAAAGTATGATGGGGTAAAATAATATTCCATGTTTGAGAAACTTCAAATAATTTCAAGTGACTCAATCATAAATTCACCCAAGTATGAGGGAGAAGAAGTGCAGAAGTGAGAAAGGGGACAGATCATGGTGGACCTTGTTCTTTGAAAACAATTTGGGGAAAAAAATGAGAAACCATTGTCCTTCTCAAGAGTGCTTGGAGAATGGGTTCCCAAAGACCAAAATATCTCCTAAGGTCCTAAAATAAATGATATCAATCAGACTCCCAAAGGAAAACAGCACTCTCACATTATGTGTTTATTTACAAAGGGGATCATTGAGAAAGGCAGGTGTATAGAACAGCCACAAAGGAAGTGCAGTGTCCAGGGGTCCAGGGGCAAAAGAGCTGTCATCACCATCAGGATGAAGGGATGAAGGGAAGGTGTAGGTCTTGGAACTCAGAAGGGGAGAGTTGTGTAGAAGAAGGATGTGTAGGAGACAACCAGGAGAAAAAATTCCCTGAATACCATCTCCCTTCTCCCTCCAGTTGTTTGCCAAGTTGTAGGCCCTAACTGAACCAGAAGCCAAAGCCTGTTGACATGACCAGAATCTATCTTATAGGGTGTGGAAGACAAAATACGCCAGGCAATTAAAGAGATAGTATTATCCTGGCTATCGCAATAGAGAAAACATTAATTAATGAGCAATGACTCAAATAACAGGAAAGGAGTCTGGGTTTTGTAGAGGCAAGTAAGTAAGAGAATCGTGAAGAAGAGTGGAGTGGAGGTGGGTATTACCCATATCAAATGGGAAAGGGTGATTCTTTGTGGTCAGTCTACTTCCCTAAACATGAAAGTGGGAGAATTTCCTAATGGTCACTGTTTTGGGGGACCGTAGGGCTCAGATGAAGTTCGACACTGTCAATTCCCCTATCATTCAAGATGAATGAGTTTTATTCATCCCTGAACATCTCAGAAACATTCACAAGGCTCCTGAGTAGGGCAAAGCAAAATCTAAGAAACAGTCTCTCAAGGACTATTGTTGGCATTGTTCCTATAAAATCAGTTGAGCCATCTGTTGTTGAAAGGTGGTGGCAAAAATCAGTTTTTTTTTTTGAAGTTCTGGATATCAGGCATCTTATATGAAAAAGAAAAATATTGCTATAGAAGTTTGTGTCAAGTAGTCAGGAGTTGAGCCTTGAGGGCAACCAGTCTGGTGGAACACAGGTCAGTGGAGGAGTGTCTTTCAGTTATGCAACACCACTCACTGGATTTCTGAAAGCTAGAAGGTCAATGCTCTGGTAAAGTGCATGGTATTGGTTACCTCTCATATAAGGACATGCATGACCGGAGCTTTTCACTGGATTTGCTTCTTTAGGGGCCCTGACAGCAGCGAGTCCAGGAAAAAATCTGGCCTGCGCATGGTCTGCTGCAGCAATGAATCCTTCAAGGTTTATGTCAAGTCATTGGACTTTGACTCTCAGGGCCTCTTCCAAGGGCCAGAGCAAAGCAACTTAGAGTTCCAATAGACAGGAAGCTGGGTGGTCAGGTTTTAGTTCTCCATGTTACCAGCTCAGAGGAGAGGGAGAAAAATTGGAAAATTTAGTGTGGAGTATTGTAGTTAGATACTGAAAGGAACTGAAAGAATGGAAAATTTGGTATTATTGGCAATGCGGGGAAAGCAACAGTATCCAATCCAATTTGCAGGTAGACGCCACAAGTGGTTTTTCCGAGCGTTGGGGAAAGGAGAACATCAACTAAATATCTACCACATATGACAGAGTTTGTGTATCAATCAGTTTTCTGCACTTGACATAGAAGCACAGAATAGCTCAAAGGCAATGAAAAACAGGGTCAGAACCTAATAACTGGGAAAAAAGTGCACTGGGCACTGTTGACATAAAATCTCTCTTTACAGTCACCCTCCTCTTGATCAAAAATAATCTCAAAGAAAAATTATTCTTGATCGCCAAATAAGGATATTGTCATCCAATTTGGCCAGATGATTTACACAGATGCAGCAAGAATGGTAATTTACCATTACATAGGTCTTCTTAAGTTTGCTTTTCTGGCGGCTTTTATTTTTATTATTATTATTATGTTATACATATAGTACATCATGTTATACATACAATACATCATTAGTTTTTGATGTAATGTTCCAAGATTCATTGTTTACGTATAACACCCAGTGCTCCATGCAATCCCTGCTCTCCTTAATAACCCACCACCAGGCTGACCCATCCCCCAACCTCCCTCCCCTCTAAAACCCTCAGTTTGTTTCTCAGAGACCACAGTCTCTCATGGTTCATCTCCCCCTCCGATTTCCCCTGCTTCACTTTTCCCTTCCTTCTCCTAATGTCCTCCATGTTATTCCTGATGTTCCACAAGTCTGGAAGCTTTTAAAAAGAATCTCAGATGGACTTTTAAAATCCTTGGAAGCTAGAAAGTCAAGCCAAGAACCTAACCACAGATCTTACCTGCAGTATCTATAGATTTCAGTTAAATCCACTCTTCTTAGGGTTCCAAAAAAAGTCCTACTTTTCCTGAGCCTCCCATATATGTGACTTTTCACCTGTCACACTAGAAACTCTAGTGTAAGGCAGATACAAGGACAGTTTTTGCAAAGAGGCTTTGTAAACATTGGCTCCCTAAAGTCAACCTTTGTTTCTTTAAAGTGTTTGGTCATATGATTAAGTGAGCGTCAGTCTCAAATATATCATTCCAAGTAAGGCCACTATTGCATAACTATTATTTCCAAATGTCTTGCTAACATTAAAGACTGATAATTATTTTTTTTTAAAGATTTATTTATTTGACAGATAGAGATTACAAGTAGGCAGAGAGGCAGGCAGAGAGAGAGAGAGGAGGAAGCAGGCTCCCCGCTAAGCAGAGAGCCCGATGCGGGGCTCGATCCCAGGACCCTGGGATCATGACCTGAGCTGAAGGCAGAGGCTTTAACCCGCTGAGCCACCCAGGCGCCCCAAGACTGATAATTATTGAACCTATTCAAATCAGCATATTGCCATGAAAAGAGAATATTTAATAGTTCCCGAATACTGGAGAGGTCAGGTAGGAAGAAAAAGATAAACATGTTATTTCTGTTTATAAAAGCATAATCTATTTAATTATTGCGAGTTATAGTCAGCCTAAGAGAAAAGACAACTTAGGGGGATTTCTTTATATCCAGAAATAGGATATTAAAATATGAACAACATTCCTAACACAAGCCACATTCATCCTTCATCATTTAGTCCTATATAATTAATTCTTTTTCCACTGCAACTTGGAATAGCAATCTCATGAACCCATCTGCTTTTTGACTAATGTCCTGGAAATTCTGACTCAGTTCATTTGTCTCTACAATTGTTTAAGTGAGGCTTTCAGAAGCTTGTACCCAAAAGTATCTGGCAAAATTCCTTTCCACAGGGCTCTGAGACAGTCTCCTGTTGAAGAAAACTGCTCAGGCATAGACCTGAGTGGTACAGGCGAGACCACTCACAGAAGAATCAGAGTAATACAAGACTTACTGTCGGTGACAAAAAACTCAAAATGATTGTAGTTACTTTATTACTGATCACGTTCAAAAGTGAAAGATCTGGGGGCACGTGGCTGGTTCAGTTGGTAGAGCAGGCAACTCTTGACCTCAGAGTCCTGAGTTTGAGCCCAGAATTGGGCATAGAGCTTACTTAAAAACACCACTCAGAAGTGAAAGATCTGATGAAAGTTCATTACAAGAATAATGTAGCTAAAAAGCAAATTGGGATGTTACTGTGATGTGCAAAACAAAGTCAATCCAAGACAAGTTTTAGATAAAGTAACTGTAAACATAATGATTCATCCTATTTTCAAAGAATAGTAGATATTGCATCTAACTTTTAAAAACGGATGAACATAACCTTTACAGAGAAAAATATCTTCAGATACAACATGGAATAATCCTGAGACATAATATGCAATTGGTATTAACCACATAATTAGAACGTACCAGGAATATATTGATAGTATCAAGCAAAGAGATTCAGTAAGTCTGAAGTAGGTCCTAAGTCTCTGTATATCAGTAGAACTCTGTAGGTCAGTAATGTGAATCCTCACTTGAAAACCACTGGCCTGGATACTAGATTCAAATTAAAGAAGTAACGTTGTTACCAAATTAACATTTAAAAAATAAATTATGACTAATAACTACTGAACTGTCTTTGTCTAAGATTATGCAATGTAACACAGGGACTTTCAGTAATAGAAGCATACCACAGATGGTGAGGGCACCGACAATTCTCTAGGAGCTTCCCATATAGCATTTCATTTCTAATTTTTTTTTTAAAGATTCTATCCATTTACTCAACAGACAGAGAGAAAGAGATCACAAACGGGCAGAGAGGCAGGCAGGGAGAAAGGGGGAAGCAGGCTCCCTGCCAAGCAGAGAGCATGACACAGGGCTCAATCCCAGGACCCTGAGATCATGACCCAAGCAGAGGGCAGATGCTTAACCCACTGAGCCACCCAGGTGCCCCCATTTCTAAATATTTATACTAGCAACATTTTACCCATATGGATTTAACCTAGGGAAAGTTAGGTATCTTTTCTGATTTGGCAATGTTTTTCATGCAACTCATCAATGGTAACATATCAAATAAACCTAATTATTCCCAGCACCTCTCTTTTTACCAGGGAAAAGACCAAATCACTTGTGATTTTCTGGGGACCCTCTGGGAAATCTTAAAGACAGACTTAAGAGTAAAAGAGACCATTTAGGATTCAACTTAGGAAAGGCAAAATACCAAAAATTTTCAGGACAACTTGGACACTGGTTAAGATAGGATCCTGGGTTACTGAGAGTAGTAAGTGGGTACCAATGTAATCAAAATGACAGTAATAAGATCAAAAAGTAAACATAGGAGATACCATGATGATAACCTAAACTTAGCTCTTTTAAAAGTGAAAGGCTTTGGGGCACTTGAGTGGCTCAGTTGGTTGGGCATCTGCCTTTGGCCCAGGATCCTGGGATCGAGCCCCATGTTGGGTTCCCTGCTCAGTGGGAGCCTGCTTCTCCCTCTCCTCCCTACCCTACCCATGCTCTCTTCTCATTATCTCTGTCTGTCTCTCTCTCAAATAATTAAATAAAATTTTTAAAAAAAAGTGAAAGGCTTTGTTCTCTTAAATAATCACAGATATGACAAAGTCAACATAAAGCATAGGAAATTATTCTTATAATAGAGAATCTTTGTTCTCTGGACAGGTGACACAAAAGCTATTAGTAAACTTAGAAACTCTTATCAGAGGCAGACCAATAACCTCAGAAAATTCTGTCATCTTAATTGAGAAAAAAATGAATTCTAGTTTTCATCAGCACAATTGATGCTTAAAGCTTTTTAAAATATGTGTGTGTGTGTGTGTGTGTCTGTGTGTGTGCATTTATATATAGATAGACATTTTATTTATTTATTTATTTATTTGAGAGAGAGAAAGTGGGAAAGAGACCAGGAGCAGGGGAAGGGTCAAAGGGAGAAGCAGACTTCCCATTAAGTAGGGAGCCTGATGCAGGACTTGATCCCAGGACCCTGGAATCATGACCTGAGCAGAAGGCAGACAGTTGACCGACTGAGTCACCCAGGTGCCCTGATGCTAAAAGGTTTTTAAAAAAAAAAAAAGATCTTGAAGATAAATCATAAATCTTAGCCAGCTTTGATCATGGCAAGTAAAACTGCCTGTCTGCAAACTTGCTATAATTTTTATACCCATTCAGGTTTGTCCTAAATTCTCATTCTTGAAGAACTAATTATTTTATTTTAGGACAAAATTGCTGTCTCTCTTTTCTCTCTCTCTCTCTCTCTCTCTCTAAAAAACATGTCTCCTTCAGTACAGTTTCTCAAAGTGACAAAAAATAAGCAAATTTATTAACAGACCCAAAGATACAGCCTCTCTGCATCCTATGGGAAACTTTGGAATATTCAATTCATGAAAGTGTTTATTTACCTCTAAACCAATTGGAATAGAGCTCTTTTAAGAGATTTTATGATCTAATTTGGTAATACCATCTGAATATAGGAATATATTATAAAATTACACATATACATATGGATATGGAAAGACAGTTTATAGATTCAATTTTAAAATTTCACATAAACACAGAAATACAACATTCACTGCTTCATATCAAAGAGCTGTTCTCTTTTCATTGGATATAAATTCTTAATTGATTTGATCTAAAAACAGACAAATTGACAAACAGAAAAGAGTAACAATATGGATTATCTGTCATCTCTCACCCATCAGAGACAAGGTATCTATAAACCATCGATCCATTTGCAGAAATCACAAAGGTCAGATCATAAAACCGTGAGAAGCTGGCGTTAGAAATCAGCGAGTCCAGGTATCCCCCACCTCCTGAAAGCTGGCGTTACACCACATCACTTTTATGAAAGACCTACAACAGAACAGTACCGGCTTTTTCCACAAAAGTGAAAATCCTCTTCAGATTTCTTCCCATTAGTAAAAACTAGTCCTAATGTTAAGTCTTTCATAAAAGCAAAGTGATATAACTCAAACTTTTGGAAAGTGGCCCTGTTCTTTGTTTTATTCCATTTTGTTGGGTCGGTGGCTCCGGGAATGCAAGAGGAACAATAGAAATGACTGCCGGGCACCATCTTCCAGCTCCCTACCCCCTCTTCCTCAACCCTTGACTCTCCCCCCAAAAGGATGTATGCCCAGGTCAGGGCTCCATAGGTAACCCGATACCTATGCAGGAAACAGAAGCATCAGGACCCCCCACCCTATACCCTCCAATCACCAAATATCCTACCATATATGGATGTAAGCCCATGCCCTGCCTTGGCCCAATAAAAGACCCCCGCCGACTCCCTCCCAGTGGGACTTCCCAGACTCCACTTTCCAGAGTCGCAGAACCTCACCCGAGGGTGCCCGCCTCCTCCCAGCCTGACTTTCCTGGCTCCCCTTCTCCTGAACCCTGAAACTTCGCCGGAGAGTGCCTTTAATAAATCTTGCCTCAAGCCTACCTCGCCTGGTGTCTTGTTTATCTCGCCTATATAACCTTACACATTTCTGATTATAAAATTTTTCATACAAGCACTCTACTTTCTAATGGTAGGGGAAAACTGTACTCCAAAAGAATCAAAATCAACTTCGTACAATACTATCAATGGACAAGAGTCTGGAACACGGGACCAGGAGTCAGATGTACCAATGGGTCCCCCAGTCACCAGTCAGGAATGGAGCACTTGGTGTCAACACAGGGGGCTGATTACTTGAGTGGAATAAACAAGAATCTGAAGGAGAAGCCCAATCGGGGTCAAGGCTCCATACTGTCAGAGACAAAGTACCAGACCACGGAAGAGGTGAGTTTCTTCAGGCTGTTGCGATAAGGAGAAAATCTATTAATGAGTAATCCCAAAGAAACGGAGGAAGATCTGGGGTTTTATAGAACCAGGTAAATAAAGGAATTGTAAGGGGCAGTGGATGTGGGTATGATGACTTCGATCATTGGGAAGGGAGGGGTTCTCTGCCTTTAGGGGCTTTCTGAAACACAAAAGGTGGGACATTTCAGAAAACAAAAGGATAGGAAGTTTTCTTAACCCTTGTAGTTTTCCCAGCAAAGAGAGCTCAGGTCAAGGTATTTTTTGTTTGTTTGTTTTTTAAGATTTTATTTGAGAGAGAGAGAGAGAGAGCATGAACAGGAGAGGCAGAGGGAGAAGCTGACTCCCTGCTTAGCAGGGAGCCTAACTTGGCGCTCCACCCCAGGACTCTGGAATTGTTGGGTCCCCCAATAATGCGTCCATGGTCAAAGGAATGAGACTGATACAAAGTGAAGGTCAAGCAAAGCTTTAAATCGTGCCAAACATCGAGAATCAAACTGACCCGCCAGGGCCATCTCTTGCAAAGAGGCAACCCCTCTCTGCCTTACAGACTAGCTTTTAGGGCAAAGGCCATGTGGTTGGGTCTGGCCATGCACAGGTGGCCAATGAGATTATAACACACAGAGAAAGCTGCACAGTCATGCTAGGTCACACATAAGTGACCAATTGAATCACAATTTACCCTATAGTAGATATTTGAATTAGCCTATCACCTTCGTCAGAATTGGCGCCCAAAAGGCATCCAAAGGGTAGGGCCCATACTCCTTGGTAGCTAGGGAGACAGTATGCGCCCCCACCGATTCGATACCTCCACCTGGCCTGACCCACCCTTGTATTTGGGCTTTGTTACCTGGGACTGGTTTCCGGGACTTGTCTTTAAGTAAGTTCCCTGAAGGTGGGGGGTTGGGGGGAGGCAGGGTCAGGATGGAGCTGCTCTGGCTAAATAGGCCCTTATAGGATCACGACCTGAGCCAAAGGCAGGTGCTTAGCTGACTGAGCCACCAGAGCGCCCCTAGGGCTCAGGTGAAGTTTAACTTTGTGAGGGCTTATCAAGCGCATGGGAGTTAGCCATGACTAGGTTTGTTACTTAAGGGGCTTTGACTAGAGCATCTCACCACAGCGATCACTGCAAACCATGGTACGATGCGTCCTCGGATTTTTTTTTTTACACTAATGTTTAAAGGTGATTCATCTTCTGAAACAGAACTTCAGACTGGCAATCCTGCTCATGATCCAGGCCCTTCGTCCGAAAGCTTCCACAAACACTGTTGCGGCTTCAGGGCCCCAAGAGTCAGGTGGGAAAGGTGAGGCGAGAGACAGCCAAGGACAGGGTGAGGAGGGCCCTTTGGGAGAACCTAGGCTCCGGAATTAGAAGTGTGATTCTGTCTGGCCGAGAGCCTGAGCCTTGGGGCCAAACTCTCCGGGTTTTAATCCAGATTTTGCCTCTTACTGCCTCTGTGATCTTGAGCGAGTTACTTAACCTCAGTTTTCTTCCATTGTTAAATGATACCCATAGCATCTGCTTCCAAGGAATTCTGTGATTTAATAAAAATAAAGCACCCGGAATTGTGTCTGCAATGTGGAATTAGCTATGCCGACTGCTAGAACTTTGATGGCTGCTGTCACTCTTCTTCCTTCCTTGGCTCAGTATTGCTCTCTGGAGCATTGTCATGATGCTGACACTCCCCTCTAGCAGTGGCTCATCGGCCCCAGTCCCAGTGGATTTAGGGCGAGAAGGGTAGCTAAGGGCTCCACTTGATATCACATCTGCATAGCTTTTTAGGCAACAGCTCCTGGAGTCAACTGATCAAATCCAATAGGGAGGTTTTGGAGGTTGGGCTCTGGGTTAAGTCCTGCCATGCCACCTTTTTCTGTGAAACAAAGCTTGACTGAGGGTTTGTATTCTATGGCCCCAGAAAGGTTCTCTTTCCATCAGTATGTACCCAGTGCCCCTGTTTAAACTTCTGCTACAGCGAAAATGGGGAATTCAAGTGAAATGGGCAGGAAGAAGCCCCCAGGGCCTAAATACATCTGAGGTTTGCAATGCACAGAAAGTCATAAAGCAAAAGCAAGACGTTCAGTATGTTTATCCAAATATGTAGTGGGTTTCATCAAAAGAGGGAAATCCAAAGAAAAGCAGCCTCTCGGCCTTCTTCTAAGGATGGACCCACAAAAGGAGATTTTAGGATTCTTGTCGGACACAGAGATTGTTCCAAACTTCATTATCAATGCCAACTTGATTTGCTTCTAGTTGCCAACCCCAAGGGAGCTGGTGAATTATTCCAGAGCATAAGGTTTCTCAGATTACTGTGCAAGTGCCTGCTGGCTACAGACGAGGGCCTCTAGCGTGGTTCAAAGCCAGTCTGTCCCCCATTTCACTCCAGAATGGTACGGCTGGGGCATGGAGCCTGGATGGAGAGAAGGTCAGCAGGGACCACCACTATCTTTTGAAGTCATGCAAGCAAAATAGCCATTCCATTCTTTCCCTATTACTGACAGAAATAGCAAATCATAGCCGGAAACATTAGGGTGAAATAGACACACACACAAGCACACACACACACCCTGCCCCCCAGCTCCTGCAGCTGCATGGAGGACAAAGAGAAACAGAAACTGAACGCCCACAGCAGAAATGTCCGTAGAAAAATGCCTATTTCCAAATTAATTTGGGTAGCATCACCATTTGCTTTACTGCTGTGTCAAGCCTTGCTTCCAGGGGCAGAAATGTTTTACACAAATAGATTGTTAGTCGTACAGGGAGTTGAAGTTTACTCAATCACTCTGAGAGCCATGGTTTCACAGTGTTTGACCATGACCCAGTGTAAGAAATACACCTTCTATTATGACCCAGTGCACACATTCATAACAGAAGCTAGATTTCCATGATATAAAAACTCCCACCATGGCTCATTACTAGCTATCAACCTGATGCCACCGAGCCACAGAACACGGAGCGAGGAAGAGATGTGCACAATCCACTGTCAGCACACACCTGCCACATGCCTTACAACAGCAACAACATCAATGGGGGCAGCAGGGACAGTGGAACTGTGTTGCAGAAAACCATTTCGAAAACCTTTTGAATTTGCAAAATTGGTAAAACAAAGAAAAGCATCAGTGTGCAATAGCCGAAGGTGTTCTTTACAGAATATTCTGGTCTTTGGAAGCCTTTTTCAGGAAGGATGAAGGGCTCCCTCATTATTTAAACTTCTGTTGAGGATGTTCCAAGAAAGATGATCCCTCTATTGTAAATCATTGCCTTCTCCAATTTTTCTCTGGTCCCACTTTGCTCCAGCCCAGACTGTTTCTTTGGACGCAGCTTTAACAAAGCCCTAAAAAAATAAGTTTGATTCACTATAAAATGAAGAGGGTGTACATGTGTGTTAAAATTCACATGACTCCATGAGAGACTATGGACTCAAAAACAACCTGAGCGATTTGAAGGGGCAGGGGGTGGGAGGTTGGGGAACCAGGTGGTGGGTAATAGGGAGGGCACGTACTGCATGGAGCACTGGGTGTGGTGCAAAAACAATGAATACTGTTACGCTGAAAAGAAATTTTAAAAAAGTGAAAAGAAAATTCACGTGACTCTAGATATTCTGAACAATTGTGGCCATTGTTGGTTTTTCCGTAGGCCTTAAAGATGTTGTGCGAATAAAAGGATTATATTGCTGCTTAATAAACCACCCTAAAACTCAGTGGCATTCAAGAATAAGCATTCATTAGGTCAGCTGTGGGGATGATCTACTCCTACCTGGGTTTACTCTTTTGTCTGTGGAGCAGCTGGGGGCTCCCCTCTAAGCTAAGTGTCGGTGGGGTGGCTTTTCTCCACCTCTCCCTCACCCATTTTGTGGGGTCACTGAACTGGACTGATAGAAACACTCCTTCTCATGGGAATGGCAATGGCTCAAAAGACCGGAGGAAATTTGGAACCCTTTGAAGGAATCACATTTGCCTCTTGTCTATTAGCCAAATCAAGTCACAGGGCCAACCTCAGAGTTCAAGGGTAAGGAGGACACTCCACCCACAGAGAGAGGGTGCTGCAAAATGACATGCTAAGGGGCACGGTTCCAAGGAGACGTGAAGAATTGGGGCCATTGGTAAGCTGAATAATGCGTGCCAAAGATGTCACATCCTAATCTCTGGAACCTGTGATTATTACCTTATATGGCAAAAGGGACTTTTCGCATGTAATTGAAGTAAGGGTTTTAAGATGAAGAGATGATCTTAGACTTTGGAGTAGGTCCAATGTAACCAAGGGGTCCTTCTAAGAGAAAGGCAGAGGATTAGAATTAGGAGATGGATATGGGAAGTAAAAGGAGAAAAGGTGATATGACAGGGGGCCATGAGCCAAGGGCAGAAGACAGCCTCTAGAAGCTGGGAAAAGTAAGGAAACAGAATGTCCTCCAAAGGCTCCAGAAGGAATGCTGCCCTGACAGCACCTCGATTTTAGACTTGTGACCTCCAAACTGTAAGAGAATAAATTTATGTTATTTTAAGCCACTAAGTTTGTGATATTTCTTTTATAGTGGCAAATGAAAACCAGTAATTTTGGTATCTGACTGTGAGGTGCTGCTATAAAAAATACCTAAAAATGTGAATGTGCTTTTGGCCTTGGGAGCACAATCTGAACTTTGGAAGTTTGAAAAACTCTTGAACTGACTTTTAGTAGAAATATGGATACTAAAGACTCTGATAGGGAGGGCTCAGGAGGAAATGAGGAATATGTTGTGGCAAACGAGAAGTAAGGAGATTCTTGTCAGGTAGTGGTCAAAAGGTCAGCTAAATTGTGTCCTATATTTATGTGGAAAGAATTTGTTAGTGATGAACTTGGACATTTAACTAGGATATTTCTAAGTAAAATGTTGAATATGTAATCTGGCTGAATCTTATTGTTTGTAGTAAAATACAAGAAGAAAGAGATACATTGAGAAAGGAATATTAAGCAAATGGAACCAGGAATTAGTGATTTTGGAAATTCTCAGCCTATTCAAACTGCATAAAAGATCAAAATTAGGATATTTACCATCAGGAAAGAGAGTCTGAGAAGGTAGCTGCGTGTATGGCTGGACAAGCTTTTGCTAGTGCCTGGGAAGAAATAAAATGTCACTGTATTCTATCATACAGAGGGTTCTTTGAAGAGATTAATCTTGTGACTCGTGGATTTTCCTAGCCATCTCATGGGCCTCTCCAAGAAGAATTTATAGAGGAGTCTTTCATCTAATGGAGAGGATCTCTGTAACATACATGGGAGACCGAAAAGGTTCTTGATGATGTGATGTAAGAAATGTTGCTATCTTGCACCAAAAGGGACACAGGTGGAGGACAAATTAAAAAGAGACTGCTGGACACCCCAGATTCCAAAGGCAGGAAACAGGTGGATAAACCTACTTGGGTAAAAATATTCTACTCTTCATGAAAAAGAAAGAATGACTTGGGATAAACTCTTGGCTTCAGGGATTGGAGCCAAAAGCCACAGAAGTTTAATCACAGACCTTGAAATGGTTTTCACAGGCAGATTTCAAAATTGCTTGGCAGAGATGACTTCTTCCTTTCCTCTATTTTTTTCCTTTTTGAATGGGAATGTCTGTAACTGTTGTCCTGAGCCTGTCTTAGATTGTACTTGGGGAGCCAATAAATTGTTCACTGGCTTCGCTGACCTATGGATGGAGAGGAAATTTACCCCAGAATAGATCATAACCAGAGACTCACTCATGCTTTATTTAGATGAAGTGATTTGGGATTTTTGATCTGATAATATTCAGAAAAATTTTGAACTTTGATTTGATGCTGTGATAAGTTGAGAATTTGGAGGACATTGGAATGTGGTGAATGTATGTTGATGCAGGATGGATGTGAATCTTTGGGGCCCAGAAGGTAGATGGCACTAAGCTGAATAAGGATCCTCCAAAGATGTTCATCTCTTAATTTCTGGAACCTGTGAATGACCCTCTATAAGGGAAAAGGGAATTTGTACCTTTCATTGTTAGGATCTTTAGATGAAGAGATTATCCTGTATTTTCTAGGTGCGTCCTAAATATAATTGCAAGGGTCCTTGTAAGAAAGAGGCAAGAAGGTCAAAGCCAGGGAAAGATGATAGGATAGCAGAAGCAAGAATTGGAGTGATGTAATGAGGGTCCAAGCATTGCCAGAGCCTCTAGAACCTAGAAGAAGCAAGGGACAGATTCTCCCTCAGACCATCCAGAAGGAACCAACTCTGTTGACAACTTGATTTTAGCCTCTTAATACTCATCGTGGACTTCTGATCTCCTGAACTGTAAGATAATACATTTGTATTATTTTAAACCACTATGTGGTAATTTGTTGCAGCCGTAATTGGAATATACAGGACCAACATAGGACCATTAATACAATCTTATGTAGGAGTAAGCCTAGTTTCCCTGCTTTTACATACAATGCCATCTTAAGCATTAAAATTATTTTTTAAATGTATACTATTATTTTAAAGATATTCACTTTGTGAACATTTGACATTCTCAAGTGGGACTTGGCCTTATATTGAAACCAACTTATCTTCCAAGAGAAGCCATCTTTCCTTTAAAAATGAATGTCAATGAGTAACAGGAATCCGAAACACAGAAACATTTAAGCAACTGTAAACACCATTAAAAAATTAAAGTAAAAATAAATATGTGATGGAACAAAAATTATTCATGCAGGAGCTTTGGGAGTCACCGAAGGGAATTTTGCAATTATAAGTGCCCCCTCCTCGCTCTTCACTGTTGCTGATTAGAAGCCAGGAAGTCTACATTATAAAGGTAGAAGCAGTGGGAAAGGAGCAAGAAGAAAACAGAGAGAAAAAGGAGTGGAGGGCTATTGAGTAAGATATCCCAGAGAACTCTATGCTGTGATCAAAGTAGATAGAATGAGATAGGGGATCTTTTTCTTACTGTATTTCTGTAAATGATATAAATGGATCCCTTCTGAAGTTTTTGGAAAAGACAATACCAATATATACAATTTTCGGATTTCTTCTGGCTGTTGGAAGGAAGATCCGTAGTACATATCTGTAATGTTATTTTGGATCCTTCTTGAAGAGTTCCTTTATCATTGAGGAATACGTTAATTTGTAAGTGTTAGGAAAGGGGACAAATAATATCTTAACAAGTAGGGATTTGCTTCCTTCATGTAACATGAAGCCTGGAAGCACATGGTTGTGGCCATGGTCCTTCAAGGACCCAGGCTCTTTTCATATTTATGTACTGTCATCTGAGTGGCTTTTACACTTAGGTTTATACTCTATGTTTGAATGATGGCTGCCGCAGCTCCAGGCATTATGACCTCATTCAAAGCCAAAAAGTACAAGGGCAGCCAAGGTGAAGACCCATCTCTTCCTACATCTCTATTACAAGGAAACAAGTCATCTTTTTTAGCATCCCTCAGCACACTTTTCCTTAGATCTCATTGGCCAGAACTGGGTCACTGATTTGCCTAACACCCAGCATTGTAGACAGGAGAACTCAAGACTGATGTGGTGTGTAGCAAAGAAAATGGGATGGGGGATGGCTTTTGGGTGGGTGACCATTGGGTTTTGCTGCAAATGTCTAGTCTCTCTTTCATTCAAGGGGCTCCTGGTTGATGGTCAGCAGATTTGAGAACTAAGTGACAGCTACAGCTCTCTGTCATGAGGACCAACCTCCAGAGAAAAGCCACAGCACTACTCTTCAAAACTCCAGACATTCCCCTCACCAGTGGACTTCTCAGTGCTGAGGCAAGTATGTGTCTTCTGGGCTGTCTTGGAGAACTTATTAGAATGGATAAGTAGGTCACACCTGATAAATCTTTTATATCATTCCCTAAGTTCTTGGATTGCTTCCTCTATGTAATATCAAGGTATTTCTGGCATCTCCCCTTCTTAAGAAGAACTTCAGCATAGATCTGAAAAGCCCAGACTCCAGAACCAGGCTAACTGCTTTGAATCTCAGCTTTACCACTTACAAGTTGCACATGGGAAATTGTCACACCTCCAAATGCCTCAGTTTCTGCTTTTATAGGTGGGGATGATAATACTTATATCAGGCTTAGTCTTAGAATTAAATAACTTGACATATGATAGTATTTGAAACAGTGCTTGGCCCCTGGCAAGAGCTACATGAGTGCCTGCTAGCAGTATTATTTATGCTGAGCCCCATGAGTCTGGACTTGAGCACCAACTGAGAGTATGTTTAAGACCATCCCCAACTGCTCACATGAACACACTGAGCACTGCTTCCCTCTCAGTACATTCAGCCCAGTCTAAAGCTGTGTTCTTTCTTTACTCTAGAATTCTCAGAATATCTCACCACACGAATTCCCCAGATTTTTGCTTTTCCAAGACAGTCAAATGTCAAAACTCTTTGTGATGGTTCAGTCTTTTGGGGGGTTTATCTTTTCAGTTGGTCTCTTGAGATGTGCTAGGAACCTCATTATGGCCTCCATTTGGTAAGGGAAACCAGCACAGATCTCGAGGGACACAGGGTACATTCAGTCATTTGGATTTTCTCCTGTCTCTCCATCTGGACCTCAGGGTCCTACTCTGTTCTAATCAATGTCCTTGCTTCCAAACAAGGGTGCTTAGGCTGTGCATCTAAGTGATTTTATAATTCAGTGACCTACAAGATCAAATTCTGTTTTCTGTTTTCACCTATCTTGACCCTTAGCTATTAGAAAAAAGAAATTTTGTTGGTATTCTTCCTGCGTTTGACTGTCTTAAAAATCACAGAAAAATCCTTAATGTATATGTCCTTTGAGCTGAGAATTTAGGAATTTGAGCTGAGTAATTAAGAGTTAGAGCCCATTGTTCTCTTTCTTTAAGCTGTCCAACTCCATAAAACAACAGAAACAACCACTTTACTTATATTCCTTATATTCTTCAGCTACTACTTGGTTTCCCCAACATCGATTTCAATGGGTACTTCATCCTAGGTGAGCACAGTGATAATTGAATTAGACCACCTCACTACTCTATGCTGTAAGCTACCTGCGTAAAAACCCTTTAAACCAGTTGGATTTTCAGCCCTCAGGCCCACTCAAACTAGACAACTCATCCTTCTGTTTTCCTGAGGGTTGGTGTCTGTTGGTTCTTGGTTCTAATGTCTGTGTCAATCAGGCTACTTAACTACAAGCAACAGAAAGTTACTCTACTTGATTTAAGGAGAAAAGGAATTTATCTCAAGGAAATCTTAGAGTCAGGCTCAGGGGCACCTGCATTTAGAAACAAATCCTCAAATCAACTCATAAAACTGGTTAGGTGAAGACACCGTTACCTCTATCACCATATACTGGACATGTCAGCTTCTAAAGATTTTATTTTTTTTATTAGCTTGAGAGAGAGTATGCATGTCTGCATGAGTTGGGTATGCCTGGGGAAGGGTGGGAGGAGGGTGGGGGGAGGGGGAAAAGCAGAGGGAGAACAAGACTCTCTGCTGTGCAGGGAGCTCTTCTTGGGGGCTCAGGACCCTGAGATCATGACCTAAGCTGAAGGCAGATGCTCAATCCCAACTGACTGAGATCCCCAGGTGCCCCTAGGCATGTCAACTTCTAGGGGCAGTGTCTTGGCATCAGTCACTCGTACCACTGCTAGCAGGACCATCCTAAAAACTTGATCAATTACCTTTACCATTGGAGGTTTTACCTTCTATGGGATTACATAGGACGTAATTCCCAAGCTGTTAAAGATAGTTCAGGTCCTGAGCAGGGGGAAATATATATATATATATAGATAGATAGATAGTGTGTGTGTGTGTCCTGAGCAGGGGGGAATATATATATATATATAGATAGTGTGTGTGTGTGTCCTGAGCAGGGGGGAATATATATATATATAGTGTGTGTGTGTATATATACACACACATACACACATATTTGTGTGTATATATATATAATTTTTTATTTCATAGAGACTTGCTTCAAGACTGAATCACATGGCCCCAGCTTAGTTAGGTTTACACACACAATTGTTACTTTGTTGCTTATAATTTTCATACAACTTGAATAGGTTAAGAAATGTGGTGTGTGTTTAATACCTTAAATACCCCCTTTTAGTTTTTAGTGTACTCTTCAGAGTGATTTCTGCCCTGACCTTCATTCTTTCTGGTTTCCTGTGGAGGGCAAAAGAGTATAATGGAAAGATTTGTGGGCTCTGAAGTTAGGAAAACTAGATTCGATCCTGACTCTGACCCTAATCTACAGTGCCTGTGGGTGGGCATATTACGTAACTTTTCCAAGTCTTAGCTGCTTCTTCTAAAAAATGGGTATAGTAAATCTGTTCTATGAGTTGTTATGAGGATCAGTAAAATTCACATATTGCTTAGTAAGAGATGCTGAGAAGCAATGGACAGAGCTTGTGTGGACAGAGTTGTGTTTTCTACATTTATAATTGGGCAATCATCAAAAGTATGTTACACAGAACAAATATATGGAAAGAAGTAGAGCAGACTTAGCAATACCAACAGACACTATTGCATTGTTGTGAAGCAATCCCAGATATCTTCCTTTTTTTAACCTAATATCCCTTGTTCACAAGTGGTAGAAATCATTCATCAGGTAAACATGACCTTGACCATCAGCAACCAGGACTTTCACTATTAAAATCCCACTATGTTATTTTCTTCCTCTCTAAATTTGTAATGAATTCTCTCTTGAGAGGACATGATGAAATATACAACTCCATCCTAGTAAGCATCTTTATGTCTAAAAGCAATGTCCTTTAGTAATTATTAATGTAAATTATAATCTTAACTTCGTAAGAAAAACAATGGAGATAATATTAATTTCCTTCAAAGGCATTGTAAGTATATTACTTATACAAGTAAATAAAATATATAATATAAATGTATTTTTATCATATAAATACAAATAATGTGTGTACATATGAATATTACACCCTCACACTTTCTCTATATACACATAAATTTTTTAACAAGATCTTGAAATAATAACCATATGTAATATGCTCTATAGCAGTGGGTCCGTGATGTTTAAATGATTGATGTCTTTTAGAACTCTCTAGGTAGCCAGGTGGCACAGTTATTAACCACCTGCTGAAACTTGGCTTTAAAGCAAATCTATTAGGATTAGAATCTGTACCATCTCTTTCAAAGCACAGAAAGTCTTGGCCACCAGATGTCACTATTCTTCTATTTCCCTCCCCAAACCCTAAGAGCTGTGATACCTTATTTTCTAACAAGGGACTGAGGAAAATGCGCACCTCCCCACATTCCTGGGATTTCACTGAAAGGTCTTATTAAGAAAATAGTCCTGCCCATGCAGATTTCCTCCGCGCTGTTGAATAGCACCTGAATTTCTGACAGTCGAGGATCCAAGTAGCTGAAAATCTGGGACTCCTTAGGTCAAAAAATGTTAGAGCCATTTCCCTGAGCTTGAAGTTAAAGGCAGGACTGGACTAATGGGCCTTGAGCCAGAGAAGCTCAGTGTAGGACAGGCCCTGAGGTGTGTTCTACCCAGATCCTGGAGTCAGCAGACCTCCCTAACCCTTGGGTAGCCCTGAGTACTCATTTACAAAATGAGAAATTTGGGCTAAGTCATTTCTAGGGTCTAAAAATTCCATGATCTTCAGTTTTTAAATGCCTCTGTTGAGGAGTGTGGGCAGCAGAGTGGGGTGATCTAAATTCCAGACAGAAGACCCCAGGGAGGAGTGAAATAGGGGCATAATTCTCATACAGTAATCTGATGTAGTGACTGGTTATGGGGCCTGAAACATGCTGGGATTACGAACCTTGTCATCTTGACCTCTGAGGTGATCCACCAGGTCATTCTCCCTCCATTCTAGATCCTGCTTAACAATGATCTATAATGTTCTGATGTACATGTATGACCATCTCTCCGGGGGCTCGATTGGATTTAATATGTCCTGTCAACCAACGTTTGTGGTACCTTCAGGGCATGAGATGTGATTTATTTCGTTGTGAATTTACAATAGTACAGTGTTCAGCTAGCTCATCCAGCATGTGTATAGAATCCAAGGGCGGGAGGAAGAAAAAGAAAGAGAAATGGAATTTATTTATTGAGCGCCTACCATATGCCAAGTATACCTAAGTACTTTCCATATGCTTTCTTTCATCTTCAAAATAGGCTCCTGAAGCAGTATTATGCTCACAGATAAAGAGGCTGAATTCAAATGGTTAAGTGACTTGTCCAAGGTCACAAAAACCAAGTAGTAGACTTGGCTACCTAGAACACATTCCATGAAGAAGGAAACAGAAACTCAGGGCACTTATTAAAGTTGTATGCACCTGTGAATGGGTGAGCTCCCAGTCTTATTGGCTCCGCTGCTAGAAGGCCCCTGGTGCTTCGAGGACCTTGGACTGCACCACTCTGGAGGATGCTTTGTCATATGAGCATTGGCACACCATCCCCGACCTTGCTAGAATATTATTTATGGCCGCGATTAACCTGTCTCCCTTGCTCCTTTCTCCCTTTGGGCTGCAGAATTGAAAGGTTGCTAGAAGTCCTCTCCGACAGAGTTGAGAGTTTGCAGACGGCCCCTGAGAAGCTGGGGCGTTCCGAATTGGCTGAGCGCCTGGCCTGGGAGGGCGGGGAGTTTGCCGAACGTCCCTGGCCAGAATCCCTGCCTTCAAGAGCCGCGAGCCCAGAAGCGGTGAGAAGTTAGAGACGCTGGGCTGGGGGTGTTAGGGGAAATTGCGGACAGACCCCCGCCCCGCTAGGCTGAGCCCGCGAAGAGCGTCGCTACCGCGTCCGGGCTGTGTGTGGACGCGCCGCGCGCGGCCCCGCCAGGGCTGGGAGTTTGCAGACCGTCCCTGCCGCGGCCCGCTCGGCGGCGGCCCTGCGGCTCCCGCGGCAGCCGCGGCGGCCCCGGGCGCGATCTAGCCCAGGTAGCCGCATCACAGGCTCCGGGCGTCGCGACCCCGTGCCCCGCCGCGTCGTGGGCCCCACGGGGACAGCGGCTAGTGGGCGCTCCCTGCTGCTATTGCTGCTGTTCAACAAGGAGGTGAGAGCCACTGGGTCGGGGCGATCGCGTCGGGCTCGCCATCCCCGCCGGGAGATGCACGCAGAGGGGACCGCGGAGGGCGCGGGGAGCTGGGCGCGGGCGGGGAGAGCCTGCACCGAGGGCGGCGCGGCCGGGGGTTCTGCCTGTCGCCTGCGTGGGTGCCCTGGCTGCGACCGCTCTGCGGGACCCGGGAGTGCAGCGGGCGACGCGCCTTGAGGCGCCCACCTGCCTGGGGCAGCCCTCCCCAGGGGAGACAGCAGGCCCCCAGCGCCCTTGGGGAAGAGGCTTGTGGGCTTTTCAAGGGACTGTCCAGAGGAGGTTTTGGTGGCGCGGACTGTAGGCGAGCTGCCGGGGATGGCAGATGGGCGCTCGGACCGCGGAGGAGCCTGGTGGGGTCACGCTGCGGGTGTGGGCCGGGCTGGGGTCCCGGGAACCGGGGCGCGCAGGGCGGGCTCAGCCAACGGCCAGTGGGGAGGAAGAAGAAGGGAGGCTGGCCCGGGGCCCAGAAGAGGAGGGATGCGTTGGAGCGACGCTCCGGGCTGGGGAACCGGGAAGCCCGGGGGAACCCCCCACCCTTTGGGGCCGGTCGCCGGCCCGCGACCCCGTCAGGGCGCTCCGCGAGTCTGCCCCGCCAGAGAGGCTGCGGGGAGCGCAGAGCCCACACCCGCGCGCACACACTCCCCGAGAGCATGCTCAGTGCAGCCCTGGGAACTTCCTGCCGAGTCGCTAGCCGCCCGGCCCCCTCCCGGCCCCCTCTGGGCCCCCCTCCCGGTCCACGGCGTGCTAAGTTGGGGGCGACCGAGCGCGCGGGTGGGGGCGCGGCGCCCGCCTGTCGCCGTTTCGTGCCCCTGGCCCCTGCCTCGCTTTTGCTCAGATCCCAGCGCTGCTGGCGCCGACCGCCCCCGCGGCTGGGAACGGGGGTGTGGATGTCATCCCCCGCTCCCCGAGGCCAGGTCCGAGGCCGGGAGGCCAGAGGCCTGGCGGTGCGGCCGCTTGCGTGGTGGACTCACTCCCTATGCACTCTCCGAGCGCACCGACCCCGCGCCGGGAGCAGACTGGGTGAAAGGGGGTGTGTGAGCTGGGGACGTTCGCGCACACTTGCTGTCACACACAAAGCCGTGGTTTCGTAGCTACCGCGCGGTAGAGGGAAGAGGTGGCGCTTGCATTGTCCAGCCTCGTTCGGAGCGCCAGCGGGGTGCTCTGCTGGAAGCAGGCGATGCTTAAGGTTTTCGGAGATGCCGGGCCCGATGCTCCCGGTTCCGATTGCCAAGCCCGGCGCGGGGCAGACACTGTTGTTCGCTCCTGGCTCTGGCGTCCCAGCTAGAGAAGGTTGAGCACTTAACAGAGCTGTGAAGTTGGGGAGGGGAAAGCCGCGGTGTGTATGAGGTTCGGGTGGGATGGCCACAGGGCACCTGGAAACACTCAGATTCAAGTATTAGCGGCGGGATCTAATTGTAAAGACACACATGTGGGAAGCTGGTATCCCCGTCTGTGTTCATTGTCAGAACCCGAGGGACTTGGTTGGATTTTACTCGGGAAGCACCCCCCGCCCCGCCCCCAACCACTACCATGTTATCAACTCTATCACAGGTTATCTTGAGCCTTGATGAAGGGTCAGAACTGCCTTGTTTTTAATTGAAGAAATAAAAAACCAGTTTTTCATGATAGCCAAACCCATCGGGGATCTGTCTTGATAAATGGATTTTCACCAACACCACCCACTTCCTTCTTTCCTACAAATTCTTTTTGTTGTTATTGTTCAAGGCAGAGATAAGCACCCTTAAGTTTGGCGCGGCTAGGGTTGGAGCGCAGCTCCATTTTCTAGAGGCCCTTTAGTTGTCTCCAGTTACCAACTTGCCATCTGGGTAGTCAGAGGGAAGTGGAGAGGCCCTGAAAAACAGAGTGAAGGGGAGGAGGGAGAAGGTGACCATTTTGCCCCCTTTAGGAGGTGGGACAAAAGGAGAAAGGACCTCCTGTGCCTGACACCTGACTCTGGCAGAGCTGGGTGCCAGGACTTAAGGGTTAGACTTTTCCTTTGGTCTCCACCTTTGTTCCAGCTTGCCTGGGTTTGGGACACCTAGGCCTGGAGTCACTAGGAGAAAGGACTCTGCTGTCCTGGTTTAGAGCCTTGTGGGGCTTGCCTCCACACACACAGCTGCTGGTTGGGTTGGTGTTTAGGCGGAGGAGGATGGCAGGAGGGCTGGGGGCCCTGCCCAAATCTGCCAATGGCATCTGTGCACCCCAGCCCCTCTGCCAAGCAGCGCATGGGCTTCTTGATCTCCGCAGCGCACATTTCAAGTGCTTTGTGTTTGAAGTGTGAAGACAGTACATATATATATTCACACATATGTATGCATATATACGTTTTTATAAAGAAGTATGTGCATATGCAGTGTTCTTTAGTAGCATCTTGGAGCTGGAAGGGACCTCTCAGGAGATCATAGGAATTCAGATTTTCTCCCTTCCCATTCAGTTTTCTCAGTTTAAAAATAACTAAAGCAGCCTTCTGCCCAGCTGGCCTTCAAACACATTGAAATGCCAGAGTCCCCCTGTGATTCTAGTGGGGTTGGGTGGGGGGGCTTTGGCTCCTCCCATGAGAAGTGTGACTCCTCAGGATCCCTTGTAGATGTCAGTCATTTAACACCACCTTTCCAGATGGAGTCACTGCAGTATCACCCTCGGACTGATTTGCCAGGGGACAGACAGTGGCCAGGGTGCCCTGCAGAGAAGTCCAGAAAACTGCATGGAGCAGTCATCATAAGACTTGTGTTGGGAGGTTGATGTCCTTTCTCACTCCGTGGTCATTCAGGCAGGTGGTTGCCCTGCTCCTTCCCAAGAGAGGTAAAGCTCTTTGCATGTCTTTGCCTCCTGGCTTCAGAAGGGTGGGCCGCTGGTGGGGTAAAGGGCTTCCTGTGTTGATTTTATTGTAGGGAATCTCAGGAAAGCATACACTGTTAGGAGCTTTGTCTCTGGGCTTTGTTGTTGTGTATGGCAAAATCTGAGATAGCGTCCTTGTGTCAGGTGAAGAGTTAACAGAGTTTTGGCTGACAAAAGGTGTATGTGTTCCAGGATCCAGGTACTTTAAAAAAGGGGGGGGGATAATTTTGTATTTGGGGTGGATGCCCTGTGGGTGACAGTTGAGAGGTTTGGGTCACAAATAAGTGTTGTGCTTGTCAGTGCAAGTTTTATTAGGCTGCCTTTAAAGTTCATAAGTACTTTGAAGTGTAGAGTCACTCTTAATAACCAGAAGATGGTTGTACCTTTTAATGTGTTGGAAATTGAGTAGAGATCCCCCCAGCCCTTCTTGACGTTTCTAGTCTTGGCCTTGGTCCCTATCCTATATGGCATCTGCTTTCAACATCACAAATCGGAGCCCCGTGTGACCTCTCTGCCAGCCACAGGTGAGTTCATGGAGTGAGTTTGTCCCACAGCTGCCATGAACCACACTCTGTGCTGGGGCTGAGGATAAAGATGTCCTTCTTCAAAATTGCCTTTGGAACTTTTAATTTATCTGACCTTCTCTTTCTGTGTGTTAATGGCAAACTACCAGTTCTTGGAAGGTCGCCAAGGTGGGTCCCAAGAGCCTTAGTACTTTAACTATGTTCTCTCAGCTGGAAGTGTGGGGACTTGTGCTCTGTTTGCTTCCTTGGGCTGTTTTATTTATTTGTTTTTTCACTGCTACAATTAAATTCATGTTTTCCCAACTTTGTCACATCTGGAAAGCTGTATGTGTTCGTGAGAGGGGTTGGAAGGATCACTTTATTTTTTCAAAATCCCAGAACTCTCTTATCCAAATGCAAACCTTCTGGAAAGCAAACAGGAGCCTTTCCATCAAGGCCTTTTGTCCAGCTTGAAAGATCTGGACAGGCAAGGGGGGATAAGCTGCCATGGCCGGGTTTGGTGGAGTTCTCCCTATAAACTGTCCCTGCCACCCCCCTCTCCTGCAGTGCTTGTGTTGAGGGCTGCTGGACCTTGGCCCCACCTGGGTTGGTTATCAAGGATGGCTAAGGAGTATTTCGCCACCCTGTTGCCCATGCCCTTAGGAGTGAGGTGTATCCAAGTACTTTATTACTTGTAAGAGTTAAATACTGGTGTTTGCATTTGATTTACTTAAAAAAAAAAAAAAGTTGGCCCTTCAAGGTTACCCCTAAAATAGATTAACACCCTCGCTTTTTTCCTTTTTTAAAAAATTTAATGTAATTTAATTTATTTCAGTGTTCCAACATTCATTGTTCATGCACCACACCCAGCTTCATACAATAGGAGCCCTCCTTAATACCCACCACCAGGCTCACCCATCCCCCCACCCCCCTCCCCTCCAAAACCCTCAGTTTGTTTCTCAGAGTCCACAGTCTCTCATGGTTTGTGTCCCCTTCCCATTTACCCCAACTCACTTCTCTCCATCAACTTCACTTCTGCATCCCACCCTGATTTTTGCGGCTGGCCCTGGAGGGAATGTGTGCCGCCCACCCACTCCTGTCTCAGCTGTACTCCTTAGTGTTGTAGCTCTGAGCACAGATGGCTTCTAAGTCCCGTCACACTGGTAAGATGCTTTTCATAAGTACCCTCCACGGAACAGTCTTCCACTGTACTAGTGTTGGATCTCTTTTGTGTCTCAGTCCACTCATGAGAGTGTGTTGTGTTGATGATCATCACAGATATTATGTGTCCTTATGGAGAAGTCAGGAGGTGGGCAGGACAATAGAGATGGGATGAAAAATTTACCTTCTGTAGTTGACCTGATTGCATATGCTTCTTTCCTATTTCTGTTACTACTCCCTACAGTGGTAAGGTGGACTCTGTTGTCATTCCCAGTTTATATATGGGACGTCTGTGAGGTTGTGAAACCTGACTGTGATCACACACAGCTAGCAAGTGACCAGGTGAGGATTTGAATGCAGGTAGTCTAGGTCCAGAGTCCATATTAGCTGAGCTGTGCTTAATTAAGGCTAGCAAGCTCATCCTGAAGCAGCCAGCACTTTCTTTCCAACCAAAGCCAAGAGGAGCCTTTGACACTCAGGAGTTGGAAAGCAGTTCAGGGAGATCCTTCTGGATTCCTTCTTGCAGAGAGCAAGAAGGGCTTACTTGAAGTCTCATCAGCCAGTGGACAGCAGTGACAAAGCTGGGTTTCAGTTCTGACCCTTGGTCTCACACGAACAATTGATAACAACTGATAACAGTTGTGTGCCCCCTTTGTTTGTAGAAATGATTCCGGAAGCAAATGTGCTGGTCATTTGGCATCTGTCCTTCCCCCTCCAAAAACCCCCTGTGCCTCTGAGCTCACAACCAACTTCACCTTAGATCTGGTGGGGAGCAGATGGTGTGTCTGCATCTTTTCACCATCCACACATGGGAGAATCTGAGCAACTTAAGAGGTGTCCTCTTCTTCATGTCGGTAAGTTTGACATCTTAAGAATATAGTCTGGGATGGATTTTACATTTCACTCTTAAGTTTTCTCCCTGCGTGTGTGTGTGTGTGTGTGTGTGTGTATGTGCGCGTCTTAGGGCTCCTGACCCCACTCAGCATAAATTTCCACTCTACAGAAGCATGGAGTAGGCAAGAAGTGACCCAGCAGTGGCCTCAGAGCTGTTTCTTAACAGTTCCAATAAAGGGCCAGTGAGGACATTCCCACAGTGTCTGTGGAATCCTGGAAAATATTCCTCTGACCACCGGGGTCACCATACTTCGTGGAATCTTCCAGTTGGGTGTGACAGCAAACACCATCTCCTTTCATTTTATTCCTTCCATGTGACCATTACATGGGGCCTACTAGGGTTCCTGCCTGTTCCTGATTCTGAACCTTTCTAGTTAACAAATAGTCCATAGCTGCTCATGGAGTTAGAAGTCTAGTCCTGGTCAGGGCCCACCAGGAAAAGTTCAGCTCAGTTGGGAAGCAGTATGCAAATGAAGAACACATCACTTCAGCCCACGTGACCACTTTGGGTCTCAGTTCTTATGTTGAAAAGTAAGAGGAGATTGAATGAGTGCCAACGTTCTGTTCAATCCTGACGTATAATCCTCTACATATGGCAAAGGAGGTGTGGAATAAAGAAAGAAAATTCCCTTACTGGATAAAAAAAGATTGAGGGAAAACTCAAGTTGTTTTTGCTTTCGCTGTTCGACTCCCTTCAGTACACCGTTGAGATGCTTACCGAAGAAGCACCAACCCTTTATTATCGCTATTCTTTAGGGATGTTTATTTTTGTATATTTAGAAATAAAAGGCCTTGGTCCCTATTTCTCAGCCTAGAAATAACCCGTTTTGCCTAGTGAAGCTGTTTTTGCCTTTGGGGAATTGAGAATCAAAAAGCAGAAAATGACCGGGCTCCCGGAGTTCTGTGGTTCTGTGTGGCAGAGTGCCGCGGGGGAAAGTGGCTAAGGATCTACCCGGCCGCAAGCTGGGCCAAATTCTGTGCACATACCTTCATTATGGCTTCCCTGAGAAACAACTATGTTCAAAGAACAGGGAGTTTGATATCAATCTCCTTGCAGCTGCCTTTTTTTTCCCCTTAACCATCTGTTATTTTCAGTTCCGAATTTTTTATTTACTAGTGCTCATGCCAATGAGTTTTCTAAATGACCGACTCTTTCTCTCACGCATCGTGTTTAGGAGAGCACTATCTCTGCCTCGTGCAAAGAATGATGTTTCTGTGTCCCTTCAGTGCATTTCTTCGTGCTTCTGTACTTCCATAGGACTTCCCTCGCCCCCACTCTTCTCATTTTTCCACCAGGGTTAGTGGAGCACTAAGAAGGGATGGGGAGGGGAAGAGCCTCATTATGTGACATTATGGGATGATTTTTCATCATCCATTATTTGGGACGTACAGATTTAATTCTCTTGGGTGAATGTTATCATTTTTTCCCTATAGATTCACCATTCTTTATTTGCTTTTTTTTTCCTGTCCAATAAGCTTCAGAAAGGGAAAGTTGTTTTTTTTTTTTTTTTTTCCCCTAGGTTGGTTAAAAAAAACAATACATCTGACCCCTCTCAGAAAGGAGTACGGAGGTCTAGAAAGCGCGACTGGAAGCTCCATTGCCTGGCACGGAGCATGCGCGCATGACCAGTCACATGATCAACGAGGCAGCCAGGCATAATGGGTAAACTGCGGCCGTGGCAGGCCAGCCTCTGCAGTTAGCTGGCCGTCTTCGTGCGCGTCAACTTGGTGTTTCATGAGTTCGGTTCCTCATGTGTCAAATGAGGCATCTCTTAGCTTCTCCTACATCAGTGGGATTCTTCTAGTGTGCCTTCTTGGCTGAGCTTAGCCTCCTTACCTAACTCTACATTCTTTAATCTGTCCTTCGTATGCTTAGGTGTTTTCCTAGTTTGAAGGGCTGGTTTGGTCGTGCTTGTTTACTGTTCCATTGTTTAAATCAATCAGTGGACTTTTTGTAGACATTTTTTTTTTTCTTCCTTACTGTGAGCATAATTCGTGGGCTGTGGGCCCAACAAATTGGGACTGTGTGTGAAATAGGGTGTATGTGTGTCCGTGTCTCTACACTGCTAGGGCGTATTACCTTACTGTCATCTCATCGACAAAGGAAAAGTAGGAGTGATCAGAGTGGAGCTGCAGATCTGGAGCAGCCGTCAGTTAAAAGAAGTCTCTAGAAAGTTTGTGTGGAAAAATTTTGTTGATATGGCTTTTCCCTAGCACACGCTAGTCAGAGCTATAGTTAGGTTGTCTTTGAAGACTATATGGAGAATGATTTTGTTGCACTTTCCTATAGACTGCTATAAAGTAAAGAAAATACTATAAAGTATTTTTGGTGATAATAAGTTGCTCATTCTATCATAATGCCTTTTCTCTAATTGCCCCTGTAACCAGAATCAGATGCAGTTTTCCATTTTTGATGCCATGCCTAGTTGGTGTTCTCCAAGTTCCAGTTTCTTCCTCCCACTCCAGTGGCTTCAAGAGAGACTTCGGTTCTGTTATTGTCAGCCTTTGGTATAACGATTACAAGATTATGCAGTCCTTCTGTTACTGCTGTAACAAATAACTGCAAATTTAGTGGTTTAAGGCAATACAAATTTATTGTTTTATAATTCTGTAGGTCAGAGATCCACCACAGGCCTCTTTTGGTAAGATCAAGTGTCTGCTCCTTCTGGAGCTCTATGGAAGAATCTAATTCCTGGCCTCTTTCAGCTTCTAGAGGCAGCTCACATTCATAGGCTTTGCCTCCTTCCTCCACTGTCCAAACCAGTAATGCTCCCCTGAGTTCTTGTCCCTTTGCCATCAGCCTGGTTCCCTGACCACAGCTAGGAAAGGTTCTCTGATGTTAGGATCAATGTGATCAGATTGGGCCTGCTTGGATAATCCAGGATAATCTCCTCATTTCGAGATCCTTAATGTAATCCTATGTGTCCTGTAAGGTAACATTCACAGGTTCCAGGGATTAGGATGTGAACATCGCTGGGGCCATTTTTCTGCCTCCTGGAGTGCTCAAAACTCTGTCAAGAAATGTTTTTTTAGGGGCGCCTGGGTGGCTGAGCAGGTTAAAGCCTCTGCCTTCAGCTCAGGTCACAATCCCAGGGTGCTGGGATCGAGCCCCGCATCGGGCTCTCTGCTCTGCAGGGAGCCTGCTTTCTCTTCTTTCTCTCTGCCTGCTTGTGATCTCTGTCTGTCAAATAAATAAATAAAATCTTAAAAAAAAAAAAAGAAAAGAAATTTTTTTTTACTCTTTATGTAGAACTCCTTCTTTCTGTGAAGGAACTTTAGTGCCATGGAAATTTTCTTTTTTCCCTCATCTTTTTTGACTGTATTAAAATGGACTGTTTGCAAAACCCAGTATTTAGGATTTGAGTTCTGCTGTGGTCAGACATGGAGCTGTGCACATTTACATGTTGAGGCTTGTGTAGTATCAGCAGCCCTTCTGCAGTGAGGAAGCCAAGGGGTAGAGGGAACTTGCTCAGGGTCACAAAGCCAGAAGTGTGGGAGCCAGGATGCGAAAGTGGATCTCACTGATTCCGAAGCCTGGGTTCCTTTCACTCTGCCTATCTGCCTCTGATGTGATAATGAAAAAACAAAATGAGAAATGGTAATGGGGAAATGTAAAATAATGTTGAATCTCTCTGCTTCTGCCAAGGTGATGACAGTAAATACTGCCTGTGGTAGATTGATTACACTAATGACCCCAATTAATGGCCTCCCTGTATCTACACTTCTTACTTTCTTTGTAGTCCCCCTTCCATCCCTTCCCCACCACTGGGATTGGTCACGTGACGCTTTGGCTAGTGGGACATTAGCAAATGTCCTGTAGACAGAGTTTAAAAGAGCCTGCGTGCTTCTGAGTGCCTTTTCCATAGCTGGACTTGCCACCTCCATGAGAACATGCCCAGGCTAGCCTAATTAGGCTAGCCTAATGGAGAGTTCTGAGAGACACATGGGGATGGGCCCAGAGGTATCAGCTGAGGCTAACCTAGACCAGCCAGCCCACAGCTGAACTGTTCCGTGCTCAAAGTCTCCACAGCATGTCTTGCCAAGATCAGTTAAGACTGTCCTAGGTCACCAGAACCAGCCAACTAACCTGTAGAGTTGTAGAAACAATTGATGGTGGTTGTTTTAAGCCACTGAGTTCTGGAGAAGTTTGTTATATGGCAACTGCTAACCGATACACACCTCACATCAGGTGAATAGTGTGAGAAGTATTTTTAGTGAGAAGTATTTCCTTTTGAAGATCATTTTGGACTGTTCATAACTAGTTAATATTCTTTGTACAAATTTAATACATTTTAAAATACTCTTTTAAGGTGATAGTTTGGGCTCAAGAACTTCCTCATTGTATCTACCCTTTTTCTACCCCCCCCCTTTTTTAACATGGTTGTCTTTTAAATTCTTAACAGTTTAAGTCCAAAGCAGACTTGCTTTTCCTCCTCAAACTATTTGTTATTTCTAGCATGCTGGCTTTGACCTCCAATGTACAGTAAGAAATTCATATTAACTCCTAAGTCATATTTACATGTATATAACAGCAAGAAGAGTTTCAAGACACATTATCTACCCCTCTGCCTCTGAAGCCCTCAGATGCTTCCTGTTCTGTTTCATGGACTTAAAAAAATGCTGGTCAGGAGTCAGCACCATGGCCCGTTGCTGATTTTATGAAGTTTTATTAGAACCTGGCTACTCCTGTTGATCATGTATTGTTTGTGGGTGCTTTTAAGCTCCGATGGCAGAGTTAAGTAGTTGTGGCAGAGATCATCTGGCCTGTAAAGCCTAGAGTATTTACCACCTGGCTCTTGAAGAAAAGTTTTCTGACCCTTGCACTGAACTGATTTCATAACTATCAGTTAGCTGCGACCCTCCATTTTAGAAGACACTGTTCAAGTGACCTTTAGCTCTCCCGATGTTCTTCTGGAAATGACACTAAACAAATCTGTCACATGTGAACTACCCCTTTACCTGTGTCATACTTGGACTCTCTCCTCTATTTACTTAGATTCAACAATTAATGGTTTTTGATTTAACATTATACCTGACTGGCTTATCTAAGACACTTTGGGAGCATTCCTAAAATACATCATTTTGAAGTAATAGTATCCGCCCCCCCTTTCAAATTTAAATGAGGTTTTCTTGTGGAAACTAACTGGAATTAAAATGGACACAGATTCCATTCAAGTGCTAGTTATTTATTCATTAGATTGCAGCAGTGCCTTTTTTTTGTGATATAATGGAGTCCATTAGTGAAAGTGGGAGAGAAACAGAGGTAGCTTCTTTTTACCACACCTTTCTGGCAGTTGGTCCTTATTGCCACATTTCTGAATTAGGGTGATATTATTCCTGAGCATAATACAATTTAAATACATTAAATCATGGACTCTGGGGGTTGGAAAGACTTTGGAAAAAAATCTTTTTTTATTGAGACCCAGTTTGGTCCCTTAAAGACCAAATTTTTCTGACACCTAAATTTTCCAAACCTGTCAAGGAGGGACAGCAGTGTTATCTATGTCATACGGCTAATGAGATTGATGAAAAGAAGTTGAGGCAGAAAAGCCTTCAGAAGGATATGGATATATCTTTCTAGAATCAGAAATACCAGGTGAAGAATGGTCGCTGGCTCATTTATTTATCAGCAGTGAGAAAGAAATCAAAATAAATGGGCTTCAGCTACAGCATGAAGAGTTTAGATAGGATCTGAGAAATGTCCCCTAAATAAGGTGGCTTTTTTGACATCAGAATAGATTCTTCTGAGTATTTGTTTTTATTTATCTGAGAGAGAGAGAGAGAGCCCCAGAGAGAGCATGCAAGCAGGGGGAAGGGCAGAGGAAGAGGGAGAAGCAGACTCCCCATTGAGTGTGGAGCCCTATGCTGGCCTGATATCAGGACCTTGAGACCATGACCCAAGCCCAAGTCAGATGCTCACTTGACTGAGCCACCCAGATGCCCTCTGAGTTTTTTTTATCTTAACTGCCTCCCTTAGTTCAGGCATGTGGTTGGACTCTTCTGAGTGCTAGCAACAGGGACCTGATAGAGCTTGCTTCTACAAAGTGCAGAATTCATGTTAGGGCAGGAGGCCCCGGGCACCCCGGGAATCTCCTTTGCTTCCTCTTTGAGTCCATCTGCCTGGTTGGTTAATTCTCCCCTGCCTTGGGCTTCTTTCTGTCCCAAAGGCAGAACGTGGGTGACACTAGCTACTGGGGAAGTCATCCAGCATGACTAATATTTCTTGTAACACAAATTGCACGTTCCTGGGGAGTATCTCCTCAGTGGCCCAGCTTGACATCACCCAGAGGTGGTCAGAGCTAGGCACTGCAATGGGATTTTGGCTAGCTCCAGGGAGCCTTATGGGGGCTTTGTAGAAATTTATGGGGGACGTTTTGGTTGTTGATTGGGGAGTGTTACTAGCATTTATTGGTGGGGACAAGGGTTGCTAACTGTGGTGGGTAGAACAGTCTTTTTTTTTTTTTTTAAGATTTTATTTATGTACTTGACAGAGAGCTAGAGAGAGTGTGCACATGCACAAATGGGGGGAGGGGCAGAGAGAGATGGAGAAGCAGACTCACGGCTTAGCACGGAGCCCCATGTGGGACTCGATCCCAGAACCCTGGGATCATGATCCAAGGTGAAGTCAGATGCTTAACCAAGTGAGCCACCCGGAAGCCCCTACAACAGTCTTACACTCCGAAATGTATCCCATGTCACACTCTGAGACAATCATGGACAACAAAACCTGTTTACTGCCTGAACCTAGAGGCCCTATCTTACACATAAACAACATTTTGTATGTTTTAGGTAAGCATTGTTTTTCTCAGCTGACAATGGAAGACTGTGCTTTGTTTCATTGGGAAATGCACCAAGAAATGTTCGCCATTTTGAAAAATCACACCAACCCTGGCGTTACCGTGTCACCCGTTTTGGTCCTCACTTGTGGCCGACCAATTTTTTGATTTTACATTAAAACACAAGCAACTAATGCCCCCATTATGCCTTCTAGATCCGTCTCACCCAACCAATTGCATATCCAAATACCTGTTAGGTTTGTTATCAGTTATTTCCTTTTCATTTACACTTAGGGCAACAAGTATATGTGTTTGAAATTGTGTTTAGGAGGGTTATCTAAGAAGTTGATTTGAGATAGTGAGGGGGTATTAGAAGTTTGCTTTAAGCTGGGAGCTTCAGGGCTGGTAGAGGTTAGAACACTGCACTAGGAGAAGTGATTTGTAAAGTCATTTTTTTCTTCTAGTCTAATGATTCAACTAAATTAAATATTCTTAACACTGATCATTTAGGAAATAAAAAAAACTGTACCTCATACATTTTCCGTGGCCGACTATGAAAAAAGGAAGAGATGTGTTGGCCCCATACTGCTCGGTCTGTGTGGATGGTGGACTCTCCATGGTGCTCACCACCCACCCTCCCGTCTGTGTGGTTTCCCGCTCCTGCTGGGCCAGGGCTCGGTTGTGGGTCTCCTCATCATTCTCTCCTATGGAAGAACCATAGGCGTAGGGAATCAAATCATCTTATCACCTGAGTTTCACATGAACTACTGCAGACCCATCTGTCAGGCTTTAAGCTCAGGCTGTGAGCTTGTTCAGGAAAATACTACACCTTGATTTTCACTAACCTCTAACCCAAATTTGAGCACTCCTTAGCTTTTGAATATTGGCCATAAATCACAGTATGATTATTATTGTCTGTGACTTTGTCACCAGCAGATATCCAATATTTTCATCTCATGTTAGAGATGTCTGACCAATATCTTGATATGTCAGTACTTTAAGATTATGGCGGTTATTACACCTGCAGCTAGATAGTGTTTTTTAATGTGTTAATAAACAAGCATATGTGTTATTATATCACAATTAAAAAATATTTTGGTAACCATATTTAAGTATCATCAATTTCCTCCGTAATCCTGTGTATTTGGTTTTATGTCTTCAAAAAAATCCTGAGAAGGGATCTATGGATGTCCCCAGTCTGCCGGGGATGGGGGGGTGGTGGTACAGAAATCACAGTGTAGAATGGTGAGGTGCCCACCCACCCTGCCCTGTCTCTTCGGTTTGTTGGGAATTGACCTTCTCCTAACATGGCCTTTCCCCAGGACTGCCAGATATGAATGTGGGAGGGGTGTGGGTTTATCCCCATTTGGCTTCTTTTCTTCTTAGACCAGAACTGGTCAAGGATTTGAGCTTGATTCAAGCCTCGGCTCATTCTTTTATCAGACATGAGGAGGCAAGTTTGTCAGAACATTCCTCCGGCAAGGCTGTATTGATCAGTACAAGGTACATGATGCATTTAAAGCAAAAACATACTGATTATCTGAATACTAAGCAGAAGTGTGATTTCTAGTTTAGTCTTTGGAGTGGAGAAAACCACGGACATTTTGCAAGACAATTCCCTATATACATCCCAACTTCTCTTTTCCTCTTTGTATGCTTCAGAGTTACACAATCACAACCAGCTCTAATAAAGACCGCATTGCTTAAGAAATATTGCATAAATGGCTGCCAGGATGTTCTTCATTACCATCTCACATGTGGGGGAGGGGCATTTCCTAGAAGTTAGGGTTTGGGTGGACGTGGACAGCACCATCGGTGTCCAGTTGCCACCTTGCCACCCAGGGTGTCCAGCCTAGGGGGTGCCGTGCTGCAGCTATCACTGGATTTCTGGGAAGGACCTCAACCTTTCTCTGTTTCTGGAAACTTCTCTTAATAGGAAATGACTTTGCCACAGACGAGCCCAATGCCCTTGCTGTCCTCCAGACACGGAGTCATTGTGCTGCCATGTGCATCTTTTTCCTCTCACAGCTTCTAAATCTATATTTAGAGCATGAAAATGCTGAACATTTCCTTTCTAATTTTTTAGAAGTTGAGCCTAGGGAGAGTTCTTCACGCATTCAACACTAATATCTTGGACAACCATGTTAAATAATCATGGGAATCGTATTTTTTCTTTGTTTCAAAAAATATGCTGAAGATTGGAATTGAGTAGTTTGAAATTTTTAACCTTCATTTCTCTGTGGGCTTAGTTACTGATCAAATTTTTCATGGAGTAAAAGCCACTCCCTTAGGGAATTAGGAGCAGCCCCATTACATGATCTTGTTACTGCTCATGTCAGAGTAAAGAGAACATACGTGTACTTAACAAGCTAATTAATGAAGTGACAGCATCTCTCTTGCTCGCTCTTTGGAAAAGGGAACAGCAAAATTCTCTTGATCCTGTGCTACTGATTGTCCTTACAGATTTATGTGCAAGATTGTGGGTGCCACTCGCTCTAATTTTTTTATAAGCTTTAAGTAAGTTTTTAATCCATAGCCTGTTTATTGTTTTTTTATTTTAATTCCAATATAATTAACATGCAGTGTTTACTGTTAGTGTCAGGTATACAATACAGTGAATCAACAATTGTGTACATTGCACAGTGCTCACCACTATTAAGCGTACTCTTAATCCCCATCACCTATCTTACCCCTCCCCCGCCTACCTCCCCTCTGGTGACCCTCAGTTTGCTCTCTATAGAGACTGATCTTCGGTTTGTCTCTTTTTTTCCTTCGTTTGTTTCTTTTCTTTTCTTTTTTTTTTAAAGATTTTATTTATTTATTTGACAGACAGAGATCACAAGTAGGCAGAGAGGCAGGCAGAGAGAGAGAGGAGGAAGCAGGCTCCCTGCTGAGCAGAGAGCCCTATGCAGGGCTCGATCCTAGGACCCTGGGATCCTAACCTGAGCCAAAGGCAGAGGCTTTAACCCACTGAGCCACCCAGGCGCCCCCCTTCGTTTGTTTCTTAAATTCACATGTGAGTGAAGTCATGTGGTATTTGTCTTTCTCTGATTGACTGAGTTCACTTTGTATTATGTCCTCTTGATCCATCATTTGGCCTGATTTTTGAAGTGAGATACCTCAGATCCTTTTACCAAGGAAACTGTCCTGTCATTGGATCCATAAGACCAGGTGTTTTTTTAGGAAAAGTCTTGAGAAAGCAGGAAATTCACCAACTTCATTGGCTGAGGGGTGGTGGTTTTGCTCAGTTTGAAGGCTCCCTTACCTCTTTTCCCCATTCTGAGCTGCATTTACTGGGTCTGTTTTTCATAGAAGTTTGGTGTGGAATGAATGTTGATGTGTGGAGAGAGCAAACAGCATGCAGAAGTTCTGGAGGATAAAAGTTTAAATATCCGTGGGTAATTCGTCTCCTGGTCAGGTGGACAAGGAAGTTAATGGTGCAGCTGCTAGACACAGAGAGATCCCATTACCATTCTAGAGACCCCGTAACCATGAAAAGTGGAAAATACAGGTCCTCAAACTGACAATTCAAAGGTGAGGACCTCACGTACAGAGTAACGCTTTTCCCCGAAAGTGGACCTCTTGAGCACGTAGCTGATGTTCAGGGGAGTACGGGACACTTTGGGGAACCAGGCCTGGAGCACATTGTCTGATTTCATGCTGATGACAGCCCTGTAAATTAGATTCACTTGTCTTCACTGAACACATGTGAAACCGAGGTCTGGAGAAGTTAAGTGTCTTGTGTGCAGCGACTCACAGAATCATAAGGGGCCCATATAAGTTTACCACCCAAACCTGAACACTTCTGAGAGTAAAAGGGAATGTTAGTAATGATTATGCTGGGAGAAGAGGCTCCGATGGTACGTAATGTCCCCTTGCTAATACGGTGCAGATGGGGGCTTTAATTCGGGTCTCTGTTTCCAAAGCCTCTCTGTTCTCCATTAGATGTGTTAGATCAGGCTATCTCATCTCCAGATGAATTGGTAAAGGCACCCATTGAATAACCTTGTGAAGATGCGTTCTGCACTACGTATAGAGCCAAAGAGAAATGCCTCTGAGGCTAGGTAAACGTTCCCTTTGGCAAGAGAAATGTCTAGGAGGGATGTTCTTTTATATAAAAATATAGAAAGGGTTTTTTTTCGGGGAAGGCAGATGGTTTTTCTCTTCCTAGGACGTGGTTTTCCATTTTTCGTTGAAAAGAATCGGTCCGCTTTAGCATTTACAAGAAAGATAAAGTGAGACTCATAAAATCTCATATCCAGGGCAAACGTCTTCCTAGCCAGTAGCTGTTATGATCAGGGTGATAGAGTAGATTCTCAATAGTAAGGTGTGTAGATGAAATTTACTACCCGCGTTGTTAGCACTCTGTCCACGACTGTTATTATCAAGGCCAATTTGTGCAGTATAATCATTACCGTGAGATGTTAAAATGAAATCCCAGCACCCGAATAGACAGCCCAGCCAGTGTTGGACACTCTGGCTTGTGACAAGGAGCCTCCGTGCCTCCGAGAGCCTCAGACACACACGTGTGAACACACTCAGCAGAGGTGCAGACACGAAGATAAATGAAGCCCAAGGTACTTATAACCGGTATTACAGCCCAACCATGGAAAGCAATAAAGAACATCACACAGCTCTCCAGGATTTATTTGTTCCCTGTGTCGTGTTCTTTTGCTGCCTTTGAGGCCCGTGGAGGTGTAAAAGCCAAAGTTTTCTAACAGCAGTCCCGTCCACACCGTGGACACCAGTCCTGCTGGATTGCCATTCATCATCAAGTCAGCAGCGCCGAAGAATGACATGCCATTCAGAGGCACTGCTGGCAACCCAGAGTAAGCAGGCGGATTGGTGAGAGTTACGTTGTTTGGTTGGAAATTTGGGATTGGGCTTTCAGTGGAGAGCTGTTATGTGGCCTTCCTTCTACACCTCAGTGCCTGGGGCTCTGCCTTCTGAACCTTGGAGCACCCAAATAAACAGTCTCTGAGTGAGCAAAATGAAACTTTCTGGTGACGAAGCTTTCCCCCATCAGGAGTGACCACTGGGACCAAGAGGGGGCTGGGGGTGGGGTGTGGCTGGGGTGGGCTCAGGGATTTGCACCTGCTTCTGTGATTTGGTTAAGCTGCTCCCTGAAGAATGCAGCGAGCTCTGGTAGTCTTCCGAACGTCCAGACTGTAGGGACCGTAGGCTATAAGACAGAAAAAGAAAACAGGATTGGAAAAGAAACATGAGAAGGGGAAGCGGGGGGATAAATGCCGGGGCCTAAGTAGCAAGCGGCAGCCTTTCTGCTGTGGAAAAGGACAGACCGTGGCAGATGCGGAGCAGCTGTGCTGGCCTGAGTAACAAGGGTCTTCTTGGAAGGGGGCGGGAAATATCGGCTGGGAAGTCAGGGGTCTGGGGACTTGTGCTTTCCCTGCCACTAACTAGCTTCATGAGCCCCAGTCTCTTCTGCCAAAGTGGGCAAGTCTCCTGAGGAATTATATGTCAGGCGTAGGTGTCCAGAGGTGAACACAACACCTGACCATTCATCTAGGGCAGGGACCTGTCATAAATACTCTGTTGTTCCAATATTAGCAGGAACAGCTAAGTCTCTTTTTTTTTTTTTCCCCATTTTATTTATTTCTTTGACAGAGAGAGAGCACAAGCAGGGGGAGCTGTAGGCAGAGGGAGAGGGAGAAGCAGTCTCCTTGCTCAGCAGGGAGCCAGATGCGGGACTCGATCACAGGCCCCCAGGATCATGACCTGAGCCGAAGGCAGACCCTTAACGACTGAGCCCCCCAGGCGCCGTAGGAAAGCTACCTCTTACCAGTGTTTTTATTATGTGCCAGGGAGTTATGGATACTTCCCATTGATTTATATCTGTAGCTCTTTTAATCCTCCCAACAACCCTGTGACGTAGGTTCGATTGTCCAAGTTTTGGAGATGAAGAAACTGAGGTACAGAGAAGTGCAGTCATTTGCCCCAGGTTGGACAGCTAACAAGTAGTGTAACTAGGATTGGAACCCAGGGAGCCTGGCTCTAGAGCCCACACCTTGCCATGCTTGTGAGGGGGTGTGTGTGTGTGTGTGTGTGTGTGTGTGTGTGTGTGTGTGTAGGGGCTGTCGCACCGTCTTGTTACTTCCATTGCCGGACTGTCAGCTGCTTGAAGGCAGCAACCATGTTCGCCTTGTTCACTTGTCTTCCTCGTGCCTGGCCCAGTGTAGGCTCTGGGGCATTTTTGCTGAACGGATAGGTGGCTAGGTGGGTAGACGGGTGGATGAGATAAATAGGGTCTTCAGGGAGCTTATAGTCTAAAGAGGAAGGCAGATCCATAAACACCTAATGGCGGTCCCTGTCAGGCAGGAAGGGTGCCTAGTCTAACCTGGGGCATCAGGGAAACCTTCCGGGCAGGTGATATCTGAACCGGGCCTGGGAAGATGTGCAGAATTCGGGAGAATCGGGGGGAAGGCGTGCCAAGCAGAGAGGTTATGTGGGGTAACTCGAGCGTTGCCTCAGCGGTCAGCTGCTCCCGGAACACAGAGGGCAAGGCAGGGCTGCTGGAGATGAGGCCAGGTCAGGAAACCTTGCTCTGGGGAGGCGATGGGGCTTGCTCCTGAGAACTGCGGAGAGAGCTCCTGAGAGGGAGTGACGGGCACCTTTGGATTTCAGATAGGGTGTTCTGGCTGCCCTGTGAAGGGTGGAAGGAACAGGAATGAGATCAGGGCCGGGGAGAAGCTTCTGCAGTGGTCCTAGGAAGTGGTCACGGGAACCTGAAGTGGCAGTGGGGGAAAGGAGGCTAGAGGGCTGGGGCGGGAGGGGGACCATTCACTTTGGACGTGTTGCATTTAAGGCATCATAAAGCTGCTGCTGTGCTGTTCGGGTTCTTCCACAGCAGTGCGAAGCTGGCCTGAATCCAGGAGGCTAAGGACCCGGGTCAGTGTGGGTTTAGGCATTAAAGAAGGAGAGAAAGAGCCAGCTAGGAAGGCGATTTTGAAGGTAGAGACTGGGGTCTCAGGACCAATGCTTCAGGTGACAGAGCTTTATGGGCAGGAGGAGGGAAGAGAACTGAGGTGGTGGGGTGGAGAGAGTGGAGGGGGAAAGTAAAGGGGAATAGGAGTAAGGGGGGAAGCAGTCGCCAGAGGGAGGGAATCGGAAGGAGCAGAGGTGGTGTCATTATAGACAGGGACTGTGATCCATTGACAGGACATACCCGGGATAGGTAACCCCCCACTAGGCCAAAGGCAGATTTGGGGCTTTCAGGAGCTGGGTGGAGGGGGAGAAATGGGGAGTAACTTCTTGATGGACCCGGGGCTTCTTTTTGAGGTGATGATGTTCTGGAACTAGATAGAGGTGAGCTTGCATAATATTGTGAATGTACTAAATGCCACTGAATTTTACATCTTTAGGGACTGATTCAATGACAGATGATTTTCCTCTCAATAAACAAAAAAGTTGGAAAGGGGAGAGGTAGGAAGTGCAGCGGGTAACATCTGACAACCAGGATTTTCGGGCTCCTGCCCGCTCCCCGCCCTTTTTGTAACAGCTTTACTTCCATCGCCTACCAATGGCGGACCTTGTTTGTTTCCTAGAATGCACGTGCCATGAGATCCAGTCCTGTCTCTCTAGTACCAGAAGGGCACCGACGCAGAGCGCACGTTCAGTAAATGTTGGAGTGGATGGATGAAGCAGGTCGGGCTGGCTCCTGGAAGTAGACCGGGGAGAGGGTGCCAAGTTTGGAATTGCAGGCTGGGGGTGAAGGGAAATGGAGCCGATTGAGGACAGGAAAAAGCCCGAGTTTCTGATGTTAGAGGTCTAGGGAAGAGGAGAGCTTGAAGTCACCAGTAACACTGCTCCTGTGGTCGGTTTCTGTGTCTTCATCTACTTTTTCTGGTGCTGCCCAACTGCTTGCATGCAGAAGGGAAAGGAGACTCTTCTGGGAGATCCAGTTTGTTGAGAATTTTGCTGCTGCGTGATGACGGTGGGGGAGGACAAGGATTTGGGGAAAGAGGGGACTTTGGAAGCAAATCACTCAGGGAGATAGGGGAGTCTGGGAGGGGTAGCCTGTGAGCCCAGGAAAATGGAATGAAGTGCTCCCAGGACTCTCGGGCATAGAGGGCAGGCCCGCAGTGTTGGGAGTGGAGACAGGGACGGTTGATGTAGACGAGATGTCAGGGACGTGGCTCAGGTGGAATGAAGGTGAAGGTTACTGGGCTCCAGGTGGCCACTGTGTTGTGAGCCCGGGGCAGTCATTTCCAAAATTTGGTACTCAGGATAACCCCTGGGATATGGGAAGAAAATGTGAAAACTTCTACTCTTATTTTTTTCATTAAAGTTAAGGGTTTCATGTAAGCCTGATGATTTACAGACTTGCACACCTGAAGCAAATAATATATGTTAATAAAGTTTAAAAAAGGACTTATATTTCAGTAATATATACATGTTTATTATTTTAAAACAAATGAACATAACTTAGGGGTACATGCTCCTTTTTTACTAATGGGATGTGTGAACGAAGTATTTGTGAAGACTTCTGGCTTGGGAAGTTGAACAGGCCCTTGTCTAGCTGTGTTTGGGGGTGAAGTCATAATGAAAGACAGGTCATGTGGCTTGCCGAAACAGAAGCTTTGTGTCTCCTGTGTCTCTGTCACCATTTTCTGGTTGACCAGCTAAGGGTACCCACCAGAAAGGGCATAACGTTTGCCTGGAGTGACTGGCTCTTTGCAAACCCATTTTGTTCTAGACTGCCTTTTCTAAGTGACCGCAAACTATTGCTGAATATTCCTCGTAGAACTTGAATACCTGCTAACTTCATTAGTTTCTAGAATTCATTTCCACCCCTGATCCCTGTATTTTGTTTTATTGTTTTTGAAAATTGGACTTTTTTTCCCCGTTTCTTCTGACTTCCTGGATATTCACTAATATTCTCCCCTTTCCCCATGAGATTATGACTTAGGGAAGCTTTTTGTTTGTTTGTTTGTTTGTTTGTTTTTAGGAACCTGGGATACCATAACCTTGAAGTTTGAGCTGCAGTTAACTCACAAGTTCAGAGGAGTGAGGGTGGCAGGGTAGAGAGGAAAAGCTTGGTCTTTGACCAAGGTGACCTGGCTTTCAATTCTGACTCGGCTGTTCTGAGCTGTACACTTCGGAGCAAGTTGCTTAACCTCTCTGACCTCTGTTTCATTTTGTAATTGGAGAGGTGATTATTTAGCTGATAGGTTTTGGAGAAAACGAAGGGAGTTAATGATACATGTGAAAGTCCCTTAAACTTTCTAGGACTCAATAAATGGCAGTTTTTTTTCTCCTCCCTGCCCCCCCCCCCACCTCCAGTTTCCTCCTAGACTCGCCTCTTATAGATTTCCAGCCTGATGGAAGAGAAAGATAAGAAAGAACAAAGGGGCACATGGCTGAGACTTCCTCTTGGGCTGGTTTAAAGGCGTCCATGATGCTGGTCAGCCCTAGTTTTCTTCGTGATCTCTGCTATGTTCCTTTCCCCAAACTCTTTATTCTCTTTTAAGGAGAGCTTAGGGCAACATCCTAATTTCTGTTAGGGTGCTTGGTTAATGTCCAAACGACTCATTAATTATGAACCTGCCCCCACCTCATTAAATGCCTTCGTGAGGAACTGATTTCATAGGAGGGCAGAAAACAAAATAATGCTAACCCACTACCCCAACCCCATTTCAGATGTTAAAGGAAATGAGTTTTGAGAACATTTCGAATCAAAACATTTGCATAGGGTCATTTCAAAAGCCCTCTTGTCATTTTGGAATAGAAACCTTCCTCTTTGAAGACAGTGACCTTGTCGGTGTCCAGGAGACCCTCCCCAGCCTGTTAGCAACACTGTGTAGCCAGGCCCTGGGAGAGCTGGGTGCCTGCCCCCACAGCTGGCTCTCTCTCACCTCTGGGTGCTGGCCAGCCACGTGCCCACTTACTGGTTCCCATTGTGCTTCTCTCCTGCATTTATTCGGAGTATTGTTAATACTTCATGAATGGAAGAAGAGTGGAAAAAATCTAAAAGTCATTCTGGAGTCCTTAGAAATATGTGAAGAAAAATAGGCCTGTGAACTACTTAGCTCAGGCCCTTGCTAGGATAAGTGGGTGTGACGGTCCCTCCCCACACCAGGAAAATAGTTTATTGTTTAGTTAAAAATAACTACCTTTTCATGTATAACTGGAATTTCAACACAGATGTTAATGTCTTTGGGGCTTTGTTTACCCCCTGTTCCCCAGCCCCCCCCCCCAGAGAGTGATAACATCAGGCTCTGTTTTACAATTCCTAATCACATTTCTGTATTAGTGAGATGAGGTAGGAGTACAGCTTGGTTGTGAGCATGAGAACTAACTCTGTACCTGAAGAGAGCCTAGCACTGTACCTGAAGTATAATGGTCACTCAGTACGTGGTATTTTAAATAGTATTTTAAATTTAGGTTAAAGAAAAAAAGCATTCTGGTTCTATGCAGGTAGTGTCGCACTGTATGAAAAGGAACCAATTGATTAAACACTTAGAAAGTTTCAAGAAACCTCCTTTTTAAATCCCAAGATATTGGCATTCATGTGATGGATGTCTTGAGGAAGAAAAAACAGTTGAGTCTTTTTAGTGGAAGAAACAGAGATCCTTTCACAGGAAGTGGTACTTGAAAAATATTGCTGTAATTAAAATATATAGTGTAGTTAGTTCGCTTTTAGGAAACCTACAATTTTCATGGCTTGAAGGAACCTGACAGAGTTACCCACCCCCCCAAAAAAGGAAGAGCCTCTACCAGAAATTACCATTTGTTTTTTTTTCCTTCTCTCCTGTTTGAGATTTTTCACCTGATAATAGAGCTGCTGTTGGGACGAACGGCTCCTGGAACTCTGTGTGCTTATAACATGTCCCCTCCTCCCTCTTTTTCCAGAAATCTGGGAGCTTCAGTGGGAAAAGCATTCCATCTTTATGCACAATGAGGCTAACTGGGATTCGGCATTTCCTTCCATGGTGCACATAGGCAACAGACCAAAGTAGTATTAGAAGTAGCCCGACTTTGTCTCCAGTAAGTCCACGTGGTTGCAGATATCCCCAAATAGTATTTACACTCATCACTACTTCAAAATGACGGTAGATCAAAGAGCTACTTTTAGATCTTGTCACTTGGTGTCTTGATAAAGAGCACCCATTCTTCTATCACAATTAAAAAATCCTGTGGGGGCGCCTGGGTGGCTCTGTCCGTTGAGTGCCTGACTCTTTGGTTTTGGCTAGGGTTGTGGGATGGAGCCCCATAGTCAGGCTCCAGGCTCTCTAAGGCGGTGGCGGCAGGGAGTCTGCATGAAAGATTCTCTCCCTCCACCCCTCTCCCCACCAAATAAATAAATCGTTAAAAAAAATACTATGATACATAAATCTAAGTATAATTTTTTATTTTATTTTTTTAAAGATTTAATTATTTATTTGACAGATCATAAGTAGGCAGAGAGGCAGACAGGGAGAGAGGGGGAAGCAGGCTCCCTGCTGAGAAGAGAGCCCTATGCTGGGCTTGATCCCAGGACCCTGAGATCATGACCTGAGCCAAAGGCAGAAGCTTAACCCACTGAGCCACCCAGGTGCCCCATAAATCTAAGTATAATTTATTTACTTTGGAATTCTCTGAGTTTTATTGTATGCATTTGAAAATTATTTGAAGGAGACGTCCAGGGGCTGCACAGGTTTGCCAGTGTGGTCCATGGCATAGAAAAAGTGAAGATCTTCCTCCTGGGCTTTAAATTTTATCCTAACAGACTAGCACTGAGGGAGTGTCTCTCAGCCCTGCCTGCCTATTAGAATCGCCTGCAGATTCCCAGTGTCCAGGCCATAGCCCAGACCAATTAAATTTGAACTTCTGGGGGTGAGACCTTAGTAATTACAGGTGAACCAGTGTGCAGCTGAGTTTGAGAACCATTGGTCTGTATGTTCATATAAACCATTCTACTTCCCTCTTGCCTTCCTTCCTCATTTTTTTAAATAAGAAATTAAGTTTCATGCTCATGGTAGAACATTCAAACAGTACAGAAGAGCAGAGCTCTCCCACCTTTCTAGAGATAACTGTTGCTAACAACTTTTGTGCAGGAGCGGTCATTATAGACCCACACATCCACAGTGGATTGTATGTGTGTGTTCTACCCTACAGACATACTTTATACATTTTTTTCACTTATATCATAGAGTGCTTTCATTACAGTTTCTGAGCTTGGTAGGTCTTTGAGATTAAGATTCTCTTTCAGGGGCTCCTGGGTATCTCGGTCAGTTAAGTGTCTGCCTAAGGTTAGGTTATGATCCCTGAGTCCTGGGTTTGAGCCCCGAATTGGGCTCCCTGCTCAATGAGGAATCTGTTTCTCCCTCTCCCTCTGCCCCCCCATTCCCTGTGCTTGCTCGCTCTCTCTCTAATAAATAGATAAAATCTTTAAAAAATAAAATAAAATTCTTTTTCTTTGTTTTTTTTTTTTTTTTAATAGGGAGGGCACGTACTGCATGGAGCACTGGGTGTGATGCCAAAACAATGAACACTGTTATGCTGTAAATAAACAAATAAACGAATAAAAAGAAAAAATAAAATTCTTTTTCTTTGGTTTTTTTTTTTTTTTTTTTTTTTGATTTGCCTAAAACTAGGGAGCCGGGTCCCTGTAGACCCAGTTCAGGAGCAATTTGGAGACGGTGAATCCTCATTTTCTTCTTTTAAGAGCTAGTGCAGCGGAGAGGAAAGAACATTGGGGTCAAGCCCATCTGGGGTGCCGGACTCGGGGCACATTGCTTATCCATGTCAACTTCTTTGAATCTGTGTGCTCATCTGTCAGTTGGAGACAGAGACAAAGACTGCCTCCTCACAGGGCTCTTGTGAAATATGTCCAAGGTTGATGACAGGTGGCTATTACTGTTATCCTCCTTACAGATTGTATTCCCCAAAGGAGCTTGAAATGTTCTTTGGGCGCCTCAGAGTTCTTTTTCCTATTAGCATGCAGGCAGCAGAGAAAAGGGTAAGTGAAAAAAAGAAAAAAAAAAATCCCTGTGTACCTGCTTCAGACGGTCCAAAGGCCCTATACCTGTACTTCGGGATTGCCGTCCTCTGGCTGGGTTTGCATTTGGGTTCAAGGTCACACTGATGATGAATTAGCCTTATCAGCTCTTTTTGGCCTAGTATATGTACCAGGTTAACAAACTCTTAGAAAGGTTCCCTGCATGCTTATTGACCCACATCTTTGCATGTCATCTCACTTGCAAAGGCAGTTATGTTTAAAATGAGAGCCAGTATCAGAGCCATTGGCAGGAAACAGAATTCACCCTAGATGGTTTGAATGAAGACAAACGAAAGGGGCAGTCACAGAGGTGTTGGCCACAGGTACTGTGAGGCACCCAGGGACTGACAGCAGTGGGAAACCAGTATCATCACTAGGGCTGAGAGGCCAGAGGAGGAAACAGTGTTAATGGGAGCCCAGTGAGATCTAGAGTTAGAAAGGGGCTGCCCAGTAAGAGCTGTAATTAAGAATGGTGCCCAAAGATGTGGCACCCAAGGAGAGAGAGGGCTGGGAAGAAACACCCCGACCTCTCTCCGGCTTTCTCCAGTCCCCTACTGGGCCTCTGGTTAGCTGACCCAGTGGGAAAGCCAGCAGGCAGTGGAGCCCGCTGATGTAATCTACAGCCGTCAGCGCTCAAGGCACAGAATAGGGCTGAGAGTAGGTGGGAGTGGAGAGACGATGACCAGATAACCAGCACAGAGGCTGTTAGGTGTCCAGACTGTGTAGAGTGCCTTCTATAGAAGTGAGCACTCAGATGGTTCCCCGGGAAACTTTCCTACCCCGTGCCTCCCAGGATTCCGGATGGCAGCTTGTTGACTTCTTTCTTAAAAGAGCACCAACAGGGGGCGCCTGGTTGGCTCAGTGGGTTAAGCCGCTGCCTTCCGCTCGGGTCATGATATCAGGGGTCCTGGGATCGAGTCCCACATCGGGCTCTCTGCTTGGCAGGGAGCCTGCTTCTCTCTCTCTCGCTGTCAAATAAATAGATAAATAAAATCTTAAAAAAAAAAAAAAAAAGCACCAACGGGGCGCCTGGGTGGCTCAGCGGGTTAAGCCTCTGCCTTCGGCTCAGGTCATGATCTCAGGGTCCTGGGATCGAGCCCCACATCTGGCTCTCTGCTCAGCGGGGAGCCTGTTTCCCCGTCTCTCTCTGCCTGCCTCTCTGCCTACTTGTGATCTCTGTCTGTCAAATAAATAAAAAATATTAAAAAAAAAAAAAAAGGAGCACCAACAGGGGCGCCTGGGTGGCTCAGTGGGTTAAGGCCTCCGCCTCTGGCTTGGGCCCTGATCCCAGGGTCCTGGGATGGAGCCCCGAGTTGGGGGAGGAGTCTCTGCTCAGCGGGGAGCCTGTTTCCCCGTCTCTCTCTGCCTGACTCTCTGCCTACTTGTGCTCTCTGACTGTCAAATAAGTAAATAAAATTAAAAAAAAAAAAAAAGCACCAACAAGGCCATTGAGGCAGAGTGAGGAAGGAGGAAGAACTTCACCAGCTAAAAAGCAAACTCTTGGGGATCTATCATATATTTCTGCGCTGTTGCTCTCTCGGTGTCCATGCCGAGAAACTCTGCATAAATTGCCCCCCGGTGTGTGGTTGCCATGGGACAGACAGTATACTAAAGACATGGAGGTCCAGTCAGGGGCATGTTAATTTGGAAATTCCCTCTCTTATTCCTCCTGAGATCCATGCCTGGAGATTGCCAGGACTTCTCTCTGGTAGCTAGGAAGTCACACTGGTGCTGAAGGAGCCTTACCTCGGGCTGCTCCCGTAATCTGAGCCTGCCAATAGATTTAAAAAGTGAGAAAATGCCTAGTAATATTAGAAACACCATGGGGAATCTTAAATGTTTACATGTGAGAATGGAACTTTTTTTTTTTAACACAGAGAAACACAATACGACTCAATCATGCTTCTCACAAGATAATTACAGGAGTTACAAAATACGGAGACAGCATGCTATAGGCAGTGTGGTCTGGTAATGAGGTAGCAGTTCAGAGTTCTAGGACAGAATGCCTTCTGTTTCAGCCCCATCGTCGTTTTTCTGTGAGGCTCCCTGACTAAGTATTACAAGTCTGGATCTGAGGCTGCTGTGAATTGGGCTCTTGCCAAATCTACACCCCATCCCTCTGTGTTCTGTGTCCTTTGATTCTGTTGCCTCGGTGCCTTTTCTGACCTGGGTTTGGAAGGAGTCAAAGTCGGAGTGTGTCTGCATTTTGTGTAAGTATCAGGCTGATAGAGCATGAGGAAGTGAACCTTGCAGGAACCTCCCTTCCACGGGGAAAGCTCTGCTTTCTGTATCCAGATGTTGACATTTTTATTTATTTTTAAAGATTTTACTTATTTATTTATTTGACAGAGACAGAACCCAAGTAGGCAGAGCAGCCAATAGAGGCAGAGGGAGAAGCAGACTCCCCACTGAGCAAGGACCTGATGTGGGGCTCCATCCCAGGACCCTGGGATCATGACATGAGCTGAAGGCAGCCGCTTAATCGACGAGCCACCCAGGCGCCCCCAGATGTTGACATTTTTAGATCATAGCTATTTCCAAGAGATTTCGGTGAAGGAAAAGAAAAGAAGTAAATGCAAAATCAGTGTCTTTATTTTTTTAAATAATGTGCTATCTGTTGAAAGATTTGGGGCCAGAGACTTGGCTGATGAATATGGTGAACTGTGTTTTATCTCCAAGTTATAGGCAGTTGTGATTGAGACTCTTAGTTTTAAAAATATGAATCATTTGGGGCGTGTGTATGGCTCAGATGGTTAAGTGTCTGCCTTCTGCTCAGGTGGTGATCCCGGGGTTCTGGGATAGAGCCCCATGTGGGATTCCCTACTCAGTGGGGAGCCTGCTTCTCCCTCTCCCTCCCGCTCCCCCGGCTTGTGCTCTCTCTGTCAAATAAAGCCCTAAAAAAAGGAGGAATTGTTCTTGAACTTCAGCTATAGATCAGCAGTGCATTAATAGGGCAGGGGTTTGGAGCATCAGTTGTGTAAGAAGGACTGAAAGAGCTTGTTAAAAAGGTAGACAGGCCAGTGCCCCACCCCGGTCTCAACACACGGAGTCCCCTCCGAGTCCCGGGCCAGCCAACCATCCCAGGTGATTCAAGAAACAGCTCAGGAAACACCTCAGTGGGGGACGTGGACCCCCTCGGGCCTTTTTAAAGGTGCTGATGCTTGATCAGATATTTGGCCTTTTACCCTCCCCCACCCCAATCAGAATTGTAACCTTACTCTGCACCTTCTCCAGACTGTGTTTTCTGGTTTCATTTTGTGTATTCATTCTATCCCTGAACTTCACATAGCCTGTCATGGACAGGACAGATGCACAAGGACCGATTTCCCTGGAGAGGAATCCTGCTGTCACATGATGGGAGATGCTGTCTTGTTGCAAAACAGAGAAATAAAAGCCTCTGTTGAACTCAGTGGTCTCCCTATAGAGGTCGGAAAAGTATTCCAGTGGTGTGTGTTTGTTTCAGGCCTATGTTATTATTAATCCTGTTACAAATGATAATGCTTTCCATTTATAGGCTTGCTGTCTCTGAGGAGTTTTATGTATTGCATACTAGACCCTGCTGGGTGATTAAGCCACTCACTTGGCGTCTTACAGGCCACTCGAGGACTGTTTGCTTATAGCTGGCTACGGCGCTTCTCTCCACGTGTGCTGAGTGGCACATTACTGGTATGAAGGGCTCCTTGGGAAGGGAGTGTCCTCAGGGCTTAATGCAGTGGGGGTTGAGGCCCAGAGAGATGGGGTTCTCCTTCAGGTTCTACCCCTTTCTCTTTCCTGCATCATCAGAAGCTTCTTGGGGAGCAAGTAGGTCAGGGGCAGGGCTGTAGCTGTCTTTTTAAGGTTATCCTACAGGGAAAACATACAGGAACCCTTTAGAACACGAGCGGCAGTCAATTCAGTACTTTTGTAAATAAGAGAGAGACACAGCCTTTTTCACTTACCGCATGTTAATGTTTCAACCTAGAAGAGCCCTGGTAGGTAATTAAGTGAGTATAAGGAAGAAGATTATGGGATAGAGGAATGTGGGGGGAACTGACAGGTATGCAAGGGAGAGCCTTAGAAGCACAGTTTTTCCCTTTTCTGTAGCCTTTTAAGACAGAGCCTGTCAGAGACAGAGCTCTGAAATCCATGTGGCCCTTTCAGAACTGAAGTAACCGGGGCTTTGACTGATTGGCCTAAGGAACTGGTGCTTACGCTGCCGCCATATTGCCCTATAGCCTCTCCTGTGGAGGCCCACCTGACCCCACACTTGAGCTGTCCATGCTGACCCCAGACATTCCAGTCAGAGCGCAGAAACAAGCCTCATCTTGGGAAAGGGGAAGCCCAGCAGGACCCTCATCTGACCCGTCATGGAAGATAGGTAGGCCCGCAGCTCCACAGTTTGGTCGTGCTGTCGACGCAGACCTCAGTCAGTGGCTTTGATTCTCAGGCTCTGTAGGATGACCCTTGCATTTGAAGTCAGGCAACACTCAACACACCCCTCAGACTCTTGATCTAACCCAACAAAATGGTGGGGTACCAGTCCTCTCCAAGATCCGTACCATTTTTCCAAGGCATGGGTGGGGCTTGTCTGGAAATGCAAGCCACACTGACAAATGCACTGTCGTATCCTCCCCGAGGAGCTGCAAGGCTGTCAGGCAGCTACACGAAGCCCTGCTTGCGCAAGTGCTCGCGGCAAGCCTCTTGTTACGTCTGCGTTTGATTCTGAGGGTCCTGTGTGAGGCTCTCTTGACCAATTTTGGCCCTTCACGGTGGATAACAACGTCCATTCTAAATAAGGAACAGACTTTTTCCCTCAAAATGCTAAAGTTTAGGAATAACAGTGGCTCGGATTGAAGAGGCCAAGTGTGATATTTCTGTCACAATGACGGCCCTGTGTTTCGGGTCAGCCCCACGGGACAGGGAGCCCTCTTTTTAGGCCTTATTCTAATTCTGTGATGGGAGATGCAGGGGTGGGGTAGGACGTCCTGAGTTTGTTTAGGACTTTGAGAACTTGTTGGACAGCCCCTGGGAGAGAGTCCATTCTTTTTCTGCCACCCGGACGTTTCTCTGGCTGATATAGTTCTTCTGCCGTCCCCCTGGCCCAGGCCACCGCCATTTCTTGCCTGGATGATGCAGTGGCCTCTGCTTCCATCTACGTACACAGCATCCCCAGAGAGCTTTTGGAAAAGCAAATCCGAATATTGCCATCAGTCTACCGCTTCGCTCTCCTGCTGAGAGGCAGCCTGTCAAGGTGGTGGAGAGCTTGAGGGCTGAAGTGGGCTTAGCTCTGTTCTAATTTTTTACTAGCTGGGTGACATGGGGGAACTTAATTAACTTCTGTCCTCATCCGTAAAGTGGAAACGATGGTGATAATAGAACCTACGTATGAGTGGTTGCAAGGATGACATTTTTATGCGGAGTATTTAGCCCAGTGCTGACTGTTAGTAATTACGTTTATGGCCACTATTCTGCCTGAAATTCAGGGGCGTCCCTGTACACTTTGAGTCCAACTCATGCTCTTGATGAAGCCTATGAAGTACAGCATGATCTGAGGCCAGGCAACTTCTCTGGCCCAGTTACTCCTGCCTCCTCCTGTGTTTCCTACCCACACTGGCTTTTGTTAGCATCTCTTAAAGCATCAAGCTCTCTTTGCCCCAGGCCCTTTGCATAAGCTTGTCCTCTATAAAGAATGTTTGCTTCCTTCCCTCTTTGCTTGACCAACTCCTGCCCCTCCTTCCGATGCCAGCCTAATTGTTCCTTCCCCAGGGAAACCTCCCCGGGTGACGGAGTCCCCATCATTCTCCGTGTGTTCCCCCAACACTCCACTCTTTTCTTTCATAGTCTTTGCCGCAGCGTGTAATTCTCTGTTCATTTTTGTGTAGGTTTGTTTGCTCTTCAGGCTCTCCTCTGCTTTTGCTCCGTGAAGCCGAGCAAGGGCCCCCAGCCCATAGCACAGGCCCATACTGCGCTCCGTAACTTGTGATGAATGAGTACTGCTCCCCCAGCTGGTCTTGTGAGCTTCTTGCCTGGACCTTCTGTTGATGCATGACATGGTGTTTATTTGCAGAGACCTTTCCAAATACATTTCTAGGTGATAGGTCAGCCGTGGAGCTGGGGAGCTGGAGCTTAGTGGTTCTCATACTGTGGCGTGTATGAGAAACACCTGGGAGGGCTTGTTAAAGCACGATTGTGGGCCCGCCCCTGGAGTTCCTGGTTCTGTAGACTTGGGGTGGGGCCCTCCAGTTTGCACTTCAGACAAGTGCCCAGGGGATGCCAGTGCTGCTTGCCGGGCTGGGTAGGGACCATGCTTTGAGAACCACTGAGAGAGTAACACTAACAATGTCCATTGGCTGGCTAGATCATGGAATGCCACACAGGAAATAAAGGCTAGGAGAAAAGTGAAATGTGGCTTTTTTTGGCGATCCAGGTGAGTTTGTCCTAGTTTCTGCCCCACTCACTGAATATAGTTCTGTGTGAGGCTAAAAGCCTTAGAGTGGGAAAAGCTTTTCTTCCTACTTCCTTTGTAGCTCAGGTGGTAAAATCTAGGGGTCTACAGGCTTGAGACGTAGGGTCCGCCAGGAGAAGAATGTTTTAAAGGAGCTCATTGTAATCATGCTGTTAAGGCCCCAAAGCTAGGACCACAGTGGTTTGACTGAAGCTAGATTTAACTGCAGCACTTTCCTCCAGAAATTCTCGTGGAGGACATTTTAGTGGGTTCCTCTTCACTGACTGAGAACGACAAGAAAGCTCTTAGTCTGCAGTGGTCTTAGAATAGAGAGGCACTTTGCAGAGGTACCATCTCCTACCTTCCTCGACTTCACAGCCACGATGAAGTGTTTGTGGTGTTTCAGGGGCTTTTCGTAGGCTCCTGCAGCTCCTCATCCCTCCGTGTCAGAGACGGGGAGATGGTATTGCCGGAGCCTGGCCTCTGGAGTCAGAAACATCCAGGTCTGTCGCCGCTTCTGCTAGTGTGCCTTTGGGTAACCAGCTTCTCGGTTTTTCCTGTCCTGTCAGCTGGGGGTGATGATATGCAGGGCAGCTCACAGTGCAGGGTAAAGCAGAAGAATCAGCTTTACAAGTTGCCAGTTCTTTACTGTGGTAGAATGCTGCTTGCCCTGCAGGGTCCTTGGCAAGGTAAAATACTAGTGAAAGCTGGCGGAAGGCAAATACTGTCCTTAGCTGACTTAGTGGTAATGTGCAGTTGTTGAACTCTTGGCTTTGAGAAATGCATCGTGGTCGCGTAAGATGATCCCTTAAGGGAATCTGGATGAACAGTATACAGGGAATCCGATCTGTCTTGGCAACTTCTCAGCAGATCCAGAATTATTCCAAAAGGAAAGTGTACTTTAAAAAGCGTTTGTGAAGCATGTAGCCAAGTGCTTGGGACTTGGTAAGACCTCAGTACATGGTGACCATTATCATGACTGCTAATACAATTACAGTTACTACTACTGATACCTTGAAGGGACAGTTTAACTCATGTGTGTTGTCTGGCTGACTGTTTTACAAAGGGGATATTGGTTTCCTATTGCTACTATAACAAATGACTAATGGGTGGGCTTTAAATGACACAAATTTGTTAACTAATGGTTTTGGATGTCAGAAGTCCAAAATAGATCTCATGGAGCTAAAATAAAATCATGCATGTTTTCTGGAGGCTCTTTTTCCAGCTTCTAGGGGCAGCCCTCTATTCTGTGGCTCATAGCTCCACCTTCAAATCCAGTAATCGAATCACTTTGACTTCTGCCTCCATCATTCCATCTGCTTCTCTGACTCTGACCCTCCTGCCACTCTTTGATAAGGACCCTTGTGGTTACATTGGGCACATTTGGATAATCCAGGATAATCTTCCCATTTTATGATCCTTAACTTAATCATATCGGTGAAGGTCCTTTTACCTTGTAGGGTAACAGCTTCATGGGTTCTAGGGGTTGGGACAAAGATGTTTGTGGGGCACCATTCTGCCCACTGCAAGTTGTACCTGTTCATTTATTTCCTTGGGTGGAGTTTATGCCCATTGGCTCTGTGTGGGCGGGTGGGTGGGTGTCCAGGGTTCAGGATGCTGCGTAATGTTTAATAAGGGTGTGTGTGTGTGTGATATACAGCTGAACATAGTGTTACTGAGTGGCCATATGGTAATGGACTCTGATCCGTCCACTGTGGGCTTGATAATTTTGGGTACCAAAATGACGACACCCTGTTAGGTCTTAGCAAATCATGCTAATATATGTGCTGTTGAGTCTAACCCATTAAAAGCACAGATTGTGATGTCATATTCCCTTGGTTCTTCGTTCAAGGCCTTATTCCTACCCCTTCTCTTTTCCCGTCCTTTTGTCTGTCTGGGCTGTCTAGCATGGTAGCCACTAGCCACGTGTGGCTGTTGAGCACTTGAAATGCAGCTCATCTGGATTGAGATAGGCTGGAAGTGTGAAATATACACCGAATTTTAAAGACCCAGTACGAAGAAAGCTATGTGAACTGTTTCATTAATGATGTTTGATACCAATTACGTGTTTTACTGTCTTTTGTATATATTGGGTTAATGAAATGCATTAGTAAAATTAATGTCACCTGTTCCTTGTTACTTTGTAATGTGGCTTCAGAACATAAACACTGACATATGTGGCCGCCATTATATTTCCTTTGGACAGTGCTGGTCTAAATCCTACTCACAATCTGTGATTGTGAGGAAGGGTCCCCATTATTTCTGCCGGTGTCACATAAAAGGCTTCCTCAAAACTTCTCTCTCTCCACACTTTTTTCTCTTCTTTCTCTCTGTCTCTCTCCCTCCCTCCACACTCCTTTTCTGTCCGCTTGTAAGGAGCCTGCGAGATGAATCTGCAGAGATGGGAATGTTCAGTCCTCTGAATCCTGACAAGGGTGCGCAGAGGAAAGGGTGCCCGGTGCGCGGTGCTTTATCCTGGCTCACACACTTAGGAAGTTCATCGCTACTTGCAGCTCCTCTTACTCTTTCTGCCCTAGAAGATTCTGGGTTTTTTATTTTGTTTTTGTTGGGGTACAGTGGCATAGCTTTTTTATCCCCCAAAGATTTTATTTATTTGGCAGAGATCACAAGCAGGCAGAGAGGCAGGCAGAGAGAGAGGAGGAAGCAGACTCCCCACAGAGCAGAGAGCCCGATGTGGGGCTCGATCCCGGGATCCTGGGATCATGACCTGAGCCAAAGGCAGAGGCTTTAACCCACTGAGCCATCCAGGCGCCCCAGTGGCATAGCTTTTTAAACGCTGCTGGGGCCAGAGTGCGGAATTTAACATCTTTCTCCCAACTCTGCCTTGAAAATCGGCCCCTGGGGAAGCGCGGGTAGGTGGTGGCTGACCAGCCTCAGAGTCATCTGGGGAGTGAGAATGCAGATTCCTGAGCTCAGCACTGCTGGGTTTTGCCAGGACTGAGGATGTGTTTGCACCCAACAAATCAGTAAACACATGTGCCTGTCTGGTGTGGCGGTGCAGCTTGGTGTGCCTCAGTTTCCACTTCGGCCAAGCGCCCCCTGGCTTGCGAGAGCCGTAGGGAGAAATGCCTCTGAAAGCAGCAGCTGTCCCTGTGGGTGGGGGTGGAGGGTCGGCCGGGGTGCCGCGCAGACGTAGCTGGTCCTCCCTGCCCCCTGGCACCCAGCACCTGAAGAAGGCTTGTCGGTCTTCCTTCAATCCTGAATCGAAAGGACCGCCGAGGGCAGATGGGCGGGAGTGGCCCGTACAGGCCTGACTGGAGAGGGCTCGGTGGTTAAACAGCCGGGCCGCCTGTCAGCTGTGTGACTTGGTGCGGTGGCTGGGACTCCGTGGGTCCCTCCCTCCCCTCTTCCTCACGTGGTCCTTGCTCCTGACTGGGGCTGCCCTGGACATAGTGAGGGAGCCTGGGCGGCCCGGTGAGTGTTGGGACAGACTGGCTCACGGGCTGGTGGTGACTGTCAGGCTCTGCCAGCCGCGAAGGCCCAGCTGACTCTCCTTCCGGTCGAAGCAAGAACACCTGCGAGCCCTGCGGTAGGTGTGGGCAAGGGGCGAGCGGGGCAGCTGGAGCTCATGAGGGAGCTTGGGGCAGAGAGCCGGCTGCAGCGGCTGGAGCAGGTCAGGGAGCTCACAGCTCTTCAGAGAGACGCAGGCCCCGGTGAAGCAGCGCCTCAGCTTAGTCAGCCTGGTTTCTGCCGAGCCTCCCCCCAAGGCCTGCATCAGAGGAACAGCCTGTCCTTGCTCCAGGTGAGGGGGTGAGAGAAGGACCTGTGGGCTCCAGCAGGCCTAGTGCAATGAGAAGCCTGCTGGGCCCTGCCTGGGGGCCAGGCTAGGCCTGGGCACCACGGAAAAGAAGTGAAGTCATTTTCCAGCTCAGTGCAGTAGGGCCAGAGCCCAGAAAACATAGATTTATGGTGGGAACTTGGGTACCTGGTAACTCATATAACTTCTGAGTGCTGGCCTTGTGCCCTTCCTCTGCCTTCTAGCAGTTGAGAGCTGGGCCAAGGACGGGAGCTTGGAGCTCCTGGGAGCTCCCCCCACCCCATCCAAGCCTCCACGGGCCCCAGGACAGGAGCCTGGAGGAGCGGAAGCCAAGAACTCCTGGGGCCCAAGGAAGGGGGAGAGTGGGAGCCCCAGGCTTCTCTTTGCTCTGACTTCCCTTCTGAGTTTGCAAAATCTTGCAAATTGATCTGAAATAGTACAGTTTATTTTTCTTTGCAGCGAGAGTCTGCTTCTGGCTGGGGTCTACCTTTAGTGGGGTTGTAACATTTTTATCCACTTGTTTGAATATTCATTTCATATCTGTGGGGTTTTTTTTTCTCTCTGCACGCTGGCCTTTTTTCTCTTAGACTGATTTCAATCACAGATTCACTTTTTTTTTTTTTTTTACTAATTTTATTAACATAATGTATTGTTTGCCCCAGGGGTACAGGTCTGTGAATTGTCAGACTTACACACTTCACAGCACTCACCATAGCGAATACCCTCCCCAATGTCCATCACCCAGCCACCCTCCAGTAACTGATAGTACCAGTTTGTTTTCCTCTCAGTAATGGCCTTGCTAGTGTTATGTGTAAATGTGAGTAGCTATGAATATTTAGAGATCAGCAAAGCTGTAAAAATGAGGATACACATCTTTGCCTTGAGGAAATGAACCTCCTTGCAGCTCTCGATGTGATTTTTTTAATGCATTCTCTGTGTGAGGACTCTGGCTGATGACCCAGGAGGTGGGGGGCAGGTGTCAGCTAAAAGGCCAGGGCCTGGATTATGAGCTTAAAGAATGTGACTGGAAGGACACGGCAGATGTGAGCAAGGAACACGAGGATGTTTTTTCCAGTTGTGTTTGGATTGACATCATACTTAGCAAATGCTACTAATTGAGTTGCTCACTGTGTACTGGGAACTTGGAATCTATTCTCTCATGCAGTCCTTACACTGACTCTTTGAGGTTGATTATTTATCCCATTTTATAGATAAAGGTCCTGAAGGGCAATGATGGACTAATTTCCCCAAGGCCCCACAGCTGGGATCTATTGAATAGAGTTGGGATTTGAACACAGGTGACTTTTATCCTCATAACCATGTTGTTTTGATTATGCTACATGTCCCCTTAAGGAGACTTATAATAGCAGAAAGAGTGGTGAAGTAACGTTTATTGACCATCTGCTGGAGGCTGGGCACTAAGCTGAGTGCTTTACCTGTGTTTCTTAAACTTCGTGCCCCGGGGGGTAGGTTCTAATATTACTTGGGTTTCACAGAAGGCCAAAGGGAGGTCTGGAGGTGTAAAGGGCCGTACCTGGTACACAGTAGAGCTGGAATTCAAGAGGCCGAGGCAGTGGGAGTCCGGACCTGGGCTCCTTTTGCATTATGGAGCCTCCATGGGCTCTTGGTGAGCAAACTGTACATTGAAGGGGTCTTAGTTGTCTGAGAATCCAGTCAGGGTAATGGGCTTACAAGCATGGATTGGAATCCTTTTTAAGATTTATTACTTATCTTAGGAGAGAAGGGCAGAGGGAGAAGTAGAGTCTTAACCAGACTCCACGCTGAGAGCAGAGCCCATCACAAGGCTCAATCCATAACCCTGAGATCACAACTTGAGCTGAAACCAAGAGTCAGACACTTAACCAGCCATGCCACCCAAGCGCCCCTGGACTTGAACCCTTTTCAGTGGACTGTCAAATATTTAAGAAGTGTCGGTTTTGTGTAAGATTCTGGGTCTAAGCTTTGGTTCCACAGAGATAGGGAAAACTCTGACACGCCCTGCTCTTGAGGGGTTGACATTCTGGTTTTGAGTGTTACCACACATGGGAGGGAGCCAGCCTTTAGGTCTGGGAAAGTTTCCCAGAGTCGATGTTTGTGTTATGGAAGGGTATGTGCATGGATGTTTAGGGGCAGGGAGAAGAGAGCCTAGTTCATTGAGCAAAGCCGTCCTTCCTGATTTTGGAGGGCCTAAGAGGCCAGGGTTTGATCTTCGAGATGTGACCTGAACCGCCTTGTTGAAGTGGAAAGGTTGGGGCGTTGTGTGTGTGTGTGTTGGGGGGGGGTTGTTTCCGAAGTTCATCTGGCAGGTTGTCAGGAAGGATTGCAGGGGTGGGGGGATGAGGCCTAAGAAATGTCCAGAGCTTACGAAGCTATTGTTGTGAGCCACTGAGCAGGAAAGGGTGAATGTTGGAAGTTTCATTAGGGTTAGTAATTCAGTGGGCTGTGGTCCTTCAGTGAAGGTGAGTAATGCCCCGATGACAGGAGGAGAGTGGAACATTCATCCAGCTTTAGATGACTTTCCTAGACCCTGAGAGGAATGTGTTCTTCTCCTCTTTACTCCAGAAGGATGAATTGATTTGCATTTTTTAAGAAGATTTTATTTATTTATTTATTTATTTATTTATTTGACAGAGAGAGAGAGAGAGTGTGAGCGAACACACAAACAGGCAGAGCAGCAGGCAGAGAGAGAGGGGGAAGCAGGCTCCCTGCTGAGCAGAGAGCCGGCATGGGGCTCCATCCCAGGACCCTGAGATCAGGACCTGAGCTGAAGGCAGAGGCCCAACCCACTGAGCCACCCAGGCGCCCCTGATTTGCCTTTTATTTAGAAAGTCCTTTACCTTGATTTCTTGTCCTAGCTCCACGGAGTTCCCATTCATTTCTTTATCACTGCGATAAGAGAGGCCCAGGTCCACCCTGTGTACCATCTTGAGTCTGGGACTGTCGAGGGTAATTACCTGAAGGAGTCTGCGTTTAGACTTGGGTCCATCATTTTATAACCCATGTTGGCCACCGTGAAGACGGGCTTGTCTTGGGCATAATGCCCAGACAGCAGGGAGCGTGGAGGAGGAAAGCAAGGAAGAACTGACAAAGGGGAAAAAAATACTATATGCTTCACACTTGTAGGTTGTAACAATCCGAGGTCAGATCAGTGACCTTGATGTTTACCACTCTGGGTGTTATACCCAGATTGTTCCAATTTAATAGTAAGCAACAGTCTATTTTAGGATCTTTGCTCAGATGGGAACTTCTCAAGTTTTTCATTCCTGGAAGTCTTTGAGGTAACTCCTTCGAGGTCAGATGTCACTGAAGGGAGAGAGGCTGTCTCTTCTAGCCTGCTGTCACACTGTCATTGTCACCAAAAGCTTGTCTCCTTTGCTGATGGTCCAATTTTTAGTGAAACAGTTGGCTGAGAGTGATTTGAGAAATGGTTTCCTTGCACTGATTTCATTAATAATTAGAAACAGGAGCCCAAACTTGGGGACTATGTCTTGCCAAGGAGGAACAGCAGAGATTAACTTCTCAAGGAGAGAGTGCTTTGGTGAGGCTGCACCTCGGGGACCCTGCTGTGTGGGTGATCGCACCCGTGTCTGCAGTTGCTGCTGAGTCTGTCCTCATCTACAGTTCTGTCTCCTTTCCATTCTCCGAGGTCAGTCCACGTGCCTTATTTATACATTTACCGAATGGCATGATTGGTCAAAGGAATGATAGTCCTTAAAGGATGTGATCCGAAGACACATAGGTATGACTGCAGTCTGATGGCACCTTAGTGAGTTCTGTAAGGAAGAGGCTCTGTCCTCCTGCACAGGTTTGGTGGATAAAAGGGGCTGCCCTGAGAGATCTCCGCACCGTGCCGCCCGGCAGTACTTAACTGCCATCATGGAGATGATCTGTGTCGGTAGCGTCCAGTAGAATAACCACTAGCCACATGTGGGTATTGGGCACTTGACACGTGGCTAGTATGTCTGAGGAACTGAATTTTTAATATTATTTGGTTGTAATTGACTTAAGTTGAGCCACGTATAGTAAGTGGCTACCATATTGGACAGCTCTGCTGGAGACAATGGCCAGAGATGATGGATGCTGCATTAGGACTTGGGTATAGGTTTCAGTTGGGCAGGCTTATTTGTGAGAGGGGGGTTAAGACACCGTGTACTCTAGTGGACATCAGACAGTCTAATAGATAGCATGGAGTTGTGACATTGTCTTTAAATACTGGGATGCGAACAAGACTTGGATCCGTTGGAGCTGGATTAGGCAGGGAAGTTTCTTGGAGGAAGATGGCATGTCTGTAGCTTTCAGGTCTTCTGGAATAATGTCCAGGCAGCCATAAAGGTTCTGTGGGCTCTTGCTTTAGGGAGGCAGTGTGGTATGGAAGACTCCAGGCTTGGGAGTTTGACAGATCTATGTGAAGATGGGGGTCGCTTATGCAAACTAGGTAGCTCTTTGAACTTTAGTTTATTCACGTGGAATTGTTATGTTAAATAACTTATACAAAGTGCCTGGTGTCTTGGTACCTAGCATGATTCTCAATTAAGTAGGCAATACTCTCAGAAATAGGATTAGCGTATATGTATGCGTACTGAAACTGCATGTCAGGCCCGAGTCTATGCTCTGAAGATGGAGACCTGTCTGTTCAGTACATATTGAGCTAGGAATCCTGAGGTTGTTGCGGAGAGTCTTTAAAAAAACGAGGATGTGGAGAAGCTGAGTAATGCACAGAAGGACCCTTGGAAAATGGAGAATTGTAGTGTGATAAATCAATGCATCTCTTCAGTCACTGGTAAGGGCACAAGTTGATGTGTGCATAGTGCAATCTTCAGAACTCCAGCTCTTATTCTCCTCCCCGCCTGGAAGAGCATTCATCAGAATTAACAGCTTAAACCCTCTGCGTTTCTGGGCTTTTATTTGCACGGCACCTTGGATGCCTGCTAGAGACGGTTCCGTTATCATTGCCTTATCTGCGTTCTCTGTTTACTTGAACATAAGGTTGATTTAGTATCTTACAAGAACTGAACATTGTCTCCCAGACATCATTAATCTCACCTTTCTTATCCAGCCTAAGTGTGAAATTAATCAAAAAGGAAAGGGAAATTAATAATTCGCCGGTATTCACAATTCATCAGGAGACCTCACAGCAAGTATGAAATTAACTTCTCCAAATTAATACACACATCAACAAATTAAAGGTATGGAAAAGGGTTATTTATTATTTAGGAAATGCTCCTTAATGCTTCCTGCTTTGATAATTAGTTAGATGATGGGTAGTGTCTGGTGAGAAGACCGTTGAGTATTGTGAGGTTACCTTAGGACCATAGAATGCATTAAATCAACATCCTCCCCTCCCCTCCCCGCCCCCCCCATATTTCACTTAGATGAATGAGGTACAGCCGGATGGCTAATGCATCCTTGTTTCCTGTCAATTGGAAAAGGTGTGCCCAGACACTTGCAGTTTTGATCTCTATTTACAATAAGCTAAATTTGATCCTGGGTTCTGTGTTTCCTTGTTATGACATGTGGTATGATCAGTTTCAAAGGGTACATTATTGTGAGCACATTATGGGAAAGAATGGAGTGTTATAATTACAACTCTATTACAGCTTTTGCTGAGGTTGATAAAGGACAAGCTTTTGTGACTAAATTGTTCCTGTAATTACATCAGAAATAACAGGCAACAGTCACCTTCCATTAGGGGTGGGAAAGAAGGATTCTTACTATTTAAGCAATCACATAAGGTGCTGCATGAATCACCATCAGCCTCCTCATGAGGAATTAAAAATAAAAGGAACAGCTGACATCATCCTATAGCAGGTTTTATGGATCTGAGAAATGCCAGATAGTTGAAGGAAGAGAGCCGTCCATAGCGATGCCCCAGCCCACATGTTAATAGCCTGTTGGCAGTGGTTCTCAAACTTGAGCTAGCATTCAGATCTCCTGGGCGACAGCCTAGAGTTTGGGATTCAGAAGGCGTGGCTGAGATTTTGCATTGCAAGCCTCACAGATGATGTTGATACTGCTGGTTTGAGATGCATGTTGAGTACCATTAGGCTAGGGGACAGACACGGATATAACTTGGGGTAGGTTCAAGAAACTGAACTCGAAGATTAATTCCCCAGTGTCTGTTAAAATAATCTTGATGAAAATACAACTTGGTCTTTGGGGTGGTGTCCAAGCTTCGTCAAGGGCATCTGCTCTTCGTGACATTGTGAGGGAACATGAATAGCAGGTGCAAACCTAGAGAAGTGGTCTCCTGGTTCTCCTGGCCCACTGTCCTCCTGTCTTGGTAAAATCTTGGATAGACTTTGATGGATACCAGTGTCTTGAGAATTCAAGTTAGTGATGAATTCTCAAGTGGCAAGGTGGGGATTTTTTTCCCCTTACTTGTCAATCAAACCTACACTTTACATGGGGACCATCTGTAGGAGAACAGTCGTTTCAGCTAAGGGTATTCCAAGTCCCAAGCCACCACCTCTTGTCATTGTCACGACTGCCTGGCAAAATGGCTATTCACAAGATGAAAATGTGATGTATCACGCATTACCAGTGGCTGTGATTCTAGGCTTCCAACTGGCTCTAGGTTGGCCTTTTATTATCCTACTAATTCACTGTCCTGTTCTAGCAGTAACAGCCACAGCAGTGACAATCACCATTGTTGGTGGAGGGCTTGCTGCCTCTCCAGGGTGCTGGCTGGGCTTCTGGCTGTGTAGTGTTAGCTTGTGTGAATCCCACCGCCATCCTTGGAAGGAGGCACCGTGATCCCCTTTGTTTCAGACACAAGAGGATGGGGGCTGGGAGAGGCACTGGGTTGTCCTCACACAGCTTGTGAGAGTCGGACTTCTCTATTTGAGTCCAGGCAGCATGAGCAATGTGGGGCAGATTTAGATTTGAGTCTATTTTGGGAAACTTTCAATGGCAGTGTGATGAGAAGCCTCGCTGAATTGGAAAGATGCTAGGAAGTTTTGAAGTATGTTGCAACCAAACGTATTTAAGGTTGTGTAGGTTCTGAGGTTGAGGATCTTTGTAACGGGACAGAATTTCACTGTGTGATGAATTGAGCTAGTCTGCCCTACATAAGATGAAAACCATCTGAGGCCAGTATTGCAATTATGCTTCCTTTTTTTTTTTTTTTTTTTGTGACTCTGTTGTTTGATAAGGAAGATCAAATGACTTAAAGCTTATTAACATGTTCATGATTTGTTTCTCACATGTACCAGTAGGTGGTCTTAGTCATTTGAAATTATCTTTGTAGGCAGGAAGTTACTTTGAGCAGGGCTGTACGCTCCCTTCCCCCTATTTCTCACAGGAGTAAGTCTACGGGACAGCTTCAGTGCTCTCCATGAGCCACTTTGCTTTACTAGGTTCTAGAAAATGAGAGAGGTGGAGACTGCTTTGAGCTATGCCCATGGTTGTTTGGCATCAATATTCTGAGATTCTCTGGAGAGACAGGGCCCATAGGGAATAAGAGGGCGAAAAACTTGAATGTAAATCTGAGAAGGGGATCAGTCTGGCAGCTTCTGGTGTAGATGGGCATGAGGAGTGAGGAGGTGTGAGACCCCTGCGTCTGAAATTGGCCACCATCGTCCTCTGTCATTGGATCTAGAGGAGGTACTGCAGAGATGGTCCTTGAACATGCGAGGCATGAAAGTCTAACGCAGATTCCTCACAGAATGCCACTCTAGAGTTCAGAGCTGGTCAAGTAGGGTATTTTGCTTCTGGGCCACTTACAATATCTTTTCTCCAAAATAACAAAGGGCTAAAATACTGGTTGAAAATGGGATTCCAGTTTTTCCTGGCTGCTTTTTTACTGACCGTCCCCTGTGATCTCTGCCTTATTCTTTGTAGACTGAATTGAATTCCCGTGATGCTTTATAAATGCTTTCATAGTTGAGGTGTAATTAAGAGAGGAAAGAAAAGGATAAGCTCAAGAAGAGTGTGAGAGAGCCTATTAATCCCCAGAAAATAAACTTTTGGGTGAAATCTTAGCGAGTGGTGCTGTTGAAAATGAGGAGGGAGAAAGGGCTTTCTTCAGTGTTTTCTTGGTCTAGAGACCTGGCTAGAAGTGGTTGTAAATTTTCATTAATGCTATATATTTGACTCCTCAGGAAATGATATTTAAAATGAGTTGAACATTAAAGCTTTGCTGAGGATAGACATGAACGGCCTTTTGGTTTCATGGTGACCATGAATTTTGCTAATGATCGAGCTGAGGGTAATGCAATAGTTCTCAGATGACTTGAAGACTGGCTGGTCTGATGCTTCTGGGGAAATCAGGATTGAGTTCTTACTTAATAGGAGTATCACTGAAGAAAAAAATGGAGATTTGAAAGCATGGGGGGAAGTGAAGTTGAAATTTTGGGGAGGTGGGGTTGGGGAGGAGGGCACATCTTGAACATTTTTTTGAATCTTACCATTTTACTGCTTGATCCCAGCACTCAGTCAGAAAATTGCCATGTAATGCACCACTTGAGATGTTGAAGAAAACCTAGAGTAGAGGGTAAAAGCACTGAAAGTCCGCCTGTGTCATTTAGGTCTGAGGCACACAGGTATTTGTTTTGTTAGCCCACACCAATACCGTGAATGAAAGGGTTTCAGTACTAACCAAAATGCTTGGGATTGTTTTCTTAAAATAGATCTTGAGGACCGGACTTGGTGGAGTTAGCAGGTTTTTCTGTCACAATATTGTGCTTCGAGAAACCATTCCTTCACCTCAGAGCTGTGTCCAGACGGGAGGCTGGTATAAAGAGGGGGCCGTGTGGTCCCTGGCTTTGACTGCGTTCTTTCTAACCTTCCATCCTTCTTGAGTAAAAGTCTGTGAGGCAAGACAGCTGGATGGAGTCGTGGGTTTGGAAGGGCTGCAGGTGGAACCCCCTCTCCCCAGTTGCCCAGGGTGCGGCCCCCTCTTACTACTCAGACCACTGACTGGGACGCAGATGTTCCTGCTGCGAAGGGTAGTTGAATGCTGTAGACCATGTAGAGAGGGAAGTGACTTGTTTAAATTTAAAAAATGACAAAACTCTGACATTTCCTAGCAGGACATGGTGCATGCTCTGCTGTGAGGTCCTTCACTGGTCAGGGCAGTCGGTTAGTCTTAAGAACACTTTGGGCAGTCAGCTTGGACATGGGTCTGTGCAACATGGTTGTTATTTTTTCCTCCCTCCTGCTTTCCCCCCTTCTCTCCTTGCCTCCCCCACTCCCTCCCAAACTCTCAGTTTTATAATTCTCTGATGATAAATTCCAGGAGTATCAGAAACATGCTGAATAGATCTATTAAAGGACATGTTTCCCTCTTTTTTTTTTTTTTATAAAGGAGTATTTTAGAAGGAAAATACTAGCTTTATCAGAAGCATATAGTAGATCTGTTTCTAAAATGCTTTCACTCTTTTTAAAAAAATTTTATTCTTCAAGGTGAAGTTGCCACAAGTAATCTGTTACGTTTGAATGAACAGGCTTGCAGTTCAATTGGGTTTATCTCCTATTGAAAACTCCTTAGTTTTTTGTGATAGAGCGGTCTGTTTCTCAAATTGTGTATACATATACTTGGAACTGTGAGTGTATATTAATGCAGGCTAGTCCGGGAAGCATTAGAATTGGTAAAAGCTTGGGTTTGGTGCCTCCTGAGACTTGCAGCAAAGAGAAGTTTTGTGCAGAAACTCCATCTTTGCCAAGTGTAGCCTTACTCCTGGTAAAATAATAATGGTTGGATTTGCTTCTTCTTTTTTTTTTTTTAAAGATTTTATTTATTTATTTGACACAGAGAGATCACAAGTAGGCAGAGAGGCAGGCAGAGAGAGAGAGGAGGAAGCAGGCTCCCCGCGGAGCAGAGAGCCCGATGCGGGGCTCGATCCCAGGACCCTGAGATCATGACCTGAGCCGAAGGCAGCGGCTTAATCCACTGAGCCACCCAGGCGCCCCTGGATTTGCTTCTTAACACATGAGATAATACAATTTATTTTTTAATAATAATAATAATTATTATTATTATTGGTAATGCCTTTGGGTGTTGAAGTGATAGGGCCTCCCAGCTAGCTGTTTTTAGGTTATTTCTTTTTGGGAGACGACATCGAAAGGCAGTTGGGTTGCAAAACGGGAGAAGCAAAGTCCATAGATGACCTTTGTCAGCCTGTTTGCAATAGATCAAGTTGTTAAAAAGGAGAAACTTAAAAATATCTTTGTCCTTGTGGTTTCAGGAGTGATTACTGTTCTGAAGAGGACATTGGAGGAGGATCCATTAGGTCATGTAAGTATTGACGTAAGCAGATATCCATGTGGCTTAGCATAGACCCAGGATATTTGCCCTTGGGAGGGAGAAGTTCCAGTAGTTGAGTCAGATGTTGGCATTTGGAAATGTCTAAATACAGACCCCTAGTCCCAAAGGGCTGAGGGGTGCTTCTCCCAGTGCCACCCCAATCCTCAGGGGACATCTCCAGCTCTCTGGTGAAGGCCTGGTGGGGTTTAATCTTTTGGGACAATTGGGCAAGGATATTTTATCTGTCTAGAATTAGTAAAGTGACTGGAGCAGAAGGCCATTAATTGCTTTACTCAATCATGATCAAACCGACTTTATTTAGCATGATTCCCTTCCATAGAAGGGCTGATTCCTTCAGAGCAGCCCAACCGAAATCTGACACAGAGGATCATGAGGTAGTAAGACCGACGAAGAGTGTGATTGCTAAAGACCGCACAGTCTCTGAACTGTGTATCAAGGAACTCAAGAAGTACACTTTCCTAAGTCCTCAGTTAGGACGTATTTTTATGGAGGAAGAAATTTGCTAAGTACTTCTTTATTTGAACCATCTGAATAGTCCATAGTGCCTAAAGTCCCTGCCCAAGCTACCCTTGAGAGTTACCTTGGTAAGTGAGTTGTTAACTTGGGAGCAGAGTATCCAGATTTCGCAGCCTGCTAGGATTTGGGTGTCAAGGGTATGAGGCTTACAGAATGAAACTTTAAACATTGCTAATTCCTGTTTCTTTTATGTGTGTGGGTCTTTGAAAAAACTTTGTCTCTAACAACATCACAGGAAAAAAAAAATACCACAGGGGGAAAAAAAAAAACCTACCCCAGCAACTCACAAACAGACAGATGTCTGATGTGAATAAAAGCCTTAATGTTAGAGCCAGAAAATGATGTGACCATGTGACTTATATCAGCGGGTTCTCTCTAGCTGTCACCTTGAGAATTTGTCCTCCTGGGAGAGACCAGAGAAACAAGAAGTGTCTCCTTCAGAACCTCAAAGGGAGTTTGAATTTCTGAGGGCATGGGATTTTGTCTAAGATGGAACAGGCGTACTTAATCCACCCTTCTCCCTCCCCCACGCCCCCATAGGGTACACACATCACTTAATTAGAATGGGACTTCATTTCAGGGACTACACAACTTAGCAATGTATCTTTAGGAGTCTGTTTTGGCAGTTAGCTCACTGTTGACAGATAGGGCAAGTTCACGTACTGCCCGCTGAGATATGCCAGGCATGGCAGCTGAGGGTAGCAGGCTGACGTCGCGGAGACCTGGAGCTGGGTCTGTGGTCCCTGATACCCAGCTGCCATGACGTATGCTATGGGAAGGATAAATATGTGTCTTTCTGCCTTTCCTTGTGCTGCGGTTTTTTTTAGTGTCCGTATCTGCCCCCACCTCCTCCTCTCAGCTCTGCACTGTGTGGGGTTGACAGCCTTCACGGAGCAGGCAGACACGTTGGCATCGTGTGGCACTCCTGGGCTACGTCTATCTGCCACCAAATATGTTGTCACCTTCCCTCTTGAGCATGCCATATCTAGCTGCCTTTGGAGGGGCCTCTTGGCTCCTTTGGGAATAACTACTGAAAGAGCAGCTGTCTGTCAGCCTCCTCCAGAGCCGTCGAATTGGGCTATTGTCAACCTGTTGTTGGAGGAGTTCCCAACACAGCAGACTTGGCTGTCATTGACATTTATAACTTGAAAGCCATATCACAGATGAGTTCGCGTTTCTGATAATCCCTTAAATAGCCTTCAGAGTCTGCAGCACGTGGCCTGCATACACTGGGGCAAGCCCCAGGAGTGTGGAAATAGTTGGGCCTTCCTGGAGGGAGGGGTTACCATTCCGCCCACAGCATCTCCTTTCTGACTTGGGTAGGAGAAAGTTGCTCTGGCTTTGTGCTTAGGTTTCTGCGTGACCATAGGAGTCCTTTTAGGTCAGGAAAATTGGCTTCTAAGAACTAATGACTCTTGAACTCTGATTACCACAGAGCCTGTGATCAGAGAGGAAAATTGATGTCAGAAAAGGGTTTTTGAAGGGGTTGGTAGATCCCATACCTGTTTTTGTTTTGTTTCGTTTTTTTTTTTTTTTTTTTTTTTTTTTTTGGTGCCTTAATACTTCAAAGAACCAGATTCTAACTTTGATTTCTTGAGACATGACCGGAAGAGAAAGATGCAGTGCTGATGGTGAAAATAAAACCAGAGCCATACCAGTAGATCTCGTGAATACATATTGCCAGAGAAAGTGCAGAGTGGAATCAAAATGACGTTTACTTACTGTGGGTCTGTTTAGACTGTAAATTCCTTGAGGGCTAGGACTGGCTTTCCTAGTCTTCGTACCACCAGTGGCTAGCACAGAACCTGGCCCTTGGCCTCACGGTAAGCTGAGTAAATGAGTATAAAGAAGGAAAGATTTGAGGTAGAAGACATTGTGTGTGTGTGTGTTTATCCCAGTAGTACAAACATTGAAATATGTTAATCATCAAATCCAGATTATGGGATTTAAAGTTAATGATGTTTTCCTGTTGGCGTCAAAGATGAGTCATCTTAGAAGAGGCAGGGGCTTTGATGGTGGTGAGATGCAATTTAAATGAAACACCTTCACTGCCTGGGCTTAGATTTCCTTCTGTGGTTCCCAGGACGTTTGTCATGTCTTAGGAAATGTCAGCGCCTGACCTTGGCTGCGTGCTGCGCAGCTGAGTCCCATGCGTCGTCTGCTAACTCGCCTGGAATGGGGCAGGAACCAACTCTTAAACTGGCATGATCGGGGCAGCAGGCTTTGGGAAGATGGTTAACGGAGGAATGTGTGTCACCCCTGGCCCTTTGCCTGTGGTGCACTTGGGCTTCTCTTTCCTCTTTCTATGAACTGGCAGGTGCCCCGGAGCCTGGAGGATTGCCTGCGGGAGAGCCACCGTCCAGTACCAATGAACAGCCATGGCAGACAAAAACCTACTTCCCTCCTGGGCCGAGGGAAGTGGGTGGTAAGGCCATGGGGGCAGAGGTCAGAGCTGTGGGCAGCCACGTGTCTTGTCACCAGGCCTCTCGTAGAGGAGCAGGGCGGTTGTCTTCACGAGGTATGTCTGGCTTTGGCCGGATCTAATCAGAATTCCCGGTTTGTGGTAAGAGGTTTCCCAACAGCAGCATGTATATTTTCTCTGATTGTATTTGAAAAAAATGAAATGGTGGAATATTTCAGGTATGCAGAGAAGTGCAGAGACTTGACTAAAACACCCGCTCATGTTATCCTCCCCCCCCCCCCTTCCTCCATATCTCAGGGGTCCCCTTTCTCATGTCACTAATGACAGATGTCTTATCAACTGTGGGAGATGTTTGTTTTACGGTGGATTTACTGTACTTCTGTCCCTGGAACTTTTTAAATATGGGGTCTGCCTGGAACCTAGACCCACACAGAGCCCCAGCGCACCCACACTCTGAGGATGGTTGGTGCTCCTTGGATCTCCCCTTACCTGTGGCTTCCTTTGCTCATTCTGTCGTTCTGTCCTGGCCATCCTTGCCGTCAATCTGTTTTTCTCTCCATTCCGTTTCAAAGAGATGCATATGTGCTTATTTTACTTACATATTTTAAAGATTTTATTTATCTGTGTGAGAGAGAGAGAGAACACATGAGCAGGAGGGGGGCAGAGGGAGAAGCAGATACCCCGTTGAGCAGGGAGCCTGATGTGGGGCTCCATCCCAGGACCCCGAGATCATGACCTGAGCTGAAGGCAGCTGCTTGAACGACTGAACCACCCGGATGCCCCAAGATGTGTACGTGTTTACATCCCTCTCTGCAGCCAGTTCAGGACTCCCTATAATGGGCAGTTCCGCTGGTACTGCTTGGCACAGCTAATGCTGTCTCCACATCCAGTGCCCTTCCCGTGACGAAGGCGGCTCACATCCACGGACTTGGTGCCGCACACAGAGCACTCACTCTGATAAGAACTTCTCATTTCTCCTCAAGCCGGTGTGCGATCTCTCTGCGAACGTCCACCTGCCTGGAGGAGGGAGGCCAAGGCCATTTTATTTTGCTTCTCAGGCTTAGAGTGATGGATGGACAGCATCTGTCGGGCAGGCTGAGGCTCTCCCTCGGGTTAATTAACATGGGTAAGGCCCACTGACAGGTTTCTAGTCATTTATTCTCTTACCGTAGCCATTTTCTGGGGCCAGAGTCCTGCGTTATTTTAGCTATGTTGATGGATGATTGGCCGCTTAACTCTTCATTTTGATCTGAGCCTCATGATGGCTTACAGGAATCCACAGAGGCAGCTCACGCATCAGGAAGGCTGCTGGGGAGTTTGCCACCATGTAGCTAATAAGATACTGCCTTGAAGCTGGCGGGGTGGGGTGGGGGGGGTGGCGGGTGAGGGAGTTGCCTCACCAGGAGGATGGAGGAGAACCCAGGAGAGGCAGAAAGGATTGGGGAAGGCAGTGCAGGAACCTTGGGAATTTGGCTGAAGAGTTTGGGGATTCTGGGTGATTGGAGGAACAGAACGGTTTTTAAAACCATCCTGGGTTGACACCGTACAAATAAATGACCAGGAAGTGAAATAAAAACAAACAAACAAACACAAAAAACCCAAGGTGGTCCAGAATACAAAGCTTCAGTTATGTTAGTGGATTCAAGACAGAAAATTACCCTGTCATATTAGCATAAAAGTTTCCAAAATGTTTACCCTCAAGTTGAGCACTTACTCTCCATAGAGGAAACACTTTGTGGCCTGGCCCTGCTCTCTGGACCATCCTCCTCCTCCACCTGGAGTAACACTTGGGATTTGTGGGTCTTTTCTTGGTGCTTTTTTTTTTTTAAGATTTATTTATTTGAGAGAGTGGGAGGAGGGGCAGAGGGAGAGGTAGACTCTCCAAGCAGACACCCCATTGAGCACAGAGCCCAACATGGGGCTCAGTCCTACCACCACAAGATCATGACCTGAGCCAAAATCAAGAGTCGGACGCCCAATTGATTGAGCCACCTGGGCACCTGAGCTCTGTGCCTCTTATTCTGCGAGGCCCACCCTGACCTCTCTGCATCTTGTTTTTTTTTTATGCTATGAAGTAAAAGTTGGTTGGCGCAGCACTGTTCTCCCTGACAGGAAATGAGGGACCAGGAACAGGTGCTTGTTCCTGAGGGTCCTACCCAAATGGGTTTCCTTTCAGAGATCTTTCTAGAAGGACATGCTGGGGATTATTTCATATACCCCCCAGGCCACCTTAAATAGATGTCCAGCTAGCTCCTTCGAAAGGTGTGTGTCCTGCATTGATGACCTTCTGTAACAAGCGGATCTCTCTGCGCGTGTGTGAGGGTCTGTGTGTGCAGTCAGGTGGCACCCAGTGTTTTCTCTAGTTGATAGTTTTAGCTGGGTGGGGGTGGTGTTAGGTAACGATTCCTTTCATGAAGTCTTACTGAGCGAGGCCATCTAGGCTCTCCCCAGTTGACCCTGTGGCGGTGTCCGTGGTAGCCTGTGGAATGGGGGGACCAGGTATAGACTCCCGCCTGGAGGAGGTTTCAGCCAGGCTGGCAGTGGATAGTCCCTTGCCACTTGTACTCCGTTGTTTCAGACTCCCATCACCTGGCCACATCTCTCTAGAAAATGTAGTCTAGCCATGTGTCCCGGTGGGTAGAGAATGTGGGTTCAGTGAGCCACGAGCATTGTCCATAGGTTCCCCGACTCCTGATTTTCCCATTCACTTACCAGAGTCGTTGCACTATTGCATTCTTTTATCCACATGAACTCTTTTATTCCTCTTTTATGCCAGCTTGTGATGATGGCCAGGCATTACATTTTCGTGCACTGGGGTGAGAAACAATGGAAAGAAAAGAGAATGAAAGCTCCCTCAGTTCATGGATAGTGATTACACAGGCTGCTGTCAGCAGCTGGGAATGGCCAGTGCTGACTACAAGGGAATATTGGCTATGCGCCATAGGCCGCATTTGGAGGTTTTTTAATCCAGGTATTTATGAGTTGAGAGTAATGCTTAGTCTTCAGAAAGTAAATAGCACTTAAGCAGAAGGAAGCCATGGGTGCAGGGGCAGCCAGTGGCCCATGTGGAAAGGTGGCTAAGGTAATATAATTTGATAAAAAGCAGGAGTAGCTCTAATATTTTTATATGTGCACTTTTTTTTCCTGCAGCAGTGAATTAAAAAACACACGAAGCCCCCCAAATGCCTTTATTTGCTTTCAATTCAGGGAAGCCAGTGAGTCTGAGTAAGAGGTGAGGTGGTGGGAGGGAACGGGTGAGTGTGTGTCAGGGAGGGTCTTGGCAGAATTGCAGGGCATAACATCCTTCTGGAGCCTGTGTGTGCTAGAGTGACCGGGAGAGCTGGACCAGGCCTTTGTCAGAGAACCTAGTATAGAAGAGTGAGCATGTAGGGGTTGGAGGAGGGGCGCTACCAAGAAGAATATCTGCAGCCATGGGAAGATGTCCCCCCCTGTCTCAGGGCTGCAGCACGGTCAGGGTTGGTGGTAGTATCACAGAGGTCATGGGGGACCCTCTGAGTAGAGCTGTGTCTGTGGAGAAGATGCCGTTGGTCAGAGACTGGCTTCCTCCCTGTGCCCGCCCTCCCAGCTTCTGCTGACACCTCCCCGAGCCCCACTTTACGTGAAACCAGATGGCAAGGGGGGTTGGGAGATGTGATTTCCTATGATATGTCCCCAAAAAGGGCAGGGTATGCAGAGAATGCATTTGAGAGCAGAAAGGTAGATAGTTGGCCCAGGGACTATAACCTCTGGTGGAAAGGAAGGAGAATGAATAGAAGGAGAATGAATAAAGCAAGAGATCACGTTAGGAAAGAGATGTTAAGAGTTTTGGTTTCTTGCCTCCTTGCCATATTTTCTCCTCTGTGTTTCTCTGTCTCCACCTGTGTTCCTTTTCATCGTTTTGTTAAATGCTTTTTGCACCACGTGATATTTTCTGGACCTGCTGGATTCTGCAGTAACAGCTAAGCTCCCTGAATGCTCACCACATCCCATGATGGCCAAGTTTTCAGGGCTTGATCTGTCTCGGTTCACTGAATTATCCGAGCAGCTCTGTGAGGCAGACATGGGCAGTCCTCATTATGTGAGGGTTCTGTATTTGCATCTCGGGCTACATGTTAAAATGTATGCTTTTGTGGCCATTCACAAACGTATGCAGAGTGCAGGGAAATGCACGTGGCCTGATGTGCACATTCCCAGCCAAGGTCCAACGAGGCAGCGCTCTGCCTTCTTGTTTCTCACACTGTAGATGAGTGCTCTCCTTGTGGTCTAATGAGCGCCCCCTTTCTGGGGCCTTTTTGAGCTTCCCTCTTGTGGTTTTTATGGTTTAAAATGGCCCCTAAGAGATGAACCATGAGAGACTATGGACTCTGAAAAACAACCAGAGGGTTTTGAAGGGGCGGGGGGGTGGGAGGTTGAGGAACCAGGTGGTGGGTAATAGGGAGGGCACGTACTGCATGGAGCACTGGGTGTGATGCCAAAACAATGAACACTGTTATGCTGTAAATAAACAAATAAAAAAAAAATCATAAAAAAAAAGTGGCCCCTAAGCATAGTGTTAGAGTGCTTCTTGGCGTTCAGAAGTGCAGAAAGGCAGAGAGGTGCCTGGTGGAGAATATGCGTGTGTTAGGGAAGGTCTTCAAGCACGAGTTAGACTACCACTGCCTAGGAGTTGAAGGTTAATGAGTCAACCATCTATATTATATCTGTCTTAAAACAAATACCTAACACACGATTAGGAATTGATCGGTTGGCAGAAGTGTTGTGACCAGAGGCTCACAGGAACCTATCCCTGTGTTTCCCTTGAGAACACTGGTTCAGCTTTCGCGAATTTGGTGTTCACCGTGACTTTATAGAACATAACTATGGCAAATAATGACCCTCAACTGAACTACTGTTATCCCCAGTTTGTAGATAGACTGAGGTGTGCAGAAGTGAAGAAAGTTGCCCAGGTGTCGCCTCATAGGATTGGAACCCAGACGGCCCTCCCCATCACTCTTACATCTGGATGCTGTCACCCTTTTTGAACCTGCTGTCGATGCTGGTGAAACCAATGCCAGGGCCATTTTCAGTGATTAAACTCCCGTTGGCAGAGCCAAGGGTTACCTCTGGTGGGGGATCGTGATATGTATAAGCCCACAATAAAGGTAATAACGTTTGACGTCTGCATAAGAACTTGTGCATATTTCATATGAGTTCATTCTCGGAAGCACTGTGAAATGCATCACCCCTCCATTCCATAAATAAAACCTGGTGTGCGGAAGGCCATGATTTGGTCAGGGGCCTGGGGTGAGACAGAGTGGTAGGACAGAAACTCTGATCCAGGCTTCCTGGCTTTAGATTCCTCGTTCTGTTTTGCAGTATCAAGCAGGGCTCTTAGCGAGGCCCTGGGGATGGGATGCTTGCCTTGCCATGGAGACTCAGCTTTGCCACTTTGCTTCAGCTTTGTTCTGGAGAAACCACAGAAAGTTAGAATGGTGGGTAGAATAAGTGATTCTGAGGAGGGACCAGAAAGACTTTCTTTAAAATGACCACTTGTTTCCATGTATATAGAAAGTCTTTCCTGGCCACGATGATCTTTCTGGAAAGATGGTTTTGTTTTTGTTTTGTTTTGTTTTGTTTTCTGTTCATTAGGGAAATACGTGAAAATAAATAAAATATGCAGGAAAAGTAATTTGAGAGGTCTGCTGGCATTTCCTCGGTGGTATACTCTTGCCTAAACATTGTTCTTGGCTTGTCTCTTTAGTTTTTTTTCATGTATTTAAAGTTCTTTTTGAATAAGAAGTAGATGTACTGGTTAAGAGTTAAAAGGAGAGGGCGCCTTGGTGGCTCAGTCAGTTCAGTGTTTGCCCTCAGCTCAGGTCATGATCCCAGGGTCCTGGGATGGAGCCCCATGTCCAACTCTCTGCTCACTGGGGAGCCTGCTTCTGCCTCTCCCCTGCTTGTGCTCTCTGTCAAGTGAATAAATAAAGTCTTTTTTTTTTTTTTTTAATAAATAAAATCTTAAAAAAAAAAAAAGTTAAAAGGATGTTAAAACAAAACAAGACAGAATGCCCCTTCCCTAGGGCAAGCACTGTGCCTGATTCTTGTGTACTTTCCCAGAGGTGTTCTAACCTCCACCCCAGTGATTTTCAGCTGGTGGTGAGCCAGGGACATTGGCATGTATCCGGGGAAAGCTGAGGGAGTGTTACTGGCCCCGTGGTGGGTAGGGCCTCAGGTGCTGGTAAACGCTATGCAATGCATAGGACAGCCCCACAGCTGTATTGGCCCCATAGTGGATAGTGCCCAAGTGCCATCACCCTTCCCCACCCTAACTGTAAACTGCAAAGGCTCTCTTAACGTGGGAGATACAAATGCTTTTGTGTTTGAACTTCAGTGTTCATTTTGTGTCTTCAGAATGCTTTTGTTTGCCTTACTGACAAGTGCAGGCTGGGCGGCTGCTGCTGCTTACAGGTGGGGCAGTGGGCGTGGTCCTCTCCAGGTGCAGCTACCCCGCTACAACAGCTCTAGAGACCCAAAGCAAGGAAACTGACTTCAGCAGGTCTGGCCTGCTTTTTTGTTGTCACAATGCGTGGGCAGTTCTAAACAAAGCCAATGATACAGTACTTCCTGGGAAAAGCTCTCGTTGGTTTAAGTTCTAAGTGATTGCTGCTGTGAATAATGCTATATGACCGAGTTAATAGATATATTTATATATCCACACTTAAGGTTAGTACACTTGTCCCTACCATTTAATAAACGTTGTATTCTACATGGAAATTAACTTAGAGAATTTCCCGTCTGCTGTTGACCCTGATGCACATGGACTAAGCTACACAGGTGGAGAGTCGTTCCTAACAGTTCAGGATTGTTGGTGTTTGCTCTGGAGGCGTTTCACGCCTCCTTCCCTTGTGGTACAACCTATTCCTGTGTTTCCGCGGAGCTTGACAATAAACCATAGTGCAGTTGGGGATGAGAAAATGGAACTGGACGCTCTTCAGTGCTGTCATTCTATGTGACCATTTGGAACTTTAACGTGCAATCAAAATGTAAAACCGTGAGACTGAGAACTCCTAAGTGTAATGTTGTTTGGTAAGTGTATATTTTACTTTGTAGAAGAAATATTTTACTGAATTTTAGAACTCACTTTAAAAACTGACTTTTTTTTTGTTTGCTTGTTTGTTTGTTTGTTTGTTTAAAGGGTTGTTGGGGCCCCTGGGTGGCTCAGTCGGTTAAGCATCCGATTTTTTATTTCAACTCAGGTCATGGTCTCAGGGTCGTGAAAGTCTGCTTAAGATTCTGTTTCTCTCTTTTCCTCTGCCTCTTCCTTCTGCTGCATGTGCTCATTCTCTCAAAGTGGTTTAAAAACTAAAGAATGCATTTGCGACGACGTGGATGGAACTAGAGGGTATTATGCTGAGTGAAATAAGTCAATCAGAGAAAGACAATTATCATATGATCTCCCTGATAGGAGAAAGTGGAGATGCAACGTGAGGGGTTGAGGGGTAGGAAAAGAATAAATGAAATAAGATGGGGTTGGGAGGGAGGCAAACCATAAAAGACTCTTAATCTCACAAAACAAACTGAGGGTTGCAGGGGGAGGGGGTGCTGGGAGAGGGTGGTTGGGTTATGGACATTGGGGAGGGTATGTGCTATGGTAAGTGCTGAGAAGTGTGTAAACCTGGTGATTCACAGACCTGTACCTCTGGGGCTAATAATACATTATTTGTTAGTAAAAAAAAAAAAAACAAAAACTAAAGAATGACTCAAGAATATGGTGATGATTATTGCATACACATTATTGGAACCAATTTACTTGTATGGAAGAGAGACTGTTAAATAGTGATCTGTCCTGAGTGTCCCCTATGGTAGGTACTCTACTGTTAGGATGGTTGAGATCTTCAAGAAAAGGGAATGAAAGTGGACCCAGGGAAGCTTGTTGTAGTTGTTTCTGTCGTTCTGGTTTCTGTCCATTCAAAATCACTGCTCTTCGAAGTGCCACACAGGATTGAAATTCTGACCTATTAGGGTCTTTGCAAAAGTAGACAAATCTTACCCTACACTCTGATGTTTTAAAACTTTGTTGATTTATACAAAAAGAACAGTGTGCACGTTGCTAGTGTACAGCTTGATGACTTGTTGCAGCCAAATATGGCATTTTCAAGGTACTTTGATCGAGAAACAAAATGTGAGCAATAACCGGAAACCCCCTGTATCCCTTTTCTAGCTGAGGTTTCCATTCACCCCCATCTCCAGCATCACCACTGGCCTGACTTCTAACAGCACAGATCAGTTGTGCTGTTTGGGGATGTTACATAAATGAGTTCATTATACGGTACATAAAGAGAAGACTAATTTTAACCCGTCTGTCTCGATTTTGATGGTGACTGGAGACATTTGAAACATTCCAAAATGTGGCACTTAAACATCTTGGTAACTTTGAATGGTAGATTAACAAAAATTTCCAGTCTAGTTCATGGGTGGCTTCCCTTACATTGGCTTTCAGGGTGGTAACATTTAATGTGCTCGCTTCGGTAATGAAGAACACAACAAACTTAATTATGATGTCACTTGCTGGGCTTTAGAATTTTAGGTGGAAGGCAACTAATTGTATGGACATTAAATTACAATTTGTGTATTGAAGTAATCCAGTTCATTTGAAGCCAAAGTGGCTTATAGGATTAGAGTGTGGTCACTAAGTTGGATACACTGTACGGAAGCTTCTAATTGGATTTAGATTGGGAACCATAACATGGCAATGCCATTTTATGGCATCAATGTATTCATGCTGCCATTTTCTGAGTAGTAAGCATGTTTGGTCAACAGAGACAGAATGGATGGGATGTTTAATCGTTGAAGTTTGGACCACAAGGGTCTGAAGTTGCCCTTCACTTAGTGGGAGAAAGTTCAGTACTCAGTTTGAAGACCCTTGGGAATGTTGAACTGCTAAATTAACATAGAAGTATTATTTAGAAAAAAGAGCTCTCTCTGCAACCATCATCTGCGGTGAGAATATGTACTCGCACTCATTTCTGGACCTGTCAGTGGCTGGCTCATTCACCACGAGCTGTGGCAGCCAATTCAGAAGGCTGGTGTGGCTCCTTGGGAGGTGCTGTGTGGCAGCCGGCCACACAAGACATGGAAAGTGTTTGCCACGCAGCTTTCTCTAGTCCCAGCAGAGATGAAAACGAATAGTTCTCGCAGTATCGCGAAGTCAGGGATGTTTGTCTTAGGGAAGCTTCTTTTTGCTCACTTAATTTTTTGGTCTGTAAAAAACATTCTCTTCTTTCTTCCCTCCTGAGTGGTTTCTAGCCATCTTCTCAAATTAAAACCGGAAAGAATCCTGTATGCCTTGATATTTGAAAGTTGTCTGGGGTTTGTTTGTTTGTTTGTTTGTTTTTGCATTTTCAACCCTTGATGCAAGAGAGGCAGTGCTCACAAATAAAAACCAGTTCAGGAAGTTATATCTGACATGGGAATTGGATCATGTCACTCCTGGGCTTGAGGCTCTCCAAAGTCATTCTTCAGCTACAAGGAGGGCCCTCGTTCCTGCTATGGCATTCAAGATCCCTGGTCACCTTGTCTTGCTGCCCAAGACTGGACTTGGCAGGCCCTGCCTCCCCTTGCATCCCATGCCTGCAGGGAAATGGTGCCCTCCAGTATGACCGCTCACTGGAGCCCTTCTCCCTGTTGGGGATGCCTTGTTCTGCCATCCTCATTTTATCTTTTAAGGTTCCTTCCATGGCTTTCTTTTTTTCAAACAAGCCTTCATTGATCCTCCTGGCTAGGGTAAGAGGCGTTTTTTTCTGTGTTTGGGATAGATATACCCCGTGTGTATCCCATCCTCTTTGGTACACATTTGTATGCTGATATGTGCCCAGCACCCAGCACTGTACGTGCACGTGGCAGGTACTCAAGAGATCACTTGTGGAGCTCACGTATGGATTACACTCTTTATGTTCACATGATGTGTCCTCGTGTCCGTCTCCCCACGAGGCTTTGAGAGCAGGAATTGGACCTATTCATCACCACATGCTATGTGCCTGATAGAGGTACCCAGAAATGTTTGAGTGGAGGGCAAGGCCAGGCTCTGTGCAGAGAGCATTGTAGAGGCCAGGCACAGTTTTCCTTATATTACAGTCATTTGTGTTAAGTCCTGAGTGTGTGGGCAGACCTCATTCTGTGGCTTTGTGATCAGGTGCACAGGAATCCCAGAATGCTGTTCGGTAGGAAAGATGCTCTCATACTCTCCACCCCATCCCCACCTCCCTTGTTTGCCAAATGGGAATGCCTCTGTGTATGGGAAAGTATTGATGAAAGTGTTCGTCTCCCAGACAAGATGCCTGACAGTGATGATGTTGATTCACTTGCTGATTGCCAAATTGCCAATGCAGGAAAATGCCAGTAAAAAAGAAAAACTAGAAAGAAAAAAGTGGGGGGTGGGGAGAGACAGGGGAAGGAAAAAGGTGATGTAAAGGCAATATTAATTATCATCCTTTAGAAGAAATACTTGTCATTTTTAACATAATTACTGTGCAGCCCAATAAAGGCTGTGTGTGTGGCATGTCTTATTTCATTTCCCTTTTTTTTTTTAAGATTTAATTTATTTATTTACCAAAGAGATTGAGAGAGAGAGAAAGCGTGTGTATACAAGCAGGGGGAACAGCAGGCAGAGGGAGAAGCAGGCTCCCCCCTGATTAGCGAGCCTGATGTGGGACTCAATCCCAGGACCCCGGGATCATGACCTGAGCCAAAGGCAGACACTTAACCGACTGAGCCACCCAGGCATCCCTTATTTCATTTCTATAATAATTTTGTTATTTGGGCCCTTAGATCATTATAGAGGTGACTTTTCATTCCCAGAAAAAGCCCTTAAGTGATGAGATAGAGTTTCCTATATTGGAGTCTCACTTTCCCTAACCTGCTCAGATCTGTGGCCATCACTGACTTGCCATTGAGTGCCAGTGGGTATTGAAATGAATAAGGAAAAAACAAGTTCTGCAGGAAGACAGAGAGATGGGACTTTAATATTTTCTGTATTCTTCTGAGATGCAGAGGGCTGTGCCCACATGTGCCCTGTCCTGTCAGTTGGGTTGTTCCTGGTTCAGAAGAGGGCGTTCCCTGTTGGAGGATTTTCTCTGGGGTCCCGGAAGCTCAGAATGATAGGGGCTCTGCTGCCCTCACAAGTTTGAGGGCCCCCGGCCAACCCAACATTACAACCCAACGTCAAAAGGACATTCCTTTTCCCAGGCCTGAAGTTGGAAGGCTCTCTTAGTCCCCATGAGCCTGTCGTCTGCGTTACTACCTTTATCCAGGGAAAATCTGGCTTTGACCACAATGAAAGTATTGAAGGCAGCTTTAGGGGTGAGATTTCAGGCAGTGATGAGGTTCTTCTCTTCCTCCCTCTCCCTCTTCGATCTGTGATGAGATTCCCACTTTCCACTCAGACCTGGGTTCCACTAAGGGGCCAAGTCCACCCGTGCTGGACCAGAACACCTCTCAGTTACTGGTTCCTCACAGTAAGATGTCAGGATGAACACATATTTCCCGCCAACAGTGGTTTTAAGAAAGTACAAGCACTGAGATTTCTAAGTGGTGGGCTGAAAGATGGCCAGTCTCGTCTGTCTCCTTTACTAAACTTCAGCAAGCACCTTGACTTAGCGCCTGTTGGGCTCATTGTGTTCCCAGGGCCCAGCCCACAGTCACCACATCAGAGGAGCTCAGTGAGTGGGAGCTGAGTCTGTGCATGAAAGGTGGGCACGGAAGACGTTTTCTGCCTCCTTGGAAATTCTGTCTGCCCATTGACTTGCGAAAAGGATTTGAAGTGGCAACTCCTTACTTTACAGTATGGGTGAATTTCTCAACCAAGAAGCTCTTTGGGGCCTTTTTGTGTAAATGTTGTGTTGTCAAATAGTTCCGGAGGGCGTCCTTGTCCTCTTAGCCTTGGAATCACGGGTAAATTGGAACAGCTAACGCTGTGGAAGGGGAGATGCTGCCTTCTGAGCTTGCAGCCAGCAGGAACTGATGCGAGAGTGGGTTGTCCCTGGACAGCTGGTGTAGACCTCTTAGAGGCACAGGATTGTAGATGAAGAGTTGGACGGCTTTATCAGAGTCATTCAGTTCTTCATTTGACGTGTATCTGTTGAGCTCCGCCTTTGTACCTCGCTCTATTCTAGGCTCTGGGGATACAGAGGTGGACAAAGACAGAGGAAGTAGAGAAAAGGGTGAATCATAGGTCAGGGAGATGCAGGAGAGGAAAAATCACATGGGCCAAGGGACAGAAGGCACGTGCTGGCTGCTAGGTTAGACGTGCTGGCCCCTGAGGCTGCTTCAGGGAGTGATGTTTGTGTACATAGCTGCTTGACGACATAGTCGAGGTGGTGTATGGGACAAGAAGAGCTCCAGGGGGAACCCATGGCACCTAGAGGTGCTTGAGGTGGGGACAGACTGGACATGCTGGACCCAGCATGAAGGGGTGTACGTAGAGTGGAGCGGACAAGGTGCTAAGTGGAGAGGTGGGTAGTGCTGGAGCATGCAGAGCCTCAGAACCTCGTTGGCCAGGGTATACAGTGTGAGTTTCATTCTGACTCTGATGTATGTGCTCAGAGTTTTGAGTCTGGAGTGGGGGGGGCAGACAGGTGACCCAGTGTCATTTGTATTTATACGGGTCACTTGGCTTGTGTGCAGAACTGACTGTAAGGGGCAAATAAGGGTACAAGTATGGAAATCAGGTAGGGATGACAGGCGTCGGACCTTAGTCACCCAACCCCTTGTCACCCTCTCCTTCCCCTCCTGAGTCCGAAAGATCGGCCCCTCTCTGTCTTCGTCTCCTGCTACCTTTCCCAGGATTGATTTTATTCTAGCCATACACATCATCTTGGACTTCCCCCTACATCTGCACTCATGCTGTTTTTTTTTTTTTTTTTTAAGATTTCATTTATTTATTTGACAGAGATCCCAAGTAGAGAGGCAGGCAGAGAGAGAGAGAGGAGGAAGCAGGCTCCCCGCCAAGGAGCCCGATGCGGGGCTCGATCCCAGGACTCTGGGATCATGACCTGAGTGAAAGGCAGAGGTTTTTTTAACCCACTGAGCCACCCAGGCGCCCCCATGCTGTTTTTTAAGATGTCGCTGATCATTGCCTGGAATTAGACACACGTATGCATGCACACCTTCGTGTCCGTGCTCACACGTGGCTGCTTTGTCTCTCCTGCTGGTGTGTAAGCATGAGGTGGGCAGGTAGGTACCCTTTGTCATCGTTACTGTGGGGCTCTAGTGCCTAAGTGCTTCCCAGCGTGCAGTAGAGGCTCAAAATACTTACTAAAGGAGTGCATCAGGTGGAGGGATGACCAGCTGTTATCCTTACTATGTAATTTCCACTGGGAAAATGACCACCATGACTGCCTGAGGGTCAAACTGCAATGCTGAAGACGCGGAGAACATCAGGCTGAAATACCAACTTAATAAAAAAACGAAGTATGCTTAAGAATTTAAGTAATAGGAAAAAAAGAAGGGGAGGGTCGTCTGTGTGGATCATGAAGTTCTGCCCCTGGTGGGGGAAATAATGCAAAGGAGCAACTTTGAATCTGTTCATCTATTGCAGTGAGATCTGTCACTTTCATTTCCCTCTAGTATCCTCTAGCTGTTTGTTTTTCTGTTGGAAAAGACTTTCGGGAAGAACACAGCACAACCTGTGTTCTCAGCTCGTTTTCCTGAGCTACAGTTGAAGCTGGATAATTCTGTCACCAGAATGCACATGCTTTGCCCCAAGGAAATCAGCATGTGCCCATTCTAAGGATGGAGAATGGGAGTAAATGGGGATAGAGAAGGGCAGTGACCCAGGGCCGCTCAGAGGGGTAGGGGCCAGTTCCACTAGGCTTGGGACTAAGGGGCACTTCTAGAGGCAGAGGAGCTTGTGTGAATCCTGCCCCCTCTACCATGTGACTTTGGGCAAGTTTCTTAACCTCTCTGTGCCTCAGCACCCTCATCTATAAAAGGAAGGTAACAACAGTACCTACCCTATGAACTTCCTCTGAGGGGTGGGTGGGTTAGTACCTATAGAAGGTCTTAGAACCATGTCTGGGATAGCAGTTACTCAAGACATTTCAGTTCTTACTAAGTGGGAGAAACATTAGAGCCAAGAGTAGTTGGCTTAAGTTCTAGTAGATAAAAGTGATGTCGTTTGAACCTGAGTGTTGAATCCATGTCCAGCACATGAGACAACTGGAAATGTGTGTGCGTGTGGGGTTGGGGTGGATTCTGACCCCAAAGTGTATACTGCAACAAAATGCTAATGCTAACCACCCGGGATGAGGCAGATCCCATAAGTTAAAAGGTACAGCCCCCAGCCACACCTCCTCTACTTCAGATGCCAGCTCCAAGTGGGCTCCCGAGACCACTACTAACTGCACCCAGCTGGCTGCTAACCTATTCCATGACCCCCTCAGCTTTGATAATCCACTAGACTGACCTGCAGAACTTGGGAAAGCGCTATACCCAGGGTTACAGTTTTAATCTAAAAGATGGAAATCAGGACCATCCAAATGAAGAAAGGGGAGGTCTGAGAGGATTCCAGGCACTGAGCTTCTGTGCCTTCTCCTTTGGGATGAGGGCATGTCACCAGAGCTTGTTTTTTTGTTGTTGTTGTTGTTGTTCTGTTTTGTTTTATTTATTTCTCTGACATAGAGCTCAAGTAGGCAGAGCAGCAGGCAGAGGGATAGGAAGAAGCAGACTCCCTGCTGAGCAGGGAGCCCGACATAGGGCTTGATCCCAGGTCCTGGGATCATGACCTGAGCCGAGGGCAGATGCTTAACTGACCGAGCCACCCAGGCACCTCAATGTCCAGAGTTTTTATTGGGCTTTTCATTTCATAGGCATGACTGAGCTCATCCACATGGCCAATGATTTCATCAGTCTGAGCCCCCTCCACTCCCCAAGATTGGACAGGCTCAAAACCCTGGCGTTCTCATCACATGGTGGGTCATTCTGGTGATAACTTGCAGTCTGAGTCTTCTCATCTCCCAGCATAAACTTAGGTATAATCCAAGGGGCTTGTCAAGAACAAAGACACTTCTGTTACTTGGGAAATTCCGAGGATTTAATGTCCCTTTTAGGAATCGGGGACGAAGACTGTTAGGTCCCCCAATAATGGGTCCGTGATTAAAGGAGCGAGACTGATACAAAGCGAAGGTCAAGCAAAGCTTCATTCCGCGCCAAGCATCAAGAATCTAACTGTGACTGGCCGGGGCCGCGCCTCTTACAGAGAGGGCAACCTCTGTCTGCTTCACAGACTAGCTTTTAAGGGCAAAGGCCATGTGGTTGAGCCTGGCCGTGCACAGGTGGCCAATGAGATTATAACACACAGAGAAAGCTGCACAGTCATGCTAGGTCACACATAAGTAACCAGTTGAATTACAATTTACCCTATAGTGGACATTTGACCTAGACTATCACCTTGGTCAGAATTGGCACCCAAAGGGCATCCAAAGGGCGGGGCCCATACTCCTTGGTAACTAGGGAGACAGTATGCGCCCCCCCCCCCCCCATCGGATGTCTCCACCTGGCCTGACCCACCCTTGTATTTGGGCTTTGTTACCTGGGACTGGTTTCCCGGACTTGTTTTTAAGTAAGTCCCCTGGGGGAAGCGGGGCAGGGACAGTTTAAGGGTTGAACAACAAGGTTATTGTTTAATGGATGGAAGCGCTGTGGCTAAATAGGTCCTTACAAGACCAGATTCTTTATTGTACAGCAGGAGATTATATTTGAGGTAGTAGTGGTGATGCTGTGGTGGCCTGGGAAGGGAGCCCAGCTCTTATCTTGGGGTTAACTGCCCTCATCCCATGTCAGGGTGGGCTGATGATGAGGTCGTAGTGACATGTATTAGCTTTGATGGCTCTAGCTTTCCTTTCTTTAGAACAACTTTGTTTAGTCTCATGGGGATGAAGCAGTCTTTTGGGGTTTTATAGTGACCCTCTATTAAATAAGTCACAAAGACAGCATTTTTGAATTTGAGTCTTGAAAAGAATAAGGCTTTGAAATTATTCTGTGGTGCTGTGTGAAAACGGTGAGCTGCTGACTGGCCATAAGTTGTCTTTTTGAATCCCAGAATTACCCTTCTCAGTAAGTTCACTCCAAAATCTGGGTGGACACAGGGTGCTGGCTTTTTGATGGGCAGTCTTTCTACATCTGATTTTTTTTTTTTTAATGTCACAGTTTAGCACTGTGCATTTTCTTATTTAATCCTCACAATAACCACATGAAGAAGGGATTATTATCCTTGTTTAATAGATGAAGACAATTACAGAGATTAAATAATTGGCCCCAAATTACCCCACTACACAATAGCATCTGCGTCTGATGTTCTTAACCACTGATGACCTGAGCTCAGTTGATGGACAGGCTTGTGCTAAGACCTTTTTTCTGTGGTTTCTTTGTTACTCTCCATAGTCATTCGTGAATGCTCACCTGATTTTCTTTGATTCCTGTAGCAAATGTGGCTTTTGTAGGCTCTTCGATTCTGTTTTTCCTTGGTATTCCAGACTGCTCACTTATGTGACTATCACAAGATAAGCTGGTCCCTTCAATTAAAGACTGAGTATTTCCGGAGCTTTTTCATCTTTTATTGAGCATTTGTACCATGCCCTCCAACTTCTGTTGGGTAGCATTTCTCAGAAGGGCTTAGGAGGATCTGATCAAGGCCCAAGTAGCTGAAGGACCCTAAGTAGATAGAAAGCCCGTAGGAAGCTCTTTGCCTTCAAAATCCTTTTTTGTTTTTATTTTTGATGGAATATATAGAACATATAACCATTTTGAAGTGTCCAATTCCGTGGCATGAAGTTCGTTGACAGTGCGGTGCGACCATCCCCACCATCCATGTCTTGAACTTTGTCATCTTCCCAGCTGAAACTCTGTACCTATTAAACAACTCCCCCTTCCTCCCACTCCCAGCCCCTGACAACCACTCTTCCTTTCCCTGTCCACGACTTGACCTCTTCTAGGCACTTAACATCGGTGGAAGCATGCAGTGTCCTTTTGTGGCTGGCGTCCTTCACTTAACTCGATGTCTTCAAGGTTCATCCATGTTGTAGAATGTGTCAGATTTCTCTTCCTTTCGAGGCTGGTTACTACTACGCTGCACGTATATACCACGTTTTGTTCATCTGCTCCTCTTTCAGTAGACATTTGGGGTTCTTTCCTCTTGGGGTTGTTGTCAGTCATGCTGCAGGGAACCCTTTCAGTTCCCTTGCCCTTTCCGTTCTGTGGGATACATACCTACTAGTGGAATGGCTGAAACCCACATCGTCTTTTACACCGGAGAGCAAGTAAGACTGATCTCTTTTATGTGATCAGTGTGAACAGGCAAAGAGTTCCATGCCAAAGTAATCAGCCTAGGTCACTTTTGGATGTGTGAGCCAGCGGGAAGTCAGGAGTCTACATTCAGGTTTGGTTCACTGGATCAGAGGACTGTGATCACTTAGGGAACTACCCCACAAATGACATGTGGGGTGATGTTGAACATATGAATAAAGATGGGGGAGTGATTGACAGGTACATTTTCAGTGATCCCTCTACCACACGCTAGTCTTGTTCCTTCCTCTCCTTCTTCCTGGTAGTCTCCCCATGTGATTGTAGGGTGTCCTGCTTAAGAGTCTAGACTCTGCCAACATTGATTATCTGGCTTCAGACTTCAGCTCTTTCAGGGCCCAGCTGCACACATCACCTCACCCTCCTGTGCCTCATTTTTGCCATTCCTATGTGGAGTTCATATATTTCAAACATGTAAAATACTTAGAACAGTAGCCAGTACAGAGTAAGTGCCTGAGAAATGTTGTGGTTGTGGTTTTTATTAGCAGTAGTCTTTTGTACCTATTTAATTGGCAGATAATTTAATTGGCACCTATCTGGCAAAAAAAAAAAAAAAATCGTCCAATTTAAAGGACCACAAAATACAGATAATAGAAGCTTGGGTTAAAGCAGATGGTATAGGGTCATTCTTATACCTTCTTAGTGGAGAGCATAAATAGGTAGAACTTTTCTGAAAGACAATGTGGGAATATTACTATATCAAAAGCCATGGGGGGAAAAAGCCTCTTGTTGGACTTGGCGATTGCTTTACTTTAAGGAAATATCTGAAATTGCAAACATAAGAGTGAAAGTTTACTGTTATTTGATAAAGAGAAAAATAAGTGCCTAATACCATGGGCTTATTAAAATAAATTGTGTATATGCAGTGGAGTACTATTTAGCTTTTAAATTGTTGCTGAAAAATATTTATTATGGCAAAGTGTTTAAAATGCGGTAAGACCTAAAAGCAGGCTATAAGAAAGCAAGCATAATAATGTGAGACATATATATGTATATATACACACCATGTGTATGTCGGGGGGAAGGTGGGAGAGAGCAAGAGATATTCCAGAATCTAGCTAGTGATATCTGCAGGTGGTGGGATGATAGTTTTTTAAATTTCTTTGTGATTTTCTGGGTTTTTGGCACTGAGCATACTTTTGGCATTGAGTAAGTATTATGTTTCCATTAGAGAAAAAAGCAGTAACTTCACTTGGGAAAGAGAAGATTCTGGTTAGTTTTGTTGAGGTTCAAAGAAAGCAAGCCCCAGAGGGAGAAGTCTGCCAAGGGGGCCTTACAGGGGTTCTTGGCACCCGGCGATTGGCTGGCCTCGTGCCCAGACTGTGCTGCACTTGCCCCTCCAGCCCTCCTGTGCAGCCAGACTCCAGAGTCCAGGCTTCAGTGGGAGCATCCCGTCCCCCTCACCAAGCCTCCTGGCATCAGTGAAGGCAGGGCAGTCTCTCCTCCCGGATGTGCCCGAAGTCCTTGCGGTTTCTTAAAAGAGTCTCTAGTGGGGACACTGGGTTTGCTGGGATTCCTGAACATTGGGAGGGCGTTGTTTCATCAAGCATGATGAAAGCTGGCTTTTGCGGGATCCCATTTTTGGATCTCATTTTCCAGTCTCCTTAAGGCTTCCTGGCATGCCTGATGCCGACATTTATGCCCTTGTCGTTTTGTGCATAAAGGGGTAAAAATAAACTTGCTGGCTGCTCAGAAGTGATCCTGAGCAGTAGATCTTCCCCTGGACACGGCTGCCAGATGGTGTTGCACCTCCTGCTGGTGTTAATGAATAGGCATTTGCTGCAAACCTTGAATTGCTCTTGAATCGTCCTGTGCACCTTCCCCGTGAAACCTTGCCAGTGGCAATTTGCATTTGTTTCTCTTTTTTTCCAACCCCCTTTTGATTTTCAGAAGGAGAAAGAGGTGACATTGTCTCTCCGGAATAATTTCCTGTGAGTTGAATTAGTTTATTGCTGGTGTTGGATAGATCCGTCTTCCCATGTAAACACATGTTGTGCCAACTTCTGGGAAAAGTAAATTTCTTCTCTGAGCTGTCTGCAATGGAAGCTTTCAAATACAGTTCTCCCTCTGCCTTACAGGGAACAGGAGGCATTAGGTAGGCATGAAGGGGACAGAGAGAGTTGTCCCCGTAGCTGTAATGGCATCGCTATTAGGATGCGCCATCTGCTTTCGGGATCACTCATTCCTGGTAAAATCTGGGGCAGTGACAAGGACGCAAGTGGTTCAGTGGTCCCTCTTGAGCCTGCCCCTTGTTAGTTGGTCCGCAGCCTGAACGAAGGTGAAGTGTCTGTCAGGGTGCTATGTGGTAATAACAAATGTTCGAATCGATCTGATCGTTTGCTCACACACTCTGAAATAGCAGTGTTATGTTTAGAATCCAAGAGTTTTGGTCCTGCCAACATGAATTTGTTCCAAACGTGAATTTGTCCCCAGAGGTATAGGCTGCTCAGGCTCTGTGTGGGCAATATGGTTCTGCCCCATTCGTTTGAGCAGGTTCTGAGCTCTTGCATCTTTCACCGGTCCCTTCTAGAGTCTTCCTCAGTATTGCCCTCATCTTCTGTGCTGGTTAAGGCCCTGGTGAAACACCTCCCATGAGAGCTTGTCTCTCCCTGCTGTTAGTTGGTATTTCGTGGTTCCCAGGGTCCATGCTGCTTCAGGAAGCCATAAGGAGCTGCAGTTGAGGGCGCCTGGGTGGCTCAGTTGTTTGAACGACTGCCTTCTGCTCAGGTCATGATCCTGGAGTCCCGGGATCGAGCCCCACATGGGGCTCCCAGCTCCACGGGGAGTCTCCTTCCTCCTTCTCCCTCTGACCTTCTCCCCTCTCATGCTGTCTCTCTCACATAAATAAATAAGGTCTTAAAACAAAAACAACAACAACAAAAAAGAGCTGTAGTTGAAGCCCGTTGTATCGATGGCCAGCAGTCTCTTCCCCATGGCCTGAGCGGGATCCTCAGGCTATTAAGGTCCAGTGTTTTATTAGTGGCTGTGGCTGTGAAGGTCACATGTCTGTTATATTTTCATGGTCTTTGATCTCAGATGTCCCCAGAACACAGTTGCTACTGATGTCCTGCTTAATGGAGGCTGTCAACCTCTGGGACTGTCAGTGGTGTGGATTCTTTCAGGCCCCCAAACCTGTGGTTCATTTCTCCACCTACCCGAGAGGTGGACTTGACTCTGAGTTAGCAGGTGCTCTACTACGGTCCAATCCTTGTTAGTCTTCAACTAACATTTTTGAACTTGACTTAGAAAAAAATTGCAAGTATGAATTTCCTTTTTCTGAAGAGTGATTTATCTTTTCAAAAGTTCTGAAATAGTCTCTTTTGATTTCAGTCTGGGCATTGTGTGTAACAGTTGTTACTGTTTTATTCACTTAAGTTCGAGTATAATTTTCTAGAAGCTACCCTAGCAATGAGAGGGAAGAAAGATCCACACATTTTAATCATGGAGTCAGAAATGTCCCATCCTACCCTCTTTTTATCTCCAGTATGGGATGTGACTCGTGGTTTTGTAATTTAGGTACATAGGCTCCATTCCCCTCATGTACTCTGAGCTCCTTGTGGAATGCGTTTGCTTTAGTCTCATTGATTCTTAATTTTTTAGTACCTGCTGCATTCAGTGAATCCCGTTGTAAAGTCTGCCCTTTTTAAATTATTATTATTAGTATGTTGTTGTTGTTGTTGTTGTTGTTGTTGTTTTGTTGTTTTAAGTAAGCTCCAATGTGTGAAGTCCAATGTGGGGCTTGAAATCAAGACCCTGAGATCAAGACCTGAGCTGAGATCAAGAGTCTGTGGCTTAACTGACTCAGCCACCCAGTTGCCCCAGGTTTGCCCTTTTAAATGTCTGTAATCCGTGCTCTCCTTTTTGCCGGGATGTGTGTGCACATATGCCTGTGTTTTGAGAAAAACTTCACGGTGGGCTGGATGATGGCTTTCCCAGAATTGGTTTGATTTGGAAAGGTGGTATTAGGGGGTGCCTGTTCATCTGTGCTGGAGAAGATCCCCAGATTAGATCTCTAGGCACTGGCTGGGATCCAGGCTTTGCTGTGTTTATCAGTGTCTTGTGTTCTCCAGCAAGTCACTTACTATGTCTGGGGATCTGAAATGAGTGGTGGTCTTGAGGGTCCTCTGCCATTTATTTATTTATTTGTTATTAACATATAATGAATTATTTGCCCCAAGGGTACAGATCAGTGATTCATCAGTCTTACACAACACACAGCACTCACCATAGCACATACCCTCCCCAGTGTCCATCACCCAGCCACCCCATCCCTCCCCACCCCCCAGCAACCCTCAGTTTGTTTCCTAAGATTTAGAGTCTCTTATGGTTGTCTCCCTCCCGATCCCATCTGGTTTCATTTTTTTCCCTCCCTCCTCCGCCATGACCCCCCTTCCCCGGTCCTGCCTCTCAAATTCCTCATATCAGTGAGAGCATATGATAATTGTCTTTCTCTGATTGAGTAATTTCACTTAGCATAATACCCTCTAGTTCCATCCACGTCATTGCAAATGGCAAGATTTAGGGATTTTTGGATGGCTACATAGTGTTTCATTGTATATAAAACCACATCTTCTTTATCCATTCATCTGTTGATGGACATCTAGGTTCTTTCCAAAGTTTGGCTATTGTGGACATTGCTGCTATCAACATTTGGGTGCACATGCCCCAAATACACTACATTTGTATTTTTAGGGTAAATACCCAGTAGTGTGATTGCTGGGTCGTAGGGGAGCTCTATGTTACAGTGTTATGATTTTAAGAGTAAGAAAGGCCTGTTTTACTTTTGGAGTTCCAGGGCAAAAGGGCAAGACTATCTTCCTAAAATAAAATAACTGTGTCTGAGCTTGTCATTCAAGGTAGCTCCTCTTGGGCTCCTGTGTAATACTCTCAACGGGGCATTTTTTAACAGTTGCATTTTCTTATTGTCTATATTGTTGTATAACCTTTGTTGGACATTTGTTTAGTCCCTTGCCAAGCTGTACGCAAAAAGCAGAAATGGAAATTTCCTCTGAGCATTGACTTGGTCCAGATTTGCCTTGTGCTTGGGAATTAGGACCCATGATGTTGGAAAGAATATTTTTTTCATTATCTTTGAGGAGAGAAGACTTTGTGCTGTTGCTCACATACTAGCATGGGATGTATGTATAAGGTTTTTTGTTTTGCTTTGTTTTCGGGTCTTAGGGTTAAAAAAATCTACATAATATCTAAGAAACTTCTTAAAACACTTTAATGTATATGTATTCTTTTTGATTCAATATAGGATTTAATTTCAAAGCAAAATGATCACTTAAAAAAATGACAGCTGGGATTTCATAGTGCACCAGCTAATTGTTTTTCTGTTAGGTGCAAAATTGCTTTTCCGTTAAGTGTACCTCCTAATAAATGATAGTTGATGCTCATGGATCTCTAGCTCCCCTCTTAGCTGTTAGAGGCTGTGTCTCTTGTCTTAACAGACTAAGGTATAATAGTTTATGGGAGATACTTGTGTTTATTGGATTTACAAGAAGATTTCCTTAAGTCCTAGGCTCTGCCTTTGAATCTTCAAAATTACTCTCAAGGTAACATAGTTAATTCAGCAGCTCGATTCATTAATTCACTGGGTGTTGATTGCATTCTTGCTGTGCCAGGTACTGAGATGCGTGTGGGGTAGGGGTGGGGAGTCGGGGGAGTCAGGGGTACGGAGATGAGTAAGTAGTCCTTGCCATCAAGAACCTAGCAGACTCAAGGGTTATGGGGAAAATATACCACAGTGTACTTCAGTCCAATTTTTAAAAGTCCTCTAAGCCCTAAGGAGTTGGGACATTTTTACATTTGAACTTGGCTGTGATGTTGAGGAATTTTCTAGGTCAGGAAGGGCCTTCTAGGCAGAGGGAACAGCATTAGCATTGGCAAAGCCATGCTAGACTTGTTCCAGAAATTGTGAATAATTTACATGGTAATTCTCAGTAGAAAATGCGCTTCGGAAGGTAGATGGAGGCATTGGTTGGCCAAAAGAGAAAAGCTTGTATTTTCAGTTGGGTCTAACACTTAAAATCTGAAGTTTGGGATTAAAGAGAGATTTTTGGATCTTCTGGTATAACCTGGTATCCTTTGGAGTCAAGGACGATAGTGCCTGCCATATTGTTAGGTGAAGCAAGAAGAGGCAGGTGTGGAGAGGTCTCTTGTTGCTGTCAGTAACTCTTGACATAGTCTCTGTAGGAAAGAAAATCTTGGTCTAGGATTCACATGTAGCTGGTCTAACTGAAACCTGATGGCAGGGACTTAGCATATAGTTGAGTTATGTTAAAGTTGGCTGGGTTGGTGCTTGTTCTGCTCAAGTCTTGGGCCCAGGCTCCTTCCATCGGGTTGCTCTCCTGTCTCCTTTGTGTGGCCCCACGAACAGGGAGGAAAAAAGGGTGGGCAGAGGGACCAGGGGAGTGGATGACCCAAAGTTGCACATATATCTTCTCTTCCTGCTACACTGGGCAGAATTCGATCACATTGCCACTCACTGCAGGAGATGCTTGTGCTCTGCTCACTTTCTGATTCTATGGAAGACAGAGAAAATTAGAGGGGAAAGGAGCAATCGAACAGAGCCCTTTCCAGGCCTTGTTATCTGTAGCTGAAACTGTTGGTTAATTAAAAAGAGAAGTTTCTTTAAACTCTGTGTGACCAAGGAGGGAAGCCACAGCCTACTTTCTTGGAGTTCTTTGTATTAAAAAATGAAACTGATTTTTGTTTTCTCTGCCTCTTTGGATTCCCTGAGCCTGTTAACCATCCTCTGTGAGCTGCACCATCACAGTCTGTGCAAATGTACTATTGGACATGCTCACTCCTTGCTCTCAAGGTCTCTCTAGCTCCAAAGATTTCCAGTGTTCTGACCCGGTGTTCTGCAGAACTGCCAAGCACCTGGCAGCATGTCCAGGAAGTTTGCTGGAGGAAGCCTTTTGCTCTTGAGTCCAGCTGGACGAGAGGCATGGCTGTCTTGGGCCATCTGGACTCCCTCCAAGGTGCCTGAGCTCTTTTGGGCATTTCTATCTAAAGCAGCCTACGAACCTGGTGTTCCCTTAGTGTGGGTGAACACAGTCTACCCACCCTTGGCGTCTGTCTTAAAGCAGTTGCTCACAAACCTGTCTTGGGATCCTATCACCTGGAGGAGGGGCAGGTTTTATGTGTGGGTCCCTGTCATCCACCATAGTAGACCAAGTAAAGCAGGTTCTCAGGAGTGTGTTTAGGAGTCAGGTAGCAACACCTCCCTCATGGGCCAGATTTGGGAACCACACTGCTTTGTAAACTTTCTAACTACTTCTAACTCTTGGTAACTGCATTACATTTCCCCTTCCATTGAAGAGTTTCTGTTACAGCTTCACTTGTGTTAGACATTGGCCTGTACCTGACGCTCAGTAAGTATGAAAGAGACAAAAGTTGATTTTCTGAATGAGTGGTATTTGTGTGTAGCTCCCCAGCTCCCGTGAAACGTATTCTCATGGCATATTAAGTTGTCTTAAAACATTTTGGTTAACAGAAGGTAGAAATTAGCACACCAGGAAATGTTGCATGTGTATCATTTCAGAGAAATTAAATACTTTTCATATCTTCCAAAATTGGTGATAAATTTGAAAGTAAACATTAAATTCCATTCTGGAGTTTTTCCACTAAGCCAGTGTTTCATGGGGGAAATCTTTGCCTTATAATTTGACTAAATCCACAGCGTACCGAATTCTGCTCCGTTCTGATCTGCACACATCCCTGCCTCCCTTCTCCATGACTCGCAGGAGGGCAGAATGTTTTCTGAGTTCCCCAGGGAAGCTGGTGTGTCCCAGAGGCCAGGATCTCCTAAGATGGGGCTGGAGTCTCAGAGCCCATCAGGCAAAGTAGTAAAAGCTGTGGGACCAGCTGTTGATTGAAAGCCACTTTCTCCTTTGTGCCACCTGTGGACTGTTGGGCTGTTCTGCGGAAGCTGGATTTTTAGGGCTGGGTGCTGGCTGCAGCTATATTTTGTTTGCTTGTTCTGTCTTCTCCTTCTAAAAACAGTAGCCAGTACCCTGTATTTCCATGCACTCTGTGGGGATGGAACGTTACATCTCTGTTTAGAAAAACATGATGATTTTCACCCTTTACTGCATGCTGCTCCAACAACTCTTTGATGTCAACATTCTCGGATTTCTGTCACTGTTGGATCATTCCAATATTCATTCTGTGGTTTTCATTCCTCCGGTCATTCAGGATTTTCTTTGTAGGGTTGACCCGGAATCCTTTGCCCTTTCTGTTCCTCCCTTATTATTTGAACCTTTAGCCCTCTGGGGAAGGTTACCCCAAAATCCTTTGCCTGGGAAATGTCTCTGCCTCATGGCTGGTATCCATTGTTGCTCATCACTGCTGTTGGTTTTGGAGGGAAGCAGGCTTTAATTGGGTACCAACTGGGTCTCTGTATGTGACAACAGGATTGAACATGGCCCTGGCCCATAAGGAACTTCAGTGGTCTGACAAAAACTATGCCTCAATTGCAGTTGACTCTTAAAGCCATTGATGGACCAAGAGTATGTTTTGGAATACTTGCCGATTTATTTTCTGTCTCAGGTCAGTGCCTTTGAAATTAAGAATTGATTATGTAGTCCTGTGCAGAGAGCAGTGTCTTTTATTTGGACAGTGATGACGGTTTTAGCCGACCCTCCTGCCCTGCGATAAGACTAAGGAAGTCATAACTTTCGGGAAGTATTCCAGAAACATGTGGATGTCTGACCTTGGTAAGGACATTGCTAATAGTCACGCTTGAAGGGTTTCAACAGATTTTGTGCCAAGGGGATTTTAGCCTTTGGCCCGAATGCTTCAGAGAAGGCTGTTTGGAGGTCCCCTGGCGTCATCCTCCTTTGTGAGTTCTTCTGGAAATTTCTCTGACATCTGTGGTGATGCTGCCTTTCCAAGGGCACACCTGTGCCTTTGGGCCATGGCAGTTGTTGCCAGTCAGTGATGCCTCTGGTCTCTTTCTTTTTTCTCTTCATTTAGACACTCTGTCCTTCACCCCTTAAAAGTAATTTGGTGCAGTCAAATGTCCTTCAGTGTCACCTCTGTTACTGGCCCCTCTCCATTTATTCATTTACCTAAGGAACCGTTGAGCACTGAATGCACTCTAGGCCCTGTTCTCATCCCCAGAGATGCAGGGCTGAGCCAAACAGATGAATTCTCTGTTCTCGTGGAGCTTCTGTTCTGGCCAGCCACATAAACAGGGTGATTTCAGAGTGTTGTCTGCCTGTGACAGAAAGAGAAAGGTAAAGAAGAACAGGCAGTTCATAAAATGGTCAGGGAAATGATCGCCGACCCTAGTCGTGAGTTGAAGAGGAGCCCGCGTGGAAGGGACTTGCCAGGCAGCGGAGAAAGCAGGCAGTTGAGACCCTGAGAGGTGGGAGCAAAATGGCCCTTTCTGTGGGGGGGACAGAGGGAGGCTAGTGAGAGAGCCAAAGGCCGGATTTCCCTGGTCTGCATGTGGCCAGAGTGAGGTGTCTACAGTTTCCCTTAGGGGCCGCGGCAAGTCACCGGGATAAAGAGGCAGCCCTTGGAATGCCGTGGAAACAGCCTCGCCTTTCCGTCACTGCCAGTATTCAGGGTTAGCTAGGTTGGAGGTGGACGCTGGAGATCCATAGGCCAGTGATAAATTGCATTTCCTTCCTAAAAAGGACACAGCAGCCACCTTCACTGCCTTAATAGATTCGTCCTGCACAGTCAAGGCCTTTATCTGCCACTGCAGAAGCTGTACTTGGCGGTTGTCTTGACTAGTGGAGGTGCTGGGGAAGGCAAGTTGGGGCCACTCTGGTGGCCTGCCTGTCCCCGGGCTGTGATTCACTGGTGTTCCTTTTTAACTCTTGCTGGTGTAGTGACAGGAAGGAGAAGCGGAATGAAGGATGCCGAGACCCACTCATTATTATCCGTACTCTCCACGCTGTGGCTCTCTCTCTGTATCCTCTCCTTTTTCCTTCCCCAACTGGGGCCCTTCCTAGTTTGCATCTCCTCCTCCCCTGTAAATTATTCTCAGGGCCATAAAGACTTAAAGGTCACACTCCATGTAGCATAATAAAACACATGTCCCCGGACTTTAAGTTATAACACAGCCTGGGTTTTCTATAAGCTACCTTGGCTTTTGAACACAGAAAGACGGATTTACACTTCAATTTGGGGGCCCTCCCTGTTGTATTTATTTGTTCTCCTACCTTTATTAAAGGCTTTCTTTGTGCTTATGCTTACCCCTGCTGCTATTTCCCCAAAATGGAGCAGATATGGTCTTGGCCTTTATAGGGCCAGTTAGATCTTCCTGATGTAGGCTGACCTGGAAGCCAATAAGTATAGCAAAGTGTTATGTGATAATAGAAAGGTGGGCTCTGTGGGAGCACCACGTTATGTCTTTGGGGAGCACCAAGGAAGGAGTTGTTGACTGTCTTTCAACTGATGGAATTTGGGGAGTGGGATGTTAGAATCCTCCTTACTTAGGCTTTGGCCGTAATAAGCAAATTGTTTTTGCCATGTCCTTTCTATTGAGAAGTTTCTTGGCTCTCCTGGTTTTTTTTTTCTTTCTCAGAGAACCAGTGAACAGGAGAAAAGATGGGATGACAGGGAGGGTTGGAGGGGAGTACGCAGTCAAATGCCCCTCCAAAGCCTTGGGAGGCCCCTTGGAAGAGAAGCCACCGTCTTCTGTGGTACCCAGTCAACCTCTGACAGTTCCAGTCAGGGGGAACAATTTTTATGATTTGTCTTTGGATCCTTTTCTCCTCTTGCCTTCAGGGTGACCTGTGCTTGTCAGATCCTCTGAGGCACGGTTACTGTCGAGTGAGGTAACAGCTGTGCCATGCTAATGAGAAAGCTGAATGGTGGTTTGAGGTGGCCTTGGTGGCCGCCAGGCGCCAGCATCTCTGCGGGCTTGACGCACTCAGGAGCCCGCGCTCCCCATGCCAAGTGTCTCCTGCTTGCTTGCTTTTCTCTTCTTTTCTTTTTTCATTATTAATAGGAGAACAGTGACTCCCCATCCCTCCAGAAGCCACTGATGAACACTCAGGCTTAAACTGCTCCGGGCTAACATGGTTTGCTTTTTGTAATACAAGCTGCTGGCCTTGGGGATGGTGGTTAAATTATTTTCTTTTCTATGATTATTAATATAGTAGTTGATGGATACTAATGAATAAAATGCAAATAGTTTGATACCATCATCATCATCATCATCACTGTCATCACTGGATACCCCTGTAACCACCTACCCCCAGACCTTGGACTTGCCAGTGCCTCGCATCTGTGTGTTCCTCTTCTCTGCCGTCCCCTGACTCCCGCCCCAGCAAGTACTAGGCAGGATTGGAAGTTTATCCCACTCTTGCTCAGCTTCTGTACCCTGTGGCTGGCCCAGGGCTCAGAACCCGCAGAGGAGCGCTGCTGGCTGTGTCCGCCGCTGACTGCCGGCTGGTATGGCCCACCTCACTTTCTCTTTCCCGTTTTGGTGAGTGGGTAGGTGGAGCATGTCCTGGGACTTCCCCTGTTGGGGAGATGAGCAACATCTCAGAGGAGCCAGGACCTTTTAAAATCATTCTTAGTCCTGTAAGTCCCATTGTTTTCTTTATAACAATTTCTTTTTTTTTTTTTTTTTTGGTCATGCTCCCTTTGCCATCCTGAACTCAGGTGATAAATAGTATAACCTACTAGCACACAGAGGTTAAAAAAAAAAAAAGTGCCATTTCCTAGCTAATGTAAAACAGAAATGAAAATAATGCGTAATCAAGGAGGTTATTCATTATCTAAATGCTTGCGCCTGATTATGTTAAGAAGACAGAATGAGGTAGTCAGTTAGATAGATCCCTGAACCTATGGGTAAAATCACCTGTAAATGTAATAACAGCAGGTACGGGGTTGATTCGATGACTCATATTCCAGAGGCAGTCACCGGTGATATGAGGTTTCTTTTTTTTCTTTTTTTTTTTTTTTTAATGAGGTTTCTTTTTTAATGGTTCACAGCTTTGTGGTAAAGTTGAGACAAAACAAAGTCTATTTTGGCTCATTGTATGTGATCGTTGCATTCTGGGAAAATTTAGATTATGTTCGAACTGCAAAAAGTCCAGTGGGTCCTAATCAGAGCATGTCAGAATCCCTGGCATTGCTCCTCATTGAGAATGCAGATTCCTGGGCTCTCCCCATGGTTATTCAGCAGGTATGGGGTGGGGCTCTGGAATCTGCATTTTTAGGGAGCATCCCCAGTCACTCCAATGCAGTTAGTGGGTCCAGGGACAGGCTTTGACTCACCAGTTGAAACTGTGCATCTTTATTCACCTTGAGTGCTCTCTAAGGGGTGGTCTAGGGAAAGGGGCCACCCTTGCTCATTTTAATATTTGTTAAGAACAGTTGGTCTTCAAGTTAAGCTATGGGTCAGTCACATGAAGAATGATGAGAATTTTGGTGGGTCCCCTAAGATACATTTCTAGCTCCATGATTCTTGCATTTAAAAAAAAAAAAAGGGTTTTCGAGAAGCTGGGGTGATGGAGGCATTCAAAAACCCTAGAATAGCCAGGAGTTCTGGGAGGCATGAAAGTATGAGGAGACCAGGTCGCGTTCTGGAAAAGAGCAGGCACTGGACTGGGCTCCGTCATTCAGCACTTTGCTGCTGTGATCTTAGGCTCCATTCCACCTCCTCTGAGAGGGTGATGGGACCTCTTGGACTCTCAAGGGCCCAAGGATCTTTAGGCTTATACGACCCCCTTCCATTAAAAATACAGAAAAATTGAAAAATACTGCGTATTGGCAATTATATTGTATGACTGCCTCCAAGCTGGATTATTACATTCTTCTGCTTTTAGAAGAATGAAAGCATTTTTGTGGGCCCCTCAGAGTTCTGTGGGTCCTAGGCACTGAGCGTGCTGAGCCTTATGTATGAGTCGACCTGGCGCCTTCCTGAACATGAATTTCTTCCCCTGAAGAAATGAGGTATTGGTACTCTGCACATGTGTTGTAGGCATTAGATAGGACATCAGCAAACCCTCTAGCATATTTTCTACCTGGTGCAAATTGGAGCTATTGTACAAGGGCCAAGAGGAAACATTCCATGTCAGAGCGAGCCTTTGAACAGACATTTGTAAAAGGATCAAGCTTGTCCTTTCACTGCTCGATTTTTCTTAATTAATCATGTTTACATGGAATCCTTTTCCCTCCCAATCTTCCTTCTCCTTCGCGCCAACACTCATTTCCCATATCCTTGTGATTCCCACCATCTGTTGGGTTTGACACCCCTCCCACTGCTTGGGGAGGATCATGCGGTCACGTATGCATCTTCTGAGGGAGAGTGAATGAGATGCATTTGGTCTTACTGCTGGTGGGAGGATTTTCTTATCCCAGTACCAGAAATGCTAATTTCTGCCTGACCTTGTTCTATACTGTGTCTCCTCCTTCCCAGGCTGATGACGTCAGCTACAGGAAAGGTGAATTGAGAGACTGGAGGGGAAACTTGGGTGTCGGCAAGTGGCGTGCTACCCTGGGTTTATGTGAGAAACTTGGCCAGCCAGAACTCAGTGAAGGAAGAGAAACAATGTAAAATGGAACTTTAGGGAACCAACTAGCTGGTAGAAAGGAGAGAAGAGGGCATACCTAGGGCAGGGAAGCCAGGAGAGAGAGTCAGGGTAAAGTGCAGGCCCCCAGGACAGAGCCCAGGAAATCACTATTCCTTAAAACCAAAGACCCCTGACCTGAACAGTATCTTTTAAGATCACCCGATGCTGCTCTTGGGTGGTAAACCCACTGAGCAGCTCATGTACAAGTATCTCCTGAGCTCGTGATAAGTGCCAGGCCCTGGGATACTGTGGCACAGAGAGGCTGCCCTCAGTGAGTGCATCTTGTTCAGGAAGACTAATCAGCAAACCAAGCAAACCAAGACCCCTTCAGGTATTGCTCTGTGTTCTGAAAATGATGGAGGGAAATAGAATGAAGGCATGTGACGGGAGCTTGCTTTCACTAGACTAGGGTGAGACATGTTTGAGGTGAGGCTTCAGAGGGGGAAGGGGACAGTCATGCACAGATCTGGAGGGAGGACATTCACAGCAGAAGAGCAGCAAGTTCAAAGGCCCTGAATCGGCAGCAAGGCTCAAGGTGTTGCCGGAGAGAACAGGTGGCCAGTGTGTGTGCCTGCTAATACGTAGGAGGAGAGAGGAAGGAGAGGCTGAGGGCTAGTCAGTGGCTAGATCACGTAGATCCTGGTCCAATGTGGAGTCCGAGTGTAGCTGGAAGCCCCTGGATGATTCACACTTGGGAGTGACATCTGGTTTATACCTGGGAAGGATGGCCAAGTGCCCTGGGCAGGGTGAAGGCTGGAGGGTGGAGAGAGTGAGCAAGGCCGGGGTCAGGGCTGTGCTCTGGGTGAGAGGTGAGGGTGGCTGGGCCTGGGATCGAGGCTGCAGAGATGGCAGGACACAGTCAGATTCAGGATCAATATTGGAGGCGGGCTGATGGAATTATGGGTGGGTTAGATACGAAAGGTGGGAGGGAATGAAAAGGATGTGTGGGGAAACACTAGGGTTTCATTCTGGCACTGGGTTCCTATTACCGAGCTGATGCGCGTCTGCAGGGAATGCCCAGCTCTGTTAATGGGCCAGCCATGCTGTGGATGGTCCTTGGCATTCCAGTGGAGCTGATGAGCAAGCACTTGGACGTTTGGATCTGGTGGTCGCCACATGAGGGGTCCGGGTTGGATGTACGAATTTGGTATCCTGGGATAGGGTGCAGACACTGAAGGAGAGCAGAGATCAGAGGTCTGAGGACGGAGCCTGGGATGGTTGGGGTGGGGGGTCCCAACAGAATGAGTTTGGGAGAGAAGTCAGCCAGGGAATTGCTGCAGTGTCCTGAAGGCAGATGAGTGAAGAGGAGCCGTTCTCTAAATAGAAATACCTGTAGATGACCGGAAACCAGCAGCCTAACATGCCCTGAGAAAGAGTAGTGATTAACAGGTGTGCTTAAAACTACGATGTTCTGGGCCTGGAATGCTGGGAAAGCTACCTGAAGAGCCTCTTCCTAATTGAGGAATATGATCCTGTGGCCCGTTATATTGTCTTATATTTGTGGTGAGGTTTATTGGCTTTCGGAGCAAAGCCCTTTGACATTTATGGACGGAGTGTATTCATTATTATTAAGAGGAATTCCCTGAAACGAATGTCAGTTCTTTTTTTTGCCTAAGCTTTACTCTCTGAATTACCATAAAGTTTATTTAAGGAGCTTGTGATTGGTGAGAGGAAAGAGGGATGGGTGATTTCTGAAGCGTCTCATGGCCTCTTCCTGCCAAATCTCGGCATCCTTTCAAGTCTAGTAGGGAAGACGGATGTCCTTTGTAGATATAAAGGACCCCCTGGTTGTAGTGGGGATGGATTCGTGTGGGTGGGCTAGCTCCTTCCACTCAGGCAGACCCTCTCTTGATCTGTAGCGTATTTGGAAGGATGGGGGTATAGTAGTCTCCTCTTGCTGCCGTAACAAATATCCACCCTTAGTGGCTTAAAACAAGAGAAGTTTGTGTTCCGGTTGTGGTGGTCACAGATCCGAAGCAGGTCTGTAGTAGGCTGAATGATGCCTTCCAAAGACGTCAGCTCTAAGTCCTAGACCCTGTAGTTGTTCACCGGATGGACAGAAACTCTTTAGATAGGGGTAAACGAAGCTTCTTGAGATGGAGAGAGTATCCTGGATTATCAAGATGGACCCTCGATGGCATCACAGGTGTCCTCACGAAGAGCAGCAGAGAGAGGAAGGCTGCAGACAGAACAGGAGGAGAGTGACCCGCGGAGGCGGAAGGAGATTGCGATGACAGAGTCAAGCCAGGGAATGCTAGCAGCTGTCAGAAGCTGGGAGGCCATTCACTGTCCCCTCAGGCCTCTGGTGGGAGCAGGACCCTTCTGACACTTCATTTGAACCCACTAAAGCTGATTTAGGACTTCTGAATTCCAGAACTGGGAAAGAAATATTTCTGTTACATTAAGCCACAGCATTTGTGGTGATTTGTGACCAGCAGTGGTGGGACATGAATACAGAGTCTCACTATGTTCTTTTCTGGAGGCTCTAGGGGAGAAACTTACCTTGCCTTTTCAAGCTTCCAGGAACTCCCCCATCCCTTACCTCATGACCCCCTTTCATCTTCAAAACCAGTCTTTCCTGACACTTTTTATTGATTGATTGATGCCGAAACCTGGGATTGAACATTTGTTGACACTTTTTAGACATCGACTCTTGTGCCTCCTTCATGCACCTGTAAGGACCCTTATGATGACAGGGGACCCACCTGGGTTACCCAGGATAATATTCTTAAGGTCACCAATTAGCAGCCTTAATTCCATGTACACCTCTAATTCTTCTTTGCCGTGGAAGGCAATGCAGTCGCAGGTTTTGGAATAAGGACAGGGACATTTTGGGGGACAGCTGTTCAATAGTTGTACATAAGGTGAAGAAACAGATCTTCCTGGGAAACCTGACTCGCTCATCTGAGGTTCAAGTCATGTATATCCTCCTCCAACTACAGGAGCTGGCCAAACTTTCACATTTGGCCTCCAGATCAGGTTTTCTCAAGGCACATGGCAAACCCCCACGATGATACTAATAGGTCAAAAAAAAGTTGCCTTCCAGAGACACTGATCATTTGCTTCTGCTAGGCTCAAATGTGATTTTTAAGAGCCTAGCAGTGAATGACCTTGGAAGGCCCTGTCTTGTACAGTTGTCACTGAGCTCAGACACTACGCCGCAATGATCTGTATTGTTTTGTGCTTTGCTCCCTACTGTCCCCTGCTGCCACCAAGCCTGCAGGCCTGGCAAAATGACTTTCCACAGCTCAGGGAAGTTGTAAGGAGAGGGACTAGCTTTTACTCTATTGCCTTGTCGCTTAGTGGTCGAAACTCAATAAAGGTTCATGAACTGTAGCTGGATGGTGTGGCCACACCTTGTTTGAAGGTAAAAAGACCTTGTGTTCTCTTTCTAAAAGATTTCATATTTGTCACATTGTCTCCTAACCCTATCAGTTTTGTTGCTGTCATTCTAGTGAGGCCTGCGTGAGGAAGATAAGTGAAGGATCACCAAGGACACAGCAAGTCAGCACTTAGAAGCAGTGTTTTCTGTATCTTGGCTGATTTTTTTTTTAAGTGCACCATTATTTTCCAAACTTCAGCCAGTTTTTAACCACGTCTCTGTGACCACCTCTATGTAATTACTTAAAATACTCACCTTCAAATTTATTCCAAGTCATTTATTTTTAAATTTTATCTCATTCTAGTTGACAGCCTATACAAATTTAGGGATCTGGTGTGCTTGTGTATGTTAATATAAATGCTTAACTATTAGAGTGTCTATATTATGTGTGCCATAGTGTAAATGCACCACACTCAGAAAAACCTGTGTTAGACCATGCTGACTTTCTCAGGAGCCCTTAATTTCAGCAGCTAAGGGGTGGCTGGTTAACCAGTTAAGAACATTTCAGGTAGAGTACCTATCAAGCAAAGAGTGTACATACTGTTATTCCCAGCAAGCAAAATGGTGCAGCTTCTTGTTCTAGTATTTGCAGTATACATAACGTGTATATGTATATACATGGCAAAACTTCATCGTTATCTCATTTGAGGATAAAGCTAAGGAAGTACTATTACTTCTGTATGAAATGTTTAAGAAGTGGGGTCAAAAGAGAAAGCCTTCACTAGAGCCATGATAAGCCATGAAACTCAATAGTCAAGGGATGTAAACATTTAATAAACATAACTCTGTTATTTATTTGGTCTTTCTTGGCTGGACTTTTAAAAATATATTTTATACCGTGTTCTTTGTTTTAATAAAACTTTCTCTCTCAGTGTCTGGTGAAAATTTAAAAATTAAATAACAGAGGATCAGTATGGAAATGCCCCATTGTTGGGATCAATGTCCATTTTTCCAGGTGTGTTGAGAGCAGGGTTGCCTGGAGGTCACTGTTCCCTCAGCATGGAGGAAGCCACTTCCATGGAAAGACCAAGGCCTGTCCTGCTGCCCTGTGTCACCGGGATTTCCTTGCCTTCCTCTTTCTATTGCTTCGGGGTCTTTGTTGGGGTTGGAGGTGTGTGTGTGGTTTTGGCTTCTTTGTACAACATCATAAAATACCTTCAAGTAATTAACTTGATTCCTGGGTCTCTTCTTGCCCAGCTTTGAGAGAATGTAAAATCAGATTTCTCTGGACTTGGGGATCATCCCTAACTTCCTCAAAAATTAAGGACCTTGTTTTACCTGGAAAATTATGAGCAAGACTTGGGATTTCCCATGTTAGCAGTCTGTTTCCCTTTTCTCCATCACCTTTCCCTTCTCCAGAAATACTCCTTTATGATTCTATCGTGATCTATCAGACTATTATATTTTAGGGAGTGGGAATATACCAGTAAAACCTTGAGACGTGCATGTCTGTTGAATGATGGTGGTAAACGGACCTGCTGGAAAGCTGAGTTCCACGTGGTGTAGATGCTGATTTGCTGAAGCCGATGCTTGTGTGAAATACTTGACATCGAGATACTTTTTTGCTCCCTGGAAGAGCTCTGTCTGGACAGGCCTTTTGAATATTTGCATTTTATTTCCAGAGAGTCTTTGCTGCTGACTTGGGTAAAGGCATCACATTCCATACCCCATCACTTCATTTTCCTGGAGGAGAGAAAGGCAGCCAAGTGACGGGCTGGCAGCAAACTGGACTATAGGGCTGAAATTGCAGGGCCAGAAATAGGTGGTTCGGGGTGGGGAGGAGTGCTATTTTAGCTAATCAGATAGATATTGGCCGGCTTTACAGAGGTTAAACACATCTGGGTAGTGAGACGTGGGAGTCTCTCATTTTAAATCTTGCATTCTGAGATGAGGGTGTCCTTGTCAGATGCCTTTGGGTCCCAGCTGGGCCCTTAACCCCATCCCGGCCAGCTTCTACCCGTGATTCTGTGAGCCACACCATGAAGGCCAAGATGGGAGGAATGGATGAGAACCTTCGAGGCTTCAAGAATTAAAGCTGGGAACACACCTGAGCCAATATTTCTTTTTCTTTCTTTTTTTTCTTTGTCTTCTTAACAAATGAGGGGAGTTGGGAAGGATGAAAGAATTTGCCCCAAGTCACACCACCAGCTAATGCCAAGCTGCCTCGGTACTTTGTCTAGAGTAGCCAGCATCAAGAACCTTAGAGCCACCTAATAGCCAATCCACATTTTGATAGAGAGTCATTGAGGCAGATAGTCACTTAACTGAGAAACTAGTCCCCCCGATTCTACTTTTACCTTTTTATTGACATCTAATGTATATGCAGAGAAGGACTCCTGACAGGTGGGTAGCCTGGCGAAATTCCACAGAGGGCACACTCTCACCTTACCACCTGGGTAGATAGGACATAGTCCGAACTTCAGAAGCCCTTGGGTGCTCCTTTCTGGTCACTTCCTGTCCGTCCCAGCAGCCACCGCCCTGACCTTTAACAGTGCACATTACTGTGGTCTGTGTTGCTGTTCTGTCTGTAAAGGAACTCCTGCAGTGTGCACTGTTTTGTGTCTCGCTTCTGCTCAGTGTTTGTGAGCTTCGTCCGTGTTACTCTGTAGTCGTGGACCGTCCTTTCTCGTTGAGGAGTGTCCGCTGTGTGAATGTGCACATTTATCGATCCATGTGTTGACCTGTCGATCCGTTCTGCCACGGGGGGCATTTGGACGATGTTCAGGTTTTCATAGTTAGGAACAGTGCTTCTGGAAACACTAGTGTGTTTGTCTTGGGGAGCATGGGTCTACATGATGGTCGAGGATCTGCTGAACAGTGGAACATCTGGGTCACAGCGGGTATGCGTGTTCAGCTTAATGAGATACTGCCAGTTTCCCTGAAACTGCCAGGTGTATCAACTTGGACTTTGGCCAGCACTGTATGAGCGCCTTCCTCCCCTATATCCTTGGTACACTTAGCATTTTCTGTCCTTTTCACCTTGGCCATGCCAGTGGGTCTGCATTGCTGTGATGTTGGGATTTTAAGCTGACCCTTTATATTGGGTTCTGAAGGACTTGGTTATGGGCTTTTGTTTTACGCTTATCATGGACTTTGGAATCTTGACTGTTTTTAGATCATGACCTTAGACAGGCATGATTATTTTAAGTTTCCAGAGAGGCTGATGAGTTCTAACAGCCTTCATGGTCTTTCAGCTGTTCTGCAAGAGAGAAGCTTGTGGAGTTGGTGTCTTTGACGAAATAACATTCTGCACTCACCATATGTTGGGTTTGTTGAAGTGAGATCAGCACAAATCAGGAACAAGGTCCAAATCAGGCCCGCTTAATTTGGCCTGGTGGAATTTGTAAGCACCGAACCTAGACACTTAGAGTTCTCCACAGAGGAGTCAGCAGGTGAAAAAAGGATAAGTTGAAGCTTGTGCACATCGAGGTCCTGAGAGCAGAACTCGATTTGCAGCTTTTGAGTGGGAAATTCTCCTGTTGCAATCCCGTGTACAACCAGGATAGAGCGGCTGCAAAGACAGAAAATGAAGATGAGGTAGCTCAGAGCCACTTGACAAGTGAAAACACTACCCCGGGGCTACTTCTTCTTCCACGTTTTTTTGGTTGGTCGAGGCAGTCTCATGATTGCAAGAATTTACTGTGGACAAAAATTGGAGCTTGGCTAGGAAACAGTGCTGGTCCGTGAACTGTGCTTGAGAGAACTGCTTTCCTTCTGTAAGCGGGTAGTATGAGTCATTTTCCGGCTCTTGTCCTGAGCATTTCACACCCAGCCTAGGAAGGTGATTAATGAAGACAGATTTGGCATTGTTTTCACGCTGCTGTAGCCATTTCTGCGGTTCACCTAGGCACTGTCTCAGGTGTTCTGTGAAGGAGGGTGGTGGGAGCGGGGGGCAAGGTCTCTAGAGTTGTGATTCCTGTACTTGATGGCCCTTGAGCTGAGGGCCGGCCCAGTACACTGGAGCCCTGGTCTGCCCAAGATAGGTGTCTCACTTAGCACAGCGATGCTTTTGCCAGAAAATAGAGCCACTGTGGGCTAAGCAGAAGACTGCCTTTGGTAGGGTAACGGGATGCTGTTTCCTAGGATCCTGATGACTTGTTTTCTCATTACCTACTCTGTGGATTGTGTTAGGAGGTGGTTGGCCCTTCTGGGAAGAGAAAAGTCCCTGGAGGTTGGTAGGATCCTCAGGGGCCCTGTGTCAATCATACCCAGCATGGTGTGGGTAAAAGTCAAATCAGTATCTGTGTTTTCGGGATATGACTTTCAGGAGTCTGTTATTACTGTTACTACAAATGTGACATTATATTGGGTAGAAGAGGATGAGTGTACCTAAAGGTGTGTGTGTGTGTGTGTGTGTGTGTGTGTGTGGTGTAGTGAGTGTGTTTTTGTAGCTGAAAGAAAAGAAAGAAACATTTTTTGAGCAGCGATAGCTTCCCAGGACTGTGTCAAGCCTTCACATTTTCATATTCTCTCATTCTTTCTTACTCGATGCTCCATTTTCTGTATGTGAAACTGAGGCTTGCCAGGCTTCCTAATTTGCTAGAGTATTTCTGGCAGAGCAGCAGATTGGTGTGTGGCTAGCAAAAAACCGAGCTGAAAGCTGCCCTCACAAGGAAATCCATCAGGGAAAGACACTGTACCGTCCATCAAGGCAGCAGGTACACCCAGCAAGGACATTGATTAAAGTCTTCTATTTCTGAAATTTGGTTGAGTTTCAGGGCTTCCTGCATTACCGTGGCTATACCCAAGAAAGGTTTGGTCACTAAGACTTCCTCGTTTTTTAAGACAAGCCTGGGGCTTCCTGACCCGCTGGGGATTTCTGACTTGTATAGTCAGCAAAGAATGAAGTTGGGCTCTTACCTAACCTCTTGCTGAGGGAAGAGATCCATCAGAGTGAGCTTGCGGAGTGCAGGAGGACATGTCTGCGCTCAGGCACGTGGAGCGCAAGACCAGGCATTTTGTTGGCTGAAGGGGGAAAACATGGAGGACTGAAGGCAGAAAATGGATCATGACTTAGAAAAATGTTTTTATACCTTGCCCTTTCCCAAAAGGATCTGTTATCTTCTCCAGAAGTCGTGTGGACTCGAGATCTGGTTCACAGGCAAGTAGTGTGCATAGAGGGTGGGTAAGATAGGCCACCAATACATGCTTACCGTCACTGCTGGCTCCCAGGAAGGGGAGCAGGGAGCGGGTTCCTGATTGGCCTTTGCTACTTGCTTTCCTCAAGGAAGCATGTCCAGGGGCTTCTGGGTGGCTCAGTCTGTTAAGCGTCTCTGCTTTTGGCTCAGGTCATGATCCCAAAGTGGTGGGATGGAGTTCCGCACTGGACTCCTTGCTCAGCAGGGAGCCTGCTTCTCCTTCTGCCTGCTGCTACCCTGGCTTGTGCTCGCTCGTGCTCTCTCTCTGACAAATAAATAAAATCTTTAAAAAAGCTTATCAAACTGGACAGTGGTAGTGTTCTGGATGAGGACAATGATGCACACCCACTAACTTCAAGTAAATCCCCGGTACAGTTCAGAGAGAGTGGGTTCACACACCTCACAACAGATCACACACCGCACACCTCTTTATGTGTTGTCTCACTGTGCCGAAGAGCTTGTGGCTGTCTAGAGAGGCCTCTACCTATAACCAAACTGTTGATTCATTGTCAGTTAGCTATTGCCACATGCCAGGCCACCCCGGCACTGAGTGGCTTAAAACAGGAAACCTTTTGTCGGTGTTCCTGGTTGTGCCATTGAGTGGTTCTTCTGGTTGCAGCTGGATTCACTCACGTAACCAGGGTTCCATCTGCTGGTCTTAGCTGGGCTTTCTCACATATTTGGGGGCTTGGCTGGCTGAGTCTGGTTTCAGACGGTCTTGGCTGGGACAGATGGACTGCCTTCCACATGGTCTGCCTTCTTGTAACTGACGAGCCTGTCATTTTTGTGGTTTTAAGAGGTAAGCAGAACCATGCAATGAGAGTCTTTGGATGCGCAGCTTCAGAACTGATAAACCTTGACTTGGGCTGCATGTTATCAGCCAAAACAAGGTGCAAGACCAGGCCAGAGGCAAAGGGTAAGAATAGAGACTCTTCTTGGTGAGAGCCTCTGCACACTGTCCTTGCAAGGGGCAATGGTCCAGGGAGACCCTTCACTGGAGCCATCAGTGCAGTCAGTGTGCCTCAGTCATTCTACTGTTTATTCATCCCATAATCCTTGGGGTTCCTCAACAATCCTTCATTCTCTTATTCCATTCTTTATGCATTAAAACTCAAGAGGGACTAGGTACCGTTTGCTGTGCATAGTCTTCAAGGAAGCATGAGATACCAGCCCTGCCCTGCAGAAGTTCATAACCAAAGGGGTGGGAGAGATGGACAAGAAGGTGGCCAAGAATGAGAGAATGGGAGTAAGCCCGGAAGTCCATATCCACAATGGGCTGTGAAGCCAGAGGAAGGAGTGCACCACGTCTGTGAGTGGGGAGCAGCTTCCCAGAAGAGAGACGAAGTCACCCAGGAACTGGGAGCAGGAGATGATTGAAGAGCAGGGTGGGAAGAGGGCGCACAGCAGCTGGAGCCCCCTCCTACCCGGGGGATGGAGGACCTCAGGAGCTTCTAGAATGCTTGGTTTACTGTAGGGGGTGAGAAATGGCATGAATTAAGGTTGGGAGAGTGTCCTTGGGGCCGGGTGGAAAAGCCTGCTGTCAGGGGCTCAGACATAGTTGATGTCCAAGAGGCAGTTGTTAGCAAGTTGTGTTGTGTTTTTGTTTCTGTTTTTCCCATCCTTTCCCATCACATCCATGAGTGACTCATGCACTAAGTTTAAGGAACAGACAAGACAGCATGATTGTTGTAGCCTGATGCTCTTTCTTCATCAAAAGGAAGAAGGGAGGACAGCATAGTTCTGTGGATTCCAGATCATGGGCTGAGGTGCTCTGGGGAGATCACAGGAAAGTCACGAGGATGCCATGGGATTTTACCCAGTTTTGAGGAAAACACAGCTCCATCTGCCAGACATCACTTAAGTATTACTGTTGAGCTGTTTGGACCTAACTAGTTAGAAAAGGGAGCTTTTACTATTTCCTTTGTCCCTAAGAGTATCCTGAAAAAATTATCACAGCGCTGTCAAGTGAGGAAGTTAGAGTCTGGGAACCTCTGCTGAAGCTGTCTAGAGTAGTTGGTTAGAATTGTGCCCTGTCCTCTTACTAGAGGGGCGACCTTGGGTGATGCGCCATTTTCTCTGACCTGTTTCCTTCTCTGTAAGGAGTGGAGATGGCCCTCTTCCCGCCCCCTGCTGGGTTATTTGAGAGGAATAAATGAGTTCATATAAGTAAAGGGCTTTTGGTGGAGCCTGGCCGAGTGCAAGCCACCTTCCTACCTTTGTGAGTTCAGGATCGCCACCATAACTGGACTCTTGCCAGGTCCATTGTCTGTCCGTGAGATCACCACCGACCCAGCAGGGCTACCTCTGTCGGCGAGAGGAAGGCCTGCAGGAAGTTCATGAGCCTTTAGCAGCAACTAGGACTTGCTATTCCACGTGAGACTGGAGGCTGAAATGGGCATGGCCGCCCATCCTTGTCCCCATCCATAGGATCCCGCCCTTCCCCGCCCCCCAGCCTCTCATTTCAGGAAACCTACGTAATGAACACAGCTGTGGTTTCACAGCGATGTGCTCAGGCATGTGCATTCACATTCTGTGCCTTTCCTGTGTCCTTCCCTCACCTCCACCCCGCTGCCCCAAGTCAAATGACCCATCTGTATAGAAAAGGGCTCAGATGAAAGAAGCACTAGCTGATGCCTCTGCCTTGTCATCTCGTGCATTCGTGGACAGGAGTAGGAAGGCCTGATGATGTGGTAGTGTGGGCAGACAGGGAGGTGCTCCTGGAATGCCCGCAGATCCTCTCTGCACACCAGGTAGGCTTTTGTCGGTAGTGGTAGGCTCATTTGTGGCGGCTCATGGTCCCCCGTTTCTAGTTGGTCTTCTCTTCTTTTTTTTCCTGAGGAGGGCCTCAGTTTGCAATGGGTGGATTCCATGCTGTGTGTGTGTGTGTGTGTGTGTGTGTGTGTGTGTGCGCACGTGCGTGCACACATGTGCACGCATATGCGCTATGAGCCTGGGGGATGCTGTTGTGTTTTGTGTTCTGTGGCTGCAATCTGCCCACTGTCCTCTTCCCTCTCTCTCCATCAGTCAGTCCCCTGTTGTCCAGGGAAATTTTTTCTTTTTTCGTCCCAACGTCACTCTGCTTCTGTCTCTGACTTGTAGCTGGGAGTTGGCCGTGACCTCATTTCTCATTCTGGTCGTGTTCCTTTTGGATTCTGCCAAATCTCTTCTGCATTTGTTTTTCACCTCAGCACTCTATTCTGTCAGCAGTTCAGTGAGCCCTTTCCAAGCTCATTTTTCCCCATTTGCTTTTTAATTAGTTTTCCTCTCCAGCCTCTCCTCTCCGCACCTCCGTCCCGCCGTCCTTCTGTGGATAAGCAGTCCGTGTCTCATGATTTCTCACCCGCTGTTATGAAAGTGTGGGTCGGAGCAATGCCAGTCACTCTCGTTTCCAGGCTTGGGGCTTTGTCTTGAAATTTTCAGTGTGATTTGTTTGTCATCTTGCTCTGAAATGAGGCGTGTGACCTGTGTGCACACATTGCACGGCCTCTCCCCCTGGAGTAGTTGTTGGAAAGGATTTGCGTTTTAAAGATAAAGTGCTCGGAGTGTTAACCTGTGTTTTAAGTCTTTCAGAAGCCAGGAAGCCAGACTTGATTTTATAGATTCAGGCACAGTCTCTGAAACTCCTGAAATGTTAAATAACTGTTAGTGTCTGTGTATTTTTACTGGATATGCAGACTCAGAAGACCTGTGATTCACAGTCCACAGAATAACCAGATTCCCAGGCCCGATAACGTTGGAGGAGCAAAATTCTCATGCAGCCCGTTTTCTTGTGCAGCAGCAGTCAGAGCTCTCTGAGGCATCATGTCCCGGGCATGTCCTGTCAGTGTTTCAGATGAAGTTCTGATTTCCTGTCATTTGTATTAGCATTTTCAGGCCAAGTCATTTAAATAGTATCTGCAGGCCTGTATGTGATTTTGTATCTTTGGTTTTGTACCTTTCCATGAGTGTTCACAGGCAAATGCACAGAGCAGAAAAATGATCCTTTCTGGACTGTCTGCTTGAGGTGTAGGGATAGAAGGATCCCGTCACGTCTGCCATATGCAGTCACCGTAGAAGGTGCTGAGGATTCAAGCAATAAGACCCCGGTGCTGCCTTTGAGAAGTCTGGTCCAGGGAGATAAGCACAGAAAAGGGTAATTTCATCTCATTGTATTGGGCCTTGTAATGGCATATGGGACCAGAGACCGGAGTAGGTGGTTCCTTGCCCTGTGCTGGGGTGTCACCAACATTACTCTATGCTGATGGGTACGATGGAGACATTTTTAGGGCTTTACCAGACTTCTCACCTCTTCAGCGAGCTGCCCTTGTGCCTCTTCAAACTGTGAATGAATAGCACCTTTTGTGTGTTCAGGGGAGTAGCTCAGTTACTTGTTTGGTTACCAGCCTGCTGGGGTGGAACTCGAGAGACAACACGCACTGAATACTTGTTCCAGTGCTCTGCCCCTTGGCCGAGAGTCCCTGTTTCCCACGAAGGGGAATGACTTCCTCTGCGGAGACTTTCTGTCCTCGTGATCTCCACCTGAAGGCATGTTACATTTAAATTTAATGCTTTTCCCTCCTTCCGGATTGCCTAGCTGCAGCATTATCACTGATGCCTATAGCAGATTTAACCCCGTGCGAAAATGGAGGAGGTGGATTTTGGCTCTCTCCATGCAAGATTGTTAAGAGTTTGTTAAGAGTTTTGCAGGAGGGAGAAGCAGTGACCCTACAATGCATGTGCTTTCTGTTTATAGGTATGGAACAAAAACTATCTGGGAAGCGGGAGTGTTTACAATCAGCTTTTGCCTTTTTTTTTTTTTTTTTTTAATAAGTAGACTCTCTTTTTTTATACCCAGACTTGATTTTCCACACTGCTTTGCTTTGGAGTCAAATAAACTTGGAATCAAATTCTGTCATCATTTACTTGCTGCGTATGCTTGGGAAGTACAGTTAGCTAACTCTCTGAACCTCATAGGTAGAGTAGGGAGCAAATATTTCAAAATGATAATTAATGAAATGAGATGGTGTACGCAGCGGAGGGTCTAGTAGAATTTATGCAATCATGGGTTTGATACTGAGTGCCTAATATTTGGTGGGAATGGTTGCTGAAACAACATGCTGTTGGATGGCTGTGTTGAGATCTATCTTGAAGGAAAGCACCAACACCACATGCCCTCATTGAGATCTTAAAGTACTTTACTGTAGGAGTAAACTAAAATGCAAAGCAAGGAACACAGATGCGTAAAGCCTGCATTAGCTTCCGTGAAGGATTGGAGAACCAGGCCCCAGTTACTCCATTCCTGCCCAGTGCCTCTCACGGGAATGAGTTCAGGGTTAGCAGCTAGTCCCATTTTTCAGGAGATACTAGAAAGCTAGATTTTTATGTGAAATTTCCTTGTTTTTCACATGTTGGTAACTAATTAAAAAATAAAGAGTCATCCTGACCTGATTTCTAGTCTAGCATCAAATAACATGGGTGTATCCTTATCAATAGAAGTGTCTTTGTTGCTCTGCCCTCCCTGATTCATCACTTCACCACAAAGCAGAGCCCACGTCTTCTACCCACCTTCCCTGCCATCCTCTCTCCTGCTGAAAGGACACATACCCAGGGTCTGGGCCTCAGGGCCTTATTTCTACTCTTCCTTGTGAATCCTGGGTTGCAACAGTAAGAGATTTGACCATGGAGCTGTCATTGTCTGCGAAACCAAACAGTTTAAAAGGCCTATGCTGGATTGAGCTCTGGGTATGGTCTTTTTACAACTCCATTCTAATCGTTGTTGGCACTTGAACCCAAACATTAAAAGCTGAAATGGTGAGTTTTAGAGAAGTGCTATTCTTGGCGAGACCTGCATTTATATCCATTCTCTGCATGGTCTAGCTCTGATGAACACTCAGTTTTGCCTAAAACGAACAAAAGTTTCACCTCTCAAAAAACATTGGGACCAACCCCTTTGGTTAGTTGGTTGTTTTTAATAGCCTGTCTTCTGGAAAAGCTCAACCATAACACCTCCTTACCTTTGAATTTCACTTCATGATCTCAGGGGGTATACCGGACAGGGGGACTTCCTCAACAAGACAAGACTCTTGGCTTGCTCTAGGATCCTCTCTAGCTATGATTTTCTACAGCATCTCATGTGGCCTCAGAGTGTTTCTGGTTCTTGATGGAAACTGCACGTTCTTTGGTCAGTCTGTGTGCTCTGGAGGGGAAGCTGCTGATGTTAACGGCTTGTCTTGGAAATGGTTGTGGAGCATCACAGGTTGGAAGGGACCATGTTTCTTTTAACCTAGACTAGGCACCCATCATTGACTTTCACTCACCTGCCACCCATTAGAAAGAGGAAGCCCAGACTGGCTTAAAGGCTCAAGGCAGGGAAGAAATGGATCCAGAAAATACCGGGCTCATGGCGGTGATTTCCAAGTGAGAATAACAGCACAAAATTAGAAGGATTTATACAGCAGGAGTAGTCTTTCTGATGAAAGAGGAAAGGTCGGAGATATTTTAGTCACTGTTTCAGGGCATAGTAATGAGAATGGCACAGAATTAGTGTGGGATCAATCCCAGCAATAGCACCTGTTGTTATAGTGTGTGTATGTGTGTGTGTGATTATGTGTTTGTTTTTAGGAGGGTAGGGAAAGAAGAGGAGTGACGTGGAAGTTTAAAAGGGTGTTCCTTTGAAGGGAAGTTGGGAAGGAGTCTTAATATTACAGGGTCAGCCCTTGGCAGAGTGCAGGGTAAAGAAGGGCCCCAGTTAGAATCCTCATTTTCACTTGTGGTGACAGCTGCCTGAAGTCATCCAGCCAGAAGGTAATACACCAGTGCCTTTCCCCAGATAAACATCTACCATTTCCCAATTGCGTTTGAGAAATTTATCATTAGTGATTTGTGGCCTCTCAATGTGGTCCCTCTTGTCCGCTCTCTGAAACTTGATCTGGGCCCCTAAAATCTTTTTCCTTAGCAGCAGGCGCAATGCTAAACTTGGCCCATAGAGGGCGCCGGAGAAGCACTGCAGCGGGTAAAGGGTTTTCCTGCCTCCTGCTCTCTGGGTGGGCTCTTCCAGAGGATGTGTCTTATCAAGTGGCCTATTCCAGTGGCTTGTGGCCTCCAAGAATACATAGTGGCCAGCAACTTCCCCTGGCATGTCCTTCTGTGATTTTATAGCCAAGTACCTCCGTTAAGGTACCTCTTTGCAAACTGCTTCCTTTGGTACCCTAGAGGATGCATTTCCAGACTTGGCCAACTGGCACCATAGTGGTTCCTGCGTCACCGAGCAAGTCATAGCTGTATCCTTTCTTACAAAATCAGGATCTTCCCCCTGGGTGGGGGCTGCCTCCTGTGTTCTGTTTCGTGCCTGGTGTAGTAGCTGGTTTGCCACTATGCTCTAGAGTTCCTGGCATTACTTCTTGCTAGGCCGTCTCTTGTCATCCCAGTCCCTCATTGGAGTTCATAGTTGTTTATATTAAGATTTTCACATCCAGTTTTTTTGTTCAGTTACTATGTGATTTCCATCACCTGATTGAGCTCTAAGTGACATAACACACCTGGAAAAAAATATATTGTCAGGAAAAATTGCAAAAAACTCTGAAATAGGCAAAAAAGGAATTATATAATATCAAGTGTAACTTTTGGGGTTCTCTGTCCTTTCATTTTCTTTGAACTGTTTTTAGTTTGGTAAGTTATGGGAAAGAAACTATTTGGCAAGTGATAGGAATGGAAATGATCCTTGTTCATAGAAATGCAAATTAATTTTGTGCAATGGAGGTACCACTGACCCATCCTCCCAAGAAGCCAGTTTATACGAACAAATTTATTTCCACTTAACTGATTGCCTAGATATGTGTGTATTCTCTGTATTCTCTTTTGAATCTGTTGTAATATCCTGGTTCCCTTTCAGTTAAGGAGCTAATGATGATCTTTGATGGATATTCATTTTATATTTGTAAGAGTCATGGTTTTGTCTTTAAAAAGAATCTTTTGACAGTGTGATGTATCAAGGAGCTCATGAGATGTGCCCACTTAGTTTTTAAAAAATACCACAGATAGTGGTGATAAGAATTGCTAGAAAACTAATTTGAATGGATTTTTAATGTTTTATAACTGGACAGAAATGATAAATAAAATTATTTTTTTATAAAGAGCAAATAAAGAAAATATTACAATCAGTTTTTGAAAAGGGAAGATAAAACTCATACCCATAGAATGGGGGAAAATATTTCCAAGTTGCATATCTGATAAGGAACTTGGCATTAAGAATATATTAAGGATTCTCCAATCAAGAAATGGGCAGAGGACATGAACAGACATTTCTGCAAAGAAGACATCCAGATGGCCAACAGACACATGAAAAAGTGCTCCATGTCACTCGGCATCAGGGAAATACAAATCAAAACCACAATGAGATATCACCTCACACCAGTCAGAATGGCTAAAATTAATAAGTCAGGAAATGACAGATGCTGGCGAGGATGCAGAGAAAGGGGAACCCTCCTACACTGTTGGTGGGAATGCAAGCTGGTCCAACCACTCTGGAAAACAGCATGGAGGTTCCTCAAAAAGTTGAAAATAGAACTACCCTATGACCCAGCAATTGCACTACTGGTTATTTACCCTAAAGATACAAACATAGTGATCCAAAGGGGCACATGTACCCGAATGTCCACAATAGCCAAACTATGGAAAGCAGCAATGTCCACAATAGCCAAACTATGGAAAGAACCTAGATGTCCATCAACAGATGAATGGATCAAGAAGATGTGGTATATATACACAATAGAATACTATGCAGCCATCAAAAGAAATGAAATCTTGCCATTTGCGACGACGTGGATGGAACTAGAGGGTATCATGCTTAGTGAAATAAGTCAATCGGAGAAAGACAACTATCATATGATCTCCCTGATATGAGGACGTGGAGATGCAACATGGGGGTTAGGGGGATAGGAGAAGAATAAATGAAACAAGATGGGATTGGGAGGGAGACAAACCATAAATGACTCTTAATCTCACAAAACAAACTGAGGGTTGCTGGGGGGAGGTGGGGTTGGGAGAGGGGGAGTGGGTTATGGACATTGGGAAGGGTATGTGTTATCGTGAGTGCTGTGAAGTGTGTAAACCTGGCGATTCACAGACCTGTACCCCTGGGGATAAAAATACATTGTAGTGTTTATAAAACAAAACAAAAAAAAAAAGGATGAATACACAACTTTTGTAGCAACATGGACGGGACTGGAGGTGATTGAGCTGAGTGAAATAAGTCAAGCAGAGAGAGTCAAGTATCATATGGTTTCACTTATTTGTGGAGCATAACAAATGGCATGGAGGACATTGGGAGATGGAGAGGAGAAGGAAGTTGAGGGAAATTGGAAGGGGAGGCGAACCATGAGAGACTATGGACTCTGAGAAACAACCTGGGGGTTTTGAAGGGGTGGGGGCGGGGGTGGGAGGTTGGGGGAACCAGGTGGTGGGTAATAGGGAGGGCACGTGTTGCATGGAGCACTGGGTGTTGTGCAAAAAACAGTGAATACTGTTACGCTGAAAATAAATAAATAAACCACTTTTAAAAGAATATATTAAGGATTCTTACACCTTAGTACAGCGACAAGCAATCCAATTAAAAAATGGGCAAATAATCTGAATAGATACTTTCCTGAAAAGAAACACAAATAGTCAATTAGCAGAGGAAAAGCTACTCGCCATCATTTGCCCTTGGGGTGTACAAATCAACCCCCGGGTGGGTTCCCATTTTATGCACACGGAGGATGACTGACTGAAAAGAGATCTAATACAAGTGTTGCTGAGAGTGTGGAGAAAGGAGAACCTTCCTGTGCCGCCGGTGGGAATACAGAGTGGCACAGCCCCTGGGTAAACTTGGAGTTACCTAATGACCTAACAGTTCTCCTCCTCAGTATAAAAACAAGAGAAATGAAAATATGTCCATGTGAAAAGCTGGCCATGGTTGTTGATACAGCATCTTTATTAATAATAGCCATCAATTGATGAATAAACAAACTGTGGTATCGCTGTACAGTGGAATATTATTTGGTTATGAACAGAGCGAAGTACCAATGCACGCTACAAAAAAGGATGAATCCTAAAAACCCGATGCTAAGTGAGAGAAGCCCGTCACAAAAGAGCACGTGTTCTGGGATTCCATTTGTATGAAATGTCCGCAGTAAGCACATTTAGAGACAGAATGTAGGCTAGTGATTGCCTATGACTTGGGGTGAGGATGGGGAATAGGGGGTGTTAACTAAAGGGTATGAAGTTTCTTCTGGGGTGATGGAAATGTTCTAAAACTGATTACTGAAAAATTATCATTGATTGTGATAATTGCACAATTCTTTGAGTACACTAAAAACTGGTGAACTGTACAACTTTGAACGGGTGACTTGTATGGATGTGAACTATATCTCCGTAAAGCCGTTACCAAAACAAAGATAAAACAGTCATCACATAAACCACATTCCTCCATGGTAGGGGGTAAATGCTGCTTATGCATGAATGTACAGATCTCTTGTCAGAAGATGTCCCCAGACTTTCTTTTTTGATGTCTTCTCATATAGAACTCTCCTTTTTAATTGGGGATACCATTTTTTCAGGGGAGATTATTGCAAAGTGGAATAAGCAGCTGAATGATTTCTTGGTGGGAGTTCTTCCCACCCTACTCAGCCTCCATGGGAAGCAGCTTGGAGAACTGGCAGTTTATCTGAACTGCTATTTTTCCAGTTTTCCTACCACTACTGGGGTGTTTAATGTTTTATTTGATAGCTTTTTCTCTCAGGATCTTGCAATAGTGGCTGCTGAAAGAATCTGAATTTAAAATTGTCTAAGTTACAAGTGTTACAGAGGCAAAAATGACGTGTTGAGTTTTGATCGACAAAAACAGTTCAAAGAAAACCAGTGGCCTAGAACAATGGACCACAGGAACAATAAGTAATGTATTGGGAAGAAATGGGAAGTCTTGCACCTAGGTTCAAAATAATCAATTATACCACCCTGCATGGAGAAACCCGGCTTCGTGACAAGTCCAGTGATAAATACAGCCATGTTGATTCGTTCACTGGGGTATAGTGAGGAGGGAGGTTGGATAATAAGAGCCACGATTACTGTTGTTTTCAGAAAACTTAACTCAGTTTTGTTCACACTGCAGGTCAATGACGTACGGAATGGTTTAGGGCAGGCTGCTTACCCTTGCTGCATCTCCACTTCCTTACCCGTAAGATGGGCTGATAGTATTGACCTTAAAGATCTATTGAGAAGATAAGCCAGGTTAATATTTGCGAAGCCTGAAAGCTGTAGCTAGCTTTAGCAGGCACCATATGATGATGATGGCGATGATAGAGAAGTCAGGAAGTAAGGAGTCCAGACGAAGGGAGGGGACAGTGCCAGTACTGGGAAAGACTCTGATCCCCCTGGGAACACTGGGATCTGGTAGATAGGATCATTGACTTAAAGAGCATGCTGGCCTCCCGAGGCTGGTAGGACAGAACTTTGTGTTAGATGCTGTGGGGACAAAAACCTCACACATAACATGTAATGTGGAGTAAACTAGGGCTTACCGGAAGGGGCTGTGTGGGTCAGCACAGAGGGTAAGGGCTGTGCACTGTAGTAATGTCTCAGTCTTGCGTTCCTCTTTTGTGACATGGGTATTACATTGGCTGTGAGGATTAATTAGTATTTACATGAAGCACCTAGCTGGTGCATAGCGAATGCTCAAAAAATAGTCCTTATATAGCATCATCAATAACATAATCAGGGAAATAAGACAAATAGAGATACTGAGTGCTCTAGGATTTGGTAGAGGGAGGGACCCTTTGTGTTTAGGGCTTGAGGAGGTAGTGTTCCATTTGAAAATGCCCTGTCTGTGAAGATTGGGTTGCAAAATGGGCAACATGGTGAAGAGGCTAATCTCTGATCACAGTGACCTTGTAGAAGGAAACTTTCTAGAGAAGGCAGTAGGGAGTTACTATTTCTCAGTTCCCTTCTACTTCTTGGTAGTTGATTCTAGAAATATTTCCTTGTTGAAGGGGTTCCTGGAGTTTTAATTCTCTTCCTCAAAGAAACTCCACCACCACCACCGAATGAGAGTGAGCATGAGCAGGGGGAGGGCAACGGGAGAAGGAAAGAAAGAGAATCCCTGAAGTCATGACCTGAGCCAAAATCAAGAGTTGGACACTTCACTGATGGAGCCACCTGAGCACCCCCAAGAAATGCATTTCTAAGTGAAACTTGAGCTATGGCTGTCCATCTGGGAGGTGTTTGTATAGGCCCTTCTTCCTGTTCCCCAATAACCTGAACTCCTACCAGTAAGAAAAAAATGTGAAAACATTTATTGTAGGGTATTCAATTTTGGGGGAAAAAAAGTCTTTTTAAGTCTGATTCCCTGTGGCACTTAGTTCCTTTCACAGGACTGCTAGAATTGAAGAGCCTCTAGATCCTGTGGAGGCATCTCAGTTGGGTCATCTTTTTCTAGCTGGAGTTCTGTGGGGTCAGATGATTGGATATGTGGTTGAACGTGAGAAGGAACTGACCAGAGCCAAGTGGCTGCCGTGGCAGAGCTGTAGCTGTCCTTCTCACCAGCTGTGCCAAGTTGGGCATCTTCAGGTTCTTTAAGACCAGTCAGACCAGGAAGGGGGAATTTCTCCCTTTGAGGAAGAAGACTGTTCGGTCAGCAGTGGATCATAGAGTACTGTTGCCCTGTAGAAGCTTCAGGCAGCTTTCTTCATCCTCCCTCACAGAATGGCTCCTCCCTTTTCCTTTCTTGATGAAGGACACCCTACTTTTCTTCACATGCCCAAGCTGTAAGTCTCATGGTCATCCAAGCCTCTACTTCCCCCAGGCCCTCCACTGGCCATTGTCCATTGTCCTGCTGATTTGAACTCTTAAATGTTTCTGACTCCTGGTGTCTACATAGTATGACTGCCAGTACCCTGCTGAGGCCTTTATCTGACTCATTTGTCACCCAGAGTTGCATGAACCACCTTCCTGGGCTCCTGGGCTCCAGCCATAACGTCTTCAAATTCTCTACACAGCAGCCAAGATCAAACATGGAGTTCTCTCCAATCTTAAAAGTCTCCAGTGAAAGATAGCATGGTACTGGCATAAAAACAGACACATAGACCAGTGGAACAGAGTAGAGAGCCCGTATATGGACCCTCAACTCTATGGTCAAATAATCTTTGACAAAACAGGAAAAAATATACAATGGAAAAAAGACAGTCTTCAATAAATGGTGCTGGGAAAACTGGACAGCGATGTGTAGAAGAATGAAACTCGACCATTGTCTTACACCGTACACAAAGATAAACTCGAAATGGATAAAAGACCTCAACGTGAGACAGGAATCCATCAGAATCCTAGAGGAGAACATAGGCAGTAACCTCTTCGATATCAGCCACAGCAACTTCTTTCAAGATATGTCTCCAAAGGCCATGGAAACAAAAGCAAAAATGAACTTTTGGGACTTCATCAAGATCAAAAGCTTCTGCACAGCAAAGGAATAGTCAACAAAACAAAGAGGCAACCCACGGAATGGGAGAAGATATTTGCAAATGACAGTACAGACAAAAGGTTGATATCCAGGATCTATAAAGAACTCCTCAAACTCAACACACACTAAACAGATAATCCTATCAAAAAATGGGCAGAAGATATGAACAGACACTTCTCCAACGAAGACATACAAATGGCTATCAGACACATGAAAAAATGTTCATCATCACTAGCCATCAGGGAGATTCAAATTAAAACCACATTGAGATACCACCTGACACCAGTTAGAATGGCCAAAATTAGCAAGACAAGAAACAACGTGTGTTGGAGAGGATGTGGAGAAAGGGGAACCTTCTTACACTGTTGGTGGGAATGCAAGTTAGTGCAGCCACTTTGGAGAACAGTGTGGAGATTCTTCAAGAAATTAAGAATAGAGCTTCCCTATGACCCTGCAATTGCACTACTGGGTATTTACCCCAAAGATACAGATGTAGTGAAAAGAAGGGCCAACTGTACCCCCAATGTTTATAGCAGCAATGGCCACGGTCGCCAAACTGTGGAAAGAACCAAGATGCCCTTCAACGGACGAATGGATAAGGAAGAGGTGGTCCATATACACTATGGAGTATTATGCCTCCATCAGAAAGGATGAATACCCAACTTTTGTAGCAACATGGATGGGACTGGAGGAGATTATGCTGAGTGAAATAAGTCAAGCAGAGTCAATTATCATATGGTTTCACTTATTTGTGGAGCATAACAAATAACATGGAGGACATGGGGAGATGGAGAGGAGATGGGAGTTGAGGGAAATTGGAGGGGGAGGTGAACCATGAGAGACTATGGACTCTGAAAAACAATCTGAGGGTTTTGAAGGGGGGCGGTGGGAGGTTGGGGGAGCCAGGTGGTGGGTATTAAGGAGGGCACGTATTGCATGGAGCACTGGGTGTGGTGCAAAAACCATGAATTTTGTTATTCTGAAAAGAAATTAAAAAATAAATTAATTTAAAAAGAAGAGAGAGAAAAGAGAGACAAGTCAAGAAACAGACTCTTAACCGCAGAGAATGAACTGATGGTTACCAGAAGGCGGATGCGTAGGGGAATGGGTTAAATAGGTGATAGGGACTAAGGAGTGCACTTGCTGGGATGAGCATTAGGTGTTGTATGGAATTATTGAATCACTATATTGTACACCTGAAACTAATATTATACTGTATGTTAACTAACTGGAATTTAAATAAAAACTTAAAAAAAAAGTCTCTGGTGACTTACGTTCTTAGGCTGGTTCTCACTGAACAGGGGAGGGTTTTCAGAATCATCTGGAGCCCTCTTCAAAGTATTTAGGTGTAGGTCCCATGCTGGACCCATAAGCAGAAGCAGGGAGCATGGGGAAAGCAGTTTGGGTTTCTGTGTCATGAAAAATCTTCCCCAATATGTAAATAGGCAATAATTCTTTTTTAAAAGCATTTACTTTGATATAATTATTTCGTGAGAAGTTGTAAAACGAGGACAGAGTGTCCCTTAAACCCAGATTCCCCCAATGGTGTCCTCTTACATCCTCTAGTACAGTATTACAACCAGGAAGTGGACACAGAGATATTGCTGTTAAGTAGGCTACAGACCTAAATAATGCGTTTCTTCAACACCTCTTTCTCTTGCCAGGTTAGAATGTAGCGATTTGTGTTACGTGGACTTGTGGATTTTTTCTTGACTTCGTTGGGACCCATTTTACTTGAGGAGTCGCACGGACAGGCTTGATTCTGGGAGTGGTGGCAGTGCGTGTGAGATTTTGACAGCTACCACTTGTTTATCCTTATAAAGTAGATTATAGCCCAAAGAGCTTGCCAAGAATAAATTTGAGCAGTGTAATTCTATCTAGTGACCTAAGGTCCTAACTTTCTTATGTGAAAAGTCGAACTGCCACAACAGGTTTTATGCTAGAAGAATAGCACAGACATTTATTCTTCTTGAATCTCAGACACAGTTAGCTTAAAATTATGTCAGTGTAAATTGTTTCCCAGGCACGTGTAAATCTTGCTTTGTTTTATCTTGTTTAGATTGTAAAACATCAGAGCACAGGCCTTATTTTATTGTTGGGCTTTTTTTTGTCTTGTTTTGGTCATAATTCTGAAATACAGCGTCTCCCAACGTATGGCTCTATGCAGTGAATCATAAAATGGAGTTTTGCTGTGAGAGATGGAATATTATTATGGGTTATAAGGAATGCAGTGGATTTCAGACTTTTAGGTGCTAACCCAAGAGATTTCTTTGAAGTAGCCCTTTTTACCAGTACTGAGAATCCATTCTGGTGACTGAGTTTAGCTCGGCCTCCTCATCAAAACTGATGGACAAGATAGAAAAATCCTTCGTGTCAGCTGTGGTGACATTTTGCTGACACTTGCCTGCATTTTTTTGCATTTCACACAGTTGGGCTTTTGTCTTCTGAGAAAGGGAACTAAAGAGCAATAGGAAAACCACTATCTGCCTCAGAATAAAACTGGGTCAGAGAAGGCAGATAGTCGGTTTTCAAATCAGGTGGTAGGGTGACTTCTCCCACCTGATGCACAGACACCTTTGGGGCTCCTTAGAGGAGTCCTGAGACTTCTTCAGGGACACCCACCTCTCCTCAGGGGTTGGCTACTGGACTGGAGTCTGCAAAGTAGACAGGATCTCTGTTTTTTTAACTTCCCGAAGACACACAGGGCCAAGTCATGCCAGTGCTGAGATCTGAGTCTGGATCTAATTCTCAAGTCTTTGTACCACTTCAGTTGGCCTCCATTCCATGCAAGACACTCCGGGTTCGGCTCTCCCCTCTTGAGTAATTCTGAAGCAGGCTTCTGAGAGAGGATCACAGAGGCCGACCTCTTTCACAGCTGAGAAGCTGCCTTCTGAGGTGTAGCTCTCAAGTGGAGAATGGGGAACACACTAGATGCCGCGTCCCTTGATGATGGGTCATGACCTTATTAGAGGAGGAAGGAGACTTCATGGCCCAAGGAGAGAAGAAAGCAGCCAGCTGAAGGTTACTCATCTGATTGATTTCTTTGTCTTTTACCTGCTGTGTGTTGGCGAAGTGGTGAAGCAATTACTGGGGGCTGAGGAGGAGGTTTAGGTGGGTGGGCAAGACCTGCAGCTTCAGAGAGATTGCAGAGCAGAGTGCCTCTGCTTTCCAAGGACAACACCAGCAGGCATCTTCATTGACCAAGGGACCATAAGGACTCTTCCCAACACATATTATTTGCAGAAGGACGTGAGTCTCCTCATTCAAGGAGTTTGAATCTTACCAGGGAGCAAGACGTGAAACCAAAATGTATATACATATCAAGAATTACCAGATTATAGGGGGTGGGGTACATGCACAAGGGAGAGCAGTGTGGCTCTGTCCTTCATTTAGGGGGACCGGCCATCCTTCTCTGCTGGTAATGAGAGGGTTTCCCCTGGGGAGGGAATTTCCAGGGCAAACTCCTGACAGGGTGGGTCACCCTTACCTCTAGACGTCTTTGGTGGCCCGGGGCAGGTCACTTAGACTTTCAGAATGCTGGGGCCTGCATCTCTCCCTAGATGACTTAGGACCAGTCATCTTTCCAGTTCCTTAGGATTGGCAGTTAGGTGTGACTCATTCCCAAGCTGTATTGGGTAGAGCACGTGGACTGTAAATGCTGGGGCTCTGAAGCCTTTGACATGGTCAGGAATTGGTATTTGATGAAGAGCAATACTGGCTGCTGTTGAGAAAGTGAAGAATGGTTACACAGTCAGCATAAAGTGACAGACACTGGAATGAGGTGCACTGAGCAGGTGAGCAGGATTCTAAACACCTTTGAACTCTGGCCCACGGAGAAGTTAAAACAAAAACAAACACAGAAACTAGGGTCACCATTTGCAAACAGATCTCACCCAAAACTCTGGGTTTCTGGATTCTCTGAGAATACCGGCCAATCTGACCGCCCCCCCCCCCCCCGAGGCTGCCTTCCCATAGGTTACCGGGTAGCTGGAGATGCGAGACGGTCCCCTCTATAGCTGGGGCATGTGGTCTCCGGTTCGTCACAGCTCCCCTCCTCCAACACCCTCCTCCTCAGGGTTGTTCCCCCTCTTTTCTCCCTGATTACTTTAATTATCTGTCTGGTGAGGCAGACACTTCAGCTCCGTAGTTCTCAACTCTGGCTGTACCTTAGAATTTGGGGGTATTCTTAAAATTGTAATGGTTTCCTGGCCTTCCCAGCCCAGTTGAATTGTAATCTGGGGGAGGGGGCTGATTGGGACAGTCAAAGTGTGAGTTAAATATTCACGGAACTCACTGGGAAAAATCAGAGAACTTTTTTTTTTTTTTAAGGATTTCATTTATTCATTTGACAGAGATCACAAGTAGGCAGAGAGGCAGGTGTGGGGCGGGGGAAGCAGGCCCCCGCTGAGCAGAGAGCCTGATGCAGGGACCCTGAGATCGTGACCTGAGCCGAAGGCAGAGGCTTAACCCAATGAGCCACCCAGGTGCCCCAAAAGCAAGGAACTTTTACAAAGTAAATATCCCAATGGTATATTCATGGCACGTTTTGCTAAGGTATTAATAAATTCCCCCCAGATGCTGCTGTAGGCATTTAAATCCTTATAGTAATGACCACAGTTTTTTTTTTTTACATGGGTGGTGATAACATTTTTTTAATGGGCTCATAAATCTAGTGGTTGTGAGAGGCAAGTGACATGAATTTAGCATATTTGAGACAAGGGATAGAATGGAGGGGGCACAGTTGAATGTCGGTGGTTTTCTGTTTGCATAATGGCTTCATTTATCTATAATTCTCTCACTGTAAGTCAATTTCTGCAATCTCTTGCCCCCCACCCTCTTCCAGGATCATATTCTGGTCATCTTGAATTATTAAAAAATTCAAAGAGCTAGCAAATAAAAATCGGGTCCTTTCATTTGGTACTTAAAATGTCAGGGACTTAATCCCTATTTCTGCTGCCTCATTTTAGGGACAGATAAAACAGAGCTTTGAAATGTTAGGTGACTGGTTCAAAGCACTGCCCCAGGTCCTGTAAGTCTGCATCGTGGTCCCCTCCCTCCAGTTCAGAGTGATTCTCCCCCAGGTCTGTAACTGCAGACAAGCTGAGTATCTCGAGTGTCCTGTACCTTTCCCTAAGCTGGCCACTTGCAGCCAATGGCTTCAAGAATTTCGTTCTATTCACCTTCTGTCCATCAGTGTCTACCCTGGGGCCTGGCATTAGTTGGAGTTGTAGAAATGAGGGCTAATGAAGAAAGAAATCCAGTTCAGGTCCCAGGCCCCAGGCCACCTCCTGGGGCTTCTCTCTAGTCCCTGAGTCTTTGGGCCCCATCGCTACTGAGCCTTGGGTGGCATCCCCATCAGGAGCATTCTGTGCCCTGGATGAGTGTTAGGGGGGCTGGGGCTTGTCGCCAAGGGCAAGAAGCACCTCTCAAACCTTCAGTGTTTAATCTGAGATACGCAGGACCCTGAGAGCCCCCATCGAGCCCTTCTGTGAATGTTCAGCTGATGGGGTCTCCCTTCTCTAGTTGACCTCTCTTTGCTCTTCCACCCAATTTTTGTACTATGGACAATAGTCTAAAATGCTACTCTAATGTCACCTAGATAGAATCACAAGAGAATAATAGTAAGATGGATACGTCTTTCTAAATGGTGACATGTGTTAGTAGTCTCTCCTTTTACCCAGGCTAGCCTCTGTAGTTTAAGGGTGTGTGTGTGTGTGTGTGTGTGTGTGTGTGTGCGCGCGTGCGTGCGTGCGTGTGCGCGCGCGCGCGCGCATTTGCCCTCTTGCTCTGTGCCTGCCTGGCTGGCTCTAGTGGCTCAATTGTTTGTTCACTGCTCTAATTTTATTTGTTGTTCCTCAGATCTTTAAGTCCCCAGTGTGAGGTTCCAGTACTCCATCCGTTCTGGGGTCTCTGTCACGAGAGCCAAGATACCTCGTGGGAGGGATGCTTCACCGGCTGGGCTGGGGGCAGGATGTGAGGGGGTGTTTGCAGGATCATCTGGGAAGTTGTTTTCTTTTAAAAATCACCCATTAGAATCCTAACCCAGAATGATTAAAAACAGAATTTGGAGAAGAGGACAAGGGAGGCCTCTGCACAGGGCTGTTTGTTTTTTGTTGTTGTTGTTGTTTATTTTTGAAAAATGTCCAGGTTTGTTCTATACCTTTCCAGTTTCTCATTTGAAAGTAGCTGGCATATAGGGTTTCCGTGAAGAAATGCGGGCAGAAGCCCAACCCGCAATGGGAAGTAGTTCGCATTTATTAAGTGCTTATTGTTAGATGCCCCATCAAGTGACTCAGTCCCTTCAAGGTTGGTCTGTGTATTCATTTCATAAGTTTGGGCACCTTCTAGATGTCTCTAACAGGTACTAAGATATCCTAGAGCGCTGGTTAAGAAGCTCGGCCAACTAGAGTAATAGCTCTACCACTTGGTAGCTGGGTTAACCCTGAATAGACTGAATAGACTGCCTCAGTTTCCCCCACTGTAAGTGGGGGCAGTTGTAGCACCCACCTCGTAGGTTGAGAGGATGTGTTAAGGTGATGACTGCTGGCTCTGACTGCTGTGGTGGCTGGGACTGTCCCACTTTCATGGTGCAGAGAGTTTGGTGACAGCCAGGGTCCAGAGGGGAAGCCCTATGGTCAGCATACGTGACTCATGGGGCATCTGAACCCATCTTCGCATCCAGTCTTCCCTCCCTTTGCTTCCTGTCCCCCATCCGTGTTTCACATATCTGTAGATGAGGGGCTCAGCTGTAGTAGTTTTTCTAGAAGCTTTCCAAACTCTGTCTTACATCCTGTTAATCAGTGATGCTGTGTCCTTATTGCGAAAATCGGCTTCGGTGGGAACCATAAGCAGGGTGGTGCCCCCAGGCCCTCCTGAGACACCCCCTTCCCCTCTTCTCACTGGCCCTGCGGCTCCTTCTTGTGCTCTTGTCTTCCCTAGAGATCACTCCTTCCTTATAAGATCCCTAATCTCTTACTGCTGGAGTAGAACCAGAGGTTGGTAGGAGAAACCAAATAACCAAACTGGTTAAAGCAGGGTCCTTGGTTTTATACAAACGACCTAGTAAATAGTCTAAGACTTCCTGAGGAGAGGCCTCCCCTCTGCTTCCCTTTTCTACTTTCAAGGTTCCCGTGATGACCTGGAGCCCACCAGGATATTCCAGGATCATCTGTCTCCCTGCGTTAAGGTGGGCTGGTTAGTGACCTCACTTCCATCCGCGCCCTCCACTCCCCTCGGCCGTGTGATGCCGCAGGTTCTTGGGGCTGAGGGTGGGGACAGTATTCTACCTACTACAGCTGTCTTGTTCTTTTTTGTTTAATTGCTTACCATGATTTGTTCCAAAAGGGATTAACAAATACTACAGGAAGATAAAAATACATGTAAAATTTAGTCAGAAAAAAAAAAATGAGGCCTGAAATAAAACAGAGTAGGAAGGAAAGTAAGAGTCAGGAATGAGGTACACACAGAACAGATACCAGTTCACCTCCTAGAAGGGGGCGGTGATACTGGCTCTGAGCTTTCCCTAGCAGCTCTCATGAAGAGGGAAGCAATGGCAGTTACATTTCACTGGGTCACTGAATAAAATCTGACTGGTTTTTCAGATGCCTGGATGAGTATTCTCTCTGTTTAGATGATAACTTTCTCCTCTAGGTCCTCTTGGATGCATTCGGTATAATCAGCAAAGCCTTTGCCAGGTTTATAGTAAACCCAGTGAGAGGTTTTTGCCTGCCCCATTTTTTTTTAAGTGTCTCTATTTTAGGTCAAATATGCATTGCTCTGAAGACTTCTTTCCAAGACATGTGGCCAGGGTCAGGCCAAATCCAGGGGTCAGAAATCTCCAAAGCCATCAGTTCAGGTAGCTCTCGTGCCCTGAGGATTCTTGAGGGTATCCTGCGTAAGCTTTCATTCCAAACAGCAGTGATGTCTGTTTAACCTTTTTTTTTTTTGAAGGCCATTAAATAAAACATGTATTTACATACACAGTCTCTGATCCCTTTTGAAGTGGACGAGTTTGAAAGCCTACCAGCATTTATCAAGAGCTACGATCGTGGTTAGTGGCATTCACAGGAGTGTTCTGCACTGCTAGGCCATTAGGTTTTTGAGATGATATGTTACAATTAAAAAAAAATGTTTATTTATAACCCTAATGGACTGTTGGTTAAAGGCAGGATGCATTAAGAACATTCAGGTCAGAGTCCAAATGATGGAGCATTGAGCGGACAATTCTGCCGTTTCTCCTCCAGATTATCTTCTCTCTCACCAAAAGTTGCACTCATCTGATCAGAATTCTTTTGGCATATCTTGCAGTATTTCTTAAAAATCAATATTTAGAAAGAGAAAATATTATGACTGTTATAGTCATTTCATCTTTTAATTTATTAGGATTAGAGATTCATACACCTGCAATGTGTTGTTTTGAAGACATGCTTTCAAATAGCTGCCGGAAACCACCTGCCTTACCCTGATATTTAGAAACAAAGCACTAAAAAAATACAAAAATAAACTTAAGGGGGTTGGGAGATGCCAGTTAATCACACCCTTCCTCCCTTCTGGGTTCTGAACTAGAGGAAATAGAAGAAACCAGACGAAGACTGAAGTGCAGTACCAGCTCCGTTAGAGGAAAACACGGTTGGAAGATGTGTCTTGGGTGCACAACTTTCCCATCTGCCCTGGGTGGGATCCACACATCTGTGCAGGTGGGGGCCTGGCAGCTGGGGAGTGCTCTGCTGGGTAGGGAAGCCCTGTCCTTATAAGCCATGGGGACAGGAAGAGAGTGAGAGTGCCCCTCCCCAAGCCCTCGGGCAAGAAACCCAGCAGCCCCCACCACCGCAATCTTAGATGCTGTCCTTCCTCCTCCAGGAGGCCCACAAGTGCTGTGATGCAGGGGCAGGAATACTCCCCTTGGTGGTTTCTTCTGCAAAATGGAGCACACATTCTGGGGGAAAACACATCCAGAGGAAGTAAAGTGTCCTCCCTTTATAAACCAATGGGTTTGTTTTTAAATTCACATGTACAAAAGCCAAACATGGGGCAGTTTCTCATCTTGTGCTGATGCCAGGGCTGTTAACTAGATTAGTATCTGGTCTTGAATCCACATTGGCTCCCACAACACATGTATACTAATAAGGATGTACTTCTGGAATTGCTTGGATAGACAAACCATACTTTTTTTCTTACAGATTTAAATTAAATGCTATGTTGTTACAGACTAAATGGGTAAAAGGTCATTTGTCATTTATCATTTTGAACATTAGCAAAGATGATCTCAAAATGAGTGAACTTCAGAAACTTCACAAAAATGAAATGTGATTTTATTTTAATGTTCCATCTTAGTCATATATATGTGTAAGAACTAAGAGATGACTAAAAAATTCTAAGATGTGTGTGTGTGTGAGAGAGGGAGGGAGAGAGGGAACGTGAGGGAGAGAGAGAATGTTAAAGACAATTTGTCACAAAAGGTTGATCAAAGTCAGTGTAGAACAGTGAGTGGATTGTGTATCCTTTAAGTCATCCTTCAAATATAGTTTCTTTCAGCAAAGTTTTGCAAGTCTTTCAGTGATGGAAAGTCAGCATGTGCTCCCAGAAAACAACCGACCTCATCAGAGGCATTTCCAGAAACTCAGTATTGGTCGAGATCATCTTAGGCCAAATGAAGGCACCTTAGGAAACTGGTTACCTCATGTGGAGGCTATTCACTTGGAAGTCAGCTGGGAAATAGTAGTGACTGGTAAGTGGGTATTCTCAAATGAGCACCTCAGCAGTTCTAACGCAACAAGAGCACTACCCCAGGGATATCAACTCTGAGTGGAGCAAACTCTATGTGGAGAAGCTGCCTGAGGTGACTTGCTGTGTGGAGTTATTTGCTGTATCAGAATTAAAAGTTGAAAGACCTATTTCCAAATGGTGTCTTTGGTTTTAGCATAACGGATCAACACCCCACTATTATTAGAAAGACTGATTGTCTTCTGTGCTCTTAGTTCACACTGAGAAAACGATGCCATCTGCATATGTCATCATCGCTAGATGGATCTTACGTAATAGGAGTGTTTGTAAGACAGCTGGTCTTAGTGGCCCTCGTCTCATTTATTCAGACGTCCTATCAAATCACTGGGTTCTGTGTACATTATAAAAAAGGGAATTTGTGCCATATTCGCTGTCATCTCCCATTGAAATTAGCATCTGGCCCCCATTCTTACTATCCCAGATGAAATAAAGAGCAATGCATGCTAGACTTCAGTATGCAAACAAATACCTGGAAATCTTGTTATAAACACCAGCTCTGATTCGTTTGGTCTGGGGTTGGACCTCAGATTTGGCATTTCTAACTACAGTCAGTGCTACTGGTCCACAGATGAGATTTTGAGTAGCAAGGTTAATAGAGGTGCTGATTAGTAGAAGCATTGGTAGACAGCCTCAAGTAATTTCTCCTCTTTGGAGCCAGAGGCCAAGGAGAGGTTAATAAAAGTCCTAACAGTCCAGTATTATTCTCAGTAAGTTCTTCCATGGGCTGCTGGTAATCTAACAGGGCTCTATAGTGAGCTAGCTCTTCCTGAAAGGCTGCCTTCTTGGGCAGGGTTCCTTGTTGATTGGCTTGGGAAGACGAGCTTGCAATTCTTTAAGGAGAAAACCAGTGTGCCCTACAGAGGACTGTATAGTAAACCAGTCAATGAGCATTTGTAGAGAGCAGAGAGTTTATATTTTGAAATATTGGGATAGATCACATTTTGGGTCTCACTGGATAGGAACCATAGATTTAATAAAAGCATCTTTCCAAGGATATAAAATTTCTCATGTCTGGCTGGGTACTAATATCACCGAGTCAGCTTAAAAATAATACCCCTGCTTAGGCCACACCTCAGATGGAGGCGAGACCTGAGCATCTGTATATTTTAAAAAGGAACCCAGGTGATGACAAAGTCATCAGGATTGAGAGTCCCTGGTTTAGGCAGTCTTTAACTTGGAGGGCAGGAAACTCCTGAGAGGCTTCATTTTTGCTTGAGTTAATTCATCATTTGTGTCATCGGAGGCTTGTGATCAGGTTGCAGTCGGATTGACCCAAGTATCTACTTGATGTATTTAGGAGAGTTGATCTTAGTTTGATAATTGGGGGATAAGTCAGCTTATCAACCAGCATCAGATGGTTGAGTTTTTCCCTAAGAAAATCTAGTCCTGGAGCATTTCTAGACCTGGATCTGCGAAAGCTTGGGGCTCTGTGCTCCATGTGGATTTACTGTGGCCCCCTTTTAGAAGCGATGGGAAATTCATTTTAAGGTTTAAATTGGATACGACTGAAGACTGGTCACTTGAGACTGTGTGTGGGCCCAAGAGTATGTGTTGGCACCTTCTTACTCATCAGCTAGGTATTGTTTTTTTTTGTTTTTTGTTTTTTTTTTAACAAAAAATTTAAGCTGGTGGTCTTCATCAAGTCAAGTGCTCAAAGGGCCATCCCATTTCTGCAGACAGTGCAGCTGGAACACTCATGGGGCAAGCCAGCACCCAGCCTGTGTCCCTCCAGCTGGAGAACAAGGGTCCTGGGGTAGGGTGATTGGTTTCTTGGCTTCAGGGAGCATTTACTAAATAATGAGCTTTTTCCTTGAGGGCATTTCCCCACTTTTTTGAAAGTGATTTTGATGGTTATTTTTGACTTTTTTTTTTTTTTTTTTAATTGCTGCTGCCATTTTGGACCTGTCGGTATTCATGGGTATTTTCTAGATACAGGAAGTTTCCAGAAGTCTGATTCTCAGAGAAAAAAGTTTATTGTGTACTTACCATAAAATTCTTTTTGTAGCTTTACTGTCCTTTGGCTTTGAGTGAAAGTGAATCTTTTGAGCATTTTCTTTTAACATTGAGGAGACCTACCTAACAAATTTACACACTGTGATCTTTCCACAGACCGTTCCTTTTTTTCTTCTTACTCATTATCGACCTGTCATAATGTGTGTTCCTGGTTTCTTCGGCTGGAAGCCAGATGACAATCCTGCTGTTTTTAAAGACTGATGTAGCATCGTCCAGTTTTTGTCTTCTCAAAGGCTTCTTCCATGGGCCTGCTGATTTATAGATAAGGGTCTTTGTGGAGTAGAGCCCCAATGCCATATACTAATTGGTAAATGGGGGGCACTGCCAGCCTAGGAATGAACTTAACTGGTGCTGGGATAGTGTTGGCACTGAAGGATGTGAAAGAAAATGAGACTCCTCTGTCAGTCAGGTTGGGACAACATCAGGAATCAGCCACCCTCTCTTCTTCCTACGCTCTTCAGCCTTAGCGCAGGGTCTGTGCCTACTCATCCTCAGGGTTGGTGATTGATTCCTGAATCTACTTTGGTTTGCTTCTCCTTGCTATGCAACCTCTTCCCCTCGGTTGACCTTCTCTGAGTGTCTCCCTTCTGAGTGGATAAGGTCCTGCTAATTGGTTAAGGCGGTGGTTTTAAACCATGGTGCTTCTTACTCTAGGGAACATTCAGCAATGTCAGGAGACATTTTTGATTGTCACAGTTGGGAGTGGAGGTTTCTAATGGCATCTAGTGGTGGAAGTTCAGAGAACATTCTAGAATGTGTAGGACGGTGGCCCATAACAAAAAGAATTATCTGGCCCCAAATGTCAGTTACAACAAGGATTGAGAAATCCCTAGATTAAAGGAACTATTTTTTTATTCAGGGAGTTATGCCTTTTGCTTTGGTTTAATAGATGTTTTCAGAATTCTTGGACTTGCTGTGGTTTCATTTTTTTGTGGGTGGGAAATTCAACTATGAATAACCTATGGGCCTGGTGACTGAAACTCACAGAACATGTGAAGATCTCCTCTGTTCCAGCAGCCACAGTTTCCTTCTTACTCCCTTGTCCCCCTTGTACTTGGTCCACCTGCCAGTATCCTGCACGCCGTAGAGGCTCAGTGAGAGTAAGATCAAGTATTCATTTCCAGCTGTTTCCCTTCCCCATGGTGCCCCCTGGTGGAGATGGCTATATGTGGAGTGGCCAGAGGTACAGTTGGGAGGGGGAGTTGGGGTTAGTAGAATAGGGTTGACAGCAAGGAGGGCCTGTTCTGGACACAAAGTCATTAGCTTTATTACCATATTTGAAAATTTATTTTGCTGTTGATGCCAGATATGGAGCCCTGAACTTCACTCTGTGGGCGGTGTAGCTGCAGGCAAAAACCCACTTCAGATGGGTGGGGTTGGAGGTTTTCCTTTCCCTGCCCACACTAAGAATGCAGGTGGAGCATAATAAGGTGAAAATTCTGGGCACAGGACAATCTTGTTCTGATTGCTTCAAATGTAAAAGGGACTGGCCATTTAAAACCCAGACTTTAAACAAACAAACAACACAACACAGCACAACAACCCAGACATTAAAAAACCTTCTCCAAGTATCTTAAAGGCATGTTGTTTTAGTGGGCATTTTTCAGCTAGTGACTCAAAATAAGACTGGTTTAACCAGGTCTAAAGGGAGCAGGCTGTTTTCACCAAGAATGTGTTTTTCCTGTTTATAAAGAAAAGTACTAAAATTCATCAGAGGACCAGGTCACAAAAGTAGGGAAGAAGGACTCTGTTTGTACCTGTTTGAACCAGCGCCTTTGGTTGGTTCCTGTGCTCCTTTGCTCCCTAGGATGAGAGGTGAGCTCAGCGGTTATCGCAACTGTCAAGATGTGATAACCGACTTCATATCTGGGGCTGCTGCTGAGTGGGTTCTACCACCGGTCTCAAGATGGTGGTACCAGGCCTATGTATCTGGGCCCACCAGGGGAGTGAACAACCTCAGAGCAACTTTCCAGGACTTTGGACTCACTTTGGAGGAAAACTCTGCTTTGCTTTTCCTTCCGTCCTCCTCTGCTTCTCCCTTTAACAACGTGAGACCTCCCTATTTAGAGCAAGAATGTCTCCCCAGACCATCTCTCTTCCTTAACACCAGTAATGCCATCGATGTATATTTTTCTTCCCATCTTTCATTCTCCTAACCCCTGGAGGGGTTAGCCTTACAGCCTAAACTTAAAAACAGTTTACCAAACACTCCACGTTGGTCTTAATGCAAACTGAGAAGTAGTAGGCAATTGTTTTAGAGTTAAATTGTTAACATCATCTTAAGACTCTTGTTACTGCTTATAGTAAGTCAGACAAGAAGCGTCTGAAACTTACAATTTACGACTGACCCTCATCTAGCATTTAATTAGGCTATCAGTTCTCTGACATATAATTTTATATGAGTAGATACGTGGCCCTGAATTTTATAGAACAAGTAAGTAAATGAGCCTGCTGCCAAGCATTAACTTCCTGACCAAATAGCATAGAAATTCAAAGTTCAAACTCCATGCATACAGAAGTAGCTAGGGAAGTTTTGTTCTGAATCTCTACGGTGTAAAAATTTTTCTAACATTTTTTTTAAAAGAACCTATTTTAAGCGAAGAAAAACAAAATTCAAATGAAAGCATCTGGGGACCCTCAAAGCTAGAAACCTCTCTGGGAACCCCAGAGTCCTTTGAGACACGGTTTGAAAACCAGGGACGTGGGCCCTTCAGCTCCCACCCATCCAGCTCTTACAGTGTTTTGTGCTGCTACGAGTTCCCCTATGTCTGACATGAGGACACCGAAAAACACTTGTGTATGATCACATGGTGCCAGTGGGCGGAGCAAGCTGCAGATCCGAGATCTTCCGGCCTGGAAGCAAGCGTTCGTTCCGTTTTTCCTCACTCACCACCCCTCTGGTGTCTTCCTTAGATCCTCTTGGATGAGTGGCAAGGACACCGGCAGCCTCCCCCAAGGGTCCAGACCCCCTTGTTGGACTTCCCATCTCTTGTCTTAGATACCTTTTCGTTCCTACAACCACTGCCCCTTCTGGGATTTTGGTCAGGAGTTTGTTTTTGTTTTCTTTTCCTTCTCACACCCCACCGCCACCGTATCCTCTGTAGTTGAACCCCATCTCCTCAAGGGCACAGTGATTTTCCACTGCTGTGTGACAAGATCTTAGGGCGAAAACTCGTGGAAGGTAATGGACAAATATAGAGTCGGAGTGCCGACTTTTCTGTGGTTCACACCAGGAGGAGGTCTTGAGGATCACTGCTCACTTGCGTTTCTTCATCTCGTTTCCGCCATCCTCCCCTTCCATCTAGCAGACACTTAATGACCCTCCACTGCATGCAGGGCGGGGCCATACCTGGCATTTCCTGTCTTTTGGGAGCTTACGCCCCCTAGAGGAGAGATGAAAGGAGAATTATCCTAAAGAGCAGGAGGAAAGAAGCCCTTCAAAATGAAACAAGATGGGATCAGGAGGGAGACAAACCATAAGAGACTCTGATTAATCTCACAAAACAAACTGAGGGTTGCTAGGGGAAGCAGAGGTAGGGAGAGGGTGGCTGGGTTATGGACATTGGGGAGGGTATGTGCTCTGGTGAGCGCTGTGAAGTGTGCAAGACTGATGATTCACAGACCTGTACCCCTGGGGCAGATAATACATTATATGTTAATAAAAATAGTTAAAAAATTGAAGCCCAGGCTGCTGTGAGTGTTCCATGGGAGGCTGTATGCAGAAGGCGGGGGTCAGTTGTGAGATATGGGTGGGATTTCCCAAGGCAACATGGAGGAGCACAGCTTGACTTAGGGTTTCTTGAGTGTTACTGTACAAGATGAGGTGAAAGTTTAGCCCATAGCCACTGGTTCTAGATAGATAGAACACATTTCAAGAGGTGCATAGCTAGGACAGAAAAGGTGTGTGAATGACTCTTTGAGCACAGCCGTCCCAAATGACTGTTGGACCGGCAAGCTGTGAGGGGATTGGCCGGTGGGGCTCTAGGAGAAGCAGACATCTCTGGTTGGGACTGGCATTGCTCCTGAACGGACAGCCATTTCCAGCTTCACTCATCCTCTGAGGAGAATGTTCCTGATGTAAGAAATGGGCCCTGCAAGGATGTTGGGTAGGCAGCTGCAGGAACTGCTTGCTTCCTCTGTGTCCCCTGGAGCGGAGCTGTCGTTCTGTATGTTCTCAGGTGGTTTGAGAAGTTGGCCTTTGTCACGCAAAGCAGGCCTTGCCTTGAAGGGCCTCTGAGGTGGATGGGGATCTCGTAAGAGCAGCCGTGGCTGGTGGCATATTTCTCAGTGTAATTTCCTTTGGTTAGTAGGCCTGTGGTCAGCTCTTAGTCATGACACAGCCTGGCCTTGGCCGGGCTGTGGGGAAGAGGAGAAGGGGTAGGTGGTTGGCAGGGGCTGCAGGAGCCCCTGGGGCTCCTCTGACTGTCTCCACATACAGCTCCTCTTCCTACCCCCAACTCTGGAGGTGGGCTTGCGCTCTTTTTTTCTTTTTTCAGTAACAGCTTTATTGAGATACAATTCATGTATCTTCTAATTCTCTCACATAAAGTGGATAATTCAGTGTTTCCAGTATAGCCACAGAATTGTGCATCCATCGCACTTAATTTGGGGATGTTTTCATTATCCCCTGAGATAACCCCATGTGCTGGGTTGTCACCTGCTAATTCCCCTGTTTTCACAAGCCCAGCACAACTATTGCACTTTCTGTGTCTATAGATTTGCCTCCTCTAAACATTGCATTAAAATAGAATGATACAACATGTAGTTTTCTACGTCTGCCTTTTTTCACCTCGCGTAGTGTTTTTGGGGAACGGCTGTGCTAGAGCTCGTATCAGAACCTAACTTATTCCCATTGATTGAGTAGTATGCCATTGTATGTGTTTTTTTCATCCCACTGTCAGCTGATGGACGTTTGAGTTGTTTTGGGTTTTTGCCTATTATGAGCAAGATTGCTATGAACATTCGTGTACAAGTTTTTGCGTGGGCATAGGCTTTCATTTCTCTGGGGAGAATTTCAGGAGTGGAGGTGCCTGGGTCATGTGGTAACTCTGTGGTTAACCATTTGAAGAACCGCCAGACTATTTTCCACACCAGCTACACCGTGGTACATTCCCACCCGCAGTATGCAAAGGTTCCAACTTCTAGACGTCCTCACCAGCACTGGTTCTGAGCTCTCATTGTTGAGTATGGCAATCCGGGTGGGTATGAACAGGTATCTTATTGTGGTTTTGATTTGCATTTCCCTGAAGGCTAATGATGTGTGCGCTTTTTCATATGCTTTTACTTTTTAAATTAAGAGAACTGACACATTTCGTTCGGTGCCAGACATCTTCGATCAGTTTTGGAAAGGGGGATGCCAGATTTTACCGTGCTGATGAGTGAATGGGGAGGAAGGAGGTGAATGCTGCTCTTTTAGGAAGTAGAGGGGTATAGGAGGTGTGGATCAGGGTGGTTAGTGGCAGCAGTGGGCCTAGAAGTTGAGCTCATTGCTCACAGACTTGGTACAGACTTCTTTCTGGAGGACAGACAGGGTCGTGACCTCGGGCTGGCATTGCTCTGGTGGGCAACAAGGCCTTCTGAGATAGACCGTGTTTTTGTGCCTATCCGCTCCGTTTTGCAAGCAGTTCCAGCTAAGTCTGGAGGCAGATTCTTAGCCAGATCTATTGCTTTTTAATCACTTTTGTTCTGTATCCTCTTGAGGAATGTTGGGGCTGTCACTGGTGATGATCCTTAAGCCCTTTCTGATCATGAAGCACCTTCTGGTGAGGTTTGCTATCCTGTTGCCCCCCACACCCTGCTATTACTATGGGAGTTAGGGGTGTGTCCTGGGTAATGGTTTTGAAAAGTCCTTTAAAATTCTCTGTTAGTAGGAATGGTAGAGATGAGTTCTAATTCAGTTCTGTGGATATGCTGTGAGTATGCTGAGATAGCTGCTGCTGCGCCACACCGTAGAGTCCATGGGAGAAAAGAACATTCCTGGCAGTTCCCTGGTTACTTAAAATCTGGGCCCTCGGTAAACAGAACTGTTTTCTGAACTTGGAATAAGAGGGCTTCTCACTCCAAATTTATATGTCTCTGAACTGGTAGAATTTAACCTTGCTTGGGTTTCTCAACCATCTTCTTTGCTGCTCAGATGGGCCATCTGTGGGTGGTTCTGATGTCCCCAGGGCCAAGGCAGAGAAGGACACCACCATCTGCTGAAGCCCTTGTTCCGTTCTTATACCTGGCCCTGCCCTTGCTTCAACTTTGCAGCCTCAGGCAGCTTCTTCAGGGGGCTAATTGACGAAGTGGAGTGGAGTTTCCTGCCTGAAAGTTAACAGGTAATTCCTGTATGCATTTGGGGTTCTCCCCTAAAGTAGTAAAAAAAAAAAAATTGCCTGCTGACATTTTTAGTGTAGCATTGAGTTTACTCGCCCTGGGAAAATCCCTCCGGCCTTGGGGTACAGTTGACTCAGTGGTGTGGGTTCTCAAACAGGAAGCGCAGCCACTTCCTAAGGACCCGGTGCAGCTCCCAGTTAGAGAGGTGGCTTTAAAGCTTCAGCCCCACGAGGCTGGGATCTCTGTCTTGCTGTTCATTGAGTCTCCAGGGCCCGATGGCAGCAGGGGCTCAGTATATGCTATAGAATGAATGGAGGAAGGAAAGAGGGCCGGGTGCTGCTCACGGAGTCCTGGTTTGGAAGGGCCGAATAAAGTGCTCTAGTGCCTGGAGGACGAGCATGCTTGGTCAACACCGGCGTCTTTCTCTGAGAATGCATGTGGTGATGGGGGTGTGGGGGGTTCCCTTATAGGATGTCACAGGATCCCACACAGAAACTGGCGAACAACCTATGTAGACAGACACGTGTTTGAAACTGTGGACCAGTGAGGGGCACCCAAGCTGAAGCAGTAGGGAAAGCTGTCTGGAGCCGGTGTGAGTGGAGCTGGGGCCTGGCAAGCAGGCCCGGTTTGGATGATCGGTGCGATCTGGGGAGGGCCAGCCCAGGAAGGAAAACAGCGTGAGTGAATACGGGGAGACCATGAGGAAGGGTGTGCAGGGTTATGGCGCGAGCTTACCCACAGGTGTGGAGGGTGCGGCCAGGCCCGAGGAATTTCAGTGACATGGTATCACAAGAGGGAGTCTGAGCCATGCTGTACAGACGGCACAGTGGTACGCCTTAGTGACGACATCCGCCTGCTTGGATCAGCAGCTCTCAGACTGGAGTAGACATCAGAATCACCTGGAAGGCTCTTTGGAGCACACGGAGCTGCCTGCTCCCCACCCCAGAGTTGCTAATTTAATTCGGTCTGGGTCGGGGCCTGAGAATTGGCATTTCTCGGTGGTGCTTTTGCTGCTGTGGACTTAGGGACCGTGCTTTGAAGAGCCACTGGCCTAGAATTCAGGGGTCAGTAATCTTTTTCTGTTTAAGGCCAAGAGTAAATGTTCTAGGCTATTGAGCTACATAGGATTTCTGTCACATTTTCTTCGCTGTTGTTTTTTACAACCCTTAAAGCATGAACACATGCACGTTGGCCATCGATACATAGGCTGGTGGGGAAAGGTGAGTGGCATAGGGAAGGCAGGGCATGGTGTCCAGAGTGCACAAGTTAATCTCTCTGGGCCTTTGTTTCCCATCCGTAAAACAGAATGATAGTAGTAGTCTTCCCATCAAGGACTCTAAGAATTTGGTGAGCTAAGGCGCAAAAAGCATGCCTAGAATTTATTTGTCATTTACTGTTCATAGCATTACTACCAAATACTAATGGCCATTCAGAGGTGAGGAAAACAGTGAGAGAGGAAGACCAGCGCAGATTCACCACACGACAGACTCTGAAAGAGAATTGCTCCAACATCTCGCCATCATTCCTTCTTAGGCTGCTTACAAAGAAAAATACTTAGAACAAAACCAGGTGCACCCTCTGAGTAAATCCTGGGTTAGTCCTGTGTGGAGATCATTGCTCAGCTTTTCCTTTGGCACACTGAGGAAATGGTGCCATTTGGTACCTGGCTGGTTCTTGGACCCAGGAGTCTCATTCGGGGGTGGAGAGTTTGGCCTACTTGTAACCCATTTGCAACCTCCGCCTCGGCCTCAGGTGTTGGGAAGACTTGCTTTAAGACCTTGGTCCCAATAGGGCACCAAATAGGATCTGGCTGATGAGTATTGAAACTGTGCCTTTGTGCCTTTTAACCTCATATTTTGCCCCATGGCATGAGTGAAAGTGAGAACTACGAGAAAGGTGGCTGTCATGTACTCCACGTTTTCTGAGTTGCAGTGTGCAAATGAGTGGTGAGCTGCCTCTTTCACTCGTGGTAGCTTGAACAGGAAGACCGCTGGGTACCCCTGGCACAGCCTCTCGGCACTGGTACCTGGGGGGAGGCTGCCTGGTGGGCCCGAGAGCTTCAGCTTCTCTCTCTCTGGACACCGCTCATATGAGCTGGCCATGCTTACATAACTTGGGGGCTTGCTGCCCGTTCCTGGTCTAATGACCCCTGAGGAGGCGCCCACTCTGTTGCTCACCTCCCCAGCTGCATGCTCTAATCCTTGCCAGAGCACAGGCTAATGACTCTGTAAGCTCAAGTTACAGATGCACAGAAGCGCCCGGTGGTGCTTTGACTCCACCCTCCGCCTGGGTTTTTGCTGACATTCAGTGAAATATCCTTCCATCTCCTCCCCACCTTGCAAAACATCTTCCTGTTTTGAACTTGGTCCAGACTGGAACAGCCCTGCTACACCTGTTAACATAGTCAGACACACATTTCCTCCTCTGTATTTGTGCAGCTTTTTTGTCGCCTAGCCAGATTTCCCCTCTCAGCTTACAGATCTGGAATCATAACATAAGATATTGAACCAGCAAATTAAGAATAAAGGAAGTGCGCGTTTTGGAGCTATTTGAGTGAAAACATGGCTCCTGGTTGGTTTCCCTGTGTTTTGCCACTACCACTCTACTAACTTTCCCCCTTCTTCACAGCGGAATGGAAACGAGGAAAGGAAATCGGCTGACGCAGGAGCCAGAGTGACACCGGCGAGTCCACCCATCCAGCCTGCACCATGAACTTGTGTCTTCCTCCTACGTTGTAAGAGCCAAAGGGCAGGTGAAGTTGCTGGAGAGCAATGGCTCTCTTTACTCCGTGGAAGCTGTCCTCTCAGAAGCTCGGCTTTTTCCTTGTGACTTTTGGCTTTATCTGGGGTATGATGCTCCTGCATTTTACCATCCAGCAGCGAACTCAGCCCGAGAGCAGCTCCATGCTACGCGAGCAGATCCTAGACCTCAGCAAGAGGTACATCAAGGCGCTGGCAGAGGAAAACCGGAACGTGGTGGATGGGCCGTACGCCGGCGTCATGACAGCTTACGGTAAGCGCCGGGCTACTGGGGCTGCTTGATGGAGCGTGGTTCTGCCTGAGAAGGACCCCAGAGCCTCACCACCTTGGTTTTGTCATGGATTGCGTGCATCTCTTGTCACTGCCTTTGTAGCAGTGAGTTGCACCCAGAGGGACATTTTGAGAAAGTTAAAGCCATGTCCTTGGGGAGCCCCTGAGCTCTTGTCCCCACAGACTAACACCCAGACCCAGGAGCAGTGGGGGCAGAACGGTTATCAGCACTCCAGGTTGGATTTGCAGCCAGCCCTTCTTCCCTTAACACTTTTTTGGATCGCATGATCTCATCTGGGAGTATGATCAGGGAGTGGAGAAAAATATTCTCATTCTTTTCCCTAAACAAAACTTAATTAAGATGGGGTGGGGGTGAGGTAAGAAGGGTGGGGAGGAATGTGGGGAGGAATCTGTGGGGGAATGAGGACTGCGTTGGGGGTGGGCAGAGTGAGGTAGGAGGGTGGGGAGAAAGTCCAAGCCAAGTGTGTGCCTCCCTCTGGCCACAGAGTAGGACAGGAGCGATTACGTGCTGCTGGCTAATAGCTTTCATCTTTGGCTTCTTGAGAGTCAACTGTTCTTGTCTCTTGCCCTTGTCTCTAATTGCCCTGACTTTGAAAGAAGTCTTACTGTATGTGTTGCTTTTTTCTACAACTCTTTTAGAAATGAGGCTGAGTGGGTAAAAGAATACACAAAATATTACTTATTTTTCTTTTGGCAAAAGTTATGCTTAATATAGAAAAAGTTGGAAGCTGTAGACGTGCAAAAAAAAAAACCAAGAATAAAGAAAATCACATATAAATCTACTGCTCGAGGAAATAACCATAATTAACATCTCAGTGTATACTTTCTGATATTTTATATATACACATAAAAATGTACATATACCTGATTAATACTTTAAAAAGCATAGATGCACAAATACAGAACAGAAATTGTAAATGAAATTTGGATCATACCGTGATGTGGGGAACTGACCTCCCAGCTCTCCTTGATGACCAAGGATGGGAGTGGACTTAATCCTAGGTGATGGTCTGTCCTGTTACAGGTTGACAAGTCCAGTCACTGAACAGAGAACTTAGTGGCCTTAGGGATTGGGACCCTGAGGTGTAATATAAATGAGATGCAAGAAAGGGGTGGCCGAGGTGGAAAACATTAGTGTTCTACCTTATGACCCATCAGTCACAGACTCTGAAGTATATGGAGTTCATATGGTGTTTTCCTGAAAATATATAGCAGCAGTTGGAAGCTTGAGTTCAAATGCAGGAAATCATACTTAATTTTACATAATCTTTTTTTTTCTTTTTGAAAGGATCCAGGAAATTTTGTTACTTTTAAATTTCATATATATATTTTTGGTAAGAAGAAAATGGTTGGTTTTTTGGGGGGGGGGTGGAGGTGAGGTCAGGGGAGGAGCAGAGGAGAGGGAGAGAGTCTTAAGCAGGCCCCAGGCCCAGAGAGAAACCCAGTAGGGGGCTTGACCTCATGACCTGAGATAATGATCTGAGCTGAAGCCAGGAGTCAGACATTTAACCGACTGAGCCATCCAGGCACCCTGAAAATGGTTGCTTTTATTTTTTTAATAATTTTTTATTATGTTAGTCACCATACAATACATCATTAGTTTTTGATGTAGTGTTCCATGATTCATTGTTTATGTGTAACACCGAGCACTCCATTCAACAAGTGCCTTCCTTAATACCCATCACCAGGCTGACCCATCCCCCCAACCCCCTCCCCTCTAAACCTCAGTTTGATTCCCAGAGTCCATAGTCTCATGGTTCATCTCCCCCTCCGATTTCCCCCACTTCATTTTTCCCTTCCTTCTCCTTATGTCCTGCATGCTATTCCTTATGCTCCACAAGTAAGTGAAACCATATGATAATTGTCTTCTTTGTTTGACTTATTTCACTCAGCTTAGTCTCCTCCAGTCCCATCCACGCTGATACAAAAGTCGGGTATTCATCCTTTCTGATGGCTGAGTAATATTCCATTGTATATGTGGACCATATCTTCTTTATCCATTCATCTGTTGAAGGACATCTAGGCTCTTCTAATAGTTTGGTGATTGTGGACATTGCTGCTATGAACATTGGGGTACAGATGGCCCTTCTTTTCACTACATCTGTATCTTTCAGGTAAATACCCAGTAGTGCAATTGCTGGGTCATAGAGTGCTCTATTTTTAACTTTCTGAGGAATCTCCATGCTGTTTTCCCAAGGAGCTATTCCAACTTGCATTCCCATTGACACTGTAGGAGGGTTCACCTTTGTCCACAACCTCTCCAACATTTGTTGTTTCTTGCCATACCAATTTTTGCTATTCTAAATGGTGTGGTTTTGATTTCAATTTCCCTGATGGCTAATGATGTTGCGTATTTTCTCATCAACCTGAGATTGTGATCTGAGCTGAAACCAGGAGTCAGACATTTAACTGACTTGAGCCACTCAGGCACCCTGAAAATGGTTGCTTTTAACATACAATGTGGAAATTCTTTTTCAGTGCCTACTGTTGGAATGATCACACTTGTCTGCTTTTAATCTATTCAGTTTGGCAGTGTCTATAGGCATTGGTTTTCAACATGTCTAAATAAATACCCCCCCCTTTTTTTTTTTCATCGATGGATTAAAAAATGAGACTCCATTTTGAGGACCCTTTTATTGAAAAACAACTAGATAGTTTTTCAGAGGGTTCAGAAAGTTACTCATTGACTTCATTCTTCTATAATATTTCCAAATACCGTAAGTCAGAAAGAATACATCAGACTGTCACCATGTGCAACAAGTAAACAGAACCAGTAAAGTTGACTCCGTTTTTGAGTTTCTGGTTCAGTACCTTCCGTGTTAAATATTTTGGGGAAGAGGAGAGTTGTCTGTTAGTAATTTCTTCCTCCTGTTGATCTCAGTCTGCCAAACGTTTTCCATGGGCCAGAAGAAACACCCCAAATGGTAAATTTGTGAACTTTAAGTTTTCATAGTTGTTGTGAGTATCCCTATTTCTTTTTTCCTGCTGAACATCTCCGAGGCTAGGCTTCCTCTACATTCTCAGGAGCAGTGATGGGGTCTTGGCTTTCAACCTCACAGATACCACGTGTTGTAGAAAGTTACCAGAACCCCAGAGTAGTCTGTTAGAATTTTGGCCACCTTATCTTACATAAGAGTTTGGAGCTCAGAGGAACTACAAAACTTCCTCCTTTCACAGGTGAACCTTAGCAGAGTCATTTTTCTGTTCCTCAAAAAATAGCGAACAACCCAACAGGCCCCGTCAGCAGAGGTAGCACACGCTGCTGTTTCTCTCTTGCATCTCATCGACTCAGCGGCTCAGTCAGAGTGCTCTTTGGGGCTGAGACTGTGGAATTTAACCGGACTGTGCATACGTGCTTGAGCCACTGGGACCATCACGTGGCAAAATCCCACTAAGACAGGGTTTGTCATGTCGACACTCTTGGCATTTGGGGTAATTCTTAGTTGTGGGGACTGCCCGTGTGCTGTAGGATACTGAGCAGCACCTCTGCTGTCTGTACCCACTACGGCCAATAGCACCCCCTAGTTGTGACCATAAAAATGTGTCCACACATTGGGGGTGGGGTGCAAAATTGCCTCCCTCCCCACCTTGGAGGATCGCCACGCTAAGAGTGAAACAGAAAACACTTAAGAGCATCTTCTTTTTTTTTTTTTTTTAAAGATTTTATTTATTTATTTGACAGAGATCACAAGTAGGCAGAGAGGCAGGCAGAGAGAGAGGAGGGAGCAGGCTCCCTGCGGAGCAGAGAGCCCGATGCGGGGCTCGATCCCAGGACCCTGAGATCATGACCTGAGCCGAAGGCAGCAGCTTAATCCACTGAGCCACCCAGGCACCCCAAGAGCATCTTCTTAAAGAGTTCCCAAGCAGATAGCTAGTTTTTATTATTTTAAATTTGTCAGCCTGGCCTTCTCCATTTCGCCATTCTGGACACCAATGACTGGTATTGAGGAAGATGGTGCCGTGCGGTCCAGGGCTGGTCCTGGGAAGCTGGAGAGCCTTCCAGATGATGTGTGCTTCCCCCGCGGTCCGTTGGTACCCATGGTGGGCACGTCCACAGCCAGGCAGCTCTTGTGGTTGATATCAGGAGGTGCAGATACCGCAGGATGTTCAGTGGTTTAGCTGGGCTGGCAGAGCAGGGAAGAGGATGCTTGGGACAGTGGTTTGCAGTCTCTTTTTCTGCCACAGATGCAGACCAGGTACAGAGCACTGCCTAGATGCCTGCCCTGAGACAGTGAGGAGCTGATCCTGTATGGCTGGGATCTTTGCCTGCTCTGAGTCAATCCCATTATTAGACCAAAACAGGAGAGAGAGAGAAAACACCTTCATTTCCCCATCCCCATATTGGCATAATCAGAAGCTCTTAGGATGTGTAAATGTATCGTCAGTAGCTGAAGCAGGTATTTGAAGAATCCTAGTAGCTGACTTCAGATTATTACTGATTTTTTAGAATTCCTGGCTCGAGGTCCTAGAGCAGAAGAGTTCAGGAAACTGTGTGACCTGTGGGTCAAATATGGACCTCTGTCATTTTGAGTAAATAAACATTGACTGAAACCGAACCACTCCCAGTTGTGTATAACAACTGCAATAACAGAGAAGCAGGGTAAAATCAGGATTTTAGAGGACATCTAAAACACGCTGACTCCATCTTTCAGTAGTCCCCATAATTCAGTCTAAAATACTCATCGATCAGGTCATGTCTCTCCTTGACTCAGCAGTTTTGCAGGACTCCCATGGTCTAAGGCCTGGACAGCAAGTTCACCTTGGCCCGAGCCTCGTTTTGTTAGAGGTAGAGTGTCCCTTGTTGCTCTCTGTGGCTGTTTTTGCACTGCAGTGGCCAAGAGCTGAGTAGTTGCCACAGGGTCTTGTCAATCCCTGCTCTGTCCGTGGAGCCCTCTCTCTATGGGATTTTGCTTGGTGTCCTAAGACTCATCTCTACACTTGAGTCCACTTTAAGAATCTTCACATAAGGTGTGCATCCAAATGTTGTGTTTCTCTGTCCTCTAGAAATGCCTTTTTTTTTTTTTTAAGATTTTATTTACGCACAAGCAGGGGGAGCAGCAGGCAGAGAGAGAGGAGGAAGCAGGCTCCCCACTGAGCAGGAAGCCCATTGCGGGGCTCCATCCAGGACCCTGGGATCATGACCTGAGCTGAAGGCAGCCGCTTAACGACTGAACCACCTGCACCCCTGGAAATGCTCCTTCTGCGTGGCAGGACAGAGGCTAGTGGTTAGGAGCACGGGCTTCGGAGGCAGACGGTGTGGTCATGTCGCATTCTGGCTGCGGGGCCCAGGTCCTCAGAGTGCAACACTACTACGTGATTGCGCGTGTAAGCGAGGTGCGCGTGTAAGCGAGGTGCGCGTGTCCAGTGTTGCTAGTCTGACGAGTCCTTGGCCTGTCCTAGAGCTTGCACACAGTCCTCTCCTCCCCCATCCTTGTTCTGCTGATTTGAAAAGAGACTTCTGAACTTCTTTTGGAATTGGGGAATTCAGAAGTAGTGCCTGGATGATGTCCCAGGCGGCCTGCGTGGAACAGTCGGAGCATTCATCTGTGGGGTGTGGACGGCGTTTCTGCGCACTCCTCTGCCATGACAAAGAGGGGGTGAGGGAGAAAGGGGTTGAGGGGGAGAGCGGCGTGTGGAGCCAGGGCCTCCTGCCGCACGGCCTGCACCGCATCTTCCTGGCCCGCGTGGCAGGGCCCTGCCGGTCAGCGGCTGCACGGGCACTGTGTCACGCGTGCCGTCACTCACCCTCGTCAGTGCCCTTCTTGTTTCTGAGGTGAACTGATCTCTGTCTCTGTGGCCTGACCCAAATTCTGATGCCCGGTGATTGCCTCTTATCTACGACACCGGCCCCGTCTGCTTGCGCTGTCCGGGCTGTGAGAGACGGTCTCCCTTAGTGTGGCCCATCCACAGCTGGGTTGCTGCGACCTTTCTTGCCTCTTTGGTGCCCTTTGCTGTTCTGGATGCGGGGGCCATGGCTCAGGCTGTGTAGTGTAGTGTAGGCCTTCAGCAGGTCTGCCACCCGCACCCCCCGCCCGCATCCCCTTTCCCTGCTGTGGCTTTTCCCTCTTGACCTCCGACTGCCTTACCTCCTGTGCCCGTCCTGACTGCCTGGACTCCTTGAGCCTCAGTTGTCCCGTTGACTACCCCTCAAGCCCGGCACTCTGGGAAATGTCTGTGTGCTCTGCAGCTATATGGCAGTGCGGTCCTTGTGCATACAGCTAGAAAAAGACGGACGGGGTCACTCCTCTCGTGGATGCTATGTTCATTCTGGAGGGAGAAATAATAGAGACACTATCAGATAGTAATTCATGGGAAAAAGATGAGACAGGGATGTGTGATTCTTTAAAAAAGTGCATGAGGCGCTACTTGGAATGAGAAGGTCAAAGAAAGCCTCTCTTCGGTGTCTCTTAGCCCTCCTGATGTCGGGGAGCTGCGGGTGGGGTGGGAGAAGGGCCCTTGAGGCCCAGAAGGCTGGGCAGAAGGCAGGGTGTGTGCCCCAGGCCTGCAAGTGCACTCTCGGGGCAGAACAGAGGTTGCTGGGGCCGAACAACGGGAGCAAGGCGCAGTGTGCAAGGTGGGCAGCATATGCAGTGGCCCCTGGGGCTCTGGATCTCAGTGTGATGGCAGCGGGGAGGAGCCCAGGGGGATGGATGTTCTTGGGAGGGAGCCCGGCCTGCCACTGCCTGGGGGCCTTGGCCCCTCCCTGTTACTCCTTAACTCCTGGGTTGGGGAAGAGAGGTAGAGAGGAAGAAGCTCTTCCTGTTTCCTTAAGGAAGTGAGGTTTGCGTACTGTGGGCCCTGGAGAAGAAGGTAGTTTTGGTTGCTGGTCAAAGGGCAATGCATTGGGCTTCAGGTGGCCCTTGTTGGCCTGGGGATGCCCACTTCTAAGACATTACCATCATTTAGGGTTCTGCTCATAGGCCAGAGGGAGGCCCCCCACCGTGATGCTTGCATGGTGGCCTCCGGTACCTCCTGCTCAGTGTTGCAGACGTACACAATGTCTGGAGAGTCAGAGGAGCTTTTATCCATGTTTGGTTCCACCTCTGCTATGAAAGAGAAGATGAGAAATACTTAGGTTGAGTTTCATCAGAGATTTAGGGGAAAAAAAAAAAAAAGCCTGTGAATGGCTTTTTTAAAATTGTATTTATTTATTTATTTTGGCTTTGTTCCTGCAAATATGATCAAGGGACTATTTTCTTGGAGGGCTGAGGTGCTGTGGAGAACCACCATTGCCAAAGCAGCAATTCTCCACCCTCGAGGGAAACACACTGCTTGGGAGTGACACTGGGAGGGAGAGAGGAGCGCCGTGGTTGCTCTACGGGACGTGGCTGGTGTGATTAAAGAAAGGGCTTTCTGCTTTTGAAATTTGGCAACCTAAAACAGGCCTCTCTGGGCTTGGAGCTCTTCCAGGGCTGTGTGGTGGCAGTCCCCACACCTGGCGCCCCGGCAGAGCCAGGCTGAGTTCCCAAGCATGCCCAGCAGGGCTGCACATCTGAGGAGGGCCTCGGGGGTGCTGTAGACAGGAGAACAGTCAGACTGTGTCTCTGGAAGAGATTGGAGCCTGTTCTTCTGCTTTCTTTGTCCACAAGACCTGTCCTTTCCTGCCTCATTGCTGCTTCAAGTCCTAGCTTGAGGGGGTGTGTGTGTGACTCTTGGGCTCAGAGTGTCTGGGCCCTGAAGTAGGGTTGTTCCCCTTACCCGGTGGCCTGTCAGAATGGGCTGGGCAGATGCCATGCCACTGTGGCCACCCTCAGGAGATGTGGACCCTTCCCAGACCTGTCTGTGGGTCTGTCCCAGACCCAGCTGTGTTCTGGGACCAGTGGCGGGGTGGTGGCTGAGCATTGGCCTGTCCCCGAGTCCCCGCCTCTGCCCTTCCTCCCACCTGCATGCCTCCTCTCCCCATAGCTTGCTCCTCCTCTCCTTCCGTTCTATCTTTCATGATTTCATTCTCAGTCTTACAACCCCTAGACCACCTATTTTCATAACACCTAAACCACCTCTCGCTACATGGTTACTGGATCTGTTGATCATCTCTTTCCTTCATGTAGCAGGTGAGCCCCCAAAAAGCAGGGATTTTTGCCTCTCTTGTTCCCCACGGTGCTGCAGGGCTCAACGCGTGCCTGGCCCTTAGTAAGAGCCAGGAGTGATGGCCAGCAGCCTCTTCGCCCTCTTATCTGTGTGGGACCGTTCTAGCTGGGCTAATTGGAAAGTAAAGTTTTTAGGGAGATTGGAAAGGAGACGAGATTCCCCCTGCACTCCGTGTCTGGGGGTGGCTCCGAATGGCTATTGTGCTCCTGATTCTGACATAGGAACCAGTTTATTCTGGAAGATCGTTAGAGAGTCTTCCTATGTGGCTGCAGGGTTCCTTACTGGGTGTGTGACCTTGGGCAGGTGACTGATGTTTTAAAAGCCCACTTCTTCTTTTGTAAAACTGAGGATACAATAGTATCATTCACCTCCTAGGCTTGTTGTAAGGCTCACCTGTTACAAAGCTTACTTAGGCACTTAGATGAGTGAAATGCATTCATTGTTGGGAGTTCTCCCTAACCATGGCCAACATGTACGGACGGCTGCTAGCACCGCACCAGAACTGTTCGTGTGAAGTGGACGTTTGTTTATACGTTTGAACCTAGGGCTTCAAGAACATGTTTATGTAGCTGTTCTCCATGTTTACAAGGAATAAGACATGAGAGGAAGTAAGGTTCCCCATGTTTACAGGGGATAAGACAGGAGAGGAAGTAAGCTCTCCTCCAGAGGGAGGGAGGCAGGCTTGCCATTACCCTCCCCAACGAGGACAGGCGAGGCTTGTCCACCAGAGAGAGTCACCAGGCCTGCCTTGACAGCACCAGCGCTGGGCCCCACGCCGGCCGGGGTTGAGGACAGGGTTGAGGCTCCAGACAGATGCTGTCTGGCTCTTCCCTGGGCCCCTCTAAAAGTGTGCGGGCTCCACAGAGTGACTTTGGCATTTTAGAAATAGGAGATGTGACTGTCACTGCCCCATTCAAAAGAGAAGGCTTCCCGCTGTGGGCTGGGAGCTGGGCCGGATTTGGGATTTGGTGAGCTCCTGCCATCTCTGAAGGAGAGCACTGCTGGAGGGCACTGTCTGGTACGTTGGTGAGCGGGAAGGAGGAGGGTATGGTGGCTCCCTTTCCTGACGGTGAGGGAGGTGTGTGCCCTGGGGAGTCTGGTCGGGACCCTGAGTGACAGTCGGCTTGACCACTCAGAGCCCAAATCCATTTCTGTTCTATTAAAAGGACTAAAATGCTGGACTCTGATTCCACGCAGCTGGCTGGGTGTCAGGAAAATTGAGAAAACAGCCCAAGAGCTCTGTCCTGGATATTTACAGATTCCAGAACACACTTGATATCATCAACAGGCCAAGATATGATTTTTTTCCCTCACATTCTGCTGCCTAGAAAATGCCTGGAAATACTAGAGACACCCCCCGGTAGCACCTCAGGAATAACATTTGCTTCTGGAACACATTGGAGTCAAAGCTGAAGTCTGCCCTTGCAGCCGAACCCGGGAGAGAACAATAGTCAGTAATACTGCGCATCTGAGCTGCCCTTTCTCTTTGAGGTGGTGGCTCAATGCCCATTGTGACATGGTGTGGCTGCCCGTGACAGCTGCGGGGCGAGAGCATGGTCGCAACTTTAGGTGGCTTTGAGAATTCACATGCGGGAAGGCAGTGAGGGTCAGTCACTGAGCTGTTTTCTGGGCAGGGGTGTCTTCTTACCGGACATCAGGTACGTGGGGCCAATATCTTGGTGAGGGTAGAATTCACTGCACTGGATATATTTTCAAATAACATTTAAGCCTCTGCGATTATCAGGGTACCACGAATATAGAAAGTGGAGAGCATGTAGACCGTAAGGCAGTGAAAAACCCTGGATGCTCTCGGTCCTTGACCTGGGTAGGCTTGGTTTAACATGAAAGGAAAGAAGTTCATTTTCAACGGAAGCAGCTGTGTGAGTCACCTTTTCCAGACTATTTAGCTCAAGATAGAAGATGCTGTCAGTGAAACATACAAGGGCGAGGACGATGCCACGCCCATTTCTGTACTCTAAGAAATAAAGAATAAAAACACTCCTTAACCCCAAATCCAGATAAGTTTTGGTTTTCTTCCAGTCCTTTTTCAAAGTGAAGGTACATGTACATACGTCATTTTTTAAAAATTGGAATATTTCACACACAGCTTTTTAAACTCTCTTTGTTGTATTTCCTCATGCCATTAGATATTTTTAATGGCCATACACTTTTTTTTTAACCATCCATTCAATAAATATTCAGTGGGCTCCTGACGTTAACAGCCGGTGGTGATAAACAGAGATGACAAGATGCCTGCTCTGCCCTCCGTGAGTTCCAATTCAATGATTTATTCTGTCTTATGAATGGATGGGCATATGTAATTTAATCTTTTTGTTGGGCATTTGGGTAGTGTCCAGTTCTTATCTATAATAAATAACATCACGGTGTCCTTGTACATAATGAATGGACTGGATTTTGCTTATTACTCTAACTGTATTGTCTTTCTGTGGAGAGGTCACTGTGAAATTAAAAATATATAACTGATGAAACTTGACATTCTGGCAGTCAGTGGAAGGGAGAGGTTGGGGCTAATTCTTTTTTCATTAGCACCTTCCTTTCTCATTAGTGCCCTGTCTTTGCTGGTTTCTCCCAAGCAGCAAGTGAAGCTGCCCCTTGTTGAAGCTCTGCCCCTGGAGGCAGCCATGGTGGAGAGGGACATGGATTAGGAGCAAGCCCAGAGGCAAATAATATTTTCCAGTTCAGATATAAGTCCTTGCTCACTGCACAGTTGGTTCTGTGTCAGCAGATCATGCTGGCTACACCTAAAGCCCATCGAGGCTGTGCCCAGAGTCCTTGACTCCTGGACTCTACAGATTCTGATGGAGGGCCTTGAGGACAGAGCCTGTGAAGGTTGGCCTGGAGGACAGTGGGCTAGATAATGGCTGCTTTGGAAGCATATCCCCCGGGGACAGGGTGGGCTAGCAGAGGCCCCAAGCACTGCCTTTCTGGATCATTCCTCAAATACTGATTGCCTGAATAATCTGGGCCGTTGGGGTTTACTGCCCTGTCTAGACCTATAAACTGATAGACTTCTCTACCAACAGGACCCCCTTTGTCTTGAAATCCCATCTCTTTGGGCTCCACCTTTGGAGGCATATTTAGCCAGCAGTGAAATCACCTTGGCTGTCTTGCTCAAGAATGTGGCAGCTTTCTCCAGCTCCTACTCACCCCCTGGAGTCATGCTTTGTGGAAATGAAAACTTAAAGAAGCCGTCAGGGCACCTGTTCTGAAATTTTTGTCGATCTCGCCCTTGATCAAAGCACTTCTAGCTTGATAGAAAGCAAAGCTAACTTCCCCCAGAAGGACGTTTTAAATGTTTTCAATTGCTTTTATCTCACCTTTGTCATGTACAGTAAGTTTTAGGAATATAGAATTCCGGTAGTAATGTTGGGATTAAATTTTTATGGCTAAGGCTTTGAAGCACAAACAAAATTTTAAAAGCCTGTTAGTAATTGAAAGTTGTAATCCTGCTGGGGACACATTTTACTGCTATAATAACTGTAAAACACAATGATAAATATAAAAATGTTACACTAGAATTTGAAGGAATGTTTTTGCCCTAATTTCTTTATTAAGCTCTGTAGAACTTATCCTTAGGTGTACAGTCTTATTGGATAAGCGGATTATCATTAAGACTAAAACACAAAAATGTTCTGGTATTTAAAATTGTAATAAAACAGATTTTGCAGGTTTAACTGTAAAATGCAAAGGTGAGAAATAATTTCATCCCCTAGAAAGGTATGATTTCCTTATTAGCCTTATTGATGGGAAGACTCTTCTAGTCCATTTGTTTGTTGATTCGTTCATTCATCTGTTCACTTGTGTAACACACATTACTGAACACTGTAGTGTGCCAGTTGGTAAAGACACAGAGATGGACTTGACAACATCTTTGCCCTCGTGTATTTTGTTGACACTATCTTTTATCTTGTGTCGAACTGTCTTGAAATCGTGACTAAAAACAACTTCTTGTTGAAAATAAACTTTTTTCTTTCACACTGGAAGAGAAAACATGCCTATCCAGGTAAAGTGCCTAGGGAGCCCAGGGTTTTGGATTGCTTTGTATTCCATTTTCATTTTGAGGCAGAAAGTATGGAAATGCGAACTTTGCGTTATTTTTAGTATGGGATTTGCTCAGCAAACAGTGGCGTCAGGGAGCCTTGAGGATGGTTGGGATATGATTTTTTTTTGATTTATTATTTTTTTATTTGTTTATTTACAGCATAACAGTGTTCATTGTTTTGGCATCACACCCAGTGCTCCATGCAGTACATGCCCTCCCTATGACCCACCACTTGGTTCCTCAACCTCCCACCCCCCCCGCCCCTTCAAAACCCTCTGGTTGTTTTTCAGAGTCCATAGTCTCTCATGGTTCATCTCCCCTTCCAGTTTCCCTCAACTCCCTCTCCTCTCCATCTCCCCGTGTCCTCCATGTTATTTGTTATGCTCCACAAATAAGTGAGACCATATGATACTTGACTCTCTCTGCTTGACTTATTTCGCTCAGCATAATTTCTTCCAGTCCCGTCCATGTTGCTACAAAAGTTGGGTATTCATCCTTTCTGATGGAGGCATAATACTCCATTGTGTGTATGTACCACATCTTCCTTATCCATTCATCCGTTGAAGGGCATCTTAGTTCTTTCCACAGTTTGGCGACCGTAGCCATTGCTGCAATAAACATTGGGGTACAGATGGCCCTTCTTTTCACTACATCTGTATCTTTGGGGTAAATACCCAGCAGTGCAATTGCAGGGTCATAGGGAAGCTCTATTTTTAATTTCTTCAGGAATCTCCACACTGTTCTCCAAAGTGGCTGCACTAACTTGCATTCCCACCAACAGTGTAAGAGGGTTCCCCTTTCTCCACATCCTCTCCAACACACGTTGTTTCCTGTCTTGCTAATTTTAGCCATTCTAACTGGTGTCAGGTGGTATCTCAATGTGGTTTTAATTTGAATCTCCCTGATGGCTAGTGATGATGAACATTTTTTCATGTGTCTGATAGCCATTTGTATGTCTTCGTTGGAGAAGTGTCTGTTCATATCTTCTGGCCATTTTTTGATATGATTATCTGTTTTGTGTGTGTTGAGTTTGAGACGTTCTTTATAGATCCTGGATATCAACCTTTTGTCTCTACTGTCATTTGCAAATATCTTCTCCCATTCCGTGGGTTGCCTTTTTGTTTTGTTGACTGTTTCCTTTGCTGTGCAGAAGCTTTTGATCTTGATGAAGTCCCAAAAGTTCATTTTTGCTTTTGTTTCCTTGGCCTTTGGAGACATATCTTGAAAGAAGTTGCTGTGGCTGATATCGAAGAGGTTACTGCCTATGTTCTCCTCTAGGATTTTGATAGATTCCTGTCTCACGTTGAGGTCTTTTATCCATTTCGAGTTTATCTTTGTGTATGGTGTAAGAGAATGGTCGAGTTTCATTCTTCTACGTATCGCTGTCCAGTTTTCCCAGCACCATTTATTGAAGAGACTGTCTTTTTTCCATTGAATATTTTTTCCTGTTTTGTCGAAGATACAAAAAGATGGAAGACTGTTCCATGCTCTTGGATTGGAAGAATAAACATTGTTAAAATGTCTATACTGCCTAGAGCAATCTATACTTTTAATGCCATTCCGATCAAAATTCCACCGGTATTTTTTAAAGAGCTGGAGCAAATAATCCTAAAATTGTATGGAATCAGAAGAGACCCCGAATTGCTAAGGAAATGTTGAAAAACAAAAACAAAACTGGCGGCATCACGTTACCCGATTTCAAGCTTTACTACAAAGCTGTGATCACCAAGACAGCGTGGTACTGGCATAAAAACAGACACATAGACCAGTGGAACAGAGTGGAGAGCCCAGATATGGACCCTCAACTCTATGGTGAAATAATCTTCGACAAAACAGGAAGAAATATTCAATGGAAAAAAGACAGTCTCTTCAATAAATGGTTGGGATATGATTTAACAAAAGCCCGTGGCAGAAGCCCAGAAGTTAATCCCCAATAAGTGTGCTCAGAAGCAGCAGGTTAGAGATGCCTGCCGGCTGGCAGGTCCACAACACTCCTTCAGAGGCAATATGGAGCAGTAGGTAAGTGCCATTGGATCTGGAACCAGACTGTCTGAGCTGGAACCCTTGGTCTGCAATCATCTAGGACAAATGACTTCACCTGTCTGTGCTGCGGTTTATCATCTGTAAAATGGAGATGATAACAATAATACACTCCTCATTGTCTTGGTAGGACCCTGTGAAGTAATCCGCAAGAAGTGCTGGGGACAGCAGCTGACACACAGCTCAGTCAGTGGCGCGTTGGGGGCGGGGCAGTAGTGGTGTTGGTGGCACGTACTGTAGTTGTGATAGTGAACGTCAGCATCTTTCTCGTGGTCACGACTTCCCTTCGTTGCACCATGTCATACCATGTCACATGATCACAGAGGTCACCCTCTAGTAGGTGAGGTCAACAGGAGAGAGTAGGTCACCCTTATTGGGGACTATATTTTAGGAATCGAGGAAGACTGGCTTCTTGTTTCTTGACTTTTTTTTTAGTATAGTTGACGTACAATGTTACATTAGTTTCAGGTGTGTGACTTAGTGATTGGACAAGTTTGTACGTTATGCTGTGTTTATCACTGGTGTAATTACCATGTGTCCCATCACATTACTATGCAGTGTCGTTGACTGTATTCCTTATGCTGTGCCATTTATTCCTGTGACTTCCTCATCCCATAACTGGGAGCTGCTGTGTCCCACTCCCCTTCACCCATTTTGCTCATCCCCTACACCCTCCTCTATTGCAGGTGTTTGTTCTCTGTGTGTATAGATCTGATTCTGTTTTAGTTTTAGTTTTTGTTTTTTTTAATAAGGTATTTGTCTTTCCCAGTCTGACTCACTTCACTTAGCATGATACTCCCTAGGACTACCCATGTGGCCCCAAATGTCATGCACTCATCCTTTTTATGGCTGTGTAGTATTTCTTGGTGTACATCACATTTTTTTCATCCTTTTTTCTATTAATGGGCACTCAGATTTCTTCCGTAATTTGGCTATTGTAAATAATGCTACAATAAATACAGGGGTGCGTGTATCTTTTTGAATTAGTGTTTCCGTATTCTTTAGGTCAATACCCAGTAGCAGTATACTGGATTATTACTGGTATTTCTATTTTTAATTTTTTGAGGAACTCCATACTGGTTTCTACAGTGGCTGCACCCATTTGTATTACCACCAGCAGTGCAAAAAGGATATTTTTTCTCCACAGCCTCACCCACATGTATTGTTTCTTGTGTTGTTGATTTTAGCCATTCTGACAAGTGTGAGGTGATGTTGTCTCATGGTACTTTTGATTTGCATTTCCCTGATGATGAGTAATGTTAAGGATCTTTTCATGTGTCTGTTGGCCATCTGGGTGTCTCCTTTGGAGAAATGTTGATTCATGTCTTCTCCCCATTTTTTAATTGGATGATTTGGTTGTTTGGATATGTTATAGAAGCTCTTTATATGTTTTGGAGATCAGCCCCTTATTGGATATACCATTTGCCATTCTCCCATTCAGTAGGTTGTCTTTTTGTTTTGTTGATGGTTTCCTTCACTGTGCACATCCTTTTTATTTTGTTGTAGTCCCAATAGTTTATTTTTGGCTTTTGTTTTCCTTTCTCAGGAGACATCGCTGGAAAAATGTTGTTATGCCCAATGTCAGAGAAATTAATACCTGTGCTCTCTTCTAGGGTTTTTATGATTTCAGGCCTCACATTTAGGTCTTGTATCCATTTTGAGTTTGTATTTGTGTGTGGTTTAAGAAAGTGGTCCAGTTTGATCTTTTCCATGTAGCTGTCGAGTTTCCCCAACACCATTTGTTGAAGAGTCTATCTTTTTCCCATTACATGTTCTTGCCTGCTTTGTCATAGATTAATTGACCATGCAACTGTGGGTTTATTTCTGGACTCTGTATTCTGTTCCACTGATCTATGTGCCTGTGTGCCAGTACCATACTATTTTGGTTACTACAGCTTTATAATATATCCTGAAATCTGGAATTGTGATACCTCCAGCTTTGGTCTTCTTTTTCAAGATTGCTTTGGCTATTCAGAGTCTTTTGTGGTTGCATACAGATTTTAGGATTACTTGTTCCACTGCTATGAAAAATATTGTTGGTGTCTAATAGCGATTCCATTAAATCTATATACTGCTTTGAGTAGTATAGACATTTTAACCATATTCTTCCAGTCCATGAGCATAGAATATAGTATCTTTCCATTTGTTTGTGTCATCTGGAGGGTGATATGACAGTTTTGTATTCTCCCTAGGCTGTCCTCCAGCAGTGACTATCACCGATAACTACGGTTTGTGGTGGGGCAGGGCCGGGGGGTGGGTAGGGTCTCTGTCCCATAGTCCTCTTGCCTTTTGACAGAAAGACAAAAAATTGCAGAAGGCTACCAGCCCTTGAGAGACCATCAGCATGGGCTGGGCCTTGGTCAGCTCCTGAAGGGAGGAGGGCTGATCCTTCATTGTACTTTGCATTATATTTGTAGCAGTGCTTCCAGTTCCTTAGCAAATGGAGGTCACGCATAACGCAAGTTCGGTACAAAGGGGCAGTAAGGAAGAAAGGTTGGGAGCGTATGCCTAACTCAGTGGTTCTCAAATTGGGGCTTCGTGCCCCTCTCCCCCCAGGGGCATTGGCAGGAGGGGTTTTTGGTTGTCACGTGAAAGGATTGCTATGGTCGTTCAGCCACTAGAGGCCAGGGGTGCTGCCGAACACCCTTCGATGGACGAGACATCTCTCCACAGCAAAGGATGGTCTGGCCCAAAGTGTCAAGAGTATCAAAGCTGAGAAAGCCTGGTTAAACCCGCCCTAGGGGTCCTGGGCTTCTGTGTCTAGCTCATCTCAATTGCTGGTAATACTTAAATGCCATTTTCCCTGTGGACTGCTTGGCTGGTAATAAGGTCTTCAGGCAACGAGGCTGGAGATGGAGGGGCTTGATCTCCTGCATCTGAGCAGGGCTTTTGTCACACGCTGCAGCCACCTCCCAGTGGCACCGCTGCCCCTGGCCACATAGGCCGGCCTCTGGCAATCTTCAGAATTCTGGAGAAGCACTTAATGCTTTCAATTCATTGTAAGAGCACAGCTGGTTGCTGGCTCCCATTGCTGCCAGCTGAGGATATGCCAGGGTCGACGGTGAGTCATGCTGACCACGGGACTGCAACTCCTGGAGGACAGTGAGCTCATGACCCTTCTGATAAACTGATGAGAGTCCTGCCTTGCTCAGGAAGACATTTCTTGAGGAAGGATGGGAGTGTTTCCCAGAGGAAGTTTTATTTTTTATTTGTATGTGTAGCAGGTGGTTATGTAGTGCTTCTCATGTACCAAGTGGTGTTCAGAACATTTTGTAAAAATTAACTCATGAAGTTTGCGTAACAACCTAAAAAGGTTAAGTTTATCCTTAGCACTCGAGAATGAGGATGTAACTGAGAAACTGTCTCCAGAGTCTGGGCCCGTAACCACAGTGCTATGGAGGAAAGACCTTGAACTTCACGCTTGGGCTCTTTTTCTACCCTGACTCCTGACTTCTGGCTGGTCCACTGAGGCATCAGGGAACTAGGCCAACACGATTCAAGTCCCCACTCCAGTTTATTATCTCAGTAGCCGTGAGCACGTTACTTCATGCCTGTGAGCTTTGTGTTCTCCTCTGTAAAATGAAGTCATTTTACCTCACCTACCTCATGGAGGCGGCGAAGGTAACGTGGGGCTTCTTAGATTTGGGTGTGGGCTGTAAAAGGCATTCAGGAAACATTAGCTCCCTTCTACCCTTCTCTGGTGTGATGGTGTTTTTAGCCCTGTTGCTCTAATGTCGTGGCCATCTTCTTACCTGTAGGTGAGAGACAGGCTGAAGAGCGAGAAGTAGCCCTGGTTGGGTATGTGTTAGAATGAATGAACGAACTGCTGCGGGGGTTGACCTCATGAGGAAGTCTGATGTTCTGCTCGGGGAGAGTGGTGGGGAGGTTGTGCTTGTGCCAAACACGAAGCACCAGACTTTGTGGGTTTGCTTTCTGCTTGCAATAGTTAGTCTGCTCCTGCCACGCCTCCCATCTGTAAACCACCACCAACACAAACTTCCATGTCCACCACACATCTTTGTTTCTGTTCTGACGACTTTCATCTCCACCTGACAAAACAGGACAGCCTGAGTGCCTTCTGGCTGAGGTTCCAGGTTGGCTGGCTGTGTTCTGGGCCTGGTGAACTGATCCAGTGTGCGCTTCTCTCTTGGTCAGGTGAGATCACCCGCTCAAAGCAAGTTGACCCTGTTCCCAGGAGGAGGGAAAGTGGCAACTTTGTACTTGTCTCAGTTCAGGGCGTTGTGTAACCTGCTCCCCACATGGTGCTCTTCTCCGTGGAACCACTCCCAATTCACTCATGAAACTGGATTCCAGTCCCATGGATGGCTAGCCTAGTGTCCTTCTGCCTTTCTCATATGTGCAGGCCAATGTATCTTTCTTTGATTGTGAGTTTCCAGAGAAGAGAGGCTTAATTAATCTCCTTGTATGTGTGAAATACCTTGTGAACAAACTTTGTAAATGCTTTTGTATCCATGAGGATAAAGTGTCTGTCTGGAGAGAAGTGCGGAGAGGTGACCCACAGTCAAATGTGTGAGAAAGGGAATCAGCTCTTAAATGTAAGCACCATGAGAGAATATCCCAGCATCTAGAACAATGCCTGGCACAGTAGTTGTTGAGTAAATATTTCCCAAATGAAGGAATGAGTCTTATCTTAATTTAAGTATCTTTCTAAACCTCGTTGTAGTTACCTCTGAGTTACCCAGCATGCCCAGCATCGGGAACTGTAGTTTTTATTAACTATTACCAAAGTACCCAACAGAAGTAAAGACTTGGCAAAAAAAAAAAAAAAAAAATTGGGACGTACGAGAGTATACAGCACTGAAACTAACAATGAACTTGGTCCAGAAGCTACTGCAAGACCGCCCTGCACTTGGGGGTTGTCATTGTATAGGTCAGACCGTCATGCTGTAAGAAGGAAGTTAATAGAGTGCTTTGATAGAATGCTAAGAAACATGGAGTTTCTCTATCTCCTTAGTGGCTGGGAATAATTTTATGTCCCCTCCCGCTAAACTCGCGTGACAGAAGAGACCAATGTGTTTTGTACTGTCTGGGCCACTTGAAGATGGTCTCTGTCATCTTTAGGACAGGGTTTTTCAAGACATGTCTTCAAGCAGTATTTCTAAACTATGCCACTTTTTTTGGCTCTTCATGTCAGAGACAGAGAAGGAGGAGGAAGAGGAGAGGAGAGAGCAAATGCACCAGACACATGTACAGAAGCCAAAGAGTTTTTAAACTCTCTGCATTTTCTTTTACAGATCTGAAGAAAACTCTCGCCGTGCTGTTGGATAATATCTTGCAGCGCATTGGCAAGTTAGAGTCAAAGGTGGACAATCTTGTAGTCAACGGCACGGGAACAAATGCGACCAACTCCACCACAGCTGTCCCCAGCTTGGTCGCACTTGAGAAAATTAATGTGGCAGGTAAGAGCAGCTGTTGTGCGGCCTGACGTGGAGTCCGACTGTGCTCTGACCTGGGAAAAGAATCAAGGAGCACAGTGGTTCTTATTGGGGTAAACGCCATCAACTCGGTACGACCCCTCGGAAGCTGATTTTAAATTTATTTTTGATTAACATGTTAAAAGACTTTAAAGGCTCATCGGGATGTGTAATATCTGGTGGTTTCTGTGACACGTTTCATATAATAAGCTCCAGAATTCACTTTTAATGAGAAGATTCTTTGCATGGATAAATGGAATAGAGAGGTTATCTGGTAGGTTTGTGCCAGTTAGAGATCCTTTCTCCTCCCCGTTTTTATCAGACAGTTTCAAAAGTCTGTTCTGTGTAAGAGATGCTCTCCTTCCCATTGGTAAAGAAGGAGCCACCATTGCAGAAAATGCGTTTTGTGTGTACATGGGGAGATAGAAAATCTGGAAATGGGACTGATAAAATTAACGGCCCTTGCCTGAGCTTGGCTGCTTCTGTCGCTGCTCCCGGACACCACCCTGCCTGTCTCCCGGGGATGCACTTTGTCTAGCCCCCTCTTTAAAGTGGAATCTTGGATGAGAGAAGAAGCATAGATTAACCATGAGAGACTATGGACTCTGAAAAACAACCAGAGGGTTATGAAGGGGCGGCGGGAGGGGGTGGGGTGGGGTGGGAGGTTGAGGAACCAGGTGGTGGGTAATAGGGAGGGCACGTACTGCATGGAGCACTGGGTGTGATGCCAAAACAATGAACACTGTTATGCTGTAAATAAGCAAATAAAAATAAATTAATTAAAAAAAAAAAAAAAAAACAATCCCAGATCACACACAGCCTGGTCTGCCCAAGGCTTATGCTGGATGCCCCCTTTGTACTGCCCTGGGGTCCGTCTGAGTCTCTGTGGTTGAGCTAGGATTTGCTTTCATTAGAATGAAAAAGCAGAGAGCCTGAGGATAAAGATGAGTTGCTTTGGGTGAAGGGTTGTAAATGAGTCGTCTGTGCTCCTGGTGGTGGTATCCAAACTCTACTTAATGGATAAAATAAGGAGCTGGGTTGCTTTCTGCTACTTTGAAAATCGAATTTAGCGTCCTTTTGGGTTTCCCTCTACCTCTCACTTGCACTGTAGAAATGTACAGACTAAAGTGGGAGAGATTCTTTCCTTTCCTACCTCCCAGTGTCAAAACATTTAATTGTTTCCCATTATGCAAGCTTGTTGTATTACTTTTCTCTTCTGTTCTTTGCCCTTTAGCAAGTGTTAAATTACAAAATATATTTCTAATAATCCAAAGTGTCCAACCAAAGAAAGGTATTAAAAATAACTTTTAATTACAACACAGAGGCTGTGTCATCTGGGCCAGAAATCCTATCTTCCCTGCAGTTTCCAGCAGCTTCTGTAATTAGACAAGAAAACCTCCCACTGTGTTGAGCTGCTTATTAATAAATGGAACCCATGCCTCTCCAGTCTCCACTCCTCCACCCCCGTCTGCAGTAGGCAATGTTATTGGACAGGTCCTATCTGCTGACTTCATGGCAGTTCTGCATTATCCGATTTCCAGAGGTGGAGTGGGGTTGCTCTGCCTTGACCTTTGCCGCCTCCCACTGTCTCTGTCCTACACAGCCCCTGTAAACAGGTCTGTTGTCATTCTCTGCCCTGATGAGGCATCAGCCTTTGGCTGTCCTCTTTGTGTGCCAGGCTCACTGGGAGGCTACTCCTACCTAGGCTCCAAGTACCTGGGTCCAGAATTGTAGGTGGACCTCCAGGAATGAAATGGGAGGGAGTTGGTGATTACTTCCTTGGAATGGGTTCCCAGCCGCACATACTGAGTGAGTTGGTTGACGCAATTAACATATACCTCTTGAGCACATTCTCTAAGTTGTTAGCTCTGATGGGTCTCCTTGCTCTGTGCCACTGGTGCTATGTTTTACTGATATTTAAAGAACCAAAGGATTTTGTGTGTTTTGTGGGGTTGGGGAGATGGGGGGAGGAGGGAGCAGATTTAGAGTTGTGCCTCTGATAATTCACTTCATTCTCTTTCCTTTGTATTTTTTGTGTGTGAACCTCTCTGTGTTTGAGATTTTTGTTGGCCCATCAGGAAAATAACCTATATGCCCAAAATCCCATCGACGGTGGCCATGTAAATGGGGGTAGCTATGAGGCTTCTTACAGGAAGGTGCATTGTGAAGGTGGGTAGAATTGAGGCATAGGGGTCTTATGGAAGAGATATAGACTCCTAGGAATGGATTGTGACCCAGAAAATAATTGGAAGGGAGGGGAGGAAACTAATATCCAGTAGCCATCCAGGAAATACCAGTTAATGTTTGTGACCCTTGGAGGCACACGATTTCACCCAGTCTTCTCAACATCTAGGAGAAGCTAGTGGTTTCACAGGTTTTATGGAGTTTGGGTGTTTGGAGCAGGGGCTACCTTTGGTATTGGAATCCCTTGAGCCTCAGCTTAAGACCGAGCACCATAAAGAGGAGAAATGGTAAGTATTGGCTGTCTTCTTTGCTTTCATTTGTAAATCATCACAAATGGGCAAGTTTTGAAAAATAGGCTGCCATTTTCTTAGAAGTTCCTGGAGAGCTGACAGTTTCCTGGGATATTTAATAACTTGTCTAGTAAGGAAGTTCTCCATGTCTTAAGGGTCTGTTTTTGTGGCCAACCTGTGTAAAAACAAGCTTGTCCCTGTGTAAGCATGTGCCTTCCTCCCTTAGCAAGGCTCTGAGGGAATAGAGCCATCCTCCTTTATTTCCCTGGAGGGTTGGGGAGGGGAGCTTTATATTTTGTCAGCTAAACAACTTATATCTAAACTCTTTGCCCTGTCTGCAAATGAGAGTGCCAAGAAGAAGGACAGGAACTTCAGTTTGTAGCCCTTGCTCAGGAAGAAGCCATTTCTTGCTTTTGTTACCCTCTCTCTGAGCCATGGCCCTACAGGCCCCGTACCCCTACTGTCCTAACAGGAATGGTTCAGAGCAGGGAGAGAGTTCGTTGTTATAGGGTTCCAGTCCCGATTGAGTGAAATTTTTCTTTCTATCTTTTTGCATTAAGACATGTGGTAATTGCTCAGAAATGTTCTCCCTGGTGCGTCTTTACTGCTTACTCTGATGTCTTACTGTTTGCTGATGTTTCTGATTGCTTACTGTTGTGTCTTATTGCTTGCTGATAGATCTTCTGGTTGGCTCTAAACTGCTTCTAAATTGGGTACCATGGCAGTTGAAGAAGGGTTCCCTAAATTTATTTTCTTTTCAGGGATAGCTCCATGTGTATATGCGTGTACGTGCCCTTCCTCTGTTCAGCTGTGTTCTCTGTACCTTTTATCCAAAATGGCTTTTCTTTTTTTTTTTTAAGATTTTATTTATTTATTGGACAGAGAGAGATCACAAGTAGGCAGAGAGGCAGGTAGAGAGAGTGAGAGGGAAGCAGGCTCCCTGCCGAGCAGAGAGCCCGATGCGGGACTCGATTCCAGGACCCTGAGATCATGACCTGAGCCGAAGGCAGCGGCTTAAACCACTGAGCCACCCAGGCGCCCCCAAAATGGCTTTTCTTTCCAAATTTATCACTCTCGGGCTTTTGGATGATGTGAAAGGGATGTTCCCCTAGAGAAATCTAGCTGGAAACGAACTTCATTGGAATCAAGAATTAGCTTGAACTGCATTTTTGAGCTTGGTTTATCTTGTTGAAGATGTAGGTGAATCAAAGAAGCTAAAACCTAGATTTAAAAAATAAATCCCCACCCTTCAACCAGTCGCCTAGTAAATCAGTTGCTCTTCCCTGAAAGAACTTGAGTGTTTCTTTGCCAAAATTATCCCCTTTCAGAGTGATGTTTTTGTTTTTGGAAAGACCGATTCTGCTTTTCTCTACTTTTATGGTTTTAAATTATGATGCGGAGCGAATAGTGTTGGATCTGGAGTCTTTTGCCATGTGCTAACATAGGGGAGAGATTAAAAAAGAAAAAAGAAAACCAAACCAAACAAAAAACCGTGATCATGAACGCGCTTGCCATCTGAGGCCCGAGGGTGTCCCCTTAATCTTTGTTTAGCCCATAGTCTTGTTCAGAGCCTACCTGTTGACAGTACTCGTAACTGCCCACGCGGATTGGATGATGCTCGAGGGGACAGCATGTGGTTTCACCGCTAAAAGGAGTTTCTCCTTCTGGAGAAACAACTTCTCCTCTTTTCCATTTCTGCTCCTGAGGATTTGCTTGGAAGTGGTGCTTGGCATTTCATTTCCCTTTCTCAAACCTTAGCAACACCACCTATGAAGTAGGGTTTTTGTTTTTTGGTTTTTGTTTTTCGTTTTGGCCTTTCATGTCTGAACTTCCCACAGATTCTTCCCTGCTGTGGTGCCCTCACAGCAGGTGATGATTACAACACTAGATTGTAATATTTTGGAGAATCGGCACTTTGTGCCACTCTCCCTATCAGGTGGGGGGGTGTTGCTTGTTTCCCTCTGCATTTCTTTCTTTATACTTGGAAGAACCGGCTCTTGTCTTTCCACATCAGCTGAGGAACTGGCCAGCAATGAGTGTTTGCTAAAAGGCACAACTTAATGATAACGTTGCTTTTGTGTTACAATCACTTAAAACAGACCGGAAGGTGCAGGCCCAACTCCAGTGGCTGGTTTCTAGTGTTGAGTCTCCACGGAATGGTAGCGAGGCCTGCATTTCCCAAACATGAGCAGCCACGTGTGGTGTATTTCCAGTATTTCCAGTAGCTGCTGGCCAAGTGCAATGTATTTGATCTGGGTGCTGTTCCCAGGAAAAAGAATCATAATTATTATTCTACCATTTAAAAATTGCAAATGAAAAATGTCCCTGCTGAGTTTCAGGACTTGCATTTGCAAGTGCAATTTTCCCCCTTTTGTGCTGCTAATGGACCTTGAAATTAAGTTGCACCGGTGCTCTTTCCTCTTTGGGTCGCCCCTCTTATCAGTTGTGTTGGAGTAGCACCTCAAGTGCCCCAGCCCCCTGCCCAGCTCCACAGGTGGTTTCCTGGGGATCAGGTAACGGGCCAGCCTGTGGGGCCCACAGGTGCTGCCTAGAAGCAGGGCAGACCAAGACTGCACGGTGCTTTCTTATTACTGTGAGCGAGAAACAACCATGTTTCTCCCATTGACACATCGCTCTCTGTTTCATTCTTTGTCAGGGCAGCACGAAAGACTTGGCTACCTGTCAGAAACAATTCTTTTGGTATCTTCCTAGAAAAATGTGTGTCATCGCTGGTGTGGTTTTCACTTTGTGTGGTCAGGGTGTTTTGATTTTTATCATGAAGAAGGAGAAGGAGCGCAGGAGGAGGAAGAGAAAGGAACATACGGTTCAAGAGAAGTGATGCCGCCCTTTGAGCATGGCTTTTAGAGCATTGATTCTCAGCTGCAGGCGATTTTGCCCTCCCCCTCCCACCTACACATCCTGACCACAGGTGGCAGTGTCTGGAGACATTTTTGGTTGTCACTACTAAGAAGGTGCTATTGACATCTGGTAGAAAGAGGCCAGAGATGCTGCTAAACATTTTATAGAGCATAAGCTAGCCCCCACAACAGCGAACAGTCTAGCCCAAAATGTCAGTTAAGCTGTGTTTGAGGAGCTCTGATTTGCAAGGTGGCGTTGGAGTCTGGTGTTCCACGTGTGACCAGTGCAGAAAGATGCTGAGGATGTTGGGCTCAGCTCGTGGGCCAGCCTCCTTCTCTCTTGCTCTCAGGGCTATTTGCAAGTCCTGAGCCCCAACCACTTTTAATTTTGCAACTGATCTTTAAGACCTCCAAGAAAGAGATTTTTATAAACTCCCAGAAGGCTCTTGGGATCCTGACCTTAAGAAACTCCTTTCCTGGACCCAGACCAGTACATTTTTGGCAACACGCATTTTACTCCTGCTTATACAGAAGGTAATTATTTCTTTTCATGAAAGAGCCGCTAATTCAGAGTAATGATGGCAAAGCAGCCTGAGAGAGTAGATTTAAATTACAGGAATGTTTTAGAGGAAGTTCTATTTTATTAATTTTAAGCATAGTATATAATTATCAAGACACGAGAGAGTAAATTAAATAAGTTAAGGAAAACAAGACAGGTTCCCAAAGATCTACTTCGCAGCATGAAACAGCCTACACAGCCTATTTGGAGCAGTAGGAAAGGAGAGGATCCCGAGAAAGGTAGGTTGAGGCAATCTGTGGAGAGTTTTCAGTGTAGAACTCGGGAGTTTGTGTTTGTTCTGTAGGCAGTGACAGCTGAGGAGGCTTTAAATAAAGCCGGTGGATAATGAGATGAGAGAAGAATTAATGGCCATGTGGAAGTGGGGTGCCTTAAAGGGGGTCCAACTGGAAGCCGAGAGAGAGTTGAGTGGAGCAGGGCGGAGAAGGCTTGAAATGGGGCCTGGCTGTGACGCCCAGGGGAAGGGGGGATTAGAGACCCATGGCGGGTGGAGCTGACCTGAGGAGGACACTGTGGACCATGCGAGAGGATGGGGAAGGAGCTGTCGTCATGACGGGGTGATGCCTTTATTGAGGAAACAAGCCAGCAACGCCAGGATCTTATGAAGACAGTAACCACATGTTAATGCTGCAAACACATGTTGAAGCATATCCATTTAAAGGACTTTGGAACGTCGGTTCCGGTGCTCAAGCCATGGATGTGTTCAGCGGTGTTCTGGAGCCAGGCTGCTCTGGTTCGAGTCCTGGCTCTACCACTTTGTGTCTGGTGACCCTGGGCATCTTTCTGAACCTTTCTAGGGCTCTATTTTCTCGTCTGTACCGTTGGGGAAATACTAGTAATGCCCGCTTTTATGGGGGTTGTTGATTAGGATTAAGTAAACTTCTTAGGTGGGTGGCTGGTACAAAGTCAGCACTATATGAGCGTTAGCTAATTACAGTTCAAAAGCATTAATTTTGTTGATGTCAGAATGGAAATTGCATTGACTAGGTACTGAAATATCACCACTGGTAGTGACTATAATAATAATTGTGTAGTGCTGTATGGATTAGAAAATAGTTTCTCATATGTTACTTCATTTGAGTGCTTTAAACTTACAATTCCCAAATTGACCTTTTTTTTCAATACTTAAAGGCTTAGCAGGAAACCCATGTATTTGTCAATAATCTCTTAAAAGAGGCAAAAAACCAAAACACCTTAAACAGGGAGTTGGGGGCCCATGCAGTTATCTAGTTCAGAAGATGATGCTGAGCTCAGCCCTGCTGGGTATAGACATGGGGACCATCTTCAAGAAGTACAGCTGTATTGGCTTCTGAGTTGGCTTCATTCTAAGGCCATCTTCTTGAGGTGGTGGTTGAAATGGTGACTGTGGGGTCTAAGTTTCTGGGAGCATCATTGGGGAGGGTTCTGAGCATGTAGTCACAGTGCTCAATGACATCCTCATTGCATATACCTGGATTGTGCAGGTCACCCCAGTGTTTCTTGGGCGGTGGGGGAGGATTCCAGGCAACAGATAAAATAGGTATGGCGACCACAGACGCATGTCACATTATGGTTTGGATTTCCAGAATTGTCCTAAGCCTGACTCAAACTTTTCTTTCCTTGGGGGTTCAGAGGACACAGCTCCGAGAATGCTAACCTTTCTTCTACCATTTTAAATGCTGCTGTTCTGGCTGAATGTGCACAGCCCTGCTGGGAGCTAGCCTCGCCTACACCATGCTATTTATTTATGCTGTTACACATTTACATGTTTCTGTCCTCAGCCTGGAATGCCCTTCCGTTTTTCTGGCTCTTAATTATCATCTTTTTCAAAACTCCTCTAAAAGCACTGTCTCCCACAATAAGCCTTATAGAGACCCTCCAACCCCAGAGGTTTCTGGTGCCCTTGCTTTGTCTTCACCACGGCTGTGGACATCCTCGGACCTTCCCAGGCTTCAACTGTCTCTGTAGCCAAGCTCTAAGATCTTTGAAGGTATGGGCAAGATAGCCTACATTTTTCATTTGAACCCAATACCTACCTGGGATCCCGGCAAATAGCAAGTCCCCAATAGGTGTCCAACTGAATGTGCTCCTCCCTCTCTGGGACAAGCACCAGGGTCAACCACTGTCCTAGAACTGCTGTCACGACCGTGATGACCACACAGTCAGTTCTGGATCACTGTTTTTGCCCCTGGCCCGCTTTGATATTTTCCTGAATACTTCAGGATTTCCCAGAAGCACCTAGAAAGTTGACTGCTAACCTGTTCAACGGGGAAAATGCTTTTGCTTTGCTACACTTTCTGAAAACTAAGGTTCCATAATAAGATCATTTGCTTTGTACTATTTGGTGACTAATTATGCAAGTAGGCTTCAAACAACTCCGACGAGCTGTAATATAAGAGAGATTGCTCTGAATGAAGAGTCTTTGCAGAAAAGCAGGAACCCACTGATAATAATGCCTTTGAACTTGTTACCCTTTAAGAAGTGCATAGTTTGGGACCCTGGGTGGCTCAGTTGGTTAAGCGACGGCCTTCGGCTCGGGCCATGATCCTGAAGTCCCGGGATTGAGTCCCACATCGGGCTACCTGCTCGGCAGGGAGTCTGCCTCTGTCTCTGACCCTTCCACTTCTCATGCTCTCTCTCTCTCTCTCTCATTCTCTCTCTCCCAAGTAAATAAATAAAATCTTAAAAAAAAAAAAAAGTACATAGCTTTTTCACTTCAGAAAGTCAGAGTAGGAGGGCACCTGGGTGGCTCAGTCAATTAAGCATCTGCCTTCAGCAAGAAGGAAAAAGGTCAGGTCATGATCCCAGGGTCCTGGGATCTCTCTCTCTCCCTCTCTCTCTGCCCCACCCGCCCCAACATGCTGTTCATGCTCTCTCTCACTCTGCCTCACTCTCAAATAAGTAAATGAAATCTTATTTAAAAAAAAAAAAAAGTCGGAGTCTGTATCCCTATGAGGAATGCTGTTTCTCCCCAGCCGCTTGAGGGTGGTGGAGAACAGGAGCTCTCAGGAACGTGCAGTGCCGTCCTGACCTTGGGAACTTGTAGGGGCTTTACTCTCATGGATGCAAATGCCTCTACACAGGGCTGTTCAGTGGATCAGAGATAGGACATGCTGAAATAGACTTGGTTGTTTTGTTTTGTTGGTTTTTTTTTTTTATTTTATTTATTTGACAGAGAGAGAGATCACAAGTAGGCAGAGAGGCAGGCAGAGAGAGAGGAGGAAGCAGGCTCCCTGCAGAGCAGAGAACCCGATGCGGGGCTCGATCCCAGGACCCTGAGATCATGACCTGAGCCGAAGGCAGCGGCTTAATCCACTGAGCCACCCAGGCGCCCCTAGACTTGGTTGTTTTAATCAGAAGGCGACAGATCCCACTTGCTCTAATTTGGCTAAATGAGGTACGTGGATACAGTTGTGCTCTCATCCCGCGGACGGTATTGATTCCGGAGACCTTCCACAGCCGCAGCACAGCAGACACTCCCCCACAAACACTCCCTTGTCTCTGCCGCTCCATCCTGTACCTGTTTTTATTGACACCTATTTCAAAGAGGCGTTCTAGAACCTGAGATTTAAAAAGTCGGAAAAATTGTAGAATTAAAGTTGTTTCCCTGGGGGCAGGAGACCGTATCCATCGCTGGCTGGTTAAAACGGTTTCTTAGCTATGGAAGCTTGTGGGATTTCGATGGACTTTCTTTTAAGCTCTGCTGTTGGCTTTGCAGATCCATAGCTTCTAAAATTAGGCGACCTAAAGGAAAACCAGTTGCTAGTTTTTGTTGATGTTTTTTCCTTCTTGGTGTAGCTCGGAAAAGGAAGAAAGAAAGCCTCTGTGGTGAAAGTGGTCTGAAATGGTTTGTTGCATTTAAAAAGGAAGGAAAGAGGCATCCAGTTAGTGGTGTGGCTGAGGGGCTGAGCGACCCCACAGTTCAGGGCAGCAGATGTCCTCCTCATTACTGTCCAGAATGATCTCCTTTCTGTCTCTCTCTCTCCTTTACCTTTGGACCTACAGCAGATCTCACAGGCTGGATCACAGCACCCAAGTCCACTCATGTCAAGCTGAGGACACGTAGCCTTGGCAGAGCCCACAGAAGGCTTGTGTGTCTGGGATCGATGGAGGGTTGAAACCGTATGTTGGTTTGCCTTGTCAGAGTTGGCCAGCTATGCTGTTAGCTGGTGTGAAGCTGTCTTGATGTTCCATGTTGGGGAGCCCTTCGAGTCAACATTAACTGTGGGAACTTTCTCTCACCCTCCGTGCAGCTAGAGACGGGCCCCTAGAAGTCATTACAGAAGAGCCACAGGGAACATCAAGTGAAGGCCTCATGCTAATGCTTCTCCCGCTGTGGGGGGACAAGACTGAACAGGTTTGTGGTTTAGACACAGACTTTGGACCCTGACAGCCTGGATTCAAATCCCAGCTCTGCTACCTCCTGCCCGTGTGTCCTTGGTTGAACCCAGTCAGTTTCCTCATCCATACAATGGGCATAAAGTACCTGTGCCACGGGATTGTGATGAGGGTTGGGAATTCAAACACAGGAGACGCTCAAGGCCAGGCACAAAATCAGAGCTCAGTCACTTTTGGCCACTGGGACTTGCACTTCTTAACCTGACTCCGAGTTTGTCCTGTGAGCCAGAGGGTAGCAGCAGATGGCTCGTGCTTATCGAGTGTGTAAACTACCTAGTCTTGGTGCTGTCTTTTATAGAGAAAATAGTATAGGGACCTGGGGAAAGAGATTTCTGGAAACTCCTTGGCAGTCACACGCTAGACCTGATCTGGTGTTAGACAATCTTGGCCAGAACTCCTGGAGCCTTTTCTACTCATGCTTGGCATCTTATTCCCCATCACTGAGTCTCAGCTCCATGCTCTGTACAGGGGAGATAGCGATGCCCGTGCTGTCCTCTGTGCCCGTGGGGGTGCAGTGAAATAGTGTGTCTGAGAGCCGGGCACAGTGTCTTCACCCCACTTACCTACAGATCCCACTCTTGGGGGTTAAAAGGGTAGAGGCACAAAGTACTGGCAGACACTGTTGGATGTCTTACAACCAACACTGCCTGTATGCTGCCAGGCCTTGTGTCAGCCAGTGCAAGGGCATCCACGTGGGAAACCAGGACATCTGTTGTGAACAAAGGGCCACGCCGTGCAGTGGAGGAGAAGGAAGGGAGTATTGGCCGTGCCCAAAATACCTGTCTTGACCCTCAACCTAGAGCTACTTTACACAAGTTCAAGAGGACCCATTGGTTTTGCCTGCCTTTTGGCCTTCGGAAGGACCTTCAAACTCTACAACCATCTAGGGACAAGGATAGGGATAGAAGTGATCTATAGGAATTGGCACAGAAGAAATTTCTAAAGATTTGATTTATTTGAGAGAGACACACACACACAGAGAAAGCATGTGTCCATAAGCCAGGGGGAGAAGCAGAGAAAGAGGGAGAAGCAGACTCCCCATTGAGCAGGGAGACCAATGCAGGACTTGATCCCAAGACCCTGAGATCATGATCTGAGCTGAAGGCAAACGCTTAACAGACTGAGCCACCCAGATGCCCCAAGGAATTTTTATAATCACGTGGTGGAAGTGATATGACCCTGGTCACAGCAAGCTGAAGAAGTCTGGAAACTGTGCCTGACCCCTGGCTATACTTTCTCATTCCAAAGTAGGGAGGGGAATTGTAGCTGTAGAGCTCAGCTCTCACGGGAAGATAGTCATTAACCTGTCTAAACTTTATGCTAATAGAACTTTCTCGATAATTGCTTTCATTAAGTATGGTTAATGTGAGCAGTACAGGTTGTGGCAAGATTAGCGGAAGACCAAAGTAAATATTTAGGACTTTGTTTCAGGGTTCATTTGGGTTGGGGCTGAGAGAAGATTAGTAAAAGCTGAATCTGATGGTATGTGACCCTGAAATTTAGTAGACCACTTGACTGAAATTCCAGTGGTTTCTCTTTAGTGGCACTCTCGATCCCAATTGAGTGTCCTCCAAGTGACGGTTATGAGCTCTGCTCTCTCCCTACATTTTTGGCCCCTGTCAGTCAGAGTAACACGGTGCTGAAGAGAAACTGCCTTCTCTCTACCTCCAGGAATGTTACGGGGATTAAGAAGGTGGCTGTTTGCACATGGTTGTGGCATATAGAGAGGACTTTTGCTCTCTTGAAGTAGAGGGCTGTTAGTAGCCACTGAATTGGCCTAGAAAGCCCATGATGAGTGCTTGTTCATGGCTGGGCATGCTGACCTGTCAACTGAGGGTTCTGAGGGGTGCACTCAGCTGTGGTTTTCATGCCTCTCAGCTATCAATGACAAAAAGCAGCCATAATCTGTCTTTGAGTCTATGTAGTAATAAGGTAGTATTTTCTTTTTTCTTTTTTCTTTTTTTTAAGATTTTATTTATTTGACAGGGGGAGCGAGAGAGAGCATGAGAGGGAAGCTGCAGAGAGAGAAGGAGAAGCAGGCTCCCTGCTGAGCAGGGACCCTGATTTGGGGCTCCATCCCAGGACCCTGAGATCATGACCTGAGCCAAAGGCAGATGCTTAACTGACTGAGCCATGCAGGTGCCCCAAGGGTAGTATTTTCAAAAGGAAGGACCTTATAAACAGCATTTTTCTTTTATACCACAAAAGAGAAAAACATTTCCTTAAAAAAAAAAACAAAACAAAACTGGAAATAAAGCAGTAAACCAGGTGAGGAGATAGCAGGGAAAGGAGGTACTATTTCCAGTTGGGCACTGTCAGGGAAAACCTCTCTGAAATGACACCCAAATGAGTGAGCGAGGGAGACATAAGGGTGCCTGAGGAAGGCTGTTCCTTGTGGAAGGATCATGATGAGACCCAACGTATGCAGCACCCAGCCATACAGGCTCCATGCTGGGGCTGCTGGGTTCGAATTTGAGTTCCAAGAGTGGTGTGACAGAGGCCAGCACATTTAGAGAGCTCACATCTCCATCTCCTCATCTATACTACAGAAACTAGCTCACATTGGGACACTGGGAAGCCACATGAAAACATGCATAAGGAGAGCTGGCACACAGTGCTCAGAAAATATTAGCCATTATTATAATGATCAAAATGTAGTTTCAGCAAAATGGTTTTAAAAGGCTCTCTGTGTGACTTTGTTCCATAGACCTTTTAACCAAAGCTAACGAGCTTCCCAATTTTTTAGAGGCACCAAAGTGGGGGCAAGTTCTATTCATTTCAAAGAATAAGCTAAATATAGTCAAGACTTTAACAGAAGGATCACACATTTGGGGTGGGATTTGGGCTTTTGGTCACAAAGTGGGTAGAGTGGGTGGAGATCAATTTCTTGTATATGTTTTCCTGTCTATTCAAATATAAAACCCCTGTTGAGGAATGTAGTATTTGTTTTTACAGAAATCATCCTTGGTTTGGGAGTGTTGCTGTGTGACCTCGAGTCCTCAGAAGGCCACAGCGAAGTTGTCATTAGTCCTACGTGGTATTTTTGAGGCTTGACCTATGTTGGGTTCTTGATTTTAGCTTCATGTGTCCTGAAAATGGTACTTGGATAAGTAAGTCATAATGGCATATCTGGATCCAGGATCCAGATTTTCTCACTGTTTGAGTCAACTCTTCTGCTCCCCATAACTTGGGATGAAATCTTGGACGTGTGGAGTCATGGGGTGAAGGTCTGGCCTTCTGTGGGTGACATTCGATCTCTGCCAACTGTCTTAGTCTCCAAAGGCGAGAATCACACAGATCCCCCTGGCCACTGGATTCTCTCTGTGTGTCTCCGGGGCAGCAAAGACATGGGCCTCCATGCAGGAAGGTCTCTGAGAAATAGGCGACTGGCTAGTGATTGACTAGCTGGCACTTAGAAGATTTCAGAATGTCCACTGGCCACCAAGTTGAGGGGTGCCAGGCTAGGAGCTGTGAGCTCTGGTGAAGGAGTGTTGGGCCAGGACCCAGTATGTCTGGGTTCCAAGCCTGCTGCTGCCAGACCTGACTGTGAGAGCATCGGGTTTTTCTAGTTCCTTTTTTGTAGCCAGGTTTTCCTGGACTTTGAGAAGTGAAAGAGATGAAGACAACTTAATCCTTCCTCCAAAGTGAGAGACAGCAGTCTTCCAGAATCCTTGGTGCATGATCCTCCAGCCTATCCGAACGACTCCAGATGTTACCCAGCTTCAGTGGGCCACATTCGCATCACAGTCTATATCCCAGGCTAAGAGACCACGTACGGCCCGAGGGCCAAATCCGGTCCACCACCTGATTTTGTAAAGACAGATATAAAATACAGTCTTGCCCATTTGCCTGCCTTCCATGGCTGTTTTGGTGCTACTACTGTAGAATTGAGACATTGTGGAAGCCGTGGCAGAGACCTTATGGCCCCCAAAGCTGAAAATACTATCTTGCCCTTTATAGAAAAAAATTTAAAACAGGAAAATTTGGCCGGCCCTTATTCCCAACCAGTGGTGTTCCCTGGAGTGCGGTGAGCAGCCAGCGCTCCTGTGGCCTGAGGCCCTGGTAGGGCTCGAGCCCTGTGAAAGATAACCACCTAGATTCAGGGCAGCTCCTGTTTGGTGGTTTCGCTTGCTGGTCTTGGCTTCGCCTTCCAGAGCGGGTCCTACTCGCCTTTGTGGACATGGGTCACGTGTCCTGCAGCATATTTGTCTTGCGGCTGCATGTCCTCACCACCCTCAGGTCAGCAGGCCGTTACTGGTGCGGTGTCCTGATCCCTTCCCCTCTAGTTGCCCTCCTCTGAGCATGCTCCAGTTTGCAATACTCTCCACTTACATGGGAAGCCAGAACTCCATTCATTCTTCCAGAAACTCAGTAATCCGGAGCTTGGAGGAAAGGAGGGGACTCATTTCCCGAGGACCCATCAGGTCCTACGCACTGGACTTGTTGTGTGCAGCCCAAAGGCACTGCAGTCACAGCATGCAACAGCTGTGGCTCCAGGACGACACCTTCCAGTGTTTTCTGTATGGACTGGTGTGAAGCCCAGTTACCTCCCTGTCCCTGTTCCTCTTTTGCCTCCTGGCAACTCATGCTTTATTTATATTCCCAGAGTATGGAATTTTCCCTTAATTGCTATTCAATATTACTTTGCTTCTTTTCTAAATATTTAAATGTTATATTGACCCTTGAAGGTTTTTGTTGTCTTTTGATTTATTAGTTTTTTCTTCCAAATGGGCCATCAGTATTTCTATTTTGGTTTTCAGTCAGTGCTAGAGACAGCTTCCAAGTTGACATGGGTCCAGAGATCAACATTGTTTTAATATCATTGCTCAGCCGGTACAAATACAGCTAACTACTTAGCCTGTCACTTTCCCATCTTACCCACAAAGATACCATAAAAGGGTTGATGTCAAGATGTCATGTCACAGGACATTTCGCCTTTTCCCATTCCTGGTCTAGTGCCCTTTCACCAAGGAGCAGGAAGGGTGTTGTAGACAGTTAGTTTAGTTGGCATTCTAAGTACTGTTAAGCCATCTGTTTAATAATCGTCTCTAGAATTTTGCCAGGAATGACCAGGAAGCTTATTCTAACTTGTTAATCTTATGCTTTGCCACATTTAAGTATGGAGAAAACCTTTTACCAACTCCGATCTTCTTGACAGTTCCTTAATGGTGTCAACCTTCCCCATCCTTGAAATCTCCTTCTACCTTGCCATTCTCTAGATTTTGACAGTAGAAACTAAAGGCAGAGTTGTTGAAGACACTACAGAGAAGACTTAAAGCGTCATAGGAAATTAGAAGGAAAATCACAACCTGGGTATCCTTGTGTAGAGGTGACGCACTGACCTCAGTCAATGCCAGTCCAGCTAACACAGCTCTGCCAACGGTGTGGCATCTTACTTCACTGCCGCATGCCTCTTGTGTCTCTTGAACCTTAGTTTGTTCTTTATAGAAGAGAGCTCACGTGTCCTTTTCAAGTTGGTCCGATTCCCTTTGAAACAGCCACTTTCTTAGGAAAGGATGCAACTGTAAACTGTGACAATAGCCAGCTTGTCACTGTGGTGCTGGTCTGTGAAACCCATCTCTTCTCACCCATTCTCAGACCTGGCGCACATGGCAATGTCGAGTCTGAGAGAGGGTGTCCATGGATGGATGAGTACAGTGTCTCTTCCTGAACATGGCTGAACAGAGCAGGTTTGTGTTTACAAAGCAGACCCCCAAAAATAGCCACTGTGTATTGATGGGTTTACGTCCCAGGCACAAATAATCATTTTGAAGTACATTACTTTTCTTTTCTCAGAACAGACCTGTAAAATAATCACCCCAATTTAAAAGCAAAGCATGGCAGGGTAGAGAATAGTAGAAAATCTGCCCAAACTGGCGGTGAGAGCCTAAGCCAGGGTTCAGACCCCAGGTAGCTTGAACCTGAAGTCCCCGTTCAAAGATGCTGCCCACAGCTGGGACGATAGAATTTCACTGAACATCATGGAGAAAGATCACACATGGGGTGTTTTAAAGACGAGAATAGTTTAAGCTCAGGAGAGAAAATAATATAAGACCCAGGGCTTTTCTCGAGGTTTGGATATGATTGCAAATGTTTCAGGTGCCAAGCATACTTTGTTTTGTGAGTTTTGGTTTTTGGTCATCTTTTTGCTGCCATGCATTCATCGCCCTTTAATTGTCTTCTTACCATTAAATATTCCAAATGAGATCATTTTCTCTAGAGACATAAACCAAGAATTGTTTTCCAGTTTTCTTTTTTTTCTGCTTTAAAAATTTGAAACAATAAAAATGCTTGATAGAGTGCTATAAAGTCATTGTAGGAAATTTGGAAAATAGAGAAAAGAATAAATAAGAAATAAAAAGGACCTGCAATCCTGTTATCTAGAGCACATGACTTAACATATGGTTATTTTCTGCTCTTTTTTCTATGCCTGTAGCACATAAAAATGACAGTTATACTCTGTGTAATTTTTAAATCCTGATTTTTAAGGGAGCATTCTCTCCTGTCTTTTTTATTCTTTAAAAGCTTTATTTTTAAAATAACTACATAATTCTGTCTTATTTCATTAACTAGATTCCTATTTTTAAATCCCGCATCCCATTTTTTCCTATTACAAAGATCATAGTAGTGAACATAAGTCTCTGCATCTGATTATTCTCTTGGGAGAAGTTCTTAGGTGTAGAACAGCTAGGCCTAAGGTATGGGCATTTTTTAGGATTATTTTTTTTAATCCAATTAGGACTGATACATTATTTTAAAACTCAAATAACATGGGCTCCTAACAGCCACTGTCCCCTGCCCTGTGTATCTCTGTTCTGGCCCCCTGTCACTTAGCTTCCCCAAATGCAAATACCTTTAACTCCTTTTAGTTGTTTCTTCTAATGTATATTTTCATGTCATTCATTACCATGTTTATCCTGCTTTTCCTTACCTTATGGTTTTCAGCCTTATCTACTGATTTTCTCTAATGGAAGTTGGAAACTAAACTTTCTTTTTTTTTAATATTTTATTTATTTATTTGACAGAGATCACAAGTAGGCAGAGAGGCAGGCAGAGAGAGAGGAGGAAGCAGGCTCCCCTGAGCAGAGAGCCCGATGCAGGACTCGATCCCAGGACCCTGGGATCATGACCTGAGCTGAAGGCAGAGGCTTTAACCCACTGAGCCACCCAGGCGCCCCGGAAACTAAATTTTCTGACACTACCTGCAAATCTACATCATACTTGGCCATTCTGCATCATTGTCAACCCTTTCTCCCTCAGACACTTCCTCCCCTCCATCCTCCAGAACCCTGGTATCCTGCTGTGTTACTGTGAAATCAGGAGTCAGCACTTACTCTCTAAAGACACTGCTTAGCCATCTAATTAAATGGCATGATGCTGAATTGCCTTTTTGATACATCTTTTTGTTTTCTTTCTGAGTTAATAATTTACTGCTTATGTTTCTTAGTTTTAATTAATTGGAACAATAAATATTTCCTGATCACTTTCAGGGTGCTGGAAAATACATCCGTGAGCAAAAGAGGCAAACGTGAATCCTTACCGAAATTCAGCCTCAAGTTTTTCCATCAGAACCCCTCTTCATATGGCCCAACAGATCAGAGAGTCTATCGGATATATTTTTTATTAAATGCATCTCTTCCCAGAGACTTCTGTCCTGCTGCCATCTGACCTGATGGCTTTCTGTACTTGCCGTTCATTGTCCCGAGGCTGCCTATTATACCCCAGAAGACCCTTTCTCTTTTCCTGAGTGGGCTCTCCTATCTCCTGGATTCTTGTCTTCCTCTTTGTTGCTTTATCCCCTCATCCAGGTAAATCTCCTCTTCTAGTAGTTTCTTCAGAGAGAGGACACAAGGTGAGAACATTTTTGAAATTTCTTGAATGTTGGAAAATACCATTTTTAAAAATTGAAGTATAATTGACATAAAACCTCATTTTAGTTTTAAGGATACAACTCAATGATTTGGTTATTTGTAATAAGTCTAGTTAATGGAAAAATCTGTTCTATATCTTTAATGATACATTGGCTGAATGTAAAATTAGTTGAATATAGAATTCTACCTGTTTCTTTGACTTCTGACTTTTGGTGTTGTATTGGGGGAGTCCAGGGACATTCTCGTACCTGGATATGACCTGTGGCCCTTCTGAGAGCTTGTGGAATTGGCTTTCTCCCCTGTGTTCTGACATTTCTTGAGCTGGTGTGGGCCATATTTCATCCTGATTCTGACCCTTTTGTGAACTCCTTTCATTGGGTTGTTTAAGTCTTTCTTGGGAGGAAAGTTTTCTCGAACTATTTATTTGATCATCCTTGCATAATCCCCTACCCCACTTTTCCTTTTAGAAAGAAATTGGAATTTGCACTTACATTATGATTTGTCCTCTCTTCATACTTAACTTTTCTCTTCTGTTACCCTTCTGTTCATTTTTGCACTGTTTTCTGGAGGATTTCTACAACTTTATAGGCAGCTCCTCTACCGAATATAATTCTTCTACTTTAATCTTCATTTCCAGAGGCGCTTGTTTTCTCAAGGTTCCTTGTTTATTTTTGTAAATGGCACCCTGTTCTTGTTCTGGTTTTATGAATTGGTCTATTTCTTGACTTCTCTGTCAGATATTTCTCCCACGGTGACAGTATCGTCACATCACTTTTTGTTGTCTGTACTGTTTCTATATCCCTTAAGTTTTGTTGTTTTATTTCTCTCTCTTTCTGTTGATGAGTGTGTTTTGATTTCTCTCACATTAGCGTGTTTCCACAAATGCCTGGTAACCTGCAGGTGTTCCTTCATCTTTGAGAGGGAATCTGTCTGGAAATCTGTGGTGGGCCATGGGTGGGGGTTGGCTGCTCCTGGGCCATCATCTCACAGGAAACCAAAGATGGCATCAGAAGACCCCAGATGTCTGCATTCATCTTTTCTCTCTCTGGTTACTTTTCTTCAGAGAGGAATCCTTCAGGGCCCAGGGGACCAGAAGTGTTGCTGTGAAAACTCTCCTGCACAGCTGCAGACAGGGGCCTTGTAAAATTTGTAATAGGGAACCTCATTGCCACTTCTCTGCTCTCTCTGCTAATCTAGGTCGAGAACCTAGATTTTTGGTTCAGGGTTTCCAGAGAGTGAACCTTTACTGTTGATGACCTGAAGTCTTTAGTATAAGCATGTTAAGCCTTGATAGACATTACAAGTTATACAAGTTACAAGTTATACTCTCACCAATAAAATGAGTATTCCTGTTTTACATTCTCTAAATACTTGATGACTGACTCTAAAAAAAAACAACAACAACAAAAAAAACCAGACTTTGATGGTATAATAAATAGAAAATGCTCCTTTACGAGTGTTTCTATGATCACTAGAGAAGGTGGTAGATGGTTTCCCTTCGTTTCATGGGACTTGTATATTTTAGGAACATCCTGTTCTTGTCTTTTTTTTTTTTTTTTTTTTTAATTCTCTTGAGCACTTACTGAAGTTTGAATCCTGTTGCTGTTGTCTGGAAAGGCAGGCCTCCATGGTTTTGTTGGTTTTGTGTGATTGGCTCCCTGATGTGGCGTCAGCAGTCTCGTGCGATGATAGAGGCACAGAAAGGCTTTATCTGGCACATAATAGGGATTTCTTTTTGGACAGGTCCACATGACTTTGGGTATAAGCCTCAATGGCCATCATAGACCTGTTTCTGCCTCTTAAAGGAATATATACGAATCAGACCAGTGGCCAGCAAATGACAACCCATGAGCCAGGATCCAGCCCCCAGCCTATTTGTGGAAGTCAAGTTTTACTGGAATGAAGCCGTGCTTATTAGCCTTGCCTGTGGCTGCTTTCACATCATGGTGGAAGGAGCTGAATACTTGTGACAAAGACCATTAAAATCTAGAATATTTGTGATCTAACCCTTTAAGAAAAAGGTCACCATCCCTTGAACTAGAGGTTTGTTGGTTGCTTAATGCCAGAGAAGTATTTGCAAAGGCTCCTGAAAATGGATGGTTCCTTATTCTCATGAATAAAAACTATTAAGTGTGATTGTCATGCTTTCTGCAAAAACTAATAAGTAAGCTGACTTTGGCAGTCCTCTTTCTTCGAATGATATACGTGAGTGAAATCCTCGTGTCAGCCTCCCCTTTCCTAAATTCCCCCAAGTACTCGGTTTCCAGGAATATTTCCTTCGTGGCCATATGCTACCCGAAAGCCACCCCACTTCCCTTTTCACTCTCCTTCCCCACTCCCCACACCTTCTAAAAATACCAGATGTACAAAAGGGACTTAACCTGCCGAAACCTCTCTTTGTTGCTATTTTGACAGCCTTGCAAAAACAAATTCGTGTTTAAAAACAAATACCAGCAAACAGATGCCAGTGGTTAGCTTGAGACTCTTCGTGTGTTGAAACCACCAGTCATCCTTCATCTTGCTTGGCTGTAGGACCCCAGCATCTTCCTCTGGCTTCACCATGTCCACTCGTGGGGCTATCACCTTCATCCCTTTCTAAATCCCAAATTCTCGAGGACTGAGCCCCCCTGGCTTGGCAGTCGCCTGTGGCATGGTCTTTGCTTGGTGGAGCTGCTCTTCGGCTGGTTAGAGCTGCCTCTGCCTCTCTGACTTTGGGAGGAGAATCACTGCTCAGCTCCCTGCTTCTGGAGACCGCCTCTCTCTTGCTATGTGCTCCTGTCCCCTCTGTGTGTCTGCATGAGTCCATGCCAATGACAGTGCCCTTTGGTTGTGACCTGGACCCCAAGCTGTCGGCTGCAGCTTCCTGCGTACTCTCACATGCGCCGTGTGAGGCAGGACATCTTGACAGCAGTGCCCTGTGTGTTAGTGTATTGAGATGTGACAGCGTTCCGGGTGGTGTATGGCTCTACGTGCAGGCAGGGTGGACAGTAGGCCCAAGACTGCTGTCCTTAGCAAGCCCTGCTGGCAAGGTGGTTGGCCCATGGCTGATATCTGGGAAGTGGGATATTGGGAGGGTTCCCTGGTCAGAGCAGCACACTCTGCCTAAACTGTGCAAATAATCTAGTGTATGCCACACATGTACTCTCCTCCCAGGAGTCGTGACACTTGTCCTGTGTGAGTCCGTTAAGAGAGGGCTCTGAAGCCGGTGCCCGGTTACCTCTGGACTTGGCCCCCTGTGCCTTTCTCTTTGCTGGGTATCCTTTTACTCTAATAACTCTTCTTCTCTGTGAGGCCTCCTCCAACCCCGGGAGTGGTCCTGGGTACCCGTCCCCTGCTAGAAGGCTTCTTCTCAGGGCTGCTTCTCAGAATGTCCAGGTCTCTGCAGGCTCTGTGAACTAGAGACAGACTCTCCAGTGTCTGATCATTCTACACGCTTACTCTTCTGTCCACCCTCTCTTTACAAAGTGTACACCCAAAGTCAGCGAAGTGCTGTCGAGGGGAGCTGGCCCCACCGGCTTTTTCTCGGCTGGTGCTGCCCTGAGGTGGGTTCCCCACTCTGACTCCCTGACCGTTTCTGGCTGGAGCTGCGTGTGCTTGTTTTCGCTGCTGATGTTGTCTAGTAAGAGCCCCTCACTGGTGGCAGGGGGTTTTGTGGGAGATGAAGCAAGTGCCAGACAGAGACCAATTCCACTTCACGCTGCAATAAATTGGGGGCTGGTGGTTTTCTCGTCGTCTTCCTTTGCCACCCTCTTCCTTCCTGTGTTCTCTTCACACGCAAAGCATCATTCCTTCCCGCCTCTGATTGTGTGCTGTACCTTGGTTTGTACTGATCTTTGACCATATAAATGGTTCCTCTGAAACCTCTCCGGTCTTCCTTTAGTTCCCCCATTGGATGTGTGGCCTCCAGGGCTGGTTTTGCGTTAAAAGGGATGTGCCCCCCCCCAAAAAAAAATGTTTGCCATCTGACTGGTCAAGCATAACAGATCACCTCGAGCTTGTCGATTCTGTGGCTTTTTCTCTCCTTGGCGTCTGCTGTCAGCAGAAAAGAACATACTGGAGGGACTGAGCTGCAAAGCAAAACCAAATTCTTCAGCACTTTACAGTGGCGATAAAAAAGCATAGCAGAGAACACTTCCCTCGGTGGAGTCAAGCAGAGCGAGAACAATCACTTGGTGATTATGTGGGGGGGGGTACATGGAGTCTGAAAATTAATTACATAACTCAGGAAGAGTTTATTGGACCTCTTAGAGCTGCTGGCATCATTATGCAAAATGAAGGGGACAAGGACATCCTTTAAGGGAGCTTACATTCTAGTTGGGGAGACGGGCAGTAGACAAACAGGTTTGCATATGAGAACAATGTCAAGTAGTGATAAGGGCAATAAAAAGCACAAAGCAAGGTTAGGAGAAAATTACCTGGGACAGGTTGAATGTGCATTTTGCATGGTTGGGGAGGGCCTAGGAGGGAGTACAGTTTGAGCCCAAATCTGAATGAGCTGAGCGCGCTACTACCAGGAAAGGCACTGAAGGCAGAGGAAGTGGCCAGCCCGGTGACAAACAGTCCAGGCTTCAGTTCCTTGGTATGTCCGTAGTTCAAAGGCCAGTGTGGCTTCAGTACAGTGAGTGAGGGCACGAGGGATCTAAGCTAAGGTGGGCAGTTTTGTAGGCCAAGTTAGGGTCATTCACTGGCTGCTGTGAGGATATTTTTATGCTAATTGTGATAGCAGCTGCTATGATTACTTGTGTAGTCAGTTTTTCCTAGAAGATTATAAAAGTTGGGCTCTTCTAGAATCGTCTCATGCTCGTTATTTGGTGGTCACTCAGGCAGCAGCAAGCATTGCTTCATGTCTCCCTTGTATCAGCAATCATAGAGTTTTGTTCTTCTGGAACCTTCCATGACCATGTATCTAGGTTTCCCTCTCAAATTCATTCACAGGGTAGGCTGTGTCAGGCCAGGCTGGGTTGACATTTGTGATTACATCGTGTTTTTTGTTTGGAGTTTGACATTTTTAATTTGTGAAAGTGTCAGGCCCATTTAGCATGAAAGAGTAAAATGGAAACTTCCCTTTATGTTGGCAGGTAAATAGTACCTCATTTAGTGAGCCCTTTTCAGGTTGGTCTGTGTCTTTGGCTTGGAGTGTCCGCTGGAAAGGTAGAACCGGAAGCAGTACTAGAAGGTCCCTCAGGTTGTTTGGAGAAGAGCACTGAGGAGTGTCATGCTCGAGGTGCTCCTGGCCTTAAGTAGAACACCTAAGACCCTACTGCGTGTTCTTTCCAGTTCATCATGCGGTAGCTGGTAACAGGAGGGTTTGCTTCTATCGCCGGGACTAATCGGTAGCATTAATTTCAGGGTGCATTCGGTTCTGGTTTCTGTAATTTTGAAATTAGGGGGATTTGGGTTCTTTCTCAACTCCAGACTTTTCTGATTTTAAGAGAATTCAGGTTTACTGCCCCTTACCACCTCCACCTCACCTTGGCCAGTCGCAGGTCCCAGACATCATGGAGTGGGTTTTCTTCCTCTTTGCCTTGGGCCATAGCTGGTGGCTGAATTTCGTTGAAGGTCTCTGTTCCGTGAGCAACTCTTGTAACCAGTGGTTATACTGCAGACTTTCCATGACATACAGGGAATCTTTATCAAAGCATGTGATTTCCTGCCCCTGCAGCTCTTTGAAAAGCCACTGTAGTTGAGCCAGATCCCTAAGTTGATGAGAATTGGTACGTACCTGGAAGACCATTTTTCAGGGTAGGGTCTCCAAATAGCTTTCGATGAAAGAGGTTAGAGGCCTGCACTCCCTCCCCTTCCCCCCCCCCCCAGCTTCCCACCCCCACCCCTCGCTTCCCAGATACTGTACCTGACTCAGGGCAAATCCACTGTCATCACCATTAAAAATAGGAAGCAGGCCTGTCTCTGGGTGAGTGTAGGTCCTTAATAGACCTTCACACATGAAAGGTAACCTATTCTCATTTAATTACAGTTCCTTTTGGGTACCACTGTGTACCCTGGCCCCTCCTGCATGTTTTTATAACCCGTATATGATAATAAGTGTTACTCTCCATTGAGTGGAAAATATGCAGATTGAAATTGGATGGTGGATTCATTAAACTGCAAACGAATCCATTATCAGTGGGCACTTGGTTCCAAGCACTGGAATGGCTACTCATGCTGTGATTCTAGTATAGAAAGTGTGGAGGGAAATAATGCAGGCCTGAAGGTGTTTATATAAATAAGTACTTTGCTCCTTTTTGCCCCCTTCCCTCTTCTTCTACATATCTACCCCTGCTTTCTCCTTCCCTTCGTCTTTTCCTTCTTCCTCCCCTCTCTTCCTTTAATTGAATAAAAGCCAAGCTGGAAAACGGTCTGTGGTGATAGTGACCAAGCACCTTGAAGCTAGAGTTGACTGACCTATGGCAGCTCCCAGGGCCATGCCCATGGCTTTGCTAGAATGACACGAGAGCCCCTCCTGTCCTCATTTGTGGTCTGTTCTCACACAGAGCGGCATGGCAGGCGGGAAGCACAATGGGAAGGTGGGAGGGCCAGGCCACATGCTCTGGGAGGCAGCTTGATCCCTTGGTTCCCCTCCCAGGTTCCTGCCTGCTTGTTCTCCGGATGTCTCCGTGTCCAGCTAGGCGGGTCTAGCAGGAGGTAGTCCTCGAATTGCTTCACACAGTGCTTCCTATTCAGTAGAGAGGGCCTGTCCCCTTTTGTGGTGGTCTCAATTCTTTTGCCTCTGAGTGAGGTGCAGACAGAGGAAAGAGGAAATTGTGCTCTGCCTTCTTTCATGGCAGCAGGCCTGCACTGTCCCAGGTATTAATTAAGGACAGTGCACCTGTTGTATGGCTTCATCGACCTTTCCAGCTGCGGGAAGATCCCCACACTGGCAGTAAAGTAATTGTCTGCATGTTCATGTTTTCATTTCCATTTTCATCTCTTTCCAAGTCTTAACCTAGAGTTTCAACATGAGGATTTTATTGGGCTGTTAGGTGATTTTGCCTCAGAACCACTAGAATTCAGTATTCAGGGTATGAGATTACACTTCAGAGACAATTTTAGAAAAACATAGTGTAACGAAGGATTTTTGTTCCAGGTTCATCGCAGTGCAGGTCAAGTTCTGTCAGAGGGCCTGGTGGTCCCGCATGCTGAGGACTGTGGTTTTATGAAAGGCAGGACCATACATGGTTTTGGATGCATGTCAGTCACATACAATTGATAGGCATTTGGTGGCTCTGAAGGGGTTTGAAGATGCCATAAAAGAATGACTGGAGACTTGGAATGGGCAGAACAATCTAGAAATTATGGTTAAATTACTGTAGGCTGAATACAGTCATAGTAGAGTCAGATTGTGCTAGAGGCTGACAGTGGACTAGAGAGCCACATTAACTATGCGGCTTTCTTCAGTCAGGCAAGGAAAATGCAGTCGTTCTGGGGTCTCTTTCAGTAATTCTCGAACATTAGGACAGTGTGATAGAATGTAATAGGAAAGAAGTCTTCATGGTGTTGAGAATGGATTTCCCTCTAACTGGCCTTCTAGTTTCTTCTCTCTCTTTCTTCTCTGTTCTAATTTTAGCAGATAGCTTTATTATCATTTTAAGATAATTCATTCCATTTTGAATAAGACACGGATTCTCTCTAAGTGTTACAAGAGCAACAGGAGAGGCCTTGATTGTGGCTTGTCAGTGATGTCACTGACTTCAAGCAAACAGGAAAGGGCTGTTCAGAGTTTCTGTGGGAAGCATCAGGAGTACTGTTAGGGCAGGTTTGATACCCAAGCAGGAGTGGTTTCAAGAGGCTTGAGTTACACCAAGTTGCAGTTGGTATTTCAGTCTCTGAAACTGTAACATGACAAAGACTCCTCTGTCTTCATCAAGTTCTGCTTAAGGATAAGCGGGGTGAGTTGGATGGTTTCACAACTTTCTTCCAAATAGCAGGAATCCCGGGGTTTATGATTTGTGGTGAGACCTCAAAATGACTGCAACTTTATTTGAGAGGTAGAAAGCAAGGTGAAATTTTGCCTTTGGAGGCAAAAAGTGGTTCATGTAATAATATTTGGCAGCTTCAAGCATACATGTTAGTTCATATTTGAATTTTGACTCTTCAGAAAAAATACTGTGATCTTTGCCATTTAGGCCAAGAGATGGGGTGGAGGGAGAAGGGAGTAGGGAGCAGATGAAATCCATTAAATTTCATGTGGCGTGGTAGGCAGAGCCCATTGTATTTGAGTTGCTATAGTTTTCTGCATGGCTGTGTTCCAGTAAATTGGATGGACACATTATACTCAAAAAGAAAGTTAAAAAAAAAAAGAAAGAAAGAAATACATCATCCAATTTTAAACTTCACCACTATTGTGTATAACTAGCTGAATCTGGGAGTCAGTTTCTGGAATTTGTGGGTACTAAGTAAACACTAAATATTAAATTTCTTGGTCTGTTACTGAGAGAGTGGCTGGCTCATTCAGTTTTTCTGATTTCCTATTCTTAATATCCTTGGCATCAAATTTTCATTGGTAGAAGGTTAGAAATTTTTTTTTTCCTTTGCATTATATGACTAGAATTGAAGGTTCTTTTGCTTCCTCTTTCTTTTTGCCCCTCTTTTGTTTCTCCCTTTCACTTTTTGGAATTAATTTTAATACTTGAAAGAAAAACACGTATTCTTTATAGCATATGTGAAAGAAAGACAAAAATAGAGAATCTATACAGCTGACCTTGTTCTTTACATGTTGTAATCTACTTCATGGAGCCTCTTTTTTCCATTACTTACTGAACTGTGCTAAAATAGACTTGCCATTGTGTTAAGAAAAGAAAACAAAATCTCATTCAAATTTTAAGTCTGTAGAATCCTGAAAAAGGAGGACAGGTGAAAATGGTCATTTCCCATAATATGAAGAAATTATAGTTTAACATTACATAGTTTTGTAGTTGTTTCTGAAGACACATTGTAGGTTAGGGGCAGAATTTCCAGTTTGGTGGAGAAAGTAGCTTGACAGATCTTCTCCAAGAAAAATGATCATAAAACTGGACAGATTTGCCAAATACAACCATCTCGGGACTTTGGAAATTGATGAAGGGCCTGGCCAAGTTGAGAAGTGATCACTCCTGGAAAATTCATGAATTTTGTTTGAGAACGTGGATGGTTGAGTTGATGGCCTTTTCCCTGAAGATGCTGCTATTCTTGACCCCAGCTCAGCAGAGTACTTTCTAGCAGAGCTGAGAAAGCCAGCAGATTCATTTATTTGGAGTAGAGAATACCAAAATCCCATGTCTAGTCAGTAACAGATAGTGATCTTGGGAAACAAATGGGAATACCTCTGGCTTAGCTAGATTGAGGTTGCTTTCTGGTTTAGGGTAACCAGTGAACCAGAAGACTAGCCAGATACTTAGTATGGAGATTTAGGAAAGAAGACAGGCCTAAGTATCTTTTGTAAGCTCTTCACTAATTTGTGCAGAAGAGAAAGCGAGGGCTTACCCTGTCTACTCGTCCTTAGATGACTTTGAACTTATGTACACATACAGAGGAAACACAAGCAGCCAAGGCAGAAAATAAAAGCCCAGATAGATTTAAATATTGCTGAATATTGAATGTGCTACTGACAAACCAATCTCAGACCCAATACTGGTTGACTTCTAAGCTGTGCAGACACAGGGGTGATCCCGAAAATTCTAGGCTTAATCATTTTAAAAACCAAGAATTAAAAAACAAACTTGAGCACATACATCTGTCTCAATGGCCAAATACCATGGAGGAAACCCATTCCACAGGTTTAGTCTAGGTAAATTACTAAACAAACGAAAAAATATCAACAACTCTTGGGGTGAAGTAAGAATCAGAAATCACAACTGCTGTCATATATATCCAAAATACCTAATTTTAGCAAAAATTTGAGACCTGCAAAGAAACAGGAAGTGTTGTCCCCTGGGAGGGGGGTGGGGGGGAAGCAGTTACTAGACACTGTCTGTCAGTGGACTGAGAGCTTGAAGTTAGCAGAGACTTGAAAACACCTTTTAGGAGAACTATAGGAAGCTGTGTTTTAAAAATTCAAGGAAGGTATGATGATGATGACATAATAGTTAGAAAATCATGACAAAGTATAAAAAGAACCCAGTGAAAATTCAGGAGTTCAACAGTGAAATAACTGAAATGAAAAAAATTCACCAAATGGACCCATGACAATATTTGAAATGTGAAAAGAAATAACGAGTGGACCAGAATATGAATAGAAATAATCCAATCTGAAGAATGGAGTATAAAAGGAATGATGAAAAATAGAGTCTCTGAGACCAGCATGAGTCCAAGCATACTAATATACTATGGACCTCAGAAGAAAAGAGGAAAAAAAGGAGCAGAAAAATCATTTGAAAAAATAATGGCTGAAAGCCTACAGATTTGATAAAGACGAAAACACTTAATAAACCCAGAGTAGTAAAACACAAGGAGATTCACATATAAACACATCATAGTTAGACTGTTGAAAGACAAAGAGAAAATTTTGAAAGCAATAAGAGAAAACAACACATCCCGTCAGAAACAATGGTAACTAGAAATTAGTGTCGTACAAAGTGCTGAAAGAGAAAACCCAGCAAATTCTACTTCCAGCAAAACTGTCTTTCAAGAATGAAGGCAAGGGGAAAACATGCTCAGACAAATGAAGACTCGGATTTGTTGTGAAATAAATCCACCTTACACGAGAAACTAAAGGATAGTTCTTTTATGCTAGAAGAAAATGACACCATGACAAATGAACTTGAATCCACACAAAGAAGTAAAGAGCACCAGAGAAGGTAAATATGTGGGTAAATATAAAAGATTATGGATAGACCTGGGTATGTTTTTCCTTCCCTGAACTTGTTTAAGATTCTCTTAAAAATAACTGTAATATTATTGGGTTTAAAACACAGAGTGACTAACATAATATAATAAAAAAATATTTAAAAAACAAACAAAAACACGTATTTTGATGTATAAATTTGAACATTTGTATTGGAAAGAAGAAAGGTTCTGATTGATAAAGTAAGCCTCTACACTAAGAAATAAGAAAAGGAAGAACAAAATAAACTCAAAGCAAGTAGGACTCAAGAAGTAATATAGAGTGGAAATCTTTGAAATAGAAATCAAAACGATAGAGGAAAACAGTGCAACTAAAAGTTGTTTTTTCAGAAAGATCAAGAAAATTGACAAACCTTTTAGCTAAACTGGTGGAAAAGGAGAAAAGGCTACCAAAATAATGAGTGAAAAGGGAACATCACTAATGACCTTACAGGAAAAAAAGATTATAAGGGAATACTATGAATAAGTTTATGCCATCGTATGAGACAATTTTGATGAGATGGACAAATTTCTAGAAAGTCACAAGTAATCCATACTGACTCAAAACTGAATAACTCAATAACAAATAATGAAATTGAATTAGTACTGAAAACTCTCCCTACAAAGAAAAATCCAGGCTTACATGGCTTCATTTGTGAACTCTCTCAAATATTTAAAGTGGAAACAATACCAGTCCTTCACAAATTATTTCATTAACTAGAGGAAGAGGGAATTAACACATTCTGCGAATCCAGTATTACCTTGTTAGATAAAGACATCACAAATAAATCTAACTACAAATTATGGACTCCTGTGAACACAGACAATAATTCTTAAAATCCAAAAATGCCAAATCCTGCAACATATGAAAAGATTTATATATCATGCCTAAATGAAATTTATCTCATGAATGCAAGGTTGGTTAAACATTCAGTAATTATTAATATAATATACTATATTAATGTAACAAAGGATAGAGATCAGGTATCATTTTAATAGATTTAGAAAAGTATGGGAGAAAATTCAACATTAACTAATGAAAAAAATTCTCAGCATAGTAGGAAAAAACCTACAGGTAACATCATACTGAATAGAGAAGAACTGAATGCTTTTCCCCTATCAGGAAAAGGCAAGTTTAGCAAATTTTTTCTAGTAACGACTTAGAAAAAATAATCTAGGTTATAATAAAGCCATCAAGTCCTTGAGTCTCATTTTCTGTTGAGCCAAATTGTTTAAGTTCGTGTAAGCTACTATTTTAGAGTATAAATGTGTATGTCTTTAATGTTGAATTCTTTGTATAAATAATATAATTGAAATGTAGCATTAGAATACTATTTCCATTTGCAGTAAATCTTGTCCATATTTTTTTCCACCAGCCGTAATAAAGTTCAGAGAATTGTAGAGCTATTTATAAGGGAACTGGACATCATGCAAATCAAATTCTGTTGTTACAAATCCTTGCTTATCAAAATCTAACATCAACAAAATAAATTTCTGGGTTTCCAGATCTTGGAAGCTCTTTTAATTGTGACATAAATTCAGGATCATGGCCGAGTCTGGATGGTCCCTTGGAGTGTGTTTCGATGAGATGTTACCAGAAGTACACCAAAGAACCAAATCTGGGACGGGACTAGGGAAGGGATGGTTATCCTTGAAGCTGGTCATGGTTGGTTGAGTGTTCATGTGTGGATGGGGGCTATTTGTGTTTGGTTCACAGGGACCACTGGCTGAAATTGGGGGTAGTTGGGTCTAATGTGTAAAAGCCGAGATGTCGGCAAGGCAACAAGTGTGAATACAGGTTAAAATTTGAGCTTCCTCTAAATGAAGAAGGCGGAAGAAGAATAGAATGAGACTGACATTTAAAAAATGATTCTTTCCCTTTTCTCTGAAAGAACAATGTCCTCATTTGAGAATAATACTTTTACCCAGGTCCTTTTGACAGCAGTTTTCCATCTTGCCCGGAAAAACATGAGCTTGTCATTTCTTTTTCTCCCTTGGGGGTCATATTTGACCTTCCCCGGTAGCAGCACTGCCGTCATCATCTTTAATTCACAAAAACTCTTATCAATGGTTGGAGCCATTGTTGTTCTGTTATTCTGGGGAATACAAAAGTAGACTGATACATGGCCACTAACCTTGCAGAATTTAGTCTTAAGGACTTTGCAGTGTTTTTGAGTTATGCTCATGTGCACACACAAACACATGCCAACTAGAGGACAAAGTGAACACAGGATAGGGTTTTAGATGGTGCAGTACAGACTGAAATTTTTATCAAAGTTCACAGGCTGCCTGCAGGTATCTATTTGAGCTGAAGTATTCTTGCAAAGTTTCACATAAAAGGGAGAGTTTGAGTTAGACCTGCAGGCAGGGTTGGATTTTGAAAGTTACTTGCATGACCTTGATTAAGTTGAATAGATGGAAACAAGATTTATATGTAAACTCCTGGAGCTCTTTGATTTGATTTGATTTTTAAAAATGGGGGTACATCTGCCTCAGGATCTTATTTCTGCTGATGAGCTACAAGTATTGATAAGGATAGCTTTACACTCCGTTCCAATTACATAGTGGTAGGGCCAAGCCAAAGAGGAGGAAAAGCTAAAAGAATTCGTAGAAATTATTTCCCTCTCTTATCTAGCATTGAGATAATATTTAGATAAACATCTAATATTTATCCCTTCTCTTCTCATCTTTTATTAAGAATTTCAGACTGGGTATGTACAGGCTCCATTTAAAAAGTTTCCTCTCCAAAGCTCTCTTTCTTTAACCCCATTTGGTGGGACCAAAAACGTCCTTGGGCCGTGTCCCCTTCATGCAGCAGGCACTCACCCCTGGGACGCATAAACCTTGTCTCTTCTCAGCATACTCCCCCCAGCCTTTCCTTTTGCCATTCATGGCACTCGGGAATATCGCTCCTTTGGTATCATGCAATTGTTGTTAGATAGCTACAGAAATCATTAGTGATTATTTTATAAAATTTTTATTATCTTTTATAATATCCTGTCTTACTCTTGAGATTCTAGGGAGTTTCATTCTGGGAAATGAGACATTTATTTTTTATGCTGCTGGAATCCTGGCTTTTACTTTTATATCTTATTATCATTTAAATTCTTTTTTAAAGAAAATTCTAGTATAAACAGACAGCACTCTGTAAGTTTCCATTGTACAGTGCAGTGATTCAACAGTTGCGTTCATTACACAGTGCTCATCACTGCAAGTGTTCTCTTACTCCCCATCACCTGTTTCATCCACTCCCCCCCACCTATCTTCCCTATGGTAACTAACCTTCAGTTTGTTCTATTTACAAGTATATTTTTTTGGTTTGTCTCTTTTGTTCTTTGTTCATTTGTCTTGTTTTAAATTCCACATATAAGTGAAATCATATGGTATTTTTCTTTCCCTGACTGACTTATTTCACTTAGCATCATACTCTCTAGATCCGTCTGTGTTGTTGCAGTTGGCAAGGTTTCATTCTTTTTTATGGCTGAGTAGTGTGTGTGTGTGTGTGTGTGTGTGTGTGTGTGTGTGTAACATATGCATAGTGCAATATATATAACATGTATTAGTATATTGTGTATATATATATGTGTGTGTGTTTTATATATATATAAAACACTTTTTTCTTGTCTTTCTGAAACTAGCCATTCAGGCAAGTGTGAGTGATAGCTCATTGTGGTTTTGATTTGCCTTTCCCTGGTGATGAGTGATGTTGAGCATCTTTTCAGATGTCTGTTGGCCATCTGGATGTCTTTGGAGAAATAAATGTCTGTTCATGTCTTCTACCCATTTTTCAATTGGATTATTTTTTGTATGTTGTTGTGTAAGTTCTTTATATGTTTTGAAGATTAACCCCTTATGGGATGTATCATTTGCAAATATCTTCTCCCATTCAGTAGTTTGTCTTTTTCTGTTGTTGTTGTTGTTAATGATGATGGTTTCCTTCACTGTGCAAAAACTTTTTATTTTGATGTAGCCCCAATTGTTTATTTTTGTTTTTGTTTCCCTTGCCTGAGGAGGCATATCTAGAAAAATATTGCTATGGTTGATGTCAGAGAAATTTCTGTGTGTGTTCTGTGTTCTCTTTGAGGATTTTTATGATTTTAAGGTCTCACATTTAGGTCGTTAATCCGTTTTGAGTTTATTTTTGTAGATGGTTTAAGAAGTGGTCCAGTTTCATCCTTGCTTCCTTGTCATAGGTAAATTGATCATATAATTGTGGGTTCATTTCTCAGCTTTCTATTCTGCTCCATCCATCTGTGTGTTTTTTTTTGCCAGTACCATATTGTTTTGATTACTGTAGCTCTGTGTAGTGTATCTTGAGATATGTGATTGTGATACCTCTTCTTTTTCAAGATTGCTTTGGCTATTTGGGTCTTGTTTGGCTCCATACAAACCTTAGGATTATTTGTTGTAGTTATGTGAAAAGTACTTCTGGTGTTTTGATAGGGATTGCATTAAATCTGTGGGTATCTTTCGGTAGTATGGACATTTTAACAATATTTGTTCTTCCAACTCATGAACATGGAGTATCTTTCCATGTGTTTGGGTTGTCTTCAATTTCTTTCTTCAGTATTTTGCAGTTTTCAGAGTACAGGTCTTTCTCCTTCTTGGTTAAGTTTAAGGTAATTTTATTCTTTTTGGTGGAATTGTAAGTGGGATTGTTTTCTTAACTTCTGTTTCTGCTACTTCATTGTTAATGTATACAAATGCCAGGAATTTTTGTACATGGATTTTGTATCACAACCCTACCAAATTCATTGATCAGTTCTAGTAGAGTTGTTTTGGTTTTTTGTTGTTGGTTTTTGTTTTTTTTTTTAAGATTTATTTATTTCAGAAGGGGAGAGGGGCGGAGGGAGAGGGACAGAGAATCCCAAGCAGACTTTGCGCTGAGTGAGGAGCCCAAAGTGGGGCTTAGTCTCAGGACCCCAACATTGTGACCTGAGCCGAAACCAGTCAGACACCTAAACAATTACACCACCCAGGTGCCCCCATTCTAGTAGTTTTTGGTGTAGTCTTCAGGGTTTTCTTTATATAGGGTCTTCTTACCAGTTTGGCTGCCTTTTATTCCTTTTTATTGTCTGATTGCTGTGGCTAGGACTTCAGTACTCTGTTGAATAAAAGTGGTGATAGTGTACATCATTGTCTTTTTCCTGATCTTAAGGGAAAAACTTGGTTTTTCACCATTGGAAATGATGTTAGCTGTGGGTTTTTCATGGATGGCCTTTTTTATGTTACGATACATTCCCTACTTTGTTGAGGGTTTTTATTATGAATGGATGTTATACTTTATCAAATGCTTTTTCTGCATCTGTTGAAATGATATACGGTTCTTATCCTTTCTCTTGGTGATGTGATGTATAACGATTACCATTTGATCTGCAGTTATGAAGCAGAAGTCACTTTTAATTGAGCATCTGTGTTCTAGTGAATAGACTGGAAGTAAAGTGAGATTAATTCCTCACAGTATTGGTTGTTCACTGTGACTTTTGCAGGAAACTATTCCCTGACCCTTTGGTTAACCTCTGTATGATTGCTGAAAAAAGGAAAAATTCCTAATTACTCCTATTTCCCTCGCTTTGTCAGTACTTATTTAGGAGCTTAGTTTGAAAGGAAGAAAGCCACATACTACAGACAGGCTGAGAAATCAGGGTTGCATTTTACAAATTGAAGTCAAGTGATTTCTAGCTAAGGCTACAGACAGGGAGGAGTGAAATCACAGCCTTGCCTCTCTAAGTGTCTTTCGGGTGATCATGTCCCAGGACTGCTGACTCTTTCTCCACACATGCGGCTGCATTTTAGAGCAAAGGCTGACATTTAAACCCCTGTTCAGCTTCAGGCCCAGCACTATAAATACTCCATTAACGAGCCCACTCCAAATAAGGGACACCTAGATGCAGTCCGTAATTGAGAAAAACACTTTACCAACAGATTATACTTAACTCTGAGATGACAGTTTCCAGAATAAAGACTGAATGTCTGTTCTCTCTGTGCTTTTGTAACTGGTGTATATTGAGGGAGGCTCCAGCACAGTCACCCCACAGCGAAGCAGGTAATACGGTGCCCACTGAAGGTATTATTATTTGAGGTGCCTCAGTTGTATATTGGAGGATAAGCCTTTCCTCCTTCAGAAGGTGGTTGGCAAAGGGTTAATAAATGAAGATTAATAAAGAAAAATAATGTTCCTTCATCTGTATTCCTCAATCACAGCAACAGCATACATTTTTACAGAAACTTCGCTTAATTTTTATATGAGAGCAAAATTACGTGTAATGCAAGGCACAGATCTTAAGTGTGCCATTTGATGAGTTTTGATAAATGCGTGCATCCATAAACCAGCACTGCAGGCAAGATACCGAACATATTCATCACCCCAGAATGTTCCCTCATGCCTCCTTCTCTTCAGTCCCCATCCTCCCATAGGCAGTCCTTGTTCGGATTTCTATCACCATAGATTAATCTTGCCTGTTCTTGAGCTTCATAAAAATGAAATCTCATAGTACAAACATTTTGTTGTGTCTGGCTTCTTTCAGCATAGTATTTTTGAGATTCAGCCATGGTCGTGTAGAGTTTTGTTTTTTTTTTAAATCACGGAATAATATTCTGCTTTGTGAATATAACATAATTGATTTATCCATTTTCTTGATAATGGACATGTGAGTCATTTCCAGTTTGGACTAATATGAATAATGCTGCCAGAAATACACAAGCCCATCATTTCTTCTAAGTAGTAGTCTATATTCCCATAAGCTGTTCATAATTTTCTCTTATTCTTTTAACATCTGTCAGACTTGTAGTAACATCCCTCTTTTAATTGCTAATATTGCTCTCCTATAGTCTCTGTTTTTCATGATCACTCTTGCTAGGGGTTGTATACTCTATTCATCTTTTCCAGGAACCATCTTTGGCTTTGTTAATTTGTCTCTGAGTCAGGATTAAATCAGAGAGGTAGAACACTTGGAGGGGATGCGTGTTGGGGGCAGGTATGCACCTACATGCACACATCATTGTGTATATTAGGGGATTCATTAAAGAACTTTGACCTTACCCAGTAGTGAGAGCTGGTTTGACAGGTTCTGTAAATCTTTGTGTCTGACGCTGGAGCTTGAAATCCACAGCCCAGCAGCCAAGAAGCGAGGGTAAGTAAGAACCTACTAGAACCCACAAATACAGACCAGAGCCCATGATGGCAGAGTGACACCCTTGTGTTTGTGAATGTTGCCTCTGACCTGGAGATGTAGATGTTCTATAGAAGCTGAGGCCCTTTGCCTTGAAATGAAACAGATTTGGATGGAAGTAAATCATCACTACTCCAAATCCCCAGATTAAAAAAAAAAAAAAAAATCTGTCAATAGTAAGACTGACCAAAGGACTCTATAGGAAGAGTTGACAAACTTTTTGCATAAGGCAGTTGTAGTACAGAAGGGTCCGTAGATGATGCATAAATGAACAGCATGGCTTTCTTTCAATAAAGCTTATACAAAAACAAGCAGTGAGCCAGATAGGGCCTCTGAGCTGTAGCTTGCTATCCCCTGTTTTAGAGGTTTCAATACACTTTTTCAATTTATCATAGTCTACCTTGGGATAATATTTCAAATTTTATACTTAATTCCATTAATCCTGTATCCTTTTTACTGTTGTTTAATAATTGACATCTACAAATATTTTAAACCTCATGACACCCAGTTGACTTTCACATTAGATAGTCAGTTGATAAAGAAAGTAGGGAAGGAAAAAAATGATAGTCTTTTATATTTACCCCATATTAACATTTATGATGCTTTTCATTGTTTCTCCAGTTCTAAGTTTCTGTTGGAAGGTATTTCCCTTACAGAGTGGAGAACATTTTTCTTTCTTGCCACGCAGGACTGCTTGCTGGCGGTGAATTCTCTCATTTACTTATCTGAAAATGGCTTTTTAGGGGGCCAGCATTTTTCAAGGACAAAGATACAGAATGGTGGTTGAATATTCTAGGTTGAACATAGTTTTCTTAAACACTTCAAAAATACTGTTTCTTTATTTTCTAGCCTTCATCTTTTTCTGATAAGAAGTCAGGTGACATTTCTGTCTTTGTATCCTTTTATGTAATGTGTCTCATTTTTCTCTGGCTGCTTTCAACATTTTATCTTTGGCTTTTTAGCAGTGTGATGCTGAGAAATTTAATTGTTTTTGTCTTTCTGTTGCTGTTGGTTCACTGAGATACTGGATCTGAAGTTAATATTTTTCACCACATTTGGAAAATGTTTGACCATTATTTCTTTACTTCCTCATTTTCTCTCTTTTCTACCTCTGGGCATGCATTTAAACAGAGTTTAGCCTACATGATGTTGTCCCACTTTGCTCATTTTTCTCCTCAGTCTTGAATAATTTCCATTTTTTCAAATTCATTGATCCTTTTTTTGCATCTCCAAACTTTAGTTAATTCTAGTCTGTGAATTTTTCATTGTAGATGATGAAATTTTCAGTTCTGAAATTTCTTTTTTTAATGTGTTCTTTCCTTGTTTTAGTCATATTTATAATAGCTTCTTTATTTTCTTTGTCAATTGCCACATTAAATCATCTTGGGTATATTTTTATTTATTACTTTTCTTGACTTTGGTACACATTTTCATTTCTACCTGTATAATTATTATATATTGGATATGGTAATGATACATTGTAGAGTGTCTCTATTCTGTTATCTTCCTCTGAAGAGTATTGATTTTTGTTCTAGCTGGTAGTTAAATTATTGACTTAACCACCTTGAGCTTACCAAGACTTGATTTTATAGTTTGTTGGGTGTGTCTTTCAGTTTTTGTCCTAGTCCTAGGAAGAATTAAATCCTATGGCTGATGGGAGAACTTTCTGGGGTTTCATCAGAAGACCTGAAATGTTAACCAAACCTCTCTGCGTTATTAGGATTTGAATTCAGACTCCCCTGCCGGGAACAGCAGCTCAATCTCTGAATACCTTTTGAGCTTGCCATGGAGTCTCTCCTCTAAATGCTCAGTTATGGGGTCACTCAAAGATTTCAGGGTAGTTTATAAGCAGATTTAAGGGCTCCTCTTATTTGGTTTCCTCTCTTTAGAACTATCCTACCCTGATTGCCCAAACTTAATTCTAAGCCTATAGCCTTTTGCTTACATTCTCGTCACCTCCCACCACCAGACAGACCCCATCATGGGCAAAACCATATAAATGTGGATCTCATCCAGTGCAGTACAGTTCTCTTTCATGATCAAATTCCTTCTACTGTCTGCCCCTTCTCCTTCTCTTCATTGTCTTAAAAGTATTATCTGTAGGAAGATTATGCCAGCATTAGTTTCTCTGCTATTGCCACTAACATATAATTTCTCAGCTTTGTTTTATAAAGACTCCCAAATTAAATTGATCACATATTTTTTTGCCGAAGTAGGAGAGCTGAACTGTCTGCCCTGGCCTGGAAACAGTTGGAAGTATTTCTTATCACTGCTCTGTCTTCCTCCTGCCCATTGGTATTTATGGCAGCTCCTTCTTGCTTTGAAGACAGTAACCACCATTTCTAGGTTGGCAGGGAGAATGTGCTCTCTCTCTGCCCTGGTCATTATGGTGTGGGGCTGAGGGGGGGAAGCAAGTGAGTGAGTGAAGTTCGTTTGGGGTACTGGCATGGTGGGATAGGTCTTCCAAAGGAGATCTTCAGGTAGGAATCCCACCACCAGCAGACGAAGACCCTCCAAGAACTGACTTAAAAACTAAATGCCAGTCTAGGAACAGACCACTTCCTGAAACAAATTCCCAGTCATTTCAAAACCTTTTTGTTTCATACTGGAAGGAACCTGCATTCACGTATTTACTAGCTTTTGCTCTTGAGTAGGTGAATAACATTTCAGGGTGACACAACATTTAAGAATATGTACATGACTCTCTCAACTTCGTAAGCAATGTATCAGTGTCCAAATTTACATGGTCTCAACACCACGCATGTTTCCTTTCCACAGGAAGAAAAACCTGCTATAGGGGCTAGGAGAGCTAAAAGGAATTAAGTTATAGGACAGCCTGGTTTGCGAGAGACATCCCTAGCAAGCACAAATCTAGCACACATAGCATGTAGGTTTCATGCCAGTGGGCTAATAGATTTCATGCAACTTTGGATAAATCAAATGAGATCTGAAAATTAAGCAGCTCTCATCCTTTCTTTAAGCTTACACCCAAGAGTTTGATGTACTTGTGGGTGTTCTCAGTCTTCTGGGACTTTAGCTTCTTTTTCTGATTTTCAGTTTCTTTTTCTAGTACCAAAAACTTATTATCAGAGTATCATCTTCATTCCAAATTAACTTACAGTTTATTTTTCCATGCTAAAATGGGAGAAGGGAGGCTATAACCAAGCCACCAAAAAAAAAAAAAAAAAAAATGAAATCATGGTTCAGATGAGAAAGTGAAAAGAAAAATTTATCTTGATCTCCTATGAAAAGAATAATCAAAATACTTCATTGTTGCCTGTAGATTGGGTGGCCAATTAGAATCTCTGTCCTTCACCAGCAGCTGCATAAAGGTTTGTGCCAGGTGATTCAAAAAAGAGGCATTGTGTGATGTGAAAAGAACACACCTATATTTGACAGTTTGTACAGTTAAAACCTAGCGCATCTCCCCCAGTTATTAACTCTGTATTTTTTTCCCTTCTTCAGTTTCAACAAAGAAACACACACACAAACTGTGTATGTATTTCTCTTAGTTTCCTAACAAAATCCAAACTCCTAGCATCTTTGGCAGTTTGAGAGAAATAGTCAGAAATGTGTGTGCCTTAGTCAACTGTTGTAGAATAAAAATGGAATCGCTTGTAGTTGGAGAGGATGAAGAGAGGGGCGTGTGCTCCCATCCCAGGAGCAAGCTGCTGTTGCTGGAGATGGTGCATTATGTTCCTTTTCCTCTCCCAGGAAACCTTGTGTGACAAGAGGACAAGTTAAGGCTGTGCCCTACCTTGCTTATTGGAAAAAGAATAGGTGTAAAAATCGCCTTGGGCCCCCAGCTTGAGAATCTGATGCAGTTTTGCAAGTATTATCTTGAATTTTTAATGACTGCCACTGACTTCCCAGTATATTTTCTTAAATATAAATTGACAACCGAGGATGCACCAGAACCTGTCAGTACTGTATCTTATTTTGAAAAATAATATATACAGAAATTTTTTTTTTCTGGGAATATGACACCAGTGTAACTCTTTCTTTTTTTTTCTATTGTTTTTGATATCTAAAACTAGCATTCTCCCAATTTAGTGACTATTATGCCCATTTATTATAACTAGATTTGTATATCATACCCATGTGTAATATTTTCTGTCCCTTATATTGCTACTTAAAATGCTGACTTTTTTTTGCACAAAAAATGATAGCAGAAATTAAGTATAAACTTACAGAATATGACATTTACATAGAAATGAATACATGTAAATTTATGCGTAAAAAGAACTTTGATTATCCAAATCATATTGCAAACTCAGTTTTATTTTCTAATCCCAGAGCTATTAGGATATATAGTATATGCTGTTGTGCTGTTTATTTAAAAAGACTTGAATTTTTTCCTTCCATAAATCCAAACCATTTTAATCACTGAGTTGTATCTCACACTCTCCCAAACATTGTGACATAAAATGAATCAGAGAAGGGCAACACAGAAACCAAGCTTATACAGACAGTAGGACAAGTGTACGCAATGGACAAATGGCACGAATGAGAGCTGGTGTGGGATATTTCAGTGTGTTGGAGGAGTCTCTCTTTCTCAGGGCTTTATTGCCCTCAGCATTCCACGTTGGATTTCCAAGGTCATTCTGAGGGTGACACGAAGCCGTAGATGAACACCAGGCTTGGTATGTAGCACAGAAATGGTAACCCTGTTGGAGAGGTTTTGCTGACTGTATTTAGTGCATGAGGAAACGTAGACTCAGGATGGTTTGGTAATTTGGCCAGGTTGTCCAGGTGGCCAGTTGCAGAGGGATAATCCGTGCTACAAAATCTCTTAGACGACCCTTCCAGCCCCGCCCTCTACAGTATAGTCTTTACTCCCCTTTTCTACCATTTCCCAGGCTGGGGCTGGGCGTGGTCACGTGCTTGAAAATATCAGTGCCTGGGAGTGCAGCTCTGTCTTGGAAAGTTTAACTGTGCCACTTCCAGGACCAGGTTAGCTCACAGTTAAGAGGGCATCCAGCATGGCGGCCATGAGGGAGATGGCATTTTGTGAGAGGAATGATCTACTCTTTGAAGATTGGAGAGGACAGGTTGTTAGAGCTTTATAAATAACTTTCGAGCCTGATGCACTGTCCTCTTGGAAATACATGTGAAAATCTGCAAAGGATTTACCACTAACTTACAAAGTAGGCACCAGTGAAAGTTTAGTTAAATGAAATGGCATTTTCAAAGGCAATTTAAGAAAGACATTAGAAGCTGCTATCAACAAAAAGAAGGGGTTGAATGAACATGGACAACTGTCTTCATGGACCCTGTACTGGAAAATATCTTGAGCTTCCTGACCAGTGAAACACACGTTTTGACTCCTTGATGACTTACTTTAGCTATAAACTCTATTCATGAAGACATTATGCAGCAGCATCTTTTAAAGTGCGTGTGGGCAAACCTATCCTTCAGCTGTGGCTGGCGCCCTCTTTTTTTTTTTTTTCTTTCCTCTTTTGATTTCCTATTTTTCAGCCTCTACTACTCAGAGACTCTCAGTTCCCTCCCCATGCCATTCTACCCAGTCACTCTACTGTTTCCTGCAGTGACAAACTGTGTTCGGCTAAGCCGGAATTCAGGATTTTGTAGCCTGACATTCCAGCTTACCTTTCCAACCTGATTTCTTACCCCGAGTCCTCTGCTTTGGCCAACTTGGCCCCCCTGTCCCCTCCCCACTATCTCAGACATTGATGACTGATTGGTTACGCTTAGTCACTGGGCGGTGGATTTGCTTTCTCAGTAGAAGACTCTGGGAGTTGGAGTATGAGATTAAAAAAAAAAACAAAAAAACAACTTGCTTTGCATTTCTGGCCTTTCCTCTTCTTCAGTGTCCCTACCTTATTTTAATGTTTACTGTTTACTGGTTTCTCCAGGTGGCTGCCGGTCAGGATCACCTGAGGTGAGAGGAGCATGACAAGGAATAGTGGCTGAACCATTTGCCAGACCATTTAAGTCAGAATCTCAGGAGGGTGGGGTACCTTTTTAAAAGCTCTCCAAGTGACTTTAATGTGCAGAGAGGGTCAAGAAGGGCTGATTTATTCTGTGACCTTGGCCGGGTTACTTAATCTCTCTGAGCCTCAGTGTCTTCTACTGTGAAATGGGGATATCATGCCTTTATTGCTTGGGGTTCCTGGGAGGATGGTGTGTGACACAATGTATGGGAATGAATTACAGAAGGAGGGCATGGTGGGTACTGTGTCTGTGCTGGCTGTTACTCTTCCTGTTCTGTGTGCTTAGCACTCACATTCCCTCCTGAATATTCCTAGTTGTCCTTTAAAGCCCAGCTGGAATCCCGCTTGGCTGCTGATGACTTCAGGTACAAACTAGGCTGCTGTAACAAAGAGACCCATGACGACAGTGCTCAGAGGAGACAGGATGGTTTCTCTTTCACAGGATAACCCACTAGCAAGCAGTCCAGGCCTGCCCCCTCGCGGCCCTTCCCTCACTGAGCTGCAAGAGAGGCCCTAACAAGGTGGTGGGGTGCTCAGCTCAAAATTGGTTAGAGTGGTGTGAAGGGCGATGAGAGCTGGGAGGGTGACAAATGGGCTGAGAGGTCCAGCTTCTTCCTGTCCTTGCCGCCGCCTCTGAGGGCTGTGTCGCTGGAACTTGCATGGTGTGTTAACTTCCCTTTCTGGCGGGCAGCTGTGCAAGCTTGAGTTACATTCTAGACTCCCTCAAGGTAAAGATGGCTTTGTGTTCCCGTGTATACTTCTCGGGGAGGTACTGACAGCATTCTAGACCCTGTCATATGTAGATACATATGTAGATACCTACGTATGCCATATGTAGATACAGTATTTTGTGGAATGAACCCATGGCAGGATTTTTTTGTTTTTGTGTGGTTTTGGGAAGAGTTTTATTGACATAGAATTCACATACCATGCAGTTCACCCATTTAAAGTGTTCCGTTCCAGAGCTTTAAGGATATTCACAGGGTTCTGGGCCATGTCACCACAGTCAGTTCAAGAACATTTTTATCACCTCGGAAAGATACCCGTTCACTTTCGCCACCGCCCTCCCAGCCGCTCCTTCCCCCAGCCCTAGGCCATCGCTCATCTACTTCTCTCTGTGTAGAGCTGCCTCTTCCAAACATTTCATACACATGAAACTGTATAGTATGCGGTCTTTCGTGACAGCTTTCTTTCACTGAGCTTAATGTTTTTACGGTTCATCTATGTCGCGTAAGTCAATATGTCTTTCCTTTTTATGGCTGAATAATATTGGGTCACATGGGTATGACACATTTTGTCTGTCCACTGATCAGTTGATAAACATTTGAGTTTTTCTGCACTTTGGGCTCTTCTGAAAAATGTTACTGTGAACATTTGTGTATAAGTTTTTGTGTGGACAGAATGTTTTCATTTCTCTTTGTTGTCTACCCAGGAGTAGGATTACTGGGTCAGATGGTAACTCTGTTTTTAACTTTTTAAGGAACTTCTGGACTGTTTCCCAAAGTAGCCACACCATTTTAGATTCCCATCAGCAGGATGGGACTTGCAGCAGCAAGTCTGCACATCCTTGCCAACACTGGTTGCTATGTGAGTTTTTGATGATTGCTCTTTCACTAGAGGTGATGCTGATGTGGTATCCCCCTGTGGTTTTGATCTCTGTTTCCCTGATGACTAATGGCGGTCGGCTTTCTTCTTCTGGTGAGTGGCAGGTTTTCTGCCCACTCTGCATATGTGCTCCTAGGTGTGTGATAACCACCCTCTTTTCCTCGAACATTCCTAGAAACCTGATATGCTTATGTCAGTGGGAATGCCTGGGGACTTACCAGAATGGAGGGCTAGGATGTGTGTGTGTGTATTTATGCATTTGTGACATTCTTTTTTTTTTTTTTTTTAGTTTAGTTTAGTTTAATTTTATTTTATTTTATTTCAGTGTTCTAAAATTCATTGTTCTATGCACCACCCCAGTGCTCCATGCAATACGTACCCTCCTTAATACCCACAACCAGGCTCACCCAACCCCCCACCCCACCCCCTCCAAAACCCTCAGTTTGTTTCTCAGAGTCCTTTGTGTGACATTCTTATATAGGTTCTGCCTCTCATACTGAAAATAGTAATGCTAGGTCCCCTTATTGATTCTGTTTTACCAAGAACAGAGAAAACCTTATTAATGCTGACTTAAAAGCTTTGTTTGGCAGATAATCCTGCCCCCCCTCCAAAAAAGTGAGACAGGGTATGACAAAGGGAAGCATAAATAATCCAGGGTTATTTGGCTGTTACTGTGTTTTCATAGTCCTTAACAGCTTCATTCATTTTACATGTTGGTTCCATTTCTTGAAAAGTACACGGAGAAACTCTACCTTGAATACTATTTTCTCATTGACTTCCATTATGTCCATAGTATTTGTACATGGGCAATACTGTAGCCTTATTAGCAAGTCCGTGAAGTCCTTGGAGGTATAGAGAGGAAGGAGAAGTTGTCATTTCATCCTTCAGAGTTAACTCTTAGATTCCCTGTGCAGAACATGAAGGTGGTGGTCATGGTGGTGGTGTGTTTTGTTTTGTTTTTAAGATTTTAATTATTTATTTGAGAGAGAAAGAGCAAGAGAAAAGAGTTCAGGGAGAAGCAGAAGGAGAAGGGCAAGCAGATGTGGAGCTGGATCCCACGACTCTGAGATCACAACCCCAGCCAAAATCAGGAGTTGGATGTTCAACCCACTGAGCCACCCAAGCGCCCCAGTGGTGTGCCTTTTAATTACCTACAGACAGTGTGGTGGAAATCATCTTGCTTAGAAGACAGAGGCCTGGGGGATATGTGCAGAATGCTTTATATATGGGAGATGCTTAATGAACTTCCTTTAATCAGTGAATGAATAGAGCACTTCATTTCTGTAAATCTTGGTTTTATGAGTCAGGAAAAGTCAACACTTCACTAATAGGGCTTCAGAAGTCCCTTGCAACCTTAAAACATTTTAGTACAATGATTGTATTTCTAGCTTCCTGGGTTAAAAAACAAAACAAAAACAAAATAGAAACAATTCTTTTCAAGGTGCCCAGTATCTGTCCCTGGGGTCTGTAAGGGAGTGAGCCCATTGCACTGTTGGTCCCCAGCTCCTTTTGGGGGCAGAGAGCTTCCTGTTCCTATGAACCCTGGGACTGGAATGACTCAGTTATAGAGATTAAATCACTTTCTTTATAATGCAAATGTAAAGTGGCCCTAAATGAATATTTGCCAAGCTGAGAATGACTGGTGAGGTCATTTTTAATGGGAGATTATATTTCACCATGGCTGATTTCTGTCCGATTTATTGCTATTAACTCCTGAAGCAAGGCCAGCTGATGGAAGTGCTGGCAGGAGCCTCGTCTCCAGTCGCCAGGCTGAGCACGGGAATGCAGCCTGTTCCCAGCTGGCGCAGAACAGCTGGGCCAGTGGCGTGCACACGTGGGCGCTCAGCGGGGGCCATCTGATAACAGGGGCTGCATGTTCCTATCAGGTGTTCCGAGAGAAACACTGCCTTGTCCTACACACAAAACGCAATCACTGGAGACCCTTTATCTTTTGAGAGGAAATATGTGTGGGGTGCCTTTGGGTGGAATCGAGCCCTCGCTCCTGAAGATGGTTATCTAAGCTGCCGGCAAAGGGACTGGACCGGGAGACTGACCTCAGTTCCTTCCCTAAAACTTCCTGGGGAGGACCGATGGACATGGTGAGGTTTCCGAGACTTTTTTTTTCCACCTACTGTTTTTTCTTTTTTCTTTCTTTCTTTTCTCTCCCCATCCCTATAAAGTAGCTAGAAGGGAATCAGACGCCCTTCTCCTATCAGATGCATGTTCAGTTCTAGATACAAAGTTACTGGTCCTGTTCTTCAAGCCTGTGGTACTGTGTTGTACTTGAAAACAAGTGCCATTTCTAACACTAGTCATCTTTGCTATAGTTACTGCACGGAAAATCGAACCTTGACAAAGGAAGCTCCCTTCTTGGTAGGGTCAGCTCTCACTTTGAAGTAACTGTCTCCCTCCCTCCCCTCCACCTCCTCACTTTTTCATCATTGCCCACCATTGTGGACTCGGGCTTCTCACGTGGGGTGCCACACAGAAGCATTGATACAATTAGGATTAAGGATGACACCAGACTACAGCATTTTTTTTTTTTTTTAAGTTTCTAGATCTTGGGGCACCTGGGTGGCTCAGTTGTCTTAGGCTCAGGTCATGATCCTGGAATCCCAGAATCGAGTCCTGCATTGGGCTCCCTGCTCAGCGCAGAGTCTGCTTCTCCCTCTGACCCTCTCCCCTCTCATGCTCTCTCTCCTTCTCTCTCATTCTCTCTCTCTCAAATAGATAAATAAAATCTTTAAAAATAAATAAATTTCTAGATCTCTTTTGTTCAGCAGTAAGCATTAACTTTAAATAGTTAGTATATGTGGCACCTGGGTGGCTCAGTGGGTTAAAGCCTCTGCCTTCGACTTGGGTCATGGTCCCGGGGTCCTGGGATCGAGCCCCACATCAGGCTCTCTGCTCAGCGGGGAGCCTGCCTCCACTTCTCTCTGCCTACCTCTCTGCCTACTTGTGGTCTCTGTCAGTCAAATAAATAAATAAATCTTTTTAAAAAATAAATAAATAAATAAATAAATAAATAAATAAGTAAGTAAATAGTATAGGTGTTTCCTGAGGCTACGTAGTTAATAGTTGATAACGTTCTTAAAGACACACAGGACAGCCTCTCTGTGTACATGTGAAGCGGGCAGCTAAAAGATGAAGGTATCTTTGTACGGTACCCAGTGGATCTTGTGTTTGACTGAAAATGCATCAGTACGGGTCACTTATAACACTTTCAGATCAGCTCTCACAAAACAATAAGCCTGTCTTTTTATTATTTTTTTGTTTTTTATTTTATTTTTTGCATTTTATTTTTTAGTTAAATTCCATTAATAAACATATAGCCTAGTATTAATTTCAGAGGTAGAATTCAGTGATGCATTAGGCTTATTTAACACCCAGTTCTCATTACATCACATGCCCTCCTTAATGCCTATCACCCAGTTACCCTATCTCCCACCCCCACCCAGCAGCCCTCCGTTTGTTTCCTGTGCTTAAGAGTCTTTTATGGTTTGTCACCCTCTCTGATTTCATCTTGTTTTATTCCCCCCCTTCCCCTATGATCCTCTATTTTGTTTCTTAAATTCCTCATATCAGTGAAATCATATGACAATTGTCTTTCTCTAGTGGACTTATTTCGCTTAGCATTATACCCTCTAGTTCCATCCATGTCATTACAAATGGCAAGATTTCAGTTTTTGATGGCTGCATAGTATTCCATTGTATATATATACCACATCTTCTTTACCCATTCATCTGTTGATGGACATCTAGGTTCTTCCCATCATTTGGCTATTGTGGACATTGCTGCCATAAACATTTGGGCCCACGTACCCCTTCGGATCACTACATTTGTATCTTTGAGGTAAATACCCAGTAGTGTGATTGCTGGGTCGTAGGGGAGCTCTATTTTCAATACTTTGAGGAACCTCCATACTGTCTTCCAGAGTAAGCCTGTCTTTTGAAACGCCAGTAAGGTATGAACACCAGTAACTCACGTGGGATAGGCCATGTCCACTCCCTGCATCAGAAATGACTCTTCTTTCCCTGCCGCATATTCTTGCCATTTTTCCTTGTGTTGGATGCAAATCTCTGAGTTCTGTTGTTCCAGAACTCATCATTCTTGATGATGTGGTTCTTAGTGAGGCACTTTCTTCTGTGGCACTTTCTCCCTTCTCCCCTTCTCTGGAACTTGAGCTTTTCACCCCTTTGTTACACTTGTTCATTCCATTCATTAAAAAGAAGATCTGGAGCTGGTATTGGGGCAGGTGCCATGTTGGGTGCTGGACCCCAGCCCGGAGGGCACCGCCCTGCCTTCTGGGGGGTCCGGTGGAGGACCTCAGCCAGTGTGTGTCTGGCTCTGTTGTGTCAGGTCCCTTCACCCTGCCGCAGTGCGCTCCGTGAGGACACAGACTGTGTCTTGTCGCAAGGATCCAGCCTTGACATTTCAGCGCACGGCAGGCAGCACATTCTTGGAGACCGTGGGCTGAGTTTGGAGGTGGATGCTGGGGATTTTAAAGTTTCTCCTTCCCAAGCTATAAGATGAGGTAACTGCCTTCCTTTTCTGGAGGGTGCAGTTAATATAAAATGTGATCGTGTATGTGTCCGCCCTGTAGAAAGGCAGGTAATATTTCAGGGAAAGTTATCACCCACCTTTGTTTCCTTTCCACTTATTTTTGTTCTCATTGTCTCTGAGCCCGTCTGTACCACTGGCTTCTGCCCTCTCTGCCCGCCCTGCTGCCTCCTTCCTTCCTCAGAGGTGGGGGAAGGGTGAGTAAAAAATCCTCTGTGTGTCGGGGGCCCCTGGGTGGCTCAGTCAGTTGAGCGTCTACCTTCAGCTCAGGCCATGGTCTCTGGATTCTGGGATCGAGACTGCATCGGGCTCCCTGCTCAGCAGGAAGTCTGCTTCTCCTTTGCCCCTCTCCTGCTCTCTCTCTCTCTCTCACACACATAAATAAATAAAATGTTTTAAAAAAGAAGAGAGACTGCCACTGCCCCTCTGTCACCATGGGGACGATCTCCGTATCGAGAATTTGACTGCACACTTGTCGGGAGTACCCCGCTCCGTGTGTTCATGAGCTTCTCTGTCACTTCTCTTCCTCGTGCACATGTGTCCTTCCTGAGTCGAAAGCATCTGATCATAAGAAAAGTGACTTCTTAGATTAAAGCCGGTACTGGAGCCCCTGCTGCACTGTGTGGGTCCAGGTGGCTGATAAAATCACGGGATTTGCACACCGAGGCAGTCTGCCCTCTGTGTAATACCTGGTTGACAATGCCATAGAGTCGGTGCAGAGATGAAGTTTTTGGTGAAACACAGCTTGGGCCGGTTTGGGGAGGGTAAGGAACAAAACTGAGTCCTGAGCAGCAGAAGGTGCTGAGCGTCTTTGCTGATGTCAACATCTTTTCTCCCCCTTGCCCTTTGACCACTACAAAAAAAAAAAGAACTGGGTGAAGGGCAGGGAGAAGATTCTAGTAACATTGTGGCAGAATCCTGTCTTTTTTTTGAAGGGCCTTAATATACAATAAGTTAAGTCTCCCCTGAAAAGCAGTAACATTAATCTTTTTGGGCCCGATTTTTGTTTTTTAACCAACCCTAACTTGGAGGCTCTTCTCTAGGTAGCAAAGTCTTCTAATAAAGACATTATTTACTGAGTTTTCTTCATTGTGATGAAAACGAAACAGGGAGCTGCCCTCTAAGACGAGCTGAAACTCCTCAGGAGGTGGGAGGTGGTGGAGGGTCGCGCTCAGTTTCCTGGCAGTCAGGTTACTGGTGGTCAGATTCAGGGAGCAGCTCCTCCCTCCCTTGGTAGGCTGGCACTTCCTGTTCTCCCCTTTCACAGATCCCTCCTATGCCAGAGCCTTAAGCCATTTAACTCCACTGCTGGTCCTCATTGTTTATTCAGACTCATCACTGTGTAACTACATGGAGAGAAAATTGGTCATAAATTAATGGAATGGCGGAGAGAACCCTGTTGGATTAGCTGACAAGCTGCCAGATGGAAGAGAAGGAAACACCGGGTCTAGCACAGGTCCCTGTGCTCAGTTGAGTTCTTCCTGAGCCAAAGAGTCCGTCGGGGAGATGGAGCAGGCAGAACGTGTGTGTTTATGAAGTCAGCCAGCACCTACGGAGCGCCTGGTGATGGGGCGGGGACAGTGACCTGCCCACGGCACCCTCATCCTGGAAGGGGTGACGGGCCATGTGCAGGAGAGAACAGGACTGCCCATGGTCATGGGAGAGATTTGAGCAGGAAGGCAGCACTAAATCCTAAATTCTGATTTGGCCCGGGAAGGGAGGGCGCGGCCTGTTTCTTACGGAAGTGAATCTTGAACTAGATGTTTGCGGAAGGGTGTTAACCAGGTGGGTGAAGGATAGGGATAGGGGCTGAGGAATGCCCATTGGTGTCCTCCAAAAAGTCATTTCAGCGGGTCTTCGCACAAACAAGGATCCTTATTGAGACTCTGTTAGCAGAGCAAATGTAGGGGTCTGTGTCTGTTTTTGTAAGTGAAGTTTTACTGGAACCCAGCCACACCTACTCATTCCCCTATTGTCTGTGGTTGCTTTCCTGCTACGATCCAGAGTGGCGTAGCTGGGGCAGACACTGTATGGCTTGCCAAGCCTCAAATATTTACTATCTGGTCCTTCGCAGAAAAGGGTTGCCAACTCTTGGCATAACATATTGTTATTCCTTGAAAGTCTTTTTGAAAAGGACCCACACAGTCAGCGGCCAGGCTTTGATGGCAGGCCTTCCTGGACTTACTAGTTTATTTTACCAGCCGGTGATTTCTCTTCAGTCCACGCCACCCCACCTCCAACTCTGTAGTCTCTAGTTTCCGTAATTTCTGGCTCTGAATGTCTGGAACTAGAACGGTGCTTAGAGCGTGGAAAGGAAGGGGGCATGTCTCCCTAAGCATCCCTTTAAATGTCCTGTTACCCCGGCCCACAGCTGTTTCAGACTCTGCTTACTTTCTTGGAACCTGTACTGCTTATTTGCTTGGTAAATTTGCCAAGCAAAATCTGAAACAAATATAGGATCAGCAGTCCTTGAAAAGCATCTCTGTCCCCTTACAAGTGAGAGAGAGAAGGGAGGAGCTCTAGGGAGATCCGCCACCTCATGCCTGCATTCATTTCAAAGCCACGGAGAACACATTTCCAGAAGATCTGTGCTTTTGAAATACTGCTTTCCTAGATATACTGAGTGTAAGTTGTGTGGAATTACACAGCAAATGCCAACTTTTTAAGCACCTACTATGGTCTGTGGTGTCGGGAGTACCAGACTAGACTTTCTACAAATATTAACTTACTGACTAAGACCGAGGTGAAACAGAGATGCACTTATTTCAGTTTTACAGACAGAAACGGAGGCTCTGACAAGCTAAGTATCTTCTGTGTTAACTACTAAATGACACTGCCTGCAATCCATGATGAGGAGGATATTGATTTTATGCTCTAGTTATCCGAGTAGCAGGTAGAATGTTCATGAAAACGCTGAATCAAGAGGTGAGGAATCTGTGTTTCAGACTGTCAAAAGAACTAATTTTCAAGGGCAGGTACAGCTTTTGTTTTAGCCCCAGCAGCTACCAACCTCGTTTGAATACCACTGTCGAATGATACTGTGGTTTGGGATCGAAATTCTCATTAGCACTTTGTATAGAACATTGTTGGCAGTAATGGTGACATTTTCCAAGCGTGTCTGGAAAATATTGTTGGTCCCCGAAGAGAAGCGTGTAGGTTTAGAGTTGTCCCAGTTTCCAGCTGAAATGAGGATTCCTGAACATCAGTCTGATCTTAACCATTCCCTTCTTTCTTTTCTTTTTTTTTAATTTTATTTATTTGACAGAGAGAAATCACAACTAGGCAGAGAGGCAGGCAGAGAGAGAGAAGGAAGAAGGCTCCCCGCGGAGCAGAGAGCCCGACGTGGGGCTCGATCCCAGGACTCTGGGATCATGACCTGAGCCGAAGGCAGAGGCTTTACCCCACTGAGCCACCCAGGCGCCCCTTAACCATTCCCTTCTTAAAAGCATTCAGTGTTCTCCTGTGTCCTTTGCTCAAAGATTAAAGTCTTCATCAGGGCACTTGCTGGAGGCCTTTCCGGTTTGGGCCCTGCCTGGTCTCCAGTCTGACCACTCAGTACCTCCCACTTCCAAATTCCAGTCGGAGCGTGTCCCTGCATTTGATGCCTCCCCAGGTCCTTGGACACCGTCTCTCCCTGGCCCTTTCACCTGATGCACTCTTGCTTCATCTTCCATCTTAGCTGAGATGTCCCTAGATCCAGGAAAGCTTCTTTGAGCCTAGAGACTGGGGTGGGTGTCCTTCCCTTGGTCCGCCCTCACATAATGTGTTTACACTGCTGCTCCGTGGTTTACGTGTCTGGCTGTTGGCTACCACTAAACAAGTAAGCTTTTTAGTTTCTTTTTAGTTTTGACTCTGTCATCAAAAGGAATAGGAATCCACTTGAGCTGACTCATAGAAGGGGAGTTGACCTGTGAGCAAATATGTGAAGCAGTAAGGAGACCTCTGCAGAAATTTAAGAACCAGGTCCATAAGGAGCTGTCCCTCGCAGATGTGTCTGGTGGCCTTCTATACTCTGTATACCGGTTCTGTTTGCCTGTGTTAGCCGGCCGCTCAGCTCAAGCACATGTCCTGAAGCTGCCCCTGCCCTCAGTTTGTCTGCGTAGCCTAGCATGGCCCTGCCAGCCCTCGTGGTCTCTCCCAGTCTCATGGCTCTGTTGCCTGGTCTCCATTTGCATTCTGTTCCAGTTACAGATTTTCCAGCAAGCACTGCGGTTGGTGTTGCTCATCCTTCCAAGCGAGGCCACATGCCTCGTAGGTCTTTGGCCATCCGCGGGTGGGTCCTTGCTGCAGACCAACTGGAACCGTGGCCCTCTGGAGGGTTTCCACGGGTCAGAGCCTGACTTTCAGTATAGATTCCCTTTTTCTGTTTCTTTCCCTGCCCCTTGCTTGCAAGGGTGTTAGGTTTGTGTTTCATGAACTTTATGGTATCCTTTGTTCTCTTTCGTCTTACAGATATCATTAATGGAGCTCAAGAAAAATGTGTATTGCCTCCTATGGATGGCTATCCCCACTGCGAGGGGAAAATCAAGGTAAGACAGAAGTAATGTCTGTTCATCCCCACATCTTCAGTCTGCACCGATAGCCTCTTCCTTCCTCTCCCCTCTCTGTAACTCCCCAGTAATCTGAATGGCAAGCAAGCTCTTTAAGGAGCTCGTTTCAAGGGTGCCTCAATCCTGCCAGTTTGGGGCTGTGGCTATGACAACCCTTGTCTGCTTATGCCAACTTCATGGGGTTAGTCAACAATGGCTCTAACTGGTGAAACTGAAAGAGCCTGGGCCACTTCGGGCGCCTACTGTGTCTTTGAAGCGCCTTCCCCTGGCATTCCCAGCCTCCAGCAGGTGATCCTTCAAGGGCCATTGACAAGGGGCTGCCATTATGTGGGGTCTGGCCTCCCTCTCCCCCAGTACCCAGGCCCCAGCCATGAGGTCTCCAGATTGTGATTTAAATGTCACATTAGCATTTGCAGCTGAGTAACCAGAGATGCTTGGACACTCTTTCACTCTTCACATTTTTTTAAAAAAAATCCCTTTTTATATGGCCTGCCCTGAGGGAGACCACTCCCCTGCTCAGCAGTTTTCAGAGAAAAGTCTCGGTTCTCATATATACTTAGGATGGTGAGACCACAGCCCAGAAGCATCGGCATGCTTCCTGTTCGGGACTCGTGTGTGCCATGCACACCTCGCACGCCTGCATTCACGCTCTCTGTTCCAGGCCCGGCACTGGAGCTCGTAAAGCTATAGCTCTCTAGGGAGAAGGGTTTTGACACAATGGCCCCCTCAGGCAGCTGTTTTTGATAAATGTCCCCTGGCCACTGGCTGTCCTGGGCTTTACTGCCCTGTATGTCTTGCAGCCTTCCTCTATCCTGAGCCCCTCTGCTAAGGCCCAGCTCAAGCCAGTGTCTCCCTATGGACCATCTGGGAACTGGGCATCTGTTGTCCCGACCTCAGCTCAGTGACTCTGAGCCTCAGGCCCAAGTCTGAGCCACTCAGTGCTCCTTGCCCTTCACACCCTTGCCTTCTCTGTCAGTGGATGTCTGAGCCCATCAGTAACGACCTGCTCATGGGTGTCCTTACCTGGCTCTTGTCGTTTCAGTGGATGAAAGATATGTGGCGCTCGGATCCCTGCTACGCAGATTATGGAGTGGATGGGTCCACCTGCTCTTTTTTTATTTACCTCAGTGAGGTGAGTCGCTTCTCTGGCTCTGGGATGTGGAAAGGTGTGGTTAGTCAGGTTTGCAGCTGAGCCTGGAATTCGAAAAGTCGAGAAATGTGTATTGTTTTTACAGGGTGGACCTGTGGTTCCTTTCTTCATTATTTTCCCCAGCTCCTAAATAGGATAATTCTTTTTTCCTTGAGGGAAACAACAAGCTGATGTAGTTATTTACATTTTCTTTCCCTGTTTTTTAAAAAAAATCTAGTAAAATACATGAACATAAAGTTTTCCATCTTGACCATTTAGGAGGAATTAAGGACATTCATACTGTGGTACAGCCATCACCAGCATCCATCTCCTGATAATTCATCTTGCAAACCTGACACTCTACCCGTTAAACAGTGACTTCCTGTTCCCCCCACCTCCAGCCCCTGAACACAACCATTCTAATCTGTCTCACTGGTTTTGACTCTTCTCACTACTTGTATAATTTACACAGTATTTTTCCCTTTTGTGACTGTCTTATTTCAGTTAACTTGATATACTCAAGTTCCATTCATGTTTATAGCCTGTCAGCCTTTCCTTCCTTTTCAAGGCTGAGTAATATTCCATCGTGTTATTATACCACCTTTCGCTTATCCATCTATCCGTTGATGGATACTTGGGTTACTTGCGCCATGGAACTATTGTAAATAATGTGGCTGTGAACATGGGTGTGCACACAACCCTTTGAGACTCCGCTTTCTCTTCCTTCGTGTGCATATCCAGAAGTGGAGTGGCTGAATCATAGGGTAATTCTGTTCCTATTTTTTTGAGGAACCACAAACTTCTCCAAAGCAATGGCTTCGTTTTCCCTTCCTCCCAGCAGTGCATGAGGGTTCCAGTTTGTCCGTATCCTTGCCAATACTTGTTTTTTGTTTTGTCAGAGTAGCCACGCTAACGGGTGTGCAGTGGTATCTCCCTGCGGTTTGGTTTGCCTTTTCATAATGATCAGTGACGTCGAGCATCTTTTTCTTGGGCTTATTGGCTGAAGCAGGTATTTGCTTATAAGCTGAGCTATTTTTAGCTTTTTTAAAAAAACCTTTTTAGCTGAGCCTTATTTTCATTTCTACCCTTGAATTCAAATAGCAGCTTTTTTAAAGCACGACATTGCATAGGCCACATAGAATTGCTTGTAATATGCTTTGATGATTTCTGTTTCACCTTGAAGAAAATGGAGGGGTTGGGGCAAAAAGGTTAAGACTGTATGGGGCGAGTATGGGGAAGAACTGAGTAGGGAATGAGAAGCTGGCTTCCCCTCCACTCTTGATGGACAAAGGCAGCTCTAGGGCTTGTGAAGTGGGTGCTGGCTAATTTTCAGAGGCTGTCTACTGTGGTGTGCTGTTGCTGTTGGACCAGTAGTTAATAACAGCTCCCTGGTGCTATAACACAGGAAAGAGAACACCTCCATTTGGAGGCTAATGACATACTTCTGCTGTAATTTTTTGTGTGAGCCTCAGGCTCCTCCCCTCTGTGTCACAAGGGGACAGGGGACGGCTTTGGGGGATGGAGGCCAAACCAGTATCACTACAGGGCACGTGGCCTTGAATTCTGAGGGGTTTGTCCCTTTCCTTTACCTTTTTATCTCTTTCCCTTCTGAGAGCCACTCAGACTTTTTTTTTTTTGAAGTATGGTTGCACCGTGACCACCCCGCAGCCATCATGAAGAGGTCTCAGCACTAATGATAGTTAAATTATCTCTTAGAAATTAAAAGCACTGTGGGTTGGGTACACGATGCTCCTCATTAGCAGGCTGCTGGCAAATTAATTCTTTCACATTTATTTGAGTGTGTTTTGGGCTGGGGTAGGCTGTGGCCCACCTTCTCGTTTCCTTCTCCAGAAAAATGAGGCCTGGGGCCCTGGGTGAACCGGCACTCCAGTGAGAAGTCAATTGGAAGCACCTTTCCTGCCCCAAGGAAAAGGTTCCTTCTTCAGTTTAATTTTCAAAAGTTTCCTTCCGCTTTCCATTTGATAGAGTTTAGCCAGAATCCAACTGTGCCCCCTGATTGACAGACTGGGCTAATTTCACGCCTTCCTGAGACTTCTCATGTTGGGCATACTGCTGAGGTCCAGGTAGAGAATTATATCCTGCTCCAGCCTTCCCTCCATCTCCCAAGCCAGAGCTGGGAATGTGTGGGAGAACGGTCCAGATGGGAAGGGACCACGATTATCTGTGACCTAGTTCTCTTCCTGTGAAGCTGCCGCCCAACTGCACTCGCAGCGGACGAAGGATGTGGCTAAGATGAGAACAGGGAGCCCCTGGGGAGTGTGGGACAGCCGGGGCTGGGGGCGGTGTGGCAGATCATACGCTCTTGACCTGGAGCCGGCGTGTCTCATTTCAGAACCCATAACTATTTTTCCTCTGTCCAAAGTGTGGAATGGTACTTTCTTTGACTTTTCCTCTCTCTTCTCATGCAGATGATCTGGCTTTTTTTTTCTGTTCAGCTGAATTCAGTTCACTGATCCCTTATCAAATACCTATTAGATTCATCAGCTGTCAGCAGTTGGTGAGAACTCTGTTTCTTGGCACCGTGATGTGCACTCAGGACGAGCCTAACGGAAGCAGAAAAATGGATGCAGGTAGTAGAGTCAGAGCAGGGTGGAGCGAGTTTCTCTGCAGACAGAACTTGGAACATCTTTTTTAGTTTAAATCTGAAACCTTGAAACTCTGGTATTAAAAAAAAAAAAAAAAATTGCATTTTGAGGCTCCTGAGTGGCTCAGTCAACTAAGTGTATGCCCTCAGCTCAGGTCATGATCCCAGGGTCCTGGGATCGAGTCCTGCATCAGGCTCCCTGCTCAGCAGAGAGTCTGCTTCTCCCTCTCCCTCTGCTTCTCCCCCTGTTTGTGCTCTCTCAAATAAATAAATAAAAACTTGTAGAAAGATTGCATTTTATTGTGGCATCTTAATCGGTACTCTGTAAGAGTTGGAAGAGAATCTCACCGCTATGGCCTCTTGGAGGGGAAAGACTGCCTTACCGCCTCATCGCTGAGGTCACACTGTCTTTGACGCTTTCTAAACACTATACTTCTGGACAAGTGACTTATCCACTTGGCACCTCATGTTCTTCCTTTATAAAGTAATGGTTTTAACTTTGTTTTTAAAGGATCCTGCTGTGATGATTCCTGAGTGTCTATGGAAATGTGCATAGAATAGAGCCAGGCAGATAGATGACACTCAGAAAACCCAATTGATGCCTGTGTGGTTTTTGATGTTGTCATTATTTGAGGACCATTTGGGGGCATTTTATACAGAGACTTGATTTTGTTTTACAATTAGAGCCAATTTCTGTCTCTAACACTAATTTATTTTTAGATCTTTGATTTCTGGTGATGTAGAAACGCAACTAGCTGTTCCCCTTGACTTCTTTTCTCTGCATATGATGCTCGTGTTTGCATTGGAACTGGGAGCTGGATTGAAGGACCAGCAGTGCACCCCTGCTCTTGTTAATTTGAAATGACCGGAGGTGGTCATAAAGCCAATTCTGGGCTAGTATTTTCCAAATCCTGGACAGCATCCGTGTCTTTAGAGTGCTGTTTGGGTCTAGATTTTTCTTTTGCTCTGTTTTCCCTCTTGCTTCTTCTTGAAACCTTCCTCTTTTTGTTGTTTGATTGAACTGCCTGTCCTATGCCAGGTTTCCCTTGCCACCCCGAAAACAATGAAGGGAGGCATCTCTGGTCGACTTGTTTACTTGATCAGCAGATGTTCCGGTCACTTCTATTCTTTTCTTAATCCTCATGGAAGAGCCAGTTTTGGTTTCCATTTATGTTTAACCTCAGGACTTCAACAGAAACAAACAAAAAAAGCCACAGAGTAACTGTGGTCAGTCACCAGTTGAATCCAGACAGCAAGACTCCGCCCAGTCCTAGGGGATAGATGGCGCTCAGCTTTCATTTTTCTTCCTCTTGGTTGTCTCAGTGTGCCAACTTCCCCTGAATTACAGGGCTGTGAACTTCTGCTTGTAGACCTGTAGTCTACATGTCCTTCTTGGTAAATCCCAGAAAAAGCAGCCATAGTATTTCCCCTGAGGTTATACCGAGTGATGCTTGCGATGTGTCTGACGCTGGACCCAGGACTGCGTATGGTGTGAGTCCAGACACTGCCCTTGTTAGGTGAAAGACAGAAAGAGAAGAATGACACATTATTGAGCCTTGCTGTATGCCAGACACCTCAAATACACAATCTCATTTATCCCCTCCACCCCCACTCTGAGTAACAGCCAAATCAGAACAGCTCAGAGAGGCTAAGTGCTTTGTGGTCGTCTCCTTTGCATTACTGTTGCCCCTTCATGTCAAAGAAAAACAGAACTCGGGTAAGTAAGTGATTTATTACTTTTAACTTTGCATTCAGTTCTGGCTCCAAACCTATTGTGTTTGAAATATGGCTCTAATTTAGCTAGTTTGCATTAATCAGTCTTCATGGCCAGTTTATTTCAGGAATACTCAGAATTTTGATCCCCCCCCCCCACCAAAAAAAAGAGAAACAACACTGATTCTCATGTGGACGTAACTCATGCAAGCCAGGTGCTCAGCCTTTCCAGGTGGTGGGAGTCAATGAATGTTTCATTAGGCAGCCTTGCATTTCCAGATCATCGGGCAGTTTATTTTCTGGATCTGTTTTTGCGAGCCATGTAACTACTCCTGTTACAGAGACAGGGCTCTATAAAGTAATTACTCTGTCATTGTTTCAGGTGTATTAACTTGGCCCTCTGCAGAGCCTTTTCCCGCTAACAGGTTTTATGAAATTTAGAATGAATTTCTTTCCCCCCGTTGCTATTACACTGGTAGATGGTGGTGACATACCGGACACCCACACATTTGTATCTTTACCCAATTACTCGAGCAACTCTCATGCCTTTCTAGACTTCTTCATTTGTTCGTGCTGTGTTTTTTTCTTTTTAAACACTTCTGCTGCCGTTGCACATATAGCTGCTCGAAAATAAGCAAATCGCCCAGCAATCGATTGCCGGAACTGAGGATATATACAAGCTGTTGCTTCAGACACCAATTTGGACCGGACAAACGAGTGCGCGTGCTTATGTGCGTGCGTGTGAGACGCCCTCATGAAGGAACAAAGGAGGCAATTTCCTGCCTTCCTCATCAATCTGTGTCTTATATTTCAGGAACAACAGGCATAAAGGTCTTTGCCTCTTTCTGTTTTCCCTTGGCAATATGTAAAACTAATATTGGCTGAGCATGCTATTAACCTTGAGTTTAAATTCAGCGTACTTAATCCCTTGATTAATGCCGAGATTAATGCCCAACAGCAAAGGTTGAAAGCTTAAATGTTTGTGAATGCGAGCATGAAATGAAATCCTAATAACCAGTACAATGATTTGGATTTATGGGCTGTGTTGGCTGCTAGAGATAACTTGGAAATTGTGTTGCATAGACTAATTTGTCAAGAGTGGGCAGCAATGAGGAATTGACTGTTTCGGTTGCAAGAGAAAACCTGAATAAAAAAAACAACTAACATTTTGGGACAGGTCAGGGAGTATTTTAAAAATATCCCTCGACTGTTGCCTGAAAATACCAACACATACCTTGGAAAGGTCTAGCCACTTGAGACTGGGAATTCCCTTTCTGTGGGATAATCATTTCTGGGCAGTAAAGGAGGTAGCAGAGATTAATGATCCTGTTTTGCTACTTTTTGAGTTCAGCCTTTCCTTGTAGCTTCTTCATCGGTGTGTTTTCCTTGCTTTTATTACCTGAGTTCTAATGCATTCTTAGGAAATGGATTTTTTTAAACAGTCCTGAGTGTGTTGGTCCCGCTAACTGATCTATTGGTTCCATCCATTCAGACCCACCTGTCTCCAAGTTTATATTCTTGGTGGCCCCTCCCATTTGTGAGTTTCACCTACTACATCATGGGTAGTTACACTTCTTGTTCTGGCTGCCACCTTACAAACATGAGAAGGGTGGGGCACCTGGGTGGCTCAGTTGTTAAGTGTCTGCCTTTGGCTCAGGCCATGATCCCAGGGTCCTGAGATAGAGCCTCGCATTGGGCTCCCTGCTCAGTGGGAAGCCTGCTTCTCCCTCTCCCCCTCCCCTGCTTGTGTTCCCTCTGTCGCTGTGTCCCTGTCAAATAAGTAAATAAAATCTTAAACACACATGAGAAGGGCAAATGACAGGACTTGCCAAACCCCACACCAGCACAGTACCTCTTGGCTCTTTGAAACACGTGTGGCAGACAGGGCTTCCATGCAATGATCTCCAACTTGTGTTTTGCAAACTTTTAGATACTGTCTCTTACAATTCCTACTGCATGCCAATGAAAGAGCTGCAACATTTTTATATTTTGAACTTTTTTAATGTGGAAAATTTTTGACCTATGTTAAAGAAGAGTATAACGAACTTGTGTGCGCCCATAATGAGATTCAACAATTGCCAGTACATAGCCAAGATCTTTTCAATTACTCCCCCAGCCCATTGTGTTGAAGCAAATTCCAAAGGTCTTAGGATCCGCAGATGTTTCCGTATATATCTTTAAGACTCCTTGAAATCCTGTACCTACTCCCAGTTTAACTGATAATACCATCTCATATCTAAAATTAACATAATTCCTTAAGATCATAAAATACCTGATGAGTGTTTGCATTTTCTAGGCAGTCTTATAAATTAAAGTTTATTTCTTTGAACTGGGTTTCAAGTAAAGATCATATACTGAAATTGTTGGTGTCTCTTAAGTTTCTTCTTAATGTTAGTTTCCCTTCCACCTCGTTCTTCCCTTTATGTTTTGTCTTTTTTTTGAAGAACGTCTTCATTTCCTTAGATAGGTTGTTATACTCTGAATTCTGATGATGATCCTTGTATTACTGTTTGTTTCCTATAAATTGATAGTTAGATCTGAGACTTGATCAGTCAGGCTTAGTATTTTTTTTTTTTTTTTTTTTTTTTTTGCAAAACTTCTTCAGGTATTGTCTGCTTCTGTCAGGAGGCACACAATGCCCAGTGTCTCTGTCTTTATGGTGTTAGCAGCTGTCAATGACCCATGCCTGGGTTCTTTGATTCATTAGGAGTCTCTTCTTAATAGACTATTTTTTTTTAAATTTTATTTTTAAGTAATCTCTGCCCTCACTGTGGGGCTCAAACTCATGACCCTGAGATCAAGAGTCACCCTCCACCAACTGAGCAAGCCAGGCACCCCTTAGGAATACTTTTATGAAGAGAAGTGACTCTTCATCTGTATTTAGTTTCCATGAGAGACCGCTCACATAGGAACCCTGTTTCTTTGTTGGTTTCCTAGTGTCTTCAACTGGTGACCAGTGCTTTGTTTGTTTGTTTGTATGCTTCTTGGTTGTATCATTATGAACTCATCAGTTGAAACATATTTGTTACGTTCAATCTACTCCAATTATTTTCTTACCAGTTCTCAAAATGCCAGTTGTCTTCTGGATCCTTTCGACATGACCCTGACAGTTTCGAATGGTTTTTACCTATCTGGTATGACAAAATCTTCCAGGTTCCCCTGACACAGTTTCTACCCTAGACCAGGAATTGACCATTTGTCTGAGGACCACCAGTTCCTCTCAGTGAGAGACCACAGTCTGGGTGCCAGAAGCCTTCGTTATTCTTGGGTTTTGCTGAGTGCTGGGAGATGTGACAATGAACGGAAAGATGAGCTTTCCTCATTAAGGTTTTGTTTTGTAGGGGGAGACAGACAAAAACAAAAGTAAAATGTATATTTCTTAGATTGTGTTAAGCACCATGGTGAAAAATAAAACAGAAGAAGGTATGCACTTATGATGAATGATGGTGTCAGTTTTAGATAAAGTAGTTAGGAAATGCCCTACTGAGAAGATGAGGGGATGATATTGGAGCATGAGTTGGAAGAAAGCAAGAGAGTAAGAAGTATAGATGTCTGGTAGAGTTATTTAATGGGCAGTGGCAACAATAAGTGCACAGGTCCTGGGGTTACTATCAATATCCAACAATAAAAACAAGTTCAAGGAAACTAATCTCCAGGGAGATTTTTCTCTGTTTTGTTCACAGATATAATGGTGTCTGGCATACATATTTATTTAATAAAATATCCTGTTTAGAGCACTTTCAAAAAATAGGTGATAGATTTTTGTTTGTTTGTTCTGAGTAACTGCTCACCTTTCTAACCTTGAGAAAAATGTTGTGAAATTCATAGCATTAAAATCTGCTAAAACATTAAGTTTGAAGCCAGGGGTATTTCGAGCACTTATTCGCAACTTAATATAATGCTCTTTCATATTAGGTCTATAAGACGTTGGAGAGACTAAGAGAATGGAATGAGCCAATTAGAAGGCACAGCTTTCTTGCCCATCTTTTATTCTCATTGTCACTTGAGCATTATTTGCCTGCATCTATGCTTGAGGCAAAATTACGTAATAACACAGAAGAGGTACTCTGTCCCCTGTGTCTGGAATGTGACTGTCTATAAATTGGGTGCCTTTGGCTGTCGAAGTGTAGATGCGGCCCAGTGGGGCCAGCGTTGCCACTGTGGCGTGCTCAGCACGACGTGTGCCCAGGGAGAGCTGGTTATAAGAAAGCATCTCCGTGCATCCCTGTGTGGTTGGCTACAGAGGAATTCACTTGCTGCCTCCCCTGTAAGCGGGAAGATTGACACTGCTTCCCCTGTGGTGATTTGGGATGGATTTTTTGAAACTCTGTGACATCCTGCCATCAGCACCCGACTGGTTCTTGATATGGGGAATACTTACTGTAGCTTTTGTTGAAGTTCTGCCCCTTCTCTAGCCCCCAGAGAACAGTGTTGGATTGCACCAGCCATTGGCTCTCTCTGTCACACATGTTTGGTCCAGAACTCTCTGGTTATAATATTCCTGCCTGCCTTGGTAGGGGGCAGTCATGTACAGTATTAGAGAATACACGGGAGTCTCCATAATGTGTCTGGATACAGCTACCTATGTGGCCTAGAGCTTTCCACCCGGTTTCTTTTCAGTGAGATGGAGGGAGAGCCTGCCTCGCCCACCTCAGTGTTTTGTCAGAAGGTTCTCATGAATTGACGACAGCGGGTAAGGGCCACCTAAGTAGGAAAGAGGATCATCGTGAATATCTTTAGTGCTCGAGTCACATCCTTGAACCATTCATTCACTACTGCAGTAATGATCCGAGTCCCTACTGTATGCCAGGCACTGTTCTCAGGGCGGAGGATAGAGCCCTGAGAAGGCAAATCGAAATTTCTGTTCTTGAGGAATATCATTCACACGGGACATAGAATCATTTCCACAAGTGCTGGGCATTCCAAGGGGGAAAAAAGTAGAGTTAGGATACAGGTAAGTAGGTCAGGGAAGTCTTCTCTGAGGAGAAGTTAGAGCATAGTGTGGTGGTAAGGGAGTCACACACGGGAACCCTCTGGAAGGAAGAGTATTTTAGGGAGAAAGAATAACAAATGTAGAAGCTCTGAGGTGGAGGGTTCCCATGTAAAATACAGGGGATATTTGAATTTCTGGTAGACAGTTTCTTAAAATAAGTAGGTGACAAACACTGCATGGAACATCCTTATACTTAAAAAAAAGGGGGGGGGCGCCTGGGTGGCTCAGTGGATTAAGCCGCTGCCTTCGGCTCAGGTCATGATCTCAGGGTCCTGGGATCGAGCCCCGCATCAGGCTCTCTGCTCTACAGGGAGCCTGCTTCCTCCTCTCTCTCTGCCTGCCTCTCTGCCTACTTGTGATCTCTCTCTGTCAAATAAATAAATAAAATCTTAAAAAAAAAAAAAAGATTATTTATCTGAACTTCTAGTTGAACTTGCTGTCCTTTTCTCACACACACACACACACACACACACACACACACACACACCACCCCTACACACACATATCAGGCCACCCTTGTGAGGCAAGGATGTTCTGTTTGGACTTGGAAGGAGGGTCTTGTATGGAGGGCAGGGTGAGTGAGGCAGCCCGGGGTCAGGCCCCATTCTGTAGGATCTTGATATAAAGCCCGGGCTTAATTCTAAGTGCAAGGAGAAAACCTCTAAAGGGTTTGAGTTAACGTAGGATGTGGTCCCGTTTTGGCTTGAAAACAATCACGCTTGCTGCATAGAACAGATGTTGGGGGCAGAAGTTGCCAGCAGGGAGGTCTTACTCCTTTCATTGTCCTTACAGCACTGCCACACAGTAGGAGCAGAGCAGACTTGTTTTGAAGGATTTTCTATAGAAGCTTTAGGCAATTATACTCCAACACTGCAGAGTGGACTGTGCAGACGAGACCACGGGACACAAAGGTCTGGGTTCCGTGCGCATCACGTGGTGATTAAGGGGACAGATGGCACGTCATTCCTCAGCCGTGGGTCCTCCCGGTGCTGTGTCCTCATCTGGCATGATAAGTGGCCTTTCCCGGGGGATTGTCTGAAGACCAAGTGGGGTTATGTGTGTCAGGTGCTTATTCTACTGCTTGGCTCCTCATACAGTGTAGCTTTTATTTTTATCCTTAGTCTCCCTCACCCTGCCCACCATACACAGCCGTTTCCTAACAAACAATTTGTCCCAAAGATTTATCAGCTCAGGTGTTTGGTGCAGAGGACCAAAGTCTAGAGAGCTGAACCACACAGTGATGGGTAGACATCTTTTACCATTTGCATTGGCTTTTTGAGACTTGAGGAAGGGGGGTGGGTGGGAGATAGAGCAGGGTAGAGAAGGCCTTTTTTTTTTTTTAAGCATATACCTCCGTGAGTAACGTCATTCGAAGTTATCATCAGTATGACGAATACATGTATGGAGGTATATGTATCTATATTCGTATGACTAACCAGTATATTAAATGAATAGATATATAGTCCGTTGTATCTTTTTGAGACCAGCTAGCCTGCATAGGATGATGGAGGATTATCTTTTTCAGATCTTATAGTTTAACAGGGTTGTTAGGGAGTCATCTAAGGGACGCCTGGGTGGCTCAGCCAGTTAAGCATTTGCCTTCAGCTCAGGTCATGATCTCAGGGTTCTGGGACTGAGCTCCGCAGGGCACTCCCTACTCCCTACTCCAACTGCTACTCCCCCTGCTGGTTGCTCATTCATATTCTACCCCCCCCCCCCCCAAATAAATTAAATCTTTGTAGGAAGAAAAAAAAAAAAGGAAAAGGTCAGCTGAGCCAATGCCTTCATTTGGTAAATGAGAAAACTTAAAAGCTAAATGGTTTAAGTTTATATGCCTAGTTGTTGGTAGAGCTGAGCACAGAATCCGTTTTAGCTGATTCCAGATTCACGGCGCTTTCCCTACTCAGCAGTTGTCTGTTCCTCACTAAGCTTGACCTTTAAGGGAGGCTCTGACATGTTCTGGTCAGGGGAGCAATAGGCCCCAGTTGTCACCCAGCCCTGTAGCTGAGTGGTGAGCTTACCTTGGCAAGTTCCCATCCCCTTGGAGCCTTGACCCTGGTGATGGTACCCATGTCACATGGCTCTTCAGGGGATTAAATGATATAATGCACACAAACTCATTTGTTTTTTTTTCCCAGAGATTCTGACTTACTGTAAACCTTCAGTAAGTGACTCTATGCTTATGTAAGGTAACTCCTTTAGAAATTACTCTATTAATAAACATTCGTTGTAAAAAATTATAATGTGCAGATTAGCATAAAGAAGAAAATGAAAAGCACCCATAACACCATCATCCAGAGATAAAGCTCACCTTTCTTACAGATTTTTCTCATTGAGTTTTGATTGCATTTACTATCTGAAAAATACAGCATGAAATTCTATATGTTAGTGATCCATTAGAGCCAAACACTTCACATTAATCATAAGAGGCCATAACAGTACCTGATCATTATTCTTTCCGAAGAGTAGAATGTTACTATAAAGTTATACCAGTCGCACATAAATTTGTGCATATATATTTTAAACCTCCTACTAGTTTTTGCTATGATTTTATTACTTCTTTGCCCTCTTTAAATTCTACCTTGAGTTGTATATGTATCAACCAGTGGTTTGTTTTTTCTGAAATATAACAAATTGTCCATTGTACAGACCTTGGACGTAAGTGTGACCTACATGAGTTGTTTTGGGACTTTGTTTGGACTCACATGCTCATGGTTAAGCTGCAAAACCTTCTCAGATCAAAGAAGTTTAAATCATTGGGAGGAGACATACCAAAGGTTAATTTTATATCTCCTTATTCCAGAAAGGTGATTTATAGGTCTCTCTGCGTGGAACATGTGGTAATGTTCCAAAGTTCTAGTCTGGCTGGTTTTTTTTCTGTTTTTCTTGCCCCTTCACTTTGTGGCCTGAGGATAGTGTGCTAAAAAGAGGGGTTCTGGGAAAGGAGTTTTGCCTTCAAATGGAAGATTGAGTCATGTTTGGATCCTCTGTTAATTATTGCGTGCGTGTTGCCATGAACTCAGGTGGTTTTCAGTGTGTAGACGTACCATGGTGATTTACGGACTATGTGAAAACTATCCAGTTCCTTCCCTGGCAGAGGTCTTGAGGCAGGGCTCCCCAACTCCCAGGAGCTGGGCAGGGGTGGGTGTGGACAGTGGGACGGTCCATGGTGCCTGCACCCAGGGCAAATACAAAATCCTGTCCCAGGGAGAGTGCCAAGGGTCGCAGTTGGAAAAATGTGGCCAAAGGCATGGACATAGGAAGGCAACAGGCCAGTGTAGGCCATGATGGTTCTAAGAAGCAGAGAAGACATGGTAAGAATAATTTGAACTAGAAGACCTTCCAGAGCAGGAAGGCACTGGGCTCATTGTAGGGTCCAGCTTTCTTGGAGTCTTGGGGGTTTGCTTTGCAGGGAAGGGGGGCGGGGCAGTTGGACTCATTAAATGGCCCTAGGTAAATCAGGCAGAAAACAAAATTAGGGATTAGGAGGTTGAATTACTAGCCTTAAGCAAGACTTTCCCTGAGTGTTATTAATGACACTCTTATTTAGGAAAATGTTGCTCATTTGCGGGCTATTTGTTTCAGTACTTGGAGTTATTGCCAGTACTGGCTTTCTTCCAATCTTGGTAATCCTCTGAGGTTTCAGAAAAAAAAATTGTTTGGTTCCCCAATCCCTTCCCATGGGGAAATTGGTTTATGTATAATTTAATTATTTTGTTAGCCAGTCGTCCTGTCACTGTGTACAAAAACAGCAACCTTAAAAACCCACCATCTTCATTCAGTGTCAGAGATGTTCATAATTGCTTTTCCTCCATTACAAGTGTATATATAACATATATAACAGGAAGATTTTTTGCTAAAAAGCTAAAATGAACTGACTCTGTTTTCTGTACTTTCAGTGATGCCCTTGAAGCCTTGCAAAGTATTATCCAGTGATTTAGAGTAACAAGAACTGAGATAAATGATCACTTTCAAAGAGGAATTAAAGTCCTGGGTATTCTGTAGGGAAGTCCTATTTTAGAAGATCCCCTCGGACAGTATTTTCATCTGAGTGAATTTTGGGAGGTTCTTTTGAGGGCAGAAGAGCAAGGAGGGAATGTACTTTTCTTTGTCAATATCTCGTCTCGCTCATGTCTCTCCGTTTGATGGACTTTCTTTATGCACAGTCTTGTTTCCTCTTTCCCGATTAGGCTATCCGTGGGGAAATTCTTTATCCTGACATGTGGCTGTGAACACGTCGTTACTTAATTTAGTGCGAGGCTGACTTCAGATCTGTACCCCGCTCGCTCCTCCTCATCCGTATTGTGTGGGGTTGAAGGTCTCCTAGTGTTTCTAGCCCATCGGAAGCCTTCATGTTATAAATATGCCTTGTAGCCATGTTTTATTTAGTCCATTTGCAAGAATTTAATTGGAAGTGGGTAATTCACGCTGGCCTGAGATTCCAAGGTGCAGATGTTTGCACTGCTGCTGGGACCGGCTGAGGCTTCATCTGCTTGTAGACTGCTTTCCACTGGTTTCCCCTCATTTCTCACGTGTGTGGAGCCCCAGATATTGCTTCTCACCACGACAATGCTGCAAGGGCTCCGTAATTAGGCACAGCCATCCACGACAAGTCCGTATTTTCGTTTTTTATGAGTAGAAACCATTTCAGCTTTCCTCCAGGGGAGACCTTTTGAGTCTCTGAAGTCATTCACAAATATGGTAAAGTCTAATTTTACTCCACCAGAAAAAAAAGAGAGAGAGAGAGAGAGAATATTGGTCTTTTCCTATCTAGGCCCTCCCCCAAGCTTTGCTGCCCTCCACTTATTGCTTTCCCATCATTTGCACAGGCAGATGGCTTTATGTAAATCACGCAGTTATTTTGGTCATAGTCAAAATTACCTGGCATTAAGCGCAATTTCCAGATGAGGGAAACTGCTGTGTGTGTTTGAAAACGCACCCCAAGCTGATGGGCAAACCATCTCGACGGAATCCGTGTTCCTGGAGGAGGAGGCCGTGGCCCTCCAAGGCTGTCCCCCTCCCACATGCTCTGTGTATTACCATAGGCCCAGCTAGCTGGAGAAAGAATACAGAAAAAGATAGTTTCAGTGACCATTCATCAGCCACCTTTAATGATGTTCTCACCTATGTGTACACAGGGGATATGGTAGCTTGGCATCATTGTATGGCCAGTTTTAACAAAGAGGCCAGCAATATTCGTCACTGCAGCTTTCTTCTTACTTTTATTAGAAACTGTGATTTCTTTTTTTTTTTTTTTTTTTTTTTTTTTTTGCCTAATTTTGTTCGGTAACCTTTTTGAAGGAATTCCTGTAAAATTGGGCTGTTTTGCTCTTCCCCTCAACTCTTTAAACTTCTGTGCATTGACAGAACAATCCATCTTCTAGAGCGGCTCTCGCAAGATTGCTGAGGGTTTTTTTTTTCCTTTTTCCTTTTATCTCTTTCTCCGATACTTTTACCATCTTCTTCCTTGAGATGAGCTAGTGTGAAGTGAACAGCCAGAAAATGAGGGGAAGTCGTGATCAATTAGCCTTAAACGATCAGCTGCTTTCCTAATTCTGAGGTGAATGAGGGAGCTCTGTAGCTCAAACGCCATGCGGTTTCCTTTCCAGATATGCTGCAGCAGATAACAGAGCATGTCTGTCCTTCCCTGTCATTCCCCTGCAATCTCTGTCTTCTACCTTTTTGCTGGGAGACTTCCCCCACCGCTCTCCATCTGGTGTAGACACATGAGGCTTACCGGATGAAGGAGTCCGCAGCGTGAAGTACTTTGAAGGACAGATAGAAAGTGTAGTTGTGGGCTCCCTGAGACCTTTGCTATGGTTGTTCCTCCATGTGAGAGGTCCCCTGTGTCTATGCTGCTCACTGAAAGCATGAAAGCCTAATAGCAGGAACAACCCCTTAAACGTAGTGGTATTCTGTGCCGGGAATGGTACTTGGTGCTTAGTACGGACATTATATGGTTTACGGATGAATCAGCAGACTTAGTGTCTCTCGTATATTTTTCAGGTTGAAAATTGGTGTCCTCATTTACCTTGGAGAGCCAAAAATCCCTATGAAGAAGCTGATCATAATTCATTGGTGAGTGATTTTTGGAAACTAGGCTTGTGATTTGGTTCTGTGCCGAGGGATACCTTCAGAGTCGGCTAGACAGGCCCACTATAACCTGAAATCATGGTACATGGAAGAACTTCTCTGTGCAGGCCTGTGGAAATTTGGGGGCTCGAATCAGTTCACCAGTAGTATCTGTTTCTCAAGCAGTTCTCTGGGGGAGGGGGCCCTGAGTGACAGGCTCCTGAGAGGAATGAGACCTGGTACCAGACGTGGAGGTGCACGCAGCAATCTCATGGGAGTGATGGGTGAAAGTCGTGACCACACCCGCATAGAAGCTGAACTATAGGCCAATGGGAATGAATGAGAAAGCGGTGATCTCAGCCTGCAGGGGTTAGGAGAGTTTGCAAAGAGATGATGATACTGTAGCTGAATTTCAAATGATGAGTGAGTTCACAGTAGATGAAGGAGAGGAGAAAGATGCGTCTGATGTGCAGGGGGAAAGGTGCCTGTACCAGAGTCTGGTGTTTTCAGGGAGTAGAGCACAGTTCAGTGGGCAAGGCCATAGGGTATCGGACGAGCTTTGGTGGAAGATGAGATGGGAAAGATCAGTAGGGACCATGAAAGGTTTTCTGTGCCACGCTAGAAGCTCATGTCTTTATTCTTTAGACCAAGGGTCAGCAGCCCTTTTCTGTAAAAGGCCAGAGAGTGAATATTTTCATCTTCCCAGGCCAGGCCATAAGGTCTCTGTTGGAATTGCTCAGTTCTGACCTTGAGCGCAGAGGGCAACTATAGAGAGGATGTAAATGAGCAGGTATGGCCATGTTTTCGCAGAACTTTCTTTCTTTTTTTTTTTTTTAAAGATTTTATTTATTTATTTGACAGAGATCACATGTAGGCAGAGAGAGAGACAGGAGGAAGCAGGCTCCTTGCTGAGCAGAGAGCCCAATGCTGGGCTCGATCCCAGGATCCTGGGATCACGACCTGAGCTGAAGGCAGAGGCTTTAACCCACTGAGCCACCCAGGTGCCCCTCGCAGAACTTTCTATACCAAAACAGGAGGATCTGACTCCCCCAGCCACAGTGTGCTGACCCATGCTGTAGGCCATGGGAATCTTGGGAGGAGGTTGGGTCAAGGAGGGATCAGGTGAGTGTTGAGAACAAAGCATGTGACTGTTGGGGGATGGAGTTAACATGTTCTTGATGTTACGAAAAATAAAAAGGAGTGTGGCTGTTTTTCTGTTATTCCGGTCACTGGTTGTACTCAGCTACATTAGAAAAGTGTTCTTCCTGGCTTTTAAATTATTCCAGCCTGGGTTTTAAATTCTGTTGAGCTATGGTAGGAAAATGGTATTGCTGGCTTTTAAATTCCTTAGAAAATAATGAGCTTTTGTTTGTTTGAGATTGGGACCAAACTGGAAGATGAGCGTTTATTTCCCTGCTTAACTCTGTGGGCAGATGAAGGCTTTTTGGCAACCTACACAATGCCAAGCAGCCTGTTAAGAACTGACTTTACTTTTCCAGGAGTCTGCTGCCTTGCAGTAGGTCCAAGTGGCAATAAATTCGGGTGCAGAGAATTTCAAGGTACATCGAGCATACTCATTGCAAAAAAAAAAAAAAAAAAAAAAAAATGCATTTTAATGTGACTCTGGGCTTTGCAGGGACTGTGCTGGGCCTTTCTCAATTTCTCATTTTTTAATGGTGTCCCATACAACAGATGAGCAGTCAGGGGCCTTTACGTTAATTTGTAATCCTGGGGCCTTGAAGTAAAGCTCTGCAGCAGACATGCCTCGCTTCTGAAGCCCTGTATTTAATTGACTAGCTCTTTCAAGTTTTCAAATGTCACATCATGACAACCGTTCTGCCTTCTGACTTTTTATCTTCTGTTCATTTTTATTAAATTTCTGTTTCTAGGCGGAAATTCGTACGGATTTTAATATTCTCTATAGCATGATGAAAAAGCATGAAGAATTCCGGTGGATGAGACTCCGGATCCGGCGAATGGCTGATGCGTGGATCCAAGCTATCAAGTCCCTGGCAGAAAAGCAGAATCTTGAAAAGAGAAAGCGGAAGAAAGTGAGTTTCTGAGGAATTCAGTTCCGTTAGATGCCAGTTTTCTTTTAAAATTCGATTTTGCTTGGAAACAAGACTAAGAGAAATGTCATGTCTCAAATGATACTCCCTCAGGGTGAATCTGCTCAGTCTCTTGTACAGCCTTTTTTGGGCTTTCCTTTCCCCCGTGACAGTAATCCTGCTTAGCAGGGACCAGCACACCTGCTTCTCGGGTGAAGCCAAGCAGGGTATCTGCCTATGAGAGTTTCCTTTGAACCGCCCTGAAGCTCTGTCCCCGTGGCATCGGGGAGCCTAACCCTCTTGGCTTTACCCACAGACAGCCTTGGAGAGCTTGTTGTCACATCATCATGGCACTCTCCTGGTCGTGCTGTTTGTCACTTCTGGGCTTTGGGCAACTGCTGAGTTCCATTGCTGCTATGTTGAGTTGGTGCTTCTCCTTATATTCTTGAGGGAGAGATACTATCAATTAAACTGGAGCCGATCTGTTTGAACTTCAAGGGGATTTGCTTAGAAAACCTCCGGGAATAACCCAGAGGATGAAACATTTTATACCCTATAAGGTAGAGGTTAAATGGTCTTGGCTTTAGAGTAACTGTTTGGATGACAAACAGAGCAAATTACACAGTCTTTAGTGTACCCACATCTAAAAATTAATTAAAAAAGACTTTGGTGTTCCTAATTTGACTACTTTGATATCCTTAAAAAAAAAAAAAAAAAGTAATGGGGAGGATGAGCTTGCAAAACCCCAAGTCACAGTTCACTGGTTCCATTTTTGCTAAATCCCTTGAGTTTATGAGGCAGCAGGTCCAAATGCTCAGGCCCCAGATAGTCCTCTGTAGAAGAATATGGGGTCAAAAATCCAGGTGGGCTGTAAGAAGAAATAAAGTATTTTTACAGAATCCTATGCAATAATCTTTAGGATATATTGTTCGGTCAATAAATAAGATATGGAGAACAGTGAACATTATTTTTAAAAGGAAGAGAGAATTTATATACACACACACACACGTATACATAAAGATATGTGCATGTACACACACATGATGTTTATATAATATACATTTATGCTTGCTCATATTTTTAAAAATAGGATAAACCATGAAATTAAAAATAAAGGAGATGGACAGTGGCACTGGTTGCATGACATTGTGGATGTACTTACTGCCCCTGTACACTTAGCAGTGGTTAAAATATTAAATTTTATGTCAATCACAATGAAAAGAGTCAATATGGGGAAAGAGGAAATCGCGTGGAAACAACAGGTGTAGAAACTAGACTTATGTAAATATATCTTTCTCTGTAGCTTTGATACTAGAGTCACTTGACACAGTATAAAATAAAGTTGAATTGCAAAAAAAGTATCTAAAAATTACAAAGAAAAGACATGAACTGACTACATATCCAGTTTTACAGTCAACACACAAAGAACTGTTCTTAGGGACTAGAACACAGACTTTTCAGCATTTCTGATGGTATATCACAAAGGACAAAAAAATGGTCAAATATCTTGAGAAGTTTTCCTGAGTTTTACTAAGTTTACATGTAGTAGGTATATTCTCATTCTGAATCCCTTCTGCATATTGGAATAAAGCAAAGTACTTATGTTAGTATCCTCGAGAAGTCGGATTTTCCGACTGGGAGAGAGAAAATAACACATGTAAGATGGATAATGTTATGCAAAGTTACTGTAATCCTGAGTTTGAATGGGAAGTACCAGTGTGAATTTATGATTTGTTTTATCCTGGAGGAGAAATAAATTTCCAGCTACATCCACTGAAAAGGGCTACAGACAGTGATTAACGAGAGTCCCCTTGAGCACCAGACCTTGATCTTTAGATCCCATTTCCACTCAATGGTATAAGAGGTTCTTGGAAAAATGGTTGGTTAAGGTCTTAGAAGTTGTAATGTTGAGCTGTGAACATATGTCATAGTGGAGAGCAAAGGCACTCTCAAAGACTACTAGAATCCTGTCAGAAGAACTTAGAAGCCAACTTGAACAGCCTCCCATTGGCAAGATGGGACAATTTGATAATCCATAAGGATAACTTCTATCTGTGACTGTGTAAAGCCTCATGGCGGTCTTTAGAGTAGGCTAATGAACAAATTTGTTATTTGGAAAACTGACAAATAAAGGGCAAGAGTCAAATATTTGCCAGGCTTTTTCTCTATAAACCGTACCTCAGCAAAGCCAAGTAGTTGATGGGGGAGGGGGGTAGTTTCTCTTTGTAGAAACATTCCAGCTAATAAAAGCAGAAGGAATAATAAAATATCACCATTTTGTAACTCCTGATGGATGAAGGCCTCTATTTAGTGATCATCAGTAGCTCCCAACATCACAGAGATCCTAGACATTGTTCCCACTAGGGAAAGGAAGCATACAGCACCGCCTATGAAGTAGCATTGCCAAAAACATCAAATATGAACTGAATCATGCCTGTGGATCTAATTACCAGTTTACTATAAATACAAGGGGTAGAAGAATCTGTTACACAATCAGCAAAACCCGAAGTGTGAGAGACTCTACTGGAAATACAGCCTAGTGTCTTGGACAAATAAAACTCTCCCCCAAAGGATGGGACTAAAGAAGCCTAAGAAATAAATGAGACACTTATTTGACTTCTGCCTGGAACAACTGCGCTTGGAGGAAGTGTAAACACTAACTGGATAGTGAATGATATTAAGGAATGAATATCTGTTTTAGGGGCAAAAGTGACGTTATGCTTGTGTTTTTTAACTGAAGGTCTGTTTCTTTTAGAGATAGAAACTGAAGTATTTGCAGATGGAAGGATATGATCTCTAGGATTGGCTTCAACATCAGCTAGAGGGGTTGGGAGAAAATGAGGGGTATACATTAAGATTTGTCCTGAGTTAATAATTGTGAAATTTATGTGATGAGTACCTCGGAATTGACTGTGCTACCATGTCTGATTTTGGATATGTTTGAAATTTTTTGCATTAAAAACCTTAAAAATATTCCAGCTGTGGGGAAGAAACACCCAGTACTGTTAAATGATATTTTATTGCCTTCACTTACTTGCCTTTAAATCTGATTTCCCAAATGTATCCTGCTTTCTAAAAAGAGGCTGTCCATATGTCATGTTCATAGCCGTAACAGGGTGTGGTAGTGACTCTATTTCCTTCCATTTCTTTGTACCTTCTGGAAAAATCTAGGCCAGGTTGAGGTTACGTTAGAACATAAACATCACTTTAGATTTGGTTGATTGCTTTTGGTGTGTTACTGTGGAGTTTGTACTTGGTTCAGTGGGAATTAATATATGCCTCTCCTTTGTGTTTTCTTTTTTTTTGTTTTTTTCAGGTCCTCGTTCACCTGGGACTCCTGACTAAGGAATCTGGATTTAAGATAGCAGAGACAGCTTTCAGTGGTGGCCCTCTTGGTGAATTAGTTCAGTGGAGTGATTTAATTACATCTCTGTACTTACTGGGCCATGACATTAGGATTTCAGCTTCACTGGCTGAGCTCAAGGAGTAAGGAGATTACTTTTCAATTTTAAAATCAGAATACAAAAAAGAAATTGTAAACTCTTAAAGCCCTCTATTAGTGTGTAATTTCTTGTGGAGGAAAATGAAAGTGATAATTCACTAAACAGGAGATAAGAAGATTATTTTCAGGAGCTAAATACATACACTGTGAAAAGGATAATATGTTTTCATTGTAGCTGCAGGCTCCAGAGGCTTCATAAATGAATGCCAGAAATTTCAAACTAAGGAGCTTATTCTTTGCTATTACAGGTGCTTCCAACATGTGCAGCACAAAACATTATTGACTTTCCTAATTCCCTGTCTCCTGCTGAAATTCATACCCTTCCCTACTCAACTGCAAGCCTCCCAAATCTTCAAACAGGGCAAGTTCCTGTTTATAATTTAATTTGGATAGAATGAGTTTCTTGAAAGCCCTGGTCCAATCCTCTTTCGGTAAAGCCAACTTTCCAGCCCGAGTCTGTTAACTTTACCTGGCTTTTCTGTTTCCCTGAAACTGCTTCCGGTCCTAGCCCTCTCGTAATCTCCTATAGACTGACGCAGCTGACTAGGCAGGAATGCTCTGCGCCCCTTCACTCCTTTTGGATAACTGCCCATAGAGACTTTGTTCCCAGCAGCCAAGTGTTCCATGTTGCCATATGCCAAACGTTCCAGAAGAAATACCTCGAGTGAACATTCTAGAGACAGAAGGGTGTTTAAAACAAAATATGTCCCCTTCAACCCACCCCCCGCTCTTACTTTCCTGTCCAAGACATTGATGCCCAGAGAGGTCACTTGTGTTAGGGGCCAAGGTGCACATAGCTGATGAGTGTCAGTGTTGAGATGAAAGCAGTAATATCAAGTGTCATTTTTTAAATGGTTTCTATATGCTAAAACTGTGATCAGGACATTAGTTACAGCAAGAGTGTTCGGCAGTTAGGATAACCACAGCATAGATGGAGACTATGAACACCTAACATTTGGTGAGCACCTACCGTTCGTCGGACACTGCACATTTTACATACTGTTTACACACACTCAGAAGTAAGTGCTGTTGTTTCCTGCATTTTAACGATGAGGAAACTGAGTTGCTTAAGAATACGTAGAAGACATGTACGAGTTTTCTCACCTGTGTTCTTGACCACTGTAGTAGATAGCTCTTTTTGGATCCAGATAAATCTGAGGTCTTCTGAACCCCTAAACACTGCCCGTGTCCCTTCAGCACGCTGCCCCCTGCTTGCTTTAAAACACATTGTGTACATAGCCTGTGAAGTCGAGGCATCCACACATTCAGCAGTCATTCTCTCAGTGCTTTCTGGGCACCGGTTCTTGGTACGGGATAGACAGAGATGACCAGCATGCGTTCAAGGAAATGCCAATCTTCTGGTAATTACAGCTAATACATTGCGTAATAATTACACTAATTGCAATGTGATTAGTAGTAATTGAAGCATGACTGCTAGAATGTAAACCAAGGGAGTACAGAAGCAGTGATTGTTGCTCACTGTGGTGTATGTGGCACCTAGAAGAGTGCCTAGCACCCAGTGGGTGCTTGTGACTTGGGACTGAGCAAACCAGTGAAGGGATGAATCCGGGAACAAGTGAGTAGGTGAATAAGTGGAAAAGTGTGGGAACTCTAGGGATGGGTGCTCCCTAGAGAGGTCAGAAAAGGCATTTTAAGGGACTGCCAGGCAGAGACTTAACTTGTTGGTCAAGATGTCTATGGAGTGCTTTGAGTACCGGTAAGAGAACCAGACGTGTTTTATTTAAGAAGACAGTTATGGAAGCCACAGAGGGCAGAACATGCCTGCACATTACCACCACAGGGGATCTTTGTGGCCTCCCAGAGCCCAGATCATATGCCAGACTAATTAAATCACAGCCTTCGAGAACAGGACACAGGACACACTGAGTATCTCAATGCGTCTGGATAATTCCAGTGTGCAGACCAGTGAGGGAACCACCAAAAACAGGGTCGACCAAGGGTCCACACACCTGGCACTGTGGGCTGGATGCAGTCTTCTGTGTGTTTTTGTTACAAAACTCCCACAGGAACATAGCCACACCCATTATGGATGAATTCCTGTGACTGCTTTTGTTCTCCAAGGGCAGAGTTGTGTAGTTGAGGCAGAGGACGTGTGGCCTGCAAAGGTGAAAGTATTTACTATCTGGCCCTGTGTAGAAATACTTTCAAATTCTGGGGAAGAAATTGGTTGTACAGAACCTGATATTTTCTGAGGGTCAAGCGAGCTGAGGAGCAGGGTACCTAAACGAGTGGCAGTACGGAGTTACGGAACAGAGTGCTGCTTCTAGGACTCGTCCTTCAAAGTGGGATAGCCAGAATTTGGTGAAGGATGGTTATGGAGTGCGGGCAGGGATAAGAGGCATCCGTGAGGACCGATTTCTGGGTGAGCGGCAGTGTGGTTGGGCGAGCAGTTTTTACTCCCACACGTGAAGTTGGCATACGATCACGTACGTCGGCTCTCTCTGGGTGCAGGGGTGGGGTTGTACTGATCGGGGAGGAGATGGGTGGATGGAAGGAAGGGTAGTGCCAGTTATATAATAGAGTCTAGTCCGAAGGAAAAATTTGACATAGAAAAAATTAAGAAATCACACAAGACAGTATAGAAGTCTGTATTGTAGCGGCTAGAAATTGAAGACCTTTAGGAGGTCAGTAGGGTAATGAGAGCAGTTTCTGTGAGGGGAAGCAGAAGCCACTGAGTATCTGCGACACATGAGGCACTTTTCTTTCTAATACCTCATTTAAGCACCTGAAGAATCTCTCACAGGTTGCTTTCTTACTATCCCTTTTCTGTCGCAACTCCTGTTTTGTGGAAAGGTTGCTTTTTTTGTTGTTGTTTCTTTTTTTTTTTTGACCCTGAGATCATGACCCGAGCCGAAGGCAGTGGCTTAATCCACTGAGCCACCCAGGCGCCCCTTTGTTGTTGTTTCTTAGGAGGAAAGACCAGAGAGGTTAGTGACTTGTCTAAGATCTCACAGGAGCTAGTGGAGGTAGATAGATTCAGACCCAGGTCTTCCTAGGTTTCAAAGTGTGTGTGTGTGGGGGGGGGGGGGGGGGGTGGGTGGGTGTATGCATGCATTCGTGTGCACATGCATGAGCCACCATTTACTTCTGCCAGACTCTGAAGCAGGGCTCTGGATAGGCTTTGATGGGTGGGCGGAATCTGGATAGGCAGCAGATTGGGACAGACCATGCCCTCCTCCCCGACAACATTCTTGGGATGTTTGCCTATTAATGTTGCTAAGTGTCGTATCTTGAAATAAATTATTTTTTTTTTCCTTTCTTCCCGCTCTCCTATCCCTCTTTCTAGGATAATGAAGAAGGTTGTAGGAAACCGGTCTGGCTGCCCAACTGTAGGAGACAGGATCGTTGAGCTCATTTATATTGATATCGTAGGACTTGCTCAATTCAAGAAAACTCTTGGGCCATCCTGGGTTCACTACCAGTAAGTGCTACTTGCTGTCCTAAGTTAATTGGGTGTTTGGTCTTTTGTTTTTTGTTTGTTTTTTTTTCTTTTTTCTTTTCCTTAAATGGGGGAGCATGGTTACAGGCAAAATGCTTATCAAATATTAGCTTTTGGACTGTGTGGAGTAGGTTCCTCAGTCCTCACTGAAACTCAGATTCTCCCCCAGTGATTTTTACTTCCAAAGGCTATTCATTATTTTCATTGATTTCTTTTAGGAATAGAAAATAAGTGGCCAGCCACCTCTTTACCTTCCTTAATACTCCCCATTCCTCTCTGTGTGCCTACACCAGTCTCATTTGTTTAAGTAACAGTTTGGACAAAATGTGGAAAATGTCGTTTCTCATGTTGCTCAGGTTTGAGCTCATTCCTCATCCCCTTTCCTTCATGCGTTGTCATTTTTGGAAGAGAAAGCTGTGAATACCTTGTTGGAATGCTGGGGTCTTGCACGTTTTAAGACAAGACCCTTGCTGAGAATGACCCAGGTGCAGGCCTTTATCATGTTGGAGAAGAACTCATTTCCCTCGGTGTGGGTTTGGGACCATGATTTAGTGTGAAATGATTTTACATGGTACACAAGCATGGCATTAAATAACAGTGAGTTATATAATGAGTTTATTAACCTTTCAGTTTTCCTCCAATCTTTCTAAAAAGACTTAGTCTGATGCTGTGATACCTCCAACACATCTTGTAACACTTACATGCATTTTTCACAAGATGAGGGTAGCTGTCAGTTTTGGCCTTCAGACAAAGGATCCAGCTTGAATTTAGTAATAATTTTTTTTTTTAAAGATTTTATGTATTTATTTGACAGAGAGAGATCACAAGTAGGCAGAGAGGCAGGCAGAGAGAGAGGAGGAAGCAGGCTCCCCACGGAGCAGAGAGCCCGATGTGGGGCTCGATCCCAGGACCCTGAGATCATGACCTGAGCCGAAGGCAGCGGCTTAATCCACTGAGCCACCCAGGCGCCCCTAGTAATAATTTTTAAAGAAGAGAAATATGCTATTTTTGGTTCTCTTCCCCTTCCTGGAGTTGGCACTGGCTTTCATTTATGGCCTCTAAACGTTTCCAGTAAATGTAAGTAAACATATTTTACCCAATGGTGTCAGTGGTACATAAATTTGGGTAAAAATCCTGAAGTTAGTACCAACCTGACTACCTGATGATAAATGTTGACCTATAGTTTGAACCAAGTCCCTAAAAAGAACACTTGGAAAATCTTTCAATTAGCATGACTTAGAAATCTCTCCATGTGTTTCTTTTCTGTTGCTGTTGGGTTAACAGATGTTTTGATGTGTTCTTCTACCTTGACCCCATAATTGAATCCTTAATGACTTGAACGAGGTCCATTTCAGATTAGTTTATAGTTTAGTAGTACTTATAAACTTTAATCTTGAAGCTGATGTCAGATTGCAAGTCCTTTAGTAGAAATTCAAAAGAAATAAAAAGTCAAACTATTAAGAAGATTCTCCAAAACATAGTAGGGAAAAACATCATTGTAGAATTTTCTTGCAGATTTCTTGCCAGTGGCAACATTTTTTTCCTCACTGGCTGGTGCCGTACTCAGGGACAGAGGGAAGGGATTGATTGAGAAGAAACTGTGCACTTTTCATTTCCTTTTGGATATAGTTTCCATCAAAAAGCAAAATAAAGGGGCACCTGGGTGGCTCAGTTGTTAAGCATCTGCCTTCAGCTCAGCTCATGATCCCAGGGTCCTGGGATCGAGCCTGCTTCTCCCTCTCCCACTCCCCCTGCTTCTGTTCCCTCTCTCTCTGTGTCTCTCTTTGTCAAATAAATAAGTAAAATCTTTAAAAAAATAAAATAAAAAAGCAAAATCTTGGTTTGGGCCAGGATTGCACTCTACCTTCTGCATCACATTATTCCTTTTTTTGTTGTTTCTTTTTTCCTGAAAATCTTCATACATCACAAGCCATCACATTTGTTCTCAGTTATGTGGAAATATCCGTCTTTCTTTTTGGCTAATAAGCCATGTAAGTAAACAGTTTTTTTTTTTTTTTTTTTTTTTTTTTTTTTTTTTTTTTCCTTTTCAGCTACAGCATTAAAGTAGGAAAGAAAGGCAGAGCTATTGTTCTCTGGCATTTAGCAAATGGCAGGCACTTGGTACAAAAGGACAGAGGCATCACGGGCATCCCTAGACTCACATATCCTCCCCATTAAGAAGGGCTGTTGAGATGGAAAAATGTCCTCAGTGGTAGTGTTTCAGTCAATTAAAAAGGATGATTTCATTATTAAAATGGTCACCACTGGTTAGTATTTGATTCTCGTTGGACGAAAAGGCACCATCTCAAAGGAATTTTATGGAAGGCGTGCCTTTCTTTCATAAATCAAACACGTTAGTGATACTGGCTGGCAGACGTCTATCAGGACTTGAGGCCTGCAGTCTTTGTGGTGTGATGAAGCTAAGATTTCATCCAAAGACTAAGCAGATCCTCTAGAAAGTTCTTAGCCATTTCTTTCCCTTTTGAAGATGAGACACTCTCAGAACTCTCTGAATTCATCTTGGTTGATGGTACGTAGTAGGAACTCCATTAAATGTAAATGGAATTTACATCTGATCTTCCTTTTGGGAGCAAAACCTTGAGTCCTGTTGATCTTGGAAACATATTTTTAATTCTTTCCAATTTATGTAGGGACCCCAAAAAATTCAATTAAACATCTGTTCAGTGCCTACATGCAGCTCGTATACCATTCAGGACTATAAAACTCATACCCACTTTGCTTTCTGTGAAGTTTTGCTGAGTATTGAAGACACACAAGGAAGTGAGGTGCACATAGCATGAGATCTACCATGTTTTACATCCAACTCCAAAGTGGAAAGTAGGTCCTGGCAAGGAAGTCGTCCATCTTACAGTAGTGTGGCTCAGAGCAAAAAGAATGTTCCAGGAGTCATTTGGCATGGCCATAGCGATTCCTGTGAGAAGAAGGCCAGCTGCCTTGGGCAGCAAGGCAGATATTTTCTTAAGTTATCGGTCTGTTCCTGATGCTTCAGATACACAAAGACTTTAGAGGAACTACATAAATATTAACAACACAAATCCAGTTCCAAACACACAGCTGTAGAATGTGATTGAAGGAGGAAAGCTATTATGTTAAATCTCTTCTGCCATAATCAGAGAACCGTCCCCTGCCTCTGGTTTACAAAACAAACCCAGGCCCACTAAAAAATAGACCAATCCCAAACCAAAGCTTAAGTAGGAGGATGTAGAATTCCAAGTTTCTCGGACATTCGCTCTTTCATGCTCTAGCTTTCCTCTGGGAAGAAGTCCAGCATCACGTAGCACAGTATCAAAGTCCATGCATGCAGGTTTTAGGCTCCCAGAAGGCGTCTTGACTCATCAGGGATTATCTTAATTATCTAAATTTAAGATAAAACCAATAAAACTCCAAAGTTAATAAAATCACACGCCAAAGCTAGAGAGGCGTATACCTTGTCAGAATAGATTGCAAATGAGGAGAAGTAGCCAAAGTCTTCAAGACAAAGATTTTGTAGGATGGGGGTGGCCTGCTCGTCCCTGCAGTGCCTGCACAGAGCCTATAATCTTTGAGGCTCAGCCGCACCTGTGGGTGTGTGTCCCTCTTCCTCCTCTAGCTCTGCAATCCCTGCATTTTCTGAATGCTGCCATCTTTCTCAGAAGAATGTGCACTGACTCCAACCGGTGGCTTTTGTATCTTATTTTAAAATACGAGTTAAAGAGTTCATTATAATATAGGAGGTTTTTATATAAGTTTTTTTATTTATTTTCAGCATAACAGTATTCATTGTTTTTGCACCACTTTTTTTATTTGTTTATTTTCAGCGTATGTAAGTTTTTTGTTTTTTTTTTTTTAAAGATTATTTATTTATTTATTTGACAGAGAGAGAGATCACAAGTAGGCAGAGAGGCAGGCAGAGAGAGAGGAGGAAGCAGGCTCCCCGCGGAGCAGAGAGCCCGATGCGGGGCTCGATCCCAGAACCCTGAGATCATGACCTGAGCCGAAGGCAGCGGCTTAATCCACTGAGCCACCCAGGCGCTCCCTCAGCGTATATAAGTTTTTAATACAAACTTTGACACTAAAAAATATCTAAGTTGGGGAATGACAATGTTTTGTTAAGAGAAAAGGAATGCCCCTAACTACTCGGAGAACAGGGGAAACACACATGGGTCGGTTCCTTGGCTCCACAGCTTTCTTTTTCCTGGACTATGGGCACCCACTTCCTTCCACCTGTTGGTTTTCAGGCTGATGATGCAATCTTGGTGCTAATTGGAAAAACTGTCACTGTGATGATAGCATGTTCCTTGCCCACCACACGGGAATCCAAAATAAGGAAACGCTTTCTGTGGTCGGCTTACGTTTGCTCCCATCCTCTTTATTTTCCTCCCTTCCTTGTCTAGACAAAGGGTGGCGATCTCAGATGAGCAAACCTCACACTAAAATGGCAATTTGCTATTGATTTTCTGGAAAATCCAGTCTGGTGTTTGCATTTTATTTTTCTGAATCACACGTTGATGTAAAAAAACATAGTAAAAAAAAAAAAAAAACACCTTGAGAGAACGCTTTCATCACAGTGGGAAAATGAAGGAAGAAACTGGATCTGATGTTTACAACTCACTTGCCATTATCTGATTGTAAAACGTAGGCTTTAATATTTATTCGCTTTTATGCTCATTGGCCCAGTAAGAGCCATTCAGAAGTATTGTTGAGGTATAACCACAGAAAACAGAGCTATTTTTATTGGCCAGGCATAAGCTAAATTTACATCAATGGTTTGAGACTCGGTGATGAATTGAAAGAATGAGTTAATTAATGGAGGAGGTTTCAGCGTTGATTCCGGTTTCAGCATTGATTCTTGCAATTGGTCGTTTCTTTTCGACTCTAAAGCAGTGATCAACAGACTCTCTCTGTAAAGAGCCATGTAGTAAATATTTTAGGCTTCTCTGGCCGTATGGTCTCCGCGGCAACTGCTGAAGTCCTCTGTTACTGAGTGGAAGCAGCCATAGACCTAAGTAAACAATTAGACGTGGCTGTGTTGAAACAAAATCTCATTTCTGACCCCCCAATTTTGAATTTCATCTAATTTTCATGTCACAGAATATCCTTTAAAAAAAAAATTGAACATAAAGATCATTCTTAGTTCACAAGCCTTGCAGAAATGGGAGGTAGACCAGATTTGGCTGACCCAGTTTGAAGACTTTGTTGGAAGAGCCAGATGAAACATCTTCAGTTTTACTCTTGGCTCTGGGAGAAAGCAGTAATGTCCCAGTGCTGTCAAGTATATAAAAAATCAACACTTCTTGTCAGTGGGATTCTAAACTCTACCTAAAATTCAATACTCTTATTAATTGACGAAAATGGTAAGTGACTGTGGAAAGAGCTAAGGCAGGCTGTATGCCTTACGGAGAGTAAGACCTCCATCTTCGTCCATTCGGGCTGCTATAAGAAAATGCCACAGTCTGGATGGCTTAGAAACATTTATTGCTCATGGTTCTGGAGACTGAAGGGCAAGGTCAGAGAGCCGGCGTGGTCGAGTGAGGCTCTCCTTCTTCCAGGTCTCAGACTTCTCGCTTTGTCCTCACCTGTTGGAAGGGGCGAGGGAGTTCTGTGGGGTCTCTCTCTCTCTTGTTTAATCATGTTACAAAGAGATCAGGAGCTGGAGGGGCACTGGGAGAGGGAGAGAGAGAATCCCAGGCAGACTCCCTGCTGAGTGTGGAGCCTCACGTGGCGCTCGATCCCACATCCCTGAGATCATGTCCTGAGCCGAAATCAAGAGTTGGACACTTAACTGACTGTGCCATCCAGGCAGCCCTGTGGGGTTACCTTTTATAAGACTACTAAACCCATTCATGAGCTAATCACCTTTATGACCTTATATCACCCCCAGAACCCCATTTCCTAGTACCATCACCTTTGGGGGTTAGGATTTCAACCTAAGAATTTGGGAGGGGAATACAAATTCTCAGGTCATGGCCACTTCTAAGAAATTTATTTAGCAACTCTTCATTAGGCACCACCGTACACTGCCCTAGCTCAGGGCACAGCGGTGAACATGGCAGTCTGCGATGCCAGCTCTCATGGGACTTCACATTTTTCTGTTATTTGAGAGATCTTCTGTGACTTGTCAGCTAATCTGTAGCAAAATGTTTCTGTGTGTGATGGCTCAGAAGTCACACATAAGATGTTTGGTATATATATATTCCACAGTCTCTCACTTCCCACCTACTCGTGTTTCTGATGAAAACTATTTGTCCATTTTTGGTAGTCCCTGCAGGAGGGGTTAGAGCTTTTTGCCTTTTTTTTTTTTTTAAGATTTTATCTATTTAGTAGAGACAGAGCCTGAGTGGGGCGGGGGTGGGGGTCTGCAGAGGGAGAGGGAGAAGCAGGCTCCCGCTCAGGGGCTGGATCCCAGGACCCCAGGATCATGCCCCGAGCCAAGGACAGATGCTTAACTGACTGAGCCACCCAGGTACCCCGAACTTTTACTTTTTGAGCTTCTGTGTCAGTGTTGCAGTTTTTTCCATGTTGCTTTTTCCTTTCAGGTGCATGCTCCGGGTCCTGGATTCATTCGGTACCGAGCCAGAGTTTAACCACGCTAACTATGCCCAGTCCAAAGGCCACAAGACGCCCTGGGGCAAATGGAATCTAAACCCGCAGCAGTTTTATACCATGTTCCGTAAGTATTCACCTCTGCTTTCCAGAATGCCACCGAAGATAAATGGGAAAAGAAACTACATGGTTGTGTATTTTGGGTTATGATTCTCAGGCCTTTTAGCTGTAGAAATGTGTGCTGTGGAACTTTCCCTGGGGAATAACTGATTTTGTTGTTGTTTAATTGGCACTGAAAGGCCACATGAGCATTTTGTGAAAAGCCTTAGAAATGTTTTCGAGGAAAAAAAACGCTCCGGATGAAGTGTCACTAAAATGCATTTGGGCAAGGACTCTGGGTGAATTCTGGCTTGGCAGGCACTAAACACGTTTCATTCTGCACAGATGCTGCGTGGGGTCCACCTGATGACTGATGAGGAGTGAGGTCTTTCATGTAGATAAATTAAAAAAAAAATCCTTAATTATTTAAGCATCAACCCTTATAAAGAAAAAAGTCAGTTTTTTTTTTTTAATTAAAACTACATTAGACTCTGTTCCATATTTAATCAGCTTCTCAATCGCTGGCACCAGAATGAAATCTCACTTGCTCTGGCTCAGAAGGTGTCATCGATGCCAGCAGCAGTGACAGTTTCAGGAGGTGTTGTAGCGAACACCTCCAAAATGATGAACTGACTGGCTCCAGCGGTAGGTGCTTCACATTTTTCTGTTTCCATCGTGTGCCCTTTCCTGCACTGACCATTTCTTACCGCTGCTCTCAGTGTACTGCCTCGAGCCTCATTTCATTGATGATTAGCTGAGGCCTGTGAAGGAAGCTTCCAAATTGGATAGTGATCACGCCCAAAATAAACTTGGACTTGAAGTCTGCATGTCTCGGTGGGTGAGGTGAAGTCCTTCTCTGGAAGTGTCACACGAGTTGAACATGACTTCCTTTGGATGCTCAGAGTGGAGAATTCCCATTCCAAAGCTGTCAGAGCAATTGTAATCCAGAGATTTTCATCCTAGAATCAGTATCTGAGATGTGAGTCTGTTTCCTTTGTTAAGACCCAAGGGACCCGTGGCCTACTTTCTGCCTGTGTGGTTGCCTCTCCCCCTTGTATGCAGTCACCTGAAGACAAATCTGTTCTCAGGTTCACTAAGCAGAACAAAGAACACATTGGACTTAATCCTTGCACGTGACATACGAGACAGTAGAATTAAGAAGGGTTATGGCATTTGGAGGGTGCTGATTTAAAAATCAGCTCACGGTCAAGTGTTCAGTGTTCTTTTCAGCTCAGAAGGATTTGCAAGAGCAAGTTATATGCATGGCAGACATTATTACTGTTCCTGGAGCTCTATCATCCTGCTCCTGTAAGCCATCCTGGGGGCACAGTTGAGGGGACAGACTAATACGTGGTGAGTTGGGTAACAGATGGCTGGTCAGCATGGTACACGGCATGATTGGAGTTGGCCTTTGGTTTGGCTTTATTTTATGACTTTTGAGGGGCTGGGATGAGGTGGTACAGAACAATGCAAGAAGTAACCTGTGCATTACATCAGATGGAAAATGTTAGGCCAGATTAGCCCGAATGATATGCTGAGTAGATGTCATCTACAAGAGGGTGTTGCCTTGTGTCCAGGGAGTAGAAATAGGAAGTGTTTCCAGAAAATATAAAGTTCTCTTCCAGAATGTCAAAATTCAGAGTCCTAAAAATGAGTTTTGTTCTCTATGAATGGAAGATTTCAGTAGTCATTGATTAAAATGTAACTAAAGATGAAGACATAGATTAATTCCTGTTAACCTGGGAAGGGGATAAATTTCCAACTGACTCAGAATTCAGCAGTAATCGGGGGAGAAAACTAAAATATTTGACTGCCTTTAAAAAAAAATAAAAGAACCTGTATGGCAAAAATATAAGCAAGTTCTATCTTGGTGGGTCGGTATCCTTTAATATATAAAGAGCTTCTAAAAACTGAAGGAAAAGTTCCATAATCCAACAGGAGAATGGGCAAAGGCCCATTACTCATTCCAAGGAAGAAGAAGCTTATTGCCGCAAGGATTTGGAAACGCGTTACCCTCACTCACCATAAAGAGAAATGCATACTTTAACTGCACCAAGATACCATGTCCCAAACATCAGGCTCAGCAGGATCCAGCACTTGGTAGCATAGGTGTTCCAATGGTGAGGGTCTGTCCATCTTTTCCTGCCCTACTAGTGACAATGCAGCATGGTCCTGAGTGGGGGAGCGTATTTGTCACAATGTAGCAAAACCATCAGCACATTTTCCCTTTGACTGAGCAGGTCATATCTAAGAGTCTCCCCCAAAGATAAGTGAGCAGAAATAAAAAATGGTGTGTGCACAGGTCATTTGTTGTGACACTGTTCAAAATAGGCAAAGAGTGGAAATAACCCAGATGTTCATACTAGGGGACTGAGTGAATAATTTGGTTCCCTGAGAAAAGGGGCTGCTGCGAAACTGGAAGGAGCGGCGAGGATGGTCCCCACTGCTCTGAGGGCAATGCCCAGGAGACAGAGAAGTGATAAAGCCAGCATGCAGGGCAGCTGGTCAACTTATTTCCTTCTGTGTAAGAAGGCAATGTGTGTGTATGTTAGCGTATATGAATTTGCCTATATTTTTCAAAGAGATAAGGTAAGGAAAATAGCAAGCCAATGAAAGTGACTTCCCCTGAAGGAAAGGCGTGCAGGACCCGGGACAGAAAGTAGGTATCTCTTTAATGTACCTTATTTTGACTTGGGAACCATGTAAATGTTTCACATAATTTTAAGAAAGAAAGAAAGAAAGAATTCACTAACAACTGAAAACAGATTGAAAAAATAAAACATGCCTAGTGTTCTATCAGATTAGCGTGTATGTCCCACACAGAGAAAATAATTACTTCGGGTGACTTTAAAACTGTCTTCGGACCATACATTTACTGAGGGAAATATTTACATCGTTATTTGAAACTGTTAGAAGTATACTGTAGGAGTCCAAATTTTCAGTATCCAAGAAGGTGGGTAGTATTTAAAGAATTTAAGACTGTATCCTCTCTAGCTAGAATAGGAAATACCAATATCAATTTCCTTTTCTCTTTTAAAAGGAAATGTTGCCTAGCTCTCTACTTTGAAAAGGATCAAAAGTAAAGATAGTCTAGTTGCAAGGAGTATCCTTGGCCCTCAGATTGGAAACCTTTTAAATACCTCTTCTACTGGGATGCCTGGGTGGCTCAGTCAGTTAAGTTTCTGTCTTCAGCTCAGGTCATGATCCCAGGGTCCTGGGATTGAGTCCCGCATCAGCCTCCTTGCTCAGCGGGGAGTCTTGTGCTCTCTCACATATAAATAAATAAATAAAATAAGTTTTATTTATTTTATTTATCTATTTATTTATAAGATAATAAATAAATAAATAAAAATAAATACCTTTCCTGCGATAAGGAGCCTCCTGTTCAAATCAATACTGATTCCAGGTCTAGGGCAGGAAACATTCACAAGGGGACCTCTCGACATGCCAGAAAGCAAGGAAGCTAAGGAAGACCACAGGGGTGGAGTCAGAAGGCCATAGGAACCAAAGACCGGGTAGCTGGAGAATCGGAAAGAAAAGTAGCTACAGTGGATTGCATTCAAACCAGTGATAGATAGTCCACGAGTCTAGGATGAACCTCCCAAGAGAGAAGACCACAGAGTCCATCGATCCCCCTTCTCAAGTTGCTAGGACACCACTATATTACTCTGAAGAATAAAGGGAAAGAATCCAGCTTTGATCTTGCCTTTATATGGCAAGGTGTATTTGAAGGTAATCAAAAAGTTGATGAAAGAAATTTGTTAATCACGAAGAAATCACAGCTAATAAATGCCAAAGGAATGCAGAAGGAGAAAATCAGCATTTTAATCCTGCAAGGGAGACAGAGGGATAAGGCAGGGATCATCCGTGGCTGGTATAGCCTTCATGTCATAAGTTGATGGAAAGCTTTCTCATGAATGGCGCTGCCTTAACTGGAGAAAATGTGGACCTAAAGAGGGCAGTTAAGCTGTTCAAGACCTTTGCTGTATTTTGATGTGTTCAGGCTGCCTGCTGGTGCCTCCCTACTCTTGCTTCCTTCAAGTCACCCTGATGGCAAAATGCCATTTTTTTTCTTTAAGACTTTATTTAAAAGACTTCCTCTATCTTTTGAATCAAATTGAAGAGAAATATTACCCTACCACAAAACAGAAACCTCCCCCGCCTATGGAAAAAGGCCCCCATACTTTAGTATAAACATTATCATAGTTTTCACGGCTGTATTTTTACATAGTTGTAAGTACATAATAGAATTCTGGATCTCCTTATTTTTTTTCCTTCACTTCATAGATCATTTTTTTCAAGGTTCTTTTAAACCATGATTTCCTAGGAGGTTTTGTGGTCCATCAAGTGACTAGCTCCTAATTTGTTCCTGTTTTTTCTTGTTGACAAGTAAGCACCACTTTTTCTGGGCTTGACAGGGTCTTGGCTTGACCCTCCAATCAGGCATTATTTCCATCGGCAACCTTCGGTCTGCTATATATTTTGCTTTTTCTAAACTCCTGAAGGTGATTTGTCTGATTTTTCTCCTACCTTGGTAAAAGGCAGGACATTTGCTTGTACCGTTTACAAGAGAACACAAAGCCAGAAGTGGACGACTCGCGCCGTGAGTTAGCCTGTATTTGGGTAGCTCTGATTCCCTGCACAACACCCCTTCACAGCTTCCTCTGGCTCATGTAAAGACAGCGGTGCTGAGAGGTCTTTACATGATTGTGTCTGTCCCTCCCCCTCACTGGAGACTCTGGCTGAACGCACCAGCAGCAGAGATAACCACACTCCTCTCCCCTGCGCTCAGGCCGCGGTGGCCCCAGAATTTGGTTGACATCCCATCATTGGAACTTTCAAGAACATTCAGCAGCCTGCGGAAACACCTCCCTGTTCATTTCACTGTCAGAGAACGTTGCCTGTGCTCTACGCAGAGTCCATTCGTATTGGTTTAATTCATTAGTGAACTAATTTTTTGAGGACCCGCAGCACTTGGGCCGTCGTTCACCATCTGAAGACATCCCACAGTTCACCTTCTGGGTGCTCGCCTTCTGCACTTCGAGTCGAGGGCTGGGGAGGTTTCAGCATTTCTCGGTACCTGTGGACACGGTGGGCAGCGAAGACAGGGAGCTGTCTTAGAGCTGAGTGACGAACAGGCCCGGGGTTTCAGAGGTGTTTATTGAGAGCCCTCCCTTTTCACCGCCAGCCCCTCTCCTTGCTTTACACCATCTGGCCTGCCTCATGCTATTGGCCTCTGGCTTTTACATGTCTTCCGTAGTGCCTTGTTTTCTTGGACGTGCAGGCCACTGTGTGTGTACTCCTTGGTGTGGAAGCCCCGAGCTCTCACCCCCAGCACACACCCTTGCTTATCCTTCAGGGAGGTGTCCTGTCCTCTGAGAACCTTCCCTTCCCTGAGCCACACACTCCAGTTCTAGGACTCTCAAACCTCTCTTCCAGCCCCAGTCCCATCCTGTGAGCCCCACGAGCCTGGTCACTGCTGAGTCCTCCATACCTGAAATGGTAACGTCAGTAGTGATAAGTATTTGTTGGATCAATGAACAAAGAACAAAGGACTCAGTTTCCCCAACTACAGAATGAGGTTAGTTAAAACATAAGTCAGATCCTGACACTCCTATGCTCACGATGCCATGGCATTTCACTGTAGAAAAAGCCAGTCATTCCACTGGCCTCAAGACACCAGTACGTGCCTGGCCTCATCTCTAACCACACGTCTTCTGGCTCACTGCTCTCTAGTCCCACAGCTGTTTCTCCTGCCCTAGGACATTTGCATTGGTTATTCCATCTTCCAAACATTCTTCCCTTAGATTTCTGTATCTCCTTCAGGTTTGTTTTTTTTTTTTTTTTAGCATCTTTTTTCTTTTTAAAGATTTATTTATTTATTTGAGAGAGAGAGAGAGAGCAAGTGAGCACACCTGGCTGGGGCATAGGGGCAGAGGGAGAGGGACAGAGAGAAAAGAAAGCGGACTCCCCACTGAGCCCAGAGCCTGATGCAGGGTTCGATTGCACAACCCTGAGATCACAACCTGAGCTGAAATCAAGAGTCACACGCTTAACCAGCTGAGCCACTCAGGCGCCCCTCTTCCTTCAGGTTTTTAACTGAACTGCTACTTCAGTGAGATCAACACTAAGTCCCCCTCTTTTAAGTACGACTTTCCCCCCAATTTCCTGTGCCCTTTTCTGCTTTATTTTCCTCATTCACTGTATTACCAGACAGTATTTACACTTCTCTAATGTTATTTTTTCCTACCCTGGAATCTGAGACATAAGGGTTTTGTCTGGTTCATTGCTGAAATGCCCAGCACCTTGAAGAATGCGTAGCTTAGAGTAGGCATACAGAAAATACCAGTTGAGTCAAAATGAATGATAATGCCTGTTCTCTTTTAGTCCATGCAACAATGTGGAGGGAAAGTGAGACGTATTGTACAAACATAATGTTACAGAAGCTTCTTTGTTGAGTCGTATGTTGTACACCTGAAGCTAATATAACATTGTGTGCCAATTAGACCCCCCCAAATTTTTTTTAAAAATCATTACAAAAGCTTCTTAGGGCCAGTGGCTTCAAGTTGCCCTTTTGTGTCTTCCCACAGAAGGTGTTCAGGTGGTTGAGCTTTCTTGAGTTGTTCCAATCATGCTGGCTGTTGTCATTAACATTCTAACTCTTTGACTTTCTCCCAGAAGCTGGGGCTCACGGTGTGGTTTATTTGCATGATCAGGTTGAAGTAATGGCTTATAGACCAAAGATTCTGCCAGACAAAACAGGACTTGTAGAAATGTACTACTTTCCTTTCAGGCACATGAATAAACCTCTTGGCTTTAGCTGAAGATCACTTCCCTGTACGATTTTATTTTTAGGGCCTGAGAAGCAAAGGAGCTATTTGTGATTCCGGCTGCCTTTCTGGCCTTTGGCTTCCAGCAGTAGGACTCTTGCCTTTACTTCAGTACAGGCCAGTGAGTGATGGGATCAGCCTTGCAGTTCCTTTATCTGAGTCTCAGCCTTCAGGAGTGATGTTCTTCTGAGGAGTCCAGTCCCTCCTAAATTGTTTTTTGACACTTGAGAAATTTACTCTGATGTGCCTTTGGTCAACAGTTCAGGCTCTCATCTTTTGAGCCCAGCTGTACATAATAGTTTCCCTAGCTTGGATCCTGACCCCTTCCCTCTCTCTCTCAGCTCATCATCACCACCATCTGAAAAACTTCAGTTTGGGTAAAATTTGAAGTATAACATCACTGGCCGTGTAGTTTTTAAAGCCAGATAACTTCTTATGTGATGTCACTGTCTCTGTCAGTAAAGTTTTTTTCTGTCATGCCAGTCACGTCATGAGAATCAGCATGGACCTCATGAATATGATGGTAGCCAGTATTCTTCCTCACTTTTTTTTTTAAGATTTTATTTATTTACTTGACAGACAGAGATCACAAATAGGCAGAGAGGCAGGCAGAGAGACAGGGGAAAGCAGGCTCCCCGCTGAGTAGAGAGCCCGATGCGGGGCTCAATCCCAGGACCCTGAGATCATGACCTGAGCCAAAGGCAAAGGCAGAGGCTTAACCCACTGAGCCACCCAGGTGCCCCCCTCACTTTGTTAACAGAGTTCTCAAACAGACAAAAAAGGTGAAAGAGATGTACAGTAGAAACCCGCAGCCTAGACTCCGGCGTTAACAGCTTCCTTTACTTGCTCTGTGACCTCTCAATCCGTATGTCTGTCTGCATGCCAGTAAATCCACATTTTTTTTGAGGCATAAAAGAACACTTAACCCATAGGTGTTTCAGCATATCTGAACTAGTGTTCAGTATTGGTCACCAAACCAATTTTTTTTTTAATCTGTAGCATTGAGTTACTTTACTGTTTGTCTCCCAGATGAATATTGGCTCAGTGAAGGGAGTTATATTCATGCTTGCTCGATTTAATGATGTGTCCTCAACTCTTCCCAAGTTGTTTTCTGGCTCATAGTAAGTGCTCAATAAATGTGCTACTGATAAAAAAATAAATAATAAAAATTTAAAATTTTTTAAAAACAAAATGAAAATAAATAAATGTGCCGTTGAGTGAATTGACAGTACTTGGAAACCCGTGATGTTAAGATTTTACAGCTCTCCATCACTGATGGGTTTCCTTTCTTCCCACCTTTAGTTTTGTGACCTAGATTGAAAGATATGTTAGCTTATCAATTAAATAAATATTTCTTGAACACCAACACTTTGTAAGCATGAACTAGTTTCTGGACCAGAGTGATGAGCTGCCTTGGGTAGTGATTCATCCCATGAAGAACAGGCTTTAGTGTGGGAACTTTTGTGCAAAGAGCCTGATGCTGGAGTAGTTTAGGCATGGCCTCTGCTGCTTGGTAATGTAGATGTGCCCACCTGTGGAATCAATCATACCAGTTAATTAAGCATTTCCCATTGGCTTAGTCAGTCATGCACGCAAAAAGAATTTGCTCAATTTCCTACTATGCTCTGGGAGTCAGAATAAAACATGGTTCCATCTCAAAGAACGTATAGTCTGTCATCGAGATAATAATGTGTGAAAGGGACTGTAACTCTTCATGATCTAAGAGGAGCCCTACTTATCTCAGTGCCGGGAACTGAGGGAATCCCTCAACCAGGATGAAGGGAGCTGAGCCTTCAGGGAAGGAGGAGGTGAGAGCATGGCAGCATAAGGGAAGATGGCAAGCATACATGACAAGCTCCGAGTAGGTCATCATGGAGCAGAGGTGTCCGGGCGAAGCCAGAATGACAGGTTGGCTGGCCAGTGCTTCATCCTGGAGGAGGTGAAGATTTTCAGCCAGCAACTACCACAGTTCCCTGTTTGTTGCAAAGAATGCCCCATCGGGCAGCATACAGGCTGTGCCAGATGGAGTGGGGAGCAGAAAGGAGGAAGGGCAAGGCGGAAGGTACGGAGAGCACTCAGAAATCCACTGCAGAAGTGACAAGAGCGTGATGGTCCGCACTACTAGTGGATTTTGATAGTCAAGAATTGGAAATGTCCTAAATGTATCCTAGGGTGGACTCATCAGGATTTCTGTCTTGTTGACTTGGTCACAGAGGGTCGTTGACTCTTGTCCTTGGGAGTTGTTGAAACCACCTTTGGGTTGAGCTGGATTCGGACTAGCAGGATCTTAATTTTCTCCCTCTCTTGGCTTTGTATTTCTCTGGATGGGCATCCTTCTCACCTGGGCACACAGATGACGTCTGTAGCTCTCGACTTCCATCCTGCCAACATGGTGACTATAACAGAGACACCCTGACCTCAAAAGTAGCTCTGACTAGACTTGGAGCAGCTGTGATTGGTGGGCCTTGGATCATACCCCCATCTTTCAAGTGGGCCGTGGTCACAAAGAGTTTGTATATCATATGCCTATCCTTGGAAGAAGATGGAGTGGGGGCAGCCGAGGGGTCAGGACTGGCACCAGTCCAGCCACCTGAATGAAACAGAATCACATGGCCTGTGAGAAGTGTGGCTCCATAAAGCAGCGCTGGCAGACCAGAACCACGGGGCATCCCAGCTGATGGAAGGAGTTCATGCACTGAAATACTGTACTAGTTAACAAGCAGTGATGAGCTGTGGTGTATTAACCCCCAAAGATGCCTGTGGCGCATTTGTAAGTGAAAAAAGTTTACAAAAGAGTAGGTATAGTAGGATCTAGTTTTGATTTGAGTATTTATTTTATGAAAATTTTCCCAATCTCACGAATGGAAACAACGTTCATGTACTAGAGGCAGAGAGATTTCCTCCCAAGATTTTAGATTCTCAAAAGTCCTCACGACACCTTATAATTAGAATGAGGAATTATGTTTCAAGAGAGACCCTCTTAAAAGCAGCTAGGACAAAAAAGCTCCTTATGTACAGAGGAAAGCCCATTAGAATAACGTCAGACCTGTCCACAGACCTGGCAAGCCAGGAAGGGATGGCAGAATATATTCAGAGTACTAAATGAGAAGAACATGCAACCAAGAATACTCTATCCAGCAAGACTGACATTTAAAATGGATGGAGAGGTAAAGAGTTTCCAAGACCGGCAAGGCTTAACAGACTATGCAACCACCAAGCCGACACTGCAGGAAATATTAAGGGGGGGTCCTATAAAAGAGAAAAAATCCTAAGAATATCATTGAACAGAAATATAGAAACAATCTACAGACAGAAAGACTTCAAAGGCAACACGATGTCAATAAAAACCTATCTCTCAATAATCACTCTCAATGTGAATGGCCTAAATGCACCCATAAAACGACACAGGGTTGCAGATTGGATAAAACGACAGGACCCATCCATATGTTGTCTACAAGAGACCCATTTTGAACCTAAGGATACACCCAGACTGAAAGTGAAGGGATGGAGAAGCATCTTTCATGCCAATGGGCCTCAAAAGAAGGCCGGGGTAGCGATTCTCATATCAGATAAATTAGATTTTAAACTAAAGACTGTAGTCAGAGATACAGAAGGACACTACATAATTCTTAAAGGGACTATCCGCCAAGATGATCTAACAATTGTGAATATTTTTTAAAAAATCCATGGGTTGCCTGGGTGGCTTAGTCGGTTAAGCCTCTGACTCTTGGTTAGGCTCAGATCATGATCTTGGGGTCCTGGGATCGAGCCCCATGTCTGGGAGGGGTTCCATTCTCACCAGGGAGTCTACTTGAGGATTTTCTCTCTGTCTCTCCCTCTGCCCCTACACACTCCCACATGTGCTCCCCCCAAAATCAATTAGTAACTCTAATTTAAAAATCTAGTAATAATGGTTATTTCTAGGTGATAGATGATCTGTTATTTTTCTTATATCTTTTTCTATTGTCTGAAGAAAAGTTTTACACAGAGGCTGTTTCTGTTATAATTGGAAAACCTAAGTAAGTAATCATTTGAATAGGGCAAAAGAAAACTGATCTGTTGTGGAAGTCTCAGCAAGAATCTATGAGGCCAGAACTAAGAAAGGTGCAGAGGAGGGAGAGGGTTAAGATTTGGGGAAGCTGACATCCTCAGGACTGGGTGAGAGCTAAGAGAGGAGCCCAGGCTGGCTTTGGGGTTTCTGCCCTTGGCGATCTGCTGGTGTGGGGATCCCCACCATGGTAGGGACAGCTGTGGTTAAGGCCAGCAGACTACCTATTAAAATGAATATTTGCACTTTTTGGTGCAAGGGCTTGGGACTTAGCAATGGAATGGCAGACCTCAGAGACTCAGGTGCTAAGAGAAGGATCAATTTGACTAAATAAATTTTTTGAGGGGTGCCTGGGTGGCTCAGTCATTAATCATCTGCCTTCTGCTCAGTTCTTGATCCCAGGTCCTGGGATCGAGCCCACATTGCGCTCCCTGCTTAGCAGGAAACCTGCTTCTCCCTCTCCCACTCCCCCTGCTTGTTTTCCCTCTCTCCATGTCTCTCTCTCTCTCTGTCAAATAAATAAAATCTCTAAAAAAAATTTTTTAATTACATTTGAAATGAGGACGCTATTACTGCTTGGTAGAAATCGCATACACCTCATTTATTAAGTATTTGGTAAGCTCTGTGAGGGCAGAAACTCATCTTGATGTTGTGATCTCTCAGTACCTAGCATTTAACCTGGCTTTTTTTTTAGAAGGAGTGCTCTAAAATGGTTGTGGTTGAATGAATTATTCAAGCCAAACTCCCAGTAGTTCTTAAAAGACGTTATTGCTGTAATCTGCTCAGGAAGCTCATCAAGCTGATTTGTAATCATTTGTAAATAGATGCTTCCAAAGTACTTAAAATAATGCTTTTCTCAAAAAAAAAAAAAAAATGCGTGTCCTGAATTATTTTAAGACCACTGTCAATGTTTAGCAAATCCCCTTCTGCTTGTCACATGTTAAATGAATCAGCTTGGCCCCCCTATATGTGTACCATAAGTCACTCAAGAAACTGAGCTGATCTTATATACACTTCTCCCCCTGGGTCTTTCATGTGTATTTTGGTCTACCTTACAATGTGATTTTTCTTTTTTTTTTCTTTTTTTTTTTAAATATTTTATTTATTTGACAGAGAGAAATCACAACTAGGCAGAGAGGCACGCAGAGAGAGAGGAGGAAGCTGGCTCCCTGCGGAGCAGAGAGCCCGCTGCGGGGCTCGATCCCAGGACCCTGGGATCGTGACCCGAGCCGAAGGCAGAGGCTTTAACCCACTGAGCCACCCAGGTGCCCCACAATGTGATTTTTCTGCTGAAGCATGTTTATCACTAAGTTCACGGAGCCCAGAAGATAAACTATTTGGACTACGAGGCTGTATGTAGGATGCTTTGAGGAGCTTGGGCTCTGGGACCAGCTGGTCTGGCTCTAAATCCCCATGTTACCATTTCCTAGCATGCAGATCAGGGTAGTCAAAGTGCTTCCCCCCAACCCTGCCTCGAACTTACTCACCTCTACCAACATGTTGAAAGGTTGTAAGGAAGATAAAGTCAAACAGTCGTGATCAAGAGCTTAGAACACAACTCCGCACATAGAACTCAAATATTAGCCATTTTTAAAACAATCTCATTTGTTGATTTCCTGGGACGGAGTGATTTCCAAATGTGCAGGATTTCCTGGGTCCCATTTATGATGAAATTTCTAAAGTTTACCTTGACTTGTGAATACCTTCCCTTTGAAAACCTCCTAGCACAACTCTCTGTTCTTGGTCTCAGACAAAAAAAGAGACAGCTTGGGCTGGAGTTCGATCTCTGTGGAAAGGTCCTTTTGGCTAGCGTCAGCTTCTCTTTGTGACTTTTGACATACTCTAAGTGATTTTAGGAGTGTGTGTGCTGAGTCCAGGGCCTCGTCCCTCGGGGACGATGTCAGCAGGCAGGTACCCAGCTGCTGGCCCGCTGCTCGGAAGGAAACCACAGCAGGGCCTGTGATCACTTCCAAATCACCTGTGGAGCAGTTTGCAGTTAAGTGACCCTTCCTGGCACCCCTGCCTAGAGTCCCGTGACAGGTTTGGCGTCCCTGGGTAAGACACATGGAGGGTGTAACCTGTGCCAGTGAAGGGTGGTGGCATGGGATTTCTTCTTTGGTCCTCCACGGTCCTTACCGGCACTTACAGGTCGCCCATCCCCCACCTAACACCTCCAGACCCGAGAGAGGAGTGGAAATAAAGTGCAGGAGTGAAAACTCAGGAGAAAAAGAGGTGTTTTTTTGTTTTTGTTTTTTTCTTTTTTTTTTTTTAATATTTTACTTATCTGACAGAAATCACAACTAGGCAGAGAGGCAGGCAGAGAGAGAGGAGGAAGCTGGCTCCCTGCGGAGCAGAGAGCCCGATGCGGGGCTCGATCCCAGGACCCTGGGATCACGACCTGAGCCGAAGGCAGAGACTTTAACCCACTGAGCCACCCAGGCGCCCGAAAAACAGGTGTTTGTGATTGTTCATGCGGTGTCAAAATTGAGTTAGTGCCAAATTACAGTCCTCTAACAGTAGAGGCCCACCAGTTCTCGCAAGGCGTTGGACTAGACCCTGCGCTCCCTCTCCCTCTCAGTGGTCAAGCGAGCTACAGGAATCTTAGACACAAAAATACATGCGTATAGCAGTTCTTTTCTTTGGGGGCTTTGACAATTTTTATTTTTAGCTCTAAGTGTATTGCATTTTTTCTGTGACTTTGTTTTTAGGTCATTGAGTCACATTTCACCTTTCTCGAGAAGTGCTCGTCTAAGGACTAGATAACTGAATTTCAGAAACCAATATCTAAAGTATGGAGATTTAGTCACCACATAACATTTTCTGAAGACTAAGAGAAAATGCAGTCTTAAAGTGTCAGGTTCTGTTTCAGAATTTTCACAGTTAACCCAAGTTTTGCAAAGCGCTATTTTAAGCTGCCTTATTGACATTTAGAATGTGCAGGGGCTCTCTTCCCTTCCCTCATCCTCCTTCAAAGCCCCTCACCACCAGCTCCTCAAAAAGAAAGGAAAAGCAACCATTGCCCCTTGTTGGCAGTAGAATTTATTCGCTAATTTACTTTCCAGCCAACTGCAGCCATTGCCTCTGGGCTCTTGTTCAAAAACGCAGAAATGAAATAACAGATTGGCCAGGCTGAACACAACTCCCCAGTCACAACCCTATTATCTCCTCATTCTGTCACCCCCATTAGGCAGAAGCCCGGGAGACTGGATGGTGATAACACAGTGTTTATGCAGCTCCTTCGTGTCCACAGTTCGCGGCTTTCCGCTGGTGACATTCCCTCGTTCATCTGTGGGGGTGTGGGGGGGTTGTTAGTGAGGCCTGGGGCTTCAGGCGCCTAGGCCTTTCCACAGGCCTACCCTTGCCCATCTTTAAGGGCTCCTGTGCAGGCCGCCTGCCTGGGAATGAGCTCCTGAGTCCTGAGAAAGCCAGAGTTAGATGAAGGAACCAACTCCCTCTGTGTGCTTACCACCTACCTGCGAAGGAGTACGGTTGAAGCCGCATGTGTGGATTTCTCTGAATATCAAGCATCTCTCCATTTAGGTTATTTATAGCTGCTCTATTCAGGGCAGAGTCAAGCAGAGCAGTCGCTTTATTTAATATTGTGGGGCCTCTGCAGGGTCATCTGAAAAACACATTTCTCGGGACAGAATGAATGTGTAGCAGAGGGCAGTCTCTGTTTCAACTACAGGGGATTGTTTTCTGGTTATCGCCTTCTCTGTGCAGTTCCTCTTAAAATGATAGGCACAAGAGAAATGTTTGAGTGACTGGGGCATTGGATTGCTTCCCCGCCCCCCTTGACCAACTATTTAAACAGAAGTTTTAGAACTCCCGTGATGAGCAATCCAGAAGGAAAATGCCTTTCTCTTCTCGAATAGTCTCTTCTATAGACTAGACCCTGCTCCTTGGGGTGGGTGGCTTCTTAGGATGGCTCACATCCCAGTGAGTTTCACCTTTCATTCCATCTTCATTCCCTCCATCTGTTCAGTGTAGTTTCATAATTATCTCTTTCATTAGTGAGTCATTCTTAGGGGACGTGCGGCGTCGGGGTGATGCTGACTGGTTTTGCCCCCAAATCCCCCTTTCCCCAGTGAGCTTCCTGTCGGATGGTGTGGGGCTGCCTGGCCCCCATGAGAACCCTTGATTCAGCCCTGCTCCGCCCATTTATTGGTCAAACCTGGAAGGCAGCATCGCTGTCAGGAGACGTGGCCTTATGCTGGGCAAACGGGAAGGTGGAGAACACTCAACAGAATGCTGTTTGGACAGCTGCATTTTACAGGGTGGGGAGGGGTGGGGGGAGGGCAGGCTGTCCCATTCAGCATTTGGTTCAGGTTAATCCGTCCTGGAGACCATTCTCATGTGAGTGTTCTGCTGGGAGTATGTGGGAGTAGGCAGTCCCCTGCCTCACCCTCCCCAGGGAAGAAAGAACCAGGGTAAAATGAGAACATTTAATTACGTGCATGATGGCTTCTGTCAAACATGTAACTGTTGTTTCTTCTTGCCAATAAAATCCTCACTACCCTGTTCTTTCCTTTGCCTCTCAGCTCACACCCCAGACAACAGCTTTCTGGGATTCGTGGTCGAGCAGCACCTAAACTCCAGCGACATCCACCACATCAACGAAATCAAAAGACAGAACCAGTCCCTTGTGTATGGCAAAGTGGATAGCTTCTGGAAGGTGAGTCAGTCTGTGTGTGTGTCGCTCTCCCCAAAACGAAGCTTGTTGGGTAATTTAATTTAACTTTGATCCAGGGAGTAATCAAGCCAAGTGCCTAGGGCTTAATGGGATCTGCTTAGAAGTAAACAAGGCTGTGCTGGGATTTGGTCGTTCAGCATTTGGGTATCTAATAAAAGCTGTACCTGCTCATTCGCACAGTGGCTACACAGCAAAGCCCTTCACTCTTTGCTGGAAATGTTACGTTACAGCTTCCTCCTGTCCTGTGCTTCTGAGAGCAGGGCCCCATGGGGTTGGATATCTTCCTGGAGCACAGCATTGCATCGAAAGCCCTCTGCAGTGTAAGGGTAAGGCAGCACTCTAGGTGTGGCTCTGGGAAGTGCGGTGGCTTTCACATCCTCTTGGCTGCGGTCAGAAACCCCGAACTGGTCAGGGCTGAACTACCAGAGAAAGGAAACCACCCACCCGCGACGGCTGACTGTAGGCACTTTACTCCAGGAGATCCTGGACGACAGAGTATTCTTGGCCACAAGGAACCCTGAGACAGGGTTCCCAAAAGCATTGGACCATGGGGCTTCCTGGATGGTTTCCAGAGTCCATCTGGGGGAGGTACTGTGAGAGGGGAGCCAGACAGAAGCATGACCTGTTGCCCTGACCTCCAGACCTTTTTATTGGGAAGTCTGCCTTTGTATGCCCGTGCCATCGTTGTGATTGAGGACGTGTTTACACAGGAAACAACAGTCTCCAGGACTTCAAAACATGCCTTTTACAAAATCTAAAAGTAATCACTTTCCAGAATGGTCAGCTACCAAGGTCTCGTGTTTTTATGTCTCCTCTAATGAAGAAGTTAGAAATCCAAGTCCTGAGTGAACACAAGTGATGTACAGGGTAAAGAACTCCCTGCTGCTTGTTTTCTGACCCCACGTGCAGGAGAGGAAAAGCCATGCTGCCCTCTCTTTACTAATAATGCTAAGCATGCCAAGGGGACAATTAAATCAGCCTATTTCCAGGGAAGCTGATTTAATTCCAGGTAACTGTCTTTGCTGTAAACAACTAGAATCCTCTCTTCGTTTAGTACAGTGACTGTCAAAGGAGGACAGGGTCACCCCCAGGGGGCACTTGGCAATGCCTGGAGCCAATATTGGTTGCAAGACAGAGGGAGGTGCCCTGGGCTTCCAGGGGGCAGAGGTCAAGGATGCTGCTGAGAGGACTTCCCCCCAACAGAAGACGAGCTGTGCCAAGGTTGACAGACCTCAGCTGGTAAAGAAGATTTATTTCCTCTGTATATTATTTCGCATTTTCTTCTCTCGAGGAAAATAAAATCAGTCAGGACTCTAAGTGGTTATTTAGGATATTCCCATGAATTTACACACCTTAGCTTCCTCTGCATCAGAACCTGCCCTGTGTTAACAGACCATCTTTCAGCTGACTTTGAGCCACACGGGTTCAAAAGGACATGCTGGGTGTTCGCATTCTCAGCTCAGGTGTGAAGTGGATGAATCAGGGCACTGGTTTTAAGAAGACATGGGCTCTTAAGGGGGAAAAAAAGGAAAGAAAGAAAAGGCCTCCCTTCCTTTTCTTCTCCACACTTGCTCAAAGAAAATTGTTTGCATGTCTATGTGGACTTGACCTTGCAATTATATCACTTCTGTTTTGGAACCAAGTGCAGCTTCCTTTTAGGTGCCTCTGGCAGTTTTTCGGTTTCCCTAGAAAAACAAGGTAATAAATTGGTTCTGAAACCTTCTTGGTCACCTTTTCTTGTTGTTGTTGTTGGATAAAGTAATACCACCACTGAAAGAATGGTTTTCTTGATGCCTGTCAGAATCCTGAAGCGTTAGTCATGCTGACCCAAGTGATTTGTGGCATGATTTGGAAGTCCCTCTGACGCTCCGCAGATGACTTCCTCTTACTGGGTGTCGTCCAAGTATCGCAGAAGGCTGAGTGGCAGCCTGTCTATGTTAGCCTTTGTCCGAATATGCCAAATCTGGAGTGGTCAGTTTTCTGTATTCATTGCCCTGTATTCTTAGATGAGAAAAGCCTCAAAAGGTGGAAAATTCTGTGAACTTTTTACACGAATTTAGGACATGTCAAACTTCTCAACACAGTACAGGATGTGAGAATTGTTGCTTTGTTACAAGTGTTGTAACATGTGAGAATTGTTACTTGTAACAAAGCCTCCTCGTGAACGTGTACAGAAGACAGGAGGCCGTAAGCAGGATGCCCCTGCGCCCGCATTCCCAGGGTGGCATTCGTCACTGACTTCAGCTTCAGCCAGCAGGAAGCTGTAGATGTTTTTCCTCTCCCTTGCCCCAGTGTCTCCCCACCCAATCTCCTGTGCCTCTGACCCCTTTGGAAGGGGGTGTGACACTGTCCATCTCGGGGGGTTGAGGAATTTAGGGGTGGTGTGTGGGCAGGTGCAGGATTGGAGCTGACCCTCCGGAGAGCTCCTCCTCCCTCAGATTCTAGGACTCACTGAAATCCTGAAGGTACTTGCTGTGCCGTCAATCCTATTCCATGTCATCCCCTCTCCTGTGGGACTGTCCCCAGCTGCCAGGGCACTTGAGTGGGAGATGCCACCACACACCCAATCTTGGCTGACTGGTCCAGAGCACAGTGTAGCTCTTTGGTGCCTGGCAGCCATGATTCTGGCTCAGGAAACCACGCAGGATCTGTGAGATTCTTCACATAGCATTGGAAAACAGGGGGACCATGAGTCGTGGGGATGGAAATCCGAAGGGCAGGTCCAGAGTTGTGAGGAGTCTGAGGCAGAAGCTTCCCAGGAGTGCAGGAATGAGGACCAGGACTGATTTGGAAAAGGAGAGGCTGCTGTAGAGCAGATGATGGAGCAGAACTGCAGGGAGGAGAGGCGGACCCTGAGAGAGGTGGGGTGCTCTGGAGGAGCAGGTAGGAAGGAGGACAGACAGAAGCAAACCATGCAATGTGTAGGGAAAGAGAAAGGAGCCGCCAGAGTTCCACAAAGCTTTCATTTTGCAGATTGTACATCTTTTTATCACACTCTAGTCCCTTGCAGTATCCTGAGTGGTTTCTGTTCCTTGTGGTCCTCTCAGGATATGGGTCTTCCCTACATTGCAGACACCTATCAGGAAACACGATCTGTTAAGTGTAGAGGCTGTGAAGGACTGGGCTGCATCTTCAGCTCCCCCTAGTTCCACCCCTACTTCACGGCAGAGGTACCCTATGGTCTTGTCCTGCTATACTGGTACAGTGGAGAGGTGGAAGGGAACCTTCCTGCCAGAATCCCAAAGGCACCAACTCAGGAAGCAACACTGTCCAAGACCCTTACCATCAAATGAGACTGCTTACGGGCCTGATCCCAAATGCAGAGGTCTGTGTTAGCCCAGGAACCCGCAGGGCTGTGTTCTGGATATCTGCCTCTGGGACAGACTGGTCATTGGCACCCATTAACATGTGCCTACAAGGAGAGTCTGTCTAGTGTGGCTGAATTCAAAGGTCTTCCACATCCTATTACTAAGATCATGAGAGAATGAAAAGTTCGTCAATTTTGTAAAAATAAGACATTTTAAAAATTGTGGAAATTCAAGTCAGTTGAAGTCTGGCTTTAACTGTATTTTTTTCTATCCATACTTCTTTAAAAACAGCATCTGGAGCATAACCGAATCTTGTAATGATGATGCAGGGTCTGCCTTTTATGTATTTGGGATCCCATCTTGAAGCCCTCGTTACTTATGTTGCGCAATTGCTGTGGAAGTAAACGTCTTGAAGGGCTTGCTTTGAGCACCTCTGGGGCACAAGCACAGCCTCTGAAGGACGCGCTGGGGTTCAGACCCGTGCCTGCCAGCTCACCAGCGTGTGAGGTGCTTAACTGCCTTGAGCCTCAGGCTCCTGGCCTGTGAAATGGGAGCAGTGACAGCGACCACATAGAGCAGGGCTTCTCAGACTTCCTGTTGCATGTGAATCACCCAGCGTGCTGTGAAAATGCCAGTTCTGATGCAGACCTTTTGGGCCGGGGCGGAGACCCTGCGTTTCACAGCAGGCCATGCCGACATGCTGGTGACAAAAGTGCCCTTCGGGTAGTGTGGCCTTGGCGGGTAAGGGATGGCGTGAGGTGCTTAGCATTGACTCACTGGCCAACCAGGGAACACATCATTCCTTGTTCCCCATTCCTTTAGCTTTCCTGCTACGCTTGTCAGCAGGCTGCCTACTATCATGTCTTCACTACTGATGCGCCTGATTCTAGTGACCCCCTCCACCCACCCTGGCCCAGTCTCACTTCCTGCCACGCACATTCGAGGCCTTGTCTTCCAGCCTCTGTGCCTGGCCTCTTAGAATGCGATACACCGGTGGTAAGTGGTAGACTATGGGAGCCAACAGGTGTGGTCTCTTTCTTGTCACCTACTGTCCTGCTTTGTACCATCCATGCCTGCTGGGCAGTATGGCAGAGTGGTCGAGGACACGCACTGGAGCCAGATGGCCCAGTTCAAGTCCTGCGGCTGCCGTCCCCTGCCTAAGCACCGACAAGTTCTCGTGGCCTCTTTTTTCGTGGAGATGATAGTTAGGTTTCTCTAGTGACTAAGTGAGTTTATACATTCAAGGTGCTTAGAAGAGGCCTGGCACATGATCTGTCTTAACTGTTTGCTGCTATTATGGATATTGTTCCTGGGGCCAGACAGACACAGAGGGGGCTGATGGGAGCATGAGGTGGGGGATAGAGCTGTGAGGAATGGGCAAATATAAGCCTGCCCAAAGATACTCAGATTCCAGTTTTTGAACTATGTCCGTGGTTGGCAAACTCTGGGTCTCTAGCCAAATCTAGCCCTCCCGCCACCTGTTTCGGTAAACGAAGTTTTGTTGGAATATGGCTACACCGGTTTGTTGCCTGGGGGCTGCTTATGGCAGCGTGGCAAAGCTGTGACTAAGACTGCAGGAACAGCAAAGCCTGACAGACCATCTGACACTTGACAGGAGAAGTTTGCCAACCCCTAAATGACACCATGTCCCAAGTAAACCAGGCCTCCCTTGGAGGACTCACTTGGCCAGCAGTCCTGGGCATGGATGTCGTCAGGGGTCTTTTTAGCTCGTGTCACGGTTCTTGATTATGTTCTGTATGATTGGGGCTGGTAGATAAGCAGTGCATGGGAGAATCAAGTGTGCCTTCACCAAAGTCCCTGTTACTCCACAATGAAACCCCCAGGCGCCGAGCCTGGCATTTCTTAATAGGCATTCAGCAAAGGCTCCCGCTCGTTGGATGACTAACGGCTGGGGGATAAAAGAGGGTGCCCTGTGAATGATTCTCGGAGCCTTTTGCAGCCCTCATTTACAGAGGTTCTGGCCGATTCCTTCCGAGGCGGCCTGGCTGCATGCAGCCCTCCTTCGCCATCTTGGTTTATAGATGAGGAACTGATTCAGAGGAGGTGGAGGGCCTTGGCCGGGGTGCTGCAGCGTGTGACCTGACAAGTCCGGAGCCAGGATCAGAGTTCTGACCTCTGCTCTGGGGCACTTGCCTCCTTGCTGCCTCCGGCTTGACGAGCTGCCCTCTGCCCCTAGCCTGGAGGGTGGTGGTTCCATGTGGAGGGCGGGATTCAGAAGCCAGGAAGCAAGGTCTGCCTGAGTCACTTCATGTGCAGCAGGAGTCCTGGGCAGATATTGGCATCACAGGTAAAACATTGCTCCCGGCTGCTCACCACACAAATGGGGAAGTCACAGCAGCCTTGCAGCCAGTTCTACAGAGAGTAACTACCAGGCCTATTGGAGCAATTGAAATGATTGCTAGCTCTGGACCCCCAAGGCCTGGCTTGCCTCTGTCCTAGCCTGCTTGGCAGCAACAACAATCATCTGGTCTCCACTGAATTTGGAAAGCTTTTATCAAGACTTCAAAGACTGTGTGGTTCTAAAGCATCCCCTAAAATGACACCCAGTCCCATAACCACAGACCGAAGAAATCCAGCACTAGACCTTCCAGAAATGTGATGCAACCTTCCCCCCTCTCTGTCCCTGACTTCCTAGCCTTCTTACTCTGTTCTCTGTGCCCCATTAGCAGCAGCAGCCAGAATGGTCTTCTAAAAAATGTAAATTGGATTGTATTACTCCTTTTCTCACAACCCTCCAGTGGCTTCATTTTAAACTCAGAGCACCTTACATTTACGATAAATCCAGCCTCCGTCAGACGATTTGGGCTCTCTGCAGGCAGGCTGTGTCTGCTGTACATGCACGACTCACCCTTAGATCCCTGGGCTCTAGCTGTGCAGGGGCCCAACACGCTGCGCTCTCCCCCTGGGGGCCCAGCTGCCATAGGAGCTGCTGCCGGTCCTGGCTTGCCCCAGCGCTAGCCTCCGAGGCGCAACCTGTCCCTCGTGTGCACCCCCAACCAAATGTCACCCCTCCCTGTCTCTGTCACAGCAACTTCTTCCTTTTATGCATTTTAATCATTTTTATGCTCATGTATTTCCTTCTCTGTCTGCCTCTCCTTAATTGTTAGACTCTAAACTCTCTTGAGAGCAGAACTCCTTAATTTTGCTTTACCCATCACGGTGCCTGGCGTGTAGCAGGCTCTCGGTAACTACTGGGTGCGTAAATCCGTCTCCTCTTGGTTTCGTTAAATGTAGCTGATCTATCTGGGGCTCCTGGGAAACGACTTGGAATGTGTTTCGCTTTGGGCGCTGCCCTGAGCTCGCTGGTCCCAGGACCCCAGGATGAAGGGATTTAGGGAAAAGTCTCGATGCGCACCCGTGTCAGTTATGCACCACACACAGGTGTCAGGAGGTTTTCAAAACCCCTAGTGAACTTTCTCGTAAGACGTCCGGGAAAGAGAACGCCACCCAGGGAAGCTGGGGGCCCGTCTTGGGGCCAGCTCCTCTGGCATCTCTGTGATTTAGAAGCAGGCACCTCCAGCCTCCCATTTCCATGCTCGTATGCATGAAAGTATTAGTAAAAGGAATGAATTACTGATCCACACAACATGGCAGACCTTAAAACAGTGGCGAGTACAAGAACTGGTCATAAAACAGAGTCTGTGCTGTGTGATTCTGCGTCTATAAAACTCTGGAAAATGGAGATTAATCCATAGTGACAGGAAGCAGATGGGTGTTTGCCTGGGGAGGGGCGAGAAAGAGAGGGGTGGGTATGGCCGCTGTGGTTGATGGTGGTGTGATGGGCTCACGGTGTATCCCTATGCCAGCATGTATCAGATTGTATGCTTGGAATATGTGCAGTTGATTATACATCAATTAGACCTCAGGAGGGCGATTAAAATAAATCTAAGTTGGCAAACAGTGACCTGTGGGGTAAATCCGGCCTATAGTTTGTAAGCTAAAAATGGTTTTTATGTTTTGAAAATCATAAAAAGAAAAGCCAAAAGCAAAAGAATCTGGGACAGACCTTGTATGTTCCCACAAAGTCTAAAATGTTTGCTGTGTGTTCCTTTACAGAGAAAGTTTGCTAACCCCTGGATGAGAACAATGATTACTCACCTGTGTTCTTTAGAGCCCCGCGGACTAACTACTATGGGAAGTCAAGGGGCAGCCCCGCGGTGGCCCCACCGACCACAGCAGCTCCAATTCATCTGTGGCATAGGTTTGGATTCCCAGTAGGACTTCACTGGGAAAAGGGTTGAACTGCTTTAAACAACCAAAAACGTTGAAAGTCTCTAGACTAGTCGACTTCTGAGTCTGAGATAGAATCCCATTCTAAAAACTATGTAATTATCTAGCTCACTAATTTGGTTGACTTGGGCTTAGTTTAAATTAATGCAAAATTGGAAATGGGAGTAGTTTGGAAAAATGCCATCTTATTTTGCAATAGGAATTAGCTGTTCTTAGTATATTGTTTTAATGAACCCCCTGAGACCTTTGTAATTAAAGAATGTATTAGAATCCTTGAACACATTTTTGTAGGTAGGTTAAATCTTGTCCTGTTTGGTTTTTTTTTTTTTCCTTCTTTTTTTTTTGGCCAGACTTTTCTTCCCAGATAATGTAGAGATAAACCAGATAAATCTAAACCTACCTTGAGTCAAATTGGTCTGCATTTTGAAATAACGAAATTGAAATCCGTTCTATTAAATTTGCTAGAAAATCTAATGTGATCACAGCTCTTGGTTCTGGTTCCAACCAGGAGGGTATTCCAAAGCGTCTCTCTCTCCCCCAGTTTATTCCCCTTGGGAAGAACTCTGGTAGGAAAGACCTTGTCAGGATCCCACACTGGCCAGAGGCAGGAAGTAGGTTGCTTTTCCTTGGAAGGAGGTCTGTGCTGGCAGGGATGCAAGCAGACACTGGGCCATCCTAAGTCACTTGTTCCTGGTTTCCCCTCTGGCTCGCTTCGTGCACAAGTTAAAGTGCGGTCCTGTCACGTAGCCTTTTCCCCATATTGAAGTGTAAGCTTGGGGCTGGCGGGGAGGGGAAATAGAGAAAAGAAACCAAATGCAAAGAAAAATATCAGAAACAGATCATTGGCTTTTAAGACTCCAAGGACTGCAGTGCAGGGGATTTAAGGTTATCATTCAAGAATAGTGTTGGTTGCAGGCTAAGTGTACCCGAACCCTCAGTGGCATCCATTATAAGCACATCAGTGTCTGGGAAGCAAACGAGTGTAGGTTTGAACACTACGCTGGGAGCTCAGGAAACCGTGGGCAGCCTCTCTCCCTGTCTCATCAGCCTTGTGGTCTATTTGGTCTGTTGCCCGTTTGAGTAAGCTTTCTGCTATCATCTTAAACCCATTGAGGTTTGCTTGTCCGCTGGCAGAGAGCACACATTCTCCTTGTCGTACTTCTGGTGCAGCCCGGAAGCACTGATTAGAGACCGTCTGGAGCAGTTGGAGGAGCCCTGGTGGAAGAACGGGCGCCCAGATTCTAATTTCAGCTGCGCTGCTCACTGGCTGCAGGTCCTTGGAATTCGTTTGCCTTTGAGTCTTGCTTTCCTCGTCTGTAAAATGAGGCAGAGGACTGGATGTGCTCTTGTTTTGCTCCCCAGAGTTCCATGATTCCATAATCTAAACTCCTTCTTGGCCTTCTCTAATTCCTTCAAGAGCAAGGGCACAGTGAAGATGGCCTACAAGACAACTTTATGGGCTGTCAGAAATAGGGCAGAGGGAAGATAATTGGGCCAGGCCAGGCACAGAGTCCATAAAACCAACTGTCCGAGAAAAGGATGAGGTTGCTGTGACTTAGCATCCATGCATGTAAAGGAGATTTAAGGGAGTCGTTGATAGCAAGCTCATGTGAGTCAGCAGTGTGGGAAGCTGCCAGGAATTGCCAGTGGACCTGCAACTGGGACATCACATGGAGAAGGAGGAGCCGGTAGTTCCCGTCCTTTTGAGAGCACCTCTCACCCTCCGGTCCCTGCTCATGCACTTCTTGATCTGTGCTTGTGAGGCTGGCACTGCTGAGAGCATGGCCTGTAGGGCTAGACCAGTAGGGCTCCATCCTGGCTCTCCACTGCTGAGCTGTGTGGTAGCTGGCCCAGGCCTGCATCTCCTGGTGCTTCCGTTCTCTCATCTGTAAAATGGGTGGTAGTAATAGTACCTGCTTGAGGGTTCCTGTGAAGATCACGTGAGTTAATACATACAGGCTCTTAGTTTTCTGTTTCTACAATGCCCGGTATTCGTTAATGTCTGTTAGTTTTTGCTGTTACTAATATTATTATCTAGGCAGATTCAAACCTTTGGATGAGAGGCATACATTGTGGGGAGACTCAGAGCCATACTGTCTGAGGGCTGATGGAAGAAATGGATGTGTCTGGCCAAGAAAAAATGAAAGGCTTGATTGAGTTTGCGGGTGGGCGGACGAGGACTCCAAAGGGGTGGCGAACCAGTTCGGAATCAGATCTGCCCTGAATGACCCTTGGAAGGGTGGGAAGTTTGCAGCTGGTGAACCTGATGGGCATGGAGAGTAAGAGAAGAAGCGCAATTCCTGTCGGCCACCTAGGAAGCTGCTAGCCCCTGTCTCTGTTGGCTGCAGGGACATTGGCAAGGCTTTGGGAGATATATCTCTAGTGCCAGGGGGACGGTGCCCTGCCTGAATTGTAAGCTCAGAGGTTCTGCCTTTATAGAATGCAAGTGGATAAGGGCGGGAGGAGGAGAAACCAGATGGAACACAAATTCCCAGAACAGTGCGATCAAGAAAACGTATGGACCGGTTGACTGCCCTTCAGTCAAGCACAGCACAGCTTCCCACCTAAAGTGACAGATACAGCCTCGGATCCCACAGACCAGATCCAACTGACAGACATTTTTCTTTAACTGGCATAGTATTTTTCAAATGGGGCAAATTTTCCATTTGGAACGGTTCATCTGAAAAGCCAGAATTCCCAACTTGTCTTGAAAATGCAGGTGGTGTGGCGGATTGGACTCTTCATTCCTCACGTGCCAGACACTGTCTGGAGCTTAGTGGTGGCCATCCCCACATACAGGTCAGAGGTTGTTCCAGGGATGACAGTCCTTCCAGGGCCTTCTCTATCCCGTGTGGTTGGCCCTTGGAGGTATTTCAGTGTTGCACCGGGGAAAAAGCCATTTTTGTCTAGTCCTCTCAGAGAATAGGTTTCTTCTCAAGGGGTGAAGTTAGAGAAGGAATTTTGCATGTAGTCATGAATTCCGTGTTTCATTCAGGCCATATCTTCTTTTGAAAGGCCTGTTCAGAAGTTTGGCAATTTTTGAGGCATCATTCAGGCCATATCTTCTTTTGAAAGGCCTGTTCAGAAGTTTGGCAATTTTTGAGGCATGAGGGTGGGCAGAGAGGAGGACCAAGTTCCATTTTTCCTCATGCAGCTCCACCAGGAAGCCCAGGTTCTGAAAATCTCTGTTAGACACCGAGACTTGTCTTTCCTTCAGAGCCCTGCCCATCAGCCCTTTCCCGTCGACAGCCCAGTCCTGGTACGAGCTGCCAGAACTGCTTCTGCCAAGTTCCCTTGTGGTCGAAACTAAGTTTTCTTCTTTGGGTTGGCAGCTGGGGGTGGCATTCTTTGGGAAGAATGCATGGCGGTAGACTCTGTATCTGGGACTTGGAACCTGTTGGCTTCTTGCTCCTGTGGAATGGAATAAAGCCTTCAGGTTTCTTCCCACCTGGGAATGGAGACCTCTGCTTAGACTAGAGCTCCCCTGACAGATCCCCTCGTGGCTGCAGGCCAAAACAGGAGCTCTCTCGTAAGTCTGTGCAGACACCCACTATGATCCTTTGGGGCGGTGTTGATTTATTGGTTCTTTTACTGAAATGATTTCCAGCCTGTGTTCCAGGGAATGGCCCAAAAGCTCAAGATGGTTCTTAGAATCTAGGTCAATGTTAAAGAAATTTGCCTGATTTTAAGCTCCACCCAGAAATGTGTGCAATATCCAGATATCAGGGACCCTCCCCAGGCTCCTGTAACCAGAATCTGCAGCCAGTTGTATGTCCAGCAAGTGCTCCAGGTGAAGCCTTTAAGAAGGCAAATTTGGAACACATGGGACTAGCTAGTCACCCATTTTCCTACATCAGAAAAACTTTCATTGCTCCCTTTCCATGCATGGTGGACGGCCACTGTGTAGTCAGCTACCACTGACACTGTGAATGACACTAATACCCTTGTCCTAGGAGGCTGAGTCCTGGGTCTGGGCCCTTAATTCCCAGGACAACACATCCGTCCCCCGAGGACCTGCCTTTTTATTCCCATGATAGCAACAAGTCCCCTGAATTAAATCCTTACAAGGATGCAGTCAGCTGACCCAGGTTCCAGTGAAATCTCTCTCAGAAATACTTGCCTTTTTAGCTTAGTAATTCAGGTCCCAATTTGTAAGAATTTGAAAGGTTACCCAGCACTTCCAACGTAGCCGCACGAGACACATATCCATTTTACAGATGATAAAACAGAGCCTGAGAGATGTTGAGGAGAAACGAATCCACCTTAAGGTATGGGTGAGTGATAGTCTTCTTGATGTCATTCCTTTGACGACAACCTTTGACACTTCAGAGAAGTCACTGATGGTGCAAAAGTTTGGTTGGTTGTTGAGTGACAGAATTTGAGGCCTTGTCTCAGGTGGATAGGGAGACATCTGAGGGGCCTCAGGGTGGAGAATCATTCCCTTGGTGCCCCTCTCGAGGACAGCCAGCAGTTGTCTCCTCTGTCAGAGACTGGCAGCCCTCCCAGAGGCATGAACAGCTGAGTGTGAATGACTGCAGCTGTGGAAAGAAAACGTACAAGTATCATGGGTGAAAAGAGGGCCCTTGTGCTCAGCAGAGGGTCTACTCCAAAAGCCAGAACGAGCTTGGGTAGTGGGAGGCTGAGGCAGCCAGCAAACAGCCCAAGGGCGGGGCGCTTCTGGAAGGTTCCGAAGCACTGCCTGTCTGCTCTAATTGTGCTGGGATGAGTTCATTTGTAACTCTTAGTAAACACAGCTGTTGTGGTTGTAATTTGCCTCAAGGCTTTTTACTATTACTCCAGCCCTAACAGTTTGGCAACCGATATGGGAACAATGGTGATTAGAGGATGGGAAAAGATGTTGCTGTCTGAGAAGGAAGAGCGAGAAGAGCAGTGGTTGCCTGTGGACGGAAGCCACTGAGCGAATCCAAGTGTGTGAAAACCATGCTGTGTGGACAGGGAGGCAGCATTCCAGGGTGACCCAAGGGTCTTGGGCACCCAAATGCTGAAGAGCATGGGGAGAAGCCAGACGGTCCATGCAGAAGAGGTTTACAAAAGCATGGCAAGTTTGTTTGTTTAAACAAAGAAAGGGTTAGGACCGCTCTTGGACAACGAGAGAGACCTGATTCTTTGACCTTAAGACAGTCTGAAAGTCCTCACTTTCTGAATGTGATGGGGTACAGGTGTATTAGAATAACTGAAAGTGTATTGTTATGATGGTTTTCCTGCTGTTGGACTTCATGAAAGCCCAGCTTATAGGAGAACTGTCTTGGATGAGAATTCTAGGAATAGTCTGAATTTTTCCAGAGCCATAGCTGCAACTCGAAGGGACATACCTGTACTTGGCCATGCCAGACAGCAGTTGGTTGGGCCAAGAGGGCAGAGAGGCACTGTTGATTCCTGAGATAACGAGGACTGGGGTAGAGCTGGGGCGGGGGTGGTGGAGTATACCCATACGTCTCCTTGCAGCTTCTTGGCCCAGCTGGAGAGGTGCGGTCCCAGGGGACTTGAGAGGAGAGATTGCCAAGGACACTGCAACCAACTTGAGGAAGGCTTCCTGGGGAGCAGAAGAACTCGGATGTCTTCATTTTTCCTTTGATTCAGGAATGCAAGTCCCTGGGGCTGCCCTAGCTCTGTACTGGGAGAATAAAGTTCACTCCCCATCAGCACTGCTGGGAGGAGTTCAGACCTACCTGAAAAAGGATGCCTTTAAATGAGGTCCCTGTGGTCCTTACATCAGCTCTTGTTTGGAAACTCAGCAAAGAGAGCAAAAATCATGGCAGTAGAGAGAAATTAGAAATGTGGTTTTCTGGCTGTTTCTGGGAGAGAAAGCAAAGTAGCAGTATTGTTTTACAATGGAAGTAGAGGAGCAACTTAAAACTCTGGGACTAGGATTCAAGTAAATCAGCTGAATGTGCTGGGCCAGTCGTAGGAAGTTTGGCCTCTCTCTGGTGCTGTGTGCTGCCTTGGAGAAGGTTCATGTGCTGCTGGTGTGTGGGCACCCCGAGAGCTTCCCATTCCAACTGGAGTCCTTGAGAAATAATTTTTGGTAGAAACTGAAACCATGGGATTTACACTGTGGAACCTACATCACTGCAGAGCCTTATCACTGAGACCCCGAAACCGGTCCTGCAAGGGCAGAGCTGGGGGGTGGAGTTTTAGGTGAAAAATATAGACCAGGAGCATATTTTACAATGTGGTGTTGGTTGTTGGAAACAGAATGCACCATTGTATTACAAGGAGAGGTATTATAAGACTGAGAAACAGTGATAAACCAATTCAGAAAAAAATTGTGTGTGTGTGCTTCTAAAACTTAGCATCCATATACAATTTCGTACTTAAATAAAAATCATATAAGCAGCATATGCTCCTAAAATCTGGCTGTGCAGCCCTCAGTGCTGAGAGTCCATCTGTCCTCCAGCTAAGTCAGGACTCCCCCCTCAGGGATCTGGGTCCAGCCTCCAGGGACTGCAGAGCTCCAGGGAGTGCTGGAGTTATCCTAGCTCAGCTGGAATGTGTACAGCCGGCTGACCTTGGCTTCTCCCTTCCCTGACTCTGTCTCTGACAAGCTCGAGCTCCTCGGGAGGGGGGGGGGGCAGCGGTGATGGTAACTGCGCATATCTGAGCGATTCCTATGTGCCGGGCAGGGTCCTCCAAACAACTCTGTCAGGTCAGGACTGGTTTTAGCCTCGTTGTCAAGTGTCGCAGCCAAGGCTGGTGGAGGTGAAGGTCCTGCAGGTGGTAAACAGCTGAGTCGAGATTTGAACCGAAGGGACATATGCTGGAGCCTCTCCTCTGGACGACACCCCCCTCCCCCAAGGAATGGGCTCTGACTCCACAGTAACTTCCTCCTCTTTCTCACATGCGTCCCCTCAACTCTCAAGAGGCTGAATTCAGTCTGTGATGGCATAGGACAGATTTCACGAATACTTCTGTGGGATTCTTAGTGGCAGAACCAGTGACACGAAGTGGATGGAACTCCTTTGCCTTCCTCTCGAATCTGAAGACCTCTAAAAGTCAAGTCAGGCTGGTTTTATTCTTTGTTAGGGTTTGTCGTGACGACTCTTGTCATCTAGGACCTGTTACAAATCGGCTTGTGGATCAGGACTTGCAGAGACATGTCTGCCTTTTGGGAGCCTTTCAGGAGCTTGGTCAGAGACAGACCTCCTGGCCTGGGCATGTGAAAAGGAGGGGGAATGGAAAATTGAAAGCAGACACTAGATGGTAGAGCCCCACGTGGTTCTGAAGGAAAAATCAGAAGTTTGCATACAAGATTCATAAAGCATGAGAGCTGATCCATGCGCCTTCGGTTTGGGGAAGCCCACCTCATTTCCTCAGTTAAGTCCCCACAGGCATCACCTCAAGTGGGAGAGAGAAAAGAGGGCCAGTGGTGGTGGCTGGTAGGGGGAAACGGTCTAGGAAGCTTCGACCTAGGTGTTGTCATCCTCTGTCCAGGGTGCTGAGGGGATCATAACTGCAGGGTGGGGGGGGGCTACCACACGGGGTCCTGCAGCTTGTCCGCTGCACAAGCCCAGAGGACACCATTCCCATTGCATGGAATGGAATAAAGCTGTGTCCACCCCTGTGCACCCAGACCAGCTGGTGATCATTCCAGGTCCTCAGAGCTTGTTAAGGTTTGGCCAGGCCTCCAGATAGTGCCAGCATGCTTGCTGTGAGTGACGCCAGGCAGGCAGGAGCTTCCCAGCAGCCTTGTCAGACAGCATACTTACCTGCATTTTCCCACAATGAAATCAGGGGCTGGGAGACCTGGGGTTCGGACCTACTGCCAAAAAGAGGTTGTGTCTAGCTTAAAGGCCTCCTCTTCTGTTTTCCCTCTTTTCTCTCTCCCCTCTCCCACTTTTTTCCTTTCCTTTCTTTCCCTTCCTCCTCCTCCTCTTCTGTTTTCCTCCTCCCTTCCCTTTGCTCTTCCCATTTTTAGATTTTTTTAAATTTTTTAAAGATTTTATTTATGCATTTGAGAGACAGCACAAGCAGGGGAAGAGGCAGAGGGAGAAGCAGACCCCCCACTGAGCTGGGAGCCCAATATGGGGCTCAGTACAGCACCCTGAACTGAAGGCAGACACTTAGTTCACTGAGCCATCCAGGCACCCCTCTCTTCCCATTTTTTTTAAATTTGGTTCATTGACTAGAATTCATGGAGATCGTTTGCTGCAGGTGATACAGTTTGTCCTAAATCAGTCTCTTTTTATTTTGTTACTCATAACTCCGTGATGATATTTTGTGGAATGAGTTGGATTTTGAACCATTTAAACCAAGGATAGTTTGAATGACAACTCTGAGAAGCAAAGGTGTGGCTGCTTTTGTGGACACACCCCTCACAGGCTGGACTGCAGAGTAATTTCTCCTCCGGAACCTCGAAGCACAGCACACGCCTGGTCTGGAAGAGCCTTGTCGAGGAGCCATGGGTAGGAGACACATGATCCCTCATCCTCACCCAGGGGCTTACTAACCCTGGCTAGGGTTCTGAAGAGAGAGAGAGTTTAGGCCAGGGTCCAAAATATTAAATTGAGTTTTCTCTCTTACATTTTATAAAAATTTGCTGGCTCTTGCAGAGTCATAATCCAAGCGTAGGGCCCCCCCAACATGAGACTCAATTGGCAGCCAGGGTGGACCTTCCTGCCGGTACCATCAGAAGTGAGAGGAACTCAGGAGACCTAGACGGATCCCCGCTCTGACCAAACCACGTCAGTGCCTAAACCGTGGTCTTACCCTTCACAAGGGTTCGTAGCAGCTGTTATGCCTCCTTGGTGGGCGTGACCTGAGACTTAAACAAGAGCTGCTTGTACAAACGCTCATTAAACTATGCCAAGCTAGACGGTGTGCCCATGAACTGTTCTTGGATCCACCAGAAGTGCATTGAGCTGAAATGAGCAACATGCCTCACCAGCAATGGGTCAGACAGGTGTACCCTCTCACACAACGAGATCTGGTGGTGGGCGGCGGGGGGGCAAGGGCAGCTTCTCCACGTTAGAGTCATTGAAGACCCGGGCCTCTTTTGTCCTTCTGCTCTGTCATTCCTGGCATGTTGGCCTACTGCCTTCTGGTCACAAGGACTCCTGTGGCTCCAGGCAAGCGCAGTATCTGTGGTCAAAGCAGAACCTGAGGGTAAAGGGGCGGAAGCCAGACGTGTCTGTTCCTTTTATTAAGAAACAGAAGCTCGGGGCACCTGAGTGGCTCAGTCTCTTAAGCGTTTGACTCTTGATTTCAGCCTGGTCCCTAGGTCGTGGTGTCAGGGTCATGAGAGGAGTCCTGCATTTGGCTTTGCACTCAGTGGGGAGTCTACTTGGGATTCTCTCCCTCCCTCTAACCCTACCCCACATGCACATACTCTCTCTCAAATAAAATTTTTTAAAAATATTCAAAAAAAAATAGGAAACAGAAGCTTCCCCTGGCATCAGACCTGGGTCACATGCCATCCGTGGCTGCAGGGAAGGCTGGGAAGGTGGACGAGGGGACAGTTGTGATTGGTTCATCAATCAGATTCACTGTGTCCTCAAGAGGATTTGGAGTCTTATAAAATAAGGTCAACAGGAAGGGAAATGGATTTTGTGTCTGTGGCACACTTACTGCTTTCCCTTTTCTCAAAGCCAGTCAATACTGTGAGCAGGGAGCCCATCAGAGACAGTACTGATAGAGATAAAGTGAAAGGCCTTTGTCCTCCGGGGGCTCTGCCTTCCCCACCGGATGTGCCTTGGTTTTTCAGAAAACTCTCACCATGAAAACTGACCTTTTTTTGCAGTTTAGTTTTTCCTCCTCAACCTGTTTCCCGGTTCCTGTTTTCTAGATCAGAACCACCACCAATTTCTCTTAGACAGAGAACTGGCTAATGCTCACACTGGCCTTATCATCAAAAGCGTGTCCAAGCAGGAACCTTGGGTTTCATTCTAGCACAGTCTTTTTTTTTTTTAATATTTTATTTATTTATTTATTTAACAGATAGAGATCATAAGTAGGGAGAGAGGCAGGCAGAGAGAGAGAGAGAGAGGAGGAAGCAGGCTCCCTGCCAAGCAGAGAGCCCGATGCGGGGCTCGATCCCAGGATCCTGGGATCATGAGCTGAGCGAAAGGCAGAGGCTTTAACCCACTGAGCCACTCAGGAGCCCCATTCTAGCACAGTCTTTAACAAAATCCATGTGGCTTCCATACCCAGTGAACACCTACCCACTTTTTCTAGCCCTCCACTCCCTGCCGGCTGCGGGCTTGCTGTGGCTCAGCAACATGTTCGTCCTTTCTTCTGAATGCTCAGTGACGAGGGACCTGAGCCCTAGGAACATTTCTGCTTTGCAGCTCGCACTGGAGGGTAGAGGGTACGGGAAAGACATCACAGGAGGAAGAGGATTTTGCACCAGGTTCTCTAGTGGCTCCTACAGTCAGAGGGGAGACAGGGACCACGGGGCTGGGCCAGAGGGGGTGAGCTGGGAGCTTATCATCAGAGAAGCAGAGCTTGTGGCAAAGTTTTAATTTTTTTATAGACAGTCTCAGGCTCTCTCTCACTTACCCTCCCCGAAATCAGATTTAACTGACTGTTCAGCTGTAGAAGTGATGGGTATCAAGGAGGGCGTGGATTGCATGGAGCACTGGATGTTATAGGCAAACAATGAATCATGGAATCCTACATCAAAAACTAATGATGTACTGTATGGTGACCGACATAACCCAATAAAAATAAAGAAATAAATAACAGTACATCATCCCGTCACTTAAAGAAAAAAAAAGAAAAAGTGTTTGCAGAAAACCCTAGCGAAAGGACAGAACAATTCAGAGCACAGGCTTTCGAGACAGAGCAGGACTCGTTGCTTGGCTCCGCCCCTTCCTCGCCATGTGCCCTTGCACCTGCCTCCTGACTCATCCAAGCCTCTGGGTTCCCATCTCTAACATGGAGGTAGTCACGGTAGCGACCCCCGGGTTGTCAGGATTCCTTGACCTAACTCTTACCGGCGAGTGCACGCAGTACAGTGACTGGCACATAGAACTGTCTCCACAAACCCTAGCATGATTCTGCGGGGGCCGTTGTTCCCCTGATGCTCAGTGGGCTGCGGGACCAGGTGATTGCTGCGTCCTCACTATACTGTGGCCTCGCTGAAGTGAGGTTGCCCCTGCCTTCCTTCAGGCCTCCCTGCCTGGCCTCGCCTGCTTTCCGCCCTGGCTCTGGTCCGCTCTTGCTCTCTTCCCGGCTTTCACTGGCCCCAGCTCTTCTCGCTGTTCTGTCTCCCTCTACGTAGGCTGGTGCTTGGAATGAATGAATGGCGGTTGGTGAAACAGTTTGGAAGTGTTTGCTCAGGGCCTTGCAGAAACACAAGTGCATTTGTTCTGAATATTTTATTATCTCGTGATGACTTGCTAGTATTACTTGTCTCTAGGGTCAAGTGTTCCCTTCCAGTTCTGTTCTTTCAGAAATGAGATAAGAAGGAAGCGTGGTTCTGACTGTGACCCAAAGACAGATGAGTCACGGCTCAGGAGCAGACACAAAGGTCTGCAGATGGGGGCAGCCGGCCGGCACCTGGAACCCAGGGGAAGTGGTTTTGTGGGTGGCCACTGCCTCTGGTGGGGCCGGGGTCCCTCCCAGCAAGCAGCAGGATGACAGCTCGGCCTCCCAAGGGAAGGTGTTCAGGGGTCTTGCTCATGTGTGGGTCCCCAGCGCCCAGCCAGGCTCCAGCTGCGGGAGAAACAGGTAACATTTGAACTGAGCGAAATGTGAGCATGTGGATCGGGGGACCAGAGTAGTATGCTGTTGATTCTGTGAAGAGTAGGTCCAGCCTTTGTCAGTGAAATGCATAGTTGGCATCCTGGAGCGGTGTTCCTATGGCAGAGGAACTAGGCCGTGGGCTCCGGACTTGGTCCTGACCCCATCAACTGCCCTGAGGCCCCGGACACATTTTAACCTCTGCAGACGCAGCTTTGTCCTCGGTTCAACAAGAATGATGCTGACAGTGCTTGGGTCACAGGGCTGTAGAGATGAAATGGGAAGGTCAGGAAGGGCTTAATTTAGTGTCTGCCACATAGTGAGTGCTCGAGGAGGGTTGGCTGGTAACTTCCTTCTCTCTGGGTCAAGGAAGGGGTCATTCAGACCCAGAAAGCAAACACTTTCTTAGCACTAAGAAAAGGATTAAAAGATCATTTTCTGGTCTGCTCTCTCCCCAATCTCTTTACCCACCCACCTTTTTAAACTTCATCTTGCAAACAGGGATAACAGCACTCATCTCACAGGATTTGGGGGACGAGTCAGCTAGAAATATACATGCAGCATGGCTCCTGGCGCATAGTGAATGTGTGAGAAATGGAAGTTATTATTGTCTTATTACGTCTTACTACTCAGCACCTCACACTCGTCGTGTATGATCGCGCCTGAGTTAAACATCTCCGTGCCGGGACCATGCAGGTGTGCACCCTGCCCAGCATTGCTGAGCTGCGCGTAGTACAGTTAGGAAGGCGGGGCCGTGGGGGAGGGGCAGACCCCTCCCCTCCCCCAGCACCGCCCAGCACTGCCTCTTTCAACAAGCCACCCGTTCTGTCTGAGCTCCGCTTTCCTTCTCCACTACCTGGCAGGTTCTCCGGAGATCTCCGAAGTGTGTAAATGTTGGTGCCAAGCCGGAACGGGAGCTCCTGTTGTTACGATTCTGTCTTCATTCAGGGTGCTCTCACTGCTGTCCTTATGGTTGGCTGTCGCCATCTTTAGCTATTTTGTTTTTGCCCTGCCCCAGCTAAGTGGATTATATTCCATTTCTAATGTTGTACAGAGCAAGAACCTTGGTTCCTTGATTCAAAATACATGTGTACTGGATGTCAGACATTGTTCTAAGGTCTGGTACTGCAAGAGTAAAGAAGTTGTACGTTTGCCTTTGAGGAGCTCGTATTTTAATAAGGAAGAAGAAGGCAGTGAGTGCATCACTAAAATTACATAGTACAAGGAAATGTTCTATAAACAATAATAAAACAAGGTAAGGGCATGAAGAATGATGGAAGCCCCCTCCCTGACAAGAAAGACAAAAAGAAAGTGACATTCTTTTTCACATACCCCTACCCCTTTCCCAAATTCTAGTAAAGCCCTTATAAATAGAAGAGCCTCTCTCATTTTGTGTGGAAGTGAGTTCTGATTTCCTCTTCAGTCATGGGAAAGTTGAATTCCTGTCCTTGGCCTGATTCTGATGACTTTATAGAATAGTTGTAGGTACCCAAGGTACCCAAGTAAATGCCTGAAAAGAGTGGTTGGTTTCAGAAATGCCAACATTTTTCGGAAATCCTGCCCAGGCTCCCTAATGCACTTCATGGTCTTAGTGGTTTCAAACCTTGCAATCAACTCTTGTGACCTTGTCCTTTGGAGGTCTGTTCTCTTAATAATTTCTGTTTGCAGTTCTGAGAAATTGATTTTAGCTGCCTGCAATTGCCTGGGTCCTTAAGTATGAATGTAGGTCTTTTCTGGTAAGAAGACATTTGAAACATATATATTTTTTCAAGATTTTATTTATTTATTTGAGAGAGAGAGAGAATGAGAGCAAGCAAGCATGAGAGGGGGAAGGTCAGAGGGAGAAGAAAACCTGCACTGAGCAGGGATCCCGATGTGGGACTTGATCCCGGTGCTGTAGGATCATGACCTGAGCTGAAGGCAGTCGCTCAATGAACTGAGCCACCCAGGTGTCCTGAAACATATATTTTTAATGAAAACTGTTACATATCCCACTAAATACAGGTTATAGGAAACAAGTTTGGGTTTTCAAGAATGTTGAGCCAACGTGAGCTGCCCCATCTGTAATGTTATCCCTGGAGAGTTGTGCTGGTGCTCAGCCTTAGCTGCTGCTCTGAGCTTACCTGGAAAGCTGTTATAAATACCAGTGCCCAGGCTTCACCTTTACCCCACCAGTGAGATCAGAACCCTGTCAACCCAGTAAGTTCCCAGGTGATGATAAGTGTACAATCCAAGTTAACCACCATTGTTGTAGAAACTTCTTTTTATCTTATGGGAAGGTTCAGGCTGCCAGGCAAGCTCTTTCAAAGGGTGGTTTTCAATGGTAGCATTAGAATCACCAGGAACTCTGGAAAAGCAGGTATCATCCCCAGAGGTTTGGGTGCAGTAAGACTAGTGGATGGAGCCTAAGGATCACAGGTATTTGAGGTGATTTGGGAACCAAACTTAGAGGCTTTTCAGCCTCTGTGCCTCCCCTCTCCACCACCACCATCCCCGTGACTCTAAGGTGTTCTGAGGTTGAGAACCACTGTACCAGAGAAGTGAGAGGAGACGGAAGGGCTTCTTGACCAACCTCCATTTCTCAAAGATCTGGTTGACCTACATCTGCCATTCTCTCTGTCAAACACGTCAAGGCCAACAACCCTTAGAAAGTTGGAGCTCGGGTACCTGGGTGGCGCAGTCACTTGAATGTCCAGTATCTTGGTTTCTGCTCAGGTTGTGATCTCAGGGCTGTGAGATCAAGCCTCTCATCTGGTTTCCTGGTCAGCAAGGAGTCTTCTTAGCCCTCTCCCTTCCTCTCTGCTCCCCACCTGCACATGCTCTCTCTCTCAAGTAAGTAAATAAATCTTTAAACGTAGGGTCCTGGGATCGAACCCCATGTCAGGCTGTCTGCCCAGTGGGGAGTCTGTTCCTCTCTCAAATTAATAAATAAAATATTTCAAAAAATAATAATAATAATAAATAAAATACAAAAAAAGTTGGAGCTGCCAGGCTGCCCCAACCAACGGCCCTGAACTTTTGCACCCATAGTTTGAGTTGTGTGCACAGCAAGCATCAGGTATGTCTGCTACAGAACCCGTTTATGCCACATGCCTCTTTAGTAATTACATAGTCTCATTAACTATTACATAAACTGATGTGAAAATTAAGAACAGTTACTTCTATACAGACTTGACTTTAGCTTTGGAAGCATTTGATCAAAACAGATTTGCTTCTAAATTATGGATGGTTGAGAAAATAGTCAAATAATGGGAAAATTAAAATGTTGAGGCTGCATTTACATTGCTCTGCACGTGCTTTTTATTATGTTCTAAAGACTTATTTATCTGGGGGTGGCTCTGTCAAGCATCTGCCCTCAGCTTAGGTCATGATCTCAGGGTCCCGGGATCCAGTCCCAAGTTGGGCTCCCTGCTCAGCGGGGAGACTGCTACTCCCTCTCCCACGCCCTCTGTGCTCACTCTCTCTCGCTAAAATAAGTAAAATCTTTAAAAAAAAAAAAAAAAAAGATTTATTTTTTTGAGAGAGAGAACATTCACAAGAGGAGGGGGAGGGACAGAGGGAGAGGGAGAGAGCACCCTCAGATTGGCTTCCTGCTGAGTGCAGAGACTGCTGCTGGGCTGGAGTCCAGGACACTGAGATCATGACCTGAGCCAAAATTCAGAGTCAGCCACTTAGCCGACTGAGCCACCCAGGCACCCCTGCTTTGTAAGTACTCTTAGGTTCACATAACACTTTGAAGAAATTTACTGATTACATTATAGCTTTAGGTTAAAATAAAACATTCTTTAGGGTAAATACCCAGTAGAGTGATTGCTGGGTCGTAGGGTAGCTCTATTTTCAACTTTTTGAGGAACCTTTATACTCTTTTCCAGAGTGTCTGCACCAGCTTGCCTTCCCACCAACAGTGTAGGAGAGTTCCGCTTTCTCAGCATCCTCTCCAACATCTGTCGTTTCCTGACTTGTTAATTCTAGCCATTCTGACTGATGTGAGGTCATATCTCATCGTGGTTTTGATTTGTATGTCCCTGATGCCAAGTGACGTTGAGCGCTTTTCCATGTGTCTGTTGGCCATTTGGATGTCTTCTTTGCAGAAATGTCTGTTTATGTCTTCTGCCCATTTCTTGATTGAATTGTTTGTTCTTTGGGTGTTGAGTCTGATAAGTTCTTTATAGATTTCGGATACTAGCCCTTTATCTGATATGACATATGATCTCTCTGATATGAGGAATTTGAGAGGTAGGGAGTGGGGTCGTTGGGGGTAGAGAGGGAAAAAAATGAAACAAGATGGGATCAGAAAGGAGACAAACCGTAAGAGACTCTTAATCTCATGAAACAAACTGAAGATTGGTGGGGAGAGGGATAGGGTGGCTGGGTGATGGACACTGGGGAGGGTATGTGCTATGGTGAGTGCTGTGACATGTGTAAGCCTGTGATTCACAGACCTGTACCCCTGGGGCAAATAATATGTTATATGTTAATTTTTTAAAAAGGAAAAAAATTCTTGGTATACAAGTATCTCTTTTCATTGTTCTCTGCTTTAAGGGATCCTATTAGCTGATCAGCTACTTCTCCCTCTTATGTTGACTAAAAACAATCAACAGAAATGTCTGTTGTTGGGTAAGTGAGAGAAGCTGTGATTAGCGATTAACATATTAATACAGCACCAATTTTCTTCTTGCTTATTCAAACAACAGTACATAATTTACTGAACTTTCTATTTGTCTTATAAAACAAAATACCTCTAATTTAAATCAAACACTGAAACAAGAAATTACCCAAGGACCTACTACTAATCTAGCTAGTGAGCTGTACTTCTTTAAAAGGTTTGCTTTTGAAATGTTCCTCTTGCTGGCTGCCCTAGGCTGTTTTCAGTACTGCTGTTGTCCACTTTGGCCAGCTGGTAGCCAATTGTTATTTATAATACAGTGGTTGATTTCATCCTTAACAGATCTCAAAGCTCTGAATCAGGGGTTGGCAAACTTCCCAGAAGCCCACCACTGGTTTTCATATGACCCATGCACTAAGCATGGTTTTTATGTTTTTAAATAGTTGAAAAAAAAGTCAAAGAACAATTGTGATATGTGAAAAATACACGTGATTCAAATTTCAGTGTCCCATAAAGTTTTATTGGAACACATCTACATGCATTTTTTTTTTTTTTTACTACTGTCAATGGCTGCTTTCACCCACAGTGGCAGAGGTTAATAGTTGGAACAGAGATGTCACAGTCCACAAAGCCTAAAATATTTTTCTAATTCAATTTAAACTTTAAAAAAATTCACCTATTTCATATATATATGAATACCTATTTCACATATATATATGAAATAGGTGAATTTTTGATATATATCACTTAGGTTAATGCCCTCAGGGTCCATCTGTGTTGTCATAAATGGCAAGATTTTATTCTTTTTTATAGCTAAATAATATTCCATTGTATATCTGTCCATACATCTTTATCTATTCGTCCCCTGATGGACACATAGGTTGTTTCTGTATCTTGACTATTTTTAAATAATGTTTCAGTGAACATGGGAGTACATATATCTTTTTGAATTAGTGGTTTTGTTTTCTTTGGATAAATACCCAGAAGTAGAATCATTCTGGATCATATAGTACTTTTATTTTTAATTTTTTGGGGAACCTCCATCTTGTTTTCCATAATGGCTGCACCAATTTCCATTCCCACCAACAATGCAGGAGGGTTCCTCTTTCTCCACATCCTTGACAACACTTGCTGTCTTTTTGCTAATAGCCATTCTAACAGGTGTGAGATGATAAATCACTGAGGTTTTGATTTGCATTTCCCTGATTAAGGATATTGACCATCTTTTCATATACCTGTTGACCATCTGCATGTCTTCTTTGGGAAAAATGGCTATTCAAATCTTCTGCCCATTATTTAATTGGATTGTGTTTTTTTTCTTAAGCACTGTATGAGTCATATACATATTCATATGTACATGAATATGTTCATATATATGTATGGTATTAAGCCCCTACCAGATAAATGATGCAGGTATTTTTCCCACTCAGTAGGTTGCCTTTTCATTTAGTTGATGTTTTCCTTTGCTATAGAAGCTTTTTAGTTCAACGTTATCCCACTTGGTTATTTTTGTTTTTATTTTTATGCCAATGAGCTTACCACCTTTATTTCCTTATAGGAGTTTTATGGCTCCAATCTTACCAAATCTGTAATATAGTTGAGTTAATTTCTGTGTATGGTATAAGAAGTTTCATTCTTTTGCAAGTAGCTCCCATGTATTAACAGACTATCCTTACTCTTTGTATATTTTTGGCTCTTTTGTCACAAATTATTTGACCATATATACATATAAGTTATCTGGTCTGTTCCTTTGATCTAGTGTGTTTTTATGCCAATAACATACTGTTTTAATTACTACAGCTTTGTAATAAAGAGTTTAAAATCAGGGGGTGTGATGCTGCCAGCTTTCTTCTTTCTTTCTTTTTTTTTTTTTCAAAGATTTTATTTATTTATTTGACAGAGAGAGATACAAGTAGGCAGAGAGGCAGGCAGAGAGAGTGAGAGGGAAGCAGGCTCCCTGCTGAGCAGAGAGCCCGATGTGGGACTCGATCCCAGGACCCTGAGATCATGACCTGAGCCGAAGGCAGCGGCTTAAACCACTGAGCCACCCAGGCGCCTTTCTTTTTTTTTTTTTTTTTTTTTTTTTTTTTTTTTTTTTTTCAAATTTTATTTGATATATAGAGAGGGATCACAAGTAGATAGAGAGGCAGGCAGAGAGAGACGGGGAAGCAGGCTCCCTGCTGAGCCGAGAACCCGATGTGGGGCTCGATCCTAGGACCCTAAGATCATGACCTGAGCCGAAGGCAGAGGCTTAACCCACTGAGCCACCCAGGCGCCCCCCAGGCACCCTTTCTTCTTCTTTCTTAAGATTGCTTTGATTTATTTAGGGTCTTTTATGGTTCCATACAAATTTTAAGACTGCCTATTCCATTTCTATGGAAAAATGCCACTGGGATTTTGATAGAGATTGCCTTGAAGCTATATATTGCTTTGGGTAGTATGGGTATTTTACCAATATAACCTTTTCCAGTTTGTGAGCACCCCATGTGTTTTCATTTATTTGCATGTTCTTCCATTTCTTTCATTAATGTCATGTCATTTTCAATATACATGTCTTTCACATCCGTGGTTAAATTTATTTTTATGTATTTTATTCTCAACAATACTGTAAATGGCATTGTTTTCTTAATTTTCTCTGATAGTTCATTATTATTATTTTATGGAAGCTGAACCGATTTTTTTTTAAAGATTTTATTATTTATTTATTTGACAGGGAGAGAGAGATCACAAGTAGACAGAGAGGCAGGCAGAGAGAGAGGAGGAAGCAGGCTCCATGCTGAGCAGAGAGCCCGATGTGGGACTCGATCCCAGGACCCTGGGATCATGACCTGAGCCGAAGGCAGCGGCTTTAACCCACTGAGCCACCCAGGCGCCCCTGAACCGATTTTTATATTTTGATTTTATATCCTGAAACTTCACTGAAGCCTAATTAGTTCACAAAGTCCAAGATGTTTATTATCTGGCACTTTAAGAAGAAAGCTGTGGGCCCCTGGCCCAAGTGACAGCTCTGCCTGAGACTGATGCCCTTTTAGCAGTCCTTCTAGGCAGCCAAGGGCTCTTAGCCCTACATTCCCGCTGTTCTTGCGGGCTTGCTGGTAACAAGGTAAATGTGTTGAATGTAACTGGATCAGTTTTTCAGGGGTTCTTTGTTGACCTGTTTAACTCTGGCCAATTGTCTGGTGTGTAAGGACCAAGCTCTGGGTTCTCGAAACCATAAAATATTTGTAAAATCACATCTCAACTTTTAAAAAGACAAACAGTTCCATAACTCTTTGCCTTTGACAAAGATCCATTTATTTTAAATTCCTGAAATTGCCTTTTGGTGTTACCATTACATTTCTGAAGTTTGCTGTACAAGCACCTCTCCTGTATTTTGATATTTGCCTTCCTGAGAAATCCCAAATTATGAAATCACAGACTGAAAATAGAACTTAGGAGAAAAGCTGAGTTGAGCCAGACCACTGCAAATCTAAACAACTTTGACTTACAGCCATTATAAAACATAACAATCCTAGAAAAAATGGTAACAGAGTTTAAAAAGACACATTTGAAGCCTAAAAATTAAATACTATAGTAGATAGTCAACTTGACCCTTAAAGAAATCCAGTTAGCATGTTTGGATAGTGGGGGATGTTGGAATGAGTTAAGGGCATTGTGACTTCATGGAAATGGGGTAGGATGCACAGTGAGGGGCAAGAACCCCACAGGAGCGCTTCACGACAGAGCCCGCGGCCACACTGAGCCGGGAAGGAGAGCAGGCGTGTTGTGTCCTAGTGTGGTCTAATGCATGCAGCTAAGTGAATGTATTTTGCATTAAGCTGCTGTTACTGAGTCTACAGAATATTAATGTGCTGGGGAAAATAGCCTGCGAACCAAAGTGACTTCTGTGCCTCATTGACGTCATTCTCTATCCTTTCCCTTCATTTATGAGCTTATTGACATTGAAGAAACATGCATTTTCGCAGAACTGACTATACCTCCTCCTTTCTTCTCTCTCACGTCTTTACTTTCTCCAAATAATATTATTCATGAAATAGCAGTACGGGCAAGATAATCTGAATCCCAATAACTAGCCAAAAAAGCAAGCAGATTTCAAATAAACATTAAAAAATTTCAAGTCAGCACTTATGTCCAGACAGCGTGAATACACCACAATGTATAGTAAATCCAAAGAGAATGGGAAATGAAAGGGTGTCTGGAATGCCATTAATCACTTAATCCTTCTTGTGCCCCTTCATGCCCCTCACTTCTGGCTCCCAGTTTGGGAAACCCTCCACTGCTGATTGAGTAGTGTGTTCCGATGGGCTCGGTTATGTGCAAATACACATCCAACAAAGGGGGTGAGGGTGGGGGCAATAGTGTTTTTAATGTCACCAGAATTTGAGATAGCAAGGTAAACCTCAAAGACCAGGGTATAGACATATATGTATAATTTTTTAAGGACACATATAAGGTTGGGTACTTCTAAATATATATCAACACATGTGTAGGGCATGACAACAGAAAATGAGAATTCATTAACAGTATGACACTAAGGAAAGATAATAAAACCACTGACGATGAAGAATAGTGAGCGTTCTCGGGAGGAAGAAGAAATACAGAAAATTAGACTTTGATAAATGCTTGTTAAAGGGAAAATAAATCTAGCATTTTTTACTCAGGGCATATAAAATGAGGTCATATTGCTCCTAATAGGTGGAGAAAATATGAAACAGCCAGGCAGCAGCTATGCTAGGCAACACCAGAGCCTCTTGGAAGGTGAGATAAGGTGTGAATAGCGCCTTGTTATCAGCCGAATCACATCACAGTAAGCTCTGGGAACATTTTGGTATGCTGACAGAAATCCTTAAAAGGATGTCAAAGCAAAAATTTGTTGCAAAGTAAAGTAACGGGTTATTTTTAAATGTGCAAAATTAGCTTGTGGCTGGACTATAGAGAATCAGTTCTATGTCAGGTTATGAGCCGCAGTCAGAGGCAAACTAAGTAATGTTTGAACAAGCCACCTGATGGAAGATGCAGAAGGGAGGAATAACCTCAGAGGTGTTAAAAGAAATGCCATTCAAACGAGTGACTACATTGATAAAATGTTAGTGTTAAAGTTTCCCAAAACTAGAATGTTGCAGTGGGTGAAGTATATCTGTTAAATTAGGAATTGAATTCAAATGTGAATATTAGATTTCATAAACACACACACTAAAGAAGAACTTGTTAAACAATTTAAAAGTTTTGTTTTCCTCTCATTTACAAAAGGCAGTTTGGAGCTCCTTTGGTGACCTATCATCAGGGACCCAGGCTGTTTTTGTCTTTCTACTCTGCCACTTAGTAATGATGCTTACCTTCAGAGTTACCTCTTGGTCCAAGATGGCTGCTGGAGCTCCAGCCATTATGTCCCCAGTACACTTAGAATGCAAGAGAAAGAAGGGAAGGATGGAAATGGTGTACTTCCCTGCTGAGGCAGCCCACTTTAAAGAGTTCTTTTGGAAGCCATCCCAATCTTTACCTTACTTGCTAAAAAGAATGGAAAATACGATTACCTGGGACTATTGTTGCCCTGGATAAAAGTATGGTTTTGTTGGAGGAGGAAGCGAGTATCCACCAACTGTCTCTACCACAAACCTGGTATGTGCTAAGCTAATTTTTGTATTAAATGAAAGGGTAGGGTGAAGCTATATGCCTGGGAAATAAGCCTGCATGGGACACCTCAGCATAAGCAAAAGTTGGGATGAAAATGAAAATTAAAAAATAACCAGGGGTGCCTGGGTGGCTCAGTGGGTTAAAGCCTCTGCCTTCGGCTTGGGTCATGATCCCAGGGTCCTGGGATCGAGCCCCACATCAGGCTCTCTGCACAGCGAGGAGCCTGCTTCCTCTTCTCTCTCTCTGCCTGCCTCTCTGCCTACTTGGGATCTCTGTCTGTCAAATAAATAAATAAAATCTTTTAAAAAGAAAATAACCAAAACTGTATCAGAGTAGAATTATGTCAGAGACCACTTGGCCAGATATAAGATAAATATATGATGCAATCTCTATATCAAGCTGGCACAGAAACTTGCTTTCATAGAGCAGTGGCAAAGAGCTATGTTCCAGTCCTGATTCTGCCACCTCATTTGTTAGATGACCTCTTGCAAGTTTCTTGATCTCTGCGAACTTCAGTCTGTCCATCTGTAGGGTAGAAACAGCAGTCAGTCATTCCCCCCCTAAGTCATGAGGATCAACTGAAATGCTGTATAGAGGATTATAGTGTAGAACTACGTGTGAGCTGAGCACATGGGCATCTCGCCCACTGGTATGGCAGGTGCCCGTTGAGCTGGGAGTCCTGTTTAACTGCTAGTAAATCACCTGGCGAGCTCTCGCCTCCTGCCATCTTGTGCACAAGGGAAGAGGAGGAACCACACCCATCCTGGTGACTGGTCCTGAGCAACACAGAAGAGCTCTCTGTGGAAGGAGAATAAGAGGGAGCAGGAAGAGTGGGGAGAGCAGCCCCCTCTTAGCTGCAGAGGGTGGGGTATTCCATTATGTACCCAAGAGCTCCAGAGCCAGAAGAAAAATCGGTCTGTGAACAGAAAACCGTGAGTGGAAGGCTCCATCAGAAGATGGATAGTTAGGCGACCATCAGAGAATTGGGGCGCTTTCCACGCAGAATTCCATCATCAAGGCAATCCTATTGGTGAGAAATTAGGAAACAACAAAATTGGGTTTTAGAAGGCTGCACCAAAAAAAGTGAACAAAGGGGAGACAAAGAAGTGACGTAAAGGTTAGAGCTGCCATCTCTTTCCCAAAAGTCAAGGACAACAGAAACGTTCTCACTTTTGAGAGTTCGAAGAAAGCTTTTCTCAGAATAAACTATAGCGACTCTTCTTTAAATGGAAAACATATCCATTTATCACCGAAGACTTCTAGTATAATGAGCTGTGTGGAGCCATCACTGGCTTCTCCAGTTGTCAACTCCAGCTCCCCTTGGCCATCTGTATCCCCTGCCCTCAGATGATTGGGAGGCAAATCCAGGACATCATTTCATCCCCTGGGGTTTCAGTGTGTACCTCGAAAACAGAAGGGCTCTTAAATAGAACCAAAATACCATTATTACACGTAAAAATCGTGACTAGGAAAGTCTTTTTCTTGGATGCACAGCCCGTGTTCAAATTTTAGAGATGGTCTCATGATTCCTTTCCATCGTCTTCAGTTAGGATGCAGACAGGGGCCACACACTGTGGTTAGGTCTGTCCCTGAGCTCTCTTTTCATGGGAGTCTGTTTGTGGAAGAAACCTGTGTATTTGGAGCGTTTCCCACAGTCTGAATTTTACTCCTTGTGCACCCCTGTTGGGGTTTACCGTCCGTCTCTCCCCATTCTTTTTTTTTTTTTTAAATTGGTAGCTAAGATATTACAGCTTGATCACATGGAGATTTAATTTTTGTGCAAGGCTACTTCATAGGTGAGGCTGGGCCCTACCATCAGGAGACACAGAGTCTGTTTATCTTCCTTCCCTGATGTTCTCAGTCATCAGGGCCTCTGAGCTGACATCCATTAGTTCATTAGCTCTTGCAAATGGTGATCGTCTCATTACGTGTCCTTATGAACCCACTTAATTTAAATATACTTGATGTTTTTCAGTCTGCCAAAGTTATTCTTACTGATGTTTTATTGACTTTTAAATTTAGCCTATTTAAATTTCATACATGCTGAGTTTGGGAACATCGGAAAAGTCACCTAAGGGAAGAGACCCCGCTAACATCTGCACCGTGCTAACACCCTCTGCCTTTTCCAGAGTCGCTCCTTTTTTAAAGGAAGGTTTTCTCCCTTTAATTTTTTTTTTTTTAAGTGGAGTAAAAGCCTTGGCCTGTGTGCTACAGCTCCCTGTGCTTTAGCAGCTGAACCCGGAGACCCACCAGCTAGATGGGTCCCCCCCTGATTAATTTCTTCTCCTGCAGACCCCGAAGCCTGCAGTCACACACATATGGTATCTAATGGCTTGGTGGGTAACTGAGTTAATGGTGTATGAAGGTGACCTGAATAAATTTGAAATCTGAACTAACGTGGAATATGGCAAACTGCTCCTGTAATAAATTTGGAATGCTTGTGTTTTTGCCTAAGTGGGTGTTAGGGGACTGTTGGAGAGAAAATACGGAGGCCTGAGCTCAGAAATTCTGCCAAGGACACAGGAGACCAGATGCCTCCTCTTGAGAACCTTTAGACTGAAGACATTCACTGTCCCCTTCCCACCTCCTTTGAGAATTTTAAAGAGAAGTGTTACTCCCTTTTTAGAATTACTCTTTCTCGCTGAGAACGGCGAGTGACCAAGACAGGGTGGGCCTTGGTGCGATTTCATCTGCTTTTCCCAGCCCTTCTAGGAAAAATAAGTGCCAGCAGAATCTGACGTGCTCCGTCCTGCTGCGGACAGGTGGATCTTTGCAAGCTTCTGCTGGGGAGGGACTGCCCACTTGATCCTCCGTTTGGTTCCGATTATTAGAGACACGTCAGTGCCCCCAAAAACTGAGTAGGAACTCCCAATCCGCAGATATTAATTTATTTAAAACCTGTGCAGTACCATAATAATGTTATATATGTCATAAAAACATTGAAAACCATAAGCAAATATTTGCATTGTTTTCTTACGTCGCAGTGAACATTCCCGTGTACCCCACGTCATGCAGTCTTCTTCGTTCATTAGACGAGGGACTGTATGAGGTTCCAGGAAAACCCTGGTGCCCTCCAAACAAACCAGACACCAAAAGCAAAATTCAGCTTCAGCTCATTTTTTATGATCAGAAGATACAGAAAGAAATTAATTAGTTTCAATACATCAGTGCCGTTGTTTTCAGAAAGGGAGTTTTGTGTTTTGAATCCCGGGGCAGGCCCACATGATCCTCTCGGAGGACTTCTCCAAGGAGCTCACTCTGACTCTGTTTCTGCTAGGATCTGTATGGAGTGGTCCGGACTGCCACTGGGGACATATTTAAGTCCCAGGTTGTGTATTCTAGTCTCTGAGAATTAAGTCCCCCACCCCCAAAATCTTAAGACTATGGTCACTGATTTTTGCTAAAAGTGCCCCTCAGAGTTCCTTTTAAACATGGGCCCAGATGTGCACTGCAGGGGGCCATTTCTTACCACTGTCCCACCCCGCACAAGGTTAGTTTCACTGAGTAAACATCACTTGTTTGGTATCATTCTGCCCACTCTCAGACTGTTGCTGCTCCCTGTCTTGTTTCAGATGCTAGAGGTCTTTGCTCTTGGACTCCTGACTGTTTCATTTAGCAGATGTTTACTGAGCAGCTTCCAGACTAATGATGGGAGATATAATGAATAGGTTCCCCCCAACCCCGTGGGGGGGGCGGGTTGTGGGTGGAGTGGCTTGGAATCAAGGAGAATAGGAAACACACCCAGCCCGGGCAGTGTTTAGCAGGGCAGGTGAGCCTACAGAGGAGGGGATTAGGGCTCCGTTGGCAGGTGGGGGCAGAGCGGAGGGATGGCAGGTGGTGCTGTTAGAGATCTGCTTGAGGAAAGTGTCAAAAAGAAGTACCCCTCTAAGTACTTCCAAAGGGACTAGGGACCGCCGGGGATGGCAATGGCAGGCGGCACTTCTAAGCAGGATCGAGTCGCTTAAAGACTAGGAGTAACAGTTAGTGAGCCGTGAACAAGGGAGAGAGAAGAAAGGTTTGACTGTTACAGAACACACGTTTAGAAGTCCTGAGAAGATCCTAACTACGGCACAGACCCTTGTAGTCCCCATCATCTCCTGTGCTCTTTGTGGCCTCTCTAAAAGGGGGAGCAGTTATCACCTGAAGAATCTGGGTGTAGGGGCGCTTGGATGGCTCAGTGGTTTAAGCCTCTGCCTTCAGCTCAGGTCATGATCTCAGGGTCCTGGGATCCAGCCCCACATTGAGCTCCCAGCTCAGCGGGGAGCCTGCTTCTCCCTCTGACCCTCCCCCTTCTTATGTATGCTCTCCCTCTCTCTCTCTCTCTCTCTCTGATAAATAAATAAAATCTTAAAAAAGAGAGAGAGAATCTAGGTGGGTGAAACCACTTGGCCAGGAGCACATAGAGCCCAGACTGAGCCCCAGGTCTTACTTTAGCCCTTTTTCCTATACCTCTGTAGGAAAAGTGACAGCGAACATTCGGGTTGGGGGGCAGACCTTCAGAACTCAGGACCTGAGAAATCCACCCGAGAAACTCCACCGCCTGAGTGGGTGGAGGACAGGTATTGATAGAGTGGGAGCAAATAGTGTGTGGAAAGTATGAAAAGGGGTTTCCAAAATGCTAGTTGATTATGAGACCTCGGCTTTATTTCCCCACTATTCTTTAGTTGTTTCTGTTTTCAAGCCCCTGCTTCTAAATTAGATACTTTAGCTGCTTTTCCTTCTAAAAAATATTTATTTGCAGCATTTTAGACTCAAATGTGTATGAATTAGGCCGTTCCGTTTTATTTTGCTATCTTTATGTTTCAGAAAAGTCAGAAATGAAGAGATTTCAAGAGGCATGATTTATTTCAGGGAGAGGGAAGGGGAGGGTACTTTTCATATCCCTCTTAAAAATCAGTCTTTCAGGGCACCTGGGTGGCTCAGTGGGTTAAGCCTCTGCCTTCAGCTCAGGTCATGATCTCAGGGTCCTGGGATCGAGCCCCGCATCAGGCTCTCTGCTCAGCAGGGAACCTGCTCCCCCCACCCCTCTCTGCCTGCCTCTCTGCCTACTTGTGATCTCTGTCAAATAAATAAATAAAATCTTTTTTAAAAAATCAGTCTTTCGGAGCTCCTGGTTGGCTCAGTGGGTTAAAGCCTCTGCCTTCAGCTCAGGTCATGATCCCAGAGTCCTGGGATCTAGCCCCGCATCGGGCTCTCTGCTCTGTGGAGAGCCTGCTTCCTCCTCTCTCTCTGCCTGCCTCTCTACCTACTTGTGATCTCTGTCTGTCAAATAAATAAATAAAATCTTAAAAAAAAAAAAAACAAAAAAAAAAGATTCTCTCTCCCCGACTCCCTTTGCTCCTCTCCTGCTAAAAAAAAAAAAAAAAAAAAAAAAAAATCAGTCTTTCACAGAAAGGCCAGTGGTTGGCTGTCCTTTGAAGGGAACCTTCACCACACTGCCAGAATCAAAATCTCCATCTTGTGTACTGTGGCTTCCTTCAAATGTGCAGGGAGATGATGCCTGGAATTCAGAACGGTGTTCTGAGTTTGAGTGGAGCAGAGGAAGGAGGAAGCCCGAGAGAGACTTGTGTTTTAAATGGCCTGGTTTATCACGTGTCAGGCCCCAGCCTTTACAACAAAAATGTGTTGACACTTGCTATTCTGAGGAGAGAGATTATGCACATGATTGCGAAGTGACACATCCATCATGATGAAGTCGTGGGTATTAATGGGGATGGCACTGGGCTGAATGCCTTGGAGAGGAAATTTACCACGCACGGGCCTTAGCACTGTGCCTACCAGGGATGAGGAGCAGCAGAAGCAAGCCTGTGCCGCCCACTCAGAGGTGGGGATCCCCTCGGTCAGGCCCGGCGTCGAGGACCGAGGACCCCTTGGTGGGTGAAGGGTCTGCCCTGTACCACATGGAGGTCCGTGTTCTGTCTCTGACAGGAGTGCTGGGTGGAGCTCTTTGGGAGGCACAGTGGTGTGTGTGTGTGTGTGTGTGTGTGTGTGTGTGTGTGTGTGTGTGTGTGTGTGTGTGTGTGTGTATCAGACAATGTGGGGGGAATTTTGACCCCTTCACATAACCATAAAAAAAAAATCTTGTTCCTGTGTGTGCTCTTATGCGATAGTGGGGCAGGTGTGATACTCCCTTATTTTACAGATAAAAAACCTAAAGCTCCCACAGGAGCTAAAATAAAAACACAGATTGCTTCATTCTCAGCCCCACACTGCCTACCAAAATTGACACAAATGTGGGGGGCTGCCCAGAAGGAGCCACATTCCTTCCGGTGAATATCAGGGTAGCCGGGGAGGTGGGGGCCTGGCCTGCCAGTAGAAAGGCTGTCACAGGCACAGACCCGTTCACTCTTCTCCTCTTCTAAATAATGAGGCGGGACTGCTGACAGGTGACAGGTGACAGGGGACCCAGCTCTGCAATCCATCCTAGGAGAAAGTGTTGACCCTAAATGCCTCCTGCTGGTAAGAGCCAAGCAGAAGGATCTCCAAACTGTCCTCAGTCTTTGTGAAGCAGCGCGGTTTACCCTGCACATAACCATCCCAACAATGAGCACTTCCTGGCGCTTGGAATTCTCTGTTATTCGGAGATGTCCCCTGTCCTGCGCAGACATTGCTAGTCAGGGCCGGGGACAGCACCAGAGGGCACGTCTGTGACCTGTAAGAATGTGTTTAGTTGTCCTGGTGTCCCCAAAGAGGTGCTTTTTTTTTTTTTTTTAATTCATTAGAGCTCCAAAGGGAAGAACATTTCCAAATACTACCATAGCATCGAGTGATGTTATTAATTCTCTTAGAGCAGATTAAGCACTAGATGAAACCTTTTCTGGTCCCAGGCTGTGTGTTGCCATGTTTCTTCACAACATGGTATCCTGGTTTTGAATTTTTTTCTTTTTGTACTTTTTTTTTTTTTTTGGTAATTCAGAATGAAATTAATAGAACCAGTACCCCCCTTAACTACCCCCTCCCCATGTACCTCTGCTTTTGCGGAGTCCAGGGAGAAACACACATCTTCAGTTCAGAGTAAACTGCTGTCCTGTGTGTGGGGTTTGGCAAACTCAAGTTTTCCTTCTTATTTGGAACTGGGAGAAGCTAACGGGGGTGAGGCCTGGGGGACAGCCTTTCTCTAGAATGTAAGCGAAAGATGTGCCTGTCCTGTGGAAGACTCAGTATCCATTTTCTCTTCTCGGTTGCCTCCCACCCCAAAACATGGCCGTCTCCAATTACCTCACTTCCCAGACCTCAACATGAGTTACTCCGTGGGAAATGTGCCCCTTTGGGGCTGCCAACTGTGATTTTGGATGTAGGTGTTTTGTTTTTTGTTGTTTTTTTTTTTTCCCCTGTTTGTGAGGTAATTACTTGTGGAAAAGTTAGAGATTGCAGGAAAGCCATTACTTTTCATCCCAGCATGCAGCGATAACCAGGTTGGGTATGTGTAATGCCTGTCACTTTGTGTGTTCTTATTTGTGTATCTTGCTTCACATGAAAGAAACAGTTTGAAATTAATAAAAAGCGATCCTCGATAAGCTGTAAGTAAAGGTAGGTTGGCGAATATGGCTACAGTGCCCATTACCGAGAACATGGGACAGGTTGGTTTGGATGGAGTCCATGACAGACGTACGGACGCTAACACACGAAAACAGAAAATGTGATGTGGCACATTACTGAAAGAGACCAAAAGGGAGATTTTTTTTCCTTATTTATAGAAGAATACATTAACATAATTTAAAAAGATTAATCTCTGGTTTGTTTCACATGGTCATCTTTTTTAATTCTTTACTGGCATATACAAAGCTCAGAAAGGAAGATGTCCTCTGTTCACTTTTCCAGTCGTTATTCACTTCATTTCATAATTACTCCTGAAAATAATCTCGGCCCTAAAGGCAGAGGTGTTAACAAATGATCGCCTTTGGGTGTCAGAAGTTTTGGGTACTCCATGTGTTTTCACCTGGCGGCCAGCCTCGATCTGATTCTTTGGGGAAGTAAGGTGGAGAGTGACTTGTTCCACAGTTGGAACACTGTGCACCCCCACCACCCAAGGTCATTGGCTCTGTGCAGCAGAAGGCAGTTTTCTAATGAACTAAACAATGAGAACTCGACACCCAGAGATTGGTGAGCTTCGAGGAGAGGGGACCTGGGAGGCCATTAGCGTGGCCTGTACCTCATCTCCTTTAAAGATTACTGGCTCTATAACCCCTGGGAAAGCAGGGGGGAAGGTGCTTTAAGTCGTAAATTTATCATTTTTTTTAAGATTTTATTTATTCATTTGAGACAAGTACAGAGAGAAAGTGAGCATGAGAAAGGGAAAGGCAGAGTCGGAGAGGGAGAAGCAGGCTCCCCGCTGAGCAGGGAGCCCAATGTGGGGCTAGATCCCAGGACCCTAAGATCATGACCTGAGCTGAAGGCAGATGCTTAAACATCAGAGCCATGCAGGTGCTGCTAAAGTGATGTCAGTCGTGGACTTTAGGGCTCAAAGGACCTTCCAATCTGTAAGCCTCTCATGTTACATCTGAGGAAGTTGAAGTTGCAAAAGGTAAAGCAGGTTGTCCAGGCTGATCTAGGTGGTTCTGGGTAGCCTAAAGCTTACCCCAGTTTCCTGCCTCCCAAACACGTCACTCGGATAGCCTTGCACATGCTTACCCACGAGCAAGACTTTCTTCAGAAAGTGTGAGACGTTCAGCGGGGGGAAGGTCATTCCAGGTCAGACCCAGGGAGTGAACTTCATGCACGGTGTTGGCTGAGGAGTGTGAAGTCTGACAGCTGCCATGGGGCGAAAGTGTGGTTTATGAGGAAGCTTCCCATCCCCGGGCTTTGGCAAAGTGAGAAAACATTAAGTGAGAGCGGTTTACCACCTTTTCCCTTTGAGTCTCTGACCCATCCTCCCACCTCTTCATCACTCTGCACTTTTACTGCTCAGAAGCATCTCTGTCCTGCTAACTGACAAAGGGACTGACCCGAGTGCCCTGGCCATGATCTTGCCACCAGTGGGGGTCCTTCCTCTCCTCTGGGTGAAAAGAGGCTCTCCACCACACACTTCTTTGAAGCCTTAGGTTCCAGACGAAAGTCACCTACACAAAATTCAGACCTCTGTTACATGCATACCCCACCTGGGCTGTTAATTGCTTGGTATTTTTAATGAGCTCATTTTAAGAATAATTATTTTAGCTTTATCGTAAGGGATGAATGAGCATGAAATCCCATGGGTGCGTTACTTAGTTTTTCTAAGCCATATGTAAATACGCTTACAACGATTAAAAACTTTTACCCTTGCTCCACCTAAAACCACCTTGTATATGCAAACATTATGTTGAAAGAGGGAGCTTCTATTGAATTCAGGCAAGGAACGACTTTTTTCTCCCTTGAACTATACAGTTAGTCTTTTCTGCCCCTTGGATATAATTTTGGGCAAGTCCTACAAAACTTAGAAATAAGAAAAAAATAAATAAATAAACCCTTCTGTTACTTTCAGTTCCAGGAATAGTCCAAGTGCAGTAATTAAAATACCCATTCTAGTTTAATAGTGGAAACTCTGAACATCATCGCAAGTTAAGCTCCTTTCCTTCCTCTTCTTCTAAGTGCTGTTTTGATTGAGAAGCCTGAAATGCAGGTGTGGCTCCCTCTCAGGGCTGGTTTCCAGCTTCCCACCCTCCCTGTGGCCCCTTGGACAGAGCCCTTCCCCGAAGCCTCCAGTGGGGCACCTTTCTGTGTGGTCCACACCTGCACCAAGGGAAGCAGTCACCTGTTACTTTAAGAAACCCTGGGAGCTCTGGCCCGTTCCCAATGTCTCCCTCAAGGCATCCTCCCAGCCCCAGAGGCTCCGACCAGGAGGCATTTTAAAGCTTGGGTCTGGTGCTAATCTCTGTGCCCCAGGAGTTCCGGGGATGCATGTGAAGCTCTCCCAGTGGTCCTCCAAAGCCTTGCTCACCTGGTTAGGTAGAGGAGGGAAACGGGCCAATAGCTCCCCAAGGCTGACCTCCCTCCTCTTCTCTCACGGTTGTGGGGATGTGGGCTGGCTGCTCACTTTGAGTTACTTGGTACCTGTTGCCTTGTGGCTGGCCTTTGGGGCCTCAGTTTAATTGGCAGGAGAAACCCCATGTTCACACCTGTTACAGTGCCCACTGCTGTGAATGTGACTCCAAATCCTTCCCTGGAGACACAGAGGACAGTCCTGCTGAGTGTCCCCTTTTCCTCTGCCTTCAGACCGCATCCGATTGTTGGGCTCTGGCCTAAGCCCCTCAGGATCCCGTGTCCTCCACTCTGTCAGGAGTGGATAGGGCTCACAGGTACCTCCATTCAGTCCATAAATCACTGACCCCATGCAGGCTCTTTTCAAAACTGCAACCTCAGTTTTGCCAAGGCAGCCTCTTGGTTTTGTTTTCCTTCCATTGTGATACCTGGAGGGGGTGGCAGTGGCCAGTTTTCCACCTGTCGGCCTGTTTTCAGAGCACAGGAGCGTGGCTGGTGGGCTTTGGCTTCCACCTCTGGAAGTGAAGGAAACAGAGTAAGGGGCACCGTGATCTCTAAGTGACTGCATTTGCACTGAAGGGAGAGGGGATCCTGAGAGAAGCCAGCTTTACAATTTGGAGACCTCCTGCCCTTCTCAAAGTAGAAGGGAGAGTGCATTGTTTTCACAAACTGGCTGGTGGGTCCCCAGGGTCCTTTGAGAGACATTTGTTAAATTGCAGAAGGCTCCATCGCTAAGACAGAGAAATCCCTGAAACCTGAAAGTGCTGAGAAAATGTGGAAGCATGCTAGCTAACCAACTAAGGTTTGGACCAGAAGATCAGAGAGTGGGGTGGGCTTGGGTTGAGGTTGGGCAGCAAGATGAAGACTCTAGCCATCTTGAAACTCCTTTCAAGCTTGTCCCATTTTATGGTCTGGTGGGGGAGCAGTGTGAGCACCGTATATTTTTAAATAAGGGTATATACTTATTTAAGTAGCTTTTATGTACACTTTATTCCCAGTTCGAGCTCAGCACACATAGAAGGTGTCTGATATAATTGGGAAGTGATATTATCCAATATTTATAGATCCACCAGCAGTAACAGGGCTGCTTGCTATTTCCACATTAGCCATCAGGCCTCAAAAATCTTCTGAATTTCTTCTGTGAAAATCTTAGAAATCTCAGCCATCTAACTGGACAGTAGAGAATAAGTCAAGTACTGGTGAATATTCTGCCCTTTCACTCATTCCACATCCATTCTTTTTGCCCTCTGCCCAAAACTCAGCAGTCAGTAGGGTCTAGAACCATTCGTATCATACTTAAGTGTGGCTAGAAGAGTTGTATTTATACCAGCTACGGTCTAATCAAGAATAAGTGTGAAGCCTGGGACAGCAAAAAGAAACATTCCCTTTTTGTTGGTCATGGGTGCATAGCGGGGCCACAGACCAGGCTGGAGACAAGAGCACAAGGTTCCCCTTCTTATTCCCACTGTAATTATTGAACATCCCCCTTTCTCCTTGAAAGGTCAGGATTTAGGGAGGAAGGGTCAGGGTGCACACTTGGAAAATCTTAGCTTCACAGAGTCTTTCAGAGCCCTAGGAGGCCTGGGTGAGACACAGTAAGGACCCTGACCCCCACATACACCCCAACACACACCTTAACCTTGGGTGGTTACTAGCAGTAAATGAGCCAGGGACCTTAAGGTCTAATTATTCTGTAATGTAAATTCTTTCTGCTTCACTGCTGAAATTCAGAGATTTGCATTTTAGAACTTCTAATCTTGGAATAAAAGAATTTTTCATCCTGGTTGAATTTTAGACTTCAGGAGCGGACTGATGAGGTGGGGTTTTGCGGGGGTGAGGGGGGTTTCTTGTTTTTTTTCTCAAATGTCTCCCTCCCTCCTGTCCTTCTACCTCACAACTCCCGAGAGACCTAGGTTATAAGGAAGATACTCAACTATGAAATCCATCTTGTAAGGTCTGCAACTCTCGTTTTTATTTTCATTAAAATACACCCTGAGGTGAAGTCACGGACTTCAAGCTCATTTGCTGGGAGAAGGTTCTGTGGAGGAAGGCCCTGGCTCCTGAGGCAGGGTGGGAAGATGGGCAGCGCTGGGTAGGGAGTCGCGTGTGAGGGAGCCTGAGCTCTGTCTCCTCCCCGAGCCCACTAGTGTGCTGTGCTTCCGGCGCCCTGTGTGCTCACCCTGCCCGCTTCCTGAGCTCTTCCCCAGCCCCGGCGCTTCCAGGGTCCTGCCCTGCAGCCGTCCCCCGCCCCGCAGCGTGGGCAGGCAAGGACAGTGCAGCCCAAAGAGGCCAAACAGGAAGTTCAGAGATGAACTGAGGCGTATTTAAAAGCTTAAAAATTTATTTGAACAAAATCAGTTGGAAGGAGGCAGCGCGCCAAACCGGAAGGAGAAGCCCGCCCCTGACGGGGGGATGGGGCGCCGAGACTCTCCGAGGAGGTGTGGAAGCCAAGAAAGGAAATGAAAGCGCGGCCTCGGCCTACTGCCCCGTGGGCTGTTTGTGACTGGTTGGCTTTCCAGCATCTAGATTTTATAACCTCGATGTGCCGGCCGGCTTGGCTCTGTGTAGGCCACCACGGCATTAGAGCGTACTTAGGCCTGACACAAAGGAGGAGTGGGGCGGTAGGAGATGAATCTGAAAAGCCTCTAGAAGCCTGCTTTGGGAAGGGCCTTGTGGGCATCGCTAGCAAGGTCGTCTCTCACGGCCATGAGGAGCCTTTGAAGACTTTGTACAGGTGAGCAAAATCTTCAGTTCTGGAAACCAGCCCTGAGAATGGTGGATTGAAGGAGGTGAGGGCCTCAGCCCAGGGCCTATAGAAAGCAAGGCTCAAAGCAGACTTGAGTATCACTGGTTATTGGGGAAGTTGCTGCAAGCCCAGGGCCATAGGAGAAGGACCAGGTGAGATGACCTCCAGCTGACCATGCAGGCTCCTCCTCCACCAGGAGCCACACACACACCGCGCCTTGGCCTTCCTAGAAGGTTTGCCAGGAGGAGCTGGGCTTTGGTGGGGTGTGCAGGACAGAGGAAGAGGGCAGTTCTGTGTGTCCTGCCCCCTTCTGTGTCCTGCTTCTTGTGAGCCCTGGTCCAGCTCTCTGTGCATCTAGGATGCTCTTCAGGGTTGTGGCCCCCACCTCCCGGTGCAGCTTCCTCCCGGTCGGACAGTGCAGGGCAGCCTGGGTGGCTCGAGCATGGACGAGGTGGAGAGGGGAGTCTGAGAAGTTTCAGGAGCTTGTGTCACCGTTCAGACAACGAATCAGCTCAGAGACTGTCAGCAGTTCACGCAGCAGTTCATGCAGTGCATGGAGGAGGCAGGGGTAGAGAAAGATTCACAAGATCTCAGTTCAGCTGAATGGACCAGTCCAACCCTGAACTCTCAAGGAGTTATGTCACAGCAGAAGTTAGTGAAGCATTTCCGGTGTGGTTTGGGGGAAGGCATCCTCTATGGACTTGCTTCTTAAAGTATATGATTCATCACCGTAGATTCATAAAACCGTGGAGTAAACCAGTTTCTATATTTGTAGGGGAGGAGGTGGAAGCTACTACATTAAAAATTATTAAGAATCTTTGATGGTCGTGATGCTCGGAATGCCTGGGCAGCTCATTCGATTAAGCGTCTGCCTTCGACTCAGGTCATGATCCCGGGGTCCTAGGATCCAATCCCATGTTGGGCTCCCTGCTCGGTAGAGAGCCTGCTTCTTCCTCTCCCTCTGCCCCCTACTCGTGCTCGCTCGCTCTCTCTCTAGTGCTCTGTCTCAAATGAATGAATAAAATCTTTAAAAAAAAAAGTCTGTGATGGTCAAAATAAAAATCGATCACAGTGTACTTGTCCTGAATTCTTCCTGCTGAAATGGAAAGAACCCAACTTTCCTAGCTTCAGCCACAGCAGGGGACTGCCTGACTCCGGGTACCTGGGGAGGGCCCAGGAGCTTCCTGAGACATAACTGGAACCGTGGTTCGAGACCCTGCTGGAACACGCACTGTCTTACCTTTGGCCTTGTCCAAGCAAGGACTTCATTTTTCTCTGCCTGGAGCTTGACCTCCATGTGATGGGACCTGTGCTGGATGGCTCAGTGTGACTTTGAACTCTGGGGAGGGATTGGCTCTCCCACACCCATCAGCTCTTCCTAGGAAGGATGCCCACAGGCTCAGCACTCACCAGGTGCTTTCCCTGGACCAACAGACTCTGGGCAGAGCTGTGGAGTTCTTTCTTTTAAACAATGACAGATGACAAGGCACCTACAAGGGGAGTAGGGTCCAGGAGAAAGGATGTACGTGTCTGCAGCGGGAGCAGGGATATTGCTGACGAGAAGAGTGTATAATACCCAGTGCAACCAATAGTTCACGATACTGACATTGGCCATAGAACATTCCTTTCCCCCTAATTCACCAACTGGGAAAGGAAAGGGCTTGTGGTTCTCTGTTTGTGCTTTCTGCATCTCCCCCTGCTGTAGAATCAACGCTAGTATTGCTTTAGATGGAACTGTTTTCCTAAAGCTCTGTCTTCAAGCTCTGAATAGCTTATGACCAGTTCTGAAAATGCACCTGCCTCCAGCTACAATCGCAAGCACCCACAGACCCGTGGAAAACACTCCTCCTTTGCTCCAAGATGTTCCCTCCTTTGCCTTTGCATCTCCCCTTCCCCCACACCTCCAAATGAGTTTAGGTAGATTTGAATTTTAGTCAGTTTGCTCGGTTTTTTTTAATGGGAACTGAAATTGAACTAGAGGCTGTTGACGTGTTCTGGGGCTCCCCAGTTGCTCAGCTGAGACTGGAGGCATTTCTGTCAGCCCCCAGAAAGGGGCAGTGGCCACCTGCCTGGGTTTGACAGTCAGTGCAAGACGCTTCTGACTGCATCTCATTAACTTATAGGTGATTGGGTTTGGGGAGTGGGTAATGTGCTTTGACCTTGGTCTCTTAGGTCGGAGAGGGAAAGCTTTCTAGGGAGTGATCTGAATCCAGTTCTTGGATCACCAAGATCCAGGACACTCAGTTCATGGTAACACCTTCACCCTGGGCCCCCATATCTAAAATAAAGGAAGGGAGGAAGATGCTGGAAAATGTCCTTGTCCCTGTACATCTCCCTCCCCACTTTGGTCCTATCCAAGTGTTGGGAAAGGAAAGGCAGGGCTGCACTTGCTTTAAGAAACATCAGCACCCTATTTCTTAAACCCAAAGGTAGCAACGTACATCAAAGAGAGAAGGGGTTCCATTGAGCCTCTCTTCATGGCAGGACCTGAGCCTTCCAGTGAGATGCCAATGGTACCAGCTTTGAAGTCCTACAGTCTGGTTTCTCTTCGTTCTTGATTGCATGCATTTTAAACTTCTGTTTTAATTAATATGTCAAATACCCATCACCCAAATATATAGATGTTACTATTTTGTGATGTTTAACAGGGAAATTATATATTACAAATACCATTAAAGCTCGTGCACCTCCCCAAGCCCTCCCTGCCACCTCAGTAATCTGTACCCGGAAGATGGAGTCTGTCATCCCTGTGCATATTTTTGTACTTAACCACAAATGTCCATATGAAAAAACATTGTCCGTATGCATAGTATTGCCTTGCACAGTTCAAAAGTGATGTTGAGCCGTACAGATTGTTCTGTGGTCAGTCCCAAAGCTGCTGCTCACTTGCTGAAATCTTGGACAAAGTGCATCACCTTTCTGAGCCCCAGGGAGATGTGTTAAGGTGCCGGTTGTATTAATCCCGGCACCGTCAAAGAGGGTGGGGATCGAGGCCCATTTGATACTATGGAGTCAGAATCAATAGGGCTTTGTGCCCACTTTGATGGGGGGAATGACAGGGGTGATTCTGGTGCAGATTAATGCCAGTCACTGAGATGAGGAGCACCCGAGGTGATGCTAGTCTGGGTATGTAAGGTGACGAATCCCCTCTTTGACCTGTTGAGTTGGAAGTGCCTCCAGCCCAGCGAGGTAGACAGGTTCAGGAGGCAGTTGGACATGTGAACTTGAAAATCAGGCAGTGGTACTAAGGTACAGTTGGCACTTTGGATTCCCGTAGCATCCAGGGAGCGTTACCTTCAGGCAGGGAGACAGCTCGGTGTGGGGGACTCCAGTGCTCCTTGCCCTGGGATCTGTGACGTGAGTCGCCCTCATCACACGTCGCCCTCACCAGATCTCTGCAACACTCGGCACAGGTGGCAACAGGAAGCCTGGGCTGAATCACCCAGTTGTCAGGTCGGCTTCAAAGGTTAGAGTTACACTGGAAACGTTTGTTTTCCTCTGTTAACCTGTTTGATTTTCTTATTCCTGAAATTACATAAATTCTCTCGGAAGGTAATTTCCCCTTTCAGACTTGACCAGGCCTTCATGTTAATAAATGCACACACTTGGTTATTAGCCCCTGCGTATGCTGCTTTTTATTTGCCCGAGCTTGCCCCCCCTTGCTATGTTTTGAGGAGCCCCCACCTTTCCTGGAGTTGATGGCAATACCTGTGTTGTATCCTGTATATTGTTCACTGCCCAGGCACTGGGTCTGGGAATCCTAATCTTAGGTCTGTCTGAAGTGAGGATCCTCCAGGACAGGCACCAGCTGGGCCATTCACTGTTCTTTGTCCCTCACTGCAGAACCAGTTCGGGGTCCTTTGGTCCATCTTCACTAGTTAGCAGCTGACTTTTCATGGGGAAGAGTCTCTTTTTGCTTAAAGGAGAGATTCCTGCCTGGTCCCTGATCAAAGCCCAACTAGACATCCCAACAAGTCTCCTTTTGGATGATAGGATTGCTCAAGAGAAAGTGTGGGATAGAATGGGGGAAAGTTGGGGCAACTGCCTTTATTATAGTTGGAAGGACCCAGGAAGATTTGGGGAATTGAGGATAGGGAACAGCTATGGATGGAGTGGGACCCAAAAGCAGCTTGAGGACCAGGTTTTCTCTCCTCCAGGACTCTGCTTGCTCTCCTCACTGGCTCCCACCATCTTCTTTCCTCTTCCTTTTCTCTCTCACATGCCCTGTCTCTCTGTCACGTGGTCTCAGTCACTATCTGGGTCCCTCTGATGACCAACTGTCTGTCTCAGTCTTCCCCTTTCCTCCTTTCAACTCTCACCTGGCTCTGTTTCCATCTCCACCCCCCAGAACTGGCCGCTGCCTTCCTCAGAACTTATATCTGGCTCATAATTGCCCAGACTCCAACACCAAGTGACCTTTCTGCTCTATAGCCCACAGCCATCTGTCAGGAGTCTCTCTGTGTACCGGCTTCTGAGCTCCCGACAGAGGGTCTGATGGGTTCAGCTCACCCTCTGCAGCCTGGCCACCCTGTCCCAGGCTCCCGGCCAGCCTAGAGGTGGGTCCCCCTCAGGTCAGACACAGCCTGGGCTGGTCAGCAGTGGCAGGGGGCCAGGGTTACAGAATCCCTTCCCTCCGCACCAGGGGCTGTGGGCGGGGTTGGAGTCCCCGAGAAGGGTGTTTGTGGGGACAGGAGTTACCAAGTCCACACAACACAAGACCCATATCTGAGAACCCCTCAAATTAATGTATATCAAGGAGGTGATACTGAATCTGACTAAAGCTGCGAATGGGAAGTCAGGGTTTACAAACCGTTTTCTAGTCACCTCTGCATTAATTCAAGGGTATACATCTCTGAGTGATGAATTTAGCATCTTCCAGCCATACCAAACATGGCATGAAATTAAACTTTCAGGCCAAGTATTCATTTCATGCATACATTAGAGTGCAGCCGCGGACATGGCTGCTTCTGAACAAAATCATCTTAGTGCATAGGATGGAGAACGCGAACGAGGCTGTTTTTCCAGCCACGAAGACTTTTGATACGTGATTTGAAACATGCATCCCAGAAGATGGAGAGCCCGTTGTAATATTCTCCACCAGGGCGGTTTGTGGCAGGGGGCATGTCCTGAGTCCGGCTCAGAACACTGTGAAGAGGCTGGGACGTGCTGCCACCCTCCCCGCTTCCCCGAGCTCCATGGCTGCTGGTGCCACACCCCTGCATCCCTTGTGGTCTTTACTCATAGAATTGGCTCCTAATACATTTTCCTGGAGTGTGTGAAAACGGGCTTAGAATGAGAAAAAAACTTGTCCCATTTTTATGCAACTGGAAAACATTACAGAACTTGAATCTTTCAAGTTTCAAAAAAAAAAAAAAGAAAGAAAAAGAAAAAGCAACCTACAAAATCCAGCTTGTGCTACTTAGTCACACAGAAACGTGAAGAGGAAAGGAAAGTGAGTCGCTTCCGCTTCACAGGTGGTTTTGATTTAGAAAATGTGCCTTGAAATTCAGTACAGAAAAGGGATTTTGTTTTGCTTCTAATAAAAATAAAACTACTTTTGAATGGTTCAGGGTTCATCAAGGTATACGTTTAATCTTTTTTCCATTTTTGTCTACCTGGATATGCTCATTATCTCGCCAGCTGCCAAGTCAATCAGCGTACACTGTGGGAAACTCTCGTCTCCCCCTCATCCCAAGTAGGTGGGATCCAGTTCTGACAACATGCGTTAATCATCACTAGAAATACTGGCAAGAGCTGGGGATGTTTGCGTTCCTCGGGGACAGCTTAGCTTCTCCAGATAAATATTCTAGTCCAACTGACTGCCTTCTCTGGGTTTTCCTTCCCCAAACTTCCTCCCCCATAAGGCAGAGGAGCCAAATGCAAAGTGTTGGGTCCCTGGTAATTTACAAAGCGAGGATAATACTTTAAAACAATTGCCCTTGAGCTATCGTTGGTATTCAGTAATATATTGCTACATAAAAGTTCCTTCTTGCAGAATTGTACAGCAGCGGGATGACTGTGTTTGCCCTCCAAATCCAGTCAGATTACTTTTGAAAGAACTATTACGGGTTGGACTGCCACATTCCTACAATCTCTATATTAAGAACTCTGTCTCTGTGGCCTCCAGCTATGAGGCAGGTTGTTACAAGAATAAAAAGGGGAAAAAAATGCCTTTCCTTTGTGTCCCCTCTTTAGAATAAGAAAATCTATCTGGACATTATTCACACCTACATGGAAGTGCACGCGACTGTGTACGGTTCCAGCACAAAGAATATTCCCAGTTACGTGAAAAACCATGGTATCCTCAGTGGACGAGACCTGCAATTTCTTCTCCGAGAAACCAAGGTAGGTTTTCAGGGATTGTGTGAGAACCCGTCACTGATGTTGTTTACAGTTTGTTTCCGTTGGTTTTGCAAATGGGATCAGAATCTCTCATGCTGTCTTTTCAATGCTATAGTAGCTCCTTAGATCATTTCCGGGCAGTGGTTTTCTAGATCAGCTGTGGCTGTAAAGTTAATTGTGGAAGGACGTTGCCATGGTTTACAACTTACTTACTAAGGACCCACGCTGTGTCAAGCAAGGGTCTGGGGATCCGGTGGCAAGCAGAAAAGGTAAGGCCCTGTCTCGAAGGTCAGACCTCATGATCAAGCAGCGGCTTTCACGTAAGCTTGCCTGGGGTGCTTGGCTCCCCCACCTCCCCAGTAGCTCTATTCAAGGAATTGGCCCCAAACTGGTTTTCCTCACCCCTCCTCATTCAGAAAGTTTGTACTGGACACTGAAGAAGTTCAGACAAGGGGAGGGTCTCTTCGGGCTCAAGGTGCAGGGAAGGCACCATGAAAGATTTGGAGGTGGACAGTGGGCAGAGTGTGCCTGGCGTCAGGAGAGATGAGGGAGGGTCACGTGGTGGAGGCAGAGCAAACACATTCAGGAAGGAGCCACAAAGCCCCCCAGCTGCTCTGTTTCTTGGAAAGAGTGGGAGGAAACTTCTGGTAAGGGGCTGAAGGGCTGATTGTCACAGACATAGACGCACTGCAGACCCATGGGGTAGCCAGCTGGGGGAACCACTGATGGAGAACTGTTTGAGTCACATGATGACTGCGTCGTCTTGACCCAGGGCCTGCAATCCTGCCATGAAAGTACCAAATGATGTTAGGGGACTTGCAAACACACTGGAGTTTGGCTTTGAAGAGCCAGACATGGTGCAAGGGATATTAGAGTGAAGAGAGCAAGTGTGATCCCTTCCTTAAGTAAGGGACAGGGCAGCTTGTTATGGACAGTGACTATCTCAGTTCTGGGCCCTGCCTGGTGGGGTTTTCCATGGGAAGGTCACGGGAAGGCCAAGTTGGGGAGAAGCTCTGTGGCTTACGAGAGATTTCTCATTATTGTGTGACACTGGGATTTGGGAAAGTGTATATTCACACCTGCTGCCCTGATTGATTCTCACAACAGCCCAGAGAGGTGGGTGGAGAAGGTGCTGTTGTTGTTAACGTCATGGTCACCAGGAGAAAGTAGGCTAGAGTGTTCGGCTGACCCACAGTCACGCACTTTGCCTGGGAGGCAACCCTAACTCATGATTGATTGATTGATCTTATTTTTTGCAAATTAAAGTTCTGCTGGGCCCTTAAAGGCACTATCCTCATGAATAAACACCCAGACTGGAGAATGCTTAATGGACACTCACCAGCCAACAGAATACATACCTCCTTTCTGCCTCAGTTTCTCCATGTGTAAATGCATTCGATCATTTCTACCTCCAAGTCATTTGGTGATACCATGAATAAAATAGTTGGGTAAATTATTTATCTCCTTAGCCAAAGATCTGGTTTGTGGTACTTAAGATCTCTTTTCCTTTGCAAGGTCATCTGTAATCCAATGACTGTTCACGGCAACCCAGAAGGGAAGCGTGCTCCCCAGTTTGTACTCTTGGCTTCCCATTCTTTTTCTGTCTCAGGATGACATTTTAGAATCTCTAGAATGTCCGGGCCCTTTAGTGGCAGTGCTATTTTTTGCCATTTGCCTCATTTTACTTTTCCCCACATCAGATGGTGGGAAAAGCTCGAGCTCCTTTAAAATTACATTTGGCAGCGCTGGTTTTCAACAGCGTGTCATTACTGTCTCGCGCAGTCCTATTAACCCAGCCTCGTGAATGTCTTACTCAGCCTTGGAAATTTTAAAAGAACCCTTACTTCCTCTACCATCCACTTACCCTGTCAGAGGGCAGGAAATAGGCCCAAGCTGAGGCCCGTGGTGTCCTGGGGAGGGAAAGAGAAGAGGCGCGTGATGTCCGAGCTGTGAGTGGGAGGCTGCCTGATAGCCGGGGCCGGCGGCCTGAATTTTGAGTTTGAGGGGCATGTATTTATCCTTGAGAAACTGGTGCCCTCACAGGCTATCACTGATCCCATTCCATATTGCCTCTTCATCTGCCTGGAATGTATTAAAGCACTCCGAGTGGAATTATGGCTAAAACAGTCGGCAAACACGATGAAAATGAGGCCGTGTATTGCAGAATCTCCCCTCATACCTAGACGACAGCAGCAGGCGCTCAAATGAATGGAGCTTGGGCTTTGAAATAATGACACTAAAGACCAGTCAGGCTTTGCGTTTATAACGCGTTCTGCCTCTGACTCCTTCCTCTGCGTCTCGGAGCAATTTGAAAGCGATTTATTCCAATCCACGTTGAAAGTGGAGAACTGGAGATACAGAGAAGCAGACGTCGGTAGAATGAATGGGATCGGCACACCCAGACTCACCGGAGAGGGAAGCGAGTCTGGTGCTCCTTCAGGTTGGGAGACAGGTTGAACTGATCGATGCGCGATCAGCTCCTCACTCATTAGTTTTCTTTACACGCCGTCTTGGAAGCCCTGCACCCAGGCCCAGGAAACCCCGTGCGCGGCAGCATTTCGCCCCAGCGTGCGGTAAGGGCTCACGTGTCGTTAGCTGACTCCGGCCGCAGGGAGCCTCCGAAGATGGAGGAATTCGGCTTGACACTAAAATTGGGGCTAAAAGAGCCAGGAAGTTGTTGAATCTGAAAGACTCTTCTAATAAGCATATACATTTGGTTGAATTAATTATTTATTAGAGGACCTTGGACAAGGCTCTCAGTCTAACCGACTCCAGGAGTACAGCTGAAGCCTGCACTGGGTGGCCTGTTTTTATTTGGAAGTTAAGTCCTCCTCTCTTTTAATGTCATTTCTTTCTTCTCCTTCCTAATTTTAACCTCTTCCTGCCCAGCTCCCCACCCCCCCCCCCACAGCCCTGCCAGTCTTAACCCAGGAAGCTCCTTATAGAAGGGGCATTCCCATCCTACACTAGATAGGACGAGCTTTCAGAGTGAGGCAGAACAGGTACCTCCCTTTCTACAGTAAAAGTTGAGAGGGAGTTCTGGCTGGGAAAACAAGGGGGGGAAGCTGCTGCTGTTCATGCTGTTGCTGTACCCTTCGCTGCCCCAGCCTCTGGCCTGTCACCCTCCAGCACTCTGGGGACAGGGGTGCAAGGTCATGACAGCTCTGCTGCCCTACCGTGGCAGCTCATCAGCTCAGCTGTGGGACTCACCTGGCAGCCTGGGCAGGGTTGGATATACAGTATAGATGGTCCCTGTTCCATCCCAACCCCATGTCTGATTCCCCATCAACTATGACTTTTCCCATGAGCTTAGATGCAGATGAGCTATCTCTCAAAAATCTATGGCTTGAGGTGGCCACCAGCCATGGAACCAGACTCATGCAGCTCCATGTTGGGAGAGAGGCTTTGCCTTTTCTGTTGATAGGTACATTTTCAATGCCTAGAACAGTGCCTGGCTTGTAGAGGGCCTTCAGATAATTATGTAAAGAATGGAGGAAAGAGTCAGGATGAAATCCATTAGCCATCTGGGAACTTGGGACCATGCCTGTAAGAGTGATTTCTTGCTTTGCTCATGAATCACGCACCCAAATCGCCAAGATTTCCACAGCAAGCAACACCGTCCTTCTGACAGCCCGTGCTCGCCTCTCCACCGTATTGCCCACGCATCACACAAGTGCCATCTGTGGGAGGGAGCCCAGGCGCTTGCATACTGATGGAGCAATCCACCTTCCATCTTCCTTTTCAGGCATGGAAATGTGTGCCCTCAGGTAGTCAAGGAGGCTTCATCCCTGTGGCCAATACCTAAAGTTACTCCCATTCCAGCTAGATGGAAAAAAAAAAATTGGGGTCCACATGTACTCCTCTCTCCCTCTTTCCTTCCCACATACGTGTGTGGAATGCAGAGTGTATGGTGAGGTGCTTTAGTAACTTCTCTGACTTCAGGAACAAAAGCACATCCACACACTCAAATACACAAACGCTCAGCATCTCATCCTCACAGAGACGCTCGCTTGCTGGAAAGATCTCATCTATTAGTATTTCTTCTTTGGCTCATTTTTCTGACAAATGTGTATTCACCACTGAATACATTCCGGGCCTTACTCCAGACGGTTTTGCTACAGGGATGTCAAAGACAGTGCTGCCCACCAGCGTTACACAGATGTGGTAGAGGAGGCCAACAGTTAAACTGGGGACCTATCGCAATGTGAGAAGAACACAGGTAGAAGTAGTAATCATAAAAAAGAGGCTACCAATGTCACACTTCTGTGATGCTCGAAGCAGGGCCAGTCATTTAGTTGTGCAAAAGGTTGCACTGTGAATTCTGAAATCCCTTAAATAAGAGCAGAAGGTTGCTCTGGAGGACAGGAGCCAATTATCAGCCATATTTCAACATGGTGTATTTGTGTTATGGTAGCACACATGATCACAGGGATTTATTACAGTACTCCTGGCTGTTTGCTCTAACCCTTCTCTGTGCCCTCTCCATGAGTTATCTCTTGTCACAAGAGCCCTCTGTCTTCGGTACTGTGGGAGCCCATCCTCGGTGCAATGGTGAATTGGCCTGTTAGGCTGCCTCGCACCAGAACAGTAAACAGTTCGTGCTGGGCAGCTAAAGATGGTCTGCATCTACGGTCAGAAACGTATCCAAATATTTCTCTTAGCCACCCCCCATCTCCAAGTTAATGCATTTATAATGCAAATTGCAGTGCATGGGATTTTGAACTGGCATTTCCAAATGACCAAAGTGGGTGAACTTCTGGTCTTGGTATAGTTGTTGGTGTTGTGTTTTTATTTCTGAAAGACCACTTGGGTAACAAGGGATAGTATGGGAGCCTACCCAGTGAGCTGATCTCTAAGAAATAGCCTTTGACATAGCTGCCGATTCTGACAACCTTCAGGCATGTAAATGTACTTGGTTTGTATCATTGTCTTGTCTCCTTTAAACCTTCTCGCTCTTTACAAGAGAATCTTGTAGCTTAGGTTAGGAACTTTGGCAAACCATGAGAGGGTATATAGCCAAACCTGAATGGGAGAGATTTGGGCCACTATTCTTTTCCTTCAAGCGTTGAATGCAGAAGGGCAGACACGTGTCCAGATAGAGAGACCTTTTAGGCTATATGAAAGCATCACCGCTCAGAAGAATATATTTCCTCCATATTCACCTACCATATGGATTCTGTTTAAAGCTATGAAAATTCTTTTTAAAGTTACATTACCAAAAATAGGGGGATTCCCAATCATTGTATGAAGCAGAAACAAGGCTTAGCAATAGTACGTGGCTCATGGGACTGGCCTTTCCACAAGGCAGCCACCATAAACCATGTCTTCTTACTCTTCTGATGGATGTTCCTCACCCCCCTTTTTTTTTTTACTCCAGGTACTTTATGGAATATAGTGTGGACTCCTAAATACACATGCAGGTGCCAAACGTCTTGTAAAGCCCACAACCACAACTCACGCACACCTGAGCTCTAGCTAAACAATACAAGGTCACATGTATGTGCAGCTGTGTGAAGTTGGATCTGGATTCTGACTCTTGCTCAGTGAGCATTTACTTCAGTGCCAAACCTTAGAATACATCGTTTCCATGAAATATCTCATTTAATCCTCACAGCAGCCCCATGAAATAAAGCACAATTTTACACATGACGAGACAGCTTAGAGAGCTGTGTTATCTTGACTAAGGTCCCATAGCTGAAGAGAATACATTATTGATGGGCCTCTGCTAACAGTTTCCCACAGTTATAGAACTAGGAAGTGAGGCTGTCAGGATTTGAACTTTGGTCAGCCTGAGTTTAGACCCTGTGCTGTCAGTTACCACATTGCCCTGATCACTTTATACCAGTATTCAATTTATTGGATAAGCTAAGATTGATTCATTGCTCAAACTCCCTCCTGAGCCACTTGACCAATTTAGCTAGTCAGAAAAGCTTAAGTCGAACGTGTGTCTTGTATTTTGGATCATCTTGACGTTCCCCATCAAGATTGACTGGAAACTGGCCAGATTCATGTGGTGTCTTCCTAAGAACCACTTTTATCCATGTTGAAAGGATTCTTTGTTAACTGCTCCAGTTAGGTGTTCAGAACAGTTCCGTTTTTCCCTTTCACACAGGGTAAGACTCTAAGTGGTTTTACTGAGCTGTTGGTGGACATGTGGGAACGTCCCAATCCTGTGCCGTGAATAAAATCTGTGGTGCTCCATCTGTTTTGCTTCGTATTAGTTCAGAAATTTAATTGTAGAACATGTAATCCCAGGTTTAGAAATGCTTACTGATGGGAAGGAGTTGCATTCATGACGATGTTCCGTCATCTGGAATATCCTCATTCTATTCGGGGCTTCTGAAGGCCAGATGAGGTATAAATAAAATGGGCCCAGTTTCCTCTTAAAAAGTGAAGCCTCTGCTTGAATGCTTTCTTCTGATGCCCCCGTGCTGAGGACATCTGTAAGTAGCACAGTGTTGGGGAAGCTGGGGTCTAGGGGGGAGGGCAATTTAGTGTGGTTAAGGCACCGGTGTATGCCAAGACCATGGCACTCAGGAGTTGACAGGCTTCCCTTTGCTGGCGAGGAGCGCTCTCTGCCTGCCCTTTTTGTGACTCAAACCTCAAGGGTGCTATTTGACCTTAATACGTCTGCTCCATTATAATGTCACAGGTAATGAGTACACAGGAAGCAAGAAAAAATTGCTTATTGACAGAAGTGACAAAGAACCGTTATTTTGGTGTTTCTGAGTTGTGCATTTCCTGCAGTCCTCATTAGCGTGACAAGGAAACCCATTGCCAAGAAATTGTATGGTATTTGCTTTAGCTTCATCCTCCGATTGTGAGGCTTTGGAGAGTTAGCCCAAAATGTTTATTTTCTGGGTACTGAGATGTTTCAATGCCAGCGGGGCAGCTGAGATGGTGCAAATTGTTTTTCAGATATAATTAAACCTAGGTCACATTCAAGTCCATTAAGCAACAGCCTCAAATCCTTTTAATTAATGGGTTCAGATTCGTTGGTCTGAAGGAGCTAATTAAATTTTTTCCAGGATTTTCTATTTAAATAGATAATCATTGTGCATCCTGCATTTCCTCCAAAGTTCTTGGCAATTTAAGGTTGATGAAGGTATCAGCACTTGATGGCAGGCCCTGATTTTCAGAGGTCAGGACACATTGTGGGCTCCAGGTCTCTGGTGAAACCCACAGAGTCCCCCATCTGCATCTTCCGGCACCTTTCTTCTCAGATTCAAAAGGATCTGGAAGCCCTGTGCTCCCCTGCAACCTGAGAGAGGTCATCTTTCCCCTGGAGAGCCTGCATATCCTCCCCAAAATCTGAGAGGGAGGGCAGATCACAGAGCTCAAAAGCCTGAAGGATAGTAACCCTGGATTCTTCATATTTCATAAAGCTGTTTTGTGTTGGCACAAGTCCTTTCCACTCTTGCCCTCCCATTTCCTCTGGGGCTGTCAGGCATCCTCCCCCACCCCCACCCCTGAGCTGCAAGCGGGGGCCACACCCTATATACTTACATTCTCTCTGATAATCTCACTCCTTTCAGCTCCTTGAGAAGAGTAAGATCCAGGGGCAGCTGGGTGGCTCCTTCAGTTAAGAGTCCAACTCTTGATTTCCTCTCAGGTCATGGGGTCCTGGGATTGAGCCCCACTGGGGAAGTCTGTTTGAAATTCTCTCTCCCCCCTCCCTCTGCCTTCCTCCCATGCATTCTTTCTCTCTTTTCCCTCCCTCTCCCTCCCCCATCTCTCTCTCAAATAAATAAGTAAATAAAACTTTAAAAAAATAACAGTAAGATCCAGAAACAGGACCTCCGAATGGTGGTGGAAATGGCCCTTATATTCTCCATCTCCCAGGCTCCTGCCACTGTGGTGTTCCTCACCCACATCTCCAGTGGTTCTGCCCGAGGGACAGTGCCCCCAGCTGGCAGTGGGAGGCTGGCAGTATACTTGGTCATCTTAAAGTTTACAGGAAATGAAAGGTTATTCCTGCAAAACAAAGGTTAAGTGCGCTGTTTTGTGCAAAAGAATATACAGTCATAGGACAGGGAGTCTACCCAGAAAACCAGGGATTTTGGTTTCTTATCCCAGAAAAGATCCCTGTGGGAGCTACAATATGTCCAGCTTGGGCCATGCTCAGTGTTCAGTCCCGAAACTGAGTGCCCAGCCCAAATTTCCCGCATCTCTCCGTGGTGCCCAGGGAACCCAGCAGCTGGGACTCAGGTCTCTCCACATGGAAACATTCTAAGTAACTGTTACATTTAGGCAGCTGCAAAGACGGAGTCACTGGGGAGGGGGCCCAGGCCTGCCGTGTATCCAGTTCACCAATAGCCTTCACTCTCGGGGCCTGGCCGCGTGGGTGTTCCTCAGCGTGATGGCAGAAGGGAACGGTGCCTTGGGGCCCCATTATCCTTTGGTGATAGATGTGCCTTCGCTGAGTGATCTCAGCCTTGGCTCCTTGGTGCTGTAGGGAGAGCTCACACCTCCCCAAGCCCAGACTTGGATCTCACCATTGAGAACTTCCAGCCCTCCAGCACTGTGAAAGGTCTCGAGGGGAGGAGCTGCACTGAGGCATTTCCCTGAGATGCTGTTTCAGTTTCGGACCCAGGAATCATTGCCAGTGAGCTGCAGCAAGGCCCCTTTGTCCCAGGGGCTGGGAGCTCTTTGGGTCTGCAGGAGGACTTGGAGAGTGTGTTTTTGCTGCCATCTATTGTCTGCCGTGGGGAGCGCGCATGGTGTGCTTGCTGAGGAGGGAAGCCTCTCAGCACCCTCTCCCCTCCACTGCGGGGAGAGATAAAAACGAAGTTGTTGGTTTCCCTCAGTGAAAACCCCATTATGAAAACCTGTGTTTACTGACCTACCATCATTTTAAAGCAGCTTCATTTGAACTGTAATCAAACTGCCAAGTGACCTTTCTGTTCCACCCCCCCCAACCCCCCACATCCCTGAAAGGGCCAGTTGTTCCTTTGGTTCAATGAAGAAACCTTCTGTTTAGTTAAGCAAGTGTTTTTCCAGTCATGTCTCCTAGTGAGTTACAGAAAGATTATTGTCGGGTCTTGGTTTTTGTTGTTGTTTTTTATTCTTTTAATACCCCCGCCTTCTTACCCCCTCAACTGCCCACCTCCACACCCCCCATCCTCCAACTCTTATTTCTTTACTTTTTTTTTTTTCCAAAGGAGGAGAACATAATGATCTGAGCAGCTTCATGAGCCTGTAAAGGTCCCTGGTTCTGTTTCTCAGTTCCTGATGTGAGGTGCCTCCTCTTCACCCCACCCCCCAGGGTCTGGGAACCTTCCAGAGGCTCTGAGGCTTCCACATGGGAGTGAAGCACAGAATAGCCCCCTGTGAGCCAAGGACACCAGTCCTGATTGATGTGTTTATATATGGTGTGCTTTTCTGTCTTACAGCTTTTTGTTGGACTCGGGTTCCCTTATGAGGGCCCAGCTCCCCTGGAGGCCATTGCAAATGGATGTGCTTTTCTGAATCCCAAGTTCAGCCCACCCAAAAGCAGCAAGAACACAGACTTTTTCATTGGCAAGCCAACTCTCAGAGAGGTAAGCATCTATAAAAACTCCTTCTGGGGCGCCTGGGTGGCTCAGTGGGTTAAGCCGCTGCCTTCGGCTCAGGTCATGATCTCAGGGTCCTGGGATCGAGTCCCGCATCGGGCTCTCTGCTCAGCGGGGAGCCTGCTTCCTTCTCTCTCTCTCTCTCTCTGCCTGCCTCTCTGCCTTGTTGTGATTTCTCTCTGTCAAATAAATAAAAATAAAATCTTAAAAAAAAAACAAAACTCCTTCTACTTTCAGCAGTACAAATACTAGCTACGTACTGAATGGCGCGAGCCCATTCGAACCTCATAGCCTTGGACAGTGGATATCGTCAACGTCATTGAATGTAGCTGGGCAGAAGGAATGGGGGTGGGCAGGAGCTCAGGGAGGAATGGCTGATGCCATCTCCTAACTAGCCTAACTAGGTGATGGCACAGCCAAGACTTGCCTCTACTTCTCTTTGTCCTTCTACAAACCGCGGCATCTTTTCACTCTGCCTCAGCTCTCTCCTAATTCACACAGACCTCTCCAACCGTCTCAGTGGCTGAGCTCTGACTTTTTGAATGTCTCGAGTTTATGGAATAAGGCAATCCACTGGCTAACAGGCATTTTTGAAGAACATGTTCTCCACGGTGGGCTGTGGGGAATGGAGTGTGTGCCGTGGGGTCCTTCGCTGTCAACCTTGAGAGTCAAGACATCTGATGGGCAACTGAAGTCCCATGCCCGGTGTTTTGGGCCACCGTGAGTGGGCACCATCCTGAGAAGTAATTCTGCCATCACTCTAACTGTTGGCAGAAGCCTTATTTGAATTGCTTTCAGAGATCCTCTTAAAAAATCCACAGCGGGTGATGAATCACCACTGAAGGCAGTTGGATTCGATTCGGGGCAATCAACAAGTCATTTAGAGCGTGTGGGTGATCACGCTGGTGTTTCTGTATCTAGTCAGAAACAGGTGTGTGCAAGAAACCCAGAGATCGATCCTCTTCTCATTTCCGTGGCTCTGTGGGCTGCTCCCCAAGAGGAAGCCTGTCGGAGCTGGCATCCTGGCAGTGCCCCTGTCATCCATGGCCTTCCCCTGGGGGACGACACGCGTCAGCACCCACGATGTAGCTTCAGTATAGCAGTGCTGTGATTAAAGCGGACGGTTTTCAGTTCTCCTTTTAAACCTTTCTGGGTTGGTTCTCCTGAACCCCCCTCCCCCCAAAAGAGCATGAAATGCATTTTCCGTGATCATTCTTCACTGATCAATCAGAGATCTTGCCCATGCACGGAGCTGATTATTTTGAGTTATTTTTTCTGACCCTCCCTGCCACTGGCCAAAGGGCCAAAGGAGGTGGAGGGAGAGAATTGAGATCCCATAGATAATCCTCAAAAGGACAATCTATGGGCCACACAACCTCTGAGAAGGGGTAACTGTGTGTGTGTGTTGACTCACATGCTTGCTTTTCCTTCTGCTAATATAGTACACTTGAATTCTTCCCTTTGGGGAGTCATTCCTTTTGGGGAAGTCATTCCTCAGCAGTACTTAATGCACACCTGTGTGCCAGGTGCTGGGGGAGGCTCCAGGACACAGAGCAGAAGGGTTCAGCCTGGTACCAAAGAGCTTATTCTTTGGAATGATCTGGAGAGAGGCTCTTCGGCCGTGAGAACATCTCAATTTAGAAATCTCTGCTCTGCCGTGCTCCTGACTTCTTTGAGACTTTTAGGATAGAGTTCAGAGTAGAAAATTTCATCAACAAACCATCCCTGCTTTTTAAGTTAGGTGTAAGAAAGCTCTGAAGTTTTACTGGTCACATTGTGATAACTACTTATAATTTTCTTTTTTTTATACTTCTATTGTGATCAAATATACATAATTTAAAACTTAATATTTTAACCATTTTAAGTGTATGGTTCACTGGGATTAAGGATATTCCCAGTCTTGTACAACCATAACCACCACCCATCTCCAGAATTTAGTCATCATTCAAAACAGAAACTGTGTTCATTAGACGCCATCTCCTCATTCTCCCCTCCCTGGTAACCTCTCATCTGTTTTCTCTCTCAACTTACATTTTCTGTGAAATCACAGATTTCACAGTTTTTGTTCTTTCGTGACTGGCTTGTTGCACTTAGCATAATGTTGTCAAAGTTCATAGCGTGTGTCAGAATTTCATCCCTTGTTAGAGGCCTGGATGATATTCCATTGTATAAATACACCACATTCTATGTATCCGTTCATCTGCAAACACTTGGGTTGTTTCCACTTTTTCTCTGTTGTGGATTCGTGTACAAGTATCTATTGGGCTCTTGCTCTTCATTCTTTGGGGCATAGTATGTTCAAGTGGAATTGTTGGAATTTACTTTTTTTTATGCATTTTGATATAGTTACAGTCTTAGGGAAGAGTTGCAAAAATAGTACAGAGGTTAGGTGTAATACTTTCAACAGCTTCCCCTGATGGTAACACATTACAAAACTATAGTACAGTTATCAAAACTCATATCAAAGAAATGAGCCCTGATATCACAGCGTTGTCTAAACTACAGAGTCTAATTGGACTTCATCATTTTTTCCACTAATATCCTTTTGCAGTTCTGAGATCCAGTCCAGGACCCCACAGTGCATTTACCTACCCTCTCTCCTTAATCTCCTCCAGTCTGTGACAGTTCTTTTGTCCTTCACTGTGTTTCATGACCACGACACTTTGAAAGAGTACCAGTTGGCCTTTCTGCATGCCCTTGCCCACTTTGGATTTGACAGATGTTGTGTCTTGGTTACTGTGTGATGATACATTTTTAGCGAGAATGTCACAGAAGTGGTGTGGCCTTCTCAGTGTGTCATACCAGGAGGTGGGGGCATGGTATCAGTATGTCTAATTACTGATGGTGTTCACCTTGATCACTTGGTTCAAGTTGTGTCTGCTGGGTTTCTTCACTAGATAGTTACTAACTTTCTTTATATTGGGAAAAAAAAAAATCTTTCGAAACTATGCAAATATTCTGGTTCTCTTCAAACTTTTGCCCATTTATTTTTACCATGTGTCAGTCGATCTTGCCTACAGCAGATGGTGGTTCTAATGGTGGTTTTCTTTTTCCCCTCATGGTGATTTTTTTTTTGAATATGGGAAGAGCTAAGAACCCCATCTCTTTTTACTGCTATTTCTCTAAGCCTTTGGGAAATGATCAGTCAGAAGTATCTTAGACTACATTGGTTGCTGGCACCTTTTTGTTATTAGTCATTCTAAAGATTCTGATGTCACTTTGTTACAGTGAAGTATTTTTTCCTGAAAAAAAAAATAAAAATAATAGGACGCTCATACACGATCCATCTCCCAGTGACTGTTGTAATGTCACTGAGATGAGAGCAGCTAGTGTGAAGTTATTGAGGAAAGGATTAATGTGCTTCTCATTGAGGTGGTGGAGGTTTTCATTCTTCATGGCATGAGAAGAGAAGGCATTAGAACTGCCCCCCAGGTGCTCGGTACCTCCCATCCCTTCAGATGATTCCACCAGTGCTTAACTGGGACTCTAGTTAGACTGGCCCTGTGGGATCCTCTCAGTATTTGCTCTGCAAGTGACCTTACACAGATGACTCATCAGTCCTGGGCTCCCACAGGGGACCAGGATGCCAAAGGTCAGTTGACAGATATGCATTGTGTCCCCATGAGGTCCCTGGTACTAATGGCTGCATTGGGGAAACTTATCAAGACACATTTCCTGTTTTCCAGGAGCTCAGATTTTGATACGGGAAGAAATAGCTAAGTCAATTGAGGAGAGAATGTCAACTTGGAGTTGTGCCAGGTGTAGAGTGTACTGGGTTAACCGAAAAGGGGATATTGGCAGAGCTGTGCTAGAAAAGAGAAGGAGGAGAGGGGGGTTTCAAGCTTAAAAGGCATGAACGTTCATGAGTTGGAGGGAAATCCCCAGAAGGTCACTTTGCCTTATGCAGAGGGCAGGTGCCATCTGATGGCCATGTCCTTCTCTGCAGGAGACAGAGCAGGCTGGGAGCCAGCAATATCAAAGAGTGAACTTGACCTCAAGGCCAGGTGGGCCACTTGGCTCTTTCTGCCCACAAAAGCCACAAAATCCCCCGAACCAAAGCCGCTTTTCATGGGGAGAGAGCTATAATAGTCATGTAGAAGCCCAAGGATCAAAAATCCCTAGAAATCAATTATTCTTTTTTTTTTTCTGCAAATGGAAAAATTTTAACCCAAGTGGACATAATTACAAAGCTATTTTGTTGGGCCCTTGCTAGTTTTTCCAGTTAAGCAACAATTGATCCATATGAATCAATCCATATAAATTGCAGGTATGTCCCTTCTTTGCCTTGAAGAGAAAAGAAGTCCAAATTTCTACATGACAGTTTAATTGTATTTTTTGTCTTTTCCATTGGACCAGTTTTTAAAAACCATGATGTATAGTCAAGGGGAAAAGTTCCATATGCCTTAAGTAATGTGGTCGGTTCAGGTTATACTTTCAATGTGATATAAATTGGATTTTTATCTTTATGTTGGGAGACACATTAGTAGGTTCTTAATCATTATTTGGACATTTTGTAAACCACTAGAAATTCTCTGGCTTCAGGGTTTTTTTCCATAGGGAGAACTCAGGTTCTCCTTAGAAATTTAATAGCCACTCTGAAGTAATGTCTCCTATTTAATAAGATTTTCATTACTTTTACAAACTATACTCCAGTAAATTTACTGATTGATATATGGGGAAGGAGCTCTGATCAGACGGTTCTCGATAAATTAACAGGGAGGAGCATAGCATTCAGAGGGGAAATAATGAATTACAAAATGCCTTACTCATTAAAATTAAGTAACCCTCAGTAAATGTAAATGAATGAAACGATAATGGCTCAGCGTTCTGTATTTTCCAAGTGCTTAGAGCAACCTTGCACATAAGCAGGGACCTTGTAAAGGGGAGGGGAGGGAGACTGCCTATATGTAAGTGGCTGCTCAGCGACACTGACGGTAACTTCAATTTACCCTGATTCCCTTGGAAGATTTAATCAGTTTGTTCTCCAGGCCACCAAGTGAAAACAGTGTGACATCTTACTCGTCTTCAGAAGAGCTCTACTGCAGGCATAAATTCAATCCTGGGATTTTTTTTTTTTATTTTTTTTTTTAGTTTGGCAAGTTTTAGGAGCGTGATTAAAAGACTACAGAGTTTACTTCAGGCTTCTTTTCGCCTTTGTCTCAAGAACCCAGTCGGTGCTGTAAAATTGTCACTTTCCTTTCCATCAAAAGCTAATGCGTTGTTGAAGGATCTCGATTGAATTTGCTCTGCTCCTTCCTGGCTGTGTGGTCTTGCGGAATTGTAAATCCATATAAATCTCAAAATCCTCATGGATGCATAGGAAAAGGGATAAATAATGCACATGCAGGTGAGGTGATCAACTCAGTCCCTGGGCCAGCCAGAGGCCCCACTGATGCGTGTTGAATCTAAGATGTGTACTGGGGAAAAAAGACGCAGATGCTTTCCCAGCTCCATGCGGCTGCTGCGGTCACTCTGTAGGTTCTATCACTGATCTTGTGGCAGAGCGGAAGGAGAGGGTACGTACCCAAAGAATGGGGAACTGAATAGGCCAGCGAGGGGAGTGATTCTGGCAGAGGGGTCGGGAGCAAGGATATTTTCTCCTCAGAATCGTGATGTGCAGTGGCTCAGTCAGCATCTGACTCTTGATTTCCACTCAGGTCATGATCTCAGGGTCCTGAGATCGAGCCCTGCATCAGGCTCCGCACTCAACAGAGAGTCTGCTGAAGACTCCGTCTCTCCCTCTGCCACTCCCACTGCCCCCTTTCTTTCTCTCACTCTCAAATAACTCTTTAAAAAAGAGCGAGAGAGAGCGAGACACTCATGATTTCCACAAGAGGGTGCCAATGACAGCTGGAAGCTGAGGCCCAGTAACTTAAACTCTGGGTTTCCTGCCCTAAGTAGTGTGTGCACACAATTGGTGAGGTAGGATAAGAAGAATGGTGTCTAGGAGTGAGATGGAGAGAGGCCAGTGAAATCATCCCATCCCCTGTGTATGCTGGAGTCTGAAGAAAAAGAGAACCAGCTTTGCCTTTAAAGCAACAGCCTCAGCCCTACCAGACCCAACACCTGTTTCTCCCACTACTATGTTGTAAGATCTACTTTTCTGTCCTGAAATAAAATTCATCAATAATATACCCTGCCTACATATAGTAATTTCAAGAAAGAATGATTCCCTAGTTCTAACATAAAGGAAAATAATTTGCAATAAGGAAATAGATATTTCAGTATAAATATGGTCAAGAAATAATACGCATACCCAAGAACTACAGTAGCACAGGTGTCTCCTGCCTCCTTACAATGAGTGAGTTTGTGCTTAAGAAGAATAAAACATTCAACTGAACATGGTTGGCCATTATATGGTAAGGGCTTATGGTTGCTTAAAAGTGGTATAAAAGAGAGGCTGAGTTAAAAATTGCCTCTACAATATAGATGGATACACAAATATGCAACTCCCATTAATGGGAGTGCTACAAATACAGACTGATTTGGGCATGTCGTAATGGAGACTCACCTCATCTGAGTGACAGTGACATGGTCGCCCTGATTCCTCCAAAGTGGTAACAGCTTATGGGTGAAGTTCCAAAGAAAACAGAGTAGGAACGTCCCTTGATTTACATGGAAATTAGGTTCCTGGGAAATTCAATGTATATTAAAATGGGGCCAAAGAGTTGGATTCTGTGACCCCACATGGAAGCCCAGCGGGGCAGGTGGAAGCAGATTAGGGAGTGGACAGCCCGCCTTGTGAGGGGTCTACGACCCCCAGTCCTCGGCCACAGGTTCACAGCTCCAGGCAGCACCCACAGTCTTTGTGAGAACTGAAAATGCTCTCATGAATGTCCAGAAAGCTCCCTTCCCATTATGCCCTGAAAGCATACAGGCATAAAGGTGGGAGCCAGTTTGGGCGGTAAATTTAGCCGTCAGAGAAAGGACCCTTCAGGAGCAGAGAATCGCCAGCTTTCATCCTGGGTTGCTTTGGACCCTTTGTTCTTAAAATAAAAAGCTCGGATTTTAGAGCTTTGCTGAATCCAAATTGTCTTTATCAGTATTAAGGCTCCAATGTGATGCTAATGATTTGTCCTGAAACCATTCCAAAATTCTCTATTTTTCTGGTAGCCTTATTTCTCTTTCTTTACCTTTTGTATGTGTCATTACTCATCCTCCTGTGACTTTAAAGTTTTTGGCTTTATTGTAGTTTTCTCATGCTTCCCTGTGTGTCCTGATCCGTGTCTTGTAACAGATACCAGTTTGACCGAGGTGATTTTCAGGACTGGGATGTGACCAAGAGTTGAACATTCCATTGTATCTTGGTGCAGCTTTGGGGGTTGAAGCCACTGTTTGGGGGTGACAGCCACCATGGCACCTGGTTTTGACTTTTCCAAGTGGGATTCAAGATGCGAAGTTATCACTCTTTTATTGTTTTCCACTTGTGGGTTCTCAGGAGGTTTTGATCATCAAGGAAGGACAAAAATGTCTTGTTAGCTACGCAAGTACAATGCCATAAAAAGCATAACGCTTCATCTAGCACAGAAGGCTTAAAAAAAACGTATTTGTGAGACTAAGGTGCTTTGTCTCTCTCTTCCAGCTGACGTCGCAGCACCCTTATGCTGAAGTTTTCATCGGCCGGCCCCACGTTTGGACGGTTGACCTCAGCAATCAGGAGGAAGTGGAGGCTGCCGTGAAAGCAATTTTAAGTCAGAAGGTTGTGTCTTTTATTCCATTTTTCCCCCTCTGTGCTGTGACCTGAAATGTGTGGAAAGCCTCACAGGCTCTCTTGTTGAGTAACTAGAATATTTCCATGTCAGCTTGACTCTGGAATTAGAAGAGCCACGGTGTAGGATTTGGCCCGGGGAGGGTTCATGAGTCTCTGGCAGGTGGGAACAGAGCTGGTGCCCCCTGTGTGTGGATTCTCCGGAAGCTTTTGGCATGACTGCTGGATCCCAGATGCAATAGTAGGCCTTTGAATTATATTTGTCTCACTCTCACAGAGACCAGAATACACAGATCTGCTCCCCTACCAAAAGTAAGAATGATAGGAGGTATTAAGGAAATACCAGGAAATGTTTTTATATAGCATTTATTTATTTGACTTTTTTTTTTTAACCTAAACCTAAATAGAATTTTGTATAAATAACTGACATCTCTGGATTCTCCTGATTCATTTAGTAGGCATTTATTAAGTGCCTACTGTAGGCAGAGACCCTCTGAGCCACTTTCGGGGACACTCACTCCCATAAACGTAGTTGAAGCTGGCTTCCTACCTATAGCAGGCTTACCGTCCAGTGTGGATGGGCCAAGTTAACCTCTCCCAACCCCCCTGGACTGCCTTCCACATTGGTGGGACTTCTCTGTATACTCCTCCTACTACACTATACTCTCTTACAGTTATTTAGGGGAAGCAGTAGGGGCGTGGTTGTAAGGAGGACAGCCTGGAATTAGCTTGGGGTTGGGGTTCCAACCCTGTCACCTACTAGCAGTGTCCCCTCAGGCAGTGACGTAACCTCTGAGTCTTAGTTTTTTCATCTCTTGAAGTACTGTTACCTACTGTATAGGTGTTTGTAAGGATTCAATGAGGTCATGAATTTAAAGCCCTTAAGTGGAGCATCTACCGCATAGTGAGGGTTTAGTTGGTATTATTAAGTCACTATTAGTTTTATGCATACAATATTCTTATTTTTGTTATCAACAGTCTGGAATTAACTAGGCTGTCAGCAACATGAGGGCTGGAAATATGTCTGTCTTGCTGCTGTACTCTGTACCCAGCATAGTGATCTACCTAATGGATGGAGAGAGGAATAGGTATTTGCCGAATGTGTTCAGTGCCAGCGACAGGCAAAACACGGAGAAGTGGATGTCGGGGGAAGCTTTCTGGAAAATGCAGCACTAGATTAAGTCTTTTAGGACAAATAAGGATTTGCAAAGCTGAACTGAAAAGTGGACCCAGAAGGACTTGGGTTCAAGGCACAGTGTGGGTAAAAGGGAAGAGGCTGAGTGGAATGTGGCCCCACCGGCTTGCCTCAATATCTGCCACACATTGAGAGCTTCACCACTAGGGAGTCATTCCTGGGGAGGCTGATGGTTCTGTCTGTCTTGAGTCCATGAGTCTCTTAGGGTATTAGTGTCTCAGGACTACTATAACAAAGAACCACAAACTTGCTAGTTTTAACAACAGAAATTTATTCTCTCTCAGTTTCAGGACTACAAGTCCAAAATTAAGATGTCAGCAGAACCTCCGAAGCCTGTAGTGGGGGATTCTTCCTTGCCTCTTCTGTCTTCTGGTGGCCCCAGGCTTTGCTTGACTACTTGCAGCTGCAGCACCTTAACCTGTGTGTGTCTGTCGGTCTCTCTGTTCCATTCTTGGAAGGACATCAGTCTAATTCAGTAGGCCCTCATCTTAACTTGATTACATCTGCAAAGACCCTATTTCTAAATAAGGTCACATTTACAGCTACTGGAAGTTTGGACTTGCACGTTTTCTTTTGAAGCAACATAAATTCAACCCACATCACTTGGTTAAGTGCACATATCCGTGGAAAAGGAGTGATTTAAAAGGTAACATAGAAGCAGAAAATCTTGGATCATGGAGTACAAAACTTTTTAGGTGATAGGTCCCTTTTATCAAACAAAAATCTAATGGGAATGCTTGATCCGGAAGCACAGAGTGAGCCACTGGGTTGTCTTTGCTCATGGCTACATGAGATTGACTCTCTTCACTCCATGGAAACTTTAGTGCTCTACATTTTAAAACTCTGATCAACCTTTTCCACCTTAGTCCAAAAATTATTCAAGACCATGTGACAAAAAAAGTAATTATAATAGTAGCTTTTACATCAAGAGAACCTTTCTACACATCTACAATCACTATCTATCTTTATGAGCCTTATCTCATTTCATCTTTATGAGCATTGTTTCACACAATTCTTCTACAGATGAAAAGATTGAGGTTTAAAGAAATTAAGTAATTTACCCAAGATCACATAGTTAATAAGTAGTAAAAACTGGATTAAAGCCTAGGTCTTTTTGACTAACGTGTTAAGATAATACAAAATTTAGAAAGGGAAAGAAATGTGGAAAGAAGTAAAGGGAAAGATAAAAGTGGGAATGAGAACTGAAGCAATTAATGTGCTTAATACAAAAACTATTGTCATTAGGATCATTATGCTTAGGAATGGGTCAGAAATTGAGTGCCAGTCTTTCTCATATTCACTTACAAGATTTTAAATTATGTGACACACAAAAAGGCAAGGTAACATGACCCATCATTAAGAGAGGAAACAGTCATTAAAACCAGATGTAGAGATAGCCCAGATGTTGGAACTTAATAGAAAGCAAGTTCAAGATGCTAAGATAAATATATTGAAAGTTTTGGTGAAAAAGGTGGACAGTATATGTGAACATATGGGGAATTTCAACAGAAAGCTGAAAACTTTTTCTCAAAGCCAAAGCAAAAAATACTAGAACTGAAAAGATACTGGAAATGAAGAACTCTTTCAGTGACTTTATCAACAGAGTGTACATAGCAGGGATAATATCAGTGAACTTATCAATATCAATAGACTAGAGGAATTTTCCAGATTGAAACAAAAAGAGAAAAATGAATGAAATTAAGAAAAAACATAGGAGACCTATGGGACAATATCAACAGCTCAATTTATGTATAATTGGAATCTCAGAAGGAAGAGAGAATAGCCAGAAGATGTATTTAAAAAGATAATGGCTAAGAATTTTCTGAAATGAATGACTGACATCAACCTGCAGATCCTGGGAGCTCAATGAACCCCAAGCAGGATAAATATGAAGAAAAACAAGTATATATCATTGCCAAACTGCTGATAACAAAAAATTAGGGGGAAAAAATCTTGAAAGCAGCCAGAGAAAAATCCATTACATTTAGGGGGATAACAGTATGAAAGACCACCAACTTCTCATCAGAAATAATGGAGACGATAAAAAAAGGTCCCTTAGAGGTTGAATGTGTAGGGTCTTTAAAACAGGTCATGCTGGGGTGCCTGGGTGGCTCAGTGGGTTAAGCCACTGCCTTCGGCTCAGGTCATGATCTCAGGGGTTCTGGGATCGAGTCCCCCATCGGGCTCTCTGCTCAGCAGAGAGCCTGCTTCCCTCTCTCTCTCTGTCTCTCTCTCTGCCTCCCTCTCCATCTACTTAGGATCTCTCTCTGTCAAATAAATAAATAAAATCTTTAAAAAAAAAACCAGGTCATGCTAAGAATTCTGGGTTTTATTTTAAGTATGATGGAAAGTTTTGACCAGGGGAATGGCATGACCTAGTTTACATTTTAAATCACCAGGAGAAATTGCAGAATATGTCTGACTTAAAACCCTGTGGTTAGTAGATAGAGGAGACAGGACCGAATTCCTGGTCTCCGGTACCTTCCAAGATCATCTCTCATTGAGTGATGCCAAGCCAGCACTGTCCAAGGTCAGCTGACTTCTGAGAGCTATTCCCTGTAGGAATTGCCCTCGGACTTAGAGCAGTCAGTGGGTACTAGAAGAGACAGGACATCTCACAAGAAGGGAAGTAAAAAGAAAGGGAAGGAAAAGGTGGGAAAATAATGGAAGTTTTCCACGGCAGCAGGAACTACACAGTGTAGCCTGCAGGCTTCCTTCCTGTGTCCATGTGAGCAGTGGTCCTTTCCCACAGACCAAGATGGCCAAGAATATTTCCCCTGTTTCTCCACAACTGGCCCTGCTTAGGTTGCTCCGTAACTGGATGTGCTGTCAGCATTCCCTTTCATTGCCTTCCCCAAGGAGGCCTTGACTCCTTCCTGGAGGATTATCATGCAGAAGCAGAAAATTACCCCAGGCCCCTACCCCAAGCTCCACAATAGTTCCTACCTCAGAGGCTTGCCAGGGTTCTTTTATAGCCAAAGCCGGGAGTCTGGAGAACTTTCCCACACCGAGGGCCCCATTCCTGTCCGCAGCAGGATGGCTAGTGGAACCCGCTGGCAGGGGTGGTTTAAGAATACAATTACCTTTTTTTGGTTTACGTTTCCTTTATAGGAAAATCATGTGGCTTCCTATTATTTAAAACAGTGAATGGGCCATCAAGCAATTAAAGAGTCAGCATCCCTTTGGTTAAATTGGGTTTGGTTGGTAGGAGGACACAGAAAGAGCCATTTTTCTGTGTTTATGCATTGAGCCCTTTGAATTAATTCATTTCCATGTCTAAAGGCTGCCCTTCAGAATAAGCTGTAGGAATGGCCTCCTTCCCACCACATAATTGGATCTGTTGATGTCGTGACAATGGCCACCGATGTGTTATTTCACTCCAGAAATTCTGCTTGTCACCACATAAAGGATCCTAATATGCCAAGTTCTCTGCCATGGTTTCTTTCTGTTCCTTCTGTGGACCTTTGAGAAGAGACCTATCTGCAGGCCAGTCAGAGTAAGCCTCTGGAATCACTCGCAAAGGATGAGTAAACAAATACCTCTGAAAGGAAAGAAAATTTTGCCTTTGGTGTGAAGGGCTATGTCTGGGTTGGAAAGGGCACAGCTTGTGCAAAAGCTCGAGGTAAGAAGGAGCAGGTTTGCAACACTCAAGTCAGTTTTCTGAGTATTTTGAGCTCTTCTGAGGTGCTCTGTTGAGGAACGAAATGACCTGTGTTCTTGCAAAATAGTCCTGCCCCGATACTGTGATACTTACGGCTCAGCCTCTTTTGGCTCTGTCTACGCAGATGCAGGCAGGGATGCGGGAGATAAAAACTGCATGATGCATTATATGATCGTGGGTCTGAAGATATATTATGAAATTAATAGTCATGGTTAAAGAAGAGTTCATGTGTAATGTGTGAATCAACACAGAAAAAGAGGGGAGAAGGTCCCCTGTGACCATGGAAGGATGTCTTCCCTGTCAACTGTCCCATTTTCCACAGGCCTCAACACACAGGCATTCTGTCCCGCTCTCCACCCTGTACATTTGAGATCGACGAGTGTAGGACTAAGTGGTGGCCCTCTCTCCTGTTGCCGGCAGGTGCTCTTGGGCTCTCCAAAGCTGTCCCAGACTGGATTGCTAGTGAATTTGTCCCAAATGTAAAGTGAGATGTCCATTTCAGATTGGTAATGCTTGCTGGATGCCCCCAAAACACAAGCCCTGTAGTGTGGCCACACACACTGTGCAGCAGAGATGAAAACCCACAAGTCTTCCCTGTCCCCAGGTGTCCAAATCATGATCACAATGCCTCCCCGACCCCAGAGAAGCACCTTCTGGGATTTCCTCCTGCCTTCTGATAAAGCTTGGGCTCCTTAGTATAGAAATTCTTCTGTGGAAATCCAGTGAACCTCTTCCCAGCCTTATCTCCCCAGGCTTTGCCATCGCACACTCTATCCACCTGCTGTTCTTGCATGTCTAACCTCCTGCAGCTCGCACTAGCAGAATGGCTTCCACATCTTGGCTTGCTGGAATCCTAGCTGGCTTTAAAAGCCCAGCATGAGCAGAAGTCTGCCTCTAGCCTCCGGGCCCCTTGGCTGAACTCTTTGTGGCACTTTATGACTCTGTTCCTGCCCCACACATTCTTTAGCTATGTGCTGACCTCACCTTCGAGTGCCGACCAGTGCTTTTGTCCCATCCTGGGTCCTTACCCACTCATCATGTGCCCTTCTCCTAGCACTGAGCACGCATCCATTCAGCAGGTGTTTGCTGCCTTCCTCCGTGAGCCGCGCAGCCCAGCAGCCGTGGAGCGCCTGCCCTCTGGAGCTTAACCTCTAACCGATGATACTCCCCACCTTTTGTAGAATGCCTGCTGTGTTCCAGACACCAAACTAAGCACTTTACTTTTTTTTTTCACATGACCATCACCACAGCTTAAAAGAGGTAGATTTTTCTTCTCACCGTTTTGCACATGAAAAACTTGAGGCTCAGAGGCGGTGGGCACTTTGCTCAGGGTCCCACAGCTAACCAGGAGCAGGGTGAGATTGTAAACCCAGGTTGGTTGACATCCGAGTTCATAGTCCTATCCCCTCTTGAGGCACATGAGTGTGTGTGAGTCAGGGGAGGACTGGGTAAGGGTCCTTGGTTCTCTGTCTCCTTTCATGATACCATGTCCTGTTTCTACAGATTGAGCCATACATGCCATATGAATTCACATGTGAGGGAATGCTACAGAGAATCAACGCTTTCATTGAAAAACAGGTAAGGCTCTTCAGAAATCCTTTGATCCCATCACCCCGGGGGCTTTTATGAACATCTAAGAGCTACCGTATTTCGGTGGTTATTTTCCTGCTTTGGAAGACTCTAGAAGCTGGGTAATGGCTTGATGGAATTCTGAAGCATGCACTGTCGTGGTCATCCAAGACACTTTGTCCTAGTTAAGAATGTTCTTTATGGGGGTGTCTGGGTGGCTCAGTCGATCAAGGCTGTCTGCCTTCAGCTGAGGTCATGATCTCAAGGTCCTGGGATCAAGCCCCACATCAGACTCCTTGCTCAGTGGGGGGCCTGCTTCTCCCTCTCCCTCTGCAGCTCCCCCTGTTTATGCTGTCTCTCTCTCTTTGTCAGATAAATAAATACATTCTTAAACAGTATTCTTTGTGATTGTGGAAGGTCAAAATGGAAACTTAAAATGGGAGAGACTGGATAGTCAAGGTGAAGCCCTCCTGAACCATCAGACCTGTGCCCTGAATTGGTTCGGAGGGACATCACGAGGACTTAGGTGGGGAGGGGAACAGAGAGACAGTTCACTGATCCTGCCTGATCTTTGTTTCTCACCCTAAAAAGGCAGGGACTGAAACCAGGGGTTTCTAAGCATTCCTTTAATATATGTTCAATAATTCCAAATATATTAGGACTTCTTAGTGGTTTTCATTTATCTTGTCAAACATGACCCCTTTTAAAATGAAACATTACATGAAGCCTAAGAATAAAACAGATAAAAGGAAGGCTTCAGTGCTAAAGTGGGGGAGGGGGGCCCAAGAGTCCGCCACCCCCAACAGAGCTTGCAAACTCTGGCTTGTGCTTGTGGCAGTAAAGGCCAAGAGCATCACTGGCATCCTTCTGTAACGTTTCAATTCCTTAGTCTTCAAAAGCAGCTCAGAGCTACAAATAGACAGATGCAGAACCCCTGTGGGCAAAGCACTATGAACTCCTTGACCACATTTCAGGAATGGGGGTCTCCTCTTAAAAGGCAAAGCAAAGTGTCTTGGGATGATCAAGAGATCTTTACACAATAGGGGATGAGGACCGTGCAGGCTAAAATAGAAATAGTGTGTTGCAAATGTAAGTAGTGTAGACAGGAGGTCCCAGGTAGGTTTCGAAGGCAAGGTTTGAGGAAACAGGCTGGAGAGCCCTGGGCAGTCCTGGACGCTGCTGTTGGAGAGGGAGAGCGGTGGGCAGAGGCTTAAGGGAGGCGTATCTGGTATTCTGGGTGCCTGTTCATGGCCAGAGGGCATGCTATGCAGCCCTGCCATCTGGGTTCACAAGTTTTTGGTTTTATGATTTGGGTGCCTTCCTCCGCCTTAGTTTCCTCTCTTGTAGAATAAGGATAATAATAGACGTCATGGGGCAGGAAGTGCTTAGTACAGGGCTGGCCCGTAGTGTTCCATAAATGCAAACGAGTACTGTTGATCACTTAATAGATGATATTGTGTGTCCTGTCACAGTGTATTATTACATTGCGATATCACAGAATGGGATATAATATGACTAAGCATCTGAATCACTGTCTCATTCAGTCTTCGTGTAGTGCCTTGATTGGCCACGACCTCATCAGCATCCTAACTCAAGCAGCTCTTTACGTGCAGACTTCACAGGAGTGCGTACGGAACACGACCCGGTGCGTTGTCTCATTCGGTGCTTCCCATTATCCCAGGAGGCGGCAGGAATAGCCCCCCTCTGTGGGTGGCGGGACCAAGATTCACAGCCTCGGGCTAACGCGTCATGGGCTCCAGGTTCGATGCTGGTTTGGTCTGAGTGCAGGTGTGTCCTTGTAGCATGGCCAGGGCCGTGGGCAGGGGCCGGTGTCCTGGCGCTGGGCTTGTCATCTTCATTCACCTTTCCGCGGGTGCCGAGAGGGCCTGCGGGTTCTCCGCTGGCAGGGAGTTTTAAGCTGTCACAGCTCTCGTCACAGGAACCAGTCTGAGATTGTACCGGGATCCCCGCAGCTGCTTATGAAACCCGATCCCTCCCCTCCTGTCTCCACTTCCTCTTGGGGAAGATGGTTCCTCACTGCCACATAGAGAGAGACTCTTCATCAAGTTTATTTGAAGACTCTTGAATCACAGCCAGTCCTTAAAAGTTCTCCTGTGGCCTGTTATCTGTAACTCTATTACCAGCTTTCCTTTCCAACAGGAAGGTCGCATTCCCTAGAGTGACCGGGCACCGTGCCCCATAATGCAGGAGCATGCCTGGTTCTTTCACCTCCATACCTCACACAGCCTGCCTGGCACACAGTAGGTGCACGGTAACTCCCATCTGAAGGAGCAGGAATGAATGAGCGTGTCTGCACATGCTTGTGCTTTTCATTCATATGTCCCAGGAGCCAGAAAGCTCATCTTGGACTTTATGATTTGGAATACACGCTAATTAAACTGCCCTTGCACACCGCTCCCCAGCACAGACTCCTACAGAACCCACTGTTCACAGACATCCAGAGCTTTCTCTTCTGTCTGCTATGGCTGATTCCCGCATCCACTGGGGAAGTGTCAGCCGGAGTGCACTGTGGACTGGGCCGGGGCCTCAGCAAGATGGCAGGGAACGAGTCCCCGTCCTCAGGTAGCTTCAGGCCCCCCCGGGGAAGCCAGTCAGGACCACAGGCCATGCCACTGCCATAGGGTCGGACTCTGTAACAGTGATGTAACCGGATGCTTAGGGATCGCACCACTCAGCCTGCAGAGCAGGGAAGGCGGGGAGAGATGGGGAGAGTGTCCAGCATCATTTTGTGCGAGATGAGTCCTGAGAGCAAACAGAGCGATTATGAGAAGGACTGTACAGGTCAAGACAAAAAGGCCTGGAGGAGAAAAAGAAAGCATGGTGAGCTATCGGAAGTTGAGTTGTGACCGAAGGGAGGTGATGTGAGAGACAGGGCTGGAGGAGGAAATAATTCGTGAGTAGATCCTCAGGCTCCTCCAAGAATGCTGATTTGATCCTGAGACAACAGGAAGCTCAAGAAAGGTTTTATTTTATTTTTATTTATTTATTTACTTTTAAAGATTTTATTTGTTTATTTGACAGAGATCACAAGTAGGCAGAGAGGCAGGCAGAGAGAGGGAGAAGCAGACTCTCTGCTGAGCAGGGAGCCTGATGCGGGGCTCGATCCCAGGACCCTGAGATCATGGCCTGAGCCAAAGGCAAAGGCAGAGGCTTTAACCCACTGAGCCACCCAGGCGCCCCTCAAGAAAGGTTTTAATGCAGGATGAGGGCAGTGAGACTCTCAGGTTGGTATTTTAGGAAAATTCCTTCTAGAAATCTTGTATGGGGGGCATTTCCTGTTAAACATTTTCTCAGTGCTGCTACACAAGCCAGAAAGAGGCCAATTTTGAGTTTACCCCAGGCCTCCATGGAGGGTTTTGTTGAGACCATAATGTTCCCCCAACTTTAGAGGGGTATGGGAGGTCAAGACCCCATTGATTCAGTTTGGGTCTTCAGCCTCTAACAGTTCTCTCCAGGCCTCAGTATTTTAGAGCTCAGGGTGTTCGTTATTTTTTTCAGCTAGAATTTCATCAAAGAGTAGGGAGACTGGAGCGAGGGGTGTTTCTGGTGTGAACGGAAAGCCTCGAGCTCTGAAGATTGGTGGCAGCTCAAGCTTCCCGTCCCTTGAACTATAGGAGCGCTGCAGCCCTAATTAGGCTGATCTCTGCCTTCAGAGTCTTCTGTGTGATCTGCAAGGGGAACAAGGCAGCTTTTATCTCAGAACCTTTTCAAGGTTGTCCATCACGCTCACCCACGGCAACGGGAGCCAGGAGAAGCCAATTGACAGCAATTGAGAAAGCCCCAGGCTTCAGTGGTCGTTGAGTGGCTGACGGCGGGAAATCTACCTCATACCCAGTCAACCCCGGGCTCACTCACCCAGTGGGAAAGAGTCGTGACTTGAGGGAAACCACTTGCTTTTTTCCCTTCATGCCCTGGACCTGCACACACCACCACTGCTTGGCTGTACTGGAAGTGCTGATTTGGGTTGCATGTTCTTCCAAATCAGCACTCTGTACGAAGGGATCTCTCCAGCAGTGGGGGAGGAACTGCGGGCTGGTGCCAAGGCAAAAATCCCTTGTAACTTCAGATCAAGAGCAGCATTCTTCCCTAACCTGAGTGTCCAGGCCTGTTAAGGTTCTCATGATGCACTTCTTGGGAATGATTTAGGTATTTGCCTCAGGCCAGAGGGGATAGAACAGGTTCTTTTAAAGGAATGGCAGTGTTTAGGTTGCTTTCTGAAAACCACACATATGTTCCTCATTCGTATTTTCTTTATTTCCCGTAAAGATCCTGTAAATGGGCAGGATGATTATGCTCGCATTATTTTGCGAAGAGCTGTGTAATTCAGGTGAAAACGTTCTGGTGATGTGGAAGGAAAATGAGTTAACCTCAAGAGCCACTGTGGAATCAGCTTCAGCTCCTGGGAAATCTGGTTTCTCCGAGCCCATCTCGAACTCCCCAGCAAATGTTCTAGATGCAAGGACAAGCTTGGTAGTGAATCCAGATAGCCCAGGGTAGCAAGGAGTGGTGGTGGAGCAGACGGGTTGCGGGGGAAGAGGAGGAGGAACTGGAACTGAAAAGGGGACAGGGTTGGCCCTAGATTGGGGAATGTTTGCTCTTTGGAGAAGTGAACAGTTGCTGTTGGCCTAGCCATTCCTGATCACAGATACTGACTGAAGAATGCTTAAGGGCTGGAGGCCCCACTCTCCACAATCTTGGGCATGTTCCTATCCTCCCCATCCTCTTGCTTCTTCTGTGCAGTGCGGATACCTACCCCAAAAGGTTGACGGGGGAGTCAATAGACTAATGCAGGTATAGGGCCAAGAGCAATGCCTGACACAGAGTAGGGTCTCGGGAAGCCTCAGCTGCTTGCTGCTGCTGGAGCCCAGCCCCCAACCAAGGTGTGCATTTTAGGGAGTCTCATTGAGACATAAGTTACAGACCAAAATTCACTCCATGTAAGGATATAATTTAACGATTTTTTAATCACATTGATAAAGGTGTGTGGTTACCGCCAAGGTCTAGTTTTATAGCATTCTCATCCCCCTAAAAATCTCACTTGATACCTATTTTGCAATCTTGGCCCCAGCCCCTAGGCATCCCAGGTTCTGTGTTCTGTTCCTGGAGATTTGCCTTCCCTGGAGATAACTGGCTTCTTGGACTCAGTGTGATGTTCATGAGGTCCGTGCGCGTTCACGTATCAGTACTTCATTCTGTATGGTTATTATTATTATTATTATTATTATTATTATTATTGCTGAACAGTGTTACACTGTGTGGCTCTGCCCCTGTTTGTTCCTGCATTCACGCCTGACGGACGTGTGTGCCGCTCCCACCTTGGGGCGGGTGTGAAGAGTGTGTGAACATCCCCACACCTGTGGATGTGCGCTAGAGGATGTGGGAGATCTGTGGCTAACTCCTAGAGGAGTGAGCTTGTTGGCTCGTTGATGTGCACCTGTAGAGACCAACCGTGGAGACGGACGGCGACAGCTCAGCATCACAGCCACCTCCCGAGTTGTACCTGTGGAGACACAAATCTACACCCGCTGCTGGCCCCAAGCCCAGCAGCAGCTGTGAGCCCGGCAGCCACCTGGGGACAGTGTTCGCTCCTTTGAGGACAGCACAGGCCGAGAATGGGAGATATCATTGGGCAACTGAAATGTCTTTAATCCGGTCAGTCATTATTTATGAAACACCTGTTTTGTGCCAGGCCCTGGGCTCTCTCAGCTGTAACAGAAAGAACAAATACGTCCCTTACCTCTCAAATAGCTGACGGAATTTGGCTCAAACCCCAATTTCAAGGCCTACAACCTGTCCCTTTCTTTTTTTTTTTTTTTTTTTCTTTTGTCTTTTTTGCCTCCCAAATTCCTGGCCTTACTTCCTCTAGATCCCACCCCCAGACCTGTATCTGCCCCTGTCTCCTTGGCTGCACACAGTTTGTGCAGAAATCCACTCGCCCTTGCTGCGTCGGGGATGTAGTAACTCTATAGGGTTTGCCCAGGACCGGGTGTGGGGCTGGAGGAGATCCCTTCACAGCAGCCAGGAGAGAGGGCAGGCCAGCACGGCATGGGGAGGGGCGGGGGCAGCACCTTGTCATCTTCTCTGCTCTTTGGCTGTTTCTGGGAACCACATTTTCTCCACACTGTGACTTGGCCTCCGTGACAAAGGCAGCGCCCTTACTTCTGTTCCACAGTAGGTTGTCTTCGCTTGGGCAAACGTTGCCTATTCTCATGAAGTTCCTGACAGTAAACCTTTCTTATTAGAGTCATTTCCAGAGAATTTCAGAAGCCAAATTTAGGGGAATTCGATGACCTGTTGAAATAATGGTTAGAGAGGAATGCAGATGTTCTGTGTTCTAAGTGGGCTTGTTAACCAGGTTGGAAAACTATTAAGTCTCATCCTGTCTCTAGAAAGTCTCTCTGAAGGAGAATATTGTTCCTTTCTACTTTTACTGTTAAAGCCCCGTTCAGCCGCTGTATATTGTGCACCAGCTATCCACAAAGCACCATGTTTGTGGGAGGCAGGTAGCTCCTATGCAGCCTACGAAACCCAGCCCAGAAGTCCCTACTACCTGGAAGCCTTCTCTGACGGCTTCCACCACACTTTCCATCCCCACAAAGTGAATCATTTACCTACTCTGAGTGGCCTTTACATCCTGTTTGGACATCTGTTTTCTGCTGTTTTATAATTCTTTAAATATTGGCCTCAACATTTAATAGCCAAAGATGTGTGCAGTGACTCGACGGGACCTCTGGGACCCCACCTTTGCTATTTCTGGCCCCCACCATGCACACTCTCAGCTCCCTACCACGTGCAACTCCCTGCTCCTCTGGAAGCCTGTGAGACACTCCCTTGTCACAGCCTCTGATCCTGGTTTGCCTGTGCCTGGAATGTTCTTCCCAGATCCTTGCAAATACCTGGGTCTTTTCTCAAATGCCCCTTCTCAGTGGTGCTCTATCTGGACATCGTCTCCCTCAGCAGTCTCAATCCTTTTTCCTCACCTCTTTCTCTTCTAGAGTGCTTACTACCCTTCAACATAGATATTTTTTTCTGTCTTTCGCATTGAATATAAGGTCTGTGAAGGCGGGAGTTTGGTGGCTCCTTTTTTGTCACGAATACCCAAGGGCCTAGAAAACTAGAAAAGTCTCTTACACATAGTAGTAGTAAAAGCCAACCTGTAGACGGCATAAAAGCCAACCTGTAGACGGCATTGTGTATATCAGGTACTTTTTGAACACTTACCAACACCTATGATAAAGTTGAACGTATGAATGACGCACAGCAAGAACGTAGAACCAGAACGATCACAACATACTGTAACCCAGGTTATGAGACTGTGGTCTCTGTCCTGGTATCTCGCTGTGCTGCGCTCACCTGTCTTGTGATGCTATGAGGCGATGAACTGCCCACCTGAGGAGATGACGTCCGGGGATGATGCAGGCGCTGCGATGTAGCCACCGCTGGCCCTCTGACGTCAGGAGGAGGATCATATACTTTGAGGTGACTGTTGACGCAGGGAGCCGAAACTGGAGAAAGCAAAGCTGTAAAGGGGCCGGAGGGGGCAGTTCTGAACCCTTAGTCTTTTCTGCTTCTCAGCAAGTGTTTAGTTGAATGAACCAGAGGATGGGTGAGAAGGGGAGGAGACGAGGCGGGTGGGCCTTGCCATACTCGGCTGTTCTGAGGTGGGAGAAACGGAAGGCCTCTAGCCTCCCATGAACACCCAGGAGGGCTGGCTCCTGGGCATGAGAGGAGACTTAGTTAGGATTGGAACTGCTCGTTCAGTTGTGCCCTCTGGGTAGCTGGACGAGAGATGGCTTTCACGGGTCAAGTGTCATACCCCATCCAGGTGTTCGGCATGTACCTTCCGGACCTGGGAGCAAAGAAGGGTCTACCTTGGAATATGATCTTTACCATCTCTAGGTGCCTCCTTATGAGTCACCTCGTTTTGTCTCACTGGAATTCTCTAAGTACTGAAAGACCTTTGTAGACGTGAAAGCAGGGAGAGAGCTTGGGGGCCGTCGGTGGGCGTCCCCTGCTGGAGGCCAGAATCGCATCCTTCATCCCCACACTCCCTCCTGCCTCACCTGGCGTCATGCTTACCAGGACACCTTCAGGCTCTCCAGATGGTTCACCAGGCCTTAAGAAGGTCCTGCTGCTATTTGCACTACTTCTTATCCTCCTGGCCCCCAAGACAGACTGCTGAGAGGATGCCAGACCAGCCTGCAGTGAGCCATGAGCCAGGGTGTCTGGGACCCAACAGCTCACGTGAAGGTGAGCTAATAAGCCTGCCTAATAAACAAGCCAGTGGGCTGGCTCCGCATAGCCTTGAGGCAACATCCCTTCGTGTAGCCCCTACAGCGCCTTCTGCGGGGCTCCATTTATCCAGAGCTGCTCCGGGCTCTGCAAGTGCCCGCACTGCAGTGCCTCACACACTCACACCCCCGCCCCTGTACAGGGCAGAGGTCCCCTGCTCCGCGGAAGGGCGAGAACGAGGAGCCGAGCGGTTGCAGAGCACCTGCCGCTGACCAGCCTTCGGTCAGTTCTGTCAGCTCAGATCTGGGTCTTCCCACTGGAAGCATTTTTCCTGGTCTGACACAGCAGAACCTTTCCCCTTGTTTCAGTTTTACCCCTTGGACTGCTCCACATACCACATAAGGCCAAGAACGAAAAAGAGACCGTTTCTTAAGGGTCCACCAGACCGAACAGCTATAGGGATACTGTCCTCAGGCCTAACTGCCTGTAGACATCTGTGGAGAGACATTCTGTGTTTTCTTACAAGCTGTAAAAGCCATAATTGGAGCCTTCAGCAGTCGTGGGTTTCCGGCTCCCCAGCCTCATCCAGGGGTGGGCCACGCTGAGTCCTGTAAGCAGGGAGAAGAATCCTCACGGAGCCTCTAGTGATGTTCGGTGTAATCTGATTTGGTTTCCTGGATGTCCAGCCATTCTGTATGCTCACATGTAGGCTTTGGCGTTGCATTTTAAATCTCTTTATGATAATGCCTAAAGGCTACAGAAGTTCTCAGATTGCTTCTAAAGAAGTAGAAGCCGAGTTGTTTGCATTAGGCAGCCAGAGAAACAAACCAAAAAGCAACACTTAACCTTTTCCAAATATCTGTGCACCTGCTCAGCTTTGATCAATGATTCCATTGATCGTGGTGTCGTTGGTGACAGCCATCCTCACGGGATGGACAGAGCACCAAAGGGCAGCCAGTAAGCTTCCGTATGCTGCCAGGTAAGAGCCACAGCCACCAGTGAACTCCGTGACCCAGTTCACGGTGCCGTGGTCTGTGCTGTCATGCCATCCCCCTCAGTAACAGCTCCCAGGCCAGGGTTACTGTGCACCCCCCGGGCTTAAAATGCACATGGACTGCACTCAGGATCATCATGAATCAGGCGCCTGGGTGGCTCAGTGGCTTAAGGGTCTGCCTTCGGTTCAGGTTATGATCCCAGGGTCCTGGGATCGAGTCCCACATCGGGCTCCATGGTCAGCAGGAAGCCTGCTTCTCCCTCTACCCTTTACCCCACTCGTGCTCTCCCTTGCTTTCTCTCTCTCAAATAAAGTTTTAAGTAAAACTTAAAAAAAAATGGTCGTGAATCTGAGGGGTTAGATGGGGTCTTCCCACCATGCATCACTTTCAGAAGGTTAGGCTGGGTCCTCATGTGTCTAAATAATCCAGTGTGTTCCTAGCATCTCTACAGTGTGAGGCTCTCTGGAGTCTTCTCTTTTCAGCTGCTGTGAATCCACTTCCAAGGTGTCTCAACCACAACAGCAAAGGGTTTCTGTCTGTTGGCCACCAAACTCACTCAGGCTCTCAAGGAGTCCAGTCCCCTCACGATGAGAGTCGTGTGATGTGGAGGACCGCAGTGGGCTTGCCTTGCTCGTTGGGGTCCCCATCATGGATTGGAGGAGGCTGGAAGGGAACCCACCCTGAGTAGTCAGTACCCCCCAGTCGCCCTTCTCAGCAGGTTACAGCATGGCCTCCTTAGGGAAGGAGGGAGACGCAGGGGCCATAGGAAGTCATCAGTATCATCAGCTTCGTTTTCCTGATGAGGCGGGAGGCGCCCTCACAGCCGCTACCTGCAAAGCCTGGGCGGCATTCCCTTTGGTCTTTTCTGTTTTCTTTTGCTCACTAAAAGTAGTACAAGCACAAATTAAAAAAAAAAAAAATGCAAGCGATACAAAAGTGCCCTCTTGGATGCTGCTCTGGCCTGATTTCCGCAGCTGCACCCCCTCTTTGTAAGGGACCAGGCAGAGCCGGAGTCACCCACCACTCCAGGCCCACCTGCAGCGCTCCACGCGACCAGCTCAGGGGGCTGGGGGGCCTGAAACACTTCCTGTGCGGGTGCGGGTTCTGGGAGCCCAGGGCCTGAGCTTACAAATCTACTCCTCATCCACACCGACCAAAAACAGGAAATGTGAGGACAAAGAAGATATTCCAGGACATTCACTGGGAAGGGGATCTCCCTACCACTCCAGACTCCGTTCCCCGCTCGGTGGCCCCCACGCCAGCCGGACAGATTCTTGGGGGAGCATATGCACGTTCATAAGCACCTTTCCAGCCGCTCCGCCGCCCCGTGCTTGGCACGCATGGAAACACACTCCTCACCATCCTTCAGCCGGCTTCTTTCAGCCCTCAGGATGTCCTGAAGAGGTTTCCATGTCAGCACGTGGAGATCTGTTACATTTTGGAGTATTGTGTTTAAACAGCTAGTGAACTGCAGCTTTTAGATTACTTCAGATCTCTTGCCTCTACTCTAACACTGCCGCTGGGATATCCTGGGTGGGTTTCTTTGGACCCCGTGTGTCCCCATATGTCTGTAGGGTGAGTTCCTACCGGTGGAATCCAGAGCCCAGGATCCTGAGCCGCTCTGAGCACTCCCGAGGGCGCATCCGCCCCGGGACGCAGTGAAGCAGGCCTGGCTCTTCAGGTCTCCCGCAGGGACATTGCCTTCTGCAACCGGGGCAGCCTGACTAGGATTCCAGATCCAGTGTGTGAACAGAGCGAGCTCCCCGTGCGGCTAGTGCAGGAGTTCCCACCGCTGGTGCCTGCTCAGGGTACAGCCGGAGCGAAAGCCTGGGGTTGCAGGGCGGAGAGCTCCCTGCTCTTTCTAGGCCCTCTCTCCAGCCCCGCTCGGTCAGCACGCTCATCACCCCACCTGCCCCTTCACTGAGCCACCCGGGCGGCTTCCTGGCCCACCCCGGGTCTTCCTGCGCTCCCTCTAGAGCCTGAAAGTCACTAGCTCTCTCCCACACCGGGCACCCCTGCGGCTGCTGGGCCACGGGCACCTCTCTCTGCCAGGTTCCTTCACCTCGTGTCACATGTTCTCAGACTGGTTCCCTAGTGGAATTAGCGCAGCCTTAGGGCTGTTTTCAACTCAGGAGCTCTGAGCCCCCACCAAGGCCCTGACCCGGGGGCGGGCCCCACCAGGCGGGCCCCACCCGCCCTGCCTGCGGACCCCTCCACGTCACTAGTCAAAACTAGCGCTTGCCCAACAGTGTCCCCCCGGGTATCCGTCACATTAGGTAGACACTGAAAACGCTTTCGGATTTAGAGCTAAGAACAGAACGGCTGGTGAAATAGGGCCTGGAGCTGGACCTTCAGGGCTGGAGGCTTCGAACTGCGGGACTGAAGGTGCCGGTAACAGACCGTCACCATCCCCAGCGGACATGGTGCTGTACACATGCAGTGTGTTACTGTCACCCGCGAGCCCTGTGTGGACGATACTCTTGTCCCCCGTTGAGGATGAGGCAGACATGTTCCTGACCAAGGAACTCGTCCCAGAGGAGCCCGTTCCCACCAAGCCTGTCCAGTTCCCACCTCCTGGCCTTCACCGCTCTCTCCACGGGCTGCCTCTCCTTGTCGGGGCCGCTGGGCAGGCCGGGATCCCCGCCTGAGTCCTTGCTCCCTGGACTGACAGCCTCCTTGTCATTGTAGGACTTCTGCCACGGGCAGGTGATGTGGCCGCCCCTGAGCGCCCTCCAGGTGAAGCTTGCTGACGCCGGCCAGTCCTGTAAGCAGGTGTGCCAGGAGAACCAGCTCATCTGCGAGCCTTCTTTCTTCCAGCACCTCAACAAGGACAAGGACTTGCTCAAGTAAGTACTGGGGGTCGTCAGGCCTGGGCCAGCCTCCACCTCGCCTCTGGGTTGGGTCAGAGCTGGGCCGAGAGGGACGAGCCTTAGGGAGCAGGTTGCGGCATGGTCCCCCACCCCGCCCACTGCCGCACTCCCCCAGAAAGCTAGACCAGCAGTTGTGTTGTTTGGCGGATGAGGTCACCTGGCACGCTGACAGATTTAGAGTTCAAACGTGGGTGTTATATTGGCAAAACTAAGGCCAGTGTTTGGGATCATAGATTGTGGAAAAGGTTCGGTGTGTTCATGTTATACCGGGAACTGCGGGAGTGGAGATGGGCTCAGAAAGCAATGAAAAGTAAGGGTTGGGGGCTGGCTTTTGACGCCCACAGCAAGTCCCCTCATCACCTTCCCCCTCCTGCGGCCCCTGTCCCCTCTCGCACTTGATTCCAGCACTGTTGGCACATGGAGCACGGCAGGGGCACAGCAGGCCTGACTGTGCCGCGTTCCGCAGCAGGGAGGCGGGGCGGCACGGGAAACACAGGCCAGAGCGGCAGCCAGACCCAGACGGGGCTTCCCGGGTGGCTGGAGTGCTTCCCCTCGTGCCTGCATTACTTGGTGCGATCCCATTCCTTTCCCTTGGCATTTGCAGACCCCAGATTTCTATGTGAGGTTTCTTCTGGCCTCTGATCCATGACCCCTGTGAGTACTAAGTCTGTGCTCCCCGTTTTTATTACACCCACCCTGGGCCTCATCTGACTTAATCACTGAGCCCTCAAAAAGCTCTGGTGAACAGACTTGTTGTCCCAACCCTAAATGCTCAGTGGTACCATCCAGTCCTGAAGAGGAGTTTTTTTTTTTTTTTAAAGATTCCATTTATTTATTTGACAGACAGAGATCACAAATAGGCAGAGAGGCAGGCAGAGAGAGAGGAAGGGAAGCAGGCTCCCCTCTGAGCAGAGAGCCCGATGCGGGGCTCGATCCCAAGACCCTGAGATCATGACCTGAGCCGAAGGCAGAGGCTTAACCCACTGAGCCACCCAGGCGCCCCCTGAAGAGGAGATTTAAGAAATGGAGTGTGCTCGCTGCTCGTGGCCTGCCTTTCTCCGGTGCTGGCTTCATGCCTCGTTGCAGTGGTCGGTCATCTGTGGTCATCTGTGCACAGATGGCTGAGCTAGCCTCGTCCTGGCCATGCGTCATCTTATTCTCAAGCATGGTATAAAACCCTTGTTCCAGAGAGAGCGTGGCCTCTCACATCTCGCCTGAGGGAAAGCTCCCCTGAGTAGAGGTGTGGAAGATGCTGGTTTTCCCCCTTCTTTTTATGTGAAGACTGAGCTCAGAGGCCACCTGGATTCCACTATTAAAACAAAGTCTGGAAGAGAGTCAGTATGGCGCTGTCCTCTGTCACCACAGAAACTTTGTGAGAGGGGTTAGTGGTCTGCTACATAAGGAAAGATAATTCTAGAAGCTTCCTTCTCCATAGCACATATCCTGAATTCTGGTATCCCAGGAGGGGCTTCCTCCTGGCTCCTTTGGCTACTTTCTGTAGCAAGGTAGCTTTTTGAGAACGCTGAGTATCTCTCTCTCTCTCTCTATGGAAGTCTGGATTTGCTGGAGGTAGATTAGGGACAGTGCACACACAGCTGTCTCCGTGCAGTTCCCATCTCCACCTCTGGAGAAGGACAGATGAGAAGCTGCATCCTGGGAATGGAAGCCAAATGGAACTCCTCTACAGCACGGCCCTTCCTTCCCCGCCAGGTAGGAGTCAGGGCTCCTGCCCAGGTCAGAGGCTCAGGACCCGGCTCAGATAGCGCAGGGTCCCACACAGCCAGCCTGTCTCCGGAGCAAAGATCTAGGTCCGGTGCAGGGATAGAAAGGGGAGCCAGTGGGTAAATTGCCTCTGTTCCATCCATCTTCTCCCCTATAAGATTGGGGCAGCCCGGATGAGGGTGAGCAGAATGGCCCCTCCGTCCAGAGAGCCTTGGGCCGTGGAGCAGGATTAAGGCTGCCAGGCTGAGACCAGAAAAGCCAGGCCCCTCCCCAGCCTCCCTGTCCACCTCCTCATCCTCTGCAGAGCCCATGGAGGGCAGAGGGCCTCAGGGGGCTGTCCCGTGGCTAAGCCCTGTGCCATGGGACTGCTTCACAACCCTCTTCCAAACCCCACTGTAGTCATGTGGGTTTTCTCCCAAGGAGGCAGCACTGACCGCTAATTCCGTAATAAAGCTGTCTGAGATTAATTCCCTGAATGTAAGAGGCCTGTTGAACACCTTGTTCCTGCATTTGTAAATGCCGATAATGCTGTGAAGCCCCAGCTATCCGGCGGTCTGTTGAGTGCCTGCTCCATATGAGGCAGTCCTGACTCATCCATATTCATGGCCAATGAGCAAAATGAGTGGCTCCTACAAGCCCATGCTACTTTCTCTTCTCCACCTTGGGGCCAGGTTCTCAGCTTAAGCTCCTTTTAGTCTTTGGTGCCCATGACCTTGAAGAATGATTGAAGAACCTTGAAGAACTGTCTATCCCCACTGTGCAGTAGGAATTTATATCACACAGATCAGGCCCTTTGGAGTTTCCTGTGCTGTCGTCTCGAATCAGGGGCAGTGAGGCAGCTGGCCGTGGAGCTCCCGTTCACACGGGGCGCCATGTGAGTGCTGGGGGTGCCCCAGACTCTCATGCCCGGAACATGCATGATTCAGGCACAGCCCAGGGGGCAGGGGTCCAGAGGCAGAGGCCCCAGGAAAAGCCAGAGTCCAAGCTGGGGTGGGTCCATCGGGAGGACCTTGGCTCCGTAAGTAGGGACACGTGTCACTGTGACACCTTATTTGTAATTTTGCTACCCTTTCAAGTCACAGCTTCTAAAATATTAAATGAAAGAGTTGGGCATTTCTTTTTGAACATGGGAAATTGAACATGGGAAATTCTAAACCATGAATTCTAGACCGTGAACACTTTAGCATCTGAGTCAGAGAGGTCACGAGTGAGTTTGGGGGACTTGGTGGATTCAGGGCAGGAACAAGCAGGGCAGGGGTAGGGAGGAGGGGAGGAGTATAGCCAGTAGGTGGGGTCCTGCTGGCAGCCCTTCATCCTGTGTCCCTCTGTCTCAGGAAGGACGAGCCGTTTCTGCCTCTCAGGACGTAGGCAGCCCCATGGGAAGGTGGCCAAGAGCTGTAAATGCGAACCCAGGGCCCCCTCCCATCCTGTACGAGGCCAGCTGCGGGGAGGTCAGCACCTTTGGGACAGAAAGGAAGCAGCAGTGTGCTTGGCGTCTGAGTGGAGTGAGAGTGTGTGTGAGACAGACAGACAGACATCACAGAACGGGGAAGCAGGGGCAATACCGTGGGCGCTCTGAAAAGGGAAGAGATTCACCAGTAGGGAGAGGGGAGGCTGGTTTCCAGACACACTCCAGCAATGGGGGAAAATCCCCTCAGCTCTCTGACTCGGGCCAGAGGATGGTAGAGTGCTCCTCCTGCCTGCCTGGGGCTGTGGGACAGGGACGGGCTCATCAGAGGGAGCGCCCCCTGGGGGCTTGGTGGTCCGATGGCCTCCACACATGTCTTGAGCCGTCTGGGCCCATGGCCTCCATCCCCTGAACGTTCAGGGAGCTGCCCCGTGACGGGTCACCTGTCATGCTGGGGACTATGCCCTTTGTGGTGGTCTCCGGACATCATCCCTAGGCAGGCTTCTTCCACGGCGGCCTCAGCTGAGATGTGTTCACGGACACGTGCACGTGTGTGCTCACTCCCAGGAGCACATGCTTAGATAGAGGCTGCCTGGGTGACCCGGGGCCGGAGCCGGAGGGTTTCCGCATGGCTCCTGTTAGACCCCCGTCAAGGGGTCTGAGAGCTTTCCACACCGCTGGTTAGCAGTGCACACGGCCCCTGGCTTGAGTTAAGACATAGCAGCTGCTCTAATTCACCTAAACAAATAAATAACCTAAGCCTCTGTATTCTAAAGCTCTGCTCCGTGTGGAATGCTATAGTGCGCAGATGAGCTCTGGAGACCCCTTTCTGAGGGTAGGCCAGCGAGGGTATCCTGCGGATGACCTGGTAGCCCCAAATCTCTGACTCACTTTTTTTTTTTTTTTTTTTTTTTTTTTTTTTAAGGAAATCCATAAATCCGCACTTCCTGCCCTTGTTTTCGTGGTCTGTGACCTTCATGGCCTGGGTGCCTACGTCTCCCAGCTGGCACAGCACGACTAGAGGAGTTGAGGCGGTTGGAGAGGTCGTAGAGCTCCCTGGTGGCTGCAGGAGCTGCCTCCCGCGGGATCCTCACCCTGTTAGCAAGAGTGGAGATCGCAGGGAACAAAATGGAGATGGTTGGCGCTTTCCTGGCACGGGCCGAGGGAGGGAGGCGGCGGAGCCCACCCCGTGTCTGCCCGGCCAGGGCGGCCACGATGGTGGTGACGGCGGCAGGGCCACACACCTGCCAAGTGCTCTCGGAGCGCTGGTTTCTGCACCTCCTCCCCGAGTTGAGGATTCTCTGTCCCACTGTACTTCAGGGAAACTGAGGCCAAGGGAGGCTCATAGAGATGAAGTCGGGACTCAAACTCAGGACTGTGCGGCCGCCCTACACCCTCTTCTTTGAACGGGTCCCACCTGGCATTTGGGACGCCGTGCTGGACCCCGGCTGAGGCAGTCCTGCTCTCGGGGCCATGGAGTGGCTGGGACCAGGATACCCAAGGCCAGAGGAGAAAGGACGCGGCTCTTGTTTGAGATCACGTGCCGGCGCTGTTGGTTACCCCCAGCCCTACAGGCAGTGGCCCCAGTTTCAGGAAGCAAAGCCACCACGGTCTGGGTCTCAGTTGTTGGAAGAAGATGGCAGGAGGAGCAGGAGCGCAGGTTTGCAGTCAGGGCTTGGATTCCCAGTCCTGCATCCCGCCCAGCAGTCCTGAAGCCTCAGACACTTAACTGTCAAGAGGGGGGAGGGAGGGAGCCTGCTATGGCCATAGACCAAGGTGACTGCAGAGGTCTGGTGACTTGATGCCCTGGGACCCCCGCCATCTCTAGGAGAGCATCTGATGGGAGACTAAGGCCATGTCACATGAATCCTTTTAAACCACCAATAAAAATATTAAACAGAGTTCTTCAGAATATTTAAATAATGCCTGTCTTTGCCCCACTCTCACTCCTCTGGGATAACCATTGTTAAGGCTTGAGGGGGTAGCCCTCTCGAGTTTCGAAGTGCATACACGTACAGGTTGGTCCCCAGCATCTCCTCCTGTCACTTGCCTTCCTCGAGGACAGCTCTCCGTGCTGGTTCTTGCATTTCTTTTTTTTTTTTTTTTAATTTATTTATTTGACAGAGATCACAAGTAAGGAGAGAGGCAGGAAAAAAAAAAAAAAAAAGGAGAGAGGCAGGCAGAGAGAGAGGAAGGGAAGCAGGCTCCCTGCTGAGCAGAGAGCCCCATGCGGGGCTCCATCCCAGGATCCTGAGATCATGACCTGAGCCAAAGGCAGAGGCTTTAACCCACTGAGCCACCCAGGTGCCCCTGGTTCTTGCATTTCTGCCTAATTCTTTCTCAAGGGCTGCGGGGACCTCCGAAAGCACAGACGTGCTGCAAACCCTTCAGCCCTTCCTTCCCCACTGGGTGAGTATTCGGGTTGTTTCCATCTTGTCTCCCTTACAGCACCGCTTTGGTAGGCAGCCTTGAACACACATTCCCGCACACATACCTTTCTCAAGCCTGGACTCCTGGTGGGAGGGCATTGCTACGTCAGAGGGTGACTACCATTTCCTTTTTGTGACAGGTGACCCCAGCGTGCTCCCCACACCGCAGGAGGCGGGCCAGAGAAGCCAGTGACAGGACCGTTCCTGCCTATCCAACACTCACGCCTGTCTCTTCCTTTTCAGGTACGAGGTGATCTGCCAAAGCTCGGAGCTGACCAAGGACATCCTGGTGCCCTCCTTCGACCCCAAGAACAGGCACTGTGTGTTTCAAGGTGACCTCCTGCTATTCAGCTGTGCGGGCGCCCACCCCCGGCACCAGAGGGTCTGCCCCTGCCGGGACTTCATCAAGGGCCAGGTGGCTCTCTGTAAAGACTGTCTATAGCGGCCCCTGGCTCGGCCCTGCATTCACTCTGCCGGGGGGAAACAGGGGCTCCAACCCCGTCGGGACAGACATCGTGTCATTCAGGGACTCTCCCCAGAGCCTGAACTTTATGCTGGGAGGTTTCAATTTGGTATTGCTCCTTCTGTGGTCCGAGCACCAACAGGGGAATCCTCGCCGAAACAGAAGGAGCAGATGTCAGGGCAGGAGCCTGGCTTCTCCTTGGCACGACTTCCTTTTTATTTCTTGAGGAGACTGTCACTGCAGCTGCTCCAAGGCAGAAAGAGAGTCTCAAGATTCGTTGAAAACAGAACCAGAGGAGGAATGGAGCTTGTCAGAAAGAACTTTCTAGGGCAACATTCCTAAACCCATTAACTTATTTATTTGGGAGGGAGGGAGGGGGAACAGGGAGGGCAAAGAGGGACTGATCACACGTCTTGTTTCTCTGATTTCCCACTGTTTACTGTCCACCTTCACTGTATTATTACTCCTGTCTGCTTCCAAAAGGAAGCAGGAGGGAGACGGGGTGCACTGTGGGGCTGGTGGCTCACTTGAGGGCAGCTGCGGGGGCCTAGCTCCTCAAAGTGGATAGTAGCAGAACAAAAGAAAGTCTTGTGTATGCTTGACAGATGGCAGCTAGAGGACAGGCACCTCCTGGGCGTGGGGGGACAGACCCGTGTTGTTGTCCTGAGAGCCCAGCCAGGGACCAAAGATGGGGCCGTTTTGCAGTGAGAGCTCCTTTCCTCAACCCTCCCCCCTCCTACCCCCGTCACACGCATGCACGTGCGCGCACCTTGGCCCCACGCCTTTCCTTTAGGAAAGAGAAACAGGATTGGGGAATTGATATTTGCTGGTTGGTGGTGAATTCACCCTCTTTCCAGTGCCACTGGAAGGAGGAAAGTAGAAACATGGGTCACGCTTGTTTACTCCTGAAGCAGGTGATGCGAGCTGGGGTGTGGACAGGCATGAAACTGGCCCCTAAGAACCAGTGACGCCACCACAGCTGTGCTCCAGACAGGTGGGCTTGTGTTCTGTTCCTTCTCGTGTCTCCTGTCACCAGAGCTGCACGAAGGAGGCTCTCCATGGCGCTGATGTTGGCAGGGGGAGCAGGGGCAGGCCGGCTGAATGTGGCGTGTGGTCCTGGCAATCGCCCGTGGGTGTGAGTGCATGGGTGTGTGTCTCGCACGGGGCTGGAGTCTGATGCTGGTTCTTACTCGAGGCTCGAGTATTCTGGGGGGTGGTGGCATCCTGAGTTGGCAGGTTGGCCCAGTCAGACTCACTGGATGTCCCCCACTAACCCTGGAGTCCCCCACTCTCCGCCATGGTGGGAGCTCCCTGCCCCCACCCGGCCCTGCTTCAGTGCTCTGGCTGGAAGTGCGCGTGTTTCCTGTGAAGCCCCTGGCATCTCCAGGCTGGTAACGGTGAGCCCTCTTCTCCTTGCAGCACATCCCAGTCATGAGCTGTGGCCTGAGCCCCCCAGCCCTCCCTGGTGGCTGAGTGCCTTGGTCCCCTAGCACCATGCTCTGCCCCTGCGGCTCTGTGCTTGCCGGCACCCTTGCTGCCATCCGGGACAGCAGCCCAGCCTCCGCCCCCCAGGACAGGCTGGCAGGGCTCACGGTTGGGTGGGCCTTCAGGAAGGGAGCTAGATCAAGAATCCTGCCTCTTGCAGACCACGGGCCCTGTGGAGCCTTTAGGTATGGGAAGTTAGACTGTGCCTGCTTCTCCATTCTTCCGTGGTGCGTAAATAGTATCAAGTGCACAGCCAGCCTTTTTTTTTCCCCTTAGACTCTCAGTGGGTCTGAATGTCACCTCTAACATCAGAGAGTGAAGGGAGTGAGGAGCAGCAGCTTTTAGGTGGCCCCTGAGCACATGTGACAGGGAGAGCTCGGATAAGGAGACCTCTGCCCTGAACGGTGCTGGGACCCCTCAGGAACTTGCTGAGAGCACCCTCTGAGCCCAGCAGCAAGGGTGTGTGAGTTGAGGGAATCTTGGTGATCTGGTGTGTGTGTATGTGTGTGTGTGTGTATGTGTGTGTATATAAATGTTCCTGCAAGTTTTGCAAGGGCAATTCCTGCTGTAGGAAAACAACTGCCTTCTGTGTTTTTAGGAACTGCTTTTCCCTATGAATGGGCCTCTGGGTTTCACCCTCCGTTGTGGCAATTCTGTTGAGCTACCAGGGCTGCAATCCCTGGGCCAGGGCCTCCCTCTGCTGGGCTCTTCGGGGAGCTTCCAGAGGTGAGGCTGTCATGCAGGCATTGGGCCAGCAGGGGGAGCCTGCGGACTGAGACTGGATTCTCTGGCTGGGCCAGATTAACCAACCCATTTTGCAGAGCTGTTTCAGTAAGCCTGGGAACTCAGAAAGCAAGGAAGCTGGGAAGCAACGTTCTGAGAGAGCTGCCACGCCGGCAAGGTGTTCTGGAAGCTGCGGGGATTGTTTGTGGCTCTCCTGTTTGCCAAGCTCAGGGCCTCTCAGCCTCCCTATTCCTTTCCTCTCCATCAGGACTCAGGTCTAGCAGGCCGGCAGAGCCCTTCCCCACGCTTGAAGATCCCTGTGGCACCCCCCACTCCCACAGTCCAGTAGTGGCCAGAAGGACCTGGAGTTCCGCAGGTGGGGCTGCTGCTCCGGGGACAAACCTGCACTCCAGGTGTCTGGGGCGTTAGGGGTAGAGGCAGTGACACCCAAATGTATCCAGCTCCCAGGCCACCACCTCCCAGACCCCAGGGGCCCAGGTCTGATCAGTGCCCTGCCCCCCTAGGGAGGGGACCTCCATCAGCCCTGTGTGGAAGGGGCACCGGGGCTGGCTGCCCTGGGAGAGGACTGTGCCTCTCGGGACAGCTGGGAGCCTCTGGTGGTGGTGCTCCTGCCATCTGAACAGAATCCTAAACCAGTTTTTAATTGCCGATTTCCGCAGGGACAGAGATCCTAAACAAGGATCCTTGTCTTCTGTGTCATAAGCATACCTTGCCAGTTTTTGTCCATTTTCTTTTCCTTAGTAAAATTTGCCCCCCCGCCCCGTGATCTTACTGAATTCTTAAACATGAGGGAAATGTATCTAATTTATTAAAAGAGAGAAAGCTTTCCTTTGAACCGTAAACACTTTTGGGAGTGAAAACTCCGGAAAGGGGAAGCACACTTCTTTTAATGCCAGTAAACACCTCCTTTATTTCATGTAAGTAATTTGATTTGCACATGTACAAATGGAGACACTTTTTGCATTTTTGCTTGGACTGGGTTTTGGTCACTGCTTTAGTTTGCTTTTGTGTGTGTGTTTGCTTTATGTTTTGAAAAGTAAGAGTGTTTCTTTGATATTTATTGTTTCTCTGATGTGCCTTTTCACTTTTCTTTGGGGTTGGTTTTTAGAATCTTGGTACCATTGAAGATAGGACACATCCTTGTGTCACCGAGGATGCTCAGGCTGGGCACCAGAAATATCCTCCCAGCCCCCTAGGCCACAGCCTCTGTGCCCCTGCACCCCCATGAGGCAATGAGAACCCCCAAGAGAAGGTCTGGCTTCCTCCCGGGCTGCTGGCCACATCTTTGGATCTGAGGAGAGCTGGTCGCCAACAGGCTTGTGCTCCCTGCAACTCAGGCACCCTGGTGATATGTGGCTGGGGCACGAGACCAGTCCTATCTGTGAGGTTGCACTGGGAGAAAAGCAGTCCCCACTTGATGTGATTATAATAAGGGGGGAAGAACATGCAACCCCTGCTGTTTCCTCAGGGAACACGGGGTTTATTTGAGTAAAGGTGGTAAAATTGTATGCTGTGTACAGGTGCATTTATGCTTTTGAGATCAAGGCAGGCCACCCGATTTCTCCAAGTTGGTGTACCTTCATTGTGTATATAATTGGGACAAATACCACCTTTTCCCATCCCCCCAAAATCTTTGATTTAAAAAAAAAAAAAAAAGTCTATTTTGTTAACGACAGGCTCGGTTGTATTACCATCCCAAGCCTGGATTACTTTATTTATTTTAAAATATTTTAATTTCCACATTGGCTTCATTCTAATCCCATCCATCCCTGTAGGGCCGCAGAGCATCTCCGTGGGAAGAGAGGGATGGACAGAAGGAGATTCAGACTTCTTTGGGGAGGTGGGGATTTCCTACCTGGAAAGCTGAGGGTGAGTTCTTTCATTCCTGTTGGCTTCAGCAAAAACTGGAAGCTTAGGTTTTTCTAGCAAAAGGCCAAATTAGCTGTATAGTCTCAGATGCAGAAACAAGTTACCTGCGCTTTCTTAGCACTTAGGGTTTTTGTGAGGATTCAGTGTTTAGCCGTGTCTGGCACATAGTAAGCCCTCGTAAATGTTAAATATTGTTATTATTAGCATTTCATAAAATTTGAGAAATCAAGAGCTAAGTTATACCTCCATGAAAATACTCCTCCAAGTTGATGGAATGTTGTAGGAATTTCTGGTTTGAGATGTCCAAGTCCCATGCCCATCCTGCTGGTTGAAATGTTACTGTATCCTCGAGTGCACTGACTGATTTGCAAATATGCCTGACTTCAGCCCCAGAGGGAACTAGGCTGTAAGAATGTGTAAACTGGAGACGAAAAGGGTGACCCAATGCTGGACCTCACCCCACTGATGTCTTCTGGACCATGCTAGGGTTCTTCTTTGTAGAACTTTTTGAGCTAGAATTAAAGTAAGTTCTCGGACAGATTGTACCCCTTAAATCAGTTAACTATATTCCTCTGAAACAAGTAATAAAGACTTCCTGTGTTTTATTTAAGGAGAAAGGAATGACCAGTTGAACTTTTGTCATTCCCTAGGAAGTCCCGTTGCTGTTCCCTGCTGGCCGGGGCAGCCCCTCCACAGACCAACCCACAGGGATCAGACCCTGGGCTGGTTAGCAGTCCCCGTGTTTGTTTGGCCCCCTTCCCCAAGAAGACCCACCTCTCCCCCAGCCCGGCTCGGCCAGCCCGGGGACCCTAAAACGATCTGACCACTCAGGTGGAGCTATGGTGGGAGGGAGGTTGGGGGGTACAGAGTGTCTTCAGAACCACTCCCAAGAGGCTGCTCAGTGATGTTTTCCCAGATCACCTAAATACCAGTTTGCCTTTTGTTTTATTGGGGGTTTCGCAGCTTTCTTCCCGGTTGTAGTTTTATCTTCTATCTCGGCCCTATTCTGGATAGACTGCAGTTGGGAGTATGGATGAATTTGCTGGAGTCCAGGGTCCTTCTAAGTTCCTTTGTGTTCTTTAGGGGAATCAGCAGTCTTCTGTGTTTGTGGGAATAAGACTGGAATTCTTCTTTAGAGCTTCGTTCCGTCTAACCCGAGATTCTGTGACACTTTAGGACCCCCCCCCCCCCAGCAGCTGGGGAGGCACAGCAGAGGGCAGCTGTGTGCTCCTATGGTGGGGGGGACCCATGTTGGGGGACAGGTGTGGGTGCTCAGACAGGCGGGCAACGCCACAGGCCTCGAAAGCCTTGCTGGGAACAGCAGGACGGGACCTCAGTGGGGGCCGCCACCTCCGCCAAAGCCAAGATGGAGCAGACCTGGGAAGCATGTTGCTCGCTGTCATGCCCAAGTATTCACGGGACAAGAGCAGAATGGTCGATGCCAAAGGAGAGGGTGCCATCCTTTCTATTGTAGTTGCTGTCCCAACCTTGATGTCCTTAAGCTAACGGCCGTTTGCGTGTGTGTCTTCAAAGAGCTCCCGGTACAACCGTTTTCTGCGGTTCACTTCCGGGGTTACGTAGTGCAGGAGTCTGCAAGTAAGGTGTCGCTGTCCACGTACTGTACCTGCATAGAGAACACTGCTTTGTTTTCCAATGTTGTAGAGAAAACTAGGGAGAACTTTATTTTTCAATAAACTTTTGCTGTGTGACAGGTGGCAGTGGTTTTTGGGGGTCTGGGCTGGGTGCAGGGTCAAACCCGGGACAAAGCCAGCGGCGTCCTCCTGTGCCGGCATCCACTGATGACGGCCACCGTTCGCAGACACCCTGCAGGAAACACTGATGAGAAGGTATGTGGCAGGAGTGGGGAGGGAACGGTTTTACCCTCGAGGAGTCTTTCCCTTAGGTGCATCCACTGACACTCGCTTCAGAGCCGCTCCCCCCCCCGCCCCCGGTCCTGCATTGAACTGGAGAGAGGACTGGTAGGCTCTTCTTGCGGGGAGCGGGGAGTGCAGAGAGATACCCTGGAAAGAAGGAAGGTCATGTCCATGCCCACACCAAGGGCTTGTCTGAAATAATGCTGGCGAGTGATGGCCGGCCTCTCGGAAGCCAGCAGAACTCTTGGCTACTGCCTGGAACGCAGACACCATGCAGTTCCCGTCACGCCTCTGTGGGGCTCAAGTCCCCACACGTGCCAGTCAAAACTGGAGTGCTTCCGTTTGGGGGGTACTCCATCACAGCTTCCTCTCCTGAAGCTTCCTCAGCGTATGCCAGACACGGAACAGAAATCTTTCGAATCTTGCATTGCCCAGACCTGCTCGTACAGTCAGCTCTTTTTTCCACGTGACCTCTTAACATCCCAGGCAACACTCCTCAAAATGCCTTCCAAGGAACCACGTGGGACGTGTCAGATTGAATCAAGGTCAGTGACGCCTCAGAATGAACCACCTCCCCTCAGTGAGCCAGAGACAGCCCCCCAGCACACCACCAAATCACCGTGCAGCCCCTGCCCCACCTCACAGGGCCCACAGCGCCCCTCGGGACGGTCCTTCAGGGTCTCCCCCCTCACCGCCGAGGGACCCCGTCCACAACAGAAAACCCGCCCGGGACAGTGAGAACGCTGCAAGATAACCTCCCCGTACCATACAAAACAGGTAAAGGTCTTTATTGGTCGGACACTGTCGCCTGGACAAGCAGCAGCTCCGGAGGTACAGGATGTTGTGTGCTGGGGGAACATTTTTACAGAGTCTATACCTAACGTTACATTAACAGAGAACATCTTGTTCCTTACAGAGGGGCACGCCATCTCTAACAGACTGTAATGTACCATTACCACTTAACACAGCATATAGATATATGCATATATGGATAGATTATATAATTATTTATTACAAATAAACTGTCGTTTCACATCTCTCAAAAATGGATCCTGTTTTTACATGTAGGTTCAGGTTCTGAATGTACAAGACAGGGTCATGTGCTTAGTTCAACCATGCAAAGCTCATACGTGGGTCATGAAGTACTTTAAAAATAGAATGGTCTCCTTTTGGACAAATCTGTTTAGAGTCAGGATTAGTAAAACAGTATGAAACTAATGAAATACCTTGATAGAAATTAGGAAGTGATCTGTACTGATGGTTCTGGGCATGTCAAGGGGAGAGGGACTAAAGGGACGGTCTTCCCTTAGAATCTGCCAGGAGACACGAGACTCTGGACCGGGAGGGGCTACCGGGGGTCCAGAGGAGGTGGGTCTGGTCACTTGCTATCCATTTCAGGCTTAGAGCACCGCAGAGGAACTTTCTGCCAAGTAGAGATCTTACCTTACCCACAAGAACCTTTTTTACTGCAGAGAATAGAAAAAGGTCAGTTCTCGCTGGAGGAGGGGGTGCAGCCGTCCCCCCTCCTGTGCCCTTTGTCCTAACACAGTTGGGGGCAGTGGAGCAAGGGGGAGCGGTGCCGACTGACCTGCTGGGCAGACCTTGTTCCCATGAACACAAACTTGCCAACAAAGAAACTGGATGTTCAATGAAATATTGGCACCATCTGCCTGTGTAGAAACCTCGTCGTCCTGATGGTCTTGGTGCGGACGCAGAGCAGCCGGCCCGGGCCCCGCTGGCCACCGTCACTCAAACATCTCATAGTGGCGGGTCTGCCTCACCCTGGGCACCATGTCGATGAGGAGTCTGCAGAAAGGAAACACTGGGGTCACCGCCTTGCGGGCTTGGAGAAGGAAGCAGAGGGCTTTTTAGAAACTCATTTCTATACCATGAAATTAAACCTTTTCAAGTAAACAGTTCAGTGCATTTCAGTATGTCCAAAGGTTGTACAAACCATAACCACCATCTAATTCCAGAACCTGTCACCCCAAGAAGAAACCCCATGCCCACCTGCAGTCATTCCCCAGACCCCTGCAACCTGCTGATCTACTTCTAGTCTCCCTGCTCTGGCCTCTCCTGGGTATGTCCTCTACATGGAACCACCTAACCCATGGCCTTTTCTGACCGGCTGCTTGCATCTCGTTCCGTGTTTTCAAGGTTCATCCACGCTGTGGCCTGAAGCAATGCTTCATTCTTCTCAGGGCTGAGGAATACGCTGTGATACAGCTCTCCTACAGTGATCCGTTCATCCATTTAACAGACTTCTGGGTTGTGCCTACTTTTTGGCTACCATCAGTAACGTTGCTGTGATCACTCATGCAGGAGTCATTACGGGACACGTGTCTTCCTCTCCCTGGAGTAGACACCAAAGAGTGACACCTGCTGGGTCAAATGGGAACTCCAGCATTGAACAGGGCGTGGGACGACTCTGCTGTCTCCACAGCAGCCGTTCCATGGTCCATTCCCACCTGGCCAACCCTGATGGTCCGTCTTCCTTATTACAGCTGTCCTCGTGGGAGGCAGGAAGCGCCTTAACAATTAAAAACCCAGTGCCTTTCCCAAACGGTTCTCCCGAAGGCCGACTCCAGCCTGGATGCTGGAACACAGTGATGCCTGCACAGCGCTTCCTCAGTGACAGGACTCGGGCTGGGTTTACCCCCGAGTGTGGCCCTTCTGCAGTGACACGTTCCTTTCGGAAAAAATGCTCTAAGTGGGGTCTGGCGGAGTGGTGCTGCTGGGCCCTGCCCCCTGGAGCACCCCCGGGGCAGGAGGCACGTGACCTGTGAGGACACCCCACAAACATGCCTTGCCTATGTATCACTATCTATCTCGTGAAAGGGAAAGAAAGACCACAGAGTGAGGAAAAGGTTGTGTGCCACAAAAATGCTGGGCCCCTGCTGGGGGTGTTTCTAGTCTCCTGAACTCACCCGGGCTCAGCGGGGTCAAAGGGGCAAGGCGTGACAGTCAAGAGTGCCAACTCAGGCACTCGTGGCTCCTGGGGAGCGGAGACAAAGGAGCACTTACTTGACCCCATAGGCAAAGATGGTGAGGCCGATCAGCACACCGATGCTGCCGTCCAGGTACCAGACCGCCGCGTTATGCTTGAACACCTCCGCGCTCAAAAGGATGGAGAAGCCCATCACGCCGCCCACAAGGGAGTTAAACCCTGGAGAAACAGCAAGGAGAGGCTGTGGGCAGGGCCAGGAGAACTTTCTTAGTCACCTGTGAGACACCCCCCTCCCCATGCCAGGAGTGCCTCCACATCCCAGACTCCCATCCCTGCTGAGCCCGCAGGGTCTGGGCCAGTGTCTGCAGCCAGGAGATGTTCAGATCCTCAGCGACTCGAATGTCTGTAGGCCCGAGGACCGAGCCGGGTTAAGCAGAGAGGTGAAACACCATGACCAGAGGGGACCCAGGTTGAGGGCGAGGCTGGGACTTCCCCGCACCCACATCCCTTCCCTCCAGAGCCTCCTGTCAGCTGAGCAATTTCACTGTCCAGAAGAGGAAGTGCGGAGTCTAGAATTTGCGGCGGGGTGGCAGAAAAGGCAATCAAACAGAACTGGGGCAAACAGATACTGACCAGCCTCTCCTCTCACTTAGGGCACCGCCTTTGGTCCCCACTTCATTTGACCTCTGAGTTTTCAAAAGCCACATGGGAAAGAATAGCTCAGAATGGCTGTTGGGGGCCCAGCAAGTGTGAGCCACAGAAGGCCTCGCCGCCCCCAGCACAGCCACAGCTTGGAGAGAAGCTCTGGGTCCACGCACCTCCCCCATAACGTCCCCCCCACTGCGGTGCTGGGGCAGTCACACATGGGGAGCTGGACTCCGAAGAGAGAGCTTTGAGATGAAGAGCAGGGGAGAGTAGGACCGAGGTGAGCAAAACCTGGGGCGGACCTCTTTCTCAGGACCCAGGGGGTGGCCTCTGGTAGGCCACTCTCCAATATCAGGAACCAGCTGGATGGCTGACCTCTGTCTGGGACCCTCTTCTCTTCCTTCAGTCTGTCCCCTCCGCACTCCAGCTCTCAGCTGATGCTACGACCTGGACCCACGTGGAGCATGTAGGTACAGACGATCCTACCTCACCTTCCCCCACCCGCCCCGCCACAAACCACCATCCATGCTGCCTGCTGCCCACCCCTGTCTGCAGCTGCTGTCCCTGCGTACAGCTGCATCCCCCCCCCCCCCCCCGGGAGAAATCTCCTCCCCGCCAGCCCCAGGCCTTCTTCCTGGACCTCAGCGCACTCCCACTGCACCCCTCCCACTCCAGCACGACAGCCCTGAGGTCATCGATGACCTAGCTGCCACCTGCCCCGGTTCATAACCTACGCTCCTCGTTGCATGGCTGGCTGCCCTCTCTCAACTCCAGCCATCCCTTCCTGGTCTCTGCTGCTGGGTCCTTCTCTCCCCTGGGAGTTCCCCATTGAGAGACCCCAGTGTGGCGAGGGCAGGCACTCAGCCAGGGGGAGGAAGAGTCCCACCACTGCACAGGGGAACCCCTGGGGGGAGAGGCCTCCCCCTGGCCGAATGCCTGCCCTCCCCACACCGGGGTCTCTCAACTGGCTCTTGGGCCGGGTCTTTCTGCTGAACTGCAGACCCACTCCCAAGCATCTCAGACTGAACATCTTCAAAGCCAAAAATCCCAATTTCTGTCCTGAAACACCTCACCCTCTCGCTACCTTCTCTGTAAATGGTGCCACCATCCACCTGCAGCGGCCAAAAATCAAAGAGCCCGTCCTTAACACCTCTCACACCCAAAATGTGTCCAGTCCCAGGTCTACCCCATCTGTGGAGTGATCCTTCCAGCTGTTGCCTCCCCAACTCTGCCTCTCACCACCACCTGACCCCAGGGCACCTGCCCCTTGACCACACCCCTGCAACAGCCTCTCAGCACCTTCCCTGCTTCTCCCCTGCCCACTCCTCCCTTCCCCCATAGAAAGCAGCTAAAGGCCTCAAGTAGCAAAGCTGCCCAATTTTGAATCCCATCCAAACTCCTCAAGGCTGGCACAGACTAGTTACCCCGCGCCACACACTGACCTTCCCATCTGCTGTGCTCCAACCACACGGCACCCGCAGCCACAGCCGCCAACCATGGCCTCCCCCATGGCCTCCAGACTCACCCTCCCTCTGTCATCCCGCACCTCTCTTCCTGGGCTCTCCCACACTGCCTCCTGCCCGGGCTGAACCTGCAGAGCCCACAGTGATTCCTCCCCCCGCCGCCCTGCCCACACCCGACCTTCTCGTTCTTGCCCCTGCTACTCCCCCAGAGCGCTTCCCATCCTAGCAAGGGATTTTTACTCTTTTTCTTTTTACAGACATCTCTTTCTTCCCCGCTGGAAGCATAAGCTGAAGGACAGGGACTGGGTCTCTCTCGATGTATTCCAAGTCCCAGAACGGGCTGGCACTTCTCAGGGGCTCAGCGGATTGCCACATCAATGAATGCATGATAGATGGGGGCATGGCTTCAGCTGTGGGAAGAGGGCTCCCACTGAGCAGCAGCCCGGCTGAGCAGACCCGAGAGAGAGGAAGCCATCCCTGCCTGGGCTCCAGGGACCCCCCAGCCCAGGCAGGGTCTGTGGCTAGGGCCCTGGAGAGACTGCCCCTGAGGGGGAGGTGTAGAGCGGAGGCAGAGCGTACACTCATGGCAGGTGGAGCCCGAGGCTCCCCAGAGAGTCAGCCTCCCCACTCCCTTCTCAGGGCTGGTCACAGTTCATCCCTGGAGAAGATTTCCAACCCAACCTCACCAGAAAAATAGTGGTGGAGACTGGGAAAGGCAGACACCTCCACCTTCCTCCCATCTGGGGGCCATGTCCTCTGACGGCCAGCCTGGGGAACTGCGGTGAGAGGGAAGCCAGGACTTGCAGGGAGCTGGGAGCTGGCGAGGGCTCTTCGGGCTGTGGCCTGTCCCAGCACTCCCGTGTCTAGCCGGGCCAGCCCTGCCCGTCGCCCACAGTGCACCTCCACTCTTCACCGGCTGAGGCCTCCTCTGATGGCCAGCCAGCCTAAGAGCTTGTCCTGGGTGCCCCGAAGACAGCAGGAGAGCAGAGGCTGGATGGTGACCTCTGCTTCGCCAGAGATGTGTCCCACCTGCTCCAATTCCCGGGTCCCAAACTCCACTCTTCCACTTCCAGCAGTGGAGGCGAGGGACAGATGGGCCCTGCCCCAGGTTGCCTCCTGGCTTCCCCTCGTCTGAGTGGCCCCTGCATGGTTCGTGTCTATGGCTTCCCCATGCTCACCTAGTTCTGGAAGATGAAGAAACGGGCTCAGCAGCTTTTCAATCTCCACTCTCCAGGCAGCTCTGGAGCAGACTCTAAAGCCTGGGTTTCAAAAGCATCACAGCCCCCCTGCAGCCAGGCTGAGTCCATCCCCTCCCTGACACATGGAACACGCTGGCCCTTTCTCCCTCCCTGACGACCCATGGTTTCGTCCTCTGTAGCCCCATCCTCGGTTCTGCCTCCACACCTCCCCCAGGAGGGGAACAGCGGGTCCTGAGAAGCGGGGGCCGTATCTCCTGCCTGTCTTCTGATCCATCGGGATCCTCTCTCCCCTCTCCCATGATGAGAAGCTGGCATTTACCCTCTTCTGGCGGTCCCTTGAGTCCTTCCTGTCTTTTGTAATACCTGGAATCAGGGCAGTCCTCTTAAAAAAAGAAAAAGGCTCTGCAGTTCACAGCTTTTCTCAGAAGGCCACCAACAGCACCGGCAGAGTCCGTTACTCTGTCCCAGGCTATCTGGGCTGGAGTTTACACCTTGGGCATTCTCGGCATGGGGGAGTTTTAGTTCTGCGGGACTAGAACCAAGGGGAAGACACGGGGGAGATGGACACTGCCCCAGGGTAGCCTGGAATCATTTGCTCCCAGCTCCTTCTTCATCAGGGGCAGGCGGAGCCTTCCGAGAAGCTCAGAGAGGCTGCAGAGCAGGTGAGGGTCCCCTCGCCGGCCACTAGATGTCCCCTCAGCTCCAGCAAGTCAGTCCACTCCGCAGGGCCCACCCTCTGCACACAGCTCACAGAAAGAGCCTCGACTGACTCGGCTCCACTCACCTCCACGGGCCACAGAGCTGGACATAGTCAGCCCCACCTCTCCTAAGCCCGAGCAGGAACGCGGGACAAGGGCCCAGGGGCTAGGATACAAAAGGGACAGGCTTCCCAGCCAGCGTCCCACAAGAGCCCGGAGTTCCCAGCCCTGCCCCCCCCCCCCCAGACCTCCCATCTTCAACTCTGGCACACAAAGCCCTGTGGATCAGTCACTTCTAGGCGCTGTCACCACCCCCTCCACCCAGCCTCACAGCTTGTCCCTGTCCCCTTGGTTGAAACCGGAGCTGTCGTCAAGAGCAAATGCTGTTGTTGATGGCAGAACTGAATTATCACTTCAGAGGCTCTCCTGATCAGAGGCTCTCCCCGTCTGGCCTCAATGACTAGGGAAGGATCTGTAGAATTGGGCACATTCATTTTAAGCAGAAAGTTCTGACTGAAGTTCATGTGCCGAAAAACCATCCCAGCCTCATGGCATTTCAGAAGTTGGGGAATGAGGAACGTGGACCCAGGCCCCTCCGCTCGGACAGATTTCCATCTGTGGCCGCAGGAACACTGTGGGCTCGGAACCTCCCCCAGGACCTCTCCACAGTCCCCCTCCGCCCCACTGGTACCTTTGCTTGCTGTGCAAAACCATTCTACCTCAAAAACACAAAGCCAACCTCGGCCTCGCGCTGACAACAGAAATCGCACGTTGACGGAATATTCAGAGCAACAAAGCCAAGTTAGACGAGATGGGTCTGACAGTGGGAGTGTCTGGAATTGGCCCACACCTGCTGTCTCGCTCTCCCTGAAGGTCCGCTCCCCCGCTGTCAGGACACAACCCAGCGACAAAGGATCTGGTGGAGTCAGCCTGACCGCGTTCACGCACTGCATGTCCACGGGAAGGGCCATCAGCCCAGGGGACCAATAAGGCCTGCCCTCCCTCCCTGCACAGGAAGCCGTGAGATGAACTTGCTTCCCTCCTTGAGAGGAGCCCTTGGCTTGGCCCCAGCCCCGGGGCCAGACCAGAAGAGGGGCGTGCCCAGGCCGGCAGCCACCAGGGATGCCCTCCAGAGCCAGCCCTGCAGGAGACCCCGGACATTAAAGATAGGCATGGCTCCTGAAGCCCATCCGGCCCCCGCCTCCCAAAGAGAGGGAAGGAGAGGAGATAGTTACCCACAGCTCCCTACATCTCGTCAGTGCAGGAGTACAACCGGGAGCCCAGACAACACAATTAGCAGGAGGCCGTAACGACTGCCGCATCGTCTGCCGGCACTCCAGCCAAGCAGGGGACCGCAGAGCTCACCGACCGGCCAGGGGCCCCTATGGGTAACAGGCTTGGGGATGGGGTGGCCGGCTGTCTTGGCTCTTCGCTATAGGCTCCCTGTCCTTCTGTGTCTCCCTCTCATCGGCCCTGATGACCATTCCGCCCTGAGCCCCGGTTTACAGATCCTGCCTCAGCTTCCTCAAATCCACTCCCCCCCATTCTCCACCTCTCTGCCCCGATTCTGTCTCAGCCCCTGCCACCCCGTGGCTCCCTAGACTTCTCCCATCTCAGCTCTCTTTCCCTCCGCTCTGCCCCACCTAGACAGCCAGAGGGCTCTTTAGAAAACATCGATCGTGTCACCATGTGTTAAATACTGAACAAAACATCCAGAATCCTACTGTGGACTCCATGTCCGTGTCCCTCACCCAGCGTGCCCCCTGATACCCCAGATTCTGTCCCACCACGACTCCCAAGATGGCTCCCCCTGCTTCCTGCCTCTGGGTGGAACAGTTTCCTCTCAAACCATCTACTTCCCTTTGTCACGACCCCTGCCTGGTTCAAGACTGTGATGGAAACACTGCTTGTGTGTAGCTGGCTTTGTGTGTGAAGATTATAAAGTTATTCATTAGGGACGCCTGGGTGGCTCAGTCAGTTAAGCGTCTGCCTTCGTCTCAGGTCATGATCCCAGGCTTCTGGGATCGAGTCCCGCATCGGGCTCCCTGCTCAGCGGGAAGCCTGCTCCTCCCTCTGCCTCTGCCTGCCGTTCCCCCTGCTTGTGTGCTCACTCTCTCTCTCTGACAAGTAAATAAATAAAATTGTTTTTAAAAAGTTATTCATTTAGGGGCGCCTGGGTGGCTCAGTGGGTTAAGGCCTCTGCCTTCGACTCAGGTCATGATCCCAGGGTCCTGGGATTGAGCCCCACATCGGGCTCTCTGCTCAGCAGGGAGCCTGCTTCCTCCTCTCTCTCTGCCTGCCTCTCTGCCTAGTGTGATTTCTCTCTGTCCAATAAATAAAATTAAAAAAAAAAGTTATTCATTTAAGAAAATACTAATCACTGTGGCCTTCTGCGTAAACCATATAAAGTGGTAGGAAGTGAGAAGGACACGGAAGCCTCAATAGAAACCACCTGGAGTATCTAACAGGAAGGAAGACTGCTGTCAGGGCAGAGAGCCCCTTGTCCTGAGCCCCAGGATCGTGGCTGGAGGGGCAGGGCTGACTGCTGGGTCCACAGCCAGGCTCCTGGCGCGGGGGCACATTGTGCGTCTCCACTGCAATCGGGTGAACAGAAAAAATGCTGCTGCTCTGCAGGCCAGCGGGCTTGTGTCTCAAGCAAAGACAGAAAGAAGAGCCCCTGGTCAGTACTGACCACAGGGAGCCCAGAGCGCTGCGCTGACGGGTGCAGCCTCCCTCAGGCCTGCCTGCCCCGACCCGTGGGCTCCAGGCAAAGAGATGCGGAGAGGGAGGCACAGAACCGCCGCTGGAGGTGCCTCGGGCCAGCCAGGCCTCTGCTCTTTGTTCAGGCTTCCGGGGCCCTGGCAGAGCAGCGTGCCTCTGAGCAACCACACGCAGAGCCCTGCCTAATGCCCGCCCGGCCTGCAGCTCTCAGCCAAGCACGGCCTGGGCTATTCCTCCCCAAGGGAAGGAAGACGCCAGGTCCAAAGGAGACATTTTCTTTGCCGGGTTAGAAAACACCAGACCACAAAGATCATGGGGAATAAAGACTCCTCCTCAGATTCTGGGTCTGCCCCCAAAGAGGAAAACCCTTTCGGGCCAGGGTCTGACTGGGCCGTACACTCGGCTCCACTTAATGCAGATAGCCTGGAAAGCCCCGGCGTCTCAGCGGTGACAGAGCCCTCAGAAGACGCACAGGCTGGGGCCTCAGGCACGCAGGCAGCGTTCTCACGGACAGAACCACCGGCTCGTCAGATCGGGCCCTGGGAGAGAGCCGTTCATTTACCCCCGAGGGGTTCTCTAAGGGGCAAATGCACTTCTGGGGACCAGGCAGGAGCCTGCATGACCATGGGACAGAAACCTGACAGAGCTGGCTCTGATTCTGTGTCAGACGCTGGTCTCCGGGGCCGGCACAGAAGAGCTCTGTGCAGCCCACCTGGCCCCGTGCTCCCTTGGCACCGTGCTGTCCCAGCTGCAAACACGCCGACTGATGCCGGCTGGGTCCTGCCTTTCCCCAGCTGCCCCTGCCCCTGCCCCGGGTTCCACCTGGGAGCTTGAGAAGCCAGGCTGGGCCTCCCACTGATTGAAAGTCAGGGAAGAGGACGGCTCAGTCCCAGTCGCTGCTCCCCTTACTGCCTTAAGTGGCTTTTGCTGTGGTGTCATATGGGCAAAGGGCCTCCACAGCCCCCGACAGCCCTGCCTTGCCACCAGCAGGTGCTGCGGAATGTGGTATTTGAGCAAGACTAGAGAAGCTGGTGGTCAAAAGGTCACGTAAGAGCACTGTGACACTGTGTCCTGGTCCCTTGCCTGGGCCGTGAAGGCAGCACCCGATCTCAGCGTACACCGCACAGACTGACGCACTGGTGTAATGACGACTTCCTGGACCCCACCTCCAGCTCCCAGCATCAGACTCTTCCGGGGCTCGGGCTCTGGAATCTGAACTTTTTTTTTTTTTTTTTTTTAAGATTTTATTTATTTATTTGACAGAGAGAGAGATTACAAGTAGGCAGAGAGGCAGACAGAGAGAGAGGAGGAAGCAGGCTCCCTGTGGAGCAGAGAGCCCGATGCGGGGCTCGATCCCAGGACCCTGAGATCATGACCTGAGCCGAAGGCAGCGGCTCAACCCACCGAGCCACCCAGGCGCCCCTGGAATCTGAACTTTTAACAAACAGCACAGTCTTGGGAGCCCTGACCCACTGTTAAGAGGTCAGAGTGGAGGTGATTCATGAAATTTATTAAATTCCCAGGGTACAAGACAACTGCCCTGATATGGGAACCCTGAGAATCATTAAACAGCTTGCAGAGGGGAGGAGAGTGAGGAACAGATTCCAAACTGTTCAGCTCTTCTGCAGGACAAGCAACTGAACAACACCTTTCCATGTGAGCTCAGCCCCCCAAGGATCAGGCACACTGGCCTTACTCACCATCTGTTATGAGTGCTCTGCTGGTCAGAACCTTCCCCAGCATAAACTTCAACACAGCCAGGATACTGCAAAGGATCCCACTTAAAATGGAGACGCTGAACAGGAAGTCATCCTAGAAGAGAAAGTTCCAGATTTCAACAGTTCGCTTCCTGCTAGAACAGATTACCTGCAAACCATTTGCCTTAAGGATCAGCTTTGCTCCCTGAACAAAAGATCAATTGGGTATGCTGCCACCAGGTGGCAGTATCTTGGTCGGTCTCATAGGTTCGCTAGTTACCTGTGTCACTGGCAATTGGAAAAGATGATCAAAAACAGATAATCCAGATTTATATTCCCTTGGACAACTGAGTATTCCTCTTCCTGTAGGAGATTTCCCTTCAAATTCTTCTGCCAAAATGTCTGGCAATCACTGATCAATAATGTAACTGGAATGCTAAACACAGTGCTTGCTATGTGTGGTTTTTCACAAACAGTTCAAAAAGCAGCTGGGGAATATGGGAACATATAAGTACACCACTGGACTAAGAACACTTCAACACAGAGCTACAGGGCCAACTATGGACGAAGCTACTTACAACCGTGTTTCTTCCTTAAATTCACACAAAGCAATTAGAAGTTCAAATATAGCCTTCAAGGTGCAGAAAAGGCAGCTAAAAATAAAGTCTGCTATTGACGTTATCAAACCACTTCCTATAAGTTTTGACCTTAACTTTGCAAGCAATGAGTGAGTCACACACGCAAAAGCCAGCATCACCATCTCGTGACATTAGAGCCCACGACGCTCCTCAGTCTGGAGCTCCTGTGCATCATGAGACACAGCCTCCAGATTCTCTCCAGTACTGAAATGCAACTGCCAGCAGAAGTCTGATAAAGCATCACGTATACAAAAGAAGTAAGATTCCTTAAGCATCTTATTACCCAGACTCACTAACCTAGTGCCAGAAAGCTGGGAAGAAGGAAGACCGCCTGTTTTCCTGGCTTCAAAACTGAACACAATCATTTGAAAAATCACCTCCCCGGAAACAAGATATCTGCAAGGCATCAGAGCATCTCCCTCAGAATACTGATCAATGGTGGTTGGCCTTAACATATGTCCCCAGAGCCTTTGCTAATCCTTCTTCTATGAGGTGCAGCTGAATTCCCTCCTCCCTGAGTGTGGGCTGGGCTCGTGACGGGTATCTAACAAGTAGGGTATGGTAAGGGGAAAATAGTAACTTTGCAGGGGAGAAGCCTGGCAAGGGATCTAAGCCAAGTGATCAAGATTAACAGGACCATTAATGAGTCCTGCCTATATGATGTGCTTCCTGATATAAGATGACAGGACAAGAAGAACAGGTCTTGGTGTTCTACCCAAAAATCCATAACCCCAGCTCAATCTTGAAAAAAAGCAAATGAACCCACGTGGAGGGACAGTCTACAAAATACCTGAGCACTACTGTTCACACACGTCAAGGTCATGAAAGATAAAGAACAACCAAGAACGTGTCGCAAATTGGAAACTATGGAGACAGAGGTCTAAACTATGCCCTGATACCTTCATTCCACCCCACAATCTACTCAGTTCATACATATCACTACCTGTACTGTCCTGGACCGGATCCTGGAATGGAAAAAGGGTATTAAGTGGAAATGCTAGGAAAACTGGAATGGAGCCTGGAGTTTTGGTAATAGCCCAGTAATCTCGGAGTTTGGGCAAACGTGTCCTGGTTGTCTTTGTGAGATGTCAATGTGAGGGGAGGCTGGATGAAAGAGATACGGGAAATCTCTGTAACGTCTTTGCAACTCTTTTACCTAACATTATTTCAAACTTTAAAGTTCTTTAAAAGGATCACCTCACTGAATTTTATTACTATGATTACTCTTATTATTATCATTTTCACCTCCTCAAATCATCAGTAAGGACCATGCCAAACCTAGCCTCTTGGCAGATCCCAAGTCCCTGCTGTGCAGGAGGTGACAAAGCAGGGTCCACGAGGGGGAGGACAGGGTGTGGGCAAGGATCTCCAAATCACAGCTCCTTTTCTGCAGGGACTCACTCTCATCCTGGGTGTCGGCACCTGCAGGCTCTAAGGCAACATATCAACACAGACCCAGTGCTGACAGGATTCAGAAAACTGAAGTTGAGAGACTGACAGAGTCAAGCACTTTGAGACCCCAAATTCAGAGGTTGAATTCTTGCTTTGCTCAACCCTTACACCTGAAACCTTTCGGATTCCATTCAATCTGTTGGCAAAGCCCTCATCCCTAAATTCCCAGATGTAGAGAGAGTCTGCATTCACCCCATCTAAATCCCAAGGAGCTGGGGCACCCCCCATGCATCTTGAGACAAGCCACGATAGCTTTGGCTGTCCTCTCCTAGCCCTAGGATATCGCCTATCTCCTCTCCCTATCCCAGGGAGCTCACTGCAGGACGGGGGGCTTGGATGAAGGGCAGTGACGCACCAGCGGACCTGTGCTCACATCCGGACTCCACTGCCTACGGGGAAACAGGCTGGAGCACTCACATCTCACTGCTCTCTACCGCGGGGGGGGGGGGGGGGAATGCTGCAGCCCCTGGCAAGCAAACCACGTGCAGTCAACGCAGCAATTCATGTTCAAGGGTCCAAGCACGTGACCCACGCACTAACTCATTCCACAGAACAGCCACACTAAGTGCTAACGCAAGCCTCAAAGTGTACAAAGCGCTCCTATAAAAGAACCGCTAGGAACTGATAACCTAGGAAAAAGTATGTACAGTGCAATGTGAAGAAATATAAGAACAACTCTTGAGTGGGACCACAGTAGCTTGTCAAGGCTTCGGCTTCCAATCACTTCCACCGTTGAGGCCACACCAGTGAGGGTCAAGTGCAGTTCCGGTCCCTCTGCGGGGTTCCCGTTGTCCTTACTCTCTGCTTCGCTCTACACCCCCGTTTCCCTCCTTCCAGGCAGCCCTGCTGACTTCAGGGACAACATTCTGACGGATGCTTCTTCTGCAGTCCCCACCAGCCTGGACAGTCTCATCCCTGCAATAAACAATAAAGCCCTATTCTATGCCATTTAAAGTGGTTCCGATTCTCCGTGTGAACCTCAAATACCACTTCAGAAGGATGCTTCAGAGCGCTTACAGCAGTGCCCGGCTGCTGAAGATGGTCATCAAGAAGATCTGACCGCTGGTTGACCTGCAAGCTGGACCAGGCAACCGCAGGCTCCCCATCCCCCAACTGTCCTTGGAATGGGAACCCCACTTGCCTTCCCCACTCCCGGAAGCTGCCCCAAGGACCCAGCCTTGAGAGAGAGGTGTGCTGCTGGGGCTCTCTGGACAGGGTATGTGACAGAACCCAGGTAAAACTTCCACATAAATTTTCAAGATCGGGTGGACAGGACTGCAGAAATCTCATCTTGTGGCCACCCAAGGCAAGCCTTGTGTATAAGCTCACTTGCTAATAAAACTACCACCTACCCATCCGAAGTGGTCTTCCTCCTCCTTCCATCTCTTCCTGCCCTCCACCTATGCAGGCGGGTTTCCAATCACACCTGGGAAGCCCCAAGGAGCTTGTGAACTAACAATTGATGAGCCAGCCAGGAAGGAGGCATCCACAGGACTTGGCCACCAACCTCTAAGTAGGAAGGAGGGGCCCATATGTTAAACACTTGCGGACTACTATGAGAGAACAGGAGATGCTTGAACGCACCTATGCAAGGACCCACCCATGGTGCACTGCAGCACAGAAGGGAAACACAGGGTGCCACGGCGGGCTGGCCCCGACTGTGCGCTGTTCAGCTGGGCACTGATGTCCCACCAGAGGCTGCAGCTCGGGTTACAGAGTTGGAGGAAGAGCTGAGGATACAGAAGGACATATGGCGGTCCGTCCACTGCTCTGCCGGCTTCGGGGCTGGACAAGAAGCTGGGGGGAGCAGGATCATCAGCTGGAGACCGTGGCGTGCCCTCCTGCAAAGCTAGGAGAGTGCAAGCAATAGTCGCTGAGGATCTGGGCACCTGTGGGGATGCCTGGTTAGGATGCTAAGTGGCGGGATCTCTGGGAAAATGAGGAGAATGAAGAGGAGGATTTTATTCTGTAAAAGAGCCCTATTTAATTAGCTTAAGGAAAAATAAGCTTTAATATCAAACATGTACGTATGGAAAACTAAAACATAATTTTCTTTCATCTGCTAAAAGGACAAAGTTTTCTTGGACTATTGGTCTTCTTTTAGATGAGATTATGAAAGGTTTTTCTTTACCTTTTAGGTAATCTTCCCAGAAAACAAAGATTCTGTGTTTTGTCAAAATAATTTCCTGTGGGGGCGCCTGGGTGGCTCAGTGGGTTAGGCCGCTGCCTACGGCTCGGGTCATGATCTCAGGGTCCTGGGATCGAGTCCCGCATCGGGCTCTCTGCTCGGCGGGGAGCCTGCTTCCTCCTCTCTCTCTGCCTGCCTCTCTGTCTACTTGTGATCTCTCTCTGTCAAATAAATAAATAAAATCTTTAAAAAATAATAATAATAATAATTTCCTGTGCTTCATGTTACCTTTATCAGGTCTTTGATTATTTAACAAAACTGACTTTCTATTAAAAGGGGTATGTTTTTCACAGCTATGTAACTTTCTACATTTGCCTTTGAAGTCCTCAATTATCACTTTAGTTAAATGGGAAACTAAGTATTATTTCACAGTGACCTGTGATCCTATTTAATCAAGCGTTTTTAAACCTTTGGGTATTTTTGACAAGTTTCCCCAAAATCAAACTTTCCATGAAGTCTTAACTATGAACCAACTTGGAAATTTTCCAGAGAGTCCCCAGAATATCTCAGAAGATGTGTTCTCTTTCCTTATGAAAGGAAGATATTGAATTAATTAGGCTATGAATGTGCTAAACTTTCTTTAGTGCCTATTTATTTGAAATTCCTAAAAGCATGGTAAAATGCTATTAGTCATAATTTTAAAATGTATGTCATAAAAATAACCAAATTCTCTTGTTAATTACACCTTAATGTAAATCTTGGTAAAATGCTATTAGTCATAATTTTAAAATGTATGACACAGAAATAACCAAATTCTCTTGTTAATTACACTCTAATGAGCACTTTAAATCTTCAACCATGGCCATTTTTAAGTCTTTTGTCATTTATGGACAGCTACTGTTTTGCTCTGATGATTTGGCAAGAAGTATTCCTGCAAAAGTGCTTCATTGTCAAGGAGATTCATGGAAGAGATTTCAATTAGTAGAGGTTTCTGATAACTAAGATCAATTTGCCTTCATGTGGGAGGGACAGTAATGAGTTTCAAGTTATCCCCAAAACTACCTGCAGAGCCCCACAATAAGTCATGGACCTGCTCCTGTGGCTTCCTTCCCCACATCAGTAAAATGGTCCCATGACATCAATGATACAATGTTAACATGTGAAGGCTGCCTCTGCTGCAGGACACTCTGAAGGCTTTGCTGGAATATCTGCCAGGGGAAACAAAAATGGGCAGTGAGGCTACGGAAAATTCAAGGTCAAGGTGTTGCAATAAGGTTTAGGATGCTGTTTAGTCAGATAAGTTGCTCATTGTCCCAAAAGCTGTGATTGGTAAGAAGCAAACCTATTTCTCTCTTAGGATTGTGAAAGAGATGCAAGTCTTGGTTGGGCTTTGGGTTTTTAGAGGACTTACATTCCCCACCTGGCACAATGCCCCTTACTCTTGTGCCACCTGGTAAAGAAAGGGCACATATGGGACTGGGGATCAGAGCACAAGCCACCTTTGAGAAGGCAAGAGTATTAATGAGGCAGATTAAGTTCTGGGCATCTCCCCAACAGGGATAGCATTTGAGTTAGATGTGTCTAGGACTCCAGAAGGTAGGAGTCAGAGACTGTGGCAGAGACAACAAAGCCCATAGGATCTTGGTCCCAGCTCGGGAAGGGGACAAAACCTGATGTACCCCCAGAGCAACAGCTCCTAGCACCGTGCATAGCCTTCCTCCAGACAGAGCTCTTGGGAAGGAATGAACCACAGCAGCCACTAGGCTGCTGAGAGCTGTGCATGAACACTAGCTCTTAACCAGTGGCATGGACAGTGGGCTGTCCGAAAGAAATTAACCCTGTGGCTTAGACAAGGAGAAGCCAAAGGATGGATGAATCACACGTGGGCTCTGTGGGGTCAGGATGTACAGAGGGACATCTGGGTCTGCCTGCAAGAGCCTGAGGCAGTCCTCACTAATAAAGCATTGGATACCCCCAGCCATCAAGAAGATGATGCCCTGGAAAAAAAAATTTAGAAAAAAAGAAAAGAGAGAAAGAAAAAAAGCTGATGCCTTATCTCAGAACAAACCCTGGTAACTGATTCTTTAACAGATACAAAAGATTGGGTATAGAGAGAGTGGCCACCACCGTACCCAGACAACATTGCCCAGGGTACCAGACTGCACGGGGTCAATGCTCTAAGCATGTCGTGTGCGTTCCAAACACCCAAGGCCACTGCCAGAGGAGTCTGAGACCAATCACGGAGCTCCCAACTGGTGAGGGTGGCAAACTGATTATATTGGTCCCTTCCCTCCAAGGGAGGGTCCTAAATAGGCCAGGGATTGTGTGGACACTGACCTGCCCTAAGCTTTCCCAGGTCACTGCGCAAGCCAAGCTGCCATCATTAGGGGCTTTAAAAAGCTCAGTACCATGGATGGACACCCTTGTTGAATAAACAGTGATGGGGGGGTCACATTTCAAAGGTCACGATGTGCAAGGCGAAGCAAAGGAACATGGTATGGAATGCAGGTTCCATCTCCCCTAGAACCCAGAAGCAGCAGGGCTGGTAGAAAGGAACGAAAAGAATATTAAAGCAGCAGATGAAATTATTAACAAGTAAAACACCGCCTTGACAGGGTGGACTGAAGCACTGTCGCAGGCTTTCATACATTTAAATGATCAGCCAGGAGGGTCTGTGACCCCACATGCCAGATCAGGGATCCCTGCCGAGCCCCCCAGCATCACAAACATACGGAAGCTTCAGTCAACAGCCAACGCCCTGACTCTCACTCTGCATCAGCTTGCTGAGCTGCTGGGCACACCAAGCCCTATCACGCCAGGGAAAAGACTTCTCCACCGGAATTTGCAACAAAATGTCCTGCGAAGATGGGTGAATTCCTTCAAAGCCCTGGATAAGGGGGAATTAATCTCCACTGGGACCCCGTTGCCCTGATGCCTGCTGGACCTGCTGAAATGCACTACCTGGAATGAACACACATCACTGAAAGAGGGGAGAAGTTGGGGGATCTGACCTGCCATATCCTGTCCCTGGTCCATCCATCTTCTCAGGACTGATGGTGCTGCCTCCCCCATCAAAACACATGGTATGTACGACATCAAGTTTCCTTTTTTTGTTGTTGTTTTTTTGAAGATTTATTTATGTTAGAGAGTGAGAGCACGACGAGAAGGGGCAGAGGGAAAGGTAGAGTCTCAAGCAGACTCCACACTGAGTGCAGAGTCCGACATGGGGCTCGACCTCACAACCCTGAGATCAAGAGTTGAGTGTTTAACCAACTGCAACACCCAGGCCCCCCAACCAGGTCAAGTTTCTTTTTTTTTTTTTTAAAGATTTTTTTTTTTATTTATTTATTTGACAGAGAGAGATCATAAGTAGGCAGAGAGGCAGACAGAGAGAGTGAGAGGGAAGCAGGCTCCCCGCTGAGCAGAGAGCGCGATGTGGGACTCGATCCCAGGACCCTGAGATCATGACCTGAGCCGAAGGCAGCAGCTTAAACCACTGAGCCACCCAGGCGCCCCCCAGGTCAAGTTTCTAAAGTTGCCAACCTCCCTATCCTCAAAGCCAGATCGGCATTTTTTGTTTCCCCCAGGTACAATCATTTGACTGCCATCTTGGTCCCTTCTGTTGGCCAGGGGTAGGGTACAGCTGCCCAGCAAACCTTAAATGGCAAAAGTCCTGTCCTTACTGAAATGTCTATAATGAGAAAGTTGTCTTCCAAAATGGGAGAGCCTCGGACACTACTACTACACCACTACCCAAACAGACGCTTCGGTGTTCCTATCAAATGAGTCTGCTCACGTGTCGTCTTTATTAATTCACAGGAGGGCCCAAGTGGATACCTTGAGTGATCTGAACCCCAGCCTAGCGGACTTCATACATCGTTTGGATCATGGGGCTCTTGCTGGAAAAAAGTTGTCACTGATTATGGGAATTACGTCTTGATGTGTTTTCTCTCTTATACATGCGTGCACGGTGGGTGTAGCATTTGCCTCCAGGCAGCCCAAGAGCCGCTGAATGAGCCCCCTCCAGCTAAGGAAGGCCCTTGCTTGACCACTCAGGGGCAAGTGCAGAACAGGGTGCATACGAGACTGTGAAAGTCGGTCACGAGGGCTGAAGAGCTGGAGGAGGTTGTCGAGAACACAAGCTTTGGGGCGCCTGGGTGGCTTAGTCGGTTAAGCGTCCAACTCTTGGTTTCAGCTCAGGTCAGGTCGTGGGACTGAGCCCGCACTGGGCTCTACGCTCAGTGCGGAGTCTGCTTAAGATTCTCTCTCTGCCCTTCCCCCTGCTTGCTCCCTTTAAAATAAATATACCTTTAAAAAAAAAAAAAAAAAAAAAGGAGCACATGACCGCCAGTTGACCTGCAAACTGGACCTGAGCAATTGGGAGTCTCCCCACCCCCTCCTCTGTCCTTGGAATGTGAGCAGCACTTGCCCCAGCCCCCTGCTCCTAGAAGGTGCTCCAAGGATACAGCCCTGAGACAGAAATGTGCTGAGGCTGGACTGGACTAGGTATGTGACTGAATCCAGTTATAACCTCCACAGAAACTTTTCAGACACTGGCAGGCAGAAATCATTCATCTTGCAGCCACCCAAGACAAGCCTTGTAAGTTCCCATGCGTATTACACCTGCCACCTACCAATCCGGAGTGGGCTATCCCTCTTTGGTTCCTCCCTTTCCTCCACTCGTGAAGGATGGTTGCAGATGATGCCTGGGAAGCATCCGAGGAGATTGCAAGCTAACACTGGCACAGAGTAAATGTTATATTTAAATGTGGAGAAGCCAATATGCAAAACTCAGGCTTTTCCTGTCCGTGAATGATTTCTACCAACCACCCCCTGCTTCCAGGATCAGCTCTGAGGAATGACTGCCTCCCTGAAGTCTGGGAGAAGGGAGACTGCGGCCGTCACAAAGCTTCACCCAGATCTAGGAGGTCTGGCTCGCTAGTGCTGCACTGACCTGCCTCAGAACGAAGTAAACCCTGCAGGAGAACCCAAAGGACCGAGGCCAGCACAGGTCTGCCCCCTCCCTTGCCCACAACCAGCTTTCAACATCCAACAAGTCCTCTGTAGTTTCCCCACCCAAACCCACCGGCCTCTCCTCTCACCACATACTGTCACGGTTCGCAGTCATCAGCTCCAGACATCATCGGTCCCTGCCACGGATGGTTTCTGTCCCCCCAAAACGCAAATGCTGAGCCCCTCCCCCCAGTGCAGTGTTTTGAGATGAGGCCTCTGGGAGGTAATTAGGGTTAGATGAAGTCATAAGGAGGGGCCCCATGATGGGATTTGTGCCCTTCTAGGAAGTCATTCTCTCGCTCCTTCTACCTACATGCCCTGAGGAAGGGCCAGGTGAGCTACTAGTGAGAAGGCAGCTGTCTATAACCCAGGAGAGATCTCTCACCAAATACTGCTTCTGGTGGCACCTTGACATTGGAGTTCAGTCTCCAGAAACCATGAGAAATAAATCTCTGTTGTTTAAGCCGCCAAACCTATGGTCTTTTGTTATGGTGTCCCTGGCTGAGACAGTCCTGAATATAATTACAAAAGGAATTTCTGAGAGGATTCCTTTCCAAGGATCAGGAAGCCACTGATGAGAAATTCAAGCCCAGCAGGCACGTACCACTGCTGGTTTCAAGAAAGTTATGTCTCAGGTAATTCTCCTGGCCCAGGCAAGAGGGAACCTGCAGTGGAGAAACAGATGCACAGAGACTAAATGACTTGCTCAGGGTTACTCAGCTAATGGCAGGACCTGGATTTGTTCCCGGTTCTAAAGTGTACCAGCCTGCCTCCTCTCTGGCCTCCTAAATACCTCTCAGGTTACTGAACCATGAACTCTGTAAAAACAGCGACAGCCTTTTTCTGGTTAGACATTCAGTTTTCACTGTTAACAGCACTTGCCCATGATTTCTCAGAGCTGAGTCTTAATAGACAAAAGATCAGAGCACAAAGGTAAAAAAGAAAGCTCAGCCACTCACTCAGAAACCAAGGGTAAATATATAGAGGTAAGTGACAGAGACTATGTCCATGCTGGCAAGCTCTTTACGACCTTGCACTGGGGTAGACCTTCTATAACCATCTCAAAGCTATGAACAATTGATATACTTGATTACACAAAAACTAAAACATATGCAGGGGATACATTATATACAAATACAAACTAGGAAAAAATATTATCACAAAGGGTTAACCTCTCTAATGTATAAAGAGCGCTTAGCAATCTTTAAGAAAAAGGCCAAAAATCTGACAGAAAAAAGGGCAAAGGACAATTAGAAAATGGTAATGAATGTTTTTTAATGTTATTAATCTGAGACAGAGAGAAAGAGCATGCATGGATGGGGGTGGGGAGAGGGAGAAGCAGACTCCCCACTAAGCAGGGAGCCCAATGCAGGGCTCTATCCCAGGATCCTGAGATCATAACCTAACCGGAAGGCAGCCACTTAACCAACTGACCCACCCAGGCACCTCAATAATGAATAAAGAATTTGCATTCAGAATATATTGAGAATTTCTACAACTCTGTAAGAAAACAGATGATGCAGTTTCTTAAAAATGAGCAGATCTGAGCATTTCACCAAACAAGATATACGACTAGCAAATAAGCCCATGAAAAATGACCAACAGCATCAGTCAACACAGAAATACAAATCAAAACCACCATGAGATACTCCCATGTACACACTAGAATCACTAAAATTAAAGACATAAAACAAGCTGCGGTAAGGATGTAGAGTGATAAGAGTTCTCATATACTGCTAGTGGGAATGAATGTATATATATATATCACTTCGTAAAAAAAGATCGGACATTCCTTATAAATGTAGACTTACCATAGGACTCAGGAATTCATTGGTGTTTACCAAGAGAAACAAAAGCTTCTGTCCACACAGAAACTTGTAAGCCAGTGTTCTAAGCTACTATTTTCATAGTGTCAAAAAACTGAAAACAACCCAAATGTCCAACAACCGGTGAATAGAGAAACTGTGATGTATCCGTACAGTGGAACACTACTCAGCAGTGAAAAAGAATCAACTACCAACACATTTGGCAAAAGTGGGACGGCTCCACAAAAGCATTATGCTAAGTGAAAGAAAGCAGACACAGCGATTAAATAATTCATTATTTCACTTATACCACATTCTAGAAAAGGAAAACTATGCTGACAGAAAGCACATCAGTGGTTAGGGAGACTTCAGAAGTGCATGATGGAACTTCTTAGATTGACCGAATACTCTGTATTTTCATGGTGGTGGTAGTTCTGTGACTCCATGCATTAAGGGGTACCTGAGTGAGTCAGCTGAGTGTCTGACTCTTGGTTTCAGCTCAGGTCACGCTTTCAGGGTTCTGAGATCGAGCCCCCAGCAGGCTCCACACTCAGCGTTAAATCTGCTCGTCCCTCCCCCTCGGCTCCTCTGCCCGCCCTCTGCTCCACGTGCGTTCTCTCTCTCTCCCTCTCCAATAAAGAAATAAAATCTCTTTTTTTAAGATTTTATTTATTGATTTGATAGAGAGCGCAGTAGACAGAGCAGCAGGCAGACAGAGGGAGAAGCAGGCTCCCCGCTGAGCAGGGAGCCCGATGTGGGGCTCAATCCCAGGACCCTGGAGTCATGACCTGAGCCTGAATCAAGAGTTGGATGATTAATCACTGAGCCACGCAGGCGCCCCAACAAATTAAGATCTTTTTTTAAAAACTTGTCAACTGGTATGGGTGAATTTTACTGTATGTACACTGTATTTCAATAAAACTTATTTTTTTAAAAAAGCAATTATCTCAGGGATCCTTAGGTGACAATTACTAATATTTACATAATTTAGCTTATGTACATAACATACATAATGTCCATGATCATAATGGGAGGCTAAAGACAGAGATCAAAGCACAGTCATTATGAAGATTAAATCAAAGGCTTAGAGAGGTCGGGTGGGAACACGGGCCCACAGGGTCTGACTTCAAGTCTCATGAATTTCCTACTGATGTATTTGCACAGTCTGAGCGAGTCAACACTCCTTTCTATAGACTTATCTCAAGTGTCTCCTCCTCTCGTAACTATTTCCTGACAGTTCATACTCTATGAATTGACACGTGCACTCCACGCCCCCTCGCGTGTGTTCGCGTGTGTCTGGTGACACGCCTTGCACACGCTTCCTACATTGTTTCTCCAAGGAGCTCACTAAGAGGAGAGATCCTTTCTCATCCATCTCAGTATCTCATCCATCTCAGTATCCCTGAGGCAATAAAATACATGTATGATATGACCCCACACCAATCAGAATGGCTAGTATCAAAAAGAGGAAAGCAAGCACTGGCGAGGATGTACAGGAAAAGGAACTGTCCTGTACTGTGGGTGGGAAAGCACACTGGGGCAGCCTCTGTGGAAAACAGTATGGAGGGTCCTAAGAAACTAAAAACAGAGCTACCCTATAATCCAGTAATTCAACTACCAGGTATTTCCCCAAAGAAAACAAAAATACTAATTCAAAAAGGTACGTGCACCCCTTGTTTTACTTCAGCATTATTTACAACAGCCAAGAAATGGAAGCAACCTCCGTATCCACTGAGAGATGAATGGACGAAGAAGGTATAGTATATATCCTGGGATATAATGGACTTTATATAAGTAGTGGTATAAATACTGGAATAGAGTGATATATTTACTGCACTCTAATGCACACCCATAAAAAAAGAAGGAAATTTGGCCATTTGCCACAACACAGAGGATCCTAGAAGGCATTGTGCTAAGTAAAATAAGACCGAGAAAGACAAATACTGATGACTTCACTTGTATGTGGCATCTTACAAAACAAACAATAATAGTAAGAAACAGACTCATAGATACATAAAATAAATTAGTGGGAGCCAAAGGGAAGGGGAATGGAGACGAATGGGCAAAATAGGCGAAGGGGATTATGAAGTCCAACCTTCCGGTTATAAAATAAGGAAGTCATAAGAATGAAAAGCTCAGCATACGAAAAACAGTAATGTTGTAGTAACACTGTACGGTGACTGAGGGCGGCTACACTTACTGTGATGAGCATTTGTCATGTAGGTAATTGCTAAATCACTATATTGTATACCTGAAATTAATATTATATGGCAACTATACTTTGATTAAAAATTTTAAAAAAACATTTGTGATATGAACTACCGTACTATGCAGAGGGATGTCAAAATCATAATCAGCAGTCTTTCACAAGCCATTTTATGGCAGACAGAGAAGTGTTTGTCCACAAGGCCACCGTCACCCTAACCCTCGGGGAATGTCAGGTGCAGAGCGTTGAAAGCTTAACTCAATAAAGTTACTCTGGGGGTGGAGGGGGTGCGCAAGGGAGAGGCTGACCAGTTCGCTAGGCTGGCTGGTTCTCTAATGATCAAACGGGATGCTGGAATATACCTTGGAATGGGGAGAACCACCACCCCCGGGAGTGTTCTTGAGCACCAGCTGTTTACCTGGGCTGCTGGAGGGAAACAGAAGGTCAGTGAGGGCAAGAATAAACTTCTGCAAAGCCTGACCCTCACGCTCATGCTCCCAGAGGCCAGACAGACATGAGCTGAATCCGCTCTCTGCCAGCCAGGGGACAGAGAGGCCTGATGGCGACAACACTCAGAACACCCATCTCCAAGGTTGCTGAGCTCCTCCTGCCGTATGGGTGACAGCCCATGACCCCTCAACTCAAACTTCATGACAGTTTAGGAGAAACCACCTCGGCCTGTCCTGAACATGGCCTCTACCTTCCAGACCACCCAAAAGAAAAGCAACACAAATCACTCAAAGAGAAATTCCAAGGACCTGACAGACCACTATGGTACAAAAAGCTTTCCACCCCCAGCTCACTGGTCTGCACCAAGACTAACACTGTCTTACCTAAGAGATCAAGTCACTGAGACACACCCCCACCATCACCTTGACCAGCCCCCCAAATCTGGCCCATGACCAGATGAGAGAGAACACACCTTCTGTACACAAATGAGGTGGTCTTAAAATCAGAGCACTGGAACTGGAAAAGGACTCAGAGACCATCTAATCCATACTGCAGGTGGGGAAACTGAGGCTTAAGAAACAGCAGGTGGCTCCCCCAAAGATATCAGAGAAACAGCAGCAGAGCTCAGAGCTCCCAACCATGCTCTGCCTCTCCCTGGGCAGCCAGACACTATCAACCTCTTCCAATTCTCTAAGCCCAGGCTGGAGTGCAGGGAAAGCCATACAGCTAGTTTGAGGATTCAAAGCAATGAGGGGAGAACCGGTAAGTCCTGAGCTGAGGGAGGATCCCAGGGCTGATGTGTGATATCAGGCGTTGCACACCAGCTCAGGAGAATTTGGTCTGCCAGATCTGGACGTCGGGCAGCTCCTCTTCAGGAAAACACAGGGCCCCGCACTGCCCCACACTGTCTGCTGACCTGGCAGATGACAGTCACCATGATCTGCTATACACTGAAAAGATGATCTTTTTCACCTCTTTGCAGAAAGCCAAACCCAACCAAACCAACTGGATGGAGGTGACCCCTCTGCCCTCAGCTTTACCACTCTCCCCTTCTCTCCCGCTGCTCCAGCCCCCAGCCTCTGCCCTTCTCCTCTAACACATTGAACATGCTCCTACCACAGGACGTTTGCGCATGCTGCTCCTTCTCATTATTCACTAGCATCGTACCTCTGTTCAAACATCACCTGCTCAGTGAGGTGGTCCTTGACTGTAATCACTGTCATCGCTGTATTCCCATCCCCTGATCTTTTGTTTAAAATAACACTTTTCGCCTTCAAACACATGTGTGGCTATTTAAATTTAAAATCAACAAAACTGAAAACTCAGCTCCTCCTTTGACTAGCCACATTTCAAGCGCTCAAGAGCCACATATGGCCATCGGTTATTTATCATGCTGGAGAGTGCAGATTTAGAACATTTCCACCATCACAGAAAGTTTGATTTGGAAACAAGCAGGTTATTCTCTCTGAACTGGGATAAAGCAGTAAGTGGCTAGAAGGTGGTCGAGACAAGTGCCGTACATGCGCAGGTAAAGATCATGACCTGGCAAATGGTCAGAAGAGGCAGTTAGGCATAGCAATCAGCCCTGAGTTCAGCGAGAACAAACAAACAAACAAAAAACCCACAGTGCTAAAATTCATCATGATTGACTAACACCCTGCCTCAAAAAGGCACCCAGGGATTTGTTGTTTTGTTTCCTTGTTTTCATTTTTATCATATACCTTTTTACTGAGGTATTATTAACATAGGGTAAGAAGCACAGCTTTCAGACCTTTGATGTGATGAATTCTGCCAATGGTAACAGCCATTTAACCAACCCCCAAACCCAATACAGAACATTTCCCTTACCTTGGAAGGTTCCTTTGCACCCTTTCTCCACCCTCTGCAACCGCTTTCACAGTGCAGTCACCAGAGAGTCCTTTAGTCTACTCCTGCATTCTATCCAAACAGAGTCAGGCTGCATAGATGGTTTGGCCTGGCATCTTTGTCGACAGACTCCGCTGGGCACGCATCGTGGGCTGCAGGTACTAAGCGTGTTCCGTACCATCGATATATAGTGATCACTTTCCCAGCCCTCACTGTGACTTTTTTTTTTTTTTAATTCACTCTAAATGCCTCCTGTTTTGACACCAGGCCTTTTTTCATTTAGGTCCCCAAGGGAGATGGGCGGTTGACAATGCCAGGAGCAGGTGAAGAAACAGGAAGGAAGCCAGTGGGGTCTGATCCCCTCCCCTGATACAGGAGACCATCTGCCATCAAGAGAGCTGTACCAGCAGGTCAAAATACCAGAGTGAAATGAGTGCCGGTGGACAAGCTGCCAGAACCATCTTGCCCAACAGCCTCTAAAAAGTCAGCGCGGTCACTGACCAAGATCTTGGCCATCAGGATGGCCCAACGCAGCCTTCCAACCCCTTCCACCTGCTAGGCTCAAACAAGTCCACCTGTTCTCCCAGTTTGTTCCCCCCAAATCCGGATGTTGTAGCCCTGATCCCCAGTGTGATGGCACTGAAGGGTGGGCCTCCAGGAGCTGACTGGGTCCAGAGGGTGCCGTCCCCGTGAATGGGATTAGTGCCATCTGTAACCCAGGAGGAGTGCTCTCACCGGACACCACACCTGCTGGTATCTTGCTCTCAGACTGGCCCGCACCCAGAATGGTGAGAAATAAAGGTCTGTGGGTTAAGCCACCCAGTCTACGATACTCTGTGCCTGCAGCCAGACACGCTAAGACATCCCCCATCACTCCCACTGGGATCCTTTACCCCAAAACACAGGTGTGATGTCAGTTAACAGCTGTCAGCCAGAGTCAGCTTCGCATGGATTCACACGATCACATAAAATGGACAACCCATGTTTCTGGCTGCTCACCAGCGGGTAGCAATTTCTAACGCTGTGACACTGAGTTTTCCATCCTTCCTGCAACCACCCCTACTTTTCCATATAGCCTCACCGCACAGCAGTTTTATTCATGGTGGTGTTGCTCACAGGAAAACCTTTTTGTAGACGTGATTTTTTTTTTTCAGTACCACTTGTCTCCTCCTACCTTAAGCTTATTCCTTTATCATAGGTGACAGCAGTAGTCGCGAAGCCGAGGTCACAGTCAACTGTGGTCACAAACACCAGACGGGGGCTGTGTCTGTAAATCCAACCCGCCCGTTCCCCCAAGACCAACAGTTTCCCTTTTCATAAGATGTGTGACCGCACGTGGGGACACAGGCAGGCTCACTTGCTTATGCTTGCACAAAAAGGCGTCCTTTGCTTTCCTAATGAGGACAAATTTCAAATCATTCTGACACTACATGTGTTACAGAACCACCCAGGGAAATGCTAGTGCTGGCGGAATAATAAATGTGTATCGATTTACGGCCCCAGGTGAAATTAAAAGTCACTCTCATTCTCAGATCTTTTCATCACCCCACCCCCAGCAGATGAGAAAAACTGGCAGATGTGGAGGAAATCACACCAAGAGGATGCCTCAATTTTCCCCCAGTTATTAAATTATATTGACAAATTGCCACAGATTCACATTGAAGGACTGCGTGATTTTCGAATTAGCATCGAACCACTTTGATACGAGGAGGGTCAAGACAACTGGCATTCAGAGAGTCGAGCAAGAGGCCAGGAAGTTCTGCAGCCGGTGGACGTGGCGTCATTGGTGGGCCTTACAGACAGACTGGAGGGCCCTGGTCCCTTGTGACTCTGGCCAGACTAGTCGAGCTGACCGTTGAGGCCCTGTGGTCTAGTGAAGGGAGCAGGTGCCAGGCTCCACGGGTGCCACAGAGCTGAAAGCGCCAGGGTCACGAGACGCTATAGAGGAGGGCAAGACGGTGTCAACTGACGCACTGTGACCGCCTCAGGGACAAGGGGACACTTTCAAGGGCTTGGCTGCCATGGCAAGACGCAGCCTGGCTTCTATCACATGAGGCCTCAGTCTGACTTCTGTTTTCTGATGTCGGAGAGGAAAGCAAGGCTCTCGGGGAGACATGCGCTCTAAGCCCTGAATGCTGAGTGCCACGGGATTGGAGCGGAGGCTTGCTGGCTGGACGCTGTGACCATGGGATGTTGAAAGGAAAGGACACCTGCAGGGTTCATAAAACGTGAACAAAGCCTGACAACCCCTGCGCTAAGCCCTCCTGACACAGAGGTACCGAAGCACGGGAACGGCTCTGTTCCGCAAAGGAAGTACGATCGTCAGGCTGCCTGCTTCTCCCCTCTGCTGTTACGAAGGACATGCCACTGAGTATCACGCCAACACCCCCGTTCCAAATATCAAAATAAAGAGGTCCTTACATAACGGGCCTAACAATACAAGCAGTACAACTACGGATGCCCACTAGCGACAAAGCTTTTGTCCAAAGCCTTAAAGAACAATCTCATCTTGTTTTAAACACAAGCATTTCAAGATTGCTGCCGTAGAAATTATGACCACAACAGAAAGGGTTGGGTCATAGCTGGTCAGGAACACGGAAGGCATTCAAGCCCCCAGAGGTCCGACCTAAACTCTCCTCCCCTTCACACCTAGGAATGTGTAGGTCAATCTTCCTCCAAAGTTGCCTGATGACCCGAACTCTCAATTTTGATTCAATAAAAGAAAAACAGATAATTCACAATGCTCAGAAAATGGCTCTCTGTATTCGACAATGCCTTAAAAATCAGAAGAGATTCCAATTTAAGATAGTGCAGTGGACACACACAGACGGGTTTTATAAGACCCACTACGTGGCAACACAGGATTGTTGGTTTTGGGGGGGGGGGGGGGTTGGGGTTTTTTTTGTTGTTTTGTTGTTTTTTGTTTTTTAAGCAGGAACCCACAAGGACAAAGAAAACAAGCACAACAGCCACAAATCTGTGTGAGCTGGGAAAGTAGACAAAGAGGGGCACATGCCTGAACGTTGCAAACGCTGGTGGAATCTTAGGTCAGAGGGTGAAGTCCGGAAGCTACGAATCGGAACCCGGAAGGCTTAGAATCAATGCCACAGGCACTCTTGGAGGAGCAGCGCAAGAAGGAAGACTGAAAGGAGGAGGATTCATTGACCATGTCCCCTCCCCCGCGGTCCACAGTGCACTAACGCTGTTCCCCAACAGGCAAGCACACCTCTGGATGGCAGAGAGCCAAATAAAGCGTCTCTGCACCAGGCACCTCGTGCCACTGAAAACAGGGGTCACTGCGTTGAAAAGAAGAGGGATTAAGGGAATTCACCTAAAACCCTGCCAAACTGACTAACCCAGAAGAACAGAGAAAATGACTTGAAGTGCCTAAAATAAAATATAAAGACTTATAAAAGAAACCAATTACATTGGCATGCACCTCATAAGATATAAAACACTACGCTTTAATAAGTGCTTCTAAATGAGTGTATTAAATAGCACAATGGATCGATTAAGGACAGTAATGTAGTGATAAGCACAAAAAATATTTTGAGATATCTACCAAAACGATCTTAGACAATATCTGATTTTCACTGGTGACAAAGTTACAAGGACTCTAATATTACCAACTGTGGTTTATTGCCTGATTTTATGATGGAAGAAAAGGTGAAGTTTAAGATAAAGTTTAAATGAAAATAAAGACATGATTTCATTCTAATTAAAGTTCCTGGATACTCTAAATACCATCCAAGGGGCCAAAAACCAGGTTAAAATCTCCTGCCCTGGGGGCGCCTGGATGGCTCAGTGGGATAAAGCCTCTGCCTTCGGCTCAGGTCATGATCCCAGGGTCCTGGAATCGAGCCCCGTGTCAGGCTCTCTGCTCTCCAGGGAGCCTGCTTCCTCCTCTCTCTCTGCCTGCCTCTCTGCCTACTTGTGATTTCTCTCTGTCAAATAAATAAAATTAAAAAAAAAAAAAAATCTCCTGCCCTGGCATTAAGATCATACTTCAGGAGTCTCACCCACACACAATCATAAATATATTTTTCTTAAATATTATCAGACAGCCAATAATCACCAGACTTTGGGGAAACCAGAACACTGAGGGCAAATGGAAGATCTTATAAGCTTCCAGAGAGGAAAAAAAAGATTTAAAAAAATAACAACAAGGGGGCACATAGTTGGCTTAGTTGACTGAGCATCTGCCTTTGGCTCAGGTCAAGATCCTAAGGCCCTGGGATCCAGCCCCGCATCAGACTCTCTGCTAAGCCTGCTTCTCCCCCTCACTTTGCCCCTCTCCCTGCTTATGCTCTCTGTCAAATAAATATTTTTTTTTAATTCAACAATAAAAGCTGGTTATTAGACTAGCATTAAACTTCCAAAAAGCAACACTGGAAATGAGAAGACAGTGGATTAATGCCTCATAAACTCCTTGCCATCCAGGCAAGCTACCAAATAAAGTGTGAGGATAGAACAGCAACATTTTCAGACATTAAAGTCTCAAAAAATTTTGCCTTCCTTATGTGTGTTCTTAGAAAGCTACTTAAAAAGGTGCTCCTCCAGAACAGTAGCATAAATCAGGAAAGACAACAACGTGGGATCCAGTAAGATACAATCCAAGAGAAAAATAAAATGAATCCCCAGAATCACAGTGAATGAGATCTCAAGATGACAACTGAGGAGATCTGCAAAGCGCACATACGTGTGTCTGTGTATAACTTATAATCCATTTTCATTTTATGAGTATGAGGGGACATACAATGTATAATGCAGGGAAGAACAAAACCCATCATACAAGACTACAAGGCCCTGCTATGAACAGCATTTACCACCATCATCCTAATAATGCTGACTATTGATCTAAACAAAATACCCATGCAAATGTACCGGGGGTGGGGGTGGGGGTGGAAAGCAGGCAATGGGGGATGGTTAAAGAGCCAACCAGAGGAGGGAGTCAAGGAATCATGCTTGTAACTGACAAAGCCAGAAGGAGCGACATATGCATGTTACTTAGAGATGCCGAGGCTGAAAGTTATCAATGGCTGCCTGTAGAGTAGGGGTTATTTTTTATAATGACTCTTGTAGAATAACAGGCCATTTAAATCGTAAACATGCATGACTTAGATAAAAATCAAAACTCAACATAAAGAAAATACTTCAAGGCAGTAACTTATGAGTACGTTAGTCAGAGGAAGAGAACCAGGAGGAGACCAATAGTAAGAGAGGCACTGCAAGGAACTGACTTGTGTGACCGTGGGGGGCTGGCTGGGCAAGCCCGAGACAACCCCCCCACCCCCGTCAAGAAGGGCAGACTGGGACGCAGGCACCCACTGAAGTTGTTCTCCCTGGGTAGAACTTCTTCCTCAGGGAAGCCTCAGCTCTGCTCTTAAAGCCTTTCCACTGGCTGGATCAAGCCCACTCAGATTAGTGAGGATCATCTCACTAATGAGGATCAGTAGCTGATGATAGCTGCTAATCACTTCCATGAAACTCCTTCCCAGCAACATAGGTTAGCATTGGATTGAAGAGCTGGAGACAGAGAAACCTGACGTGGCGCTGGGTAACACACTCCCGCTCCCCACCTGCTCTGTCTGATGGTTGCCCTACGAGCTCTCACTTGTGCTTCAGTCACTGGAGAATCTGGACGGCTTCTCACACGTGTACATAGCAGTGCTCCATCAGAGGTCCCGAAGTGTGGAACACACTTCTCTGCATAAACTATTTTTGCCAGCTCCTTCCATAAATGACTATTCTGTATTAGTATAAAAACACAATGGGAGGGGAAAAAAGGAAATACCAACAGCAAAAACTGAAAAAGAAAAAATAAACATAAAACTCACTTACCCACCTCCCAAACTAAGTGTGAACAAAACAGCAGGAACTACTAAAGATGAGAGCCGAATGAAATAGAAAGCAAATCAATGTGATCCACAAAACCAAATGCAGCTTTTCTAAGGAGATGAATAAACTTCTGGCACGCGAGATTAAGAGACAAAGAGCGAGAGCACAAATAAACATCAGCAATAAAACAGGGCATGTAAGTACAGATGGATCCAAGATTTTAAAAAATCTTCTGTAGGGCACCTGGGTGGCTCAGTGGGTTAAGCCGCTGCCTTCGGCTCAGGTCATGATCCCAGGTTCCTGAGATCCAGCCCCACATCGGGCTTTCTGCTCAGCGGGGAGCCTGCTTCTCTCTCTGCCTGCCTCTCTGCCTACTTGTGATCTCTGTCAAATAAATAAATAAAATCTTTAAAAAATCTTATGTAAATAATATAAGCAACTTCAATGTGGTACATTTGAAAGCCTAGATAAGTGGGCAATTTCTAGAAAAATACGTTTTAAAAATTGTTGCCAAACCACAACTATAAAAATGAGATGGCAGGGGCAAAAAAAAAAAAAACAGTCACAGGGCTGGTAATTATAATAGAAGTAAGAAAACACCAGTTTCAGCACAAAGTGCTGAGCACTTTTTAAAAATGCTTTTTACATGCATGAACTGGGCTGATCCTTACAACTCTGCAGGGTGGGTACTAAGGTTATGTTTCTTCTACATATTTTATTTTTTTAAAGATTTTTAAAGATTATATGTGATTTTTAAAGATTTTATGTGGTGTGAAAGGGCAGGTTCTTTAGACTAACGTCACTTATGAGCAGAGATGCAAAAATCCTAAATGAAATAGTAAGTGAAAATGAGCTATGAATTAAAAGAGTAACACTTTCTGGACAAATAGGGTTTATTCCAAGAATAAGGATGCCTCAATATTAGACTATTAATTCAAAATATTAACCTCTCAAAGGAAAATAAACATCTCAGTATATACAGAAACAGTACCCAAAATTCAACATTTATTTGTGATTTTAAAAAATACCTCTCAGCAAACAAAAAATTGAATAGTCACTCCAAAAATCAGCAGCCAACTATTCAATATTGTATTGAAGACCTTGGCTGATAAATAAGAAAAAAAGAAACTATCAGAATTGGAAAGGAACTGCCATTATATATAATATATCCAAAATAATCAACTAATAAAACAAAAATCAGGAAGATCATTATTCAAGTATCATTAGTTTAATGCAGTAATAATACAGAAAATGAAATATTAACCCATCAGATAGCAAGAAAGCTCACAAAATATGAAGGAATAGTCTTAATAAAAATGTATCAAATTCTGATGGAGAACAAACTTTCACTATAGGACATGAAGACTTTATGGAGAAAGAGGAAATGGGAGGGAGGATTCCTTACTGGGTTGTTGATCATATTATTATCAAACTGTTCTTTATATATCCTGGACAGAGTCTTTTGTCTGACAGAGAAGTGTTGTCCATGCTGTCTTGTCATTTTCCTAACAGTGTTCGGGACAGCAAAGGTTTTTGATTTTGATAAACTCCGATTTTTCAGTGGTTCGTGGTTTTTTAATAGTTCATGGTTTTCGTGGCCTACCTAAGAAACTGTGCCTATCCCACGATCGCTCAGATATCCTCCTTTGTTTTCTTGTAGAAGTTTTAGAGTTTTTGATTTTACACTGGCCCCGAGTGTGTGTGATTTTTTTAAGTATTTGATAATACAAATCCCAAATAAAATTTAGAGTTGCCCTTGCGAACCTGTCATACTGGAGATGAGTATCTCTACCGCCAATGGTGGATCCAGAAATTATAGATAGATAATTGCACAAGAAAGATTCTATCGCATGACACAACCTGAGCGAGGAACAGTATCCCTGAAGGCACTTCCTAAAAGCCTGGGCTTCCAGAACTGAAGGTCCTCCAACTTCCTTAGAAACAACTTCTTCAGGGGCGCCTGGGTGGCTCAGTGCCTCCGGCTCAGGTCATGATCTCAGGGTCCTGGGATCGAGCCCTGCATCGGGCTCTGCTCAGCAGGGAGCCTGCTTCTCCCCCTCACACACACCTGCCTCTCTGCCTACTTGTGATCTCTCTCTCTGTCAAATAAATAAAGAAAATCTTTAAAAAATAAATAAATAAAAGCAAAGAAACTGAGGCAGAGAAAGGATAAACCACCTACCCAGAATGCTCTAGTCAGAAACTGGCAGACTTGGGATAGAGATCCCAAGATCTCTGACTCCAACTCCCACATCCTTAGCCGCAAGACTACACTCACTCAGGACTGACGGAACCTTTTGAAACTCCCTCCCGTGGATGAGACAACTGCCTCAGGTGACCTGAGGCTGACAAGCTCACGGGTGGGCAGCAGTTGTGTGAAGCCAGTCACCTGGTCCCAAACCTTTACTGCTGGCCCCACCTCACTCCCTCATTTCCTTCTGTTCAACATTTGCCTCAAAAGGGACACCCTGAAGAATGGGCTTGAAAGACTACCGGGAGCAGGCTGGGGGGAGGCAGGGTTTGAAACTGAGGCAAGAATGGGAAGGAAGGGATGGCTATCTCCAGACAGAGAGCTTTCAGGAGCACAGGAAGCTAAAGGTGAGGAGGAAGGGCTGGAAAGAAAATGCCTGGGGACAAAGTGCAGGCAGGGAGTAGCTAAAGATGCCATAAAGAGAAGGAATGAGGGTGGAAATGCGATTTCTAAGGAGGTGGGCAAGGAGGGAGCTCAAAGGGCTAAGTGTGGGAAGGGGAGAAGCCCGGAGAGAGAGGGAAGGATGAGAGGAGACTGAAAACAGAGGTGTGGGACGAAGACTGGCCAACATGGCTCCATCCTCTGCATCAGGTAGAGACTCACTGAGAGCATAACAACGAGCAGCTGGAGAGCACAGAAAGAACCCCTACTAGCCCGAGATACAGCGCAGGGTTGAACGCTAAACAGTTTGCAGTAATTACAGATTGTTGCACAGGGAGCCTACAGCACTACCCAGTCTGGGCTGTGAACAGATCAAATCCCACAAATCAAAAGCCTACAAATCCAAGAATCTGTCAGTTTTGCAAGTAGGAAGATCCTTGGGGAAAGTTCTTGGCTGTGACCTTGCTAGTACAACCCTAAAATACCCTTTACAAGAGAGTCGTAGCCCCAGTTTTGTTCTTGAGAGTGAAATCCCATCTGCGGTTCCTGCTGGAACAGCACTGCCATCACGGGCTGTGCAGGGCCAGCCCACCCTTCACGCGTGGCACACACCCACAACACCTGTGGCGCTGATGGAGCCGTGAAAGCGGCCACAGCGCCAGGCCCAGAGGAAGGAAATAGAGCAGGAAAATGAACAACGGAGAGGGTTTCCCTTTTATTGCTAGAAGTTACTTCGTTCTGGCGGGTGGGCTGGCATCTGCGGAACTTAACAGAGAGATGGTCAAGGGGAGGCCTGGAAGACAACCTTGCTACTCAAGGAAGAATCAAAATTATGCCACGCAATCATTTCTGACCTATGACACGAAGTTATTTTTCCTTTCTTCCTTTGCCTCCTTCTCCTCTTTTGCACTTCTCTCTCTCAATTCCTTCCTCCCTAACCAGGGATACTGGTGTACACAGGAAACAGAGATGAGAGAGAGAGAGGAAAGGAACAGCTCCTATGAGAAGCCAACTGCTTTGCAGGGTGAGAAAACTCTAGTCACTGTTGCTACTTGACTTTGAATCCCCAGTGCCTAGACAGAAGGTCTAGGGATTAGTAGACATTCAAATGATAGCGCTTATTCTATCAACATACAGCCATATATTACTTACAGCCAATCTAGTTATTATTTTAATTACAACTGTAATCACTATTGCCGCTGCATGACCACGGAAGGAGGTTGGACGCAGACACTGTCCGAGAGCGCCAGCTGAAGAAGTCTTGATCTACTACAGGCAGGAGAAGCTAATGAGCTGGTCTGACCAAACAGGACACTGACAGGATGCTCACGGGCAAGAATGGGACTTCTATGGCCTTGGTATCAGAACCAAGGTCCTCTCCCTCTCTTGTAAAGCATGACAGTTTATAGAGCACTTCATGACGTCATTCAACTCTCCGTCTCTGCAGCAGAGTAGGTGGCCTGATCCCCATTTGCACAGAAGGAATTTTACTCAGAGAGGAACCGTGATTTGCTACCAGTCACACACCCGATGAGTGGCGAGATAGCCTTGGAGGTCAGGTCTTCCGACAGTGTGTTGATGTTCTCTCAAAGGCTGGCCCAAGACTGGCCAGGGCCACCTGAAGCCAGAGAGGGAGTTCAAGCCAGCCACAGGGGAGAGCAGGAGCCAAGTAAAAGGGATGAGGGGCCCAGTCTGAAATTACCTCAGGCCACCACCTGGGGTGACACTAATCAGAGATTCAGAAACATCAAAATTCAGAATGTTAAGGGCAGCAGCCATCACAGTAGCATTGTCTTTTAATGGTTGTTATTTTATTTTAAAGATTTTATTTATTTAACAAAGAGAGAGAGATCACAAGTAGGCGGGCGGGGGTGGGGGAGAGCCCGATGCTGGATCCATCCCAGGACCCTGGGATCATGACCTGAGCTGAAGGCAGAGACCCAACCCACTGAGCCACCCAGGGGCTCCCTGATTGTGATTTTAAATACAGGGCTCACTTGATCCTTATCCTAAACCTCTGATGTAGTATTAGCTCCATTTTACATGAGGAAGCACAGGGTCAGGGAGCTAAGCAACTGGCCTGTGCTGGTCTCCTGGGTAAGAAGAGGCAGAGACAGGACCCTCACCTCCAGCAGCCTGCAGGTCCACATCCACATACCTTCCGCCATGCCAACCAGCTTCCCTAAAGCGCTTCCTTCCATGTGATTCTGCGCATCCCATGACTCCCCTCCTTCCATACTTGTCCGTGGCATCCTCCATCGCTTCTTGGTTAACCTGCCTGCGGGGCTCTCAAGGGACAATGTGCACAGAGAACAGTACGGGATGGAGGTAGCAGAAGTAGCCAGAAAAGCCAGGGATGGGACCCGCTGGGGCCCTGGACATCTTCGCTAGGACAGCCCTGGCAGCAGCCCCTCTGAGCATGAGAACCCAGAAGGGCCAAACCTGAGAAGCTGAAGAACAGGACCATATACACCCAAGAGTACTGGCAGCCGAGACAGCCCTGGACCAGGAGACACGAGGCTCTGCCAGCAGCCAGCTGACCAGCCCGGGAAGATCATTCCAGCTTCAGAGAAAAGGAGACACGTGCCACCTGTCCCTTCTTACCTAAGCAGGGTGTGGCGGGGGTGGGAAGAAGAGGACCATATTCTTCTCAAAGCAACCCACAGATATAAGGCAACCACTACACTTGAGGCATTGCCCACTCTCGCCGACTTCTAGAACCACTATTCACACAAGAGTTTCTGAGAAGGCTCTTCTAGAACTGGATTCATTAATGATCTGATGAGATCACAGGCAGCCTGTGTGGAGCAGACTTAAACCATTTAATCATGAAGCCCTTGCAGCAGATGGCACGGATTCTGTGCTGGGGCCCCAGCTGGCCTGGCTTCTCCAGCACGACACGGATGGCCTGGCGACCACGCCACGGCTCAGAGTCACTGTACTTTGTGGCTGGGAAATTCCAAACTACAGAGCTTTCGTATTCAAAGCGTACACGTCCTTGCAATGATTCTCACTCTGAAAAGGGTTCAGCGACCTTAAAAAGAAAGGCGCCTCTGGGTGGCTCAGTGGATTAAGCCGCTGCCTTCGGCTCAGGTCATGATCTTGGGGTCCTGGGATCGAGCCCCGCATCGGGCTCTCTGCTCCGCAGGGAGCCTGCTTCCTCCTCTCTCTGCCTGCCTCTCTGCCTACTTGTGATCTCTCTCTGTCAAATAAGTAAATAAAATCTTTAAAAAAAAAAAAAGAAAAGAAAAGAAAGCCACCCGGAAACAGGCCCGGGGTTAGGAAAATGCTGCTTCTGACAAGCCCACAGTAAAAACAACCTGATAGAAATCATACCTACAAAGGCAGCTCTGCATCCACAGCGCAGCTATTATAAATAACACTGCAGTAAGCAGAGGGGTGCACATAGCCTTTTGCCTTTGTGTTTTAGCATCCTTCAGGTAAATACCCAGCTGTGTGATTACTGTTTTTAACTTTTTGAGGAACTTCCATGATGTTTTCCACAGTGGCTGCACCAGCTTGCATTCCCGCCGGCAGTACATGAGGGTTCCTCCAGGTGTCCACCAACTGATAAATGGATAAAGAGGTTGTGGTGTGTATCTACAGTAGAATATTACTCAGCCATCAAAAAGAATGAAATCTTGCCATTTGCAATGACATGGATAGAGGTAGAGAGTATAATGCTAAGCAAAATAAGTCTGCCAAAGACAAATACCGTATGATTTCACTCATGTGGAATTTAAAAAACAAATGGACAAAGGAAAAGAGACAAAGCAAGAAACAGACTCTTAACTATAGAGAACAAACTAATGGATACCAGAGGGGAGGTGGCTGGGGGATGGGTGAAATAGGTCATGGGGAATAAGGAGCGCACTTGTGATGAGCGCCAGGTGACGTATGAAGTGCTGAATCACTACATTTTACACCTGAAACTAATCTAACACTGTATGTTAACTACACTGGAATAAATGGGGGGGGGGGGGGAGGCATTTCTGCAACTGAGGGCAAAGGCAAGGCTGTAATGTGGACGGAAAATCATGCCATCCCAGCCCTGAAGACCAGTCTCCCTGGTTTCAACCGCCACAGGCATACTTTATTTGACCTATATGAAATTGCCTACCCACTCCCAACCAGGGTTTTCAAAAATGTTTAATGAGTTGCCAATTTATTTCACATTAAACAGAGGCTTCCACTGGCTCTTGAAAACTTCATTGAGAGTCCTGGGTCCACAGCCCTGCACAGCAACTCTGCCTGGCACCACTAGAGGGCGGGCCTCTCCTCCAGGCACAGGCTTGCCACAGACAACGGCGGGCACTCGAGCTTCTCCTGCTTTCTGGACTGGCTTCTGTGAGCAGCTGATTACATCCGATCTAAATTATGGCCTAATTTAGATGTGGACAAACATTGGTGCTGAATGACCACAGGCCAGGGATTGGGGGTCTGGCTATGGCCCGCGGGCTGCCCCAAACTTCAAGAGCGGAGAGTGGGAAGCGAAAGACTCGGGATGGAAACACAGTCTGCAACCACTTGGCAGCCTTTACCGGGGCCCCCTGTTCCACTCAGCTGATCAGAAGGCCTCCTCTCTGGAGACAGGAGCTTGCGTACCTTTGTTATCTTTCCATAACGCTGAAGACGGAAAACCAAATGATAAAACCACCTTAATCTTTTCTTCAGGGTTCTGAGGAGATGACCATAAATGGGTCTGATTCTTAAATCCCACACCAGGACTGATAAAAGATGCAGTGGGCATGAGTTCTCTAAGGACAGGGCCAGTCTGGGAGAAAATCATGGAGCTCTTCACCCTCCCGGAACCCCACATGGGACAGGACATCAGACATTTTCATCCTGGTGTGGCATTTCAGTTAGTGAGTTTTTTCCTTTAAGGGCATTTGCACCGCAAGGTGTGAGACTATTCCCAGGTAAAAATGCTTCCACCATCAGGAGAAAGACAAGGAGGGCCCCTGCAAAGGACCATGAGCACAGCTGTCCGTTCCTTATCACGGTAGCCCTGCTGCAAATTAATTTTTAATACCAAATGAATGAACCTGTCAACGAGCCTGGTGCTGAAAATTCCCATCGATAAACATTTCTTAGAGTGGAGGCATATTTCCATCCCCTGTAAAATGCAATTACCTGGCATCTTAATTAATCATACTTCATGCTAAGATTCAGGTTCTGACAGAATGGAACATAGGCTAGCAAGTCTGATGGAGGAAAAGTCCGGGATCCCAGGCCAGAGGGAGATCACAGTGAGGAGGGGAGGGTGAGGCATCGCAATCGTGAGACTAAGAACAGAGTAGTAAACCCTACCGTTCCCCCCCTCAGCTAGCTCTGCTTCCAACTCGGGCTGAAAGCCGTGGGTGGGTATCCATCCTCCCTCGCTTTCACCGAGATAATGGAGAATAAGCCTCTGGCCAGCTGTGACGACAAATAACGAATATCCTGGTGAGTTATTAAAGGACCAGCTCTGATCTCAATTTCAGTTGGGGGATGGGGTGGCAACTTAAAGCAGCCACTTCCGTAGCTCTCCTAAATGCAGTATCAAGTCCCACTTCATTTTAATCTTCCCCAGGAACACACGCAATACCTCGCCCCAGGAAGGATTAACGTACATTTTTCTAGAAGTGAAATGAATGGTCTAAGAATTTAGGCCTGGCATAAGATGGCACATGAAGCCAAACTCAAATCAAATCACATCCTAAAAGAAGAGCCCAAATTTTTGCATTTAAATCGCTATGCAACTTGTATATAGAGAATCATCATAATGGCAGCATCTCCATTTTTTGGTAAGTCAGCTGCCTTCTATGAAGATAACCTGATAGGAGACATTAAATCCCTTCCCCACCCGTGCCAGCATTCCTAAGAGAAGAGGGAACAAAAGGAATCAGAGTGCAGGTAATAGCTCTCACCCAAAGAACAAAGCAGTCAAAGACACATTTTAATATGAAATTGTGCCCTCCAGTTTCTGCATCCAAATGTCAGTTCTGCCCCCCAAAATCCAATGTGAATGGATTTATGCAAGGTGCAAAAGAGAAAAATTATTATTATTACAATAATCATTGACTAGACCAAGAACAACAGATGCAAACAGCACAGACTGGATCACTCTGCTATATAAAAGCATCCCATTTCTTTTCACACAGAAAATATCTTGCTTTAAAGATAGTCAAAACGCCTAAGGAGAGAGACACTGAACCCAGAACCTCGTACCACCTCAACTACGTGAAGTTTTTTCCTCTTGCCCAGGGCTTCACTCTGCAAGTCATTCACACTCTTCAGTGAGTTCTTCTGGCCTCCTAAAACGCTGTTTATTTTCTCTCCACCTGCCCAACTTGCTCCAGTAAATCCTTTGTGAGAGGTAACACGGAAGCCTAGTGCCTCCAGAAAAACTGTTAAGGAAAAAGGACCTTACCACTTCTGGCAGCAGCCTCGTTGAGAGGTCATGGATGGCTTTGACCACTATACATATGGATGACAGAAGGAATATCACCCCCAAGATGACACAGGCTCTGCAAAGAAACAAAACATTGAGAATCTTAACTGGGAGAAGTCCACTCCTCTTTTTTACACAATAATGCAACCCAAAGTACCGGTACCCAACCGTAATTCGCCACATGACCACCATGACCACCCCCCACCCCACCCCCACCCCCATCTCAGAAGTGATCCTGAATCATCTCTAGGATCCCAGGCCAGTTGATCAGCAAAACCAACCCCAAGGGAAAAGGGCTCACCATCCTACATGATCTCAGAGCATCCCATGAATGCTGGCATGGGAGGAATTTCAAGGACAGTAAATCCATCCCTTCGGCCTGGCGACACAATATGCCAGTTCACCTCCAGCTGGAGGGTTCAGAGCCTAATAGCCAAGAGTGAAGGCTCTGGCCTGAGACATCCCAAGCTCTATCATTTAATACGCTTGATCTTGGTCAAGCTACTGAACTTCTTTTAGCTTCACCTGTCAAATGGAAAAAATATTTCCACCTGAAGATGAAAATGAGCATCCAAATAATTAAATAAATAAATAAGTAACCCATTGATGTGGGCCTGAACAAAGGAAAAGTCCATTCTGAATGTCTCTTCCCGATACGACGTGATAGACACCACTGTATTTTCCCAAAGACTGGAAGGAAGAATGATTGGTGACAACAAAAGGTAGAGTGTTTATGCCAAGAGGAAGCAATTCTTTAAAAAGAAAGGAGAGGAGGAAAGGAAGAATGAGTTCAACCGAGATACCAGCACAGGAGGTGGCAGGAGGAGAACGAGGGGGTGTGGGGCAGGGGTTGGTAGGACATCTTGGGGAGCTCAGGATGTTGGAGCTTTCTCTGGCAAACCAGACGCCAACAATGGGCAGGAAAAGCAAAGATGAAAAATGAAAGTAAATATGAGGAAATGATGATAGTAATACAGGAGTCAAAGCACCAAATGAAAACCAAAATAGAGAAAAAATGAATGACTACCATTAGCTCTAGGTCATTCCTATCCCAACCTGATGTCCCCATCACTTGGCAGCCTCCTGAGCCCTTTTTTCTCTCACCTATCAAATCATTTTTCATTGTCCATCTTGGATTCCCTTCTCTGGGTAACAGAACAACCCAAAATTGCCCACATAACTTTGAAGTAACACCTACTTAATTAGAATCCTAATGGACAGACATGCTCCCCCAAACCTCAAAGTCAGAAATAAGCAGGTAAATAAGGCCGCTTGAGCCCAGTCATTAGGCTTCTAATGCATACTCTAATTGTAGGTTTTGGTCTTTCAAAAACAGACAGAAAGAAAGGATTATCACAGATTAGTGCATAACACAAAAATATAGAGATTGTAGGAAAAATAATGAATGGGCTGGGGATCTTGAGCAAAAAAGGACCCAGACCCATGCACAATGAGTGATCTGCCATGACTGCTGTACATCCCCAGAATGAGCCTGGGTTGGGGGACACACAGACTCACAGAGGAGATAAGATAATTCAGGCAGTAAGTACTCACTAAGTTAGTGGCAGGAGGGAAGAACACTGACATGAGGCACTAAGCCTGGGGCTGGTAATCCCAGTCCTGGCAGGGCTATAGGGCAAAAGGGGCTGCAGCCAGGAGGGGCATCATGAGGGAATGAGGTCCATCTACTGGAGGCCCTTCAGTGATGAGATAGTTGAGCAAAGCTGAAGAATCCTGGGGATCTGGGGATCGGGGGATTAGTGCTCCCAAGGCACTGGCCCCCAAGACCCAGCTGTGCCCATGGGGAAGCAAGCTATGGGCCACTGTGACCAGCACTTGAAATAACCATCCCGACTTGCACATTCTGGGAAGGGGGGTCCCATTTATAGAAAAAGAGCCTCAAGTCAGGATAGGCCTCCAATGTAAGTTGAGCTTTCCTCCATTGAAAAAATTCCTAAGCATTCGCCACAGACTAATTCCCTCTTTCAGATAAAGTCAACCACCAACTCAGTGCTTCTCAACCCAGGGGCAAACTGCACTCACCTGGGGAGTTTTCTGAACAGTTGCCCAGGGACCACACCAATTCAACCGTATCAGAATCTCGGAGCTGTGAACCCAAGCATTTGTGTCAAAGTTCCCAGGCAATTCCCAGAGGCACTGGGGTTGAGAGTCCTGCACCTAGACCCAGCTGGGGCCCTGCCCTGAGGGAGCTTCACGAGGCACAGGAAGCCCCAGCTCCCAGAACAGCAGGTAAGACGGGAGTGGTCACCACAGCTGGTGAAGAACGAAGCGGTCTAATGTCCCTACGAGATGTGCAGCGTATTCTCTCTCTGAGACACAGGTAGGACAGCCACCACTTGGGTGCTAGACCGTCTACAGACAATTTATACAACATCCTCTGGGAGCCTCCATCTCCATACATCCCTGGGGCCGGGGAAAGAAAGAAAGCCAACGGTGATGCTGCAGGAACCCATTTTTCCTGCAGATGACTGCAGAAACACCACAATAATGCACCAAGAACGGATCTGAATTTTGTGTACATTTCTTACGGAGACAAACATAAAAGATGCAATGGTCTCCTTACATACTATCTTGCTCATATATCTTGAAGGAAAATTACACTACAAATCCCTTAAGGTCAAGAACCCTATTTTTCCGTCTCGGTATCTACAGGAGCACAGAGCAGATGCCCCATATGCATCTGGAGAATAGATGTATTTGCTAACTGATTCAGTAATTACTAGATAATTTCTAAGTGTTCCCCCCATGGAGTTTAAGGGGGCATCAGCCACTTACCAATACAAGGGGAAGGACACTCCTACTACTTTAGCCAAAATGCCTATTGAATAGCCTACCTTATAAAACCACTCCAAAATGTAAAGAAAATCAAAAGAAATTGATGCCTTGGTTTACTAACATTGAATTTTACACAAGTATAATATATTTTCTTCAGCAACGTACCTGTGAATATGCTCGAAAATGTTGTAAAGCCCTGTTTTCAGCTACTTTTAAATGTGCTACAAATTCAAACATCATAGTCACCCTTCCTTCACCACTGCTGGGAGCTTGCATGTCAAAGCTGCTCCCCCAGCCTAAACTGGCTATTATTAGCAGAGGGTGATGCTATTTTTTAACATTTTATTAATAATATATTGTGTTTATACAGGAGCTTTGTCCTCAGGCACTCAGAGATCTGCACAGCCGTGCATAAATGCCCTGGAGGCCACTCACCAGATCACAGTTTCTGTTTGTCTGCTGTTTTTCAAGCTGGGAAGGAAAGAGGTGTGTTCCATAAACACAAATGGTCAAAATCAGGACGTCAAGGATTAGGAGGCTTGTCCAAGGTCACCGAGGAGTTTGAGGTCCACTTAGAAACACAACCGGATCTCTTGACTCCCTCCCAGCAGCCAGCCCCAGTCAACCACCTGGCCACTCGAAGACTCTTGGCACCCACGTCGCACCCTCACACGGCCACCACCCTGGGACCGTGGTGGCCTCCAGGATGCAGGCAAGATTTGGGTCAGAAGCCAACACTACAAATACCGCTTCTTTCTGTCACTGTGTGCTGCTTCCTAGTTTAGGAGGGAGCAGAAGGGGAAGCAATGGAGCATCGCTGCCCCATCAGCATGTCATGTGGACTTCACCAGGAGAGGCTGACCTGGCCAGGAAAGGGCAATGTGTCCATGGGCCTGACAGCACCAAGCAGCCAGGTCACTGGAATGAATGCAAATTCCTTCTCTCTCCTGCCCAAACCCCAGAGGAGAAAAACACTGAGTCAGAAAGAAGCAAATGCAATGCCTCCATCATCATAATCCCCCAAATGAACACCAACTGAAGCTGAATTGGAACTCCCACAGGACCACCAGTTGTCCAAGAGTGGTCCACAGAACAGCAGCATGAGCATCACCAGGGAACTTGTTAGAACAGCCCATTTTTGAGTCCACCCCAGATCTGCTGAATCAGAAACTCTGGGGATGGGGCCCAGGAATCTGTATTTTAATAAGCCCTTCCTGAGTTTCTGAAGCACAGTCAAGACAGAGCCTAGAATAGTCTTCCCCAAGACACATTTAATATCTGAAAGATGACTAGTAAAATCCTGAGAAATGACTAAAGCCACTGGCCATCTCTTTTTCTTCTGCTAAAGGCCACAGATTACTAATTGTGCACACCACTGCGATTCTATGAATAACCTTACAGTAAGCATTAATATTTTTTGCCAATGAAATTATAACGGCAAAACCTACTGACAGATACTCTCTCACAACCAAAATGATGTCAGCTTGAAAATTTGGTCCCTTGTCAATTATAGGTTTGGAGGTCTGTGATTCCCATTAATAAAGCCTGAGTCCTATACCAGTTCTAAATTATTTTCTATCAGATCCAAACAGCCAAACAGGAGAAGTTTTGTCTAGTCATCCCCTAATTTACAAAAGACCTAAAACACAGCAGCCCTGGTAATTAATCAGTTCAGTCCACAGCTTAAAGTGTCAATGTTTTATTTATCATCTTTCATCCTGGTGCCCAAAGCACTTGTAATCTGGGCCACTGTTCAAATGTGAAGTAATGAAAAATAAAAGACAGGTGATGAGCACAAACATAGTACTTAGGGGTGGGAGGTTGGGGCAACCTGAGGGTTTTGAAGGGTCAGGGGTGGGAGGTTGGGGGAACAGGTGGTGGGTAATAGGGAGGGCACGTTTTGCATGGAGCACTGGGCGTTGTGCAAAAAGAATGAATACTGTTACGCTGAAAAAATAAATAAAATGGGAAAAAAAAAAAACATAGTACTTAGGGATGCACAGTCTCTGGTGTTATTTTATTCTAGCTAGATTCTCTCTCCCTTCATGTGCTCTGCCATTTTAAATAAAGCCAAAAAGTCCATCTGAAGGCAGGAAAAAGGGAAGGAGAAAGTGAGGAATGGGCCATGTCTCATTCTCTATGATGCCTACACCAAACACTAATTCAAGACCACCATCTTCCCCCTTCCCTTTATTCTCCTAAGCTCTAGACCCCACCTCCTTTCACACCCACATTCCCATCTCTCTTCTCTACCTTCATCCTCATCCATCTGCTACACAGTGAACAGGCTGTGGTGTGAATGGTTCCTCAGACCAGAGGTCTCCAGGAAAGCGGTCCATACACTCTCCATGGTAAGATCGTCCATCTCCCCAATGTGTAACCCCCAACTCACATGTAACCATCTTCCTCAACAAATGGCCCTTTGTTTATATCTGTATGCATGTACAAGCTAAGACCCACCCAATTAAAATCTCACACAGGACTGTTTTTTTCCTGGCTTCAATGGTAAAGACAAAAGTCAACGTGAGGGATTTATAAGAGAATTAGATTCTACAATAATGCAGTACCATAGAATTTTCTGTGATGAGGGAGTGTTCTATTTCTCACTGTCCAGTATGGTAGCCACTACCCGCATGTGGCTACTGATTCTTCAAATGTAGCTAGAGCAACTGAAGAAAAGGAATTTTCATTTTAATTACTTTCAATGAATTATAATTTAAATGGGCACATGTAGATAGTTATGTATCGGACGGTGGAGCTCTCAAGGTTGTGCTGAAAATACGGATTCATCAGTGCATATGTACATAGGTATGTTGTCTCTATCTATCTGTACTCTCTCTCTATTTTCTCAATAAGAAGGAAAGAAAAATTAAGAAAGAGAGGAAGGGAAGATGGGTGAGAGGGAAGGAGGGAAGGAGGGAGGAAGGGAGGGAAACCCAAAAGCTACTCATCAGGATCAGGTAAATTTATGTGGGTTGGCAGCCTCTGCTGTTGCATAGGAGCACCATGCCTTTAGTATTCTCTGCTAACGAATGCACCACTTCCTTCCATCCAGTAAACCCCTCCCACTCCCTGGGTTCACATGCCAAGTCTCACTCTTGTTCTCATCTATTGTCAGCCAATCACAGCCACAGCTACTGCTCCACCAGGGGCAACTGCATTTTTTTTTTAGAAGGGGATTTGTACTTCAGTCATTCGCATTTTAAGATCTACATGCCAAGCCCTGAAGTTAAGGAAGACACAATCTATTTGCAGTCTCCGGAGAGCACAAATGTAGGATGGAAACTTGAAAATCATCACAGGAAGTTATTACTTATGAATGTGAAAATGGGCCAGAAACAAAATGAACATAGTAACATGGCAAGATACAACCTGGGGACAGAGTGGGAAGGAAAGAGGACTCTGCAGTGTGACATTTTTTTTTTTTTTTAGTAGTTTTAAAAAATATTCAGTGGAGAGAGAGAGTGCATGAGTGAGGAGAGGGGCAGAGGGAGAGGGAGAAGCAGAGTCCCCGCTCAGCAGGGAGCCTAGTGCAGGGGTCGATCCCAGGACCCTGAGATCATGACCTGAGCAGAAGGCAGACGCTTAACTGACTGAGCCACCCAGGCACCCCTGCAATGTGACATTTAAGCTAGGTCTAGAAGAATGGACAGGAATCATTAAGCAGAAAAAATGGAAGGCTAGGGAGGACACTCCATGCAGAGGGGAACTTGGTGAACAAAAGCATGAAGACCTAGCACTGTGGAGCCCTGCTTCAGTGAAAATGCAAAGTAGAGGTGCTACACATGGATACGTTCGTGCTATTAAAGACAGATCACATGTTAGTCCACAAAACAAGTGTCAATAGATCTAGTAAATCTGGAGTCATATCACGCATCTTTACTGACCAAAATGATATGAAACGGGAAGTTAATTACAAGAATACAAGTGGAAAAAACACAACCACATGGAGGCTAAACATGCTATTAAGCAACCAATGGGTCAAGAAAGAAATCAAAAAGGAAATTTTAAAAAACACCCAGATACAAATGGAATTAGAAACACAATGGTTCAAAATCTTTGGGACACAGCAAAAGCAGTTCTGAGAGGCAAGTACATGGCAATACAGAACTACCTCAAAATTTAAGAAAAATCTCAAATCACAAATAAACAATTGGACTTTATACCTAAAGGAACTAGAAAAGGCCATAGTTAGTATAAAGAAGGAAATAATAAAGATCAGAGTTGAAATAAATTAAATAAAATCCAAAAAATGAAACTAAGAGTTGATCATTTGAAGAGATAAACAAAATTGATAAATCTTTAGCCAGATACATCAAGAAAAAAAAAGACTTAAATAAAATCAGAAATGAAAGAGGAGAATTTATAACTTATACTACAGAGATACAAATAATTACAGACAATACTAAGAAAACTTATATGCCAACAATTTGGACAACCCAGAAGTAGATAAATTCATAGAAACACAAGATCTTGCAAATTTGAATCATGAAGAAAAAAGAAAACATGAACAGATTACTAATAACAACACTGAAATAGTAATAAAAAATTCTCAAAAATCAAAGTCCAGAACCAGATGGCTTCCTAAGTGAATTCCACCAAACATTTAAAGAAGAGTTAATACCTTGTGCACCTGAAGCTAATATAACACTGTATGGTAACAATACTGAAATTAAAAAACTCAAAAAATTTTTAAAAGGATGAGGAAAAGAGGCTTTGGAAAAGCGGGGCGGGGTGGGGGGGGGAACTAATAACTATTCTTCTCAAACCATTCCAAAAAATAGAAGAGGAAGGAATGCTTTCAAATTCACTCCATAAGATCAGCATTGCCCTGGTAACAAAACCAAAGACACTACCAAAAACAAAACAAAACAAAAAGTTATAGGCCAACGTCTCTGAGGAATATAAATGCAAAAATCCTCAACAACATATCAGCAAACTGAATTCAACAATGCATTAAAAGGATCATTCTTCATGATCAAGTGAGATTTATTCCAGGAATGCAAGAGCAGTTCAATATGCACAAATCAACAGTATGACAGACCACATTAACAAAGTTAGGGTAAAAATCATATCACCATCTCAGTAGATGCAGAAACAGCATTTGACAAGATTCAATATCCATTCATGATAAAAACACTCAATAAAGTGGATTTAGAGGGAACTCTAAACCCTTATCAATATGATAAAGGCCACATATGACAGACCTATAGCTAACATACTCAGTGGTGAAATGCTGAAAGTGCCTCCTCTAAGATCAGAAACAAGACAAGGATGTCTACTCTCACCACTTTTATTCAACATAGTACTGGAAGCCCTATCCATAGCAATCAGACAAGAAAAAGAAAAGGCATCCCAATTGGTAAGAAAGAGGAAACTGTCACTAACTGCACATGATACTATACAGAGCAATCCTAAAGACTCTAACAAAAAAAAAAAAAAAAAAAAAAAACCCAAACAAACAAAAATTAAAAAACCCTCTTAGAAATAATAAATGAATTCACTAAAGGTGCAGGATACAAAATTAGTACATAAATCTGTTGTTTCTATACACTCATAATGCAGTGGCAGAATGAGAAATTAAGAAAAACAATCCCATTTATAATTAAATAAAAAAGAATAAAATATCTAGGAATAAATTTGATCAAAGATGTGAAATGAAAGATACATATTTTGAGAATCATAAGACAATGATGAAAAAAACTGAAAACAACGTAAATAATGTAACAACAACATAAATAAACCATGCTCATGAACTGGAAGACTATTGTTAAAATAACCACACTACTCAAAGCAATCTACAGAGTTAATGCAATCCCTATCAAAATGCTAACAGCATTTTTCAAAGAGCTAGAAAAAATACTCCTATAAACTGTATGGAACCACACATACCTCAAACAGCCAAAATAATCTTTAGAAAGGAGAACTAAGTTAAAGGCATCAAGATCCCAGATTTCAAAATGAACTACAAAACTGTAACAATCACAAGAGTATGGTACTGGCACAAAACCAGATACAAAGATCAACGGATCAGAATATAGAACCTAAAAATAAACCCAACCTTGAATGGTCAAGTAATGTACAACAAAGAAGGCAAGAATATAAAATGGGGAAAAGAAAGTCTCTTCAGTAAACGGTTTTGGAAAACCTGGATGGCTACATGCAAAAGAATGAAACTGGACCATTTCTTACATCACACACAAAAACAAACTCAAAATGAATTAAAGACCTAAATGTAAGACCTGAAACCATAAAGCCACTTAAAAGAAAACACAAGCAGTAAATTGCTGAACATCAGCCTTTGCAATATTTCTCTGGATCTGCCTCCTCAAGCAGGGGAAACAAAAGCAAAAATAAATAATTGGTACTACATCCAACTCAAACCTTTTGCGCAGTGAAGGAAAACATCAACAAAAGGGTAACATGGGAGGAGGTATTTGCAAATGATATATCCAATAAGGGGTTAATATTCAAAATATACAAAGAACTTACACAACTCAACACTAAAACAAACAAACAAACAAAAAAAAACAAAACACACCATACTCCAATTAAAAATGGGCAGATGACCTGAACAGACATTTTCCAAAGAAGACATCCAGATGGCCAATAGACACATGAAAAGATGCTCAACATCACTCATCACCAGGGAAATGCAAATCAAAACCACAGTGAGAATATCACCTCATTCATACCTGTCAGAATGGCTAATCTCAAAGAGACAAGAAAAAACAAGCGTTGGTGAGGCTATGGAGAAAAGAGAGCCCTCCTACACTGTTGGTGGGAATGCACGCTGGTGCAGCCACTGTGGAAAATGGTATGGAGGTTCCTCAAAAAATTAAAAATAGAGATACCATAAGATCTAGTAATTCTACTTCTATTTACCCAGAGAAAATAAAAACACTAATTTAAAAGATATATGCACCCCTATGTTTACTGCAGAATTATTTACAATATCTAACATATGGAAGCAATTTAAAGACCCATCAACAGATGAATAAGTAAAATATACCACACACACACACACACACACACACGTGCATGCGCACAGTGGAATATTATTCAGCCATAAAAAAAAAAGGAATGAAATCTTGCAATTCACCTAACTTGGACAGACCTAGAGAGTATAATGCTAGGTGAAATGGGTCAGTCAGAGAAAGACAAACACCATATGCTTTCACATCCATGTGCATCTCAAAACAAAAAAAGCAGAAACAGACCATTAAATACAGAGAACTAGTAGTTGCCACGAGGGGAGGGAATGGATGAAATAGGCAAAGGAGATTAAGAGATACAAACTTCCCAATATAAAGTCAGTCAGCCACAGAGATGAAAATTACAGCACAGGGAATATAGTCAGTAATACTGTAATAACTGCGTGGTGACAGATGGTAACCACACTTATCATGGTGAGCATTTTGTAGTGTCTATAATCGTCAAATCACCGCATTGTATGCCTGAAACTAGTATTGTATGTCAACTGTACTTCAATTTTTAAAAAAATTTGTAATTAAAAAAAAGGGGGGGATATTCCCGGAGCATTTGGCCTAAGGAGAGCAGCAAGGCAAGTGCCACATGAAGAGTGTCCCTCTGTGTCCTGAACGTCCCCCCAAGATGGCAGGTGCAAAACCAAGTCTCTTAGATGGTGCACAGCCCGGAGTGTTGTATTTGATAGGTACATATTTCAACACACAGTAGGAAAAAACCCAATTATCACCCCAAGCCTTCAAAGATATTATTCCTTAGGGGAAAATTAAGATTACATTTAGGTAAAAATTCAGTAGATAACAGCATAGGTGATATGCAGATCGGGCAAAGGTCATCAAGGTGAAATACATTTCTGAGTGATGACAGGAAGTCACTGGAGGAGTTTAAGCAAGGAAGACGCACAGCGTCATCTGGGCTTCACAAAGACCCTCTGACTGTGGGCGGGTTTGACAGGTGAAGGGAAACAAACTAGAGGCAGCAGATCAGCTGGGAGACAACGCTGGTGGCCAAGAAAACAAAGTGATGACTCCCCACACAGGGACCAGGACAGCAGAGAGGGATCGATGGGCAAAGACAGGGGCCTACACTGATGCAACTCGGAAACCAACTGGACCGGGACAGTGGGGAAGGACACAAGGACAACCCTGATTTTGAGACTGGCCGAAAGAGAAGAGGTAGTACACGTTTCTGAGTAGGTAGTGTGAGGCTGGCGTGGGGGCTTGCAGGGGGTCTCCTGGGGACTCGCTAGGCTTAAGGAGGTATGCACAGACAGCCAGATACCCTGAGCCTAGCCAGAGAGCAGCTCCTGAGCCCGGCCTCCTGAAGCCATTCTCTTGGAGCCCCCACACCTCATACTGTTGTTCCTGGGGTGTGGAGAGGTGGAAGGAGAGACAGGAACAGAAAGCAGCTCCCTAATAGTTGCCAAACCCTACCCAGTATCCCTGCTTCCAACAGACGCTACAAGGGGACTGCGTGCTGAGTCTCACGACCCAGGCTCTTCCAACCCATCCACCAACACCAATCAACACCTATCACGGTCTAGTGCAAGGATTCAGCAGCAAACAAGAAAGTAAGTAATTCCTTGCTCTCATGGAGCTTACACAGCAGGAGTCAGACGATAAGAAGGTGAGCAAATAAGTCCGGGATGCAGAGAGCAGCATAAAGGAAGAGAATGACGAGTGTTATTTTATACACAGTGTCACGCTTCTCTCTGATGACAGGACATCTGACCAAAGACCTAGAAGAAAGGAGAGTGAGCTGTGCAGGTACGTGGGAAGAGCGCTGTGGCCCGATGGAACAGAGGACAGAGGCTCCCATGCAGGAGGGAACCGGGCTTATTCAGTGAAGAGCGATGAGGCCAGCATGGCTGGAACACAGCATCCATGCAGGGCCTCCAGGTCATCCCCAGGCCTGGGGCATTTTCTCTGAGTGGGACAGGAAACCAACAAAGGAATCATCAAATAAAAGACTTAAATAGGATGGTGATGGCCATGCTGTTGCTAACGAGCCAATGGAAGCAGGGAGACCAAAGGGAAGGTAACTCCACAATGAGCCTCAGAAGAGACGAGGCTAGCAGAGGGCAGAAGTGGAGGTGAGGAGGGGCTGGTTTCCACCAGTTCCTATGAGATCCAAGGCAGCTCTGCTGCTCTTTCACGATTTTCACCTGAGGGAAATAAGCAGTGGACTGGTGGCTCTTAGAAAGATCGTAAAAGGATTTTCAGGGTGAGCCTCTGTTTATCAAGAGAATAAGAATGTTCAGAATCGCTACTTAGGCAAACTGGTTATTCAAAGTGAGCCACGTAAGAATTTTCCCTGTCAGGTCAATTATCAATTTCAACTCTTTCTTAAATATTTACTCAATGTATAACTACTTGTCTATGCACAGAACATGGTAACGGCCTCTACACAAAACACAGGGAAAGAGAGGCTTGCTTTTCCCTTCATACCCCATCATGCTTTCTGTGTGTTTTTTAAACAACACGCAAGTACCACCTACTAAAATAAGCACTATGTCAATCTTGAGACTGAGGGAGGTATTTCCTGAGGGTTTACCAAGTGCCCAAAAACCTGCTATGCACTAGACAGAATGACAAGATACTCCCTTTCCTCAAAGAGTAGAGAAAGGTGGCATTTAAATCACACAGGAATCTCCTAGAGGAGATTTGAGGTGACTTTGAAAGAACCGAAAGAAGCTGGCTTGGTGAGCAGGAGTGACGAGTATATTCCTGGAAAAGGGAAAGTATGTGCAAAGTCATATCAGAATTCACTAGGTCAGCCCATTTTCACTACAAGCCCATTTTGTGCCAGGCACCGTTCTACGGAGCAAATCATGCAGAAGCTGCCAGGTGGAGGAGGCAAGAGCAAGGCTCTGAGGCAGAGGACTGCTTGAAGTGATCCAAGAACATCAAGCCAGCCAATGGGCTGAAGAGGAGTGAGGAAGAGGGCAAGTGGTAGAGGTGAGGTCAGAGGATAAGAGTCATGAAAGCTCTCAGAGCCACTGAAAGGATTTGGGGTTTGGGTTTTTTGTTTTTTAAGATTTTATTTATTTATTTGAGAGAGAGAGTGAGAGAGAGCACAAAAGGGGAGAAGGATACTCCCTGTGGAGTTGGGAGCCCGATGCAGGACTCGATCCTGGGACTCCAGGATCATGACCTGAGCCAAAGGCAGTTGCTTAACCAACTGAGTCACCCAGGTGCCCAGGATTTAGGTTTTTTTTTTTTTTTTTTTTTTAAGATTTTATTTATTTATTTGACAGAGAGAGGTAACAAGTAGGCAGAGAGGCAGGCAGAGAGAGAGGGAGAAGCAGGCTCCCCGCTAAGCAGAAACCCCGATGCGGGGCTCGATCCCAGGACCCTGAGATCATGACCTGAGCTGAAGGCAGAGGCTTAACCACTGAGCCACCCAGGTGCCCCTGGATTTAGGGTTTTAAAAAGATAGGAAGCCCCTGGAGTCTCTGACTTGGGGATGCCATGATGTTACACGTCCTAACCGGATCACTCATGCCAGGCTAAGACAACCGGGGAGAGCAGCTGAAGGTCATGCAGTGACACAGATGAGAGTGAAAACTGATGGGTCCTGGACCAGGACCACAGCATGGAAGAGGTGAGCCATGGGACATGCTCTGATTTCAAGTTTTGGTCTGGTCAGGGATATACTTTGAAAGTACCATTGACAAGTTTTAATCACATACAGTTTGAAACAAACAAGACTCAGTGATTCAAGGTTTGTGACCTATAAAAGAGATGCAGGTTTCTTTGGGAGGTGGCAGGGGGAATCAGGAGTTCAGTTTGGGACACGCCAAGTTTGGGATGTCTCTTAGGCATCCAAGTGGAGGTGTTGAGAAGGCAGTTGGAGATAAAAAGTTTAGTTTCAGAGAAAAGTTCAAGAGGGGACATAAACTGGAGTCATCAGCACACATTGTATTTATATCCTAGAAAGTGGATGAGATCAGTTTTTCAAGAATCCCAAGAGCCTGAGTAAGGCTGGAGTTAATGATCCATGAAGGGTCCTAGCCAATAGCTGAGCAGGGAGGAGGGCAAGAGTCAACACTGAAGAACTTCACGTACCAAGCCAAGGTGTAGACCCTATCTTCGGAAAACCATGCAGAGCCCATGACTGCTTTGAAAATGGTGGAGTAAAAGGGTTAGATTTGCATTTTCAGTAGCTGACTCGGGCAGTCCCATCATGAACATCTGCTGGGGCAGCTTGGCACCGCATGCATTCTCCTTCCAGAGGTAGCGGACCCCAATCCTCCATTCTAACCCCACTGTCCTCAAGGGGAGAACTGAGAGTAAATGCACCCTGCCCTTGAACCAAGTCACCCAAACCAAGCTTGGGCTAATCAGATAGTCTTCCACTGGACTTTGGATCCATGATAAATGATAAGAACCAAAAGCAGAGATGCTTTATCCTACTGTAGAGATGACTGGAGGTCAAGCTCAGCTGGGACACCACCCGAGTAGGTTAAACAACACCCCCGCCCCCCGGGTAGTCAGCCTTCCTGCAGAGCAGCTGACTCCCCTAGAGCAAGTGTTCCCTGAGAATCAGGCAGAAGCCGCCAGGGCTTCCTTGGAAGTCATGCAGCATCTTTCCAGAGCACTCTGTTGGTTACAAGTGGCCTCCTGAAACTAAAGGGAGGGGAGAGAGATGCCACCTCTTGCTGGGAAAATGACAGGAGAATATTGGGGAAGGCCACATACTAGGTTAGTAAATCCTTTGTTTCTGGAGACTTCCTTGCACAAGATAGCTCATGCCGAGAGCCAGGTTCTGCACAGCAGGAGACAAGGGGATGGAAGTCAGAAGAAACGAAGGAGGTCAATTCCCAGTAGGCCCGTGGTAGCTTGTATCATTGTTCTCAAAAACTTGATCCTACACATTCCTTCTCTTCCATGTGCCTCTCAACACCTCTGTGTAGGGGAAGTGTGCGTCCCACCCACTGGCAGGCCTGGACATGGTGCTCGCTTTGGCCAACAGAATGTGAGTAGAGGTGCCCTACACCACGTACGCCACTCCCGAACAAGAGCTCTGCACGGTTGGCTCAGCCCTGTTTCATCCTGTGAAATAAGCAGAGCAATGCTCAGGGAGGCGCTCTTCCCCAGCCCAAGACTTGGAAAAAGGACTCTTGTGGAGCAGGGCTACCATCAGGCGCTGGCTTAAGCGGAAAATGACTGAGAAATTAGTATTTGTGCTTTAAGTCACTGAGATCTGGAGGGTGTTTGTTATTGTAGCAAAACTGACAGACCCAAGCAAGGTTCTTAAAAGAGAAGTGTTGGATGTTAGCAGCAGGGCACCCGGGTGGCTCAGTCAGTTAAGTGTCTCACTCTTGATTCCAGCACAGGTCATGATCTCAGGGGCATGGAATCAAGTCCACATAGGGCTCTGTGCTCAGTGGGGAGTCTGCTTGAGAGTCTTTCTCCCTCTGTCCCTCCCCCCTCTCCTCAAGAAATAAATAAATATTAAAAAACAAAACAAAACAAAAAAACCTATCTCCAAAAAGCAGCACCTAGACCTGGAGCAGGTGGCTGGCTGTTAAGAATCATGACAGAATAAACTGTTGGAAGGCAGCTTTATTGCTGCAGACAGGAATCCACTCAAGGTTTAGCCCACCCTGAAAAGCAGGCCGTCCCACCATCACAGATACACCCAGAAACCCACTTCTGAACGAACACTCTCACTGAATCGACAAATACACCTATTCAAGGCTGGAAGGCCCCGATGAGCCCTGGAACTCCCACCCCTGACAGAGGCAGCAGCCCCCAGCCCTACTCTTCCATCTCTGGGGGAAGTTACACCTACGGGATACACGCTTATCAGCACTATGCGGTCAACTGAATCTTTTATTTCTTTTCATCCCTCAAAACTACTCTCTCATTTCCTCAGTAATGTATTCTCCAGTGTTGCTAGCCTACTTGATTATGGTATTTAAAGTAATTGGCTTAAACCGCGCATTCCCTTTGATCCACTCCTGGGAATCTATCCCTAAAGGACAAGCCTTCTGCCGAAGAATGTTCACAGCAGCATTATTTATATTTAAAAGTGCTGAAGTTCAATGTGCTACAAGAGGTGCCGAGAAGTAGCTGTGAGACATCAATTCAGTAGACTGTTAAGTGCCATGTAAGAGCCTTTTTGTCAATAAGAAAAAGGGTCCACATGATACAATAGTAAGGGAAACAGCAGGATAGAAAATCTTACGTATACAGATTAGAAATACATAATACAAATTAATCTAATCTAGACCAGAGGAATATTTGGGGCAGAAAATACGCTAAAGAGTAACAACTGTGAGAAGATGGGACTTTCTCCCCTTTTACTTTTCTGTATGCTGTACTTTTACAATGAAAAGAAAGTTTCTAAAAATGCCTTCTCCAGCTACATCACGCTTAGCATTTCCTTTTTATTGTATCCTGGTGAAGACGACAAATGCTGCTCTCTACCAAGTCTCAAGCTTGGTGCGAATTCATCAGGTTTTGACTGGGCGTCTCCTGTGGGTCCTGCACTGTGAGGGGATGTAGGTCGCTGCTGTGCTCTTGGGGGCGGGTGGGGGGGTTACGACACTGTTGCTGAGACAATGTCATACGTTTCTACCCCCACTCAACTGTGCGTGTCTCCTTCTCCAAGACACGGAATTTTTCAATTATAAGTAAGATAGGAATGGTAAAAACATTTTTAAAAATACGACTTCCCTCCCAAAATTGTGAACATAAAGAAGATGATGGATAAAATGCGGCATGTCCGTAAGATGATACTGAACATAAGTAAAATGCTGAAGATAATGTTCCTAATTTGATTCTGTAGCACTTTCTTCCATATCTGGGACTTCTGGTAAAACCCACTATTTAGCACACCCTGTCTGAAGCTGAATCTTAGGGCCAAGTTCTATGGATGCGAATGATCTGGGGCAAATACCCCCTGGCATGTGGGCAAGAGTTTGTGACTTTCAGAGAACTCTCTGGACCTTGTGGGCTTCTCCTCAATGCTGCCTCTGACAAGTTACAAGTGCTGAGAGAGGGGGATTCTGGGAGAGAGTGGAGGAAGGCCTTGGAAAAGTCCACAGCCTGACCAGGATTGTAAAGAAAGTTGATAGTTGAGTTGGGACTCAAATCCAGATCTGAGCCTTAAAACATAGACAAGCTGGAACTTTCCTTAGGTTGGTGTTCTGTCCATTTTTCACACACACACAAATGTCGCAGTTTTATGTCCAGAATGTTTTAACTTAAACAGTAGTATTGTTGGAGTCATTGTGTTGGGGGTGGGGCTCAGTAGTCCTGGGTTCTAGATCTATCTTTGCCACTAATTTAGGGAAAAATACAAAAATAGTAAAACCTCTCTAGAGTTCAGTGTCCTTATTAGAAAGTTAGCAACTTTGACTTAAGTACTAAGGTCCTGACATTCTAAAAATCTAGTCTAAAGGTAGCAGTGGGAATTCTGGCTCACTAAAGATTTTTATTTTATTTAATTTTTAATTTTTTTTTTATTTGACAGAGATCACAAGTAGGCAGAGAGGCAGGCAGAGAGAGGGGGGGAAACGGGCTCCCAGCCGAGCAGAAAGCCCGATTTGGGGCTTGATCCCAGGACCCTGGGATCATGACCTGAGCTGAAGGCAGAGGCTTTAACCCACTGAGTCACCCAGGTGCCCCAAGATTTTTATTTTAAATCAATCGGGTTGAGACACAGATTTATTTGTATAACTAAAATGTAAGTGAACAGTAGGTATTATTTACCTACTAGCAAGTTAGGAGAAAAAAAAAATACAAGTTTCACACTAAGCAATGTGTGAATTATGGACTTCCTTTCATATATTACTCCCGAACTGTCAGAGGGCCAAAAAAAGGGAAAAGATTCACCATGTTTTTAGCTGAATCTTACTTATTTCTGCAACTTCTTTGTGACCTATACACTACTATTTTGAAGGGCTGACATTTCCCAGAGTAAGAGAGAAAAAAATAGATAATACAAAAAGAGAGTATTTTAGAAGAAAATGTTATTCATCCACTGAGTTGGGGCACTGGTTTTCTAAACAGAAAAATGATTTTTAATTATTTGAATATTAAAATACTACAGCCTCACTCTATTATAACTTGGGAAAAGCACATTGACAATTAATCCTAAAGCCCTTGCCCGAAGGAGCCAGTTCTTAAAAATTCTGAAACTTGGGGGCGCCTGGGTGGCTCAGTGGGTTAAAGCCTCTGCCTTCGGCTCAGGTCATGATCCCAGGGTCCTGGGATCGAGCCCCACATCGGGCTCTCTGTTCTGCAGGGAGCCTGCTTCTTCCTCTCTCTCTGTCTGCCTCTCTGCCTACTTGTGATTTCACTCTGTCAAATAAATAAAATATTTAAAAAAAAAAATTCTGAAACTTGGAGCTACACTGCTATCTCTTATTAGATTCACAAAACGCGAAGGCTTCCCTTTAATACACAGATCTGCACTTACATGGGCCACTGATTTGGTCCCTAAATCAGTAGTGCAAGCTGAAAACATGACCCACCCCACCGCCGTAAGAGACAAACACCAGTGTTTACACACCCGTTATCATCCTGCCTAGCGTAGGAATGGAGAAATCAAGGAGCCTAAATATAACGTGCTGTAGTGCTGAGTAAGTACAAGGACAACTCAAACTAAACACGGGTGGGAATGCCTAGAATACTGAAAGGTCTAGGAGGTGCCGCGGATGGTCTGGAAGCCACCCTCCATCCCCTGGGCCAGCTCAGGCTGCAGTTGCTGGTCCAGGGAATGGCTCCATGCTCTCCGACAGGGTCCCAGCCCGGGGTGGCACGTGCTATGCTTCTCAGAGGATGGTGGCATCCAGCGCCCACCACAGAAGCAGCCACAAGACCCCATCTTCACTGGCTTGTCCTTCCTCCCAGTCTACTGCCTCCTCCCCCACCACCCTTCCCTCTCCAGCTCTGCTCCCTGGTATCATTCCTAGAATCACTGCTGCATCAACCACCTGCACCCAGGTTCTCGAAAGAGAACATGGAAGATGAACTCAGAGTCTGACCGCCCACATCCACAGGAGCAAACCGGATGTGGATCCCGGACAGCAGCGTCAACACTCTCCCATTTTTGCGGAGGAAATCTGCCCAGGGCCCTCAGAACTGGGTCACTCTTCTGGACTCAAGTGTCCAACCAATTGGGCACAACTGTTCCAGGGATTTATCATTCCCTATAATCCTGTAAGCAACTCCCAGATCTAAAAGCAAGGCTGTGAGTACACCAAAGTCAATACAAGGGAGAATTTCCCTCTCCGAGTCATTCCATATCTGCCTCTGGAAGCCACTGCCTTCCCCTCCACTGGCAGCAGTCTGGAAGATCTGGTGTGGCGCCCGACTCCAATCAGCACAGAAAACAGCTGCATCTCTGTGCGGGCAGGGAGGCAGAAACAGGACGGAGACAGAGTCAGGAGCTTCCCCCAGCCAGATGAACACAGAGTCTGGCCACTAGTCCCTCCCGATGGCTGGCACTGTCCTGAAGGGCAGGGACGACCGAGGGCTCAGTCATCTGGAAAAGCTCGATCGGAAAGGCAGAAAAGGAGAGCGACATAAGCAATCTCTAAAACACAGGAACGTCCACCACACGGGGCAACTAGAGTGAGAAGCAGGGGTGTGGAACCACGTGCCAAAGGGCATTCAGGGCCATGTTTTGGCACCAAGTAGAGGCAAAGACGGTTCACATGACCAGTCCCACCCTCAACATACTCATGTGAAAGGCAAACTCTCATGCCAGTGTAAAGGGCAGTAGCAGAGGGAAAAAACCTTGTCATGATTTATCCAACTACTACCTTAGAGAAGGAAGGAAGGGACCTTTTTTTTTAAGATTCTAGTTTCAAGTATTCTCTGCACCCAACATGGGGCTCACACTTACAACCCCAAGATCGAGAGTCGCATGCTCCGCCAACGGAGTCCAGGTGCCCCGGACGGGACAGTTTTAATAAGACAGCCTATCACTCTATAATTGACAGAGCTACCCATTCCCCCAAAAGAGAGTCAAAGCAATGTCCTAAAAATGACCGAATCGTCAATTCATTAATTGAGGACGTGGACCGCTCTCACCAGGACGGATCATATCTGTCTTCTGTGAAATCCAGCATAACGCCCTGAGTGCCAGCAGCGCCCGTGAGGGCCCTGCTGAGCCCCCGGCCCAGAGGCAGAGGAGCAGGGCTCCAAGCGTGGGCTCCCGAATGGGCATCTGGTTACTTTGCAGTGTCAGCACTGACTGGCAATTTATGACCTCAGGAGAGCTACTTTACCTCTGTCTGCCTCATTTCTACCGTCTGTGTAATGGGACAGCAGTACGAATGTTGTGAGTTAATGTTCATGTACAGAGCTTATAAGCACAGTGCCAGGCACAGAGTTTAAAAAACCCTAAGTGAGTCATTTTGGATGATGCAAAAAATGTAACTGATTCAAATGCAAACTCCTCTCCTGTTCTTGGCTCACAGTCCCATGTCCCTGTGTTGGGGGCCCACAGTTCACTCCCTGAAGTCCAAAATGGCTCCTCATCTACCACCTCACTCTCCCATTACCAACGCTGTGGCCCAGTAATGGCAGATAGTAAGCTTACATTCAGAATCAAATTGTAATAAGCAAGTCTACCCAGAGCCACTGGCAAAGGGACTGTGCCAGGTAACCTCTGCATCCCCAAATGACTGCTCATCAGAATCATCTGTGGGCCCTATAAAAATTCAGATGCCTGGGCTCCATCTTAAAATTTCTGACCCTCTAGTAGGGCCTAGGCAGGGGTTGTTATTTTCCAGTGTTTTGTGTTTACGTTTACCAAGCTATCTGGGTATTTTATGAAGCAAGAGGCTAGAGAATTTTTGGTCTAGGGCACAGGCAAGTCAGTGGTTCCCAACCAGAGGAATTCTGTTCCCCAGAGGACAAGGGGACATTTAGCAGTTTTGGAGACGTTTTCTACTCAAGCAGCTTGGGGCAGGGGTACCACTGGCATCTACTGACAGGCCCGAGGGATGCTGATGAGCACCCTACTATACAAAGAACAGCTCCATACAACCAAAAATTGTCTGGTCCAAAACTTTACCCGTGCCAACCACAAACATGACACGTCAGCACGTGAACCCTGCTCTATGTCCTTCTTAGTGGGTGGCATTCTCTTGGTGGTGCCCAGGGAATAGACATCAGGGTCCCCCAATTCCCAATGGGGTCAACCCGCAGAGCCAAGAGAACCAAATCGGGTAGCATATGTTGGACTGATGAAGAATAGTTTGGAAAGGACATCAATGAGTTCACACAAAACACCATAAACTCTGTGCACAAAAGGGTGAACATAAATTTCATTTAGGAAGAACACACCAGTGATCCTGACTGGTGACAAGACAGAGGACAGAGCTGCTCCTTTTGACACGTGGGTCCCAGCCCTGTATGACGAAGAAGAGCCCCTAAGTGGGAGGCCCTGGGGAGAGGCTTTGTCTACATTACTCCATTCACTGCTCACAGCTGTCTATTCAGATAGAATTATCAACCACTGGGAGCTGCTGAACCAACCCAGATTCCAAGAGTTGAAGGAGCGTGTTTCAGACTACCGGCTGGGCTGTGGCTCCCATCCATCAGAACCTACAAGCCCATGCTGGGGCCACCCAGCACCCTGCTTCTCAACTCGTTCTGCATCTTTTTCTGTCCAAAGCATGACCTAAGGCACTCATTATACTTTCCACACCACAGCCCCACTGTGGAACGTTTCTGGAGAGGGTGGGCACAGATGCCGGAGGCTTTCTAAGCTTCCCCAAGGACTGCTGAGCACCCTTAAGCCTGAGAACCAGACACTGTCCTTTGATGGGCTTTGTCTAAGCATCTTGCCAAGACTCGTTATTGGCGCGTTTTTCCCACAGAAGGCAGAGACTAACTGCTGGTAAAGTCCACCACTCAATTCCCCTGAAGAGAAGAGAAAAGAAAAAATGCTGGCTCAACAGATCAGAGAGACAAGAAACACATGAAGTCGCATCCCTTAATAGCAAGTTCCAGTGAGAAGAACTGAGCATCAGCTAAGAAGGTTGGTCTTGTAAACTATTCTGGCACTAACAATGTCTGAGGGGCCGACATGGTGGGGTTTCGTGGATCCAGGGATTGGATAAGTTGCTCCCCCCAAATCCCACAATGTGGGCACATTTGTAAATAATCCACTGTCTCTGTGCAGGCCTCAGATCTAACAGAGACTTTATCAACTGTGACCATTATTTTGCCAACAACAGAAGCAGTCTTGTAGGGACAAGTTGCCAGGCACTTGGGGTAAAGGCTTATGGGAACAACAAAAAGCAAAGTCCTATATTATTCCCACCATCATATTCTACCGGCTTATCTAAGGCTCATTACAGTTTGCCCTATTGCTGTAAGTACCCTGTTTTGCTCTAAGTTGTCTGCCCAATAATTATGAATTAAGGTAACCTACCACTGCTTTTTGTTTTTAAACAAAGGGGAAGGAAAGATCAGATTCTATACGTGTTACAAGAGAAATGCCGTGTGGCTCTGAGCAGCCCTTGCGATGCCCACCGCCTTTCTAATCCCCAGCCCATTGGCTTCCTGACAGATGGGAAAGAATGACACCGCCCCTCACGGAGCTAACATAATGAGGCCCTGGGTAATCACAACTCCACGTTCCAGCTGCACCCTTAATGGCAGAGGTCGTTCAGCCAAATTAGAGAATTAGGGTCTGTGAATGAAGACTGACGCATGTGTACACAGTAATTTTATTAACCATTAACATGCTCTGTGAAAAAAAGCCTTCCAATTCAAAATCACCAAAGACATATGCCATTTGCACCCCTCACTGACTTAAAAGCTTGTCAGTGGAGGGGGGGGCGCGGCGTGTGCGTGCTGTCGCTGAACTATGACATCATGGAATAAAAACATCACCAGCCGGTCAATTAAGAGAATTATTCATGGACTTGTTAAAAGGTCACATGCCAAAAACTTCACTTAACAGAAAGGAGCTGAGGTGTAGCATTCAATTTTTTTTTTTAACTCAGATCACTGCAAATGGGGACAAGCAAAATCTCACTTAGAAATAAAGCTATGGGGGTGCCTGGGTGGCTCAGTGGGTTAAGCCGCTGCCTTCGGCTCAGGTCATGATCTCAGGGTCCTGGGATCAAGTCCCGCATCGGGCTCTCTGCTCAGCAGCGAGCCTGCTTCCCTCTCTCTCTGCCTGCCTCTCTGTCTACTTGTGATCTCTCTCTGTCAAATAAATAAATAAAATCTTTAAAAAAAAAAAAAAAAAAGAAAGAAAGCTATGACTAATGTCTTTCAAATCCCAATATTGAGAAAATGACTAGGGCACTTCTGCACCACCACTCAAACTCCCTCCCCCAACTTCTCAGACACCTACTATGTCTTCACTATCCTGCCACCTTCCTCTGCCTCAGGCAAAGGAGCAGCTACATAATTCATCTCGGTATGACTTGCGTGGCCCTTCCAGGCACTTAGTGGATCTGTTTGGATAAAAGTTCCACTAAGAAATGTGAAGAAAGGGGGGAAGGACCCCAGAGTCCAGCCTCGGTAAGTCATATTACTCCAGTGGTTTGCACCCAGGCGAGGGATCTATCCCACCACACCCCCTGGGGAGACATTTGACGCTGTCTGGAGACATTTTTGGTTGTCACAACCGGGCGGAAGGTATAAGTAGTATCTAGTGAGTGGAGGCTAGGGAGGCTGCCATGATCACTAGTCCGTGATGCCCAGGACAGCCCTGCAACAAGTCATTACCCCGCTCAACATGTCAAGAGAGATGACGTTGAGACACCCTGTTCTACTCCACAGTTTAGAGCCTCAGAACCCAAGTGTGGCTCACTGACCAGCAGCACTGACACCATCTGAGAGCTCGTTAGACTCTCAAGTCCTCCAGTCCTTCTGAACCAGCATCTGCATTTCAACCTCCCGGGGTGACTCCTAAATGCATTAAAATGAGCCACACTCACTTAGAACAACGTTGTCCAAATGGGCTGCTCACTGGAGTCACGTGGGTAGCCTGATGGGCACCAAGAGGTTTAAAAGCTACTCCAGCGAGTCTCCTGTGTGGCAGCTGTAAGACCCAATCTTCGAACAGGCTAAATTAGTGCTGCTCCGGCACCACCCGGTGACTGGTTAGGACGGCAGCTTCTGGGCTTTACACCCTCCCTCCTGATCAGACCCTCCGGGGTGGGCCCAGCAGGTGTGCTCCGACGCGTCGTCCCAGGATCACGGGGCCCTGAGAGTGAGCAGCGCTGCGGTAAATAATGTGCCCCCAGTTGCCTAGCAGTTTCTTCTCCTTTTGAACTTCAGCACTGTGTTCTTCCTCTCAGCACGGAAGCAGTCCCCGAGCAGCATTTCGAGGGCCCTAGCTTCCTTTGGTGTGACCCTGTAAATACTGTCTGAAGGTGCAGCCAATGGAAGAGATGCTCTGCTTCTGAGACTGACCTCTGGGGTGACCAGCTGCAAGTGTGCACAGTTTGGAACCACTCAAAGGAACCTGAACCTCTAAGTCTACATTTAGGGAAAACCCCACTGAAGCCACACGTGCCGCCTGTGCCTGCCCCACACACCGGAGAGCGAGGTGGACGCCACTTGTGAAACACTCTCAAACCTTCCCTGGCTTCTGGTTGGACTTCACAGGGCATCAACCCACCCCAGCCCCGCCCCCATCAGTCTTCCAGACCAGTTGGTTGTGTAGAAACCAGAAAAGAGGAGGGCGTGTCTTTCAGGGCAGTAAGGTGAAGAGAAGAGAAGTGATGAGCCAACAGGAAGAAGAACTTCATGAGAACAAGTGGGTAGGAAAGCTGCAGGCACACATCCATCCACCAAGCTAGAGAAAAAACTGGAGAGATGGTTTGGGCCAGGTCCGGGATGTCGCCCGGGTGTGACTGCTTCCAGCGCCAACCACAGTTCTGGGCATCAACCTTTCATCCGTTTCAAGACTCCATTTCCTCAGCCTCCAGTTAGTCAAAAACTATGGCTACTTCCACTCTTCACATTGAGCGCTATCTTTTCTGAGGCCAACAGAGAAGAAAGCCATTTTTCTCTGGCTTAATGAAAGAAAGGGACACTTCAGGATCATTTCACATGATGACAGAATTTAATAAAGCTACACAGTTTGTAAAATATTTTAAGGAAAATAGTTACCCATGTCAACCATCTCTCAGAGAGGAGCTTAATTAAAATCCACTGTACAACTTGGTTAGACAAACTGACTGCCTGATATGAGCCTTTATGCAGTTACTAAAATCATTTTATCTAAAACCAGAGCTTACATTACTTTAGGCACGGTGGTGAATATGGTCCAGCAATGTAGTAGGCTGATAGGTCCTTGAGGAAATCACTTCCAAATGTTACCATTGCTACAGTTCCATCTGGTTTTGTCCCAACAGGGCCATTATAATTTATTTTAAGAAGAACATAGTTAATACTTATCTTCGATGCCTTGTCTTTTACCAACCCCAATCAAATTTTCACTGGGAAAGCTAATGGTAAAAGCTTATGTAAAATACTGCTATGAGACAGCAAGATGTAGTGTGCTTACTGGTAGAGACAGATGTACAGATGAAGTCTCCCATCATGCACAGTATAAGCCCTGACCCTTGGACTACATCCTATAAAAATGCCTCACCTCGAAACAAAGAGGGGGCAAATAACTCAGTTTCTAGCAAGCAACTAATTGATTCCAGTAAGTCTATCTCCTACGTTCCTCAACTCCTTTCCAACCACAGACTATTTTCCAGACAGGGCTACACATCTTCCTTGACTTATGATGGGGTTATGTCCCATTAATTCATTATAAATTGAAAGTATCTTATATGGAAAATGCATTTAATATGCCCAACTTACTGAACTAACTTACCTTAGCCCCTGGTTGGGCAAAATCATCTAATGCAAAGCCTGTTTTATAGTAAAGTATTGACTCGATCATGTAACTTACTATGAATGCTACACTGAATGTGAAAATCAGAATGGCCGGACATGTACAGAGTGCTTTTAAGTTTATCAGTTGTTTGTTCTTGTAATCACATAGTTGACTGAGAGTGGCCACTGCCCAGCATCACGAGACAGTGCCGTAGTACATTATCACTAGCCAGGAAAAGATCCAAATTCACAGATCGAAGTGTGGTTTCTACTGAATGAGTCCTGCTTTCCCATCATCATGAAGTTGAAAAATCCTAAGTGGGGGACGGTCTTCAACATAGCTAGAGACAAATCTCACCTTCCTGGTAATTAATTCATCAACACCTCACTTTTGTCCCTCCATTCTCACTTCCACTGGCTCCTCTACACTTCTCCATACATGATGTGTGCACATGTATGTGTGTGTCACATGTGTGTGTGAGCATCTGTGTATATGTGTGTGTGTGTATACATACACACATGCATTGTACAGAAAGACACAGACAGATAGGGAGGGAGGGAAGGAAGAGAAGAAAAAGATGATGGGGAAAGAACTTTGAAAAGTTTGTAAAGAAGCTTTAGAAAGACTTCAGAGAAAATCACAGAAAATGCTCCAGAGGAAAGTACAATCAATTCTTAACATTTGCAAAGAATACTTGCAAAAGAAAGTCCCAGAGTCCCAAACCCTGCTCTAATATAGCTCGAGGTTGGGTAGGGAAGGGGAGGAGCAAGTATGAAAGGAAGTTCTTAAGTATAAGGGTTTTACAGTTTCCAGAGAAGTATGTGGCAAGGAGACCACCACTTCTTCCCATTCCTGTTCTTCCAGTCTCCTGGGCAATGTTATCGCCGTTATCTCTCCTAACCTCGGGACTCATTCTGGTCCCAGCTGAAACCATGAACACTGGCTTGGAAAATGTCAAGACTGAAAGAAAGGATGCACATAAATAAATCATCATGACAGTGGGAAACTCAGATGAGGTGAGATTTAAGAAAATATTCAGTCAACTTAGTCAAAGTCACCATCAAAAAAACAGTGCAGACATCTGTGTTAGACATACGTCCAAAATGGGCTGAGATTGAAAAAACATCTTTTTGATATTTAAGGAAAAAAAAAAAAAGGAAATCTTTTCAAGTGCCATTTGGAGCAAACTTCTCAGGTAGGCTACAACCCAAGAAAAATCGTCAATTTTAGAAGACAAAGAAAAGTCAAAAAAGCACCACTTCCTCTTCCTTTCTTTCTCTCAGCCTTCCAACCAGGCAAGGCACAGAAAATAAAAGTTCTTAAGAGGGCACGGAAGTTCAACAGGAGAGACGTGAGTAGAAGCCCCTGGTCTCTAACAAGACCCCAGGTACCAAACCCCATTGTCCCCAAATACAAAATATCATTCAATGTTATTGTGTAGAATCTGCATGGAGTCTTTGAACAAGAATCAGGGCAAAGACGAAATAATTCTTAAAGTCTAGAAAGAGGTTTCAATATTTTTAAATAGATCTTAGAAATTAAAGATTAGTAAGAACTTTACTGCAAACTCTTAGATGACTCAATTCAACAGATTTATTGCAAACATTCCAAAATGAACAAGATTTTGTCCAACTAAACCAAGGTTCACCAAGAATAAATCACACTGGCCTAACTTCATTTCCTCTGCAGATGACTTTACTACCCTAGTGAACCAGGATATTGCCTTGGCTTTTTGTACATTTTGATTTTATGAAGGCATTTCTCAAAAGCTTGTCATAACGTCCTCACAAACAAGATGGAGAAATGAGGGTACAGTTAGGTGAACTAAACTCTGTTTTAACAGCCTTTCCAGAAATTTTTATTAGTCAAACACAACCAATTCAGAATGAGATCTCTAGGGTCCTGTTTTAAAGAAAAAAAAAATTTTTTTTGACAAGCAAACAAAGTTATAATGAACATCACTTTGCCTCTTATTTAAAAAAAAAAGTAATGAAAATACACACTATTAGTTGGAGTATAAATTGTCATTATCTTCTCAGAGGACAACTTAATAATACAGATCGCACCTCTGACTAGCAATTCAATCTTAAGGAATTTTCTTCCTAAAAGGTAATCAAAAACGTGCAAGGAAATACAAGGTTCTTCACCACTGTGTTACAATGAAGAGAAAACAAACAAGCATTTAATGAAAGAGGAATAGTTAATAATGGCGCACCCACAGGGTGCCTGGGTGGCTCAGTGGGTTAAAGCCTCTGCCTTCAGCTCAGGCCATGGTCCCAGGGTCCTGGGATGGAGCCCCACATCGGGCTCTCTGCTCAGCGGGGAGCCTGCTTCCCTTCCTCTCTCTCTGCCTGCTTCTCTGCCTACTTGTGATCTCTGTCTGTCAAATGAATAAATAAAATCTTTAAAAAAAATAAAATAAATAAAATTTAAAAAATAACGGCGCACCCATAAGATGCAGTATTGCCAGACACGTAAAATGAAGTCCATCAGGATTTTTCAAAGACAGAGAAAATCTCACTCTAGGAAGCTGAGTGGGGATGAAAGTAGAATATACAACAAAACACTGAACATTAACTCAGTTTTGTAAAAACGCACTTAAACCTGTGCATATGCATTAAAGAGATGGAAAGAATATTAACCACGGTCTCTGGATGGTGGGAGGAGAGGTGATTTTGATTTGCACACTTTGAGATTTTCCACTTTTAAAATAATGAATATGTATTAATGTAAAACCATTAAGCATCATTCAGAGTTTTTTTAATTTGGTTTTCAAAAATGATAAAAAAAGAGAATAATGAGACTGCAAGCCAGAGCGGATGGGTCAGCACTCAGGTTGTAGCAGCAACGCAACAGGGGGGTCTCGACACAGGAGCCGTAAGGCCACATCCAATCTGGAGGCCAGTCTGGGCCTTCACAGGAGAATTCTACTCATGTGGGTTAGGAAGCCCCATATCCTCATTTGAGTCCCAAATGGACAGTAAGAAATATGTATGGGGCCAGAGGAGGGGCAGCCCCCCCACCCTTCCCCCTTCAAGTTCCTTCTAGAAAAGTCCCCATTTCTTCAGATGCAACAACTTCATTGTGAATGCCCTCTGACTTAACCCTTTCAGAGGCAGTCCAGAGGAAAAAAAAAGTTGGACTTCCCAACATGAAATGGGCCCCCATGAAATCCCCCCAAAAAACCTTCCTCCATAATCTACTGAAATCATTTCTATTCTGTAAGAAGAAAAAAATCATGACTTAACCAGTTTGAGGCCTTAACTGAGTAACATATGCCATCTTTGGAACTAAATCTAATAACCTGGATCCCCCCCTGGGAGGGGAGTGGGGAGGGGGAAGGGGGGAATGGAATAAATCTAAGTAATTATTTCTTGAAAGTAGCTGATGTGCAAATACACTTTCTCCCACAATAAAACATCCCCACACAAACACACACACAAGCGCGCGAGCTCACACACACGCACACACCCACACACTTCCTCTGAAACGAGCCGATCAAATATTACAAAGCTTAGGATGCAAAGAGAAAGCAATTTACGCACTTTTCTACATCTCTTCAACTATGCCTTAATGCTTTCTGGACTCCACTTCAACAACTCTTATCCGCTTATATCACAGTCTGGTTTTGTTGCAGGAGAGGGGGTAAGGAGGTTTACATTTGTTCTGCTTTGCCATTAAAATTCACCTTTTATAAAGCCACTGAAATATGTATGCTGGCTAATAGGTAGACTTATCCCCAAAGAGCTGCTGATGGGGATGCCCACTTCCTCTGCCCTGGGACAGATAGAAAAAGACAGCAGACAGAGACGGACCACAGTAAGGCGAAGCAGACCTGAGCCCCTTGTCCACACAACAGCCCTCTGGTCTCAAGCGCAGTGCAATTCCTCCCTCCCCAAACATTTTGATAAGGCCAGGCTTCTGGACAGCCAGAGAGATTGGGTGGAGCAAGACATGCAGAAAATAACTCCGAAGTCATTTCTTTCTCCCAAGACCTTTCATTAGACAAACCCTCCTCCCTGAGCGCCTTTGCTTTTAATAAGATGTGATATTTGCAAAACGTCAATTCAATAATAAGGAAATGTGTCCTGCCTTGGTCCCGACCATGTTTGCCACCGCCTCCAACGATCGCATTTCTGGAAACGCAGAACTGCAGGTTAATTATGCAAAGGGCAGACCCAGCTTTGCCTCCCCATTGTTTGTAAGCCTGTTCCTGGCTTTAGTTATCATGATCTTGGGAAAGCAATCTCATCCAGCCCTGCAGCTGTGCCCACACAGTGAAGGACGCTTGGGGAATACTGCCGGCTTGTTATGCATATCAAAGAGGTGAGCTTACCCTTCCCCGCATATGTTCCTCATTCTCCCATACATTCGGGGCTGGCAGCATTTCCAATTAGAGTGGCCACCCCATAAACAACCAAGATTGCAGATCAGTGGCAGACGACAGCCCCAGCATACTGGGGGACTGACAAGTCTCCCGTGTGAGCACAGTCTTGCCAACAAACCAGCTTTCACCCTCATTCCGAATACAGGTTGAGCTAGGATGCACTAAAAGACTGTTAAAACCACAGTGTAGTTGTCTCTCCTTACAGAAAAAAGTGCCCCTTATTTCAAACCCAGAGCTAGAGGAACACACACAGAGGTGTGCATAGATTCAACCACAAGCAGTAACAGCAACACAGCTTAAAATGGCAAAAGCTGGAAACACTCAGGTCTCCTAACAGGACACCGCAAACTAAATTATGGTATAGACAGCAGAACTCCATGAGGCCCTTAAAAAGAGGGAATTACATATAAAGGCAGGAGGTTTTTAAACGTCCTTGGTTTCATATTAGGAGGAAAAAAGCAGGTTCCAAAATAATATCACCAACAAGGCCCTATGGTCATTTACACCTAGTGATGTGTGTATGAAGCATATGGGTGTGTACTATATTTTATTTGCATACACACTACTCTGGAAGCACCTGCACCAAACTGTTCATTGTGAATATCTTTCATGGGGGAGAGTGGAAAGGATGAGGGGAAGTATGAACGAGAGAGAAGAGGTTCACTTAAATTTTGTTAATTTAAATGCAGAGTTCCGCAAATACGCACCACAGTGACCGCCGGAGAGATGAATAAAAATATTCTCATTTTTAAAGAAATGACACAGGGCCTCCTGTTAGCGAGAATGGCAGCATTCCCTGGTGACACACCACCTGCCCTCTCTGACATTAATTACATAATCAGATCACCTCACCCCCCAGCTTAATGACTTGCCCGTGGCTTCCCACTGCTCATATTATCCAAATCCCTCCCGAGGGTCCCCAAGCCCTGGCTGCCTCACAGCATCGTCTCACCCTGGCCCCTCACTAACAGGGGCCAGACACTGGAACCTATTTTTTCAACCCCCAAACACAACAAGCAGGTTCCCACCCTTGGGCTTTTGTTAGCACCAAACCCTCGCTCCAGGAAGGCCTTTCCTGCAGGCTCCTTCCTGCCGTCCCAAATATCCGTTCAAGGACCTTCCCTGACACCCGGACCCTAGAGGACCCCTCCCCCACACTCTCAGTCCCATCGGCCTGGAAGATCGTCTTCACAGCTCTCACTTGCCTCTGCAGTGACATTACTGGCCATCTTCCCCTTTCAGGCCCATGAAAGTGGAAGCTGCTCTGTCTCTTGTTTCCCGGCACCTCAAGAAGTACTTGGCAGGCTGTGGGCTCTCAGTCACTCACTGCTCAATCGCGAGTACATATCACCGCTGGGTGCTGGAAAACGCATCTCCTGACAGGAATCTGAGCAGCCAAACTGGACTCGCTCAAAATACATCCTGCCTTCTCACATTGGAAACAGAATGTGCCCCACCAGGACACCTCTCTGACCACAAACCAGGTCCCTAGATCATCCTTCCCCAGCCAGAAACTCAGACTACCTGAAGGATTCAAAATGAGGACAGGATTCAGATTCACTGCAATTTCATGGTAGTCCGTCAAGACTCACTTACCCATGAATCCTCACTATGCTTGGTCAAGGCAGGAAAGGAAGTTTCTCCATGACCACCTTTCCTGAGGTGTTGATCTCAACACTCAAATAAGCCTCGGGGAAGAGCAAGTATTTAAGCCAGGTTGGTCTTGACCAGAGTAATACAGTAACACAGCTGGCTCAGAAAAGGGGTAAAGGAGGCTACTGAGACACAGGGCCTAAACAGGTCATTTTTCAAACTTCTGTCTGTTGTCTCAGACAGGACTTGTCACCTGACTCTACATACCGCTGCTGTTGTTTAAAGATACTCAATTTCAGACCCCAATACATGCCTTTACATTCTGGAAGGGCAGCACCTCTGATGGTCCGGTTCTCCCATGATGTCAGCCTCAGTCGCCTTGCGAGAGAGGGAGAATCTGAACTTTAAGAGCAGGCGAGGTCGGCGTACGCACGTTTTCAGGGTACTTCCACATCACTGACAGAGCTGGTATGCAAGTTTTCTGATTGAAAACATACACACAGAAAGCGGAAAAGATTTCTTGGCTGAAAATGCCAAGGAACAAATTCTGGTGGGTGCCGACACCCACACTAAACAGTCCCTTCGCAGCAACAAACACAAGAGCAGAGGAACAGGGCAACTTCTACCTGTCCTCACAGTCGCCCCAGGAAAGCTCCGGAGAGCAGGGGTTTAACCCTTCCATTTAAAGCTTGGAGCAATGTTCCAGCGTAATACTTAAGCCCTCTTGGGGAATTTCCCCTCTCCTGGCCTGGAGCTAAGAATCTAAGTTAACGGGAGGGGATAAATGGGGAGCTGCTCGATCAGTGGGCATAAATTTCCTATCACACAAGATGACCAAGTTCTAGAGAGCCACTGTACCACATTGTGCCCGTAGAAACACTGCTGCATTGTACACTTCACCATTTGCTAGGATGGCTCTTACATTATGTGTTTTTACTATGGTGAAATTAAAAAAATTTTAAAGAATTTAAGTCGATTGAATTATATTTCAGACTATATATTACTTTTATACATATAAATATTTTTATATTTACTTATTGTATACCATGTATATATGTATGTGTACACACACACACACACACCCTTTTCAACTCTTCAAAACATGTTCTCTTTTTATTCTTTTCCTGATATGTCCAAGCAGGTAAGACAACAGTTTTAATCTTAACCTACCAGATAAGGCAATGAAAGCAAAGGATAGTTACACTACATGTAGCAGACACAAACCTAAAATGTGGATTTTTTGTCTCTCAAGTTGGGGCTAAAATGTGGAGCTGTTCACTGCTGTTCTCTCCTGAGTCTTCTGACTTCTGAGCCCATAGTCACACCTATCATCAGCGCACAATGAATCCATGGGGCTTCTCACCCCAGCAGGACTAACACAGCACAGCCCTGAAATGAAGGCAACACCAGGCTCTGGAGTCCAGCAGGGGTCGGTGCAAATCACCAACATGAATCCCAGCTCTACAACTTTGGGCAAGTCACTGTACCTCTCTGTATCCGTGTCCCCATCTATAAAATTGAGGGAGTGACATGTGTCTCATTGGATTGTTCTGAGGATTAAATGAGAGAAATGAGAGATAGTACTTAGCACAGTCCCAAAAGAATGATATGAAAATCGGGGGCGCCTGTGTTGCTCAGTGGGTTAAGGCCTCTGCCTTCGGCACAGGTCATGATCCCAGGGTCCTGGGATCGAGCCCCACACCGGGCTCTCTGCTCCGTGGGGAGCCTGCTTCCGCCTCTCTCTCTCTCTGCCTGCCTCTGAGCCTACTTGTGATCTCTGTCTGTCAAATAAATAAATTAAATCTTAAAAAAAAAAAAGAATGATATGAAAGTCAGTAGTTAAGACCAGCCTACAAGTTTATCTTTTAGATCCAAACCCACTGGATCAAAACAAGAATTCTACAAAAAACCCTTGGCTCCCTACCAGACCATAAAATCCAAAGCTATCCATCTAAGACCTCCAGGTAGCCTGAAAATATGCAATGAAAGAAAGAAAAGGAAGCCTCCATTGCTAGCAGATGCTGACAGTCTCTATCCCCACAGGCTGAAAAATGAAGACAACATAGGACTCCCCAAACAATGTTCTTCTGATGGACATACTATGCCTCCACTAATCAACCAGCATTCTGTTTTTATAGGTCAGTTCTATGAGCTTGATTAATCTTAGTCCCCTGTCTTTGTGTCCTTAAAGCCACACTTCAGTCTGTAAGGCCATCAGCCAGACTCTGCAGAGTCAGCAGGAGGCCAGAAGGACATGGTCAGTGGAGTGAAGGGCCCCTTGAAGGAAGCTTCCTCCAGACACCATCTACTTCACTAGCAGGGGTAATGGAGCTTCTAAAGGGTCTATGGGAATCGAGACAAAGAAACAAACAAGGGAAAAGAATGGAAACTTTTCAAAAGCATAAGAACCTTCAGGTATAAATCAAAACCCTGATGAGATACCACTCACACCCATGAGGATGGCTGGACTCAAAAAGGCAGGTAACACCAGAGGCTGATGAGAATGTGGAGAAATTGGCACCCTCATACGTTGCTGGTAGCAATATAAAATGGTGCAGCCACTTCTTTAAAGACAATTCTTTAAATGTTAGCTATAGAGTTACCATCTAACCCAACAATTTCCCTCCTGGGTATGAAGCCAAAAGAAATAACAACTATTTCCATCAAACACTTCTACACAGGTGTGCCTGGGTGGCTCAGTGGGTTAAACTTCTGCCTTCGGCTCATGTCTTGATCTCAGGGTTGTGAGTTCAATCTAGCCCTATGCTGGGCTCTGTGCTGGGCATGGAGCCTACTTTTAAAAAAAATAATAATAACCCCCATTTATGGGATTGGTCAAACACTGTGCCAGGCAACTTACCTATGTTACCTCATTTGTTTCTCATAACAATTTTACGAGGTAGGTAGAAGCCATTCCAAAAACAAATGAACAACTCAAACATTCCTCTAGATGCCCTCTATTCAGTGATATGAGTAAGTTAAATCATGATACGGAAAGATGCTGGTAAAACCCACGCATGAACAAATAAAAACTCAGAGGGGCGACTATTTAGAGAAAGACAGGAGATGGGGAGGGCGAAATCACCAGCTTCCATCCTGTGCAATTTCATAGACTTCCCTGCCCAAGGAAATCTGCGTGCACTGTGGCAGGTCCCTTCAGAAGAGAAGTCATCATACGTAAAAGCACCCGGTGGTGTTGATGCTGAGTCTAACAGCGCCCAGTAGGATAATCACAGGAAGGCAGTATAAACATAGAGGAGATGAGAGCTTTATTCCTTGTTCCCAGACTGGCTTGCTTTTTATATTCTCCCAAAGGGAAAAAGTGTGCTTGACAGGATTACAAAAATAACATATGCACCTTATGAAATTTTTTTTTTTTTTCAGAAAATCCACGAAGTATAAAGAAGAAAGCCATCATCAGACATAACCAGCATCAAAAGTTGGTGTTGATTACTAGTCAATGGCAAGTACTGAGCAAAATTAAGTTGGGATTGAATTGTCCAGCAGCTAACACACAGGACAAGATCTGGAGACTGAAGGGAGAAGAAAGGTGCCATGAAAACCGTGACCCTACAGCTTCAAATGCAGCTGGAGAAACTGAGCACACAGAGTCATCCTCTGAAAACAGGACCACTCAGAGATGGCAAAAAGCGTGACAAAATCCCACTGCCAAAGGCAGTCACAAAAGGAGAAGAACACTCTTACCCGTCCATCTTAAACCTCGCCACTTCGGTGAGGGTTCCTGAACTAAGTCTGTTCACCACAAAGCACAGGCAGCAGCGTGGAAGGTGGAGGAATGACAAATATGGGGACTTCTAGGCTCGGGTTTCCAAAGGGTGACCACACTCAAGGTGAAGGGGTCCCATTCACAGTTTGGGGCCCTGGTGTTCTCAGGGATAGAACCCTCTCCACCCATCACATGCTTTGTTCTGGCAGCAGAACAAAGGAGAGGCCACAGACTTGGATAAAGATGTGCTCCTATTCCTCTATAGCAAACCCACAGAACCCTCGGCCCAGGATCCAGAAGGCCCTACACAGCTACCAGCTTGGCCTGAAAACAAGAACCAAAGTTTCAACAGGCGTGGAGAAAGTCCAGCTGCAGCTAAGACAAATGATCTCCATTTGCAAAGCCTTTGAGACCCAGAAGAGCTGCAGAGCTTGTCGTGGCAGCCCTTTGCCAAGGGACCAAGATATTAACAGCTGCTCCTGGGAATAGCAACCCGCTCCTGGGCAGCCCTAGCTGTGTCCAACCAACAGCCAACCATTTCCCCACCTTCCAGAGTCAGAACCAAAACCCAGGACCCCATTTTCAGGTCTATCTTTTTATAATAAGATTTTATACATCTTTTTGGATCCATACCACTTTCCTTCTCCCTCTAATTAAATCAAATTACAGCAAATTGCTAAGAAAGGTATTTCCAGGAGGAAAGGGTGAGGGGTAGGAGAGACTGGAAAGAAAAACCAATTTAACAAAGACACACAAATGATGACTTAAAGGGGCGGTATTGCATAATGGTTATGAGCAAATTTCAGAGCAAGCAAGATGTAGGTTCAAACCCCAGTTATATCAATTACTATCCATGAGCCTTCAGAAACACTATTAACCTTCTCGACCAGCTGTCAAATAATACCTCTACCTAATGCAGAGTCCAGAATGATACCTGGCATAAAGTAGATGCTCAGGAAATACTTACCATCACCTTAATAAAAGCTATCAAAACTTTACATAAGATGAAGGGCTTCTGCAATTCAATCTTTCATTCTGCAGCTCTTTAAGTGAGCACTTAGTAATTGCCACGTGTTTTTCTAGGGAATGGGGATAAAAAGATTAAGACACTGAAGGAATCCTCTTACCCTTGTGAGCTTAAAGCCTTCTGAGGGCAACAGACAGTCAACAAATGTACCAATACAGAAATTAATACAGATCTTTAGATCGATGAAGGAAAAAAACCAAAGCACTGCAGAAAACAATATGGCGGGGGGGGGGGGGTGGATGGGGTGGAGAGCAAAGCAGGCAAGGTCTGGTCAGTTATTAAGTTGTATTTTCTTTATCACTTAAGTTCTATAGCCAGAGTCCAGGAAATGTTTCAAAAAAGAAACAGAAGTTTTCTCATTCCCATCTGAAATTCTGGTAAACCAGTTCCCAAAAGAAATACAAATGCCAGAAAGCCATCTGAGAGTACGCTCAGACTGATAACTAAACAAATGTATGTTAACGGAGAATTCAATTGTCTACCCAGACAAAATAGCAGAGCTCAGAAAGAGTTTTAACACTTAGTGCGAGTCACAGTAAGTCAACAGACATCCTCACCCCTGCCCAGGGATATGGAAATTAGTATGACCTTGTTGGAGCACAGTGTGACCCTGGGCATCAAAATGACAGGTTAGCATATTCGTTGACCCAGACTTCTAGTAATTTACCCAGAAGAAGTAAGACTAGCATCAAAAATACGAATGTGTAAGGATAGTTTTTCAGGTCATCTCTAGCCTCAAGACACTGGAAACAACCTACCTCTTCAGCAGAAATTTACTTCACCAATCATGCTAAATCCATACGGAGAATACTGCCTAGCTATCAAAAAATAACATACCTCTACTTATCCAAAGATGGGAAAATGTTCAAAACATGGTGGTAAGTAGAGAAAAACCGGTTTGCAGAGGGTATATATAGATTATCTCCATTTATGGAGAAAATAAAAGTATATGTAACCATGCATATGCATGCATGCAAACAATACACATCAAACCGTTAACTCTGGTTCTCCCTGGACGGCCATCTAACAATTGCTATATTCATTGTTGTGTTGTTGTGGTGGTGGTTTTGGGGTTTTTGTTTTGTTTTGTGAGAGCATGTGTGCATGAGTGGAGCGCAAGGGTAAAGCGCAGAGAGAGAGGGAGAGAGAATCTTAAGAGAATCTTAATCTTAAGCCCCAGGGCAGGGGAGCTCAGTCTCAGGACACTGAAATCATGACCTAAGCAGAAATCCAGAGTCAGATGACTAACTGACTGAGCTACCCAGGGACCCTTTGCTATATATTTTGTACCTCTAAGAATTACCTTAACTTTTTACAATAATTGTATATTACTCTGTCCTGCCCCACAAATGAGATTTCTTTTAGGGGTGAAGAAATTAAATCAGGAAATCAAGCAATAATCTTTTATCACCTCACTACCCTATCACCCATGTCCCCAGGTCAAAAGCAAGTTTCTCAAAATGCCAGAGCATGTGTTTGGGTTTTTTAATTTTTTCCTTACAAATTCTTTTGTTCTACACTGTTCCAAAGCAATTAAATAATAGATTAATTTTAAACTACTCTAGTATAACTAGTGTAAAAACATTTTCAAAATTCCAGGGATGGAAAATAAGTAATCTAACAGTTCTTTAAGGATTTTATTTATTTTAGAGACAGAGAGGGGGAGAGAGCATGAGCGGGGAAGGAAAAGAGGAAGGACAAGCAGACCCCTTGCTGAGCATGGACCCAACGCGGGCCTTGATCTCATGACCCTGAGATCAAGACCTGAGCTGAAACCAACAGTTGGATGCTTCACCAACTGAGCCACCCATGTGGCCCATGATCTAACATTTTTTGAGCATATACTGCTGTCATACTCAATATCATGTTTAATCTTCACCACAACACCATTTGGTAGCTATCATAGCCCACTCCTTTTCACAGATGAGAAAACTGAGGCTTTGAAAAATTCATGTATCACTCAAGGTCACCGAGCAGATGAGTGCAGTTGCGATGGAACAACGCTTCTCAGGGACAGTAGCAGTTTTCCTGCAATGGAGCTCCACAAACTGAGGGGCTTGAAGAACAGAAATGTATTCTCTCATAGTTCTGGAAGCTGGACGTTCAAAATCAAAGTGTGGGCGGGCCCACACGCTCTCAGAAACCTGTAGGACAGAATCCCTCCCTGTCTCTTCGAGCTGCTGGTGTTTGCCAACAATCCTTGGAGTTCCTCGGCTTGTAGATAGATACATGCCTTTGAACCCTGCCCCTGCCGTCCAGTGGCCATTGCTCCCCTGTGTGCTTCTGTCTCTTCCTTCAAGGACTTTGATCATTTGGGAATTAGAGCTGCGAAGACACTTCTTCCCAATCAGGTCACGCTGTGTAGTATTCAGGGCTAGGATTTCAATATATGTTGGGGAGACACATTTCTACCCATAACATGGACCCAAGAAGATGACACTCCTTCCTCTAACACATCCTGCCCACCGCAGCACAGCCCATTAATATCATGCCTGTGTCATGGGAGGTTTTATATGAACTTTCCATGACTGCGGAAGGCAACTTTCCTCTGCCTTCAGGCAAGGCTGCATCTGAACTATTCAAGGCATGGGAGCTCAGGTCCTGCTATGAAGGCTTTCTGCCTTCTACACTGGCTCTCAGCAGTCACTGGGGGACTTCTCTGAAATTATTTATTCTTCCAGGTCAGGCGACTAGATCACTAAAAAGATGCATAATCAAAAGCCAACCTGTCAACTGGTAGTGTTCAGACCAAGGCATTTGGCTCAGCAAAGGGGGTTGGGGGTGGGGGGGCGGACAGATAAAAAACCAGAAGAAGGACCCACACGGGTGAAAACCAGTGTGCCCTACATTTATTTCGCCTGAGGAGACACGCAAGGATTTATGCCTAAGAACATCTACTCCAGAGCTCTCAAATTTGCTTTCCAATATGCTGCTAAGCATCAAGCCATTTGGAGGTACATTTGGAAAAAGTGAACAACCTCCCAGGCTGTGTTTCTGCCTCAGTGTTGCAGAATTTTGAGCCTGTAAAGGGGAACGGCCTCCCATCTGCCTCTACCTCTCCATCTCAGCAAACTGACGGAAGGCCCGAGGAGACAGCTGGGACTGGGGTGCATTTGTGGGCTTCCCACCTGTGCTGCAATCATTCAAAATGTCAGAGGCCCCCAGTGAGCATCAGGCTGTATCTTCCCGTGGCAAGCAGCCTGACGGCCCTCCACAGCTAATGGCAGCAGGAGGCTGTACCTCCTGAGGCCATACATGGTACACAAGGCTAACAATGGCGGAGACAGGCGTGAAATGCTCCATGTCATTTGGCCTTGCCAAGTTCCTCCTACACTCATTTCTCCCATACCTGCCACCTCCGGCACCTTCTTCCTTCCCTCAGGATCTTGCTGTCATTTCCAGGACTCTGAGTAACAACACTGTTGTTTTTTTTTTTAAATGGATTAAAAATGATTGCAGTACCTAAAGAGTCACTGTCTAATATGGGAGCCGTGAGCCACATGTGACAATTTACAGTTCAATTAATTTAAATTAAATCAAGCAAGAAACCTATGCACAGAACCAGTGTTTCATGGCCCCATGCGGGTGAGGGTTTGAGGACACTGGACCATGCCGCTATAGAACGCGTCCGGGACTGCGGAGAGTTCTAGCAGGTTGCCCTGGTCTAAAGGACAGAAAGAGCAGACCTCCTCACTTTCTTCTGTCCCCAGTCCCCCTCCGGCAGTGAGCCTGCTGCCAGCCTGCTCTGTGCATGGATGCAAGCCTCTATTGTTAAAACCAATGAGAAAAGACCCTAAGCACTATTTTGTGGCACGCTTTCTTCACCTCAGGACACTTTTAGTGTCACCACGTAAGCATACACGTACCACTTCATTTTTCCAGTGGCCCTGTGGCAGTCTATGGTAGCCAGGACGACTATCATCACCTCACCTTTCTAGCCACACCCTTCTGTGTCCCCTTGCTCCCTTCCCTCCCCAGAACACTTTCATCCTATCCCAGTGACCATATCCTCGGGCTCTTTTCCAACTCTTGCCCTCACCTCTCTGCCTAATCAAAACCTGGCTGCTCCCCAGGGAAGCCGCTTTCCCTACCTCTGAAGCAGAGGCAGAATGTTGTCTCTCATCCACAATCACAAAGCCTTCCTTCCTCGTGCTAAATTCCAAACCAGCCCTCCAGTTCCCCCCCCCCCCGACATTTGCAGTCACGGTCACACTGGCTGACACCTCGCTGTCAGCCCCCACCTCCTGCCCCCTCCTTTAGTGACCTACGACAGCAGCACTTGCTTCAGTGTTGATCTCCTCCCTGAATTCTGCAAGCACTCCTCCTGTCCCAGATGGGGCATCCTGCCACTCACTACCCAGTGTGACACACGTCCCTGACCTTTGGTTCGCACCCTACCCCAGCCACCCCCTACCCAGCCTAAATCCACCTCCATACAAGAATCATTCATGAAATGCTGGGTGTTAGCATCTCTCTCCCAGATTACTGCCCCACACCCACTGCCAGCTACCTAAGGAAGCAAGACTTCTCATCCCCGAGGACCGTTTGTTAACCTTGCCCTGGCCATCAGGCTAAGTGAAAGAAGCCAGTCGCAGAAGAACAAACACTCTAGGAGTCTACTTATCTCAGGTACCTAGAGGATCAGTTCAGAGAAACAAAGTAGAACTGTGGTGCGAAGGGCTGGGGGAGAGGGACAAGGGTAGCCGTTCAGTAAGTATAAAGCTTCAGTTTTCCATGATGAAGTCCTGGGAACTCTGTTCACAGCCATATATGAATAGATTTAATACTACAGGGCCACACACTTATACATTTAAGAAGGTAAATTCAATGCTATGTATTATTCACCACAGTAAAACGAAAAAAAATAAAACAAAACTCCGGAGGCTACATTCCGTAGCTGGATATCTTAACAACTGAGGTGTGCTCCGTGGTGGTGCTAACAGCATCCTATCCTCCTCTGGGCATCAAACCCCGACCCCATGCAGCCAGCACACACAGGGTCGGGGGGCAAGGCTGACGAAGCTTCCGCTCCTCCTCCCACTGGCAATTCCAGACCCCAGATTCTTTCTGAAGCTTAGAGTCAAAGTAGGACAAATGAGAGGAATTAACCAAGAACCAGTTGGGTATTTCCCCCTTTATTATTCTCCAGCCACCAACTGAAAGCCAATGGTTTTTCTAGCGATGCCTCTCATAATTCATTCATGCTCATTAATATGCAAACATCAGTTTCTCAGCTGGCAAGGATTCCATGAATTTTTAATTTACATGGGATGAGCAGAGATTAAAACTTTAAACTAAAGCCAGCAATACAAAGGACTGCGAAGTGTCGTTTTAATCCCTACATTTAGATTCTCCAAATGAATTCACTGGCATCATCATGTGAGCCATCATCTGGGAATTATTGGAGCAACTCCTGAGTTTTTGCCTTTTGATCATCAACATATATATTTCTTTTCTTTCTTTTTTTTTGTTTTTATGATACCTGTTTTGGGATCGCTAAAAACAGTGAAACCTAAGACATTTCTTGTCATCAATCTTTTAATCTTAAAAACTCCAGGCCACCTGGCAAATGTTCAAAGAGATCCCAACTCTATAGAAAACCCACAACAATTTGTAGATTTGTGACTAATATGTAAGAAACTCATTTCAGCACAAAGGAAATCAGATTTTTAAAAGCACATTAGCAGAGAGAAATTGAGAAACACGGAACTCAATTCCTTCTGGAACTGCAAATCACATTCTGGATTAGTAATTCTAAAATAAGAAAAGACATAGGGAAGAGCTTTCTCTTTGGAGGGCAGGGCCCAAAAGAATTAGAATATAAGCCACATATGTAATTTTAAATTTCTAAAAGCCACATTAGAGAAAGGAAAGAGAACTAAAATTAACTATAATAGTTTAATCCAATATATCCAAAATATTTCTTTAAGGTTTTATTTTTAAGCAATCTCTACACCCAACATGGGGCTTGGACTCACGAGTCTGAGATCCAGAGTCATGTGCTATACCAACTGAGCCAGCCAGGCACCCCATATCCAAAATATTCTTTTGTCGATGTGTAATCAATATCTTTAAAATTTTTAATAAAATGTCTACAGTCCTTTTTTTTTTTTTTAAGTCTTTGGAATGTAGTATTTTACACTTACTACACCTCTTATTTCAGACCAGCTACCCATAAGCGCTGAAATGTCCCCAGCGGCTACCATACTGGACAGTGCAGCTAGAGAACCAAAGAATCTATGTTCTTCTGACAGGAAAAGGACTACCTTTTGAAATGTGAGCCTATCTCTGGGTTGTTCTCACTGTATACCTCAAATTATTAGCCACCAAGAACCTGGTTTTTTCTATTAGCTTACTCCTTTAACTAGACTAGTATTAATTCAACATTCATCATTATATCATCATTTTAAATTTTATAAAATCAATTTACTAGAATGGTTTTAAGTTTTCAGCCATCAATTGACTCGCTTTTTAAAAAAAATTAACCTTGGGGCGCCTGGGTGGCTCAGTGGGTTAAAGCCTCTGCCTTCAGCTCAGGTCATGATCTCATGGGTCCTGGGATCGAGCAGGGAGCCTGCTTCCCCCTATCTCTCTCTGCCAGCCTCTCTGCCTTCTTGTGCTCTCTCTCTGTCAAATAAATAAATAAAATCTAAAAAAAAAAAAAAAAAATTAACCTTACCCTAAACAATAGTATCTGTGATATCACAGATTTGATCCTTCATATTTGTTAAAAAGAGCTAATGCGTACTACAGTAAATACCTAACACGTCAAAGAAGTTTCTGTGCTCTACCTAAAGCCAACAGTGAAGTAAAATTTGTTCTCATTTGTGAATCAGTAACAGCATTACCTTCCAGAAGCTTCCTGTTTGGCACATGCAAGCCCAGATAGATTACTATCTGAGTCCTCTAGCGCCTGACATTTGTATCTCAACATTTATACATTTGAATATGACACGGCATTCCCATCAACACTACCTTCTCTCTGGGCACCACCAGAAACACAGCAGAGGAGAATTTACTCATTTGTATTCAACTGTCCAAAAGTCACAGAGGTGGGATCAAACACTTCCCTTAATGGCCAGTGGTGGCTCGATCTCAGGGGAGCCCCCTCAATAATTAATAATGATGGCAGCTAGGGTTTCCTGAAGTGCATACCAAACACTGCTATAAGTTATGTGTGTATATATTGTTCTAATATATATATAACATATATATGCTGCATTACATATTGAGCATATATAATATATATAATAACCCTAGGAAGGAGGTGTTGTTTTCCTGCTTTTCCAAATGAAGAAACAGGGCACAGAGCACTTAGCAGCTTCTTATAGTCACAGAGCTAGCAAGTAGTACAGCTAAGATTCAAAGCCAAGAAATCTGATTCTGGAACCTGTGCTGTTATCAGCCTGGAGGTTACAAATGGAATAAAGAAGATAGAAGTTGGGAAAGACACGTTTTATGGTCACAAACTCCAATTCCTCAAAGACAAAATCATCACCCACAGGATGTAGAGACTGGGACAAGCCGTGTCCTCTAATAGAGAGAGGAATGGAAGACAAGCAGGGTACTTTAGAATACCCTCAAGATGTCTTCCAGAAATTGCAGTGGAAAACTCATCTTATTTAGAAAGAAAGAAAAAAAGCATGAGAACACAAGAGAACAAAGATTCCAAAAACACAAAAAGAACGAGAATAGAAGGATGGATGAATTGAAACATGGACAGATCAATGACAGATGGACAGAAGGATAGCCAGACAGATGAGCACACAAACATTCCCTCCCGACTCAAGAGCAGAGAACAGGGTGAACTATAAAAGGATACCCCATCTCTCCAACCATCCCCAAAGGGGTCTATCATAACGGCTGGTACCACTGCAGGCACTCTCAAAGGCAATCTGGGTCCTCATTCTCACCCCTGGGTCCAAAGCTGCAAGGGGAGCTATGCTGACAGCCTAATGGCGTGGCCTTCCTTTGCAAGGGTTCCGCAGCCTGGAAGAAGAGAAAAATCCACTTACATGTACTCCCTGTGGGCAGAGTGTACAGCGGCAGCATTACTGTAACGCCACAGGACAATGGCCGAGGACAGGACGTCGAGGATGGCATCAAACTAGGAGAAGGAGACACGGCATTAGTGTTTTCCAGAGTTAATAAGGCATGCCTGTGAAGACACAAGACACAGACGCCTGGAATCTGAGCGAGTGACCTCAGAGCAAAGAGGCTTCACATCATTACGATGGAGGCTCTCATCATCCTCACGGTGGGTCCTGGGAATCTGCAGCCAAGGCCGCTGGACACGCCAGCCTGGTGGAAGGACCACGGCTCCTCCTCACTTCGCACTGCTCCCACAGACTGAGAAAGCACACTCCATGCTGCAGTGGGCTTGGCTCCCTGGGCACTGGCTCCGAGCACCCTGGAGATACGGGGGGTACTGACACTCTTCTAACACCTATCTCCCAGCAGGCAAATCACTGCAGAATTTCCCCCAACATCACAGGTGAAAGATTCTGGGAAAGGGTTCTTTTCTGTGTCTGGCTCTCAATGGGATGCTTCTACCTGAGGTTCAGGGCTGAGCACGGGGCTCCATAAGGGTTCTGGGAATCTGCTAACACTTCAAAATTGTATACAAAATTCAATGCTCTTGTTTGAATGAATGAGCAAATGCGTGAGGGACAGAGACAGAAGAAAGGGGAGGAAGGAGGGGTGTGTGGGGGTGTATGGGGGGGTGTGCACGCACAAACACACACACCCATTTTTCTGGAGAGGTTGTCCGTACCTTTTTCAAAGGATTCTGAAAACAATCTACGACCTCCAAAACATTTAAGGTCTCACAGCAAAGGGAAGAAGTGGATTTGGGAACAGGAACACATGCCCTGAGGCACAGGAAACCCCAAAGCTACAGAGGAGGATGCTGGAGCTCCCCAGCTGAGTCACTGTACCACGTCACACTTTCAGTCTGGAAAACTACAAGCACTAGCACTCTCTGGAAGGAATGTGGGGAAACTTCACCCAAGTTTTCGACACGCCTAGCCTGTAAAACATTTGAGACCCAGTTTCTCCTACCAGTTCCCATCAGAAGCAGGTTTAGGAGTCAGGTTACCCCTCATGGGGCTACAGACTGACTTGTCTAGTGCCAGCAACCCCAGCTCTAACCCCCAACACCTCTGCCTGCACCAGCCAATGCTCCTTCACTCCAGTGTGCACCCACTTTCACACCTACAACCTTGAGGGAGAAAAACAGGTTAAGACCCCCTCAAACAATCTCTCAACCAGGTGTGGAAAATGAGGTCCCCCAATCTGTTCTGGAGACCTGTGGAGCATCATTGCTGTTACTTCCACAAAATTATGATTTTATTATGGAAGCTATTGCCATAAAAGATTTATCTGTCATGCTAAGCTCTCAGCTGTTAACCACCCTCTGAATGGCGAGCCCAGGGTGAGATTCATGGGCTCAGGAAAAAAACGTGCAAAACTTCATAAAAGTACATTTCAGGTTACTTACTGCAAACCCAAAAGCAGAGGCGCTGTACCTCATAACGGAGACAGCTAAAAAGAAAGAAAATAGTATTCAGAATATTTTAAGACCTCATGGATATTTTCTCTCATTTCTGAGTATATTAGTACAGTTGGTAGGGACTTTTAAACATCCCTGGGAAAGTTCCCAGAGAATTAAGTTAAAAATTAACTGTACTTGCAATACCTATGAACTAAAACAGGTAAAGAGTGAAATGAAAACGTTGTGGACTCCACTGGCCACAGCGTCCCTTCCCACCGTGTCCTCAAGCACCACAGGGCCAGCTTCAGAATGAAAATGCCAAAGCACTTATCAATCAAATGACTACTAAGACTTAAAGAATTTAGCAACAGGGAACAGAGAGCTGGGAATCACATGAAGCTATCAGAGCAAAAGTGAGACCATCCACACTGTTCCCATCACAAGGTAATTACTGGGGGGTATCTACATGCACACACCACTGCTAACACAGTTGAGAGAAATCGCTCCCTATCAGAGCTTAAAATTCAGTGTAGGTAGGCCTCAAGGATATGGTTTAGAAAAAGCAACAGCAAATGACCTTAAACAAGAGATGTCTACAAATATAGATCGAACAGTTCTAATTAAAACATTTCCTCATATTCAAAAATCTACCTACCTTTTTTGGGAAAGTTAACTGAGCAGCGCATTTGCCTAATTCTGTGATCTGTTCTGTGCCAAAGCAATGCCCAGCTTCAAAGATTGTTCTCCGTTTGCGTTAATAAAGGCAGATCTCCAAACAAAAGCCATATTATCCAGCATATGTCCACCCTCCAACAAAGAATGAAACCCTAACCAATGGGTTGGCAAAGCTTTGAAGCTGATCGTCCCAGGCACAGGTATGACCACTGGCTGACTCGTGGAGTAAGTGAGGTGTGGGTGTGGGTCATGGAGGTCAGTACCCATTTGGACACCCCACTCAGAACAATCCATGTCCTTTCTCTGGGACCCATTCTCTGCCCTACCCATAACATCCACAAATGGGCCCTGGACAGCCATGTTTTACCTTGGACCCCTGCCCCAGCCCTAAAAGGGCCACATGACTCAATGTGAACCAAGCATATTTATTTCAATTCTGTGAATAAGGAACTGAGACTAAGAGTCTAATTGGTTCATTAATGTTGTTAGAATTGAAACCTATGAACATGGAAGTGGAGTTGGCCATCATTTGCTATAAACACTGAGGAGCAGAGAGACAAGCATAGGGTAAATACAACTCTTGGGCAAGGGAAACAATGGCTTCTTAACATTTCCAAGCCCTTCCTGGGAGTCAGCTATATTCCAGTCCTTGGGTTGTTGTAAGGCAAATGCAATTCATTAAATTCCTGCCCATTTTTGCAAACAGTTGTTCCAGTTATCCCTGCTGTTGTTCTTATGGGCAGGAGGAGGGAGAAGGGCAGAAGCCGCGATATAGAGAGATGGGCTGTTGCTTTCATGGCAACACAACCGTGGTGGTGCAGAGGGGCACCAGATCCTCCCAGAGAACTCAACTCACAGGCCATGTTGACATGGCCAAAAAGGCAGGAGGTCCTCTGAAGAGTTGCCCTGAGCACCAAGATAAACTAGAGGACACTGGGCCTGGTTTGCCCTAAATACTCAGTAACTTGTTAATTAAGCTTCATAAAATTTCACAGAAACTAGTATTGGTTTGGGTGTTTTTACGTTACAGCCTGTTAGCTGTGTGCTTTTCGTGGGTTCCTTCTTTTCCAACAGTGGAAAATTTTTAACTCCTGTTAACACCCTGCACAGACCCTCATTATGTACACCAGATAATGAAGAGCTGCCCAAGCCGGAGCTCCTGCACTATCTCTCCCTACCCCGTCCTGCCTGGGCACCATGGAAGGGAGGGCACAACTGAGAAAGCACTCCACCCACCAACCCAGAAAACCACATTGCTTCCCAAGAGGTAAACCGTTTCTTCAAAAAGCTTTAATCAAATTATTAAAAAAGAAAAATAAAATAAAAATCTTGACTCAGTTACTCAGTAATACCAGACATTTTCACAGTGGACTACAGATTTCAAAGAGGTGTACACCTCCTTGATTACACTGAGAAACACAAGGAACTTTCTCTGGAATCCAACAAAGGACATGGCCATAAATGGTGGATTTCCCTGACTCAGATGGAATCAGTGTCTATGATTTCAAACCCTCTCAGAATTACATGGAAAGTTTTGCTTGAGTGATTCAAGCCTGCCCAGTGGATGAATAGCTTAGAGCACAAGTGGAATATTAATATTGTTCTATCCTCCACGCACCAAGGAAAATGTGGACAAGAGGACTCCAGGTTAACCCAGAGTCCTTCACAGAAGGGAAGGACTAACACGTATCATTTACTTATAAATTGCCTCTATTCAATCTCCTTGATGGGATGGGAAAGGAGAAAATGCTAAAAATTGCATGGGGAATCCAGGGTGCACTGAAGGGCCCTCCATGAGGCCTTGGCTTGAATAGCTTCCCTTTGTGAGCGGTTCCCACTTGGAGAACAGCAGGCCTAGGCCAGGATGACCCACCAAGGGAGGGACTACAAGGCAAGTGGCTTCTGAGCCACAGACATACTTGGCTGAGGGTAACTGAAAGCCACCAGCCATCCAATAAAAGTCTAGCAGTGCCTTCAAGGCAGGTGCACATTCCACAGTGGATGACAGATAAGAACACTTTTGACCTTGGAATTATGCCGCCAGCTGTCAAGGTGCACGGAGAGACCTGCAAGGGGGCAGCCATGAAGTGGAGCTCTCTTATCAAGATTGCTCTGGGTCAAGGCCACAGCTACTGAGCTGAAGGAAATGAAGCCTCCATGGCCATCAGCTGGCAGTGCAGGGCCTGTCTGACAAACGCCACCACTGCTCTGGAATGGAGTGCCCAACTGTCAAAAGCCTCCAAAGTCATCCGGAGAGCATGGCTATCAGAACCCGCTCAGAAAATTTTCAAGAACTCTCCTCCTCCTCCGATAAGAACTTGTCTCTACTTGCTTCTATTTTAAACATGGACTCCAGGAGCCAGTGTCCACCAACAGCCCACGAGGCATGCAATTACAGGCCATGGGAGCCTCACTCCCAGGGAGCTGAGGCCGGGGATCCCCCTCCTCATGGCCCTCTCCCTTTCCACAGTGAGAGTGGCAGCAGACTGACATCTGATTAAACTGGCCTCACACATACAAAAATGCATGCTTTGGCTATGGGACTGGGCGCCTTCATGTTTTGGGCTCTTTCGCTCCCCTACTAAGGCACAGAGTCCCTAAAATGTTCCTAAATAAAATGAAGATCTGCAGTTTGGGGGCCTTCCCAGCATCCATCCCCCATTTAGACAAAAGCACCCTGAGCCTCCTCTGGAGAGAGCTACCTCCCCGACCCTCAGAGGTTGTGGTTTGGGTGGGATGACATCATCACCCCCACTCTCCTATATCCTTATGCTACAGCCTGAGTGAAAGATTCAAGGGTGCCACAATTCAATGTGAGCCAGTGAGAACCTGTCCTGAGTTTCTGCTAAAAATATTGGGAAGGGGATATCTTTCTACTGGACAGTTGGTGGCATGAAAACAGGAGCTACAAGTAGCCGTTTGCATTAAATGGGGAGAAGCTGCCTCACAATGAAGCCAGCACAGAGGCAAGCATAGATGAAGATGAGAGACACAAATCAGACCAATGATAACGTGGACCGAACCCCTGGAACCAGGCCTACCTGCAGTCTACCCCTATATTGTTCAAATACATCAAAGAATAATTTCCTTTACTTTGCTCAAAACAGTTTGAGTTGAGTTCATATACTTGCAGCCATGAGTCTTAATACAATTTACCTTGTCGAAAAAGTAATGCCATGTCCAAAAATCTCTTTCAATGCTTAAGAAATGGAAAAACACTTTATACACAAAAGGTTCATAGAAGGTTTATGTAATTTAAATTGGCAAAGCACTGAATGCAAGTCACATGTCCAGCAGTAGGGTGATGATTGAAGTCCAGTCCATTAAAAAAAACAAGCTGTATGTAAGATATTTCCAAGTGTTGACCAAAAGTATGTTTAGTCAGTGCTTATGCAAGCTCGTGAATGAGAACAATGATAGTGATAAACACACAGGTAGTAAGATTAACACCATCAGAATGGGGTGCCATGGAAAAGGAGGGGACCGGGTCAGAAGGGATTCTGGCTAGCATAGGTGTGAACTTCATGGGGAGGTCAGCGGAGGTTTCACTGAGTAGACGACATTTGAGCAAAGACTTGGAGGAGGTGAGGGAGTGAGCCATGCAGTCACCTAGAGGAAACACCTTCCAGATCATGGGAATGGTCAGTGCAAAGACCCTGAGATGAAATGCCTGGCCTGTGTGAGGCCATTATGTCTGAAGCAAAAAGGAGCAAGATGAAAGTTATGTGACATAACAGATTTCCTTGGTGCTTGAGCAAAAAAATGAGGTAGAAAAGAGCAAGATACAAGAGAATACATGTGATATAACTAGCTTTACAGTACAACCGTCTTTTTAAAATGCATTGTAAACAACTTGAAAAAAAACAAAACTCAAATGGTAATAGTAGTCAGTCTGTGGTGGGTAGGGATATTTGAGAGAATTTATTTCTAGTTTTTGTGTATTTTCCACATTTCCTACAGCCACCATACATGACCATTCAAACCAGAAGAAAGAATTCCACTTTATTTGGCGGGGGGGGGAATTCACCAACTCCTCACAACATAGCCAGAGGTTTCCAACAGAATAGCAGAAATCAGATTCAGGACACCCTTCGGGGTGTAGGCTGCAGTGCTGCTGGTAACAGGAGCGCACACTATCCTCCATGTCTTTATGATGGCCCAGTTTCTGAAATCCAGCTCTCTGAGCCAGATCACCTCCATGAGCGGGTCACTAACGCCACAGAGGCACACAGGAGGGCCAGGCAAGCCAGGGGTGGCACAGAAGCAAAATGTCCCTCTCTGTATAAGGGCCCTCCCGCCTCCCAGGTTTTTGCTTGTCCTACACTCTACTTTCATTTACGTGTCAAGGGAGTAGTACCAGCGACGGTCCCAGAAGCACACACACAACAGAAGTCTTAAATAAATATTTATACAGGTCCGGTTCAAGACCAGACCTTCTTCAAGTCAGACTCAGGCCAGAAAGCCCATCAGCTGGAAACTGAAATTCAAACAGAAAGACAGCTGGAAAATGAAGTGGACCCAGGCAACCCATTGTCAGGACAAAGCCGAATGCAAATCACGCAGCTGAGTAAGCAGCAAGCTTTGAGGGAGGGTTGGGGAGGTCTGAAGGGCCTTGGAAATGCACAGAATGGGAGAGAGCCAGCAAGGCGACTTTGGTCCCCTGGAGCCGAGGCCCTCGACAACGTCAAACAAAGAATGCCATTTCAATTGCAGGCGAGATTTATAGCAACAATGAGGTCCCATCTGTCATTCTCTCCTAAGTAAGGCAATAATTATCTCGAGCCTTAGCACTCTTTAGCAATACCCCAGGCCCCATAACACCTCCAAGATGCTAAATTATGTGGCCAGTAAAGCTCCGTTAATAAATCAATCCCACTCTAATTAGACCACCTCTGTCAGTCAGACGCCTGGCAACCGCCTCGCCCACAGCCGGGTCACTAACCCAACTTGAGAAGCCTTCTTTCCGTCACCATCTCCATCAGGCTTGCGGCAGCCTAGATAGAAGAGGCGGAGCTAAGAGGGGTCAAAATTAGCTGGTTTGTGTTCAACTCGCTTCAACAGAACATCCGGTAAATTCTAGACTCTCTCCCACTCAAACAGATTATACTTCAATAATCTGGGATAGGATGCTGACTGGATTCAGTCATCACTGCAGGAAAAAAGGAGAAGCAGTTTGAAAAAGAAATCAAAACAGCTTCGGCCGCTAGACTCCTCACCCTCCGCTGCAGCACAGTGACCGGACTTCGCATTTTATTGGTCTAGACCAGAATTTGCCAAAGGGCCACCTGAGGATAAAATTTCCAAGTTTTTGTTTGGCCTACACAGTGCTCTTCTAATATCAGAGTTGGTGACCACCATTTTTAAATCAGGAGACTTCACAAATTAAAACAAAGAAGAAGTACATCTGGGGGGCTGGCATCTCTGGAAAAGCTGAGATCTGCTGGCATGGAGCCGTCCCTTTCTCCCAGCGGGGCCGATGCTGCTTCTGGCCGAGCATGCCCCATTGGCCCCCTGCCTCTCCTGCAGCATTGGCCCCCCAGCTGGCCTCCCTCCCGTCTGGGCTCTAGCTGACCCAGGAGGCTCGAGTTTGGGACTTTAGATGCAGCCCATGAGCAGTGGAAGGGGAAGGACAGTAGCTTCATCTCTGTATCTGCAGTTCTCAGCAAAACGCCTGTCAAACAGTCACTGTGCTGCGTGGACGGTAGCCTCCCATGTTTTCAACTCTGAGGTCTGGCACTCAGCAAATTACAATTAGTTTAACATGGGCCAGGTTCTCAAAACCTGTATCATTCTTGGAGAGTTTCTACAGAACCAAGAGCCATTAGTTAGTCCCAGGCAGAATAGAGATGCCGCCCACCCACCCTCCCAGGTTCCTCCACCCTGCAGGGAAGCAAACCCTCACCAAGACCCCAGCCCTGACTACCCAACTATTATGAATGTTTATGGACTATCTTCAGTCAGGTTAAAAGATCTACCCTCACTCGTTGGTACACTGACTCTAAAGACCTCACTGGGCCAGAGTTCACCGAAGGAGCATGGTTCCTGCTACATGTCCATTACATATTTTCATCAAAGGTAACTTTACTCCTCCCTGTGCTATGGTTCCCTGTGACACCAGCACAACTCTGCCTGTAGGGCAGCAGGTGTGGCTGGGCAGCCTCAGACTATGCCCAGCTCCTATCCTACAACCCACCCTGTCCAGACCAACATGAGCAGCCTGAGCTCACCAATCTTTCATTCGACAAATGTTTGTGGAGCATCTGTTACATGCCACATGCTACCGTGTTGAGCTGGGGGTACCACGGTTACTTGCTCAACAATCTGATGAAATTTGCCTCTGAAATCCCTAACTATCCCTTAATCACAGAACACTATTTTTGCCTAGTAAATAAAGCATTCATTCACTGGAAAACAGAGATGGGGCAATTTTCATAATACAGAACCCTCAGTTTGTCTTCTCTAGCCTTCTGAATGTAGTAGCTGGGAACGCTAAGCCTGAATGCTCACTTTCAGCGCATTCTTTCTAACTTGGCTCAGTACCTCTCCTCTGCCACCCCAAACCCCCAGCCCTACTGCCCTCACCTTGCGCCATCCAGAAATGATCCTTGTCTTCCCCAGCCAGCTTATGAAAACCTTAAGTCAGGGTTACACTGTATTCAACTCTCTATTCCCAGCGCCTGTGAAAGCACCAGCACATAGTTGGTGCTCAGTAATTTCTTACTGAGCAATAAACGCTTGAGCAATCTCTAAACCTAACAGTAGTGTCTGATTTTTATTGAACATGCAATGAATAATTCATGCCAGAATCAAAAGCTAACGTTCTGCGTAATGAGAGCTGGCAGTGGTGTGAATGTTGCCCCCTAAGGTCATCCTTTGTCAGATCACTAAGACAGCCCTTCATCGGACACCTCTGACACCATACCGCACAATGGACCTCTTTGGCTTAAAGAGTTGCTAAAGAAACTTTTTAAAAAACAGAACATCATGAGGAAAAGGAATACAATGAATAAGACTTCAAAGACTGGGTTTAAAGAAATGGTGCTGAATAAATATTTACTCACTGGAGCTGAATCAAAGTCATTAGAAGACCATCAGCATTATTACTTGAAGAATAAAAGCCAAACCTGGTAGAATAAAGACCTTTTCTCCCCTCCCTTCTTATCACTCTCCTCTATAAAACCCACCAAAGCAATGAGAAGCATGGGACACTAGAGAAAGAATATAATGATCAAAGAAACTAACAAATGGTCAACCTCAAACCCCTAATTTTATAAAGAAAATCTACAAGTACACTAAAATTTACCTTACACTGAGGGAGATGTTGACAGCTGATAACACACTTGAATCAGACCTTAGGCAGAGTGCTCAGAGGCCTCCACTGATGCTCCTCTCATCTCTTGATGACGTCATCCCACACAATTACCCTTTACAGGCACAACAAGTTTGGGAGTAGCAGCACCCACAGCCGAACTCTTTCCTCAGAATCCACACACTAGAGAGCAAGGGAGGCGAAACCAAGGACGTGCTCAGACAGCCACAGGTATAAGAGTCAGGCAGCGGGAAAATCAACGGCATTTTCAATGAGAAGAGCAGAGCTTGTCCGGCCAACCGTGCCATTTTCTCTTGCTCAAAAGGAAGCGAGGTGCTCACTGAAGTAGACTATTGAGATCAGAGGTAAAGTGCCCTGAGGAAAGATAATCAAATTAAAGCTGCATGCTGCTCCTTTCAGGCCCCCATGTCTCCCTAAAGCCCTGATATTTGAACAGTGAGGTACTGGCAAACTGGCAGACAGAAGCAGGGAGCCAAAGAGAACTTTAGGTGCAGTCAGCAAACCAGGACCACCAGGCACGAAGTCATTACCCAAGCACCAGTTATTTCTACAGTGGCCACCAACAGTGAGAAAATGCAATTTTAACAAGATACCGTTTTGAACAGAAAGGATCAAATACCTAGAAATAAATGAATGAAAAATGTGTAAGACCTCTACCTAGAAACACAATAAAACATTGTTGAGAGAAATTAAAGAAGACCAAACATATGGAGGGATATACAATGTTCATGGGTGAAAAGAGTTGATATTAGCAACCAAAATTCTAGCAGGCTTTTTGTGAGAGAGTAAGATTATTCTTGAGTTTAAGTGGAATGTGAAGAGTCAAGAGTAGCTAATACTGAACAAAAACCCCCCAAAAACCTGGAAGACAGTCATCACCAGGTATCAAGATTTATTTTAGAGTTTCAATAACTGAGACAGAATAGTACTGGCCTAAGGATAAACAAAAAGACCACAGAACAAAATCAGATCCACACATAGATGGTCACTTGATGTCTAGCAAAGGCACACCTGAAGAACACGGGGGGAAAGGTCTTTTCAAGAAATGGTACTGGGACATTGACCCTACCTCATACCATACACAAACAAACAACTGGGAATGAGCTGTAGGTACATATGATAAGTACAAAATAACCCAGTAGATACCTGAAATATAATACGGGAGAGTATCTTCATATTCTTAGAGAAAGAAAAAGATTTCTTAAACAGGATATAAAAGCATTAATCATAAAGGGGAATATCAGTAAATTAAACTACATTAAAAGACCCCATTGAAAGAGCAAAACAGCAAGCCATGGAGAGGAAAGATATTTACAATACTAACAACTACCAGTGGACTGTATGCAGAATATATAAAGAAGCCTTCCAAATCAGTAAGAGGAAAACAACCCAAAAGGAATATGGGCAAAGTGTTAACAAGCTTCTTGTGAAAAATGATACACAAATGACCAAGAAATATGAAAATATGCTCAACTTCATTAACAAGCAGGGAAAACAAAATGAAAATCACAGAGAGATACCACTGTACAAGAAAAAAGGCTGACCATTTCAAATGTTACTAAGGATGTATTTCAACTCTTAAAACTGCTAGTGGAAGTGTAAATAGCTTTAGAAAACTGGTTGCCAATATCTATAAAAGAATTATCATATTCTATAACCCAGCCATTCCTCTCCTAGTTACATATCCCAAAGAAATGCATACATACAAATACAAGAAGACACTTAGAACCATTTAGAGCAGCATAATTTGGACATGTTTAATAACTGTCACAACTGGAAACAATCCAAATGTTCAACAGTAGCGTGGATAAATTGGTGGTATCTTCATCCAATGGAATACCATACAACAGTGACAATAAGTTATAGCTATGTGTAATTAATGTATGAATCACAACAAATAATGGTAAAGGGAAAGGAAGGAAAACAAAGCATTCGCTGAACAGATTATCTATTTATGATTCTGTTAAACAACATCTGAGAAGAGACCAAGCAATGCAGGGTGGTAGAATTCAGGATATGGTTACCTCTGGAGAAGGGAGGAGTGAGTGGGAGGGGAGAGGAGAAGGGCTTCTCAAGTGAAAAGGTGAGTGACTATGAGTGGTGGTTACATATGTATGTTCATTTTGTGAAAATTCATTAAACTAAAATCTTGATCTGTGCATTCTTCTGGATGTCTACTATACCTTAATTTTTTTTAAGAATAGTTAGAAATCAGCATTAAAAAAAAAAAAACAAACCCAAGAGCCTAAAATCCAAGAAAAGATACGAACTAGCAATTTCAGAAAAAGAATCTGAAACAGTGATGAGGGCAAAATTCATTAAAAGAAAACTTCCGAGTCAGTTAAGCATCTGGCTCTCCAGTTTCAGTTCCGGTCATGATCTCCAGGTTGTGGGACTGAGACCCCTGTCAGGCTCTGTGCTCAGCAGGGAGCCTGCTTAAAGATTCTCTCCCTGGCCCCTCCTCCCCTCTAAAATAAATAAATAAATCTTTTTTAAAAAGAGAAAGAAAACATCAGTTCTATTTCACCTCTCAGAATGGCAAAAATAAAAGAACTTTTTAAATGCCAAGTGTTGGTGAGGGTTAGTGAGGGGATACAAGTCCTCTTATTCAGTGCCAGTGGGAAAACCTCTTCGATGGTAAACTTGGAATTTTTTTTTTTAATATTTATTTGACAGAGAGAAATCACAACTAGGCAGAGAGGCAGGCAGAGAGAGGAGGAAGCAGGCTTCCTGCAGAGCAGAGAGCCAGATGTGGGGCTCGATCCCAGGACTCTGGGATCATGACCTGAGCTGCAGGCAGAGGCTTTAACACACTGAGCCACCCAGGCGCCCCAGAAGTGTTTAAAAAAATGTAAGACGCACATCAATTGAACCCAGCAGTTCTACCTTGAGAAACATATTCTATACTTGTCCTGGCACAGGGGCAGAAAGAATACACACAAGAGTGTATATTATAGATGTGTAACAGCAACACATTAATCATGTAGACACCCATTCATAAGTGGGTGATTGAATAAGTTATCGTACTTTCACACTATGGAATGACAGCATTAAATTCTTAAAAAGATTTGTCATGATGCAAAATGTAATGAATGACTAAAGCAAGGCAATGAACAGAGTGATTATTAAAACTTATGTGTGTGTGTACAGAAATAAATACACACATATGGAGACACAGTGTTAGGAAAGTTACACAACCTGTAGATGATGATCGCTTCAGAAGGGAACTGGGAGTGGAGGTGAGAAGAATGCGCTCAGTCCATTGCATATCCTTTCGTATGCTTTGGTTTTCTTACTCTGTAGACGTGCCTGCATGTACTTCCAAAGTGGAGATGAAGGTTCATGTCCCACGACCAAAGAAGCCTGACCACTTCAGATATGGCCACTATGAATCAGGTTATCACGTCATTGCTTGCCATCATGGGCTTAAAATGGATTTGTCCAAAAAGGGCTTGGGCAGACAGAAATCTAAGCGACTGGCATTTTAGACTACCTGGGCCTAGTCTCCAGTGAAAAATCAAATAGATCTACAATTTGCCAACATCCACAAAATAAAATAGTTGGAAATCGCCCAAAATTAAAGTCCCCATGATAACATCTTTCTCCACTTGCAACAATGTTTCCTTTCTAATTGAGCATGATGCTAATGGAGAACAAAGAGGAGGAAGAAAGAATGCAAATATTTTCTATGACACAACCATCCTGGACGTTCCCTGGGTAAATACAAAGGTCAGAAAACTTACTTTGCAGTGACTAAGTAGGTCAGGTCTCCACTCAATTACATTGCCTCATTTGTTAGGATTTGAAAATTTCTATGCTCTCTTTTATGAAGACTACTATTAATTGCATAACTTTAGCATTCTCATCACTTAAAATAACAAAACTAGACCCAAATAAGTTTTGTTATAGACTAAGGTAATTTACTCAACAAAAATGATTCATTTTGTTCAAAAACTCATGTCAAGTGATGTACTTTGGGTTAACCGAGGTCTATTATGTTCCAATAAAGTATCACCAACTTTCATTAACCTTGAGCATGAGTCGTTACAGCCTACAAAAAGGCAGAAACAAGAATAAAAGAAATTTAGAGTCTTGTTTCTAAATCAACAAATGCATTAGCTACATCCTGTGAGCTTTCTAAAGGGAGGAGAATATACAACAGCAAAGAAAAGACATCATCAGATCCATCATACAATCAATACAACTTCACAAGAGAAGCCTGGGGAACAGACGCAGGAACAGATATGGAAGATACAACCCTCCAAAGTCAAATTATAGAGACACCGTGATGTCACTAAGCCAAAGACCCAGAGAGCAGCTGGTTGCCCTGATACAAATGACCTGAACTGAGCTCTGATGGGATGTTAGAGATGGAAAGCTGTATTTTTGGCATTTTACATGAACTGGGACAATCTCCCAGTGATATTGAACTATAAATCAAAGATGAATCAGTGCTGATGCCCTCAAAAGAAAATAAAAGGAAGGAGTCATGGTTTTTCTTGATCCTATGACAATAATTCTTCTGATAGGATCAACTTTATTTACGCTCAGTGCTCATAAATAACTCATAACTAGGCATGAGGACAGTGAATTAAACACGACTGAACTCTCTGCCATGGTTGGCCCATCCAGCACAGAGTTCTTCAAAATTATTCATCAGAACACTGTAGGTTTAAGGTATACCCACACTGTTGGGATCCAACAGTGATTTTCACCTGCCTTCCACCTCATCTCAGTCAGAGCAACTTCGTTCTCACCTCTGTTAAGAATTAAGTTCTGTCAAAACCTAACTGCAAGGATTCAGTTAAAAACAACACTTGAAAAACACTTATATGAACCAGGACTCCCTACCCTACATCAACAAGGAGGAGATCTTCACACTACATGCAATCCTTCGTAGGTAGGACTAGTGTTCTAACTCCAATCACATTCCTAGTCCCTGGCCCAGATCCAGCCTCTCACGTCATTATTGCCCATCAGGAAAATAGGGCCATATTCTGGTCCCATACTCAAGAGATGGTCCTCAGAGATGTCCATCCACTACCACCAACCAATGGGACCCACAACACTCTACTTTGTGGATACCAAGCAACCTTTTCCTCAGATCCCCACACACACATGCGCAAGACAGCTGTTTTTGCTCCTTCTGCTTTCTTCTTTCTTCTGGTAAAAGAAATCTTCTTTTGGGGGCTCTTTCCCATGTCAGAGGGGAACTCTAACTTCACTGACAATGCAACACCACCACATATTGGAGAGCTGGCCCGAGAGGGAAGCTGACATGGAAGGAAGTTGAGAGGAGAGAACAGGAAGGATGCCGGAAGGAGACAAACGGAATTCTGACAACTTCACATAAGGCCATGGATCCAGCCAGGTGTATTCTGTAATATGTTCTCATTTATTTTGCTTAAACTAATATGAGGGCTTCCTATTGTTTGTGTCTGGAACACCCCTGAAGGCTACAACATACGTATGTCTCTTTCAATCTGAACACTCAATGCCAAGGCTCACATTCCTCCCCCACTCACGCTGGCTTCACTTCAAAGATAAATTAGGCATCAATTCACAGAAGGATTTCTTCAAACAATAAGCTCCCCTCAAATTATAAATAACCTCAGTCTTAAGAATCTAATTATATCAGATTCAACAACATAGGAGGACAGTAGGTAAAATATACAGCTAACCGGATAACGGGTAAAACAACACTGCCTACTTACTGTCTCACTTTGAACAGACTCTTTCTCCCTTGTGTTTATTTTCTTACAGTTGAAAGCACACATCTAATGGCCAACTAGGCAGTGGTTTGACAACAGAGCAAGGGGATTTCTGCCAGCTCACTCTCACTGGCCTTTACCATGACCTTGTCTCACGACCAGGTTAAGGGGAAAAAAGCCTAAGATACTGAAATAATTCTTACTTGGGGGAGGGTGGTGGGGGGAATCCCAAGAATTCGACTTTATAGATTTTCAGAGAGTCTAAGAGTGTCCATGTCAGAGGTCCTCAAGACCACCCCCAGGTTTGGTGATTCACCAGATGGGCTCACAGTGGTTACACCCGTGGCTGAGATTTATTACAGCAAAAGGATACAAAGCCAAATCAGGGAAGGGGAAGGGTACAAGAAGTGAAATGCAGAGGAGATAAGGCATATAAGATTTCAAGAGTCCTCTCCCAGAGAATCCAGGAAGGATGTGTTTAATTCTTCCAGCAGCAAGTTGGGACAACATGTACCAAGTGTTGTCTACCAGGGAAGCTCGTTAGAGAGTCAGCACCCAGGGATTTTATCAGGGGCTCATCACATAAGCACCTTCTGTCTGGCACATACCAAAATTCCAGATTCCCAGAAGGCAAGCAGGTGTTCAGCATAAACCACATTGCTCGTACAGAGAGTTTAGCTCAGTGAGCCACCCTTACCACTGAGAGAAAGTTTATTTATTTTTTTTAAAGATTTTTATTTATTTATTTATTTGACAGAGAGAGAGATCACAAGTAGGCAGAGAGGCAGGCAGAGAGAGAGGAGGAAGCAGGCTCCCTGCGGAGCAGAGAACCCGACGCGGGGCTCGATCCCAGGACCCTGAGATCATGACCCGAGCCGAAGGCAGCGGCTTAATCCACTGAGCCACCCAGGCGCCCCTGAGAGAAAGTTTAATAATGATGTAGAAGACTGTTAACTAGCCAAGTTCCCACATGCCACCCAGAGGCAAATCCTGCCAGCAGGCTTTTCTGAGGACAGGCAGCACACACCTGCTATGGGCCCACCTGGTCTGCACAGGACCAAAGCATAATTCCTTGCGCTAAGGTGAGAGTTGAGCCCCGAGGCAGGGAATAGCTTGCCCCAAATCACACAGCACAGCTAGAACTAGCACCCGGGTCTCCAGATTCGCAGAGAGGGGAAGACACAGTCACCCTCACGCTCAGCTTCCAAACACACGCACACACATCTTCCAGGGAAGTTCGCCGAGGAGGCTGCAAACCAGGACGACACCAAGGCAGCGGTGATTCGCAGCCCACAAACTCTCCATGGCAACATTCATTATATCCACCAGCTGCAAGTGTCACTGACGGACTGAGTACCATGTTTAAGATCCTACCACTATGCCTCCTCTCAGAAAAAGACACCTTTCCAACTCAATTTAATTTGAAAACTCCAAGCTCATTATCCCTTTAATTAAAATCATACATTTTCACTTAAAGCTAGAAGAGTCCTCAGAGGTGATCTATCAAGTCCAATATCTTTATTTAAACAGAAAAAGCACTGGGGTCCAGACAGGGAAGCAATGTCACTGAGGCCACATCATCGACCCACGCCACAGCTCTGCTCTCCCGACCCACAGGCACGTGCCTTCCTAGTGCCTCCTGCCGTCCTACCAGCCCTGGCTCAGAGCTCAGAAGTCCCTGCGCTTATAATAGGCCCTTAACTGCTTAATGATCTGAAATGTATTCGTCTTCGTGACCTGTGCAGGGAAGTCCGTATGGCCCTGCCAAAAGCCAATATTCTTCAACCAAGAGAGCTAATAAAAAGGCAGCATTGGAGTAGATTTCACAGGACATTTAGAAGCTCTATGTATGCGTTCCCTTATAAATATCCACAACTACCCAGATGTACAACACAGTGCTGAATCTGCCAAGATTCAACAAGCCCGAGATATCTCCGGCCCGTAGATGGTGCCACCGGATGGACCACCAAGGGGCCTTGCGCACCCCGTCCTGAGCAAGCCACTCACATGCCCATGACAGAACAGTATGAGACTTCTTTACGTGGCCGGGGGAAATGGAGATCGCAGGCTCCCAGCATGTTAGCATGACCACGCCACACAAAGAGAGCCAGCCACACAAAGCTCGTGAAGACCCGTCACTGCTCTTCAGAACAGCTTCTGGTTGTACACAATCCAGCAACTGGAAAAACCCAAACGAGAAGAATGTTTCCCCCGTCTCATGTGAAATCCACGTCAAATTTAAAAACTGATGAGGCGAAGGAATTCAGTCTGAAAGGTGACACTCGGGGTGTATGAGCCAAGTGGAAACCCGGTGCTTCTCATCTGGGGGCATGGTGGCCTTCCAGGGGCCATCTGCCAAGCTCTGCCGACCACGGTCTTGTCTGCTGGGGAGGGGGCACATGCTCTCAACCCCCTGTTACCAGAGGCCAGGGACGCAGCTCAGCGTCCGAGGATGCACAGGACTGCCTCCAGAACAGAAACGATCTGGCCCGAAGCATCAAAAGTGCGGAGGCTGAGGACCCCCCGCTCTCAAGAGGTAAAAGCCAATTCCTACCTGGACAAGTTGAGAATTCTGTACTGTTTGACATGTTAAGTACAACGATACATAAATTAAATTCAAACAATAAGACGGCATTAAAGTCATGATTCAGTTAACCGGAGGAGTCCAGATGCCATAAATTTTAGGGTTTTAGATTATTTCTTTCACTGTTTCAAGGCTTGTGTCCTTTTCTGCAAAACGCCAATGCTTTTTGGCTGGAATTTGGCCATCACTCTCGGGAGGGCAGTTTTGGGTCTGCCTCCATTACTGGAGCCCAGTGAGTCAAGAACCCTCCGGGGAACTTGGAGAAGGACCCACAGAGCAGAGCCTGCCCAGCCGGCCATCAGCTGTTACACCAGAGCTTACACCAGCCTTCACACCAGAGCTCAAAGTTTATATGTTTAATTACATTTCTCAGGGTTCGGAGTAAGATTTTCAAAACCATGATGAAAACACTGGTAAATCAAGAGAGCAATTATGAGTGAGAAATAAAACCCCTATTACCAAACAGTAAAGCAGCAGCAGATCCTGATAACAGGAAACAGAATAGGTGAATACAATAAAGATAAATAAGATCTATACATGGTGTGTTTATAGGAAAAAACAAAACAAAACAAAAAAAAAACAAAAAAAGCATTAAGTCAGCAAAACAGAGCCAGGGCAGACTATACCAAAAACCTAGGGAGGTGTGTTCAAATGTCACCTGCTCCAAAATTATTTCTGCCTGCCAGGGACTTTTGGTGTTCCTCAAATGTACTCCCAGAAAAATATTTAAAAACAGGAAATAAAGTGGAAAACCAATCTGCACCCAGAAAACACGGATTTAGATAAAGAAATTGTCCGAACAGCAAATGGGAGGGTGAGCTCATGAAGCAGGACTGATGTGCTTGCAGGTTTCCCAGCGGCAGGAGGAGAACAGACTGCATGACAGCTCCATTTGATGCAAAGCCCCACATACAGCTGTGCGGGCTGCTCACCGCCCAAGGGCAGGAAGCTTCAGGGAGTGCAGAAACCAGCCACTGGCCACCCAAACTGAGCACCCCAGTATGAGGAGTGCATCCACACTTGGAAAAGAGAGCTTTCTTCTACTATGCTCAAAGGTGCCCGATGGCCTAGCAGCAAATAGCCTGCACCGTGGAGAAAGAGGCAGGAACCATTCAGCAAGCAAGGTCAGCCCAAACATGTGGAGAGAAAAGAGGAATCGCAGGACTCCTGCGCATGCAGAATGAGAGGGCAGGTGTGGGGGAAGGGGAGAGAGAACATCACCTACTTGCCCTGGGTGTTTTTTTGGCATAGCTTGAATGAGAAGAATGAAGAAGGAAATGATACAGCTCAAGTCCTGCTGTCTGGGGATAACTGTATAAAGAGGCTTGGCCTGGATTTTTCACCTAAAAAATGGGACCTGGTTATATGATGTTATATATATATATATATGTATATATATATATATATAAAATTTGGAAATAAATCTACCTCAACCATGGTCAGAGCCCTCCACTCCAAACCCCCACGATTCCTGCTTCTGTTCATCCAGGAGCCAAGGTGAGAACTGCCCCCCCCTCCAAACTTGTCGGACAACTCTCCAGGGGTAAGGCTCACACCTGCCTTTATTTAAACCTTACAGCCTTTTACTGAGGGCCTTCAGCATGGGGGAGGAGGGAAAGAGAGAAGGGAGGGGGGAGGTCAGGTGCTACAGTGAACAGAACAATGCCTGCCCCTCAGCTCACATTTGGTGGGGGAGACAGACACATAGGCAGTGTTCTTGGGACTATTCCTGCCACGCCACCCTCCCTGTCATATTCCTGCAAAAGAGCTCTCTTGCCATGGGGGGCCACTGCCCAGCCCCTAGGAAGACACAATGCATTTGCTGTAGCCATCTGTCCCGGTTTGCCTGGGCTGGGGGACACAGATTTCACTGAGGAGCCTAGTTCCATTTCCAGTTTGCCAGGATTTCAACTGGTGAGCAGGAGAGAACATCCCATGTCAGAACAAGGCAAGTCTGGGGGAGACAGGTTTCCAAGCAGTTCGGAGCCTCAGGGAAATCACGAGGCTCATGGAGGGCCCTGGGACTTGCCCCCAAAGAGGCAGCCCAGGGACACAGAGGGAAAGTTCTCCGTGTAAAGAAGGATCAAGAAGGACCTTGGGTGGCGTCCATGCTTAAGAGGTGCACACAGACAGAAGAGTCAGGGAGAAAAGAAAAGGAACCACGGCAGTGGACAGACGGGAGCTGGAAGGTTGGGTGCCACAGTGTTCGAGGGAGGAATTAGCAGGGGTTGACCCTCAGCAGTGCCCACAGGGGACAAGCCCCTGAGGAAAAGGCACCTGACTGGTCAACTGAGCGGGGTGGGCAGGGACGAGGGACACAAAGTTAAAATAGAGGGGACATGAGGATTTTGAACTCCGTTGGCAATCTTAAGGACAAAGTCACGAAATATTAGGTAGGGGATTATGACCTACCTGTCAAATTTTACAAAGTGGTTTTAGTCATCCAAGAGCCTGTGACTGTTATATTTCTCACTGAGCCCTAAATTAGGATACCAAAAATGCCAGTAAGGCCTTTTTGAAGCCATGTTTTTGGGAAAGCTGCATCTTTAGTCATACGGGCTTGATCCCAGATGAGCCTAATTTTAGCTTGCAAGGTGAGCTCTCCCAATATAAAAGGCCACCCATTAAGTGGCAACCAAGAATTTTAACCTTGAACAAATGGCCCAGCAGGACTCCTTACCAATCAGGCAGAATGCCTCTCAGCGGCCAAGGTTTTCTTTTTGGGAAAGAAAGGTCTCCCACACAAACCAGCAGGGGAGGCAGATAATGGGTTAGCCACTCCAGAGCCACCCCTCAGCTTACAAAGCTGAGGGCTTAGGGCTATCAGGGGACACACCTTCTGAAAATCTAATGCATCTGCCAATATTTCAAGTCCCAAACGGACAGGGCCACCGCTCCTCTTCTGATGCATGTTTTCCTTCCTTCTCCCCTGCTATAAGTGCTGTCTGAAGATGAGAGGTGGGAACAACCCTTGAAGATCTCCTCAGTTGAGGTGTCGTTAAACAAAGATACAAGTATGTATGCCCTGCAGATATGCCGACAGGCCCCTCTTCCTAAATTTTGTAAATCCCTTCTTCTGTGCACCATCACACCGCATCCAAACGACCCAGGGTCCACAACTGTCTTATTCCTATTTGCAGACCCCTCCGTTCCAACCTTGCCCCCGTGCTAGGCAAAGACGCTGACACAAAACAGCCCTCAAAAGAGATTTCCTGAACTTAAGGCAGCTGCCTTTTTTTTTTTTTAACATTTTAGATATATATATAGGTCATCCATACATACATACACTATACGCTACAACACACCCACACCCCCCCCCACACACACACAGATATAAGCATTGGCTCCACATCAGTTTCTCTCAAAAACCAAAATCTGGGGGCACCTGGGTGACTCAGTCCATTAAGCGTCTGCCTTCAGCTCAGGTCATGATCTCAGAGTCCTGGGTTCAAGTCCTGCATTGGGCTTTCTGCTCAGCAGGGAACCTGTTTCTCCCTCTCCCTGCTGTTCTGCCTCCTTGTGTTCTCTCTATCTCCCTCTCTCTGAAATAAATAACATCTTCAAAAGAAGAAGAAAAAGAACCAAAATCTGTGTTCTTCACAGGAATCACATCATCTTTCTTCCGGATGGTCCTTTCCTTCCCTTAGGAATCCCCTGTGTTAACCAAGGCCCCCACGGGGAACAAAAGTCACCCTAGACAGTGAAGAAGAGACTTTACCTTGGAGGGCTAAAGGAGTAAAACTGGAATGGTGAGTCACCCAGGAGCAAGTGACAGTCAGAAACAGTTCCACTGACACGGTTGGAGTGACAAGGGGAGGACACAGAGGACATAGGGCCAGTGGGAGCTGGAGGCCTGGAAGAGGGGATGCCCCAGAAAGAAGTTACACAGAGCTGCTAAGCCAGAGGCTCAGAGCCCAGGCTGAGGGGAACAGCGAAGTGTCTGGACCTCTCTCCCTACCCCTGAAATCTCCTGCCCGTGTCCCCCTGGAAATCAGACCACACCCACACCAGCTGGGAGGCATTTCCCCAGCTCTGCCCCACCTGTCACTGGGAGCCACCTTGCCCAGAGTAGTTCCATCTATCCTAAATAAGAGGAAATTATGGCTTGAATGACTCTTTTACCCCTCCCGTGTTCGTACTTTGGATAATACAGTTACATTAGTTTCATGATTTAAAAATAAGAGGAAGAGACAGGATAGTTTTCAGCTGAAATGTGCAGAATTCTGGCAGTCTTCCATTAAAAGTCTTGATCACAGGATTTAGCTAGAAAAAGAAAAGTCCACAAATAGATTCCTCTCACACTATTTTGGGTTCTGGATATGCCTGTTTCAAAACGATTACTCTCACCAGAGCCAAATAGGAGACTCCAGACTTACCCACCTCAGGGAAAAAAGCAGCTGTTTGGGTTACATTAATGCCTCCACTACCCTGGTACGGCCTTTCTAGAACCAGAAAAGTAATGGGGGACATTCATGTCAGCCAATCAAATTTCCATCTTGCTACACGCATGAATTGGGAAGCATTTACCATGGCGTTAGATTTTGTATGTGTAATGTTGTATGCAGCCATTTGGAGAAGATAAATTTGATAGCGAATTAGAAAAGGCATCAGACAACACTTCCCCATGGCACAGCTAATATGAAAATACTGCACATATCCAAGATAACACTCACATGCAGCTGGGACTACTCTCCGTATGTCTTGTCCCAGTAATCTGACACACAGCCTGGCCACGGCAATTCTGATCATATAAAATCTCAAGGCCTAAATGGATTATAAGTAATTGTCTGTGTGTCCATGTGCGTGTGCACACACAGCAACAATTTCTATAGCTCAGCCAAGTGGAGCCTAACCATGTTCTAAGGGAAGAGAGTGGTTAAAAAAAAAAGACTGCTCCATTCCCCAACAACTAACTTACCATATTCCCTCCATCCCTGAATTCCCTAGCACAGAGACACGAACCTCTATCTTGGATCCATCTAGTATTTTAATAGACAATTAGGAATGGGAATAAAATGGTTCAATTATTCCTATAGGAAATCAAAAGAAGGAATATAAGTTTCCAGTGGGTACAGTGCCTGGAAGGAGCCCCAAAAAGCAGGATAGCATCAAGCCCTTCTGGAGGGAGGGGCAGTCTAGTCTACCCTTTCCACCCACTTTCCTACAGCAGCGTCAGCTGTCCTGTGACTAGCTTCCCCAGAATTGCTAGCTCCAGCTCCACTCCAGTCCATTCAGGGGCACCACTGCCTCTACAGAAGGGCAACTGGTCCCGGGTGAGGTTTCAATACAAGCATTATTGATAAATTTTCCACTTTTCCCAAAGCACACATAGTGTGGTCATAGAATTCTTTTTCAAAACTCCATTTGTTTTGTTCATACTATGAAATAAAACGGACTTAAAACCACTCCATCGTATGCCTATTTACCTATAAGTAAGAATCTGACACTGTAATTACCTCTGATAATTTTGCAGGATGATTCTTCCATGATATTTTCTTTGTCAGTAAAATCAAAGTTTCTTCCACTAAGTACTTTTTGAGGAGTTAAAAATATGGACAGCCAATGAATGACAAAGTTCTGGATGCATCGGAGTTCTAAATGTTCTTGCTGTCATCATCTGAGCCACATTCAACACTTTTCCCCCTCATTTCCCCTTTTGAGGGGGCCAAGGGAAAGGGCACATGCTCTCTGAGGGTAGTGTGGTCAAGCTAGTTTCACAGGGCCTTGAGACAGACTCTCTTGGATTTGAATCCAGTCATGACCCTACATCAGCCATAGTACAGGATAAATTGTTCAATGTCTCCAAACCTCAGCTTTCTTTTCTGAAAAGGGAGGTACTGACTTGCAAGTTGGTAAAAATTAGAACCGATGTAAAATATCAGTGACATAGTAAATAATTTACCTCTTACTGCATAAGGAATTCTTGTTAATGTCTTCGGCAAGTATTTCCTGCCAAGAAAATTAATCCTTAGCCCGTGGTTAATAGTAATGATTTCTTTTCTTACATATGGCATGAAAGATCTCATGATAATAAATGGATACATCTAGTCTTTTAGAAAAACAAAACAAAACAAAAAACCTCATTGGGTATTTTAAGTGATGAATCACGGAATTCTACTCCTGAAATCAGTGTTACACTGTAGTTTAACTAACTAGAATTTAAATAAAAATTAATAAAATAAAATGACAAGAAACAAAAAATTACCATATTTATCAAAGATTAACTATTTAAGCCACAAGATTTGGTACCTAAAAGATATCTCAACTCGAGGCTTTAATCAAGAACTTCAAACAAAGCAGAAGTATTTTTACCTGTCCAATTACTTGGTAATAAAGGAATTTTCCTAAATAGAGAAGATGCATTTTCATGGCACATTGAAAGCTGCTGCCTGGATCTCAGTGACTTTTACAGTGAAAGAAAACAAAAGTGAAAAGAGTTAGAATTCATTCAGGATTGAAAATTAATTGGTTCCTATCAACACCATGAGTCACAGCCATCAATTTAAGAGACATAACACCACAAACTGGATTTTAATTAGGAGGGTTACAAAACTGTTTAGGAGCCCAAAACTCATTGTCAAGCCCAATTAAGCAGGTTGATAGAACATACTGTGTAATGCTACATTGTGTTCCTTTTGCAAAAGGGGAGTAAAATAAAATCCTTGTTTAGGGCTTACCAGCTTCCCCCCAAAATATGTAATAATATATACGTAAGATCATTCGTTCATTCTTTCATTGTGCAAAGGATGTCAGTCTTTGGGACAACAAGAAATTAATCCGGAACTGGGCCCAAGATCAATGTGTTTATAAGTTACCACACAACCCTGGGACAGAGGCAAGAAGTAGATGCTTGTTCTGGCTCAGTCCACCTCTGACCAACCTCCCTCCCCAGGAGGGGTTTCATGAGATGACCAGCAATGCTCAATTCAGTTTCGAGATCCCATAATGAAGACAAACCTCCTGACCGTTACTGATGCTGACGCCAGTGAGAACAGAGTCTGCATTAAGGGTCAGAGACACATTAGGCAAATCAGGTGGACAAGAACATGGAGTCCAGAATGTACCACAGCATCCTGAGACCATCTCTGGTTGACCCTGGTCTCCCCTGTTTTTTTAAACTGAGCTTCTATTACCAAATGAACTATTTGAAAATTAACAGTCTTCTCATTAAAGATCCAATTACTTCTTAAAAATTAACTAGGAAATAGCACAGAAACAATTTTCACACTCTTTTCATAAGTGTCTACATGCAAATAGCCTCAACAAGTCATCATGCTCGCCTCTTTCAGAAAATATCTGAAATTCTCCACTTTACTTTGGTGAGAAAAATTGAATGTCAACATTCACATTCATTCCAGAACTGGGTTCATTTTCAACCAAATATAAAAGAGCAGCTACCATCCCACTCTTGCAACATTGCTGTTTTGACCTTCCCCCATCTCATCCTTCAATAATCCCCCACCTACAGGAGCTTAAAACATTCTTCCGAGGTGGGAAGAGCTTTCCAGGAAGGTCATAAATATTTTATTTTTCATTTTAATTGATTTTACTTTCCCCCTCCTTTGCCATGGTACATATCAGCACAGTATACTATGCCTTCCATGTTAGCCATAAAGAATTCAACTTTACGTGGAGCAAAAGAATGAAAAAGTCAACTATGCTCCTATCTTCAGACCACCAGTTCTACATTTTAATTATGTAGCTCATCATATGGCGATCTGTATCTGAGGACTTTGTCCTTCCTAATGGTGTCACAAAGCTCGAGGGGTGTTTCTGTCACCAGCCCTGAGTGTGGGTGGAAATACCAAGAGATACTTCTATCAGATCTGCTTGGGTTTACATACACACACACACACACACACGCATGCACGCATGCAGGGACACACCCTAAACAGCAGCAAATCATGACAGAGCACTAGAAATACAATAGCTTGAGGAAACTTTCAACGGGTTTCCTAGAAAATATGATCATTTCAAAAAGGGAAGAAAGATAGCTACGCGTGCTATGGAAAGCTGTCTGCTGAGACAGAAAGGAAGTAAAGAGGGGGCAGAGGCTGGGGCAGGGAAGAGTAAGTTTTGCAAAGACATGTCTAAATTTTGCAAATGTATGCACACGGACCAATCAGAGAGCCCAGCACAAGTTGGTCTTGTCACACAATGACTGCATACAATCAGTTAGTCGTAATAAATGCTCAGTCTCTGGAAGAAGGAAGAAAATCAAACTCGTGTCTTTTCTTTCTTTTTTTGTTTTTTTAAGATTTTATTTATTTATTTGACAGAGAGAGAGCACAAGTGGGCAGAGCAGCAGGCAGCAGGAGAGAGAGAAGCAGGCTCCTGGCTGAGCACGGAGCCCAACATGGGGTTCAATGCCAGGACCATGACCTGAGCTGAAGGCAGATGCTTAACCAACTGAGCCACCCAGCCACCCCTCAAACTCATGTCTTCTTTTATGACAACATTAAGTCATTGGCAGCTGAAGTAAAGAAGGTGATAGAAATTTCTCAGGTGGGAATGGAGGGGCAAAGTCCACCTTGAGTGGTGGGGAGGCAGGGGGGACAGATATATTGCTTCTGGACATCAACAGATATTTCAGCAAAGAAGACATCCAGATGGCCAACAGACACATGCAGAAGTGTTCAACATCACTCAGCATCAGGGAAATACAAATCAAAACCACAGTGAGATACCACCTCACACAGTCAGAATGGCTAAAATTAACAAGTCAGGAAACGACAGGTGTTGGCAAAGATGCAGAAAAAAGGGAACCCTCCTACACTGTTGGTGGGAATGCAAGCTGGTGCAGCCACTCTGGGAAACAGTATGGAGGCTCCTCAAAAAGCTGAAAATAGAGCTACCCTATGACCCAGAAACCTCACTACTGGGTATTTACCCTAAAGATACAAATGGGATCCGAAGGGTCATGTGCACCCCAATGTTTACAGCAGCAATGTCCACAATAGTCAAACTATGGAAAAAACCTAGATGTCTGTCAACAGATGAATGGATAAAGATGATGTGAGATATATATATATATTTCTCATATATATATATGTGTGTGTGTGTGTGTGTAGATATATATATATTTCTCATATATATATATGTGTGTGTGTAGATATATATATATCTCATATATATATGAGAAATATATATATATCTACACACACACACACATATATATATAATGGAATATTATGCAGTCATTAAAAAACAACAAAATCTTGCACTTACAACGATGTGGTTGGAACTAGAAGGTGTTATGCTAAGTGAAATAAGTCAATCAGAGAAAGACAATTATCATATGATCTCACTGATATGAGGAATTTGAGAAACAAGACAGAGCATCATAGGGGAAAGGGGAGGAAAATGAAACAAGATGAAACCAGAGAGGGAGACAAACCATAAGAGACTCTGAATCTCAGGAAACAAACTGAGGATTGTTGGAGAGGAAGGGGAAGAGGGGATGGGGTGGCTGAGTGATGGACATTGGGGAAAATATATGCTCTGGTAACTGCTGTGAATTGTGTAAGACTGATGAATCACAGACCTGTACCCCTGAAACAAATAATATATTATATGTTAAAAAAAAAAAAAGAAAGAAAATAAAGAAAAATTGCTTCTGGGATTCAAGGGGCCTAAGTTCTCTCTTACCTGGAAGAAGTAGGAAAAAATCTACCTGCTGGAACACATGCCATATGCCTCCTAAGATGCTTCTACTTCTACTTCCTCTAAAAATGGCACCAAAACATACTTTCCTATTTGAGGAGGAATCTCTGTGCAATGATTCCTTGGATAAAAGGATGTACTCATCTTTGCTTACTCCTGTGGGAAAGAGAGACCTTGGAGCTTCCAAAGAACACGTTACTGGCACAGCAGTGACTTGGAGTGGCAGCTTGGAGAGCCAGCTGCCCACGTGTGAGTCCTCAGCCCACCCTTACTTAAGCATGTAAAACCGGGCCATTTCTTTAATATCTTTGTGCCTGGGTTTCTCGACCTGTAAAAGGGAAATAATCATCTCTGGCTCATGGAGATGCTGTGTCCTGAAGGCACTGACGCAGGTAAAGCACTGAGAGGACACAGTAAATACCTACTGGCAGGTAAGCTTTTGACAGTAAGCTCCCATCACGTGTACCTCCAGACTCTGATACTTGTCACTCACACGACAAAACTTTCAGATGGCAAAAATCTGGTAAGAGTTTTCTATAGATTAAAGGGGGAAAAAAATCAGTCAGTCTTAACCCAGGGTGCCAGTGAGGCTTCTTCCCCAAAACACCATGGAGAAAGCCACAGACCCTCAGAAGGGGAAGGCCACTTGGTCTGCCATGGAGGTGCGATTCAAGGACAAATAAAGGAGTTGAAGCCAATGGAATTCTGGAGAAAGGGCCTCACCATATCCATGGGAGCTACCATCAGTCCAGGTTCTAAACCCTTCAATGGCCTTTTATTAGCCCAATGCTCAGACTCTCAATTACCCCAGGTGATCTCCAAGCTTCCTCATCCTCACCCTTTTCCCTCTTCTGCTCAGGCCACACCAGCCACCCAGTTGTTCTGAGAAGCCTCCTTCCCCTTCAGGACCACTGCCTTGTTCTTCCCTCTGTGTGGGAAGCGCTTCCCCAAGTATCTGCCGTCACACACTGCACACGTGTGGCTTTCATAGGGAGGTTTTCTCTGACCTCATGATTTAACACATCACTGTAGTTCTGTCCAGTATTCCCTTTCTAGTCTCATTTTTCTCCATAGCACTACTAACCATCAAATATGTCCTTTCTTTTGCTTGAGCTCCGGAAGGGCAGGGATTTCAGTTCTCAGCTCTATCCCCAGGGCCTAGAACAGCACCCTGCATGTAGTAGGTGCTGAATAAATGGGCTTCAAGATAGCTGCAAAGGAAATGCACGCTGTTGCTAGAAATAAAAGTGAAATGAGAGAGCAAACACATCACTCAACTCCCCCCTTGCTCTTCTAGGATGAAATCACATTTTTGGATGCCCTAAGTGCTACCATGTAAAATCTCTCAACTGTTGCCAGGAGTAGCGCTTAAAAACAATGCAAACTCTTGAAATGAGTAACATAAACATATCACACTGCCAAGAGTGGGCTGGATCAGAGAAACATGTCAGCCTCGAACAGACGTCACCAACTCACTGCCCAGCCATGGTATTCAAAGCAACATCTACAAAAGTACATATTTACGAAGCTCCCACAAGTTCATGGCACAAACACCCGGAGAGCGTACAGGAGGGTTGCCAGGTGATCTGTACGAGCCCCTCACAGTCATCCATGTGAAAATCACAGCTGGAAAATCCCTCCCAGAAGTGAAGTATCTAGCAAGATCTGATCCTCATTGTTTATTTAGAAAGGCAAAGTACCCAGAACCAGGAATTTATAGACCATTTCATTTTAGAAGACCTGTCTGAAATTGCTCGTTAAAAAAAAAAAAAAAACAGACCAAAAACATGGGATAAAGACTCAGATTCTTGTGAAGGCAAGAAGGAAGTATGGATAGGAACTTGTATTAGATTTATACATGAGTCTATGGCCATACCACCCTGAACGCGCCCGATCTCGTCTGATCTCAGAAGCTAAGCAGGGTCGGGCCTGGTTAGTACTTGGATGGGAGATTTATACATGAGAGTTTGTCCAAACCATCCACAACTGAAAGTTAACACGCCTGAGCACCGCACTTGGCGTGCAAACTCATGGAAGCTGAGGCCCACCATAGGCTGTGACACGTCCAGAATCACAGAGCAGGTATGATGCTGGCTTCAAGGCCCAGCTTCAGACCCCGACGGCACATGGTGATCTGTTCACTACCTCACAGACACTTCATAGCCAAGACACTTCCAGAACACTTGGATGTTCTTGCTGGGAACTTAAGAGGCAGTCCCCCAAATGGCGTGTTCTGCTTGTAGACATTTTCCTTCTATTATAACCACATCACATGTAGAGGTTATTAAAGGTGTACACTTCAATTTCTACACTTCTAGAAACAGGAGTAGAAAGAGGTAGCAACCTCATTCTCTAAACCCAATCGCTTCCTAGGGAATGGGTACAAACTGAATCATCTGTAAAACCCTTAGAATCTCATCTCCACTTCCTAGCTGGGTGGCTTTGGGCAAGTTACTTAAACTCTCTGTTCCTCTCTTTCCCCTTGGAGCATTGAAGTAATAAGAATTGAATGTGTTAACACAGGAAAGTGCTTAGAACAGTACATATTCAGGAAGTATTAGCTATGATTATTTCTTATAAATATAAGACAAGGGGTGCCTGAGTGGCTCAGTGGGTTAAAGCCTCTGCCTTTGGCTCAGGTCATGATCTCAGGGTCCTGGGATCGAGCCCCACATCAGACTCTCAGCTCAGCAGGGAGCCTGCTTCCTCCTCTCTCTCCTCCTGCCTCTCTGCCTACTTGTGATCTCTGTCAAATAAATAAATCTTTAAAAAAAAAAAAAAAGTAAGACAAAATTGGTATATTTCATTAATGGAAAGTAACCACAAAAAGAAAGAAGAGCCACCTTTTTATTTATTATATACAAATAAAGCCAAAATTTCAGTATAAAAGCCTCATCATAAATGTTCCTTCCAGGGAGGGTTTGTGTGCACAGGTTTTTTGAAATAAGAGCTCGATGAATCCTGTAATGTAGAGCGAGCAAGGCTCTGCAGACCTCTAAACAGTTCAGGATTCAGGTCGTCAATTGTAACAAGTTTCGCAGTTGAGTCAAGTCCATAAATGCCATGAAAGTCTTTGGATGATACTTGTTACAGGAAGGGCCGTTTCCAGGGCAACTTCCTTTTCTTCAGGGATCCCTTCAACTCGGCCAAGCTCCTGTTAGCTGGCTAGGACTGCCCGACACAGCACCACAGACAAGGTGGCTTAAACAACGGAAATTTATTGTCTCACCATTCCGGCAGCTCAGAGTCAAGATCAAGGTGTCAGCAGGCGTGGTTCCTTCTGAGAGCTGGGAGAGGAAAGAGGCTCCATGCCTCTCTCCTAGCTTACAGGGGTTTGCAGGCAATCTTTGCCTTTCTTCGGCTTCTGTTTTTATCACCCCAGTTCTTTGCCTTCATCTTCACATGGCATTTCTCCCTATGTGCGTGTCTGTGTCCAAACTTCCCCTTTTGACAAGGACACCAGTCATATTGGATTAGGGGCCCACCCTACTCCAGTAAGACCTCATCTTAACCAATTACATCTGCGTGATCTTATTTCCAAATAAGGTCACATTCTGAGGTACTGGGGGTTGGGATTCATTGCATGAATCTGGGGAGACACAATTCAACCCATTACAGCTGCTGATGGAGCCCAGGCCTGGTTCCACCATGGGATTGATGAGCCATCCCAAAATAACTCCAAGCCCATCAAGAGATGGTCCTAAGTGCCAGTGCTGGCTGTTACTGAAGGCTTTAATTAACTCGGACATGTAATGAAGTAGCAGGGGTTAATACAGTAAGCCATCTTAAGAATCACCTATATTTGGAAATTTAATCAGTAGAAAAATCCAAAAGGGTCCTTTTATCCTTTCTACACCTAGAAACCTTTTATCCTTTCCACACCTAGAAAGAGTGGCACTCCCTTTCCCATGAGATCTGGGCAAAATAAAAAGTTGGGAAACCTGGGAACTAAGAAAGGGCAACCTTTGATTTAATATCTAGTCCCAGAGACCTGAAAAACGATGGCCTTTAAAGTCCTAGAACAGGACCCCAGAAGGTGTACCCTTGACCTTGAACCAAAGAACCCCCTGTCAAGTAGGCAGATGGGTTAAGAGTACCGCGTACACCAAACATGCACCTCTGCACGACCCTCAGTCCCCACGCCAGCCTTCCCACATGTCCAGGTGTAGATGTCTGTGCCAAAGGCCCCTGAAGAAACCAGAACAAATCGGCAAATCACACAGCAAGGGCATGGAGGAACTCTGCCTCCTCACTGTTCTAGTTCTAGAATGCTAGAACCTTAAATAAGAAAGTAGTTCCTTAATCAAAGAGGCTCAAATGCTACCCCAAGGTTTCTGGCTGATTGGACTCCTTATCTTGTTAACAGACCTAGGTTAAGCACATGATATTGAAAAACCTGGAAGGCTCCTGAAATCTCCTAGGCACCAATGAAGAGGTATTCAAACACCTAACAAGAAGGGATACACTCCAAATCCGATTACTACAGACCATTTAATTTGTTTCCAGAACAAAAGCATCTCTAATGTTCTATTTTGTTACAAGAAAAATCACCCTGTCCTGTACAGTTTCTATAAATCACCACATCCAAAGGGAAGTAAAAGGTTACAGAAGCCCAGAAGAAGAAAGGAAAAAAAAAAAAAAAAATTGGATGTGAGTGCCTTTAACATTACGTAGATTTGCACCCAATGTATAATATGCCCATAAGCCAAAATCCATTCACCTTTGGGTCCTAGATTAACACACTGGAACCAAGGGAATTCACCAGGGAACAGAAGGACTGTGGCCTTTCCAGAACTCCTACCACCATAGATCTCAGAAGAACATGGGCAACCAGTCAGGCCATAGGCTGGAAAGCTGTTATATTGTCAATGGAATTAACAAACCATTCTCTGACAACATCAAGAGAAAAGACTGCTTCAGAGAACAAGAAAGGAGAGGGACAGACAACTCTGGTCCTACAAGCGAAACATCTGCCACCACATCTAAGCTATAGCAGTCACATCAGCATTTGGCAGATAAGCCAAGCCAAACAAAAAGACAATTATCACCTTGGAGTCCAATCTACAACTCCTACATCAGATGAAAATGGAGAGGCATTGCATCCGAGTGGAAAGACAAGGCCATCGCAGGGCACAAGGAGAGAGGCCACTCAACCAGCATGCACCACCAGCCAAGGCAACACCACAGCTCCTCTCAGAAGGAGATGCTTGATGCTGCCTCTCAGAAGGAGAATCTTCCATTCAACAGTTATTAGATGCCTACTGTGTGCAAGGGCCGTATGCTAAATGAGTCAGAGCAGAACCTACCCATGTGTATACCCCCAGAATATAGATATGGACACTGAGGCCTAGAAACTCCCTCAGTAAGGCAAATATATTACAATGTAACATTTGTGTATCGTAAGTATACAAAGGGCCATATGATTTATCCCTTGATGATGGCAGAATCAAGAAGGGCTACACGGAACAGGTGACACGTCAGCCAGTATGGGAGGGTGGCAATGAGCAAAAATTGAGAATATGAGAGAGACAGACAAAAATTTGGAGAGGAGTCTCTATTCCCCTTGGAGGGTAGAGAACAGTTAGACTGACGTACAGGGTTCATCAAAGGTCCTCAACAGGAGATGGAGGGCTGGTTTTATTTAGCAGGGAATGTGGGACCCATTTCGTGTCACAAGGAATACAGGATGTGTTTGAAACCATTTGCACCATTATCCAGGAACCTCTAGGATAGACTGGATGAGACCAAGGCTAATGGCAGAGAGCATAATGATGAGGCTATCACTATAGATCACACACAAGGTCATGATACGCCAAACTGAGGGGCAGCATCAAGACTTCAAGGCCTCAAGGGAGCTCGGATATACAGTCAGAATACACAGGACCCAGGCCCCGAAAGCGGGACGAGAGAAGCCAAGAATCAAAAAGGAGGCAGCAATTAGAGAAAAATGACCCCCTCAGCCCTGAGTGCCTACTGTGCACAGTGCACTGGCAATGTAAGTGTGATTCAGACACACCTTTCATGCTCAAGAAATCAGAGGACAGAGAATCAACAACCACATAACCAATGCAACAACCTTGTGATTTACAGATACACAGACTTGCTCTTATTTGTCACTTAGATGTAAATTTCCCATCCTCTTTCAGGCCTTCTCGTACCTTTCCGTCCAAGCCCCATGATTGTTACTTTTTTCTAAAAGTTATTGACAACCTATACCCAAACTAATCCTAGGAAATTTAAGGCTGAGGTCTGCATTTTGAGACAAGGACCTAGTGGAGATACAGAAAGGTTAAGTAACCCGCCAAGGTCACATGGTCAGTGCCCAAACCAGCTTGTCTATCTCTCACGTCATGCTCTCACTGCATCCCTTCCCTGAACCACTCACCCAGCCTTCTGGCTCACAGGGTCCTCAACTCAGCCTCATCACTGGCGCTTGCCATCTGAGCGACTGTGAGTACCCTTCACCATATACTTCTGGTCTGGTTTCTCCTTGTTCCTGCCCAGTACTTCCAGATAAATCTGCCTAAGACCAGATTTGCATCACACCACTTCCATTTACAAATCTTCATCGCTCTGCCAAACAAAGCTCAAATTCCATAGCCTGACATTCAGGGACTCCCACCACTGGTCAAATGCCACCATTTACAATATGTTGGTACCTCCTATTTAGCTTTTAGGAGCAACAACCATTTTAAGTTTTTCTGCAGCCTTCACAGCCCATAAATGTGCACATATAAGGCAGTCATTCAGAGATATATATATACACACACATATATAGATCTCATATATCCTTGGAAATATGAGAGAAAAGCAATGTCATAATTACCGTGTATTCTCCTAGTGCTCTGCTCGGCTTTTTTCCCCAAGTTACATAGCTTTCTCAAGTCCCAAGAGTTTCTGTTTCATTGGGAATACAAAATATGAAGCTTTTCGGAAAACAAGACAATAAGTGATTGATACCTGGGTTCTGTGGGAAAGACTGAGCTCCTGTAAGCTGAGAACAGAGAAATCCATGCAAGCTGGTGGGGCCTAGCATCAAAGACGGATGAGATCTTGGGCTGCCTTTAAAGACGAGGGCAGAATTGAGACATATGGAGAAGAGATGGACAGACAATCTCAGCTTCTCAGAAAACACATAAATTCCCTCAAAGTTCCCCTGTGATTCTAAAAGCATTCATTTCAGATCATATTAGGAACCCCCTTTCTGCAACACAGGGCTTGACAGCTGATAAGAAAACCAGACCAACACCATGCCACTCCCCTGGGTCTGACTGTGGAAAAGAACAGCGTGAGCTGACAGGTCCCCCACCCCCACCACGAACATCTCCTGGCATCTGAGCAGGACTGGTCGCCACCAGGGTCTTCAGAAGGCATGAGCCCTGGTGCTATTCTATGTGAAAGAGATAGGCTAAGAACCTGCTCTGTTGAAAATCCTCGTATGTGCGGAACTCAGGTGGTGAGAAGGGAGTCTGCATAGGATGGAGGGGGCAGAAAATGAGGGGAAGGGTGGAAGGTAAGCAGAGCCCCGAAGATGGCTATTGCTTCTCCAAATCAATCAGTCTAGGTCCAGGCAGATCAGAATGTGTGCTACTGCAGGGTTAATAGTTTCTAGAGACTAAAAGCTTGATTCATAAAAAATTGAAGATGACTCTGACTGTAGGATTTTTTTTTTTTTTTTTTAACATGCAGAGGTTTAACTCAGGAAGATGCTGGCTGCCTTGTAGTGATTAACCCCTACGAAGGCCCCTCAGTTGCCATGCAGTCTTTCTGTAGCATTCCTGCCCGGGGAAATGCAGAAACCAGCACTGGAGACAAACAGGAGGGCCATTTAATAAAGTGCTCAGGTTCTCTAGGTGGAGAATGTAAAGGTCAGGGGTAACATCTTAAATAAAGAGGAAAGAAAAAAAATCCAGTAGAATTGGAACCCCTGAACAGTGGCAGGGCTGAGATGGCAGAACTTCCCCACGCAAACAGGGAGCCAAAAACAGGTGCCATCCATCTCACTCCAGACATGCTTTTAATCTGTATCATTCCAATCTGCAAGAAATGAAGGAAGGAGGGAAGAAAGGAGAGAGGGAGGGAGGGAGGGAGAAAGGAAAAAAGGAGCAAAAGGGGGAAATGTTGGACAGTAAGGCAGCCCAAAGCTTGTCTATTTCATTTTGGGGTGGTGGGGGCAGGGGTGGGGGAGGTAAGGCATAAAAGGAAAGGGAGAGAGAGAATTTTAAGCAGACTCCATGCCCAACCCACAGTTTGATCTCACGACCCTGAGACCATGACCTGAGCTGAAATCAAGAGTCAGACCCAAATAAGCCACCCAGGTGCCCCAAGATTTGTCTATTTCATCACCAGGTTTCTTTTCTTCCATTATATGTGGACCTTCACGTTACACAGTTTTTAATGAGTGTGATGCTGCCTGACTTCTGCAGAAGTGGTAATTATATCCCATAACTTATTAAATAAGAAATCCCATTTCACACACACACAAAAAAAAAAAAAAGTCATTACCACTAAAAATAAAAATGGAAGCCTGCTATTTACATGCTGCCTGTCACAGTGCCCTCTCACACACACACAGCGGGATAAAAACAGAGACATATGTGACACAAAAAGTTACTCTCCCGTTCCCTGAGAGCCTGGGATGCAGCGGAACTGTAAATCCGGGAGGCGCACCCACTGGCAGAAATCCTGCTTGCGGAGTCTGTTAATTTAGATTCGTTTCCATCTACTAGTTTAGATGATCGGCAAGTAAATACCATTTCATCGAGCATGCACGTGCCAATTTCAGAAGAAAACATGCCGGCAAATCCTCTGAATCTCATGGAATCTACAGAATATCGACTCCACGGGGCAACATGGAGCCTGGAGTCAAGGTCACTCACTTGTGCACACTCGCCTGCTCTTGCTCTCTCTCAGGAGAATGACGGGGAGAAGTTTCAGCCAAGCAGCAAGGTCATGAGTTTCACTGAACAACAAAAAAAGGCGGAAAATGTATTTCCAGGCAGTTTGATGCATGTTTTGCATTATGGTACGTCCAAGTGGATGATCGATTACATACAGAGCATAACCTCTGGGAACTGACCTTCCCTTGTGCCCTTGCCAGAGGAGCAAACATCAGTCCCTCCATAGGGACTGCCCTCTCTAGACGCTGGCTCAGTTCTGCGTCACAGGTTGTTAGCCAAGAAGTCACATGGTCTCTTCTCAGACCTGCTTCTGCCATTTGTATACGTCAGTACAATTACTTAATCCTCAATATTTACAGTAATAATGGTAGCTACCCTGTATTATGTACCATTGTTCTAAAGCCTTTATTTGTATTGACGGTTATAATTCTCACAGCAATCCTATGAGGTACGCCTGATCACTAGGCCTATTGGACCAATTAAAAAAATGGAGGCCACAGCCTGGGTCTAAAGCTAAAATAGCAAAGCTCAGATAGTCTGGCTCCACATCCCATGCTTTTATTTACTACCCTTTGCTGCCCAAGTAGGAGGTAAACTGACACTCCTGAAGACCAAAAAAAAAAAAAAAAAAGTGGTTTTTAGAAATTAGACCAAATGTTTTAAAAAGACTGACTGAAACTATTTTGTTGAAAAACAGTTGGCGTCACACCAGGTACAGACGAAATAATTGTAAAAGATTGAAAGGGAAAAAAAAAAATCACCAGAAATGTGTAATTCTGGGCTCAGATGACCTGACAGTATTTATGAGCTCACTCCGCCTGCACTGCCAGCAAATGGAAATCAGAAGCGGCACACTGCAGATAGTTTCCAGCCAGCTGAAGTCAGAACTCCCAGCACTGAATCCGTATTTGAAGAAAGGGTCTACAGGTTTGAGGTACAGACATGAAAACTTTATACATCTCAAGTCAAAGAAGAACATTCAGGTTACCTATGTCTCCAGCCTTAACCCGACTTTTTTTCTAAACCAAACACCTACTCCTCGGCACATGTGGTAGAGGCTTCCAGGGCGGGGAGGTATGCCTCCCTGCATACATACACACACAGCCCCAGACACGCCCAGAGCTGTCAAGCACCTCAAAACGGGAAATGCTGCCTAACTAGTCTGGTGTGGCCCCAATCGGAAACCAAGCTCCTTGAGCAGGGTTTGCCTGCTTTGTTCGCTTCCATATACCCTAGAAGAACACCAGCCGTATAAAAGGCAATCAATTGCTATTTGCTGAGTGAATGACAGCATAACTGAGTGAACGGGAATGATGGGCGACTACAGTATTTGCTAGGTCAAAGGAGGTCAAGCACGGCAAAATCGTACAAGGAATTGGAAAGGCCCCTCACAGGTAATGAAGGTGGATGCTGTTTTTACATGACTTAATTGTTAAGTGGTGTAATTCTTCACTTGTCTCTGATCCAAAAGAATAATAAGAAACAATGGCAAAAAATAAATAATGTATATAGAGGACTAAAAATTCTATTTAGTGGAAGGAAAGAAAGGGAATAAATAATGCTTACTAAGTGTCAGATGCCTCCAAATACATCTTCACTTTAAACACAAAAATCTTGGGGCGCCTGGGTGGCTCAGTGGGTTAAGCCTCTGCCTTCAGCTCAGGTCATGATCTTAGGGTCCTGGGATCGAGCCCCGCATGGAGCTCTCTGCTCAGCGGGGAGCCTACTTCCTCCTGTCTCTCTACCTGCCTCTCTGCCTACTTGTGATCTCTCTCTCTCTCTGTCAAATAAATAAATAAAATCTTAAAAAAAAAAAAAAAAACACAAAAATCTTTAAAGCAGGTCTTACCCCTCTCAGAGTCTTACCTACTTGCCTAACAAGTCCCTCACTCCCTTTGAGACTTGGCTTGTTAGCGACATAGTAAATTGTGTGCTGTACCCAACAGAAGAATGGGATGAACACAGCCACTCACGGATGACCTCTTCAGAAATGACTAGGGGATAGAGTGTCATAAGCAACTGCCGAATAATTAAAATAAATGAGATCTACTAAGAAACTATACTCACCTAAGCTACTTCTTCGGAATGCTTCTAATGCTTGTTTTTCCAACAAGCATTAGCCAGTGGCTCAGAAGTCCTGACTATGGCATTAACAGCTCACCAACCATGTGGTTTTCAGCCATGCACAGCATCTCAGGGCCCCAGTTCTCTCATCCATAAAGGGGACTACATTGGCCCCAGGAACTTGAAGACAATTGTAGACCTAAGTTCACCACATTCTGAGCCCAGGCAAGTCACAACCAGGGCTGCATTATGACTTTTGTGGGTTGTGGGCACTTCCGCCCCTTTGTTCAGCAATTAAACAGTAATTCCATACTGCATTTTACAGCTTTATAGATCAGTATTCTAATACTGTATATTAAAACATTTTCTTTGACCTAAATTAAAATATTTTCTACTGATTTTAAGAGAAATTAAAATACTCTTCATGAGTACAGTAAGAAAGCATCACAGACCCTAGAGAATGCCTGTGGAGAATACAGAATGAGAAACCTATTCCACAGGAACATTCTCAAATCAGACCACACACAAGAGCTGTGTTCCTACAATACATGATCACGGGCTCAGAGTAGCAGGAACAGCCACCTGGCTGCATGTGCAACAGGGCGGGAGAAGGCCAGGCTGGAGCCCTGGAAGCAGGAGGCCAGTGAGGCAGAAAACAACCCCACGGTGTCGTAGTAACTCAATGATGAGCGTGCCAAGGAACAGATGCCAAGGCAACTAACTGCAAAGACAACTCTGCTGACTTGACCGCCAACCATATCCTTCCTATCCTCCTACCTCCTACCTCCTAAACTGGCTCCAAGATTTTCTGGTCTAAGTGCTTCAAATTCAACTCGTTCAACAAATACCATGGAGTGACTACGCCAGACACTGTTCAAGACACCTGATCTAAAAACAAACAAAAAAACAAAAGACACTTGATATATTGATCAAGAAATAAAAACAATGATCCCTGCCCTGGGGCTCATATTCTTCTGGGATAACAGCTGATAAACAAATAAACATAATGAATAAGTATACTGTATGCCCAAATGTAGTAAGAGATATGAAGAAAAGGGTAGGGCAGAGAAAGGAGGATCAGCAGTTCTTAGTGGGGTTGGGTGTTGAATGGAATGGACAAAGTCATCTTCCTAAGAAGGTGAGGTTTCAGCAAAAGTATCAGTGTAGTGAAATAAACACCTGAGAACAGCTTGAGCAAAGGCTTGGAGGTAGAAATGCACCTCTTTGCCAACTTCCTAACTCATTCCTAAAGGAGACAATTAAAATCTGTTACCAGAAGCTAAAAGCAATCTCTACTTTAGATGGAGGGAGGGAGTAGTTAATTTGAGTGAGTGGAGTCTGAAACAGCCACTGAGAAATTAGACATGTAAACCCCGTGACCAGAAAGAAATGGTGGGCTGGGGCTGGGGGGTGGCTGTAGGTATGCCTTTTTAGTTTGGTAGAAAAGAGTTAAATGCTCACCAATTCCATTTCCTAGTTTTGGCTTTCCTGTGCAATTAGGTTGAGACCATTTGACACAATTCTGGTCAACAGGATGTGAGTGGAAGTTAATTATACTGCTTCCAGACCTGGTCATACACCCGCTGTGTGCTGGTCCATGCTCTCTCCGTCCCCTCCACAGCAACTACAGTGAGCGCATTTTTTTTTTTTAAAGATTTTATTTATTTATTTGACAGACAGAGCACAAGTAGGCAGAGAGGCAGGCAGAGAGAGAAGAGGAGAAGCAGGCTCCCTGCTGAGCAGAGAGCCTGATGCAGAGCTCGATCCCAGGACCCTGGGATCATGACCTGAGCTGAAGGCAGAGGCTTAACTGACCGAGCCACCCAGGCCCCCAGATTTTACCTTTTAACAAGATTTTTTCGTTTTGGTTACTAGACTCTCCCCTAAATTAATTCAAGTTCAAAGGCTCTAAATGTTATTTTTAATGATGACAGAATTTCATTTTACTACAATAGTGTAGATCTGGCCCTAAAAGCCACATCTGAACTGAAGCACATGAAAGATTTATTGAAGTCATCTAAGATGGTGAGTGACAGTAACTTATGTACTCCTGAATGCCCCAGTTAAAGAAGCCCATAAAGGAAGGGGTCTTCTGGCCCTCTGCCCGGGGTAAGGTGAGGTGACTACTGTGGTATCTTCTGGAAACCACTAGAATTGCTATCCATTCCCAGACAAAAGAAAGCCACACAACGCTCCTCAGGATTCCAAGTGGATGGGATCAGCATGTATGCACACACCCATGATCAGGTCCCACCTGGCAGATATTTTTAAAAATAAAAAGCTCTTTTTATTTTTATCTAAATTCTAGTTCGTTAACATTCAATGTCATACTGGTTTCAGGAGTAGAATTCAATGATTCATCACTTACATACACACCCAGTGACAATTCTAACTCTTAACGTTCCTTGGGCTAAAGACTCTCCCCTTCTTCCTCAGGAACCGTCAGTCACGGGGCTTATGAAACCACAATGCTGGGACCTACTAGAGTTTCTGATCCTATCAGAGTTTCTGATCCACCCCCAGAAAGGTGAGTGGAAGTTCAAGAACATACATTCCAAATGAATTCCTTGGTGGTGCTGATGCTCCTGATCTGGGAACCACATTTGAGAACACCTGCTTTAATTTGTCTGCTGAAAGAGGGTACTGGTATCCAAAGTTCACACACATGTTGACAGCATCACAGTTAAAAGACCTCCAGGACGCATGCAAGATTTGGGCCTCAAGGCTCAAGCCCCACCAGTCACCTGGGGAGTTTTACAAAAGAGACCCATTCCTGGGTCTTCCCCTAAAAAGTTCTGATGCCAGGTTTGTCTGACGGAGGGGCCCAGGAATGTTTTTTTAAGCTCTCCTGCTAATGAATAGCTATGGTTGAGAACCACAGCCTTAGGGGATCCATGGGAGGAATGTAAAGATTATGAAGAATCCTTAAACCCAAAGAGAGTCTTTACCCAGACTAATTTCTACTCCCAAATTGTCTTTGAAGTAGGCAGGTCAATAGTGTTCGCATAACTGGAGGCGTGCACAGAGCGGACAAATTGGACGTAAGTAATCAAATGCTTTTCACCCAAATATTTTGAAAAATCGAACAACAATAAAATTTGAAGAGCTCTTACCCAAAATATATAACTGTGGCCAAAAGTCAGTTAGAATTTATCACCAATAAAAAACAAGCCAACCAACCTATGGTGTCCACCCAACAGAATCCAGGCTATCCCAGAATGGCAAAACTCAGGATCATTGACCCAGACTTGGGCCTCCCCTAATTTTCCCACATATTCATTCAACACTTATTGAAAATCTAGTAGTCCCCCCAGCACAGTGCTAATGACGCAAAAATTGATAACAAAGAGAAATACACTCCCTCCCCACAGGGGTTGACCGGCTAGAGGGCAAAGGCGAGCATCTAAACAAATGTAAAGTACAATGAAGTGTTCAAGGTGCTGTGACCGCTATCTTTATGGAATGCAGTGAGGACAGAGAGGTAAATGCATTGTACTTAACTAGGGGAGCAGGGACTGGTAAGTATGATTTCACAGAGGTATAGACAATTGACTGAGTCTTGAAATACTGAGAGGTTTTTACAGGGGGCGGCGTAGGGATAATAAAAAGAAATGGCATTTCAGAGAGTGAAAAGCTAAAGATTAAAAACGGGCTAAAAATTAAACACATTGCACTATTTTTTTAAACACATTGCATATATAATGCTTGACTCAACCCATTTGACACATTTTTTTTTAAAGATTTTTTTTTTTTTTTTTTTTAGATTTTATTTATTTATTTGACAGAGAGAGAGATCACAAGTAGGCAGAGAGGCAGGCAGAGAGAGAGGAGGAAGCAGGCACACCGCGGAGCAGAGAACCCGATGCGGGGCTCGATCCCAGGACCCTGAGATCATGACCCGAGCCGAAGGCAGCGGCCTAATCCACTGAGCCACCCAGGCACCATTCAGAGCTCACAAGTAGGCAGAGAGGCAGGCAGAGACAGAGAGAGAGAGGAGGAAGCAGGCTCCCCGCAGAGCAGAGAACCTGATGTGGGGCTCGATCCCGAACTGAGCCGAAGGCAGAGGCTTAACCCACTGAGCCACCCAGGCGCCCCTGACACATTTTTTTTGTAATCTTAAGGAGACCTGGCACAGTGGACTCTCCACACACTTTCAGTTTACACCAAGACTTTGAGACAGAGAGAGGCTGACCCATCAGAAACCACCTGCAGCAGGCCTCTCATCTGACTACAAGAGCATACATAGTAGCATGTTGGAGGGAACAGGTGTAAACAACAAGCACTTGGAGAAAAGTAGCCCAAACAATAGCCATAATGGTAAATTCATAAATGAACCCAGAAATTTGCCCACAAACACTGGCACATCTGGTAAACCAGCCCCCCAAAAAATAATAATAATAACTGAAGAGTGTCCCAGGAAAAATATACCCAGTCCCTCTATCACTTAAGGCACAACGTAGCTCAAGAAACAATATAAAATAATCACTGACATCAACCAAAACCAAGTGCTAGTTTTGGCATCACTCCATCAATTGTAACGTAGGACTGCTACATATCCATGATTCAAGTTCTTGGAGAAAATGGAGTCTGAAAAATGGAGATATACCACCTTCTTCACAGTTTTCAAAATGACTAACTGAGGAAATGTATTTCAAGGGGTTTTGCATAATGCCCAGAAACTAGTTAGAAATGCTATTGGTAATAAGTATGTTAAAATAATAAGTTGATAATAAGTAAACATTGTGTGTGTTTCTCAAAACCCCTCAGGAAATACGCAATACAGAAAAAGTTCTAGAAGATGATGCACTGCATTACACTAAATATGATCTCCCATACTAAAAAACCAGTGAAAACCTGACAATTCATGAAAAGATAATATGACAATTAATATGGAAAGACATGAGTTTTAATAAATTCAAGGATAAATTATCATTACAAAACACCCACGAGAAGTACAACTGTTTTAATAGCATTATTAAGATATTATTCATATAACATATAATTCACTTATTTTAAGAGTGCATTTCAGTGGTTTTTAGTATATTAAAAAAAATTTTTACAATGCTTACCACAATCAATTTTAGAAGGTTTTCATCACCCTAAAAAGAAACCCTGTCATACAATATGTGATCTTTCGCTTAGCATAATGTTTTTAAGTTTCATCCATGGTATTGCTTATACCAGTGTTCCATTCCTTTTTTACTACCAAATAATATTCCATTATATAGCTATAGCACATTTTATTTGTCCATTCAATGAATGATCGATATTTGGGTCATTTCTACTTCTTAGGTTTTATGAATATGTCACTAAGTTCCCTGCATTCAAGTTTTTGTGTGGATAAAGGTTTCCATTTCTTTGAGGTATATACCTAGAAGTGCAATTGTGGGATCATAAGGCAATTGCTAAACTGTTTCCCAAAGCAGTTGCACTACTGTACATTCCCACCAGCAGGTTCTAGTTTCTCCACTCTTTATCACTATTTGCTATTATCTGTCTTATTGATTACAGACACCTTGGTGGATATGAAGCATTATCTCATTGTAGCTTTGAATTCCATTTCCCTAAGAACCAATGATGAACATCTTTTCATGCATTTGTCGATCATTTATGTCTATTCACGTTCTTTGCCACTTTTTCAATGATCGCTTTTTACTGTTGACTTGGAAGAACTTTTTATGTATCCTGGGTACTACTGTCTTATCAGACATACAATTTGCAAATATTTTCTCCCATTATGTAAGTTATCTTATCCCTTTCTTGGTAGTATTTGTGGCACAAAATTTCTAATTTTTATAAAGTTCAATTTATCCATTTTCAGTTTTGTCCCTTGTGCTTCTGTTGTCATACCTATAAAGGCCTTCCCTAACCTGTGGTCACAAAGACTTACTCTATTTTTCCTAAGAGTTTTATAGTTTTAGCTCTTACATTAGAGTCTATGATCCATTTGAAGAAATTTTCATATATGGTATGAGAAAGAGGGTCTAGCATCAATCTACCATTTCTCAGGTGGATATCCAGTTGTTCCAAAACCACTTGTTGAAAGTCTATTCTTTGTCCCATTTAACTGTCTTTGCACCTCTGCCAAAAAAAAAAAAAAAAAAAAAAAAATCAACTGACTGTAAATATAATGGTCTATTTCTCAATTCTGTTCCATTCACTTCTGCATCTCCCCTTATATCAATATCACAGTGTCTTGATTACTGTAGTTTTACAGTAAGTTTTGGAAGAGTTAGTCCACTTTCTTTTTTTCAAGATTGTTTTATCAATTCCATGTCCCTTGCATTTCCCCCCTCCTTTTTTTAGGATTATTTATTTATTTATTCATTTGAGAGACAGAGAGCAGAATGAGAGAGAACATGACTGGGGCGGGGGGGAGCAGACTCCCCACTGAGCAGGGAGCCCAATGCAGGGCTCGATCCTAGGACCCTGGGATCATGACCTGAGGCGAAGGCAGACACTAAACAGACTGAGCCACCCGGGTGCCCCTTCCCTTGTATTTCCACACAAAATTCACGATTAGCTTATCAATTTCTGCAAATTTCAATAGAGACTGCACTGAATCTGTAGATTTGGGGAGTAATGTGATCTTAACAATATTAAGTTTTCTGATCTGTGAACATGGTATGTATTTCCATTTATTTGTGTCTTCTTTATTTTCTTCCATCAAAGGCTTATAGTTTTAAGATCCAAGTTGTGTACTTCTTTTGTTATTTTTTCCTAGGATTTTTATTCTTTTGGATGTTATTATATAAGAGGAATTGTTTTCTTAACTTCATTTTCAAACTTTTCATTGCTACTACATAAAAGTATACTTGATCCTGTACATTTATCTTGTTTGTAACCTGTAAACTTGCTAAACTCACTTATTTGTTCTAATACCTTTTTAGATAATTCTTAGTATTTTCCCTATACAAGACAATGTCAACTGCAAACAGAGGTAGTTATATTTCTACCTTTCCTATCTAGATATATTTTTATTTTATTTACTTATTTTTGCCTACTCATCCTATTAGAACTTTCAGCACAATATTGAATGGAAATGGTGGAAGAAGATATCCTGATTTTGGGGGGAAAACATTCAATGTTTCACCATTGTGTATGATGTTAGCCACATGATTGTCATAGATATTCTTTATCAGACTGAGAAAGTTCCTTTCTATTCCTAGTAGGTGGAGGGTTTTGATCGAGAAAGGGTAGATTTTGTTAGATGCTTTTTCTGTGTCAATCAAGATTATTATTTTTTTCATATTCTATTAATATGAGATCTTGCATTAACTGGTTTCCAGATGTTAAACTAATCTTGCATTCCTGGCTGTGTAAAACGCTTTTACAACTTGATGGATTCAGCTTGCTAGTACAGCCTACATTTTAACATTGAAAATAAAGTAATTTTGCCTTTTTGAGCAATTAAATTTGATATCTGTCAAAAATGGAATACTGCATTGAAGAATGACCACTCGTCTTAGCAATTTAAAAATAATACTGCATGTGTTAGGTGATTAATTTGTGTAATAACTCAAACTTTTGAAGTTCATGGTAGTCTTCAATGACCAGCTAACAAATTACTGAAACCCATTTTCTAAAAGGCACTGTTAAGTTAATTATAAACTGTATTTTCTTCTGTAAATTCTGTTGAAACTCAAAGTCTAGCAAGCTTGAATATTCCAGTATTAATATGTTAGCAAGTTAACCAAGCCTAATTTTCATAGTATTTAACTCTCTTATATACCTTCCACTAATTATCCTATCTTTATAGATTATCATGGAGAAAAATAAGCACAAAAAGTATTTTTTCTTTGTTTCTCTAAACAAGAGGTATACCACAAGAGTAGAATAAATATCATGTAGGATACCATCAACTTAGGGCAGTAAATTCACTCTGAGTTCACCTTATTAAACGATCACAACATATATAATCGAGGATGCCACACCCATGTTCATTATAAGCTTTGTTTTTCTTCCACTAAGCACTCACATAACCTCCACCGTGCTGTTTGTAAATGCCCTATGTATTCCAGACATTTTAAATCCTAGAAATGACTTCAGGCAATGTAGGAAGAGGTCACTAAATCCTTTTTCTAAAATATAACACTGTAAGTGGATAAAACTGTCAAAAAAACAATCATTGTAGGTCTCTGGAAATCAACCAAAGACATACAATAAATTGAGTGGGAGTCTGTTAGATTCTTGCCTAGAGCAACCACCAACCCTAGCCCCGCTCAATAAACAGCGCAGTCGTACAAAGGCAGAACTGGCTGTGAAAACCAGTAGTGTGGCTGCACAAAGGGGCTGATTTGATTTGGACCACAGGGTGGAAAACCCACACCCAAGGTATAATGGGAAAAGCCCACCTCTCCTAGCCTGAGGTTGCAATTCTGATTGGGCTAAGCTGCACACTGAAAGATAAGCCAGATATTTAACAGGAACTGTCTGTGCAGGACTCTCAGAATGGTGGAATAAGGATCTACATTAAAAAGGAACAATGCTATTGTCAAAAATTGCCAAAATCAACTTTTTAAGAACTCTGGAGATTAGCCAAAGACATAAAATAACTCAACAGCATTTACTATTTATGAATATGTTGGCTTGGGGCATTTTAACTCAACCTACTCCCATCCTTTTCTCTCCAGATCCACAGTAGCCTTAAAACCCAGCAGCCTTGCAAGACTGACAACCAGCAGCTTTGCAGTCACCGGAGGGATTAGTCTAGGCTCCCTAAAAAGCCCATCCCAAAGAACTGCCACTTTCTTACCTTCGTGTCCTATGTCATCACATCCCCAGCACCAAAGGAGGGTTCTGGGTACAGCATGGGTATTCAATGTACAGCAATCCACTTTCCCATGGTTTCGCTTTCTGTGGTTTCAGTTAACCCGCAGGCAACTACAGTCTGGAAGCAGATGATTCTCCTGATGTAGTGTCCAAAGGTCAAGAGCAGCCTAACACTTCATCAAAATGCCGACATCAACCACATCACTTCATCTCATCATATAGGCATTTTATCATGTCATGTGAAAAGAAGGGTAAGTATAGTACAATAAGATATTTTCAGAGAGACTACTTTCATGTAAGTTTTTAGTATAGTATATTGTTCTAATTGTTCTATTTTATTATTAAACAATAACAAGTGTCTAATTTATAAATTAAGTTCTACTATGGGTATGTATACATAGGAGAAAGCAGTATATATGAGGTTCAGTACCATCTGCAGTTTCAGGCATCCACTGTGAGTCCTGGGACATACTCCCTGTGGATAAGAGGGACTAGTGTATTTTTTATCTTGTATTCTAACAATGAACAATCTGAAACTGATATTTTTTTTAAATCTCATTCAAAATAGCTTAAAAAGAATGAAATAAGAACAAATTAACAAAGGAAGTTCCAGACTTGTACACTAGAAACTACAAACATTATTGGAAGTAAAGATTTAAATAAGAGGAGAGATGTTCATGATGATATCCAGTAATATCAAGATGGCAATTGTCCAAAACTTCATCTATAGATCTAATACAAACACTATTAAAATCTAAGCCATTTTTTAAAGAAATGGACAAACTGGTGGCACTTGGGTGGTTCAGTGGATTAAGCATCTGCCTTCTGCTCAGATCATGATCCCAGAGTCCCAGGAATCAAGCCTTGCATCGGGCTCCCTGCACAGTGGAGAGTCTGCTTCTCCCTGTAGCCCTCACCCAACTTGTGCACTCTCTCTCTCTCTCAAATAAATAAATAAAATCCAAAAGAAAAAAAAAAGAAAAGAAATGGATAAGCTGATAATATTTATATGGAAATAAAAAGGAAAGCCAAAACAATTGTTAAAAAGAACAAAGTTGGAAGACTACATTACCTTACTTCAAGTGTATACAACTAGAGTAATCAAAATGATGTGGTCTTGCCATAAAAACAGCCTTTTTTTTTTTTTTAAGAAACAACTCTTCCAGAATTTAATTTAAATTCCAGTTAGTTCACATATAGCATATAGTGTAGTATTAGTTTCAGGGGTAGGATTTAGGATTCACCAGTTGCATGTAACATCCAGTGTTCATTATATCAAAGGACCTCTTTAATGCCCATCACTCAGTTACACCAACCCCCCGACCACCTCCCCTCCAGCAACCCTCAGTTTGTTCCTTACACCTAAGAGTCACTTATGGTTTGCCTCCCTTTCTGTCATTATCTTGTTTTTCCTTCCCTTCCCCTGTGTCCATCTGTTCTGTTTCTTAAATTCCACATATAAGTGAAATCATATGGTATTTGTCTTTCTCGGATTGACTTATTTCTCTAAACATAATACCCTCTAGTTCCATCCATATCATTGCAAATGGCGGGATTTCATCCTTTTGATGGCTGAGTAATATTCTAATGTATATATACACCACATCTTCTTTATCCATTCAACTGTGGATGGATATCTGGGCTCTTTCCACATTGTGGCTATTGTGGATATTGCTGTTATAAATATCGGGGTGCAGGTGACCCTTCAAATCACATTTTTCTATCTTTCTGATAAATACTTAAGAGTGCAATTGCTGGATTGTAGGATAGTTCTATTTTTAACTTTTTGAGGAACGTCCATACTGTTTTCCAGAGTGGCTGCACCAGTTTGCTTTCCCACCAACAGTGTAAGAGAATTCCCCTTTCTCCTCATCCTCGCCAACATCTGTTGTTGCCTGAGTTGTTAATTTTAGCCACTCTGATGGATGTGAGGTGGTATTTCATTGTGGTTTTGATTTGTATTTCCCTGATGATGAGTGATGCAGAGCATTTTTTTCATGTGTCTGTTAGTCATTTGTAAGATAAACAATTATAATTCAATAATTAATTGAAACAGAAATGAGCATCTAGAAAAAAGAACCTTACATTCAGGGCAAATTAAATTTTGACAAAGGTGTCAATGCAATTTTGTAAAGGAAATGATGATCTTTTCAACAAATGCCATTGGGAAAACTGACTATCCACACACAGAAGCAGAAAAATGAATTTAGACCCTTATTCCACATGATATGCAAAAATTAACTGAAATGGATAATAAACCTAGATTTAAGAGCCCAAAGTATAAACCTCATGAAAGGAAATATAGGAGAAAATCTCTGTGATCTTCGGTTGTTAGGATTTTTAAGGTAGGACACCAAAAGCACAATCCACAAAAGAAAAAGTTAATAAATTAGGCATGGTCAAAACTAAAATCTGTACTTCAAAAGACACCATTAAAAATGAAAAAAGCAGTCAATATTGGGGAAAAAAACTGTAAATCCTATTTCTAATAAATGACTTGTACTTAGAAAATGCATATGTACATATATACATACACACACACATATATGTATCTCATGCCATTCAATAAATCAAACAGGAAAATGATGTGAATAGACATTTACCAAAGAAAATCTACAAATGGGTAATACACATGTGAAAATATGCTCGACAATTTCAATCATAGGGAAAATGCAAGTTAGAGATGCTACTACATAGCCATTAGAATGGCCAAAATCAAAAGACAAAGAATAACAAATGGAAGGCCTAAGATTTAGAAAAACTGGAACTCTCATGCACTGCTGGTAGGAATGTAAAATGGTACGGCCACTTTGGAAACCAGTTGGACAATTTCTTAAAAGGTCAGACAAGAGTTACCATATAATCCAGCAATTTCATTCCTAAGTATAGTATATATCGAAGAGAAATGAAAACATACACCACACAAAGCCTTATATGGAAATTGTTCATAGTCACATTATTCATAAAAGCTCCAAACTAGGAAGCAATCGGAATGTCCATTAACTGAATGAATAAATCAAACACAGTATATCTATATAATGGAATACAAATCAACAGTGAGAAAGAACACCCTACCCCCCACACATCCAGTCAACTAATATTCAACAAGGGAGCCAAGAACACTCCACGAGGAAAGGATTGTCTCTTCAATAAATGGTGCTGGGAAAAGTGAACAGACATATGCAGAAAAATGAAACCAGACCCCTCACAAAATTTAACTTACACCACTCACAAACATTAACTTAAAATGGATTAAAAACAGACATTTAAAAAAAAAGACTTAGACATGAAACCTGATACCATAAAATCCCTAGAAGAAAACATAGGGAAAAGCTCCTTGACATTGATCTTGGCAATGATTTTCTGGATGTAATACCAAAACACAGGCGAAAAAGCAAAAGTCAACAAATAGAACTACATCACCCTAAAAAGTTTCTGCAAAGCAAAAGAAACAATGAATAAAATGAAAAGGCAACCTGTAGGATGGGAGAAAAATATGTGCAAAACAAATACTGCATAAACGGTTATTATCCAAAACATACAAAGAACTCCTACAACTCAGTAACAACAAATCCAATTTTAAAAATGGGCAGAGGAACCATAAGATGTTTTCCAAAGACATCCAAGAGGCCAACAGATTAAAAGACACTCAATATCACTAACCATCAGCGATACAAATCAAAATCACAGTATCACCTCACACCTGTTAAAATGGCTAGTCAAGATGGTAAGACATTTACAAGTGTTGGCAAGGCTGTGGAGAAAAGGGAACCTTAGTCATTGTTGGTGGGAATGTAAATCAGGGTAGCCAATATGGAAAACAGTATAGAGATTCCTTGAAAAATTAAAAATAGAGCTACCATATAATTCTACAATCCCACTTCTAGACATATATCCAAGGAAATGAAAACAGGATATCAAATGATAGGTGCACACCCATGTTTATTGCAGTATTCACAATATCCAAAATGGAAATAAACTGAATGCCCATCAATGGATTAGTGGATAAAGAAGATGTGGTACATATGGACAATGGAATATTATTCCAGCCATGAGAAGGAAATTCTGCCGTTTGGGACAACATGGAGGGCTTTATGCTAAATGAGATCAATCAGACAGGAAGAAAAATATTGCATGCTATAACCAGTATGTGGAATCTAAAAAAGCCAGATTAGGGGGAGAAAAGAGTCCCTGGTGTTTCCCAGGGACTGGGAAACAGGAGAATTGAAGAGGTAGGCAGAGAGGCAGGCAGAGAAAGGAGGGGAAGCATGCTTCCCACCGATCAGAGAGCCCGATGCAGGGCTGGATCCCAGGACCCTGAGATCATTACCTGAGCCAAAGGCAGAGGCTTACCCCACTGAGCCACCCAGGAGCCCTAAAGAGGTGCTATTAAAGGATACAAACTTGCAACAGATAAGTAAGTCCCAGTGGTGGAATGCACAGCAGAATGATTACACACAATGATACCGTTATAGACTCCGAAGTTGCTGAGAGACTAGATTATAATTATTCTCACCACAAAAAAGAAATAGTAACTATGTGCTGTGATAGAGATGTTAGCTAACGTTATGACAATGACCATACTGTGTTATCTATACATGTATATCAAATCAGCATTTTTAAAATCACAAAATGTCAATTATATTTCCCACATAATAATACATGTCAATTATATGTCAATTTTTTAAAAGAATAAACTACCAATACTTGCTACAACAGGAAAGTCATAAATATCATGGTAGATGAAAAAAGCAAAACACCAAACGTTCATATTGCATGGCTCCAATTATATGAAATTTCCAAGAAAGGCAACACTATAGAGACAGAAAGCAGATCCGGGATCACTTGGGGCTGGGAGCAGGCACTGAATGCCAATGAGCGAACTTTCTGGAGTGATGAAATGTTTTACAACCGGATCACGGTCACAGAACTCCATAAATTGTACAACTGGTAAATTTTATATGAAATCATACTTGAATTTCACAAACTTGAGTTTGGACGGGATAGCAAGTCTGTTTTCCATCCCTGCACTGCCTCTGCCACTTGCACAGCGGGAAATCAATGGCTTTACTTCCTTATAGGGAGGATGCTAATTGCTGTGATGAAACACGCCAAGAAGATCATTTTGCTAAGTTACAGCAAAGGTTATGTCTTCGCATAACAGACTGCTGAACCTGAGTGACACTAAAGCATTTGGCTTCAGAGAGCAAGAGGTGCCAATCTGGTACAGTCTGCTGTTCTTACTGGGGCAGATGATAGTGGTTTCCGCTTACCCCACCCACTTAAAAGCAAATTCCCAGCAGAAAGTACTAGGAGAAGAAAACTAGAAAAGCAGTGCAGACAAGACCCTTTCAGTTACGGTGTACGCTAGCCTTCATTACATTATTAAGTCATTTTCTCAAGTTCTGAAAAACTAATCAGCCTGCTTCCCGAAAGGTGAGCTGGTTGCATGGAAGCATGGGACAGGCCCTTGTTTTAGGATTAAATCTCCTTTACCCACCAGGAGAAGAAAGTACAAAGAAAGAAGGCAGAGAGGTGGTATCTAAAACACACAAATGAGCAAGATGTGTTCTCTGACCTCTGACCCCAGTACCACCAAGTTCCTAAGGAGGATTTTCAGTGAACTGCCCCAGTTCTTCCCTCCCATCCTGTGCTCGCTCGCTCTCTCCCCCCGAAAGAGTTCTGATGGTGGTGCAAACGAGAGTATGAAGAAATAGAAACTTCATGTTCTCATCAACGCTGGCTTTGTGCATTTCTTCCTCCGCAATAGTGCTGATGACAGACAAATTCTGCTAAAGCCACTCAACTAAGTCTACACACCCAGAACTATACCTAAATTCATCTTGTGACTTCCATTCACACTTTGTCAAGCAGCACTCGTACCCAAGGACTAGATTCAACTCCAAGTTCTAGAATGTTAGACAAGGTCAGGAAAGAAGCATCACGTGTTCATAGAAGTTTCTCTCCTTTCTTTAAAATATATATATAATGCTTTATATATATATATATATAATGCTATATATGTATGTGTGTGTGTATATATATAATATTCTATATATATATCTGCTTACTACAAACTAGCTACTTACCTTCTCTGAATCTTTTAATTCATTCAGTCCTATAGGAATAAGAATGCCTGGTACACATGCGCTTTTAACAATTAGTGAAGGGGTTAAATTGGAAATATTAGAAAATAAAGTGACAGCGCATAGCAAAGTATATTTAGAACAAATCATCAAACTGAATTAAGCTTTATCTTTAGAGGAGTCTAAAAAATTTAAAAGTTAAAATAAAAAAATTAAAATAAATATATATATTGCTATATTTAAAGAAAGCAATATACATTCATTGCCAAAAGTAGGCTAAACAAATGAGTTATAGACAAGAAAAGAGAAATCACACCTAACTCCACCCCCTAGGACCAGTCACCAACCTTTTTTCCTGCCTGAACTACAGAGTCATGTCTTAAAGGGAATGATGTTGTACACATGTATTTCCCTTCAGTGGGAGGAGGGGGAGTGGTGGCTTTGTGATCACATGTTATTGTGCAGTTTCTAGCCAGAGTCAGGGAGCACATGGGGGTATGAATATTGGGGGGATATCAGGAAATTGGAAGCAGGGATACCTGGAGAATGATTCCAACTTTTCCTTTATGTGAGATGTGGCCTTGATGGGGGTAAATTTAGCTCAAAACCCAACTAGGTTCTGAGTGGCTGAAAATATTGTCTATTGAAAAAAAGATCATTTCAGACCTGAGGGTTTTGAAGGGTCAGGGGTGGGAGGTTGAGGGAACAGGTGGTGGGTAATGGGGAGGGCACGTTTTGCATGGAGCACTGGGTGTTGTGCAAAAAGAATGAATACTGTTACGCTGAAAAAAATAAATAAAATGGGGAAAAAAAAAGATCATTTCATGTGTCATTTCTGAATAGTGACAGGAAAGGGACTATGACACAGGACAAAATTAAGCTTAAGCTTTTCTAATCTTGCAAGCTTACACTTTTGGCAGACAGGGTCAACAGCTTCTCAGAGAGCCTGTTGCAGGGGGAAGCACCTCACCTCAGCAATCATCTCCCCGTGAGGACAACCTATCTCCCAGACCCATTCACAGACTGAGTTTTTCCCTAGTGTACTGGCTTCCCATTGCTGCTGTAACAAATAACCGTATATCGAGTGGCTTAAAATAGCACAGATTTATTATTTCATAACATGAGCGATCAGATGTTCATAATCTGATCTCTAAGTGGAATGGCAGGGCTACATTCCACTTAGAGACTCTAAATTCTACTTTCTTGCCTTTCGCAGCTTCTAAAGGCTGCCCGCATTCCTCTTCTCAGGACCCATGGCACTCTGTCCTCTGCTTCTATCATTAAACTGCCTTCTCTGATCTTGAACCTCTTGCCACCTCCTTAGGAGCTCTGTGATTCCATGAGACCCATCCAGAAAATCCAGAATAATCCTTCCATCTCAATGCCCTTACCTTAACTGCAATTTATTGTATACCCTTAACTGCAATTCATTGTAATTAAGATTTTGTTTATTTATTTGACAGAGAGAGAGAGAGACAGTGAGAGCAGGAATACGGGGGTGGGGGCGTGGCGGTAGGAGAGGGACAAGCAGGTTTCCTGCCTAGCAGGGAGCCAGGTGAGGGGCTTAATCCCAGGACTCCGGATCATGACCTGAAGCAAAGGCAGAGGCTTAAAGACTGAGCAACCCAGTGGCTCACACAGCCCCCAGACCTGGGGATTGTGCATTTTTTTATATGCATTTTGGTCATTTCTATTTGTTTTTTGAGTTGAAGTGGCATTTCAGTTGGAATAAAAAGAGTAGTCCATTAGTGTTGGGGAAGTTGCAGATTTCTTTGAAAGAAAGAGGTTTTTATTTTTTCTTTAGCTGTGTAATCCTGGGCAAGTTATCTAACCATCCCAATCCTCATTTTTTTCATCTGTAAGATGAGAATCATAACTATGCACCTTTGGGATTACTGTAAGGCTCAAACTAAGCAGCACATGGTACTTTCTAGAACAGAATCAATTCCTAAGAATTGGAGAGGATCATCACTAATGACCCTGCCACACAACCAGCCTATTTCAAAGTCATACCTTATTCCCAAAAAGTCATACACACACAAAACACACACACACACAAAGAGCGCCTGTAAATAATAGGCCTTTATTTCTAGCATTTTTTTTTAAGATTTTATTTATTTGACACAGAGAGATCACAAGTAGGAAGAGAGGCAGGCAGAAAGAGAGGAGGAAGCAGGCTCCCTGCGGAGCAGAGAACCCGATGCGGGGCTCGATCCCAGGACCCTGAGATCATGACCTGAGCCAAAGGCAGCAGCTTAATCCACTGAGCCACCCAGGCGCCCCTATTTCTAGCATTTTCTAATCAGTGACATCTTGCTGTATACATCTGAATGTCCCCTATTAAGTCCCTCATCTGCAGTGCAGCTCTGTGCAGAGAATAAGAGATGCAGGAAGAAGGGGGCAACACCTGATACTGGAAAGGGACAGAAAGGCAGAGGCAAATAACCCAGATATGGACCCAGCCAACAAAGCCTCCTCCACACAGACACTTCCATTGTGCTCTTGGAGAGTCACACGCCGATCCCAAGAGTACAGAAGGAAATAAGACATTTCTGCGGGACTGAACAGGGCTCTGACAGCCAGGCCTTCCCCTACCCCTCCTCCCTCCAGGTTTAGTTAACTGTCACACTGTCACTATGGCAACCCTCTGTCAGAAGACACACCACCTCCAGTCTGAAGCAGGCAGCCTGTCCTCTTCAATGCTGTGAAATGTCTAGAATGCTTTCTGAGACTAATTTTTTTCTCTCTGTGCTCTGTGTAGAGATGTGTGACAGAGAGGAGGGGGGAGTTCTGGCTGTTAATGTGTGGCTCAGTAGATTAAACAAAAACCACCACAAACACACACAATACGGAGTAAGACACACTATGCTAATGATAGAAGTAAAACATTTTGACAGCCTCACTCAGCTAAGTGTCAAACACTTGTGAAAAAGAAAAATTGGTTTAAAAAAGAAAATCAGCAACCAAGTACAAATAAGAGCCTAAAAGGAATGGATTAAAGGCAACCCAGAGCCTCTTCAAGACATAGAGGAGGACGTCTCAATAAAAATGAAAAAGCAGACCTCAAAGAGGTTTACCAGATCTCTGAAGGCGCTGGGCTAAAGCTAGACCAAGGTGGGCACAGAGCTTCTCACTTTTGCGGCAGGTGAGGAGTCAAAAATAAATAGAGCTTGTTCAGTACTCAGAGCAAACCATAAAGAACAACAGAACGTGTATAATGCGGGCAGGCAGGCATGCACACATCTTAGAGACATAGCTTTTAAGCCTGTGCCTATATGGCTGTCGCCACTTACCAGTTTCCACAAAGCTGCCACCCACTCATGAGTAGAAAATTCCAGAAACACAGGTAACCTGCAGAGCTTGCTGGGTCATTTTCCTCACACAAAACATCTCACCACACTTTTTTTTTTTTAATATTTTTTTTATTTATTGGACAGAGACCACAAGTAGGCAGAGAGGCAGGCAGAGAGAGAGGAGGAAGCAGGCTCCCTGTAGAGCAGAGAGCCCGATGCGGGGCTCAATCCCAGGACCCTGAGATCATGACCTGAGCTGAAGGCAGAGGCTTTAAACCCACTGAGCCACCTAGGCGCCCCTCTCACCACACTCTTAACCAACCTGAGAGCAGAAAGGAATGCATGCTCTCTCCCTAAATTAAAAAGTGCCCCTTTTAGAGCCTCTTTCTGGAACAGCCTTTAAAGGCCTTTTAGACAGACAGATGCCCCAAAGAGAGAAGTTAGTCCTGGCAGGGAACTCAAATAGCACAATGATGCTGCACACAGCAAAGGACAGTTTTAAAGTCTTTCTGGCAACAGAAAAGAAACATATAACAAGACAATCACTTTCAGCCCAGCCACTGAAACAGAAAAGCAAGCAGAGAAACACAGGGCAAAATTTTTTTTCCTGATCTATTTCTCGAAGGCCAACAAAGTAACAAGTGTGCAATCCTTGCACAGGTCTGATGGATGATGGGCAGAGCCCCAAGCAGCAGACACTCTCTGGGCCTCCCCAAGACTCAGTCTCCTTTATCCCTTGCTGTGAGAACTCCAGTTCTGGTGGGATAGCAATATGCCAGGTTAGGCTGCCTGGCAAATCAGAACTGGCCAATGAGATGGCAGCTGGGCATGCTCTGACCTTGTCCCTCTTCCTTCTGCCATGTCTGGAGGGAAAACAACAATCTTATGAGCATGGCAATGAAACTCCCATACTGCTAAGGCTAGACAAGCTAAAGCTAAAGTGCCTAGACCCTGACAGCATTGTGGGCTGCCTTCAATGGACTGAGCTCATTCCCAAACAGTGATTTCCCATATATTAAATTACACTTTTCTCTTTTTTTACCTGGTAGCAGTTCAAAGCTCACCTATGGAGAAAAGGATGGAAGAAGGAAAGAAGCCAGAGTCAGTGATCTTGTTATCCCAACCTGCTCTGAACACTTACATGGTGAAAGGTCATCCACCCACCTCCCACCTGGTGACTGCAATAAGCAAGGGGCACAGACTGGGTCATCGGCATCCAAAGGTGTGTAGTTGGCCAATCATGTGATCTCCACACCAGCTTTCTTTCTTTGGCTCTGGTGTTTTTTTTGTTGTTGTTGTTGTTTTTTTTTAAGATTTTATTTATTTATTTGACAGAGAGAGATCACAAGTAGACAGAGAGGCAGGCAGAGAGAGAGAGAGGGAAGCAGGCTCCCTGCTGAGCAGAGAGCCCGATGTGGGACTCGATCCCAGGACCCTGAGATCATGACCTGAGCCGAAGGCAGCGGCTTAACCCACTGAGCCACCCAGGCGCCCCGGCTCTGGTGTTTTTAACATGGCAAACTCTCCAACTGTAAAGTACTACTCAACTAGGTACATTTGCTAGTCCTAAGAACAGCAAATAGTCCTGCTTTCCAGGTACCCACGTTCCACCCCCATCAGGTTTAAGGAACTTCCCCACACAAGACCTGTCAGTGTGGTACTTAGGGGATAAAGAGAGGGAAAAAGTTTTACTTTTAATTCCTCTTGTTATTTAAAGCCCATGCATGTTCAGTCCACATACACATGGTTTCCCCTTCTTTTGAACTTCCTCCCCACAAAGTCTTTCAAATGTTCTAATAATGAGATAGAAACCTGGAGAATTACTGACCCAATGTGATGAAGGTGGATATTATTTTAAATTACACACATTTTAAGCCTCTAGAATGATGTTAATTACCCCCATCTGCTTAAACAGTAAGAAAATGAAAACAATCTTGCATCTCAGAACACCTCTTGAAAAAGAAATAAGTCCCCTACTAAAGTAAATTATAATTAAAATATCAGGTTTTAATACTCATTTGATTAATTAAAATAAGAGTCAGAGTCATAGTCTGCTCTATGTTAGGATTTCTCAACCTCAACACTACTGACATTTTGGACCAGATCATTCTTTGTTGTGAGGACCACCCTCTACAACGAGGGAGTTTAGCAGCATCCCTCAGTAGAAACAAAATGACTCCAATGTCTAATGTCCTCCGAGGGAGGAAAACCACCTCCTGGTACTGCTGCTCTACCTGAAAAGGGCCATTATCCACACCCACTTAACAGATGATAAAACCCAAGCCCAAAATGGCCAAGAGGTAGATCCAATGTCATAAAGCCAAGTTAGCAGCCAAGAGAGGGTACATGCCATTGGAGTTACTCCATTCTTTGTGTTGCAACACACTGAACTGGTATGTGCTGGGACTTAGGCTGAAAAAAAATTTTAACTTTACACTAATGTTTTCAAAAGTATGTCTTATTTGTTCTTTTTCTAGTTCCACTAGGTATAAGATCAGGTTGAGATTTTTTTTTGTTTTGAGGTTGGCCTACATTGCTATAGATTTCCCTCTTAGAACAGCTTTTGCTGCATCCCGAAGATTTTGAACAATTATGTTTTCATTTTCACTTATCACCATGTATTTCTTTTATTTCCTCTTTGATTTCTTGGTTGCTCACTATTTAGTAGCACATTACTTAGCATCCATGTATTTGTGTTCTTACCAGAATTTTTTGTGATTAATTTCTATTTGCTTACCACTGTGATTGGAAAAGATGCAGGACTTAGATCTTTTTTAATTTATGGAGACTTGAGTTGTGGCCCAACATGTGATGTATTCTGAAGACTGTTCCATGTGCACTTGAAAAGAAAGTGTAATCCACTGTTTTTGCATGGAATGTTCTGAATATATGTTAGGTCCATCTACTCTAATGTGTCATTCAAAGCCTCTTTCCTTGTTGATTTTCTGTCTAGATGATCAGTCCATTGATGTAAATGGGGTATTACTATCCCCTACTATTAGTGTATTACTGTCAGTTTCTTCTTTTATATCTATTAATAATTTGCTTTATGTATTTAGGTGGTCTTGCATTGGGTGCATAGATATTTATAACTATTATATCCCCTTGCCAGATTGTCCCCTTTATCATTATGTAATGTCCTTCTTTGTCTCTTGCTATGGTCTTTGTTTCTATTTTGTCCTATAGAAGTCTTGCTACTCCAGCTTTCTTTTCACTTCATTTTGCATGGTAAGTGTTCTTCTAGCCCTTCACTTTCAAACTGCAGGTGTCTAGGTCTGAAGTGAGTTTTTTGTAGGTAGCATATAGATGGGTCTTGCTTTTTATCCAGTCACAGACATAGGGGAAATAACTGATTGAGGCATTTAGGCCATTAACATTTGAAGTAATTATAGAGAGATATAAACTTACTGCCATTTTGTTACTTCTTGCATGGTTTTTTTGTAGTTCTTCTCTGATCTTTTCTTCTTCTCCTATTCTCTTTCCTTGTGATTTGATGGCTTTCTTTAGTGTTATGCTTGTATTCCTTTCTCTTCATTTTTTGTGTACTGATTATAGGTTTTTAATTTGTGGCTACCTAGGTTCATATGAACATCTTACACATATAGCAGTTTACATTGAGTTGATGGTCATTTAAGTTTAAACCCCTTCTAAACAATCTAAAAAAAAAATCCACTATTAAGGTATAGAAAAATAGAAGATTAACATCTAAGAAATAAAAAAATTGAAATAAACCCCTTCTAAAAGCAGTAAATTTTTACTCGCCCCAACCCACTGCACACACCTGTTATGTATTTGAGTCATATTGTATATCCTTTTATTTTATAAATCCCTTGATTCATTTTTGTATATAAAACCAATTTTACTGCTCTTGTGCTTTAACCTTCATTCTGGTTTTATAAGTGATAAATCTACTATTTTTATTATATGTATATGCAACTTCTCAGGGGTCCTCACAGGGAGAACATCCTAGAATTTGGTGTGATTGCTGCCCTGGCAGATGGACAGAGAACAGTCATTTGGTCTAACTGGTGACACCACCCAACCACAAGCCTGTGCTCGCCCCAGACCCTCTAATAGCACAAGAACAAATCCCTGCCCAGTGAGCCCACAAAAGGTAAAGTGGGCCACTACACCCAATTGGGCAGAAGGCAAATGTAGCTCAGCCACAACAGTAAGGTGTACACAGCCCACACGGGAGATAACGCTGAAATGTCCATTTCTGGTGAAAATGCAGGATTGCACTGCAGGGCACAAAAGGACCTCTTCCTTATAAGGCCACTACCATCAAGATCAGGAGAGGTAGGTGACTTTCCTAAAACACAGAAACAAACAGAGAGGAAAGAAGGAGAGAGCAAAATCATTCCAAATGACAGAATAGAATACAATCACAAAGAGCTAAGTGAAATGGAGATAAGCAATGTGTCTGATAAAGAATTCAAATTAATGGTCATAAAGACACTCAATGAACTTGAGAAAGGATTGGAGGATCTCAGTGAGACCTTCAACAAGGAGATAGAAAATATAAAAAAGAACCCTTCAGAGATGAAGAACTCAATACCTGAAATAAAAAATACAATGAGGGAATAAGTCGTAGGCTAGAGGAAGCAAAGGAATGGATCAGCAAGCTGGAAGATGGAGTAATAGAAAGCAATTAAGCTGAACAAGAAAAAAGAAAGAAAGAAAGAATAAAAAATGAGACTAGAATAAGAGAATTCAGCAACACCATCAAGCATATTAACATTCACATTACAGGGATCCCAGATGGAGAAGACAAGAAAAAGGGGGCAGAAAATTTATTTGAAGAAGTAATAGCTGAAAACTTCCCAAATCTGGGAAGAAAACAGAAAATCCAGATCCCTGAGGCCCTGAGATCCTTCAACAAAAGCAACCCAAGAAGGCCACCACAATGACACCTAATAACTAAATGGCAAAAAACAGTGAGATGGAGAAAATTTTAAAAGCAGCCTGAGAAAAGATAACAGTTACATTTAAGAGAAATCCCATAAGGCTATCAGCTGACTTCTCACCAGAATCTTTGCAGGTGAGAGGAAAAAAATGGCATAATATACTTGGAATTGCTGAAAGGAAAAAACCTGCAACCAAGAATACTCTATCCAGCAAGACTATCCTTCAGAATAGGAGAGAGAGAGTTTTCCAGACTAACAAAACTTAAAGGAATCCCTGACTATTAAATCAGCCCTCAAGAAATGTTAGACGGAATTCTGGGGGGGAAAGGCCATAATCAGGAGTAAGAAAATTATGTAGGGAAAATATTGTATAGGTAAATGCAAACATACAGTAAAAGTAGATTAATCACTTATAAAGCCGAAGGTATGTTTTGAAGAATTCAATGCCATTAATCAACATTATGTTAGAAATACTTGCATGAGAAACTTGTTAAATTTCATGCCCAACCATATGACTTTTCCCCTACAGTCCCATTCAGACTAATTCAACAAATATTTAATAAGCATTTTCTAGGCATCTTCAACATTAGTTAAGCAAAGAAGACTCTCTACTTCAGCACATTAGCAATGCAGTGAAGTGACAATGGGACAAGTTGACCAGTCACAACACAAGTAAAGAGCCAAGTTCCGTAAGAGAGGTTCCAACAAAGTGATATGGAGCCTCAGAAGGGGAAAATTCACATGAACTTGGAAATCAGAGAAATCACAGAGGAAAAAGCAACTGAGATGGGCTTTGTGAGATGGTCAAAGCACTCTAGGAAGAAGGAACAGCAAGAAGGTGGGAAGGATGGAACCATTTATTGGACCACTGAGTTACCTAACTGCCTAGGAACCAGTGAGTTTCTAAACAGATAAATGATATAAATGATGCTGCATTTCCAAGATATTATCTCACTGTGACTACATAAATAAATTAGGGAAGTGACGGGCTGGAATGCTATCACTGACTGTGTTGAGAAGTCTTTTAAAGTACAGTTTGGTCAAAAGGAGAGAGTACCATGAGGTAGTCTGTCATTCCTGACCTGGAAGACTAAAGACAGTTAGAAAGTGAATATTCCACCAGTGTAGCAAAAGGCATCATGAAGGTTGGCAGGGGCTGAAGTGGCAGGAATGAGATATACGGGGACAAACACAGAATATGATGCAGACATGAGTTGATGGGGAAGAGAAGGAGGAACATCACCATCAACTCCCAAATTTTATTGAGTGGAGAACAATGGTACCATGAACAGAAACCTGAGTTTTGGGGAAGAACTGATCCTAGAGGAGAAAATGAGTTTGCGATTTCCAGGAAATACCTGAGAGAAGTCCAGAAAGGCAACAGTCAGAAGGGTGTAGAGGTCTGAATAAAGATCAAGACCAAGATTTTGTTCACAGAAAAAAAACAGTTTACAAATTTGGAGTTTTCTTTGTAAAGCTGACTCTTCAAGCTTTAGCCATAGGTAAGACCCCTGAGAAAGCAGTGAGAACAAAGTCTTGAAAAATGCATAGGTTTAAGATGCAAAAGTAAGAGCAAGGGTAAGGAAAAGAAGCTACAAAGGAATTTTTCACTCTGGGTGGAGTAAGTAGGAAAACCAAACATGGGCAAAAGTTCATAGGCACCAGAAAGATTAAGTAAGATGAGGGATGGACGTGAGCCCATGGTGTACCAAGTAGGCCAAAGCTAGGCTGGGTTTTGATGAGGTGGCAGCAAAGCATACAATTAAGACTGCTCTCTGGAGTCGGACAGACTGACTCATACCTGGCCTTGGCACTTGTCACATATAAGACCTGGGATGAGTTACTAACCTGTTCTCCGCTTCCTTTTCCTCAATAAAATGATAATAATACCGTTCTCTACATGTAAACTGTGGGAGATTAAGCATGTAAAGTACTTAACCTAGTGATGGGGCCCTCACCAATAGCAACAGCTTTTCAACACCCCCTTCTCCACTGATACCACAGAGGCCAGGTGAGGGAGTGACTTAGTTCTCCTCTGCACCAAGAGCGAGGTGAGGGAGGCACTGAGAAGGGACTACTCCAGCTAGTAGTGGTATTTGCCCAAAGGCTGAATCTATGTTGTGACGTGAACACTGAGAAGCACCAACTAAAAGAAACCATTATCATGGGGTAGGCATGGGGAAGGGAGAGGGCAAACAATTTAATACAACACACCAGGGATCAGCAACACTTTTTCCAAAAAGTGCCAGATAGTAACTATTTTAGGATGTGAGGACCATATGGTCTTGTCACAACTACTCAGCTTTACCTTGCAATGTGAAAGCAGTCACAAAGGACATGCAAGGAAATGGATATGGCTATATCCCACTAAAGCTTCATTTATAGAAATATGCAGTAGTTGGCCTGTAACCCACAATGTGCTGACCCCTGCAATAAAACGTGGAATAAGGCCAAACAAGGCAAATATTCTTAAATCTCTAACTCTAGCTTCTAAGTTTAGAGAAGGTAACATAGATAGAAGAAATATATTGAGACAAGTAAGACCAAATTTTAAAGAATCCCAGGCAACACAATCTCAAGTATAACAACTGGCTTCATCTTTAGTGCTTCATTGTTTTTGGAGAAGGGGAGGAAAGAAACTGGAGTGACTGAAAAACATTAAAAAGCTCTCATGGAAAATAATAAACAAGTTAAAGAAATGCAGAAGTAAAAACGTTCATGAGTGTCCATCTACACTGTAAATTGAGACAATTTCAGTCTCTGATTTCTCGCTAAGCTTCCTGGGCTGATTTGGAAAACAGAAATACCATTACCTTATTTCCTGGTGACAGGGACTTGTACTCAGTACTCAGTGGAGAGTTCTTCCAGCCTTTAGATCAATGAATCCCTGAAGTTTCCCACTCCCCCACCTACACCCCAAAAATGCACCTTAAGATGCCTTGTACTGGGGCGCCTGGGTGGCTCAGTGGATTAAGCCGCTGCCTTCGGCTCAGGTCATGATCTCCGGGTCCTGGGATCGAGCCCCGCATCAGGCTCTCTGCTCCACAGGGAGCCTGCTTCCTCCTCTCTCTCTGCCTGCCTCTCTGCCTGCTTGTGATCTCTCTCTCCGTCAAATAAATAAATAAAATCTTTAAAAAAAAAAAAAAAAAAAAAAAGATGCCTTGTACTTACTTCCTTTGCTAAAGGGACAGCGACTCATTCTTTGTCTCTTCCCATCATTAGTTAGTTGAGGGCCATTTGAGGTATCTCAGAGTGACAAAATCTTCCCAACAAGAAGTCAAGATCATTGGGCTGAAAGTTATGACTATACTTGGAAGGACCAGAGCAATATAAATTACTACAGGAGTCGGGGAGATACAAAGATGAATGTCTGGTTTTATCAGTACATCACTACTGTCTTTAGCAGGAGAGATTAAACAAGGAAACCCACAACAAGACTACATTGAAACAGATAAATGTGGAAACCCAGACATTGATAAAGGGCTCAAAGTTTCTGCAAGCTGAGGGCAACTACCTACAGTCAGGAGTAAGGAGAAATGAGTATCTCAGCCTGCATTGAATAATAGGCACGATTTAGGAAAGACAGAGATTAAGAAAAATGTGGGGCACCTGGGTGGCTCAGTGGGTTAAGTGTCTGTCTTCTGCTCAGGTCATGATCTCAGGGTCCTGGGATCCAGCCCCGCCTGGGGCTCTCAGCTCGGCGGGGAGCCTGCTTCTCCCCCTATCTCTGACTGCCTCCCTGCCTACTTGTGACCTCTCGCTCTCTGTGTCAAATAAATAAATAAAATCTTTAAAGGAAAAAAAATGTACCAGATGAAAAGACCACATGGGCATGGGCACACACTTAGGTCAGCAAGCAGAGGCCATGCAAACAACAGAGGGTTGATATTCAGAGAAGAGAGAGCAGAATGGTGTGCTGATTGTTAAATCCTCCCAAACCTCCTTAGCAGAAGGTAAAAGGCTGCTACCCCTGCCCTCCCTCTCCTGCCTTACGCAACTCTGTTACCATCAACCTGCCCACCCTCCCTCCCTACTCTCCTCATGGAACTTTCCAAGTATCTCTGCAATCCAGTAACTGAAGTAAGAAAACAGGTCCACCAGGACCTAGTCCAGCACCAAGTCCAATGTCTGTTCTGTCTGGGCTGTGCCCACACCACACCACATCAATGGTCAGAAATGTATGCCCTTCTTAGCTGGGCTTAGGCTGACCTACCTACGAAGGAAAGGAGTAAGAGTGAGGATGGAAACACCCATTGTGTTTCCACCCAGGCATGTTAACAGAAATCTGGATCAGAAATCCAGACTTGCTTTCACAGGCAATAAGAAGAGCTTATGTTTTGTTACTTTATGTATTAGCTAAGTTTTCTTTCGGAAAAATGTAATATCCCTGCTTTAAAAAATAAACCACATAAAACAGTGTTAAGAAACCTTCCACAAATATTTTATGAATACTCAAAAATGCATATGAACTCATCTTTTTCATTTTTTTCAAAGATTTATTTATTTATTTATTTGACAGACAGAGATCACAAGTAGGCAGAGAGGCAGGCAGAGAGAGAAGGGGGAAGCAGGCTCCCTGCCAAGCAGAGAGCCTGATGCAGAGCTTGATCCCAGGACCCTGAGATCATGACCTGAGCCAAGGGCAGAGGCTTAACCCACTGAGCCACCTAGGTGCCCCTGAACTCATTTTTTTTTTACATAGAAATATATTAACATAATATTCTTTTGTGCTCCTTAGTCATTTTTCAACTTACCAATATACCTTTCAGCTTGTTCCATATTCATAAATATATATGTACCTCATCATTCTTAATAGCCACAGGACATTCTATTCCTTATATGGGTCTACTGTAATATATTCAAGCAGTGCTCTATTGATGGATACAGAGGTTATTACCCCATTTGCTACTACAAACATGAGGACAGACACATTTTGTCTGTCTTTGTGCACAGACATCTGTGTAAATTTGCAAGATAAATCTAGTAGAGGTGGAAATGCTGGATATGCACCACTGAAGAGAATGCACCATTCATTAACGGTTCCTGAGTTAGTAGGAGAGTCAAGAAGACAAGATGGGGAAAGATAAGAGACATCAATGTATTAAGGTGGAAAAGCTGGACTGTCGCTCTAAAGCATTAAAGGAAGGGAGATGACGGAGAAAGACACTTTCAGGCTCCAACAATGTGCAAGTCAGAACACCTGCCCAAGGGCTGGGGAAGAAGAGAGAAAAGGGATTTCAGGACCAATGCAAGTGAAACCATAGAGGCAAAATTAACTGAGTTAATAAGTAACGACACAGAGACAAGAACGAGGGAAAGGGCATGTAGGACACTGAAAAAAGGAGAGGGAAAAACAAAGGTTCATCATGTAGTGCTCCTAAGACCAAGGTATCAGGACCCGCGAACCAGACAGAACTCTCAACCTGGGTGCTCTGTCTTGAACAAAGGAGAGGTCCATGTTGCACATGGTGATGCCCAGGCATCTATGGGACAACCAGGTATACTATTTGAACTGTGGCTGGAAATGTCCCACTGACCTCAGGAGAGAAAACAGAAATGGAAAGAGATTTAGGCATCATCCACAGATAGGACCACCTAGGGAAAGACAGGTACAAAGTGCCAAATGCCTCTCTTGGATCACCAACATTTAGGGAGCCAGCATGAGGCAATCAGTGAGAAAGAGATTGGGGCAGGGTGGGGGGTAGGAAGAACAATGGTGTGACATGAAAACCAAGTCAGTGGTGAGTTAAGGTAGAGGAAAAGGATGACCTGGCAACCAGGCCCCACAGTCTTTCAATACAACTGGAAAAGGCTGGAGTTGCATTCAATCAAGCTGGCACTGAGCAGAAGGGACACAGGAGCTGAAGAATAGTAAAATGGAAGTGGATTTTTCTTAGGATCGTTCAGAGTTTATAAACGGACAAGGTGGCTTAAGTGAAAAGAGCAGAAAACTGACAGAAAGAGAAGGTAAAAGACAGCAAAATCTCTGAACCACTGGCCCCAAATGCCTCATTAGCATGACCAATAACATATTCTGATCATTTGCAAAATCAGCCCTCTATCACACTGTTTAGACACTACCATGGTTTCTTTTATTTGTGGTTTCTTGTTTCAATTCCAGTTTCCCATTTCTGTTAGTCTTTTGCTACCACTGGAGATGTTGTGAGCCACTAATCCCCAGTGGTGTTCCTGCAGTAAGAAAAGCTTCTGAGAGGCTCACTGCAAAATGTCACTGACACAAGCTGTCTTCTAAATGTCCTGTATTTCTGTATAAATCTTGTCCATGGAGGATTCTTTTGTCCAGTTATAGCAAACTGTCTGCTAGATCAGAAAGAAAGATCTAGAAAATGCCACAAAAACAAGCAGCAATGCAAAGATGGCATGCAACTCTCCCCAAGGCTCAAGGTATTAAATAACTTCCAAACTACTGCTGGAAATAAAATGCAAAAAAAATTTTAATATGCTCCATGTCTCCCAGGGAAGGAAAATGTTAATGTCTCTTTAGTTCATTCCTTCACAGTAAGGTCAGTAACATCATTAAACTCAGCGAGTTAACTTTTTTCAAATATCAAGTCATCTTCTTACTTCTCTCCTAAACACAAAGTACGCATGCAATTCAATTTTCCTTAAGAGAACCAGTTTCCCAAGGTTGTAGTTTACCCAAGATTGGTTCTCTTTAGTACTACTTCTACTTTTCAGAAATATAGCTCTAATTTTTAAAGTACCAGTTTTGCAGTCAGTACCAAGGCAAAGGTTAAAACTCAAGTCAACAAAATGTGACATGAAATGCAAACTCAAAAATTGCAAACAGCCCCAAGGTAGAAAAAGAAAGGAAGAACAATTCTTTGAGACATATGTGTAAAGATGACAGAGTTGAAGGAACAGTATGTCCCCTCCCTTCAATAATACCTAACAAGGGGCACCTGAGTGGCTCAGTGGGTTAAGCCTCTGCCTTTGGCTCGGGTTATGATCTCAGGGTCCTGGGATCGAGCCCAGCATTGGGCTCTCTGCTCAGCAGGGAGCCTGCTTCCTCCCTCCCTCTCTGCCTGCCTCTCTGCCTACTTGTGATCTCTGTCTGTCAAATAAATAAAATCTTAAAAATAATAATAATAATAATACCTAACAAAATGGTGAAAAGTAAACCCAAAAAGGCAAAGGAAGGAAGGATGGGAGGGAGGGCAAGAAAATGGGTAAATTTTCAAAAAGGAAAGTTTACATGCCATTTCTCTTCAGTGTGGCAACATATTGAAAATTCTCACCCATACCCATCAATTTAGAGAGAAAGGAGATGAGGAAATGGTTAATAGCTTAGAAAAGGCAAGCAAAATGGCATTAGCTGGGATGAGTTTTAACCATCACCATAATATCTCCAAGATCTCAGTGGCAGTTGGAAAATTGCCAGAGCTGGTTATTTGGGCAGTTCTGTGCGAACTGGAGAAATCTTTCAAGTTGATTGTAGTCCCATTCCAAGGGAACAGACATATCCCTAACTCTAAGGGTGTGAACCCTGATTTAAGACATTTAACCAAATCTCAGTAGAGAAAGCCCAACTCAGATCTTTCAAAAAAAAAAAAAAAAAAAATCCTGTGTCCAGGTTCAGCCAAGTTCCATCCTCAGCCCCCTTTTAACTACCATGTACTTTCAGGCCCCAGATAACTTAAGTAAAGACAATACTCAATGTCCTCAAACTGCAGCTCAGAGAAGTAGGCAAGCAAATCTTATTTAAGATGGGAAAGTATCACAGAGAAATCAGTTTCACTTTATTAAAACAAAGGATAGGCTCTTGATAGAGCTGTCTAGGCTAAGCTGAGCAATATGGCAAAAGGCAAACAAATCTTCAAACATATTACCAAGAGGAAAAAGATTCACTGCATTCTTTAGAAAATTTATGAAGGACTCAATTGGATAACACAACTAGAAAAACAAAAACAAACTGCACGTGAGCATAAATATTCAGTAGTAATCAAAACTGATATAAGGATAGTCAAGCAATAGAAGAGAACATCAAATACAGAAACAGGCACACAGATATGTGGTCAATGATTCCCAAAAAAAGGTATTTTAAGAGTAAAATAAAAACTGTTTTAACAAATGTTGCTAGAGTAACTGAATATCCAAAAAGAAAGAAAAAAATAGACTTTTAATCCTCCTTCCCACCATACACAAAAATTAACTTGAAAAAGATCGAAGGCATAACCATAAAAGCCAACTATAAAACTTCTAGATGAAAACATGAGAAAATACCTTTGCAAAGTAAGGACAGCCAAAAATTTCTTAAATAGATACAGACAGCAATACCACTTCAAAAACTTAGAAATAAAACTTTAAAACTCAAAGATATGTTTAAGAAAATAAAAACATAAGGAGCAAACTGAGGAAGAAAATATGTGAACACATCTGATGAGAAACCAATAAATACATACATACAGACATGAATATACATATAATCAAGAACACAACAGTTAAATTAAAAGGGACTCCAGAAAATGCTCAAATAATTTGAAAAATGTCAAGAAAGAACAGCAACAAAAGCAGAGGAAACAATAAGAAAACAAATGGCAAAACAATATGCTTAAAGAAAGTTTATTAATAATTACATTAAATGTGAATGGTCTAAGCACACCAATTATAAAACAGAGATCAGAATTAAATTTTTTAGATTTTATTTAGTTATTTGACAGACAGAGAGCACAAGTAGGCAGAGAGGAAAGCAGAGAGAGGGGGGGAACAGGCTCCCTGCTGAGCAGAGAACCCAAAGCGGGGCTTGACCCCAGGACCCTGGGATCATGACCTGAGCTGAAGGCAGAGGTGTAACCCACTGAGCCACCCAGGCACCCAAAATTAAATTTTTTAAATAACCTAATTATATGCCTTATACAGAAAACTCACTTCATATATAAGTATATCAATAGATTAAAAGTACAAGGTCAAAGACATACCACATAAACATGAATTAAAAGAAAACTGTATAGGTAATATTTCTCAACTGTTTTATAAGGCCAATATTACCCTGATACCAAACTAAAGAAAGTATAAAAAGAGAAAACTATGGACCATTATCTCTCATGAACACAGATGCAAAAATCTTCAACAACAACTAGTAAAATGGACCCAGTTATATATAAAAAATAATACCACACCTAAGTGATAATACCACACATAATACCACACATAAGGTTTATTCCACAAAGGCAAGATGGTTCAGCATTCAAAAATCAAATTGTAATCCAACATATTAACACCACAAAGAAGAAAAATATATACGACCATATCAACTGACAACTGTGAAAATTCAACTTCCTTTCATGTCAAAAACTCAGTGAACTACAAACAGAGGGGATTTTTACTCTCACTACTCTTATGCAACATTATACTGGAAGTCTTAGCCAGTGTCATAACACAAAAAAAAGAAAGGAAGGGCAAACAGATTGTAAAGGGAGAAAGAACATGGTCTCCATTTGCAGATGAAATAATTGTTTATAAAGAAAATCCCAAGGAACCTACAAAACAAAACAAACAAAAGGTAAACTCATACAACAAGTAAAGTTAGCAAGGGTATAGGATGTAAGATCAACAAACAAAAATTGACTGTATTTCTATATATTGACAATGCATGATTCCAAATATTTTTTTATAAATATCTATAACAGAGGTGTCTGGGTGGCTCAGTTGAGTGACCCTTCTTGGTTTCAGCTATGGTCATGAGCTCATGGGTCATGAGATCAAACCCTGCTTGAGGCTCTGTGCTCAGCAGGGAGTCTGCTTGGAGATTCTCTCCCTCTGCCCTCCCTCCCAACATTTCTTTCTCTCCAATAAATAACATTTAAAAAATATTTATAATAGTTCCCAAAAATTAAATACAAGTAAATCTAATAAAATATGTACAATAACCGTATGCTAAAAACTATGAACAACTGATGAAAGAAATCCAAGAAGAATTAAATAAGTGGAGGAATATTCTGTAGTCATGGACTGAAAGACCACACATAGAAAAGATGCAATTCTTCTCACAGACCTATACCCCTGGGGCTAATAATACATTATATGTTAACTTTAAAAAAAAATTTTTTTAAAAAGACATAATTCTTCCAAGTTGATCTATATCTCTAACAAAATTCCAATCAAATCCCAGCAGAATTTTGTTTTTGGGGCGGTTTGTTGTTGGTGGTGGTCATTGCTACTTAAGATATAGAGAAGCTGACTCTAAAATTCATACTGAAAAGGAAAAGAACTAGGTGAAACAGTTTTGAAATAGAATCATAATTTTAAAGGAATTCTACTACTCATTTTAAAGACTTTCTCTAAAGCTATAGTAATTATTACTTTACTTATTTCAATTATCCATTTTTTTCTGACTTTAGCAAAACTAGAAACATTTTTCTACAAAAGGTACCATAAAGAGAATGAAAACAAGCTATAGACTAAGAGATGTTTTCAAATCATATATTCAATAGAAAACTTGTATCGGAATATATTTCAAAACTGTCAAAACTTAACTATAAGAAAACACTCCTTTTTTTTTATGTGTAAAAAGCTTGAAAAGCCACTTCAATAAATAGGATATAGAGACAGCATATAAACACATCAAAAGGTGTTCATCCCCATTACCCACTAGGGAAATGCAAATTAAAACCATGATGAGATGCCACCATATACCTATTAGAATGGCATAAATGAAAATACTGCATACACCAAGTGCCTAAGAGGCTGTGAAGCAACTGCAACTCCTACTTTGCTGCTGGAAAGACAAAATGACAACCTATCTGGACAATAGTTTGACAGTTTCTTACACACTTAAACATATAATTGCCATATGGCCCGGCAATCCTGCTCCCAAGCATTTATTTACCCTGGAGCAGCGTTGAGCAAATGACAGCCCTCAGGCCAAATCCAACAGTGGCCCAAATTCAGCCAGGCTCATCTGTTCGTGTACTGTTTATGCCTTCTTTCTGCCACAGCAGCCAACTGCCAGCCTGCAAAGCTGAAAACATGTACTACCTGGCCCTTTACAGAAAAAGTTTGCCAACATCTGCCTGGAGAAAAGAATACTGGGGTTCACACCAAAACCTACATACCAATGTTTACAGCAACTCTACTCATAATTGCCCCAAACTGGAACCAACTCAAACATATGTCCTTCAGCAGGTGAATGCAGAAATAAACCATGGTACATCTGTACAATAGTATATTATTCAACAATGAAGAGAAACCAACTATTGATAGAGACAATGATTTGAATGAATCATAAAGGCATTAAGCTGAGTGAAAGAAAGCAGTCTCAAAAGGTTACACAGTATACAATTCTATTGTAGGACATCCTCAAAAAGATAAAACTATACACAGAACAAACTGGCGGTTGCCAGCGTGTAGGTGTTGACGGGGTAGGTACAATGGGACTTTTGGGGGAGATACTGACACTGTTCTGTATCCTAATTATAAGTGGTGGTTACACAGACCCAAACATGTATTAAAAATCATAGAACTGGGGAACCTAGGTGGCTCAGTCGGTTAAACATCTGACTCTAGGTCTTAGTGCAGGTTTTGATTTCAGGGTTCCGAGTTCAAGCCCCCAAAGTTAAATAAAAAGATAAAAAAGTTATAGAAGTATATATACCAAAAAACAAAGTCTATTTTACTGTTAATTTAGAAATTAGTTTTATAAAAAGATAAGCTCTGCATCTAACATGATCCTCTTATATAATCATTTCTAGTATCTGAGAATTAATATATATAACACAGTCTCAACATGGAAACATTTGTTATAGCTTTTTTTGGTGATGACTGCTTGTTTTCAACTTTATTCTGCTTTATTCTGATCTTTTCAATTACAAGAAAAGCCAGGACTCATTTATGATGAAGCCACACCAGAAACTGTTCCAGGCGACCTCAGGATAACTCCTATTTGTAAACAAGTTATCACAATTTACATCTAACTTGAGTTGTATAATTGCTGGAGGCAAATCAGCTGAAGTCCATTCCCAGCTTGGGTCCTTTCTTCCAGCTTCTGAGATGCTCTGTCAAAACTGACAGAAAGCACAATGGTGCAAGGTTCTATCGTGAGAAAGAACAGAAAAACACTAGACTAGTCTGCCATCAATTAGTGTGTGTTCTTGGCCAAGTCATCCAATCTCTCCATGGCTCAATTCCCTCATTCATAAAGGAAGACCTCCAATATCCTCACATTCCCTTCCAACTCAAATGGAGTTCACATTATTACTCATGAACTCATTAATCAAAATGTCTAGGAACAACATTTATTAAGCATTAAAAACTGAGGAAGCATTTATGTATGCCCCCCCCCAAAGAAAGTCATAAAAAGAACAGTCTCAGCCTTTTTAGGAAATTTAAACGGGAAGACTCTTAGTTTCCCTCAGCTGCCCATACCTCTCAAGAGGAACTAGACTCTAATGGTCTCCGAACATACTACCTCCCTCTAAATTAACCTACAGAGGATTCTCTTCAATCATTCTGGAGCACTCACATATGGTAGGATTACAATTAGACCCTCATTACATCCAATTGTACATCAGACAACCAAGTTCAATGTAAATTGTGGAGATTGTAGACGGAGTCTCTTGGCACAACCGATAAGGGATTTATGTTCTCTGTGCCCCCACAGATGTTGACAACCAACAGATCAAGAACACATCACCCACCTCCAGTTTGAGTATTCAGGAAAATTGCTGAAGAGTAGACAAGACACCTATCTATTAAGGATATAAAGAAGGATACCACCAAGCAGGCAACAACCGGAAATTATTTACATTGCTATTTGAATCACAAGCTCAAAGATGTAAAAGCCAAAGACAACGACTCCACAGAAACTTGTTACTAGTCTAATCTGTGCAAGCACTGTCACTTCTAATTTATAATAGGCTTTCTGAAATTGGCAGCATGATTCATGGTGCCAAGAAGTTGCTTCCTGCCAAAAATATTAAATCGTAGTATTTCTTATATCCTTTTAGCCCTTCGTAATACAAAACATATGTGATTCACCTCAACCATTAGTAAACACTTTCTCAGGGTATTACTCGTGTTGATGACTCATGGCAGAAACTTCCATGATGCTGAACAATCATTTTGGCCATTAAAGAATTGTTATATATCCATTTATTTGTCGTGGGACAAAATGAAATGGAAAAAATTAATGTCAGAACTGACATGTCAGAGCTGAATATCAGAACTCTCTAGACATAATTCTCTGACCAATAGCCTATCAAAATTTTTAACGTATTTGAATCTAACAAAGTAAAAAGTTTGTGTAAAAAAATACAAGGTAGGGACGCCTGGGTGGCTCAGTTGGTTAAGCGGCTGCCTTCGGCTCAGGTCATGATCCCAGTGTCCTGGGATCGAGTCCCATATCGGGCTCCTTACTCAGCAGGGAGCCTGCTTCTCTCTCTGTCTCTGCCTGCCACTCTGTCTGCCTGTGCTTGCTCTCTCTCTCTCTCTCTCTGACAAATAAATAAAATCTTTAAAAAAAAAAAAATACAAGGTAAAAAGTCTGAAGACAATGTTTACATGAAATGTAACAAAGCATGATATCTACAATACATAAAAATTTACAAGCTCAAAGTCAAAACTTCACGAAATAAATGAGCAAATTATAAGAAAAATTAGCAGAAAATTAAACAACACTTGAAGTGTTCAGTCTCAATTAATAACCAAACAAAACTTGAGGGATCTTCCTGCTTAGCAAAATACAAACATTCGCTCCCCGTCTTCACCCCTCTCATGCCCCACTGCTCAAGCCCAAACCAGTGACCAATTTCCACAGAGTGCTGGTTACACTGGAAATGTTTACAATCCTTTTGCAAACAATAATACAATGTAGCCCATTGAGGCATTCTCTATAGTAATAAAAAGGTGGGATTAGAAGCATAACAGTTGTACAATGTTTTATATAATTTACTGGCTAAAAATGTTAATATTAAATAATAACTGAAACAGAGGAGCGCCTGGGTGGCTCAGTCGGTTAGGCATCAGACTCTTGATTTTAGCTCCAGTCATGATCTCAGGGTCCTGGGATGAAGCCCCACCAGGGAGAATGCTTGATAGTCTCTCTCTCCCACACCCTTGGCCTCTCCACCAACCCCTCTGAAATAAATAAATAAATCTTTGAAAAAAAAGAAATAACAAACATAGGTAAATGCTTTTAAAGATTAAATACTTATCAGTACACTGAAATTACATTAAAATATGGATGCGTATTTTACCAACCAAGACCTGAAAGCATTTAAATGTCAACCAGTATTGAAATGGGTAAAATAATATAAGATCCAGGCATGATAAATAACATAGTAGGTCTGTATGTTCCAGCATGCAAAGATGTCCACAGTATATTATTGAGAGAAAAAGGATGGTGCAGGGCAGTATGCAAAATACGACCATATTTTTGTATTTAAAACTACACTATACTGTACAGAATTTATTATATGTGCATAAACAATTTAGAATTATATCTTTCAAATCATTAACATCTAAAAAAGTGCTCAGAAGCTTTAATTTTTAACTTTAGTCCCTGCTCCATCATATATATTAACAACATGAAGTACTTTCAAGTTAAAAAATATTGTATATTCCTATATCAAACTGAAATCAACAAAAAATTAATGTTTAAGAAGTGAAATTACAGATGATGATATAAAAGAAGCTTCAAAGGTTTATTTCTAAGTGAAAGTCTGTTTTTAAGTCACGACAGCAGATGGGATACCTTACTGTTACTTGTATTCATTGTCTGGCTGGTCATGTCTATCCACTTGCAGATTCCCATACATGCCAGAAAGCTTCCATGATATGTGGGTAAAAGCCTGTAAGGGCACAAAGCCACGCCCCCCCAAAAGATCAGCAGAACTTGCAGAAAAAAAGCAGCCAAGAAAAACTATCACAACTTAACAGCTCTAAGGTCTCAAAAACCTAGTGTTCGTGATTCCATTTGCCTCAGAGAACAAAAGGCATTTGTGTACTTTAAATGATAAGCTCTCCAACCAGCACTATGCCAAAAGGCGGACAATGTATAAAACCAAAAAATTATGTATTTTTAATGAGTTTTCAAAACGAAATATCCTGGTCTTGAGTATTAGTACGGGCAAAACAGTCCCACTAATGGAAGAAAAGTGAAATGGACAGTCTAAAGCAGGAGATAACATGAACATCGTTTCTGTTTTTATGAAGCTCTTATTTGCAGAAAAATTCGAAATACTTCAGAAAGAATGAGGCCAGGAAGACCATCGAGGCCCCCCACCAGCCCCCATACTGAGCACAGAGCCTGTAATGACTCTCGGACTACAGCATGGCAGGGCTCTAAAGCAGGTCTCGGGGGCCCCACCGTCTAAGACGCTCTGCCAAGAGCTGGGGACCCACGGCGCAGGCACTCAGTCCTCAGCAGGCGCGCACCACCATCATCTGCTGGTACGTTCACTTACTTACCCCACGAATACTTGCCATGTGCTCTTCGTTTGCTCTCAGCTTTGACGATGTCCTGGTGCAAGAGAAAGACAAGTCCCCACCTCTGCTCACAGGCAGCTTACGTTCAAGTGGAGGCAAATAGTTACAAAGTCAGCAAAAAGGAGTGCCTGGGGGCTCAGTCAGTGAAGTGGCTGCCTTTGGTTCAGCTCATGATCCCGGAGTCCTGGGATCAAGCCCCATGTCAGGCTCCCAGCTCAGCAGAGCGCCTCCTTCTCCCTCGGATGCTCCCCCTGCTCGTGTGCTCACTCTCCAGCTCGCTCTCTTTGACAAACAAATCTTTTTTTTTTTTTTAAAGTCAACAAAGGAAAAAACCTTTCACACCATGTTCTGTTTATGAAGAAAGAGAACAGGGTGATTGGGTCAAGCAATACGGACAGGGAAGTGCTGCTTCAGATGTGAGTCAGAGGGGATCAAGACCTGAGTGAGGGATCCGAGCACACCGGGGGCCCCAGAAGGTGGCTGTAGTGGGAGAGGAGTGAGTGAGGGAAAATGTTCCTATAGGCCGGAAGGGTAGGCAAGGGTCAGACCACTCACCACGGTGAAGCGTTTAGATCTTCACTTGAGTGCAATGGTGAACCAGTGAAAGATTATAAAGGAACAGAGTGGGAAGATTTCATTTGTAATTCAAAGAAATGATCTAGCTGTTATGGCTGGGGATGGGTAAGCCAGCTTGGAAGGGATTGAAAGCAGAGCTTGTGGGAGGTCTAAGGAACGGTGCAGTCAAGACAGGACAGTGGCCTGAAGCAGCAGAGACCATGAGGAATGGGAGGATCGGGGGACCCATTGTGGGGGACTGCTAACAGAATTCAGACAGACAGACTGGATGCAGAGAAAAAAAATCAGTCAAAAATCAAGATTAATCATTGCTTTTTTAAGTGAAAACAATTACTTCCCTGATGCCCAAATCATCAGTGCATTCTGTATGAGGTCTCTCCGTAGTGGTACTGATTTGTCTGATCTCTGAACAGGTCCACCTGGTAACACTGGGCCAACATGAGCCTGTCCAGCACCCGAGGTCTACTGTGGAGCAGGTGCATGACAGAGACAGGAAGGCAAAAGAAGCCCGTCCATGAGACAGATCCCAGTCAGACTCCCACTAGCTCAGTACTTGTAACAGCTTAACCTGGTGGGCACAGGCATGCCCCGGGGGGTACTGCTGAAGATCTCTGAAACAACTGTCCACTCACTTAAAAAGGAGATAGAAAATGGTATTGTTCCTAACGGTTCAGAAATAGAGAACTTGATAAAAAGACTTCCATACAATGTGTGGAAGAATTATGTCAGAACTTTTTTTAATTCATTTAATTTTCTGTGCTTTATTTGTATTTGGCTCTTTGAGACTTTAAAGATAATCAGATTGCATTTATATAACTTTTATAAATAATCACTATAATTTATGGTCAAGTTAAGATAATAAAACATCCTTTTTTCAGCGTTATAACTTTGAAAAAAAAAAAAAAGACTTTCATATACAAATGTATTGTTTTCACCACGTGTTTATTTACAGAATGTACTTCAGAAGGCCGGTGAATAAAAGCTGCCACCCGATTCCTGTTCCAGAACAATGGCTTCACCTGGGCGTCCAGCAACGTTCCCAAGTGTTCCTTCACAGCAGGTCAAGGGGAAGTTCACGCAACCAAATCCAAAGAGAGTTCAACTTTATGGCTCCTTAATTTTTCACGGGGGACACAGCAACATGTGTTAAGTTTCAAGAGGCTTATGATGACCTCAGGGAGCCATTTATAATACATAACCCATTTAAATTTTGCAGGATAAATTTAACTTTTTTCATTCAGTCATTAAGCAAATGAGTGACAGCTCACACACTCATACACTCTTGAAAAAACATTCAGTCATTTGGGATCCCCAAGGCTCTAGCCCTGCATATTTTTTAAAGAATTATATGAATTTTAAAAAGGTGTTTTTTTTTTTAAATGGATCTCAGAGTTGGTAATAAAATGTTCAAGTATTTCAAAAAACTATTCATGGGTTTCTTAGGATTCATTCACTTTTCACTCTTCAAGTGTATCATATTATATAGTTCCTCCTTCTTTATGATGGATATTTGAACTGCCTAGAATGTGACCTCTTCGTACACAAAGATGTAAAGGAAAAGTATAATAGAAGTACAAGAAAGACAAATGCCAAACTCATAAAAGTAGATATTTTTAGATATGGAAGAGACAAGGCCAGAAGCGCGATGTTAATCAAAAGCATGGAGGGCATTCGGAGAAGGGAAAAATGAAGAGGGGGGGAAATCAGAGGGGGAGACGAACCATGAGACTCCATGGACTCCAGGAAACAAACTGAGGGTTTTAGAGGGGAAGGGGGTGAGGGGATGGGTGAGCCTGGTGGTGGGTATTAAGGAGGGCACGTATTACACGCGCACTGGGTGTTATATGCAAACAATGAATCATGGACCATTACATCAAAAACTAATGAGGTACTATACAGTGACTAACATAATAAAAAAAAAAAAAAAAGCAGCTTTACCTGTAATGTTCTGTTCACGAGATAATTTTTTCATGTAATTTCAATTTGGGTATGCATACAGAAAAAAGGACCAGCTACAAATATGACTAAAATGTTAATAATGATTCGTTCTGGGATTTTAGAGGTGAGTCATTATTCTCCCCTTTATATTTATCTCTAAGCAAAGAAGAAAAGAAGGGAGAAAGGGCATCATTTACTTGTTCTAATCTCTTGGCCTTGCTAACCTGAAATGCACCAAGACTTAAGAGATCACGAGCTTCTAAGAAGTGAGGGAGAGCAAGGAGCTTTCTGAGAACTTCAGTAATACTTTCTACACAATAACCAAATTACAGATTCTCTGTACCAGACCCGGTGGGCCTGGGGCTGTCTCCCCAGCTGAGGGACCAGCATGTACCAAGCCCACTCCAGTGGGTGCCTGGTGGTGGCCGTGTCCTCCCAGGCACTGCTGACAGCGTGGCTCAAGCCAGCCACCCCTTGCAGGCCACAGACTCTCTGGACTAGAAACCCCAAACGGGACCTGCAGGACCACTTCATCTCCTTGCGTGACCAACCCTCTCTCAGAGGCAGCCATACTTCACCCTGTGGCCTGGAGAGGGAAGGAAGCCCGGTACAGAGCAAGAAGAATGAAACAAAGCAAGGGAGAGGTGGAAGATGATGGTTGGAGCCCTTGCAGCTTTCTAGCGCCTAAAAGGGTCTGGGATCCTGGCTCTGAGCTTCCAGCTCCTCTTCCTATAGGAATAAGCTTCATGATTAAGCCCTGACTTGGCTTAATACAGCTCAGGCTGGTTTCTATTACTTAGAAATGTGTTCATCCTAATATTCCAAAGCCTGCTGGGTGGTCCCCAAGGTTCTTGGTCTGGCTGGTGAGGCAAACATGCAGGACAGAATTCAGCAGAGGTCCCAGAAGCTCAACAAAATCAAAATTCCTCGTTATCTTCCTGCTACTTCCTAAAAATTCAAAGATAATAAAACCTCTGTGGGAGGCCCTAGCTTCGACTATTCAGACCAGTACCACTATGCTCAGGGACAAATGTGAAGAGTGACATCTTCGAAGTGATGGTCAAGTGCTCTAAACACATGCTCTAAACACAGGTCCCTTTCTGCCAGCTGTCCCTGCTACAATGTCCATTTGAAGCATCACCAGGAGAAATGTGTTGACCTTCCTTCTGCTGGGCACAGACACTGGGTGCTCCGCACACAGCTTCCCACACCTTCCTACACCCTCCTTCCACCCTGCAAGGCAGGACTCCCCTCATCCCACAGGTGAGGAGGGGGAGATGCTGTGACATTAAGCAACACACCTGGGCTGCCCAGCTAGTCGGTGGCAAAACCAGGACTCTCAATGTTTGATTCCTGCTCCTTCCACCACACCTTCTCCTTTCCCAGGTGCTCTGGAAGCCACCAGGGAGGAAATCCTGCCTTTGCAACTCCTCAAGGCCATTCTAACAGGTGCACTCCCAACCTGCTGACCTTCAATGACTCTGCTGGCATGGTCTCATCTGACAAAGCAAACCACATCATTTCTTCCATTTCTGTCCCGTGGCTCTTCTCCTCTCCCGCCTGCACTGTGGCATTTTCCTCTGGACCCAGCTGCCCTTCTGCCTCCATCAAACCAGGTCTTGAGTTTTCAGACTAGCTCTCCTCATGAGCCACAAAGACAGGCTCTCATCACGGTGAGCGCATACTTTATGTCCTTGTGGAGAAATTAATCAGGAGCAACACAAGATGCCCACAGCTTTAACCACCCTTTCTGAGCCCCTGGCTCAGTGGACAGTTTCCAGTTACAAGCTGAGCTGCGTGGGCTCAATGCCAACACAGCAACCCCGGGGTTATCTACGGGACAGGGCTCGTGAAAACACACATTGTTGCCCCACGCATGGAGTTCCTGATTCGACAGGTCTCGGGTGGGTCTAAGAATTTACATTTCTAACAAGTTCCCAGGGATGGCGAGCTGCATAACAGCGCCCGCAAGATACCTAGGTCTTCATCCCTGGAACCCTTCTGTGTTACCTTACATGGCAAAAGGGACTGTGTGGATGTGATTCAGTTAAGGACCTTGAGATGAGGCGATTTTTCTGGATGATCTGGTCAGTCATAAATGGAATCTCAAGAGCCCTAATGAGAAGAAGAGAAGTTTCAATGACAGAAGAGGAGAAGGCCGTGTGACAATGAGGAACAGAGTCTGCAGTCAGGTGGCCACGAGCCAAGGAATTCGGACCCCAGAAGCCGGGAGAGGCAGGAGCGGACTCTCTACCAGAGCCCCCAGATGCAAGCAGCCTTGCTGATACCTCGATTTTAGCATGCTAACAACCAGCTCGGACCACCGGCCTCCAGAAGTGTACGAGACTACAACTTCATCTGCTAAGTTTTGAGAGTGATAACAACAGTCACAGGAAACCAATACAGCCAGTGATGCCGATTTTGCCAGCCAGGGTTCACACTTTGAGAACCCTGCACTCCACTCACCCCTGGCCACACCTCATGCCACCCTGCAGACTAGGGTCGATGGGCACGGTGCCCTGGAAGACCTTATGACAATTCCGAACGGCACACTACATGGCAAGTCCACACCACAGCAGCGGGAAGGAGCACAGCAACGTCATCACAGAGCCGACTTCCAAAAGTGACTGTCGCTCACTAGCCCTGTGGCCGGGTGCATGTCCTCAACTCCGTGTGTCCTGTCTCTGCATCTGTAACTTGGGGAGAACGCCATCAACTGCACAGCACCACCAACAGCATGCAACAAGGTGATGTGCTGAAGTGTTGCCTCACTGATATAAAGCACTCACCAAACCTTATTTTAACCTAAAGTAGCTGAACACATGTGCCTTCCTCTTTTCAGCAGAAGCCTTCTCTTGGAGAAGATGCATTTATTGAGACAAATGAGTAAGTAGCTTCCTCTGAACTCTGACAGATCATCTCTAAGTTATCAGAAATGTCAGAAAAAAAAGTTTTCTTCTTGGTTTTTTTTTTTTTTTTTTTTTTTTTTTTAAAGAAAACTCATTATCCTCTACCCTGACGATCCAGCTCCTTCATGGGGCACCTGGTCTCTCCAGCCTAATTTCTCACTGCTCTCCCAAATGAACACAGACCGCTTCAAACTTATTCAACTACTTCTTCCAAACCCACTCTTGTTTCTGCTTCCCTGTGTGCCTTTTCTTCTGCTCTGGAAGCCCTTCCCCGACCCCCACCTTCTCCACCTTCAGGCCAGCTCTGACTGGCTGCACATCTACAGGGAGGAGCCCTCTGTGTTCCTGCCCAAGGTGGGGAGGCGAGGGGAGGCATAAGCCAGGCCAAGGGAACAAGCGGGAGAACACAAGTGGGGAGTTTCTCTGTCCACAGGGGAGAGTTTCACTTAGAGCCAAGAACAGGAACTCTTTAAAATCCTACTTCCCCACTTGCTCCTTTTATGACCTTGGGCAATTTATGCCAGTTCCTAATCTACAAAAAGAAGATCAAAATAGTGCCTGCCTCCCACATCAGCATTTTATTGTGAATTAAACGAGATAACCCATATAACAAAGGAGGTCTACCATTCAGTAAGTATCTAGTAAATGTACACTGTTACCAGAACTTGCATCTCTGAGTGTTCCCCTTCAGAGACGCCATCTTGGGAGGCCATCTTCTTTCTGTCACAGCTTCCACTCCTCTGAACGTTACTGAAGCCCCTCTGTGATGTTGTGCCTTTCAGAGTCACACTAGAAAAATCCATTTATCACTCATGATTGCCCCTTATTTATCCTAGCAGGAGTATGACCAGTGCTTGAACATCCTTACTCACCAGACTTGGCTCAAAGACCTGAATGATACCCAAATCCAAACCCATACCCAATGACATGCTCCTTCTGAGGATAATAAAAAATAGTATTGTGGCAGAGGCTGGTGTTGTCCTCTGTTATTTCCTGCCACCTTCTTCTATAGTAACAGAACACCAGTTTTTAGCTGGGTACATGGTATCCAGAAGACAGACTTTATTTCCAGCCTTCCCTGCAGCTAGGGAGGGCGAGGTGAGGACGTTCTTGCCAATGAGATAGGAGGGTGAACACTATCTTCCAGGTGTTTCTGCTATAGAGAAAAGATAAGCTTTCTGCTCCTGTTTCCCTTCATACTTGTTTCCATGTGGACATGGTGGCCATGAAGTGTGAAATGTGAAACCTCTTCTAACTGCACGGACCTGATTAACATCCTAGTGTTAACAGAGCAAGAAGAAAGGAAACTGTCTTTGATACCAGCGGGGAATCACAGCAACCTTGGACTGCTCATGTCCAGGCTGCATGTTTAAGCCACACCTATCTGGCGTCTCTTATAGCAACTGAACCTGTTCTCCAACTAATTCAAATATGTAACAGCTCCTTAAAGTATCTGCAAAAACTTAGAATATATTTTAGCAAAAATAACATTATGTGAAATTTCCCAAAGAGACTACTTGGAAGGGAAGGAACACTTGTTCACTAGCATATTAGAGTATTGTTTGTTCAATGAGTCATACTGTGTACAGTTAATCATTACATCTCCTGAGATGGGAAGAAAAACCCATCCCCTGGTCTAAATCTACCATCACCCAAACACAGCCAATGATTTTTTTTTTAAAGATTTTATTTATTTATTTATTTATTTGACAGACAGAGATCACAAGTAGGCAGAGGCAGGCAGAGAGAGAGAGAGGAAGGGAAGCAGGCTCTCCACTGAGCAGAGAGCCCGATGCGGGGCTCGATCCCAGGACGCTGGGATCATGACCTGAGCCGAAGGCAGAGGTTTTAACCCACTGAGCCACCCAGGTGCCCCCAGCCAGTGATATTTACAATGATCTTTTCTAACAAAGTTGTGGACCACACAGTTGGAACAATGTGGACCATTCTAATGGACAAAGCTCTGGGCCCACTGCTGGGAGGCTTAGGTTGTCGATCCGGGAAGGCCGGGCCTCAATGGCTCTATCTGTAAAACTGATGAGGTTGAGAGACTCCAAGAGGAGGAGGAACCAAAATTCCACAACCAAAGAAAGAAATGGCCCAAAAGTAACAACTGGAAGGAGAAACAAAACTAGGAAGGACAAAAAATGAAAACCCTGAGCCCAAACGAATAGCCCACAAGGCAAGCCATAGTACCATCCATTCCTGGTCAGCCCACAACACTCTCCTGGAACAAGCCCAGGGCTGCCATCTGCCTTCATTACTGGACACATCTGACTCTCACCCAGGTAACTCAGAGGGACAGAGAACGTGGGGATGGGGTCTACTAAATCCCATCTCTTGCTCACTGGCATGGACATTCTTCCCAATACTCAGTCCCTAAATTCAAGTCCCCAAAATCCTGATGGCAGGTCCTCACCTATTTGGAGAGAGGGGGACACAGAGTCCATTTCTGATTTCTCTTTCACTAGGTTTAAAGAACACAGAAGTTGTAAAAAAAAAAAAAAAAAAAAAAAAAAAGAAGAAGAAGAAAAAGGAAAAGAAAAGAAAAAATAGACCGTCTGGAGCCCTTTCTCCTCTTCACACCATCATGTGGGCTTATACATGGTAAGTACACAGTTCATTTATTTTTAAGAAATGACTGATCCCCTAAGACACCAACCACAAAATAATCTACAAGGGGGGCTAAGTGTATCCATCATTTCCCTGCAATATGCAGGATGAGTCCATGTCTGTTTCACACTGGGAGGGCCGACGTCTACCACCTGTATTCAGTCACGGCTCCACTTCAGTTACTAAACCACAACATTTCCTAAAGAAACTCTTACACCAAGAAACGCACTAGCTCACAGCCTCCAGTGTGCTACATAAAAGACCCCCATGACCAGGGTCCCGTGGCCACTTGCTAACCACAGCAGGATCCCGTGAGGGCAGAGCCTCAGGCTACTGCCCCTCACTTCTGAAGAACAGGATGGGGGCAGAGAATGAAACGTCTTTTGATCACTTCCAGGATACACTGGCACTGTAAGGACCCAAGAAGTCCCTCCCCAGAGCTAATACTAACCCTTCCTGTGTTCCTGAGCTGCTTCTTCCCTTTGCAAAGTCTTCCCTTCCTTGCCCAATGGCCAGTGGAGGCTTTCAAGGTCCACTTCTATCCTCCCATCACATGGAAAAGAAGAGTCAAGAATCAGAAGCTCTGTACCTCTCCAGGTCTTTTTTTTTTTTTTTCTCTCACTTCTGATCACCTCCAAAGGAAGTGATCTAAAGAAGATATTCTAATGCTACTGTCCTAAAGCTCATCAGCTTTAGTAAGTCAGCTTCCAGTGAAATTCCCTGTCCAAGGGTGTGGAAAACGGTATTTTCCAAAGATGGCTACACCAGTCTCTTTCCCATCCCCTGTGTGCATCTCACAATGTAACAATAACATTCGTCATTGAGAGGTAGGTCTGTATTCTGTCCCTTGAAGCTAGGCCGATCTTTCTAACTTCTTTGACCAAGAGAATGCAAAAGGGATGCATGGTCAACTTCTGAAGCGAAGCAAGGTCATGCAAAGCAAATCAGCTTCCACCTGGTTCTCTCCTGGGACATATGGCTCCAGAGCCTTGAGCCAACACAGAAGTCTGGTGACCCAGAAGCCACCATGCTAGAGAGAAGACATGCACAGGCAATGTAGGCATGGAAAGAGATGTCCAAGGAGCCCCAGCTGTTCAGCCCCTTGCTGTTCAAGGGTTCCCTGACCAGGACCTCCCCATGGGAGTAAAGAAGGCTTTAGGAGGATCTGAGCCCTAGCCACTCTGACTGCAACTTCACCAAGTGGCTAGAACCACCCAACAGAGCTGCTCCCCCAACTCATGACCACAGGAACCTTGAGATGAGGAGGTAATTGGTTTTTTGTTTTTTGTTTTTTTTTTTTTTTAAGATTTTATTTATTTGACAGAGAGAGATACAAGTAGGCAGAGAGGCAGGCAGAGAGAGTGAGAGGGAAGCAGGCTCCCTGCCGAGCAGAGAGCCCGATGCGGGACTCGATCCCAGGACCCTGAGATCATGACCTGAGCCAAAGGCAGCGGCTTAAACCACTGAGCCACCCAGGCGCCCAGGAGGTAATTGTTTTTAAGCCACTAGGATTTCATGCAGCCACAGTGACTAGAACACAGGCTCTTTAGAAGACGTGGCCCCATTTCCCAAGATAGCAATTTCCCACCTCTGTGGTAGGTTTAGAACATCCTGTCAGTGTTTAATTTCACAACTCCATCTCCTAGTAGAATAAATGGCACTTTTGTTTTCACATAGAAGAGTTTAAATTTTTACTTCAACATGTTGAGAATTTCACAATACCTCTTTCAAGGTTACTTGAGAGACCTTGAAGCATCTCAAACAGGAGTTAGGCAATCCCCATGGCTAGAAGTGTATGACCCTCCTGTGCTTCCCAAAGGTAGACCTGGAGGGTGGGGGAGGGGGGCTTTCGGGAGGGGGTGGAACAGAGTCAGGCAAAATTTGGACCTCCCCACTCCCTCTTGGATATTCTTGCCCAGTATCACCCTTCCTCCCATTTCCCCCATCACACCACACCAATGGTGCAGGCCTCTAAAAACCAAGGCTCACTTATTAATAAAGAACAACAGAACAGGATTGGTGGCATTCACTGAATTGGCTACAGTTACTGGAATCCAAAGACTGTGAGCTACAGCCACAAATGACATGTAAGGGAAAGAAAGGCTTATTATTAAAATGAGCTGGGAAGAAGAGAAAGGAGCATGTCATGGGAGTGGGGAGCTTCCATTTCAGAAAAACCAAAGCCCTTTTAACTGAGTTTGGCTGGAATCTGAGATCACCTGCTCCCTATTTGTAACTGGAAACCTTTCCATAAAGAGTCAATTACTTGACATTAAAGTCCCCGATTTTAAAGGACTTTGAAACCAACACCACCTAAGTGCTTGCATAAACAAAATATCTGTCTGTGAGATTCTGGTTCATGTCTCTTCTTTCTAGCACTGGTCCCTTCCTCCTAATAGATGGTGTATTGGGACACCAATCTAGGAGCTCAGGGCTTCGTCCTGTGAAAGGCCTGCCTGCCCCCTGCATACCACACTGTTGGCAAAGGCTTCCCTCTGGGGAGGATTTCTATCTTCACTTCAGGCCGTGCGTGCAGTGCTTTGATTGGGATGGTGTCCCTGTCTTTCCTCACCAGCAGTTTGTGAGCCCACAACAAAGACTAATAGCAAATAATGCAAAGACTGGCATCAGACCCACAGCGCCCAGGTTCCCAAAGGCTGCAAGTCCGACCTGCTTTTCAGAAGCTTCACTAAACACAACAGAGCCAGAGGTGCAATGAAGTTGATTCCCAAGAGCACAGACACCCTCTGAGGCCAGCCCAAGTAGCTCCATCTGCGAGGAAACCCACTCCTCCCCAACTCCTGGTCCTAGGATCTATCACTACTCCTTCTTCCAGAAACTATGTTGGATCCAGTCACAGATGCCCAAGGAGCTGTACTCCCTCCCTTGTGCCTGACATCTCTCTCCAGCCTGTACACAGGAACACTCACTTCTCTGGGCTAAAGCCCCAAATCAACTCGTCTGCCCACGGATGGAGACCGAGAACCCCTCCCTCATTCTGCAGACCCCAGGGATGACACTGCTCTCTGCTGCTTGTTGACGCTGCCCTCCCCCCCTCTCCTGGAGTTCTTTTCTTCCCAGCACTGGCTCTCAGACAGAAAGGTTATTGCTGCCCTCCCCCACAGAGCCCACTTAACTCATACCTTCTTGGAGAAACAGCACGGCAGAGGGGAAGGGCACAGGATGTGGGCTGATCATCATGAATACAGGCTGAGGCCCACCACTGATGGGCCTCACAGAGGCTTTAGCAGTCACACCGCCTGTCTGAGTTCAAAGCCTAGCTCCATCCTGCACTCCCTGTGTGACTTAGAGTTAGTTATTCAATGTCTCTGGACCCTGTCTGCCTCATCTACACAGGGGGTAATAAACGATCTTATAGGGCTATCATGAGGATGAATTTTAAGTTAATAAAGTGCTCAGAACCTGATTTGGCATGGTAAATGCTCAATATATGTTGTCTACGAACAACATTATTTCTTTTCATGACCTTCACATGTCAGTTACAGTTCACCCAGCACCTCACACGACTGGTTTAAGGATAAAATGAGATTTGGTTTGTGAAAAGGACCTAGTCAATTACAAAAGTACGTAAAACTCATATTAGCCATTGCTACTGTCTCCAAAAAGCGCCTAACCTAGGTCCTGCTCATCTTCAAGGTTTAGTGCTACTGTCAAGGAACAGAGTGGTAGGTATCAGGGAGGAAAATTTAAAATACAGAAATATAGCTCAGGAATATCTATATTTCTATATTCTAAAAATCTCTATGCCTATATAATGTACACTACTCCCTGGCATGTGAATGTCCTGTAGCTCATATGATACAAATACACACATCTCCCTCCCACTCACAATGACCTACCTTACACCTGATCATTATCCTTTATTCCCTAAGACCTTCATTCATCCAGAACTCTGGCAAATTGTACTCCAGCCTCCTCGGTCAAAGTCATTCAAGTCCTGTCAGTCCACCCTCCCTCATCTCCCGTAGACCAGTACCACTGTTTCGTCACCTGTCCAATCCCAGCTCTACTGGAGGAGTCTCCTAAGGGTGTCTCTGCCTCTTCCTATGGATCCCAAACTCCACCCAGGGCTGGTTTTCCAAGGTGCAAACTGAATCCCATCATTCCTCTACATTAAGTCCTTTGAGGTCACATTCTCCACAGCTGTGGCATTGAATTTTGGGTCCACAAAACTCCACTGCAAAACATTTTTTTAACAGATTTTTTTTTAATTTATTCATTTGACAGAGATACAGAGATAGAGACAGAGAGCACAAGTAGGGGGAGAGGGAGAAGACTCCCCATTGAGCAGGGAGCCCGATGTGAGGCTTGATCCGAGGACCCTGGGGATCATGACCTGAGCCGAAAGAAGATGCTTAACCATATGAGCCACCCAGGCGCCCCCCCCAACCCCTACCACTGCAAATCTGATGAAACTCATGGACCCTCTCCCTAGGAAATTGCCCCCACAAGCCCACACAAGCACATGCTGGTCTGCCTCCAATTACCCACCACCTTCCTTTCTACCTCTTTTTTTGCCTTGTAGTCAAATGACCCTCCAATACCCCACATACTTTCATGAGGCCCCTTTTCCTTTCAAAGCTCTGAAACCCACTGAAAAGCGAAATAAAAAAATAAAAATAATAAACAAAACCACACCATTCATTTCTGTATCCCCAGGACCTAGAGCTCCAACATAGAAATGGGTGAAAGAAAATAAAGCAGTTTGTTTTCAATTGTGTGGTCCAAAGACTCATGCCCCCCAAAGATGGCCACGCCCTAACCCTCAGAACCTGTGAAGATATTGTCTTACTGGCAGAGGGAATCCTGTCAATGCAGCTCAATTACGGATCTTCAAATGGGGAGATTATCCTGGGTAACAGGGTCGCCCCAGGCTCATGGCAGGAGTCCTTACGAGGGAAACAGGGAGGTAGGAGAGTTACAGAAAGGGATGGGACAAAGCAGGCAGGTCACAGCGATAGGATTGCAGGCTTGGTGGGAGGCCCCAGGCCAAGAAATAGAGGCGGCTGTTAGAAACTGCAAAAGGCAAGAAAACGTTCTTCCCAGGGGTCACCAGGAGCAACACAGTCCTGCCAACAGCTTGATTTTAGCCCACTGAGACCGATTTTGGACCTCTGACCTCCATAAATGTACGACCATAACTTCATATTCCTAAGCTACTGCATTTGTGGTCATTTGTTACAGCAGCAATAGGAAACCAATACAAATTAGCATACAAACCTATGTGGCTGTGTATTCTCATTACATCACTTTAGAATTCTAAAACTGTTGTATTCTCAGCATCCATCCGTAGGAGTCTGGTTACGTGTATTATGGTCCAGATGTACAACGAAGCGCCTCACATCTATGCGGAAGGAAATGGTGGCTGTTTCTCCTTTGCTCATTAATATGCGTGTGTGCACGTGGGAGCACATGTGCCTGCGCTCACCCTTTTGTCAAGGGTAGAAATTCTTCCCTATTTGGGGGTATACTTTCTGCACATCCATCACAGCCTACTGTGTACAATGCTCTCTAATCTACCTTTTTCAGGCAATACGTGACATCATGGGGAAGGATCATCCCAATTCTTTCAAAAGAATCTCTTCCTCATCACGGAGGACAGGAGTAAGCAACAACTTTTACGTTCTTCCATGTGCTAACTGTATTTTATATTTTGTACTATCAAGAAGAAACATATTAATACATCCCCATTTGAAGAAAAGACTCATTCTCAGAAAAATTTCCTCTCAAAATTTCATTTTGATCATTGCACAAAGAAAAAAGTCATCCAGTATTAGTAAAATTTATGGAACACATCATCCTCTACTCTTCTTAATAAAAAAAATAATAATAATGACTATTGAGAGAAATCTGAACCATGTAGGCACAAAGAGAATTATATCTGGGTTTAAATTTTAGCCACGTATATCACCTGAGGTTTTCCCAAACCTTCTATTATTTGCACAGTTTCCAGTGTGGCTGGCTGTCTAACTACAACCCTCACTGAGAACTGTTGACAAACACATAGGAACAGCGCTAAGATATATCACACTAGTTTCTCAAGGGACCGATATGCACAGTTCATAATGGGAAGGATATGAATAATTCAGATATTTCCTGTCTGGAAAAAAAAATGACTTTTAGGTATCTAAGCCTAAATCAGATTGAATTAATTAAAGAAGATGAATAAGAAGGAAAGTGGATTCACAAGTTACAGTTGCAAATTTCACCAGGAGCTCACACTAGGTAGGGCAGCCTCTAAGGGAGAGAAGGACACTCATTTACAAATCTGCTCTCAGGATCTGGGAATCCCACTGTCTTCTTTCTTGAAGCAAAAAGACCTTGCCAAGACAATCACTGCTGAACAGCACACAGTCCACAGAGCATGGCTCCCAGAACAGAGAAGACCCCTCAGGTTCGTCCCTAAATCAGTCAGATGCTTTCTGAGAGAAGGAATGTGAGAGCCAGCAGTGTTCCCCAGACTCCATCCTCCTAACCCCCTGCCCTCTATCAAGACAATTCTCTCAAATCCAGCTCTTAATCCAATGGCCAGGAGGAAAGCTGCCCTTCTTTGGTGCAGGGTACAGTGGAGAAGTCTGTGGGAATATGGAAAATGTTTAAATGGCTCTCAGGGAACATAAAAGGACCTGACTTGCAGCTCGTACCAATTTCCATGGTGTAAACACACCCACCACTGCAGATTTCAAAGTAACAACCTGATGACACCAGTTCTGAAAATCCTGAAAACTGAACAATTGGCTTTCACGAGCCCACAAACGCCACTGAGTAGCTCTCTCCCCATGCTTGGAAAAGATAAAAAAACAAACCTCTCACATCCAGATGCCTAAATCTCCACTCATCCTTATGTAGGAGGAATTTTCTCTTTAAGGGACAAAGGGTTATGTATTAACTGCATTGTTTAGCACTGCAGAGGACATACATAATTCATATTTTTTCAGTTTGAGACATAATTTAAACAGCATAATTCACAGAGTTAAAGTGTACAGTAGCTTTCAGTATATTCAGAAGTGTACCACGTTTAATTTGAGGACATTTTCATCACCCCCAAAAGAAACTCTTTACCTTTGAAAGTCAATGTTTCTACCAACACCCCCAGCCAAAGACAGCCATTAATTCCACCTTCTGACTCCATATGTTTGCCTATTCTGGATATTTCAAATACATGGGATTGTATAAATCATATATATATTTGAGATGAACAGACCATAATAAATTAGTGCTGTATTAGGCAGTGTTAAGGGAAAAAAAAATTATAATCTTAATTGTTACCTTATAGGACCAACTGATAAAACATCATAAATAGGGTAAGAAAAAATCCAAGAGAATGTGACACATTCCTGTGTCGGTCAGCAACTGGTCCTTTACAATTCTGAGAAGAAGGTATTTTGACCAGACATAGGTGCCTAGGAGAAAGTGACGTCAAGTGTCATTAAAAGGGCCATATCCTATTAGGGTAGTTGGTGATGCTCCAAAATCAAAGCAGGCCAGCTTCTGATGACCTTGCTCGGAATTCCATCTGCCTCCCACCAACACTGTGACTTTGACCTTGCCGAGAGAATGACGGCTTCGAAGATGTTCCAGGAGCCTCACTTCCCGACTCGGCTGCAGAGGCAGGGTGTGGCCTGGCTGGACAGCCACGTGGGGCTCTTTTTAAAGGTGCCTCCCAAGTGTTAGGGGCTGATCTTGCCCCGCCCCTCCTCAGAACAAAATGCCCCTCCTTGTAAGACAAACACTACAGGCAAAAAAGCTTGCTGCCAAATCTGTGCAGGAAAAGGCCTGGGGAGACAGAAGATAAAGGTGCCTTTTGAAACAAACCACCCGCTTTCAGTACCTTTTTTTTTTTTTTTAAACTTTCCCTTATATTACTTCTGTAAGCAAAGGACAAACTCTACATTTAGGGGGACGAGAAATAGTTTCAATCTCTGAAAAGTCTTTTTATAAAAAGCCACCCAAAACCAGAATATAAAACTGTATTTATAATGCGACCACATCTAGGTTTCTTAAAATGGATTAAGAAAGTTGTAGGGAGGAACCAAAAATATTAAAATGACTATCCTTGGGATATAAGAGAATGGAAGATTATTTTCCAGGTTTTTCCAAAATGATGTGTTTATTTATTAAGTATTATTTTGCAATAAATATTTAGCAATAAATTATAAATTATTTTGCAATAAATTATAAATTATTTTGCAATGAAGATTTTGATGTGTTACCTTTATATTATTCTGCAATAAGATTTCACGAATTAATTTTATCTTTCTAACTAAGTTCACCCATTCATAATGTCACAGACAGCTATTTTTTCAAGATCCCTGGACACATGGGACTGAATGAACGTGGTCACTCTTGGCCATGTATACGTTGACAGCAAGGAGAGCGGTCTGGTCTGGGAAACTCACCTGCAACCAGATGCAGCAAAGGAGGGAGGGCCTGCAGCTCAACCTGCAGTACACATCCTCTCTGTCAGGGTTTCTCTCTGTCCCGGGGAAGAAGACTCATCCTAATGAACAGATTCTACTGTTTCAGGTCCAGAATGCACATTTTGTACAACTGCACTGAGCTATTTAAAATCACTTTTAACATGTCTGTGACATCCCTGGGTCCGCTAACCAACGCCCACAGGTAAAGAGAGCTGGTAGAGACTCTGAGGAGCTCTGAGGTTTCACGTCCAGTGGCTACAGCCGGGAAGGGAGGAATCTCAATGCTCTAGAATTCAGGAATAGGTCAGTTGAGTTGAGGCTCAAGGTCAACACAGGGCAAAAGACATGCCCACCCCTATCAGCACATGAATGTGTTGCTCTAACTACCTTCTCAGATTTATGGGCTACAAATGGTTCCGGAAGGAAAAAACAAAGGGAGGAGGGAAAGGTTTTGCGTTTTTGTAAGTAAGGTGGCACGTGGGGACTATTCACTTCTACATCCCCATCCTCCTCACTAGCATGAGATCCCATGGGGAAGGCTGGGAACCTCTCTCTGTTATCAGACTTTCCTTCATGTCACCTAGCAGGAGAGAGGCTAAAAGGGTATCAAGGAGGTTAGAGCAGAATGTCTGGAACCTTCAGGCCCGGGTTCAAACCCAGTCTTTGCTACGCACAAGCCGTATCACGCGGGGAAGCTCTTTCCCATCCGGAAACCTGTCAGGCTAGCATCGTGGCAGGTGTGCTGGGCTGCAGGTACCGAGAGCAACCACAGCCCCTGGCATGATCACATCAGGCAATCCCCATGGTAACGGTTTTGGGTAAGTTATTATTTTTCCAAGCACAAAGCAGGTGATCAATAAATGTCTGCTGAATAAATTAATCCTTTCAAGTTATTAGGTTTTAATTGCGTCAAAATGATTTTTTTATCGAGCTGTTTTGTTCTGCTCTAACTTCAGGTAGATCCGCCACATTTTAATGTGGATACTGTATTGGTGAGCTGTTGCTTCCCCAGCGCTGCTGCTGTCTTTCACCGAGTAAAAAAAATCTGTCCAAGATCCATCTACGTACGCGAAAATAATGGATTTGTACACAGAGGTCAGGATCAGCGTATTTAACAGCTGGGAGAGCCGGGCCCCTATCAGCCATAAGGGACAGCATCTGCCCCCTGGTTGGGGAGGTCCCAGAGGCCCACACCAGGCATTAGCCCTTTCGGCTGCTGGCTAGTGAGTACAACCAGAGGATATAAGGAGTGAGGGGTGGATACAAGGGTGGGGACAGGGGGCTTGGGCAGTTGACTAATTACCAAGCCACTCTGCTATTTTAACAACCAGCCATTCTGGTAGGTACCCCCTGACCACCAGCCTTCTGACTCATATATACTATGTGAATGACTATACACGCATGCCTACCCGCATTCATTCGTTCCATCAGCTTTAAGGAAAATTCACTCATTTTAGGTCACGTATCGTAGCATTAGCAGGGGTTTCCATCACTCAGGGGAAGACTGCCCTTCCAAGTAGGTGGCCAGCATGTGCTACCAGCCACGCCACCCACGTCACTCAGTGTCATGCCTGCCTGGCCCTGTGAGGATTCACATTTGGGAAGAACAATCTCACTCCCGTAGGAGAGTGAGCCACAGACGTGCTCTGGGCTGGAAGGATACAAACTGATTACAGAACTTACCAGGGCTTTCAAAAGCATTTGATTGGATTCACACACTGATCTTGGAAAGAACCTATCGTGAGTATCACTCTCCCCGTTCTACAAATGACCCAAGGGGCTCCAAGAGACGCAGTGCACTGCACAAGGTTGCAGACCCGGGAAGGGGTGCCCCGGCTAGGAACAGGCTTCCTAACTCTGGGATGCTGGCCCCCAGCTCCCACCGTCCCCCCCCCACAACTGGCTGATGCAGCAGCGAGGGGTTCACCCACACCACACTCACCGCCCTTGTCCCTCCAGTCCTCCTTTAACCACATCTGCTTTCTGCTCCTCTAACAACTCCTCCCTATACCTGCCAGAATGAGCCTATTCTGACTTGCTCCTTTACCACCAGTTCCTACAAAAATACGAAGCAATAACAAAGAACAAACCACAAAGTGACTGCAGGAAATCCCTCAGGTTATATGGCTCTGTGCCCTAGGGCACAATGGTTAGAAAAGGGACATTGCTGAGGAACATTTCTAAGCTGGTAAGAAGTCTCGTAACCTCATAAAAAGTTTCATGAGGAAATCAGTTTTTCTATGTAACTTTTTGGATTGAAATATTTAAAATGAGGACTTAAAGGGGTGCCTGGGTGGCTCAGTGTGAAACATTCGACTCTTGATCTCAGCTCAGGTCTTGATCTCAGAATAATGAATTTGGGTCCTGTGTTGCGCTGCCCACTAGACATGGAGCCTACTTTAAAAGAAGAAGAGGAAGAAGGGGCACCTGGGTGGCTCAGATGGTTAAGTGTCTGCCTTCGGCTAGGTCATGATCCCAGCGTCCTAGGATTGAGCCCCACATTGGGCTCCCTGCTCAGAAGGAAGTCTGTTTCTCCCTCTCCCTCTGCCCTCCCTGCTCATGCTCTATCTCTCTGTCTTAAATATTTTTTTAATTATTTAAAAAAAAAAAGAAAAAGGCCTTAAAAGAATTTTTAATCATTTTCTAAATAATTAACTCCTATTGTTTTTTTCACTGAGTCCTCATCTTAAAGAGATGTTTATCCTCAAGGGATACATAAAAGGGTTAAATAAAAAGACTAAACCAAAGAAGGATTTCATACACCAAGAAGAGACCCAACTAGCCTTTAAAAGTCACTGGTCAAATTTAGCCTCACATCCACCTCCCACCAATCTTTCACTTTCTCATCAACTAAATTACCAAAACTGATCATTCCCTTCCAGCGCTGTATTCCCAGATGCTGGTTAGGAATCAGATCACAGCCGCAACTGCCTATCAGCTCTGTGACCGCAGACCTGTATGCTGTGCAGTTACCTCCTTCCCCTCCACTTGCAAGGGTGAGGAGGGCCTCTCTTGCCCTGCTGTCCCAGCTCAGAGACGCAGAAAAGGCTTCTTCAGAAAGGCAGGGCTTCTCCCTGGTGCATGGATGACCACCGCCCTGGAGCCAGAGGGTTGGGGTTTGAACCCAGGCCACCACATGTGAGCTACAGTGTGTTAACTTCTCCATGCTTGCATTTCTTCACAGTTGCTGTGAGAATCACAGAGAAACATAAGGAGGGCTCGGATGATCACCCAACACCCAGTAGGTGCTCAATCAAGACTCCCTTTATCTTTATTACCGCTACAACCACTGTGGGCAACTGGAATGAAAAACAGTGAAACAAGGCGTCTTTGATCATCTGAGATGGCAAGAGAACAGTAAAAGCGCACCTTCTCTCAGCTCAATCACCACTTCAGTCACCTGCCTGAGATGCTGGGGTGGTTTAAGGGCTCCTTGACAGCAACCGAAATTTCCTCAATCCTCCTCTTGTCCCCAGGGGACTCACAGCAGAGTCCGTCCTTTCACAGCAGCCAGCCAGCAGAACACCCCACTCCTCCCGTCTCTGACTCGCAGACTGCACACGGGGTCATGCCATGCTCTCCGCTCCCCTCCTCTGCCGCCCCTGCTCCATGCCAGACAGAGCCTCAGCTCCGCACCAGGCGGGAGACCCCAAGTCCCTTTCCCAGCCTCCACCCCTGAGCTGCTCAGAGCTCCTCCGGCATATACTCTACCTTGTGCCAAATTGATCCAACCTCCTACCATTCCCCAAAGGCATGAGGCTTCTGAGGAACTCAGCCTGTCTACACACACACACACACACACACACACACACACACACACAGAAAAACCCATCTGGAAGGCCCACTGTTCAGCTTCCTCAGCTGGGCTCAGGCATCCTGCCTCCCCCTAGCAGAGCACCAGACAACACACGGTACCCTCGGTTTATACATCATCCCTTCCTGCCTGCCCCAGGACAACAATCCTGGGGACTGGCCCACAGAGACTTCCAATAAGCACCTTTTCCCTCTAGGAACAAAAAAGATCCTGATGGTCTTAATGTGACCAATTGAGTTTTCCTCTGTCCAAAAGCACTCTCAGAGTAGGCATATTTTCTTAAGTGTAAACTTGGAACTCAGATATAAATGGAACTTTTAAAAACTAATGGTTTGAGAAGAGGGACATACATTATACATGGCAAACAACTTTACTCCGTCAAGTACCTATTTAAGAGATCTCTGAGGAAAAAAAAATGCAGAATGCATGCAATTAACTCAAGGGTACCACTTAGCCTTATAAGCCTTCGCAACCAGGAGACTTATGTGAGCCACAGACCACGGAAAATGACTGGAGTCCATTTTCTCGGTTCTCTCATTCACAGTGTGTGGCTACTACAGTTCCAGACGCAGGGAACAGAAGGGAATTCCTTGCATACAACACTCTAGGGCACTCAGGCTTACTTCTCTTGCACAACAGAAGTTGAGAAAGGCTGGGGAGAGGGGACTTCCCTGAAAATTTTTATTCCCTTTCCTTTATCACTTCACAAAAGATGGAAACTTCTCTTTACATCTGTGGAGGCCAAGGGCATGCACCGTATCATGCCTGGCTTACTCAGGAGGGTCAAAACCATGTCTCAGGAGCATTTTGTGCCTCCTCATCATCCACAGGAAACCAAGGCAAATGGAATCCATCCCTTTATAAGAGGCCTATAGAAAGAAAATCCATGAGAAATGGGCCCCAATCCTCAGAACCACTGCTGGACCTGAGAGAGTCCTTCACCCTCAAACTTTAAAAAAGAATATGGAAGCCAAGGCTCCAGGAGCTACAGCGGTTTCCAGAGTCCCAGGGCTGGGGCTTCGAGCCTCCCGACTTCCTGTTTTGTACTCGTTCCATGCACTCCCCCCACCCCCCACCCCGGCCTGCAACTACTTCATTTAAAACCAAGGGCATCTGTTAAGCTATCAACAATGAGAACAACTTTTCTGACAGAGTAAACACAGTGATTACAAAGTCTGAATCATTTGATACAGCAAACTATATTTCCGAGTGTTAAAGGTTCTGCAACTCTATTCATTAAATCTCCTAGGCAAGCTGAATGGCAGGCTGCAGGTCCTCATGATTCCTGAGCCCCCGACACAGCCCCTGCTTCAAGGCAGGTGTTTGGTAGACATGTGGGGTTGGGGAGGGCAGGGGGAGTTTATCGGATTTTGCTGTGAAAACAAATATGGCCAGCGAAAGATAAAGGACAATGAGGGCACTAGAGTGACTTGCTTCAGCAACTCCCTAAACTTGATGTGTCAACACTAAGCATCTCACAACAGGAAACACAGGACAAACACGTTTTTTTAACACTATGCCCTCACTTTCTACTGGTCTCTAAAGGGTACGTTTTACCTCACAGTAAATTCAAAGCAGCAAAACCGGCCACTTATGAACAATGACTGCTAATAATTGCTGCCACATATCTGTGCTATAACCACCTAAGCACCGGCATACGTTGGCCCCAGTGCTCACCACAAGCCTAGGGTAAGTACTATTATTCTCCCTTTACAGATGAGCAAAGCAAGACCTACTGGAAGGTCCTATTTGTCCAAGGCCACAGAGAGAACAAGCGGTACTTGGTCTTCACCTTAAGCTATACACCACCCCCACTCATTCACACTCTTGGCAAATGTTGAACTGAGTAACTTCTACCAACTAGTCATTGAAATAAGTGGTCAACACAGATCCTACCATTAAGGGGCTTCTCTCATGAGGGTTACAGATATATCACCTACCACCCACAAGGCAAATTGAAATAAGCACCCACTAAAACCCTACAGAGCAGTGCTCTCAGAGCATGAGTGTGGAGAAACAGAAGTAATTCTGACTATGAGCATGAGCAAAGGCTCAGACAGGGACATGAGACTCTTGGAAGAGTCTCCCAAGGCCAGGGACAAGGGAGGGGGTTTCTCCTGAGGAAGCCCAATGAGAATGGTGCACCCTTAGGGAAGATCCATCAGCTGGTGAGGCTGGACTCCAGGGTACCAAGTGAAAGGGCACAAGAACAGAAGGAACCCTACAACAGAGAGATGCCATAAGAACAGAATCAATCAGATCCCAAGAAGTCCACACAAAACAAGGCACTCCAACAATTTCCACACCCTCCAGCCTAACTGTCAGCCTTCATGTCCTCACCACCCCGGTGTTATAACTAAAATAAAACCAGACCTGCTTCTCCACACTTTCCCTTCCATGCTGAGTTGGCTGAAGGTATGTCCAGCCAGGGTCAAAAACGGTATTCGGTTTAAAGATCCTAGCTAAACCAGCTCCTGCAATCAGTCATCACATCTTAGAGATGTCTGATACTCAAAAGTAACAGTTTCCAAAACTCCCATTTAACTGCCCTAAAATTCCACCATCACCCCAGTACTCAGGACTTTCTCCCTCTACACAAGTCATCAAAGGATGTGTTACATCCTGAGTAACACAAGAATTTTTGTGTAGAAGGTAGAAAAGAACATATCAGCAACCCAATCAGTAACTAAGTTTTTATCATGAGCAATTTGGAAGGAAACAATTTGCTCTGTGCTATAAAGACCAATTCAGAATGCTAAGAACATCAAATTATAGAAATGAATTATTTATGAGGTGTCTGGGTGGCTCAGCAGGTTAAGCCTCTGCCTTGGGCTCAGGTCATAATCTCAGGGTCCTAGGATTGAGCCCTGCATCCGGCTCTCTGCTCAGCGGGGAGCCTGCTTCCTCCTCTATCTCTCTCTGCCTGACTCTGCCTACGTGTGATCTCTCTCTGTCAAATAAGATATATAAAATATTTTTAAAAAAAAGAAATGAATGATTTATGAATAATAAGGCAGCATTTGATATCATGTTATAACATGATAACATACCTATATGAGTTATAAAGTAAGGAGTTTCCCAGAAAAGACACTATAAGGTTCAGCAGGAGCTTAATGAGATCAGGGGCTCTCCCTACCATGGCCTCTGCAAGCCTCCAGTCTCCACCAGTATTTCATGCGATCACTATAAAACTATTATGAAAAGATTATGTAGGAAGCAATATAATCAAAACAGGGACGGGATTTCCTGTCTACAAATCAATCACATAATCACTAAACCCGATTTCTGAAACCACCACCTTAGAGAGTCTTGAACATGATCACAGCTCTTCATTACCTATTCAAGGATGGCAGATAGGTATGACATTCATTCGGACATTTTCAGTACAAGAGATGGAAAATCCACACCAAAGTGGCTGAAGCAAAAAGGACACATACTGACTCACGGCACAAAAAGAAAAAGTCTAGAGCAAGACCAGCTTTAGGCACGTGTGCTCAAGACTAGCTTGAGCACATGACTCTATCATGCTGTGTACCCATCACCCCTGATCACAGAAATGGCTGCCAGGTATCGTGCCCACATTCGAGCCAGTAGAAAAGGAATACCATCTGTGTCCTTCCTTTTTTTTTCCCCTTCATTCTCAGAAAATCACAAACTTTCCCTGAACCCAGCACCAGTCTGACAAACCTCTGCCCCTGTTTCTTGTACCAGAAATTTTGCACAGCCACCCCCAAAGGCAGGGAAAGCTAGAGGAAGAGAAGATGCACCTTCTCCAGTCTCTAAAGCAGATGGAAGAACAGAGAAGAGGTTGTGCATGGGGGTTGGGAGCCTGCCATCTGGTTCAGCAAAAGCATCTGTACAGGGCAGACTTAGTACCTACTGGAGCAGGACAGCTGCTGCTCCCAAAGGTTGATCTCCAGCACAACGGAAGAACTGATCATCTGACCCGGTAGCCCCGAGTCACTTCTTTACATATTACCAAGTGGTTAGAGAGCAAGGGAAGATTTGATGGGAAGTTGAAGTCATCAGCTGGATATTTTTAAGAGGCAGTTAAGGACTTGAGGAGCACCAAAAGATCTAGAGAAAAGGAGACAGAACCATAGCATGCCACTCAGCTCGTCAGGGGACAATCTGTCCATAGCCAAAAGTATAAACATACCTGATACAGAGTTGGCCAAAAAACGTAACCGTAGGACAATCAGGGATGTGAAAGTGAAAAATGGGAAGGGTCTGAGATTTCACCTGACTTGCAAACTAACAGGTTAACCCACCAGTGTCATGGATGCAGAAGGCATGAGATTTGGGGCAGAAGGCATGAGATCTAGGGCAGGAGACAAAGGACAATTTATTACTCACAGCAAGAGCAGCCACAGGAAATTCACAGATTTGCCTTGATTCCCCAGGCCCCCATTTCCCATGGCCATGCACTGAGGTCCTGGTGGTACCTGCACACCAGCGGGCTCCTTGTGTGTTCCAGGAGAGGAACCCCAAGCAGAGAGAAGCTGAGCCTTTCATCATGGGCAGCCTTTCATCAAAGGCCCACTCTTTGCTCCAGAGCCAGACATCATTTCTGTGTTGCAAGGCAGCAAGGCAACCTGCCCTCTGCTCTGAAGGAGATACTGTATCTGCTTTCCAAAGTATCCACCTTCCAAGGCTGTTCACTATAAAAAATATCTTTGGAAAGAGACTCTGAAACAAAGGGAGCTACTACCTCTGCTTGCAAGATATGCAGAAACATGGGAGACCCAGGAAGAATTATCTCCCAACAGGGAAGAGAGTTAAAATCTCTACCTACTAAAACAAATTCAAAGAAATGCTAGTAAGTGATGACCTTTAGAAACACAGAGTTTACACAGAAGCACAGAAGAACCACTGAGAAGTGGTGGTCTCTGGAGTCTGAAGTGGCTGTGTGAAATGACAGGAGAGAAAGGGACACAAAGGGAAGAGCTTTTTGTTAGGAACTTCAGCACTCTTTGACTTAAATCATGAGCACGCATCATTTTTCTTTAATATTTTATTTATTTGACAGAGAGAATAGGCAGAGAGGCAGGCAGAGAGAGAGGAGGAAGCAGGCTCCCTGCTGAGCAGAAAGCCCGATGCGGGGCTCGAACCCAGGACCCCGGGATCATGACCTGAGCCGAAGGCAGAGGCTTTAACCCACTGAGCCACCCAGGCGCCCCGAGCATGCATCATTTTGATAAATAAACTTTATCTTCAAATACGTGGTTTCTTTCTCTGGATGCAATTTCAGCAATGTTATGCAAACAGGGAAAACCAGAGACCTCTCTACAAGTGATCCGGGGTGGCTGTGATCAAGGGCATCCAGCAGAAGCGGCAACACTCATTCTTAAACGTCATCTACCTGTGAAATGAATGATCCAACTGACAGTTAAGCAAAGCTACTACAAGGGGAGGTCAATCTTCTACGAATCACACATACTATGGTCAACATTTATGTATCCTATGTTATTCTCATCAAAAAATGGATCATTGGTAAAAAGCAGAATCTGCTTTACCAACCCAATAATCTAACACCAAACTATGTACCAAGTACCATGGGATGATAAGGAAGAAGCCAAAAAACTCCCAAATTCAACAAGCTTATTTCTAGACTGCCAACAGCATCTCCTAACTCTGATTAACAAACAGAGAAGGGACCTGCCCTGGAAGGAGTTGAGAGTTGGGAGAACTGATTGGAAGACTCAAAAAACAAGCTCTGGCAGCTGGGGGGAAACGAGGGAGGCCAGGTGTTGAGAATATCGCTGAGAGCATGGCCAAATCACTCAGGTTGCAAATCACTCAGGTCCCATGGTTGCTCAGCACCAAGCCCTTGACTCCTGGCTGGAGTTGCGGTCATCTACAGTGCTGGAGGGACTATTAAAACACACTCCCACCAGACTCAAAACCCCCAGTGGGAATTTCCAAGTGGTTTAGCTTCACTTCCTGTCTTGGCTCTGGCTGCAAGCATCTTGGGAAAATAAGTTTCTTCCAGGCTCCCAGAACCCAACCTCCCCTCTCACCAAGACACAAATGGTGAGTGTCCTCAAACAGGGGAAATGAGTTCAGAGGCTGGCAGACAGCAAACAAAACAAAACAAAAACGTGGTCAGTGAGTATATAGAACCCAGCACGAAAAGTCGGCAATCAACCAAGGACAAAGGAGAAGTTAAAAAAATCCCTAACCCCTCTAAATTTCCTCTTGATACAAATTCCTACATTCTGCCTGATCATAGCCCAACGCTGCGTTCGATCTCACCACCCTGAGATCATGACCTGAGCCAAAGTCAAAAGTTGGATGCTTAGCTGACTGAACCACCCAGACATCCCATCCCCATCTTTCTATATATGTTACTCCTCAAAATATGCTGAAACAGGTAAGAATAATTAATAACATTTCACTTGGAATTTAGGTAGGAACTAATTTTAGACCTCCCATCACCCACTGCTATTTCTCTGACAGACGCATGCATATGCATTTTTCTTTATGTATTTCCAGGAAAACAACAAACATTTAGCAGCAATGGAAAAAATGACCTTCAGTTTTCATCAAAGTTTAATCCTACTCACATATCTCATAATACTGAACAATGGGTTATCTTCCTGCCAGATACACAAATACACTATGTACCATGCAGTCCAACATGGTAACAATGAGCCACGTGTAACTACTGAATACACAAAATATGGCTAAGTGTAAAACACAGAGTGGAGTTCAAAGATTCAGCATAAAAAAATGTAAAATGTCTCAATAACTCTTACATTTTGTTACTAAAGTCTGATATAATTGGGATATACTGGGGTAAATTCTAAAAATATCTACAAAATGAATTTCACCTGTTTCTTTTTACTTTGTGTAATGTTAACCCCTGGACAAATTTTAATTGCATATGTGGTTCCCATTTGTGACTTGATTCTCTTTTGTTTCTATTAGACAGCACTGTTCTAGACACGCAGCTAATTAAACCCACATTCCAAAATGATCGGTGCTGGAACATCCCCTCCAGCTGCCCCTGCCAAGAGACCTGCCAGCACTTGGGGGATCGCGGACCCAGAGGATTTTAGGGGAGCCCTGCTTCAGGGCTGGAGAAAGAGACATGAGAATGTTCACTGTTCCTCTTTCCATGGTACAGAGGAATGACGCAGTTTGAAAAACAACTAGCTTGAGATTTTCTGACCAAATATTCTGGCTTCCTAAATTTCCACAACCAAACATGCCATAAGGTCACTACGCACAGACTTTATTGCAAGCCAGTGTGCAAGTATCGGCCCCCCTCAAAAGTTCTTCCAAAGAGCCACATGCAGAGCCCAAGAGTAGGGTTCACCTTGCCCTTCTGCTTTTACTTCAAATGAATTTCCTTTGATTTCGCGAACTTCAGCTAAAGCAGCAATTCATAAAAGAGAAGAGTCACTAGTCAAGTTGAAGGGTGGATTTAATTCACCACAGGAAAAAACCCTGAATTCTTGTACAAGCTATCAGAAAACACAACCCTGGGGTGCCTGGGTGGCTCAGTGGGTTAAAGCCTCTGCCTTCAGCTCAGGTCATGATCCCGGGGTCCTGGGATCGAGCCCCACATTGGGCTCTCTGCTCAGCGGGGAGCCTGCTTCCATCTCTCTCTGCCTGCTTGTGATCTCTGTCAAATAAATAAAATCTTAAAAAAAATAATAAAAAATAAATAAAAAGAAAAAAGAAAACACAACCCTTCCCTATGACCTCAACTCAGTATGATGAACCACTTCACAGCCTTCGCTCTCTTCACACTGCTATTCTCCAGGCTCCCTAATCAGACCTTGAACCATCAACATTGAGGCTGTTCCTACCAGTGCAAAGACTAATACTAACAAAATGCAAATACCAATGAAAGCCATATACACTACTAAAATAAAGGTGGAGCCCTAATAACGCCTCTGAGAGACACCTTACTCAATAATTTATTCAACAAATCCTGACTCCCACCCATCTCCTCCAGGCAGACAGCGTCCCGGGTGCTGGCAACAGAGAACAGAAGAGAACAGGTCCCTGCTCTTGAGGGGCTTACGGTGTGATGAGGTAGAGGTCCCTGGAGGGGAGACACCCTGATAACCAAAGGGAGAGATGAGAGTGATAGTCCATACAAAGGACTGTGAGGACCCAAGAGCACAGTGAGACTTTCGGAAGAAGAGGGGAGCAAATGAAACTCCTGGTGAGTTTCAAGAACAAGAAGAGCAGAGTCCCCTTCTCAGCTCTCTGAAGCCAGCCTCCCTGCAGAGAAGCCTCTGAGTCAGCACCTCTGTTCCTAGAAGCTAGCTGGGCATTCTGCCTCCCTGGAACAGGCAGCAACCAAGTCACTAAGTCTGTCTCGGTTAGGCACCAATGTAAAGAAGTCTTCGCGGCTACACTGAAAGCCCCATTCTCCAGTCTGGGCTTATCAACAATACAATTGCTATTCTGCTCTCCATCTGTTTGACGTTTCTCTAAACTTCTCTCAACTGGCTCTCAATTTCAGAAGAGAAAATGGATGGGATTCGTGTGTGTGTGTGTGTGCGCACGCTTTATGTGGGAGTTTGCTCCAAATTCCCACATAAAGCGCACGCATACACACACACACACACACACACACACACACCCCTACACCCACCCTTTTTTTTTCCATTTTATTTATTTTTTCAGCGTAACAGTATTCATTCTTTTTGCACAACACCCAGTGCTCCATGCAAAACGTGCCCTCCCCATTATCCACCACCTGTTCCCCCAACCTCCCACCCCTGACCCTTCAAAACCCTCAGGTTGTTTTTCAGAGTCCATAGTCTCTTATTACACCCACGCTTTTTAACACAACCTTGAGGCATCCTCAAGTTTCTCCAACAGGTAACACTGTGGACAGTCCTCTCCTTCTCCAGGGCCCACTCCCATCTCTTGGCAGCCTGCCTTCCTGGCTTACCACCATGACACCGTGTTGTCTGCAAGGTCACTAGTGACTTCCCAAACACCAAATCCAATGGACAGTCTCCTCGAGCTTGACTCCACACAGTCTATCACATTGCTGGACACATCTTTTTTTTTTTTTTTCTTAAAGATTTTATTTATTCGACAGAGAGAAAGAGGGAGAGAGAGAGAACAAAAGAGGGAGTAGCAGACAAAGGGAGAGGGAGAAGCAGGCTCTCCACTGAACAGGGAGCCCGATGCAGGGCTCAATCCAGGACCCCAGGATCATGACCTGAGCAGAAGGCAGTTGCTTAACCAATTGAGCCACCCAGGCACCCATGGATGCGTCAACTTTAAGTGTTTTTTTTTCCAGCATCTATGTACTTATAAAGTTCTTTTTCGCTGTGGTAGGCTAAAAATGGTCCCCAAAAGATATCCACATCCAATTGTCTGTTGCCTTCAAATGTTACCTTAAATGGGAAAAAAGTTGGGGGGTGGTGATTAAGTAAAGACCCTCAGATGACCTGGATTATCCAGGTGAGCCCTATATGCCATCAGAAGCATCCTTATAAAAGTGAGGCAGAGGAGCATCTGGGTGGCTCATTTCGTTGAGTATCTGACTCTTGGTTCCAGCTCAGGTCATGATCTCAGGGTTGTGAGATCAAGCCCCACATTAGGCTCTACACTCACTGCAGAGTCTGCTTGAGATTCTCTCTCTCTCCCTCTGTTTGTTCACTCATGCTCTCTCTCAAATACATAAATCTTTTCAAACCACATTTTTTTAAAAAATAAATAAAATAAAAAATAAAACAAAACAAAAGGGAGGCAGAAGGAGATCAAACAGAGGAGACGGTGGTATGAAGATGGAGCAGAGAGATCTGAAAATGCCTAAAGACCAGACAGATGCCACCACAAGCCAAGGAACACCAGCAGCTTCCAGAAACCAGAAGAGCAAAGAACAGATTCTTTCCCAGAGCCTGTGGGGGAGCACTACCCTGCTGGTCACAGACTTCAGTCCACTGAGACCAATTCTGGACTACTGGTCTCCAGATCTGAGACAGAATAAACTCCTGTCCCACAGCCATAAGAAGGTAATACATCCCACTCCATCTCTTCTGGCCTCTGAGTCTTCTGTTCATTCTTTATTGTCTTCCCAAAAAGAGTCATTCTCCAAATCCTGTCATCTTCCCTATCCTCTCCTGTCTTGGTCAGTTCAGGCTGCCATAACAAACACCATAGGCCAGTGACTTAAACAATAAGAATTTATTTCTGAAAGTCGGGTGACTGCAAGTCCAAGATCAAGGTGCCAACATAGTTGGGTTCTGGTGAAGATCCTCTCTTCTAAGTTTCAGACTGTCAACTTCCTGAGTCTTCACATGGGTTTTCCTTGGTATATGCAGGTTGGGGGCGGGGGAGTGGGGAGAACTAGCTCTCTGGTGCTTCTTCCTCTTTCTTTAAGGACACTGATCCCATCATGAGGGCCCTATCCTCATGAAATCATGGGAACCTAACCACCTCCCAAAGGCCCCATCCCCAAGTACCATCACACTGGGGATTAAGGCTTCAACATCTGCATTGTGGGTGACACAATTCAGCTCCTGGCACCTCCTCTCGTGACATGATCCTAAACTATCTTACCCACTCCACTTCCCTAAAGCACAATACCCCCAAAGTCTGTCTCTCTGTCCTACCTGTCTCAGTCCCCAACACCAGGTTCCCAACTGTTTCTTCTCCAAGTACCACCAGGACCTAACCTCAGTGTCAGCAAGTGAAGCCATCCCCTGCCCTGGCTAGACCTCACCCTCATCACTGACACTAGAACCAGCTTCTGTTCTGTAATCATCTGAAAACCTTGAGCATCAGCTCAAGGTTGAGCTGATACTGGTATGATACTGATAAAAGGTTGAGCCTAAAGAGCAAAATGTAAAAAATGAAACAAATTCAAACAATTTTTTAACTCCAACATTTTAGTTGACCAAAAGCTGAATGAGAGCCTCCAGCATGAAGCTTCTGAAACTAATGTTAACTTTACCTGCATTTGTGTGACTTAATGTGACTTCTGCGCCTTTGGAGCTAACAGTTGATAAACATTCCCTGTTGAGGACTTAACATAGGACAGTATTTAACTCTGACCCTCACTTTAAACATGACACCTCTAGATCCAGACAAGGTTGGCTCAGAGTTTAAGTTCCAAAAACCATCTCACACAGGAAGAACTGAAGAGTCCGAGACGCCCAGGCTTTAGAAGAGGTGACAAGAGGGCAGGTTAAGCTCTGCCTCATGGAAAATGGAGACCCACCCTAAGGTTCAGAGCACAGACTATCAAGTCGAGCAAGATGTGGATCCAGTCCCTATCTCTTATTAGCTATGGGACCTCCAGAAAGTTCCATTACTTTGCTGAGCTTTAAAATATCCATGTATGGGGCACTTGGGTGGCTCAGTCAGTTGAGCATCCAGCTCTTGGTTTCAGCTCAAGTCATGATCTCAGGGTCATGAGGTTGAGCCCCACATAGGGTTCCATGCTCAGCATGGCTTCTGCTTAAGATTCTCTCCCTCTCTCTCTCTCCTACCCCTCACCCTGCCCCAGCTCTTGCATATTCTCTCTTTAAACAGGAAAAAAAAAAAAAATCTCCATTTACAAAGTGGGGATGACAACACTATCTCAGGGCACTGTTGTGAGAACTAAGTGTCAGCACAGTGCCTGGCATGTATGTACTTGGTAAGTGTTAGGTTAAAAAAAAAAAAATCATTACTAAGAAGAAGTGGTTAGAAAAGGCAAATTTCAGGTGACCATTAAAAAATACTCTAACTGAGGATTGGATAACATCAACTAGGTCCCATGAAATTATAAGAATTTCCAATGCTAGAGGTAGTCAAACAAGGCTGGAGGACCCTTAGAATTTATCTATACAGAGTTAAGAATCTCAGTGATGGCAATTTAGACATGCTGGTGTCTGGAAAGAAGCAACTTTCCTACTGCCCTATGACAGTGATGATACTGAACAACCGGAGGACAAATGCCATTAGTATGGTCACTTTACCACTTAAAGGTAATGAAATTTACTTATAACTAAGAACTTATTTAACCAGAAAGAAATCACATCTGTCCTTGCTTAGCACAAAGAAATAGCCACCCCTTGCCATTTAAAATGATTTCCTAAAAATGCACTCATGTAAAGTTTAGGCTTCTGCTTCCAGGAGACTGGCACATCAATTGCTCCCTGATAAGTATCTATTCAGTTCTGATACCGTATCTCTTCATTCGCACTAAAGAAAAACCTCAGATCCAAGCCGTCACAAAGTGACTACATAAGCACACACTCTTTTTCAAAAAATAGCAATAAGTCTCCATTTTGAAAACATACTTCACCAAAAAAAAAAAACAAAACCAAGTGCACTTGTCATCTAAAAATGCTACAGTGTTTTTCATTGCTATTAACAGGAATGCCTGGAACATACCTGGATAAATAAAGGCATTATGGAAAAGGTACCAAGGTAAGAAAGACACAATCCAAGGTTTTCTGGAAAGAGAGAAATGTGGTGAATGTTTTTTGTTTTTTTTTTTTAATCTCCTTTAATACCCTCCATTAAAACATCAGAGAAACTAGGATAGAAAAACCAAAAACTCAAACATTTACAAGAAAACTTAGGTGGAAGGCACTGTCACAAAGCATCAAATATGAACACTAAGCTGTACACTATTGGCAATGTTCAGAAAGAGGCAGAGGGAAGAAAACAACCCCCAAAACAATAGATAATTACTGGAATGAATAGGTCAATCTGAGAAAAGCAGTCAAAAATGAGAGAAAGTTTTACAAGTTCCGATCTATAGTCACATACACAGGAATAGCAGCACCGTCTGATGGGGCTGAAGCGGTTGTGTGCTCTGAACTAACAAGACAGAGCTCCCTTCTAGGACAGATTCCCACAACTGAGAAGAAATTACTAGAAGTAAAATCCAACTTGCTGGGGCCAGAGACAAGTGGAGCCAAGGAAAACACACTCATGATGGAAAATGGGGAAAAGGAGCAAAACCAAAGAACAGAAGGCAGAACCAAAATAGGAGGCCATACTTTTAAATTACTCTGAAAATAAAGAGCTCTAGAGTCATCATGATCAAAAAGCTCTCCAGGGGCGCCTGGGTGGCTCAGTGGTTTAAGCCGCTGCCTTCGGCTCAGGTCATGATCTCAGGGTCCTGGGATCGAGTCCCACGTCAGGCTCTCTGCACTGAAGGGAGCCTGCTTCTCTCTCACTCTCTCTGCCTGCCTCTCTGCCTACTTGTGATCTCTCTCTGTCAAAATTAATAAATAAAATCTTTAAAAAAAAAAAAAAAAAAAAAAAAAAAGCTCTCCAGATTTACCCCTCCTCATAAAAGTACAAAAAGACTCATTTCCATTAAATAGGAGGAACAGAGGAAGATCAAACTCAGATATTATATAAGGAAATAAAAAAGGGGAAGCAGAAAAATGTCCCTATAAACGGTGAGTACACACCAAGAAAAACATGCTTATAAAACTGATGCAAACTCTTAGTTTCTCAAAGTAAGCAAAAAGAAATGAAGAAAATGATACACGTATAGAAATATATATACAATTATATATTTATATTGCTTATATATCTATATTATTTTATATATAATATATTTGTATTATATATTTATGTATTATTTGTATATTATATTATTTATAGATATATATATATATATAAATCAGAAATTAAATTTCAGAAATGTGTGATGGGAAAAATAAAACATTTGGGGGGAAAAGATAAAAGAACTCGGGCTTAAAACCAAAAGAAAATGTGCATTACAGTAATGAACACAAAACTAGAAAAAACAGACGAGCAAAAACATAGTACTACTTTTAAAGAACTACAGAGAGGAGAAAAATCATTAAACTCAAAAATAAATTAAAGATTTGAGGAAAATGAACAGATACAGATGACAGGTAAGGAAGGAAGGTAAGAAAGGTCCAAGACACATATACCAGAAACTCCTAAGCTATAAAACCAAAACAACAGAATCAAATAAATACTTGAAACTACAATACATACAATAAAACTTTTCTGAAATAGAAACACATGAAATACACCTTACACCTGGGAAAAGTTGACCCAAACTAGGTATCACCAGGACATTGGTAAAACTCTTGGACATTAGGGTGCCTGGGTGGCTCAGTGGTTTAAGCCGCTGCCTTCGGCTCGGGTCATGATCTCAGGGTCCTGGGATCGAGCCCCGCATCGGGCTCTCTGCTCGGCAGGGAGCCTGTTTCCCTCTCACTCTCTCTGCCTGCCTCTCTGCCTACTTATGATCTCTCTCTGTCAAATAAATAAATAAAATCTTTAAAAAAAAAAACAAAACTCTTGGACATTAAAGAAAGAAGAAGAAAAAAGGTCATTTGAGGGCATCCAAGAAAAAGATCAAGTCGCTTTTAAGAGTAAAAACAAAAATCAGACTGTCACCAAACATTAATAGCAATGCTTTATGTCATAAGGCAATAGTGTAATATACTTAAGATATTTGGAGGAGAAAATGTGAACCCAGGATTGTTACTTGCCAAAATGACCTTCAAGTACAAAGTCCACAGGAAAAAACAAACATGCAAGAGCTCAAGAAATATGGTCCCCGGGGCTCCTGGGTGGCTCAGTCGTTAAGCATCTGCCTTCAGCTCAGGTCATGATCCCAGAGACCTGGGATCGAGCCCCAGCATCTACTACTCCCTGTGCTTGTGTTCCCACTCTCACTGTCTCTGTCAAATAAATAAATAAAAATCTTTAAAAAAGAAAGAAAGAAAGCTCCCATTAACTCTTCTTGTGGAATCCAGTAGATAAAGAGCTGAAATGAAGCATCAGTGTAAGAACTGGCAGTGACTATTAAAAATATATTAACCTTCCAAAATCTATAAAGAACTTATCAAACTCAACACCCAAAGAGCAAATAATCCAATCAAGAAATGGGCAGAAGACATGAACAGACATTTCTGGCAAAGAAGATATCCAAATGGCCAACAGACACATGAAAAAGTGCTCCACATCACTCGGCATCACGGAAATACAAATCAAAACCACAATGAGATATCACCTCACATCAGTCAGAATGGCTAAAATTAACAAGTCAGGAAATGACAGATGTTGGCGAGGATGTGGAGAAAGGGGAACCCTCCTACACTGTTGGTGGGAGTGCAAGCTGGTGCAACCACTCTGGAAAACAGTTTGGAGGTTCCTCAAAAAGTTGAAAATAGAGCTACCCTATGACCCAGCAATCACACTACTGGGTATTTACCCTAAAGATACAAATGTAGTGATCCAAAGGGGCACATGCATTCCCATGTTTACAGCAGCAATGTCCAGAATGACCAAACAATGGAAAGAACCTAGATGTCCATCAAAAGATACATGGATAAAGAAGACGTGGTATATACATACATACACACACACACACACACACACACACACACACAATGTAATACTATGCAGCTATCTAAAAAAAACAAAATCTTGCCATTTGCAACAACGTGGATCGAACTAGAGGGTATTATGTTAAGCAAAACAAGTCAATTAGAGATAGAAAATTATCATATGGTCTCTCTGATATGAGGAATTTGAGAGGCAGGGCAGGGGATTTGGGGAGGTAGGGAGGGAAAAAAATTAAACAAGATGGGATAAGGAGGGAGACAAACCATAAGAAACTCTTAATCTCAAGAAACAAACTAAGGTTGCTGGGGGGGAGGAGGTAGGAATAGGGTGGCTGGATTATGGACATTGGGGAGGGTATGTGCTATGGTGAATGCAGTGAAATGTTTAAGCCTGATGATACACAGACTTATAACCCCGGGGCCAATAATATATTATATGTTAATAAATATATATGTATGTATATATATATTAACCTGTAGAACTAGAACTAAATGATGGTTATAAGGAAAACAGTAGAGTGTGGAAGGTCTATATGATCTGATGATATAGATGACCTATACTGTTTTAAAGGAGGGAAAGCACTGGCAAGAGTAAATGAAAAGAAGAATATGTTCACTGATTGCCTCATGGATACAGACTGTGAGTAAAAGGATATTACTTCAAATTAGCTGTTGTAGGAAAGGGGTGGGGGGAAGGGAAAGAAAAGGTCGCTGATTCATAGCAAAGAATTAACAGACAGTAGCCAAAAATGTTGGGGAGAGAACAAAAGGTATCACATAAAGGTTTAGATACAATAGTAACCATTCATTTGACATTTATCCTACTCATTCTCTTTGCTTTGTTGTCTCCCTTGAGATTATTCTGTAAGGCTTTTAGGCATATAATGACCTAAAAAAATAATTAGAGAACCAACATCACTGGGCGCCTGGGTGGCTCAGTGGTTTAAGCCACTGCCTTCAGCTCAGGTCATGATCTCAGGGTCCTGGGATCGAGTCCCGCATCGGGCTCTCTGCTCGGCAGGGAGCCTGCTTCCCTCTCACTCTCTCTGCCTGCCTCTCTGCCTATTTGTGATCTCTCTCTGTCATAAATAAATAAAATCTTAAAAAAAAAATCTTTAAAAAAAATAAAAAAAAAAGAACCAACATCACTATATTCTCCACCCAGTTATGATAAATCCTAACACTTTATATATTAGCTCCAGAACTGGTTGGGATTCTGTTTTTGTTTTTTGTTTTATACAAACATCCCAGTTAGGGCTGTAGCCTGCTGCATATCTTCCACTGATGTCTTGTCTTCACCCACTTCAAGACATTCAACATCCTGAGTTTAGCTCATCATTCCTATGGTTGATGTTATTCTCTACTTGCATATCTACAAGCAATATGTTGTGTTTATTAAGGTTTATAGGGTCTTAAAACTTTTGTATTCGTCAACAATGTTTTTCAGATCCCTCCAAGTCAGAGGGTCTCTCTAGATCAGCAGTGCCCAATAAGACAGTACTACACCCTGAGGAGGCATGTTGGAAATCTTCAGGGTTGCCACTGATTGTTACAACTTGGGACTAGGGTGATCACAGTATTTAGGAGGTGGGAGGGAGCCAAGGATCTTAAAATCCTATAAATTTCAAGAGGGTCCTCCATTTTGAAGAATTTTCTCTTATCCCATAGGGCTTTCAGATAACTCACAAGATATTCATTTAGGTGAAAAATTATCTGAGCCTAGAACTTGACTCTGTTTTACCTATACAAGTGAGTTTTGTTTTCCATAGTTTTAAATGTATGCTGATTTTGTCCAGGAGTGTGACTACCAAGTAAATCAAGAGAAGAGTGTGTTTGGTTTTATTCAGACCTTTATAGAGAATTATAAACGAATTTACCAATGCCACAATGGCAACTCCACTCCAGGTACACAACATACAATGTAAAACACTTTGAGCAATCTGTTCTTGCAGCTGTCACGTGCACGCTAATTCCACATATGCACACCAGTACACCAATTTGGTCCAATTTCAAAATGTCATACAAAGGAAAATATCAACAATACACTAGGACTCTTTTCTTCTCTTAAGATGCCCACTTTCTCATTCTATGCAAGTGTAAGCAAAGACATAGTTCTATTAATATCATCAAAGCAAATATTTATAGATTCAAAGATACACTATTTTCTTCAAAGTTACCTTCCTTGGATATCTCCATTATATTGTATCTGGAATGTAATACTATTTTTATAAAGGATATGTGTTGATAAAAGTTCATTTGAAGATAGAAAATGAATATAAAATATTGGTTATAAAAAGGGTATACTGGATCTGTTAAAGCTGAAAACTTTATATATAGATCATCTATATAGACCTCCACTATACTAAGACACTAAGACCCTGCAGTTTGTTTATCAAATCTCCTGTTAATGCACATCTCTATTCCTCCTAGTTTTGTTTTGTTTTAAGATTTATTTATTTATTTGACAGACATCACAAGTAGGCAGAGCGGCAGGTGGAGAGTGAGAGGAGGAAGCAGGCTCCACGCTGACCAGAGAGCCCGATGCAGGGCTTGATCCCAGGACCCTGGGATCATGACCAAAGCTGAAGGCAGAGGCTTCAACCACTGAGCCACCCAGGCGCCCCTCCTAGTGTTTTGCTGTTACAAACAAAAGTGCTGTGAGTAGTCCATATATCTCCTTAAACATATCCAGAAGTTGCATGCTTTGCAAATATCTTCACCCAGTCAAAAGCTTACCTTTTGTTTTAAATGGTTTTTCTCAAGTCCAATGGTCTTAGTATGCATGTAGTTCAATTGAATGATGTTTATTTTATGGACGCATATTTACTGATGTTAAATTTACTAATGTGTTTTATTATTGTAGTTAAGTGTATTGATGTTTACGCTTTCTGCGCTATAAATTCTAAAAATCTCTACATCCAGATCATATGGATATTCTCATATTTTCATCTAAGAGTTTCAAATTCTTGCTTTTCAGGTTTAGTTTCTTAGTCCACCTGGAATTTACATGTGGATATGTGGGAGTTATTTTCCTCTTTTCTACAGTCAGTTCTTCCGGCAGCATCACTGTCTTCCCTGAGGTGAAAGGTGCAAACTACCTCTCTCACCTATCAAAATTTCCATAATGTGAGGCTGCCTATTCGACTGCATTGGTCTATCAGAACCAACATCCCTAGTCCCAACTTCCTTGGATCACAATCTCAACTATTCTAGTTTTCAAAGTTTTGACAAGTGCATTTACATCTTATTTAGGAATGGTACAGAGATTTATTCCCTTTAAGGGTTTTTTTACTATACAAAATAGTATCCTTATGAAAATTAAAAGGTCTACTTCTGTGTTGTCATTATAGAACACAGCTGATGTGTGTATATTAAACTTCTATCCATTCACAATAACCTTCCTGAAATGTCTTATTTCTCATAGGCGTGTCTATAGACTCCTGTGGCTTTTCTATGTAGAGCAGACTATAGTATCAAAGAGTAATGGTTACTTTTCTTCCCTCTCCCTTCCACATTTTTTTTTTAAGATTTTATTTATTTATTTGACAGACAGAGATCACAAGTAGGCAGAGAGGCAGGCAGAGAGAGAGGAGGAAGCAGGCTCCCCACTGAAGCAGAGAGCCCGATGTGGGGCTCGATCCCAGGACCCTGAGATCATGACCTGAGCCGAAGGCAGAGGCTTTAACCCACTGAGCGACCCAGGCGCCCCCCACATTTTTTTAATTTCTTTTCTTTACTTACTCCACTGACTAAGACTTCATGAATAATGTTAAGGATAAGTGGTAATAGCAGGCATTTTTATCCTAATTACAGATTTTAAGACTCTGCTGCTAATATTTACCACCTAACATCCACTGATGAAAACATTAAGTCATCACATTATTACAAATTATCAAAATCAAACAATTCTCTTCTCGGTTTGCTTCAAGTTTTTATCTTGCCTTGAATTCTATCAAATGCATTCTGTAGGTTTCCTAAGAGATGCCATGATTTTTCCTCTTAACTTAGAAACATGGTGAATGATAGAATATTCTAATGACACCATTCTTGCATTCCTAAAATAAACACAATGTGCTAATGATGTCTATTTATTTGTTTTGTTTGTTCTATAAACACAGAGGTTCAGTTTGCTAATATCCTACTTAAGATTTTTGCATCCATATGAAGGCTACTGATCTACAAATTCTTCCCTGTTACCTTTGGTTTAAGTACCACCTTAGTCCTAGTCTCAGAATGATGTGGGAACATTCCTTCCTTTGCTTTGGAACAGTACATGAGGTTAGAATTACCCGATCCTTGAATATTCATAAAAGCACCTTTAAAACCGTGTTGGCCTAGATCAAGTTCTCAACCTCAGTACTACTGACACTGAACCAGAGAACTCTGTTGTGGGGCCTGTCCAATGCACTGTAGCAACCCAGCCTCTGCCAAACAGAGGCCAGTCGTATCTCTACCCCAAGTCTGACAATCAAAAACGTCACCTCACAGTGACAGAGGTCCGCTGGGAATGGAAGGGGCAGCAAAACCAGACCTGGTTGAGAACCGCGGGCCTACCTTAACTTTTTAAATTTAAATCAGGCATTTTGGGGTTTTTTTACCTTGAGATAACCTTGGCAGATTATTATTCTATGAAGCTATGCATTTTACCTAAACTTTCAAATTTATAGACATAAAATTCCAATAATCTCATTCTCTAATTTTTTTTCCAATTACGCTTCTCATTTCATTTCTAATTACTTTTCATTTGTCGCTTTTCTTCTGGGATCAGTCTTACCAGAATTCAACCTATTTTTTTATTCTTGAATAGCTTTTAGTTTTGTCGACTCTATTGTACTCCTTTTTTAAGATTTTATTTTTTTATTTTAAAGATATTTGACAGACGAAGATCATAAGTAGGCAGAGAGGCAGGCAGAGAGAGAAGGGGAAGCAGGCTCCCTGCCGAGCAGCTATCCCCATGCAGGGCTCAATCCCAGGACCCTGGGATCATGACTGGAGCCTAAGACAGAGGCTTTAACCCACTGAGCCACCCAGGCTTGTATTCTTAAATATATTATTTGCTTCCTCTCACCTACCTTGGATTACTGTTCTTCTGTTTCTTAGCCTCTTGTTTTAGGCAATTTTGCCCACCAATATGCAATTTTTCCTTTTAAGTTCAAAATAGGTTTTTAATAGTTAATAAAACTTTTCTCTTTGAAATTCTTAGAAACGTGTTCTTCAATTTCCCAACATAAATTATGATGTATAGGGTTATTTTAGCCATATTTGATTTCAAATGATCGTTGCATTATAGATAAGAGAACACAGTCTGTAAAATACCCATCTCTGTCATTTGATGAACCTTTCCTTCTGACCGTGGAAGTAGTTCCATGATGTTAAAACATACTAGCTGAACGTATGCTTCTATAAAGACCTACTGGGTTTCAGTGCTCTTTAAACTCAAAGTTAAAACCCACTAGTGGGGCACAAAATCAGTTTGATAGGTTGTGACCAGCACTTTTTTAAATGAAAGGAGAAGTAATCACAGGGCACATTTTTCCCCTAACACCTCGAACATCAGGTCACTCAGTGAATAGCATGATATATAGTTCAATGGCAACACTTTTTTAAAAATTTCCTAATGGTACAAAAAGCTTACATAGGAAAATATTTAGTATATATACACAGAAGCTCATTTATACTAAGCCACATACGCATTTCTCACTAGAGATAGCAGTCAAAAATGTCTAAAAAAAACAATGAATTACATTTTCAATTTTCAGAGTCTTCACTAAGTTTTTATCCTTTTAATTATCAGCTATTAAAAGAGGTAGAATAAAGTCTACCGTTATGATGATTTGGTCATCTACCCCAAATTCCACCGATTTTTGGTTGGGTGTTTTGGAGTTTTTCTGGTGCGTATAAACTCACAATAGTTCTCTCCCAGGGTGAACTGACCCTTTTATTTACATAGTTACACCCTTCATGCCTAATAATGCTTTTTTTTCTTGAAGTCTATTTTCCCTGATTAATGTAACTACACCAACTTGCTTTTGTTGGTATTTGTCAGGTAAATCATTTTCTCTCTCTCTGCTTAAGCCATTCTGTTACCTTAGGTTTTCGGTTTATCTCCTATTAACAGTATACAGCTAGATTTTTAAATCCAATCTATGTCTCACTTTAACCTGTTGGATTTAAACCATTTATACTTTAACTCCTGAAATGTTCGGATCTATTTCTACATTTTGTTTTTCTGTGTTTTGTTGTTGTTGTCTCACTACAGCTGTGTAAGGACTAAGGTCAGTTGACTAATCTATTTTTCCTTCAATGGTTTGAGAAATATGCACTCCACCCTTCCTGTCAACTCCACAACAGTCTCAGACATTTATAAAAACACTACTCCCTATTTCCTCTTCTCTGCTTTTGGAATTCTTATTTGTTTCTATTGGAACTTTTCCTATCTTCCATGTCTCTTGAATAGAAAAAACGAAAGGGAAGTATCACTTTGTGCTATATTCTGGGTAAGTTCCTCAGACTGTATTTTGGTTCACTATGTCTCATTGGTTTCTGATTCACTTACTATATTTTTCATTACAAATTGCTCTGTTTAACATTTCCAGAGAAATGTGGCAGCATAGTTCCTCACGTTTGCTTTTGCTTCCTCTAAAACACCCGCGAAACTAAGAGTAGAGGGATTTTTTTTTTTTTAAAGAAAACTCATTAGAAAAGGAAGATGGAAGAGGCAATAAGACCTATTTTTAGCAGCTAGAAAACATATGGGCAAGTAGTAATTGATTTAACAGACTCCAGAAAGCAAATTCCTAAGGCGGCTCTGTGAAAGCAAAAAGACAACCCAATTTACACCTCAGGACACCCAGAAAACTGAGAATTGGTAGCACAATGTAACAAAGAGAAGACTGAGCACAGTGTGGAGGGTTCAAGACCTGTGGGAAAGGCAGTGCTCTGGCTTTCCTCCCCAGCGAAAGGCATAGGCACAGAAGGCCTGCCCTCTCCCCACCCCAACTCTCGTATCAGAGGACTGGAGGTGTCTTCTCCAGAGGAGGTGTGACAGCCTCTTATGTGAGGGATACCAGGCTCAGCTAAAGGTAGGAGGGAAACCAAACTGAAAATAGCAGACCAAGTTAAGAATTCCAAGTAGAACACGGAGATCCCAATCCTCCTGCCCGACTGAGCTTCCAAAATTCACACAGCCTGGCATTCATGCTCCAGACAGATCAGAAGGCCCTTCTCTGGCCAACGTGGGGAGCCCAAGAGGATGGATCTAGAAGCATTGAAGCAGCAACTATCCGACCGCATAGTCAACCGTGTCACTCTCCAGTAAAGCCATCACGTCCTCAGATCTCCTGTCTGCTGAGTACCCACTCTCACTCTGAGCAGAGTATCAAGGACTGCTTCTCACAGGATCCCTCCCTAACAGGAACGATGAACCCAAGGCACACTGGGAGGAGGGAATCTTGGAGGAAGACAACAGAAGAAATAGAACAAGGCTTTTAAACTATCACTAAGAGTTTCTCAGAAAGCTTAGATTTTTTAAAAGATCCAAAAAAGGTCAATGAAACAAGAGTTGGGTGACTTTTAAAAGGAACTTGCTGACAATTTAAAACAGAACTTGACAGTAAAAATGGAAAGTTTAACAGAAAGGCAGGAATGTAATGTTGAGTCCACTTTCCAGAGAGTGAAGCAAATGCACAGAAAATGAAGGCAGGTGATGCTTGTTTTTTTAAAAACCCCACCACAGCAAATCTCGGGCAAAGGATTGGGATTTACGATAGTTTAGGACTTTCATACTAACACCAGGAATAAGAACAGAATGGGGCAAAACCTTCAAAACTCTTAAGGAACATTATCTCCTACTGAGAAGTTTCTATTTAGCCATCAATCAACTGTCAGGATGTATTAACGACATTTCAGGCTTGAAAGCTTCACCTCCCAGGTGCCCTTTCCCAGGGAGCTAGAAGATATGTTCCCTCCAAACCAGAGAAGAGAAAAACTTGGTATCCAGGAGACAGGACACTCAACAGAGGACAGAAATAAAGGGAACGGCCAAAGAGGTGGTGGATCGCGGGAAATCCTAGCACACAGCTGTGCACCAAGGAGAGCGGGAAACCGGAACGAATCTGAGGACATCGACTGGCTCTAAGAGACTTCTTCGAGAAGCAACTGACAGAGCTATCTACGCCTCTGAAAATACCATGAAGAAGTTGAGGATGGAAGAGAAATGCGGAGTTAGACTTTAGTAAGAAACAGATTCAGAGAAAACCAAACGTAGGCATCCCCAAAACTGATATTAACATCAGAGAAAATAAAAAATAGGGCAGGCAAGAAGTAAGCATTCCTCACCATATGGCTCAGTAAGCAGGACGGATATGGTCACAATAATGCAAGTAGGACTAGTATGTACGGATAAGAACTCAGGAAGACAACGTGTTTGTGTGGGACCAAGAAGAGGGGAGCAGAGTAAATTATCTTCTTTCGTGGCAGGAAGTCAAAAAATGGCCAAACACCAAAAAATAAATAAATAAATAAATAAATAAATAAATAAATAAATAATAAAAATAAGTAAAAATCCAGAAGCTTGTTATTTATACATAAACGGTTGACCCTTGAACAACTTGGTGAGGGGGAGTAGGAATGCTGACCTGCTACACAGACAAAAACCCATACCTAACTTTTGATTCCCCCAAAACGTAATTACTAATAGCCTCCTGTTGACCGGAAGCCTTACCACTAATAAAAACAGTCAATTAACACATATTTTGTATGTTATATGTATTATATACTGTAATCTTACAAAATAAGCTAGAGGAAAAAAACTTTAAGACAATCATAAGGATAAATGCATTTATAATACTGTATTCTATCTATCTTTTAAAAACCTGCATGTACATGGACACATGCAGTTCAAATCCATGTTATTCAAGGACAAACTGTACAAGTAAATAAAGAATCAACTAGAAGAGGTAAAATTGTGGTTGAAAGGAAGACAAGTGAGAAATAGAGGGGAGAGGGGATTGGTCAGGTATTTGACTTTGACTTTTAGAATTTGACTTCTGATCATGCTGCTGGAATGGCTCTCCGACCCTTTCCCCCAGGAACTTTCCCAGGTTAGACTGGGAGCTCATCTTTAGTGGAGACATGCTAGGCCATGCATGAGACAGCGCTGGGCCTGAGCAGAGTTTCTGCACGTGCTTCTTACAGACACTCCAGAGGCATTTCCAACCTCAGATCACATCCACACTGTATCTCAGCTTGAGGGCTCCTAGGCAGTACGAACTCCTACAGTGGAGGCCATGACCTACCTCCTGGATCCCCCTCAAGACCTAGGCGCTCATTCCCCCCACTGTGAGGAGTAAGGGCTGTCGACGGCCCACAGCCCCATCTTTCTCCTGAACTGTCCAATACCCTCTACAGAGGGAAGCTGCCTCTTCCGAGGTTACCCTTCTCCCAAGGTTATACCTCTCCCTGGGGCAGCCCACACCAAGGACTGGTCGAGGTCCCCTGCCTAAAAAGTAAATTTCCATCGTCTAAGCCTCTCTGTGTGTGACAGTTTGTGAAGACAGCCTCAACAAACTTCTGCCACTATGTTCCAGCCTCACGTGACCTTGTAATTCAAGGCTCCGAGTCCCACAATCGTCAGGCGCTCTCACCCCAGGGGAGTACCCCATTCTGCACTGACAGCTCTGATTTTCATCTCATCCTTTCTGGTGAGCAGAGGTTTCCTGGGGTTGTAGATCGTCCTTTCTCTAACAGATCAGTGATGTCCTTTCTTGAGCACTTTAGGTGTCTAATGGGGGAGGGTGAGCAGGGTTCAGGTTATCATCTATCCTACCCCACTGCCCTGTCATTTGCCCTGACATTGAGAGGTTTCATCTTCACCTTAGACCTGAACTCTTAAAGGGGACAGAGGATTGCCCCACTTCCTAAAATCCTCTGTGTCACCGGGCACAGCAGATGGTGCTTTGCCAGCAGGCACTCGATAAGGACTGGATAAACACATTCACTGACTGGGAGGAAGGATGGGCAGTTCAGTATGGAAGATGGTGGAAGATGGTGGAAAGTGAGGAACAGGTTCGTTTACAGGGAGGTGGGGAGCGCAGTGGTAGCAGAAGGGTTCTCTGCCTGGCTCTGGCTTCACCTAGAATTTCCTAAGCTCAGTCGGCCCGCACTTCAGCCCTCAGAGACAAGGGACCAGAAAATAACCTCTTGTCCTGAGCAGCTACACCAGAAATTCACATTCCAAGACGCACTTCCCAGAGCACAACGTCACAGCCTTGGAGTACAAGCAGACCAGAAAACCTCTTCGTGTCCAAGTGGCTCACCACTATGCCTGAAGAGCCACTCAGTGCAGCAGGGAAATCCCTCCCAAATATCCCCCAGAGCACTGGCTGTAGCCCAGGGTCCCTTCAAGGAGGGGCATGGAACCACTGGGCCTATTGAGTCCAGCTGGGACCCACTGCCCAACTCCCCGGAGTCCCTGCCACAGCTGTGTGACAAGGATAGCCCCAGGCTAATGGCTCTGGCCACACTTTAATTCAATGCTGTGTACAGTGTACAGAGAGAAGGGGGGCAGAACATGTAGGCAGCTGCAGAGACCCCCTCGTCCACTCCCCGCTCAAAACAACGACACAGCAGCTCATTGTGAGCCTGGGGTCTGGGGAAGTTGTGCTTTCCTAACAGCTGCAAGGGAGGCACTTCCACCCAAGAGGAGCTGGAGGGCTGGGGAGGCGGGCAGGGAGGAGGAGGGGGAGACAACGGGCTCTGGCATCCCAACCATTTATGAAGTTGAAGACATCCCTCTTGCAGTTTCCCTCTTGTTTCCATTTACTTAAAAAAGTCACTATTCCTTTTTCTGGGATCTTGGCCTGCAAACATACATTCTAGGTCTGTGGCAGCCATGGTGGCCTCAGCAGGGAGATGTCAAAAATGATGCCAGCCCACCCGACAGCTGAGTGCCAACCATGTTAGGGGCTGAGAATCCAGACCGGAGAAGACAGAGGCTCTGCCTCGGAGCAGGGTATATTATTGCGGAGCAGTAATTCAGTGATTCAAGTATTGTGTCAAGTGTCTGATTATGGGTGCCCATGGGACTACTGGAACCAAGGGTCATTTCTATAAGCTCAGAAGTCCAGGGAAGGCTTCCTGGAAGAGGCAGACCCTTCACCTCAATTTGAGGGGTAAGTAAAATTGAGCCAGGCAACAAAACGGGGTTGTCAGGAACGAAGAGCATCTGAGGCCAAGGGCAGAGCAGGATGCAGGGTGTGGCGAACTACAAGGAGCATTTATGGGCTGGAGGGGCAGTAAGCTAGAAGATGGAGGTGTCCAGCCAGGAAGGAGGGGCCAAGACCACCAGGGGCCTCACAGAAAGCAAAGGGACCTGATTAAAATGCCATTGTATATTCCATGTGCCCTCTTTGACCTAGCAGTGTGGGGGTGGCAGCGGTGACAAGGCACAGAGTCCTTGATGACATGAGCATGAGCGTATGAAGGAGGAATCCAGAGGCAGGGAGCACCGTCAGGATGAGGTTCCCAGCCATGTTTTGGCATGTTCTCCCCTCCTGGTTTCCACTCCTCAGAAGCAGCATCCCTAGTTATCATTCACAGCATGCTTACAGAAGCCAGGATGTGGCTCACAAACTTCCTGCCCACATCCCCCTCAACACGTCACCCGCCTCAGCAGCGGCAGCCAGACGGTGGTTGGGAAGTTGTTCCTGAAGGTTCTCCACATCAAATCCACTTCACACAAAACTGTGAAAACAGCAGCCAGTGAAGAGGCCCGTGCTAATTCAAAGACCAGCAAGGATAAGACATCATGGCTAACCTAAGTAGCAACCAGAAGGTGTATAACCCCAGAATTGAAAGTGCATAGACCATATCCTGAAGGAGACATGAGGCACCAGCATCAAAGCTTGTCCATAGGAGCAGGAATTGGGAAAGAAAGAATTTAGGATGGGACAGAGATTTGCAATCCTATCTTTGGTCTCATGAACTTTTAAAATGAGCATATACTGTTTTTATCAATCCAAAGAAAGACCAGCAAAGAACACAAAGGATCAATCTCCAAGCAGAATGTCAAGGGTGTGTCTAAGGGACACAGCACAGAAGACTAGGGCCTCGCATACACCATCATCTCACGGAGGTGGGGCAGAATGAGAAAAAGTGTGAAGGAATCACAGTGTGATGGATAAAACCAGGCTGGGATTGGGGGGGTGGGGGGGTCTAGTCTGCATGGTTGTGAGGCCTCCAGAGAGGTCAGCCACATGGAGATCTGTGAGAAGATGAGCTTGGCCAAAAGACACCCTCTCCAGTCCTGAGGAAAAGTTGGGGTGTTTGAGAACTGGGACGGGAGGGGCCACACAGGTCAGGTCTGACCTTTTTGGTCACTATTCAGATGTTACTCTCAGGGCACCAGAAACCACCAGAGGATGTCAACCCTTTCCCATCTCACAATAGGCCAAAATTGAGAGACTACCTAAAAAAAGTTCTCACATACACACTATCAAGCTTATAGAAGATGGGTGTGATTTCATTTTATCCAGCTCTCAACTCTTGGCCTCACAATTTTAAAATAAAAAGAACTATATACGTTTTATCATTTTTTAAGGGACAAGAGTTTATGCAAAAATCAAATATATTTTTTAAATCACCATATTCAAAAAGAAAATCACCCCTTTCAAAAAATTTTCTAATTCTTAAATCTATTGATTCACTAAATTTTTGAATGAGCTTTTTCTGAGATCTTAATTTGGAGTACTTTTTTATTTAATGGAGCTATGTATCTTAAGAAAGGTTTTCTGTCCCCTGAGTGTATTTCAAATATATCTTCATTTCCCAAAGAACATGTATCGAGTAACTAAAAATTAACTTGCATTCATTCACATCTCAAAAAAGAATGCATTTTCCTAAATCATTCTAAGGATGACATTAATAATGTCAAAACCCTGAGTTTTGAAACAGAATTTCTATTCTCTTTCTAGAGGTATTAAAATACTTTTTTTAAGGTTTGTTCATAACATGATTGCCATTTTCTATGCTGCCTACCAATTATAAACAGAACCAATTTTAAAACCAAACTAGGGCTCTCTCTGCAATATTCAAGATGTATTACCATCTGCTTTCATATCAGCATTTTTAACAGGTCCAAAATCTCTATATTGCCAAGGATTATCAGAAATGGTTTATACCTCTTTCAAAGCACACATTTTTTCCAAAACACCTTCAAGTCACAAACTTGAAAGTTCACTTAATTTTTCAGACTATACCAGACATGTGACTGTCAACCAGAGTTATATACACAATTGGTTTATCACAGACAACTCAGTTATACTGGCCAAAGCTAGTTTTGTCATTGTGTCTCTTAAGAATTACTAATCTGAGAAACACAGCATACCTGATTACCTAAAAGTTTACAGAAGGTGGAAGGTGACAGACTTTATTTGCAACGTACATCCTATGTAAAGAACATGAACTTTTCCAGTTGACTGAGAAAAGTGGCATCCCTAAAACTTACATAATCCATCACCCTCATTTCCAAACACACACAAAAAAAGACAACAGCATTTTTTTTCAGAAGACGTTCAGCAAAAATCAGCATCCATGATAAAAGAGAAAATGGCAGGTGAGATGAAGACAGGACTTCCACCAGACCCCAGCAGGTGCAGCTCTAAGTCACTGCCCTTAGCGAGAGAATGGCCATAAGGATGATCAGATTGTCTCAAAAATGCTTCAGTTGTTTGTAAAAACACATGAGCTCTAAGCCTGGTATCTAAATAATCCTTTAGATCAAATTTATCTCTTTCTAATAAATATTTTCCTTCCATCTAATAAGAAAGAGATTGATTTTTTAAAATCTCAGTTCATTCATTCAACAATGTTGCATACTGATTCCATGCAAGGATGGACGCTCCTCCTTCCCTGCAGAGTTTACCAACCAGCAGTGGCAAGATGTAATGATCAATATGATCTTCTAGTCACCATGATTATCAGCCTCCGCCAACACACATGCACACACACACACACACATACAGAGTGCAGAGACCTCTCTGCTATCTCAGAGCATCACAGGTAGTCATTCAACAGTAATTCTCTTTAAAAAGACCAACTGGTCCAACCTGACCATTTCTTCAGATGGCACAGGGGTTCACCAAGCCAGCCTATCCCATTTCATCCCACATCGCTATCAGCCACCTCCCTGAAGATCTCCCCCTGGGGGATCCTTGTGACAATTTTTTTAAAAACATATTTGTTGCCATTTCGAAAGCATACCATTTTCCTTTAGATACTAATTTAAACCTAATTTCAAAGTCAGCTTATATTACCTAATCCTTATTTCTCTTTCCATTCAAAACTATGAAAAAGATTGCACAAAAGTCTGCCAATATGTAAATGACACTTTTAAAAGGGTTTTAAATAGTTCATATTACAAATGCATTTAGGAACCTAAAGGGTAAACAGGACAACCCTAAACAACACAACCAGAGACCACCACAAAGGTTTAAAACATAAAATACAGGGCGCCTGGGTGGCTCAGTGGGTTAAGACTCTGCCTTCCGCTCAGGTCATGATCTCAGGGTCCTGTGATCAAGTCCTGCATCAGGCTCTCTGCTCAGTAGGGAGCCTACTTCCTCCTCTCTTTCTGCCTGCCTCCCTGCCTACTTGTGATCTGTCTGTCTGTCAAATAGATAAATAAAATCTTTAAAAAAAAAAAAAAACCATAAAATACAAACAAAAGCGTGTGTGCGCGCACGCGCGCACACACACACACACCCTAAAGCTACACCATAGTTAAAGTAGGAGAAAACAGAACTCTACATTTTTTTGGTTTAACTTGAAACCAACTTGGGAACAAATTGTATTACAGAAAGTAACACAAATCATGATATTATAGGCCAATGCCAACATTCTATAGGCAAGAATTTAGAGGATTTACATCAAATACTCACTAGAGGCGTAAAATCATTTTAAAAGAAAGAAAACATTCTAATTCCATATGCATTATAGAACAGGCTTTTCCTATTAAAGGAAACAGAACAAAATTTTCAAAATAACCCAACTGATCAGGCATAACATATGAAACCAACATTTCCTCCTAATTTTTCCCTATTATGAGATTAAGTACGTCAAATGTAGACTTATTCTCCCAAAGGAAAGATTTGTTCTGTATTTCTTCACATTTGTGTCCTCATTCCAACACCCACATGATAAAATCATAACAGCTCTATCAGGCACGAGGACATGTCTGAGTAACTATTATTCAGTTGGTAAATCACCACCCCTCATTCCATTCCTCTTTCTTTACATATGTTAATGATGGTGTCTGATCCAGGGCCCACCACCAGCCACCACAACAGAATTACCCTCCAGGGACATCAATCAGATTCGTTATTCTTGTTTCAGCTGAAGAAAAGGAGGCAAGAGGCAGGAAGAGTTATTTTCAGGAATCAGAATTCTCCTGATTAGATTTCTGGCTCACTGGTAAATGTTTATACTCTGAAATGCATTACCCTCTACTTCTAAATGTTTGGCTTTTTTCTAGAGCCACAATATAGCACAGTGTTTCCAATATAAATCTTGCCAAGTAATATATGCCTAGTTTTGCAGGGAGCATTTGGTCAAATTCTAATATTCCCTCTTGGGAGCCAACACCAACTTCCAGCAGCGGGTCTAACTGCGCAGAATAGAATTTTCAACACACACAGAGTAGTATCTTCCAGCAGACAGCCCTTTCTTCTCCCACTCTGAGGGATGCCACATGAGACATCTGGCATGATACTTATCACTAAGAATATAGATCTTTCTGGCAAAGTAAAAAATTAATCACAAAATCCCCCAAATACATTCCTCTTTACTCCAGCATAAAAAAAAAAGAAAGAAAAAGAAAAAAGGAAAAAAAAAACCCACGGTGGTTTCTACCGAGGTTGAGATGAAGCTTAATGTCCTCGCTTAAGCTTAGAAGCCATCGTGAGATTAATAAGAATAAATAGCATATGCACATTTCTTTAGGCTGCAAATGTTAGCTGAGAAAATGCATGTCAGAGGGCTTCCTAACACCTAAACAGGATTATCCATAAACAGCAAATAGATCATCAGTAGGCACAAAGTGTTCAGTTATCTTAGCTTTTCTTGATTGAAATAAATATTTTTGTTTCCCTTGTCACTGAAAACTTGACAGAGGACCCTCCCATTCCTCTTTCATTAAAATGTGCACATGATTTGCATCCAAACCTTACACAGCCAGCCATCATGGGAGGGGGCGGGGCAGGGGGGGAGGGGAGCATGTACCGCAATATTGCACTCATCTGGTTGCATTAAGCTCAAAATGCAAATCTCAAGGATATAGATTTGTCACATGTCAGCCCAAGCTGAAGGCATCCACCAAGAGAATATTTTCCCTATTCAACTAGCAGCCAGAATCTCCCTCCACAAACCCGCATACTGGTGAGAGCCAAAGCTCCCAGGATCCCTCTTCATTTCTTCTTAACCCACCTCTTCCCTCTGCAGAGGAGAGAAGCCATTTTACTAATTTATAAGTACCCTGACTCTCCCATCGCCTAAAAAAAATTTTTTCCCATCAATAATAGTCAGCTGAAAGCAAAAGCGGATTGTACAGGAGTGAGAGAATCAACCAGACCACAGCAACCCGTACGGAGCGGCAGGACTCTGCATACTTACTGAAGGCAGCCACGGCCAGGGCCAGGGTGACAATAATGGAGAACCAGGAGACCCACAATGCCTTCTTTCTGTAGTTCTGGGCCTCGTGAGGCTTCAGGCGAGTGCTGCTTTCTAGTAAGCCTGAAAAAAACAAGGAGAAAAAGTGAGACATTTCCTTATTAAGAAACCCACAGCCAGAGCTACACGTTCTCATTCAAGGACTGCAAACTGACAGCCCGTGGGCCAAGATGTTTTGTTTGGCCCACACTGTGTTTTAACAATTAGGAGGGTTCACTTGGACATCAGGCTTTCTGGCATCTCTTGCTAAATCACAGGCTCTAGCAACATGGGCAAGTATGCCTGCAGGCTAACAGCAGTCGTCCTCCCTAGAAAGACCCCACAGACCCACTCACAGGACCTGGACCAGTGAGCCCTTGCCCCAGCATGTACTCAGCTATGTAGGTCCTGCTCTAGCAAGCCCCTTCCTAGGAAAACAGCACAATGAGCCCACATTGAGCCGGGCCTGTGGGCTCCTCAGCCACAGACCCTGATCTGCACTGATCCCACAGGGAGTGCCCACAACTTGGCGAAAGAGCCTTTGCCCAAAGCCATGAGTCCCTGAAGGCAAACAGCCTCATTACCTCAACAATTAACAGGAGAGAAGGGCTTCTCTTCAATCGCAACCAATAATAGCCACCAGACCTCCATTATAGCCCTGTTTTCTTCCCGCCTTTCTGCTCTGTAGTTTGTATTGCTCTATACCACTCATGAGGCAAACAGTTCTCAGACTGTTCAAGTCAGGTAACACTACTCAAACTGGGCACAGCTTTCTGGGCTGGCCCTGTGTGAGGAAGGTTTGATTTTTGTCTCTGATGTTTTCAACACTAAGGGTCCCTGGCACCAACTGAAATTCATGAGGTCTTAGAGGCAATGCCCAAGCTCCATTTGCTTTGGGTGGAGGGTCAAAACATCTTCAGCATGACCCCGATTTCTATTTTTTTCTTCTCCTTCGAAAACAGATCATAGATAGCACCTCTTCCTTGCACCAAAGACCAAATTCTCATGCATTCTCCATTGACAGGAGCCTGTGACACCACCTTGAGCTAAACAGCCCAGGACATACCTTTCAAGGGTGGAGCAGCTTCATCACGACAGTTCCAGATGAAGAAACTGGTAGTCTGAGCTCAGGCACCCATTGGTAAAACACCACACAGCATGCAACATCTCACAGCTGGCGCATCATGTAAAAGACACCATCCCACTTAACCAGCTGGGCACCCTGCTCAGCCTCTGGCCTGAAAACTACATCCTCTTCCAAAATTATAAAAGACCCTGGTAAAACTTCTCCATTTCATTCACTACCCAGATCCAAGCAACCTCAACAAGTCCTCAAGGAAGCATGAGGAAACTTCCAGGAAGGTGCTTAGCGAACCCAGTCTATGGCCCAGAGATTTTTAAATAATCAAAACCTGTAGATTTGCATGGGATCAGAATGTAGAGGAGAGTGCAAAAGGTAGGTCTAAACACCTCTCCATCACCTCACTGTAAAAAATCTCCCCAAACTGTCCTTAATAAATGCACTTGGATGAAAAAAGATAAACCTTCTCTCCTCAAATTCTGCCTTCAGTACACATGATTTCAAATGAAAGTCCCTTCACCTGCCGGTTTTTATTCCTTTGTCTACTTTTTCCCTAGCCACCAAACACCCCATTCTAATTTTCAATGACAATTACCCTTGTTTCCTGTTTAAGCCAACCTAGAAGGAGCAGGTCCTACACTCTCCCAATCATTTGTTTCTTTTTTCCCACATGATATAAAAATCTTCCTTTTCATTCTGGCCAATTGATTTTCAGGAGAAGTGAAGCTGTAGCACATAAGTACTGACTCAAATAAGCAGCTCATTTGCTGCGTATTTTGACACCAACAGTCGCAAGAGGTTTATCCACTGGGGGTAAAAACAAGGTTCCTTTCAGAAGCAGATTTCATTTTCCAAGAGAAAGAACAATGATCTGGGTTTTTCATTCTGCCACATAACAATTATTTTTCCCTCCAAAGCCAGCTGTTTATAGCAATATGGTCCTGACCACACAGACCACTGCGTGCCTCACCCCACAGTGGACCAGCACACTCAGGAAGGAGTTTGGGGTGTCCACTCACATAGGCTGGACTGCCCTGCTAACAGGATACCTGAGTCCTCTAAGCAGCAGGACTGGTGGTTCTTACCCGCATCTGATCGTGGGTGTCCATGTCTCCCCCATAGGAGGTTTTGAATTTAAAAAACTAGAGTAAATGCAACGCGAAGACCAGCCAAGAAGGCAGGAACTTTCCCATATAGGTCCAGCCTTTGCTTATTTCCTACTGGTTTTCCTTCCCAAAATTATTGCTGATACCGAGAATGGAAAACATCCCCTCCTCAAAGGGGAGCACGACAACCTACAAAGACCCATAAATGAATGGTCCACATACAGGTGCCTTTACCTCGGCCTCCACATGGAACTGCACGCACACCCACAAGCAATGATGAGAAGTCCTCAAGTTTTCAGGAAGCTGTGCTTCAGAAGTAGAAAGTAGCCCAGCCTAGAGAAGCTAAGGAAGGCTGCACATTTGCATGTAGGGCTATGTCCCTTTCTCAACATAGTTGGCCTCCACATTCAGATTTCTAATTTCACTCCAATTCCATTTATTTGTTATCTGGGCCTAACAATAGTAAGCGTAAGGATTGTAGAATGAAAGACTGATAACTCATTGTTTGGGTAGAGGGGGAAATGCAAATATATGCGGTTAAGTTGAAGCCATCTGTCATACCCATTCTAGTATGAATTAGTTCTAATTGCTTTCTCCTAATCGCCACACTTGGATCTTCTGAAGGAAGGGCAATATTCATTAGGTAGGTTGGTAGCAAGAAATGCAGAATCATGTAACACTCTAAGTCAACTTGGGGCTTGGGGCAGAATGATGGGAAAACACCTGTGTAAAGAAGAGTTGATATTAAGAGGGAAGAGGTGGAAACACCCAAGACAAAGTTGGCCTATTTTGTGGGTGTTAATCCCTGAAAGTCTCAGACCACAGGACTCTTGCTCCCTGACTACAAGGCTCGGCCAAATGGCACTGCACTATCAGCTAGTTAGGTTTCTAGGAAGCAGCCCCCATCACTTCTAAGGGGAAAATACCTCTAAAGTCCTAAAACACTAGAGGATAAGGCAAGCATTTGATGGGAGTTAAACGCAGTCCGTAACCAGCTCTAATAACTCAAAAGGAAGTGAGGACAAGAAAGAAGGCCAAATATAGATACACATCCAGGGCACCGACCCCCCACACACGCTATAGGTATTGAGGCCTAGAAAAAAAGCAAGCCAGGCATGATGGAAAGACGCAGAGCAGGCAACTGCTTTAGGTTCTTCCTCTCCAAATCCTCTCACCATTAGGAAAAAGATAGCTGCAATCGAACTGTTCCCAAGGGATTCAAAAATCAATATGGGAAAGATGCAGGCCCATAAGAAAAAACAACACAAACACAAAATATTGTAATAAACCTCCCCAGGTAATCTAATCTATTTAATGAAAATGATCCATTCATCATTAACTCTTTGCTGTCAGCAATAGGTCAAACAAAAGAATGTCACACTGACTTTCAGCTTTCAATACCACATGGCGCTGGGTTCTTTGGAGGACAGGGTTCACGCTAACAGAGAGGCTGTGTGTGATATGCGATGCTTTCACACAGGGATAGTTCATGAACAGTGAATGCTTTCATGCTATCATATAATGGAAAATGAAATTCAGTTGACCAATGAAAAATGACCCTAAGAATTAATTCAGAAGGGCTTTTTACACTTGAGCACGAAGCTACAAAATGATGCTAAATATTAACTCCCTCTAGCACTTTCTCCCCCTCCTGTCCTTTTGTGGGGTGGGGAGAAATAGGCCAGCTTTGACAAATGACCTGCAATGCTACAAAAATAAGCTCAGCCCAGAGTTCGGTCTTTCTTCAGTACAAAATTCTGAAGTCCTACAGTATTAGTTGCAGAGGAAAAGGTAATTCACATGACCTAGAATAAAAGTGATAAATTCCGTGGGGGTGCTTGCGATGCCACCCATCATCAGCTCTGTAACAGTATCTAGTTCTGTTGGAACAGGAGGAGAAACTACAACATTGGTGCAGAACTCGTTGCACCTGGAGGAGCTCCAGGTCCCCCCACCCTGAGCAATCCCTGCAGAGTCTCCAGGATCGGGTTTCCATGTCATTCTATTTCACATGCTACAGTTTAAAATTTCTATGAGGAAAGAGATCGTGCATCCGAACGCTAAACCGGAATAAAAATGTACAGGAGATACTAAGAATAGGACTGAAAACCTGCTAAGACTGGAATATAAAAATCCGCCACAGCCAACAAAATAAGGCTTCCAAGAAAAGGGGGTGGAGTGGCGATGAGCCGGCTCCCCGTGAGGGGCCTGGCTGCAAGGATCCCGCTTCGGCCACTAACGGGCTTTAGCCCAAACACGGAGTCTTTTTGAGGGGGCGATCTGAATTTAGATTCAGAAAACAGCAGAAAATGTATGGATGTGGCCAAGAACACGGATCCCTGCAAGCCAAAAGGAAAGGAGGCAGGGAGGGAAAGAGGGATGTAGGAGGAGAGAGGCACGAGAATGAACAACGGAGTCTCTCCCGTTTCTTGCGGGCATCTCAAAAGGGGTTATCGTCTGTGTGCTGGAAGGTAGGGGTTGGCCTCCCAGGAAAGGGACGTTTGCGGGGTTCCAGTGTCTTGGGGGGATTCTGAAGGGGCTGGAGACGTGTGCTGGGAACCACCAGGTTTCAGTGGCATCCGTTCAGAGGAGGTTGGTGGTCCAAACTCGACTGCCCCAGTCCTCTGCCCGCATCGTCAAATAGCAGGGCAGTGACCTATGGTAAACTAGGTGCCCTATGAGTGAGAGTCGGGGGCCGCCGGTCTTCCCTCGCCGAGCCGACCAGCCACCGACTCCGCGAGGCTAAACCCGCAGAAGGAAGTTCTCCCGGGGAGCCGGCCGCCGGGGGTCGGAGAGGACCTGGAAAAAGGACGCACTGAGCTCAGGTCCCCCCTAGCTGAGCAGGGCCGGCAGTTCCCCGGGAGCACTGGGCTCCAAAAGCAAAAAAAAAAAAAAAAAAAAAAACCAACCCTCCCGCAAACTTTTCCACTGGGCGCTGGAGGGCCGGAGCTAGCCAAGAGAAGAGCACGGGCCCGTGCGAGGTCGGTCCGGGGGCTGCCGGGCTCTCGCGCTCCGGGGAAGGAGCGGCTGCCCAGGCGGCGCCGACTTCAGGAGGTGGGGCTGCCGCCCTCGGCTCTCGGCGCCCTCGCGGGGTAAGTCTCGGCCCCGCGCCCCCGAGCGCCCCGAGACGCCGAGCCCCGCGCCCCGCCAACCTGAGAATGGGTAGAGGCGGGCCGGGAGCAGCGGCCCCTCACCGCGCCGGCCGGCCGGGGGAAGGGGCCGCGCCGGGGAGGCGGCCGCGCGGCGTGCGCTCACCTCGATCCTCCAGCCCGTCGCTGAACTGGCCGCTCTCGCTGATCCGCAGCTGCCGCTCCTCTTCGGGCTTGGGTGGCTCGCGAGCTGGGTTGCTCTGCGGGCCCGGGCCGGGGGCGGCGGCCAAGGGCGCTTGGCCCCGGGGCGGCGCCGGGACCGCGGGGCCCGAGGGGCTGCGGCGCTCGCTGCCCGCGGCCGGCTCCATGGCGCGGGGCGGCGGTTCGGGCGGCGGCGACGAGCGCGGCGAGGACTTGAGTCAGAAGTGCGAGGCGCCGCGGCTCGGAGCGGGCAGAGGGACGGACGGACCGCTGAAGAGGGAGGGAGGGTGCCGAGGAGCTGAGGTGCGCCGGCAGCAAGCTGGGCGGGGGTGTCGAGGAGCAGCTCGGCTCGCGCGGCAGGAGGCAAAGGCTTGGGGCCGCACTGTCGCCGCCGCGCTCCGCCCACGGGGGCAGGTGCCGGCGGCAGGGACCCGCCCCGAGGCCCCGGCACCCGAGCCCGCTCCTGGAGGCCGGTGGGGAGGTAGGGAGGGATCCGGCCAGGCCAGACGCCCGGAGGCCCGCGGGCACTGCCGGCGGCCTGACGAGGGTGTGACTGGAGACCTGCCCCACCCGCGCGGCGGGATGGGGTCCGGAGGGGACGCGCTCGGATCGGATTTCTGCCGTCCGGGAAGGCAGTGGCCGCGCTCCGGTAGGAGAGAGCTGGCAGCGCCCTAATTTGACGTCTTTCTCCTCTGGAGCTGCGTGGGCTTCAGAGGCGGTGCAGGGTCTCCACCTGGGCTACCGGCCTCACCACCCATCCCGGGAAAACGAGGTTCACCTGTCGCCAAGACCACCCGGCTCCGACCTTCTAGGAGCTTTGATTCATTCCCCTCCTAATTTTTCTCTCTAGCACCAACTTAAGGGGACCGGGTAACCTTGGAACCACTCGTTTGGACGCCAAGGTTCGCCCATTGCGACTGTCCCTGGGCCTTTGTCCCGGCTACTCCCCTGCCAGCTCGCTACTTGCCCTCTGAGTATCCAAATGTTGACACTTCTTCAAGACTCGGATGGAAGCCTGCCTCCTACGAGAAGCTTCCCCTGGCTGTCCCAGAGCAGCCGACTGTCCCTGCTTTGACCGCGCGGAGCTAGTCGGGCAGAGAGACAACCACCTGGTTCACGCCAGGGCCCACGCCCCTCTCTCGGAGCTCCAGGAGGTGCAGAAGCGGGAGAACCGGCCATTTATCAGACTAAGCTTGAATTTAACGGTATCAACATCCAAACTACAGAGTTTAGATTTCATCTTTAGACGGCTATCAGTCTTCAAATTTAATGAGCCCCTTAAAATACCAGCTCCTCGCTGAAAGCCTGCCTACTTTATTGGAGCACCCTTTTTTGAAGAGTAATTACTTCCTTTCTCATTCTCACGTTGCCTACCACCAAATTCAGAGTCCAATTTAAATGCCTTTGGAGTGCCATGGACACTAATAATGGGCAGAAGGTTTCATTTTATTTTGCGTTGTCGGATTGGGATGAGATCTTCGGTCACCTTGGCCAACTCACTTTACCTTTCTGATCCTAATTTCTTTAATTACAAACTCAGAGCTGGAGGGCTAGATCATTTTAAATGCCCGTTCTTGCTAGGGAAAATGGGAGGAAGGGGGGTGGGGAGGAAAAAAATGAAGAGAAGGAAAATTGCTACAATTATTTGAATAAAACAATGAAAATTTCTACCTACCGGTCCTTGATTCTGTCCTCGGAGGTAGACATCCTTCAGCTATTGCAGAACCCTTCCCCTACCCCGTTGCTCTCTCTCACCCAGACTTTTTTCCTCCACGTTATCCCAAGTGATTCCTCTGTCAAGGGCTCAAACATTAGAATGACCTGGGGACCTTTAGGACAAGAAATACCCAGGGCTCTGCCCCTGCTAGAAATTTGATATCATAGATGATTAAATTGTTCTGGTCTGGGAACTCGGTTTGAATATTTTTTTTAAGCTCCCTTCCTATTCTAAGAATCATTTGGGAAGTTATTTGTTTAAATGCTAATTATTTACAGCTCTTCAAGAATCTAATTCAGTAGATTCTGGTGTCTGGCTAGGAATCTGCATTTAAATATCACACACACATACATATTTTGATGTAGGTTGTTCCGGGAGCACATTTGTAATTCTCACTACCTAACTGCCCTCTACAATGTGGACTGTCTAGCTCTGCCCCTACATGCATCCCCACACCTGCTCTCTGTCTGTCTTTCTCTCTTCCCCACACCCAAGGTTTGTGGTTCTCTCAAAGGAGCAAGTGTCATTGTTCTTTCCTCTGGTCCCTCGACCAATTCTCTACTCCAGCACATCCGAAATGTGAATATGCAGAAGTACGCCCGGGATTCTTGTTAAAATGCAGATTCTAACTCAGTAGGTCTGAATTGAGGCTGAGATTTCTTACAAGCCTCCAGGTGCTGCTGAGTTGCTGATTTGAAGACCACACATGAAGAAATAAGAATCTAGGAGTTATTTATTATTCATGAAATAAATACATTTTCCTTCAAGTTCCAGCTGCCCTTGTTCAGTAAGCCATTCTTGTCTCCTCCAGAAAGATTTCTCTGACTCCAGCTCCTTCTGGGCACTCTTTTTTGTGAATTGTAACTGTTTAATAATTCGCTGCTCATTTCATGAGGCAAGGACTGTGGTGCTTGTATGATGCCCGTTTTCACTCAACCACATCTATCTGGATGCCAAGGACACGGCTTTACCCCAAACAATCTCTGCTGATTGACTGGTAGGTAACATTAGCTTCCATTCTTGGAGGACATACTATGTGCCAAGCACCTTGCTAACTTTTACATACATTGTCTTTGTTACTCAACAAAGACTCCTCATTTCACAAAGGAAGAAATCAAGGCAAGTCTCGGATTTAAACTCTAGCACCTCAGCCCACCGTGGTACCGCCCCCTAGGGGATATTTTGGAACTTGCAGGTGCTTTAGTTTGTTATCCCAGGGATGGGAGGAGCTGGGCCCCTGGCATTTAGTGGGGGAGGGTCAGGGATATGGAGGCCCTGCCCTGCGCAGAAATTTGCTGCACAATGAAAACTGTATGTTTCCCACCTGGCTTTTATATGTCAGGCTGGACATCTGGGTTAATTAAAATGTGCTTCTAATTACATTAGAATCCTAACTCTGTTTTACATATAAACACTAAATATTTTGCACCACACTGAGTTTTCTGTAAATGCAGCCACAAAGTCCAGGATAGATGGCTCTTTGTTCATTGCTGTGGAAAATCAGGACACTGAAGCCAGTTCCACTTATGGCATCTGAGTCAGCAATCAACACATCTTTCCCTGTCGAATGTATAACTGCCCCAGACCCCATAATTCCATATGTGTATATGAGGATTCTTATTTAGCTCTTATTTCAAAATGTCAAAAATAAAGAGCCTATAAAATTCCAGAGTCTGGTTTTCTCTTACTTATAAACTTCTACACCTGATCACTTCTTTTTTACTTCTGAGGCAATTCTAACTAAGCATTTATAAAAGCAAATACATACTAGGTATTTTTGGCTTTACTTTTAACCCCCCTTACTATAACTAGGTCATTATATTGATGTTTTCGTGTGTAGTTATTACCTATGAAATCCATTTCATGATCACAATAGTGATACAAAATAATTGTTCTAAAAAGGCAGCTTTAATTATCACAGCCCAAAAGAGCCTAAGAAGACACATCTAAATGTAACATGGTGTTCTAGAAGATATCCCAGAACAGCAAAATAACATTAGGTAAAAATTAAGGATATTAGATAAGGATATCTAATTTCATGACTAAAGCATGGACTTCAGTTCGTAATAATGTGTCAACGGTTGTTCATTAGTTGGAGCAAATGTACCACAATAATGTAAGATGTCAATAATAGGGGGAACTGGGGGTGCCTGGGTGGCTCAGTGGGTTAAATCCTCTGCCTTCTGCTCAGGTCATGATCCCAGGGTCCTAGGATGGAGCCCTGCGTTGGGCATCCCTGCTTGTGCTCCTCCTGCTTGTGCTCTCTCTCTCTCTGAAATATTAAATCTTAAAAAGAAATAATAGGGGAAATTGGGGGCAGCATTTATGGGAACTCTCTGTACCATCCTCTCAAGTTTTCTGCAAATCTAAAACTGCCCTAAAAAATAAATTCTATTTAAAAAAAAAAAAAAAAAGGTCAAACAAAGCAGCAGGAGAAGGGGAGATAAGAAGTCTTGAGTCTGGGAGGTAGGCACCCTAACCTTGAATTATAAATACCCATGGCAGAATAGAGACCATGGAAAGACAAAGTGCATGAGGTAACTTGGAAGCTTGAATATGGCCCTCAAAAGAGTGATGTTCACAACAATGGTAAGAAAGAAAGACTATGACAAGAATTAAACTAATATTCTAATTTTAAGCTTATTCCACTGGCTTTTACCAAAACATATTTTTAATATATGTAAGGATTTAAGAAGTTTTGGAAATTTCGTGAAATCTGAAATTTTCAAATTATCAGTCTTCCACTGGGACATTTTAGAAGGGCACATTTGAGTAAGAGCATGTAGACACATAACTTGACTGGTGAAAGGTAAGAAGTTGAGTGGTGCCTCTTTTTTTTTTCTTTTGCTTATTGTTCCTTTTTACATTTTCAGTAAATTTGGATTCCCTAATCCTGGAAATATACACAGGTAAGAGAAGAAAAGCCAAGAAACTAAAAGAAACAAATCAAGCAAGAAGAGCCTCCTCAGGCCTAAAACTCAGTGACTCCCACTGGAGCCACCTGCTGAGGGTCATGAGTCCTAGGGACACTCCCACTATGGGTCCACTTAATCCTCAAAATCCTAGAAAGCAGGGGGATTATCAGCAGCCCATTTTAAACATAAGGAAGCAGAGGCTCAGGTTAAAAACCATTGCCAACGACCCCAGTTGTGGAGCTCGCAGGACAGTGCTCTTAACCACAACACTGCCAAGCCCCTACAGAGGATGGCGTCTACACCTGGTTACCCCACATCATATTTTAGCTTAAAGACTAATTGCTTTATTTTATTATACCTGTAGACTTTGGAAACCCAACTACCAGCATATTACTCATCTTTTTCAAGTCTGGGAGGAATATACATGGCACTTAGAGCTACCATGCCTTGTAATAAACTGTCCCGTGATGGAGTATCTAAGCCGAGTGTCAGAGTCAACCCAGAATAGCATCTGTATAAAAGGGCCCTGAGATCTTCGCTTGGAAAGTGGGAAGTGTCTGTTTGTATGTGTGCCTGTAGCTATGTCTGTTCAACTATAAACTCCCTTTCGCATTCAAAAATTACTACTGAGGGCATGACTATGGAACCTTTGGAGAGATGCCATAATAGTGGGAAGCATTAGGAAGAGGCTTGGTGTGCAAAATATTGTCATATTAAGGCAGACGAAAGAATTGTTCAGTGCTGGCTCTGCCTTTAAGGGACTTTCGTCCTAAGCAAGGATAACACAGTTGTGCATTGCCCACCTTTGCCGTGTGCTTTCTTCAGCATGGCCTTCACTCAGCCTGCACGTTACCATCACCAGGGCTAGGGGCACCAGCTTGTTCTGGTCTGCAGAGGATATTCCTGGTTTTAGCGCTGAAAAATCTGGGAAGCCCTCTTGGTCCCAGGAAAGGTGGGACAGTGGGTCACCCTGCTGGGATGCACCCTACTGGGATGCCACCCCAACCACATTGGGCTCCACAGGTAACTGCAGGCATAGTAGGAGAGGTCTGCCAGCTTGTCCACCCCTCTTTGTGCTGATCCAACTGCTGAAGTCTGTCTGACTGAGCTCCCACTCTGGGCTCTTCAAACCACTGTTTCTGAGTGGCAGCAAGTAGCCCTTCCCTTCAGGAGGGCACTGGGCTTCTCATGCCAGCAGATGAGGCGAGGCCCCAGGCCCACTCCCAGTGTTTTCAGAGCCGGCAGCAGTGTACCAGCCCAAGCACAACGATGAGGACAGCCAGAGCCATGACGGAGACGATCACCAAGGCATGATGGCCTGCGTTTTCTGGTTGGCAGCCCCCGGGGCCAGGCGGGTTTTGGAAGGACCCCCCTCCACACCCAGGTGATTCCAGGGTGCAGGCAAGGCTGAGCAAGCCTGCTTAAAGACGGTGCTTCTCAGCTTCAATGTGCACAGGAACCACCTGGGATCTTGTAAAATGCAGATTGCAGTTCAGTAGGCGTGGGGAGGACCCAATTTTTTTTTTTTTTTCATTTCTAACAAGCTCCCAAGTGATGCCAGTGTTGCTGGTGCACAGTCCAACCCCTGAGTGGCAAGGGTCTGGCATGTATTTTGAAAGAAACTCCAATGTCATCAAGAGGGACAGATTGTGGGGACGAAATTAACAAAAGGGGAAAATCTAATGACATACAAGTAACTCATGATATACAATATAGAGAGCAAGCAGGTTCTAGGATACGTTCCTCTTTTGAATTCCTCAATGTGCAACATACACAGTGGGCCTTCAACACATAGAAAAGAGTACCTGGAGATGTTTCACAGGGGTGAGTGCTAGCAGTAGTTTGCAAGGGTGGGAGAGCAGCCCAGGAAAGGCCAGGGGTGAGCATGAAGATTCTGGGATCACATTAGCCACAACTTTGTAGAAATGCACACTTCCACAAGTCTCACCAAGTCATGGGTACCTCTGAGGGAAGAAGGGGACTGCGATTGGGATGGGGCATATGGAAGGGGCTTCTGGGTGCCTGGGACAGTCCTAGTTCTCCAGCTGGGTAGCACTTCCTCTTGCACTTAATAATTTATCAAACCATGCATTTGACTTGTGTGGTTTTCAGCATCCGTGTTTCATTTTATAGTATAAGTATTGACCAGTAATTCTAACCAGAACAGCCATATATATCGCGAGGGCTGGGTCTTCTCTGGCTAAAGCAGTTCGGACTGCACCCAGTCACAGGTTGCTAGGGGAGACTGCACGTGCAGGGGGAATGAGTCATCTCCCTCAGATCCACAGAATGTCAAAGATAGGGAAGAGTGATAGGGTATTAAAAAGAATAAAGTTAGCTGAATCTGATATGGGAAAAAGGAGTTATATAAGCTCAAAAAAAAAATCTGTTACTTTCTTCACTCACATGGGGGGAAGAAAAGTTAATGGCATCTACTCTCCCCTGATGCTCCTCCTACCCCTCTGACATTTTCAGAGCCCTGCACCCATGCATCCAACTGTCCCTGACATTCTCCAACTGAATAAGCCCCTCAAATTGTGTCCAGAAGCAGAACTCCTTATCTCCCGCCCCTGCAAACCTGTGCATCTTCAATCTCCCTTTATTGGCAAATTGCAGCACCGTCCATCCTGTCATTCTGAGACAGAATCCTGGTGATACCTCCTCTTGACTTGACTTTTCCTCATCCCTTCCAAGCAGCAGGTGACTAATGTCTGTTGACTCTCCCTTCATAACACACCCTTATGTCATCCCACCTTCTCAATTATGTTCCTACTATTTTATGGCAGGACCCACCGACTCTTGCCTGTATTATTGCAAATGTCCCCTGGCCAGTCTGTCTTCCCGTGATCCAGCTCCCCCAGTACCCTCCACACTCAGGTTACAGCACTTTCACCCGGAAATCACTCCAGCCATGCTGCTCCTCCCTGCAATATTGCTATTGCAATAGTGGAATGAAGGAATGAAGGCTTAAACCTTTTGGATTGGTAGGGAAACCTCCTAACCTATATCCTGCCACCTTTCTCTCTTACTGTACTGACCCCTCTCCATCCCTCCAGCCCCTATCTCTCCAACTGGGCGAGATTTCTTTGGTAACCCAAATTTTCCTGGATCACTAATTCATGCCTCTATGCTTTTGCCCTTGCTATTGTCTCTTTCTGGAAGAGTCTTCTGGGCTCTCTCTCAATCCCAGCCAAATGCCGGGACACTCCAGTACTTTCTGCTCTTTCAAGAGTTGAGTTCTTTACAAGTCATTGCTCACATATCCACCTGCTAAGGGGTTCTGATCTGTCCCTCTGCTTCTCTCCCTCTATTTATACCCTAATAACACTTTTTTTCTCTAAATGTGTTTATATGCCGACTTCTTTCTGCCTCATGGGAAATTTCTTAAGGCAGAAACATAGTATATTTATCCTAGTTTTTCAGGCATTTACCATCATGGATGCAGAGAGTTAAAGGGGAGTGGAGAGTGTTGAAGGAACATATGAATAAACTCTTAGTTGCTCCCATTTCACACCATAGATAATTGAGTTGACCAGATTATTTGTGACTGATTCCATGGCCAGCCACTGAAGCCATTCCCAAAAATTACATCTTCTTCCCACCCTCCTCCATCAGTAGGAAAAGAAAGAGAAATCCATGTTCTACCTCTTAAACTGCTAAAATGGAAGAACTCATAGAAAAAAAATGTATAATTTGTACCATCCTCTTAAAGATGACAGACCACCCCTCCCATCCAGCGCTCAATGGCAGATGCTGTTAAGATTATTTGGTTTTAATCTTGGCAATTCCTCTTCCCAAAGCCTATACTATTGAGGTACATATTTGTAAATATTTTGTTGAGGTTTAACATACATGTAGAAGAGTACACAGATCTCAAGGTCAAAGCTCAATTTTCACAAAGTGAACATAGAACCACTTCAATAAACAGAATATTATCAGTCCCCCAAAAGCTCCTCCATGGTCCCATTCCAGTTATTAACCCACACATCAAGGGTATACTGAAATAGTTCCAATGATAGAAACTATTTTGTGAAAAGTTTATGTATTTTTATATTTTATATAAAAAAGTAAAATATGTTCATTGTAAAAAGTTAAAACTAAATAGAAGAACAAAAATGTAGAAAGAATTGGCACGAATTTCCCCCCATTAACCCTCTGACCAGATACGCACATGAACAAACACCCCATCCCAAGGTTAAACACTTACAATGGTTTGGTGCATGTATCAGTGAAGACTATATAACAAGTAAGAGGTAATTCTATTCAAAATGGATGAAACAATAAGACAATGTATTGACTCATAATTTATCTAATCATTTTCTGAGTGAATGAATATTTAGGTTGTTTCCAAAATTTTATTGTTACAATTAATGCCGGAGCCACCATTTCATTTTAAACTGTAAAACAATTTTGAAAGTCCAGGGGTGTGAAGGCTTTGGGATTTGTTTCCAGCCACTCAAATATGTCACCAAAGACTTGGTTTCTATCACCCTGCTCTGCCTTCCAAGAGAGCAGTTCATCTTTTTTTTTTTTTTTAAGATTTTATTTTTATTTATTTGACAGACAGAGATCACAAGTAGACAGAGAGGCAGGCAGAGAGAGAGAGAGAGAGGAAGCAGGCTCCCTGCTGAGCAGAGAGCCCAATGTGGGGCTCGATCCCAGGACCCTGGGATCATGACCTGAGCCAAAGGCAGAGGCTTTAAACCACTGAGCCACCCAGGCGCCCCTACCAGTTCTATCTTAAGTGTGTCTCACTTCATGCTTGAAACATAACTGCCAAGAGAGCCACATGCTTCATCAGAAGGAAGCAGTAAAGGAAAGGAAAGAGAGAGAAACTCAATGACCATGGAATTAACATCCTAGGCTTCATTCTGATTGGACCAAATATGGCCATCTGCTGATTTATGAACCAATCACTGAGCGCTGGGAAATACTATGTATTGATTAAATCAGTTTACATTCCTGAATTGATCTGTGTGGCATAAAGGATGGAATTATCCTAGTTAGCTCCATGAATAGGGCCAACCTCTGGAGATAGGCATGGAGTCAATTCTATCTAAAGTAAGTAAATAGCTACTACACAATGGGGTATGGTTTGAACGGATGCTGGAAAGGCCAGCACATTATTCACTACAGTGAACATTCCTTGAGACCTTTTTTTTTCTTGTCTAAACATACACTTATATACACATAAACAAATATATTCAATTTTTAACTTAAATGGGATCACATTGTTCTGTAACTCACACTATTCTACAAATTTACTTATATATAAATCTACCTCGGTTTTTTGTAAAGTATTCCATCATCTGGGTAAATAATAATTTACTTAACCATTCCCCCAATTGGTGGACATTTAAATTGTTCTAAACATTTATTTTACAAAATTTCTATGATGATCACTTTATTCTGAATCTTAAACAGACAATGTAATGGCCAAAATCCCAAGTAAACAACTTGACAAGTAAACAACAAGACAGTAAACAACGTGTGTTGGAGAGGATGTGGAGAAAGGGGAACCCTCTTGCACTGTTGGTGGGAATGCAAGTTGGTGCAGCCACTTTGGAAAATAGGGTGGAGATTCCTTAAGAAATTAAAAATAGAGCTTCCCTATGATCCTGCAATTAAACTACTGGGTATTTACCCCAAAGATACAGATGTAGTGAAAAGAAGGGCCATCTGTACCCCAATGTTCATAGCAGCAATGGCCATGGTTGCCAAACTGTGGAAAGAACCAAGATGCCCTTCAACAGACAAATGGATAAAGAAGATGTGGTCCATATACACAATGGAATATTACACCTCCAACAGAAAGGATGAATACCCAAGTTTTGTATCAACATGGATGGGCCTGGAGGAGATTATGCTGAGTGAAATAAGTCAAGCAGAGAAAGTCAATTATCATATGGTTTCCCTTACTTGTGGAACATAAGGAATAATATGGAGGACGTTAGGAGAAAGAAAGGAAAGTGAATTGGGGGAAATCGGAGGGGGAAACCATGAGAGACTGTGGACTCTGAGAAACAAACTGAGGGTTTTGGAAGGGGGGGGTGAATGGGTGAACCTGGTGGTGGGTGTTAAGGAGGGCACCTATTGCATGGAGCACTGGGTGTAGTGCATAAACAATGAATCTTGGAACACTGAAAAAATAAAATTAAGTTAAAAAAATAAAAGAGAAAAATAATTTTTGAAAGAGACATTTTCGAATGATTTTACTGTATGTAAAGTTCATGAACACGAGAGGACACAATGTTCTTTAAAAGTTAGCTGAGGGGGGCGCCTGGGTGGCTCAGTGGGTTAAGCCGCTGCCTTCGGCTCAGGTCATGATCTCAGGGTCCTGGGATCGAGTCTCGCATCGGGCTCTCCGCTTGGCGGGGAGCCTGCTTCCCTCTCTCTCTCTCTGCCCGCCTCTCTGTCTACTTGTGATCTCTCTCTGTCAAAAAAAAAAAAAAAAAAGTTAGCTAAGGACATCTATCTCTACTGGTCTTTAGCCAAAGAATGATTTCCTTCTCTTTTATCATTTTGTTTAACATATATATATATATATATATATATGTACATATATATATATACATACACCCACATACACACATATGTATATATAGACAGAATATGTCTATAGCATATATACAGTATATATGACAATATATACTGTATATACACATATATACATATATACAGTATATATACTGTATGCATATATATGTGTATATACACACACACACAGTATATATAACAGAAGCAGTTTACCATATATACTGCTTTTGTCATGGGAGTAGTAAATATTTCATTGTTGATTTAGATTGAAAGGAAATAAAAGCACGTTGCAGAAACAGAATTCAGACTGGGAGATGTGGAAATGTTATTTGACCAAGGAGAAACCAGAAATTGATGGAATTAGAGGATTGAAATGAAGGCCAGCAGTCACCCAGCTGTTCCCCTGCCTTCACACCGGATTTCACTCAAACACCTAGAAATTTAGTTAGAAAGTTGCCTGGAAGTAATCTGGAGCCTTAATAAAAAAAAAAAATAGGTGATTCAAAGAATTTTCCAAGAAAAACCTTCCCATTGCATTCAACCATAAACACAATTCTTTATTTTCTCCCCTCCATAATATCTTCGTAGTTTTCATCATAACTCTTGCCCTTTTATTCATCTCCCTGACAGAGAGTTGATTCAGAATCTGAATGAGGGTCCCGGTCTTTGTTCCCTCCTATCTGAGGCTTTCTGAGGTCTAGTCTAAAAAATCCCCTTGCCTGCTAAGGCCTGTGTTCTCTTGCCCTGCCCTTGATAGAAATACTCTATTTATGTGCTCTCCTTTCTTGGTGTCAGAACTTTGTCTGCTCTATTATCCCTTTCCAGCTCACAGATGCCTTCTATGGGCTGAACTATGGCCCCCAAAATTCATATATTGAAGACCTAACTAACCCCCAGTACCTCCGAATGTGACCATATCTGCAGATAGGACCTTTAAAGAGGTGTTTAGGGTAAAAGGAAGTCATTAGGAGGGTCCTAATCCGATATAACTGGTGTCTTATAAGAACACATTAGGACACAGAGGGAAGAGAGGGAAGACCATATAAAGGCACAGGGAGAAGGAGGCCATCTACAAGCCAAAAAGGCTTGAAAAGAAACCTACCCCACACACGCTGATCTTGGACTTCTAGCCTCCACAACTGAGAGAAAATAAAATTCTGTTTAAGCGCTTGGTCTATGATACTTTGTTATGGCAGCCTTAGTACACTAATACAACACCCAAACTGAAGAATACAGTAGAAACCCCTTGACCAGGCCATATGAAGCCCCTTTGATCTCCCATCCCTGCCTGGGTACACTCTGAGTCACTTTTCCCCTGTCTTCCTGGACTTCTGATGGGTGGACCCTCCAGCTCTGCTCCTCCCTGGTTCTGCTGGTTACGTCCTTCATTGTGCCTACAGAGCAGTGGTTTTCCCATCCTGGGGAGCCAAGAATCAATGTTTTGTGAATCCAGATACCCAGACCAGGGCTCTAGAGATTCGGAATCACTAACACAGTGATGGGTCAGGGGAACCTTCACTTTTAAAGCTTATTTATTTATTTATTTGACAGAGATCACAAGTAGGCAGAGAGGCAAGCAAAGAGAGGAAGGGAAGCAGGCTCCCTGCTGAGCAGAGATCCTGATGCAGGGCTCGATCCCAGGACCCTGGGATCATGACCTGAGCCGAAGGCAGAGGCTTTAACCCACTGAGCCACCCAGGCGCCCCGGAACCTTCACTTTTAATAAACACTCCTGGGTAATTCTGAGAAACCTGATCAGAGATATTTCCTTTTTCCTGTCTTTCTGACTCAGTGGTCTTTCATCCTGACTGCAGAGTGGAGTTACCCGGGGAGCTTTTTAAAACCCATGCCCAAGCCCAAGCCCATCCAAGATATTCCAAATTAATTAACCTGGATTGGGGCCTGGACATCAGGATTTCTTTAAGTTGTCCAGGTGATTCCTATCTGCAACCAAAGGGAGAACCACTGGTCCAGTCTCACTGCCGTGTTTCCTAAAGTCAGGCCAACCTCACAGTCACCTCCTAAAGTCTCACTGAGCTTCCCCCTTTCCTGCTCTCCCAACCCCACACACACTCCATGATGCAGTCTGAATCACAGTTCTAGAACACCAGTTTAGTCCTCATTACTTCAGGTTAGAGTATATGAGCTCCTTAGCTCAAAGCCAGCACCCTCCATGTTGGGCCTCTAAGGACCTCTGCATCTTTACATCTCCCCCGGGTTCCCCTTAGTTGCCAAGCTCCCTCCTACTTCTGTCATCACTCTTGCTTTCCCCCTGCCTAAAACGCCCATGCACCTGGCTAATGCTTTCAGTTCAGGGGTGGCATGGTCTGGGAAAACTCCTCTCCATGTCCGGGCTTAGAGAGGAACCACTCCTTTTTCAGAAGCTCACCAGTGCATGCCTCTCTCAGAGCCCTCGTGACTGCTCTATATTGTAAATGTTGCATGTCGGTCTCACCCGACTGCACCCATCTTTTCCCTCAGCCTCTCTGAGTCCCAATAGAGATTGTGTGTACTCAGCAGGGCTTGGTGAACATTTGTGGAAGAAGTGAATGAATGAGTCAGTGAATACCTCACTCTCTCCTGCTGTGCCCATTGCCAGTGCCTGCAGTCTCATTGCCATCCACAAATGGGTTTGTCTTCCTCAGTCCCAACATTCCTCCTTACTGCTGTGTTCCACATCTCTTTCTTTAAAAACTATTTGCACCAGGGCTTACCCAGCCCAGAACTAGGAGTGAGAACAGGTCACAGAATCCTTAGCTATTCTGGGTGAGGCACTTTCCATTCTTTAACACAACAGCCATACAAAGTAATCATTATCTTCTCCACTTTACAGCTAAGGAAACTGAGGCTCAGAGAGGTTGAAAGTGACTGTCTCAGGTTACAATGCTGGGGGTGGCTGAGCCAGAACTGGAACCCCAGAATCTGGCTCCGCAACTTCCAGCCCTTCTTGCTGGATCAGATGTACATCCAATGAAAGGTTGGGTCCTTTCATTGGCTGCATCCAGTGCAGCTCGGTGGGTGGGAAGGAGGAATAGCTACCCAAGACTCAAGCTGACAAAGCAACTCAGTTCCCATGAATGGGCGGGCCCTGGGGCAGTCCCCCAATTCAGAGCTTCATGTTGTACCCAAGCAACCTATCCATATTGCCACCCTCCAGCAAATATGTTTAGGATGTGTGGTCCATACGAACAAGGACTTTTTCCTACTTTGGTCACTGATGCATCCAGAGTGCCTAGAATAGTGCCTGGTGTCAGGTTACTGTAATACATTTTTGTTGTTGTTGTTGTTGTTTAATGGGAAAAAAAGAGTGAACTAACAACAGTCGTCCTACTGAAAGTACTCAGTATAGTCCTCCTCAGTGCTGTGCAGGATTTTAGAACCCAGTTCTCCAAAGAACCCACTTATATGGGGTTGAAAATTTGTTCTTCTTTCTCCCGTGATGTGTTCTTCCCCTTTTCACATGTGGAGAGTGAAAAATTTTAAGTGCTCATTGGCAGAAATACACCTTAAGATCTTCTAATGAAAAGCCCCTTAAGAGGTGAAAAAATGTCCTGAGGTTCCTTTAATTCCAAAATAGTAATCCTGGGCGGCACCACCTCGTGAGACCATGAGGTTTTGTAGCTGTTTATAAACCTGAAAATTGGTTCTAACTCATCACCATGAGGTATTGCTTGACTCTGACTTTGACTCTGACTTTCAAGTCCTCTCTGAGTCTGACCTTGAGTTCTCATCTCATGATACCAACACCATTGAAGTAGGCTCAGATTGTTCTATATCCAAACAAAACACATGCAGGAAGGAGCTGTACTATGACTTTTTTTTTTTTTTTTTTGGTGCTTAATTCTATTCCTAGTCATTGTTGTTGTTTTTTTTTTCCATTTTATTTATTTTTTCAGCGTAACAGTATTCATTGTTTTTGCACAACACCCAGTGCTCCATGTTTTTTTAAAGATTTTATTTATTTATTTGACAGAGAGAGAGATCACAAGTAGGCAGAGAGGCAGGCAGAGAGAGAGGAGGAAGCAGGCTCCCCGCGGAGCAGAGAGCCTGATGCGGGGCTCGATCCCAGGACCCTGAGATCATGACCTGAGCCGAAGGCAGCGGCTTAATCCACTGAGCCACCCAGGCGCCCCTGTACTATGACTTTTTAATCCAATGAGAATGAAGAGATGAGTGACTGGGTTCTCTAGTTCACTTCTGCTGTAGCAGTGTGCCCTCATTACATCTCACCAGACCTTGATTTCTCAATGTCTGAGAAAGACAGACACTTATTCTCTCAAGCACAAAAGAAACCTAGGATAAGAACTGTAAAATACAAATATAAGAACGAGAGTTAGATGGGGCCTCAGAGGTCACCTAAGTTTGGCCAAGCACCCCCTTTATAGATGAGAAACATGAGACAGAGTGGCGTACATTAGTTTCCTATTGCTGCTGTAGCAAATAATCACAAACATGGTGGCTTCAAACAGTATGCATGTATTCTCATTCAGTGCTGGGGTCAGAAGTTAGGGATGAGTCTTACAGGGCTAAAATCAAGGTGTCCACAGGACCAGTTCCTTCTGGAGGCTCCAGGGGGGAATCCATTCCTTGCCCTTACAGCTTCTACAAGCTGCCAGCACCCCTTGGCTTCTGTCCGCATCATTCCCATCTCTGCTTCCGTGGTCACATCACCTTCTTATCTCTGACTTTGATCCTCCTGCTTCCCTCTTATAAGAACCTTTGTGATTACCATGTGAATGCTCCAGGATGGTCTCCTTATCTCAAGATTTGTAATTTAACCACATCAGTGAAGTCCCCTTTGCTATCTAAGGTAATGTTACAAATTCTGGATTTTAGGACATAGACATCACTAGAGATCATTATCCGACCTATCCCATAAAGAGATTTGCTTAAGTTGACAGCAGGAGGAAGCAGCCAGGTCCAGGACTGAGGTCGTTCAGCTGCTCCTGTTTCTCTTCCACCTGGCTGTCAGCAGAGGCCTCTCTGTCATTCAAGATTAAGTAAAACTTAAACCAGCCCTCGTTCTAGGTTCTGTGAGTTTAATGCACTCTGAAAAATTGGGCTAACACCCCTACAGTGTCTTGTCAAGGTCACTGACACCCTCTGAGCTCCCACCACCACTGAACTCCTGATTTTACTGCATCTCAACTCTTCTCTGGACTCCTTGTCCCCTCCATTCTATGTTGGTCCAGGCAAGGGACTCCAACCCTTTCCTTGATCTACCCCAAACCACTCACATACACAATTATTGTCATTCATGCTATGTTCGTTTGTTCATTCATTCATTCATTCATAGTTCTCCAGGAGGACTGAGGTCAGGGTAGGCACAGGTATAACTGACTTGATAACACAACTGGTATTTATTACCATCCCTTCTCTGCCTCACTTTCCTACTCACTTTCCCAGGACTTCTTTAGATTACTTCCCAAATGAATTACTTGTACTCAAATTCTTATCTCAGGATCTGCCTCAGTAACAACTCAAACCAAGACTGTAAGCAAAATCAGTCCACTAGAGTTAGCAACATCAACGACGACAGTGTCTCCAAATGGTACCTGCCATCATGCACTTGTACTTCCAGGAAGGGGAGAAGGACCCCCACAGCACCTTTAGCCAGGGATACCTTTATATATAAAAACAAAAGGTTCTGGAAGGATGCTTTTTCCCACTCCCACCAAGAAATATTTCTTATCCTCAGTATTCCCTAAAGTCTTTTAATGAGGAATAGCATTTTTTTAATCCAAATATATGTCTAGCTTCCAAATTCTCCTGGAGAAAAGCATACAACATTCTAAATTCACATGAAGGCATAGTTGACCAATACCCAATCCGCTCTTGAGAAGAGGCTTCAATACAGGGATGGCTATGAGCACAGAAGATGCAGGCCTTGTGATAGAGGAGGACAGAGAGGGAAGTGGGCTAGCATCCAGAGCCAGTGCTGTGGCTGGATCCCACCCGCACAAACTCTGATCAGAACTCCCAGCCCCACCCTGAGGATTAGCTCCTACTTTCAACCTCAGCTCCATAACTTTCGTTGCTGAAAAGACCCGAGACAGATGACTCTGCCTGTGGAATTCTGACTGGATTAGATTCCTCAGCTCTGAGCTCCCTTCCAGCTGATCCACATCCTGGTCATTCACTACCAGGTGCAAGGCCTGGTATCTGTCTCCCTGGAAAAGCTGGGGGTTGGAATAAAGAGCCAAGAGTCCTAATCCTCCCCATCTGATGACTGAGCTTCTGGGAAGGAATCTAGCCTCTCCCCAGGAATTCTTGCATCTAGAAGAGGCATCTAACTGTGCTCACTGTAGATCATAATTTTTTCAGGTGCCACAGGCAAAAAGCAATGGAAGGCCCACCCTGGCTTGTGTAAACAGGAAGGAAAGGGTCTACCAGGTGACCTAGGATTGCTTCAGTGTTTTCAAGATTTCTCTCTCTCTACCTGTTGGTACTTTTGGTCCCTGTATGTTAGTTTATTCTCCATGACCTCATAGGGCTTTTTTCCATGCGGCAAGGAAGATGGCCACTGACAGCCTCAGATTCAAATATTTCCAGCATGTCAGAAGCAGGAGGCCATCTTTCCCACTTGGTGTCTACAAAACAGTCCCAAAGGAGGGCTCTGATTGGCCTGACTTGGTCATCTACTCATTTCTGAACTAATCTCTGCAACCAGCAGGGGATGGTTCACTGGTCCAGCCTGGGTCACCTGCCCACCCTGTGACTGAAGTAGCGGGGCAGGATGTGCTATCAGGGGAAGGCACAGGGGGAAAATCAGGTTCAGCATGATTTTTAGCCCCCAGCTCATCTACATGTATCTGATAGCATGGTCCATCGTGGACGCTGGGGGAGAATGACAACACAGGAGTCAGGAAAAAGTGAGCATGAGGGAGAGTAAGTGCAGAGGGTACAGAGCCTGTGAAGGTAAAATTGCTCTTCTTATCCTTGGAATGCAGTAGATTCAAACAGTGAAGCTGAGGAAAGCACTCCCTGGTGGGCACAGAACCCAGAATGATGTCACTCCTCCGGGAAGAAGAGGGAGTTTCTTTAGAAGTGGAGACAGCAAACACCTCCAGCTTTATGTTCTCACAGTGTAAAATACAGATAGTAGTGCTGGGCTCCTCAGACTTGTCCAAGGTTCTACAGAAGCAGGACCTGAGATGGGATTCCTGGTGGGCGTGCTTTCAGGAGAAAGGAAGGAAGTGGGATAGAACAGAGGAAGAAACCAAGAATGATGCAGGTTCAGCTGAATTCTAATTCAGCTTAGTAGCATCTATGGCACCACAGAGTTATCCTGTCTCAAGATAAGGAAGTAGGCTTTTGCACCCCATATCTGTCTATCATTGGCTGAGGGTCACCTCCAGAGGAAAAGCAGTCATTTCTAGTCAGTCCAAGGCTCAGAAGAAGGAAGAAGATGAGAGCTGGGAGTGCCAAAACTCACATGGCTGGAGGCAGGGTATATGGCAAATTAAAGGGTATCTGGTGTGCCTCAACAGCATCCCCTATTCAAATGCCCTTCGCAATGCTGGGAGTTATCATTATCATAATTTTTATCTTATCCCTGTTGTGTAAAAGTAATAGTAAACATTGAATAATGCATGATTCTCTGCCTGACACTGCACTCAGTAACACAGGCATTCATAGGCAGTGGGAATCTGGAAAAACCTAGGTTCGTATCCTGTTCCAGCCCTGCCATGGACTAGTTATGTGATTTGGGATTTCTAATTTAACCCCTTTGAGTTTCAGAGTTGTAATCCACAAAATAGGCTAATAACCAGAGCTACTTCCTGGGACTGTTGTGAGGATGACATGAGATCATCTTCAGAAGCTCTTGGTGTGGCACTTGGAGCAGGGGAAGCTCTCAAGTGATTCTTAGTTATTACTAGCTTCTGTGACTGGACTGCCCAAACAGTCAGCAATTGAGCTCATAGACATGTGGAGGTCATGAGGATACTAAATAGTTTCACAAAGATAGGAATAAGAATTTGCATCTTGTAAAAGATGAAGTCAACTGTGTTTAAAAAAGCGAATCAAAAAAAAAAGGATGTGAAAGCCCAACCTAAATGCAGCCTTGAGGATGTATGCTATTCAGCAAGATGGTGTGGGGTGTGAGAACCTTTGCAGCCATTCCTCAGTTCCATGCAGGTCACAACTCACAACAAAGGGGCCTCACCGCCAGCTTTGAGAAAGATTTGTCAGCACCTTTCACCAGCTCTAATTTGATGGATCAGCTCTTCCTACCTATAAGCAACAAGGATGTATGCCCAGATATACGTTATAGATTAGCTCAGGCTCTTACATCAGACAAAGCCAGGGCGTGTCCTGGTTTCGTGCTCTGACAACTACACGGCCATAAACGTATCATTTAGCCTCTCTGAGTTTCATTTCCTTCTCAGTTAATAAGGGGAGATAATATCTGCACTTAGAGTTATTATAGAGAATTAAATTAAGTGATATTTATAAACACTTCAATCAGCGCCTGGTTCTTAAATCAGTGCCTGCTCACAACAAGCAGCAATTATTGTTATTATTGATGTTAATATGTTCAACCGATATTCTTGATCACCTACTGTCCCTGGTAGTGGGAAGATATTGGCAAGAAAAAAACATGAGGTTCTTGCTGTTACGGAGCTTCCATTCAAATGAAAAGAAGTAGTAAATAAACAAGAAATATGCTAGGGCATGGTTAACTGTTGTACCCAGAATTAAAATTGGGCGATGGGATAGAATGATGAGATACTTTAGTCTGGCCTCTCCTTTAGAAAGGAGGCGAGCTTCATGCTGAGATCTGAAAAAACAGGATGGCACCAATGATGAATGTTCCAGGCAAACTACAGACAGGCAGAGGTCGCAGCTAGTGCAAAGACCCAGAGGTAGAAGTGAGTTGGGCATGGTTAGATCAAGGTCCATATGTTTAAGGGACACACAAGAGGCTAAAATGGCTGGAGTCCAGTGGGAGACTATGGTGAACAGAAAAAGGTAAGTTTGGAACAGTATAGAGAAGAGACCATGCAGGATTTTGTAAGCAAAGTGAGGCACTTGGATCTTAATCCAAATGGAATAGAAATCAACAGAAGGATTTTCAGCTAAAGAGATATTATCTGAAATGAGCTTTTTAAAGTTCTCTTGAATTATTTCATCCAATTTTTAAAGAAGCAACAATACCATGATACAAGATCTTCCAGAAAATTAAGAACACATGAACACTTCTTAATTCATCATATAAGGCTGGTATTATCCTAGCAACAAAGCCAGACAGACAACATTAGAAAATTAATACCCACAAGAACATAGATGCAAAAGTCCTTAACAAAAGCAATCTGGATCCAGCAGTATGTGTTTAGTGACTTTTCTTCTGACCCCTCAGCAGCAGCCTTCCAGAACTCCCTCTCCTAGCTCCACTCATGGTTTAATTCCAATATTAAGCCTATTAAATCACTAATACTTGTAAAAAAAAATGCATTTGACAAAATGCAACACACATTCATGGTAAAATCTCTCAATAAAATTGATGGGACTTCTTCAATCTGGAAAAGGATATCTGTTAAAAAACCTACAGTTAGGGGCGCCTGGGTGGCTCAGTGGGCTAAGCCTCTGCCTTCGGCTCAGGTCATGATCTCAGGGTCCTGGGATCGAGCCCCACATTGGGCTCTCTGCTCAGCAGGGAGCCTGCTCCCCCCCCTTCTCTGCCTGTCTCTCTGCTTACTTGCGATCTCTCTCTCTCTCTCTGTCAAATAAATAAATAAAATCTTAAAAAAACCCAAAAAACCTACAGCTAACTCCATACTTAATATAAAAGGGATAGGTTTATCCTTGAGACCAGGAACAAGGCAAGGATGTCCCTCTCACTCCTCCCATTTAACGCTGTACTAGAGGTTCTAGCCAATGCAGTAAGGCAACAAAAAGGAATAAAAACATCCAGATTGGAAAGGGCAAAGTAAAACTGTCTTATTTACAGATAACATGATTCTTTAAAAAAAAAAAAAGATTTTATTTATTTGAGAGAGAAAGTTTGAGAGCACAAGCAGGGGGAACAGCAGAGGGAGAGGCAATCTCCCCCCTGAGAAAGGAGCCCAATGCAGGACTCAATCACAGAACCCTGAGATCATGACTAGAGCTAAAGGCAGATGCTCAACTGACTGAATCACCCAGGCGCCTCACAGATGACATGATTCTTATGCAGAAAATCATAAGGGATCTATCAAAAAACAAACATACCAACAAACTAATAAACCTAAATTACTTTAAATAATAAATTCAATGACAAACAATCCAATTTTAAAATAAGCAAAGGATTGGTGTAAACATTTCACCAAAAAATATATTTCATGGCTAATAAGTACATGAAAATATGCTGAACAGCATAAGTCAGTAAAAAAATACAAATTAAAACTAAAATGAGCTAACTAGTGCAGCCACTCTGGAAAGCAATATGGAAGTTCTTCAAAAAGTTAAAAATAGAGCTACCCTATGATCCAGCAACTGCACTACTAGATATTTACCCAAAGGATTCAAAAATAGTTATTAAAAATAAATAAATAAATTTTAAAAAATACAAAAATACTAATTTGAAGGGATATGTGCACACTGATGTTTCCAGCAGCATTATCAACAATAGCAAACTATGGAAAGAGCCCAAATGTCCATTGACTGACGAATAGATAAGGAAGATGTGAGATAGATATATATTTTTATATATTTATATATATTTATATTATGTATATATATAGTACACACACAATGGAATATTCCTCAGCTACAAAAAATAATCAAACTTTGCCATTTGCAATGATGTAGATGAAGCTAGAGAGTAACTATTTTGCTGGGGCGCCTGGGTGGCTCAGTGGATTAAGCCGCTGCCTTCGGCTCAGGTCATGATCTCAGGGTCCTGGAATGGAGCCCCGCATCCGGCTCTCTGCTCTGCAGGGAGCCTGCTTCCCCCTCTCTCTCTGCCTACTTGTGATCTCTCTCTCTGTCAAATAAATAAATAAAATCTTTAAAAAAATATTTTGCTAAGTGAAATAAGTCAGTCAGAAAAAGACAAATACCATATGATTTCACTCACATGTGGAATTTAAGAAACAGAGCAAATGAATGTGGTGGGAGTGGGGGAGAAGAGGCATACCAAGAAACAGACTCTTAACTATAGAGACAAAACTGATGGTTACCAGAGGCAAATGGGTGAGGGGATGGATGAAATAGGTGATGGGGATTAAGGAGAGTACTCGTGAAGAGCACTAGATGTCATGCGCAAGTATTGAACCACTAAATTCTGTATTCAACTAATATTACACTGTATATTAACTAACTGAAATTTAACTAAAATCTTTGGGGGAAACCCTAAAATGAGATATCACTACATCCCTACTAGAACTGTCAAAAATATTGACAATACCAAGTGTTGACAAAGATATGCAGAAACTGGAACCCTCATACATTGCAAGAGGGAACATAAAATAGCACAGCTACTTTGGAAAATATTTTGGTGCCTTCATAAAAAGATAATCATCTACTCCTAGCTCTCTAACCAAAAGAAATGAAAACATGTCCACATGAAGACTTGTATGGAAATTTTTGTCGTATTATTCATAACAGCCAAAAACTGAAAATAACCAAATGTCCATCAACTAGTAAAAAGATCATCAGAATTTGGTGTATTTCAGCATAAGGTGGCAGGGGATAAAAGTATAAGAAAGGAGGTCAGTTAGCAGTCTGTTGCATTGGTTCAAGTTGAAGGAGATGGTGGCTTAAACCCACATGGTAGCAGCAGGGGGGATAAGAACTTGTAGGATTCTGGACACACTGGCCTTGTAGAGTTGACAAGACTGCTCATGGTTTAAACATACAATGAGGAAAGAGAAAGGTAAGAGGAATTGTGCTGTGATGATAGTCGTGTTCTATTTTGCAGTTAAATTCTGAAGGATCTTCAGCACCCACTGCTGAAGGCTTTGGCCAGAATGTGAGTAGAGAGACAGGGAGCTGGGAGGGAGAAATTTTTCTTTTTCTTTTTCTTTTTTAAAAGATTTTATTTATTTATTTGACAGACAGAGATCACAAGTAGGCAGAGAGTCAAGCAGAGAGAGAGTGGGGGCAGAGGGGTGGGGGGAAGCAGGCTCCCCGCTGAGCAGAGATACAGGGCTGGATCCCAGGACCCTGAGATCATGACCCAAGCCGAAGGCAGAGGCTTAACCCACTAAGCCACCCAGGCACCCGGGAGTAATTTTTCTAAGTGCAGATCCTGTGGTCTGATTCAACCACATCAAAATTGCTAAAGGTTAGGCCATGTAATCTACATTTTTGCAAATTCCCTCAGATGATTCAGAAACACTGCAAGGTTGCAGGCATTATTATTTTAATTTGTTGTTTTGTTTGTTTTTATATATGTTATATATAACATACCTATGTCATATACATTTATTTGGGTTTTCTTCAATTTCTTTCCTTAATGTCTTATAATTTTCAATATATAGGTCTTTTGCCTCCTTGGTTAAATTTATCCCTGGGTGCTTTATTATTTTTGATGCAATTATAAATAGGATTGTTTTCTTCATTTCTCTTTCTCATAGTTGCTTATTAGTATAAAGAAATGCAACCGATTTCTGTATATTGATTTTGTATCCTGCAATTTTACTGAATTCGTGTATTAGTTCTAAAAGATTTTTTTAGTAGTCTTTAGGGATTTCTTTATATAATATCATGTCATTTGTAAATAGTGACAGTTTTACTTCTTCCTTTCTAATTTGGATGACTTCTCCCACCCCCATAGTACTGGCCAGGACTTCCAATACTATGTTAAATAAAAGTGATGAGAATGGGCATCCTTGTCTTGCTGCTGACCTCAGCGGAAAGGTTCTCAGCTTTTCACCATTGAGTATGATGTTTGCTGTGGGCTTGTCATATATGGCCTTTATTATATTAAGGTATGTTACTTCCACACCCACTTTATTGAGAGTTTTTGCCGTAAATGAATGTTGAAGTTTGTTAAAAGCTTTTTCTGCACCTCTTGAGGTAAGCATAGGATTTTTATCCTTCCTTTTGTTAATGTGGTATATCATATTGATGGATTTTGTATGCTGAACCATACTTGCATTCATAGAATAAATCCCACTTGATCATGATGTGTGATCCTTTTAATGGATTGTTAAATTCATTTTGCTAATATCTTGTGGAGGATTTTTGCATCTATATTCATCGGAAATATAGGTTTATAATTTTATTTTCTTATAGTTTTAGAAAGAGGTGATGCTGACCTCAAAAAATGAGTTCAGAAGAGTTCCCTCCTCTTTTATTTCTTGCAAGAGTTTGAGAAGAATAGGTATTAATTTTTTTTTTGAACGTTTGGCAGGATTCCCTAGTGAAGCCATCTGGTCCTGGACTTTGTGGGTAGGTTTTTGATTACTGATTCAATCCCCTTACTAAAATTGGTCTGTTCAAATTTTCTACTTCATTATGATTAAATCTTGGTAGGTTGTATGCTTCTAGGAATATACCCATTATGATTAAATCTTGGTAGGTTGTATGTTTCTAGAAATATATCCATTTCTTCTAATTTGTCCAATTTGTTGCCCTATCATTGTTCATAGCAGTCTCATGATTCTTGGTATTTCTGTGGTATCACTTGTAACTTCTCCCCTCTCTCTCTCAATTTATTTATTTATTTATTTATTTATTTATTTATTTATTTATTTTTGGTGAGTCCAACTAAAGGCTTGTCAATTTTGTTTATCATTTCAAGGAGTCAACTCTTAGTTTCACTGATCTTCTCTATTTTCTTTTTAGAATCTATTTCATTTATTTCTGCTCTGGTCTTTGTTATTTCTTTCCTTCTATTGACTTTGGACTTTGTGTATTCTTTTTCTAGTTCCTAAGTTGTAAAGTTAAGTTGTTTAATGGAGACTTCTCTTGGCATAGACATTTATCACTATAGACCTCCCTCTTAGAATTGCTTTTGCTTCATTCCACACATTTTGTTATATTTCCATTTTCATTTGTCTCAAGACTTTATTTCTCTTTTGAGTTCTTCTTTGATTCATTGGTTGATCAGCAGTATGTGTTTTAATCTCCACATATTTATGAATTTTACAGTTTTTTTCATGTAATTAATTTCTAGTTTCATACCATTGTGGTCAAAAATATGCTTGATATAATTTTAATCCTCTTAAATTTATTAAGACTTGTTTTGTAGCCTAATATGTCATCTATCATGGAAAATGTTCTGTGTGCACTTAAAAAGAATATGTATTCTATTGCTTTGGGATGAAATATTCTGTATATACAGTCCATCTGGCCTAACATGTAGTTTAATGCCAATGTTTCCTCATTGATTTATGCCTAGATGATCTAACCATTGTTGTATGTCATGTATTAAATCCCCTAATATTATTGCATTGCTTTCAATTTCTCCCCTTATGTCTATTAATATTTGTTTTATATATTTAGGTGCTCCTATGTTGGGTGCATAAATATTTACAAAAGTTATATCCTCTTGTTGGATTGATCTCTTTATCATTATGTAATGCCCATCTTTGGCTCTTATTACAGTCTTTGTTTCAAAGTCTGTTTTGTAATGATAGGCATATAGCTACTTCAGCTTTCTTTTGGTTTCCATTTTCATGGAATATCTTTTTCCACCCCTTCACTTTTTTTTTTTAAATATTTTATTAATTTGACAGAGAGAAATCACAACTAGGCAGAGAGGCAGGCAGAGAGAGAGGAGGAAGCAGGCTCCCTGCAGAGCAGAGAGCCCGATGCAGGGCTCGATCCCAGGACCCTGAGATCATGACCTGAGCCGAAGGCAGCGGCTTAATCCACTGAGCCACCCAGGCACCCCTCCACCCCTTCACTTTAAGTGTGTGGGTCTTAACATCTGAGGTGAGTCTCCTGTAGACAGTGTAGAGATGGGTCTTTTTTTTTTTTTAAATCTATTCAGCCATTCCATGCCTTTTGATTGGGGAATTCAGTCCATCAACATGTGAAGTAATTATTAACAGTTATGTACCTATTGCCATTTTGTTAATTGTCTACTGGCTGTTTTTATAGTTCTTCTCTGTTCCTTTCTTCTTTTCTTGCTCTCTTCCTTTGAGATTTGTTGAATTTCTATAATGTTTATATCCCTTTCTCTTTTGTGTATTTACTACAGGTTTTTGCTTTGTGGTTATGATAAGGCTTTCATACAGCCACTTGTATCTATAACAGTCTATCTCAAGTTGATAAGAACTTAAGTTTGATCTCATTCTAAATTTTTCCTGCTTTAGGCTTTCATACAGCCACTTGTATCTATTACAGTCTATCTCAAGTTGATAAGAACTTAAGTTTGATCTCATTCTAAATTTTTCCTGCTTTTGCCTTTTAACCTTCATACTAGCTGTATGTGATTAACCCACTACCTTTGTTATATATTTACCTTTTCATGTTTCTTGTTTCTTTCACATTTCATGTCACCAATTAGTGCTCTTTCTTCAGCTTAAAGATGTCCCTTTGACATTTCTTGGAAAGTCAGTTCAGTAGTGATGAACTACTTTAACATTTGATTGTCTGAAAAATATCTTTCCTTCAATTCTGAATGATGAATTTTCTGGATAAAGTGTTCTTGGTTGGAACTTTGTTTCTCAAAGCACTTTGAACATATCATGTCACTCCTGGCCTATAACATTTTTGCTCAAATATCTGCTGATGGTCTTACAAGGGTTCCCTTGTATGTAATTAGTTTTCTCTTGCTGCCTTCAAGAGTCTCTCTTTGTCTTTAACTTTTGAGATTTTAATTATAGTGTGTCCCAGTGTGTGTCTCTTTGGGTTCATCTTATGCAGTACTCTCTGTGCTTCCTGAGTCTGGATATCTGTTTTCTTCCCAGGTTAGGGAAATTTTCAGCCATTATTTCATCAAACAAAATTTCTTCCCTTTTCTCTCTCTTCTCCTTCTGGGAGCCCCATGAATGTTAGTCTGTTTGATGTTGTCCCATAAGCAACTTTAGCTACATTAACCTTTTTTCATTCTTGGTTTTTTTTGTTTGTTTGGTTTTGGTTTTTGCTACTCTGATTAGGTGAGTTCCACTGTCTTGTTTTTGATTTGACTAATCTTTTCTCCTGCTTCATCTAGTCTGTTGTTGAACCCCTCTACACTATTTTTCAGTTCAGTTGCAGTCTTACATCTCCAGAAGACACTGATGTTCTAGAGCACAGCAGAGGGAGAATATATAGTTTCCACCCTCTGTGGTGTCTGCAAAGGATTACAAATTAGCTCCTAGATGTGTTTTAAATAGGAAGCCTATCCCTCAAGCCACAGCTATGATGATAAGCTAATAGTTCTTTTACACAGAAAGACCAAGCTCTTGCATCTGTTGCTTCTTGGTGTACCCTGAGGTGGTAGCTGTTTAAGAACTCTTTCTCTATTTGACTCCTGGGGGACTCACAATCATAAGCTTCACTGGCCAAATAATGTAGAGGTATCCCCTACCAGCAGCTATAAAAATCAGGGTGTCAGACAAAGGTATGAGCTCCGTTCTGGGTGACACTGATTATTACAGTCCCATATGACCTGGAAAGCAAGCTCCCCTGGCCTCCAGAACCAGGAAGTCAAGAGGCATCCTCTGGGTGGCAGCCACAAAGATTAGGGTACCAGAAACATGAAAGAGCTCCCTTCCAGGAGATACAGATGCTCTGGAGCACAGCAAAGGAAGGGTTCAAAGATGTACCCACTGGACTCCATCCCTAGAGAGTGTTCCAGCTCCTAGATGTGTGTTTTAAATAGATACCTACCCCTCAGGCTGGCACTTTAAGCAGGTTGACTTCCTTCACTTCACAAAGTCTGGGTGTTGTTGACTGCCTCTGAGCTGGGCCCTGAGGCAGCTAAATCTGAGCTCTTGAGTTCTGTTAAGAACCATTTCTCAGATCACTACAATCTTACAGGTCTTGGGATATGAGTTCTGTTGGTTTTCAAAGTGTTTCAGGGGGTGATCTCTCAGGTGCAAGTCCTTTAGGACTTGGGGTTCCCTATGTGGAGTTTGAACCTTTTGCTCCTTGGAGTGAATCTCTGGGCTTTGAGTTTTCTCCTGGCTATGGGTTGCTGTAGTCAGGGTAGAGTTTATGTGAGATTGTGTCCTAGTCTCTCCTACCTGCTTCTGTATAGGTTTTTTTTTTCTCTTATTTGCCCCATGTGTAGCCATCACTCAGCCAGTCTTCAGGTTTTTTAATGAGGAAATTTCTCCATATGTATCTGTAGACTCAAGCGTGTCTGTGGGAGAAGGTGAGTTCAGGATCTTCCTACATCACCATCTTGAAACACAAGGCGTAAAGCGTCATAATGCTTGACTTTTGTTAATTGGTTCCTATAAACTTGTCTAATGTCTCTCTTCAGTGTCATCAGCATAGGTGTCCTATTCTCATTCACAGTTCTTAAGCCCCAAGAACACAAGATCAAAAGTCCAGCATTCTCCATGAACTCTGTTCATTCATACTTAAATTGCTTGCCCAGAGTGAGTAGCACCACTCCCAAGGGAGTGCATGACTTTGAAGAATAAAGAGTGACCAGACTTATTTGTGGAGCATAACAAAGAACACAGAGGACATGGGGAGATGGAGAGGAGAGGGAGTTGAGTGAAACTGGAAGGGGAGATGAACCATGAGAGACTATGGACTCTGAAAAACAATCAGAGGGTTTTGAAGGGGTGGGGGGTGGGGTGGGAGGTTGAGGAACCAGGTGGTGGGTAATAGGGAGGGCACGTACTGCATGGAGCACTGGGTGTGGTGCAAAAACAATGAACACTGTTATGCTGAAAATAAACAAATAAAAAAAAATTGGGAAAAAAAAAAAAAAAGAATGACCAGAGCTAGTGTCTCCAGTTTCCCATGCCTTGCCCTCTCACTAAGGAACATTTTACAGTGATAAAACCACAACTCCTAGATGAACCACAATAAATTATTTAGATTTCAGTGAATTCACAAGCATTCCCACCAAACCTTTAAATTGGTCTTACTCTCTTTTCTCTCTGCCAATGCTTTCCTCTTCTTAAAACTACTGATAGTAGAAGATTTGTGAAACCTGAGTTTGAATCCTTATATACCACCTAATGAGCTATGTGACCTTTTTCTAGTTCTGGGTCTCAATGAGTTTATCTGTAAAGGGAACATGGAACAACGTCAGTGATTCTTAATTCTGGTTGTGTGTTAGAATCACTGGGGGAGAGTTTAAACTTTATAGATGCCCTGGCCACACCCCAAATAATTGCATCATAATCTTGGTAGTGGAACCCAGGCATCAGTATTCTTGGAAGATCCTCCAAGTTGATTCCAATTACAGCCAAGACTCAGAACCATTAATCTAACTGATGAATAAGGATTCTCAAATTTCTTTCTCTGATTTATGTTTTCCTTGCCTCCATGACCACACCAATGGCTACCAGCCAAAGGCAGGGGTTATTGGGGATGCTGTATTATTATAGCTGGTGGCTAACTAGTACTCAGAGGGTGCATCTACTCAGGTTGATGAGGACCACAACCAGCCTGGATGCTGAAGAACCAGTATTTGAAGGTGTGCTCTCGAGCAGGTAAGCAAAACCAACCTCCCTGGATTGCATTCAAGATCCTGCCTTGGTGTGCCCTAAATTAGGAAAAACTATCACTCTACAGGAAGCAGGAGCTGGAGCTCATGAAGACATTGTCTAGAAGCTTCCAGGGACTACAGAAATGCAATGATGAGTTGATTTTCATCCTTTGTTTGTGCCAGTTGGAGTGAGTCAAAGAGAAGGCATGCTGACTTCACAAAGCAGAGACTATTTTTAAAAATTAACTTGACTTTTTAAGAGATTGATCATATGTAAGCATTAGGTAGCAGAATCTTGGAGAATTTTTTATTTACCTTTTTGATAATTAAACATTCTTCAAGAATATAACAATAATACATTATTAAATGCTCATAAAACATTAAAAACACATGTACAAATATGTTATTTTGGTTTACATAAATGAGATCATGAGGCACCTGGGTGGCTCAGTCATTAAGTGTCTGCCTTCAGCTCAGGTCATGGTCTCAAGGTCCTGAGATCGAGCCCCGCATCTGAGGCAAGATCCACTGAGTCCCTGCTCAGTGGGAAGCCTGCTTCTTCCTCTCCCACTCCCTCTGCTTGTGTTCCCTCTCTCACTGTCTCTCTCTCTGTTAAATAAATAAATAAATAAATAAATAAATAAAATTTTAAAAATGAGATCATATAATTCATATTGTTTTGTGACCTATTTTTACTACTTAGCAATAAATATTTTAGATTTAAAAAATTTTTTTGATTTAAATTCAATTTAGTTAACACATACTATATTATTAGTTACAGGGGTAGAATTTAGTGATTCATCTGTTGCATAGAATACCCAGTGTTCATTACATCAAGTGCCCCCCTTAATGCCCATCACCCAATTACCCCATCCCCCACCCATCTCCCCATAGCAACCCCCAGTGTTTTTTTTATAGTTAAGAGTCTCTTATGGTTTTCATTCCTCTCTGTTTTCATCTGATTTTATTTTTTCTTCCCTTTCCCTATGTTTATCAGTTTTGTTTCTTAAATTCCACATATGAGTAAAATACGGTATTTGCCTTTCTTTGACTAGCTTATTTCACTTAGCATGATACCCTCTACTTTTATCCACATCATTGCAAATAGCAAGATTTCATTCTTTTTTTTAAAGATTTTATTTATTTATTTGACAGACAGACAGATCACAAGTAGGCAGAGAGGCAGGCAGGGGGGGGGGGGAAGCAGGCTCCCTGCTGAGCAGAGAGCCCGCCCGATGTGGGGCTTGATCCCAGGACCCTGAGTTCATGACCTGAGCTAAAGGCAGAGGCTTAACCCGCCTAGCCACCCACACACACCAAGATTTCATTTTTTTGATGGCTGAGTAATATTCCTCTGTGTCTCTCTCTGTGTGTGTGTGTGTGTGTGTGTGTACCACATTTCCTTTATCCATTCATCTGTCAATGGACATCTGGGCTCTTTCCATATATTGACTATTGTGGACATTGCTGCTATAAACCTTGGGGTGCATGTGCCCCTTCGAATCACTGTTTGTATCCTTTGAGAATCCTAGGAAATTTGTACGAAGCTAAGTTGCATGGAAATCCCCAAACATGTTTTATTTCTATGGATTTAGAAATTTCCCATTATTCTGTATGATATAAATCATTCTTAAAAATGTAAAACAAAGAATTTGAAGATAAGACTGTATGAAAACTTCAAACTCCCTTCTTCCTATTTTAGCCACCGTACTTCTAAGTCCACACCAGGTTTCCCATCTCAGCACAGGGCAACATCTAAAAACCCTGAAGCATCCTGATTCAGTTCTTTCACACCTTTATACCTAAGCCATCAGCAAACCCTGATGGCAAGACCTTCATACTGTATTCCTAGTGTGATCTTTCCCCCAACTGTTTTCTAAGCCACTGTCATCTCTGTCCTGCATCTAGTTCTAACACCTATTTGCCCTGTGACCCAACAAAGGAAGGGTTGGTGTAGCTAACCTCTGAGGTCTCTGCTATATTAAGAGTCTAGTCTTACTTATAGAAGGGAGTGAGCTAAGTACTCACTGTGTCCCAGGTGCTCTATTTCTCTTATTTCATTTCATCCTCACTCCAACCTAGTGAGACAGGTACTATTATTCCCCCTTTGAAGAGATGAGACCATTGAGACTCAGATATTGCTGGCTGCCAACCCCAGGGCCCCTCTCTCTTGCTTCCTTATTAACAGAGTCTGATTTGTTGAGGGGTCAGTGAGCCCAGCTCATGTGAATCAGTGTGTCAGGATTAGTCAAAACCAGTTTGGGTAACCATAATCTACTCTATCCAAAATCAATGCACAGAAATCAGTTGCTTTTTTATATACCAATAACCAGACAGAAGAAAGAGAAATTAAGGAGTCAATCCCATTTATAATGGCACCCCACACCATAAGATACCTAGGAATATACCTAACCAAAGAGACAAAGAATCTGTACTCAGAGAACTACAGAATACTCATGAAAGAAATTGAGGAAGACACAAAGAAATGGAAAAACGTTCCATGCTCATGGATTGGAATAACAAATATTATGAAAATGTCTATGCTACCTAGAGTAATCTATACATTTAATGCAATCCCTACCAAAATACCATCAACTTTTTTCAAAGAAATGGAACAAATAATCCTAAAATTTATATGGAACCAGAAGAGACCCCAAATAGCCTGAGGAATGTTGAAAAAGAAAAATCAAAGCTGGTGGCATCACAATTCCAGACTTTAAGCTCTATTATAAAGCTGTCATCATCAAGACAGTATGGTACTGCCACAAAAACAGACACATAGTTCAATGGAACAGAATACAGAGCCCAGAAATGGACCCTCAACTCTATGGTCAACCAGTCTTTGACAAAGCAGGAAAGAATGTCCAGTCTCTTCAACAAATGTTGTTTGGAAAATTGGACAGTCACATGCAAAAGAATGAAACTGGACCATTTCTTTACACCACACACAAAAATAGACTCAAAATGGATGAAAGACCTCAATGTGAGACAGGAATCCATCAAAATCCTTGAAGAGAACACAGGCAGTAACCCCTTCAACCTCATCTGCAGCAACTGCTTCTTAGAAACATTGGCAAAGGCAAAAATGAACGGTTGGGAATTCATTAAGATCAAAAGCTTTTGCACATCAAACAGTCAACAAAACCAAAAGATAGCCAACAGAATGGGAGAGGATATTTGCAAACGACATGTCAGATAAAGTGATAGTATCCAAAATCTATAAAGAACTTATCAAACTCAACACCCAAAGAACAAATAATCCAATCAAGAAATGAGCAGAAGACATGAACAGACATTTCTGCAAAGAAGACATCCAGATGGCCAACAGACACATGGAAAAAGTGCTCCACGTCACTCGGCATCAGGGAAATGCAAATCAAAACCACAGTGAGATACCACCTCACACCAGTCAGAATAGCTAAAATTAACAAGTCAGGAAACAACAGGTGTTGGCGAGGATGCGGAGAAAGGGGAACCCTCCTACACTGTTGGTGGGAATGCAAGCTGGTGCAGCCAGTCTGGAAAACAGTTTGGATGTTCCTCAAAAAGATGAAAATATAGCTACCCAATGACCCAACAATCACACTACTGGGTATTTATCCTAAAGATACAAATGTAATGATCTGAAGGGGGATTTGCACCCCAATATTTATAGCAGCAATGTCCACAATAGCCAAACTATGGAAAGAGCCTGGATGTCCATGAGAAGTTGAATGGATAAAGAAGATGTAGTATATATATACAATGGAATAGAGCCATCAAAAAAAATGAAATGTTGTCATTTGCAACGATGTGGATAGAACTAGAGGGTATTGTGCTAAGCAAAATAAGTCAATCAGAAAAAGACAATTATCATATGATCTCACTGATAGGAGGAATTTGAGAAATAAGACAGAGGACACAAGGGAAGGGAGGGAAAAATGAAACAAGACAACATCAGAGAGGGAGACAAACCACAGGAGACTGAATCTCAGGAAACAAACAGGGTTGATGGAAGGTAAGTGGGTGGGGGGGATAGGGCGCTGGGTGATGGACACTGGGGAAGGTATATGCTATGGTGAGTGCTGTAAATTGTATAAGACTGATGAACCACAGACCTATACCTCTGAAAAAAATAATAAATTTTATGTTAATTTTAAAAAAAAAGAAAGAAAGAAACAACTTGCCTGAAGACATGCAACTAGGAAGTAGCAGCAGCACAAGGCTGCAAAGTCACCTCTGTCTGTCTGTCTATAGAACCAAAGTGGACAGGTTCTCACCTCTGCCCCACCCCAGTTTAATTCCAACTCTATACCTCTGGGATAGCATGGGCTTAAACAAGCACGCAAGCATTTATGCTCTGCCACAGCTGACACTAGACCCTGATCCGAACACAGCTGTACCTCTTACCCTCCTCAGTGGGACCTTCCTGAACGTCAGTCCAGTGGGAGCCTGGATCTCTCCTCAGCACTGTGGAGACAACGGTCAGATGCCATCATAATAAACAGTGAGACTCGTTGGAAGCCTACCAGTGTTCTCACTTATCTGCATCATGGCATCCCTTCATTTCATGGTGCTTACATCTGTAGCTTGATTGACTACATTTTACTTGTTTTCTGGAGCTAAGGCTCAACAGGTACACCCTTCCTCCACACTAGCAGGGTTCTTACCAGTGGCCTCAGAAATCAAGACACTCACTTTCATACTGGATCCAGAGGGCTTGGGGTGGAGGGCAGTAATTAGAATGTCCCCTCTTCCCACTCCTGGCCTAATTCTGTGCCACAAAAATTTGGCCTATAGGTGTTCAAGCAAATAGATCTGAGAGATGCCAAAAGGTTGAGCCAACACAAATGTTTCTCCCATTGACCTGCTCCAAGGTGAGAAATTCCTACCCTTAGTCCTAGGAAATATAATATTCTTAGAGTGTACCTTTTGCAAAACAAATATAGAGAGGACAGCTCATCCCCCTTGATATACATAAGACTCTCATATGTTGCCTCCATTTATGGGGACATAAAGCCCAACTCTGTTTGGAACTATGTATATTTTAAATGTGATTTATTATTGTCTGTTTCTCATTCTCAATAGTCTGTGAGCTCATAAAGTATGAGTACAAGAGGCCTTATATTTTTTTACTTGCTTTTGGAGTTTGAGCATCGAGCATGGTACTAGACATTTAATAAGTATTTAATAAATCTAGATGGAAAGAATAAATGAATTGCAGCTCAAGGGAGAGTGAAAGGAGGTTAAGGCGATGAGTATAAATAACTTTTAAGAAGATTGTCTGAGAGAAGAGAGAATGAGTGGTAGTTAAAGAGGGACACAGAGGAAACCATTGTTAATGGCACACTGGGGAGAAAGGGATGGTAGAGGAGTAGCTGTCCACACACAACTCCAGGTGGCATCATTTACATCACATTGCATGTGATTGGCACACCCTACAGTAATGCAGTGCAGTGGCCCAGTTATGTAAGACAGAAGTAATAACTGATGGAGAAGAAGATAGGCAGGGCAGGATATAGAGCATAGGCTGGCCTTAATTGGGGTATTCATCCCTTGAGACTGGACACGTGAATACATTTGGGGTAAAGTGGGAGGCAGGAAATTAGGGCAGTTTTTGCACAATGTAAGCCTTTTTTGGTCGTATAGGAGATAACACCATCCAACAATGAGAGAACTGGGGTTCTGTGAAGAGTTTAAGAAAGTAATGAAGGTTTGAAAGGGAAGACAGAGTGGACTAAAGACCAGTAGAAGGACGTAACTAAACCACAAGGTATGCTCCAGGATCACAGACCCACTCTGGCACCAGTACAAGACTAGGAGACCTGGGACCACCCAAGAGAAAGAAGAGGAGACTGGAAAATGCACTTGGGGAGATGGTCATGGCTGGAGAGCAGTCTTCCATGCACGGTTTCTAATTCACAAATTACTGAGCAAAGCTCAGTAAGTAAATTGTCTAGACACAGAAAGCATATTCCTATCAGAACTACTATTTACAATCACTTGATTCTCTAGCTAGCAACCTGCGAAAGCCCATTTATTCATCAGAGTCCCTGAAGACATGAACTAATGCTGTATTAATCCTTCAGCGTCACCTCCCACTCTTCCTAATTATAACCTTTCTATGGGAAAACGTATGCCAGGTTCCAGATCAGTAGACCAGGAACACCCCTCCCAACCCCATCCATCACTGAGGCTCTCCCCTAGCTTCCCTGCCCAACACGTGGTGAGAGTTCAGAGCCAGGATCTTCAGTGGGACCAAAACGATAGCCCCAGAGCTTGTTAGCTGCATTCACCCACCCAGGCACTGGACCTGTATGCATTTGTAAAGGGATCAAGAGCTCCCCAGGATTCCAAATTCCCCACCGCTGGCAGGTCCTACCACTTGGGCTTGGGGGAGGGCGGTGATGGGGAAGGGCAATCTCAGACAAGTCTCCCCTTGATGGAGAAGTCACTCCTATTTCATAACACTTCACCCCTGAAAGAGAATTTAGACTCCGACCCAGCAGTTCTATTTCTAGGAATGTATCTGGTTGGAACGCCTGCACAAAGGTGCAAAGCTAATGCTCAAAGCTGTTCCCTGCAGCATTGTTTGTAATTTTAAAAAGCTGGAAACAATGCAAACATTCATCCGGGGGAGAATGGGTAAATTGATTGGGGTATCCTTGTGCTACCATACAGTGGGCCACCATGTGACCTCTAAAAGGATATGTAGATCTATAAGTAGCAACGTGTATATGACTAATACGTAACTGATTTTAAAGAGTGGATTAAAAACAGTATATGTGATATGAAGTTAGAGCTTTATAACAAAATATACACATGTTAAAATGTGTATATATATATATATATATATATATATATATATATATAGCACAAATGTGCTTAAAAACACCTTCTAGGATGAATGCCTAATCATTAACAGTGGTTACCTCTGCGGGAAGGATTGAAGTGGGGAGTGGTGGAGAAATGGAACTTTCATACTCTACTTCACACATTACAGAATTGCCAGAACTTTTTTATAATGAACCCATACTATTTCTATGATAAGAATAACATTTGAACTAATTTTTAAAGAATATATTAGGCATTGTAAATATGCCAGTGCACCATAAATTAATCTATAAATGGAATGTTTCCCAATGAAAATACCACAAGGGTTTCTTTTTTTTAAAAATATAACAAGCTCATTCTAAAGTTTGTATGGAAAAATTAATATACTGGAATAACAAGAAATTTTCTAAAAAGAAGAGAAATGAGAGGAGACAAATCCTAGGCACTAAAATGCACTATCAAAGCCACAATAATTAATAGAACTACCTGGGTAGGGACCCGTGATTAAACAGGCAAAGCAATTCAATAGAAAAGAGCCCAGAAAGAGACACAAATGCTTATGAAAATTTGTTATTGGATAAAGATGGCACTTCAAAGCAGTGGGGGCAACAAATCCTTCATTAAAGGGTATCAGGACAATTAAGTTGCCAGCTTGGTGGGGGGAGGAATTGAATCTCTCATTTGATACCTATTCCTAATAAATTCTAGGTAAATCTATACATAAAGATAAAAGCCATTTAAGTATTAGAATAAAGCACTAGAGGCTATGAGAATATTTTACACCACAGGAATGGAGAGTGCATTTCTAAGCAATATGCAAAGCCCAGAAGCCATAGAAGAAGTCACTGATACATTTGAATTGATAAAATTAAACATTTTCTACATGGTAACAAATATCATGAGCAAAGTAAAACAAATAAACTACAGACTGGACAAATACCTGCTTAATAAGTGTCAGGAGCCTAACTTTCTCTCTCTCTCTCTCTCTCTCTCTCTCTCTATATATATATATATATATACACACACACACACACACACACACACACACACACACACACACATATATAGTTTCTAAATAAAAATTTTAAAAGGTCAATGAACCCAATAGAAAAATGAGAAGAAGCATGAATAGGAAATTCACATAAATACATATACAAAGGGCTCATGGCCACATAAAAGATGGTCAGCCTCACATGAAACAACACAGTATCATTTTTCATCTAGTACCTTGATAAAGTGTCTTATTAAGTTTAGTAATAAAGTTTTAGTAAGGCCATGTGTAAGCAGTGTCAGTGAGAGGAGGTATGTCCTCTTTGGAAGGGCACTCGGCAGTATCAGAATAAAAAGGGTACCCATGCCTCGACACTGCATTCCCCTTCTAAAATTTCATCCTTCAGATATGCATGTGTGCAAAGATGTATATTCAAAGATTATAGAAGCAAAGACTAGACACAACCAACCTATTGTCACTGGGGAACTGGTAAAATAGACTGCAGTCTGTAGATGTCAGGGAATGAAACACAATGCAGCTCTGGAAAAGAAGGAGGGCATTTTAGGTATGCAGATGTGGAACAATCTTCACACTACTATTTCTTTTTTTTTTTTTTTAAGATTTTGTTTATTTATTGACAGAGAGAGATCACAAGTAGGCAGAGAGGCAGGTGGGGGGGGCAGGCTCCCTGCTGAGCAGAGAGCCCGATGTGGGGCTTGATCCCAGGACCCTGAGATCATGACCTGAGCCAAAGGCAGAAGCTTTAACGCACTGAGTCACCCAGGAGCCCCAATATACTGCTATTTCTTAGTGAAAATCCATGAGCAAAGCGGTGTTTAGTATGCTACAATTTGTGGACAAAAGGAGAAATAATATCTGTGTTCATGGAATCTCCAGAAGCACACACAAGAAAGTGGTACAGTGTTTGCATCTGGGCAGGGAGATCAATGACTACATGGTTGGGGTAGAAGAGAAACTTATTGTCACTACAGTTTATTCAGACTATTTAAATTGTTTCAAATGCATACATTCATTTTTCAGTTAAACAAACAGGATATGATTTGAAATATAGCATTAGAGGGCACCTGGGTGGCTCAGTGAGTTAAGTCTCTGCCTTCGGCTCAGGTCATGATCTCAGGGTCCTGGGATCGAGCCCCGCATCGGGCTCTCTGCTCGGCAGGGAGCCTACTTCCCTCTCTCTCTCTGCCTGTCTCTCTGCCTACTTGTGATCTCTCTTCAAATAAATAAATAAAATCTTTAAAAAAATATGGCATTGCAGGTCATTAACTAAGTCCAAGCCTCCCATTTCACAAAGAAATGGAAGCCCTGCCCATTCACGCATTTCTTCAACAGATGTTTTTTAGTGCTGTATTAGTTTCCTATTGCTGGTGTACAAATTACCACAAACTCAGTGGCTTAAAGCAACACAAATTTATTTTCTTATAGTTATGGAGGTCAGAAGTCTAAAATAGGGTGCCAGGTTTGTAGTCCTTCTGGAGCCTCCAGAGAAGAAACCATTTCCTTGCCTTTCTCAGCTTTGGGAGGCTGTCAACATTCCTTGGCTCATGGACCCTTCCAGCAACTGCATCATTCCCACCTCTGCTTCCATCATTGCATCCTCTTCAACTCTGCCCTCCTGCTTCCTCACCTCTATGGTCCCTCATGATTATGTTGACCCAGATAATCCAGGAAGATTTCCCCATCTCAAAACACTTAATTTAATCACATCAGCAAAGCCCAAGAAGCAAAAGACCAGGTAAGGTAACACAGTCACAGTTTCAGAGATCAGCACTTGGACAACTTTGGGGGCCCTTGTTCTGCCTACCACAAGTGCCTTCTGTCAGCTGCTGCCTACTCTGCTCCAAGCACTGAGGATACAGCCATGAAAACAGACATACAATTCTCGTCTCGTGGAGTTCACATTCCACCTGGGTCAGGGGAGACAATAAATAGCATCTGTAAGTGGAATAAAATGTTAGATGATGACTAGTGCTATAGAGAGAGAGTGCATGAACAGGAATGAGGTAAAGAAGATTTGAGACTGAGGTGGAGGGCTTTAAAACCAGGAAGCCCTCCCCCTGGGAAAGGGACACTGGGAAAGGGTGTGAAGATGTGGAGGAGGTGAGGGAGAGGCCATGCTGACATCTGTGGGAAGAGTGCTCCAGGCAGAAGAGACAGCAAATGCAAAGATCCTGTGGCCACAGTGCATCTGCCACATTCATGGAGCAGAAGGTGACATGTGTGGCTGAAGAAGGTAAGGGAGAGTCAGGAGGGAAAAATGGTGTAGAGTCTTCCAGCCTATTGTAAGGGCTGCCTTTACCCTGGAGTGAGATGGAGCTTCTAGAGGAATTTACGCAGAGACAATAACAGGATCTATCTTACCAAAATCCTGATCAACTGCAAGCGAGAAGCCAGGAAGCTACTGTGGGAATCTGGGCATTAGAGAGTCAGTAGCATGTTCATGGCACTACCAGTGGAGGTGAAGAGAAGCAATTTGCTTTCATGATATGACAGGATGTGACATATATACTAAGCCAGATTTACAGACAGATTGTTTGTAGGATGTGAGAGAAACTGATAAGTCAAGAATGAGTCTAAGGATTTTGGCCCGAGCAGTTGGAAAGATGGAACTGCCATTATTAGAGAAGCAGGTTTTGAAGAGTAGTGGACTTGCGGGGGATAATGATTTCAGTTCTGGAAATGTGAATTTGGAGACTCTATCAGACATTCCAGGGGAGCTGTTGAATGGGAATCTGTAAATCCACATCTCGAATTCAGGAAAGAGGGCCAATCACAGATAAAAATGGGGATCAGAGAAATGGCATTTAAAGACATGAGATTGAACACTGGACCACCTGTTGGCAAAGCCAGAGCTTGAATCCAGATCCCATCGCTCCCGCCCTTCTATGTAGGTGACTTGAGATGGAGATGGACTATATTCCTTATTCTTTCTTTCATTTATAAAAGAATTTCTATCTTTAATGGGAAAGCATTCCATGTTCAGTTTATAGAAAATTGACATCAAAAACAAAAGACCTATAAGCTCATTAACTGTAAATAATCACTCTTAGCCATTTGACATATTTCCCTTTCAGGCTCTTGCTGATGTAAAGCATACATCTGCATGTTACAAAATGCCCAAAAAGTATTCATTGATTTTTGCTTTTTTTACTTTGCAAAGAAATACGAGAAAGAAAATGAAGCGTCCCTGAGGAAGCTCACCTGATGAATATCCATCCATGAAATTATCGTCACCATCGCAAATGCAGGCTTTCTGCTCAGGGATGCTGCATTTTGCAAAAGGATGGCCAGTGTCTCCTCCTGAGCTGTGCAGGACTTGACCCTGCCATTTGTTGAGCAGCCAAGGTAGCCTGGTTTTCTCACGCACTTCTGGCACCTGGTGAATAAACACATAAATGGGCACTTGGTTGGTATGACCATCTTTTACATAATATGCCTTACCACGGAGCCTCTACCCTGCACCGTAGCTGGCTAAGTCAGAGGCTTTTTCTGTGGCAGCAGGGAATTTACTTCTTTACCTAAACTGTGAGGTTCAGGAAAGGTTATTGAGCCGCGGTTTCACAGTGAAAAGAGAAAATTGTCTCAGACAAAAGGCAGGGGGGATAACCCTAGGGAATTCGTTTTGTCTTTTCAGCTTCCAGAACATCTTATTCTGAGGGGAACTGTCACCTTTCTATTTCAGACCTGGTATGTGGCTCAGAACTAATGGCCTGCCTGCCTTTCGCCTGAATTTCTTTGAAAATTTGAGGCCCAAAGAGAGTCCCCAGGGAGCATCTGCTCCAAATAGGAATGGCAAAAGGAACAGGGAGTGTGGGGAAAATCTCACCTTCCCCACCCCCTGCCCCCTCCTCCCAGCTGCTCCCACCCGGACAAGATGAAACTGTGGCACGACCACTGGGACCCCAGAGCCACGGTTTTCATCTCTCTTTTTTTTTTAAAGATTTTATTTATTTATTTGACAGAGAGAGATCACAAGTAGGCAGAGAGGCAGGCGGGGGGCGGGAAGCAGGGAGCCTGATGCTCGATCCCAGGACCTTGAGATCATGACCTGAGCCGAAGGCAGAGGCTTTAACCCACTGAGCCACCCAGGCGCCCCATGGTTTTCATCTCTTATCACAATGTCTTTAGGACATTAAATGTCACTCAGCCCTGCCAAGAACATGGCATGATGCACTGGTAAAAGCTTAAATTGCAGAGACGGCACACCTGTGTTCAAACCCCACCTGGAACAAGTAACTTTGTCTCTTCCAGGCCCAGTTTCCACACCTGCAAAATGGGGATGATAAAACCCACCTGTTAGGTCTGTGGGGGCAAGACTAAACAAAATGTCTGCAAAGCCCCTGGCTCATATAGGGTCACAGCAAACATTCCTTCCCTCCCTTTCACTGAGGCCAGCCTTGTAGAGATAAGGACTTCCCCTCTGTAGGTTCCTCTTGGCCACCTCAGAAGGTTATCTTGTGACACACTTCTCCTTTAGCATCTTCAATGGTGCTCCAGAAAAGGAATCACACGTCATTACCTTGACATTTGCAGTCGATACTAAAATAGATGTGATATGAAGTGCAAAGACTTAAAGTCTCAGTTCAGGGCCTAAAATGGGTTCAAAATAAAAATGACCTGGGGCAAAACATTTAATTTGGGAGAATGTGAGTAACTCTCTTTGGGGGAATATACAGATGCTCTCCAAATTTGCCTCAACAGCAAAAGTCAGTGGGAGGGAGGTGTGTGGGTGACCTACGTATAGAAAAGAAGTTCCTGTCCAGTGTTCTGAGGGGTGTCCTAGGATTAGGTCCAGGTGAGGCTGTCTGAAGAATTGTGCATGTGGGTCCTGGGAGAAACACCAGCCCTGCTATTATGAATGGTTTCCTCAGATAATCTTGCCAAGAGAGTCCTCCCCAGAGGAAATGGGAAAGCATGAGATAAGCAATCTCCTCCTTTTCTATTTAGGCATCCTTAAAGACACACAGAGGACAGGAGTGGTGAATAAGAAACAGTTTCAATTTAAAGTAGAGATGTAGTTTCAAAGCAATTCCTACAAATGAGTACTAAATGCATACATAGGGTGGGACAGGAAAGATAAAGGCCAAGTCCTCCACATGTCATGCTATGCCCCTGCATCCTTCCTTTGAATGCTCCCCATCAGCTGTTCTGAACTCTGTTCACTTCCTTGAACACATGTGTCTCACACTCTGTGCACCTGCACAAAACCCCTTCATTCTTTCTGTCTCAGTTCCAGGGGCAAATAGCAGTTGTGTCCAAGGCCAGTCTTGGTGCATCCATTTCCGACACAAGTCACTGGTTTGGATGTGGACTTGAAACACAGTTGTGGCAAAGAGATGGAAGGGTAATGTGCTGTGGGGAGAGAGGATTCAGGAAAGAGACTTCTTCACTGATTAAACAAAAAAGCCCATTAAACAAAAATTTCCTCTTATTCTCCCAACATTTTCATGTCCTTGGGTGAAGCCTGGAACCATGGCAGTCATTTTGTGACAGGGAGGGTGATAAGGAGATATGATGAGGACTGCAAAGTGGGAAGATAGAATCTGGGATTTTGACACTGTTTGAGACATTGGACTAATTAGCCCAGAAGCTACCATATCTCAGGACTTTTTGCTAAATAAGATAATATATTTTCCTTACAGTTCTAGCCATTTTGAATTTTCTACTCATTGCTACTAGAAGAATCCTAACTGATATACTACTTGAAGTCAATGTCTAATCACATAAATTTTAATCATATAAATTGTTGCAAGGCTAAACTGTCTCTCTCTGAATTTTCCATTTTCCAGTTTGCTTTTTGAGGGAGTGGGGGAATTTGAGGGCATAGTGATGGAGGGAAAGCACAATTTTTCTTGTCTGTCTATAAACCAATGTTAGCATTTGCCTGAATGTTTGTTCCTGAGGAGATGAACAGTTATTTTTTTTCATTTTATTAAGGTGTGTATATGTGTGTGCTTTAAAGATGGACAATTGTTTGTAAAAGATGAGGAGCTGGGGGAAAAGGGAAAATGGGCTTTTTTGTGACAGGTTTTATAGGAGTCTATACTCAAATAGTCAAGGCACTTCCTTCATGTGGCACAAGAATACTTGGCTAAAGGGGGGCATGGGTACAAAAATCTAGCCCACTCTGCTCATTTAGTCAAGTACCCTGGCACAGGCTACATCCACTTGGAGGGAGGGGTATAGCTTTCTAATCTGCACAAAACTACCATAAGTGGTAGCCTGAGGGGCAATATTGTCTCAAGACCACTAAGTACGGCATAGAGGTCATAGAGAATACATGTTCATATTTTGCCCAAGACTATTCTAGAAGTCCAGGAAGTAGGGACTTTGGCAATAGCAGGAGAGAGCTCCTTGAAAAAAGAGATATTCCTTATAGCAGCACTATCAACAACAGCCAAATTATGGAATGAACCCAAATGTCCATCAACTCATGAATGGATAAAAAAGATGTGGTATAAGTATACAATGGACTATCACTTGGTCATCAAAAAGAATGAATCTTACCATTTGCAACAATGCAGATGGAACTAATATCAGTGTATAATGTAATACATAATACTAGCAATACTAGCACACTTTAGTAATACTAGTGTATTATGCTAAGTGAAATACGTCAGAAAAAAATAAATATCATATGATTTTACTCATATGTGGAATTTAAGAAACAGATGAACATAGGGGAAAGGAAGGAGAAATAAAATAAGATGAAAGAGAGATATCCTTGATAACTCCAGGAATATGCTACTGTGTCTATAAATTGCTTTAAATATTTCCTCATAGACGAGGTGTGATTACATAAGTGCTAGTTAGTTCAAACATAATCTCTAAATCTATTAGCTGTCCAAATCAAGAACATGTGTTCTGTGGTTGATCAGTTGAGCTTTATATCAGAAGGACCTCAACAAGTGCTTCTGAGATCAGTATTTCCATCAATGCTTCAATAATTAAAATAGGGAATGCCAGAAATTACTTTTCAGAAAAAAAGGGAACATGCCCCTGAAAGTTAACAGCTCTTCCTACAACGGCTTCCAGAACTCATGGAGAGGATAGTCAAAGTTGGTAGCACAGAAAAATCTTGAATTCACCTCCCATGGACACACCAAATCCATACCTTTGTATAGAATGATTTCTCCAGAGGAAGATATGAGGGTTGAATGGACAGCTTCTGCACAACAAATAATAGAGGGACCACACAGAGAAAAGTAGGAGAGACTGAGACACAGCAATGAGAATCCCACCAATGACATGGCAACCTGAGTAGGAAGGGATATCACTAAGGGGCCTCTGTGTAGACTCAGGCACCCTGGGGCACAGTGAAACAATAACATTTTAAAAGGTAATAGACTATAAGAGAAAGAAATCCATTTACTAACACTAGAGCATCACCAAATGGGCAGAAAAATGTTGCAACTCTCTCCAGGGTCAGAAGCACCGGCACACACAATTTTTTACATCCCCCCTCCACCTTGATATTATGGACAAGACCAGGCTCCAGGCACACTAGCTGGCCTGCTAAGGCCACACAGGTAAGCTCCAGGTCCCTAGCCCATATCAGCTAGTCCCCAAAGATAGACCTATTATGGCATACACTGAGCCTCCCTGCCCCAATTCCAGCCATCTTTCCAGTGCAGATGCAATGCAGCATGTTTCAGGACTCTCCTGACTTGCCCAACACAGCCATTCAACCAAGATGACCCAGGCATGGCATAATCCAGAAACTCCCACCCCAGCCTATGCCCACTTCAGCTCCAGCCACCTTATCAAGGTAAGCCCTTGATAAGTGTGGCAAGCTCTGGGAAAGCTCTTCTATCACATGTCCACACTAACTCATCCCACCAGAGTGACAGTGGTGTGAAGCACTTCACTGGTGTGAAGTTGGGGTACTCCTGGACCATATGTACCCCAACTTCAGCTGATCTGCCCCAGCAAAGCATACCCTAGGATATCCTGTCCTGCACCTGCTTCAGCTCCAACCATTCTGCCAAGGCAACCCTAGCATAGTGTACCCACGGACCCTGACCTAAGTCTCCTCTAGATCTAGCCATCCTGCCAAGGTGGTTCTAATATGGCATTTGCTGAAACTCCACTGGCCTGTACCCACTCCAGCTTCAGATAGCCAGCTAAAGCTTTTGGGCACACAATCTACACAGGGATGCTCCCATACACTGTCACTTCTTCAAAACCAAGAGAAGAAGCTGTTCCACTTAATTAATAGAAACAAACACAGAAAGTCAAACAAAATAAGGAAACAAAGGTAAAAATGTTTCAAAGATGAAAAAACAAAATAAAACACCAGGGGAAAAACAACGAAACAAAGATATAATTTACCTGTAAAGAGTTTAAAACAGTAGTAATAAAGATCTTCACCAAACGCAGGAGGAGAATGGAGGAATACAGTGAGAACATCAACAAAGAGTTGGAAAATACAAGGAAGAACCAATCAGAGCTGAAGAATACAGTAACTGAAATAAAAAATACAAAAGAGGGAATCAACAGGAGATTAGATGATACAGAAGAATGGATCAGTGATCTGGAAGACAGAATAGTGGAAATCACCTGATTACCCAATCAGAACAGCAAAAGGAAAAAAATAATTTAAAAATGAGGTTAGTTTCAGAGACCTCTGGGATAACATCGAGCATACTAATATTCATATGATAGGGTTTCTAGAAGGAGAAGAAAGAGAAAGGGGCAGAAAATTTACTTGAAGAAATAAATGACTGAAAAATTCCCTAATCTGGGAAAAGGAACAGACATCTAGGTCCAGAAAGCACGGAGTCATAAACAAGATGAACCCAAAGAGACCCATACCAAGACATGCTATAATTAAAAGGACAAGAGTTAAAGACAAAGAGAGAATCTTAAAGGAGGCAAGAAAAAAACAAATACTCACATGCAAGGGTAATGTCATCAAAGTATCAGCTGATTTATCAGCAGAAACTACAGGTCAGAAGGGAGCAATAGAGTATATGTAAAATCCTGACTGGGAAAAACACACAACCAAAAATACTTTACCCTGCCAGGGTATCATTCAGAAATGATAGAGAGATAAAGAGTTTCTCAGACAAGCAAAAACTAAAGGGGCTCATCACCACTAAACTGGACTTACAAGAAACTTATATATATATATATATATATATATATATATATATATATATATATTTTTTTAAGACTTTATTTATTTATTTGACACAAAGAGAGACAGTGAGAGAGGGAATACAAGCAGGGGTAGTGGGAGAGGTGGGAGAGGGAGAAGCAGGCTCCCCACTGAGCAGGGAGCCCGTGTCGGGCTTGATCCCAGGACTCTGGGTTCATGACCTAAGCTGAAGACAGACACTTAATGACTGAGCCACCCAGGCACCCCTGGACTTACAAGAAATTTTAAAATATCTTCTTAAGCAGAAAAGACAAGACCATATCTAGAATTAAAAAAAATAAATAAATGAAAGAAAACTAATCTCACTGGTAAAGGCAAATAAAGAGTAAAGGCATCCAGGGGATAAATCCTACCTGGTCATGATGGATAACAGTACATTAAAAAGAGTATCCACCATGACCAGGTGGGATTTATCCCTGGGTTGCAAGGGTGGTTCAACATTCACAAATCAACCAATGTGATAGAGCAAATCAATAAGAGAAGAGAGAAGAAACACATGGTCCTCTCAATTGACTCTGAAAAAGCATTTGACAAAATCCAACATCCATTTCTGATTAAAACGCTTCAAAGTATAGAGATAGAGGGAACATTCCTCAACTTCATCAAATCTATCTATGAAAAAGCCACGGTGAATATCATCCTCAATGGGAAAAAGCTGACAGTCTTCCTTTTGAGATCAGGAACACGACAAGGATGCCCACTCTCACCACTCTTGTTCAACATAGTATTAGAAGTCCTAGCAACAGCAATCAGACAACAAAGAGAAGTAAAAGGTATTCAAATTGGAAATGAGGAAGTCAAACTCTCTCTCTTTGCAGATGATATGATACTTTATATGGAAAACCCAAAAGACTCCACCCCCAAACTACTAGAACTCATAGATCAATTCAGTAATGTGGCAGGATACAAAATCAATGTACAGAAATCAGTGGCTTTCTTATACATTAACAATGAAAATACAGATAGGGAAATTAGAGAATTGATTCCATTTACTATAGTACCAAGAATCATAAGATACCTTGGAATAAACCTAACCAAAGAGGTAAAGGATCTGTACTCGAGGAACTACAGAACACTCATGAAAGAATTGAAGAAGACACAAAAAGATGGAAGACCATTCCATGTTCATGGATTGGAAAAATAAACATTGTTAAAATATCTATACTGCCTAGAGCAATCTATACTTTCAATGCCATTCTGATCAAAATTCCACCAGCATTCTTCAAAGAGCTGGAGCAAACAATCCTAAAATTTGTATGGAATCAGAAGAGACCCTGAATTGCTAAGGAAATGTTGAAAAAGAAAAACAAAACTAGGGGCATCACATTATCTGATTTTAAGCTTTACTCCAAAGCTGTGATCACCAAGACAGCATGGTAGGCACAAAAACAGACACATAGACCAGTGGAACAGAGTAGAGAGCCCAGATATGGACACTCAACTCTATGGTCAAATAATCTTCAACAAAGCAGGAAAAAATATCCAGTGGAAAAAAGACAGTCTCTTCAATAAATGGTGCTAGGAAAATTGGACAGCTATGTGTAGAAGAATGAAAGTCAACCATTCTCTTACACCATACACAAAGATAAACTTGAAATGGATAAAAGACCTCAACATGAGACAGGAATCCATCAGAATCCTAGAGGAGAATATAGGCAGTAACCTCTTCAACATCGGCCACAGCAACTTCTTTCAAGATATGTCTCCAAAGGCAAAGGAAACAAAAGCGAAAATGAATTTTTGGGACTTCATGAAGTCCCAAAAGCTTCTTCAGAAAAAGCTTCTGCACAGCAAAGGAAACAGTGAACAAAACAAAGAGGCAATCCACAGAATGGGAGAAGATATTCGTAAATGACAGTACAGACAAAGGGTTGATATCCAGGATCTATAAAGAACTCTTCAAGCTCAACACACACAAAACAGATATGTTTTTTCATGTCAAAAAATGGGCAGAAGACATGAAAAGACACTTCTCCAATGAAGACATACAAATGGCTAGCAGACACATGAAAAAATGTTCATCATCATTAGCCATCAGGGAAATTCAAATCAAAACCACATTGAGATGTCACCTTACACCAGTTAGAATGGCCAAAATTAACAAGACAGGAAACAACATGTGTTGGAGAGGATATGGAGAAAGGGGAACCCTCTTACACTATTGGTGGGAATGAAAGTTGGTACAGCCACTTTGGAAAACAGTGTGGAGAATTCTCAAAAAGTTAAAAATATGAGGCACCTGGGTGGCTCAGTGGGTTAAGCCACTGCCTTTGGCTCAGGTCATGATCCCAGGGTCTTGGGATCAAGCCCCGCATCAGACTCTCTGTTCCCCTCCTCTCTCTGCCTGCCTCTCTGCCTACTTGTGATCTCTGTCTGTCAAATAAATAAAATCTTTAAAAAAATTTTTTTTAAAAAGTTAAAAATAGAGCTTCTATATGACCCTGAAATTGCACTATTGGGTATTTACCCCAAAGATAGAGATGTTAGTGAAAAGAAGGGCCACCTGTACCCCAATGTTCATAGAAGCAATGGCCCTCACCAAACTGTGGAAAGAACCAAGATGCCCTTCAACGGATGAATGGATAAGGAAGATGTGGTCCATATACACTATGGAGTTTTATGCCTCCATCAGAAAAGATGAATACACAATTTTTTTATTACATGGAGGGACTGGAAGAGATTATGCTGAGTGAAATAAGTCAAGCAGAGAAAGTGAATTATCATTTGGTTTTGCTTATTTGTGGAGCATAAGAAATAACACGGAGCACATGGGAGATGGAAAGGAGAAGGGAGTTGGGGAAAATTGGAAGGGAGAAGGACCATGAGAGACTATGGACTCTGAAAAACAATCAAAGGGTTTTGGAGGGGCAGGGGGTGGGAGGTTGGGTGAGCCTGGTGGTGGGTATTATGGAGGGCATGTATTGCATGGAGCACTGGGTGTGGCACATAAACAGTGGATTCTGGAACACTGAAAAGAAATTTTAAAAATAAATAAAAATTTTTAAAAAAGAGTAAAAGCAGTGGATTGGTCCCTTAAATGAAGCTAATATAAAGGTGAAAAGACAAAAACAGTAATATCAATTACAACTATAATAAGTAGTTAAGGGATATACAAAATAAAAAGATGTAAAATATGATGTCAAAAACATGAAAGATTGTGGGGCAGGGAATGTAGCACTTTTTGAATGCATTTGAACTTACACAACTATCAGCTTAAAACAGACTGCTACAGGGGAAGAGTCAAGATGGTGGAGAAGTAGCAGGCTGAGACTACATCAGGTAGCAGGAGATCAGCTAGATAGCTTATCTAAACATTGCAAACACCTACAAATCCAACAGAAGATAGAAGAGAACAGCAATTCTAGAAACAGAAAATCAACCACTTTCTGAAAGGTAGGACTGGCAGAGAAGTGAATCCAAAACGACAGGAAGATAGACCGCGAGGGGAGGGGCCGGCTCCCGGCAAGCAGTGGAGCAACGGAGCACAAAATCAGGACTTTTAAGTCTGTTCCACTGATGGACTTTGCTCCAGAGGCTAAACCGGGGTGAAGCGCACACGGGGTCAGCATGGCCCCAGGTCCCGCAGGGACACAGAAGGATCGGGGGTGTCAGAGTGTCGCAGAGCTCGCAGGTATTGGAATGGGAAGCTGGCTACAGAGACAGAGCTGAGGACTGAGCTCTGAGCTCGGGGTTACCTTGAACCGGTTGCAGGCTGGGTGAGCTCAGAGCGCGGCGGGAGGCTGAGGATACGGGAGTGATTGGGCGCTGTTCTCTTGGGGCGCACTGAGGAGTGGAGCCCCAGGCTCTCAGTTCCTCCGGGCCGGAGACTGGGAGGCCGCCATTTTCATTCCCGTCCTTCGGAACTACAGAAAGCGTTCAGGGAACAAAAGCTCCGGAAAGCAAACCCGAGTGGATTACTTAGTCCGGCCCCCGTAAGGGCGGTACAATTCCACGTCGGACAAAGACACTTGAGAGTCACTACAACAGGTCCCTCCCCCAGAAGATTAACAAAAAATCCAGCCAGGACGAAGTTTATCTACCAAGAAAAGCAGGTTCAACACCTAGGACAGCAGCGGAATTCCAAAGGAGGGGAAAGCAAAGCATGGAACTCATGGCTTTCTTCTCATGATTCTTTATTCTTGCGGTTAATTCAATTTTTTTTCTTTCTTTTTTCTTCTTCTGCTAAATTTTTTTAAACTTTTACCCTTTTCTTTTTTAACGTTTTTAAACTAGTTTATCTAATAATATTTTTCTTTTTTATATTTTTTCTTTATTTGTTTTCTTTTTTAAATTTCTTTTTTTTAACCTCTTTTTATCCCTTTTCTCCCCCCCCCCCCCCACGATTTGAGTTCTCTTCTGATTTGGTTAAAGCGCATTTTTCTGGGGTCTTTGCCACCCTTTTAGTATTTTATGTGCTCCTTCATATACTCTTATCTGGACAAAATGACAAGGTGGAAAAATTCACGACACAAAAAAAGAACAAGACGCAGTACCGAAGGCTAGGGACCTAATCAATAAAGACATTGGTAATATGTCAGACCTAGAGTTCAGAATGACAATTCTGAAGGTTCTAGCCGGGCTCAAAAAAGGCATGGGAGATATTAGAGAAACACTCTCTGGAGATATAAAAGTCCTTTCTGGAGAAATTAAAGAACTAAAATCTAACCAAGTTGAAATAAAAAAAGCTATTAATGAGGTGCAATCAAAAATGGAGGCTCTCACTGCTAGGATCAATGAGGCAGAAGAAAGAAATAGTGATATAGAAGAGCAAATGACAGAGAATAAAGAAGCTGAGCAAAAGAGGGACAAACAGCTACTGGACCACGAGGGGAGAATTCGAGAGATAAGTGACACCATAAGACAAAACAACATTAGAATAATTGGGATTCTAGAAGAAGAAGAAAGAGAGAGGGGAGCAGAAGGTCTATTGGAGAGAATTATTGGAGAGAATTTCCCTAATATGGCAAAGGGAACAAGCATCAAAATCCAGGAGGTGCAGAGAACCCCCCTCAAAATCAACAAGAATAGGCCCACACCCCATCACCTAATAGTAAAATTTACAAGTCTTAGTGACAAAGAGAAAATCCTGAAAGCAGCCCGGGAAAAGAAGTCTGTAACATACAATGGTAAAAATATTAGATTGGCAGCAGACTTATCCACAGAGACCTGGCAGGCCAGAAAGAGCTGGCATGATATATTCAGAGCACTCAACGAGAAAAACATGCAGCCAAGAGTACTATATCCAGCTAGGCTATCATTGGAAAATAGAAGGAGAGATAAAAAGCTTCCAGGACAGGGGCGCCTGGGTGGCTCAGTGGGTTAAGCCTCTGCCTTCAGCTCAGGTCATGATCCCAGGGTCTCTGGGATCGAGCCCCGTATCGGGCTCTCTGCTTGGCAGGGAGCCTGCTTCCTCCCCTCTCTGGCTGCTGCTCTGCCTACTTGTAATCTCTCTCTCTCTCTCTCTCAATCTGTAAAAAAGAAAAAAAAATTTAAAAAGCTTCCAGGACAAACAAAAACTGAAAGAATTTGCAAACACCAAACCAGCTCTACAGGAAATATTGAAAGGGGTCCTCTAAGCAAAGAGAGAGCCTAAAAATAGTAGATCAGAAAGGAACAGAGACAGTATACAGTAACAGTCACCTTACAGGCAATACAACGGCACTAAATTCATATCTCTCAATAGTTATCCTGAATGTTAATGGGCTAAATGCCCCAATCAAAAGACACAGGGTATCAGAATAGATTAAAAAAAAAAAAACCCATCTATATGTTGCCTAAAAGAAACTCATCTTAGACATGAACACACGTCCAGATTTAAAGTGAGGGGGTGGAAAACAATTTACCATGCTAATGGGCATCAGAAGAAAGCTGGTGTGGCAATCCTTATATCAGATCAATTAGATTTTAAGCCAAAGACTATAATAAGAGATGAGGAAGGACACTATATCATACTCCAAGGGTCTGTCCAACAAGAAGATCTAACAATTTTAAATATCTATGCCCCTAATGTGGGAGAAGCCAACTATATGAACCAATTAATAACAAAATCAAAGAAACACATCAATAATAATACAATAATAGTAGGGGACTTTAACACTCCCTCACCGAAATGGACAGATCATCCAAGCAAAAGATCAACAAGGAAATAAAGGCCTTAAATGACACACTGGACCAGATGGACATCACAGATATTTTCAGAACATTTCATACCAAAGCAACAGAATACACATTTTTCTCTAGTGCACATGGAACATTCTCCAGAATAGATCACATCCTGGGTCACAAATCAGGTCTCAACTGGTATCAAAAGATTAGGATCGTTCCCTGTATATTTTCAGACCACAATTCTCTGAAGCTAGAACTCAATCACAAGAGGAAATTTGGAAACAACCCAAATACATGGAGACTAAACAGCATCCTTCTAAAGAATGAATGGGTCAACCAGGAAATTAAAGGAGAATTGAAAAAATTCATGGAAACAAATGATAATGAAAACACAATGGTTCAAAATCTGTGGGACGCAACAAAGGCAGTCCTGAGAGGAAAATATATAGTGGTACAAGCCTTTCTCAAGAAACAAGAAAGGTCTCAGTACACAACCTAACATTACACCTAAATGAGCTGGAGAAAGAACAAGAAAGAAACCCTAAAGCCATCAGGAGAAGAGAAATAATGAAGATCAGAGCAGAAATCAATTAAATAGAAACAAACAAACAAAAAAAACCCAATAGAACAAATCAACGAAACTAGGAGCTGGTTCTTTAAAAGAATCAATAAGATTGATAAACCCCTGGCCAGACTCATCAAAAAGAAAAGAGAAAGGACCCAAATCAATAAAATCATGAATGAAAGAGGAGAGATCACAACCAACACCAAAGAAATACAGACAATTATAAGAACATACTATGAGCAACTCTACGCCAACAAATTTGACAATCTGGAAGAAATGGATGCATTCCTATAGACATATAAACTATCACAACTGAACCAGGAAGAAATAGAAAACCTGAACAGGCCCATAACCAGAAAGGAGATTGAAACAGTCATCAAAAATCTCCAAACAAACAAAAGCCCAGGGCCAGACGGCTTCCCAGGGGAATTCTACCAAACATTTAAAGAAGAATTAATTCCTATTCTCCTGAAACTGTTCCAAAAATTGAAATGGAAGGAAAACTTCCAAACTCATTTTATGAGGCCAGCATCACCTTGATCCCAAAGCCAGACAAGGATCCCACCAAAAAAGAGAACTACAGACCAATATCCTTGACGAAAACAGATGCAAAAATTTTCACCAAAATACTAGCCAATAGGATTCAATAGTACATTAAAAGGATTATTCACCACGACCAAGTGGGATTTATTCCAGGGCTGCAAGTTGGTTCAACATCTGCAAATCAATCAATGTGATAGAACACATTAATAAAAGAAAGAACAAGAACCATATGATACTCTCAATAGATGCTGAAAAAGCATTTGACAAAGTACAGCATCCCTTCCTGATCAAAACTCTTCAAAGTGTAGGGATAGAGGGCACATGCCTAAATATTATCAAAGCCGTCTATGAAAAACCTACTGCAAATATCATTCTCAATGGAGAAAAACTGAAAGCTTTTCCACTAAGGTCAGGAACATGGCAGGGGTATCCATTATCACCACTGCTATTCAACATAGTACTAGAAGTCCTAGCCTCAGCAATCAGACAACAAAGGAAATTAAAGACATCTAAATCGGCAAAGAAGAAGTCAAACAATCACTCTTTGCAGACGATATGATATTATATGTGGAAAACCCCAAAGACTCCACTCCAAAACTGCTAGAACTTGTACAGGAATTCAGTAAAGTATCAGGATATAAAAACAATGCACAGAAATCAGTTGCATTTCTGTAAACCAACAACAAGACAGAAGAAAGAGAAATTAAGGAGTCAATCCCATTTACAATCGCACCCAAAACTACAAGATACCTAGGAATAAACCTAACCAAAGAGGCTAAGAATCTATACTCAGAAAATTATAAAGTACTCATGAAAGAAATTGAGGAAGACACAAAGAAATGGAAAAATGTTCCATAATTCTGGATTGGAAGAACAAATATTGTGAAAATGTCTATGCTACCTAAAGCAATCTACACATTGAATGCAATCCCTATCAAAATACCATCCTTTTTTTTTTTTTTCAAAGAAATGGAACAAATAATCCTAAAATTTATATGGAACCAAAAAAGACCTCGAATAGCCAAAGGAATACTGAAAAAGAAAGCCAAAGCTGGTGGCATCACAATTCTGGACTTCAAGCTCTATTACAAAGCTGACATCATCAACACAGCATGTTACTGGCACAAAAACAGACACATAGATCAATGGAACAGAATAGAGAGCCCAGAAATAGACCCTCAACTCTATGGTCAACTCATCTTCGACAAAGCAGGAAAGAATGTCCAATGGAAAAAAGACAGCCTCTTCAATAAGTGGTGCTGGGCAAATTGGACAGCCACATGCAGAAAAATGAAATTGGACCACTTCCTTACACCACACATGAAAATAGACTCAATGTGAGAAAGGAATCCATCAAAATCCTTGAGGAGAACACAGGCAGCAACGTCTTCGATCTCAGCCGCAGCAATATCTTCCTAGGAACATCGCCAAAGGCAAGGGAAGCAAGGGCAAAAGTGAACGATTGGGACTTCATCAAGATCAAAAGCTTTTGCACAGCAATGGAAACAGTTAACAAAACCAAAAGACAACTGACAGAATGGGAGAAGATATTTGCAAAGGACATATCAGATAAAGGGCTAGTGTCCAAAATCTATAAGGAGCTTAGCAAACTCAACACCCAAAGAACAAACAATCCAATCAAGAAATGGGCAGAAGACATGAACAGACATTTCTGCAAAGAAGACATCCAGATGGCCAACAGACAGATGAAAAAGTGCCCCACATCACTCAGCATCAGGGAAATACAAATCAAAACCACAATGAGATATCACCTCACACCAGTCAAAATGGTTAAAATTAACAAGTCAGGAAATGACAGATGCTGGTGAGGAAGCAGAGAAAGGGGAACCCTCCTATACTGTTAGTGGAAATGCAAGCTGGTGCAACCACTCTGGAAAACAGCATGGAGGTTCCTCAAAATGTTGAAAATAGAACTACCCTATGACCCAGCAATTGCACTACTGGGTAATTACCCTAAAGATACAAACGTAGTGATCCGAAGGGGCACGTGCACCCGAATGTTTATAGCAGCAATGTCTACAATAGCCAAACTATGGAAAGAACCTAGATGTCCATCAACAGATGAGTGGATAAAGAAGAAGTGGTATATATATACAATGGAATACTATGCAGCCATCAAAAGAAATGAAATCTTGCCATTTGCGACAACATGGATGGAACTAGAGGGTATCATGCTTAGTGAAATAAGTCAATCGTAGAAAGACAACTATCATATGATCTCCCTGACATGAGAACGTGGAGATGCAACATGGGGTGTTAGTTGGTTAGGAGAAGAATAAATGAAACAAGATGGGATTGGGAGGGAGACAAACCATAAGTGACCCTTAATCTCACAAAACAAACTGAGGGCTGCTGGGAGGGGGGGTTGGGAGAGTGGGAGGGGGTTATGGACATTGGGGGACGTATGTGCTATGGTGATTGCTGTGAAGTGTGTAAACCTGGCGATTCACAGACCCGTACCCCTGGGGATAAAAATACATAATATGTTTATAAAAAAATAAGAAATAAATAAAAAATTAAAAAAAAAGAAAAGAAAACAGGTGATATTCTATTATTAAAAAAAAACCAGACTGCTACATATATAGAGCAATATATATGAGCCTCATGGTAACTAAAAACCAAAACCCTACAATAGACACTCAGAAAATAAAGAGAAAGGAACCCAAACATAACACCAAAGAAAGCCATCAAACCACAAGGGAAGACACTATGAGAAGAAGAAAAGAACAGAGAAGAACTACAAAAATAAGCAGAAAAAAATAAGCAGAAAACAATTAACAAAATGGCAATAAGTACATACTTGTCAATAATTACATTAAATGTAAATGGAATAAATACTCCAATCAAAAGACATAGGGTGGCTGAACAGATTAAAAAAAAAAATCTATGTGTTATCTAGAAGAGATCCACCTCAGATCTAAAGGCACACACAGGTTTAAAGTAGAAATAGAACAATATATTCACTGGAAATGAAAAGAAATCTGGAATAGCAATACTCATACAAGATAGACTTTAAAACAAAGACATTAACAGAAGACAAGGAGTATTATGTAATGACATAGGGGTCAATTCAAGAAGAGGATATAACATTCATAAATATTTATACTCCCAACTTAGGAGCATCTAAATATAGAAAACAAATATTAACAGACATAAAGGGAGAAATTGATAGCAAATCAATAATAGTAGGGGACTTTAATGTCCTGCTTACATCAATCCAGACAGAAAATCAGACAGACAGAAAATCAATAAGGAAACATTTACCTTAAGAGACCCATTAGAGTAGGTGTATTTAATAGATATATACAGAACATTTCATTCAAAAACTGCAAAGTACACATTCTTATCAAGTTCACATGGAACATTCTCCAGAACAGATCACATGTTAGGGCATAAAATTAATCTCAATAAATTCAGAAGATTGAAATTGTATCAAGCATCTTTTCCAACTGCAACAATATGAAACCACAAATCAAAAGAAGAAAACTGGAAAAACCAAACATGTGGAGACTAAATAACATCTAACTAAACAATCAATCGCTCCATAAACAAATCACAAAGGAAATTCAAAAATACCTTGATACAAATGAAACTGGAAACACAGTGTTCCAAAATCTGTGGAATTCTAAGAGGAAAGTTCATAGTGATAAAGGCCTACCTCAACAAGCAATAAAAAATCCCAAATAAACAATCAAACTTTACATATAAAATTTAAAAAAAGAAGAAGAAAACAGCCTAAAGCTAGTCGAAGTAGAAAATAATAAAAATCAGACCAGAAATATATTAAATGGAAATTTTATTTTTTTTAAAATTTTATTTATCTACTTGAGAGACAGAGATCCCAAGTAGGCAGAGAGGCAGGCGTGTTGGGGGGGGGGGGTGGAGCAGGCTCCTCACTGAGCAGAGAGCCTGATGGGGGGCTCGATCCCAGGACCCTGGGATCATGACCTGAGCTGAAGGCAGAGGGTTTAACCCACTGAGCCTCCCAGGTGCCCCACATGGAAACTTTAAAAAACAGAAAAGATCAGTGAAACGAAAAACTAATTCTTTGAAAAGATAAACAAAATCAATAAACCTCTAGCCAGACTCATCCAGAGTCTGACTCATCCACAAAGTCAGAAATCAAAGAAGTTATAACTGATATAACAGAAATACAAAAGATCATAAGAATTTACTACAAAAATACTATGCCAACAGGAAATAAGTAAATTCCTAGAAACATGAACTTCCAAGAGCAAATCTTGAAGAAATAGAAAATCTGAATAGACCAATTACTAGAAACGAAATTGAATCAGTAATCAAAAAACTCGCAAGGGGCATCTGAGTGGCCCAATTGATTAAGCATCTGACTCTTCATTTGGAGTCAGGTCATGATCTCAGGGTATGGGATGAAGCCCAGTGGCAGGCTGCACACTAAGTGCAGCATCTGTTTGAGATTCCTACTCCCTCTGACCCTCCCCTGCTTGTACACTCTCATTCTCTTCCCCACCTCAATAAATAAATAAATATATATATTTTTTAAAAAGAAACTGCTTTTTTAAAATTTCTTTTCAGCGTAACAGTGTTCATTGTTTTTGCACCACACCCAGTGCTCCATGCAGTACGTGCCCTCCCTATTACCCACCACCTGGTTCCCCCAACCTCCCACCCCTTGCCCCTTCAAAACCCTCAGGTTGTTTTTCAGAGTCCATAGTCTCTCATGGTTCATCTCCCCTTCCAATTTCCCTCAACTCCCTTCTCCTCTCCATCTCCCCATGTCCTCCGTGTTCTTTGTTATGCTCCACAAATAAGTGAGACCATATGATACTTGACTCTCTCTGCTTGACTTATTTCACTCAGCATAATCTCTTCCAGTCCCATCCATGTTTATACAAAAGTTGGGTATTCATCCTTTCTGATGGAGGCATAATACTCCTTGGTGTATATGGACCACACGTTCTTTATCCATTTGTCCGTTGAAGGGCATCTTTGTTCTTTCCGCATTTTGGCGACCGTGGCCATTGCTGTTATAAACATTGGGGTACAGATGGCCCTTCTTTTCACTACATCTTTATCTTTGGGGTAAATGCCCAGTAGTGCAATTGCAGGGTCATAGGGAAGCTCTATTTTTAATTTCTTGAGGAATCTCCACACTCTTCTCCAAAGTGGCTGCACCAACTTGCATTCCCACCAACAGTTTAAGAGGAGTCCCCTTTCTCCACATCCTCTCCAACACATGTTGTTTCCTGTCTTGCTAATTTTGGCCATTCCAATTGTTGTAAGGTGGTATCTCAATGTGATTTTAATTTGAATCTCCCTGATGGTTAGAGATGATGAACATTTTTTCATGTGTCTGATAGTCATTTGTATGTCTTCATTGGAAAATTGTCTGTTCATATCTTCTGCCCATTTTTTGCTATGATTATCTGTTTTGTGTGTGTTGAGTTTGAGGAGTTCTTTATAGATCCTGGATATCAGCCTTTTGTCTGTACTGTCATTTACAAATATCTTCTCCCATTCTGTGGGTTGCCTCTTTGTTTTGTTCACTGTTTCCTTTGCTATGCAGAAGCTTTTGATCTTGATAAGGTCCCAAAAGTTCATTTTCACTTGTTTTCCTTTGCCTTTGGAGACATATCTTGAAAGAAGTTGCTGTGGCTAATATCGAAGAGGTTACTGCCTATGTTCTCCTCTAAGAAACTGCTTTTTAATGATGACACTTATGACTTGTTAATTAACATGACTCATGGTTAGAATGCATTCTCATTAGTGAAAATAATGGTATTTAAGATATACAGGCTGGGTAAAATATTTCAGTGACATTTCCCATCTTTTACAAGACATAGGATCCTACACCCTGAAGAAATGTTCCTGAATGATCTCATATCCAGCCATTGTTTCAGAGAGTTTCTGGTTGCCAAAGCCAACCCTAACCCTAGCTGAATTTAGTCTCTATAATATTGGATTAACCCTCAATTGACCTTTTTGGTGAGGTGTATCAAAGTAACTTATATGGCAGAGAGCTGGAACTTCACTGAAATTACACAAGAGGTTTTAGGGACCTTTTTGGCCCTTGCTGCTTGCTAATGAAAGTTTGTGTAATAAATGTCTCCAAGGGTGGCAAAGTTTGGTCTGAGACTTGCTTTTTTTATAACAATATTGTGGAGCCCACTGAAATATCTCATCACTATCCCTGATATTAGCTTGCAATAGGGCACCATCATCAATGCACTGAGGTTACTTTAAGAAGTTTTTAGATCAATGGATATTGGCCTATGGGGAGCCAGAACATGACAGAATGTGGTGGATAAAAGAGAAAAAAGATGGTCATGCTCCATGGTAACTAGTGGACAAACAGTTTTGTAGCACTTGTGAGGCATCCCTTTAGAGACTCCCAGGAAAAAAAAATAGAACTTTCTTGATAAGAAGCTGCTGAGATTTCAGAGTACAGCTGGTTGAGGCTTGAACTATTTTAGTTTGGGTAAAAAGCAAATGTAACTTCAAATGTACCTACCTGCAGACTAGAAAAGTCTGAAATTAGTTACATCCACTGATTATGCATAGTTACAATAAATCATTTTAAATGTACAGTGGTCTTGGTATAAGCTATTCTAGGCAGGGGAAACAGTTGAGGCAATCCAAGAGTGGAGGTTTTGAACAAAGTTATGGCTTCTATAAGATTTAATGGGGACATAGCCCCTTTTCCTCTACTAAACTTGTCAGTAAATTTATATTCCTACATATATTGCTATATTTCTGGGAAGGGTTGACGAGTCGAATGGGTGGTAAATATTGTCCCAAAGGCTTGTCATGTGAATATTCTGATTGATAGTATCAAATAACAATTACTGAGAAAACTGGGACATTTGGGGGTGTCTTGGATTTTCATTTTACCTCAAGAGGCCACTTTGATGGGGTTATTATTCAGGAATATGGGCACACCACAGAGAGAGAAAATTTAGATGGGGTTTTAAGAAGCGCACCTCATGACAGGAAGCAAGATGGGGGAGGAGTAGCAGACTGAAGCACCATTAGGTTCCAGAAGTTCAGCTAAATTGTTATCAAACCATTCAAACTCAACAGGAGAATGAAGAGAAGAGCACCAATTCTAAAAACAGATAATCGACCACTTTCTGAAAGGTAGGACGTGGGGAGAAGCGAATCTGAAGCAATGGGAAGATAGACCGTGGGGGGAGGGGCTGGTTCCCAGCAAATGGTGGAGCAGTGCAGCACAAAATCAGAACTTCTAGAAGTCGTCTCCACAGAGGGACATCACTCCAGAGGCTAAGCAGGGGGTGGAGCTCTCATGGGAACAGTGTGGTCTCAGTTCCTGTGGGGTCACAGAAACACCGGAGTGCCTGAGTGTGGCAGAGTGGCCAGGTATCACAGTGGGGAAGCTGATTACAGAGATGGAGCTGGAACTGAGGAGTAAGCTCTCAGCTTGGTGTTATCTTAACCATGATCCAAGGCACAGTTGGACCACTGCCCTTCGAGCAGGGACCCCACAAGTGGCAGCTCCAGAGAGACCCCTCTTTCCTCCTTCTGGAGGAGTGGCACAGGAGCGTGCTGCAGGAATCTGCTGGGTTTGGGGGCTCCAAATGGGGCTGTGCACCAGAGATAGAAATGCTTGGTCACAGATCAGGTGAGCACAGAGTGTAGCTGGAGACTAGGGACATGGGAGGGATTGACTGCTTTTCTCTGAGGGAGCACTGAGGGGTGGGGCCCTGAGCACTCAGCTCCTCAGGGCCAGAGACTGGGAGGCTGCCATCTTCACTCCCATCCCCTAAAGCTGTATGGAAAGCCCTCAGGGAACAAAAGCTCCCGAGAATGAATCTGAGAATATTACTTAGCCTGGCCCCTGGCAAGGGCAGTGCAATTCTGCCTCAGGCAAAAACATTTGAGAATCACTACAACAGGCCCCTCCACCAGAAGATCAGCAAGAAAATCCAGGTGAGACCAAGTTCACTGATAAATGAGAACTACAATCTCCAGAGCTAGGGGAAAGCAATGCATAGAATTCATGGCATTTTCCCCAGGATCCTTTAATCTTGCAAAGTGAAATTTTTTAAATTTTGTTTTTTCTTACTCTATTTTTTAAACATTTCCTCTTTTAATGTTTTGAAACTATTTTATCTTAACAAAACCTTTTTTTAAAAAATCTTTTTAAATTTTCACTTTTAGAGTCATATTTTATCCCTTCATTGTATTTAACCTCATTTTTGGGATACATATAAATTTTTTTCTTTAAAATTTTGGGATACAATCTCTTCTAATAGATCAAAATATACCCTAAATCTAGCACATGGCTTTATTCTAGTCTCCAATCTGATCACATTCTCTCCTGTTTTTTTCTCTTTTTCCAACCAATTTATCTTATCGATTCCTTTTTTAGAATCTTTTAAAAATTTTCATCTTTACATTCATATTCCAGCCCTTCATCATGTTTACTCGTGTGTGTGTGTGTGTGTGTGTGTGTGTGTGTGTGTGTATGCATATAGGTTTTTCTTTCTTTAAACTTTTGGGAAGTAGTTTCTCCTAAGAGACCAGAATACACCCAAAATCAAGTGGGTGGCTCTGTTCTATTCACCAGTCTAATTAATATATGTGCTGTGTGTGTGTGTGTGTGTGTGTGTGTGTGTGTGTTTATTTTTCCTCCCTTTCTTTCCCCAGTTTCAGGTCTCTTCTGGTACAGTTAGTGTATATTTTTCTGGGGTCTTTGCCACCCTTTTAGTATTTTATTCTCTCGTTCATATATTCTTATCTGGATAAAATGACAAGACAGAAAAACTAACCACAAAAAAAAAAAAAAAAGAACAAGAGGCAGTACCAAAGGCTAGGGACCTAATCAATATGGACATTGGCAATATGTCAGAAATAGAGTTCAGAATGATGATTATAAAGGTGCTAACTGGGCTCAAAAAAGGCTTGGAAAATATTAGAGAACACTTTCTGGAGAAATAAAAGAACTAAAATCTAACCAAGTTGAAATAAAACAGGTTATTAATGAGGTAAAATTTAAAAAAAGGGAGACTCTTACTGTGAGGATAAATGAGGCAGAAGAGAGAATTAGTGATATAGAAGAACAAATGATGGAAAATCATTTGCTGAGCAAAAGAGAGATAAACAACTATGGGACCATGAGGGGAGAATTCAAGAGATAAGTGATACCATAAGATGAAACAATATTAGAATAAATAGGATCTCAAAAGAGGAAGAGGGGAGCAGAAGATATATTGGAGCAAATTATAGTAAAGAATTTCCCTAATATGGCAAAGGGAACAAGAATCAAAATCCAAGAGGCACAGAGAACCCACCTTAAAATCAATAAAAATAGGTCCACACCCCAACATCTAATAATAAAACTTACAAGTCTTAGTGACAAAGAGAAAATCCTAAAAGCAGTCTGGGACCAGAAGTCTGTAACATACAATGGTCAAAATATTAGATTGGCAGCAGACATATCCACAGAGACCTGGCAGGTCCGAAAGAACTGGCATGATATATTCAGAACACTAAAATATGAGAAAAGTATGCAGCCAAGAATGCTAGACTATCATTGAAAATAGAAAGAGAGATAAAAAGCTTCCAGGACAAACAAAAATTAAAAGAATTTGTAAACACCAAACCATCCCTACAGTACAGAATGGCATCCTCTAAGCAAAGAGAGAGCCTAAAAGTAGTAGACCAGAAAGGAATAGAGACAATATACAGTAACAGTCACCTTACAGACAATACAATGGCACTAATTTCATATCCTTCAATAGTTACCTGAATGTAGAGGGGCTAAATTCCCCCAATAAAAAGACACAGGTTATCAGAATGGATAAAAAAAACAAGGGGCACCTGGTTAGCTCAGTGGGTTATGCCTCTGCCTTCTGTTCAGGTCATGATCTCAGGGTCCTGGGACTGAGCCCCATGTCAGGCTCTCTGCTCAGCAGGTAGCCTGCTTCCCCTTTTCTCTCTGCCTGCCTCTCTGTCTACTTCTGATCTCAATCTCTCTGTCAAATAAGTAAATAAAATCTTAAAAAAAAAAAAGACCCATCGATATGCTGTCTACAAGAAACTCACTTTAGACCCAAAGACACCTCCAGATTTAAAGTGGGGGGGGTTGAAAACAATTTACCCTGATAATGGACATCAAAAGAAAGCTGGGGTGGCAATCCTTATATCATATAAATTAGATTTTAAGCCAAAGACTATAATAAGAGATGAGGAAGGACACCATATCATACTTAAAGAGTCTGTCTGACAAGATCTAACAATTTGAAATATCTATGCCCCTAATATGGGAGCAGCCAAGTCTATAAACCGATTAATAACAAAATCAAAAAAACACATTGACAATAATACAATAATAGTAGGGGACTTTAACATCCCCCTCACTGAAATGGACACATCATCCAAGCAAGAGATCAACAAGGAAATAAAGGCTTTTAATGACACACTAGACCAGATGGACATCACAGATATATTCTAAACATTCCATCCCAAAGCAACAGAATACACATTCTTCTCGAGTGCACATGGAACATTCTCCAGAATAGATTACATCCTGGGTCACGAATCAGGTCTCAGCGGGTACCAAAAGATTTGGATTAGTCCCTGAATATTTTCAGACTACAATGCTCTGAAGCTAGAACTCAATCACAAGAGGAAAGCTGGAAAGAACTCAAATACATGGAAGCTAAATAGCATCCTTCTAAAGAGTGAATGGGTCAACCAGGAAATTAAATAAGAATTGAAAAAAATCTTGGAAACAAATGAAAATGAAAACACAACTGTTCAAAATCTTTGGGACACAGCAAAGGTTTCAAGTACACAACCTAACCCTACACCTAAAGGAGCTGGAGAAAGAACAGAAAAGAAAGCCTAAATCCAGTTGGAGAAGAGAAATAATAAAGATCAGAGCAGAAATCAATGAAATAGAAGACAAAAGAACAGTAGAACAAATCACAAAACTGGGAGCTGGTTCTTTGAAAGAATAAGACTGATAAACCCCTGGCCAGACTTATCAAAAAGGAAAGAAAAAGAACAACAAATTAAAAAAAAACATGAATGAAAAAGGAGAGATCACAACCAACACCGAAGAAATACAAGCAATTATAAGAACATATTATGAGCAACTATATGACAGCAAATTTGACAATCTGAAAGAAATGGATGCATTCCTAGAGATATATGAACCACCAAAACTGAACCAGGAAGAAACAGAAAACCTGAACAGACCCATAACCAGTAAGGAGATTAAAGCGGTCATCAAAAATCTCCCAACAAACAAGAGCCCAGGGCCAGATATCTTCCCAGGGGAATTCTACCAAACATTTAAAGAAGAATTAATACCTATTCTCCTGAAATTGTTCCAAAAATTAGAAATGGAAGGAAAACTTCCAAACTCATTTTATGAGGCCAGCATCACCTTGATCCCAAAGCCAGACAAGGATCCCACCAAAAAAGAGAACTACAGACCAATATCCATGATGAACATGGATGCAAAAATTTTCACCAATGTACTAGCCAATAGGATCCAACTTGGTTCAATATCTGCAAATCAATCGATGTGATACAATACATTAATAAAAGAAAGAACAAGAACCATATGATACTCTCAATAGATGCATTTGACAAAGTACAGCATCCTTTCATGGTCAAAACTCTTCAAAATGTAGGGATAGAGGGCACACACCTCAATATCATCAAAGTCATCTATGAAAAACCCACAGTGAGTATTATTTTCAATAGGGAAAAAATGAGAGCTTTTCTGCCAAGGTCAGGAACATGGCAGGGATATCCACTATCACCACTGCTATTCAACATAGTACTAGAAGTCCTAGCCTTGACAATTGGACAACAAAAAGAAATAAAAGGCATCCAAATCAACAAAGAAGTCAAACTCTCACTCTTGGCAGATGATATGATACTTTATGTGGAAAACCCAAAATATTCCACTCCAAAACTGTTAGAACTCATACAGGAATTCAGTAAAGTGTCAGGATATAAAATCAATGCACAGAAATCAGTTGCATTTCTATAAAGCAACAGCAAGACAGAAGAAAGATAAGTTAAAGAGTCAATCCCATTTACAATTGCACCCAAAACCATAAGATACCTAGGAATAAACCTAACCATAGAGGCAAAGAATCTGTACTCAGAAAACTATAAAGTACTTATGAAAGATATTGAGGAAGACACAAAGAAATGGAAAAACGTTCCATGCTCATGGATTGGAATAACAAATATTGTGAAAATGTCTCTGCTACCTAAAGCAATCTACACATTTAATGCAATCCCTATCAAAATACTGTCAACTTTTTTCAAAGAAATGGAACAAATAATCCTAAAATTTATATGGAACCAGAAGAGACCCCAAATAGCCTGAGGAATGTTGAAAAAGAAAATCAAAGCTGGCAGCATCACAATTCTAGAATTCAAGCTCTATTACAAAGCTGTCATCATCAAGACAGTACGGTAATAGCACAAAAAAAGACACACAGATCAATGGAACAGAATAGAGAGTCCACAAATAGACTCTCAACTCTATGGTCAACCACTCTTTGACAAAGCAGGAAAGAATATCCAGTAGAAAAAAGACAGGCTCTTCAACAAATGTTGTTGGGAAAATTGAACAGCCACATGCAAAAGAATGAAACTGGACCATTTCCTTATACCACACACAAAAACAGACTCAAAATGGTTGAAAGACCTCAATGTGAGACAGGAATCCATCAAAATCCTTGAAGAGAACACAGGCAGCAACCTCTTCAACCTCAGCTGCAACAACTGCTTCCTAGAAACATCGCCACAGGCAAGGGAAGCAAAGGCAAAAATGAACTTCATCAAGATAAAAAGCTTTTGCACAGCAAACAGTCAACAAAACCAAAAGACAACTGAAAGAATGGGAGAAGATATTTGCAAATAACATATCAGATAAAGGGCTAGTATCCAAAATCCATGAAGAACTTATCAAACTCAACACCCAAAGAACAAATAATCCAATCAAGAAATGGGCAGAAGACATGAACAGACATTTCTGCAAAGAAGACATCCAGATGGCCAACAGACACATGAAAAAGTGCTCCACGTCACTCGGCATCAGGGAAATACAAATCAAAACCACAATGAGATATCACCTCACACCAGTCAGAATGGCTAAAATTAACAAGTCAGGAAATGACAGATGCTGGCGAGGATGTGGAGAAAGGGGAACCCTCCTCCACTGTTGGTGGGAATGCAAGCTGGTGCATCCACTCTGGAAAACAGCATGGAGGTTCCTCAAAATGTTGAAAATAGAACTACCCTATGACCCAGCAATTGCACTACTGGGTATTTACCCTAAAGATACAAACATAGTGATCCGAAGGGGCACGTGTACCCGAATGTTTATAGCAGCAATGTCTACAATAGCCAAACTATGGAAAGAACCTAGATGTCCATCAACAGATGAATGGATAAAGAAGATGTGGTATATATACACAATGGAATACTATGCAGCCATCAAAAGAAATGAAATCATGCCATTTGTGACGACGTGGATGGAACTAGAGCGTATCATGCTTAGTGAAATAAGTCAGTCGGAGAAAGACAACTATCATATGATCTCCCTGATATGAGGACATGGAGAAGCAACATGGAGGGGTAGGGGGATAGGAGAAGAATAAATGAAACAAGATGGGATTGGGAGGGAGACAAACCATAAATGACTCTTAATCTCACAAAACAAACTGGGGGTTGCTGGGGGGAGGTGGGATTGGGAGAGGGGGAGCGGGCTATGGACATTGGGGAGGGTAAGTGCTATCGTGAGTGCTGTGAAGTGTGTAAACCTGGCGATTCACAGACCTGTACCCCTGGGGATAAAAATACATTATATGTTTATTAAAAAAAAAATTTGGAAGGGGAGGCGAACCATAAGAGACTATGGACTCTGAAAAACAACCTGAGGGTTTTGAAGGGTCAGGGCTGGGAGGTTGGGGGAACAGGTGGTGGGTAATGAGGAGGGCACGTTTTGCATGGAGCACTGGGTGTTGTGCAAAAAGAATGAATACTGTTACGCTGAAAAAATAAATAAAATGGAAAAAAAAACACTAAAAAATTAGCTTGGTAAACAATAAAAACACATCTAGAATAGTGGAGGCATAGGAAACTCAGAGGAGATGCACCAAAGTCAGAAAATATGATGAGGTTGTAAGGACAACTCCCTGGGAGTGACATCACTTGAGCTGAGTCTTGAAGTACAAGCCAAGTGGCCAGGGCAAAGGATCAGGATGAAAGACATTTGACTAGTTTGGGAGCATTATGTCATTAAGTCATTATGACTTTGGGAGACTGGGTGGGGGTAGGGACACAGCTGGGGCACAGGATGCACTGAGGAAGGGGAATGGAGGGAGGACATCAGAGAAAGCCAAAGCTTTAGGCCAAGCCCAGATCACAGAGCAAATTCAACTTAACCCAGAAGGTGATAGAAAGTCAAAGACTTTAAAACAGAGAAGGAACAAAATAAATTTTTGTTGGAGGAGGAAGAAAACAGACTGTAGAGAAGAAAGGAAAAGACAGCACCATGGCAGGGGTTTATGTTGTAATTTTTTGCAGAGACCATTCAGGTGTATTTACCCAAAGCAGTCTACTCATATAAGTAGTCTATAATTTTTTAAGGGTCTATTTATTTATTTGCAAGAGAGAGCATGCACAAGTGGGGGGAAGGGGCAGAGAAAAAGAAACCTCAAGCAGACTCCCTACTGAGCACGGAGTCCAATGCAGGGGGCTCAATCCCAGGACCTGGAGACTATGACCTGAGCCAAAAACCAAGAGTCAGCCAAGTTGGCAACCCAAAGAGCTGAGCCACCCAGGCATCTCTATAAGTAGTCTATAATTAAGACTTTTAAGTTGAAGTCTCATTACTCTCTAATACCGATATTTGAATCAAGGAATACCATTTATCATTTCTGGTAATTCATGTTGCTGAGCAACTCTCCACATGTTGCTTCAACAGTTCTTCAATGGTTCTGCACTTTAGAGAGAACTAAAGAAATTATAGCTCAACTTTAAGTTTCAAATTGATTTGAAGTCCATGGTGAAGATAATCTTGAAAGCTGGGTTTTGCAGAGTGACAACAGTTTTCTTCCAAATTCTGAACTTCCTGTTCAAATAACAAGAAGCAAAGCTTGGATCACAAAGAGAAGGACTTGGATAAAACAAAAACACTTGGAAGTAGAAAGGAAGAAAGAGTAAAAGGTCAAATGCTACTGTCCTGGCTTGTCTTGTGGGGTGGAAACTTCCAAAAGCAGCATAAGGAGTCCAGTGTGATGTTTTAAGAAACCTGAGAACATAAGAGTTCTGTGCCAGAGGAGACTGCAGGCTATTCAAAGAAGTCCCACACTGGACAATGGCCCTGCATCTGATGCCTCAAAAGGAGTGATGGAGCAGCTTCATTCAAGTAGAGAGTGGCTCCAGTGGACCAGAGTCTACATGTCATATGTAGGCCTTTTGACTAAAGGCTGTAGCTAAGGCTCTCAACTTCAGCAGGGATATCAAAATTCCAGCCAGAACTCAATACTCCTCAGAATCATGGATAAAGACCCTGTAGGATGAGCACCATCTCATGAAAGGCAGGGAAAGTCCAGAGTAGCCCCCTTTGCTCCCAGGTACCCAAGGAGAGGGGAGATACAACCTGAAGGCAAAATGTGAATTAGGATCCACTAGTTACTATGAATTGACAGTTTTAAACTGGAATACATGGAGTTAAATTTAATAAACAATTTTAAGTATCCTTGTTAGCATAGGTAAGAAGGGGGATTGTCGCTGGCACAATAGGCTCAGTTCCTGAATATAAAGTCACTTTAATTTCACAGATTTATTTATTTATTTATTTAAGATTGAGAGAGACAGAGAGCAGAGGGAAAAAGAGAGAGGGAGAGAGAGAATCTCAAACAGACTCCCCACTGAGCATGGAGGCTGATGCGGGGCTCAATCTTATACTCCCGAGATCATGACCTGAACCAAAATCAAGAGTTGGGCAGTTAAAAAACTGAGCCACCCAGCTTTCCCATAAAGTTACTTTTTAAAAAAATCTGAGTTGTGCTGGTCAAACTTCTACCCTGCTTCATCCATGTATCACACACACACACACACACACACACACACACACACACACACACAGGCTTTTTGCATTCTTCTCCAAAAAAATTACCATGTCCAGAAATATGCTCCAAATGATCACAAAACAAAAGATCTTAGGGAAGGTTGGCTTTCATTTTTTTAAAGATTTTTTTACTTATTTATATATTTGACAGAGAGAAGGAGACAGACAGAGACAGAGAGTGTTTGCAAGCAGGGGGAGAAGTAAAGGGAGAAGGAGAAGCAGGCTCCCCTCTGAGTAGGGAGCCTGATGTGGGATTCCATCCCAGGACACTGGGATCATGACATGAGCTGAAAGCAGATGCCTCAGGCAGATGCCTGAGCCACCCAGGTCCCCAAAGTTTGGCTTTCAAATGAAAAGGCTGAGGACTCACTACTTATAGCACGAGGAAGCAACAAAATGTATTGGTTAAGACCATGGAGCCTGAAGTGTAGTATTCAAACCTTGGTTCCACCATGAACTAGCTGTAACCTTGGGCAAGTTGTTTTTATCTCAGTGCCTCAGTTTCTTCATCAGGAAAATGGAAATAATCTACTCACCTCATAGGCTTGTCATGAATACTAAGTTCATATCTGGAAAGCACTTGGAATATCTCCTGACATACAAGTGGTGCAATGGAATTGTTTCACAAACCAACTATGGTCTCAGAACCCCCAGTGCTCAAGGGACTTATGACTGAAGTCAGGGTCATGTATAAGATGGTGATTTAGATTAAGAACTATAAGTTTTTGTCTAGATTTCTTGTGAAACTGGGCAGTTTCTTTGACCATAGCCCTTCTTTTCCCATAAGTCTCTTTGTCTATACAGTGGATATAAGATTATTTTGTCTGTTTCAGACAGTGAAGTACTGTAAAAATTGATGAGGGAGATGTCTGTAAAATGCTTTGGATTACTTAAAGGAAAAGTGAAACATATGGAGAAGGTAACAGGGGAAGATGGCAGTGGAGTAGGAGGACCCTAGGCTTGCTTGTCCCATGAATGCAAGTAGTTAACTACTAAATCACCCTAAACGTCCCAGAAATTGATCTAAAGACTGGCAGAACAAACTCTGCAACTAAAAAGGTAGAGAAGAGGCCACACTGAAGAAGGTAAGAAGTATGGACACCCAGTTTGGGACAGAAATGGATTATGGCCACTGTGGTAGGGAGAGAGCTTGGGTCTCAGAGAAGGGCAAGAGACAGACTAGCATACAGGGAAGCTCAAAAGGAAAAGGAATTCCCATAGCAATTGATTTGGAAAGTGAGAGTGCCCAAATTTCATGAGTTCTTGCAATCAGTGGGGCTTAAAGCCTGGAGTTTTAAAGTCAGCAGGTTTGGCTCTGGGAGAGCTTAGAGCACATTGGGACTGTTCTTGGAGGAAAGGTAAGACAAATGGACCTGCAGACATACAGGATGCAAACAGGATCTGAAGAGCATGTGAGACACACAGTGGGGAGATTAGCTGCTCATGTGGGAGCATGTCCCAGAGAGGCAGCCTTCACGGAGACTCTTCTGGGTACAAAGGAAATAGTAGGAACCATTTCCATCCCCCACCCCTCAGCATAAGCACAGACCCACCTGTGGGAACCAGCACAGTGCCCACACTTGCTATCTAACCTGTTTACACCAAGCCCCACCACCCCATATGCTACAGAGCCGTCCCTCCCAGTTACCTTGCCTCAGTACCAGCATGGTGGGCACTTCTCCCCCAGAAGGCCCAGCCCAAACTTCTACTCACATGTGTCTCCCAAGGGTGGAATTTTGCAAGGCCTCAGTTCCAACGGTGGCAGCAACACACAGAGAGCAGAGCATACCTATTTAAAACATGCCACATTCAGGCCAGGAACCAATCATTGCCCACAACAGGCAAAGAGAGCCTCGCAGATGCCTGGCCTAAAGGATAAAGTGGCCAGGACAAAACAGCAGAGTGCACACAGTACACATTGGGGACACTTCCAGAAGCTGCAGGCCCTGAGGAACAGGGGACACCACATGGCAGAGCACTATAGGACCTCATAAGGCCATTACCCTCAAGAACAGGAGACTTAGTTGACTTTCTTAACACAGGAAAATAGGCACAGAGACTTAGACAAAATGAGAAGAAAGAGAAATTTGTCTCAAATGAAAGACAGAAAAAGGTAAGAGCTGGTGATCCAAGCAAAACAGATATAAGTAACATTTCTGATAAAGAATGTAAAATAGATATAAATAACATTTCTGATGAAGATATCAGTAACATTTCTGATGAAGAATCATAAGTATATTCACTGGACTTGAGAAAAGAGTGGAGGACAACAGTGAGATCATTAACACAGACTTAACAAATAAAAGAGCTGAGATAGGGGTGCCTGGGTGGCTCAGTGGGTTAAAGCCTCTGCCTTTGGCTCAGGTCATGATCCTAGGGTCCTGGGATCGAGCCCCACATCAGGTTCTCTGCTCAGCGGGGAGCCTGCTTCCCACTCTCTCTCTCTACCTGCCTCTCTGCCTACTTGTGATCTCTGTCAAATAAATAAATAAAATCTTTTAAAAAAAATAATAAAAGAGCTGAGATAAAGGGCTTAATAAATGAAATGAGAAATACGCTTGGTGGAATGAACAGCAGGCCAGAGAAAGCCGATAAATGAATTAATGACCTAGAGGACAGAATAATAGAAAATGATCAAGCTGAACAAAAGAGAGCAAAAAAAATATGCAAAATGAGAATAGATAAAGGGGGTTCAGTGGTAACTGCATTCATATTATAGAAGTCCCAGAATAAGAGAGAGAAAAGGGGGCAGAAAATTTATTTGAAGAAATAATAGCTAAGGGGCGCCTGGGTGGCTCAGTGGGTTAAGCCTCTGCCTTTGGCCCAGGTCATGAACCCAGGGTCCTGGGATTGAGCCCCACATTGGGCTCTCTGCTCAGCGGGGAGCCTGCTTCCTCCTTTCTCTCTGCCTGCCTCTGCCTACTTGTGATCTCTGTCTGTCAAATAAATAAATAAAATCTTAAAAAAAAAAAAGAAATAATAGCTGAAAACTTCCCTAATCTGGAAAAGGAAACAGATATCCAGATCCAAAAGGCACAGAGAACCCCCAACAAAATCAACAAAAACAAATCCATGCCAAACATATCTTAATTAAAATGGCAAAATATAGTGATAAGGAAAAATATTAAAAGCAACAAAACAAAAGAAGACAGTTACACACAAAGGAAACCCCATATAGCTATCAGCAGATTTTTCAGCAGGAACTTTCTAAGCCAGAAAGGAGGTGCATGATATATTCAAAGTGCTGAAGGGGAAAAACCTGCAGCCAGGAATACTCTAGCCAGCAAGCCTATCATTCAGAATAGAAGGAGAGATTAAGAGTTTCCCAGACAAACAAAAACTGAAGAAGCTCATAACCACTGAACCAGTTGTGCAAGAAATATTAAAGGGAACTCTTTGAGGGGAAAGGAAAGACCAAAAATGACAGTATGATGATAGAAAACACAAAAAGAGTAACAATGAATAATTTTAAAAATCAGTCAAGGAACTCACAAAATAAAGGATATAAAATATGACACCATATATCTAAAATGTGAGGAAGAAAGGAGTAAAGAATGGGTGCAAACTTAAATGACTTTCAACTTAATATAGACTGCCATAGTCTGAAGATGTTATATACAAACCTAATGGCAACCACAAGTCAAAAGTCACTAATAAATATGCAAAAAACAAAGAGAAAGAAATTCAAATATGTCACTAAAAACACTGGCAAACCATTAAAGAGAAAGATAAGAAAGCATCAGAGAAAATCTCCAGAAACAACCATAAAACAACAAAATGGTAATAAATACATATCTAGCAATAATTACTTGGAATCTGAATGGACTAAATGCCCCAATCAAAAAACACAGGCAAAAAGAATGGACTAAAAAAATAAAACCCAATATGATGCCTACAGGAGACTCATTTTAGACCTAAAAACACCAGCAGATTGAAAGTGAGGTCATGGAGAGACATTTAGCATGCAGATAGATGTCAAAAGAAAGCTAGAGTAGCAATACTTTTATCAGACAAAATAGACTTTATTTTAAAGATTTATTTATTTATTTATTTGACAGACAGAGATCACAAGTAGACAGAGAGGCAGGCAGAGAGAGAGGGAGGGAAGCAGGCTCCCCGCTGAGCAGAGAGCCCGATGCGGGGCTCGATCCCAGGACCCTGAGATCATGACCTGAGCCGAAGGCAGAGGCTCAACCCACTGAGCCACCCAGGCGCCCCAGACAAAATAGACTTTAAAACAAAGACTGTAGGGGCATCTGGGTAGCTCAGTTGGTTAAGCATCCTACTTTTGATTTTGGCTCAGATCATGGCCTCAGGGTCGTGGTATCAAGCCCCATGTTGGGCTCTGTACTGAGCATGGAGCCTGCTAAGGATTCTCTTTCTCCCTCTCCCTCTGCCCCTCCCTGTCCTCTCAAAAATTTTTTTAAAATAAAATAAAGCAAAGACACTAACAGGGGACAAACAAGAACACTATGTACTAACAATGGGGACAATCCAACAAGAAGATATAACAATTTTAATATTTATGCATCCAACCTGGGAACACCCAAATATATAAAATAGTTAATAACAAACATAAAGGAACTAATTGATAATAATACAATAATAGTAGAGGACTTTAATACCCCACTCACATCAGTGGACAGATTGCTTAAACAGAACACCAGAAAGGCAACCTGTACCCCAATGTTCATAGCAGCAGTGGCCACAGTCACCAAACTGTGGAAAGAAACAAGATGCCCCTCAGTGGACGAATGGATAAAGAATATATGGTCCATATATACAATGGAGTATTATGCCTCCATCAGAAAGGATGAATACCCAACTTTTGTATCAACATGGACAGGACTGGAAGAGATTATGCTGAGTGAAATAAGCAGAGAGAGTCAATTATCGTATCGTTTCACTTACTTGTGGAGCATAAGGAATAACATGGAAGACATTGGGAGATGGAGAAGAGACGTGAGTTGGGGGAAATCGGAGGGGGGGACAAACCATGAGAGACTGTGGACTCTGAGAAACAAACTGAGGGTTTTGCGGGGTGGAGTGAGCCTGGTGGTGGGTATTATGGAGGGCAGGTATTGCATGGAGCACTGGGTATGGTGCATAAACAATGAATTTTGGAATACTGAAAAAAATTAAATTTAAATTTAAAAATAAATTTTTTTTTAAAAAAAGGACACCAAGGGGGCGCCTGGGTGGCTCAGTGGGTTAAAGCCTCTGCCTTTCGCTCAGGTCATGATCCCAGGGTCCTGGGATCGAGCCCCGCGTCGAGCTCTCTGCTTGGCAGGGAGCCTGCTTCCTCCTCTCTCTCTCTCTCTCTGCCTGCCTCTCTCCCTATTTGTGATCTCTATCTGTCAAGTAAATAAATAAAATCTTTAAAAAAAAAAAAAAAAAAAAAAAAAGGACACCAAGAAGGAAACAGTGGTTTTGAATGGCACACTGGAGCAGATGGACTTAATTTCAGAATGTTGCAATCTAAAACAGCAAAATACACATTCTTTTCATGTGTGCATGGAGTATTCTCCAGGATAGATGACACATTAGGCCATAAAACAAGCCTCAACAAAATCAAAAAGGTCAAAGTCATACCATGCCATCTTTTCTAAACACCATGCTATGAAACTAGAAATCAACCACAAGAAAAAATCTGGAAAGGCCACAAATACATGGAAGTTTAATAACATGCTACTAAACAATGAATGGGTCATGACACCAGGAAAACAAAGAAGAAAGAAAAGTATACAGAAACAAATGAAAATGAAAGCACAAAAGTTCAAAACTACGGGGACACAGCAAAAACCTGTTCTAAGAGAGACATTTATAGAGAACAGGACTACCTTGAGAAGCAAGAAAAATCTCAAATAAACAACCCACCCTTATACCTAAAGGAGCTAGACAACAAAAGCAACAAAAGGAAGAAAACAGTAAAGATTAGATCAGAAATAAATGAAATAGAAACTTAAAAAAAAAATAGATCAATGAAACCAGGAGCTGGTTCTTTGAAAAATCAATAAAATTGATAAATCTCTAGTAAGACTTACCAAGAAAAAAAGAGAAAGGACCCAAACCAATAAAATCACAAATTCAAGAGGAGAAATAACAACAAACATCACACAAATATAAGTGAATTTTATGAAAAACTATATGCCAATAAATTGAACAACCTAGAAGTGGATAAATTCCTAGAAATATATAAACTACCAAAACTAAAATGGGAAGAAATAGAAAATTTGAACAGACTGAAAACAATCAAGGAAACTGAATAGGTAATCAAAAACTCCCAACAAACAAAAGTCCAGGGCCAGATGGCTTCACAGGCAAATTCTACCAAACATTTAGAGTTAATACCTATTCTTCTCAAACTATTCCAAAATATATAAAAGAAAGGAAAAGTTCCAAATTCGTTCTTTGAGACCAGCATTACCCTAATACCAAAACCAGACAAAGACACTACTAAAATAGAGAACTATAGGCCAATATCTCTAGTGAACATAGATGTAAAATCCTCAGCAAAATACTAGCAAACTGAATCCAACAATACATTTTAAAAAATTATTTATCCCATTCACATGGGATTGATTCCTGGGTTGAAAGTGTGATTTGCACATTCAAAAATCAATCAACATCACATCAATAAGAGGAAGTATAAGAACAATAGTTTCATTTCAATAGTTGCAGAAAAAGCATTTGACCAAGTGGAACGTCTGTTCATGATAAAAACCCTCAACAAACAATGTTTAGGGGCACCTGGGTGGCTCAGTGGGTTAAGCCTCTGCCTTCAGCTCAGGTCATGATCTCAGGGTCCTGGGATCGAGCACCACATCCGGCTCTCTGCTCAGTGGGGAGCCTGCATCCTCCTCTCTCTGTCTGCCTCTCTGCCTAACTCTCTGCCTACTTGTGATCTCTCTCTCTGTGTCAGATAAATAAATAAACAAAATCTTAAAAAAAAAAAAACAATGTTTACAGGGAACATACCTCATCATAATAAAGGCCTTATATGAAAAACCCACAGCTAATATCATCCTTAATGGGGAGAAACTGAGAGCCTTTCCCCTAAGGTCAGGAAAAAGACAATGAAGCCCAGTCTCACCATTTATTCAACATAGGGCTAGAAGTCCTAGCCACAGCAATTAGGCAACAAAAAGAAATCAAAGACATTCAAATTGGTAAGGTAGAGGTAAAACTTTCACTGTTTGCAGATGACATGATAGTATACAGAGAAAACCAAAAGACTCCACCAAGACTTGAGTTGTTAGAACTGACAAATGAATTCAGTAATGTTGCAGAATACAAAATCAATATACAGAAATCTGTTGCATTTCTATACACCAATAATAAAGCAGCAGAAAGAGAAATTAAGGAATCAATTCCATTTACAATTGCACCAATAACAATAAGATACCAAGGAATAAACCAAACCAAGGAGGTAAAAGACTTGTACTCGGAAAACTATAAAACAGTGATGAAAAAAACTTGAAGATGACATTCCATGCTCATGGACTGGAAAAACAAATATTGTTAAAATGTCTATACTACCCAAAACAATTTGTGCACTTAATGCAATCCCGATCAAAATACACTTTCTTTCTTTCTCTCTTTTTTTAGAGGTGAGCGGAGGAGAAGAGGAAGAGGGACATAATCTTAAGAATCTCCACACGCAATGCAGAGCCCAGTGTGGGGCTCAATCTCATCACGCTGAGATCATGACCTGAGCCAAAATCAAGAGTCAGATGCTTAACCGACTGAGCCACCCAGGAGCCCCTGGACCACCTCCTTACATTATACAAAACAAACAAACAAACAAAAAAACCCTCAAAATGTATTAAATGTATTAAAGACCTAAATGTGAGACTTAAAGCCATAAAAACTCTGGAAAGAGCATGAAAAGTAATTTCTCTGACATTGGCTGTAACAACTTTTTTCTACATAGGTCCCCTGAGGCAAGAGAAACAAAACCTAAAATAAACTATTAGGACTACGTCAAAATAAAATTTTCTGCACAACAAAGGAAACAATCAACAAAACTAAAAGGCAACCTACAGAATTGAAGAAGATATCTGCAAATGACATATCTCATAAAGGGCCAGTATCCAAAATACATAAAGAACTTATAAAACTCAACACAGAAAACAAACACAGAACTTATAAAGCTCAACACAGAAAACAAATAATCCAATTTAAAATTGGGCAGAACATATGAGCAGACATTTCTCCAATGCGGACATCCAGATGGCCAAGAGACCTATGAAAAGTTAATTATCACTTAACAGCAAGGAAATGCAAATCAGAATTATAATGATCTATCGCCTCACACCTGTCAGAATGCCAAAATCAACAACACAAGAAACAACAGGTGTTGGGGAGGATGTGGAAAAAGGGGAATCCTCTTGTACTGTTGTGGGGAACACAAACTTGTGTAGCCAGTGTGGAAAACAGTATGGAGTTTCCTCAAAAAGTTAAAAATAGAATTACCCTATGACCTAGCAATGATGCTACTAGATTTTTACCCCAAGAATACAAAAACATTAAGTCAAGGGGATACATGCACCCCTATGTTTATAGCAGTACTATTTACAATATCCAATACATGTAAGCAGCCCAAGCATCCATCAATTGATGAATAGATAAAGAAGAAGTTATATATACATACAATGGAATATTATTCAGCCATCAAAAAGAATGAAATCTTGCCATTTACAACAATAGGGATGGAGCTAGAAAGCATAATGCTAAATAAAATATATCAGTAAAAGACAAATACCATATGATTTCACTCATATGTAGAATTTAAGAAACAAAACAAATGAGCAAAAGGGGAAGAAAGAGAGACAAACCAAGAAACAAACTCTTAAATATAGAAAAGAAACTGGTGGTTACTAGAGAGGAGGGGTTGGGGGGTATGAGTTAAATGAATAATGGGGATTAAGAAATACACTTGTATTGAGTACTGGGTAATATAAATAAAAATTTTTAAAAAAGAAATGTATAGTATATTATCTCAAAAAATAAAGAAAAGCAATATAATTTTTGAGGCACTTTTTCACAATCTTTTTTTTTTCCATTTTATTTATTTTTTCAGCGTAACAGTATTCATTCTTTTTGCACAACACCCAGTGCTCCATGCAAAACGTGCCCTCCCCATTACCCACCACCTGTTCCCCCAACCTCCCACCCCTGACCTTTCAAAACCCTCAGGTTGCCCCAACCTCCCACCCCTGACCCTTCAAAACCCTCAGGTTGTTTTTCAGAGTCCATAGTCTCTTATGGTTTGCCTCCCCTCCCCAATGTCCATAGCCCGCTCCCCCTCTCCCAATCCCACCTCCCCCCAGCAACCCCCAGTTTGTTTTGTGAGATTAAGAGTCATTTATGGTTTGTCTCCCTCCCAATCCCATCTTGTTTCATTTATTCTTCTCCTATCCCCCTACCCCCCCATGTTGCTTCTCCATGTCCTCATATCAGGGAGATCATATGATAGTTGTCTTTCTCCGATTGACTTATTTCACTAAGCATGATATGCTCTAGTTCCATCCACGTCATCGCAAATGGCATGATTTCATTTCTTTTGATGGCTGCATAGTATTCCATTGTGTATATATACCACATCTTCTTTATCCATTCATCTGTTGATGGACATCTAGGTTCTTTCCATAGTTTGGCTATTGTAGACATTGCTGCTATAAACATTCGGGTACACGTGCCCCTTCGGATCACTATGTTTGTATCTTTAGGGTAAATACCCAGTAGTGCAATTGCTGGGTCATAGGGTAGTTCTATTTTCAACATTTTGAGGAACCTCCATGCTGTTTTCCAGAGTGGTTGCACCAGCTTGCATTCCCACCAACAGTGGAGGAGGGTTCCCCTTTCTCCACATCCTCTCCAGCATCTGTCATTTCCTGACTTGTTCATTTTAGCCATTCTGACTGGTGTGAGGTGATATCTCATTGTGGTTTTGATTTGTATTTCCCTGATGCCGAGTGACGTGGAGCACTTTTTCATGTGTCTGTTGGCCATCTGGATGTCTTCTTTGCAGAAATGTCTGTTCATGTCCTCTGCCCATTTCTTGATTGGATTGTTTGTTCTTTGGGTGTTGAGTTTGCTAAGTTCCTTATAGATTTTGGATACTAGCCCTTTATCTGATATGTCGTTTGCAAATATCTTCTCCCATTCTGTCAGTTGTCTTTTGGTTTTGTTAACTGTTTCCTTTGCTGTGCAACTTTTTCACAATCTTTAACATTCAACGGTTTCATCATTATTATCTTTCTTCTACCTTCTCTATTTATTTCCCAGCTGGGAAAAAAAAAAGAAAGAAAGGGAACAGCAATCAGAAATATAGTATGTTTCATGAAATGTTTGGCATTTAAATCTCTTTAAAAAATTACAACTGAATGACCTATAGTATGCTTTTGATACGTGTGCTGGTAGATTTTTTTAAATATATATTTTTTCACAATGGTAACAATTAACACATGAGAAGGAATTTCTCTTAGACCTGAATCCAGAAAATTAATCTGATGTCTATCTAAAAATAGAGATGGTTTTTCTTGTCCTTTTCTCTATTTTTTAAAAGCCAACTGCTTATTCATTCACCTTTCCCAGATGTTGGCTGGGAAATCTGATTTTTTCTTTCTCTTTCTTTCTTTCTTTTTTTCTTTTCTTTTGTAGCCTTGCTGGAAGAACTTATAGATACCCAAAAGTGTTGATAACACCAAAGGTGCAAATTACATCAAAATCTCATGGAATTAAAGAATTTAAGTATCTGTTGTTGCCACTTCATCTTCCATTATTAAATGCATAGAAATCACAGGGTTTGTACCTGTGAGAATTTCATAAATTAGCAAACATCCAAAATGTAGTACTAATGGAAATGACATTTAAGCTTTGAGGCAGAGCTAAATTCAGGTTTCTGAAAGGTTGGTCAGCTGCTCTGTGCAGATGTTGTTTTTATCTAGTGTTATGATCATTTCATCATATAACCAGGTTTCTTGAAGTGGCAAGAAACTTGAGGCTTGAGACGTTTTTAGAACAAGAAGCTCCTATGATCCTCCTAGATGCACATATGAATTATAGTCCCATGATCTAAAGCTGTGCTTTTCAAACTGGGCAATGATCCATTCATAGGCATGGAAATCATCTGATGAATCAACATCAATATTTTAAAAGTAGAATAGAAAAACATTATATCATGATCATGTATTACATGTTGAAAGAGGAAGCTTTGTTTCAGTGTGTTTTGTGTGTGTGTGTGTGTGTGTGTGTGTGTTGGGTATGATACAAACTGTATTTTGGGGGGTGAGTCAACAAAATATATCTGAAAGCCACAGATATAATCTAATGCATATTTTCCAGATAACTCCAGATAAGAGGAAATTAGTACAAACCTAATGGAAAGTAATATTTCAGAAAGTCTCATAGACCTTGAAATTATGCACAACCTCTAAACCAGTTATTCCATCTTAAGGAAATAATCCAAATTTCCGACAAAAATTTTTACATAAGAATATTCACCACACTTATAATGTATTTTTATCCCCAGGGGTACAGGTCTGTGAATTGCCAGGTTTACACACTCTGAAAAACAACCTGAGGGTTTTGAAAGGTCAGGGGTGGGAGGTTGGGGGAACAGGTGGTGGGTATTAGGGAGGGCACGTTTTGCATGGAGCACTGGGTGTTGTGCAAACAATGAATACTGTTACGCTGAAAAAATAAATAATTTTTTTTAAAAAAGTTAAAAAAAAAAAGAATATTCACCACACTATTATTCATTGTACTAGAAACCCCAAACAGTTGAAATGTTCAATAACATAGCAACATTAGGTTCATTTTAGAACATGAAACTAATCAGACATTGCATCATCATTAAAAGCACTATTTTGACTAACATACACAATAAAAAAATCAAAATCAATAAGTCTTTTTTAAAAAGCACTATTTTCGGAGGATTTATAATGATGTGGGAAATGCTTATGACATACTATTAACTAGAAAGGATTCAAAATTGCTTATACTCTATAACTTTAACAGATGCAAAAACTTGTTAGAAGAAAAAGGCTAAAGTACTGGTGTTCTAAGTGATTATGAATTTCATTCTGTTTTTCTCTATTTTTCAAGTTTTTTTTTTACAGTGCATATATGATATATCTATTGTCTAGGGTAAGAGTGTTTCTTAAAAACAACAACAACAATAACAACAAGACAAACTGGCCTCGCCAGGATAGCCAAGTAATAATGTGGTGTTCATCACAGTTTGCTTTTGCAAAGATGCCACCTTGGCTGATTCCCCCTGTTGGGCCAGGAAGAGTAAGAGTTCCCTTCTTTTAAATGCATTTTCATAATGTGATGATTTTCAAGGACCTGTTTCCCATCCTTCCTGAGTGATTCATACCAAAGCAATAGCACCAGGGTCAGGGTTTCAGGCCTCCCAACAGAGGGTTCCAGAGGTGCCCTTTTCCTTTCCCCAAGACCAGCATGTTAGTTTCTTACCGTTAAAACTGCAACAAGCCACCACTGACCAAGTGGCATAAAACAAGACAAGCTTACATTACAATGTGTCTTGTTCGTGAGGACAGGAATCCCAAGACTGTTTTCACTAGGCTAAAATTAAGGTATCACCAGGCCTTGGGTCCTTCGGAAGATTCTAGGGAAGAATCTGTTTCCTTGCATCTTCCAGACTCTAGAAGCTGCTTGCACCCACAGCCCTCCCTCCATCTTCAAAGCCAGCAGGTTAGCATCTTGAACTCTCTCTCTCTGCTTCCATTTCCACATCACCTTCTCTGACTCTGACCCTCCTGTCTCCCTCTTAATAAGGACCCTTCAGATACAATGAGTCCACCTGGATAATCCAGGCTAACTCCCCATTTCAATATTCTTAAAATAATTAATGACATTTGCAAAGTCCCTTTTGCGTTGTAGGTCACATATTCACAGGGGCTCTGGGGATTAGGACATGGACATCTTTAGGGGGACCATTACCCTGTCTACCACAACCAGGCTTTACAGAGCAACTTGAAACTGGAGTTCATTTCTCCTGCATTACAGAGTGGTCTGAAAACTCTACCATGCCCAGTAAGGGGTCCCAAATGTGCAGGGCCCTGTGATTTTCCACTAGGGGGCAACATCCAGTAGGAACAGGATCTTCACTCAGACACTGGCAACTGCCAAAGGTTAACCGAAGAGATGGTTTCAGGGTTTCTTGTTATGATGCAAGTCTACAGTATCACAAAAATGTAGTCAAGGTGTGTACCAGCACGCATAGATAGATACCGCAGGATTCGCACTCGCAGTCCTAATCCCTTCCTACTACTGCATCTTAGGCTGCAGCTGAGTAGAAGGCAAATGAGCCAGAGGTGGGAGACCGAGGGCTCAAAAACTTCAGAGGTGATTCTCATTTGCTTTTGTGTCTACTTTAGAACTTTCTAAGTTTCTTAAGGAATAGCACATTGTAAAAAAATGGAAAGTACAGTTAAGCAATAATGAAAATATTGTTTTTACGTCACTTTTGGCTCTTCAAAGCTGGATACAAAACAACTAAGTGTCGGCGTTTTAATTTTTTTTTCTTTTTTATTTTATTTTATTTATTTGACAGTGAGAGAGAGATCACAAGTAGGCAGAGAGGCAGGCAGAGAGAGGAGGAAGCAGGCTCCCTGCTGAGCGGAGAGCCGGATATGGGGCTTGATCCCAGGACCCTGGGATCATGACGTGAGCCAAAGGCAGCGGCTTAATCCACTGAGCCACCCAGGCGCCCCTCGGCGTTTTAATTTTTAAAGACCCTTTTACTGACTTTTGGATTTAGAAAATTAAAATTCATTTAAGCAACTAAATTAAACTTCAAAGCAATAAGAACAGTTGGTTATTAACTTAACTACCTTCATACCTACTGTTTTCGGTTTATCTTAAACCCAATAGCATGCTGTTTCCTAAAAATGAACTTTACTGAAATTAATTTAGAATCGGTACTCTCCAGGTTCGAGCAGACTCCTCTGTCCTGCAGCTTTTTTTTTTTTTAATAGATTCCAGTTCGTGTTTTTCCCTGCTTTTCTTTAAAGCTGATAAAGGAAATAAAATGCCAGCATTCATAAGCCAATGAGACTTTCCTTTAATTCCTCACTGGGGACAAAAAAGTAAAGATTCTTTCCTATCTGTACCTTCATTTCTTTTAAGTTTTTTCTTTTTGAGATATTAACCTGCCTCAAAAATTCCAGCTTCCTCCCCACTTGTCTAATTTCTGCCCACCCCCTCAAAGATCAGCTCAAACACCACCTCTTCCATGGAGCCTGAGAGAACACAGAGGCCAATACTGATGCCCCCCACTCCAGAACAGACACGCTACCCTACGTCTGACACGTAATCACTCTTCTGTGTACCATGCATTTTCACGTAACCTGGCATTCGTTTCCTCAACTTTTATGGCAAAGGGGACCTCACCTCAGAGAGGTTGGGGGGCTGTTCCAGAATCTCACAGGACACTCAGCGACAGAGTGGTCACTGCAGCTGGGCTCCTGACCCTGTTTCCCAGGGCTTCAGTCACTGCCCCCATGCCACATTTTGGGCCCACTGTTTTTCAAAAAAACTGTTCTTTACATTTGACCATGGGATTAAACTTTCAAATATTTGCATCTTCTCACCTTAGACTCATCAAGAGCTGTTTGAAGGAGGAGATCACATTTATTCACACAAAATATTCACAGCAACCATAATGGAAGTCCTACTCTTTGCCAGCCAGTGTGCCAAGTCCTAGAGATGTAAGGATAAAATCAGATACTCCTGATCTGTAAAGTTCTTAAGAGTTTGGTGCAGAACAGAGAATGACACTACAGGGTGAAAATTGTCCCAACATAGGAAAATGCCGGGGATGGCCCAGAGAGCCTAAAGGTCAGGAAAGCCCTTCCAGAGGAAAAGCCCTTGAACTGAGAGGCTCCAGAGGCAAGGAAAGCAGAAGGGAGTGGAATTCACATTTATTCAGCGGGCACTAGGTACTCAACATAGACCAGGTACCGCTCACATATCACCTCATGTAATACTTACCGCAAGCCTGTGGGGAGGGCAGAGGAAACCAGACATGGATGATTCATGTCTGCATTGCACTGTCCATTACTATACCAGCCAGCTCCTATGGAGGGTTCTGATGTGCCAGCTCTATTCCAAATACTTTGCATGCATTACTCCTTCCATCATTACCACAACCCTGCAAGGTCAACACTGTGGCTACCCTTATTTTACAAATCAGTAGAGTGGGTACAGTTCTCATAGGCACCCAGCAAATAACTGGGTGAGCTGGACTTAAATCAGGCATTCTGTCACCAGAGTCTGTGCTCACAACCACCATACTGGGTGACCTCTACCAGACTACTTTATCATCCCTTGAATATGTATTTTTAAAGATTTTATTCCTTTATTTGACAGAGAGAGAGGGAGAGAGCACAAGCAGGGGTAGCTGCAGAGGGAGAGGGAGAAGCAGACTCCCCATGGAGCAAGGAGCCTGATGTGGGGCTCCATCCCAGGACCGTGAGATCATGACCTGAGCCGAAGGCAGATGTCTGCCCAACTGACTGTGCCACCCAGGTACCCCACCCCTTGAAGATTTTTATTAGTAAGTAATGAATATTCTTACTGAAAAAAACCAGCAACTCAAGATTGTGTAAACTGTAAGTTTCTACACTTCTGATTCCATTTCCAGGATTATTGGTAAGTTTTGAAGCTAAACATTATTAACTTCATTTTACAGATGGGAAAAGTGAGTCTCAGATATATTAAGTGATTTGCCTGGAGTCACAGAGCTAGTAGGTAGAAAACTGAGATTTAGAACAAAATCTTTCTCACTCTAACAACTGTGAGGGAACTACCAAGCAAACTGGGGGGTCTGGAGAAGAGACCCCAAGTAACAGCTGGGACGTGGTCTGTGGGCAAAGTCAGGAAGGGCTGCACATGCCACGCTAATGAAACTGGGCTTTCGTTGTTGGTGAGCACAAGGTGGGGGATGTGCGCCTGCTGATCTTTGAGGAAGGTCTTTCTGGTGACAGTGTGGAAGGTAAAAGGTCAGAAACCAGAACCTGGAATAAGTCAGTCAGAAGGACTGACAAATACTCGTGATATTGGTGGATAGAGTGAGCAACCTGATGATGGATCTATTGTGGGGAGTGAGGGCAAAGTTAAAGTTTAAAGTTTAAATTAATTAAGTTAAAGGAAATGTCCTTTGGGTAGAACAAGAAGATCAACTGGTCTAGGCCCTACCTTAAGGGCCTGGAGAGGATGAGTGGGAGCTCTGGGGGGCAGGCAGAACTTTCCACAGTGGGTTACTTGAGAGCACTGAGGTTCAGGATCTGAATCCACAAACTGAGCCCACCAGGGCAGCCCAGGGAGCATCTCCTGTCCCCTTCCACAGGCTGTACTGTTTCCTGTGTTTTCCTGCCCCTCCAATCTCATTTAATCCATTTCACTTAGATAAACGGAACCCAGACGATGGTTTCTCAGACCTGCTCTTGACAGAAGATGTGCATTACCTTTGGCAAATCACATTCAAAGGTTCCAGACTCGGGGCGCCTGGGTGGCTCAGTGGATTAAGCCGCTGCCTTCTGCTGGGGTCGTGATCTCGGGGTCCTGGGATCGAGCCCCGCATCGGGCTCTCTGCTCCGCGGGGAGCCTGCTTCCTCCTCTCTCTCTGCCTGCCTCTCTGCCTACTTGTGATCTCTCTCTCTCTCTAATAAATAAATAAAATCTTAAAAAAAAAAAAAGTTCCAGACTCCCACGCCTCACTGGTCAGGTACATACAGGAAATGCTCGAAGCAGTTAGCTCTAAACTGGAAGTGGTAAAACAAAACAAAACAAAAACAAAAACATGGTGAGCTCAAGGATACTTTTCTGCAAGCCTAATCATTCCAGTTCAATTTCCTTGAACCACCAGGCTGGTCAAACAAAACACAGTGAAGTCTCATTACTTGGGGATTCTGAATCTGCAAATTTGCCTACTTATTGAAGGATATTTATAGCCCTAAAACCAATACTTGCAGCTACTGTTGTAGTCATCTGTGGACATGCACACAGTGGTGAGAAATCCGAGTCTCCCAGCGCACGTGTTTCCAGCTCACACAGAGCAAGCCATCGCTCTGAGCCTCCTTGTCTCAGCGTTCACACCGTTAAGAAGTGTTCATCTCCCTGGTCCATTTAGTGCCACATTTATCTCATTTTTGTGCCTTTTTTTTTTTTTTTTTGGCTGGTGTTTTGCTGTTTAAAATGGCCCCCAAGTGTGGTGTTGAAAAGCTGTCTGCTGTTCCTAAGTATAAGAAGGCTGTGATGTGTGGCGAAATGGAGAAAGCACACGTGTTAGATAAGCTTCATTCAGGCATGAGCTCAAGTGCTGTTGGCCGTGAGTTCAATGCTAATGAATCAACAATATATATTAAATAAGGGTCTTTAAAGATTTTATTTATTTATTTGAGAGAGAGAAGAGAGCGTGAGCCGTGGTGAAGGGAGTAGAGGGAGAAGTGGACTCTGCTGAGCAGGGAGCCTGACCTGGGGCTTGATCCCAGGACCCTGAGACCACAACCTGAATCAAAGGCAGATGCTCAATCAACTGAGCCACCCAGGTGTCCCACACAAGGGGTATTTAAACAGAAACACACATTAAACGAGGTTATGTATTGACTGGTGGACAAAAATGGTGTGACCAGAGGCTCAAAGAAATCTAAACCTGTATTTCTCCTGGGAGCAGTGGTTCAGTTTCTGATGCAACTTTATAGAATGGAGCTACCAATAATAATGAGTATCATCTGTATCTGAGAGCCCTTCATTCTGCTGTCAGTTTGGGAGCTCCTTTTCAATGGCCTTGTCCTAATTCTCAAAATTCTCAGAGTTCTCAGGCATGGGATTTCTAGGTATGGTTGGTTGTCACCTGGGACTCATAATAAAGCACTAGAGCTTATGTATAATTTTTAATTATTTTTTAAAGATTTTATTTATTCATTTGACAGAGAGAGAGAGTGCACAAGCAGTAGGAGCAGCAGGCAAAGGGAGAAGCAGGCTCCCCGCTGAGCAAGGAGCCCAACATGGAAACTATTCCAGGACACTGGGAACATGACCTCAGCCGAACGTAGACACTCAACTGACTGGGCCACCCAGGCATCCCGATTTTTTTATTATTAAGCAAAATTTAAGGTTATCTCCACAATAATATCACTTACATTCTGGAATGCTTTCCAGAATGGGAAGATGTACCAGTCACATGCCTCACCCGCTTAAAAAAAAAAAACCTGTGGAAACAGCTTTCAGATCTCCTGTCAGTGCTTCCCACTGACCAAACCCAACTGGAAACCAGCTGACAAAAGAGCCTGGGATCAAACACTAAAGCAAAGAGAAGGACAAAGAATCTGTCTGGGGGAGGGGTAAGTTTAGAATTAAACCAGCACGGGGATCCAAATATTAATAAGGCAATCCTATAATTAATATAGATACACACATAGATGCATAGATAAATGCCCTGAACAAAAAGAACTTGGTGTTCTGACAGCTCAGGACACAGGAGCATGACCAAGACTGGAAGTGAGGGGAGACTCCCCAAAATAAAGCTTAAGTACTGCTTGAGCTGAGATCTGAAAGATGAATAAGGGACAAGCATGCTAGTTAGAGGCAACAGTTGTGCAAAGGCCCTTAGAAAGCAGGGAGCAGAGTGCTCACAGGGTTGTTGGTAAGATGTAAAATTAGTAGAATTCTGAGAGGGAATCTGGCAGTTGCTATAAATTTTTTAATGTGCATACTCTTCAACCCACACATCTTGTTTAGGTTTCTATCACAGAAGAACTACTTGCACATAGGCACAGAATAGCATTTAACCCAATGCTGAGGACAACAGTGTTTATTATAACCAGACTCTGGAACCAGCCTAAGTGTCCATGAACAAGGCAATGGTGCAGTGAACTATAGAACATCCACCTTATGAAATGCCAGACCACAATGAAAAGGTAGTTTGTAAATATCTAGAAGACTTCCTGGTTAAGAAAATAAAGAAAATTGGAAAACAATATAAATAGCATGATCACATTTATGTAAAACAAAAAAATCTATATTTATAATACACATACAAATATAACTGCAAATATCATAGCAAGGGGAAAGTTTGAATGGGTACACTCCATACCAACAAGAGGATTATCTCTGGAGTAGGGGCAAGAAAGAACAATTTTTTCATTTTTTTTAACATTTTATTTATTTGAGAGAGAGAAAGAGAGAGAGAGGGCAAGCAGGGGCAGGAGCAGAGGGAGAGGGAGAGAATCTCAAGCAGACTCAGCTCTGAGTGCAGAGCCCGACACATGGGACTAGATCTCATGACCTTGAGATCTCGCCCTGAGCCAAAACCAAGAATCAGATGCTTAATTTTGAGTGAGCCACTCAGGCACCCCTCTTTTCTTTTTTAATCTATCTATCAACTTCTCAATCATTTGAAACTTTATAAAGACAATCTGTGTATAATTAAAATAAGTATATATTATATTAGTATATATCCAAAAAAAAGAGAAAGGGAGTTTTTGTTTTTGTTTTTGTTTTAACTCAAGCACTGCTAGTATCTATCAGTTTCACTCTGGAAAAGAGAAGCTTTCATAGAATAATTACTTCCTAAAGTTCATCTTAGTCCCCAAAGATCCTTTAGGCCAGCCATTTTCAAGCTTGGCTGCACACAGGTTAACCCAGTAAGCCTCTTAAAAATTCTGATGCTCAGGCCCCAGATTCAGAGATTCTGAGTTAATTGGCCATGGTGGAGTCTGGGCATGGGAATTTCTTAAAGCTCCTCAAGTGGTTCCCATGCGTGGCCAAGGCTGAGAAACACTGCTCTATGACATCTTTATCCTATGGGTTCTTAGAGTCAAAACCTGCCTCAGTCAAAACCTTGGAACTGGCACTCCCTGGCATAAACCAGCAGCTGGGAAGGGTATTGCTGAAGATATGATCACCCTACACTATGAGTTATTATATTAGCCAGCAGGAACACACCTTGGCCTTGGAGTAGAGAAGCTACCACTGACCAACATAAGGCTGTGAAAGATGCACAGGCAAGTAAAGAACTTTGAAGACAAACAAAATTACAGACACCATTACTCATGTAGTTATTTAGCAAGCATCTACTATGTTCTTGGTCCTTTGGAATGAAGCACAGATTTCATGCTCAATGAGAGGTGAGAAGGTCAAGAGATGTTTCTTAGAGCAAAGGAGGCTTCGGGTGTGTTTGAGGCTGTGTTTACAAAGTGGACAGGACACGTACTTTACCTCTGATATTTTATTCATTTCTCTCTTTTTTTGTATTTTAATTTATATATTTGACAGAGAGAGAGAGAGAAAGAGCACAAGCAGGGGAAGTAACCGGCAGAGAGAGAAGGAGAAGCAGGCTCCCCACCGAGCAAGGATCCCAATGCAGGACTTGATCCCAGGACTCTGGGATCATGACCTGACCAGAAGGCAGACGCTTAACCATCTGAGCCACCCAGGCACCCTCTTTTGTTCATTTCTTATTGCTGGGACTTCAAATGAATGGGCATCAAGCAAGAACTTAAGGTCTTTAGCTCCAGTGATTTTTATTTTATATGCAAGCAGTTAACTGTCTCTTTGAGGTTTAGTCAAAGTGGGCCGAGTCTGCGGGAAATTCAAAAGAGAAACTAAATCTACACATTCTCTATTCTAAGAAATCTGAAGATGGGGATGGTGGGTCACCCATGGGTGACCAACTGTCCCTCTTTGCCTGGTGTTACGAATTGAATGTTTGTGTATCCCTGAAATGCATATGTTGAGGCCCTAACCCTGTGATAGGTAATTAGGTTTAGAAGAGGTCAGGGGAGTTTGGTCTTTGTGAAGGGACTAGTGATAGAAGAGATCAGAAATCTTTGCTCTCTTATGCATGCACTTGGTTGCTCCCTCTCTGTCTCCTCCCAGTGAGGACTCAGAAAGAAGGTAGCTGTCTAATAATCCAGGGAGAGGGTGCTCACTGCAACTCAACCCTGCTGGCAATTTGATGTTTGGCTCTCCTGCCTCCAGAACTGTGAGAAATAAATGTGTATGGTTTAAGCTCATCAGTCTATGGCATTTTGCTACAGCAGCCTGAGCTGCTTAAAACAGGCACCCAGGATGCAGGACTTTCACTTTTAAAACACTCTTGGGGCACCTCGGCTGGCTCAGTCAGATAAGTGTCTGCCTTCAGCTCAGGTCGTGATCCCAGGGTCCTGGGATGGAGCCCTGCGTCAGGCTCCCTGTTTAGCAAGGAGCCTGCTTCTCCTCCCCCTCTGCCTCTCCACCCTGTTTGTGCTCTCTCTCGTGCTCTCTGTCTCTCTCACTCTCTCTCTTTCAGATAAATAAAATCTTTAAAAAAATAAAAATAAAACAAGGACAGTCCTGGCCAACCATTCCAGATTGGTTGGGACTGATGGGTTTCCTGGGACTGGCATTAATACCAGCAAAGTCTAAGTAAGCCAGGACAAGTTGGTAACCTCAGTCACCACAAATAACACTCCTCTTTCCAAATGAAGCTTTTCTCCTTTTATTGGACAAGGACAGAATTGTTGGCAACTCTGCTCCAGAAGGGATCCCAGATTCCAACACCCCCTTTGATTTGGCATCCGGGTGGAGGAATCTGCAAACAAAAATGAATCCTCCTAGACATGGGACATGCTGCTTTCAGAAAACTAAAGTGGAATGCTCTTTCATGAGTAAAACCTCCATTATTTTCAGGACTAGTCTGACTGAGAAAATGGTCTCCTGAGGTATATGTTAGGGGTACCTGATATTATATTTGTTTTCTATTAATAAATCTGGGCTTCTCTCAGGGCACCCATGAGGGCTTCATTAAAGTTCCCTTTCAAGGGGTGCCTGGGTAGCATGGTTGGTTGGGCATCTGCCTTCAGCTCAGGTCATGATCCCAAGGTCCTGGGATTGAGTCCCGCATCAGGCTCCCTGCTCTGCGGGGAACCAGATTCTCCCTCTGCCTGCTGCTCCCCCTGCCTGTGCTGATCTCTAACAAATAAATCTTTTTTTTTTTTAAAAAAAAAAAGGTCCTTTTCAAATGATCCTGGAGTGGCAGCTTCTTTGCCTGTTATTCAAAATTAAGTGTGGCTCCTTGTCAAATGGTTGCCAGGAGATAGCGTAAGAGCCAACTCCCCACCTCCTCTGCCATGGCAACGCACCCTTATTTCCCAACCGGGCTTCTTTCTGCTGGAGTCTAGATTTCTGAGGGTAGTGTGCTATCCTTGATGATTTAGTTAGTCTTGCAGAGAGAAACCAGTCCTTCTAACCTTCCTTCCACACAGAGACTTCCTCACGTGATAGCAGCCTATTACTGACTTTTCCTTTGTGATCCTGTACTGCAGCTGTCATCAGTCCCCAGGCCTCAGTGAGACACACCTGGAAGCAGAAATACAAACACACTTTGAAGCCTTAAAAATACAAGAGTTAAAAAATATATACAATAGTTCATTTAAATTGTGACCTCCCAAATAGGAGTCAAGGTCTTCATAATATTTTCTTAAGAGCAGAAAGTGTATTGAACACAAAGTGGATGGAAAAGTTGGCTCTTTAGGTGCCTCAGTTTACCCATCTGTAAAATAGGGATATATTCCCTTATAAGTTCCTGTGAGGATGAAACAAGCTGTTAGAACAGTGCCTGGCACACAGTAAGTGCTTGATGAATGTTAGCTATTATATCATTGTAAGATTTATTCCTGTCTGTTTTTACACGGAACTTTAACCAAATATATAGGTAAAAGAACTAAATGTCAATTGCCAGAACTGTTTTGTTTGTAAGTCATTACTCCATTAGCCTATGTAAAAAAGGCATCATACCGATGTGGTTTGAAGTGGTGGGGTTTGCAGCTGACAGCCAAGAAAGAATTCCCGAGACGTCTTTTGTGCAAAAATGTGGTTTTATTAAAGCACAGGGACAGGACCTGTGGGCAGAAAGACTGGGGTTCTGAGGAGTGACTGGTTATATAAGATTTTCTATGCTGTGGAGACGAGGGTGCTGTTAGGGCTCCAGGAAATGGAGTCTAGGTTTCTGGAAATTGCTTTATTTTTTGTAAATCATAAAGACAATTGCAAACTGATGGAGACTTATGTCCTGTGTGACTGTGATCTGTATCAGTTAACCATTTGTTTTTCCTTTTCCTTCTTTCTAGGGCAGCCAGCAATGCCTGAGGAATGTCACACAGATCCCACCCAGGGCGTCATCTTGTGCTTTGCCCTCAGCTTGCCTTCTGCTCCCTTATTAATACTGGTTCCAAGTGCTTGCATGCGTGCATTCATTTACTCCTCTTACTCTCTGCTGGTGTGAGGGATATAGTGATCAAAGACACCACTTCCTGCCCCCAAGGAGTTCCTAGATTTTTGGAGTGAGACAAAAAAGAACCCAGACATCGACAAGTCAATGCAATAAGGGCTATGATACATAATTCTTGAATGGGGTGATATGGGACCCCTCAGAAAGTTGTGTGGGGGCTGTGAGAGGAGGCCTACCTGTATCTCCTCACTATTAAGTCCCTTGAGGGCAGGGATCGTGTGTTTTCATCTTCAATTTCCTCAGGTCCAAGGGAGGATGCAGGGAGAGTAACACTGAAGCAAATCCAGATTAAGTGGAACCTAAAGCTTACATCATTTGCGGGCTCTCTTTAAGAAAATATAGAATTACAAAGTGAAGGTTTTAGAGGGGAGGGGTTGGGGGAATGGGTGAACCTGATGGTAGGTATTAAAGAGGGCACGTATTGCAGGGAGCACTGGGTGAGGTACATAAACAATGAATCTTGGAACACTGAAAAAATAAAATTACATTTAAAAAAAAGAAAAGACAGAATTACAAATGTATAATTAGATATAAGGATGAATATGTATTTAGAATGAGAAAAGAAATCAGACCAAACTATTTTCCCTTTAATATGAAGTTTCTTTAGACAATTTATCAAAAATGCTTATAGAGAAATACTTCCATTTGCTAGCTGGTTTTGTTTCCCTACACTGCATACTTTACGACTCCTGGCAGCAATCAATACCCAGGGGCCTTTGTGAATGAGGAGACTTCAGGCTTCGATTTCAAGAGTTTCAGGATAAATCCATTTTCTTTCTTTTTTAGATTTTATTTATTTATTTGAGAGAGAGAGAAAGAGCGCATAAGCATGGGGGGGAGAAAAAAGGAGAAGCAGGCTCCCTGCTGAGCAGGGACCCCCCCCCCCCATGCCAGACTCGATCCCAGGACCCTGGGATCAAGACCTGAGCTGAAAGCAGACGCTTAACCAACTGAACTGCCTAGGTGTCCCAAGAAATCCATTTTCAATGGAACATTTCTTCCCCTGCTTCCTCCACTGAAAGTCACAGCTCCACACAGATCCCTTTTATCTCTGGGTTCTGGGAACTACTCTCTCCTCTATCTCTTCAGGCCTAAGAGAAGTAGCTACACCTCTCTGTTTTCAGCCTTGGGGTATTGCACTATCCCAGTAGCTTCCCTACTCCCTGGTCACTACTTTGTAAACAGTCCCTTAATTAAAGACTCTCAAATTGTCTAATTTAAATGTGCCATCTGTTTCTGCCAGGACCCTTGATTGATACAAAAGATAAAATGTGGTTCATGTTTATGGCCCATGGGTAAATACTCTCCAGGTATTATTACAGTATGTGTGCACCACAGATTCTGTTCTTTACACCCCATGTTGTACATGATTGTCATTATTATGGGTATATACACCATTCCTAGATCCTTCGAGTTCACCAGCATGAGAGCCCATCTTTTCTATTCCTTCACTGACAGGGATGCTAGTAATAATACAGACCTAAAACCTAAACCAGAAAAGAAGCAAGGCAGACCTTCTCAATGGAGCAAATCTACTGAAGACCTGAGGAGTGAGCCACACCTTTCCAATCCCTATAGGTGAGCCCCAAAGTCAAATAGGGACTCAATGGCCATCGACATCGCCTACAGTTCAGGGGCTTGGGATGCTTGGCAGGCAAGAGTGAGATCTTTGCTTCAAGCAGACACAATTCTCACCAGGTTCCATCAGGATGCCCCACAGACTAAATCACCCCAGCCAACTAGCACTTTTTAAATATGCCAAAGGAGAGTTATCCTGGAACTCCAAACTTTGGCCGGTAAGCAGGATTTTAGCATACCAAGGAAACCAAGTTTCAATAGCAAGTGATATCTATCACTTAAAGTGCTTCCTCAGCTCTGCTTTCCTTAGTTGGTTTGCTTCTTAGTCAGGCTTTTCCCAAGTGGTAGCAAAAAGAACACAAATTCTTCCAATTTTACATCCCACCAAGTAAACACCACCCTCCTTCAGTCTCAGGACCTGAGACTGAATCTGACTGGTCAGATTCGGGTCACATGTTCATAGCTCTACCAATCATCTTGGCCACTACTGCCCTGGTTGTAACCGAAGGGTATAGTTAGTCCACTGAAACCAGGTGAACAGTGGGGAAAGAGGAGTAGATAATATTAGGTAGAGGGAAAAATCTGAAGGAGGAAAACACTACAAATGTCCATCACACCGTGACTGCAGTGGCACCAGGCTGCAGCCAAAAGACCCAAGTCTAAAAGCTAGAGACAGTTACTGCGGTTCCTGCAGTTGTAAGGTGGTAGAAAGAAAAGAGACTGAGCATCCCAGTTTGACCACTGTCTGATCCCAGGCTCTCAATTCCTCTTCCTTCCTTAGCTTCAATCTTCTCAGCAGCAAGTGGTGGTGTAGGACCAGATTTCTGAGAGTCCACCTCCATCCAAAAAATTAATGCGTGTTTATATTCAACAGATACTTAAAAATCCCCAGAGCTTAGAGGAGAACCAAGCAAAATCCACCACCAGAATAAAAGTCAGAAATATAAATTCTTTTTCACTTTGTTCTGTAGCTGCAGCAGCAGATTAGCCTCCTCAGGCAACCACCAAATCACCCCTCCTGAGGTCTCATCAAGGCAGCTTCTGCGCAGGCATTACTGAGATCAATACCCATGTCTTTGTCACATGCTGACCTGAGCAAAGCAACCACAGACATTTTCAATGAAGGATCTGATTTGGGGTTGGCAAAACTGGATGCAAAACAAAATCATGAAGGAAAATCAAGGAGACTTTGCAAAATACAAATGAGTGATAGTCTGATTTTCTTATTACATTTTGGTGGTATAAATTACAGACCAGATTTTCCATAGTTTGAAACCTATATTTGATACTAACTACCAACAAACACAGAAAAGTGACCAAATGAAGACTGCTTGCAAACAGTAGTGTATACATCTTGGCATGATGTTGACTTCAATTTTGCTGAGGCTGCCATCCTTGTATTACTGTCTTTGGTTTTGAGGACCAAATGACTACTGACAGTGCCAAATCAAGTTTATAGCAGGAAGCTGCACACCAACATCAATGATGGGCAGAATTTGGAGTATCAGTCTCTCAAGAGTATGTAAAGACCTTGATACCCTGTTGAATGCTTCAGGCACCAATTGAATGCCATTTGCTACTGAAGCTAAATGCCTATCAATTTCACTGCTTCCTTTTCTATAGATGTCAACACTGTCCCTTAATTGGAACACCCTACTGAGACCCTGAGGTATTGCTGGATGATCTGGAGTTGGAGCCTAGGCAGGGACAGCAGAAGATTTGGCCTTATTATAATTCCATTTTGGTTTTTCCCAAGAGGGTAATATAATCAAGGGATGATCAGAACAGGAATATTTAGGCAATTACTTGCCTGCTGGTTTCTGGCTAAATTGATTACCTGCTTAGTTACCAATGCAGTTAACTACATGTTATTTTAAATGTATTTATCTCTGAAATGCTGCCCACCAGTAAGGAAAATGATCTTTATTACAACTGTTCTTCATTGCTTAATTCTGCTCTTTCTGGATAAGGGTTATACTATCTGTCCTATATTTGAGAACAGTGGTTCTCAAACGTTTTAGTCTCTGCAACTCTTTTCATACTTAAAAATTGATAAGGGTCCCCAAAGAGCTTTTGTTTATGTGCATTATATCTATGAATAGTTACTATTCATAGATAGTAAAAAAACAAGTAAAAAAGTAGAAAGTAAAAAACCAAGATTTTTAAATTTTAATTCCAGCATCATTAACATGCACTGTTACATTAGTTTCAGATGTAGAAACTAAGATGTTATAATACATAATATTTTATTATTTTAACTTTTTTTGAGAGAGAGAGAGAGTGTGTGCACACTTGAGCAGCAGGCAGGGGCAAAGGGGGAGAGAGAAAATCTTAAGCAGACTCCATGCCCTGTGTGGAGCCTGATGCAGGGCTCAATCTCAGGACCCTGAGATCATGACCTGAGCCAAAATCACAAGCTGGATGCTTAACTGAATGAGCCACCCAGGTGCCCCTACTTTAACTGATATTTTGTATATCTTATTATATATTATATGGTATACATTACTATATATTATATATACATTATTATATATGTATACATTATTAATATATTATTAATTCAAATATTTAGCTCACATTTTAAAAATTCCATTTCACATTAATATAACATTTTATAGAAATGTTTTAAATTAAAAGTTTTAAATTAAAATGTTTTAAATTAAAAATTTTACATTTTAATTAAAAGGGGATGGGGAAAGAAGTGTGGCAGTGTCTTTAATTTTTCAAATCTCTTTAATATGTGGCAGAGTAAAACACTGTTGGATTCTTACATCTGTTTGTACACATGTTGCAATATGTAGTTTTGGTTAGAGGATATGAAGATTATCTGGGCTCAGAGAGTGGGAAAAGAGAAGACTATGACAGTAGCCCTTTCAGATAATTTTAGATATTCTTCTTTAATAGCACATTGAAATTTGACAAGTGGTAGTTTCTTAAAAGTTAGTTGCAACATGGAATCTGAAATCACGTCAAAGAATTTTTGTACTCTGTTACATTAAAATTCACTGGTCTATCTTGTTTTTGGAATGATTTTATAATGCATGTATTCTAATACCTGGAGAATATTGTTTCTCTGAAGTATACAGATCTCCCAAATGCTAACACATTTCATTATATAACATTTTTTTTAAAAATTTTATTTATTTATTTGACAGAGATCATAAGCAGGCAGAGAGTCAGGCAGAGAGAGGAAGGGAAGCAGGCTCCCTGCTGAGCAGAGAGCCCGATGCAGTGCTCGATCCCAGGACCCTGGGATCATGACCTGAGCCAAAGGCAGAGGCTTTAATTCACTGAGCCACCCAGGCACCCTTATATAGCGTTTTTTTAGGATTTTATTTATTTATTTGACAGAGGTCACAAGTAGACGAGATGCAGGCAGAGAGAGAGGAGGAAGCAGGCTCCCACCAAGCAGAGAGCCCAATGCGGAGCTCAATCCCAGGATCCTGGGATCATGACCTGAGCCAAAGGCAGAGGCTCTAACCCACTGAGCCACCCAGGTGCCCCCATTATATAGCATTTTAAAAATCACATTCATTTATACTATTACCAATCTCATCAGAAAAGTCTGTTAAGTATTGGGAAGCTATTAAATTCATGGGTGTGGATGCAAATTTTCCAAAATTCTAATTTTGGAAAGCATGTTAGAATTCTATCATTGGTAAGAAACATTGCTTGCTGGCTGTTTTCTTTAAAACAACAGATTCATTTTAATTCTCAAGAAAATGCCAGCTATCCAATAGCTACAGTTTATCTGCTCAATAGCTACAAATCTCAATAGGTACAGTTTATCTGCTACTTACTCTTTTAAGCAAAAATGGTAACTCATGAAAAACATGGCTAACTCAGCTCATAACTCAAATAATCACTCAAATGCTTTCCTTGAGTTATGAATTCTTCAGTATGAAGCATAAGTTCTTTATGACAACATTCTATTTTACCACACAGGGTATAGAAAGACATATAATCAAGACTTGAGATTGAACGAAATCAATAATTTCTGCTGCCTCATCAAGGAATGTTGGAATGGGGTTTAAAACCCAGGTCTGCTGATCCCAGAGCCCATCTTTTTCATCAGTATGCAAGTTTCCCATCCCCAGCAAAATTCATGCATTTGGAAGTCAGGCTGGTCAGCTTTTACCTTTATAATGAAAAAATGTTTGTATCTGTGAGGTGACGAGAAGCAAGAAATCACCATGGTGAAGATCTAGAGAGACAAATAAGAAGTGGGCACACAGGGTATTTTTCCTGGAGAAATTTCTTCTGCAATAGTTACTTCTATTCAGTACAGAAACTGAATTATTTCCTGCTTGTATATTCTAACCTTTATTATAGTCTGTTCCTTAGTCCATGAATATGTGACTCAGAACATGAGTCTAGAAAAAGTGGGACAGAGTATTTGCATGTTGATTTGAAATTGAAAATCTTTTTTTATATATGGGCAGATGCATTTTCTTCATTGAGATATACAACATATGTTTTGAATAAGAACAGATTATATTACTGATCTGCAAACGTTGACAAAATAATGGCTCAAGAGTTCACAGTTGTCTTTACCACAATTCTCTATCTAATGAGACAAGCTTTCTTTCCAACTGGGATACAGATCCCCTTTAAAAAATAATAATGATGGTTTTTTTGTATAAAGCTTTATATCTTTTTCTTAAAAAACCATTCTTTCATATGTTGAAACTTAAATATAAGATATATAAAATATAAAATAATTATATAGAAAATCTACACTGTGTCGGGGCGCCTGGGTGGCTCAGTGGGTTAAAGCCTCTGCCTTCGGCTTAGGTCATGATCCCAGGGTTCTGGGATCGAGCCCCACATCCGGCTCTCTGCTCTGCGGACAGCCTGCTTCCTCCTCTCTCTCTCTGCCTGCCTCTCTGCCTACTTGTGATCTCTTGTCTGTCAAATAAATAAATAAAATCTTAAAAAAAAGAGTCTGTTAAAAGAAAGTCTACACTGTGACCAAATGATATCAGGCTTAAACAGAAACTAAAGAACTGAACCAAACATGCAACTCTATTCTCATACTTATAGTCTAGTTGGGAAGATGGTTAAGAAAACAGCAAACTATATAAGTTTCCACAGGTAATTTCTCTATCTTAACTCTCCCACATCCTGTGCAGGAGGTAGCTGTGATAGGCAGAATAAGGCTCTCCACAGAAGTCCACATCCTAATCCCCATAACCTGTGAATATGTTACTTTACACGGAAAAAGCAGTTTTACAGATGTGATTAAGTTAGTGATCTGCAAATGGGGAAATCATCTTGGATTACATGGGTGAACCTGAAGTAACCACAAAGGTCCAACTAAGAGGGAGAAAGGAGAGTCAGAAGGAGGAGATGTAATAATGGAAGCAGAGATTGGAGTGATGCAGGACCATGGAACAAGAAATTTGGGAACCTCAAGATGCTGAAAAAGGCAGGGGAGCAGATTATTTCCCATACCTCCAGAAAGAATACATGTAATAGCTCCATTGAGACCCACTTGGACTTCTGACCTCTGGATAATAAATGTGTATTGTTTACAGTTGCCAGAGGGAAGGGGATAGTGGGGTAGGGCAAAATGGGTAAAGGGGAATAGGAGGCATAGACTTCCATTTATGGAATGGATAAGTCACATGGGTAAAAAGTACAGTATAGGAAATATAGTCAATGGTATTATAAAAGCATTGTAAGGGCAGAGATGATAGCCACACTTGTGGTGAGCATAGCAAAATGTACAGACTTGTCAAATCACTATGTTGCACATCTGAAACTAATCGGTAACATTGTGTGTCTATAATACTTCAATCTGAAAAAAAAAAGGAAGCTTGTGATAATTTATTATACCAGCAGCAGGGAACTAATATAGATGGTATCACTATTGGTCCTATTTAAAAGGAACAAATGAATGAAAAGTTCACATGACTTAAAACACATACATTTTGGAGGGTGCACAAAATGGTATAATATCCACAGAGGATGCTTTGGCATTATGTATCAAAATTACCATATATTACTCTACTTATCCCAATGCTACAGATATACCTGCTTGCATGAAATGACACATGTTCAAGTTCACTCACAGCAGCATTGTTCATTGCAACAAAATACTGTAAACAATCTGTTTGTTTATCCCCAGGTAAGTAATGAAATAAACTTCACAGTGGGATACTATGCAGCTGTGAAAAAGAATAAGGAAGCTCTCTATATACTGACATGGAAAGATCTCCAGGATTTATTGTTGAGTGAAAAAAGCATATAGTATGCTACCTTTTGTGTAAGGAAATGGAGAAAATAAGAATATATATCCATATCTATCTACATTTGAATAAATATTGGAAGGATGCACCAAAAGCTAACAAAAATGGTTACCTATAGAGGAGAGAACTGTGTGGGATGAGATGGAAGGAAATAGAGGAACGAGAAAGATTTTCCAATATGCATCTTTCCATGCCTGATTTTTAAAAAGATTTTACTTATTTATTTGAGAGAGAGAGAGAGCACATGCGCATACACGAGCAGGGAGGAGGGGCAGAGGGAGAAGGAAAAGCAGGCTCCCTGATTAGCAAAGAACCAGATGCAGGGCTCAGACCCAGGAGCCTGGGATCATGACCTGAGCTGAAGGCAGATGCTTAACTGACTGAGCTACCCAGGTGCCAGCTCTCCGCTCCCCCGCCACCATGTCTGATTTTTTAACTATGTGAATGTACCACACTATTTTTTTCTAATTAATATTAAAATGAGTTTAAGTAACTTACTGGTCTTATGTTGCACAATCAATTATAACAGTAGCAATAAAAGTAAAAAGTCCAGTAATGGCAGCAGCTACTCCTTTTTGCACGTTGTGTGCCAGGCTCTTTCATGTCTTTCTCATTAAATCCTTATAATGCCTTAGTAGGGCAGAAATCATCATCCTATTTATTACAAATGGAGAAACTGATGCTCAGAGAAGGTGACACTGTCCTGAGGTCTCCCAGCTTATGAGCCGAGGAGCTGACCTCCTAGCTTAGGTCTCTCTGACTCCAAAGCTTATGCTCCTGGCCACCAAGTTATAGAATCTAGAAATCACATCTTTGACTTTGAGTGTTAGCGCATTCAGTATCACAACTCAGCTTCTCATATACAAGTTTTTGATGAGCTAAAATGAGAACCAAGTTGGCTAAGTGAACCATGAGGGTTTTTTGGGGGGAGGGGAAGGGCCGGCTAGGCTCTGTGAGGCTTTGGAGAGCTTGATTTGGGAACAATCCATTGTAAATCCATAAAATTGGATAGTCAAAGTGCTATCATTAGTGGTTACTTCATGAAATTAAACTGACAAGTTCTTCCTTGTTCTTCCAGGTCAATACCTGGGTACCAGCCTTTTGAGTTCTCCACATGCCCCACCCACCCCAGGCCAGACTCTAACATTTATAGGGTCTGGGACAAGGATATAAATGGATATCTGTGTGCCATAATTCTGACTATTATAAGTTATAAGCCAAGCTAAAAAATGGCCAAATAGAATAAGTTATAACCAACCACCTTAACAAACACACTTGCAGAACCATATGAAAGGCCATGTTTGAATTAAAATTCTTGGGCTCCTAAAAGTTCTGTGCCCACAAGTCCTATTGCGGAGAGTTCCAATCCCTGGTCCATGAACTATGACCCTCTCTTTCCACCCTCAGATCTCCCGCCATGCCACAACCAGCCTCAATATTCCAACCTACATGTCCAGACTCCATTTATACACCCACAAATAGTCACCCTTAGGCCATTCTTTGAGCCCAGTGGTATGTATTCAGTGGTATATTCTGTCTTTAGGAAAATGGACCCAGAAACTAAGCCAATACAGACCCTAGAAGCAGGCTCAGGATCACGGGGAATTTCATTTCCAGGACCATGGTCTATATGGTTAGAGAGAAGGCTACATGTGGGCATGGGCTCTTGGTCTCTGGGAGTTCTCACCCTATGGGGAGAGTCGGGCAAAGGGAGAAGAAGCCAAAGTCCACTAGGTCATGGGGCCCAGAGAAGGCAGCCATCTTTCTCAAGTCCAAAAGAAATACTGCCTGCTCCTAGAAGTGTTAATAAAAGTGATCCTACAAAATGGGCAAAATTCAGAGCTCAAGCTCAATCACTTAGTGAACAGGAGAAAATAGTGAGGAGAAAAAAAAAATCACATGGTTCATGGTAAATTCATGTGTTATACAAGCAAATTTTAAAGAAAAAAAGAAAGAAAAGACCAATGAAACCAAGACTGGTTTTTGAAGAGATAAACAAAATTGATAAACCTTTAGCCAAACTCATTAAGAAAAAAAGAGAGAGGGCTCAAATAAAATCAGAAATTAAAGAGAAGAAGTGATAACCAATACCACAGAAACACAAAGGATTATAAGAGATTACTGTGAAAAATTATATGCCAACAAAATGGACAATCTAGGAGAAATGGATAAATTCCTAGAAACACATAACTTTCCAAAACTGAATCAGGATGAAACAGAAAATCTGAACAGTCCAAATACTAGTAATGAAATCAGATTTGTAGTAAAAAACCTCCAACAAACAAAAGTCCAGGACCAGATGGATTCGCAGATGAATTGCACCAAACATTTAAAGAAGACTTAGTACCTATTCTCAAAAAACAGACTATTAAACAGACTAAACAGACAAATACCAAACTATTCCAAAAAACAGAAAGGAGAGAAAAGCTTCCAAATACATTCTATGAAGCCAGAACACCCAGATAAAAAAACCAGATAAAGACACTACAAAAAAAGAAAACTACAGACCAATTTCCTTGATAAACATACATACAACCCCCCACAATAAGTACTAGCAAATCACACTCAATAATACACCAAAAGATCATTCACCACAATCAAGTAAGATTTATCCCAGGGATGTACAGATAGTTCAATATTTACAAATCAATCACATGATAAACCACATTAACAAAACAAAGAATAAAAAATCATATGATCTTCTGAATTGATGCAGGAGAAACATTTGAAAAATTCAATATCTATTCATCATAAAAACTTTCAACAAAGTGGGGTTAGAGGAAACACATCTCAACATAATAAAGGCCATATATGAAAACCCCACAGCTTACATCATACTCAGTTGTGAAAAACGGAAAGCATTTCCTCTAAGATCAGGAATAAGACCAGAATGTCTACTCTCATCACTTTTATTCAAGATGGTACTGGAAGTCCTAGCCACATCAATCAGACAAGAAAAAGAAATAAAACTCACCCAAACTGGTAAGAAATTAACTATCACTATTTGTAGGTGACATGATACCATTCATAGATAACCCTAAAGACTCCACCAAAAAACTATTAGAAGTAATGAATTCCAATCCCATTTGGATTGGAATAGTGATAGTTAATTTCTTACCAGTTTGGGTGAGTTTTATTTCTTTTTCTTGTCTGATTGATGTGGCTAGGACTTCCAGTACCATCTTGAATAAAAGTGATGAGAGTAGACATTCTGGTCTTATTCCTGATCTTAGAGGAAATGCTTTCCGTTTTTCACAACTGAATATGATGTAAGCTGTGGGGTTGGGAGGGAGACAAACCATAAATGACTCTTAATCTCACAAAACAAACTGGGGGTTGCTGCGGGGAGGTGGGATTGGGGGAGGGGGAGCGGGCTATGGACATTGGGGAGGGGAAGCGAACCATAAGAGACTATGGACTCTGAAAAACAACCTGAGGGTTTTGAAGGGTCAGGGGTGGGAGGTTGGGGCAACCTGAGGGTTTTGAAGGGTCAGGGGTGGGAGGTTGGGGGAACAGGTGGTGGGTAATGGAGAGGGCACGTTTTGCATGGAGCACTGGGTGTTGTGCAAAAAGAATGAATACTGTTACGCTAAAAAAATAAATAAAATGAGAAAAAAAAAGAAGTAATGAATTCAACAAAGTTGTAAAATACAAAGTTAATACATGGATATCAGTTGTGGTTCATATACTAATAACAAGGCAGCAGAATAAGAAATTACCAAAAAAATTCCATTAACAATTACACCAAAAAGAATAAAATACCTAGGAATAAACTTAACCAAGGAGTTTGTACTCTAAAAACTATAAAATATTGATAAATAAAGATGACAACAAAAAAAGGAAAGATATTCCATGCTGATGGACTGGAAGAATCTATATTGTTAAAATATGAGCACTGGATGTTATAGGCAACTGATGAATGAATGACTAAACTCTACATCTATGATTATCTACTGACCATCAGCTATTAACAAACCCTGATTACTTAACACACTGAGGGACATTCATTCCTTCATAATCAACAGAGTCCAAACTTGGATTTGGACTTTCATAGCAAGAGTGAATGATTTCTATTAACCTACACATATCTTTAAACTTTCCTCCTCCCAGCACCTAAAGGAGCCTGTTGGAACGGCTCAGGCTCCCTAATCCTGTTTTGCTAAATCAGACTTTTGGGATTTTGTGATGCACAATCAGGAGTAAAGGGAAAGGAGATAACCTAGAAATCCAAAGGCCAGGGCTAGAGAAGAATTGGGATCATGGAGCTTTCTGTGGCAAATAACAAATTTAAAGAAATTTTTAGATGTTTTATTTTTGTCTATGTATCCCCTTCATAATATTTGGAAAACACAAGGTGGAGACTTGAGCTACTTTGCAATTACATTTAATTTCTGGGATACATTCAGTTGGTGGTGACTTGGTAATGTGAAGAGATCCCATAGGTGAATGCTTTCAGAGCTTACAGGTGGATGTGGAAATAAGGATCTTGGGAATCTCATAGGGATGAGGGAACAGCCATATTAACACATTTCATGGTGGCCAGAACCTAATGAAACAACCTTAAATGCGGGTCAGGACCGAAAGCAGCTTTGGCCACTTACATTACACTACTCTGTTCATCTTTGCCTCTATCTCTAATTACTCCTACCGCTACCAAACAACCAGCCAAGGTTGTTCATAGCTGTGATAGTCTTGTGCCCTTTGCATGCTGTTCTCTTTCTGGGTGTCGTTTTTAGTTACAGCCTCTATATGGTCATTAGAAAGCAGTCTGCAAATCTTTTGGCTTTCTTTCCTCCTAAGCAAATGCTCAGGTTGTATTTATCTGCTCTACTAGAAGTTATGTGTGGCCATATGATTGTATAAGCCTATGAAACTGAGTAGAAGTGACATATGTCACTTCCAGGCAGAAACTTTAAGAGCTACCACATGTTTCACTGTGGCTAGAACTGTCCAGGCAGTGGCTATTCCATCAATCTGGGTCTCTGATGAGGAAGCTGTCATTGCAGAGCAGAGAACCCAGCAAACTCATGACAAACATGTGGTCCAAACAAGAAATAAACTTTTGTTTCCTTCCTACACTGAGATTTGGAACTTGTTTTTTACTACCATACAAGCTAACCCAGTAATTCTCAAAATGTGGTCCCTGAATCTAAGGTAGCAGCCTCACCTAGAAATTCCTTAGAAATGCAAATTTGGTGGCTAAAAGACGTATGAAAAAATGTTCATCATCATTAGCCATCAGGGAGATTCAAATCAAAACCACACTAAGTTACCACCTTACACCAGTTAGAATGGCCAAAATTAACAAGACAGTAAATAACATGTGTTGGAGAGGATGTGGAGAAAGGGGAACCCTCTTACACTGTTGGTGGGAATGCAAGTTGGTGCAGCCGCTTTGGAAAACAGTATGGAGATTCCTTAAGAAATTAAAAATAGAGCTTCCCTATGACCCTGAGATTGCACTATTGGGTATTTACCCCAAAGATACAGATATAGTGAAAATAAGGGCCATTGGTACCCCGATGTTCATAGCAGCAATGGCCACAGTTGCCAAACTGTGGGAAGAAACAAGATGCCCTTCTACAGACGAATGGATAAAGAAGATATGGTCCAGATATACTATGGAGTATCAGAAAGGATGAATAACCAACTTTTGTATCAACATGGACAGGACTGGAAGAGATTATGCTAAGTGAAATAAGTCAAGCAGAGACAGCCAATTATCATATGGTTTCACTTACTTGTGGAGCATAAGGAATAACACGGAGGACATGGGGAGATGGAGAGAAGAAGGGAGTTGGGGAAAATCGGAGGGGGAGATGAACCATGAGAGACTGTGGACTCTGAGAAACAAACTGAGGGTTTTGGAGGGTTCTGGAGGCTTAGGCGAGCCTGGTGGTGGATATTATGGGGGGCACATATTGCATGGAGTACTGGGTGTGGTGCATAAACAATGAATTCTGGACCACTGAAAAGAAAAAAAAAGAAATGTAAATTTGGGGGCTGCAGCTCAGACCTACTGAATCAGAAACACTGGGGGGTGAGACCCAGAATTCTGTATTTCAATAAGCCCTGCAGATTATTCTAATGCTCATTAAAGTTTGAGAGCCACAAACCTGAACTATCTTGAATGATTCTGCCTCCATTACCAATAAACTGAGACTTTGTACTCAAAAATAAAATGTCTAAAGAAAGAATCTGGTCTAATTTAATCATCAACCTATTGGACAGAACTCTTGCACCATGCCACCTGATAGGCCATTGTCCAGACTATAAACTGGCAATTTTGGGCCATGTGCCTTCCTCAAGTTCAGTCAACCCTGGCCCCAGTAGTCAAAGTTTAGAAGGAGGCAGGAAGGGTCACTGATACAGAGCATGCCTACACATGCCTGCATAACTACCTAGATACCTACTCAGCACTAGTGAAGGGTATAGTACAGTATAATATAGTATAGTATAGTATAGTTCAGAAGGGGCTGTAGATGCAGCAGCACCATGACTGTTTTCTTTAATAAATTATAACAAATACAGAATAATATATGGAATATAGAAAGAAAAAAATAGAACACTCTAAAAGAGTAGCAATAGATTCTACTGATCTGTTAAGAATCATATCCATCCTTTCTTTTCCCCCTGTTTCTGCCAACATTAGTCTACAGAGGGGGCCTTTGAAGCTTTATCCAGTGTTTCTGAAACTTGATGTATATTAGAATCACCTGAGGAACTTTAAAAAATACCAGAACTGTTCATTCTGAATCTGGATGGAATGTAGTGGCAGGGAACTGCCAGACTTAGCAACTAAAAATATAGGACACATAGTTGAATTTGAATTTTTAGATAAATAATGATTTTTTTTAGTATAAAGGTGTCCTGTGCAATAGTTGAGATATACTAAAATATTATTCATTGCTTATAAGCTTAAATTTAATCAGGTCTCCCCAGACAGGGGAAGCAGGAGCAGGGGCTGGAGGAGGAGGCTGGTGGATCAGTCTTTTTAAAGTTCCTCAAGTGATTACCATTTGAGGTTTAAGACTGAGAATCTCTGGTTTTGCTCAACCCATCCTTAACCCTACAGAATAGAAGTCATTATTATTTTCTATGATCAGAACTTTAAATAAGTGTAGAGTAGAATTCAATCTCTTTTAAACACACTTCAGGAGATGGATTTCACATTCATTTATTTCTGCTTCTCCCCTCCATGGCACTGTAAAATCGTACAATGATTGACAACCCTATCATTGCCATTATGAGTGAACAGCACATTATCCCCCATTATGTAAATGCCTACCACCTCATTTCTGAATTAGGCATCAATTATGGCAACATAATTGTGTTGTGAAGAGGCTTAGTCAGTGAATAGAGCTGATCTCTGACTCAAAGGGGCAGGGGAAAAGAAGATGAATAAAATTCAAGTGTATCATTTGCTTTTAGGTTGAGGCTCACTGAGCAAATCATTTTTCCTGAGTTCGAGTAGCCATAGTTCTTTCTATGAGTATAGAATCTTATTAGGTTATTCGGAGCTGGTGAAAACTAATTTAATCAGAGAATATCCTGGATTGAATTATAATTCATGGTTCCTGAAGGATTTAAAAAAAACAGTTCAGGAGAAACTGGAGTAGAATGTATATGGCTGTGGGATTATTAACTCAATTATTGAAGCAAATGGGTAGGCCATATCATATCTAGGTTATCATAGAGAAACAAGAGTGTCAAATTAACCTATGATAAAATAGGTTAAGGGGATTAAGAGATACAAACTTCCAGGTAGAAATAAGTCACAGGGATGAAAAGCAAAACATTGACAATAATATTGTATACTGACTTGTATATTATATAGTTAATATTACTGAATATAGTCAATAGCTTTATAATACTTTGTGTGAAGACCAATGGTAACTACATTTTTTATGGTGAGCACTGTGTAATGTATAGAATTGTCAAACCAAATTGTCAAATCACTATGCCTAAAAATAATATTGTATGTCAACCATACCTCATTAGAAAAGAAAATTGTTTCAAGACAAACCATTATGATTCATAGCCAAAGGTGACATTAGTCATGGTGACTTTTGAGAACACTGAAAATGTGACACATCATACATTCTTTTAAAATATATTTTATACACACTTCCAATGATCAGAATATTGTAACTTAACTATAAAATATTTGAAAATATAAATATGTCATTCAGAATATTACTACTCTAATAGAACCATAATGTCATTGGGCTGTATTTTCTTCTAGAAAACACAGAAAACACCCCTTTGCGTGTTTTCAAGTGGTTGTCTATCATACATTTTTTTTTAAAGATTTTATTTATTTATTTGACAGAGAGAGATCACAAGTAGACAGAGAGGCAGGCAGAGAGAGAGGGAAGCAGGCTCCCCACTGAGCAAAGAGCCCGATGCGGGACTCGATCCCAGGACCCCGAGATCATGACCTAAGCTGAAGGCAGCGGCTTAACCCACTGAGCCACCCAGGCGCCCCCTCTATCATACATTTTTAAAGTCCAACTACACTGCAGACCCAATGCTGCTCTTAATCACCTCGGAAGCAACTCAAATGCCATTTTATAACTATTTTTTTCTTTCCTTTCTTTTTAAATCTCTAACCCTTTCTTGGTGGATGACCTCACTTCTCACCTCAAAAAGACCATAGATACTAACAATTCTTGGGTTGATTACCTTTGATTCAACACACATAGTCCCCTCACATCTTTCCCTTCACTCTCAAAAGAGTTAATCCCTCTTCTCCTAAACTAATATTCAACCTGGTCCCTATCACTTCCTGTCCCATTGAGTTAACCCTCCACCTCTTCCCTGTTCCCCAATGCCCCATGCTCCCTTCCCCCCAGTAAGCTAACCCTCCACCTATACCCTGGTTCCTATTGCTACATGTTTCCTCAAGTGGCTCACATCCATTGATAATATGGCTTATATATCACGGGTTTATCAATCTCAACCTCCCCACCATATAATGACACCTGGAATTCCTAGTTGAACTTGCAAAAATTTCAGGTATGTCACTGTTTAAATGTATACAAAATGTAATTATCCCTACTTTTCTGTAACACCTCCCAACTGTTAATAATACAAGCCCTTATGCCATCAGATGGCAGACAATCTCAATTACAGGATTTCTCTCACACATTTTCTTTGAGGTTTTGTTTAAATTTTGGCAGGCCAGTCTGACAACAATAATATGAAAAACAACTAACACTTATATGCCACTTACTCTGTGCTAGGCATTGTTTTACATGCCTTCCATGTCTTCACTCATTTGATTCTTTTTTTTAAATTTATTTAAATTATACTTGATTAATATATTCTGCATTATTAGTTTCAGAGGTAGAATTTAGTGATTCATCAGTTGTATAGAACATCCATTGCAGGGGCACCTGGGTGGCTCAGTGGGTTAAAGCCTCTGCCTTCGGCTCAGGTCATGAGCCCAGGGTCCTGGGATCGAGCCCCGCATCAGGCTCTCTGCTCAGCAGGGAGCCTGCTTCCTCCTCTCTCTCTCTGCCTGACTCTCTGCCTAGTTGTGATTTCTCTCTGTCAAATAAATAAAATATTTAAAAAAAAGAACATCCATTGCTTGTTACTTCAAGTGTCCTCCTTAATGTCCATCATCCAATTACACCTTCCTCCCACCCACCACCACTCCAGCAACCCTCAGTTTGTTTCTGAGAGTTCAGTATCTCTTACGGTTTGCTTCCCTCTCTATTTTCATCTTATTTTATTTTTCCTTCCTTTCTCCTATATTCACCTGTTTTGTTTCTTAAATTCCACATATGAGTGAAATCATATGTTTATTGTCTTTCTCCATCTGACTTATTTCACTTGGCATAATACCCTCTACTTCCATCCACATCATTGCAAATGGCAAGATTTCGTGGTTTTTGATGGCTGAGTGATACTCCATTGTGTATACATACCATATCTTCTTTATCCACTCATCTGTCAATGGACATCTGGGCGCTTTCTGTAGTTTGGCTATTGTGGACATTGCTGCTATAAACTTTGGAGTGCATGTGCTCCTTTGAATCACTATGTTTGTATCTTTTGGATAAATACCTAGTAGTTCAATTGCTTTGAAAGAATTAATAAGATCAATAAACCCATAGCCAGATTTGTGAAAAATGGAAGAGAAAGGACCAAAATAAATAAAATCGTGAGTGAAAGAGGAGAGATCACAACTAACACTGAAGAAATACAATTATAAGAGGATGTTATGAGCAATTATATACCAACAAATCAGGCAATCTGGAAGAAATGGATGCATTCCTAGAAATATATAAACTATCAAAACTGAAACATGAAGAAGTAGAAAACCTGAACATACTCATAACCAGGAAAGAAATTAACTTACTTGATTCTTACAACAGCCCAATTTAGAATCTATTATTGTCTCATTTTATATATAGGGAGATGAGTATATAGAAAATTAGGGGGCACCTGGGTGGCTCAGTGGGTTAAAAAGTCTCTGCCTTCGGCTCAGGTCATGATCCCAGGGTCCTGGGATTGAGCCCCACATTGGGCTCTCTGCTCAGCAGGGAGCCTGCTTCCTCCTCTCTCTCTCCCTGCCTACTTGCAATCCCTCTCTGTCAAATAAATAAATAAAATTAAAAAATAAAAATAAAAATAGAAAATTAGTTACTGGCTCAAGGAAATAAAGTTTTATAAGTCATGTTATAGTCTGTGTTCTAAACCATTACCCTAGACCTCCCTTAGTTTCTTTTGTAGCCCAAAGCATTAGCAGGCAGAGGTAGTATGTGACTTGGACCATTGTCTATGTTGGCATCTGCTGAAACATCTTCCTTCCATCACATACTCATGCAGGTGCCTGCTGACTTCTCCTCATTCCTCATTCCAAGGCTCCTTCATGACTGGCTTACTTTCAGCTACTTCTGTTTTCCCTTTGGGACCACTCTGTATAGCTCTCTTGCCTTGCCGAGCTTCAGGCGCTCTACTTCTCTACCTGAAGACTTCTCTGTCCAGATATAACATTCAACCACATTTCCTTGCCACATTCCCAGGCACTGTTTGGAAATGAAGGCACAGGTCCCTTCTACCACCAGATCAAGATCTCGTGACCCATCTAGAGTTTCTTCTCCCACTCAACCCCCAGGCTTGGACATTACGATGTCCTCCTCAGGGACCAAAATACCTAATACACTCTCCTCTCCTTCTTTGACTCCCCTCTGCCTGGTCTGAGAAGTCTTTATTTAGTTAGGGTGGGTGAAAATTTTATCTCAACCCTGTATTCTGCAAAGTTAATGGCTCAGTCTTTCCATCAATCACTCAGGCTAAGGTTTTTAAAACTCAAAATCCAGGGTGCCTGGTGGCTCAGTTAATTGAGCGTGCAATTTTTGATTTCAGCTCAAGTCATGATCTCAGGGTCATGGGATTGAGCCCCTTGTCCATCTGACTCCACACTCATTGCAGAGTCTGCTTCTCTTTTTCTCTCTTCCTCTCTCTCTGCCCCTCTCCCCCTGCTCTCTCTCTATTTCTCTCAAAGAAATAAATAAATCTTAAAAAAAAAAAAAGAAACCCTGAAAATCCAACAGCTGGCTTCTGTTTTTACTATTGAACACCTAGTTTTCCAAATACAAAAAGGGCCACAGGGTTCACAGAAATACTAAGAATGGCACCTGTTGCTGTATGATATTAAGTAAAGGCTAAATCTTTCACATAACAGTTTCACGTGAGGCTTAAATAGAAATGTTCCTGGAAAAGACATTTTGTCCACTTATTCATGTTTATTTACTTATTTATTCATTTGTTGAATACTTATGAAACACTTATAAAGCACTGCATTAGTCAAAGTTTCCAGATAAATAGAACCAATAAGATGTGTATATATAGAGAGACTTACTTTAAGAAATTAGTTCATGCAATTGTAAAGGATGACAAGCCCAAAATCTGCCAGGCAGAATTCCCTCTTCATGGCAGAGGTCAGCTTTTTTATATTAAGGCCTTCAAATGAGTAAAAGAGCCCCACTCCTACTGTGGAGGATAATCTGCTTTTCTCAAAGTCCATTCATTCAAATATTAATCCCTTCTCCCTAAAAAAACCTTCACAGAAACATCTACAATAGGGTTTAACCAAATATCTGGATACTGTGACCTAGCCAAGTTGAAAGATAAATTTAACCATCACAAGCCCCTACTCAGTTGTTTTTCACTAGGGATGTAACAGACAAGAAAACAAACATGGTCCCTGGCCCCATGATGTTCCCTCAAAAATTCATTAATTCAACAGTCCCTGGATGTAAACAAATTCAAATTCAAGTGCAAAGGATTCAAACTAGCTCTTTTCCAATTAGCAAGAATTGATAAGAAAGAGAAAGAGATAAAGTGGTCTCCGGGTACCAAAATTTAGAAGCCTGCAAGAAGGTAGTAGAAAGGGATTATGGTATCTTGAAGATGAACTTGAAATCATTGACAGCTTTGTTCAGGACCATTTCTACTCATTCCCCCAGCTAACTCTTGCAGGCAAAAGTAGTCCCCTTTTGCCATTTGGAGATGGGTATTGGCAGAAGAGGCTTCATAGAGGAGGTAATATTTTAGCTAAATGTTCAGTGATGGATGGATATACCCTTGGCAGAAAGGACAGGTAAAAATTATTCCAAGCATTAGATGTCAACAAAGCCATATATAAAGCCCAAAAGGTAAATATATCATATCTGGGGAAGCACAAATATCCCCTGTGACTAGGGCACAAGGCACAATCGCAAAGCACAGAGACAAAGGAGGTGGAGAGGGACCTCCTGGGTGGCTCAGTTGGTTAAGCGGCTACCTTCGGCTCAGGTCATGATCCCAGCGTCCTGGGATCGAGTCCCATATCGGGCTCCTTGTTCGGCGGGGAGCCTGCTTCTCCCTCTGCCTCTGCCTGCCTCTCTGCCTACTTGTGATCTCTCTCTGTGTGTCTCTCTCTGACAAATAAATAAATAAAATCTTTAAAAAAAAAAAAAAGGAGGTGGAGAAGTACCCATGGGGCCTTGTTTCCCATGCATGCTTGGACTTAGCAGTAAGAAACGATAAAAAGTGTTACATTGAAGGAGATGTGATTGTTTTGTGTTTTAGAAATATTATGCTGGTCAAGAGTCCTAAGGATGTGTTACAGAGGGCCAAGATGCTACTAGTGGGCACTTAAACAATCCTGGAGAAAGATCTTGAGGGCCTCAAAGGAAGACTGGAGGGAAGAGAACAAGGGTGAAAGATGCAATGGAATTAAAATAAAAAGACAGTGAGGGGCACCCAGATGGTGCAATAGACTCTTGGTTTTGGCTCAGCTCATGATCTTTACCTAAGGGTACTGGGAACAAGCTCCACATCAGGTTCTGCGCTCAGTGCAGAGTCTGTTTGAGATTCTCCCTCTCTCTCTGCTCCTCCCTCTCACACTCTCTTTCTCTCTCTCTTTAAAATAAATGGATAAATCTTAAAAAAAAAAAAAAGAACTTGGCAATTTATTGATTGATTGATTGGTGGGGAAAAATTGGGGAAGAGGAGTGGTCCTTTCAATCAGTGGAGCTGCCCACCTTCAAGTGGCATGCACAGGCCTGATCAAGGAGAAATATAGTTGTGATCACCTTAACAGAAGGCACAAACCTATCCCATAGTCCTGGGTCACATAAACTCCGGTTCTTATATAATCTAAGAAAGGGGAAGTAAGTTCCCTCAAAATGACTAATATCAGACTTCCTGTCATGCTTTGCATACAGCAGACTAAGAAGTAATTGGGTTAGGTGTCATGGTATAATTCATAGCTGATAGTTTTATATTACTAAATTTAATACTTAAACAGTAACTCTCTATGAGATCAATTCTATTATCATCCCTATTTGACAGAGACCATGTAACTTTCTCAAGACCATCCAACTAATAAGCAGTAGTCAGGATTCAAAGCCTGGTATTTAAGCTGACTCATAGCCATCAGATGAGGGCCAGGAGAAAGGAGCTACACAGACTTAGTCTAAACCATTTTTTTATTTTTATACAATCCAATACTGAATAATTTAAGGATCTCTTGCCTTTTTCCACAAAGGAATGCCAGTATAAATGAGTATAAAGCTCCTCTGATTTATAATTCATTTTCTTAAATGTGGAGATGAGATCTTATATAATTTTCCTTTTTTGTTGTCACTTCCCTCATTACTGAAGTGATAAATAAAAGGATCAAGGACCCTAAAACCTCCTACCCATTTAGCCAAAAAATTTACTTGTTTTTATAAGCAAAAATAAAAGCATTGCTCTCTTCTTCTGTTATAGGTACAGTGAATGCACAAAACTCATCAGATTTCGTTACCTAAGCATCATTTTAAATCTCCTACTTTCCCTTTAATACTGTTTGGTGAAAGTGGTCCTCCTCCTCCCTCTGGATTAAAACCTATATAGTCTCTGTCCGCCTCTGTGATATTTCTACTCACTTCTGTATAATAAAAATTCCTAAGCTCATTTTAAAATTACAAACCCAATCTCAGTTGAAAAACTAAAAAATACCCACTTAAATATATTAATAATCTCTTCAATCCTCATTGAAAGGTGAGGCTTCTCCCCCCTGAAGGTGGGCACATGATTTTTTCTTCTTTTCCAACTGGCAATTCTTCTCCTTGAGCCTGATCTCCTTCTCTGGGAGGGCCAAAGCAGGGAGAGAGAAGAAATCTTGGGATTTTAGGACAAACGCTAATTAAATGACCCTGTAGTAAAATAGCTTTGAGCTCTGTGGACAGGCTAGAGCTTAAAATGCTCTTTCTCTTTCTCTTGTGATAGGCTTCTGAGGTTCTTTAGTGGCACCCCAGCATTGGGGCCTTCCTCTGCAGCTTCCTGTAGGTAATTTTTATTTGACTTATCAATAATTGAAGACATATGTTGGTAAAATTTTCAAATATATATATATTTGAAATATGCATTGTGTGCATTACATACTTTGAGGCAATCTGGTATAGAATTATTAAGGCTTTGTACTTAGCTGAACCTTTTTATTATTATAGTGATCCTCCTTTGCCTTAACAATGCTTTTTGTATTGTGGTCTCTTTCATTTGAACTAATGTGAAGTGCTTATGAAAGACATGGCTATCATGGCTTTCTTTTGGTTAGAATTTGCTTCTTCTATTTTCTATTTCCTTTCTACTTTCAAACTGTCTCTATCCTTAGAGTTTAAACATGTGTCTAATAAACAACATTTAGCTGGATGTGGTTATTTCTATCATTTTATTGTGTGCTTTCTATTGGCCTACTTTTTCTTCTTTTTTTTTTAAGTTTTCATTTTTTTTAAATTAATTAATTTATTTATTTTCAGCATAACAGTATTCATTGTTTTTGCACAACCCCCAGTGCTCCATGCAATACGTGCCCTCCCTATTACCCACCACCTGGTTCCCCCAACCTCCCACACCCGCCCCTTCAAAACCCTCAGGTTGTTTTTCAGAGTCCACAGTCTCTTATGGTTTGCCTCCCCTTCCAATTTCCCTCAACTTCCTTCTCCTCTCCATCTCCCAATGTCCTCCATGTCATTTGTGATGCTCCACAAATAAGTGAAACCATATGATACTTGACTCTCTCTGCTTGACTTATTTCACTCAGCATAATCACTTCCAGTCCCGTCCATGTTGCAACAAAAGTTGGGTATTCATCCTTTCTTTTCTTTCTTTCTTTCTTTTTTTTTTTTTATAAACATATAATGTATTTTAATCCCCAGGGGTACAGGTGCTTCACAGCACTCACGATAGCACACACCCTCCCCAATGTCCATAACCCCCTCCCCCTCTCCCAACCCCACCTCCCCCCACCAACCCCCAGTTTGTTTTGTGAGATTAAGAGTCATTTATGGTTTGTCTCCCTCCCAATCCCATCTTGTTTCATTTATTCTTCTCCTATCCCCCAACCCCCATGTTGCATCTCCATGTCCTCATATCAGGGAGATCATATGATAGTTGTCTTTCTCCGATTGACTTATTTCACTAAGCATGATACGCTCTAGTTCCATCCACGTCGTCGCAAATTTGCCTACTTTTTCTGTTTCTTTTTTCCTCTCTATTGCCTTCTTTTAGATTGATTTTTTTTTCTTATTCCAGTTTCCACTTAACAGGATTGAAAGTTATATACCTGTGTATATTCTTTTAAGAGCTACTCTGAGAATTTTACTATGCCCAATTGTGGGCATGAATAATGCTGAATAAGGCTGAATAATGCTCCCCACTCAAGGATTTCCATGTCCTATTCCCAAAACTTGTGAAAATATTAATTTAAATTTTTAAAAGGACTTTGAAAATGTGATGCTGTGGATTTTGAGATGGGAAAATTATCCTGGGTTATCTGGGTGAGTCCAATGCAGTTACACAAATCTTTACAAGAGGGAGATGGTAGGGTTAGAGTTAAAAAAAAAAAAAAAGGCTGTATGATGACAGAATGGAGAGAAAGACTGCAAGATACTATACGGCTGGTTTGGGGGACGGAGAATGGAGTCTATACCAAGGATGCAGACAGACTCTATAAGGCAGAAAAAGCAAGGAAACAGATTCTTCTCTAGAGCTTTCAGCAGGAACACAGAATGCTGACCCATTTAGACTTCCGACTGCCAAAACAGTAAGAGAATAAACTTGTATTGGTTTAAACCACAAAGGATGTAGTCTTTGTTATAGCAGCAATTGAAAACAAATATAGACTTTGGCACCCAGAAGTAGGGTGTTGCTATAACAAATACAAAAGAAATGTGAAAGTGGCTTTGGAATTGAGTAACGAGTAGAGGCTGGAAGAACTTTGAGGTGTATGACAGAAAAAATCCTAGATTCCCTTGAACAGACTGTTAATAGACATGTGGATGCAAATGACTCTGTCAGTGAGGGCTCAGAAGGAAATGAGGAGCATGGTAGAGAAAGCCTACATTGTCTCAGAGAATTCCTAAGTCATCATGAATAAATCGTTGATAGAAATATGGTGAGGGCTCTGATATGGACCCTCAACTCTATGGTCAAATCTTCGACAAAGCAGGAAAAAATATCCAGTGAGAAAAAATGGTGCTGGGAAAACTGGACACCTATGTATAGAAGAGTGAAACTCAACCATTCTCTTACACCATACACAAAGATAAACTCAAAATGGATGAAAGATCTCCATGTGAGACAGAAATCCATCAAAATCCTAGAGGAGAATTTCTTCGATCTCAGCCACAGCAACTTCTTCCTAGGAACATAGCCAAAGGCAAGGGAAGCAAGGGAAGCAAAGGCAAAAATTAACTATTGGGACTTCATCAAGATCAAAAGCTTTTGCACAGAAAAGGAAACAGTTAACAAAACCAAAAGACAACTGACAGAATGGGAGAAGATATTTGCAAATGACATATCAGATAAAGGGCTAGTATCCAAAATCTATAAAGAGCTTAGCAAACTCAACACCCAAAGAACAAACAATCCAATCAAGAAATGGGCAGAGGACATGAGCAGACATTTCTGCAAAGAAGACATCCAGATGGCCAACAGATACATGAAAAAGTGCTCCACATCACTTGGCATCAGGGAAATACAAATCAAAACCACAATGAGATACCACCTCACACCAGTCAGCATGGCTAAAATTAACAAGTCAGGAAATGACAGATGCTGGTGAGGATGCGGAGAAAGGGGAACCCTCCTACACTGTTGGTGGGAATACAAGCTGGTGCAACCACTCTGGAAAACAGCATGGAGGTTCCTTAAAAAGTTGAAAATAGAGCTACCTTATGACCCAGCAATTGCACTACTGGGTATTTACCCTAAAGAAACAAACGTAGTGATCCGAAGGGACACGTGCACCTGAATGTTTATAGCGGCAATGTCCACAATAGCCAAACTATGGAAAGAACCTAGATGTCCATCAATAGATGAATGGATAAAGAAGAAGTGGTATATATATACAATGGAATACTATGCAGCTATCAAAAGAAATGAAATCTTGCCATTTGCAATGAAGTGGATGGAACTAGAGGGTATTATGCTTAGTGAAATAAGTCAATTGGAGAAAGACAACTATCATATGATCTCCCTGATGTGAGGAAGTGGAGATGCAATGTGGGGGGTTTGGGGAGTAGGAAAAGAATAAATGAAACAGGATAGGATCGGGAGGGAGACAAACCATAAGAGACTCTTACTATCACAAAACAAACTGAGGATTATGGGGGGTGGGGGGGGAGGGAGGGGGTGGCAGGGGAGGGGGGGTTATGGACATTGGGGAGGATATGTGATATGGTGAGTGCTGTAAATTGCGTAAACCTGGCGATTCACAGACCTGTACCTCTGGGGCTAATAATACATGATATGTTTATAAAAAAATAAAAAATGTTTTAAAAATTAAAAAAAAAGAAAGAGGGGCGCCTGGGTGGCTCAGTGGGTTAAGCCGCTGCCTTCGGCTCAGGTCATGATCTCAGGGTCCTGGGATCGAGTTCCGCATCGGGCTCTCTGCTCAGAGGGGAGCCTGCTTTCCTCTCTCTCTCTCTCTGCGTCTCTGTCTAGTTGTGATCTCTGTCAAATAAATAAATAAAATCTAAAAAAAAAAAAGAAAGGATAAATACCCAACTTTGTATCAACATGGATGGGACTGGAAGAGATTATGCTGTGTGAAATAAGTCAAACAGAAAGAGTCAATTATCATATAGTTTTGCTTACTTGTGGAGAATAAGAAATAACATGGAGAATATGGGGAGATGGAGAGGAGGAGGAAGTTGGGGGAAATTGGAGGGGAAGATGAACCATGAGAGACTATGGACTCTGAAAAACAATCTGAGGGTTTGGGAGGGGTGGAGGATGGGAGGTTGGGTGAGCCTGGTGGTGGGTATTATGGAAGGCACATATTGCATGGAGCACTGGGTGTGGTGCATAAACAATGAATTCTGGAACACTGAAAAGAAATTAAAAAAAATAAATTTTTTTAAAATTCTAGTTAAATGAAGGGGTCTTCATTTTTATATCAAGTTTTATACTTGCCCATGGTATGATCTCCTACTCCTCTGAGATATAAATCCTCAAAGCTCCAGAATTCTGAGTCTACACTGCCTGGCCTCAAATTTTGTTTCTACCATTCACTCCAGGGTATCTTTCTGTGACCATGGACAAGTTACCTAACTTCTGTGTCCTTCAGTTTCCTCTTTTATGAAGTGGATATTAGTAATAATTCCTGTCCCATGGGATTTTTATAAGGAATAAATTAACTGATATGACTAAAATGCTTGGAACAGTGCCTGAGTCACAGAAAGTGCTCCAAAAGTACTTATACTTACTTTGGATATTGGCATGTACCCCCATGTTGACTGAAGGGTCACTTATTCCATTTTAGCTTGTTGAACTTTTTAAAAATGATCTTGAGGATTTTCTTTATTTTCTTTCAAGCTGGGCAGCATTTAAAAGAACGTTTGTTATAATCTACCTGGAATCTAGTTGAAAAGAATGTTGGTTGCATTTTTCCAGAATCTAGTTGAATAGCCTAGTAGGAAGGCTTTTTTGATGACTTAGTCCCTATGCTGTGGAGACTGAGATGAAGGGATCATCCCAAAGCAGTTTCAAGGCTGTGCCAGGGACCTCAGGTCCTTGAACCTTTTAAGCCTTCCAGGAATAGGAAAGAGTTAACATAGAATAACAAAGGGCTGTTTTGTTCTAGGCTTTCTTTAGAGGCATGAGCAATAGCCCTACTTTACACTCCAGTGGAAGACCTCCCCAAAGGGCTCTGAGAACTCTCAGTGGAATGGTTTCTTTCTTTTTACCCCTGCACTTAAGCTGTGTACAGTTATCTATTACAACATATGCACAATTTTACCTCATTCAGTCTTAATAAATATTAAATGCAAGAATAAATAAAGAAAAAGGCAATGGAAAAAATAACATGTATGAAGAATAGACTTTTTCTCTGACTTGAAAGTAAAGGTGAAACTTTTCAACTTTTCAACATGCTAAATTTTCATGAACAAGCCAATTGATCGATATTGTTTAAAGACATCAATAACTGAATGAAAAGCAAAAGTATTAAAATTGGTTCCTTCTGGGGATGTAATGATAAGGTGAATCAGTGATTACTGTTTTTTTTTTTAAGATTTTATTTATTTGACAGACAGAGATCACAAGTAGGCAGAGAGGCAGGCAGAGAGAGTGGGGGAGGCAGGCTCCCTGCAAAGCAGAGAGCCCGATTCGGGCTTGATCCCAGGACTCTGGGATCATGACCTGAGCCAAAGGCAGAGGCTTTAACCCACTGAGCCACCCAGGTGCCCCAGTGATTACTGTTCTTTAACAACACTTTGTACTACTTGATTTTTAACCATGTTCTACTTGATTTTTTACTGTATCTTTTTTTAAAAACATTTATTTATTTGAGAGAGAGAGTGTGTGTGGGCATGAGCAGGAGGAGCAGAGGAAAAGGGAGAGAGAATCTCAAACATGCTGAGTGCACAGCCCGATGCAGGGCTCAGTCCCATGACCATGAGATCACTACCTAAGCATAATCCAAAAGTTGAACAATCAACCAACCACCACTCAGGCACTCCAGATTTTTCCTATGTGTATCTTGAAAAAAAAAAAAAAAGAAAGAAATATTTAAAAGCAAAGATTAACCAGTTTTGGACCTGTTGTAACTCAAAAGCACCCAGTAGTACATCTGACCTTGTGAGGTTTAGTACAGTCTTTTATTTTTTAATTTAGTGCCCAGAGTCCCGATTACCAAAGAGTTGTTGATCCAAAGCCAAGTTGACAAATAAACAGAATTCTGAACGTTAATAAGGCACTTCCAGTGGACTTAGATTGAGCTGAATAAGCTTACTGACTGGACTGGTGCCACAAAGTAGCTGTAAAGAGACTCTGTAAATCAATTAACTCCATGGTTTTTATGGAGATCGCTTGATACCAAAACGTCTTTCTTTGCGTGCTTCTCCGATCCTGTGGAGATGAAAGTTGACATCCATAGTCATATTCTACCAAAAGAATGGCCAGATCTAAAAAAGGTAATGGTGATTAATCTGCTGAATTATTTCTGGATCTTCTCCAGGGTTTCTCACTGCTTCTACTACAGATCTGTTTATTCTTTGGGGAATTAGATGTTAAGTTTCTCTGCTGTGGGTAGGGGTGATTTAAAATTATTTGGTAGCTCTGATTTCCCAGGTTTTTTTTAATTAGCTTTATATTTATTTTCAAAGAACATTGATCAAAGAAGTAAGTGCCTTCTCAAAATCCCCTTTTCTCCTCAAATGAAGCATTCTTTAAAATTTCTGGACAATTTAAGTCAGGCAGTTTTACTTCCATTTAAATCACATATTCAGCTGCTGGGAAGATACGTGCCAACTACAGAATTTAAAGTTACAGTTTCAAGTAAAAGACTACTAAAAAATGGAATATGATAGGCTTCCAAGACTTCTAAAACACATCTCCTTTCCAAAATGTTTAAAATAAGTTTTAGAAGCACTAAGAGATAGCTTTGTGGAATTTTTTTTAAAGTCTATTTTAGGACACTGTCTGAAACCTTTCCTTTTGATGTTCTTTAAGCTGTAAATCCTTGTTATGAACTAGAGAGTAGGAACATCAAAAAACCCTAGAGAAAATGACATGAAGCCTTTGTACAATGAGTGTCTCTTTCTCTGTTTCTCAAAAGAGGGAAATTTCCTTTTGTCATTAAGAACTTTTGGATGAATACTAAAAGAAGGAGGTAGGGAACATGAAGAAATTTATAACTGGTTTGAGCTTTATTCAGGCTAAGTATCAGGTTTTACCCAATCTTCTCTCTAGTATTTTCATGCCACTAATAATGTTTCATCTTTTTTATCCCAAGTGAGGAAAAATGAATTAACACAAACTCTAATTAAAATACAGTTTATTATGCAAGTAAGTGAAACTGTTTTCTTTTCATAAATGTCTCCTAGAAGACTGTTAATCTTGTTTCTTTCTCCATTGGTACTTTAGGTAAGGTGAATGAATAGTAGACATTGTAGTTTGAAAAATACATATGAAGCTGAACCATCTTAAAAGTGTTTCCTGTTGTAGCAGGTAGTAAAAACTAACTGCACCCACTAACCCCTGCAGGAGTCTAAGGGCCTACATGGGACATTGCTGCTCTAAATGTTATTGGACTCATCATGTTTTATTAAAGTGTAACCCCCACTTTACAAGGTTAGTGATGAAGACCCAGAGCAGCCTAAAAATGTGCCTCCTCTTTGCTAAAGGGAGAAAACTTTCTACCTACTATCTACCTAGTGTCACAACTCCATCTCCCATCGTCTACCTCCCACCCAGAAGCTTGCCTCCAGTTTGAGCAGAGAAGTTGTCACCAAGAGCTGACAATTTCTAGGTGCTCCCACCCAATGCAGGGCCCTGAAGGCATTGTTGAAACTGGTTAGGAAGCTGAAAGATGCAGAGATTAGGGAGGCTATAACCATAAATATGTGCCCTGGAGACTTCCCAACCACATGCTCTGCTGGCTCTTTTTGCCCCTTCTTCTTCTTCTTTTTTTTTTTTTTTTTTTAAGATTTATTTATTTATTTGAGGCAGGGGAGGGGCAGCAGGAGATGAGAGAGAGTCTCAAGCAGATTCCACACTGAATGTGGAGCCTGATGAGGGGCTTGATCTCACAACTCTGAGATCACGCCCTGAGCTGAATGAAACCAAGAATCAGACACTTAAGTGAATGAGCCATCCAGGCACCCCCCTCCCTTCTCCTTCTTAACCTCTAGCTGTCACCTAAAAAGAGGGAGGGGTTTATGTCCCAAAAAACTAGGGTTCTATCTAGTAGTCTCATGTGCTGCAGATGACTGATAAACTTAATAATATTCATGATATAATGATAGTAATAATAACCATTATACTCCTAAACTGCCAGGGAGCAAGATACATATATATTAGATTCACATAAAAATCACATAAATTGCAGATAGGATTTATACTATTAACCTTGCTGGACCAATGAGTGCCGGAGACACAGAAAGGAGCCTCTAATCCCAGAGCTATGTGGGACCATGGCGGCCCCCTACAGCATTACCACTGCAACCATCTTGGTAGAGCTGGTGCAGGAGACTATCACTGCTATGAGAGATGTCTCTACTTCCCTCTATCCCCCACTGTCTCCCTCCACACCAAGCCTGTTCCCCAACTCCCCACATTCATGTAAACCCACTGGAACCTGACTTCAACCTACAGGTCAAGTAAGTGGATTTTTTATGTGGTAAAGTTTTCATTTGATTGCAGGCAAACGGTGATAAAAAAAAAAAAAAGCTAAAAAACAGTTTGTTTTCAAACTGGGAGTGAGATAAACATGGGATTCTTCTTCCTCTCACCCCATTACCAGTCCATACAGCCAGAGTAATGTAAGCATTAAAGTGACCTGAGTCCTTGGTGTTCATATAGTTCAGTAATTACAGCAGATTTTTATCTTCAAATTGTTTCTCAAGGGGTAAAATATTATTTCAAAACATCAATCTCTGATCTTTTCTCACCATTTTCCCAAACTTTCCAATAAAAGAATGAGAAGGAGAAGCCAGTACTAGTTTTGTTTCAGAAGATGAAGTCCCATTGGAAGAACTAACATGTTTTCCAACCTGCCTTTCCTTATTAAACATTAATGAACACACCTCAATAACCCTGACCTCCTAATGCAGTGAAGAAACAGATAAGTAGAATCAAACACCTGGGTTGATATTTAACTAATGATTATTAACAACTGGGATCTGAGAAATCTTTTCATTTTCACTTGCTAAGAACGATTTTACTCAGACTTATAGTTAAGATCCTTAGGGGGAAAAATTTATCTCAGGTGTAAAGAGCAGATGCAGGGAGCACTTGATTAAATTGATTAAATCCTGATGCATCAGGACCCCCACTCTCTGCTATCAGAAAGAGGAGGATGGTGGCCCAAGGAACCACAGTGAACATTGTTTCAGGTTGATCCATGATGAGATTATTCATAACAACAATGATGATAATAAGGTCTTGGCTCTTTCCTTCAGTAAGAATTTACAGACCACCTACTATGTCCCCAATAGTAAGATTTGCAAAATTTTAAATGGGTTTGAAAAATTCTGGCATTTAATAAATATATATTTACATATTTTTTTCATTAGCAATGATTTAATTGGACTTGATCACTGTCAGATTTTAGGAGACAAAATTCCAGACATAATCTGACTTTTAAGCAACCCCTCTGAGGAAATAGATTTCTGGTTTCATCAAACAGGAAGTTCCTTATTCACCTCATGAAGTGTGAGGTCCCCAAGACATTAAAAATGCCATTCAGTTCATCTACCTCTGATTGATATATCTCTATTTCAGAAACATATCTCTTGTATGTAGAGCTGAATTCCCTTGAATTTCTTAGTTTTTTTTTTTTTTTTTTTTTTTGCTTATTTATTTGACAGAGACATCACAAGTAGGCAGAGAGGCAGGCAGAGAGAGAGAGGAGGAAGCAGGCTCCCCGCCGAGCAGAGAGCCCAATGTGGGACCCGATCCCAGGACCCCGAGATCATTGTCATGATTTTAAATACCTATACTTTTGTCAGTCAAATATTTTCAGACTGTAAATGCCTCTTGGCATATGCTCTCACCAAAACTATTTTCAAGGTCATAAATTTCAGACCCCAGGCTTGATTCAACCTAGGATGACAGCTGCAGAACTATGTAGAACTCAGACTTGCAGCAGTTGCCCAAAATAGGTTAGGCCTTTCCGGGGGGGTTAGAAGAAACACAAAGTGGTCAAATTTTGTGCCTTCCAAGAAAAAGGAAGGAGGAACACAGGGTGACAAAAGCTCCTTCCTTCAGAGCACTCTTTAATGTCTGGAGCGAGGATATGCCTTCTTCCACCACCTAAGGATAAAGTAGGCTGCCACCACTATGCTACATCTAATGCCACCCCTGGCTGCCGCCACCACCGCCACCGAGCTTACTAACGTCACCACTACCACCTCACAACCTCCACCATGGCCACCGCCACTGCCATCCCTTCAAATACCACAGCCGTCACTCTCACCCCAACTACCTCCACCATTACCAATGCCACTGTCGTCATCATCATAATCATTGTTAGCATTGATCAGGCCCTTTCTAGAAGCCAGGTCTGGTATCAGTAGCTCTCTATGAATTTTATCTCAATTAAATTCCTATGAAATGCTATGTTACAGCTAAGTAGGAAGCACAAAATGTAGCCTCACTTTACACATAAGCAAAGAGGGACTTTGAGAGGCTAAGTTACTCCCACAAAATCCAGAATCTTGTAAGTGGTTGGTCTTATGTGACAAGATCCCTTTGCTCTGCCTCCCCCTGCCTCCCTGCCCTTCCTCCAAGGGGATACATCTTTAACCTGCTAATTTATGGGTTAAAGTTCCTTAGCAAATTAAGAATAAGTAAGAAAGATAGAGAGGAAAGAAAGAATAGAGAAGGAAACAAAACATTTTCTTCTACAGTAAAGTTTCAGTGATAATTTCCAATTCAAGAGAAAGTTTATTGACTTTAAAATGTAACTGGTTAAAAAAAAATTTAAAAAAAATATAATTGTTTGAGGCCATATGCCACCTCCTCCACCAACATGAATCTCTCATCAGCTTTATCCAGGAGAAGATGGAGGTGGAGAGCACAAGGGTATTAAATGCATGAAAGGAGAAGAATGCGGTGGTGGGGTACAAAAGAGAGACTTGGTACAAAGAAGAGAATCCAGGCCCCCTGATGGACAGTTTCCTTTGCATGCCCAGGCTACTACTCCAGGTCCTGTCATGTCATTTAGGAAGGGGGCAGGTAGACTTTCAGAGCTAATATGATTATTTGGAAGTAGAACTCAAGAACAGACCTTATGTCAAGGTAGAACAAGGCTGGTACAGAATTTACAAAATCTTAAATCTCTCTTGGGGTGGCCCCAGTCACAGACACAGAGACATACAAACAGCCCTGTGCTGCAGGCCCAGACCTCCCTTCTCAGTCTGGAGGTGAGAGGGTAGCTAGGAAGAGAAACCTGCCAAGGACTGACTCCCTCAAGACAACTTCCCCATAACATGACATGAAAACAAATCACTGTTAGCTGGTTTCATCCAACTATAATTAGCAAGAAGTTGAGCTGATATTCAGCTTCTCTACCCAATACTACTGATAATTGCTGTTGATACGCTTTTCACATCACTGTTTCTGGCCCCTACATCTTCCCTTCTTCCGTCACACTGTGGGAGTCACTATTCTGAAGCCAGGAAATGCCGAACATTGGAAGTTCCTCTCCAATCTGACCCCAGACTATCTTTTCAATCTCCTTCCATAGATACCACCTGACTCAAGTTGGTGGCCAGTACCCTCCTCCAGGCTCCCAGAGAGCTTGTGTGTTACTCTGCCACAGCACATCTCACACACCATTACCCTTCAATACTTGTCAGCCCACCCCCACATGTTCAAGACTGGAAGTGTCCTTCATCTTCTCTGCCCTAGTAAGACTGGTCAGGGGTGGGATTCTCTGAGAGTTTGAAGAATGAATGAACAAAATGAGATTTAAAAACCTATAGTTATGTGAGTCATATACTTATGTTCTTAGTCAGACTTTGAAAATTTTTTATTTTTATTTTTATGAAAATTTTTATTCATGACCTCAAGAAGAAATATATTTTATATTGTGACTCAGTTCATTCATATATATAATGGAAAAGTCTAATGAAACTAATAACACATGGGAAACATTCTAATATATTATTCTATTCTATTCTCTTCTCTTCCACTCTGCTTCATTCCATTCCATTTCATTCCTATTTTAACATGGGTTTTCCAAGAAGCAGACCCTGAAACAAAGATTCAAATGCAAGTAGTTTACTTTGGAGGTGATCTCAGAAACACCAGGAGAGAAGAGAAATGAGACAGGGAAAGCAAGTCAGCCAATGAAAGTGTAGAATGTGTGCCTCATCTTGGACTCATCATGCCCAAGTGGTGGGGAAACCAGGATATTCAGTGTATATAAACACAGGTACCCTCAGTCACTGGTTGAGGGATTTGGAGGCAGGGGGCCAGGAATGGGGACATTAATTTCCTGAGATTTCTGACCTTCTAGAAGGACAGCATCAAGGCTGGCTTCAGTAGGAATAGGGAAGTCCTTGTCAAAGAAATGCAGGGGCTGGCAGGTGAAGGAGGGCTGGTATGTACAGGAGTGTTAAGGAGAGGGAAGATAGGTAGAAAGCTGGCAGCTTCATTACATAAATTATTTTGGCTTTTAGAATGTCTGGGTCACCATCCACTAAACTGATTTCATGATCTACTAATGGACTGCAACCCATGGTTTGAAGAGCAATGTTAGCATTCTAAGATGGTATTTCCTAAAGAGTAGACCTTACAGTCCACATACTTCTGGTGGTCTGTGAAATGATTTTAGTTGGTACATGAACAAGTATTTTCTAATGATAATCCTCATTTAAAAATTACAAACTAGTGTCTGATATTTGGTGCAGAACACATAAACAACTCTCAAAACTCAGTTATAAGAAGACAAATAACCCAGTTAAGAAAAAAAATACCAGACAAAAATGTTCAAAGATATTTCACCAAAGAAAATATGGCAAGTGAGTATTTGAAAAGCTGTTCTAGTTATTAGAGAAATACAAATAAGACCACAATGATATAACACTACACACCTACTGAAGTGGCTAAATTAAGAAAACTGACAATACCACATGCAGGTGAGGGTGTGGAGCAACTGGAATTCTCATACTTTGTTGCTGGGCATGCAGACTGCTACAGCCACTTTAGCCACAGTTTCTAAGTGGCAGTTTCTCATGAAGCAATTCCGCTCCTGGATATTTACCTAAGAAAAATTAAAACATATTTCTACACAAAGAACTGTCTTCAAATGTTTATAGCAACTTATTCATAATAGCAGATAAGTAGAAAAACAAAATGTCTACCAAGTGTCCCTGGAATGGGATACCACTCATCACTAAAAAAGGACTGAACTACTGACACATTCAACAACATGGATGGATCTCAACTATATTACTAAATGAAAACAAATCCATTCATAAAGGATGTATAATGTATAGTTTAGCTTAAACAACATTTTGGAAAAGTCAAACTTACAAACTGAGAAATCAAACCAGTGGCTGTAAGAGGCTGAGGACAAGAATGAATCAAGTGTTGACTGTAAAGGAGCATGATATTATATTTCAGGGTGATGAAAGACTCTATTTTCATTTTGATTGCAATGTGGGATTGCATAGAATATACACTTGCAAAGATCTAATTTTTTTTAAAGACTTTATTTATTTACTTGACAGAAAGAGATCACAAGTAGGCAGAGAGGCAGGCAGAGAGAGAGAGAGAGGGAAGCAGGCCCCCTGTTGAGCAGAGAGCCCGATGCGGGACTCGATCCCAGGACCCTGAGATCATGACCTGAGCCGAAGGCAGCGGCTTAACCCACTGAGCCACCCAGGCGCCCCAAGATCTAATTTTGCCATATGTAAATTATACCTCAACAAACCCAACTTAAAAAAAATTGCAACCTAGGTAAAATGAGCACTTCTATGACATAGAATTTTCCTCTGGAATAAATATATTTGAGGGAAAAAAAGTAAATTGATTTAACTATCAACAAAGTATGTGATACATGGGTGTGCAGGGAGGAAAAGGGAAGGTGATGCCTGGTAGGATGGAACTCAGGATCTTTTGCCCCAGACATGCTTCTTTATTGCAGTCCTTCCTGTTTTGTTCTTCCAGTCTAACTGTGCTTCTCCCCTACAGAGATTTGGCTATGGAGGCTGGGTGCAGCTCCAACACCACAGCAAGGTGAGTTTATCCCAAATGGTGAATGTGCTTTAGACAGGGACATCCTGAGCCTGAGATGTTCTTGCGGGTGGGCCTCCAGGGAGCTCAACTCATGTCCTCTTATTGACTTTGTAATAAGCAAGGGAGCAGTACTGAGTTTCTCAAAATTAGTAGGAAAAATGAGGGTGACTTCAAAGAGCTGTATTTAAGAAGATAAAATTGTAATTTGAGAAGCCATTAAGAAATCTTTTTTTTTTTTCCTACCCTAGAACCAATTATAGCATTTATTGTTCTGCCTCAAGAAAGTGACCTGGGCTCTTTCCACAGGTTATTACAGTATATTAATGCCAACCAAATAAATGGCACAGTTTAGGTTTGTGCACAAGTTGGAGAAATTAAACACTGGAGACAAAGAGGAGAAAAAGCCACTTTTATTAAAGGTTGAGTGTGGTAACGGGAAAAGCAAGAGGAGGAAAGCCTGGGGCAAAGCATTCTGTAAGTAATGAGGCCTGTGCCTGAGCTGAAGTCTAGGGCTACATGGAAGCATCTCATGCTCTGTCAGAGGCGTCTCATGCTCTCACAGAGTTCAGGTCACATTCCTGAGCTTCCAGCTAAATGTAGACAGACCATGGAGGCACACCCTAGAGGACTCATGGTCTGGGAAGGCACAGTTACCATGCATAGGGGTAACTTGGAAGAAATGCAAATTTGGGGGTCTCACCCCAGACCTGCCATCTCAGGAATTCTGAGAGTCAGACCAGCAATCTATGTTTTGACAAGCCTCTGGTGATTCTGACACTCACTCAAATCTGAGAACCTTGGGGTCATACATTCATTTACTCACTTACTGATTTATATTAACACCTATTTTGTGTCGGCCCACCAATCTCAACACCAGGAATAGTCTGCTGACCCAGAAAGAAATACTCGATGGTGCTCAAGTTCCAGGGACAGACAAAAAAGAAATCATCACAACAGAGAATGGAATGAAAAACAATGCTGTAGTAGCAAGTGACTAGGGAAGATTCATTGGGCTGCCTGCTCAGGGGGCCAGCTAAGACTCAGAGGATGGTAAGGAAATCCTGGACAAGTGTCCCTGGATGAGGAACAGCAGTTGCAAAGCCCACCAAGTGAGAAAGAGCTGTGTTTGAGGAACAGAAAGGAAAGGAATGTGACTGAGATGTAGTAAAAAGGGAAGATGGTAGGAAATAAGCCTGGTGAGGTATGCAAGGGCCAGATGATGAAGAGAGTGTGGGGACACTTGAAATATCCCTAGCTGTGGAGTCCAGATTTTATTCTCAGTGAAACACAAATTCTCTGGAGGGTCTTAATGGCTTAAAAAGACCACCTTGACTACTCTGTGGAAGAAGAACAGAGACAGGTAGAGTTTAGGAAGCCAAGGAAAGAGGTTGGAGTGATGGGCAGAAGCCTCATCAGACAGGGTCATAGAGGATAGATTTAGGCCTTTGTACTTGATCCTGAAGGCAATGGAGAATAGTTTTGAACATCAGCATCTCTGGGGCAGTTCGCTCTCACCTTCACTAAAGAGGGCCCACTAAGTACTGGTATAGACACGGTGCTGTATACTTCCCATTAAAAGTGCTAGTTCCTAGGAGAGCTGGTGATGTCAGTTGGCCTTAAATCTCCCCAAGGGAGAGTACATTCTGAGTAGAGCTGATTACAAGGCTATTAAGAAGTCCACAGGAATGGACAGACAGATCTCATTTGTAACCTTGATACTGCATTTGAATGGCTTTCATTTCTTTTTGTTTTCATGTCAAGAGATTGCATAAACACTAAATCTCCAAAAGACAATAGGAATGAAAATATTTCATATCTACTACATACATATTTCCAGCAAAACTGTACAGAATTTGATAGAACAAAACAGTGACAATCTACTTCTCTCTCTCTCAAAAACAAAACAAAGGAACATGCAAAAGAACTGAATATGTATCTTTCATAATTACAGTGGTCAGAGATTACAGCCAATGGAAAAACAACAGGCAAATATATATGAATATGGAAATTAGGCTAAGCAATGAGCAAATCCAGCATTTGGGGCTGAAATTTCTTTTTGTTCTCCTACATTCCTTTGAATAAATATCTTGTGGCCCCCAAGACTGATTTGCCTCAGAGATTCCTGTCCTCGGAAAAATCTTCCCAAAACATTTCTCTGGTCTGCCATTTGTTTCTCTTTTTAACCTTTAGCTTTTCAATGCCCTTGGAATGAACCAAGGAGTATTTGTTTGCCACAGGAAAGCTTTGCTCAGAACTAAAAAACACCATTTGTCCTTGGTTGAGTGGTGATAAAAGTATAGGTAGCAAGCCAGGTTGTATAGCCTTTTGGGAGCTGCTTAGGGTGGTGAAAGAATACCTAGGAGCATTTCAGAGGGTAGACATAGGGTCCTTTTCAAATCCATGGGTCAGAAGAATCTAGAAACATGCACTGAGTGGTTTCCAGGCCTTTGGGAATACAAATACAGACATGAACACATGTGCACATAAACACATGCCTGTGCATGCATATACACAAACACATCATATCCATCCAATTAGCATTTTTCACACACTAGTCTGTGTGATCTCATCAGGTTGCTGCTCTCAAAATTATTTCCCCCATATAGAAAAACCTACCCAGATTTTCACCTGTGTCCCAAGCACAGGACCTTCCATCCCCATGGAGTTGGGGTGCATCATCTTCCAAGTGTGGATGTGTTCTCCATCCTGGAAACTACTAAAACCCCCAAGCTATTAGGATTTATGGAGGTTTTCTCATGTAGGCATATTCAATTATTAACTCTATTTCTAGCCCTTCTTCCTTCCCTGGAGAAGTGGTGGGGGACTGAAAATGCCAAGCTTCTAATCATGGCTTGGTCTTTCTGATGACCAGCCCCCATCCAGGAGCCATCCAGGGGTCTACTCAGGGTCACATCAGTAAAACAAAAGAGGGGTGCCTGGGTGGCTCAGTGGGTTAAAGCCTCTGCCTTTGACTCAGGTCGTGATCCCAGGGTCCTGGGATCGAGCCCCACATCGGGTTCTCTGCTTGGTGGGGAGCCTGCTTCCTCCTCTCTCCCCGCCTGCCTCTCTGCCTGCTTGTGATCTCTGTCTGTCAAATAAATAAATAAAATCTTTAGAAAAAATAGAACAAAATATGCTACTAGTGCTATTACTCACTTAGGAACTCACAAGGGTTTTAGCAATCCTATGTCAGAGGACTAAAGACCAAATATTAAAGTAAGAGATGCTCCTAATAACCCTCAACAAAGTAAGTAGAGATGGAACATACTTCAACATCATAATAGCCACATATGAAAGACCAACAGCTAATATCATCCTCAATGGGGAAAAACTGAGAGCTTGTCCTCTATGGTCAGGAACAAGACAGGGCTATCCACTCTCACTATTACTCTCTAACATAGTACTAGAAGTCTTAGCCACAGCAATCAGACAACAAAAAGAAATAAAAGGCTTCTAAATAGGCAAGGAAGAAGTCAAACTTTCACTATTTGCAGATGACATGATACTCTATGAAGAAAACCCAAAGACTCCACCAAAAAAATTGCTAGAACTAATACATGAATTCAGCAAAGTCCCAGGATATAAAATCGTTGTGCAGAAATCTGTTGCATTTCTACATACCAATAATGAAGCAGCAGAAAAAGAAATCAAGAAATTGATCCCATTTACAATTGCACCAATAACAATAAGATACCTAGGAAAAAACCTAGCCAAAGAAGTAAAAGATCCATATGCTGAAACTATAGAACACTTATGAAAGAAATTGAGGAGGATATAAAGTAATGGGGAAAAAATTCCTTGCTCATGGATAGGAATAACAAACACTATTAAAACGTCCATACCACCTAAAACAATCTACACATTTAATGCAATCCTTATCAAAATACCACCAGCATTTTTCACAGAGCTAGGACAAACCAACCTCAAATTCATATGGAACCACAAAAGACCCTGAATAGTCAAAGCAATCCTGAAAAAGAAAAGCAAAGCAGGAGACATCACAGTTCCAGACTTCAAGCTATAGTACAAAGATGTAGTCATCAACACAGTATGATACTGGCACAAAAACAGACACATAGGTCAATAGAACAGAATAGAAAACGACCCACAATTATATGGACAACTAATTTTTTACAAAGTAGGAAAGAATAGGCAATGGAAGAAAAGACGGTTTCTTCAACAAATGGTGTGGGAAAACTGGATTGCCACATGTAGAAAAGTGAAACTGGGCCATTTTTTTTTTTACACCATACACAAAAACAAATTCAAAATGGATGAAAGACCTAAATGTGAGACAGGAATCCATCAAAATCCTAGAAGAGAACACAGGCAGCAACCTCTTTGACCTTAGCTATAGCAACTTCTTACTAGACATATTGCCAGAGGCAAGGGAAACAAAAGCAAAAATGAACTCTTGGAGCTTTATCAAGATAAAAGCCTTTTGCACAGTGAAGGAAACAACCAACAAAACTAAAAGGCAGCCTACAGAATGGGAAGAGATATTTGCAAATGATATATCTGATAAAGGGTTAGTATCCAAAAGTTAGATAGATCTTATCAAAATCAACACCCAAAAAACTTCCCAAATAATCCAGTTAAGAAATTGGCAGAAGACATCAACAGACATTTTCCCAAAGACATCAAGATAACTAACAGACACATGAAAAGATGTTCAACATCACTCATTATCAGGGAAATGCAGTGAGATAGTGAGATACAGTGAGATACCACCTCACACTTGTCAGAATGGCTAAAATTAACAACACAGGAAACAACAGATGTTGGAGAGGATACCGAGAAAGGGGACTCCTTTTGCACTGCTGGTGGGAATGCAAACTGGTATAGCCACTCTGGAAAACAGTATGGAGGTTCCTCAAAAAGTAAAAAATAGAACTATCCTACAATCCAGCAATTGCACTACTAGGTATTTACCCAAAGGATACAAAAAAAAAAAAAAAAACAAAAACAAAAACAAAAACAGATTTTAAGGGGTATGCACCACAGTTTTTATAGCAGCATTACCAACAATAGCCAAACTATGGAGAGAGCCCAGATGTCCATCGACTGATAAATGGATAAAAAAGATGTGAGATATATATACACAATGGAATATGACTCAGCCATCAAAAAGAATGAAATCTTGCCATTTGCAATGATGTGGATGGAGCTAGAGCATATTATGTTAAACAAAATAAGCCAGTCAGAGAAAGACCAATATCCTGTGGTTTCACTCATATGTGAAATTTAGGAAACAAAACAGATGAACATGTGGGGAAGAGGAAAAAAGAGAGAAGGAAGAAGGAGGAGGCAAACCATAAAAGACTCTTAACAACAGAGAACAAACTGAAGGTTGATGGAGGGAGGTTGGTGGAGGATGGGCTAAATGAGTGATAGGTGTTACAGAGGGCACTTTTTTTTATTGTTAGAAAATTTCTAATTTATTTATTTTTTCAGCGTAACAGTATTCATTGTTTTTGCACAACACCCAGTGCTCCATGCAAAACGTGCCCTCCCTATTACCCACCATCTGTTCCCCCAACCTCCCACCCCTGACCAGAGGGCACTTTTTATGTTGAGCACTGGGTGTTGTATGTAAGTGATGAATCACTAAATTCTACTCCTGAAACCAATATTACATTATATGTTAACAAACTAGAATTTAAATAAAAATTTGGAAAAGAAAAAGAGAGACACTCTTAGTGTTCTTTTCACTTAGGAAATTACAAAGGGTTTTAGGTGAAATGTGCCAGGAACCAGGGGCAGAGACCAATATATATATTTTCTATTATTTTACACTCCATCACTAGGGAGCCAGGGAGACACCCAAATGGGTAAGGAACACACAGATAGCAATAATTTTGTGCTAACAGAGCAAAAGAGACAAAAAATACTAAAGGACTTCAGGAGATATGGAAAGCCCAATGCATGGGGCTATTTTCATGAAAGAATCTCAGAACTTTAGAACTAGTGATTATGTAGTTAGTATTTGAGAATATGGGCTGCAACAGAACAGTGAGTCATATCAATGCAGTGGGTTAGAGCAGCTTAAAAAGTTAAATAGATTACAAAAGAGAATAGCAGAATACATTCGTGGTAAGAGTAAATATTGTTTCATGAAACTTTTGTCTCAGTTTGTACCTGTATAAATAGATACACAGGGGTGTAATGTATCACAATGCAAAATACCTTTCTTAATGTGGTATCATGGCGAATACTGATTAAAGTCCTCATCCAATGCCCTCATTTCATGTTTTTATTTTTAAGGTTAATTTTTCATTACATAAGTAATATTTGAATAAACTTTCCTTTTTAAATTTAGGTTTTTGGAGATAAAGCTATAGTTAATGCCCATGGATCAGCACTCCTTATCCTCAAAAGTAATTCCTATCAGGGTGCCTGGCTGGCTTAGTTGGTAGAGCATTCAACTCTTGATCTCAGTTAATGCGTTTGAGGACCCATATCAGGTATAGAGATTACTTAAAAATAAAATCTTTTTTATAGAGTAAATTCTTTTTTTTATTGTGTTATGTTAGTCACTATAAAATACATTATAAGTTTCTGATACAGTGTTCCAAGATTCATTGTTTATTTACAACAACCAGTGCTCCATTCTATTAACAGTTTGATGGGTATTTTTCCAGACCTTTTCCCATTATTTTATTTACGTTTACATGTACCTATAGAAACATTTAGCATGGGGCGCCTGGGTGGCTCAGTGGGTTAAGCCGCTGCCTTCGGCTCAGGTCATGATCTCAGAGTCCTGGGATCGAGTCCCATATCGGGATCTCTGCTCAGCAGGGAGCCTGCTTCCCTCTCTCTCTCCCTCTGCCTACTTGTGATCTCTCTCTCGCTGTCAAATAAATAAATAAAATCTTAAAAAAAAAAAAAGAAACATTTAGCATTATGTAACATGCTTATGTATAAATATACATAAGTTAACATTAGTTAAACCAATCAGTCTCCAAACAGAAAACAAATGGTGCACGAATTTAAGTGTGAGTAGTCAATTTAGACTACTCAGAAAAGAGCTAACAAAGAACCTGTTTATAAAGGTGTAGGTATATATGTGATAAAGTTGGAGAGGCAAGCAGGGGATAGAGCATGAAGTGTCTTGCAGGCCAGGTTAAGGAGTCTGGATTGTTCTGTCAGAAAAATGGGTTTCTATTTAAGAGCTTTAAGTTGGGGGGAGGGAAGAGCTTTAAGTGGGACAGTGGCCAAATCTGATGTAAGATTTTAAAAGTTGACTATGGGAACACCTGGGTGCCTCAGTCTGTTAAGCATCCAACTCTTGATCTCAGCTCAGATCTTGATCTCAGGGTTGTGAGTTCAAGCCCCACACTGGACACCATGCCAGGAGTGGAGTCTACTTTTTAAAAAAATAAAAATTTTAAATTTTAATTTTAAAAAATTCACTCTGGCTCTTTCATAAAGACTGAGTTGGAAGGGAACAAAAGTGAAAGCAGGAGATTGGGCTGAAGGCTGATGAAGTCATTTGAGCAAGAAAGGAGGGGGCTTAGGCCAGACCAGAGCAGCAGGATGTAGAGGAGGGGACCACTGCAGGATCTACTCTGGAGACAGAATTCAAAGCATTGGGAAATGAATTGGAAAAGTGACATGGTAGCAGAGGGAAGAGAAAAAATGAAGTTGTCTCAGAGAGATGAGATAGATAATGCAGGCATCAAGGCCAAAAGCTGCAAGTCAGGAGGACCAGCAGGTCCGGGAGAGAAATGGTTGTAGCAAGGCCTCCCATAAAGCTCCATTCAGAATCTTGAAATATGAGCATTGGAGTGATAATAGAAAGTGCTTCCTGGTGACAGCATCTGAGCCATTTCTAACAACTCTGCACTTTAAATCCAACCAGCTCAGAAGCTTGCACAGTCTGGAGAGATAGACTGAGTAGGCACTGGGGATAAAGAACGGAGAATGGGAATCTGATAGCGAAACACTGAATTTGAAAGTACATTTTTTAAAGATTTTATTTATTCATTTGATAGAGAGAGAGATCACAAGTAGGCAAAGAAGCAGGTAGAGACAGAGGGGGAAGCAGGCCTCCCACTGAGCAGAGAGCCCAATGCGGGCTCAATCCCAGGACCCTGAGATCACGACCTGAGCCAAAGGCAGAGGCTTATCCCACTGAGCCATGCAGGTGCCCCAGAAAGTACATTTTTGGTGATACATGAAGTACTCATCATTTGAAATACAAGCCATATTTGAACTTATTTGTGGACTGTATTATATTAAATATGAGAACCAGAAGTATCCCAGGTTAGGGTCCCTGGGAATCAGACTCTAAGACAGAAATTAGCTAGCAGGAGGCTTACCAGGAAATGCTGTGACAATGGGCACCAGCGGAAGGAGAAGAACAAAGCTAAGATTCTCAACAAGATCCTAGCAAATAGGATCCAACAGCACATTAAAAAGATTCTCCACCACGACCAGGTGGGATTCATCCCTGGGTTACAAGGATGGTTCAACATTCGCAAATCAATCAATGTGATAGAACAAATCAGTAAGAGAAGAGAGAAGAACCACATGGTCCTCTCAATTGATGCAGAAAAAGCATTTGACAAAATCCAGTATCCGTTCTTGATTAAAATGCTTCCAAAGTATAGCGATAGAGGGAACATTCCTGAACTTCATAAAATCTATCTACGAAAAACCCACAGCAAATATCATCCTCAATGGGAAAAAGCCCGCAGCCTTCCCTTTGAGATCAGGAACATGACAAGGATGCCCACTCTCACCACTCTTGTTCAACATAGTATTAGGAGTCCTAGCAACGGCAATCAGACAACAAAGAGAAATAAAAGGTATCCAAATTGGCAATGAAGAAGTCAAACTCTCTCTCTTCACAGATGACATGATACTTTATATGGAAAACCCCAAAGACTCCACCCCCAAACTACTAGAACTCATACAGCAATTCAGTAACGTGGCAGGATACAAAGTCAATGTACAGAAATCAGTGGCTTTCTTATACACTAACAATGAAAATACAGAAAGGGAAATTAGAGAATCAATTCCATTTACTATAGCACCAAGAACCATAAGATACCTGGGAATAAACCTAACCAAAGAGGTAAAGGACCTGTACTCGAGGAACTACAGAACACTCATGAAAGAATTGAAGAAGACACAAAAAGATGGAAGACCATTCCATGCTCTTGGATCAGAAGAATAAACATTGTTAAAATGTCTATATTGCCTAGAGCAATCTATACTTTTAATGCCATTCCGATCAAAATTCCACCGGTATTTTTCAAAAAGCTGGAGCAAATAACCCTAAAATTTGTATGGAATCAGAAGAAACCCCGAATTGCTAAGGAAATGTTGAAAAAGAAAAACAAAACTGGGGGCATCACATTATCTGATTTCAAGCTTTACTACAAAGCTGTGATCACCAAGACAGCATGGTACTGGCATAAAAACAGACTCATAGGCCAGTGGAACAGAGTAGAGAGCCCAGATATGGACACTCAACTCTATGTTCAAATAATCTTCGACAAAGCAGGAACAAATATACAGTGGAAAAAAGACAGTCTCTTCAATAAATGGTGCTGGGAAAATTGGACAGCTATATGTAGAAGAATGAAACTCGACCATTCTCTTACACCATACACAAAGATAAACTCGAAGTGGATAAAAGACCTCAACATGAGACAGGAATCCATCAGAATCCTAGAGGAGAACATAGGCAGTAACCACTTCGATATCAGCCACAGCAACTTCTTTCAAGATATGTCTCCAAAGGCCAAGGAAACAAAAGCCAAAATGAACTTTTGGGACTTCATCAAGATCAAAAGCTTCTGCACAGCAAAGGAAACAGTCAACAAAACAAAGAGGCAACCCACAGAATGGGAGAAGATATTTGCAAATGACAGTACAGACAAAACGTTGATATCCAGGATCTATAAAGAACTCAAACTCAACACACACAAAACAGATAATCATGTCAAACAATGGGCAGAAGACACGAACAGACACTTCTCCAATGAAGACATACAAATGGCTATCAGACACATGAAAAAATGTTCATCATCACTAGCCATCAGGGAGATTCAAATTAAAACCACATTGAGATACCACCTTACACCACTTAGAATGGCCAAAATTAGCAAGACAGGAAACAACATGTGTTGGAGAGGATGTGGAGAAAGGGGAACCCTCTTGTACTGTTGGTGGAATGCAAGTTGGTGCAGCCACTTTGGAAAACAGTGTGGAGATTGCTTAACAAATTAAAAATAGAGCTTCCCTATGACCCTGCAATTGCACTACTGGGCATTTACCCCAAAGATACAGATGTAGTGAAAAGAAGGGCCATCTGTACCCCGATGTTTATAGCATTGGCCACGGTTGCCAAACTGTGGAAAGAACCAAGATGCCTTTCAACAGATGAGTGGATAAGGAAGATGTGGTCCGTATACTCTATGGAGTATTATGCCTCCATCAGAAAGGATGAATAACTAACTTGTATCAACATGGACGGGACTGGAAGAGATTATGCTGAGTGAAGTAAGTCAAGCAGAGAGAGTCAATTATCATATGGTTTCACTTATTTGTGGAGCATAAGGAATAACATGGAGGACATGGGGAGATGGAGAGGAGAAGGGAGTTGAGGGAAATTGGAAGGGAGATGAACCATGAGAGACTATGGACTCTGAAAAACAACCTAAGGGTTTTGAAGGGGCGGAGGGTGGGAGATTGGGGGAGCCAGGTGGTGGGTATTATGGAGGGCACATATTGCATGGAGCACTGGGTGTGGTGCATAAACAATGAATTCTGTTACACTGAAAAGAAATTAAAAAAAAAAAAACCAGAACCTAAGAAACTCCCCTGTACCTTCCCCAGCAACAAGTGCTGTCTTCTGAGGCACATTTACAGCCCTGCAGGGATATTGAGTTCCCAAATGTAAAGTGAGATGGGTCAGGAATTGATTCTCCCAAAATTCTGGCTTAGGAAACAATGCAGACTGGGAACCTATTATAGGGCACAGCTTCTCTGTGGTACTTTTCACTCAGAAAAGGTTCTACTGACAGTTGCTGCCATTCATTAGCCTTACCATGGATCCAGCATGAAGGATATAAAGAGAGTTTAGTGAGTCCAATTCTCCTTCCATGTAATGAGGGCCATCCCCTCAAAATATCAGACTCTGTAGGAAATGAAAGCAATTAACCTTTGCCTACTAAATAGATACCAATTACCAATATCAGCTTGGTGATGTTGAAAATGGATCTATAACCTTGGACAAGTCACTGCGTTCTATGGACTTACTATTAAATGGAAGACTTGAACTAAATGATCCATTTCTGCATAATGCATCCTGCTTTATCTAAAACCAAAACTTACTCGTGTATCTCCCAGAGAAACACATGTTCCTCCCTTGCCATTAATAACATATGGTAAAATCTGGCCTGAAATGTTGAAGCATGTTCTCTGACCTCGTTCTTTACAAATACTCTATTATTGAATCTTCTGTTTCACCCAGTTCTTAATAGCAAACAACAGGACCCACTCTAGCTTGCTTAAGAAGAAAGGCAGCTCACAAACCTCCTGGGAAGACAAGAGATCAAACCATGAGCCTGTGCTAACATGGACAATGCCTAATCATACTTGGGGGGCTGCTCCACCAAAGATGCAAGTGCCTGGCCACAGACAAGAAATTGCTGCTGATGCTGATGGGACTGGAAACCAGAATATTGACATTTCTGCTCCAGCCACATCTGGCACCTCAGACAACACCCATACCAGAAGGCAGTTTCTGCAATTTGTTAGTACCCTCGCTACAAGGGAGGCTAGGAAAGTGAACTCTGGATTCTCCCTCATAAAATTTCTTCACACACAGAAGTGTTCCAGAGATGCTGGGTGGCCACAGCATGACAAATATAATTGTCTACATTTTGCAGATAGAAAAAGTGAGGCTTCAACTCAAAAATCCCCTAACCAATCCTCTTCTACTGGTAGAAAGTAACTTCACGAGATTTTTTTTTTTAAAGATTTTATTTATTTATTTGATAGAGAGAAATCACAAGAGAGGCAGGCAGAGAGAGAGGAAGGGAAGCAGGCTCTCCGCTGAGCAGAGAGCCCGATGCGGGACTCGATCCCAGGACCCTGAGATCATGACCTGAGCCGAAGGCAGCGGCTTAACCCACTGAGCCACCCAGGCGCCCAACTTCACGAGATTTTAAACCCAGGTCTGTTGGAGTGCATGCTCTTTCCGCACTCTGCTATCCTGGGTACTTTATAGTGATTAAGTTTTCTACCTAGGGGCAAAAGAAAAAGAAAGCCTCTAATTTGCCAAATAAAAGTTTATTTCTTCGCTTTTTCTTTTATTGTCATTCTCTCCCCTCACCAAATAGAAAGACACATGTTCCCATATTCTATTTGTGCAATCAGTATCATTCAGGAATCTTTGTTGTGAAAAACATAAACCAATAACGGCCAGTTTAAGCAAAAAAGGAATTGGTTGCAAGTGTTTCAAGCCCCTCCAGAATTGCAAATGCCTAGGGAACCACTCATAAGATGTTCAGGTGATTGCAGCCACAGCCAAGGCCACACCACAGGACTCCCTAGCCTGGCTAGGGAGCTGCTGCCTCCCAGCTGGACACTGGACACTGCCACCACCACTACTGCCAATGGACACAGCACATGGCCACTGCTGAAATCACTGGCAGAATTTACCAATCCTGTCTTTTTGCATCACTTCCTCTTGATTAAAAACTAAGTATTGCTGGTAAAACTTGGGGCAAGGAGAGCAAGCCCTGGGACTCTGGGGCTTTATGAGAGGGTATCTGGGACCTGCCTCCACCAAGACTCTCAGAGGAGATTGCCCAATCTGGGAAGGTGGTTCAGATGCTGCCAGGTCAACAAAGGATGGGAATTGAGGCAAATAAATCATGATGTCCTAATATCAAGAGACTCAGGTACAGACATCTATCTCAAGTATACAAGTCGTTGTTCACTGACCTTTTCCCCAGCCATGAGAAATGAAAACTTAGATGTGAGGTCTTATGTATGCATGCCAGATATGAATGGACTGCCACTATTGAAAGTGAAAAGTGGTCAAATTTCTCCATGCATGGGATGGAGAAGGTCTTGTCCAAGGAATAAAAGGATGAAGAAAAAAGCTGTGGCAGAGCCTGTGTATCAATCACAATCAAGCCTAGAGAAAGAGGAGGAAGGTTAAAGACTCCACCAAGCAAAGCTCAAGGCCTTTGATCACCACATGACCATTCAGCAATTACATGGGGTGCAAGGCAATCCTGAGGCCCTGAAGCACCACCAGGGGTGATGTGCCATCAAAGCAATATCAGAAGATAGCCTATTCCCTAATTAGCCATACATCATTAAAAACTAATACTTAGGGCACCTGGGTGGCTCAGTGGGTTAAAGCCTCTGCCTTTGACTTGGGTCATGATCTCAGGGTCCTGGATCATGTCCCACATCGGGCTCTCTGCTCAGCGGGGAGCCTGCTTCCCCCTCTCTCTGCCTGCCTCTCTGCCTAGTTGTGATCTCTGTCAAGTAAATAAATAAAATCTTAAAAAAAAAAAACAACCTAATACTTAGAATAATTAGCACTTAACTTGTGTCGGAAACTCCACTAAGTGTTTTAAATGGATTATCCCATTTCATGCTTACAAGATCCTTTCAAGGTAAGTCACATTATTATTCCTATTTTAAAGATGAGCAAATTGAGGCTCAGAGATGTTGTTTAACTTGCTCAAGTTTACACAGTAAGTGGTAGAATGGGGATTTGAACTTGATCACTATGACTTCAGGGACCTTGATTACACCTTTCCCTTTTCTTTAGGGATTACAAATTGAAAGTCCACTTTAGAGGACTCCTTGCACTGAGTATTAAATGTGACATACACAGGCAGGCATGATGTCTGGTGCAAACTAACAACTTAGCACCGAATTTCATACCTGCTACTAAACTGATTCACTTCATTGTCTGCCTTGTCCTGCAGGTGTTGACATCAGTGAGCCCTGCTCTGTTAGACAACTCATTTACTGTCACTATCCATCTGTTGCTTCTCTGTAAAACAAGAAGGTTGGACTAGACAGTCTATCTCAAAGGCCCTTTCCAAGTCTAAAATGTTATGGGTCTGGAGTTTTCCAGACACTGGGCCATCCTCTCAGGTCCTGTAGCCAGCAGTTGAGATCAGCAAGATGACCAGCCATCCTCAGTATGCAGCCCCAAAAGGCCATAACCATGACCTTGTTCTGTGTCCAGCCACTGACATGAAGAGAGCACACCTCTTCAATTCCAGGCCAACATTAAGGCATGAGGATGAAAAGCTGAGTCTCATTAAATGAACAGACTTCTACTTCCCTAAGGATTAAGTAAACCACTCCCGTGCCCCAAATTTTGGAACATGTGGAGGACCATGTTCCAAAGCACATGTTCCAAAGCATACAAGGAAGAATAAATCTAAGTAAGCATAGGTCAACCTTTTGCTAATGTGAGTTTTCTGCCCTAGGGAGAAGCAAAGATGCTGAAAGATGGGAAGGTCTTCAGAGTGATCCAAGAGAACTGCTGGGATCCAAACGTCCGTATTAGAGAAATGGACCAAACAGGTAGTTGGGCGAGAAATGCTACCAATGTTTGCATCTGATATAAAAGCAACGTTTGCCTCTAAAAGTCTGTTCACCATTTAATGTGATTAATGTGATGGCAGCTTCTGATTGACTTTTCTCTACAGGACAGGCCATCCAGCTTTGCTTCTAATACAATGCTTTTAGAAAGTGTATGTTTAAACTTTTATAATCAGGTATACCCTGTTTTAAAGTAGAATGTTACATCATCAAAAAGATAAAAGTAGTATTTTATTATTTTAAACTTGTTAAGTTCAAATGTAGAGTACTTAATATGAAGTCAACTAAAGCCATAAAAATGAGAATTCACAATTAAGGATGCCAACTTCTTGCTTATCAGATTCAGGATCCATATTCTTTCTGTAGTTTGTCTCAATGCACAATACACAGAACGTCCCCATTGATGTATAAGGGGTGGAAATGGTAGTAGTTAAGAAGAGAGTTAATCGTATAATAATCTCAGAATACTCTACAATGAAACCAACAATAATAATAAAAAACAATGAAACTAACCCAAAAATCTGAAAGAGGAAAATTGGGAAATTCTTGTTTCAAAGCTGAATCACTAACAATTTCTAAGAACTGCTTGATTTTCCTTAGTTTACTTCTAAAAAGCAAACAAGTCTCTCCAATTTAGAAGAATTTTTAAGACTATCTAAAATATGGTATGATGGCCACTTATTACTACCTGGTTGACCATGTGACTTGAGGAGTATATCCTCCAAGAAGATGCACTGAGCCTTCTAGACACATGTGAGCCCTGACCAGGGGCTGTGACAGGCAACTCACTACTATAATAGTGTCAGGCCTAAATTTCAACATGGGTAGTCTAGAGTCAAACAAGAAAACAAACAATGCATACACACAAATGAAAGAGCAGCTTGGAACTATCACCTTCTTAATCAAAGACAAATTTGTAAGCACTTCAAACATATATAGAGATAGAAGAAGACATTTTATACCAAAATCTGCACAAAATGAGTTAACTCACCAGTCCCAAATAAGGAGGTAGTCTTTGGCATGTTAGAACTCGGTCTAGGATACTTCTTTATAGTTTTTTTTTTAAACAATTATAAGTATATCGAAATAGCATTCAAATTGAATTTTACAGAAAGTCTAAAGAACCTCTGTGGACCATTCCACAGAACACAGAGTATACTCCCCTGTTCCAGAAGTATATGGGAGTGGGAGAGGAGTGAGAGAGAAAAAACACCCCAGGCTTAGAGCAAAGAGCAAGGTTTGATCTAAATGTGAAGTTCAGAGTGAAGATGGTAGAGGCATAGGGGACCCTAATTTCATCTAGTCTCTGGAATTCAGCTAGATAGTTAAGGAGACGATGAAAGTACGTCTATGGACAGCATGGAATTTGAAGAGGATTATATCATAGTTTATCTCTTACTTACATTTGCTGTGTTTCCTCTCAAGGAAACAGATGAACTTAGGAAGCAGTTTTTTCACCTCAACTAAAGAAAATAATGATTTATTTTCCTTAAAATCTCAGAGGGAGAGGGAAAAAAAACCAGGGAGACAAGAATGATCAACTTCTTTTCTGTAAGGACTCACTGAAGAGTGGGGTACACAAAATGTCAGCTCTGGGACTAGAGATTGGGGTGTTGCCATTTTCATCCTTTTCAGCGCAATCAGTGCTGAAAGCCTTCAGGGAGCAAAACAGCCCTAGTTAGTGCAATCTGGAACTGCTTACACTGAGCCTGGTCCCCTGGCAAGGGGGTGCAATTCTGCCCAGGCAAAGACACCTTGAGAATCAGCACAACAGGCCCCTCCCCCAGAATACCAGCGCAAACACCCGGCTAATACCAAATTTACCAATCACAGAGAACTGCAAAACTTTAGCTCTTGGGGAAAACAGTATACAGCATTTGTAGTTTTTTCTTATTATTCTTTAGTCTTTCAATTTTATATTTTTTCTTTTCAGCTAGTTTATTTTATCAATTCTTTTTTAAGTCTTTTCTGATTTTTATTTTTACATTTACTTTATATATATTTCATTTTTTGTTTTCTTGTATTCAATTTTATTTTTATATATAGCTTTTCTTTCTTTCCTATTTTAGGACCTAGTTTCTTCTAAAAAATGGACCAAAATACACCCAGGATCTAGTTTACTGTTGTGTTCTCTTCTACACCTTGTTTGACTGTTCTCTCTCTCTCTCTTTTTTTTTTTTTTTTTTTTTTGCTTTGTTTTCTCTTATTTTCTGATTTGTTTAGTGCACATTTTTCTGGTATTGTTGTTGCTATTTTTGTGTTTTCTGTCTTTCATCTATTCTTTTCTGGACTTAAGGATGAGATGGAAAAACTCACCCCAAAAGAAAGAACAGGAGGCAGTACTCACTGCCAGAGATTTAATCAATATGGATATAATAAGATGTCAGAACTAGAATTCAAAACAGTGATTATAAAGGACACTAGTTGGGCTTGAAAAAAGCATAGAAGACACTAGAGAATCTCTTACTGGAGAAATATAAGAACTATAATCAGGCTGAAATCTAAATGATTATTACTAAGATGTAATAAAAAATGGAGACTCTAACTGCTAGGATAAATAAGGCTGAAGAGTCAGTGATATAAAAGATAAAATGATGGAGAATAAAAATGGTGAGAAAGAGATATAAACAACCACTGGATTGCGAAGGGAGGATTTGAAAGACCAGTGATACCATAAAGCAAATGATATTAGAATAATTGGAGTCCCAGAGGAAGAGGAAAAAGAGGGGTCAGAAGGTTTATTTAAACCAATAATAGGGGCGCCTGGGTGGCTCAGTGGGTTAAAGCCTCTGCCTTCGGCTCAGGTCATGATCTCAGGGTCCTGGGATCGAGCCCCACATCAGGCTCTCTGTTCCGCAGGGAAGCCTGCTTCCTCCTCTCTCTGCCTGCCTCTCTGCCTGCTTGTGATTTCTCTCTGTCAAATAAATAAAATATTAAAAAAAAAATAAACCAATAATAGTTGAGAACTTCCATAATCTGGGAAACGAAACAGGCATTCAAGTCCAGAAGGCACAGAAAGCCCTGCTCAAAATCAATAAAACCAGTCAACACCTCAAGATATAATAGTGAAGCTTGCAAATCTCAGAGATAAAGAGAAAATCCTGAAAGCAGCTCAGGAGGGTAGAAACATAAGTTTGGAAGCAGACCTGTCCACAGAGACCTGGCAGGCCAGAAAGGACTGGCATGATATATTCACGGTGCTAAATGAGAAAAATATGCATCCAAGAATACTTTATCCAGCAAGGCTCTCATTCAGAATAGAAGGAGAGATAAAGATCTTCCTGGACCAACAGAAACTAAAAGAGTCTGTCATCACTAAACCAGCCCTGCAAGAAATACTAAAGGGGATCTTTGAGTATAGAGACAGTCCAGAGGTACCAAAGACCAGAAAGGAATAGACAATATACAGAAACAAGGACTTTACAGGTAATACAATGGTACTAAATTCATATCTTTCAATAATTACTCTTAATGTAAATCCTCCAATCAAAAGACACAGGATATCAGATTGGATTAAAAAGCAAGACCCACTGATACATTGTCTAGAAGAGATTTATTTTAGACCCAAAGACACCTCCAGATTGAAAGTGAGGGGGTGGAGAACAACTTGCCATGCTAATGGGCATCAAAAGAAATCTGGAGTAGCTTGCATCAGACAAACTAGATTTTAAAACCAAAGACTGTAATAAGAGATGGCAAAGGACACTATATCAAAATAAAAGGGTCTATCCAACAAGAAGATCTAACAATTGTAAATACTTATTCCCCTAACTTGGGAGCAGCCAATTATATAAACCAACTAATAACCTAAATAAAGAAACACATTGATAATACATTAATAGTAGGAAACATCAACACACTACTCACAGAAATGGGCAGATCATCTAAGCAGAAGATCAACAAGTAAACAAGGACTTTAAATGACACACTGGGCCAGATGGACTTCACAGATATATTCAGAGCATTTCAACCTAAAGCAGAATACACATTCTTCTTTAGTGCACATGGAACATTCTCCAGAATACTTCACATACTCGGCCATGAATCACGTGTCATCCAGTACCAAAAGACTGGGATTATTCCCTGCATATTGTCAGACCACAATGCTTTAAAACTTGAACCCAATCAAGAGAAAACTTGGAAGGAATACAAATACATGGAGATTAAAGAGCATTCTACTAAAGAATGAATGGGTCAACTGGGAAATTAAAAAAGAATTTTAAAAGTTCATGGAAACAAATGAAAATGAAAACACAACCATTCAGGACCTTTGGGATGCAGCAAAGGTGGTCCTAAGAGGGAAGTGTATAACAATACAGGCCTTTATCAAGACACAAGAAACATCTCACATATACAACCTAACCTTACACCAAAAGAAGCTGGAGAAAGAAGAGCAAATAAAGCCTAATCCCAGGGGGAGAAGAGAATTAATAAAGATTAGAGCAGAAATCAATGAACTAGAAATCAAAAGAACAGTAGAACAGATCAGCGAAACTAGGAGCTAGTTCTTTGAAAGAACTAACAAGATCAATAAACCCCTAGACAGACTCACAAGAAGAAAGAGAAAGGACCTAAATTAATAAAATCATAAATGAAAGAGGTGATTTCAACCAACACTGAAGAAACACAATTATAAGAGCATATTATGAGCAACTATATGCCAACAAATTAGGCAATGTGGAAGAAATGAATGCATTCCTAGAAACATACAAACTATCAAAATAAAAATGAGAAGAAATAGAAAACCTGAACAGAAACATAACTAGCAAAGAAATTGAAGCAGTAATAAAAAATCTTCCAACAAACAAACTTCAGGGTTGGATGGCCTCCCAGTGGAATTCTTTTTTTTTTTTTTACTGAAAAATACAGTCAGTTTACATGGCATAGCATCCCTGTAAAGTATTCTTTTTTTTTTTTTTTTTCAGCGTAACAGTATTTTTTGTTTTGGCACTACACCCAGTGCTCCATGCAATACGTGCTCTCCCTATTACCCACCACCTGGTTCCCCCAACCTTCCACCCCCCTCCCAGTGGAATTCTACCAAACATTTAAAAAAGAATTAATACCTATTCTTCTAAAGCTGTTTCAAAAATAGAAATGGAAGGAAAACTTCCAAATTCATTCTTTGAGGACAGCATTACCTTGATCCCAAGACCAGACAAAGATCCTGCCAAAAAGGAGAATCACAGACCAATATCCCTGAAGAATATGAATGTAAAAATTTTCACCAAGATAATAGTTAATAGTATCCAACAGTACATTAAAAGGATTATTCACCAAAACCAAGTGGGATTTATTTCTGGGCTTCAAGTTTGGTTCAACATCCACAAATCAATCAATGTGGTATAGCACATTAATTTTTTTAAAAAAGGAAAAAAACCATATGATCCTCTCAATAGATGCAGAAAAAGCATTTCACAAAACACAGCATCTTTTCTTGATTAAAGACTCTCTTCAGTGTAGGCATAGAGAAAACATACCTCAATATCATAAAAGCTATATATGAAAAAGCCACAGAGAATATCATCCTCAATGGGGAAAAACTGAGAGTCCTAGGGTTAGGAACATGACAGGGATGTCTATTCTCACCACTGCTATCCAATATAGTACTAGAAGACCTAGTGTCAACAATCAGAGAACAAGAAGAAATAAAATGCACCCAAAGTGGCAAAGAAGTCAAGCTTTCACTCTTCATGGATGACATGATACTCTTATGTTGAAAATCCAAAAGAGTCCACGAAAAAATTGCTAGAACTCATACAGAAATTCAGTAAAGGGGTGGGATATAAAATCAATGCACAGAAGTCTGCTACATTTCTATACAGTAACGATGAGACAGAAGAAACAGAAATTAAAGAATCAATCCCAATCAGTATTACACCCAAACCATAAGATATCTAGGAATAAACCTAACCAAAGAGGAAAAGGATCTGCACTCAGAAAACTATGGAACACTTATGAAAGAAATTGAGGAAGACACAAAGAAGAGGAAAAACCAATCCATGCTCATGGATTAGAAGAACAAATATTGTTCAAATGTCATGATATCCAAAACAATCTACACACTTAATGCAATCCCTATCAAAATACCATCAACATTTTTCACAGGGCTGGAAAAAACAATCCTCAAACTTGTATAGAACAAGAAAAGACCACAAATAGCCAAAGGAATGTTGAAAAAGAAAACCAAAACTGATGGCATTACAATTCTGGACATCAAGCTCTATCACAAAACTGCAATCACCAAGACGGTATGGTACTGGCAGAAAAACAGATACAAATAAATGGAACAGAATAGAAAACCCAGAAATGGCCCCTCAACTCTATGGTTAACTAATATTCAACAAAGCAGGAAAGAATATCCAGTGGAAAAAAGACAGTCTCTTCAACAAATGGTATTAGGAAAACTGGATAGCATCTTGCAGAAGAATGAAACTGGACCATTTTTTTACACCATATGCAAAAATACACTCAAAATGGATGAAAGACCTAAATGTGAAATAGGAATCCATCAAAATCCTAGAGGAGAGCACAAGCAGTAAACTCTGAGACCTTTGCCATAGCAACTTCTTGCTAGACACGACTTCAAAGGCAAGGGAAACAAAAGCAAAAATGAACTATTGAGATGGGATTGGGAGGGAGACAAACTATAAATGACTCTTAATCTCACAAAACAAACTGGGGGTTGCTGGGGGGAGGTGGGATTGGGAGAGGGGGAGGGGGCTATGGACATTGGGGAGGGGAGGCGAACCATAAGAGACTATGGACTCTGAAAAACAACCTGAGGGTTTTGAAGGGTCAGGGGTGGGAGGTTGGGGGAACAGGTGGTGGGTGATGGGGAGGGCACGTTTTGCATGGAGCACTGGGTGTTGTGCAAAAACAATGAATACTGTTACGCTGAAAAAAATAAATAAAATGGAAGAAAAAAAATGAACTATTGAGATTTCATCAAGATAAAAAGCTTTTGCACAGCAGAGAAACAGTTGACAAAACTAAAAGACAAACTATAGAATGGGAGAAGATATTTGCAAATGTCTTATCAAACTTATCAAACTCAACACCCCAAAAAAGAAAAAATCAGTCAAAATATGGGCAGAAGTCAGGGTGCTTGGGTGGCTCAGTTGGTTAAGTGTCTGCTTTTGGCTCAGGTCATTATCCCTGGGGTGCTGGGATTGAGCTCACCAGGGGCCTCTATTTTTCCCTATGCCCCTCCTCACACTTGTGTGCTCTCTCTCTCTCTCTCTCAAATAAATAAAATCTTTTTTAAAAATTAAGAAATGGGAAGAAGACATGAACAGACATTTCTCCAAAGAAGACATACAAATGGCTGACAGACAAATGAAAAAATGCTAAATATCACTCAGCATCGGGGAAATAGAAATGAAAACCACAATGAGGTATCACCCTACACCAGTCAGAATGGCTAAAGTTAGCAAATCAGGAAATAACAGATGTTGGTGGGGATGTGCTGAAAGGGGAGCCCTCTTACACTGTCGGTGGGAATGCAATCTGGTACAGCCACTCTGGAAAACAGTATGGAGGTTCCCTCAAAAAGTTAAAAATAGAGCTGCCCTATGACCCAGCAATTGCACTACTCGATATTTATCTGAAGGACACAAACATAATGATTTGAAGGGGCACCTGCACCTCAATGTTTATAACAGCAATGTCCACAGCAGCCAAAATATGGAAAGAACCCAGATGCCTATCCACTGATGAATCAATAAAGATGTGGTATGTATATATACACAATGGAATATTACTCTGCAATCAAAAAATGAAATTTTACCATTTGCAGCAACATAGATGGAACTAGAGGATATTATCCCAACTGAAATAAGTCAATCAGAGAAAAACAATGATCATATGATTTCATTCACACGTGGAATTTAAGTAACAAAACGGAGAACCATAGGAGAAGGGAGGGAAAAATAAAATAAGATGAAATCAGAGAGGGAGACAAACTATAAGCGACTCTGATCGCTAGGAAACCAAGGTTTGCTGGAGGAAAGGTGGGTGGGAGATGGGGTAACTGGGTGATGGGCATTAAGGAGGGCACTTGATATAATGAGCACTAGGTGTTATATGCAACTGATGAATCACTAAACTCTACCTCTGAAACTAATAATACGCTATATGTTAATTAATTGAATTTAAGTGAAATAAAATTAAAATTTAAAAAAGAAAAAATAAATAAATGTGAAGTTTGAGCAAGGACTCATTGTTTCAAGGAGAAAACTATAGAAATGAGATTCAGATGGCTGTTGTGAGAATCACAGCTTATGACTGCAGTTTAGATGAAGTGTGTCTCCTTTGGGTTTTGTTTTGTGTTTCATTCCATGGCTATCCTTGAGAGAACTGTCATCACTAACTCTGGCTGAGCACTTACTTTGTGCCAGGCACTGTTCTCAGTACCTACCATGTATTAACTCACTTAATCTCCATAGCAACCCCAGGAGATAGTATCTACTACTATGCCCATTTTATAGAAAAAGAAAGTGAGGGACAGAGGTTAAGCAAATTGCCCAAGATCACATAGCTTGCAGGGGGCAGAAACAGGATTCAAACCCAGGCAGTCTGACGCCCCAGGGGCTTAACAACAATATCCTACCACCTCTGTGGAGGTAAGAAAATAAAATGATGAAATGCCCAGCATAGAAGATTTCAGCAATCAATGCCATCTTCATAGGGAGGAAAATGTAACCAACAGACCCTGGGTCATTTCACCACAAGATCCAACATGGAGCTGAGAAAGGCCAAAATAGTAAGAAAACAACAAGATGATACATCTGTGTTCCCAAGTCCTCAACTAAGTTGAGTTCCTCTTGAAGCTGGTTCTGGGATCAACCCAGGAAGGTCAGAACTAGAGAGGGATTTAGGCCTGGTAAGGGCTGGAGTGGGAGGGAGCTCAGTCCTCTTTGCATGAAGGAGGCTAAGAGGCTGCAGCAGAGTCTGAGGGATGTGAGCACATAGTCCTCTCCGCATGAAGGACACTAAGAGGCCCCAGTGGAGTCTAAGGGATGTGAGCAAATACCTGTTCACACCTCATCCTCTCTCAACATCTCTGAAGGCAGGTATTATTGTACCCACTGTACAACAGGAACTGTGGAAAAGACCTGCAATAAGACCCACTGCACCTACTAAGGGAGGCAAGGAGGTTAAGTGATTTGTTCAGAATTACACAGCTAGTAAATGGCAGATCTAGGATTGTACCTAGGACTGTTTCTCTCATTCTACCACAAAATCTCTCGCCAAACCTCTCTCAGGATAAGTATTGCCTAGGATGCTTGTTCAAATTCATTATCAGGCCCACTCCACTGAATCAGAATGTCCAAAGGAGGGCCTAAACATTTGTTTTTATAACAATCCCCCTCACCATTTTAATCAAGAGGCAAGTCTGGGGAGTTATGCCATAGAGTCAAAACCCCGATTTTAAAAAAGAGAAGTTCCAAATGGATTAGGCTTCTTTTTTCCCTTTCAGTTCTCAGAGACCAAAGAATATGTATCCAAACCAAGTGATGCATAAATAGTGCAATTTTAATCTGAACTATGTGACATGTAATCGCCTGTGAGGTAGAGGGAAGGAAAAAGGTTGGACAGGAGCCTCACCCCACCACTTTCAAACCAGTGACCTTACATCTAATCTATAAAATGCAGAAATGAAATAGTATAATATAAGCAAAAGTATTTAGGTGAAATGTAAAGATTTTATAATTGAAAGGAACTCATCTGTTTTATCCTAATTAATGAACATAAACATTACAGCAACAATGTTTTAACAATGCTTTCTAATCAAACACTGCAGTCTCTAGTCCTCACTAAATAATGATTAATTCTTTCATTTACTGGGTCTGTTCAACATGCCAGTCATGGCTCTGGACACTAGAGATATGGCATGGACAGTCAGGCTTATGCAGTGTCTACCTTCATAGTGGAAGCCACAGAGTAAACAACTAAACATAGTAATGACAGATTACATAGGAAAGGGAAGAAACAGAACAATGGTGTAGTGAGTGGCTGGAGTTGGGGAAGGCCTCTCTGAGGAGGTGACATCCCAATCGACCTAAGGGTGAAAAGGAACCCATCCTGTGATGAGCCAAAGAACATTCCACTCAGTGGAACAGCAGTGCAAAGTTCTGGGGCAGGAAAGCACTCCAAAGAACAGGCAGAGGGCCAACAAAGCACAAGGTGAGCCCTGAGAGAGACTGCGTGCGGCCTTACAGATCACATTCAAGTCTAGATTTTACCCCAAGTGTGATGAAAAGTCCTTGGAAGTTTGAAGAAAGGAAGTGACTTAATCTGATTTTTAAGCCTTACTCTGACTTCTGAGGAGAGAACAAACTTTAAGATGACAAAAATGATAGTATGAGACCAGTTGAGGCTTCTGCAGTGGTCCATTTATGCTGGTGGCTTGGACCAGGTAGTAACAGGGTTGGGAGAGGTGGGCAATGAAAGGAATCAGAGTAACTAACCGGACTGGCCGGTGGGTTGGATGTGGCTACAAGAGAAAAAAGAGCCAGCTCAGTCTGGCAGCACCTCTCCTGACACCCCAGCTCCTGGAGCTTGAAGACAAGAGATTTTAGGCATCCTGGTTGCTAGATTCCTGGGGCCACCACAGAGACTCATTCTGTGCATTCCAGACAGTGGGACTCCACCCAGGCTCACTGAGGAGATGAATTAAAAGGGAAGGTGGTTGAGAAGCACTCTCTGTCACACATGACCTAAGATGAAAAGCTCTGAAAGAATTGATGGAGAAATGTCTTGCTTAAATAAAATTTCACAGGGGGAGGAGAGTAGAAATATCCCTTTACAAATGGGGCCACTTAGTTTTTCTTGAATGAGCTCATTTTTGCCCAGCACTTACTCTTCCCCCTAGACCTGGGACTGTGGGATAAGGAGGCCTGGGACAGAGAGCCCCTTAGGGGGATAGGGAGGAGAAGCAGGGGAGGGGAGGGTGGAATGAAGACATGCTGGGCCCTGGCAAATGCAGGAGGAATGCCTGGACTATTCTTCTCATCACCTTTGCCTTTCTTTGTGTCTGTGTCTAGGCGTGACTGTGCAAGCTCTTTCCACAGTTCCTGTCATGTTTAGTTACTGGGTAAGTGTGAAAATTCAAACTGTCTCATTGGTTGGTGAAAGCTCATGTTCAGCTCACTAGTGAGTGGACAGATACCTCAAGTCTTGACATTGCCCCCGCCCAACTCTCCTCCCCTTTAGAGATCACCAGGGATCCCCAGCTTTGCATACTGCAGTGTCCCCTCCCAGACCTTCTTTCTAGTCATGTTCTTGCTCTAGACCCACATGGTCCAGAACAGTAGCCAGGAGCCACATGTCAACATGTGACTCACGTTACATTTCCACTGAACACGGTACTTCTAGACTCAACCTGAATTCCTTAGAACTTACCTGTCTCATGATTCATTCCTGTGGTGCCTTGCTCAGTCACTGATAAGCCAGTTTATTCTAAGATAATAATGACCAAAAAGTGAGAACAATAATAATGGCCTGATATGCTGGCTTTCTGGGGGAAATACGCAATTCAAAATGGGATTGCTGCAGTTGGATGCCTCTCCACAACAGATTAAATCTCTAGCACTGAGCTTCAGGCATGATCACAGGCTGTGGGAGGTCATAGCTGGGGATGCACTAAGTATCTGCTCAACCAAGTGAATATTCATTTGTGTTGTGATTTAAGGAGTAATGGAAATATCACCTGCTCACGTGGACTTTCCCCACCCAGGCTCATAATCTATTAGTACTTCAGTCTTTAGCTGTTCCTGCGATTAGACTCGTTTTTTAATTTTTTTTTTATTTTTGAAAAAGAGAGAGAGAGAGAGTGCAAGGAGTGAGGAGGAGCAGGAGGAAAGGGAGAAAAAATCCCAAGCAGACTCCCCACTGAGCACAGAGGCCAAGGATGGCTCCATCTCATGACGTTAAGATCATGACCTGAGCTGAAATCAAGAGTTGGGAGCTTAACAAACTGAGTCACCCAGGCACCTCCAGACTCAATTTTTTTTTTAAATAAAAAAGCTCTAAGACTTCAATATGTGCAAATTTATCAAAGTGTCTACTATTTTGACTGAACAGCTGGAATTTCTGGAGAGTACCAAATGCCTGCCAGTGGAGGTGGGGTGAAGTTAAAAGGAAAGAAACAGTAAAGAAAGGAGATTTAGGGAGGGGCAAGATGGCAGAGTAGGAGACCCTGTTTCAACCCGTCCTGAAGTGAGCTAAATATCTACCAGAACACTCTGAACACCCAGGAAATCAGCCTGAGATGTAAGATTACACACTTCTGGATCTCTATGGGGGAAGGAAATCATCAGTGGAGAGTTAATGTGGAGGGGAATGCTCAAACAGAAGGGGGAAGAAGCCACCAGAAGTGACTCACTGGAAAGTAATACCCCAATATGAAATTACCCTGTGCTTGGGGACCAGCATTAACCTGGAGTCTGCTTTAAAAAACTCATAAAGAGCAAAATGTCTTAAAGGGCAGCTGGTGGAATTGGGTGGCCATGGGCACAGTCCCAACACACGGACCCAGGATGGCCACTGCCTGTGACCACCCGTGCCAGAGAGAGTGCAGCAGAACTCCCAGTCCATGATCCCTGAGCCCCCGGCTTTCCGCTGTTTGTGCCACTGCTTGGCTGGGCACACTCCCACCCGCATGTGAGAGAGCCTGGTGTGGGCACCAGCCAACAGTCTCTAGGTCCGCAGCCTTCCACCACGTGCCTGTGGGAGTTTGCAGTGTTCAGCGGAGTTTGCAGAGGGGGAGTCTGTGTTCTGGATGATCCAGGGGGGAGCAGACTGAGGCTTCTGAGACCGAGGACTGGGTGTGGACAGTTTACTTTTTGCACTAGCCCTCTGAAAAGCTGCAAAAAGCTGCCCAAGAACAAAAACCTGAAAAACCCAGTTTCCCCAGAGCCCAGCCCCTTGATAGGGGGCAGGGTGACTCAGCCCAAGCAAGACCAACTGAAAAACAATGCAGCATGTACCTCCCACAGAAGACAAGCTAAAAGAACAAGAGGACAATAACCACAGGGTCCCCCATAAAACCGTAAAACCCCCAAATCAGGGGAAAACAATATATTAAGCCCCCGGTATTGCCCCCAAACCTGTATATTTCATAGATACAACTTTTCTTTTTAATTAGTTCTCACAGTTCATCTTATTTTTTTAACCTACTCATCATTACAACTAGATATTTAATGCAACATATTGCATAATAACTTTTTTTTGTTTTTACATAATAACTTTTTCTTTTTTACATAATAACTTCTTAACTTGAACTTTTTTCATATATATACACCTGGGGTTTTCTTTTTTTTTTTTCTAAATATATATAGATATAAGCTTCAAGGTAATCCTTTTTCCCTATTCAATACTACCTCTATATATAAGACAGTCTTAATTTCCCTGTATCTCTGGAAAGTTGAGTCCTTTAACAAAGATAACAAGATGCACCCTGGAAGTACTGAAGTGACCTTCCTCACCCACATCAAGGGTTATAACCACCTTCCCATCTTATTCTCCTGTCAGTGTTTCTGTGCATTTGTTTTTGTTTTTGCACTGTATAAATTTGTTCTTGGGGTTAGTTTTGGGTGGGTTTTTCTTTTTTTTTTTTTCTTTCTTGTCTCTTACTTTTTTTTTCCCATTTTATTTATTTTTTCAGCATAACAGTATTCATTGTTTCTGCACAACACCCAGTGCTCCATGCAAAACGTGCCCTCCCCTTTACCCACCACCTGTTCCCCCAACCTCCCACCCCTGACCCTTCAAACCCTCAGGTTGTTTTCCAGAGTCCATAGTCTCTTATGGTTCGCCTCCCCTTCCAAATTTTTTTTTTTAATAAACATATAATGTATTTTTATCCCCAGGGGTACAGGTCTGTGAATCGCCAGGTTTACACACTTCACAGCACTCACGATAGCACATACCCTTCCCAGTGTCCATAGCCCCTTCCCCCTCTCCCATGTCTCTTACTTTTGTCAGTCTTCTTGTTTCTTCGTTTTTGGTGTAAACCTGGCGATTCACAGACCTGTACCCCCGGTTTTTGTACCTTATAAACCTTACTTTTGGAACTCATTTTGACTGTTTTTTTTTTTCTTTTTCTCTTTCTTTTTTCCTTTTTTCTTTCTTTTTGGTGATGACTTCCCATTGTTCCAAAACTTTCCAAGGGGCACCTTGACTGTATCATGGTTGATATATTCAGCTATACATCACCTCAACCAGCTCTCACAAAAATGACTAGGAAGAGGAACACCCAACAGAGGAAAAATTCAGATACTCTTGACCTCTTCCACAGAACTACTGGATATGGACATAAACAATATGTCAGAAATGAAATTCAGGGTAAAAATTGTCCAGGCAGTGGCTAGGTTGGAGAAGACCATTAGTGGCAACATAGAATCTCTAAGGGGGAAGTGAGAGCCAACCTGACAGAAGTTTAAAATGCTATCAAAGAGATCCAATCTAATCTAAATACTTTAACAGCTAGGGTAACCAAGGCAGAAGATCATATTAGTGATCCAGAAGACAGAAGATAGAAAAGCAGGAGGAGGCCTGGAACAAGCAACTTAAAAGCCATGAAAACAGAATTAGGGAAATAAATAATGCAACAAAATGTTCCAATGTCAGAATTATTGGGATCCCTGAGGGCGTAGAGAAAGAGAAGACTAGAAGATATAGTTGAACAAATACTGGATAAAAAATTTCCCTATCCTGGGGAATGGAACAAGTGTGCATGTCCTAGAGACAGAGAGGACACCCCCCAAGATCAATGAATCTAGAAAGACCTCCAGACACTTAATTGTGAGATTCACAAATCATAAATTCAGACAGGAGGTCTTAAGGTCAGCTGGGGGAAGAGATTCCTTATGTACAGAAGAAGAACCATCAGAATAACATCAGATCTGTCCACAGAAACCTGGCAAGCCAGAAAGGGCTGGCAAGACATATTCAGGGCACTAAATGAGAAGAATATGCAGCCAAGAATACTTTATCCACCAAGGCTGACATTCAAAATGGAAGGAGAAATAAAGAGCTTCCATGACCAGCAAGGTCTAAAACATTATGGGACCGCCAAGCCAGCAGTGTAAGAAATACTAAGGGGTGGTTCTATAAAAGAAGAAAGAACCCAAGAGTGACAGAAGAGAAAGTTACAGAGACAATGTATAGAAATAAGAATGTCACAGGCAACATGCTGTCAATAAAAACTTATCTTTCTTGAGAATGCTCAATGTGAACAGCATAAATGCTCCCATAAAAAGGCATAGGGCTGCAGACTGGATAAAACAACAGGACCCGTCCATATGCTGTCTCCAAGAGACACGTTTTTGAACCTAAAGATACATCCAGACTGAAAGTGAAGGGATGGAAAACCATCTTTCACAGCAATGGGCCTCAAAAGAAAGCTGGGGTAGTGATTCTCAGAAAAATTAGATTTTTAGCTAAAGACTGTAGTCAGAGATACAGAAGGACATTACATCATTCTTTTTATTTATATATTTATTTGACAGAGACACAGTGAGAGAGGGAACACAAGCAGGAGGGGTGAGAGAGGGAGAAGCAGGCCTTCCACAGAGCAGGGAGCCCAATGCAGGGCTGGATCCCAGGACCCCAGAACCATGCCCTGAGCTGAAGGCAGGTGCCCAAAAACTGAGCCACCAAGAAGATCTAACAATTGTAAATATTTATACCCCCAACCTGGGAGCAGTCAACTACATAAGACAACTGTTAAACAAAATAAACAGTCATATTGATATGAATACATTAATTGTAGGGGATCTTAACATGCAAGAGACAGCAATAGACAGATCATCTAAGCAGAAAATCAACAAAGAAACAAGAACTTGGATTGACACATTGGACCAGATGGACTTCATAGATATATACAGACATTCCACCCTAAAACAACAGAATACTCATTCTTCTAGAGCATACATGGAACTTTTTACAGAATAGACCACATACTGGGTCACAAATCAGGGCTCAACTGATACCAAAAGATTGAGATTATTCCCTGCATATTCTCAGACCACAATGCTTTGAAACTGGAACTCAACCATAAGAAAAAGTTTAGAAGAAATTCAAACACTTGGAAGCTAAAGACCACCCTGCTTAAGAATGTTTGGATCAACCAGGAAATTAAAGAAATTAAATTTAAGTTCTTTAAACAATTCGTGGAAACCAACAAGAATGAAGAATGAACCAACAAGAATGAAGACACATCAGTCCAAAACCTATGGTATATAGCAAAGGTGGTCCTAAGGGGGAAACACATAGCCATCCAAACCTCACTCAAAAAAACTGAAATATCCTGAAAAAAAAAAAAAAAAACCACTGAAATATCCTGAATACACTAACTCTCTTTACACCTTAAAGATCTGGGAAATCAGCAACAAATTAAGCCAACCCCACACACAAGAAGGGATTAGTTAAGGTTAGAGCAGAGTTCAATGAGTTAGAAACCAGAGATACAGTATAACACATCAACAAAACTAGAAGCTGGTTCTTTGAAAGAATTAATAAGATCAATAAACCACTGGCCAAACTAATCCAAAAGAAAAGAGAGAGGACCCAAATTAATAAAATTATGAATGAAAGGGGAGGGATCACAACTAACACCAAGGAAATAGAAACAATCATCAGAAATTATTATCAACAATTGTATGCCAATAAGTTAAGCAACCTAGAAGAAATGGATACATTCCTGGAAACCTATAAACTACCAAGACTGAAACAGGAAGAAATTGACAACCTGAATAGACCAATATCTAGTAACAAGATTGAAGCAGTGATCAAAAACCTCCCAAAAAATAACAGATTCCTTGACAGATTCCCTGGGGAATTCTACGAAACATTCAAAGAAGAAATAATAGCTATTCTCCTGAAACTGTTTCAAAAAATAGAAACAGAGGGGAAATGTCCAGACTCTATGAAGCCAGCATTACCTTGATCCACAAACCAAGCAAAGACCCCATCCAAAAGGAGAATTTCAGACCAATATCCCTGATGAATATGGATGCCAAGATTCTCAACAAGATCCTAGTGAACAGGATCCAAGAGTACATTAAAAAGCTTATCTACCATGACCAGGTGTGATTTATCCTTGGGATGCAAGGGTGGTTCAACATTCATAAATCAATCAATGTAGTAGAAAAAATCAATAAGAGAAGAGAGAAGAACCACATGGTCCTCTCAATTGATGCAGAGAAAGAATTTGACAAAATACAGCACCCTGTTTCTGATTTAAATGCTTCAAGGTATAGGTATAGAGGGAACATTCCTCAACTTCATCAAATCTATCTATGAAAAACCCACAGCAAATATCATCCTCAATGGGAAAAAGCTGACAGCCTTCCTTTTGAGATCAGGAACATGACAAGGATGCCCACTCTCACCACTCTTGTTCAACATAGTATTAGGAGTCCTAGCAACAGCAATCAGACAACAAAGAGAAATAAAATATATCCAAATTGGCAATGAAGAAGTCAAACTCTCTCTCTTCACAGATGACATGATACTTTATATGGAAAACCCAAAAGACTTCACCCCCAAACTACTAGAACTCATACAGCAATTCATTAATGTGGCAGGATACTAAATCAATGCACAGAAATCAGTTGCTTTCTTATACACTAGAAATGAAAATATAGAAAGGGAAATAAAGAATGATTCCATTTACTATAGCACCAAGAACCACAAGATACCTTGGAATAAACCTAACCAAAGAGGTAAAGGATCTGTACCTGAGGAACTACAGAACACTCATGAAAGAAATTGAAGAAGACACAAAAAGATGGAAAAGCATCCCATATTCATGGATTGGAAGAATAAACATTGTTAAAATGTCTATACTGCCCAGAGAAATCTATATTTTCAATGCCATCCTGATCAAAATTCCACTGGCATTCTTCAAAGTGCTGGAACAACAATCCTAAAATTTGTATGGAACCTGAAAAGACCCAGTATCGCTAAGAAAATGTTGAAAAAGAAAAACAAAGCTGGGCTCATCATGTTGCCTGATTTCAAGCTTTACTGCAAAGCTCTGATCACCAAGACAGTATGGTACTGGCACAAAAACAGACACATAGACCAATGGAACAAAGTTGAAAGTCTAGATATGGACCCTCAACTCTATGGTCAAATAATCTTTGACAAAGCAGGGGAAAATATCCAGTGGAAAAAAAGACAGTCTCTTCAATAAATGGTGCTGGGAAAATTGGACACCTATGTATAGAAGAATGAAACTCGACCATTCTCTCACACCATACACAAAGGTAAACTCAAAAGGGAGGGAAGACCTCAATGTGAGGCAGGAATCTATTTTAATCCTAGAGGAGAACATGGGCAGTAATCTCTTCAACATCGGCCACAGCAACCTCTTTCAAGACACGTCTCCAAAAACAAAGAAAACAAAAGCGAAAATAAACTTTTGGGACTTCATCAAGGTAAAAACTTCTGCACAGCAAAGGAAACAGTCAATAAAACAAAAAGGCAACCCACAGAATGGGAGAAGATACTCACAAATGACACTACAAAGGGCTGATACCCAAGATCTATAAAGAACTCCTCAAACCCAACACACACGAAACAGATAATCATGTCAAAAAATGGGAAGAAGACATGAACAGATACTTCTCCAAAGAAGACATACAAATGTTTAAGACACATGAAAAAATGTTCATCATCACTAGCCATCAGGGAAATTCAAATCAAAACCACATTGACATAACCACCTTACACCAGTTAGAATGGCCAAAATCAACAGGGCAGGAAACAAGTGTTGGAGAGGATGTGGAGAAAGGGGAACCCTCTTACACTGCTGGTGGGAATGCAAGTTGGTACAGCCACTTTGGAAAACAGTGTGGAGATTCCTTAAGAAGTTAAAAATAGAGCTAACCTATGACTCTGTAATTGCACTACCGGGTATTTACCCCAAAGATACAGATGTAGTGAAAAGAAGGGCCACATGCACCCTTGTGTATGAACATTGGTTCATAGCAGCAATGTCCACAATTGTCAAACTGTGGAAAGAGCCAAGATGCCCTTCAACAGACGAATAAAGAAGATGTGGTCCATATATACAATGGACTATTACTCAGTCATCAGAAAAGATGAATACCCAACTTTTGAATCAACATGGACAGGAGTAGAGGAGATTATGCTGAGTGAAATAAGTCAAGCAGAGAAAGTCAATAATCATATGGTTTCATTTACTTGTGGAGCATAAGGAATAACACAGAGGACATTAGGAGAAGTAAAGGAAAAGTGAATTGGGGTAAACCAGAGGGGGAGATGAAAGATGAGAGACTGTGGATTCTGAGAAACAAACAGGGTTATGGAAGGGAGGGAGTTGGGGGGATGGATGAGCCTGGTGTTGGGCATTAAGGAGGGCATATATTGCATGGAGCACTAGGTGTGGTGCATAAACAATGAATCTTGGAACGTGTAAAAATAAAATAAAATTAAGATGTTAAGAAAAATTAAAATTAAAAAGAAGGGAGAGTTAGGACAACAGAAAGAGAAGCTTTCTGTATCAACATTTTGCTAAGGTAACTCTTGAGTATCGCAGCCAGCAGAAAGGACAGGGAGTAACACAGGGACAGGAGGGGTCCATGAACAGTCTGGCATCCCATGATGAGGCATGACAAGGAGGTGAGCTGCTGGTGATGCGGGACACTCACTAGGCCCAGCCCCCTGTGTGCAGGAGCTGTAACACTCTGCACCGCCTTGTTGGCCCCCTGGGTGTCCTGGGATGGGTGGGAGGGTGTGGTCCATCCTCCTTCCATCTCTTCTACAGGATGACTGGCCCAATAATTGTGTCCATCCCTTCTGATTATAACTTCCATTTTTCTAATTAGTTGGCAATATACTAGCAGTTTTCTTCACTTTTGCAGTGATTGGCTTTCCGTCTCCTGCAGCCAGGGGCCATTTCGATCTGTGCCCCAGCTTGCTGAGGAGTAAAAGCAATGGATAGTGACAAATGATTCAGCCCAGGAGGTGTTGTTAGAGTAACTCTCTAAAGAAGTAGGTTATGAATGATGTGATCTTCCCTTACCTGTCTCCACCAGGCCAAACCTCAGGACACTCTAGATCTGTGCCAGCTTTTAAACAATGACTTGGCTGCCACTGTTGCGAACCACCCCAGGAGGTTTGTGGGCCTGGGCACATTGCCCATGCAGGCCCCCGAGCTTGCTGTTAAGGAGATGGAGCGCTGCGTGAAGGAGCTGGGCTTTCCCGGGGTCCAGATCGGCTCCCACATCAACGAGTGGGACTTGAACGCGCCGGAACTCTTCCCTGTCTATGCCGTGAGTACTCGGGGATCCCTCAGCTAGCATGCGGCGGGGCCAGGCATGGTGCTGGGTGCTGGAGGGCAGAATAGGAATATGTCACCTCCCTGGCAGGGGGAAAGAAAAATGCCTGATGACATGCTGCATATAGCAGGAAATATGGAAAGAGTTCTCCAAAAGGTGTGGGCCATACCACTAGAAGAGAGACAGGTGGAAATGCTTCACAGGCCAGCCCAGAGTTAGCCAGGAAATCTCTCATGCTCTCTTTCTACCCTTTCATTTGGACATTGAAATATTACCCTCATCACAGCGATAGTACAAAATGCCATATTAGTGACATGCAAAAAAAAAAATTATTTATTTTGCTTTAGAAAAAAAATACTTATCTTTAAAAATCATGAAGTTTTTTTCCAGGTACCTGAGTGGCTCAGTCAGTTAAACACCTGCCTTTAGCTCAGGGCATGATCCTAGAGTCCTGGAATCCAGTCCCCCATCAGGCTTAAGCGGGGAGTCTGCCTTTCCCTCTCTCTCTCCATCTGCTTCTCCCCCAGCTCATCCTCTCTCTTGTTATCTCTCTCAGATGAATAAATAAAATCTTTTTTAAAAAATTATGAAAGGATTTTGAAGAAATTCTGGAAAATACAGAAAAGCATAAAAAGGAAAAGAAAAATAACTCATAATCCCACTACCCAAAGATAATCACTGTTATTACATATTCATTTTGTTTGCATGTTTCTGCATATACCTATATTTTAATGAAATCTGAATTCTATTATACATGTGATTTCATATCCTAATGAAGAATTTCTAATCTAAATGAAAATTCTCTTAATGCATGAATTTTAAATAACTGCCCAATATTCCAATATATGGATATGTTTTATTTAACCAGTCCTCAATTAATATACTTTTTATGCAATATATTTTGAAAATGTATAATTAAAACATGTAACAAAAACAATGCCATTAAAATATTTGGTGAAACTAGCTGCTGAGTATATGGACGCTCATGGTACCATTGTTTACAACTTTCTACATTTGAAATATTGCATTATAAAGTATATTTTCAGAAATTCAGTGCCATTTTCATCTCCCAAGTATCCAAATTAAGTGTCCACAGTCCCTTGGTCCTCTCTACCAATCCTCCTCTGCCCTTCTGTTCTTTCTGTAACTAAGCATGCTTTTCTTCATATCAGGAATCAAGATGCATAATTCTACATTCAATTGCATTTTTTATTTCTTTATTCCTAGAATGATAATAGTATTGCTTTCTATTATTTTCATTCTAAATGCAAAATCTTCAATAGTGAATTAAATAGATGTTGGTGGGGATGCCTGGGTGGCTTAGTCAGTTAAGCGTCTGCCTTCAGATCATGATCCCGGGATCCTAGGATCAAGTCCCACATCAGGCTCTCTGTTTAGAGGGGAGACTGCTTCTCCCTCTGCCTGCGTTTCCACCTGCTTGTGCTTTCTCTCTCTCTCACTGACAAGTAATTAAACAAAATCTTTATAAATAATTTTAGGAACACCTGGGTGGCTCAGTGGGTTAAGCCTTGGCCTTCGGCTCAGGTCATGATCTCAGGGTCGTGGGCTCGAGCCCAGTATTGGGCTCTCGGCTTGGCGGGGAGCCTGCTTCCCCTTCTCTCTCTGCCTGCCTCTCTGCCTACTTGTGATCTCTTTCCCCCGTCAAATAAATAAATAAAATCTTAAAAGAAAAAAAATAACAATTTTTAAAATAATAAATAAATAGATGTTGGTGTACTGCCCAGGACTATAACCACAAATCATTTATTTGTGTTTATTGAGCTCTGCCTATATGCAAAAAGTTTCCATGTTGGGCACCTGGGTGGCTCAGTTGGTTAAGCAACTGCCTTTGGCTCAGGTCATGATCCTGGCATCCCAGGATTGAGTCCCACATCAGGCTGCCAGCTCAGCAGGGAGTCTGCTTCTTCCTCTCCCCTTTTGTGCTCATGCTCATGCTCACTCTCTCTCAAATAAATAAATAGAATCTTTAAAAACAATGTTTCCATGTTTATATCTATGGACACCACCCACCAGTTGGGGTGTTACCTGTTAAATTTCCTCCCAATAACCTGAAAGACTTAATAATGTTCCTCTAAATATTGAACTCCCTGAAGCTTATTGGTTGCAGGGACTGAGCTGAGGCAGTGAATGTTTTCTAGAAACTTTAATGGGCTTTGAAAGAGGATTTATTTACTTGTGCATCCAAGTTGTTTCAGCACAATGTGAGCAAGCCTTCAGGGGCAAATCATTTTATTATTCACTGGGATTGGGTTTATGAATTACTAAGGAGCTCAAAAAGCAAGAGCAGTCAGTTGTGGTCCAAATGGATATTTTCATTTGTATAACTCGCTCAACCAATCACTCATTCTAAATAGGCTGTTTTGGGGGCTGCTGATCTCTAAGGGAATTCAGGAAAGCATCCTGACCCCAGCAGATTTGTGATATCCTGGGGCTGGCAGCACATTCATTCGACTAGCAAGACTTGACACCCTCACTAGTCTCTAGCTTGCATCAATAACATGGCTAAAACAATGACACAAGTCATTGGCTAAAACAAATGACAGGAGTTACCATGAACCAAGTTGGCTTTGTCATTTCAAGTGAGCCTGGACCTCAAACGTGTCTAGCCATCTCCTTTCTTCCCTAGACCTCCCTCGTTAGTGAGTGAACCCAACCATACATGCTCAGGTCAGTTTTCAGGCACAAAATGTCCTTTTTACAAGTATGAGGCAGACAGACTAGCAGTGGCAGACTGCCTGCCTCTACCATGTATCAGACACAAGACCTGAGTAATTCACCTAGCCTCTAACTGCCTTAGTGTCTTTCTCTGTAAAATAAGAGTAATAAAAATGCTCATCTCAGAAAGTATTACACTAAGTGAAACAAGTCAGAGACAAATAAATACCATATGATTTCACTTATATGTGGGATCAAAAAGAAAAATAAACAAAAACAGTGATAGACCCAATGGACACAGAAAGCAAACCAGTGGCTGCCAAGGGGATGGGCAAAATGGGTAAAGCAGAGTGGGGGGGATACTTGGCTTCAAGATGAAATACGTAAGTCACAAAGATGAACAGTCCTGCATAGGGAATAAAATCAATACTGTAATAGTGCTGTATGGTGACAGATGGCAGCTTCCTTTGTGTAAGCACAGCATAAGGTAGAGTTGTCAAATCACCATGCTGTACACCTGAAAGTAATGGAACATTGTGTGTCAACTATATTTCAATTTTTTTAATTAATTAATTTATTTGTTCAGGGTAACAGTATTCATTGTTTTTGCACAACGCCCAGTGCTCCATGCAATACGTGCCCTCCCTATTACCCACCACCTGGTTCCCCAACCTCCCACCCCCGCCCCTTCAAAACCCTCAGGTTGTCTTTCAGAGTCCATAGTCTCTTATGGTTATATTTCAATTTTTAAAAGTGCTCATCTTATAAAGGATTAAACTAGTCAACAATTATAAAATTCTTATAACAGCTTTGGCATATGGTAAGTTCTCTGTTAATATGAGTTGTCAAAATTTTGAGGGTTTAGGTGACTTCTTTTTGTGTTCTCAACATACAGAAGGGATCAAGAGTATTTACTAATTTGAACTGAAGAGAAATGCACCATCACAGGTTCATAGAATAACATTTTATCCTAATAAGGAGTCAAATCCCACTGAGATACCATGATTTTGTGCCTTTGTCAACCTCAACCCATCCTAAGAAGTTAACCCTGCCTGCATCCATTACCAGAAACTAATTACCTCCTCTCCCTTCTGTCCCCAGAACCTGATGAAATTAGAAGTCCATTCTCCAATCTACCCTTTGTCTGCCACTTCCAGAATCTCTTGTTCTCCAATAATTGCACCTCCATTTTTAAAATGCGTATGTCCTGGGACAGCTGGATGCCTCAGTCAGTTAAGCATCGGGGTCTTGATTTTGGCTCAGGTCATGATCTTAGGGTTGTGAGATCAAGTCCTGCATTGGGCTCAATTGTCTTTCTCCTTCTGCCTTCCTCCACCCTCTCCACTGCTCCCCTACTCTGCCAACCAACGCACCTCTCTCTCTTCTTTAAAAAAAAAAAAAGTTTAAAACTAAAAATAAATAAAAATGCTTATGTCCAGAACTCATATTGCATCACCCTATTTAGCCCACATATTTGTATGTAAAGGTAGGAAGAATCACTCCAGCACCTCAATATATTTAGGTAAGAAATGAGTTAAGGAAAATCGGTTTTGAATCTTGTTAAGCACTCATACTCAATGCCCTCAATGGGCATTTTAATTAAATATTTTGTTGAATAAGGAAATGAGTTAAGGAATGAGTTAAGGAAGAAGGAAGAAGGAATGAGGAAGAAATGACTTAAGGAAAATCGGTTTTGAAACTTGTTAAGCACTCATACTCAATGCCCTCAATGGGCATTCAAATTAAATATTTTGTTGAATAAAAGTCATTTCATCCAGATAGGATTTCCAGTTCCCAGAAGGACCTGGAATAGGTTTGCCCATGACATTCATCGCAGTACCTGCGGGGCTGAGGAACTGAGAGCTCTTGACTTCCTAAAGTCATCTCATTCGCAACAGACTGTTCAGGGACTCAGCTGAGCTCCTGAGGCTTTGTGAGTACCTGTAGACCCCCAGAAACTCCCAGCCAGTGTTGGCCTCTGTGTGACCAATGGCGTGGGTCAGGCCAGCTTACTCCAGTCCAGTCATGGGCCTCTGGCCTCCACCTATCACTTCTTCACTTTCACATCCTCAGGTTTCCAAGTGGGAGAAACAAGGGAACACTCTAGCCCTGACTCTAAGTGTACAATCTGAACAGTCCTCCTGAAAGAATGGATCAAGTAGGAACCAGCAGAGGAAACTTCCCCTGCATTTGAGGCATGGGATCAGTCCTTGAGCATTTTGCTCTCAACTACAACACTTGAATGCTAGATGTTTCCTGTGACTTGTTTTGCCAAAAATATATTAAATTCATTGACCTCCATGGTAAATCCACCAACTCCTTGTTAATTCTAAGAGGCCTTCTTTTTTTATTATTTATTTATTTATTTTCAGCATAACAGTATTCATTGTTTTTGTACCACACCCAGTGCTCCATGCAGTACGTGCCCTCCCTATTACCCACCACCTGGTTCCCCAACCTCCCACCCCCCACCCCTTCAAAACCCTCTGGTTGTTTTTCAGAGTACATAGTCTCTCATGGTTCATCTCCCCTTCCAGTTTCCCTCAACTCCCTTCTCCTCTCCATCTCCCCATGTCCTCCATGTTCTTTGTTATGCTCCACAAATAAGTGAGACCATATGATACTTGACTCTCTCTGCTTGACTTATTTCGCTCAGCATAATCTCTTCCAGTCCCGTCCATGTTGCTACAAAAGTTGGGTATTCATCCTTTCTGATGGAGGCACAATACTCCTAAGAGGACTTCTTATTTTCTAAGCAGGAGCAGAATTTCTCAATGCTTCTTTTATATAGATTTAAGAAAAAATTTCAAAAATATTTTAGCTTATTTATTCAGATCAATATGGACCCAGAGAAAAAGTCTCCCTAAAATAGTATCCTATATTTGCTGGTTCATCCAAATAACAGTCCTTCTTTCTCCCTCTCTCTCACATTGGTTCTTTAAAGGTGGCTGAAAAGCTGAACTGTTCCCTATTTGTGCACCCCTGGGACATGCAGATGGATGGACGGATGGCCAAATACTGGCTCCCTTGGCTTGTAGGTTTGTATCAGCTTGGTGTCTAAAAAAGAGGATCAAGCCTTTGGTTTTTTCCAATTATTTCTGGAACCCTACTATGTCAAAAAGAGAAAGTATGAATAATTAACAGGATTGTGAGTTACTGAGCTCTTGGATAAATGCTATATATATATTACTTAAATATATACATATCCACATAAAACTCTATGAGGATGACATTATAATAACCGTTTTGTAGGGAAGAAACCGAGTCTCTGAGTGGTTAGATAAGTTGTCCAAGTAACACAGTTAATAAGTGAAAATGGAATTTACACAAATCTGTCCGACTCCAAAGTTACCTCACTACACAGACTCCCAAAAAAGCTCCAAAAATAAGTTACCATGCCTGCGTAATAGAATTTTTTAAAGAGCCAACAAGCTCTTGGGCACCTGGTTGGCTTAGTCAACTAAGTGTCTGCCTTCAGTTCAGTTCATGATCCCAGAGTCCTGGCACTGTGACCCACATCGGGCTCTCTGCTCATCGAGGAGGAGACTGCTTCTCCTCTCCTTCTGCTGCCACTCCCCCTGCTTGGGCGTTCTCTCCCTCTCTCTCTCTCTCTCTGTCAAATAAAAAATAAAATCTTAAAAAAAAAAAAAAAAGAAAAAGAGTATCAGCTCTTAAATGAGAACGCTGGAGTTAACAAGTAGAAGGTCAACTCCCACCACCCCAGATTGTAGATGACCCAGGCTTTCAATTTTTCTGTTATCTGTTCCTTTCTGCTACTTTTTGTTCCTGCTCTATTCATTCATGATTCCACATGAAGGTAAAGGAGAGGATAAGAGGAAAGACCTCTGCTTGGCCTATCCAATCTCCTTATTACCCCTGATAACAGGAAATGGAGACAGGTGGCAATTCTGTGGTCACAGGTAAAAAGTGTGTCTCATCTACAAATCCAGTAGTGGGTTTCCCAGTTGAACAGCCTTGGATTTTCTTTAGGGAGGCCATTATTCCATTCTCTCCTCAGCTCAGTTAGTACAAGTAATGACAAAGTAACCAACATGAAGAACTAATGGAGCAGTATATTGGAAGTAAGAAAACTGAATTTCAGTTCCAGCTAGGCTCTAGTTCTCTGTATAACCTGTGACAAATCACTTCACCTTTTCAGGCCCATTTCTCATGTGTAAAATGGGAGAGCTGGTCTGCACTATCTTTCTGCTCTGGCATTTTGTGGCTCTCTGATTGTTTTTGGAGACCAATGTATTTAGTAAGGTAGCTTCCTACCCATCCTCCACCAAATTTTTCAGCAACAATTAGCAGGAAGAGACAAGCTAAAAGGCACCAATGCTGTCCAGCTCCAAAGAAAATCCATCCTAATTCAGACAACACTTCGACTAGTCCCACAAACTTATTTGTATTACGACTTCCCACATGAAAAACAGAAGAACATGTGCATAAAGAGACATTTCATCATTCATTTATGCAACACGTATATATTGATCCTTTCCAGCATGCCAGGCCCTGTACCAGACAATGAGGACATTGACATGGACAAAACCTCTGCCTTCCTGAAGCCAATGTTCTGGTTAGAAGAAAGAGATGACAAACAGAGACACAGTTTATAAACAAACAAACAAAGGCTAATTTCGGAATTCTGTTCTAGACACAAAAATAGTCATCAACCGATTGGAGGACTCCCAGTAAGGGAGGAACATGATGCAACTGACAGTGTAAATATTCCACTTTGGTTCCTGTATAGAGAATGGATTATGTAACTATGGTCCAAATAATTAATGGAGAGCAGAATCACAGGACCAAAAGGAAGTGAAGCTGTCCATCCTCCTGCCTTCAGGAAGCTCTGCCCACAAACCACTCCCAGACAGATATGAATCTGTCATTCTTCCAGAATTCCCAAAAGGCCAGGGAGTCAGACCATCTCTTTCCATAGAGCAATGACAGGCTTGGGGAAGGATGAGCATCTGGTAAATTCCCATTTGGCAGTCAGAGAGTAAGTCTTCCCCTGAAGGTACAGGCTTACCTGGGGAGCCCCCACAGATTTCTTGATCACAGTCTGAAAAGCAGTTGCCTGGAAATGTAATCCAGACTAACTTTATGGAGGTGAAGGCACCAGGCATGGAACAGATGCTTCTTCAAGGGGCACAAGGCACTTGAAACAACTCATCTTTTTTTTTTTTTAAGATTTTATTTATTTATTTGCCAGAGAGAAAGAGAGCACAAGCAGGGGGGAGTGGCAAGCAGAGAGAGAAGCAGAATCCTCAATGAGCAAGGAGCCTGATACAGGACTCGATCCCAGGACCCTGGGATCATGACCTGAGCCAAAGACAGATGCTTAATTGACTGAGCCGCCCAGTCCTCCCAAAACAACTCATTTTAATTCAGTTATTTTTTACCTCATCTCTAAGAAGCAACAAAGATTTGTCAGGAATTATAATTTTAGTTAATATTTATTGAGAACTAAGTGGCAAGAACAAACACGTTCTACAGCTGAAGCACAGGGAAGCAACTAATATTTGTTGAGCACCTCCAATGTGAAGTTCTGGCTAGAACCTTTTCCAACGTTATCATTTTCAAGGCTCCACAATAGTCTTGCAAGATGGGCAACAGGATCCCCGTTTTACAGGTGAAGAAGCACAGGCTCAGGAACATTAAATAATTTGTCAAAGGACAGGAAGCAAGAAATTAGAAGAGTTAGGCTTCAACCCAGACTCACTGTACTCTTCTTGCTCCATCATATCCACACCGAAGTGGAAGAATCAGGACAAAAGCTAGGTCCTTTGGCTCCTTGACTCTCTTGTCCATTAGATGACTTCACAGGAATCTAAGTGGCAAATAAGAAGCTTCTAATGGTCTGTTTGCCAAAGTAATGGCTTCTAGACAACCAAGCCAAGCTGGGACAGAGGGGCCTCACATTTCTCAGCATTGACAATCACAGCAAACTGCCATTCCCCCAACCAAGAGAGCTTCTTCTTGCCTGAGATGACAAGCCTTGCACCCTGTGACTATTTCCTCTTCTAGGAATGCCAGCAGAGACCACCACTGCCATTTGCTCCATGATCATGGGAGGAGTGTTTGAGAAATTTCCTAAACTGAAAGTGTGTTTTGCACATGGAGGTAAGGCACTGTCTGCGTTACTCAGCTCAATCTACCATAACAAAATACCATAGATTCAGTGGCTTAAACAACAGAACTTTATTTTTACACAGTTCTGGATGCCAGAAGTGCAAGATCAAAGTGCCTGCAGGATTAGTTTCTGGTGATTCCTCTCTTCCTGGATTGTAGAAGTTTACTTTCTTACTATGCACATGGTGTGTCATTTTGGATGGGTAGAGAGATAATCCTAAGGAACAGGAGCTGATCTAAGGGAATCAGCCAGCCATGTGGAATATCTGGGATTTCCCTGGTGTATATAATTGGTCTCTGGCGATACACACTCTGTCTTGAAGGCTGGGGAGGATCTCCTGTACAAGCAAATCTAATCCCAAATCTCACTGTCCCTCTCCTTTCTCCCATCAGATTAAAGTTCCACCTTATAATCTCATTTAACCTTAAATTATCTCCTTAATTACCCTGTCTCCAAATACAGTTAGATTGGGGGTTAGAGCTTCAACATAAAAATTTTAGAGAGACCCCATAATTCAGTCATGCCTGCATGACTGCAGTCATCATTCTAGTCATAAAGTATATGATGGTTGGGAACCAAATTCCATTTTTGCGGACAAGGTTAGTTTGGTTGGCATAGTTTTTGTTTAATTTTGCTTTGTTTTATTTTTGTTTAAATCCCTCTAGTCAGACTATAAGCTCTCCAGTTTGCGATAGTCCCTACCATTCTCTGTTATTTACAGATAGGCTTATCTTATTCATTTACATCTCCTGCTTGGTCCCTGCAGGTAATTGAGTTTCTGACTCTTGGGCACACACACATAGCACAACGACCGCTACTTTTGATGGTTGCATGCATGGCAATACATTTTATCGATATGCCATCATTATGTAGATATTTCCCAGCTCATAGGCTGTCTCTGTATTTTGTTTATAAGCACACTACATTTGAAAACCTTGACCACATATCTTTACACACATGTATTCTTTCTTTAGGATAAATTCCTCAAACATGAATTTATAGATGAGTTCATATCATTAGTTCTGTCATCTCCCAGCATTTGGGACACAATAAATCCTTTGTAAATACTGGACTGCAGTAACTCCTCTTTGTATATACCATGAGGATTGAAAAATAACCTTTTCAACTGACACTAGCCCCTCACTAATGGGTTTTACTTGCAGGAGGCGCCTTCCCTTTCACAGTCGGAAGAATTTCCCATGGATTCAACATGCGCCCAGATCTGTGTGCTCAAGACAATCCAACCAACCCAAAGAAATACCTTGGTTCCTTTTACACCGACTCCTTGGTTCATGATCCTCTGGCACTCAAGCTGTTAACAGATGTCATAGGAAAGGTAAGTTGAGTCTACCATGTGCATGGCATTTGGGGAGCAAAGTGTAGGATCAGCAACCAGGTACATGGCCTCTCTCCAAAAAGGGGATGGAAGAAAGGGCATTAGAAGAAAGAAGAGAGACCGTGAGATTTAGGATTAGATTTGCTGGTACAAAAGATCCCTCTTCAGAGCCTCCTTCAACACAGTGTATATTATCAGAGAACACCCAGAGAGATCCCAGATAATCCACAAGGCTAGGTAATTCCCTTATGTCAGCTCTTTTCCTTAAGGTCATCTTTGTAGTCACCCAAAATGACAAGTTGCAATACGGTAAGCAGGAAAAGAGATACCAGTTTTGAAATCAAACTGACCTGTGTTAAAATCTTGGCTCTACCTCTTACTAATTGGGTAAATTATGAACCCAACTGTCTTCATCCACTAAATGAAAATTGGAACATTAAAGAAGGAGGAAATGACACTTGACAGGGAGGCAGGGGAAGATGATGAAGGGTCTGTATACCACCTGAAAGTTTTTTTCTGGAATAATATGGTACGGCCTTCATTTTGAAAACAATTCCCTCATTTAGTCCAAAAAGACCAACATGGTATTACTTTAAACTTCACAAGTCTTTCCTTTGTTGTCATCTGCTCGTAGATCTCTTGTTGGTGACATTTCTACTTTTAAGTATTTTTTGAAAATGCAGACTCTACAAGTTACACCATTTTTAGGACAAAGTCCAGTCTGAATCATTGAAAAGTCTGAAATATATACTATTTCAATGCCGTCATATGATTTACAAGTATCTATAGAAGGTTTCCAAATTTTCTAAGGAGAAAATACCTTGAGGATTTCTTTTAAGATGTGAACATATTTAAAGATATGCAATGTGGTGCTTCGACTGAGAGTAGACTCCACAGCATTTAAAGTTTGTCGAGCAGAAAAGAAGTCCGTCATTGCAAAGCCACAAGAACTGCTCCATCTCCGGAATGGAGACTTCATCTTACTTTAAAGCTGACTGTTTTTCTGGCTTAAGAAACCCACTAGAATATAAATGTTAAACATTCTTGTTTGGTAATAAATTATATAGTTGAGCGGTGCTTCTGGGTCTTCTAGCTTTTATGTGGTTCCTGCAAAACTGGGTGCTTAGCAGTGGGTTGTGAATGTTGATGATTATTGGTTTGGACACTGGGGTGATGGGGAGGAAATCACAAAAAGGAAAAAACTGGAAGAGAGACTGTGAGTTCTGGACTTTGAGCAATGGAGTAGGGGATGTGAGGAAGTGGCATGGAATTGGGATAAGAGTCATTCTGATGACCTTCCATCAAACCTAGTACCCCTGGTATTCTTAGAAATGGTAAAATCAGGAGATAATACCCCTGGCAAATAGAACACCCATCTTATGAGGGTACCTACCATTAGCAGTGAGGGATACTACCAGCATCAAACAGAATTCAGGGAAATACATATTGCCAGGGATGCAGAGCAAAAGAGGAAGAACATGGCAAATGCTTTGTGGTAACTAGTAGATGGACTAGTTAGTGAACTCCTGTGAGCACCCCCCTTTTAGAAACCCTCAGAAACACTGAGAGGGCACTTTGCAAAGTTAGTGGTGCTCAGAATTTGCATTCAAAATATGAAGGCATGAGCTATTATAATTTGGGCATCAAAAGCAAATGCAACCTCATTTTTTGTGACCTCACTGTCTGGTGAATCCAGGAAGCAGAAGTAATACATATATTAATAGTTTGGATTCTCTCTAAAATATTAATGCTTCTTCATTCTTGTTATAGCCACATTAACAAATTCTCTCAAAAACAACCCCCAAACTAAAATGGCTGAGGAAAGTCCCAGCATGACGCTCAGACAAGAGAGAATCATTAGAGCTATAAAAAGGAGGTCTTCTGGAGGGAAAAAATGGAACTAGTGTCTTATTTCATGGGTTTGTGAGTTTGAAAGAATGACTACCAGGCATTCAAATTCAACAGATGCATCGATGCTATTAGGAACAAATAAGCAGTATGTACATAGAAAATTAAGCAAATGAAAAAAAAAAGGAAATAATTAACTCCAAGAAAAAAAGCACCCATATGAGGGCAGATAATCATTGTACATTACTTGACTCAGCAGTGAACAATATTTATAGTCATAATAGTGTAAATACTAAGTACTAGTTTAAATGAAAATTCTAATTCAATTGGGAAAATGGAGGAGAGAAGTTGGGGTACCAAAGAAATTCTCAAAGACCATAATGAGAAGTCAGTAAATGCTCTCTAAAGCTAATAAATCAAGAATAGGAGTAAGGTAATTATGTAGAACAATAAAGGTCATTATCAGAAGATGCAGGTTAAAATGGTGAAAGTGGCTGAGTCGAAGGAACATAGGCACAGGATTGTTTTTAATGAGAAAGACATTTTAGTGATATTTGATTATTTAACTATGTATAGGCATTACTTTGATAAATAAAAATTTATATAATACCTTAGGAGTAAATAAATTCAAAGAATATACAGAGAAAAATAAATAGAATAATAAACATTTAGAGAAAAAAATATATATTTATACCAAAACTATTTATTGAGCCCCTACTATTTCTAAAACACTGAGCTAAATGGAGGACTTAAATTACCAAATCTCTGGGGCGCCTGGGTGGCTCAGTGGGTTAAAGCCTCTGCCTTTGGCTCAGGTCATGATCCCAGGGTCCTGGGATCGAGCCCCACATCAGGCTCTCTTCTCCACAGGGAGCCTGCTTCCTCCTCTCTCTCTGCCTGCCTCTCTGCCTAGTTGTGATTTCTCTCTGTCAAATAAATAAAAATATTTTTTAAAAAAAATTACCAAATCTCTGACAGGTATGAGTTGATATCTCATTGTAGTTTTGATTTTAATTTCCCTGATGATCAGTGATATTAAGTATTTTTTCATGTGTCTGTTGGCCATCTGGATGTCTTCTTTGGAAAAATGTCTAATCATGTCCTCTGCCCATTTTTTTTTTAAGTTGAAATTTTTTTTATTTGTTTATTTACAGCATAACAGTGTTCATTGTTTCTCTGCCCATTTTTTAGTTTTGTTGACTGTTTCCTTCACTGTGCAGAAGAAACTTTTATTTTTTTTTAGAAGTTTATATTTTGATATAGTCCCAGCAGTTTATTTTTCTTTCCTTTCCCTTGCCTCAGGAGACATATCTAGAAAAAAGTTGCTATGGAGGGTGAGGGCACCTGGCTGACTCAGTTGATAAAGCATGTGACTCTTGATCTTGGGGTCATGAGTTCAAGCCCCACATTGGGCATAGAACCTACTTTAAGAAATTAATTTAATTTAGTTCAATTTAATTTAAAAGTTTCTACAGCCAGTATCAAAGAAGTTACTACCTGTGTTCTCTAGGATTTATGTGGTTTCAGGTCTCACATTTAGATCTTTAATCCATTTTAGGTTTATGTATGTATGGCTGAAAGTGGTCCAGTTTCATTCTTTTGCATCTTGCTGTCCAGTTTTCCCAACACTGTTTGTGGAAGACTGTCTTTTTCACACTGGATATTCTTTCTTACTTTTTAATCGGCCATATAGTTGTAAGTTCATTTCTGGGTTTTTCTATTCTGTTCCGTCGATCTATGTGTCTACTTTTATGCCAATACCATACTGTTCTGATAACTACACCTTTGCAATGTACCTTAAAGTCCAGAAATTGTGATGCCTCCAGCTTTGCTTCTCTTTTTCAAGGTGGCTTTAGCGATTCAGGATCTTTTGTGGTTCCATACAAATCTTAGGATTGTTCGTTCTGGTTCTGTGGAAAATGCTATTGGTAATTTGATAGAGGTTGCATTAAATGTGTTGATTGCTTTGGGAAGTATAAACATTTTAATAATACTTGTTCTTCCAATCCACAAAAGTGGAAAGACACTGTTGTGTCATCTTCAGTTTCTTTCATCATTGTTCTATAGTTCTCAGAGTACCCATCTTTCACCTTTTTGGTTAGGTCTATTCCTAGGTATCTTATTGTTTGGGGTACAATTATAAAGGAGATTGATTCCTTAATTTCTCTTTCTGCTGCTTCATTATTATTGCATAGAAACCCAACAGATTTCTATACACTGATTTTGTAACCTGTGACTTTACTGAATTTGTGTATCAGTTCTAGAAATTTTTTGGTGGTCTCCCAGGTTCTCTATATACAGTATCATATCATCTTCAAAAATTGAAAGTTTTACTTCTCCCTTGCTGATTTGGATGCCTTTTATTTCTTTGTGTTGTCTAATTGCTGTGACTAGGACTTCTAGTACTAGTGATAGTACTAGATAATAACTGTGGTGAAAGTAGACATCCCTGTCTTGTTTCTAATAATAAAGGAAAAGCTCTCAGTTTTTCTGCAATGAGGATGATGTTAGCTGTGGGTTTTTCATATATGGCCTTTATTATGTTGAAGTATGTTTCCTCTAAATCTACTTTGTTGAGTGAGGGTTTTTATCATGAATGGATGTTGTACTTTGTCAAATGCTTTTTCTACAGCTATTGAAAGGATCATACAATTCTTATCCTTCCTCTTATTCATGTGCTGTATCACACTGACTGATTTGTGAATATTGACCCACATTTGCATGCCAGGAATAAATCTGATTTGATCATGGTGAATGATTTTTTTTTATATGTTGTTGGATTTAGTTTGCTAGTATTTCATTGAGAATTTGTGCCACCATGTTCATCAGGGATATTCATTTGTAGTTCTCTTTTTCAGTGGTCTCCTTTTCTGGTTTTGGTATCAGGATACTGTTGGCTTCATAAAATGAATTTTGAAGTGTTCCTTCCTTTTCTATTTTTTGGAATAGTTTGAGAAGAATAGGTATTAACTCTTCTTTAGATGTTTGGTAGAATTTACCTGTGAAGCCATCTGGCTCTGGACTTTCATTTTTGGGGGGAATTTTTTGATTATTGATTCAATATTTTTGCTGGTTATCAGTTTGTTCAAGTTTTCTATTCCTTTCTGCTTCAGTTTTGGTAGGTTTTACGTTTCTAGGAATTTATCCCTATCTTCTAGGTTGTCCAATTTGTTGGCAAATAGTTTTTCATAAATTCTTATAATTATATGTATTTCTGTGGTATTGATTGTTATTTCCCCTCTCATTTGTGATTTAATTTATTTCAGTCCTTTCTCTGTTCTTTTTAATAAGTCTGGTTGGGGGTTATCAATTTTATTGATTTTTTTTTTCAAAGAACCAGCTCCTGGTTTCACTGATCTGTTTTTTAGGTTTCTATTTCATTTATTTCTGCTCTAATCTTTATTATTTCCTTCCTTCTACTGGCTTTAGGCTTCATTTATTGTTCCTTTTCTAGCCCTTCTATGTGTAAGGTCAAGTAGTTTATTTGAGATTTTTCTTGCTTCTTGAGGTAGGCCTGTATTGCTATATACTTCTCTCTTAGGACAGTTTTTGTTACATCCCAAAGGTTTTGGACTGTTGTATTTTCATTCATTTGTTTCTGTGTATTTTATTTTAATGATATATTTTTAAAAGATTTCATTTACTTATTTGACAGAGAGAGACATAGCAAGAGAGGAAACACAAACAGGGGGAGTAGGCAAGGGTGAAGCAGGCTTCCCACCAAGCAGGGAGCCTGATGTAGGGCTCGATCCCAGGATGCCGGGCTCACACCTGAGCCGAAGGCAGACGCTCAACAACTGAGCCACCCAGGCGACCCTGTATTTTTTTTTTAACTTTTTTTATTTCCTCTTTGGCCCATTCATTGTTAGTAGCATGTTATTTAACCTCCGTGTATTCATGATCTTTCCAGATTTCTTCTCAGGGCTGACCTCTTGCTTCATGGCATTAAAGTCAGAAAAGGTGCACAGTATGACTTCAGTCTTTTTGTATTTGTTGAGGTCTAATTTGTGACCTAGTATGTGATCTACTTCAGAGAATGTTCCATGTGCACTTGAAAAGAATGTGTGTTCCACTATTTTAGGATGGAATACTCTGAACATATAAGTTCATCTGATCCAGTGTGTCATTCAAAGCCATTGTTTACTTGTTGATTTTCTGTTTAAATGATCTGTCCAATGATATAAATGGAATGTTAAAATCCCCTATTATCATTGTTATTATCAGTTAGTTCCTATATGTTTGTTATTAATAGTTTTTATAACTTGGGTGGTCCCATGTTAGGTGCATAAATATGTACAACTGTTATATCTCTGTTGGATTGTTCCCTGTATTATCTTATAGCATCCTTGTCTCCTGTTAGTCTTTATTTTGAAGTCCAGTTTCTCTGACATAGTATTACTACTTTGGCTTTCTTTTGACATCCATTTGCATGATAAATGTTTCTCCATCCCCTCACTTTTGTTCTGCAGATGTCTTAAGGCCCAAAATGAGTCTTAGTCAGCTTATAGATGGGTCTGGTTTCTTTATTCATTCTGACACTCTATGTGTTTTGATTGGAGCATTTAGTCCATTTACATTCAGAGTAATTTTGATAGTTATGTATTTATTGCCATTTTATTATGTGTTTTGTGGTGGTTGTTAAATATTTTCTCTGATCCTTTGTTGTCTTTCTTTCATGGCTTGCTGATTTTCTTCAGTGATGTATTTGGATTTCTGTTTTTTCTTTCCATACTTATTAGTGGTTTCAATATACAGTTACCATTAGTGTGTATATAACCTCCTCAGCAAATAGCAGTCGACATTAAGTTGATAGTTGCTTAAGTTTGAACTCATTCTCTTCTCCTCTCTACACCTGATTTTAGGTATATGTTATTATATTTTATATACTTTTCATGTGTGTGAGTTCTTTGATTTTTGCATAAATATTCATTTTTACTGCTTCCATGTTTCCTGCCTTTATACTGTTACTGTTGGTCTCTCCTTTCCACTCAAAGAGTCCCCTTTAATATTTCTTGCAGTGTTGGTTTTTGGTCAAGAAATCTTTTAGTTTTTGTTTCTATGGGAAACTATTTTATCTCTCCTACTCTGAATGATAGGCTTGCTAGATAGAGTATCCTTGGCTGTGAATTTTTCCCATTCAGCACTTTGAACATATCATGCCATTCCCTTCTGTCTTGCAAAGTTTCTTTTGAAAAATCTCCAACTAGCCTTAAGGGTATTCCCATGTAAGTTAATGACTCCTTTTGTCTTGCTGCTTTTAAGATTTTTGTCTTTATCACTATATTTTGCAAATTTAATTACAATATGTCTTGGTATTGGCCTCCTTTTGTTGATTTTGATGGGAGTTTTCTGAGCTTCCTGGATCTGGATGTCTCTTTCCTTTCCCAGGATATGGAAGTTTCCAGCTACTATTTCTTCAAATAATTTTTCTGCCCCATTTTCTCTTCTTCTGGGACTCCTATAAAATAAATGTTATTACATTTGAATAAGTCCCTAAGTTTCCTAAATCTATTCTCATTTTGCATAGTTCTTCTTCTTTTCTTTTGTTCAGCTTCATTGCTTTCCATTACTTTGTCTTCCAGATCATTAATTTGTTGCGCTGCTTCTTTCAGCCGGCTGTTCATTGCATCCAGCATGTTTCTAATCTCATTTATTGCACTCTTGATCTCTAATTCTTTTTTAACTCTCTTATCTCTGTGGAAAGGGTCTCACTAATGTCTTCTATTCTTTTCTCAAGCCTAGTGAGTATCCTTAAGATTGTTGCTTTAAATTCTAAATCAAGAATGTTAATATATATATGCACATATACCTAGATATATATGTGCATATATATATACCTAGATATATATGTGCATATATATATTAACATTCTTGATTTAGAATACATATAGAATATCTATATGTATATAGATATATAGATATCTAAGTGATTATATATATATATCTATCTATATATATATACATACACACACACACACACACACACATATATATAAGATCACTTAGATCTCTGGCTATGGCCTTATCTTGTTCTTTCATTTGGGATAAATTCCTCTGCCTTTGCATTTTGTCTAAGTCTCTACCTTCTTCCCTGTATTAGAAAACCCAGTTATATCTCCTGCTCCTGAAAGTAATGGTCTTATGAAAAAGAGGCCATGCAGTGCCCAGGGCCTGGCACTTCAGGGAGTGTCTCTGGTGTGTGCTGTGTATACTGTACTGTTGTGTCCTGGCTGCTCTATCCTTCAGGCAAGTCTTCTACAAAGGTTCTCCTTGCCAGGTGTGAGCAGTGTTTGGTCCCTGACCTGAATATGGCAAGTTTTAGCTAGGTGTTCTCTGGTCTGCCTATGAAAAGAAACTTGTCAGTACCTCCACTAGAACTGAGGCCCTGCAGGGGTGCCTGAGTGGCTCAGTTCACTGAGCATCCAACTCTTGATTTTGGCTCAGGTCATCATCTCAGGGTCTTGGGATCAAGCCCCATGTCAGGCTCCCCATCAGCAGGGAGTCTGCTTCTCTCCTTTTCCCTCTCCCTTTGCCCTTCCCCCTGCTTACACTCTCATTCTCTCTAAAATAAATAAATCTTAAAAAGAAAGAAAGAAAGCCCTGCAAAACTCTCTGGCCATAAGATGTGGTATGAACTAGGGTTTGTGCTCCCTTCTGGAGAAGGGGCCTTGATGCCGGTACTAAGGCAAGCATGACTGAGGAGGGCAGTTCTTCCAGAGTGTATGGGGCTGGGGTTGGTACAAGCAAGTTAGGCGTCCAGTGACTGTGCTGTGCTACTTCTCACAGGTGGCTCTGTGTTTATCCTCAGGGGTAGGGAAGGAAAATGGCATGGGCCAGGTCCTTTGTTCCCAGAAAGGTATCCCGCGAACACTGCCTTTCAGGGATATACTCTAAGAAGACCAAATAACCTCCACACTGTGTGCCCCCAGAGCTCTTTAGATCACTATTTCCATGCTGTCTGCCCCTGGTTTCCTGGAGCAGAGTATTCCACAGTCCTCCACAGGCCTCCACAGTACTCCACAGGTTCCATCCCAGCTGAGTCCGCTGACCTTTAAAACTACAGGCTTAAAGCCACACTGGTTGCTAGAACTCTCAAAATTCAGTCCCTTTCATTTTCCAAGGCAATGGCTTCAGGGAAACATTCTTCTACTAGTGCATTCCACTGTGTGCTTCTTTCTCTCACCCTTCCCCATGGCCATGGCTCCCTCCCTTCCACAGCAACCATGAACCATTTCTCCCCTAAATCACATCTCTGCACTTCCCACCTTCTTTGATGTGACCTCTTCTCTCCCTTTAATTGTGGAGTTTGTTCTGTCAGCCTTCAGATCAATTTCTGGGGTATTTAGAATTATGTGATAGTTATCTAGTTGTGTTCAAGGGATAAAGCAAAACTAGGCTCCTCCTACTCCACCACCATCTTCTCCTCTCCTGCTCAGGTGACTTTTAATATTAGGTCACTTATCCCTCTCACCCTCAGATTCCACAACTATAAATGGAAATGACACCATGCAGAACTGATATGAGGAGTTGGTATATAATACTATGCCAAAGGACTATACAAATGTCAGCAATTTATATCACCTATTCTAGTGCTTTACAAATAGTAGGTATTGAGTTAATATTTGTTTAATTGAGCTTGTATAATGGTTTCATGGATATAAGGCTAATCTTACTGTGCATTGGTTGAATTAAGCCAGGCTCCTTCTCCAGGAAATTATGTCTCAGAGAACAAACTGAATCCTTGTTAAGTTAGAATTTTTATAGTAAGCTACATTATAATAGAGTTATGTTGTATTTACTGCATATGCTGCTGATGAAATAGGCCAATGAGAAGATAGCTAAATGTTCCTTTTCTAGAAGACAAATGAATTATCTTCTATTATTTGAATTTAATAGTAAGCCACATCTTTCAGTATTCACAGCATTTCCTGAAAATGTGAAAAAGTTAATACATACAGCAGGTGAGCAGTTTATTTATTTTCCCTGTCAGGAATATTTATCACTATTATTATCATTTCAGTAAGTCTTTGACCTCATAGGGAATGTATGTTGCCAGCATTGGGGAGGGAAACTTATGTCAGGGCAGAGTGCTGGTGCTGAGAAATCAATCAGGATTATCTACTGTCTCATAAAGAAAGCCAGTGTCTTGGTAGACAGCATAATTCCAGGATCCCAGAAGAAGCAGCCGTGGTAACTAAAAAGCCCACCATTATAATTATTCCTTTGGGTTTAGAGAGTCTTTGGAAAGTCCTACTAAAATGTAGCTGTTGTCAAATGTTGTATTAGCACAGATATCCTTAAAATTGGTTCATGATTATAGTGGATCCCACGGGAATAGAATCCTAGATTGCAGGCAAGAAGACGACAAGAAGAAAGTTCTAGCTTTTGGAAGACCAGAATCAGGTATGTTATTTAGGAACCAGAGATGTCACAAGAGCTTAGGATTTCCTGAGAGCCTGGAAATAGGGTAAGAGTCATCCAAATCCATATCCTTTGCCTCCTTAACCAGGATTCTCTATGTAATCCCTTTAAAATACAATCAATTTGCAGTTATGAGACAAAAGGTGATAAAAATAGCAATACAAAAAGTATTTTTAACTCAAGAAATATTCATTAAGCTTCTAGCAAGTGAAGACTGCTATTAAGCAATGGAGAATGTAATCTTCATCATACAGGACCATATTTTGAAGAATTTAATCTTCTTCCTTCTACCCGAGGAATCCCACCTCTTCCCTGCTACTATCTCTTCTCCCTTTGAACAAGAATTCTCATTAACAAGAACTTCACTTCCATTTTTTTATGCCTACTTCATTATCTCTTACGGAATTCCTAACAAGTTAGAAATGGTCAGAAATTTACCAGAAAGTATCAATAAAACGTATACAGATAGATAAAGGGTATGAAAAATTAACATAACAGAGATTACCACAAGTGGATAATTAACCTTCTGTAGAGAGGAACTGTGAACAATAGCTACTAAACAATAATTGAATACTGCCAAACCATGAGTTTGGAGTTTGACAAAAGTCATCCACAATCAAGTTAGCAAGGAGAACAGGGAAGTATCTTAACTAGGAAGGATAAAATGCAGAGGAGTGGTTTTCATTCCTGCTTTAGAATCCTTTGCTTCTCCATATTAAAATGGAACAGATACATTTCCCCCTTAAAATGTATTTATATCCAAGAAGGCCATAATACTGAGAATGGAAGAATTCCTGACTAGGAAGCAAAATACATTTCTAAATTTCAATTTCATGTTAACGTAGTTAACAAATGTAATATGGCAAGGGACTTTTTTAAAATTATGTTGTGTTTTAGAATTGTAAACAGCTTTAGCAAGAGAAGCAAAAATAAGAACAAATGAAGCTCCAGTGAATACAAAGCAGGCATTCAGAACGAGATCAGCTGTTGGCACAGATGTGAGTAGATATAACTTTGGGCCTTTAGGGCTTCTATAAGCAGGTGTATTTCTTCGGCTTTTTACAATAATGAATACAAGAATCTAGAAATAGAGTTGTTGTGCTCGCTTCGGCAGCACATATACTAGAAATAGAGTTGTTAGTCCATCATGGCCTTCCTCTAACTTTATTATAGATTTTCCCATATCATTTCATGTAAATGTATTCATAAAACCTAGGAAAATCCTTTTTTTCCTGGTATAAATCAAAATGTCATTTAATCTTACAGGAGCTAAAATTTAATGTATTTAAAATATATTTAAGCAGTAGCTCTTTCTCCCCACAGGTCCTGTCCCTGTACTTTAATAAACCACCATTTTACAACAAAAAATAAAATAAAATATATTTAATATTTCAGGGCTAGTAACAATCAGACTTCCCTCTTTCATAGAATCAAGCATTCATTCTTTCAAAACACAAAGCCACTCTCAGATTGATTATAATCATATGTCAGAGTTTTATTTCAAACTTGTTTAAAAAAAAAAAAAAAGAGGCTTTCTGAAAAGTCCAATTCAAAGAATCTATCTTGGCAGAGACATTTTATAGGGGAAAACATGATTAAACAGTTACTGTTGACTGGATTAAAAAAAGAAGACAACTATCCAGTTAAGAACAATTAGCCTCTTTGTATTATTAATTAAAAGTCTTAGACTAGTTCAAGACTAATAGTCAATGGAGGGGATGTCCTAGAAACTCTTAAGATCATTAAAGTCTATGAGAAAATTAACCAAATATTTTATCAAGAATCCTACACTATGGGGGTGGCTGAGTGGCTCAGTCATTAAGCGTCTGCCTTTGGCTCAGGTCATGATCCCAGGGTCCTGGAATCGAGCCTCACACCAGGCTCCCTGCTCAGCAGAAAGCCTGCTTCTCCCTCTCCCACTCCTCCTGCTTGTGTTCCCTCTCTCACTGTCAAGTAAATAAATAAAATCTTAAAAAATAAAAATAGAAAAAAAGAATCCTACACTATGTTTGGTGATTAATGTTAACTAAATTTATCGTGGTGATCATTTCATAATATATGCAAGTATCAAATCATTATGTCATACACCTGAAACGAACATAATGCTATATATCAATTATAGGTCAATTTAAAAAAAAGAAAAAAAGAAAGAATGCTCATTATTTCCCAGGAAGAGCAGGTAGTCATACCAGACCACAAAGTTCTACCCCAATTCAGATTCAGAACAACTTTTTTTTCTCACACTTACTGGAGGTATTATATTCCATGCTAAGAAAATTTGGGCTTCACCTCTGGACAACAGAAAATTATTAATGGATTTTTAGGAGGAATGTGGCTGATCAGATTTTTATTTAAAACAGCCTTCTCTGGGTTATGGACATAGGGGAAGGTATGTGCTATGATGAGTGCTGTGAAGTGTGTAAACCTGGCGATTCACAGACCTGTACCCCTGGTGTTAATAATACATTATATATTAATAAAAAAATTAAAAATTAAAAATTAAAATAAAACAGCCTTCTCAGTGTTAGATATTGATTAAAATGGATGAGAATGAAATCAGAAAACTAGAGTATCAGTTAATTTAATTCAATAAACATCCATTCTGTACCAAGCCTTTTGCTCGGGGCTGGAAACAGTTTTTGCCCCATTTCTTAGCTGAAATGGAGACACAAATCTGGCTCCACCACATACTAGCTGTGCAGCTCTAAGCAAGTTATCATCTTTGCTTCCTTGTCTGTTGAATGGGGATAATGATAGGATCCATGTCATAGGAAGGCTGTGAGAATAAGTTAATGAATGCAAATGGCTTAGAACAGCATCTCACACATAGTAATCAATATATGTTAGATATTATTATTATTATTATTATTATTATAAGGAATTATATCACAGCAATTTAAGAAGTACTGTGAATCAAAGTATCTGCAGGATGTTTTAGGGGTACAGAGGTCATACTTGGCTGAGTGAAGGGATGGTAAGAGCCTGAGTTAAGGGAGGAACTGGGGAAGTAGAGAGGAACTGATGGGTGCAAGAAATGATAGAGGTAGAATCCAAAGCGCTCAGTGACCCATGAAATGCTGGGGTGACAGAGCAGGAGTCCAACATGATTCCCAGGTTTCCAGCTTGGGCAATTGGGTGAAAAGTAATGCCATCAACCTAAAGGAAAAACAGGTTTGGGTTCATGCTCTATCAAGTAATCACGCATGAGTCATTAGAATTTGTGAAATTACCCAACAAATGTCCAAGATACAATTTGCAGTTAACAGTGGCAAAAAGGTCATACAAATCTTATCAGAGTTGATACTTACTATCTGCAACTGGAAATAGTTGTGGATATTAATAATGACTAATAAATAGTCATTATTATGGGAGGCACATTAAAATCCTAAACTCAGTTACAGTATAAATCTAATTAATTGCTCAAGTTTAAGTATTTTCCAAATGTCCCCATACTGTTGGCCCAATAGCTGACTTATTAACTCAGATGAATATAATGTAGGTTAATTAAGACCAAGAACATGTGTTAGTTCAGTGGTTCTCAACTCTGCTTATGCATTAGAATCATCTGGGGAGATTTTTTAAAAATGCTAATGTTACTAGTTATTTTTAGGTCTCACCCCCAGATATGATGATTTAATTGATTTGGGGTAGGTTCAAGGGTGAACATTTTTTTAAAGCTCCCTAGGTGATATTAACGTACAAGCAGTGTGGAAAAACAATGGGTTAGCATCAGTAAGAATCTATAATTTATGGTAACAAGGAACCTTAGAAACACTCTGGTTTTGGAACTTTGCTTTTAACCCTTGGAAACATATGGTCAACAAGGTCTTATAATTTTGTGTAAACAAGTAAAACAGAGAAAAGCAGAGTTGTTCTAATTAGGCAGTAGAAGTCAGGAGGGAAGCTTTGTCTGGCAGGCCTCCCCCTCATTCGTGTCCCATCTCTCTTATATAAACTTCATTGATGCTGCTCCCTGTCCTCCAGTCTCCAAGAATTCTCCATGTAATAGTTTAAAAAATTCCTTCTGACTAAAAAAATAATGTCATTCTCACATTCATTAAATATTTTTAAGCTCTAACAACATGACTGTTGCTAATATATGGGAACAGTTTATATTTTAGAGGGGAAAACAGATAAATGACAAGTGTATATAGAAGAAAATATGAGGAAATTCATTTATATCTTGGAAGTAGGGAAACCTTTCCTAATATGATTCAAAAATCTAGGAGGGAGGAGTCAAGATGGTGGAGAAGTAGCAGGCTGAGACTACATCAGGTAGCAGGAGATCAGCTCGATAGCTGATCTAAACATTGCAAACACCTACAAATCCAATGGGAGAGCGAAGAGAAGAAGAACAGCAATTCTAGAAACAGAAAATCAACCACTTTCTGAAAGGTAGGACTGGCGGAGAAGTGAATCTAAAACGACGGGAAGATAGACCGCGGGGGGAGGGGCCGGCTCCCAGCAAGCGGCGGAGGAACGGAGCACAAAATCAGGACTTTTAAAAGTCTGTTTCACTGAGGGACATTGCTCCAGAGGCTAAACCAGGGTGAAGCCCACGCGGGGTCAGCGTGGCCCCAGGTCCCGCAGGGTCACAGAAGGATCAGGGGTGTCGGAGTGTCACAGAGCTCGCAGGTGTTAGAACATAGAAGCCGGCTACAGAGACAGAGCCGAGGACTGAACTCTCAGCTCGGGGTTACCTTGAACTGGTCGCGGGCTGGGTGAGCTCGGAGCGCGGCTAGAGGCTGGGGATACGGGAGTGATTGGGTGCTGTCCTCTGGGGGCACACTGAAGAGTGGGGCCCCGGGCTCTCAGCTCCTCCGGGCCGGAGACTAGGAGGCCGCCACTTTCATTCCCATCCTCCGGAACTCTACGGAAAGCGTTCAGGGAACAGAAACTCCCAAAAGCGAACCCAAGCCGATTACTTAGTCCGGCCCTCGGTAAGGGCGGTGCAATCCCGCCTCGGGCAAAGACACTTGAGAGTCACTACAACAGGCCCCTCCCCCAGAAGATCAACAAAATATCCAGCCAGGACGAAGTTCATCTATCAAGGAAAGCAGGTTCAATTCCTAAGACAGCAGCGCAATTCCAGAGAAGGAGAAAGCAAAGCACGGAACTCATGGCTTTCTCCCCATGATTCTTTAGTCTTGCGGCTAATTCAATTTTTTTTTCTTTTTCAATTTTTTTTCTTTTTTCTTTTTTCTTCTTCTGTTAAATTATTTAAAACGTTTACCCTTTTCTTTTTTAGCATTTTTTGACTAGTTTATCTAAATATATATATTTTTTCTTTCTTTTTTATATTTTTTCTTTATTTGTTTTATTTTTTAAATTTTTTTCTTTTTTTCTGAACCTCTTTTTATCCCCTTTCTCCCCCCCACAATTTGGGGTCTCTTCTGATTTGGTTACAACACATTTTTCTGGAGTCTTTGCCACCCTTTTAGTATTTTATTTGATCCTTCATATCCTCTTAGCTGGACAAAATGACAAGGTGGAAAAAATCACCACAAACAAAAGAATAAGAGACAATACCAAAGGCTAGGGACCTAATCAACACAGACATTGGTAATATGTCAGATCAAGAGTTCAGAATGACGATTCTGAATGTTCTAGACGGGCTCGAAAAAGGCATGGAAGATATTAGAGAAACCCTCTCTGGAGATATAAAAGTCCTTTCTGGAGAAATTAAAGAACTAAAATCTAACCAAGTAGAAATCAAAAAAGCTATTAATGAGGTGCAATCAAAAATGGAGGCTCTCACTGCTAGGATAAATGAGGCAGAAGAAAGAATTAGTGATATAGAAGACCAAATGACAGAGAATAAAGAAGCCGAGCAAAAGAGGGACAAACACCTATTGGACCACGAGGGGAGAATTCAAGAGATAAGTGACACCATAAGATGAAACAACATTAGAACAATTGAGATTCCAGAAGAAGAAGAAACAGAGAGGGGAGCAGAAGGTCTATTGGAGAGAATTATTGGAGAGAATTTCCCTAATATGGCAAAGGGAACAAGCATCAAAATCCAGGAGATGCAGAGAACCCCCCTCAAAGTCAACAAGAATAGGTCCACACCCCGTCACCTAATAGTAAAATTTACAAGTCTTAGTGACAAAGAGAAAAACCTGAAAGCAGCCCGGGAAAAGAAGTCTATAACATACAATGGTAAAAATATTAGATTGGCAGCAGACTTATCCACAGAGACCTGGCAGGCCAGAAAGAGCTGGCATGATATATTCAGAGCACTAAATGAGAAAAACATGCAGCCAAGAATACTCTATCCAGCTAGGCTATCATTGAAAATAGAAGGAGAGATAAAAAGCTTCCAGGACAAACAAAAACTGAAAGAATTTGCAAACACCAAACCAGCTCTACAGGAAATATTGAAAGGGGTCCTCTAAGCAAAGAGAGAGCCTAAAAGTAGTAGATCAGAAAGGTAAAGAGACAATATACAGTAACAGTCACCTTACAGGCTAATAATGGCACTAAATTCATATCTCTCAATAGTTACCTGAATGTTAATGGGCTAAGTGCCCCAATCAAAAGACACAGGGTATCAGAATGGATAAAAAAACAAAACCCATCAATATGTTGCCTACAAGAAACTCATTTTAGACCCGAAGACACCTCCAGATTTAAAGTGAGGGGGTGGAAAACAATTTACCATGCTAATGGGCATCAGAAGAAAGCTGGTGTTGCAATCCTTATATCAGATCAATTAGATTTTAAGCCAAAGACTATAATAAGAGATGAGGAAGGACACTATATCGTACTCAAAGGGTCTGTCCAACAAGAAGATCTAACAATTTTAAATATCTATGCCCCTAACGTGGGAGCAGCCAACTATATAAACCAATTAATAATAAAATCAAAGAAACACATCAATAATAATACAATAATAGTAGGGGACTTGAACACTCCCCTCACTGAAATGGACAGATCATCCAAGCAAAAGATCAACAAGGAAATAAAGGCCTTAAATGACACACTGGACCAGATGGACATCACAGATATTTTCAGAACATTTCATCCCAAAGCAACAGAATACACATTCTTCTCTAGTGCACATGGAACCTTCTCCAGAATAGATCACATCCTGGGTCACAAATCAGGACTTAACCGGTATCAAAAGATTAGGATCATTCCCTGCATATTTTCAGACCACAATGCTCTGAAGCTAGAACTCAATCACAAGAGGAAAGCTGGAAAGAACCCAAATACATGGAGACTAAACAGCATCCTTCTAAAGAATGAATGGGTCAACCTGGAAATTAAAGAAGAATTGAAAAAATTCATAGAAACAAATGATAATGAAAATACAATGGTTCAAAATCTGTGGGACACAGCAAAGGCAGTCCTGAGAGGAAAATATATAGCGGTACAAGCCTTTCTCAAGAAACAAGAAAGGTCTCAAGTACACAACCTAACCCTACACGTAAAGGAGCTGGAGAAAGAACAAGAAAGAAACCCTAAACCCAGCAGGAGAAGAGAAATCATGAAGATCAGAGCAGAAATCAATGAAATAGAAACCAAAAAAACAATAGAAAAAATCAATGAAACTAGGAGCTGGTTCTTTGAAAGAACCAATAAGATTGATAAACCCCTGGCCAGACTCATCTAAAAGAAAAGAGAAAGGACCCAAATCAATAAAATCATGAATGAAAGAGGAGAGATCACAACCAACACCAAAGAAATACAAACAATTATAAGAACATACTATGAGCAACTCTACGCCAACAAATTTGACAATCTGGAAGAAATGGATGTATTCCTAGAGACATATAAACTACCACAACTGAACCAGGAAGAAATAGAAAACCTGAACAGGCCCATAACCAGTAAGAAGATTGAAACAGTCATCAAAAATCTCCAAACAAACAAAAGCCCAGGGCCAGATGACATCCCAGGGGAATTCTACCAAACATTTAAAGAACTAATTCCTATTCTTCTGAAACTGTTCCAAAAAATAGAAATGGAAGGAAAACTTCCAAATTCATTTTATGAGGCCAGCATCACCTTGATCCCAAAACCAGACAAGGATCCCACCAAAAAAGAGAACTACAGACCAATATCCTTGATGAACACAGACGCAAAAATTCTCGCCAAAATACTAGCCAATAGGATTCAACAGTACATTAAAAGGATTATTCACCACGATCAAGTGGGATTTATTCCAGGGCTGCAGGGTTGGTTCAACATCCGCAAATCAATCAATGTGATAGAACACATTAATAAAAGAAAGAACAAGAATCATATGATACTCTCAATAGATGCTGAAAAAGCAATTGACAAAGTACAGTATCCCTTCCTGATCAAAACTCTTCAAAGTGTAGAGAAAGAGGGCACATACCTCAATATTATCAAAGCCATCTATGAAAAAACCACCGCAAATATCATTCTCAATGGAGAACAACTGAAAGCTTTTCCGTTAAGGTCAGGAACACGGCAGGGATGTCCATTATCACCACTGCTATTCAACATAGTACTAGAAGTCCTAGCCTCAGCAATCAGACAACAAAAAGAAATTAAAGGCATCCAAATTGGCAAAGAAGAAGTCAAACTATCACTCTTCTCAGATGATATGATACTATATGTGGAAAACCCCAAAGACTCCACTCCAAAACTGCTAGAACTTGTACAGGAATTCAGTAAAGTGTCAGGATATAAAATCAATGTGCAGAAATCAGTTGCATTTCTGTACACCAACAACAAGACAGAAGAAAGAGAAATTAAGGAGTCAATCCCATTTACAATTGCACTCAAAACTATAAGATACCTAGGAATAAACCTAACCAAAGAGGCTAAGAATCTATACTCAGAAAACTATAAAGTATTCATGAAAGAAATTGAGGAAGACACAAAGAAATGGAAAAATGTTCCATATTCCTGGATTGGAAGAATAAATATTGTGAAAATGTCTATGCTACCTAAAGCAATCTACACATTTAATGCAATCCCTATCAAAATACCATCCATTTTTTTCAAAGAAATGGAACAAATAATCCTCAAATTTATATGGAACCAGAAAAGACCTCGAATAGCCAAAGGAATATTGAAAAAGAAAGCTAAAGTTGGTGGCATCACAATTCCGGACTTCAAGCTCTATTACAAAGCTGTCATCATCAAGACAGCATGGTACTGGCACAAAAACAGACTTATAGATCAATGGAACAGAATAGAGAGCCCAGAAATAGACCCTCAACTCTATGGTCAACTAATCTTCGACAAAGCAGGAAAGAATGTCCAATGGAAAAAAGACAGCCTCTTCAATAAATGGTGCTGGGAAAATTGGACGGCCACATGCAGAAAAATGAAATTGGACCATTTTCCTTACACCACACATGAAAATAGACTCAAAATGGATGAAGGACCTCAATGTGAGAAAGGAATCCATCAAAATCCTTGAGGAGAACGCAGGCAACAACCTCTTTGACCTCAGCCGCAGCAACATCTTCCTAGGAACATCGCCAAAGGCAAGGGAAGCAAGGGCAAAAATGAACTATTGGGATTTCATCAAGATCAAAATCTTTTGCACAGCAAAGGAAACAGTTAACAAAACCAAAAGACAACTGACAGAATGGGAGAAGATATTTGCAAACGACATATCAGATAAAGGGCTAGTATCCAAAATCTATAAGGAACTTAGCAAACTCAACACCCAAAGAACAAACAATCCAATCAAGAAATGGGCAGAGGACATGAACAGACATTTCTGCAAAGAAGACATCCAGATGGCCAACAGACACATGAAAAAGTGCTCCACGTCACTCGGCATCAGGGAAATACAAATCAAAACCACAATGAGTTATCATCTCACACCAGTCAGGATGGCTAAAATTAACAAGTCAGGAAGTGACAGATGCTGGCGAGGAAGCAGAGAAAGGGGAACCCTCCTATACTGTTAGTGGGAATGCAAGCTGGTGCAACCACTCTGGAAAACAGCATGGAGGTTCCTCAAAATGTTGAAAATAGAACTACCCTATGACCCAGCAATTGCACTACTGGGTATTTACCCTAAAGATACAAACATAGTGATCCGAAGGGGCACGTGTACCCGAATGTTTATAGCAGCAATGTCTACAATAGCCAAACTATGGAAAGAACCTAGATGTCTATCAACAGATGAATGGATAAAGAAGATGTGGTATATATACACAATGGAATACTATGCAGCCATCAAAAGAAATGAAATCTTGCCATTTGCGACGACGTGGATGGAACTAGAGGGTATCATGCTTAGTGAAATAAGTCAATTGGAGAAAGACAACTATCATATGATCTCCCTGATATGAGGACATGGAGAAGCAACATGGGGGGTTAGGGGGATAGGAGAAGAATAAATGAAACCAGATGGGATTGGGAGGGAGACAAACCATAAATGACTCTTAATCTCACAAAACAAACTGGGGGTTGCTGGGGTGAGGTGGGGTTGGGAGAGGGGGAGGGGGTTATGGACATTGGGGAGGGTATGTGCTATCATGAGTGCTGTGAAGTGTGTAAACTTGGCGATTCACAGACCTGTACCCCTGGGGATAAAAATACATTATATGTTTATAAAAAAAAAAAATTGGAAGGGGAGGTGAACCATAAGAGACTACGGACTCTGAAAAACAACCTGAGGGTTTTGAAGGGTCAGGGGTGGGAGGTTGGGGGAACAGGTGGTGGGTAATAGGGAGGGCACGTTTTGCATGGAGCACTGGGTGTTGTGCAAAAACAATGAATACTGTTACGCTGAAAAAATAAATAAATTTAAGAAAGGAAAAAAATATCTAGTAACTACATGGAAAAAGTTTGATAAATTTGGTTATTTTAAAAATATTTTGCAAGGCAATAAAATATTGCAAACAAAGTTCTCATCACAAGAAAACAAAATTTTGTGACTAGAATTTGTATTTAGAATTTTGCAACTAGAAATGACAGATGTTAACTATACGTATGGTGACTATCATTTCACAATATACACAACAGGGAATCGTTATGTTGCACAACTAACAGAGTTGACCCTTGAACAAAACAGGTTTAGCTCTACAGGTCCACTTATACATGCATTTTTTACAGTATTGTAGCATAGTACTAAAAAATGTATTTTCTTCAGGATTCTCTTAATATTTTTCCACCTTATTTGATTGTAAGACTATAGAATCTAATACATATAACACACAAAATATGTGTTATTTCACTGTTTACGTTACTGGTAAGGCTTCCAGTCAACAGTAGGCTATTCATAGTTAAGTTCTGGGGCAGTCAGAAGTTATACTCAGATTCTTTTTTTTTTTAATAAACATATTACTACTTTAGTTGTTAATTATGCTTGAATAAAGCTGGGAAGGGGAGAGAAAAAAAATACCACATATACCATGATTCTCTTTATTGGTCAGGAATTCTCCAAAAAGTTTTACATTTATCATCTCATTTCGTTTTCAAAATAATAATTTTCACAAAGGATATAAATACTAGAATATGATAATTCTATGGATGGGGGAAGCACAGAAAGTATAAACAATTTTACCAAGGACATATAGTTAGTAAGGGTTGGAGCCAGAATTCAAACCCTAGCAATATGACTCCAGTTTTAGAACTCTTAACCACTAACTTATGCTTTAGTTTTTTTTAATGTATTTTTTTTACTTTTTTTATTATTATGTTCAGTTAGCCACTGTATAGTACATAATTAGTCCTTGATTTAGTGTTCAATGATTCGTTAGTTAAATATAACACAACACATGCCCTCCTCAATACCCATCACCCTGTTACCCCCTCCCCCATCCACTTCCCCTCTGAAACCCCCAGATTGTTTCTTGGGGCCCATAGTCTCTCATGGTTCATCTCCCTCTCTCATTTCCCCCTCTTTGGGTTTCCCTCCCTTCCCCTATTGTCCTCTGTGCTATTGCTTATGTTCCACATATGAGCAAAAGCACATACTCAGATTTTCAACTGTCCTGCCCCCAATTCCAGTGTTATTCAAGGGTCAACTGTTTAATGTTGTATGTCAATTATACCTCATTTTTTTAATGTATGGCTTTAAATATATCTATTAGAAAAAGAAGGTATAAAATCAATGATTTATGATTCCACTTTAAGAAACTAGAAGAGGGGCGCCTGGGTGGCTCAGTGGTTTAAAGCCTCTGCCTTCAGCTCAGGTCATGATCTCAGGGTCCTGGGATCCAGCCCCGCATCAGGATCTCTGCTCAGCAGCGAGCCTGCTTCCTCCTCTCTCCCTCTCTGCCTGCCTCTCTGCCTACTTGTGATCTCAGTCTGTCACATAAAGAAATAAAATCTTTAAAAAAAGAAACTAGAAGAGGTGGGACCCCTGGGTGGGTGGGTCAGTCAGTTAGGCATCTGCCTTTGGCTCAGGTCTTGATCTCAATCAAGGTCCTGGGATAGAGTCCCACACTGGGCTCCTTGACCATCAGGGAGGCTGCTTCTCCCTCTGCCTGCTCCTCCCCTGGCTTGTGCTCTCTCTTTCTTTCTCTCTCTCTCTGACAAATAAATAAATAAAATCTTTTTAAAAAAAAAAAGAAACTAGAAGAGGAGAAAATTAAACTCAAAGTAAGCAGAGGGGACGCCTGGGTTGTTCAGTTGGTTAGGCAATTGTCTTTGGCTCAGGTCATGATCCCAGGATCCTGGGATCAAGTGCCACACTGGGCTCCCTGCTCCATGGGGAGCCTGCTTCTGCTTCTCCCTCTCCCTCTGCCTGCCGCTTCCCCTGCTTGTGCTTGCGCTCTCTTTCTCTCTCTCAGGTAAATAAATAAAAATAAAATCTTAAAAAATAAAAAAAAATAAGCAGTTAGGAAGAAATGACAAAGAGCCAAAATCAAAAATCAGAACCAGCATAAACAAAAGAAAATTGATAAATCAAAATTTGGGTGTTTGAGGGTGCCTGGCTGACTTGTTGGTAAAGCATGCAACTCTTGATCTTGGTATCATAAGTTCAAGCCCCACATTGGATATAGAGCTTACTTAAAAAAGAATAATAAAAACCTGTTTGTTGGGTTTTTTTTTTATTTATTTATTTGACAGAGAGAGAGAGAGAGAGAGAGATCACAAGTAGGCAGAGAGGCAGGCAGAGAGAGAGGGGGAAGCAGGCTCCCTGCTGAGCAGAGAGCCCGATGTGGGGCTCGATCCCAGGACCCTGAGATCATCACCTGAGCTGAAGGCAGAGGCTTAACCCACTGAGCCACCCAGGCGCCCCCTGTTTGTTGTTTTTTAAAGATTAAAAGATTTTATTTATTTGAGAGAGAGCAAGAAAGAGAGGGATAGAGCACAAGCAAAAGGAGGAGTAGCGGGAAAGGGAAAAGTAGACTCTCCACTGAGCAGGGAGCCCAACATGACCCTGGGATCATGATGAGCTGAAGGCAGATGCTTAACAGACTGAGCCAGCCAGTCACCCCAAAAATTGGGATTCTTTTTAAGAGATCAGTAAACTAAATTCCTATAAAGATCAATCAAGTCAAAAAAAAAAAAGGGGGGGGGAGAGAGAGAGAAAGAGAAAGCACAGATTACTAACATCAGGACTAAAAGTGGGATAAAAACACAGATCATATACACATTAAAAGGATAGCAAAGGAATATTATGAAAAAATAAAAAAAAATCATGAGCAATCTTATGCCACTAAATTTTACAAATTAAATGGACAAATTTTTTGAATTACATAATTTACCAAAACTTTAATATGCATTAAAGGAAACCGAATTTGTTTTCAAAAATCTTTCTACAAAGGAAACGCTAGGCCCAAGTAGTTTTGCTTGTAAATTCTATCAAACATTTAAGGAAAAAATAATGCTTATCCCATATAAACACTTCCAGAAAAACAGAGGAAACAATTCCCAACTCATTTTATGGGGCTAGAATGAACCTAATACCAAACCCTGACAAAGACTACACAAGAAAATAAAATTACAGATCACTATCCCTCCAGAAAAAGATGCATAATACTTAACAAATATTAGTACATCAGGAGTGCCTGGGTGGCTCAGTTGGTTAAGTATCCAACTCTTGATTTCAGCTCAGGTCATGATCTCGGGGTCATAAGATCAAGCCCTGTGCCTCAGGCTCCGTGCTGGGGATGGAGCCTGCTTAAGATTCTCTCCTCCCCTCTTCCTCCATCCTTTTCCCCTCTCTAAAACATATATACACACACACACACATATATATGTAAGTCAAATTCAGCAATAATTTAAAATAATACATCATGAACAAGCAGGGTTTATTTTAAGAATGCAAGATTGGCTTAACTTCTTAAAATCAATGTAATTTACCATATTCATGGAATAAACACTATGATTATTTCATAGATGAAGAAAAGATACTTGACAAAATTAATTAGTCATTCCTGATTTAAAAAAAAAAACTCTCACAAACTAAGGAATAGGAATGAATGCCCTCAATCTGATTAAGAGCATTATCAAAAAACTTACAGCTATAACCTTAATAGTGAAATAAACACTTACTCCATAAGATAGGGAAAGAGACAAAGATGTCCACTCTCACTCCTTCTAATCAACATTGTACTAGAGATCCTAGCCAGTATAGGAAGATGAAAAAAGAAATAAAAGGCATACAGGTTAGTTGAAGCAATAAATTGTCTTTGTTAGCAAATGACATTATTGTCTACGCAAAAATTTTTAAAAACCCTACAAAGTAACTACTAGAACTAATAACTGAATTTAGCAAGATTGCAGACAGGAGGGCAATTTTTTTTTTTAAAGTAGGCTCCATGCCCAGCATGGAGCCCAATGTGGGGCTTGAACTCACAAGCCCCTGATCCTAAGATCAAGACCTGAACAGATGAAGACTTGGATGCTTAACCAACTAAAACACCCAGGCATCACCATTAGGGCAATTTTTTTTTTTAAATCAAATCAATTGTCTTTCCATATACTAAGAGCAAACAACTATAAACTAAAACTTCAAGGGCACCTGGGTGGCTCAATTGTTGGGCATCTACCTTCAGCTCAGGGCATGATCCCAGGGTTCTGGGATCAAGCCCCATGTCGGGTGGGGCCTGCTCTGTGAGCTTGCTTCTCCCTCTGTCTGCTGCTCCTCCTGCTTGTGCTCTCTGTCAAATAAATAAATAAATAAAATCTTTTTTTTTAAATAATAAAAAATAAAACTTCAAAACAATTCAATTAGCAATTGTGTTAACCACAAAATATGCAGAAATAAACTTAACAATTGATATGCTATACCTCCACAATGAAAGCTATAAAATATGACTGAGAACAATTGTTAAAAACCCAAATAAATGGAAAGATATAGTGTTTAAGAATCCAAGAACTCAATATTGTTAAGATGACAATTCTCTCGGGGCACCTGGATGGCCCAGTGGGTTAAAGCCTCTGCTTTCGGCTCAGGTCATGATCCTGGGGTCCTGGGATGGAGACCCGCCATCAGGCTCTCTGCTCAGTGGGGACCCTGCTTCCTCCTCTCTCTCTGTGCCTGCCTCTCTGCCTACTTGTGATCTCTGTCTGTCAAATAAATAAATAAAATCTTTTTAAAAAATGACAATTCTTTCAAAATTAATCTATACCTTCAATGTAACCCAAGCTGAGTCCAAAATGTATGGGGGTATACAAAGGACCAGAGAGCCAAAATAATCTAAAAAAGAAAAGTAAAATTGGAGACTTGCATTAACTGACTTAAGAGCTATTATAAAGCTATAGCAGTCAAAACAATGTGGTATTGGCATAAGGACAGGCAAATAGGTGGATGGAATAGACAATAAGAGTGCAGAAATAGTCTCACTTATATATGATCAATTAATTTCTGACAAAGCTATAAAAACAACTAAATGGGAAAAGGAAAGCCCTCTCATAAATGGGGCTGGCACAAGTAGATAGTCATCTGGGGGGGGGGATGAAATTTGACTCTGCCTCACACCATAAATAAAATGTAATTTGAGAAGGATCATATACCTAAACATAAAGCTAAAATTATAAAGCTTCCAGAAAAAAAAAAAAAAACAGAAGAATATCTCTTTAACATGGTAGCCAACAGAAATTTGTTGGACAGGACACAGAAAACATAAACTTTTTTAAAAAATTTTTTTAATTTTATTTTTTATAAACATAAAATGTATTTTTATCCCCAGGGGTAGGTCTGTGAATCGCCAGGTTACACACTTCACAGCACTCACCATAGCACATACCCTCCCCAATGTCCATAACGCCACCCCTTCTCCCTACCCTCCTCCCCCCAGCAACGCTCAGTTTGTTTTGTGAGATTAAGAGTAACTTATGGTTTCTCTCCCTCCTGATCCCATCTTCTTTCATTTATTCTTTTCCTACCCCCCATGTTGCATCTCCACTTCCTCATATCAGGGAGATCATATGATAGTTGTCTTTCTCCGATTGACTTATTTCACTAAGCATGATACCCTCTAGTTCCATCCATGTCATCACAAATGGCAAGATTTCATTTCTTTTGATGGCTGTATAGTATTCCATAGTATTCCATTGTGTATATATACCACATCTTCTTTATCCATTCATCTGTTGATGGACATCTAGGTTCTTTCCATAGTTTGGCTATTGTAGACATTGCTGCTATAAACATCTGGATGCACGTGCCCCTTCAGATCACTACATTTGTATCTTTAGGGTAAATACCCAGTAGTGCAATTGCTGGGACATAGGATAGTTCTATTTTCAACTTTTTAAAGAACCTCCATGGTGTTTTCCAGAGTGGTTGCACCAGCTTGCATTCCCACTAACAGTATAGGAGGGTTCCCCTTTCTCTGCTTCCTCGCCAGCATCTGTCATTCCCTGACTTGTTAATTTTAGCCATCTTGACTGGTGTCAGGTGATATCTCATTGTGGTTTTGATTTGTATTTCCCTGATGCCAAGTGATGTGGAGCACTTTTTCATGTGTCTGTTGGCCATCTGGATGTCTTCTTTGCAGAAATGTCTGTTCATGTCCTCTGCCCATTTCTTGATTGGATTGTTTGTTCTTTGGGTGTTGAGTTTGCTAAGCTCTTTATAGATTTTGGATACTAGCCCTTTTTCTGATATGTCGTTTGCAAATATCTTCTCCCATTCTGTCAGTTGTCTTTTGGTTTTGTTAACTGTTTCCTTTGCTGTGCAAAAGATTTTGATCTTGATGAAATCCCAATAGTTCATTTTTGCCCTTGCTTCCCTTGCCTTTGATGATGTTCCTAGGAAGATGTTGCTGCGGCTGAGGTTGAAGAGGTTGCTGCCTGTGTTCCCCTAAAGGATTTTGATGGATTCCTTTCTCACATTGAGGTGCTTCATCCATTTTGAGTCTATTTTCATGTGTGGTGTAAGGAAAATGGTCCAATTTCATTTTTCTGCATGTGGCTGTCCAATTTTCCCAACACCATTTATTGAAGAGGCTGTCTTTTTTCCATTGGACATTCTTTCCTGCTTTGTTGAAGATTAGTTGACCATAGAGTTGAGGGTCGATTTCTGGGCTCTCTATTCTGTTCCACGGATGTATCTGTTTTTGTGCTAGTACCATACTGTCTTGATGATGACAGCTTCGTAATAGAGCTTGAAGTCTGGAATTGTGATGCCACCAACTTTGGCTTTCTTTTTCAATATTCCTTTGGCTATTCAAGGTCTTTTCTGGTTCCATATAAATTTTAGGATTATTTGTTCCATTTCTTTGAAAAAAATGGGTGGGATTTTGATAGGGAATGCATTCAATGTGTAGATTGCTTTAGGTAGCATAGACATTTTCACAATATTTGTTCTTCCAATCCAGAAGCATGGAACATTTTTCCATTTCTTTCTGTCTTCCTCAATTTCTTTCATGAATACTTTATAGTTTTCTGAGTATAGATTCTTAGCCTCTTTGGTTAGGTTTATTCCTAGGTATCTTGTAGTTTTGGGTGCGATTGTAAATGGGATTGACTCCTTAATTTCTCTTTCTTCTGTCTTGTTGTTGGTGTACAGAAATGCAACTGATTTCCGTGCATTGATTTTTATATCCTGACACTTTACTAAATTCCCGTACAAGTTCTAGCAGTTTTGGAGTGGAGTCTTTGGGGTTTTCCACATATAGTATCATATCATCTGTGAAGAGTGATAGTTTGACTTCTTCTTTGCTGATTTGGATGCCTTTAATTTCCTTTTGTTTTCTGATTGCTGAGGCTAGGACTTCTAGTACTATGTTGAATAGCAGTGGTGATAATGGATACCCCTGCCATGTTCCTGACCTTAACGGAAAAGCTTTCAGTTGTTCTCCATTGAGAATGATATTTGCAGTGGGTTTTTCATAGATGGCTTTGATAATATTGAGGTATGTGCCCTCTATCCCTACACTTCGAAGAGTTTTGATCAGGAAGGGATGCTGTACTTTGTCAAATGCTTTTTCAGCATCTATTGAGAGTATCATATGGTTCTTGTTCTTTCTTTTATTAATGTGTTCTATCACATTGATTGATTTGCAGATGTTGAACCAACCTTGCAGCCCTGGAATAAATCCCACTTGGTCGTGGTGAATAATCCTTTTAATGTACTGTTGAATCCTATTGGCTAGTATTTTGGTGAGAATTTTTGCATCTGTTTTCATCAAGGATATTGGTTTGTAGTTCTCTTTTTTGATGGGATCCTTGTCTGACTTTGGGATCAAGGTGATGCTGGCCTCATAAAATGAGTTTGGAAGTTTTCCTTCCATTTCAATTTTTGGAACAGTTTCAGGAGAATAGGAATTAATTCTTTAAATGTTTGGTAGAATTCCCCTGGGAAGCTGTCTGGCCCTGGGCTTTTGTTTGTTTGGAGATTTTTGATGACTGTTTCAATCTCCTTACTGGTTATGGGCCTGTTCACGTTTTCTATTTCTTCCTGGTTCAGTTGTGGTAGTTTATATGTCTCTAGGAATGCATCCATTTCCTCCAGATTGTCAAATTTGTTGGCGTAGAGTTGCTCATAGTATGTTCTTATAATTGTTTGTATTTCTTTGGTGTTGGTTGTGATCTCTCCTCTTTCATTCATGATTTTATTTATTTGGGTCCTTTCTCTTTCCTTTTGGATAAGTCTGGCCAGGGGTTTATCAATCTTATTAATTCTTTCAAAGAACCAGGTCCTAGTCATTGATTTGTTCTATTCTTTTTGTTTGTTTGTTTGTTTGTTTCTATTTCATTGATTTCTGCTCTGATCTTCATGATTTCTCTTCTCCTGCTGGGTTTAGGCTTTCCTTCTTGTTCTTTCTTCAGCTCCTTTAGGTGTAGGGTTAGGTTGTGTATTTGAGACCTTTCTTGTTTCTTGAGAAAGGCTGTACCACTATATATTTTCCTCTCAGGACTGCCTTTGCTTTGTCCCACAGATTTTGAACCATTGCATTTTCATTATCATTTGTTTCCATGAATTTTTCAATTCTTTAATTTCCAGGTTGACCCATTCATTCTTTAGAAGGATGCTGTTTAGTCTCCATGTATTTGGGTTCTTTCCAAATTTCCTCTTGTGATTGAGTTCTAGCTTCAGAGCATTGTGGTCTGAAAATATGCCGGGAATGATCTCAATCTTTTGATTGAATCTGTTGAGACCTGATTTATGACCCAGGATGGGATCTATTCTGGAGAAGGTTCCATGTGCCCTAGAGAAGAATGTGTATTCTGTTGCTTTGGGATGAAATGTTCTGAAAATATCTGTGATGTCCATCTGGTCCAGTGTGTCATTTAAGGCCTTTATTTCCTTGTTGATCTTTTGCTTGGATGATCTGTCCATTTCAGTGAGGGGAGTGTTCAAGTCCCCTACTATTATTGTATTATTATTTGATGTGTTTCTTTGATTTTGTTATTAATTGTTTATATAGTTGGCTGCTCCCACGTTAGAGGCATAGATATTTAAAACTGTTAGATCTTCTTGTTGGACAGACCCTTTGAGTAGGATATAGTGTCCTTCCTCATCTCTTATTATAGTCTTTGGCTTAAAATCTAATTGATCTAAGGATTGCCACCCCACCTTTTTTCTGATGTCCATTAGCACTGTAAATTGTTTTCCACCCCCTCACTTTAAATCTGGAGGTGTCTTCGGGTATAAAATGAGTTTCTTGTAGGCAACATACTGATGGGTTTTGTTTTTTTATCCATTCTGATACCCTGTGTCTTTTGATTGGGGCATTTAGCCCATTAACATTCAACATATTGAGAGATATGAATTTAGTGCCATTGTAAGGTGACTGTTACTGTATATTGTCTCTGTTTTTTCTGATCTACTACTTTTAGGTTCTCTCTTTGCTTAGAGGACCCCTTTCAATATTTCCTGTAGAGCTGGTTTGGTGTTTGCAAATTCTTTCAGTTTTTGTTTGTCCTGGAAGCTTTTTATCTCTCCTTCTATTTTCAATGATAGCCTAGCTGGATAGAGTATTCTTGGCTGCATGTTTTTCTCATTTAGTGCTCTGAATATATCATGCCAGTTCTTTCTGGCCTGCCAAATCTCTGTGGATAAGTCTGCTGCCAATCTAATATTTTTACCATTGTATGTTACAGACTTCTTTTCCCAGACTGCTTTCAGGATTTTCTCTTTGTCACTAAGACTTGTAAATTTTACTACTAGGTGATGGGGTATGGACCTATTCTTGTTGATTTTGAGGGGGGTTCTCTGCACCTCCTGGATTTTGATGCTTGTTCCCTTTGCCATATTAGGGAAATTCTCTCCAATAATTCTCTCCAATATACCTTCTGCTCCCCTCTCTCTTTCTTCTTCTTCTGGAATCCCAATTATTCTAATGTTGTTTTGTCTTATGGTGTCACTTATCTCTTGAATTCGCCCCTCATGGACCAGTAGCTGTTTGTCCCTCTTTTGCTCAGGTTCTTTTCTCTGTCATTTGGTCTTCTATATCACTAATTCTTTCTTCTGCCTCATTTATCCAACAGTAAGAGCCTCCATTTTTTATTGCACCTCATTAATAGCTTTTTTTATTTCAACTTGGTTAGATTTTAGTTCTTTTATTTCTCCAGAAAGGGCTTTTATATCTCCAGAGAGGGTTTCTCTAATATCTTCCATGCCTTTTTCGAGCCTGGCTAGAATCTTGAGAATCGTCATTCTGAACTCTAGATCTGACATATTACCAATGTCTGTATTGATTAGGTCCCTAGCCTTCAATACTGCCTCTTGTTCTTTTTTGTGTGTGAGTTTTTCCGCCTTCTCATTTCATCCAGATAAGAGTATATGAAGGAGCAAATAAAATACTAAAAGGATGGCAAAGATCCCAGGAAAATGCACTTTAACCAAATCAGAAGAGATCCCAAATCATGAGGGGGAGAAAGGGGATAAAAAGAAGTTCAGAAAAAAAAAATTAAAAAAAGAAAATAAAGGAAAAAATAAATAAAATATATATATATATATCTATATATATCTATATCTATATCTATATATATATATATTAGACTGGTGACTAGAACAGGGTCACCCACTTAATTTTGGGAGTATTTTGGTCTCTTAGAAGAAACTACCTCCCAAAATTTTAAAGAATGAAAAACGTATATAAGGGTAAACACAATGAAGGGATGGAATATGTCTATAACGATGAAAAAAAAATTTTTTTAATTTCTAAAAAAGGAGTTGATAAAGTAAGTTGGTTGGGAGAATAAAGAAAAAGAAAGTGGAGAGAATTTGCTCAGCCTGGAGACTAGAACAAGCCCGGAGCTAGATTTAGGGTATATTTTGATCTATTAAGAGAAGTTGTACCCCAGATTTTTTAGAAGAAAAAACCCTATGTGTATACAAAAAATAAAGTTAAATACAATGAAGGATAAAATATGACTATAATAATGAAGTTTCAAAAAAGATGATTATTTTTTAATGAAAGGTATTGTTAAGATAAACTAGTTAAAAAACGTTAAAAAAGAACAGGGTAAAAGTTAAAAAAAATTAGCAGAAGAAAAAAAAATAAAGTTAAAAAAATTAACTGTAAGGCTAAAGAATCGTGGGGAGAAAGCCATGAGTTCCGTGCTTTGCTTTCTCCTCCTCTGGAATTCCGCTGCTCTCCTTGGTAAGTGAACTCGGTCTTGGCTGGCTTTCTTGTTGATCATCTAGGGGAGAGGCCTGCTGTAGTGGTTCTCAAGTGTCTTTGCCTGAGGCAGAATTGCACCGCCCTTACCAGGGGCCAGGCTAAGTCATCCGCTCAGGTTCCCTTTTGGGAGATTTTGTTCCCTGAATGCTTTCCATAGAGTTCCGGAGAATGGGAATGAAAATGGTGACCTCCCACTCTCCGGCCCAGAGGAGCCGAGAGCTCAGGGCCCCACTCCTCAGTGCACCCTCAGAGAAAAGCGCCCAATCACTCCCATCTCCCTGGCTTCCAGCTGTGCTCCGAGTTCACCCAGCTGCAACTGGTTCAAGGTAACCCCGAGCTGAGAGCTCACTCCTTGGTTCTGTCTCTGTAGCCGGCTTCCCCGCTCTAATAACTGCAAGCTCTGTGACACTAAGACACCCCCGATCTTTCTGTGACCCTGTGGGACCTGGGGCCATGCTGACTCCGTGTGGGCTTCACCCCGGTTTAGCCTCTGGAGCGATGTCACTCAGTGGAGCAGACTTTTAAAAGTCCTGATTTTTTTTTTTTTTTATCAATTTGTAAAAAGATCATTTCTTTTTTATTTTTATTTTTATTTTTTTAAATTTCTTTTCAGCATAACAGAATTCAAAAGTCCTGATTTCATGCTCCGTTGCTCGGCCGCTTGCCGGGAGCCGGCCCCTCCCCCCGCGGTCTATCTTCCCGTTGCTTTGGATTCACTTCTCCGCCAGTCCTACCTTTCAGAAAGTGGTCGATTTTCTGTTTCTAGAATTGCTGTTCTTCTTCTCTTCCATCTCCCATTGGATTTGTAGGTGTTTGCAATGTTTAGATAAGCTATCAAGCTGATCTCCTGCTACTTGATGTAGTCTCAGCCTGCTACTTCTCCGTCATCTTGATTCCTCCCCCCAACAGTAAACGTTTTTAAAAAGACAAGTGAGGGGCGCCTGGGTGGCTCAGTGGGTTAAAGCCTCTGCCTTTCACTCGGGTCATGATCCCAGGGTCCTGGGATCGAGCCCCGCGTCGAGCTCTCTGCTTGGCAGGGAGCCTGCTTCCTCCTCTCTCTCTCTCTGCCTGCCTCTCTCCCTACTTGTGATCTCTATCTGTCAAATAAATAAAATCTTAAAAAAAAAAAAGACTAGTGAAACATCATCAAATTAAATTCTTTATAAGAAAAATTAAGTGAATAGGCAAGCCACAGAATGGCAGAAATATTTATAAAATATATGTATGACAAAGGACTTACATCTAAAATAAGGAACTACTTGACTCTTAATCTCACAAAACAAACTGAGGGTTGCTAGGGGGAGGGGGGTTGGGGGGTTATGTACATTGGGGAGGGTATGTGCTATGGTGAATGCTGTGAAGTGTGTAAACCTGTCGATTCTCAAACCTGTACCCCTGGGGATAAAAATACACTATATGTTTATTAAAAAAATAAAAATTAAAAAAAAATAAAAATAGGGGCACCTGGGTGGCTCAGTGGTTAAGCCGCTGCCTTCGGCTCAGGTCATGATCTCAGGGTCCTGGGATCCAGCCCCGCATGGGACTCTCTGCTCAGCAGGGAGCCTGCTTCCTTCCCCTCTCTCTGCCTGCCTCTCTGCCTACTTGTGATCTCTCTCTGTCAAATAAATAAAAAATCTAAAAAATAAATAAATAAATAAAAATAAAATAAGGAACTACTACAACTCAGTAATAAAAAAACAAATGACCCAAGTTAAAAATAGACAAAAGACTTCAATAACCATTCTGCAAAAGATGTACAACTAGCCAATAAACATGTATAAAGATACCAAGGGAAACAAGTCAAAGTGGTCAAAAGATACAAACATACAGTCGTAAGATAAATAAGTTCTGGAGATGTAATATACAGCATGGTGACTATAGTTAACAACACTATACTGTGTATTTGAAAGTTGCTAAGAGAGTAGATCTTAAAAGTTCTCATCACAGGAAAAAATATTTTTAACTATGTGAGGTGATATACAGAGGTATGTGAGGTGATTACAGAGGTAATCATTTTGCATTATATACATATGTCTATTATGTTGTACACCCTAAACTAATATAATGTTCCATGTTAATTTATCTCAATAAGACTTGAAAAAAAATCAAACCTAAAAGGAAACATGCTCTTTAAAATGGTACAAATAAGTAAATAGATAAAGATACTCCACCTCTTTCGTTCACTGGGGAAATGTAATATGAGAAACCACACACATCACTAGAGTGCTAAAAACAAAGAGACTGAAAACTGCACTGCAAAGGATATGGCACGACAAAACTTGAGTATATTGCTATGGAACACACTCCTACATACTCCCAGATATTGACTCAAGAGAAATGAATACATATATCCACAAAAAGACTTTACAAGAACATTCATTGCAGCTTTATTCAAAACAGCCCAAAACTACAAACAATCTTAAATGAAGGGACATGTGAGAACTTTCTGGGGTGACGGAAATGTTCTGCATCTTGATAGAGGAATGAGTAACACAGGTATAAGCATTTGTCAAAACTTACCAAATTAAGAAAAAAACTTATCAAATTGAATACTTGAGAATTTTGTATTTTAATCTATGTAATTATTAACTTAAAAATATACTGAATTCTATGGGTGCCTGGGTGGCTCAGTTGGCTAAAGCAACTGCCTCTGGCTCAGGTCATGATCCTGGAGTTCCAGGATCGAGTCCTGCATCAGGCTCCCTGCTAAGCAGGGAGCCTGCTTCTCCCTCTGACCCTCCCCTTTCTCAAACTCTCTCTCTCTCTCAAATAAATAAATAAAATGTTTAAATATATATATACACACATATATGTATATATAGACTATATATACATATATACATATATTTATACATACATATATAAATATATTTATTTATAAATATATAGATACACATATAGTCTATATATACATATATGTGTATATATATGTAACTTTACTTCTTGCAGTACTAGGTATCAGCAATTCTGAAAATATTTTCTGTGCATTCTGCCCAGATCTTAGTTTATTGATACCATTTTCTACAATAGGGAAACTGGGCTGCTTGAAGAAATGGCTGATTCCAGAACAGAGAAAGTAAAAAATAAGCTAGAAAAACAACTCGTGCTTGAGAGTACTTAAAAAATAGTGGGGAAATAACACAAGGACACAGGGAACAACTTGAAGGTATTCACACTGATCCAAGTTTTTAATCTCTTCATCAAAAATAAATAATGACAGGAATGGGTTATAACCCACTAAATAAAATAAAGTCCAGAATGATATAAATATATAAATGGATGCAGAATATATGTGAATAAATACATGAGCATATATATTTCAATAAATAAGCATGTATATATAATAAAATCTCTTCCTTAGAATTAAAGAGTGTAGAAAAAATTATAGAGCTAGAAGATCATTATTGATAAAACCAGTGGGTAAAAGTTTGATGAGGAACAAGATATTTATGTGATCCTAAAGTGTCTCCACACAAATTACTTATTAATCATGAAGGGAAAAAAATTGTAACTTTATAGTAGAGAAACTAGGTGGGCACCAACTAAACTAAATAATTAAACATCACCAATACTAGGACATACCAGTATCATGCACCCCTGATATGATGGATTGAAAAAGACAATATCATTTCTGTAAGATTCCTACCAAAAATAGATAATCTATATGTAATCATGAGGAATAATCAGACAAACACAAACTTAAGGACATTCTATAAAATAGCTAGGCTGTACTCTTCAAAAAAAATCCAGGTCAAGAGTAAACAAACCAAAAAAAAGTGTTCTAAATTAAGAGAAACTTCAGAGCAACTAAATTTAATGTGATTATCAATTGGATCCTAGACCAGGGAAAAAGATTATTGGGACAGCTGACAAAATTGAGCATGGACTAGGAATAATATAATAATAGCATTATATTAATTTTAACTGTCCTGATTTTGAGAGCTGTACTGTGATTATATTTTTTAAATGTCCTTGTTTCTTAGGTAATAAGCTAATTTGTTTAGATGTGAGGAGCCATCATTTTCCACCTTACATATAGTTCAGAAAAATATGCATATATACAATTATCCATAAAAAGAAAATGATAAAGCAAAGGGGGCAAAATGTAAAAAATTGGTGAATCTGGGTGAAGGTTAAATAGCAGATCTCTAAATTACTATGCAACATTCCTATCAGTTTGAAATTTTGGCAAAACAAAGAGGTATCCACCACTTCAATCAGTCAATCAGTCAATCAATCAAAAATAGGAGTTCAGGGCTGGATGCAATCAACCCAGTAAGTTCAGGAAACTATAACGTTTGGTATAACTGGTACACACTGTGACAACAGGGTTCCAGCAAAAAATAAGATGGTAAGCTTGAATTGGGAAAACTACAAGAAAAATTAATAAATGGAGTACTTACAAAGGTATGGAAAGCTCCATTTCCATTCTAGGCCAAAACTTCAAGACAGAACTCTGTGAAAAGGTCTGCATAACAAGAGCAGAGAATTTTAGGTAGAGCTAAGCTGAATAACTCCACAGGGAGGGACCTGAAACATAAACACTTTCCTCCCACTCTCCAGTCTGCCACCCATGTTACCTATTAGCCAAACCCAATTAGAAGCCTAAGATCAAGGGAGTTTTGCATAGTTCATACTGGTCAGTCTCCAGGAGACAAATAGTAAAGAAGAATGGAGAGTGGATCTGGAGAAGCAAACAGAAGATATCCAGGATACAAGTGGACAGGGATGGGAAAGAGAGTAAGAGTGTGGGAAAATGAGAACAAGAGAGAGAATGAGAATGAACATGATGCAGAATAAATATTAAGATCAGGACTTAAATATTAGGTAACATATTGAGTTTTAATTGCCTTTGAGGTAGCTGAGGGGCGAAGTCCATCAGGAAGACCTATACTCAAGACTCAAGGTTTAGGAGCTAGATCTTTGTTTACAGACAAGACTGCCTAAGTAGCACAAACAGAAGAGCAGTGAAAGAGAAGAGGGGCACCCAAGCTAAGAGACACTTGCCATTTTTTCACTATTCATTTATTTTTCATACAATTCATCTGTTTTTCTCCCTGTCACTCCACTGGATGTACACTTAATAAGGACACTCTTCATTGCTTACCTTTTTCATGCTCTTTAGAGTATTACTTATTAAAAACTTTAAATATCTCTCTTTGCATTTTTCTTTTTTTTAAATATTTTATTTATTTGATAGAAGGAGAGATAATGAGAGAGGGAACACAAGCATGGGGAGTGGGAGAGGGAGAAGCAAGCTCTTTGCAGAGCAGGAAGCCTGATATAGGGCTCAATTCCAGGCCCCTGGGATCATGACCTGAGTTGAAGGCAGACGCTTAATGACCGAGTTACCCAGGCACCCCTGCATTTTTTTTTCCTAATACCACTTTTTTTTGGCTTTCCTTCCACCTCAATCATTCTCTCTACCTCTTTTGTGGGGACTTCCCTCTACCCTCCATATCTGCAACCATTCCACCTGCAATGTTGATGTTCTCTATGGTTCTATCCTTAGCTCTCATCAGAAACCATGAAGGCAGTGGAATACATATTTAGAGCACTGAAAAAAAAAACTGTAAATCAGGAACTCTAGATCCAGCAAAAGTATCCTCCAAGAATGAATAGAGATGAAAACATTTCAAAATAAACAAAAACAAAGAGAATTCATCATTAGTAGACATGCTATACAAGAAATGCTAAAGAGCATACATGTAGGCTGAAATGAAAGGACACTAGACAGAGACGAAATCACAAGGAAAATTAGAAAATATTTAAGACAAATACAATACAAAACATAATATTCCAAAATTCATGAAGTACAGCTAAAGCAGTACTTAGTGGGGAATTTATAGCTGCAAAATGCCTATAGTAAACAAGAAGAGAAATCTCAACTCAATAGCCTAGCCTTGTACCTTAAGAAACTAGAAAAAGGAAAGCAAACTAAACCCAAAGTGAGCATGTGGAAGGAAATAATAAATATCAGAGCAGATATGGAAAAAAACAGAGAATAGAAAAATAGAGAAAATCACAAAACCAAACTTTGGTTGAGATAAGCTCACATGGCAAACCTTTAGCTAAACTGACCAAGAAAGAGAAAAGATTCAAATTACTAAAATTGGAAATGAAAGCAGAGGCCATTACTATAGACCTTACAGAAATAAAAAGAATTATAAGAAGAAACAATGAGCAATTGTACACTAACAAATTAGATAAGCTAAATGAAATGAAATTCCTAGAAAGATGACAAACTGATTCAAGGGGAAAAGAATATCTGAATAGACCTCTAATAAGTAAAGAGGTTAAATTAGTAATTTTATTTTCTTTAAGGTTTCACTTATTTATTTATTTGGGAGAGAAAGCACGAGGGGGAGAAGCAGCAGAAGGAGAAGCAGGCTCACCACTGAGCAGGGAGCCCAACTCAAGGCTCGATCCCAGGACCCCAAGATCATGACCTGAGCAAAAGGCAGACACTTGACTGACTGAGCTACCCAGGTGCCCTCCCCCAGTGATATTTATTAAACTCAATCCAGCAACATGTAAAAAGAATTATACACCATGACCTACTGAGGTTTATCCCATGAATGCAAGTTTTTCAACACACACAAAAAAAATCAATATAATACACCATATTAATAAAGGACAAAAACAACACAATCATCTCAATAGGTGCAGGAAAAGTACTCAACAAGATCCAATAGCCTTCATGATAAAAAACACTCAGCAACTAGTAAGAGAGCTTCCTCAATATGATACAGCGCATCTGTGAAAAATCCCCAACTAACATTAACAAACTTAATGGTGAACTGAAAGGTTCTGTTCTCACCACTTCTACTCAATATTGTATTGGAGATTCTAAGCCAGGACAATTAAGGAAGAAAAATAAATAAAAGGCATCCAGATTAGAAAGGAAGAAGCAAAATTTTTCAGATGACGTGAACTTATGTATAGAAAATCTTAAAGAATCCATAAATAAATTATTAGGGCTAATAAACAGATTCAGCAAGGTTGCAGGTAACAGATAAGTATACAAAAATTAATTGTATTGGGCGCCTGGGTGGCTCAGTGGGTTAAGCCGCTGCCTTCAGCTCAGGTCATGATCTCAGGGTCCTGGGATCGAGTCCCAAATAGGGCTCTCTGCTCAGCAGGGAGCCTGCTTCCCTCTCTCTCTCTGCCTCTCTATCTACTTGTGATCTCTCTCTGTCAAATAAATAAATAAAAATCTTAAAAAAATTAATTGTATTTCGGGGCGCATGAGTGGCACAGTTAAAACTTTCAACTTATGGTTTTGGCTCAGATCTGATCTCAGAGTTGTGGGATCAGGCCCAGCAATGGTCTCCGCACTCTGCACAGAGTCTACTTGAGTTTCTCTCTCCCTCTCCCTCTACCCCTTTCCCTACCTCTCTCAAATGAATAAATAAATCTTTTTTTTTTTAAGATTTTTTTTTTTTTATTTATTCATTTGACAGAGAGAGAGATCACAAGTAGGCAGAGAGGCAGGCAGAGAGAGGAGGAAGCAGGCTCCCCGCGGAGCAGAGAGCCCGACGCGGGGCTCGATCCCAGGACCCTGAGATCATGACCCGAGCCGAAGGCAGCGGCTTAATCCACTGAGCCACCCAGGCGCCCCTAAATAAATCTTTTTTAAAAAATAACTGTATTTCAATAAACTAGCAATGAATAATCCATACATGAAATTGAGGGGGAAATTCCATTTATAATAGTATCAAAAAGAATAAAATACTTAGGAACAAATCCAACTGAAGAAATGCCAGACTTGGACACTACACTATAAAACGTTGTTGAAGAAAACTACAGAAGACCTAAATAAATGAAAAGACATCCCATGTTCATTAAGGAGTGCACTTGTGATGAGCACCAGGTGATGTATGGAAGTGCTGAATTGACCTAAAAGATTCAATATAATCCCCATCAAAAATACAGGTGCCTTTGTGGGGGTGGGGGGCAGGAATTGACAAGCCAATCTTAAAACTCATATATAAAAGCAATGGACCCAGAATAACCAAAACAATGTGAAAAAGAGGGACAAAGTTGAAGGATGCACACTTCCAATTTCAAAACATTCTATGCAGCTACCATAATCAAAACTGTGTAGTACTAGCATAAGAGACATTTTGAACACAAGTGCCAATACAATTAAATGAGGAAAGAATAGTCTTTTGACACAAGTGAAACAACCAGATATCCACACGCAAAAAATTTAAATTGTGCCCCTTATTTACACCTTAAATAAAAATAAACTCCAATAGGGGCCTCTGGGTGGCTCTGTCAGTTAGACGTCTGACTTCAGCTCAGGTCATGATCACAGGGCCCTGGGATCAAGTTCTGCATCAGGCTTCCTACTCAGCAGAGAGTCTGCTTGTGCCTCTGACTCTGCTGTTCCCCCTACTTGTGCTCTCTTTGTCTCTCTCTCAAATAAATAAAAGTCTTTAATAAAATAAAATAAACTCCAATAGAACAAAGACCTAAATGGAAGAGCTAAAACTACAAATGCTTCGAAGAAAATATAGTTGTAAATCTTTATGACCTTGGTTTAGGAAATAATTTCTTAAATGTGATGCCAAAAATATAAGCAACTAAAGGAAAAAATCAGATAAACTAGACTTCATCAAAATGAAAAGTTTTGTACTTCAAATATATGTCTAGTAAAGTGAAAAGACAACCCACACAGAAGAAAATATTTATAAATTTATGTCTGTTAAAAAAAAAATTTATGTCTGATAAATCTCTAATATTCAGAAAATATTTTTAAATTCTTACAATTTAACTATAAAAAGAAAATACAGGGGCTTGGGTTGCCTGGGTGGCTCAGTAGTTAATCATCTGCCTTCAGCTCAGGTTATGATCCCAGCATCCTGTGATCAAGCCAGGAGTCAGACACCTTGCTCAGCCTGCTTCTCCTTCTCCAGCTACCCCTGCTTGTGTTCCCTCTCTCACTGTCTCTCTGTGTCAAATAAATAAATAAAATCTTAAAAAAAAAAAAAAAGTAAATACATGGGCTTGAATAGACACAAAGGATCAGAATAGATATTTCTCCAAAGACAAAAGTGGCCAACGAATGCATGAAAAAATGTTCAACATAATTAGTCACTAGAAAAGTGCAGAACAAAACCACAGAGAAATACTACTTTATACCTACTATGATGGCTTTAATCAAAAAGATGGATAATAACAAGAACAGATGAGGATTTGGAGAAACTGGAACCCTTAGGCATTTCTGGTGGGAATGGACTTACCATATGGACTTACCATATGACTCAGCAATTCCACTCCTAAGTGTATATCCAAGAGAAGTGAAAACATGCTCATGGTAAAAACTTGTATAAATATGTTCAGAGTACTAGAGGGTATTATGCAAAGTGAAATAAGTCAAACAGAGAAAAACAATTATCATAATTTCACTCATATCTGGAATTTAAGAAACAAAAGAGGATTATAAGGGAAGAGAGGGAAAAATAAAATAAGCCGAAATCAGAGAGGGGAAAAAACTGTAAGAGACTCTTACCTATAGGAAACAAACTGAGAGTTGCTGTAGGAGAAGTGGGTGGGGGAATTAAAGAGGACATTAAGGAGGGCACATGAGGGCACATGATGTAATGAGCACTAGGTGTTATATACAACTGATGAATCACTGAAATCTACCTCTGAAACTAATTATATACTATATGTTAATTTTAAAATATGTTCAGAGCAACATTATCATAATAGCCAAAAAGTGGAAACAACCCAAGTGTCCATCACCTGCTAAGGCATAAACAAAATATGGTACATCTATACATTGGGATATTATTCCATCTAAAAAGGAAAGAAGTACTGATCTAGACTACAACATGGATGAACCTTGAAAACAGTACATTAAGCAAAAGATGCAACGTATTATATAATTCCAGTTACATGAAATGTCCAGAATAGGCAATTCCATAGACACAGAAGATAAATCAGTTTACACTAGGAAAGGAGGAAGGAGGGAATGGGGAGTGCCTGCTAATGGGTATGGGATCAACTTTGGTGTGATAAAAATGTTCTGGAATAAGATAGTGGGAATGATTACACAAATTCATAAATACACTAAAACGCACTGAATTAAATATTCTAAAGGTTAAATTTTAAGTTACATGAATTATATATTTTTTAAGATTTTATTTATTTATTTGACAGAGAGAGAAAGAGCAGGGGAGGGGCAGAGAGAGAGGGAGAAGCAGACTCTACCTACTGAGCAGGGACCCCGATGTGGGGCTCAATCCCAGGACCCTGGGATCACCAACTGAGCCAAAGGCAGGCACCCAACCAACTGAGCCACCCACGCGCCCCATGAATTACATTTCTTTTATTTTTTTAAGATTTTATTTATTTATTTGACAGAGATCACAAGTAGGCAGAGAGGCAGGCAGAGAGAGAAGGGGAAGCAGGCCGTCCACTGAGCAGAGAGCCCGATGCGGGGCTTGATCCCAGGACCCTGAGGATCATGACCTGAGCCGAAGGCAGGGGCTTAACCCACTGAGCCACCCAGGCGCCCCAGCCATGAATTACATTTCTTAAAGGGAGGCAGTGATCTCCTCCATCTCCAAATCCTAATCTTCTTTTCAGAGGCAACTAATGTTATTTGTTTCGTGGGTACCATTCCTGAAATAGACTGTATACATACAAAAGTATATTTCTTTGTCTATAGGTCCCTTGTTAAAAATAGAAATATAAGCATAGCAGATACACTGTCGTAGACTTTTTCTTTTTACAATATAATCTCAACATTATTCCTCTTTACAATATAACTTAGTGATTATTCCATTTCAACATATGAAAGTATTCCTCATTCCTTGTTTAGATATGCTATAGTTTAGTTTGCTAGTCTTTCGTTGCTACAAATAACGTTGCAATTAATTTCCTTGTGTATATTTCTATTACATGTGTATTAGTGGAACATATTTCTAGAAGTAAAATTTCTGGTTGAAAATGTTTTTATGGGGGCACCTGGGTGGCTCAGTGGGTTAAGCATCTGCCTTCAGCTCAGGTCATGATCATGGGGTCTTGGGATCTAGTCCCACATTGGGCTCTCTGCTCAGTGGGGAGCCTGCTTCCCCCTCTCCTTCTGCCTGCCTCTCTGCCTACTTGTGATATCTCTCTCTCTCTCTCTCTCTCTCTCCCTGTCAAATAAATATCTTTTAAAAAATGTTTATATTTTATTTTGATAGATTGCCATTACTGATTTAATATCTCTCTTACTTACTACATTATGAGTTCTCTGAGGACAAGGACCATTTCTGTTTGGTTGACCGGGATAATCTAGATTCTAACACACTGATTGACATACTGCTTTATATATTTGTTGATGGACAAGCCTTACTGCTTTGTTGTACAAAGTGTCAAACGGAGATTCAAAGCGACATCATTCCAAAAAAAAGACAACTATTCAGTTTATAGAGATTAGAATTCTTTGGGGATTGGTTTTTGTTTGTCTTTACTTTTCATCCAGTTGCTGTTGTTTTTTCTTCTCAACTGCAGCATGTTTTCAAAAATTACATGATCAGGGACACCTGGTTGGTTCAGTCCATGGAGTCTGCAACTCTTGGTCTCAGGGTCACAGTTTGAGCCCCACATTGAGTGTAGAGCCACAATGAGCTCTCTGCTCAGCAGGGAGTCTGCTTCTCCCTTTCCCTCTGCCCCTCCCCACGGCTCATGAGTCCTCTCCTTCCCATTAAATAAATAAATAAAACCGAAAAAAAAATATGGGATCAATTGCAGTGTGTCATTCTAAGAAATATAGAATCCTTAATTTCATCTGCAGATATCGACATGTTTTATTAAATAAATGCTTACTTCTTAAATATTTCAGTTACTCAAAAGAGGGAGAATGGCGGCAGGTTGATTCGCAACTTTAAGAAACCCAATAGCGACACCTGCTGGAGAAAATGTCAAAATATGCTTTGAATCCATTAAATCAAACATTTAAGATCAGTTTGTTTCTCTTAACTGAAAGGATTTGTTATTTTATCATAGGAGTGCTTGTAATAAGTAAATATAATTATATTTAGGGAAGTTTCTTTGATCCTCTACCAAGTTACAGTTAAAATTTTTTTCAGGATAAAGTCATTTTGGGAACTGACTACCCCTTTCCACTAGGGGAGCTGGAACCTGGGAAATTGATAGAGTCCATAGAAGAATTTGATGCAGAAACAAAGGTATACGTCTTTTGCTTCATGATTTTCTTCCTGAGTTTTTCCACTCAATTCTTTGGTTTCAGAGTACTTTCAAATGTGATAACAAAGAACAAGGGAAACATTATGCTTAATAGCCCTAGAATTGTTACTAGAAATAGTGGAACTATTAAAGGGCAAAGGAAGATGTGGTGTATATATACAATGGAATATTACTCAGCCATAAAAAAGAATGAAATCTTGCCATTTCCAGTGGCACAGCTACAGCTACAGAGTATAAAGCTAAGTGAAATAAGTTGGTCAGAGAAAGACAAATACCGTATGATTTCACGCAAATATGAAATTTAAGAAACAAAACAAACAAACTGTAAAAAATAAGACGAACCAAGAAACAGATTCTTAACTATAGAGAATAGATGGTTCCCAGAGGGAAGATGGTTGGAGGGATGGGTGAAATAGGTTGATGGGGATTAAGAGTACATTTATCTTGAGAGCACTGAGTGGAACAACTGAATCACTACTACATTGTACACCTGAAACTACCTTTATGTTAACTACACTGGAATTAAATTTTTTTAATTATTTTTTAAAAGCTGAAAGTCAACTTTAAACCTAGTACAACTAAATTCATAGAGCCGAAAACAGAAACTGTAGAGAAGCATATCATAATATTTATGCTTGTATGTTAGATGAAAAAGAAAAATGTCTAAGTTTTTCCTTTAACATTTCTGTAACAAATCTACCAATTTTAAAAACTGTAATGATTCTGGTTATTTGGATATTGAGATTAAAGTCTTGATTAACAAGTACTCAAAGAACCAGAACTCTCAAGTAACGATTTTTTAATTTTGGCATTTGATTTTTAGCGTGGGTAAATAATACTAAAATGTACCATAATGCTGCCACTGCCTATTCTGCCCCTTCAGCTTATGAATCAAAATGAGTTTAAAATCAGAATCCATGTCCTCAGATGCCCTCTCTTTTGTCATCCCCCTCCCATTCCACCCATACCCCACAATAAAACAAGTTCTTCCTAAGGGATTCACTGCCAATCACAACTGAGGTCAAGGGTGGTCAAAGATGAAGACACAGGGACATATAAACTCTTAACTCTTATAAAAGTCTCAGTCATGGGGCACCTGGGTGGCTCAGTTAAGCGTCTGCCTTCTGCTCAGGTCATGACTCAGAGGTCCTAAGATTGAGCTCTGCTCACGGGCCCCCTACTCAGCTAGGAGTATGTTTCTCCCTCTCCCTCTCCACTTCCCCTCTCCCCGCTCATTCTCCCTCTTTCTCTCAAATAAATAACCTTTTTTTAAAAAAGTCTCAGTCATAATCCTTTTGCATAATTCCTGGCTTCCTTCTAAACTAGAATCCAAGTTCCCTTAACCAAAACTAAACAGAAACCAAATTACCTTAAGTCTCCTGATTTGACCTTTACCAGGTAATTATTATTATTTTGTGCCTCTAGTTCTTTATTTCATGTGCTTATGACTTTTAAGGTCAAAGTTTAAAAAAAAACTCTTACATGAAAACGTTACACTCACAAATTCATGACATTCTATACAAGGTTACTATAAAATTATTTATAATAAAATACTGAAACAATCTACAGGATAATAGTTAAATAAATAATATATCCATACGATGGAATGTATATACCCATAAAAAAATTAAAAATCAATTTCCAAAGTATCTTAAGTTTAAAAAGCAAGGTACAAAAAAACAAATACGGTGTACTTCCATTTGTGTTTAATACACTATCCACTTCTGAAAAAAAGTCCATATGCCTAAATATAAGTATTTGCTTATATATGCATAAAATATCTCTAAGAAAACAGACGAGAAACTGGTAACTCTGGGAAGAAAAAGTACTGGCTGGACGGCCATAGTGAAAGGAAGCATCTTACAACCTTTGAATTTTGAGCCACATAATTTGTGGTTACCCATTTGATGCCCACAGCAGCGCTGGGAGGTAGACTGGAAGACGCATTCCACCATATAAATGCAGAGGAGGAAAACGAGATTTAGGTGCTGGGTGATTTGCCAAAGGCAATATTAACTGTTAGATTATAGCACATGGACCCAACACCATATCCAACATGCAAAAATGTATCGTCTTCAAATGACAGTTGGTACCAACCTATTTTTAAAAGCAAACAGTTTTCTCTTCTAAATTTTCCCTTTAAGATGGGGATGGCACAAATCTGTATCAGGGAAGAACCCTGAGTAAGAAGAGGTCCCAGCCTCAAATCCCCCACTGTCCAAGGCTGTGTAAGAACCCTGAAGTGATCAAAATATATAGAGACGCATTAATATCCACAGATATTACACAACCCCATGCATGTTTGCTTCTACTCTCAGCTACATGGGGCCTTTTGCAAGCTGGACACATATCAAGAAGTTATCCCCTTAACTCCCAGTTTTTTTTTTTAAGATTTTATTTATTTATTTGGGGGGGGGAGTATGTGTGCATGAGCAGGGGATAGGCAGAGGGAGCTGCAGACTCCCCCCCTGAGCAGGGGGGATCAATGCGCAGATCATTCTGGGGACTCCAGAATCATGACCCAAGGTGAAGGCACAGGCTTAACCAACTGACCCACCCAGGTGCCCCAGCTCACAGGAGTTCTTGCTGTAGGGTTGACCTAGTCTATAATTGGAAAGAAACTGAAGAAAAATTTGGCAGGCCTTTTTTCATCCGAAATCTATAAATTTACACATTTGCATTTTCTAAGGTACTTCATCTACCACTTCTCTTGTGCCAAAAGAAGTTACCTTTTGTTCAGGCCATGTGAAGGGACAACACATATGTCTAAAAGCTGGAGGATGTCTAGATGACTTCTGGGCACTATTTCCAGCTCACCTGTCCCACAGACCTAACCTGTACCTTTTCTCTATTAAGTTGACCTTGAACAACACAGAGTTAGTAGTGTTGACCCTTTCATCAAAATCCACATATAACTTTTGGCTCCCCAAAAACTTAACTACTAATAGCTTGCTATTGACCAAAAGCCTTACTGATAACATAAATAATTAACACATATTTTGTATCTTACTTATATACTGTATTCTTAAAATACCTAACTTTTTACAATTTTTTCAGTAATTCTAGGCTACACAGTTTGTGAGTTTTTTTCAAATTGTCACAAATCTCTGAAGAATTTTCCAATATATTTATTGCAAATATCCACATGTAAGTGGACCTGTGCAGTTCAAACCCGTGTTGTTCAAGGGTCACCTGTATTTGTCTCTAAATAGTCCTTGAAACCCATTTAGAGGGTCCTACAGAGGTTTCTAAAGAAGCATTTTTCCCGAAGGGGGCTTTCCCTCTTCTAATTGTCCTTTCTTCCCATGACCAAGTTTCAAACTTAGATTTTAAATAGTGAGGCAGAACAGGGGTCAAGAGATTTGTTGTTTAGGGGTTCCTGGATGGCTCAGTGGATTAAAGCCTCTGCCTTCAGCTCAGGTCATGATCCCAGGGTCCTAGGATTGAGCCCTACATCACTATCTCTGCTCAGCAGGGAGCCTGCTTCCCCCTCTCTCTCTCTGCCTGCCTCTCTCTGCCTACTTGTGATCTCTGTCAAATAAATAAATAAAAATCTTTTAAAAAAAAAGATATTCATTGTTTAACCTGCTAATATTTTTCTCTCACATTGGGAAATTCATCTTTTAAAAACCTGATAAAGACATTCAGTAAAGTATTTTGAAATAACCATTAAGTAATACTTTAAAACCTCTCTTTTCTTTTGCAGGACAAACTCAAAGCTGGCAATGCTCTAGCATTTTTGGGCCTTGAGAGAAAACAATTTGAGTGACTGAATTTACTACAAAGGCAAACATTCAAGAAGATATTTTTTGTTTTTAACTATGCATCATACATGCTTTACTAAAATCTTATTTTGCGCTTTTTTACCCAGAAATAGAATATCCACAAATGTCCTAAATTATTCATAACAAAAATGACTCTCAGAATATGTTTTCATTCTGAGAAACAGCACATTATTTCATGTGCAAATCAAAAAAGATTTTCCCAGAACTTTTAAAATTAATATCAGAAATAAAAAGCAAAAGGTCATTAATGGTTTATACATAGACCAGACTCATCCTGGAGGGCTGAGGTAGGTTCTCCACTTTGAGCAGGTATATGTGAATAGGGAGGGCCCCCCCCAAAAAATTTTTTTTTTCATTTTTAACACCTTCCATTAGCCCACAACTGGGCAAGGAATGCTTTACAATCCAAAAAAATAAGTGATATACATGTTACATAACCTCTAGAGAGCTTATAATCCAATTAAAGAGGCAAGACATATGTTCATAAAATAATAACTAAGCAATACAATAGGAGGCACAGAAGTTTCAGTAGAAAAACTCATCTGGATTCACACTTGGACAGATCTTCACAGAACTTAGGCTGAGTCTCTAAGGATGGACAAGCCTAACTGGAAGATGGGAAATAGACAAAGAGGCCAAACTATAAGAACAGGGCTTTCAGACTGAATGAGAACTTACTTATCCTGGAGAAAAGTTCCAGTCTGTAATTTACTTTTACCAGAAGCTCTTTTAGTTTAAAATACTGAGCAAAATTTGTAAAACTAGTTATGGAGATTGAGCAAGGAAATACCAGGGTAGCTATGTTCTACTGAATTCATTTACGGTTGTCCTACCCAGGCTGCTGAAAATGAAGTTGGTCCTGGGAAGGGTAATGAACATCTGTGGTTCATGTACCTCTGGCTGAATTCTAAAACTAAATATAATTTTTCAAAGTGATCCTCTTACTTTAAACTCATTCATAGTTCTTTTCCATCTTATTAGTCCAGAAAATCAAGAGTTAAGTAGTGGCAAGAATTTTAGGTGATCTAACTTGGTAAATAAACTACACTTATCCCATTATTTTCACTTTATTTAGTTCAGTATTCTCTCTCTTTCCTGCTCCTCCTCTTGCTTTCTAGTATATTACCTACCCACCATTCTGCTTACTACTACAATCTGCTTAAAAAGAAAAACAAAGTTGAGCAAAATGGCAACATGAAGCATATGTTTTTACTTTTTCCTTCCCCATTCTTTGGGGGAAAATGTCTGTTCTTTTTCATATATTCTACATTTGAACACTTTTAATGTAGTGTTTAATCACTGTTTTATTATGAACAGTAACCTGATCACCTTATTCAATATCACAGACAAATAAAGACACATTAAATAGATACAGACAAGGATATTCATACTCACAGACTGTTTATATGATCTGTCAGGGCTGTAGGAGTAGGGATACGAAAGTAAACAAGAAGCACAAAAGTCTTTCTCTGATTACACTTAAAATCTGGAGAATAAGATGCACAAGTAAACAAAGGAGAGAGAACAGAAAAAGGAGGAATGGAGATAGGGATGGATAGATGGAAGGAAGGAAGGAAGGAAGGAAGGAAGAAAGGAAATTTTTTTCTTATGCTAACAAGCACTATAAAGAAATTAAAACAGGGAACTGTATAGGGTATCTAGAGGAAGGATGGGGGAGAAAACATTAAATTGTGGGCCCTCTTTAGAGAGGACTTTAAGACTTAAATGGTAGAACGCCAAGAGCCATGAGAAAGAGATTTCCAGGCAAAGTGAAAAACCTCTGAGGCAGGAAAGAGCTTATGGCAGTTTGTGAGCAAGAAGGAAAGAGGTAGGAAGTGAAGCTGAAAAGATAGCCAGATAACTAGGTCATAGGCAAGAGTTTAGATTTTATATTTAGTTTCACAGGAAGCCATTGGAGTTTTAGAAATAGGTCTGTGGGGGCGCCTGGGTGGTTCAGTGGGTTAAGCCTCTGCCTTCAGCTCAGGTCATGATCCTAGGATCCTGGGATCGAGCCCCGCATCGGGCTCCCTGCTTAGCAGGGAGCCTGCTTCTCCTTCTCTCTTTGCCTGCCTCTGCCTACTTGTGATTTCTCTCTGTCAAGTAAATAAATAAAATCTTAAAAAAAAAAATAGGTCTGTGATATGATCTGACTTATGTGTTAAAAAAAGAAAAAAATTAGCAACTGTGTAGACAATTATTTAAGGGGGTAAGAAAGGTAGCAGGGAGACAAAGCAAGAAATGGTGACTTGGGCAAACTAATAAAATGGGATGTGGTTATAGATAGAACCAACAGCACTTGATAAATGTGAGGAAGAGGGAAGAAAGAAAGGAAAGAAATCAAGGTTGGTTCTCAGGTATCTGTATGTGTGTGTGTACCACACTTTGTCCATCAATCTCCTATATTTGGACATTATATATAATTTCCAGTATTTGCCATTACAAATAATGCTACAAGATTAGAGCCATTTCCCACATCGAATGTAGGGAAAAACTCCAACATCAATTGGATAAAAGATTTATCTATAAGAAAAGGAAATTATGCCAACACACACACACACACAAATTCAAACTGATATAGGCGCATTTGGGTAATTCAGTCAGTTAAGAGGCAGACTCTTAGTTTAAGCTCAGGTCGTGATCTGAGGGTCCTGAGATTGAGCCACGTGACTGGCTCTGACCTCATCATGGAGTCTGTTTCTCCCTCTTCCTCTGCTCCTCCCCCAATTTGCTCACTCTCTCTGTCTCAAATAAATAAATAAATAAATGTGTGTGTTTGTGTGCATGCATGTAGGAAGAAGGCCTGAGTAGACATTTTTTCAAAAAAAAAAGGCACACAGGTGGCCAATGACACGTGATCAACATCACTAATTACCAGAGAAATGAAAATCAAAACCAAAATGAAATATCACACCAGTCAGGATGGCTGAAGTAAAAAAGACAAAAAATAACAGGTGTTGGTGAGGGTGTAGAGGAAAGGGAACCCTCATACACTGTTGGTGGGAATGCAAATCGGTGCAGCCACTCTGGAAAACAGTATGGAAATTCCTCAAAACACTAAGAATAAAAATACCATATGATCCAGTATTTTGCATATTTACCTGAAGAAAATGGAAACAACAATTCAAAAAGATTATGCACCTCTGCATTCACTGCACCATTATTACAATGACCAAGATATGGAAGTAACCCAAGTGTCCACTGATAAACAAATGGATAAAGATGTGGGATGTGTACATACATATATATGTTACATATTATATATTTAATTACATATGTAACATACATAATATTTCATTGTGTGTATATGCATAACATATATAACAGTAAATGTTATGTATATTACACACACACATGCAGGTGTGCACACACCATGAACTAGAACATTACTCAGTCATTAAAAAGAATGAAATCTTGCCACTCATGACAACATGGATGGACCTAGAGGGGGTTATGCAGTATTTACTGAAGGTTTCTTTAGTGCCAAGAATCATTATAGGTGCTGGGATAATGTAAAAACAAACAAGGTTCTTGCCCTCAATTGTGCCTATAACCTAGTGAGGGAGACAGGTATCAGTTAAGCAACAAACAGATATAAAATTGCTACCATAACAAGAGCTAGAAAGGAGAGGTGCATAGGAGGTACAAAGTTTATAAAAAGAAATTTTAATTATTATATAAATTATAATTTTTATGTAAAAATAAAATTTAATTAATCACAACCAGGAAGAGACTTTTCAGATGAAATGTTGTTTGAGCTGTGATTGGAAGCAAGAGGAGAGAGGTAAAGGGGAGAGAGGGAAGAATATTTGAGACAGAGGGAACAGCATAAATGAAAATCTTACGGCAGGAGAGAAAAGACAGCAAGAAATAAGACCACTGAGACTGGTGGTGAGAAAGCGAGACATTTTTAGTAAATATGGTAAGTGGCAAGATCATGTGGGTTCACAGGTCAGCTAGAGAATTTTATCTGTCAAAAAGCAATGAAGTCTAGGGGAAGACATGACTGGAGTTAAATTTTGAAAAGATCCTTCTGGCTCTAAAACAACACTGCTCACATCCCAAATCTCAAAATTCTCTCAGGAAAATCACGCTTTCAGCCTTTTCTCTCTTTCTAATATACAAACTTCCCCAAAGTATATCCATGAAAAAAAAAAAATCCCACCACCATCAGATTCCAAAGGACATTGATTCACAGCCAACCAAGCATTTCTCTTCCTTATACGGTACCCTTCCCCATCTTTTTGACTTCTCCTAAGAAAGAAATCAGATCTGACTCAATTTTTATTATTCAACCAAAAAACATCAACTTATATTCCAGGTAATTAAGATTAACTTAATGAAAATAAATACCCACTTTGTATTTCCTTAAGAGAAGATTCTAAGGCTTTTTTCCAATCAAATTGAATAAAATTAAATATTTTAAACATAAAAATATTAATTTAATAATAAATTAAACACAAAATTAAATATTTTAAACATAAAATATTTAAACATAAAATATTGTTTAAATATTTTAAACAAAATATTTTAAACATAAAACATAAAACTGCTCACTTTTATTAAGCACCTAAAATTTTTAGGTTTTTTTGAAAAGTCAATACATGAATATGTTAGAAGAGTTCAAAAAGATCAAATTCAACCCATCCCAGAAGGAACCATTTTTACCTATTCTTTTGGATATTCTTGCAAAGATCATCGATAATTATACAAGCACTCACATGAGCAGATTCCTTTGTTCACTCTATCCAGACAGTGACATCTTGCTTTTTTTTTTTCCTACTTAATACCTTGGTGTTCATTCCACATATAAGCTGCCTTCTTTTTATAAGAGTCTATCTTAATTTGGTAACTTTAGTTTGGATGCATTCTAAAGCTCTACAATTTTAAATCCACTTCACAAATTTTACATCTTTGATGTCCCAATTTATATCTTTTTATCTGATGTATCCATTAACAAATTATTATAGTTACAGTTAATACTGCTTTTGTCTTTTAACCTTTACACAAGCTTTATAAGTGATTAAATCAACACCTCTGAACGTTAGATTGTTAGTACATATTTACCTTTCCCAGTGAGATTTACATTTTCCTATGTTTTCCTGTTACTAATTAGTGCCCTTTTATTTTAGCTTAAAGAAGTCCCTTTAACATTCCTTGTAAGGCCAGTCTAGTGGTAGTGAACTCCTTTAGCTTTCCTTTATCTGGAAAACTCTGTATCTCCCTCAAATCTGAAGGAAACTTTGCCAGGTATTCTCAATTGGCAGTTTTCTCTCTTTCAGCATTTTGATGCCTTCTTCTTTTTAATACCTGAACAGTGTTTTGTTGCACAGAAGTACCAAGTCATCCAAGCCTCAAGTCAAGGATCCCTTCCACTCTTCTGCAGTGATAAACTACAACTAAGAACACCCTCATGACATAAAATGCTGAGTATCTTTTAATACGCTTTATTTCCATCTGCATATCTTCCTTGTGAGGTGTGGGTTCAGATCTTTTACCCAGTTTAAAATTGGGATGTTTTCCTCTCAACAAAGTGGTTTTAGAGGGAACATACCTCAACACAGTAACAGCCATATAAGAAAAACCCACAGCTAACATCATACTCAATGGTAAAAAACTGAAGGCTTTTCCTCTAAGATCAGGAACAAGACAAGGACGTCCACCACTTCTGTTCAACACAGTAGTAAAGTCCTAGCCACAGCTCAGGCAACAAAAAGTAAAGGGCATGCAAATTGGTAAGGAAGAAGTAAAAATGTCACTATTTATTGATACTATATATAGAAAATCCTGAAGAGTCCACCAAAGGATGCCTGGATGGCTCATTTGATCCTGATTTTGACTTAGGTCATGATCTCAGGGTGGTGAGATTGAGCCCCTTGTCTGGCTCCAACCTCATTGGAGAGTAGGCTTCCTCTTTCTTCCTTTCCCTCTGCCCCTCCCCCAGCTCACGCACACTCTCTCTCTTTCTTAAGTAAATAAATAAACAAATCTTTATAAAAAAAAAAAAAAGACTCTACCAAAAAACTGTTGGAACTGATAAATGAATTCAGTAAAGTTGCAGGATACAAAATTAACATATAGAAATCTGCTGCACTCTACACATTAATAATGAAGTGCCAGAAAGAGAAATTAAGATAATTCCATTTATAATTGCTCCAGAAAGAATAAAATACCTAGGAATAAACTTTGCCAAGAAGTGAAAGACCTGAAAACTCTGAAACTATAAAACTATACTCTGAAAACTATAAAACATGACCCACACCAATGGAAATATAATCCATGCTGATGGACTGGAAGAATCAACATTGTTATAACGTCCATACTACCCAAAGCAATCTACAGATGTAATGCAATCCCTATCAAACTGTAACAGCACTTCAGCCGATCCTAAGGGCTAATTTGTTTCAAGTTGACACACTCCTTACTTGCTGACCTAAGACCCTTGATTTGTGACAGAACTAATTTATTTTCTTTGACATATGCAGACCATTGGCCTTGAGGAGTGGAGGACCAGAACTCTACCAGGCTACAGAAGCCAGAAATTCTGTTTGAAGCCAGCTCAGCTTTCCGATTAGCCTAAAAATTTTTTAGCAAAATGATTTTACTGACCTCCCTTTGTGTATCTGTAAACCTGGCCCTCTTCTGCAGAAGGAACAGAGTACTCCTACATAGCATGAAACAAGAACCAGACCCGATCACACACTCCCCAAACACTGAGATAACTTTTATAGCTGGCATCATCAAGTCTTCACATAATCAAAAAATACTGCAGGCCCCTACACCCCCTTTGCTGATCAACCACTCTAAATCCCTTTAAAACCTCTGGGCTAGGCAGAAACCTTGGCATTAGCTTTTGGACAAGAGTCCGCTTTCTTCTCAGATTGCTGGCCTTCTGAATAAAGCTCAAATTCCTTTGCAATCAAAATTTTCTCTTTAGTAATGGCCTTTTAGGAATGGGCAGCCAAACTTGGATACAGTAACAAAAATACCAACTGGATTTTTCACAGAACTAGACCAAATAATACTACAATTTGTATATAACAAAAAAAACACCTCAAATAATCAAAGCAAGCTTAAGAAAAGAACAAAGCTGGAGGTATCACGATCCCAGATTTCAAGATGTACTTATTATAAAGCTGTAATAATCAGAAAAATATAAAAAAATAGACACATGGATCAATGGAACAGAATACAGAGCCCAGAAATAAAACCATGCTTACATTGTCAATTAACATATAATAAAGGAGGCAAGAAGATACAATGACAAAAAGACAGTCTCTTCACTAAATGATGCTGGAGAAACTGAACAGCTACATGCCAAAGACTGAAAGTGCACCACTGGCTTACACCATACACAAAAGTAAATTCAAAATGGATTAAAGATCTGAAACCATAAAACTCCTAGGAAGAAATATAAGCAGTAATTTCTTGGACATTGACCTTAGCAACATCTTTCTAGATATGTCTTCTCAGGCAGAAGAAACAAAAGCAAAAATAAATGATTGGGATGAGACCAAAATAAAAAGCTTTTGCATGGTAAAGGAAACCATCAACAAAACAAAACGGCAACCTACTGAATGAGAGAAGATTATGTGCAAACAATACATTCAATAAGGGATTAATATCCAAAACATATAAAGAACTTATACAAGTCAACACCAATAACAATAATAATCTTTCAATTTAAAATGGGCAGAGGACCTGAATAGACATTTTTCCAAAGAAGACATACAGATGGCGAACAGACATGAAAAGATGCTCAATGTCACTCATCATCAGGGAAATGCAAATCAAAACCACAATGAGATGTCACCTCACACCTGTCAGAACAGCTAAAATCAAAAACACAAAAAATAACAAGTGTTGGTGAGGATATGGAGAAAAAGGAACCCTCATGCAGTATTGTAATGTAAACTGCTATAGCCACTATGGAAAATGGTATGGTGATTTCTCGAAAAGTTAAAAATAAAAACACATTGTCTAGTAACTCCACTACTGGGTATTTACCCAAAGAAAATGCAAACACTAAGTTGAAAAGATATATGCACCCCTGTGTTAACTGCAGCACTATTTACAATAGCCAAGACAAGTGTCCATTGATAGACAAATGGATAAAGAAGCTATTGCATACAAGCATGTGCTTGCATGCATGCATGTGTGTGCACACAAACACACAAATATTACTTGGCCATAAAAAAGAGTGAGAGCTTGCCATTTGTGACAACATAGATGAATATAAAGGGCATTATGCCAAGTGAAATACACTGAGAAAGACAAATACATTATGATTTCATGTATATGTACAATCTAAAAACAAAATTAATAAAACAGACTCTTAAATAGAACAAACTGTTGGTTGCCAGAGGGGAGTTTGGTGGGAGGGATGAGTGAAATATACAAAGGGGATTAAGAGGCACAAACTTTGAGTTATAAAATAAATCACTGAGATGAAAACTACAGCATAGGGAATACAGTGAATAACATTGTAATAATCTTGTATGGTAACAGATGATAACTACAATTATTGTCGTCAGCACTGAGTAATTCACAGAATTGTGAATGTACATGTTCACACCTGAAACTAATACAAGATTGTATGTTAATTTTGCTTCAATTTTTAAAAATTGGGATGATTTCTTCCTGTTGAATTCTAAGATTTCTTTTATATTTTGGATACAAGTCCTTTATCAGATATGTGTTTTGCCAAGATTTTCTCCTCGTACTTTTACTCTCTTCACAGCAGTCTTTCACAGAGCAAAATTCCTTAATTCTAATGAAATCCAACTTAATCTTTTCTTTACAGTGCAAGATCTGTATCTAGATTTTTTTTTTTTAACATATGGATATCCAGTCGTTCTAAGATCACTTGTTGAAAAGACTTTGCTTTCTCCATTATATTGCCTTTGCTTCTTTGTCAAAAATCACTTGACCATTTTTGTGGGTCTATTTCTGGGCTCTCTATTCTGTCCCATTGATCCGTCCATTCTTTTGTCAATATATGCTCTCTTTATTACTGTAGCTTTGCAGTCAGGTAGTGTTAGTCCAATTTCTTTGGATTGCGTTGGCTATTTGGAGGGCTTTTGCCTTTCCACATAAGCTTTAGAATCAATATGTGATATCTACAAAATAACTTGCTAAAACTTTGGGATTGTATTCAATCTACAGATCAAGTTGGGAAGAAATGATTCCAAATGAAGACTTCCAACCCATAAACCCAGAATATTCTTCCATTTCTATCTTTTCTGACTGCCTTAGAGTTTTGTAGTTTTCTACATGTAGATCCTGTACATGTTTTAGATTCACTCCTAAGTACGACTTTTTGTAAATGACACTATGCTATACATTTTGAATTTCAATTGTACATTGCTGGTATATAGGAAAGCAAATGATTCCTGTGTATTAATCTTGTATCTTAACATCTTGCCATAATCACCTATTCTACATTTTAAGTACTCTCCATGTCCAGCCTGGAACCCAATGTGGGGCTCAAACCACTCCAAGATCAAACCTGAGCCAGTATCAGGAGTTGGACACTTAACAGACTGAGCTACCCAGGTATGCCTGCACATTTTTAATACTTTGAGACTTTCTACAAAAACAATTATGTCACCCCTGAACAAATTCATTTTTTGCCCTTTCCAATCTGTTTATTTTTTTATTCACTTTTCTTACTGTACTACCTAGGTAGGATTCCAGCATTCCAGCACAATGTTAAAAGATGTGGTGAAAGGGGATATTCTTGTTAGCAGGAAAGCTTCTAATTTCTCACCATTAAGTATGATACTAACTGGAGGGTTTTTATAAATTTTCTTTATCAAGCTAAGTTCTCTTCTGTTTCTAATTTGTTTAGAGTTTTTATCATAAATGACTGTTAGGGTAAGGACCTTATAAATGCTGCTTTAAATAATTCTATCCTATTACTTCTCCAAGCAGGGACAGATGGGAAGCAAGCAAGGGAGATAAGAAATAAAGTTACACAGACAGCTATTCCAAACTGCCTGCTGCAACCAAATCAATAGCTCTATATAAAAGGGAAGGCAAATGCAAAGTACACTGGGCATAGGAGCCCAAAAACAAGGACAAATATCTGGATTATTAACCAGTAACTCACTTAAAAACACTATCAGTTACCTTTTAGAAATATGTCTGCCTGGGGGCGCCTGGGTGGCGGTTTTTAAGTGTCTCCCTTCGCCTCATGTCCTGATCCCTGGGTTCTGGGATTGAGGCCTGCAATGGGTTCCCTGCCCCCGGGAAGCTTGCTTCTCCTTCTCCCACTCCCCCTGCCTGCGTTCCCTCTCTCACTGCATCCCTGTCAAATAAATAAAATCTTTTAAGAAGAAAGAAAAATATGTCTGCCTGCATTATGTCTTTGGCAAATAGTTAAAATTTTAAAAGGCAGATTTTATTCACACACCGTAGGCACTGGCTCAGAGCCGGAGACCTATCTACTCCCAGAACGGAGCTCTGAGGTACTCTCTTACAAGGACAGAAGGGGTTAATCATACGTGCGGTCTTACACTTTTAACTGTAACAAAACAAAGTAAATTCAGGTCCTCTTGTTTCTCTGTTCCTTCCTACCCTTGTTTTAAATCATAGCTTGGGGGCGCCTGGGTGGCTCAGGTCATGATCCCGGGATCGAGCCCCTCATTGGACTCCGGGCTCCCGCGAAGCCTGCTTCTCCCTCTCCCACTCCCCCACTTCCCCTGCTTGTGTTCCCTCTCTCGCTGAGTCTGTCAAATAAATAAAATACTTTTTAAAAAATAAGTAAATAAATCATAGCTTTGTGTAAAAACACAGTAATCAGGGGCGCCTGGGTGGCTAGTGGGTTAAAGCCTCTGCCTTTGGCTCAAGTCCTGATCCCAGAGTCCTGGGATCTAGCCCGGCATCCCAATCTCTGCTCAGCAGGGAACCTGCCCCGGTGCCTACTTATGATCTCTGTCAAATAAATAAATAAAATCTTAAAAAAAAAAAAAAGACACAGTAACCATATGGCCTCAAAATTTGGTTTTAAAAATCCAACTCCCCTTTCTAACGTGATAACCTTTGGCCAGAAATCTCAAACATAAGCCCCACAGCCTAAGTGGCTGTGGAATCCAAACAAGACTACGTTGGGGGCGGGGGAAGCCTTCAAATCCACCACAAACATTGAGTGCTGTTTTTCCTGCACTCCTCCAGACGCGTCTTTCCTTCCTAGAGCCGCCGGTAGGCACAGGCTTTCGTCGCGGACAACTCCTAAGAAAGCCAACGAGACTGCCCGAATTAAAACTGAAGTTAAATGGGGGCTGCGCCGTGCGCGTGCGACACGGGACAGTTTTTCTCTTCTTAAAGCGCCGCCAGCCTCCCGGCCCTAGAACCCGCCCGACTTTAAGGTCCACGCCCAGGTCGCACCACGCAGCCGCCCGCCTGCCTTCCCTCCTCACGCAACCTGAGGCCAGCCCCTTCTCTGCCCAACCCTTCGCCCTGCCAATCCTACACCCGGCATGCATCGCTCTGACCTTTTCCTTCCCAGCCGACCCCCACCTTCGGGCGCCTCTAAATGACAAGTGGCGCGGGGCATTGTGGTCCCGAGCGTGAGAGCGAGACGGGGCAGGAAAAAGAAAGCAAAAGACGGGGGCGAGCCGGTAGGGCGCCCCTGCGCACGCGCACGGGCGGTGGCGAGGGTGAAAAGGGGCGGTGCGTGGTCTACGGCGAGCGGAGTGGGGCGGGGTCGCGCGGCCTTGGCAGGGAGTCCGCGAGCCGGGACGGGAGGGGGGTGGGCGAGGGAGCGGGCGCAGGAGGAAGTGTCATGGCGTCGGGCCGTGGAGGTTCTTCTCGCTGGTTCTTTACTCGGGAACAGCTGGAGAACACGCCAAGCCGCCGCTGCGGTATGGAGGCGGATAAAGAGCTCTCATACCGCCAGCAGGCGGCCAACCTCATCCAGGACATGGGACAACGTCTCAATGTGTATCCTTTCCTATTCTTGGCCCTCCGCCGCTCACGCCCTGTCCCTCCTTACTATTCGTCCAGTCGCCTGGTTGCCGGGCCTGCTGCCCCGCGAACATGGCGCCGCCGCCTCGGCATTCGCTGGGCTTCGGCTGTGCTGTAAGGGAAGGCAGGCTCGGGCTCGGGAGGCCGCAAGCGGCCAGTGAAGGAGGGAAGAGAGGAGTCCGGGAATGCGGGCTGGGAGGCAGCGTTGTGTAATCTGTTTGGGGCCGCGCGTAGTGGCGGCGGGGGATGGGAGTGGCGCCGAGACCCGAAGGGAATCTTAGGGATTATCGCAGAAAAGAAGTGGCTACTTCGACTTTTAGTCGGAGAAGGGGTCGAATGGTAGGAGGGTTACCGATGCTGAAAGACATAAGTGTTCTCCGCGGCCTCTCCCCGCGCTCCTCGCTGGCTTGATGGCGGGTCTCGTACCTTGGGAGCTCACTGGAGGTCTTTATGTTCTTGGCGTGGTTTTGTATGGGTGTGCGCGCGCGCGTTTCAACTGTCTGATGTTGAGCTTAGTCGGTCCTAGCCATTGATAAATCCTTCCCGGCTTACTTAATAGCAATATTGGAGCGAGATACTCAGCACTTATTACTACTGTTGGCGTCGAGCCTACCACCACCCTGCAAAGTTTTATTATATATATATATATATATATATATATATATATATGTATGTGTATGTATGGATAGTTTTGGGATTGGTTTTGAGTGAACGTTAAGCACTGGAAAAACACCGTAGATCGGGAATTTTCCATCAAAATTGTTCTGTAAATTAGATATTGTTTTTTCTCGGATATTTCCTAAATGTTACGTTCCAGCTCTCAGCTTACAATAAACACTGCGATTGTTTATATGCACAGGTTTTATATGCATCATTCTTTCACCAAATTCAGTAGAAATGTAAGTACTATTTATTGTTTTTACCATATCCAAATTTTGAAGTAAATGGATACACAGAAAAAAGTTGGTCGTTGACTTTACTTTTGGACTTAGTGTTGTAAATTAATAGTGAAAGTAAACCGCGTGATAAACGTTTTTGCCTGAAATGCAAAATGTTCCTGGTTTGTTTTTTAATTTGTGATGCTAATTTGTGATGCACGCTGCCGGGCACTGTGTTAGGCTTTTCCAAGGTTTTGAGCTGAAAAGTAATAAACATTTATTTACTCAGTTATTATATCGGTATTCGCTTACATTTTATACTTTTGGATAATTTCAGATAGTAATGTTACAGTGTAATTTGGCCTAGTCATTCTGATGTACATCTTAAATGTGTTGGACTCCTTGTGTTTGAAATACTGTGAACTGGGCTTAATTGTGACATTCTTTTTAAATGACCCTATGAAAGTTAAATGGTTAGCAGAAATACTTTATTTGCTATTAAAATTTCTTAAGGTATCAGCGTTCCTCTTTATCACAGCATTAGTTGTCTACTTAAATCTTTGGTGACTTAGACATCAAATTTTCCTGAATTCACACATATATTGTCAGAGGTGCGTATATGTATGATCAGTTTTGAAGTAAAATTTATCTTCCAGGACTAAAGAACATAATCTGTGAATCTTGAAGAATTGAGTTAATGGTGTTGAGTTGAAATTTTTATTTTACCTTATGAAAGGTGTGGGTTTGGTGTCTGTCCTTTTCAGAGTAATATGCATACTGTGTTTCATCTGTTAACAAAATTGCCCAATATTTAACTCTGTCTTGTCATTATATTTTTTGCTTTTTTTTATCACAGCTGTTTTTAGAATGCTATTCAGAAAGGTGTGTGTAGAAAAAAAAATGGACTGTGGAAGACTTTATGCTATTTGTAGTTAGTCATTAAGACCTTTTTGCTAAAAAAAGAATCTTTGAAAAGGTCCTTGAAATACTTTTTTTCTGATTGGAAGGAACAGCTTCATAGCTTAGATTGATTCGTGTTTTAATCTCTTCTGATCATAAGACGTTTTGGTCTCCTGAGGCTCCTTTTCTTCTCTTTCTCTTTTAAATCTACATGATTCTTGTTCTATTTCTGTTTTCCTAGTTATTTCTTTCGCACAAAACTTGGGTCAGTGATAGTGTTATGGAAGAGAGAGGAAACCTTTTTGGCAATAATATTTAGATTGAGAGAATGAAATTTAAATTGGCTCCAAAGACAGTGGTAAACTAATGAATACTAATATAAATGTGACTTTCCTTAAGTAGCCCTGAAAATGCTGGTAGAAATCATAAGTCAAAATAGCCCTGGAAATTTTCTTGATGTGGCTACAGATGTCCCATTTGCTTAAACAGGCTTACTTTTTTACTTCCAGTAAATGATCTCACCACAAGACTATACTTCTTTTTGAACCCTCCCTCTTTCATAATTTGTCTCTATGGCCTGGTTGGTGTGCTTTAAAACAGTTATCTTGCTTATAGCCAAAATTCACAGCTTTAACTTTAAATTGGCTAGTGAAGCCCAGGTCCTTTGCATTCTTTAACTAATTTACTTAAATGGCATCATCAACAAAAAGCCAAAGTATTTTTATTACCCCACTTAATGTCTTATATATGTACAAAGGTAAACTCAGCATTTTACATTAAATTGTGATTAGCAATTGAAATCTGATATTAATTTCTATTTGAAAACGTGGCATTGCACCCTTCATATCTAATTGTTGTCTTTTTTACCTTTGCTGTTATATCAAAAGTGGTTTTAATATTTGTATTGATGCACTTGCATCAGTTGCACAGCCTCACTCTTTTATCTTTTTTTTTTTTCCTATTCTTTTAGGGTGAAGGGGGTGGTCTCAAATTGAATGTGAGTCACTTTTAAATTCATACTCCCCCACATCATTGGGAAAATTTTTCTTGTAGGATTATAATGGAATGTCATAGTAAACTACAAAAAAGCATGAATTTCACCACAAAGTAAACTGAACACCATTCAGTAAATTCCTAACAAGGTTAAATTTGAAGATGCTAGGGACACACTATAGCTAGTTTTGTAATAAATACCATGCATCAGTTATATTAAAATGTTTAATGATTATGTGGATTCATTGTGTTTTCCCACATTGCCTAATTTAAAAGTAAAATGTCCCCTAAATTTTAAATGCTATTGTTTAAGAATAAAATCAGTGTCAACATATGTTGGTGACCCAGAAACTGTCTTTTATCATTGAGATTTATTGTCAGTATCTCTTGGAGGGTTGGATCACTATCAGCAGTAAATGACTTTTATATGTAACCTAATTAGTTAAGTCTACCCTTTGCTCACTGGATGCAGTGAGGTTTGTGTAATTCGGGTTAGTAATTAAAGAATGACCTTGCAGCATCAAGCTTGAGATAAATCTAGTAAAGTATAAAAGCCCTGGCGCCAAGAGTGCCTTCAAGTTACATACTGTGGGAGAGTATCCTCTACAGTGTCAATCTTGGAATAAATATTGACCCAACTTCTCCTAGAAACTCTGTTCGTTAATTTAGTTAAGTTCCTTCTATTCCAAGTTTAGTGAATTCTCTTAAGATCAGATTTTAACATACTGTTTTCTCAGTGTTTTTGGTGGTCATGGTCTATTCTCGTAGCACCTCTCGAAATCACATGGCCATTTTAATCTTCTCTTAACTTTCCTTAGTTCCATTGCCTCTTTTTTTTTTTGAGCTGCAGCATTCAGAACTATATATAATCCACCAGATTTAAATGTATTGAAGTTCTCATATATTTCTGCTAAGGTTCCAAGAGTACACAGTTAAGGACAGTATTCAGGACTGATGATATTAAGGAATGACTATAATGACTTCTAAGAGTGCATCATCTAGGTCATGTCTACATTTTATACATCTGAGTTAGATGATCAGCTGCTAGACGTAAGCAAACTTGTATTTTTGCTTGTGCTAAAATTTGTTTACCGCTTCTTGCTTAAAATCTTTATAATCTTTCTCAGTTGACCTGACTTTGGACTGTTAGATGTCACTTGAAAATTTGCATATGTTCTTTTTGCATTCCTTTCTCCCTCCATAAAGACTTAATGAAGAAAGCTATTCTTGTATCCATCTACAGAAATGACCATAGTCCCTGTTCTTTGGTAATACAGCATTCTGCCATTATAGTTTTTAAGAATAGTCTGCAATAGAAATTATTCAAGACTTTTGAAGTAGTTTTTAATCTAGTTTATACTGTGCTTATTTATATGCAAATTAGTCATAAAATTGTCTTACATGATTGCCTTTTGTGAAAGAAAACCAGTATTTTGGGGAACTTGGTTATTAGCTAAAATTTCTCTCAAATGTAGTAACATAGATGAAGTTAAGTATAAAAATGTTTCCCGACACATACATTCAGATTAGAAGGTAAACAATGTAAGGGCAGGGTTTTGTTTGTTTCCTTTCTTTTTTGGTTTTACTGATGGTTGTGTCACCAGTACTTCACATAAAGTAGATAATAGAGCAGCCATTTGTCAATAAGATGGATCAAATCATGTTTCTCACGATCTGTTGAGTGAATTCTTATACATTTTTCTCTGTATACATCCTCTCTACAGAGATAAGCTTTAAATATTTTATTTTTGAAAACTACATTTACTAATGAAAAAACATTTTCATTAGTAAATGAAAATGGTAAGAGGGGGATATGATAAACCACCCTCCAATTTGAGTGTGTAAGCCCACTGCCCCAGAGCATGTGCTATTAGCAGTTTTTGTGTGCCCTTTCAGAAATACTTTCTGCTTGTTCAAGCTCTTATGTATGTATAACTTTTTCAGCCCCCCAAAAAAGGGTTGAATTGGGTTTGGTTTCACAGTTCTTAAAAGTCCTCCTTTGAATTAGGCCCCGGAGTCCCCTGTTAGCCATATATGAGTCTTACCATTTGTGCATTATGCATCCCTCTTTTTCCAGATGGTGCATTCTCTTCTCATGTAACAATGGTCTCTCAGGTTTTAAGACAGGTGAAGTTTAACTCTTCCTGAAGCATTCCCAAGATAACTCCAAACTCCACTCTTTGACTTCTGAATTTCTCTCTTATTCTTTGAGTCTTGTTCACATCCTGTTGTATTCCATCTATTTGGTGTCCTTTATTGCTACATCGTAACTGTGCATTTATGAGATGAAGTGGGTTTTTTATATAAAGATTTTTATTTACTTATTTGTGAGAGAGTACACAAGAGAGCACAAGCAGGAGGAGCGGCAGAGGGAGAGAGAGAGGGAGAATCAGGCTCCCCACTGAGCAGGGAGCCCGACCCCTGGCTTGATCCCAGGACCCTGGAACCATGACCTGAGCCGAAGGCAGAAGCTTAACTGACTGAGTCGCCCAGGTGCCCCAGGGTTTGTTTGCTTTTTTACTGTAAAATACAACGCAAACATAAAACCACCAGCCATGTATAGCTTAGTGAATTATAGTAAGGCAAACAACCTTGTAACCACCACTCAAGAAAGAGAACTTTGCTAACTATCCCGGAAATGTTTCCATGTACCCCATCCTTATGTCAACCCCTTCCCTCCCTCCACAAAATAATAATTATAGTTATCAGTTATTACAGTTACCACTTCGGTTTTGTATAGTTTTACCACCTAATCCTGCATTCCTAAATGTCTCAGTTTCATCTTTCCCGATATTAAAAAATCGACTACGTTTTTTGAGTCTCTGAATCTACAGTTTTCCTTTCCCCTCCATCCCTTTCTTTCCCTTAAATTTTATCTGTTGAAGAACCTAAGGCAATAGACCTGTAGAGTCTGAATTTTGCTGATTGTATACTCATGGTGCAGTTTATCATGTTCTTTTGTTCTTGAAGTCCCTGCAAATTACCAGGTAGATCTAGAAATTTCATCAAACTCAGGTTAGATGAGTAAGTTTAGTAAGACTACAGGTGTTGAGATGCCTAATTAGGAGCCATCTGATGTCTTTTTATCTCTGTATTAGCAGCTTTTGATTGATGCTCTAGATCCTTTCGTTCATTGTGATGCTCTCATTTCATTAGTAATTGGAATATTTTTGTAATGAAATGCTGTGATTCATCTACTACTTAGAGTCCCAGTTGTGTAGTTCATAAAGGAAAAGCAGGATAAATACATGGTTCTTACCCTACATGTACCACTTTTGTTGGAATGTAATTCATATACTGTACATTTCGTCAGTTGAAAGTGTAGTTTAGTGGAGTTTTTTAAGTGTATTCACAAAGTTCTATGTCAATTTTAGAAATTTTCGTTCCCCCAGGAAGAAACCCTACACCAGTTGGCCATCTCTTTACATTCTTCCGCCACCCTCTTCTGGACTTTTCCTATAAGTGGAATCATGCAATACGTGGTATATTCTGACTGGCATCTTTCCCTTACTACATAATGTTTTTAAATTTATCTGTACTGTAGCTTATAAGCTTATTGTAGCTTGTAAGTGAAGTGTAAGCTTCACTTACTTTTCTTGCAGACTACCATTGTACTCCATTTTATATATCCATTTATCAGTTGATGGACCTTTGAGTTGTTTCCAGTTTTTGGCTATTATACTGCTCCTGAGAACATTTATGTATCATAAGTTTCTGGGTGGACATATGCTTTGATTTCTCTCAGGTGCAGAAGTAGAATTGCTAGACCATATGGTAACTCTATACGCCAATAATCTTGTATAGCTTCCTCACTCTCTGTTACAGCAAGGTATTCCAGGCTTATCTTGTACATTTTCTTTTCCACAGCTGGAATCACCATTTCTTTAAGTAATCCTCCTTTGTTTTAGTAGGAATTGGTATTTCAAAACCGTGAGCTGGACACTAGGGATATTCATTACTGTATTTGTCTTGTTTCTAGGAATCTACAATGAACAGAGAGAGGAAATATATAGTACCATAAATACACATTTATTATGCGAATTGGTATATTAAATGTTTATTATTCATTTACACATTAAATATATGAAATATATTAACCAGATTTTTTAAATAGGTATTTCTTTTAAATGTATATTTTAAATACCTGAGGAGTTTTGCTAATTCAAGATAGCAGCATTTTTTACTTAACCTCTCTTTGTAGTATATTTCTATGACCTTCCACACCAAATAGTTCTTAAGAATGTGGGATTAGTGGGCACCTGAGTGGCTCAGTTGGCTAACTGTCTGCCTTTGGCCTAGGTCATGATCCCCGGGTCCTGGTCCCACTTCAGGCTCTCTCTCTCAGCCTGGAGCTGCTTCTCCCTCCCCCTCTGCCTGCCACTCCCCCCTGCTTGTGCTCTGTCAAGTAAATATAATATTTTTTTAATGTAGAATTAGAGAATTTATCCCATGATCACTTATTAATTTAACCTCACATTACACAGATAAGTGTTAGAATAGCCTGCTATCACCACCAGTATAATTACTGAGAACAATAAAATGTTTTTGTTTGCTTTCCCTCTCACCCCTGGGGTTTAAAGTCCTGTTATGGCTACTACATTAGCTTAAATAGCCATTAACAAAACTCTCCCTTTTAATCCTTATTTAATCTTAGTTCTATAAGTAACTATTTTTGTTCACTGCCAGTGCTTTTGTTGATGTCTCTGTAGTCATTTTGATTGTTTGAAGTTCTCTCGAACATCATGGAAACAAAATTCTCTGAATCTTTGCATGTTGATAATAGTTTATTTGCGATATTTATATTCAAGGTCAGTTTTGCTGTCTATAACATTCTTGACTCATGCTTTCTTTTCTAAGATATCTTAAATATGTAACACCTTCTTTTCCTGGCATAAAGCACTACTACTGGTGATGATCTAGTTTTCTTATGGCTATAGGAATTTTTTTTTCTTTGTAATCCAGTAATTTTACTATGGATTATCTTGATGTTGGTTGTTCTCGGTTTATATACTCAGGGGATCTTTCAGTGTGTGACTTCATTATCTTTTTTTTTTGTGGGCAGCGGAACAAGGTTTCTTGAGTGATATTAAAGCAAAATTTATTGATAGTACAAAGCTATCAAAGAGGGAGGACACATGAGAGGGTTGCCCACTTCATATCTTTTTTACTTATGTTTTGTGTTTTGAATCCTTAGTGTCTGTTAGTTTGGAGGTGTGTTACTCTTTTAATTTTTCTGGGGTTTTGTTGTGGTAAAATATACATAGCATGAAATTTATCATTTTAACCATTTTTTTTTTAAGATTTTATTTATTTAACGGAGAGAGCAAGAGCACAAGCAAGGGGAGCAATAAGAAGGAGAGGGAGAAGCAGGAACCAATCATTGCAGGGCTCAATCCCAGGACTCTTGGATCATAACCTGAGAGCCAAAGGCAGATGCTTAACCATCTGAGCCACCGAGGCGCCCCTGAAGGTTTTATTTATTTGTCAGAGAGAGAGAGAGAGACTGAGCAAGCACGGGGGGGTAGCAGGCAGAGGGAGAAGCAGGTTCTCTGCTGAGCAAGGAGCCTGATGTGGGACTTGATCCCAGGACTCTGGGATCATGATCTGAGCCAGAGGCAGATGCTTAACAGACTGAGCCACCCAGGTGTCCCTTTTTTTCTTTTTAAAGGTTATTTTAACCATTTTTAAGAGTACAGTTCAGTGACATTGTTGAGCAAACATCACCACTATCCAGTTCTAGTACTTTTTTTTATCTTTTCAAATAGAAATTCTGCTCATTGAGCAAACTCCACATTCTCCCCTCCCCACAGACCCTGGAAACCACCTTTCTATTTAGTCTATGAATTTCACTATTGTTTACCTCATATAAGTGGAGTCATACAATATTTGTCCTTTTTTGTGTCTGTTTTATTTCACATATTTCACATAGTGTTTTCAGGATTCATCCATGTTGTGGTATGTGTCAGAATTTTCTTCCTTTTTAGGGCTGAATGTTACTCCTTTGCATGAATGAACCACGGTTGGATTCCTTTTTATCTTTTGGCTATTGTGAATAATGCCGCTGTGGAATGTGGGTTTATAAAAATCTACTTAGGTCCTTGCTTTCAACACTTTTGAGCATATACCCAGAAGTGAAATTACTAGATCACATTGTGAGTCCATATTTAATTTTTGAGAAACTGCCATGTTTTCCACAGCAGTAGCACTGTCTTAAATTCCCATTAACAATGAATAAGGGTTCCAAGTTCTCCATGCCCTCACCAGCATGTGCTCTTTTCTGATTTTCTGATAATAACCATCCTAATGAATGTGAAGTGGGTATCTCGTAGTTTTAGTTTGCATTTCTCTGGTGGCTACTGGTGTTTAGCATTTCTTCATGTGGTTACTGGCCATTTGTGTATTTTCTTTGGAGAAATGTCTAACCAGTCTTTTCATCCATTTTTTTAATTGAATTTTTTTCTTAAGTTATAGGAGTTCCTTATATACCCTGGATATTATTCTCTTACCAGGTACTTGATTTGCAATTTTTTTTTTCATTCTGTAAGCTCGTTCACTTTTTTGATGAACAAAAGTTTTTTATTTTGATGAACCCAGTCTACCTATTTTTTCTTGTTGTTGCTTATGCTTTTGGTGTCATTTTTAAGAAATCATTGCCCAACCTTTCATGGAGCTTTTCTCGTTTTCTACTAAGAGTTTTACAGGTTGAGTTCTTAAATTTAAGTCACTGATCCATTGTGAGTTAATTTTTGTGTGTGGTGTGCTGCAAGGGTTTAATTTCATTGTTTTGCATGTGTATATCCAGTTTTCCCAGTCCCATTTATTGGTTTTTGGTTTTTTGAGCAGTTCTTTCTAGTGTGATTTTTGTTGCTTAGGGTTAACTCTTCTGGTTTTTTCTTACAGTATCTTAGTATGGCCTAAATACTTTTCATTTACATATACAAAAATACAACAATTTACTTTCTGAGGTTCCCTGGCTATGTTCCCCTCCCTCGTTTTTATTTTTTGTTTACCTTCTCCCTGTCCTGCCAGTTCTGCTTTGGATCTCAAAGTTTCTTTCCAGTATGGAGTCCTGGAAAAGAGCCTTGGGAGATCTGTTTGAATAGTAAGTAAGAAGTTAGCTTTAACCCTTTAAGCGCTTCTCTAGGCCTCTGGCATATACCCACTTAATTGAACTTAACAGAATTCCTCCCCAGTTCAGCTGCTGTTCCCTGAGTGGTCCACCATGATTTCCAGAAAATGTCTGTGGGCTACTTTGAGGTTCTTTTATCAAGCCCAGCAAATGGCCCATTACTTTGCTTTGCTTCTTGTTGCATAGATGCTGATACTGGGTTATGGCTACATATTTGCCAGTTTTGTCCTTTATCCATTTGTATTTTGGAATTTCTTAGGAATGCCTTGTCAGCTAGTTTGGTTATAAATATCTGTGGAGTTTTGCTTTTGTTCTCTTGTTATTCTGCTTTTCTGTGGGGATTTGGTTACCACCTCTGCCCCTATCTTTTCAGAATTCTTCAGATAAGGCATTTAAAGGTAATTGTCGGGGGGCGCCTGGGTGGCTCAGTGGGTTAAGCCGCTGCCTTCGGCTCAGGTCATGATCTCAGGGTCCTGGGATCGAGCCCCGCATCGGGCTCTCTGCTCCGCAGGGAGCCTGCTTCCTCCTCTCTCTCTGCCTGCCTCTCTGCCTACTTGTGATCTCTCTCTGTCAAATAAATAAATAAAATCTTTTAAAAAAATAAATAAATAAATAAAGGTAATTGTCGGTCACTTTAAGAGATGGTACACTAATTTCCAAACAAGGAAATAGACTATCATCTAAATGTACTGTTGACCCTTAGGTTTGAACTCTGTAGGTCCACTTAATACAGATTTTTTTTTCAGTAAATATATTAGGAAATTTTTTAGAGATTTGCAATAATTTTGAAAAAACTCAATAATAAACCATATAGCCTAGAAAAACTGAAAATTTGAGACAAATGAGGTATTGGGAGAATATGGTATATAATACATATAACATACAAAATGTGTTAATTGACTATAAGGCTTGCAGTCAACAGTAGGTTACTTATAGAGTTTTGAGAGAGTCAAAGTTACATGTGTATTGTGTGTGTAGGGGGGTAGCACTACATTGTTCAGGGGACAACCTTAATAGGTTTAATAGGTCCTTTAATAGGTTTAAGAATGTCTAAGAAGATAATGGTAATTTTTTAGGAATAATTAAGTCACTTGAACTTCTTTCTTTTAAAGAAGGAACGTTATGATCCATCTGGAACAGTTTATCAATAGACATAAAAAGTGTATGTGATATTATTGACTGATTTTTTTGCAAATGAATTCTGAAAAGAACTTTAGAATGTTCTCCCACAAAACTTCAGTGTTATTTTGAAATATGGAACTCTGCCTGCCTAATTACAGGGTTGTTGACTGATGTAGTGTATTGGGCACTGTATTATACAAGTCTTTATAAAGTCTTCGTGAAGCAGCTCTTTTTTCTCCCCCAAAAATTGGATGATTGTAAAAGGTTCAAATATAATCTTTTTTACATGCACACGCATACACACACACACACACTCTTTTTTTTTTTTAATATTTTATTTATTTGACAGAAATCACAAGTAGGCAGAGAGAGAGGAGGAAGCAGGCTCCCTGCGGAGCAGAGAGCCGGATGTGGGGCTCGATCCCAGGACCCTGGGATCATGACCTGAGCCAAAGGCAGAGGCTTTAACCTGCTGAGCCACCCAGGCGCCCCAACACACACACACACTCTTAATGTGTCTGTTAGTCCTGATAGTTCATGTATTTATGGTAGCTTTAGCTCATTTGTCTCAAATAAGAAAGGATTTTATACAGTTTGGTAATGTAGCATTTCTCAACTAACTGATGTATAGAAAAGAGCAGATTTTTACATTAACAAATGTGTGTCGAGTATATTTATTACCCAAGACACACAAAGGTCTCTGTAAAGACTGTGTAATTTATAAATTGACTTTGAGGGCAGTTGGAACAGGAATTGTAAAGACGTTTTTAGTGCATAAGATTGGGTAAAATAATTTTTTTAAGGGAAAATCAGATTGTTATATACTTTACAATGAGGGAGATGATGGAAATCTAAAATTTTATTCTTAACTAAGTTACTGTTCTAGATGTAAAGGTGTTTAGTAGGTAGTCCTGATACCATATTTATAGAAAAAAATGTAAATGAAGGGGTTTTTTTTTAAGTTATTTGAGTCTGATACAGAAAAAGAAACAAATGACTGTAGAAGTTCACCTACTTGTTCAGCACTGAAATTTTTAAATATTACAGCTTTAATGGTTTGTACTTTGTTACGTGATACTATTATGTTTATGTGACAGTAGTTAGTCCACATAGAGTACATGTTATGTGACAAGCAGTGTGCAAAGTAGGCGTGATTTTTTTTTTTTTTTTTTTTAAATAAGAAATAGCGTTTTTCCTAAGGGATTTACATTCTAGTGAGAGAGAGAAAAAAAATTTGTCTTTCTGCTCTGGGAATAACTAGGAACAGTAATCAGTTTGAGCTATTTTGTGATGCCAATGAACATTTAATACTTTTCAGTCTGTTTCATATCATTTTAATGTATTTTTTCTTTAGAATGCCAGTTGTGAGTTTAAACCTGTGCTGATAATACAGCCACTAACTAGAAGTGAATTAATTTCACATTTCTTTACTATTTTAACATGGCTGCTAGAAAAATTACACTTGTGGCTCACATTACATTTCTACTTGATGGTGCTACTTTGGGCTATAAACTCTTAAAAAGTAATACCAGTTAACTAATGAAAAGTATAGACATTTGTATCTGTCGACAAGATTACTATTGGATCTCACTGTAGTAATTTGTTCTATAGAGAACTTTGCACATTCAAGCTAATTTTAAATAGAGGGCTCATTCAGAAGTTGTAAAAGTAATGATAATGATTCTTTTCTGGTCAAAAATCTTGAGATCATAAAAACTATCAGTTTCATGCTTAGAAAAAAAATAGCTTTCAGCAGAGAAAGGAAATTCTGAGGATTTGGGGGAAAGTCTTTAAATGATGCATTGATTCAGAGAAGATAACCAAATTTTTATACACTCCCCACATTGTTAAATAGAAGTTTTAGTTTGTATTGCTCTAGGTCAGTGATTGCTGTTTAGAGTGACTAACAGGAGTACCTACTTGAATTAGCAGTACGGTTCACTTTATGTAGACCTAAACACCTATTCCAATTATATGTTTTACTTTTTCTAATTTTTTTAAATTTTTTTATAAACATATAATGTATTATTAGCCCCAGGGGTACAGGTTTGCGAATCACCAGGTTTACACACTTCACAGCACTCACCATAGCACATACCTTACCCAATGTCCATAACCCCAGCACCCTCTCCCAACCCCCCTCCCCGCAACCCTCAGTTTGTTTTGTAAGATTAAGAGTTTCTTTTATGGTTTGTCTCCCGATCCTATCTTGTTTCATTTATTCTTTTCCTTCCCCCTCTCAGAAAGCTTTTTAAAAACAATTTTTAAGAAATTGCCACAGTTTTGCAAAGTAGCCATACCATTTTACCTTCCCACAAGCAATGTGTTAAGGAGGGTTCCAATTTCTCCACATCTTTGCCAACATTTGTAACTGTTACTGTTTATCTTTTTAAAATTATTATTACCATTATTATACCCATCTTACAGGCATCCTAGTGAGTATAAAGTATTATCTCTTTGTGGTTTCAGTTTGCATTTCTGTAATTATTAGTGTTATTGAACATCTTTGCATGTGTTTATTGGCCATCTGTAGTATCTTTTGGGGGGAAGTATCTACTTATCCCTCCCCCCTCTTTTTTTAAGGTAGGCTTCATGCCTGGCAGAGACTGAACTCATGACCCTGAGATCAAGAGTCAGATGCTTAATGCACTGGGCCATCCAGGCACCCCTCCTTCCCATTTTTTAAATTGCATCATCTCTCTATCAAATTGTGAGAGTTATACATATATTCTAGATACCATTCCCTTACCAGATACAGGATTTGCAAATACTTTCTTTCATTTCGTGAGTTACCTTTTTCACTTTGCTGATATTTCATCCATAATACATGCATTTAATTTACTAGGATTTTTCTTTTGTCACTTGTGTTTTGATGTCATATCAAAGAGAACATTGCTTGATCCATGGTCATGAAGATTTATTCCTGTTTTCTTCTCAGAGTTTTTTAATTTTAGCTCTTGTATCTAGGTCTGTGATCCATTTTTAGTAAGTTTTTGTTTATGGTGTAAAGAAGGGGACTAGCTTCATTTTGTTTTTGTTTTTGTTTGTTTGTTTGCATATGGATATACAGTTGTCCCAGCACTGTTTATTGAAAAGGCTAATTTTTTTTTCCATTGAATTAAATGTTTATTTCTGGAAACTCTATTCTGTGATCTTTATGTCTTTCCTTACACTGTTATCACATGGTCTTAATCTAGCTTTGTAGTAAGTTTTGAACTCGGGAAGTATGACTCTTTTGACTTTGTTCTTCATTTTCAAGATTGTTTTTGCTGTTCTGGGTCCCTTGCATTTCCGTAGGAATTCTAGGATCAGCTAGTCAATTTCGGCAGAGAAGTTGAGATTCTGACAAGGAATGTGTGAATCTGTAGATTAGTTTGGGAAATACTATCCACAGTACTAAGTCTTCAGTAATATTAGTTCTTATTTGTTTAGCCATCTAAAGGAAAGTGGAGTTCTAAAGATTTATGTGAACTATTTTAATATCTATGCAACTTGTTTACCAATAATCTATGACTGTTTATTGTTGGCTGGTAGGAGCTGGGTGCCTAAGGGAGAGTAGAGACTTAGCTATGAAATACTACATGTACTTTGTAAGTTGAAAATTTTTTGTTTTCTAACAGATTCGTAATGGTAACATAGGCTCCATAAATAAATTTTTAAATGCCAGGTTACATGAAGCCTTTAAATTCTTTTAAATATCATGTATTTACTCTATGGATATCAGGGCTTATTCTCTTAATTATAACTGCTTTTCAGCAATACTGAATACTAGTTGGTCTTTATTAGACCAGCTCTCTTTTTAGATGTAATTAGAAATCCCAAATAACATCCAACCTGAAGATTTTTTTATTTCTCAGTATAAATTTTGTTATGTTAACAGTATTACACTCATGCATAATTATATGGGTAGAAAAACAACTAAAATACCAGACTGAGTTAATGACATTTTCTCTAATCCTGGGATGTCAGTCTTTTCAGTGCATCAAAATTAAGGATATGAACCACTTAAATTTGTACTGGAATTTTGATCTAATTGGTAAAGCTTAGTGATCTTTGTTTTGAACAAATCGACATTTTGACTTAATCTGTTTTCTTTGTTGAGAGCTGTTACCCCCTTATTATATCTAAGTTTCTACTTCCTTTTTCCTATTCTAAGACCTTTCTGGGAGTCTTATAAAGTTGTACCATTACCATTTTTCTTTAACTATAGGCTAAGGTGTGTCGTTTCCCAGTTCTGAGCTGTGATACCTAGAACTGTGTATTCATTAATGAAGCCTTTTTTTTTTTTTTAAGATTTTTTTATTTATATATTTGACAGAGAGAGAGAGACAGTGGGAGAGGGAACACAAGCAGGAGGAGTTGGAGAGGGAGAAGCAGACTTCTTCCTGAGCAGGGAGCTGAATGTAGGGCTTGATCCCAGGACCCCGGGATTATGACCTGAGCTGAAGGCCAGATGCTCAACAACTGATCCACCCAGGTGCCCCCATTAATGAAGCTTCCTGAAGGCACAGGAAAATAGTTATCCTAGTCTTAGTGGAGAGGGTAGTTTGGGAGCAGTTGAGTAACAGGGCAGAAGTAGCTTCACCAGCCTGTAGGGCCTAAAGATGAAATGTAAGAACAGATTAGAACAAGTCTACTGATGACATATTAGCCCCCCCCCCACCAAAAAAAGGCATTTTCTTTGCTTCTGTTAGGGAGTCTTTTGGATTAGGAAATTTTAAGTTGAAGAATAATAAAACAGTTATAGCTAGTTCTTAAATACTAATGTACAAACAAGGTGTATGCACAAAATTAATTACTAAAAGAGTAAAGACCAGAATGATTGATTTGAAACTGACTGGTACACAGCCATCATCAGTGATTTAGAAATTACCCAGGCTTTTGTTAATTCAAACTGACCTTACCTCCAAATACCAAGTTTGAAGCCAGCAGTGGAGTGAAGAATGTCAGCAGTGAGGGCATCATGAGCAGAAAGGGGAGACGGGCCAGGAATGGGCAGGAGGAGAAAAGATGGAGAAGGAAGGGAGTCAGATCAAGAGGTAGGAATGGAAACATATAAAGGATTAGAAAAAGAGAAGGGGCTGAAAACAACTGGAGGGAGAAGAGACAAAAGAAATACTGGTGTATTGCAGTGACTGAAGAAATATGTGCCATCATTTTAGTGTGTCTGAATCTGCTTAGTTAAGGCTACCATGGAACCTTTAAAGAATTCAATTTAACGGTTTAAATCTGAAAGAAAGGAAGAAGAAGAGCAAGAAAGAAGGGGATTTTTAAAAGCATGCAAAATCCTTTTTAAGATCAGCAGTAGCAATACACAGTTGTTTAACTTAACAACATAATAATGATATTGAGTCCTGTTACTCTGGGGCACTATACTAAGTGCTTTACATATATTGATTCATTGAATCCTCACCACAATTTTATAAGCAGATACTATTTCTCCCATTTTACAGATGCGGAAACTGAGCCACAAAGAATAAGTAATTTGCCTAGGCTAGTCAGATAACAGAGCCAGGATTCCACTGAGGCAGCCTGACTACTGTGCTACAGCTGGCTTCATCACCCCTACCTCCCCCTCTCCATGATTTGTATGGTATATTTCTGTAGAAATTTGTCTTGTTTTGAGAATGTAATATCCCTTTGAAATAGTTATACATCTTCCAGGCTCACAAACTCTGGACACTATTTAAAAATCAGTTTTTATTTCCTGGGGTTAATAGTAATTCAAGAAGCTTTATTAAATTAGATAATGGAACACAAAGGTGGATAGTGCATGGTCCCTGTCCCCAGTGAACTAAAATCTCCGTTTGTAGTTGTTTGCTTACTCAAACCGAGTGTCTGCTCCAATATTAGTGTGAATTCTTTGACTTTGAACCAAGTTTACGTGCACTAATGAATGTTTATTGCCTTCAAAAGTATGCTCACCTTTAAAAGCCACAGACCAATAATAATATAGCCATTACTTAAAACTTTTGGAATTCATTTCCTTTCAGTAAGCCACACAACGAATCAGCCTTCTATTAAAAAAACAAACAAACAAACAAAAACCATAAATACCTAACTTGATTACCTCCTTTAGTCATCCTTAAATTTAAAGCCTCACATGGATATTCACAAAGTATTATCTAAAAAGGTGTTTTGTTTTGTTTTGTTTTGTTTTTACAGCCCTGATGGAGTAAAATGTTTGCAGGCTGTAGAGGAGGAAATGTGAATGGAGTTAGTGGATTTCACCAGGAACTTTGGAAGAGTGTTGGGTATTAGTGTTGCACTGGAAGGAGGATGAGAATTGAGCCCTATTTAGAGGGAACAGAAAGACTTCTGTGAGGAGTGTGGGTAAATAAACCAGGAATCTACCCTGAAGATCATTGACTAGCTCTCTGAACATTTAATTTTTTTTAATTATTTGTAGAATTTTAGAACCGTTCTCTAGTACACATACTTTGTTTCCATTGAGACTATCTTGTAAGGAGAAAAGCTCTGTGGTTTGAAAGTACTTCTTGATATTGAGGCTTACAAGAAGTCTGAAGAGAATGAAGCGGTGACTGGGAATCCTAAGAGATTTTACCAAGAAGAACTCATTGAAGACTTTAGAGGTACCTTTTAGGCGAGTAAGAGAAATCCTGGATCATCTGGTGGTTAGAAAGGAAGTTTATGTATTAAGTTCAGTCTAATTTGACATTGGACTTGGGTCTGTATTGCTTCACTCTTTGATAAATAGTTCTGGTATGTGATGGCTGGCTTAGCCATTCCCCTCTTAGACATGACTTAGGTAAAAAGTGACAGACCATGGGAAACTGAGAGTATCTTTATAGTTTGCTGCATTTCTTACCCCGTGGTATTGGCTCTTAGATTTTTACTGTGGGATTGGGAATACTTGGAATTTACCATCAGTGCCTTTATAATTATATGTGGATTATCCACATATCATTCATTTGGCAAGTATATAGAACAGCAGCTGCACAATGGGAGACAACGGGAACATCAATGAATAATTCAATCTCTATATTTAAGCTGCTTCTAGACTAGTAGAGCAGATAAAATTAATAAGCCAGAAGTTAGAATACAGTGAAAGTAAAATAATAGAGGTATGCAGCTTCCTACTGAATAAAGAAGGGCACTTCACTCTGACTCAGGAATTTTCCCTAGGGTGAGGTAAGCCTTTAAATAGAAAAGGAATTAATCAAACGAAGTAGGTAGCAGGGTAGGAAATTTTCAGTATGTGGAAGAAATAACTGAGCTAGGAAATGATTCTCGATTCTCTTGGACTCTCTACATTTCAGAAAACCCTTGCCTGCATGACTGCTATTTAGCTGGTATTAACTAATTTTAGTGTTGCTTAATTAAATCTGTTATAAAGATAACAGTTGATTCTGAGTCTGTGAAAACTAAGAATAATTTGCCTTTTTTGAGCATTCTCAATTTTTACATCTTTTCCTTGTTTTGTAACTTTAATTCTAAAGGATGGAAATAAGTTGAAAGTCTCAGTCCTTTTAAGGTAACATTACTGGTAGTTTGGAGCCAAATGCACTTAATTTTAGGTCTATTTTAAACATGTATACATCAGGAAGAGAATTTCTTGAAGTTATTTTTACTCCATTTATTCATCTGCAAATGCAGTTGGATTAGTGAAGGTCCCTTTCAGATCCAAAATCCAGTGGTTAAATTTCATGGCTCAGCATTATTTATAAGTTGTTTTAAAAGCTCAGAGGAAAGAGTCGTCCTTCTTGTATTAGAAACTTTCTTCTCATGTTAACTACCAAAGTCTTATAGCATGATTCATGCTTTCTCTCCTCCCCTCCCTTTTTTGGCATTGATTGTATGTAGTGATTGAAGACCCCCAAGATACAGGGAGACTCAGATGTTCATCTCTTAAAAAATAATCTGAAACTTAACATTTAGAGATCATCTTCCCATGAGACGTTTCTTCTGTATAATCTTAGATTATTTGAATTTTGGATGTGCCTATTTTCTGAATCAGCAATTAATTTGGTTTATTACTAATTTCGGGGTAAATTTTGCTCAAAATTGATGTTTCTCTGTCTTAGTGTCTTTGTAGTGCTATGTTCTTGTACTTCAATCCCAAGAACATATAACTTACTAAAGCCCAAAAATACTGCTTATTTCTTGATCTCCAGTTGGCAGTGTTTCTACTTTATTGATTTATTTTATATGTTTATTCCCTGTTTTTTTTTAAAGCTGCTTTTAGTATTGCTATAATGAAGTAATACAAACAGATACTAGGTAATAATATCACATTCAGAATCTTCTCATTTTGCCTTGTAGATCCTTTTTCTGTCCCGAAAGTAATACTATGTAGCTCTTAGCCACACGATGAATTGTTGATCAATCTAAAAAAAACTGTAGAAAGTAGTGGCTGTACCTAAAAAGAAGGAAAATCTGGGTATATTTTACTACTTTCCTTTTTTTTTTTTTAAGCTGTGGCTTTATTATTTTGCTTGAGGGTTTTTTTTCCCCCCTTTACCTCTGCAACATGCATTAATATGATTTAAAGTTTCTTTGAGTTAGCCCAAGTAAAAGTCCTTTTCCTTTTTCCCTTTGGTATTCTATTTGCAAAACAAGTAAAGCAGGTTTTATAGACTAGGGTAATGAGTTCTATTTAATTAAAACTCTTATATCAGTCTTGTTATAGCCCAACTCACAATTCATACTTTTAATACTACATTCCTTCTTTGCACGCCCCTCCCTTAGAAAATAGAAGGTTTTTCCAAAATTTTTTACTTATAAATCACCAAATTTTTATCTTTTCTGCAGATAATATCACCTACTGCATTATTTTTGGCTGCAAAAGTGGAAGAACAGGCTCGAAAACTTGAACATGTTATCAAAGTAGCACATGCTTGTCTCCATCCCCTAGAGCCACTGCTGGATACTAAATGTGATGTATGTAATAATAATTTAATTGGTGTTGCCTTCCAACTGCTACTTATTCCTTTTACCATTTAGAAATGTAATACTGGCGAGTGATCTAACAAACATATTTCATGTATGTACATGAGTTTCAGTGTTGTTCTGAATCATGTCAAGGCTGTGATTCAAAGGTGGTTATAAGTGTTTCACATTTTGTTGTTTATCCTCAGAGCCAACCTATGATATATGTGGAGAGTAAGTCATATCACCTCCATTGTTTGGGTCCATTTGAGAACAGTAAATAGTAATTTTACAGAATTGTTTCTTTGTTAATGCATATATACTAATAGTTACCTCTCTAATACTGATCCATAAAGACTCTGTTTTACCATGCCTTCATGAAAGGGTTTTTTTTTTTTTTTTTTTTTTTTTTCATATTTTTAATTTCCCTCAAGAGTAATGCTAACTTCTGAACAACTTGTTCATTATCAGCATTTTAATAGACCTTGCTTGAAAGTGCCATTTTAAAATGTTATGACATCTTAAAACAGAAGGTGGAATTCTAGGCCTTTAAATTCGCTTTCCCAGCTCTTGTATTATAGGTGAGTTCCTCTATCAGAAACTTTGTAACTACTGAATGACTGCCAGATTATATTAGTTTACTTTCATTTAGATAATCTTAAAGTCCAGATTAAGTATATCTGATTTTTTTAAAGTATATCTGAGTTTATTAATGACAAGTTTTATCTTAAATGTTGGCTTTAAGGGAGTGAGATACTAATGTTACCATTCAATAATAAAGGATGTGTGATTATTCAGAGATTGTTCTTGTAATTTCTATTCACTTTGCAGATTCAGAGTTAATTTTGGTGAATACTTAGGGTACTGTTCAAATAATAGAAATCTGTGTTTTAAAAAATCATCTTGGTGACTTTTTCAAAATGGGACATAAATAAAGGTGCTTTTCACTCTGAGTTTAGCCCCATGACTTAAATGAATATTTATGATGTATTGTTTTTTAATCACCTTACTCAGTTGTCATAATTTAAGAAATTTGGTAATGGTAGAAATTTTTTATACTCTCTATTCCCAGAGTAATTACAATAGGGGAATGATTTAAAGAGAAGACACTCTATTTCCCCATGGGTGTGTGATACATTCTTTTGGTATTTTATATATAAAATGTTTTCTTTTAGTCTAGAGATTTGAGGGTTTGCTTTGATTTTATTTTGTCTTTTTTGAGGAGAGGAAGTTCAAAAAAAATAACTCATTGACTTACTCTGACCATCAAGGAATTACCACACAAAATATCTTAGAGTGAATTGGTATGTTTTTTCTTTACAGGCAGGTTTGGATTTGATGTTCTTATTGAGTTGGTGCTTCCTGTCTTAATGTGTCTTGAAGCACAGTGCCTACATGAAGTTTTATAGTATAGACTGGAGGGTTTGTTGTTTTCAGTTAAGCTCTACCTCCTTTCATATTGTTGTCTTTTTAGGGGTTTTTTAACTTGTTTTTTACCTTGTTTACATACTCTGCATTAGAAGTGAATAAGTTTAGATTGGTTGTAGAAAATGGGATTTCTCTGTCACCCTCAAATTATTTCCTTTGTGTTTCCAAACTACTCTCGTTTAATGTGTCTGTTAATTTTCATGAGATTTAACGATCCCATGATCTAGTAGTAGTTATCTTAAGCATCTTAATGTTATTATTTTTACCTGGCAGGCTTACCTTCAACAGACTCAAGAACTGGTTTTACTTGAAACCATAATGCTACAAACCCTAGGTATGTATTTTCATCAGATACTATTTTTGTGTGTGTTCTTCAGTGTGGTGTCCTAAAAATGGAATAATTTTACACTGAATAAGGTTTCATTTTAAAACAAGGTTTGGGGCCAGAATAGTATTACCTGGTTATAAGGAAACCATTTTTTAAAAATTTCATTTACCATTAATTGAACAGTAAACATAGTTTTCATTGTGAAAGGCTGCATGATTGTAATGTGTACAAATAGTCTGACTGTAGTCAGTATTTAATGAATTTAGCACATTTTTAATGTGACAGGGTAGTTATTTAAACATTGATCACCTTTTCTGAAAATTACATTGTCTGCAAGTTTTTTGCAATTTAAGTGATCTCTAAAGATTACTTATTCAAATCTTTCACTTTATTGTTGAGGAAATTGAGACTTAGCATGGTTTGTCTTGTGTGAAGTCATGTATTACTTCTCGAAGAACTTGGCAGTGTATTATGGGAATAACATGGACTTTTATGGAGCTCTTGGTTTAAAATCCACTTGCCTTTGACTTGCTTTTTAAGCTTGGGCAAAGTCGTTTTACCTTTCATACCTCCATTCTATATACGCATGGAAGAGTAATGTCTGCCTTAACATTGTGAATTTGAAGATGAGAAATAGTGTATAAAAAACCATGTACCACATAGTATTTGTGTCAGAAGTCGCTATTATTCATTATGGTAGTTATTTATTACTCCATTCCCAAACGAAAAGAAGTTTAATAATCATAGCCTCCTGTCATGACAGACTTTTTTTTTTTAAAGAAAAGTAGCTTGTTTAAAATAGATGGAACTTGTTTGATACTTTTATAGCATAAAAAGATACAAAAGTAAAAGTGAGAGTCTTATCTCCAAATCCAATAATTTAGCATGTTACTGCTTTATAATATGAAATTTACGAAGATTTGTGTAATGAAGGTTAAAAGGAAAATTATCTTAAGGGGAATTATTTTAAGTTAAAATTTATAAGATATACTTCTATGGCTTTGATTAAAGTATGATTTTGTGGGTTTGATTATAGTACAGATATAATAGATCACACAATTTTAAAAATCTGGATTACCTGTTTGTCAGAATGTTAATTGTTTACTGCTCCTGAAGACACTGATGTGACCTCCACTTTTTCAAAAAAGGAAAATCCCAGCCCTCCCTGAGGGTATTTAGACATGGAAAGCTCTTTCAGCATTTTATCTTTGGTTTTAGAACCTCATTTAAAGAATCTTGAGGCTACAAGTTTCATTTGTCTTAATAGCTTTATCATAAATTATGTAATTGATATGTATATACATACATAAAGGTATGTACATAAATGAAATGTGATTGTAAGCTAACTGGTTGAAACCCTTTCATCTAAGGCATACTAAGAAAATAAGAGGACTCTAAATCACTTAAACGATTTTTCTCCCACTATGGCCCAGGGATTATATTTATGAAAAACACTCTTTACATCTTCTGAAAGAGTTGTAATACGTTTTTAAAAATATGTTATGTAGTTGAAGTCTTTGCTTTATAGTTGTATTTTCTGTAATTTTAAGTTGTTTTTAACGTGAGGGTAATTTCAAGCTAATCATAATTCAGAATTTTTAATAAATACCACCCCAATCTGCAAATAGCTTTTGTTAGCCAGTTTTCAGTAGTGGAACATTGTTTTTAGAAGAAATTATTTCTTGTCATTGAAGGTGTGTAATGAGCATGTCAGCGATAGAAAATAACTTTGTCTTTGGATCTTTTTAATAATGAACAATATATTATACATTTATGGTTGTGCCGATGAATGGCATTTCTCAGGCAAGTATTGTAGTGTGGTAAGTGATTGGGAAAAAAGTGCTTTTCATTTCAGGTTTTGAGATCACCATTGAACATCCACACACAGATGTGGTGAAATGTACCCAGTTAGTAAGAGGTAAGTGATCTTTGAAACTTCTAAATTAAGTGTTACTGTCTATAATTGATTTGAATGAGTTTTATCAAAATGGGGAAATGTCATTTTGAAGCAACATCTTTTGGTGTCCTGCATCTACCTATTCATTTACTTCAGCGTGTAGTTCTGCCTAGCAAATTAGCATCCTTTAAACTTTAGGAGAATCTCCTTTCACTGAAAAATTGGAGGGCTTCCAAATATTAAGACTCTCTCCACCTCCCCATTAGGCTAAGCCAGTCCCATTTCATTTAATATTTAAGAAGTTGGCCATTGACACATACACACAGAAAATTTCTGGTCTGTCTCGAGCTTTCATTGACTTCTAGAAAAGTTATTACAATTTAAGAATTTGGAGACCATCCTCAGATCTTTCAGATAAAAATTGTCTTAGCAGATTTGCCATTTTGGAAATACTTACCCCGTGTTCGTTTGAACAAAATTGACTTAATACATTCTTCAAAATTCTTTGGTATTACTAAAAATAATTTCCTTTTTGTGTGTGATGGGGAAATACATAGTATGCTACAGACAGCATGTGATGTGCCTATTAAACCTTTTAAAACAGGAGTAGGAACTTTTTGTATTATTTGTTTTATGGCTTATAAAGTGTGTGGTATACATTTTTCTGCTCTTGTTAATGAATCCTGCCTATCTGTTCTTGTATCCCTAGAAATACTCTTTACACAGTTGCATGTTGTTACACTACTTCTTACTTCTACTTTCCTGTTTCCCATTTGAAGTGTTAATGTACTAAGAGCAACCACTTGGAACTTTCATTGTACCTTTTTCTATTACTTTTTGAAAATGAAATTTTGCAATTTCATTCTTTTACCCCCAGACTTCCTTCCTTAGGTTTATTCTAAACAAAATGGGTAAGACTTTTAAAGGCTTTTCTTTGTTTTTTAGTGTTTTACCTGAATATTCTCACTTTATTTATTCTAAATTGAATTCCTATACCTGGTAGGATTTTATTATGTTAATGGCTACATTTAAAACAAACAAACCTGTTAGACAGTGTCATTGTTAAGAAATGGACTTCTGAAAGTCCCATTTATATTATATTATTCTAATAACTAGTACATGTTATGACTTGTAGAACATATTTAATTATGGTTCCTGTACTTCATGGTTATTAAAATATGATTTAGAAAACATTTTCATCCCAGAATTACAGTATAGTATAGAATTAGATAACTAGTGTATGTGTTTGAATTAAGGGGAAAAAGGCTTTAGAGTGGTTTTCCTGAAAACTTGAAAGAATAAGCTATTTTGTGAGAATAATGAGGAGCCATGTAACTTTGCTTTAAGCCTAATGAAAAAAGATAATGAAGAAAGATATTAGGTTAAAATTCATATAGGTACCTAGTAGGAGATGAAACTGGATTTTCAGCTTAGCATCATTGTGAAATTTGAGTCCTGATCTTTAATCAGAATTTAGTAGCTTTTGTACATGTTGCTCTATATCTAAAGCTAGAGACACCAAGTCCATTCATTTACAGAGTTGATTAGTAAGGTTTTAAAAATTCACAAACACTACAAATTTGATGTTTTATCCAAAGCATAATATTTAAATCTAATTTTTTGTTGTTAATGCTTAAAATGTGACCGATTCTTAAATTTTATTCAAATTTACATATGTTTAACTTGCATTTTGTCTGACTAACATTTCAGGTAACTATAGTTTACATCTTACTCCATTTAAAAACATTCTTTTATGTTTGGTGTCTGTTTTTCTTTGTTAAAATTTTCAGCTAACAAAAGAACATTTTTCCTACATTCTTCCTCTGTTGTACACTGTTAATGGGTTATTGAATTTAGGTATATTCTGAGGTAAAAACTGCTATGGCAATTTAAAATTATTTTTACTTCCTTCTCTACATATTTTGATTCTTTGGGGGCATGGGGGGTGGTAAATGTTTTGGTTTCTTTAAAGTTCTTCCAACCCCCCACCCCCTCTGGAGATGAGAAAGTTGATATTATGCTACTTTGCTACAGAATTGGCTAATGTCATTTTACAGGGACCTTTCATTTCTGTGATTTCTCCTTCCCTCCCCACCAGGAAAGAATGCCATACATAAGTCACACTGCCTCCAAGACATCTGATGCTTTGACACTCTTCCTTAGCACAACTCTGCTAAGCCCAAATCCCTTTTGTATACCTTATGTTCGTGATCCACATGGGGCAGCAGGGATTACAGGTGCCATGAAAAAAATAGAGGGCAAATGTGAGGCCTCTTAGAGAGGGGTGAGTTGAGGTGAACTGATCAGATCCTAGGTGAGCAGAGGGGAAAGGTACATCAATGATTATGAATGTAATTGGGGGAAAAGGGAAATTATAGCAAAGAATCCCTGTTGGGAAGAATAAGAGAGCAGATAAAGTGAGTGGGGGACTGTTTTCAATTTCAATGTCTTAAAAGCTAGTTGTTAAAAATTGCTTTTCCTTTGGGGACCAATGTTGGAGCATCCTGATTCCCTAGAGTACTTACATCTTTTTCTAAAGTTGACAATTGGATTCTGTAAGAAAAATACATGCAGTGGAGTTTTCTATATCTACGCCCTTAGGATGTTTCTAGGTTGTTTATTCCTTGTTGATGCTTAGTAGCATAAAAAACTGAGCAGTTCGTGCTCTCTTGAATTTGGGGGGTGGAGGGTTTGTTTTGTTTTCTTTTCTTTGGATGGAAGTACTTAAGCCAACTTAAATATGATGACTGAGGATTAAGTCTGGCAGGCACCTCTTTGTATTTTGTATTAGACTTCAAAATCTTTTCTTCTTCTTCTTCTTCTTTTTTTTTTTTAAATCCAGGAGAATGCTTTATTGCACCTTTTAGCTGACTAGATGCTTAACTTAGTAACAAGTTTAGCCCTTGTAACTGGCTAGCTAAAAGCAAATCGGCTTGTTTCTCAGATCTTTGGGGGATAGCAAGAAACATTTGAGTGAATGTTGTTGAAGATTTTCAGTAGTATAGAAAATGATGGCGCTCTTGTGATATTTGTAAGTAGTAAGTAAAATTTACTTTTTGTGTACAAAACTTTGAAGTTTTTGTTGTGTTGAGAACTTTTTGATGGTAGCACAATAAAGCTGATAGTATTGTCTTCGTTTTTTTTTTCTTTTCTTACAGCAAGCAAGGATTTGGCACAGACATCCTATTTCATGGCTACCAACAGGTTGTTATCCTGACCCTCTTTGTTGCACTGTTGTAGCACACTATAGCTTCCTTTAATGCAGGGCCCCCTCAATGTGTCTCTTACCCTTGTTGCAACAGGAGACTGGACCATCTACTGTGGTGGTACCTTCCTGTCTGCTTTGCGGTGTATTGTACAAGGGACTTTTGGCACAGAGGGGTTAAATGCACATTGTGAAGTGTAGTGGTGCTTTCTGATGACATATTCTCGATTTGTGAGTGCATAAGTCTAAAATTGGTAGCCTGAATAGCAGCTAAAGATTACAAAGAGCTAAACTTAACGTAGAAATTCGAGCAACTTGGTAAGTATAAAGCTATTTCTAGTTTACAATTATAGTTAAATGACATTTTTTTTTAAATTTCACATTGATCCAGTCTTAACTTTAAAATAATCATTAAAGTTTTTTAATAAATAAAATTTATATAACTTGGATTTTTCTTCCAGATAATACCCACTAGTTGTAAATCAGAAGTAGCCAAGTCCTGTCAGTGCCTAGATTTGACTAAGTACAATTTTTACTTTAAAAAAACTTACTTCCTTTTCAGTTTATATAAAAAATAGTGTGGGTTTGTGGTTGATAAACATTTTTCATCAATTCTGAACTGAACTGGAAGAATAATTTTTTAAAGCCTTTAATACATAATTCTGTTCTGGGTTGATTATATTAATGCTTTCAATTTGTTTTTTAAATGGGTCGTTTGGGAGGAGGGGACCAAACTAGCCTTGTGTGGTCCTTACTTTCTTGTGACACTGTTAAATTTTATGTAAAGCTTTGGACTGGCAAATACCAATTTATTTTATTAGGTATATGTTGTTGGGATTTAACCTCTATCCCTAGGTATTTTGAGCAACAAAAAGAAAGTACTAAATATAAAACTTCGGTTAGAAAAGGCTAGCTGTAACATGTTATATGCCCAGTTGGGCATATAGTAGAAGGAGAAAGATAGCATTTTTCTAGTACTTAGCAACATTGGGCCTGGAAGCTGTTCACCAAAAGGTAAGTTTTCTCTGTAGCTTTGCTGAAAAGAAGACTGAGGTTTACATAGATAAGTGTTAGATTCTCTTTGATTTACTTGAGTATTCTGTTTATTAACCCATACCAAATGGTAGAATTCCTGATTCTGTAATGTGATGTTGAAATTACTTTGTCAGTTTTACAGTCTATTGCTTTTTCTTTACTTTTTTGCCAAGACATTACAAAAGAAACAAAAATACTACCAAAAAAATTAAAATGTTATACTTGTTTGTGCTGATTATTGGAAATACACTGTCTTCCCCTCTTATAAAGAAGTAAAAATACTTCAAAATTTAGAAATCTTAATGTATTAGTATTAATATAATGCTCTGGGGAGTCAGAATGTGGGGAATGTTCATAATCTATGTGGGTTTTTTAGTATTGGGATTTTATAACTATAGTGCTTAGATTTTAATTAAATAAGGTTTTGTACTGTAGACTTAAGAAAACCTTTATGTTTTTGCTCTAATCTTACTGGTAAATATTTTTCTTTGTTTTACATATTTGAATTACTATGGTTCTTCGTTTTCACACCTGCTCTACAACAGTCTACACCTTACCACCTTCTGTCTTCAGTACAAACCAACAGTGATAGCATGTGTATGTATTCATTTGGCTTGCAAATGGTCCAATTGGGAGATTCCTGTGTCAACTGATGGAAAGCATTGGTGGGAATATGTTGATCCTACAGTTACTCTAGAATTACTAGATGGTAAGTAGAGAAAAATAAATATTTTTTTAATGTGGAAAACATTTTTATATTATGGAAAAAGTCTGCCTGCTTTTGTCTAGATTTGAAAAAAAGCAAATCCCCGTAAACTCATACTTAAGTGAGCAGTTAACCAGTTCTGGTTGCTCCACCATTTTCCCCTCCCTCTGTAGTTTTTTTGATATTAATCCCAGGTAGCTCTTCAACTATTAATATTTTAGTTTGTGTTTCAAGAGATAATAGACTCCTTAGAAACATAACTATAATTTCATTTTAACAATTTGGTAATAGAATTTTTAAAAGCGTAATTACATGGGCAAATGAACAGGATGAAAATAAGGATGCATTAGCCTAAAGGAAAAGCTAAAAAAAAAAAACAAAAAAAAAAACTTGAACATGTTTTAACCACCAGTGACTATCTAAAGCCCTTTTAGGACTTTTCAAAAATGTATATATGTATATGTGATTTGTAACGCTATAGGTTGGTAGTTGGTTATAACTTACTGTAGAACATGTGAAGCAGTGAGCTAAAGGTATTTCAGGGTAACATTCCATATTCTGTAGTTCCACTGACATGTGTCACTATTGCCTTTCATTATTAAATATGAATTGACAAAATTAGGGTACAATACTATAAATTGTGAACCTGGAACTAGATCTCTTAATAAGGAATTTCTCTGGTAACAGATAAGAGAAGCTGACCATAGGTAGGAGAGATTCTTGGGGATTAAGACATTTTAACCAAATACTGTAGATTTCAGAAAGGAAATAGATTGCACTTCTTACTGAAGATATACCTAAACTGGTAAACTGGTATGTTAGATTTTCAGCTTACTCTTCTGTGGGCTTTCCCTAACTTCTGTTGCAAAATTGAAGCTAATGGGAAAATAGAATTTGTATCTGTTGCTACTGAGGACATCTGTTACATAAACCCTTTGGGTTTCACATGTGATCTTCCAATAAAATCTCAACATGTTTTTGTAACCTAGATGTTTGTTTTCTGTGAAGGGCCAAAAGTAACTCTTTTTAGGGTTTAGGTCCCTTCTGTCTATGCCAACTACGCAACCCTGCCCCTGTAGCTGGGAGGCCGCCATAGGCAATCTGTAAATGAATGGGTATGGCTGTGTTGCAACAAAACTTTGTTTACAAACACAGGGTACAGCTATATGTGCAATATTACCTATCTTTCTGGTAAAATAAGCTTCCTTTTTAGATTTCTTGATTTGGGGTTTTTTTCCCCTCCCTGAAAAATTTCTCAAGAGTATGTAGCTCATGCTATATTACTGACACATGATTATGCTCTTTTCCTCACATTGCCAGAGGTTTTGGGGGTTTTTTTGTTTTGTTTTGTTTTTTTTAAGTTTAACGAGAGAGGGAGGGGGCGCCTGTGTTGCTTAGGCAGTTAAGCATCTGCCTTCAGCTCAGGTCATGATCTCAGGGTCTTGGGATGGAGCCCCATGTCAGGCTCCCTGCTAAGCAGGGAGTCTGCTTCTCTCTCACACTCTCCCTCTGTGTTCTCTCCACCCCTGCCCCAAATAAATACTTTTAAAATCTTTTAAAAAGAGAGAGAGAGAAGAAAATCTTCAGTGAGTGGAAATGGCATCTTCTAAAAGCCAGTGGGGGCTTTTTTTCATCTATAACTTGAAAATTAAATTATCTGTGCCACCATCTTACTTCAGCAGGTAACAGATAAGATAAAGTAGGTATAATCGGAATAAAAATAATTTATATACATGATCCTAAAACAAAGTTTGCAAAAAGCAGGTAATCTGCCTCTTACACTTCTCTTAAGTTAGGTTAAAGTTGGTTTTTTTGACACAGCAGGGGCCACCTAAAAAATCTGTTTCCATTCTGAAAAGGCTCAGGTCTGTTATTCATTTGAAGAGCCACTGAGTGGGAATCTGGGACATTGAAGACATTGACAGTTTCAACATTTCATATAGCATTCTTTCTTTGTGTTTTCATCACCAAAAAAAATGTAACAGTTTAAGATATTAAGATACCTCTGAATTTTAGCCCATTGTCTAAGAATCAGTGTTTACTAAAATAATTCATTTATGGGGCGCCTGGGTGACTCAGTGGGTTAAAGCCTCTGCCTTCAGCTCAGGTCATGATCCCAGGATCCTGGGATCGAGCCCCGCATCTGGCTCTCTGCTCAGCAGGGAGCCTGCTTCCCTCTGCCCTCTTGCCTACTTGTAATCTCTGTCAAGTAAATAAAATCTTAAAAATAATAATAATAATTCATTTAATGACTATTGCAAAAACAGCATTGGCTAGGACTTGGCCTACCTGTAACATTTGTTGTTGTTTTGCAGAGTTTGTTTTTGTTTTATGATTAATAACAGACCCTCATGTGTTGCTTGCATTTTGATTTTTTTTTCTATATTCTGTATATTTGGAAGGGAAGAATGGCTCTATTTTAAGCATCATCTATGATTGTTGTGCACTTAAGTAATATATTAGCAGTGATTATTTGACGGATTCTTAGTGTCGAAGTATAAAAAGTTGGGGGTTTTTTCAAATCAGGAAGGGTAGTAGTCCAGGCATTGAATTGTTTTCACTCAAATTGGATCAAAAAGTTCATGAGCAAGTTTAAGTTGTCACAGCTTATAAACATATAATAAGTGCTGAGTTTTTGCATATTTTTTCTTAAAGAAAAATTTTGTATTGTCTTAATTTTCATTATCAGTCTTGGCATGTTTGCCTAGAATCGTTTATAGAGATGCTTACTGTCATACTAAAAAAAATAAATGAATCTATGTCTACTAAATTGGCATGACTAATATTATGTGATACTGTAATTCATTTGACTGGTATGAATATTTGTCTTGAGTGGTCAATAGCTTTATTAATAGCACTATTTTGGGGTAGGAAAGTGGAGTTCATCGTAACCACACTGCCTTGGAAAAGTGAGTCATCTCACTGTAATCCCAAATTTAAGAAAAAAAGTGAGGTAAAAATATATGACCGAGGTGGTTTTACTACTGTGTTAATAGTAATAATTACTAGGAGTCTATGAGTATAGATGGAGGAATTTTTTTCATTTAACTTTGAAATAATTCTAAACTTAAACTACATAGTAATACAGTTTCTGTATACTCTTTACCTGGTTTCTCTAATGTTAACATCTTATATACATGGTTATCAAAACCAAGAAATAAACATTGTTACAATATTACCTAACTGCAGGTTTTATTTTATGTCCTTAGTTTTTCTATTCTAAGATCCCATGTTCCATTTGCTTGAAATGCCTCTTAAATCTCTTCTAAATTAGTCAGGTTTTTTTTTTTTTTTTTAAAGATTTATTTATTTGACAGACAGAGACTACAAATAGGCAGAGAGGCAGGCAGAGAGAGAGAGAGAGGAGGAAGCAGGCTCCCAGCCAAGCAGAAAGCCCGATGCGGGGCCCGATCCCAGGACCCTGGGATCATGACCTGAGCTGAAGGCAGAGGCCTCAACCCACTGAGCCACCCAGGCGCCCCTAAATTAGTCAGTTTTTCTATTATTTGTTTTCTTTTATGATCTTGACACTTTGAAAAATAATGATGAGGGGCACCTAGGTGGCTCAGTCGGTTAAGGGTCTGCCTTGAGCTCGGGTCATGATTCTCAGGGTCCTGGGATCAAGACCCACATCAGGCTCCCTGCTCAGTGGGGAGCCTGCTTTTCCTCCTTTCTCTGCCACTCCACCTATTTGTGCACATGTGCGCACATGCTCTCTCTCTGCAAAATAAATAAATAAAATCTTCTGGGGAAAAAAAAAAGAAAAAGAATGGCCAGTTACATTATAGAATGTTCCTCGGTTGGGGTTTGATATTTCTCAATATTAGATTGAAATAATGCATTTTGGGCAGGAATACCACAGAAATGGAAAATGGGTTTACCTTGCCCTGTGCATCTTCTCAAGGGTTGTTTTTTGTTCTGTTTTGTTTTTCTCAAAGGTTTTACCTTATTACTGGTAATAACCATGATCACTTAGTTAAGGTGATATCTGCTGGGTTTCTCCGTTTTAAAGTTACTGTTCTTCTCTTTGTAATTAGACATATAGACATATATCTTCTTTTTCCTCCAACTTTGTCCATTAATTTTAAAGAATCTATTGATAGATCTTGCCTGCAATAGTTTCTAAGATGTTTGCCTAATGAAGATTTTCTGTTTGGGGGGAATTTTTTAATGCTACTAAATTTTCCAGATTTTCTAAGCATGGGGGTGTGGGGAGAGTGATTTTTTTTTAAGGGATTAATCTTTGAAAGTAGCAGTTCAGATCTGTGTCTACGTCTATATTTGCTGAAGGTTGAATAGAAGGGTGAGAGTGAAGTAGATGAACTCTTGAGGCCCCTTTTTAATATTGCCCACTTGAGAGAAATATGAATCCTAAAGACACCTTCTAAGTTTTAAATTTAAATTTTATTTTTAGAGCTAACACATGAGTTTCTACAAATATTGGAGAAAACACCTAGTAGGTTGAAGAGGATTCGAAACTGGAGGGTAAGAGAATTGGCAGGGTTTAATAGAATATCAGTTTATTGCTTATCTAACGATTACATAGCTAACGAGTTTGAATTTTTGGTTAAATATCCTTATTTCCAGTATTCCTAAATAATTACAGTGTATCATAAGCTGCATTCCCTCATAATTTATTCAACTGCTGTGTCCAGTGGACTTTGTTAATTAAGTACTTTATAAATTTTGTGTTTAATTTCACGGTGATTATAATGGAAATATTCTCCTTATTTTACAAATGGGCAAATTAAAGCCTAGACAAGTTAAATTACTTTTGCAAATGCTGGGCCAGGATTTAACCTATATCTAACTCCAAAACCAGTGGTTTCCACTTTTTATAGCCTTCTTCTATGCCTCTAAGTGAGACATTTATTTACTGGCAACAAAAAGCCTTAAACCTCAGGTGATTTTGTTTGCATATGTTTAACATCGATTTTTATAAAGTAAGGAGGTTTGTATTAAATTCCTTTGCTGTCATTGCTTCTTTTGTGTTTAATTTAAATAGGCTAATCAGGCGGCTAAGAAACCAAAAGTAGATGGACAAGTTTCAGAAACACCACTTCTTGGTTCATCTTTGGTCCAGAATTCCATTTTAGTAGATAGTGTTACTGGTGTGCCTACAAACCCAAGTTTTCAGAAACCATCTACATCAGCATTCCCTGCACCAGTACCTCTAAATTCAGGAAATATTTCTGTTCAAGACAGCCATACATCTGATAATTTGTCAATGCTAGCAACAGGAATGCCAGGTACCTCCTACGGGTTGTCATCACACCAAGAATGGCCTCAACATCAAGAGTCGGCACGGACAGACCAGATGTATTCACAGAAACAAGAGACATCTTTGTCTGGTACCCAGTACAACATCAATTTCCAGCAGGGACCTTCCATATCACTGCATTCAGGATTACATCACAGACCTGACAAAATTTCCGATCATTCTTCCATGAAGCAAGAATATACTCATAAAGCAGGGAGCAGTAAACACCATGGGCCAATTTCTGCTACTCCTGGAGTAATTCCTCAGAAAATGTCTTTAGATAAATATAGAGAAAAACGTAAGCTAGAAACCCTTGATCTGGATGTAAGAGATCATTATATAGCTGCCCAAGTAGAACAGCAACACAAACATGTGCAGTCACAGTCAGCCAGCAGCAGTGTCACTTCTCCCATTAAAATGAAAATTCCCATCACAAGTACTGAAAAACCTGAAAAATACACGGCAGATAAGAAGGAAAAGAGTGGATCACTGAAACTACGGATTCCAATACCACCCACTGATAAGAGTGCTAGTAAAGAAGAACTGAAAATGAAAATAAAAGTTTCTTCTTCAGAAAGACACAGCTCTTCTGATGAGGGCAGTGGGAAGAGCAAGCATTCGAGCCCACATATTAGCAGAGACCATAAGGAGAAGCACAAGGACCATCCCTCAAACCGCCACCACCTCAGCAGTCACAAGCATTCCCACTCACACAGTGGCAGCAGCAGCGGTGGCAGTAAACACAGTGCTGATGGAATACCACCCACTGTTCTGAGGAGTCCTGTCGGCCTGAGCAGTGATGGCATTTCCTCTAGTTCCAGCTCTTCGAGGAAGAAGCTGCATGTCAATGATGCATCTCACAACCATCACTCCAAAATGAGCAAAAGTTCCAAAAGTTCAGGTAGTTCATCTAGTTCTTCCTCCTCTGTTAAGCAGTATATATCCTCTCACAACTCTGTTTTTAACCATCCCTTACCCCCTCCTCCCCCTGTCACATACCAGGTGGGCTACGGACATCTCAGCACCCTCGTGAAACTGGACAAGAAGCCAGTGGAGACCAACGGTCCTGATGTCAATCACGAGTACAGTACAAACAGCCAGCATATGGACTACAAAGACACATTCGACATGCTGGACTCGCTGTTAAGTGCCCAAGGAATGAACATGTAATCATTTGTTTAGGTCAATTTTTCCTTTACTTTTTTAATTTAAAAATTGTTAGAATGGAAAATTTCCTCCTGATCTAGCAGTGGTAACACCTGCTGTTGCTGCCACTGCATCAATATTTGTAAGTGCTGCTTTATTCTTCATTCTGAAAAGAAGAGATGATAGTAAACAAGTCTTTATCTCCACATATGATAGTGTTATAAATACTGTAAAAGCATGGAAGGTGCAAAACTCAGTATTTCTACAATTGCAGCTAAGAACATTAGGATGAATGGCTGGCTGCTTCTAGGAATATAAGATGCCTCAAGCATTCATTATTTATAATTTGAATACTGTAGCTATTTTTTGTTGTTGCTTGGCTTTTGAATGAGTGTAAATTGGGTTTTTTTTGTGTATTTATACTTGTATGTATGATTTGCATGTTTCAATGATAAAGGGATAAAACAGTATACTGACAACTGTTTACAAGAAAGTGGAGAAAAATGTACATACATTTTTGTATGTTTAGATATTACCATAAATACTCAGGATTGGAGCTGCTTGTAAGTATAACAATATAACTTTATTTTATCTTGTCAGAGTCCATCACTAATCTAAAACAAAGGTGGCACTTTTTCATGTTAACCTTAAACTCTAGGCCTTACTGGAAGCCACTGAAGGGGGGGACACTTCACTACCAGATGGATATGCAGTGCCACAGATGGTCATTTATTTACACTGTGAGGCACTGAACTTTTGCCTTCAGAGCTTCTGACCAGGTTGGCTGCTGAAATAGCCCCTAATTTTCTGAAGGCTTGAAGAGGAAGAAATAAAGTTTACATACTCTTGATGTGAAGTGCATTTGAAATGTTTGTTGGCTTGTTGCAGTACTATAAACACAGAGCTGTTAATAATGGTTATGTAGATTACTGTGATTTGAAAACTAAATCCACAAAACTTATATAGTGAAGAATTAGTAGGTTTTTTCTTAATAAAGAATTTTAACACTACATATTTTAACAGTAAACAAGGATTGCTTTTCCTTTAGTGTTCAGAATGACACCATATTCTTAAACATACTCCTCCCACGAAGTGTGTTTGTGTGTGATGCCATATTTCTTTTTCAGGTAAATGCAGTCTTCCTTATAGAAATGAAATTAAACCTATTACTCTCTCAGTTCTTTTATATTCTAAAAATAAATAAAAAGAAAAGATCACTGACTGTGCATTGTACCTGTATTTATAGCTTGTGGTTGTTATCAGGAAGCTCTGTGAGAAAAAGGGGTTAGCCTCAAAGTAAACAAACTAGTGGAGGTTTTACATTTGTTTGCACATCTCAGAATATTCCTGTTGAGGTCAAGTTTGCACAGTCATCTAACTTCTGAACAAACAATAGACTTTAACTTGTTTAAAATCTGTCTTAAACACCAGTAATGTGGCTCCGGTTTATCAGCTAATCTTGAATTTATTCTGTGGTAAATCTTTGAGCTGTTGAGTGTCTTTAGATGGGGTGAATTCAACTTTTGTTGAACTGAAAACTGTCTTAATTTTTTCTTCTATGTATATGAATTATTTTTGTTACAAAGCCACTGATATGTGCACAATTGTAATTTTACTCAAGTATGTTGCAGTTGTAAATATTAAGAGAGTTTAATCTCGTGCTCTACCTTTATTTAGCGATTACCTAATTTGCCAGTAGCTTTATAATTTTTTTTTAAGATAACTGTTCATTATTTTGTCAATGTTATTTGAACTTAGGATACTAGGAGCCTCTTTCTAGGGACTTTGCCTAGGTAGCATGTCCTAACATTTGTTCTTTGTCTTGCATACCTTTAGTAATCTTTGTCATTACATGTAACTTTGTTGCTCTGTATGGCATATTATTGTATCCATAAACATGGTAATTTTGATACAGTTATACTTTTACAGTGGTACATAATCCGAGGACTAGTATAGAATTAAGCTGAGTGCAAGATGAGGGCGGGGAAGGGTTTTGTTCTTGGTAATTTAGATGTGAAACCTCTAAGGAGCTATCATGTGAAACGACATAGGGTGGTCGTGCTACTGTATAATTGGGGATGATAATACCAGGAATTTTAATAAGATTTTGTAAAGAATATCCAAAGTAGTGAACTTATTTTCAGTATGACATAGAAAACAATGTGAATATTTAAGGTCTGTGACTATACTTAAACTTCACTAAGAATTTGAAGAATTGTTTTGAGATGTGGGAATAAAGGTAATTTTGTTGAATCTTTATTGGTGCTAATGATGGACAGTTTAAAAGGTAGCTAGTATATATTGTTATGGGTCAGTACTTATTAGTACTTCCAAAATTGAATTTGAAATGCTATGTATTCACTTTTCACTCTGTAAATGTAATTCTTTACAATGACTTTATTTATTAAAGGGCAGCCAATTGTAATTTGTACAGGATTGTGTGAGCTATTCAAACTCTTTAACCTCTGAACAGGATTATAGGTTCTAAAACCACCATGGGGATGAATATGAAAATCCTTTTATGTTTCATTTCCAATAAGTGAAAAACCCCTATTACTCATACTACCATTAATTTGCTTTCCCCATCTCATTTGCATAAAATAGTTCATCAGCCTGGTCCCAATAGGCTCAACCAAAGAAAAAGACTCCAATGAATGGACATTATTTTTGAGTCTTCTTGTAAGTAGCCATAAATAAACCAAAATAGTACATCAAATTTAGGTATGAAATTCCACATGTGCAAAGTACTGTTAAGGTGATTTACATTTTTGATGAGATTTTTTTTAATATTTGAAATATTAAAAAGCATTATCTTTAAACATCCTTTAAAAGAGTGATTCATTTTTCAGTTGTCTTTTCCCTAGATCATAGCTTTATTACCTTTATGCAGAAGTACATTGCATAGAAAGTCTTTACTTCTACCTCTTTACATAGTTTTCCAATATTGAGCTGTGCCCCCTAAATATATGCCTTATCTACTTCACTATACGTTTTCAGAACCAAAAAACAGAAAGAGTGTTTTTTTCACTGACATATTCTTAGAGGCCTGCTGTACCAAACTGGTACAAACTGCTGTACCAAACTGGTGATAGTATCCTTTAGTGGTAAGACCTTGCAAAATGTCCCAATTCCTTTTTGTTGTTAAACCTGAGGTTCATTTCTTAGGTTTGTCTTCGGAAGCAGTTGCAGGTGCATCTTGATCTTTCTGTGTCTGTGCAGGTGCATTCTGGTTAGAGTTGTTGACTCCAGATTTCTACCATGATAACATCAGTGGTTTCATGTGGAATGTCATGAGAGGTGCTTGCATGACTTTGTACCAACAGATTATAATTAGGTAGACTCCCTTATCTTTTTTTGGTCTGTCTTCCTTGATCTAAGGGAATGACTTCAGAGAACCAAATTTTGAATGTTTTTGTTAGTTACCAATTGCCTTTCCTAGCATTTTAAGCACATTTTTTCAGTTATATTTGAGTATTTAAATTGATGGGTTTTATTCCTTAACCAGCCTTAGAAATAAACCACTGCATACTTATGCATGACTTGTGTACTGTAGAAGTATCTTGGGTGAATTAGATATGTTAGGGTATTTTGCATTCTCCGTGGAAGTAAGGAGGGTTTTGTTTTGTTGTGTTTCATTTTAACATGATAGGAGCTCTAAAGGAAGACAGTTATATTCTCAAAATACCACCATTTTCAAATTTTATCTAAGCAGTAAGCAGTTGTTTCTTAGCTAGTACTATGCTTAAATTGCTGGGTGACTTAAGATCTCTGCTGAGAAAAATTTGAGAACTCTTGTGAAGAATCTTTGATTTAGCAATCTCTTGCTCAAGAGGCTTTCTTGGGAGCCAGTAGGGTTCACTAACTGTATTTACCCAGATGAAAGATCAGTGAATCCCCCATCAGGAAACTTGTGTTAACTGAGCTCACAGAATGATACTTGATAATTTTGTGTGCCCTTGTATTTATTTATGGTAGGCTGATTTAGATTGGGATCTTTGCATTGGAAAACAACACATTCTGTCTTCTGCCCTCTAGGGTACCAAATTACAATAGCAACTAATTTGAGAATTAGAGTTACTCAAATATCTAAAATTTGATTGCTGTAAACCAGATTAGAAGTGTGCTTGTTTTGTAAGGGAAGTTTGCCTTTGCAGTTGAGATGATCTTGGCCAGTGGGTCTGGAATGCTCAGTGTTTTAGTCTGATTGACCATGCTTCCATTTTTTTATTCCACAATGACAGTTTGGGCAAAGCCAGCTTTTGCTTCTGTAACTCCTCTTTTTCTATTCCATATAATTCTACTAGTATCTATTTTTGCCTGACAGGTTCTTTAGAATAGGCTGATAAGCAAGGTACATTGAATGTTGTATGGCTAGGAGTAATTCTGTTTTCATAAAGGTGAGTTTACCCATTCACTGTGATCCTTTAACCCCAAAGGAAATTCTGAGGGCTAATTTCCCTTATTTCCAACTTTTGGGAGGAAGCCGTACTTAAAACCTGTTTAGTAGTTGGTTTGATTTGCCTGTTGTTTAATAATGAGTATATTCTTACTTTTAAGGTGTGTTTTTCCAGCAGCTTCACTTGGTTTGACAAACTTCACCTGACTCATTTGTTGTCTGCAATGATTAGGATTTTGTTTTCTGAATATACTCAGAATCCCCAAGGACTATTGAATAGGATGTTTGTTGATAGAAAATCCAAAATCAGAACGTGTGTGTGTGGCATGAATTTGATTAGTTACTGAATTTCAGTGCAGTATCTGTTACGAGGAATTATTAATAAAATTTGTTTATTGAAAATGTAAATCCAGGATTCTAATATGTGTTGTTAATGTGAATCAGAAGTAATTTTCAGGCCCTGGGAAATACAGGAAATAAGGCTTAATGTGTTTCTCTTTATCCGAATAACTTCATAAATCTTCACGGAGTGTGGCCTTTGAGTTCATTCAGGTTTTCTGTATTCTACTCTCAGACCCACCACTTGGTAGCTGATGTTCTTGGGTGAATTACTTGACTTTGGCCTTGATTATCTTACCTACAAAATGTACATATTCTAGGGTTGTGAGGTTTAAGGTTTGAACGATCAGGAAGGCTAAATAGAATAGATGGCATTAACGAGATTCTTGATAGAAGTATACTCTAGCTATTAGAGGGAATGATGAAACCCAGTCCAGGTGCATTAAACTTGGGTATGTATTAAACTGCATGCCTACTGTTTTCCAGAATTTAAGTTGTTCATTCTCATTCATACTTTGGAATTTTCTTGGTTAAACTGTTGCATCACCTCCCCAAAAAGCAAAGAGAAAATGCAATTATCTGAAAGGGGAATTATTCATGAAAAAATATTTAATCATAAACTGCTTTATTATTGCTGCTCTCCAACCCCTTGCCTTCTCCACCGATTTGCCCACACCTTCCACTTGAAAGAAAATTGAAGCCATACGGTGGCTTTAATAAAGTTAGGATAGAAAAGTTGCTTTCTCTAAAATGCATCTTAAGCCTAAATGTAAAATAAATGTTTTGAAATCAATTACAAGAGAGTTGTCTTCATCTTCTGTTGATAACACCAATAAGGGCGTGTTGTGTTAGCATATAATAAATTGCATGAGTTTTATTTAGGAACATTACAAAGTCTGTTAGTTCCACTTAACCAGTTAGTAATTCTGTTTTGTAATCCATCCTACTCCATTGTTTCTTCCCTCTTTTTTTGCCCTGATGTTCTCAGTATAATGAAAACAATTGTACATTTTTGTTTTAGCTCTGCTTCATGAACTGCCTTGTTCCCTCTCCCCAGTAGTACCTCACAAAGCAGTGGAGACCCTCACTGATGATAGGGTTTTTACCTTTATTGCCATAGAAAGTAAGAGCTTTTAGACCTTACGGGTGTCAGGGCATATACTCCAGATCAGTTTTTGGTTCTGGTTTTGTTTTAGTCTTTCAAGTCATAATCCATTAAGAGCAATTACTCTACGGATGAATTCAGCCATAGTTTTTGCACAGGTGTGAGAAGTGATTGAAGTAGGACAAAGTATTTGATCTTCAGAATTGTTTGCTAGTGGAAAGAGTTTTCCACTCTTGTTAAATGTATTGATCACCAATCAATACCCTACCAATGGTAGGGACTGCCTACATTGGGTACTTCAGTGTTGACAGAATTTTGTGGAAAGTTCTTTTAAATGCAAGTTTCTACATAGTGGCTTCAAGCTGAATTAACACTGGCAAGTGCAACACGTAGGAGAAATAAAGATAAACTGGTAGGTGATGGAGCAGATTTAGAGGTTTTTATCTTGGAGCTCTTTGGTCCAGTAGAGAACGGACTGCTGTAGCAATCATGCTGGAGGAGGTGGATGATGGAATCCTGTACACCCTAGTCCCATACTCCAGAGGTTGCTCCTCTCCACTCTGGCAGCTCTCTTCACCCAGCCACTGGGAAATGTCTGCCATACAAAGTCTAAAGTAGGTTCAAGTTAGGGAAGGGCTGTAGCGTTGGGACTACTCTGGGGAGTTAGATTTCCTCTGGTGGAGCATACAGGCAGATTCAGTACATAATGAAGTGTACCTTTGAATATAATTAAAAACAGGCCTTGTGTGTGGTAAAAAGGGAGCTGTTGTTAAGTGGAAAAGGAAAAACTTCTCACACCATTCATTAAAGTAATCAAAGTCACTAACTGGACTGGTGGAATTTAATAAGCATCCCAGTGGGGTTTTGTTTGGGTAAAACCTAACAATGTAATTTTACTTACAAAGCACACATCTGAGAGGCAGCAGGCTGTAAAGTCACACAAATTACTGAGTGACGGTCCCAACTTCCACCAGTCAGATGGCCTTGAGAAAGTCACTCAGCTCTCAACCCTATCGCTCATTAATAAAATGAGTAATACTACCAACCTAAACGAGAATTAAATGAGGTGCTTTTTTATATTACGAGCTCAGTAAATGCTGGTACTTCCAGCCACCACTTATCTGCACTCCCCATCCCCTCTCAGACACTTCTCCCCCCAAAGGAAGATAAAAAGAGAGCAAGCAGCTGGGCAATGATAAGAGCAGAATTCCTGCCTGTTCTGTCTTAAACACAATGAATAACAAAACAACAGAACTCTGTTGTTTTGTCAAGGGTCACCTACTTAAAACACAAGATTTTTGAAGGTTCTGTTTAATGTTCCAAAGTCGTGTTCAGTATTCTATAGACAGAAGAGGGTTAGAGTGGTTAACATCAGCCTCGTGTCCATTGCTGCGATACCCATGTGTACAGAGTATGCTGTTTTCCCTAGCCTTTCCCATAGGTAGTTTCTCTGCTCCTAAATCAGATAAAACTACCCAGATTTTAGGGGCGCCTGGGTGGCTCAGTTGTTAAGCATCTTCCATCAGCTTAGGTAATGATCCCAGGGTCTTGGGATCAAGCCCCACCTTGGGCTCGCTGCTCCGTGAGAGGCTTGCTTCCTCTCTCACTCCCCCTGCGTGTGTTCCCTCTCTCACTGTATCTATCTAATAAAATCTTTAAAAAAAAAAAAAGAAAAGAAAAACTACCCAGATTTTAAAGAATGCTTTTAAGAGCCCAACTAAATAAAGCTTTTTAAAAACCACTTTAACAAAATGATACTTCATTTTGTCAGGTTATGATGATACACAAGTAAATGAAGGATGTATCCCTTAAATTACCATCAAATATGAGAAAAAGAACTGTACAAATGGAGACAAGGAAGGTATACCCACAAAGATGTGTCTAAACATGTTGGCTAAAGTAAAACCTTTTATCTCAGTTTGACTAGATTTCAGTTATTTCTCAAAAACTTAAGAAGAACCAGCTTGATTTTGACAAAGTCTGACAACCGGTGTTGGAATACACCTGAAGTTAATTTGTAATTGTGCCACTTTGAAATGATAGTGACCAATAAAAAGATTCTGTAGAAATAGCTCAAAACAATAGATGTCAGTGAAATTTAGATGAGTGGAGTCAGGGCAGTAGAAACCTTATCAACAATGCTGCTTCTATCAACATAAAACAAGGCCTTGTAATAATTCTGACAATTTGTCCACTTTTTCTGGTGAGGTTTTTCAATGTTCTAGAAATGGAAATGATGATTGATTTCAGGGGTACCTGGGTGACTCAGTCAATTGGGCGGCTAGCTTGATTTTGGTTCGGGTCATGATCTCAGAATCCTGGTGTTGGGCTTCAGTTCACTCCCCTTGATCAGATCTAGCTTTTGTCGTACTAGCAGGCTTAGGTTTCCGTAGTTCTAGATGTGCCATGACCTAATTCACCCCACAAATAAGTGAAATCTTCAGGTCATTCTGTAAATTACAGGGAAAGCAGCCTGAGGCGTATGGAGTCACCTGGAACAATACAGGTTCTTGTAGGTAGAAACTTGGGAATTAGGGGACCCTCTGATAATGAAATGCCAAGGCCCCTAGCTCTTCCTGTTAACTGAGAGGCTCCTGTAGTCTGCCAGATTAAAACTGCTGCCAAAGTAAACAACCTAGCATCTCTCTCGTTTTTCATTTCTCACCTTCCTGTAGTTTCCAAGAAATAAAAGTTTTTACCCACCAAGTCAAAACAAACAATTTTCTTTTTGTTTTTACAATTTATTTTAAGTTAAGGACATTAAAGTAGACAAGCCAAAAATAAAAGGTAAAATCCTACATAGCAATAGAGGTGGTAATTCCTGGACAGTCAAGCTGTAAACACTGGAGTAGGTTTTTTGTTGTTACCGATGAAGAAAATTTTCCCATATACATGTGTAACCATGCCTGAAGCATGAAGAGACTAATATATAACAAACTTTTTAGTTAGCAGCACTGCAGGATCTGGTTAAATTGGGTTGATGGGACTTAATAGTAAGAAAACAAATGAGGTCCCTTAACCATCATTCCCACAATGAAGCAATCACAGAGTGCCTATAAAGGAACTGGAGGAAGAAGTTGATGTACATTCAGTGATTTCTCATCAAGAAGGAGTGCTTCAGGAGCTGGGCAGCAGAAGGTCGCTCATGCTGGTCCCTAGGAAGGGAAAAACAATTTAGAAACAGCACCCCATAAGTGCCTCCCAACTGGATGTACTTGACTCAAAATGCCAACTTTAAAAATGGAAGTAGGGGGGCGTCTGGGTGGCTCAGTGGGTTAAAGCCTCTGCCTTCGGCGTGAGTCATGATCCCAGGGTCCTGGGATCGAGCCCCGCGTTGGGCTCTCTGCTTGGCGGGGAGCCTGCTTCCTCCTCTCTCTCTGCCTGCCTCTCTGCCTACTTGAGATCTCTGTCTGTCAAATAAATAAATAAAATCTTTAAAAAAAAAAAATGGAAGTAGAAGGGCACCTGGGTAGTTCAGTTGGTTAAATAACTAACTTGATTTTGGCTCAGGTCATGATCTCAGGGTCCTGGGACTGAGCCCTGGGTCAGACTCTGCACTTAGTGGGGAGTCTGCTTAAGGATTCTCTCTCTCCCTCTCCCTCTGCCCCTCCCCACTCCCACCACTTGTGTGCACACTCCTTCTCTAAAATAAATCTTTTTAAAATTGTTTTAAAATAAAAATAAAAATGGATGTACAATCTTGGCCAAACAGATTTGAGTCCACACTTAAGATTTTAGCTGTGTGAGCTTAGGTCAGGGACACAAAACTCATCAGTAAAACAGAGATAACAGTAACACCTAACTCACTGGGAGAATTAAATAATGTATAAACAGGTTTTAAAACAGTGTCTGGTACATAGTGATAGTCCAAAAAGTAGTCACTATTGTAATTAAAAACTAGGCGTTTCTTTCCAGTTGTACTTCTTTGTTCAGTTTGTTTGAGGTGTAATTTATACACAGTAAAAGCCCACTTTCAGATGTACAGTTTAAAGCACTTTTAACTAGCATTAAATTTACTTTTAAAATTTAGAGGCATTTGAATCCAGAATTGAAAAGCCTGTAAGGGAGTGCCTGGCTCAGTTGGTTAAGTGTCCAACTCTTAATTTTGGCTCAGGTTATGTTCTCAAGGTCATGAGATGGAGCCCTGTGTTGGGCTCTGCACTGAGTGAGAAGTCTGGTTGAGATTCTCTCTCTCCTTCCGCCCCTCACCCCCCCCCCAAATAAATAAAATCTAAAATCTTTTTTTTTTTTTTTTAACGCCTTTAAGAAGTAGACAATTTAGGGATGCCTGGGTGGTTCAGTCGGTTAAGCGTCCGCCTTCACTCAGGTTATGTGCTTGGGTCCTGGGACCAAGCCCAGAGCTGGGCTCCCTGCCTGTGTTTCCCTTGTCCTCTGCCCCTCCTCCTGCTTGTGCTCACGCTCACTCTCTCTTTCTCTCTCTCTCTCTTTGTCAAATAAGTAAATGAAAACTTAAAAAAAAAAAAAAACACAAGTAGACATTTAAATGTGTTTTGGTGATTAATTGAAAAAAATCCCATTTGGGGCACTCAGGTGAGCATAAAGTAACGGGAGACATATATTTAGTACTATTTTGGTTTAGGTTATTTTTCCTCAAATTAAACTTTTGCCAAGAAACTAGTCAATGAAGCAGTGAACCGGTTGATAGTTATCTGCAATGACCTATTCCGAAGATATTATTTTGGCTAAAGTAGCTATCTTTTGATAATGTGGGTGCCAGGGAGCAGGGCAGGGGTTGGGGGACAGTTGCAGAGGATAACTACCAAGAATAGCCCAGGTGGAAATGACCATAAAAATAAAGGGACCATAAATTATTTTGAAACAAAACCTCCCCTCTGGAGGCCCTTTCTCCTGTCTTCAAAATACGCAGAAATCTCTCCAAAAATCCTTTCCTTAATATATCCAAACCTAGTGACTTTTTTTCAATGTTCATTATGCCAAATCCTTACCTTTTGGCCCATTCCTCTCTATAGAAATTCCCCCCGTATAATTAACCATAATCTTCTCATTGCCAAATGTGATGAGTTCATCCTACTTGTCATGTCGGCAGTAGCATTTGAAGCATTCACTACCCCCCTCCTTTCAAACAAATCTCTTCACAGACTTGAAAGAAACTTTTCTTTTTCCACCTTGGGACAACTCCCCTCCCTCCTTCCCTCCTTTCCTTTGCCATGTACTAGACTTGATGCTGTGTCTGTTGTTACTTCTCCTCTGAGCATTTTCAAAAACAGTTTCCTCAACCCTCTTAAGTTGTTCACAACTATAGCCACCAAACTTTCTAAAGATGTTCCTCCAATCTCATTTGCTTTCCTGAGCTCCAATCCCATAGCTTTGAAAGTTTCCTTAAATGGTGGGTCCCCTTTGCTTGACTTACTTCACTCAGCATAATCTCCACCAGTCCCATCCATGTTGATACAAAAGTTGGGTATTCATCCTTTATGATGGAGGGATAATACTCCATTGTATATATGGACCATTTCTTCTTTATCCATTTGTCTGTTGAAGGACATCTTGATTCTGTCCACAGTTTGGCAGCTGTGGCCATTGCTGTTATGAACATTGGGGTAGAGGTGGCCCTTCTTTTCACTACATCTGTATCTTTGGGGTAAATACCTGCAATTGCAGGGTCATAGGGTAGTTCTATTTTTAATTTCTTAAGGAATCTCTACACCACTTTCCAAAGCGGCTGCACCAACTTGCATTCCCACCAACAGTGTAAGAGGGTTCCCCTTTCTCCACTTCCTCTCCAACCCTTGCTGTTTACTGTCTTGTTGATTTTGGCCATTCTAACTGGTTAAGATGGTATCTCAATGTGGTTTTGATTTGAATCTCCCTGATGGCTAATGATGATGAACATTTTTTCATGTGTCTGTTAGCCATTTGTATGTCTTCTTTGGAGAAATGTCTGTACATGTCTTCTGCCCATTTTTTGATGTGATTATCTGTTTTGTCTGAGCCATTTGTATGTCTTCTTTGGAGAAATGTCTGTACATGTCTTCTGCCCATTTTTTGATGTGATTATCTGTTTTGTCTGTGTTGAGTTTGAGGAGTTCTTTATAGATCTTGGATATCAGCCCTTTGTCTGTACTGTCATTTATGAATATCTTCTCCCATTCCGTGGGTTGCCTCTTTGTTTGGTTGACTCTTTCCTTTGCTGTGCAGAAACTTTTGATCCTGATGAAGTTTCAAAAGTTCATTTTCGCTTTTGTTTGCTTTGCCTTTGGGGACATGTCTTGAAAGAAGCTGCTGTGGCCAGTGTCGAAGAGGTTACTGCCTATGTCCTCCTCTAGGATTTTGATAGATTCCTGCCTCATGCTGAGGTCTTTAGAGTCAATTATCATATGGTTTCACTTACTTGTGGAGCATAAATGATAACACAGAGGACATTGGGAGATGGAGAGAAGAAGGGAGTTGGGGGGAATTGGAGGGGGAGACAAACCATGAGAGACTGTGGACTCTGAGAAACAAACTGAAGGTTTTGGAAGGGAGGGGGTGGGGGGTTGGGTGAGCCTGGTGGTGAGTATTATGGAGGGCACGTATTGCATGGAGCACTGGCTGTGGTGCATAAACAATGAATTTTGAAACACACAAAAAAAAGTTTTAAAAAAGTAAGTTTTAAAAACAAGGTAAGGGAAAAAATTTAAAAATTTTAAAAAATGGTGGGCCCTCTTCAATTCCCTCCCTTGCTCCTCTTTCAAAACTTTCTATTATTTCTTCCATTATGCACACTCAAAACCATGCAGTCCTATCATGCCCCATCACCAAGTGCTGATTCACCTTCCCCTGGAATGTTTAGGAACCCTTCTCTTGACAGTCCCACTGCTTCCACCACCGTCCAAGTCCAAGCTCTGGATTCCTGCTTGGCCTTCTAGTCCCAACAGCCTCCATTTGAAGCCCTTCGGTGCACTGCCATCCGACTTGCTTTCCCAAAGGCCAGTTTCTTTACGGTATGATCTCCCCAAATTCTTTGCAGTCCCCTGCTCTTCGCTGCCTATTTCATAAAACTAACTTCCTTTGGTCTGACTTCCCAGAACTGTCTTTTTGTTTTGTTTTGCTTTTAAGATTTTATTTATTTATTCTCTCACTTATTCATTCATTTTCTCTTCAGAGAGAGAGAGCACAGGCAGGGGACTGGGAGAGGGAGAAGCAGGCTCCTCACTGACCCAGGAGCCCAATGCAGGACTCCATTCTGGGACCCTGGGATCATGACCTGAGCCGAAGGCAAATGCTTAACAGACTGAGCCACCCAGGTGCCCCTCCCAGAATTTTCAAACTGCCCATAGCAGTACCCCCAGCTCACACACCCTATTGCTCCCCAAAGTTCATTTCTGTTCTCCTCAGTCCTTGTTCCTGGTCAATACCTAGTTATCTGTACTTCTGAATCTTTAGGAGTGCCTCCTACCCAACTTTATTTCTGACTATCCACACCTCCAGGGAATATTGTCATAAGGCAAGACTCTAGAGTTCTTAGGATCTTTGCCTTTGAATTCCAAGAGATAATCTTGTGCTTGTATATGACACTAATTAGTAATATATATTAATATTCTCCCAAACATTTAATAACTACAGAGCCCTAATTACGTGCCCCATACTCTGCAACCCTATTAATTGATCATTAGTGGTATGAGTTCTGTATTGCTTAGTTTATGAAGCCATGTTTCAAAAGAAGAGCCGTAAAAAAGATTTCACCCTTTCTCTTTAAAGCTGTGTGTGTGTGTGTGTGTGTGTGTGTATGAGTGGTGACAACTTGAAAGAAAATGAAAATAGCATGTAGTTTCTGTGGAGCAATAATAGATAATTGTTCAATTCAGAACAAGGCAACTATAGTAATCTTTTTTTTTTAATATTTTATTTATTTGACAGAGAGAAATCACAAGTAGGCAGAGAGGCAGGCAGAGAGAGAGGAGGAAGCAGGCTCCCTGCGGAGCAGAGAGCCTGATGTGGGGCTCGATCCCAGGACCCTGGGATCATGACCCGAGCCGAAGGCAGAGGCTTTAACCCACTGAGCCACCCAGGTGCCCCGGCAACTATAGTAATCTTAAGAGCTAAGACCAATTCCAAAATTAGTACTGGTTCATATATTTCTAACACCTTTATGTCTCTTGTGTGAGTTTTTTGCAGAGAGGGAGCAAGGGGCAGCTCTGTGCCTGGGGTTCTGTCCACAAAATCCATGCTGGAATGCCTGTGGTGTCTACATCTAGGGATGCCCAGAACTGGAGTGTGGAGTACGTGTTCCTGCCTTATCCTGTGTGATCCCCTGAAATCAACCAGGACACTGATACACATGCTGGCCAGGAGAGAGTCTGAAAGAGAAGGGCACATTTGTCAGCAGGCAGGGAGAACTGTGGGTTTTGAGAATCATTAAGAAAGAAAAAATGAATCCCTTCTGAGAGTTGGAGGTTGGCATGTACACTTGCTGAAAGCTGGAGCACTAGAATTTTTCATGTAGGAATAGGAATGCACACTCCTTTGAAAGCAATAATGTCTTCCTCGTCCTGCATGTGCAACTAAAGGTTGAGCCTCACTAGGTGGATAGAGGCCAGGTGGGTGGGTGCCAGCACCCCACTCTACACTTTACCTCTCCCTCACCATACACATACACACATACTTTACTCAGAGCCATCTCTCTGCTCTTATGTTTTATTCTCTGAATTAAAATTTCATATGAGGGGCGCCTAGGTGGCTGAGTTAGTGAAGCATCTGACTCCTGATCTCAGGCTTGTGAGTTCAAGCCCCACACTGGGCTCCACTCTGTGTGTGAAGTCTATTTAAAAAAAAAAAATTCGTATGAGCAGAAAGGGCTTGGCTAAGAGAAATTTGAAAACCACACAAGTGGGTAATCTCTAAGGTCCCTTCTAACATTTTTCCCCCAACATTTTATTCCATAGATACTAGGGAGCATTGGAACAGGAAAAAATAGGCAACCTTCACTACTTTTCTGCTTCCCCACTTATCCCCCACACTTGATGCATGAAATGCTTCAATTAGAGATTTGTATCTTTCAGTCAAAAGCTCAAATGTTTCCCCTAACTTTGAATACAAGCATTTCTGAGAGGACCAATATGTTAGAGCTGTCAGTCATCAATCAGTCAATTCATAACAATCCCTCAACATGAGTGAATTTCTCACATACTTTCCTAAGAGCCCGTTTTAGGAAGAAGGAGAGAACACTGGTTGCTTGAGAGGAAAGGCATCTCAAGAAAGGAGAACCTATGCACAGCTGATGTCATTGCACCATGACCAGTCCCTTGGAAGACATCCCACTCATAAATAAGTAGACCTTTGGCAAAGTTTGCACACCCATTGATTTGCCTGTCCCTGATTAGACATTTAATTGAGACACTTGCTACTTGAACCATTACCCCCCTACCCTGACACAACAAGGAGCACAATCACCCAGCGTGGCTAATCATGATTCCTTTCAGTACAAAATCACTCTCTGCTTGATTTTTATTTTTGTGGGCCATAAACGGCAGGGGAAATGTCAGCAATCTTGGACTCTCTGGGGATTTCTCCTCCTCCTGTGTTTAGTTTCTTACCTGGTTAGGCACACACGCACAAAGTCCGCTGCATTTTCCGAGAAGTGTTCTGGTAACGGAGGCATCAACCCTCGGTGCGCTCCAATGTAAAACATGGCTGCCATCCTGTCCATGGAAGCCAATGGGGGCTTCCCTGTGGCCATCTCAAACACGGTACAGCCAATGCTCCAGATGTCTGACTTCCTTCCGTAGCCAGACTCATTGATGACTTCTGGGGCCATCCAATATGGAGTCCCATGCATGGACTTCAGCATGTCACTGTGGGTGCCATTTAAGCCAGCCCACGCCAAACGCTTGGCACAGCCAAAGTCAATTAGCTTTATTATTCCGGTTGGCATGAGCATGACATTATTTCCTTTGATATCTCGATGCACCACACAGTTCTCATGGAGATAAGCAACACCTTGCAGAATTTGTCTTGTATATTTACAGAACACCATCTCAGGCAATGGCCCAAAACGGTTTATAATACTAGAAATAGAGCCACCAGGGACAAACTCCATGAAAATGCTTACAATGTTCTCTTCCAAGCATGTCCCCAAATAGGCCACAATGTTGACATGTTTCAGTGCTTTGAGCAAATCTACTTCTTCCTGCAGTTTCCGGTATTCTTTTTCGGTAGCTAATTTATCAGAGGTATCCAAAGCCACCTGTTTTACAGCTATTAGCTGTCCTTGGCTAGTAAGACCACAATATACCTAGAAGCAAACCTTATTATTAAATATAAATGATATAACTTGTTCACAAAATGCCTCAGGTGACCATTGTCTTTCCCTTCTCCTCCCAAACCCTTCTCTTTTTCTAAGTCGATACATCCCTATGTAAGAGCAAAGTACTTAAGCAAATTCAATGTTTCAGTGAGGCAAAATGGAGATGAGTAGCATGGTGAATGGATATTATACTGGCTTGGATTGGATAGACTCTTGGCTTTGCCATTCCCCAGCTATGTAACTTTGGGTAAGTTGCATAATCTTTTTGACTTAAGTTTTTCTCATCTATAAAACTGAGATAAGAATTCTTACCTCATAAACATCTACATGACTACATTGGGAAAACTCCTCACCAAATAAGCGAAATGCCTATTTCAGTGCTAAAGCTCTAAGGGGAGAGGGGAACCCAGGTCCTGGGGTAATTTGGCAGTGACCCGTCATGTGTTTTCAGTGGTTTCATGTCTTTCCACCTTCTCACTGGTATGTCCCCAGCTAGAAAATAACCTGTCTCATCTGGGGGTCAGTCTTCTTTTTACCAATCTATGTAAACACCATCTAATGTGCTAGGATTTTAGAAGGTCTTTCAAGCCATTCAAAAAATGTAAGGAACATCTTTTTTTTTTTTTTTTTTTTTTTTTTTGCCAGTCAACAATGATTCTCCCAACTCCTTTTAACATCTTGAGCTGTCGAACAATGAGACATCTCTCCCACTGGACTTGGACCCAGGAGAATGAGAGGGTAGAAATACATTAGCCATTGCCCCACTACATAGACCCTGAGAATGAGACCCATTATGAGGTATACCAAGAGGCCAGACCCTAGTGACATTGTCTGACCCCTGAAATCAGCTATGCCCAGAGCCACACCTATTCCACGCCCTTCAGTTACATAAGCCAGTGAACATCCTTTCCCCCAGGCCAGTTTGGGCTGGGTTTCCTATTACTTCCAATTGAAAAAATTCCCTATAAAAGAGTTTACAGAGTGGGGAGGGCTGAAGAGGATTAGGGAGAAAAGGGTGGGTCAAGGAGGAGTGGGGATTTGAGGTTTCATCATGTTTCCCACTTAACTTACTGTGCCATAGGCTCCCTTCCCAAGGATCTCTCCCTTTGTCCACAGGATAGATTCTTCATACTTCAAACTATTTTCAAAAAATGTCTTCTTTTCATTTGAGTTGAGAAATTTCTCCTCCTTGTTGTATATCCTGAACCCATTACTATATCTCTGGTACAATGAGACAAAAAGAAAAGTCACCATTAAATTCTGAGTCATTGGGATAGAGGGAGGGCAGGAAAGTAGAATCTTCCTTTCTTCTAACTTGGGACCAACTAGAGACGCCAAGTATGCACGCCCTGACTAGTCACATAGGAGGCTGCTTGTTAGCCCACCTGCAGTTTCCCCATCCCAAGAGCCTCCAATCAGGGCACACTGAAGCCTGCCCTTTTTCCCCTGAAGGTTTCCCACTCCTCTGCCTGTCTTTGAGTCTCTGCCAAACACAGTGTTAGTGGCTGACTCCATTGCTATAGCGAGCACTGAATAGCTTTTGTCTGTTCTTCAGTTATTTCCGCAACACAAACATACACTCAAACACATGCATATATACATAAACCTGTATAAATACACACATTTATATACAAATATACACAGAGACACTCTCTCTCCCTTGCGCACAGCCACAATGCATAAATAGAGTGAAGATTCATGGTCCTCTAGACCCTTGGTACTCAAAGGAGAATCTGTTAGGAGCTTGTTAGACATGCAGAATCTCGGGCCCCAAGCATACTGAATTAGTGCCTACATTTTAACATGATCTCCAAGTGATTTGCATTCACAATAAACTTGGAGAAGCCTTGCCCTAGAAGTCAGAGAACAAGAATCTCTGTAGAATGTAGACCATGTTTTCCAACTGGTTGATCAGGGCCAGAAATGCTTTGTTTTGATCTCCTCCACAAGTTCCTAAAAACAAACGACAGTGATGCAGACACATGGTGAAGGCTATTAGAAGCAAGACTTTCTTGCAAGCTTACCTTCCTCAGGAATCAAAAGACTATTTGAGTTCCTCCTCCCTCATCCTTTCATGTTTCTACCCAAACTAAACTTAAGGACTGCTTGGGAAGGAAAAGGCTGCAAATAGTCAGTTTCGACTCCATCACTACAGGATGGGGTTACAGGCTGATGATTTTACTAGCTTGATAGCTTTGCTTGAATTTAAAATGGCAGAGTTGTGCGGCGCCTTATGGCTCCATCGGTGGAGGCATCGACTCTTGGTTTTGGCTCATGGTTATGATCTCATGGGTCATGATCTCATCTGTCTTGACATCATGCCCCAAGTCAGACTCCGAGATCAGCAGGGAGTCTGCTGGAGATCTCTCCCTTTCCCCCTCCTCCTGCGTCACATGTGTGCACGTTCTCTCTCTCCCTCTCTCAGATAAATAATGTTAAAAAAAAAAAACTAAAATAGCAGAGTTCTAGACTCCTCTCAGACACACAGATGTGCATACTCATATCCCCATTTCCTACCCCACCTTGGAGGCCTTCCTGAACCACTCTCTACTCCCAATAGAAATTAAATTCACCATGAGAACAGAGCTGGCATTTTGGGACAAGGAGTAATCTCACTGTGCAGTGATTAAAGGTGTGGGCTGGAATCAGAATGCGTGGTCCCGCCACTCACTGACTGTCTTAACTTCCTAAGCCTCAGTATTCTCATCTGCCAAATGGGAACTTGTTATGCCATAGAGCTGTTATGAAGCATATAAAGAAGACAGCATAACATATCTCCCTCCTACATGGTAAGTTCTCAGTAAACCTAGCTATGATAAAACTATTTGCCTTGTGTATCCTTTGATCAGCTGACTACAATGATTGTTCCTAATCCAGAGATGGTGTGATGGAGCCCCAGTCAGTACTCAATAAATACTTCAGGTAAACCTATTGTTTCTGTCTTTAAAATCTGAGTGTAACAGGAGGCTCATGTAATTCAGTGAGAATTTAAACAGACAAAACAAAACCCAGTGGTCTGTTGGTATTCCTCTTCCCCACCCGTACTCCAACACCAAAAAAAATTTTTTTTTAAATTTTCAGGATTGTTACTTATTTTCCTTGAGAACAATAGCTAAGTTTTGTATCCCAACATGTCTCTAGTTCTTAGCCAAGCGCCAAGAACACAGGAAGCACCAATAATATTTCTGTGTTAAAGTTTTCATATTTCATGTCTTCGTATCTGTTTTAGAATTAGCTGGTGAGTTACTTCAGGGGCTATGTGCATTTCTTTCTATTTCACGTACCACCCAGAGCAATGTTTTACCCATAATTATCTCTCTGCTATGTGTTGATTGAAAACATCTTCACTGAATAAAATATTGACCTACTTTATATAAATAGTTTTGCTATATTAATGTGCCCAAAGTGATGCCACAGCAGTGTTGGGCTAGCTGAATTCCAGAAGTAAGGCGGTATAACGAAAACATCTTAGCCTGGCAGTCAGGGGATCTGGATGCCAAACTTGCAACCAAACAGGGAGACCTTGCCAAACTGTTTAGTTGTTCCGGGTTTCTGATTCCTCAATTGAAAATAAGGAGTCTGAACCAGACTGTTTCCGAGGTCTCTTCCTGCCTCAATGGATTACTGATTCTAATTATACCAACCTGTATTTTAACGTTTGTTGTCTCTCTGCCCAATTCCGCTGTGGTTTTTCCTCTCCTACTGAAGACAAGATTTAGGTTTTCAGGATCTGTTTCATTTGCCATTATCTGGCAAGAGGTGTTCTCTCTCTCATCCAGAGCTAAGAGTTCTGCAGCTAGGCACCCTAATAGTTCATCTGTCAATTCTTCGCTCTTCACAGAATCTAGAATTTCTTGTGAAATTGAATTTGCCTCCTTGAAAGTGTCCTCATATGTGTGATACGTAACTGACTCATTAGCTAAACTATCTGGGTCCAAAGAACGAGCCCAATGCTGATATGCTTGGGGAGATGCCCTCTGTTGTTTCTCTTGGAAAGAGAAACTCTTAAGTGTTTCAGACTTATCTAAAACCCTCTCGAACCCTACATCATTAGTTAAAATTTGGTTGGCATGTATTTTACCAAGAGGGGGTGTATTCTGCTTTTCTTGCTGTACACGCTTGTTGGAAGCCTTGTCACTGGGCACTGCCCAACTATTTTCGGAAAGGGCCAGTGGGGTCTGGTGATGTAGCTCTTCCAGTTCATGCAGATCTCTGAGGCTTGTGGCAAGTATTTGATTGTTAGAAGTGTCTCCTTCATCACCAGACTCTTCCATAGAGACTTCTTCAACAGTAGACAAATCTGTAACGGGGAGTTCATTCTGTTCAGGGGACCGCTTGTGCGGCAGAGCCAAGTTCATGGGATGAACTTCATCCCTGGAAGAGAGAAAGTCACTTCCCGAAGACTTTACCTGCCACTCTGGATCTGAAATAGCATCACCATTTCCAGTGCCTTGTAAGTTGCTACCTATGGCTTTGTAACCCTTTTCTTTAGAAATTAAACTTTTATTCTTTTGTTTAATGTCAAGTGAAGCCTTTGCAGGCTTAATATGTGGTCTTTTCTGAGAAAATCTTGTTCTGCCACTGCTGCTCCTCTCACTGTGTGAAGATCGACATTTGCTAGTAATACTTCTCCCAGATGGAGCTGAGCATATCTCTCGGTAATATTTGTTCTCATGACGTTCAGCCTCTCTCATGTGACAATAAACAGGAGTCCCAAACATTTCATAGATTCCAGGCCCATTAGCAGTTGAATTGATTTCTTTGAACATGTCACTATACTTAAGATCTAAGTAATTGAGTCTCGGCTCTGTTGGTTGAGCAGAGAGGGGAACAGAAGACTTTTTTATTCCTGGATTCTTACAGAGGCAAGGAAAAGATTGCTTTTTGGGTTTTAGAGCTCGGTGACTTGATTGCTTCTTTTCTACCTGTGGCATTGGCCTTTGAAACTTGGGGGACTGCCGAGGTCTGGGGTCAACAAGCCCCAAGGCAGGGAAAACTTGAGTTTTAATGCTGTTTTTATGCATGGTAGGCTTGATGGAACCTTCAATGGCAATCATGAAATTCTGGGGTGTCCTGTTACTGCTCTTGGTCTTTGATTCCAACTTATTTCTGTGGGTTTTCCTCTTATGCCCATCAGTTTCTGGGTGTGCGAGTATGTTGAAGCTGGTGTTGTTTTGAGGAGTGCCTTTTCTTTTTGGGAGGCTCGGTTTGGCTCTTGCCAGTTCCCTGGGAGTTCCATGTCCAGGGAAAGTGATGTGGATAAGAGGCACTATTCCATTCATTTCTGGTTTGGTGGCCTCTGCTACTGATACTTTTATGTTTGTCTCCATGCCTCTATGACCTTGAGGGAGCTTCTCAGTGGGGCCATGAGGGACTGCATTGGACAAACTTTTAAGTACAGTATACTCTTCTAAAATATGATTTGGCTCAAGTGCTTCACCTTCATGTACTGAAGCACTTTTGGAATCAGTCTGATCGTTTCTAGTTTCTTTATCCTGGTTTAGAATTATTTCTGAATGCTGGGATTCTTGGAACTTGATTGACATGGTACATCCAACTTCACAGCCTTGTTTACAGTTTCTGGCTACCGAACCCTCTTTCTTTCCTGACGAAAGACGTTGAGAATTCTCTTCTGCTTTTCTCCTTTCATGACCAATGCAGTCAATATCCACCTCCCTATCTGTCGAAAAACTGCTTTGCTTACAATTCTCAAAGGACACCAAAGATTGTCCTTTTCCGAAGTCAAAGGTTGTGATTTTGTTACTTCCTTCATTTTCCTTGGAATTCCTATTCTCCTCCATTTCCATGTATTGTCTGTGATGGCTAGCCTTCCAAAAGGAGCACATGTTTCTGGACCAAATGGAGCTATCAGAGGACCTAAGAGTCTGATCCACAAACACCTTAAATGAAGTTTCTTGCTGCTTGTGCGACGGTCTAAACTCCTCAGATCGACTTCCAGGCTCTGAGAGCTTAGGTACAAAGGATATGAAGTTCGGAATATTTCTTTCTCTCTCTTTTTGATCCTTGTGATTTGGGGGGATTGTGTGAAGACCAGGTTTCATGGACAAAAGTGACAACTGTGGCAGAGGGAACTAAAAGGAAAGAGAAAAAGGTTAATGAACACAGAAATGTACATGATATCATATTAAGTGGTTTAAAGTAATCCAGAGAGATTCTCTTTTTTTTTAATTCAATTAGCCAACACACAGTACATCATTAGTTTCAGATGTAGCATTCAACAATTCATCAGTTGTGTAAAACACCCATTGCTCATCACATCACGTGCCCTCCTTAATGTCCATCACCCAGTTACCCCATCTCCCCATCCATTCCAGATAGATTTTAAGATTCTCTTTAGGTAGCCCTTTACAAGGTTATCTTAGAGATTCCAATTTTATTTTTCTATTTTTTAAAGATGTTATTTATTTGTTTAATTTGTCAGAGACAGAGAGAGAGCACAAGCACGCAGAGTGACAGGCAGAGGGAAAAGCAGGCTCCCTGCTGAGTGAGGAGCCCAACGTGGGGCTTGATCCCAGAACCCCGGGATCATGACCTGAGCCAAAGGCAGATGCTTAACCAGCTAAGCCACCCAGGTGTCCACTAGGGATCCCAATTTTAAAGACTAAAAGCTCACTTCTGGTATTTTTGGTAAAACAATACTTCTAAAAACCCAGATTGTTGGGGGTGCCTGGCTGGTTCAGTCAGTGGACTAGGTAACTCCTGAACTCGGCACAGTGAGTTCAAACCCAATGTTGGGTGTACAGATTACTTAAAAGTAAAATCTTTTAAAATATAAATAAATAAAAAATAAAAACCAAGATTAGTATAGCTATACAGATTCATGTTTATGTATTTATAATAAAACAAAGGCCCTGTAATGTAAACATTAAAATTTTTAAAAATATTTATTTATTTTAGGGTGAGAGAGAGTGTGTGTCAGCGTGGAAAGAGACAGAGAGAGGGGGAGAGAAATAGACTCCCGCTGATTGTGGAGCCTGAGGTACAGCTTGAGCCCAGGAGCCTGAGATCATGACCTGAGCAGAAATCAAGACTCAAACGCTTAACCAACTGAGCCACTCAGGTGCCCATATTAATATTAAAATTTTAAGATGAGAAAATTTATTTCTCTTCTCTTTTCCTTTTCATTTCCATAGAATCGATCTCTAAGATTTTTTAAAATACCCACTTAGCTTAAAATTTCCATTACAGAGGCATCTGGGTGTGGGCTCTACACTGGGCAAGGAGCCTGCTTGGGATTCTCTGTCTCCCTCTCTCTCTCTGCTCCTCCCTGCCTCTGCTTATGCTCTTTCTCTTTAAAAAAAAAAAAAAAAAAAAAAATCTGTTACAGTTACTTTAACACTGATTATTAGGTTATAGACTAACTCAGAATGTGTATCTGGAGCACAACTACTCCTTAATATTTTAACGAATTGTTTTGTTGAGCGGGGCTTAGAAAGGTGCCACACTATATACTTGAAACCTAGCAACCGTGAATGGTTTTTACTTCTTTGCCCTCTCAACTATTTTCAAAAGAAGTTGGTTTTTATTATCAGCAACCTCTAGAGGTCAGTGTAACCCAATATATAAAATTCAGCTTTATGGTCATTAAGCTATAAAGTAACTTTCCACCGTGGTTCTTCCCAGATATGGTACCTAATTATATTAGAATATTTATAGGCATGGATCATGCATGACAATCGAGAGCTATATGTTTAATTGTCATTGTATTGCTACCTGTTTGTAAGAAGAAAGGAAAAGGAAGCTGATACTAGAGACTTAGCCATTAGAAGTAGTAAAAAGCAGTGTGATTTCCCACTTCTATTGTCCAGAAGATTTTCTTCAGTCACTTAAACATACTGTCAGAAATAAAGACGGGGGGTGCCTCAGGGGCTTAGTGGGTTAAGCCTCTGCCTTCGGCTTGGGTCATGGTCCCAGGGTCCTGAGTCCTCTGCTCAGCAGGGGGCCAGATTCCCCACCCCCCCTTCCCGCTCTGCCTGCCTCTCTGCCTACTTGTGATCTCTCTTTGTCAAATAAGTAAGTAAAATCTTTAAAAATAAATAAATAAATAAATAAAAACAGATTCTGCAAGGGCTTAAACATCTCCCTAGTAGTAGCTTTTATTTGTTTTTAAGGCCAATAAATTCCTTTTTACAATACTGAGCAGGACCTATGCACTTTCTTTCTTTCTTTCTTTTTTAATATTTTATTTATTTATTTGACAGAGAGAGATCACAAGTAGGCAGAGAGGCAGGTAAAGAGAAAGGGGGAAGTAGGCTCCCCGTTGAGCAGAGAGTCCGATGTGGGGCTCGATCCCAGGACCCTGAGATCATGACCTGAGCTGAAGGCAGAGGCTTTAACCCACTGAGCCACCCAGGTGCCCCACTATGCGCTTTCTTATAGGCTCATGGGACAGAAAAGAGGCTGGCAGTTGAGAGGTTCGCAAGAATCTTTCCAAAAACTATACTTACAAACTAAATTGGGAAAATCTATCACTGTGGGGAAATTTTACCTAATTTCTACACATGTTAAAAGAAGGAAAAATATGGCTAAAAGAATTACTTACCACATTATATAGTGAACAGAAGACACGCCAGAAAAGAAATGTACATGGCAAAGTATAACTGTCCTAGTAGCTATTTGTGACTCTCTAAATTGTCTGTGAGCTGTTGTTTTCCAAGCTATAGTTGCTGAGGATTTTGGTTCTGAGTTCTTTGATAGAGTTTGTCTCTAACAAGAGGTTCTTTGGTTTTAAATCTTAAGTCAGAAATGCTAGAACTAATCTTACCTCCATTCTTCGGTTACTGTACTTCATATCAGAAATAGAAAACTCTATAACAAGAAAAAAATAAAATAATTAGATATTCTTAGTAATAGAGTGAACACAGTAGATTTTAAGCCAGAGTTGGAGATGGAGTGATCTTAGTGCTAAGGTTTGAGTAAAAGATAAAATTAAGAAGTTTTCAAGTTGTAATCCACACGGTGGTGGGTATAGAATGATTATAGAAAACTTAAGGCTTAAAAAAAAAGAAAGGAAAGAAAGAGGGGCCCCTGGGTGGTTCAGTCTGTTAAGCGACAGCCATTGGCTCCGTTCATGATCGCAGAGTCCTGGAACTGAGCCCGCATTGGGCTCCCTGCTCAATGGGAGGTCTGCTTCTCCCTCTGCCCTTCCCCCATCAAATAAATAAATATCTTTAAAACAAACAAACTTCAGGCTCCCACCGCTGAAGGGGGATGCTGTTTTATATATAATGTTTTCTTATATACAGTTTACCCTTGAACAACATGGGTTTGAACTGCGTGTGTCCACTTACATGTGAACTTTTTCAATAAATGCAATACAGTATTGTAAATGTATTTTCTTTATTTTTAAAAAAATATTTTATTTATTTATTTGAGAGAGAGCAGAGGGAGGAGTACAGGTAGAAGGAGAGGAAAAAAAATCTCAGGCAGACTCTGTGCTGAACACGGAGCCCGACATGGGGCTCAGTCCCAAGACCCCAAGATAATGACCTGAACTGAAACTAAGAGTCAGACCTTCAACTGACTGAGCACCAAGGTGCCCCTTTATGATTTTTCTTAATGATATTTTCTTTTTTCTATCTCACTTTATTGTAAGAATACAGTATATAATACACATACAAAATATGTGTTACTTGACTGTTTATGTTATTGATTAGGCTTCCAGTTAACAGTAGGCTATGAGTAGTGAAGTTTCTGGGGAGTCAAAAGTTATACATCGATTTTCTATGTCAGTTTCCCCAACCCTCACATTGTTCAAGGGAGAACTGTAAATGTATATCATATATATATATAATATGCATATTATATACATATACATACCTGTTTGTGTTTGTATATCTACATTTACATTCATAATTATATTCATAATCATATTTATGTTTATGTTTATATTCTGATAGGAAATACAAGCTTTCTGGGTCAGAGAACGGAGCATTCATTACTCACAAAGATCATAGCACCAGCTTCCCACACCTCAGTTCCCCACAGGGCAACACAGTGAGTACCAGATGTTTATCTGTGTGGAAGCACCACAAAAACAAACCCTGAAATTATGAGACTCAGAGTGATGGGTACTTCGACCCTTCTTTCTCTCCCAAGAAAGCGTGACCTTTACTATGAAATGTAAGCAAATGTCTCCAGGAGAAAGGGGGCATGTATTTCTGGGTTTGATGATCCTTGAATGTAAGCTCCTGAGGAAATAAATGTCTGAATTTTTCTGGAGCAGTACACTAACTCTAATTTCCAGGACATGTTTATCATGCAATCATCTTTTAACCTCATTTCCTAGCGCTTTTTGTTCATAAAACTTGGACCATACAGAAATGTGAAAACAAATATTCATGTATAATAGGGACAATTGTTTGAACTTAAACATGGGCTAGATCATACATGGGATTTACTAGGTAGTGTCGACCTAGTGGTTGTCCTTTTACCAAAAAGTCAGAATGGTCCCTAAAGCCCCACCCACCACCACAGCTTGAAGTTAAAGCCAAAAGGTCCCACGTGTCCAGTGTCAAGGCAGGTCCCATAAATGGATGAAATGGGACAGATAGGGACAGTAGTGAGGTGAAATTGTGTGCCCCAACTAAAAAGACATCTACTGGGAGCCTGAGTGGCTCAGTTGGTTAAGCCACTGCCTTTGGCTCAGGTCATGATCCCAGAGTACCAGGATCGAGTCCCACACCGGGCTCCCAGCTCCATGGGGAGTCTGCTTCTCCCTCTGACTTTCTCCCTTCTCACACACACTCTCTCTCTCAAATAAATAAATAAAATCTTAAAAAAATAAATAAATAAAAAGACATCTACTACACAATTCCAAGTGATGTTGTCCATTCCAAATGGATAACTTAGTACTGCTAGTTTCTCCAGTCATCAAGAGGAGCCAGAGAGCTGGATATTTCCCACCCACCCCCTTTTTTTAGTGTTTTAAAGGTCGAACACAATATAATCCAGGTCCGTTTTAGCCACAGGTTGCCATTTTTTTTTTAAGATTTTATTTATTTATTTGACAGACAGAGATCACAAGTAGGCAGAGAGGCAGGTAGAGAGAGAGGCAGGGAAGCAGGCTCCCTGCTGAGCAGAGAGCCCGATGTGGGGCTCGATCTCAGGACCCTGGGATCATGACCTGAGCCAAAGGCAGAGGCTTTAACCCACTGAGCCACCCAGGTGCCCCCACAGGTTGCCATTTTAAAATCTGACTTAGAAACAGACCTCTCTAAGATATAACACAGGTAAAGAAAACATTGGCAGGTGAAAAATGGTAGATACCATTTTTCAGAGGTATCTACCTCTGAAAGAGGATGCCAATAGGAGGGGTTTGAGCATTCCTCTTAGCCATAGCTAGCAAAACCACCTTCCAATTCTTTATGCATTTCTTCAACAAATATTTGAGTGCTTGATGAGTGACTGATAGATGGCAATAGAGTTGTCAACAACAAAGGCAAAATCCTTGCCCTCTGAGAGGTCATATTCTGGAGGTTGAGGTTTCCCTGTTGAGAAGATGCTACAAGTTAATAACAGAAATACAGCTGAATATAAAGTATAATTGGATGCAAGTGTATAACCTCCTGATTTAAAAAAGAAAAAACCTGGGGCGCCTGAGTGGCTCAGTGGGTTAAAGCCTCTGCCTTCTGCTCAGGTCATGATCCCAGCATCCTGGGATCGAGCCCCGCATCGGGCTCTCTGCTCCACAGGGAGCCTGCTTCCTCCTCTCTCTCTGCCTGCCTCTCTGCCTAGTTGTGATTTCTCTCTGTCAAATAAATAAAATATTTAAAAAAAAAGAAAAAAGAAAAAACCTTTCTAACCTTATTATAAATATTTGGATAAATGTTATTCAGTGTTGGGAAGGCACGACATGAGGTAGAAAAACACTCAAACATTTCTGGTGAGATGGTAGAGGTGAGATCTTGCTGGTAGGTACTTCGGCATTAAATGTTGAAGGCCTTTCTACAATGTGTATAAAATTCCAGTTAAAAGATCAAATGTGCCAGGTTTTCTCCATTCCACAAACCTCACTATAATGATAGTAAAGGAAATTAAAAAGGAGTAAACAAGAACAGCAACAACAACAAAAGCCCAGAGGACAAGACAGCAGACGAGGAAAGTCAACAAAATTTTACATAGTGAGAAGTTAATAGATGAATAAGAATTGATTGGCTGTCAGCCTGCAGGGGGAGAACTCAGTAAGAAATAACAACTCCAGACAGGAGCCGGAATTGAAGATGCTGGGTACCTCCAAAGGTGAGGATGAAAAAAAAGGGGGTGCTTGTAAGTCTGGGGAAGAAGTGGTTTCCAGCTTCCCTGTCCTGCCCCACTCAACCGGAGCTGCTCTTCTCTGTTTCTGGCCATGGCTGGAAGTTTACTTTCTGGAGAGTTTGGGACAAAGATACTAAGGAGCTAGGAAGTATAGCTGAGAGCAGAAGCAGGGTGCTGGAGTGAAAATAAAAGGATTAAGGGAAATCCGGCAAACTGAGAGACTTTCAATCCACGGTCAAGGGCTTGGTTTTTCCCTGTCTAGGAAAAACTGGCCAAGAGAAAAGCCTATCTGTGCACACTGACACTTGGGGAATCCCTCACTCAACCATCTAGGTCTTTCTCTGCCCATTCCACACGCTCCCTAGAGCACACAGCACTTTTTAGTCCCAAGAAACACAAATAGATAGCCAAGCCAAGGAACAAGGGATGTGTGAGGAAAGCCTCTGATGTGAAAATACAGAGAACAAAACAAATGGAAAGAAACGGAGACAATGAAAAACAATCATTAGTATACTTTATGCACCTCTTCTCAGGAAGCTACTGGGAAGGCGCCCTACTGAAAATCCTGCCCTGACAGCTTCTCTGCTATGCGATCTCTTTTATTGCAGTCCGCCAGTAAATGTACCGTGTTGGACTACAGGTTTGTCCCTGGAGGTTTAAGCCAATTGGTTTAGGACAGTGGTGAGCAAATACCAAAGACAGCGTTGCCCTCAGGGAAAATGCTGGCACCAGGGCTGCTATCTGGTAAATAAGTCTTGGGCCAGAGAGAGTGGCCAACTCAAATCCTGGAGGAAGGCATCTTCCAGGTAAGCCCCCAAATTCCCACAGGTAAACATCAACTAAATACTAGTTCACAGTAAAGATTTTTCAGACATTCAAGAAAAAGATGATAGATAGATATGTAGATAATTTATTGGCAGAAGAATAAAGGGGTCACTGTAATTAAATGAACTCACCTTCAGATTTTCTTTGCTGCCCCTTCAGAAAGTGAGGAACACCTTCTCTGACTACAGACATGGAGACGTTTGGTTCTAAGCAAGGTCTTGGCAACAAACAGCCCACATTCTCATCACAGAGCTCCTTGGAACTTTCCTCTTTCTTCAAAAGTAAAGGCCCCATGGTCAGCATCTTGGTCTGGAAGTCCACCATCTCATTTGGGAGAGAAACAGCATGTGCTCGTGCCCATTCTCGATGCACTGGGGCTATCTGACTAAAAGGGCGGAGACAGAGTTTCATTCAAAACCAACTCCCTGTGTTCTCTGGATCTCCACTTCTCAGTCCAGCCTGACATCACCAGAAAGTTGGAGAACTATTTCCAAGTGGTGCTGCTGAGTGGAAGAGCTGTACTCTTGAAAGGACAAGACCTCTCCACCCTCTGACTCACGCCCCACATCATCTGCCTCCCTGCTTCCCTGGCAGAGAAATCAGAGGGGGCAAGTGCAGACATAAGGGGTGCACTCTTTTCCTTCTCCCAAAGGCATTAGCCAGCTCAGGACTTCTCAAACTATCTTTGGGAAAGGACCAGTTTTTAAATTTTCCAATCCCTTGTGGAATGACACTTTTGTAGCATGTTTATAATAAAAGTGAATTAGTATAAGAATAAAACAAAAATCAAAACCGTGAAAACAAAGCCCAGTTTTTTCATTATCAGATCAGTGAACCTAAAATTACTCGGTCACACAGGAATACAACTTTTTTTTTTTAAAAGATTTTATTTATTTATTTGACAGAGAGAGATCACAAGTAGACAGAGAGGCAGGCAGAGAGAGAGGGGGAAGCAGGCTCGCCGCGGAGCAGAGAGCCCGATGCGGGACTCGATCCCAGGACCCTGAGATCATGACCTGAGCCGAAGGCAGCAGCTTAACCCACTGAGCCACTGTATACAATCAGTTGTATACAACTCAATACTGAGTTGTATTCCAGGCGCCCCGGAATACAACTTTTTAAGTGTTTACATTTTCGCAATCTGTCCTGACTTCATCACGGACTGGTAAGAGAAGGACTACAGAATCACATATTAAGTAGCACTGCTACAGGGTCAGCAAACTCTGCCCTAGGAGCCAAAGTCAGCCTTCAGTCTGTTTTTGCAATTTTATCGGATCACAACCATACCCATTTGTTTTTATACTGTCTATGACTGCCTTGGAGCCACTATTGCAGAGCCGAATCATTGCAACAGAAGCCACATAACCCTAAAGCCTAAAATGTGTATTTTCCAGCTCCTGCCACAATAATATTTACTACTGCTTTAGAGTGTTTTTTGGAGGGTGAATTACTAAAAATGTAGGTTACCACACAAGTATCCCTTTGTACTTAAATTTCAGCCCAAACTTTCAAAGAAAATTCCTTACTTGTTTTCTTGCAAATCTTCTTGGCTCACTTCCTGGAGATAACTGACATCTCTTGGGAAAGTAACAATAATCTCAACACCTATAGAAACACATGATGATGATAAAAAGAAGAAAGTAATGAATTCTGGTGACATCTGGGAACTGAGTATTTTATTTCTGGTTATTTAGCTAATGTTTTTAATAATTAAAGACTGTGGAATAGAATAGAAAGCCCAGAAATCAACCTACAACTCTATGGTCAATTAATCTATGACAAAAGGAGGCAAGAATGTGCAATGGGAAAAAGACGGTCTCTTCGACAAATGGTGTTGGGAAAACTCGACAGCTATGTGCAAAAGAATGAAACAGGACAACTTTCTTACACCACACACAACAATAAACTCAAAATGGATGAAAGACCTAAATGTGAAACCTGAAACCATAAACAACATAGAAGGGATCACGGGAGTGGCATCTCTGACATTACCCATTGCAACATTTTTCTAGATCTATCTCTTGAGGCAAAGAAAACAGAAGCAAAAATCAACTATTGGGAGTACACCAAAACAAAAAGCTCTGCACAGCAAAGGAAACAATCAGCAAAACTAAAAGACAACCTAGTGAATGAGAGAAGCCCTACTAGCCAATATATAAAGAACTTATATAACTCAACTCCAAAAAACAAATAATCCAATTCCAAAAATGGGCAGAAGACATGAACAGATGTTTCTCCAAAGACATCCAAATGACAGATACATGAGCAAAAAAAAGTGCATAACAAAACTTTCCAGGTATGAAATAAAGATTAATGGTGAGCAATGCTTTCTCCCTAGATGGAGCAAACAAGACCCCCTTCTGTAATGTGCAACTAATGACACCTACTTCACACAACCACTGGGAACTTTCAATGAGATCATTTACGTGGCCCCATAGTAACTTGCTTGTGTATGAATTTTGATCAACTCCTATCTGATTCCATGGAATGATTTCCAGTATAACCCTTAAGACAGAAAGTTCCAACTTGTAGAATCAATGTTTGCTTACAATATAACATGTTAAATTTACATTTAAAAACTAGTGTGAATCATGCTACTTTAAGTTTGGTCAGGTATTCATATACTTTTATTAAGTATATGCCAAACCTAACCCTTTGTGCTGAAGATACAGAAATGAACAAGGTATCACTGTGATCTTAGTAAAGACAGCAAATAAAAAAGCAAAGAGTGTATCAAGTTAAACACTGTGATAGAAGTATACAAACGTTGTTGCAGGAACGTAGAGATGTATCCTTCTAGAACAACCCAGTGCTTGTCCCAGTCTTCAGTCCTATCTCTGTGTTTCTTAGGGCCATTTAGTGAGTCTCCCTAGGCCTAGAAGAGCTGTGGTTTTAAGCAGCCCCACTGATAGAATGCTAGGAAGGAAGGAGAGCAGAGAAGATCAAAGAGGGGTATGAATCAGACAGATCTGGACCTACACCTCCCCTCTGCTCTTCATGGGTGACTTCGGGAATGTTCCTGAATAATCTACCTTTGGTTTTCCCGATGTTTTCCAAATATGACGACATGACTGCAGGTTTTCTAATAAATAGCAAGGAGCACGTGTCTAAAAATGAGGCTTCCCTGGAATGGTCGATATATTCTTAAAATTTTTTTCAAAGAGCCTAACCACCACACTATTTATCAGCACAAAATGAGAGGCTTGGAATTCAAGTGTAAGGAATACCTGTGTGACTGCCTTTGTGGAAATTGTTAGAAACTAATGACCCCATCCTAATTGTTGGTCCTAAATTGCGGGGTGGGGGGTATTATAGAACATGCTGACTCTGAAATCAGCTGGGAACATACAGATGTTCCCCATTTTGTCTCTCTAATAGTGCAAATGGTCGTGGAAACCTCTGAACCTACCCAGTGGGCCAGAAAAGATTATGCATTTTCACATGTAGAAGTAGAAGCCTTGCTCCTGAGTGTGCCCTTCCACTTAAGAAGAGGTCAAGCAAGCCTACCAGAAAAAGGTTACAGTAGAGAGAAACTAAGGCAACGTTTAAATATAGCCAGAAACAATTTTTCAGAAGAGGTGAAAATGATATTCAAAGTGGGAAAATGATCCTTAATTTGCTAAAGTTCAGCCATTATTAAAATGAAAACTGAAAAATGGCCCAGTCTAATTCACTCAGTGATGAAACATTATTGTCTCCAGAAGTGTCTTCCTTTCCTGTGTTTTCTGCTGGTTCTGTTTAAATTGGTGGGCATCAAAGTTCAAAATATTTTGACACCCGGGGCGCCTGGGTGGCTCAGTGGTTAAAGCCGCTGCCTTCGGCTCAGGTCATGATCTCAGGGTCCTGGGATCGAGTCCCGCATCGGGCTCTCTGCTCAGCAGCAAGCCTGCTTCCCTCTCTCTCTGCCTGCCTCTCTGCCTACTTGTGATCTCTCTCTGTCAAATAAGTAAATAAAAAATCTTTAAAAAAAATATTTTGACACCCTCTCCACACTTTCATAATTTCCTACACCGTGATTCTCAACACGGATTTTTTTTTTTATCATGAAAAAACTGTATTTAGATTTAGCCAGCTGGACTCAGTTTAGATGATCCCAATTTTGTTGGCAACATCCAAAGCATCATAGTCAGGGGCCAGTCGAATGTATGCCTTCTTCTCTCCATCAGGCCTGATTAAGGTGTTGACCTTGGCTACATCAATGTCATAGAGCTTCTTCATAGCCTGTTTGATCTGGTGCTTGTTGGCCTTGACATCCACAATGAACACAAGTGTGTTGTTGTCTTCTAGTTTCTTCATGGCTGACTCAGTAGTCAGGGGGAACTTGATTATGGCATAGTGATCAAGCTTGTTTCTCCTGGGGGCGCTCTTTCGAGGGTATTTGGGCTGCCTGCAGAGACGCAGAGTCTTGGGTCGTCAGAATGTAGGTGATGTGCGGATCTTCTTTTTTTTGTGACTGTGGACGCCTTTCAGCACCGCTTTCTTGGCCTTCAAAGCCTTTGCTTTGGCTTCGGCTTTGGGAAGGGCAGGGGCTTCCTTCTTAGCTTTTGGTGCCATCTTCGTAAAAGGGCCGGATTTTTTTTTTTTTTTAAACTGTATTTTCCAGTCTCCTTTGCCACTTGAGTTCAGAAAGCCAACTGGAGAGACAGAGTTTTTTCATGAGTTACATGAAAAAGGTAAGACGCGGTCATCGTTTTTGCTGGTGTTCTTGTGTGCAGGTGGATGAGTTTCCAAGCTTGATATGTGAGCAACTTTCTGGTTGGGGCAGAGCAGCGTGATATGGGGGTGAGCAGCTGGCTTTGAGATGTAATTACCAGAATTCTTCCTGACAATCGAACCTAGAGTCTGTTCTTCTCCTTTGGCTTTTCAATGGTCTGTGAGTTTTCTAATATATTTTATTGCTAACTCAATTAAATTTTGTTTTTTGCAACAAGAATCCTAACGGATACAGTGCATTAAGAAATTTTAAGCACAGTACTTTTAGGAAATAAGTTCTTATTCCATTTATGAAGAGAGGAATTTTACATGTTCAAGGTAGTCTTCAAGGTTTGCCTCTGATAATTGTTCTAGGAACATAGCTGATTGATGAATGCAAGATTTTTATACTAAGGAAAAAGATGAGGGTTTTTTTTTTTTAAGTTTTCATTTATTTATTTGACAGAGAGAGAGAGAGAGAGAGAACAAGCAGGGGGTGTGGCAGGCAGAGGGAGAAGGAGAAGCAGGTTCCCCACAGAGCAGGGGGAGCCCAATGTGGGACTCGAACCCGGATCATGACCTGAGCCGAAGGCAGTTGCTCAACCAACTGAGCCTCCCAGGTGCCCAAGATGAGGAATTTTTTAGGGGTGGCATAAATTGTACTTTTTAAATTACCATCTATAAAAGCCTATAATTAAGCCAGTGCAGGCTGCAGGAATATTTAGCTGTTAAAGTCTATGGGTGTGATCTAAACGCTATAGAGTTTATATATATTTTGGTCATACTCCCTTTTTTTTTTTTTAAGATTTATTTATTTATTTGACAGACAGAGATCACAAGCAGGCAGAGAGGCAGGCAGAGAGAGAGGAGGAAGCAGGCTCCCTGCTGAGCAGAGAGCCAGATGTGGGGCTTGATCCCAGGACCCTGAGACCATAACCTGAGCCGAAGGCAGAGGCTTAACCCACTGAGCCACCCAGGTGCCCCCATACTCCCTTTTGAAGAGAATACAGTGAACAAAAAGATAAACTAAATGATTAAATGTGTGTATCTACAACAGGATGGAAACTCACATGGCATGTACATAAAGTCTTTATAAAGTGTGCCAACACTTAAACATCAACAACTGCAAGTATGTTAAAAATCTGTAAATGGGAGTTCAAGAGATTTATTGATACTTAAGGTGAATACAACGCACACTAGTGCCCCAAACGTTTTTATTTCACACTTGTGACTTGAAAGAGTGACTACTAAAGACGAATAACTATGAGAAGAAAATTTAGCAAAAACATAAGTGCTTCTTTCAAATTTGAGAAATTTCAAGCAAAATTTTAAGCAAGAGTTTAATGGAGGTCTTACATATGTGCTATGACTCCTTTACAAAAATTTTTATATTTTAAAATTATAAAAAATTATAAATGTTTTAAAATTTAAACATTTAAAATTATAAATGTTTTATTTATTTGAGAGAGAGAAAGAGTGAGCAAGAGAGCGAGTACAAGGAGTGGGGGTCGAGGTGGGAGGCAGGAGGAGAAACAGGCTCTCCGCCGAGCAGGGAGCCCGAAGCAGGGGTCCATCCCAGGACCCTGAGATCGTGACCTGAGCCGAAGCCAGAAGCTTAACTAACCGAGCCACCCAGTTCCCCCTGACATTATAAATTATTTTAAAAGAATTAATTGCACCTCAAATGGCAAGTCATCTCCAAATAGAGTAGAATAAACAAATTATTTAATCTCTTGGAGGGTACTTGGGACACAACTGTTCTGAGAACTCTGCTTTGAAATGTTCAAAAGTCAAAGTCAGACCACAAGGGGTGTTTGGAAGAGGGCCAGGATTTTTAAAATTTTAATTATTTAGTTATTCACCACCCTCAGCCTGGACAAAGGAGATTCCAAGTGAGTTTGAGAGAGACAGGAGCTCGACAGGAGAGGGCAGCATCGCATAAGGGGCCAAAGGAGATAGTGGTTGGGCTGGCACTGTGGTGTTTGAGGAGGTTCACCGGGTTGCGGAGAAAAGAATCCAAGAGGACAGCTTCCCTGCAGAGTTAGAAATGGAAGCCAGAAAACTGCCGAAGAGAAACTGGAGCAGTGTGAATAAACATTTAATTTAAGAAATTTATAGGTGAGTAGATCACTGTGATCTTTGTGGAGACTGTTTTCTGAAGTGAGAATCTGCAAATACCTTGTGGTCTGTTAAATGCAAAGGCACTCATGGATGTGACAGGATAACATATTTGGAATGGGTGTTGTTCTGGAAAATTCCAGACTTATGTCCTCATGGAATAAAAGACTGAGACTTGGGGCTTTAGGGCCTTCTTTAGTTCCCCATCTTTTTCTGAAGAGAGAAGCCCTGGGATAACAGCTGATGGAGAAATGCTTGTTTCTGGAAGAGAACTGATGCCTGGAGCTGATGGAAGATTCTGAGAGGAAAGAAATGGGGGGAAAGATGTTATCAGACAAGATGGAAAGCGGGGGAGGATGGCCAGCTGAGTTGGAGTGAGGTGAATCAAGAGAGAGACATAAGAGAGATGGCCATTTTAGCTGGCATGTGGCCAAGACTCTGATTGAGCTAAAGATCAAAGGATAGGTCTGTGAGTGGATTTTCTTGACCTTTGAACTTTTCTGTGTTTTCAAAGTTCTCTACCAAGACTACTGAAATTGGGGTGGCAGGGTGGAGAGAGAGTGGAGTCCAAATAATCAGTGTATACAATAACACAAATAATAGCCCAGATACCTTCTGTCCCGGGTTGCCAATCTTGTCCATCACCACTTGGATCTCCTCCTTCACTAACCAATATGGAATGACTACAGTCCTCGTCTTGGTCAAACTCCTGCAATATCATGAAATAGCAACTCAATTATTCAATGTACTACTTTGTTGACAGAATGAATAATGATTTTTTGGGGTGCCTGGGTGGCTAAGTGGGTTAAAGCCTCTGCCTTTGCCTCAGGCCGTGGTCCCAGGGTCCTGGGATCGAGCCCCACATTGGGCTTTCTGCTCACCGGGGAGCCTGCTTCCCCCTCTCTGCCTGCCTCTCTGCCTACTAGTGATCTCTGTCTGTCAAATAAATAAATAAAATCTTTAAAAAAAAAAAGAATAGTGACTTTTCTAATAGTGATTTTCTAAGTTACACACAGTGGATTCCTTTTAAGTTGGAGAAAGTATTTAAGACTGAAATAATGGGAAAAGTATATCCTCCTGAGCACCAAGCTCAGACAGTCCCATGGACATGATTAAGTGCATAATCGAAAATGAAGATCAAAGCTGAAATCACATAGACACATAGAAATTCAATATCTTATACTTTTTATCATGTCAGCATCCAGGCTGCTAAGCTGCCACGAATTCCATCTGGGTGGGTAACTGGAAAGAATCCTTTGGCCACAGCAGTGAACAACCCCAAAGGAACATGATTTTTTTTCCATAATGCCTCCCTGGGGCATCATTTACAGTTGGCAAGGATGGAAATCCCTGCCCCATATGGAAGCTGCAGATATAACTCTAGACTGAAAGAAGACAGCAAAGCTGATTAAAGTTTTCACTATGACAGCTTTCTGATCTAATCATGGCATGCAACCTCTCAAGGAAGGAAAAACTTCCTTTCTACCGTGTAGAAAGTAATCATTATGCTAAGAACCATGGTTGAAAACCAACTTGATTTATGAAAAGTAATCCCTAATTCTCCAAATGAGAAGTGTTTTCTTATTAGAATTCATTGTTGTCGATAGGTTCCTTCCTTAGAAGTTGTTGCTGCCAGTGATTTTGCCCTATTTAATGTCTATAACAGTGATAGAGGCAAGCGGTTGTTAAAATATCCCCTCATAACCTGGAAGTTACAATGAGCTCTCTGGCTTCTCTTATCTGGGTGAGCCGCCTATTTAAGGGAACTGTTGGATATAAAGTCTTTGCCCTAAGCGCAGATGCCTGTCACACAGGTGGGCAGGGCAGTCCATCACAAAGATTCTGAAATGTCATTCATTCATAACCAGTCGAACTTGGGAATCTTTTCCACTTTGTTCATCTTAATTTTCACAGAAAATACTAAAAGTAAAATACTTCATTTACACTGCCATTAGGTATTCAATCATAATAACTTCATAGTCATACGTATTACACTGCCATTAGGTATTCAATCATAATAACTTCATAGTCATACGTATTACGCAGCAGGACCTGCTTTTTTTTTTTTTAAGATTTTATTTTATTTATTTGACAGAGAGAGATCACAAGTAGGCAGAGAGAGAGGAGGAAGCAGGCTCCCTGTGGAGCAGAGAGCCCGACGCGGGGCTCGATCTCAGGACCCTGAGATCATGACCTGAGCTGAAGGCAGCGGCTTAATCCACTGAGCCACCCAGGCACCCCAGGACCTGCTTTTTAAAGCATTTTCTATCACCTGGCAAGGGTTGTGTACCCTGTCTCAGACCATCCCGGCTGTCATTGGCAAATAGGAGACCTGGGCTGGGTCACCCTGATACTAGGCTGTTGTGAATTTCACGGCTTGCTCTTCTCTGCATTTCAAAAATTCTACCACTATGGGGCACATTTCTTCTCCATCCCATTCATTTACGCAGGATCATGGGATCAAGCCCCATATCCCACTCTCTGCTCAGCAGGGAGCCTGCTTCCCTCCCCTCTCTCTCTCTGCCTGCCTCTCTGCCTACTTGTGATCTCTCTCTGTCAAATAAATAAACAAAATCTTTAAAAAAAAAAAACAAACAAAGGGGGAGTGGGGAACTCTTTTTAGAATATATAGAAATACAAAAAAAATTTTTTTAATGCAGTAGAAAAAAAATCTCCTATTATCCTACAAATGAAAAGCAAATTCTGTTAACATGGAAATAATATTTCCTTAGTCTTTTCCCAAAGTATTTAAAAATAGAGTTGCATCATACATTGTTTTATCCAGGTTTTTCACTGAAGACAAGTACAAATTACATAGCAATTTACTAAGTAAACATTATTTTAAGGTAATTGTAAATTCTTTCCCTCAACAAATATCTATCATAACAATGTTTCATTAAACCCGTGAGTCTTACAATAGAAGCCCAGAATGCTTATTAGGCAGTTCTTAATTCTTCAGTATTACACATTGTGCTGTGAACATCCTTGCAATGAATACCCCAATTTTGTATTATTTCTTTTTTTTTTAAGATTTTATTTATTTATTTGACAGACAGAGACCACAAGTTGGCAGAGAGGCAGGTAGAGAAAGAGGGGGAAGCAGGCTCCCCGCCGAGCAGAGAGCCCAATGTGGGACTCGATCCCAGGACCCTGAGATCATGACCTGAGCTGAAGGCAGAGGCTTAACCAACTGGGCCACCCAGGCGCCCCTGTATTATTTCTTTAGAGTAAATTTCTAGATATGGAATTATTGATCCAAAGACTATGAGCATTTTTAAGTTGTTTTACACACATTACTTTACTTTTATTTAATTTTTTTAAAAGATTTTATTTATTTATTTGACAGAGAGAGAAGAAGAAGCAGGTTCCCTGCTGAGCAAGTAACCCGATGTGGGACTCAATCCCAGGACCCTGGGATGGTGACCTGAGCCGAAGGCAGAGGCTCAACCATCTGAGCCACCCAGGGGCCCTCACCCATTACTTTAGAAGTTCGCACTTACTACTTACACTCTACCAGCAATGCATTAGGGTGTTTTGCTACACCTGCTCCCTTAGCAATTATTATCACTTTTCATTTTTAGGGATAAAACACATGAAATTGCTCATCTTATTGTTCTTTGAATGTGCACACTTTGATTAGTAAAAAAGTTTACAGATAGTTTCACATGTTTATTGACCCCTGAATTTTTCCTTTATATATATATAAAGGAAAAAATTCTATCTATATATATATATAAATGTATAAAAATATATATAAAGAAAAAAATACATATATACATATATATGTATGTATATATATATGTATGTGTGTATATATATGTATGTGTGTGTGTGTGTATATATATCTATCTATCTATATATCTATATATATCTATCTCCAGACTAAGGATCCATATATATATATATATGTATATATATATATATATCCTTAGTCTGGAACACTCTATGAGACCTCGAAATAGATTTCTACGATTTCATATAATTACATTGACACAATGAAATTTTTATGCTAAGCTTTGGAAAATAGCAGGCTTCATATGGAAGCCTTGATATACAATTGGCCTTCACATCAGGTATCTATGTTATTAATGAGCTGTGATCAGTCTCTACTGCTCAGTTCATTTATTAGTTGGTTCTTTTGGAAAATCTGAAAGATGCAGAGTCTGTGCACACCTACTTACAAAAACCCATGATGATGACTAGCATTTACATACATCGTGTCAGACACTCCTCTATGCAACTTACACATATTAACCATTTAATCCTCACACTAACTCTAAAGGTAAGAACTGTTGTTTTCTTTTTACACACAGGCCCAGAGAGGTTAACCAAGGTTATGTAGCTAGCTAGTGGTAGAGCCAGGAATCACACTCAGACTCTGAAGTCTGGTTCCAGAGTCCTTAACCTTCTGCATTCATGCTACCATGAAACGCTTAAAATAAAGAATCTCAAAAAGAACCAGAAGGTGCTTGGGTGGCTCAGTAGGCCAAGTGTCTGCCTTTAGTTCAGGTCATGATCCCAGGGTCCTGGGATAGAGCACTGTCAGGCTCCCTGATAAGTGGGGAGTCTGCTTGTCCTTCGCCTCCTGCCCCTCCTCCCTGCTCATGCTCTTTCTCTCTCTCTCTCTCAAATAAATAAATAAAATATTAAGGGGGGAAAAAAAGGACCAGAAAGAAAAGAATCAGTAACAGTAAGCAAAATTAAGAGACAAGGATACTAAAACCCAATTTGTAAGTTTTGCATGGGAAAAAAAAATAAAAGATATGTGACACCTGTAAGTATCTGACGACAATTTCTTCCATAGAATAAACTGAAAAACCATGAGCATCACACATACACAAAAAAGGATGTAAAGAAGACTTTAAAACAGAAACAGCTCCAGATTTTCTAATTTCCTTTAGAATGATAAATATGAAAGATTTCAAGATGTACTTGGGTGCCCCAAGGAGGACAACTGAAATAATGACAGTCATGAGTGAAGGAGAGAAAATATTAGAGCAACACCAACATAAATGGATTTCATAAACCACTGACAATGATGCGGGAGATAACAATAGACTAGAAAAAGGGTATAGCATTCGAATCTACAAACAACGGAATCCCAAACGTACAGAAGAGAAGAGAGGCAGAGGAATCATACGTAATTAAATCAGGAAGGAAGATTCTCCTTAGATGAAAGGAGATTGGGAGAGGCTGGAAAGTCTCGCAGGGGGCAATCCCACAAGTAAGGCAGCTGCCTATATTCGTAAACGAGAAAAATCTATTGCAGACAGCGAAAAAGAAAACCAAGCTTTCATTCAAAGAAAAGAAGTGAAGGATGACCTTGGGTTTTATGATTTAAACCCTACAGAAAGCACGAGAGAGAAAAGGCAAGTTCAATAGTCAGAGTCTGTTTCTCCCTCAGAAATGACTTCAAAATTATTTAAATCATAATAAGAAAAATACGGAGTGAAGGCTCAATAAGCGTTTTTAAGTGGCATGGAAAAAACTGTACTACTGTAAAGGGATGTTTAATTCTTTTACAAAAGAAAATTGCTTAAACATACCATTAAAAAATGAAAAGCAAATGTGTTTTTGTTAACCAATTTCTAATGCATGACTGTTACTTTCAAGATTAGTCTCTAGGTATTTTATTTCAATAAAATTTGGTTACTAATATTAGTAATTAGTAACCAAAACCAAGACAACCTTCAATGTTGTGACAAAATGCGCTCCTTGCAGGGTTGCTCAGCCTCACCCCTACTGACATTGGGACTGGATAACTTGCCATTGTGTGTATTATCCTGTGCCCTCTAGGATGTTTAGCAGAATCCCTCACCCCTACCCACACTAGATGCCAGTTGCCCCTCCACCCCAGTTGTGACACCAGAAATGTCTCCAAATGCAGCCAGATGCCCCCTGGAGGGCAAGATCGCCCCCCTGTGGAGAACCAGTGTATCAAAGCAACTCTGGTTTGGTTTTTGTTTTTTAACCTGCTTTAAAAAATTATAAATTCACAAAGGAAAATACTCAAATAGTATTAAATAAGCTGGGTTTTTATTTTTTTATTTTTTAAAGATTTTAAGTACATCCACTATGGGACTTGAACTCACAACCCTGAGATCAGGAGTCACGTGCTCTACCAACTGAGCCAGCCAGACACCCTTACACTGTTTTTTAATATTAAAAAATAGTAATAATAGTATTAAAATACACATTTCCATTCTACCTCATCCCATCCCATGCCCCAAAGGAGTCCTGATTTAACCATTTCTATACATATATTTTTAAAGATTTTATTTTTTTTAGACTTTATTTGAGTGAGAGAGCACAACCAGGGGGAGGAGCAGAGGGAGAGGGAGAAGCAGACTCTCTCCTGAGCAGGGAGCCTGATGTGGGGGTTGGTTCCAGGACCATGACCTGAGCCAAAAGCAGATACTTAACCAACTGAGCCAGTCATGCGCCCCTAAAGATTTTGTTTTTAAGTAATCTCTACAACCGATGTGGGGCTCGAACTCACAACCGGAGATCAAGAGTTGCATCCTCTACCAACTGAGCCAGCCACGTGCCCCCAACCATCTCTATATTTTAATTTTAAATTAATTTCAATGTGTGTCAAACTTACATATTTTTAAAAAGTCAAATAATGGTAAAAACTTTTAAGTAAAGGTCATCAGTTTCCTTCCCCACCCTTTCCCTCTGAGGTAACCACTTCCAACATTTTAATTGTTTCTTTTGATATTTTCTTCCATATCTCTAGCTGATACAATAGTCCTGCTATCTCCTGAGTCATCAAAACGAAATATTACCTACTGACTTTTTATTATGAAGACAGTACCATATTCTTATACCCTCATTTTTATTTCTGTTTTGTTTTACTCATTTTCTTATATTTTTTAATCCCTAAATCTTCCCAACCTCCAGTGATTTCTCCACTTGGTTAAATATATGAGATAATATATTAGTTCCATTGCTTTCCTGGAAATCCCCATTATCCTGCTCTTCTCCCCCCCCCACCCCAAATTATCTCAGCTCTTTGTTCCCTAGACTTGATACATGGCTGACACCTTGGAACTTGCCTTCTCCATAATACCAATGATTCTCTATCTCTTGTGTTAGATTCCAGATCCCCTGCATCATGGTCCAAATTTCCTTCTTTATTTTTATCTATTCCCTTAATTTTTTTTAAAGATTTTATTTATTTATTTATTTTTTTTTTTGGTAATCTCTACCCCCAACATGGAGCTCGAGCTTACAAATCCAAGTTCAAGGGTCACATGCTCTACTGACTGAGCCAGCCAACTGCCCCTCTATTCCCTTAATTTAATAGGGCACATAGTAGTTTCCTTAAAAGGTATTTGAGAAGTAAAATGCTTGAGTGTTAAGTATGTCTGAAAAATTTCTTTATTCAACTCTAATACTTGATTGATAGTTTGTCTGGATATAGAATCCGAGGCTGGGACCAATTCTCTTCTCAGGTATTTGAAAGCATATGCCTCCCCTTGCCATTACCTTCAATTTAAGTGTAGCATACATTCAGAAAAGTGCATAGATCTGTAAATTTTTACAAACTGAACACATTTGTGTAACCAGGACCCAGATCAAGTAAAAGAATTCTTAGATATAACATGAGAATTAAAACCCATAAAAAATAGATGAATTGATTTTCATCAAAATGAGAAACTTTGGGGGGCGCCTGGGTGGCTCTGTTGTTAAATGTCTGCCTTTAGCTCAGGTCATGATCCCGGGGTCCTGGGATTAAGCCCAGTGTCCAGCTCCCTGCTCAGTGGGAAACCTGCTTCTCCCCTGCTTCTCCCTCTCCCACTCCCCCCGCTTGTGTTCCCTCTCTTGCTCTATCTCTGTCACATAAATAAATAAAATCTTAAAATAAATAAATAAATAACTAAATAAATAAATAACAAAAAACTTTTATTTGATGAAAGCCAAGTTACAGAGATGAAAATAACAAGCCAGTTCTTCCTATTGCCTAGTAGAAAATATTTGCAAATCACATATCCAGAATATATAAGGAATTCTCTAAACCCAACGGTAAGAAAACAAACCAATCAAAAAACTTACAAAAGTTCGAACGATTTATGCTAATGGAGAATAGTAAACCCATGAAAATATGTTCAACATCAGTCATTAGGGAAGTGCAAATTAAAACCACAATGAGAGACCACCATACATCTATTAAGATGGTTAAAATAAAAAATACTGATAGTGCTAAATGCTGGCCAGGGGACAGAAAAACTGGACGTCTCATTCATTGCTAATGGAAATATAAAATGATAGAGGGGTGCCTGGATGGCTCAGTGGGTTAAACCTCTGCCTTCGGCTCAGGTCATGATCTCGGGGTCCTGGGCTTGAGCCCTGCATTGGGCTCTCTTCTCAGTAAGGAGCCTGCTTCCCCCTCTCCCTCTGCCTGCCTCTCTGCCTACTTGTGATCTTTCTCTCTGTGTCAAATAAATAAAATCTTAAAAAAAAAAGTTACACAGACATTTACCATATGACCCAGTAAATGGATTCCTGGACTTGATCCTAGAGAAACGAAAATATATATTTATACAGAAATCTATTCACAATTGCTCATAGTTGATTTATATATAATAGCTCAAAACTGGAAACAACCTAAATGACTCTCAACAAGTGAATGGTTAAGTAAACTGTGAATATCTGTGCCATAGAATACTACTTAGCAATGTAAAGAAACTTGATAGGACTTGGGTCTATCTCAAGAGCATTATGCTGAGTAGAAAAACCCAATCTGAAGTTTTTATGTATGGTAATTCCATGCATAAGACATTCTCAAAATGACAAAATTATGGAGATGGAGAAGAGATCAGTGGCTGCCAGGGGTTAGAGAAGGGAAGAGGGTGAGGCTATGAAGTCACCCTTGTGGTGCCAGTTTCCAGTTTTTGATTCTGGTGATTCAGGGGATGAACCGTCACAGAACCAGGGGTGCCTGGGTGGTTCAGTTGGTTAGGTGACCTAGTCTACGTTTCGTCTCCAGTCATGGTCTCGGGGTCATGGGATTAGCCCCCTGGGGCTCCCCGTTCAGCATGGGGACTCACTCTCTAAAACAAATAAATAAATAAATAAAATCTTAGGGAAAAAAAGAAATGTCACAGAATTGTATACTCAGACACACAAAAACAGAGAAAGAAAGAAAAAAGAATGTATGCAAATTCTAGTGAAATCCAAGCAGGGTCTGTAGTTTAGGTAATTGTAATGCATCATGTCACCTTCCCAGTTTTGACAATCGGCTATAGTTATAATAGTTCCCATTGGGGGACGCTGGTGAAGTTTACACATGATGTCTTTGTACTATTTTTATAAGTTCTGATAAATCTATAATTATTTCAAAACAAGAAAGTTTGATTTGTTTTTTTTTTAAAAGATTTTATTTATTTATTTGAGAGAGAGAGAATAAGTCGGGGGGAGGGGCAGAGGAAGAGGGAGAAGCAGACTCCCCGCTGAGCAGGGAGCCCTACATGGGGCTCAATCCCAGAACCCTGGGATCATGGTCTAAACTGCAGGCAGAAACTTTACTGAGCAGAAACTGAGCACCCAGGCGCCCCAAGAAATTTTTTCAAATTAAATTTTTGGTTTTTGTTTTCTTTGTTGTTTTGGGATGATTTTTCAGAGGAGAAAGGGACTGAAAGGTCTTTACCAATCTCCAAAAGTCCTTATTATTGTTTATAAATATTATACTCCATACCTCATTAACTTTTTTTTTTAAATAAAGATTTTACTTATTTATTTGACAGAGAGAGAAAGAGAGCTCAAGCAGGGGGAGCAGCAGGGCGAGAAGGGAAGCAGGCTCCCTGATGAGCAGGGAACAGGACACTGGGCTCCATCTCAGGACCCTGGGATCATGACCTGAGCTAAATAAAGGCAGAGGCTTAACCAACTGAGCCACCCAGGCATCCCCCTCATCAACTTTTAAAAATAAACAATTTGTGGCCGTATTTTTTCCTACCAACAAAATATAGGGTAGCAATATTTTTAACTGTCTGGGCTATGTTAATTTTCATAAAAACTGAAAAGGTACAAATGAGTACACAATGCAAAGTTTGTCTCCAATTCTCTCCCTGTGGGCAACCACTGTTACCAGTTTATTGTATATATTGTGTATCAGTCCACAGTTTTCTATGGATTACACTGTTTGTCACTAGTACTGTTACTGAACTGTGAGGGACTTCTTGTGGAGTCATTCATCATGGCAGGGGATTGTTGGGGTGTGGTGATGACTGTGGCCAAGAGGAAGCACCTTCTTTGTGGTACCCTCTGAATGGACTTGACATGATCAGATTAATGGTCTTCTCTTTTTCCACATTTACACACATAAACATAAGCTATATTTTATTATTTAATACGGGTCCAATATTCTGTGGTATTAGGTATACACACACACACACAATGCACAAGACTCCAAGCTGACTAGCTAATTACTGCTCTGAGATTAAACCTGTGGAACACTGTCTTTTTTTTTTTCTTTTTTTGTATTTATTTATTTGACAGAGAGATCACAAGGAGGCAGAGAGGCAGGCAGAGAGAGAGAGAGGAGGAAGCAGGCCCTCTGCTGAGCAGAGAGCTCGATGCGGGGCTCAATCCCAGGACCCTGGGATCATGACCCAAGCTGAAGGCAGAGGCTTTAACCCACTGAGCCACCAGGCGCCCCGGAACACTGTCTTATTAATTGTGCTTTCAATTACTTTGTGATTACATTAAAAATATAGTTGTAATGTACGATTGTTACGAAATATTCAAGCAATACAAATAAGTTGTCAATGGAGTGAGTAGGCTATTCATTTTTTGTTAGTTTCTTTGAAGAAGAAACATCTTACCTCACTGCTGCTGATGCTTTGTAAGATTATATTTTGGTTTCTAGTAACTGTCATCGTATCGGGTGGAGAAGAGTTTGTATCATGACAAATGTCAAGCAAAGATTCAGCATGTCTTTCTGCCAAAAGAAACAGGATAATGTGTTTTGATAAGACTCATCTCTCTCAATCTTATAAGAAGATCTAGCTCTTGGTTCTAAAACCAGTTCCATTTTGTCATAGATTTTCCTAAAATCATGATCTGGGATCCTGATGAAGCTTCAGGCAATAATTATCACAGGAAAGAGTGTGAGAAGAGTCCACAGAATGGATGGGTTTTTGTTTGCTTAAAAAACAAAAGTTAGGCAAAGTTGCTAAGTGAAACCCCTAGTAATGGGCTGGAAATTATATCTGTTCTGTAGTTACCAAGACCAGGCACATTTTCTGTCTAGCACTTGATGCCAGATTAAATTGGCAGAGTTCTGAACACCAAACGGTGAACTCCCAGTTAGTTACTGAGGGACTGTGGTCTCATATGCATCCCCTCCTGCTATCATGACTTTTTCAAATAAGGGCAGGCTCTTTGATGAAAACCTCTTCCTCTTCCAAGATCTCTTCCCGTTATTTTGTAACTGATACAAAATTGCACAAGGTTTATCTCTACTCAGACCCTCCATTTTCCTTCCTTACTCCATGCAGTCTTCAGCCTCTATCCTATCATTGCAACTTCACACTTCCTTACCACGTCTGCTTTGCAACTTCTTTTCCAAGTTGGTATTTTCCCACACCTTGCTTCTTGCAACTCTCCCCAGTTCCTTCTTCTCTGTCTCACTGCCCTGTGTCCCTACATGCACACCACTCTCTAACTGTGGATATACTTGCTCGGCTCAGCCCTTTGCAAACCTCCGGTGATCTTACCTGCTTCCAGATCCTCACAATTCCCTTTTTGTAGTGAGCTTCCAAACAATACCAACACATCCCCTCCCACAGCCCTGTCCTACAGAACACTGCTACTTGAAAGGCCAGGTTCCAACAAATGCCGTGCTTTAGAACTCATTACCTCCAATATCCTCACCAAACAAGAGTGGTCTTCTCTTCTGTTGATTGTCTTTCCATCCCCTACCCCCTTCCCTGGGCGGAAACTTTGGAATCAAATTGAACTCTCCTTACTTTTGTCTCCATCAGATTTACATCTCTAAATGCTGTGAATTTTTCATCCACGATACCTCTTAGGGTCACTGCACCCAGCACCTGGCAGGCGCAGTCCCACGCCAAACCCAGGACTCTTCTCCGGTCATTGTCACCACACATGCACTTCTATACTCTCTTAATAGAGCTCCCCACCATGAATCTCTTCCTTTGAGTCCATTCTACGCAATAACAACAGCTTAATTTTCCTAAAACATGGCTTCCATTACTCCCCGGCTTAAACTTCTTTAGCGACTCTACTTTATTGAAAAAAATCTGCATTCAATCGATCTTCAATGGACCCAGTTTCTTTAGGTATCTGATCTTACTATGTATTCCTGCTCCCCAGTACGAACTTCCTAGTGTCTTGTTTGCCCCTGGGATAAGTGAGGCTCACTTACACCATGATGCCTCTGCTCTACAAAATCAGATCCCATCGCTTTTCCAGGACCAGATTGTGTTTCACTTCTATCATGAAACCTTCCTTGGGATGGCCCTGTTCTCAGCCCAGAAGCTTCAGTCAGACAAGTAAGTCAAGCAGCTTTCACAAGGTCACATGTTACTCAATGAAACTTCTTTCATTTTACTTTTTTCTCTGCGACTAATTCTATTTCTTTGTTCAGACTCTCTCTCCCTACCTATATCAAACCTTGTCTCTTTTTTTCTTCCTTCCAAATCTTTTTTTAAGGATTTATTTATTTATTTTGAGAGAGCGATAGAATGCAAACAAGCAGGGGAAAGGGGGAGAAAATCTTTCAGGCAGACTTCCCATCAAGCTAGGATGCCGAGGTGGGGTTCGATCCCACAGCCCATGAGATCAGGACCTAAGTAGAAACCAAGAGTTGGATGCCCAACTGACTGAACTACCCAGGTGTCCCTCTCTCCCTTCCAAATCTTATCTAGCATTTAAGGACCATGGCATGTCTCTTCTCCTCTTTCAAGCTCATGAAAATTTCTTTCTCTCCTGACTTACTTGATGTGTCCCTGACCAAACTAAACACTTTCAGGAGTTTGGACACTGTCTTAGATTTCTTTGCAACCCCCAGAATGCCTAGTCATGGGCCTTGTATATGGTCCCTGCTCAATAAATTGTTGCTGCCTTGATATCTTTATTTTTTTAAAGATTTTATTTATTTATTTGAGAGAGAGAGGGCATGAGAGGGGGTAGGGTCAGAGAGAGAAGAAGACTCCCTGCTGACCAGGGAGCCCAATAGGGGACTCCATCCCAGGACTCCAGGATCATGACCTGAGTGGAAGACATGTTACTAGTTAACCACCTGAGACACCCAGGTGCCCTGCCTTGATATCTTTAAATGAATCCATCAAATACACGTTGAAGAAGAAAGATTTCTAATAAGGCTTTTCAGGAAGGGGAATTTTGAAAGTGGAATAGAAGTACTTACCTGGTTTTGGCATAGAATTCATTAGAATGTCCAATAACTGTTGTTTCCTAAAACTTTGTATTTGTGACACATAATGTATTGCTGATTTTCCACTAAAATCACAGAGTTTAGGATCTCTAGGAAGAATAAAATCACATCAAAGATAATTTAGTTAAATCTATTAAGGAAAGAACCAATTTAAAAGGAAAAACATTGACATCAAATAAAGAAAAGCAATCATGTAGTTTGGAGCGGACAATAACTTCAAAATGTAAGAGAGAGTGACATTTTTAAGTAAAAGGATGATGTTGGATATCTTATTTCTACTCCCAACCTAAAAAATTGCAATATTTGTAGAAAATGTCCAACTTTGGGCAAAAAATTTCATAATTCTTTAATGATGAGTAAATTAAATGAAGATTGAAACATCCTGATAAACTATTGTCTTATCACTCCAAATAGCTGACTTGATTGCTTTTTTTCTTTCCAATGATTTAGCTAACTTCTTACTTTCTTGATAGTTCTTTTTTTTCTAATGCTAACAGCTAGCTTTTACCATTCAAAATAGTAGAATGGCATAGAATTAAGCTGATATGTTTATTTCACACGCTCTGGTTGAGTGGATCAATCTTGTCATAAATCCCTCTGCATGATCTTTTCATTTCCCTTTGCCTTGCTCTGTGATTGTTAAACCCACTGACTGATCTTAGCACTCCTTCAAAAGCACAAACATCCTATGTCATACTGAATCCTAGGATTAGACATCAGCTCAGAGAGATCCAGAAGGTAAATGATGAGAGTCCTGTTGACAGATTAGGGGGAGGGAAACAATGATTATACTTGCTTTGCTAGTCACAGTCTGGGACAAGGAACACATCAGTCGTGGTCTCCAATGTAACAGCTTTGAATTTTAATCTCCTTATTGCTACGGGACAGGTTTTTCTGTTTTTGTTTTTGTTTTTGTTTTTTCACGGGACCGGTTAATGTTTTATCACCTGCAACAATAATCTCTTGCAGCTTTTTCTATATCGAAGGTCATGATTCAAAAAATAGCATAGGACCCAGAATCAGGGGACAGCTACTGCTTTGATATGTGGCCATAAGTAAGTCATTTAACTCATTGGGACTTGAGCTTGCTCATTTGCCTTGATTAGTGTTTCTCAATGTGGTGTTTTTTGATTTCCTATATTCTGGATCCCACTCCAGGCCTACTGAACACCATCTCCGGAGTTGTGTTCAGTACTCTCCATGTTAAACAATCTCAGTGGTTTCTTTCTTTCTTTTAAAGATTTTATTTATTTATTTGACAGACAGAGATCACAAGCAGGCAGAGAGGCAGGCAGAGAGGGAGGGGGAAGCAGGCTCCCTGCTGAGCAGAGAGCCCAATGCGGGGCTTGATGTGGGACTCGATCCCAGGACCCTATCCCAGGACCCTGAGATCGTGACCTGAGCTGAAGGCAGAGGCTTAACCCACTGAGTCACCCAGGTGCCCCAACAATCTCAGTGGTTTCTTAACATTAAAGTCTATGGTAGCTTCAAACTTCCATCTTCATCTTATTATACTAAACTGATCCTTTTACAATAGCTCGTGTTCTTAACTCTACTTTTGTTCTTGAAACTCCCTTGCCTCTTTTATCCCTAAAAGAAAATTCATACGAAGTACTGAGAAAGAATTTTGTCCATCTGTTCTTATTTGATGACAAGATATCTAGGTAATGGTGTTAGGAAACTACAATTCTAACATGAAAAACTTTTTTAATCCTCTGATTAAAAAAAAAAAAAAAGCTAATTGTTTACTTTCCCTCCTCCTAAAGAGCATTTTGGCATATAGCGATTTTTAGATAACTGGAAATAAAAATTGCTTTTGATAACTGACAATGCTTTCTGAAATAATTAGTAACATTTTGGGGGTAGGGAGCTGCCTACTCAAGTAGTATTTGACACTCCTCACAACTACCAAAAGATTATTTAAACAAATGGTCAACATCATAAGAATAATAGATAGCAACATCTAACATCTATATATCACTTTGCAACTGTTAAGCCCCTTTTATGACCATATATGTGCATTCAATTCAATATAAATTTTTTAAAGATTTTATTTTTAAGCAATCGCTACACCCAACATGGGACTTGAACTTACAACTCCGAGATAAGGAGTCACAGTCCATCTACTGAGCCAGCCAGGTTCCCCAATATGTAGAATTTTAAGAAGCAGGGGCGCCTGGGTGGCTCAGTGGATTAAGCCGCTGTCTTCGGCTCAGGTCATGATCTCAGGGTCCTAGGATCGAGCCCCACATCGGGCTTTCTGCTCCGCGGGGAGCCTGCTTCCTCCTCTCTCTCTGCCTGCCTCTCTGCCTACTTGTGATTTCTCTCTGTCAAATAAATAAATAAAATCTTTAAAAAAAAAAAGAATTTTAAGAAGCAATCTATATGTTCAGATTTACAAGTGACTTCTGAAAATAACAGTGACGCAAGACGCCCTTCCGCTGATGCCGACTGACCACTCATACTCACGCGTGATGCCGGAGGAGCTCAGACAGAACCTCCACAGGTCTGTAGGCTGTTGCCATAGCAAGACTCTCGAACAGATCCACATCCCTCACAGCCAGCATCAGAGGGGTCAAGCCATGTTGGTTTGGGAAATTTATATCCAGGAACTCTTCAGATGCCTTTAGAAACAAGAAGCTTTATTTCTGTTTTGTTTTTAGTGTGTGTCTATTTATACCAATCTTTGCATTTTCCTGTTTAGCCAAATTTTCATTTTCACTTCAATACGTTCTTTCTCAGTATCTATATTGAGGAGGAGCTGATGAAATTACACAGTCCTGAGAGCCAGACAGAATTGGGTTTGAATTTTACTCCCTTAAACTCATTCTTTAACTTTCCTGATAGGGTAATATGAAGAACACTTGATAAAATCACCCTGATAAAATAAGGGACATCCAGTTAAGCAATGAATAATTTTCATGGGGGACATAATCATATTAAAAGATTTATTTGGAAAAAAATTTATTTGGTATTTATCTGAAATTCAAATTTAATTGAAATTCCTGTATTTTTTTGTTTGCAAAATCTGGCAATCCTACTCTCTGACCTTCAGAATCCTCAGCTGTCGGTAGGAAAAACAATGTCTTTTCTGTGGAGTTGTTTTTGCTAGTTTGTTTCTTTAAGATTTTGTTTATTTGAGAGACTGAGCAAGAGAGAGAGAGCATGAGCTGAGCCAGGGGACAGGCAGAGGGAGAAGGAAGGCAGACTCCCTGCCTCTGTGGGGTTGTTTGGATGATTGGAGATAGAATATGAAAAGCATTGAGTAGAGTTTGATACGTTCTCAATAAATATTTGTGGAATGAATGAATGATCCACAATAAGAATGTAGCTCACTTGGGGCACCTGGGTGGCTCAGTGGGTTAAAGCCTCTGCCTTCGGCTCAGGTCATGATCCCGGACCCTGGGATCCTCTGCTCCGCAGGGAGCCTGCTTCATCCTCTCTCTCTGCCTGCCTCTCTGCCTACTTGTGTTCTCTGTCAAATAAGTAAATAAAATCTTTTAAAAAAAAAAGTATGTAGCTCACTTAACTGTCTATGTATAGTCAAATGGAGGTGGGTATATAGGTAATATTTGTTGTTTTAATGAAAATGGAACTTAATTTGGATAATTCACAACTGAAAAACCACTGTAAGGTCAAAGTATCCAAATTGCTTATTTTATAGACCAAAGCAGCTCACTAATTTCCACTCTATTTCACTTTATGCCCTATCAGTATAGTCAACGTTTCTACCTCACTTTCTCTAGGGACAAACTAGAGATAATGATATTACCTCAGAGGGGTGCTGTGGGAATTAATTAGCTAATATTTTTTTCAGTCTCTGAAAATAAGCTACCTCTTATATCAATGTTTATTCTTAGTTAGAACCAACATGAAAGGTTTGAGCTGAGAATAGTCTTACAATAGCACATTAATTCAGCATCTGCTTATTAAGTTCTGGATTCAGTTATAGGCACCAGTTTCTTAAAAAGTGGCTGCTAATATTTAGGGTGAAAAAATGTGGTTATGAAAACATATTGTATTATAACAACTGTTACAAATACCATTGAAATAAAATTATTGTCTTTCAAAAGTGTTCTAAACTTCAGTTATGACATATGGCAATTTTAGACTATGGTTTAATACAACAAAAGAATTTAAAGAGGCCTTTGGATTTTGTTGTAGATTTCCTTGAACTCTAGGCGACTAGAATTCTGTTCAGTTTCTCTTTATCTGTTTGTGTCTCTACCATAAGGGACTGGAAGAAACTGTTTCCTAGCAGCAATTGATTTTCTTTCAGTTGGAAGGTCATGTGATCTGAAAGTGTCTCTGGAGGTAAATACCAAGAATAGACAGTTGCCGGTCACCAATAATTAAAGTCCTTGGTTATGCATATGGTTTTGTAAGTCACTTTGGGAAAGCGTATCTGCGGCTAGAAGATCTAAACAAGAAGATCAATACCCGGAGAAGAAAGCACTTAAAAAACACACCCTCTTAACTCCTCTAGTTACAACTAAATATTATGCAAAGCAGAGGCTCTCTGATTCCCTTTTCAGGATAAAGATAATAAGTGCAGCTGGTCCAAAGGGATCTAAACAGCAATTGCACAAATGGCAATGATGTCAAGGGAGCTCCTCTGAGCAAGTTGACAGCCGTTCTCTAGGGACATCCTGGGAGCATATCATTTCCCGTGGGTGCTGCGTGACTTCTAACATCCAGCTGGAGGAAGGTGGAAACAGGCTGCTGCTGTGTTCTCTTATTACCCTGTTTTCCACCCTAGTATCCTCTTCGATCCTGTTTCTTTCCCCTATATTCTTCCTGAAGCTTTCTGGGACTGCATTTGAAAAGAACTTATTTTTCTTTAAAAGGAGTCCTATATAGTCTATGCCTTTCTCACTATTTACCCACCCAAAGGCAGAAGCAAACATCAATTTAACTGACCAGCAAGTGTTGAAGTTGTTCAAGATCACCTTGCCATGAACTTTGTAGAAGTTGCTTTTGGGGAGCCTGGATTCCATTGATGGCCAAGAGTAGTCTTCGCACATCGCAATTAGCCACGTGAACTGCAGTTTGATTGCTGTAATTACAAAGGGTGATATCTGCTCCCTTTTCCAGAAGAAATTCAACAACCTGCAACATCACAACATTCTTATTTACATTTTTGAATGCAAACAGTATCTTCAGGGCTACTCAGAAAACTTAGACATGGCTTTGATTCATGATGTAGAAAAGGAGAATAAGAGGGGCATAAAAATGAAGAATTGATTTGAATGCTGATGACTGCTATTTGCCTTTTTTAAATTAGGAACACAAAAATCTCCATGACATGGATGGTTTGAGGATACTATTCTTTTCTTTTTTAAAAGAAATCTCTTACTTAAATCTCTTAAGTTATCTCTATACCCAACACAGGGCTTGAACTCACAACCCTGAGATCAAGAGTCACATGCTTGTGGTGCCTGAGTCCTTCAGTTGGTTAAGCATCTAACTTTGGCTTAGGTCATGATCTCAAGGTCCTGGAACTGAGCACTGCATTGGGGTCCATGATCAGCCTGGAGTCTGCCTCTCCCACCAAATAAAATCTTAAAAAAAAAAAAAAGAAAGTCACACATGCTTTACCACCCAGGCACCCCTTGGAGATACTATTCTTTTCTTAAAATTAGAAGTTTGTGAATGTATTATGTTAAACCCACATAAAGCATCAAAGTCCTATTAGTAATTTAATCTGTAATTTAATATGCAAAACTCGGGGCTCCTAGGTGGCTCAGTCAATTAAATTTCTGCCTTTGGCTTAGGTCATGATCCCAGCATCCTGGGATGAAGCCCAGAGTGATGGGCTCCCTGGTCAGCAGGTAGTCTGCTTCTCCCTCCCCTTGCTCTTGCACTCTCTCTCTCAAATAAATAAAATCTTTTAGAAAAAATAAAATATAAACCCCAAATTTAGACATACATTCTCAAAAGTTGCAAGTATTTCCATAAGTATTTCTAGGAAGCAAATAAATGCTATTCAAAATGTTGATGCATAGTTTATTCAACAAATGGGATTGAATGATTAGCATGAGTCAAGAACTGTCCTGGGTGCTGAGGCTCCGACAGTGAACAAGACAGGGACCAGCCTTTAAGGCCTTTACAAACCAGACAGAGACAGATAAAAAAGCAATTGTGACAGTGTGAGAAGTAGAGTGATAGGGTAAATATAGAAGAGTGAAGGTGTCACTTAGAAGAAATGAATTAAGCTGTCTCATTGGGTCCAGGAAGACTTTGTAGAGAAAATGTCTAAGCTGAGAACTGAGGGATCAGACTCAATTAACTAGGCAAAGACTAGGGGAAAGACTGTTTGAAGCAAAGGATATAGTGTAAACAAAGTACTGTGGATGCTATGGACTGAACTCTTTCTCCTCAAAATTCATATGTTGAAGGCCTAACCTCCAATGTGACTGTATTTGGAGAGGGGACCTCTAGGAAGTAATTAAGGTTAAATTAGGTTCTAGAAATGGGACCCTGATCTGATAGGACTAGTGTCATTATAAGAAGAGACATAAGAGAACTTGTTCTCTTTCTCTCTGCCAAGTGAGGACACAGAGAGAAGGTGGTCATCTATAAGACAGGAAAAAAACCTCTCTCCAGAAACCAAATTGGCCGGAATCTTGATATTGGACTTCCCAGTTCCCAGAACTATGAAAAAATGAATTTCTATTATTTAAGATACTCAGCCATGGTATGTCCGCTATGGAAAGCCCAAGATGACTAATACAGAGGACAAAAGAACAAATAACATTCAAAGCTCTGGAAGACTAAATTAGACATGGCTGGAGCTCAAGATGGAGGATGGAGAGTAAAGAAATGTGATGGAGAAGTCAACAGTAGCAAAATCCTGAAAGGCTCTACCACCTCCCTTTAGGAATTAGAGTTGTATCTTCAGGGCAATGGGAAGCCAGTGAGAGATTTTAAACAGAGAGATGACATGATCAGATCAGCACTTCAAAAAAATCACTGTGGGAAGAACAAAAGTCAGGAGACCAATGAGATTACCCAGTGGCCTCATGGAGAGAAAATGGTACCAAATCAGGGGCAGTGGTAGTAGAAATGGAGCAATTTCTACTCCAGGAACATTTAGGAGGTAGAACTCATTAGATGTGGATATTGATGGTGAGCCAGAAATCAAGATAATTCCCAGGTTTTTCACTTCAGTCCATTTTTGTCTGGCTTCCCTACTACCACTGAGGACAAGGCCACAGTGATCTTTGGCCTGAAACAATGCAACAACCTTCTAATAGGTCTCTCCATTTCCAAATACCTTTGTCTGAAACCCATTACAGTGATTACATTCAAAAAGTCAGAAAGTAGTAAGTGTCGACAAGGTTCTGAAGAAATCAAAACCCTTACACTCTGTTGTAAATGGTATAGCCACTTTAAAAACCACTCTGGCAGTTCCTCAAATGACTAAACAGAGTTCCCATATGACCCAGTAATTCCACCCCTAGGAATTCTAGAAGAGGAATGAAAGGGAATTTGAAAGCATATGACCACATTAATACTTATACACAAATGTTTGTGGCAGCCTTTTTCATAGTAACCAAAACATGGAAACAACTCAAGTTTCCATCAATGGACAGATGAACAATGAAAATGTGGTATACCCATATAACCCAATATCATTCAACTATGAAAATTTGGAATGAAGTGCTGATACATGCTGCAACATGAACCTTGAAAACAGTATGCTAAGTAGAAGAAGCCAATCACAAAAGACCACCTGCTGTATGATTTCATTTACATGAAAGTCCAGAATAGGAAGATCTATAGAGACAGAAAGTAGATTAGTGATTGCTTAGGGCTAGGGCAGGGAAAAGGAGGAAAGGCAGAAACTGATAGCTAAAGGGTTCAGAGTTTCTTTTGCGGGGAAGGAGGTGAGTAGTTCTTTTTAAGATGATGAAAATGGAGGCACCTGGGTGGCTCAGCGGGTTAAGCCTCTGCCTTCAGCTCAGGTCATGAACTCAGGGTCCTGGGTTTGAGCCCCACATCTGGCTCTCTGCTCAGCAGGGAGCCTGCTCCCCCCCCCCCCCCCCCCGCCACCTATTTGTGATCTCTGTCTGTCAAATAAACAAATAAAATCTTTAAAAAAAAAGATGACGAAAATTGACTGTGGTGATGATTGCACATTCATGTGAATATACTAAAACCCACCTTAAGTAGGTGAATTGTATGATATGTGAATTATATCCCACTAAAGCAGTTTTTAAAAATACCTTTTCATGCCTTATGGTCTTGCAGGATTTGGGCCCTGCCATTTTCCAACCTCATCTTATGCTAATCTTCCCCTTCCTCTGCAAGTTCTAGTCATCTTTTTACCTCAAATATGCAAGTTTTTTCCTAACCAAGAGGCTTTATCTCTGTTATCCCTACTTCCCCAATTGGCCTTCAAATGTCCTCCTTTATCATTATTTTAGTTTTAAGGTAAATGTAACCATATCAGTGAAGATTTTCCAGACCACCTTATCAAACAAGGAATCATTCTATTGGTTACTTCAAAGCACTAACAGTAATTTGTAATGTAATCAAGCATTTTTTGTTTCCTTATTTGTTGTGTTTCACCTTCATTAGAATGTAAGTCCACCTTGTGAGAGCTCTTACCGCATGAATAAAGGTTTTAGGAATGAGTGAGTGAATGATTTAAGATAAACAGATGCTGATGCTACTAACAAAATGGAAAGCACTGATGCTGGTGCTCCTCAGGAGAATTGGATTTGGAGAGCAAAACAGGAAAGACAATGTGGCTATGCTATTTTTGAGATCTGTGACATATCAGTAGAGAAATACGGTTGGAAGTTCAACATTATACACACACACAGAGAAGAGTTCAGGTGAGAGATGTGGGCTGAGACACAGAATTAGGAGCCATCCCAATATCATTAAGGAACACCAATGTTAAGAACATTACAGGTCACATCACCAAGAGCGGTTTCATTGGACTGGTAGAGAACAGTGCCAGAAGGCAGTAGTTTGAAGAGGTGGGAAAGTAGAGGCAGTGAGGATTGACCAGAGGAGCACTCTTTAGAGGGGCTGTTGGAAGACAATTCTCCAGAAACTCCAGGAACTTGTGTTTTTGTAGGTCTTGTGAGCAAAGGTGCTCACAGAGGTGAGCTTCGTTCCAGACCATGTTTTCAACGATGTTTATATAGTGAATGGCTTTGTAAGATAGAGATAGCATCTCTTTCTGGACCATTGGGAACATTGGGAAAACGTGCTTACTGTCTACTGTAAAAGACTCAGGCTTCCTAAGCTTAGGTTTCCCATCTTTTATTCAACCCACTGCATGTACAGTTATCACTTCCTTATGTTGGCTTGTGGAAACTGAAGGTAATGCTGATACTCTGACCATTACTGTTGTGAACAGTAAACAGTTATTTTTCTCTGACCCAGGAGTCTCCTGTCTTCTGCCAGACTCTGAAGCTGTGGTAGGCTAACTTATTGAGTGACAAGTAAGGAAAAATCTCAGATGCTTCGCAGTTACTAATTTTTGCAAAAGATGAGATGATCAGAGAGACAGAAATGATAGAGGAACAATGAGGGCTTCATGGGGGTAATTAATGAGATTTATAGAAAGTTCATGGGAAGTGGTAGCAAATATGTTGACCAAATTGTATGGTCAATTGGGCAATAAACGATCCCCCATATTAGTGACTACCAACGCCTCTTTAAGGAACTGGGAGGCAGTCAGAGTCAGGTGGCTCAGCTGTTAAGTGTCTGCCTTCAGATCAGGTTATGATCTCGGCGTCCTGGGATTGAGCCCTGCATTGGGCTCCCTGCTCAGCGGGAAGCCTGCTTCTCTCTTTTCCACTCCCTCTGCTTGTGTTCCCTTTCTCTGTCTCTCTCTCTTTCTCTCTCTGTCAAATGAATAAATAACATCTTAAAAAAAAAAAAAAAGGCTGAGTAACAAGAAATAAGTTCAAAAAACAATTGCTCCCTAGTTTTTAATAATTTTTCTATGGTGGCTAGCTTCCTCACCAAACTGGCAGTCGGCCTCAGGTCCATGCCACTATAACAAATACTACAAGATTTGTTCTGGGTAGGCAGAAGATTCTACTCCCTTTCAGACAACAATTACAGAGATGCATATCTCCACTGCAGAAAAGAAGGAAAATTCATGATGATATGGGCAAAAAAAACAGGCAAACTTTGAACTTTGGCTCATTCATTTGGGATCTGGGTAGTGAGATGCATTATATTTGTTAAGGAAGAGTGATAATAGCTATATTACAAGTCAGCCCTTCCTGCTGACAAACTTATGTCCACTTAATGATAAAAGTCTCAGAATTTTTTGCAGTGGGTTTTAGCTACTGTAAGGGAGCTTTGGACCTCCTGGAGAGATTTCCTTGAGACAGACAAATTCCCATGATAAAGCACAGAAGTGGTGTTCAGGTTCTTACTGGCCTGGATTGGGTTATAATACTAATGAAGATGACCCATGGGAGAGAGAAAATGACAAAAGAAATCCAGCAGATTTTTGTGATTACCGCCACTACTCTGAAAACTCCCCTATCCCTTATGTTAAAACCAGGGGAAAATGTAAAGATGTTATCATGACAAAGGGTTAGCAAATGATTCAGATTAAGGTAGAATCCTTTAAAAATTAAAAAAAAATTTTTTTAAAAGCCCCTGCAATGAAAAGCCAAACCTGAGTCAATCAAAGGGGGCAAAACCTGCAGTTCCAGTCAGAAAGCAGTATAGCTATGGCCACTAAGTCAAGGATCTCTGAGGCTGAAATAGATGGTGTCAGTAATAATGATCTTGCCACATGATAAAGAGTTTTGTATGGACCAAAAACATTGGAAATTCATTTTGTTGAAAAGCAAGAAACCTCAATGCTTCCGGAAACCAAAAGTAAATATTCTCTGCTTACTGGTCTGGAGCCACTCTCTTTCACCATGCTCCTAATCCCTCCCTCCCCCTGTACCTTGACCTCACCTGCTTTAAGGAGAAAGATCATTTTAAGTGGACCAAGAACACCCAGTCTTCAAAAGGGCCTGAAGGTCATAGCCACTGACATGACTATGTGACAAACACTGGGGAAGGAGAGACTCAAACTTTTATGGCTCTCTTAGATTCAGATTCCCAAGTCACCATCCTGTCTAGTCCCTTGGGAAAAGTGGGTGTCTGAATTCAGCTGATGGTGTTTGAGCAAAGTTTGCAGTAGGGAAAGAAAGCTAACATGATTCTGTACGTGGGGCCCTTTGGGCCAATTCAGTGGATTATTGCTGTGGCTTCTGTCTAAATGTGTAATAGGAATTAATGTATTATGTGTATTTCCCCATCCCATTAAGTATCAAGAGGATTCTTCTGATCTTGATGAGCTAGTATGTAGAGAAGTGCTAGTATCTTTAGAATTCCTGATCCTTTTGAGTCCCCGTGACTGCAATTTTGCCAATTGGACAAAATTCTGGCAAAGGGAAGTAGTCTCTATCTGGAGGTATTTCTTGGACATTTGGACTTGTTGCCTCCTCAGCATGTCTACTAGGGGTATCACTTTTATTTTTAATTTATTTAATTTATTTATTTAACAAAAAGAGACAGCAAGGGAGGGAACACAAACAAGGGAGTGGGAGAGGGAGAAGCAGGCTTCCCACTGAGCAGGGAGCTCATGTGGGCTCAATCCCAGGACCCTGGGATCACAACCTGAGCTGAAGGCATATGCCCAACAACTGAGCCATCCAGGCACCCTGGGATATCACTTAGAAAAAGCAGATATTAGGGGTGCCTTGCTGGCTTAGTTGGTAGGGCTTACAACTCTTTATCTTGGGGTTGTGAATTTAAGCCCCATGTTGGGTGTAGAAATTACTTAGTAACTAACTAAATAAATAAATAAAAGCAGATATTAGCTTGCTAGTGGGTTTTTGTCAAACCTGAATGCCTTATCCAAGGAGATCTTGTGGCTCTTGTGTCCAATATTTCCATTTGGGGGAACCAGAACTCAATGCCTAACAAGGAAGGAAAGGCCCAACAAGCACTCTTTGTCTAATGGCAATGGTGTATTTAAGAATGTAACTAGCCTAGGCACATTGGCATCTTTGCTTTACATGAAAAAAACGGTACCTTTTCTTTTGCTGGAAATTCTACCCTCCCATCCCCACCGCTACCACCTAAGCAAAACTGCTGGCGAAGGGTACTTCGCTTCTCAGGGATTCCCCTAAGTGCCCGGGCCTGTGCCAATTATGGTTCAGTCAAGATGAAAGCTGATGTGTGCACTGGGCTATTGCGGCTGGTTGGCCTTGGTGCCAGCTATGCAGAACTGGTAATGGACATTGTTGTTCTACTCAGTGGGTAAAACTCAAGGCTCTTCTCATAGCCCTGGCCAATACTCCTTGTAATGAGCTTTGTTATATTTTTCCTGATTCTTGTAATGAGCTTTGTTATATTTTCCTGATGCTAGTGGTCTCGCTGTTGGGTCTGCTTCTTAGAAAATTGCAGACTGGAAGATTTAAAAAAGCACTTCTCTTTAGGGCCATGAACTGTGGAAGCAAACTGTTTGGGTCAACTCATGTAGAAGCCCATGGCAAGAGTCCATTCTCTGATGAGATAGACAAGAATAAAACTACTGATTTCCTCCCCTGATGCTTGAATCCATCATCATATTAGACATGACAATACAGCCACCAACACAGACTGGGCACGAAGTAAAGAACTGTTATAGGAGTGAAGCTGCAGCCACTGAAATAGGATATGTAGACTTTGTGGTGTTTGAGGATACCTAAAGAGAGAGCATCTTCAACCTTATGGAGTACAGGGAAGGGAGAGACTGTGACGACCTCTGTTCTTTAGAACTACCCAGGACATTTTCTTCATGAAAGAAAATCTCTTGGAGAGTCTCTCCCAAACTCTTCAAAGCACCTTACATGTGACTGACTACTGGGTCTTCCATTCCTTGCCATACAGCCCTGATCGTGACTTGATTCCCAAGTCCCTTCTTTGCCTAGAAGTCTATTACTAACTGCAGCCGACAGCCCCACCTCTTGCACTTTCCATGTGAAACACCTGTCCTCACCTCCAGATTTCTTCCCACTCCCATTCTCACAGCCATCACTCCTCATTCTGTGAGGGTGGATGAATGCTACTTGGCTGTTGGCCAGGACAAATAGGACTGATAATCTTCCCAAATCAAGGATCAGACTCATTTATTCAGATTGAACTGGGAATCCTAAAACCAACCAGCCAGTTAAGCGATCACATGGAGACACTGTCAACCTGTGCCCCCTGACTAATGTAGGTCCCACCCAAAGAAGCCCAGCGATTGATTACACTACCTTTTTCTGCCCAACGGGTACTCCCAGGATTATAGCTCTTGTAGAGAAACCTTGCATTACTTTGTATGGCATCTGAAAACATAATGACTTATGCTTTAGGGGTGGTCATAAGAGACCTTCAAATCTTTACATATCTACATCAGTAGATATGTAGCCTCAGATGACTTCAGAGCTTTCCCAAAATGAAGCTACCATTGGTTACTTGAGGGAGCTTCCCCAAGGGATAGCTGACTTGTCATTTATGTGCCCCTTGTGGACAATTATCCCTAAGACAGATGTCCAATTAGAAAAAGTAGAACAAAATTTTCTTCTGCCTTTAGCTAAAGTTATCAATGATACCACCTCATCCCTGCAAGACATTCAGGTCAGCAGTCAAGTCACTGGCCAGGGTCGTTATGAATGACAGAACTACCCTAGACTTCCTCCTGTGGGTCAAGGTGAAGTCTGTGCAATGGCTGATACAGACTGCTATACTTGAGTTGATGCCTTGGACCAAGTGAGAAGATCAACAGAGAAACTTAAGGAGAAAACCATCTGGTTGATTGCATTTTTGAGTTGGAGGGGTTCAGGACCATGGATGGCATGACTGACACTAGTTTACAATATGGCCTTGTTCCTCTGCTTGGAGTTCTATTGGTAGTAGCTTTAACTGAATATTGTATGAGACAAATTAATGGATGTGGTTCCCACCTCTGTTAGTCAGATTAATCAGAGTGGTATGCGCATGGGAAAATTCACCAGGAGCCAAGACAGTGTAGAAATGAAAGGTAGATATTTTTAGGAAACAAGTCTTTCTGTGTCTCTCACATTTCTACAAGTCGTATGAGCAGAGGCACTGAATGCCTTTGCCCCAGACACTCTTTTCAAGCTTGGTTGAGTAGTGAACAGCCTTGGAAGCAAGGAGTAGGTTTGCTTACTATCCATTATAAAAGATTTGGACTCCCTAAATTTAGAGCTCCTGTCCTGCAATCCAACCTACTGTCTGAACAGGGGTCATCTGGTCCTCTTCCTACTATCATGTGGGAATCAGGATGAGTGAGATGATACAAAACTGATAATACCTTGGTAATCCTATTGTTATGAGTAATAAAGTGCTCTTTGTCTCTGACAAAGGGTTTTGATGTCTTATGCCAAGGATCTAAGAAATTGGGGCCGGCTAACTTGTTAGTTTAAAAGCAGAGTAAAATCGTAGATCTTTCATATTTCTTGACATTGATCTGCGGATGAAGAAGTCTGAGAGAGGAGAGGATGTGGTTGGAGGAGGATGTGGGATCAGTGGAGGTGTTTGTTTATTTGTGTGTCATCAGAAAGGAGATATCTAAACATATTAAATTCTAATGGAAGGTAGCACTGTTGTCTGTAATAACATAAATATGGAAAACACCCACGTGTCCTTCAAAGTAGGACAGACAAATATGTTGTGGCATAAATGTACTACGAGACACCAGTAAAACCAAAAAGCCCCACAGTTATATGTCTCAAAATGTTTGAATATCAAAAACGCTATACTAAGAATGACGAAGTAAGACAGGAACACATGTAGTATAAGTTTGTTTTTGTAAAATTCAAAACCAGGAAAAAGTAAATAATGCATTATTTAGGAATATAAGCAGAGAGGACAGCACAAAGGAAATGATTAACTCAAAATTCAGGATAATGATTATGAAAGATGGGGGACACAATTCAGGAGGAGACTATAAAAGGCTTTTGAGGCATGGCAACTTCTAGTTTTTGGTTTGGATGACAGGTACATGGTGCTAGCGTCATTATTTTTCTTTAAGCTCTATATACATTTTTATATGCTATATTTTATAATTTGTTTAAAAGTGTTACTAGAAAGGAGTCAAAAGAGAAAAAAAAGCTAAGAATATCGTCAAGAGAGAGGATATTGAGATGGCTAAGCAGGGTTGAGGGTCCACTTGCATTTAGACTCTCAAGAATTTATAGAGGCATCAACCTGCTCAGTTGAGTGAAATTGTCTTTTTCATCTTCTTGTCCTCATCCTAAGCCCTTTCACATTCTCCCTGAAGCCTGCCTTCAGGCATTCTTTCATAGAGAGGTAAGTGTTTTGCTATTTGTAAGCACCTCATTCTTGGAATCCTTAGCTTAGAAGATTACCCATGGGCCCCAGGACACCACACTGTACCTCTGTTAGATTTTCTTCTGCTGCAGTAATGAGAGGTGTATTCCCAGTCTCTGGATGCTGAAAGTCAAGGTTTCCAAGGATGGAATGGACTTTAGTAATATAGTCACAGATGAGTTCCACATCACCCCTTGAAACTACTTCCAGGAAATCATGAATCAGTTTATTTTTATTCATCTTGCTAATTCCATATAATCACCTGCTCCTGCCAGAGAAGAGAAACAATTTAATTAAACAAGAACCAACAAAGCACGGGTGGTTCGAATGTAACATATTCTGTCTTTAGTGTCACCTCTTTCCCCTCTTTTATGTATGAAATAACAGTTTTAAAGACAATTTTGAAAAAGAGGAAACAGTAATCCTATCAGTCTTGGTTCTGTGCACATGTTTTAAATTATAAATAACAACTTTCACCATCACTTTGTGAGATATGGTACTGTGGTACAGGGGAAGAAAGGATGGATCAACACTAGAATGGAAAGAACAGAGGCTCTGGAACCTTAAAGAACCTGAGTTTAAATCTCTCCTCCACAGATTCCCAACTGTGTAAACTTAAGCATGGCACTCAACTTCTCCAAGATTAATTTCCTCGTCCCTAAAATGGAAATAACAATCCCCTCTTCAAATGGTGAAGATCTGAAATACTATATCCAAAGCTTTGGCACTCCTTCAACAGATGAATGGATAAAGAAGATGTGGTTCATATATGCAATGGACTATTACTCAGCCATCAGAAAGGATTTACATGGACATGTTTGGACCTGGAGGATATAATGCTAAGTCAATCAAAGAAAGATAATTATCATATGGTTTCACGCATATGTGGAATATAAGAAATAGTGTAGAGGATCATAGGGGAAGGGAAGGAAAACTGAATGGGAAGAAGTCAGAGAGTCAAACCATGAGAGAGTCTTGACTCTGGAAAACAAACTGAGGGTTGTGGAAGGGGAGATAGTAGGGAGAATGGGGTAAATGCGTGATGGGCATTAAGGAGGGCACCTGATGTGATGAGCAGTGGGTGTTATATGAAACTGATAAATCACTGAAAACTATATCAGAAACTAGTGATGTACAACATGTTGGCTAGTCAAATTTAAATAAATAATAATAAATTTTAAATAAATATTAATTTAAATAAATAAATAATAAATTTAAAATAAATAATAACTTTTTAAAAACTTTGGCACTTTTTATTGGTTAGAATTCTTGCAGGATTTTCTTTCTTTCTTTCTTTCTTTTTTTTTAAGATTTTGTTTATTTAATTTACAGACAGAGAGAGAGCACAGGTAGGCAGAGTGGCAGGCAGAGGGAGAGGGAGAAGCAGGCTCTCTGCTGAGCAGGGAGCCCGACGTGGGGACTTGATCCCAGGACCTCAGGACCACAGCTCAAGCCGAACGCAGCTGCCCAAAGACCTGAGCCACCCAGGTGCCCCAGGATTTTATTTTCTTTAGTGTCGTTTATTAAAATCCCTGCAACTATTTTCTTTATGGGAGTTTTATTTTCCTAACAATACCATACACTCCTCAGTAGCAGGAACATTCTATGCCTTATATTTTGTATCCTCAATAACTTTGGTACAATGTGAGTAATTGAAGAGCATGGTGGCCATCATTCCAGATTTTCCAGGAAAAAACCTTATTTTAAATATGCTATCTCAGCTTTCCAAATCATTGAAATATCTCTTAGAGTGAAATTTTTGAAGTCACTAGACTATCTCCCCCATGGAGCATCTTGCTGTTGGAAACAGCACAAAATCATTTGTCACACTCTGTATTCCAACTTCAGCCTCTGATACCATAGTCACTGCAAGTAGGCACATGCTATTTCTTTGAACTGGCAATTTACTTGCAATGAACTGGCATTTTGTTGAAAGCAAGAAAACAAAAAGCCTATTTCATAGTACAATTTTGTGGATAAAAGTTGACAAAAATAAATAAGAAAATGTCTAGAATAGAAAATAAATAAGAAAATGTCTAGAAAATGTCTAGAAATGTCTAGAATGACAAAAATAAATAAGAAAATGTCTAGAATTGGTTTTTAATGTTCTATATACACAAATGCCTTAGAATTCATAGGCCACACTATATAGAGCCTTCTTTTTCAAAGAGAACATATTTCACCCCAGAAATAGTACTATTTGATATATTCATTCATTCATTTAAGAGGCTACTATATGTCTTTCAGTTATTTCATTGACCTCTCACAGTGGAAAATATCATAAAATAGCTAAGACAAAAATGGAAGGAAAAAATTATGATTAAGTGTCAAATCAAGCAACGAATAATGAAACTTACAATGTCAGAGAAATGTGATGGTTATGTGACTAGAGCAACTCCGTTGGAAAAAGGGTATCAGTAATATTTGGAGGAGTGGAGGAGTGGAGTGAAGAGGAAACGACAGTTTTGACAGAGGGGAAGGGCATGAAAGAGACCCACAACCAGGGTCAATGAAGAGACAGTGGACCAGATGGAATTTACACTTTACTTCTGAACAAGTTGGGAAACCCATGAAGAGTTTTGAGTAGTGTCTTTTAGGAACAGTGGTATTTTGAGGAGACAAAAATAGAAATTGAAAGTAAACTTAAAGGATTTGTGACTGATTGGCAATAGAAAATGGGTAATGGGTCCAAGAGGATGTGTTTGGGTAACTGGGGAAGACCTGATGCTGGGGTAGGCAACCATTTGCTTTTATAGAATGATAATCAACAAGGTCAGCAACAGAGCCAGCATGTAAGTAGGGTGTCTTATTTCCTTTGCTCTCCACGAAATGTGGCCTTAGGTGAGTGCAGTTTCCTAAACTAGCACGAGCATAAGAATTTTGCTGTTCCTTGTTATGAATAAAGATTCCCAGTTTCCCTTCAATTTAGCATGTATGGAATAAGGCTTGGATACTCCCCCATTTTTGTTTTAATTTGAAAATTTTTAATAAACTCATTTTATTTAGTCATTTTTTAAAAAGATTTTATTTATTTATTTGACAGACAGAGATCACAAGTAGGCAGAGAGGCAGGCAGAGAGAGAGGAGGAAGCAAGGTCCCTGCAGAGCAGAGAGCCCGATGCAGGGCTCAATCCCAGGACCCTGAGATCATGACCCGAGGCGAAGGCAGAGGCTTAAACCACTGAGCCACCCAGGCGCCCCTATTTAGTCATTTTTTTTTTTAGTAGATTTGCTTTAAATAGACTTTATTTTTTAGGGTACTATAGGTTCACAACAAAATTGACAGGAAAGCACAGAGAGTTCCCATATACCCCTGACCCCCCCACCCCCTCTCAGCCTCCCTATTATCAAGATCCAGTACCACACTGGTACATTTGTTGCAGCTGATGAACCTACATACATCATTATCGTCCAAAGTTCAGAATTTACTCTTAGGACTCACTTTTGGTGTTGTACACTCTAGGACTTTGGACAAATGTATAATGATATATAATCACCTTTATATTATTAGAGTATTTTCCCCTAAAAATCCTTTATCTCCACTTATTCAACCCCCTGACCCTCATTCCCTGGCAACCACCTATCTTTTTACTGTCCCTTGGATACACTTTTTTTTTTTGCTCAAGCATTCAGGTGATTTCTATCATTAGACAATTTCTGGAAATACTGACCTTGGTTAGAATCTAATCCACAGTCTTTCTTGCCATTTGTTTTCTTTTCTTTCTTTCCCCCTTTTTTTAAAAACATTTATTTATTTAACTCCATGAGAGAGAGAGAGAGAGAAAAAAGCATGAGCATGGGGGAAGGAGCAGAGGGAGAGAATCTCCAAGTAAACTCCCCACTGAATGCAGAGCCTGAGGCAGAGGTGATTCCGTGACCCATGAGATCACGACCTGAACCCAAACCAAGCATCAGACACTTAACTGACACTTAATCTGAGCCACCCAGAGCTCCTCGTTTTATTTTCTAATTGACATTTAGCATTACCACTTATTCCTTTTGATTCAAATTTCTTAGAATAAATACTGTTTTCTCCTAAATTTCTAATAGAGAAAAAATTGAAATAGAGAATCAATTCCTCAAGTCTGTCCCTAGTTTTGTTCAAAGTGCTGTTACATAATAATAAAAATATAATGATAACAGCAATATTGTCTAACATTTATTGAATGCTTACTACATGCCATATGCTATTCTAAATGCTTTACATATATCTTATCTATTTAATTCCAAACACCACCATCAGGAGAGTAGTATTATTACCATATTTTACAGGTGAGGAGAATTAGGCACAGGTTTTAGCAAAATGGGCTCTCACCCAGGAGACATGTGGGTGCTAGCACCCAAAAAGACTTAATGCAACTGGTATTTAAAGGAACATTCATAAAGTCGTCTTATTTTCCCTTCTTTGGATCCTAGGTAGAGAGGAGTGGGTTAATCATACCCACTAGCAGTACTAGGCTGGATCTAGTTTTCCTCTTGTTTTATTTTATTTTTTCTTTCTTCAACTCTGATCCCGCTCACTTCCCTCTGCCTCATAGGAGCCAATCTGATGTGCCCAAGAGCTATCCTCAGGTAGATTGCTTTTAAAGCATATAGTGCTGTTATGTATGAGGGCTTGTCTTAAATTTGAACAAATAGTATTGTTACTTACTTTTTATTTATTTATTTTTAAAGATTTTGTTTATTTATTTGACAGACAGAGATCAAAGTAGGCAGAGAGGCAGGCGGGGGGGGGGGGGGGGTGGCGGGAAGCTGGCTCCCTGGTGAGCAGAGAGCCTGATGTGGGGCTTGATCCCAGGACCCTGAGATCATGACCTGAGCCAAAGGCAGAGGCTTTAACCCACTGAGCCACCCAGGCACCCTGTTAGTTACTTTTTAACTTAATACTTTGTTTTAAAGCTTTAACCTTGTATTTACGCATACCTCTGGTTGTTTGCTTCTAATGGCTGCACAGCAGGCCTCCACACTTTATTATTCCGTCACTTGGTTGTGGACGTCTAAGTTGCCACCAACTTCCCACTCCATAAACAACACTGCAAGAAATATGCCTGTTCAGGCCTTGTTAAGCCCTGTGCTAAAGTTTCTCTAAGATGAATGAGTTGAATGTATTTAATTTCACGAAATAGTACCAGATTATTCCCCAGGATGGTTGCACCAATTCACACTCCCACCAGTAGTGCCTGACTGTTTTAAGCTCTTCCGAAGGAAGCAGACATTTGGTTGATTGCTGTCACTTAATCATCACTATCATTATCATTAACATTGAAAAAGCATTGTACTTGGAACATTGCTACGGGCTGAAGGATCAAATGACACACTTGAAATTAGGCCATAGAAAAATTTTAAAGATTTTATTTATTTATCTGACAGACAGAGATCACAAGCAGGCAGAGAGGCAGGAAGAGAGAGAGAGGAGGAAGCAGGCTCCCCGCTGAGCAGAGAGCTCCACACGGGGCTCCATCCCAGGATCCTGGGATCCTGGGATCATGACCCGAGCCAAAGGCAGAGGCTTTAACCCACTGAGCCACCCAGGTGCCCCCTGGCCATAGAAAAATTTTAAATCAGCATACATATCTGTCCCAGTAAGTGGCTTTGAAACTTGGATTTATATACTTCTTTTTGAAAATGTAACAGTATTCACAATATCACAGGTAAAAGAAACACCTTTAGAAACAACGTAAAGCTGAAAATCAGATATTCAAATAATGACTAGGCAAGAAATATATATTTATATCACCAGTTTATTCATAAAGTGGGAATAAAACCCCAAAGATACTTCTTCACAAGGTTATTCCCCCTAGCAATGAAATGACAATGCATGTTCAGGGGTTATGGCTTAATCCTTTAATGTTACCTTTAAGTGAGAGCATTTTGCAAGTAGTAGCTGCCATTCCAATAAAAAAAATACACATTAAAATTTAAACCAAACTATTATAAAGCTATAGTGTTCATTCTACTGGAATTATTGTTTTGAAAGTAGGCTCTATGCCCACTGTGGGACTTGAACTCACGACCCTGAGGTGAAGAGTCACATGTGCTACCAACAGCCAGCCAGGCACCTCTGGAATCAAATTTTTTTTTTAAAGAATTAAACTTGGCACCTGAGTGGCTCAATGGGTTAAGCCTCTGCCTTCGGCTCAGGTCATGATCTCATGGTCCTGGGATTGAGCCCTGCATCGGGCTTTCTACTCAACAGGGAACCTGCTTTCCCCTCTTTCTCTGCCTGCCTCTCTGCCTACTTGTGATTTCTGCCTGTTAAATAAATAAAATCTTAAAAAAAAAAAAGAGTTAAACCAATTGCAAACTGAATGTTATCAAATCTAATCACTACAGTACTGGGCAATGTGGTCATTATTTGGTCATTTATCATCTCACACACTCAGTCGTGGCTGGAGGAAGTCTATGAAGATTAGATCAGGATATAACAGTATTCCTATACATAGGTAAGCTCTTTCAATTAACATGGACAGACCCCGTTGCTTTTTATTAGTGAGTTCCATTTCCTCTTCTGATCTTCAATGTGCACATTTCCAAGTTATTATTTTTTTTAATAAGAAAATGTTTCTCAATTTTCCTTTTAGGATTGTTTTGAGTAATGGTTTTTAAGCAATAAGATTTCTTTCCACAGGGATATCTGGTTCAGCATCTGGTAAAACCCAATGTCTTTTATCTCTGTGTGCATGGGTAGTCTCCTCGTAAAACAAAGCATTTTATTACACTGTACATTTCATTTGGAATCTTGTGTAATTAAGACTTAACGTAATGAGAACCCCTTTTCATGTTGGGAAAATATGACCAGGTCACATATATACAGTACTGAGTGTTTACAAGAAGACTTACACCATTTAAAGTTAACACATACTTAAGTGACTAAACTAAAATGAAAGATGTTCCTGGGTATAATTAAATCGAAGGAAGTTTTCTCATATACTTTTCTTGCCTTTACCAGTTTAGCCTGTGATCTAGAGGCGTTTGCATAAGATATTAGAAAGGACTGCCTTGATATTTGAAAAATCAAAGACAGTTTATTACAGCAACTCTAAGGATATAATTATTTGAGATTAGGACATAGTTCCCTCTATCAGTTTACCTGATGTTCCTCCTCTGGGACATCCTTTGGGGAGAAGAAAAAAAGTTGCAACACAGGGCAATACCTAAAATGTGCCGAAAAGTGGAGATTTGGCTTACCTATGTTGTGTTTTGCCGAGGGAGCTGATACACAGTTGAAGAAAGACCAAGAAAAACAGCAGTCAATGTCATCCTATTTTACTGTGGCACTGATTTCTGGGACAGCTGTCAACCCACACTTCAGTAAAGGATCCATTGAAAAGCAGCATAGATACAGATTTTTTTCTTTGATTATTTTCCAATGTTGCACAGCTCAACGTACTTAAAAATATAATTAAAACTGGTTCTGTGTGCACAAAGCCTCCAGTTAGCTGCAAAGAGACTGCTTCGTTTACGGGTTGTCACCCAGGCAACCATCCACTGTGCATTTAGCTTTGAGAATTGAAGGCAGGACAGTATCATCCAGGAAGGAAAACAAGCATTGTGCTTGAAGGAGTTGGACCTTGGTGTACTTCCATGCTTGGCACAATTGCCGTTATCATCTTTCTCCAGGAAAGCCATACCTTTGTTGTTGCCATAAAGTGCCAGAAGGATCCCTTTCCAAATCTAAATCTAAGGTACAGAGCAGGAGACTCCAACAGGTTACCCCCAGACTGGCTGTACTCTTAGAGTCATGTTTGAAAAAGCACCAGGAATCAAAGTTCTTCCATCGGAACCTATTTCTTGCCTAGACTTGTGATATTCCCAAGCAAAGTCTTTAGGAAATGGACTGTGTTTTTGTTTCAGTCATAAATGCTAATAAACCCAGCTGAAAGAGACTTGAAGTTGTGGACTACAAAAACACTCAGGAGGGAGCAGACTCAAGGCGCTCTAAAACATAGAGTCGTCTGCCATTTGTGTGCTGCTGGGTTTTTTTATGCCACTTACTGGAGGATGTGGGGGGTTTTCTTCTAAAAATGTCCTTGTTGTATATACTCAACCGCAAAGGGTGCAAATATTTTATTGTAACAACAGGGGGCATTTATTTTTTATTTTTTTTTTTTAAATTTCTTTTCAGCGTAACAGTGTTCATTGTTTTTGCACCACACCCAGTGCTCCATGCAGTGTGTGCCCTCCCTATTACCCACCACCTGGTTCCCCCAACCTCCCACCCCCGCCCCTTCAAAACCCTCAGGTTGTTTTTCAGAGTCCATAGTCTCTCATGGTTCATCTCCCCTTCCAGTTTCCCTCAACTCCCTCTCCTCTCCATCTCCCCATGTCCTCCATGTTCTTTGTTATGCTCCACAAATAAGTGAAACCATATGATAATTGACTCTGCTTGACTTATTTCACTCAGCATAATCTCTTCCAGCCAGGGGGCATTTATTTAATTCTTACTAGGTTAGTCCTTTACGTTCATGATGTCATTTAACCCCCACAACAGCTCTAAGAAGTTGACTATGATCACCATCATTCCCCATGTTACAGATGAGAACACTGAGGCTTAGAAGAAATTTTAAGCTAATAAATGGTAGAGCTAGGGACTGAACCAAAGCAGCCTGGCTGCAATGTTGAAGTATTCATCACTTTTAGGATGTTAACACCACACGCGCACACACACACACACACACACACACACACACACACACTCTCTCTCTCTCTCTCTCTCTCTCTCTCTCTCACACACTCACACACTTCTGGAGTCAGTGAACCCTTGTGGGTAAAAAACCACTCAGCGATTGCTAGGTTTCTGTACACTCTTTCATCACCTCATTCAGCCTGAAGGGCTTTAACGCTAATCCAAGCACCTGCAGGCTGTTATTCTGTTTTACTTTCTATATCCTTCCGCGTTTCTGCTGCCAGGAGAAACAGTACTCTTTCTTAGCTTTTATGTCAAGAGAAAGTTGTAAGTGCTATGCTTTCTGATGTTTAGGATTTCTGCAGGGTTCTGCTTGGGCTCAGGCTGGTCTGCAATCCATTTATCTTTCTATTGGTTCTGCAAAGAGCAGTCCTCCCCTTGCCTCTCAGTTTGAGAAATAGTCATTAATTCATGTTTCTTTCAAGAAACGTAAGTTTTCAGATAAGCATACAAAACAAGGAGAATCCGGTGTTCCCCCCTTATGCTCACGGGATATGCTTCAAGACCTGCAGTGAATGTCTGAAACCTCAGATAGTAGCGAACCCTATACATACTGGTTTTTCCTATACATACACACATAGAATAAAGTTAAAGTTATAAATTAGGCACGGTAAGAGATTAGCAACAATAATTACTAGTGGAATAGAACAATTATGACATTTTACTGTAATAAAAGTTATGTGAATGTGGTGTCTCTCTCAGAATAACTTACTGTACTGTTTTCACCCTTCTTGTGATGCCTACGTGACCAGATGAGGTAAGGGGAATGACGCAGAGATTGTAATGTAGAGTTGGGTTACTACTGATCTGAGGACTTGTCAGAAGGAGGACCATCTGCTTCCCGAGGGTGGCTGACCATGGGGAACTAAAACTATGGAAACCAAGGATATGGGGGTGCTCCTGTGTTAAGTGAGAAGGCCACCACAGAGCTATGTAGAACGCTCTAGTGAAACCTGGAATTTTCTCAGTTGGAAGGGCTGGGGTATATTAGTTTGCTAGGGCTTTTGTAACAAAATACCACAGACTAGGGGTGGGGGGCGCTTAGGCAACAAAATTTATTTCCTCACCATTCTGCAGGCTAAGAATCCAAGATCAATGTGTTGGTGGGTTTGATCATGTGTCTCCGGAGGCTCCTCTCCTCAGCTTGCAGGTAGCTGATCCTCACTGTTCTCACAGGGTCTTTTCACTGTGCACAAGCCCGTTGGTGTCTCTCACTGTGGCCTAATCTCCTTTTTAAAATAAGGACACCAGTGCTCGCTTCGGCAGCACATATAATAAAATAAGGACACCAATATGATTGGATTAGGGACCACCCTAATGGCCTCTGTTAACTTATTCGCCCCTGTGAAAATCTTACCTTCAAATATAATCACATGTTGAGGTACTAGGGATTAGGGCTTCAATATACGAATTATGGGGGGAACACAGTTCAGGCCATAACAGCACAGGGAGTCTTCAGAGAAGAGATAATTATCTGAGCTGAGATTTGAAGGGCAAATAGTTCACCAGGTAAACAACAGGCAGATGGATGTTGCAGATAAACTAAACCAGCATGTCTAGAGGAAAGATAAAAGCATGAAAACTAAACCAGCATGTCCAGAGGAAAGATAAAAGCATGAAATACTGAAAATACTGTGTTTGGGTTGTATATGTGTGGTTGGAAAACAGAATACATTGAGGGGGCAGGGGGATAAAGGGAAAGTGAGGCTATTTCCAGTTGAAATGAAATAATTTCCAGTTATTCATGGAGACACATGATCAAATCTGTATTTTAGGAAGAGCCTCCTGATAGCAGGAATGAAGATTTAATTGAAGGAAAGGGGCAGATAGGAATGTTAAAAGATTATTGTAATGGATCAGGAAACAAATGATGGAGACAAAACTTGAATCAATGACAGAAAAGATAAATGACCACAGAAAAACAAATGAAAGATTTGAAATCACTCTTAATAAGAGAGGAATACAAATGGCCAGGAAACACATTTAAATCACATTAACCTCACTAAGGATCAGCAAAATGTATATCAAACTATGTTTTGTTTAGTATATGGACAAAAATTTAAAAGACTTATAATATTAAATGTGTGGGAAAATGGCAACTCTTACACAGTATTAGAATGTATATAAATTTGTAATGCTCTTTTTGGACATTGCAGTCTGGTGTTATCTATTGCCTTTTAAGATGCACACATTCAAACAGAAATAAATGAGATTTTGAGAAAAAGAAAAAAAATAAAATGCACACATTCGGGGCATCTGGGTGGCTCAGTCGTTAAGCATCTGCCTTCAGCTCAGGTCATGATTCCAGGGTCCTGGGATCCAGACCCACATCAGGCTCCCTGCTCAGCAGGAAGCCTGCTTCTCCCTCTCCCTCTCCCACTCCCCCTGCTTGTGTTCCTTCTCTTTCTGTCTCTGTCAAATAAATAAATAAAATCTTTTTTAAAAAAAAAGATTTTCATTCTTCAACTTGGTATTCCCATTTCTCGGTATTCACCCTAGAGTAATTCTGAGAGGTGATCACAAGCATTCAGGTATAATAAAATTTTTAACCTAGAATTTTTTTTTATTTTTTAAATTGTTTTATTTTTATTTTAAAATTAATTTTATTTATTTATTTAGAGAGCGGGGAAGGGTCAGAGGGAGAAGGAGAGAGAGAATCTCAAGCCGGCTCCACTCCCATCAGAGAGTCTGGTGTGGGGCTCGACATGAGCCTTGACCTCATAGTCCTGAGATTGTGACCTGAGCCAAAATCAAGAGCAAGAAACTTAACCAACTAAGCCACCCAGGTGCCCCTTATTTTAGAGACAGGGTAGAATTTTTTTTATATAACTTTTTTAGAAAATTTATTTTGGAGAATTTAAAACATGCCAAGCAAGCAATATAGTACAACAAACACCCGTGTACTTGTCACCCGTCTAAGGATATTATTCATATCTTTAAATAGTAGATCGTTTATATGTCAAGTCACAGAAGACAATTAAATAAAAAGTAGTACATCTATACTTTGAATTCTGGAATGCTGTGTAGCACTATAAAAAAGGAGGAAAGAGCTTTATATCATGTCCTAAATGGGCTCCAACACATGGAGTTCAGTTAAAAAAAAAAAGTGGGTTGTTGCATAATGCATACATACACGGTGGTAGGATACTGGTATGAACAGGTTCAGAGCACATGCTCAGGAACCAGCCTGACCACTTTGGTGTACAACCTGGGCAAGTTACCTATGGTCTTTCTGCTTTCACTTCCTCATTACCTCAAGTAAGGGTGTATGATAGGAACAATATCTACTTCACAGGGCAATTATAAGAATTAAATGAGTTAATACCGTAAGACATTCAGAAGAATATTTGGTGCATATTAAATACTAAACATTCTTATTTGTGTAAAAAATTGACTAAAAAGAAGGTAAAACTATATTTCATATATATAAATATGTATGGAAAATAGGAAGAGGTCTGAAAGTATTCATGCTTACCTAGTATTAATGATTGTATCTTTTTTTTTTAAAGATTTTATTTATTTATTTGAAAGAAAGAGACAGAGTGCAAGCACAAGCAGGGCGAGCAGCAGAGGGAGAGGAAGAAGCAGGCTCCCCACTGAGCAAGGAGTCCGATGTGGGGCTTAATCCAAGGATCCCGGGATCATGACCCGAACCAAAGGCAGATGGTTAACCAACTGAGCCACGCAGATGCCCCTAGATGGATATGATTGCTCCATAAACTTGTACACAATTCTCATGACTCTTCAGTTAATTTTTTGTTTCCTACGTTCTGAGTTCAAGACCCACTAAAATATTTTAAAAATGGAAACACAGGGCGCCTGGGTGGCTCAGTGGGTTAAGCCGCTGCCTTCGGCTCAGGTCATGATCTCAGGGTCCTGGGATCGAGTCCCGCATCAGGCTCTCTGCTCAGCAGCAAGCCTGCTTCCCTCTCTCTCTCTGCCTGCCTCTCTGTCTACTTGTGATCTCTCTCTGTCAAATAAATAAATAAAAATAAAAATAAAATATTTAAAAAAAAAAATGGAAACACATAAACTTGGACAAAGTAAATCAACCTTTCAACAAGTACTATTCTTAACTCAGTCTACCAGACACGTAACACACTTAAGAATTGGAACTGGCGGGGCACCTGCGTGGCTCAGTGGGTTAAAGTCTCTGCCTTCAGCTCAGGTCATGGTCTCAGGGTCCTGGGATCAAGCCCCGCATCAGGCTCTCTGCTCAGCGGGGAGCCTGCTTCCTCCTCTCTCTCTCTGCCTGCCTCTCCAACTACTTGAGACCTCTGTCTGTCAAATAAATTAAAAAAAAAAAATCTTAAAAAAAAAAAAGAGAGAGATTTCTCTTTCTAATATTCATAGCACATGTTTGCTTGCACGGAGGCATCCAGCTAGGTGGGGAAGGCATAATCCCATGCTGTTGCTCCTCTCACAATGTTTGCTGTTTCACTAAGACCTAATTAAACTGTTATGCCCCCACATTCCTCTGAGGACTAAGCCAAGGGTGATTTTTTTTTTCCAGGCATCTAACCTCTTAAATTGCCTAAGCGTCAAAAATTTCCCCATGGCTATTATTGGCTAACACCTTGAAATAACTGAAAATTATGCCAGTGAGGAAACGTGCTTTCAACAGAAAATCCCTGGCCTTTGGACGTGTAGCCAAAGAGCTCTTAATACTGAAGAAACAAAATCTTTTCTGCCTGTGAACCAGTGAAAATCTAATAAAAGTGTGTCTCCCCTGGGTACTTTACATCATTAGCATCCTGGCTTCACACTTCGCTTTAACAAATAACTTATTTTAAAAGTTTCTCCAGGGAGAAGACAAGAAGCCAAAAATATCCTGGAAGAAAACTTTACCTAGCAACCCAGTAAGGTTGTTTCGTCCAGTTTCTAAAATTTAACTTCATGCAGCAAAGTCTTTGTGATTTTTTAGTTTCTCATTTTGGTACTGAAATTTCTTCATGGCTAAACAAGGAGGAAGAAAAAGTAATGCCTTACACGTGAGCAGCAATTTCTGGTTTTCATAGTAAATTCACGATAAATGCTCCTACCACAGTTGATCACCTACTACATGCCAGGACATTGTGCTAACCATTTTACATTGGTTCATAGAACTTAATCTTTGCCACAACCCTTTGTATTACGAGGTCTTAGAAGTCCTATTTTACTAATAAAGACCCTGAGATTTGGAAGAGTTAATTAAGTAATTTGCCCCAAGTGATATATTGTAGTTAGTAAATGGCTGAATCTGAGTTTGCCTGACCTTAAGACCTACAGACTTGGGATGCCTGGGTGGCTCAGTCAGTTAAGTGTCTGCCTTCAGCTCAGATCATGGTCCCAGGGTCCTGGGATTTAGTCCCACATCAGGCTCTCTGCTCACTCCAGGGACTGCTATTTGAAAGGTGATCTTGGTTGGGGCAGGGGTGGGGGAAGGGGGGTGGAGGGGTGGGGGAAGGGGGGTGGAGGGGCGGGGCGGGGTGGGATGAGGAGGTTGGTGAGAAGGGGAGAGGGGAAGAAGGGACCTCTCCTGAAGCAAGATTTCTGAATGCAATGTGAATGGTGCCCCCTGGTGTTGTGTGACCGCCCCCCCCCCACCCAGCTCTGGATTTCCTTCTTTTTCACCCTATCAGGAACTTCAACTCTTCCAGGTCCCCTTCATCATCAGTCTCTGTCTCTTAGATTATCATCCATGTGCAAACATATCTGTTTTCTTCTGCCTTAAAGACAAAGGAAAACCCCAGAAACAACAACAATCACCCTTGATCCCATTATATTCCTCTCTCCCTCACTTTTCAGCACCAGTCAGTATTTATCATCGTGAAGCATTTTCCGCTCTTGGGTTCTGTGCCATCACTCTTTCTTTGCTTTCCTATTTCTCAAGCCATTCCCCTTCTTTCACTGGATACTATTCCTTTATCCATTCTCTAAATATAAAATGTTTTCGGGTCTTTAGATGAGGCTCTTTTCTTCTCTTTCTACATTCTTTTCTTAAATTGCCTCATCTGTTCTTGTGATTTAAAAATCCACACAAAATCTTCACCATTAGGTTTTGCCTCTGAGTCCTATTCTTATACCCATTTTTTCCCTTGACACCTCTCCTTGAGTATCCTTGGGTACAAACCTGTTGAACTTCATACGACCCAAACCAAACACTAATTTCCTTGCTCCTTCCAGTCTTGCTCATCTCAGGAAATGGCATCATCTCCCACATATTTGCTTAGGCCAGAAACTTGAAAATTATCTTTGATTCCTTCCTTTCCCTTATCTCTATATTTATTACAGCATCAAGTCCCACCTATCATTTCTTCAAAATGCATATCAAATAATTTCACCATGTCAGCTGACCACCCCAGTCCAAGACTCCACACCATCATCTCTCACTGGGTGCTTTAATAGTCACCACCTGTCCTTACTTCTTTTGCAACGCCCCCACCCCCAGTCTGTTCATATAGTACCCGAACTTCTGCAAAATGTAAATTGGATCATATTGCTCTCTTGCTGAAAACATTTCAGTGACTTTTGTTGTGCTTCAAATAAAGTCCAACTCTGGCCAGAGGGCCCTGTTTGGTCTGGCCTATTCTTACCTCTCCAATTCTGGCACAAACACTGTGCTCTAAGTACTCCCTTTTTGTTCATTGGATGGATCAGATTTTACCACCTGTGAGCCTCTAGACATGCTTAGAAGCTTTCCTCCACTCTCAACCTGGTTGGCCCATCTTATCCTTCAGCTCTCCTTCAACATTCTTCTTGTCAAGATTATCATTGACCTCTATATTGTTAATATTAATGCTGATACATGCAGCACCTCTTCATTATGCTGTGCAGTGAATTTCCAGTTTCTCTACTAGACCCTCAGTTCCTTAAAGTCAGGGACTATATCCATAATACATCTTAATATCCTAGCAGTGATTGACTTATAGTTAAATGCTTGTAAATGAATGGAGTATGCAAGTTGAGACCTCTTGGGAAAGACTGTGTTAGTAGTAACTCACAGTCCCCCACTAGTATGGTAGATAGATACTAGAAGGAACATCAGAAGACAGGGGTTCACGGTTTGGCATTAGCAATAACCATCAGTTGTCATAATTCTTCTGACCTTAGTTTCCTCATCTGCCCTATCTATATCACTCTATTTTTGATATCTTTAACCTTTTAAGGTTAAATTTAAAAAAAGATTTTATTTACTTATTTACTAGAGCGAGAGAGAGAGAGAGAGAAAACACAGGGGTGAGGTGGAGGGAGGAGCAAGGGGGAAAGGAGAGGGAGAGGGAAAGAATCTCCAGCAGACTCCATGCTGAGTGCAGAACCCCTAGCAGGGCTCAGACTCAAGACCTTGAGATCATGACCTGCACCAAAACCAAGAGCTGGACACTAAACCAACTGAGCCACAAGGTTAATATTTTTTTTCATCACTGAATTTCTTAGTTCTCTACCACCAAATTCTTCCTTGTGGGTTGCAAAACTCATTAAATGAGATTTAATCTTTTTCCACTTTTAATTATGAAAAATTTAAGACTTAACAGAAGAAGCGAGAACGGTATAAACACCCATGTACCCATCACTAGCTTAAACTATTACCCACACATAGCTAATCTGGTTTTATTCCTAGCCCTACCCCTTGTACCATTCCCCTTCCCATTATTTTCATGCAAATCCTGGACATGGTATCATTTCATGATATATACTTGAGTATGTATGAGGTATAATGTAATTATTAACTGCTAGCTGCTACTCCTTCTGTTCCTCAGTGGCTTAAAAAGTGAAGTATTCATTGAACAGTATGTTGCTTTTCCGAGAAACCAGAGAACTAGCAAAATGATTTTATTTCATGACTTAACCAAACTATGTAAATTGTTTGAGGTGGGGCGGGGGGAGGCGAGGGTGGGTATTATGGCATCTAGCTTTGCGCCTTGCAGTCAATAAATGGAGGCTGAATGAAAACAAATTCAATGTGGTTTTTAAAAAATATTTATTTGACAGAGATCACACGTAGGCAGAAAGGCAGGCAGAGAGAGAGAGAGAGAAGGAAGCAGGCTTCCCGCTGAGCAGAGAGCCCAATGTGGGGCTCAATCCCAGGACCCTGGGATCATGACCTGAGCCGAAGGCAGAGGCTTTAACCCACTGAGCCACCCAGGCACCCCTGGTTTTGGTTTTTTAATACCACTTTATCCACAGTAATCTAGGGCCTTGTCTTACCTCCTCCTTTCTGTTATCTTCCAGAATTCATTAATCCAAAGGAAAATTTCAAATTCAAAGCTTTTCTGTTTTGTTTCAAATCAAAGGCTTCAGCCTTTGAGGACTTTTCCAGGCGGGACTCACCACTAGGGGGAGGTGCCTCCGGGGGCGGGTCTGCGCTGAGGCCCCGCCCCCCTCGCTCCCCGCCCTCCTAATCCTCCTTTCCTCGTCCTCCTGCTCTTCTTCCCGGCAGCCTTAGTGCCTTTCCCGGCTCTCCTCAAGATGGCGGCGGACAGTGAGGTGAGTTGCTTCCTCCCCACCTATCCCTGTCTGTAAGTTCGTTCCTCCGTGTCAGCGCCCGGGCGCTCAATCTCTCTCTCTCTTTTTTTTTTCTCCCTTTCCTTTACCTTTAGCCCGAGTCCGAGGTATTTGAGATCACTGACTTCACTACTGCCTCGGAATGGGAAAGGTGAGTGAGTCGTAGCATTGGTTATCAGCACCCTGGGCCTCTGCGTCCCCGTGCAGCTTCCCCGACGTAGACCACATGTGTTGCAACTTCTGAGGAAAAAGACCGGCGAACCCCCGGCTCTGCGTCTTCTCCTGCCCCCAGTGTGCTGCAAGCCTCTTCCGCGTCTCGCGTCTGACAAGCCCCGGCCCGCCCCCGTCAGCCAAACCCTTGGGACGCGGCTCTCAGAAAAAGTTTTGTTTACTCTGAGACCACTTCCCTCAGACCTTGGCTGTTCCCCCAGCAGAAATAATTTCCGTAGCTACCACTTCCGTTCCTGTTTCATTTCCGTTTAACTCATTTTATCATAAGCAGTAAACTTGGCAGTTGTTTTTTTCCTCTCGTGTGCATTGGTATACCCGTTTTTGGAGGGGGCTTTTAGAGTACTGGTAGTTAGTTGTCCATCTGCCACACTCCCACCATCTCCAACCTGTCCTTTAGAATAACCTTTTAAGATAGGCTACAGATGGCTTTGGAATTCTTTGATTCAGGTTGTTACATTTCATTGGCGAATGTGCCCAGTCTTCCTGGGACTATCAGACCTCGCAGAACAGCTGAGTGAAATTGTTGTATCACTGAAATTAGTTGAAAGCCGCCTTTGTAAAGTAGTGGTTGCTTAGATTGACAAGTTTTCTGGTCGGTGTCAGACCGTTCTGGGTGTGGAGGTCAATAATTAGCTTGTTGCAATGTTTTATAATCTTTCTGGTTGGGAGAGAAATTTGTGCATGTTATGTCATTACATGACGGAAAATTATAAAAGATCCCTACTGGAGGGGCGCCTGGGTGATTTAAATTGGTTAAGCAGCCAACTCTTGATCTCAGCTCAGGTGTTAATCTCAGGGTTATGAGTTCAAGCCCTGTGTTGGCTCCATGCTGGAGTAGGGTGTGAAGCCTACTTAAACAATTTGACTTGTGGTATTCTCCAAAAAAAGAAAAGTCAGTAAGACATAACCCTACTGGCAAGGCTTTGTTGAGCAGGTATAACTCTGTATCCAGAGTTAAACTAATGGAAAAAAAAGAATAAAACAAAACCTTTGAGCCATGTGTTAAACAAAACAGCATATGGTTAAGTTTTAAGCAAACTGGTATTAACTATAAAAATAGTGGTTTGAAGAAGGATGATACTGTAGATTATAATGAAGGGAGATACTTTCGTAGAAAAGATACGAAATGAGCTGGGCCTTGAAAGTGGGAAGTGATTGCTTAGACATGAGAAGGTATTAACATGCTCAGAGAGATGGGTGAAAATGAGCCTTTGGGACTTCATGAAGATGTCTCTTTACTGGAATGAAGGCTATCTATTGAAGTAAATACATGGAATTAATAAAATGGGACAGATCACAGACAGCCTCCAAAGCTGAGAAAAGGAATCTCTAGACTCGGTGCTTTAAGACCAGGGATTCTCAAACTTTAGTGTGCATCAGAGTCATAGTTTCTGACCATGCCTGAGGTGGACTGAGAAATGTGCATTCTTTTTTTTTTTTTTTAAGATTTTATTTATTTATTTATTTGACAGCGATTACACGTAGACAGAGAGGCAGGCAGAGAGAGGAAGGGAAGCAGGCTCCCTGCTGAGCAGAGAGCCCAATCTAGGGCTTGATCCCAGGACCCTGAGATCATGACCTGAGCCTAAGGCAGAGGCTTTAACCCACTGAGCCACCCAGGTGCCCGGAGAAATGTGCATTTCTTCGCAGGTTCTGAAGTGAGGCTGATGCTGCAGGTCGGTAGACCACACTTAGAGAAAAACCATCAAATAACAGTAGTGAGAGACCCTTGATTTTAGAGTGGCAAAGTGATAGGATGAGAGTTGTTTTAGGAGATTAGGTAAAAAGAAGCCAAGTGACTTTGATCAGTAGTTAGGTTGGTGATTTGGAGACTGGCGAGAAAGGGAGAATAGAAAGGAGGATTGTAAGACATTTCAAAGAAGAGTTTTAGATAGATACACTTGATGAAATGTTAGAGTAGAAAGAAACATGCAACTGGCATTTCTTGCCTGAAAGAATGAAGATAAAGTGTCAAAGTGGGAAGAATGCAGTTTTAGACCTGTTGAATTTGAAATAACAACTTGATGTCTTTTTTTTTTTAAGGTTTTATTTATTTATTTGACAGACGGATCATAAGTAGAGGAGAGGCGGGGGGTGGGGGTGGGGGAAGGAAGCAGGCTCCCTGCTGAGCAGAGAGCCCAATGTGGGGCTCGAACCCAGGACCCTGCGATCATGACCTAAGCTGAAGGCAGAGGCTTAACCCGCTGAGCCACCCAGGCACCCAGTAACTTGATGTCTTGAAGGTAGATAGAAAAATGTAACCTGAATCTTGGAGAGTAGGGGTGAGGAAGCAACAAGAGTATGGAATGGAAACATGATTTTTTTTCCCTCTTAGCTAAATATTTAAAATATCCTGAAGTGCATTATTAAGCCCTGTACTCCTGATACGGAAATAATTTTTAACACAGTTATGAGAACTACCACAAAGTAGGAAATTTGGTTTTTGGCTTTTATGCTCTTGTTTCTAGAGCTAAAGTAGTGTTTTATAGCTCATGGGAAAATGTTAAGACTTTGGAGTCTCTTAAACCTTGAGTTTAATGTGTGAATAAAAGTTCGTGTTAATATGTTAGGAGCCATACAATTTATGGAGAGGACTGAATGGAACCCCCTCATTTTAATCTTTTGTCCTTTGCAGAAATATTTATTGAGTGACCATGTGTCAAATACAGTGCAGGACATAGGGGTATGGTCAATAAAAATAGACAATTCTTGGGGCGCCTGGGTGGCTCAGTGGGTTAAAGCCTCTGCCTTCGGCTCGGGTCATGATCTCAGGGTCCTGGGATCGAGCCCCGCATCGGGCTCTCTGCTCCGCAGGGAGCCTGCTTCCTCCTCTCTCTCTGCCTGCCTCTCTGCCTAGTTGTGATTTCTCTCTGTCAGATAAATAAAATATTTAAAAAAAAAATAGACAATTCTTGCTCTTAACATATAGTCTAGTGGAAGAGACACATGAATCAAATAACAATACAAATGAGGTCTAATTACAGTTGAAATAGAGCTGAGAAGGGAAAGACACCTGGTCTTAAAAGGGTATATAACAAAGGAACTTAATATAAAGTGAGGAGTCAGAGGAAATGACCCTATACTGTGATCTTGAGATTTTTCAGGGATAGTTACTAAATTTTCCTAGTCAAATCTCAATATTTTCAGTAGACTCCAATTTTACTCTTTTGGCTAATACCAGTAGAAACCATAAAATAAGTATTTTGATATGTTCCTTTTACTGTGAAAGCAATATTATTTTAAATGATTTTTATTATAATACCTCCCAGTAGAGTAAAAAAGAAGAAAATCTAAGAAACCTATAATTGTACCAGGAGATAGCTACTATTAATATTTTGAGAAGATTTCGTCTAATCTGTGCGTTGTAAACATTTTGTATCAAAACATATTAACACTTATTTCTATAGCTTTCATTTTTTCATTTCATATATGAAATGAGCATTTTCTTATTTCCTCAAATGGCCTTCAAACATGATCCATTCAGTGGATATACCATTAATTTACAGCTGCTTGTTGCAGTTGGACAGTTAGGTGGCTTCCAGTTTTTTACCTTTATAAATGCAGTGTGCATGTCACATGCACATCTTTAAAAAGATTTATTTATTTATTTTAGAGAGCATGGGGGTGGGGCAGAGAGAGACAGAGTCTTTTTTTTTTTTTTTTTTTTTTTAAAGATTTATTTATTTGACAGATAGAGATTACAAGTAGGCAGAGAGGCAGGCAGAGAGAGAGAGAGGAGGAAGCAGGCTCCCAGCCAAGCAGAGAGCCCGATGCGGGGCTCGATCCCGGGACCCTGGGATCATGACCTGAGCTGAAGGCAGAGGCTTTAACCCGCTGAGCCACCCAGGCGCCCCGAGACAGAGTCTTAAACAGACTTCCCGCTGCCTATTATAGGGCTTGGTCTCAGGACTGAGATCACAATCTGAGCTGAAACCAAGGGTCTGTAGTTAAACCAACTCTGCTACCCGGGGGCCCCTCACATGCACATTTTTGCTCACATTTGGATACATTAAAAATTTTTATTTACTTTTTTTGATAAACATGTTGACTTATTTCATAACCAGTAATTGCCTTTTGGCTGAACTACCCAGAAGTGAATTAGTATATTTATTAATACTGCCTTTAATTTTAAAGGGGAATTATTAGAAGTTTCATTTAAATCATAAAAACTCTGATTTATCATTACTATCATTACTGACTTATAACAGATGTAAATATTAACTAATAATGTCAACGAAGGAAAAAACCTGATGCCTGTGAATATATTTTGACCAGAATTAACTCTGCTACTGTAGCAATATGATGTAGATGTTTTAGGAGAGCAATTTTGCTATTAAATTGCATCATGCTTATATAAGAAGTTACCTTCTTAGTGTAATAAAAGACTTCTTAAAGTGTCTTTTAATGGTACAACTGAGATTTGTCGGTTTTGATTTGCTGATATTGAGCATGTCATTAGTCACAGTTCTTCTCTTTTTCAGAGATCTGCTTCTTCAGTAGATTTAAAGATTAGATAGTGCTTAGTTTTAAAATCCATCAGTTACTCCTTGTTCCTTATGGCTGACTAATCTGCCTGTAGTTTCTTGCCAGCTGTCCCTTAAGACACGGTTTATTTTATATTATTTTTATTTTTTTATTTTATTTATTTGAGAGAGAGAAAACAAGCAGGGGAAAGGGCAGGCAGAGGGAGAGGGAGAAGCAGGCTTCCCAGGGAGCAAGGACTTAAATGCAGGTTTAGATCCCAGGACCCTGGGAACATGACCTGAGCCAAAAACAGACTGAAGAGCCACCCAGGTGCCCCAAACATGGTTTATTTTAATGAGCAAAGGTCCTGAATGTTAACTTTTGGGGGGAGAGGGAGATAAATCAATTCCTAAGTATCTTCAAAAGAGAAGTTAATTTAAATAGATTAGTTATTTTGAGGGTAAGGAAAGATGATTGGTTTCATAGTTATCTTTTTTTTTTTTAAGGTTTTGTTTTTTTATTTGTCAGAGAGCGAACGCGAGTGAGCCCACAAGCAGGGGGAGCAGCAGGCAGAGAGAAAAGTAGGCTCCCTGCTGAGCAAGGAGCCTGACGCAGGACTGGATCCTGGCCAATGGGATCATGAACTGATCCGAAGTGATCAGTGAAGTGATCCGAAGTGATCATGAACTGATGAACCGAAGGCAGACTCTTAACCGACTGAACTACCCAGGCATCCGGGTTTCATAGTTATCTTTAATAGTATCCTTTTAGTCTGTCAGTTTTTACTTCTGTTCCAAATTTATATTCATTTTAATATAGAGATGTATTCTTTTTTCTTTTTTAAAGATTTCATTTATTTATTTATTTAATTGACACACAGAGAGAGTGAGCACAAGCACGGGGAGCAGCAGAGGGAGAGGGAGAAGCAGGCTCCCCGATGAGCAGGGAGCCTGATGAGGGAGGGACCTTGGGATCATGCTGAGCCAAAGGCAGACGCTTAACCAACTAAGCCATCCAGGTGCCCCATGTTTGATTTTTTAATTATTTTTATTAACATATTATTTGCCCCAGGAGTACAGGTCTGTGAATCATCAGGCTTACACACTTCACAACACTCACCATTTCACATACCCTCCCAATGTCCATTACCCAACCACCCTCTGCATACCCCGCCGCCCCGCAGCAACCCTCAGTTTGTTTTGTGAGATTAAGAGTCTCTTATGGTTTGTCTCCCTCCCGATCCCATCTTGTTTCATTTTAGAGATGTATTTTTAATTTATATCTTATAGAAGCAGAATGCTTTGATAGGTAAGTAGTAGACTTTAAAAAAGTCAAAATTTGGGGTGCCTGACTGGCTCAGTCGATAGAGCCTAGAACTCTTGATTTGGGGTTGTGAGTTTGAGTCCTATGGTAAGGGTAGAGTTTGCTTAAAAAATGTTTATTTAAAAAAGAAAGAATTTTTGGATTAGAGAAGATTATTTCCACATTTATTCCACATCCATAAATTAGACTAATAATACTAACCTTAGTGAGCCTTCTCTGATAAAATTCTTAAAATATAAAAAATACTTTTTTAAAGAAATTGTATAACAATAGTTAAAAAAAATAAAAAGCTGTTACATGTTCAGAAAGTCTTCTTGTTTTTGTTTTTTATTCCTCCCTAGGTTTATTTCCAAAGTTGAAGAAGTCTTAAATGACTGGAAACTGATTGGAAACTCTTCGGGAAAGCCACTTGAAAAGGTCAGATCTATTTGCTGGTGTCTCTAAATGAGTATATACTTTGAAACCTATTTTTAAGCCCTTTGGTGCTTATGGTATCTTGGAATTAAATGTTTTTTTAAAGTTATGTATGATCTATGAACATAAAGTGGCATCTGGAAGAACTTGGATTTGAATCTGGCAAAAAATATATGTAAGACATTTGTGAACTGTTTTTAAATAAAATTATATATATATAATGTCATTCTTTGTGAGTGATTTTGTTTCTTCTGATGTTTCTCTCTTGCTTTCCCCCTTAGAATATTAGAAAATCTTTTTACAAGTTTTTTTGTCAGAGGAACGTTACAATTACTAACTTCATGGTAGAGTATTTTGCTTAACTAATGGGGAAAAATCTTGGTCTTAACTGACTTGCTGTTATTAGCAGCAATTTCACTCAAGTTTTGTAATTTACAATACCACTAATAGTATTTGTCTCCCTCCCCCCTCCCCCCCTTTTTTTTTAACTTCATGGAAGTTTTGAGGATATTTAAGAATGAAGAAATTATTCAAAAGTGAGGTAGAACTTTAATTCTAATCTAAGATATTGCTGGATACTTAATTAAGATACTTAATTCTAATCTAAGATAAACCATGCCCTAAATAATTACTAAAGAATGTACTCTGAGAACAAACTTATTTTCTGTTTTGCACTAAGGGGAACTAACAATTTGTTTTTAGGCTTATGTAGATGCTTTGTTTTGTTAGATAATTTTTTGAAGTAAAATTGATCGTTTTTATTATAAATCTGTTATTAACTGCAGTTTATCTCTCTGTAAGGAACTCTCAATATTTGCGAGGACTTTTAAGCTTTGTGGTGATCTTAACAGAATTTGAGATTATCAAAGCATTAGGATTTTTTTCTTTATTCATATGAATATGAGCAGAAAAAGTAGCACTGCATATAGAAATCACCATCATTAAAAAATCATTTAAAGATATGCTGAAATATAAATTGATTTATTAAAATATTTTTATGATTACATTTTTGAATAAAAAGAAAATGTAAGTTTGCAAACATAGATCATTCTATTCCACTTGAAACAAGTACATAACAACAATTGATATATGATAGTAAAATTAAGGGCAAAATAAGGTAACTGTAACTGAAATGGGGAATGATTTGCAACACCAGAAAGAGCCAAACTGAGTATTTGTGAGCTGTGATGTTATTTATATTCGTTAATACTTTGATTTATGCATATTTACTGAATATCTGCTGTGTGCCATATCTGAAGAAATAATGAACAAGACGAGATTCATGTTGCCAATGAACACAAATTCTGATGAGGGAGAGAAGTAATAAATAAGATTAAAATTTAGATGCTAAATTCAATTTTGGGATATAAATTGGGTAATGTATTCAAAGCACATAGCATACTGCCTGTCAAGGGCTAAAGGAAGGTTAACTCTATCCAACCCTTTTCTCCCTATAGATAGTGGTAAATAAGTCAGGGAAAACATGAATAGATTGATAGCAAGGTTAGCTGTTAATTATGATGAATAAGATTAAGGAAAATGTAAAGGACAGGGATTATTGAGATTGTAAAAGAAAGTTTAGATAGTGACTGAAGAGATTTTAATTCATGTGAAGGATAGTGATTACCAATTCTCTTCCTCCACTGAAGGGAGAGAGTTAAGAGGAATTTAAAAAAAAAAAAAAACCCTTTATGAAAAATGTCAAACATTTGTAGACAGTATAGTATGATTAACCACCATGTGCCCATCACTCCGTTTCAACAATGTTCTGCTATTTTTTTGTTTCAGTAGTCCCTCTATCAACTCTCCACCCCCACTAGAATTTTTAAAATAGTTTTTTAAAATAAAATTTACATATATTATAATGCACAAAACTGCTTAATTTTGACAGATGTTTATATCAGTGTAACAACACTCCTCACTCATGATATTGAACATTGCTCTCACCCCAGAAAGGTCCCTAGCAACCCTTTCCAGTTAATCCCAGTGCTCCTTACTCATGTTCTCCAGGCATCTGCTGTTCTCATTTTTTTCTTTTAAACTGTAGATTACTTTTGCCTGGATCTTGAATTTCATGTATATGGCATCATACAGTATATACTCTTTGTGCTTGGCTTCTTTGTGCCTGCAAGAATCACTGTTTTTCTTGCAGAGTAGTACTCTGTTGTATGAATATACTACAGTTTGTTTCACTTGTTGACAGACATACTGGCTATGAATAAAGCAGAACATTCTTGTATGAGCCCTTTGGAGACGTATGTTTTTATTTCTCTTAGATAAATACCTAAGAGTGAAATTACTAGATCATAGGATAGATATATGCTTAACTTTAAGGAACTGCTAAAGCTTTTTGTGCCATTTTATTCACCTACCAGCAATACATACATGAGAGTTTTGGTGGCTCTACATTCTCACCAGTTGCTTGTTTTCAGTCTTAAAAATTTTGGTCATTCAATTGGGTATGTAGTTTGTGGAATTATTTGTATTTTTCATTCTAGTTTTCATTTGTATTTCTGTTATTAATATTGACCACTTTTAATGTATTTATTATTAGCCATTTGTTTGTCTTTCTTTGTGGACTGTCTATTCAAATTTTTTGTCCATGTTTTAGATTGGTTTGAGTTTTTATTGAGTTTTAGGAGTCTTTTAGTTCTTTTATGTATTCTGCTTTTCAGTCTTTTCACATAGTAATATTATAAGTCGTGAATATATTCTTTTTATGTTTTCTTTGATGTGCTTTATCATTTTAGCCTTTAGGTCTGTGATCCATCTTGAACTAATATTTGTATATGGTTTGAAGTGCGGAATCATGTTTCAGTGTTTATATATGGATATCCTGTTCTAGAACCCTCTGTTGAAAACACTTTTCTTCATTACGTTTTTCAGACAGTTGATGTAGGGGATCACCTTCTGGAATCTGTATTCTGTTTCATTAAATCTATTTGACTATACTGTGTCAATACCACATTGTCTTGACTATTGGAGTTTAGGGTTTCCCAGCTTTGGCATTATTAAAATTTTGGGCCAGATTGTTAAGGGTCTGCCTCATGCAGTATAGATTATTTGGTAGTATCCCTAGCCTCTAACTACTAGACGCCATTGGCACTGCCCCAGTGATGACAACCAAAAATGTATCTAGACATTGCCACATGTCCTCTGAGAGGCAAAGTTGCCCTCAGTTGAGAATTACCAAATAGCTTTATACTAAGTCCTGAGGTTAATGTAAAGTCTTTAGCTTTTGTTGTTTTCCCAAGATTGTTTTGTCTATTCTAGATCCTTTATGTTTCCATTATGAATTTTAGAGTAAGGTTCTCAGTTTCTATAGAAAGAATTACGATTTTGCTGGAACTGATTGAGTTTGTGTTCAAATTATAGGATACTTTGGGGGAGAAGTAACATTTAGATAGTCTTAAAGCTTCCGTCATGAAAATTCCACATCTCTCCATTTGTTTAAGTCTTTAGTTTTTCTTGGCAGTGCTTTAAAGTTTTTGGTGGAGGTCTGGCATATCTTTTGTTAGATTTATTACTAAGTAGTTTCTGTTGTATGTAGTTGTAAATGGAATTGTTTTTTAGTTTCGTTTTTCATTTGTTTATTGCTAGAACATAGACATACAATAGAATTTTGTATGTTGACTTTATAAAAGTTCTTTTTATTTGAGTATAGTTGACACACAGTGTTATGTTCATTTTCGGTATATACCATAGTGATTCAGTGAGTTTATACATTATACTGTGCTCAGACGTGTAGTTATTATCTGTCACCATACAGCCTATTTCAGCTTCATTGACTGTATTCGTTATGCTGTGCCTTTTATTTCATACCTGGCAACCTGTGTCCCCTTCACCCATTTTGCCCATCCCCTCATCCTCCTTCCCTCTGGCAACCATTAGTTTGTTCTCTGTATTTATGGATTGTGTGTTGACTTTGTATCTTCAGACTTGGCTAAAGTAAAGATTCATGATCTTATTGTTAATTCTTTGCATTTTCTACATTCATAATCATGTTCCCTGCAAAGAGGGACAGTTTTACTTTGTTTTCAGTTTTTGTCCTTACTGCACTAACTGAAACTTTTTTTTTTTTTTTTTTTTGCTAAAACAGCTAGTGACCCCTGTCAGTTATGCACAGTTATACACAGTGTCATCAGGGTGATCTTTTTTGTTTAAGTAAACTTTTTTGTTTGTTTGTTTAAGTAAACTCTGTGCCAAACATGGGCTTAAATTCATGACACTGAGATCAAGAGACACCAACTGAGCCAGGCAGGCACCCCTAACCAGCACTTTTAGTAACATGTTGAGAGCAGACATTCTTGCCTTCTTCCAGTTGTAAGTGGGGAGATGTTCATTGCTTCAACATTAAGAACGTCATAGGTTCTTCATAGGTGTCATCGGCTGAACCATCCAGGGGCCCACCACTGTTCTATTTCTGTTTCTATGGATTTGAGTAGTCTAGGTATCGCATATAAGTGGGATCATAAAGTATTTATCCTTTTGTATCTGGCTTGTTTCACTAAACATAATGTCTTCAAGTTCAGCCATGTTGTAGAAAGTGTCAGAATTTTTTTCTTATGATAGAATAATATTCCATTGTATGCATTATACCACATTTTGTTAATCCATTCATTCATCTGTTGGTGGACACTTGGGTTGTTTCTACTTTTTGGCTATTATGAATAATATGAATAACATACCTACTTTTTGGCTATTATGAATTACATTATGAATGCTGCTGCTGTGAATGTGGTTGTACAAATATCTGTTCACATCTCTGCTTTCAGTTCTTTCAGATATATATACCCAGAGGTGGAATTGATGGGTCGTATGATAGTTTTTAAAATTTTTTGAGAAATTGCTGTACTCTTGGCTGTGTGCAAATTCTGTTTTGTTTATTTTGCACTATTTCTGAAGGATAGTTTTGCTGAAGAATTCTGGGTTGACATTTACTTATTTATTATTCATTCATTCATTCCAGTTCTTTAAAGATGTAGTCCTATTTTTTTCTTCTCTCAGTAGTTTCTGATTATAAGTTAGATGTCATTCATTTTTTTTTTTTTTCTATTTTGGTGCTTTTCTCACTGGCTGGTTTTAAGCTTTTTTTCATTCAGTTTTCTTTTTAAGCCATTTAATTGTTACGGGGCTAGGTGTATTTACTTGTCATTTTTCGGGCTTAGATTTGTTAATATTGGATATATAAATTTTTGTTTTTCACCAAACTAAGGAAGTTGCAGCTATTATTTCTTCTAATACTTTTCCACAGGTCTCTCAGATTCTGCTGTCCTCATTTTTTTTTCTCTTTCTCTTAATTTCTCTTGGTTTATTTTTTAGTTCATTTACTCTTTCTTCTGTCTCTGATTTACTGTTAAGCCCATTTGATACATTTCTCAATTTAGTTATTATGCTTTTTAGGTCTAGAATTTTCATTTGTTTCTTTACATAATTTACAATTCTCTGAGGTTCCTCATTTCTAAATTCTTTTTGAAAATACTTCCATTTAGTCCTTGAGTGTATTTATTATAGCTAGTCTAAAGTCAGTTGCTACATCTAGGCCTTCTTGGGGTTGGTTTTTATTGACTATATTCTTTTGAGTATAGGTCACATTTTCCTGTTTTATTTTGTTTGTCTTGTGCATGTGCATATCCAGTAATTTCTTAATTATATGCTTGAATTTTGAATGAAATGTAGATTCTATTGTGTTCCTCTGAAGAGTAATTTTTTTGTTTTAGCAGGCAGTTCATTTGACTGCGCTAAACCTCCTCTCTCTCATTGGTGACAGCACTTAAGTTTTTCTTTTTTTCTTTTTTCTTTTAAGTGGACTCAGTGCTTGACTCAGGCCCAAACCCATGACCCTGAGATCAACACCTGAGCTGAAATCAAGAGTCAAGGATGCTTAACTGACTGAGCCACCCAGGCACCCCTGAAATCTTTTCTTTTAGTTTCTTTGTCACTGTACTGTGGAGTTTCCATTGTTTGTGCCTGGTGTAGTAGATAACAAAAATTTGGGGAAGAGTTTATATATAAAAATTTCAGGGCTTTTATCCCCTGGTTTCTTCCCTTCCAGAATTTATGTCTTAACTTTAGAACTTTCCTGTCATACTTGAAGTTTGTCCTCTGTTCCCTGAATCCAGTAAAGCTCCATCATTCTGTAACTCTGAGTTGTACACAGGATAGAGTGCCCTTAGATCAGCAGTTCTTAAGGTGTGTGGCCTGAGGACTCCTGTTCTCAGAGACCCCTTCATGGGTTGAGAAGGCCCTGCCTTTTCTAACTACATTATATGTTTGAGGCCAGTTTTCTTCATATACTTCAGTTTGAACAATGGATTGCAAAGACTGAGTGAAGGTACAGATAACAAGAATCCAAATGTCTTTTTTAAACTATAAAAGAGATTTACAAAATGTGAAACAGTGCCACCCCCCCCCGCATATTTTTGTTTGTTCTGGAAAATAGTGGTAGAATATTAACATGTAATAAGTTCATTATAATTTTTAAATGAATTTAAAAATTTATAATTTTTTCCTTCTTAATTTCTAATAGGGTTCTTCAGTAATTTTTTAAAAACATTTTTAAAGATTTTATTTATGTGACAGGCAGAGATCACAAATAGGCAGAGAGGCAGGCAGAGAGAGAGGAGGAAGCAGGCACCCTGCTGAGCAGAGAGCCCAATGCAGGGCTCGATGCAGGGCTGGATGTGGGGCTCCATCCGAGGACCCTGGGATCATGACCTGAGCTGAAGGCAGAGGCTTTAACCCACTGAGCCACCCAGGTGCTCCCTCAGTAATTTTTAAGAGTAAAGAGCAAAGGAGTCCTAAGGCAAAAAAGTTTGAGAACTGCTATTTCAGATAAAAAATACAAACATGCAAATCTCATCAGATAAAATTTATTTTTTACATGGACACCCTGGTTTCTGCTTCCATTTGGTCACTCCTCAGAGCTATGAAAAATTGAATTGTTTTTGTCCAGATTTTTTTTTTAAAGATTTTATTTATTTATTTGAATAAGAGAGAGATCACAAGTAGACAGAGAGGCAGGCAGAGAGAGAGAGAGGGAAGCAGGCTCCCTGCTGAGCAGAGAGCCCGATGTGGGACTCTATCCCAGGACCCTGAGATCATGACTTGAGCTGAAGGCAGCGACTTAACCCACTGAGCCACCCAGGCGCCCTTGGGCTTGTCCAGATTTTATAATTTTTATCTGAAGGATGGTTAATCTGACTAAGCTCCTTTACCATAACAGACTCTGAGGTGCTGGGAAATGATTTTAAGAGAGGTGGAAATGGCAGTTACTTGAGCATGAGTTAGGGTGCCATGCAATATAATAGGGATTGTGTCTATTAATTTACTTAATCCTAATTCTTAGGCAGATTTTAATGGTTAAGTGTTATCCCATTTTGTGGACAAGAAATAAGACTTTGGATTCTTGTAGTAATTTTCTCAAGGTCTTTCTGCCTGTAGTTGGTTTAAACAGGGTTACACCTAGGTCATACTTGGCTTTAACACCCTTGATGTTTTTATTTTACTCTGCCTTTTTTGGTTTTAGAGTTTTAGTAAATGTAAACTTATGTAGAGGAAGTATTAGAAAAAGTTTCTAAAGCATATTTTGGAATTTTAGTGTCTGGGCTTTATAAAATGGTTAAAAGTCTTGGTGGTATGAGTGTGATCTTGCTTGAAGGCAGGGGATTGAAAGAAATGACCTTTTAAATCCTTTTTAGCCTTGTAATTTTATGATTCTATGTAGCCAGCAAAAATTGTAAGTACTTATTGTGAGATGTTAAGTTTGGGTATATAGCATGAGCTGGTAATTGAACTGTTCAGTCAGTGATTGACTCCTACCTCACTAAAAATTTATGGAAGAAGAATCATTACTTGAGAATATTAAAAGAAGAATAATGACTATAATAGTACTGAAATGAGTTCACATTTTTCATACCCACTTAGTAGATTGGAATGATACTTACTTCAGTTCATATAGCAAATATAAAATAAATTTGAATTACAGATTTTCTCTTTGTGAGAACCTTCCCAAACTAAGTTATAACAATATGTCAACCTTGAGACTGACAGAAACATTATAACCAATTTAGATTCCTTTATTTGCATTCTTTCAGAACATTTAAATGTGTTATGGATTGGAGTAGAGACTTATAAAGACAAAGTTTTTGGAAATTAGACAGTTGAAGATCGGTGATGAGAATAGTGTTTCACGAATGCAGAAAATTAGGGGTGTCTAGGTGGCTCAGTTGGTTAAGCAGCTGCTCAGGTCATGATTCGAAGGTCCTGGGATTGAGCCCCATATCGGGGTCCCTGCTCAGCAGAGAGCCTGCTTCTCTCTTCCCCTCCGCCTGCCATTCTGCTTACTTGAGCTCTTTCTCTATATCTCTATGAAATACATAAATAAAATCTTAAAAAAAAAAAAGAAACGCAGTAGATTAAAATGAAATCAACATTGAGCTGCCTATAATGTTTTTAGGAATAGGTTTATTTAAGTTAATGTTTATAGTCTTTTTCCCCCTCCATTTTTGTTTTTCCTTTCAATAATAACCATAGTGTATGTAACTTTTCTGCATATTATACAGAAGGAAAAAATTCGCATTTTATCATGTTTCCTGTTCTTTCAAGTTGAAAGTTTTTGGAGTTCTTTGTTATATTAGTTTTTTATTAATAATAGAAAATGTCAGGAAGTATCTTTAAAGAGATAGCTGAGTGATGAAGAGTCTGGGCTCTATACTGCTTGTGACACTGTGCCATCTCAGTTAGCAGCTGCTGCTGCTGGTGCTTTTGCTGCTGCATCTCTCTCAGAAGTATGCACCAGAGGCTTTAAAATGGTAGTTGCTTAAGCAGAGTAGAATATAAATACATAGAATTACATAACACTTTTTTACAATAAAATTGATCCATTGATTCCTTAGAGCTCCTAGAAGTTAAACATTTAGCATCCACCTAGGGAGAAATGAAGTTTTATGTAATATATTCTGGCTGAAAAAACTCAGGTTTCTTCTGAGATAGTTTAGAGGTGTCTTCAGATGTTTTTAGTTCTATTATTTCCTAATTCTTTCCTTTGTTTATTTTGAAAAGGTTTTTTGCTTCCATTGAGTTATAGCACAACATTCTTTCAGTGTGAAGAAAAATTTTCAATGTACATCATGAATTATATTTTGAACTTCAGTTTGGTGTATGCCTATACCAAACAAATACTGCATAAACAAATGAAAAGGTCATCTCTACAGATGATGAGGTCAGATCAAGAGATAAAATGCTTGGGCTTAAATTACAAGCCATGCTGACTCAGAAGAGTTTTAAGTTCTGGCTGTGGAGGTAGGCCCAAATATTAGAGCTGAGTGCCTGAGGTGGCCGTAAAGAGTACTTGTTGCCTGTAAAGCAGACTTACTTGTGCCAACCAGTGTGTCTTGTGCATACTTAAATCTACTGGCTAGTTCTTTTCCCTGAGGATCAGCCTGTTGTATTTGTTATGATTCACTTGTAGTTGGCTGTGTTCCCTTTTCTTAGGATCTCTTACTGTTAGAGTTTTTGGGTAGTTGAATGTTCTCTGGATGAATTGTGGCTCTTTTTTGATTCAAGAGGGGCTAATATCAAGTTCCCCTTTGTTTCTGAATTTCCTTTGTTAGGGTTTTTAATAACCCTCTGGAACTAAAGTCAAAGTTCCATGTTGAAGCTTCTGGACTGAGCATTAATATCATTCCTCTCTCTACTTCTTTGCTTTTAGTGGGATGATCCTAATCCAGGCTGAGGGCCAGCCGGGCTGCCTGTGAAGAGTGGAAGGTTACAGATGACTGTTTTTGTATGTCTGTGTGAGATTAGATGTAATTTTTTATTAACTTCAAGTTGTCATGGCCAGTATTGTCATGGCCAGTATCCATGACTGTATAATAAATACACTGAACTGGAAACTTTGCCATGAAACATTCATTACTATTGCAACATTCATTACTATTGCAAACCTTGTCACATACTTCTATCCATTTCACAACAAACAAATTCCTCAAATGTAACAAATCTCATTTTTACAAAATACATGGAGAATGCAATGTCATCTTTCTAGATTAAATATGTTCTTTCACATTTTTTGCTGTCTTTTAGTTATTGTTTGGAATCATCAGATACCTGTTGGAATTGAGTTCTATAGTAAGTCCATCTTATCCATGTTGCAAAAATGCCTTGGATGCCTGAAACCATGGATAGTACTGAATCCTATAGATATTTTTGCCTCTCTGTATGTACATACAGTAAACTTTAATTTGTGAAGTAGGCACAATAAGAGATTAACAACTGATAATAAAGCATCATAATTATAACAATATGTTTGTCTTATTGTACTGTGCTCACCTATTTTTTTCTCCTTGTGATGATGTGAGATAATAAAACACCTGTATGATGAGATGCAGTGAAGTGAATCACATAGGCACCGTGATACAGTGTTAGTCTACTACTGATTTTCTGATGATATGTCAGGAGCAGGATCATCCACTTCTGGACCGACGTTTACTGTGGTAATCTGAAACTGTTGAAAGCAAAGCTGCGGGTGAGGGGTGACTGTTGTACTAGGTGTTTATTTGTATGCTACTTCACCAGCATACTAGCATATTTGTTTTGTTTTAGGAAAACTACTTGAAAAGCACTTGAGTCACTCATGACTAGAGAAACACTTGGTATGTTTTATTTATTCCATAAATGGATGAAATGTTCACTGAGTTTTATTTTAAAAAACCTTTATTTTTATTTATTTTTATTTTTTGAAGATTTATTTATTTGAGAGAGAGAGAGAGATCTTGTGCATGTGTGAGTGTGAGCAGGGGGAGGGGCAGATGGAGAGGGAGAGAGAATCCCCAGGCAGACTCCCCCTCGCCAAGCGTGGAGGTTCCAACACAGGACCCCCAAGATTGTGACCTAAGTGGAAATCAAGAGCTGGCTGCTTAACCGACTGAGCCTCCCATGTGCTCCCTCTTTATTTTTTATTTATTTATTTATTTTTTTAATTTGACAGAGAGAGAGATCACAAGTAGGCAGAGAGAGAGGAGGAAGCAGGCTCCCCGCGGAGCAGAGAGCCCGATGCGGGACTCGATCCCAGGACCTGAGATCATGACCTGAGCCGAAGACAGCGGCTCAATCCACTGAGCCACCCAGGCGCCCCCCTCTTTATTTTTTAAAGAAGATTCTTGTGCATTCAGATTTGAAACTGTGCGGAATGTTTTTCAGGCAGAGTAGATAGTTGTAAGATGTTGTGATTAAAGGAAAATCTTCTCAGTCTAAATTTTTTATTGAGATAAAATTTATATACCATACAGTTAACCAGTTTAAGGTGTATAATTCAATGGTTTTAGTATATTGACTGAGCTGTACAACTATTACCACAATTTTAGAAGAGTTCTGTTACTCCCAAAAGAAACCCTATACCTGTTAGCAGTCACTTAACTGTTCTCTCCTCTCCTCAGGCAAAAACTAACTTACTGTTTGTTTCTATAGAATTGTCTGTTTTGAACATTTTGTATAAATGGAATCATACAATATGTAGCCTTTTTTGCTTAGCATAAAGTTTTCAAGATTGGCCTATATTGTAGCAATTAGGATTCATCATATTTTATTTATATATTTATCAGTTGATTGACATTTACATTGCTTCTAATTCTTGGCTAGTACAAGTAAAGCTGACCCTTCATGTATATGTTTTTTGCGTGGATGTATATTTTCATTTCTTTTGAGCATAATTGTTAGTTCATATGGTAACTTTAATTTTAACCTTTTGAGGAACTGCCTGGCAGTTTTCCAAAGTGGCTACATCATTTTATATTTTTTTTTGAAAGATTTTATTTATTTATTTATTTGACAGAGAGAGAGATCACAAGTAGGCAGAGAGGCAGGCAGAGAGAGGGGGAAGCAGGCTCCCCACTGAGCAGAGAGCCCAATGCAGGGTTCCATGTAGGGCTGGATGTGGGGCTCCATCCGAGGACCCTGGGATCATGACCTGAGCTGAAGGCAGATGCTTAACCCACTGAGCCACCCAGGCTCCCCATCATTTTACATTTTTATCAAAAATGTATTTGTCTTGATCTCTCCACATCCTCATCAACACTTGTTACCTTTTTGATTATAGCCATCCTAGTGGATGTGAAGTGATATCTCATTTTGATTTGCATTTGCCTAATGGCTGTTGATATTAAATATTTTTTTATGTTCTTATTCACCATTTGTATATCTCTTTAGGGAAATATCTATTCAGATCCTTTGCCCATTCTTAAATTGGGTTATTTGTCTTTTTATTATTCAGTATAAGAGTTGCTTATACATTTTGGATACAAGTCCTTTAGCTATATAATTTGTGAATACTTTCCCCTGTTTTTCATGTTGTAACATGTATCATTGGGGGTTATCTTTTAACTTTCTTGATGGTATCTATAGTTTTTGCTCCTATATTTAGATCTGTGATCCATTTTGAGTTAAGGAAAGGATCCCGTTTCATTTTTTTGCATGTGGATATTCAGTTGTCCACAGATGATTTTTTAATGCTTATATTTTAATACTGTCTGTGGTCAAAAGGATTTCTTACTCCCGTGGATGAAAACTAATTTTAGCTCCATACCAGGTGGCTGTCTACCCTGGCTGCACACTGGGATTACTTGAGGAACTTTTAAAAAATTCTAGTGTTTTGGCTACAACCTCAGATTTTGTTTTAATTGGTCTGTTGTGGAACCTATTTTTCAGTACCTTTTTTTAAGCTTCTTCAGTGATTTTAAAGTCTGATCAGGTTGAGAACCATAGCTATCTATGTCCTCCTCAAAAAAAGAAATGGAAAAAAATTCACTGTTTTTTTAATGCTTTACTATATTTTTCTCCCTCTCAATAATGTGTTGCATTTGGCAGTAGAAGAAATAGTTTTTAGTTTGCTAAACAATTAACTATTAAATTTATGTGTTTTTTTTTTAAAGATTTTATTTATTTATTTGGCAGACAGATTACAAGTAGGCAGAGAGGCAGGCAGAGAGAGGAAGGGAAGCAGGCTCCCTGCTGAGCAGAGAGCCAGATGCAGGGCTGGATCCCAGGAACACACCCCCCACCCCCCACCCCCCAACCCCGCTGAGCCACCCAGGTGCCCCTGAGATTGTTTAGTTTTTTAAATTATCCTCATACTCTGGTTGTGAGTCCTTTGTCAAATACATGTATTTTGAATCTTTCCTTCAGTCATGGCTTCCTCAGTCATTTTCTTCTTGTCTTTTGATAAGCATAAGTTTTTATTTTAGTGAAGTTCATTTTCTTAAACTTCTTTGAAGTTTTATTTTAATTCCAGTCAGTTAACATACAGTGTTAAATTAGTTTTAGGTGTACACTTAGAGTGATTCAATAATTCCCTACATCACCTGATGCTCATCACAAGTGCACTCCTTAATCCCCATCACCTCTTTGAGCCATCCCTGAAAGGTTCTCTCCTTTGGTAACCATCAGTTTGTTCTCTATAATTAAGAATCTGTTTCATTAATGAGGTGTACGTCACTTATTTTTCTTCATTCAGGTATTGATGGATGCGCTTGAGCTGCTTTCATATTGGGGCTATTGTAAATAATGTTGCTATATAAACATAAGGGTGCATGTAGCCCCATGAATTAGTGTTTTTGTATTTTTTGGGTAAACTCCTAGTAGTTTGATGACTGGATCATAGGGTAGATCTATTTTTAACTTTCTGAGGAACCTCCGTACTCTTTTCCCCAATGACTGCACCAGTTTGCATTCCCACCAACAGTGCAAGAGGGATCCTTTTCCTCCACATTCTCATCAACACTATTTTCTTGTGTTTTTGACATTAGCTTTTCTGATAGGTGTGAGATGGTATCTCACTGTGATTTTGATTTGCATTTCCCTGATAATGAGCAATGCTGAGCATCTTTTCATGTGTCTTTTGGCCATCTGGATGTCTTTTTTTTGGAGAATTGTCTGTTCATGTCTGCCCAGGTTTAATTGGGTTGTTTGTTTTTTGGGTGTGAGTTGTATCTGTTCTTTATGTATTTTGGATACTAATCCTTTATGGGGTATGTCATTTGCAAATATCTTTTCCATACAGTTTGTTGCCTTTTGGTTTTGTTGACCGTTTACTTCGTTGTGCAGAAGTTTTTTATTTTGATGTAATCCCAGTAGTTTTGTTTTTGTTTTTGTCTCCCTTGCCTGAGCAGACATATCTAGAAAAAAGTTGCTATTGCCAAGTTGCAGAGAAGTACTGCTTGTGTTCTCTTCTAGGAATTTTATGGGTTTAGGTCTCACATTTAGGTATTTAATTCATTTTAAAGTTATTTTTGTATATGGTGTAAGAAAGTGGTCCAGTTTCATTCTTCTACATGTTGCTATCTACTTTTCCCAAACATATTTGTTGAAGAAATAATCTTTTATTACTGGATATTCTTTCCTGCTTTGTTGAAGATTGATTGGGCATACAGTTGTGGGTTAATTTCTGAGTTTTCTATTCATTTATGTTAATTTATGTGTGTATTTTTGTGCTAGTACCATACTGTTTTGATCATTACAGCTTTGTAACATAACATGAAATCTGGACTCGTGATGTCTCCAGCTTTGTTTTTCTTTTTCAAAATTGCTTTGGCTGGGGGCTCCTGGGTGGCTCAGTCAGTTAAGCTTCTGACTCTTGATTTTGGCTCAGGTCATGATCTCAGGGTTGTGGGGTTGAGCTCCATGTTGGGCTCTGCACTCAGTGGGGAGTCTGCTTGAGATTGTCTCTCTCTGCCCCCTCCCTTGCTTGCATGTACACACTCTCTCTCTAAGATAAATAAATCTTTTTTTTTTTTTTTTTTAAAGATAGTTTGCTTTGGCTAGTTGGGATCTTTCATGGTTCCATACAAATTTTGGGATTATTTGTTCTAGTTCTGTGAAGAATGCTGTTGGTATTTTAATAAGGATTGCATTAAATGAGTAGATTGTGTTGGGTAGTGTAGACATTTTAACAATATTTGTTCTTCTGATCCGTAAGCATAGAATGTTTTCCCATTTCTTTGTATCATCTTCATTTTTTTTCATCATTGTTTTATAGTTTTAGAGTACAGGTCTTTCACCTCTTTGGTTAGGTTTCTTCCTAGGTGTCCTACTGTTTTTGGTGCACTTGAAAATGGGATTGTTTTCTTAATTTCTTTTTCTGCTGCTTCATTATTGGTATATAGAAATGCAACAGGGCACCTGGGTGGCTCAGTTGTTAAGCGTTCGGCTCAGGTCCTGATCCCAGAGTCCTGGGATTGGCCAGCATACTGATCCCTGCTCAGCTGGAAGCCCTGCTTCTCCCTTGATTTCCCTTTCCCCCTCCCCCTGCTTGTGTTCTCTCTCTTGCTGTCTCTATCTCTGTCAAATTAATAAAATCTTAAAAAAAAAAAAAGGAATGCAACAGATTTCTGAACCTTGATTTTGTATCCTACAACTTTACTGAATTCATTAATGAGTTCTAAGCAGTTTTTTGGTGGCATCTTTTGGGTTTCCTCTATATAGTATCATGCCATCTGCAAATAGTGAAAGTTTGACTTGTTCCTCACTGATTTGGAAACCTTTGATTTTTTTGTTGTTGTTTGATTGCTGTGACTGGCACTTCCAGTACTATGTTGAGTGAAAGTGGTCAAAGTGGCCACCCTTGTCTTGTTCTTGACCTTAGAGGAAAAGCTCTGTTTTTCCCCATTTAAGCATGATGGTTAGTTGTGAGTTTTCATATCAGGCCTTTATTATGTTGATGTAGTTTCCTCTAAACATACTTTATTGAGGGTTTGTAGCGTAAGTTGATGTTGTACTTTGTCAGATTCTTTTTCTCCATTACTGAAATGATCATATGGGTTTTATACTTCCTCTTATTGGGGTGATGCATCACTTTGATTGATTTGTGAATATTTAACCAACCTTGTATCCTGGGAATAAATCCCACTTTTTGGGATGAATGAATTTTTTTAAAATGGTTGTTGTATTCAGTTTGCTAGATTATGTTTAGTATTTTTGCTTCTGTGTTCTTCAAGGAATATTTGCCTGTATTTCTCTTCTTTTGTGGTGTCTATCTGGTTTTGGTATTAGGATAAGACTGGCCTGTTGGAATGAATTTGGAAGTTTTCCTTTTCTGTATTTTGGAATAGTTTGAGAGGAATAGTTTTTTTTTTAAAGATTTAAAAAAAAATTATTTGGGAGAGAGTGCCTAGTGAGTGAGAGAACACAAGTTTGGGGGGAGGGGCAAAAGGAGAGGGAGAAGCAAACTCCCTGCTGAGCAGGGAGCCTGATAGGGACTTGATTCCAGGATCTTGGGACCATGACCTGGGCTGAAGGCAGACACTTAATTGACTGAGCCACCCAGACACCTGAGAAGAATAGATATTAACTCATTTATTTATTTATTAAAGATTTTATGTATTTGTCAGAGAGAGAGAGAGAGGGAGCACAAGCAGAGGGAGAAGCAGGCTCCCCACTAATCAAGGAGCCCAACTTGGGACTTGATCCCAGGACCCCGGGGATCATGACCTTAGCCAAAGGCAGATGTTTTAACAACTGAGCCACCTAGGCATCCCAGGTCTTTAAACGTTTGGTAGAATTTGCCTGTGAAGCTCTCTGGTCCTGGATTTTGATTACAGATTTAATTCCTTTGCTGGTTATTGGTCTGTTCAAATTTACTATTTCTTCTTGTTTCAGTTTTGATAGTTTATATGTTTCTAGGAATTTATACATTTCTTCTAGGTTGTCCAATTTGTTGGCATATAGTTTTTCATAATCTCTTATAATTGTTTGTATTTCTTTGTATTTGTATTTTGTTTGTATTTCTTTGATATTTGATACTTTTATTTCTCTTCTCTCATTTGTGACTTTATTTATTTGGGTCCTTTTTTTTTTTTTTAAAGATTTTATTTATTTATTTGACAGAGAGAGATCACAAGTAGGCAGAGACGCAGGCAGAGAGAGAGGAGGAAGCAGGCTCCCCGCGGAGCAGAGAGCCCGATGCGGGGCTCGATCCCAGGACCCTGAGATCATGACCTGAGCTGAAGGCAGCGGCTCAATCTGCTGAGCCACCCAGGCGCCCCTGGGTCCTCTTTTTTTATTGATCAGTCCGGCTAGAGATTTTTCAATTTTATTGATTTTTTTTTTTTCCCCTAAAAAACCAGCTCCTCATTTCATTGGTATGTTCTAGTGGTTTTTTTTTTTTTTTTTTTATGTTTCTGTTTCATTTATTTCTGCTTTAATCTTTATTATTTCCTGCCTTCTGTTGGTTTTAGGTTTTGTTAATTGTTTTTTTTACAAAAGCTCCCTTACATGTAAGGTTAGGTTGTTTGAGATTTTTCTTGCTTCTTGAGGTAGTAGACCTGTGCCTATAAAGTTCCCTTTTAAAACAGATTTTCATATATCCCAAAGGTTTTGAACTGTTTCATTTTCTTTTTTCCCCCATGTACTTTATTATTTCTTCTTTTATTTCCTGGTTGACTCATTTATTGCTTATTAGCATTGTTATTTAATGTCCATGTATTTATGGTCTTTCCAGATATTTTCTTGTGATTGACTTCTAGTTTCATAGTGTTGTCAGAAAAGATACATGGTATATCTTCAGTCTTTTTGAATTTGTTGAGGCTTGTTTTGTGGCCTAATACGTGATCTGTTCCTGAAAATGTTGCATGTACACTTAAAAAGAAGGTGTATTCTACTTTCATATTATGGAATATCCTGCATAATAATATCTGTTAAATATCTAATATCTGTTAAATCCATTTGTACCAGTGTGTCATTCAAAGCCATTGTTTTGTTGATGATTTTCTGTTAGGTAGATGATCTGTCCATTGATGTGAATGGGGTGCTAAAACCCCATACTGTTATTGTATTATTATCAATTAGTTCTTTTATGTTTGTTATTAGCTATTTTATGTATTTGGGTATTACTTCTTAATTTTTAATTTTATTTTTAGTACCTTTTGTGTCCTGTCAGAGGAGTCTTTGCCAATCTCAAGGTTGTAAAGACAGTTCTCCGTTTTCCTCCATTTGAATATCTTATTATTCCAGGACCGTTTGTTGAAAAGATCATCCTTTCCCTTCCCCTACTGAATTGCAGTAGCTCCTCTGTTGTAAAATGGATAAGTGTGAATATATTTCTGGACTATTATGTCTAAATGATCTATTTGTCTTTATGCCACTACTATAGTGTCTTAATTACTATAGCAAAATAAGTCTTAAAATTAGGTAGTATATTTTTCATCAGAATTATTTTAGGTATTTAAGTCCTTTGGATTTCATATTAGTTTTAGAATCAGCTTGTCAGTTTCTACAAAATGCCTGCTGGGATTTTGATTAGGATGGTGTTGAATTTATAGATTTGAGGAGAATGACATCTTAATGCTGTTGTGTCTACCAATCCAAGTACATTGAGCTCTCTTTAGGTCTTTAATAATCGCTTGCCAATGTTTTGAAGCATTCTTAGGTAGAATTCTTGCTCATCTTTTGTTACATGTATTTCTAGTTAATTTATTTTTGATGTTGTAAGAGTGGTATTAAAGAAATCATTTTCCAGTGGGATCAGGGAGGGAGACAAACCATAAGAGACTCTTAATCTCAGGAAACAAACTGAGGGTGGCTGGGTTATGGGCATTGGGGAGGGTATGTGCTATTGTGAATGCTGTGGATTGTGTAAGACTGAGGATTCACAGACGTGTACTCCTGAGGCAAATAATACATTATATGTTAATAAAAAAATCATTTTCCAAGTGTTGGCTGCCTGTATATGAAAATACAGATGGTTTTTGTATATTGATCTTGAATTCTATAACTTTCTAAGCTCATCAGTTAGTTTTAGTAGTTTGTACATTTCTTTGGATATTCTAGGTACATATCAGATCATTGTGAATGCAGACAGTTTTATTTCTTTCCATTATATATGCTTATTTATATTTTATTGTCTGATCGGGCCCCTCAGAGGTTATTTTTGATGAATCAGTAGATTAATTTTGAACCAGAGCTGTCATTTCTGATTCTAATCATAAATATACACCATACTAAAATTTGGTGTCAAAGGACTGCATCATAATGGAATTGAAGGAGGCAGATTATTGTTTTTTGTTAAACTGATTATCTTAAAAAGTCTGTTTGGGAGCCAGAACCTGGATACCACCTGTTTATTGAATACAAGCAAATCCTTCTTGAGATGGCTGTTGGTAAGGTTGACAGTAGTTCTCAGAATCCAAAATTAGGTTCAGGTAATGTTCTTTGTATCATTTAAGTAGAGTATTTCAGCTTTTCTGTAAGCTTGACAAATGTGCTTTTCTCTCATTTTCTGGACTTTGCCCTTGTCCTTAGTTTTAGCCTTAATTGCTTTATAGTGGGCATTCCTCGTAGCACACCAGGCTCTTAAGTATACAATTTGAGAATTTTGGTGTGAGCCATATATATTTTAATTCAATACAGGTTAACCTTACTTTAGAGAAACCAACATATAAAATTATAGGTTTTGATATGTATCATACATGGTGGTTTTTCTCTTAATAAAAAGATTGGTGTTTGATATATTAACATAATATACCCATAAGACATTTAAAATATGATTTAACTCCATTCAGAATTACAAATACTTTGCCAGAAACACATAAAAAATTTGAGTGTTCTACATTAGGTATGATCATGAAAACACTTTTTATAAAAACCCAGCAACTCACAGACTCAACTCAACTCATTCCTTACATATTTTCTGTCTAGTTTGGATCTGTCTGTGCTTGGCAAGTTGCTGGGTTGGTATTTCCTGCCTCATAGTGGTGCTCTGCTGCAGTGACTATATACCTCCTCTCCAGTGGAAGGAATAGCTATGGGAGATTAGAAAATGGGAAAAATCCTTTTTTATGATTATGTTGTATAAGTTGGGAGCTCTTTGGAACTTTAAATTAAAATGTTTTCCAGTCAAGGAGTTGCTCTTTAAATGAAAATATTTAAATACCAAAGCTTGCTGAAGGAGGTTGCAGAAATATATTAAGGAAGTAAGTCCTACAAATGTCATGTCACTCAAGTTGATTCTACAAACGGCTTTTTATTAAGCAATTTCTTATGTCTAGTAATGCTCTGTACTTATATAGTGATATCAGATTTGAGATTTTTATGATAAAAGTATATTTTGCTGCCATATTCTTTCCTAAATTTAAAAATTTATAAAATGTTACCGTTCTCAGCTGAAAGTAACTCAGAGATTCTGCTAATGGTAGAAAGGGTTTTGTTTTTTTTTTTTAATGTAAGAGGCATGGGATTTACTGTATATTCTTGATTTTATATGTGTATCTTACAAAAATTATTCAAAAATTATAATTTTATATGTCTCTGGATAGTTAATATTTTAAGGGAGCTTTCTTGAGGATGTTTTTTCTATTTTATTGTTAAATATAGGGTATATTTACTTCTGGCACATGGGAAGAGAAATCAGATGAAATTTCCTTCGCTGACTTCAAGTTCTCAATCACTCATCATTATCTTGTACAAGATTCCACTGATAAAGAAGGAAAGGATGAAGTATTGGAAGGTAAGTTGTTAACTACATATTTTGAAACTCTTGACTGTAAGAGTGATTATAATTTTGAATTATGAATTTAGTTCTCTTAATTAAATAGTGTCCTCTGGAGATGTTTTACATTTGCGAAGTTGTTTCACTACATTTGAAATAGAATATGATCTTTTTAGAGGCACAGTCCTAGCAGCATTTCAAAATTAATTAGATTAGCAAAATATTTATTGTGTGCACTTTTAACCTCCAGTTAAAAGAAATTTACGGTCCAATAAGGGATATATCGTCTATAAATAACTAATGGTCATAGGAAATAGAAAATGATAAGTGCCATCACAGAGCCCAGAAAAAGTGCTACTAAAGTTCAGAGAAGAAATGATCAGTTCTAACTGAAGAGAGATCAGGGAAGATGTAATGAAGAATTAAGCAATAAGCTGGGATTTGAAGGATTTAAAAATAGAAGTTATTTTCTGATTTATCAGTGTAGTGTTTTGGTTATACCCCAAAGTTTGTAGTCAGATCAAATGGATTAGAATTCAGGAGAAGAGGGCAGACGCTCAACTGACTGAACCACCCAGGCACCCCTCAAAATCTCTTCCTTGAGGTAGAGTAGCACATAATAGTGAGAGACCAAGGTATTGGAAAAATAAGAATTTTGGAACTGTCAGTCAAATACCCTTCTTTACTCACTTAAAAAATATTATGCAGAATGTGTGTTAGTTTTTCAGGCAATTGATGGTATTATGCTAAGTGAAATAAGAGAAAGACATATTGTATGATATCACTTATATGTAGAATCTAAAAAAAAAAAAAAATGGAAACAAAACTCATCAGACTTACATTTATGAGAATAGATTGGTGGTCCCAGAGGTGGAGGTTGAGGCGTGGGCAACATGGATGAAAGAGGTCAAAGTACGCATTTACAGTTATATAATAAATAAGTCACAGGGATGTAATTAATGTCCAGCATGGTAACTGTAGTTAATTGTACTGCATGATATTTGTGAAAGTTGCTCAGACTGTAAATTGTAAAAGTTCTTATGACAAGGAAATTTTTGTTGTTAACTGGTGACAGATGTTGACTAGACTTACGGTGATCATTTTGCAGTGTATACAATTAATGAGTTGTTATGATGTTGTATACCTGACAGTAATATAATGTTAAATGTCAGTTATATTTCTTTTTTCTTTTTTTTTTTAAAGATTTATTTATTTATTTATTTGACAGAGAGAGAGATCATAAGTAGGTAGAGAGGCAGGCAGAGAGAATGAGAGGGAAGCAGGCTCCCTGCAGAGCAGAGAGCCGGATGTGGGACTTGATCCAGGACTCTGAGATCATGACCTGAGCCGAAGGTAGAGGCTTAAACCACTGAGCCACCCAGGCACCCAAATGTCAGTTATATTTCAATTGAAAAAATAAATTAAGGAAAAAAGTTTTTCTGCTTAAAACAGATTATCATTTGTAAGTGTAGGCCTGAAATATTTGTACCTTTTCTTGTATAGGAATAAAGTTATATAACCTTTTGTATTATATGCATACTTTTTAGAAAATAAAGTAGTTAGCATATGTATTCAGATTCATAAACTAGGACAGATAACATTGACCATCTATACACATATATAAGACAATTATACACTATATAAAATAATACACGAAAATATGAATATGTGTACTTCAGGAGTAAGTGGATGAGGGAAATATATGCAATTGATGGGAAGTCTGATAATAGCCCAGAGATTTCCAGGTCCTACATCCTGCTGACTAATGAAGGAACTGTTAAGGGTAGAAAAATCTTGAGGGCTATTAATTTGAGGGAAGATCATACATCAAGGAAAAGCTGTTATAATGACGAAGCTTAGAATCAGTTTTTCTAAGGTAAACTCATATAGGGGACTGTGGTATGAAAGAAGATTAATGGATTTAGGTTACTTAAGTCATTATTATTGCATGTGTATATGTATTGTGCAGTTTTAATTTGGTTGTGATTAAAGCTATACCTAATGGTAGAAGTTACAAGTAAACCATCAACTCATTTAATTTGGAGTTACACATTTAAAATTATACTATCAGATGTCAGAAGTTTTGAGCACTGATCTTTTATTTTGTTGGGTTGTTCATTGCTTCAGTTAAAGCATCAAGTCATTAGGGTTCTCCTATTTATTCTTTTTTTTTTTTAAATTTTTTTTTAAGATTTTATTTATTTGATAGAGATTACAAGTAGGCAGAGAGGCAGGCAGAGAGAGAGGAGGAAGCAGTCTCCCCGCTGAGCAGAGTAAGGAATTATAGCTATACAATAAAAGGAAATATTTTAATGAATAAATATTCTTTATACTTTGAATTTATTATGAATTTATGCATAACTAAGGATCATTTATGTCATTGTCTTATTATAAATGGCAATACAAGTGCTTAAAGATGCATGGGTAAAAAGTGGGAACCTGGTTAATGTTTTTTTTTATTTTTGTTTTCTGTTTTTTAAGATTTTATTTATTTGATATTTGATAGAGACATAGTGAGAGAGGGAACACAAGTAGGGGGAGTGAGAGAGGGAGAAGTAAGCTTCCAGTTGAGCAGGGAACACAGTATGGGGCTCTGTCCTAGAACTTTGGGATCATGACCTGAGCCGAAGGCAGATACTTAATGACTGAGATATCCTTGTTTAATGGTTCTAAGAAGCCCTTACGTAAATGGCCAGAGGCTAGCAAAGACTAGCCATAGGAGGTGATAAAGTGTTGACTGGATTCTAAGTAAAATTTTGAAGAGAAGTGGGGACAAGGGCAGACCAAGAAGAACAAATAAAATGTGGCTTTGTAAGAAGGATGAGGAAGCAATTGAATCATGACTTAGAAGAAAGGAAAATATACATGTAGGAATAATACTTTTTGTTTTTAGAGGCTGGCTTTTTTGAAATAAGACAGTGAGGAAGAAACATCTCTCTCACCCCAAATCATAGAGCTAGTCCTAGATATAAATCCTTGAGCAATTGCAAAACCACATGGACTAGCAAGATACGTTATATAATGTGATTTTTTTTTCAGTCATGTTATAAAATTTTGTCTTAGAGTGAACATACTAATTTTTTCCTTATTAAATGTTTTTGTAGATGTTATTCCACAATCTATGCAAGATTTGTTGTGTATGAATAATGACTTTCCTCCAAGAGCACATTGCCTGGTAAGATGGTAGGTATACTTTTACTCAGGTAACTTTTAGTATGTAGTTTGGGGTGACCCCAACATCTCCCCCAGGCCCAGTGATTTGCTAGGAAGATGCACAAAACGCAGCATATGGGTACACTTACTATGATTTATTACAATGAAATCTGCAAACAGAATCAACACAGGGAAAAGGTGGCTGAGGCAAAGTTTGGAGGAATTCATATTTGAGTCCTTTCCTAATGGAGTCACACAGAACATACTTAATTTCCTTAGCAACAAGTTGTGACAACACCTATGAGATGTTTTCTATCAGGGAAGCTTATTAGAAGCTCAGCTCTTAGGGTTTATATTTGGGGGCTGGCACCCTTTGGTACGTAACAAAATTTCAGACTCCCATAAGGGGAGCAGGTGTTTAGCATAAATCACATTGTTTGTACAAACAGATTAAGCACAGTAACTCTTATTGGAGAGTTTTTTGAGAACCCTCTCAAAATCCAAATTCCTAGAAGCCTGCTGAAGGTCAGCCTTGCATGCAGGCCAATTTTTTTTTTTTTAAGATTTTATTTATTTATTTATTTGACAGACAGAGATCACAAGTAGGCAGAGAGGCAGGCAGAGAGAGAGGGGAAAGCAGGCTCATCGCCGAGTAGAGAGCCCTATGTGGGGCTTGATCCTGGGATCATGACCTGAGCCGAAGACAGAGGCTTTAACCCACTGAGGTACCCAGGCGCCCCTGCATGCAGGCCATTCTAAGAATAGTAGTCACAGGCCTGCTGTTAACTCTTTTCTGCACAATATATTTCATAATCTAGATTAGAGCCTAACTATAATTCTGATGACTAGCATGGAACATTTGCATATCACAGAAAACTTAATATGTATTTTTAGAAATTTTATAGAAGTAAAATGTTGGTATCAGTTACATGATAACATCATGGCTCACTTTTTTTTTTTTTTAAGATTTATTTATTTACTTATTTATTTATTTGACAGACAGAAATCACAAGTAGGCAGAGAGGCAGGCAGAGAGAGAGGGGGAAGCAGGCTCTCCGCCAAGCAGAAAGCCCAATGTGGGACTTGATCCCAGGACCCTGGGATCATGACCTGAGCTGAAGGCAGAGGCTTTAACCCACTGAGTCACCCAGGTGACCCTCACTTATATCTTAATTATAAATGTGATAATGTAAGAGGTACATCACACTTAAAAGGTCTTTATCTTATTTTGGTAGGGGTGGTGTTGAAGCATACCACCACCAAAATGTCTCAAGTGTGAATGTGCTTATTTATTCAACAAATATTTTATAGTCCATAGTTTAAAAATATTTGTTGAATAATAAGCAAAACCTTTCTATGTATTAATGAAGCACTTGTTAGTGATATATTTCTTTACATTAATGACAATCACTTGTTAGTAGTTTTTTTAACCTTTACATTTACTTCAAAAATTTTTTATTTTAAAAATTAGCATATAGTAAAATTGATATTTTTTTAAAAAATTAGTAGTTCATTGACCTTCAACACATATGTATAGATTTTTAAAAACTACTACCATAATCAGGATATACAACAAAGTGTAACCTCCTAAAAATACTCTTCTTGTCCATTATTACTTCTGGCAATTAATGATATATTTTTAGTTTTGATAGCTTTGTCTTTTCAAGAATGTCATAGAGATAGAATCATATAGTAACTGTTTGAGACTAGTTTCTTTCCATGTAATGCTTTCAAGATCCTTTTAAGTAATTGTGTCAGTAGCTTATTCCTTTTTATTGCTGAGTAGTATTCTCTTGTAAGGGTATACCACAGTTTGTTTATTCATTCACTTGTTGAAGGATATTAAGGCTGTTTCCAGGTTTGGGCATTTATTATTAGAGCTGTTACAAATATATGTGCACAGATTTTTGTGTAAAAGTATATTTTTAGTTCACTGGGCTAAATACCTAGGTTGAGATTGCTAGTTATATGGTAAGTGTTTATTTTTAACTTTATAAAAATTGGCCAAAATATATTATTGGGACTGCATCAAAATAACAAAGCTTCTGCACAATGAAGGAAACAGTCAGCAAAACTAAAAGGCAACCTAATGATTGGGAAAGATATTTTCAAATGATCTAACCCATAAAGGGTTAGTATCCAAAATATGTTAAAGAACTGATACAACTGAACACGCAAAAATCAACCCAATTAAAAAATGGGCAAGCATGAACAGACATTTCTTCAAAAAAGACATCCAGATGACCAAACAGACACGTGAAAAGATGCTCAACATCGCTCATCATCAAGGAGATGAAGATCAAAACTACAATGAGATACCACCTCACAACTGTCAGAATGGCTGAAGTAAAAAACACAAGAAACCATAAGTGTTGATGAGAATGTGAAGAAAAGGACCCCTCTTGCACTGCTGGTGGGAATGCAGACTGGTGTGGCCGTTGGGGAGAACAGTATGGAGATTCCTCAGGAAGTCGAAAATAGAACTACCCTATAATCCAGTCATCATACTGCATATTTACCCCCCAAATATGAAAACACTTATTCAGAGGAATACGTGGATCCCTATGTTTATACAGCAGCATTATTTACAAGAGCCAGGATAAGAAAGCAGCCTAAGTGTGTCTGAGGATAGATGAATGGATAAAGAAGATGTGTGTGTGCGTACACATGCACACAGATATAGACACAGTGGAATATTACTCAACCGTAAAAAGAATGAAAACTTGCCATTTGCAACATCATGGATGGAGCTAGAGCTGGTGAAATAAGTCATAAAGACAAATATCACATGACTTCATTCATGTAGAATTTAGGAAGCAAAACAAATGAACGAAAGGAGAAAAAAAAGATAAACCAAGAAACAAAATTACAGAGAACAAACTGATGGGGATGTGGGTGGAGTGATAGATGAAATAGGTGATGGGAATTCAGGAGTGCGTGTGTCATAACGAGCCCTGGGTGATGTATGGAATTGTTGAGTTACTGTATTGTAGACCTGAAACTAGTGTAACATTGTATGTTAACTCTACTGGAATTAAAAACAATTAAAAAAAAAAAAAAAGAAAAAGAAAAAGAAATGACCAAACTGATTTCCTGAGTGACTGAACCATTTTGCGTTTCCACCAGCAATGTATGAAAGTTCCATTTATTTGCTCTTTGTACTCATCGGCATTTGCTGCCAGTATTTTTTACTTTAGCCATTGTAATAGGTGTGTTGTCCTGTCAATTTATTAATTTTTTATTTTATGGGTCATGTTTCAGTGCCTTGTCTAAGAACTCTTTGCACCACGTCCCAGAGTTTTCTCCTATGTTTTAAAAATAAACTGAAAAAATTTTTTTTGGTTTATTTTACATTTATAGAAAGTTTGAAAGATAGTGCAGTATGTTCTGGTATATCCTCACCCAGCTCTTCCTACTGTTAGCAGCTTATATTACCATGATATATATGTCAAAACTGAGAAACCAACATTGGTCCCTTGTTATTAGCTTAACTTTAACTAGTTTTTCCACTAAAGTCCATTTTCTGATTTAGGATCCAAGCATTTAGTCATCATGTCTTTTTAGTTTGTCTCAGGTCTTTGAAAGTATCTCAGTCTTTCCTTATCTTTCATCTCCTTATCAGTTTTGAGGTTAGTCAGGTATTTTGTAGAATGTCCTTTAATTTAGTTTGTCTCTGTTTTGCTTTTGATAACAGTTGGGGTTGTGGGATTTTGGAAAGAATACCATTGAGATGAATTGCCTTTTCATCACATATCAGAAGGTCATTTTATCAGCATGACTTAATCACTAGTGATGTTAACTTTGATTCTGTGGCCAATTCTGTGTTTTATTCTAAAAGTTTTACATTTTGTATATTGATCTATAATCTATTTCAAGTTAATTTTTTGTTTAAGTAAGAGTTTTGGGTCAGGGTTCTTTTTTTGCAAACAAATGTTCAGTTCCACTATCATTTGTTGAAAAGAGCTTCCTTTTTCCATTGACTGACTTTTATGCCTTTGTCAAAAATCATTTGGCCATATTTGTGTATATATCTGGATGTTCTTGGTTTCTGTAGTTTTAAGTCTTTAATTTAGGTGGTGTAATTCATCCAACTCTTATTTCTCCTTTTCTCACTTGTTTTTTTTGACTTTTCTGGCTCCTTTGTTTTTCTATTTACATTTTAGAATTGGTTTTTTATATCTACAAAAAGTCCTGCTGGGGTGCCTAGGTGGCTCAGTCGTTAAGTGTCTGCCTTTGGCCCAGGTCATGATCCTGGAGTCCTGGGATCTAGCCCTGCATTGGGTTCCCTGCTCAGCAGGGAGCCTGCTTCTCCCTCTCCCACTGTTCCTGCTTGTATTCCTTCTCTTGCTGTGTCTCTGTCAAATAACTAAATAAAGTCTTAAAAAAAAAAAAGTCCTGCTGGAATTTTTTTTTTTTTTTTTAAGATTTTTATTTACTTGACATAGAGAGATTACAAGTAGGCAGAGAGGCAAGTAGAGAGGAGGAAGCAGGCTCCCTGCCGAGCAGAGAGCCTGAAGCGGGCCTTGATCCCAGGAACCTGAGATCATGACCTGAGCTGAAGGCAGAGGCTTAACCCACTGAGCCACCCAGGTGCCCCTGGAATTTTGATTGTAATTGCCTTAAACCTCTAGACAGTTTAGGGAGAACTGATATCTTTGCTATGCAGTCTTTCATTTTATGAACATGGTCTCTCAAGTTAGTTACATCTTCTTTGATTTCTTTCATTAGTGTCTTACTGTTTTCAGCATGTAAATCCTGTATATGTTTTGTCAGACTTTTTTCTCCAGATTTTATTTAAATTCCAGTCAGTTGATATATAGTGTAATGTTAGTTTCAGGAGTAGTATTTAGTAATTCATCACTTACATACAACACCCATTGCTCATCACAACAAGTGCTCACCTTAATACCCATTACCCTCTTAACCCATACCCTTGCTCAGTTCCTCTCCAGCAATCCTGAGTTTGTTCTCTATGGTTGAGTCTGTTCTATGGTTTTCTTCTCTCCTTTTCCCCTCCTCCCCCTATGTTCATCTTTTTCCTTTATTAATATGAGTGAAATCATGTGGTATTTGCCTTTCTCTGACTGACTGTACTTAGCGCAATACACTCTAGGTCCATCTAAGTCATTGCAAATGTCAAAATTTCATTCCTTTTTAGGGCTGAGTAATATTCCTCTGTGTGTGTGTGTGTGTGTGTGTGTGTGTGTGTGTGTGTGTGTGTGTTTATACTCTACAACTTCTTTTTTAAAAATATTTATTTGGCAGGCAGGCAGAGGGAAAGGGAGAAGCAGGCTCCCTGCTGAGCAAGGAGCCCGATATAGGACTTGATCCCAGAACCCTGGGAACTTGACTTAAGCCGAATGCTGATGCTTAACTGACTGAGCCACCAGGTGCCCCTATACCACAACTTCTTTATCCAATCATCAGTCTGTGGACATTTGGGCTCTGCCCATAATTTGCCTATCGTTGGTAATGCTGCCATAAACACATAGGTGCATGTATCCCTTTGAATTGGGTAAATACTTAGTAGTGCAGTTGCTGGATTATAGTGTAGTTCTGTTTTTAACTTTTTGAGGAACCTCCAGACTGTTTTCCAGAGTGACTGTACCAGTTTGCATTCCTGCCAGTTGGTGTAAGTGAGTTCCTTTTTCTCTATATCCTCACCAACATCTGTTCTTTTGTGTGCTGTTTTTTTTTTTTTTTTTTTAGCTGTTTGGACAGGTATGAGGTTATATCTCATTGTAGTTTTGATTTGTATTTCCCTGATGATGAGTGATGTTGAGTATCTTTTCATGTATCTGTTAAGACATTTGTATGCCTTCTTTGGAAAAATGTCTATTCATGTCCTCTGCCCATTTCTTTTTTTTTTTTGATTTTTTATTTATTTCTTATTTTTTTATAAACATATAATGGATTTTTATCCCCAGGGTACAGGTCTGTGAGTCACCAGGTTTACACACTTCACAGCACTCACCATAGCGCATACCCTCCCCAATGTCCATAACCCCACTCCCCCTCTCCCAACCGCCCTCCCCCCAGCAACCCTCAGTTTGTTCTGTGAGATTAAGAGTCACTTATGGTGTGCCTCCCTCCCAATCCCATCTTGTTTCATTTATTCTTCTCCTAACCCCCTAACCCCCATGTTGCATCTCCACGTCCTCATATCAGGGAGATCATATGATAGTTGTCTTTCTCCGATTGACTTATTTCACTAAGCATGATACCCTCTAGTTCCATCCACGTCATCGCAAATGGCAAGATTTCATTTCTTTTGATGGCTGTACAGTATTCCATTGTGTACATATACCACTTCTTCTTTATCCATTCATCTGTTGATGGACATCTAGGTTCTTTCCATAGTTTGGCTATTGTAGACATTTCTGCTATAAACATTCGGGTGCACGTGCCCCTTCGGATCACTACGTTTGTATCTTTAGGGTAAATACCCAGTAGTGCAATTGCTGGGTCATAGGGTAGCTCTATTTTCAACATTTTGAGGAACCTCCATGCTGTTTTCCAGAGTTGTTGCACCAGCTTGCATTCCCACCAATAGTGTAGGAGGGCTCCCCTTTCTCTGCATCCTCTCCAGCATCTGTCATTTCCTGACTTGTTAATTTTAGCCATTCTGACTGGTGTGAGGTGATATCTCATTGTGGTTTTGATTTGTATTTCCCTGATGCCGAGTGATGTGGAGCATCTGGATGTCTTCTTTGCAGAAATGTCTGTTCATGTCCTCTGCCCATTTCTTGATTGGATTGTTTGTTCTTTGGGTGTTGAGTTTGCTAAGTTCCTTATAGATTTTGGATACTAGCCCTTTATCTGATATGTCGTTTGCAAATATCTTCTCCCATTCTGTCAGTTGTCTTTTGGTTTTGTTCACTGTTTCCTTTGCTGTGCAAAAGCTTTTGATCTTGATGAAGTCCTAATAGTTCATTTTTGCCCTTGCTTCCCTTGCCTTTGGCAATGTTCCTAGGAAGATGTTGCTGCGGCTGAGGTCGAAGAGGTTGCTGCCTGTGTTCTCCTCAAGGATTTTGATGGATTCCTTTCTCACATTGAGGTCCTTCATCCATTTTGAGTCTATTTTCGTGTGTGGTGTAAGAAAGTGGTCCAATTTCATTTTTCTGCATGTGGCTGTCCAATTTTCCCAGCACCATTTATTGAAGAGGCTGTCTTTTTTCCATTGGACATTCTTTCCTGCTTTGTCGAAGATTAGTTGACCACAGAGTTGAGGGTCTATTTCTGGGCTCTCTATTCTGTTCCATGGATGTATGTTTCTGTTTTTGTGCGAGTACCATGCTGTCTTGATGATGACCACTTTGTAATAGAGCTTGAAGTCCGGAATTGTGATACCACCAACTTTGGCTTCCTTTTTCAATATTCCTTGGCTATTTGAGGTCTTTTGTGGTTCCATATAAATTTTAGGATTATCTGTTCCATTTCTTTGAAAAAAATGGATGGTATTTTGATAGGGATTGCATTAAATGTGTAGATTGCTTTAGGTAGCATAGACATTTTCACAATATTTATTCTTCCAATCCAGGAGCATGGAACATTTTTCCATTTCTTTGTGTCTTCCTCAGTTTCTTTCATGAGTACTTTATAGTTTTCTGCATATAGATTCTTAGCCTCTTTGGTTAGGTTTATTTCTCGGTATCTTATAGTTTTAGGTGCAATTGTAAATGGGATTGCCTCCTTAATTTCTCTTTCTTCTGTCTTGTTGTTGGTGTAGAGAAATGCAACTGATTTCTGCACATTGATTTTATATCCTGACACTTTACTGAATTCCTATAGAAGTTCTAGCACTTTTGGAGTGGAGTCTTTTGGGTTTTCCACATATAGTATCGTAGTTTGACGACTTCTTTGCCGATTTGGGTGCCTTTAATTTCCTTTTGTTGTCTGATTGCTGAGGCTAGGACTTCTAGTACTGTGTTGAATAGCAGTGGTGATAATGGACATTCCTGCCGTGTTCCTGACCTTAGCGGAAAAGCTTTCAGTTTTTCTCCAATGAGAATGATATTTGCAGTGGGTTTTTCATAGATGGCTTTGATAATATTGAGGTATGTGCCCTCTATCCCTACACTTTGAAGAGTTTTGTTCAGGAAGGGATGCTGTACTTTGTCAAATGCTTTTTCAGCATCTATGGAGAGTATCATATGGTTCTTGTTCTTTCTTTTATTAATGTGTTGTATCACATTGATTTGCGGATGTTGAACCAACCTTGCAGCCCTGGAATAAATCCCACTTGGTCGTGGTGAATAATCCTTCTAATGTAATGTTGAATCCTATTGGCCAGTATTTTGGTGAGAATTTTTGCATCTGTGTTCATCAAGGATATTGGTCTGTGTTTCTCTTTTTTGGTGGGATCCTTGTCTGGTTTTGGGATCAAGGTGATGCTGGCCTCATAAAATGAGTTTGGAAGTTTTCCTTCCATTTCTATTTTTTGGAACAGTTTCAGGAAAATAGGAATTAGTTCTTCTTTAAATGTTTGGTAGAATTCCTCTGGGAAGCCGTCTGGCCCTGGGCTTTTGTTTGTTTGGAGATTTTTGATGACTGCTTCAATCTCCTTACTGGTTATGGGCCTGTTCAGGTTTTCTATTTCTTCCTGGTTCAGTTGTGGTAGTTTATATGTCTCTAGGAATGCATCCATTTCTTCCAGATTGTCCAATTTGTTGGTGTAGAGTTGCTCATAGTATGTTCTTATAATTGTCTGTATTTCTTTGGTGTTAGTTGTGATCTCTCCTCTTTCATTCATGATTTTATTTGGGTCCTTTCTCTTTTCTTTTTGATGAGTCTGGCCAGGGGTTTATCAATCTTATTAATATTTTCAAAGAACCAGCTCCTAGTTTCGTTGATTTGTTCTACTGTTTTTTTTGTTTCTATTTCATTGATTTCTGCTCTGATCTTTATGATTTCTCTTCTCCTGCTGGGTTTAGGGTTTCTTTCTTGTTCTTTCTCCAGGTCCTTTACGTGTAGGGTTAGGTTGTGTACTTGAGACCTTTCTTGTTTCTTGAGAAAGGCTTGTACTGCTATATATTTTCCTCTCAAGACTGTCTTTGCTGTGTCCCACCGATTTTGAACCGTTGTGTTTTCATTATCATTTGTTTCCATGAATTTTTTTCAAATCTTCTTTAATTTCCTGGTTGACCCATTCATTTTTTAGAAGGATGCTGTTTAGTCTCCATGTATTTGGGTTCTTCCAAATTTCCTCTTGTGATTGAGTTCTAGCTTCAGAGCATTGTGGTCTGAAAATATGCAGGGAATGACCCCAATCTTTTGATACCGGTTGAGACCTGATTTTTGACCCAGGATCTGATCTCTTCTGGAGAATGTTCCATGTGCACTAGAGAAGAATGTGTATTCTGTTGCTTTGGGATGAAATGTTCTGAATATATCTGTGATGTCCATCTGGTCCGGTGTGTCATTTAAGGCCTTTATTTCCTTGTTGGTCTTTTGCTTTGATGATCTGTCCATTTCAGTGAGGGGAGTGTTAAAGTCCTACTATTATTGTATTATTGTTGATGTGTTTCTTTGATTTTGTTATTAATTGGTTTATATAGTTGGCTGCTCCTATGTTAGGGGCCCTCTGCCCATTTCTTTCCTTTTTTTTTTTTAATGTAGGAATTGGATGTCAGATTTTTTTTTTTTTTAAGATTTTATTTATTTGAGAGAGAGAGCGAGAGAGAGCACAAACAGGGGCAACAGCAGAGGGAGAAGCAGGCTTCCCGCAGAGAATCCAGATGTGGAGCTCTATCCCAGGACCCTGGGATCATGACTTGAGCTGAAGGCAGATGCGTAACCAACTGAGCCACCCAGGCACCCCTCTTCTGTCCATTTCTTAAGAAATTATTTATTTTGGGTGTTGAGTTTGAAAAGTTCTTTATAGATTATGAATACTAGCCCTTTTTCACATGTCATTTGCAATTATCTTCTCTAATTCTGAAGGTTGCCTTTTAGTTTTGTTGATGGTTTCCTTCACTGTGCATAATCTTTCTCTTGATGAAGTCCCTTTTTTCTCTTTTTTCATTTTTGCTTTTGTTTCTTGTCCCTCAGGAGACATATCTAGGAAAAGGTTGCTACTGCCGATGTCAAAGAGGTTGCTGCTTATCTATGTTCTCTAGGATTTTGATGGTTTCCTGTTTCACGTTAGGTCTTCCATCCATCTTGAATTTATCCTTATGTATGGTATATAATGTGGTCAATTTCATTCTTCTGCATGTTGCTGACCAGTTTTCCCAACACCATTTGTGGTGGGAAGAGTCTGTCTTCTTTTCATTGGATATCCTTTTTTCCTTTGTCGAAGATGAGTTGACTATAGTTGTTGAGTCCATTTTGGGGTTTTTTGTTCTATTCCATTCATCTATGTATCTATTTTTTTTTAAAGATTTTATTTATTTGACAGAGAGAGAGACAGTGAGAGAGTGAAGTCAAGCAGGGGCGTAGGAGAGGGAGAAGCAGGTTTCCCGCTGAGCAGGGAACCCGATGGGGGCTTGATCCCAGGACACTGGGATCATGACCCGAGCCAAAGGCAGGCGCTTAACAACTGAGCCACCCAGGTGCCCCCTGTGTGTCTATTTTTGTGCCAGTACCGTACTGTCTTGATTACTACAACTTTGTAATATGAAGTCTGGAATTGTGATGCCCCCACCTTTGCTTTTCTTTTTCAAGATTGTTTTGGCTTTTTGGGGTCTGTTAGGATTTTTAGGATTCTTTGTTCTATGAAACAATGGATTACTCTATGGAAAATGCTGGTGGTATTTTGATAGTGATTGCATCAACTCTGTAGTTTGCTTTGGGTGGTAATAGACACTTTAACAGTGAATTTTCTTCCAATCTCCATGAGCGTGGAATGTTTTTCCATTTCTTTGTGTCCTCTGATTTCTGTCGTAAGTGTTTCCTTGTTGAATTTCTGCTTAGATGATCTGTCCATTGATGTAAGTGAGGTATTAAAGTTCCCTCCTATATTATGGTATTATTACCAATGAGTCCCTTTATGTTTACTAATGGTTATATGTATTTGGGTGCTCCCAACTTGGCATATGTACACTTGTTAGATCTTGTTGGATTGTCCCCTTTATTATTATATAGGCTTCATCTCTTGTTGCAGTCTTTTATTTAAAATCTAATTTGTCTGATATGACTACTCTGTCTTTCTTTTGATGTCTGTTATCATGATAAATTGTTCTCTGTCCTCTCACTTTCAATCTACCAGTGTCATTAGGTCTATAATGAATCTCTTGTAGGCAGTGTGTAGATGGATCCTTTTTTTTAGCCATTCTGATATCCTAAGTGTTTTGATTGGAGCATTTAGTCCATTTACATTCGGAGTAATTACTGATAGATGTGAATTTAGTGCCATTTTATTGCTTGTTGTTTCTAGAGATTTTCTGTTCCTTTCTAGTGTTTTTGCTTTTGGTCTTTCCCACTCAAAGAGTTCCCTTTAATATTTCTTTCTGGGCTGGTTTAGTGATCAAAAACTCCTTTAGTTTTTGTTTATTTTGGAAACTATCTTTTTTTCTATTCTGAATGACAGCCTTGCTTGGATAGAGTATTCTTGGTTGCATATTTTTCCCGTTCAGCACATTGAGTATATCATGCCAGACCCTTCTGGACTGCCAGTGTCTCTGGAAAGATGTGCTGCTAACCTTATTTGTCTTCCCTTGTAAGTTAGGGACTTGTTTTTGTCCTGCTGCTTTTAGGATTTTTTCTTTATATTTTGCAAATTTAGCTATGGTATTTCTTGGCGTTGGCCTGCCTTTGTTGATTTTATGGGAGTTCTCTGTGCCTCCTGGATTTGAACGTCTGTTTCCTTCCTCAGATTAGGGAGGTTTTCAGCTATCATTTTCTCCAATAAACCTTCTGATACCTTTTCCCTCTCTTCTTCCCTTTCTTCTTTATCATACCTGTGTTGTGAATGTCATTATGCTTTGTGGAGCCACTGAGTTCCCTAAGTCTATATTTGTGATTTAATATTCGTCTTTCCGTCCTCTTCTCACCTTCATTATTTTCCATAATTTTATCTACTATGTCACTTATTCGTTCCTCTGATTTTTCCATCCTTGTGTTCATTACATCCAGTTGGTTTTGAATCTTGGTTATTGCTTTTTTCATTTCAGCCTGACTAGTTTTTAGGTCTTTTATGTCTGTAGTGAGGGACTCCTTATTGTCTTCTATGCTTTTCTCAAGCCCAGCTAGTATCCTTATGATTGTTACTTTAAATTCTTTTTTTTTTTAATTTTTTATATTTTTTTCCATTTTATTTATTTTTTCAGCGTAACAGTATTCATTCTTTTTGCACAACACCCAGTGCTCCATGCAAAACGTGCCCTCCCCATTACCCACCACCTGTTCCCCCAACCTCCCACCCCTGACCCTTCAAAAGCCTCAGGTTGCCCCAACCTCCCACCCCTGACCCTTGAAAACCCTCAGGTTGTTTTTCAGAGTCCATAGTCTCTTATGGTTCGCCTCCCCTCCCCAATGTCCGTAGCCCGCTCCCCCTCTCCCAATCCCACCTCCCCCCAACAACCCCCAGTTTGTTTTGTGAGATTAAGAGTCATTTATGGTTTGTCTCCCTCCCAATCCCATTTTGTTTCATTTACTTTAAATTCTGGATGAGGCGTATTACTTATATCTGTTTAGATTAGATCCTGATGATGACCTTTTCCTGTTCTTTCTTTTGGGCTGAATTCCTCTGTCTTGGCACTTTGTCTAGGTCTCTGTCTTTTCTGTGTTAGGAAAGCCTGTTATGTTTCCTGCTTCTGAGAGTTAGGGGTTTATGAAGAAGAGGTCACGTACTGTTCAGGGCCTGGTGGCTTCAGGATGTGTCTCCATTGTATGCTATGTGCACATTGCCACTGTATTTTGACTGCCCTTTCCCTCAGGTCAGTTCTCTGCAGAGTTTCTTGTTGCCTGAGGAGGAGTGTTTGGATCTTTGCCAGAATGCAGTGAATTTTAACTAGGTGTGCTCTTGTCTACTTGTTAAAAGAGACCTGATAGTATTTCCACTGAAGCTGGAGCTTTGCACACCTCTATGATCAGTAGACATGGTGCTTGTGGGGAGTTTGTGCTGGTCTCCTGGGGAGTTTATTTATTTGAGAAAGCAAGCAAGTGAGCAAGAAAGCACAAGCATGGGGAGCAGCAGAGGGAGTGGGAGAAGTTTGGGCTCGATCCTGGGACCCCGAGATCCTGACCTGAGCTAGGCAGATGCTTAACTGACTGAGCCACCCAGGGTTCCTGTTTCTTGCCTTTTTAAACTGGCTAGGACTTTCATTAAAATATTGAATGGGGGCAGTGAGAGTGGACATTTTTGCCTTGTTCTGATCTCAAAGGGAAAACATTTCGTCCTTTGCCACTAGATGTGCTGTTAGCTGTAGATTTATCATAGATGCTCTTTATCAGGTTGAGAAAATTCCCTTCTATTCCTAGTTTGCTGAGTTTTTATCATGAATAGATGCTCAATTTTGTCAAATACCTTTTCTGTGTAAATTGATACGATTTTTGGATTTCTGAGTACCTTTGTCTTCCCAAGATAAACCCCACGTTTTGTGGTATAATTTATATTTGTGCATATATATATTGCCAAATTTGATAATGCTGTTATTTTGTTGACTATAGTACCTATATTCATGAGGAATATTGGTCTCTAGTTCTTTTAAATAGTAGTTCCTACCCATTTTCTGCCTCCTTCTGCAGTTTCAATTTCCATGGTTTCAGTTCCGAGGTCAACTGCAGTCCAGAAACAAATGGCCTTGTGATGTATCAGAAGGTCAGTAGTAGCCTAGTGCTATACCAAAATGCCTGTATCATTCACCTCACTTGATCTCACCATGTAGGCTTTTTATCATCTCACATCACAAGAAGGATGATTACAATAAGATGTTTTGAGAGAACATTCATATAACTTTTATTACAGTATATTACAATTGTTCCGTTTTATTATTAGTTACTGTTATTAATTTATTACTGTGCCTAGTGTATATCTTAAACTTCATTGTATGTGTGTATAGGAAAAAGCAGTGTATGTAAGGTTTAGTACTATCTGTGGTTTCAGACACCCACTGGAAGTCTTGGCACATGTCCCCCACTAAGAAATGGAGTACTGTATTTTATCTTGATAGCAGGGAAATACTGGCCTTATAATGTGAATTGGGAAGTATTTTGTTCTGTTTTCTGGCAGAGATGATGTAAAATTGGTGTTATCTTTTTTAAATGTTTGGTGGAATTTGCCACTAAAATGATCAGGGTCTGGAGTTTTCATTTCATTGAAGTAGTAATCTCTTCTAGGTGGGCTTTAAGTAGAAGTCCTAGTTCCAGTTCCTTGCGTTAACACCCATGTCCCTGAGGAGCCATTCAAAATAATACAACCTCTGTACTCATTTGGGTTGATGCAATGTCCACGTGCAATGCTTGAATAAATCTAAAGGATATAGAAGAGAGCTGATCTGTGTAGAGATTGGTGACATCGTTGAAAGGATAGGCAGCTTCCTATTCCTGGTGCTTTGTTAGCAAGGACACGGGTGGATGATAACCTGAGTGATAAGCTTATGGAATCATAGTTTCCAGATCTCACTTTATTTATATTTACTAAGGCTGGGATAATTTTGGACATAGATCTGGATACAGGCCAGAGACCATCTCCTCTGGGCTGGCTATACTTTATCAATCTCAGAGTTACATAATTCACATTACCACTGCTGGGCTAAGGTACACGGTGTTTGCACACATAAACAGATTTTCTTTTACAATTCTTAGTTTTTTTAATCTATCAGAGCATGGTCAGTTTGCATACATCTCTGTGAGTCACATTTACAGACTTTTAGCAGCTAAAAGCCTTATCCTATAAAATCACAATCCCTAGTTCTTAGCTATTAGCTATAACCTAGAGTTGATAATCTCCCTGGGTTTCTTCAGTCACCTTATATACTCACTTCTGGCTTTCAGTTCCCTCTTTGTTTCTGTTACCTTTTTTATCTCCTCTTTTTCACCTATGTTTTTAAAAAAATATTGTTACATTTTATAAAGTGTTTTGGTTTGTTTTGGCGGGGAGGTCTCTGTCATGTCAGTCTGCCATGTTGCTTCCATTTTTTTAAAAATTTGATCTTTCTTAAAGATTAGAAGGCCAACAATCAGACTTTCAATAATTATTTGATAATAACCATATTAAAGGCATATGTGTTTTCTTTTATCCATCAAACATTATTTTTAAACATTTACTGGGGTGAGATACTGAGATACCAAGGATAAAATATGATCCCCGGCTCAGTAAACTTTGGGATTAGTAGGGGGCTAGATAAGGGAACGGTGGCAGCAGTATTGATAAATGCTTTCATGGAAGACAGCACAGGGCTTGATACTCACAGGAGGTATCTTTTTCTTTCTTTCTTTTTTTTTTTTTTTTAAGATTTCATTTATTTATTTGACAAAGAGAGAGAGATCACAAGTAGGCAGACAGGCAGGCAGAGGGAGAGGGGGAGGCAGGCTCCCCGTTCAGCAGAGAACCCGATGCGGGGCTAGATCCAAGGACCCTGAGATCATGACCCGAGCCGAAGGCAGACACTAACTGACTGAGCCACCCAGGTGCTCCCATAATGTTCTATACTTGTTTTTTAAATAGAATTTTAAGATTATAACTGTTGCAAACTAAAATTTCACAATTTTCAAGGTAATAAATTATCAGTCATGCTTCTTAGCACTTGAACATACACAGAAGTGTTCATCTATAAACATTTCTTTTTTTAAAAAACTGAAGTTAATACTAAAACAATGAAATTGAAAATTTGATAACTATTATGCAAAATATTCATTTATACCATGCATATACAATTAGTATGGGTTGACCCTGTTGAAATGAGATAAAATTAATGTATGATTAACTTATATTTTGGGGGCATCTAGGTGGCTCAGTTAGTTAAGTGATTGCCTTTGGCCCAGGTCATGGTCCTGGGATCTTGGGATCAAGTCCCCATTGGGCTTTCCTGCTCAGTGGGGAGACTGCTCCTCCTTCTTCTCTAACCTCCCACTCCCCCCCGCTCGTGTTCTTGATTGCTCCCTCTCTCTCTCCGTGAATAAATTTAAAAATCTTTAAAAAAAACCCAAAACATATTTAAAATCAAACTTTACAAAATTAAGTTTTGGCATTTATGGCCATACTCAGTTTTGATAGTTCATCTATCTGCAACTATTTTGAAATCTTGTAATGTCACTTTTTATATTATGCAACTGCCAGTAAGCTCTAAGCCTGTTTAAGTTTTTTAAGGGTATTTTATAAAACTAATCTTTAAAAGATATGTGGGAATGATCAGTTTTTATGGTATAGGCAAGATAATTGATGTTAATGATGTGATTTGTTGGCTACTTCTCCCTACCTTCTTATATACCTCTTACCTTCTAATGGTAGATTCCTGAAACCATAAGTAGAGAGAGATTTATTCCCTTGATTATTGTTCCTTATAAAATAAGTAGTTCTGGAAATGATATAGACATTAACCTAGGAGACATTTATCCCCAAATGTAAATTTGTGAGATCTTTACTGAGCCAAGGTTTTAATAAGAAGGAATCGGGGGCGCCTGGGTGGCTCAGTGAGTTAAAGCCTCTGCCTTCGGCTCAGGTCATGATCGCAGGGTTCTGGGATCAAGCCCCGCATCGGGCTCTCTGCTCTGCGGACAGCCTGCTTCCTCCTCTCTCTCTCTCTGCCTACTTGTGATCTCTGTCTGTCAAATAAATAAACAAAATCTTTAAAAAAAAAAAAAAAAGGAATCGGAGGCAGGATAATGAACCTCTCTATAATCGACACATGTCCACATCCTAAAACCTGTGAATTTAGGTTACATGGCCAGAGGGGATCAAGGGAACAGATGGAATTAGGGTTGCTAATTAGCTGTGTTTAAGATTGGAAGATTTATGCTGGAATATCTGGGTGGGTCCAGTGTAATCACAAGAGTTCTTTTTGTTTTGTTTTGTTTTAGAGAGAGAGAGTGTGTGTGTGTGCTGGAGGATTGGGGAGGATAGTGGCAGAGAGAGAGAATCTTTTTTTTTTTTTTAATATTTTATTTATTTAACAGAGAGAAATCACAACTAGGCAGAGAGGCAGGCAGAGAGAGAGGAGGAAGCAGGCTCCCTGCGGAGCAGAGAGCCCGACGTGGGGCTCGATCCCAGGACCCTGAGATCATGACCCGAGCCGAAGGCAGTGGCTTAATCCACTGAGCCACCCAGGCGCCCCAGAGAGAGAGAATCTTAAGCAGGGTCCATGCCCAGTGTAGAGCCCAACACGGGGCTGTCACAACCCTGAGCTCAAGACCTGAGCCAGAATCAAGAGTCTGACTCAAGAGTTGGACGCTTAACTGATTGAACCACCCAGGCTCTCAATAAGAGTATTTTAAAGTGGAGAAAAGGCAGAAGAGAGTCAGTGTCTGAGTGGTGTAATATGAGAACTTGGCCTGCTATTGCTGGGTTTGAAGAAGGTAGCCAGGAACTAAGGAATGAGGGGAGCCTCTAGAAACGGGGAAAGGGAAGGCATGAATTCCCGCTTTTGAAACTTCCAAAAAGAACTCAACCTTGCTGACGATTTGATTTTAGCATGCTGAGACTTTTGTTGCCCTTCTGACCTATAGAATTATAAGATAATAAATTTGTTTTAAGCCACCAATTTTGTGTTCATTTGTTACAGCAGCAGTATGAAAACAACACAAAAAGTGGGGCCATAAGTGCTGTATGTCTGGGAGGCTCTATTGAGATTGGGAAAATACACTGAAAGTATAGCTGGGTTTAACTCATGATGATTTTTGTCTCTGGTTTTGTGTTTGTCCAGCCTAGTCTTTGGACCTTCAGCTCAACCACACTTTAAGGGAATAGCAGCAACAATGTAAAGAAATGGCCCACAATCTTGTAAATTGTATAGTTGAATAATTATGATGGCTTTATATGTATTTATTTTTATGATTTTAATGGATTTTTTGGATGGCTATAGAAAGAGATATGTGCAAAAGGACCTGATAGTTTTGAGAGAATGGTATTTTAGAGTAGCTCTAAGGGCCTGTAAGATGTTCTTACTCTTTCAAAAGCAGAAATGTTCAGAAGAACATAGTGATGGTGACATAACATAGTTGGCAGTTCCTGGGTACCTGGGTGGCTCAGTGGGTTAAAGCCTCTGCCTTCAGCTCAGGTCATGATCCCAGGGTCCTGGGATTGAGCCCCACATCGGGCTCTCTGCTCAGCAGGGAGCCTGCTTCCTCCTCTCTCTCTGCCTGCCTCTCTGCCTACTTGTGATCTCTGTCAAATAAATAAATAAAATCTTAAAAAAAAAAAAGAACATAGTTGGCAGTTCCTTCTCTGCAAAAAGAAAAAAAAAGCATAAAACTGGAAAATATTGGCAAAACAACTACTTTAGGGTACTGAAAATTACCCAAAGGCAGACAACAAATTGAGAAGCATTTATTTTTGAAAAATCACTGGTGTTTCATTTAAGATAAATGGATACCCTGGCCCTTTTGCCTGTGACTGTTTATACCACTGCCTGTCTTTTCCCCAGTCTCTGTTGGTGAGAACTGTGGCTTCCCAGCCTACCCTGGTCATGAAAACCACCGTTCTGTTGGCTGATGAGCAGACTTGATCTGGGTAAAGGGCAAAAACCTGTAGCTCTGCCATCTAAGAGTGGTGGACTTGATTGAGCACGGATGGATGAGGAAAAGCTGTATCTGAACTAAGCTGAGATTGTAGTTCTCGTCAAGGCATTTGGTGGGTTAGTCAGAAATTTAATGGGGACATACTATATATATGAGAGCCATAGAAGAGTTGAATATACTTTCTACACTTCCCTGTATCATAGGGAGACTATGTAGGTGCAGGAGAGATGTAAGAAAACCCAAACTTAAGAACTGGTTGCAACTTTAAATGCCCCTACACCTCTTTCCAGCAGATCAGTCACAGAAAATGAAAGTCTCATAGGCTCAAGTGTTTGAGCATATTCTTTACCTCAGTTACTGTCTCACCACAAAGCAGTATTGATAGTGGGTAGCCCCAGGGAGCCAGGCTAAGAACAGTAAAATAGTTGACTAGAGACACCAGTAGTTGAATATCTTGGGAAAGACAGATCGTACAGTTTAAATCTTGACAAGTTACTAGATATAAGCAAAGAACCCTCAGAAAAGTTACACTTGGTTTTATTGTATTATCTTAATGTAGTTTTCAACAACAAATTACTAGGTATACAGGGTCACACAGGAAAAATGTGACCCATATGTAAGTGGGAAAAAAGTAGAAATTGGGACTCTTAATGGGATTGAGCCATAACTTCAAAGTGGTTATAAGTATGTTAAAAAAAAATTGAAGGAAGTATATTCAGAGAATTAAAAATGTGCTACCAATGAGTCAAATTGGAAATCTCAGTAAACTATAATGAAGAGCCAGATGGAAATCTTAGAGTTTAAAAGTATAACTGAAATAAACTTTCACCAGATAAACTCAAAAGCAGATCTGAGAAGTCAGAAGAAAGAGTTGGATTTGAAAGATTAATAGAAGTTATTCAATCCAAAAAAAAAAAAAAAAAAAACCAGAAAGAAAAAGAATAGATAAAAATGAACAGAACTTAGGATATCTGGGGGTCAGTATCAGGTGTTCCAAAGCATACAGGTAATAATGGGTGTTCCAGATGAAAAGAGAGAAGGGGGAGGGGGGAAATGCTCAAAGAAATAATGACTGAAAACGTCGTAGATTTGATGAAAAAAAAAATACTTATTTATGGACCCAGGACTCTCAGTGAATCCCAGGTAGGATAAACATAGCAAACCAAATCTAGACATATTATTGTCAACGTGCTGAAACCCAAAGCAAAGAGAACCTTAAAAGCAGCAGGAGAAAAATGACTTGTGATATACAAAAGAAAAATACTATTTGCTGACAAAAACATTGGAGGCTAGAGGGCAGTGCAATGACATATTGAGTATTGAAAGAAATAACTGTATTGAAAGAAAAAATTGCTAGCCAAGAATTCTATATCCAACAAAACTGTCTTTCAAAATATAAAGATGAAATAACAACATTGTTATATAAACAAAGGCAGAGAATTCATTGCCAGGAGACCTACCTTATAGTCAATATTAAAGAGATTGTAACTTGGATATATAGGAAGGAATGAAGAGCATTGGAAAAACTCTAGTAAATACAAAAGGGATATTCTTTTAATTAACAAAGCTCTTAAGATTGCTTAAGCAACAACTATAACTTTTATAATTTTTATAATTTTTTATAATTTTATAATTAATTTTATAATTAATTATAATTAAGCAATAATTATAACATGTTGGGTTTACAACCTGGGTAAGTGTAAGGTATATGGCAGTATTGCACAAAGGAAGAGGGGAGGAAATGGAGCTATACTGTGTAAAATTGCTATGTTAATCTGAATAGATTATAAGTTAAAGGTACAGATTGCAATATCCAAGGATGTCTGGGAGGATGAAAGTGAAAAAAGAAATTGTCTCTCGAACACCTCCATTTTTTCAGGTATATTGTACATGTTAGAAATAATTATGTCCAAGAGATCTTTTTATTTATCATTACTGTTTTTGGTGATCCAAATATATATGCATATACATATATGCATATATATATATATTTGGTGATCCAAATATATATGCATACATTCTTTACACTATTTGAAGAAGCTCTGAATATATTTCTTTTTTTGTGGAGGAGGGACAGAAGGAGAGAGGAGAGAATCTTAAGCAGGCTCCACACCCAGCACAGAACCTGACATGAGGCTCAGTCCTAAAACCCTCATGACCTGAGCTCAAAGCAAGAGTTGGACCCTTAACTGACTGAGCCACCCAGCTGTCCCTGAATGTATTTCTTTCTAAAATAAGAAAGAAACTCTTACATGTAAGAGATGTAAAATGGTAGCAGTCAGAGTTGGTGGTTTGTTTTTATGATTTTCCTATGCAATATAAATAACAGGCACAACAAATATTGGCTATTTGTTGTTGCTTTCAGTCTTTGTTGGAACAAGAAAGGAAAATGTATTTTAGAACAAAATAGATAAAAATGAATGATTATTCTACCTTTCTTAGTTGGAAAATGTGATACAAAGGCACATTTATATTTAAATTTAGTATTCAGCATGAACATGTGTAATCTGTTAGATAAAACAGTTCTATTATTAAAAATTACCATAGTGGGATTTTTACTTCTTTTGATATGTTTGAGTGCCTCATAAACTTAAATTACTAGAGTAGATATTGTAGGATACGTAAAGATTTATTAATGATACTTACCTTACTATTTTACTCCCCGTTCACTTTTCCCATTCTCTTCTCCCAATCCTTCCTTTTATACACACATAAAAAAGGGGGCTTAAACATCTCATACCTACTAATTTTGGATAGCCAAGCAGGAAATCTTGAGAAATATGGGATATGTCCATCTGGATATTTTATGAGTATGTGTTACATGTATATGTTTTTGTGCTTTTTTGAGTTGTGAAATTTTTCATAAATTAGATTCTGCAATGCGTATTCTGATAAACATTTGTCTTAGCATCTCATGATTGCTTTTATGTCAGTGAACTTTTTTTAATACCTTGTTATTTTTAAAAATATTTTATTTATTTGACACAGAAAGAGAGATCACAAGTAGGCAGAGAAGCAAGCAGAGATAGAGGGGAAAGCAGGCTCCCTGCTGAGCCGAGGGCCTCATGTGGGGCTTGATCCTAGGACCCTGGTATCATGACCTGAGCCGAAGGCAGACGCTCAACCCACTGAGCCACCAGGCACCCCATACCTTGTTATTTTTTTAATGATGTCAAGTATCATGTAGTATGAGAGTGTTCTGTAATTATTTACCCATTTTTTCCCACTGAAGGATATTTAAGTTGTTTTTAGTTTTTACAGTTAAACTGTTACAGTGAACATCATTATGCATAAAGGTATACCTCATTTTTGCGCTTTGTTTTATTGTATTTTGTAGATACTGCCTCGTTTACAAATTGAAAGTTTATAGCAACCCTGTGTTGAGCAAGTCCATTTCTGCAATTCTGTTTTTCTGGTATTCACTTCTGGTCTCTGTGTCATATTTTGATAGTTCCTGTAGTATTTCAAACTTTTTCATTATTCTCTTTGTTATTGTAATCTGTGATTGCTGAAATCTCAGAAGATTGTTAGCATTTATTAGTAATAAATTATTTTTTATTTAAGATATTTATACTTTTTTTGACACAATGCTGTTGGCATACTTAATAGACTACAGTATAGTATAGAAAAAAATTTTATATGCATTGAGAAACTGAAAAAGTCATTATACATGCTTGATTTTGATATCTGCTTTATTGTGGTAGTCTGCAACTGAACCCACAGTATCTTCAAGGTATGCCTATATAGCTTTGTGCATGTGTATGAATGTTTTTGTAAAATAGATATAAAGAAATATAATTAGTTCAAAGTTTGTGAATTTTACATTTTGATATAGCCTGCCTTTTTGTTCTCCAAATGTTTTAAAGGTTTATACCACCATTTGTGTCATGTCCCAAACTCTTGTCGATACTGGATCTTAACCAATATTTTATATTTTTTTGCCAATTAAATTGGTAAACAGTGATTATCTCTTCTTTTAATTTTATTTTCCTAATCACCAATAAGTTGAACATCTTTGAATAGAATTCTTATCTGTTGATACTGCTTATTCTTTAAAATATGTATCAGTTTTGCTCATTTAATTTTTTTGTTATGGTAAAACAACAAAATTTACTATTTTAACCATTTTTTAAGTGTACACTGGTGTTTAGTACATTAATATTTTTGTGCAGCCATCACCAGTATTCATCTCCAGAGCTTTTCAAGCATCCCATACTGAAACTCTGTACCCATTAAATGATAACTCAACCCTTCACCCACCAGGCCCTGTAACCACTGTTCTTTGTTCTGTCTCTGTAAGTTTGACTATTCTGTGTAACTCATGTAAATGTAATCTTACGGTATTCATCCTTTTGCGACTGCCTTATTTCACTTAGCATCAAGTCTTCAAGCCGTTTGTTGTAGCATGTTATCAGAAGTTCCTTCAATATTTCACTGTATTCACATATCACATTTTGTGTATCCATTAATCTGTTGATAGACATTTGGATTGTTTTTGCCTTTTGGCTTTGTGGATAAGGTGCTGTGAGCAGGCATGTTCAAGTATCCCTTTGTGTCCCTGCTTTTAATTTTTCTGGTTCTATAACCAGATGTGAAAATCTGTAACACAGATGTTCATTCTGTGTCTCAGTTTTTGAAGAATCACTGTACTGTTTTTCCATAGTGGCTGTACTATTTTACATTTGCAGCATTCATGCTCAGTCGTTCTCATTTCCCCATATCCTTGCCAACATTTATGTGTTTTATTTTGCTTTACAATAGCCATCCTAGTGGGTGTGAAGTCATATCTCATTGTGGGTTTCATTTACCTTTTCCTAATTAGTGATGTTGACTACATCCTTTAATGTGCTTATTTTCCTCTTGTGTATGTTTTTTGGACTAGTGTCTATTCATGTCCTTTGTTCACTTTTTAATCTGGTTGCTTGTTTTTTGTTACTGATTTTTCTCATCTTTTAAAAGCTTCCACTTAATGTTTGCTTAGTTGAAGTCATTCTCAAGCCTCAAGTAGGTCTAGTACAGATAGATCAGATATATATATAGATAGATATTATCTTCAAAGATAATAATAGTATCTGGGAAAATACATTAGAATTCAGAGAAGAGAGCATATTTAACAGGAGTGATGGGGGTAGTATTTGATGTAAATCTTCAAAGAAAGTATCAGTCAGATACTAATAGAATGAGGGAAAACATTAGAGGAAACAAAGGCATAGAGGACACAGTTAATTTTATTGCATATAAACAGAAAGTTCAGTTTGGCTTATTTGTTGTATTGGGAGTATACACTGGCACAGTTTGTGTGTGTGTGTAGAGGGAGAAGATGGTTTGGCAGCAGCTATAACAGATACAGATGTTCTTTTATCCAGCAACTTATGGGAGTTTATCCTATAGTTATATTTATAGAAATAGATAGTAGTAGTATTGTTGGCAGTGGCATAAAACTGGAGAGAGAGTACTGATGAGTAGGGGATTACCCTATTATAATCTTATTTGAGGCTAGGTTGAATACATAGATAGATTATTTCTGGAAGAATAACCAAGAACAGTTGACAGTGGTTTCACTGTAGTGTGGGTGATGGCATGGGAAAAAATGTTCGCTTATTTTGTTTTCTTTCTTCCAGGACATTAAAAAAAGAGCAAAGTATATTTTTAAAGACCTTTAGAGCTGAAAATTCATAGCTCTGGATTCTTTCCAGTATTTAATGCCATTTCTGTATAACTAATTTTTTTTTAAAGATTTTATTTATTTATTTGACAGAGAGAGATCATAAGTAGGCAGAGAGGCAGACAGAGAGAGTGAGAGGGAAGCAGGCTCCCCGCTGAGCAGAGAGCCCGACGCGGGACTCGATCCCAAGACCCTGAGATCATGACCTGAGCCGAAGGCAACAGCTTAAACCACTGAGCCACCCAGGCGCCCCTGTATAACTAATTTTTGATTTCAGGAGTAGGAGGATGAAGGCAAGATGAGAAGATGAACTACATTTTTGTCATCTAAACAATAAATAGATTATGGGTTGGACTGTGTATTTTTTTTTTATCTTTATCACTGTTTGTGGGATTTCTTGAGAATGTTTGTAAAAATAAGCCTTCACAGCTCTACATATCCAGCATTAAAATAAATTAGACAAATGGGTAATGCCTTTCATAAATTAATTTTTAAAATATTAGATAAAAATACATTTAGGAGTGACTAGAACAGGAATTTTCAATAGGTAAAATCACTAACGTGACCTTGTATTTTTGTAAAGTTTGGCCACAAATTTGTGGTATTTAAAGGCCTTGACAACTAAATTAGAGGTTTTCATTTTTGTAAGATACTGTACCAAGAGTAAGTCATTCTCTGATTATTTTGTGGCTCCTATCTGCTGTGTGTTACTAAGCAGAAGAGTATAAGAATTTGTTGGAGCACCAGCGTGGCTCAGTCATTTAAGCATTGACTCTTGATTTTGGCTCAGGTCATGATCTCAGGGTTGGGAGATTGAACCCTGCTTCAGGCTCAGTGCTGGGGGTTGTGCCTGCTTAAAATTCTCTCCCTCTCTCTGCTGCTCCCTTACCCTCTCTCCCCTTCTGTTAAAAAAAGAAAACAAAACAAAAACCAACAATATAATAATAAACCCTTAATTGAGTAAACCACGTTTTCACATTTAGATAGCACAAATACATGATGGCTGATAATTATCTTCCTCCCATTTGGGGGAATCTTTCCATGTCAGTGGACTTAATGTTATCTGCTAACTAAAGCAAGATTTCAGTCTTGGAAACTAAACTTTAAGGCAGAACTGTTAATGCTTTTTCTTTTTGATTTCAGCAAATTGCTTTTAATTTTTCAAGAATTGAGAGGAATTTGGTGAATAATGGAAGTCTTTCACTAAATGAAGGAAATTCATGTTATTTGTCAGTTCAGTTGCCATTGAAAAAAAAGAGAAACACCTGTATCTCAGACATGACTTGCTAAACTTCAGGGAAATTTTTTCAGATTTTTCAAACAATGGTTTTGTATTCTGAAGTTTTCTCTGTTTAATGGCAGTGATTCTTTTTTTTAAAGGTATGGACTGCGGGAGTTTGTGGTGATTGCCCCTGCTGCAAACCATGATGCAGTTCTCAGTGAATCTAAGTGCAATCTTCTTCTGAGTTCTGTGTCTATTGCTTTGGGAAACACTGGCTGGTAGGTGGACATTTTGAAAAACCTAGACAATGAATTAAAAACTATTTTTAATTATAATTTATGAAGGAAAATGGTTCCTAAGTTAGATTTTAAAAAATAAATTCTTATTGTTCCTACTTGTGCATTATTATATTAGAATATCATATAGAAGGACAAACTCAAAACCTTTAGTGAGTGCATTTCTAAAGGGAAATTTACTGAAATAGTCAATGAATATTTGAAATGAAGAGTAAATTGTGCTCTTTTTGTGTTTTGCTTTCAGATGTTTAGTTTATTTAAATTTTACAAAATCTAATTTTCACACTTAAAAATGGACCCTTGTCAACCTCAGCTGAGATTGCCCATGTCATATGGCTCAAACTTTTTGCTGCTTTGTGTATGTCTGTAAATGACTGAAAATGCTTAGAGTATTGATTTTGGGGTTACAGATAAATTTTAGGAAGTAGGCTTATTTGCAGATATGCAAATCTGTGAATAATAAGGATTGGCTCTGTCTTCAAATGATAAAAAATACCATTAATGTTGGTTTGATTTGTATTGTTTCATATCTGTGAATCAAATTTTATTTTGCCTTTGAAAGGCTAATATGATACTGATGCTGGCAGGCCTGATCTGGACCCAGAGAGGGTCCCTCAGGACCATCTGAGGGGGGTCCCTGGATGTGTGCAGGATAGAAATCAAATGTGAACCAGCAGGAGATGAAAGCAGTGTTTATTAAAGGCATAGAGAGAGTGCAGGTAGAGTATCTGAGAGACTCAGGAAAGGAGGAAGTCTCATCTTTGCTGGGGTGTGGGGTTTCTGTTGAGGATCATGGTCTGGTGTATGTGCCCTCTCAGGCATCCAGGAACTGGTTAGAACAAAGGCGAGGGCCCTGTGTTATTCCTTGGAGCCAGGGTGTCTTGGCATGGAGATGCCTAGTGCTAGTGGTCCAGAATGTGCATATATAGCTTTGTCTGGTCATTCTCACCTGGTCCTTCCTTAAATGTTATCTGTTCTAAAGAAATCATTAACTCCTTGTCTCTTACAAGGAGGACACAAACTACTGAGGCATGTGTAAAGTAGGGGTGCAACTCCTAGCAAGAATAGAAGCAATAAAAGGAGAAAAAAGATTTTTATGGAGTCCTTCAGTTTCCCTATCTCAGTATGATCGTTTTTATTCAAGAAAATTTTCATTGTGCCTTTTTTTACTTTCAGCTATTATAAAACAATTTTCTGAATATAAAGTGCCATTAGATGATCATTTCTTAAGCTTATTAGTGTAAGGAGAAAAGAAACTAACAGTGTCTCTTATAAGTCTCATAAGTGATCCTTGCATAGTGTTTTTAAATATTTGAGATTAAAGTAATGGGGAAATCTTTAGTTTTAGGAATTACTCAGTGTTTAATGAACTTAAAGTCTGTTCCTATTTAATTATGTCTTACAGCCAGGTGCCACTCTTTGTGCAAATTCATCACAAATGGCGAAGAATGTATGTGGGCGAATGTCAGGGTCATGGTGTACGAACTGATTTTGAAATGGTTCATCTTCGAAAAGTGCCAAATCAGTACACTCATTTATCAGGTCTGCTGGATATCTTCAAATCAAAGATTGTGAGTTTGTATTGATATTGTCAGTCTTCTCTGGGATCCAGATGAAAGTGACAATTTGGTAATTTTATTGAGTACGTAGAAACATTGATGTAATTATGTGAAAGAAAGATATAATTGACTATGTATGTTCAAAGAAACAGGATGCAGTTAGATTTTTAGTGTGCTAATGCTAAAGAACAACTAATTAAAATAATTTTTTTCAGTTTGTTAACATTTATTTACTATGTTACCTCTTTCTACTCCTTCTCTAAAAGTAAAACAGTTGGCCCTTGAACAATACAGGGCTTGGGGCCTTAACATTGCACCTCCCCCGTGAAGTAAAAAATATACTTTTAACATCTGACTCCCCAAAACTTGATTATCATTAGCCTGCTGTTGACTGGAAGCTACATCATTAACATAACACTTGATTAACATATATTTTGTGTGTTATATGTATTATATATCATATTCTTAAAGTAAGCTGGAGATAATAAAATGTTACTAAGAATATTGTAAGCAAAAGAAAACACATTTATAGCACTGTACTGTAAAAAGCTCATCTGTAAGTGGACCTGCATAGTTCAGACCCATGTTCAGGGGTCAGCTATTGCCACACTACCCAGATGAGCGTGCTTCAGGTAGCTGCCTGTTCGGGATTTTGCCTGTGAGCTCCTTGACGTCTCAACACTTTTGGTTCTGAATTGTCTCCCTCCCCACCCCAAATCTTCATTTTATTTGATTTTTAGGATTAACATGGCTTATATTTTATGACTGAGAGCAATAAGGCTAAATGGAAGGTACTTAGTACTTCCTTGGTGTTCCATAAAAACACTACCACAGAGATATGGAGGACTTACCTGTGTTACTCTGGAGGATGAAATTAGGATTTAAGTCGAGGAGCTGTTAGAAAGAGAGCAAAGCCAGATGGGGGTCTTCCACTTAGAGAAATATTTCTTACGGGCTTAAGTTGACCCATCTCACTGATGTGATCATACCAAACTGATGGCAGGTGTCTCCTGGTATGATACTTTGAACAGAATATATTATCACCTGTATTGCATTCCTGTCTGAAGTGTTTAACTTAAGTCAACACGTGCAGGAACAATCTCATATTTCCAAACTGAGCCATATTTTGCAAAGTAACTGGCTTTGACCCTTCAAAAAAGTCAGTATCATAATTGGCAAAACAAAGATTGGTAGCTGTTTAAATTAAGGAAGATTAAAGTGACATAACAGCTAAATGCAATGCAAAAAACAAAATAGCCAAAAAGGATATGATAGGGACAATTTTAGTATGGACTATATGTTAAAAAATAGTGTCAGTATTACAATTCTTGAGTATGACATTTGTTTTATGGTAATTACATATATTTTACAGAGTTCCAGGTATGTATGTAATTTTTTTTCAAAAACTTTGACAAGCTTTAAGTACTGCGTCATTCTGTATGTGTTTTGAGAAATATTTGAAAAAGATAAGTATGTATATATTTCTGTTCCATTTGTTTCCCTTTGCTCTCTCACCAGAAGTCTTTAATTGTATATTTTTATATCAGGTTTCTGGTCAGACGCAAATATTAATACTTTATTCCTTCTTCAAAAACATTAGTGAACATTATTTTCTTAGATCTTTCATGTCCCTTATGTAGCTCAACTTCTCTTTACTGAATCTAGGGATCACATTGATATGTGAAGCCTAACTTAGATGATGACAATCTGCTAGTTGTACTTCCAATGAAAAGTGTTCTTAATCAGTTCATCACATCATCTGGCAGAACTTTCACAAAACTCACTCACCTAGATATGAAATACCCCTCAAAATTATTATTATTATTTTTTAAAGTAGGTTGCATACACAATGTGGAGCTTGAACTCATGACCCTGAAATCAAGAGTCATGTTCTCTACTGGCTGAGCCAGCCAGGTGCCCCTCAAAATTGATTTGATAAGAGTTGAACTTAAAATAATTAAGAGTTGTTTGGGTACTTTAGGGGTTTTACATAGCTAAAGCTACCCAGTATGTAACGCTTCTGTTACATATCTCTAAAGCTATCTTTATAAAAATTACTGTTTAACACCTGCTTGCAATGTTCCATAATACCCACCCTTCACTGGAAGTTTATGTCATTTTTGCAAAGATCTAATTTATTAGAAAAGGTTTCCTTCTGGGGTGTCTGGGTGCCTCAGTTGGTTAAGAGTCTGCCTTCGGCTCAGGTCATGATCTCAGAGACCTGGGATCAAGTCCCGGATTGGGCTCCCTGCTCAGCAGGGAGTCTGCTTCTTCTCCCACTTGGTCGCTCATGTTCTCTCTCTCTCTCTCTCTCTCTCAAATAAATAAATAAAATCTTTAAAAAAAAAAAGGCTTCCTTCTGGTAGGGGTGGGGAGGTCAGTTTTGCCCTTTGGGATACATTAAATTTAAATTCTGCCATAATCCTCTAAGTATGTGAAAATTCATACTCTAGTCTTTTTTCATTTAGACATTCTTCTTTCTTTCAGATGTTCTTTAAATATCATGGTTTTGTACTCTTAAATGTTGATTTGGATATTTGTTTTGGAACTATATTCCTTTATGTTTTGTAGAAATTTTGTTTGCAGGCTCTTTTAGAATGAATGTTTTATCTAAAATTTTTAACTGTCTTTCCCATCCTCCCTTGTGGCTCTGTAATTGTGGTTGCTCCATACCTGCAGGAGATTTCAGAACTGGGTTTTAAAATGGTGTTTGGAGACTTTTGCTCTGTGGTGATATTAGGAGTGTTGCGTATCTGGTTTTGGAATTATTGGATTGCTTGCTTAGATTATGAGAGTATTTTACCCCCCTCACTCAGTAACTTTCCCCACCCTATAACTTCTGGCAAAGTTAACTTTGCCAAGCAGGTGTGCCCTGCCCCAGTGTTTGCCTTAAGAAGAGTCTTGAAGGGTGCCTGGGTGGCTTAGTTGGTTAAGCATCTGCCTTCGGCTCAGGTCATGATCTCTGGGTCCTGGGATAGAGTCCTGCATTGGGCTCTCTTCTCAGCGGGGAGTCTACTTCTCCCTCCCTCTGCCTACTCGTGATCTCTCTCTCTCTCTCTCTCTCTCTCTGTCAAATAAATAAATAAAACCATTAAAGAGAAGAAGAAGAGTCTTGCAGTGCACTCACTCTGGGCAGAGTTGAACTTCCAGTTCCACTTAATACAGTCTGTAATCCTAGGCGTTCATTGCCTTCTTCCACATCCAGAATTCAGCAGGCATGTGCCTTTAGCCCCACTTAAAACTTGGGATTTTGTGTACCTTTTCGAGGGCCCAGAAAGATATATTTATGTCATGTTTGGTCCTAGGTATTCCTTTCTGGTTATCTCTTCTATATTTATCTGTGTTGTGCTGTGTAACTGGAGCAGAGGTTATGTGTCAAAGCAACTTTGTTACAGTTTTTAGACTATTTGTATCTTATGGGTGAACACTCATTTAATATCCTCACTTGACTGAGAAGTCTGTTACTCCTGACTAGCCAGTATCTTACCTTGCTTCTCTAGGACACAGCAGCCCAAAACTGAATTATCTTTTTTGGTGGCAGCCGCCTTGTATTTTGACTTTAGATTGAGTTTGTATTTGGTTAAAACTACTAGTGAAATTTATAGATGCTGCTACTGAGTAACGTATTTTCCCCCTCCTAATCTGCAGCATCAGCAACACCTGGTAACTGGTTGGATATGCAGAATACTCTTGAATTTATAGTTTCCCATGATCCATAGGTGATTCCTTTCATATTTAAGTCTTATTCCACATTAATGTAGTTGAACTATTATTAAGGCAAGCTGAGATCATAGGATGTTTAGATGATATTAATTTTCATGATTTTTAATGAAGGTAAAGATGAATCTAAATTTTCTGTTAACTGATTCATTAATGTATTTTGCATGAGTGGCCATTTGTCTTAGTCTAAAATTATGGTTAAATATTCAAGACTGGCTTTAATTTGAATTTATTTTCATTTAAAAGAAAGAAAAGACATCATCTCTTACTTTATAATAGTTTCACTTATTTAAAAAATCAGATTTTCTTCACATTCATTATGGCTGAGCAGAATAGTAAGAAATATATATTATCTTTTTAAAAATTAACATATAATGTATTATTTGCTTCAGGGGTATTGGTCTGTCAGTCATCAGTGTTACACAATTCACAGCACTCACCATAGTACATACCCTCCCCAGTGTCTATAACCCAGCTACCCTATCCCTACCCTGCAACCCTCCAGCAACCCTCAGTTTGTTTCATGAGATAAAGAGTGTCTTACAGTTTGTCTCCCTCCCAATTCCATCTCGTTTCATTTTTTCCCTCCCTGTCCCCCACGGCCCCCTGCCCTGACTCTCAAATTCCTCATATCAGAAGGAAATTATATTTGTGTAATTGAAATTGTTAAAAATATTTTGAAGGAGCATTTACTTTGTTTCCAGGTAGTGGTTTATTTATTTATTTGTTTTTTAAAAGATTTATTTATTTTGGAGTGAGAGCAAGAGTGCCAGTGAGCATGAGCTTGGGGAGGGACAGAAGGGGAGAGAGAGGGACAGGCAGCCTCCATGCTAAGTGGGGAACCCAGGGATCTGACATGGGCTTAATGCAGAGCTGGGCCTGAGACACAAGGGGCTCAATCTCAGGATCCTGAGATCATATTCTGAGCTGAAATCAAGAGTCAAGAGGCTTAACCCCTGACCCACCTATGCGGTCCTCCAGTTAGTAATTTAAACAGCTTCATGTTCATGTAATTTGCTCTCTGGCATTGTTTTTGAAACACTTTTTTTCTTTTTATAAAGCTGTATGATACTGTCTTTGCATTTATTTCCTAGGGATGTCCTTTAACTCCTTTGCCTCCAGTTAGTATTGCTATTCGCTTTACATATGTACTTCAGGATTGGCAGCAGTATTTTTGGCCTCAGCAACCTCCAGGTGAGATAATTTAAGAGTATATTTAACTTACTGAATATAAATGGAAAAGAAAATATATTCAGAAACTAAACTTATTTAACAGTGTGTTTCAAGTATTTTAAATTTGAAATGTTTGTAATTCATTCTAAATGCAGTATTGCTGATTTCATTGCCTTTATCATTTTTTTTCTCTTGAAAAAAGCTCTGAAGTTTGTTCCAGAGACAGCATAACTCTATATGTGACAATCTGTCTTTGAAAGCTAACATTATTTATAAAGCATTCCCCTGCTGTGGAACATCATGTGCTACAAATTAGTATGTAGTGAATGATTAAAATGTCTGTTTTTAGACTGTAATAACAGAAGCCACCCTCATAAGCTGAGAACCTTATGGAAAGTAGAGATTGAGGAAGAGTGCTAAATAAGGAAAGCAAAAAAGAGAGAAAAAAAGTGTATATACACATGTACTTATGATGGGTAGAGCTCTAGAATATTTTACTTTAGCTTGCTTTTGATGTAATTAAAATCAATTTACCCTTTTAGCCATAAAGCAATATATACTAATATATGGATTCATTCAGTAATCATTAATTATTAGCCTATAATGGGCTGATGTTTCGGCTGTAGGTATAAACAAGACATTACCTAAGTTGTAGAAAAGTTCACTCTACTGGACATATAGCCTAATTAAGTGAGTGTTTGGTTCCTGGGTGTTTCTCTCACATAGAAGTATAATTATATTCAAGTATATCTAATAAGAAATGTAATACAAACTTATAAATAATTACAGGGATTTTACTAGCCTGAAAACATTTTTCACTCTACCTCCCTCAGAGGAAAATAAATCAGAATAAAACAATATTCTTTACTGTTTTTGTTCCAAGTAGTTGGTTATTTATAGAATGGAAAATCGGTAGTTTTGGAATGATATTAGAATTAATGTAGTACATCCTTAGGCTTTGGTAGTTATATATGCTGTCAGTATTTTATTTATGTATCACAGAATAATTTGAAATTCTAATGTACAATATAAGAATTACAACTAAAGTATAGCAAAGGGAAATAAAAGCTAAGCTGAGAAAGTAGAAGTAAGACTCAAATGTTCATTTTGGTAATTTTAGTTTCCAGATAGTACCCTTTAGATAATTTGTAACCAGCTTCTCAGTGAAAGTTTCAATTCCTGCCTTCCTTTTCTTTTTTCAAAGGCTACTCTCTTATTAGTCAATTTAAAATAAGTCCCAGGATGATACAGTCTATAGTGATCTAAGAGGAAGCCCAAGAGCCAGAACGTTAGCATTATAATTTTGATTGCCAATAAGGCCTTTTGCCAATTCTTTTTAAATGGTGAGCAAGATATTAATCATCTTCGGGGCACCTGGGTGGCTCAGTGGGTTAAGCTGCTGCCTTCGGCTCAGGTCATGATCTCAGGGTCCTGGGACTGAGTCTCACATCGGGCTCTCTGCTCAGCATGGAGTCTGCTTCCCTCTCTCTCTGTGTCTTCCTCTCTGCCTACTTGTGATCTCTGTCTGTCAAATAAATAAATAAAATCTTTAAAAAAAAAGATATTAATCATCTTCAGTGATTTGAAGACTATAAATTTTTAATATTTTCTCCTATAAAGGAAAGAAGGGATATGAACATGTAATATGGGACACATGCTGTGCTTGGCATTTTATATATTTTTTCATGTAATTATCACTTATCTGTGAGATAGGTGTTATGTTTCTTAGAGAATATATATGTCTTAGAGAATGTAGGTAACTGGCCCAGGGTTACATGATCATCAAATGATAAAGTTTGCTTTCAAATAATGGTCAAACTCCAAATCCCATGATACTTCATTCCATGGTGTTGCTTCTGAACTTTGTGGGTGTGTGGTGTTTTGTTTTGTTTTGTTTTTTTGAGAGGGAGAGAGAGAGAAAAGAGAGAAAGAGAATGGAGGGGCAGAAGGGGAGAAAGCATCTTAAGCAGGCTCCACTCCCAGTGTGGAGCTTGCCATGGGGCTCAAGAGTCGGATGCCTAACTGACTGAGCCACTCTTAGGCCCTGCTTTGGAACTTTTAATTGAATTAAAACTTTTGCACAGTTATGGTCTAGTAATAATTTTTAGCTTATTTATAAAATATGCTTATTACACATTTTGAAGCTCTTAAAAATTCACATCTTATAGTAAAGCTAGTCATTGCAATTTTTACTATTATAAGCATTCTTTAGTTGGAAAAGTAGAATGATACTGACTTGAGAAAATTTACTGAATCAAGTAATTGAGCCATGTTTAATGACTAATTTTAATTTAGTTAGGTTGTAGATAATTGTCAGACATGATTTAGCAAATCTGGGGAATATTCATAAATCTGGGGAATATTCATAACTCAATAATAGACTTTAATTTGTAGAATTCCCAGTATAGTGCAAATAATGAAAAGCAACTAGCTGAATTATTTCAAAGAGAAATAAATCTTTTTGATGTCTTTTAGAAGTGTTTATTAATTCTTTAAAAGGGGTGGAGCTAAGGGGAGTGATTTACTTGCTACATTCTCCTCTAATCTCATATTATTCATAACAGAAAGGAAATTCTTTGTGAACTTAAAATATTTCCATGTACTACCAACTGAAATAAAAATTTATTAATGATAACTAATTTGCTATTCAGAAGTTATTGACCAGCAAAACTGAAGAATGTAGGTTGGTGATTAAATTTTTTTAATACTTGAATAATCTTTCTTTTAGATTATATTAATCACATTCTTAGAAAATGCAAAAAAAATTACAGGATTAATGTTCTCTCAAGCATTATTTAAGGAGTATTTCAAAAGGGTAAAATACAGAATGCTTGGCTTGAATGAAATGCTGTACAAATAGGAACTAATTGTTCTTTTATTATAACATTTTGTTCATTGTAAATGCTTTCATTACAAGCAGTCTAGTTAAAGACTGTTTGCTCTCTAACTTTCTGTGTATGCTCTTGATAGAGGCACGTGTAAATCTATGCTCTCTCAAAGAGCTAACCTAACTAAATTAAATTCTTATTTCTTCATTTTTTGCTGAGTAATGGAAAATTACTTCTTTTGTTTAGATATAGATGCCCTTGTAGGAGGAGAAGTTGGAGGCCTGGAGTTTGGCAAGTTACCATTTGGTGCCTGTGAAGATCCTATAAGGTGGGAATTTCAATCTATCATTTGAAGTATGGGACTTTTTTTTTTTAAGATTTTATTTATTTGAGAGAGAGAGCGCATGTGCAGGAGTAGAGGGGAGGGGCAGAGGGAGAAGCAGACTCCCTGCTGATCAGGGAGCCCGACATGGGGCTCCATCCCAGGACTCTGAAGTCATGAGCCAAGGGAGATGCTTAACTGACTGAGCCACTAAGGCGCCCAAGGACTTACTTTTTAAATTCTATTAATACTGATTTTACTGTGCTTTGTAGCCTTCTGGAATGAGTATAATACCAGAAGCAGACCTACCCCTAACAATCTGTCCATTTGTTGTTTTTCCTTTGTAATTTAGAAATAAAAGAGGCTTTCAAATAATACATAAAATAAGTATATACCACTTATTGATTATTCTTTATAGAAGTGATTCTTGGCCTGCTTTTTGGGAAACATTTTATATATTGAAAAGCACAGAGAATGTCATATATAACAAACTTTCATGTATTCATAACAGAGAATTAACAAATGTTTACATCTTTCCTGACCATTTTTTCCAGATGTACAAATTAAGGCATAAGTCAGACATCTTAGGTTACCCATCTGCTTTTCTAGAAGAGCTACTGACCTTAAAGAAAATTTTGCTTTATAAGAAAATGTAAGACTTGGAAAATTTAATCTCTGAGAGCAAAATATTTGGAAAATATAAATAGTCCTCGTTCAGAAACTGTCTTATTTGTTTAAACTGTTTGGTTAATTAAAAAAATATATACACACACATCCATACCTTCTTTTTTTCTCTTTTTCTTCCTTCCTTCCTTTCTTTCTTGGTATCAAAAATGTGATTATTGGTATGGTTTCCCACTCATCTTGATTCAGGGTGCTTTTAGTGCTGTTTCTGTCTGAAGGAGCATCCTTCTGTAAGCCTTGCTTTTCCTCCTGTAGGTTGGCAAAGCACAAGGAGCAGCCAATGCACAAAACTGTGCATGGCTAAAGATCGTGGTGGTTTTGTAGCCTGGTGGGCCCTTCATGTTCTTGAAGTAGGAATTGGGGCTCTGCACCAGGCACCACTTCTTGTGCTTCCAAATCTTCTCTTCCAGGGACGGATGAAGGAGGTTCTATGCCAGTGGCATGTTGTTGTGGGGAGATTTTCACGTCCACAAAGGGCATACATACATTCTTAATACTCTTACATAGAAGTGGGAGATGAACCATGAGAGACTGTGGACTCTGAGAAACAAACTGAGAGTTTCAGAAGGGAGGGGGGTGGGGAGATGGGAGAGCCTGGTGGTGGGTATTAAGGAGGGCACATATTGCATGGAGCACTGGATGTGGTGCATAAACAATGAATCTTGGAACACTGAAAAAAGAAAATAAAATTAAAAAATACTTTAAACTTAAAATCACTCAAGGAAAAGATAAAATAAGTATCTTTTGTAATATTTATTTTATGTGCTAGGCACTATGCTGAATTAGGAAGATATAGAAGTAAATAAAACATTTTCTGGCTTCTTGGCACTTAGAGTCTGAGTGAAGGAAATGGACAAAACAATCACCTAAATAAGTGTACAGTTACAAGCTGTGGGTACTTTGAAGGAAATGTACAGGTTATAGTAACAGTAAAATGAGAAACTAATTTGGATTGGGATGCCATCAGGAAAGTGTTCTGAAAGGAAGTGTCTCAGTTAGGGAAGAGTTAGCCAGGCAGAAAGAGAGAGAATTACCATTGCAGGTGTAATGAAGAGCCTGTGTAATTGCAGGGAAGAGTTTGGCAAGTTTACCAGAGGATAAAGAAGGTGGCCATCATGGCATAGTAAACAAGGGAGAAATGGTGTATTTGTGGCCCTTCAGCTGGTTCATTCATTAGATTTTGGTTAGAGAAAATTTTAGGGAGAGAGAATAAAATTGACCTGGTAATAGAAATGTGAAGGAATTAGTTATTAAATATTTCTTAATTTTAAATCACGATGAGGAATCAGCAAGAGAAATAGATGATCGAAGAAGAGTACAAAAATAATTTGGGGGTGAGATGGTGTATTTGGTAGACCATTTAAGTCACCTGGTGGTTAGCAAATGCTGTGGGCATGCACAATGCTTTTGAAAAGGAATCTTTGATGGTAGAAGAGGAAATGAGGCATTTTTCAGTGTCCTCTCCTTGTCAAAGAAGTTGTTCTGTAGTTAGAAGGTGAGGAGAGAACATAGTTGTAAAAGTTTAGGAACTAAATCTGAGGTTAATACCTAAATTATTTCAGAGCTTAGAGTTTTAAACTTGTAACCATTTATGTCCTTTAGTATCACGTATTGTCTAGTCATTTTTTTACCTTAAAAATTTGTTTTATTATGAAAGTAATAAATTTATGCTAAGTAAGGGAAATTTAGAAAACATGAAAAGAGGCAAAAATCATATATTTGCTAGTCATGTTTCTTAGTTGTAAACTATAGTAGTCAACTGTGACTAATTCAGGCAAAAAAAATCATCTTACTGAAGAGGTATTTGGTAACAGAGAGAGGTTTAATTGGGACCATTGTAGGATCCAGCTCAGAAAATAGGCTGGAGTCAAGGGTGGGTAGTTGTCCAGTTATTATTATTATTTTTTAGTTGTCCAGTTATTAACCAAGGTTATACTATATTGTTATAAATTCTGGCCCTGTTATTACAGTGAATTCTAAAATGTGGAGTCCAGACTGGAGTTGCCAGTCAGTTGAGCACCACTGAAGATCAGAGAAATAAGTAATTGGTTCTTTTGCTTCTTTACTCTCCAAATTTTACTCTCCAAGCAGTGGAAAAAAAAAAAACAAAAAACAGGGAACAACAGGGAAAAAAAAAACTCACTAAAGTGATAATCCCACTACTCATAGTTGGTCACTGATGATAGCTTGCTCTCTGCAAGACTCTTGAATTCAGTGATTTGCTAGGAGGACTCACAGCATTTAATTGTGCTCATGGCCATAATGACTACATTGAAAGGATATAATGTAAAAATCAGCAAAGGGAAAAGGCACATAGGGTGAGCTCCTGAGCCAGCCAAGGACCAGCTTCCTTTCCCAGTGTAGTCACTCAGGACACACTTAATTCTTGCAGCAGTGAATTTTGACAACATGTATGAAAGGCTGTCTACCAGGGAAACTCATGAGAGGCTCAATGCGTGGTGGTTTATCTGAGGCTGGTGACTTAGACACTCTCCATTTACCAGAAGGAAGGCAGGTGTTCAGCATAAACCATATTGTTTGCACCAGTAGTTGAGGCACAGTGAGCTACTCTTATCAATGAATGATAGGAATCCCTCGAAATCTAAGTTTCCAGATGGCAATCCAAAGGTGAACCTTGCAGGTTGTCCTTTTTTAAGTATCAGGTCTGCTATGATAACTCTTTGCTCTTTGTATTTTATAAATGTATGTCATCCTCTATATGTTTAGTGGCTCGTTTTCTTTATTTTACATGCAAACTTTTTGGAACTTAAAATTTATCTATATTAAGAAGTCAGAGTACTATGACCTGTGGACCAAATCTGGCCAGTAGCTTATTTCTGTATCACTTTTACATTTTGGGGGGTTTAAAAGAAAAAGCTAAGAATGTAACAGAGACTACCTGGTCCCAGAAGCCTAGAATATTTGCTCTGTGTTTGTATGTAGCAAATGTTTGTTAACCTCTGATCTATAACATGGTTTTTTCAAAATTGAGATATAATTCATGTACCATATTCACCATGTAAAGTATACAATTCAGTGGTTTTTTGTGTTTCCAAAGTTAAGCTATCATCATCTCTTTCTAATTCTACAACACTTTCATCATCCCAAACAGAAACCCTTCACCTCTTATCTGTCATCCCCCTGCTCTCCCTAGGCCATCCAGCTTTAGGCAAATACTAACCTACCTTCTTTCCTTATGGATTTGCCTGTTCCGGACATTGCATATGAATTGTGTTACGCAGTATGTGGCCTTTTGTGTCCGACCTCTTTCACTTAGCAGAATGTTTTTGAGGTTCGTCTCTATTGTAGCATGGTCAGTATTTCATAACTTTCAATTGGCATGGAATATGCCATTATATGGCTAATACCACATTTTATTTCTCCATTGATCAGCTGGTAGATATTGGGGCTATTTACACTTTGGGGCTATTATGTATAGTATGTGTTTTTAATGTCTGCAAGGCATTAACTTCATATGGGTGTGCTGCTGTTTGCTAATAAACTAGTCGTCTCCTGTTTTACTGCATTATAAATAGCACCACTTTTAACATACTTGTATGTACATTTCTGGTTATTAGAACACATTTCTAGAAGTAGAATTGCTGAGTCAGAGGATATACATACACTATTAAAACTTTTGGATCTATTTTATGTTTTATTTGTTTTAGTGAACTCCATTTAGCAACTACATGGCCTCACCTGACTGAAGGTATCATTGTGGATAATGATGTTTATTCGTAAGTATGTTAAGAAGAGTATACTGAGATTCAGACATTTCAGTAGAATAAATTAACTACCAAGTGATTAGTAACTTTCCTTTTTCTATCAGATTCTATTTAGGTTGGTTGATTTTTTACTTTCAAAGGTTACTTTTTAGGCTGATTAGACATGTATTAGAGATGTATTTTAAGCTGTTGACCCTGGGAATGTGATCTTTAGTTCAGGGATAATGTACAGTTTCTAATTTTTTAAGTTTTGTTTTAATTCCAGTTAGTTAACATACAGTGTTCTGTTAGTTTTAAGTATACAGCATAGTAATTCCACACTTCCATACATGAACCTGTGCTTATCACAAGCGCGCTCCTTAATTTCCATCACCTATTGAACCATCCCTCCTACCCTGAACAATCTCAGTCTTACTTTGTTTTAGCAAAGATCTCTTTAAACAGAGATACAGTGCATAATTCTGTTGAACTTTTCTTAGCTAGTTAGAAGCATTTGGTAAAATACTTTGAAGAGGTGATTGTCATTAGAATGTGTAGGAGTAATATTTGAACATTTAGTGCCATAAATAATGAAGCATCCCAGTCATATAGTCCTGTGCAATGGAAACAACTAAAAAATTATAGCAAACAATATCTAGGAAGAATGTAGGGAAAGAGGAACACGATTTTAGTACCTTCTCACGCATGATGCAGAACAGTGAGAAGCAGGACACTTTTTTTGTTGTAGTTAAAATAAGTGGGTTGTATTTGTTGATGATAAAAGTAATATAAGCTTTCTTAATCAGAAAATAAATGGGTTGTATTTGTTGATAAAAGTAACATGAGCTTTCTTAATCAGATAATTTAGACATATAAAGAAGGAGATAAGGACTGCATGCAATCCTATTACTTAAGAAATGGCCAGTTAGCATTTTGGGGTGTATACTTTTTTTTTTTTAATTGAGATGTAATAGGCGTGTAACATTACATTGGTTTCACATGGACAGCATAATGATTCAGTATTTTTTATGGGAACACATCTTTTTTTTTTTTTTTAAGATTTTATTTATTTATTTGACAGAGATCACAAGCAGGCAGAGAGGGAGGGGAAGCAGGCTCCCTGCTGAGGCGAGAGCCCAATGTGGGGCTTAATCCCAGCACCCTGGGATCATGACCTGAGCCGAAAGCAGAGGCTTTAACCCACTGAGCCACCCAGGTGCCCCTCTGTTCTGTTTTGATTGTGGTTTTTCTTTTTGTGTCTTTTTGTCTATAAACTTTTGATTTCTTAAGATTCTGGGTTTTTAAAAACTTATCCAAATGGCCTGATCATCTGAATAACAGTAAGTTTAAGGGAGGCAAGATGGATTGCTTGTCCTTTTATATAATTAATTAGACTGAATTTTGATAAATTAATGAGTTGCACATTGTCATAATTAGGATCTTATATTTGTTTTGTGTTTTAGTGATTTGGATCCTATTCAGGCTCCCCATTGGTCTGTTAGAGTTCGAAAAGCTGAGAATCCTCAATGTTTGCTAGGTAAGACATGCTTATGTTCCTTTCTTGAAATTATGTTCCTTCCCCACCAATCTGCCCATCTTTCAAATTAGGAAGACTGAATGTATTCTTTATACTTTATTTCACCTACCAAAAGGGTACTTTTTTTTTTTTTTTTTTAAAGATTTATTTATTTGACAGAGAGAAATCACAAGAGAGGCAGGCAGAGAGAGAGGAAGGGAAGCAGGCTCTCCGCTGAGCAGAGAGCCCGATGTGGGACTCGATCCCAGGACCCCGAGATCATGACCTGAGCTGAAGGCAGCGGCTTAACCCACTGAGCCACCCAGGCGCCCCCTTTTTTTTTTTTTTTTAACATTTGTGATCTTCTTGGTAAATACCACTAAAAAAGAAAACTTTGCCAACAGCAGTGAGTCCTACTAAGTCTTGAATAGCACTAGCAGGATTTCTTTCTTGTCTTTTAGTTTTAAGCAGTCTACAGCTCAGAATTCTCACATATTTTCTCATGATCTGAGTTTTAATCTTCTAAGGCTTTTACGTCACTCCCTTTTTTTCTTCTTGTGGTAGTTTGCATCTTCCATTCTTGTTAGTGTAGCACTTTGTGCCTTTTGCCATCCTCTGGAGCTGTGGTATATGAAAGGAAGAACACTGATTTGGATTATCTAATTAGAGCCCTTCCATAGAGTTGTTCCACATCTGGAAACCCATTTTCTGATAGAGGGAAAGAGGTGTAGAGGATCAAGTGAAATCTTAGAAATAACTTGAAAAAATGTTGATTTGTCTTCAAGTTAATGTTATTATATCCCATGTCTGGCATTTCTTTCTTTTATCATTTTTGTAGATGTGTGTCTTTCATGAAGTCTTTTGAACCCATCTCCTTAATGAGTCTTTCCTTCTTTTTCTCTCATATTTAGTACATACGAAGATAGTTCATTTCTGTTTTCATATAGGCTACCTTTACTCCATATAACCTGATATATTACCATCCAGCTAATGGAGTTACTAAATATTTATTGATGACAGTAATGATGCATTTCTCTAAAGTATTATTTTCTTGGGTTCTTTAAAATTCATCATATGCTATTCATTAAATGCTAATTAGCAGTTGCCGTTTTTGCTAACTACATGATGGTGAATACAAAGATGTATAAGGTAAAATTCCTGCCATTGGTGAGTTTGTCTTGGGGTATTTTTTAAGGAGACAGTGGAGGGTTAATATCAAGAGTTTAAGAATTGGTTAGACCTTACTCTAAATCCTAGGTCTGCCAGTTTGAACAAGTTTCATTAATTTCTTCAGGTGTCAGTACAATAGAGATAATAGTATATGCATAGAGTTATTGAGAGGATCAAATAAAATTATGTGTGTCTTTGTGTATCACATTTAATACAGTGCCTTTTGTATAGTAAATGCTCAACAAATAGTTTCTCTCGTTAAATCATTGGATTATTAAATTATTAAATTTATTTACTAAATTGTTTCCTAGTTCCGTATTGTTTCTCGTCCACTGACTTCTGTGATAATTGCAGAGGACCTTAGAATTTAAAGTATTCTCATTTTAATATTTCGTTCCATGATCCTACCCTATCTCTTTGACTTCATGTGTTTATATGATGAGATTAAAGGATTATGTAGTCATAGATAATTAACTAGAATCATATAGTTTATATGATTGAATTATAGGATTATTTTACTTTTCTGAAGAGGTTCAGAAAGTGTTCTAGATTTATTCAGAACTGGTTGATAAATTCTAAAAAAAAAAAAAATTCTAAAACTTAGATATACTTGCGATCTTGTATTGTCTAATAGTTTTGGTACTGATAGTTCCTGTTAAACTTAGTTTCTTTGTACAAATGTCTCATTGCAGCTCTTCAGAAGACAGCCAACCTTTTCCCCTTATAATAATGATTAGGAAGTGTACCATTAACATGAAAGGAAGTGAAGTGTATGATTAACATGCAGCTGAAGCTGAAATAACTGCGCTACATGATTTCTTAATCCTCTAGAAACATATCTTCCTAATTTCTTTCTTTCTCTCTCTCTCTCTTTTTGTGGCAAAAAAAAAAAATTAGATTTAGCCAGCTGGACTCAGGTTAGATAATCCCAATGTTGTTGGCAACATCCAAAGCAATCATAGTCAGGAGCCAGTCAAACATACGTCTTCTCTCCATCAGGCTTAATCAAGGTGCTGACCTTGCCCACATCAGTGTCGTAGAGCTTCTTCAGAGCCTGTTTGATTTGGTGCCTGTTGGGCTTGACATCCACAATGACTACAAGTGTGTTGTTGTCTTCTAGTTTCTTCATGGCTGACTCAGTAGTTAGGGGGACCTTGATGATGGCATAGTGATTCAATTTGTTTCTCCTGAGGGCACTCTTTTGAGGATATTTGGACTGCCTTCGGAGATGCAGTGTCTTGGATCATTGGAATGTACATGACTTGTGGATCCTTTTTTTTGTGACTGTGGATGCCTTTCAGCGCTGCTTTCTTGGCCTTCAAAGCTTTTACTTTGGCTTCTTTGGGAAGGGCAAGGGCTTTCTTCTTGGCCTTTGGCACCATCTTTGTGAAAGGATGAGAATTTCTTTTTAGTTTTTTTTAATGGACCCAGAATTCTAGAAGGGTGGCAGTTAAGGTGGCAATGTGTGCATATAGTAATATTCTTGTTACTTCTACAACTCATTAAGAACAGATACTATTTGTCTTCTTCCGGCACATAATAAGTGCTTAGTATTACTAGGTACTGTTACTTTTCCTTTCATTCTAGAAGGAATTCTAAGGAAAAACTTTTTTAATATCCTGGGGCATGGAGAGAAGGGAAGAGCAGGTTACTTTTGGAATGGGATTAATTTTTGTCTTGGGTGGAGAAACTGAATGGTTTCTTTTTTTACCATATCTTACTTATAGCTTTTCTGAAAAGATGTGTATTTTAATTTATAGTTCTGATTTCTTTTAGTTAAGTGTCAAAAATGAGTAATATTTTTTCTGTAGGTGATTTTGTCACTGAATTCTTTAAAATTTGCCGTCGAAAGGAGTCAACTGATGAGATTCTTGGACGATCCACATTTGAGGAAGAAGGGAGAGGTGACCTGTTTTGTTTTCTTTTTTTTTAAGTTATTTTCAAACATCTAACCCTTTTTCTTAGGCATTTTCCCAGTAACTTTTCATCTATTTTCACATTTGAATTAAGATGGAAAAACAAGTTTTGATGGGCTAGAGTGCTGCCATTTCTCTCCAGGCTATACTCTGAGCTTAAAAATTAAGCACGTTTAATAAGGGCTTTCTACCAAAAATGTAAGATATTTTGAAAAGCATGGTTTTAGAGGTTTATTTTTGAACTTCTAGAGAGAAATAATTTGTGTTATACCTTTGTCATTATGGATGCATATAAAGCTGAATATGTGTCTTACAATTTTATAATTCTGAGGCCATATAATTCCAGTGAAAAGAGTAACTAAAATATTTTATACAATCAACAGTTTACTCATCACTTTAACTTGCTAAGGTTGGTGATACAATTTCTCTTCGTTTCTATTCTTTTTATAGAAATTGCTGATATAACTCATGCTTTGTCAAAGTTGACAGAGCCAGCACCAGTTCCAATTCATAAATTATCAGTTTCAAATATGGTACACACTGCAAAGAAGAAAATACGAAAACACAGAGGTGTAGAAGAGTCACCACTGAATAATGATGTCCTCAATATGATTCTCTTGGTAACGAAATGTAGTATCTTTCTATGTCTGTATGCATACTCATTTATTCATTATCGATCTGGTCCCTTCTATGTGGCAAGCACTGGATTGGGAATATAAAATGAGTAAAACAAAGTCTGCACATTCAGAAAATTCCCACTAGTTTAATAGGAAGACGGAAAATAAACCACAGGTACAATACCATGTTGCGTGGGAGTAGTCTGGCAAAATGGCTGTGAGAACACAGCAGAGGATGTGTCTGTCTCTGTCTGGGCAGTGGAAATTAGGTTGGAAAGGTGTCATAAAGAAGGGCACTTGAGTTGTATCATGAAGAGAAGGTTTTAGAAACAGGAACAGTGCTGAAACGCTGGGCTTCATCTTGCAGTTTAATATTATTTGAAGCAGAAGGTCAACATCAGAATTAGATTTTTGAAAGCTTCCTTTCACAAAAGTCTGGGGAAAGCTTAATGGTAAGTACTAGAAAGAGCTAAGGTGTCTCCTAGGTATAGAGTGGTGGAACAGGCCTAGCCTGGGAACCACACACACCATGGTTAATCCTGATTTACTATACCATTTTGAGTAAGTCATTTAATTTCAGTTTTGTCGTCTATAAATAAAGCTAGTAAAACCCTATTAGATTGTTTGGAGGATGAAAGGACCATCAGTTAAACTGCCTGGTATATAATAGGCCTCTGGTAAATGATGGCTATTCTTACTATAATTGTAGGTATAATCATATTTCTGGCAATTTGTGCATTAAGGCAGTCTTGGAAACAACCTTATAGTAGTGCAATGAAAAAAATATTGGGCATGGAAACTTGATGTTAATGTCATCCCAGCCATTAATCTGAATAAGACCCCTAACCAGATCTTAAGCTTGTGTATTTGTAAGAAATGGGCAGTAATATTTACCTTACACAGTGGTTTTAGATTAGGATATTATTTGTAAGTGTACCTAGTAGTGGGGTTTGGTACAGAGTAGTTCCTCTAAATTTAAAAAAGTCTCCTGTAATATGTGGCATAGTATGCATAGTAGAAGGAATCACAAGTCAGCAGTACAACAAAACACTTGAGAAGAACAGTGATAAAAGGACTGAAAATAAATTTCTGTAGAGAAGGCCCCTTCTTTTTTTTTTTAAAGGAGATTCCATGCTGGGAAGTCAAATGCAGGGCCTGAACCTACAACCCTGAGATCAAGACCAAGAGTCAGCTACTTACCTGACTGAGCCACCCAGCCACCCTGGGAAGGCTCCTTCTTAAAAATATATCCTTAGAGATTTTATTCTAGTTATTATAGGCACTGGATTTTTTTTTTTTTTTTTTTTTTGGTCATTCCTACACACACATAAACAGGAACCACGTGGAAAAGATGAACTGGTCATTATAGGTTTAGACTACCTCCCACTTTCTAGGGGTATCTCGTAAAGTTATGGTCTTACATATCATATTCTTAATATATAATGGACTATATAACTTCATAGAGCCTCATGGATATATGCATATTTAAAATTTTTCTCTTAGGTTTTGTCTAATATTTTTTCAGAAATTTAATGACCATGGATAGTACTGAAGAGATTTTGGTTTTGCTTTGTTTAAGTCTACAAAACCAGGTGGTTTTAAGAAAAATCTCTGATTTCTAAAATTGACTTATCACTGAAACTCCATATTTTCAAAGAAAAGCAAAATGTTTGATAAAGTGTAGAACCCATGGTCAGTACTATAAGCACATTGCCGTTGCTTTAATATCAAAACCATGAAAAAATAAAATGTTTATATGGATTATGAATATTAACAAAGTAGGAAATTTGGTTGAAATGTGGTTATTTTTTTTTTTCTCTCTAAGTTCTTATTCCCTGATGCTGCTTCTGAGAAACCATTAGATGGAAGTTCTTCCACAGACAACAATAATCCTGTATCAGGGAGTGAAGATTATGTAAGTTGGAGTTTAATATTAAAATATTTAAAATGCATTGAATTTCTAAGGGGTTGCTATATTGCTAGTTTAGTAGCATAAGGACTTTTTATTTTTTAATTTAATTTTTTAAAATATTTATTTATTTATTTGAGAGAGAGAGCAGGCTCACACTCATATGACCAGGTGGCGGGGGGCACGGAGAGCAGAGGGGAGAGGGAGAGAGAATCTTCAAGAAGACTCTCTGTTGAGCACAGACCCCAATGCAGAGCTCTATCCCAGAGTCCTGAGGTCATGACCTCAGTGAAAATGAAGAGTTGGCTACTTTGGGGTGCCTGTGTGGCTCAGTTGGTTAAATCTGTCTTTGTCTCAGGTCTTGATCCCAAGGTCCTGGGATCGAGCCCCACATCAGGCTCCCTGCTCAGCAGGGAGTCTGCTTTTCCCTCTGCTCCTGTCTCTTCCGCTTGCTCATGCTTGCGAGCTCTCTCTGTCTCTCTCTCTTTCCCCTCTCAAAAAAAAAGAAGGAATTGGCCACTTTACCTACTGAATCACCCCAAGCTCCTCAAGGATCTTTTTATTTTAAAAATCACCTTAGGGAGGCACCTGGGTGGTTCAGTGAGTTAAAGCCTCTGCCTTTGGCTCAGGTCATGATCTCAGGGTCATGGGATGGAGCCCCACATCTGGCTCTCTGCTCGGTGGGAGCCTGCTTCCCTTCCTCTATTTCTGCCTGCCTCTCTGCCTACTTGTGATCTCTGTCTGTCAAATAAATAAATAAAATCGGAAAAAAAAAAAAGTTAAAAAAAATCACTTTAGGAAAGCTTGAGTAGAGATCATGGCCTCCAGTCAAATTATGATACGTTGACCGTAATATGTATTTTGGGTGGCAAAAACTTTTCTGGAAACCGTGAAAAAATAAGTATATTGTGTATGATTGTAGGATTTCCCTCATTTTAGACTTTTTATAAAATTATCAAATTGATATTTTGCCATTGTTTCTTCTCTGTATTTCAAAACCAGACAGTGAGTGGAACACTCTAATGAAGTAAAATGTGTAAAATGAAGTAAAATTTTCATGTGTTCCATATCTAGGTCTTTAATAAATTGAGAAATGAGATGTTTAAGTGACAGGCATAGAGATAAATCAAACTATTTTCAGTGGTTACTTTGGGAAGTAGATTTCATGAAATAAGGAAAAGCAGAGGCTTTATATTTTCAGTTTATACAGTTCTGATTTTCTGTTTCTGATTTTGATAATAAATGTATACTCATAATTAAAAGATTTTAAGGGATGCCTGTGTGGCTCATTTGGTTAAGCAGATATCTGCCTTTGGCTCAGGTCATGATCCTGGGGTTCTGGGATGGAGCCCCACGTCCTGCTTCCTGCTCAGCAGAGAGTTTGCTTCTCCCTCTCCTTCTGTCCCCTTTCCCCCACACTCGTGTTCACACATGTATGTGCTCTCTCTCTCTCGTGTTCTTTCTCCCAAATAAATAAAACTTTAAAAAAAAATAAAAGATTAAATAAAACATATTTGGAATACATCTTAAAGCTCCCACAGAAGAAATTGAAAGTTGTGACTTTAGCTTTTCTAAACTGTAGCATCAGTCTTTTGATCCTTGCAGAAATTTTGAAAACATGGTACTGCCTAAGAACAGTTTAGATAGTAATGTATTAAGCTTTTAATAAAAGGTAGTTTGGTAGGATAGGTTAATTTTAGTATTAACATCTCTCCCCACACAGTTTTTGATTATACCTGCAAATATTTTTGTTTTTTAAGATTTTATTTGTTTATTTGACAGAGAGACAGAGATCGCAAGTAGGCAGAGAGGCAGGCAGAGAGAGAGGAAGGGAAGCAGGCTCCCTGCTGAGCAGAGAGCCCAATGCAGGGATGCAGGGCTAGATCCCAGGACCCTGAGGTCATGACCTGAGCTGAAGGCAGAGGCTTAACCCACTGAGCCACCCAGGCGCTCCTGCAAATATGTTGTTAACAAGTTTTGCTTTGTTTCTATTTTGTTAAATCCAGAATCTCTACAATCAGTTCAAATCTGCACCATCTGACAGTTTAACATACAAATTGGCTTTGTGTCTTTGTATGATCAATTTCTACCATGGAGGATTAAAAGGAGTGGCACACCTCTGGCAGGAATTTGTTCTTGAAATGCGTTTCAGATGGGAAAACAATTTTCTGATTCCAGGGTAAAAATTTCAATTTTCATTTGTATATGTAGGTTTTTTGTTTGTTAGCATAATTAGTCTTTTGACCCATTAATTCTCCTCTTCTAGGAAATCCACCCTAAGAAAGCTGTAATAAACTTTGGACATGATTTATACTCAAAGGTGTTCATTTATACTCAAAGCAAATTTATAATAGGGGAAAAAAGGTGATGCAGCCTAAGTACAAACATAAAAGAATGGTGTAAATCATGATTTATGTCTACAATGGAAAGTTAATGGATCCATTACAAGTTGTTGTTGTTGTTGTTGTTGTTTTTCAAGAATCTCTAGTAACATAGAAAATGATCATAATATTTGTAGTAAAGTAGAATATAGTATTTTGTATACCAAGTGCTTTCAGTTTTGCTGATCTGTTTATAAAAACATAATGGGGAAGAAATAAAGCCAAATGTTAACAGCAGTTTTTCCCAGGTGTAAAATTAAATTTCTTTTTTGCCCTTTATACATTTATATATTTTTCTGAGTCTTTTGTAGTGAATATAAATTCTTTTGTGTGTGTGTGTGTGTGAACATAAATTCTTATAGTTGAAGAGAAAACTATTTTAGAGTTTGTAAGTTCAGATACTCAGTATTATCTGTAATTTTTTTGTGGAATTTATGTTGACATTTCACTTAATGCAGTAGAAGAGTTTAGTTCCCATGTATTTCAATAATGCATAAGTTACTGCTCATCTACATGTACTAAGGCAGAATTATGATATGAGGAATATAAATTGGTGATTGAGCAAAAACTATTTCATTTGCCAGTCACTGCTTAGCTGGATTATCTCTTGGCCAATTTTTGGGAATTTAGTGGTTTAGAACTAGAGGCAGTTCAGACTCCTCTTGGCAAAAGAGAGGTGAAATGAATGGTTTTTAATACTGAAAACCCACTATAATAATTGAGAACTGAATATATAATCTAATCTGTTTTGTATGGTATGAAATACTGTATGCTAGCTACTTCCTGGGGTGGATTTAGAGACATTTCTTCATTTTAAGTTTCTCTTAACTTGAGAGCTATTATTACTTTGCTTTCATGCTTTGAAAAATATATTTGTTGTTGTTGTACCAGGAGGATAAAATAAATTTTGATTTCTTATTCTTATTTGCCCCATCTTTGTTATTTTACCTGTTGAAATCTAGTTTTGATTTCTTATCAAATGGCTGAAACTTGTAGTCGTGTAAGAAATTTGCATACCTGGAGCCATTTTACTAAAACTTTTCCCACTGCTTTATTTGATAGATTAGCAAATGGACCCCCAGATCTAAGATGTTGTTTACTACATCAGAAACTACAGGTAAAGATTTCCCAATGACAGTATCTAAATATGGTCTTAATTTATTGGAATTTATTCTAATACTAAATATAGTAATGAATTATAGGCTAGTCTCCTCGTGCTGCTGTAGGTTACTTATAGTTACTGTCATTCACAACAGGGTCCAGGGAAGGGGTGGAGAAGGCAAATTAAATATTGAAGTAGTGGATAGATTTTTATTTTACTTAACTAATTTAAATATAAATGTTATTTCTTTTTTCTTAAGATGTTAAATTGTTGTATTGAAAGAAAGAAGGCCCGTGATGAAGGGAGAAAGACAAATACTTCAGATATGTATCCAGGGGATGCTGGAAAAGCTGGAGACCAGCTGGGGCCAGATAATCTAAAAGATATGGATAAGGAAAAGGGAGAGGTAGGAAAATCTTGGGATTCTTGGAGTGACAGTGAAGAAGAATTTTTTGAATGCCTAAGTGATACTGAAGAACTTAAGGGAAACGGACAAGAGAGTGCCAAGAAAGGAGGGCCTAAGGAGATGACAAGCTTAAAACCGGAAGGACGACTATATCAGCATGGAAAACTCACACTGCTACATAATGGAGAACCTCTCTATATTCCAGTGACCCAGGTAGGATATGGACTGGCTCTTTAAGTTTTAATTGTTTTTATTTTGTTGTTAATGTATCTTTATCCTAGTAGGAAATGATTGCTTTGGGTAGGAGCAATTCTTTAAATAAGCTATGTTCAAAGATCTAAGATTTCAAATCTAAATAAACTATTGGGGCTTTCAGGTATTATCATTTCTGAAATTGAGAAATGTTTTAAAGTTAGAGTAATAGTAATTCATCATGGTTAAGGTGATATGTTATTTCTTAAAATGCGTGGTGGATACACAGGTGTTTAAGAAACAAAACCCAGAAATTGAGAAGGAACAAAAGTAAAAACCCTTTAATTTATTTGATTAGTTTTGTCTGTTCAAAAATACAGTTTGAAGCCACTTTACACCATTAGGAAGTAAAACAGCAACAGTTCAACACCTAAGGAAGAACAGTAGTTCCACTGGGTTATTTTTACATAAGTACGTGAATACATTTTATTCTGAAAAGCTCAATCTAGAAAAAAGTAAAAGCCACTACTCACTGGTAGCTTACATCTCTAGAAGTAGCCATTGTTACTGGTTTGGGTTATAATTCCTTATACCTGTTACTATATATTGCTATATATTGATGTATATATATGTGTATACATAAGATACATAGTTTTGTGGATTTTTTTGGTCTGGGATTTGTTTTTTTTAAGATTTTATTTATTTTAGAGAGGGAGAGTAGTGGGGAGGGGCGGAGGAAGAGGGAGAAAGCAGACTCTTAATCGCTCAGCTCGATCTTAAAACCCTGAGATCATGAGCAGAGCTGAAACCAAGAGTCAGAAGCTCAACCAACTGTGAAACCCAGGCACCTCTTTTTTGTTTGTTTTTAATTGTATGCATTGTTGTACAACTTTTTGTTTAACCTAGTATGTCTTGGAGATCTTTCCATGTCATTACATGTAGGTCTAGTTTACTCCTTTTTAATTGCTGCATAATATTTCATGGCGTAGAAGAGACATAGTTTATTTAACCATTCCCTTCTTAATGCATGGTATGTTATTTTGCTATTATAGTGCTACAGTACAAACTCTTGCAGTTTTTCACATATTGTATGTTCACACTGGAATAATTTTTCTTTAAAGACTTTATTTATTAGAGAGAGAGAGAGAGCACAGAGGCAGAATGAGAGGGAGAGCAGACTCCCCACTGAGCAGCAAACCTGATATGGGCCTTGATCCAAGAACTCTGGGATCATGACCTGAGCCAAAGGCAAATGCTTAATTGACTGAGCCACCCAAGCACTCCCACATATGAATGTTTCTTAAGGAAGAGATAAGAAATGGATTTGCTAGATAAGCAGATACACAAATTACAAAATTCCTGTTCAAAAAGGCTGTGCCTTTTTAATACTCTGGTCACTGGTGCGTATATAGGAATGAGGGAATACTGTTCTTTACTCAACTTTCCTTTCTCAGTTCCTTCCTCACACAAACCTGTATTGAGTGCCTAATATATGCCAACCACTGTTCTAGAACTTGGAAATTTAGCAGTAGACAGTAAGGTTCTTGTACTCATGGAACTTATATTCATATTTTATTTAATTTTTTATAAGTAATTGATGTTACCAGTCATGTAAATTTTTACCAGTATAATGGACAAAAGTAGTATCTCTATGTTTTAGATTGTTTTCTCTGATTTTTTATGAACTTAAGCATCATTTAGTACATTTATTGGCCATCTTTTTCTTTGACTTTCCTGTCATTTTTCCTTTAGGTTGCTGACCTGTCCTTGCTGATTTATATTAGTCCTTCATATTTTAGATATAGATTCTTCGTTATATATGTTGTACATGTTTTCTCCTGTCATTTAAAAGACATTTGCTTACTTATTGATTTATAAACTATATATAAAGTATACAAATCTTAGGTCTACTGCTGGTGAGCTTTTTCATTTTTGAAAACTCAGGTAGCTACCATCCAGATCACGATGTGGAAAATTCCCATCATCCTAGAACAATACTGATCAATAAAAATTTCTGTGAAAACAGAAATGGACATTTTCTGTCTATCCTGTCCAGTACTATAGCTATTACCCATTTGTGGCCATTGAGTGCTTGAAGGGTAGCTAATGCAATTGAGGAACTGATTTTTTTTTTAAATTTACTAAATTTACTTAAATTTAAATAACTGGTATATTGGATAGCATAACCCAGTACTCCCCTTCAGGTAAGTTTTTTTCTGACTTTATCACCATAGGTTAATTTTGTCAGTTTTTGAATCTCATACATGCATTATGTTCTGCTTACTCTTTTGTACATAAAGGCAGTCATGCATTTCTTACTCTTGCATTGAACCTTTTTTAAACTACCATGTGTGAGATTCATCCATGTTGTCACATGAGTCATTATTTGTGTGTGTGTTTTATTACTTTATAGTAATCTGTTATGTGAACATGCCATAGTTTGCTATTCACCTGCTGATGGAATTTGAGTTGTTTATAGTTTGAGCTATTACAAATACATGAACATTCTTTTAAGTGTCTTTTGGTGAATGTAGGCACTTATTTTCTTTTAGATAAATTTCTAAGAGTAGAATTGTTTTTGCCATATGGTAGAAATATGTTTTTGTTTTAGTAGATATTGCCACATGGTCTCCCAGAGTGGTTGAATAGTTTATATTCCCTCCAACAATGTATAACAATTGTTGTTGATTCCACATAATCCCTAACATTTGGTGTGTCACCAGTCCCAGGTTTGATGATTTTCTAGGAGGACTCACAGGACTCAGCATATAGTTGTGCTCATAGCAATAATTTATTATAGTGAAAGGATACAAAGCAAAATCAGGAATAGGAAGTAGCCCATGGGATAAAGTTTGGAAGATATCACACAGGCTTCTAAGAGTCCTCTCCTAGTTTGGTCACACAGCATATGCCTAATTCTCACTCCAGCAATAAATTATGATTACATGTTAAATGTTGTCTACCAGAGGGAGTTTTTAGAGGGTCAGTGCTCCGAGTTTTTCCTTGGGGGGCTGGTCACATTGGCACCCCTCACCTAGCATGTACCTTAATTCCAGATTACCAGAAGGAAAGCAGGTGTTCAGCATAAACCGTATCGTTTGCACAAATAATTTAGGCACATTGTGCCATTTTTATCAGTTCTGAGTATGGTGGGGACCCTGTCAGAATCCAGGTTTCTAGATGCCAGCAGAGGGTCAACTTTGCAAACAGGCCTTTCAGAGGCTAGCAGTCTGAAGTCTGCTATGTTGAGTCTTCTCTGAGTGCTTGATTATTTCAGTCATTTTAATTTTTGGCTTTTTGGTGGATATGTAGTAGTATCCCATGTTTTTACATTTCCCTGGTGAGTGATGCTCCTGAATACATTTTCATATATTGTATTTTATATATTGTCCATTTGCATATCTCCTTGGTGAAGTACTTATTCAGAATCTTTGCCTATTTTTTAAAAGTTGGGTTTTTTGGGTATTGTTTTGCTTTGTTTCTTCATGTATTTTGCATGAGTTTTTAGCCAGATACGTGTATTATAGATAACTTCTCCAGTCTACGGTTTGTCTATTCATTTTCTTAATGATGCCTTTTGTTGAATAGGCATTCTTAATTTTAATAAAGTCTGTGCTGTCAATGTTCTTCTTATGTGCAAAGGGCTTTGTCTCCCTTTTAAGAAATCTTTTTCTACCCTAGTGTCCTGGAGATAGTCTCTTATGTTTTCTTCTGGAAGCTTTATTATTTTACCTATTGCATTTATATTTGTGACCCACCTCAGATTGACTGTGTTTGGTATGAGGAAAAGGTTGTCTTTTCTCTGTAAGGATATATATATAATCATGTTCCAGCACCATTATTCAAAAGAACTGCTTTTTCCCACAGAATGGCAGTAGTGTCTTTGTTGTAAATCATATGATCTTATGTGTTTTGGTCTATACCTGGACTATTTATTCTCTCCACTACTGTCTGTCCTTGTACCAATAAGGTACTGTATTATTGTAACTTACGGTTTTCCGTCTTGTGGTATAAATCTTTTAATTTTGTTCTTCAAGATTATCATGGCTGTCCATTGTATTTTTATGTAAATTTGAGAATCAGCTTGTCATTTTTCACATATAAAATAATCCTGCTGGGATTTTATTCCATATTGCATTGAATTTATAAATTAATTTAGAGGGAATTGACCTCTTAACTATTTTGAGTTCCATGACCATGAAATACCTTTCATTTTATTTAAGGTTTCTTTTACTTTCCCTTATCAGTGATTTATAGTTTTCAATGTAGAGGTTTTGCACATCTTTTATTAGATTTAATTCATAGTTTTTGTTATTTCTTAAATGTTATAAATGGCATTTAAAAAATTCCATTGAAAATTTTTTTTCCCTGAAATGTAGAAACAGTTGATTTTTGCATACAGACTTTGGATGTAGCAACCTTAGCACATTTACATATTATTTCCAGCAGTTTGTAGGTTATTTGGAGTTTTCTGTATATATACTCATGCTGTCTGTTAATATAGACAATTTGAATTTTGATTTTCTAACCTTTATACTTTTTAATTCTTTTTCATACTTTATTGTACTGGACCACCAGTACTGTATTGATTAATGTATGGATACCTGCTCTTGCTCTCAATTTCAGGAGGAAAACAAAAAATAATCATTGAGCGTATCTGATGTTGTTACCATTTATCATATTAAGGAAGTTCTTTTCTATTCCTGGTTTTTGAGAGTTTTTATCATGAACAGGTGTTATATTTTATCCAGTGCTTTTCTGCATATTGAGTTTATCATTAAGCTAATTGTGAATTTTAAGTGAAACAGCACATAATAAGTGAACACAGTGTCTAGTATACAGTAAGCACCTAGTTTTTAGCTTTTATTTTTCTGAGCACTTTTTCTTATAAGACATAAGTGGCTAGTATTGCTTCTCAGGATGCAAGGATTTACTTAGAAGTTTTTAAGCAGTTTGTATATATATTTTTTAAAGATTTTATTTATTTATTTGACAGAGAGAGATCACAAGTAGGCAGAGAGAGAGAGAGAGGAGGAAGCAGGCTCCCGGCTGAGCAGAGAACCCAATGTGGGGCTCAATCCCAGGACCCTGGGATCATGACCCGAGCCAAAGGCAGAGGCTTTAACCCACTGAGCCACGCAGATGCCCCAGGAGTTTGTATATTTTAAAATGGGTTGATTAATTTCAATAATTATGCAGTTGGATATTGGGATGTTTGATAATAACTCTCTTATCCATGCTTATGCTATTTTATGCCAGGTGGCTATCATTTACAAGGTTAGTTTTTTTGTTTGACAGGCTGTATGCTTTTTGTTCATTTTTTACTTTTAAAAGTAAATTATATTTTATAGGTATTTCATTATTAAATTTTAGTATCGGGAAAGAATACTCTAATACTATAAAACAAGTGTATAGTTAATCTAATTTTGTATGGGAGCATGCAGTTGGCATTGAGGTCTTGTGGTATAGATATTGGTTTTGGAATCTACCAGAACTAGATTTATATTCTGGCACACCACTTAAAAAACAGTATTGCTAGTACAGGCTGTGTTTTCTTTCTGAGCTTTGTTTTGAGCTCTAATAAAAATAATAGGTTGGGGGCGCCTGGGTGGCTCAGTGGGTTGGGCTTCTTCCTTCGGCTCAGGTCATGATCCCAGACTCCTGGGATCGAGCCCTGCATCGTGCTCTCTGCTCAGCAGGGAGTCTGCTTCCCTTCCTCTCTCTCTGCCTGCCTCTCTGCCTACCTGTGATCTCTCTCTGTCAAATAAATAAATAAAATATTTTTTAAAAAAATAGGTTGGTTTGCAGTTTTTAGAATTTTATGTAAATTTTATTCATTTTTATTTTGTATGTATAGGAATTCTATCAGCATAATTATTTTGAGATTCATACATATTGTTGTCTGTATCAATGGTTCATTCATTTGTATTGCTTAGTAGTGTTCCATTGCATGGATACACCATAGTTTGTTAATCCATTCATTTTTCATAAGGAAACTTTGAGGAGTGATGGATATATTCATTATCTAGATTTTGGTGATTGTTTCATGGGTGTATACTCATCAAATGTACCTTTTAAATTACTCTATGTCAATTATACTTCACAAAAGGGGTTTAAAAAGTTAAGTGGTTCTATGATCAATGATTGACAGAAGAAGTGTCTTTCTCCTCTGTCATATCTCCAGTTCAAAACCCTGTTTATTTGTTTAATAATCAAATATTAAGTATTTTAAAAGCAATAGTAGTTTATATTCTGGGCTGTTAAGGATTAAACCACATATGTTTAAAGCATTTGGCATGTAAATATCCAGCAAAGGTTAATTTATTATATTTTTTCTCTTTCCAAGTTTTAATAATAGTATTCCTTATTTTTAATGATCTAGTTACATAACTATATTGTCTTGGTTTGATTGGGTTAATGAAGATTCCAGGAAAGTTGTTCTGGAAGCTCAGGCATTATTTCTTTTCAAAAGGTTTTACCCCCCTCATTCATTTTAGATGATTCCTTTTCTATATTCAAATTTATTATATAAATCTGGAATAATTTAAACTTATTTTTTCTCAGCATACATCGTATGTATTTAAAAATTCATTTTTATATTTTACATTTAGTCAAATCAGGGCAGATTTTTAGTCTATTTTACTTTCTTACTTTAAAGTTAATCTCACTTAAATTATAATCATTGTATGTGTATTTACATAAATGGTTGAAATTCAAAATGACCTCAGTTGAAATACTTAAAATTTCACGAAGTTATCTTAAAATATGCCATTAATCAGTTGCCCACTTCACACACACACAAAAAAGACTTTATATAGATCCTTGCTTCATAAGAATTAAAGCACACTTTCATAGTTCTTTCTTATAGACATAGCTCAACCTAAAATTTATGGCTAGGAAAAGCTCAAAGACTTTACCTAATATTCGAGAGGCAGGGCTAGAAGAGAAACCTGTGGAGAATCTCTTAGAGCAAGAGTCCTTAACTAGTGGATTGAACCAAACTAGTAGTTCTCAAAGTCAGCATCAGATAGATGTCTGAGATTCTGTGTTCAGTTTGACACTTGAGTTTCGCCACTTGATTTTGGCAAGGTTACATATCTCTGTACCTGAGTTTCATCAGTTGTAGAATGCTCTGACCTCCTCTCCATGATCATATGAGATCATGTATATTGAGAAAGCTTTGGGCATATTTAGAAGTGGTAGATATGAAAGTGTATGGTCCTCGGGCTACTTGCTGATTATATTCCTTGTAATCTGTTCTTCTTTACTTACAGTTGGCTTGAGATTTCCAGGTGGGAGGGGTATCAGTATCTTTTCAATGTCTTGTTTCTTTCTTGCCATCCTGAGATTTCAGGGCTATAGGACAGTCTTCCTAATGAAGAGACTGAAGGCCTCTGCTCTTGTTTATATAATTTTTAAATTTGGGGTATTTGATATCACTGGGAGGTTATAATTAAGACCTAACTATTTTGTTTCCAATTGCTAGCTAACACTTATTGAATATGTGCCAGGATTTTTTCTTCACAAGAAAGAGTCACAGAGAGCTTGAGTGATTGTCCAGGGTCCTAGAGCTGGGATTCAAACATAGGCATGTTGTTTCTAGAGCCCAAGCTCTTAACCACTGTGTCATATTGCCTTACCTATTATTATTCAACCCTGAGTATCAGTGTGAGACTTTAATTAAAATGTGATGCATGTTCTTTTTACATAAAAGAAAACAAAAATTCGTAATTCTATAATCCACAGATGATCACTGGTAGAGCAGTTTCTTTCCATTTTTCCTATATCAAACAATTTTCCTATTATTGTACATTGAGATTCTTTCCATTTATCACACTATTATAAGTAATCCTATGGTGCTATTTCTAGAAGTGGATTATTGGGTCAGAGAATATGATCATTAATGATGTGTATTGATTCCCAGATTGTCATCTAGAAAAGTTTATCCATTATTTTCTCCTCAGCAGTGTGTGAAAGTGCCCCATTTAGGTTTGTTTCAAAAATGAGGATAGTAGAAGAAAAGTTATTTTCTTTTGTTTTTTGTTTTGTGTTTTGAATGCCATAGCTTTACCATGCTCTTAATTTATTTTTGACAGATATTTGTGAAAATTATTTATCTTTGTGGCAGTGGTTCTCAACTGGGGAGTGATTTTTGCCCCCCAGGGATATTTGGTAATGTCTAGAAACACTTCTGATTGTCATGAGGTGGAGTAGTGCTGTAGCCCTCGAAAAGGTATAGGCAGTAGATGCTGCTAAACATCCTACAATGCATAGGACAAGCTCACCACAAAGAATTATCCTGTCTAAAATGTCACTAGTGCTGGGGCTCTAACTCCCTGCTTTATAGTAAGTTCTTGAAATCTAGAAGGAATGTATTTATTGGCAAGATGCTCTAAACAGTTATTTCTATTGGGCTTTATGTTATTATCTAGGAATAGAAAAGTTTTTTTTGGCTTTAACAATGAAGCAGGCAAGTTTTGTTTGGTTAGTCTCTGGATTGTTGAGTGCTTCATATTTCAGATATAAAATCTAATGGAATCAATTCTTAGAGAACTTTCCTAAGAGCCTTTGAACAGCTTGGAATGTTCATAATGATTCTATAGTTGTGTCTTCCTTTAGGTTTGCCTTAGCTTCTTTTTTATTTGGGGTTACCATTAAAATCTATAATGCCTCTGATTCTCAAAATAAAAGTCCAGAAACTTCCTGTGGGAATTAGTAATTAGAATATTTTTGGAACCTATACTCAAAGCAGCTTTTCCAACATTAAACTGAGTTATTTGGGGTCTTTTAGTTGGGATTCAATTAATTTGCCTATATTTTAATTTTTATATTCATCAAGTTTTTTTCTCTTATGAGTTACAATGAAAGCCTGGTTGTAACTGTGATGGCGTATATAAGCATATCATTAAGACTTCACTTCTTACAAATTAAGAGGCAGGAAAATGTTCAGTGCACCCAGATTCCTCTGTCTTTTATTAATCCTGTCAAGGGAGACATGATAATCTTATTTGGTTTTTTTTTTAAAGATTTTATTTATTTATTTGACAGACAGAGATCACAAGTAGGCAGAGAGGCAGGCAGAGAGAGAGGAAGGGAAGCAGGCTCCCTGCTGAGCAGAGAGCCCCACGTGGGGCTCGATCCCAGGACCCCGGGATCATGACCTGAGCTGAAGACAGAGGCTTTAACCCACTGAGCCACCCAGGCGCCCCATAATCTTATTTGTTGTTGGGGGGGATCCTGAAAGTCATATCTATTACTAATTTGTTAATTTTTTATGTGGGTTCCAAAAAAACTTGTGAATTTCTCTAAATTCTTTTAAATACAGATCTTGTGACTGCTAGAGCTGATATAATTGCTGTCTTTATTCTATTTTTATAGTTCTGCTTTTTCTAAAAAAAAAAAAGAAAAAGAAAAAAGCTATTCATGAGATTTGTCCTTTTGTGCTTCACAGGAACCAGCACCTATGACAGAAGATCTGCTAGAAGAGCAGTCGGAGGTTCTGGCTAAATTAGGTACATCAGCAGAAGGGGCTCACCTACGAGCACGCATGCAGAGTGCCTGTCTGCTTTCAGATATGGAGTCTTTTAAGGTGGGTCACACTGTCAGAGCTTGGGAGTCTATTTTGAGCTATTTTGGGATAAAGCTGTGAAAGTCACTCTCTAAAGTGGTGTGAAGGCCTGAATGTCCTTTTTATTAAACGTTTTGATTTCTTAGTAGTTACAGCAACCTACATTTATCTCCTAAAGGTCGTAGCCAGACTTGCTTCTTAAATTTAAAAAAAGAAAAGAACAATCTTTGAATCGTAGTCGAAACTTGAGAATTGAATCATTTCTTTGTGTGCATTGGAATGTTTTTCTTCTTTGTGTGTGTTTAATCAGTTCAATGCTAAACCCTTAGGATTTAATGTAGGCTGCTTCATTCAACAGACCTTTTGATTGCCTACTTTGTGACTTGTGTGATTAGATAAGTAGGAGATACAATGCTTATCCTCAGTTACAATCTGTTGAAGTATGTAATATATGTACATAATATATATGGGAGATATATGTAAATAATAACATGACATTCACTTATGAAGGCAGTGTCAGAAAGGTGACTGACTTTATTGAGTGGTCATGGAGGGTTTCTCAGAAGAGTCACCTTTTAGGATGAGTGGGCATTTTTACCTGAGAAGATTATTTTAAGCTTAAATATAGGCCTGTATTAGAACATAGAGGATTCAGAGAATGGTGACATTTAGCTTACTAGCTTAAAACCCCAGGGAGGAGAAAAGGTCTTTTGTTTTTGAATTACTTATTCTTGAAAGCCAAGGTAAAACAATGTATATTAAAAACAACAACAATAAAACAACCAAGTGGGTAGTTTAGTGGGCCATAGGCTTTCCTTGTGCCTCCTGCTGATAACTCTGAACTGTCTCCCATACCCAGATTTTCCTCCTTGACTTGCTGCTACCTCTGATGGCCTCCATCTCCCCATTCTGTAGCTTCCAGTCAGTTCTGCTTTCATACTGTATGCCAGCCTGAGTTTGATTTTTTTTCCAATATAAATACCCTATTAAAACCGATGTCATTTTTATCATTCTTGTTAGCAGATTTTAGTGAGAGTAAAAGGAAATGCTTTTATTCTCTGCTTATTTCCCCCATCTTTACCAAAAGAAAAAAAAAAAAATCTTCAGGAAACCTCTTGAGAGGTACATGTTTTTCTTAGAGATAAAAAAGATTTAGAAAATCTGAGCATTTTGTTCTCCCATGAGGCAAGAAAGAGAGACTTAATTGTTTTAAAACAAATAGTTGGTATAATGGATAAAGAGGAGACAGCTGATTCTCAGGACATCTGATAAATCACGAAGGTAGGAAAGGGTGTATGTACATGGTAGGACCTCTTTAGCAGGTGTTTTCATACCTGACTTGTAGCTGCCTTCATATTTATCTGCCCCTGTCCTGCTACAGCATCCTTGCCGAGGCACTTACAAGATGAAATTCCAAAGTGGAACTGTAAAAGTTTTCCTTACAGAAACATATTGGCTCCTCATAGGAACATTCTGTATAATGACAATACTGTACCTCACAAGACTGGGTTCACTAGACGGTTTTAGACTAACTTGAGAACCTACAAATTTCTTAAAACATGGTTTTAATAAAATCATTGTATTTCAAATAGCCAATTTACACATCTGCCTCTGTGTGGGAATCAGTTAATATATTTAAGGTAATAAAGTCATTCTAAAATAGACATGGTTGCCTTTCCCTTTTTATATAGGGGTGACTTGGTATTAGGGGCCCTTAGGAAGTCTGCAGAGCTTTGGATGAATGCTGATATGTACCAGAGGTACCTACACCTTAGGGTAGGACAGGGCCTATTCTCAAGCATGTCCTTGGGGTATATACCTTAACAGTAGAAGAAAAGCCATAGCTGAAGTGAGCCTTGACCCTCCTGGTAACTGTACGTTCAACCTGGTACAGTAAGGTCCAGGCAGATGGAAAAATTTTTGTGTGAAATGTTTTTTGTTTTGTTTTGTTTTGTTTTAGCTTCTGTAGTGCAGGAGTTCAGTTATTATTTTCTTTAAGTTCTTAAGTTTTTATGTGAGTATGATGTTGCCTGGTTAATAACCAGATCTTTGTACATGAATCCTGAGTCATGCAGCAGTCTTGATCCATTGCAGTTCACAGCACTTTTTCTGTTGCCATGATGCCATAGCCTTTAGAAGTTTATGTTGTTGATTCTCAGTTAAGGACCTTCCTCTGAGTCCTCATCCCTCGGGGGGATTTCTTAAATTGATGGGGATGGTGAAGCTGAGATCGTGAACTCAATAAGGAGAAATGGGCAGTTTTGCTCTTTACATTTAAGACTGACTATTCTTACCATGTCCATTTTCATTTTGGTTGGAGGTTAATTTAATTTAAAAAGGAAGAAAATGATCTGCTTATTAGCACATCCTTGTTAATGTTTATATCACTTAATTATTTCAGGAAAATAAAATAGTACTCTTGGGAGTAAGTATATGTTATGGTAGAGAATTTAACCAAAAAGGTATGTGTTTAATATATGCACACATATCCTTTGAGTGTGTATGTATCTCTGTGTATACACTTGCAAAAAAGACTTCCATGCCTTACCACTAACACTGTGAAGCCTCTCCTTTTTCTTAGTCTTAATTGTAGAATTACTTAAAGAATTTTGGTATGCATCATCATTAATTCTATAGACTTATCTACTAAATAAAAGTTTAATTAGTTGGTTTCAGAAACCTGAAAAGCAATAGTTTGAATTCCAGTTCCTTAATAGGACAAAAAAAATTTATGTGATAGTAATTTGTTATATAAAGCACAAGAATTTGATGACTGAATAGAATATTTCTGAGGTTAGCTGATACTTATTACAGTACCAGTATTGATTTACTGAGGGGAAAAAAAAAACAGTAGAGCTTTTCTATTATTGTGTTATTATTCTGATCATATTGTATATTATTTAATTACTTGAGTGTATTTGATATTTTCCAAGCATTGAGTAGTTATTATATTATAATTTTAAACTAACTTATGTAACTTATAATACATTTAAGAAAATTATTTTCACTTCACATCAACTTTTTATTTCTAAATTCATCACATGTTTTCTTTTTCTGTAAAATGGAAATAACAAAAAGAAAATGCTTTTGACACTTGAACATCTGACCTGTTTTAAAGGTTACATCCAGACTCATGTCACATATTAGGTTTTGTTAGGATTAGGTAAGCTTTTTGTGAAAGTATGATTTTTATAAACAGGTTTATCACTACCCGTTGATTTTTATTTGATTCTGCTAAAAATTTTTTTGCCTTATTTTAGGCAGCTAATCCAGGTTGTTTTCTGGAAGATTTTGTGAGGTGGTACTCACCCCGTGATTATATCGAAGAGGAGGTTATTGACGAAAAAGGCAACATGGTTCTGAAAGGAGAACTGAGTGCCCGAATGAAGATTCCAAGCAATATGTGGGTAGAAGCCTGGGAAACAGCTAAGCCAATTCCTGCTAGAAGGCAGAGGAGACTTTTTGATGACACACGGGAAGCCGAAAAGGTAACTGTGGTTTCAGTATCCAATACTAGAAAGCTAACAGTTGTTCTAGTGTTTTAAAAACTCACTATAGTAGACATGAAAGCTTTGGACTTGAGAAGCAAAGCATTGAAATTTAATGGGTCTTTATATATCTGCTATTCACATTTAAGATTTAAGAACTAGTTGCAACTAGGCCAGGGAATAAGACATGTATATTTTATATATAATGGTTACCATTGGACTGTCTAATAGTATATGTTAGAAGCTTTAAAGCTGGTCACATCCTTTGATCTAGCAGTTTGACTACCAAAAAATTTACGGAAATAATAAGAAATACAGAAATATTAATGTAGAAGAACGATGTTCAACAAAGTTTTCTAGTGAAAAGGTAGATACAACAAAAGTTTCAGAAATAAGGCTTAGTTCATTAAGTGTGGTATAAGCATTTGGTGGACTGTTTTGTAATTATTAAAAAAAAATTTGGAGTTTTGGAGAATTGTGAGAGCCTCCTGATAACAAATTGTCCTACGCACGTTCCTACTTAGCTGCCCCCAAACCCCATGAAATTAGTAAAAAAATAAATCTTTGCCTTCAGTGTTACTAAGGTAATAGAGACTATAGTGACCTCGTCTCTATAGAAGCCACATTTCAGTGGAGTTCCTAGTGCTGTAAGCCTGTATATAAAGAGTAGGGGGGACGCCTGGGTGGCTCAGTTGGTTAAGTGGCTGCCTTCGGCTCAGGTCATGATCCCAGCATCCTGGGATCGTGTCCTACATCGGGCTCCTTGCTCGGCAGGGAGCCTGCTTCGCCCTCTGCCTCTGCCTGCAACTCTGTCTGCCTGTGCTCGCTCTCTCTCTCTCTCTAATAAATAAATAAAATCTTTAAAAAAAAAAAAAGAGTAGGGGCAGGGAATCTTAAAAAGAAGAGCCGAGGGATATAGGAGACTTGGATGGATCACAGAGTCACCCCTAGAGGGAGAGAACCTAACATTAATAGTGCCAAATACTCAATGCAAGTATGGTTTGATAGTTCACAGCACTGGCTATAGAGAAGGGGCTCGAAGTGGACACTTAGAGAGACACTGCCTTGGCAAGAACCAGATGTATAGAGAAGGAATGATAACCCTTTGAGATAAAGCAGTGATGGCAAAAAAGAAAGGATGGGAAATTTAGGGATCCTGCAGAAATGCAAGAGAAATAGGACCTACCAACCTCTGTCACCCTTACTCCATCCGTTAATGAAATGGTACAGAAGAGGGCACTTTTTTTTTTTTTTAATATTTTATTTATTTATTTGACAGAGAGAGATCACAAGTAGGCAGAGAGGCAGGCAGAGAGAGAGAGAGAGAGGGAAGCAGGCTCCCTGCCGAGCAGAAAGCCCGATGCGGGGCTCGATCCCAGGACCCTGAGATCATGACCTGAGCCGAAGGCAGCGGCTTAACCCACTGAGCCACCCAGGCGCCCCAGAAGAGGGCACTTTTAAACTGTGACATGACTAGGATTGGTAAAGAGCAGATCATATCCATACAAAACTATTATAAAAAGACAGAAAATGCAGATATGATTGTTTGAATTAATAAAAACATTTCCCAGAAAATTGACCATGAAGCAGAAAATAATTGCAATAGTCAGATGTCCTCAAACCAGCATGGCAGATATGAAAAAAATCATGTGTTTTTTTTTTTTTAAAGATTTTATTTATTTATTTGACAGAGATCACAAGTAGACAGAGAGGCAGGCAGAGAGAGAGAGAGGGAAGCAGGCTCCCTGCTGAGCAGAGAGCCCAATGCGGGACTCGATCCCAGGACCCTGAGATCATGACCTGAGCCGAAGGCAGCGGCTTAACCCACTGAGCCACCCAGGTGCCCTGAAAAAATCATGTTTAATCAGAAATAGTAAAGCTATCCCTTCCTGATCAAAACTCTTCAAAGTGTAGGGATAGAGGGCACATACCTCAGTATTATCAAAGCCATCTATGAAAAAACCACTGCAAATATCATTCTCAATGGAGAAAAACTGAAAGCTTTTCCGTTAAGGTCAGGAACACGGCAGGGATGTCCATTATCACCACTGCTATTCAACATAGTACTAGAAGTCCTAGCCTCAGCAATCAGACAACAAAAGGAAATTAAAAGCATCCAAATCAGCAAAGAAGAAGTCAAACTATCACTCTTCGCAGATGATATGATAATATATGTGGAAAACCCAGAAGACTCCACTCCAAAAGTGCTAGAACTTGTACAGGAATTCAGTGAAGTGTCAGGATATAAAATCAATGCACAGATATCAGTTGCATTTCTCTACACCAACAACAAGACAGAAGAAAGAGAAATTAAGGAGTCAATCCCATTTACAATTGCACCCAAAACTATAAGATACCTAGGAATAAACCTAACCAAAGAGGCTAAGAATCTATATGCAGAAAACTATAAAGTACTCATGAAAGAAATTGAGGAAGACACAAAGAAATGGAAAAATGTTCCATGCTCCTGGATTGGAAGAATAAATATTGTGAAAATGTCTATGCTACCTAAAGCAATCTACACATTTAATGCAAACCCTATCAAAATACCATCCATTTTTTTCAAAGAAATGGAACAAATAACCCTAAAATTTATATGGAACCAGAAAAGACCTCGAATAGCCAAAGGAATATTGAAAAAGAAAGCCAAAGTTGGTGGCATCACAATTCCGGACTTCAAGCTCTATTACAAAGCCGTCATCATCAAGACAGCATGGTACTGGCACAAAAACAGACACATACATCCGTGGAACAGAATAGAGAGCCCAGAAATAGACCCTCAACTCTGTGGTCAACTAATCTTCGACAAAGCAGGAAAGAATGTCCAATGGAAAAAAAGACCGCCTCTTCAATAAATGATGTTGGGAAAATTGGACAGCCACATGCAGAAAAATGAAATTGGACCACTTCCTTACACCACACACAAAAATAGACTCAAAATGGATGAAGGACCTCAATGTGAGAAAGGAATCCATCAAAATCCTTGAGGAGAACACAGGCAGCAACCTCTTCGACCTCAGCAGCATTTTCCTAGGAACATCGCCAAAGGCAAGGGAAGCAAGGGCAAAAATGAACGATTGGGATTTCATCAAGATCAAAAGCTTTTGCACAGCAAAGGAAACAGTGAACAAAACCAAAAGACAACTGACAGAATGGGAGAAGATATTTGCAAACGACATATCAGATAAAGGGCTAGTGTCCAAAATCTATAAGGAACTTAGCAAACTCAACACCCAAAGAACAAACAATCCAATCAAGAAATGGGCAGAGGACATGAACAGACATTTCTGCAAAGAAGACATCCAGATGGCCAACAGACACATGAAAGAAAAAGTGCTCCACATCACTCGGCATCAGGGAAATACAAATCAAAACCACAATGAGATATCACCTCACACCAGTCAGAATGGCTAAAATTAACAAGTCAGGAAATGACAGATGCTGGCGAGGATGCAGAGAAAGGGGAGCCCTCCTACACTATTGGTGGGAATGCAAGCTGGTGCAACCACTCTGGAAAACAGCATGGAGGTTCCTCAAAATGTTGAAAATAGAACTACCCTATGACTCAGCAATTGCACTACTGGGTATTTACCCTAAAGATACAAACGTAGTGATCCGAAGGGGCACGTGCACCCGAATGTTTATAGCAGCAATGTCTACAATAGCCAAACTATGGAAAGAACCTAGATGTCCATCAACAGATGAATGGATAAAGAAGAAGTGGTATATATACACAATGGAATACTATGCAGCCATCAAAAGAAATGAAATCTTGCCATTTGCGATGACGTGGATGGAACTAGAGGATATCATGCTTAGTGAAATAGGTCAATCGGAGAAAGACAACTATCATATGATCTCCCTGATATGAGGACGTGGAGATGCAACATGGGGGATTAGGGGGGGTAGGAGAAGAATAAATGAAACAAGATGGGATTGGGAGGGAGACAAACCATAAGTGACTCTTAATCTCACAGAAGAAACTGAGGGTTGCTGGGGGGAGGGGGGATTGGGAGAGGGGGATGGGGGTTATGGACACTGGGGAGGGTATGTGCTATGGTGAGTGCTGTGAAGTGTGTAAACCTGGCGATTCACAGACCTGTACCCCTGGGGATAAAAATACATTATATGTTTATAAAAAATAAATAAAAAATTTTAAAATATAAACAAACAAAACTTTTAAACCAAGAGCTTTCATAACCATTGTACAAATGTATTAAACACATATTGTCAAATTTAATCCTAAAAAATATTAAAATAATCCATGTAAACATATTACCAAATATAAGTACATGGATTTGGTAATAAGAATGTAAGAGGACTCACATTAGGAAATACATTGATTTATTTCATCACATTAATATATGTAAATATTTAGGAGGAAAGATCAGGATTTCAGATTTAAGAAATGCTATGATATAATATATATTTTAATATAAATTAACTAGTAAATATATAACACTATATAATAAATATATTTAATAATATACTAAACATAATAAATATAATGACACAGCAATTATTCAATATTAAATATTATATATATGTCTTAAAATGCACAGACATACTCAGCTCCCCCCACACCACACATACAGGTGCACTAAAGCTCTCCCACATATGAAGCCCTCCTCTTGTTCAAGACATAATAAAGTAATTTGTATATTCTGGTAATTAATTTTGAAATAATTTAATTTAAATTATCTATGTCCAAAAATGAACAAATATCTTAATTTAATCCAATAATTTAATCTTTTAGATTACTTAATAATTTAAATCCAATAATTTAAAAAATGTATCTCCGTTCACTATACTTCAACTGCTCTGTATAAAATGATATTTTATTTTTCTTCCTAACACCTGGAATCAGTATGACAAATTAAAAAACCATTGAAATAAAAAAAAAAGAAAGAAAGAAATAGTAAAGCCAACAGCAGAAATGGACCAAAAAACCACACAGAGAAATGAAACCAGAGCTGGTTTAACTCAGGATAGTAGTAGAAGTATAAGATATTCATATCAAAAATAAAGACTAACTTACATAGGGCCCAAAGGAGAATAGATTTACTTTTAAATTTAATAAAAGGTACCAAGAAAAAGCAGCAAAAACAGCCAAGAGAAAGAAAATGGATAATGAGTAAAAGGAATTGAAGAGAAACCAGTAGAAATGAAAGATAGGAAAAGTAGGAATAATATTCATATTCTCAGAGGAAGAACCAAAATACTGGAACAAAACTAACAGTTGAAACTGCAGTCCAAGAAAACTTTCAGGAAATAAAAGAAAACCCGAGTTTTCATATTGAAAGGGCTCTTTCACTAGATGCAGGGGAAAAAATACTATAAATAATGAACTCCAAAATACATCACTTTGAAACTACTGGAACTTAAATATTTAAAGCAAAAAAGATTCTCAGGACTTCTAATCAAAAAGATGAAAATAACTTATAAAGGAAAGAGAATTAGACAGGGTCATATTTCTCAAGACAACATGAACAGCATTTTCAAAAAATGTAAGCAAAAAGTACAAACCAAAGATTTATATCCTACCAAGATGTCCAAATAATCAAGGCTCTAAGCAAATTTTCTCTGAGGTTTTGCACATATAAATTTTTGTACACATGCACCATTTATGAGGAGTCCACCAGAATTGCCCAAGTAGAACTTTCTATAGTGTTAGAAACATTCTACAGCTGTGATGTTAAAAATTACAAGCATTGGCCATATGAGACTCTATAGCATAACATAGGAACTGAATTTTTAAATAGCTGCATGGGACATAATATAGGAGGATGAACTTGATCCAACCAAGAGATGACTGTAGAAACTTTGGCAAAGGGCCAATGGTGAGCATTTCATTTCTTTAGTTTTAGAGCTAAGACTAAAACTAGGTGAGGTTGTGGGTAGAAGAAGATGGTAATCAGGGGCGCCTGGGTGGCTCAGTGGGTTAAAGCCTCTACCTTCGGCTCAGGTCATGATCCTAGGGTCCTGTGATCGAGCCCCACATCAGGCTCTCTTCTCAGCATGGAGCCTGCTTCCTCCTCTCTCTCTGCCTTCCTGTCTGCCTACTTGTGATCTCTGTCTGTCAAATAAACAAATCAAAATCTTAAAAAAAAAAAAAAAGAAGAAGAAGATGGTAATCAGATGTGATAGTATTTAAAATTGTCAGACCAGGGGCACCGGGGTGGCTCAGTGATTTAAGCCTCTGCCTTCGGCTCAGGTCATGGTCTCAGGGTCCTGGGATCTAGCCCTGCATTGGGCTCTCTGCTCAGTGGGGAGCCTGTTTCTCCCTCTATCTCTGCCTGCCTCTCTTACTTGTGACCTACTTGTGACCTCTCTCTCTGTCAAATAAATGAATAAAATATTTAAATAAATAAATAAATAAAATTGTCAGACCAGATTATAAAACACTTACAGCGAGGGAATTAAGGACAGTATAAAAAGTATTACTGCAAAGATCTCTACTAGAATAAAAATATAAACCTTCTTAAGTACCAGCAGAGTTTTTTTTTAAACACAAAGAACACACCAACTAGAGAAACACACATAGTAACAGTCAAACACAGAATAGTCAGTCATAAAACCTAACTCTACTACAAGGGTTTCAGTGATTCACAAAGGTTACAGAGTCATAATGGATAAAATAAAAAAGACAAGAATTAACAAGTGTTGACAAGGATGTGGAGAAAAGAACCCTCATGCAGGGGCACCTGGGTGGCTCAGTGGGTTAAAGCCTCTGCCTTCCGCTCAGGTCATGATCCCAGGGTCCTGAGATCGAGCCCCACATCAGGCTCTCTGCTCCGGGGGGAGCCTGCTTCCTCCTCTCTCTCGCTGCCTGCCTCTCTGCCTACTTGTGATCTCTGTCTGTCAAATAAATAAAATATTAAAAAAAAAAAAAAACAACCCTCATGCATAGTTGGTGGGAAGGCAAATTGGTATATCCACTGCCCTCAATTAACATATGATCCAGTAACTCCACTACTGGGTATTTACGCAAAGAGAATGAAATCACTAATTTGAAAAGAAACATGCACCCCTGTGTTTATTGCAACTTTATTTACAATAGCCAAGATATGGAAGCAACCAGAGTGTCTATTGAGAGATGAATGAATAAAGATTTGAAATATATCTATAGTAGAACATTACTCAGCCATGAGGAATGAAACCTTGCCATTTGCAGCGACATGGATGGATCTAGAGAATGTAATACTGAGTGAAATAAGTTAGAGAAAGACAAAAACCATGTAATTTCACACATAAGTGGAATTTAAGAAACAGAACAAAGAAAAAGGGGAAAAAAGTGGACTTTAATACAGAGAACAAACTAATGGCTACCAGAAGGAAGATGGATGTGAGTGAAATAGTTAAAGGGGATTAAGAGTACTTACCTTGATGATCACTGAGAAGTAGACAGAATTGTTGAATCACTATATCATACACCTGAAACTAATATAACATTGTATATTATGCTTCAAAAAATTAATGAGATAAAAACCAAAATACATAGAGTAGAGATATGATCGAAGTAAGGGTTAACCAAATTATTCCTTTAGTTTTCTGCCAGTGCTTAATTATATGATTAAATTTTATTTTATCACACACAAAAAAATCGTAACATCATTAAGGTCAGTTCTCTTTACATTAATTTAATTTATAATTTAATTTATAAATTTAATACAGTCCCAATAAAATACCAAAAGTCTTTCTTTTTTTTTTTTATACCAAAAGTCTTTACTGTGGAGCCAGACAAGTTGATACTTAAATTTATTTGGAAAAATAAACATGCAGGCTTAAGACTCAGGAGTTTAGAGAGTGACTGTTAATGGATTTCTTTTTAGGTGATGGAAAGGTTCTAAAATTAATTGTGGTTTTGGTTGTACAACTCTGAATATACCTAAAACCATTGGATTGTACACTTTAAATGTGTAAATTGTTATTTTAAAAAAGCATGCAGAGTAGCTAAGAGTAGATTGAAAAGAAAGAGCTATGAGGTAGGTAAATGGGTGAGAGGTGGCAAGGGCAGATGGGGGCCAAATAACCTCACCAGATACTAAAGCATAATACACAGCCTCATTATTTATTTATTTAAAAAAATTTTTTTAAAAGATTTTATTTATTTATTTGACAGAGAGAGAGCACAAGTAGATAGAGAGGCAGGCAGAGAGCGTGCGAGGGAAGCAGGAGAGAGCCCGATGCGGGACTCGATCCCAGGGCCCTGAGATCATAACCTGAGCCAAAGGCAGCGGCTTAAACCATTGAGCCACCCAGGTGCCCTACAGCCTCACTATTTAAATAATGTGATAATGGTGCATAACTAGACATAACTAGTGAAACCAGATAGAAAGTTCATGGGTGCATGTAGAAATCTAGTCTGTGATAAAAATGGCATCTCAAATCACTGGTACAGGTGGCCCTTTTTACTTTATTTTACTTTATTTTTTAAAGGGGGTTGGAGAGGCCGAGGAAGAGGGATAGAGAGAATCTAAACATGCTATGCATGGAACTGGACTCAGGCTTGACGAGGGGCTTGACCAGGGGCTTAATCTCACAACCCTGAGATCATGCATGACCTGAGCCCAAGTCAAGAGTCTGGCACTTAACTGACTGAGCGACACAGGCTCCCCTAGATGGCCCTTTTAATAAGTTGTTTTGGGATAACTGAATAGCCATTTGGCAAAAGATAAAATTAGATCTGTTTCTCATACCACACACAAGAATGGACTGAGAAAGAAAAGTCAAAAGACAAATGATAGAAATATTTGTAAACTGGGAAAATATATGTATTACGGATAAAGGGCCAAAATACTCTAGAAATATGGGCAAGAGTTATGAGGAGATAACTCATCCCCCAAAAAGATAATTACCCTTAAACTTTTCAAAAGATGTTCAGCTTCATTCATAATAAGAGAAATGCAAATTAGAAAACTTCACTGAGATAACCATTTTTCACACATCACATTGGTAAAAATTTAACAGCTTAATTAATACTCGGGCCCTGAGGCCACAACTCTCATACATTACTGGTGAGTGGCAAGATGATACAACCCCAGGTGAAAAGGGATTTGGCAGTGTTTAATGAAATTTACATATGCATTTACCATTCCACCCCAAAAGCAATCCCACTTCTAGGAATTTACATTAATATTTTCTAAAACTAAAAATAAAGATGCACCAAGTTGTTCATTGCTGAATTAACTGTAATTAGAAAATAGTGGAAACTCTCTATATGCCCCAACTTAGAAGCTTTATCGAATACTGTGGTTCATCTGCATAACTGAGGACTATGTAGCTGTTAAAAATAATGAGGGGGGCGCCTGGGTGGCTCAGTGGGTTAAGGCCTCTGCCTTCGGCTCAGGTCATGGTCTCAGGGTCCTGGGATCGAGCCCCACATCGGGCTCTCTGCTCAGCGGGGAACTTGCTTCCTCCTCTCTCTCTGCCTGCCTCTCTGACTACTTGTAATATCTATCAAATAAATAAAATCTTAAAAAAATTTTTTTTTAAAATAAATAAAAAATAAAAATAAAAAAAATAATGAGGAAAATATCTATTAACTGATAATGATTTCTAGGATATGTTTTTAAGAGAAAAGTAAAGTGCAAATGAATATATATATTATGCTTCATTTTGTGTAAAAAGGGGAGATTAAGAAAACATTTGTCTGTTTATCTTCACAAAGAGAAATTTATCTTCACAAACAGAGAACACTGAAATTAGTTACCCAGAATGCATGAAAGGGGAGGAAAAAATAGAGTAAAAAGAATATGGGCGGAAATGACATTTAGGAAAGAGTATACTTTCTATATACTTTTGACTTCTGGAAAAATGTTAACTGTCTGCATATTCAAGAATTAAAATAAACCAACAAGAATGGAAAGAGGGGAAATGACCAAAACTGAAAGCAAGCAGAGGTAGGTCGCATAAGATACGTTTGAATATATACCCCCAGGTATGGGGAGAGTTGGGAGAGAACTGCAGATAAATCCTAAACTCTATTTTCTAGATTTGTTTTTTTGTAATGGTGTTGGGTAAGCAATTCTGAAACTTTTAGGTGAATCATTTTTTGAGTGAATGTGTAATTAACTGTGTTGGTGTTGTTGGAAGCCAGAATTCTCATTGTGGAAGTGAGATACAAACATGGAATTGAAGAAAGAAAGGAAGACCAGATGGCATTGCATTGGAATTGGTGGTACTGGTGTAGACCCATAGGTTTCTAAAGTATGGATAGATATTGGGTATGTCCATATGCATATATATTTTTTCTAGCTTTTTTCTGAAGGAGTCTAGAAGAAGTGACATCTCAGTAGCAGTGAACATACACACACACACACACACACACATATTGATTTCTAGAATATTCCTCATTAAAAGCAACCATGCTTTCCTCAGTGAAATAGCTGGTTTCAGGGTTGGGACAAGGAAGGTATGAGTGTGGAACATTCTGGTTGCCAGGAAATAAGGAACTGCTTAAAAAAAGATAGGGGCATAACATAAGGAGGTAGTTTGAAAGGACTCTTACTCACCAAATCTGGACAGTTAGAAAGGCAAATAACTAAGGAAGAAATGAATTATAAACGATTGGGAAAAAATTGGAACCATGGGTCCACATTGACAATTTGCAGATAAAAAAATGGGAGAGATTGGAGGCGTTTCGTCTCAAAGATGACCGATAAATATGGAGGATATGCTGGAGTAGGAAACTCTTCATTTTACAACCATATTCATAGGAAAGATTGGTTCAGATGAAAATCATCAGAAGATGTCTAGGTGGAAATTTGGGTGAAGAGTATCAGAGTTGCATGGTTTTAAAGTGTCTCTCCAAGACAACTGGAGAATTGCAAGGAAATAATAACCGTGTAGTAGAGAAATGGGGCAATACCTTGAGTGGATGTTTAAAGCTAATATTACTAATAAGGTGTAGATGCAGATTGTCTGCATCGAGATGTGATACTCTGAAGGATCCAAGAGTACTTATGCACTGACCCATGAGTGCATATTCTGCATCTAAACATGAGGAAGCATTAGGTAAACCCAAAATGAGGAACCTTCTGTTCTAAAACAGAGCTGGAAAAATAAAATCCACAGTACACAACTCTAAGAGTGTATTAAAAGGACACAGGTACCAATTGAAACATTACCCAATGGCCAATATTAGAACAATTGGAGCAGCAAAATAAAGTACTGTTGGACTGTAACTCAAATAAAATAAACATCCTTGAGTCTGTAGTATTACAAATAAATGATTGAATAAATTGGTGAGAAGAGACAAATCTATGCAAAAGAACTTCAAACCTGCTTTACCCATGAGATGGAGAACTCCCCATTGCGTAAGCATGTACTGTGCATAGTGACTTTCTTCCAAAGAGTGCAGTATGCAAATTGGAGAAAATGAGTAACTTCACAGTACAGAAACCTGACAAATACTGTCTTAGCCAGGTAAGCAAGTTTAACAACATGGGTAAGTCAATACTGATGAGTTTCATGTACTCTTGGTAAGAGGTGATGAAAAGAGCACTTAACAACTCTCTCATCTTTCTCCCAAATTTCCCTAATCCCATTTCGATCATGAGAAAGACATTACATAAGTTCCAGTTGAGGTACTTTTTATAAAATACCTGACTAGAATTCCTTAAAACTGTCAAGGTCAGGGGCACCTGGGTGGCTTAGTTGGTTAAGCACTTGAATCTTGGTTTTAGCTCAGGTCATGATCTCAGGGTTCCTGTGTTGAGCTCCACACTCACTTTTTCTCTCTCTTAAATAAATGAATAAATAAAATCTTGAAAAAAAAACTGTCAAGATCAGTAAACACAAGCAAAGTCAAAGAAAATGTCACATGTGAGGGGAGCCTAGAAATGTGACTACTAAATATAATGTGGTATCCTGGATGGGCTCCTGGAATAGGAAAAAGACGTTAAATAAAAACTGAGGAGATTGAATACACAGATATTGACAGGATGATTCATCATAGCAAAAAAGTGAAACTGGGGCACCTGGGTGGCTCAGTGGGTTAAGCCTCTGCCCTCAGCTCAGGTCATGATCCCAGAGTCCTGGAATCGAGCCCCACATCGGGCTCTCTGCTCAGTGGGGAGCCTGCTTTCTCCTCTCTCTCTGCCTTCCTCTCTGCCTACTTGTGATCTCTTTCTGTCCAAAAAAAAAAAGTGAAACCAAGCTAAATGTCAATCAACTGATGAATGGATAAGTAAAGTATAGCACATTCATGCAATGAAATATTATTAAGCCATTAAAATGAATGAAGTTCTGATACATGGTTATAACAAAAATGAACCTTAAAAGTTTATGTTAAGTGAAAGAAATCGGAAAAAGAAGGCAACATGTTACATGATGCCATTTATATGAAATACAAGAATAGGCAAATTCATGAAGACAGAAAGTTAGTTTAGTAGTTACCAGAGGCTAGGAGGTGGAAGAAATGAGGGAGTAACTGCTCTTGGGTAATGGGTTTCTTTTTGGTGTGATTAAAATATTGGTGATTAAATAATGGTATGTTGTATAACTTGCAAGTATGCTAAAGACCACTGAAGTGTACATTTTAAAGTGGTGAATTTTATGGTATATAAATTGTATTTAAATTTTTTTAAATTAAGGAAATATGAATAAAGCATAGCATTCAGTTAATCAGAAAGGGGAGAGGAGAGCAGTGTACTCAAAATGTCCATGTTAAAATAAACTGGAAAACTTCCAGATTTGTTGTGATTAAAGCTGTATGAAAACTAAAGGTGGTATATGATCTTTAATTAGATCCTGTCTAGTGGTGGGAAAAGGTTATAAAAGTCATTATTTGGTCTGTTGATTAAATTGTAGTAAGGATAGGCTAGATTAAAAGTATTTAATCAGTGTTAAAGGCAGTTTATATAATCACAATAGTTTGTCTTTTGATTATAGAAGAAAACATTTTTAAAAATTATTTTTATTAACATGTAATGTATTATTTGCCCCAGGGGTAGAAGAAAACATTCTTAATTTCAGGAAATAACACACTGAGAATCTTTGGAGGTAAAGGGACATGATGTATGTAACTTGCTCTCTCATTATTCAGAAAAAAAAATATATGTGTGTATATATTGTATGCGCATACAGAGGAAAGAGATGGGTGTGATTAAATGAGCTAAAAGGTGAGTCTAGGCAAAGGGTGTAAATATATTTTGTATTCTTGCAAATTTGTTTTGCTGTAAGCTAAGGAAAGCTGAAGTTGAATAGTGTTAATAGAGATGTACAACATTGGGAACAATTATTCTAGATAAGGATGTAAATCTTTTGGAACACTTTGTAAAATAATTTGGAATATGATTTCAATACCAAAAAAAATCATTTGGCATTATCTTGTATATATCCAGTTCTGTTTTTAGGTATATGCCCTCAAGAAATTCCGCTACATGTACACTAAGGAACATACCCAATAATATAACGGGAACCTTATTTGTAATAGCCAAAAATGGGGGGGGGTGTCCATCCATGGAGGAGCATTTTAATGAATAAACTACAGTATGTATCAACATATTCGTCTCAAAAACAATGCTGTATATCAGTCGCTGAGGCTCAGAACCAGAAACATTTCGTTTATACAAAGATTCGAACCAGACCAAACTAAGCAATACATTGTTTGTGGCTACACACATATGTGAGAAAACTATGTAGACAAGCAAAAGAATTATTAGTAGTTACTTATTGATGGTGGGGTGTATGGGGGGGGAGCTTGATCAGGGAGGCACACAGGGATTTGGTAAGTCCTGGTGATGTTCTTTTTCTTAAGCTGGTTGGTGGTGTGTAAACAAGTGTTCATGTTATCTTTAGGCTATTTATTAGTACTCTGGTATGTGTATTTCTTAATTTAAAAAAAAATTTCAAACCACACAAAATTCTTCAAGCCAAAAAGTAAAGGTTTTAAGTCATTAAATGAAGAAAGCAAGTTATAAAATAGTGTGTATACTATAGGTTTCTTTTTTTTTTTTTTTTAAGATTTTATTTATTTGACAGAGAGAGACACAGCAAGAGAGGGAACACAATCGGGAGAGTGGGAGAGGGAGAGGCAGGCTTCCCGTTGAGCAGGGAGTCCGAAGTGGGTCTTGATCCCAGGACCCTGGGATCATGACCTTAGCCAAAGGCAGACACTTAACGACTGAGCCACCTAGGTGCCCCTATAGTATAGTTTTTTTTTTTTTTTTTTTTTTTTTTTTTTATTTGACAGAGATCACAAGTAGGCAGAGAGAGTGAAAGGGAAGCAGGCTCCCTGCCGAGCAGAGAGCCCCATGCGGAACTCGATCCCAGGACCCTGAGACCATGACCTGAGCCGAAGGCAGCGGCTGAAACCACTGAGCCACCCAGGCGCCCCTATAGTATAGTTTTTTGTTAAGAAATTGAATATGCTTCTATCTTTGTGTTTAAATGGACGTTGAAATAAGTCTGAGAAGATAAACACAAAAATGTGTTGCTCCTTAGGAAGTAGGATTTCTGGAGATCTTTTGCATTATACTTCTGTGTATGTATGTATGTATGTATGTATGTATGTATTCATTCATTCATTCATTCCTGAAATCTGTGAGCATTTATCATCCAGGTTCATGTTATGAGATTAGATTTCTTTTGTCTTTATTGCTGTTGAATAAGGAGCTTAAAGGTAGGGTCCATGTATTATAACAACTTCTCTGTATTTTTTTAATTAGAACAGTAATAAAACAATTTCCATTTTGGAAAAACAGTAAACCAAAAAATTAGTAGGAGGTCTCAATGTTTAGAAAGGTTAAGTGAGTAAAGCAGGTTACAAAACAATATTTTACATACCTAATACTAGTTCACCTAATATGTGTATTCAGTGTCTTAAAAAATCCTGGAAGGGGGGCTGCCTGGGTGGCTCAATGGGTTAAAGCCTCTGCCTTCAGCTCAGGTCATGATCCAGGGTCCTGGGATCAAGCCCCACATCGGGCTCTCTTCTCAGCAGGGAGCCTGCTTCCTCCTCTCTCTCTGCCTGCCGCTCTGCCTACTTGTGATCTCTGTCTGTCAAATAAATAAATAAAATCTTTAAAAAAAAAAAAAATCCTGGAAGGAGAATGTTCTACCATTTACAATTGTTACTCTAGGTGGTATACTTTACAGAAGGTTTTTATTTTCTTTGTATTTTCCTAATTTGCACATATTACATATTGGGAAGAAGAAAAAAAAGGGGGCATATTCATCACTATAAAATACTAAAGTCCTTATTAGTTTTCAGTAATGTTATTCTTAACCATTGTGGGTAGTAGCTACTTAACTGAATGAGTAGGACAAGGTACTAAGAGAAGAGAGCTCTCCTCAACTCTTGTTATAGATGTGAGTTCAGAGATGCACAGGTTTTTTTTCTTCTTTCATAAGTGGCTGTTTTATTCTTTGAAAGCTACATTGATCATTCGTGTATCTTTATGCCTCCTTCAGGTGCTGCACTATCTGGCTGTACAGAAACCTGCAGACCTTGCTCGGCACCTGTTACCTTGTGTAATTCATGCAGCTGTACTCAAGGTAAAGGAAGAAGGTAAATATCTTATTTGATTAGTCATTAGTTCATTTCCAAAATGGAAGTATATTTTCCCTGGCTTAATAATGGTTTTGATCTTCTTAAAAATAGAAAATCTGGAAAACATTTCTTCAGTTAAGAAGATTATAAAGCAGATAATAACCCATTCCAGTAAAGTTTTGCATTTCCCCAACCCAGAAGACAAGAAATTGGAAGTAAGTTTGCTGTGGTATCAGGATCTTGCCAAGTGTTCTCCCTAGTTGGCAGTGATTATTTTGAAGATAAATTTTTAAAGGCTGCTTTTTTTCCCCTCCTGTTTTCCAATGTATGTCTCTCCCTTTTCCACTGTTAGGAAATCATCCATCAAATTACTAATGTAGAAGCTATAATTGCCAGAGCCCGCTCACTGAAAGCCAAGTTTGGAACTGAGAAATGTGAACAAGAGGAGGAAAAAGAAGATCTTGAAAGGTAATTGATATTTGAGTACCTTTTGTCTGTAGGAAAACCACCGCTCTCTTTAGAACATTTTAATAGAATATTCCAATTCTTTTGTGGTACCCTATATTATTTGTAACAAGTATTTAATTATCATAGACTGTGACCTCTCCTATATTTCTGGGTATTTGTGGGGCATTTCCATCCCTTCCACATTTAGAAACAAGTCTACTGTGTCTTTTTTTCTAGTATGTCCTTGTTTGCTCTTGGAGATGTCCCTGCAGTTTCCTGTGGAAAAGCTGGTCACTCTTTGTTACTTGAAATGCCCCAGAGCTTTGCTTTCTCTCTTTGGTTAGCTCTCACTCTTCCTTTACCACAGACTGAGGTGTTCTGAAATTGTATTTCTGCTCAGTATTCCTAGTTATTTATTTAACTTTAAACAAGATTTTTGAAAGCAAAGGTGCATAGCCTATGCACCTTGTGAACATGTTTTGAAAGGGTGACCAGATGGCCTCTCTAGGATGATGCAGATGACCGGGTCAATCTTCTTCTCCTCCTGAGAGAGACTTGGCACCATTACCTACCAGTATGAGTTCCTTTCCATTTTTGCCTGTGGTACTTGAAAGAACAATGTTATTTTAATTGTGATAAAGTGTTTCCAAATTTGTTACTTCAACAACTTGTTCATCACCCTTTTCAGAAATGAAGTGGCATTATTGATGCTAACTAATTAAGATAGTATGATCAAGGCATGTGCTATAGCGCTTAACAAGTTCTTATTAGAATTTTAATCTTGTGTTGAGAGTAATTTTCTCCTAGCCTTCTTTGCTCTTGAAAACTCCTTCCTTTTTAAATGAGAAGAATAAGCACTAATCAAAGGAATTGTTTCTAAAATAGCAGTATGAATTAGTGGTGCAGGAATGGTGCCTTCGACGCTGATAGCTCCACATACGTGCCCTGTGACTTGGAGGTGTAGTGTTTCCAGCACGTAGTGGCACAGTCGAGGCTTTGCCAAGCAAAATGTGTATTCTAAGCACATATGCATGCACGCACACATATACACCCACTTTAAAAGAACAAAGATGACAGATATGGATGATTGCTTTGCTGTATATGTATGAGTTGGTTTCTGTTGTCCAAAAATACTATTTGTTTTGTTTTTAAGATTTTATTTATTCACTTACCTTAGAGAGAGCAAGCATGAATGGGGGGCGGGGCTGAGGCAAAGAATCTCAAGCTGACTCCACAGACAGCGTGGAGCCCAGTGTGGGGCTCGATCTCATGACCCTGAGATCATGACCAGAGCTGAAACCAAGAGTCGGATGCTTAACTGAGCCACTCAGGCACCCCCCCCCCCAATATTGTATTAATCTTTTATTTACTGTAGTATTTTCTAAGCTTCTAGTCTCAAAGAAATAGACTCTGTATTTCTTTTTACCCTTTGACAGAGGTTTTGTTTTGCTTTGTTTTTTAGATTTATTTACTTATTTGAGAGAGAGAGGGGTGCGAGAGTAGTATGGGGCAGAGGGAGAGAATATCCAAGTAGATTCCCACTGAATGCAGACTCTGACACAGGGCTTGATCTCACAGCCCTAAAGTCATGACTTGAGCTGAAATCAGGAGTCTGATGCTTAACCAACTGAGCCACCCAGTCACCCCCAGAGATGAGTTTTTAAAAAATTTTATGAAAACCGTTGAAAGGCAGTAAGATTGTCGCTTGAGTCTATTTTATTTCCAAATGTCCTTTATAAAAGTTCCACTTAAAAAAGTTCCGCTCTAGGCTTAGTAGGTTTAGCCAGTATCACTTTGAGAGTTTGTCTACAAAACTAATCTGGGGGGACTGACACAGTGTGAACTGAGCAGCAGCTCGCTTTCTGTGCTTTCGTTGCCTCTTTCCCCTAGGTTTGTGAGTTGCCTTTTGGAGCAGCCTGAAGTGTTAGTCGTGGGTGCAGGAAGAGGACATGCTGGCAAAATCATTCACAAGCTGTTTGTGAATGCTCAGAGGGTATGTGAATTTCCTTATTGACTGATGATTGTCTCTCCAGACCTCTGCTCAGTAAGATGCTGTTTTGATTCCCTCACTTGGCTGATTATGCAGCTAGGAATTGGGTTTGAACATCCAAAAAAAAAAAAAAAAAGACTTTCAACAGTGACTTTTGAAGCTTTGAAATCCATTTGCTTTCTTACATGTTTAAGTAATATAATAAGTATATTTTAGGATATAAATTTCCAAAGTTAGAAGGTTCTGAAATCCATTGTTACAGAATCTAATAGGGACTCAGCAGTGGCCACCAGTGCTGTGTGGTAGGAAAAAATGTTGACTACTTTCAGTTTAGAATAGAGTTCAGTTTTACCAATTTTAAACTCCATGTACTGCAAATGGATTCATAATTTCACTTGTGAGGTTAGTATATCTGTTTTTGTCATGGTGAATTGATCTAAGGAAGAGCAAGATTTCAGATGTTTAGGACTATGGAAACAGGCTTTAGCAAAGAAAGAAAGCCCAGCTTGAAAAATTATCTTTGCTATTACCTCTACTACTGAAAGTAAAGGTTCAAAAGATGTGTAGTACTTTCTGACATTCTGAAACTCTTAAAATTTGAATTTTTATGAAAGTGATGCTAGTTACACTTTGTGTGGGTGCTCTATGTACTGATTTTGTTTACTAGTTAAGAGGATTTTCATGTCAGGGCTCATTATTATGAAAGATTATGATAAAAATATTATAGAGTATACTACACATAGTCTTTGACTTAAGAGAATTTGACTTGGGATTTTCAACTTTATGATGGAGAAAAAATATGTACTCAGTAGAAATCATACTTTGAATTTGGGATTTTGGTCTTTTTCTGAGCTAGTGGTGTATGCAGCATAATCCTCCCATGATACTATGCAGGGACAGTGGCAGATCCCTGTCAGCTATGAGATCCCGAGGGCAGACAGCCAACATACTTAACGACTGCTCGACCCAGACACTGTTCTGTTTCTCACTGTCAGCACGATACTAATAAATTATATGAGATAGTCAATACTTTATTAGAAGATAAGCTTTATGTTAGATGATTTGGCCTAACTGTAGGCTTCAGTGAGTGTTCTGAGCTTGGGTAAGGTAAACTAGGCTGAGCTATGATGTTTGGAAGGTGAGGTGTAGTAAGCATATTTTTGACTTAGGATATTTTCAACTTAGAATGGGTTTATTGGCATGTAACACAATTGTAAGTCAAGGAAGATATATAAGTACAAAGGTGCCCTTTACCTGGAACTGTGATGACTCTAGAATGACCCACTTTTGAAAGTGTAATTCTCAGAATCAAATAAGAATTTTCATGGGTTTACATAGAAAAATATAAACTGTATAATCTCCTTTGAGTCTGTCTGGAGTGTATCTAGTTTTTCAGTTTCATAGTCAAGTGTACTGACCTAAATTTTTAGCAAGAATTGAAACCTGCAATTATTTATGGGATTGTTCCCCAACTTTAAGAATTTCAAGTTAAAACCCAAGTATTTTATTTCCTTATAAATTAGAGTTCTAGAAAACAGTAGATGCTTACTTTGATTTGTTTTTGTCTTTGGCATGAAATCAGGAGCTAGGTTTGTTTTTTGCATCCTATATCTTTCACTAGCTTACTAGCCAAAAGTTAACAACTGCATTTCCTTGTCACCACCAATATGAATTTTCCTCCTGTTGCCGGTATTCTTTCCTCTGTCCTTACTTTAAAAAGCTTGTGTGTTAAGAGGACCTGAAATCTAAGGCATTTTTGTTTTTATTTTTTTTAAAGATTTTAGGCATTTTTATTTTTAATGCTGAGAGTATTACTTGTTGTAAATATTTAAGCAAAATTATTTTTCCCAGAGTGGCAATAGCTTCCCCCTCCTGTCCCCCCAGTAATATCAGTAAAGGCTCATTGTAAAACATAGGATAATACAGAAAATTATAAAGGAAAATTTAATCACATTAATCTCACTACCTTCTGATGATCACCATCAGCATTTGACATGCAGTATATGTAAATACATGTATAGTTTACAAAAATAGGATTATAATTCTATGATTTACTTTGTTATTCTTGTTTTCCATTTAATTATCTTGTTACATTAATAAATACAGGAGTATATCATCTTTTCAGTGGCCTTGTATAGCTAATACCCTTTAAGGGATGAAATTGCACATTTTTCCTGCATTATGTAATTATAAAAGATTTCAAACTTTCAAACCTTGTAGGGAATGTTTTTAGGGAATTGGCAGGCTTTAATCCATGTAACAAGCACCTGGTTGGTACATTTTTTAACTCAGGCCTTAAATATCTGCTTGATGTAAACCATTAAAGTTTATTCATGTAACTTTTAATAATTAACTGACACTTTATATCAATTTTATTGATCAAGATTTTCACTTTATTAGAAAGTAATGAAATTTTAGTGAGAATTTTGTATAGCATACAGCAGTTTTGCATATTTAGAACTCTTTGCTTAAAATTACACATTTTAATGAAGTTCATCATGATTACATGTGTCAGTGGTATATTCCACTGGAATTCAGCAGATAAACCACAGATTAGATTTTGCTTCAGTTTTATCAGTTTTGCCCATTAAATGACTGTACGTTGCCTGTTGAACCATCAGATGCATGAGAAGTAGGATATGTCTGCTCAGTTTAACAGCTAACAGCTAACAGCTTAGGTGTGTTTTATGTGGTGTGTGTTTGTCTTGATATTCTTTTGATAGGATCCTGTTCCTTAATGTAGTGCATGCTGTCTCTGAAATGATCTTGAAATCTCTCGTCTAGCTCTTTTTAAACCATCTTGCTTGTTTCCTTTTCATCACTGTTTCTTTTCTCACCTTTTCTCAAGCTGACTGAATCTTCTGATGAGGTAACAATATAGCCTTTGTCCCTCATAGTTCCTTGTTCCTTCCCATCCCTCTAACTTCATAAGGTCATTAAGACTAACCACCTCTTTAACAGTCTGGATTTGGCACACTTTTCATGCTGATGTTTAGTATAACATGATTTCATATTTCCATTGCCAAAACAGTACTTTATTATTTTTTTTTCAATCAATGGTATTGTGAAAGGAATCTAGTAATCAGAGAAATGAAAGAAGCATAGTGATCAAGGGTAAAATGAAGGCTCTAGTTGAATGTTTTTTATGCAGTTTTAATGCAAAAAATAGATGCCTTTAATACTGAAAACATCTCTTTCGTGGCCATTGCTACATTACATGGACTTCTGTCATTTCTGTATCACCTTAGCCACTCAGCAAACAAAACCAGTGTCCCCAGTTTTAATTTGGCAAATGAACTTTAAAAAAAAAAAAAAAACGAAAGAGTGGAGACAAAAAACATCTCTCCAGACTCTGAGGGAGAAGCAGCTCCTTACTGGACTGAGGACATTAGACTTGAACTTGGGTTGTTGCTAGAAGAGATGTGTAGAAACCACTGCTACGTTTTCCCTATTCTTTAGATGTTGGAATATGGCCCTCACTTTCCAAAGCAGATTGCCTGGCAGTCATTATCTCTTCTGTCTCTGTCACCAATTTATGTGTAATCTCTGGCTGTTCATGCAGTGTTTCAAGCTTCTTGCTTTTTCCGTGTTGGTTTCTGAGTAATCATAACATGGCTGACTGCATTACTGAGTAATGTAGAACATTTTAAAAGTATATTTGTCATGTTTATTCATCTGTCCTTCAAAATGGTCTAAGTTTTAGCATTGGACTTGCTCTTGAATTTAGCATTTGATTCTGTTCAAGGCTGCAGCCATGGCTCCACCAGAGGAGGAACTGAAGAGAATGGGCTCTCCAGAAGAGAGAAGGCAGAACTCGGTGTCAGACTTCCCACCTCCTGCTGGCCGGGAACTCATTTTACGTACCACTGTGCCACGCCCGGCTCCGTACTCCCGAGCTCTGCCTCAGCGCATGTACAGTGTTCTCACCAAAGAGGATTTCAGACTTGCAGGTGCCTTTTCATCAGATACTTCCTTCTTCTAATTCTTCTAGAGCCACCTCATTTATGGCTTCAGAGACCATGCTGACCCCTTCTGAAGGAAGAAGGTTGTGCCAGTCAGAACTCAAGAGGCCATGAAGAGGACCTGTCTAGTCCAGTAATCAGGAATCATACCAGCATCTGAAAGACTTTCCAGCACCATGCTTGAGCTCTGAGTATCTTGGTTGGGTCAGAGAGAATGGGCTTGAGCTGTTGAAAGATTTGTTCCCCAAAGAAATGACCCTTGTTTGACCAGGGGTCAAGGGTAGGTTGTACGAGTTGTGCAGGGACCAGAAAAACAGCAGGAGCTCTCTGTACTCACTCCAGTGGGATCTTGCTCATTTATTCTTTCCTGTGACTATCCCTTAGGCTATTCATAGTCTGTGTAAACACACTTGTTGCATTTGTTAGTATCAGGTATACAAAAGAGAGTATCTGTTAATTGAGATTTCTGGATATTTTGGTGGTATCTTCCCAGAATCTGTGTTTTTTAAATACTAAATGACATTCTGTTTATTCAATCATCTAGTGGCCATCTTGGTTGTACTAATTAACTTTTGATTAGTATTTTGAGTATTCTAGGAGAAAACTTAGAATTTCATATAGTTTATGTGTTTTTCCATGTAACTATGAACTAAGTGTAAACTATATATTAAATGTCACTGCAAATTAGTTTTGTATCTTATCTCGTAAGGTTTGTTTCTCTTGTTTTGTTTTTGGTTGCCTGTAAGATATCAACCTACAAACTTCTCTTCTGCTGTACAGCATGCATTCCCTTTTTTGCGATTGCTGGCTAGATACTATATTTAATGGAATAACGATGAGCACATGCTACAAATATAGCTTTTGGAACATAGAGATTATCATGCACTTAGTATAATTTGGTGTGTGTGCTAGTGTAGTGAATACAAGATTATTTCAGTGAACTATTTTGCTTTGTGTCTTAGTTAAAATGAAAATAATTGATGTGGATATATAGCACCCAGCATAAGGATAATAGCAGCATATTTCTAGTTATGTGGTAATCAAGATTATTAAGTCTGTGTTGCTGTATGGCCTCTGTTCAGTAATCTGAAATCTATTTTTAGGCCTAAAATTCTCATTTTAATCCAAAGCAAAAAATGGTTATACTGAAGCATAGACCTTGCTATGTAATTTAAAGAATTAATAGAGCTGTGTAAAACCCTATTATATTATTTTTGTAAAAAAAAAAAAACTGTGTGTGTACATATATATGTATATATGCACATATATATGTATATAAGTATATATGAAATAGGGGAGGCCCTGGTTGGTGACCTCCCAGCCTTCACAGTGCTTTCCTCTGAGATGCTGGACTTGATTGCTACTGGCAAACCGTACAGATGCGGGCTTGAGTACTGAGTGCTGTACCAGGTAGAAAATGTATCTTTCAAGGACAGGATTTGTTTGCTTTCCAATGAGGAAGTTAATGGCAAAGAAATGTTTTTCAAAGAGAAGTTGAACTTTAAAATGACACTGTGAATCTAATAAAAAGGAAAGTCTTGCTTTCTCTGACTTCTCTCTCCTCTGTCACTTTAGTCTTATTTCAGTTAGTTTAATGCTGTCTCACGTCTTCCTAAATATTTGCAGCCTGCTAAGTCTGGCAGGGGTCTCAAGTACACTCTTAGTGCCTTCTTTCTTAGTGGCAGTTACCCCAGTTTACTTTTTTTTATAGTTATGTGTTGGTTTATTTCATAGATATCAGGTGCTGTACTAGGCAGTAAAGACGAAACAGACACCAGAACACTCCTTCCTTTTCAGTGACCTTTCTGTCATGTAGGGAAGGGTTCATGTTACATTGCAATAAAATGGAGAGTACAATCAACTCATCTGAATGAATTGGAAGTCCAACATTTATTGTATAAATGCATTCATTCATTCAGTGGCAACAGAGAGTAATGCATGCAATATTAGTGAAGAGAGTAATGTGTGTAGTAATAAGGTGTGATGAGAGAGGTTTTTCACTCAGGCTTTAGGGATCAGGGAAGTCTTTTTTAGAGCTAATTTCTAGATTGAGACCAGAAGATGAGTAGGAGCTGATAAAGAGTTGGGGAAGTATGGTAAGTTGCTGTTAAAGAACTACGTCCTGTACACTTCCTGATAATTTATTGTGCTTTTGCTGCTGCTCCCATGAAGTGGAGTTTACTTTGTATATTTGAACATTACTTGTCTTCCAGTGTGAACTTAGCCTACCTCTTCAGTCACTAGAGTATTAGCAAGTGTGACACGGGTGGAGACTTGAAAAGTACTTGCAACTTGGGGCTTGCCCTCTCTTCCTCTGGGAACCCTGAGATGTGCAGAGAAGCCTGATGGAGGAAGAGAGAGTTGGGTGGTTTGTTACATAGCAAAAGTGATTGGCTGCAGGGGATGGGAAGAGTGTTACAGGTAGAGAAAACAAATAGGCAGAAACTCAAAGACACAAGAAAACAAATTTTTGGAGATTAGCCAGCCTTTTAGTTTGCTGGAAGTGAAAAGAGACAAGAAATGGAGCTGGTTAGGTAATCTGACATGAGACCAAGAAATTCTTGTTAAGCAGAACCACAAGTTTGGGCTTTATCTTCAGGGCAGTAGTGAGTCATTGAGGAGTTTTGTTTCTGTTTTTAAAGATTTATTTATTTTTAGGGAGAGCATATAAGAGAGTGGGGTGGGGGGACAGGGTAAAGGGGGAGAGTCTTAAGCAGACTCTGCCCTGAGCAGAGAGCCCAACACAGGGCTCAGTCCCATGACTCTGAGATTACAACTGGAGCTGAAACCGAGACAGTTGCTTAACTGACCTTGCCACCCAGGTGCCCCAGTCATTGAAGAGCTTCAATCAAGGGAGTGACATGGTGGGTTTCAGACCACACTGTAGCAGGGCAAATGGATTGGAGAAGCTAAGAAAGTATATACATATCCTGGATCTTGTACTAAATTGGAAAGTCACAGTTACATCAGTGGTTCTTTTTGTTGTTGTTTTGTTTTTTGTTTTTTAAATCTTCCTCTCTGCTTTGTAATGTGCTATAAAGAGCCTGACAAATGCTTGTGGAATCAACTAAGTGTCCTCACTCTGGGACCCTCCCACACCTATAAATTCCTATTGCACCATAGTAATTCAGATTTTCTAAGCATTTCTAACCATTTCTATTTGTATTTTACTCATTTGTCCAGCAAATGTTTATTGAGTGCCAACTATATGCCAGGTACTTACTGTCCTGGGAATGGGGATTACAGCAGTGAACAGGACAGATAAAAGACCCCCATAAATATTGCTTTCAGGGACACCAAGTACAAACAAATTATCTAAAATGAGCCACTCAGTGTTCTTTTTAGACAGGTGATAAGGGAGCGTCTGTGAGATGGTGACATTTGCGCAGAGACCTGAAGGAAGTGGGCAAACCAATCTTGTGAGAGTCTGGGAAATGATTCCAGACAGGGAAATGTAAAGCCCTGGATTGCAGAGTCTCAGAAATGGGGTGAGGTAATGTTTTTATTTTAAACTACATTTGTTTCACAGCAAAATAACAAAATACCCAAGTGATTAAGTGAGTTTGGGGTTTCAGGGAAAGGTTAGAACTTGTGCAGTAAATTGAGAAATTTAAATATACATATGTACTTAAGCACAGACAGTAGGAAAGCCCTATGGAGTGAATGCAGTGGGAAGAGAAGGTCTGGAGATTGAACCAGAGATCAGGAAGAGGAGGACTGCCACAGGAGGCTAAGGAGGAGCAGGTGCTGAGGTGGAAAGAAAACGGTAAGTGTGATGATGTTTCAGAAGCTAGGAAGGAAAATATTTGAAGGAGGTGGGAGGTGATCAACTGTGTCAGATGCCATTGAGACGTCAAATAAGACAAGAACTCAGGATGGATTGTTGCATACCTATGGGTGCAGAGTAGCAACTGCACACGGAAAGGTAATACAGCTCTTACTGGGAAAAAGAGAAGTATACTGGCTAGAGGGAGGCTGGGTGCACTTAACACCTCTACTCAAGCCAGATGGGGTTGTGGTTGTTGCCATGCACTGTTCATTGCTGGGAACTTGAGGGCAGGGGGTATCTAGGTGGGGTGTACGTAGGGTATGGTAGAGGCCAAGAGCATGGAGCCACTGTTTCAAGCCAACTGTACCCCTCTTCCCTGTCCCACTCCTGCTGCCTTCTCCCTTCTGGGCTCACAGGGTAATGGATAGAGCTTGGCATTCCACAAACAATGAATGGATGAATACCTCTTGATGACGAGGGAGGCCCCACTGTTGTGTTTGAATCTTATGGACTCTAGTTTTTGGCATTGGGCACCATGAAGCCAGAATATTTCAGAACATGAGCTTCTGGAAGCCAGAGGCCCGTTGCCAGCATTTCTCTAGCTCTGCGAAGTGGGGCATGGCCTCAGCCTCTATAAATGGGTTTGACTAATTCTTAAAATATAGACTAAAGCTCATTCGTCTTAGCATGGCTTCTTTGCCAGCAGTTTTCCCCCTGGCGACTTGTGATGTCTGACGGGTGGTCGTGGGTAAATCTCCCTCAAGTGAACAGCATCATCTGTTGTGGAGAGCCTTCCTGGGTGAGCTTACCAGGCAAGGAAGATGGCCGAACAGAAGGCCCCTACTTGGCCCCTAGTCGTGTGGGCCAGTCTCTGATTGGTCTGTGGGCATCACTCCTCATGTCCCTTCTGTGTGGTCCTCCTTAGCTGTGGGGGCCTCTGACAGTTCTTGGCAGAGACCTGGATGTCACCACAAAGACACACATACCCCTGAGGCTTTCCAACTGGACGAGCCTTTCTTTTTTTTTTTTTTTTAAGATTTTATTTGACAGAGACCACAAGTAGGCAGAGAGGCAGGTGGGGTAGGCGGGAGGCAGGCTCTCTGCTGAGCAGAGAGCCCGATGCGGGACTCGATCCCAAGACCCTGGGATCATGACCTGAGCCGAAGGCAGAGGCTTTAACCCACTGAGCCACCCAGGAGCCCGTGGATGAGCCTTTCTAAGAAAACTACGTTTTTTCCCTCTCTAGTTGATAAACAGCTGGATTTTTTTCCCCAGGTAAAACCGTGATGGACTGTCCTTTGTTTAAGTTTGCAGATTTGTCTTCATCTTGTCCCAGAATAAGGCAGATGAATAGCCTGTGAGGAAGACCTGTGCACGCTGGGCTGGCTCATGCTAGAGAAGCTGCTGGTTGGGTTCAAAGCTGGTGAGATGGTGATCTATGGTGCCTAAGCTTGTGATAAAAAGTATTCCCCAGGGAAGAAAATGAGAATGAATATTTGTTTACTAGGGCTTCTGTAACATACCACAGACTGGGCACTTAAAACAGCAGAAATTTATTGTCTCTCAGTTCTGGAGGCTACAGGTGTGAAATCAAGGTGTTGGCAGGCCTATGCTCCCTCTGAAACCTGTCAGGGAGAATCCTTCCCTGCCTTTTCTGGCTTCGGTTGGGTGCCGGAAGTCCTTGCTATTCTTGGCTTGCAGGGACCGAACTAGAGTCTATGCCTCTGTTGTCACATGGCCTTCTCTCCTGTGTGTCTGTGTCTTTTCTGTTCCTGTGCCACTGGCATGACCTCATCTGAACTCTTATATCCGCAATGACTGCTTCAAACAGCACTTTCTGAGGTACTAGGTGTTTAAGACTTAAACGTGTCTTTGTTTTTTGAAAGGGAGCAGGGGTCATGATTTAAGCCGCCTGATTGGACAGATTCCCATCTAGTTGGTGGCAGGCCACGGGGCCTGATGTGTAAAAGCGTGGGCCTACTTCTGGATAGAGAAGTTTCGTTCTCTGCCTTCCTTGATTAGGCACCAGATCCTGGGCTGGTACCTAATGCCTTCCTCAGCCAAAGTGGGGACAAAAATAAGTATCTGACACATTGTAACAAAATTAAACAAGATACTAACTAATTAACTAAGATACTAACTAAAATGCCCAGCATGGTATTGGTAGTTGTTTAATAAAGACAAACTCTTTATGGGAACTGTACTGGAAAGTGGTACAGCTGTGGGCAAATGTATGGTTAGCCATTGTTTAACTTGAGGACACACCCACCCAGCCAGTGTTCCTACAGATGGCGGCCCAGATAGCTCCATCAAGAGAAGAGTGACTGAAATCGCCTACCATCTCATCAAATGAACTGATTTCTTTTGATCCCTTTTCTGCTCCTTGGGTCACAGGCTTCCTGGAGGAAACCATATTTAACAGCCAGATAGACTCTGTCAAGTCAGAGGACTGGTGGGAAGTTGGGAAGAGTCGAGGCACGTTCCAGGCTGAGGGGCTTATCTGGAGAGTCCTGCAGACACAGCATTGGTGTTGGTGTGGCCAGGGCGGATAGCGAGAGGAAAGAGAGGCAAGGTAGTAGCAGAGGAAGTAGGTATGTTCCAGAGCCTGCCTTCCCTCTGTAAGAACTTGGACCTTGTCAAGTGATAGTGGAGGAGCTGGAAAGGTTTTCAGTAGAGAGAGAGGAGCATTTGACTCAGACTGTTAGGAGCCACAGTGATCGCGGCAAGGGATGGCCATGGCCTTGAAAGTTGCAGTGGTGGTGATGGGGTGAGACAGTTTAGCAGGTGACACTGGCAGGACTTGAAGTGCAAGAGGTGGTTAGTGAAGAAGGCTGATGTGTTCTGGATGCCGGCTCAGACCTGAGGGGCCAGCTGCTCTGTCGTGAGAGGCGTGCCTGGCTCGGGTTTGTGGTACATCACTAGCCTAAGCACAGCCACTTGCCACGTAAGCAGCCCCCAGCAAGAGTACTGCTCTGTCCCCACTCTAGTGAGATCTGCACCCTTTTTGTTACAGGACCATGGAAGAATGATGTCTATGGGGAAATGCCCATTGCATACAGCATCCAGGAATCCTCAGTCTTACCAGCTTGCTAATGACAAGGAAGGAGAACGAGCACTGGTGTTGCTCACCTTTCCTTAAGGAGCCTCTCTGCACACACATTTGCTTCTGTTAAACATTTGTCAGGAATGTGACATCGGTTCCCTCCAGGGACCAGTCAGACCTGACTAACAAGTGATGGGACACAGATCAAAACTTTTCTTAAGTTCTTCAGCCATTTGACAGTTTGAGTAAATAATGACTTCTTGGTGCTATTTATTCACATTCTTCTTTCTCAGCTCTATTTTTGGCCCAGAACACTCTTTATTTTTGTCCCCGTTACATAATGAGGGAACTGCATTCTTAGTAACCCACTGTCACTCCTGTGTTATCTTGCCTACACGAAAAAAGGAAATATTTTTGGAGTGTGAATTTCCCAAACGTTCTCAGCTATTCTGGGCCTGAAGGCATAACGTCATGGAGGGAGGGCTACAGTGGGGGGAGGCCAGTCTTCCTTGGTTGAGGCTGAAACCTGGTCCTTGCAAGCTGGCGGGAAACTTCCTGGTGCCCTGCCCTCTCTGGCCAAATGGCAAGAGCTCCTCTCTGCACAGAGTTTTACATTTTCAGCAACTAATACTTTTAAGGGCTGTTTTTCATTTCTGTTGCTTCAGGATATTCAAATGATTGGCCGGGGGAGATCGCAAGCAAATGAAATGTTCTTTTTACATAGTCCAGTGACAGGTTGAACCCCTTGTGGGGGTCAAACCAGGAGAGCAGAAGTACTTTGAATAAGTTTGAAAAGCTTGTTCCCTGCTGGCCATCGGGAGGCTTGTGTAGCTTAATTGGCTATGGCCTAAGAAGGAAGCTTTCCTGGAATGGGTCTGTGCAGAAGTTGCTCAGTCCCAACTGGATGCATCTCAGATGAGCCATAGAAGGCCTATAAAAATGACTCTGTCCAAAGAGCCCAGGAGTTTCAGATCTTAACACCATCTGGCTGGAGAGCCAGACAGGTTTCCTTCCTGGGTTTAGGGGATTCCCCAAGAGTACCCTGGTTGGTTGGAAACTACTTCGGAAGCTGTTGTAGGACTAACCTGTAGGGAAAGCTGACCCGCCTCCAAGCAAAGGGGTGCTGCTGGGCGCAGCCCAAGAAGGACTGCTCAGGTCCTAATGGGGACAATTCAGCTCAGCAAGTCCTGTGAGAAAGTCAGGATATAGGTGACCCTTATCACTCAAGATTTGATCTGAAACTGTTGCAAATCATCTAATTATATATGCTCTTAGAGCAGGTAATTGTCCCACAATTAAGTAAACTAATCCAGAGTTTCTCAAGCACAGATAATGTATGGTGTATGGTGTCTCTTAAAGGCACAGCTTCTTACAGACCCTGGCATTTATCTTCAGATCACTTAGTGACATTGTGAGGGGATTTTCACTCTAAATGTGGGCACCCCAGTCTTCATGTGAGTTAGAATAGCTCATTGCTTAGCCTACCACTGAAATGAAAACAAAACAGTAACACTTTAAGAAGCATCACAGAACTCAAAAAGACCCTGGGGACTGATAGACCCTGAGATGGGAGAAAGGTATATGGAACCTGTCAGATGTGGTAGAGAGTTATTTCCAGATAGAAACACAGCACATTAGCTTGTTTAGTAATCACAATCCTGGATTAAATGGACAACACTGAGCTGAAACTTTATACATCCATTATAAGGGTTTACTGTGTGTAAATGCTCCCTGCCTGTGAAGAAATGTTTGTGGGCGCATGGGTGTAAGTTCTGCTAGCCCTCCTCCCAGCTTTGTGCAGAGGACAGTTCTAAGTTTGCAACCACCCGATGTGCTCTCCAGGGTTAGTGATGGGAGGAGCCGAGGAGGTGGAAGCCCAACCAGGCTGCGAGAGCCGCATACAGAAGGGTGGCCAGATGCACGGGAAGGTCAGAGGTTCAGTTCACTCGTGTGTCTCGGATGTAGCATGTGGTAACCATAATATCTGGTTAACTTGTCCTTTGGCTGGTGCAGGGGTTTGAATCCTGCCTAGAGGCAAGAAGGCTAGTGAGTAACTGGCTGGCTACCTAGTGTCTGCCTTTCTCTCTGTGTTCACATAGGTTCTATGTGAATATTGGCTCTGTAAAGGAAGACGGCCAGAGAGGAAAAAGAAAGTTAAAAAGGGGTGGGGGGGCAACTGAATGTTTGTGTCCTCCCCAAATTCATGTTGAAGTCCTAAACCCCAGTGTGATGGTTTTAGGAGGTGAGGCCTTTTGGGACATGATTAGATCATGAGGATAGAACTCTCAAGAATGGGATTAGTGTCCTTATAAAAGAGACCCCAGAGAGCTCTTTCGTTCTTATAAACAGCAGTCTGCAACCCAGAAGAAGGCCTTCACTAAAACCTAACCATGCTGGCTCCATGATCTGAGACTTCCAGCTTTCGGAACCATGAGATACGATTTCTTTTGTTGGGAAACCTTTCTGTGTATGGTATTTTGTCATAACAGCCTAGCTGACCAAGGAAGAATGGCTTTGGTTAGTGATGTAGCTATATACAATGAATATAATACAGCATTTAGTGGCAGAACTTTGTATATGACTTTGGATTTCTATTTACAAACTCATTAAAGATTGTACATTTTCAGTTTCACAGGGAAACTTACTGGTTAGTGGAATTTACTTGGGTTCGTTTGATTGTAACAAATAAAGACCCAAAGTAAGGGTTCATGGGGAGCAGTGAAGGCCATGAAATGAAACTGAGCCATCATAGGGCTTAACCTCATGGAGTCTAGAGTCTGGAGTAGGTTTTAAAATTGGGGTTGGCGGGGCGCCTGGGTGGCTCAGTGGGTTAAGGCCTCTGCCTTCGGCTCAGGTCATGATCCCAGGGTCCTGGGATCGAGCCCCGCATCGGGCTCTCTGCTCCGCAGGGAGCCTGCTTCCTCCTCTCTCTCTGCCTGCCTCTCTGCCTAGTTGTGATTTCTCTCTGTCAAATAAATAAAATATATTAAAAATATAATAAAATTGGGGTTGGCTCTAGAGCAACTTAGCTGCAGGAATTCACAGCTTCTTCCCCCCCTGCAGTGAGTGACCATGAATGTGATCTGGCTCCAAGTGACCATCCTTCTGTCCAGGTGCCAGGTACCTTCCGTGTCTTGTTCATAGTTTGGTTCCCGTGGATGTTGAGCTTGCTTAGAATCCAAGGCAGCTTCTCCTCACTTCCACATCACCACCTTTCAGTACCAGCTTCTCTTGCTTCCTAGCTTACTCACACACTTTTCCAATTCTATAAAGTACCTGATGAGCCCAGTTCATCTTTTAATCCAGTGCATTAGGCATAATTTGTGGGCTATGGGTCAGCCAACAGATTAACTTCCTCAGATTATCTCTTCAACTACAGCTGAGAAATGTTCATGAATGTCCACAGATTGCCTCTTAGGAGAGAGTCTTGATCAGGAAAGAATCCTTTTGCAGGAGGTGTGGCAGTAACTCTAGTATGGGCATGTTCATGACTTTTGTTATTCTTTATATTTTCTATTTAATATTTTATTTAGAAATTATTTCAGACTTAGAAAGTTGCAAGAACAGTACAAAGAAATCCTGTAAATCCATTATGCAGGTTCACCCCTTGTCAATATTTTGCCATTTTAGTCTCCTAGCCTAGTTTATTTTTTTAATTTTTTAAAAGATTTTATTTATTTATTTAACAGAGAGAGAGAGAGATCACAAGTAGGCAGAGAGGCAGGCAGAGAGCGGGTCATGACCCGAGCCGCAGGCAGAGGCTTAACCCACTGAGCCACTCAGGCATACCTTTTTAAAAAATTGGACTCTGAAAAACAACCTGAGGGTTTTGAAGGGTCAGGGGTGGGAGGTTGGGGGAACAGGTGGTGGGTAATAGGGAGGGCACGTATTGCATGGAGCACTGGGTGTTGTGCAAAAACAATGAATACTGTTACGCTGAAAAAATAAATAAAATGGAAAAAAATTCTTTTTTTAAGATTTTATTTTCTTAACCTAATTTTTAATAAATCTATGTTAAATAGAAATGATGAATGTCTCTATCTCCCCTCTGCCCACTTAACTCTTTTTCCCCCGTGTTGTGGAGAGAAGGAGAGAAGTGACAAAAGCTATGTTGGGCTTTTTTCTGATTCTCAGAAAAGAAATTGTCAGTAGAGTATGGAGCTGACTTAGGAGATAATGTTTTCAAATTTGAATCCTATCAGATATGGTCGAGATCTTTTGTTATTTTCATTGCATGTGACAAAATCACTTAGATGAAATAATGCTTTAAGAAAATGACATACTAGGGCGCCTGGGTGGCTCAGTGGGTAAAGCCGCTGCCTTCGGCTCAGGTCATGATCCCAGGGTCCTGGGATCGAGTCCCATATCGGGCTCTCTGCTCAGGAGGGAGCCTGCTTCCCTCTCTCTCTCTCTCTCTCTCTGCCTGCCTCTCTATCTACTTGTGAACTCTCTCTGTCAAATAAATAAATAAAATCTTTAAAAGAAAAAAAAAATGACATACTAGATTCTCTGAAAGATCATAGCCAAAGCAACTGAAATCCTAAATACCAATTTACAATAACAACAAAAAATTTACCTAGCCTTGAGTTTGGCAAAAGATATGCATATATTTTGAGTGTTCACTTTTTTTTTTTTAATTTTTAAATTTTAATTCCAGTAGTTAACATACGATGCAATATTAGTTTCAGGTGTACGATACAGTGATTCAGCGCTTCCATACAGCACCTGGTGCTCACCAGGACAAGTGCACTCCTTAGTCCCCTTCACCTATTTCACCCACCCACCCACCTTCCCTCTGGTAACTACCAGTGTGTTCTCTGTAGTTAAGACTCTTTCATAATTGTTTCCTCTCTCTCTCTCTCTTTTTACTCTTTGCTTATTTGTTTTGTTTCTTAAATTCCACATATGAATGAAATCATATGATACTAGTCTTTCTCTGACATTTTGTGTAGCATTAAACTCTATAGATCCATTCATGTTGTTGTAAATGGCAAGACTCATTCTTTTTTATGGCTGAGTAATACTCTATTTTATATATACATACATACACACACATATATATATTTTATATATACACACACACACACACACACACACCACATCTTTATCCATTTATTAATTAATGGACATTTGGGTTGCTTCCATAATGCTGGCTATAAACATAGGGATGCATGTATCTCTTTGAATTAGTGTTTTTGTATTCTTTTGGTAAATACCCAGTAGGGGAATTTATGGACATAGTGTAGTTCTATTTTTAGCTTTTTGAGGAAACTCCATACTGTTCTCCAGAGTGACTGTACCAGCTTACATTCTACCAGCAGTGCACAAGTGTTTCTTTTTCTCCGCATCCTCACTGACACTTGGTGTTTCTTGTGTTTTTGCTGTTAGCCATTCTGACAGGTGTGAGGTAAGAGATCCTGATAGTTTTGATTTGCATTTCCCTGATGATGAGTGATATTAGGCATCTTTTCATGTGTCTGTTGGCCATCTGGATGTCTTCTTTGGACAAATGTCTGTTCAGGTAAGATATGTAAACTTCTTAAAGGAGAAAATCTTAAAACTTTATTGAAACAAAAGGCATAAATTGGGAGAGATGCCAGTGTTCTTGCATATAAGGAATTGGTATCAAAAAGATGTTGTTTCCCCCACAATGACCTACCTATACTATTCCTAATGCAATCCCAAATGGTTTTTTTTTTCTTTTCTTTTCTTTTTTTTTTTTTTTTGAGTTTTGGTGGAACTAGAATTGTTGAATCTAAAATGTATATGGAAGATCAAATGGCCACAAACAACCAAACTATTCTTGAAAAAGAACATTGAATTAGGAGGGTTTCCTTTATGAGATATTAAGACGTATTATAATGCTATAATAATTAAGAGTATGGTAGTTTAAAAGACAGACAGAGCCCAAGACATGCAAGGAAACTTAGATTCTGGTAGAGACAGGCAGGTCAGTGGGGAAATGATGGGGTATTCAATAAATAGTGCTTGGACAAAATGTTTTCCTTATATCCCAAGAGGGAAGAGAAATTAAATTGGATGCTTATTATATCACTCCCTACTCAAAAATTAATTCCTAGCAGATGAAAGACTCTTATGTAAGTACAAAGAACAGGAAACAAAAAACCCCACATAAAATGTTTAGACTACTATGTGGGGAAGTAGCTTTACAATTTTAGTGTAAGACAAAGGGGGTGCCTGGGGGGATCAGTTTGTTAAGTGTCTGCCTTTGGTTCAGCTCATGATCCCAGGACCCTGAGATCAAGGCCCCCATGTCAGGCTCCATGTTAAGTGGGGAGCCTGCTTCTCATTTTCTTAGCTTACGCTGTCTCGCTATCTCTGTCTTTCCAAATAAATAAATAAAATCTTTTTAAAAAAAGACACAAAGAATACAAACCATAAAGGAAAAGATTGATTAATTTGGCTACATTAATATATTTTTTAAAGATTTTATTTATTTATTTGACAGAGATCACAAGTAGGCAGAGAGGCAGGCAGAGAGAGAGGAGGAAACAGGCTCCCTGCCGAGCAGAGAGCCCGATGCGGGGCTTGATCTCAGGACCCTGAGATCATGACCTGAGCTGAAGGCAGAGGCTTAACCCACTGAGCCACCCAGGTGCCCCTGGCTACATTAATATTAAGAACTTCTTTTCAACAAACAGCATAAAGACTATGAGAAGAGAAACAATGGCCTGGAAAATGGTATTTACACACAGATGGCCGACATGAAGTAGTGTCCAGAACAGTTTTAAAAATCCACCCCTCCCCACCATGAATTAGTTAAAAAGCGTTGAAAACCTATTAGCAAAATAGAAAAAGACATTAACAGATCATAGAAGGAGAAAAAAGGAATGAGCAAAACATTTATGAGCTATCTATCCTCTTTAGTAATTTGAGAAATGCAGATTAAAATTGTAGTGAGGTACCATTTTACACATAACCAATGGGCGCAAATATTAAAGTTAGACAATATTCGAGTGTCGACAAGGATTTGAAGCAACCAGGCCTCATCCATTGCTAGCAACAGTGTAAATTGGTACAACCTTGGAAATATAATTTGTGTTTCTTAATAAAATGTGAACACATACATAACCTACAATATAGTAACTTGTCCATGGGCATGTGCTTTAGGGAGTGGTTCTCACAGTTTGATCCCCAGACCTGCATCCCTGTGATCCCGCATCAGCATCTCCTGGGAGCTTGTTAAAGATGTACCTTCTCTAGCCACCCAGACCTGCCGAACCAGAGACTCTGGGTATGGGGCCAGCAATATGTGCTTGAGCAAACCTTGCATGCGATGCTGATACACGTCCAAGTTTGGAACTACTGCTTTCAAGAAGTATTTGTGTGTGTGTTTACCCGGAGACTTGAGCAGGAGTTTTCACAGCAGCACTTTGTAAAATCCGCAGACTAGAAGCCCTGACACCCTTCAGCAGGAGAAAGGATAATCCTATTACAGTTTGTCCGTAGAGCAGTGAAAATGAACAATCCACTGTGACACTTACTAGCACGGATGGCACAAAACTCAGGATGAAAAGCTTATCACAGAGGCATCTCTGCAGTATGATTTCATTTATTTAAAAGTCAAAAACTCCGAACAAGAAGCTGTTCAGGAATATGTACATATGTAGTATTCCTATAAAGAAAAGCAAGGAAATGGTTTCTACACAATTCAGAACAGTAGTTCTGTTTGTGGGGAAGGCAATAGGATGTAATTGGGGAGCAGCATACAAGCATTAAAAGTACTGGAGAGATCCTATTGTTTTAAAAAACTAGGTGGTGGGTATATTGCTGTTCATTTTACTATTTTTGTTTTTTAAACATTTTATTTATTTATTTGACAGAGATCTCAAGTAGGCAGAGAGGCAAGCAGAGAGAGAGAGAAGCAGGCTCCCTGCTGAGCAGAGAGCCTGACGCGGGGCTCCATCCCAGGCCCCCCGAGATCATGATCCAAGCCGAAGGCAGAGGCTTTAACTCACTGAGCCCCCTAGGCACCCCTCATTTTACTATTTTTAAAAATTAGTATATTGAGTGGGAACTGAACATTCAATTATGTAAGATGTAGGATTATAAAATTGAGAGGCAACATTTTCCTGATACCAGCAAAGATTTTCATATGGAAATGAATGTGGATGTAATAAGGAGCAGGGGGCAAATATGCATGATGTTTTAAAATACTTTAAGGAGGGGCGCCTGGGTGGCTCAGTGGATTAAGCCGCTACCTTCGGCTCAGGTCATGATCTCAGGGTCCTGGGATTGAGCCCCGCGTCGGGCTCTCTGCTCCGCAGGGAGCCTGCTTCCTCCTCTCTCTCTGCCTACCTCTCTACCTACTTGTGATCTCTCTCTCTGTCCAAAAAAAAAAAAAAAAAAAAAAAAAAAAAAAAAAATTTAAATACTTTAAGGAAAGTGTGCACTGGTTGGGACTCCCTTAAGGCTGTCCCCCTCAGATTTCCTCACAATAATTGTCACTTTGCTCTGCCCTTATAGGTACTATAATAGGGTAGAAAATTGATAAGATACTCCATAAGCAAGGCAGGGAGATAGAGCTCATGAAAACTTCCCCTAGTGATGACGGTGTTGAGGCTAGTGATCTGTAAGCTAAGTGAGGAGGTGGTCAAGGTCCCCAGGGCTCCTCTATCCCTTTCCCCTGCACGACAGCCCAGGAGGATCCCATTCTCTCTGGTGCAGGTGGGTATAAGTGGATGAGGGTTGCTTGGCCCACTTTGGGCTTTCCACATGTTAAGGGATAAACCTTGACAAAAATCATTTGTGAACTGCTTTTTCTGTATCTCTTGAGATGTTGGTATGATTTTTATCCTTCATTTTGTTAGTGGGGGTATATCATTAATTAATTTATGTATACTGAACCATCCTTGTTTCCCTGGATTAGGTCCCATTTGGTCATGGTGAATGATCATTTTAATATATTTTTGAACTCTGCTAAAATTTTGAGGAATTTTGCATCAATGTTCATCAGGGATATTAGTCTATAATTTTCTTTTTTACAGTGTACTTGTCTAGTTTTCCTATCTAGGTAATGCTGGCTTCATAGAATGATTTTGGAAGCATTCCTTCCTTTTCTGTCTTTTGGAATAGTTTGAGAAAAGTAAGTATTAACTCTTTAAATGTTTGCTGGAATTTACCTTGAAATCATCTGGTCATAGACTGGTTTGTTGGGAGTTTTTAGATTATAGATTCAATTTTATTACTAGTAATCAGTCTTTTCCGGTTTCTGTTTCTTTCCTGATTCAGTCTCAAAAGATTGTATGTTTCTAGAAATTTATCCATTTCTTCTCGGTTGTACAATCTGATGGCATATAATTGTTCACGGTGTTTTATGATCTTTTACATTTCTGTGGTATCATTTGTAACTTCTCTTTCATAATGGATTTCATTTATTTAACTACTTTTTTTTTTTTCTTGATTAGTCTGGCTAAATACCACCATGTACTTCTGTACAGGGTAAGCAGGAAAATGTCAGTTCTTCCAGTGGCAAAATGAGAAGATATCTGCCATATACTTGCCATAGAATTCCTAAGATTTAGAGCTGATTTTCAGCAAAACTATATAATGGGTGAAGCGTATATTTGAAATCCTGCTCTTTGAGAATTGTACCCTCTCCTCTCTAAACTACTCATCCAGTTTGCCACCTGGTTGGTCCCACTCTTTATATACCCCCCTCTGTAGGCTACCGATCAATACATTTATCCAGTCCTTTTTGCTAATCTAATGAAGTACTTCATGCCAGCGTAAAAGAGGCCAGTGGTGATTGTCAGGATACGTTAGCAGCAGGCACGTAAGCTCTACGAATCTGCTAGATCATGCAGTCTTCAAAGGTGGGGACCATTGCATCTTTCCCGAATCCATCAAGTTCCTGCACTATATATACTATGAAGTGAACAAGTAGGTACAAAAGTGCATTTATTATTACATCGCCTCACCTGGTCTCTTACCCATGGTCTCAGTTACCCATGGTCAGCTGTGGTCCAGAAGCCCATGATCCTCCTGGTATATCTTCAGAAGGTCAGTAGTGGCCCAACACTACACCACAGCACCCCGGTCACTCCCTTCACTTCATCTCCTCACCTAGGCATTTTACACCTCAGCATCACAAGGAGAAGGGTGAGGACAGTACAGAGAGAAAGAGAGACCACGTTCACTAAACTTCTATTACAGTGTATTATTATAAATGTTCCGTTTTATTACTAGTTACTGTTAATCTCTTAGTAATCTGCCTGATTTATAAATTAAAGTTGATCATAGACATGTGTGCATAGGAGGAAAACAGTATGAGAGAGACTGTATTCACATCTTCTATTACAGTATATTGTTATGATTGTTCTCTTTTATTGTTACTCATCTACTGTGCCTAATTTTAAACTTTGTAAGGGTATGCATATGTAGGAAGAAACGTAGTATATATAGGGTTTAGTACTGTCCACAGTTTCAGGCATCCAGTGGGGGTCTTGGAAAATATCCCCCACGGATAAGTGGGGACTTCTGCACATACTGGTAAGGGATCTGTGCCTTCAGCTTGATCAGATAATGGCATGTTTTTCCAAAGTGGCTGAAATGACTTACATTCCCACTAGTTCTGGATGAGAGTTCATTTTACTTTCTATTCTTGCCAGCTCTTGACATTGACAGAGATAATATTTTTAACCAATTTGATGTGTGTGAAATGGTATCTTCTTATGGTTTTAACCCACATTTGCTGACATTCACCATCCTGTGTTAGTTATCTGAAATTTTTTTAAAAACCCGAAAAATTGATAAATGCTGAAGTTCTTTTTGTCACACTCTTTCAGCAATATTAAGAACAGTTTTCCCTGAAGCAGCTGGTATCCACCACATGGATGTTCACAGCATGATTCCCATACATAGAGCGGAACTTCCTCGGGCTTGTAAAATGAAGCCCAAGCTGCTGCCAGCCCTGTGATTCTCTTCAGAACTGGTGGGTTTTTCCTGGATTGAGTGTGAATGCGCTGCTGCTTCCAGAATGGAAGGCAAGTACCTAATGACTCGCGCATCTCTCATGCCTTCTGGAAACTCATGCCTGGAAGATACGGCCACTCATTCCTATGATGCGTGGTGGCCTTTAAGAGGGCGACAGCAACCTGCCAGCCTTCTGCAGATGACTTGACTGCCGGCCAGGGTAAGTTTCTAACCAAATCCAGTGGGCATTCTGGGAAAGCAAGGAATAGAAGGGCCTTCAGTAAAGGATAGAAGGTAAACCAAACCAAACGTCATCTTACAAATCTCGGTTTTTTGGAGATGGGAGTCTAGAGCTGCCGCCGCCACACGGGGCTGCTGAGCAAGTGAAATGTGGCCACCGCAACGTGGGAAATGGGACTTTATGTTTTGTTTAATTATGACTGAGGTTAAACTGTAAAACAAAAGCAACGTGAAATACTGTTTTCTTTTTTTTTTTTTTTTTTTTTTTTTTTTCTTCAGTAATTTTATTGGTTGAACATGTTCTTCTCAGTGTTACATTTTAAAAATCCTTTCTTCCCTTGGAAGTAATACGTTGTCATTACAGAAAATTTGAAAAATACAGTAAGCTCAACAAAGGAAAGTGACAAATGGGTAATTTCACAACCCAGAGAGATATTTTATTAATAAGCTGGTATATAACCTTCAGTCTTTTTTTTTTTTTAGGTTTACTCTGGCTATTTTTGGGGGAAACTGAGTAAAAGGGGCAAAAGCGAAAGCAGGAGGCCACTTAAAGTGTGTATTAGTGTGAGCAAGAGACGGTGGCTTGGAATGCAGAGGATCTGAAGTGGTGGTGGTAAGAAGCAGTCGCATTCCAGGTGTATTTCAGACATAGTGCTGTCAGGATTCCACTTCTAAGAACCTAACTTAAAGATTTCACTGTTGTTATTCAAGAAGATTTAAATGCAAGGACTCACAAAATAAGCTGCTTACAACTTGATACAAGTTGATTGGTTTAATAAACTCTGGTATAACCACAAAGCTATAAAAGAGGTAGTTATTTAGAAATGAAGATTTTGAAAATATAATGACATGGAAAAATATTCATATGTTAAGTGAAAATAGCTGGTTACAAAACAAAGTGTTCAATATTAATCCATTTTTGTCTGAATAAAATGTATAGAAAAAAGACTGGGGGTGCCTAAGTAGTAGCTCAGATCATGATTATGGGGTCATGAGATTGAGCCCATGTTGGGCTCTGTGCTTTGCTAGAGAGTCTCTCTCCCTCTGACCCTCCTCCTGCTCGCCTGCCCTCTGTTTCCCTAAAATAAATAAATCAATCTAAAAAAAAAAAAAAAAAAGAAATACTGTTTTCTTAAGCATGTTACTGTTTCGGCAGTACAACACTTGACTTTAACCATTGGAAATTACCATCTGAGTTGATATTTCCTCTAAGTATAAAACACACACTTTGAAAGATAGTAAAAAAAAATGTTTATGTTGATTAAATTGAATGATCGTAGTTTTGATACACTGGGTTAAATATTGTTAAAGGTTTTATATGTTTCTTTTTGCTTTTAAAAGTGATTACTATAAAATTAAGAGTTCAAATGTGGCATGACATCCTGGAAGTTGGTGAAACAGGAAGAACCAGGAGTCCATCTCTCTACCTAGATTATACCAGCACAGTCTGCCTGATGTAACCGCTTTAGAGCTCTGCAGACTGTTCAAAGACTTGAAACTTCCAGGGTAAGTCTTGGACAGTAAATTGCGGTTAATTTTGGTCAATTTCAGCTTTTAGCACATTAGTGGCTATGTTTTCCCCATTCTCACTGCCGAGGTAGGCAGCCATGCATACTTACCTGGAGCAGCTTGTGAATACAGAGGTGTAGACACAGAGATGAGCACTCATTGTCTCAACCCCACCATCTAAAGTGGGTTCCAGGGGATTTAAAGACTCAGAGTTATTTTTCTTTACCCATTCACTTTCCCCTTTCTCCCTTGTTGGCAGCTAGACATTTTAAGGACTAGGTCATTCAAAAGCAGTTGCAGAGACAGGGAATTTAGAAAGTCATAGTGTATACCTAAGGAAAGTGCAGGCTTAGAAAAGACCTGGGAAGATCTTAAGAAGTTTATGTTTCTCTGGTCCTAGGCACAGGGATACTATATAGTAACAACCATAAAATCAGCAAACCCTGGGGCAGGTGGCAAAGCTGATTTCCAGGTTTAGCACAGTATAAGATTTAAATGTTCAGTTTTGGGGGCACTTGGCTGGCTCAGTCAGTAGAACATGTGACTCTCAATCTCAGGGTTATGAGTTTGAGCCCCTTATTGGATGTAGAGATTACTTAAAAATAAAATATTAAATAAATAAGTGTCAGGTTTTTAACAAAAAAATCCCAAGACAAAGAAAGAACTATGACCAATTCAAAGTAATGAAATTTAACAACAGAAACCATCCCTGAGAAAGCCTACGGGTGGACATACTACACAGAGACCACAACTATCTTACAGATGCTCAAAGAACTATAGGAAGATGAGGACATAGTCAAGAAAATGATGTATTAATAATATGGGAATATCAATAAAGAGATAGGTAACATAAGGAAGTGAAAAGAAACTCTGGGGCTGAGAAGTATAATAACTGAAAGCAAAAATTTACTAGAGGGATTAAAAAGGAGATGTGAGCTAGAAAAATCCACAAACTTGAAAATATGAGTGAAATGACTGAGTTGAGGAACAGGAAGAAACAAGAAGAAAAGTAAATAGAGCCTATGGATATGTGGGGTACCATAAAGCAGACCAACATATGTATTGTGGTATCATGAGAACGGGGAAAGGGGCAGGGAGATTATCTGAAGAAATAATGGCCCTAAACCTCAAATTTGATGAAAGACATAAATATTAATACCCAAGAAGCTCAATGAACTTTAAATATAACTCAAAGAGACCCATATTCAGACACATTCAATCAAACTGTCAAAAACCAAAGATGAGGGAAAAGAAGATTTGTAAACTAAAAAATTTAAACATGGCTGAAAGAAATTAAAGAAGACATACACAAATGGAAAGACATTTTGTGTTCAGGAGCTGGTAAACTTAGTTGTTACGCTGTCACTAGTACTTAAAGTGAGTCGTACTTACCTAGAAGCTGCTCTAGGCGTGGGAGAACAAAATGGTTCTCAGAGATGTACATACGGGCAAGAATCAATTTCAGGGTGGCAGATGGCTTCCAGAGCTGAAGGGGAATTCAGGAACTAGTGAATACATTTCCAGGGTTCAGGGACAGGATAACATTCATTAGGAGCTAATTTTGTCGTTGAGCTATATAAGGCAGTACACAGTGCTGAGAAATGACACACTGATGCCTCACACCTCAGATTCTGCTAAAAGGGAAAATGTTTGGCCTCTCTGCTCCCTTAGTCTTTCCTCCTTGATGGATACAGAGTGATTTGCACCTTTGGAGAATTTAGGAGAAGGTATAGAGCATTAAAGTGCCTGCCCCTTCTCTTCTCTCTGGTAGGCTTTCTGTTCTACCACTTTTTTTAAAGATTTTATTTATTTATTTGAAAGAGATAAAGCACAAGCAGGGGGAGTGGCAGACTGAGGGAGAGGGAGAAGCTAGTCCCCTACCGAGCAGGGAGCCTGATGACATGGGATCATGACCTGAGCCAAAGGCAGACACTTAACTGACTGAGCCACCCAGGCGCTCCTCTGCTCTACCACTCTGATGTGCTGAGGACATAGGCCCTGAAGGTAGGCCTAGTGATGCTTCTGTTGTCCCCAAGATGAGGCCAAGTGGCTGTGGGGCAGGGTTTCAGGGAGTTGGGCTTGCCCTCCAAAATATATTAGGGTCCTACACCATCTACACATTTACCACATCTTCTTTATCCATCAGTTGATGAACACTTTGGTTGCTTCCATAAGATGGCTGTTGTAAATAATGCTGCAATAAACATAGGGGTGCATGTATCCCTTTGAATTAATGTTTTTATATTCTTTAGGTAAATACCCAGTCGTGTGATTACTGGATCATAGGGTAGTTCTATTTTTAATGTTTTGAGGAGTCTCCATACTGTTCTTCACAGTGGCTACAACAATTTGCATTCCCACCAACAGTGCAAGGGGTTCCTTTTTCTTCACATCCTTGTTAAAACTTGTTTCTTGTGTTTTTGATTTTAGCCATTCAGACAGGTGTGAGGTGATACCTCATTGTGGTTTTGATTTGCATTTCCCTGATCACGAGTGATGTTGAGCATCTTTTCAGATTTCTGTTGGCCATCTGGATATCTGTTCCTATCTTCTACTCGTTTTTTAATTTGGTTGATTTTTGGTATAGAGTTGTATAAGTTCTTGATGTATTTTGGATACTAACCCTTTATCAGAGATGGGATTTGCAAGTATCTTCTCCCATTTAGTAGGTCACCTTTTAGTTTTGTTGACTGTTTCCTTTGTTCTGCAGAAGCTTTTATTTTGATGGAGTTCTAGTGATTTCATGCCTTTTAAAAATATCCATTTGTTGGGGCGCCTGGGTGGCTCAGTTGTTAGGCGTCTGCCTTCGGCTCAGGTCATGATCCCAGGGTTCTTGGATTGAACCCTGTGTCGGGTTTCCTGCTCAGCGGGAAGCCTGCTCTCCCTCTCCCACTCCCCCTGCTTGTGTTCCTGCTCTCACTGTCTCTCTCTCCCTCTGTCAAATAAATAAATAAATCTTAAAAAAAAAAAAATATCCGTTTGTTGAAGTCTGAGGCTAGAGTTAAGACATGATTCTTCAAGGGAGTATTCTGTGAAAAGCAGGTAAAAACATTTTACAGGGTTGAACAGGTGGCTCTACAGTGGACTATAGTAGTCTGGCTTTACAGCCAAGAAGATTGGGCTTTTTGTGTAGGATCTGTGTGTAAAATAGACTATGCTTGCTGAGAGATTGCTTGGGTCAGGTACTGGGATAGCGGTTCTTTAAAGCTCATTTTGTAGAGTAAGTCAAAATCTTGTTGGGATCCTTCTTAAACAGACCTTAGCTGTCACACAGATACAGGTGTTTGGGGTTTCTGTAAGATGAAGAAGAATTCTGATTACAGAGAAGTCAGATATATAAAAGCAGAGAGACAGTAAATGCGAGCACTTTAGGACATGCAGGACAATTAGCGATATTTTTAAGGTGTTCCATATGCCAGTTGCTGTTTTAAAAAGCTGGTGTATACTAATGAGACAGAGCAAGCCAGTAATTTCAAAGAGCCAGGAGAGAGGCTGTTGAAACAGAGAGGTGGTACAGAGCTCAGAATCATCTCAGTGCCAGTAAAGTTTCTCAGTAGTGAATATACACAAGCGCAGTGGCAAAGCACTCGCAGCACTATAAAGCCAATGACAAATGGGAGTGACGATGGGACATTTTTCTGGTGCTTGGATAATTCAGATAGATTTGTGCCATGACTAGGAGCTCACATTTTCCAGTTTCAAAGAATAAAGGTGGAATGAGAGACAGGTTAATAACATGGAACAGAAAATGAGATTTTATTTCCACAACCTATTTCTGATGTTCAATCTCCATGATTCTGTATTCTTTAAGTAAACACAGTTTTTCCATTTTACTCCAAAGAGCTCAAGAATATTGACTTCTCAGACATATAATTTAAAGTGCTTCATACTTTTATTTACAAAGAAACGGTATTTTAAATATTTCACTCAAGCACCTGAAGATTTGTTAGTAAGACATGTGGGCAGCAAATCCTTTCTCCATGAACAGTTAAGGAAATACAGAAAGGTATTCATTTGTCATAGGAAAATCTCTCCAAGAAATGTACATTAGGCTGTGTTTAATGCTGAGAGATGATTTCTTCAGAGATTCCAAGCAAGATCTCTTCTATGGCTCTGGGACTACCAAAACCATCTCTGTCCATCACTGGAGTGTCTGGAGATTGAGGTCACTCAGCCTGACACCAGCTGTATGTAGTTTGAGTGTGTGAGCCACCCTGCCCAGGAGGTCCTCGCCCCCTGCAGCCGGCAGCCTGGAATCCAGTCAGCTGTACTTTCCAGAGCGGGGCGGGGGCACAGCCTCACTGACGGGTGCACCACATTTCTCCATGCAGGCATATTTTCTCAGCCCCCATATTGTAAACTGGTTCATTCTTCAGCTATTAATTCCCATTATTGTTCCGTAGATCCAGGGCCTTCTCTTTTCTAAGCCTAAACTGTGCCCTATACCCTCTGAGACTTTTCAGAGCTGGGCCCTACCTTCTTCATATCCTCCCTGCCCCAGTGTGTTTCACTTAGTCACCATCTCCTGTATGGGAGCTGCTGTCCTCTTCCTCAGAGACCCCTCTGCACTTCTTTTCATGGGGGCCACCACTTGCCCTAACACTTTCCTTCCATTTGCACAACAGAGGGCAGCTTCTTTTTCTGATCTGAGGATGAAAGATGGTCCTACAGGACTTACCTTCTCAGGTTGTTGCTATTCAATGGATCTCTACCATTATATTTAGTCCCAGAATGCTCCTCAGTGTGCCTGACAACAGGAAGGGAGGGGACAGGCCAGTCAATATCCTGTGTGGCAAATGCTTATTGTTCCTTATAGCATTTTTGTTTTTGTTTTCTGTATTGACATATAATTTTTTAAAAAAGATTTTATTTATTTACTTGACAGAGATCACAAGTAGGCAGAGAGGCAGGCAGAGAGAGAAGAGGAAACAGGCTCCCTGCTGAGCAGGGAGCCCAATGCAGGGCTCGATCCCAGGACCCTGAGATCCTGACCTGAGCCGAAGGCAGAGGCTTAACCCACTGAGCCACCCAGGTGCCCCTGTATTGATATATAATTGACAAAATTGTGAGATATTTAAAGTGCAAAACATGGTGATTTGATGGCCGTATACATTGTGAAAGGATGCCCATCTAATTAACACATCCGTCACCTCATGTATTTATCTTCTTTTTTTGGTAATAATGTTGAAGTTCTACTGTCAGCAAAATTCCATTACATAATACAGTGTTACCAGTTATAGTCACCATGTTAGAGATTACATGCTTGGATTTTCTTCATCTTAAAGCTGAAAGTTTGCACTCTTTTAGGAAACTCTCTATTTCCTCCACCTCCCTGTCTATGGTAATTATTTTTCAACCCTCTGTTTATAAGGGTTAGACATACATTCATTCATGTATGTATATATGTATCACACACACACATATATGAATGTATGTATATATGTAATGCTATGTGATTTATTTATTCATTTATATATCTATATCTGTGTATTATGTGAGTCACCATACAGTACGTCCTTAGTTTTTGATGTAGCATTCCAGGATCCATTGTTTATGTATAACACCCAGTGCGCCATGCAATATGTGCCCTCCTTAATACTCATCACCGGGCCAAGCCATCCCCCCACTCCCCTCCCCTCTAAAACCTTCAGTTTGTTTCTCAGAGTCCAGTCTCTCATGGTTCATCTCCCCCTCCAATTTCCCCCCTTTCATCTTTCCCATCCTTCTCTTTATGTCCTCCAAGCTATTCCTTATGTTCCACAAGTAAGTGAAACCATATGATAATTGACTTTCTCTATTTGACTTATTTCACTCAGCATAATCTCCTCCAGTCCCATCCATGTCGATGCCGAAGTTGGGTATTCATCCTTTCTGATGGCTGAATAATATTCCATTGTGTATATGGACCACATCTTCTTTATCCATTCATCTGTTGAAGGGCATCTCAGCTCTTCCCACAGTTAGTCTATTGTGGCCATTGCTGCTATTAACATTGGGGTGCATATGGCCCTTCTTTTCACTACATCTGTATCTTTGGGGTAAATACCCAGTAGTGCAGTTGCCTTTTAAAAACTACTTTTTTTTTTGCATTCCACATATAGGGTACTATCCAGTGTCTTTCTCTGGCTTATTTCACTTAGCACAATGTCCTCCAAATTCATATTGTTACAAATGGCAGGATTTCTTTTTTCTTTATTGAGATAAAATTGGAATATAACATTATATAAGTTTAAGCTATACATTATAATTTGACCTCTGACCATCCATCATGATTCATCTGACCCCTTTGCCCATTTCTCCTACCCTCCGATTACCTCTGGTAATCAGCAGTCTATTCTGTGTCTGTGTCTTTGCTTTTGTTTTGTTTCTCTATCTGTTTTGTGTTGTTTGAGATTCCACATATGAGTGACCCTGTACTGTTTTTTTCTTTCCCCTTCTGACTTATTTCATTAACATAATACCCTCAGGGCCTATCCATGTCATTGCAAATGGTCAGATAGCACTCTTTTTATGGTGGAGTAGTACCCTTTGTATATATACATCATACCTTCTTTATACACTTATCCATCAGTGAACATTTTAGGTTGTTTCCATATCTTGGCTGTTGTAAATAATGCTTCTCTGAATATCAAATACATCTTTGTGAATTAATGTTTTCATATTCTTTGGATAAATACCCAGAATCGGACAGCTGGATCATATGGTAGTTCCACTGTTGATGTTTAGCGGAATCTCCATATTGTTTTCCATAGTGGTATACTGATTTATAATCCTGTCAACAAAGTATGAGGGTTCTCTTCTTACATAGCCTCACCAACATTTGTCATTTCTTGTCTTTTTGATGATAGCCAGTCTTCTCCTTGTGAAGCAATTGTGGTTTTAATTTGCATTTCCCTAACAGTTAGTGATGTTGAACATCTTTCATGTGTCTGTTGGCCCCTGAATGGCTTCTTTGGGAAAATGTGTATATAGGTGCTCCGTCCATTTTTGTAAATAGGCTGTTTAGGTTTTTGTTGTTGTTGTTATTAAGCTGTATGAGTTCTTTTTATAATTTGGATATTAACCCCTTGTTGAATATTTGATTTGCAAATAACATCTTCCATTTTACAGGTTGTCTTTTCACTTTGATGATGGTTTCCTTTGCTGCACGGAAACATTTTACTTTAATGTGGTACCATTTATTTATTTTTGCTTTTGTTTCCCTTGCCTTTGGAGTCGGACCCAGAAAGACACCACTAAGAATGAGGTCAAGGAAGTAACTACCTATGTTTTCTTCTAGGAATTTTCTAGTTTCAGGTCTTAGATTCAAGTCTTTAATCCATTTTCAGTTAATTTTTGTTTATAGTAGAAGATGGTGGTTCAGTTCTCCTCTTTTACGTGTGGCTGTCGGGTTTCCCCAGCACCATTTAATGAAGAGACTGACCTTTCTACATTGTATATTCTTGGCACTTTTGTCATAAATTGTGTGTGTTTGTACTTATTTATTTATGGGGTATCACTTCTGTTCAGCTGATCTGTGTCCTTTTTATGCTAATACCATATTGTTTTGATTATTGTATCTTTGTAATATAGTTTCAAGTTAGGGTGTGTGCTACCTCCATATTTGTCCTTGTTTCTCAAGATTGCTTTGGCTATTAGGGATCTTTTGTGGTTCCCCACAAATTTTTGATTTATTTGCTCTGTGAAAAATGCCACTGGAATTTTTACAGGGATTACCTTGAACCTGTAGATTGCTTTGGGTAGTACAGACATTTTAACAATATTGATTCTTCCAATCCATGAGCACAGAATATCTTTCTCCTTGTTCACTGGGGAGCCTGCTTCTCCCCTGCTTGCCACTCCCCCTCTTGTGCTTGCTTTCTCTCTCTCTCTCTCTCTCTGTGTCAAATAAATAAAAACAATCTTTAAAGAAACACCACTGATTTCTGTATAGTGATTTGTATCCTGCAACTTTACCAAATTCATTCATTAGTTATGACAGTATTTTTGTGGAGTCTTTAGGGTTTTCTATTTATAGTGTCATGTCATCTATAAATACTGACAGTCTTACTTCTTCCTTTCTAATTTGGATGATTTTTATTTCTTTTTCTTATCTAATTACTGTGGCTAGGAATTAAAATATGTTGAATAAAAGTGGCAAGAGTAAGCATTCTTGTCTGGTTCCTGATTTTAGAGGAAAATTTTTCGGTTTTCACCAATGAGTATAAAGTTAGCTCTGGTTTTGTCTCATATAGCCTTTTTTACATTGAGGTGTAGTCCTTCTATCCTGATGTTGTTGAGAGTTTTTATCATAAATGAATGTTGAATTTTGTTAAATGCTTTTTCTGCATCTATTGAAATGATCATATGACTTTTTTCCCCCTTCATTTGGTTAATGTGGTGTGTAATGTCAGAAAATTGGCAGATGTTGAACCAACCTTGCATCCTTGGAGGAAATTCCACTGGATCATGGTATATAATCCTTTTAATGTATTGTTCAATTCTTTTTGCTAATATTTTTTTGAGTATTTTTGCATCAGTGTAAGAATATTGGCCTGTAATTTTCTTTTTTTGGTGTTGTTTTGTCTGATTTTTGTTTTGTCTGGTTTAATTTAATTTTTGGCTGGTTTATCACAGTAAGGCTTGCCTCATAAAATGAGTTGGGAAGCATTCCCTCCTCTCCTCTTTGTTGTTTGGATAACTTTGAGAAGGACAAGTATTGTATCTTCTTTGAATGTTTGGTAGAATTCACCAGTGAAACCATGTGGTCCTGGACTTTTATTTTTGGGAGAGGTCTTGATAACTTAATTTCATTACTAGTAATCAGTCTATTCAAGTTTTCCATTTCTTCATTATCCAGTCTTAGAGTAGATTGCATGTTAAAAAAAAAAAAAAAAAGAAGACTACATGTTTCTGGGAATTTTTCACTTTCTTTTAGGTTGTCCAGTTTGATGGTATGTAATTGTTCGTAGTAGTCTTTTATGATCCTTTGTATTTCTGTGATATCAGCTGTAACTTCTTAATTTCTGATTTTATTTAACCCTTCCTTTTTTGTGTTGGTTACTCTATGTAAAGATTTGTGAATTTTATTTATCTTTACAAAGAACCAACTCTTAGTTTCATTAATGCTTTCTTTTTTAAAAAGATTTATATTTTAGAGAGAGAGAGAGAGTGAGTGCGCAGTAGGAGGGGCAGAGGGAGAAGGAGAAAGTGCAGATGTGTCAGTAAGCATGGAGCCCAAAGCAAGGATTGACCCCAAGACCTTGAGATCATGACCTGAGCTGAAATCAAAGTTCAGATGCCCAACTGACTGAGCCACCCAGTTGCCCCTTCATTGGTATTTTCTATTTTTTTTTTAAGTTTCTAGATCATTTATTTCCACTCTGATCTGTATTTCCTTCCTTCTACTGACTTTAAGTTTTATTTGTTCTTATTTTTCAAGTTCCCTTTGGTGTATAGTTAATTTTTTCGAGATTTTCCTTGCTTCTTGAGGTAAGACTGTATTGCTATGAACCTCCCTCTTAAGAGATCTGCTTTTGCAACATCCCATAGATTTTGGCATGTACTATTTCTGTTTTAAATTGTCATTATTTAATCTTCTTTGATTTTTCTCGGTGACCCACTGGTTGTTCAATCTCCACATTTTGGTGTTTTTTCCAGTTTTATTTTTGTACTTCTAGTTTCATACCACTATGGTCAGAGAAGACGGTGCTTATGCTTTAAATCTTAAATTTATTGGAACGTTTCTTTATGGCCTGATATATGATCTACCTTGGGGAATGTTCCATATGCCTTGAGAAGAATGTGTATTCTGCTGCTTTTGGATGGACTATTCTATATATATCTGTTAAGTACATTTGGTCTAATATGCCATTTATGATTGATGTTTCCTTACTGGTTTTCTGTCTTTTAATTTATTCACTGATAGAAGTCTAACATCCCTTACTATTATTGCATTGTTGTCAGTTTTTCCTTTTAGTTATGTTAATTTTTGCTTGATATATTTTGGTAATCCTATGGAGTGTGTGTGTATGGGAACACTGTTTCTTCCTGATGGATTGACCCCTTTATCATTACGGAATGCCCTTCTTTGTCTTTATTACAGTCTTTGTTTTAAAGTTTGTTTTGTCTGATATGAGTATAGCTGCATGAGCTTTCTTTTCATTTCCATTTGCATGGAGCATCTTTCTCTATCTCTTCACTTCCAGCCTTAGTGTGTCTCTCTTCTGAAGTCTTTTAGGCAGCATATTGATAGGTCTTGTATTTTCATGCACTGAACCACTCTGTGTCTTGATTGGAGAGGTTAGTCCATTAACATTTAAAAGAATTATTGGTAAGTATGTACCTATTGCCATTTTTCGAAGTGCTATTTTGTTAATCATTTTCTGGCTTTTTAATGGTTTTTCTTTCTTGCCTTGTGGTTTGATGGCTTTCTGTAGTGTGATGTGATGTTTAGAATCCTTTCTCATTTTCTTTTGTGCATTTACCCATGAGTTTTTGCCTTATGGTTACCACGAGTCTCACACAGAATCCTATGTATATAACAGTTGGTTTTATTCTAGCAACTTAAGTTTGAATGCATTCCAAACCGTTACAGTTTTACTCAGTCACTCCCAATGATTCATATATTTTTTTAAAGATTTTATTTATTTATTTGACAGACAGAGATCACAAGTAGGCAGAGAGGCAGGCAGAGGAAGCAGGCTCCCTGCTGAGCAGAGAGCCTGACATGGGGCTCGATCCCAGGCCCCTGGGATCATGATCCGAGCTGAAGGCAAAGGCTTTAACCCACTGAGCCACCTAGGCGCTCCCCAATGATTCATATTTTGATGTCACATTTTGCATCTTTTTATGTATCCCTTATCTAATTATTATAGTTTGAATTTACTACTCTTGGTTTTTGACATTCACACTTGCATTATAAGTGATTGACCCATTACCTTTACTATGTATTTTTTTTTCCAGTGAAAGGTTTACTTTTGTATGGTTTTTTTTGTTGTTGTCGTTATTAATACCATTTCTTCTCAGCTCAAAAAAGTCTCTGTAACATTTCTTGTAAGGCCAGTTTAGTGGTGATAAATTCCTTCAGCTTTTGCTTTTCTGGAAAACTTTTTAAAGTAGGCTCCACACCTGGCATGGAGCCCAACATAAGGCTTGAACTCAACCCTGAGATCAAGACCTGAGCTGAGATCAAGAGTTAGATGGTCGATTGACTGAGCCACCCAGGTGCCCCTGGAAAGCTCTTGATCTCCCCTTCAATTCTGAATAACCATGCTGGGTAGAGAGTTCTTGATTGGAAATTTTTTTCCTTTTAGCACTTTTTTTTTTTTTTCCTTTTAGCACTTTGAATATATAATACCATCTCTTCTGGCCTCCCAAGTTTTTGCTGAGAAATATGCTGAAAGCTTTATATGTGACAAGTTTTCCTTTTGCTGCTTTTCAGATTCTCTTTAACTTTTGACTTTGCAATTATGTGTACTGGTGTCGATCTCTTGAGGTTCATTTTATTTGGGAGTCTTTTGACCTCCTGGACCTGGATGTTTGTTTCCTTCCCCAAATTAGGAAAGTTTTCAGCTAGTATTTCTTCAAAAAAGCTTTTGGTCCATTCTCTCTTCTTTTGTGAACTCTATAATGTGAATGTGTATTTCACTTGATGTTGTCCTAATGTTCGCATTAAGGAATCATCCTGTTTAAAAAATATTACTTTTCTTTTTGCTGCTCTGTCCAATGTGATTTCCACTGCTTTTTCTTCCAGTTTGCTGATCAGTTCTTTTGGTTCATCCAGTCTGTTATTGAACGCCTCTAGTTTGGGAATTATATTCTTCAGCTCTTTAACTTCTGTATGCAGGTTTCTTGTGTTTCTTTCTCTTTGTTGAAGATCTCATGGTATTCATTCTTCTCCTGAGTTTAGTGAACAACTTTTATGCCCATTCCTTTGAAGTCTTAGTAAGTAGAATGGTTATCTCCATTTCATTAATATATTTTTCTGAAGTTTTGTCTTGTTTCTTTCATTTGGAACATCTTTCCCTGCCTCCTAATTGTGTGTGGCTCTCTGTGTTTATTTCTGTATATTCTGGGAAACAATTCTCTCTCCCAGACTTGAAGGGTTACTCATTGGAAGACTGGGCATGTGTTGCATTCTGTTGTTTGTGCAATGCCCTGGGGTGGAAGCCTGGCAAGCTCTGTCTCTCTTGAATGTTTCAGTCCTATGGAGCCCAGAAATACAACCCCACCCCATAGCAAGCCAGTGCCAGATGTTCAGGGAGTACTGCCTGTGCAGATTGTGTTCACTTTTGGGGTCTGGCAGGCTGTAGGCCATGGTAGATAAGCACCAGACTGGGGAGCACCTTATCCATTGGCTGTAGCAAGGTAGGGGCCACCATGGAGTTGTGTGGGGCTTGGATAAGCCTTCTATTGGATCTGGTGGGCTGGGGGCCCTAGTGAAGGAGCACTGTGGGGGTTGAGTCCACATATCAGATCTCACAGGGTGGAGGCATGGTGGATAAACATTGGGCTGGATCTGGTAGGGTAGGGCCTCAAGACTTTGGGGGGACCACATTAATGAGGAAGTGGGACTAATGAGGAAGATTATGAGCACCACAAATGGCACTGGCCAGCACAGGGCTAGCAAGGAAGGAGAGAAAATTAAAAAGTCACCTGCCAGCACCTCTCTCTGCAGAAAACTGTACTCAACCCCTGACATTCTGATGTACTCCCTAAGACTAATAAATGAACCTCCCTCACACAGAGCTCAGCTCCACAAACTACTGCCTCTGCATTGGGACTTACAGCAAGTGAGTCTATGTGTCAGCCCTTGAAGAGCAGAATCTCGCTTTCCTACAGTCCTCTGGCTCTCTTCGATGTTAGCTCTGTTGATTTCGGTGGCAGTTGTTTTGGAGGCCTTTCTTTTCAGTGCAGGTCCTATGGGTAGGGTGCCTGATGGAGCTCAGACCTCTTGTTCCTCAGAGGGGCTATGGGTTTGTGATATTTCTCCTTTTTGTGGGTTGATGCACTGGTGGTGGGAGTCTCTCTTTTTTCTGCCCTGTGTTGTGGAGGAGCTGTTTTATGTCTTCAGGTCCTTTTCAGAGAGAATGAGTCTATATGTACTGTAACTTTGGTGTGTCCATGGCAGGAGGTAAGCCCAGGATCTTTCTGTGCTGCCATCTTGGAACCCCACTAGTCTTTTTAAAAACTGAATATTTGTCATAGACACCTACTACACTTTATCCGTTCATCTGTCAGTAGACAGGTTGTTTCCATACCTTGACTACTGTGAACGAAGTTGCATGGAAGGTGTACAGATACCTCTTCGAGATAGTGGTTTTATTCACTTTGGATATACATGGAGCAGTGTTATAGTAGTCTCATATGGTAGTTTTATTTTAATTGCTAAGGCACCAACCCATTTTCCATAGTGGAACTTTACCAGTTTACATCCCCACCAATAGTGCATAAGGGTTCCTTTTTCTCCACATCATCACGAGCATTTATTACCTCTCGTCTTGATAGTAGTCAATCTGACCAGTGCAAGGTGATATCTCATTGTGGTCTTGATTTGCATTTCCTTGATGAGAGATATTAGCCATTTTATGTGTTTTTTTAGAAAAATGTCTATTCAGGTCCTTTGCCCATTTTTAAATTGGATTGTCCTTTTTTATTTTTATTTTATTTTTTTTTACTATTGAGTTGTATAAGTTCCTTATATATTTTGGATATTAACCTCTTATTGAGTGTGTTTGCAAATATTTTTTCTTTCTGGAGGTTGTCTTTTCATTTTGCATATAGTTTCATTACTTTATAGAAGCTTTTAGGTTTATAGTCCCACTTGTTTATTTTTGCTTTTGTTGCTATTGACGTTAAATTCAAAAGACTATAGCCAAGACTGCTATCAAGGGGCTCACCCTCTATTTTTTCAGAAGTATAGTTGACATATTAATCGGAACTGTACAACATAGTGATTCATCATTATGCAGCGTTCACCACAATAAGTGTTGTCACCATCTTTCACTACACAAAATCACTACATTATTGATAGTATTCCCATGCTGTATTTTCCTCCCCTGATAACTTACTATTTTATAAGTGTAAGTTTATACTACTTAACCCCCTCACCTGTTTTGCCTCTCTTCCCTTTAAGCAGCCATCAGTTTGTTCTCTGTATTTGAGAGTCTGTTTCTGGTTTTGGTTTTTTGTTTTTGTTTTTTTTTTTAGATTTCATAAATAAGTAAAAATACATGGTATTTGTCTTTTTTCTGTCTGACTTATTTCATATACCATAATGACTTCTAGGTCCATCCATATTGTCAGGAATGGTAGTTTCATTCTTTTATCTGAGTAATATTCCATTTTATATATATATATCTTTTTTATCCACTCATTTACTGGTGGCTACTTGGGTCGCTTCCATATCTTGGCTATAGTAAAGAATGCTGCAGTAAACATAGGGGCACATATATCTTTTCAAATTTGTGCTTTCATTTTCTTTGGGTAAACACCCAGCACTGGAATCACTGAATTATATGTTATTACCATTTTTGGTTTTCAAAAAACCAGACTGTTTCCATAGTGAATGTACCAATATGCCTTCCCACCAACAGTGCATGAGGTTCCTTTTTCTCCACATCTTTGTCAACACTTGTTATTTTGTGTCTTTTTGATATTACCCATTCTGACTGATGTGAAGTATTATCTTACTGTGGCTTTGATTTGCATTTCCCTGATGATTAGTGATGAGCATCTTTTCATGTACCTGCCATCTGTATATCTTTTTGGGAAAAATGCTTATTCACGTTCTCTCTTTTTTCGTTGGCTTTTTTGGGGGGGATATTGAGTTAATAGGAGTTGTTTAAATATTTTGGATATTAACCCCTATAGGACAGATTATCCGCAAATATATTCTCCCATTCTATATTTTGCCCTTTAGTTTTATTGATGGTTTACTTCACTGTGCAGAAAAGCTTTTTATTTTGTTGTAGTCCCACCCATTTACTTTTGCTTTTGTTTCTCTTGCTTTAGGAGAGAGATCTAGAAAAATGTTGCCATGGCTAATATCAGAGCAATAACAACCTATGTTCTCTTCTAGGATTTTGATGGTTTCAGGTCTCTCATTTTGGTCTTTAATCCATTCTGAGCTTATTTTTGTGTATGGTGTAAGAAAGTGGTCCAGTTTCCCCAACACCATTTACTAAACAGGCTGCCTTTTCCTCATTGCACATTCCTGCCTCCTTTGTAATTGATTAATTGACCCTATATGTATCTGTTTATTTCTGGGCTCTCTATTCTGTTGCCTTGATTTGTCTATTTCTATGTCAGTACCATATTTTTTTTAGTTATTAGAGCTTTGTAGTATATCTTGAAATGTGGAATTGTGATACTTCCATCTTTCATCTACTCTTCTCTCAAGTCTGACAATCATCTTTTTGACCATTACTTTTAACTCCTTATCAGACAGACTGATGATCAACATTTCAATTAGTTTTTTCCCTTAAGTTTTGTCTCATTTTTTAAAAAGATTTATTTATTTATTTGACAGAGAGATAGCACCAGTATGCAGAGCGGCAGGCAGACGGAGAGGGAGAAGCAGGTTCTCCACTGAGGAGGGAGCCCAATGCAGGGCTCAATCCCAGGACCCTGGAATCACGACCCGAGCTGAAGGCAACTGCTCAACTGACTGAGCCACCCAGGCGCCCCTTGTCTCATGTTTTTTGTTTGGAGGATATTCCTCTGTTTTCATTTTGTTTTACTTTCTGGGTTTGTTTGAAAGAATTAGGCAAAGCAGCTACCTCTCCCATTCTGGATGATAGGACGTGTACAGTAATATCCCTGATGTAGACGGTGTATGTCTGATGGTTTGGGCTGGCTGGTTAGAGCAGTGAGGGGTGTGGTCTGAGAATTCCCTGGGCAGTCTACCCTGGGTCACTCTGATAAGATGGCTGGTGCTGAAGCAGGCAGAGAGCAGAGGTCCCTGGGTGCTTCACAAAGGGGTGCCCTGGTGGGATAGTTGGAACTGAAGTGGGCATGGGCTGGATGGTCCCCCAGCATTCTGTGCTTGGAGAATCCTGGAGGGATGGTTCCAGCTATAGTCAGTGTGGCCTAGAGGACCTCAGGGCACTCCATACAGGGGGCACCCTGGTGAGTTGGCTGGAGCTAAAACAGGTGGAGCCATAGGGTGTCCTGGAGTGCCTTGTGCCTGTATTATCTGGGGAAGTTGGCTGCAGCTGTAATGGGCACACTAAAGGAGGGATCTGGTGTGCACTGTGTTGGGCTCACCTTGGGGGGACAGCTGGAGCTTGGGCAGGCGTGTGTAGGGGCCGTGTTGGGAAGATGTCAGGCTGGTGTGGGCTAGGGACCTGGTGTTTACTAATGCAGCAGGCTGGCTAGAGTGCTGGGACCTTGAGCCTATCTGTGCCGTCAAGGTAAGGCTGAATGTAAACAGTGGTAATCACTAGCACATGAGTCTGGGGAAAGTTCTAGCAGTTCCTTCACTGTTTGTTGAATGGTCTAGGGTTAGTTCAGTTGCCTACTTAGTTCTTAGTTAAGTTAGTCTAGTTGCCTTTTGAATTGCTGCTCCTTTTCCATGCCCCAGCATGGGTAAATCTGTGCATGGGTACCTCTGTGCTATCTCTTCCTGCTGCAGTTTACATCAGGGTTGGGTTTCCTGTTGTTACTGTGTCTCTGTTTCTCCTGCTGTTCTCTGTGTGGCCTCTCTATCTTGTTGTACAGAAGCTGTTCAATCAGTCCTCAGTTCTTCTTGAGGGGAAGCTGCTCTAGATGTTGGTATAGATTTGGTATGTCTGTGGAAGGAGGTAAGCTAAAGGTCTTCCTAGCCACCATCTCAGACCTAAATCTTCCCTTTTTCTTTTGAGGAGTTTTATTGTTTCACTTCTTCTATTCAAGTCTTTAATTTTGAATTGATTTGTGTACATGGTATAAAGTAGGGGGTCCAGTTTTCCCATCACCATTTATTGAGGAGACTATTCTTTTTCAATTTTATATTCTTGGCTCGTTTGTGAAAATCAGTTGACTCTCTCTAAAATAAATTTAATAAGGCGGGGGGGGGGGCGGTGCACTGGGTACTTCAGTTGGTTAAGTGGCCGACTCTTGGTTTTGGCTCAGGTTTGTGAGATCCAGCCTGGTACTAGGCTTCATGATCAGCAGGGAGTCTGCCTGAAGATTCTCTCTCTCTGCCCTTCCCTTTGTACTGTCTCTAAAATAAATAAATCTTAAAAAAAAAAATCAGTTGACATAGGTTTATTTTGGGGCCCTCTATGCTCTTCTGTTGATCTAGGGATTTGTTTTTATAGCAATGCCATAATGTTTTGATTACTACAGCTTTGTAATATAGTTGGAATCTGGAAGCCTGATTCCTCCAACTTTGTTCTTTTTTCTCAAGATTGCTTTGCTATTTTTAGTTTTGTGGTTCCAAACAAATTTTAAAGAAAATATTTTTTTCTATTTCTTTGAAAGATGCTGCTGGAATATTGATAGGGATTACATTGCATCTATAGATTTCTTTGGGTAGTATGGACTTTCTCACAATATAAGTTCTTCCCACCCATGAATATGGAGTATCTTTCCATTTGTGTCTTTTTCAGGTGTTTTTTTTTTTTTTTTTTTTTTCATTAAAGTCTGGTAGTTTCAGTGTACATATCTCTTACCTCCTTAGTTAAATATATTCCTAAGTATTTTATTCTTTTTGATGCTTTTATGGCATTTTTATTTGGTTAGTATTTTAAAATTGGCACATGGGTCATTTCATCTTAAACCATCACTCATTTATTACATCTGAGAACATTGTTCCTAGAACTGCCATCTTAGTTTAATCTAAAGAGGTTACTTCTTGGGGCGCCTGGGTGCTTTCAGTGGGTTAAACCTTAGCCTTCAGCTCAGGTCATGGTCTCAGGGTCCTGGGATCAAGCCCCTCTTCGGGCTGTCTGCTTGGCAGGGAGCCTGCTTCCCCCCCTCTCTCTGACTGCCTCTCTGCCTACTTGTGATCTCTCTCTCTATGTCAAATAAATAAATAAAATCTTAAAAAAAAAAAAAAAAGAGGTAACTTCCACTGATACCTGACCTACTTAGACCTAAGTCTCACTTGCAAGCACCCCATGCTGGAGGAAAAACAGCCTGCCGGTTTCTCAGCTCTCAGTTGGTTTCTCAGCTCTCAGCCGTGAGGAATCCTAGGTTACCCTGGCAATGAGGCAGAAAACTGCAAAGAGCGTGACCAGCAAAGCAGAAAGGAGGAGAAAGAAAGCCCGACCTAATTTATAAAGTAAACACCACTATTTGCTCTCATACAATAAAAGTTATAAACCTTAAGAACTCTAAAAGGATAATTCATGATTGGATAATCTGTCTTTAAAAACAAGTCCTCTATATCGTAAAACATCAGCTACTAATGAGACTGTAAATTGCTCAAATAAATAAATGAAATTTACATCCAAACAGTATTTACAAACAGGCCTTTCATGAATGTAATTCTTCCCTGGGCCTGTATTTTGTGTAGTTCTAACTCTTACCTTGCATGACTTTGACGTTTTGCAGGACTGTACCCTGGTTTTGTTTTATTGTCATGCTTTTATTTTTGAATATCAGTGATACATTAGTATTACCACTGTCTTCTTGAAACCTCTATCTCCATCTGCTCCTGCTTTAGTATAGTGTTTTATTGTCCTCACTCTTTTTAAAAGAGATATCAATAAAAATACACTTTTAATAAGACTGGGATTTTAAAAACAAAGTAATAGGAGATAAAGGGCACTTGGACATTGAGCCTAGTTTTATGCATTAAAATTAACTGACAAATGAAGTGCAAGTGACATTTTATGTTTTCAGTTTTTAAACAGTTTTAACAATCCCTAGGTTTAACAAATCTAGAACCCCGAATTGTCTACCAACACCGTAGGTCCAATTAGCTTATTTTCAAAAGCATCTTTTCAATAAAGACAATCTGCCAAGAAAGAAAACAAATACGGCAACACTCAAAATGTGCGCCCAAAGCCCATTTTGGAGGCAGTGAGTGAGTAAGAGTCTCTCTCGCGTACAAACCAGGGTGCTCATGCTTGCCCCGAATTCCTGGATGATTTGCCTCCAAAATTTCCCTTGCAGTTTTCCAGTGTTCTGAATCTACACGCAGCAGTTCAGAACCAATACTAATCCAGCAGCATTTTCCAAGTAATTGAGAGTGTATTTTTCAAATACAATCTATGCATCATACCATGATTAAGGTACTGCAGGGGGAAATGAAAGCCCAACAAAACCTTACTGAAACATAATTGAGAGCCTGCCTGAAATCATGAAGATCACGTAAGTATTTAGTATTGTATCTCAGTTTGTGTTAAGAACTTTCAAAAGGTATTGGACACTAAAAGCATATAATATGAAAGGAAAAGTTGAATTCTTGATTTTTTGCTCTAAAAATGTTCACTCTTCATATGAGAAACATGAAAAAAATGTGTTCGGTTCCTCCACATGTAAACCATTTGTCATCCATTCGACAATTTTTATACTTCACTTCTTCACCAAAAATCTTGTGATGTCTGATCCATGCTTTGATGCTAGAGATTGTCTTCTCCCCTGGCTTCTTTCCTTAGCTTGTCTGGCAGTTCTCTAAAAGTTAAAAAATATAAATGGTACACCTGTTAGGAAGAGAGTACTGGTTTCGGAATCTCAAAAACTTTTTTATTTCATTAGTCTGGAAAAAATCTACATTATTACCATGCCCATTTCCAGTGCTTTGCCCTCAGATGGTACACCACGCCACAAGAGGACCCCAGTAGCTCTAATAAATGCCCCAAGGTCCTAGGTTCACTTAGGACCAGATGCTTTGGAGAATGACTTACTCCCTAGTGAGACTGTGAATCCCTCATTTGAGGACTACAGGAGGCTCCGATTCTCCTCATCTAAGTAAGGCTGTACATAAGGCGTCTTGTGCTTTCTCCCAGTGTGGTGCATGTAAGGCCTACTGGCTTCCCATTCTGGGGGCTCAGAAGCCACTCCCAAGCCAATGCAGGAAAAACAAAGTGAGGTAGATCAAAACCGGATTCTTCTGCTAGTTCCACAAATAAAATTTCTCATGAGAATATAAAAGTGATTACAGAAGGGGTGGATTTTCTTTTTGCTACATAGTAATTCTCTTAATAGGTCTTGCATGTGCCAATAATTTTCATGGCTGAGAAATCGGATGACTTTTTCCCAGTTGAAGTTCAGGTATGTGAAGTTATCCAGGTGGCAGGTGTGGGGAGAGAAAAGACGGTTAAAACTAAAAGCAAAAAACCCTACTTACAAGATCCATTGTATGTAAGAATTGTATTTGTGAAGAAACTAAGGAACCTAAAATGTTTAAGGCTAAAAGTGCTTATACAATATGAACAATGGCAAAGGATACCACCGATTAGCATTTTTGGAACCCTCAGTATCTTTGGTAAACAAAATAGTGACAGGCCCTTCTTCCGCCCTCGCATGAGCACTTAGGAGCTCGCTCAGTTCAATGGGCACTCTCGTCCCCCAGCAGGGTCGGGAGACAGGAGGAGAACACAGTCCTTTGGGAAACTGCTTGGAGTTAAATTCCTACGGTCAAACCCTTCACTCCGTGGTTTTACGTGTGAGGACCTAAAGGAACAACCTCAAAACAGAAAGAACAGTGTGTAAACAGGAGATATAAACCACTTCAATGTTCATCAGTCTGGGAATGGCTAAATAAATTATAGCAGACACATACTCAATAGAATAATAATAATAATAATCCAAAATCAGCCATTTTGGATGATAAACATAAATGCTTATTATGGGGACATGGGAAAATGCTTAAATCCTGTCACAACTAGAAAAACAGGTACAAAGTGTGTATTGAATGTGTGCTTCTTTCTAAGAAAACTTTAATCAGCAGATCCTTTTGCTAGATGGCCTGTTAAAAATCCATGCTACTTGGTAAATAATGGTTGGTAAAAAATACTGTCATATTTTCCCCTGCAGTTTTAAGCAACAGGTAATAGCTCAAAAAGGTGCCAAGGTTAACAAGTTTTGCACTTTGGCCAAGAGTGTAATGTCTGCATGTTGAACTGAGGGGGTCCTGGAAAGAATTTATTAATGTTCTCTGACATGTCAGGATAGCCTTGGCCGCAAGCGTAAACACACATCCCTGCCTCAGTTCACCAGTCTGCTGGGTTGATGGTCTGGGTCACTTCCACACCATGTAAGTTACATTCATTTTCTTCTAGGTGGTGGTGACAATTTCCTGTCCTAGAATGAATTCAAAGGAAAGCAGCTTCTCTTTTGTCTGGGACTGGGAACTCATATCAGCCTTGAGAGGAAGCTCAGGTGATGAAGGGAATAAAGCCATCTCAGAACCCAGACAAGGGATACGCTTCATCCACTCAGCCTCCTATGCCTGGGTACACACTTTTCTTCGCTGTCCCAGGATGAAGCCACATGGGTCTGCATAGAGTCACTCACCTCCCTGTGACACACAGTGCACAGCGTCTGCAGGTTGTCCAGGGAGCACTGTCCTCCTCCACCAGACACGGGCTTGATGTGGTCCACCTGCCAGAAATGCCCTTCTCCTGGGCTTCTTATCATTTCATTAAGCTGCAGTAAAAACACAAGATCAGCACTTTTCAACATACGCTGTGGGAACTGGTGGTTTTGCCTTGTGCAATCATGTTTATACAGCAAAATCACAGCAAAAAAATACATTAGGATGGCTTTTTATAGCTTTTATTGTGAATAGGAAAAAGCCTCTAGGTTAGCAATTTGAAAGCAATAAAATATGTTTCTGGAAAAAGTTCTTTTCCCCTTACCTAACCCATTTTGAAAAAATTACAAGCAAGTATAAAGTACCAAGACTCCTGACAGATGGGGAAAAATTACTTGCTTCTGCACCTTTGAGCTAGTTTAGATAGTCAGTAAAGAAAACTGTGAAAAGAATAAGATCAGATTAGAAATTAAAAAAACTTCCGAATATTACTGAGTCAAATAATCTTTAATTATTGACCTAAAGTCATTTGTTATAAACAGTGAAAGTTTAACAGCTGTCACCTGGAACCTTTATGCCATTCATCTGGGAACCTCCCCAGTTCCATGGCCTGGAACGAAGTCTCCACAACAGATCTCTCTCACTGGCCTATCTAGAATAAACAAAGTTGTCCACGTAAAGCAGCACTATTTAGGCCAGCTCACATATATGCACTTTGTATTTTATCCGTGATGACCTACATTAAAATGGGATGTATTTTAACATCCTGCTCGAGGCAGTAAATCCAGCTCAGCATTGTAGTTTTTTCAATATGATAAAGATGAGCATGAAGCTTGTTTGTATTCGCATGGTCTTGGACAAGGCCGAAATTAAAATCGCTGCATGCTGCTGGCCAGGGGAACCTGTGTCATAGTTCTAACACACTTTGTCAGACACGTGGAGGCAGAGGGACCTGACCAGCAGTGTCCTGCCCGAGAGGAGCCTCAAGAGACAGCAGGCTGGAGCAGTGAACTCTGTCCAGCTGAGGCCTGCCTTGTTAGCAGCAGTTACAGATGGCCGTCTTGTGCGTCAAGCAAATGATGCGTTCTTAGGAAAGAATGTCCATTTTGTCTGCTTTTTGTAATCATTTGTTTTGCTCACAACCGTCTCTTCTCAGGTGGACTCTCTAATCCAGAGGTGCTTCTCTATTCCTTCTAGTAGTTCCCAGTCACATGGGGTCAGTCTTCAGCATCCTAAATTTAACTCTTAAAACAAACTCCCTCTCCGGACTGGTCCTCCCCAATATGAGCCCTATGGTGCTCTCTAGCCTTGGAAAACTTTTAATAGTATACTATGTAATAACTTCTGTTCCTGGACAGGCTGCTTTCAGGATGTCCTTGTGTCCTTTCATTGTGTGTCTTCTGGAAGACTGCTCTGAGGTAGCAGACAGTTACTGCCGTCTGGCTGACACCCCTGGGATGGGTACGTGTGTCCCTCACCAATTAGACTAAAGGATATTTTGGGAACTCTGGGTATCATGAAGGAAATAGTGTATTTTCCTAGCTCTCAAAGTCATCCCAATTCATCTTTGTAGAGATGTTTAATTAATTAATTCTGTCATAATTTGGTGATACTGGGCAAATAAAAATGTCTGATTTGACCAACTGGCAGAAATTTATCCATTACTTTAGTGGGGAGAGAATGGCTCAGGAGTGACTTTTAAAATTAAACATTTTTCCTCTAGTTTGAAACTTAGAACTGATTAGATCACAATATTAGAAGCCAGTTGATTTTTGGGAATAAAAGTGAAAACTGGTTATTGTTTTCTAAGAGTAATATTTTTTTCCATAAATTGCTATGCCAGAATTACCTTTTACAGTGGGATGAACATAAATATTTCCTTCTCATTGTAATGAGCTATATTTTGGGGGTAATCTTCCTCTTGTCATTCAATACTAACATCATGAAAAGTGGAACAACCAGACCAAAGGTACTTCTTGATGGAATGTATCATCTGTTAAGCTCTCTTCCCCAAATAATTTAATCAGAATCTAATTAAGCCACTATATCTTATAACTATTATTCTGGAATCAGGGGGATAGGGAAACATGTCAAATAATACCATGAGGATACAGGAAGACAAATCCATAATGTAGGAAATCCTACAGGCAAATGATTCAGTTTCTTGAATAGTCAATGGTATAAAAAAAGGAATGGGGTGATATTATAGATTAATTGGAACATAAGAAATATAATGAAGAAATGCAGTGTGTGGGTCATATTGTGAAATATCCCAGTTTGAACAAAGTAACTGCAAAAAGATATTTTGAGACAATCTGGGAAACCTAGCCTGGAGTTACTAAGTAATCATAATTGTTTTGGGTATGTTAATGGGTACTAGGGTATAGGATTATATTTTAAAAAGAGATAAAAAGAAAGAAGGAGGGTGGAAGGAAGTTTCTGTGAGAGGTACATAATGGAAGTATTTAAAGAGGAAATGAGGGGCACCTGGATGGCTCAGTTGGTAGAGCATACAACTCGATCTCAGGGTCTTGAGTTCAGGTGCCACAATGGATGTAGAGATTATTTAAAAAAAAAAAAAAATGTTGTCTGGAATTTGCTTTAAAATAATCCCAGGAGGAAAAACGACTGAGGTGAGTGACAAATGAAAATGAAGGCAAAATGCTGATAACTGTTCAAGTTCGGTGATGGGTCTGTGGGTTGATTTTTCTATTTTTGTATGTATATTTCAAAAACTGCCATATTAAAAAGTTTAAAAAGTTGAGTCAATATTCATCACTCAGTACAATGCAGACTTCTGTCACATAATTATAATTTACCTGTTCCAGTGGGAGCTTTGAGATCCAGGTAATATCCAGAAGATTCTTCCTCTGGCTTTTGGGGGCATCTCTCAGACGTAAAAAGAGTTCTTGTGCATTCAGATTACATAGCTGACACACACCGTGTTCAATTTCAAATACTTTGGCTCGCAGGTAGTTGTTATTAGATCGAATCCAAAACTCTTCCTGACATTTCAGAGAGCAAAACCGTGAATCCCAAGCATTCACTTTATACTCTTGCTTGGTTTGGCAAGTGGGTTGCTGACAGCGAAGGCAAAGTGGATTTCCTTCATTATCCACAGCTTGCACATAGCCTTTGGATATAGAAGGCTTCCCAGTGAGAACAGCTTGGGCTACGCAGGGATTTAGAAATGGGACACATACTCCATCATCAAGGAACTTTCTAGAATTGAGCAAAACATGCAATAAGTAACTAATGAGCACTTAATACCACAGAGTCACTACTTCAAATAATGAACAGTCTTCAAAGGTTCTGTACTGATAAACAGTAAATGCAGGACCCACAGATTCTGTGATTCAGTGTGGAAACAACAGAGACTCAGCACTCGATGCTCTGGAAACAACAGTCAGCACTCGATGCTCCATGCCAAATAAAGGAAAGAATGGGGGTGTTACAAAATTCATTTGAATACAAATATGCTGCCTCTCTTGGGAATTTAGATATCTTCAAGTTAAACAATCAGACTTGGAAATACCTGGGGAAGCTGGAAAATGAGAAGTTAGAAAATTCTTTTTCAGGCCAAGAAAGGACAGACTAATGTGAAACCCAACCCGAAGCTGGGGTTCCTATGCTCTGCGTGTGTTGGACCACACACCGCGGCAGGACAGAGAGGTCATCTTCTAAGGCTTCCATGACACCCTGTGGCAGCCCCTGCTGACCTACAGCAGACAGTCACACCCACAGAGTGACAGAGCCAAGGTGCTAACAGTGTTTCTAGGAATTGGAATGGAAGACTTGCTAAGTATGTGCCTCCCACAGGTAAATCCAGACTTGACTGAATTAAAATAAGAAATGAAACGTGACAGGACATGCACTCAATTTGTTAAAAGGAAAAGGCACATTCCTCGATTCTGTTGAAAGGTCCTACATGGAATTACCACAACTGCTTGCCTAGTTTCCGTGGCTGTTCGTTAGAAGCCTTAAAAGAAAAAGCTTCTTGTGATAGAAAGAGCTCATGCCTGGGAACATCTAGTGTCTTTGGGTGGGTCACTTGGTCTACCTGGCCTCAGGGTCCTTCTGATGTCTACGCGGAGGATCTCCTACTCTTCACAGGGTTACTAGGAGGAGGGAGGAGCTACCATACCATGGAAGTTCTTTCTAACCTGTAAGTGGCCACATCAAGGTCAAGCATGATCACAAACATGAATACAGAACTCTAAAGAAGGACACATAGTACTACGGTCCTCCTCATAAATGAAACCTTACTGTGTAGGAAGTTCCTGTGGCCCGGACTCCTTTGTGATGAGACGGACACGGCCCCCATCCTTCTTCACCTTGTCCAATGAGGCTACAGCAACATCTTCTTTGGTGATGTATCTAAAACAATTACATGTTAAGTAGATTTCCTCTCTTCTAAATTTTTCTATTTCATGCTCCTCTTCCTCCTCGTAAAAGGAAGAGGAGAAAGCAAGACAGGAATCTTCATGGTGCTAATTACCAATATTAGGGAATATTTCCTACCTTTCCATTGGCTTCCACGTGTGGGAAACACATTTCTATTCCAAAGTGGTTTTTTCAAGATTTTATTTTTATAAGTCTTTCAATAGTCATTCAGTATTCTCTGGACTAGTGTTTGCTTAGGGGACAAGAGGAGTGGTTGTAGGAATAAGAAACAACCAAATCCATGCACGAGTAACTGACAGCTGTGAGTAAATAGCTTGCCATGCTGCGTGGAGAATCTCTCACTGCCTGTGTACTTCCCTCTTGGCCTTTTCGTCCAAGTTCCTTCAGCCACCTTGATCAGTTACAACAGGGTATCAGCGTACTGGGGAAAAGTGATTCTCTTTTTAGTTAACCAGGTTTCATCACATCTTCTATATTCCTAAGGCTGTTTCCATTATTATCAGCCATACAGGGTTTATGGAATCTTCCACTGAAATCAAGCCGCTCTTGATGTGGGATTCAGAACCTTATTACACAACACTATTGATACCACATAGTGGTTTAGGGACTGGAAGTAAAGAGGAAAGTTATTCCAATTAAAGGTGACGGGGGAATTTAAGTAGGTAAAATGCAATTACCCAATTAATTTCTTCTAATTAGCATGGCCCACTTTCTCTGGTAGTTTACCCTTATTGTAATTTTTTTCCTTTTTAATTAGTTTAAACATGAATTTCTTCGTATTTCCAAGTACTTCTTAATTTGGTATCTTGACAATAAAATTAAAGTTAAATCACAATGGAATTGTGTAATTGTAGGTAAGATCTTAGAAATTTGCTTTTCTGTTAAAGTAGATTTAATAATTAACAGATTCGGTTTTTATAAACTATTAATTTTTTGACTAGCTGATACATGCACATATTTCCAAATTCAAAAGGTAGGCAAGTTTACCATCCATTCCCATCCCTCCTCCAAAGTTATCTCTATGATCAGTTTTTAACACATCCTCTTAGAATGTTTTTCTGTGTATAGGTTTATACCTTTTATTTTCTCAGTTTTTTTACTGACATATAACTTAGACCATAAAATTTCCCATTTTAAAGTTTACATTTCAGGGCATTCTAGTTCATTCACAAAGTTGTCCAACCATCACCACTAATTCCAGAACATTTTCATCACCCCAGAAAGAAACCTGTATTCATTAGCAGTAACTCCTCACGATACTTTTTATTTTTAAAAGCAAATGGTAGCATAATAAACACACTAATCTCCACCTTGCTCTTTTTTACCTACACATCCAAGAGGTCTTTCCAGATTAGTACACACGGGTTGCCCTGTTTTTTAATGATGGCATGTTATTCCATTATTTCAATAAACCATATAACATGTTTAACCAGTTTCCGAATAATGGCCGTTAGTTCGCTGTTCTAGTCTCTGCTATCTTAAATAGTGCTGTAATATCCCCACACTGATTTCTACACATTAAATACATGTAGAATAAATTTTCTGGAAGCAGAATTGCTGGGTCAAAGGTCTTGGGTGCTTTAAATTTGGACAGATTTTGACACATCGCTCTCTCCTTTGGGTTTGTACCAACCAATAGCGGGGCCTACCCGCAATGAGGGAGAGGACCTGTTTCCTCACACTTAAACTAGCACAAGATATGTCGGTTAAAAACATCTTTGCTAATGGTGATACATATCTCCTTATAGCTTTAAATCTGCATTTCTCCTGGGAAGAGTGACCCTCTTTTCATATATTTGCATTTCTACTGGTGTGTTATTCTGAAAGCAAAAGAAAAAAAGAATCACAGTGAATTCTTCCAGAATTCTCTAACTTGCCCTTTTGGTTCCTAAATTTCCCATATCCCCTCATCCCCCAATTCTTCAACCATTTCATTCCCTCGACAAAAGCACTTCACTAAGTATTTCAGTGGATTCTAATGAACTCAAACACTTCCTGGCTTTGAGGGGCAAGGGGGTATTAAGCCTTGCCTCAGGTATTATTCAGTGTTTAAAAGCTTTGAGACCTAATTCAGTAACTTTAAAAGATGCTGAGAAATCTATTCAGAGATTTAAGAGCTAAAAATAACCTTTCCTACAAGAGATTTAAGCACAAAATTCTGGAAACCACAAGAAAGAGATCAATCAACCCCGAAGCGGGAGGTTGGCATCTTCTCAAACATGGCTGTGTTACCACCATTTAATTTTCCATTGAGGTTTGCTGGGAAGCTGATGTAAGTGTACCACCTCTCAAAAGGATTAAGGTAAGAATAGGGAAGGGAGAACATTGCCTACTGGAGTAATTCCTGGGTGGGCATGGCAGTAATAGATGGCAAATTTTAGAGAAGAGTGTGTTGGAAAGTGGCCACAACAGTGAAAACAGTGCTGGGCTCTAGGATGCTGACCTGCTTTGGGGGTCAAAAGAAATCGCTGGCATCCTAAACCTAATAGGGCTCCAAGGAAAGCAGGCCTGCCTTTGACAAATGGGAACTCAGCAACTGGAACAAGAGCTGGTGACCTTGGCTTCCATTCACATTTAAGACGGAGCTACTCAAAGCTAACTGCGAAATCTGAGCTTGGAAGGGTTCTGCGCGTGAACTGGTGTGTATCAATCACTGCAGGATAATCTGGCTGGAGATCTAGCCACTGCTTAAAATTAGTGTCTGTGTGTCTTTATTCTAAGGCCATTCCATTTTTTCAGAGAGGAATCCTCTTATTTTCTGCTCAGAAGTAAAATGTGTGTAGTACCCTGGAAGTGAAGAAAGGGGCCTGGTGAGTGCTGGTTTCCAATAGAACGCCTCTTCCTTTATCTCCACTAAGCCTGGTGTTTCCAAGGCTGGTGTCTCCCTGGTTCAGTTTCAACAGAACGTAAACTGGTAGGACAGTGGGAACGCAAGGCACCCAGTGTCTACCTGCTCCTCATATAGATTTCCAATCAGCTCTCACACCTGCTTTAAGAGAGAGATAGTTACACCAAGTCACGGGACCTGCTGGAGTTGTCCAGCAAGAACCAGCATGCTTCCCCAAAGCACACCCCTCTGTGGGTATACAGTTTTATTTTTGTGGCTCTGCTAAGTCCACTTCCCTGGAGCCTTCCCTCTCTCTCCCTCTTTCTCATCAGTCACTGAGGTTTCCAGATCTACCTCCTGGCACCACTCCTCATCCTCTTTCCTCCATTCCCATCGCTCCTAATGTCTCTTAACTTATGTGGGCGGCAGTATCTTAACCATCTCTCCCTAGGACTCCTCCTGTCTCTTGTATTCAGGCAAGCACTCACCTAGGTCCTGTGGTAAAGGGACTTTGTAGATGTAATCCGGGTTACTAATCAGCTGACCTTAAGAAAGGGAGCAGTTCCAAGCATGAGAAGGATCTGACACACCATTGCTGGCCCAGGGAGGTAGGAAACTCCTGTGTTAGAACTAGAAAAAAGCCTCTGGAAGCTAGGGGCAAGCCCCACTCTGACAGCCAACAAGAAAACCCAAGTCCTACAATCACAAGGAACTGAATTCTGTCAACGACCTGACTGAGTGTGGAAATGGACTCCGGACTCTCAGGGAGAGTCCAACCTGCTGACACCTTGAATTCAGCCTTAGAAAATCCAGAGCAGAGAAACCAGTAGAGCCAACTCAGGCCTCTGACATACAGAACTGTGAGAGAACACATTTCTGTTGCTTCGAGCTGCTAAGTTTGTGGTGATGTGTTACGTAAGGCAGTACAAGAAAGCCAATGCAGCCTGCTTCCTTACTTCAGGTCCTCCCTTTTGATCTCATTTCGCAGCTGCTGGCAGGGCAAGCTCTGGAAAACACAAGTCCGACTGATGACTCTGCTGCTTGACACAGGTCTTAGCTTTCATATAGCATCTCCATAAAATGTGATCGGTAATGCCATGTGCCTGACTTGGGTTTCTATTGCTTTCATAACTTCTTTTACATCTGCTCAGCCAGCTTTCTTGGGTGGTTCTCTAAGTGGTCGTCCATGTCTGATGGGGAGGCGACAAGTCTAGAAATGGCTGGAGTGGGCTGTAAATTTAGTTAAGAAGGAAATTAAGGTCATGCAAAGAGAAGACCAATACTGCAACTAAGACGGTGGTGATGACAATGAGAAAATGTAGGGAACAGGAAGAAGGATCAAGAGGAACAGCATAGGCAGGCATCATGCTTTTTGTTACACCCAGATGGCTATCTGTATGTGTAGGGGTGTGTGTGCATGTGTGTATATGTACATATATCAACACACACGTATATTTTAAATGTCTTTTTTATATAAAGTAATAAGCATTCATGGGAAATAGTTAAGCACTATGGAAGAGTTTAGGTGAGTCCCAAACTGGCAGTTTGTAGACAAATCCAACCAGTCAAAGGGCTTTAACTGATTATTCATACAGTATTTTACTTTTAACCTGAATTTGAATGACTTTAGATGGGTTAGGCATTTCCCAATTTGTCATACTTCTCCCCCCTACCTCAATCTTTTCTGGTTTTACACTTGATCTCATGTGTTCATTTATGGTTCCTGCTTTGCTTTTAGCCAAAGGAGTCTGCGATCCAGGCCTAAAGTATACAGTCCCTACTATCTCCACGACTCCTCTATTATATGGTCTATAGCAAGACCCCTCATCAGGGGCACTATCGACATTCTGAAACAGATATTTGCTTGGGAGTGCAGTTCTGTTCACTGTAGGATTTTCAGCAGTATCCCAGGCCTCTAGCCACTACATGTTCCCCAGTTGTAGCCCCTAATTATAAGAAACTAAAATATCTCCTAACATTGCCACCCTGGGGGAGTCAAAGTGCCCTCAGCTGAGAACTACTGTCTTAAAGAAACCTCTAGTAAGAGTTTCTAGGGTACCCTTCTAGATACTTTCTGTGTCATAACAGCAATTACATATATCTGTATCTCCATCCTTTTTTTTTTTACACTTATTTTTACTCTTAATAATGTATCACAAGTATCATTCCTTCTTCTCACATATGAATGTACCATATGCCACATTTTGCAACAGCTGAAGGGATCTGTCACTGTATAGGGATACAAGCTGGGTGATCAGCCGCATCGTCTCACGTATCATTGATGGATGTTTTTTACCCATGTGCATGGACCAGGCTAGAGACCGTAAACTGGTGGCGTAAAGATACATGACTGGTGTGTGGAGACAGCAAGAGTGACAGGAGCTTGTTCTGCCACGTGGCTGTTCAGTTTGGTGCTTTGGGATCTCTTCCCACGCAGGAGCTGGGCAACAGAATGGTGGACTGTGCATCGCTGCTTCCTGCTGAGGGGAGAGTCTACAGAGAAGTTGGCCTGAGGTCCCGCAGGGTATGCCTGAGCAGGGCAGAGATGACTATGTAGCCAAGAACGGAAAGTACGTGGACAGGGGTTAGGAAAAAACCTATAATGAGTAAGGTAAAACACAGACAGGACACACTTGATCTTTTGCTTCTGGCCATGGGCATAAGACTAGTTCCCTGACACCCTCTGGGTGCTGGTGTGACAAGCAGAACTGGTCCCCTGCTGCATGGCACCCAGATTCACGCTACAGGAGCACAGGGCAGTGGCTCTTCTAACAGGGACGTGTCTTCCTGTCGGTAAACTGAGTCCCGGCTTTGGCAGGTCACAGGTCACACAGTCTGTCACTCTGGCCTCTCTTCTGGTAAGTGGGGACTCGTGGTAACCAAGACCCAGAAAACCTGATCTTCCCAGCAGATCTGATCAAATTCACAAAATATCTGGGGCGCCTGGGTGGCTCAGTGGGTTAAGCCGCTGCCTTCGGCTCAGGTCATGATCTCGGGGTCCTGGGATCGAGTCCCGCATTGGGCTCTCTGCTCGGCAGCGAGCCTGCTTCCCTCTCTCTCTCTCTGCCTGCCTCTCTGTCTGCTTGTGATCTCTCTCTGTCAAATAAATAAATAAAATCTTTAAAAAAAAAAAAAAAAAAAAAAAAAATTCACAAAATATCTAATTATGGTGCTATAAAACGAGCTGTTATTTTATGTATGATTTTCTCTTAACTCATCAGCATTTCATTAGCGATGACATAAAACATCTCAGACCCCCTCCACCTAACCCTGAGCCATGCCCCCAGCAGAAATAACCATGACAAATAATGAACTAGAAAATAAAAAAGAAAGACAATGCATACCTTTTCGTACTATTTTGTTTGGTTTGTTGCTTTATGATCTCTTCCAAAGCAAGAAGTGGGCTACAGAAGAGCTGCCCGCTTTTCCTGATAATCTTTTGCTTCATGGCAGTTAGACTACTCCATTCTCGAACAAACCTCAAAATCTGGCAGAACATGAGATAATGAAAAGAGTTTCCAGCTCACCAGGCATCTTCCTTTGAAAGTAAAGCCCCTTATCCCATCAGGAAACTGCTGTTTTATTATATCCCCAAATAGGTTTCCAAATGCCACAATTTCAGGCTTTCTTCAGTTTGATGCATCTTCACATCTATTGTGAAATACCTGTGGCCAGTTCTTCAGAGGTCTCTTTCAACGCAAAGACTCTCAAAGGGTGCATTTCAGGACACCCAGCATATGTCCTTAACACACATGGGGACCAATGGCAACAATGTGCTCAGCGAGACAGAAAGAGGTCCGGCTTTCAGAAGCATAAAGCCAGCAGGGCCCCAGGCAAAAGTGGTCTTGGGGAAAGCGGGTCTTACAGCAGTGGTGGGCTTCAGCGCCACATCTGAGAACTGCTTTGTCCGACTACCTGACTTCTCACAGGAAGACAGCCAGCGATAAATCTGGGACATTTTTACCAGCGTTGCTCTTATTATTAGTCAAATGTATGTAACTGGCTATTTTCTGGGAATCTGAGAATCAGGATTCAATGATATCAGAGAAAATAGCTCACTGCTACCTCTTCCTTGATGGATGCAACTGAGCTTTCCACTCCAAGGGCAGAAACGTAATCACTATTTTCTCGTAAAAAGTGGTATTCTGCATGCTGCCAGCCCCACATGCACTGGCCTTCTTAGCAGTGAGCATCAATCTGCCACAGACGAGGCTTAAGGCCTCCCAAGCAGGTGGTTGGCCTACGGCTGTGGGCTGGTGCTTCTGAGGGTGCCAGGGTCCCCCGGCACGGCATCGTCCCTGCTTTCAGAATTTGTCATTGATAGAACTTAACCGTCAGAGATAAAATGAGATTGTGTCAGATACGAATATCACAGTTGCTAATCCTGTGAAAGAGAAATTAAATGATGTGAGGATAATTCTATCCACAGAAACAGCAACCCTAGGTGTGATCACTCACCAAGGAAAGAGTTCTCACATTTATTCTCAGCACCAAGGTAAATCACAGGCAGCGCCCGCAATGACAAAAATGCGACCAGTGATTTGACTCTGCACCAGGCCAGGAGGTAACTTTGCTTTTCTTAAACTCAAAATGGTCTTAAATTACTCAACAGATTTTAACTTAAAACAAATGCATAGGACTAGGCTTACCAAGGAGCGATTCTGTTTCAGCTGAAAGGTTGCTGGCAAGTCTTCCCAAAGGTCTAATTTTATATCCAAAGGAATGAAGTTACAGTTCATCTGGTTTCCATCCTGATTATAGATTAGGAAGGCATTATTAATCCAACCGGTCTGTAGGCCCTACTAATTATTTTAAAAGTAAAGAATTATATTCCCACACAATATTCCCAGTCTCCTAACAGATAAATGAAGGTAGCCCATTGTAACAAGGTTCTACCCACACAGCTGCCCTGCACAGATGCCGGGCGAAGGGAGGGGACAGGCTCCCCAGACCCTCTCCCTCTGAATACCCCACTGCTCTCCCTCTTAAGGGTAACAATACCACGTAGAGGGCTGTAGTTAAACATGAGGTTTAAATATGGGTATTTCTTTTACAAAGGGGAAGAAAAACCTCTGCATATGAAAATCTAGTGCATCAACAAAAGGGGAACACATACTGGAATTTCCTCAGCTCAAAAGAAAGAGCTTCCACAGTCATTTTGGAAAAAACACACAAAAAGCACTTAACATATTGATTCAAAGATTAGACATGTCATGGTTACTCTAAACTCTGAATCAGAGTTGGGATTCTGGCTAACGTGAATAGCTCTTTGGAGGTATACTGTTACTACAACATAGGATGCTAAACAGCTGTTACTGATCTTCCTTTTAAGGGGTTTTTATCCAAATTCCTACTTCAGGATTTACCTCAGCTCAGTTTATAGCTGTGAATGGACCCGTGCATGTGTCCTCCGCTTAGTGTCTCATGTTTAGAAGACTGAGTAACATTTTACGGTAAAGGGACACACAAGTATTTAGCTCATTCATAAAAATGCACCTGAGAGGGGAGCCTGGGTGGCTCAGTGGGTTAAAGCCTCTGCCTTCAGCTCAGGTCATGATCCCAGGGTCCTGGGATCAAGCCCCACATCGGGCTCTCTGCTCAGCAGGGAGTCTGCTTCCTCCTCTCTCTCCCTGCCTGCCTCTCTGACTAGTGGCAATCTCTGTCTATCAAATAAATAAATAAAATCTTTTAAAAAAATGCACCTGAGACTATTAAAAGAGAGAGGTCAAGAAGGTGAGGGGCCCACGTGACACAGGCTGGGTGCTGGAACTAGAAGATGGGCCAGCAAAGCTGTCACACCAGGACTTTGCGGTTTCTCTCCTCCCTCCACCCGAAGGGTGGAACTTTGATCGAATGTAGAAACATTGATCAGATGACCCAGGATGCAGAGCTTTCACTGTACGGAACAGAAAGTGTAAGAAGTTTAAGGCCTTCTGAATCCTGTGTTGTACTCTGCCTGGTGTCTGTCTTTTGGTTTCTTGACTTTCAGTCCCCTCTGGGGACCAGTTCTCTGTTATTCTCACATGGCGGTCTGAGAACCATGGCCTGGAGTTCTCCCCGCACTGGAGGTAAGGGTGCCTCAGGCACTCAGACCTGCCCCTCCAGGAGCTGAGGAGGCCTTGGGGACAGGGGTCCAAGCCTTAAAGAGAAGCCTGGAGTCGTTCCTGGTGTCTCTCTCTTGGCTGTGGTCCCACGAGAGAAGCAGCGTGGGGCTTTAGGCATTCACGATCATAGTCATCTCCTTATCTTTTGGCAATCCCTTCTAATTATTAATTGGTCTACCCATATTTCTATTTGGTTTAGTGTAAAACCTGTAATCTAAGTTATCTTGAAAAAAGGCATTCTTTCAGTAGGCTGGCTCATGGAGGTATGAAGTTATAAATATTATATTATTAGTACCTATAAAGATTAGGAATTTGATACTGTAGACCAAACAGAAGTATTCATCATCTCAGCAAGTTTTTCCTCAAATACTCACACTAGTTTGCCTAGGCCAAAGATTCTCACAGGGCCCTGAGAACACTTCAGGGGATCCACAAAGGCAAAAGTGTTTTCATAATAACAGTAAGACAATATTTGCCCTTTTCACCCTCATCTTCTCACAGATGCACAGTGATTCAGACAGATAGGAAAATCCTAATGTCTTCTAATAAAACTCTAGAGAAATTGCTAACAGTGTAAAACAATGCAGGGGTGTCTGGGTGGCTCAGTTGGTTAAGCACCCAACTCTTGATTTCAGCTCAGGTCATAGTCTCAGGGTCCTGGGATCCAGCCCATGTCAAGCTCCTGTTGAGTGTGGAGCATGCTTGTCCCTTTCCCTCTGCTCCTCCCCATGCTCTCTCCCTGTCCCTCTAGAATAAATAAAATTTTAAAAAATCTTTAAAAAAATGTAAAACAATGCCAACTCTCCTCACAGATATAACCCACAGGAACAAAAGCTCCTTGAGGTTCTCAACAAATTTTGAAAGTACAAAGAGCTCCTGAGACTAAAAATTTTGAGCACCACTAACCTAGGCTATGGCATGCAACTGAACAATCAAATTTTTAAAGCTTCCTAGAATGTATTCGACGTGGATGGGCAGGGTCAGGCTTCTGCAATGGTGCTATGGCTGCTACAAATGATCCGTGAAGGATCCAACCTTTTTTGGAAGTACAGTTGACACTATGTTACATAAGTTTCAGGTGTATGACATGGTGATTTGACAAGTCTATACATTACGCTGTGCTCACACAAGTGTAGCTGCCATCTGTCACCATAAACACTATCACAGTATCATTGACTGTACTTCCTGTGCTGTCACTTTCATCCCTGTGACTTACTCCGTAATTGGAAGCCTGTAACTTTCATGCCCCTTCACCCATTTTGCCCGCCTCCCCGCCCTGTCCCCTCTGGCAACCACCAGTTTGTTCTTTGATTTGGGGTCTTTTTATGCTTTGTTTGTTCATTTGTTCTGCTTTCTTAGATTCCACAAAAAGGGAAATCATGAGGTATTTATCTTTCTCCGACTTATTTCACTTATCATCACACCCTCCCTGTCCATCCATGTTGTTGCAAGTGGAAAGATCCTGTTCTTTTTTTACAGCCACATAATATGCCATTGTGTAGGGGTGTGTGTGTGTGTGTGTGTGTGTGTGTGTGACACAACTAGAGTTCTTACTAAGAGTTCCTTATGGCTAGCCACAGTGCTAAGCGATTTACAGGAATTTGTTCATGTTACCCTTGCCTTGCAACAACTTCTCTCCACATTTTCCAGTTGAGGAAACCGAGGCACAAAGCAGTTAAGGAATAGGTTCAAGACTCCACACTTGGTAACATATGAATTGAGGCAGTTTGGCCCTGAAGTCTGTGCTCTTAACTACTATATGCTGTTTTTCTTCTCATTGTCTTTAGACTTAACAAAGGAATTTTAGAATCAGCTTAAGAAGAAAAAGAACTAAATACCTATCTCATTGTTAATGAAATTAAATATTTCCACTGAAACATGAAAAAAAGGAAGTCTTTTGTACGTTTCAAGTACAGACTCTGCATGATGCTTACCTTAGTATAGAGGTGAATCCGGTCCGTATTCTTACTTGCACAGAACATTAAGGTTTCATACACTGGCAAGTTGTCTGAACTCTTCAACTGTTCTAATTAAGAAGACAAAAAAGGACCTGAAGGCTTACCTCTCCTCTAACCAAAATAGCTTATTTCAATCTTCTACGGGTTAGAATGATGAAAGAGCTATATAAAATGTATGACCATATTTGACAAAGAACACGTGTCTGCACTTAAAACTGTGATGGCAGGCCACCTAAGACCACACTGGCTTATATAGAAACCGGTTGCTTTGCACTTTTGCTAATGACCCTACAAGAGAGAAATAAATTCAGAATTAGCTGAAAATTAGATACGAGTTAGGTGTGAGAGAGAATTTCCTGCCAGTAAGAGTTGTTACTGGTCTTAAAGGAGTCTAGAATCTGGGCTTCTCTGAGAGTGGTTTTAAGTTGGGACTGCAGGAGCACCATTTTGGTTACCAGCAGCAATCCAGCCTGTGAAAGGCCACTTAAATGCCAGATTCCCTATGACCCGGTGCTTCACATTCACCAAAGGGGATATGTGGGCACGTTTTTTTTCTGATAATCTTATTTGCCACTTCTCAGTCTCACTGACCAATATATATGGAGAGAGAGAGGGTTATCACAGTGGATCTAAATAATAATTATGGTTAACTCTTATCAAGTACTTACAATGTGCCAGGCACTTTTCTCAGTACATACGTTAACAGCTCTCAGATATAAGTAGTGCATTATACGGAGGCGAAAACTGAAGCACATTAACTTGCCCAAGGTCACACCACCAGCAAGAGGACTTCAGACCAGTAATGTGGCTACAGAGCCTGTGCCCTTAACCTCTGCCACAGTTCCTAAATGACTTTCATCATCATCATTATTTTTTATTTTTTCTTCATTTCTTCTTTATTTTTTCTTAATGTGTTCCCCTAAATCTAGAAGTCTATGATTTTTCACTCTACTTGGCAACCTTATCATATTTTAATTTTTCTAATCAAGCCACTGGTCATTTTACAAACTTGGGACTATTCCCATATTTCATAAGTTCAAAAATGTCAGTTTTTTTCGATGCTTTAACATCTCAAAAATTGGCATGTTGTATAGCCAATAATCGTGCCATTTTATAATCACTGTTGGCCAGGTGGCAGTTGTGAAGTGGTTGTCATTGTCTGAGCACACGTGAGCTTAATCATAACTACAATTCCATTGTACAATACCTCAACACCACACTTGAGTCAAATGTGTTGTTTCTTACTACATGAGTTGAATTTAATTACCTCTAAGATGTCTTCAAAATGTTTCACTGATTTGGTATTGAAATAAAAAGTCAACATGCATACCAAAAAATTTTGCACGTAAAGCAGGAGAGCATAAATTTGATATTAAAGAAGTAAATATGTTATCACTGGAGGGATAATAAATTTTTTTTTATATTCTTGCAAAGGAATACTCAAGTGCTTCATGGAACCCAAGGAAAGGAGATCTCTGCAGACAGAGAAAGCTCTCACATCTGGATCCTGAGGTGTGCAGAAGGGCTACCTAGTATATGACAAAAACAACAAGTGAGGGCAGAAGGACTGCCGAATCCCCCAGGACTATGAAAGAACTATCAAAGCAACAGAGGGTTATGACCTGGTCTGGGATCTCATTCGGGAATTAAGTCATGATTTAATTTTTAGAGTTTCTTTCTTAATGTACATACAATAAGTGCATCATATAATCAGTACATCTTCAGATCTTTTGAAGAACCATGGTTAATGCATTAATATTTAAAGATTAGAAGTCATTCTCTGATAAAAAGCATTATAGGATTGATTCCAAATCAGTGGATATTCTTGGTAGTTAGCAGCTACATTGGGGAACATATTTCTCTTTCCATTGTTTTTATGAAGTATAATTTAATGGCTTGAGACTAGAGATGATGCATCTTGTGAAGACACAGCCATCCTTCCAGACTCGTAGAATTCCAGTTAGAACAAAACCAGAGTCCCTGCAAAGCACATGCCACTGCAGTTCTAGAAGACTTTATGTGCACAGACTGAACATTTTCACATAGTGTGCCCCCTCTGTCATCCTTCTGTTTTTTTTCCATGGAAATCCATGTTAGTGGGGAGAGGTGAACATATCGCTTGTATGGAATTCTCAGCCCATACGTATCGCTTGTATGGACTTCTCAGTGATCTGAGAAGTCAAAGAAAGAGAGGGCAGATATGGGGAAAAAGATGGCATTGTCTGGAGTGGATGAGACCAGTGCAAATTTCACTGGCAGAACAGAATTTCTAAAGGTCTAGAGATTTTTGAAAAGTAGGTTTAAGTAAACCTAGCATCTGCTTTCATCAAGGAACCAATTTCCAACTATCAAACCAGAATTTCCCTGCCATACATGAGGAGACTCATGGCCCATTAAGTTGTTTGTTCTCAGCCAGATGTTCAGTCCAGTGAGCTACATGTTGTCCTACAACAAGGGCTTCATCAGCACTAGAAGGATTGTCAGAGCAAGAGGAAGGAAAGCCCCACCTGAGAATACACCACCTAAAGACTGTTAAAATTAACACATCTAAAAGAGGGTCCATTCCAAGATATTATTTGAGAAGACCTTGAGGCATTAGAGGGAAGGAAGGCTGAGGGAAAAAGAAAGGAGGATGCCTTGAGCACAGAAATTCTTAAATGAACATTTCATTTTAAAACTATGAATCTGACTCTGAATTATATCTGTGTTTAATAGCAACTGATTTAAAAGAAAAACTTTAACTGTCCCATCTCAACTGTTATAATGAGAACATCAGTCTGTGGGTTACTATGGTCACTAACGATAAACAAAGAAAATAACCCCAAAGTACTCACGAACTAAAGCTCTGGCCACACATAACAACAGTAATGTGTGACCTATGGGAGGGTATGCACCAACCATCGCAGCTTGAAGTAACGAATGGTATCAACCAAAGAATAAATAAATCCAAACACTACATGGTTGGCTCCAAGTGCAGTCATGATTTCTATAGTCTTAAAATTATGTACCTTAAGAATGTTTTCTTAAAAAAAAAAAAACACCCCAAATCCTAAATTTAAACTAGGTCAATTAGTTGTAACCATTTAAAAGAAATTCGTGTGCAAATAATTAATGATCTGTTAAGTAGCTGTTAACATGCCAATCTTACTATTTTGTCCTAAAGAACCTCCCAAGTGTCAAAACCACACCCTCACTCGTGGATGGGCCCGACTGCATGAGGCTGGGCGAGCAGCCTGGGGGCAGCAGGGGCAGAGCTACGTGTCAGTTCTGCTGCGTCATGTCTGAATGCCCACAGCTCTGCTCTTCCAGCCATCTGGTATTTCAGTGTGTGCTTCCAAATGGTTGGTATGTTTAATATAAATCAGAATACAAGGAACCCGGAATGGGGTACTAGTTGCAAGTCTATCCACAGTATTATCTATCTACAAGCATACTTAGTATCTGAACACTGGAAGCGGAAACCAGACTTACCATCGCCTGGCTGGGGTGTGACTGCGTCTTCTCTCTTGATTTCTGATATTGCTTCCTTGCTCTCAGCCAAGGGGTTAGGATCTGAGGGTGCAAGGACTTGTTTGTCACAGTCAGAACTAGTCCAAACGCTTTTGGAGGTGTCTTTCCCAGGATCACCTTTCTCGTTTTCATTTTTATCTTGGGTAGAGCTGTCTATTTGTAGAATTACGAAAATCAAGCAATTTACACACAAATTTAGATAAAGTAATTATTTACTTTAAGGCCAGTTTTTAAAAAGTTATAGCTGGGTCTTATAAAAACAAACATGGTTGGGATGCCTGAGTGGCTCAATCGGTTAAGTGGATGCCTTCGGCTCAGGTCATGATTCCAGGGTCCTGGGATGGAGTCCTATACTGGGCTCCTTGCTCAGTGGGGAACCTGCTTCTCCCTCTCTCTCTGCCTGCTCCTCTCGCTGCTTGTGCTCTCTGTCAAATAAATAAAAGTCTTTAAAAAAAAAAAAAGAAAGAAACATGGTCAACAATGTCTATTCATTTTCTGCAAACACCTGTTGGGAGTCACTAAATGCCCCATGTGCAAATGATGGGGTGCTGGACAGGCAGTGAGGAATGAGATACACAAATCCCTGCTTCCTAGAGTTTCCATTTTAAGTATCAGAAACAGACAATCACCAAGGAAACAAATACATTGGAGAAAGAGAATAAAGGCCAATGAATAAAGAAAAAGAGAAGTAAAACAAGAAAATAAAACAAGGTTTCGTAATCAGGGGATGGTAGGGAACAAAGGTCCATAGGGCCAAGCTCTGGGTTGAGTTCCATTTGAGCTGAGGGCTGTTTGGGAATCTAGAAGGCCCAGCCCGAGGGCCTGTATTTGCATACTGGATTGTAAATGTAAACGAAGCCACTGAGGATTGTAAATAAAGGAATGGAATAATCTGAGTTTTTATGATTTTATTTTATTTATATGAAAGACAGATCACAAGTAGGCAGAGAGGCAGGCAGAGAGAGAGAGAGAGGAGGAAGCAGACTCTCCACTCAGCAGAGAGCCTGACACAGGGCTTGATCCCAGAACCCTGGGATCATGACCTGAGCCAAAGGCAGAGGCTTTAACACACTGAGCCACCCAGGCGCCCCTCATCTGAGTTTTTAAAAGCTCACCCTGGCTGCTTGTACTGAAGGGCCACAGGGAGGCTAGCTGCGAGGCCACTGAGGTCTGGGGGAGAAAATGGCAACTTCCAGTAGGATGATAGCAACAAAGACGACATGGCCAGAATTGAGATAGACTTTGGAAGTTATGCTGGCAGAACCTGACAAATCAAGTGTGGGAGAAGAGAAAGGAATCAAGGACGCTGCCTGGGTTTCTAGTAAGATGGATGCATGATGAGAGAAGAGAAGATTTGGTGTTAGATGCAGTGGTGTTGAAGAACTCCACCTCGGGCTATGGTCACCTTGAGGCACCCAGCACATGAGCAGGGCTGATGAGGCAGAGGCATTATGCACGAGCTGCGGTTCAAGCAGGCTACAAAAATATGGGCCTACAAGCTGTAAGATGGCAAGTATGAGCTACGTGCATGTTAGGAACAAAGCACAAGGGTACCTGGCTGCTCAGTAGAGCAAGTAACCCTACATCTCAGTGTCATGAGTTCAAGCCCCATATTGGGCACAGAGATTACTTAAAACAAAAACAAAACAAAACAACAAAAAAACAAAGCACAAGGTAAGGGTTACCTATTGACAAATATTAGTGTTCAATATATACTATACCAAGTTGTACCAAATGTACTAAATGTCCTGGAGACTGTATTAGCAAACTTTATAGGAGTGTAATTTCCTAATATTGCTCCTTTTTTTTTGGTTTGTTTTTAAAGATTTTATTTATTTATTTGAGAGAGAGAGAGAGAGAGCGCGTGAGCACACAGGCATGGGGAGTGGCAGGCAGAGGAAGAAGGAGAAGCAGACTCCCTGCTGAGCAGAGAGCCCCATGCAGGGCTTGATCCCAGGACTCTGGGATCATGACCTGAGCCGAAGGCAGCCGCTTAACTGACTGAGCCATCCAGGCACCCTTCTCCTTTAGTTTTCTGGATTCTATTTCCTCAAAGTATTGTATGGCAAACACTGATTAAAAATTTTGGATGAATTAGAATTAATTCTGCTTTCCAATACTTTTGGGGGTACATCCTAAATCAAGGTTGGAAATCATTATGCCAAGTACAATAATATTAACCTAATTATAACCTTTTGTATACAGTAGTATCACTATGACATATATGTATTTCTGTTAAATCAGACTTTCAAAGTCACAAAAAAAGTTTCATTTTTCTTTAGGTTGCTTGAGAGTTTGCTTATTAAATCAGGGGTCTAGAAATTTTTGCTGTTGCTCTTGGTATCACAAAGAAAAATAAGAACTATAAAACCTTATTAACCTATGATTTTCATTGCTAAATCACTCAGCTTATACTTCTATGTGAACTGGCATTATCCTGTAGTCATGAGATACTTTATTTTTATGACCTGGAGTAGTTGGAAATTGAATGAGATAATGCAAATTCTGAGAGATATTATATGGGATAAGCTTGTGGTTCCAATTTAGTTCACAGACAACAGGTGTCCACGTTACAAATATAACCACCCAGATGGCAGACTTGTCATTTTTGTAGGAACACCCAGAATTGAAAGAGGAAAAGACTCAGCTACTGATTACATTTTCTTTCAGATTAAAACTAAGACACAGGAGAACAAGAAAGACAGGAAGGAACTGCAAGCAGAGCCTTTATCTTAGCGGGCTCTGTTAATGTCATTTCTCTAATGACGGGAAAGGAGATGTGTACAATTATTACAACTGATAAAATAAAGTGATTTCTTCCAGCTTCCCAAACTGTCAGCTTGGCCTTCTGAGTTGCCATGCAAATAGTATCTAAAACTGGAAACAACTGAAATACTAATGATCTTTTTTCTTAAGACAACCTCAGTATTAATAATCATTTCGAAAACAAAACATCAGGATAATACCATGCTATAAAAACACACTCTGAGGTATATCTATAATCTTTACTTTTAAAATAGCAAGTTTTGGAAAAGAATAAACTCAGAAAACAGATACCAGTTTGGTTCTTCAAAGATCTACAGAGGAATTTTTAAGATTTGTCATGCAAGAAACAGGGCACAATGTATATTTTACTAGGCAAAGAAGCTACACTGGATTATTTTGCTAATTAAACAAAAATAATCTATAATTTCTTTAAAAACAAGTATTATCTACAGGAGAAAGAAAACAGCAGGTCTATGACTATAAGGCATATTTGCTGCCATAGCAACAGAGCTTCTATTCCTGCCCACTGAATTCACATCCTGCTGGCATTAATGAGAAATGTCCATTTGTGCCAAATTAATGCCATGTCACAGACGCTCAGGGATATACATTCTTGACAGAACTGGGAGCTTTCCACATTCCACCAGGGGATAAATTCAGTCTTCACTATGTAAAGTTCTTACTCTAGCTTAACAGCTAAAGTCAGTATTGAGTCCCACTAACCCGTGCTAACAGCAGTTGCCTCTAAAAACACAGACCATGTGAAGATGATATTGCCATGTACTCACCAGCTCTGCCTGGAGGGTTCTCACACATTTCACAATAAGGTAACACCGAATTATTGATGTAGGTGCAGAAACCACACTGCCAGCCCTTTCCAGGAAAGGGGCTGGCTGCCTGGGCTAGGGCCGTGGTTTGTCTGGGCCAGGATGGTTTCTCCTCTGGGGCACTGCAGTGGTTACTACTGGTCGTGACCGACTTCAATCTTTTAGCTTCAGGTTCAACATTGCTTTCATAATGAATGATATGTCTTGTGGCTCTTTCTCCAGGATCTGCTGGCACGACAGTATTTTTCTCTTGGAATATTCCTGATTCATCGCAGGAGGTCACCAACTGTCTTTTCTTAGGTTTTAGTAGAAAGAATGATCGAATATCATGCTGCTTTTCTTTTTCAAACTAGGAAAAACAAACAGTTATCAAATTAAAAAGCCATCTAATATGTTCTTCCTAAATGAAACAGATTAACCAACTATTTTCAGTAACCATATTCCTTTATCTTTTGAATACCTTGTTGGAAATGAATTCAATTATGCTATGACTCTTCATATATACATATATACAGAATATCATTAACACATCTATATACTTCCTGTCTTTTTTTTTTTTTTAGCACTTACAGTGTGCCAAGCACTTTACATATATTAACTCATTTAATCTTCATGCCAGCTCTGTGAGACAGGTACTAGTTTTCTTCCTATATTTTACATTTTATATTTTACTTCATCCACTATCTGCTCTAGAGGTATGTCAGGGAAAGGAAAATTGTGTATTTAAATATTCCAAGAACCTACCAAAATGGTTTCATGCCCAAACTACAAATACAGCCTTCATAAACAATGTTTTTCATATTAAAATGTTTTCTTGACTAGGGAGCATTTTTTCTTTTTTTTTTTGAAGATTTTATTTATTTATTTGACAGAGAGAGATCACAAGTAGACAGAGAGGTAGGCAGAGAGAGGGAGAGGGAAGCAGGCTCCCTGCTGAGCAGAGAGCCCGATGCGGGACTCGATCCCAGGACCCTGAGATCATGACCTGAGCCGAAGGCAGCGGCTTAACCCACTGAGCCACCCAAGCGCCCCGGGAGCATTTTTTCAAATAGCATTAAAGTGATTAATTAGACCTGCTTCTTTAACAGACACATCTTAATAATTATCTTGCTTTCAAGAAATATATTTCCTTTTCTAAGAAAATCTCTATCATTATCTCATGTTTTTTGTTTTCTTTTCAGTGTGTAAATCTCAACTTCCTTATTAGAGAAAGTGGGGTACATATCTCCACAAGTGATTAGCTAGCAGTGAAGGGAGATAAGGAGTCAATTTTAGAGAATTCCTGTTAGGGGTACCATGGTGGATACACACTGCATTTCCAAAGATGGTCACACCAGTTCTTATCCTATTTCACATGCTCTTCTCACAATGTGCCACCGACACACTACCTTTAGAGGTGGGGTCTGTGTTCCTCTCCTTTGAACCTGGGTGAATCTTTCTAACTGTCTCAATCAATAGAATGCAGTGAAAATGACACTGCGTGACTCCTGAGGCTAGGTCATTGAAGATTACATGGCTTCCACTCGGTTGCTGGCATTCTGAATCTCTTCCTCTTTTTGTCTTGGGTTGTTGGCCTTTGGAGCCTCACCAATGATGAAAGTTTTGAAAATAGTGGAGACAATTGCACAACACTGTAAATGTGATATTAAGTGATATTACCACTGAACTGTACACTTAACAATGGTTAAAACAGCAAACTTTATGATCATATGTTTACAAATTTTTAAATTAAAAAAAAAAAAACAAAGGGAGGAAAGCAGGAAGATTTAGGCTGTTTCCATATTGGTAAAATTAAAACATAACAGGAAAAAAATCATCCCCCCAAAACGTACAGCTTCTGTTTTCTGTGGCTGTTATTTATACAACCTTATGTATTATAAAAAGTTATCTCAGTTATGGAAGTAACAGAATTTAGATAAAAATACAAAGAAGGAGATTATTAACCATGAGACAAGATTTTTAAAACAAGGCACAAGGGAAATGCTAAGAAAAGGGTGAAGAAAGCAGAGAGATTAGCAGACTAACAGAGTTTGGTGTTTAAAAAAGTAACAAAGCAGAAAAGATAGTTAAATATTTAAAGAAAATGTTCTATTCCATATAATAGGATGGCCAAGAAGGCTTTCAGGATTTTGAAAATAGTAGCAAATGTTCAGAAAACGTGAACAAATCCCATCAGCTTTTTCTAATTAAAGCATGACCTTCTGAGTCCTTGCATGTCTGGAAATGAACTGATTTTGTTTCTAACCCTTAGTAGTTTCGCTGGGCATGCAATTCTTTTCAAGTCCTTAAAGACATTGCTCTGCTTCTTCCAACACCGGACGATGCCGATGATGTTCCCTCATAGCTGCACTTTCCCTTTGTTTTAGAGGCTTTTAAGAGCTTGTCTTTATCCCTGGTGCTCTACAATTTCATAATAATCTATATTTCTGTATCTGTGTCATTTATATCTATCTGCCTTCTGCTCAGCACCCAGGATACCTTAATTCTGAACGCCACTCAGTAGCTTTAGCTCTTGGAAATTTCCACTATTCTTTGATAGCTTCTTCCTCTTTTTTTGTGGAATTACTGTTAGCAGAACGTTGAACTAGACGTAATGTCCTATCTCTTATTGTCGTATTTCCCTTCTTTTTGTCTTTTTACTCTCTAAATTCTTAGGAGTTTTTCTCTAATCTGTCTCGCAACCCTGACTACAGAATTATTTTGATAGCCATATTTTCAACATCTAAAATTTCCTTTTTGTTTCTTGTTCCTTTGTCATAGTAGTCTGATTTTATTTATATTTGCAGTAGCATCTTAAATGTGAGGCTACTACTTTGAGTTTTTAAAATGTTATCTTTAGGGTTAATTCTTCTATCAGCTTATTTTTGTTCTCCTTTTTCATGCTACAGATTTCCTCCCCAAACACCCAATGACCTTGCTTGTCCCTGCATACCTGTGAATGATAGAACAGAAAGATTTCCTGGGAATGTGGGACACACAAGGCTTATCACCACGAAGATCTAAAAAGACATACTGGGTGTTATATGCAACTGAAGAATCATTGAGCACTACATCAAAAACTAATGATGTACTACGATATGTTGGCTAGTTGAACTTAATAAAAAATAAAAATATAAAAAAATAAAAGGACATACTGATTGACTACAAGAGGTGAAGAAGATGGAGGGGATCAGGGTGATACTTAAACTCCTATATTTCTGACTTGCAGCACTGTAGAAATGATATTTTCCTGTGATAGGGAATACAGGAAAATACTGGGCTCATGAAAAGACAAAAAGAGAATAGGTAAGGAAATACGTTCACTTTTACACACTTGTGAGGACTGTTGGGTACCAGGGTAGAGAGTTCTAGGAAGCAGGTCTGGAGTTCAAGAGAAAGAAACAACTAGATTCACACACCTGGGAACCACTAACATAGAGACGTGTTAAAGATATCAGACTTGCTGTCATGATACATGAAGGGAGAAGGTAGTGAGAAAAGGTCTAAGTCAAAGACAGAAAGCACAGAAACAGCATTAAGGGTGTAATGGAAGAGATACTAAGGAAAGACACACAAAAACAACAGTAAGAAAGGGGGAAAATCAGGAGAGTGGTAGCTTTATTGGGTGTGTGCATGTGTTTTGGTTTTCCACTCATTTATTAGGTGTTCGGTGGGCACTTTAAAACAGAAAAACCCACGTCCTTCAATTCTAGGAAATTTTCTTATATTGTGTTTTCTTCCTCTGTTTTCTCTGTCTTCTCTTTGTGGAATTCCTATTAGGCAAAAGCTTCTGGATTGATCATTTGATTTTCTTCAACTTTTCTCACACTTTCTGATTACTATTTGTCCTTCTTTCTTTGTGAGTGCCTCATTACCTTCTTTCCCATCCTTGTTGAATTACTATTTTCTGATATGACAGGTTCACTTCCTAAGAGCTTTCACTTGTCTAATTTCCTCTCCTTGTTTTGGTTTCATGGGCACAGTATTTTCTTTCAGGTCTCCATGGACATTAGTAATAGTTTTGGGGTTTCCTTTTAAAGTCTTCTTCAGTTTGTTCGATTGTCTCTGCTTCTTCTGATCTCTTTCTTGGCTTACATGATTGTTTTGGTCTCTGCTTTTCAAGTGAAAAGCTTTCCCCCAGGGCTGGAGGCCTTTACTGTCCACTCATATTTAAGAATGAGACTTAATAAGCATTAAGAATAAAATGTGATGGCAAGTTTCATGTGGGGGACTTCACTGAGTTCACCAGTGACTGTCAGGGAAACCCTGTCAGTCTCCATAGTCTTCTCGTGGTTCAGTCTGGTTCTCCAAAAAGGAGTCCTTCAGTTTCCTGCCTGAAGGGTACAGTGCTGGCTACCAGTAAACCGGGAGCTGATTAGGAAAAGGTTGCTAAGGATTCTATCATTAATTAAGGAGGCTTTGACTTAATATGATTCTTTTCAATTCATTGCCTTACCCCCTCTCTCAACTGGCTCTCTTCCTAGACATATTTTGAAATACATTTTTTTAAAGATTTTATTTCTAAGCAATCTCTACACCTGACATGGGGCTGGAACCCCCAACCCTGCGATCAAGGGTTGCCCGCTCCACCGACTGGGCCAGCCAGGCACCATTTAAAAAGAGCAAATAAAACAGTTAAATAAATAAATAAAAAATAAAAAATAGGAAACAGAAAACACAAAAAATAAAATGAATAAAATATATAATAACAGGCCACTGCCACTTACATGAAGTAATGTTTAGATAGTATCAGACTCTTCTATCCCATTCTACTGGTAAGGAATTTATTTCTACAAAAACATTTTAATCTCTCCATCTTCCCACAAAAAAAACAAAACAAAATACTTTTAGATTTGTTTATAAAAAAGCAACCCTCCCAAAAGAAAACAAAAACCTAAGAAAAAAAAAAAAAGGAATTCTCAGGGCATTAAAGTATCAGCTTTTACAGTTGATCTCTTTAATTAAGGTATTTAATTAAACTGTTTTTAAAAGAACATCTTTCACTATTTAAGTAATGACTAATTTTAGAAATTAACATGTGAGAAATTCTCGTTATGTGCCAGAGGCAAGTCACAGAAAGGTTAGCAGTGACTGACAGTAATCAGAAACTGATGGCTACCTCTGCCGCTATGAGGGCTAACTTATACTCGGGAGTAAGCAGTATAGGTGTTATTTTGAAACCTCAGCTTCTTGGATTATAATAAATTGAGACTTGAGTGCGTAAAACCCAGAAAAGGAGTGTGTGGGTGTAAAGGGAATCATTTTACATAATTTTGGGAACCAAAGGATCCACTTAGTGTATAATTTTAGAAAAATGAGAGGGCAAGATTAATTAGTAGCAATGACTTTAGTTAATGTTATGACGGGTACAATGGACAATGGTGTATGTGGCTATAGGTAGTGAACTTAGCACTGTGGCCACGAGGCTGCCAGAAGCAGTAAGGCCCAACAGAAATGAAGGCTTCCTCTGTGGTAATCAGTTACAAGCCTGATCTATGTTAACAGCTACGTTTTCTGAGTGTAGCCTCTGAGCAATCAGGCAGGAGGGTGGTTGATGCGGTTTCTCTGCTACTTGGCAGCTAGGAGTGATAAACACAGGTGGGAAAATCTCTCTGACACATCCTCACGATAATCATGCATGTTGGCTGGAACAGAGAAGGGCTGCAGGTTTACTGAACTGCAGGTGTTCTTAAGGTGGGAACCGTGGGCCTCTCACAAGACCTAGGATGGCCTGATTAACTGTGGGCCTGAAAAACTCCTGAGATGGTCTATAAAATGTTGTCTGTATCGTATGTACATTTTTGGAGAGCTTTACCCTCTCCATGGTCTCAGAGGGATTCAGGACCAACAAAAGGTTAAGAGCCACTGGACTAAAATAAACGAGCTGAACGTGAGCCTGTGGTTTGAGGAGCTCCGTTTCTTTCCTTCACTGCCTGTAAGACAGATTGAAAGTTCCTATGTGAACGTAATATAGGGGCGGTGAACTAACTCTTTTTAAGGAGATAACAAAGAAAGAAATTCCCTAAACACTTAAGGAGAATCCCTCTAGCTGTTCTCAAATAGTAATTTTTCAAAAAATGGAGTAATACCAAAAGAAAGTAACATCTGTGCAGGCACAAAACAGGCTCACTCAGCTCCTCTGTCCGTCATGGTAACTAAAATGACATGGGAGTGCCCGGCTGGCTGGAGGGAAGAAAGCTACTGAGGAGGTGAGTGAGCAGAGGCGAGCGCAGGAGGCGTGAGTGGGGCAAGTTAGAGCAGAGAATGCTGGGCTGACAGGACTCACTGCTGTACCGTCACGCTGGTCAGCTGGAAACAATACACACTATCCTTGATGTTTTGAGACAGGGACATATGACCGTCAGCTCCTCATGGAGACCCCAGCAGGTTCTTGGGCTATGTCTGATTAATGAAAGAAGGAAGTGATCTTTAACAAGATCTGTAGACACAGACACTAAAAGTGAATGCAAAACTTCTATATCTGTAAGATGCTTCTAATTACTTTTGTTTTGTCCTTTTTAAATTAATCTTTTATAAAGTAAATGTGGGCCCACTGATTAAAGCATCCGAGAAAGGCAGTCAGAAATAAGTAAACAAAATGCTTCCTAAAAAAACATATTTTCTAAAAATATTAGGTTTATTAATAACAAGACTCCCTATAGGAGCAAGCATTATTGGTCTTACCAGAAGAGACCAGAATCCTCAGGTTACAATAGCCACTCTGATAGTTAAATACTCAGTACCCATCCTGTTCCGGCAGGTCTGTATTAGGAAAATTACCGACCTTATTATGTTATCAGCATTTCTCAGAGGTAAAGATAAGCAGGAACACAGGAAGACAAAATATTTTTTATGGCCTAGGAAAGTTTTGTTCCTTAAATAGCACAATTAAGCTAAAAAGTTTTTTTTATTCTTTCATGGCTACATTCTTGCATTTAGAAGAGATTTACTCACAAATTATTGACAAAGATCCTAACTCATCATGACTGTCCTTGTAAAGAAAGAACTATATTAAGTGACCCCTTTAATATGTGATAAATAAAGAACTTAAATGTAGGTGTTTGTAAGTAGGAGGAATGATCTAAGCTTATAGTAATTTTTATCACAAGGCTTTGGGAAAAATATAGTTAAGTCAACATGCCCATGTCGTAAGATGTGGAAAATAGAAGATACTCCTTTCTTCAGTTATTTAGCTGACACTCAGTTATTGTGCTCCTGACTTTTGTTCAATATTGCTTTTGAAAAACAAAAGAAAAAATACTGCTTTCAGTGAGAAGTGCAGGGAATAAAAACTACAAAATGCTTAAGGTGGCAAAACGTGTGTTTTTATCTGTAAGGTTCAGGGACCTAATATAGTTGCTCTGTTTTGCACCATGGTAAATTACTGTTCTTTAGAGACAAATTTCTTGGCCATGATGACAGGATTAAAAGTCAGTTATTAGAACTGAAGGAGAGGAAAAGGAAATCTCGTAAAACTCATGAAAAACAAGAAAGCACTTCAAAGCCTGGTGCTATTCCTGCGCGGCACACACCACCACCAATGCACCGATGTCGGGTCTCATAGACTTTGATCAAAGGGCAGCTCTGGTAGGAATCATTACTGTCTCATGGCATCTGTCTCCAGTTCTTAAAAGAATGAACAAAACCGCTGTGATACAAATGGGTGAACGGCAGATAAATGATGCCCAGAACTGGAACTAAAGAGCCTTCAGTAACATTTGTAAACAAGCCAGAGGATACGGAATGACAAAAGTACCATCTTAATCATCTAAGTAAAATGAATTTCAGTTCTCCTAAAAGGGGACTTTTTCAGACTTTATAAAATGGTCCATTCTCATGTACTTAAATAAAATTTTGACAGTGATCCTCTTTTAGGCACAAAATGTTTTCCTCTCTGGCCATAAAGAAAACAAAGCACACAATACAAAGCAATACTGGTTTTTAAAAAACACAGCAGTAAAAAGAAAAGTTATTATTTATTTTTAAAGATGACATCAGGGATGCCTGGGTGGCTCAGTCAATTAGACGTCTGCCTTCAGTTCAGGTGATGATCCCAGGGTCCTGGGATCGAGCTTTGCATTGGGCTCCCTGCTCAGCAGGGAGCTTGCTTCTCCCTCTGCCTGCCTCTCCCCCTCTTTCTGACAAATAAGTAAAATCTTAAAAAAAAAAAAAAAATAGAGATGACATCAAAAGTAGTGAAAGCAAATAAACGTCTTTGGGAAGAGCCATCTCTTCTAATAGTCAACAAGAATGTATAGGAAAGCTCTGTATAATACACAGGTTACTAGAATGTGACTCGGAAGAATGTGACTGGAATGTCACCTACTCACATGTCTCTGGTTATGGCATCTCCCTTCTCCTCCTCCTGCACAGGCCACTATTAGACAGAATTCCTCCCAGGCCCTACTATGTTGATACTACCTCTGCAATGTCTGGAATTTTTCTGTTCCTATTACCACTACCACTGTCAGGAGCTCAGGGTGGTGTTAAGTGCCCCCAAATTCCATCTGGGAATCCCTTGACAAAGCAGCTTTCTATATAGTAATAGTCCTAAGAATAAAAACAAACTGACTTTACTAATAGACCTGTACATGTCAAATATTACAAGTAAAATTTTGGTAAAAGGTGTATTACAAAAACCAGCTAAAACCCAAGGCCATAATGGGACTTCCTACTTCTCAGCCCAAATGCTGACTGTAGGGCCTACCAGGGAGACACAAGTGTAGGAGAGATATGCCTAGGGGAGCTCAGTAACACATTAGCCCTCAACTGTGGCCCAGCCAAGTGCTCAGGCTCTGAATCCCTCAGGGATAAGAGGAGAAAGCCCTGAGACAGAGTGGAGACAGAGTATCTCTTTACCATAGTTTAAAATGAGATGGGAGGGACAGCAGACGTAATCCGTTCCCCAAATACCACTGCCCCCAAGAACCTCTGTCCCTTCTCCCTCCGATTCATTTCCCACACTGCTACTAGGATCATCTTTTGAAAACAGAAATATGATCATGTCATTCATCTGCTTAAAAGCCTCTGATGATACTACATTATTTTTTTTTAATGTCAGTTTCTTTCTTTCTTTTTTTTTTAAATTTATTTGACAGAGAGAAATCACAACTAGGCAGAGAGGCAGGCAGAGAGGGAGGAGGAAGCAGGCTCCCTGCAGAGCAGAAAGCCCCATGTGGGGCTCGATCCCAGGACCCTGGGATCATGACCTGAGCCGAAGGCAGAGGCTTTAACCCACTGAGCCACTAGGCGCCCCGAGGATCAAAACAACTTCTTGGCATTACACGTGTGGGCTCCTCTCCATCTGATCGGGGCCAGTTTTGGGGTTCTTCCAGTTTGAACTGCGTCTTATGTGCCCTATGCTCATACATTCACGTGAAATTCCCATTTTCAGGACAAGTGATAACTGCTCTTATCACTGTGCTTTGAGAAATGCTTCTAGTGTTCCTGAGGGCTGGCTGAACTAGGACCCACTCCTTCTGAACTCACCCTTCATAATCCAGCTCGGGTGTTTCCAAAGGGAAACTTTCCCATAAGCCCATGTAGTTTACTTATTTTGTTCTGTGATCCCACAGCCTGCTACATATCTCTATTTTGACATGCATTATAGCTCATTAAAATGATTTAATTATAGCCGTCTCTTCCAATTAAAGAGTAAGTTCCAAAGGAATGTTAGCTGTTCTCTTTATCTTTGTACTTAGCACATAGTCTTTTAACATTAGTTGCTTTATTGAGATATAATCTGTTTAGGTACCGTAGAATTCACTCTTTTAAAGTGTCCGATTCAGTGACTTCTAGTATATTCAGAATTATGCAACCATCACCACTATTTAATTATAAAACATTTTCATCACCTTTGAAAAGAAATCCCATACCAATTAAGCAGTCACTCCCTATCTCTCCTTCCTCCCAGCCTCTTACAGCCACAATTCTATTTTATTTCTTTATGGATTTGCCCATTTTAGCTAATTCTTATAAATGGAACCAGACATAAAGAAGCCTGGCTTCTTTAACTTAGCATAAGGATTTCAGGATTCCTCTATGTTGTAGCATGCATCAGAACTTCATTCCTTTTTATGGCTAAATAATACTTTGTTGTGTGAATATACCACATCTGGTTTATCCATGCATCAACTGATGGATGTTTGGACTGTGACATTCGTGCACAAGTTTTTATGTGGACATATATTTTGAATTCCCTTGAAACTGAATCTGCAGGATCATATGGTAATTCTAAGTTTAACATTGTAAGGAACTGCCAGACTGTTTTTCAAAATGGCTGTACCATTTTATATGCCTACCAGCAATGTATGAGTGTTTCAGTTTCGCTGTATCTTTGCCAATACATGTCCATCTTTTTACTTTTAGATATCCTAGTAGGTGTGAAGTGGAATCTAACTGTGGTTTTAATATAACCTTAATAAATGTTTATATAATAAATGATCTTTATTTTTCTTTTTTAAGATTTTATTTATTTGACAAAGAGAGAGAGAGAGATCACAAGTAGGCAGAGCAGCAGGTGCAGGGAGGTGGGGGAAGCAGGCTCCCCGCTGAGCAGAGAGCCTGACGCAGGGATTGATTCCAGGACCCTAAGATCATGGCCTGAGCCAAAGGCAGAGGCTTAACCCACTGAGCTACCCAGGAACCCCAATGAATGATCTTTAAATGCCCTCTACATAATACACATCACATAAACACTAACTCAATCAAATTGAAGTGTTTCAATGTCCTATTCATTCCACAAATAACTAAGGTTCCTCATTGTGCTAACTCTCACGCATCTGGTTTAGTCTGGCAAGGTCATGAAGGCAGACTGTGGGGGAAAAAAAGGCCTGAGTTTAACCCCAGCTCTGCCACTTATTAGCTGCATGAACTTAGGCAGATCATTTAACCTTTCTGAGCTTTAGTGGGGCATGGTTATAGTATCTGCCTCTTGGTAGCTATGAAGGTTAAATAAAATTATGTGTTTTAAGGGTTTCCACAGAGGCTGCATGGAATAGCCACTCAATACATGTTAAATTATTACTACTGAGTGAATAATTATTACTGAGTGAAGTGAAGTGATGAAGACAAATAAAGACAAATGCCTAGTAATAGCACTATGTGATATAAGCCATGACAGAGAAATTTATATGTCTCTGTCCATAACAATGAGGTTACCCTTTTGTAATGTTTACAGAGTGTTTTGAATTCTAAAATATAGATATATAAATATTCTAATTTGAGATGTGTTGGCGTCAAGAAAGCAGTATATTCACATATTAAAAAACAAAAGATTTTGGGTAAGAAAAATTTAGACTTTATGAATGCCACAGCTCCTATGATCAACTTTGTTTTGTTATTACCATTTTTACCAACCAGACACTATGTGGAAAACAAGGTTATTTTTCATTTGCATGAGATAATTTCTTATTGCCCTCCTCAGCCCACAACAAGACAAACATTTCATACAATGTTGGTATTTAATAAAAAATGCAAGGTTTGTTTTTAAATTTTGAAGGCGTATTTTTAAATTTCATAGTTGTACAAAAGAGCTTTCCTTCCCAACTATACACAATATCTTTTGCAGCAGACCAGCAACCATCCTACACATTTTTTTTTTTTTTTTTTTTTTTCTCATTTTATTTATTTTTTCAGCGTAACAGTATTCATTCTTTTTGCACAACACCCAGTGCTCCATGCAAAACGTGCCCTCTCCATTACCCACCACCTGTTCCCCCAACCTCCCACCCCTGACCCTTCAAAACCCTCAGGTTGCCCCAACCTCCCACCCCTGACCCTTCAAAACCCTCAGGTTGTTTTTCAGAGTCCATAGTCTCTTATGGTTCGCTTCCCCTCCCCAATGTCCATAGCCCGCTCCCCCTCCCCCAATCCCACCTCCCCGCAGCAACCCCCAGTTTGTTTTGTGAGATTAAGAGTCATTTATGGTTTGTCTCCCTCCCAATCCCATCTTGTTTCATTTATTCTTCTCCTATCTCCTACCCCCCCATGTTGCTTCTCCATGTCCTCATATCAGGGAGATCATATGATAGTTGTCTTTCTCCGATTGACTTATTTCACTAAGCATGATACGCTCTAGTTCCATCCACATCGTCGCAAATGGCAAGATTTCATTTCTTTTGATGGCTGCATAGTATTCCATTGTGTATATATACCACATCTTCTTGATCCATTCATCTGTTGATGGACATCTAGGTTCTTTCCATAGTCTGGCTATTGTAGACATTGCTGCTATAAACATTCGGGTACACGTGCCCCTTCGGATCACTATGTTTGTATCTTTAGGGTAAATACCCAGTAGTGCAATTGCTGGGTCATAGGGTAGTTCTATTTTCAACATTTTGAGGAACCTCCATGCTGTTTTCCAGAGTGGTTGGACCAGCTTGCATTCCCACCAACAGTGGAGGAGGGTTCCCCTTTCTCCACATCCTCTCCAGCATCTGTCATTTCCTGACTTGTTCATTTTAGCCATTCTGACTGGTGTGAGGTGATATCTCATTGTGGTTTTGATTTGTATTTCCCTGATGGCGAGTGACGTGGAGCACTTTTTCATGTGTCTGTTGGCCATCTGGATGTCTTCTTTGCAGAAATGTCTGTTCATGTCCTCTGCCCATTTCTTGATTGGATTGTTTGTTCTTTGGGTGTTGAGTTTGCTAAGTTCCTTATAGATTTTGGATACTAGCCCTTTATCTGATATGTCGTTTGCAAATATCTTCTCCCATTCTGTCAGTTGTCTTTTGGTTTTGTTAACTGTTTCCTTTGCTGTGCAAAAGCTTTTGATCTTGATGAAATCCCAACAGTTCATTTTTGCCCTTGCTTCCCTTGCCTTTGCCGTTGTTCCTAGGAAGATGTTGCTACGGCTGAGGTCGAAGAGGTTGCTGCCTGCATTCTCCTCAAGGATTTTGATGGATTCCTTTCTCACATTGAGGTCCTTCAACCATTTGGAGTCTATTTTTGTGTGTGGTGTAAGGAAGTGGTCCAATTTCATTTTTCTGCATGTGGCTGTCCAATTTTCCCAGCACCATTTATTGAAGAGGCTGTCTTTTTTCCATTGGACATTCTTTCCTGCTTTGTCGAAGATTAGTTGACCATAGAGTTGAGGGTCGATTTCTGGGCTCTCTATTCTGTTCCACTGATCTATGTGTCTGTTTTTGTGCCAGTACCATGCTGTCTTGATGATGACAGCTTTGTAATAGAGCTTGAAGTCCGGAATTGTAATGCCACCAACTTTGGCTTTGTTCTTCAATATTCCTTTGGCTATTCGAGGTCTTTTCTGGTTCCATATAAATTTTAGGATTATTTGTTCCATTTCTTTGAAAAAAATGGATGGTATTTTGATAGGGATTGCATTAAATGTGTAGATTGCTTTAGGTAGCATAGACATTTTCACAATATTTATTCTTCCAATCCAGGAGCATGGAACATTTTTCCATTTTTTTGTGTCTTCCTCAATTTCTTTCATGAGTACTTTATAATTTTCTGTGTATAGATTCTTAGTCTCTTTGGTTAGGTTTATTCCTAGGTATCTTATAGTTTTGGGTACAATTGTAAATGGGATGCAAGTGTGAGTGTTTAAAATACAAATGTAAAAAAAAAATACAAATCTGCTTTGGGTAAAGGATGTTTGAGGCTTTGAGGACAGCAGACCAGGAGACTTGAGGATGGGATAGTTATGCTAGAGAAAAGCAGTGGTATGAGCCAGGTCAAAGATGCAAGTACTAAGGCAGGGTAAAAAAGGTGGGCAACCAGTTAGAGTCTAATGAGGAGAGTAAAACTGTGAGATATTGAACTATGAGCCCACAAAAGTTTGAAGTAACAAAATGGAAGCAGCTCTGGCTTACTGAGACTTGAAGAAGAGAAACCAAGCAGAAAGACCTGCCCTAGACAGGAGTTGCACCTGTTACCATACTAAATTAGAGTCCCTTCTTTTGCTCACTGATCATTATGAATCACTGATGCACTAAGTTTCTCCTTGGATACTTTATAGTGCATATAAAATAGATGAAAGGGACCTCAGATGTCATCCAGTGACCTAGGGACTCAAATGGCTAGGTAATGATGTTACTGTTTATCTATTAAAGGCCGAAAGAGAGAAAGGGCTCTGTAGAGGTTAAGGGAAGGGCCCAATTCCCACAGCTATTGCTCAAGAAGGGGATATCCCTCAGATGATGGAGCATAAATGAATATCAGAGAGAGGGGGAAGGCTTCCTATTAGAGTACTCTATTCAGTGTACTCTTCAGTGTACTGTTATTCAGAAACAGCCTTTAATCACTTGGAAATGACAATACAGAATAATAAACTCCATATCTTTCTCTCCTTTCACCTATAAATGACTAACCTTATCACTCAACATAAGCCACTGTAGGAAAATCAAAACACCTCAAAACCAAAACTGTACTTAGATGTCACGTATACACAGAGGTAGGAAAAAAAGGAAGAAGCCCGAGAAACAGGACTGCATTTGAGGTAGTGACGCTGGTGACAGACTCTCGGACAGTACTGGTTACTTAAGGGACAGTTAACTGTGCTGTACAGAGCCATCTTTCCTCATGGTGGTGAGATGTTTTCACTGAGTTGGACTTCAAATTGAGTTACATTTGGATTAATAATTTCTTTTAAAAATGTAAATGTATTTAGGATGGGTAAAGAATTGTTACTCAATAAGTTGCGGGGATTAATTCCACGCAGGGTATTAGTCAACTATTTCCCAACGGCTATAGCAGGAGCATTAACCAGTGTTGCACTGAGGCAGAGTCCAGAGCCCCATGCTACGCCAGACCACACCCATGGACAGAAGTCCCTGTTGAGGTAAGGGAGTACAGTGAAGTGATGGAAGAAGTGGCTATTTACCAAACATTACCAAAATCCTGAATACTGCAACAACCAGGACACTTACACCCATATATAGTGGTACAGTACTAGCCCTGCTACCATTTTTTTAAAATCCCAATAGTTAGCTGAATTATATGACAGAAAGAGAATTCTGATTAAGAGAGGAAGGAGATATAGATAGTGCCATTCTAAAAGGCAATGAATACCAGTGAGAGAGATGGAAAGAGATACCAAAACTAAGATAAAGACTTTGTCCAGGAACATTGCTCTCATTCTTCCCCTCTTCTTCGCAGTCACAGAGCTTTTTGTCCCCCAAACACATAATCATATTAATATTAGGATCTAGTTCAATTCACAGAAAATCAATTTTCCAAAAGTCCATATGCTAAAAGACAAATGACCTGAAGCCCAATTCCCAGAAGCCCAACTTGCCAAACTGACCAAATTTATTGGTTTTCTAAAACTCATTTATAGAGTTCACAGCATTTTGAACATGATAGATTTGCCAGGTTAAGAAGATTGGGGAGCTTGGGAGTTGGGGCCTCCTGACCCTCTCCTGGCCCTGAGTTTATCCTTTCTTTGCCCTTCAAACTCATTCTCTTGGTCCCCTTCTCTTTGAGTCTCTCAGTCTCCCATTCACCAGGGCTGATGGGCCAGGCTGAGTCACGTGCTAACATACACACTTTGTTTCTCCCTGCAATGGAAGGTCCCTCTTCCATATGCAGCTCAAAGCTCCAACTGCAGCCAAAGGACACTGGGACAGGTAGAAAATAAACATCTCTCAAAATGCTAACACTCCAGAAATATTCACAAATTGTTAAAAACCATCCAATTAGAACTGTTATAAACTTTTCAGATAAATAAGCTTTTGATGACAATGGGCAAATTTGGCAAAGATTAATTGAGAAAATTGGAAATATTCAAAAAAATGTTAAATGTTAAATTTTAAAAATAAAATTTCTAAAAAGAAGCTTTAAAAAAGGATCAGAAAGAAATTAGTATAAACAGAAATAGTCCCATAGGAAATGCTAAAATTTTGGCAAAATTCAGAAGAAAAATAAGTTCATCAGACTAAATATCTTAGGACCTTTCAACAAATGGAGTATTTCTTAAAATGCATGAAGCTGGAGGGTATAAAGACAAAGTGGTAAGTAGCATGCACACCTAAACTCATTTAAAACACATTTCACATCCTGACCCGGATCCAACCAAATATAAACAAAGCAAAACTGAATCAAAACAAATGGTCTCTACATTACAGAACTCCAAGTTGCATAGAGACATGTAGTGAGGCCAGAGTGGTTCAAGATGGTAGAGTAGAAAGATCCTGAACTTACTTCTTCCCAAGTATACAAATATGTAGCTACGTATAGATTTATTTTCTCTCAAAAAGACTAGAAAACTAGCTGAAGAGCTTATCTACAACAAAGGATATGAAGGCTACATCGAAATGGGTAGGAGAGGCAGAGACATGGTTTTGTCAAAAATCCTACCTTGGCCAGAGGGAGAGATATCAGCAGTTTAGCGCTTCTCCCAGGGGAGCAAGCCTTGTGTCCCATATCAGACACCCCAACCTGTGGGATTTACACTGTAAAGATAAATCTCAAAAAGTCTTGCTTTAAATATCAACGGGCTTACATCCAGGAGACCCAAAAGGCTATAGGTGTTTAAAAGTCTGCAGATTCACTCATCTTGGGACCCAGGGCAAAAGCAGAATTTTGCAAAGTGTGCCATGATTATGCAAAGGAGATTCATTAGCTATTCTTTAAGCATCTGCTAGAGACAAGCATCTGCTGGTAGGACTTTCTCTGGAGAAGGAGGTATGGTGAGTGTCATTTTTGAGTGCTCTCTCCACCTTGCCACGCTGGCAGGCACCTCTTTGGTACTCTCCCACCCTTGTTCGCACCAGTGAGCCTGCCCTCCCTCAATGGTCTCTCGTGGTCATGCAGAGGCTGGCAGGCCTGCCCTGGCCCTGGGGTCCCCTGCAGTTTCCCGAAGCCAGCGGGCTTGCCCTGGCCCTGAATATTCCTGTTCTACTACTACAACCAGTGGGCTAGTCCAGTGGATGTGCTCTCCTGTTGCCCGCTATGGCTAACAAGATTCCCACAGCTCTGCTGAAGCTGGCAGGGCAGGTGTAGTCAACATAGGGGAAACCCCTATGACAGCTGGCTTTGGTGGCCAGGGTGGCCTGTGTTGCTGGGCCCCAAGAGACTAAACTAATCGGAGAGATAGCTCTTGGCAGATGATTAACACCAGGGCATAGCTCAAAAAGCACACTGAAACCAAGCTCAGTCTGCCTTTGAAAAAGGCTTTGTTACAAGCCCTAGAGGGTCAGACTGAGGGACAGACTACAGATTTACCACAGAACTAGATGCAACAGAGGAATTCTCTGGGAATGTAGGCTGCGAGACACCAGCTCTACTCTTCCCAGGCCTCACTACCATTTGCTGGTAACCCCTAGCAAGGAGCTTATCTACTTGTCTGGAGCTCCAGTGTGCAAATGCCACCAGGGCACAGCTCCAGGGATTATGAGTACCATCCCACAGGACCGAATATATTTGCAAACTTTAAAAAATCAGCTGTCAGGGTCTGGTTTCTGCTCAGCCTGAAATGAGATTCTGACTGAGGTCTCTCCCTTTCAAATGCTTACACCATCCAAAGTGGGACTCATGAAGAATAATTCAGGCTGCTTAGACAATAACAAAGGTACAAGAGAAAACAAAAAACTAGGGCAAGACTGAACGATAAGGTTCATCACCTACACAAGGTAAGTCCTTCAAGACTCAGAGAAAGCAGGGCCAAATGAAAGAACAAGATAAAACCTCAGAAAAAAATCTTAATGAAATGGATGTAAGTAATTTACTTGATAAGAAGTTCAAAATAATGGTCATAAAGATGTTTACCAAACGTTGGAGAAGAATAGATGAGCAGAGGGGAATTTCAACAAAGAGACAGAAAACAGAAGAAAGTATCAAGCAGAAGTCACAGAAAGATGAATACAATAACTGAAAAAAAAAAAAAAAGAACTGAACTGAAAATGCATGAAAGGGGTTCAACAGCAGACTAGATTATGCAGAAGAACAGAAGAGCAACCTAAACCAGGGAAGTGGAGCTCACTCAAAGAAAGGAGCAATAATGAAAAAGAATTTTTAAAAAGTGAAGACAGCCAAAGGGACTCATGGTACAACATCAGGGGAATGTTTGCATTACAGGAGTCCCACAAAAAGAAGAGAGAAAGGGCAGAAAACTTTTCTGAAGAAATTATAGCCAGAAACGTCCCTAACATGAGTGAGGAAATAGATATCCATTTCCAGGAAGCTCAGAGAATTCCAAGTAAGATGAATTCAAAGAAATACACACCAAGACACATTATAATTAAAATGTCAAAAGTCAATGATGAAGAAAAAAATCTCAAAAAGCAGCATGAAGGGTTGCCTGGGTGGCTCAGGTGGTTAAGTGTCTGACTATTGATTTCAGCTTAAGTCACAATCTCAGGGTTGTGAGATTGAGCCCCATGTGGAACCTGCTTTCCCTGCTCTCTCTCTCCATCTGTCCCTCCCCCTCTCTTAAACAAAAAACCATCAAGAGAACACTGGTTACAAAAAAGGGAGCCCCCATCAGACTATCAGCTGATTTTTTCAGGTGAAGATTTACAGGCCAGAAAGGAGTGGCAAAATATATTCAAAGTCCAGAAAGGACAACACTTCCAACCAAGAATACTCTACCCAATAGAGGTTATTAGTCAGAACTGAAGGAGAAATAACGAGCTTTTCAGAAAAGCAAAAGCTAAGGGCATTAATCACCACTGATCTTGTAAACCTGTGGTTTACAAGAAATGTTAGAGGGAATTCCTTAAGCTGAAAAGGTGTTAATTAGTAACAACAACAACAACAATGACAAAACATATGAAGAAAAATATCACTGGAGAGGCAAATATATGCAATCCCTTATTAAATTAACCCCTTATAAAACTAGTATGAAGGTTAAAAGACAAAAACAGTAAAAGCAACTCTAACTATGACAATTAGTTATGGGATACACAACAAAGAAAGATATAAACATATCAAAAACATAAAATATAGGGATGAGGGTGCATGAAAAATGTAGACTTTTTAGAATGCATTCAGACTTAAGCTGCTATACCTTAAAACAGACTGCCATATATATTGGCCATTATATGTAAACCCATGGTAATAACAAAGTGAAAACCTATAGTGGTACATGAAAGATAATGAGAAAGGAATCTAAACACAACATTAAAGAAAGTCATCAAACTGCAAGAAAAGGGAGCAAAAGAAGAAAGGAAAAGAGAGGAACTATGATAAAAGTCCGAAAAGAATTAACAAAATTGCAATAAGTACATACCTAACAATAATTACTATAAATAAGTGGATGATATCCTCCAGTCAAAAGACAGACTACCTGAATGGTTGAAAAAACAAGACCCATCTATATGTTGCCTATAAGAGATTCACAGCAGATCTAAGGACACGAATGACTAGAAGTGAAGGATTAGAAAAATATATTCCACATATATGGGAACTAAAAGAATGCTGGTATAGCCACACTGATATCAGACAAAATGGACTTTAAAACAAAGACTGTCATATAAGAAAAAGAAAGATATTATGTAATAATAAAGGGGTCAATCCTATAAGATGATATAACATTTGTGAATATTTATGTACCCAACAAGGTTGGACCATAATATACAAAGCCAGTATTAAAAACCTAAAGGAAGAAATTGACAGCAATACAATAATAGTAGGAAACTTTAATACCACACTTATACAACTGGATAGATTATCTGGACAGGAAAGCAATAAGAGAACACTGGTCTTAAATGACACACTAGATCAAATGGTCCTTATTTTTTAATATTTTTCTTGAGACACAGAGAGAATAGGAGAGAGCACAAGGAGGGCAGTGGGCAGAGGGAGAGGGAGAGAGAGAATCTCAAGTAGGCTCCAGCACAGAACACCACATGGCGCTTGATCCTGCAACCATGAGATCTGACCTGTGCGGAAATCAAGAGTTGGATGCTTAACTGACTGAGCCACTCAGGCACCCAAGATCAAATGATCTTTAAAGATATTACAGAACATTCAATCCAAAGGCAGTAGACTACATTCTTCTCAAGTACACATGAAGTATTTTCCAGGACAGATCACGTTAGGTTACAAAATAGATTTCAATGAATTTAAGAAGACTGAAATCATACCAAACATCTTTTCCAATCAAAATGGTATGAAACCAGAAATATAATACAAACAGGAAATTAGAAAAATCATAAATTGATGGATATCAAACAACATGTTACTCAACAACCAAGGGCCAATGAAGAAATCAAAGAGGAAATAAAAATGTACCATGAGACAATGAAAAGAGAAATATGACATATCTTTATGTCAAGATATCTATAAATACAACAAAATCTACAGAATGCAGGATATGAGGCGCTAAGAGGAAAATTCAAGCAATACAGGACTACCAAAAGAAAAATCTCAGTCTAAAGGAACACCTAAGGGAACTAGAAAAAGAACAAACAAAGCCCAAAGGAAGGAAGGAAATAATATTAAAAGGAAGGAAATAATAAAGATCAGAGTGAAATAAATGAAATAGAGACTTTAAAAAAACAACAACAGAAAAGATCAATGAAACCAAGAGTTGTTTTAGTGAAAAGGTATATAAAATTGATAAATCTTGGGGTGCCTGGGAGGCTCAGTTGGTGAAGCGTCTGCCTTCAGCTCAGGTCATGATCCCAGGGTCCTGGGATCGAGTCCTGCATTGGGCTCCTTGGTCACTGGGGAGCCTGCTTCCCCCACTTCCCCTCATGCCACTTGTGTGCTCTCTCTCTCTCTAATAAATAAATAAAATCTTTTTAAAAAATGGACAAACCTCTAGCTAGACTCAAGAAAAGAGAGGGCTCCAATGAAATAAAAAATGAAAGAGGAGGAGCCACAATGGTTACCAGAGAAATACAAATGATCATATGAGACTATTACGAATAATTATAGGCCAACAACTTGTACAACCTACAAGAAGTAAATTCCTAGAAACATACAATCTTCTAAGAGTGAGCCATGAAGAAATAGAAAATGTGAGTAGACAGATGACTAATAATGCAGTGACTGAATCAGAAATTACAAAATTCCCAACAAACAAAAGTCTAGGAAGAGATGGCTTCGCTGATGAATTCTACCAAACATTCAAGAAAATTTAAAAACATACTTGTCAAACTCTTCCAAAAACTAAAGAGAAGGAAATGCTCCTAAATTCATTTTAAGTGGCCAGCATTACCCTGATACTAAAACCAGACAAGTACACCACAGAAAAAGAAAACTACAGGCTAACATCCCCAAAGAACATAGATGCAAAAATCCTCATTAAGATATTAGCAAATAGAATTCAATAATACATAAAAAGGAAGATACATGATGATCAAGTAGGAATTATTCCAGGGATGCAGGAATGGTTCAAAATCCAGAAATTAATAATTATACTACATTAGCAAAATCTAATATTCATTTATGATAAAATCTCTCAACAAAAGGAAAATACCTCAATATAATAAAGGCCGTTTATGACAAACCCACAGCCAGCATCATACTCAATGAGGCAAAGCTGAAAATTTCTTCCTCTTCAGAGTAGGAGCAAGACAAGAATGCCCACTCTCACCACTTTTAGTCAACATAGAATTATAACTCCCAGTGGGCTAAAGCTTCTGCTTTAAGCTCAGGTCATGATCTCAGGGTCCTGGGATCGAGCTCTGCATCAGGGTCTCTGCTTAGCAGGGAGCCTGCTTCCCCCTTACTCTCTACCTGCCTCCCTGCCTACTTGTGATCTCCGTCTGTCAAATAAATAAATAAAATCTTAAAAAAAAAAAAGAAAGAAATCCCATTTACAATTGCATCAAAAGAATAAAATACCTATGAATTAATTTATCCATAGACAGGAAAAGGCTTGTACACTGAAAACTAGTAAGACACCGATGAAAGAAACTGAAGAAGACACAAATAAATTGGAATATATTCTGTGCTCATAAAAATGCAATCTAGATGTTTAATACATTCATATCAAACCCCACTGGCATTTTTCACGGGACCAGAACAAATAATCCTAAAATTTGTGTGGAACCACAAAAGACCTCAAATAACTAAAGCAATCTTGAGATAGAAGAACAAAGGTGGAGATAATAGGGTGGAGGTAACAGGCACCCTAATTTCAAACTATAGTGTAAAGTTACAGTAATCAAGACAGTCATGGTATTCGCATAAAAAGAGACACACAGATCAATGGAATAGAGAGCACAGATAAAATCCCACATATCTACAGTCAACTAATTTATGACAAAGAAGCTAAGTCCATACTGCGGGGAGAGAATAGTATCTTCAATAAATGGTGTTAGGAAAACTGTACAATCACATATTAAAGAATGAAACTAGATTACTGTCTTATACTATACATAAATATTAACTCAAAATTGATTAAGACGTCAATATAAGACTTGAAACCATAAAAGTATAAGAAAACATAAGCAGTAAGCTCCTTGACATTGGTCGTGGAGTTAAAGTTTTGGATCTGACAGTGAAGCAAAGGCAACAAAAGCAAAAATAAGTATGGGACTACATCAAACTGAAAAGCTTTTACACAGTGAAGGAAATCATCAACAAAATGAAAAGGCAGGGACATCTGCCTTCCACTCAGGTCATGATCCCAGGGTCCTGGGATCGAGAGCCGCCTTGGGCTCCCTGCTCAGTTAGGAGCCTGCCATTCCCTCTCCCACTCTCCCTGCTTGTGTTCCCTCTCTAGCTGTGTTTCTGTCAAATAAATAAAATACAATCTTTAAAAAAAAATGAAAAGGCAACCTACTAAATAGGAGAATATATCTGTAAATCATATATCTGATAAAGGTTAATAGAAAAAATATATAAAGAACTCAATCAATAGCAGAAAAACAAACAATATAATTTAAAAATGGGCAGAAAATTTAGAGATATTTTTCCAAAGAAGACATACAGATGAATTAAAAGAAAAAAAGAAGACATATAGATGGCCAAGAGGCACTAACAAGATGTTCAGTATCACTAATTATAAGGGAAATACAAATCAAAATCACAATGAGCTATCATCTCACACCAGTTAGAATGGCTATTATCAAGAAGATAAGAAAAAGTAAGTGTTGGTGAGGATGTGGAAAAAGGGAACAAATGTGTATGTTGATGGGAATGTAAATTGGTGGGGCCACTATGGAAAACAGTATGTTGAGTACTAAAAACACTAAAAATAGACTATCATATGATTCAACTATTCCACTTCTGGGCATTTATCCCAAGAAACAAAACACTAATTTGAGAAGATACATGCACCTCTATATTCATTGCAACATTATTTACAATAGCCAAGATATGGAAGCAACCCAAATAGTCACTGATGAATGAATGTATAAGGAAAATGTATTGTCTATATATATTCACTGACTACTATTCAGCTATAAAAAAGGAACTCTTGCCATTTGCAATATGAATGGACCTTGAGGGTATTATACTAAGTGAAATAATTTGGACAAAGAAAGACAAATACCATACTTATGTGCAGAGTCTAAAAAACCAAATCAAACTAAACTAAACCAAGTTCATAGATACAGAGAACACACTGGTGGTTATTAGAAGGAAAAAGACCTGGGGCATGGCTGAAATGGGTAAGGGAGGTTAATTGTATGGTGACTGTGGGTAATGAGACATACTGTGAAAATCATTTTGTAGTGTATACAAAAATTGAACTATTATGTTATATACCTGAAACAATGTTATATACCAACTTTATCACAGTAAAAAATTTTTAAAAATATTTGCTGTTAAAAAAATGACATGCATTGAAAAATCTGTGTAAGGCAATACTAAAGTGTGAAAGAAAAACACCTGATTCATGAAAGAAAGATTTGGTAAAGGTAATTGGGTGATTAAAAAAAAAACTTTGTTACATAGATATATGTTTTTCTTCAGATACACTTAAAAACAGTAAACATGTATATCTGTGGGAAGATACAGTTCAAATTCTTAATACTATCTTAAAAATGAACCCTTAAATATAATTTAATAGTTTGGTAGTTTTAGAGAACAGCTACAAATTATAATTTTATTTATATTTTTTTAAAATATCTAGGATTTTAAATACCTATTCATTTTTTAATAGACCAAAACATAGAAACACTAACAAAAGGAGAGTAGTTTTTAAACAAAAGAAAAAAGTCTTAGAAGTAATCCCTCTTTTTTTTTTTTTTAAAGATTTTATTTATTTATTTGACAGACAGAGGTCACAAGTAGGCAGAGAGGCAGGCAGAGAGAGAGGAGAAAGCAGGCTCCCCGCTGAGCAGAGAGCCCGATGCGGGGCTCGATCCCAGGACCCTGAGATCATGACCTGAGCCGAAGGCAGAGGCTTAACCTACTGAGCCACCCAGGCGCCCCAATCCCTCTTTTTTTTTTAAGCAATATTTGACAGAATACATTCCAGTATCCTTAAAAAAAAAAAAAAAAAGTACTAGCTCTAAATAAGATACAGAAAAAATATAGTAAGATTTCACATAAAAAACATTGTTTCTTCCTATGGAACTAAACTTTCCAGACTTTACTTTTATTTCTATAAGATCAATTCTTTAAAAAATTAAAACTAAACTCCCCATACTGAATGAATAAGTCACAAGAATAAAAGGCACAGCATAAAGAATATTCAATGATACTATAATAGAAATGCCTGGGGACAGCTAGTAGCTACACTTGTGGAGAACATAGCATAATACATAATCTTTTCAAATCACTGTTTTGTATACCTAAAACTGTATTTTGTACACATGTAACACTGTGTGTCAACTATGCTCAAATTAAAAAGAAAATTTTAAACTCCTCCTAACTCTCACACCATATTGCACCAAGAGGATTAGGAAAAAAACCCAGACATTCTGAATGACTAAGCTTTTCTAATGTACAATTTCTTATTCAGTTATATATGGACTTTGATAGTATTTGGTATTATACAGAGACATACCACCATTCAAGATTTTCAAATACTAATATTGTAAGGTTTACTTCCTATTCTTTTTTAAAATAAAATATTTCTGTTGAAGTTGCCATTACATTTTTTTATTCTTCCCTAGAACCATTCTCCTCCTTCCACATAAAATCAATATTACAAGTATATGTGATTTTCCAATCTAGGTTTATATATTTGATTAAATATACATATATAAATACCTAATATTATTTGTGTGTGTATGTTTATGTACTATGCATTTAAAAAATAATATGCTTTCAAAATCTGGTCATGTTAAAATATATAAATCTAATTCATTCATGTTAACTTCTAAATGGTATCTTAAGAATATTAAAATTTTTTTTTTTTTTTAGTTTTTAAGATTTTACTTATTTATTTGAGCGAGAGCACAAGCATGAGCAGAGGGGAGAGGGAGAGGGAGAAGCAGGGTCCTCACTGACAGAGAGCCTGATGTGAGGCTCGATCCCAGGACTCCAGAATCATGACCTGAGCTGAAGGCAGATGCTTAACCAACTGAGCCCCCTAGGCTCCCTTCTTAACAATATTAAGTAGTCATTCACCTACTGATGAGTATTTTGGTTGTTTCCAATCTTTGGCATTCCAAAAATGGATTCAATAAACATCCTTGTACATGTATCCTTATACCCACAGGTAAAAATATATTCCTAGAAATGGAATAGTTTGGTTGGAGAGCGTTTCCAGCTTCACCAGATATTGTCTAATTGCTCTTCAAAGGAGTTATGACAACTTATATGCCTACCTAGCAGTATATGAGAGTTTGGCATATGAAATGTTGCTGACATTTTTGGTATGTCAAATATTTTCATTGTTGCCAATCTAGTAGGTGTAAAGTATGCTATTAGTGTAGTTATTTTAAAAGTATTTTGCATGTATGGAAGGACAGAGCCACTGAGCAAATATGATGATGAAGTCAGGAACAAGAGTTCTTGCTTGTTGGATAAGGGAAACATAAATACTTATGTCTGCGTGGATATATGGCGAAGGTGAAAAAGAACCTGGTGGTGTTGGATTTGAACTGGAGTATTAGAGTGAACATTTGAACTAAAAATGCACACATATACATACACATACATATTAACCTATCCATGCAAAAATGTGTATATGTGTATAAATCGCTCTATACACTGAAAATAGCTCAGAAGTGATGATATCCAGAGGAATTAACAAAAAAAATCCTGATTGCTAAGTATCATTCCCCAGTTAAATGAATCAGGACTCTCTAAAGAAATGTCCAGCTCCACGACTGGGGCAAAGAAAATACAAGGTCAATCGCAAATTGTTTGTTGAAAAGCTAGAAAGCACTCAGAACAATGTAGGGACTTGCATAAAAAGAAAATAAAAGAAAAGGGGAAAAAGGAAAAAGAAAAAAGAAAAGAAAGAAAGGTGTTTCCATAAGCCAGATATAAAGAAAAAAAAAGAAAAAAGGTAAAGAATTATAACACAGTAATAGTAACAATTCTGTTACTGTTATCCCAAGTTCTAGTGATATATATATATTTTTAAAATATTTTATTTATTTATTTGACAGAGAGAGAGGTCACAAGTAGGCAGAGAGGCAGGCAGAGAGAGAGAGGGAGAAACAGGCTCCCCACTGAGCAGAGAGCCCGATGCAGGGCCCGATCCCAGGACCCTGAGATCATGACCTGAGCCGAAGGCAGAGACTTAAACCACTGAGCCACCCAGGCGCCCCAGTGATATATTTTTTAAATGAGGAAAAATAAAGTTCATCTTTACAGAAAAATGCCAACTAATAAATATAGAAGCAAAGATAGAAATAGAAAAACCACTATTTCAAAATGACTCAGACAAAGATCACAGTGAATGCTAAGACTACTGGATGAAAGGTTTTGGACACAGGATAACCACATAATCTCAAAACACCACACCACTGATTACTTAGTAATTGTCAAGGGAAAATGCCTTTATAGTTTGCCTTATTTTGGTGAGGCAGAGCTTCTTTCCATGCATATTGGTTATTCAGGTGTCCTCTAATGCTCACATTCTTGGCCTATTTTTCTGTTGGCTTGTTTGTATTTTACTAATTACATTGTATAAATTCTTATATACTTTGGACATTGTAATACAAATGTTTTTACAGAGTCTGTGACCTGCTTGTGTTCCACTTTTGGCAAATTTATACATTCTCCCCTGTCCTCTTGATTGTACATATAGCCACCTACATTTTCTTCTGAAGTCTGGATTCTATTGAGTCTGCTTTTCTAAGGATAACAGTGAGCACTGGCATTAACTGTTGGAAGATACAAGCCACTGGCGCAGCCTCCTTTCAATGTCATCTTGTGGCTCTAGGAGGTTTTCCAGCTTTATGTGGAATCTCCTTTCAACAGCATAATCAAAATTTGCTATAAAAAATACAATAAAGTTATAGTTTTAGGACATTAAAACTTAAAAAAAAGAAAAGAATTTGTCATATAATCTTACGTGAGTGAACAAAACTTCATTCCTGAGCTCTTCGAAGCTTTCATTTGGAGTCCAAGCTTCAGCAAACTGCAGGAAGTCCCATTTTTCCTTATCACCTTCCTCAACCTGAAGTTTCTCCTTCCTACCATTCAGTGTGCTCCCTGTAACTTGTGTCTGTAAAGTGAAGAAGCATATGAATTTTACAAAGGTTCTCTTACAGCTGCCACTTACTAAACAGTGACCTGATTTTGCATTTAAACCACAAGCAATTCACCAGAGAAACTTAGTGTTTCAACCTATCATGGACTTCAGTAATAAAATATTTCAAAATTACAATCAAATTGCCAAGTAGATGATTCCCATATTTAATGAGGAAAATGTCTAACCAGAGAAGTTATATTATTGCTTTTCTCATAAAAATTTTATTCTAATCCCACCTCCCCCCAGCAACCCCCAGTTTGTTTTGTGAGATTAAGAGTCATTTATGGTTTGTCTCCCTCCCAATCCCATCTTGTTTCATTTACTCTTCTCCTATGGGATTGGGAGAGGGGGAGCGGGCTATGGACATTGGGGAGGGGAGGCGAACCATAAGAGACTATGGACTCTGAAAAACAACCTGAGGGTTTTGAAGGGTCAGGGGTGGGAGGTTGGGGCAACCTGAGGGTTTTGAAGGGTCAGGGGTGGGAGGTTGGGGGAACAGGTGGTGGGTAATGGGGAGGGCACGTTTTGCATGGAGCACTGGGTGTTGTGCAAAAAGAATGAATACTGTTACACTGAAAAAATAAATAAAATGTATGACTTAAAAAAAAAATTTTATTCTAATATTTATAAACTTTGAAACTGAACCCACATAATTGGCCATTTTGAATATATATATATACTCAGTGCTTGAAAAACATCTAATAATATATATATATTATTATATATATAATATAATAATATAATATAATATATTATAATATATTATATATATAATATATATATTATATATATATAATATAATATATATATAATAATATAATAACTAATAATTAGTCAAATCCTTTCTATGAATACCTCTCCAGGCTGGGGAGGAGACGAGACAGTTGAGTGGACAGAACAAGCGACATCCCTCCTACCCATTCTGGGGTCCAGGTACAGACTGTCCTCTGTTCAAACTTACCCAGGAACTCAATCCTTCCTTGTAAGGGTTTATTCTTAGCTTACAAAAAGGACTTGGGGTTTGACACTGTTATTGTTCCTTGCTAGCTCATCCTCTTCTGATCTCTAAAATAGTAGATGAAGGCCATGGAAGACAGTAAAAACACATGTAAGTGCACATCTCTCCCTTAATGGAGAGGATATGTAAGGTACTACCAACTGAAGACTTCTCTAACCTTGGTTCCTATTAACATCACTATCTTAGTGTACTTGAATATCCTTTGCCTGAAAACACTACAACTCAGCCTCTTAACTTACGTAGGCTCCACAAAATGGACATTGGGGAGGATAGGTGCTATGGTGAGTGCTGGAAGTATGTAAGCCTGACGATTCGTAGACCTGTATCCCTGGGGCTAATAATACATTATATGTTAATTTTAAAAAAGTAATAAAAAATTTTTTGAAAAAAAGGTAACCTGGTTTGAATTCAAGCTTTACCTTTCGATTCAACATTCCCCACATAAGGGTGTCTAGAGTCCCATTTGCAACAAGGTAGTGAATATTCACAGAACTGCACTGTCCAATTCGGTGAGCCCGGTCTTCTGCTTGTTTGATATGTCCAGGGTCCCAGTACAACTCAGCAAATACAACATGAGTTGCAGCAGTAAATGTCAAACCCTAAGCAAAATAAAGTGAAGAAACTGAGATGCAAATAAACTGAAAATGTGACACAGAGCCAGATATAATAAAGTCTTTCTGAACATGTTAAATGAACAAAAGAAAGCTAAAGGACTTAAAAATAAATCAGTCTTTCATTTTAAGCCAAATTAAGAAAATTTAATTCATGAAAGGCAAATGAAGACGGCTTACTGCAAATGTCCAGGTGAACTACAAAAAACATATTTAAAAGGTATTTCAATATTTCAAAAGTTAGTTTGATAGATATATACATAAACAAAATCACTTTATCCTCTGATGAGGACTGGATTCACATTACCACTGGAAAATCTGATAAAATACATTATAAATGAGAATATAATTTCTAACACATGGTATCCATAGCAACTAGGCAGAGAGCAATGACTTCCTCTATTCATTTAATTCATTGTGTAACCTATAAAGCAGGAAAATCATGTCTTCAGTCACACTGATCTCTTCCTATGAAATTTCTCATGTTACATCTCAAACACCCTTAAGTTTACTGGCTTCTATCTCAATATATATAACACAATTGGATTTTTTGTGCAATTGCATTTTACATCAGTTTGAAATAGTGTGACATTATTAAGTATTAACTAGGTCTTCTTGTATAATCACTATATGAAAAATACTGCAAATCTCCTCGAATTAAGAGTGTTTTCAAAAATGCATGATTTTAAAGTTGAAAGGTTGGTGAAACGTGAAGCATACTTAAGCTATTGTCACACATTAGTAAGTGATGTTCTGTGGTTGGAAGAAATACCTACCATCCTTTGAAAAAATCATCTAATCCATGCTGCTGTTCATATGCCCTGGAACTTCTATCAGAGAATGACTTTTGTGACTGCTGTGCTGTTATTTTTACATTGCTTTAACTTAAAATATTTTTATATCACATAACATTATTATTAGCATTCATGAAATGGTGGCAAGAGTTCTCAAGCTGAAAAATTCACTAAAGACCCATCACTTAGGAACAGAAGTTAGAAGTGATAAAAACATGGAACGCCAACAACCATCAAGCTAAACTGTGCTGATATTTAGGACAGGAAACACCACAAAACATGAAAGATGACGCTGGAAAATAACAAGTAGTATTTAAAGAGGGATGAACACCTTTAAGTGTGTTAATAATATTTAAAGAGGGATGAACACCTATACAAGAATAAAGGGGAAATATGCTGGCAAGACCCAAGGCCCTCTAACATACTACTGAACTACAATGGAAGATTCACATGCCCCAAGAACAAAGCCCTTTCTAGTTTCCTTTATTCCTATGAACATATGAGTGTTCAAATATATGAGTTTTGAATTATACCAGGTCCTCAGGAATACAGCCTTGAATAAAATATGGATGCCTTAAACAATCTTAATTTCAGAAGGTCTTTTATCAAGCCACCCCCAGATCCTCCTGCCTGGCTGGCTTCCTTCTACTTTTCTTCTCCCATGCTATGAGTACTCCATTTCTAATTTTAAGCTCTTTTTGATGACATTCTCTTTGGCTGGAATATTCTAACAGATATAAAACTTAGACTGCTAGAGATTTAATCCAACATGAGGGAAGTGTTGAGACAACCCTCCTTTTGATAAGAACTCCTGGTGAGTTCTCGAACTTCTAAATCCTCATGGAGTTTCTCTCTATATACAATTTTATAGACATCAATTACCTGGCTAAAAGCAGATCTTTGGCCCTGGTTCAGATTCCAGAGTCGGCAGATCTACTATATATCAGGCTGGATGCACAGAAAATATGTTCAATCACTTTTCCCTATGTTAAATATCATGGCTTGGGAATTTATATCAAAATATTGTAGAACGTTAGCAGGAAAAAAAGTCCAGAAGGATCCCCCTTCTGGAGTGGCAGAAACTGTCACTATCTTTCATAGCAGCTATTTGGTTCTTATTTCTTTGTAATGTAACACCTGATTTTCAGTGTGACTAGGCGAAATAAAGGCTACTTTTCCCAGCTTCTCTTGAAGTTAGCTGTAACCAAGGGGCTAACTGCAGGTGAATGAAGTGAAGCAATGATGCATGCCTTTCTCCAGTCGGTGGCCTGGATCACAGATCTGATGGAGGAACTAGAGCAGCTCTCTTAAATAAGAGGTATCTGCTAGGAGTGGTAAAGCAGAAAGCTGGAGAGGCTTAAGCCTTAAGGACTTTGTGGAACCACCATGCTAACCTTGGACTGTCTGCAGGAGAGAATTAAACTTTGTGTATTTGAGTCATTCTTAATTTGGGTTTTCATTTACTTGCACCCAAATCCAATCCCAAGGGTCAAACCAGAGGTGCTCCATAAAAAGTCCTCAGACAGAAGAGTTCTTTTCCCTCAGGTCACCTTGCCTCACAGGCTCTGGTGAAACCAATCAAGTAAGGTAAGTGCTATAAGAGCAATCTATACTTTCAACACCATCCTGATCAAAATATCAATGGCACTTTTCATAGTTGCTGGAACAAACCATCCTAAAATTTGTATGGAACCAGAAAAGATGCCAAATTGCCAAGGAAATGTTGAAAAAGAAAGGAAAATTCTATGCAAATTCAAAGTTAGGAAAAAAGAAAAAAGGTAATGGAAAAATATTAGGATTAAATTAACTATACTCATCTAGGAAATTCTTTCCTTGAAAATTTAAGAAGATTTGAGTCAGAGTTGTTGAGGTCTCCTTCTATTATACTTTCTGTCTCTCCAAAGCAGAATATTTATTACACCTTTATCTTGATATAAAGTTATAATTATGGTTAATGACCATTTTATTATCTTAATGACATTATCAAATTTATGCCTGAATTTTTTTTTCTTTTGATAAACTTTATTGAGGTATAATTTCCATAAAATAGAAAGCACCAATTTTAAATTTAGCATCTTGTGAATTTTAACAAATATATACATCTATGTTCTTTTGAATTTTAAAATATAGGAACGAGGTCACAGTGTATGTACTATTCTGCAACTGGTTTAGGGATTCAATAATGTCATGGACATTTTTTTTTCATGACACTGACCTCTTTTTTTTATTATATATTTTTTTATTATGTTTTGTTAGTCATCATATAGTACATCATTAGTTTTTGATGTTGTATTCTATGATTCATTGTTTGCGTATAACACCCAGTACTCCATGCAATACATGCCCTCCCTAATATCCATCACTGGGCTAACCCCTCTTCCTCAGCCCCCACTCCCCTCTAAAACCCTCAGTTTGTTTCTTGGCATCCACAGTCTCTCATGGTTCATCTCCTCCTCCAATGGCCCCCCTTCATTTTTCCCTTCCTTCTCCTAATGTCCTCCATGCTCTTCTTTATGTTCCACAAATAAGTGAAACCATATGATAATTGACTTTTCTCTGCCTGACTTATTCTACTTAGCATAATCTCCTCCTGGAATTTCTTACCTGGCCAGCAGCCTGAATGCTTAGGATAGCCACACGAGTATCAGGATCCTTTTGAAACTGATTAACTAGATGTATTCTTTCTGAAGATGGAACACTGCCATCTATCCTAATGTACCGAGCCTAGTATCAACAAGGGAAATGGCAAAATTAGCACAAAACCCTATGCACCCATCTCATTTAATATGTTTTATATCGTATTTTTATGCTCAAATAATAAAATAGAAATGGGGTAAGATGAAATGTTAGTAAATGTTAAATAAGAAGAATTTTAATCAAGTTTCTTAATAGCTTCTTATGACAATTCCGTATTTTTAAATCTTTTCACCTCCTTGACAGGAGGATCGATGTCTAATTCATCCTCATAACATCAATGCCAAGTGCAATGCCTTGTATGTAACAGGAGCTCCATAAATCATCACTGAATTAAGCTAATGCCTTTAGTAAAATTCTGTGTGAATTCATACGCAAACTTTCAATGATGGATCAAATTAACTTGAAAGTTACAGGTTCACTGATTCCAAAGTAAAAATAAAGCCAGACAGGGGAAAAGAGAGAAAGAGGTTTTTACCCATATTATTACGAATTCATGAAGAACAGTGCATTTACTTCTGAAATATCCTAATATTAACTGGGAAAATATATTTTTTAGTATACCATTTGAACTCTTTTTTTTTTTTTTTTGCTTTCCTAAGCTTAACAGAAATATGTGATACGGTCACCTCCATTGAATTGGGGAACCAAGACACTCACACACATTTTTAAAAAGTAGGGAAACAGTAAGTGCTAAACTCAACAGTGCTGTCTTCTAGGAATAATTTGGGTTAGGAAAAGGGAGCAATCACTGTGTGTTAAAGTAGCTAAAAAGCACTCATTACTCAACTTTCTAAAATTCAGTATTACGTCATGAATTTCAAATAGTCTCATTTACTTATTCACTTCTATGGAAAATATAACCTTATATAGTTGAGACACACAAATACTCACTTTCATAAGGAAATAGTTAATCATTAAATAGAATGCCCCATATTAACTTTCTATGTCTTCACAAACAGATACACATTGACCAGTGATCCATTAAAATCCCATAAGGGAGATTATAAAATCTTCCAACAGTTTTTCTAAAGAAAACACACATAGCCAGGCTAGGGAGACTTTGGGCGAGATTCACCTCCAACCCATGACTACCTACTGTTTCTAATGGACAGTGATACTAAATGGGATTCTAAACATACCAGTAAAGGAGAAGTGGAGAGAATAGACTGCTATACTTAGAATAGATCCTAGTAGTTTTAGTTTCAAGCTTAATGGAATCAGAATAGAAAATATTATGAATTTAATTTTATTGCCTAATCATTAAAAAATATTTCTAAGGTTAAGTAACTCTTCCCTCAAAAGGCATTTTAAAGATATGATATTATAATCAGTGTGAGAGCACCTTTTCACAGATAGCATTTTATTATATTGTCATCAATCCTCCTATGAAGGAAACACTAGGATTACTTCTTTGGTAATATTAATAAACATACTGGCAAATGTTCAAAAAATGTATACAAAGTTTTAAAAAACATGGTTTAATTCTTCCACTTAAAAACTCTACCTACATAGGCAAGCGGTTCTGCTGCTATATGTATATTAAGTTCACACGATTTGTCAGGAAATTTCTTCTGGCTGTTTCTGAGCATCTCTAAAAGCCCTCAGCACATAAAGAGAGATACCAGATTTAAACTCTGAAAGAAAACAGGGCAGATGCTGTCACTGATAGAAAAGACTAATGCAGCAAGGCCAGCAGGTTTGGGGAGCTTACTGGAGAGGGTACCTGGCCCATCTGTTTCAAACTTACCTGTAATAAATCTTACTCTATTCATACTCTACAGAGTATGTTCCCTGGAAATTTAAAAGGTGTGACTGCAGCTGGACTAAAATTGGCTGAATTCATTCTGTTTTCCCTTGACATCACCTATATTTTAAGCCTAACTTGCAGGTAAATTAAAAATTTTAATTTTTAACTGTCTACACCAGTCTCAAATGGTATATCGGGTAACAATAATGGAATTCACAATATATCCTATCAAGTCAGCATATTTTTAATCAATCCAGATAATTAGTTCAGTGGAAAATTATAATCCTGGAATAAAAGAAAAAGTTTAATAGTTTACCATCAACATAATAATAATATGATATTAGTATAATTAGCAAGAAAAAAATCTAATCATAATGAAAATATCATCATTTAAAGAAGGCCAAAGAACCCTCAAATTACAAGACTACAATTAATGTTTAGCATATTAAAAACCTGCATCCTAAAAAGTATTTTATAGAAAAATGATAACATACCTTGTTTTCTATGACTGCTTCTGTGCAAGCTTGGAGCATGCTTAAATGATGAGCAAAAACCAGAAACTTCAGTGAATCATTCTGAAGCATCATCTTAATATAGTCCTTTACAGCACCTGCCTAAATATTAAAAGTTAAACCTTATTAATGGTATATATATCTTTATTAAAAAAATCACATCACTTGGAACTAGAGGGTATTACGCTGAGCGAAATAAGTCAATCAGAGAAAGACAATTATCATATGATCTCTCTGATATAAGGAATTTGAGAGGCAAGGAGGGAGGTTTGGGGATAGGGAAGGAAAAAATGAAAAAAATGGGATCAGGAGGGAGACAAACCATCAGAGACTCTTAATCTCACAAAACAAACTGAGGGTTGCTGGGGGGGGGTAGGGAGAGGGTGGTTGGGTTATGGACACTGGGGAAGGTATGTGATATGGTGAGAGCTGTGAAGTGTGTAAGCCTGATGATTCACAGGCCTATACTCCTGGGGCAAAGAATGCATTATATGTTAATAAAAATAATTTAAAAAAATTACATCACTTCCAAAGGGGCACGTGCACCCAAATGTTTATAGCAGCAATGTCCACAATAGCCAAAGTATGGAAAGAACCTAGATGTCCATCAACAGATGAATGTATAAAGAAGACGTGATATATATATATGATGGAATATTATGCAGCCATCAAAAATTTGAAATCTTGCCATTTGCAATGACATGAATGGAACTAGAGGGGTGGCTGGGTGATAGACATTGGGGAGGGTATGTGCTATGGTGAGAAAAAATAAAAATAAATTAGAAATTAAAAATTAAAAAATCACATCATTTTATTTTAACAAAACAAAACAAAAAAACTTTCCAAAAGTCAAAAATTTCTATGAACTTTCAATTGCTTTGTTCTCTAGGTAACCTAGCGAAAGAGAGGACCACATCTAAGGGAAAAAGGACACAAGAGACGGGAAAGAAACAACCAACAATTCTGAGAAGTAAAACAAGAACAAAACAAGAATGAGAAGAAAAAGTTTTGATGGAAAATAGTCAATTAGGATGTGGCGAAAAAGGGGTTGGTGGTTTTGTTTAGAAAGTAATTTTCAAAAAAGCTCATATAAAAGACAAAGTGGAATAGGGTTATCTAACTAAAAACTAAAAAATAAGAAAGCTGGACTGGAGCTTCAGGGTTAAGGAAAGTTGATTCATTCATTTTCTTAACTAAGAAACTTTGACAGGTTTAAGAACAGGCCATGTACGGTGTATACAGGCAAAGAGAAATGGAAAATAAAGGCATTTAGCTTGTCTCCAGGACGGAGAAGGTTGTAGAAGAGGTTGGAGTGATAGGATGAAGAGAACAGAGGGAGGTCTGAGAGCACAGGGGGACAAATGAAGAAACTGTGAAGTAGAAAGGAGAAAATCAAGAAAGCTCAGATTAAAAAGACTTTTCTTAGTTAACTCGAGGACAAGTTACCTATTAAGAATGAGAATATGACACACAAAACTGACAACCATACCAAAAAATGGGCAGAAGATATGAATAGACACTTCTCCAATGAAGACATACAAATGGCTATCAGACACATGAAAAAATGTTCATCATCACTAGCCATCAGGGAGATTCAAATTAAAACCACATTGAGATATCTATCACCTTACACCAGTTAGAATGGCCAAAATTAGCAAGACAGGAAACGTATGTTGGAGAGGATGTGGAGGAAGGGGAACCCTCTTACACTGTTGGTGGGAATGCAAGTTGGTGCAGCCACTTTGGAGAACAGTGTGGAGATTCTTCAAGAAATTAAGAATAGAGCTTCCCTATAACCCTGCAATTGCACTACTGGGTATTTACCCCAAAGATACAGATGTAGTGAAAAGAAGGGCCATCTGTACCCCAATGTTTATAGCAGCAATGGCCATGGTCGCCAAACTGTGGAAAGAACCAAGATGCCCTTCAATGGACGAATGGATAAGGAACATGTGGTCCATATACATTATGGAGTATTATGCCTCTATCAGAAAGGATGAATACCCAACTTTTGTAGCAACGTGGATGGTACTGGAAGAGATTATGCTGAGCAAAATAAGTCAAGCAGAGAGAGTCAATTATCATATGGTTTCACTTATTTGTGGAGTATAACAAATAACATGGAGGACATGGGGAGATGGAGAGGAGAAGGGAGTTGAGGGATATTGGAAAGGGAGGTGAACCATGAGAGACTATGGACTCTGAAAAACAACCAGAGGGTCTTGAAGGGGTGGGGGGTGGGAGGTTGGGGGAACAAAGTGATGGGTATTAGGGAGGGCATGTATTGCATGGAGCACAGGGTGTGGTGCAAAAACAATGAATACTGTTACGCTGAGAAGAAATTTAAAAAAAATTAATCTAGTACAAAAAAAGAATGAGAATATGAGATGAATTAAATAGGAATTAAATTTAGAGCATCAATTAAATCTAAAACATGAATATAGCCTCTTAACTGTTAAAAATTAATTATTTAGAAATTTAGGGTAAAGAAAGCAGGCTGAACACATTTGACCTAGACTCCCCCTCACTGCTGTATAGCAAGGTGTACAGACAGAATCGGAAAGGGTTAACTTTGGAAATTAGGGGTGCCTGGGTGGCTCAGTCAGTTAGGCAGTGACTCTTGATTTCAGCTTAGATCATGAGATCAAGATTCGCATAGGGCTCTATTCTCAGTGAGGAATCTGCTTAGGATTCTTTCCCACTATCTCACCACCCCCCCAACTTGTACATGCGTGTTCTCTCTCTATATAATAAATAAATCTTAAAAAAGAAACAGAAAGAAAACTCTGGAAACTAAAAATTCATTTGGTAATTATTGGCCAACCTGACAGCTCCCAAGGTAGCAATATGGAAAGTTGAGAAGCATGTGGGTTAGAATATGGTAATGTAAAAAAGGCTTAGGAAACTATTCCAGGGGAAGTGAGAGGTTGGGGGTGTGGCTAAAACAGGAAGATTGGTCAAAGAATATTTAAGTAGTTGATTATGTGCAACACTGGTCTATATTCTCTCTGTACCCATTCCAGATGACAGAGTACTTCTCCAACCTACTCTGGCAGAAAGTAGAGATTTATTTTCTGGAGAGGGTAAAAGAGAAGGTATCTGGATACCTTCTACAGTATCAAAGGGATTAAATAAAAATTACATAATAAATGCTGACATCTGCCTTCTCCCTCAGCCTTCTTATTCTCCCATGTCCCCCAAAAGATAAAGAAGCTTATGCCTTCTACATAGGAGAGCAGAATCATAGAAAATGATTGTTTTCTAGAGAATCAGACAAGCCACGGAGAAAAGACTAAGGATTCTGACAGAGAGGTTCCTTCGTAAGACATCCAGCCAGACTGCCCTTTACTGAAGGCCATGGTCTCTAAGCCATATCCATGTACCGAGTTTCCAGTCAGCGTAACTAGAAGATACTACATTTATAAAACAACAGGATGCCCCCAAAAGGGAATGATTAAGGGAGAAAAGAAGGGAAATACTCTTGGAAATTAAAAGTATAATAGCAGAGGGGCACCTGGGTGGCTCAGTGGGTTAAAGCCTCTGGTTTCGGCTCAGGTCATGATCCCAGGGTGCTGGGATCGAGCCCCGCATTGGGCTCTCTGCTCTGCAGGGAGCCTGCTTACCTTCCTCTCTCTCTCTGCCTGCCTCTCTGCCTACTTGTGATCTCTGTCAAATAAATAAATAAAATCTTTAAAAAAAAAGTATAATAGCAGAAATTAAAAATTCACTGGTTGTGAGGTTAAAAAAATCTTCCAGGAAGTAGATGAAAAATAATAGAGTAAATTTTAATGTATAAGACAGTTAAAAGGATCAAGACAAGAAGGCAATGCATAAATAATAAAATTTATAGAAACGACAGAGAAAACAGAGGCAAGAAAATAATCAGAGAAATAATAAAAGTTTTACAGAACTTAAGGGCCTAAGTTTCCAAAATCGAAAATGGAATAGGTCCTCTGAGGATCCTTCACAATGGATGAAAATGGACCTAGTAAAAGATCAATCATCATGAAATTTTAGAACACTGGGGACAAAGACATAATTCTATAAGTTTCCAGGGAGTGGAGGAAAAGAATTAAAATAGAATAAAAGCTTTGAAGTGCATTGGATTTCTCAACATCAGTACTAGAAATTCTGAGAGAAAATTATTTCTAAGAATTTATACCCAGCCAAATTAAAAATCAATTATAAAAGTAGAATAAAGCCATTTTCGAGTATGTGGAGACTCAAATATTTGATGACAGCTAAAATTACAAAGCAAGCAGTAATACAAACCAAGAAGCAATATAAACATGTTGCTGAGGGATTTGAAGTAAATACTTGAAAAAACAAAACAAAACAATAAAAGAACAGAAAACGGTTGCCTCTGGGGAATAACTTTAGAAGACTTATTTTTTTGAAATAGCTGTTTTCCTCATTAAACTATGATCATATGTAGTTTTGGTAATAAAAAAAATTTAAAGAGGGGCATTTCCAAATGGAAAAATACTTATTTAAAATTAATACACATCACCATGAAGTCACAGAACTGATTTTGCAAGTTATATTTTATATGTATAAATTTTCCAAACAAAAGAAATTCATCATCCAATGAGACTGGAGGCCATTAAGAACTTTAGCCTTGGATTTCAGTGCCTCAGAGAGTGAAATGAAGTCCTCTCAAAATAAGGAGCTATGAATTCCAGATATGTTGCTATGGGAACTGAACCACTTTAATAAACTGCTTGTTTGACTAAAGTGCTGTATTTACTGTGATAAGTCTTTCAAAAAACACATGTCAAGTTGGAGTATTTTTAAGGTACATCCATTTGCCACCCACTGCAGACTTAAAACTATACAACCACTGTACCCCCAGGCTCAGATGCATTCCCTGCCTGAAGAGCAAACTATTTCTGCCAGAGTCCCCTCCACTGCTATCACCCCTTCCTCATTACAACAGAAAGCTGCTGATGTCAAAGCTCAAGCCTCCTGTTCCCCACTCTTTCTAATCACTGGTTTAGAAAGGCTTACAGTTAATATTAACATTATGAAGTTCAATTATATAATGGGCTAAACAGTCTCATGGGACTAGCCTGGTAACTTAACCATCACTGAGACCTTGCTTCCTATGAGAAAGAGAACCAAAATGTCTATTAACAAATAAACTCTAGTATTTTTTTTTTAGGTTCTTAATATGGGACTGCAAAGGAGTACATTTTAAAATGTACTATACAAGGGATTGTTCTGATTTTATTCTAATTTAAACTGTCACTACAGAAAAAGGGCTGATATCCAAGATCTATAAAGAACTCCTCAAACTCAACACAGATAATCATGTCAAAAAATGGGCAGAAGACATGAACAGACACTTGTCCAAAGAAGACATACATATAAATAGCTAATAGACACATGAAAAAAATGTTCATCATCATTAGCCATCAGGGAGATTCAAATTAAAACCACACCGAGATACCATTTTACACCAGTTAGAATGGCCAAATCAACAAGACAGTAAACAAGAGGATGTGGAGAAAGGGGAACCCTCTTACACTGTTGGTGGGAATGCAAGTTGGTGCAGCCACTTTGGAAAACAGTGTGGAGATTCCTTAAGAAATTAAAAATAGAGCTTCCCTATGACCCTGCAACTGCACTACTGGGTATTTACCCCAAAGATACAGATGTAGTGAAAAGAAGGACCATCTGTATCCCAATGTTCATAGTAGCAATGGCCACGGTCACCAAACTGTGGAAAGAACCAAGATGCCCTTCAACAGGTGAATGGATAAAGAAGTTATGGTTCATATATACAAAGGAGTATTATGCCTCCAACCCAACTTTTGTATCAACATGGACTGGACTGGGAAGAGATTATGCTGAGTGAAATAAGTCAAGCAGAGAGAGTCAATTATCATATGGTTTCACTTACTTGTAGAGCATAAGGAATAACATGGAGGACACTGGGAGATGGAGAAGAGAAGTGAGTTGGGGGAAATCAGAGGGGGAGACAAACCATGAGACTGTGGACTCTGAGAAACAAACTGAGGGCTTTGGAGGGAGGAGGGTGGGGGGCTGGATGAGCCTGGCGGTGGGTATTAAGGAGGGCACGTACTGCATGGAGTACTGCATGTGGTGCATAAACAATGAATTGTGCAGCACTGAAAAAAATAAAATTAAATTAAAAAACCTGTCATTTCATTGTCATATTTTAAGCTGAGCAGGATTTGCTTTCAAACTATCTCAAATACAAATTATGTGGAATAGCAGGTCCCGATCGGCATTTGGTTATGCCAGAGCAAGTTTTGTAGAAGTCGAAAAAATGTTTGTGTTCACCATCTTATCTTACTAAAACTGTCTGTTAGTCCAAGCTCTAAATTACATAACAAGTACTACACACTACATCTCATTTAAAGAAATGCAGAAATGAAGAGAATATGTGCTAAATTTATTTCCTAAATTTCTGTTTTAGTGAGTAGGTGTACATCGTACTTTTCGAAGTAAAAGTAGTTAGAGAAAAACCTAAACTGCATTAAGATCCGATGAAACTTACTTGATATTAAATTGTCAGCTTTTACTCAAAAGATAAAAGGGAGAAATAATAAAGAAAAAACCGTCAAATGTGCACTATGACACAGTCTCTTTTTGACCGAACTTTAGTTGGGTTTCCCCAGGCCCTCTTGACTAGGCCTCAGCCTATCCTGGCTAGGCCTACAACAGCCCCATCTCAGCAAAAATCCTGATGAGTCAGTTTGTTAAGAAAGCCCCTACCCTTGCTACCTGATCAATCTTTGATATCTGATAAAGTTCCTCATCCCACACTTATGATGTCTAAGTCCTTGGTCTACCTTGAGCAAGAATCCCCCTGCTCTTAATGTCTCCTCTTAGTAATTTTGCATTCATTGACCCCCTTCCCTATCCAGCTCAGTGGCTATAAATCCCCACTGGTTCTTATTGTATTCAGAGTTTACCTATCTCTTTCCACAACTGTAAAAAAAAGCTGATTCCTTTGCAAGGATCGTGAATGAAGTCTTCTATACCATTTTAATAAGTAACAGAACTATTGTTTTGTGTAGCTGCTATGAATTCCAATTGAGGGAGTGTGAGCATAAAAGAAGCTACTCCTGGGGCGCCTGGGTGGCTCAGTGGGTTAAGCCTCTGTCTTTGGCTTAGGTCATGATCCCAGGGTCCTGGAATCGAGCCCTGCATTGGGCTCTCTGCTCCGCAGGGAGCCTGCTTCCTCCTCTCTCTCTGCCTGCCTCTCTACCTAGTTGTGATTTCTCTCTGTCAAATAAATAAAAAATATTACCAAAAAAAAAAAAAAAAAAAAAAGAAGAAGCTACTCCTTAAATTCTGAAGTCCTTAGGCTCCAGAGCAAATGCAGTTTTATTTACATATGGGGTGGCCATATGCTTTAAGAAAACGTCTTCAGGACCAAGACGTTCTTAATCAACAAGCATAGTACTTCTATTCTCCCTCTAAGTGATCTATGACTAATAAATAAATGGAAGAAGTCTGCAGGGACCTTCCAAAAATATCCTCACTGACAAAGGGACCCTCAGGAAGGCTTTTTCTTGCTTTGGACATTATGGTTCATACTTGATATAAGGAATTGCAGCAGCCATCTTGGGGTACTACTGAAGCCAATAAGGATAAGCAGCAAACTACCATAGCCAAAGCAAAAGCCAGAAGAAGCTGGGTTCTTTACAGAAACAAAACTCCCCTAAACACAACACCTTTATTGGGATATAATTCATATACCCATTTACAGTATACAGTTCAGTGGCTTTTAGGGTACTCACAGAGTGGTATATTCATCACCACAGTTTTAGAATAGTTTCATTATCCTAAGAAGAAACCCTTCACCTCTCAGCCATCAGACCCTAGCTTGAGACAAACACTAACTGACTTTCTGTCCTTATGAAGTGGACACCTTTGGACATTCCATGTAAAATGATTAATATAGTGTAATCTTAAATGTTTTCAATCCATGTTGTAGTATGTATCAGTATTTAATTTCATTTTATTGCCAAATAATAATCCACTGTATGGATAGATCACATTTTATTTGGCCATTCTCCAATCAGTACCTTCTCTGCTTCTCTTGTTTTTAATGCATTTATCTCGTTCACTTTACACTGTTTCTTACTAATTTATCTGAGACTTATCTTTTATCTTTTAAAATGATCTTATAAGAGGAAAGGAAAGTATAAAAGTAAAAGAGAATATGCACTGTTTATTCACCTCCCACCCACCCTCACAAAAGAAAGGCTAAAAATCTATCTTCAGCTGCCCCTTCCCACTTGCCCATGGCTCTTCATTTAGAAACCATCTTATCAGTCTGAAAAAATACTTTCAAATCTGGTAGTAAATATTTTCAAATCCAGGAGGAGACAGCCTTCAGAGGAAGAATGGTAGTCCCATACTATGATGACAGTATGTTGGACATTTTCACTCAGCCCCACACCAAAATTTTTCCATAGAAATTAGTAGTTTTACTTCCAAAGAAGGTTTAGGTGAACTACTGGAAGTATTACTTTCTTATTTCTAGGGATGTTTCTTTTCTTTTATCATTTCATTAAATTTTTGTTTTCATCATGGTAAGTGCACTCTTAATCCCCATTCCCTATACCCCCAACCTACCTCCACTCTGGTAACCATCAGTTTGCTTTGGCTATTTGAGGTCTTTTGTGGTTCCATACAAATTTTAGGACTGTTTGTTCTAGCTCTGTGCAAAATGCTGTGGGTATTTTGATAGGGATTGCATTAACTCTGTGGATTCCTTTGGGTAGTTAGACATTTTAACAATATTTGTTCTTTCAACCCATGAGTATGGAATGTCCATTTCTTTGCATCGTCTTGAATCTTTTTTATCAGTGTTTAACAGTTTTCAGAATATAAGCCTTTTACCTCTTTGATTAAGTTTATTCCTAGATATTTTATTGTTTTTGGTGCAATTAAAAATAAGATTTTTTAAAATTTCACTTTCTGCTGTTTCATTATTAGTGTATAGGAGTGCAACAGATTTACATACAGTGATTTCACAACTTTTATTCCCTTATAAATTATTTGTAGATAGAAAATCTAGCACTTCTAATATATCTAATCCTTTAACACTGAGTTTTACAAGCAGCCCATTTCACAGTAAATCAGATGGGCTATAGCACCAGAAAAGAGGGCAACCCTAATTTAATACTTAAACCAGTACAATTTACAGAAGAACCTGGGATCTTAAACCTTCCATAAAACTTTTTGGAACAAAATATAATAACCATTCTATACGATTCATTCTTTGTTCCTGTCTGTCTGTCTATCTATCTATCATGTACCTAAGATTCCCATAAATGACATATTTTGTAACTGAACTGTGTGACTCTCCTCCTTGGTGAGTTACAGATAGAAACTATACCAGGTGGACTTGTCACACAAAGGAAGGAAATCACAGGGAGTAACTTCCAAAGCCATGACTCCCAGAGCAAGGGTGAATTAGTTCCTTTTACTTAGGGTTAGGATGATTATTTAGAAAGGGGAGCCTTGTCATTACATGTAGACGTAAGCATAAGGTCATGCATGCACCTTAAGGAAATATGCCTATATATAAGTTGTATATTATGTAAATGAGGTTTGCTCTCCTCCTTGGACAGAAATTTTAGTATTATAAAGATATAAAGGTAATAACTATTGGCCATTTCATGGATCACTCCATGGTCCACCTAGGTGGTCTGGGCAGGCATTATTGCTTGAGGGTTAGTTTTGGTTTCCACCACCAAATGCTATGCCCATTGGGTCTTTTGCCTTAGTTAAGATAAGCTGGAAAAAAAGAGCTTAAGGAAAAATGTGGGATAAAGGTTGGTGGATGTAAGCATGTTAGCAGTAATGATCAGGTCATAGGGTCTACCTGGTGACAATTCTACTGGGTTTACCCACAATTAAACATTAAACATTAAACAATTAAAGTAAAGCTAATAATAGTATTACAGACTTTTAAAAAGCTGTTTTCATAAACAAAACAAAAGGAAGTAAAGCTAATAATAGTATTACAGACTTTTAAAAAGCTGTTTTCATAAAAGTTGATTTCATGGAAGTTTGATCGTAAAAGTCATTGATCACAGCTAATCTAATTCTTTTAAAATTAAATTCAATTTTCAAAACATTTTCTTTTTTTTTTTTCATTTTATTTATTTTTTCAGTGTAACATTATTCATTCTTTTTGCACAACACCCAGTGCTCCATGCAAAACGTGCCCTCCCCATTACCCACCACCTGTTCCCCCAACCTCCCACCCCTTTTTCAAAACATTTTCAATTTCTTTCTCAACTCTGTCTACTGGTCCTGTCAATAAAGTAATCAAATTTGTACTACCACAGCATAAGCATGAATAAACCTTATTTGGGTGTTAAAAATTATAACACAGAATATATATAATTTTTAACCAACTGAACCACCCATATATATCTAGAATACATAGAATTTAAAATTCTAAATCTTCTCCATACTTGCACAGGGATGCTTAAAAATCACTCATAGGAAAAAGATACCACCTTAAACCCATGGCCACCAACAAATATTAAATTTATTCAGCTATCCTACTGCAGTGATGGTCAAGTGTATGTACTCTGGAGCCAGACTGTCTGGGTTCAAATCTGGCCTCCTATCATTTACAACCTGAGCTCTTGAGCAAGTCATTTAAACTGTGCTTTAGTTTCTCCATCTAAAAAAGGGGGAAAAGGTACCTAACTCCTCATGGACTGGTAGTGAGAATTAAATGATTTAGTGCATAAAATAGGCAAGGAGTAGTGCTTGGCCAATGGTATGCACTTTTAAAGTGTTAGCTCTGGATGCCTGATGGCTCAGTGGGTTAAGCCTCTACCTTTGGCTCAGGTCATGATCTCAGGGTCCTGGGATTGAGTTCCACATTGGGTTCTCTGCTTGGCGGGGAGCCTGCTTCCCCTCTCTGCTTGCCTCTCTGCCTACTTGTGATCTCTCTCTCTCTGTGTCAAACAAATAAAGAAAATCGTTAAAAAAAAATAACATACAATATAAGTATTAGCTCTTATTATTGCTGTATTTCCCCAGCAAACTACAAAAACAACTTCAACCTTTATTATTTTCTTCAAAATCAGAACCCATGCCTTTTGGCCTTCAAATGTCCCATTGCCACAGAGAAAAGATAATTCATTGCATGAAAATTTTTACCTTTTGTTACTTTCACTCATTCCCATTTCCTTTCCTTTTATAACATGAGAAGTAGTTCTTCTTTTCTCTAAGGCAAATCTCTCCATCTGTGATTCCAAACTGAACACTCCTGTCACCTCAAAAACTTTACACCACTCTTCCTTCCCAAATGGATATTGCTCCATCTTTATTAAACCCTTCCTTCACCCTACACCGCCTTACAGCTAACATACTATCTCTCTCTTCATCTAAAATGATAGCCTTATTGTTTTATTTGTACTTTACTATTAGTGACCATCTCCTTATCAATGAACAGGAGGCAGAATGTGTCTGGTTTAGAGTCAGAGTCCCTTTGATATACAAAAGAACCAGAGCAGGACAAGGTAGTTCAGTCTAACAACATCCCAGTCCCTCTGCAGCAAGGAATATTACCGTGGCCTCATTATACATCACTGCATATTATAAATAGGATTCTACCGGTGTCAAGCTGCTGAGGCAAGACAGCAAAGAGGAAATACACCCTGTGCATAATGGAAATATGTTTAGAGCAGTTTGCCTTCTAAAAAGTTTTTAAGGCATTAAAGAATGCTGTCATCCCCAAAGTGACAGGAAATTTAAAATTATGGGCTACTTTAATCATTTTCACAGAAAAGGTACTGACATTTCTCTTAAAATGGTTTTCTCTAAAAATTAGGTGTTGCAGTGTACCAGAAAATAACTGAGGGTTGGCCAAACCATACCACTTATATCTGTCTTTTTTCCCAAGAAGAGTACTATGCTGTGGCTCCTGGGTGACTCAGTGGGTTAAAGCCTCTGCCATCGGCTCAGGTCATGATCTCAGGGACCTGGGATAGAGCCCCGCATTGGGGGTCTCTGCTCGGCGGGGAGCCTGCCCCCCCTCTCTCTGTGCCTGCCTCTCTGCCTACTTGTGATTTCTGTCTGTCAAATAAATAAAATCTTTAAGAAAAAAAAAAGAGTACTATGCTGATCTTAAATCTAAAGAATTTGTTATTTTCATCCATTATACCTCAACAAATATTACAAAGGAATAAAAATAACAATAGAGAAGAAGAAAAGTAATTCTAATTATCTGGGACCTTTCACTAGTTGACTTTTCACTGGAAACACTGATAATTTTACCTTCAGCTCCTTGGTTTAGTGTCACCACTGTTGGCCTGGACTACAAGTGTGGCTACTCAACTGGATTCCCTGCCTACAGGCTTATTCCTTCCAGTCATTCTCCACATAGCTACAGTTCTTTTCCTAACACACAAATCCAATCATTTTACTCTATTTCACTATACCTAACTGCTCATAACCCTTAGGATAAATTATAAATTATGAAATGTGACCTTTTAAGACAGGGTCACTGCTCTCTGTGATCTCTAGCCTAGTCTCAGAATTCCTCCCTGACACTTCATGCTTTAGCTATGATGACCTACTTTTGATACCCTAAGTACGCCATTTCTGATTAATCTTTTTGAGTGTGCAGAAAGTATTCATCTGTCTTGACAAATACTCCATCAACACCATGCCCTCCCCTTTTCACTCCTCTCCACTTTAGTTGGCTAAATCTTCTTTGTTCATTCCTTGGAATGTCTTTCCTGAGCTTCCAAGACTAAGCTAAGTGTCTTCTCCTAAGTACTCCTACAACATCCTTTTTTTAATTTGAATACTAAATATAATGTGCTGTGTTTGAACATTTATTTTACTGTCCTCTCCAATGGACCACAACCACAAGTTCCTTGAGAGGGAAACACTATACCTTGTTCACCATGCCTTCCTATCACCAAGCATGATCCTTGCTAAACAAAAGGCACTCAATAAATAACTGTTGAATAAGTTAAGAAGATACATAACCAAAGAAAGGAAGTCTCAAGGCTACTATGCAAACAACATAGTAGCCAATTTATTAACTGTGGTATTTCAAAAGTCCATTTATAAATTGGTTTGGGAGTACTCTGAAACACATTTTCTCATAGAAACAATATTACATGCAGTCTATAACTAGCTACTTCCTCCAGAGTCTATTTCATCTATAATGTAGATAAATTATATAATCTACAGTTACTACAAAACCTGACTATGGGATATTATCACTAATGTTTCTGGGGAAAAAGTATTAAGAATTCCAACTTAGAATGAAGTTGGAATCATGAGCTAAGGATTTCTTGCTGCAGCCCAGAAATAGAAATATACAGTTTCAGCTTACATAGGTGGTTGAAAACAGAGGTTCTATTAGGAAGGGAATGAAAAATGACTAAAATAGGAATTGGGGTATCAAGAATTGGTCTTCTGCTGTCATTAATCTTTGGGCTCATGTTCCAATTTCGAGACATACAACGTTTCATCTCCTTTCTTTTCTTTCAAGGATCCTAGGAATTTGGTGCCAAATTTGTTGACGATTGACATTTCTCTGACATCCAACTAGGGTTTCTCATCACCGACAAGAAATTATCTAAAAGGCTCTCATAATATACTCTTTTTCCTTAAGCAAGCTTCTGTACTCAGTAAGTATTAAGTACTAAGAAAGCTAAATTAAGCAAGCAAGCAAACAAACAAACAAAACCCCAGCTATTAAATCTAGGAAAAACAACAGTTGTCAAAAAAAAGAAAAGTAATTATAGTTCAACTGTGAAATGTTTAACAAAGTCATTATATTGTAAACAATGAGCACTGATCAAACCAAAAATTTTAACATGGGAAAATGGAGCAAGGAGAAATGTGTTGCAAATATTTTCTTCCAAACTGTGTTTTACATTTTCATTTTCAAAACAATGTGTTGTGTATAACATACCTTTTAAAAAACACCATAAGTTTTAAAGTTTTCAGTCCCATTTTTCCCCTTTAAAGTGTTTTTTTTCATCCTATCTAAAAAAATGTCTACCCACAGGTTGGTAATATTTTTATTTATGTATACTATTAAAAGTTTGAAAATTAGCCAGTGCCTGGATGGCTCAGTTAGTAGAACATGTGACTCTTGATTTTGAGGTCATAAGTTAGAGCTGCATGTTGGGCATATAGTTTACTTTAAAAAAGAAATGAAAAAAAATCTTTAAAAATAGTTTTATGGATCAGTTTTTAAAAAAGGTTTTATTTATTCCTTTATTTGAAGAAGAGAGAGACAGAGAGAGAAGGAGCATGAGTGGGGGAAGAGGCAGAGGGAGAGGGTGAAGCAGGCTCCCCACTGAGCAGGGAACCAGATGCGGGGCTTGATCCCCAGGACCCTGGGATCATGACATGGGCTGAAGGCAGACACGTAACTTTCTGAGCCACCAGGCACCCTACGTAAATGTAAATGTAAAAACTTAACATTTAAGTCTATAACCCACTTCAAGTTAATTTTTACAAAGGGGCAAAATAATGGTCCAAGACCTTTCCCTCCTCCTCCCACGGCTATCCAAATTGTCCAAATACTATTCTTTGAAAAGACTATCATTTCCCCATTGAGTTATCTCATCCCCTTCCCTAACATTAATTGATAGGTCTATTTCTGGACTCTCTTCCCTGGTTCACTAATCTAAATAGCTATCCTTATGCCAATATCACAAAGTCTTAATTACTGTACTTTACAGGAAGTACTTATATCGTGCAGTGTGAATCTTTCAACTTTGTTCAAGATTAATTTGGCTGTAAGTCCTTCGTGCTGCTTCATGAATTTTACTGTCAGCTTGTTAGTTAATTTCTACCAAAGGCCACAGATTTTGATTAGCATTGCACTGGAAATTTACAAAGACATGGCATCTTAACAACACTAAATCTTCCAATTCATGAACATGATCTTTTTTTTTTATTTGTTTATTTTCAGCGTAACAGTATTCATTGTTTTTGCACCACACCCAGTGCTCCATGCAATTCGTGCCCTTTCTATTACCCACCACCTGCTTCCCCAACCTCCCACCTCCCGCCCCTTCAAAACCCTCAGGTTGTTTTTCAGAGTCCATAGTTTCTCATGGTTCATCTCCCCTTCCAATTTCTCTCAACTCCCTTCTCCTCTCCATCTCCCCATGTCCTCCATGTTTTTTGTTATGCTCCACAAATAAGTGAAACCATATGATACTTGACTCTCTCTGCTTGACTTATTCCGCTTAGCATAATCTCTTCCAGCCCCGTCCGTGTTGCTACAAAAGTTGGGTATTCATCCTTTCTGATGGAGGCATAATACTCCATCGTGTATATGGACCACATCTTTCTTAACCATTCGTCTGTTGAAGGGCATCTTTGTTCTTTCCACAGTTTGGCGACCGTGGCCATTGCTGCTATAAACATTGGGGTACAGATGGCCCTTCTTTTCACTATATCTGTATCTTTGGGGTAAATCCCCAGCAGTGCAATTGCAGGGTCGAACATGATCTATCTTGTCATTTATTTAAGTTTGCTTTATATTCTCTAGATGATGTTTTATAGTTTTCAGTGCATATATTTTGTTGAATTTATCCCAAAGAAGGTCATGTTTGTTGATGTTATTGTAAATTGTATTTTTTTCAAATTTCAACTTCCAATTTTTTATTGCTAGTATATAGAACTACAAATGATTTTTGTATATTGAACATGAATCCTGAGACCTTGATAAATTCACTTAATTCTAGTGACTTAAAGTGTTCCTGGATTTTCCATGTGGACAATCATGTTGTCTCTAAATATAGACAACTATACTTATTCCTTTTCAATCTGTGTACATCATATTTGTTTTTCTAGCCTTATTACACAGTTATAAGAACAATGTTGAACCAAAGAGTGTTGAATAGAAGCGGTGAAAACAGACTCTTGTATTGTTCCTGATTTTAAGGGAACAGCCTTCTATCTTTGAGCACAGAGTATGATGTTAATTAAGTTTTTCATAAACCCATTTTATTTGGATGAGGAAGTCCCTTTCTATTCCTAGTATGCTGAGAGGTTTTATCATAAATGAATGTGGCAAGGAAACTGTTTGAGCTCTGAGGTTGAGGATAAGGGAGCGCGCTACTGGCTGAGAATACGTGGATTGGACTGCTGGCTTGATTCTCTACCCAAGTGAGGCTAGAATGGGCTCCACCGTTGTCTGGATTCTCTGGTCAGGCTGACTAGATGATCAGGTTTGGTTCAGTAACAGATGGGGTTATGAATTAATTTCCTTGCCCTGCAAGGTGGCAGGATGGGACTCGAAGTCCCACTGGGGACCCAAATCAGGCAAGAGTATATACTAGTCAGGTGAGGCCATCAGTTTTACTGTGGAGATGAGGAAAGCTATAGGCTGTCTTCTCTGATTGAACATGACTGTAAGCAGGGTTGTTGGATGGGCTGTACAGATACTGTATGTTCTTGTAAGGTTTCCTGGTCCTGTTGGCTGGAGGCTATATTTTGTAATGAGTGGGGCTACAAATTAGTTTCCCTGCCTGAGTGCAATGGGAGAAGCAGCTATAATGGTAGTAAAGCTCTTTATTGTCTTAAACTCAAATTGACCCGTGCCCCAAATTCTCTGGCTGAACAGGTCCCTGGATTTGCCCTGCAAACTGTCAACTCTGCTTTCCCTACCCTCGGCTAGGGTGCTTCAGGGCTACATAGCTTCCAGGTGTTCTTGCCAGTCCTTCTTCAGATGAGGCCAGGAATCAGAGTGGGTAGGGGTAGTTAAGTCTCACCCTTGCCTCATCTGGAAGGAGTGGGGCTGTTCCAGGCAACTCTCAATTTCCCAGAAAGTTTCTCTGGGAGGGTTTGGGAACTACTGTGAGCCTGGGATATGAATTAAGACCCCTGCCTGTGTTTATCACAGGAAACTTCATGCCTAGAACTGGCTTTTCTATGGGGACAATCAACTTGGCTCATTTGTCTTTTGGCTTGAGAACTGCTGTGCTGCACTGCTTCCAGATGTTTTCAACAGTTCCTCTGGTCAAATGTGGCCAGAACACATTCTCTACAGCAAATGGGACTATGACTCACTTCCTTGCCTGGGCATGGGGAAACTGAGCTATGGGGCTGGCAAAAACACTCATATGAGGCTCTGAATCAAGCAGATCTGCACCCTGCCAAGCTCCCTGGTCAGAGTATGCTATCGATGTGGTTCTGTACTCAAGCAAAGTCACCCCATGACAATAATTTGGGTGCTGCAGGTGCAAACCTGGTCTGCTAAGAGTTAAGTGCTGGTTATTGCAAGAGCCTTTTCCCTTTTTGTCACTGTCAGTTTCCCAGGGGTTGAGCCTCACAAACTCTCCTGCAATCCCCATGGATAAAGATCAGAGTAGTGGCTCTGGCAAAGCAACCCATAATCCCATGAGATGGGGTGGGGTGGGGTTGGATGGTGGTTCTGGTGTTTCCCCATGGATTTTCTTTTCCTGCTGGAAGAGCCAGAGGCTCAGGGTGGGATCTCTCTGAGTGGTGCTACATTGGCCTGGGGGCACGGCAATGAGGTCAACATGTAGCCACTATTCTTACCCTAGTAATGTAGTCTGCCTTGGTCTTTAGGATACAGGGACGTGTCTCAAGTTCACCCCTGTGTTCTAGGATACTCCTAGGGGTATCTTCTTCCTGAATAATTGTTAGTTATTGTTCTTAGGAGGGGAAGCAAAGTCAGGAACAACCTATGCTGTCATCTGAGAGATCTATAAATTTCCTATAATCATGGTAATAATCTTTGTTCTGAAGTCTACATTATCTGATATTACAGTTCTACCTCAGCTTTCATTTGATTATTGTTTGCATGCTTTATCTTTGTTCATCCATTTACTTTCAACTTTCAGCCTTCATACTTAAAAAGAACTTTTTGCAGCTATCATATGATTTATACAATATGATAACTTCCTACCATCTACTTGGTGGGTTTAGATCACTTACACTTAATGTAATTATCGATTGAACTAGATTAAAACTTAATATCTTGTTGTCTTCTGATTGACCCACCTGTTCTTTGTTCCTTTCCTTTCTATTCTGTATTCTTCTGGATTAATGTAGAATGTCTTCTGCACTGGGTTACTATATTGTGTCCCCTATATGTACATTTTAAAACTTTTTATTGTGAAATAATTTTAGATATACCAGAGGTTGCAAAAATAATAGAGTTCATGCATAACCTTAACATAGCTTCCCTAATAATAATTTCCTATAAAATATCGTGACCAGGAAAGTGACATTTGTATAATAATATTTTCTACCACTAAAATTCCATTGTTTTGCAAATGTTATAAATAATGGTGTCATGATATATGAAAACATTTTGAGACTGGCTTCTTTCAATCAGAATAATGCCTTTAGATTCTTCCAATTTACTGGGTTTATAAATAGTTCATTCCTTTTAATTTAGTATTCTATTGTATGGATATACTACAATTTAAGAACATATGGGTTATATCCCAGTTTTGGGCTATTATAAATAAATTTCCATAAAGGAGTCTGTGTAAACCTAAGTTTTCATTTCTCTAGGATAAATATCCAGGACATTTAGATTTTTTATGGTTACATTTTTATCTTCTCTAATGGCTTATAAGCTGATTGAAATAATTTTTTTGGATTCTGGTTTTTTTTTTTTTTATTTCTAGCATTTCCATTTTACTGTCTTTAAAATATTCATATTTCTTCTGAAAGTCCCACCTTTTCATGCATATTGTTTATCTTTGCTACTAGATCACATAACATTATTCATAGCTTCCTAAAAGCCTTTGTCTAATAGTTCCACAGTCTAGGTCATTTATCAATTTGGTTTTATTGATTGCTTTATCTTTTGAGAATATACTAGTTTCTTAAAGTTGCTTTTTTGTTTATTTCATAATTTCTATTATATGCTAGAAATTATGTGTAGAAGAACAGGACAGTCTGAAATAATTGGTATTTATACACTCAGATATTTTTTGGGGGGTCAGGGTGATAGTGTGGGTAGGAGAGAATCTAGTCAGTACTGAGTTTTATTTAGGTTCCCTTGTGTTTAGACTCTCTTTTTGTTACATTTACTCTTAGTACACTAAAAACTTTGAACTCCCCCTGCAACAGGATGCTTCTACCTTATGATAATGTATGTCATGCGTTTTACTACTGCATTCTCAGCTTACAGTAGTTCCTGTATGCCTGCACTATACACAGGTGTTTCTCTCCCCCAGGGGTAGACATAACTGGGTGATTTCTCAGTGCTAAGTTCTTGGTAGGGGGCAGGGGACATCTTTGGTCTCTACAACCAATTCAATGTAAGGCAGTCCCCTTGATCACTTTTGGGGAGTTTCTCTCTCTTTCCCTGACACCACACTATGTCTGCCCAGACAGTACTGGGCAGGACCAAAAGAACTCACAGAATGAGAGAAGACATTTGCAAATGTCTTATCAGATAAAGGGCTTGTATCCAAAATCTCTTAAGAACTTATCAAACTCAACAGCCAAAGAACAAATAATCCGATCAAGAAACTGGCAGAAGATATGAAAAGGCATTTCTGCAAAGAAGACATCCAAATGGCCAATAGATACATGAAAAAGTGCTCAACATCACTCAGCATCAGGGAAATACAAACCAAAACCACAATGAGATACCACCTCACACCAGTCAGAATGGCAAAAATTAACAAGTCAGGAAACGAAAGATGTTAGTGAGGATGTGGAGAAAGGGGAACCCTCCTACACTGTTGGTGGGAATGCAAGCTGGTGCAGCCACTCTGGAAAACAGTATGGAGGTTCCTCAAAAAGTGAAAACAGAGCTACCCTACAATCCAGCAATGCCCTACTAGGAATTTACCCTAAAGATACAAATGTAGTGATCTGAAGGGGCACCTGCACTCCAGTGCTCATAGCAGCAATGTCCACAATAGCCAAACTATGGAAAGATCACAGATGTCCATTGACAGATGAATGGATAAAGAAGATGTGGTATATGTATACAAGGGAATACTACTCAGCCAGTAAAAAAAGTTTGAAATCTTGCCATTTGTAACGACATGACTGGAACTAGAGGATATTATTCTAAGTGAAATCAACCAGAGAAAATCAATTATCATACGCTTTCACTCATATGTAGAATTTAAGAAACAAAACAGAGGATCATAGGGGAAGGTAGGAGAAAATAAAACAAGATGAATCAGAGAGGAAGACAAACTGTAAGAGACTCTTAATCATAGGAAATAAACTGAGGATTGCTGGAGGGGAGAGGGGTGAGGAGATGGGGTAACTGGGTGATGGACATTAAGAAGGGCATTTGATGTAATGAGTACTGGGTATTATATAAGACTGATGAATCACTGAACTCTACCTCTGAAACTAATAATACAGTATATGTTAATTAACTGAATTTAAATAGAAAAAAATAGTTATAAGTATATAAAAATACATGAAATAACTAGAGTAAATCTAGTAAAATGTATTCAATGATATTAGAAAACAAAGCTGGGAGAAATGAGAGAAGATATTTTTTCCATGGATCAGGAAATTGAATACTATTAAGAAGTCAATTCTTCCAAATGAATTTATAGATTCAACGCAATTCCAATCAAAAGTTTGCATATTTAACAAGCTAATTCTAAACCATGTAAGGAAAAGCAAAGGACTTAAAACAGACAAAATGATTTTGAATAAAGTAGGAGTGAATACCATGTGGTTTCAAGCTTTATTAGAAAGGTAGTTTAAACAGATACTTTAGTGTTGTCAAATGAGATGTATATGTCAATGAAACAGACAAGAGTTCAGAAACAGATCCACACATAGATAACCAAATGGTTTTTTATGAAGGTGTTAAGGTGAGTCAATGAGAGAAAAATGGTTTCCAATAATGAGTATCAAATGAAAATTGAAAATCCATAAGCAAAAAAAAAAAAAAAACCAAAACCCACTTGAACCAAAACAAAATAACTAAATCTTTAACTTTGTACCACATTAAAAAAAAAACTCAAAATAGTTCTAGAGTTACTTATATAATCCAAAGATATAGCACTTTTAGAAGAAAACACAGAGACGATCTTTGTGAACTTGGAATAAGCAAAAATTAATTAGGACTGCAATTGTGGAGAAAATGAAAGAGAAAATAATAAACTGGACTGTTTCAAAATTTAACTTCTGTTCTTTTAAAGACGATTTTAAGAAAATAAAATGGAACATACAGACTTGGAAGCAATATTTGGAAAGACCTATATGTTAGAGTACTTGTTTCTAAAATATATAAAGAGCTCTGGGCACTCAAGTGGCTTGGTCTATTGCGCCTCTCACTCTTGATTTCAGCTCAGGTCATGATCTCAGAGTAATGGGATCGAGCTCCCTGTTGGGCTCCATGTTTAGTGGGGAGTCTGCTTGAGATTCTCTCTCCTACTCCCTCTCTCACCGACCCCCACTCTCTTTCTTGCTAAAATAAATAAATAAATAAATATTTTTTAAAAAGAATTCTTATAATCCAATATAAATATGGGCTTGCTATGCACAGACTATATGATATATATCAGATATATGATGTCTATTATAGATAAAAACACATGAAAATATGCTATCACTAGACATTAGGAGAAGGCAAATTAAAACGACAATGAAATACCAGTAAATACCGTGGAAAATTGCTAAAACTAAGAAGACTGTCAATACCAAGTGCTGACAAAGATGCAGAACCACTGGGACACTCATATGTTGTTACTAGGAATGGAAAATGATACTTGAAAAACAATTTGGCAGCTTTTTATAAAATTTAACCTGTGTCTTCCATATGACCCAACAGTCCCACTCCCAGTTATTTACTCAAAGGAAATGAAAATCTGTCCAAACAAAGACCTGTACATGAATGATTCCTACAGTTACTTATAATGGCCCAAACTGGTAAGATCCCATTACCATTAACTGGTAGAGGGGAAAAAAAAAGTGTTATATATCCAAACACTGGAACATTATTCAGAAGTAAAAATGAAGAAACTAATGACATATGCAAAACATGGATCAATATTCAAAAGCTTTATGCTTTAAGCACAAGGCTACATACTCTGTAACTCTGTTTTTGGAACATTCGGGAAAATGCAGAACTGCAGTTGTAAAAATTAGATCTGTGACTGCTGAGGTACAGAAGGCAGGGTGTGAGGGAGATAACTGCAAAGGTGCATCAGGGAAGTTTTGGGCAAATGGAAATATTCTTTACCTTGATTGTACTGGTGATTTACCCTACGTATTTGGCAAGCCTCATTAAGCTATGTATTTTCAAAGGACAAATTTCACTGAATGTGAATTACACCTCAACATACTTCACTTAAAAAAATTATATAAAAAATTTCAGAATTGGAAAAAGTAACACTCATTAGCATGTCTAAGTTCTATCATGCTAGTAAAAACAAGAACGTGTGATGAATCTAATTTATATGCACACTGAGATTTAAAAACTCTAACACCTCTAATTTGTACTTTTAGACATAATATGAGCACATCTATCTCTGTAGGGAACTAGAATCATAATACCAATTAAAATGACTGACTTAAATAAAAACATTATTTGTAGCAATTATGTATCAAAAACCACAGAAAAATCTGATGACAAAGATGAATATACGTATGTCCTTTAAATGAGAACAAGTAAAGCATATTATATTGCCTCATCAAAGCATACCCATATATTGGAAAAGATCAATATATGGACAGATATAATGGTGTCTATTATACCACTATTTACTTTGAATATGCCTGAATTTTCCATCAGATTTAAAAAATTAAATGGATGGGGCGCCTGGGTGGCTCAGTGGGTTAAAGGCTCTGCCTTCGACTCACGTCTTGATCTTGGGGTCCTGGGATCGAGCCCCGCATCGGGTTCTCTCCTTGGAAGGGAGCCTGCTTCACCCTCCCTCTCTGCCTGCCTCTCTGCCTACTTGTGATCTCTGTCTGTTAAATAAATAAATAAAAAGTCTTAAAAAAAATTAAATGGCAAAGACATGTTACAGTATGCAAATAAGCTGCTTAGATAAAAGCATTAAAATACATTAAATAATTTGTATCAAGAGAAACACATGTCTCAGAAATAAGTACCTTGGCAATAGCAGTTTGTTTAAACATGCGAGTAATCAACCCCATGACAGTCTCGGTGGCACCTGAATTTGGAGCTCTCATTAATTTTTCCCACTCTTCAAAGCTGGCATTCAATTCCTATGTGGGAGAAAATAACAATGCTTAGACATATGGCATACAGGACAGAAGAACAGGGGCTCTGGGTGGCTCAGTCCATTAAGCATCTGACTCTTGACTTTGGCTTAGGTCATGATCTTAGGGTTATGAAATCCAGCTCCAACTTGGGGTCGGCATTCAGCAGGAAGTCTGCTTGGGATTCTTTCCCCCTCCTTTTCCCTTCCCCTCTGCTCCTCCCTCACTTCGTACTCTCTCTTTCTCTCAACTAACTAAATAAATAAAATCTTAAAAAAAAGAACAATTAATGCAATAATGAATTTTGTCCTACCTCTTAAGCAGAAACCAATGAAAAGCTGTGGGTGAACACCAAGCTCTTTGCTCACATCATAAATCAAGCAATTAGAGCTTTTCCTTAAGATAAAACATTTTGAAAAGTAAAAATAAAAGTTTACATACATAAAAAAGGAAACAGTGAAAATGTATATGGTAGCAAAGTATTTTCAAAACAAGATACGCTTTCATTTAAATATGCATGGAGCACTGGGTATATACACAAACAATGAATCATGAAACACTACATCAAAAACTAATGATGTACTGTATGGTGACTAACAACATAATAAAAAATTATAAGGTTAAAAAAAAGAAAAAAAATCGGGGTGTCTGGGTAGCTCAGTGGCTTAAAGTCTCTGCCTTTGGCTCTAGTCATGATCCTGGGGTCCCGGGATCAGCCCACATCGGGCTCCCTGCTGAGCCTGCTTCCTCCTCTCTCTCTTAGTGCCTGCTTGTGATCTCTGTCTGTCAAATAGATAAATAAAATCTTAAAAATAAATAAATAAATAAGCATGAGGAATAGCAGCTAAATAAAAATGTAATGTAATCACACACTGACTCTTTCACTTTTCTTCCTAATGCTAAAATGGTGGATAAAGAAAATCAGATTATTCCTATTTTACCGATAACACATTGCTCAATGGTTATAAAATGTCTACCTTAAATGTTCAAGATAAAACAATGCAATAATAGTCTTTGTCAACAAAGTCTTGTCCAGATTTAAAGAAATTTCAAAGAATATATAAGCATGTACATGCTAAAAGTAAATGTAGATAAGGATTCGGTAAAATACAATTTGACTCTCTAATACATAGAACTTCACATCTTTCAATATGATTAGAGTTTTCAGATCTTCAAGAATAAGGCTATATCCAAGTTATTCTAGAAGACAGCTCATACTTGAAAAAAAATCCTAGAGCAAGAAACACAACTTTGCTTCCAAATTATTGAGCTTTACACCCTCTAGGTACTTAGAATTCTTAATACTAAATTTCATTTCAGTTGAAGTACTTTTATTTTATATTGAGCAGAAGTATTTTTTTTAAATCAATAGGATATGAATCTTTTCACATTATTTGATGACTTAAAGTTAAATTTTTCCTGTTCTCTTCTTGAAATGAAGTTCATATGTTCTATTAATTAATCCCATTTTAAGAAAACAGACTTTTCCTTCTATGAAATATGAATATGTGCAATGTTTCATTAAAATGACTTAAAGTAAGACTTTGAATCAAACAAGCATTCTCACCTTGGCAGCTGCTGATGGAAGATCAAAGGGAATACGCTGTCTGACTTTGGGGGGCAGCTGGGTTAAAACATCAATCTTCAATCTTCTGATCATTATGTCACTTAATAGCTGATGAAGTTCATTCAGATTTGATGCCCCTCTACAATCCCACTGAGGCCTTCTACCAAAAAATCTGTTAATATGAAGAAAAACTATATGTAGCAAAGCTGAATGTTAGGAACAGGAAAACAATTTATCCAGTGTTTTCCTTTTAATGATAAGGAGCCGTCACACCGTTTTTACTGTTACTTCTGAATGCAAATCAGTTTCCAAAAGCTCAGCCTGAGAAAGAGTAATGAGTAAGATTACACATTACTCTCAGTCAAAGAAAATGTTAGTTGTCTAAAATACTGTTCACGGTGAGTTAATGCAAGGCTAGAATGAACTGATAACTTTAAGTACGACTTGAATTTTAGGTGGGCTCAGAAATGGCAATGTGCTTAACAGATCTATCCCCAACTAGGCACTAACTGCTAAGACACCAGCTAGTCTACACAATAGCCAAACTACCTAAAATGTCTGCCATATCCTCTAAGATGAGCTACCTCCCACTGAGCTGTTAAGCACAGCAGATTCATCACTTGGTGATCACTTGGCCTTTGAAAACAATGGACAGACATAGGAAGATATGGTCCATGTATACAATGGAATATTACTCAGCCATCAGAAAAGATGAATACCCAACTGTTTGTATCAACATGGACGGGACTCGAAGAGATTATGTTCAGTGAAATAAGTCAAGCAGAGAAAGTCAATTATCATATGGTTTCACTTACTTGTGGAACATAAGGAATAACATGGAGGACATTAGGAGAAGGAAAGGAAAGGTGAATTGGGGGATATCAGAGCGGGAGGCAAACCATGAAAGACTGTGGACTCTGAGACAGAAAATGTGGGTTTTAGAGGGGAAGGGGTGAGGGGATGGGGTGAGCCTGGTGGTGGGTATTAAGGAGGGCACGTATTGCATGGAGCACGGGGTGTTATATGTAAACAATGTATCTTGGAACTCTGAAAAAATAAAATAAAATTTAAAAAAGGAAAAAAAAAAAGGACAGAAACCCACTGTATAAGAGAGAATGGGAAAGAAAACATGGTAAAAAATTTCAACAGATGTTTAGAAGTCAATGCTGACAGGTAAGTGGTAACTGACTTGGCAAAAGAAAAGAAGCCATAATGTAAAATGCTTGCAAAAGTGAACATGTCCCAATCTAGAAGACTGGGAATTGAAAACAGCAAGCACTGAGAGAGGTATAAAGACAAGGGTTGGAATCTAATGGATCTATTGAACTTAGGCATCAAGCTGGCCTACTAACATCCCCCTATCATTGTGACAACCGAAAAACTACCCACAAAATTCCAAGTCATCTTCTATTATGATTAAAGAGTGGTGATAGAAGACAATTAAGAACAGAAAAACTCCTATTAGGTTGTAACATGATTACTGATATTAATAAATAAACTGTCCATTTTAATGGAATTTGTGTGGTATTTTATTTTATTTTTTTAAAGATTTTATTTATTTACTAGAGAGACAGAGATCACAAGCAGGCAGAGAAGCACGCAGAGAGAGAGAGGAAGCAGGTTCCCTGCTGAGCAGAGAGCCAGATGCAGGGCTTGATCTCAGAACCCTGGGATCATGACCTGAGCGGAAGGCAGAGGCTTTAACCCACTGAGCCACCCAGGCGCCCCTGTGTGGTATTTTAGTATAACTGTGTCAATTTGAGATATCTGAAACTTGCTAACAATTTTTAAAATTAAACATATTTGATAACAAACACACAAGAATAGTACAGACAACATTAAAAACATGCACTTAGGGGAGCCTGGGTGGCTCAGTCAGTTAAGGGTCTGCTTTCAGCTCAGGTCATGATTCTAGGATCCTAGGATTGACCCACATGTTAGGTTCCCTGCTCAGTGAGGAGTCTGCTTCTCTCTCTGTCTCCTGTCTCTCTTCCTTCAGCTTGTTCTGTCAGTCTCAAATAAATTTAAAAATATATATAAGTAAGTAAATAAATAAAATCTTTAAGAAAAACCATGCACTTGCATGTAGAATTAATGAGAAAATTTGAGTGAATGGATGTAACTACTCTAACTACTCTATGATAAAATGATAGATACTGCTCAGTTGTGATAAAAAATCTTTCTTGTTCAAAAAAAGCTAAGTGGTGGCATTGTAAAAAAAGATTTGCTAGATTTATTTATATTTGCCATAAATTATATTACTGAGAGTTGACTTCCTTTAATGTTTTATGTCTCCATATTAATATTTTTTTCTCCATATTAATATTAAAAATTCACACAGTACTTACCCTCCCCAATGTCCATAGCCCCCTCCCCCTCTCCCAATCCCACCTCCCCCCAGCAACCCCCAGTTTGTTTTGTGAGATTAAGAGTCATTTATGGTTTGTCTCCCTCCCAATCCCATCTTGTTTCATTTATTCTTCTCCTATCCCCCTACCCCCCCATGTTGCTTCTCCATGTCCTCATATCAGGGAGATCATATGATAGTGCTATCGTGAGTGCTGTGAAGTGTGTAAACCTGGCGATTCACAGACCTGTACCCCTGGGGATAAAAATACATTATATGTTTATTTAAAAAAAAAAAATTTGGAAGGGGAGGAGAACCATAAGAGACTATGGACTCTGAAAAACAACCTGAGGGTTTTGAAGGGTCAGGGGTGGGAGGTTGGGGGAACAGGTGGTGGGTAATGGGGAGGGCACGTTTTGCATGGAGCACTGGGTGTTGTGCAAAAAGAATGAATACTGTTACGCTGAAAAAATAAATAAAATGGAAAAAAAATTAAAAAAAAAAACAAAAAAAAACCAGACTTACAAAACATAATTACAAAATTAAGAAAAAAAAATTCACACAGTAATGAAAATGGAAAAATAACCTGCCAATACCCAATTATATCACCATTTTGTTCATTCGCAATCATATATGTAGGTTCATTTTGACCTTTTGGTAAAAAAAAAATTCTAGCGTTCAGAACTACCAATGATGGGAAAAAGAGGTTGGATCTTTAGGTTTTTTGCAAATGAAATGTTTACAATTAAAATGAATTATTTCACTTATTCTCCACCTATGCAATATATTCTATAGGACTACAACATGCTAGGTGGAAATCTTCTGGCACAATTGTTCCCCACTGGCACGGACAGCACACAGATGTCTTCAAACAAGCCAACCACCAGACCGCACTTGCCTCCTTCAGAGCACCAATATTTGTGCTCTTAAAGGGCATGTCTATTTAGAAGTCAGAGCAATCTAATTTCAGATGCCACTGTACTTGTAACAGGCTTGTGATAAAAAGGCTATTTCACTTCTTACCCAGGAGAGGATGAACTACTGAGAGAAGCTTTTGTAGTCAGTTACCTCCTGGATGCTTTACCACTGATTGATTGCAAGCCCTATGCTTGGTATGAGCCATGGTTTAGAGAACTCCTTTCTCCTAACATCCTTCTCTTTAGGCCGGAGTCAGACTGCAGTTGCAATGACTTTTCTAAAGAGCACTGGCAGGGGACGCCTGGGTGGCTCAGTTGGTTGGGCATCTGCCTTCAGCTTGGGTCATGATCCCAAGGTCCTGGGATCGAGTCCCACATTGGGTCCTTGCTCAGTAGGGAGCCTGGTTTTCCCCTGCCTGCCACTCCCCCTGCTTCTGCGTGCTCTCTCTCTCTGACAAATAAATAAAATCTTAAAAATTTAAAAAAAAAAACACTACTGATAGGATGGTATGCTGAGCCTCCTTCTTCAAGTCTGGGGTACAAAAGGGAAATGAGATGGGGAAGAAAGGCTAAAAGAAATGCCACCTATAAATGTCTGGTCTCCTCCTGTTGAATTTGATGGTAACTATATATATTTTTGGAGCAGCCTATTCTTTCATTTAAGCAGCTTTATTGAGATGTAATTCATAATGCCATTATAATTCATCCATTTAAAGTATATAACTCAGTGGTTTCTCATATACTCTCAGATATGTGCAACCATCACCACTATAAATGTTAGAACATTTTCAACATCTCAAGAAGAAACCCCATAATCTTTAGCTATCACACCCCCCCCTTTTTTTTTTAAAGATTTTATTTATTTGACAGAGAGAGATCCCAAGTAGGCAGAGAGGCAGTCAGAGAGAGAGAGAGGAGGAGGAGGAAGCAGGCTCCCTGCTAAGCTGAGAGCCCGATGCAGGGCTTGATCCCAGGACCCTGAGATCACGACCGGAGCCGAAAGCAGAGGCTTAACCCACTGAGCCACCCAGGTGCCCCTAGCTATCACTCCCTTAACCACTGTCCTGCCTCCCAGCCCTCAGCAACCATTAATCTATTTCCTCTCCCAAAAGATTTCCCTAAACTTTCAAATACACAGACTCATATAGTAGATATTCTTTTGTGATTACCTCCTTTCCCTTTCTTCTTTCATAGTGTTTTCAAGGTTCATCCATGCTGTAGCATGTATTCATTCTTTTTTAAGGCCAAATAATATTCCATTGTATGGAGAATTCACTATTATTTATCTATTTACCTGTTGATAGACATTTTGGTTATTTCCAACTTTTGGCTTTTATAAAAACATTCTGAAAACATTCATGAACAAGTATTTGTTTGGACATATATTTTTTCATTTCTCTTGGGTATACACCTAGGTACTGAATAGCTGAATTATACTGTAATACTATGTTTAATTATTTGAGGAAGGGGCGCCTGAGTGGTTCAGTTGTTATGCGTCTGCCTTTGGCTCAGGTCATGTTCCCAGGGTCCTGGGATCAAGCCCTGCATCGGCCTCCCTGCTGAGTGGGAAGCCTGCTTCTCCCTCTCCTCTTGCTTATATTCCCTCTCTCATTATCTCTGTGAAATAAATAAATAAAATCTTAAAAAAAATTATTTGAGGAAGTGCCAGATTATTTTCCAAATCAGCTGTACCAGTTTACATTCCCACCAGCAGTATTCAAGGATTTCAGTTTTGCCAAAATCTCACCAACACTTGTTATTTGACTTTTTGCTTCTAGCCATACTGTTTGATTTACATTTTCCTGATGATTAATGATGACAAACATTCTTTTCATGTGCTTGTTGGCCATTTGCGTACCTTTTTTTGGAGAAATGTCTATGCAAATCCCTTGTCCATTTTTGAATTGGGTTGTTTATCTTTTTATTATTGAATTGTATGAGTTCTTTACACATTCTACACCTGAGTCACTTATCAAATATATGCTTTGCCTATATTTTCTACCATTCTGTGGGTTGTCTTCATTTTCTTTGGTTGGGTTATGTCCTTTGAAGTACAGAAGTTATTAGTTTTCATAAGATTCAATTTGTCTAGTTGGTATTTTGTTGCTTGTGGTTTCACTGTCATATTTAAGAATCTCTTGTCAAAACCAAGGAATAAATTTACCCCATACTTTCCTCTAATAGTTTTATAGTTTCTGTTTTTACAATGAGGTCCTTGAACCATTTTGAGTTGATTTTTGTATATAGAGTAAGTTCGAAGTCCAATTTCATTCTTTTGCATATGGCTATCCCAGCACCATTTATTGAAAAGATTATTCTTTCCCCATTCAATGGTCTTAGTCTCATCTTTAAAGATCAATTAACAGTAAATGTATGAGTTTATTTCTGGGCTACTGATTCTCTTGTTGATCTAGATATTTATCATTGTAACAATGTCTTGATTACATTGTTGTGATTACCCTTCAAATCAGCAGAGATACTGATAGACTCGTGAGTCTATAGACAAGTTTGAGGAGTATAGCCATCTTAACAGTGCTGGGTCTTTTTGATATATTAACATGAGATGTTTTTACATTAATTTAGATCTTCTTAAATTTCTTTCAACGTTTTGTAGCTTTCAGAATATTAGTTTTACACATCTTTTGTAAAATGTATTCCTAAGTATTCTATTCTTTTTGATGCTATTGTCAACAGAATTAACGTAATTTTCGGATTGTTCACTGCAAGTGTATAGAAATACAATTGATTTTTATACAGTGATATTATATCCTGCAAAAACACAGAAATCATTTATTAGTTCTAACGTTTTTTTAGTGGAGTTCTTAGGATTTTCTATATACAAGATCAAGGCATCTGAAAATAAAGATAGACATAGCTTATGAATATATGCTCTTTTATTAGGTTTCTATTAATTCTTTTGTTTGCTTATTCATTTCAGATGTTAAGTCCTAATATTATTTAATTTGATTTAAATACTATTAGAAGTAGACCCTAACAGCATGTGATTTCATGTTGGCAAGATTGATGCATGTTGTTAAAAAAAAAAAAAAAAGCTAACCAATCTTTCCCTACTAGGATCTGTCTACCATCTACTTTCATTGTAGCCATATGAACTTACTTTTGACTAGAAGGCTGTCTATAGCATTAAGCTGTTGTTTTTCAAATTTTAAAACTATATTTTTAAATAATGACTGAGAATTTTTCTAATTAATGTTAAGACACCAAAACACAGAACCACGAAGTTCAGGGACATCTAGCAAGATAAATGCCCAAAACAACATACCTAGGCATGTTGTATCCAAACTTTAGAAAATTACAGATAAAAATCTTGGAAGTCAAATGAAAAAAAAAACACTATGCCTATATAGGAGCAAAAGTAAGAATTACATACAGCTTCATCTCAGATGCCATTAAAATAAGAGAGTGGAGAGAAATATTTAAAGTGTTGAAAGTAAAAACTTACCAATCTCAAATTCTGGACTCTGTGAAATTAGTTTTTTTTTTCTCTTTCTTTTCTCTTCTTTTGTGAGAGAGAGAGAGAGAGAGAGAGAGAGAGAGAGATTGAGAGAGCACAAGCAGCGGGGAGGGGAAGATGGGGAAGCAGGTTCCCTGCTAAGCAAGGAGCCTGATGCAACACTTGATCCCAGGACCCTGGGATCATGACCTGAGCCAGGCAGACGCTTAACTGACTGAGCCACCGAGTCATCCCTGTGTGAAATTAGTTTTCAAAAGATGAGGAGAAATAAAGACTTTCTCAAACAAAAATTAAAGTAATTTGTTGCTAAAAGACTATATTTGCCTATATTTTCTACCATTTGCAAGGAATACTAAAGGAATACTTTGCAAGGAATACTAAAAGAAGTTCTTTAGAGTGAAGGAATATGATATAGACTAGAAAATCAGTTGTATATAAAGAAGAGAAGAACACTAGAGAACAAGTGAAGGTAAAATAAAAACTTTTCTTTTGTTCTTAATTATCTAACAAATAACAATTTGCTCAAAATAATAATAGCAACAATGTATTCCATTACATTGTTTCTATCTAACTATGCTTATACATAAGTAAAATGAATAAATGAAATGAATGACAGCAATGACACAAGGGATTGCAGGGAGGAATCAGGATTATTTTGATAGTATAACGTACAAGCACTACCACTGAAAGTAGTATGGTGTTATTGACCATGGTATGGCGATGACATTTGAGATACAATACCAAAGGTGCAATCTTCAACAGAGGAATGGATAAAGAAGATGTGGTCCATATATACAATGGAATATTACACAGCCATCAGACAGGATGAATACCTACCATTTGCAATGACATGGATGGAATTAGAGGGGATTATGTTTAGTGAAATAAGTAAAGCAGAGAAAGACAATATCATATGATTTCACTCATATGTAGAATATAAGGAATAGTACACAGGACTATAGGGGAAGGGAGGGAAAACTGAATGGGAAGAAATCAGAGAGGGAGGCAAACCATGAGAGACTCTGGAGTCCAGGAAACAAACTGAGGGTTACAGAAAGGAGGAGGGGTTGGGAGGATGGGATAACCAGGTGATGATATTTTTTTTTTTAAAGATTTTATTTATTTATTTGACAGACGGAAATCACAGAGAAGCAGGCAGAGAGAAAGCAGGCTCCCCGCTGAGCAGAGAGCCCGATGCAGGGCTCGATCCCAGGACCCTGGGATCATGACCTGAGCCGAAGGCAGAGGCTTTAACCCACTGAGCCACCCAGGCGCCCCCCAGGTGATGATATTAAGGAGGGCACGTGTTGTGATGAGCACCGGGTATTATACATAATTAATGAATCGCTGAACACTACATCAAAAAATACCAACCTCAATAATAAAAAAATAAATAAAATAAAAATTGTTGATCACTTAAAAAAAAAAGAAAAAAGAAATACAACATGAACTTGAGAATAAAAAAGAGAAATAGGGGCGCCTGGGTGGCTCAGTGGTTTAAGCTGCTGCCTTCGGCTCAGGTCATGATCTCAGGGTCCTGGGATCGAGTCCCACATCGGGCTCTCTGCTCAGCAGTGAGCCTGCTTCCCTCTCACTCTCTCTGTCTGCCTCTCTGCCTACTTATGATCTCTCTCTGTCAAATAAATAAATAAAAAATCTTTAAAAAAAAAAAAAAAAGAGAAATAATTGATGAGTCGGACTTCATTAAAATAAAAACATTCTGCTCTATGAAAGACAATATCGAGAGAATGAAAAGATAAGCCACAGTCTGGGCAAAATATGGGAGACAAACCATCTTAAGAGACTCTTAATCTGGGCGCCTGGGTGGCTCAGTGGGTTAAGCCGCTGCCTTCGGCTCAGGTCATGATCTCGGGGTCCTGGGATCAAGTCCCACATAGGGCTCTCTGCTCAGCAGGGAGCCTGCTTCCCTCTCTCTCTCTCTCTGCCTGCCTCTCTATCTACTTGTGATCTGTCTCTGTCAAATAAATGTTTAAAAAAAAAAAAAGAGACTCTTAATCTCAGGAAACAAACTGAGGGTTGCTGGGGGATGGAGGGGAAAGGACAGGGTGGCTGGGTTATGAACACTGGGGAGGGTATGTGTTAAGGTGAGTGCTGTGAATTGTGTAAGACTAATGATTCACAGACCTGTACTCCTTAAGCAAATAATACATTTTATGTTAATTAAAAAAAAGATGTAGCTATGAAGGACTATTTTCCAAAATATAAAAAGATGCATAAAACAAACAAACAAAAAAGATGCATAAAACAATAAAAAAAGAAAAACTTGATTTTTAAAAATGGCAAAAGAGGAGATGTAAATAGGCATCTCACCTATGAAGATAGAAATTCCAAGAAAGCATATGAAATGATGTACAATATCATAAATCATTAGGGGATTGCAACATAAAACAATGAGATACCCATATCTCATATATACCTATTAGAATGGCAAAGTCTTAAAAACTTACAATACCAAATGCTAACAAGGATGTGGAACAAGAAGAGATCTCATTTATTGTTAGGGGAAATGTAAAATGGTAAAGCCACTTTGGAAGACTATTTGGCAGTTTTTTACAAAACTAAATATAATCTTATCATACACATAGCAGTCATGATCCTTGGTATTTACACAAAGGATTTGAGAACTTATGTCTAAACAAAAAAACTGCACATGAATGCTTATAGTCAAACTGCCAAAATTTGGAAGGAACCAAGATATACTTCAGTAGTGAATGGGTAAACAGTGGTACATCCCAGCAATGGAATATTATCAGGCACTCAACAAGAATGAGCTATCAAACCATGAAAAGACATGGAGGAAACTTAAATGCATATTACTAAGTCAAAGAAGCCAATATGAAAAGCTATATACTATGTGATTCCAACTACTAATAATCTCAAAAAGGCAAAACTATGGAAACAATGAAAAGATAAATGGTTGCCAGAAGTTACAGAGGAAGGAGGGATGAACAGGAAAACAAAGAAAAATTTTAAGGTAGTAGAACAATTCCATATGATACTACAATAGTAGATACATGCTTTATGCCTTTGTCAATACCCACAGAATGTATAATATCAAGAGTGAACCAAAATGTAAATGGACACAAATGTAAATGGACACAAGGTAATAATGATGTGCCAATGCAGATTCACGGATTATAACAAATGTACCAATGTGGTGCAGAATTTCATAAGAGAGGGAGGTTTTACATTTGTGAGGACAGGGGTATGTGGAAACTTCCTGTACTTTCCATTCAATTTTGCTGTGAACCCACATGTGCTCTTAAAAAATAGTTTATTAATCAAAACAAAAGCAGTGGGGGCGGGTTATATATAACAATCTCTGCCCTCCATATTCCTCAAATTCTGTTCCCCAAAGTCCACTAAGTCTATGGGTCTTCTTAGCCAAGAGTGCCCAAGATGCCAAATTGTTTAGAATCTTGAGCTAAAGGCCTTCTAAGAGCACATGGACCAAGAATTTTCAAATGCACAGGAGGATTTTAAAAATAAGAGAAATAGGGGCACATGGGTGGCTCAGTCGGTTAAGCATCTGCCTTCAGCTCAGGTCATGATCCTGGGATCTGGGGATTGAACCCCACTTTGGACTACCTGCTCAGTGGGGAGGCTGCTTCTCTCTCACCCTTTGCTCTTCCTTCACTCATGCTCTCTCTCTCAAATAAATTTAAAAAAAAACTTTAAAAATATAAAAATAGGAGAAATAAAGTTAAAAAGCGCAAATCTAAAAAATCCCCCCAAAGTATTAGCTCCAAATGTCAATACCATCAATTCCAATGATAACAGTATAATCAAGTGCACTCTATGAAGTAATTCATTAAACCCTTACAACTCTGTAAGATAGGTAAAATATGAGTATCATCTTTATTTTATGAAGGAAACAGAAGTATAGAAAGGTTGAAGAATTTGTCCAGGCTCTCAAAGATGGTGACAGCAGCACTAGGATTCAAGCTTGGCAGACAGAACCTAAAGTCCTACTTGAATAAAACCCATCTTGGATATAATAATTTCATATTTAATATGGAACTTGGGATTATTTTGTTATGTCTGAGTTTATTTGTGTATGTGTGTTTTGGAAGGGAAGGTATATAAAAGTCAGGAGATTCCGAAACTAGGAAGCATTCCTGACTTCAGGTCTTGCCCTTTTCTTTCCTAACTCTCAATTTCCAAAATGTATTAAACAGGAAGCTCCTCTATTTCAGACAAATGATTGAACACAATGTAGGCTGTGCCAAATATGGACCACAAAGGAACTATTCATAAGAACCAAGCATGGGTTGGGGCGCCTGGGTGGCTCAGTGGGTTAAAGCCTCTGCCTTCAGCTCAGGTCATGATCCCAGGGTCCTGGGTTTGAGCCCCCGTCGGGCTCTCTGCTTGGTGGGGAGCCTGCTTCCTCCTCTCTCTCTGTCTGCCTCTCTGCCTGCTTGTGATCTCTGTCTGTCAAATAAATAAATAAAATCTTTTTTTTTTTAATTTTATTTATTTGACAGAGAGAGATCACAAGTAGATAGAGAGGCAGACAGAGAGAGAGAGAGGGAAGCAGGCCCCTGCTGAGCAGAGAGCCTGATGCGGGACTCGATCCCAGGACCCCGAGATCATGACCTGAGCCGAAGGCAGCGGCTTAACCCACTGAGCCACCCAGGCGCCCTAAATAAAATCTTTAAAAAAAAAAAAAAAAAAAAAAAGAACCAAGCATGGGTTGGAGAAAACGGGAGAAGATTTTTGCAAATCATATTTCCAACATGGGGTTAATATTCAAAATATATAAAGAACTCATACAACTTAACAACAAAGCAACCTGGTTAAAAAATGGGCAGAGGATCTACCCGAATGTTTATAGCAGCAATGTCTACAATAGCCAAACTATGGAAAGAATCTAGATGTCCATCAACAGATGAATGGATAAAGAAGATGTGGTATATACACACAACGGAATACTATGCAGCCATCAAAAGAAATGAAATCTTGCCATTTGCGAAGACGTGGATGGAACTAGAGGGTATCATGCTTAGTGAAATAAGTCAATCGGAGAAAGGCAACTATCCTATGATCTCCCTGATATGAAGACGTGGAGATGCAACATGGGGGGTTAGGGGGATAGGAGAAGAATAAATGAAACAAGATGGGATTGGGAGGGAGACAAACCATAAGTGACTCTTTTTTTTTTTTAAAGATTTTATTTATTTATTTGACAGAGAAAGATCACAAGCAGGCAGAGAGGCAGGCAGAGAGAGAGGAGGAAGCAGGCTCCCTGCCAAGCAGAGAGCCCGATGCGGGACTCAATCCCAGGACCCTGAGATCATGACCTGAGCCGAAGGCAGCGGCTTAACCCACTGAGCCACCCAGGCGCCCCCATAAGTGACTCTTAATTGCACAAAACAAACTGGGATTGCTGGGGGGAGATGGGGTTGGGAGAGGGGGAGGGGGTTATGGACATTGGGGAGGATATGTGCTATGGTGAGTGCTGTGAAGTGTGTAAACCTGGCGATTCACAGAGCTGTACCCATGGGTATAAAAATACATTATATGTTTATAAAAAATAAGAAATAAAAAAAAATTTTTAAAAAATGGGCAGAGGATCTAAGTAGACATTTTTCCAAAGAAGAAATACAGGTGACCAAAAGGCACATGAAATGATGTTCACCATCACTAATTATTAGGGAAATGCAAATCAAAACCATGATGAGAGAGCATCTCAAACCTTTGGTATGGCTATTATCAAAAAGACCAGAAATACTAAGTTTTAAAGAGGATATAGAAAAAAGAGAACCCTCATACTCTGTTGGTGGGAATGTACACTGGTATAGCTACTATGGGATACAGTATGTAGATTCCTCAAAAAAATTAAGACTGGAACCACCATATGATCTATCTATTATACTTCTGGGTATTGATGCAAAAAATATAAATATGCTGATTCAACAAGATATATACACTTCTATGTTCACTGCAGCATTATTAAAAACAGCCAAGAAATGGATATGTCCACTGATGGAAGAATGGATAAAGATGTGGTGTATACATACACACACAGACACACACAAATATACACACATAATGAAGTGCTACTCAGCCACACCAAAAAAAAATTATGAAATCTTGTTGTTTGTGACAACATGGATTGATCTTCAAGGTGAAATAATTCACAAAGGGAAGGGCCATGGTGGGTGGTAAAAATAGGTGAAGGGGATCAAGTGTATGGTGATGGATAGTGACTAGACTTTTAGTGGTGATCCTTGCATAAAGATGTCTAACATATTGCTCTACACTAGAAACTTATATAATGTTATACACCAATTTCACCTCAATTTAAAAAATTTATAAATATTTCCACATCTCTAAATTGAGGAGAATAAGACATTTTTATTAATTAACCATTGGACACATATTTAGAGTGCATTTTCAATATTTTCTATGGCTTATGCTTTGATTGCCTCTTCCTAGGACAACTTTGTATTATTTTCTACAAAGAAATAAGATAATTCAGACTTGAACCAAGCATGGATGATCAAATTTTGCTTTTTATTTTTGTTACTTTCTAAAAGTTTCTTTCAGGTTTGTAACTTATTATCAGCATGTTGTATAAATTACTTTTGAATTGTCAAATTTGAAAAATCTATCAAGTTTCTGCCATATATCAGCTCTATGAGTCAAAGAATTATTGACAGATTAATCCTTTGGCCGTGCACATCTCAACCTTGTTTCTCCATGATTCATATCCTTCCAGCACCTGGTACCAAGGACGAGCTCACAAAACAGTACATTTGCTGTCCCTGCTCTAGAGTATTCCTGGAAGCTGTTCTCTCATTAAGGTGACTACCAAAATTGTAACTGTATATGGAAATTACTGAGAACTACAAAAATATAGCCCACTAAATTCAAACTAAATATACCTTCAATATACTTTCCTCTTACCCTGATCCCCAAAATGCTTAATGATTTTCTAATGATACTCTAATATGAGCACAAAATACAAATACCCATATAATATATAGATATTACATTACACATACACACACACACACACACCCCAAAACTGAAAGAGAAAGAGATCTTTCAGTCTATTAATATTAAAATAGCTTATTTCTATAAAAACAGACACATAGAGCAATGGAACAGAATAGAGAGCTCAGAAATGGACCCTCAACTCCATGGTCAACTAATCTTCAACAAAGCAGGAAAGAATGACCAATGGGAAAAAGACAGTCTCTTCTGTCTGGTGTTGGGAAAATTGGATAGCCACATGCAGAAGAAAGAAACTGGACCATTTCCTTATACCACACACAAAAATAGACTCAAAATGGATGAAAGACCTCAATGTGAGACAGGAATCTATCACAATCCTTGAAGAGAGAACAGGCAGCAACCTCTTCCAACTCAGCCAAAGAAACTTCTTCCTAGAAACATCACAAAAGGCAAGGGAAGCAAGCGCAAAAATGCACTATTTGGACTTCATCAATCTAGATAAAAAGCTTTGCACAGTAAAGGAAACAGTCAACAAAACCAAAGACAACTGACAGAATGGGAGAAGATATTTGCAAATGACATGTCAGATAAAGGGCTAGTATCCAAAATCTCTAAAGAACTTATCAAACTCAACACTCAAAGAACAAATAATCCAATCAAGAAATGGGCAGAAGGCATGAACAGACATTTCTGCAAAGAAGACTCCAAATGGCCAACAGACACAGGAAAAAGTGCTCAACGTTACTCAGCATTAGGGAAATACAAATCAAAACCACAATGAGATACCTCCTTACACCAGTCAGAATGGCTAAAATTAACAAGTCAGTTAAGGACAGATGTTGGGGAGGATGTTGGCTCTCTGCTCAGCAGGGGGCCTGCTTCCCCCTCTCCCTCTGCCTACCTCTCTGCCTAATTGTAGTCTTTTTCTCTCCGTCAAATAAATAAATACAATCTTTTTTTTTTTAAAGAAAACTCAATTCCTACAACCTAAAATTAACAACAACAAAATTTCTAATGTCGCTACGTAAGCTATGAAACATGAATCTTAAAAACTACTTTGAGATTAATACAGCCATTTTCCCATTCAGATTTACAAAGCAAAATTTCCTTTTTCCATTTCTAAGTAAGAATAAACACAAACTTATTTTTCTTTTTGATAATATATAATTTTAAAAAGGCATTTCTTTATAGGCACAAATTATAGCTCATGTGGGTGAAATAGAAAGTTTATGGCAAAGAAGAAGCATGCTTATTTGTATTCCTAGAAACATACACAAAGATACACGAACACATAAAAGCACACATATGGAGTTAACACTGGATTTTGGAAATTACCCTCTGATTTTTTGTTTTTAATTTTAAGTTCCCTTATGTCCCTTAATAGCAATCCTTTTCTCTAACCCCCACCTCCTGGGGAAAACTAATCTGTTTCTGCCCCTATAGTCTTGCACATTCCAGAATGGTATATAAACAAAATCATGCAGTGTGTAGCCTTCTAAATTTGATTTCTTTCACTTATCATAATGCATTTGAAATTCATCTATGTTGCTGTATATATTTGTAGTTAATTTCTTTTCTGATGTGTAATATATTCCACTGTATGGATATATCATGACTTGTTTATATATTTACCAGTTGAAGACATCTGGACTGTTTGAAGTTTTAGGTGACTATAAAAAGCTGTTATAAACATTTTGCATACAGTTTTTTGGGAGAATGTATGTTTTCATTTATCTTGACTAAATGCCCAAATTGGGATCCTTGAGTTGTATGCTAGGGATATGTTTAAGTTCATAAGAAATTGGCATGATGTTTTCCAAAGTTCCTATACCATTTTGCATTTGTATCAGCAATATATGTAAGTTCCATTGTTCAGCACTGTTGCCATCATTTCATATTATCAGCACGTAAAATATTACCTATTCTAATGAATGTGGAGTGGTATCTCACTGCGGTTTCAACTACCATCTCTCCAATATCTACTTTTGAAGTGCTTATATGAATTCCCTATATCTTCTTAGCTGAAGCCCCTAACTTAATGATGTAACAATTTTTGTTTTATTATTGAGTTTTGAGAGATTTGATATACTCTTTTATAAATTATTTTATATATTTAAAAATGTATATATAGGGCGCCTGGGTGGCTCAGTGGTTTAGGCCGCTGCCTTCGGCTCAGGTCATGATCTCAGGGTCCTGGGATCGAGTCCCACATCGGGCTCTCTGCTCGGCAGGGAGCCTGCTTCCCTCTCACTCTCTCTGCCTGCCTCTCTGCCTACTTGTGATCTCTGTCAAATAAATAAAATCTTTAAAAAAAAAAGTATATATACATAAACACAGATTGTTTATCAAGTATGTGCTTTACAAATATGTAAAATTTATCATGTTTGTCTTTTACAGTTCATGTTTTTTATACCCTATATCATGAAAAATACTTGCATAACCCAAGGTCATAAAGATTTTCTCCTTTATATCTTTTGAGTAATTTTAAGTTTAGAATTCATTTTTTTTTAAATTTCTTTTCAGCGTAACAGTATTCATTGTTTTTGCACCACACCCAGTGCTCCATGCACTACGTGCCCTCCCTATTATCCACCACCTGGTTCCCCCAACCTCCCACCCCCGCCCCTTCAAAACCCTCAAGTTGTTTTTCAGAGTCCATAGTCTCTCATGGTTCACCTCCCCTTCCAATTTCCCTCAACTCCCTTCTCCTCTCCGTCTCCCCATGTCCTCCATGTTATTTGCTATACTCCACAAATAAGTGAAACCATATGATAATTGACTCTCTCTGCTTGACTTATTTCACTCAGCATAATCTCTTCCAGTCCCATCCATGTTGCTACAAAAGTTGGGTATTCATCCTTTCTGATGGAGGCATTTTTAATTGATTTTTTTCAATTTTCAACTGTGGTAAATACATATAACATAAAATTCATCACTTTAATCATTTCTAAGTGTACAGTTCAACAATATCAAATCATTCATAAAAGTATATAACCCTACTACTTTTTATCTCTATAACTCTTTTTATCTTATAAAACTGAAACTCTGTATCCATTAAACAGTAACTCCTTATTCACCAGTACCTTCAGGTCCTGGCCATCTCCATTCTACCTTACCTACTTATGATTTGACTACTCTAAGTACCTTATAGAAGAGGAATCCCATGGTATTTGTCTTTTGGAAAATGGCTTATCACATTCAGCATAATGTCCTCAAGGTTCATCCATGTTGAAACTTATGTCAGAATTTCCTTTCTTCTTAAGGCTAAATAGTATTCAAAAATGTGTATAAACCACATTTTCCTTATCTAGTCATCCATGAATGGACAGAGGGGTTGATTCCACATTTTCACTACTGTGAATAATGTTGCTATGAATCAGGTCTCATTAAGACCCTGTTTTCAATTCTTTGGAATTCTTTCAATTCTTTGGAATATATCCCAGAAGTAAAATTGCTGGACCATATGATAATTCAGCCCAATGCCTTCTGCCCTCCAAAGTTTCTGATGAGATATCTGCTGAAAATATTTTTGAGGATCTCTTATATGTGAGGAGTTGTTTATCACTTGCTGCTTTCAAGATTTTCTCTGTCTTTAGAAAGTTTGATTATACCGTATTTCCAAGTTGGTCTCTATGAGTTCATTTTTCATGGAGTTCATTAAGCTTTTGTATGTATATAATCATGTCTCATCAAATTTGGAACATCTTCAGTCACTTTTTTTTTTCAAATATTCTCTCAGTCCCCTTCTTTATCTCTTCTTCTGGGACTTCCACAGTGTACATGTTTATCTGTTTGACGGTTCATACAACCTTAGATTCTGTTCACTTTTCTTCATGCTTTTTTATTCCTCAGACTCACAGATTTCCGTTGTCCCATCTTCAAGGTCTTTCTCACTTCTGCCTGCTCAGATCTGTGTCTGAAACCCATTAAGTTTCCATTTCAGGTTCTTAGACTTTTTAGCTCCAGAATTTCATTTTGGTTTCTTTCTTTTAGGTTTTCTACCTCTTTATTTTTTGTTCAAACATCATTTTCTTGACTTTCTCCACATCTTCTTTGGTTCTTTGAGTATCTTTACTAAAGTTGTTTTACTCTTTGTCCAGATGTGTCATTAGGTCTTTTTCAGAGACTGTTTCTGTTGACTTATTTTTGTCCTTTCAATGGGTCACACTTTACTGTTGCTTTATATCCATTATGATTTTTGTTGAAAACTAAATGTTCAAATCTAATAATGTGGTAATTATATAAATCATATTCTCCCCCTTCTCCATGTTCTACTGTGGTTTTTGTTGTTGTTATTATTATTCCTTTTGATTAATTATTCATTTATTTTTTAACTTTTGTAAGCTGTCTCTGTGCCAAGGATAAACCTGAGGTAAAAACTTGAGGTATTCTCAGTTCTCTTCTGAGCCTGTTCCTTTCTCTGGGCATCCAAAGTCACTTTCAAATTTAGCCCACATATGCAGCTGTGTTTGGATGTCTTAGTCTTTATTGACTGGGTCCCAAAAAAGGGGGGATAAAAGAAAAGAAAAACTGGGGGAATAGCACCAGCCCCTTAAATCCTCCATAGTTACTTTAGCCAAAAGTTGGGGTGGGGGGCTTGCAATGGGGATAGGTCCAACAACAATGGATGCTCCCACTTCATTTAAACCTCTATGATGAGAAGCAGCAGTCAGTTATCAGAGAAGAGAACTCTGATATTTGGAAAATATGGTCATTTCATCATGGCTCCCACAAATTATGTGCAAATTGCTCTAGAAGATCAATGAAGCTATGTGTCATGGGGCTGTAGGTGGAGGATGCTAACTATACTTTGGTAAGAGCTGGGATTAACTGAAATTAATCATAATTTACTTTCCAGGCCTTCCCCCTGGAAGTTGCAAGTCTTCAATATACTCCAGAGTTCCAAAAGTGTGGTATCAAAGATTTTATAAGTGCCAATTGCTGTCTAGATGGGAAGACAGATTCCTGATGATTCCTATTCTAGCATCTTCTCAGCATCCTCTATCATACATTTCAGTTAAATTTTACATATAGTGTGAGATATGAACTGAGCTGCTGTTTCTGCTTTTCTTCTCTCTCTCTCTTTGTTACTGCTTATGGATATATCATTATTCCAGGAACATCTGGTGAAAACAAGATACCTTTCCACATGGAATTGCCTTGCATCTTTCTAAAAAATCAGCTGACCATAGAGTTTCCTAATTGGTGAACATATGGGAGATGTGGGGGAAAGTGGAATGACTAGAGAGGGGATGGAATCTCCACATCCCTTCCCCGTATCTTGCCCTATGCATCTCTTACCTGGCTGTTCCTGAGCAATAAGGACAAAACTGGAATTTCTGGCAAGACTAAGGACAACCAGGAAAGAAAATTAATTATAGGGGTTAGAGGCCCAGAGGTGAGTATGACCCCTTAAGACTCCATGCCTCTGGACCAAAGCCTGACACCTGCCCTGAAGGTGTTAAGCCAACCTCACAACATCAACCCTGACAAGGATGACCAATCCTAGAAAATATATTTAAAAGGTCTAGAAGAAAATAGTGGAAAGAAACAAATTTAACAAAATCTGGCAGTAGAAAGTAAGGATGAGCAGAAACTAAGATTTAATGTGCAACCTTCATTTTACCATCTTTTTTTCACATGTTCCACAAAGAAGCTCCATAAAAAAAAAAACAACATACACACGCGCGCGCGCGCGCGCACACACACACACACACACACACACACACACACACACACCAACAACTGTGTATCTCTCAAGAAATAGCCCAAGACATGTTAATGAGAAAATCCCTTCTCTCCAGAGCTTACTCTCAGGACAACTTAATTCTGAATAAACAGAACTATAAAAGCAAATCAGGATCCATATTAGCACACAAAGGACAATCTGAGATAATTCAGATTCTCATGCAACAGGAAATTTTCAATGCCTAGAAAAAATGTTCTATTCTTGCAAACAGGGCTCAACAGACACAGTACAGAAGAGTTCAAATTATCAGCTAAGGGAAGGCCTAAGGTTGTAAAAAGGAGTGACAGTGGGAAAAAAAAGAGAAAAATAGGAAAACAGAAAAAAAAGGAGATGAAGTAGAGGCACAAAAACTGAAATCAAAATCTTGGTTGAAGGTAGGATGCGTGGTGAAATAACAAGATCCTGGGAGTGGAAGTCAGAGTACCAATGTTTGAATTTTGAGTTCTGTACCTCTTAGTTACATAATATTGAACCCATCACTTAATCTTCTAATCCTCACTATTCCCATCTGTAAAATGGGAAAATAACACCTTCTTCAAAGGATTATGGAAAGAATATGAACGTATATGAATAAAACATACAAACAGATAATTAAAATCGATTTGCCATATATATGAGTCTATTTCTAGATTCTCTGTCCTTTTCCACTGATCTGCATATTCCCACTTTGTTGATGAATATAGACAAAAAGAATTTGTCTTCAACTTTGTTCTTTTTCAAAGTGATGCCTATCCTTGGCCTTTGCATGTAAATTTTAGATTTAAAATGCCAATATCTACAAAAATCCTTCTGAAAATTTGGTTATTACTGCATTGAATCAACAGAACAATTTGAGAATGGTCATTTCAAAAATTGTGGCTCTTCTAGTCCATGAACATGGTATTTTACTTCATTTATTTGGATCTTCTCTTATTTTTTCTTTAATGTTTTGTAGTTTCTATAGTTCAACTCTACAAAAAAACAACCAAACTATTTTTTTTTAATAGAGATGGCTGTAGCATTTTGCTTTTCCCCCATACTCTATGAAAATTTAACACTAAAAATTTGGGACAAATAATAGAAATGGGAGAAATTTAGAAAATTCTATTCTTACATTAAATAATGATACACCACAAGTGTAATCCAATGTGTAATTTTGACTGTATCAACAAAGGAGAATATACAGATTAGAGAGGGAATCAATCTAATACAAACACACCAGAAAAATAACACAAGAGTGGGGAAGATCTATTACAGGAATACAGACTGAAAAATTGGAAATATTCAGAGTAAAAAGACAATGGCTAGGAGAGATTATAGAGTTGATAAAAAATAACAGACTGGATAAGTAGAACACAAACTTATTCCACAAATCTTGAAATATTAAGTTGCTCTGAAATTCAAATAAGGTATCACCATGAAAAGAGCAAAAGGTACATAAGAAAGTAAGCAATCAAGCTGCAGATAAAAGGAATCATCAAATTGTAATTTTTTTTCCACCCTAACCATAGTCAGTTGATGGAATGAAAGATACGGAAAATGCTTGAGGAAGATATGAAGAATATATTTCTTTAATCCAGTCAGACACTTGGTTATAGGGATGTTTACCATTCCATGAACTGACTTTTGAGATAAAAAACCTTTTGGGAAGTCCAGTGTTCTGAGACACAATACACTGCCCAGAAGACCTTATATTAGTCAGTATAAGTGGACACCTGAGTGCTCTAAACTTTAAAATGTGGGAAAAAGTAAGAAACTGGTATTTCATTTAAAGGACTATAAGAATTCAGATGCAGCTGAGCCATGTGTATGGGACAGATGGCTTCTCAGCAGTACATTCATCTCCCGTTAGTAAAGTTCTTTTAGCTCCGTTAAATAGCGTGTTCTGAAGCACGAGGAACCAATTCAGTGAAAAGAAACTCAAATGTGTATAAGAAATTCACACAGATGGAAACAATGTTTTATGTTTCTTTAACACAGCAAACATTAAGATGTATCTGAATTATCAAACAGTGATCAGGACCCAAAGAAGCTGATTTAACTGAAGCAAACTATGCATCTAAACAAAGTACACCTTTATGTCAATTACAGAGATAAGCAAACAGGAATCCAAGAACTATTTTTCTAGCTATTTAGATACATTTGGGAGCAAGTTAAAAATTTACCCAGGCCTATGAAAACACATTATTCCATGAAATATCTCAAAGTTATACTGTGACTTTGCAGCTCTTATGCAAACCTGAGTTAGAACTGCGAATATCCTAAGTGTAAGCTTCTTAATGGCAAAGACCATGTTTTTGTATTCCTGGCACCCAGTATGATGCCTGACATATAATAAGTAGTTTATGAATTAATAAACAAATGGATGAGGTGACTAATGAAACCCACAGTTCTTGAGAAAAGAAATACCTGAGGAAGCAAAAAGTGAAACAATAACTGGAGTTTGCAGAGGGACATATAATTAAACATAGCAAACTAATGATAGTTATCAAATATTTCTATGGAAACCTTCTAACATGAGAAGAAATGAATTTAAAAGCTATTAAATAATAAGACCAAAGAGAACAAGAGAAGAAATAGTAGATAAGCAATTTCAAAAAATGTTTGGAAAAGAGAAGGTGTGTAGAGTTGATATTCTGGTTAAAACTCTTAACTATAAGGAACAAACTGAGGGTTGCTAGAGGGGAAGTGGGTGGGGGGATGGGATAATTGGGTGATGGACATTTACAAGGGCACTTGATGTAATGAGCACTGGGTGTTATATACAACCTATGAATCACTAAATTCTACCTGTGAAACTAATAATACAGTATATTTTAACTAACTTGAATTTAAGTAAAACCTTAAAAAAAAAACATGGTGAGTAAATACATACATTTATCCTCAATCAAAATGAATAACAAAGCAATAAGAATGTGTTAACTCACCAGGACAAAGATAACGGAAAAACATAAACAGAAATAAACACCAAAAACCACAACAGCCAACAATATGAACATATTCTAGAAGCAAAAACAAAACAAAACAAAATAAAACCAAAAACAAAAAATCCAAAACTGAAGAAACTAACAAAACCACAAAAGCTAAATACTGATACTTAAAAGGCTGCTGTCCACAAACTGGAATAACTGGAATGTTTCAGAAACAAAAGCATCAGGTACCTTAGAAGGTGGAAGTATGACATGGTAGCTAAAACCAGGGACATTGGTTTAAAGGTTTTGTAAGGAATGGTTAAATGCCAATTCTCTAGTCATTCCCATGTCATTGTGTTACTACCCCACCCCCATAAGACTATGGTTTTATTCTATAAAGAAAGTGAACTAGTATTCAAACCTAAAAGACTAAGAATAGTCTTTGGGTGGGGGGAGGGTACCATATGGAACCAAGACAGATTGAGATTAAGTCTACATACTGAGGATTGACAACATTATTCTGCTTCCCTTGTTTATGCCACAAAGATGGTAGCTATTTTTATACTTCCACATACAACACAAGAGCGGAGGAAACTTTTTTCTCTTAAAAATTTTAAGAGGTCACAGAGAAGACATACAAATGGCTAACAGACACATGAAAAAATGCTCAACATCACTCAGCATCAGGGAAATACAAATCAAAAGCATGAGATACTGCCTCACACCAGTCAGAATGGCTAAAATTAACAACACAGGAAACAAAAGATGTTGGTGAGGATGCAGAGAAAGGGGAACCCTCTTAACACTGCTGGTGGGAATGCAAACTGGTGCAGCCACCCTGGAAAACAGTGTGGAGGTTCCTTAAGAAGTTAAAAACAGAACTACCTATGACCCAGCAATTGTACTACTATGTATGTATTTAAAAGATACAAAAATAGTGATTCAAATGGGCACGTTCATGTTAATGTTTATAGCAGCAATGTCCAAACATAGAAATAGGCAAAACACGGAAAGAACCCAGATGTTCATTGACAGATGAATGTATAAAGAAGATGTGGTATACATATACAATGGAATATTACTCAAACACCAAAGAAATGAAATCTTTCCATTCACGATGATGTGGATGGAATTAGAGGGTATTATGCTAAGCAAAATAAGTCAGTCAGAGAAAGACAAATACCATATGATTTCACTCATATGTGGAATTTAAGAAACAAAACCTATGAGAATAGGGGAAGGGAAGGAAACATAAAATAAGATAAAAACAGAGAGGGAGGAAAACCATAGGAGACTCTTAACTCTAGGAAACAAACTGAGGGCTGCTGGAGGGGAGGTAGACAGGGGTATGGGGTAATCGGGTAATGGGCATTGAGGAAGGCACTTAATGTAATAAGTACTGGGTGTTTTACGCAACTGGTGAATCACTAAATTCTACCCCTGAAACTAATAATACCCTATATAGTAACTAAATTGAAGTTAAATAAAAATTTAAAAAAAATGTTTAAGAGGTCACAAAAAGACAACCTCCGTATATTAACATTTAGGGATTTCCCAGGGAAAAGCCCATACTTTTATAGTCAAAAAGGTTTTCTACTCAACTTTTAAAATTTTTGGTCTTAAAATACGAATGGATATTCATGGACCAACAGGTATTGAAGAAAGTATCTAATATGAACATCAGACATGAAAACAAAAAGAAATTAGAGTAAACATATAATGCAGCAAACAGAAGAAAAATTAAGAACTAAAAATAAAACAAAATAACAAAAACCTGAGCAGCAACAAGCATCCCAAAACAACAAGCATCCCAAAACACAGGAGGCCATGAAAGAAAGAAAGAAAGAAAAGTGAATAAGGGTATAAAGAGAGAGAGAGAGGGAAAAAAAGAGATTAAAAATTTACAACATTCTGGCAGTTTTCTTTAGTTCAAACAAAAATGCAACAGAATACCTAGGTGATAAAGGAAGAAATGTCTCAAAAAGTAAAACAAAAACATTAGAAAGTTAATGCATAAATTGAAGGATATGTTGAGGGAATGTTGGGGAAAAAGTTAAAAATGAGTAATTTCACAGAAAATCGACCACTTTCTGCAAGGTAGGATGTGCACAGAAGTGAATGCGAAGCATTGGGAAGATAGATGGGGTGGAGGGGGGGGGGATGGGGGGGAAGGAAGGATAGGTCGGGGGTGGGGGCAGCTCCCGGCAAGCGGTAGAGCAGCAGAGCACAAAATCAGAACTTTTAGAAGTCTGCTCCACTGAGGGGACACTGAGGTGTCAGGACCTGCGGGGTCACAGAGAGACTGGGGGAGTCTTGAGTGTGGCAGAGCTGCCAGGTATCAGACAGGGGAAGCCGGATACAGCCATGGAGCCAAGGAATGGGGTCTCAGCTCGGGGTTATCTTAAACTGTGAACCAAGGCACAGATGGACCACTGTTCTTTGAGCAGGGACCCCACAAATGGCAGATTTAGACAACCCCCCTTATTCCTCCTCTGGGAGGAGTAGCACATGGCAGGGATCTGCTGGGTTTGGAGACTCCAAACAGGGCTGTATGCCAGAGATGGAGGCGATCAATCACTGGCTGGGTGAGCTTGGACTGCAGCTAGAGACCAGGGAGATGGGAAGGATTGACTGCTTTTCTCTGAGGCCCCACTGAGGAGTGGGGTGCCAGTTGGGGCTGGAGATTGGGAGGCCACCATCTTCATTCCCAAACTCCAAAGCTCTATGGAAAGTGTTCAAGGAACAAAAGCTACAGAGAGTGAACCCAACCAGATTACTTAGCCTGGCCCCTGGCAAAGGTGGTGTAATTCTGCCTAAGGCAGACATTTGAGAATCACTACAACGGGCCCCTCCCCCAGAAGATCAGCAAGAACATAGAGCCAAGACCAATCAATCAACAAGAACTGCAGAATTTCAGAGCTAGGGGAAAGCAATAGAATTGCTTTCATAGAATTCATGACTTTTTTCCACACAACACTTTAGTCTTGCAAAGTTAAAATTTTTTTTAATTTTATTTTTTTCTTACATTAGTTTTTTAAACTTTTCCTCATTCCTCTTTTCATGTTTTTAACAATTTTATCTTAACAATAACATTTTTTTAAAAATCTTTTAAAATTTTCATTGTTACAATCATATTTTATCCCTTCACTGTATTTAACCTTATTTTTTGTATACATATAGGTTTTTTTTTCTTTAAAATTGTGGAATACAGTTTCTTCTAATAGATCAAAATATACCCTAAATCTAGCACATGGCTTTGTTCTAGTGTCCAGCCTGATCACTTTCTCTCCTCTTTTTTTTTTCCTTTTTCCAACTAACTTATCTTATCAATCCCTTTTTTAGAATCTTTCTAAAGATTTTCATCTTTACAGTCATATTCCATCCCTTCATCATGTTTACCTTACTTTTGTATATATAAATATAAGTTCTTCTTTCTTTAAAATTCTGGGAGGTAGTTTCTTCTAAGACAGAATACACCCAAAATCAAGTGGGTGTATTCTGTTCTATTCACTAGTCTAATATATATTTATTTTTTCTTTCCCTTATCATCTCTCCCGGTTTTGGGTCTCTTCTGATTTGGTTAGTGTATATTTTTTTGGGGACTGTGCCACCCTTTTGGTATGTTATTCTCTTGTTCATATATTCTTATCTGAATAAAATGACAAGGTGGAAAAACTCACCACAAAAAAAAGAACAAGAGGCAGTACCAACAGCTAGGGACCTAATCAGTACAGACACTGGTAATATGTCAGATCCAGAGTTCAGAATGACAATTCTCAAGGTGCTAGCTGGGCTCAGAAAAGGCATGGAAGATATTAGAGAAACCCTGTCTGAAGAAAAAAATCCCTTCCTAGAGAAATAAAAGAACTAAAATCTAACCAAGCTGAAATAAAAAAAGCTATTAATGAGGTGCAATCAACAATGGAGGCTCTTACTGCTAGGATAAATGAGGCTGAAGAGAGAATTAGTGATATAGAAGATCAAATGACAAAGAATAAAGAAGCTGAGCAAAAGAGAGACAAACAACTACTGGACAATGAGGGGAGAATTCAAGAGATAAGAGATACCATAAGATGAAACAGTATTAGAATAAATATGATACCAAAAGAAGAAGAAAGAGAGAGGGGGGCAGAAGGTACATTGGAGAGAATTATAGTAGACAATTTCCATAATATGGCAAAGGGAAAAAGCATCAAAATCCAGGAGGCGCAGAGAATCCCCCTCAAAATCAATAAAAGTAGGTCCACACCCCGTCATCTAATAGTAAACCTTACTAGTCTTAGTGACAAAGAGAAAATCCCAAATGTAGCTCAGGACAAGAAGTCTGTAACATACAATGGTAGAAATATTAGACTGGCAGCAGACTTATCCACAGAGACCTGGCAGGCCAGAAAGAACTGGCATAATATATTCAGAGCACTAAACGAGAAAAACATGCAGCCAAGAATACTATATCCAGCTAGGCTGTCATTGAAAACAGGAGACATAAAAAGCTTCCAGGACAAACAAAAATTAAAAGAATTTGTAAACACCAAACCAGCCCTATAGGAAATATTGAAAGAGGTTCTCTAAGCAGAGAGAGAGAGCCTAAAAATAGTAGACCAGAAAGGAACAGAGACAATATACAGTAACAGACATCTTATAGGCAATACAGTGGCATTAAATTCATATTTTTCAATAGCTACCCTGAATGTAAATGGACTAAATGCCCCAATCAAAAGACACGGGGTAACAGAATGGATTAAAAAACCCAAACCCATCAATATGCTGCCTACAAGAAACTCACTTTAGACCCAAAGACACCTTCAGATTTAAAGTGAGGGGATGGAAAACAATTTACCATGCTAATGGACATCAAAAGAAAGCTAGGGTTGCAATCCTTATGTCAGATCAATTAGATTTTAAGCCAAAGACTATAATGAGAGAAGAGGAAGGACACTATATCAGACTCAAAGGATCTGTCTGATAAGATCTAACAATTTTAGGGGCGCCTGGGTGGCTCAGTGGATTAAACCGCTGCCTTCGGCTCAGGTCATGATCTCAGGCTCCTGGGATCGAGCCCCGCATCAGGCTCTCTGCTCTGCAGGGAGCCTGCTTCCTCCTCTCTCTCTGCCTGCCTCTCTGCCTACTTGTGATCTCTCTCTCTGTCAAATAAATAAATAAAATCTTTAAAAAAAAATCTAACAATTTTAAATATCTATGCCCCTAACAATGCGAGCAGCCAATTATATAAACTAATAACAAAATCAAAGAAACACATCAACAATAATACAATAATAGTAGGGGACTTTAACACCCTCCTCACTGAAATGGACAGATCATCTAAGCAAAAGAGCAACAAGGAAATAAAGGCCTTAAATGACACATTACACCAGATGGACATCACAGATATACTCTGAACATTCCATCCCAAAGCAACAGGATACACATTCTCTAGTGCACAAGGAACGTTTTCCAGAAGAGATCACATCCTGGGTCACAAATCAGGACTCAACTGGTACCAAAAGATGGGGATCATTCCCTGCATATTTTCAGACCACAATGCTCTGATCCTAGAATTCAACCACAAGAGGAAAGTTGGAAAGAACTCAAATACATGGAGGCTAAAGAGCATCCTACTAAAGAATGAATGGGTCAACCAGGAAATTAAAGAAGCATTAAAAAAATTCATAGAAACAAATGAAAATGAAAACACAACTCTTCAAAATCTTTGAATCAGAACAACAGGCCCCTCCCCAGGAAGATCAATAAGAACATCTATTCAAGACCAGGCTCACCGATCAGTGAGAACTGCAAAACTTCAGAGCTACAGGAATACAACACATAGAATTCATGGCTTTTTTCCCCATGATTCTTTAGTCTTCAAAAGTTAATTTTTTAAAAACTGTTCAAAATATTTGGGACACAGCAAAGGCAGTCCTGAGAGGAAAGTACTTAATGATCCAAGCCTTTATCAAGAAACAAGATCTCAAGTACACCACCTATGAATACACCTATAGGAGCTGGAGAAAGAACAGCAAAGAAAGCCTCAACCCAGCCAGAGAAGAGAAATAATAAAGAGCAGAGCAGAAATCAATGAAATGGAAACCAAAAGAATAGTAGAACAAATCAGCGAAACTAGGAGCTGGTTCTTTGAAAGAATTAATAAGATTGATAAAACTCTGGCCAGACTTATCAAAAAGAAAAGAGATAGAACCCAAATAAATAAAATCATGAATGAAAGAGGAGAGATCACAACCAAAACCAAAGAAATACAAACAATTATAAGAACATACTATGAGCAACTCTACGCCAACAAATTTGACAATCTGGAAGAAACGGATGCATTCCTGGAGACATATAAACTACCACAACTGAACCAGGAAGAAATAGAAAACCTGAACAGACCCATAACCAGGAAGGAGATTGAAGCAGTCATCAAAAATCTCCGAACAAACAAGAGCCCAGGGCCAGATGGCTTCCCAGAGGAATTCTACCAAACATTTAAAGAAGAATTAATTCCTATTCTCCTGAAACTGTTCCAAAAAAGATAGAAAACTCATTTTGAGGCCAGTATCACCTTGTTTCCCCAAACAGACAAAGACCCCATCAAAAAGGACAATTACAGGCCAATATCCTTGATGAACATGGATGCAAAAATTCTCACCAAAATACTAGCCAACAGATCCAACAGTACATTAAAAGGACTATTCACCACGACCAAGTGGGATTTATTCCCAGGCTGAAAGGTTGGTTCAACATCTGAAAATCAATCAATGTGATACAACACATTAATAAAAGAACAAGAACCACATGATCCTCTCAATAGATGCTGAGTGTAGGGATAGAGGGTACATACCTCAATATCATCAAAGCCATCTATGAAAAAACCACAGTGAATATCATTCTCAATGGAGAAAAACTGAGAGCTTTCCCTGTAAGTTCAGGAACACAGCAGGGTTATCCACTATCACCAGTGCTATTCAACATAGTACTAGAAGTCCTAGCTTCAGAAATCAGACAACAAAAAGAAATAAAAGGCATCTGAATTAGCAAAGAAGAAGTCAAACTATAACTCTTTGCAGATGATATGATACTTTATGTGGAAAATCCAAAAGACTCCACTCTAAAACTGCTAGAACTCACACAGGAATTCAGTAGAGTGTCAGGATATAGATTCAATGCTCAGAAATCAGTTACAAATGGTGTTGGGAAAATTGGACAGCCACATGCAGACAAATGAAACTGGATCATTTCCCTACACCACACACAAAAATAGACTCAAAATGTATGAAGGACCTCAATGTGAGACAGGAATTCATCAAACGCCTTGAGGAGAAGACAAGCCACAATGGCAGCAATTTCTCCCTAGAAACATCACCAAAGATATGGGAAACACAGGCAAAAATGAACTATTGGGACTTCCTCAAGATCAAAAGCTTTGGCACAGCAAAGGAAACAGTCAACAAAACTAAAAGACAACTGACAGAATGGGAGAAGGATTTGCAAATGATGTATCAGATAAAGGGCTAGTATCCATAATCTATAAAGAGCTTATCAAACTCAACACCCAAGGAACAAATAATCCAATTAAGAAATGGACAGAAGGTATGAACAGATATTTCTGCAACGAAGACATCCAGATGGCCAACAGACAACTGAAAAAGTTCTCAACATCACTCAGCATCAGGGAAATACAAATCAAAACCACAATGAGATACCACCTCACACCAGTCAAAATGGCTAAAATTTACAAGTCAGGAAACCAAAGATCTTAGCGAGGTTGCGGAGAAAGGGGAACCCTCCTACACTGTTGGTGGGAATGCAAGCTGGTGCAGCCACTGTGGAAAACAGCCTGGAGGTTCCTCAAAAGTTGAAAATAGATCTATCCTACAACCCAGCAATTGCACTACTTTTTACCCTAAAGACAAAAATGTAGTGATCCGAAGGGGCACGGGCACCTGAATGTTTATAGTAGCAATGTCCACAATAGCCAAACTAGAAAAAACCTAGATGTCCATCAACAGATGAATGGATCAGGAAGATGTGGTGTATATATATACAACGGAATACTATGCAGCCATCAAAAGAAATTTTGCCATTTGCAATGATCTGGATGGAATTACAGGGTATTATGCTGAGCAAAACAAGTCAATCAGAGAAATCCAATTATCATATGATCTCTCTGATATGAAGAATTTGAGAGGAAGGGAAGGGGTTTGGAGAGTAGGGAAAGAATAAAATGAAACAAGATGGGATTGGGAGGGAAACAAGACTCTTAATCTCACAAAATAAACTGAGGGTTGCTGGGGGGATAGGGTGGTAGGGTTGTGGACACTGAGGGGAGGGTATGGGCTATGGTGAGTGCTGTGAAATGTGTAAGTCCGATGATTCACAAACCTGTACCCCTGAGGCAAGTAATACATTATATGTTAATAAAAATAATTTAAGGAAAAAAAAGTAATTTCCAGACATAAGCACTCATGTTATTAGGTTGAAAGAGAATACCTACTATCACTAGAATTTAAAAAACCTAAACAAAGGCATATTTTTATAAAATTAAAGATTAACCATAATAAAGGACAATCTCAGAAGCTTCCAGAATGGAGTCAATCCTTTCAAAGTCAGCTCCTGCTTTACCAACTAAATCTAGTTAATATTCTAAATCTTTTGTTGTCATTTTAACAATCTTCACAGCAACTTCACTAGGAGTAGTTATCATCTCACGAAACCACTTTCTTCATTCATACATAAGAAAGTCTTAATCCATTAAAATTTTATGTGATTGTAGCAATTCATTACATCTTCTGGCTCCACTTCTAATTCAAGTTCCCTTGCTGTTTCTATCACATCTGCAGTTACTTCCTCCAATGAAGTCTTGAACCCTTCAAAGACATTCACAGGGTTGGAATCAATTTCTTACAAATTCCTGTTCATACGGATATTGTGAACTCTTCCAGTGAATCATGACTGCTCTTAATATCATCTAGAATGGTAAATACTCTCCAGAACGTTTTCAATTGACTGCTTGGATCCATCAGGGAAATTACTGTCTATGACAGCAATACCCTTACAAAATGTATTCCTTAAACAATTCCTTAAATAATAAGACTTCAATGTCAAAATTATTCCTTGATCCATGGGCTGCAGGACGGATATTGTATTAGCAGGCAAGAAAACAACATTCATCTCATTGTACATTTCTTTCCATCAGAGCTCTTTGGGGGGCCAGGTGCATGGTCAATGAGCAGTGGTATTTTGAGCTGCCATCTCTTTCTCTGAGCAGTAGGTCTCAAGAGTGGGCTTAAAATAGCCAGCTAACCATGTGGTAATCAGATGTGCTATCATCCAGGCTTTTCTGTTCCATTTGCAGAACACAGGCAGAGTAGATTAAGCATAATTCTTAAAGGCCCTAGGATTTTTGAAATGTAAATGAGCACTGGATTCAACTTAAAGTCACCAGCCATATTAGCCCCTACATAGAGTGTCAGCCTATCCTTTGAAGCTTTCAAGCCAGGCATAGACTTCTCCTCTTCAGCTATGAAGTCCTAGATGGCATCTTCTTCAATAGAAGGCTGTTTTGTTTACACTGAAAATCTGTTGTTTAATGTAGGCCCCTTCAATAGTGCTCTTAGCTAGATCTTCTGCAGAACTTGTTGCAGGTTCTGCATCAGCTACATCAGCACTTGTGGTTTCCCCTTGCACTTTTATGTTCTGAAGACAGTTTTTGAACCAGCATCTGCTAGCTTCAGACTTTCCTGCAGTTTCCTCAGCCTTCACAGAATTGAAGAGAGTTAAGGCCTCGCTTGAATTAGGCTTTGGTTAAGGGAATGGTGTGGCCGGCTTGCTCTTCAGTCCAGACCATTGAAACCTTCTGCACACCAGTAACAATTCTATTCTGGGGCATGTGGGTGGCTCAGGTCATGATCCCGATGTCCCGGGATGGAGCCCAGGTGGGTCTCCCCGTGCAGCGGGAAGTCTACTACTCCCCCTCCCTCTCCCTCCTGTTTGTGTTCTCTCTCTCTCTCAAATAAATAGATAAAACCTTAAGAAAAAAGTAATAAGGTAATTTTGCTTTCTTATCACTCCTCTGTTCCCTGGAGTCGCACTTTTAATTTCTTTCGGGACTATTTCCTTTAGATTCACAACTTGGCCAACTGTTTGGTGCAAAAGGCCCAGCTTTTAGCCTTTCTCAGCTTTTGACATACCTTCCTCACTAAGCTTAATCATTTCTATCTTTTGATTTAAAGTGAGAGACATGCAACCCTTCCTTTCACATGAACACTTAGAGGTAAGGTTGCTAATTGGCCTGATTTCAATATTATTGTGTCTCAGGGAGTAGAGAGGCCCAAGGAAAGGGAGAGAGTTGGGAGGAACAGCTTGTCAGTAGAATAGTCAAAACACACACAATATTTATCAATTGCTTGTCATCTTATATGGGCCTGTTTTATGATGCCTCAAAACAATTACAATAGTAATGTGAAAGATTCCTCATCATAGATCACCATAACCAAATATAATTATAATGAAAAAGTTTGAAATATTAAGAGAATTACCAAAATGTAACACAAACACGTGATGTGAGCAAATGTTATTTAAAAAATGGCACTGATAGACTTGTTTGGGATAGGGTTGTCAAAAACCTTCAATTTGTAAAAAATGCACTGTCTGTGAAGCAAAATAAAGCAAAGCACAATAAAATGAGGCATGCCTATATAGCTAAAGCAAGACTGGCTATGAATTGATAAATATTTAAGTTGATGAAGAGCACATGTGGAGTTCATTATACTATTCTGTCTACTTTTGTATATACTGAATTTTTTCCATAAAAAATATTAAAAAGAGGACCAGAAAATAAAGGAAAATACAAAAGTCATGGAATCCAGGAATTTTGGAATGCAATATAGCAGAATGGCAAAAGAAACTTCAGGATGACACATGTGCACCTATGTCCATACAAAAAGCAGTTGGAATTAGAAGCAGAAAAGAAGGCTGTGAGAAAGTGGCCTCCAGGCATATGAAAAAAAAAAATTATTTTATGTGCTCATCTGACATATTGGAAGTTGATAGATTTGCTGAAGTCTTTGAATAAAAAAAAACTGTGATCACTTTATTGAAAACCAGAAGATGGAAAAAAGGAAATAATTAATTATAAGATAAAAAGTTGACTAGGAAAGAAACAGTCAAGTACTTAATCTTTTACAGAACAATATTTAATTCATTTGCCCATTTTTTCTATTTATTTAGTGAATCACATACACATGAACACTGCGTTATCAAATAATTCAAACACCAGAAAGAGAACGGAAGAAAAATAGTGACAAAGGGTGTTTCAATTACTACTCTTTCATTTTTTTTTAGTTTTGTGATTTGGACAAGGGACTTAAACTTCCCAAAATTTCAGTTTACTCATCTATTAAGAGGATGTACTATCATCATCCTTGTAGAATTGTTGAAAGAATTAAAGATAATATATCTAAAATATACAGCTGATAAATAAAATGTAATATGCAGCTAATAAAAAATATATTTTAGTTATTGATATAGAAAGCTATTCTAAAAATAGTGTTCAATGAAAAAGCACAGTACCAAAGGGTATATATAACATGGCTCTATTTATTTAAAATTGCCTACCTATCTCCCTCTTTTTCTCTCTGTCCTTATTGACCTAAGCAGAGAAATTACCTAACAGGAAAGTTATCAAAACACACTTAATAATGGTTATTCCCAAACAGTGAGAATTCAGTTACTTATTACTTATTTTAAAAACTTTTTCTTGTTTGATCTGTTAAAATAATCATTTCTCCAAAGCAATACACTATCTTTAAATGAGTAAAAGTATAGGAAAATAAAACAACTGAGAAAGACAATGTTAAAGCGTGGGTTGGGTGATGTTAAGTGAAATCAGCAGATGACAGGGGCGCCTGGGTGGCTCAGTGGGTTAAGCCTCTGCCTTCGGCTCAGGTCATGATCTCACGGTCCTGGGATCAAGCCCCGCATCGGGTTCTCTGCTCAGCATGGAGCCTGCTTCCCCCTCTCTCTCTGCCTGCCTCCCTGCCTATTTGTGATCTCTTTCTCTGTCAAATAAATAAAATCTTTAAAAAAAATTAGCAGATGACAGCATTACATACAGGCTATAAAGAAAAAAAGAAAACAATTTACTTGTAGTATATTTGATTATAGCATTTTTTTGCTCCAGTTTTATTATATAGTATTATATGATTTTTTGTTGTATTTTATGCATGTGTAAGTTCTTACTCATATTAAGCCAAAATCTATCAACCCATTAAGTTTCATTCACTGATAACAGTTTTGCCCCTGAGGCCACAGAGACAAAAGTCTAATTCCTTTAAAAGATGACAGATCTTTAAATATTTAAAGACTTTCTCCCCTAAGCCCTCTCCTTTTCAAATTCCTATAGGCTTCATAAAATCAAGCACTATGTCTTACTCATCTTTATATTTTCAGCAAGTCTGAAATAATGTCTTAAATATAGTAGGCAATCAATAATAAAGGCATTTGTAGAGATGAATATGAAATACTCTCACTATTCTTGTCACCTCTTCCCAGATATGTTTTCATTTGTTAACATGATTCCTACAATATGACTTTTAGGTTCCCTCCCAGATCCTCACATTCCTTTTCTTCAATGACCTTCTAAAACTCTCTTCCAACTTTTCCATTCCCATGACTATAACAGTCCTGAAAAACAGCTCTACATGGTAAATTCAGCCATTGTCCTCTGCACTGTCCCACTCTTCTTGCCCTCTTGTTCACTTGTACCCACTGTACCTTCACTACCACATCAGGACCTTTCCGTCAACTGACGGCTCCACTTTAACCATACCCACAACATCTTTCCTGTCTTTATGTCCTTCCTCACCTTGTTTGGATTTCCCTGTTCATACATTACGTTCCCTTTTATCAATACTGCATAATTTCCTTGTCCATCAGCCCATGAATCACAAGTTGGTAACAAAAATCTTGAACAGGGGTGCCTGGGTGGCTCAGTGGATTAAGCCACTGCCTTCGGCTCAGGTCATGATCTCAGGCTCCTGGGATCGAGCCCCGCGTCGGGCTCTCTGCTCTGCAGGGAGCCTGCTTCCTCCTCTCTCTCTGCCTGCCTCTCTGCCTACTTGTGATCTCTCTCTGTCAAATAAATAAAATAAAATCTTAAAAAAAAAAAATCTTGAACAGATTCAACCAAAAGTTTTCCTAAGACCATACCCACACTGCCAGGTGTTGCTGGGGAAATCGTGCCTTTGAGAGCACTGGTTAAATCTAAAATTTCTGTTCTCAAATGGTTACTCGGTACTGCTGCCAATTCTATCACACTCACCTCATGATCTCACTCTCTCTTTCAGCAATATTTCACACTGTCGATGCTCCTCAAACATTCAATTCTCTACTTTTCCATTTCTCTAAATACATAATTGTCTTTTCCATTCCCCGAAAAAAACAAAAGTCATCATATGCAAACTCCCTCAACTTCTTGTCACCCCAGAAACTATGGATATTCTCCATAGTATCATGCCGCCATAAAAAAAAGGATGAAATTATTTATGTATACAAAGAAAGGACAAATAAATAAAAAAACAATATGTACGTTTATACTATCCAGTATCTGGGTAAGAAATATGAATTCCTTGAAAATGCACACAACTTTTGTGGAAAAATTAAAAACTACCTATACTTTTTAGAAAAAAGTGAGTGGAAGAGAGATTTTTAAGTATATACTCAGATAGATTTAGAAGGCTAAATAATGTGAAAATGTTCTTAAAAAATAACAAACCAAACTTGTACATCTAGTCATGTTTGTGCCTTTCATGTTTTAAAATCCCACGAGGAGAGGCTAGGGGGCAGGAGTTACTGTTTAATGTCTGGGATGATGAATCAGTTCTGGAGGTGGATGGTAGTGATGTTTGTATGACAATGTGAATGTACTTGTAACACCTTCAAGTGCCTTCTTACTGCTATTCTTTTTTTTGTTTGTTTTCTTACGGCTATTCTGATGAAGAAAAAGACCCCACATAACATGACTCAGGCCTAACTCATTTTGTCCTAAGACTCTCTTCTATTAGTTCAAGAATATTCATATGACCTGGACAACTTTTAGTTTCTCAAAGGCCTAGCAGTCTCTCTGGTTCTCAGGCTGAGCACATAAATTCCTCTTTCTGGAACGCAAATAGCAATCACTGACTCACAGGATGCTCCTTCTGTCCCCTGTGACTTGATAGTTCACTCTTTTAAACCCTGCCGTAATATCCTTTACTTCTGCTTTTACCACACTCATCACAACCATTATTATCAGGTTAGTGTTTGACTTGGGAACTCAGTGAAGGTTGGAACTATGTAGGTCTTGTTCTCTAGCACATATCTGATGCATAACACATTGCATGGAAAATAACAGATACCCTTTAAATATTTTTTGAATGATGGATTAATCAAAATTAAACCATATTCCAGATGTAGCCTAAACAATGAGTGGAACAGAACCATCCCTTACTGAATGTTAACCTGAATAATACATCCCAATATTACTTTAATTTATTTTTATTAGTTTTCACAGTTGACTTCAATTTAGGCTAGGGTTATTCAAAACCAGAAGTCTTTTTGAACTAAACTAGTGATAAAAGGTGAGGATTTCTCAAATTCCTTCCACACAAAGCAGACTTTCCAAGCATAAGTGCAAGATTTGTCCTATTAATTTTTATCTAATTATGTTCCAAACTTATCTCTGCCATCCAGTATATTAACTATTTCTCTTAGATTTGAGCCATTTGCAAATGGAATAGACCTGACCTCTATTTAGCCCATGGATAAGACCATTATATGTGACAGTGCTGAGGACAAAGTAGTGCAGTTCCATAAGAGACATTTCTTGAAGCTGACATGACCTATTAATTAACACTTTTTGAAAATGGCTATAAATACCTTTAATATGTATTATCATTCAGCATTTTCCCTCTCATAAAAATTAAGACAACGATTTCTCCTAAGAGGTGGAAATGGCACAAAATATCAGCAGTAAAGAAATTTTAATTTTCATAAAAATATGCTGAGATATTCTTAACCTTTAAGCATGACGTTAGGGAGGACAAATTTGTCTTCCCATAGCGTGCCTTTTGAAGGTGGCTGCTGATAACAGAATGCTTCACTGGATTACCTATGCGTCCTCTTTTTCTGTGTAAAAGAACATTTATTAAAGTTGCCATTCCTGAGGTCTTTCTTACTGTCAGGAAACGTGGGAAAAAAATGCAAGATGAAGTCAAATATTAGGCAAATCATTTAATGTTGCCAGGTAATAAAGTGACGGGGGTGGGGGGAGGTGGAGGATTGGGTGATCTGTAAAGTCTTTCCTAGCTCTGATGTGCTAATGGTTGACAACTCAATGTGCTGCTTTATCCAAATAATATTTGCATTTATAGCATCCTCTAAATATAATTCAGTAGAGTGAATGATGTAAATGATTATGGATATGGGATGTTCTGGTCGAATAATATTTTCTTTGTGTCTCTCAAGTCAAACCAGATAAATAGTTACCTATACCTAGAATTCTCATCTCCAAACCACATTTGTATTAGTATACTTCTGTTTGATCATATATGTATGAAATAAACCTTATAAAGTTGTACTTTTGCTTAAGCTTCATTTAACTTAATTTGGATACAGTCATGATATTTCAAATATAAAATACGGGTCTAGAACTGAATAACTAACCATAATTTGCTTTCTGCAAAATTATAGTGTGAAAATGACATCTTCAGGAAAGGAAAACATTATGGAAAAAATTTAACATTCCAAAGTAACTTAAAATGCCAGGAAGTGCCTTGATCTGAATCAGAGTCTATGATACCATACTGGTTTGAAGGTAATGAAGAAAAGGAGTAACATAAAAATTTTTTAAGTGGAATCTGGAAGAAATATCTTTTGAGAAGCATAATAATAATCTTGAAATGGTTTCCTCTAGTAATCAGAAAAAAAGAACACAATCTCCCCCATCATAAATCATTTCCAAAACACAAATTTTTCTTTGAAACAGGATGTGTGCTGATAATCAAGAAAGGGAAAATTATACACTTCTATTGTCATATGAAAGTAAATCAGAAAAGATGGAATGCTTTCTGACCATTTAGGATTTCCTACTCCTCCAAGGATAAATTCAATTAATATGTTTGTTTTATATAAGCAAACTTTTGGCATTTATAGTCTGCAAAAATTGTAACAAAAAGATTCCTAACAATATGTAGGATCATGTCTTTTTGGCATTTTATCTTAAAACTATTTATTATTATTTATGTATAGAAAGACAATTTATTTTTTAATAGTAACTTTGTGCTAGGACATCTTTAATAAATTATCTTTTGTTTTGCCAAAAAAGAATCCCCTCAGGTCTTCCAAATAAACAATATCAGCTGCAAATAATGATAATTTTGCCTTTTTCTTCCTAATTTTTACCTTTTTTGGAGGTAATTGAACTGATTAGTGCTACCTGAATAAAGTAAACTGTGATGTCAATGAACATCCTTGCTCCGGATTTAAAGTTTCATATGAATACAGTGGCTTTGAGTACAGAACACATAAACCCATATACCTTAAGATGATTTAAAACCACATATTCATGGATTGGAAGAATCAATCTTGTTATAATGTCCACACTAACCAAAGCAATCTACAGAATCAATATAATCCCTACTACAAACTAATGAAATTTTTCGCAGGACTAGAATAATCCTTTTTTTTTTTTTTTAAGATTTTATTTATTTATTTGACAGAGATCACAAGTAGGCAGAGAGGCAGGCAGAGAGGAAGGGAAGGAGGCTCCCTGCTGAGCAGAGAGCCTGACACGGGGCTCAATCCCATGACCCTGGGATCATGACCTGAGCCAAAGACAGAGGCTTTAACCCACTGAGCCACCCAGGCGCCCCAGGGCTAGAATAATCCTAAAATTCATATGGAATTACAAAGACCTGGAATAGCCAAAGCAATCTTGAAAATAAAAAAAAAAAAAGAATAAAGCCAGAGGTATCACAATACCTGACTTCATGATATAATACAAAGACACAGGATTCAGAGAATATGTCACTGGCACAAAAACAAACACATAGATTAATGGAATGGGATAGAGAACCCAGAAATAAACCCACGCTTAGATGGTCAATTAATTTATAACAAAGGGGGCAAGAATATATGATGAGGCTAAAGATAGTTTTTTCAATAAATGGTGTTATGAAAACTGGACAGCTACATGCAAAAAAAATTGAAAATGGACTACTTTCTGAAACCATACACAAAAATAAAATTAAAATGGATTAAAGACCTAAATGTGAAACCTTAAACCATAAAATTCCTACAAGAAAACAGAAGCAGTAATCTTTTAGACATCACCCTTAGCAACACATTTATGGACTGTCTCTTTAGGCAAGGGAATAAAAGCGAAAATAAACTATTGGGACTATACCAAACTAAAAAACTTTTGCAAAGCAAACTATCAAATAAAAAGGCAATCTGGAGAATGGGGAAAGATATTTGCCAGTGATATAGCCAATAAGGGTTAATATCTAAATATATTAGGACTTATAAAACTCAATATCAAGAAAGCAAACAATGTGATTAAACAATGGCCAGAGGATCTGAACAGACATTTTCCCAAAGAAATACATATAGCCAAAAGACACCTGGAAAGATGCTCAATCAACATTGCTAATTATCAAGGGAATGCAAATCTGAATGTGCTGCCTTCTCCAAATCATATTTGTATTTACAGCTTCCTCTAAATATAACCCAGTCAGAATGGCTAGTATCAAAAGAAATAACAAGTGTTGCCAAGGATGTGGAGAAAAGGAATCCCTTGCGCACTGTTACTGGGAATGTAAATTGTTGCAACTGCTGTGGAAACAATATGGAGGTTCCTTATAAAATTTAAAAAGAGAAATAACATTTGATCCAGAAATTCCATTAGTGGGTATTTACCCAAAGAAAACAAAAACACTAATTCAAAATATACATGAACACCTTTGTTTACAGTAGCATCATTTACAATAGCTGAATTACGGAAGCAGCCCAAGTGTACACTGATAGATGAACGGATAAAGAAGATGTGGTATATAAATATAAGAAATAACCATCAGCCATAAAAAGGAATGGTACCTTGCCATTTAAGACAAAATGGATGGACCTAGAGGGTATTATGCTAAGTGAAATAAGAAAGAGAAAGAAAAACACCGTATGATTTAACTTATATGTGGAATCTAAAAAAAAAAATAAATGAACAACCAACCAACTAACTAAACACAATCTTAAACACAGGGAACAAACTGGTAGTTGCCATGGTGAAGTGGAGGTGGGGAGTTGGGTAAAATAGGTAAAGGGGATTAAGAGGTACAATTTTTCAGTTATAGAATAAATAAGACATGGAGATGAAAAGCACAGTATATGGAATAAAATCAGTAACATTGTAATAACATTGAATGGTGACAGATGGTCACTACACTTACTGTGGTGAGCACTGAGGAATATACAGAATTGTGAAATAACTATGTTGTGGACCTGAAATTAATTTATCATCATATGTCAACTATACTTCAATAATTTAAAAATTATAAATATTATAAAAGGATGGATGCTGAATTTGATCAAATTACATCTCAGCATATATGAAGATGATATAATTAAGTATTTTCCTTTTCATTAGTAACATGACTATATTAATACATTTTCTAATATTAAACTATACTTGCTGATATGACTTCCATTTGCATCTGTTTAACATGAGGTCTTTCATGAGTTTCCAGTTTATATTAAGGATTTCTACGTTTATAATCTTAAGTAAAAAGGTCCTTTTTTTCCTGTATGATATCTGATTTTGCTATCAGTGTTAAAATGCCTTCATACAAACAATATGGAAGGCCTCTTTCTATCTCTGTGTTCTAAAGCCCTTCAAAAAGCACCAAAACATACTAGGGTTACTTTAAAAAGTGGTAGAAAGGATAAAGGAAAACACACACACACACACACAAACACTGGGAAAAATGTGAGGGACTTGTATCATAGACAAAGAGCTGATTTCTATACTATATAAAGATTTCCAATATATTGATAAGAAAAAAATAGCCAGTAAGTTTAGTAGGTTGAAGGGCAAAGAACATAAATGGACAGTTAGTAGGAAAAAAAGTATAAATGTCTCTTAGATGTATGAAAAAATGCTCAACTGCATTAATAACATAAGAAGGCAACAGTCAGAAGACATTGGCAAGATAAAATAATATATATTTGAACAGGTTGGAAAAGTTTGGGGAAAGAGATAATCTTATTGTTGGTGGGAATATAAATTAGTATAATGTTGATGGAGAAGCTTGCAACAATCTAAAAAATGTAAAAATACACATGTCCATTTGTATCAGCAATTCCAATTCTATAAATTTTTTTTTTAATATTTTATTTATTTGACAGAGAGAAATCACAACTAGGCAGAGAGGCAGGCAGAGAGAGAGGAGGAAGCAGGCTCCCTGCGGAGCAGAGAGCCCGATGTGGGGCTCGATCCCAGGACCTTGGGATCATGACCTGAGCCGAAGGCAGAGGCTTTAACCCACTGAGCCACCCAGGCGCCCCTCCAATTCTATAAATTTATCCTACAGATGTATTCCTGCGTGTGTAACATCAAGTATTAAAATAGCTCAGAATTATTGAGTGCTCACTGTGTCGCACTGACTGTTCAAGCCCTTTACAAATATTAGCTAGTGTAAGTCTCCTAATAACTCTCTGAGGTAAGAATAATTTTCTTTTTTTTTTTTTACAGCTGAAGACACTAAGGTATAGGGAGGTAAAGTTACTTTTGTAAAATTAAATGTGGTAAGTACTGGATATGAATATAAAAGAAAGGTGGTCTAGCTCTAGTCTGCATGCTTTTTGCCAATATAATGTACTTCCTCTCAAAATATGCAAGGATATTGAATGTGGTATTGTATACAACAGCTATGTACCACTAACAGAGGTCTATTAATAGTAGACTCAATAAGGTACAATGCATACAAACAGTGGAATACACACAGCATTTATTTATTTATTTATTTGTCAGAGCGAGACAGAGCTCAAGCAGGAGGAGCAGCAGAGGGAGAGAGAGAAGCAGACTCCCCACTAAACTAGGAACCCAATGCTGGACTCGATTCCAGCACGCTGGGATCATGACCTGAGCTGAAGGCAAATGTTTGTAACTGTCTGAGCCACCTAGTCATCCCTATGTGCAGCATTTAAAAATAAAAAGAACAACAAAGTTCTTTTAGGAACTGATATGGAAGGATTTCTAACACAGATTACGTGAAGAGAGCAAACCGCAAAACAATGTGTACCTTATATTACCATATATGTAACAATAAAATAAAACATATTATACATACATAATCACATATGCATTTTCACTCATGGAGTATCTCCAGAAGGATACAAAATAAACTGCCAACCCCTGGTTACCTGGGAAGGGAAATGACTGGCTGGGAGACGTGAGTGGATGGGAACTTACTTTTTACTTTTGTACATTGTGCATTTATCCAGTCAATACAAATAAGTAAATTCAAATATAAAATGGAAGGTAAAAATTTAAAGAAAGAATGCCATTATCTACTTTTTGAAATTTATTTTATGTATATGTCTTTCACACAAGATTTTATTTTTTTAACCTTTTAAAAAGAAAAGAAGGACCAGGAGGAGGCCTGGAACAAACAGCTTAGAAGCCATGAAAACAAAGTTAAGGAAATATATGACACCATGAAATGTCCCAATGTCAGAATTATTGGGATCCCTGAGGTGGTGGACAAAGAGAGAAGACTAGAGTATATAGTTGAACAAATTCTGGATGAAAATTTCCCCAGTCTGGGGAATTGAATAAGCGTTCATGCCTTAGTGGCAGAAAGGTAACCCCCCATGATCAATGAATCTAGAAAGACCTCCAGACACTTAATTGTGAAATTCACGAACTATAATTTTAGACAAAAAGTCCTAAGGGCAGCTAGGGGGAAGAGATTCCTTATGTACAAAGGAGGTTCCATCAGAATAACATCAGATCTGTCCACAGACCTGGCAAGCTAGAAAGGGCTGGCAAGACATATTCAGGGCACTAAATGAGAAGAACATGCAGCCAAAAATACTTTATCCAGCAAGGCTGACATTCAAAATGGTTGGAGAGATAAAGAGCTTCCAAGACTGGCAAGGTTTAAAAGGGTATGTGACCACCAAGCCAGCAATACAAGAAATATTAAGGTGGCTTCTATAAAAGAAGAAAGAACCAAAGAGTGGACAGAGAATAAAAACTTACAGCGACAATCTATAGAAACAAGGACTTCACAGGCAACATGACGTCAATAAAAACTAACCTTTCCATAATCACCCTCAACCTGAATGGCCTAAATGCTCCCATAAATCGGCACAGGGTTGCAGACTGGATAAAACAACAGGATCCGTCCATATGCTGTCTACAAGAGACACATTTGGAACCTAAAGATACAACCAGATTGAAAATGAAGGGATGGAGAACCATCTTTCATGCCAATGGGCCTCAAAAGAAAGCTGGGGTAGCGATTCTCATATCAGATAAATTAGATTTTAAGCTAAAGACTGTATGTAGTCAGAGATAGAGAAGGACACTACATCATTCTTAAAGTGTCTATCCACCAAGAAGATCTCCCATCCAAGTACTAACCAGGCTCGACCCTGCTTAGCTTCCGAGATCAGACGAGATCGGGCGCGTTCAGGGTGGTATGGCCGTAGACTCCACCAAGAAGATCTAACAATTATAAATATTTAGGTCTCCAATATGGGAGCAGCCAACTACATAAGACAACTGTTAATCAAAATAAAGATTCATGGGAGCCTGGGTGGCTCAGTGGGTTAAGCCACTGCCTTCAGATCAGGTCATGATCTCAGGGTCCTGGGATCGAGTCCCGTGTCGGGCTCCCTGCTCAGTGGGGAGCCTGCTTCCCTCTCTCTCTCTCTCTGCCTACTTGTGATCTGTCTGTCAAATAAATAAATAAAATCTTTAAAAAATAATAAAGATTCATATTGATATGCATACATTAATTGTAGGGGATCTTAACATGCTACTCTCAGTATAGATCATCCAAGCAGAATATCAATAAAGAAACAAGGGCTTTGAATGACACATTGGACCAGATAGACTTCATAGATATATACAGAATATTCCACCCTAAAACAACAGAATACCCATTCTTCTCGAGCGCACATGGAACTTTCTCCAGAACAGAACACATACTGGGTTACAAATCAGGGCTCAACTGATACCAAAAGACTGAGATTATTCCCTGCATACTCAGACTACAATGCTTTGAAACTGCAACTCAACCACAAGGAAAATGTTTGGAAGGAATTCAAACCCTTGAAAGCTAAAGACCATCCTGCTCAAGAATGTTTGGATCAACAGGAAATCAAAGAACTTAAACAATTCATGGAAACCAATGAGAATGAACACACATCAGTCCTAAACCTATGGGATATGGCAAAGGCAGTCCTAAGGGGGAAATACATAGACATACATCCAAGACTCCCTCAAAAAAATTGAAAAATCCCAAATATACCGCTCTCTTTACACCTTAATGAACTGGAAAATCAACAACAAATTAAGCCAACCCCACACACAAGAAGGGAAATAATCAAGAATAGAGCAGAGACCAATGAGTTAGAAACTAGAGATACAATAGAACACATCAATAAAACTAGAAGCTGGTTCTTTAAAAGAATTAATAAGATCAATAAGCCACTGGCCAAACTAATTCAAAAGTAAAGATAGAGGACCCAAATTAATAAAATTATGAATGAAAGGGGAGAGATCGCAATTAACACCAAAAAAATAGAAACAATCATCAGAAATTATTATCAACATTTATATGCCAATTAGTTAAGCAACCAAGAAGAAATGGATACATTTCTGGAAACCTATAAACTACCAAGACTGAAACGGAAGAAACTGACAACCTGAGTAGACCAATATCTACTAAAGATTGAAGCAGTGATCAAAACCTCCCAAAAAACAAGAGCCCAGGACCTGACAGATTCCCTGGGGAATTCTACCAAACATTCAAAGAAGAAATAATACCTATTCTTTTGAAGCTGTTTCACAAAATAGAAACAGAGGGAAAACTTCCAGACTCTTTCTATGAAGCCAGCATTACCTTGATCCCCAAACCAGGTAAAGACCCCATCAAAAAGGAGAATTTCAGACCAATATCCCTGATGAATATGGATGCCAAGATTCTCAACAAGATCCTAGCTAATAGGATAGAACACTACATTAAAAAGATTATCCACCATGACCAGGTGGGATTTATCCCTGGGATGCAATGGCGGTTCAAGATTCACAAATCAATCAATATGATAGAACAAATAATTAACAGAAGAGAGAAGAACCACATGGTCCTCTCAATTGAGGCAGAAGAAGCATTTGACAAAATCTGGCATCCATTTCTGATTTAAACTCTTCAAAGTATAGGGATAGAGGGAACATTCCTCAATTTTATAAAATCTATCTATGAAAAACTCACAGCGAATATCATTCTCAATGGGGACAAGTTGACAGCCTTCCCTTTGAGATCAGGAATATGACAAAGATACCCACTCTCGCCACTCTTGTTCAACATAGTACTACAAGTCCTAGCAACAACAATCAGATAACAAAAAGAAATAAAAGGTATTCAAATTGGCAAAGAAGAAGTCAAACTATCTTTGCAGATGATATGATATTTTATATGGAAAACCCAAAAGACTCCACCCCTAAACTACTAGAACTCATAAAGCAATTCGGTAATATGGCAGGATACAAAATCAATGCACAGGAATCAGCTGCTTTCTTATTCACTAACAATGAAAATACAGAAAGGGATATTAGTTACTGTAGCACCAAGAACCATAAGATACCTGGGAATAAACCTAACCAAAGAGGTAAAGGATCTGTATTCAAGGAACTACAGAACACTCATGAAAGAAACTGAAGAGGACACAAAAAGATGGAAAAACCTTCCATGCTCATGGATTGGAAGAATAAACATTGTTAAAATGTCTATACTGCCCAGAGCAATCTATACTCTCAATGCCATCCCGACCAAAACTCCACTGGCATTTTTCAAAGTGCTGGAACAAACAATCCTAGAATTTGTATGGAACCAGAAAAGTCTCCAAATTGCTAAGGAAATGTTGAAAAAGAAAAACAAAACTGGGGCCATCACATTGGCTGATTTCAAGCTTTACTACAAAGCTGTGATCACCAAGACAGTATGGTACTGGTACAAAAACAGACAAACAAGTGGAACAGAGTAGAGTCCAGATATGGACCTGCAAGTCTTTGGTCAAATAATCTTCAACAAAGCTGGAAAAAATGTCCAGTGAAAAAGACAGTCTCTTCAATAAATGGTGCTGGGAAAATTGGACAGCTATGTATAGAAGAATGAAACTTGACCATTTTCTTACACCATACACAAAGATAAACTTGAAATGGATACAAGACCACAGGGTGAGGCAGAAATCTGTCAAAATCCTAGAGAACATAGACACTAACCTCTTCGACACTGGCCACAGCAACTTCTTTCAACACATGTCTCCAAAGGCAAAGGAAACAAGAGCGAAAATGAACTTTTGGGACTTCATCAAGATCAAAATCTTCCACACAGCAAAGGAAACCGTCAACAAAACAAAGAGGCAACCCACGGAGTGGAAGAAGACATTTGTAAATGACACAATAGACAAAGGGCTGATAGTCAAGATCTATAAAGAACTCCTCAAACTCAACACTCAAAAAACAGATAATTGCGTCAAAAAATGGGCAGAAGACATGAACAGGCACTGCTCCAAATAAGACATAAAAATGGCTAACAGACACATGAAAAAATGTTCATCATCATTAGCCATCAGGGAGATTCAAATCAAAACCACAGTGAGATACTACCATACACCAGTTAGAACGGCCAAAATTAACAAGACAGTAAACAACAAGTGTTGGAGAGGATTCAGAAAAAGGGGAACCCTCCTACATTGTTGGTGGGAATATCAGCTGGTGCAGCCACTCTGGAAAATAGCATGGAGGTTCCTCAAAAAGTTGAAAATAGAGCTACCCTATGAACCAGCAATAGCACTACTGGGTATTTAACCTGAAGATACAAATGTGATCTGAAGGGGCACGTGCACCTGAATGTTTATAGCAGCAATGTCCACAATAGCCAAACTATGGAAAGAACCTAGATATCCATCAATAGATGAATGGATAAAGAAGATGTGGTATATATACACAATGGAATACTATGCAGCCATCGAAAGAAATGAAATCTTGCATTTCAGCCGGAACCACCATCTTCCAGTAATTTGCCAAAATGACCAACGCAAAGGGAAAGAGGAGGGGTACCCGTTACATGTTCTCTAGGCCTTTTAGAAAACATGGAGTTGTTCCTTTGGCCACATACATGCGAATCTACAAGAAAGGTGGTATTGTGGACATCAAGGGAATGGGCACTGTTCAAAAGGGAATGCCCCACAAATGTTACCATGGCAAAACTGGAAGAGTCAGCATGCTGTTAGCATTGTTGTAAACAAACAAGTTAAGGGCAAGATTCTTGCCAAGAGAATTAATGTATGCATTGAGCATATTAAACATTCAAAGAGCCAAGATAGCTTCCTGAAGCATGTAAAGGAAAATGATCAGAAAAAGAAGGAAGCCAAAGAGAAAGGTACTTGGGTTCAACTGAAGTGTCAGCCTGCTCCACCCAGAGAAGCACATTTCATGAGAACCAATGGAAAGGAGCCCGAACTGCTGGAACCCATTCCCTATGAATTCATGGCATGATAAATATAAAGAAAATAAAAGACCTCAAAACTGTAAAAAAAAAAAAAAGAAAAAAAGAAATGAAATCTTGCCATTTGCAATGACCTGGATGGAACTAGAGGGTATTATGCTGAGTGAAATAAGTCAATCAGAGAAAGACAATTATCAATATTATCTCTCTGATATGAGGAATTTGAGAGACAGGGCGGGGGGTTTGGAGGGTAGGGAAGGAAAAAAATGAAAGAAGACGGGATTGGAGGGAGACAAACCATCAGAGACTCTTAATCTCACAAAACAAACTGAGGGTTTGCTGGGGTTGGGGGGGTAGGGATAGTGTTGTTGGGTTATGGACATTGGGGAGGGTATGAGCCATGTTGAGTGCTGTGAAATGTGTAAGCCTGATGATTCACAAACCTGTACCCCTAGGGAAAATAATACATGATATGTTAATAAAAATAATTCAAAAAATTAAAAATAAAGCTACCCTATAACCCTGCAATTGTACTACTGGGTATTTACCCCAAGGATACAGATGTAATGAAAAGAAGGCCATAAGTACCCCAATGTTCATAGCAGCAATGGCCACAAACATCAAACTGTGGAAAGAGTCAAGATGCCCTTCAACAGATGAATGGATAAAGAAGATATGGTCCATATATACAATGGAATATTATGCTTCCATCAGAAAGGATGAGTACTCAACTTTCGTATCAACATGGACGGGACTGAAAATTATGCTGACTGAGATAAGTGAAGCACAGAGAGTCAATTATCAAATGGTTTCACTTACTTGTGGAGCATAAGGAATAAGGAGCATAAGGAATAGGAGCAGGAAAGGAAAAGTGAATTGGGGGAAATCGGAAGGAGAGACGAAGCATGAGAGACTGTGGACTCTGAGAAACAAAACTGAGGGTTTTGGAGGGGAGAAGGGTGGGGAGATGGGGTGAGCCTGGTGGTGAGTATTAAGGAGGGCAAGTATTGCATGGAGCACTGGGTGTTGTTCATAAACAATGAATTCTGGAACACTGAAAAAAAATTTTTTTAAAGATTTATTTATTTATTTGCGAGGGAGAGAGAGAGAGAGAGAGCAAGTGCACAAGCCCAAGGCGTTAGGGCAGAGAGAGAGAGAATAAGTCTCCCCTACTGAGCAGGGAGCCTCATCTGGGGCTCGATCCCAGGACCCTGGGATCATGACCTGAGCCCAAGGCAGACACTTAACCGACTGAACCACCCAGGAGCCCCACAAGATTTTTACTTGAAGAAATTATTCCATAGCTACAGGTTTGAAAAGCACTGGAGCCCAGAATGACTAATAAAACCCTTATGTTCACAGTAAATATGTAAGAATTAAAATTTATAGAAAATATTTTGTCATACCTGATATGTGCATTACAGTATCTTTTGGCATACTCGGTCCACGTTCCAAATTTTTGTGGAAAGAGAGCTTCAATCTGCATGAAAAGCTGTAACAATACAAGTGTTCTCAATATGTAGCAGTATTTTCAAGTAAATATTATTACTATGATAAATCTAGTTAAAAAAATGGCAAATTGTAAAGTCTCCGCCTTTTCCTCCATCCACCCATCTCTGCCATCCTATTCTTCAAGGGTAACTATTATACTTTTCTCTAGTATACATTTAAATATTTTGCATGCCTACATAGGGATATGTATATATTCTCTTTTATTCACATGAGGATGATATTATACATATAAAACTAGGATTCTGTCCCCTAAAATATGTCTTAGACATCATTAGAGTACATCTATTCTTACTTAGTTTTGAAAAGTACCTAAGCAATGGTATTACTATAATAAAGCACCATTTAAAGACTTATGGCACCCACTATTACACAGAAGTACTATAAGATATTTAAACAGTCTCTTGATCATGGCCATATAGGGTATTCCTAGCTTTTATACAATTATAAAAGTTAATAACTTCAGGTAAGTCTATGGGGGTGCATGTGTGCATTCATATATATGTAGGCGTAGGTATATGTATCTACATCTCATCTATCAATCATTTATCTATTTATCCATCCATCCACCCACCCACTCACCCACCCAGCAATCTGTATTTCCATCAGATGAGTCTGTAGGATATATTTTCAGAAATGAAATGAGAGGTTTAAAATATATGCTTTTTGAAGTTTGAAGGATGCTACTGTGCTATACTGTAAAAAGCAGGTCCCAGCAATAGCATCATGAAATCTTTTCATTTTTATAACTTGAGAGGTTGCACATAGTAGTGTCTCACTGTTATTTTAGTATAGTTTTTTTGACAGAGCTGCTTTAGAGAGAAACAATTCATATACCACTTTCATTATTCACACTTGTAAAGTGTACAATTCAATGGCTCTTAGTATAGTCACAAAATGCCTCAATCACCACTATCTAATTCTTAAATATTTTTATCACAACAGGAACTCCATACCCATCACTAGTCATTTCCCATTCTCCCTCTCCATCACTCTGGAAATCACTAATCTGATTCCTATTTCCATTACTTTGCCTTTTTGAATATTTCACATAAACAGAATCATGCAATATGTAGCCTCTGTGTCTGACTTCATTCACTTAGCATAATGGTTTGAAGGTTCACCCATGCTGTAGAATGTATCAGTATTTCATTCCTTTTTATAGTGGCATTTTCATTATCCATTCATTAGTTACGGACACTGGCTTCTTTCTCCTTTTGGATATTATAAATAATGCTACTATGAACATCTGTATATAGTATTTTTGTGAACGTATGTTTTCAGTTCTTTGTGTACAAACTTAAAAATGGAATTCTATATCTTTTGGTAACTCTATTTTTAACTTTTTAAGTAATTGCCAGTGTGTTTTCCAAGGACTGAAATTTATAGCTATATATGTCTCCATTAAAAAAGAAAAAAGATCTCAAAACAATTATCTAACTTTCCACCTAAAACACTGGGAAAGAAAGAGTACACAAAACGCAAAACAGACAGAAGGAATAACATAATAAAGACTAGAATGGAAATAAACAACATAGAGAATGGAAAAGCAACAGAAAAAATAATCAATGAACCCAAATAATTGGTTTTGGAAAGAGCAAGAAAATTGACAAAATTTTAGCTTAGACTAACCAAATTAAAAAAGGGACAGAGAAAAGACTCAAGTTGCCAAAGTCAGAAATAAAAGAGGGGACATTACTATCAACCTCATAGAAATACCAAGGATTATAAGGGAATATTATGAACAACTGTATGCTAATAATTTAGATACCTTAGATAAAGTGGAAAAAGACATAAAGTGTCAAAATGACTCAACAAGAAATATACAATCTGAATAGACATATATTCAGTGAAGAAACTGATTAGTTTAAAAACTATCCACAAAGAAAAACTCAGGCCCAGATGGCTTATCTACTAAATTCTACCAAACACTTAAAAAAGAAGTAATACCGGGGCACCTGGGTGGCTCAGTGGGTTAAAGCCTCTGCCTTTGGCTCGGGTCATGATCCCAGGGTCCTGGGATCGAGCCCCGCATCGGGCTCTCTGCTCCGCGGGGAGCCTGCTTCCTCCTCTCTCTCTGCCTGCCTCTCTGCCTACTGTGGTTTCTCTCTGTCAAATAAATAAAATATTAAAAAAAAAAAAAAGAAGTAATACCAATGTTTCACAAACTCCTCTTGGAAAAGGAAAGAATACTTCCCACTCACTCTGTGAAACCAGTATTGCCTTGTTACCAAAAACAAAGATAAAACAATAAAACTACAGATCACTCTTGTGAATATACACACAAAAATCATCAACAAGGGGCGCCTGGGTGGCTCAGTGGGTTAAGCCGCTGCCTTCGGCTCAGGTCGTGATCTCAGGGTCCTGGGATTGAGTCCCGCATCGGGCTCTCTGCTCGGCGGGGAGCCTGCTTCTATCTCTCTCTGCCTGTCTCTCTGCCTTGTTGTGATTTCTCTCTGTCAAATAAATAAACAAAATCTTAAAAAAAAAAAATCATCAACAAAATAGAGCAAAGTGAATTCAGAAACAAATAAAAAGAATGACATACAGTCAAGAGAGATTGATCATGGAATGTAAGGTTGGTTTAACATGTGAAAATGAATGAACATAATATACCCTATCAATAGCTATCTCCCACAGTTTGTTTACTAATCAGTAATAAAAATGGCTATTGTATGTTGAGTGTGTACCATGCTCCAGGGCACAGAGAAAGATACTTTCAAACAAGTATATCCTTTAACACTTAAAACCCTGCAAGACAAAAAGTATGTTTTTTTCTATGACTCAGTGTCCATTAACGGAAAGGGCTTCTCTAAGGTTACAGTGACCCTTACAGACTCATAAGAATTTCATCCACCATTTCTTCTTCCCAACCCTTTAACTACTCCATACTCTACATAGCTCTTAGAGTGAGACTTTGTGCTCAGTGTGGAGCCCTAAGCAGGGCTCATCCCACAAACCTGAAATCATGACCTGAGCCAATACCAAGAGTCCAATGCTTACCGGACTGAGCCACCCAGGTACCCCTCAAACATGCATCTTGAAGTAAAGGGGAAACAGAAAGAAGTTCTGTAATGCAAGTGCTAAGATACAAAATGGATTAAATTCCAATCCTAAGGAGCTTATAATGTCAAAGAAACTGGATAAATGAAGACTAAGAGCGTATGAGAATCACAAGAAAACAAATGTGATTAATATTACACATGTATACTAAATATGAAAACCTTATACTGAAAGTAAAAACTACTTTTCTTGGGGTGCCTGGGTGGCTCAGTGGGTTAAAGCCTCTGCCTTCAGCTCAGATCATGATCCCAGGGTCCTGGGATCGAGCCCCACATCGGGCTCTCTGCTCTCTGCTTCCTCCTCTCTCTCGCTGTCTGCCTCTCTGCCTAGCTGTGATTTCTGTCAAATAAATAAAATATTAAAACAAAAACAAAAAACAAACAAAAAGAAAACTACTTTTCTTATACATGCACAAGCACAGGTAAGGTTCACATGTAAACAGAGAAAACAATCATAGTAAAAGATGTATTTAATCATTAATAACCATCTAGAAATTCCCAGTGATTTTGGGGGGGTGGGTGAGAGATTCTTTTTTTAAGCCAAAATTTAAGGATTTTAATACCTCTTCAGGTCGTCCCAAAGCTGGAGTTCCTGTAAGAAGAATGGCTCGTTTGGCTTTCTGTACTATTGGCAATAGAATCTTGCTGCGGGCTGCATTCCTGGACTTCATGTAGTGTGATTCATCCACTATAACTACTTTGAACTTCTGAGTATTCAATGCATCTATCAGAGTCTCTGCATCTGTGGTTAAAAGACCATAACCCAGAACTGTCACTTTGCCAGTCGATATTCTCCTAGAAAGAAAAAAATATCTATGTAATTTAAAAATATTAATCAAGTAATCAAGTTATCAGAACACAACTCTTTGGGAGAAGGAAAATAAAGAAAATAAGGGGAAAAGTAAAAGAGATGGTATTACACTGCTAAAACTAAAATTCTCTTAAGATTTGACAGTTTTCAGGTATGATTAACCAGAATCTAAAATTTAAAGTTTTGGTTAACCAAAACTAAATATTGGTTAAATGCTCTTTGGAAGAGTTTGACATCCACAAAGCCACATTTTACTAGGATAAGGACATTATTCTCTAAGAATATTTATTTCTAGAATCATGGATAAAAGGGATACTTAAATATTAGCTGACCATTCATTGAAGGCTTCCCACAAAGAGGATAGCAGTATTTTTCAAGCCTAGTGCTACTGGAATTTTGAAGACAATACTTAGTATTGCAGGGCTGTCCAGCGCACTGCAAGGCATTTCGTATTCCTGGACTGTCACATTAAAGGCCAGCAGAGTGCTTGAAATTGTGACAACAAAATTCACTCGCTGAGGGGTGATCCAAAGCATGGGAATGAGGAGAGGAGGATACAACTTTATGCAAACAAACATTGGCCTAAAGAGACTGCTCATATTTTGAACTACTTAATTATTCCATATATCTATAGTATTTTTTCTCAGACTGTAATGAAACTATTCATGTACATATTTATCTCCTTTGTTACCTCATAAAACTGATGAGACAAAGAATGTGTCTTACTCGTCTTTGTATATATAGTGCTAGGCTCCTAATCAGTTTGTAGAATGAAATAACTAGATAAATAAATGCATTAATAATAAAACACATTACGTTTGGATTTTCTGTATCACCAGTAAAAATATAAAGGCTAGAGTCAATCTTCTGCAGTTCTGTACCCTTTAAGAGAAATGGCAGAGCTCCTAAATAGTACACCATAACAATATAACAATTGCATTCAAAAATTTTTAAATTTATTTATTTTTAAAATTTTAATTCCAGTGTAGTTCACATACAGTGTTATATTAGTTTCAGGTATACAATATAGTGATTCAACAAGTAACCATCAAGGTACGAGTACTCTTAATCACCATCACTTATTTCATTCATCCACTCCAACCTACCTCCCCTCTGATAAGCTTCTGTTTTTTCTCTACAGGTAAGAGTCCATTTCTTGGTTTGTCTCCTTTTTCTCTCTTTGTTCATTTGTTTTGTTTCTTAAATATCACATACAAGTGAGATCACTGATACTTGTCTTTCTCTGATTGGCTTATTTCACTTAGTATTATAATCTATAACACTGCAGGTTGGTATAAATGCAAGATTTCATTCTTTTTTATAGCGAAACAGTATCCCATTGTATGTGCACATATATATATACACCACACCTTCTTCATCCATTCATCCATCAGTTGGCACTTGGGCTGATTCCATAATTTGGGTATTGTAAATAATCCTGCAATAAACTAGGAGTGCATATATCCTTTAGAATTAGTGTTTTCATATTCTTAGGGGAAATACCCAGTAGTGCAATCATATGGTAGTTCTATTTTTTTTTATTTATTTAAATTCAACTTAGTTAACATATAGTATTGGTTTTAGGAATAGACTTTATTGATTTATCACTTATATATAACACCCAGGGCTCCTCCAAAAAGTGTCCTCTTTAATGCCTATTATCTATTTATCACATCCTCCCAACTATCTCCCCTCCTTCAAGCCTCAGTTTCTTCTCTGTATTTAAGAGTCTTTTATGGTTTGCTCCTTAATCTGTTCTCTTATTTTGTTTTTCCTTCCCTTCCTCCATGGTCATATGTCCTGTTCCTTAAGTTCCACATATGAGCGAAATCATACAGTATTTTTTCCTCTGACTCATTTTGCTTACCATAATATACTCTAGTTCTTGCTACGTTATTGCAAATGGCAACATTTCATTCTTTTAGATTGCTGAGTAATATTCTAGTGTTTATACATACCACATCCTCTTTATCCTTTCATCAGTCAATGGACATTTGGGCTCTTTCCATAATTTGGATATTTTTGATAGTGCTATTGTAAAGTTAGGGTGCATGTGCTCCTTTCAATTAGCATTTTCATATCCTTGGATAAATCCCTAGTAGTGCAATTGCTGGGTTGTAGGGTAATTCTGTCTTTAACCTTTTGAGGAACCTCCATACTGCTTTCCAGAATGGTTACACCAGTTTTCATTCTCACCAACAGTACAAAAGTGTTCCCCTGTCTCTGCATCTTCACCAACATCTGTTATTTCCTGAGTTGTTTATTTTAGCCATTCTGACAGGTGTGAGGGTGGTATCTCATTGTGGTTTTGATTTGTATTTTCCTGATGGCGAGTGATGTTGAGCATTTTTTCATGTGTCTATTAGCCATCTGGATGTTTTCTATGGAAAAGTGTCTATTCATGTCTTCTACCCAATTCTTAACTGCCAATTATTTGTTTTTTTGGGTACTGAGTTTGGTAAGTTCTTTAGAGATTTTAGATACTAGGCCTTTATCAGATATGTCATTTGCAAATATCTTTTTCCGTTCCATCAGTTGTCTTTTAGTTTTTTTAATTGTTTCCTTTGCTCTACAGAAGTTTTTACTCTTTTGCTGTGCAGAGCTATTTATAAAACCAGCTGAACCAGTACTATAGTGAAAAACAGTGGTGAGAGTGTACATCCCTGCTGAATTCCTAACCTTAGGGGCAAATCTCTCACTTTTTTCCCACTGAGGATGATATTACCTGTGGGTCTTTTGTATATGGACTTTATGATCCTGAGGTAGTTCCTTCTATCCCTACTCTCTTGAGGATTTTTATCAAGAAAGGATGCTATATTTTGTCGAGTACTTTTTCTGCACCTATTGAGAAGACATACGGTTCTTATTCTTTATTAATATAATCCCATTGATTGATTTGCGGATATTGAACCACCTATGCAGCCTAGAAATAAATCACCCTTGATTATGGTGAATATGTACTGTTGGATTCAGTTAGCTCGTATCTTGTTGAGAATTTTTGCATCCATGCTCATCAGGGATACTGGTCTGTAATTCTCCTTTTTAGTGGGGTCTTTGTCTTGTTTGAGATCAAGGTGCGTCTACGGCCATACCACCCTGAACGCGCCCGATCTCGTCTGATCTCGGAAGCTAAGCAGGGTCGGGCCTGGTTAGTACTTGGATGGGAGATCAAGGTGACGCTGGCCTCATTTAATGAGTTTGGAGGTTTCCCTCCATTTCTATTTTTTGGAACAGCTTCGGAAGCATAGGAATTAATTCTTTAAATGTTTGGTAGAATTCCCAGGGAAGCCATCCAGCCGTGGACTCTTGTTTGTTGGGAGATTTCTGATTACTGATTCAATTTCTTTCCTGGTTAAGAGTCTATTCAAATTTTCTATTTCTTCCTGCTTCAGTTTTGGCAGTTTTTATGTTTCTCGGAATGTGTCCATATCTTGCAGATTACTCAATTTTTTGGCATATAATTGCTTGCAATAGTCTCTTATAATTGTTTCTATTTCTGAGGTTTGCTTGTGATCTCTCTTCTTTCATTCGTGTTTTTTTTTATTTGGGTCCACTCTCTTTTCTTTTTGATAACTCTGGGTAGGTGTTTCTCAATTTTGTTAATTCTTTCAAAGAACCAGCTTCTATTTTCATTGATCTGTTCTACTGTTTTTTTAAAATTTCTATACCATTTATTTATGTTCTAATCTTTATTATTTCCCTTAATTATTTCCCCCAGCATTATTTGCTGTTCTTTTTCCATCTCCTTTAAATGTAAGGTTAGGTTGTGTATTTGAGGCTTTTCTTGCATCTTGAGCAAGACATGTATTGCTATATACTTCCCTCTTAGGACTGCCTTTGCTGATCCCAAAGATTTTGGACTGTCATGTTTTCATTTTTATTTGCTTCCATGTATTTTTAAATTTTTCCTTTAATTTCCTGGTTAACCCATTCATTCTTTAGTAGGATGTACTTTAACCTTCATATATATGTGGTCTTTGCAAATTTTTTCTTGTGGTCAAAAAGTTTCATAGCATTGTCGTCTGAAATACCATGTTTATGATCTCAATTTTTTTATACCCACTAAGGCCTGAGCTGTGACCCAATATGTGATCTGTCCTGGAGAATGTTCCATGTGCACGGAAAAAGAATGTGTATTCTGCTGCTTTAGGATGAATGCTCTGAATATGTCTGTTAAGTCCATCTGGTCCAGTGTGTCATTCAAAGCCCTTGTTTACTTACTGGTTTTCTGCTTAGATGATCTATCTGTCGCTTTCAGTGCTGTGTTAAAGTCCTCTACTATTATTATATTATCAATGAGTTTAAGTTTGTTATTAACTGATTTTATAACTGGCTGCACTAAGTTGGGGGCAAAAATATTTACAATTGTTAGATCTTCTTGTTGGATAGACCCCTGTATTATGTGATACAGTGTCCTTCTTCATCTCTTGTTACAGTAATTGGTTTAAAATCTAATTTGTCTGATATGAGTGGCTACTCCTGCTTTCTTTTGATGTCCATTAGTATGGTAGATGGTTCTCCATCCCCTCACTTTCCATCTAGAGGTGTCTTATGTCTAAAATGAGTGTCTTGTAAGCAGCATATCAATGGTCATGTTTTTTTAATCACTCTGATACCCTATGTGTTCTTATTGGAGCATTAAGTCCATTTAAATTCAGAGTAGTTATTAGAGATATGAATTTAATGCCATCATATTATATAAAATTATGAGTTATATATAAACCTTGCGTATTAACCAAGAACTTGGAAGGCAAAATCTGCCATTGCTGCAGACAATAAAAACTCACAAGCTTCATATTAATTTTCAACCCCCAAATTGCCAGTTTTAAGTATATTTAAAGCACATATGAAATAGATATATTACACAAATCTTCAAAAGTATGTATATTTCTGTTTACTTTTAAATTATATCCTAAAGGAATTTAACATCAAATATACTGTTGGGTTTTAGATAAATAATTCATTTAAAAATCTTTCATAATTTAATTATCATCATTATTAAATTACATTTAAAAATATAAAATAAAATTCTCCACACTATTCTCTTATTTCTAAATTATGACTTACATGTTATACTTTATTCCAAACATCAGTATATAATAAATACATGCAAGGCTTTTTTTACCCGCTTAATGATCAAAAAGTTATTCTTACCCCACATCAGTTTTATTCTGAATAACATTGATACCTTCTGGACCCAGCTCTGGGATCCATTTCTCTATTTCTTCTGCCCAAGGATATCTCAGAGATGAAGGGACCACTATTAAAAGAGGCCATTCTTCCTTATAGAAGTAAGCAATTGCTATTGCCTGGATTGTCTTTCCTAGACCCATCTAAAATAAAAAATAAATTTAAAAATACATAAATACTTAAGTAAATAAATAAATGCTGAAATATTCTTAATGAAAATATTAATCAAATATTTACTTAAGAGTATTACCATCAAAATAATTTTCTAATGTAAAATTAATTGAATCACACAGTTAATAAAAAGCACAAGATTATGATGATCTTTAAAATTCATGAAGCAAACTATGTTATTTTCTAACCATTTGTGACTGGACTTAGAGACAAAATAACCTGTTATTTAAAATATTAGTTATACTGAATTTATATAACTTAATTTTATAAAGATGTATATGACCATTTCTAAGTTCGTATCTTAGAGAGAACAAGGATAAATACCTTACCTATACATCACAATATCATGTTACTTTAAAGCTAGAGTAAGCCCTACATCATGCACATTTTACAAAAGAAAGAAGCATAGAGTGGTTAAATTCTCTATTCAACCTAACAGTTAACTGAATGCAAAACTATTGTGAGAGCCGAGGTCTCTGGTGTCTTCCCACTTAATTGTTTTCACGCTTATATCATAATGTCCCATTTCTAAGCATTACCCATTTAAAAAGTAGTTACTAAATGAATGTTTTTAGTGGTTTTGTTCTTCACAGCCAGAATCTGAAGGCGACCCAAACATTCTTCAACTGGTACATGGATAAAAACTGGGGTATATCCATGTAATAGAATACTATTTATCAACGAAAAGGGAGCAAACTATTGCTATATACAACAACACGAGTGAAACCCGTCATTTTGCTAAATGAAAGAAGTCAAACTCAAAAGCCACATACCATATGATTCCATGTTTATGTTATACAGAAAACACATCAGAGTCAAGGAGTGGGAGGAGAGCAGCAAGAAGGAACTTTTGGGATGATGGGGCTGCTTTGTATTTTGATTGTGATGACAGTTACATGTCTGTACGCATTTGTCAAGTTATAGAATTGCTCATTTTTAAAAAAAGATTTTATTTATTTATTTGACAGAGATTATAAGGAGGCAGAGAGGCAGGCGGGGGTGGGGGGCAAGCTCCCAGCCAAGCAGAGAGCCCGATGCAGGGCTTGATCCCAGGACCCTGAGATCATGACCTGAGCCGAAGGCAAAGGCTTTAACCTACTGAGCCACCCAGGTGCCCTGAGAATTGCTCATTTTTAAAATAAATTAACCTAAGAGAGTGATTGCACCTCAAAACACAGACTTTAAAAAAAAGGTAGTTATTTTTGTGGACATAAGAAAAAGAAAGACTAAAAGATGTAAGTACTCCTAACTTGATGTTTCAAAGAGAAAAAAGATATAGATACCTAAAACAGTTAATTTAAAATGAGTTTTAAATGCTGAGCAAAATTAAAGAAAAGACAAATAGGAAGTTTGGGGTTTTAGCAAGTCTCTACTAAGAAAATCTTGTTTTACATATTTTTTGTTAAACTACATTGTTAATAAACAATGACAAAAGAAATCCTAGAATATTCAAGCAAGTTAACATTTATATCTGTCACACTCAGAAAGAGAAAACTAGTGTGAGTTACTTAGGAAGATGTTCTTTTGATTGGAATAAAGACCGTCAAATGGAGACAAGGTAAATGAAATGTAGGAAGTGACTTTATTTCTGACCTGGTGTTCAGTAAGTACTCAGATATTTGAATCCATGAGTGAATTAATGAGTAAATAACGATCAAGGTCATTAAATTCTGTGGGACAGGCAAAACCCAGGCCCAGAAAAAATAGGAAGGAATACTGAAAAGGTTTTAGTGCAAAAGCAGTATTATTAACCAACATTTCAAAGCTCTGAGGCAAATCACATTCAAAAATAGAATCAAAGCAGGGGCGTTTGGGTAGCTGGGTGATTCAGTCAGTTTAGCATCTGACTGTTGATTTTAGCTCAGGTCATGATCTCAGGGTTGTAAGAGTGAGCCCCGAGTTGGGCTCTGTGCTGGGTGTGGAGCCTGCTTAAGATCTTCTCTCCCTCTACCCCCCCCCCAAAAAGAGTCAATGCTAAATCTAAAACCTTTAATGTATACAAATAACCTAAGTGTCCATCAGTGGTTGGACTGATAAAGAAGTCACTTATTTATAAACAATGGAATATTATTTAACAAAAAAGGAAATCCTGCCATTTGGCACAACCTGAATGGAGTGCGAAGACATTATGCTAAGTGAAATAAGCCTGACAGAGAACAACAGATACTGCATGGTATCATGTATACATAGAATCTTTGGACAAAAAAGAAAAAAAGTACCAAACTCACAGTAACAGGGAGCAAAAAAAAGTGGTTACGGGGCTAAGGGATAGGGAGAATAGGGAGAGGTTGGTAAAAGGGTACAAACTTTCAGCTATAAGATGAATAAGGTCTGAGGACCTGATGGAAAGTATTGTGACTACTGTTGATAACACAGTGTTGCATGATTGAAGTTTGGTGGGATGGTGGTACTAGGATGTTCTCAACAAAACAAAACGAAATAAAATGAAAAACCCATAAAAGTATAAGATATGTGAGATGACTGGTGTGTTAAATACAGGGGGAAATCCCTTCACACTGTACACATGTGTCAGGTCAACATGATGTGTACTTTCTAGGTCTTGAAATTTGTTTTTCTGCTATACCTCAATAAGCCTAAAATTATGAAAAATACTGGATATGTAAGTTTTTAATATTGAAACAAGATCCATTTGCAGATAAAAATCGTTTCCTATCTAGGGTCTGAAGAATAGAATTCTGGTTAAATTAGGCAGGGCTTGGTAACCAGGTAAGGTAACTTAGGAATATAGACACACACACACACACACACACACACACACACAGCCTACATACTTTATTACAAAATTAAATCATTTTACAGCCTAATATTCTGTATCTCTTTCTAAGGAAAAGCATATAACACCAAACTTTAGGCCGACACAGCCAAATTAAAGATTTATCTGATAATAGACCTAACCCTAAGAGAAATAAATATACATAACTTAGTTCTATAAAACCAAACCTAAGAGCAATTATGTACCAACATCTGATATAATGACTGGTATATTTTCTTGTCCTCAAAAGCCCACCAATCCTCATAGCTAAACCCAGTTAAACATCACTAGATCTGGCACCAATATGATTCCAAGGCAGCTGGAATTCATAAATTACAGATGTTTCCTAGCTTGCTTATACCCAACAACTATGATAAAGGAGCACAATTCCAGGAACCGAGCCATGGTCAATTCTACGTCTGTAGACTATAACACCAAGTAACTCTCTGCCATAGCTATGATTACCTGGCTTTGCTTCCTGCAACAGGTTCATAGATCATTTTCTTCACTTCTGTTTCTCTGGAAATAGGGATGTGTTTGATACCCTTATTTTCTGGAAAGTAGAAGTCTTTGCGCCTCAGATTCTATCACCAGATCCTCATCTTTTGCTAGCTGCTAAGTTTACTTGGTGCCTGTCTACCTAGAGTATTGTGTACTTTATGTAGTAGAACTAACAGTGTTCTCTGTGGTAACCTGCCAGTCACCTTAATTAAATTTCCTATTATTGTTTGCTACTGATATCAGGGACACAGGTCTTCAACAGGGATACATGGAAGTAAGAACTGAAATAACAGGTAGGAAAAAAGTTGGGGAAAGAGAAGTTATGGATTGAGAAAAGAAGAGAGCGGGAACTGGCATAAATACAGGAAAGAATAAGAATAATCAAGATCTGCTGGGGGCGCCTGGGTGGCTCAGTGGGTTAAAGCCTCTGCCTTTGGCTCAGGTCATGATCCCAGGGTCCTGGAATCAAGCCCAGCATCAGGCTCTCTTCTCAGCAGGAAGCCTGCTTCTCTTCCTCTCTCTCTCTGCCTACTTGTGATCTCTGTCAAATAAATAAATAAAATCTTAAAAAAAAAAATCTGCTGAAAAGCAAATCTTATTAGAAGTTTGAATTTATTTTTATCTTCTAGTTCCCTAAACCTGCTTTCTTGTATATCTGCTATATTACACCAAATGACTAAGTATTTAATTCCAGATATGTCATTTTTCAGCTCTAAAATAAGTATTAGAATCTTTTGAAATATATTTTTAGATTCTTTTTAGTAGATTAAATTCTCTATGAAGTTTTTTATCTGTTCACTTCTGTTGTTCACTCCTTGATTCTCTTGAATAAAAAAATCATTGTTTTTGAAATCTCTTTCTGATAACACCAAAATCTGATCAACTATGAACTCTATTACCTAATTTTCCTTCTGGTACTGTTTCTCAGCATCCCTTATGTTATACTTCTAATTGGATTCCAGAAAATGATTGGTGAAGAAATTATAGAAGCTTTGGATGATATCTTCCCCTGTATGGAAATTAGGTTAAGTTTTATTTTGGCATGCAAACTGAGTAATAGCAGATACTTCATTCTCTTTAAGTGTTGGTTTTAGGCTTTTTATGAGCAAGTTTATTTCAGATTTGCCCTTATTACTAGGGTATGGTCTTTGCTACTAGAGGGTGTACTTCTGGAGGTCACTAAAGGTCCAGGCAGGGTATTTACCAAGATTCTTCTCCCTCAACAAAAGGCAGTTCTGATCTGTGTCCTTGGCATCATAATAATGCTAAAATCTCTGCCTTGTTCTTTCTCCTCCAACTACAAATTTCTGCTGGGCTTTTTGGAGCTGCATCCTGTGCATGAACACTTTAAGAGACAGCCAATAATGTGAGTGTAATATCTATGCAGATTTCATTGGTCTTTCTCTCAAATTACCTTCCCTCTGGGATTTTTCTCTTCATTTCCCAATGGTACAATGCAGATTTGATAGCAAGACAGAGTATTCTCTGATACAAACAGGTTTAAGCAGCCTGTTTCAAATATGTGGCCCATGGCTTCAAGAAGAGAAAGAATTGAAGATACAGTGATGAATCTAGGCAGCTGAAGAAAAAGTCAATTTGGGGGAGCTATCAATGTACTATTTCACTAAGTTTAGGACATTCTAAATATTTTTATTGTTCCCAGCAATGTTATCATGATTTTTTAATAACATAAAACATTATGACTGCCTTTTAAGAACTAAACTATTAAATTTTAAAAAGTAAGTATCAATTAAGAAATAAGGAACTATTTTAAAAAGAAAGAAAGGTTCCCAAGCCAACAAGTCTTAAGTATAAGAAATGGAAGGATTAATTTAGCTAAGAAGGTAATGTGTTGAATACAAGAATAAACAATGGGAGCAAAGCAAAGGGTGCGGTAAAGTGTCTGATTCCATGTTTTAATGTTTGAATGTTGACAGCTTTTTTTTTCTTCAATATTTTTATTTTATTTATCAGAGAGAAGGAGAGAGAGAGAGCACACAGGCAGGCAGAGGTGGAGAGAGAAGCAGGCTCCCTGCCGAGCAAGGAGACCATGCGGGACTCGATCCCAGGACCCTGGGATCATGACCCGAGCCGAAGGCAGCGGCTTAACCCACTGAGCCATCCAGGCGTCCCAAATGTTGACAGCTTTTAAGCCCCATTAGTCCGCCCTACCTTCTTGCCCTAAATCCAGGCAAGCTGATAAGCAAATGTGGGCATTACTTTCTTTAACATCAGAGGGAAATTCAAAACGATAAAACCACAGCCCTCATGGTGAAAACCATGATCTTAGGCCAACTCCATGAATCCAACAAAAATCCCAGTCAGTCTCCTTTCCTTGTTCACAGAACATCCTCAAATAAAACATGATTCAAATTAAAAGTATATGGCTAAAATCCCATTAAAGAAAGAGGGTATCACATAATACGGGAAAACTGAGTTCTAGATAAAATTTGTAAATGGGAAAATAATTGCTAGGACAATATTTTTACTATGCATATATTATATGTATTTATATATGTATATATGTATTTTTAAAATATATACATATAAATTTTTAAAAATACACTTGAATTTCAAGTATTTTTCCAAAAAATTAGAACAGCATAAGTTAGAAAACCAAAAACACACTCAAATAATGTAGGTATATAGAAGTAACTATACTCAATAGGTGGTTCAAAACCTTTGGCTCTCACTATAAAAGAATTTGTTAAAGTAAAACGGTCTAGTGTTTCAAAATGATTAAGTCTAAGTCAATTATTAAGAACTAAAAGCACAACTCAATAATGGTACCACCATCTAGGTACTACATAAGAAGAATTAAATAGAAAAAAAAAGAATTAAATAGAATACTTTAACTTCAAAAGTTTATTTTATCAATGTACTCAAAATAATAAATCACTATTTTATTTAGGAGAATAATTTTGGATTTTCTAAATGTCTTATTCCCAAACTACTAAGAGCAATCAAACAATGATTTTAACTCACACAGAGAATTCCATTTTCAATTTTTTTTTTGAAATTTACACAACAAATGAATAAATCAGAAAATGCCTTCTGACTGAGAATTTTGTTTGACTAGAAGTTTCCAATGAAAAAAAAATTTTTTTGGAAGTTTCCAAAAACTTTTTTAAAGTTATAAGCAATTTGCATTTTTAGGATAAGGTTTATCTTTAGAGTAGGTTATCAGTTTGTTATAGATGAGATTCCATTAAAAAAGACTTGTAGATATGCAGACTTTAAATCTTAATGACACACTGAATTGAGTAAAGAAACCCACATATAGAAATGTCAGACTGAAATCCTGTATTCGATTATTTATCACTGTAGGTATGGTTTAGGAGAACTATTCCCATATCCTTGTAGATTAAATTATATAGGCATACGTCATTTTACTACACTTCATTTTTACAATTTGCAAATAGTGTTTTTTCTTTTTTAAAATAGGAAGTTTCTGGAAACTACATTAAACAAATCTACTGGTACCATTTTTCAAACTTCATGTATCTGTGTCACACTTCCTTAATTCCTGCAATATTTCAAACTTTTTTATTATAATTATATTTGATTACATGATCTATGATCAGGGATCTTTCACATTACTATTTTAATTGTTTTGAGGCACCACAAACTGCACTGATATAAGATGGCAAACTTAAATAAATATTGTGTGTGTCCTGACTATTCCATTGACAAGCTGTTCCCTCATCTCCCTCCCTCTCCTTAGACCTCTCTATTTCCTGAGACACAACAATATTGAAATTAGGCCAGTTAACAATCCTACCACGGCCTCTAAGTGTTCATGTGAAAGGCAGAGTTGCATGTCTCTCACTTTAACTCAAAAGCTAGAAATGACTAAGTTTAGTGAGGAAGGTATGTCAAAAGCTGAGAAAGGCCAAAAAAAAAAAAAAAAAAAAAAGAAAGAAAGCTGGGCCTCTTGTACCAGTTAGCCAAGTAGTTGTGGAACATTCTTGAAAGAAATTAAAAGTGCTCTTTCAGGGAACACACAAATAATAAAAGAGCAAAAGAGCCTTATTACTGATGTGGAGAAGGTTTCAATAGTCTGGATTGAAGAGCAAGCCAGCCACAACACTCCCTTAACCAAAGCCTAATTCAGAGCAAGGCCCTAACTCTCTTCAATTCTGTGAAGGCTGAGAGGTGAGGAAGCTGCAGGAAAGTCTGAAGCTAGCAGATGCTGGTTCAAAAACTGTCTTCAGAACATAAAAGTGCAAGGGGAAACCACAAGTGCTCATGTAGAACCTGCAACAAGTTCTGCAGAAGATCTAGCTAAGAGCATTAATGAAGGGGCCTATATTCAACAACAGATTTTCAGTGTAAATAAAACAGCCTTCTGTTGAAGAAGATGCCACCTAGGACTTCATAGCTAGAGAGGAGAAGTCTATGACTGGCTTGAAAGCTTTAAAGGATAGGCTGACTCTCTGGGTAGGGGCTAATATGGCCGGTGACTTTAAGTTGAATCCACTACTCATTTACATTTCAAAAATCCTAGGGCCTTTAAGAATTATGCTTAATCTACTCTGCCTGTGTTCTGCAAATGGAACAGAAAAGCCTGGATGATAGCACATCTGATTACCACATGGTTAGCTGGCTATTTTAAGCCCACTCTTGAGACCTACTGCTCAGAGAAAGAGATGCAGCTCAAATTATCACCGCTCATTGACCATGCAGCTGCCCCCCCACCCCGAGCTCTGATGGAAAGAAATGTACAATGAGATGAAAGTTGTTTTCTTGTCTACTAATACACCATCCATCCTGCAGCCTATGGATCAAAAAGCAATTCTGACACTGAAGTCTAATTATTTAAAAAATACATTTATGGGCACCTGGGTGGCTCAGTTGGTTAAGCAAAAGCCTTCGGCTCAGGTCATGATCCTGGAGCCCCACATCAGGCTCCTTGCTCAGTGGGGAGTCTATTTCTCCCTCTGACCTCTCCCCTCTCATGCTCTCTCTCTCAAGTGAATAAATAAATAATCTTAAAAAAATACATTTTGTAAGGATACAACTGCCGTAGTGATTCCTCTGATGAATCTGAGCAGTCAGCTGAAAACATTCTAGAGCGTATTCACCATTCTAGATGACATTAAGAACATTCATCATGATTCACGGGAAGTGGTAAAAATATCAACATGAAAAGGAGTTTGGAAAAGTTGATTCCAACCCTCTTAGATGACTTTGAAAGGTTCAAGATGTTAGTGGAAGTAACTACAGATGTGGTAGAAACAGCAAGAGAACCAGAATTAGAAGTGGAGCCTGAAGATGTGATGAATTGGTATAATCTCATATAACACTTTAACAGATGAGGACTTTCTTGTCATGGATGTGGAAAGAAAGTGGTTTCTTGACATGGAATGTACTTCTGGTGAAGATGCTGTGAAGATTGTCTAAGTGGCAACAAAGGATTTGGAATATTACATAAACTTGGTTGATAAAGCAGTGGTCAAATTTGAGAGGACTGACTCCTATTTTGAAAAAAGTTCTACTTTTTACTCTATGTGGGTAAAATGCTATCTCAAATGGCATCACATGCTACAAAGAATTGTTTGTGTATTTTTAAGTTTTCATTGGATTCCAGTTAGTTAATATACAGGGTAATATAAGTTTTGGGTGTATAATATAGTGATTCAACACTTCCTTAGACCACCTGGGTCTTATTTTTAAGAAAATGCCACAGCCACCCCAATCTGTAGCAATTACCAACCTGATCATTGAGCAGCCATCAACATCAAGGCAAGACCATCTGACAGCAAGAAAATTATGACTTATAACTTACTGAAAGCTCAGATGTTGGTAGAGTGGTTTTTGACAGGTCTCCCCAAAGTATGACAATTTGTCACAAAGATTATTTTGAATTAGTAACACTCAAACCCCACAGATTTAGGAAAAGATCTTTACCTCCCCCATGACTGCCAAAAAGAATTTAGATGGAGGATCTGCTCCAGGAAGAGACCTATCACTACAGATAACTGCACTGTAGTATGTATTAGGTATGGAAGGCAGGCAGCAAAGTCCTTTATGTCCCACTGTTTCTAAATGGCCCAGCTAACATTTATTTACCAGCTACTCTTTTCATCATATTGTGAACTGCATTCCTTCCCTTTTAAGTCCAACATCTCTACCCTTTCTCTTCAGTTCAAAATGATATATAAACCCTTTTTAACTGTCTTTGCAATTGTATTTCTGTGTGGATTCCCAACATCTATGAAATTAAATTGGATTTTCTCCTGCTAATCTGTATTTCATGTCAATTTGACCCTCTGGTTAGCCATAAGTACTTCCAAGTGCAGAGGAAATATCTTCCTTCCCAAGAAGTGTTAGCATTTTGTAGCAGTATTTTTTTTTTAAAGATTTTATTTATTTATTTGACATAGATCACAAGTAGGCAGAGAGGCAAGCAGAGAGAGAGGGGGAAGCAGGCTCCCTGCTGGGCAGCAAACCTGCGGGGCTCGATCCCAGGACCCTGGGATCATGACCTGAGCCGAAGGCAGAGGCTTTAACCCACTGAGCCACTAGGTGCCCCTTGTAGCAGTGTTTTAAGTTAAGGTATGAACACATTATTTTTTCCCCCAACATAACCCAACATAATGCTACTACACATTTAATAGACTACAGCATAGTGGAAACACAATTTTACATGCACTAGGAAACCAAAGAGTTCATTTGACTCACTTTATTTTGGGGGTCTGGAATTGCACCTCCAATATCTCCAAAGTATGTCTATAATTTCCTTTCCTATAGGTAGTTTAGATGGTATGTTGCAAAATTATTGTTTGTTCTTAGATGTGTGTGTGCATGTGTGTGTTCATTCATCTTACAGAAAACTCGGAGAGAGAACGGACCACAGGGATACCGACATACAGGCCTGATATATTCTTCACTCAAGAAAGAATAGGTGACATTTTCAGAAATGTGTTGTCACACTTCTCTGATTGTCTAGCTCTTACGCATGGATGGGAGGAGGCTTTCTCCTGAAGGGAAAACACTGAGACCAAATGAGGCTGGGAAGGAGGTGGTCTTAGGAGACAAGATGATGTGATAAAACACTTCTCTCTATAAAAATAGGACACTAAGTTGAGGATGACAGTAAAACTCAAGTACGTCAGTACTCCAAAGCACAGCTTATGATTCCATGCGAAAGAGAGCAAAAAGAGTACAGTGATGAGGTTCTGCAATGAACAGAGAGAGTAGATCTGAGCAAATGTACTTCAAAAATAACCATTTCTACTATTAGCAGTTAACTTTTATGCTTTCAATAATGAAGTTTAACCTTTGCCAAATTTCTAGGAAAATTTCATTAAAAGTCATTAAAAGGGAGCACCTGGGTGGCTCAGTTGTTAAGTGTCTGCCTTCGGCTCAGGTCATGATCCTAGGGTCCTGGGATCGAGCCCCACATCAGGCTGCCTGCTCAGCAGGGAGCCTGCTTCTCCCTCTCCCACTTCCCCTGCTTGTGTTCCCTCTCTCGCTGTGTCTCTCTCTGTCAAATAAATAAATAAAATCTAAAAAAAAAAGTCATTAAAAGCCTTACAAATAGGACAAAATACTATCAACAGGTAAATTTCAGTTAAGGGTATATGGAAATTCTCTGTACTATTCATATTCTTGCAGCTTTTCTAAATGAATGAAATAATTTTCAAATAAAAATCTGAGGCATTGAGAGGCAACGTGGGGAGGTTGAGGGGTAGGAAAGGAATAAATGAAACAAGACGGGATCAGGAGGGACACAAACCATAAGAGACTCTTAATCTCACAAAACAAACTGAGGGTTGCTGGAGGGGAGAGGGGTAGGGGGAGGGTGGTCAGGTTATGGACATTGGGGAAGGTATATGCTATGGTGAGTGCTGTGAAGTGTGTAAACCTGACGATTCACAGACCTGTACCCTTGGGGCTAATAATACATTATATGTTAATAAAAAAAATTAAAAATTAAAAAAAAATCTGAGGCAAAAAAGTTACAGCTCCACAACCTAGAATCACTCATGTTGGAAGGAGGAATGAGAAGCCTGTCCTATATTTCAAATGAAGTGGACAAGAGGAAATGATAGTAAACTATTCCAGACAGTGCTGAAAGAAGAAAAGCTTCTCAATTCTTTAAAAATTACTTTTAAAAGTCAACATAACACTCATATGAAAAACCTGAAGTATGATAATAAAAGATCAATCGCACCTAAGAGTACTAGCATAATCATTTTAAGTAGACTATTACAATTTGGTAGACCATTGAAAGTATAACAAATGACCAAGAGGAGACCAAGTCCAGGAAGAAAAAGACTGTTCAACATAAGTGAGTGCGCTACTATAATTCACAATGGTAAAAGGTCAACAGAAAAACGTTTTATGGTAATCAAATGTTCTATGGTAATCGTTATATTCTAAAAAGGCTAAAAAAACAATATTTATTCTTGATTAAACCTCTTTTTTTATTGACGATTACACCAAAAGGATAATCTCTTCACAGGAGAAAATGTAGGGTCATAAACAAAAAGGCTGTCCAGTTTTTAATGGATAAAAAATTACTATTAATATCAGAAACAGTAGAAAGAAATTAGATGTATAAATATTATTAGGACTGACAAGTAAAAAGTACATTAGTTGCAGGTAATATTACCAAATACTTGGGAAACCAGAAAAATCAATAGGAAAATAATTATCACTATTGGTATTAATACCTAAGTATTACATACAGAATTCAGGTAAGTAACTAGTTCCAAATTATAATGAAAAAAGTTTGGTCTTTGGTATTTTGGAAGGAATAATCACAACAGAACAATGAAACAGAAGAGAATATAACAACATACAAAATACCTATGGGAACTGAGAACATGATAAAAGTGGCGTTTTAAGTTACTGAAAACAATAGTTCATTCAACTAAAGCTATTAGGAAAATTGGCTAATGGAGGAAATCAGAAATAAACCTCAATGGAGTAAGGATTACTCTGAGGTGACTATTTTTGAGAAACAGCAGAGATAGAAGAAGTTATGAAGGTGGAGTAGTTGTTATAATTTTGTAGGTAAAATTTACATTTCAAAGGAAATCTCTATTTCTGCATCTCCCTCTCTGTATCTGCAAGGGAGTGATGCCTGAAAACTACAAGAACTCCCAAAACTGGAGAAGGCACTGACGTAAATCTGCATAACTAACCTAATCCTTGTTTACTATGCTTTTCCTGAAAACCTCCCATCCCTCCCTGAACCATCTTTCTTTTGTGTTTAGCTGAAGATGGTATTTAACATGGTGGCTTGGGCCACCTCAAGGAGTTTAATAATTTTTCCTGGGTCTCTCCACTGTGTATATGAAGGATTCATTTTAATAAACTTCTATTTATATATTTATTGTCTTTTTTTTAAAAGATTTTATTTATTTGACAGAGAGAGACAGAAAGCAAGAGAGGGAATACAAGCAGGGGGAGTGGGAGAGGGAGAAGCAGGCTTCCTGCTGATCAGGGATCCCAATGCAGGGCTTGATCCCAGGACCCTGGGATCATGACCAGAGCCAAAGACAGATGCTTAATGACTAAGCCACCCAGGCACCCCATAGTTTTTGTCTTTTATACCAGAATACTCAGCCAAGAGCTCAGAAGGGTAGAGGGAAAATGATATTTCCTCCCTTACAATCATATTTAGTTTTAAAGAGTCATAAGACATAGTAAAACATGAGATATATAAGTATAATATGAAATGTATATGCATTATGTATTCAAACATTTCCACTCTTGAGAAAAAATAAATAAAATATCATGACAGAAAAATATTGATTGGTGGTAAAGCTCCATAGCTCAGGAGATTTTCCATATTTTTTTTTTTTGCATCTTTTTTGAAATCTGCTTTATAAAATTAAAATCGGATGAACAAACTGTAATAAGATTCTATTCATTTTCTCCATATGTATTATGGGATTAGTGCCTGGAGGCTTTTTTGAAAGCGAAATTCCAACAGAACACAAAGAGCATAATTATAGATGCTGAGGAAATTAAGAAAGAAAAGAGAATAGGAAAAAAAAAAGGAGCCTAAACTTTTGGTTTTGATCAAGGCTTTTTTTTTCTTTTCTTTTTTTTTTTTTTTTTTTTGAGCAGGGAGGAGCAGAGGGAGAGGGAGAGAAAATCTTAAGCAGGCTTCATGCCCAGAGGGTAAGCCCAACATGGGGCTCAATATCACAGCCCTGAGATCATGACCTGAGCCAAAATCAAGAGTCAGATGCTTAACCCACTGAGCCACCCAGGCACCCCTTGACCGAGGTTCTTAAAATCTAACACACTTATGAATAACTCACAGTTCAAAATTCAGACTATAAGGCACCAACTTCCCAAATTGTAATTGTGATTATAATTGTAATAAAAATGAGACACTTTTTTTTTTTTGGTCTACACATTTAAAAAAATTTTTATATTTATTTATATTTCTTTTTTAAACTGAGCTTTTAAAATAATGACTCCTAAAGTGATTCTCAGTAGATGGCTCTCAGGATGTATTCTGAGAGTAACTACTCTAAAGAGTAAACTTCAGGGGGCGCCTGGGTGGCTCAGTGGGCTGAGCCTCTGCCTTTGGCTTGGGTTGTGATCCCGGGGTCCTGGGATCAAGCCCTGCATCGGGCTCTCTGCTCAGCGAGGAGCCTGCTTCCCTTTCCCCCCACCCCCCACTGCCTGCTGCTCTGCCTACTTGTGATCCCTCTCTCTGTCAAATAAATAAATAAAATCTTAAAAAAAAAATAAAGAGTAAACTTCAGGGTAAAAAATCCTAAAGAACATTTTGCTTAAATTTGACCATTTTATTCTTGAAGATATTAAAAAAAAAAAAAGGTGAAACCAGAATTGACACTTAATAGGATTTTGTTTTTGAACATATTAATTTCTACATAACCTTGTTCCATAAGTGATCTTAAATTACAATTCCAAGGCAGTACCATAAATAGTGCTTTCTACTGCTAAAAATAAAACGATAGGCCCAAAATGATGTCTGTCAGAGTAAGACCCCTAGGTAGTAAAACGAGACTTAGTACCTCATCTAACAGCAGTTTCAACTTCCCCCCAAAATGCAGTCTTAACAGGTCAGTGAGAATTTTATGATGGACACCAACGAGTCTTCACATACACTCACCATTTGCCAAAAGATGAGGTAATCTACATGATAAGATCCTCTCCTCTTCCGCCTAAGGAAAAGAGACTTTGCTATTCTTTCCTTTTAACTTTCTACCATCTGCCTTTCTTATAAAAATCTTTCATTTTGTACAACTCTTTGGAGCTCCCCTCGACTTCTAGTTGGAATGCTGTCTGATTCATGAATTGTTTAATAAAGTCAATTAGATCTTTAAATTTACTCAGTTGAATTTTGTCTAACACTACTTTGCTATTTAGTATATAGAATAACTTAAAAAAAATAGAATTCTGCTTCTATCTTCAAAATCTACTTAGATGAAATAATAATTTAACAGAAAAAGACATTTCAGAAATTTAATAAAAGCTCAAAAAGGGGATCTAATTTACATGTTGCTTTACTTGTTATTTCATATAGTCAATTAAAGGGCTATATTAAAGAGGTTATGATCAAAACTTAACTATTTAAAAACTGGAAGAATAAATAACTTACATCACTAAAATATCTAGTTATGATAAACACAAAGAAATCAAACATAAAGGATTCATAAATGGAAGCAAAATGTGTGGGAAAATACAAAATTATCCATGTGTTATAGTAACACTGTAAATATGTTGTTCAGAAATGGAAACAAAAGACTCTCTCAAAGGCATATGAAAACAAGGACTAAGAAACAAAGGACAGGAGCTTGGGAAGATGGTGAAAGGGAAGCAAAATGTGTGGGAAAATACAAAATTACCCATGTGTTATAGTAACACTGTAAATATGCTGTTCAGAAATGGAAACAAAAGAGCCTCTCAAAGGCGTATGAAAACAAGGACTAAGAAACAAAGGACAGGAGCTTGGGAAGACGGTGGAGTAGGAGGCCCTAAGATCACCATGTGCCATGTTTACAACTAGATATGATCCACTTCTGAGACAATAAACTGGAGAGCCAGCTTAATACTGGCAAAGTCCACAACTAAATATAGAGAAAAAGTTTTACCTGAAAGGTTAAGAAGGGCAGAAAGGTGGAGGGAGGCTGCCCACTGGAAGGAGGAAGCTGCAAGGGCAGAGAGGGCAGAAAAAAGGGCCCCGAGGGAGTGCACATATGGAAGACTAATCCCCATAACATTTGCCTTCAAAGGACAAGCAGTTTGAATTCCATAAGTGTGGGTTTTTATTTATTTATTTTTAGTGACAGAGAGAGCCTGTGAGCGAGAGGGTGGGAGGTGCAGAGGGAGAGGAAGAGAGAGAATCCTAAGCAGGCTCCACACCCAGTATGGAGCCCGATGCCAGGATCAAATTTCACAACTCTGAGACCATGACCTGAGCCAAAATCAGGAATCATACACTTAAGCAACTCAGCCATGTAGGTGGCCCTGAATTCTAAGTTTGTAAAACCAATGTGACTTGGAGGCTGTAGCTTAAAAGTTAGCTGATAGCCCTGGAGGAACTGGGAGGGCAAGTGATAGCCAGGTTAATGCCCTTAAAGACACAACAGCCTACACTGAGAGGTAACATAAAAACTGCAGTTCATACAATGCCAGGGGCCAATGGGAGACAGATCTGTTCTTTCTGATTTCAGAGCATGTTGGGAGACTTCAAAAACAAAGGAGCTGGCAGGTGCCATTTTCCTCTCATGCCCCTAGCATAAACACAGAGCCACCTGAGAAATGTGGGGCTGCATAGACACGTGATACTTAACCTGCTGGCAGTGCCCCACATCCATGAGTTGTCCTGGGGATTTGCCCTTCCCATGTCTGCTAACCTCAGCCCTAGGCTCAGGGCAAATTTGTTAAAGCTGCACATTTGCCCAACAAGTCACTAGGTGCACAGCAACTGCCTGGCTCCACATTCACTTGCCAGGTCGGGTGCTCCAGCCATCATAACACAGAGTGCTGAGCCACTCCCAGCTTTGAACCTGGGCATTTTGGTCCCCAGCCCCCACCTTCCACAATGCTTTGGGGGATCCAAAGGTCTAGTGGCCCAATGAAAATTTGGCTAACATTGAAGCTCTGTTCTCAAGTTGCCTGGTGGGCACATCCCCTAAGAGCTTGCCTACCTGGGTCTCACTAATACACAGTGACCAAAAGCAGCCCAAAAGAGGAAGAGACCCAGTACAGATAACTACAATGAAAGGAAAAATGACTCAGACACAAGAGCAGGGTATAAGTGACACACATAGGATACTGTGCTGAACTGCCAGATTATGCTGTACAGGCAACACTTCACTGAAGAGCAATCCAGGAGCTTTTCTTCATAAAGTCTCTACTCTCAAAAGCAGAAGATATACCAAACTTCCTTAACATACAGAAACTACATACATACAGAACATACAACATACAGAAACATACAGAGGCCACTGTCAGACATCTAAGCAAAACAGATATAAGTAACATGATTGATGGAGAATTTAAAGCCATGACAATAAGGATACTCAATGGACTTGAGAAAAGACTGGAAGAAATGAGTGAGACCCTTAATGCAGAGATAAGGAATAGCACAGCAGAGATGAAGGGCATAATAAACAAAATGAGAAACACATGTGATGGAATGAACAGCAGGATGGAAGAAGCAGGGGAACAAATTAGTGATCTAGAGGACAGAATAATGGAAAGGAAGCAAGCTAAATAAAACATAGAGAAAAGAATGAGGCAAAACAAAAACACACTTAGGGAACTCAATGACTCCATCAAATGTAGTAACATTCATATTACAGGAGTCCCAGAAGAGGAGAGAGAAAAGGGGGCAAGAAATTTATTTGAAGAATTAATAGCTGAACATTTACCTAATCTGGGGGAAGGGAATACATATCCAGACCTAGGAAGCACAGAGAACGCCCATCAAAATCAACCAAAGCATATTGAATTATATTGCTGAGATAACTGATAAAGAAAAACTGTTAAAAACAGCAAGACAACTTACAAGGGAAAACCCAGAAGGCAATCAGGAGATTTTTCAACAGAAACATTGAAAGCCAGAAGGGAATGGCATGATATATTCAAAGAGCTGAGTGAGAAAAATCTATAGCCAAGAATATTCTGTCCAGCAAGGCTATTATTCAAAATAGAAGAAGTGATAAAAAGTTTTACAGACAAACAAAGACTAAAGGAGTTCATGATGACTAAACCAGTTCTTCAAGAAATACTACAGAGGACTCACTGGTATCTCCTGGAAAGGAAAGACCAAAAGTGAGAGTATATAGGTAGAAAACAAAAAACCAACAACAAAAAATATTTCTGCTTAAAAAAAAAGTCAAGGACTCACACACAAACATACAGAAGGATATAAAACAGAAATGAAACTAAAATGTGGAGAGGAGAGGAGAAAAGAATGGGTTGAAACTTAAAAAGCTATCATCTTAATACAGACTTCTCTATGCACAAGAAGTTATATACAAACTTATTGGTAACTGTATGTCAAAACCACTAAAAATATGCAAACAATCAAGAGAAAGAAATCAAATAAATCACTAGGAAAAGACAGCAAAATATGAAAGATAGAAGAGAAAATCTTCAGAAACAATCAGAAAATAAGTAATAAAACTTGCAATAAATACAAAGCTATCAATAATTACTTTGATTGCAAATGGACTAAACCGTCCAATCAAAAGAGACAGGGAGAGAGAATTGATGGGAAAAAAAAAAAAGACCCATTTATATGCTGCCACAAGAGACTCATTTTAGATCAAAGACACCTGCAGATTGAAAGTGAGGGGAAGGACAAACCTGCATGTTACTTTTTTTTCTTTTTTTTTAGATTTTTATTTATTTATTTGAGAGAGAGAGAGATCAGAAGTAGGCAGAGAGGCAGGCAGAGAGAGATTGGGAAGCAGGCTCCCTGCCAAGCAGAAAGCCTGATGAAGGGCTCGATCCCAGCACCCTGGGATCATGACCTGAGCCAAAGGTAGAGGCTTAACCCACTGAGCAACCCAGGTGCTGCGAAACCTGTATGTTTCAAATGGGTGTCAAAAGAAAGCCAGATTAGCGTTCTTTACAGGGACAAAGGACTTTAAAACAAAGATTATACCAAGAGACAAAGGAAATATATAATAATAAAGAGGACCACCCAAATATATACATACAAGCAAAAATTCTCAACAAAACATTAGTAAGCTGAGGGACACCTGGGTGGCTCAGTGGGTTAAGCCTCTGCCTTCAGCCCCGCATCTGGCTCTCTACTCGGCAGGGGGCCAGCTTTCCCCTTCTCTCTGCCTGCTTGTGATTTCTCTCTCTGTCAAATAAATAAATAAAATCTTAAAAAAAAAAATTAGCAAACCGAATTCAACAATACATTAAACACACACACACACACACACACACACACACACACACAAAACACTCACCACAATCAAGTGGGATTTATTCCCAGGATGCAAGGCCGTTCAATATTTGCAAAACAATCAGTGTGATACATCATATCAGTAAGAGAAAGAATAAGAACCATATGATCCTTTCAATGGATGCAGAAAAACCATTTGAGACAGTACCACAACCATTCATGATAAAAACAAAACAAAACAAAAACCTCCATGAAGAAAGGTTAGACAGAACACACCTCAGCATAATAAAAGCCATATATGAAAAACCCAGAGCTAACGTCATCCTCAATGGGGAAAAACTGAGAGCTTTTCCCACACAGCCAAGAAAAAGACAAGGATGTCCACTCTTACCACTTTTATTCAACATAGTATTGGAAGTCCTAGCCACAGCAATTAGACAACAAAAAGAAATCGAAGCCACCGAAATCAGTAAGGAAGAAGTAAAACTGTCACTATTTGCAGATGACATGATACTATATAGAAAAAAACCCAAAGACTCCACAAAAAACTGGTAGAACTGATAAATGAATTCAGTTAAGTCACAGGGTACAAAATCAACGTACAGATACCTGTCGCATTTTTTTCATTATTTTTTGTTAAGATACCTCTACACTCAATGTGGAGCTCAAACCCAGAATGCCAAGATCAAAAGTTCCATCCTCTTCTGAGCCAGCCAGTGCCCCATCGGTTGCATTTCTATACAACACTGATGAGGCAGCAGAAAGAGAAATTAAGGAAACAATTTCATTTACAATTGCACCCCAAATAAAAAGATACCTAGAAATAAATGTAACCAAAGATTTTAAAGACCTGTACTCTGAAAACTATAAAAACACTGATGAAAGATACTGAGGAGGACAAAGAGAAGTTTTAAGACATTCCATGCTCATGGATTGGAAGAACAAAGATTTTTAAAATCTCTATACTATGCAAACTCTATACTATGCAAAGCCATCTATATATTTAATGCAATGCCTATCAAAATACCAAGAGAAAAAAAAAGAAAGAAAGAAAATATCAACAGCATTTGTCACAGAACTAGAATAAACAATCCTAAAATTTTATGAAAATACAGAAGATCCTTAAGAGTGAAAGCATTCTTGAAAAAGACTTCTGTTGCAGGCATCATAATTCTGGATTTCAAATTACATTACAAAGCTGTAGTAATCAAGAGTATGGTACTGGCCCAAAAATAGACACATAGATCAATGGAACAGAATAGAAAACCCAGAAATAAACCCATCATCCTATGGTCAATTAATCTTCAACCAAGAAGGAACGAATATCCAATGGGAAAAAGAAAGTCACTTTGACAAATGGTGTTGGGAAATCTAAACAGTAACAAGCAAAAGAATGAAAGTAAACCACTTTCTTACACCATACACAAATATGAACTCAAAATGGATTAAGGACCTAATTGTGAGACCTGAAACCACAAAAATCCTAGAAAAGAACACAGACAATAACTTCTTTGACATCATTCATAGCAATTTCTTTGTAGATCTGTCTTCTGAAGTAAGGAAAACAAAAGCAAAAATAAACTACTGTGACTACATCAAAATAAAAAGCTTTTGCACAGCGAAGGAAAACAATCAGCAAACTAAAATGCATCCTATGGAATGGGAGAAGATATTTACAAATGACATATTGGATAACAGGTTAGTATCTAAAGTATATAAAGAACTTAGAGAATTCAACTCCTAAAAACCAAATAATCCAACTAAAAATTGGGCAGAAGACTTGAACAGACATTTTTCCAAAGAAGACAAATAGCCAACAGACACATGAAAAGGTGTGGGGTGCTTGGATTGCTTAGTTGGTTAAACGTCTGACTCTTGATTTCGGCAAAGGGCATGATCCCAAGGTCATGAGATGATGTCCCACACTGGGCTACACGGTGGGTATGGAGTCTACTAAAGATTCCCTCTCTCCCTTTCTCTCTACTCCCTCACCTCCCTCTCTAAAAAATAAAACACAATAAAAAAATTTAAATGGATGCTCGATATCACTCATCATCAGGGAAATGTAAATCAAACTGCAATGAGATGCTACCTCGCACTTGTCAGAAGGGCTAAAATAAAAAAGACAAAAAACAAGTGTTGCCTAGGATGTGGAGAAAAAGGTACCCTCTTACACTGCTGTTGAGAATGAAAACGGGTATAGTCACTGTATAAAATGGTATGGAGGTTCCTCAAAAAGCTTAAAATGGAATTACCCCATGATCTAGCAATCGTATTTTTGGGTATTCATCCAAAAAATACAAGAACACTTATTCAAAGGGACACATGCACCTCTATGTTTATTGCAGCTTTATTTACAACAGCCAAATTATGTAAGCAGCCCAAGGGTCTATAGATAGATGAATGGATAGAAGATGTGCACACACACATACACATACATACACACACATGGGAATATTATTCAGCCATAAAAAATGAAATCCTGGGGTGCCTCGGTGGACAGTAAATATCTGCACTTCTCAAGCCTTATTATTGCCACTGATGATCATAGTTAAAATCAATGTAAGATTTTATAAAAGGTAAGATGAATAAATCCCTTGCTTAGCACAGTAAATGACTACAGTGGGATGCTCTGTATCCTTTTTTATACAGCAACACTGTAATTACTTTTAAGACAACATAAGAATTAAGAATAAAGGATCTCATTTTGAAATTTAGATTAGAATATTAAAATAATACTTTCTTCAGTTATATAAGGACACGTAAAAATTGTGGTAGAAGTAAATAAATAAGTCTACCACTGATTTGAGACATGAAGAAAATCCTTCCAAAATAATGAATCAAATGTATATGAATGAAAAGCAAACCAATCACAGCTTCAGAGATAACATTTTTACAAGGTTATTACAATGTTCTCAGTTTAAAAAGTACTTGCATTAATCCGTCAGTTCATGTGTTGACATATAGCAATCACTTAAAAACCCTGAGAAAGAACTGAAATCTCAATCCAGTAATTTTTGAAGATGTTAATTAAGTAATGTCAGAGATTCAGTACTCAGATTCTGAACTGAGACCCGTTCAAGATGAGTCTTACATATATAACAAAGAAGTAAAAAAGAAGCCCTCTTAAGAAAAGTTTTTTCAAGAGAAAAGTAAGAACTCACTTAAATGGTCATATAAAATGAAAAGGAAACAAAATGCTAATCACATCTTCTACCAGTTGCTAAAATGCCACTATTGACTAAAAAAGGATCCTTAATGAGTTGGGTAGATAAGCTTTCAACAGTTAAAAAGCAAAAGACCGCCAACAAAGACTCAGATTGGGCTGAATATTATAGCTGGGATGGAAACAAGAATGTGAATCAAATAAGGCTCCAAAATGAATTTGTCATTTTAGAAAAAGATATGGAATCTTACCAAAAATTAAAATTGCTGTTTAAATTTGCTTAAGCTGTAAAGAAAAATCCTGGGCTACTAAGGAATAAAAAAGAGAAAACCATCAATATCTTATTACTTAAAAGTAAATTTTTATATGTTTAGAGAATATTTAGAGAGGGGTGTGTGTGTGTGTGTGTGTGTGTGTGTGTGTATGTCCCAAGGAAACTACCCATATCAAGATAGATATCCCTGGGTTCAAACTGTGTAATTTTCTTCCCTATGGCAGAATCTGTATAGACTGCTTCCATATCAGATAAAGTTACAGATAATTTCTTCTACAATGAAATGTCACATGAACCCCAGGGAAAAGGTAAAATATATTCAGTTCCTGACATGTTTATTGGGAAGGATGCCTCTTGCTTTCCCAATATTGGTAAATATCTTATTGGATATTTTGTATGTTCTCTTTTTCTTTGTCTTCTACTAGAACTAATGGTGGCTCCAAATTTCTTAAATCAATCTACTTATAAAAAAGGTGGGGGCGCCTGGGTGGCTCAGTGGGTTAAGCTGCTGCCTTCGGCTCAGGTCATGATCTCAGGGTCCTGGGATCGAGTCCCGCATCGGGCTCTCTGCTCAGCAGGGAGCCTGCTTCTCCCTCTCTCTCTCTCTCTCTCTGCCTGCCTCTCTGCCTACTTGTGATCTCTCTCTGCCAAATAAATGAATAAAAAAAAAAAAAAAAAAAAAAAAAAAAAAAAAAAAAGGTGTGAAAGTGTATAGCTATCAATTATTAGTCACAAAATTCAATTTTAATCCATGAAAAGAAATGAGATATGTCAAAATTATGATAAGGGCATTATATGCTAGTCACAGTCCTCATTTATTAAATATTATCCATGTAAAAAAAATTGACTCTGTTTTTGTGGAACCAGTTGAGTGGAGAAAATGTAATATATCAGAACTACAGAAAACTTAATGAAAATGTTATCTAAAAAAACTTCCTAAAAAATAAATTCAAGTTGGGTTTAGAATCAAAATAATTGTCACTTGCAAAATATTAATGACTATAACAATAAGCACAAATAATAAAAGTCCATTTATGTGAGGATGATGCATATGTTAAGATCTAACCAGAGTTGATTTTAAATTACTGAAGTACTAGTGATATTAAAGATAAAGAAAAGAAGAGGAGAGTCTAGATGGTGGAGAAGTAGTAGACTGAGATAACATCAAGTTGCAGGAGTTAAGCTAGGTAGTTATCAAACCATTCCAAACACCCACAAACTCAACAGGAGATAGAAGAGAAGAAGAGCAGCAATTCTAGGAACAGAAAATTGACCACTTTCTGAAAGGTAGGATGTGCGGAGAAGCGAATCCAAAGCATGGGAAGATAGAACACGGGGGCAGGGGCCGGCTCCTGACAAGCAGTGGAGCAACGGAGCACAAAATCTGAACTTTCAGATGTCTGCTCAACTGAGGGACATCACTACACAGGCTAAATGGGGGTGGAGCTCTCGCAGGGACAGTGTGGTCTCAGGTCCCAGAGGGTCAGAGAAAGATCGGGGGTGTTTAAGTAAGTGTGGCAGACCTCGCAGTTATCAGAGCAGGGACGCCAACTACAGAGACGAAGTGGAGGAGTAAGCTCTGAGCTTGGGGTTACCTTAAACCGTGATCTCTGGCACAGTTAGGCCATGGCTCTTTGAGCAGGGACCCCACAAGTGATAGATTCAGGGAGACCCACCGTTCTCTGCCAGAAGAGCAGTGCAGCAGGAATCTGCTGGATTTGGAAACTCCAAACAGGGACAGAAATGCTTGGTTACAAGCCGGGTGAGCTTGGAGCGTGGCCAGAGATCAGGGAGATGGGAGTGATTGATTGATTTCCTCCAAGGGTGCACTGAAGAGTGGGGCCCCGAGCTCTCGGCTCCTCTGGGCCAGAGATTGGGAAGCCGCCATTTTCATCCCCTTCTCCAGAGCTCTACAGAAAGCATTCATGGAACAAACGCTCCTGAGAGCAAACCCGAGCGAATTAATTAGCCTGGCCCCTGGCAAAGGCAGTGCAATTCCTCCTCAGACAAAGATATTTGAGAATCATTACAACAGGACCCTCCCACAGAAGATTACCAAGAATATCCAGCCAAGATCATGCTCACTGATCAAGCAGAACAGCAGTATTCCAGAGGAGGGGAAAGCAAAGCATGGAATTTATGGCTTTCTCCTCATGATTCTACAGTCTTCCAAAGTTAATTAAATTTTTTTATTTTATTTTCTTATTCTAATTTTTTAACTTTTCCACTTTCCTCTTTTAACGTTTTTAACTAGTTCATCTTAATAATACCTTTCTAAAAAAAAACTTTTTAAACCTTCATTATTATACTCATATTATATCCTTCATTGTATCGAACTTTATTTTTTGTATACATATAAGGTTTTTTCTTCTAAAAAATTTTGGGATACAATTTCTTCTAATAGATCAAAATATACCCTAAATCAAGACCAGGGCTTTGTTCTAGTCTCCAGCCTGAGCAAATTGTCTCCACGTTCATATTCTTTCTTTTCAAGCCAACTTATCTTATCAATTCCTTTTTTAGAATTTTTTTAAAGTTTCATCTTTACAGTAATATTCCATCCCTTCTTCGTATTTATCCTTATTTTTGTATATATATAATTTTTTCTTTCTTTAAAATTTTGGTAGGTAGTTTCTTCTAAGAGATCAAAATACACACAATTCAAGTGGGTGGCTCTGTTCTATTCAACAGTCTACTATATATATATATAAATATATATATATTTTAAAAATTTTTTAAAATTTCTTTTTGCCCCCTTTCTTCTCCCCCCAATTTGCGGTCTCTTCTGATTTCGTTAGTGTACATTTTTCTGGGGTCTTGCCACCCTTTTAGTATTTTATTCTCCATTCATATATTCATATCTGGATAAAATGACAAAGTGGAAAAACTCACCACAAAAAAAAAAAAAAGAGGAAGTACTGATGGCTAGTCACCTAATCAATACCGACATTGGTAATATGTCAGATCTAGAATTCAGAATGACAATTCTCAAGGGGCGAGCTGGGCTCGAAAAAGGCATGGAAGAGATTAGAGAAACCCTGTCTGGAAAAATAAAAGCCCTTTCTGGAGAAAAAAAAAGAACTAAAATCTAACCAAGCTGAAATCAAGAAAGCTATTAATGAGGTGCAATCAAGAATGGAGGCTCTTACTGCTAGAATAAATGAGGCTGAAGAAAGAATTAGTGATATAGAAGATCAAATGATGGGGAATAAAGAAGCTGAGTAAAAGAGAGACAATGACTGGACCACGAGGGGAGAATTCGAGAGATAAGTGATACCATAAGACGAAACAATATTAGAATAATTGGGATTCCAAAAGAAGAAGGGGGGGGCAGAAGGTACATTGGAGAGAATTATAGTAGACAATTTCCCTAATATGGCAAAGGGAACAAGCATCAAAATCCAGGAGGTGCAGAGAACTCCCCTCAAAATCAATAAAAATAGGTCCACACCCCCTCATCTAATAGTAAACCTTACTAGTCTTAGTGACAAAGAGAAAATCCCAAATGTAGCTCAGGACAAGAAGTCTGTAACATACAATGGTAGAAATATTACATTGGCAGCAGAAATATCCACAGAGACCTGGCAGGTAAGAAAGAACTGGCATGATATATTCAGAGCACTAAACGAGAAAAACATGAAGCCAAGAATACTATATCCAGCTAGGCTGTCATTGAAAACAGGAGACATAAAAAGCTTCCAGGACAAACAAAAATTAAAAGAATTTGTAAAGATCAGAGCAGAAATCAATGAAATAGAAACCAAAAGAAGTGAAGAACAAATCAACGAAACCAGGAACTGGTTATTTTGAAAGAATTAAAAAGATTGATAAACCCTTGGCCAGACTTATCAAAAAGAAAAGAGAAAGGACCCAAATAAATAAAATCATGAATGAAATAGGAGACATCATAACCTACAGCAAAGAAATACAAACAAGTATAAGAACATATTATGAGCAACTATACACCAGCAAATTTGACAATATGGAAGAAATGGATGCATTCCTAGAGATGTATAAACTACCAAAACTGAACCAGGAAGACACAGAAAACCTGAACAGACTCATATCCAGTAAGGAGATTGAAGCAGTCATCAAAAATCTCCCAACAAGGGTGCCTGGGTGGCTCAGTGGGTTAAAGCCCCTGCCTTCGGCTCAGGTCATGATCCCGGGGTCCTGGGATCGAGCCCCGCATCGGGCTCTCTGTTCAGCGGGGAGCCTGCTCCCCCCCCCGCCTCTCTGCCTACTTGTAATCTCTGTCTGTCAAAAAAAAAAAAAAAAAAACTCCCAACAAACAAGAGCCCAGGGCCAGACGGCTTCCCAGGGGAATTCTACCAAATATTTAAAGAAGAATTAATACCTACTCTCCTAACGCTGTATCAAAAAACAGAGATAGAAGGAAAACTTCCATCCCAAAGCAATAGAAAACACATTCTTCTCTAGTGCACATGGAACATTCTCCAGAATAGATCCCATTCTCCAGAATAGATCCCTTTCAAACTCATTTTATGAGGCCAGGATTACCTTGATTCCCAAAACCAGACAAAGACCCCACCAAAAAGGACAATTATAGACCAATATCCTTGATGAACACAGATGCGAAAATTCTCATCAAAATACTAGCCAATAGATCCAACAGTACATTAAAAGGATTATTCACCACAACCATGTGGGAATTATTCCAGGGCTGCAAGGTTGGTTCAACATCGCAAATCAATCAATGTGATATAATACATTAATAAAAGAGGGACTCCTGGGTGGCTCAGTCAGTTAAGCCGCTGCCTTCAGCTCAGATTATGATCCCAGGGTCCTGGGATAGAGTCCCACATCAGGCTCCTTGCTCAGCAGGTAGCCTGCTTCTCGTTCTGCCTCTGTCTGCCACTCTGCCTGCTTGTGTCACTCTCTCTCTCTCTCTGACAAATAAATAAATAAATAAAATCTTTAAAAAATGAAAAGAAAGAACAAGAATCATATGATACTCTCAATACATGCTGCAAATGCATTTGACAAAGTACAGCATCCCTTCCTGATCAAAACTCTGCAAAGTGTATTATAGATAGATGGTACATACATAGATACATACATACATACATAGGTACATACATAGATAGATGGTACATACCTCAATATCATCAAAGCCATCTATGAAAAACCCACAGTGAATATCATTCTCAATGGAGAAAAACTGAGAGCTTTTCCTCTAAGGTCAGGAACACAGCAGGGATGTCCATTATCACCACTGCTATTCTTTTTTTTTTTTTTTTTTTTCACCACTGCTTTCAAACACAGTGCTAGAAGTCCTAGCCTCAGCAATCAGACAGCGAAATGAAATTAAAAAGGCATCCAAATCAGCAAAGAAGAGGTCAAACTATCACTCTTCGCCAATGATATATACTTTATGTGGAAAACCCAAAAAATTCCACTCCAAATCTGCTAGAACTTGTACAGGAATTCAGTAAAGTAGCAGGATATAAAATCAATGATCAATGCATAGAAATCAGTTGCATTCTATACACCAATAGCAAGACAGAAGAAAGAGAAATTAAGGAGTCAATCCCATTTACAATTGCACCCCAAACCATAAGATACCTAAGAATAAACCTAACCAAAGAGGCAAAGAATCTGTACTCAGAAAACTATAAAGTACTCATGAATGAAACTGAGGAAGATACAAAGAAATGGAAAAATGTTCCATGCTCATGGATTGGAAGAATAAATATTGTAAAAATGTCTATGCTACCTGAAGCAATCTACCTGTTTAATGCAATCCCTATCAAAATACCATCCATTTTTTTCAAAGCAGTGGAACAAATAATCCTAAAATTTATATGTAATTTATGTGAAAAGACCTTGAATAGCCAGAGGAATGTTGAAAAAGAAAGCCAAAGTTGGTGTCATCACAATTCGAGACTTCAAGCTCTATTACAAAGCTGTCACCATCAAGACAGTATAGTACTGGCACAAAAACAGACACATAGATCAATGGAAGAGTAATACAGAGCCCAAAAATAGACCCTCAACTCTATGGTTAACTAATCTTTGACAAAACAGGAAAGAATGTCCAATGGAAAAAAGTCTCTTCAACAAATGGTGTTGGGAAAATTGGACATCCACATACAGAAGAATGAAATGGAGACCATTTTCTTACACCACAAACAAAAATAGACTCAAAATGGATGAAAGACCTCAATGTGAGACAGGAATCCATCAAAATCCGTCAAAACACCGTCAGCAACCTCTTCAACCTCAGCCACAGCAACTTATTCCTAGAAACATCACCAAAGTCAAGGGAAGCAAGGGCAAAAATGACCTATTGGGACTTCATCAAAATAAAAAGCTTTTGCATAGAAAAGGAACAGTTAACAAACCAAAAGACAACTGACAGAATGGAAGAAGATACTTGCAAACGACATATCAGATAAAGGGCTCGTATCCAAAATCTATAAAGAACTTATCAAACTCAATGCCCAAAGAACAAATAATTCAATCCAGAAATGGGCAGAAGGGGCACCTTGGTGGCTCAGTGGGTTAAGCCTCTGCCTTCAGCTCAGGTCTTGATCCCAGGGTCCTGGGATCGAGCCCGCATCAGGCTCTCTGATCAGCAGAGAGCCTGCTTCCCTCTCTGTCTCTGCCTGCCTCTCTGCCTACTTGTGATCTCTGTCAAATAAATAAAATCTTAAAAAAAAAAAACAAAGAAATGGGCAGAAGACATGAACAGACATTTCTGCAAAGAAGACATACAAATGGCCAACAGACACATGAAAAATACTCACATCACTCAGCATCAGGGAAATACAAATCAAAACCACAGTGAGATACCACCTCACACCAGTCAGAATGGCTAAAATTAACAAGTCAGGAAAAGACAGATGTGGGCAAGGGTGCGGATAAAGCAGAACGCTCCCACACTGTTGGTGGGAATGCAAGTTGGTGCAGCCACTGTGGAAAACAGCATGGAGGTTCCTCAAAAAGTTGAAAATGGAGCTACCCTACTACCCAGCAATCACACTACTGGGTATTTACCCTGAAGATACAAATCCAAAGGGGCATGTGCACCTGAATGTTTATAGCAGCAGTACCCACAATAGCCAAACTGTGTAAAGAACCTAGACGTCCATCAACAGATGAATGGATCAAGAAGATGTGGTATATATATACAACAGAGTACTATGAAGCCATCAAAAGAAATGAAATTTTGCCATTTGCAATGACCTGGATCGAACTAGAGGGTATTATACTGAGCAAAATAAGTCAATCAGAGAAATCCAATTATCATATGATCTCTCTGATATGAAGAATTGATATGAAGAATCTGATATGAAGAAATTCTTCATATCAGAGAGATCATATGATAATCTCTCTGGAAGGGAGGGGGGTTTGGGGAGTAGGGAAGGAAAAAATGATACAAGATGGGATTGGGAGGAAAACAAATCATCAGAGACTCAATCTCAGGAAACAAACTGAAGGTTGCTGGGGGTGGTGGAGGAGGGATAGGGTGGCTGGGTTATGGACATTGGGGAGGGTATGTGCTATGGTGAATGTTATGAACTGTTTAAGACTGTTGATTCAGAGACCTATACCTCTGAAGCAAATAATACATTATATGTTAATTTAAAAAAATTTTAAAAAGTGAAAAAAAAAAGAAAAAAAGAAGTAGTACTAAGAGGCATCTGAGTGGCTCAATCTGTTAAGACTCTGCCTTCAGCTCATGTCATGATCCTGGAGTCCTGGGATGAGCCCCACTTCGGGCTCCTTGCTCAGCGGGAAGTCTGTTTCTCCCTCTGCCCCTCCCTTGGCTTGTGTTCCCCCCCCCTCCCTCTCTCGCTTACTTGCTTTCAAACAAATAAAATCTTAAAAAAAAAAAAGTAGTACTAAATTTACTTTACATTGTATTTTTAAAACTGTTGGCACATGGTGAAAAAGTCCATTCTGCTTCTGCAAATGGACTTTTTATGCCTCATTATCAGGCTTTAGCCATCCTGATGTCTTTGTAACATGTCAGTAATCTGCTCCCGAATCAGAAAAATTAAAGTGGGTGAACAATGGCTGTAAATTAAATAAACAGGACTATAGGAAAACCAAGACAGCCACATGGCTCCTTGGCAAGCCCCACTTACTGGTTTTTACGTTCCTTCACCCACCATAGTGCATTTAAGGTGACTCAAATTATAAAGAGACACTGGTGGGGAATCTTCTGTAATAATGCAACATAATTGTCTACCAATAATATCTGATTCATCAGATCAGATAACTAGAAAAACTATTTTTGTTTCTAGAGGCCTCAGACTCCTCCTCTGGACTCTTTGAACACATGCAGTGTGACTTCACTCATCTGCCACTTAGTATGGGTTATCAATTATGTTCTTATTATTGTATACATATTTTCTAGATGGGTTGAAGCCTGTTCTTGTGGCTAGGCTGATGCCCTCATATTGGCAAAGAAACTATATGAAAATGTGTTTCCCACTTGGGGGTATAACTTTGTAAACTCTCCAGTGACTGAGGCACCTATTTCACCGGGCAAAACATATGAGCCTTAATGAAAACCTTATACACTTCTTGGAATCTATGAGTATATAACTGTCTGTTGATCCCCTGTCTAATGCTAGGAAGACAACCTATTATTAGTCTCTAATGTCTTATACTTAAGCCTGTCAATAACGTTTTTAAAAAAAAACCTTTCTGGATCCCACTTGAAAGGAATGTGTTGGCTACAGTTTAGAGATCAGTGACTGGGTATTCTAGAAACAACCTAAGAGGAAGACAGCACGCAAGTCCTATTGGAAGGGAACTTACCAAGTTCTTCTGACCACTAACAATGTTGTAAAATGGAAGGTACTGATCCTTGGATACATATCACAGATCTACCTGATACCTGGTCCTTTATAGATGCTGGACACCTCCAAAACAAATTGATGAGGAAGAGAAGCAGCTGATATCAAGGAAGACTGCTTCTGCCCAAGAGGACAGATTAAGCCTTCATATTTTAACTAAACATGGTACCCATTCTCCTTCTCCTTTCCTTTATGCTGACTCTGGCCTAGAAAGATAACAACCTTAATTATATCTCCCAGGCCACTGCTGGGGGGCAACAATTAGAATTTAGAGCATACTTTTATTTCAGGCTAGGAAAAAAGCAAACTGAAATCTTATTGGTTGACTCCCCTGGATTTTCATCATGATTCCGGAAGGACCTACTAGTGAATCGAGGATTCACTCCTTTTGGCAGGTCCCCACTTCCCTGGTTAAGGATAAATGTAAAGGAGGTTATGATCAGGAACTTGTCCTTAATTCTTGAAATTACTGCAGAATCTGATGTTAAAGCAATAGGCGCCAACAAAGATTCTTAGACCCTTCAGCTAAAAGGGTTCTGGATAATACTATAGCTCTTGATTATATTTTACCTGAGCGAGGAGGTGTGTGCTGTGGCCAACACCATGTGCTATACTTGGATTAACACTTCAGTGGAGGTTGAAACTCACATAAAATCACCAAGCAAGTCATTGGCTTAAAGAATGACTCCTTAAGGAGGGTCTTATTTCACTTGTTTGATTTTGATTGATTTGGGTCTTGGGAACCAGGGCTTCAAAGTACACTCAGAACAGTAGGAATTAACCTGGTTATAGTAATCATAATAATGTCCCTGGTGTGTTATAGTCTCTCAAAAGTTTTAAACGCATGTTTGTAGCCACGAACCACCAAACAAATGATCTACCTAAGACTGAAATGGCAAAAGAACTACGAGAATGGTCAACTTACAAATTGTGAATGTGTGAGTATCACAGAGGTCAAGTAAAAACATCATGAACTGGGAACACCACACAAAGGAACAGCAACTGTGAGAACTTCAGAGGAGTAGCTCAGAGTGGAACTAATGCCTTAAATTCTGGTCACATCTCAGCTAAGCTCAGGGTATGATCAAAGGGGCTAAGTGTTCAAAAGAAAACCACAGGCCCCAAAATGGCATCACTTAGCATAAGGTCCCAAGTCAATAAACCAAGACTTAATACCTAACCTAACTGCAGTTTCAAACCCCTTTAAAGGTCACTTTAAACCAGTCAACATGGGAGTTTCCTGGTCAGCACTAGGAAATTTACTGGTAGACCCCTTCTGATCCTCTTAGGAGGGAAACCTTGCCTAAAATAATGAATTCTTTATTAATAATTTCTTTCCATTCCTTTCCTGCCTTTGAACACCTTTTTCTGTAGCCCTTTAGAGCTCTCCTCTACTTCTAGATGGGATGCTGTCTCATTCATCAATCAATTAATAAAGCCAATTAGATCTTCAAATTTTACTCAGTTGAATTTTTATTAACATTTGAAACTTAAGACATGGAAGAAAAAGGCCTTGGAGTAGCAATAATAAAGAATTACAAGCAGACATATAACTTAAAATAGCCTGAGATTTAAGTAAAGGGCTTAACTTTTCTCATTGATAACCTTGAGTAAATAAAAAAAGGTTAAATTAACTAAGCTTAGTATGCAATGTTTAAAGACACAGAAACATAGAAATCATATGGAAAAAATTGTTAGATTTTTAAAAAACTAGATGCTTGGCTGTCCTAAAAACTTTGACTCTCAAGAAACATTTCATTTCCAACAGGCTTATATGCATAATATTTCACAACATGAAAATATCATCACCAAAAATATATATTCTAGTTTACCATTCTAAATTAGCTTCAGAGCTTGAGAAGAGAATGAGATTAGAACTTGGAAAAAAATAACAAAGATCGAATCATTCTCCTGAAACTTTTTGGATCACTTATGAGTAAAATTAGGTAAAGGTTAAGAAAGATACATACTTCATATCAGTGTAATGTACAAAAACAGGACACTAAAAATCTATAAAAACACTTCTTAAACTTTTTAACAGCAACATAAGCCATTTCAAATAAAACATCACAGAGAAACTCAGCATTTGTAAAAGAACCTAGATACCCATCAACAGATGAATGGATAAAGAAGAAGTGTGTGTGTGTGTGTGTGTGTGTGTGTGTGTGTGTGTGTGTGTAATGGAATACTATGCAGTCATCAAAAATTGAAATCTTGCCATTTGCAATGACGTGGATGGAACTAGAGCATATTACACTAAGCAAAATAAGTCAATAAGAGAAAGAGAATTATCATACGACCTCTCTAATATGAGGAATTTGAGAGGCAGGGCAGGGGGTTGTGGGGGGTGGGGAGGGAAAAAAATGAAACAAGATGGAACCAGGGAAGGAGACAAACCATAAGAGACTTTTAATCTCAGGAAACAAACAGGGTTGTTGGGGGTGGCGGGGGAGGGATAGGGTGACTGGGTTATGGACATTGCGGAGAGTATGTGCTAAGATGTGTGCTGTGAATTGTGTAAGACTGATGATTCACAGACCTGTACCCCTGCAGCAAATAATACATTGTATGTTCATTTAAGAAAAGAGAAAGAGAAAAAACAAACAAACAAAAAAACTGGTAATGGGGCACCTGGGTGGCTCAGTGGGTTAAGCCTCTGCCTTCAGCTCAGGTCATGATCTCAGGGTCCTGGGATCGAACCCTGAATTGGGCTCTCTGCTCCGTAGGGAGCCTGCTTCCCCCTCTCTCTCTGCCTGCTGCTCTGCCTGCTTGTGGTCTCCTCTCTGTCAAATGAATAAATAAAATCTTAAAAAACAAAACAAAACTGGTGAGGTAGGAATGTTTGTAACATCCACCTTATAATGTACTTGGAAGTGTTAATGTATAATAAAGTTGCCTTAAGGTTCGGTAATAGAAGCAGAGCCTTTCAAATGCATTTGTGGACTGTAAACATTAAATTCCAGAAAGATGTTTTGTATCTGATTGTATCTGGGTAGGGTTAACCAGAGCAGACACCTCTGCTTTTTAGTTTGGATTTTTTCCAATATTATTGAGAGAACATTGTAACAACCCAGCTGTATGAAATAGCAGGAGCCCTCAACAAAATTACATCATCTTTCAAAGAAATCAGGGTAAACTTCTTTAAAATTGAAAGATGCAATCAATTGCATTTGTACTTTGCTAGTATTCTAGGTTAAAAAAAAAATCACACCAAAAGATAACTTAAAGGAAAGCAAAAAGAGTGTACCTAAATTTTTTAATAAAGTGTATTATAAGATCCCCTGATTCCATCTTTTCTCCATTACCCCTGTGCCTAGAATAAGTGATGGTGGATAATAGGCTGTGGACCTGATTTAAAGTACTGGTGCCTGGCAGACAAGATATTCCTCTTGTCCAAATAAAGAGATGTTACTTGATGCGTTCCAATGGTTTCAAGTCAATGACAACAGAAACATTAATAAGAGAAAAGAAGTTCTCTCATTCATTTATTCATTCATTCATTCATTCATAAAGCATTAACAGGAAACGTATTCCCCAGATACTATTAGATAGATATGACTTGAGTCCTAGGAGTTCCCGTCTGTGGGAGAGAAGCAGATGAGTACAGAATATAATTTAAACTATAGTAGAAATGCAAGTTCAGAAGAACTAAGAGGTACAAGGATGGTGACATAGAATAAGAGGTATCTGAATGTTTTGAATGGTGATTTTGAATGGTGATTTTGTTGATGGACTTGGGAAAGAATGGGATACAGAAGGAAAGGCATTCATCATAAAAAGAACAATGTAATACAGATACCACAGCATAAAAAGATAAAAGACCAAAAGGAAAATCAATGAGAAAACATTGGTAAGTTAGATTTCAAATTACAAACTTCTGCTCTATGAAAGACACCTTTAAGAATATAAAAAGACAAGCCACAAATTGGGAGAAAATACATGCAAAACACGTAACTGATAAAGGACTTGGAACTAAAAGAGACAAGGAACTCTTAAATCTTAGTAACAAAAAAAGAAACAATCCAGCTTTAAAAAAACGAGGAAAAGAACTGACAGAGACCACACCAAAAATATATAGAGAGATGGCATATAAATATACAAATGGATGCTGAACATCATGTCAGTAGAGAATTGTAAATTAACATAAAAAGGAGACACTATTGCACAGAGTAGAATGGCTAAAATTAAAAAAAATTAATTTGACAATACCAACTATTAGTAATGTTGCTGAGCAAGAGCATTCATTTATTGGTAGTAGAAATACAAAATGGTACAGCCACTTTAGAAGACAGTTTGACAGCCTCTGACAAAAGTGAATGCAGTCTTATCATATATTATGGATTTGTGTCCCCCCAAAAAGATATACTTAAGTAACATCCCAGTACTTCAGTATGTGACCTTATTTGGATATAGGGTCATCGCACACGCAGTTAGTTAATATGATATGTCATACTGGAGCAGGGTGAGCCCTTAATCCAATCTAACTGGTATTCTTATAAAAGAAGAAGAGACATAAACAAACAGAACAGCGTGTGAAGATGGGGGTGGCAATTAAGTGATGCATTTATAAACCCTGAAACACCAAGGATTGCTGGCCATCACCTGAAGCTAGAAGAGAGGCATCACACGTATTCTACCTCAGAGCCCTTAGAAGGAACCAAACGTCCTGACACATTGAGTTCAGATTTCTAGCCTCCAGAATTGTGAGAGGATTAAATTTCTGTTCCTTTAAGCCACAGAGCTTGTGAAACTTCCTTAAGGCAGTTCTAGGAGCCTAACCAAACTATACAATCCAGCAACTGCAGTTCTAGATAATTACCCAACTGATTTAAAAACTTACCCAAACAAAAACTTACATGTGAACAGTAACAGTAGCCTTAATAATTGTCAAAGACTGGAAGCAACTATGCTATCACTTTATCTTAGTGACTGGAAAAACAAACTGTGCACATCTATAAAATGGATTATTCAGTCATAAAAAGGAAAAGTTTCCAAGCCACAAAAGCACACAAATGAATCTTAAAAGCATATGGCTAACTGAAGAAACCCAGTCTGAAAAATCAGTGAACTGTGTCCTTCCAATTACATGACATTCTTAAAAAGGCAAAATAATAGCCATTAAATACATGAGAGGTTATCTAGGGGTATTGGCTTGAGAAGATTTAAATAAGTGAAGCAAAGGGAATTGTTTAAGGCAGTAAAATTATTCTGTACGATACTGTAATGGTGAATACAAGACATCAAACATTTGTGAAAAGCCATAGAACTTTACATTACAGAGAGTAAACTTTAATGTCCACAAATAATTTTTTTAAAAAGTTAGATAGTCAGGGGATCCCCATGATGGAATGCAGAATGGGATAAAAGAATTTAAATGTATCACTAAATATGAAACGCTCTCACTGAAGGAAGTAGAGGAATAAGATGCTGAGCTAAGTAATTTTAGAATTGAGTAGAATCTGTAAGAATAATGGCAAAAGGAACTGTACGTAAGCACTATGTTCCAGTTGACAATTTTCTTTCCTCTGGGTGTACAGGTTAACACTACTGAAATCACCATACATGCATACTGGATTGAACAATTAAGTAAATGGATGACAGATGGTGGAAGCCAGGATTCTTACTGACAGAATGGGAGGTTATAGATAAGCAAGGGGAAGAGGCTACAATTAACTATGTGGTAATAATTAGAGTTGGAGACATAAGTATGAACAGATGGTTACATATAAAAATATTTGTAAGTATGTGTATGTATGTGTGTATACACACACACATTTTTCCTTGCTCTATCAGCTGAAAGGATCTAGAAGAAATGACACCCCAGTAAATATGAATACACACCTAATTTGTAGATGCTGGTTCTAATACCATTCTCCAATAAAGAGAAGCCAGGATTTCTTAGAGAAATGGCTGATTCTAGGACTGGGGCAAGAAATATATGAGATGAGCCTGGATCATCCTATAGTTCTAAGAAGTAAGAAAATGCTCAAAATATAAACGAAAACCCTTCAAAAAAACCAACACAGACAAACATTAACAGTCCACAATGAAGGGGGGTTTGTCAAAAGGACACCGGAGTGAATAGAAAGAGCTCCCCCTAGACAAAGCTGGAACAATTTGAGCAACGACGACGAGGACAACAACAACAACAACAAAAATTAGCAGTGGATAATAATCCGAAACATAAAAAGGAGTCCATACGATATAAACAAATGATAAAGTGAATGCATGAATGAATGAATTCCAAATAATTTATGGATTTACCCTGCTTTTAAGGAAATGGAGTATAACTCCCTGTTACTTTCTTTCAAAAAAAAATACAATATGGAAAGGAAGGAAAAAATAGTAATTTTACAGTGGAGAAATCTGACAAACACTATATCAAGACATGTGAATTACACCTATGGCAATAAGTCACATTGATGGTAAGTCTTGATCTGGCGTAATAACAAAAGTACTTTACCCCTATGACCTTCCTCCCCATAATACATTACCCTAGTGTGATCATAAGAAAAACAGCAGACAAATGCCAATTAAGGGCCATCCCATAAAATACTAAACAATTAATTCTAAAATTATAAAGGTCTTCAAAAACAAGGAGAGTCTGAGAGACTCTCACAACCCCCAGATGCCTCCATAGACAAGACTACTAAATGCAATGGGTATCTGGATGGGATCTGGAACAGAAAGAAACATTAGCAAAAAACTGAGCAAACCTAAATAGAGTATGGTCTTTAGTTAATCATAACACATGAATATTGGTTCATTAATTAAGACACATATGCCATATTAATCTATGACAATAATAGGGAACTGGATATGGGGTACACAAGAACTCTGTACTATATAATAATGCTACAAACTTAAAACCTAAATAATTCTAAAATTCTAAAAAAAAGATTATTTTTTAAAGAGGATATTAAAATAAATGAGGCTAGCCTTAGAAATAAGGAAAGGAAGGAAACAGGCAAATGGTACTGATTTAAAGGAATAGAGATACTCTCACCAGCACAAAATTTTTATGCCATTATCTTTATTCTAACAGTCAGCTTCATTCATTTGAGTACCATGTCCTACAGATTTTTCTGTCCTAACGACTCTTGTTGCTAAATATAGAAAGTCTGACACCTGGAGACTTCATATAGAATAGTAATTGATAAAGAGACTTGGGAGCTGGATTACTTCAGGTCAAATATTTCCGTTCCTAGCACATACTAGCTGTACATTCTTGGACAATTTACTTAACCTCTATGTACCTCAGCTTTCTCACTTATAAAATGAGAATAATAATAATAATAATAATAATAATAATAATAATACCATCTCATAGGAATTGTTGTGAGGATGAAGTAAATTAATACATGAAAAGCATTACAACAGAATCTGGCACACAGGTGTAACATATTAACTATTTAACTAGCTCAACCACTCAACAAAATGGATCTATAGACACAGGAGGGTTATAAATCCAAAACTGTAAAGAGCTCAAGGAGCGAGTGTAATTCAGCTTGGGCCTGGTAAAGGAAATTTAAGATCTGTAAATACCAATGGAATAAAAATTGCTATCTCAGCTCACTTTGTCAAATGTGGGTAGGCTTATAAAAAAGAAAAGCTAAAATTCTTCATGTCTATTTTAATTTCTTAGTCCTCAAATCTTTAAAGTTAATATTGGCAGAGTCTATATCTCAGTACCAATTTTAAGATCTTCTGAGCAAAAATAACCTTCAAAAGGGGTCCTTCACTCTTTCCACACACCTACACATTTCTGCCTGCAGAGAAACTGACAACAGTTTTCAAACTTGACTTTTGCCTGTAGAAATACTTCTACCAACATGGAAGAAGTCTCACAGCCTCTCCCCTCCAAAGTCCTCTTCCAGAGAAGCACCTTGGCCAAAAGAAAAGCATTGATAATGATGACTATAGGGCCTTTGTTCCAAATATTTATCTATTAATGTGTCCCAAAATAGCCACAAAGGGAAACCAAGTAGGTCAGCTTAACAAATGGTTTCCTTTTCTTTTGAAAAAGGAAGGAAGCAATGCTTTATTTGGTATACCTCCCACCCCCCACCCAGCCACAAATGTTTTCTCAAGTAACAGGAAGGAGGAAACTTTAAAAAAAAGTGTGTGTGTGTGTGTGTGTGTGTGTGTGTGTGTGTTAGGGATGGGGGACTAAAATAGAGTACTAACAAAAAAATGTTACATAAGATGAAAGTAGGAATTTTCTGGCTTTGATAATAGATACTGTAGACAAGTGAAGACGGAATCCATGTACTGATACTTTTGTCCATTATGACACAACATTAGGCTATTATGTAAATCCAGGATATTAATCCCATCTTCTTAAGTAAAAATGAACATTGTAAAATTTTCTAAATACTATACTTCTACAGAAAACAATAGTTTTTTTTAAAGATTTTTTTTTTTTAGAAAGTTTTTTTTTTTTTTTAATTTTTTATTTTATTTACTTGACAGAGAGAGAGAGATCACAAGTGGGCAGAGAGGTAGGCAGAGAGAGGAGGAAGCAGGCTCCCTGTGGAGCAGAGAGCCCGACATGGGGCTCGATCCCAGGACCCTGAGATCATGACCTGAGCCGAAGGCAGCGGCTTAATCCACTGAGCTACCCAGGCAGAAAGAGAGACAGCACAAGCAGGAGGAGGGGCAGAGGGAGAAGCAGGCTCCCCACTAAGCAGGAATTCCAATTCGGACCTGAGCTGAAGGCAAACACTTAACCAACTGAGCCACGCAGATGCCCTGAGAACAACAGTTTTTAAATACTTGACAAATAAGTTAGGAAATGTGTAGTTTTAATATTTTTCTTCATGGATATCTTATTAAAATACCTGGTTTGTGTTAATGTGAAACTATTTTTCACATTTCAATTACTTTTTAAAGTAGGCTCCATGCCCAGTGTAGAACCCAATGGAGAGCTTGAACTCACAACCTGGATAGCAAGACCCAAGCCAAAACAGAGTTGGACCCTTAACTGACTGAGCCACCAGATGCCCCTGCATCTACAACTTTTTAATGAATTACACTTGCAATAATTTTCAACTGAAGAACAAGGACAAAGTGGTTTACAAGTAATTATTAAAAAACAAGGTAACAGTGCAACAGCCTGACTATAGACTGTCGTCTGAATCCAGTATTTATGGAACACAAATTCATAAGAGTTTCTGTATATTCATTACACAGTTCTTGAAACAACATTTAATTCATTAAACCAAGATGGGGGAGAAGGATGAATAGGAAGTATTTCAAAACAGTTTGTAAAGTTAATTTTATTAAATGTTGCAGCTTTGTTGTTCTCTGAAATTTAATTTTACAACTGAAATACACAATGATCACATAATTAAAATTAAACAGAATTTAAGTCATCATTCCAATTTAAAGTTAATAATTACCGTAAATACTATAGATAGATTATGTAAGTTCACAAGGAATGAATACATCAGAAGAAAGATAATAGTGGGAAATACTGGAAGGGGGAGTAATGCCACTTGAAGGAAATCATTTGTTTCTAAAGCTAGGGAAGAAAAATCACAGTAGACAGCTAAATTACACAATACTCCAAATGGGTATTCAAGCATTTTAAAAAAGGAGGTTTGATAACAGAGATGTAAAATTGCCTTTCTAAGGCTTTCAGCTATTTGATAAGTCAAATATTCATCATATCAAAACACACTTTTTAATTTAAAAATCAGAAAAAGGTGGTTGACCTCTAAATTATAAACTACATTTCCTTCTCTGACTTGACTACCACTTTGTGATAAGAACAAGGAAAGGAGAACAGTATTAAGAAACCGAACGAAGGTCAAAACCAGAGTTCACATAATTTACATATATACAAGTTCTTTCTACTTCAACACTTTTAATTTACTAACTTTCATCCACATTAGTTTAGTAAGATTCCAAAAAAATGGCATTTCAAGCCTACTGCTAACAGAGGATATTAGAGGTTGTGAGCTATGATCTTGCATTTGTGTATCACACCACTGAGGATTCTTTTTTTTTTTTTTTAAAGATTTTATTTATTTATTTGATGGAGAGAGAGATCACAAGCAGGCAGAGAGGCAGGCAGAGAGAGAGGAGGAAGCAGGCTCCCTGTGGAGCAGAGAGCCTGATGCGGGGCTCGATCCCAGGACCCTGAGATCATGACCTGAGCCGAAGGCAGCGGCTTAATCCACTGAGCCACCCAGGCGCCCCGAGGATTCTTTTTTCAAAATTAACATCACTGATAGGATTTAACATAATAACCCTGTAAAGTCAAACAGGTGCAAAAGACTGAGTCTTTAAAATGTGGGTGAAAAGAGAGAAGTAATTATGATGGACACAAAGTGGAGGGTTGATTTTTTTAAGTGCTGAGGAGATATTAAATAGTTCTTTTAAATCTATTAAATTAAGAAATAAGAATGCTGTTGTAAGAATGGTGTTGAAATCACTCAACACGTGACAAGTGCTGTGAAACTGTAAATAGTAAGAAATGAGGAAAAGCAGTTGGTATAATGAAAAACTTACTGTCTAAAGGTTCATCACGAAGTCCATACAATCCTTAGTCTAATGTTAACTGAGGAGAAGCAGGAGCTGGTTGAAGAAAAGTTAAGGAGGCTTAAGGGTCCAATCAAATGTTTATTTCAATCCATGGACACTTCCATAGATTTAAGGCCCCTTTCAAATGGTCTATGATGTCTCCATGACATCAAAGTGAAGAACAAGGTAGGAATGACGTAACACAGCTGTTAAGACTTTCCCTCTCAATCACTTATAGAGAGATTATCAAGATGGCCATTACCTGACACAGTATCATCTGTATGGACATAAAATTGATTTGTTCAAACACTGATATAGAGGCACCTGGGTGGCTCAGTTGAGTGCTGGACTCTGGTTTTGGCTCAGGTGCTGATCTCAGGGTTGTCAAATCAAGTCCCATGTTGGGCTCTGTGCTCAGCACAGAGTCCGCTTCAGATTCTCTCTCCTTCTCTCTCTCTCTCCCTCCCCCACTGCTCCTCTCCCTGCTCACTTATGCGCACTCTGTCTCTAGAATAAACAAATAAATAAAACCTTTAAGTGGACTACCATAAAAAAACTGATATAAATACACACCTGCATCCATATATGTACCACAGATACATTTTATACATATTGTAAAATATATGTATAAAAATACATTTTATACATATTATACAAAATGGTTATGCCTAGTTTTGGGTTTTGAAGGTTGAAGGGTAAGTTTACATTCCTATTTGTGAAAAACACTCAGGGACAAAAAACGTGAACCTCTTTTAGTCATTTTGGACTAACAAGTTTATTAATTTATGAAGAGGCTTTTGGAATTCATCCTGTTCCAAAACAGAAATTGCTGTTGTTTCCCAAATGTCTATGTCTTGTCCCTTCAATTACATTGTTGAAGTCCTTCATAGGCAATGACTATGTTTCTAACTCCTAACATCAAATCTAAACAAATGCTTGTAGAATAAAGAGTTCAAACTAAAAACTTCAGTAATTATAAATCAGCATAAACCAAGTAACCCTGTACAGCATTCTTGTTCATATTACACTGTAATTCATTTTTTCCCTAAAGAAGAGACTGTGGAGATAAGCCACTTGTGAGTCTTTAACTAAAGCTAAGACAGTCAATCAAGAGAATCTCTTTGGTTCCACTTTTATTTTTAAAAAATTCAGTATGTGGGGTGCCTGGGTGGCTCAGTCGTTAAGCGGCTGCCTTGGGCTCAGATCCCAGGGTCCTGGGATCAAGCCCTGCATCAGGCTCCCTGCTCAGTGGGAAGCCTGCTTCTCCCTCTTCCACCCCCTTGATTGTGTTCCCTCTCTTGCTGTGTCTCTGTCAAATAAATAAATAAAATCTTTTTTTTTAAAATTCAGTACGTTTCTTCATTTCTATTTTTTAAACGTTTGCTGTTACTTTCAAAGGCATCATGAAAACAGCACCACGTTTCTCAAACTGAATAAAAATTAGAACTTACTGATTCACATTACTGAGAATGTATGTAAAGAGTATAATGCTTTATATAAGAACATCCATTTCAGCGAGAAAACAATATTATATGTAAGTACAGCGTACTTAAATGCATCAAATTGTTTTGTTTAGTGATAATAAAATAAATAAAATAAAATAAAACAGTACTTTAATATTATGTTTCACACTCACATGGAACAATTCACAATAACTTCTAGAGCAATTTTTTAAAAATTCAACTTTTAAGCAAGCAGTATTATGATCAAAAGAAAGAGTTCAGTTTCATCTGAGGCTGAACTTTAAAGCCTATCATGCTTTCTCTGCCAACAACAGTAACATTGTATCACTAATGTTAATAATAATATGCTTCAAGTACACATCTGCATGTGTGTAATATGTGCATGCACAAACAGAGACACATTCATTCTCATTCTCTTTGTCCCCTCTCCTTCTCTCTCTGTATATAGACATATAGTCATACGGAAAGACAAAGAATACACGGTAAATAGCAGACACTAAAAATTGGTTGTGGAATTTTATAAAAGACATAAAAATCATGAAAACACTTACTTCATCAGCCACCATACACCTGGAAAAAAATAAAAATAAAACCAAGTTAATATTTTAATGATCAAAGTCAACCACTTTAAAAATTTTAAGAAGCTTGCCTGAGAACAGTTTACAAATGTTAAAGCACTAATCCAGAGAGAGGTGTCTACAAATGTGCTTGAGAACATGGGCCAGTGCTGATTTTATAAGACTCTCCAGCTGCCAATGGCACATGGGTATGCAGGAGGGTTAGAGCTTCAGAAATGTTCCCCATGTCCACCCATGGAGATAGTTAGAATAACCATTCAAAAATGAGGGCAAAATGGCAAATGACTTACCAATGACTTCCCTACTTACTAATAAATCTTAAAATTGGCCTTTAGAGATTAGAAGAATACTATGTTAAAGCACAAGAAAATAAATCTTAGGCACATATTAGCATGTTATATCTACAATTTTCTACGCTGCATTATATATTCTAAGCCTATTTTCAAGATGAATTTTGGTTTCTACTACTTGGCTAAATTTTCTCTTCTCTATTCTTTCTTATTCACCTATAGAAGTAAATTCTATCCACTGAAAATTGAAGATAGGGGTCATAAACTGAAAAACCAAAGAGCAAAAAGAAAGAATAGCAGGTGTGGTCAGGATCATGAGCGGTCCCTTCCCTTTCCCTATGGTCATATGTTTTGTTTCTTAAATTCCACATATGAGTGAAATCATAAGGTATTTGCCCTTCTCTGACTGACTTATTTCATTTAGCATAATACCCTCTAGTTCCATTACTGTCATTTCAAATGGCAAGATTTCCTTCTTTTTGATGGCTGAGTAATATATACACCACATTTTCTTCATCCATTCATCTGTCAATAGACATCTGGGCTCTTTCCATACTTCGGCTATTGCGAGCATTGTTGCTATTAAGACTGTGGTGCATGTGCCCCATTGAATCACTATGTTTGTATCCCTTAGAAAAATACCTAGTAGTGCAATTGCGGGGTCATAGAATAGTTATCTTTTTTAACTTTTGGAGGACCCTGCATGCTGTTTTCCAGAGTGGCTGCTCCAGTTTGTATTCCTACCAACAGTATAAGGAGGTTCCTCTTTCTCCGCATCCTCGCCAACATCTGTTGTTTCCTGAGTTATTCATTTTAGCCATTCTGATCAGTGTGAAGCAGTATCTCATTGTGGTTTTGATTTCTATTTCCCCAATGCCAAATGATGTTGAGTATTTTTTTCATGTGTCTGTTGGTCATTTGTATCTCTTCTCTGGAGAAATGTCTATTCATGTGAGCAAGATGGAAATTTATTAAAGATTTTATTTATTTGACAGACAGGTCACAAGTAGCAGAGAAGCAGGCAGAGAGAGAGGAGGAAGCAGGTTCTCTGCTGAGCAGTGAGCCCGATGTGGGGCTCAATCCCAGGACCCAAAGATCATGACCTGAGCCGAAGGCTTAACCCACTGAGCCACCCAGGTGACCCCAAGACACAAATTTAATGAGGAAGGGAATTGTGAGAAAATCTGGAAGAAGAGTATTCTTAAACAAAGTGATCCATAAGAGCAAGGGCCCTGAGATAAGAGATAAGGAAGGAACAAGTAATTAAGAAGGAACAAGGAGGGGCGCCTGGGTGGCTCAGTGGGTTGGGCCGCTGCCTTCGGCTTGGGTCATGGTCTCGGGGTCCTGGGATCGAGTCCTGCATCGGGCTCTCTGCTCGGCAGGGAGCCTGCTTCCCTCTCTCTCTCTCTCTCTGCCTGCCTCTCTATCTACTTTCTATCTACTTGTGATCTCTCTCTGTCAAATAAATAAATAAAATCTTTAAAAAAAAAAAAAAAGAAGGAACAAGGAAGCTAATGATACTAACATGCACTAAGTCAGGAAAATGGTAGAAAATAAGGTTGGAAGGCAGCTGGGAGAGCCTTATGGCATGGAGAGCCTCGTAAGCAAATGCACAGAGTTTGGATTTTCTTAGAATCCTTTGGAGGGAAGCAACATTTTGCCTTTTAAAAAAAGATTACTCTGATTCATAGGGGATAAACTGTAGAGGGCAAGAGCAGAAGCAGGAAGAACATTGAGGAGGCACCTGCAGTAGACGAGGAGGAAAACAACGATGTACAGATGAGTGGTAGAGGTGGAGGTGTAAGAAGTGATCAATTTAGGTACATTTTGAAAGAACAGCCAGTAGGATTTGTGGATTAATTGGAATGTGGATGTAAAAATAAAAGAGAGAAGTCAAGAATGAGCCTGGTGGTGGGTATTATGGAGGGCACGTATTGCATGGAGCATTGGGCGTGGTGCATAAACAATGAATTCTGGAACATTGAAAATAAATAAAATAAAATAAAATGAAAAAAAAAAGAATGAATCTTAAGATACTGGCTTATGCAATTAAACATTAAAAAATGGAAGAGATGCCATTCACTGAGATAAGAAAGACTTGGGAGAAGTAGGTTTGGTGACGACAATCAAGCATTGAACATACAACCTTTGTTGGATACAAATGGATACAAAGGTTGTATCCATTAGATTACCAAGATGAACTGTTGAGTAGACAACAGGATATGTGTGTCAGAGGAATGGTAAGGACTGGAGATATAATAAAGTTGAAAGTTATCAGAATCTAAATGGCACAAGAATGACTGAGGGTAGAAAGTATTCTGAAACATGACAACTTGACTGTGGCTTTTTCCTTTCTATGCCAACTCCAAATTCTTGAACTTTCTAATGTTAAGCAGCTACTGAGACCTGCACACTATTATACATCTTAAGGCTGTAGTGAGGTAACATCAGAGCAAACTGGTGTACAGTTACATTGTCCCCTGGGTGCAACTTACTGAAAAGCAGTATCATTGTAATAACTTGGTTCCAGGTATCTGAAGACCCCCATGGTAAAATTACCTCTAATCTCTTGGAATATGCTGTATTTTCCTATCATGAAACAGATGAGTATTCCCTACTTTAGAATAAGAGCAGTTCAAGTAGATTAGAGAGCATTACGCTTCCTTTAGGATCTCTTGTGGGCTAACTGTCCTTACACTTCAGGCACTGTATCTACTCTGAATTCCAGGATTCCTGCAGTTAAGGACAGTTCAACAACCAGACATGATTTTCAGTGAACCATCATAAAAAAAAAAAACAACAAAGGACCGTATAAGAGGCTCCAACATATGAAAGAACAGAGTAAGACTGAATAATCAGAACATGTACCTATTGAAAAAGGAAGTGCTAGAAAACACTTGCACTAAAATTGTTAGAGCATTTACATAATTTCTAATACAACACACATACACACTGAAGCTTAAAACCACGATTTTCAAGCTATTAAAATAAGCACATGAATTAAAAAAAAATCATTATTGACACCTAATTAAGTAGATGGGAAGATGAAGTGCAAGGATTATCTCAAAATACAGAGCACAGACTTAAATAAATGATAGTAGTAACAGAAAAGAAAAATTACTTGGATAGACCCCAAAAATTATGTGAAAAATATGTATTCAAAAGGAGAAAAGACACCATGTGAAAAAGAGGGAACAATTAAGTAATAAAAGAAAAGTTCTCCAGGCTGAAAAAATATCTAATTGGAAAAGGTAACTAAGTTTCAGGTTGGAAGAGAAAAGACAAATATCTACTCATATCCCTATAAAATTACTGATCTAAAGAATAAGAAAAAACCTTGTAAGTGTTCAGACAGAAAGAACAACTATCCATAAATGGAAAAACCAAGATGGCATTCTAATCATCATCAACACTAGAAGCTAAAAAACCACGAAGGAGGATCTGGACTACCTGAAAAGAAAGCAGAATTCATGAATCTTTTATCTAGCCAAGATTCCCATTATTTGTAAGCAACAGCAAAAAGATATTTGATGCCAACCAATATCTCCAAGATTTTAAAACGCAAGTAAACCAGAGGAGGAAAAATGCTTACAAAAATAATCAAACAAAAAACACACCTTAACAAAGATTCAAGACAGGAGAAGATAAAAAGGAAATCCTGTCAACAATGAAGGTTCATATCTACGAATATAATGGGTGCTGTGTATTCTACCTAAGGACTCTGGAAGCAAAAGGGACATACTCTGAAAATCTGTAAGTGAAAAATTAAAGAGAGGTAATAAAGGAGAGGGGGTACTAACACTATTTTAAAGCAGAACACCAAACATAATTTTTAAAGACAGGAGACTAACTGAAATTACCTAAGAAGTAAGAGTATAGGGAGAAGAGAAGAGAGCTATGGCTGACCCCTGCAGGACTCCAACAAATAGGGGTACAAAGAGAAGTACCCAGCAAAAAGGACTGAGAAGGAGTGCCCACTAATATAAAAAGATATAAGAGGAATGTGATGTCCTAGAAGCCAAATAAAGACATTCTTTTGAGAAGGGGAGAATGAACAGCATAGTACAGGCTTCTTAAAAAAATCTAGTAAAATGAGGTCTGAGAGTTGACCCTTTGATTTGGGAAGAGATCATTCATAACTCTAAAAGAGCAATGCTGATAAAATGGTAGGAGACAAAAGCCTCCTGTGAGTGGGTTCAAGAGAGAATGGGAAGATAGAAAAGGGAAACAGTAAATAGAGATTTATGGCGCAAGGAATGATCCTGTAAAAGGAAGCAGAGAAACATGGTAGTAGTTGGCAGGAAAATTAGGGCCAAGAGAGGACTTTTTAAAAAACACAGAACAGTATAAATAGCCCAGATTAAGTATCTTATTGGTCCTATGAGTGAAATATCTAGCAGGCACATAGAAGTGTGGATCAGGGGAGGAGTCAAGATGGCGGAGAAGTAGCAGGCTGAGACTACACCAGGTAGCAGGAGATCAGCTAGATAGCTTATCCAAACATTGCAAACACCTACAAATCCAACGAGAGATCAAAGAGAAGAAGAACAGCAATTCTAGAAACAGAAAATCAACCACTTTCTGAAAGGTAGGACTGGCAGAGAAGTGAATCCAAAGCAACGGAAAGATAGACTGCAGGGGGAGGGGCCGGCTCCCGCCAAGCAGCGGAGCAACAGAGCACAAAATCAGACCTTTTAAAAGTCTGTTCCACTGAAGGACATCCCTCCAGAGGCTGAACCGGGGTGAAGCCCACACGGGGTTAGCGTGGCCCCAGGTCCCACAGGGTCACAGAAGGATCGGGGGTGTCTGAGTGTTGCAGAGCTTGCAGATATCAGAACGGGGAAGCCGGCTACAGAGACAGAGCCGAGGAGTGATCTCTCAGCTCGGGGTTACCTTCACGGGTCGCAGGCTGGGTGAGCTCGGAGTGCGGCCAGAGGCCAGGGATACGGGAGTGATTGGGCGCTGTTCTCTGGGGGAGCACTGAGGAGTGGGGCCCCGGGCTCTCGGCTCCTCTGGGCCGGAGACTGGGAGGCCGCCACCATTTTCATTCCCGTCCTCCGGAACTCACTGAAAGCGTTTAGGGAACAAAAGTTCCGGAAAGCAAACCCGAGCGGATTACTTAGCCCAGCCCCTGGTAAAGGCCAAGCATTTCCGCCTTGGGCAAAGACACTTGAGAATCACTACAACAGGCCCCTCCGCCAGAAGATCAACAAGAAATCCAGCCAGGACCAAGTTCACCTACCAAGGAGAGCAGGATCAATAACAAGGAGAGCAGCGGAATTCCAGAGGAAGAGAAAGCAAAGCACGGAACTCATGGCTTTCTCTCCATGATTCATTAGTCTTGCAGTTAATTTAATTTTTTTTTTCAATTTTTTTTCTGATTCTGCTAAATTTTTTAAGACTTTTGCCCTTTCCTTTTTTAACGTTTTTATCTAGTTTATCTAATACATATATATATTTTTTCTTTTTTAAATTTTTTCTTTTACTTTTCTGAACCTCTTTTTATCCCCTTTCTCCCCCCACAATTTGGCGTCTCTTCTGATTTGGTTGAAGGGCATTTTCCTGGGGTCTTTGCCACCCTTTTAGTATTTTACTTGCTCCTTCATATACTCTTATCTGGAAAAAATCACCACAAAAAAAGGAACAAGAGGCAGTACTGAAGACTAGGGACCTAATCAATACAGACATTGATAATATGTCAGATCTAGAGTTCAGAATGACGATTCTCAAGGTTCTAGCCAGGCTCGGAAAAGGCATGGAAGATATTAGAGAAACCCTCTCTGGAGATATAAAAGCCCTTTGTGGAGAAATAAAAGAACTAAAATCTAACCAAGTTGAAACCAAAAAAACTATTAATGAGGTGCAATCAAAAATGGAGGCTCTCACCTCCATCTCACCTCATCTCATCAATGAGGCAGAAGAAAGAATTAGTGATATAGAAGACCAAATGACAGAGAATAAAGAAGGTGAGCAAAAGAGGGGCAAACAGCTACTGGACCATGAGGGGAGAATTCGAGAGATAAGTGACACCATTAGATGAAACATTAGTATAATTGGGATTCCAGAAGATGAAGAAAGAGAGAGGGGAGCAGAAGGTCTATTGGAGAGAATTATTGGAGAGAATTTCCCTAATATGGCAAAGGGAACAAGCATCAAAATCCAGGAAGTGCAGAGAACCCCCCTCAAAATCAACAAGAATAGGTCTACACCCCATCACCTAACAGTAAAATTTACAAGTCTTAGGGACAAAGAGAAAATCCTGAAAGCAGCCCGGGAAAAGAAGTCTGTAACATACAATGTTAAGAATATTAGATTGGCAGCAGACTTATCCACTGAGACCTGGCAGGCCAGAAAGAACTGGCATGATATATTCAGACAACCAAATGAGAAAAACATGCAGACAAGAATACTCTATCCAGCTAGGCTATCATTGAAAATAGAAGGAGAGATAAAAAGCTTCCAGGACAAACAAAAACTGAAAGAATTTGCAAACACCAAACCAGCTCTACAGGAAATATTGAAAAGAGAGAGCCTAAAAGTAGTAGATCAGAAAAGAACAGAGACAATATACAGTAACAGTCACCTTACAGGCAATATAATGGCACTAAATTCATATCTCTCAATAGTTACCATGAATGTTAATGGGCAAAATGCCCCAATCAAAAGACACAGGGTATCAGAATGGATAAAAAAACAAAACTCATTTATATGTTGCCTACAAGAAACTCATTTTAGACCCGAGGACACCTCCAGATTTAAAGTGAGGGGGTAGAAAACAATTTACCATGCTAATGGGCATCAGAAGAAAGCTGTGGTGGCAACTCTTGTATCAGATCAATTAGACTTTAAGCCAAAGACTATAATAAGAGATGAGGAAGGACACTATATCATACTCCAAGGGTCTGTCCAACAAGAAGATCTAACAATTTTAAATATCTATGCCCCTAATGTGGGAGAAGCCAACTATATAAACCAAATAACAAATAATAAACCTAAATAACAAAATCAAAGAAACACATCAATAATAATACAATAATAGTAGGGGACTTGAACACTCCCCTCACTGAAATGAACAGATCATCCAAGCAAAAGATCAACAAGGAAATAAAGGCATTAAATGACACACCGGACCAGATGGACATCACAGATATATTCAGAACATTTCATCCCAAAGCAACAGAATACACATTCTTCTCTAGTGCACATGGAACCTTCTCCAGAATAGATCACATCCTGGGTCACAAATCAGGTCTCAACCGGTATCAAAAGATTAGGATCATTCCCTGCATATTTTCAGATCACAATGCTCTGAAGCTAGAACTCAATCACAAGAGGAAATTTAGAAAGAACCCAAATACATGGGGACTAAACAGCATCCTTCTAAAAAATGAATGGGTCAACCAGGAAATTAAAGAAGAATTGAAAAAATTCATGGAAAGAAATGATAATGAAAACACAACAGTTCAAAATCTGTGGGACACAACAAAGGCAGTCCTGAGAGGAAAATATATAGCGGTACAAGCCTTTCTCAAGAAACAAGAAAGGTCTCAAGTACACAACTTAACCCTACACCTAAAGGAGCTGGAGAAAGAATAAGAAAGAAACCCTAAACCCAGCAGGAGAAGAGAAATCATAAAGATCAGAGCAGAAATCAATGAAATAGAAACCAAAAAAACAAGAGAAAAAATCAATGAAACTAGGAGCTCGTTCTTTGAAAGAATTAATAAGATTGATAAACCCCTGGCCAGACTTATCAAAAAGAAAAGAGAAAGGACCCAAATAAATAAAATCATGAATGAAAGAGGAGAGCTCACAATTAACACCAAAGAAATACAGACAATTATAAGAACATACTATGAGCAACTCTACGCCAACAAATTGGACAATCTGGAAGAAATGGATGCATTCCTAGAGACATATAAACTACCACAACTGAACCAGGAAGAAATAGAAAACCTGAACAGACCCATAACCAGTAAGGAGATTGAAACAGTCATCAAAAATCTCCAAACAAACAAAAGCCCAGGGCCAGACGGCTTCCCAGGGGAATTCTACCAAACATTTAATGAAGAACTAATTCCTATTCTCCTGAAACTGTTCCAAAAAATAGAAATGGAAGGAAAACTTCCAAACTCATTTGATGAGGCCAGCATCACCTTGATCCCAAAACCAGACAAGGATCCCATCAAAAAAGAGAAGTACAGATCAATATCCTTGATGAACACAGATGCAAAAATTCTCGCCAAAATATTAGCCAATAGGATTCAACAGTACATTAAAAGGATTATTCACCACGACCAAGTGGGGTTTATTCCAGGGCTGCAGGGTTGGTTCAACATCCGCAAATCAATCAATGTGATAAAACACATTAATACAAGAAAGAACAAGAACCATATGATACTCTCAATAGATGCTGAAAAAGCATTTGACAAAGTACAGCATCCCTTCCTGATCAAAACTCTTCAAAGTGTAGAGATAGAGGGCACATACCTCAATATTATCAAAGCCATCTATGAAAAACCCACCACAAATATCATTCTCAATGGAGAAAAACTGAAAGCTTTTCCGTTAAGGTCAGGAACACGGCAGGGATGTCCATTATCACCACTGCTATTCAACATAGTACTAGAAGTCCTAGCCTCAGCAATCAGACAACAAAAAGAAATTAAAGGCATCCAAATTGGTAAAGAAGAAGTCAAACTATCACTCTTCACAGATGATATGATACTATATGTGGAAAACCCAAAAGACTCCACTCCAAAACTGCTAGAACTTGTACAGGAATTCAGTAAAGTGTCAGGATATAAAATCAATGCACAGAAATCAGTTGCATTTCTGTACACCAACAACAAGACAGAAGAAAGAGAAATTAAGGAGTCAATCCCGTTTACAACTGCACCCAAAACTATAAGATACCTAGGAATAAACCTAACCAAAGAGGCTAACAATCTATATGCAGAAAACTATAAAGTACTCATGAAAGAAATTGAGGAAGACACAAAGAAATGGAAAAAATGCTCCTGGATTGGAAGAATAAATATTGCGAAAATGTCTATGCTACCTAAAGCAATCTACACATTTAATGCAATCCCTATCAAAATACCATCAATTTTTTTCAAAGAAATGGAACAAATAATCCTCAAATTTATATGGAACCAGAAAAGACCTCGAATAGCCAAAGGAATATTGAAAAAGAAAGCCAAAGTTGGTGGCATCACAATTCGGGACTTCAAGCTCTAATACAAAGCTGTCATCATCAAGACAACATGGTACTGGCACAAAAACAGACACATAGATCAGTGGAACAGAATAGAGAGCCCAGAAATCGACCCTCAACTCTATGGTCAACTCATCTTCGACAAAGCAGGAAAGAATGTCCAATGGAAAAAAGACAGCCTCTTCAATAAATGGTGCTGGGAAAATTGGACAGCCACATGCAGAAAAATGAAATTGGACCACTTCCTTACACCACACACGAAAATAGACTCCAAATGGATGAAGGACCTCAATGTGAGAAAGGAATCCATCAAAATCCTTGAGGAGAATGCAGGCAGCAACCTCTTCGACCTCAGCCGTAGCAACATCTTCCTAGGAACAACAGCAAAGGCAAGGGAAGCAAGGGCAAAAATGAACTATTGGGATTTCATCAAGATCAAAAGCTTTTGCACAGCAAAAGAAACAGTTAACAAAACCAAAAGACAACTGACAGAATGGGAGAAGATATTTGCAAACGACATATCAGATAAAGGGCTAGTATCCAAAATCTATAAGGAACTTAGCAAACTCAACACCCGAAGAACAAACAATCCAATCAAGAAATGGGCAGAGGACATGAACAGACATTTCTGCAAAGAAGACATCCAGATGGACAAAAGACACATAAAAAAGTGCTCCACATCACTCGGCATCAGGGAAATACAAATCAAAACCACAATGAGATACCACCTCACAGCAGTGAGAATGGCTAAAATTAACAAGTCAGGAAATGACAGATGCTGGCAAGGATGCGGAGAAAGGGGAACCCTCCTACACTGTTGGTGGGAACGCAAGCTGGTGCAACCACTCTGGAAAACAGCATGGAGATTCCTCAAAATCTTGAAAACAGAACTACCCTATGACCCAGCAATTGCACTACTGGGTATTTACCCTAAAGAAACAAACATAGTGATCCAAAGGGGCACGAGCACCCAAATGTTTATAGCAGCGATGTCTACAATAGCCAAACTATGGAAAGAAACTAGATGTCCATCAACAGATGAATGGATAAAGAAGATGTGGTATATACACACAATGGAATACTATGCAGCCATCAAAAGAAAGGAAATCTTGCCATTTGCGACGACGTGGATGGAACTAGAGGGTATCATGCTTAGTGAAATAAGTCAATCGGAGAAAGACAACTATCCTATGATCTCCCTGATATGAGGACGTGGAGATGCAACATGGGGGGGCAGGGGGATAGGAGAAGAATTAATGAAACAAGATGGGATTGGGAGGGAGACAAACCATAAGTGACTCTTAATCTCACAAAACAAACTGAGGGTTGCTGGGGGGAGGTGGGGTTGGGAGAGGGGGTGTGGGGTTATGGACATTGGGGAGGGTATGTGCTATGGTGAGTGCTGTGAAGTGTGTAAACCTGGCGATTCACAGACCTGTACCCTGGGGATAAAAATACATTATATGTTCATAAAAAAATAAAAAATAAAAATAAAAAAAAGAAGTGTGGATCAGGAACTAAGGAATCAAGTGAAGACAATAACTAAAAATGAGAAAGGAGCTATGCATGAAGATGATCATAGAGAAAACAGAAATGAGCGAGGTTCTCACGTGTAAATTGTAAAAAGGTAGGAATTTTTCGTGGCTAGTACCTTGGGAAACAATCTCATTTAGAAAAAAAGGGAAGGAAGGAAAGTTGAAAGACAACAGGGATTAGGGTTTAAAAAGCCATGGGGAAATACATTAACAGAGAAAATGCGTTAAGTGTCCAAATGCCACAAGGATGTTGCACAGGATGAGGGCTAAAAGGCCATCATAAAAGTTACCAGGAACTTACTTGTAAGCATTATTGCAAAAGTGGTTAAGAAGATGGTGGGCAGCAAAAAACGGAGTCAGCAGATATAGAGTAATTAAAATGAAATTTTGGTAGCAAAAAAAAAAAAAAAAGGGTAAAAATAGAGCAATAGCATAGAATATGTTGGAAACCTTAACAGTGGGCAAGGGGTCAAAACTTCGAAAGAAAACAAGGAAGCTGACTGATGAAGGCCTAATATGCTACTGTAATTTAAAAAGGGAAAATATGGCCAAAACAATTTCTCATTTCAGAGAAATTCTACACCACATTTGATTGAAACTAAATTTTACTTTGTAATCAAAAGACTATAGCCATAACCGTAATTATCCACAGAAATAAAAATAGCTTTTCCTCTCACTGGGAAATGGCAAGCACAATGTGAGTTACAGGTACTTTAACCTATAGCTAAAAAGAAAACTTCCTTCTTTAAAGGAGTATCTATTGTATTTGCCAAGCCTGGTGTGATGTGCCAACAGCCATATAATTCTATCTGAATTTTACAAGCAGTTCAGTTTTCCAGTGTTACAAAAAATCAATAATATTCTTTGTTCCAAATCCATGTTAACTGCTTGAATTATAATTTATCCAGCTTGGCTACAGACATCAAAAAGCAACTTTTCATTTCACTGAGTTGTTTCCAAAAGCTTGAGGCTCCTTACATTAATCATCCACTTACAGTATCAAGACATATATATTCCAGTGTTTGCAGCAGCCATATCTTTGGATGCACATGCTCAGTGTTTGCTATTTTTAGCTCAAATTCTCATACAGCTAGAAGAGAGAAAGCTAAACAGCATTATAGTTTTCTGAGAATCATTTTACCCACCAGCTAAATTTCTAATCTAAGACTCACAGAACTGAACAATTTGTGTTTAACTCAAAGCTTTCTCCAATTTCTTTATATTAAAAAAGCCCACCTTTTAAATAACTAACACCCATATTTCTTGAACATATCATGTCTGTAAAAAGAAAGCAGCAAAAGACTGTTTTGGTAACACTGCAGCAAGAGAACGCCAGGGAATATTGGCAACACTGACAATTCAGTGAGGTGAACACATGTAAAATGAACATATGTAAGATGTTTGGAATCCTAGGTGCAGAGACTAGGACTTGGTACCTGAACACAAGATCTGCTTAGTCAATTACCATGCATGCTTTGGCCTCAGAAGTGGGCTATTTCCTCTGGGAAAATATTAACCTTCTAGATATTTATACACGGTTTGTCCTTGAGGAACAATCAACCATTTATATACTAAACTACATTATACACCATACTACGCTTTAGTATATATACCTGACCAGTGCTAACTTAATGCAACTTTAACAAACCCCACACACTCTCCCCAGAGACAAAACTATAGGGACCATGGTTTCAGTAGATCAAATCACAGTACTTTCTGCAGCCAGGGCAACGTCTCAAAATACTTCCACTCATAACTGTGTGTGTGTGTGTGTGTGTGTGTGTGTGTGTGTGTGTGTGTGTGTGTGTATGTATATATATGCTTGTCATTTGTGAAAGCAATGGAAGCAAGAATTTAAAAATATATATAGTCTTATTTATTTTTAAATTCTTGCTTCCATTGCTTTCACAAATGACAAGCATATATATACATACATATATATACATACATGCATACACACACACACACACACACACACACACACACATATATAGTCAGGAAACCTTCAAGTTCAACTCTTCTCTAGCTTGGCCTCTTCATAGACCCCTGGAATAGAACTACTGTCTGGAAAAGCTCTCCTGGGCTTCCCAGATACTCCTGATTCTCCTCCTAACTCTAATCTCTATCTCTTTCCTCTATGCTTCCACCTCCACCCACCTTGTTTGGTGTTCAACCTTTATAATCATCTTCTCTTTGTGTTCTACCTCTATTCCTAAGGTTCTCATCCTTTCTCCTAGTTTAAAGTGATACCCATATGAGTCCTAAATTTGTACCTAAGGTTTTTAGCATATGCTCCAGATTCACTTTTAAAACCACTATTTGGACATCTTTTTTCCCTTGATACCCTGAAGTTATGATCACATGTTATGCATGTTGATATCTGAAACTAAAGCTAAGTAAGCCCTAGACATAAACAAAATAAAATAAAGATTTCTAAAGTAATTATTCAAACAATTGATCTGAGTCTGTGATTCTTGTCCTTGGGCCAGAAATTTCTGTTTAAAATTAAAATTACAAAACAACAGTATTTATTTTGGTTGCATGTCAAAGCAGTCTGCTGGATTTCTGTAAAACCTTAAAGCAGTGCTTTTATTTGCAAGTATATGATTAAATATATCCTAGACCTCTATATCTAGCTTCCTCATCTCATCTATTTTATGAAATGACTAAGGCAAGTAGGCTGAGCTGTGATCAAATGAGGTAAGAGAGTGCTTTGTAAATGGAAAGATACCATAAAAACTTTATTGTTTTGCTGCTGATAAGTTCTATTCAACAAATAACGATGCTCAGTGTCAGTAACTAAATACTGGCAATAGATATAGGGGAGTTACAGAGGACAGGAGCTTCAAATTTAGGCATTAAAAACAAAAGGAAATGAGCTTGACTTTAAAAACTGGTTTTATAAACAATGTTTCCTTTAGGATGCAATCCAAGAATAGAAACTCAATTTGAAATGGCTTAATCATGAAAAATAATTAATATATCACATAATTCATTACAAGAAATTTTGGAGTGGGATGGTTCCAGGGTGGTTAATTCTACAGCCCATTCATATCATCTTTCTATTCTGTCATCCTAAGTAAGCTCCAGAGAATTCATCCTTACCCACCCTTACCAGAAGCACAGGGAAAAGAGTCCTTAAAGAATTCTAGAGTCTGGGGGCGCCTGGGTGGCTCAGTGGGTTTAAAGCCTCTGCCTTCAGCTCAGGTCATGATCCCAGGGTCCTGGGATCGAGCCCCACATCGGGCTCTCTGCTCAGCAGGGAGCCTGCTTCCTCCTCTCTCTCTGCCTGCCTCTCTGCCTACTTGTGATCTCTGTCTGTCAAATAAATAAAATCTTTTAAAAAAAAATGAATTCTAGAGTCTGTTAATAGGAAAGGAAGAGAAGAAAGACTTTAGGTAAAGCAACTCACATGTGCTACACCTGTTACGACTTTGAAAATCACCTGGGTGGCTCAGCCAGTTAAGTGTCTGCCTTCAGTTCAGGTCATGATCCTGGCATCTAGGATCCAATCCTACATTGGGCTCCCCGCTCAGCAGGGAGTCTGCTTGTCCCTCTCCCTTTACTCCTCCCCCTTCTTGCGCATGCACACTTTCTCTCTCTCTCAAATAAATAAATAAAATCTCAAAAAAATAAAAAAGAAAACCAACCAAGTTAGAATGATATTCAGTGCTTTGTTTTCTTTTAGTTCTTTTTATCCATTATGAAACACGAGTTGTACAGAAAGGGCATAAAAGGTACCTAAAAGATGTGAGGTAATGTGAACAAATCCTATGTGTATACCAAAAACCAAGTAAGTTTTTTTAAAAAATTGCTGTTTCTGTTCATGAGCATTAAAAAAAATTAAACTAATCCCTAATGCTTGATAATACCTTGAAAATATTGTGCTTCATTAGTCTGACTTCATTAGCACAAAATTGCCTCATAACTTTTACTAATAAGAGCAAAATAGGAAAAAAATCTCTGTATTCGCCTAATGGCTTTTTAAAAAAGGTGTGTATCAGCTGTTTTGAGAGAATTATTATTGTTTTCAGGATGTATAATAATTCCCACTGGGCCATTATATCACATATTAGCTTTTACACAATTATTTATTCTTGTTTATAAAGCTTCAGGTCAAAAGAGTTGATTATTCCTACAGCAATTAGTTGAAGATTTTTAAGGCTTAATTAGACAATAACAAACAGTAACATTCATTAGAATATATTAGAGTTACGAAGAAAATACAGTTTATATAAAAAGAAACTAAGAAGTAAGTTAGGTCTGCTTAATCTATCCTAAAGTGATCTTAAAGGTAGAAAAAATGATTCATAGTACCAAAACTGCTTTGTTAATCAAGACATGTACATCAGTGATACTTAAATGTAGACAGGTAGATAGAGAAATAAGTTAAATAATTTATTACAAATTGAGAGCCTCTCTCAGAATATAATAGAATATAATTTATGAATTCATTTTTTGCCTGGCTTTAGATTTATTGAATTATATGTAAATAATGCCTGAAAATATTTTAAAAATGAGAATACATTTACAAACCTAAGAATAAAGCACAAAATAAAAACAACTCAACTTACTATCATGTTGTTTCAAGTTAGAGACTTGAGCCACTTGCACATAATAAAAAGCCAAATAGTAATGGTTAAAACAGATATGGTTGTTTTCTACCTCACCCACCACCACACCCCCTTCTTCAACCAGAAGTTTGGAGTTAGGTAAGTCCACGCTGGAGCAGCAGCCAAGTACCAGAGGACTTTACAGTCTTCTTGACCTTTCCTTCCAGGTAGGTCAAAAGATAGCTGGCACAGTTCCAGGTTTGGCATCAATATTTGATGAGGGAGAAAAGAGGATAAAAGGGTACTTGTCAAACAAGCTGACTCTATTTTAACAAGCTTTCCCAGAATCACCATCCAGTGATTTCTACTGGTGTCTCACTGGCACACAGTTTCACATAAGCACTCCTAATCAAAATGGAGTTTGGAAAAAAGTGTTTCAGCAGGTCACCTAGATCCCCATGCCCAGGGTTATATTTGTGAAGGAAAGGTAACAAGGGATTTGGGAAAGCAACTGCAGGCTCTGCCACAAATTCCAAGGTCAATTTTAAGTAAGAGTGATATAGAAACACCATAGCCTTATCACATACAGATCAAGTCAGCTCTGGGGTTTTACTGAAATCTGTATCAAATAGGTATATGGCCATGGCTATACTCAAGAAGAAAAGAAGTACTTCATTTCATATTGACTATCATAGTTACTGATAATGAAAGTTAAAAGTCTGGAAGCTAGAAAAGTCAGTTCTCTTATTACTATGATGCTCTGCATGCATGCAATCCTATGTTTCAGGTAATACCTCAATTATTTCACTTTTCTCTATTCCAACTATTGTAAAAGCCTCTACCCATTCAGTGTTCCATAGTAACAAGTATTTAGCCTGAGTATGTGCAAGAGGAAAGATGCCTCACTCAATCCGAAATGTAAAACAGCACCATATACACATAACTAAATAAAGGAGTTATTCAGATAATCCAGAAACTCTTAGAGTACTATTTTTTGGATTATAATCCACATGAAAACTCAGCACTAAACAATTAAAAACAAGAATTCTGACTGCTTTAAAACAAGAGTTTGCAAATTACTGTCCATGGGCCAAATCTGGCCTACCAATTAATTTTGTAAATAAAGTTTTAGAGGAATACAGTTCAGCTTGTTCATTTACATATTATTAATGGCTACTTCTGTGTAACTAAGACAGAACTGAATAGTAGTAACAGGGATTGTATGGCATGGAAAGCTGAAAATATTTACTATCTGGCCCTTAATAGAAAAAATCTGCCAACCTCTGTCTTAGAATATATTCATGAACTACCTTTAATGACCTAAAGGAAGCTTCTGGTACAGTGCCAAAGTATTGTGAATTTGGCTTGATAAATAAAACCTTTCTATTAACACTGTATGAAGAAACAAAATCTGGATTTATCAGAAGAATTAGCAAAGCCCATACAAATAGATGTAATTTTATGGGACTAAGTTCAAAGAACTGTGCTTAATTACAGAATTGTTATAAATTCAGAATTGAAGAAATACAAAATAATAGTTGAGAAAGAAATCAGGATGACATAGATAGAAAGAGTTACAATGTCACAAAGACAGCCAATTAGAGAAGAAGCAGTCTCAAACTGTTAAAATTTTGTGCTTCACTTCCTTTAGCCAAATCCTGAAATCTTTCTCTTTCAAAAGCATGTTATCAGCATTCTTTACAAATAGCACTCAAAGTACAACTGTTATAAGAACAACAGAAAATATTAAGCAATATAACATTTCTCACAACATTCTGACATCATTATCTTGTGACTTAATGTGCCTGGGAAGAAATCTGCTGCCTAATCTTATATGCTTTTCTTTCAAGAATATACACTGAACGTCTATAAAAAGCCAATCTAGGAATTGAGGTGACTACAGTTTATATGTCCTAATCACCATTACTTCCTGGGTGTAACTCAGTAAGTGCTACTCTAAACTTTGAATCTGTAGCCGTAGTTCCCACAGCCTTGGACATGTTTTAAAAATCTGTGAATTTTAGTTGATGGCATATATAATACATCACCCTTAAGAACCTAATGCTATCTGAGGTTGTAGTTTAAAAACACTGTATTTCTTTCTTCCAGCTTTACTGAGGTATGACTGACAAGCAAAAATCAAATATATTTAAGGTATACAATGAGATGTTTTAATATATATATATATATATACCACAATCAAGTTAATTAACATACCCAGCTCTTCACACAGTTACCATTTTTGTGCATATGTGGTGAGAACACTTGAAATCTACTCTCTTAACGTTTCAAGTATACAAGATATGATTATTTAACTATAGTCACCATGCCATGTTTTAGGTCTTCAGAATTCATTCGTCTTTACCACTGAAAGTTTGTACCCTTTGACCAACATCTCTTTCCCTACACCCTAGTAACCACCATTCTACTCTACTACATTGAATTTGACCTTTTTTTAGATTTCACATATAAGTGAGACTGAGCATTATTTCTCTTTTTATGTCTGGCTTATTTCACTCAGCATAATGTCCTCATTTTATCAGTGTTGTCAAAAATAACAGGACTACTTTTTTAAGGTTGAATAATATATTCTTGCGTGTATGTGTCTGTGTGTATATAAACCACCACAATTTTTTCTATCCAGTCCACTAACAACAGCTATCTTATGTTGGCTACTGTAAATAATGCTGCAATGAATATGGGAGTGCAAATATCTCTTCCAGATACTGATTCCATTTCTTTGGGATATATATCCAGAACTGTGATTGCTGGCTGGGTCATGTGGTAGTTTTATGTTTAATATTTTGAGGAACCTCCATACTATTTTCCATAATAGCTGCACCAATTTACAGTGTTATCAACAGTGCACAAAGGTTTCCATTTCTCCACATCCTGACAAACACTTCTTAAATCTTTTAACTTTTTATAAACAACAAGTGTTGGAGAGGATGTAGAGAAAAGGGAACCCTCTTACACTGTTGGTGGGAATGCAAGTTGGTGCAGCCACTTTGGAAAACAGTGTGGAGATTCCTAAGAAATTAAAAATAGAACTACCTTATGCCCTACAATTGCTCTACTGGGTATTTACCCCAAAGATACAAATGTAGTGAAAAGAAGGCACATATGTACCCCAATGTTCATAGTAACAATGGCCACAGTCACCAAACTGTGGAAAGAACCAAGATGCCCTTCAACAGACGAATGGATAAAGAATATACGGTCCATATATATACAATGGAATATTACGCCTCCATCAGAAAGGATGAATACCCAACTTTTGTATCAACATGTATGAGATTGGAGGAAATGAGCAGAGAAAGTCAATTATCATATGGTTTCATGTACTTGTGGAATATAAGGAATAACATGAAGGACATTAGGAGAAAGAAAGGAAAAGTGAATTGGGGGAAATCGGAGGGGGAGACAAATCATGAGAGACTGTGAAGTCTGAAAAACAAACTGAGGGTTTTGGAAGAGGGGGTGAATGGATGAGTGTGGTGGTGGGTATTAAGGAGGGTACCTATTGCATGGAGCACTGGGTGTGGTGCATAAACAATGAATCTTGGCACACTAAAAAAAAATTAAATTAAAAAAATAATAATAACAATAGCTCTCTTAGCAGGTATGAGGTGATATCTCATTGTGATTTTGATTCATTTGTATTCCCCTGAAGATGAGTGATATAGAGAACATTTTCATGTACCTACTGGCTATTTGCCTATCTTTTTTTATTTTTTTTTTTTTAAAGATTTTATTTATCTATTTGACAGAGAGAGAGATCACAAGTAGGCAGAAAGGCAGGCAGAGAGAGAGAGGAGGAAGCAGGCTCCCCACTGAGCAGAGAGCCCGATGCGAGGCTCGATCCCAGGACCCTGAGATCATGACCTGAGCCGAAGGCAGCGGCTTAATCCACTGAGCCACCCAGGTGCCCCTGCCTATCTTTTTTTTAAAAAAATGTCTATTCAAGTCCTCAACCCATTTTTTGATCAGGTTGTTTTTTGCTATTAAGTTGTAGGAGCTTCTTAAATATTTTAGATATAAACCCTTTAATAGATATACAGTTTGCAAATATTTTCTCCCATTCCATAGGCTGCCTATTCATTTTGTTTCCTCTGCTGTGCAGAAACTTTTTAGTTTGATGTAGTCCCTCTCCATCTGCCTCTCCACCCGGCTCATGTGCTCTCTCACTCTCTCAAATAAAATAAATAAAATCTTAAAAAGAAAAAAAAAGAAGAGGATTCGATTTCATTCTTTAGCATGTAGATAACTACTATCCCCAATACCATTTACTGAAGAGATTATCTTTTCCCTATTGTGTATTCTTGGAGATTTTGTTGAAGATTAGTTGACTATATATACAGGACTTTATTTTTAGGCTCCCTATTCTGTTATATCGGTTTACTATGTCTGTTTTTATGTCTGTTTTGATAACAATAGCTTTGTTATATAATTAAAAATAAAGATGAGTGATGATGCCAGTTTTGTTCTTTCTGAAGATTGCTTTGGCTACTCAAGGTCTTCTATGGTTCCATTTGAATTTTAGGATAGTTTTGCCTATTTCTGTGAAAAATGCCATTGGATTTTTGACAGACTGCATTGAATCTGCAGATTGCTTGGGTGGTATGGACATTTTAACAATATTAATTTTTCTAATCCATGAAGACAAGATATATTTTCATTTATTTGTATCTTCTTCAGTTTCTTTCATCAATGTCTTATAGTTTTGTGTATTGATCTTTCACATCCTTAAATTTATTCTTAAGTATGTTACTCTTTTCGACACTATTATAAATGGGATTGTTTACTTAGTTTCTCTGATAGTTCATTGTAAAGAAATGCAACTGATTTTTGTATATTGATTTTGTATCATACAACCTAAGTGACTTTTTTAGTTTTAATAGTTTTGCTGTGGAATCTTTAGGGTTTTTTTTTTTTTTTAAGATTTTATTTATTTGGAGTGCCTGGGTGGCTCAGTGGGTTAAGCCTCTGCCTTCAGCTCAGGTCATGATCTCAGGGTCCTGGGATCAAGCCCCACATCGGGCTCTCTGCTCAGCACGGAGCCTGCTTACTCCTCTCTCTCTGCCTGCCTGCCTGACTGCCTACTTGTGATCTCTCTCTGTCAAATAAATAAATAAAATCTTAAAAAAAGAAGATTTTATTTATCTATTTGAAGGAAAGCATGAGAGAGAGAGAGAGAGAGCATGAACAGGGGGAGGGGTAGAGGGAAAGGGAGAAGCAAACTCCCTGCTGAGCAGAGAGCCCGATGTGGGACTCAATTCCAGGACCCTGGGATCATGACTTGAGCCAAAGGCAAACGCTTAACTGACTGAGCTACCCAAGCACCCTAGGGTTTTTATATGTAAAACAGAGACAATTTTACTTTTTCATTTTGAATTTCAATGCCTTTTATTTATCCCCCGCAATTGCTCTGGCTGGGAATTCCAGTACTATATTGAATAGAAGTGGCAAGAGTAAAAACACTACATTTCTGACCTATATGCATGTAAATGCTGTAAATTCAGAGATCTCTAAAGAGCTGGAGAAGAATGTGGTTCCAACAGTTACTTCCAGGAAGGGAAATTGAGGGACTGGGACTTAGAGAGCAGGTGAAAGGAAAAGGAAAACTTTTCACTGTAAAATCTTTCACACCTTGTTAGTATTATTCCTTATACATATATTAAGATTAAAGAACATAAATGGATTATTTTTTAAATGTTGTGCAAAAAGAATGAATACTGTTACGCTGAAAAAATTAATAAAAAAAAAAAAAAGAACCCATAACCTCCCAAAAAAAAAAAAAAACAAAAAAAAAACAAAAAAAAACCCTTATCTTACCTAGACACACGTAAGATACCTTTATCAAACCTAAGCATAGGTCCCTCTCAAATCATGTCATCAACAAAGATGTCTCCTTTGGAAATGGAACCACCAACCAATGCAACGGTGACAACTAAAGATTAAATATAATAGGTCTAATGCAGCCATGGCTCATGGTTCCAAGAAGCATCTGAAGCATGCAGCAGCTCCAAAGCACTGGATGCGGATAAACTGACCAGTGTGCTTGCCTCTCATCCATTCACTGGTCCCCTTAAGATGACAGAATGTCTCCCTCTCATCATTTTCCTAAGGAACAGACTTAAGTATGCCTTAACAGAAGATGAGGTAAAGAATATCTGTATGCAGCATTTTATTAAGACTGATGGCAAAATCCAAACTGATATAACCTACCCTGCTGGCTTTATGGCTGTCATCAGCATTGACAAGACTGAGAAGAATTTCTATTTCTGATCTATGGCACCAAGGGTCACTTTGCTCTTCACTGGATTACACCTGAGTAGGCCAAGTATAATTTGTGCGAAGTGAGAAAGATCTTTGTGGGGACAAAAGGAATCCTCCATCTGGTAACCCATGATGATTGCACCATCCACTATCCTGATCCCCTAATCAAGGTGAATGACACCATTCAGACTGAAAAGATGACTGATTTTATCAAGTTTGATAGTGGTATGGTAACTGGAGGTACTAACCTGGGAAGAATTGGTGTGACCACCCATAGACAGAAATACCCTGGTTCTTCTGATGTTCCTGTGAAAGATGCCAATAGCAACAGCTCTGCCACCACCTCCCCAACATTTCTGCTATTGGCAAAGCAACAAACCATGGGTTTCTATTCTCTATGGAAAGGGTATCTGCCTCATCATTGCTAAAGAGAAAGATAAGAGACTTGTGGCCAATCAGAGCACTGGGTAAAATGTTCCCTAGATGATCTGATTGGAAGTCTTTATACTCAACTAAGGATAATACATCACGAAAATAAATAAATAAATAAATAAATAAATAAATAAATAAATATTCAATTAGCATGCCCAATGCATTAGCTTAGGGAAATACTTTAATTGGTTCGTTAGATCCATGGGAGCCAGCTATTTTACATTAAAAAAAAAATATCAAGGAGAAATGATCAGTAAAGGAAGTAACAAACTCCGAATTTTCTTTTTGAAAGGAAGAGAAAGGTAAAAGAAAGGTAAAAGAAAGCAATAAAATGTGTACCACAGAACTTGATACCCTTAACAGTGGGAAACAAGAATTAGAAACCAAGAGATGAAATTAAGAATAAGCACATAAAATGGCCATGACACTTAATGGTGCCACTCTCAAAAGATACCAAAAGTACACATGTGCAAGATACAGAGAAACACCCACTTCTTTTTTAAATTTAATTTTTGTGTGTGTGTTCCAAAATTCATTGTTTATGCACCACACCCAGTGTTCCATGCCATACATGCCCTCCTTAATACCCACAACCAGGCTCACCCAACCCCCAACCCCCACCCCTCCAAACCCTCAGAAACAGCTACTTCTGATCAGAGGAAAACATGACTCTAAGTGTGTAAGTCTTCTCCTGTATATTTGTGGTGGGGGGTGGGGGCAGGAGGAGGTAGGAAAAAGACTGAATGATAAATTCAGCTTTACTCTTGTTCTATGTCTTCACAGCAGCAGAGTATTATATTGAAGATATAGCCACCAGCACATTGCAGGAGTGCAACAGAGGACAGGCATGGGAAGTCTACTGTATTCCACATATGTAATCAAAGTTACTAATGAAAACATTGATTTACAGCATAAAAACAACCTCTCAGATTAGATTTAGGTTTTGGGGGGTGCCTGCATGACTCACTCAGTTAAGCGTCCGACTCTTAATTTTGGTTCAGGTCATGATCTCAAGGTTGTGAGACCTAGCCCTGTGTCAAGCTCTCGCGCTGGGCATGGAGCCTGCTTGGGATTCTCTTTCTTCCCCTCCCTTTGCCCCTTCCCCCACCTCTCTCCCTCCCTTAAAAAAAAAGAACTAGATTTTTGGCTAAGGAAATGAAGAAGGGTTTCTGATTAAAGAGAAGCTTTAAGAAGATATATAGTGTGTTCAAATGCTATCTTTAACTAGAAATCTTATTTCTTCATAACAGTGAATCCATCTATTCTCAGAAAGGAGATATCACCCATGAAGAACAGAATGTTAATACGAAATACTCAGAGAACAAAAAATAGCGCTTGAAAATTAAAAAATAATACCAGAGATCAAAAGCTTAACAGAATAGAAAGATATAGTTGAGGGGGCACCTGGGTGGCTCAGTGGGTTAAAGCCTCTGCCTTCGGTTCAGGTCATGATCCCAGGGTCCTGGGATCGAGCCCCACATTGGGCGCTCTGCTCAGCAGGGAGCCCGCTTCCCCGTCTCTCTCTGCCTGCCTCTCTGCCTACTTGTGATCTCTCTCTCTCTGTCAAATAAATAAATAAAATCTTTAAAGGAAAAAATAAGAAAGATACAGTTGAGGTGAATTCTCACAAAGAAGCACAAAAAGATAATGAGATGAAAACAGGAAAAAAGAGAAAAGAACATTAGAGGACCAACTCAAGACATACAATATCTGAATAATGTGTAAAGAATAAAAAGAGAAAACAAGGAGGATATCAACTATACTGATATTAACAATTTTTAAAGTTCTCCAACTAAAGGAAGTTGAGTTTTCATATTGAAATAGCCCAAGCAGTGTCTAGCACATAGTATGAAAATAACCTAATAAGCAATGTTTAAAACTGGAAAATAAAAAGGGTACAAACAATTAATTGTGCAGAAAGATTTATTTCCTGATTAAGAGAACCATACCTTCCTAACGAAATTAAAGTCACAGGAGCTATGCTTTCTTTGCTATGTTGAATTCAAGTAACCTGCTTTAAGGATACTAACGAACAAGGGCAGCTGGGTGACTCAGTGGGTTAAAGCCTCTGCCTTTGGCTCAGGTCATGATCCTAGGGTTCTGGGATTGAGCCCCACATCAGGCTCTCTGCTCAGCAGGGAGCCTGCTTCCCTTCCTCTCTCTCTCTCTTTCTCCCTACTTGTGATCTCTGTCAAATAAATAAATAAAATCTTAAAAAAAAAAAGAAACTAACGAATATTTATTCCACAGAGAGTTCAATTCATTTCCAACTATTATTTACTGAGCTCCTAAATCGCAGTAAGCTCTTTTGATAAAAAAACAAAACGTCCTAAATTTAAAAGATCTTGAGCCTATGGAGGCTTGGTACAAATTAAATTGTGTAAACATTTATTTATACTAATAGATAAAAGACTGTCATATAAAATAGGAGGTAATCTTACTCTAAAGGACATTCTAGAATAATAGGACCAACAGGATCATAGGACCAAAGGGAAAAAAGTATAGATGGAAAAATTTCAGCTCAATACCAGTTTTTCCATGGTAAGAATAAACCAATTCTAAGTCTTATTATAGAACTACAATAATCAAAGCAATGTGGTATTTGTCCAAAGTTGGTATATGAATCAACAGAACAGAACGGAGTTGAGAAATACACCCACACATACATGTTCAATTGATTTTCAGCAAACATACCAGGGTAATTTGATGGAGAAAGGACAGACTTCTCTACAAATGGTACGGAGAGTAACTGGGCATGGAAAACAGAACAAAACAAAACCTCAAAATCTACCTCCCACCATACATAAAACTATACAAAATTTAAGTTGAAATGTATTATAGAAGTAGATGTAAGAGATAAAAATACAAATTTGTGGGGACATCTAGGTGGCTCAGTCAGTTAAGTGTCCAACTCTAGGTTTCAGCTCAGGTAATGATCTTGGAGTCATGAGATCAAGCCCTGTGTCAGGCTCTGTGCTTAATGTAGAGACTGCTTGAGATTCTCTCTCCCTCTCCTTTTGCCTCTCCCCCTGCACATGCTCTCCCTAAATAAATAAAATATTTTTTAAAATATATAAACCTGTGGAAGAAAACAGAAAAAAATCTGTGATACTGATTTACTCTTTTTCTTAGATAAGACACAAAAAGTACAAACTACTGAAAAGCTGATAAACTGGACTTCATCAAAATTAACATCTGCTTTTCAAAAGACACTGCTAAAATAAGTCACAGCCTAGGAGAACATATATGTACTAGCCCTCAAAAGACTTGTATTCAGAATATATAAACAACACTTACAATTCAATAAGAAGATAATGCAATTATTAAAATGGACAAGAGATCTGAATAGATATTTCACCAAAAAGATGTACAGATGGCCAAGAATCACACAAAAAATGTGCTCAACATCATTAGTCATCTGAGAACTGTAAATTAAAACCACAATAAGATACCATTACACAACTAGTAGAATGACTAAAATTAAAAAGATTTAGAAGGACAAATCTTGGCAAGGATGCAGGGAGACTAGAACCCTCATATATTTGCTGGGGCAAATCAAAAATATACACCCACTTTAAAAAACAGCACAGCAGTCTCTTATAAAGTTAAACATAAATTTGCCATATGTCATAAAAATCCAACCCACCCCTGAGTATTTACACAAGAGAAATAAAAACATGCCCACACAAAGACCTGCATGTGAACAATTATAGTAGCTTTACTCATAGCAATGAAAAATTATAAACAACCTTAAGTGTCCATCAAATGGCTAGATAAATTTTGGTATACCCATACAATAGATTACTACTCAGTAATAAAAAGGAATGATACACTCAACAAACAGATCAATCTCAGAAGTATTATTTTAATAAAAGTAGCCAGGCACAAAATGCTACAAATTGTATGACTCCATTTATATGGCAGTTTAGAATAAACAAAATTATAGGGACACAAATCAGTTGTTGTGAAAAGTTAGATTTACAAGAGGTGACTGTTCACAAAAGGGTACAAGAGAGCTCCCTAGGATAATGGAAGCCTTCTCTATCTTGACTTTGGTGGCAGTTACAAAATTGTATAAACTTATCCAAACACACTGAACTGCACACTTTAAAAGGGTGAATTCTACTATATTTAAATTATACTTGAATAAACTGTCCTTAAAACATTTTTAATAAACCTTCATGATACTAGAAATAAAGATGTTGATATGATTCCAACTACTGAGATTATAATCTTGGAAAAGACAATATTCAAGTAATTTTAAAGATCAGAGAGTCTTCTTAAGAGTTAAAAAAGTAACAAGAGATTATTAGAATAAGAAAAATGAAACTAGCAGGAAATCGAAGATACAAAAATAATACATACAAGCACCTCTCAATTACACAACTGGGATCTTAACTGTCAAAATAATCCCAAATAGACCATAATAAAAAATAAGAATTCAAATATTTCTAAAGAAATTTTAAACATAAATAAACAGTCATTCACATATATGAAAATGGGGACTTTTAAGGCTCTTAAAAGGTTATAAAAATGGAAATGCTTTTTGTACTCTAAAATTTCAAGTTGAATGATCAGGAACTAAACCCCCTGCACAGTGACCCCTAAGTATGAAAGATATTATAAACTTCCTGAGCAGCGAAAGCTTTAAGCACCACATCAGGCACCCTCCCTTCCTGGCCTGGAAATCTGCACCAGAAGAAAGAGGAGCCCCCACAACATCTGGCTGTGAAAGTCAGAAAGGAGAGCCAGAAGGCTATTGGAAACGGACTCCATTTTAAAGGTCACTGCACAATATCACTCATTCTGAGACAAAACAGCAAAGGAGTGACTTGAAAAGTGCCTGGGCCACATGTGAGAGAGATTTATTAAGTAATTTTAGGACTATGCAAGAGGGGCAGGGATCTGTAGAACTTTCTCCAAAAATGGAAGGGTTGGTAAGTACCATTTTTCTTCCCTCGTTCAACCTACCTAACCCAACCCAGAAGGGTGCCAGTTGTGGCACCCACTACCTACCTTGTTGACACCACTTGTCCCCATTCTCACCAGCCTGCCCTGGCTGGCACCCCTCCAAAGAACTTCTGCTTCAGCAAACCTGGCAGGCAGTATAAGTGGGGACCACCAAACCCCAAAACAACAATGTTCAAAGTGACTACCACCCTGCCACACCCACAGGGCAGCCCTGGCCAAGACTCACGCACACTCCAAAGCAACTCCTTGGGGGAGGGGAATGGGGTCACACCCATTAGCACATTAACAGCAGCTGCAGCAAGGCATCTCAGCCAGCTGTACAGCAAGCCATGGTAGCCAGCCCCACCGGTCAATTCAATGACAGCAGTCAGCAGCCCACACATGGGTCAACTCTGAAGTGCTTGGTGTTCTGGTAACCAGGGCGATTGAGCTCCTAGGGCCCATGGGGTATTCCTACTTGATGCCATGGTAGCTGAGCTAATACATACTAACAAACACAGAGAGACAAAAAAGAAAAGATAGAGCAACATGTTGCAAATGAAAGAATAAAACCAAACCTCAGAAAATAACTAAACAAAATGGAGACAAGCAATCTACCTCATCAAGAATTCAAAGTAATGATCATGAAGATGTTCACTAGACTTGAAAGAAGAGGGGCTGAATTCACCAAGGACTTCAACAAAAAGACTGAAAACATAAAAAAGATCCAATTCGAGCTGAAGAGTTCAATAACTGAAATGAAAAATACACCAGAGGGACTCAACAGGAGATTAGATGATACAGAACAGATTAGCAATCTGGAAAACAGGTTAGTGGAGGTCATCCAAGTTGAACAACAACAAGAAGGAAATGTATTAAAAAATAATAAGGAGAGGCGCCCGGGTGGCTCAGTGGGTTAAAGCCTCTGCCTTTGGCTCAGGTCATGATCCCAAGGTCCTGGGATCGAGCCCCAAATTGGGCTCTCTGCTCAGCGGGGAGCCTTCTTCCCTCTGCTTCCCTCTCTCTCTCTCTCTGCCTGCCTCTCTGTCTACTTGTGATCTCTGTCTGTCAAATAAATAAAATCTTTAAAAAAATAATAATAAGGATCAATAAGGGACCACAGAAACAACATCAAGTATACTAACATTCACATTATAGGGCTCCCAGAAGGAGAAGAGAGAGAAAGACGCAAAAAAGTTATTTGAAAAAATAATGGATGAAAATATTGTTAATCTAAAGAAGGAAATACACAATCAGGTAGCTTCGGGATGCATGGACAGTCCCAAACAAGAAGAACTCAAAGAGATCACCACCAAGACAACTAATAATTAAGACGTTAAAAAATTAAAATAGAGAGTCGTAAGAGCAGCAAGAGAAAAGCAACAAGTTCTGCACAAATGACCTCCTCCCCACCATAAGGCTATCACCAGATTTTCAGAGAAACGTGGCAAGCTACAATTCACAACCAAGAATAATTTACCTGGTAAGCTAACATTCAGAAGTAAAGGACAGATAAAGAGCTTTCCAGAAAAAGAAAAGTGAAAGGAGTTTATCACCCTAACTCAGCCTTAAAATAAATGTTAAAGGGACTTCTTTCTTTCTTTTTTTTTTTTTTTTTAAGATTTTTATTTATTTATTTGACAGAGAGAGAGATCACAAGTAGGCAGAGAGGCAGGCAGAGAGAGAGGAGGAAGCAGGCTCCCCGCGGAGCAGAGAGCCTGATGCGGGGCTCGATCCCAGGACCCTGAGATCATGACCTGAGCCGAAGGCAGCGGCCTAATCCACTGAGCCACCCAGGCGCCCCTAAAGGGACTTCTTTAAGCAGAAAAGAAAAAGCCACAACTACGTGTACCTGAGTGGCTCAGTGGGTTAAGTGTCCAATTCTTGATTTCGGCTCATGTAGTAAGATCGAGCCCCAAGTCCAGGGCTGTGCCCAGTGGAGAGTCTGCTTGAGATTCTCTCTTTCCCTCTCCTTCTGCCCACCCCTCCCTACAATCACACGTACACTCTCGCTCTCTCTCAAGTAAATAAACACATCTTAAAAAAAAAGAAAAAGTCACAACCAGAAGAAAATTACAAAAGAAATAATGTCAATGGTAAAGGAAACATATACTAAAGGTAATTGATCAATTATTTATAAAGCTAATATGAACATAAATAGACAAAAGTAGTCATTTTAATTACTTCTATCCTAATTGCTTTACCTATAACAATTAATTAGGAGATACACAAAATAAAAAGGTGTAATTTATGACATCAAATACATATAGTGAGGAAGGGGGAAATAAAAATGTAGTACTTTCAGAATGCGTTCAAACTAGCATCCATGAACTTAAAACAGATAGCTATGTATTTATAAGATGTTATTATACATGAACATCGAAGTAATCACAAATCAAAAATCTATGACACACACACACACAAGTACTCCAAGCATAGCACTAAAGAAAGTCATCAAATAACAAAAGAAGAGTACAAGAGAAAAAGAAACAAAGAACTAGAAAAAGAATCAGGAAGCAATAAACAAAATAGCAGTAAGTACATATCTATCAATAATTACTTAAAATGTAAATGGACTAAATGATCTAACCAGAAGACAAAGAGCAAACAAACGGATTTAAAAAAAAACAAAAGGACCCATCTCCAAATGCTCCTACAAGAGACTCACTTTAGACCTAAACATAAAGACTGAAAGTGAAAGGAACAAAAATGATATTCCATGAATGGCAACAAAAGAAAACCTGGGGTAACAATATATATATGAGACAAAATAGACTTTAAAACAAAGACTATAATAAGAGACAAAGAAGGGTATTTCATAAAGATAAAGGGATAACCCAACAAGAAGATGTAACAATTATAAAATCTATGATCCCAACATAAGAGCACCTAAATATATAATGCACATATTAATAGACATAAAGGGAGAAACTGACAATAATATAGTAGTATTAAAAAACTTAAACCCCTTACATCAAAGGATAGATCATCCAGACAGAAAATAAAGGCAATAGTAGCTTTGAATGTCACATTAGACCAGATGAACTTAACAGATTTATACAGAACATCCTATCCAAAACAGCAAAATACACATTCTTTTCAAGGGAGCATGTAACATTCTCCAGGACAGATCACATCTTGGGCAACAAGACAAGTCTCAATAAATTTAAGATGATGGAATCATATGAAGCATCTTTTCTGCCCACAATGGTATGAAAGTAGAAATCAGTTACCGGAAGAAAACAAAACAGAGCAAAACAGAAAGACAGAAACACACAGAAGCTAAACAACATGCTACTAAACAGACAATGAATCAACAATGAAATAAAAAAGGAAATCAAATGATAATTGGAGACAAATGAAAATGGAGACAAAAAGTTCTGGAATTTTTTGGGATGTAGCAAAAGCAGTTCTTAGAGAGAAGTTTTGGGATGTAGCAAAAGCAGTTCTTAGAAGTTTAGTAAGAACTTCTCTTAGAGAGAAGTTTATAGAGAGAAGTTTCTAAGCACACTTAGAGAGTGTTGCAGGCCTATAGTGATGCAGGTCAAGAAACAACTAAAATCTCAAACAATCTAATCTAGACCTAAAGGAAGTTAAAAAAAAAAAAAAATCAAAGCCCGAAGTTAGTAGAAGGTAGGAAATAATAAAGATCAGAGTGAAAATATATGAAAGAGAGACTAAAAAGTAAGAAAAGATGAATATAATGTAGAGCTGGTTCTTTGAAAAGATAAAACTGATAAACATTAAGCCAGACTCATCTGGCTTAAAAAAAAAAGAAAAAGAAAAAGAGAAAAGAGAGGCGCCTGGGTGGCTCAGTCATTAAGTGCCTGCCTTCAGCTCAGGTCATGATCCCACTGGGATCAAGCCCCACATCGAGTCCTTCATCGGGCTCTCTTCTCCATGGGAAGCCTGCTTCTCCCTCTCCCTCACCTCCTGCTTGTGTTCCCTCTCTCACTGTGTCTCCCTCTGTCAAATAAATAAATAAAATATTTTTTAAAAGAGAAAAAAGAAGGAAGACTCAGAAGTGAAAAAGGAGAAGGTGTAATCAAAACCACTGAAACAAAAAATTATAATATTTCTACAAAAAATTACATACCAATAAGTTAGACAAGAAGAAATGGATAAATTCCTAGAAACATACAATATTCTAAAACCAAATCAGGAAGAATCAGAGAATCTTGAATAGACCAATTACTAGTAATGAAATTGCATTAATTATAAAAAAGCTCCCAAGAAACAGAAGTCCAGGACCAGATGGCTTTCAGGACTGGGTGAATTCCACCAAACACCTACAGAAGAGTTTGTAACTATTTCTGTCAAACCATTCCAAAAAAATAGAAAAGGAAGGAATTCTAAATTCATTCTACAAAGTCAGCATTACTATGTTGCCAAAACCAGAGAAGATATTACCCCTCCCCCAAAAAAGGAAGAAAGAAAGAAAATAACAAGCCAAATCCCTATGAGGATGGATGTGAAATTCTACAACAAAATATTATCAAACTGAATTCAACAATACAGTAAAAGGATCATGCATCACAATCAAGTGGGATATATTCAGGTGTGCAAGGACAGTTCAATGTCCATAAATCAATCAACAAGATAAACCACATGAATGAAATGAAGCTGAAAGTCATATGATCATTCAAATAGATGGAGAAAAAGCATATAAAATTTAACAATTAGTCATGATAAAAACTCAAAAAAGTAGGGATTGAGGAATATACTACAACATAAAGGCCATATATGAGAGGCCCACAGCAAAGATTAGGAAGGAGACAACAATGCCCACTCTGGCCACTTCTATTCAAATATTGGAAGAAGTCCTAGCCAGAGCTAATACCATACTCAATGATGAAAAGCTAAAAGCTTTTCCTCTAAGATTAAGAACAAGACAAGATGTCAAATCTTACTACTTCTATGAAACATAGTACTCAAACTCCTAAACACAGAAATCACATAAGAAAAAGAAATAAAAGACATCCACGATTGACTTATTTCACTAAGCATGATACACTCTAGTTCCATCCATGTCGTCGCAAATGGCAAGATTTCATTTCTTTTGATGGCTGCATAGTATTCCATTGTGTATATATACCACATCTTCTTTATCCATTCATCTGTTGATGGACATCTAGGTTCTTTCCATAGTCTGGCTATTGTAGACATTGCTGCTATAAACATTCGGGTACACGTGCCCCTTCGGATCACCATGTTTGTATCTTTAGGGTAAATACCCAGTAGTGCAATTGCTGGGTCATAGGGTAGTTCTATTTTCAACATTTTGAGGAACTAGAGCGTATCATGCTTAGTGAAATAAGTCAATCGGAGAAAGACAACTATCATATGATCTCCCTGATATGAGGACATGGAGAAGCAACATGGGGGGTTAGGGGGATAGGAGAAGAATAAATGAAACAAGATGGGATTGGGAGGGAGACAAACCATAAATGACTCTTAATCTCACAAAACAAACTGGGGGTTGCTGGGGGGAGGTGGGATTGGGAGAGGGGGAGCGGGCTATGGACATTGGGGAGGGGAGGCGAACCATAAGAGACTATGGACTCTGAAAAACAACCTGAGGGTTTTGAAGGGTCAGGGGTGGGAGGTTGGGGGAACAGGTGGTGGGTAATGGGGAGGGCACGTTTTGCATGGAGCACTGGGTGTTGTGCAAAAAGAATGAATACTGTTACGCTGAAAAAATAAATAAAATGGAAAAAAAAATAAAAAAAATAAAAAAAAATAAAAAAAAAGACATCCAAATTGGTAAGAAACAAATAAAATTGTCATTCTCTGACATCACTAGTAGAATTAATAAATAAATTCCATAGGGCACCTAAGTGGCTCAGTTGGTTAGGTATCTGCCTTCAGCTCAGGTTCTGATCCCAGGATCCTGGGATCAAGTCCTTCTCCCTCTGCCTCTCTCTCTTGAGTAAACAAAAATAAAATCTTTATAAAAAATAAATTCAGTAAGGTTCCAGGATACCAAATTAGTATACAGAAATATGTGGCATTTCTTCTTTTTTTTTTTTTTTTAAAGATTTTATTTATTTATTTGACAGACAGAGATCACAAGCAGGCACAGAGGCAGGCAGAGAGAGAGAGGAGGAAGCAGGCTCCTCGCTGAGCAGGGAGCCCGGGGCTCGATCCCAGGACCCTGAGATCATGACCTGAGCTAAAGGCAGACGCCTAACAATTGAGCCACCCAGGCACCCCATTATGTGGCATTTCTTTATACTGATAACAAACTAGCAGAAAAAAGTTAAAACAATCCAAATTACAACTGCACCAAAAAAACCCCTAAAAGTTAATTTAACCAAGGTGAAAGACTTATGCTCTGAAAATTGTATAACTGTAATAAAAGAATTAGAAGATGACATGTAAGTGAAAATATATACCATGCCCATAAATTAGAAAAATATTGTTAAAATGTACATAACTACCCAAACAATCACAGATTCAATGCAATTTTCTATCAAAATACCAGCACCATTTTTCATAGAATTACAACAAATAATTCTAAAATTGTATGGACCCACAAAAGACCCCAAATAGCCAAAGTAATCTTGAGGAATAAGAACAAAGCTAAAGGTGTCACAATCCCTAATTTCAAACTATACTTTTAGCACAAAAATAGAAACACAGAACAATGTAATATAATACAGAGTCCAGAAATAAACTCACACTTATTTGGTCAATTAATATACAACGAAAGAGTAAAGAATATACAACGGGGGGGGGGGGTTGCTGGAGTGCTTAGTCCATTCAGCATCCAACTTCATTTCAGCTCGGGTCATGACCTTAGGTTTATGAGATTGAGTCCTGAGTGGTCTTCACACTCAGTGGGAGTCTGCTTCTCTCCCTCTCCCTCGACCCCTCCCCCTGCACACACATGTGCCCTTTCTCTTTCTCAGAAAAATAAGTAATTTTTTTTTAAAAAATGGGGACAAAGAGAGACTCTTCAATAAATGATATTGGGAAAAGTGGACAGCTATATTTAAAAAATTAAAATTGGATCACTTTCTTATACTACATACAAAAATAAACTCAAAACAAATTTAAAATCTAAATGTAAGACCTAGAGCCATAAAACTCCCAGGGCAATAAAATCTTAGACATGGGGGCGCCTGGGTGGCTCAGTGGGTTAAAGCCTCTGCCTTCAGCTCAGGTCATGATCGCGGGGTCCTGGGATCGAGCCCCACATCGGGGTCTCTGCCCCTCAGGGAGCCTGCTTCCTCCTCTCTCTCTGCCTGCCTCTCTGCCTACTTGTGATCTCTGTCAAATAAATAAATAAAATATTGAAAAAACCTCTTAGACATGCGTCTTAGCAGTATTTTTTTGGATCTATATCCTCAGGTAAAGACAAAAAAAGCAAAACACAAGTGCGAGTATATAAAACTACAAAGTTTCTGTACAGCAACAACAACAAAATGAAAATTACCAACAATATGAAATCATCAACAAAATGAAAGTTTACAGAATGGGAGAAAATATTTGCAAATTATATATCTGATACAAGATTAACATCGTAGATATGAAATTTGAAGACTTTATTTATTTATTTACTTAGAGAGCAAGTGCTTGTGCACAGGCTGGGGGAGGGGCAGAAAGAGAGGGAGAGATCTTAAGCAGACTCTGTGCTAAGCACAGACAGACCTTGAGTTCATCCTCATGACCCTAAGATCATGACCTGAGCCAAAACCAAAAGTAGAACAAATAAGCCACCCAGGAACCCGCAAAATATATTCTAAAAAACCACACACGAGGCACCTGGGTGGCTCAGTGGGTTAAAGCCTCTGCCTTCCGCTCAGGTCATGATCCCAGGGTCCTGGGATCGAGCCCTGCATCGGGCTCCCTACTCAGCAGGGATTCCCCCACCTCTCTCTCTGCCTACCTCTCTGCCTACTTGTGATCTCTCTCTGTCAAATAAATAAATAAAAATCTTTAAAAAAAAAAAAGATTTAAAAAAAACCCACACACAACTCCATACCAAAAATAAAATAATCGAATTAAAAATGGGTAGACATTGTTCCAAATGAATAGACATTTTTCCAAAGCAGGCATACAGATGGCTAAGACACATAAAAAGACACTCAACATCACTACTCATTAGGGAAATACAAATCAAAACTGCAACAAATGTCAACTCACACCCCTCAGAATGGGTAGTATCAAGAAGACAAGATATAATAAGTATTGGCAAAAATGTGAAGAAAGAGAACCCTTGTGCACTGTTAGTGGGTATGTAAATTGGTACAGCTACTAGGGAAAACCGTATGGAGGTTACTCATAAATTAAAAGTAAAAATATATATATATGAACCAATAATTCCACTACTGGGTATTACCTAAAAAAACACTAATTTGTAAACATATACACACCCCTAAGTTTATGACAGCATTAGGTACCATAACCAGGATATGAAAGCAATCTAAGTGTCCATTAATAGATGAGTGTATAAAGAAGATGTGGTACAGTGGAATATTAATCAGTCATAAATAAAAAAGAATGAAAAAAAAAAAGAATGAGATCTTGCCATTTACAACAATGTGGATAGACCTAGAGACTACTATGCTAAGAGAAGTCAATAAGTAAGGAATGAAAAGTACAACATAGGGCATATAGTCAATAACACTGTAATAATGTTATGTGATGACAGATGAGAGCCACACTTATCATGGTGAGCACAGTGTATAGCACATATATGAATCACTATGTTGTAAAACTGAAACTACTATAACACTATATGTCAACTATCAAGAAAAATGAAAAAATAAGTAAATAAATAAAGATTAAGTATCATTCTATGATATAATCAGTAAAAAACAAAAACAAAAAAATGAAATCTTGCCACTTGCAATATGGGTAAACCTAGAAAGTTTCATGCTAAGTGAAAGAAGTCAGAAAAACACAAATACCATGTGATTTTCACCTATATGTAGGATATTTTTAAAAAATGAAACAAACAAACAAAAAAACCCCAAGAAACCAGAATCATAAATACAGGGAAAAAACTGGTGGTTGCCAAAGGGGAGCACATGAGGGATTGTGCAAAATAAGTCAAGGGGATTAAGAGGTACAAACATCAAGTTATACAATAAATAAATCATGGGGATGTAAAGTAAAGCATAGGGAATATAGTCAATAATATTGTAATAATTTTGTATGGTGACAGATGGTAACTACATTTAGCATAGTGAGTACTTTGTTGTGTATATGAACATGGAATCCCAATGTTATATACCTGGAACTAATAGAATTTTGCATGTCAACTATACTTCAATTAAAAATAATTTTTAAATAAAAAGTTAAAATTTTTTTTAAAAATCCTAAGTCAAGATAAGCAATCAAAGTAAAACCTAAACCTATAAGCTATAGTAAAAGGAGATTGTGTAAGAAAGATTTTCTGACTATTTTCTGAAAGATTGATGTAAAGTTTGCTAAAGTCAGTATTTTTAAGAGGGAACAGTACCTGACAAACAGGACTGACAATATTTATGAATTCCAGGTATTTTCATAAGTGGTAAAACTGGAGACTGAAGTACATTTTAACCTTTAAATCAACTATTCCGGGGCACCTGGGTGGCTCAGATGGTTAAGCAGCTGCCTTCGGCTCAGGTCATTATCCCAGGGTTCTGGGATAGAGCCCCACATTGGGTTCCCTGCTCAGCAGAGAGCCTGCTTCTCCCTCTCCCTCTGCCTACCGCTCTGCCTACTTGCGCTTTCTCTCTGTCAAATAAATACAAATTTTTAAAAATGAATAAATAATAAATAAACTATTCCTCCATCCCTTCTCCTCTTCCAGGCTTTAGTTAGCCCAAAGAGGAGCATTTGAAAAGGAGGAAAGTCTTACCTGAAATGTTTTAACTAAGGTCTCTAGGAGGAAATGAAAAAGTGTGGAGTGGGGAGTTGATTGGCTATGCCTTTAATAGGAGGCCAAGTTCCTGTCCCAGAGTGTAGCAAGAATATTCTATGTCATTGTCTCAATGAACCAGGAAAAATGCTCTCTGACTCCAAATAGCCATGGCTATTTGGCATTAGAAGTTTGTGCCTCTGGAAAATTAAGGCCAAGCTAGATTAAAGTGCTTATTTCTCTCCTCTCCAAGGAAAAATTCTTGGGTAAAACAGCAGACTGCATATTGCACTCCTGGAAAGAAGTGCCAAGGCTAGTGGTCTAACCTGTGTACCATGAGCTGGGACTCTAGTGGGTCTAGGTAAAGAGGCAAATCACAGGGTACTCTATGTGGATAAGGAGGAATTAATCCTCTGAGATTGAGTTAATCAACAGCTGCTCTGAGCTGTAAGGCAAACTCTCTCCCTTCAAATGGTCACTGCTAGCCCTGTCTTCTCAGATGTGCCCTGACACTGTTTTCAAGGATGCTTTACTAACACCAATCCTGTTTCACCATTTCCTATCAAGTGTACTTCATAGACCAAACTATGAATTTGTTCAAAAGGTAAAATATTAATTAGTCCAGGTCTCACCACCCATAAAGAAGCTAAACAATAGAAGTGCACACTGCATATGGACTCTTAAAACCACACACAGGTATAGAGGAGCCTGCCTGACTCAGTGGAGTGTACAACTCTTGATCACAAGGTTGTGAGTTTGAGTGCCATGTTGGAGGTAGATATTACTTTAAAAAAAAAGAAAATCTTAAAAATAAATAAATAAATAAATAAAATCTTAGCATTAAAAAAAAAAGCCACACACAAGTCTTTTGTGAAAGAAAAGCAAACTTCATGCTTATTTCATCATCATTTTATATCTCACTGCAATTTCATTGGCAATAGCTCCTAAACTTAAATTTTTGAAGATCTACTACGAGAAAAGCTATACAAAAGAATGTTCATAGCAGTACTCTTCATGCAAACAAAAACTGGAAACATAAATGTTTATCAATAACACGATGGATAAATAAATTGTAGCACATCCTTAAAACAGAATTCTATAGAAGGCAATGAGAAGGACAGTTACCCAACATGACAAAACACATTTCACAAACATAATGTTCAGTGAAGGAAGACAAAGACAAATGCGTGCATAATATACTATTCCACTTACATAATGGTCAGAAACTAAAAAAGCTATCCAATGGTGTTCAAAGTTAGAATTTTGGCTGGTAGGGACAGTGGGGGAAGAAGGAACAGTGATTGGAAGACAGCACACTCTGGATTTCTTGGGTTCAGGCAATATGTAATTTTTGACCTGAACACTGGTTACATAGGAGTTTTCTCTTTGTGAAAAACAGCTGTTCACTTATGATGAGGGCACTTATCAAACATAAGATATATTTAGTAAAAAGTTTATTCTAAAAAATCAATTCAAAACTTTCTAAAAACTATTTTTTATAATTATTTTTAATATAAAATAATGACATCTTATTTATTGATTTTATGTATTCTGAGTCACATAAAGAACACTATATTATTGGGGCATCTGGATGACTCCGTCAGTTAAGCACTGAGCCCTGCATTGGGCTTCCTGCTCAGCGGGGAGTCTGTTTGTCTCTCTCCCTCTTCCCACTGCTCATTCTCTCTCTCTTTCAAAGAAATAATTTTTAAAAAATCATTGTATTGTCCTTTGGGGAGGGGAGGCGAACCATAAGAGACTATGGACTCTGAAAAACAACCTGAGGGTTTTGAAGGGTCAGGGGTGGGAGGTTGGGGGAACAGGTGGTGGGTAATAGGGAGGGCACGTTTTGCATGGAGCACTGGGTGTTGTGCAAAAACAATGAATACTGTTATGCTGAAAAAAATAAATAAAATGGGAAAAAAAATCATTGTATTATTTTAAAATATAAGGGAATAATACTTTTACAACTATTAATTTCTTAATGTAGTTCATAAGCATAAGCATTCTTATTTTTAAAAAGTGCATAGAAAAGGAGCTTATATGGAAGAGCAATTGTCCCCACCTTTATCTGTCTTCACCCCCAGTACTAATCTAATTCCACTTGTGAAAGGCAATATTTTAATTTTAATATCATTATTTTGCAGTTTCATTATTCATCAAATTCAGATATTATTTACTGACTTCTGTGAAACCAGAAAATCACAAATTCAAAATCTTTAATTCTAGCCTGACTAGAAAAGTATCTCTAAGGTCTGAGCACTAGGTTTCAGTTGACAATTTCAATGAATAACTTTTAAAACAGGAGGCTTATTTTTTACAGACTCCTCGAGGAATTCCAATGCATGACAAGGATGATGCAATGTTGAGACAATTAGAGAAGAAAAAGGCTGGAATATATTTACATTCCTATGACCACAGAGTTTAAAACAAAACCAGAATTATTTCCTGCCTCATGTTCAAAAAACTTGAGTTTCTGCCCATGTTGTTTGCTAAGAAAGATAAATGACTGCAATAATCTAAAGAGTATTAACATGTAATCTTGTGTCTAAAATGTATGTCAGAGGAAATTACATTTGTTAAAATATCTTTTATACAAAATTTTATCTATTCACTAAAAAATGTAAATTATGTTTGCCAGAAGTTGATTTTAATATTCAGATAATTTATTCATAATGACTTCATTGATCTAGTTCTAATTAACTCAATCTATATAAATAGATGGTATAGATTTTCATAAAATTACAAACATGACTAAAGGGCATTTCCCTTTTGAAGGTAAAATAAAACACCTAACAAATGAACTCTGAATCAAAATGTAGACTCTTGGCTGGTTACCACATGCACTATGAAAGAAGATGTGACCTCCCATTAAGGAAAATTTGGCTCACTTCTAACATCTTCCTACCTCACCAACTCTTTTTTTAACCAATGATAACAATTATTAGAATGATTCTACTATTAGTCACATTTGTAACTTTCAAGCATATCTTTCGGATTCTAGTTCCAGTTCATGAACTTGACCACCAGTTCTCAAATTTGACTATACATTGGAATCACCTGGCAAATGTAAAACAGCAAACAAGCAAATTAACACCCAGGTTCTACCCTGGGGTTTTAGTTGTTAAGATGAGGTTTGATGTAGTTCGGCATCAAGATTTTGAAGCTCTCAGGCAATTTTAAAGTGCAACAAAGTTTGAGAACTGCCATATGGAATAAATATTTTCATAGTAGCTATATATAGAGAGAGAGAGATAGACAGATAGATAGATAGATAGATTTAGACATCTATCTATCTCTCTGTCTATATATATATTTAGAGGGGGACAGGGAGAGGGGCAGAGGGAGAGAATCTCATGCTGAATGAGGAGCCTGACACAGGGCTTGATCCCATAACCCATGAGATCACAACCTCAGCCAAAACCAAGAGTCAGCACTTAAATCGACTGAGCCACCCAGATGCCCATGTCACATCTACCTTTTTTGTTTTTTTAGGATTTTTATTAATTTTATTTAGTTGAGAGGGCATGGGAGAGGAAGAGAGCAGAGCAGAGGGGAGCAGCAGGCAGAGGGAGAGGGAGAAGTAGGCTCCCCGCTGAGAAGGGAGCCGGATGTGGGACTCAATCCCAGGATCCTGGGATCATGACCTGAGCTGAAGGCAGACACTTAACTGACTGAGCCACACAGGTGCCCCACATCTACTTTTTAAAAACATTTTTTAGATTAGTAAAATGTAGGTTATTTTCTATAACCATTATTGAGACACGTACTTTAGACTTAAAACTAAATCTTTTGAAATTTTAATCTTTTTTACGTTCAGTTAAAAAAATAAAAATAAATACACAGCATGTACAACATCGGAGTTTATATGAAAACCATGTAGAACAGAACCAAGAAGTACTATGCTACCTCAGGGTCAGGAGTCTCTTTTCTTATACTCTGCTAAATTTATCAAAATGAGGGGCGTCTGGGTGGTTCAGTTGGTTAAGCATCTGCTTTCGCTCAGGTCATGATCTCAGGGTTCTGGGATCAAGCTCCATGTGCGGCTCCCCACTCAGCAGGGAGCCTGCTTCTCTGTCTCCCTTTTCCCCTCCACAGTTTGTTCTCTCTCTTGCTATCTCTCTCAAATAAATAAAATCTTTAAAAAATTATGAAAACCATATTACTTTGAGTCTACCTAATAGATGGACACTAACTTATTTACATTTTTCTATCTCCTAAACTTTCTGACCATCACTATTGATAAGAAAAATGTATATTTAACCACAGTCTCAATATTACCCTGCCTGTTAATTCTAATTTACCAACTTTTTTTTTTTTTTTTTTTTTTTTTTTTAAAGATTTTATTTATTTATTTGACAGAGAGAGATCACAAGCAGGCAGAGAGGCAGGCAGAGAGAGAGAGGAGGAAGCAGGCTCCCTGCGGAGCAGAGAGCCCGATGCGGGGCTCGATCCCAGGACCCTGAGATCATGACCTGAGCCGAAGGCAGTGGCTTAATCCACTGAGCCACCCAGGCGCCCCGTCTAATTTACCAACTTTTATTCCAATTTTCTTGGACATAACAATTCTTACTTTAATATAGTATCATTGCTTTAATTGCTTGCTGCACAAATGTCTTCTGGAACTTGTACTCATTGGACTTTGGGTATGTTTCATGAGTTGTTGTACACTTTCTTGGTTTCCACACTTGTTTTGACAAACAAAATCCTCAGCTATCTGAGAGATAAATGTCACTATCTCTTCATTTGTCTTAACATTTTGTGTGAAAATAACTTTATTTTGACCTCACATTTTTGACAGTTTGCTTGGGTATAGAATTCTAAGTTAAATTCCTTTTTCTTCAAAGCTTTGATGAAACTGTCCTACTGTTTTGTAGTATCCATGTTCTACTGCCTTACATCATCCACATTTCCTAATTTGTAGACTTTTGTTTCTTTTCTCCAGAATCTGTTTGGCACATACTTTCTTTATAATCTTGATATTTTGAAATGTCACAAGAATGTCTTCTTCATTCTACTTGGTACTTAGAGAAACTACTTAATCTAAAAGCTGGTACCTTTTTTCACCTTTCATTATAAACATCCTACATTTATTGCAAACATAAATGCCAGTCACTGTGCTAGGGGAGTAGTATAATATAAAAAGAATGAAAATTCTGTCTCATGGGGTTAAAATGGTAGTGAAGGAAACAGACAAAGTTAAATGTATATTACATGTTGGTAAATGTGAAGCTTAAAAAAAAATGTAGGCAAATGGAACTGAAATATTGGGAAAGAAGGCATAGAAATTTGGATGGGATGACCAAGGAAGATTTCACACAGCAAGTCAATTCTCGTTAAAGATCTGAAGCAAGTAAGGAAGCAAAAGCATGAGGGTAAGTGTGACTGGGGCCATCCAGAGGCATTCCAGTCAAGGGCAATAAGTGAAAAGGTTTTGAGACAGATACATGCCTAGAGTTTTGGAGGAGCAAAGTGAGCCGAGTGAGGGAGAGTAGGAGGTTATGAGGTTGGGAAAGTAACGGGGAGCAAGATTCTGTAGGATCTAGTGAGTCTTGGTAAGGACTTTGACTTTTATTCAGAGTGCAGTGAGAAACCATCCATTGGGAGAATCTGAGCACAGGACTAAACACGATCCCACTTATGTTAAACAGGATCATTCTGACTGTTTTACTCAGAACATACTGAAGGAGAAGTACAGTAAGACTGAAACAGTTGGAAGCCTTTAATTATAGGTAGAGTGGTTTGAAAGTGGTTCCAGTAGTAAGGATACTGAAAAGAGAACAGAATTCCACGTATATTTTTAAGATAAAATTGACAGGGTATTCTGATGTGGTAGATTTAAGGTTATGAAAGAAAAGAGTCAAGAACCAACCCTAAGTTATTGGCCTAAAAAAGTGGAAGAATGAAAACATCATGGGGCACCTGGGTGGCTCAGTGGGTTAAGCCTCTGCCTTCGGCTCAGGTCATGATCCCAGAGTCCTGGGATCGAGTCCCACATCGGGCTCTCTGCTTAGTGGGGAGCCTGCTTCCCCCTCCCTCTCTCTGCCTGTCTTGCTGCCTACTTGTGATCTCTGTCAAATAAACAAATAAAATCTTAAAAAAAAAAAAGAAAGAAAACATCAATAACTGAGGTAAAATACGCTGAGAAAAAAATCCATTTTCTGGCAGCACACATCAGGAATTTGGTTTTAGCCTTATTAAATTTGATATCTATCAAACATGTAAGTAGAATGTCAAACAGGCAGATAGATAAAAAGATCTGGAGAGTAGGGTAGAAGTCTAGTCAACACTTGGAAAACTGGGAGACATGAGTATACATACAGTATTTTAAATGTTGAGATTTGATGAAATCTCCAATGGAAGACATAGAAGAAAAAAAGAAAAGGTCCAAGGACGATGCTCTAGGACCTTCTATCATTTATAAGAAAGGAACCATAAGTAAGACCTGCAGAAAACACTACGAAGGAGTAGACACAGAAATGACATCCAGTAATAAATGGTAGAATGAAGAGTTCAGTGATTCCCCTCCACAAAAAACAATCTTTAAACTGTATAGAATTATAAAAACAACAATTGTAGGTCATTAAATTGAGGCAGAAAACAAACTGAGAACATTTATTCTTAAAGTCACACTAAAGCTTCAGGTAAGAACAGCAGACATTTGTGGACTTTTTGCCTATGGCTGCTCTCATCTATACTACTTCCACTCCCCCAGTTCTGCTGGCAAAAATCATAGGTTTTTGTTGTTGTTGTTGTTGTTTAAGGTAAAATACACATAACATAAAATTTTTCAATGCAAGTGTACCACTTTAAGTTCACAGTTCAGTAGTATTAAGTATATTCTTACTGTAGTGTAACCAAACTCTAGAACTTTTCATCTGGCAAAACAAACTCTAGACCCATTAAACAGTAATTCTCCATTACCTTTTTGCTCCCATAGCCCTTGTCAACCACCATTTTATTTTCTGTTGCTATGAACTTGACTACTCTAAGAACTGAACAGTAGTTGTAACATTATAGAGCAGGCCCTATAACCGGCAGCATTGCAGTCACAGGACTAGACTCAATTAGATGTGGAGGGGAAAAAATCTAGGGCTTTGCCCTTTAAAATCAATGGTCTTATATAAATTTTAAAGTGTGACAAGTAACAGAGGGAAATATAAAATAATATACCAAAATAACATTTGGAAGTTACCATTGTATAAGAAATATACTGGAGGGGCGCCTGGGTGGCTCAGTGGGTTAAAGCCTCTGCCTTCAGCTCAGGTCATGATCCCAGAGTCCTGGGATCGAGCCCCGCATGGGGCTCTCTGCTCAGCAGGGAGCCTGCTTCCCTTCCTCTTTCTCTGACTGCCTCTCTGCCTACTTGTGATCTCTCTCTCTGTCAAATAAATAAAAATAAAAAAAAATATATACTGGAATTAACATTAGATGTCGACCTTGGTAATACTTATGTAAGAATGTGTTGACATTCTGCCTTAAAAGTATATTAGCCCAGCAATAAAAAAATAGAAGTTAAAAAATGGTAGGCTTAGATAAAAATGAACAGAGAGAATCTCTAGCTCTACTCATCCAAAGTTGTGGTCCCAGGTGAAACAAGCAGTATAAAAATCAGAAATTTAACGCAGAATCCTAAAAATGACACAGTCATCAAAGGGCTGAGATAAGTTCTCCAGTCACAGAGTGGCAGCAACCCCAGCCCCACCCACAGACCAGCCCCAAACTCTGCCAACACCCTATCTCCTCACCCAGGAGTTCTACAGGGCCTCAGTTCTGGTGACACTGGTGACAGGTCTCATTTTACAAGCAGACTAGAGCATATCTAATTAAAACGCACGACATTCAGGTCAGGGACCAAACACTGCTTACAACAAGCAAAGATAATGTCTGCAGATGACTGGCCTGAGGAAAAGGGGCCAAGACCCAAGAGCAGAGCATAAGCAGCGCTCACTGGAGGCACTCCCAGAAGCACTAGACCTTGTGGATCAGGGAACACTATATAGCAGGGCACTACAAGACCTCTTCTTCATAAGACCATTACCCTCAAGAATAGGAGAAGTAGCTGACTTTGCTAACCCTCAGAACAAAGCAAAGAGACTTGGACAAAATGATAAAACAGAGGAAATTGTCCCAAACGAAAGAAAGGACATGGCCACAATCAGAGATTTAAGTGAGACAAATATAAGTAACATACCTAATAGAGAATTTAAAGTGATGATCATTAAGATACTCACTGGACTAGAGGAAAGAGTGGAAGACATGAGTGAGACTCTAAACAGAGATAAAAGGCACAATAAACAAAATGAGATACACACTTGATGGAATGAACAACAGGATAGAAGATGCAGAAAAATGAATTAATGACCTAGAAAACAGAAGAATGGAAAGCAATCAAACTAAACAAAAGACAGAGAAGAAAAGAATTACACAAAACGAGAATAAACTTAGGGAACTCAGTGACTTCATCAAACGTAAAAATATTCATATTATAGGACTCCCAGAAGAAGAGAGATAAAACATGGTGGAAAATTTATTTGAAGGACTAATAGCTGCAAAATTCCCTAATTTAGGGAATGAAACATATCCAGATTCAGGGAGCATGAAGGACCCCCAAGGAGAGTCAACAAAAGTAAACCCACACCAGATGTTTTATGATTAAATTGGCAAAATTTAGTGATAAAGAAAAAATTTTAAAGCAGCAAGACAAAAGAAGACAATAACATATAAGAGAAATCCCGTAAGACCATCAGGAGCTTTTAAAGCAGTTACTTTCCAAGCCAGAAGGGAGTGGCATGATGCATTCAAAGTTCTGAGTGGGAAAAATCTGCAGCCAAGAACAATCTACCCAGCAAGATGTCATTCAGAAGAGAAAGAGAGATAAAGAGTTTCCTAGACAAACAAAAACTAAAACAGTTCATGACCACTAAACCAGCTCTGCAAGAAATATTAAAGTGGACTCTTTAAATGGAAAGACCAAAAGTGACAGTATGAAGGTAGGAAACACAAAAGCAATGAAAATTAATAATCTCGTGAAAAATTAGTCAAGGAGCTCACAAAATAAAAGGATGTAAAATATATTTTACATATATACTATATACCCAAAACATGGGGAGGAAGGGAGTAAACAATGGGTTCAAAACTAAATGACCATCATCTTAGCTTAGGTTGCTATATGAAGAAGAGGTTATATACAAACCTAATGGTAACCACAAATCTAAAATCTATAATAGATATGCAAAGAATAAAGAGAAAGAAATCCAAATGTATCACTTTAAAAAAAACAAAAACAAGAAAACCATGAGAGAAAGCAAAGAAAGGATCAAGAAACTTTTCAGAAACAACGACAAAGCACGTAATAAAATGGCAATAAATACATATCTATCAATAATTACTTTGACTGTAAATGGACTAAATGCTACAATCAAAAGACACAGGGTCTGCCAAAACAATGAACACTGTTATGCTGTAAATAAACAAATAAAAAAAAAAAAAAGACACAGGGTAACAAAATGGATGAAAAACAAGATGTATCTATATGCTGCCTACAAGCGACTCATTTAGACCTAAAGATGCCTGCAGATTGAAAGTGTGGGGATGGGGCACCTGGGTGGCTTGGTGGGTTAAGCCTCTGCCTTCAGCTCAGGTCATGATCTCGGGAACCTGGGATCGAGCCCCACATTGGGCTCTCTGCTCAGCGGGGAGCCTGCTTCCTCCTCTGTCTCTGCCTGCCTCTCTGCTTACTCGTGATCTCTCTGTCAAATAAATAAATCTTTAAAAAAAAAAAAAGAAAGAAAAAAGAAAGTGTGGGGATGAAGAAACATTTTTCATACAAATGGATGTCAAAAGAAAGCTGGTTTTCAGACAAAATACATTTTAAACCAAAGACAGCGGCTGCCTGGGTGGTTATGGGTGGCTAGGCGTCCACCTTCAGCTCAGGTCATGACCTTGGGGTCCTGGGATCAAGCCCCATATTAGGCTCCCTGCTCATCAGGGAGTCTGCTTCTCCTCCCATGGCCCTCAACTCATGCTCTCTCTAGTTCTCTCGTTCTCTCTTTCTCAAATAGATACATAAAATCTTTAAAAATAAATAAATAAAATTTTAAAAAGATGATATCAAGAGACAAAGAAAGGCAGTATAATAATAAAGGGAACAATCCAAAAAGAAGATATAACAACTATAAATATTTATGCACTCCAAATGGGTTGCATTTCTATAATTTGTTCCATTTCTACACACCAATAATGAAGCAGCAAGAAAAAAAATTAAAAACACAATCCCACTTACAATCACAACAAAAATAAGATACTAAGGAATAAACCTACCCAAAGAAGTAAAAGACTGGTACTCTGAAATTATAAAACACTGATGAAAAAAACTAAAAATGACACAAAGAAATAGAAAGACATTCTGTGCTCATGCACTGCAAAAACAAATACTGCTAAAATATCTATAGTACCCAAAGAATCTACACATTTAATACAATCCCTATCAAAACACCAACAGCATTTTTCACAGAACTAGAACAAACAATCCTAAAATTTATATGGAATCACAAAACAAAAGCAAAAACAAAACCCAGAAAAAACCTGAATAGCCACAGCAATCTTGGAAAAGAAAAACAAAGTTGGGACATCGCAATTCCATACTTCAATTTATATTATAAAGCTGTGGTAATCAAAACAGTATGGTGCTGGGGCGCCTGGGTGGCTCAGTGGGTTAAAGCCTCTGCCTTCAGCTCAGGTCATGATCCCAGGGTCCTGGGATCGAGCCCCACATCGGGCTCTCTGCTCGGCGCGGAGCCTGCTTCCTCTTCTCTCTCTCTGCCTGCCTCTCTGCCTACTTGAAATTTCTGTCTGTCAAATAAATAAATAAAATCTTAAAAAAAAAAAACAACAAAAACAAACAAACAAAAAAAACCAGTATGGTGCTGGCACAAATAAAGAGACACAAGAGACACACAGATCAATGGAATAGAATAGAAAACCCAGAAACAAACCCACAATTTTATGGTCAATTAATCTTCAACAAAGGAGGCAAGAATATCCGATGGGAAAAAGACTCTTCAACAAATGCTGTTTCAGAAAACTGGACAGTAGTATGCGAAGAATGAAAATCAACCACTTTCTTATACCACATACAAAAATAAATTCAAAATGGATTAAAGACCTAAAATTGAGACCTGAAACCATAAAAATCCTGGAAGATAGCAAAGGCAGTAAATTTCTAACATTGGCTGTAGCAACTGTTTTTTAGATATGTCTACTGAGAAAAGGGAAAACAAAAGCAAAAGGAAACAATTAGGGCTACATCAAAATAAAAAGCTTCTGTACAGCGAAGGAAAACAATCAACAAAACTAAAAGGTAATCTAAAAAATGGAAGAAGATATTTTCAAAAACATATCCAATAAGGGGTTAGAATCCAAAATATATAAAGAACTTTAAAAACTCAATAGCCAAATAATAATCAATTAAAAAATGGGAAGACATCGGGCACGTGGGTGGCTCAGTGGGTTAAAGCCTCTGCCTTCGGCTCAGGTCATGATCCCGGGGTCCTGGGATCAAGCCCAGCATTGGGCCCTCTGCAAAGCAGGGAGCCTGCTTCCCTTCCTCTCTCTCTGCCTGCCTCTCTGCCTACTTGTGATCTCTGTCTGTCAAAAAAATAAATAAAATCTTTAAAAAAAAAAATGGGAAGACATGAATGGATTTCTCCAAAGAAGACATGCAGATGGCAAAGAAGACACACAGACACATGAAAAGATGTTCAATGTCACTGATCATCGGGGAAATGCAAATCAAAACTACAGTAAGAATCACCTCACACCTTTCAGAATAGCTAAAATCATAACAAACAAAACAAAACGGGTTGGCAAGGATGTAGAGAAAAAGGAAAATTTCCGCACTTGTGTTAGGAATGCGAACTGCTGCAAGCACTGTGGAAAACTGTATGACGTTTTCTCAAAACTTTCAAAATAGAATTAAACCTACAATTCAGCAATTGTACCACGGGGTATATATCCAAACAATATAAAAACATTAATGCCAGAGATGCATGCACCCCAATGTTCAGAGCAGCATAATTTACAAAGCTCTAGATATGGAAGCAGCCCACAACTGATGAATGGATAAAGAAGATGTGATATATATCTCCAATAGAATATTACTCAGACATAAGAAAGAATGAAATCTTGCCATATGCAACAACATGGATGGACCTAGACAATATAATGCTGGGTTGCCTGGGTGGCTGAGTTGGTTAGGCATCTGCCTTCAGCTCAGGTCATGATCCTGGAGTCCCGGGATCAAACCCCACACCGGGTTCCATGCTCAGCGAGGAGTCTGCTTTGCCCTATGCCCCTCACCTCACTCATGCTCTCTCAGTCTCTCTGTCTCTCAAATAAATAAAATCTGAAAACAAATAAAAATATAAAGTTAAAAAAATAAAAGTTTAAACAATAAAATGCTAAGCAAAATAAGGCACTCAGAGAAAGACATATACCTTATGATTTCAGTCCTATGTGGAATTTAAGAAAGCAAAGGGGGAAAGAGAGAGAGAGAGAGATAAACTAAGAAAGAGACTCTTTAAAGAACAAAATGATGGTCCACAGAGGGGAGGGAGGTGAGAGGGATGGGTGAAATAGGTGATGGGAATAAGGAGGGCACTTGTGATGAGCACCATGTGATGTATGGAATTGCTGAATCACTATATTGTACACCTGAAACTAATATAACACTGTATGCTAAGTATAATTAAAATAAAAAAATTTTTAAAAAGCTTTAAAAAATACACAGAAAACTTTATGAAGTGTGGTGTTAGGGGGAGATGAAAATTTTATGCAAAATGTTTGTATATATGTAGCTAATTGTGGCAGACTGTATTGTCTAAAAATGATGCACCAACATCTCCCATTCTGCACCAATATCTCTCATTACACACATTTTCCTTGCAAGGTGATGTTGACTCTCCTCCTTAAATTAGGTGGGCCTGTAACAACAGCCAAAATAACAGGTGGTTTTGACTTTGGAGGCTATTATAAAAAGGTATGCAGCTTCTGCCTAATCCTCTTAAAATGCTTGTTCTTAGAATTCGTCACCATGCTGTGAGGGTTTGAAGAGATCCCAGCCAAGAGTCAGAATCAACTACAAGAGAGATGACTAAGAAAACCTTCAAGATGAATGCAGGCCCACTGCTGTCTGACTACAACTGCAGGAGAGAACTTGAATGGGAACTGCTTCTCTGAGCCTAGCTACCTCTCTGAACCATTAGATATAATAAAACAGTAACTGCTGTTTTAAGCTACTAAGCTTTGTGGCAATTTATTGTGCAGCAAAAGATAATCCAAATAATAACAATCACTTAGTACCAATCTGTGTTGGGCACCATGCTAAATACTGTACTATTATTTTATTTCAACCACACAACTGTTTAATGAGTAGGTGTTTTATTATCCACTTTTTGTAATGAGCAAAATGAGATTAACAGAGGCTAAATATAAGGCCACAATAAGTGGTAGAGCTGGTTACTGAAACAAAGAACTCCCTTACTTCAAAGTTTTTTGCATTAGATATTTTTTATGATTATAATAATAACTGTAATAACTCATTTACCGAGAGCTTATATGCTAGTCACTTTTTGAAGTATTTCACATGTACTAATAACAAACATCTTATAGAATGGAGGTATTATCATTATTTTCCTTTTATAGATTAGAAAATTGAAACAGAGACCTTAAATTGCCCAAAGTCAAACAGCTAATCAGTCTAAGGGCCACCATTTTAACTGAAGCAATAATGCTTCAGAGCCTTTCCATTTCCCTTTTATATTATTCTTACAATTATACAGAAAGTTTCAGCTAGAGACTACATTTATCCTCCCACCTAAAACAACCAAAAAAACCATGCCCCCCCCAAAAAATATATATATATATTAAAGATTTATTTACTTATTTTAGAGAGAGAGCGCAGCAGGGAGGGGCAAGGGGAGAGGGAGAGTCTTAAGCAGACTCTGCATGAGCACGGGGCTCAATCCCATAACCCTGAGGTCACGACCTGAGCTGAAACCAAGTGCCAGACCCTTAACTGACTGATCCACCCAGGTGCCCTGCAAACAAAACAAAACAATGGTTTTTAAGACACTGCACACGAGAAAAAAAGGGTAGTGATTTCTGAAGGATAGGTCAAATGACATGAGCCCTACACGTGCTAAAGTTTACTACATGGAGAGGAACTTCCAAGAGCACCACCCTGGTAGTCTCTACAGTCTCCTTGAGCTGAGATGATATTAGGAATGTGGGAAGACCAAGATCAAATTTCACAGGGCTGAATAAAGAAGAGGAAAGAGCTGCCGAGAAAGAGAGAGCTCCAGAGATCTGCAGAGGAGACTCTCTTTGTCCAAGTACTGATCCGGGAATGTCCGAATCCAAGAAAATACTGACTTGAAATATCAGAGAGAAAAACCTCCAGACCAGGAATGCTTCCTGCTCATAATTCATGGAATGCTGGGAACTCAGAACGGTCTTGCTTCATAGCAAGGCAAAATTAGCTCTAGAATCAACACTGCTTTGGTCCTACTTGACAAACTTTTTTAAAAGACCCAAAAGAATCAAACCATTTCTAGATAAATTAGCTGGGTCCTAGAACAAAGCTCCACAATATTCATAAGAATACAAAAATATCTAAGGGCGCCTGGGTGGCTCAGTGTGTTAAAGCCTCTGCCTTCCGCTCAGGTCATGATCCCAGGGTCCTAGGATCAAGCCCCGCATCAGGCTCTCTGCTCAGCAGGAAGCCTGCTTCCTGCATTCTCTCTCTGCCTGCCTCTCTGCCTACTTGTGATCTCTGGATGTCAAATAAATAAATAAAATCTTAAAAAAAAAAGAATACAAAAATATCTAGTAGACCATGTCTCTACTGTTAAAATACTTTGGTGATTTTTCTTTGTCATTATTTTTGTTAGAACTGCAGTCACCCATATGTTAATTAGGGTGGGCATGGCTGTAATAGCAAATAGACCCCAAAGTGTGTAAGTATCCAACTAAGAAAGGAATCTATTTCCCAATTACATAGTAATACAACAGGGGTGTCTCTGATTGGTAAGCACCTCTTGTCCATCTAATTTAAGCACACAGAGGATCTGCCATTATCTAGCTTTTCCATCTTGCTGGCAGAAGGGGAAAGTGAAAGAATACATTTAGAAAGTATCTTTTGCTAATATTTCATTGCTTAGACTTCAGTCAAGTGACTTGACTTTTACCTAGAAGAAAAGTGAGGAAATGCATCCAGCTGTATACCCAAGAAGAAAAGGAAATGGATTTGGGGTGAAAAGCTATCAGTCTTGTCACAGCCATTCTGTTAAAGCACTATTTCTAACAATCTGTTTTTAAAGGAAAGATGGGAGGGAATTGCTTTGAGGCCGACTGTGTCCATCTAGTTAATCTTGTAGGTGAGGGAATTCTCATTCATCCTGGAAGGTTCCAGCCACCTAAAGTTCAGGTGATTTTTCCAAGAAATCTAGAAAGTCACACTTAGACCACTGCATTACGTGATGCCTGGCAAAGATTTTCAGGTAGGTGGGAAGTACAAGAGTGAGGTAAAAAGTCTATTCCTAGAGAACCTCAAGCTACCACTCCATTAATTATCTGAGTCTCTTTCTGATTCAATAATCTGTCACCTTGAACATTAGAACACTTTTCAAATGGTCCCTAGCTTTTGAAACAGGTGACTGGAAGGGGCAGGTGTAGGGGAAAAAAAAAATCAGTAAATCCAATATTTTTAAATTGAGATACAATCCACACACTACAAAACTGACTCTTTTATTTTTTAAAGATTTTATTTATTTATTTGACAGACAGAAATCACAAGCAGGCAGAGAAGCAGGCAGAGAGAGAGGAGGAAGCAGGCTCCCTGCCAAGCAGAGAGCCCGATGCGGGGCTTGATCCCAGGACTCTGGGATCATGACCTGAGCCAAAGGCAGAGGCTTTAACCCACTGAGCCACCCAGGCGCCCCCAAAACAGACTCTTTTAAACTGCACAATTCAGTGATATTTAGTACATTCACAAGGTTGTACAACTGTCACTGAATTTATATATAATTATATATTAATTATATATAAAACTTATATATAATTATATAATTTCATAGGAATTTATATATAATTATATATTAAATATATATTTAATATATGATCATATAATGTCACAAGAAATTTTATGTATATATGCAGTCAAAATGTGGTCTTTTTTGCTGGCTCCATTAATTCAGTATATTTTCGAGATTCATCCATGTTGCAGAGTATACAGTACTTCATTCCATTTGAAGATGAATAATATTCCATTGTATGGATATACAACTTCATTCATGAATTTATCAGTTAACAGGCATTTCCCTTGTTGCAATAAATGGGAGTCCATATATCTTTTCAAGTCAGTGTTTTCATTTTCATTGGATAAATACTCAGAACTGGAATTGTTTGAATATACGGTAGTTCTATTTTTAATTTTTTGAGGAACCTCCATACTGTCTTCCATAGTGGTGGTACCAATTTATACTCCTACCAATAGTGCCCATGGTTCCCTTTTCTCCACAACCTCACCAATACTAGTTTTGTTTGTTTGTTTTTTTAAGTCATTTTGACAATAGCCATTCCAAATGTGAGGTGGTAACTCATTGTGGTTTTGATTTGCATTCCTCTAATAATCAGTGATTTTGGACATCTTTTCATGTACCTTTTGGCCATTTGTATGTCTTCATTGAAAAAATATCTATTCAAATATTCTGACCATTTTTTAATCAGGATGTATGTTTGTTTTTGATATTGAGTTTTATGAGTTCTTTATATATTTTGGATATTAACTCCTTATCAGATATATAATGTGATATATGATGTGGAAATATTTTCTCCCATTTGGAAGGTTACCTTTTCATTTTGTTGATGTTTTTCTTTGCTGTGTAGAAAGTTTTAAATTTTATATAGTCCTACTTATTTTTTGCTTCTGTTGCCTATGTTTTTGGTGCCAAAAAAATCAATGTCAAGATCAATGTCATGGAGCTTACTGCCTATGCTTTCTTCTAGGAGTTTTATGGTTTCAGGTCTTACATTCAGGTCTTTAATCCATTTTATAATTTTTTTCTTTAATCTACTCTGGGTTAATTTTTGTATATGGTATAATAGAGTGCTCCAGTTTTCTCAATATCAATAGAGACTGTGATTTTCCCATTGCGTATTCTTATTTCTTTTATAGGAGATTAATTGATCATATAGGTTCATGTCTTTATTTCTGTACTGCATTCTGTTCCATTGATCTATGTGGCTCTTCCTTATGACAGTACTATACTCTTTTGATTACTGCAGCTTTGAAATACAGTTTGAAATCAAGGAGTGTGATGCCTCCAGCTTTGTCCTTCTTTCTCAAGATTGCTTTGGCTACTCAGGATCTTTTGTGGTTTCAGACAAATTTTGGGATTGTTTATTTCAGTGAAATGCCACTGGAATTTTGATACTGAATGCATTGAATCTATAGATTGCTTTGGAAAGTGGACATTTTAACAATATTGATTCTACTAACACAAGTGGATGAAATATCTTTCCACTGGTTTGTGTTTTCTGCAATTTCTTTCTTTTTTAAAAATGTTTTATTCATTTATTTGACACAGACAGAGAGAGCAGAAGCAGGGGGAATGGTAGGCAGAGGGAAAGGGAGAAGCAGGCTCCTTGCAGAGCAAGAAGCCCAATGCAGGACTTGATCCCAGGACCTTGGGATCATGACCTGAGGTAAACGCAGACATTTAACCAACTGAGCCTCCCAGGCGCCCCTTCAATTTCTTTCATTAACACTTTATCATATTAATAAGATCACAGTCAAGCTGAAACCAGTGTAAAGGTCTTTTCACTTTAAAGTTATTCCTGGGGGGGGGGGGGGGGGGGGCGCCTGGGTGGCTCAGTGGGTTAAAGCCTCTGCCTTTAGCTCAGGTCATGATCTCAGGGTCCTGGGATCGAGCCCCGCATCAGGCTCTCTCAGTCAAATAAATAAATAAATACATCTTATTTTTTTAAAGGTGGTTTTATTAAAGCATGGGGACAGGACCTGTGTGCTGGAAAAGCTGCACTGGGATAACAAGTAACTGGTTATATACTTCTTAGTTTGTGGGGGTTAGGGAATAGCTTAAATCTCTAAGGAATTTGGAAGCAAGACTTCACTGACCTTGAGGGGCTAGCTGCCAATAAGATAAGGTTATTTACCACAGTCTAGTAAAACATAAGTCCTGAGACCCTTCAGATACGGATCACTGGGCCATATGTTTGAAGGATGACTACTAACATATATCCTGGGTGGGGACAGGGTAGAGATAAAGGAAGTTTCCAAAGGAATTTTAATAGTTTAAAGAAGACTTATAGGATCCTGGAGGTCCAGTTAATGACAGGCTAAGGTGGTTTTTTGCCTTTAGTAAAGTATTAACATTAAGGCAGTTATAAGTTTCTTGAGGAATGTCACTCTACCTGTTTTAAGTATTTGTCAGTGGGCTGCAAGTTGTAAGGAGATTTAATTTTACCAACATTTCTTTTGCCCTTGTTCTCCACATCATCACTAATATTCTATTTTTTAATTTGGGTTGTAGGTTGACAATGCTAATTTTATTACTTTGCTTTATTAGAAACACCTTACATATGCTATTTTGAATGTACTGAAGTGTTTGAATGTAGCCTGGAAATGGCAGGGTTGGCGGAGGGGTGGGAAGCAACAGTATGATGGTTAACTTTATAGCTCAACTTCACTGAGTCATAGGTTGCCCAGAAATTTGGGCAAAAGTTCAGGGTGTGTCTGGAGGGTGTTTCTGAATGAGAGTAACATTAGGATCAGTTGACAAAGTAAAGTGTATTGTTCTCCCTAATCAGAGTAGGTCCTATTAAATCACTCAAAAGCCTGAATAAAACAAGGGGCACCTCGTGGTACAGTAAGTTGAGCATCTTGATTTCAGCTCAGGTCTTCATGTCAGGGCCATGGGTTCAGGTCCCATGTTAGAACCCACAGTGGGCCCCACAGTGGGCATGAAGTCTACTTAAAAAAAAAAAAAAAAAGTGCCTGAACAAAACAAAAAGTTAACCTTTCTACAAGTAAACAGGAACACCTACTGCCTATCTTCAATCAAAGACAATAGTTTTGTTGTTTTTTTGTCATAATTGGACTTGAATTGAAACATCAGCTCTTCTTAGGTCTCAAGCCTATATCTTATGGACCACAACTTAGAGCTTCGGCTCTCCTGGTTCTCTCACCTTCAGATGTGGACTAACTACACGATCGACTCTCCTGTCTCCATCTTGTCAACTGTAGATCTCAGGACTTTTTGGCCTCCATAACTATGTAAGCCAATTCCTCATAATAACTATTGACCAAAATATAGATATGTTCTTGGTTCTGTTTCTCTTGAAAACCCTAATACGGGATTTGAAGGGAAAAATAAAACTGATCAAGAGAAGTTAAGTAAATTGCTCAAGGTTAAATACATAATTAAAATTAGAAAAAAACTGGAACCCAGGTCTCTTAGTTCCTAATCCAGCAGACAGACATTGTAGTTGAGAAATTCTAATTTAGGTTTATTGAAACCTCTTTTCCCCAACCATGTTACTCCTCTTGAATAACTAAAAAGGAAAAAAAAAATAGTGTTCATGACTATTTCTTACTGTATGACAGATTCTCAGATACCCAGAATTCACAAGATCTTAATAATCTACGATGGAATTGGTCATTACATAAGAAATATAAGCATTCTACTTTGTTAACTTCTTCTGCCTGATTCTTCTCTCAGGTAAAACATAAGATTATTCTCATACACATGAGACGTTTTGGGCTGCAGTGCAATCAACATGCTAATAGAACTCATCTCTTCATCTCTTTTAATACATTTTCAGTTTATTCTGACAGTATTAGTACCCCACTCTGTCCAGAGTTAAGTCTGAGGTTTAATCAAAGGGAAAAGAAAGAAGCATGCCCTGGACAAAGAAGAATGAATATTACTACAAACACCTACCAAAAATGTCCTATTATCCTTCTGTTGAAGAGAGCCCCTGAGAGAAAAAAACCAGAATCCTTTGCTCCAATGAAAAATTGTGATTCTCTGATTAAAAAAAAAAAAAAAAAGTTATTTAACTTTCTTTTAAAATCAGAAAAAAAAAAAAAGGTCCAAAAAAGAACTGAACAAAATACTTTAAGAACTGAACAAAGAAAAAGTTTTCCTCCAGTTCTCAGGCCAAAACCTATTTAGAAATTCTCCTTATGAAGAAAACTGTTTAACAGTGTAGTCATCTTTAGCAGACTCTATTCAAAATTTCAACATAATCTGCTGGAATATGGACAAGGAAAAGAAACGAGAAAAAGAAATCAGCGGGCTGAATTATTTCAAATAATCTGACAGTGGTAATAAAACTTTTTAAATTAAAAGAAAGAAGAATTTAAAGTATCAAATCTTTAGTTGATTTATCCCAAACAATAAAATTTAAAAACTTGGGTTTCAAGTCCTTTTCCCCTATTATCTTCATCATTTTCAGAGGTACGTATATCACCAACATCAGTAACATTTCTCACTTTACAAAATCACTTGAAACAGAAAGGGAGATACATCAGAATATTCAGAGGGTGGGAAGGTGATCAATGTGGGGCGGGAGAGGCAATATAGGTAAGATTTTAAGACTTCTCTTCCTGACCTGGCTAAGATTTATTTCAAATTTTTTATAAATGCAGCCACAAAAACTCCTTACTACAATTATCATTTTTATTTTCCTGTCTACTGCTTAAACAGCAAATTGCCCAAATGGCTAGCAACTTATGAACTTAAAATTTTCCACCCAGCCAAAAGCATTATTATTAATATTTTAAACTTCCTATTTAATGGTTTTTGCATAAAATAAACCGAAGTAAGTTTAGTTTCATAAGGTCTCTGCTATCTGAGTAAGGCAATTTCTTATTTCCTTTACAAGTAGTAAGTGTTTAATTTAATAAATTGTACTCCTTGCTCCAATAAGGCTTCTCAGGACCAAACTGAATGAAGTACCTTATTTTTGACTTAAACATATAACATGTATGATTTGTATCTAACACAAACTATTATCCTATAGGGTTATTATAGAGCTGTGCTGTCCTTTATAGTAGCCACTAGACAAAATCTAAATTAATTTAAATTAAATTTAATTTAATTTAATACTTAATTAAATTAAGTATTTAATTACTTAAATTAATTTTATTTTAATTAATTAATTTAATTAATTAAGGGCAGCACCAATACTTACTACATAACTTGCTAATAGCACACCCTGCCCATGTTTTATCCTGTGGACATGCACCCTCTAGCCAAGCCTTGGTTCCAGGTCTCCTCTCAAAGCAGATCTGGGCAAACTTTGCACACATCACATGCCTCCACATGGACTTCTATATAAATCCACTGCCTCAAATTGTCCTGGCAGCTGCAGGTCCCCTTATTCAGCAATCTGGTGCAATCCTTGCTGGCACTGGGCAATTCACCGCCACATTATCCTATAGACCGTCCCCTTCCACAAGCCCTTGGCTGGAATCTATTCAAAGCAGTGTCACAAACCTGGCAGTGTGCAAGCAGCCCTGATGGCAGCCAGTACCATTTCAAAGTGATTCCTCCCCAGGGGCAAGGGAAATATAATCACAGTCTAACTGAGGCCCCAGCAGACATGAGGTCTGATGGCAGGCTCTGCCCACCAACAAAAGCTTCTCAGGGGATAACACAAGGAAAGTGCCCTGTAGTTTGGAGCTCTGCATCTCTGGCAACTTTAGCCCGGGAGTACCCATACTTGCCCACAAACCACATGAGGACCAATCCCTGTCCACAAGAGGCAAAGAGAGCCATGGTAGACAACTGGTCTGAAGGGAAAAGCAATTGAGCCACAACAGCAGGGTACACACAACGCACAGAGGAAATATCCCTAAAGTGTCAGGTTCTGGTAAACAGGGGACACTACACAGAAGGCACTACAAGATTCCACCTTCATAACGTCACTACTTTCAAGAGCAGGAGACACAGATGACTTTCTTAACACACAGAAAAAGACAATATAAAGCAAGAAAAGAAAGGAACAGAGAAGTACATAAACAACCATCAAAAAGCAACAAAATGGCAGTAAGTACACACTTATTAATAATCACTGTGAATGGGGACACCTGGATGACTCAGTTGGTTAAGCATCTGCCTTTGGCTCAGGTTATGATCCTAGGGTCCTGCAATACAGTCCTGCATTGGGCTCCATGTCTGACTCTTCCTCTCCTCGCTCCCCATTCATGCTCTTTCTAACTCTCTCTCTCAGATAAATAAAATCTTTTGAAAAAATAAGTACTATGAATGTAAATGGACTAAATGCTATAATCAAAAGACACAGGGTGAGGGCGCCTGGGTGGCTCAGTGGGTTAAGCCGCTGCCTTCGGCTCAGGTCATGATCTCAGGGTCCTGGGATCGAGTCCCGCATCGGGCTCTCTGCTCAGCGGCGAGCCTGCTTCCCTCTCTCTCTCTCTGCCTGCCTCTCTGTCTGCTTGTGATCTCTCTCTGTCAAATAAATAAATAAAATCTTTAAAAAAAAAAAAAAAAACAAAAGACACAGGGTGAATGAATGGATAAGAAAGCAAGACTATCTATAACCTACCTACAAGACACTCATTTGAGATCTAAAGACATACATAGACTCAAAGAGAAGGGATACATTTTTCATGCAAGTGGAAGTGAAAAGCCATGGCAGCAATACTTAACATGGACAAATAGACTTTTCAAAAAGTATATAAGAGACAGAGAGACACTATATAATCGTAAAGGGAATAATCCAACAAGAAGACAAAACAATTTTTAAAATTTATGTACCCAATATGAGAACATCCAAATACGTAAAACAGTTAATAACAAACATAAAGCATCCGAAAGACAGATCATTCAAACAGAAAATCAACAAGGAAATAGTGACTTTGAGTGATATATTGGACTGGATGGATTTAACAGATATACTCAGAACATTCCATCATAAACAGCAGAATACACATTCCTTTCAACTGCACATGGAACATTCTCCAGAAGTGATCACATATTAGGCCACAAAACAAGCTTCAACAAATTCAAAAAGATCGAAATCATACCATGCACCTTTTCTGACCACACAGTATGAAATGACAAATCAACCACAACATACAATCTGGAAAGAGCATAAATACTTGAAGGTTAATAGGCAATTAATGGCTCAACCAAGAAATCAAAGAAATAAAAAAATCACATGGAGACAAATGAAAATGAAAACATTGTTCCAAAATCTTTGGGATGTTGTTAACAACTGTTCTGAGAGGGAAGTTTATCACGATACAGGCCAATCTCAAGAAGCCAGAAAAATAAAAAACACAACCTAATCTTACACCTGAAGGAGTTACAATTAGAACAAAGAAAACCCAAAACCAGTAGAAGGCAGGAAATAATAAAGATTAGAACAGAAATAAATGAAATGGAAACTAAAAAACAGTAGAACAAATCAACAAAACCAGGAGCTGGTTCTTTGAAAAGATCAAAAAAATTGAAAAACCTTTAACCAAACTTAAAAAAAAAAAAAGAAAGAAAAAGAAATGAGACCCAAGTAAATAAAATCAGAAATGAAAGAAGAGAAATAACAACCAACACCATAGAAATACAAGAGATTATAAGAAAATATTGTGAAAAATTATATGCCAACAAATTGTCCACCTAGAAGAAATGGGTAAGTTCTTACAAACACATAACCTCCCAAAACTGAATCAAGAAGAAACAAAAAATATGGATAGACCAATCAATTACCAGAAATGGAAGTGAATCAGTATTCAAAAAAACTCCCAAAAAACAAAAGCCCAGGACAAAATGGCTTCACCCGTAAATTCAACCAAACATTTAAAAAGAGTTAATTAATACCTATGTTTCCTCAAACTATAGCAAAAAGCAGAAGATGAAGGAAAGCTTCCAAATTCATTCTATGAGGCCAGCGTTAACCTGATAACAAAACCAGGTAAAACACTACAAAAAAAGGGAGAACTATAGGCCAGTATCTCTCATAAACATAGATGCAAAAAACTTCAAAAAATATTGGCAGTATGAATCCAACAATGCATTAAAAAAATCATTCACCATAATCAAGTGCTATCAAGTGTCATATTCCTAAAATGCACGGGTGGTTCAATATTTGCAAACTAATCAATGTGATACACCACATCCACAAGATAAAGGATAAAAACCATATGATCATTTCAGTAGATGCAGAAAAAGCATTAAACTTTTAAATAGTACTTTGTAGTTGTACTTTTATAAAGTACAACATATATTCATGATAAAAACCCTCAACAAAGCAGATCTAGAGGAAACATCCTGCAACATAATAAAAGCCATATATGAACATCTCATAGTTAATATCATGCTCAATGGGGAAAAACTGAGAGCTTTTCCCCTTAGATCTGGAGCAAGATAAGGATGTCTACTCTCTTATTATTCAACATACTACTGGAGGTCCTAACCACAACGATCAGACAAAAAAAAGGAATAAAGGCATCCAAATTGATAAGGAAGAAGTAAAACTTTCACTACTTGCAGATGAAGTAAAATTATAAATAGAAACCCCTAAATATTCTATGAAAACATTACTAGAATTGATAAATGAATTCAGTAAGGTCACAGGATACAAAATCAATATACAGAAATCTGTTGCATCCCTATACACTAATAATGAAGCAGCAGAAAGAAAAATTAAGAAAATCCCATTTACAATTGAATGAAAAATAACAAAATACATGGGAATAAGCTTAGCCAAGAAGGTGAAAGACCTGTACTCTAATAACTATAAAATCTTCTGAAAAAAACTGAAGATGACACAAACAAATGGAAAAATATTCCATGCTCATGGACTGGAAGCACAAGTATCGCTAAAACGTCTGTATTACCGAAAGCAATCTACATATTTAATTCAATGCCTATCAAAATACCAACAATATTTTCCCAGAATTAGAACAAATAATGGTAAAATTTATTTGGAACCACAAAAGTCCTGAATAGCCAAAGCAATCTTGAAAAATAAAAACAAAACTAGGAGTATCATAATCTCAAATTTCAAGACATACTACAAAGCTATAGTAATGGCACAAAAATAGACACATTCATCAATGGGACAGAATAGGGAGTCCAGAAATAAATCCACAGTTTTATGGTCAATCAACCTTAGACAATGGAGGCAAGAATATGCAAAATGAAGAGGACAGTGTCTTCAACAAATGATCCTGGGAATACTGGACAGTTACATGCAAAAGATTGAAAGTCAGCCACTTTCTTACAACATACACAAAAACTCAAAATGGTTTAAGGACCTAATTATGAGACTTAAAACCATAAAAATCCTGTAGCATAGCATAGGCAGTAATTTCTCTGACATTGGCCATAGCAACATTTTCTAGCTAGGACTTCTGAGGCAAGGAAAACAAAAGCAAAAATAAAGTATTGGGACTACATCAAAATAAAAAGCTTCTGTACAACAATGGAAAACAATCAGCAAAAGTAAAAGACAACCTACCAAAGGGTTAGTATCCAAAATATATAAAGAATTTATAGAACTCAACAACAAAAAATGAAATAATGCAATTTAAAAATGGGCAGACGATATGAATAGACATTTTTCCAAAGACGACTAATGAATGGCCAACAGACACATGAAAAGATGGCCAACATCACTATCATAGGGAAATGTATATCAAAACCACAATGAGATTACTTCACTCTATCAGAATGGCTAAAATCAACACAAGAAACAACAATTTTGGAGGGGATGTGGAGAAAAGGAACCCTTGTCCACTGTTAGTGGGAATGCAAATCGGTGCAGTTACTATGGAAAACAGTATGAAGGTTCCTCAAGAAATCAAAAATAGAATTACTCTATGATCCAGTTATTCTACTATGGGGTATTTACCCAAAGAATATGAAGAGACAATCCAAAAAGATGTATACAGCAGTATGTTTATGGTAGCATTATTTATAATAGCCAAGTTATAGAAGCAACCTAATTGTCTATCAATAGAAGAATAGAACTGTGTGTGTGTGTGTGTGTGTGTGTGTGTGTGTACACACATATACAGTGGAAGAATTTATCCATTGATATTCATTGTATCCATGTATATATGGATATGTATATACATATACACATACACAACGGAGTATCACTCAGCCATAAAAAAGAAGGAAATCCTGCCATTTGCAGCGACATGGATGGATCTATAGAGTATAATGCTAAGCAAAATAAGTCAGTCAGAGAAAGAGAAATACCATATGATTTCACACATGTGGAATTTAAAAAACACCACAAACAAACAAGGAGAAAAGGAACCTGGAAATAAATTCTTAGCTACTGAGAAAAAATGGATGGTTACCAGAAGGAGGTGAGTAGGGGGATGGGGGAAATAGGTGAAGGGGTTTAAGCGTGCAATGATGAGTAGTAAGCAGCATATAGGATTGCTGAATTACTATACTGTAATCCCTGGAACTAACACTGTATGTTAACTATATTGGAATTAAAAGAAAAGTAAACAAAACAAAAAACAACAAATAACCTTTTAAGTTCTCAACTTAATATTAATAAGTCATGTACATTTCTAGAAACCTCTAGAAATGTAGAGGTTGGGAAAACCTCTACAAAATGTCTTTCATACAGAGTTAATATATCACTGGCTGTACACCTGAAACTAATGTAACACTGTGTTTCAACTGTACTTCAATAAAAATGTAATGAAACGAATAAACAAAATTTAGCCCCTCAGTCACACTAGCCACATTTAAGTTCTCAAAAGCCATAGTAGCTAGCAGGGTTGTAATGGACAGCCACAAAGAACATTTCCTTCGTTAAAGAAAGTTCTACTAAACAGTGACAGAGAAAAGGCCTGAAAATCATCATTGAGCCTGATATTCCCATTGAAGATAAACGTGAAAAATTTATATGCTCACCTTCATCACTTCTGGATAGTTGATGCATGCATTATTCATAAATTACATTATGAATAAGAATGGCTGCTTTGACCTTCACAGCCAAGTAAATGGTAAACAAAAGGCCTGTAAATTAGGTCTGGTCACAGGTTCATGAAGCAGGTTTTTGCTATAGATAAATATAATCAACATTAATATTACAGTAGATTATGGTATTATAGTTTAGTAGTACAGGTATGGGACTAACACTATGAGCTGATAAACTCAAAATCCTGCACTTACACTGACCAGACAGCTCTGAATAGGCCCTTTGGCATTAGGGTATGATGAAAAGACAGTAGTTCATTAATCAAACAAACTATTCAAATAAGGAGTCTACCCTTTTCTGGCTGAGAAACATTAAATGCATTGGAGTCTGGTTTATTCATTAGCAAAACCTAGACAATAGTATATGTCTCAAAAGACTGTTACAAGGATTAAATAATTTAAAACATGTAAATCATTTAGCAGAGTTGCTAGGCAAGTTAAGAATCAATAAACATTCTTAGCCTGAAAAAGACTAAATTGGATGTGCATTCAAATTAGAAGACAAATGTAACTTAAAGTAAAATCAACATTTATTACCTTAGTTTATTCGATCTTCAGATATATACACTTATACACACATTTGAACAAACTGTTGTGCCACTAATAAACGCTTTATGGACTGAGTAATAACCTAAAAGCACCTAATCTAACAGCCACTTTGTCTGACAAATCTAGTAAGCGTAGGAGTCGTCTTTACTTCAGTTGATCACAAGTACTACAAAGTCTCTACTTCCCTGCAACTGAGGCCCCAACGGTAAACTTAAAACTTATTCCCAATGGTTGCATCCAGTTATACAAGAAATCTATGGGGACAATTCCATATAACTGAGTACACACACAGAAGCCTAATACTTAAAACCTTGTGATTTTGCTTAAAAAAAAAAAAAAATCCAGCAGGATGATAAAGCTTGGGGGAATCTATGTAGGTCTGTAACTTGTTGAAGCTGATCAGTACATGAGGGTTTATTATATTATTCTTGTTCTGTTACATATATGTTTGAAAGGATTTATATTAAACATTTAAAAATTTTATGGAAGGATGACATAAGTAAGTAGAAATCTTTAAATAGTCTTGCCTTTTCAATAAATGGCATTTGGTCTTGCTTACAAATGCCAATTGCCCCTTGGTTTCCTTCTGTTTTTCCCCAAAAATGTATCAGGAACTTTCTCCTAACTAACATAAACATTGGCCACAGAAATTGCTTTAGAATTATAAGCTTGAGAATTGTTTGGTGTGCCTGGGTAGCTCAGTCAGTTGAGCATCTGCCTTACGTTCAGGTCATGATCTCAGGATCCTGGGATAAAGCCCTGCATCGGGCTCCCTGCTTAGCAGGGACTCTGCCTGTCCCTCTCCCTCTACCCCTCACACCCACTTACGATCTCTCTCTCTCTCTCAAATAAATAAATAAAACCTTAAAAAAAGAAAAAAAGCTTGGGAAAAATCAAGAGAAAAATCAAGTACTTTAAGTTCCAAATCCACTCATCTATAAACCATAAGCTTCTACCTGTAAATGTTTGCAAATATCCACAATTCTCATAATTTTAGAAAGCAAAAAGAACAGGAAAAGACTGAATTTTAAAATCTCAATGGACAGGTAAGATCAATTCTTGAAATGAAACTGAGCAGTAATCATTATGACATAAACTTACCCAAAAAAGGTTCTCAGAGGAAAATGGGCTTAATGCTTTAATGTTTAATGTTTTTCCTTTTCAAAAAATAGAAGAGATGAAGTAATACAACTTACCCAAGTAAGTTTCCACTTGCTTTTGTTACTCTTCCTCTTTACCAGTCTCGGAGTCAGAGTAAAAATGGCAGTGGTACCAAGTGGGGTTATGGAGAGGTCCAGAGATCTATGCCACACTGTTCTCCTTAGAGTAGAGGCTGCAAACTGGCAGTCTGGCTCACAGGAGGACTTGTTTTGGACCCAGGGAGTTTTTTGGAAATTCATTATTTGCTGCTAACATTTAAAAATCCTAGTACTTCATTTAAAAAAAACCCTTGAAGGGGCACTAGGGTGGCTCAGTCAACCGTCTGCCTGCAGCACAGCTCAGGATCCCAGGGTCCTGGGATCAGGCCCCACAACAAGGTCCCTGCTCAGTGGGGAGCCTGTTTCTCCCTCTCCCTATGCTGCACCCCGCACCCCGGCTTGTGCTTGCTCTTTCTCTCTGTCAAATAAATAAATAAATAATCCTTTAAAAAAAAAAAAAAAAACTTGAAAAATGGAGAAATCTGGCAGTATTGGATGGGTCTTCTGGCAGGACAATAATTGGCTGGACCCAAGTCAATCTCCTGAGATATGAGGTTAAGTGCTACTTTGCAATCAGCCTGCCACACTGGTATGTGTTACCTACCTGGCCCCTGCAAGTTAGTTTCAGGAAGAGTTGAGGTGTGGTTCTGAAGAGGATCTACAGTAAAAAGTTAACTAATACATGTGCTTCTTTCATAGCATGCATACGCCACTCATCTAACTCTTATGGCTTAAGGATCTCTCCATCACTTAATGTTGTAATAGATGACACGAGTTACCCAAATGGGAGTCTGTTTAGATGTGTTAGGACTCAGCTCTTCTTCAAACTACGAACTACTCCAGACCCATTTAGTTAGAAGCTTCTGTACTGTGGGCAAACAGGATGAACTGAGAAACAACTCCAGCTTGATTGCAAAGCAAAAGAAAGCGGTGGAAGAAGGCATTTCAGTCTGCAGGAAAGCAGAAGGAGAACAGAATGGAAGGTTAGAATTGGAAATGGTATCCCTCAGTTCCTGGTGGGAGTAGGTATGATGCAAACAATTCCTACATGCATGGGTAAATTTCTTCATCCTATCAATGAAGAGAATAAATCCTCAGCTGACTTATTAAAGGATACTCATGCAAAATATCTTAGATTCAGAAATTCTTGGTTCTTGCTGTGTTTTAAGTTTCAGGTAAACATTTCTCCCTTAACTGGCAGTTACCGAATTCTGTCATCACCCTACCCATCTGTCCCTATAAAAACTTAATGAAATCTATATCCAGGAGTACAAGTCTGAGTTATTAACCATTTATTTTCAACTTCACATACATATTCAGTTTCATGTTCTGCAAATTAATTTAATCCAGTGAAAGGAAAAAAAAACCCAAGAATTCAGGAAAATATAAAATGTCATTGCTTCATTTGTTCGCCAAATTCCTTCTGGAATAGTCAGTCTGATTACATCCTGAGAATGATAATGAACTGTCACTTGACCTGAATTTTAAACTTCCAAAGATTTTCGTGAAAAGATTAGGTAACTGCCAGTTAAAGAGGAGAAAAAAAAGTTGAAATTTAAACTTAGAAAGGATGCTCTGATACAGTTTTTAAATAAGGTAATTAAAATATAAGTTAATAAGGAAGTGGCATATTCACTCTGAGAGTATTTATCCTACTACATCATAAATGTTTAATGAGTAGCAAAATAAAGTTCATGTTTTCATCTAACAGATATTATGCAAACCAAGCAGCTGACAATCTAAATTAGATACTTGAAGAGAAATATTGATTAAATGCTAGCAACTCAGAAGAGAGTCACCAGGAGAGTGAAGAATCTGAAAAGCACAACATAAGAAGAGTGAATAAATAAATTACTGTAAGAGAAAAAATGTTTAGAAAAGTGAGGATGAAGCATTATGGCAATCTTCAAATACATAGAAAGGCCTTACAAAAGCAGTTTTAGGTAAGTTGCTGAAATGGGAGGCAGCACTGTGCGGGGGCAAGAACAGTAAACTACGATTTAAGAACCTGCAGTATGAGTTTGGACCTTGCCACCAATGACTGTGTTTCAGATCTTGGATAAATCACTTCACTTCTCTGGGTCTCAGTTCTCTCTTCTATTAAATGAACAATAATAGTACATAAGTACCCTCCAGCTTTAGAATTCTAGGATTCATTGATCTGAAAAGTTATCATATACAAAGGCTCTTAGAAAAAGTTTAGATTCTTAAAGGTATGATGCTATTACTACTACTGTGGGCAGCATGTCTTCATTTCTCTCAGTTATTTTCTCTCAGTCCAGTACTTCTTCCTATAATTTAGTTGTATTTCTTGCTACAGCTTCTCCTAGACCCAAGCTTAATTAAGACTAGCTAAGTGGCGGGGTGCCAGGGTGGCTCAGTGGGTTAAGCCTCTGCTTCGGCTCAGATTTATTTTCTCTCAGTCCAGTACTTCTTCCTATAATTTAGTTGTATTTCTTGCTACAGCTTCTCCTAGACCCAAGCTTAATTAAAACTAGCTAAGTGGCGGGGTGCCAGGGTGGCTCAGTGGGTTAAGCCTCTGCTTCGGCTCAGATCATGATCTCAGGGTCCTGGGATCGAGCCCCGCATCGAGCCCTCCTCTCTCTGTCTGCCTCTCTGCCTACTTGTGATTTCTCTCTCTGTCAAAATAAATAAATAGAATCTTTAAAAAAAAAAAAAAAAAGACTAGCTAAGTGGCTTTCATTCTCTGCTTCCATTTAAACCGAGCAGACTATGACTTCATTCTCCCCCTTGTACTGTGCAGTCACAGGTTTCTCCCTTAAGACTTCCAAATACCAAGCCTCTTACTCTTGTCCTCTTCAGTTATTACACTCCCAAATGAATTCCATGAACACTTCTAAACTGTACATGGTAGTTCTTGCAGGTATACCACAGAGATCGGTTAAAGATGATGTACACAAATGAAGCAGCCTAATAGGCTGGTGCAGGTGATATATCAACCAACTCTAACTTCTCAACACCAGCCTTAACTCACCTGCTCAGTACCATGCTCATCCCCTTCCTCTTGGAAGGCACACCACCCCATCTTACATTCTCAGACCCTTCATTATTGATTAGCTTTTCTGTCACCTGTATCTTCTAATTATCCATCTTTGCTGGATCATTTTTATTAGCATTTCCATAGGCTAAGTATTGCTCAACTTAAAAATAAACAAGAATGACTCTCTTTCCTTACTTTGCCTCTCTAGCTTCACTCTCTCCCACCTCGGCACAGCCAAGCTTCCAGCCTCATTTTGTGACCTGTCTCACCCTCACCACTCCAGTCTACTGACCTTTTTTATAAAAAGGCTCTGGAATCAAAATGCATGTTGCCTCTTCCATTTATACCAGTATGTGTAGGAAAATTACTTCACCTCTGTACCTTAGTTTTCTGGCTTGTAAAGTGGGGGTACCAATTCAATACATGTATGTTAAATAAATAAATCAGGCATAGAATTTACACTTTAAGTAACATATAGTTAAATTTTCAGTTAGCCATAATAGAGTTATATATAAAAAGCTGGCAGAAAATCCAGGTATCTTATTCATTTCCATTATCTGCTATTTGGACCACCATTAACGCTCACCAATGATCCAAGATGGCTGAACACTGAGATCACTGCTAGTGTTCTTGATAAATGCTCTAATTACTGTAATATTTTACTTAAAAACAAGGAGAAACATGTTAAAAATAATCTTTTGGAATAAATATGTATTTTTTTCTATATATTTCCCTAAACAGTGTTCATTTTACCTGAAGTGAGCCCATGAAAATACCCTAACTACATTCCAGCCTCTTAGTAAATGCATATTTGTCCCTCAAAATCAGCTTAGGTTTAGTCCCCTGAGAAGCATTCTCATACAATCCTTTGTTCCATGCCCCCATTTTCAATCAGTATGCATTCTGTACCTCAAATACCCTTCTACAGTAACATTCATCACATTACAATAAAATTTCTTTATGTATATTCTGCTATTAGGCAATGTATTTCTTGAAAACAAGGCAATATCTTATTCACTTCTGCACTCCAAGGGCTTCTCTCTTTGTCCAGTACATAACCATTCAATGGGTATTTATTGAAATGACCTCAGAAAACAAACAAGTTATTTGGACTCTAACGTGAGGAACACTGGTTTAAGAAAAACAAAGTCTAATTCTATAAAAATGTTATTCTAATTAGGAATTATTCCTGGAAACAGTTTTTACCTATAGAACTTTGATCCCTAAGATAAAAAGGCAAAATAAAAAATTCCCGTAGATATAACAGACATATTTGCAAACAATGATTAAGTGGAAAGAACTAAGAATCAGTTGTCACAAACAGCTTAAATTCTACTTCTACGTGACATTATACAGCACTGTGAAGAGCATCAAAAATTATTCACTTCAACAAACTATCTGCATACAGTAGGAGTAATATCTAAGATGAGATGAGATCATAGAAATTAAAGTATAAATGATAAAAAATAAAGATCCCCTATGAATCCAAGCAATGATAATGTTAGATACAAGTATGAAAGATCCTAACTTAAAATTATCCTCTGAGGTCCCTGGTGATCAAATTAACTTTTCATTAACCAACAAAACTCTCAGAAAAAATGACAAATCAATAGTTTTCTACATGTGCAACATACCCTACTTAAAATTTTATGATATATACATATACAATATAAAAAGATAAATACATACCTATGGATACACAATATATATATATATGTATATATACATCACAGAAATTAGGATTTAGTGATGTGCTTTCTTCTTTCTTTTTCCTTCCCCAATTGTCCACTTTACCAGAGTAGTGATGTGCTTTCACTTAAGTGCTTCCTCTTCACTAAAGCAAATAAGCAGTTCGTAAAAATAATAATGGTAATTTGATCACAGCTTTAGTTACATGATGAGGTATGACAATTGTAACAAGAATAACTATTGGGTCATAAGGGGAGTTATTTTAATAATCATATTAAACTCATTTTAAAAATATATTCATAATAATCAGAAAGAAATCAGTTTGAATAGGATCTCATTTTTAGAAGATAAAGGGGACAAATTGGTCATTAGATTTCTATTTTTAACAGAGTTCAAGATAGGCATGCAATGCAACAGAAATTATACTTATATGCTACCTCTGTAAACAGCAACAAAACACCCCTCAAAAGAAGATTTATGTACAAATGCAGACATACTGTGGTTTACAACACAATAAAAATAAAAGAACAGAGGCTTTGTCTAGGTTGAAATCCTAACTCTGCTATTAGATGAGCAAGTTACTTTACCTCTCAAAGCTATAGCTTTCATTTCAAAAAAGTTGGGAAAACAGCATCGCCGTCAAAGAGGTCTTATGATAATTAAACAACATAAATGAAAGTGTTTTTGTTTTTTTTTTTTAAAGATTTTATTTATTTATTTGACAGAGAGAGACCACAAGCAGACAGAGAGGCAGGCAGAGAGAGAGAGAAGGAAGCAGGCTCGCTGCCGAGCAGAGAGCCCGATGTGGGACTCGATCCCAGGACCCTGAGATCATGACCTGAGCCGAAGGCAGCGGCTTAACCCACTGAGCCACCCAGGCGCCCCGAAAGTGTTTTTTGGAAAGCATGTTTCACAGCAAGATGTCCTTTTACTATTTTTCATATGAAGGTTACATTCTTCTCAACCAATAGGAACTTTTTTGTTTTAGTACAGTTGAGAGTCTCAGTTTGGACAAAGAATGGTAAAAATAGGAATGAGAATTTGAATAAAACAGCAAGGCTTAGCTAGCACATGTGATGCAAGAACCAAGGAAGCATTCTTTAAAAATCAAACAACAGAGGTGCCTGGGTGGCTCAGTGGGTTAGGCCTCTGCCTTCGGCTCAGGTCATGGTCTCAGGGTCCTGGGATCGAACCCCACATTGGGCTCTCTGCACAGTGGGGAGCCTGCTTCCCTCCTCTCTCTCTGCCTGCCTCTCTGCTTACTTGTGATCTCTGTCTGTCAAATAAATAAATAAATAATCTTTAAAAAAAAATCAAAATCAAAATCAAACAACAACAAAAATCTCCATAGAAACAAAACCTAATTTGTGAAATCCAACCAAAACATTTTGGATAACATAACAAATATATTTACGAATATCTAATGTTACTATGCAAAGGAATACCTTGATTAAACTTGAATATTTAATGGGCTGAATTTGTGATAACATTCCCATAAAATATACTGTTTTTAATCAATAAAACAGGATGAGCTATTTATCAAGATCTAGACTACTACTAGCTAAAAAATAATTTAATCATATTTATATGATTAAACGAATATTCTAAGATACTCCAAAAGTAGGTTTGTTTGATTCTCTTGATTTTAACTAATTAAAAAAAAAAAAAAGCTGAAGCACAGAGAAGTGAATTACTTCAAATACTGAATCAAACTTTTTTTCCTGTGAACAATGATTTTTTTAAATGACAAAAATGTTATTTCACTTTTTTTTAACAGGAAGATATTCATGAAGGCAATGAAAGAACTTATAGAGATTTCTTTAATGAATGCAGCTCCATTAAGCAGCCTGCAGGAACACGGTGTAAAGAGAATAACAACACATACTGGCTTTTTCAAGTGTGGGTGTCTGGTATTCTTGGGATTTTTCACCCACTCATATGAGTCAGTTTTATATAACACTGTAACATATAATTTCCCTCCTACTCACAAGCCAACACTTCACAGATAACATCTCACCCTAAGTTATTCAAGGACTATGGTAACTCAGAACATTTTAGTATTTTATAAAATGTTCAAATAACCAAATTACTACTATGTCAGCAACAAGCTCCCTGGCCTCCAAAGAAGCATTCCACTATGGCTCAGTACTCTTGAGTTTGGGGAACATGTTAACAAAATATGTGAATTGTTTCACTGTAATCAAATATCCTAACTTTATTTAAAACTTGGTGTTTTATGTATACTAGTTATTTTGTACATAGACAAAATCAAGTAATTAGGCAGTGATTTAATAATTACATTCTTATTGGGGAATTATTCTAAGGAATATTAAAGATGATTAAATACTAGGTTTCAAGAAAAGTAAGACTGATTTAGTTTTCTCCACAGTATATGAAATATTCTAAATATCCAATTCCTAGAGCATTGGTGGTGTAGTGGTTAGCATAGCTGCCTTCCAATTCCAAGGGTAATTGAAAGGTTATATACGTAAAATCAGATTACCACAAATATAAAGGGAATGTCCAGAACTTTTTTGTTGTTTATGTTAAAATTCTTTTGCGTAAAGCATTACTGAAAGAGAGTAGTTTCATGCCGAGAGTTTAAAAATCATTATACTGAGACTTCTTTATTTAATTTTGTATCATGATGAGATAACTTCAGTTTTCTTTCACTAGAAGGAAAGAGTCTCCCAAAGGAAGAAAGAAAAGCAAATAGGAATGAAGAATGCAATTTAAGATAACAGATACAAGAATGAACTTCTTCCCTTAGAGACCTGTGGTATTATGAAAACAAGCAACAACATTATGTCTGATGGAAAACTAATTTAAAATAAAAAATACTATATTAGATGACCTCTCGGCACATGAGTCATTTCCACCTTATATAGTCTACTCAAATTAGACATGACCTGTTTAAAGCCCTCAGATGTTAAACATAGCTTAGGTTATCTCAGGGTGTTACCACTGCTGTTATAGTACTTTTTTCTAGTCTTGAATGATGACTTGTCAGAATCTACAGTATATAACAGGATGCCATGTCAGCATTTCACTGAAACATTAACCTGCAATATTTTTATGGAAGGTAACGTGATGGAAGAGAAAGAACACATGCTAGAATCAAGCAGAATAGGTCCACATCTCCGCAACACCTCTCATTAGCTTATCAATTGTATACTTGTGACAAATTACCTTAGAGCTGAGCAAACAATTAAGCTTTCAGTAAATTTGTTATAAAAGACCTTCTTTGAGCTTTAGTTTCTCAATGGGTAAAAAAAATCTAAGTAGGGGCGCCTGGGTGGCTCAGTGCGGTTAAAGCCTCTGCCTTTGGTCATGATCCCAGGGTTCTGGGATTGAGCCCCGCATTGGGCTCTCTGCTCCGCGGGGAGCCTGCTTCCTCCTCTCTCTCTGCCTGCCTCTCTGTCTACTTGTGATCTCTGTCAAATAAATAAATAAAATATTAAAAAAAAACAAAGTATGTACCACATCGAGTTATAGCCTTATACATGTGAATGTTCTAGCACATAATATCTGCTTTATAAAATGAAATACACATACCTACTCATTCCTATGCCCTAAGAAAGTATGCTACCCACTAATACTATTAAAGTAATACCTTTTCTATTGTGGCAAAATAAATATAACATAAAATTTACCATTTTCACCATGTTTAAGTGTCTAATTCCACAATATCAAGTACACCCACATTGCTGTGTTATTATCACCACTGTCCATCTCCTGTACTTTTTATCATCCCAAACTGAAACTGTACCCATAAACAATAACTCTCCATTACCCCCTCCTATCTCTAGCCTTTTGCCATTACTACTCTTTCTATCTCTATGAATTCAACTGTTCTAGATACATCATATAAGTGAAATCACAAAATTTCTGCTCTTCATTTATACATTTTAAAGCACCAAGACTATATAGTAATAAAAATCATCTTTCATCAAAAAAATAAAGAAATGAGGAGGGAGGAGTCAAGATAGCAGAGAAGCAGCAGGCTGAGACTACATCAGGTAGCAGGAGATCAGCTAGATAGCTTACCTAAACATTGCAAACACCTACAAATCCAACGGAAGATAGAAGAGAAGAACAGCAATCTAGAAACAGAAAGTCAACCACTTTCTGAAAGGTAGGACTGGCGGAGAAGTGAATCTAAAACGACGGGAAGACAGACCGCGGGGGGAGGGGCCGGCTCCCGGCAAGCGGCGGAGCAATGGAGCACAAAATCAGGGCTTTTAAAAGTCTGTTCCACTGAGGGACATCGCTCCAGAGGCTAAACCAGGGTGAAGCCCACGCGGGGTCAGCGTGGCCCCAGGTCCCACAGGGTCACAGAAGGATTGGGAGTGTCGGAATGTCGCAGAGCTTACAGGTATTAGAACGGGGAAGCTGGCTACAGAGACAGAACCGAGGACTGAGCTCTCAGCTCGGAGTTACCTTGAACCGGTCACAGGCTGGGTGAATTTGGAGCGGGGCTGGAGGCCGGGGATATGGGAGTGATTGGGCGCTGTTCTCTGGGGGCGCACTGAGGAGTGGGGCCCCGGGCTCTTGGCTCTTCTGGGCCGGAGACTGGGAGGCCGCCATTTTCATTCCCATCCTCGGGAACTCTACGGAAAGCGTTCAGGGACAAAAGCTCCCAAAAGCAAAACTGAGCAGATTACTTAGTCTGGCCCCTGGTAAGAGCGGTGCAATTCCACCTCGGGCAAAGACACTTGAGAGTCACTACAACAGGCCCCTCCCCCGGAAGATCAACAAAAATCCAGCCAGGACGAAGTTCATCTACCAAGGAAAGCAGGTTCAATACCTAGGACAGCCACGGAATTCCAGAGGAGGAGAAAGCAAAGCATGGAACTCATGGCTTTTCCCCCATGATTCTTTAGTCTTGCAGTTAATTTAATTTTTTTTTCAATTTTTTTCTTTCTTTTTTCTTCTTCTGCTAAATTTTTTAAAACTTTTACCCTTTTCTTTTTTAACATTTTTTAACTAGTTTATCTAATATATATATATTTTTCTTTCTTTTTTATATTTTTTATTTCTTTTTTTAATTTTTTTTCTTTAATTTTTTTCCGAACCTCTTTTTATCCCCTTTCTCCTCCCCATGATTTGGGGTCTCTTCTAATTTGGTTAAAGCGCATTTTTCTTGGGTCTCTGCCACCCTTTTAGTATTTTACTTGCTCCTTCATATACTCTTATCTGGACAAAATGACAAGGCAGAAAAATTCACCACACAAAAAAAGAACAAGAGGCAATACCGAAGCCTAGGGACCTAATCAATACAGATATTGGTAATATGTCAGATCTAGAGTTCAGAATGACAATTCTGAAGGTTCTAGCCGGGCTCGAAAAAGGCATGGAAGATATTAGAGAAACCCTCTCTGGAGAAATAAAAGAACTAAAATCTAACCATGTTGAAATAAAAAAAGCTATTTATGAGGTGCAATCAAAAATGGAGGCTCTCACTGCGAGGAAAAATGAGGCAGAAGAAAGAATTAGTGATATAGAAGACCAAATGACAGAGAATAAAGAAGCTGAGCAAAAGAGGGACAAAGAGCTATTGGACCACGAGGGCAGAATTCGAGAGATAAGTGACACCATAAGACGAAACAACATTAGAATAATTGGGATTCCAGAAGAAGCAGCAAGAGGGGAGCAGAAGGTCTATTGGAGAGAATTATTGGAGAGAATTTCCCTAATATGGCAAAGGGAACAAGCATCAAAATCCAGGAGGTGCAGAGAATACCCCTCAAAATCAATAATAGGTCCACACCCCATTCACCTAATAGTAAAATTTACAAGTCTTAGTGACAAAGAGAAAATCCTGAAAGCAGCCCAGGAAAAGAAGTCTGTAACATACAATGGTAAAAATATTAGATTGGCAGCAGACTTATCCACAGAGACCTGGCAGGCCAGAAAGACCAGGCATGATATATTCAGAGCACTAAACGAGAAAAACATGCAGCCACGAATACTATATCCAGCTAGGCTATCATTGAAAATAGAAAGAGATAAAAAGCTTCCAGGACAAACAAAAACTGAAAGAATTTGCAAACACCAAACCAGCTCTACAGGAAATATTGAAAGGGGTCCTCTAAGCAAAGAGAGAGCCTAAAAGTAGTAGATCAGAAAGGTACAGAGACAATATACAGTTATAGTCACCTTACATGCAATACAACGACACTAAATTCATATCTCTCAATAGTTACCATGAATGTTAATGGGCAAAATGCCCCAATCAAAAGACACAGGGTATCAGAATGGATAAAAAAACAAAACCCATCTATATGTTGCCTACAAGAAACTCATTTTAGACCCAAAGACACCTCCAGATTTAAAGTTGGGGGGGGACAATTTACCATGCTAATGGACATCAAAAGAAAGCTGGGGTGGCAATCCTTATATCAGATCAATTAGATTTTAAGCCAAAGACTATAATAAGAGATGAGGAAGGACACTATATCATACTCAAAGGGTCTGTCCAACAAGAAGACCTAACAATTTTTAATATCTATGCCCCTAACGTGGGAGCAGCCAACCATATAAACCAATAAATAACAAAATCAAAGAAACACATCAATAATAATACAATAATAGTAGGGGACTTGAACACTCCCCTCACTGAAATGAACAGATCATCCAAGCAAAAGATCAACAAGGAAATAAAGGCCTTAAATGACACACCGGACCAGATGAACATCACAGATATATTCCGAACATCTCATCCCAAAGCAACAGAATACACATTCTTCTCGGGTGCACATGGAACCTTCTCCAGAATAGATCACATCCTGGATCACAAATCAGGTCTCAACCGGTATCAAAAGATTAGGATCATTCCCTGCATATTTTCAGACCACAATGCTCTGAAGCTAGAACTCAATCACAAGAGGAAATTTAGAAAGAACCCAAATACATGGAGACTAAACAGCATCCTTCTAAAAAATGAATGGGTCAACCAGGAAATTAAAGAAGAATTGGAAAAACTTCATGGAAACAAATCATAATAAAAACACAACAGTTCAAAATCTGTGGGACGCAACAAAGGCAGTCCTAAGAGGAAAACATATAGCGGTACAAGCCTTTCTCAAGAAACAAGAAAGGTCTCAAGTACACAACCTAACCCTACACCTAAAGGAGCTGGAGAAAGAACAAGAAAGAAACCCTAAACCCAGCAGGAGAAGAGAAATCATAAAGATCAGAGCAGAAATCAATGAAATAGAAACCAAAAAACAATAGAACAAATCAACGAAACTAGGACCTGGTTCTTTGAAAGAATTAATAAGATTGATAAACCCCTGGCTAGACTTATCAAAAAGAAAAGAGAAAGGACCCAAATAAATAAAATCATGAATGAAAGAGGAGAGATCACAACTAACACCAAAGAAATACAGACAATTATAAGAACATACTATGAGCAACTCTACGCCAACAAATTGGACAATCTGGAAGAAATGGATGCATTCCTAGAGACATATAAACTACCACAACTGAACCAGGAAGAAATAGAAAACCTGAACAGGCCCATAACCAGTAAGGAGATTGAAACAGTCATCAAAAATCTCCAAACAAACAAAAGCCCAGGGCCAGACGGCTTCCCAGGGGAATTCTACCAAACATTTAATGAAGAACTAATTCCTATTCTCCTGAAACCGTTCCAAAAGATAGAAATGGAAGGAAAACTTCCAAACTCATTTGATGAGGCCAGCATCACCTTGATCCCAAAACCAGACAAGGATCCCACCAAAAAAGAGAACTACAGACCAATATGCTTGATGAACACAGATGCAAAAATTCGCACCAAAATACTAGCCAATAGGATTCAACAGTACATTAAAAGGATTATTCACCACGACCAAGTGGGATTTATTCCAGGGCTGCAGGGTTGGTTCAACATCCGCAAATCAATCAATGTGATACAACACATTAATACAAGAAAGAACAAGAACCATATGATACTCTCAATAGATGCTGAAAAAGCATTTGACAAAGTACAGCATCCCTTCCTGATCAAAACGCTTCAAAGTGTAGGGATAGAGGGCACATACCTCAGTATTATCAAAGCCATCTATGAAAAACCCACCGCAAATATCATTCTCAATGGAGAAAAACTGAAAGCTTTTCCGTTAAGATCAGGAACATGGCAGGGATGTCCATTATCACCACTGCTATTCAACATAGTACTAGAAGTCCTAGCCTCAGCAATCAGACAACAAAAGGAAATTAAAGGCATCCAAATCGGCAAAGAAGAAGTCAAACTATCACTCTTCGCCGATGATATGATACTATATGTGGAAAACCCAAAAGACGCCACTCCAAAACTGCTAGAACTTGTACAGGAATTCAGTAAAGTGCCAGGATATAAAATCAATGCACAGAAATCAGTTGCATTTCTACCAACAACAAGACAGAAGAAAGAGAAATTAGGGAGTCAATCCCATTTACAATTGCACCCAAAACGATAAGATACCTAGAAATAAACCTAACCAAAGAGGCTAAGAATCTATATGCAGAAAACTATAAGGTACTCATGAAAGAAATTGAGGAAGACACAAAGAAATGGAAAAATGTTCCATGCTCATGGACTGGAAGAATAAATATTGTGAAAATGTCTATGCTACTTAAAGCAATCTACACATTTAATGCAATCCCTATCAAAATACCATCCATTTTTTTCAAAGAAATGGAACAGATAACCCTCAAATTTATATGGAACCAGAAAAGACCTCAAATAGCCAAAGGAGTATTGAAAAAGAAAGCCAAAGTTGGTGGCATCACAATTCCGGACTTCAAGCTCTATTACAAAGCTGTCATCATCAAGACAGCATGGTACTTGCACAAAAACAGACACATAGATCCATGGAACAGAATAGAGAGCCCAGAAATAGACCCTCAACTCCATGGTCAACTAATCTTTGGCAAAGCAGGAAAGAATGTCCAATGGAAAAAAGACAGCCTCTTCAATAAATGGTGCTGGGAAAATTGGACAGCCACATGCAGAAAAATGAAATTGGACCACTCCCTTACACCACACGAAAATAGACTCAAAATGGATGAAGGACCTCAATGTGAGAAAGGAATCCATCAAAATCCTTGAGGAGAACACAGGCAGCAACCTCTTCAACCTCAGCTGCAGCAACATCTTCCTAGGAACGTCGGCAAAGGCAAGGGAAGCAAGGGCAAAAATGAACTATTGGGACTTCATCAAGATCAAAAGCTTTTGCACAGCAAAGGAAACAGTTAACAAAACCAAAAGACAACTGACAGAATGGGAGAAGATATTTCCAAACGACATATCAGATAAAGGGCTAGTGTCCAAAATCTATAAGGAACTTAGCAAACTCAACACCCGAAGAACAAATAATCCAATCAAGAAATGGGCAGAAGACATGAACAGACATTTCTGGAAAGAAGACATTCAGATGGCCAACAGACACATGAAAAAGTGCTCCACATCACTCGGCATCAGGGAAATACAAATCAAAACCACAATGAGATATCACCTCACACCAGTCAGAATGGCTAAAATTAACAAGTCAGGAAATGACAGATGCTGGCGAGGATGCAGAGAAAGGGAACCCTCCTCCACTGTTGGTGGGAATGCAAGCTGGTGCAACCACTCTGGAAAACAGTATGGAGGTTCCTCAAAATCTTGAAAATAGAACTACCCTATGACCCAGCAATTGCACTACTGGGTATTTACCCTAAAGATACAAACATAGTGATCCAAAGGGGCACAAGCACCCAAATGTTTATAGCAGCAATGTCCACAATAGCCAAACTATGGAAAGAACCTAGATGTCCATCAACAGATGAATGGATAAAGAAGATGTGGTATATATACAGAATGGAATACTATGCAGCCATCAAAAGAAATGAAATCTTGCCATTTGCGACGACGTGGATGGAACTAGAGGGTATCATGCTTAGTGAAATAAGTCAATCGGAGAAAGGCAACTATCCTATGATCTCCCTGATATGAGGACGTGGAGATGCAACATGGGGGGTTAGGGGGATAGGAGAAGAATAAATGAAACAAGATGGGATTGGGAGGGAGACAAACCATAAGTGACTCTTAATCTCACAAAACAAACTGAGGGTTGCTGTGGGGAGGGGGGATTGGGAGTGGGGGAGGGTGGTTATGGACATTGGGGAGGGTATGTGCTATGGAGTGTGCTGTGAAGTGAGTAAACCTGGCGATTCACAGACCTGTACCCCTGGGGATAAAATTACCTTATATGTTTATAAAAAAATAAGAAATAAATAAAAAAATTTAAAAAAAAAGTAAAGAAATGCATACATATCAATAGTACAAAAGTGTTTATATATGTTCAAAATATTCCTGCTAGAAAGACATTCATATACTAACCTATCTTATGGTATAAACGGTAAACCATTACCAGAACTCACATACTACTCTCTGTAAGTACAAATCAGCAGTATACATATAAAAGGACCCAGGAAATGTATGTTAACTTTATCTCAAGACAGTTGGTCATACCCTAAAATACAGGGGAAAAGTGAAAGACAGCAAAAGAATATGGAAGAACCACATTTTATAATATTGTGTACCACACTACCAGGTAAGCCAACTGCATTATTTTCGTACCTACCAATAGATAACAGTGTCTTGGTATTTGTCTTAATAAAATCAAAGTCAATGTCAAAAGATTTCTGGTACTGGCTAGTACAACACCAGAACAGTCTTTCCTGTTGGCCCCCAGGTGGCACTGTGGCCCAGAGCAGTAGAAATCACTCTCAGCTCCTGAGCTCCCAATCAAAAAGAAAGAAAGAAAAAAGGAAAGAAATAAAGAATCCCCTTTAATAAGGGAAACTTACCTTGCTTAATAGACAATTGTACCTACAGAAATCTATGACAATAAAATCAAGAAGAATTACTTTGGAGTAACGAATATGAATTCACTGGAATCTACCACATATTTGATCCCAACTCTTGCCCTGAATTTGTTTGTACAAAAGGATACTGAAATATTTTTAACAATACCTGTGGTTTGATTTCTATATACTTCAGTTACTATGATGGGATGAAGGTTAAATATTTTAAAAGCCGGGAGGGTATATATAAATACCAGAGAGGTAGCAGAGACACAGAACTAAGAGGAAACTCAAAAGGATGTGACCCTCATCCCAACACATACCACCCACCCATACTATTCACACATAGGACTTACTGCAGGATATCAGCCATCTGGCTCTGCCTACAGGAGCAGATAGTTATGGTGGCATTTTTCCTCTGCAGAACAAAGGACTGTTTTACTTCATATTTCGTTTGTTGGTTTCCTCACTTTATAATGATAGAATCAACCATTCACTCTCCCAGTGACCACTTTTAACTGCTGCCAGAAACAGTAACTGCTGATCAAGGTAACATGCTTCCCGTTTTTTGTTAGGATTTCCAACAGTCTGTTTCTGAATAAAAAAGCAGACTTGTAACTGATAAATATCTGACCTTCTTCCATCTGCAATAGTCTAATCAGGTCTAATCACTGAGTCTACACTTACACAAGAAGTGTTACTTAATACTGGGGTCAGAGTTACCCTGTCTTTCCTACTAGAGAATATATTCTTCCTGCCCTCCATCTACTTCTCTGACTGCAGTCAATCTGAATATCTGAAGTTCCCAGATATAATTAATCTCCTCATAAATATTTTAAGTAACTAACTCATAATAATTATATCTAACACTCCTTGGGTATCTCTCTTGAACTGAGAATCACATTATCATTCCCCACTTCACAAAGTTTTTAGAATATGACCATGACTGGGGTGCCTGAGTGGCTCAGGGGATAAGCCTCTGCCTTTAGCTCAGATCATGATCTCAGGGTCCTGGGATCGAGCCCCGCATCAGGCTCTCTGCTCAGCAGGGAGCCTGCTTCCCCTCTCTCTCTGCCTGCCTCTCTGCCTACTTATGATCTCTCTCTGTTAAATAAATAAATAAAATCTTAAAAAAAAAAAAAAGAATATGACCATGACTGTAATGGTGGAATAAAGGGAACAAACAGACATAAGGCCTGCTACGGCCAAAGCACATGCTGTTTTTGCTCCACACCAGTGTTTTCAAGTGCAGGGCACCACAGTAGGCACTATGTAGATACTTTCTGGAAAGGCCAGTCAATAGAGTATTTCTTTACTTCATTAGATTCCTTGAGGATTCATAAAAAATGAAAAGTGCTAGTGGATATTTAAATTCATTACAGAATATTCCGTTATAAAAAATAGTGCAGCTCAATCAAGGAAAAAAGTTTAAAAGTTAATAAGGCCAATTTATAAACAAAAATATAATATTCCCATAAATTTGCTGATCTGTAAGTTAAAGAACCCATCAAATGCAATGTGTGGACCCTGTTTCGATCTGATATGAAAAATGAATAGTACAAAAGACACTTTGAGATAAGTGGGGAAAATTTTGAAATGAGCTATATAATTGATATAATGAGGAATTAATTATCATGAATTTATTAGCTGAGATAATTACACCAATTATTTTTATATCTCTATTTTTAGAGACTAAAACAGAACTGTTTATGGGTAAATATAATTTCTTGAATTTACTTTAAAATATAGCTGCTAAACAAAAGTATGCTTGTATGGAGGAAATACAGAACAGAACAAATAACTAGAAATGTTCATAATTATTAAAGCTGGGTAATAACTACATGAAGTTCCCGTATACTATTCCATTTTCAAATGTACTTGAAAATTTCCATAATAAAAATGCTTGGATAAAACAAATGGCAGTATTGCACTTTTTAAGATTTCTTTCTAGTATAAAACTTTGGGTAAGTGTGTTGCAAAATTCAATAGAGGGATAACCTGAAAACTCAACCTGTATTCAGTTCTCCACATTTCTAATGACATAAATTTCTTGAACCATTTTAAACTCTTACATTCATATTGGTTCATGAATCATCACTGTTTTTACTTAAGGATTTTAAGTTCAGTGTTAATTTTAACTTAGTCATTGTGAAGTATGTGTGTAAATACACATACACATACATATATGTGCCTATATATAAAGAGAACCCCTATGTTTACTGCAGCATTATTTACAATAACCAAGATATGGAAACCACCTAAGTATCCATTGAAAGATGAATAGATAAAGAAGATGGAGCATATATACACAATGGAATATTACTTAGCCATAAAAGAGAATGAGACCTTGCTATTTGTGACAACATGGATGGACCTAGAGAATATTACACTAAATAAGTTAAGTCAGAAAAAGACAAATACCATGTGACTTCACTTGTATGTGGTATCTAAAAGACAAAAGAACAAACAAACAAGAATAAACCCATAAATACAGAGAACAAACCAACAGTTGCCAGAAGGGAAGAGAGTAGGGAATGGGCAAAATGGATGAAGGGGAGTGGGAGATATAGGCTGCCAGTTATGGAATGAATAACTCATGGCGATGAAAGGTACAGCACAGGGAATATAGTCAATAGTATTGTAATAGTGTTGTATGGTGACAGATGATAGCTACACTTGTGGTAAGAACAGCATAACATACACCGTTAAATCACTATGTTGTACCCCTGAAACTAATGTAAGAAGTGCCAACTATACTTCAATAAAAACAAGAGAGAGAGGGAGAGAAAGAGAGAAATGTGTGGATGGATAGATGGTACATTTAACATCATAATCACCAAAAATGGAACATCAGAGGCAAAAGGTGATTAGAGGGCAAAACAATATATTCCATATGAAATATCTAGAAGGAGTTTTCTAAGGTCCAAGTAATTTTACTGATTATTCTCCGTTTGTTTCCTCCTACAGATTACTCCCATGCCAGGTGGCTTCAAAGACAGTTTAAGAAATGAAGTTACCAGCTGGAGATTAGGTAGTGGGAGGTAATAAGGGAATGGGAAGAAGGAGGTCTGGGAGTGGCTGGGTCCCACCAGAACCACAGATGCTGCTTGTGGCCCCTAGCTATATGTTGGCTCCCTAAACTTCACCCATACCTGCTAAAACTCCCTCATTAGAATGTCTTAAATTTAACCACCTAAGTATATTTATTGAATATTTAAATAGTATAAGAAAATAGAGTATTAACAAGTTCAGGTAACATATATAGATATCATATGTGTGTATTATATTAAAATTTGTTGAGAATTATTAACAATTATTATTAAAAATCTACACAAAAATATAAAGAAATTGAAGGTAAAAGAATAAGGAAAGGTATAGCTAGAAATTACTAACAGAAAGAAAGCTGGTGTTACTCCATCAATATTAAACAAATTAGACTTAAGTTCAGAAAACATTACCAAGAATCATAATGAGAAAGGAACTTGGAAAAAGTCTCTAGGAAGATGAAGTAATTATAAACTTGTTTGTAATTAATAACATAGCCTCAAAATATGTAAAGCTAAAATCAACAGAAATACAAGAGTTAAACTGTCAAAGAAGGGCATTTTAACAAATGTCTCTCCATAATTTGTGGATTAAGAGACAATAAAATTCAAAAGGGTAGAGAACAAAAAAATTAACAAATTTAATATAAATAAATTATATATCCAACAATTAGAGGATACATATTCTCTTAAAGCACTCACAGAGCACTTACAAAAATGAATGAGGTTACATTCAATAACTTATCTGATTGTCTCTAGAGATTAATTTGCATTTCCCAGAGTTTTATACAAACGGAATCATACAGTACATAGCCTTTTTGGGTGTGGGGAGCTAGCCTCCCTTACTCAGTCTAATTATTTGAAATTCATCCATGTTGATCCATGTATCAATAGTTCACTATCTTTTATTGAACAGTAGTGTGTTGTAATTTGTTTATCCATTCATCAGCTAATGGACATTGAATTTATCCAGTTTTTGCCCATTATTAATCAAGCTACTATGAACATTTATCTCCTCCCCCAAAAGAAACTGCATTTTTAAAAAGATTATTTATCTATTTATTTATTTGAGAGAGGGAGAGATGGAGCACAAGTGTTGGAGGGGGCAAAAGGGAGAGGGAGAAGCAGGCTCCCCACTGAGCAGGCAGCCCAACACGGGCTGATCTCAGTACCTGAGCCGAAGACAGTTGCTTAACCGACAGAGCCACCTGGGGGCCCCTGCATTCTTTTTGATAAAGTAGTGAAACACAAATATTTCAGTAGTGGTCTATGCTTAAAAAATTTATGTGCACACATATGTACAGACATATACATATACATATGTACATATATATGTATTTGAAAGCAAAGCACATTTAATATTTTTGGAAAGATTTATTCTCTTTAGAGAGCAAGCAAGTGAGAGAGCGAGACAGCGTGACAGCAAGTGAGGGAGGGGTAGAGGAAGAGAATCTCAAGCAGACTCCCTGACAAGCAAAAAGTCTGATGGGAGGCTCAAACCCATGACTCTGAGATCATGATCTGAGCTGAAATCAAGAGTCCGATGCCCAGGGTGCCTGGGTGGCTCACTGTAGTAAGCTTCTGCCTTCAGTTCAGGTCATGATCTCAAGGTCCTGGGATCAAGGCCCACAGTGGGCTCTCTGCTCAGAGGGGAGCCTGCTTCCTCCTCTCTCTCTGCCTGCCTCTCTGCCTACTTGTGATCTCTCTCTCTCTCTCTCTGTCAAACAAATAGATAAAATATTTTTTAAAAAAAGAGTCTGATGCCCAACCGCATTAACCAGGTGTCCCCACATTTAATATTTTTGGTAAATTTGTTATTCAAGTATTAAACATATAGAAAATAAAATAAATCTTAAGACTACAACTTGATGAATTTTCATAAAATGAAGATAAACATGTAATAGCACCAAGATCAAGAAAGAGAATATTATCAACCTCCCCCAAAACCCAGAAACCTCCCTTGTGACTAATCTTCTTCCTTTCATAATGCTCTCCCATCTAAGGGTCATCACTTCCTGAGTTCTAACACCATAAATTAGTATGTTATATTTATTTTACATAAGTGATCATAAATAAATATCTTACATGTATTTTATATAAATGGATATATACAGTAAATGTATGTATTCTTTTATATCTGGCTTCTTTCAGTCAACACTGTGTCTGTAAGATTCATCCTAATTTTTCTCATTATTTTAAGTTTTTAAGATTCTCATTATTTTTTCTGTTGTGTGAATATACTACAATTATTTCCCATTCTACTGCTGATGGACAATTGAGTTTTAGCTTTACGGATAATGCCATCAAGAGCATTATTAGAGTGAACATATATATGTACCTATACACCTAGGGACAGGAATACTAGGTCTCAGAATATGTATATGTTCACCTACAGTAAATACTGCCAAAGAGTTTTCCAAAGTAGATGTACCTATTTTCTTTTCTAACAGTAGTGTAAGATAATTATAGATGTTTCAAATCCCTGACTTCTTTTTTAAATTATGCCATTCTGGTGGGTGAGTAGGGGTATTGCAATTTTGCTTTTATATATATCTCTAATAGAAATTAGTACATACGTAGATCAAAGCACATTTAACTTTATTCCTCAAATCCATAGAATACTTCCAAATAAAAAAGTCTGATTTTAAGTCAGTTTACCTAAAGTGAAAGCAGCAACTAAGCTCATCTATTAAAATGAATACTTATTTCTTCCAGCTTTATCCAGATAAAATCAGCTTACAACATTGTGTGTTTAATGTGTGCCATGTGATGACTTGATGTACATATATATTTTTATAAATATATTTTGAAATCACTACCACAATAAGGCTAATTAACACATCCTTCACCATACATAGTTGCCAATTTTTTTGTGCTGAGAACATTTAAGATATACTCTCTTAGTAACATTCAAGTAAACAGTTAAGTGTATTTATATAGTATATTATGGATATATCAAATATACTATGGTCATCACAATAGATCCTTATAACATATTCATCTTACAACTGAAAATTTGTACCCTTTTACCAACATCTCCCAAAGCCTCCACACTCCAGCCCCTAGCAACCACTAATATGCTCTTTGTTTCTATGAGTTCAGTGTTTTTATATTCCACATCTATGTGAGATCATACAGCATGCCCTTCTCTGACATGTCATTTAGCATAATGCCAACAACGTTCATCCATGCTGTCACAAATGACAGAATCTCCTTCTTTTATGGCTCAATAATAATCCATTGTGAAAAACACATATATTTATACACACATACATACACATACACACATACCATATTTTCTTTACTCATTTGTCCATAAATGAACACTTAACACTGTTTCTGTGTCTTGGCTACTGTGATTAACACTACAATGAATGCGAGGTTGGAGATATCTCTTCAAGATACTGATTTCAGGGGCGCCTGGGTGGCTCAGCGGGTTAAAGCCTCTGCATTCGGCTCAGGTCATGATCCCAGGGTCCTGGGATCGAGCCCCGCATCGGGCTCTCTGCTTGGCTGGGAGCCTGCTTCCTCCTCTCTCTCTCTCTGCCTGCCTCTCTGCCTACTTGTAATCTCTATCTGTCAAAAAAATAAATCTTTAATAAAAAAAAAAAAAAAAAAAGATACTGATTTCATTTCCTTCAGATATATACCCACAAGTGGGATTGCTGGAGCTCACCGTACATCTACTTCTCATTTGCTGAAGAAACTCCATAAGGTTTTCTATAATGGCTTTACCAATTTACATTCCCACCAACAGTGTGCAAGGGATCCTGTTTCCCCACATCCTCACCAGCATTTGCTATCTTTTGTCTTTTTGACAAGAGCCTTTCTAATAAAAGGTATGAGTTTGTATCTCATTATAATTTTGATTTGCAATTCCCTGATGATTAGTAATGTTGACTACTTTTTCATGGTACCTGTTGGCTATTTGTATGTCTTCTTTGGAAAATATCTATTCATGTCCTTTGCTCATTTTTGATTGAATTACTTATGGGGTTTTTGCTACTGAATTGTATGAGTTTATTATATAGTTTGGATATTAAACCCTTAATGGATATATGATTTGTACATATTTTCTCCCATTCATTAGGTTGCCTTTTCATTTTGTTGACTGTATCTTCTGCTGTGCAGAAGAAGCTTTTTATTTTGATGAAGTCGCACTTATTTATTTCTGCTTTTTTTGGCTTGTGCAAAATGTATACCTATGGATCAGTAACACTTTTCAACATAGCCCAGTCTCCCTCTACACATCCTTATAGGGTCCCTCACTGCTTCGGGAGGAGACAAAACAATGACTTTATTCTGAAACTCAAATTAACACTATTTATAATAGCAAGATTTTGTGTTTCATAAATCAGATTACTGAAGTTGTATAAAATAAGTAAAATTATATAACTTAATTCTTCTGGCTTTTTTATACCCATACTTCAAGGTTCATTCATACTTTCACTTAATTATCCTTATCTTAAACTGAAATTATAAGCATGGGGATTTATACTCTAATATTAAAATAGTTTAACAAAGAATTTTCTCATAGCAAAACCACCAGGTGTTTCAATATATTTGTTCACTGATGCAATACTTTAATCTACATTTATCCAAACAAGTAAGGACTGTAACACTACAAAAGCAATATATCTAAATGGGTAATATAACAGAAAACTATTCAATTTTAGGAGAAAAGAAAACAATGAAAGCAATTAGGCTGTCATCAAGTGATACCTTTAAAGAATACAAATTACTACAAAATCATCTCATACTTTTTGTAAAAGCTTTAAAAACCACAAAGTCCTCTTTTCCTCCATGCAGACACATAATTAAAACAAATTGTTCTGCCAGAATTTTCAGAAGAAATGAAATAGTTTATTTCAGAACACCATCTATACAAAGAGTATTAACTAACGATAAAGGTAACAATGACAAATCTTAATAATTCATTCAGTAACAGGTTCCTCACACCTCACCAGATTCAATAAGCAACCAACATATAGCAAATCTTCTTGTTCAACTGTATACCGAAAATTTCATATAGTAATAAGTTTGTCAATTATTTTTAACCATGTAAATCCACAAGTACATATATGTAGACATAAATGCATGTATATAAATATTCACTTAATAAATAGCTAAGTAATGGATATAATACACAGCTTAGTGGAGCACAGATTCAAAAATTTAGTGCATGGTTACTTACCATCTTTGAAAGTAGACAAAAAAGAGCATGGGTTACCAGAAATATTAAGTATGAAAAACAAGAATAACAACAACAACTGAAGTCAAATATCTAGAAAGAACCCTTGGCTAAACATCTCAGATAAATGAAACAAAACAAAACAGCAAGACATAGTTCCAAAGTGAGGAGGACATTTGTATCGTAATCAAGAACCCTTTCCTGGGGTGCCTGGGTGGTTCAGTCAGTTAAGTGTCTGCCTTCAGCTCAGGTCATGATCCTGGAGTTCCAGGCTCCAGCCCCATGTTGGGAGTCTGCTTCTCCCTCTGCCCCTCACCCTGCTCCTGCTCTCTCTCTTCTCCCTCTCTCTCAAATAAATAAATAAAATCTTAAAAAAAAAAAAAAAAAGGAATCCTTTCTTTGCATTACCACAAGAAGAAAAATAGACAGGTGTCCAAAATACCCCAGCTTCAGCCAGGCTACAAGGAGAAGCAGAGAAGGCAAGGCCTTCAATTAAAACTCCCAGATGGGAGAAAGTAGAGTAAGGGCAGGAATGATAGATTTGCAACATTAGCTACTCTGCTATGTTGATTTCTTTTGGCATGGGAAATATAATGAAAAAAATAAATAAATACATATAAAAATAATGTTGTGGAGAGACTAGGTTTAAATCTAGAACATTATTAGAACATTATTCTGGCCCTCTCTCAGGTGATCTCTTACAAATAGCAGGCTCAGGGAAAAAAATGTTCCTCAAAGAATACAGAGTAGTAACAACAACAAAAAGATCAATTCTATAAATATTTTAAAAAGGGGAAAAAGGGAAGTCAAATGGAAAAATAACACAGGAAAAAACAGTACCTATGAAGAGAAGAAAATCACAGTCAAATATTTTGCCACAAATTTGAACTTAAAGAAGCAGGGGTGCCTGAGTGGCACAGTCAGTTAAGTGTCTGCCTCTTGGTTTCCGATCAGGTCATGAATGCAGGGTCCTGAGACTGAGCCCCGGTCCAGCTCTGCACTCAGCAAGAAGTCTGCTTATGACTGTTTCTCCCTCTGTCCCTCTCCCCTGTGCTCTCCTTCTCTCTCTCTTAAATAAATAAATCTAAAAAAATAAAAATAAAAAAATAAATTAACTTACAGAAGCAATCACCTTTATAAGACAAGAAACACAAAGCAGAGGTACAAGAAACACAAAGCAGAAGTACAAGACTCGGGGAAGACATGGGAAGAAATATGAAGAACTTAAATGTGAACTGAAGGTCAGAGAAGTAAACAAAAAATAAACATCACTGAAATGAAGACCAAATGGAAGCAGGAGAGTATAGGTACTGTCAAAAAAAAAAAAGAAAGAAAGAAAGAAAAAGGAGGAGTACACGTGAGACAGGATTGAAAGGAAATTTTCAATGGGAATAAAGAAACCAAAGTAATTTTTTTTAAAGATTTTATTTATTTATTTGACAGACGGAGATCACAAGTAGGCAGAGAAGCAGGCAGAGAGAGAGGAGGAAGCAGGCTCCCTGCTGAGCAGAGACACCCCCCTGCCCCAGGTGCAGGGCTCGATCTCAGGACCCTGGGATTATGACCTGAGCTGAAGTCAGAGGATTTAACCCACTGAGCCACCAAGGCGCACCCCCCCCAAAGGAATTTTTAAGAAAAATTAATTAAGAAAGAAAATGACAGAAAATACAAATGATATAGATAGGTCAAGACAAATCAACATACGCATACTTGAGGTCTTCAAAGAAGACCTCAAAATAAAGAACTGAAAACTGTTCTTAAGATAATTCAAGAAAAGTTTCAGAAGTTAAAGAAAAAGACAAACTAGAGATTAAAATAATATAGCACAACAAAAAAAGAGACACATAACTGTCAACAACAAGCTACACCCTAGTACTGGATTGCCAAAATAAGTAGTAAGACAAAAAAAAAAAAAAAAAAAAAAATCAACCATCTCCAAGGGGAAAAAAAAACCAGGCAGCCCTCAGGTTTGTCCACAACAAACAGCAGAACAATAATGATAACATCAGCCAGAAAAGAAACTGGGACTGAGAAATTTCTTACTCAGCCAATTGGTCATTTAGTATAAACTCAGTGAAAAGACATTTTTAAATGCAAGAAATTGGGTAACTGACTTCCTATTAGCCCTTCTAAAAGATTTTGAGAAGATAACCTCAACCAAAGAACACTGCAAAAAAAATAGGAGGAAAGCAATGAATCTACTTAGCAATTTGAAAAATCTGGGTATGAAAGAGAAACAACAGTTACAGACAATGACTGCATAGAAATTACATACCTAACAAGAGGCAAAGAGGAGAAAAAGGCAAAGATCATCTAAAGTTGGCAAAAAATATATAATACATATTTCATAAGAACAAACTGTAAATATTTTTAAAGATACAAAGGTGAGTATCAAGAAAAATAATTTAACCAATTAACATGATTTGGTGAGAAAGAAGGACAGAAAGGAAGGAAAAGGTAATACACCAACTGCCACTGTACATAATTGGGAATAAAGAAACACTGCTTAATAAAATGGAGAATCAACAATATTATGCAAAGCAGTAGTTATAAAGATTACTAATGAATTCAAGCTCCAAACCTTGCAGATTACTGAAAGTGTATACTAAACATGAAGAAAACTTTGACATAGTAATATACTTAATGGATCATATAGTGATTATACAGTGACACATTATTGGGACAAAAACCTTAACAAATGCTACAATGGCAGAATTAAAATACAGCTCTAATGTCAATGAATGAAAGTGAGCGTAATACTACTTAAAAGAACAGACAAACTGAATCACAAAGTGAAATACAAATCTGAAACTTATAAACTCATTTAAAAGAACTGTCTCAAAAATGTTGAAAATAGGAAGATGGTTAAAGGCATGCAAGGAAAATATGGTCAGAAAGAGATCGTTTTGGGGAAATTAATTATATAACATTAAGTTTGAAATGTAATAGGAAAGAATTAAGTAATTCTGTAATAAGAGTATTTTACAATGATAGCAAGTATAATCTTTAATGAATGAAGACTTAACAGTAAGATTTCAGCTCCCACTGCTATGGTGGTTTAGAAAGTCTCAGATCCTTCCCTTTGCAAACACCTACAAATGCTAACTTAGCTAAAATACCATTTTTTTACTTTTCTTCAGAGCTGGCCTGAAGAAAAGTAAAAAAAATCCACAACTGCCAGAAACAAAAGAGAAAATCAAAACCTGAGTGAAAGGTGAGTGATAAAGCTACAGGTCACAATGAAGATGTCTGCAAACACCATCAACAGGGAATCTTAAAGACTTAATAGCCAAACAGAGCAATGGTAATAAGGTCTTACACCTACACAAAGCAGAGATTGGAAATGAGCCTACTAAACAAAATTGAGCCTAAGAAAGCTACAACTGAAGTAAAAATGGAAAAGGTGTGACAATTAAAAAAAAAAAAAAGACAAACATAGGGGGGAAAAAAAAACTGAAAACAGATTTTTTTTAAAAAGATTTGATTTGTGGGGCACCTGGGTGGCTCAGTGGATTAAGCCGCTGCCTTTGGCTCGGTCATGATCTCAGGGTCCTGGGTTCGAGCCCAGCATGCGGCTCTCTGCTCCGCAGGGAGCCTGCTTCCTCCTCTCTCTCTGCCTGCCTCTCTGCCTACTTGTGATCTCTCTCTGTCAAATAAATAAATAAAATCTTTAAAAAAAAAAAAAAAGATTTGATTTGTTTATTTGACCAAGAGAGATCACAAGTAGGCAGAGAGAGAAAGGGATGCAGGTTCCCTGCTGAGCAGAGACAGATGCAGGGCTCCATCCTAGGACCCTGGAATCATGACCTGAGCTGAAGGCTGAGGCTTTAACCCACTGAGCCACCCAGGCACCCCATGAAAACAGATTTATATACATATGGTCAAGCACTTTTTCAGAAGGATGCCAAGGTAATTTACGGGAGAGAAGAGACCTTACTAGAAACGGTGCCAGAGTAACTGGATATCAATATGAAAGAAAACTGAACCTAAAACTATTACCTATCCCACACACAAAAATTAATTTGAGATGAATCATATATCAAAACATAAAAGCTAAAACTAGAAAGCTTCCAATACAAAACCCAGGGACACTGTGATCCTGGGGTAGGATAAGACTTTTTCGTGACAACATAAGAAGTATTAACTACATAAGAACTTGACAAATTTGGGGGCACCTGGGTGGCTCAGTGGGTTAAGCCGCTGCCTTCAGCTCAGGTCATGATCTCAGGGTCCTGGGATCGAGTCCCGCATCAGGCTCTCTGCTCGGCGGCGAGCCTGCTTCCCTCTCTCTCTCTGCCTGCCTCTCTGTCTACTTGCGATCTCTGTCAAATTTAAAAAAAAAAAAAAAAAAAATTAAAAAAAAAAGAACTTGACAAATTTGATTTTATGAAAATTAAAAATTTCTGGGGGCACCTGGGTCACTCATCAGTCAAATGTCTGCCTTCGGCTTGGGTCTTGATATCAGGGTCCCGGGATGGAGTCCCATGTTGGGCTCCCTGCTCAGCGGGGAGTCTGTTTATACCTCCCTCTGCCTCTTCCACCTTGAGGTTTGTGTTCTCTTTCTCTCTCTCTCAAATGAATAGAATCTTTAAATAAAATTTTTTTAAGTTCTGTTCATCAAAATGCAAAATATTTATTCCATATGAAGAAAAACCAGAGTATTAAAAACTTCTGTTCATCAAAGAATACTACAAAGAAAATTTAAAAAGCAAACTACAGACGAAGAGAAATTAAAATACATATATCTGACAAAGGGTCTTCTATGCAGAATAAAAGAACTCTTTCAAATCAATAAATAAGACAACATATATAAGACATTAGTCTTATATATATATATATAAAATAGACAACATATATATATAATGTCATATATAAGCTATATATATATTAGCTATAATATATATATTATATATATATATGTAAAATAGACAACATATATAAGACATTAACATATGTTGAAAGATGCCAACATTATTAGTCTTTAGGAAAATACAAATTAAAAATTTGTGAGCTACCAGGGTGCCTGGGTGGCTCGGGTGGTTGAGCATCAGACTCCTGATTTCACCTCAGGTCATGATCTCAGGGTCCTGGGATCTAGCATTGGGCTCCCTGCTCAGTGGGGAGTCTGCTTCTCCCTCTCCCTCAGCCTCTCCCTCCACTCATGCTCACTCTCTCTCTCACAAATAGATAAAATCTTAAAAAAAAAAAAAAGGCAATAGAATTGAAAACATGTCCACAAAGGACTTCTCCATTAATGTTAATACCATCTTTATTCATAAGACTTCCAAACTGAAATCAAACAAATGTCCACCAGCAAGTGAATGAACAAAATAACTGTCTTATATTCAGAGATCAAAACAATATATATGAATCTCAGAAACATGATGAGCAAAAGAAGTCAGACAGAGACACATATAACTGCATGATTCCATATGTAACAAGTTCCGAAACAAACTAAAGTAAGCTATGGTACAGTAAGGGATTATAACCCACTGATTATACTAGGAATCCACGAGAATGGATGAATGGATGGATAGATGAATGGTACAAACAGAGAAAAAGAGAAAATAAATAAAAAAAAAAAAAAAGAAAAAGAGAAAGAGATATTGTTGCAACAGAAGGGAGGGCTCTTCCTTACAGTAAAATGCCAATTAATAAATCATCATTTCATAACTATCACGGCAAAAATTATTTTGAGCAAGAACATGTATAGAAGCTAAATCCAAGAGAAAAAACTGGATAAGAGGAAGCATATTTACATGCTCTGAACATCTCATGTTAGTTGTTTGTTAAACAGGCAACAACTGTAAGAGGGAAATATAGTAACTACATGGTAGAGAGTGTTGTAGTTTATAACCTTTTACTAACAATCAAAATTAACACTACCATCTTGAGAAAAAAACAACAACACTGCCAGTTGAGGGGTTGATAGATGCTGTGTGCCTTCAAAACCAGTTTCTTGAGAAGGGTAAGACTTCTTTCTCCCTTGTGTACTAATCCAGAATGGACTGTACAAGCTAAATCCTATAATGAGAAAATGTTTAAAAGAATTGCAACACATTATATAAAATACACTGGCCTATATTCAGTGCCATGAAAGTCTGAAAAACTATTCAACATTCAAGGAAAGATAGAGATATCACTAACTGCAATAAGCAATCCTACATTGGATCCTGCACTAAAAGAAAAAAAATGCTATAAAAGATTGACGATTAAAAACATATGTGGGGGCGCCTGGGTGGCTCAGTGGGTTAAGCCGCTGCCTTCGGCTCAGGTCATGATCTCAGGGTCCTGGGATCGAGCCCCGCATGGGGCTCTCTGCTCAGCAGGGAGCCTACTTCCTCCTGTCTCTCTACCTGCCTCTCTGCCTACTTGTGATCTCTCTCTCTCTGTCAAATAAATAAATAAAATCTTTAAAAAAAAAAAAATATGTGGAGGGCGCCTGGGTGGCTCAGTGGGTTAAAGCCTCTGCCTTCAGCTCAGGTCATGATCCCAGGGTCCTGGGATCGAGCCCCACATCAGGCTCTCTGCTGGGCAGGGAGCCTGCTTCCCTTCCTCTCTCTGTGCCTACTTGTGATCTCTCTCTCTCTGTCAAATAAATAAATAAAATCTTTAAAAAAAAAATAAAAAAAAATATGTGGAGATAAAAGATTAAATCTCATGAATTTGATGATTGTACTGTAGTTATGTTAGAGAATATTTTTGTTCTTAAAATATGAAATATTCTTAAATACTGTAGGTTAAAGGAGCAAGACATATGTAACCTAACCTCAGATGGCCTTGAAAAAAATAAATACTACCATGTGTGCAAATGCACATGTGTGTCTGTATGTGTAGAAAGACACAAGAGGGAGAGAATAATAAAATAATAAAGGAAAAGTGCTAAAATGTTAGAAATTAGTGAATCAAAGTAAAGGGTATAGGAAAGTTATTTCTGTACTTTTTTAAAATCAAGGTTGAAATTATTACAAAATTAAAATTTAAAAAAATAAACAGCATCAAGTAACCATAAAAAACATACTCTGGTAACAAAAGTCAGCTCACTAGTTTCCTTTCAATGGGGATGAGGTTGATTACAACTTAACTTTGCAAATCCTTCCCCCCAAAATTTGCCCAATACTTAAGTCTCTAAAGATTCACAGAGATTAAGATTACCTAATTATAAAAACAAATTTTTTTTAAAATTAGCAAATATATCGGGAAATAAACCATCATGAATAACAAGAACAAAAGCAAAATTGGCCTCCAAAGGACTTCAGATATATAAAGTAAGTATGTTCTAAATATTTATAGAAAGAAAAGATGGAATTAAAACAGGGCAAGAAGCAAGATACTATCAACATAACAAGCAAACAGGAATTGGATACTCTAGGAATTAAAAATACACTATCTCACATCAAGAACAGAAAATAAAATGTTTCTATTCTCCAACTTCAAGACAGGGAAGGAACAACTGTTCTTTGACATCACTCAGCTAATCTCTAAAGTATACTGAGCAAATACTTAAACACTCCTACTTTTTAAAGCCTCCAAACGTCCCCAAAGTCTGATTCAATACCAACTCTGCTTTGTTTGCCATGTTTAAGAAGCACAGTTTCTCTCTTGATTAGCAAGTAATATATTCAGCCTCTTTGTTTCAGCCATAATGAATGGGTTTTGGTTTCAAGTATTTTGAGCGATGGTCTTTTCCTTCAGAGAATCCAATAAATTAATTTAATTGCAAAATTTTCAGATTAGTAAACCAAGAATATAATTAAACAACAAATATCCAAATAAAGCATAGACATTTTTTTTTTTAAAAGAAGAAAACAGTAAGTAATATATAGAACACAGAGAAAAGGAGCGCCTGGGTGGCTCAGTGGGTTAAAGTCTCTGCCTTCTGCTCAGGTCATGATCTCAAGGTCCTGGGATCGAGCCCCGCATCCGGCTCTCTGCTTAGCAGAGAGCCTGCTTCCTCCTCTCTCTGACTGCCTCTCTGCCTACTTGTGATCTCCGTCTGTCAAATAAATAAATAAAATTAAAAAAAAAAAAAAACAGAGAAAAGTTCTAATGTAGGTATAATGGGAGAACGAGGAGAAAAGAATGGGGCAAAATAGTATCTGAAGAGATTCAAGAGACTGAGTATTTTCCTAGAACCAATAAACATGAACCCACAGATTAAAAAAAACTTTAAATGCAAATCTAGGCACATCATACAGAGCAAAACTTTTGGATAGCCAAACAAGGAGAAAATCTAAGAAATAGCCAGAGAGAGGAAATGACATTTTATAGAAACATCAAAAATACTAAACACCGGGGCACCTGGGTGGCTCAGTGGGTTAAAGCCTCTGCCTTCGGCTCGGGTCATGGTCCCGGGGTCCTGGGATCGAGCCCCACATGGGGCTCTCTGCTCAGCAGGGAGCCTGCTTCCCTTCCTCTCTCTCTGCCTGCCTCTCTGCCTACTTGTGATCTCTGTCAAATAAATAAATAAAATCTTAAAAAAAAAAAAACTAAACTAAACACCTAGGAATAAATATAATGGTATATATGAAAATTATATATTGAAAACTATAAAATCGGGGCGCCTGGTTGGCTCAGTGGGTTAAGCCGCTGCCTTCGGCTCAGGTCATGATCCCAGGGTCCTGGGATCGAGCCCCACATCGGGCTCTCTGCTCAGTGGGAAGCTTGCTTCCTCCTCTCTCTCTGCCTTCCTCTCTGCCTACTTGTAATCTCTGTCAAATAAATAAATAAAATCTTTAAAAAAAAAAAAAGAAAGAAAAAGAAAACTATAAAATCTTATTAAAAAGAAATTAAGGGGAAAATAACTGAGGTGAAAATAAATGAAGGGCATTAAATAAATGGAAGAAAATTCACAATAATGGATTAAAATACTTTAAACTGTAGAGATATCAATTCTCCCCAAACTGGTCTACAGATGCAAAACAATTCCATCCACAATTCCAGCAACTTTTTTGGTGAAAAATGATCAATGATTTCTATAACTTATAGGCAATGCAAAGGCTCAACAATAGCTGAAGCAATTTTGAAAAAATAACAAAGTTGTAAGACTTACACTATCTTAGACCAAAATATGGATTATTAAATTATAATAATTAACAAGTACGGTGCTGACATAAAGATTGGCAATCAGAAAAATAAAACAAAGAATCTGTACCTGTACTGTCCCATATGGACACCATATGTGTGGCTAAATTCAAATCAATTAAAATTTGTTAAAATATGACTTATGACTCAACAATTATACTTCTTGGTATACACATGAGAGAAATGTATGTGTATATATGTATTTACCAAAAGATTTGTACAAGAATGTTCATAGCATTATTATTTGTAAAAGCCCCAAACTAGTAACAATTCAAATATTCATCAACAGTGAATGAATAAAAACTTTATGGTATATTTACATAGTGGAATTTTATATGAGAATGAACCAACTACAACCACATGCAATAATAAGGAAGAATATCACAATGATGTTGAGCAAAAGACGTCAGACACAAAAGATACATATGGATCATTACAATGATATAGTCGAGCATATAAAAGTAATCTATGGTTTGAGGAATTAGGAGAAGTCATTACCTTCGTAGAGGAAGGAGGCAAAAAAATGATCAAGAAGGGGCAAGAGAAAGATTTCTGGGATGCGGGTAAGGTACTATTTCTTGATCTTGGTGATGGCAATACTGTAAAAATTCTTCAAGTTCTACACTTGTACACATGCATAAAATGTACATCATTTCAAAAAAATCTTTGAACACTGAATAGGTAAGTTAAACACATTAGAATAACTGAATCATGATCTTTTATTTTTAAAAAGAGATCTTTAAAAGTAGCCATATTGTAGCACACATAGATGCAGAAAATATAAATTAATGGAAGCATGGAATAGAGTGAAAAGGTAGTTTAAGTCTCATCAACATTGCAGAAGAAAATAAACAAAATGAATGGGTATGAATCAATACTTAAATATATTTTTTTAAGATTTTATTTATTTATTTGACAGAGAGCACAAGTAGGCAGAGAGGTAGGCAGAGAGAGAGAGGGGAAGCAGGCTCCCTGTTGAGCAGAGAGCCCGATGCGCGGCTCGATCCCAGGACCCCGGGATCACGACCCGAGTTGAAGGCAGAGGCTTTAACCCACTGAGCCACCCAGGCGTCCCATGAATCAATATTTAAAGAGATATGGGTGCCTGCGTGGCTCAGTTGATTGAGCATCTGCCACTCAGGTCATGATCTGGGGATCCTGGGATGGAACACTGCATTGGGCTCCCTGCTCAGCAGGGAGTCTGCCTCTCCTTGTCCCTCTGCACCCCACCACCGCTCATTCTCTTGCTCTCAAATAAATAAAATCTTAAAAATAATTTTTAAAAATAGATAATAGCTGAGATTTTTCCAGAATCAACATGGCACAAATCCCAGATTAAAAAATGCACAATAATCTCAAGGAGAACAAACAAAAAGAAAACCAGACTGAATAAATTGTTGTTACACCACCGAACTCCAAAAACCAAGAGAAAATCTTAAAATCAGATACAGAAAAAGATCGGATCCAAACAGAGAAGACAGATGACCAACAAAGGAATGAAAATTAGACTGATCATTTTTTTAAAAAACTTTTCAAACTAACAGAAAATCCAAAGGGAATACTATAGCAAACACTCTTAACACCACTCACCAGATTCAACGTTAACACTGTGACTGACTCACTCAAAGTCTATCTAAACATATATATGTCCTCTCCTTTTGGGAAAATATAGAAAGTAGGCTGCTATCACAGTTCTTCATCCCAAATTCTTTATCATGCATTTTCCAAGAACAAGAACTTTCAACGAAAACATCATTACCTCACCCATGATAACTGACATTAATTCAATAACATCACTCTAAGAGAGCTCAGATGAAATTTTCCCAGTTATCCTAATAATGTCGTCTAAAGCTTTTCTTTTTACTCACCCAGGATCTTTATCAAGATTTATGTAGTACTTTCAGATGTTTTAACTTTCAGGTCTCTCAATTTAGGACATTCTCATCACTTCCCTTGGTTTTTCAGACACTGTGTCCTATAAAATATCCTATAAAAATATCCCATATTCTAAGCTGGTTTGATTGTTTCCCATTATCAAAAGAACAAGTATTTCCAGAAAGAAATGGTGTACAACTCCAATGTTGCACATCGTGCCTATAGCTGCCCCACTACTGGCTATACTAAACGAACATTTTGTAATTTTTCTCTTTGTAATCTGTAAGTCACCTGTAAAGTAAGTTTTTGAGACTCAAAAGCACACTTTTTAATGGCAACTATGAAAGACATAAGTCAATAGAATACAATCTTCCAAGTGCTAGGGAAAAAAGGCTATTAAAGTAGAATTGTATTGTCAACTAAAATACCATTCAAGAATGAAGGCAAAATGAGGTACATCTTAAAATTATCTCAAGATACAGTAAAAAATGGGAAGACAATGTACACACACAAAAAAACTGGTCTGCACAAACCTTTGTTGTTTTCTTTTATATATATATATATATATATATATATATATACACTCCAGAATTAAATATTTTTAGTATGTCTTGAAAAAAGTACTTTACCTGCCATCTCTTCTGAGGGCAAAAGCAATGCCATCTCTCTGGAAAGGAAGCAGCTTAGCTCTTAGTTTTTCAGGCAAAAAATCCAAGTGTTTATAAGATTCATTTGTCAAACAAGACATCTGAGGTGTAAGAGACTTTTTTATCGCATGAACTTTAGGCATCCTGATCCTAAAAAAAAAAAAGAAATCACAAAAGGGAGGGGTAGGGAAATAGTTATTACTGAATGTATTAGAGAATTAAACATAAATAATAGTACTAAAGTACTTATCTGTGGCATTGATATACTATCTACATAGATATAAAGTGGTTAAATCACAATCCAAAATGATCTACTAAGAAAATTCAAAGCACTAAGTCCAAAAACAGTTACTCAGTGCACAGTGTGGGAACTCAGCATCCTTTATTTCATTTGTATTTCAAACTGAACCATAACATAATAATTATCCTGTTTTAAGCAATAAATGTTTTACTGAAAATTTATAAATCAGCCAGATTTTTAAAACTAAATAATTTTTTTTTAAGATTTTATTTATTTGTTTGACAGAGATCTCAAGTAGGCAGAGAGGCAGACAGAGAGAGAGGAGGAAGCAGGCTCCCTGCTGAGCAGAGAGCCCCATGTGATATGGGGCTCAATCCCAGGACCCTGGGATCATGACCTGAGCTGAAGGCAGAGGATTTAACCCACTGAGCCATCCAGGCGCCCCTAAAACTAAATAATTTTTAAAATAAGGAATGATTAGCTACAGAAAGAGGAATTCTTCTATAATTAATCCTTTTATAGATACACATTTTCCTATCACACCAAATTTTCTAAGAATAGGATAAAACTACATTTTTAAAATTACAAAATGCGAAGATATTAACTCCCAGTTTATAATCAAATTAAACCAATATTACATGAGATTTATTTTCAAAAATTAAAATGAATTATTTTAGAAACGTAGACAGCAGGTATTATCAAGCTGTCTTCTTTTTTTTTAAGATTTTATTTATTTATTTGACAGACAGAGATCACAAGTAGGCAGAGAGGCAGGCAGAGAGAGAGAGGGAGAGCTGAGCAGAGAGCCTGATGTGGGGCTCGATCCCAGGACCCAGAGATCATGACCCGAGCCGAAGGCAGAGGCTTTAACCCACTGAGCCACCCAGGCGCCCCTAAAATGAATTATTTTAAATCAAATGAATACACAATATAAACGTTGCCTGACTGGTACCTTCCTCAGCACTGGGTTTCCACAAATGTCATTTTAAGTTTCTCTATGAAAATTTCCTATGTCTATAAATTCTCAGAGCTCTGCAAGAAAGAGTCCTATTAAATCACTGAACTATAAAACTTCTTTAATAACACTTTATATTTAGATTATACTTTTTCATCTGTTTATATGTAATCTCACTTCATCTTTAAAACAAATTTGCTTTTTTCTCAATTGCTTGCAGACTTATAAAACTTCATTCCACCCAAAAAAAAAGTAATCAACCTCTGTATCCAATATCTAAGAATCTCAAGAATTCAGTGTGTATTTGTTAATAAGTAATACGTATTATATTCCAGGATCTGGAGAAGCAAGGACCACGCCCTCACAGGTCTTACATTCTTAAGGGGGAGACTAAAAATAAATGAATAAATGATTAATTACAGTAAAGTGTAAATATTAGGAAGGAACAAGAGAGTAATGACCAATTTAGGTAGGCTGACAAGATAAGGACTCTCCTAGGTGATGCTTACTTAGTCCATAAATTGAAGTATGAGAGTCAACCAAGTTCAAAACTGAGTGGAGAGCACTCCCAGGCAGACAGCATCAGAGGAAAGGCTCCAAGTTGAGAAAGGATTGAGTGGTTTTTAGAAACACAAAGGAGGCCAATGTGGCTGAACCAAGGAAGAGAATACTATGAGATGAAGCTACTGAGATAAGCAAGAGTAAAATTAAAAAAAGCCTTGATAAGGGTTTTGGATTCTATTTTCAGAATGAAGAAGAATCAGTGCAGCTCTGCCATCCAAAACACTATTAGCCAGAAGTGGCTCTTTAAGTTAAAAATTAAAACTTCAGGCATGATGTGAAGAGGAGACAAGAATGACCCCTACAAAGAAGGGAGAGAAGGTACCCAATGGGAAAAAGGGGGGAACTGATGTTGCCAAAGAGTAGGAATAACCCTGTAGAAAACAGCGATGCCAAAACAGACCAGGCACAGAAGGCTGAGGTGCTGGAGATGCCAGGTGAAGTGTGGGCATTTTTGATAGCTGTGTACTTCTTGTGACTGTACACTTTGATAGACTATTTTTTAACAAGCTTTATAAAAATGCAGAATTTTGTTTTACCTTTTTTTTAATATATATTTTTTTTAAGATTTTATTTATTTGACAGAGAGAAATCACAAGAGAGGCAGGCAGAGAGAGAGGAAGGGAAGCAGGCTCTCCGCCGAGCAGAGAGCCCGATGCAGGACTCCATCCCAGGACCCTGAGATCATGACCTGAGCCGAAGGCAGCGGCTTAACCCACTGAGCCACCCAGGCGCCCCCCTTTTTCTTTTTTTTTAAGCTATGTTGTTAGCACACAGAACATTTCATTGTTGTTTGGGGGGAAGGGCTTTTATCACTAACAGAGTATCTCTGAAGCTAAACTGATACAAATGTAACAACACCACTCCCTTTCAGTTTTGAAAATCTTTTTGGTTCCCAGGAGGAGGGATTCCTTGATGTTGAAACACATTAGCCACCTTGGCACAAATGCTTTGTGGTATGGAAAAATTCAAATTCCTGTTTATGTCCTCTTCTCCGTGTCTGCCTTCAACATAGACTTAACTCTCTTAAGCCCAGAGATCTGTTGGAACTTGACCCCAAGACATAGTTCTCAGTGTATGTCAGGCAATCTGGACTTTACAGTGTCACCATGGAGATGGCACCCCTTAAAAGACCTCCTTTTTTAGCTTGTGGATCTTCAGATTGATAATTATGCTATCTTCATTTCATTTCCTGAAAGTCAGCATCTGCTTGTGAAAAGTTGTTAAACAATATGCTAAATGTGAAATGTCAACCCTCACTCTAAACTTTCCCTGTTCAGGCAATCAGATGAAGACTGCATTCGGTTTTATAGTGGCTTTCTGATTTTGGTAATCCATGGAAGAAGGGAGTAGAAAAGTTGTGGAATATTGTTAATGACTATCTTCCCATGTCCTGCCTGAAATACCATCATTGTTTATGAAAAGTATCTTTAATAAAGGTGGATACAGTTTAGCTTGGAAAAAATAATAAAAATAAATAAAATTAAAACTTCAGTTCCTCAGTCATATCAGCCATGTTCCAAGTCCTCAGCGGCCACATGTGGATAGTGGCTATCATACTGAACAGCAAAGATGTAGACCACTTCCATCTTCACTGAAAGCTGTATTAGACAGCACTTACTGGGGAGTTTTAAGCAGGAGAGGGACACAACCTTATATTTTAAAAACTACTAGGAGAGGACAAAGCTATTAATAAAAAAATGGGAGATAAATATCCCTAGAGGACTTGGCTAGTCCATAAAGACCCCACTGCATCTGTAGGCTACTGGATTTAGATATGACTTATGAAAGATTGAGACCTGTCTGATAAGGTCCTTAAACACCAGCACATGGGCCCCCCTTCTCAACATCACCACCAAAACACTGAATAAATAACAGAGAATGATTCAAAAAAGGTGAAGCATTAAAGCAAAAAACTTACTACCAGGCTGTAAGAGGAAAGGCAAGAATCATCTTTGGCAGTAGAACTGGAGAGATTCAGGAAATGAAACAGAGGTAAAGCAAACAGAACTTCTTGTTGGAGGATATGTGGAGAATGAGGGATATGTGAACTCAACGTACATTTAGACTGATGCGAATTTATTGAGATAGTAAAGACTAAGGAAGAAATGGATTGGGGAGAAACAATCAATATATCTTTTAGAAATACATACACTTTGAGATGGCTGTAAATTATGAAGTGGAAATGTCTAATAGATTTGGAAATACATGAGCCTGGAACTTAGGGAGAGAATAAGGCTGGACACATGTATTTGGGAGCTGACACAGTATAATCCATCTACATCATTATTTGAGGCCATGCAACACCTGGGACCCCTGCAATGTTTAGGAATTTCCTCACATTACAAATCTGAGTAGGAGTCAAATATCACGTCCTAATAGAAAAGCTAGAAATTGCAAATTCTTGCTTTCCCAGCCTGCCTTACAGAAATGGGATTCGCTATTCAGACATACCCATTCCAGAATTTAATCCAGAAAGTCAAAACTCAAAGAAGCAGAGAATAAGTGACATCCATGGCAAGGGTAGCAGTGGCAAAAAGTGCCATGTCCACTTTCCAAAAGCAATAGGGATTCCAGAAGCACTTTTGAGGGTCATTGGTATAAGGAGTACTTCATACCATTAGTTTAGGGTGGAATATTGGCAAGAAGCTCAGAAAAAAAATACAAAAACCATTTTACTGTCTATAATCTTTGCTTTTTTTTTACATTTGTAAAAAATTTTAACCAACACCAAGAAGAAAATATCTGCTAAACTGAGGTCATACTGTAACTTATCTGATTTATTTTAGTAAGACAGAATCAAGCATTATATTTGTAAAAAAAAATGAAACTAAGCCATATTAATTTAAAAAATTGTTTTAAGAGAGTCACCAGTAATAGAAAAAATAAAGATGAAGATAAAATAAGTCTACAATAATAAAAAAATGTGTAGAAAATTTTCCACTGAACTAAAATTGTGGTATGTCTGCTTCCCTGGTGATTTAAATTGGTATCTGGATAAATAAAGGACTTAAAAATAAGTAGTGGTACAATTAATTAATAACACAGGGGTATTTCAATTAATATTCAAAATAAAATAATTTTTAAAATTCCCTTTCCCACTTATACTATAGAAAGTCTAAAAACTATATTACAATAAAAAATACCTCATTTAGGTCAGCCACATATGTTCATCTACTGCAAAAGGTCAGTTGTAACCAACACTGTGTTAATAACAGAAGACTCGGGCTTCATCTTCCAACTTATCAAAAAACTAATACTAATAATAAATGTGCATGTCCATCTAATCATGAAAACTACAGAGAATTTAAATCAGAAATTTAGGAAACAGTTTTACTCATTGTATACATACAAGTTTATTTTTTAGTAAGGTTGGGGGAGCTGGTAAGATGGAACTAGCAATATTTGCCTTTTAATACCACGTCATTTAAATTATCAAAATTAAAACACTGGCTAGGGAAATTTAGTGAAAGCAAAACCTAGCAGAACTCACTTTCTAAGTAATTCCCTTGATAAACAACACTTGAGAAGGGAATAAAGGGAAATTTTCTTTTTCAGTATTGTATTTAGATCAAGATGGCATTTTTATAATAAATTGGAAACAAGACAAACTCAAATGGAATTTACTGATACATTCCTAAATAAATATTAGAATTGTGTTGAGGAGAATCAACTATTGTTGAAATACAGTACTAATAAATTTATTTGGAAATAAAAACCAAATGGCTACTCAGAGAAATTATGGACTTTGAGGAGATGATTTTGTTGCTTTTATTTTTTTAATTAAGAATTTGTTTAATGAGAGATGTCTGGCTGGCTCAGTAAGTACAGCATGCAATTCCTGGTCTGAGGGTTGTAATCTCGAGCCCCACACTGGCTTTAGAGATTACTTAAAAATTAAATTAAATTAAAAAAGAAAAAAAAAAAAAAGAGGGGCACCTGAGTGGCTCAGTTGTTACGCATCTGCCTTCAGCTCAGGTCACGATCCCAGGGTCCTGGGATCAAGCCCTGCATCGGGCTCCCTGCTCAGTGAGAAGCCTGCTCCATCTTCTCCCTCTGCCTCTCCTCCTGGCTTGTGCTTTCTCATTCTCTCTCTCAACGAAATAAGTAAAATCTTTAAAAAAAAAGAAAAGAATTTGTTGGATGAAATAAGCAGTAGATATAGACATAGACAAAGAGAGAATTCGTAAACAGAAGAGATACTAAATAGAAATGGAGTAAAATGCCAATTAAAAGAAAAAGATTACCATACTGGATTTAAAAATCCATATGTGTATGCTGCTTTCAAAAGACACAACTTAAACCGAATGATGTATAAACACAGAGTGGAAAAGGATGAAAAAAGACATATTATGCCTACCAAAATAGAGCTGGTATAGTTTTATTAACATAAAGCAATAGGGACACCTGGGTGGCTCAGTTGGTTAAGCCGCTGCCTTCGGCTCAGGCCAGGATCCTAGGATCCTGGAATCGAGTCCCACATCAGGCTCCTGCTCAGCAAGGAGCCTGCTTCTCTTGTTGCCTCTGCCTGCCACTCTGCCTGCTTGTGTGTACTCTCTGACAAATAAGTGAATAAAAAAACAAACAAACATAAAGCAACAAATATTGCTAAAAGGCATTATTAGGAAAAAAAGGGTATTTTTTAATGGTAAAAGGTTTCATTTACTAGAAACATAAACATTTCCTTAAAATATAAGGCAAATACATAAAAACAAAAGGAAAAAATTGAGAAAGGAGAATAGCCAAATCTATAATTATAGTTCCTTTCAGTAAGGAATGATAGAAGCAGATTAAAAATATAAAAGGAGGGCGCCTGGGTGGCTCAGTGGGTTAAGCCACTGCCTTCGGCTCAGGTCATGATCTCAGGGTCCTGGGATCGAATCCCGCATCGGGCTCTCTGCTCAGCAGCGAGCCTGCTTCCCTCTCTCTCTCTCTGCCTGCCTCTCTGTCTACTTGTGATCTCTCTCTGTCAAATAAATAAATAAAATCTTTAAAAAATATATATAAAAGGATATGGAAGATTTGAAGAACACAATAAACAAATGTGAGCCACTTAGTAAATGACAGATACATTCTTTTCAAGCTCATTCTATGAAGCTAGCCTAAACTTGATTGTAGAGGCTGTTTTTTTTTTAAAGATTTTATTTATTTTTTGTCAGAGTGAGTGAGAAAGAGAGAGAGAGAACACACCAGCAGGGCAGCAGCAGGAAGAGGGAGGTACAAGTTCCCTAATGAGCAAGGAGCCCAGTGTGGGACTCGATCCCAGGACCCTGGGATCCTTAGGACCCACCTAAGCCAAAGGCAGACATTTAACTGACTAAGCCACACAAGCATCCTGTAGAGGCTGCTTTTAGACAACAGGCTTGAGCAATGGAATGTAGAACAAGGCAAAAGGGTCCACAGAGACCACCGAGCTAATAACAGACAGGCCCATCAGGCAACCCACCTCAAATATATCCATAAGCCTAACTGACCTAACTGACCAACGGACTACCGACAAACACGCACAATTACCAAAAAAGGGAAAATTCCATATATTCCCAATACCTCCTTACCTTCCCCCCTTAAAAACAGCCCCCAACCACCACCTCATTGCAGATAGTCTCTCCTCTGCTGTCCTGCTCCCTGCTCCCTTGTGGTGTGTTCAATAAACTTCTATCTCCTTTGTCTGCCTCAGGTGAATTCTTTCACCACCCATACCAAGAGCCCCCACCCAATTGTCACCTTGCATTTGAGGGCCCCCATCAGATCAGGAGAAACACATTTATCTGACAAACACAATACAAACATGTGCATGCATACACACAAGCCACTTTCTCATATTCACGGGTAAACTAGATATTAGCAAACCAAAGACAACAAAAATTAAAAGCCTAAAATATCAACACATGCAAAATGGCTTATTTTAGAGAAAATAAACAAAATAAAATGGGCTTATTTTAGGAACACAAGCCTAGTTAAATTTTCGAAACTCAATCAAACCCAAAATTATCTTGAAAATGAACAAACTTGGTGAGCTTATACTTCCTGGTTGTAAAACTTAGCCCAAACCTACCTAAGGCAGTGTAGTACTAGCATGATGATACACAAATAGATCAATGGAATAGATTTTGGAGTCCAGAAATAAACTCTTACATTTATAGTTACTTCATTTTTCACAGGGGTGCCAAAACAATTCAACAAGAAAATAACAGTCTTTCCAAGAAATAGCACTAGAGCAGCCAGATATACAGATATAAAAGAATGAACTTGGATCCCTAACTCACATTAATTAATTAATTAATTAATTAATTAAAATTAATTCACAATAGATCAAAGACTAAAATGTAGTAGCCAAAATGGCAGAACTCTTAAAAGAAAGGAAAAGAGCAAATCTTCATGATCTTGGGTTATGCGATGCTTTCTTAGATACAAAGCCAAAACTAAAAGCAACAACAACAAAATAGATAAACTGGACTTCACCAAAATTAAAAACTTTACAGCTATGAATAACACCATCAAGAAAATGAAGACAACCCAAAAAAGGGGAGACAATATTTGTAAACTATGTCTGACAAAAATATATGAAGAATTACAACTGAATAATAAAAAGATAATCCAATTTAAAAATGGGCAAAAGATCTGAATACACTTCTCCAAAGAAGTTATATACACAGCCAATAAGCACACAGAAGATGTTCAACACCATTAGTAGTAAGGAAACTGTAAATCAAAACCAAAATAAGACACCTCACACTCATTAGGATGGCTAAAAGAAAAAGGATAGATAGTAACAAGTGTTGACAATAGTGTAGAGAAATTAGAACCCTCACACACTGCTTGTGGAAATGTATAAAAGCATAGCACTGTGGAAAACAGTGTGGCAGTTCATCATAACTACCATAAGACCTGGAAATTCTACCTCTAGGTATACACCCAAAAGAAATGAAAACACACATGCACACAAATTTTCATAGCAGTAATATTCATGAAAGTTAAAATGGGAAACAAACAAAATATCCATTAACTGATGAACTGGTAAAGAACATATAGTGTATACATACAATGGAGTATTATTTGACAATAAAAAGCAATGAAATACTGATTCATACTTTAACATGGATGAACACTGAAAACTTACACTCAGTGACAGAAGCCAGTCACGATGAACTACATATTGTCTAATTCCATTTATATGAAAGGTACAATCTAAGCAAAATCATACAGACATACAGTAAATGAGCAGTTGCCTAGGGCTAGAGTCTGGACAGGGTGTGGGGAAGAGTAGGATGGCAGAGAACAGAGAGCAACTGCTAATGAGTACTGGGCTTCTTTTTAAAGTGATGAAAATGTTCTAAAATTAGATTGTGATGGTTCCAAAACCTATGAATTTATCGAAACTCAGAGAATTGCAAAATAAGGGAATTTTACAGTATGCACATTACATCTCAATTAAGCTGTTAAAAAATGCACTGTGAAAAAAGCTCAATCAGTAATTCTCAAAAGTAACAAAATAAAGAAGTTGTACAGTCATCTGAACAATGGCCAAAAAAAAGCATTTGATAAAATTTGAAATTCATTTACAACAAGTTACCTGACATAGGAAAAATAGGAGAACATCCTTCATATGATAAAAGTTTTTACCAAAAACCTTCAGCAAATCTCATACTTCAGGTAAAATGTTGAAAGCTTTCCCAGCAAGATCATAAAAAACACAAATATGCCTATTATTGCCAATTTTATTTAACTGTGCCATCACCTCAGTTGAATAAGACAAAAGGAAAAGGACAAAGAAGAGAAAAAAAGTTAAAATTTGGTTCCAGTCCAAGACAGCGACGTAGAAAGAGCCTGAACTCCCCTCCTCCATACCAATTCTCCACCTATTTACTACAGAATAATTCCTCCTGAAGAACTGAGGGCTGACTGAACAACTTCTATACAACAAAAGATAGATCACATAGAGAATGGCAAGAGAGATTAAAACAGGATATAATAAAAGAAACCTCACTTCTGATGCTGCAATCTGCAGCATGAAGGGATAAGACTGAGAGACACAGAGCAGAGTCTTCTACGCTGGCGCAGAGGGGGAAAAAATGCCACAGTTTAAAAGGGCAACTACAACATAAGGAACCAGCTCTAAAATCCTGCTGAATGGTGGGAGGAGCTGCTGGAACTCTCTCCAAGTATGAGAGGCTGGCAAACCCTGTACATCCTCTACCCTGAGAGTCCAGGGTCCAGGTATTAATAGCCAGCCTACCACATTAGTGACCACTGGATCTCTGGCCCATACCAGCTCTGGATGCCCTGGATGTCAAATATCCAGTATCCAGTCATAGATCTCCATCTGTTTGATGGAGCTGCTGGAACTCTCTGCAGGGTGGAGGAGATAGAGAGCATCACAATTTACATTCTGTATCCACTTCGATAGTGTACACAGGAGTAGGGTCTGGGTGCCCTATGTAGCTTATTCCCTCAGTAAGCCATGGGCCCATAGCCCACACCAGGCCCAACCATCCCACAGAAACAGCCCCAGAGCGGCACACACAAGGACACTCCTGGACAGCACTTGCTTACAACTCCAGCCATACTGCCACGTTGATACAGGATGGAAGCACCCCAGAACACACCAGGCCCACACCACTCTAGCTCCAGACAGCTTGCTAAGGCAGCCCTGGTACAGAGTGCTCCAGGACCTCCCAGTTCACCCCTGCTTAGGCTCCAGCTACCCATGCAAGGCAACCCCTTCACAGAGCGCCCCAGGAATCCCCAGCCCATGTCCACATCAGTTTCAGCTACCTGCCAAGGGAACCTCCTATATGGAATGCTGCAAGTCACCACTGTCCCTGCCCCACCAAGTTTCCAGCCACCTTGCCAGGGCACCCCTGCATGAGCACACCAGAACATTCCAGCCTCTACCAGTCTCAGCTCCAGTCACCCCAGCAGGGAATCCCCTGTGCTGCACATTCCAAGACATCCTTGCTCATACCCACTTCTTGTATCCACAGTTTCAACTATCCTCCCAGAGCACCCTCTACACGGAGAGCCCTGGGAAATGCCCCAGCCCATGCACACTTCAGCTATAGCTATCCGGCCAAGGTGCCTCTGCATGTAGCACAAGCGACACCCTGGCCTGCACCCTGCTTCAGCTCCAGCTCCAGCTGCCCCATCAGGGCACCCTCTATGCAGCAAGCCCTGGGACGCCCTGGTTTCCACCCACTTCAACTTTAGCTACCCTGCCCGGTGCCCATTGTGCAGAGAACCCAGGGATTGCACTGGCCTACACCCACTTTAGGTTTAGCTGTCCTACCAAGGCATCCTCTGCACAGAGTCCCAGGACACACTGGATAGCATGCATTTCAACTTTAGCTGTCCTGTAAGAGTGTCCCCTGCACAAAGAGCCCCTAAGATCACCCCAGTGTATGCCCACTTTAGCGCAGGTCATCATATAGGGTCAGCACGAGTACAGCGTGTCCCAGGAGCCCCCAGCCCACCCCAGACAGAGCTCCAGCCAGCCAGCCAAAGTCACCAGGCAACAACCATATATTAGACCATTCCTTCAAATTTCAGAGAATCAGCTGTTCCATCTCATTCACGAAACAAACAAGCAAAAGTCAAGCAAAATGAGGAGATAGAGGAATATGCTCCAAATGAAACAAGACAAAACCTCAGAAAAAGAACTAAATGAAACAAAGATAAGCAATACACTTGATAAAAGTTTAAAGTAATGATCACAAAAATGTTTACCTCATAGAAGAGTGAAAAAACTTAATGAGAATTTCAACAAAGAGAAAATATAAAAAAAAAAACAGAGTTGAGGAGTACAATTAAGTGAAATAAAAATTACACTAGAGGGAATCAACAATACACTAGAGGATGCAGAAGAACAAATCAATGATCTGAAAGACAGGGTTTAGAAAATACCTGAGATGAAGCAAACCACAAAAACAAAACACAATAATTTCAATAAATGAGGATAAGCTAAAGGTGCTCTTAGATAAGACCAAATGAACAATCACATTGTAGGGGTGTCAGAAGAAGAAGAAAGAAAAAGGGTAGAAAACGTATTAAAAAAAAAAAAAATAGACATAAACTTCCCTAACCTGGGAAGGAACAGACAACTAGGTTCACTAAGCATAGAGAGTTCCAGAAAAGATAGCCCAAGAAGGTGCACATGGGAACATATAATAGATAAAATGTCAAAGTTTAAAGATAAAGAGAGAATTTTAAAATCAGTAAGAAGTAAGTTACATACAGGGAAAACACTATAAGGCTATCAGCTGATTTCTCAGCAGAACCTTTAAAGACCAGAAATGAGTGGCAAGATATATTTAGAATGGTCAAAGGAAAAAAAAAACCTACAACCAAAAATAGTCTATCCAGGAGGATTATCATTTAGAATTGAGGTAGAGATAGAATCCCCTGATAAACAAAAGTTGGGACTACATCACCACTAAACCATCCTTAAAAGAAATCTTAAAGGGAATTCTTTAAGTGGAAAAGAAAAGTTCATAATTAAAAGAAAATTACAAATAAAAATACAAAAAATAAATGGCACCTGGTTCAGTCTGTTAAGCATCCAACTCTTGATTTTGGCCCAGGTCATGATCTCCAGGTTGTGACATCAAGCCCCACAACAGGCCACGCTGGCTGTGCAGCCCACTTAAAATTTTCTTTTCCCCTCTCCCTCTGCCCTCTCCCGCCACTTGTGCACACACATGTTCTATCACTCTCTTTCTCAAAAAAAAAAAAAAAAAAAGTAAAATATGAGATCATATAAATAAAGCAAGGAAGGGATGAGTAAAAAGAAGTTCTTTTAGAACTTCCAATGCATTCAAGCCTAAGTGACCATCAACTTAATACAGACTGCTATATAATTAGAATACTATATATGAACCTCATGGTAACCACAAACACAACACCTATAATAAATACACAAAAAATAAAGAGAAAGAAAGTCAAGTATAATACGACAGAAAACAATCAATCACTAGGAAAGACAGCAAGAGAAGAAAAAAGGACAGAGAAGACCTACAAAAACAACTAAAAACAATTAACAAAATAGCAATAGACACATGCCTATCAATAATTACTTTAAATGGGGGCGCCTGGGTGGCTCAGTGGTTTAAAGCCTCTGCCTTCAGCTCAGGTCATGATCCCAGGGTTCTGTGATCGAGCCCCACATCAGGCTCTCTGCGTGGCAGGGAGTCTGCTTCCCTTCCTCTCTCTCTGCCTGCCTTTCTGCCTACTTGTGATCTCTGTCTGTCAAATGAATAAATAAAATCTTTAAAAAAAATAATTACTTTAAATGTAAATAGACTAAATGATATAATCAAAAGACAAGAGAGGGGTGGAAAATTTAAAAAAAAAAAAGAGAGAGAGAGAGAGAGACCCATCCATATACTGTTTATAACAGACTCCCTTGAGGGGCACCTGGTTGGCTCAGCTGGCTAAACATCTGCCTTCGACTCAGATCAAGATCCCAGAATCCTAGGATAGAGCCACAACATCAGGCTCCCTGCAGTGAGCCTCCTTCTCCCTCTCCTGCTTCCCCTGCTTGAGCTGTCAAATGAATAAATATAAATCTTAAAAAAGAGAGAGAGAGAGAGAGACTCCTTTCAGACCTAAAAACACACAGAAAATGAACGTTAAAGGAAGGAAAAAGATATTCCATGCAAACAAAGTGAGAGAAAAGCCAGGGAGCAATACTTATATCAGACAAAAGAGACGTAAAACTAAGAATATAACGAGAGACAAAAAAGGACACTACATAACGATAAAGGGGACAATTCGAAAGGGGATATAACAATTATAAACATCTATACACCCATGATGGAGCACCAAAACACATCATGTAAAATTAATTCGGATAAAGGGAGAATGGACAGTAATACCATAATAGTAGGATACCTTAACACCTCAGTTACGTATCAATGGATAGTTCATCCAAGCAGAAAACCAATAAGGAAACACCCATCTTTGATTGACATATTAGACCAGATGACTTAACAGCTATATATAGAACACCTGATCCCCAAACAACAAAATACACATTGTTTTCAAGTGAACAGGGATCATTCTCCAAGACAGATCACATCTTGGGCCACAAAACAAGTCTCAGTAAATTTAAGAAGACTGAAATCATGTCATGCACCTTTTCTGACCACAACAGTATGAAACTAGAAATTAATCACAAGAAAAATTGGAAAAAACACAAATAGGTAGAAGCTCAGACATGCCAATGGTCACCAAAGAAACCAAAGAGGAAATTAAAAAATACATGGAGACAAATGAAAATGAAAACACAATGGTTCAAAGTCTTTGGGACACAGAAAAAAAACAGTTCTAAGGGGGAAATTTTTAGTGATACAGGCCTACCTCAAGAAACAATATAAATCTCAAAGAAACAATCTAACCTTACAAATAAAGGAACTAGAACAAGAAGAACTAACAAAGCTTACAGTTAGTAGAAGAAAGGAATTAATAAAGATCAGAATAGAAATAAATGAAACAGAGACCAAAATCAAAACAAACAAACAAACAAACAAAAACCCAGAAAATATCAATGAAACTAAGAACTGGTTCTTAGAAAAGATAAACAAAATTGGAAAACCTTTGGCTAGACTTACCAAAAAATAAAATCAAACACAGATGCAAAAGTCTTCAACAAAATATTAGCAAGCCACATTCAAAACAATACGTTAAAAGGATAAGTCATCACAATCAAGTGGGTCTAATCCAGGGACATAATAATCATTCAATATTAGCAACTCAATTAACATGATATGCCACAATCAACAAAATTAAGGATAAAAATCATTTGATCATCTCAATAGATGCAGAAAAAGCATTTGACAAAATTCACCATCTGTTCATGACAAAAACTATCAAATTAGGTTATAGGGAACATACCTAAACATAATAAACATATATGAAAAATCCACAGCTAACAAAATACTCAGCAGTGAAAAACAAAGAGCTTTACCTTCACGATCAGAAAGAAGACAAGCATGTCTACTCTCAACACTTTTATTCAACATAATACTGGAAAATCTAGCCAGAGCAATCACACAAGAAAAAGAAATAAAAGGTATCCTGATTACTAAGGAAGAAGTTAATCTGTCACTCTTTGTAGATGACCTGATAGAAAATTCTAAAGACTCCAGGGACACCTGGGTGGCTCAGTCGGTTAAGTGTTTGACTTCAGCTCAGGTAATCATCTCAGGTCCTGGGACTAAGTGTTGCCATGGGCTCAGAACTCAGCAGGGAGTCTGCTTGTCCTTCTCCCTTTCCCTCTGCTCTTCCCCAAGCTCATGCACACACGCGGGCACGCTCTCTCTCTCTAATAATAAAATCTTTCAAGAAAAAAGAAAACTTTAAAGACTCCACATTAAACTATTAATAGTAATACATGAATTCCGTAAAGTTGAAGGATACAAAATTAATACACATACATCAGTTGCATTTCTATACACTAATAACAAAGGAGCAGAAAAAAAATTAAAAAACAAATCCATTTACAATTCTAGTAAAAAGAATAAAATACCTAGAAATAAACTTGACCACAAAGATCAAAGACTTAATCCGAAAACTATAAGATATTGATGAAGAAATTAAAGATGACACAAACAAACAGAAAGACACTCCATGCTCAGGCACTGGAAGAATATTGTTAAAATGTACTAACTATCCCAAGCAATCTACAGATTCAATGCAATCCCGAATGCAATGGCATTTTTCACAGAATTACAACAAATAACCCTAAAACTTGTATAGAACCACAAAGACCCTGAACAGCCAAAGGAATCATTAGAAAGAAAAAGGTACGACTGTCCCAGATTTCAAGATATACTACAAAGCTATAGTAATCCAAACAGTACAGTACTGGCCAAAAAAACAAAACAAAACAAAAAAACAACAAAAAACAAAAAACAAAAGACACATAGATCATCAGAACAGAAAAGAGAGTCCAGAAATAAACCCATGCTTATATGGTCAACTAATGTATGACAAAAGATGTGACAATATATAATAAGGAAAAGACAGACTCTTCAATAAATGGTGCTGGGAATACTAGACAGCTACATGCAAAATAATGAAACTGGAGCCCTTTCTCACATCATACATAGAAATAAACTCAAAATGAATTAAAGACCTAAAAGTGAGACATGAAACCATAACACTCCTAGAAGAAAATATGGGCAGTAATTTCTTTGACTTTGTTTTTGCAACATTTTTCTATATATGTCACCTCAGGCAAGAGAAACAAAAGCAAAAATAAACTATTGGGACTGTAACAAAATAAAAAGGGAAGGAAACCATCCACAAAATGAAAAGGCACCCTAGTGAATGGGAAAAGATATCTGCAAATGATATATATGGTAAGGCATTAATAACCAAAATATATAAAGAATGTATACAACACCATAAAAAACAAATAAATCCAATTAAAAATGGGCAGAGGATCTCAATAGATATTTTTCTAAAGAAAACGTACAGATGGGCAACAGACACATGAAAAGATGTCCAACATCACTAATCATCAGGGAAATGCAGATCAAAACTACAATGAGCTATCACCTTAACCTTGTCAGAATACCTAGAATTAAAAAAAATAAATAACAATCAGTGGCAAGGGTGTGGAGAAAAAGGAACCCTCACACACTATTGTAACTGCTGCAGCCACTGTGAGAAACAGTATGAAGGTTCCTCAAAAAATTAAAAATAGAATTACCATATGATCCAGCAATTCCTCTAGTGGGTATTTTCCCAAAGAAAACAAAAACACTAACTCAAAAAGATATATGCGCCCTATGTTTATTGTATCATTACTTACAATAGCCAAAGGAAGAAACCCAAGTGTCCTTCATTAAATAAATGAATAAACAAACTGGGATATACATAAAATGGACTATTACTCAGCCATAAAAAAGGATGATATCTTGCCAGTTGCAACAACATGGATAGACCAAAAGAGTATTACACTAAATGAAATAAGTCAGACAAAAAAGACAAATACTATATGATTTCACTTATATGTGGAATCTAAAAAACAAAACAAATGAATAAACAAAAAGCAAACAAAGAGCAAAAACAGGCCCATAAATAGAACACAGCTATGGATATAGTGGCCAAAGTAGGAGGGATGCGTGAGCAAAATGGGTGAAGGAGAGTGGGAGATACAAGTTTCTAGTTATGGAACAAATAAGTCACAGGAAAAAGATATGGCATAAGGAATATAGTCAATGGTTTTTTTTTTTAAAGATGTTATTTATTTGACAGACAGAGATCACAAGTAGGCAGAGAGGCAGGCAGAGAGAGAGAGAGAGAGAGAGAGAGAGGAGGAAGCAGGCTCCCTGCTTAGCAGAAAGCCCGATGTGGGGCTCGATCCCAGGACCCTGAGATCATGACCTGAGCTGAAGGCAGAGGCTTAACCCACTGAGCCACCCAGGCGCCCCAGTCAATGGTATTATAATGAAAGTGGCACGATGACAGGTGGCAGCTACACTGGTGGTGAGCATAGCATAATGTATAGACTTGACAAATCATTATACTGTATGGCCAAAATCAAGGTAACATTATGTGTCAACTCTACTTCAGTTAAAAATATAAAACAAAAAAATTAAAATATAACAGATGATGTAGCAGGATTATGCACACAGGATAAAAACAACATACATAACTAATAGGTTTATAAGTAAATTTAGTAAGATTAATGAATACATAATCAATATACAGAGTCAACTGTGTTCCTCTATATAGGCAAAAAGCAGAAAAGAAATTTTTAATTTTTTTTTATTCTCAATTTTTTTGATTCACAAGAGCATCAAAAATTCAAATTTTAGGGCCGCCTGGGTGGCTCAGTGGGTTAAAGCCTCTGACTTCGGCTCAGGTCATGATCCCAGGGTCCTGGGATCGAGCCCCACTCTGCTCAGCAGGGAGCCTGCTTCCCCTCTTTCTCTCTGCCTGCTTCTCTGCCTACTTGTGATCTCTGTTTGTCAAATAAATAAATAAAATCTTTTTAAAAAATTGAAATTTTAGAAATAAACCTAATAAAAAGAAATTTGAACTGTAAACAGAAAAATTTTAAGAGCTATTTAGTAAAATTAAACAAGACCTAAAACAAAGACGTGATAACCCTGTTAACAGATTGGAACTGATTATAATATAAATAAACTCTTGAGATGATGTGACATGTCACTGAAACAACGTGAACATCAGCAAAGACAGGTATTAGTTCGGAAGGTCGAGAAAAAACTGATATTTTTGGAGTGCCTATCATATAATAGTGTCTTCTTTGTGCCAAGAACTTAAACACATACTGTCTCATTTAATCCTCTAAGAATTTTATCAAACAAGTACTGATTTTTCTTCACTAATGAGGAAATTATGACACAGTGGGTGAGAAAGCCAGATTCAAATATAAGCTTGTATGGCAACCAAGCCTAAAAAGAAGCAAATCTTCATCCAAAGAATTAAAACCCAAGCAAAAATCAAACAAACTAACAGGGCCACCTGGGGTTGCCAGGGGTGAAGGTGGAGAGGGACAGAAGAGATGATTGTTATAAAAAGGCAACATGAGATATCCCTGTGGGATGCAACTGTTCTCTATCTTAATTACGTCAATCTCCAGGTTGTGATCGTGTACTATAGTTTTTTAAGATGTTGTCATTGAGGAAAACTGGGTAAAGCACATGCAGGATCTCTTTGCATTATCTCTCACAACACTATATGAATTCACAATGATCTCAAAATTAAAAGTTTAATTTAAAAAAATGGGAAAACACATAGCAATGGATCTCAAAGTGCGGAAGAATGATGTACACAAAGATAATATTCTTTTTTTTTTTAAAGATTTTATTTATTTATTTGACAGACAGAGATCACAAGTAGGCAGAGAGGCAGGCAGAGAGAGAGGAAGGGAAGCAGGCTCCCCGCGGAGCAGAGAGCCGGATGTGGGGCTCGATCCCAGGACCCTGGGATCATGACCTGAGCCGAAGGCAGAGGCTTTAACCCACTGAGCCACCCAGGCGCCCCCACAAAGATAATATTCTAAGATCATGTAGCCAGTGACAGGTAAATCATATATCTGGATCTTTGCTTCCTTTTCAACACAGGAATGTACCACCTCTGCTTCAGAGCTAAATCACAGTTAAAATATCTATTTTAAACAGGCAAAATATTTGCCCTGAAAAGAATTTCAATTAAAAAATAAGTAATTATCGGGCGCCTGGGTGGCTCAGTGGTTTAAGCCGCTGCCTTCGGCTCAGGTCATAATCTCAGGGTCCTGGGATCGAGTCCCACATCGGGCTCTCTGCTTGGCAGGGAGCCTGCTTCCCTCTCACTCTCTCTGCCTGCCTCTCTGCCTACTTGTGATCTCTCTCTGTCAAATAAATAAATAAAATCTTTAAAAAAAAATAAGTAATTATCTAATGAATTTTATTCCTGAATTTCATTCTTTCATGCATTCAACAAAAATATATTTGGGTACTGATATGGAGCAGACATTGCACTAGCCTCTGCAAACATAATAATTAAAAAAAAATAGATGCAGTTTTGAAGAAATACTATAGGGAAAGTACCAACTGTTAAGGAAGCATGTAACAAAAACTCAGTTTCCAAATGTGGAGATTTGGAAAGCTTTCTAAGAGATATATACATCAAACCTGAGACATACAGAGTACACAATAACCAGATGAAAAGGATATACAAAGGGTCTAATTTGGAATAAAAGGCAGAGAGCAGGTAGGAATTCTTAGTCTTCATTTTACTGGACCTATCAGTAAATCATTCCTTCCTTGTTAAATCACGTGTTTCATTTAGATTCTAGAACACCACATCCCCACAGTTTCCATCCTACTTCAACAGTCATTCCTGCTCAGTCTACACTTGGGCTGGTTCTTCCTCTTCTCCCTGCCCACTTAAGATTAGAGTTCTTTTTTTTGTTGTTGTTCCATCCTTTAGAGATATCATTATTATCATGGCTTTAAATATTACCTCTATGCCAATGACTCCCTCATTTATAGAGAGAGATCAGCTTCTCCTGAACTTCGGACTCATATACCTAACCAAACATCTCTACCTTGCAGTCTAATGGGCATCTCAAACTTAACACAACTAAAACTGAACTCTAGATCTTTCTCTCAAACCCTATTCCACCCACAATCTTCCCCATCTCATCCTTCCTATAGTCCATACTGATTCCTTCACTCCCCTCAGTTGTCTCTCATCCTGCATATCCAATACATTAGCAACTCCTGTTACATTCAAAATATACCCAGAATCCTACCATTTCCTACTACCTCTAAATCCATTCACCTGATCTGAGCCACTATCACTTCTAGTCTGAATTTCTCAAGAATCTGATATCTCAGCCTCTACTTCCCTCCCTACATTCTCCTCTCAATGTAGCAGTCACTGAGATATTTTGAAAAGGTAAGTCTGATCCTAACATTCCCCAGAACTCCTCAGCAGTTTCCAGTTTTACTCAGATAAAAGCTCTATTAATGGTTTATAAGCCTTTCTACAATCTGTTCCCACTTCTATTACCATCCCTTCTCACTTTTTCTTCTCTGTCATAAGGATGTCCTTATGTGTTCCTGCTTTGGATTCTGCACTAGCTGGTCCACCTGCTTGTACCACTCTTCCCCCAATTAACTGCATGGCTACTTCTCTTGATTCCTTCAAAAGTCTTTTCTGAAATGTCAAATTTTCAATGAAAACTTGACTACCTTGTTTAAAATTTCAACTTTTGCGCTTGCTTCAGCAGCACATACACTAAAATTGGAACGATACCGAGATTAGCATGGCCTATGCACAAGGATGACACACAAATTCAGGAAGTGTTACATATTTTTCAGAGAAAGAATTTTAAAGTAAATGTGGCAACAATATGTGATTCTGGGTCAAGGGCATATGGGAGTTCTTGGCACTATTCTTGTGACTTTTCGTATGTCTTAAACTACTCCAGAATAAAAGTTTAAAATTTTAGGGGCGCCTGGGTGGCTCAGTGGGTTAAAGCCTCTGCCTTCAGCCCAGGGTCCTGGGATCGAGCCCCACATCCGGCTCTCTGCACAGCAGGAAGCCTGCTTCCTCTTCTCTCTCTCTGCCTGCCTCTCTGCCTACTTGTGATCTCTGTCTGTCAAATAAATAAATAAAATCTTTTTTTAAAAAAAGTTTAAAATTTTAAAAACAAGAAACCAACAAGAATTGCAACTCCTTATTATCTCTTCCTTACCCTACGTTTTCTTTTCTTTTTTTTTTTTAATTTTATTTATTTATTTGACAGACATCACAAGTAGGCAGAGAGGCAGGCAGAGAGAGAGAAGAGGAAGCAGGCTCCCCGCTGAGCAGAGAGCCCGATGCGGGGCTCCATCCCAGGACCCTGGGATCATGACCTGAGCTGAAGGCAGAGGCTTTAACCCACTGAGCCACCCAGACGCCCCCCTACGTTTTCTTTCTTGACAGCACTTAACACTTTGTGAGACACTATATGATTTAATTTCCCCTTGTAGTTTTAGTTGGTCTTTCGCCACTAGTGTGTAAGCTCTAAAAAACAGAAATTCTTAACTCTTTTGTTTATTGGTGTATTCCATGCACCTAGAGCAGTGCCTGGCACCAAGCACTCAGTATTATTCGTTATTTTGAAGTTTCAAAGGACAGGGGTACCATGATTAGAGAGTCTGGAGGTAGATGTGTAAGTATAACATAGGACCATAGGAGTGCATGGCTGAACTAATGTGGAAATCAAATTCATAGGAGACATAGCAGTCTAGGAACTAAGAAACTAGCATGTTATGTCAATTGGGCTACACATTCAAATGCAGAAATCTCCCTAAGTAGATAAAAAGATAGTAAATCAAATTCGAGTTATAGCAGGGAAATTGGGAATGCAGTTTATAAAATGATTAAGATGGGGGGGGGCGCCTGGCTGGCTCAGTGGGTTAAGCCTCTGCCTTCAGCTCAGGTCCTGATCTCAGGGTCCTGAGATGGAGCCCCGCATCAGGCTCTCTGCTCATCGGGGAGCCTGCTTCCCTTTCTCTCTCTGCCTCTCTGCCTACTTGTGGTCTCTGTCAAAGAAGTAAATAAAATCTTAAAAAAAAAAAAAAAAAGATTAGAGGGAGGGTTGTATATTGAATACAAATTAAGGCTCCCTATTAGGATATTAGGTTATTTGAACACCCTAGAGAGTTTAAAGATAGAAAGGATGTCTACATATGGAAAATTCTTCCTACTACAGAATACCAATCAAATCTTCTGTTGAATTTAAGATCAAATTCAGTTAATCCAGATAACTAAATTTCTTAAATTTATCCTAGTCAAACAAACTGATCAGTGGAAATGGTTCCAAGTAGGATAGAAATTTGGCTACATAGATACAATGAGTAAATGCTGTGACAATGAAATGCCCTAATAAATCTTGGAGGAGCTATGATAAAACATTTGATTACTCACTTCTCCTCTCCTCCCATCACACTAATAATAGCAGGCAGGTGGAAAGAGGCAAGGGAAAAGGACTAGAGCCAGGAACCTCAGTAAATACCTCTACCAACTAGCTAAGTAACCACGTAATAACATAAACAATTCCAAGTTCCTTATTGGAGAGACAAATTTGGCTTGAAAAAGTGCCAGTTCATGCAAATGGTTAATATGGAGGTCTACTGGACAGCTCTGCTTTAAAGTACATGGATTCCAGAAACCACGAATTCACACATACACACACACACACACACACAAAAGCAAAGTTTATCGTTAATAAGTTTCAAAAGGTAGTCAATGAAGAGGTCTACTTATCCACTCAAGTGTTTTCGAAGTGATTATGTACAAAGTCAGATATTCAATCCCAGGAACCCTTCAGATCTGATCAAGGCTTGAAAATGTACCTATGTCACATTTTAACACACTCAATGCTTTCATAATATCATACATTCTCTTTACGCTTATATCTGATGTAGCTTTATTTAGTTAAGCTACAACCTAAATTAAGTAAATGGAAATCACATTTTTTTTTAAAGTTTTTTTTGTTTTGTTTTGTTTTTTTTTTTTTTTTTTTTGACAGAGAGAGATCACAAGTAGGCAGAGAGGCAGTCAGAGAGAGAGAGAGGGAAGCAGGCTCCCTGCCGAGCAGAGAGCCCGATGCGGGACTCGATCCCAGGACCCTGAGATCATGACCCGAGCCGAAGGCAGCGGCCTAAACCACTGAGCCACCCAGGCGCCCTGGAAATCACATTTTTGTCAATAAAACTGAATTTCCTAAAATGATAATGGGTTAATTTCAGTAAATTACAGAATTACTAAAAAAATCATTTATGGGACTTTAAGAACCACCATATCTAATATCTAATTACTCTAAAAGCAAGGACACTAGAACCTTTCATTCTATAAGCAACAGTTTTCAAAATAATGATAAAATACCTCTCACTTATTAAGTGACCTCTCTGTGAAGACATTTTTTAAAATCTCTTGTAATTCTCAAAACAACTCACAAAGTATTATTATCCTCACATTAAGGTCAAGAAAATTGAGGTTCAGGAAAATTGATGTGAAATAATTTCTTAGCAGTTGGTAACTAGTTATATTAAACCTGGAACTGTGACTGTTCTAATTTTAAGTCTGAATTTTTGCCATTATACAACACTGCCTCTTAAAATCACTCATTCAACAAATACTTTTTGAGCACCCATTATATACCAGGCATTGCAGAAAATACCACATATACGAAGATGAATTTGCACCATTGCAGCCTCATATCTTAGCCCAATCTAGGGCAGAAATAAGAGTCATAAACAAATAATTGGAACACAATGTAATAAGCGCTATAAAAGAAGTATATATAGAAATACCATATAATATTGGAAGTGTTTGCTCTGTGTAAGCAATCAAAGAAGGCTTCACTTATGAGAAAAAAAAATGCTTGGTATATAAGAGACCTCATATTAAATTTTTTTAAATTATTTTTTTAAAAGATTTATTCGAGAGCGAGTGGGCATGGGCACACGGGGGAGGGGCAGAAGAAGAGGAAAAGAGAATCCCAAGCAGAATGGGTGCAGAGCCCCACAAGGGGCTCGATCCCAGGACACAGATAATGACCTGAGTCAGAATAAAATATCAGACAACTAACCAACTGAGCAATCTAGGCACCCTATCTAAATTAAATACTGATGCAACTCATCAGTTGAAACTTAAAGGAAGAGCAGGGTTTGCAGATGAACAATCAAGATAAGGGTATTCCAGAGAGAAAGAAGCCTTATTTGCAAAAGCACTAAGTTTCAGAAAATCCTACGCAGTTCAGTATAGCTAAAAAATACAATTCTTGTGACATGCGGTAAAGAAGTAATAATAGGCTAGGTCAGGGAGGTTCTCATTTGCCATGTGAAAACTGGACTTTATCCTGTAAGAAACTTGGGACCTTTCTTAGACTTTAAAGAGGCCATTAGTTTACAAAGATTACCTTGTCAAATATGGAAAAACAGATGTGAGGGTGGGGACAATCTTTTAGAAGTATACCACAAAGAGCCAAGGTAATACAATTTATAATTTCTTCACTTAAGACACCTATACATGTTGTTTCCAGTAGAAGCTGATGACTTCAAATGACTGATGAAGTCATCCTGATGACTTCAGGAAAAATCCTGAAGAAGAAAATACAAGAAAATATGGGAATAACAAGAAAATACCTACCTGACATTTTGGATATCTCACAGACATTTCTAGCCTAAATGTCCAAAACCAAAGTCTTATTTCTCTACCAAACCCGTGTGCTCCTTGTGCAATCTCTCAGTAATAGTACAACCATGCAAGTTATTCAAACTGGCAACGTGGGTTCACTCTTGATTTCTCCCTCTCCTTTAGCCACCAAATTAAATCCATTCATTATTAATTATTCCTAAGGCATATCTCAAATGCATCCATTTCCTTCCAGGTCCACTGCCATCCCAAGCTACCACTGCTCTATTGGAATACTGCAATAGCTCCCAAATGGACTCCCTGACATTATCCTTAATATCAGTTGGTTTCCTTAAAGCACTTACTATAATTAGCAATTCCTTTTATCTATTTACTTGAATTTTGTCTTTTTCTCCTATTCGAATGCCTTCATAAAATCAAGGACCACTAACTGTCTTGTTTATCATTTTACTTCAGCATGCCAGCATCAGCCAGGTCAATCAACAATATTTACAGAACTACTACATATTTACTATAGGCCAGGCACTACTTTGTGTTTTATGTGTATGAAGTCATTTAAACCTCACAATAACCTGTGAGGTAGGTGTTCTATTATCTCAATTTTATAGATAAGAAAACTAAGGGACAGATTGTTAACTAATCTGCACAAGGTCACCCAACAAGTACATGGCAGAACCCAGAATCAAACCTAGGCAGCCTGGAGCCCATTTTCTTGATTATTAGCCAGTACTTCTCTTAGTAGGTGCTCAACAAATATTTCTTGACCAAATAAACAAATGAGAAGAACAGGCTTAGGGGAATGTTAAGTTTGAAGTACTCAGAGAATGAAGTACAGAGGGATAGTTATTATAACAAGCATGCAGAAGGGGCACCTCGGTGGCTTAGAGTCTGCCTTTGGCTCAGTTTATGATCCTGGAGTCCTAGGATCAAGCCCCGCATGAGGCTAACTGTTCAGGAAAGAGTCTGCGTCTCCCTCTCCCCACCGCCACCCCCCGGCCCCATCTCATGTTTTCTCCCTCTCTCTCTTTCAAATAAATACATAAATAAAATCTTTTTTTAAAAATAAACATGCAGAAGTCATCAGCTTCTACTGGAAACAACATGTAAAATGCAAGCCACTTTGTAATAAAAAGTGATCATATAATTTTTTAAAAATTGGAAATGCTCTTAAACTGTAAACTTTTTGATCTAATTCTGCAATATAAACATGTTTTTACAAAGCAGAGAGCCCCATTGAGTCTTGATTGTATCTGAAAATTCTGTATTACTAATATGAAATTAAATACTTGTCACTAAGCAATATTAAACTTATACTTTATTAAAATATAGATGTGCCAAGATGTACTTTTAATTTGACAGAATGGTACCAAAATCCACCTAAAAAAAATACAAGAAAATATGGGAACAATAAGAAAATACCTAAAAAGAAGAGTGGAACCACACTTTACCTACTTGATATCAAAACATCGTTTAAAGTTAGAGAAATTAAGATAATGTGTAGAGTTCCAGTCAAAGACAGAACAATGGAAAACAAACAAACAAACAAACAAAAAAAGAGTCCAAGCAAAATCAAGTACGTATAAATTGTAAAATTAAATGTAAGAACAAATTTTAAATTATATATACATATTTTTATTATCTAATTTATAAGCATCGCAAATGCTTTTCCAAGTATCACAAATAAACTAGAAACTATAAAAGAAAAAGACAGTTTCAAAAGTAAAATAATTAGAATTATTTCATGGAAAAATAGCATTCAAAGTTAAAAAGACAAATTTCAAAATGGGAGTCAAGGCTTACAAAATACACGAGAGTCAGAAAACCTAAGAAGTAATTCCTTTAAAATTATTAAGAGATTATCATAACCAATAACAAGCTACTTAAAAGAGATTAAACAATGGACACTACACATACAAAAAATCCTTAACATCAACAGAATTCAATTACAAACAAAATGAAGAATGACTTTTTGCAATCAGATTGGATGGAATAAAAGATGGGAAGTGGGTGCTCTCAAACACTGTTAGTAAGAAAGAAAATGGGCACAACCTTTCTGAAGAGCAATTCAGGAATTATAAAGTAATTGTGGTTAAATAACCTAATTCTAAAAAGTCAGATTTACAGGATAATCAAAAAAGCATATAAAGATTTTTTCACAAGAGCATTCTTTTTAAAAGTTAATAACTGACCCAACAATCCCACTTCTGGGCATATATCCAAAAGAAATGAACATAGGATCTTGAAGACATATGTGCACACCCATGTTGGCTGCAGCATTATTCACAATAGCTAAGAGATAGAAGCAATCTAAATGTCTATTGGCAGAGGAACGGATAAATAAAATATAATACACACACACACACAGGAATATTACTCAGCTTTGAAAAAGGAAATCTAGTCATACGCTACAATACTGTTGAACCTTGAGGATACAATGGTAAGTCAAATAAGCCAGTCAAAGAAGGACCAATACTGCATGAGTCCTCCAATACAAGATACCTCAAGTGGTTGAACTTTTAAAAAAAAGTAGAATGGTAGATTCCAAGGGTTGTGGGAAGGGAAAAAGAGGAGTTGTACAAAAAGTATAGTTTCAGTTTTACAAGATGAAAAAGTTCCATATATCTGTTTAATGACAAGGTACATACAGTTGACACTACTGTATTATACACTTAAAAATGGTTAAGATTATAAATTTTGTTTTTTACCACAAAGTTCATAAAAAAAATAATGTAAATATCCATCAAGTAGGACTTGATTGTTAGAGACATACAACAAAATACCAGAGAGCAATCAAAAATGTTAATTTTAAAATGATATTAATATATATCCAGTCATATCCACAGCCCATTGTTGAATTTAAAAAAAAAAAAGTTCACAAAAAAGGTAGTATGATAGCATTCATGCAAATGTCTATATCTATAATAGGTCTGTAAGGATATTCACCCAAATTTAATGGTATTATCTCTGGATAACAGTATTACAGATGACCTTTTTCATATTTTTCTTGTTTTTAAATACAATGAGTACATACTATTCAAATGACAGAGGATACATCAGAACTAGTGACTGCCACCATTTGTTCCAGATTTCTAGAATGGAATTTTACATTTCTCTCTCCTTATGTGTCTATAGCACATATCGGGGAATTAATAAATATTTGAGAGGCAAGATGAGTAGTGATTAACAGATCAGAAATAAGACAGATTTGGATATGAATCTCAGCTCCAAAATTTACTGATCAAGGCCTTAAAGTCTTCATGAACGTCACTTGAACACCAATTTCTTCAACTAAATGTCACATAACAATACTTGCAGATTGCCCACCCCACCCCACCCCCCGCCAAAAAACAATGTACTTAAAGCACTTAATATCATTCCTGGCTGAGGAAACACTCAATAAAATGATGGCCATATTTACTATTCCTTAACTTGAAGAACTCAGGACACAACAAAAACAAAAACTACACTGCAAAATTATACTGAAAATCCCAACTGCATTAAGAAAACAAGAGAGCTATATCGTACACCTGAAACTAATACTATATATGTTGAAAAACTTTAGTTAAAATAAAAAATTACTAAAAAAAGATAATTCTTTGACTATTGGTCCCACAACACTGATGCTTTACTGAACAAAAAAAAAAAAAAAAGGACTGATTATGGACCATTTTTGAGTACTAATCCTGTACCCTTCCGTAGCTTACCTCCTTCCAACCAGTCTTTAATAGTGTGTTTGTATACGAGGGAGTTGTTAGTTCAGAACTTCTAAGCCTATTTTTAGTCAAACAGATAACCTGAAGCCATACTCCAAGGACCAAAGCGGCTAAAAACATTAAAGACACCTTCCACAAATACATGGGTGCAATCTAATAGCAAGTCAAAAGATAAGAAAAATGGGACTCTCGGATAGAAGACTGGGGGTGGAGAATGGCATCCCGGACTTCGGAACTACCGCCATCCCATTTCACCCACTCTTTCTTAAAACACAATTACACGCCGTTCGACTTTCTCTCTTTCTCTCTCTCTCTCTTTCTCTCTCTCCAGAAACTGACTTGCCCGCCACGCCACTCCGAAAGCCACACCTGGTGTATTCGCTGCAGAATCTCCAACTCCCGCCACAGATTTGGCTTGCGTCCGCCCCAAGGCGGAAGTGACTTCAACGGGACACTCTGAAAGTAAGAGTTCAAATACCAGCAATCTAAAACCCATGCGGCGTTCTGAGAAAACTCTTCTCTGACTACCCCTCTCTTTTATGCCTCCGTCTTCTGTTAGGGTGGCGAAAATGATTCGCCACACACTTGCAACCGGTTCCCCGCCCCAAACTGCAAATCATTTAAGTCTTTTCTCTCTCATTGGCCAACGAAGTGCCATGGGTATCTCACAGGAACTACAATTCCCGTCAGGCCCCACAGGAAGAAAAAGTGGGCAAGGACAGAGGCTGGGGCAAAGCAGATTGGGAAATGTAGTCCCCTGCAGGCCGAACCGAGCAATAACCCCGCCTTCCCCCGCTGAAGCTGGAGAAACCAGGTGTTCGGCTTAGAACCCGTTACCGCTAAAGGGAGGAGCCAAGCCCTTAAGCAGCATTCCTCACTTCCCGCCACATGGAGAATTAAAAATGTTCATTAACTCCAAGAAAGCTCTATAAATAACCCCTGAAGAAGTATGGTTGTCTTTCCAATATTTCCAGGTCATTAAAAACTCCACAGAACTCCTCCACCTCAGGTTCCCAACTCGTGGGAAAAGGTGCCTTTTTTACAAGTGGGCAAAATGGCTGTCCTGTTAGTTTTCCCATTGGTTGTCCTTTGCGTCGTTCAAGGGCGGTTACTTATAACCGATTGGTTCTTTTTCCCTTGAGGGTGGAGGAAGACTTGGCACCGCTCTGCCGCGGCCCAGGAGGAGATAAAGGGGTGGAGAGAAGGCAGTTTGTTCAGGTCTGATTGGATGATCCTCATGTCACTCGGAGGATGTATAACCTATGATTTGTGAACTGACCCTCAAAGAAAACGAAGAGGCGGGGCTAGTGCGTGGTGGGAAGGGGCGGGATTCTGCCAGCCGCGGCTGCCGCTGGAGCCGGTGTCCGGGCTGGTGATGGGGTTAATTCCCTTTCGTAAGACTCTTACTTGCACCCACCCAGCCCCGCCGTCGCCCCGCCGCGCCGCGCTCCAGCCGCCGCCTCCTCCTCCTCCTCCTCAGTAACGCGGGTAAGAGATGCCCTCCCCTCCCCCCCTCCAGCTCCCCGGGAATAACGCGCCTCGCTCCCCTCCCCCGCCCGCCAACCGGTAGCGCTAACGGAGAAGGAGGCAGGCAGGGGAAAGATGTGTATGAGAAGGTGGCCTTCCCCGCCGAACCATCGGCGCTCCAGCCAGGCCCCCGCTGAGGTGCTGCTGCTGCCAGCCCGCCGGGAGGTCGGCTTCCGAGGGAGCCCGGCTCGCCTGGCCCGCCGCAGCCGCTGCAGCTGCATCCACTACCTTGTGCCCACCGCCCCCACCCGGGGGCCATGTGAAAAGCAAACCCCTCGAGGCCTAGCGGAGGAGGCAGGGGAAAGGTTCCCGAGTCCCTGCCATGGCTGCTGCTTGCTGCTTTTGCAGCCCCAGGGACTCGGGAACCAGCCACAGCAGGCCTGCCAGGAGCGGGTGCCGTGCGTGGTTCTGCTCTCTCGGGTGGCTGGCGCCGGTGCCTCGGGCTCCCCGGCCCACCCCACGCCTCGGCCCCCCGCATTGCCCCGGGAGAATTTTTAGAAAGGAAATAAGGCGTTCCAACCGGTTGGTGAAATGTAGGCATATCTTGCCTGTTGTACCAGAAAAAGTACAATGGGATTATTGAAAAGAAAGTTGAATGACTGTCAGTGCCACGGACCCCAGGGGTCAGATTTACACGTCTTATGGTTGAGCCTTAGGCTCAAACCTGTGTTTTGAAGTTTTTTTTGTTCTCTTTTTTTTTGTTACTAGGTGCAGAGGAGAGTGCCTCTCTTTTTGAGCTTTCTTTTATGTAGGAACAAATTGTTGAGGCTATCTTGTCCGGTGTGTAATTGTCCTGGATAGCAAGTTAAGTAAAAGTAAGGCTTAGTAAATAGCAGATGATTTTTCTTATATGATGTCCCAGGAAATAAGTGTATATAGATCTAAGTATCCATGGTTGTAGTTTGCATAATTGTAATTCTGAAAAAACCCTTTGCTATTAGCTTAGATGTCATTGATTACAAGAACTTTTGAGTAATTAGAAGGTGGTTAAAGTCTAACTGGAAGCTAACTGAATTGTAATATTTGAAAGAGTAAGATCTATGTAATATTTAATATAGTCGGTTACCAGTGTACCTAGAGTAGCTGGACATACCTCAACTTAATAAAATTTGGCATATTTGAGAACGAATGTTTTTTCCTCACACAGTGATTAGGTGCTCATCTTTTCACACCTTGTGGGGTTGGATTTTGGGTTTTTTGTTTTTGTTTTTGTTTTTTGTTTTGTTTTGGCATAGGTATGTCCTTAAATAATGGATTCTGTACTTTGTAGTAAACATGACCATATCAAAGGTAAAGTTTTAGGCCCACTTCTGAGGCTTAACTTGTTACTGGTGCAAACTTGGGTTCTGAAGAAATAATCAGTTTGACTATGTGTTAGACCATTTCTTCAGGGTCTAAGGAGACCCTGTTGCCTTAATGATCTTACATATTTCCATAGCTCATACACTTGCATACAGAATTACATAGATCCTAGATTCAGGATCTGGAAGAAATGTCAGTGTGTGCTTAAAAAAAAAAAAAAAAGAAACATAACCCTGAAAGTTAAGTTTGCTCAGCTCCCTACAAAGCACTGATATGTACATATATATATATATTTTTTCATGTATCAGCATTTTCTAAAACTTGTTGGTTGATATAGAATTGATATTTTCAGATCTCATATACTTTATATACAGAAAAGGCTGATGAATAGGAGGCTTTTACATTGTCTTATTAGCTTACATTGTCTTATTTACATTATTTTACATTGTCTTATTACACTGTGAGCCTCAGTCTCAGGTATAAAATTGGGATGATAGCACTTAACACTTAGAGTTGTGAGGATTAGAGATGAAGTGTATAAAGCTCCTACTATTGTGTTTAATGCATAGTATGCATTATTAAATATTAACTTAATGCATCTTAAGAGAATGAGTTTATTTACATGCACATGTTGCAGCCTCAGAACTTGCTTTTTTATGGTAGAGGAGTACTATGGGAGTTTTCATTTATATAGGGACTTAAATTCCTGCAGTTTACCGCTAGCCATTTTCAAAGTAAAAGGTATGTGACAAACTGGAAATCAGATACTGAAGAGTTGTTGATTTTATAGAAGATTTTTTAATTTTTGTGTTAAAATCCCTTTGTTTAAAATATATTTCAGATGAATTATTTGGAATAAAAGGAAATTGGAATAAAAGTAAATTGTTGTAATGATAAATTATTGTAAAATCTTTTGAATTTTAGTTAGCTGATAGGTGTTTCAAGGTTTATATTGTTTGCAATCCATATTTACTGTGCTATCAGGATACTGACAGGCAACTCTTTAATACAGAGTTAAGATTAAGTGAGTCATTTGAATTCATAATGGCCATAGGCCGACTGCAGTTTTGTTGCTGTTTTTAATTCTCAGTATATATCAGTACTTGAGTTTTTCTTTTCTATGAAACAACATCCCAGACACACTGTTCCTTTCTTTTTTCAGGCACTTTGGAAAATGTATTGGTCTTCACACATAATAGTGTCTTTTCAGTTTGTCCTAGTAGACAAATTAAAGTTTAACATGAAAAGTTTTATTACAAAGTCTCCTGACAGTAAGGCCTGGCCAGGGTTCAAGGCAGCTGTACCTTATGTTGAATGGTGAATGAACCTAGTACAATTGGATGCTCTTTTGGGGAGCGTTACGTGGCAGCAGCAGAATATTTTATAAAATTGAAATAAACTTTTTCAAAAATTATGCAGAAAAAATGCACTGCCGGGCCTTTCCGAATAATAAAAGAGATTTTCTAGTACTGGCACTTTAGCATACCTAATTATGCACATTTAAGTTAATGTTAATTTTTAATTCTGTAGAAACAGAGAAACCCTGAGAGTTGATAAAGATTTTATTTTCTCCCTTCTTGAAAATGTTACAGTAATAAGCACTTAAGACTTGATGGGTTTATAATACATTGTTGCTATTTGAATTAGAAAACTTCACTATTAACACTTCCATGATCTTTTGTAAATACTCTGACAGTCTGTGTGTCAGAGTTGTGGTTACAGATAGCAGTCAGTTTTTCAAATGGCTCTTGTAGCTCCAAATCATAGACTCTATTTCTTTGTAGTCACACCTGTATGCATTGATGATAACTTATTATTTATAATTTAAGATAACTAAGATACATAAGGAGCCTGTCAGTTTTGTCTTAGTGTAATAGAATATTTTCTTAAAAAGGTAAAATAGTCTTGCATCTGATCCTGTGAAGTCTCATAATGTTTATTAGTGATACAGACATGTGCAAAGAATCAAATCATAAAATCAAACAAAATTTTATTAAGTTAACTTTGCTTTCCAAATAAGGATACGTTATATAAATTAAGCAAATTTGTTTGTACCTGTTAGGATGTAAGCATGTGTATCTTTTCCAGAATTTAATTCAATTAGTCATTGGGTGGTGGTTGAAACAAGAGATGAGTTATTTAATCCTGGCTTGAATCTAGTTCTGTGTCTTATTTTCCAAAAGTTTGGTGTTCTCTCATATTTTATCCTTGAAAATTTTACCTCTTCTTACCTTCTTAGTCTCTACATGTGCCCATTAACTTAAATTTTCCCCCCATGGTTTTGAAAGCCTGTACTTATGATCTTTGTTTTTCTCTTTGTCTTCTGAATTGTAGATTTGTAACTTTAAAAAGAAAAAAAAAACAATTTCTACCTGTAAGCCCACTTCTCTTGGGCCTTCTTATTTCATAAATACTAAACCATATAGCATGTTTAAATGATTATTCTTATTGCGAGCTTGACTAGTGTTTTCATCTATAACTCCCTAAAAGTACTTTCTCTCAAAAAGAAATTAAGTATGGAAAGTGTTACATATGTTGTTGTTCTTGACCTTTCTTCTTGGAGGGTGTAATTTGATATCGTCTTGCCAAAGAGTTTAAAGTACTATGATTTGACTTCTCCCAACTTTAGATTTATCAATGATACAAAAATTAGTTTTGTGAGCTAGTTGTACAGTTAACTTCACTAACCTTTCTTCTGCTTGAAAGAAATTCCATAACCGGTATATCACCTTAAAGTCTTGAGTTGGAAGTTTAACTGCAGATTTACCTTGATGCCTTGCTTCTCAGTAGAGGGAGAAGCTATGGAATTACAAAAGAGAGGTCTAATGTTGTGGGGATAAAACTGTAAATGTATGCAAAGCAAGGACTTAAATGAACACAAGGCCCTCATTTTTAAAGTGCTCTTGGGACAGATGCTTATTACAGAATTGCTATGTTTAAAAAATAGTATCTTTTTGCTGGAAACAGCCCAAATCCCTTCCTTGAGCGAATGTTTAAACCATTCTGTATCCATACCATGGACTACTATGCAGCAATAAAAAGGAAGAAAACATTGATAAAGCAACTTATGTGGATCTTAAAGTAATACACCAAATGAAAAAAAAAAACCAATTTTAAAATGGGAGAACCCTGTGGTCTCATTTATATAACATTCTCAAAATGGCAAATTATGAGCTAGAGCACAGATTAGTGGTTTCCAGGCATTAGAGATGGGATTTGAGAAAGCAGGATGGTTGTAACTAGAGAGGGGTAGTATGAGGGATCTTTGTAGTACTGGAACGTTTCTGTATCTTGATTGTATGGTGGTTCCCTAAATCTACATTGCATAGAAACACAGACAAATGGGGCTCTTAGGTGGCTCTTTTGATTAAGTGTCTGCCTCTAGATTTTGGCTCAGGTCATGAACTCAGGGTGGTAAGATGGAGCCTCGAGTCAGGCTCTGCACTGGGCATGGAACCTCCTTAAGATTCTCCCTCTGCTTCTCCACCCCATTCACGCATGAGCACTTGTGCATGAGCACTTTCTCTTGCTCTCTAAGAAAAAGGAAAAGAAAAACAGACAAATGGGTATGTGTAAAACTGGCAAACTCTGAATAAGGTCGTATATCAATGCCAATCCCTGCTTTTGATGCTGAACTATATTTACATTGTCATTGGGGGAAATTGAGTGACGAGTACATGGGAGCTTTCTATACTATTTTTGCAACTGCCTATGAATGTATAATTATTTGAAAAATAGAAAGTTAAGCATAAAAACTCTGATACTTATATATATGTTCCTGTATAGTATTGAAAAGTATAATTTTAAGCAAATACCTTCAATATACCATCATACATTTTATATTGTTCATTTGTGTTAGTTTTACCAAGTTCACCTGCATCTGAAACACAACAAAAATAGCTCTACATCAAACATATCCAAGGTGCAATTTCTGTTTTCATTTTATAAGCCTTGTTTCCCCTAAATGCCAATTCTTTCATCATTCTCCTTTTATAAAGGCTTGCTGCCCTTTCACTTTTCAACCTTTTCTTGTATAAACTAAAAAGAATCTGACATTAGTTATCTATATTGTTCCATTTTCCAGTTGCAATAGAAGGATTTTTATCAAAAAAAAAAACAAAAAAAACAAAAAAAACAAAAAAAAAAAAAAGAAGGATTTTTATCAAGAGGTGATACATTCATTATTTGACCAGATATTTATATATTAAACCTATTGATTATCTGTAAGATAAAATAAAAGATGTTATCTTCTTGTAAAGACATACAGAACCAGCAAATAAGAAATCATTTGGGGAAAGAAAGTGATATAAGTGCTTGTTAAATTACTCTAATTACTGTATGACCCTACACTTTTTTTTAATACAAAAGTACTAAATGTTCTAAACCAATTGGAGAGTAATGTAAAGAGGTCAAAACTAAAAGTGTAGACCACCAACTTGGGGAGGATACTTCTTTGTGATACAGATGACCTAGATCCATTTGGGGTTAATTTTTGTGTATGGTATGAGGTAGGAGGTCCAAATTCATTTTTTTACATCAGGATATCATTTTTATCTCCACACCATTTGTTGAAAACACTGTTCTTTCCCTATTGAATTGTCTTGGCTCTTTTGTGGACCATAAATGTAAGAGGTTATTTCTCAACTCTAAATTCTATTACATTGATTTATAGGTCTGTCACTAGACCGGTAGTACCACACTGTTTGATTATGTAACTTTGTAACAAGTTTTAAAATTGGGGCTTGTGAGACCTCCAACTTTGCTCTTTTTCAGGATTGTTTTGGCTATTCTGAGTCCCTTTGATTTCTTTATGTAGTTTAAGATCAGCTTGCCAGAAAGCCAGCTTGAATTTTTTTTTTCTTTTTAAACATTTTGTGTATTTATTTGTCAGTTAGAGAGAGAAAGAGCAAGTGCACAGGCAGACAGAGTGGCAGAGGGAGAAGCAGGCTCCCCGCTGAGCAAGGAGCCCAATGTGGGACTCTATCCCAGGTGGGATCATGACCTGAGCCGAAGGCAGCCGCTTAACCAACTGAGCCACCCAGGCGTCCCTGATAGAGATTGTGTCAAACACGTAGGTCAGTTTTGCAATTTGGGAAGTATTACCATATTCAACAGTATTATATGAGAGAATTTCTTTAACATGTAATGATTCATTTAAAAAGAATAATAAACTCATTGCATGTTAATATAAATACTACATTTTTATGAAAATGACTGCAGAATTTAAAAATAGCAAGAATGGGATTGTTTTATGTTTACAGTTCTTCTTAATATCTGACTTATCAGAAGATAGCTGGTTTTTATGCATTCACTCTGCTTGGACATTTGATTTTGGTTGAAATAAGAAGACAATTTGGCCACATACAAATAAATATTCAGAAGAAAAGTAAGGGACCTCATGGACCCTTTGAAAGAATCTTGATCGGCAGTGGTCCTTGAACCACACTTTGAAAACAGCTTCTCCAGTGGAAAGCAATATGTTTGGAAACTCAAAGATTTGATTAAATATCACAAGTCTGCCACTCAACAACTGATGTGATTTTTGAGCAAGTAACTTAGCCTTTCCATCTGTTTCTTCATCTGTATAATCGAGATAATGACACCATACTTTGAAGGGAGGGAACAAGATCATATATGTAAAGTTTGGGATATACAGAAACCACCAAAGAATTGATTCTTGTTCTGTTTCATTTATACTTGTCCACCTCTGTCTATTGTATGGGATTAGCTAATTTTTTTCCACTGAATATTTACATACCACAGAGTGGTTGTAACCTTTATGTAAATTTGGTTCATTGTAGTGGTTATTCATATAGTCTTTTATTATTCCTTTTAGCTACAAATCATGTTGAGAAGGAAAGAGAAGGGTCCACAAAAAAAGTAAAAAAATTTATCAGAAATGAGGGAGTAAAATTGATGCCTCCTTTAAGACCATTTGTCCCTCACTCCAGTCCTGCTACTAATGTAGAATGAAGGAAACTACAAAAAAAAAACCCTCTGCCTTAAATTAAAGAGTGGTTCTTTAACATGTATTTTCCCTGTTATAATTAATAAAATTGAAGTATAAATGACCCCAAATCTTTAATGATTCTATAATGCTTGACCAAATCATACATGATGTTCTAAAAAGATAAAACAAAAAACCCAACTCTTGCCACTTAAACTCTATATCATTAGAGTAGTAGGTATAACTTTGCATTTCTCTGAAAAGCTAAATAAAGTGAAATGATTTTTTATAGGACATGGAAAGTGTAGATTCATTCAGCAAGTATTTTTTGAAAACTTACTTTGGACCCTCTACTGGTTTTGCAAAACAGATAATGCCCTTGCCCTCCTAGATCTCATTTTCTTGTGGGTGAGACAAAGAAATGAAATATATATAAAATATAATGTCAGATAGAAATGTAGAAATTATTGCAGTGAAAGCAAAAGCAGTTTGAGAGCTTAAGGATTGACAGAACGAAATAATAGTGTCTCTTTAAGACAGGGTGACCAGGGAAGACCTCTTGATATTTGAGCAAACTCTTGAATGAAGTAAGGGAACAAGCTATGAGATTCGTAAGGGAAGAACATTCCATGTAGAAGGTACAAAGTACAAAGGCCATGAAATGGAGGAGATGGAGATGGAACTTATACTTGTTACTGATGTTCAGCAGTGATGTCCTGAAGACAGAGTTTAAAGGAAGAAGTACATTTTTTTTAAGATTTTATTTATTTATTTGACAGACGGAGATCACAGAGAAGCAGGCAGAGAGAGAGGAGGAAGCAGGCTCCCTGCTCAGCAGGGAGCCGGATGCGGGGCTTGATCCCAGAACCCTGTGATCATGACCTGTGCCAAAGGGAGAGGCTTTAACCCACTGAGCCACCCAGGCGCCCCAAGGAAGAAGTATATTAAGAGCACTTTGAGCTCTGCAGCTGTTAGCTGTACATATTTTGAGCCAAACAAATCATCTCCACTGTAGAGCCTCTTAATCCTAAATGTACTGGATTTTAAGGGACATTTATAAAGTCTAAGCCCAAATCTTTCATCTTCACTTATCAAGGATTTCTTGTCTTTTTAGTGCTAAACCAAAAGATTCAATAGTTTTTCTTAAAAGTAGCTGCATTTACGTAGAGCAGTATGGCCATCTTTGTGTAGGAATGTGAGAATTCATCTGGTCCAACCTCAGTAGTTCTCAAGGATCAGTCCAGTGGCAGTCACCTGGGCAGCTTGTCCTAAAGTTGTCTGCTTTTCACTTCCTTTCTTCTTCCAGGGTATATTAGAATGAGAACAAGGGAAGAGAACTGCCTGGCTTCTGCCTTCCAAGTGAGCTGTGGTGGAAATCTGATAGGACAGAGAAATCAGGCAGTCATTTAGCCTTTGCTTGAACTGTTCTTGTGGCGGGAGTACATTTCGAAGGGACTTCTTGTCTGTACTTTATATTTCTTTGTTTCAGCATCTTCAGGTTTATAGTCATAGAGATATATACATATATACAGATGTGTACATATCAGTGAGATTTGTATGTTTATATTTGTACATTTTCTGGTTGCCATATTACATTACATACACGCATTTTATATATATATATATATATATATATATCTTTTTTTTTTTTTTTGATGTATGGAGGAAAGGCATAGGAGGAGAGAAGATCTAGTTGAAGGAGACCATAATTGAAATGTTAATCATAATCATAAAGGTGGATCAATATCCATGTCAAAAAAAAACCCGGGAAAAGAGTAGTGCCCCCAGAGAGTAGAAACTAAGGTGTGGGTAAGGATGGGAGACTTCACCTGCCCAGGTATAAGACCCTCCTGCTTGGCCTACTTGTCCAAATAAGGGAGGGGAAAGGAAAAGTAACCCCATAAATGTCCCCAGTAGGTATGTGTCTCCCCATTTCACTTGCCCCTGGGTATTTAGCACCCTCCTTAGACTTAACCAGGTTAAATTCCATATTATTACTGACTGAGGGACTCCATCTAGTCCTCAAAGTGCATTAGATCTTGTCATAGAACCAGGAAGCTAGACCATAATGATACCACTTCCGGTTTTAGGTTTTTATATTAAACAAGGTGGTATAATCACAGGAAAGAAGTGTTTTGAAGGAAAGTTTTAAAAACAAATTTTAAATCATTTTGATAAGTTGACCTGAAAAATATGTTCAGAATTGTTTTGTTTTGTTTTTAAACTCAGGTGATTTTGCAAACCTGTGTGTCTTTTGAAGTCAGAAATATTTCATTAAAAAAGGAAAAAAATTTAAAGATATTTTGTGTTATTTAATAAATGCAACAGATTGTTTTACTTTTTGACTGGGATAAAAACTGAATCAGTTTAAAGCTTCCTTAAATGAGCTTTAAAATGAACGTTTTGGAAAGTTTGTACTTTTTTTTAAATTAACATATCGTGTATTTTTTGCTTCAGGGGTATGGGTCTGTGAATCACCAGTCTTACACAATTCACAGCACTCGCCATAGCACATACCCTCCCCAATATCTATAACCCACCACCGTATCCCAGTACCCCCACCCCCCAGCAACCCTCAGTTTGTTTTCTGAGATTGAGTCTCTTATGGTTTGTCTCCCTCCCAAAAGTTTGTACTTTTTGAAAGCTTTTTAAAAAATCAAAACAGTACACTGCACATAAAAATCAAATAGTACAGTGGATCTGTAATTGATTATCATTCCCTTATCCACTTTTACTACATGGATTCAGAAGTTTCTTGAAGAGAGCTAGAATGTTCTTAGCACCAAAAATCAAATGCATTCTTCTTTATGCTCCCATTGGTTTATCAGAGTCATGTCACATTGTTTTCTTACACTGGAAGCATGGATTTTCTGTAATTTTTAAAAATGTATCCTGGAGGGACGCCTGGGTGGCTCAGTTGGTTAAGCCACTGCCTTCGGCTCAGGTCATGATCCTGGGGTCCTGGGATCGAGTCCCGCATCGGGCTCCTTGCTCGGCAGGGAGCCTGCTTCCTCCTCTCTCTCTGCCTGCCTCTCTGCCTGCTTGTGTATACCCTCTCTCTCTGACAAATAAATAAAAAATCTTAAAAAAAAAAAAATGTATCCTGGAGTTTCTAATTGTCTTTTTTTTCTGATTGACAAGCAATAATGTACCATCAGCATATCCTCAAAGTTTTTCAGTCTCTGTTTCATGGAGACCTCTTTACCTAAGGGATTTTCTCTTCAATTCTTGGTTTTTGTTTTTTTTTTTCCCATTTTATTTATTTTTTTCAGCATAACAGTATTCATTGTTTTTGCACAACACCCAGTGCTCCATGCAAAACGTGCCCTCCCTATTATCCACCACCTGTTCCCCCAGCCTCCCACCCCTGACCCTTCAAAACCCTCAGGTTGTTTTTCAGAGTCCATAGTCTCTTATGGTTCGCCTCCCCTCCCCAATGTCCATAGCCCCCTCCCCCTCTCCCAATCCCACCTCCCCCCAGCAACCCCCAGTTTGTTTTGTGAGATTAAGAGTCATTTATGGTTTTTGCCCTCATCCTGGGACTTCCCTTCTGCCATTTGAGGTTGAGTCAACTGTTTGCTGGCTTCTGTGGATCCATCCTCTCTCTTGGTTTTTATACCCTTTTTGCTAGATTATAGCCCAAGATATTTTCCTTAAAAAGGTTGCTTGAGAAGTAAGTCTTTTCTGATTTGAGACACCTGAAGTCTTTATTCTGCCATCACACCTGCTGGAGGGCATAAAGTGCTAACTTCAGTCATTTGCCCATTGTACTAGTACGTCACGGCTGTCTTCTAGCATCTGTGTTACTTTCGAGAAATCTGCTGAAATTTTCCAAGCACATACCAAATTTGGTAGATGACTCATTTTTACAGTTATTAACATTTTGCTCTGTTTGCTTTACTATATATCAATCCATCTCATTTTTTTGACACATTTCAAAATAAATTCAGGAATCAGTATACGTCAGTCCTGAACACTTTGGCATGCATGTAATTAACTAGAGTTCAGTATTTGATTATGTTTTTACGGGTAAATACACATTCAGAAAATGCATAAATCAGGAACTTACAATTCAGTGAATTTTGTATACATAGACTTGTGTCAAGGTATAGAACATTACCATCACGCTAATAAACAACAACCAAAAGTTTTGATTCTTTTTCATCATATATTTTCCTGTGCTAGGGACTTTCATAAATGGAATCATACAATATGTGCTCTTTTGTGTAAGGCTTCTTTTTTTAACTCAGCATGTTTTTCACATTTATCCATGTTGTTGCATGTGTGAATAGTTGCTCTTTTACTACAGAATAGTATTTTGTTGTATAAATATGCCATTCGTTTTTCTATTCTGTCGATTGCCACCTATGTGCTGTTTCTGCTTTTTATCATAAATAAAAAACTCTTTGACTTGCAAGAGTATTGGAGAATAAGTTTTAAATATTCAAATGAGAAACACCTGCTAACATGCAGCATACAGCACAAAAATCCATTTGTTTATTTCTTTCTTCCTTTCATTTCCTAAATCTTGAGTTTTTGTTAATACAAAATGAAGTCGCAACTTAGCTGAGAATATTGGCATGGTTTTTTATTTCTTGCTATACAAAGAGGAAGTAGGAAGATTATTTAAAATCATCCCATTTTTAAAAAAAAATAATCTCTAACACCCGGCATGGGGCTTAAACTCACAAACCCAAGATGAAGAGTCACATGCTCTACTGATTGAGCCAGCCAGGAACCCCATAAAGTCACCCCATTTTTTTAAAGTTTTGAACATTTTTATTGAAATTTTAGGATTAACCTGTTTCCTAGTCCATTGACTGATTTTAGGTAATTGGGTGTTTAAATTCTTTCCTAGAAGTTAGCATTTCAGCACAAAGTCATTGAATTTTAGAAGTAGATGTTTTTTTAAAGAATATATTAATTTGACATTAACTTTTTTTTTAAGATTTTATTTATTTATTTGACAGAGATCACAAGCAGGCAGAGAAGCAGGCAGAGAGGGGGAGAGAGAGGAGAAAGCAGGCTCCCTGCTAAGCAGAGAGCCCAATGTGGGGCTCCATCCCAGGACCCTGGGATCATGATGAGAGCCGAAGGCGGAGGCTTTAACCCACTGAACCACCCAGGTGCCCCTTATTTGATATTAACTTTTATATTAATCACCCTTAATCTAGAGAGGCATGACCTTTTGAGTTATATTTTGTGTCTACCATGCAGGAGTACTGTGTATTTTTCTTTTTCTAATAAAGATTGTCAATTCTACTAGTAATTGTAGATTTTAAGATCATGACCTAGAGGGTCCTTTCTACCTTTAAAGTTTTGTTAATTTCTGTGTTAAATTAAGAATGAAATTTTCTGGTTGCCATGTTACATTACACAAAAGGGTTATTCTGGTGTAATGTTCCAGTGTACACATTCCATGGCTTTTTGTGAGTGTTAGTGTTATGGCTAATGACTGCTAATTTTGAAATTAAATTAAAACAAAAAGAGAGTAGTGTCTTTTGTAGTCTAGTTTTCAGGCTGTGTTTGTGGCGTAGGAAATTTATTTTGTGGCCTTTCTGAAAACTACATGCAGATGCTACACAGCATTTCAGTAGCATTTACCTTACCACTGAAACGGAATACCCAATAATAAAATAGGCAAAAGTTTTAAGAGGATTGATTTATAAATGTTAAATACTGCTTGTGTGTACTTGGACTTTATTGGCATTTAACACCTATACTTTAATTTTAGAAAGGACTTATTCATTTTTTCTCATGTCATTTTCTCTTGGTTTATGTGCCATTTGTGAAAATGCTTAAAGAAATGCTGGTACTCGGATAAGGGATAATTGATGTTCTTGTTTGTGAAAGTTCCACTAAGATCACAGAAATGACTACTAAATAAATTGCTTCTGTCTTTGAAGACATAACCTCAAGAAGCTCATGACTTAGTGGAAATCCATTAGAGTCAAAATTTCCATATTTTAAATGTCTTCCATATTATAAATGTAGCTTCCGTTTCCTTGTCTTCATTTCTCCTCCACTTACTTGTTCTCTTCTTTCCCCTTGTCTTTGGTCGCATTTACTTAAAGATAGGACGGGATGCATGAGCTATGATAAAGGAGGAGCAGGGGGCACCTGGCCAGCTCAGTTACTGGAGCATGCCATTCTTGATCTTGGGATTGTAAGTTTGAGCCCCACAGTTGATGTAGAGATTACTTACAAATGAAATCTTTAAAAAAAAAAAAAAGAAAGGACAAGAGTCTCAATCAGTGGTCTTTTTTAATTAAATATATGTAGTATCAAGGATCACATAGGGTTTAACTTTCTAAATGCACAACAGAAAACCCAGTGAAACTTGGTGGTTAGGTAATTGAATAGCTTTTATGTATCCTATCATAAAATCCTGTCATAAAGAATATAGGCATTCTAGGGGCACCTGGGTGGCTCAGTCAAGTAAGTGTCTGCCTTCGGCTCAGATCATGGTCCCAGGTCCTGTGATGGAGCCCTATGTTTAGGGGTTTTCTGCTCAGCGTGGAGTCTGCTTCTTCCTCTCCCTCTGCCCTTCCCCCTACTTGTGCTCTCTCTTGCTCTCTCTCAAATAAATTAAATCTTTAATTAAAAAAGAATACAAGCATTCTTGTCTTGATCTCATTTCTCTCACAGCTCTTCACCTGGCATCCTATGCTTCAAAGACACTAAATTAATGGCCCAGCCAAGACTTCATCACACTTCTCTAAACTGCAAGTCCAACTTTATACTGTACCAAGTATAAAGAAATTAATCAGGTCAATTAATATGCTTTTTTGTAGCCCCAGAACTTAATGGAGGCAAATTTATTGGAGAATATTTAAAGATAGTTAGCTTGTCATACTACAGTCAAACTCCATACTTTATTCATCTGTAAGTTATAGTGTTACTTACTTAAAACTAATTACTTATTGTACTTAGAGGACCTTCCCTCTTGACTCAAATGCTAGTATTTATGACTACTTTATAACTGAACCTGAGCTACTCAGAGTGGGCTAATTAAGAAATTTCACAGTTAGTGTACATCGTACATTATAGCCCATACAAGAGTTGGCTTGAGTTTCTGGCTAAAGGAAATATGATGAGGCAAGAGTTAGGTTGGGATGCAGATGAATTCCTAACTTTCCGGCTATTTCTTAACTAATTTCTTAATTATATGTGATTGGTGGTATAGGGTGATCAACGAAATGTGAATGGCCCAGTGTAAGACCCTCCACAAATAAGTAGTGCATATCACTTGCTTTATACTGAGTCAAATGTGTTTGCTTTCATCTTAAAAACAGACCTAGAGAACCACTAACCTACTTTTAGTCTTTATAGATTTGCCTCTTCCAGATATCTTATATCCATGAAATCATACAGTATGCCATTTTTTGTGACTATTTTTCACTTAAGCGTAGTCTTTAAGAATCATCTATATTGTAGCATGAATCAGTGCTTCTTTCCTTTTTTGTGTTTGAATAATACACCACTGTATGGATATACCACAATTTTTTAATCCATCAGTTGAGGACCATTTGAGTTGTTTCTATTTCTTGGCAATTACTAATAATGCTCCTGTGAAAATTCTTGTGTAAGTTTTGTGTGGATATATGTTTTCATTTCCCTTTGGTATATACCTAGGAGTAAAATTGCTGGGTCATGCAGTAACTCCATGTTTAGCCATCTGAAGAAATGATAAACCGTTTTCCAGAGTAGCTGCATTCCCAGCAGCAGTGTAAAGGGCTGGCAGTCTCCCCATATTCCCCAGTGCTGTCATTGTCAGTCTTTAATTTTCTTGGGTGTGCAGTTAGATCTTGTTGTGGTTCTGATCGCCATTTCACTAATGATTAAAATGTTGAACATCTTTTCATGTACTTATTATTGGTTAATGTTGATTTTATGTAGACCTTGATATCTAAACGTTTGTGTAGCTTTTATGCACTCTACAATTACTCAGTATTTAGGCTCTGTGTTCCACTTAAAATGCCAGTGTATATATGAACACATTTAAGGTCCTAGTTAGTTCTATGTCCTGTTGGAGAATTGGAGAGATACTGTTTCATCTGTTTTTCCAAACTTACCTGATATATATAGGAGAGTCACCACTTTGCCTAGGAGGACAGTCCCAGTTAACCATTAATTGAATTGCTTTGTTGTGGCATAATTATAAAAGTGCCCTCTTTCACTTTGAAGTGCCCTGATTTGAACAATAAATTACATGGCCATCCTACTGACATTAACCTGGAGTATTTAAATACACATTTGCTACCTACTAGATCAGAATCTCCAAGAAAAGTGCCTGGAAGTAATGTTTTCAGCAACTTCAAGGTCAAGCACATTTATATTATTCAAGCAGAATGCTGGTGTTACTCTGTGACCCAAAACCCATTATCATTGTTTTAGTGGGACAATGAGTTCCAAGTTAAAATTGGAGAGAAATAATTTTATTTGATGAGCTAGTACCATCTTTCTCCTTAAAGTAATGATAGAGGTGGAATATTTCATAACACACATGTTGGACAGGCTCTTAGGAGGAAAGAGTATGGGGAAGTAAAGGGAAATAAATTTCTAGAAGTAGGGTGGTCTCAGGATGGAAGCAGTGAGCAAAACTGAGCCTCTGGGTAATATCTCCCTTGAAGTTGGATGAGAGTAGAGGAGAGATTAAGGAAGATGTTCTTCAGACCTGAGAACTGGGAGAATTAATGGCAGGGGTGTGGAAGAAGTTCTTTCATATCCTGAGGCTAGGTTACAGAAGAAAGTATATGGTACTATTGATTTTTATATATTTGGGGGTCAGTAAGATTTGAGAATATCTGTACATATGGTCCTTTGTAAGTCAGGCACTTGTAAAAGACTGTATTTTTACACAAGTGTCAGAGATGCCCATCCATGTTTGTAAAGATTTTTTTGTTTGCTAATTGTATAAATGTCTTTAAGATGAAAGCAAACACATATGACTCAATATAAAGCAAGTGATATACACTAATTATTCTTGGAGGGTCTTATACTGGGCCATTCACATTTGGTCATTTGGTTTATCACTCTTTACCACCAGTGGCACATAATTAAGAAATAGTTAAGAAATGGCTGGAAAATTAGGAATTTATCTGTATCCCAACATAACTGTTGCCTCATGATATTTCCATTAGCCAGAAACTCAAGCCAACTTTTTTTTTTTTTAAGATTTTATATATTTATTTGACAGAGAAAGAAATCACAATGAGGCAGAGAGGTAGACAGAGAGAGAGGGGAAGCAGGTTCCATGCTGAGCAGAGAGCCCAATGTGGGGTCTATCCCAGGACCCTGAGATCATGACCTGAGCCAAAGGCAGAGGCTTAACCCACTGAGCCACCCAGGCGCCCCTCAAGCCAACTCTTGTATGGGTTATAATACCAAGTAACACAGTCTTCAGTATAATTGTCCACAACACAGTATTTGATCCAAAAACTGTTTGGATGGGATTTTTTTTAAGTTTTATTGAAGTATATTTTTTTAAGTTTTATTGAAGTATATTTTTTTAAGTTTTATTGAGGTATAATGGATGTACAAAGAACTGCATATATTGAAAGTGTATTTGGAAGAGATTCTGGTTTTTTTAATTGATACTATGGCAAGTCTGCCATTATAATTTGTCTTTGAAGCATATAGTAACTGAGTGTAGAAATGAAACAGCTTGTTAATTTAACTTGGGGAAACTGTCATGAATTATTTATAGTAAGATGATTTACACTGGGTTATTACTAAGACTTGTCCATATTTATGGAATGAGTACTTTTGTCTCCAAAAGCTAGTGACTTTTCATTTGTATATATTTATCTGAGAGAACAAGAGCAAATAATGACGTGTCTAATGAAAAACATAATAATAAATGCTTGAGAAGTTCAAAAGAATAAGGAATGGCTGGACTGGAGAAGTTGGGAAAGTTGTGAGGAAGAAAGTAGGTCATGAAACAGGTAAAGACAACACAAGAAAGGGTCCAGCGGAGTCTGAGCTAGAGCCTAGAGAATAGATTTGATTCATTCACTTGGTAGACATGGATGAAAGAACATTCTGGAGAAGGAAAGAACCTGTGAGTATAGGTTATAGAAGGTGAATGGTCTGTCTTGGCTGCAGTCGGGGATGGTTGAGAGGAAATAAAAATGGAAAGGTAAGTTTGGGCAAGATTGGGGAAGATATTAAATGCCAAACTGATGGATTTAAATTGTGTCCTCTGAGTAAAGGGGAACTACTGAAGGTTTTCTTGAGCAAGATAGTTGATTTCAGGTTTCCTTGCCTTAGATTGTTACTTGGGCTGTGTTTTTCTTGAGGTATTTGTAATGCTGTTTCTGCCTCTTTATGCTGTTAACCTTTGTTCCTTTAATACTTTAGTTGTGGTTATCAGGAAATTGATTTTTAAATTCTTTTTTTAACTGACTTATAGACAACCTGTCACCTTATTTTTCTTGGTATTATCAAATCTCTTTACGATAAAGTAATAATACTAGATCTGGAAGAGAGGGACAAAATAATTACCATTACTATTGTAGTATTAGAGTATGGCTTAATTCAGTAAATATTATGATTTTTCAAGAACATGAATTTTAGGAAACATAATTGAGTCCAGAAAAATTGAAAGATAATGGGCCCTCCTTGTATGTGAAGATCCAAAATTATACTGTCTCATTATTTTCTTGACCTTTATTTAAAAATATATATTTAGAGAAGCAAAGCAAGTTCAGCTTAAGAAAATTATCTTTTTTTTTTCTGGAATGTCATAAAGGATCCATAGACATTATAAATGTAGACTTTAGAAAAAAGTGAGTAGATCCCAAGAGTATTTTTCTGTTCTCATCTCATCATTTATTTATTTCTTAACTTCAAATATACAGGTAAAAACTATGTATAAAATGTGAAGTATAGGTAAAGCAGTTCAACTGTTTTATCTTAAAGCCGTATTCATAACCCTAAGTAGTGGAAATTCTCTACTTTTAATGGGTTGTGAGAATTTTAATACAATTTCCATAAGCTCATGTTGGATTATGCATGGTTTAAATACTTTTGTGGCTTTTAGAGTAATTTTCTGTTTTTATTTTCTAGTATTTGACTATTTTATTTCCTAGGAATTAACTGTCCCTTAAATATGATACTACATAAAGTATTATCATTTAATCTCCTACAGAAGAAAATAATAAGTACTTAAGATTCTCTGATCTGGTTGTCCTTTACCGTTTGTTCAGTCAGCATTACTTTAAAAAAAACATTTAGTGAGTATCTGCCATGTGCCAAGCCCTGGCTTTGAGAATTCAAAAATCAATGATGTGGACTTTTGCCCTGGACGAGCCCAGTCTAATAGGAGAGGCAATCTAAATAAGTAATTAGAAATGCACTTGATATAATTTGTTTTGTTTTGTTTGTTTAAAAAAAAAAAAAGCTGTGTTGAGGTACATACAGGGTACAGTTCAGTGGAGCAGCATCCTGCTTTAATTCTTCCTTTACCATTTCTCTTTTGTTTTAACAGATATAACCTCATAGCAATGTAGCTTCTAAAGCAAAAAAGCATTACTAATCTGAAAAACAGGACTTTATAAAAGTAGAACATTCCGTTCAAAAGGAAAATAGCCATTTTAAATTATATGTACCTAATAATTGACAGAATCATAAGAAAATAGATAAGTACCAGTAAACAGGGATGCCATAAACGCTAATGGGCACAGGAATAATGAAATAATAAATAAAATAAACAATAAATAATAAAATTTCACTAATCTGCATATTTAATCTATGTGTGTCAAAAAACATTTAAAGATGAAATGCATAAAGCTTTTCCTGTTTAACCAGACCATTTCTTAACACACACGGTTAACCCTACTCAGATCAAATAGCTGAGTGTACCCTGAAATCATCATGCAGTTTCTCACTTCCGGTCTTTGCTCGTATTTCTTCGAACTGAACTTACCATTGACTAATCCTTCCCTCCCCCACTATGTATGTCACATGTTTCTGTAACCTGTTCTTAAATGCCAATTTTGAAACATGCCAGAACTGCTCGCTCACATTTATTCTTCTGAGGTACTGTATGTGTGTCATTTTTAACTTTTATTACTCTGAACCTTGTGTTTTATGTAATTCATCATGTACACAACCTCTCCTCCATTAACTACCTGCCTTCCCCCCTATATCCAAAGAAGCACTGCTCCGCTTTAAAATTACCTGAGGTCAAGGACTTTTATTATCAGCTTGAAAGAATACCTTGTATACCACTGTACTTAATAAGTCTGGATTTAAATATAACTAGATATTCTTGTATTGATTTGGGAGAATGGTAGAGCTGAACCATACAGCTCTAGAATATTTTAGTAAGACTTAGAAAAAGAAAACTTTTTCAGAAATTCAGAGATACTGTACTTCAGTGTAAAATTTTGTCAAAACCTTATCTTAAGTAAAATTTCTCCTCTTAATTAAGTGACTCTGATAAGAAATGCTTACAGTCTGACAGCTGGCCGATACCCTTTGTTTAATGAACTCATGACTCATGTCCTATTCATTAGCCTGATGCCTGTATCCCAGTTAATGCCATATCCTAGTCTTAACACTGCGTTTGGTTGATTTGGTCATCAACACTGAACTGTCTTTATCCTTCCTGATATTCTCATGTTTCCTCTCTGGACTAGAGCATGTCTTCATGGCTGCTTGAGGAACTTGTGTTTCTGTCTTGTTGGGAGAATTGATTGTCAAACTGCTAATTGACATTGTCTTGTTTTGAACACTGCCATATAAGAAACTGATAGTGTAATTGCTAAGGATAAATACTAACCTGAAAAAAAAATGTTTTATACTAAGCTGTTGTTCTGTTAAGCCATATGAAAATTACCTTTTGTAGAAACCTTTTCACAGAGATGCTAGCCACGTGTTCACCCATTTTGTTTCACAGTAAATTCTCATTGGTGTCTGACTTCACCGAGGCTAGTGCCCTGACCTTCATTTCTAGATCACCCACATGGTCTCCTTTCTATGCTTTTCCTGATATGTGGGTGGGTTAAAAGAAGGTACAGAAGTAAGTGTATCTAACCTTTTCTTTGATCAAGGTCTGCTTGGACTTGGACCATAACACTTTTGATTACCTCTTTTGTATTTCCATAGCCTCCATTTATGGTTTTCTTTTCTCTATCTTTAAGCCCTCTTGCCTCCTCTTATTTTCATAAATGGATTTCTCTCCTTTTTTACTCAAGACATTGAGGTTATTTATTATGTATAGGATCACTGAATTAGGTGTGGGACTTCAAAAGTAGCTGTCTCAATACCTATACTCCTTTTTCTTCTGACTCCCAAGTGAAGAGACTTCCCTCTCCTTCAAACCTACTCCTCACGTTTTTTTAGAATGTGTTGGTTCCTAACTATGTGCCAGGGATTGTGACAGGATTTCTAGGAAACACGGTAATGAATAAGGTTTTATTTTATTTTATTTTATTTTATGAGAGTACACAACAGAGTGAGGTTGGGGGACAGAGAGAGAACCTTAAGCAGGCTCCATTACCCTGAGATCATGACGTGAGCCACCCAGGTGCCCCAATATCATTTTTAAAAGAAGCTTACTGGTATGTGTTTGTGCTGGTTGCAGTGTTCTTGTCCTTGTCATTTGTTTTTTTGTGGGTTTTTTTTTTTGTATTCCTAGAAGTAGAAAATTTTTTAATGGAAAGGAGAAAGATTGTTTTCCCTCAAGGAGATAAGAGGTGGGAACCTCTGTTACATGATACCTTTTCCTTCCCATTTGAGATTTCTGGAAGGAATATATTATGTCTCTGAAGCATGTAGTAGCAAAAAAGAAAAAGCTGAAGATCTCGGCAGTGGTAAAGATTCCTTTATCTATTTTACTAATCCCAACCTTTTGAACAGCTTAAATCCGGTAATTTCTTATTTTATATGTATAATTTATGCATATGAAATGTATGTGATATGTACAAAATTATATATACAATTGACCCTTGAGCAGCATGGGTGTGAACTGCGTGGATTTACTTCTGTGTGGATTGTTTTCAATACACTATAGTACTATAAATGTATTTTCTCACAATTTTCTTAACATTAACATTTCTTAAGATTTACTTTATTATAAGAATATAGTACATGATACATATAATGTAAAAAATATGTGTTAATTGACTACTTATGTTACTGGTTAAGACTTCTAGTCAGCAGTAGGTTGTTAGTAGTTCAGTTCTGAGGGAGTTAAAAGTTATGCATGGATTTTCAACTATGCAAGGGTCAGTACCCCAGCCCCTGCGTTGTTCAAGTGTCAATGTGTGTGTGCATGTGTGTGTGTGCACGTGCATTTGTGTGTGTGTAAAATTCCATTTTCTAATTATACACCAATACAGTAGCTCATTGGATTATAGTACTTTTTTGTATAGGTAATATGTGCTCTCTTTATGAATTTATGTATGCGCAACCCTAAACCTAGGGCAGAAAAATCTTGAAACTGTGGGTGATTGGTAGGTTTTGTTTTTGTTTTGTTTTGTTTTTTTTAATTGTGGTAAAATACACATAACACAAAATTTACCATCTTAACCATTTTCAAGTGTATAGTTCAGTAATGTTAAGTATATTCATGTTGTGCAAGCAATCTCCAGAACTCTTCATCTTGCAAAACTGAAATCCATGCCTACTAACAGTCATTCCCCGTTCCCTTTTCCCCAGCTCCTGGCAGCCAGTATTGTACTTTGGATCTCTATGAATTTGACTACTCTAGGTGCCTCAGGTGGAATCATAGCAGTATTTGTCTTTTTGTGATTGGCTTATTTCATTGAGCATAATGTCCTCAAAGTTTATCCATGTGTCAGAGATTCCTCCTTTTTTTTTTAATTAAGTTTTTTATTTTAATTCCGGTATAGTTAACAAAGTGTTACATTAGCTTCAGGTGTATAATTTAATGATTCAGCACTTCTATACATTACTCAAGGCTCATCATAAGTGTACTCTTTAATCCCCATCACCTATTTCACTCACCTCCCCTCTGGTAATCATCAGTTCTTTATCGTTGAGAGTCTTCTTTTCTTTTCTCTTCGCTTTTCTCTTCTTTCTTCCTCCCTCCCTCCCTACCTTCCTTTCTTTCTTTGCTTTTTGTATATTTACTTGAGAGAGGGAGAGAGCAAGTGTGCATGCCCTTGCATGTTCGGGGGAGGGGCACGGGGAGAGAGGCTGAAGTAGACTTCCCACCATTGTGCAGAGCCCACCATGCTCAGTCTCACGAACCATGAGATCATGACCTGAGCTGAAGCCAAAAGTCAGATGCTCAATCGACTGAGCCACCCAGGCACCCCACTGTTTCTTTTTTTTTTTTAAGACTTTATTTTTCAGGTGCCTGGGTGGCTCAGTGGGTTAAAGCCTCTGCCTTCTGCTCGGGTCATGATCCCAGGGTCCTGGGATCGAGCCCCACATTGGGCTGCTTGGCGGGGAGCCTGCTTCCCCTTCTCTCTCTGCCTGCCTTTCTGCCTACTTGTGATCTCTCTGTCAAATAAATAAATAAAATCTTAAAAAAAAAAAATAAGGCTTTATTTTTAAGTAATCTCTACACCCAGTGTGGGGCTCGAACTCACAGTCCCAAGATCAGGACTTGCATGTCTGTCTTCTCTTTTTTTGTCCTTTGTTCATTTGTTTTTGTTTCTTTAGTTCCACATGGGAGTGAAATCATATGGTATTTCTTTCTCTCTGACTTATTTCACTTAGCATTATATGCTCTAGCTCCATCCGTGTTATTGCAGATGGCACAATTTCATTCTTTTCTATGGCTGAATAATATTCTGCATCTTCTTTTCCCATTCATCTATCTATGGACACTTGGGCTGCTTCCATAAATTGCCTATCGTAAATATTGCTGCAATAAACATAGGAGTGCATTTATCTCTTTGAATTAATGTTTTTATATTCTTTTAATAAATACCCAGTAGTTTGATTACTGGATTATAGGATAGTTCTATTTTTAACTTTTTTAGGAACCTCTATACTGTTCTCCCAGTGACAATACCAGTTTGCGTTCCAACCAAGATGCGAGAGGGACAAACAAAATTTTGTTTCTTGTGATTTCAATTTTAGCCATTCTGACAGGTGTGAGATGATATCTCATTGTAGTTTTAATTTGAATTTCCCTTATGATGAGTGATGTTAACCATCTTTTCATGAGTCTGGTGACTATCTGTATGTCTTCTTTGGAAAAACGTCCATTCATGTCATCAGATTTGTCTTTTCAAATATTGTCTCCCATTCCATAGATTGCCTTTTAGTTTTATTGTTTCCTTCACTGTGCAGAAGCTTTTTGTTTTGATGTAGTCAAAAGTAGTTTATTTTTGCTTTTGCTTCCATTGCCTCAGGAGACATATCTAGAAAAATGTTGCCTGTGTGCGCTCTCTCTCTCTCTCTCCTAGGATTTTTATGATTTCAGATCTCACATTTAGGTCTTTAATCCATCTTGAATTTATTTTTGGTGTCGATCTTGAATTTATATATGGTGTAAGAAAATGATCCAGTTTCTTTCTTTTCTGTGTAGATCTCCAGCACCATTTGTTGAAGATACTGTCTTTTTCCCATTGCATATTCTTGCCTCCTTTGTCCAAGACTAACTGACCATATAACTGTGGGTTTTACTTTTGAGTTTTCTATTCAGTTCTATTGATCTTTGTGTCTATTTTTGTACCAGTACCTTACTGTTTTTGATTCCTGCGTTTTGTAGTGTAACTTGAAGTCTGGCATTGATGAAACAAATTGAAGATGATGCAAAGAAATGGAAAGACATTGGTGTTCATGGATTGGAAGAACAAATGTTAAAATATCTATGCCACCCAAAGTAATTTGCACATTTAATGTAATCCCTGTCAAAATACCAATAGCATTTTTCACAGAACTAGAACAAACAATCCTAAAATTTGTATGGAACCACAAAAGACCCTGAATAGCCAAAGCAATCTTGAAAAAGAAAAACAAAACTGTAGGTAATTTCTTTCTTTTTTGGGTATTTCGCCAGAGGTAGAATTACAAGATCATATAGTAATTCTGTTTTTAAGTTTTTGTGGATTCACCATGTATTTTTCACATTGTCTGCACCATTTTACATTTCTACTAAGATTGTACAAGAGTTCTAGTTTTTCCACATTCTCACCAAAACTTGTTATTTTCTTTTAGTAGTAGGTGTGAGGTGGCCTTTATTTGTAATTCTCTATTTATTTTTATTTCTCTAATTATTTATGACAGTGAGCATCTTTTCATGTGGTGTTTGCCATTTGTATATCTTTTTTGGAGAAATTTCTGTTCAAGTCCTTTGCCCATTTTTATAAAGGTGATTATTTTTTCTCTTATTGTTGAGTTGGAGGTGTTTTTTGTTTTGTTTATATTATAGATTTGTTGGACTTTGTTCTTTGTGTTTTGTTTTTTTTTAAGATTTCATTTATTTAGTTGACAGCGAGAGAGGGAACACAAGCAGGGGAGTGGGAGAAGGAGAATCAGGCCTCCCAACTGAGCAGGGAGCCCAATGCAGAGCTCTATCCCAGGACCCTGGGACCATGACCTGAGCCTACAACTGTAGGCAGACCTTTAAGGACTGAGCCACCCAGGTGCCCCTGTTGGACTTCAGTTATAAACAGTACTTTAAAAAAAACCAGATTCCATTGTTATTTAATGACACATGTGTTAAAATGTCCTGTACATGTAACTAGAAGCCTAAATATTGGGTGCTTCACAAAGTAAGATATAATGAGTACTGGTATTCTTTGCTTAGCAACAATTGAAGCTATGTATCAGAAATATAGTTAGACACTGTACAGTTTCAAGTTGTTTTCAGAGGACTAAGTCAGACATGGGAAATATACACTATATGTGGTTTTAAAGAAATTAACATTACTCTTCAGTCAGTTCTCAATAAATCAGTCTAGGAATATAGTATAATTACACATTTCAAGGGTAAATTAGAATTCTGTCTTAATTGATGAAGTTGTTTTTAAGATGCATTATAAACTTTTTAGGATTTTCCAAGTTTACAACTTATATTATTGTTGAAAATATCGGTCACCTAAGGAATGCTGTTACTAAAATTCTGTAATTTTATCCATAAGTCCTTGACTATCTTAATTGATACATTATCATTAGATACTTAAGTAACTGAGTCCCTTGGGCCTTTGCATTTCCCTATCTCTCAGACTACAGTCTGCCTGCTTATTATCTGCAATTAAATATTTTAGACAGTTGTTTAGTAGTTGGTTGGTTCTTATCCATAGCTGGTCAGATCTATCCCAGTGAATGTTCGAAGTATGCCTGACACAGCATTTCATCTTTTTGAAATGTGGAACTAAAATTAATTACAAGTTTTTGGTTTTCTCATAGTAATACTGGTGGTGAACTTTGTTTAAAGTTTATATGTTGTATGTCATCCTATTTCTCATACCTCCTCCCTCATTTTCTATATTGATAATTGATTATTAACATCATAAAAAGGCAATCTTAGTTTTTGTAATTTCCTTGTGAGATGTAGACTGTTACAGTTATTTTTCAGCCTTCCTCATGTGATAACATATTCTGGTATGATTAGGTTGTTTTTTTTTCTGTCATTTGATCTTTAGTGTGAGTTTTAAAATATTTTTCATCATATTTATATAATTTTCCTATTATGCCTGACAGATGATTATAGGGCAGGTATGCTGACTTACCTGGGTTTTTTAAAACCCATTTTGAATTGTGAACTAAGTTGTTTTTTTTTTTTAAGATTTTATTTATTTATTTGACAGACAGAAATCACAAGTAGGCAGAGAGGCAGGCAGAGAGAGAGGAGGAAGCAGGCTCCCGCTGAGCAGAGAGCCCGATGCGGGGCTCGATCCCAGGACCCTGGGATCATGACCGGAGCCGAAGGCAGAGTCTTTAACCCACTGAGCCACCCAGGCGCCCTGTGAACTAAGTTTCTAAAGCTTGATATGTTTGTGTAAATGAAAGTTTTGTTTTTTTTTACCAAGTAATGAAATATTCACTTGCTAAATTAAAGGAAAAAGAGATACTCCAATTTATGTCTTTTAGTATGCCCAGTAGATATGGCGGAACAGTCTATAAAATATTTGCTATCATCATGTATAATTCAGCTTGCAGCTGTTCCATAACTTACTAAATCACTTCAGTGGAAAGTGTTGAGATTTTGAAATGACCAAATTACCAAGTTTTCCCTGCAGTGATGGCATAGGACTTGCTTTATTTTTTTTTTTAAAGATTTTTATTTATTTATTTGACAGACAGAGATCACAAGTAGGCAGAGAGACAGGCAGAGAGAGTGAGGAAGAGAAGCAGGCTCCCCACTGGGCAGAGAGCCTGATGCAGGGCTCGATCACAGGACCCTGGAATCATGACCTGAGTCGAAGGCAGAGGCTTTAACCCACTGAGCCACCCAGGTGCCCCGGACTTGCTTTATTTTTATTTACAAAGTTAGTACATATCATATTTTTTTTGCAAGACCTATCAATTATTCTGTTCTAAATCATTTAATGTTTAAAATTTAAGGTTTTTATGATTCATTAGTAACATTATGGGCATACTAAAAATTGAAGGCTGTGTAATCTAAAGAATTGAATCCAGACATCCTGCAGATGATATTTAGTTTCCTCTGTCTTAGTTCTAACTCAAACATAAAACATTTTTATTTTGTCACCAGCTGCAATATTATGATATATTTCTTTCTAAGTCAGTTTTAAAACTATTTCATTAAGATTTGTACTAACAATGAAAAGTATAGTTGAAATATTTAGAATCATGGAATCTTTGAGTTAAAATGAAATATGCGAGTTGTGGTGGAGACTTGGCAGTGCTTTCCCATACCACTATTCTTCTGCTTCCTTGGACATCAGGCACAATACATTTCCCAGCCCCGTTACAGTTAAGTGGTGCCACCTGAGTCCCGAAGGGTGAGCAGAAGAGATTGTCATGGAGGGTAGGTGTTGCCATGGCAGAGACACTTAGAGAAGGAACCAAGAAATCACAGGTGGAAGGAGCATCAATCTTCGAGTCACCACATGGAGGGCAGATAGTGAATATTTTAGGTTTTGCAGACTATGTGTCATTCCTGTCACGCATTGTTTTTTGTCTTTAGTTTTGTATTGTTTTCACAGTCTTTAAAAATGAAAGAAACCATGTTAGCTCAAGGGACATACGAAATGGGCAGGAGACCCTTATGTCTATACTAGAGAGTCACCTGACTGGTATCATATTGTGCAAGTAAAACAGAAGTTTTTGTGTTAATCCCATGAGTTGTGGGTGTTAATTATTACAACATAACCTGACTAAGATACGGGTGATCTCATCTGAGTCCCTCACCCCACCAGATTCCTGAAGAATGCTTCTGACATCAGCAATCTCCAGATTAAACATTCTGTGAAAAGGCCTGTTCCATATAATTCAACTCCAGATGTTAGAAACTTTTCTCTTTTTAGTAAGCCAAATCCTTGATTCCATTTTATCTGTTGGTTCCACTTGGGCCTCTGGTTTAAGTTTATACTTTATGGCAGCTTCTTATTATCATATGATAGTTTTCAGATCTCTCCTATAGTGATAATTCTGAAAACAGAATAAAAAATTATTTTTAAAAATTAAATTCAGAATAAAATTATATAAACTAGAAAGTGATAAGTTGCACTTAAATTTAGGAAAAAGTTACATATGTGGTAAGACAATTAGACTCAGTTCATGAGGAAAAAATGTAAACTTAGTATAAAGCAGTAAAATGATAATTGAAAAATCCAATTATAATCTTGTGTGGGTTTTTTTGGGTTTGTTTGTTTTTTTTGTTTGTTTTTTTTTTTTTTTTTAGTGCAGGTATCTTTCTACTGTATTGACAACCAGTGTAGCCACATCTATTCAATTCAAGGCAACCAAGTTACCAAGTTCTAAAGGAAAAATTGACAAAGTTAGTGTAGAAGAATGGTCACTAGAATGGCTAGACCAAAAGTCTAGAAACCATAGCTCAGAGAAAATGATTAAAGAAATTGGGGATATTTCATTTTAAGGAGAAGTGAGCCATCAGACACCGTATGGTCATACTGAAGTGTTTATAATGAAATCCATCTTTTATTAGTTTTCTCTCTGTCTCTTTGCAGAGGATGGCTAATTTAGGCTGTTTGTAGGAATAAGACATATGGATATCCAGGGTTAGGGAGACACTGAGATATCAGATCTTCAAGGTTTGTGAGCTTTAAGCACTTAGTTCAAAAGTGAGTATTAACATTTACATTTGCTCTTTCTGGCCATCTTTGAGCATTATCCCTAAAGGTTCATAGCATATTTGGTAATTAACTTTTTTGGAATCATAAAGCATATAGTCTATAGTATAGTAACAAAAAGCAGCTCTATCAAAAACTATGGTTATGGGGCTCCTGGATGGCTCAGTGGATAAAGCCTCTGCCTTGGGCTTAGATCACGGTCTCAGGGTCCTGTGATGGAGCCCTGCATTGGGCTCTCTGGCTCAGCAGGGAGCCTGCTTCTCCCTCTCTCTGCCTGCCTTTCTGCCTACTTGTGCTCTCTCTCTCCTGTCAAATAAATAAAATCTTTAAAAAAAACCCTATGGTTATTATTATATCCTCTTCCATACTAGTTCTTAGTAATTAGAGATCATGTGTTGTTTTCTTCTTCTTCTTCTTCTTTAGTTGCTTTTCTTCTAATAATTCAGTTTAGAATTTTGCTAGGGACCTCAAATCTACCAGTCTTTACACCATTTATTGAAAATTGGGAGATCACTTACCAATATCTTGACTTCTGAAAAATTTCGTCTCCTTAGTTTTTTGTTTGTTTTTTTTTTTAATTTTTAATTTATTTATTTGACAGAGATCACAAGTAGGTGGAGAGGCAGGCAGAGAGAGAGGAGGAAGCAGGCTCCCCGCTGAGCAGAGAGCCCGATGTGGGGCTTGATCCCAGGACCCTGAGACCATGACCTGAGTCGAAGGCAGAGGCTTTAACCCACTGAGCCACCCAGGCGCCCCTCGTCTCCTTAGTTTTAAAAAACTTACCAGTTCAGGTTTATTTACACTCTCAGATTCACGAGATGACCTTAGCAGCTGATCAGTTGAGATTTTAAGTTGGCTATGTGTTTTCACCTTTTTATCCCTACCTTACTCCTTATAGCAAGTATCTTTTTAAAGCCAAGTGTGTCTGGTAAACTAAACTTGTCTAGCTGGGACAAATTCAGCTTTAGGAAAGGTAAACTTCCTGTTTCAAATGCAGTAAGTGTTTACTATTCATTTCATTTAATTTCTTGTGGAAATGAATGAGCTCTTCTTTTACTTCCTACCTTACCATTTGCTCTTAGTGATAACTATGGGACCCCAAGTACCAGTTTACACCTGTTGCCCAGTGAAAAATAATGTGCCCCCTTTCTCTCTCCCTAGTTTGGACAAAAAATTACATGGCATTCTTTCTGTCATTCACTTATGGCCATGATGGGCAGAAATGTTTTTGATTTTTTGGATGGTTACTTAATTGCTTCATTTATCCCTTACAACAATAAGTAGTCTACAGGACGATATTTGGGTACCCTGAAATCCTTAGCATGGAAAATAATTCAGGCATATATGTGTATTCATTGTGCAGGGGTCATATAACCTAATTTTTGTCTATGCACCACCAAAGGAAGTATTAGAATTGCCTTTTTTTTTTTTTTAAAGATTTTATTTATTTATTTGACAGAGAGAAATCACAAGAGAGGCTGGCAGAGAGAGAGGAAGGGAAGCAGGCTCTCCGCTGAGCAGAGAGCCCGATGCGGTACTTGATCCCAAGACCCTGAGATCATGACCCGAGCCGAAGGCAGCGGCCTAACCCACTGAGCCACCCAGGCGCCCTAGAATTGCCTTTTAAAGAAAGAAAAATTCTCTCTGTTCTAAAGGATTTGGTACATTTTCTCATTTTCTGAGAATGAAAACTGCATGTCTTTCTTGTTTCCCTTTTGCCCTTGCCGCTGTAACACTCAGATCCAAATTAATCCTCGATCAGGTATTTGTAGTAGCTGTTTTGACATTTAATTTATGTCTTCCTTTCCGTGAGAGTGATTTTATGGAATACTCTTTAGCACTTTGGAAGCCATCTTAAATTTGGGGCAAGGTATTTGATATAAAATCATGACCTTTCAGCACTCAATAAATGTTAGACATTACTATTTTTATGAAATAAACTGAGGCTAGGTGGAGAGAGTACCCAAAGCTGAATATACTTTATAACCCTGGTACAGAGAACAAAAACCAACAACTAAAAATAAGCTAGCTACATAGTACTAGCTTTAAAGTAAGTTTTAATGTTTACAGTTTGGCTCTGTGTTATATGTTGTCCTGTATACTTTGTATCTCTACCTCAGCAAATAAGGTAGTCATGGGCAGTTGCTTACTTAACTCTTTGTGTCTATTTTTGAGACTTAAGGTTAAGTCTGAAAGAGTCACATTTCCCACAAGTATAGATAGTAGCATGTAGATTTTTAACTGATATTTTTATAAACAAATAGCTAATATAAATTTTAGAAGACAATTAAGAAAAATACAAATCAACCAAAATAATGAAAACTAGCCACTACTAAATTATTATTACACACAGAAAAACCACTGTTAACATTTGGTATATATCCTTTCAGACTTTAAAAAACCTATTTTTTTTTTGCATTTCCTGGACAAATAGTTACCACTAATTAATAAGTAATTCCTTTTTTTTTTTAAACAAAAAATCAGATCACTTTCTACATACTGTTTTGTGGCACAGTTTTGTTTTTTCTTTCACCTAAGTATCATCATCTTGAATGCCAGTAAAGGAATTTCTGCAGCTTATTGAGTGTATTTTCATTTACTTAGCCAGTCCTGTAGTGTTTACACTTTCCCAGTTTTTCTAACTGTACTATGATATATGTTGTAATTTTTTCTTTTGGATGAAATTCCTCTGAGTAGTCTTCCTGGATCAAAGGATATGTTCAGTATAAAGCTTTTGATATATACTGCTAAATTTAACTTCCAAAGCTTTTGGACCATTTTTCACTTCCACCAACAGTGTATGAAAATGTCCATTTTTCTGGGCCCTCCATGCAGTTGTCAGAGTTCTCTCTGTCCTTGCCAGTGAAAAATGCTATTCTCCAAAATTGTGCTTTTCTTTAATCAAAAATCTTTTAATTTCTTTTCTGTGGAATACCTATTTATTTTTTTGCCTACTTTCACAGGTATGTTCATCTTCTTTATTTAGAAATTAAAAGTATCCTTTGACAGTAATTACTAAATTTTGCTGCAGGAAATTATTGCACAGAGCTAACTGAAGATGCTTTGCAATTTCAACAATAAGAATAAATTACTGCCTTGTGCAATGAGAAGATATGTTTGAAATTTAAATGGAGATATACATATAGTGAATTGAAAACTTACTAAATAATTTATGATTCATATATCACTCTTAAATTTCATTTCATCTGACAGGTTCTCAACAACCACTGTCTCTGAGCTAGAAACACTATTTAAATAAGTGGAATACTAGATTTCTTTTTTTCTGTTTTCATAAACTTGACAGTTGCTTTGAAATACTGATCTAGGATACATATAGAATGTTCGATATTATTACATCTGTTCCATCTATAGAAAGGGCATGAGTTAGGAGTGGTACTCCCAACAGACCTCACAAGATATCATTTATGCTGGTGGATTTACACAGCTCTAGTGTTTGGAGCCTCAGCTTTGAAGTTTTGTTTTTGTTTTACTTCACTCCTGTGAAGTATAGCAAGTACAGAGGTCACATATGTTAATAAAGTCTACGGAGAATGAATAAATCCAGATGTCAAATTACTAATTCATTGCGAGAATTGAGTTTTGTTTCAGTTGGCATTACCAGTGCCTTCTCTCCAGGTTAACCTGCATGGGCTAGCCGATTATATTAGGTTGTTTGGTAACCAGGATTCAGATTAAAGTGAGTTGGTTGATTGGATGGTCACAGAGGAATATACCTGTTCTAGCAAAGGTAACAATCACACCTATAGGCCTGGGCAAAATGGTTTCTCCCTTGTTCGTGTTGGCACTCCTGACTCTCATACTTGTCTTCAAGATCAGGTTCTCAACTTTTTCAAGTATGAAGGAATTTAATTTCTAAAAGGTCAGTAGTAAAATGTCTGGAATATAGATCTTACTTTTGCTCAACAGTCTGCAGTTTGTAGTCTGGTGATCCATGCTGTAGCCTAACAGTCTTGCTTCTCTTTATAGACTTGGTCCAATTAAGGCCCAATATAATTAATTAGTACTCACTCCTTGAGATTATATACCCAGGTACTTTAGGTGCTATTAAACTCTGAAGTCACATTTACAGTGACTTGATTTATTCCCAAAGATAGACAGTTATATAGTATGTTTGCATGCACATACACACATAAGCTTTACTTTTGACCCATATAGTACAATCTTCTTATTACTGCAGAGAGAGGGTTGGGGGCTCACTGCTTGCCTAAAGTACTGCCAAGAATGGTAAAACTGATAATTCCAGCAAAGCAGAGTATGTCAAGATAAGCTATCATATCTTGCCTTTAAAAAAATTAAGTTAGGTCTTCCTATTTTTAATTAAATGTCTAAAATGACATGGTACTCATAACAGCTCCTTTTCATTGAAGGGCTAAATCATGCCTGAGAATTATCTACTGATCTGGTCTCATTTCAGGGTTTATTTCCGTATGTAGGGTTTGGGGGGTTTGGGGTTTTTTTTTTGGTTGTTTGTTTGGTTTTGGCCTTTTTATTATTCTTCTCTACAATTTTTCACTAAAAGAATCCCTATTCCAAGGGTGGATATTAGGTGACCTGTTAGGGGGATTCGGATTTATCACCTTGCTGCTAAAGGAACAATTTCCACATAGGTAACCACCTCAGGTAGATAAGAGGACTAACAGTTCTGTTCTGGGATTTCTCTGATGTGAAAGCCAAAGAATGTGCAAAGAGACAGCAAAGGGAAGACTTCTTCCTCCCTGCCTCCACCCGGGGAATCATGATCTTAACAAACCTCAACTCTGTAAAACCAGTTACTCAAGCCAAAAACTTAAGCATCACATTTATTTTCTCTGTCTCCCCCCAGTTTAGTAATTCACCATGTCCTGCAAATTTTACCATGGATGCTGTTTTGTTTTGTTTTGTTTTCACTGGCTTTATATTCTGGAGTATATGGACCAGACTTGCCTTACTTTGTACCACAAAAAGAAACAAATAAGAATAGATAATAATGCTTGCCATTTAAGCCAATTAAGAATGTAGAAGACATTGGGTGCCTGGGTGACTAAGTCAGTTAAGCATCTGCCTTTGGCACAGGTCACTGGAGTCCTGGGATCAAGCCGGGAATCACGCTCCTTGCCCAGTGGGGAGTCTGCTGCTCCTCATCCCTCTGCCTCTCCTCCTTTTTGTGCTCACTCACTCTCTCAAATTAATTAATTAATTAATTAAAGGATCCTTCCATTAAAAAAAATGTAGAAGACATTTTAAAAACTATACAGTCACAAATAAGTGATAGGGGCGCCTGGGTGGCTCAGTGGGTTAAAGCCTCTGCCTTCGTCTCGGGGTCATGATCCCAGGGTCCTGGGATCGAGCTCTGCATCGGGCTCTTTGCTCAGCAGGGAGCCTGCTTCCCTCTCTCTCTGCCTGCCTCTCTGCCTACTTGTAATTTCTGTCTGTCAAACAAATAAATAAATAAAATCTTAAAAAAAAAAAAAGTGATATATCAAAATGATTAAGCATATGGACTCTGCAGCTAGACTACTCATTTCAAATCCTTGCTTTACCATTAGCTAGTTGTGTGACCTTGGGCAAAGCTTAAACCTACCTACCTATACCTGTACCTGTGTCTCACTTTTCTTACAAGGATACTTGTACTATTTACCTTATAGGGAATGCTTAGAACATACCTGTCACATAGTAAACCCTTTTTAAGTGTTAACTCATGATCCTTTTCCTTTTTCTGTCCAAGGTTGAAAAGAACCTGTTCTTCAGCTAATAAATTTGTGTCTATTAATTATCAATAGCCCTTTTATTTAGATAGAGTATTTGAGGTGAGTCATTTTAACATTTAAACAACTAAGTCATCCTTATTCTCTGCCACTTAAGTTTGTGTTCCACCAATTGATCTCAGGATTAATTCTTCATTATTTGATATACAAGTTAAGTGATCTGGTTGTTGAATGTCGTGTCCAGTTGTAATGCATTTTCTTACATGTTTCTGTAATTTAGGAATGCATAAGCAAATACTGCCTTAGCCCATATGCTTGACCAAAAAAAAAAAAAAAAAGTCTTTCATTTGTTTGTGATTAAGGGCTTAGCTGGTTACCTTCAGCCTCTTGGAAATTTATTTTGTATAACTTAATTTTGTCAACCGAGAAAGGTAAGATCAGCACCAGAAAAACTGGTTCATGTACCCAAATGGACAGAAAACCTCTGAAAAAAAAACAAAATGATATCCCCCACCTCATGCAAGAATCAGAAATGATTTCCCCTGGAGGACCTGGGTGGCTTAGTTGGTTAAGCATATAACTCTTGATTTGGGCTCAAGTCATGACTCAAGAGCTGTGAGTTCCAGCCCTGCATCAGGCTCCTCTGTGTGTGGAGCATGCTGAAGGTTCTCTCTCTACCTCTGCCTTGCCCCCCATCTCCATCTCTCCCTCTTTTTCTTTCCCTCCCTCCCTCCATTTCTAAAAACAAAAGAAAAAAAAAAAATCAGTTTCCCCTTACTCCCAAAGTTGTAGAAATGAGCATGAAAAGAATGAAATTAAGTAATTCATAGACATTGCTATTGAGATGTACACTAAAGCTTTTCACCAGTATTACCAGAAGCCTTGTTACTGTTGCATGACATCAGGTACACATTTTCATTACTCTCGGTTGTTTGGTCTTTGATTAGGCTTTGCTATCCCATTTTCAAAACTGTTATTTTTAAATATGTATTTATTTATTTTAAGAGAGAGAAAGCATGGGGAGGAGGGGAAGAGGAAGAATCTCAGAGACACCCTGCTGAGCACAGAGCCATCTCACAACCCCGAGGTCATGACCTAAGATGAAATCAAGAGACACACTTAAGGGGCGCCTGGGTTGGCTCAGTGGTTTAAGCCTCTGCCTTCAGCTCAGGTCATGATCTCAGGGTCCTGGGATCAAGCCCCGCATCGGGCTCTCTGCTCGGTGGGGAGCCTGTTTCTCCCTCTCTCTCTGCCTGCCTCTCTGCCTACTTGTGACCTCTCTCTCTGTCAAATAAATAAATAAAATATTAAAAAAAAAAAAAAAAAGAGACACACTTAACCATCTGAGCCACCTAGTATGTGTCTTTTGTGACAAAATTTCCTTCAGGAAGACTGATTTAAGCAATGACTTTATAAAAAACTGCTTTTCTATTCCTTAGAAAAGTCAGTATACACATTATTAACATTCTTTGAGTTATTCCTCTTGAACCCAAAGATGACTTTGATACATGTTCTACTACCAGAATCAATATGTATTTTTAGTTGATGAGGAGTATAAAATATTGGTTGGTAATTGTTTTTTAAATATATCACACATAGATAAATTGGATTTTTGTCAAATTAACAGGTTGTTTTTTTTTTAAGATTTTTATTTATTTGACAGACAGAGATCACAAGTAGGCAGAGAGGCAGGCAGAGAGAGAGAGGAGGAACCAGGCCCCCCACTGAGCAGAGAGCCCGACTCGGGGCTCGATGCCGAGATCATGACCTGAGCTGAAAGCAGAGGCTTTAACCCACTGAGCCACCCAGGCGCCCCAAATTAACAGGTTTTTATTTCAGTGGACATCATTAAGAAAGTGAAAAGACAACCCATTTGAAAAGGATAAAATGTTTGAAAATATTTACTTAATTAAGGGACTTTTATGTGGAAAATGCATAAAGAACTCTTAAAACTCTGTAGTGAAGACAAATAATCTAATTTTTAAATGGCCTAATGATCTGTATAGACATTTCTCCAAAGATAAACCTATGGCCAGTAAGCACATGCAGTGTAACCAACATCATTAGCTATCAGGGGAAATGCACATTACAATCATACCACTTTATACCTACTGAGATGGCTACAATCAAAAAGACAGATAATATGGGCACCTGGGCGGCTCAGTGGGTTAAAGCCTCTGCCTTCAGCTCAGGTCATAGTCTCAGGGTCCTGGAATCAAGCCCCACATCGGGCTCTCTGCTCGATAGGGAGCCTGCTTCCTTCTCTTCTCTTTGCCTGCCTCTCTGCCTACTTGTGATCTCTGTTTGTCAAATAAATAAAATCTTTAAAAAAAAAAAAAAGACAGATAATAAATGTTAGTGAGGATAGAGAGAAATTGGAACCCTCTTACACTGCTAGTGGGAATGCAAAATTGTATAGCCACTTGGAAAAGTGGAGTTGCCATTTGACCCAGCAATTTGATTCATAGATATATCATTTAGAGAAATAAAAACATATGTCCACTCAAAAACTTGTACATGAATTTTCATAGTAGCATATTAGCATATTCATGATAACCAAAAGATGGAAACAACCCCCAAATATCTATCACTTTTGTATGAAATGTCCAGAGTAGGGAAATCTGTAGAAACAATAAATTAATTATCATCTAGGGTTGAATGGGAGTTGTAGGGATTAGGAGATACTAGTTAAAACCATACAGGGTTTCTTTATGGGGTGACGAAATGTTTTAAAATTGATTGTGGTGACAGTTACACTATTCTGTGAATATACTAAAAATTATTGAATTGTACACTTTAAATGGGCAAATAATACAGTATGTGAATTCTATCTCAATAAGCTGTTACAAAAAGTAAATGTCAGGAGAGCGTCCACTGAAGACGGTGGTGGCCATCCAGCTACTGTCTCTCAGTTTTCCTTAGAAAAAATACAGAATGAGAAGAAAAAATCTATATAAAACTTGTAGACAGCATAAATTTGAGAGAATTTAAAACCTCAAAATAACTTTAAGTAAAAAGAAAAAATATCAAATCTAGCATATGAACTCACACATTCACTCTATCCTGCCTGCCACACCACATTTGTGGCAAGCAAAGACCAAAAAGCGGAGGGGGGGCAGAGTGAATAGGAAAACTAAGCTTGATCTAAACACTCAGCCAGAAAGACTAAATGCACCCTAAAAATTCTAAAAGAAAATGATTCAAATCGGGGTAGGGAAGGAGTGTAAAGATACAATTTGAGGAGGCAGCTTTCAGAATGTCTAGCTTCAGGGAAGGGAAGAAGGCACATAAAGAAGGGAGACGCCTTCTTTCGTAGTTGGGTGGTGAAGAAAGAATAAAGCAAAAGCAGAAAATTCAAAATCCAGCAAGACAAAGAGAGCCACAAAACTGCAGGATTCATAACCAACTTCTCCCACCAGAACAAAACAGTTGGCTGAAATATCTGGAATTTGCAATATTGACAGAAGAGGGCATCATTAAAATAGGTATCTGTGTATCATCCCAATAAAATAGTATTCAGATGAAAATTCATAACAGTAAACAGATTTATCTGTAAAGTGAAAATAAGTGAATTCCTTTTCAAGCTCAAACCAAAATATAGAACAACAGCAGAGTAAACCTGAAGAGAGCACAGGAAGGAAATAACAAAGATAAAGTAGAAATTAATGAGGTAGAGAATAGAAAAATAGTGGACCTAGTTAATCTATAATTTCTTTTGAATTACCAAAATAGACATTACTAGCTAACTTGATCATTGTAGAGGAATAAAGCAAAAATATGCAAAATAAGATAAGGGTGGAAATAACCAGTGAAAACAATTCTTTTTATTTTAAAATTCATAAGAGACTATTTAGCAGACCTCACAGCAATTAATTGAAAAACCTAGATGAGTAATTTCCTAGGGAAATACAGGTTACCAAACTTGAGCGAGAAATTTTAAACAGACCACTTTCCACAGAATAATGTCATTAAGAAATTACCCCCGGGGCACCTGGGTGGCTCAGTGGTTTAAGCCTCTGCCTTCGGCTCAGGTCATGGTCTCGGAGTCCTGGGATCGAGCCCCGCATCAGGCTCTCTGCTCAGTGAGGAGCCTGTTTCTCCCTCTCTCTCTCTGCCTGCCTCTCTGCCTACTTGTGACCTCTCTCTCTGTTAAGTAAATAAAATATAAAAAAAAAAAAAAAGAAAAGAAATTACCCCCACTAAACATCAGCTAAAAAGCCAGATGGTTTCATAGAGGATTTCTACTTAACCTTCAAAGACCATTTTATTTCCACTGCTATATAAATTGTTCCAGAGCTTTGAAAATTATAGAAAAATCCTAATTCCTTTTATGGAATAAATGTAGTGATACTTAACATGATGAGAATAGTACAAAATAAAAAGAGAAGTAGTATAAACCAATATCCCTTATGAATATTGATAAGAAAATACTAAATAATGTTATTATTAAGTACTGTGAGATGATCATATATGAGATTTATTCATTCCAAGAATGCAGGGATGGCTCAGTATTGGAATATCTATTAATATGATGCTCCATATTCATAGATTATGGTAAGAAAAATCATTTATCTCCATAGATACTAAAACAGCTTCAAAAAAAATTCACCCATTCATGATAAAAATAAAACACACATATCCATTCAAGGAAATAGAAATTGAAGGATACTTTTTAAAATAATTTTTAAAAATCCTTAGTTCTAAACCCAGAAAGCTTATACAATGGGGAGTACTAGTGGTATTTCCACATTATATGAAACAAGGTTAAATAAAAATCTTTAAAAAGAGGGGGGGGCACCTGGGTGGCTCAGTGGGTCAAAGCCTCTGCCTTCGGCTCAGGTCATGATCCCAGGGTCCTGGGATCAAGCCCACATCGGGCTCTCTGCTCAGCATGGATTATACCTCCCTTTCTCTCTCTCTGCCTGCCTCTCTGCCTATTTGTGTTCTCTGTCAAATAAATAAAAATCTTTAAAAAAAAAAAGGAAAAAAAGGTGAATGCCTGCTATCTCTACTAATATTCAACATTGTGATGAAAGTATTAGGAAATATAATTAGATAAGGAATTAATCGAGACATGAGAATGGGTAAAGGAAGTAAAATTATCTCTGTTGGAATATTACATGGTAGTATAGCTAGAAAACAGGAGAGGATCACTGATAAGACTAAATCAAAACAAAATAATTGGGTAATGTAGCAGTATATAAATTAACTTGGCCTCATATACACAGTTACTAATTAACACTCCTAATAATGGTGAAAACCCCAATTATAATAGCAACAAAGAGGGTTAAATACTTAAGAGTAAACTTAAAAAGAATTGTGCAGAACCTATAGAAGAATAATTTCCTACACATTTTTGAAAGTCCGTGGTAGACTTGAATAGGACAACTGCATTATAATTCCTAAATTTAATGCAATCCTAGGGAATGTAACAAGAGACTTCTTATTAATGAAGATAGGCTCATTGGTACTCATTATATGGAAAAACAAACATACAAGAATAACCAGGAAGATGGGGCGCCTGGGTGGCTCGGTGGGTTAAGGCCTCTGCCTTCGGCTCAGGTCATGATCCCAGGGTCATGGGATCGAGCCCCGCATGGGGCTCTCTGCTCCGCGGGGAGCCTGCTTCCTCCTCTCTCTCTGTCTGCTTCTCTGCCTGGTTGTGATTTCTCTCTGTCAAATAAATAAAATATTAAAAAAAAAAAAAAGAATAACCAGGAAGAGACTAAAGAAGGAAAAACTGCCAGGAAGTACTTCCCATACCAGACTTTAAAACATCTACTGTATAACTTCTACAATTAAAAAGTGTCCTACCCCCACACAAGTAAAATAGAGCTATGGGATAGAAAGCCCAGAAACAAACCAAGGTGCCAGTGGAAGTAATAAAGGTGGCATTTCATATCACTCAGGTAGAGAAGAACTTTTTAATAAGTGGTATCAGAATATCTGGGTAGCCATTTGGAAAGAGATAAAATTAGATACGCATTTTGCACAAGAGTAGACTCAACGTGAAAGTGTGTATACAGATGTTCATAGCATTATTCATAATATCCAAAAAGCGGAAACAACACAAATGTCTATCACTTGACAAAATGGATAAACAAAATGTGAAATAATCATACAATGAAATATTATATGGCAAGAGCAAGTGCTGATACATGCATACTACAACATGGAAGAAACTTAAAAGCATGCAAAGTGAAAGAAGGTAGTCAGGAAAGGACATAGATTGTATTAACTACTTACATATCCATAACAGGCAAATGATAATAGAGTAGGTGAGTGGTTGCTCGGAGTTGGAATTTGGAATAAAGGGGAGCAACTGCTAAAAGGTACAGTGTTTCTAGGCAGCAACCTCTTCAACCTCGGCTGCAGCAACTTCTTCCTAGAAACATCCCCAAAGGCAGGGGAAGCAAGGGCAAAAATGAACTATTGGGACTTCATCAAGATCAAAAGCTTTTGCACAGCAAAGGAACCAGTCAACAAAACCAAAAGCAACCGAAAAAATGGGAGAAGATATTCACAAATGACATATCAGATAAAGAGGGCTAGTATCCAAAATCTATAAAGAGCTTAGCAAACTCAACACCCAAAGAACAAACAATCCAATCAAGAAATGGGCAGAGGACATGAGCAGACATTTCTGCAAAGAAGACATCCAAATGGCCAACAGACACATGAAAAAGTGCTCCATGTCACTTGGCATCAGGGAAATACAAATCAAAACCACAGTGAGACACCATCTCACACCAGTCAGAATGGCTAAAATTAACAAGTTAGGAAATGACAGGTGTTGGTGAGGATGCAGAGAAAGGAGAACCCTCCTACACTGTTGGTGGGAATGCAAGCTGGTGCAGCCACTCTCGAAAACATTATGGAGATTCTTCAAAAAGTTGAAAATAGAGCTACCTTATGACCCTGCAGTTGACCCAGTAGTGACTGGGTATTTACCCTAAGGATACAAGTGTAGGGATCCGAAAGGGCATGTGCACCCAAATGTTTATAACAGCAATGTCCACAATAGCGAAACTGTGCAAAGAGCCCGGATGTCTGTCAACAGATGACTGGATAAAGAAGACGTGGTATATACCCATACCATGGAGTACTATGCAGCCTTCAAAAAAAATGAAATCTTGCCATTAGCAACAACATGGATGGAACTAGAAGGTATTATGCTGAGCAAAATAAGTCAATCAGAGAAAGACAATTATTGTCCACACTTATGTGAGCAATTTGAGAAACAAGACAGAGGATCATAAGGAGGGTAGGAGAAAATGAAACAAGATGAAACCAGAGAGGGAGGTAAACCATAAAAGACCTCAGTCTCAGGAAACAAAGTAAGGGTTGCTGGAGGGGAAAAGGGTGGGAGGAATGGGGTGGCTAAGTGATGGACATTGGGGAGGGCATGTTCTGTGGTGTGAGCTGTGAATTGTGTAAGACTGATGAATCTCAGACCTGTATTCCTGAAACAATACATTATGTGTTAATTTTTTTAAAAGTTAAAAAGGTACAGTATTTATCTTTGCAGTGATGAAAATTTTCTAAAGTTGGTAGTAGTGGTGGTCGAACAACTGAATATACTGAAAAACCATTGAATTAGATACTTTTAATGGGTGAATTATATGGCATATGAATTATATATCAATAAAGTTGTTACCAAAATAATAATAATAATCTGCAAATGGATAAAATTTTCAAAAGAAGGAAGGACTAAGACAGAGAGATCATACAAGAAGAAAATGGGTTTTTCTTGTTTAACCATGGTGTTTGGAAAGATTTTGCTGCTATGACTCAAAAGTCCAGAAGTAAAAGATTGATAAAGTGGACTTTATAAAAATAAGAAAATTTTGCATGGCAAAAACCACTATGACGAAAGTGGAGACAGCTGATAAACTATGAAAAACTGTTGTCGATATATACCACAGACAAAAGGCTAGTAAAGAGCTCTCTTTTTTTTTCTTCTTTTTTTTTTTTAAGATTTTATTTATTTATTTGACAGAGAGAGAGATCACAAGCAGGCAGAGAGGCAGGCAGAGAGAGAGGAGGAAGCAGGCTCCCTGTGGAGCAGAGAGCCTGACGCGGGGCTCGATCCCATGACCCTGAGATCATGACCCGAGCCGAAGGCAGCGGCTTAATCCACTGAGCCGTGCCCCGTTTATAAGATTTATTTATTTGAGGGAGAGAGAGTGCACAGGTGTGTATGGGGTTGACGGGAGTGGGGTTGGGGGCGGGCAGAGGGAGAGAGAGTCCCAGGTAGGCTGAGCACTGAGCCTGATGTGGAGCTCGAGCTCATGACCCTGAGATCACAACCTGAGTGAAAACCAGAGTCTGACACAACTGACTACACCACCCAGGTTCCCCATGAACTCTTAATAATTAGAAGGCATAAAATACAGGTATATTGAGAGACAAAGGACCAAAGACATGATGGGAAAATGGCTAAAAGACATAGACAACTCACAATGTAAATATGACCCTTAAATCCTTTTTTAAAAGTTTAATCTCACTTAAAATTAGAGAAATACAAATTAAAACAGCATTGAGATAACATTTCTTACTGGTCAGATTGATGAAAATTAAAAAGAATGACAGCACATTCTCTTGTGAGGCTATTGGGAAGTAGGCACTCTCATTACACACTGGTAGAAATGCAAGCTGGCATAGCTCTTCTGGATGGCAATTGGCAATCCCTAATAAATACACATGCATTTTTTTTTAAAGTATTTATTTATCAGAAGGAGACCACACAAGTAGAGCAGTGGAGGGTGAGGGAGAAGCAGACTCCTGCTGAGCAAGGAGCCTAACATGGGGCTCAATCCCAGGACCCTGAGGTCATGACCTGAGCTGAAGGCAGATGCTTAACCAACTTAGCCATCCAGGATCCCCAATACATATGCACTTTGAAAAAATTTTATTTAATCTTTACACCAAACGTGGGGCTTGAATTCACAATTCCAAGATCAAGAGTCGCATGCTCCTCCTACTAAGCCAGCCAGGCACTCCTTACACATGCACTTTTGACATAGCAGTCCCACTTGTAGGAATATTCTGTAAAGATAACCCTTCCATATGCACAAGTTTCTTCATTTTAGAAGAGCACTTGTAGTTGCAAAATATTGAAATGCCCATACAGTGGAATGGCTGAATCAATTATAATAAAGCCACACAATAAAGTACTGTATTGCTGTAAGAAAGAATGAGGAGGTTCAGTGGGTTAAGCCTCTGCCTTCGGCTCAGGTCATGGTCTCAGGGTCCTGGGATCGAGCCCCGCATCGGGCTCTCTGCTCAGAGGGGAGCCTGCTTCCCCTGCCCCCTGCCTACCTCTCTGCCTACTTGTGATCTCTGTCAAATGAATAAAATATCTTTAAAAAAAAAAAATGAGTATCTCTGAACTGTTGCCATGCAATTAGGTGAAAAGAGTAACGTATAAAAGTATCTATATACTTTGCTACTCTTTGTGTAAGAAGAGAGATGTATATACATGTATCTACTCATCTGTGCAAAAAATACAGGAATGATAAACCAAAAACTAATGAAATTTGTTTCCTCTAGGGAAGTAGTGGGAATGTGGTAGAAAGGTTAGGGTTAGTGGGAATGAGATTCTTGGGGTGAGGAAGAAGTGACATGTCTCCAACTATACTTTTCTTTATAACTCTGACTCTTAGAACTCCGAAAATAAATAAAAACCAACCCAGTGTATGTGTTTGGTCAGGCAGAGGGGTGGGAGTAGGGATTCCAAAACCTAACCATATTACAAATGAATAACATAAGTACAGTGATTGAGTGGGGAAGAAAAGTACTAAGGAACCTTGGGAAACTTTGATTATATAAAGACAAAAAGAACAAATATTGTGTTCTGTGTACTAATTGTGTTCTCCCAGAGGTATTGGTTAGGAGTTCTGAGTATCTTTTTCATATACTAAGTTTCAACAACTAAGTGAATATATCATAGATAACAAAAGTACGATTTCTCACTGTTGGATAAAGCACTTAAAGATAGTGAAAAGAATAGTCTAGAATAGTCATTCATTGGAGTTGGATATATCATTAAATCAGGAAGCCAGGATTAAATGCATATACAAATGCAGAAATACAGAAGTAAATATAGATGTATGAATGTATATGTCTCTCTCTCTCTCTCTCAAACGAGCATATCAGTGCCCAAATCCTCTGGAAATATGATTTCCAAAAGTTGGAAACATGGATCCTTGGAGAAATGTTTTTTTCTGAGTCTGGGACCCAGAAAATACAAATGAACCTGGAACATCATGTAATACCTGAAAGTAATTTTTTAAAATAATGTATTAGGTTATAATATTTATAACAGTATTAGTTTATAATATGTATTCAAATGTCCATACATATAAAACATGAAGAGCGACAAGGGATAGTGCTTTCTTACAGTGGTCCAATAACTATATACTTCCAATAAGTACAGAAGAGAAGGAAATCAAAATCATCCTTAGGCAAACAGCATTGTAATAATTATTGCATGCAGAAGTATCAATGGATGCTAAAACGAGCAAAATTATGAGGAGAAACAAGATGTTTTCAAAGGTACCGAATGCCTCTCCACAAGATACTTATTAATTGCAAAGGGGAAGGTAGCAACTGTATAGGAAAAACATGGCAGACACCACCATAAGTAATCAAAGTAAAAATCACCAGTTAAAAGACAATATGGCAACATCATGTATGCCCATATATAGTGCACTGAGAAGGGTATAATTTCACTTCTGTGGTATTCTTGCCAAAAATGCATTATCTTGGGCGCCTGGGTGGTTCAGTCATTGGGTGTCTGCCATTGGCTTGGGTCATGATCCCAGAGTCCTGGGATCGAGCCTCACATTGGGCTCCCTGCTCCGCAGGAAGCCTGCTTCTCCTTCTCACACTCCCACTGCTTGTGCTTGTGTTCCCTCTCTTGCTGTCTCTCTCTATCAAATAAATAAGTAAATAATCTTTAAAAAAAAAAAAAGTGAACTTCATGGTTCACAAGATGAAAGGAATCCATCCCATGAGGAATATAATCCCTTCGCATTTATATTATCCACCTTTGCAATTTATCAAATCCACTGAGAGCAAACAAGCCAACAGATTAAGCCAGATTAATTTGGGGCCACTTGTAAGTAGTATGTGATAGAAACTTGTTAGAGAATCTAATTAGTGGGGCACCTGCGTGGCTCAGTCATCTAAGCATCTGACTCATGCTTTCGGCTTAGTCACAATTTTGGGTTCCTAGAATCGAGCCCCGAGTTGGGCTCTGCAGGGAGTCTGCTTGGGGAGTTCTTTCTTTCTCTCCCTCTGCCCCTCCCCCCCAAATAAATAAATCTTTAAAAAACCCAATTAGCTAGTTTATGCTACTATCCAGTTTACATTAAGACAGGCAGTTATCATGTCACTTCACTTCTGAGCTTTAGTTTCCAAACTATAAAATAAGTTGGGGACTAGAGAAGAGTGTTTCTGAGGTCCATTGCAAATGTATAAAATTCTATTAGTTATTTCAGAAAGCAACGAAAGCATTTTGCTAAAGATGTGTAATCTGTATAGAAGTGCCTTGACCAAGCCAAGACTCAAGATTTTCGTATTTTTATTGTTTATTGACAATTATTGGAAATGAGTGTTTCTATTGAGGGGGCTATTCAGGCTGAAAAAAACAGGCTACAGGAAATGAATTTCTTCTTTTTATGTTGCTGTGATTTCATTTTCAGTAAAAGTAGCAGGATCCTAAGGAAATGAGGAAATTGCCAGGGTTCAAATGTGTCTCTAGTACAGAATACAACTTGGAGAGGTAACTTATTCAGTAACACAAGGAGTGTGTTAGGGGGTGGAGGGAGGTGTAAAAACCCACAGCCTTTGGCATAGAGTAGTGGAAAGAACCCTGCCTTATTAGGATAATGTCTTCTGCATCTTACTTTTTAATATTTCAAAGTCAAGTATTTTTACTTCGAATTACAGAGTTTTCAAAAAGAAAATATATTTGCTAATAGCGTAATGCTTTATGACAGTCTCTCTGCCCCCCTTTTATAACATTATTTTAAAAATAATAATCCTAATAAAAGTACTGTCACAGTTTAAAAGATTGTGTCAAATTCCATACATAAAAAAAGCTACGGTAGATTAAGACTTTATCTCAAAACAAAAAAAAGAAAGGAAAATCGCTAGAAAAGGTTATACATAATAGTTAAAGATAGTAGTATAATGAGTGTCCAAATACCTTCTGGTTTTACCAGTTCTTACATATTCACTTGTTTTGTCTCTTTGGCTAATGTATTTTTATCATACCTCCAAATTTTAATATTGATAAAATTTCATCTTATGTACTAATCATATGATCGACATCCCCAGTTGTTTGTAAATACCCTTCATAGTTGTTTTAAAAATCCAGAATCCAATCAAACATAACATTTTATATTTGTTGTCATCTCTCTCTAGTCTTCCATAATTTTGCGTATTTTTTCATAATATTGTTATATGAAGAGTTTAGGCTGGCTGTCATGTAGAATGGTCCACAGTATAAATTTGTCAGATTGTTTGCTCACGACTGGGTTCAGATGATGTATTTTCAGAGTAATATCACATAGGTGGTTATTTTTGTCCCTTACTGCATTACATTAGGAGGCCTGTAATGTTTGTCTATCCTGTTAGGGTGATGTTAAGTTTGATCACTTGGTTAAGGTAGAGTCTGCAGGTTGTAAACATACCTTTTACTCTTTGTAATTAATTAAAAGTTATCATAAATTGAAGAATATCTTGTCTAGTAACTGTCTTTCACCCAGTAGGTTGTGTCATATATTTCTGACCCTTGCCAGAATCTTACTGCATTACTAGTTGCAAAATACTGATTTTCTTCTTGTAAGAAAATGTTAACTTTCTAAAAAAATAGTTGCCATAAGATGTCCCTTATGGTAATTATTTGCTCTTTTTATTAACAATGTTGGGAAATACGTGAGAGAACTAGATTCAAATGTTGTTTCTGACTTAAAAAGTCAGTTGAGAACTAAGGCACCAAAAAAGTTAAGAAAGTTTATCGGGAATGTCAGTAATTAGATTTAGACAATTAAATTTCTGTTATTAGTCCCATAGTTGCCCTAGTTCCTATAATTCGGTTGGGAATTAAGTTTTCACCTCATAACTACAGTTAAACACTATGTTAATAGAGGCAGTGTGCTTCAGTTTTTACAGAGGACGTTACTGAGCATTCTAAGAAGTACAGTATGAAATTTGAGATTAAGCAAAAAATGAAATTTTTTAATTCATCTTTATTTTACTGAGGATTTATTCTTGAAAGTTTTCCTTTGTTACCTGACCTTGTTGGCATGTTTTAAGCACGTTTCCAAGACATCATAAGAAACCTTTCCAAATCTGTTTCACTGTTTATTTTTATGGAACACTTACAGGGTGCAGACAAGGAGACTTACTAATTAATGATAATAGCATCCATTAATGGTTATTAATGGTATAGGATCCAAAAGGAATATTGAAGGCTCTGTGTCTTACTAGCTAGGTGTAGATTGTTCCTAAATGAAAGGTTCATTATGCATGGAGTTCACTGTTAACATCTAAGTCCTTTCCCTTCAGAATCTATTTGACAGTAGTATAACTACATTTTAAAATTTTAGTTATGATTTTTCACTAATTCAAAATTCCTTGAATTTACAAGGCCTAAAAACGTCCAAAGTTCAAAGAGGAAATAGAATCATGTGGAACATTATCATCCCGATATACAAGTGGATTTATCCTGACCCATCTGACTAGTAGAAATACTCTTTAATTTTTGCCACAATAACAGTAGGTTCCTTCATCATTCTGCATTTTAGTGTATCCATCTGTTTCATAACAAAAGCCTTTATTATGGTTTTTAAGAAAAGCTGCCTTGAATTTATGTTTCTCATATGTAACAGATTCTGAGAAAAAATCATTTGTACCCTTTGATAAAAGCCATAACCATATAAGGAAAAGTCAGGAACTTGGATATTTGTTTTGGGATATTCAGGCTTGATTTTTCCTCTGAACACATCTAAATACCAAAAAGTACAGGGCATGGTAAGGATTGAAATCTAGGGAGGTAGGTATTTTGAGGAACTTTAACGTGAAAGCTCTTAATCAAAAGTCACTGATAATAGCTGCTGTTACCATCTTTGTTGTTTGTATAGTCAGAAAGGGTTTTGTGGATTTAAATCTATTATTACGTTATTTATAGGGCTGAAATAGAGCCTATTTTTGAGAGAGGAATAACATTTCCAGGTTAAAAAGTCAGTGTCTTTATTTTGCTGTTTGCTAGTTGGTGTATCGTGCACTGATGATCTGTTAGGCTGTAAGGGCGTATCAATTCTTTAAGACTTAACCTTTTAGTGGCAGAAAAAGCAGTATGTCTGGTTGGTGGGATACATTTTTCTTCCAGTAGCACAAGTAATGTATAAGCTTTGTCTGATTAGGATCCATACAAGATTTCTGTGTGCTTACAGAAAGTATGATCTTTGTTTCACAGAATGGGAAACAGGCATGTGCATTACCCAGCTATCAGAGAAATCAGTGCTTAGAATTTAAAAAACACACTTGTCTGCTTATTTGGTGTTTTACCCAACAGACACAGTTGGTTGTCTGTTTTCTTCATTTTGTGTGTCTGCTCCTAGTTGTTGAATGTTTAATAAGTTGGGGTTTTTTTGTTGTTGTTTTTTGGTTTTGTTTTTAACTTCGTTTCGGTTCATTCCTTTTCTTATAAGTCCACCACTTGAGCTCATCTAGACAACAAGCATCTAACACAAGGCAGAATTGTCTTCTGATCTCAGTTCTTTTGCTGTCTCCATCTGTTGGTGTGAAGAAGTAATGCTCTTGCCAGAATAAGCAAGCTCATTTTAATTTTAGCAAAAACAAATTAACAAATAAGGAATTATGCTCTTAATTGCATTTTCTTCCTTTGTGACAATTAAGTCAGTATGAGGATGCAAAATAATCATGGGATGTCAGCTTTCATAGGCAGATTGTCTTTGTTTTTTTTATAGACTTTTTGCTAATGATACTAAAAGTGTCAAAGAGTTATTAAAAAGCTGATGTATTAAACACGCCTAGATTCTATACATTTTGTTTTAGGGAATTTGAGAAGAAGATAATTATCTTAACTTATTTCACCAGTGTGAGGTCAGGAATCAGTGTGCAAAAAAATTTTAAGAGCGAGAAATCTCAAATATCCTGACAGCCTTTGCACATTCACAGTTTCATGGGCTTTTGCATCATTGCTCCTGAATTGCTAATGAAGAGCTCAATATAGCTTCTGATGCATTTCAGATATTCTGGGTGGTGACTGGCTAGAGTGTTACTGACATCACAACATACAGCTGTTGACTTTCTATTGTCTCTGAGTCCTCGGCAAGTGCTTTAGACTGCTCTAAAGCAGCGCTCTCCCAATGCCTGACTAATCAGCTGGCTGTGTGTGCAGTGAGCTCTGTAGAGGAGCAATGCAGAGCATCAGTTTACAGATACTATGGAAAATACATCTTCATTCACTCTCTATGATGAAGCGAACGCCAGTACAATGAAGGTATGTGTGTGACTCTTTGTTTATTTGCTAAATGTGTACAAAAGGTAATCAAATCTATGAAGTTATTCTTCATGTCACTTAGTGCCATAATTTTGCTAGGGGCATGTGTGGTAAAATCCTTACCATGTCCAAAATGACAGCGTGTTTTAAAAATGGTTTTTGCTTATTTTTGCAAAGGTAGATTTGTTTAGGTTGATGGAATAAGTAGTAGGAGTCATTTACTTCTTAGCTGAGGACAAGTTTTTCCTTCCCTACCCCAAAATTTATGATAACTCTTTGTGCTGTATTGATTGAACAGTTTACCTGTATGCTCCTTATTATTTGGGTATAGCAGTTGGAGAAATGATTTCTCTTTCAAGTTCTTCATGAATAGATATGCTTATGGCTTGTTGAATCTTAAAAATTTCATTGTGTAATAAATGCAGTGTAGATGAGACTCCTCTTTTGAAAATTAAGAAACTAAGAACCTTAACTTTCAAAGCTAATGTTAATTTTTTATATCCTCCTTGGGGGAAGAGGTAGAATAATTTTTAAAGCGCTTATAAAGGGCAGTACCTAGATACATAGCAATGTCATTGCTATGATTAGCATAATCATACCACATTGCAAAATAGCTAATGCTAATAAAACTCTGTAATTTTTAAGAACTATCTTATTTCTAGTCATACTGTCTAAAAATTTTGACATTTGCCTTCAAATTTTGTAATTCTTCAAAACAGGAATCTTACCATATAGGTAAGATACAGTGACATGACTAAAATATGTCCATTAGTGTGTAATTGGCTCGTTTGAAAGGTTTTTGAGAGTTTGCTTCCTTTTCACCTAGAATTAGCCAAAATTTTACCAGTATATGGAATTGCTGTGCTATTTTCAAACCCCTTCCCCATATGAAAGTAATTTTGATCCTGAGAAATAACTCATCTCTTTTAGAGGGAACAGGAAGAAAATCACTAAATTGCCTGTTATCAGTGCTGAATATCATTACTTCTTTCTTTTGTTTCTTTCTCATTCCCAACTGTGTAAGTAATTAGGATCATGAAAATATTTAATAGCTATTAATAAAATTAGGGTCTTTTATCTGATACATTATTTCAACCTAATGCCAGGAGGATTTCATCATTTCTCTTTTAAGCTTCAGGGTTTCTTTGAAGTTTTATGTTGAGAAATAGAAAAGAAAAAAATTACACAGCAGGTACTCTGAATCTTGTCTACAACTGTTTTCACCCATCTTTTTCACATTCTACATTTTTTTATACCTTTCCTCTTTTTTATTCTTTTTTTTTCTTTAGGTTTCTGATTGCATCTCTCTCTGCCTTCCCCTGCCCCACCCGTGTGTGTGTGTGTGTGTGTGTGTGTGTGTGTGTGTGTGTGTGTGTGTGAGAGAGAGAGAGAGAGAGAGACTGACTTTCTGAGTGTCTCTTCCTCTCTCTCCCTCCTCTCTCCCTCTTTTCTTTCCCTAGCCCATTGGTCTTTCCCACTTTATCTCAGTCTCTTGTCCCTTTTTGTCCATCTATTTTGTATCTCAGGGTCTCTCTCCCTGTTTTTCTTTCCTTTTCTGCTCCTCTGACTCTCCCTCTTATCTCCCTCTCTGCTTTTGCCTCCATGTCCCTGCCTAGCCATCTCTGTAGCTCCCTCTCTTTCTCTGTCTATCCCTTTTCTCCCTTTATGTTTGTCTCTGTCTCTCCCTCCGTCTTTGTCTCTGGTTCTCAGTGTGCCCCTTCCCCCCCTCCATTTTTCTGTCTGCCCTCTCCTCTACCCCTTCCTTCTTCCTCGTTTACCATCTTCTTACTCTTATGTGCCTCACCTTCTCCCTGCCTCTCTGACCCTGTTTCTGTCTCTCCCAGTCTCCCTGACTGACCTTCTCTTTCTGTGTCCCTCCCTCCCTCTCTTGGCATTTTGCTCACTTTCCCACCCTACCGTCAGATCTTTTTCTGTCTTTCCTGTCCAAGCTTTACTCACACACATGTACTCTCTAAATTTCATTGTCATGCAGTTTTTCCTTTTCATTAGAACCAGATCTGCACTTGACTTAAAATTTTTTTTTGTTAATTAATAACAGTTACTGGTTGCATTTTAATTTATGTTAATTAAACTGTGCTTTCTAAAAGATATTAATGGGTAAGTAATCAAATATATCTTAAATAAACAGATATTTACCCTTTGCTCAATTTCTGTATTTTTAGAAACTTATGTTTCAGGCCTTACAAGTGGATTGAAAAAATCACATAATGAAATTATCATTAAAATGTGTTGCCTTCCAAAGATACATGTTTACACTGTTAAAGGGAATGCTTTTTCTCTTAATTTTTGTATTTTTCAAGATTTTTAGAAAGCAGTTTTAAAATTACTTTTCAAGATAATTAAGATAATATCCCACCTCATAATGGTGTTCCAGGTTATGATAAACTTGTATTTTTTTTATACCTGTATGACTTTCTTTATACCATCCTATATTTTCCAGATGTGTTAATTGGACATATGTTGGGATTTTTTTTCTTTCATTTTTAACTTTTTACTTTGAAATAATTATAGATTTATAGGAAACAGCAAAAATAGTACACAGAGGTCCCTAGTGTGTTTTTAAAGATTTTCAGGATTTTTTAAATGTTTTCCTCAAGATTTTGTTTCTAGTGTCTCAGTTTTTTAAATATTCTGAAGAACAAAAATTCACTTAACATTTACCTGTTTACATAATCACAAACCTAGCAACTGCCATTATACTGTGTTTCCTTAGTTTTGTAAAGCAGATTGAGACAGCAGTTTGATGAAGGCATAGTATATCTTAAATAGCGTCATGGTTTCATGATAACTAGCAAAGAACTATCAGGGAAGAAAAATTCACAGTTAACAAGTTATATATGTTTAAAAAGCAAAGAAGCTGTGTAAGATGAAAATCTTTTCAGAGCAGAGTTAAATGTCATTTTCACATGTGTCCCTCCTCTAAAATTTATGTAACACATGTCATTGCTACCTTCTTTTGATTCCTGCCCTGCTTCTTATAGTTCGCTTCTATGCTGTTAAATCAGACTCCTGGTCCTGTGGGGTGGGAGTGAACTAGGACAGAAAAGTCATTGTCTTTGTAAACCTTCTCATCACACCTCTCTAGCTGACCAACCCTTATTCTAATTGATAAAAGTGATTAATAAAGTTAATACAGTGATTTTTATTTTTTTAGACTGAGATCCTCTAAGCCATAGAGTTGTACAGATGTGCTTTAGTGACTAGAGAGAAGCCTGAAGCCCAGTTAATGTCTCTTGATCCAGCCCCACCTTCTCATTTGACCAGAGCAAGGTTTGGGGGGGCGGGAGGGCAAATGAAGGGAAGGGAAATGTGTGTGTGTGTGTGTGTGTGTGTGTGTGTGTATGCAATTACACATATATAAATTCATATTCTATATTTTAGAATATATATATTTATTTATAGATAGAATATTTTAGAATATATATTTACATAGAATATATATTCTGTATTTTATGTATAACATACATATAAAAATATTACATGTAAAATATAAAATAAGAATTGCTAACAAAGATTCATGTATATACTTCTGGAGAACTAAGAAACCCTGAGAAGCACATGCAAAAATGTCTCTGAACATACACGAGTATGAGTGCTGCGTTTCTACAGAAAGGTTGTTGGATTTAATAGGAGTCTCAAGAGGATCCTATCATGGTCTAAAAATAATTAAGAATTACTGCTTTATGGTGTCTATAAATCACTACTCAGTCTATGTGGATTTAACATTTTCTCTTTATCTTCAAATGCTTAGAAGGGTGTATGATTTCCTCCAACAGCAGGCACTTCTACAAAAATCATGTAGTTTTTTTCAAGTAGTTTGAAAACATGAAATGACTGTTTACCATACACATCTGATGTCAGACTACAATACAGGATCACCAGAGAGACACAGCAGAATGTTTTGTTTCATCAGTACTCTCAAAGTGCTTCTTAAACCACAACTTCTTTTAATATGTCGAAAATAAATGCCAAAATAGTTGAGGACTGCATGCCCACATTGACCTCCAATGAGACAGTTGTAAAGAAAGCAAGAAATTTATTATATACTAATAAATACTAAAACAATTTGATGTGGTGGACATGGCTAGGCAATAATGAATGAAAGTCCTTAAAAAATTAGATCTGAAATGTATTAGACTCTGAATTTATGCATTGTGTGCAAAGCCATAGGCAGTTGAAGCAATTAAATTGGATAGAACCTTAGGTATTTTAAAGAGAAATTTTATCTGCTCATTGTGTAAGTTCGGTGTATAGTATGAATGCTAGAGACCATGAAGGTCTCAGCGGTGTTCACTCATGCCTAGTAGCAGCATCCTCAAGCTATAAAAGTATTTGCACTTTGTTGTACACAGCCTTTTGTAGAGTCTGAAGGTAGATGAGGGCAACTGAAAGACAACACCTGTTCTACCTCAAGCTGTTTTTAAGCTATTTTTACTGACCATGAAATGTTCTTTGACCAAAAGAAGAAATAAAACATTTTTGAGCTTTTTTTTTCCCTCCGAACATAATCCCTAGGTGCTTTCTTGAAAGAGGGTTGTGATCCTTTGTTAGAAAGAATGTAGTTGGCAGTTCAAGAAGTGAAGGGTGGCATATTAGTAGTTATAAAACAGAATTCTGCCAAGTGTAACCTAAATTAAAATCCTATAAAGGAAACAGATTTTGTGTAAGAAAGAAATGGGTTGTTAGGTCTACTGATTCAAATGCTAGAGAGAATATGAAATTTCACATGTTGATGAAATATATTAAGCCATCAAAGAAACTTTGGGTGGATTAGATACACGTTCCAGAAGCCCAGCATGAATTTTACTAAGAGTCTTTGATGACAGAGCTTAATACTTCTAAGGCCTTCAAAGAATTTTCATTGTGATCCTTTGATAAAAGTGAAATGCTAGTCGTGGCTAAAAAGTACATGGAGGTAAATTCATTTAGTTATATTAGTTCTACAGAGGAAAAAATACCAAGTGCAATAGAATTTTGAATGAGTATAGGGAACATCACATCACAGTCTAGCTAAAATACTGCAAAGACTATAAAGGTTTCTTATGGGATAGCCTAGCACTTGGCACAGTCTGTGGGAGTCTGTGCCTTTCTCATTGATGGCGTAACGAATAGTTGAATAAAGAAACTGGGATTATGCTCATGATGATGCTCGCTTTTATTCATGAGCTATATACTACAGATATGCTGTGAAACCATCACAAAATACTTTAGTAAGGAATGTAATGTGTGAGACTAGACAATGCAAAAGGTTGATAATTGCAATGACTTCTTACACCAGCTAACCCAGAGTTGCGCTTAACTTCACCTACAAATCTCCTCCACATCAGACACAAGCCATCCTCATTTCTGACCAGTTCTCTGTGAAGTTTCCTATTACCCTCTCAGAATTTATAATTTGCTAGAACAACTTAAAGAACTCAGGGAAGTGCTATACTTAAAATTGTAGTTCTATTATAAAGGATGGAATCAACACCAAAGGAAAGACACAAAGGGCCAGATCTAGGAGGATCCCAAATGCAGAGCTTCCCTTGTCCTCTTTCTGTGGAGTTAGGATGCATTATCTTCCCATTCAGTGATATGTGATGATATGCAGAATACTGCAGTCCAGAGACTCTCGCCCAGGCTTCAGGATTCATAGTTTTTTTGGAGCTCTGTTAAATGAAAGATGGAACCATTGGCTATGCAGTTGAACTCAAAACTCCCACCCCACCCTTCTCTTCTAAGCAGTCATGCGGATATTGCATGGCTCAAAACCCCAACTTGCTAATTACCTGGTTAGTCTTCCTGGTGTGACTGTCCCGACCCTGGATCACTCATTAGCATAAACCCACCTTGGGGCCTACCATGAGCAGCTCATTAGGGTGAACTATCGAGACACACACACCATCAGTAACAAGATACTCCCATGGCAAGGATTTAGAAGCTATCTCCCAGGAACCCAGGACAAAGGCCAGCCAAATTCTCCATTATACAATATTTTACTCTCTAGCAATATTGCTTGATGTTCTGTACTAGGTAAATAATTTACTTTTGTGGTTCTCATTATTTAGAAGAAAAAACTTGAGGTCAAGTCTGAATACATTGATATTTCTCCCTCCAACCAGTTCCCTCTAACCAGTTCCATTGCTTAGAAGCATCTCTGAGTAGATAATATACTATTTAAAGAATGAACTGTAATCATTTAAACTCAGTATGGAATAAAAATCTATGTTCTCTCTCCTTACATGCCCATTATCTTAAGTTCTTCTCTCATCCTCATTATCTGTGCCCAGTTTCCAGGAATCTAAATCTTTAAATGTTCGTGGTTAATTTCCCAAAGCATGATCCGATGGTAAGACCAGTCTTTCTTTCTCTTTGTAGTCTTTAAAAGAGATTTTGTTAGGTGTCAAAAGAGCTTATTAGAACTTGATCTATTTCCATCCTACATTTAACACAAAAGTAGGGAGCTCCCAGTTTAATCCAGGACTGTGATGGGTTTAGAATTAAGGCAAAATATATTTTATCCTCACTAGCACTGTACTTAGAGGTAGTTAATAAACCCTTCAAGAATGGAGTGACATTAAAAAAAAAAAAATGGAGTGAAATTAATGGCCCTCATTTTATTGCATTGTCTCTTGCCTTCATCTTCCAATATCTCAATGCCTTTAGAATCTTGCCAGGTTACCCCGGGATTCTCCAAGTTACCTCCTGGGAGCTCCTGAACAGCTCTTTTATACTACTCCGATTTTGTCTTTCTCAGCCACACTACCAGTTTTGATAGTGCTTGTCATAAATTTGCTCATGTTCCTGCCCAAGGTTTCATCTCCTAGAGCATCCAACATTAGTTTTCAGGGTACCATAGCCCCTAGAGTCTTCTGTTCTGGGCTCCATCGCCTGAGTACCATAAAGGTTTTGGGGGGCACCTGGGTGGCTCAGTGGGTTAAGCCTCTGCCTTCGGCTCATGTCATGATCTCAGGGTCCTGGGATTGAGCCTCACATCGGGCTCCCTCCTCAGCGGAAAGCCTGCTTCCCCCTCTCTCTCTGCCTGCCTCTCTGCCTACTTGTGATCTCTCTCTCCGTGTCTAATAAATAAAATCTTTTAAAAAAATAAACTTTTTATCTCCTACTTCTCTGCTCCTTTGGTTCACAAATGAAAACATTCCCTTTAGCTTCTGCTTTGGCTCAAACTAGGACCACTGCTACCTAAAGATACATGTAGAATTCTTTTAGTACTCTAGCTCTCCTAATTTCTAACTTTTTACCTTTTGACTTGGTTTTGTTTTGATTTGATTTGTTTTTAAGATTTTATTTATTTTTTAGAGAGAGGGGGAGCACGCTTGGGCTTGGGGAGGGGCAGACAAAGACAGAGAGAAGCAGGGTCCCCCCTCTCAGCCACACAACCCTTGGATCATGACCTAAGCCAAAATCAAAAGTCACACACTTCTCTGACTAAGCCACCCAGGCACCCCCGGCATTATTAGGTTTCTTAAGCACTGTACCACGCAGTGATAAAAAGTCAGATCTGGAGTGGTTGTGAAAGGCATTTGACCTGTTCTGTAGCCAAACTGCACCTGAACTATCTCATTTAAATCACTCCCATTACACTGACCTCAGTTACAGAATTCCAGAAACCCTAATTCTTGTAGTCTACAGACTTCTGAAGAACTGTGCCTAAATAGTCCTGGATGTTGGTGTCAGCTGTAATGAGCGTCTGCTTAGAGACTCATTCTGAGATTTATCCGCACCCCCGGTTCTCCCCAACCCCTACAGCCATCTCAACTTCCTGACTTCCATCAAGTAATGTTCTGGGTAAAAGAGAAAAGGTGTTTATTAGATATGAATTCCCTCAGTTTCCTGCCACATTCCCTTCAGTTTCTCAAGACAATGAATACTTTTAAGGTCTATATCTCTATTTGTGCTTCTGACCCCACTTCTTTTCATTTCTTTCCACTTCAGATTTTCCTTCTCATTCTTACTCTTTTTTCCTCTTAAACCTCTCACCTCTCTCTCTCCTTTCTCTTCTGGCTTCTCTTTGGCCTAGACACTTTCTTTGCTGACAGTCTTGCATTAACTTTGCATCTTGTGCTAACTTTGTTGCCAAATCTGGTAGACTTTTTGTTCCTCCACCTCCCTACTCATCTCTTTAAGGGTTTGTTGTGCCCTGGGGAGTCTATGCTAAGCCTGCTTCTTGTCTGTCTTGGTGGCTCCTTATCAGTTTCCTCTATGTTGATAATTCAGGGCTTCCATCTATACAATTATTCTACCCAAATCAATAACATCAGCCCTGCCTTTCTCCTTAGCTCCAGGTCATTGGACATCCTGTTAGATCTCTCTACCTAAATGTCCCAAAGTTACCTTAAACTTATTGTGTTGATTACTGAAATCATTGTTCTGCACTAAATCTTTTTTTTTCTCCCCTCAGATATTTCCTGTGTCGTGGGTAGCAAGCACCACCTACACTTTCATTGTGTTGTGTCATAACTATTTCAGTTATCACAACCCTAACCTTTTCCCTGACTGCTCCTATAACTAGTTGGCTTCCCCCAAGTAGTTACTTTCTGTCGTATCTCTTTATTTCTAGAAGCAGTATATATAAGGAGTGACTAATAGTACGGGCCCTGGAACCAGAGTATCTGAATTCAAATTCTAACTCTGCCACTCAGTATCTTACAACCTTGGGCAAGCTGATTAGTCTTTCTCTGCCTCACTTTCCTCATTTGTAGAATTGGGATAATAAGAGTACCAACCTGATAGGGTTATTATGAGGATTAAATTAATTAATACAGGGAAAGCTTTGAGAATAGTGCTTTGTGAATAATAATAGGTATATCAGAGTTTCCTGTTAATATTACTGATTTCAAAGTACGTATCACTGTCTGTAATTATCTTGTTGACTTTTTCCCTGCTGTAGAATGCAAGCATCTTAAGTAAAAGGGTCCTGTCTGCCTGGTTCACTGCTATATCCTTGGTAGTCAGAGCAGTGCTTATTAGCACATAGTACCTCACCAAAAGATTAGAATGAATGAATGAAATCTCTTTTTTCCCTTTCAGCTCAGTCCTTTGTCTAGGCTCTAGTCACTTTACACCACAGTTTTTATAACATTTTACCTGTTAGAACAGAGTCCATCTACAATTGTAACAAATAATTCTCCATGGCTTCTCTTAAAATTCCCATTATTTAGGCTCTATCCCTCATGAGATCAAGAGTAAACTTCTAATCTTAACTTCAAATATATCCACCCTTTGATGCTATTTTCCTGTTGTTTGTTTTTAGAACATGTTTTAATGAAAAATGTCAGGACCCAAAAAAGGAGCATTCTAGCAAACATTCAGTACTTACTACTCAAAATTAGCAATGCTGACCTTTTGTTATATTTGCTACAGGTCTTTTTTTTTTTTTTTAAGAAATGGAATAATAATAAAGACATTGATTAAAGTCCCTTTTCTGTCTCACCTGAAACCTTTTCCTTTCCCTCCCCAGAGAGAATTGTGTGAAATAGATTTGTACCTTTACCGTCAATGCTCGTGTGGTTTTTAAATATTTGCGTAAGTTGCATTGTATTGTAGTCATAATTCTGCTTTTCCACTAAACATTCTAATATTCTTTTGGAGACTTTTATTGATACAGCTTTAGTATGTTCATTTTAATCGTTTATCATACTGTGCAGTAGGAGTTTACTACTGTTCCCATACTTAAAAAAAAAAAAAAAAAATCAGTGCCTGTGTTGGTAAACATTTGGTCTTTCCCATTCTTTGCTTTTAAATAAAACAATTCAGTGGATATTTTTATACGTGCTTCCTCATGCATGTATATGTGTCTATTTAGTGTGTAGATGGAGAAGTAGAAGTGCTGGGCTGTAGCATAAGAGGAATTTAAACCTCTTTTGAGATCACAGATTATTTACTAAAGTGAATTCATAGCGGCTGAGAGTTCCCATTCCCTATGCCATCACCACTTCTGGGTATCATCAGATTTGTTTGTTTTCTTCAACCCCAGCATATGTACTCTCTTTCCTTTAAATGGGCTTTTTCCTATCTTCCCCATTTCTCCATTGAGAAAGCAACATGTTCTTGTAACATCTTACCTCTGTGTATCACTTCTTCTCTAAATGTAATTTGTTTCATACTCTTGTGGAACTCAACTAATAAGTTATTTGTGCCTATTCTTGAACTTACCAAAAGTTTTTTACCTTCTCTAAATATCATATTAAAATTATTTTATGTATTTGTTGATAAATGTCATTGCTAACCATCTCTCTCGGGTTTCACCAATTCTCATTAGGTCAAGGTAATTCTTTCTCTTTTTCTCTTGTAAAACATAGCTAATACTCACTGCAGCTTCTTGCTTTCTGTGGTTCCTTGTTAGATTTCTGGTTGATAGTAACTTTATAAAGCACATTTATAGACATTTAGCATTTGAAATATTGATGTCTGTATTCTTCTTCAAGTAACTGACTCTGAGAATGTAAATTTTCATTCTTTCTAAATGCAGCATAAACCATTTTCCTTGTCTTTCTCACCAGAGGCCCATGACCAATAGGTTGTGTTGATTGCTAACCCTTAAGAGAAGAATCTGGTGTGTGTTGGTCTTCTGCAACTTTTTTGTTATAAATGCCAGTGCCTGATTACATGTTTTGCTCTGAGGGAAGAAGTAAGCACTGTGTTCATCTAATGAAATGACAGTGAATAACCAGGTAGTCATAAGGGAAGAAAAATGCAGTGTGCTTTGCCAATTTCTGTTTCAGATAACTTCAGTAATATAATTCTTTTTTTCTCAATATTCATGTGCAGAGTACTTAGTTTTTACCTGTAGGAGCCAGAGTTTTTCCTCGTAACAAAATTGAGTTTTTGATGTTTTGTTAACCTAGAGTAAACTGATTTTCTTCTTGTGAAAGTAGACTATTTTTGTAAATGCCTAACTGTAGAACCGAACATTAGACCCCAGGCATAATAATGAATTAGCAGTATTGTATTTTTGTTGCTGAAAATTCTGTCTGAAATTTTCACTAAAGAAACTACACATTCATGAGTTGCATATACTAGTCTGTCTTTTCAAATAATTGATCCCAATTCTGTCTTGCTTTGTTTCTTTGGGGAAGGTACTTAAGTATTCATATTCATCATTTGTAAACTACTAGGCTTCACAGTGTTCCTTAGCCACGAACTGAATCCTTACTACCAACCAGGTTTACTTTGTTTGATACTGATGATTACAAGAGATAGGGAGTTTAAGAGAAACTTGATGATATGCAGCAGTTCTGATATTTCAGTAGTGATTAGCTTTATTGACAGCTAATAAGTTAACAGTGCTGTCTTGCTGTGCAGCAGAGAACAATACATAGCTCCTATCCCTGTGAAAAGGCGAAGTTTGCTTTTTGTAATGAATACGATGCTAAGGAAGTTAGTACATGTTATAAAAACTTTAGGGGGGGCGCCTGGGTGGCTCAGTGGGTTAAAGCCTCTGCCTTCGGCTCGGGTCATGATCTCAGGGTCCTGGGATCGAGCCCCACATCGGGCTCTCTGCTCCACAGGGAGCCTGCTTCCTCCTCTCTCTATCTCTGCCTGCTTCTCTGCCTACTTGTGATCTCTGTCTGTCAAATAAATAAAATCTTTGAGGAAAAAAAACTCTTTAGGGGCACCTGGGTGGCTCAGTTGATTAAGAGTCTACCTTCCGCCCAGGTCATGATCACAGGGTCCTGGGATCCAGCCCCACCCTGGGCTCTCTGCTCATGAGGGAGCCTGCTTCTCTCTCTCTCCCTCTCTGCCTGCCACTCCCTCTGCTTGTGCGTGCACTCTCTCTTCTCTCTCTCTCTGTCAAATAAATAAATCGTTTTAAAATGAAGAAAGAAGTCTTGAAATAAAGGTGTTCTCTAAATACATATTGCCCCTCCTTTTTGTGGAGCATCGTGGGTAAGAGCCTGGAGTGGGACACCTGTCTGCCCTGTTTCATGTCCTTGTCCCCACACTTATTAGCTGCGTGACCTTGGACAAAATCACTTAATTTCTCTGTGCCTTAGTTTCCTAATCCGTAAAACAGGGGTGATAACAGGACCTACTTAGAATTGTTGTAAGTTCTAAATTTATTAATTATGAAAGGTAGTAGAACAATACCTGGCATGTGGTAAGCTATATACTAGTTATTAATTTTTGGTGATAATTATTTGTGTTTCTTTTGTAGATTGCCTATTCCCCATTTCTCTCTTTTTTCCTCTTGACTTATAAAAGCTTTTTAATTTTAGATGCTTTGACCCTTTCAGTTGGAAATAGATTTTATTTTATCATTTGCCTTTTAATCTCTGTTTTGTCACACAGAAATATTAAAACTTTATTGTAAGTTTTATTAATATTTCTTTGGTAGCTTCTAGATTTTTATGTCATGCTTGGTAAGGGCTCTCCCTCCAAGTAATTATAAAAATATTTCTTTTTTTTTTTTTTAATTTCTTTTCAGCATAACAGTATTCATTGTTTTTGCACCACACCCAGTGCTCCATGTGATGTGTATAGGGGTGCCTGGGTGGCTCCGTGGGTTAAAGCCTCTGCCTTCTGCTCAGGTCCTGGGAGTACATGTTATAAAAACTTTAGGGGGTGCTCCTGGGTGGCTCAGTGGGTTAAAGCCTCTGCCTTTGGCTCGGGTCATGATCTCAGGGTCCTGGGTCGAGCCCCACATCGGGCTCTCTGCTCAGCAGGGAGGCTGCTTCCCCCTCTCTCTCTCTGCCTGCCTCTCTGCCTACTTGTGATCTCTCTCTCTGTCAAATAAATAAATTTAAAAATCTAAAAAAAATATTTTTTTATATTTCCTTGTACTTTTATAGTTTCTTCTTTTAGGTTATGATCTTTAATTTTACCTTTGATTCCCTTTTGCTTTTAGTGCCAGGTGGGTGCCGACCTTTTTGTGCATGTGGTTCTGAAGACTTTATTATATATACAAGCATTTATCTTTTGTTGGCTACCTGGTGGCACAGAAATTATATATAATCAAATCTCTGACTTGTTCCTAATAACATGTTAACAGTTGCAAGAATGTTTGTTCAAAGTTGAATGTGAATTTTGAGCACATATATCCGTCTCTTTTAGGTTGAAACAGATTGAGACAATTTTTTAAAAGATTTCATTTGTTTATTTGAGAGAGGGGCAGAGGAAGAGGGAGAAGCAAAGTCCCCACTAAGCAGGGAGCCTGACATGGGGCTTGATTCCAGGACCCTGAGATGATGACCTGAGCCAAAAGGAGATGCTTATCTGACTGAGCCACCCAGGTGCCCTGAGACAATTTTTAAATATCACCAATAGTAGGTACTCACATGTATGCACTTAATAAATATCAACATTTTGCTGACTTTTTCTAAGTTGCCTTTCTACTGTAGTAACTTACCAAATTTATATACGTTTTCAAATCACTTTCACTTACTGTATAACAATTTATGACATTAGGATGGTGCATTTAATTGACTCCTAATTGTTAGGCAGCGACACCATACACCAACCATCCCTGTTTTGTAGCTTCCCATACTTGACCCCCACATGCCCATACAGCCTTAAGTAACTCCAGAGGTATAGGCATTATGCCAAGATAAAAGAGTTTTTATTTTAGTGAGTACCCAAAAAGCTGAATTATCTCCTTTATTTGAAGATGTGGAGAGGAAAACATTTTTATTTAAAATACTCAGGGGTGCCTGGATGGCCCAGTCATTAAGCGTCTGCCTTCAGTTCAGGTCATGATCCCAGGATTCTGGGATCAAACCCTACATCAGGCTCCCTGCTTGGTGGGGAGCCTGCTTCTCCCTCTCCCACTCTTCCTGCTTGTGTTCCCTCTATCACTGTGTCTCTGTCAAAAAAAAAAAAAAAAAAAGAAAATCTTTATAAATAAATAAAGTGAGCAGGCATCCAGTCTTGGGCCACCTCATTGCCTCAGTTGGTTAAGCATTAGACTCTTAGTTTCAACTCAGGTCATGATCTCATGGCTCAAAGGATCAAGCCCCGCATGGGGCACCTTGCTCAGCACAGAGTCTGCTTGAAGATTCTCTCCTTTTGCCTCTACCCCCACTCACTCTCTCTCCTTCTCAAATGAATAAAGAAATCTTTTTTAAAAATTGTCTTCCCGGGCGCCTGGGTGGCTCAGTGTGTTAAAGCTTCTCCATTCGGCTCAGGTCATGTCATGATCCCAGGGTCCTGGGATCATGCCCCGCATCGGGCTCTCTGCTCAGCAGGGAGCCAGCTTCCTCCCTGCCTCTCTGCCTACTTGTGATCTCTCTCTGTCAAATAAATAAATAAAATATTTTTTAAAAAAATTGTCTTCCCAATAAGTTTATGAGCTAAATGTTCCTTTTCCTCCTTCTTTATGGCTCAGAAAGGTTAAGTGATTTCCCAGGTCATAACTGGTAGAGCTGTGTTTTAAACTTTGATAAAATGGCAATGCACTTGATCCTTATCTCTTTCCCAGGAAATAATAACTGGTCATTTTGGTTCAGAAACATTTATTTCTTTAGTTTGTCAAGTGATGTGGAATATTGACAAGTATTGGTTATCACATTGGTTGTGTGACTTTGGACAGGTCATTGGACTTCTGAGTTTTGATAGCTTGCATGATAAATTGTAAGATTCAACTAGGTGGTTCCTAAGGTTCATTGGAGATTCCTCAGAACTGAGTGTTTGCCTCTTTACATTATACCTCATCTTCATTACCCCTTGCAGCTATTGCCTTTTTTAGTTCTTTTTTTAAAATTATTTATTTAAAGATTTACTTTAGAGAGAGTGTGTGTGCAGGGGAAGGGGCAGAGGGAGAGGGAGAGAGAGAATCTCAATCAGGCTCCACTCTCAGAGTGAAGCCTGACACGGGGCTCCATCTCACAAGCTGGAAATCATGGCCCCAGCCAAAACCAAGGGTCAGACACTTAACTGACTGAGCCATATAAGCACCCCCTTTTATTTTCTTATATAGATTATAGCCTTGCTTCATAATTTCAAACTTAAAAGATTTATGATTGAATCACAGGTCATTTTACTAAAAACAAACAAAACTACAATAATTTGGCTGCTTAGTGGGTGCTGCCATCTTGTGTCTACCGTTTTACGAAAGAAAAGGTTAAAAATTAGAAAAATTATATTGAATTGTTTTTGTTTTTTGTAAAAAATTTTTTAAAAGAACAGTTATTTGATTTAGTGGCCTAGCAACCTTGGTGAAATAGAGAAGACAATGTCAGAAAACAACTTGGGCATTCCTTGATCCCTCCTTTCTGTTATCTCTTAGTGAAATTGAGACATGAAAACTGATGTGAATCTATATCAGGGCTCTAAATTAATTATATTTTAAAATAGTTTTTGAAGAGCTAGTATAAGATGTGAATGGCTCTGTGATGCATGGTTGGCAATATTATTATCTCTTTGTGCTTACACCATACTATTTTCAATTGTTTCACCTTTAAACTGTACTGTTCTGTTTATTGACAAGAGCACTGTCAAAGGAAAATGGAAAAGCTATGTAGGATTTTTAGAGCTGTTTATTTGCTATAATAAATTCCTTTGCAGCAGAGAAACATAAAATGAAAGTGACTTTAAAAACAGATGACACTGAAAGAGTTTTAGCATTTCAGAGGTCTTTAAAAATAGTGATTCTACCCTTTATAGACATTTGCTTTTTAGCAGACCAATGTGGATTTCTTTGAAAATGTTAAATGACTTATTACAACCTTTTCTTCTTTGTACTCTTAAAAATCTAGAGTGTGGTCATTACTGAAAATCACAGTCTTCCCCATAAGTCCATAGAGTTGTAGCTCTGGAAGAAAACTCTTCTTGGAGTCAAGCATTCTTGGTCACAATCTTGGGCAAACCTTTTTTTCCTTTGTCTCTAAAATAAACAGTTATCTCCCTTACAACACTGACCACATGCTAAATTCGTATAATATATATGTTCCCTTGCTTTCTTCTCGTCTCTGCTTTTACTCCTAAATTCTCTGGGTGCCTGAGTGACTTCAGCTCACAAAACTAATACATGTCATAACTAAGTATTCTGACTCTTCTTAGGACAAGAAAATAATAAATTCACCAATAGTAGCATTTTTTTTAAAGATTTTATTTATTTATTTGACAGAGAGAGATCACAAGTAGGCAGAGAGGCAGGCAGAGAGAGAGAGAGAGAGAGAGAGGAGGAAGCAGGCTCCCCGCCAAGCAGAGAGCCCGATGCGGGACTCGATCCCAGGACCCTGGGATCATGACCTGAGCCGAAGGCAGAGGCTTAAACCACTGAGCCACCCAGGCACCCCGATAGTAGCATTTTTAATTTCTAAATTACTATATAGTGTTCTACTTCTCTTAGCTTTTTTGTTAAAAGGTTTTCTTTTGTTTTAATTTTAGGGCACTGAAAGGTATGATATATTTGATCCACAACAGTCCATTTCAGCCCAGGAATCTACAGTGGTGACAAGGACATGGGACTCCTCCTGCCAGATTCCAGATGGTTCAATACACTTGACATCCTGGCTGACAACTGTGAAAAAGAACCTTGGATTACTTTATTTTATTTTTGTGGGACACCGCAATCCCAGTTCCATAGGATACTTCAGGTAATCTGTCTTAACACTTGAGAGAAAAACATATACCTTTTTATTTCAAAATCTTTTTTTTTTTTTCTTTCAAAATCTTAATATAAAAAGCAAGGAACCAGAGTATTTTAAGAAACGCCCTACCTCTTAGTAACCTTATTGTGTTGAGAATGAGCCAATTAACTCTGGTATAGAATATAATTAATGAAGATTTAAATTCCGTTTAGTCTGCCTGTGACTTTAGAATCTATTTCTCTCTCTTTTTTTATTTTTTACCCTTTCCAGGTTGTCAAAAATCCACTTTGTGGATTTCTGAAATTTGTGTTTAGATATTTTTTCTTCATTTATTTAGATATTTAATTTTAATTATGTTAAGTGATACATTGTGGCAATCATTTCACGGTATATGCATCTATCAAATCATTATGTCATGCACCTTAAACTTAAACATTGTTGTATGTCAGTTATATCTCAAGCTAGAAAAAAATTTAAGTTGTTGACATCAAGTTCTCCTTTTTAACATCACATTTCTTACAGAATCTAAATTGACACCTGTCCCTCATACATTCTTATCTGATATATCCAGTATAAGGTCCCCAGTGTTTTCTTAACCTCACTAAAGATAGGAAATAATATTGGCATCCTATGGATTTGATTTCCTGAGTGTCTGGTAATACCGTGTTGTTAGGCATTGAATCACATTAGTCAGGAGAGTTTTCAGTGCTTGATTCCTAACATGGACTATTAATGCACAACCCAGCTATGTTTTGTATACCATGTTGCTGTTAATTTTTTTTAAAATTATTTCCTTTTGGAATTGAAGGAAAATTTAAGAAATATAGAACTTTAGGAACCTAAATGAAGGCTATAATAGGAACACATTTTTCTTACAGGATGATACTCCTGACATCCTTTTAGGAAAAAAGATTTCTCATGTCATCTAAATATGTATTTTTTATAACTCTACAACCGTTACGTTTCACTTTGATATGGCTCACTCCTTTAATGTTTCTTAAGACCCTTTAAAAGTGATATGTGCAGGTGCCTACATGGCTGAATTAGTTAAGTGTCTGCCTTCTTCATGATCCCAGGATCCTGAGATCGAGCTTGGCATTGGACTCCCTGCTCAATGGGGTATCTGCTTCTCCCTCTCCCTCTGCCTGCTGCTTCCCCTACTTGTGCTCTCTCTCTGTCAGATAAATAAACAAAAATCTAAAAAAAAAAAAAAAAAAAAAAAAAAGGTGATATGTGCACCGGGATTACCTCATATCCTTATTACAGCTCTTAGCTTGTTGTATTATGCTTTTTTAAGATTTGTATATGTCTGCCACTAAGCTCTATACTCTTTGAGAGCAGGAAACTTGCTTCTATCTATGTAAACTCAACGTTGTTCCTGGACCATAGAGGGCACTTAGTCATTATTATACAGTAGGCGAATTTAAGAAATGTTTCAAACAGAATTTAATTTTTTTTCCTTTCTTTCTAAGGCTTCAAGTTCCCTGTAGAATTCTAAAATAACCTTTGCTGATGAGGATGTCTGATACTGTTACTGTAAAAAATGAAACTGAAACAATGAAGGATTTGGAGGCAGAAGTGAAAGATACAACCAGAGTTGAAAATCTTATCAAATCAGAAAACTATGGGAAGATTTTGGCAGAGAAGAATGACCGTTGTATTGACAACAATATTGATTTGCAGGTAAACAGGATTTTCTCTCTGGCTACAAATAATAAATACTCAAGATGTAGTTATACTCTTCATACCAAATGCACTTTCAGAATTGTAAAAGGGTAAATTGACCCTTTGGGACATGCTGACCAGCTGGTTTTCAGTGTTCTGGAATAGCTTGTTGAGTGTAGCTCTTTGAATTGCTTATATCTTTAATTTGTTTTGTATTTACTTGTAATGTAATTGTTTTTTTTTTTTTGTATGGTCAATATGTTTTTTATTGGCTTTCTACTTTTTCATACCACTCTTCACCTGTTAGTGTCATGAGAGTACAGAACCTAACCTAAGAGCCCTTAAAGGAGAGCAGAATAAGCAAGGTTGAAAAAACTGTAGTTCTCTCAGTAAAAACAATCCTCCAGGGAAGCAATCATCCATGACGAAGAAAAGTGAAGTCACTTGAGGCTTTTGTCACTACACATGTATGATGACAGAATTAACCGTGGAGAAGGCTTTTAATTCCAGGCATAGATGGAAATTGATGAGCTGGTCAACAGATTCACGATAGGTAAAAAATTATTTCAGGTAGTATATATGTTCACTGTGTTCCAGTTATCGTCTTGCTTTAGAAGACATTACTGCAAAACAAAGGACTAACAATTTTTAAACACCATTTAATTTTTTAATATTATATGATTTGTGAGTCAGGAAGACAGAATAAGGGCTTGACTTACTGAATTTTCTACTGCACAAGGCATCAAATGTAGGTTTTGCTGGTATTTAACTGACAGATGGACTGCATAGAAGGTCCAGACTGTTTTCACCCACATATCTGGCACCTTGGTGGGAATGGCAGGAATAATAGTCAGCTGGAACTGGGAGCACCTACCTATGGCCCCTATAGCATGGGAGACCCAGGGTAGTTAGACTTACTGTGTGACAGCTCAGGAGTCACAAAAACAATGTTCCAAAAGCCAAGCACAGCTGCAAGGGTTCTTTTGACCTAGACTCAGAAGTCTCAGAATGTCTCTTCCACTTTCTTCTTTCAGTGACACATGTCAATAAAGGTAACCCAGATTCAAGGGAAAGGGAATTACAGCCTGCCTCTTAGTAGGAAGGACCTTTAATCTGCCACAAAAACTTACCTTAAAATATTATTTCTTACTCATTTGTTTTAGTTTAGTCCTGTGGATAAAGAATTTTACTTTGGGAGAAAGTATTTTATCATTACTCTTATCACTCTTAATATATCCTGAAGATCCTGAGTGCTATATGAGGGCTATTTTTTTTTTAAAATAAGTAAAGAAGGTTCTTCTAAAGGTTATATCATTCCTTCATTCAGTCAAAAATTTGGTTTATTCTCCAGTATGTGCCAGAAATGTGTTAGAAAATGAAAGCAACTCACACAGCTATTTAAAAAAAAAAAAAAAAAAAAGGTATTTAGGCTCCACTGATTAAGTATAGTAAAGTGGTAATTACCTAAGAAATTGGGAGAAATAACATACTTTTTCTAGTCATTTTTAGTAATAGCACTTTTTAAAACAAAAAATTGCTAAGCCTGCAATCACTATCCTCGGTGATGGCAGTGTGCCAGTATCCTGATTGAATCAGAGAAAATCTGCTAAAATTCTGTTGCATTCATGATTGAAATAGTAGAAGATTTCCTTTTAGTCCCTTTTTTATACCTAATGTTCACTCTTCTAGGTCATGCTAATAAACAAGTGATTAATTTGGATTATTACATTTCCTGGTGTGTCTGTTGTGTTACCCTTGGTAATAGGCACAAGAGCATTTTGATGACCACAATTGAATCATGGCCCCGTTGTTGATATTACAGGAAAATCTCACTCATTCCCCAAACACTTGTTGAAAGCGTATTCTATGCCAAAGAACTACTGTAGTAAGCAAAAATGGACATGGTCTCTGATATCATTTTCCATATAGAATTATGACTGTAAAGATTGGGAAGAGGAACACAGAGAACATGAGAATTCATTTTATGTTAATCCATTGAATACTATTTTCATAGTTTATTCAAATGTTTATTAAGAATTTACTATGGGTGAGAATATTTACTCTGCCTGGAACTTTTTGAGATCCAAGGTGCCTCCATACAAGGTATCTGGCAAGAAGAGGCTTACAGTCAAAATAACTTATATAGGAGAGATTTAAGTAACGGAAATTAGGAATGAAAGTAGATTAATAAGTAGAAAAAGTTTTCCTGTATGTTCACCTAATAAAAAATAAAGTCAACTGTGTTAGGCATGGACAGAGAATAGAGTCTTTTTAAGAAGAATACGGCTGGGGCGCCTGGGTGGCTCAGTGGTTTAAGCTGCTGCCTTCAGCTCAGGTCATGATCTCAGGGTCCTGGGATCGAGTCCCACGTCGGGCTCTCTGCACTGAAGGGAGCCTGCTTCCCTCTCACTCTCTCTGCCTGCCTCTCTGCCTACTTGTGATCTCTCTCTGTCAAAATTAATAAATAAAATCTTTTAAAAAAAAAAAAAAAGAAGAATACGGCTAATACAAAGTTACTTTTAACTTAATACAGAGTTACTCTTTATGAAATGCCTTTCTTCTGACATACTAGGAGGCATTTCATCTTTCTTTGCTATCTCTAAGATACTGTCTAAAGATTTAATTTTAATAGCAACTATTATTAGGGACACCTAGGTGGCTCATTTGGTTAAATGTGCAACTCCTGATCTCAGCTTAGGGTTGTGAGTTTGAGCCTTGAAAATAGCAACTGGGTTTTTTACTCAAATTTAGATGTATTTGCCAACTAACATAGGTTTCCCCTTAAGAATTAAATAAATTGAATAAACCAGTAATTTCCTCCTTTGTTCTATATCATTCTGGAAGTGAACTACCTTGAATAAACTTATGTCCATTGTCTTGCTTCAGCATAGTAACACTTGAAGTGACCTAGGAAAATGAAAATGTTTTCCTCAACAATCATACATTTTATACATCTCCAAGTCTTAATCCTTACCATTCCCTTAGTGTTTTATTTAGAAAAGGTCTTTTTTTTAAGATATTTATTTATTTGAAAGAGAGAAAGCGAGAGACAGAGCACAAGCGGAAGGGGAGGGACAGACAGAGAGGAAGAAGTAGGCACTCCGCCAAGCAGGGAGCCCAACACAGGACTCCATCCCAGGACCCTGGGATCATGATTTGAACTGAAGGCAGACGCTTAACCAACTGAGCTACCCAGGTGCCCCTAGAAAAAGTCATTTTTAAATGAAGGGATATATTAGCTTCTTTAATACTATGAAGAAATCTTTAGATTTTTTACTATTTGTTAAAAATAGCATTTACATTAAAAATTTCATCAAACTAGGGAGAGGCCAGCAGACATTGGAAGTATGTAAATACTTCACCACGTTGGATTGTTATAAGTAGAGACTGTCTCATAGAGCTTCTTAACTTTTGCTTTGGGAACTAATTCTCCTTACATGACTCTCTACTTTTAAATATTAGTTGTGTTTTTCATTCAAAGTTTTGTTTCAGGTTATAATCTTTTACAGAATTTTAAGGAATACTTCCTTAAGAATACTTTAGTGCTGGGGCGCCTGGGTGGCTCAGTGGGTTAAAGCCTCTGCCTTCGGCTCAGGTCATGATCCCAGGGTTCTGGGATCGAGCCCCACATCGGGCTCTCTACTCCGCGGGGAGCCTGCTTCCTCCTCTCTCTCTGTCTGCCTCTCTGCCTAGTTGTGATTTCTCTCTGTCAAATAAATAAAATATTAAAAAAAAAAAAAGAATACTTTAGTGCTAATTCAAGCAATCTGTGTGCATTAATATCCAGAAGTTAACTTACCCATGTGATTGCTGTGGAGTTGTACTGAACTATTGATTATGGTTCCAAATAGTGGTACAGTTTTTGCTTAGTAACTTTTCTACTGCCACACCCTATTCCTGTTTCAAATCTTACAAGTTGCATATTGGACTTTCTGTAATTGTGAAGTATGTAGAAGATTGGAGTGGTGAGGAGCCAAGTTTCTAAATTTTGTTTGACTACAACTAATCCTTAATATGGTGTGAATGGTGAGGCCAAGGGAGGAAGTGTTTGCTTTGGTCTTCTTTGTATAACTAATTTATATGATGTCTGGCACTTAGTTTTTCTCAGCGATAGAATTTTCAGATTAACATTAGGGTAAATTACTTATCTTGATTTTTTGCAATAATTTATTTGAAATGTAAAATTAGGAATCTTGTATTCTGCTTACTTATTAATGGTTCATATTCAGCTTTCCCATTCTTATACAGTTTTATCTTTACTTGACAAATGTTTTGTCTAGGTGTGTTCATCTGTGTACATGTGTATGTAAACACGATCCAAAACATATTTTAGAGCAGTTTAAACAATGGTCTCTCTTCCAACAAACTATTTATTGAGCAATAGGATGGCCAATTCAGTTTGTATTACCTTTTTTGTTTCAGTTTTTGTTCCCTTGCATTAAGCTCTAGATCTGTATACTGTACTTGTGTTGTCTTTTATTAGTATTTAATGAGTTCAACTTTTAAAACTAAAATTCACGTCCCATAGTGTACTTTAATTTTTAAATTATTTCAAGGATTCAGTACTCTTTCTGTTGAACCTGGGTTATATGCCCATAAGATAGCTAGCAGTTAAAAACATATTTGCTTTTCACAGTGCTCCCATTATTACATGTATAAAGTAGTTCATTTCTTACAGATAAATCTTTTTACATAATATTTTACTTTCTTCAATAATTTCCATGGGTATCACCAGTAGGATGCTGAGATCCTTTATCTTTAATATGAGGGGTAACTGTACACCAGATAAGTCTGAGTTTCTCCATGGACTTTTCCTTTAGGTCTAAGATTTAGGTCTTTGGATATTTAATCTTATGTTCTTTTGCCCAGAGTATTAAATGATATAAACCAATTAGTGATTGTTATTTGGCAGTTTATTGATTTAAAAGTCCTGACTTCCAACTCATTATTCCAGTGGAAATGATCAGCCCGACTCCATGGTTTTTTATTGCTGCTGACTGTTAGCTAGACATTTAACACTTTAATTCATTATCTCCTCCAGCATAATTACCATAAATTCTTACTCTTACCTTGGAAAGTACTGAGAATTAGTAAACTCTTCAATGTATATTAGGAGTCTTAACTGAAGCATTTTAACCACTATAATTTATTTTGTTCATAGTAATTACATATGAAAAATGATCCCCTTTTTGAAATAGAGTTCCTCTTAATTGAGGGTCTTTAAGGTGGCTGTTTTGTGCAAACACACAATATAACTCATAAAGATTATTCTGTCTTAGCAGTACTTAATTGTTATTGTGTTTCATCATTTCTGTATTTCCACATTTTGTTTTTTGTTTTTTTTTTCAGTTTTCTGAAATAAAGAGCCTTCAAACAGATTTAAACTGTCCTTAGTAGTACAGGGAAAGGTAAAGAAAACTACTGAAACTATTAGACCTAAAGAACCTTCAAACAGATTTAAACTGTCCTTAGTAGTACAGGGAAAGGTAAAGAAAACTACTGAAACTATTAGACCTAAAGAGATATTTATGGTTAAGGAAAAAATAAAAAACCCTATGTAACATTTCTTTATATTAAGTTGACTACAAAGATTTAAGTTTCTGTTTCTTTTGTTGTTAGTTGTAAAACACTCTGGTTTGGCTTAACAATTAAGGTACAAGTAATGTTTTGAGAATCCTTCCACATTCATGTTCTGAAACAAATTTTAGATCTGTTTAAAGTTCCTTTATTGTAAACAAAAGACCAAAGTACTAAAATCATCAATGATGTTTACTTTTCTTTGCCCTCAAAATTTATCTACAGGGCAGTAAATTTAAGAATAGTCTACATTTAGGGGCGCCTGGGTGGCTCAGTGGGTTAAAGCCTCTGCCTTTGGCTCAGGTCATGATCCCAGGGTCCTGGGATCGAGCCCCACATCGGGCTCTCTGCTCTGCTGGGAGCTTGCTTCCTCCTCTCTCTCTGCCTGCCTCTCTGCCTAGTTGTGATTTCTCTGTGTCAAATAAATATAATTAAAAAAAAAAAAATGCAGAGGACCGGCATGTCAGGTGAAGACTTTAAAAAAAAAAAAAAAAGAATAGTCTACATTTATTGTGATATCACACCTTAACCACTTGTTACTAAACCTCGGTTTTTCTTCAGGCTAGTAGCTTGTAGTTCTGACCCATTTCAAACTGATGTTCTTTAAGCATATTTCATATTCCGCATGCATTTATTGGCTTAATACATGTTTTGTATCAAGTAATGTTCATTATCAATTGGGGACCTTGTCCCTTAGCATCTTTCTAGAGATGTTAAGGTTTGTTAAACAACCTACTAAATTTTTACTGTGGCAATAAAATGCTGGTAAAAATGAAAAGCAAAACAATGGAGAAAATCAGTGAAACCAGAAGTTGCTTCTTCGAAAAGATCAACCAAATTGGCAAAACTTTAGCCAAATGGACTAAGGAAAAAAAGTCTCAAATTACTAAAATCAGAAATTAAAATGGGGACATTACTACCAATTCTATAAAATGAAAGGATTGTAAGAGGGTACTGTGAATGACTGTGCACCAACAAATTGGATATTATAGATGAAATGAACAAATTCCTAGAAACATAAAACCTGACAAGGCTAAATTATGAAGAAACAACATCTGAAAAGACCTGTAGCTAGTAAGGCAATTGATTCAGTAATCAAAAATCTTCCAGCAGAGAAAAGCCCCAGACCTGAGGGCTTTACTGGTGAATTTTACCAACCATTTAAAAATCACAGGGGTTCCTGGGTGGCTCAGTTGGCTAAGTGTCTGACTCTTGATTTTGGTTCAGGTTGTGATTTCAGGGTCATGCCATCAAGCCCCACATTGGACTCTGTGCTCAATGGGGAGTCTGCTTGAGATTCTCTCCTCTGCCCCTCCACCCGCTCTCTCTTTCTGTCCCTAAGATAAATAAATAAATCTTTAAAAAGTAGTACCAATCCTTCTCCAGCTTTTCCAAAAAATTTCAGAGAAGGAAACTCTGCCTAACTCATTCTTTTTCCAGTATTACCATGATACCAAAGCCAAAGATGCTACAAGAAAACTAAAGACCAGTGTCCCTTGTGAACATTGATGCAAGAATCTTTAGCAGAATACTAGTAAATTGAATTCAGCAGCATATGAAAAGATTATATGCCCTGACCAAGTGGGACTTATTCCTGAAATTCAGGGATGGTTCAACAGATGAAAATCCATCAGTGCGAACATACTATGTTAACAGAATGAAGGGAATAAAACATTTGATCATCTCAATTGATGCAGAAAAGGCACTTCACAAAAATCAACACCCTTTTCTGATAAAATATTCAAAAAAACTTCTACTGGAAGAAAACTGCATCAACATAATAAAAGCCATATATGAAAAACCAACGTTGATCATGTCATTGGCAAAAGATTTACTTAAAGCTTTTCCTCTAAGTTCAGGAACAAGGCAAAGATGCTGTTTTCACCACTTCTCTTCAACATAGTACTTGTAAATTCTAGCCAGAGTAGTTAGATAAGAAAAAGAAATAAAAGACATCTAAATTAGAAAGGAAGAAATAAAATTTTTGTAGATGATATGACCTTATATGTAGAGAACTATAGAGATTCCCCAAGAATCCGTTTAAACTAATAAATGAATTTAATAAAGTAGCAGGCGACAAAATCAACACACATACAAATGGGTTGTGCTTCCATAAACTAACAATGAACAGTCTGAAAAGGACATAATAAAAGCAATTTGATTTGTAATAGCATCAAAAGAATAAAATACTGGGACACCTGGGTGGCTCAGTTAGGTGTCCAATTTTTTATTTTGGTTAGGGTCTTTATCTCAGGGTGGTGAGATGGAGCCATGCATTGGGCTCTGCACTGGACATGGAACCTGCTTAATTCTCTCTCTCACTCACCCTCTGCTCCCCCTTAAAAACAAAAAGAGAGAGAGAGAGAAGAAAATACTTAGGAATTAACTTCATCAAGGAGGTAAAAGATTTGTACAATGAAAACTGTACAACATTGCTTGAAATGATATAACTAAATAGAAACATCCCATGTTTATGAACAGATTTGATGTTGTTAAAATGTCAGTACTACCCAAAGTCATCTATAGATTTAATGCAATCCCTATCAATATCCAAATGACATTTTTTGCTGAAGTAGAAAAACCCATTCTAAAATTCATAGGGAATCTGTCAGGACCGAGAATACCAACATTTTTTTTAATTGAGGATTATTTGACATACAGTATATTAGCTTGAAGTATACAACAGTGATTCAGCCTTTGTATACACTGTAAAATGTATACCTCAATAAATCTAGTTATCATCTGTCAGCATACAGAATTAATATAATATTATTGGCTATATTCCCCATGTGATGCATAATATCCCCTGTAACTTATTTTGTAACTGGATGTTTGTACTCCTTGATTCCCTTTGTTCATTTTGCTCCACCCTGCACCCACCAAAACAATCTTAAAAAAGAAAAAAATTAGAGGACTCACACATCCCATTTTCAAAACTTTTGTGAAGGCTACAGTAATCAAAACTGTGGTACTGGCATAAAGACAGAGTTACAGACCAATGTAAGAAAATAGCCCAGAAATAAACCCTTGCATTGCATATATGGTCAATGATTTTTGAGAAGGTGCCAACACTGTGGAGAAAGGACAGTCTTTTTAACAGATGGTGACTGGGACAGCTGGATAGCCAAAGAAGGAAGTTGGAGCTTTACCTAATGCTATATATAAAAATTAGCACAAAATGAATGAAAGACTTGAATATAACAGCTAAAGTATGAAACTCTTAGAAGAAACAGGGCGAAAGCATCATAACTTTGGATATGGCAATGATTTCTTAAATATTGACACAAAGGGGCCAGCCAAGAGGGCTTTTTCAGTCCCTAACTAACCCCAACTCCAAGACACCCCAGTTCCCAGGAATACCTGCTATAATCTGCATATCTGAGAGAGAAGAGGCCGAGGAGCTGGGGCTGCCAGACCTATTAAGAGTTGACTACTTTAAGGAAGTCAAAGGGTGAATACTACAAAACCACAAAACATAATGAAGAAGGTATGGGTTGATATCCCCAAGATGCTGCATCTCAGCAACCTCCCAGCTGGTGTCAGTATTCGCTATCAACTGGCCACTGAGCTGTACTTTGAACAATGAGGACATAAGATGCCTAAGGGAAAAGCAACAACACTAATAAAGGAAAACAACCATTAAGCTATGGAAGCCACACCAACCAAATGATTAGTCACACCAGACTCCCTGACCCTTGAGTGATTCCAGCAAAAACACACACAGCCCAGAGCATTGATACACTGATCATGGCCCCACATACAACAGGAGGAAAGCCACTAGGCTGGTTCAGCATTACCAGAGAGGGACTGTGGCATTTTCAAGAAAAGAGTCAATACTGAGAACTGAGACAAGACTGTATTAGCCTTCTGGTGCCAGACTCAGTGCCTGGGAACTGAGAGTATGTGTTTGGGTTCAGGGTGGAATATGGGTTCCTTTTGAAAACCATGGACATCTGTGGAGGTTATCATCACCACTCATTAAGAACCTGAGGAAGAGGGGCGCCTGGGTGGCTCAGTGGATTAAGCCGCTGCCTTCGGCTCGGGTCATGATCTCAGGGTCCTGGGATCGAGCCCCGCATCAGGCTCTCTGCTCCGCGGGGAGCCTGCTTCCTCCTCTCTCTCTGCCTGCCTCTCTGCCTACTTGTGATCTCTCTCTCTGTCAAATAAATAAATAAAATCTTAAAAAAAAAAAAATTTATAAAAAAAAAAAAAGAACCTGAGGAAGAAATGCCTTGGCGGTGAGGTGTTAATCCCATTGATGTTTCTTCCCAAAAAAGATTGAGTTGACAAGAGAAACTCAAAGTAATGATTGGGCATTTTGAAGTTAAATTCATTAAATTCAAAAATTCTGAGCTAAAGTTTCCAAAGTTCATCTGAGCATTCCTTCCATTTTCCAGATAAACGGAAGTGAATTACCCAGGGTCATCTGGAGAGCCAGTGGTATAATTGAGACTGACCTCTAACCTTCTACCTCCATTCGATTTTTCCAGAGCAGTGATACTTCATTTTTGCTCAGCTACCCTAAAAGCAGCATCTGTGTTTCAGTGCATTTTCCAGTGAACTCAAGCTCTTTTTCCTGAGTCTTGTAGCTGTTACAACATAGCAAAAGATGAGGACACTTCAGGGGGCATCCCTGTCCAAGGCTTGGACTTGTTTACTCATTTATGAGACTTGGCTGATTAGAGTCAGATAAAATAGCCAGGGTGTTCTTAAGATGGATGGATTTTAGAAAGGGAAAATAAAATGCTAAGCTCACATGCATACATGCCACCAATTGGCTCAGGAAAGATATCCACCATCTCTATCAGGCTGATGAGGGGAGACTAGGGACAGATGAATCTTGCTTTAACATAATTCTTGCCCTAAGTAGCTTTCCTCAGCTGAAAACTACTGTGGAGGCTTATTCCAGGATAGCTAATCAAGGTTTGTTAGTCAGTGTTGGCTATTGAGTTGAAAGTGGTTTGAAGACCACCTTGCTGTCTGCCCTGAGCCACCTTGCTTTCTTTTCTGAGAGTTTCTACTAGTCCATGAAAGGTGCCAACACAGATGACTCCACCCTAATCAGGATCATGGTTACTGAAGTTTGATCTTGTATAAATAAAAGAGATGTTCAGTCAGGTGTATCAGAAGACTGTAGGCACAATGATTGCAATTGACAACAGTGGAGATTAGCAAAGGCTCCCTCTGGCCTTTATGGGCCAGTAGGAGGTATTTTTTTTAATGAGTGAAGCCTTTAAAGGTTATCCTTCAAAACAATGACTGACCCCCATGCACCGGTATCAATTATCACTTAACTGAATGAGCTTTTTACGAAGGGCTGTGTCAGAGTAATGCGCTTGATTTGCACATGTAGTTATTGCCTTAATTCCAGTGTTAATTTTTCTCCATATACAATGTAAAGCCATATCCTGTAGTATTTATAAAGCATAATTCTCACTGGTCTTACTCTAATCAGAATACCAAAGGGAACATAAATCAAAATCTCTAAAAGGGGGAGGAGAATTAACTTGGGACAAAACTTTGGATTTAGCAATGATTTCTTGGATATGACACTGAAAGTACAGGTAACAAATGAAAAAAAGACAAATTGGACTTCATGGAAATTTTTTTAAATTGTGCACTAAAAGCCACTGTCAACAGAGTGTAAAGGCAATCCGTAGGAGAAAACATTTGTAAGTTGTGTATCCAACAAGTAATTAATAACCAAAATATATAGAAAATTACTAAAAATACAACTATGAAACGAACAACTCTATTCAAAAATGGGCAAAGGACTTGAACAGACATTTCTCTAAAGTTCTGTGAATGGCCAATAAGTACATGAAAAGATAAACATCATCATTAATTATTGGGGAAAAGCAAATCAAAACTACAATGAGTACTATCTCATACCCATTAGGATGCATATCAAAAACCAGAAAACAAGTGTTGGCAGGAATGTGGAGGAATCGAAACCTTGTACACTCTTGGTGGGAATTTAAAATGGGACAGCCATTTTGGAAAACAGTATAGCAGTTTTTCAAAAAATTAAAAATAGTATAACCATATGGTCCAGGAATTCCACTTTTAAGTATATAACCCTTGAAAAACTGAAAGCAGGATTTTGAATATATATTTGTATACCCATGTTCTTAGCAACATTATTGACAAGAGCTGAAGCATTGAATCAATCCAAATGCATCTATCAACATATGAATAGATAAGTACATTTTGGTATCTACATACAATAGAATATTACTAAGCCTTAGGAAGGAAATTCTGCAATATGCTATAACACAGATAAACCTTGAGGTCATATGCTAAGTGAAATAATCCAGTCACAAAAGGCAAATACCTATGGTTCCACTTAACATGAAATACTTCAAAGCGAACTTAAGACAGAAAGAAGAACAGTGGTTGCCAGGGATTGTGGGAAGAGGAGAATGAGAGTTATATTTAATAGGTATAGAGTTTTAGTTTCACAAGATGAAAAGAGTTGTTGTGGATGTGGATGGTAGTGATGGTTGAACAAAGTTATGAATGTATTTAATACTAGTGAACTGAATACTTAATTGTTAAGATGGTTAGTTTTGTGTGTATTTATTTTTCTGGTTTAAAAAATGGGAAAAAGTTGGGGCGCCTGGTTGGCTCAGTGGGTTAAAGCCTCTGCCTTCAGCTCAGGTCATAATCCCAGGGTCCTGGGATCGAGCCCCGCATCAGGTTCTCTGCTCAGCATGGAGCCTGCTTCTTCCTCTATCTCTGCCTGCTTCTCTGCCTACTTGTGGTCTGTCAAATAAATAAATAAAATCTTTTTTAAAAAAATTGTATTCCTATTAAAGCCAAATTGATACCAAAATATAAAACAGTTTATTTACTCTAATAAACAGAACTGGTTTTCTCTGCTTTGTTCTTTTGTATGTATTATATAATTTCAGTTCTTTGCTATTTGAAGTGAAATTATAACTGATTTTTATTGAATAATGCTACTTTGGCAGGTAATAATAATCTGCTTATGTAGTGGTGTATTAATTTTCTGTTGCAACATAGCATATTACCATAAACTTAGATCCTTGAAAGAACATCCTCTTGTCAACTCACAGTTCTGTAGATTAGAAGCTAAGTTGGTCTCAGCCAAGTTCTTTGTCTAGAGTTTCACAATACCAAAAGGTGTTGGCCAGCCTGGGCCCTCATCTGAAGGCTTGGGAGAATAATTTGCTTCCGCGCTCATTCTAGTTGCTAGCATAACCTAGTTCCTTACACCTAGCTTTAAGTCTGAGATCCACATTTCCTGACTGACTTCTCAGCCCAGGGCCACTCTGCTCCTAGAACCTGCCTACAGTCCTCCCATGGCCTTTCCATCTTGGAAGCCAGCAATAATGTGTCATGTCCTTCTCACCCTTTGTTTCTGACTTGCCTTTTGCTCTCAATCAAAGTAAACTTTCAGCTTTTAAAGGGCTCTCCTGATTGCATCCAACCCAACTGAGTTATCTGCATCTTAACATCCATTTACTTGGGACTTTAATGACATATAAAACCTCCCTCACAGCCTGACTTAAGTTGGAGTTTGATTAAATAATGGGGGCTGGGAATTTGGGGAGACCATCTTTAGTATTCTGTCACAAGGAGTATTTGATCCACAAAACGTTTTTATAGGGCTGATGTAAAGTGCACTCGACTTAGATTCTGAAGGTCTTGGGTTCTGTTTGACTCTTTAGGAATTTCGAACTTGGGCTGTAATATTCTTGAGACTGGAAACTGCCGTACTCATCTGTGTAGTCCCAGTGCCTGGCAGTGTCTTGTATGTAAGCAGGAACTCAGAATATGTCAATTAAATGAAGTCACACTGAGATAATTTTATATCTCTCTTTTCATCTTCATTGTCATTAGAGGTTCCTTCTGAATTAAAACTGAGCCGATGAATGCGTATATAAGTCTATGAAAACTCTAAGTCATTACTATAGGAATAACATACAGTATCCTCACTTAATGTTTTTTAAGTTAAATCTTATGACTAGTGAGCAGAAATGGGATATTGGTCTTCTGACACACTAGATTCCTAACCTTTAATAACCTACCATGTGTCTATATTGCTTTAGGTTTTACAAAACCCCTTTTTAAAATCTGCCTTTTAATGAACTTACTCAAGAGCCTTTAAAACTAGTACAAATAGTATGACCTTTTATACAGATGCGAATAAACTAAAAAAATTGACCAGGGTCATCTACTAATAAGCAAAGCTAGAGATTTAAATGCAGTCCTCCTGCATAGGAAATATAGCTTGTACTTAAAAGTTCCCCATCTCTTTTATTTTAAATAAAGTATTTTTATTTTTATATCTTTATCTTTGTTTTATCTTTATTTTAAAGTGTTTTGTCTGTGGTCACTTTGCCAGCTCAAAAGAAAACAATATTCTATCTGTACTTGTGGAAGTTTATGTTAATACTGTGTAACTGATATTAAACCTAAATGTTCGGACCACTCTGTTGGTATAAAGATATTTTGAGCAGATTGTGAACAAGAAAAAAAAAATCATGCTTTATTAGCAAAATTGCCTAGTATGTTAATTTGCTCAAAATTTGATGTTTGGTTTTATGCACTTTGTCGCTATTAACATCCTTCTGTTTTAATATAGATTTCAGTAACTGAGTAATTTTAGAAGCATTATTTTAGAGATATATAATTGTCACAGTAAACATCTTATTTTTCTAAAAAAAAGATTTTAAGATATCTTAAAAAATTTTTTTAAAAAGATTTTAAGATATTTTACTATCTTTATTTTAAAGTGTTTTAATAGGAGTTTTGTACCCTTTATACTTAGAATTGTAAGGTATGTCTGAGGATGGGAATAAGTTACAAATTCTTTTTTCTTCTAATGCCTTGGAACTGATTCAGTTTTGTGCATTTTCCAGTATTCATTTATTGATTTTTCTACCACTTTTTTGCCCTCTAAGCCCTCATTCCATTCTGTAGCATAACTCTTTTAATTCTATTTTTAGACTATTCGAAATCCTCTCCATCAAATTAAAGAAAGTAAATGGGAACAGAGGTCAGTCCCGACATGTAGAAGCTCTCGTAGGGAGCACTGATGTGTGCATCTCCATGCACTTCCGTGCTGTTTCCTTCTCTGTAAGACATGAAAGATTACTTTTCTTTATTGTTTCTATTTTCCTTTTATTGTCACTATTAAATTTGTAGTATGCATAATCCAGGGACAAAATCCCCCCAAATACAGTGCTGCTTATCTTTCAAGAACTTTAGGCACAAAATGGGGGACAGAACACATTGGTACTGCAGATTCTCATTTCTGTTGGTTTTACAGAAGGCTTTCTTGGATATTAGGATGAGGTGGTGGCTTTTTTTCATATGTGAAGCATAGTAATCTAGGTATTAAGGACTTTTTTAAATCTGTTTCATGTTTGGTACCAAACTAGCTTCTTGGTTTTAATATGTGTGGATGATAGATACCTGTTTGGTATAGGGGTTTGAGAGATAGATGAGAGGAGATGGGAGTAAGTAAAGGGTGTTTAAAACCTATCTGGCTGTATTTCACAGGCACTTCAGCTGCTTTCCTGAACCAAAGCCCAGTATCACAAACTAGAGCTGGTTGCCCCAGCAGGTGTCCCAGTCATGTGATTGACGATCTTATAGTCATGCTGAATGAACCTGCACACTGTAACTCTGCCCTCTTTTCTTCGATTCTGCTTCATTGCCTTACTCTAGACCAGGCAAATAGGATTCCGTCACCAATAAACTGGTGGGGTACTTCTTACAGTGTTGAAAAGATGCCATAGATAGGTGGTTGTACTCTGACTCAATGTGCATTTGAAACGTTTTTCTTAGTAAGTTTGGAACTTGTCTAGGCGCAGCTACATAAAATGCCTCAGGGTTGTGTGTGTATGTGTGTGTTTTTCCTAATCTTAGTTAAAGTGTAATATGTTACAAAATAACTTAAGAAGTGTATCTTATTTTGGTACTACCTAAGAAGTCACCTTACAAGTTCCATTTAGCTCCGTTAACATGGAAATTGTGGCCATTTGCTGACTTAAAGAAAATACCAACCCACAGAATGATTTTAGAGAATCTTCCTCAAGTGTGCTTCTGGGAGGAATCAGTACTTTTTTACTTAAAACCAACTTTGATTTCCTCATTTCCAATACTTTGTGCAGGTAGTTTCTCTGTGGTTTAGGATTATGAATTAAGCAACAATCTCTCTGTTTCAGTATGAAATTTAATACAAATCTTTCTTGTGTATTCAGCGGCCATTGCAGTCATTTGGACAGACAGGAAAAAGGTCTAAGGTATAGTAAATATTTTGTGCTGGCATGCCAAGGGCCTTCCTTCATGCTTGATGAATCCTTGTTTTCATACAGCGCTGCATTCAGTTTAGTTTGTCATATTTTGTTTGGGGCAGAAAGCTTTTTTATTTTATTTGGGGTTTTTGCCTTGCCTAGCCGCTTTTGTGCATTGCTTCTATATCTTTAATGGTTCTCTATAGAGAAAATGGCTTTCTTACCATTCTTTGGGTTTTGAAATTGGAATTAGTCCCATCCTTGCTATTGCTACAGTTTTTGAAACTGCAGTTATTTCTTTTCACTCTTAACAGGGTTTTGTGATATTTAATGATATATTTAACTTGTGCATTTCACCTACTTTTATACATGGCCAAAACTATAAAGAAACTTAAGAAACTCTAGGGGGCTTTTGGATATGCCCTAGATTTGTGAAATGTAGTGTTAATTTTAAATACTTTTCTTTAGTCAAGCTCAAAGTTAAAGCTAGTTCGGAGCCTTGCAGTGTGTGAAGAATCTCCACCACCCCCTACAGCAGAGATATCACAGGAGAACCAGGTAAAAAAAAAACAAAAAAAAAACAAGAAAGTTGTTATTTAAAGACATGGTGCAGTAACCTGCTTCCTGGAGAATATTTTTTCATTAGGTTAAATAAAAGTTGTATATGCATGTGTGTGCATTATGTATGTGTTTTCATCTGTTTGTTTTATTTTTAATGAGTGAAACTGATTTCGTAATAGGTGCCACTGAAAATACAGATGAAAAGGTGGAAAAACCTTGTTACTTCAATCTGAGGCTTAGTGCAGTAGCTTTACTCTGGAAAAAACGTAGGAACCATACCTAACTGGGAATATGGCTGTAAAGGATTATATATTATTGAAAAGTTATAAAATATTAATGTAATACTTAGAGTGAATGTAATTGTGGTGAAATTTGCACTTTTGATTTTGGCTTTTATGAATTTGTTAAACACTGCTTGTGTGTGAAGAGGAGACTACCCAGACTTTGGCTTGGTGTATTATTTTACTTATTAACCTGAATGCATGGTGAAGCCAGTTTTCTGGTTAGGTTGGCTGTAATAGTTTAATACTTCTAATTTCTCTCCTGTCTGTGCTTGTAAAATATTGAACAAGTGAGGTTCAAGTGAATGGTTCAGTTTGCCTTTTGGATTTTCTTTAATGCTATAACTTCACTTTTCTCATCATCTCAGCTATGCACTGATCTTCGTCTCATGTTACCTTTGGACATTTATACATAAATGTTTTAGGACCCTCTTACCAGTGTTATCAAGTGTGATAACTTTGCCTGTTTGTGGTGTGTTCTACTTCTTAAGGGTTTGAGCACTGAAATCCCTTTATATCCCAATAATCCACTTTCAGAGAATTGAAGCAACTTTATGGCTATTTAAGAAACTGTGACTAAAAAGAGGAAGGAAAAAAATGGTAATGGCAGGTTGTACTTTTTTTTTAATAAATGCCAATTGTACATTTATTAATTCAAAAAGACTTATACTTTACCTTGATTTAGAAGCTGATACCTCAAAACCCTCCTATAGATATTGAAGATAGCTGTCACATATTTAGAACGTGTTGGGTTCTTTAAAAACACTTCACTTCTTTGTTTCCAAAATTCAAGAAAAGGAAGTTTTTGAAAATAAATTATTTATTGTCAGTGAATATATACAGATTCATTTCCTTTGAAATTTGTTCAAGTGTCAGGAACATGGGGTTCAAAATTTGTGATTTTTATTTAAAATTTAACTACATGGTTAGAAGACAGTTGTATATTCTATAAAGTAGATACACTTTAATAATAACATAATGAACTTTCTAGCAAGAAACTAAAATATAATCAAAATATTTTATTAAGAATTATTGCCTGGAGAACATTTTTAAATGTTAACCTTTGGCTTTTACATGGTTGTTGACAAGGCTGAAGAGTTATGATACACTTTGGAAGAAATGAATGAAATTTTTTTGAAATAGCAATTTTGAAAAGTTATATTATACAAGTCAGAGTAAAAAATACACCTCGTACAAGGTGGAACAATGGATATTGTAAGGTTTTTTGAAAATTCATTTCTTCATTCCGTTGTCCAAAATGTTGCATCATCTTAGCCTCATGGAATTGATCCAAGGATATTGAGAAAATGAGAAGGGTCAGGCATTCATAAGTCTGTTAATATGGAAAAAGTACATACTTTTGGAGAAAAAGTATAATGTAATCTTAGGTTTTATTCAGTACATTTTAACCTGATCTGAAAAATATTAGAGGGAAAATTCTCACAGTCCTACACAAATATGTCTAGTGAAAACTTATATGAGAAAAAATTAAAACCAAGAGTGTATGTTGTATATTAATGTATATGTTATTGATCAAAGATAATAATTTTTGTGTTAATATAAAGTTCAAGGAGCTGAGTTTATAGCATGTGAATAATGAATAAGGTATTCATGTCAGAGTTCAGTATTCCACTTAATAGATTCTTTCTCAACTTCTCTTGGATACAGTAATCCTTTTCTTTTCAGATAATAACCCATTATTATTCTCTCTTAATAAAAGATACTGCTTTTAGTAGAAATTTATCTTCTTCTAAGCCTTGAGTTAACTAAAGTGCACCTAAATGGGTATTAGAAAATGAACTATTTCTCATAAAATGTGGTAGTATCTAATTCTTGGCAGTAGAGACACTTTCCAACTGATAATGCCTGCTTCAGAATGTGATTTTTGAGGAGTTAATCTGGAGTAAAACTCATTATTAAAAAGGTTGAGAGGCAATTAAAAGAGAGATGTCACTTGTGTCTGAAAAGAGCTTATGAGAGGGAAGTGACCTCAATAACAGATGTCAATGACAGTGAAGAGTAAAGGAATTACAGCTTCCTCTGGAGATGTTGCTATTCTTCCAGTTATTTATAGTGAGAAGAGTTCATTTAAAAGAACTACTGAGTTTAAAATATGTCTCGTTTATTTGCTACTACAAACAAGGCCTCAGTACCAACAGAAAGCAAGGCCTCAGTGTATGAAGACTACTGGATTTATGTAATACAGTTCATCTTGATAAAATAATATCTGTAATTAAAATGTAGGGCTTTGGGAAGGGAATTTAGAAATGAAATCTGATCGTGGAAGTTCCTTTTAGTGAAGGTCTAAATTTGAAATCTTTTCTTCCAACATGGATTTCATAGATTTTTCTTGAGTTGGCGTAGAATGTGTAAATCAGGAAAACTTCTATAATGTTCTACTTCTGAAACATAGTTTCATTTTTAAATATCTGTTTTACATTTAGGAACAGAATAAGGAAAGTAGATTAGAAAATGAGTCATTATGAGAAAAATGACTTATCAGTTGATGAATGTATGAAGTTGATTAATGTATGAAGTTTGGTAAGCAAGACAAAGGAGGGCATAAAGCAAGTATTCATCATTCTGATAAAAATTGCCCATGCAGATCTTTTGCCCTATATTCTAAGCACAAATTTGAACTGAGGTAGGATGAGAAGCAGAAGTAAAAGAAGGTAAACATAGCAGTCAGCAAATCTATAGGAAAAAATGCATACGTATATATATGAGATCTGGAATTCTGCCAAATACTATTTGAAAAAAAATTATGTGTGTGTGGCAGTGGGAAGGTTAATAAAATTCTTAGGGCTACAAGTTCAACTCCTGAAATATATATCCCCTTTGATGTTGACTTATTAGACCTATTTCCACCACAGCTATCACCCAAAAAAGTGAAGTAATTGATCAATGTTTTTCATCACTAAAGAATAGTATTATGTAGTCTACAAATAGATCATACTTCTATCGTTAGTAGAAATGGTCTGGAAGTTATTCTACCTTTATAACGTCGCCTGAATAAACAGAGCTATGTGACTTTTTCTTCTTTTCTTTTTTTTTTCCCCCTTTTAGGCTACGTGAATTCATTTACAATTACTTCTTTGGTTTCTGAAATTACATGTAATGACACTATTTTTGAAATGAGATGTAGAATTCCTTCTTCTTTTCAGTTTTATAGGATATGATTACTTCCCAATTAAATATTACATATCCAGAAGGAAAACAGTCTTATTTGAAACCTGTCTCAAACTTTGTGGTGATTGAAGGAAGAACAGAAATGTGTAAATCATAAATTAAAAATAATCGGTTGTGTGGATTTGGTTTTGGAAAGTTTTACTTATATATTTATATGGCAGGAGAATGGAGGAATACAAGATTATAATGGATACTGAAAAAATTATTTTTTAGGTATTGGCTTGTCAGTTGTTCCTATTGTCATGATTGATGATAATTTTTACTCTTTTGTTTGGCCAATGATAATTATTATTCTTTTGTTTGGCCCTGGCTTCTCCAGTACAAAAATAGGTTAAGAAGACCTTGCTTCGGACCTTCTAGAGGTTTCACAAGTACCTCTTTTCTGAGTAATATGGAAAATTCTCTGAAGTAATTTAGAGGATATGTTTCAATTGATACATTCAACTCAAACATTAATTTTAACATTCTATCAAGATTTAGATAAAAGTGATAAAAATATTAAGTTGTATTCCATTTTGAAAAATCTAAATGAATAGCTTAAAAATAATTGTCCCTTTCCTCCTCTGTACAGTTTTGTGTTACTCAAAAAATAAAAATATGTGGTATTAACTAAATTGCTTTATATTTTCATTTATAACCAATTTTGCCTTCCAACAGGAGAAAATTCAGATCCAGTTAACACAATCATTTGAAAAAGAGGAGAAGCCCTCAAAAGATGAAGCAGAAAAAGAAAAAGCCAGTGATAAGTTGCCCAGAAAAATGTTATCAAGAGGTTTGCAATTTATTTCTGTGTTTTCAAACAAAATTTTAATTTTAACATCAATAATGCCATCCTTTACCCCCAGAAAAATTAAAAATAGTATATCTGCAGTAAAAATGCTAACAGAACAGACCGAAGGGATGATAGAATATTTGCTCATCTGGGCAAAATGACATTAACACAAATCTGGACATTAGTAAGATGCTTCAGCCAAAAACCTGCAATATAGGCCAGAATCACTGAAGCAGGTAACTGTTCTTGACCTCTTATTGGTCTCTCATAATGAAATACTGGAATCACTGTAATTTGCATACTTGATTCCACGAAAAATAATATTGCTCTTTAATTCTTTATGATACAACGAGCTGATGCCAAAATATTCAGTATCCAGTAAGAATATTCTTGGAAACCCAGAATGTTTATCTTTCATAATTAGTTTCAAGGAACTCCACCATCATCTGGCATTGCAAGTCAATAAAAATGCTTCTTTGATTTATAAACTCAGTTACATTGGCCGGTGTTATAAACAACATAAGTATATTACATTTAGTGGGAAGAACGTAAATGTGCAAAACTATGCATGCATAGTCTGGAGAACTATTTTGAAAGCAAGCCTTTGGTGATAGACCTGATCAAATCTAATTGAATATTCTTTCAGAACTAGAATTTCTACCTACCTCCAAATTATTGTCTCTACTTATATTCATAACTGAACTAAGCTGTCTTAATTTGCACTAAATGTAGATGATTATTTAACTCATTCTAATTTTTCACTCAAGGAGGCATTTTTAGTCATGAGAATTGTGTGTATATAAAAGGGTCTTAAAAAGAATTTAGAATAAACTGACACATGTGAGAAAAAAATTTTAAGAACATGCATGTACATGCAGTTATATAAATTGATGTTATGTTTATTTTATGGGAGTAGAAAGCTTGTGGTCATCAGAGTTCATCATAAATTCCCTTTTCCTAATTTGTCAGTTTTTTTCCCGTGTGGGGCATCTCATTTTATTTAAGATATGCATCATGTGTGAAAGAGAAAGGGATTTGTTTTCAAACAGCTTTATACTGGGTTTTTGTGTTGTTGTTTTTTAGATTCCAGTCAAGAATACACTGATTCAACTGGCATAGATCTACATGAATTTTTAGTAAATACATTAAAAAACAATCCCAGGTAAAAATTAAATTTATAAGGTTTACATTGCTTAGAGTACCATAATTTTGCTATGTTTGTTTTCATTACGGAGTTAGAATGTTAGAATAAGATTGCAGTGTTTGAAGTACACCAGGAACATTTTAGTTCCTTAGGGCTAAGATGTTGGTCTACTATATGCACATGTATAAATAGTTCTTTGCATTATTCATGTCCCATGATATAAAAATAATTCATCCTTTTTATAAGAATTTTTGGAAATACAGAATCACCAAGATATTTTGACTCTTAATTGAGGTAGAGAGGTAATCATGAATCATGGAAAAAAAGAAGAAAAAACTTCCCTCATAATAATACTCACATAAGAGCTTGGTGTATGCATTTATAGTGAGTTTTTGAATATAGCTGAAGGCAGAATTTTTGTTCCTTCTTACGTATTAACCTTCAACTCATAGATTTTTAAGGTACTTATGTGGGTCACTGTGAAACCCTTTGTGTTGCCAGGGTAGTAATGAATAGACTCTAACTTTCTGGCGGGTCATTGACCCCTTTGTGGCATTCTCCCCACAAAAAGGGCTTATCTACAAAAAATCTAACAAACACGTTCATGGGGTAGAAGATTCCAAGCTTGAGAACCCCTCCTCCAGATGTTAGCTTCCCAAAGTGATAGTTCTTTAACATACACTAAAATGAAAATAAAACATTTCTTTGGGTATATGCACAAGGAAGAGAACAGGAATAACTCTCTCTGTTCTCACTGAGACTTATGTCATGATTTAACATAAGCTTTATTTTCATTCAAGATTTATTGTAGTCAGTATCATCTTGGTTTTCTATTTTACATTTAACATAAATGCCAAAGAGAGAACCACCAAAATGAAAAGTGGTCTCCTTGTAAAAAGGGCTGAAGGAGTACATAGTATGGTGTAAGGAGGAAGATAAGACGAGTCTATATGACTTATTTTTTTTCTTCAGTTCAAGTTTATTCCTCAGTGGTCACAATAGAACAATGAATTCCTTAGTTCATTGAACAGACATTTACTGAGCATCTGTCATGTTCTAAACATTGTGCTAAAAACATTGTAGATAAAAAGAAGATACAGTCTCTAAAGTATTCACCAGCTCTGAGCTAGAAAAAGACACATGATATATAATTAAAATAGAATTGATGTCTGGGGAGCCTGCTTCTGCCTGTCCCTCTGCCTGCTACTCCGACTGCTTGTGCCCTCTCTCTCTTGCTCTCTGTCTCATCTCAGTCAAATAAATACATAAAATCTTTTTTAAAAAATTAAATGGAATTGATGTTGTAAAAGAGGTTTTTAGAGTTTTGTAAACATCCAAAGAGGAGGCCTCAACCTCTTTTTGAAAGGTTATGGCAAGGCTTCACTGAAAATATATGCCTGAGCTGAGTCTTGAATTCACAGTGCTTTAAGTAGAAGCTGTCTATATGGAGAAATGAGAAAGGCATTCTAGATACATGTGCATTGACAAGACACGGTGGTATACTTCCTCTCTCACACACTACTGTGTGAGGTTGTACATTCTGGTTCCAGCAGGGAGGCATGTGGCAAGTAATTTTAGAAAGTGATGGGGAAGGTGCTGGTTGGGTATGAAAAAAAAACATTTCTATGAATGGTTGGGTATGAAAACAACACATTTCTATTTGTCCTTGACCTAAGATTGTACCAACATTCTGGGGTGATGAGTGTGGAGTGCTACTAGGAAGCCAGGGTTGCCAAAAAGATCTTTAAGACGTAATGAACAGTGAAAAATAGTCTTCCTTGAAACGCCAATAGTGTACCATTTAAGAAGTACTGAATTTTACATGATAAGTTGAGGAATAATTAATGGATTTTGAAAAGAGTAATGACATAATCAGTTGTGCATTTTAGAAAGATTACTTTGGCACTGAGGGGCCATAAACAAGGATTGTAGCTAGGAGACCATAGGGAAGAATAGAGAGGGAAGGACATATTTGAAGATATTTAGGAAGTACCATAGTGATGGTGTGATACAGTAGAACAGAATAGATTCTCGGTTTCTGGCTAGGCTGATAGTCCTGTTAACTGAGAAAGTGAGTAAGGAACAGGCCTGAATGGAATAGGGCATGTTCTGTTACAAATAAGTATAGTTTGAGGTGCCTGATGGAAAAATTCAGGAGATACAATCTGTCCAAAATTAAAGAGCTCTGGTTTTCAAGTAATTGAGCCTGAATCAAGTAATAGATTGGAGTCACTACTAGAAACGAAGCTTGAGGATGATGTGTTTGCTCTGAGAGATGGAGTAAATGACAAGGACAAAATTCTGTGGAAAGACAGCATAGAAAATGTAGATGAAATAAGAAGAGACTAAGTCTTAAAAGTGGAACAATCATGAGACCATTTGTCTTGGTTAGCTGGGGCAGGGGATGGCGGCCTAGATGGCTCAGTCAGTTTAGCATCTGACTCTTGATTTCCGTTCAGGTCATGATCTCAAGGTCATGAGATTGAGCCCCTCATAGGGCTCTACACTGGGTATGGAGCCTGCTTGAGATTCCCTCTCTCTCATTCTTTCTCCCTCTCCTGTCATTCCCTCTCCCTGGCCCCACCTCACCTTCTCTCTCTTTCTCAAACCAAAACAAAACAAAACAAAAAAAAAAAAAACAGGGGGTATCCCGGGGGTCAGAAGCCAGGAGCTGTTTCATGAAAGATGAAAATAACACAGGGATCTGCTCATTAGGTTGAGAAATTAGGAAATTGCTGACTCTTTTAATAAATTGTTTCATTTGGGGTGGGATGGTAGAATCCAGAACTCGGTGCATTGAGGAATAAGGGGGAAGGTAGAAAACACATAGCTAATTTCCATAAAACAAAATAGGATGCTAGAAAGGCAGAATTTTTCTTTCCTTTTAACCTGTAGGGAGACCTCAGTAAGGACAACAATTAGAGATCTATTTTTATCCATTCCCAAATATTTTTCTACTTACAATTCTCTGTTACCTTTTACAAATGCAAAAGTTTTAAAGTTATCTGCATATGTGTTTTTAAATGTACAATTTAATGGCTTTATTATACCCACAGATAGGTTACAGCCATCACTACAGTCAATTTTAGAATTTTTTCATCATTCCAAAAAGAAACCCTCTATTCTTTAGCTCTCACCTTCCTATGCTCTGAGCTCTAATCTACTTTATATGTCTATAGATTTTCCTGTTTTGAATATCTTATATGAATGAAATTATGTGTATGTGGTCTTCATGGACTGGCTTCATTCATTTAACATCATATTTTCAAGTTTCATCGATGTTGTAGCATGTATCAGTACTTTTTTTTTTCTGTGTATGCATTTTATTTAAATAAACATATAAGTAAATAATTCATGTAATGGCTGGTGTATAAGTTATTACTAATATCGATGTGATTTAGAAAGTTGGAGTAAATGTTAAATTTTGTGAGAAATAAGATTTACTTAATTAATGAATCAGTGTTCTCTCAGTGAAACACACAATTAATTGCCAGATATACATGGTACAGAAGTAGTAGTAAATATTGCAAGTTAACACGAAAACTTTCAAGATTCAATATTGCTCAGAGTTCTAGATTTTAAGCAGTTTTATTTTTAGTAATATAAAAATTCGGTCAATATTTCATTTCAGAATTTTTCTTCTGATCATTAAATCTTTAGCTTATTCTCAACCAAATAAATAAACTGAGCTCCCAATGTAAACTAATTTATCTGGAATTCTTATTGCAAAAAATATTTGCAGAGGCTACGCTAACTAGTCATTGCTGAATTAGAACCTAAGAACCTAAAGTTGATTTTGATAGAAATTGTATTCAGTGATGTGATCTTCTGCCTATTTTTGTATTTATTTTATACCCATTTTGTGTAAATTCTACGTGTAGTGAAGAAATGGGTATAATATAGGCAACTGTGTTATGTAACTAATAAAGGGGAGAAACTTTTGGATTAATCCTGAGAAGGGATATTTTTAAAGTAATTTGATTTGCTCTGGAGAATATCATATAATAGTTCTATTTTAATTTTAAAATTGCTTTTATTGGAAGTAATGTTTGTTTTATTTCTTATCTGTTGCAAATGTTTGGCCAGGCTCGTATGGAATATTGGGAAAGGGGTGGTCAGATAGAAGCATTATCATTTTCTGGTTTTTTTATTTGCCACTAGTATACCAGCTATGTACAGTTTCTCTAAAGTTATTTCTGGTAAAATGGCTAGAATACTTAATAAGTAAAAAACTGGTGCCCCTTCATTTTAGCTTTAGGTAATAGCTTATTGATTGGTTTGATTGAGATCCCTATTCTTCTTATTTTTTTAAATAATAGACAGCATACATTGGTTCCCTTTAAAAGACGATACAGTAATTTCAATAACTGTGCCCACTTTGAAGTTCAGGTGCTAAACCTAATGCCACAGGATGAGTAATTTGTGGACCTATTAGTTTGAGTCTTATATGCACTGCTTCTCTAAAGGTTATTAATCTTTAACTTAAAATCATTACAAAAATATCTAACCTTGATTACATATTACAGGAAGGATGTACTAAGCTATAGTGGATAAAAGGCTGGAGATGTAAATCTTAAGAACTTGGGAAGATTACCAGCCTTATTTTTCTAATAAGTTATACTTCTTAGTAACTAAGAGTTTAGTAAAGTAAACAGGGAGGCTTGGTTTAAATAGTACATGGTCCAGATAATGGTAAAAAATCCTCTGCAGCCCATAGATCTACCTGTGAAAGAAAAAAAAAAAAAAGCCTGAATTTTTATTAGTGGCTAGTAAAATTGTTAGAATTTTTTCCTTCCTGGAGACAACAGAAATTTCTTTTCAGTGGCAATATATTCCCTGCAGAAGATTTCACAGATCTTTTGCCCACTGTTCAAAAACAGGAAACCATTTTTTTTCCTATCTTGTCCGGTACAAGTATTCCTAACTTGGCTTCCCCTCCCCCCTTCCTCCCTCTCCAACTCCTTCCCCCTCCTCACTTCCATTTGCATGGTAAATGTTTTACATCCCTTCACTTTCAATCCGCATGTGTCTTTAGGTCTGAAATTAGTCTCTTATAGACAGCATATACATGGATCATGTTTTTTTAATCCATTCATTCACCCTATGTCTTTTGATTGAAGCATTTAGTCCATTTACATTACATTTAAAGTAATTATTGGTAAGTATGTAGTTTTAGCCATTTTGTTACTTGTTTTCTGGTTGTTTTATAGTTCTCTGTTCTTTTCTTCTTCTCTTGGCTCTCTTCCATTGTGGTTTGATGAGTTTCTTCAGTGTTATACTTGGAGTCCTTTCTCTTTTTTTGTGTGCATCTATTGTAGGTTTTTGATTTGTGGTTACTATTCTATTCATATATAACATCTTACAGCAGTCTATATGAAGTTGTTGGTTGCTTAAGTTTGAACACATTAAAAGCACTGAATTTTTACTTCCCCATGTTTTATGTATATGATACCACATTTTACATCCTTTTATTTGTGTATCCCTTGCCTGATTTTTGTAGATATAGTTTATTTTACCACTTATGTGTTTTCACCTCCACATTATTAATATTAATCTACTACATGTTTGCATTTACCTGTGAAACAGAAGACCATCTTGAAAGTATTATTTCATGAATGCTTAATAAATTGCCTGCCTCCGATTCCTTTCTTTTTTAAAAAACAATAACTATATAAATTACATCAGAAAAGTTAGAATTATTTCATCTCAATACTCATTGTACTCAAAAGGTTAGATGAAAAGAGGGTCTTACAGTTACATAAAAAAGTCCTTTTGTGGGGGGAGTCTTCTGAATTAAAAGCTTCCCAACCTCCCTAAAAAATTTCAGGTAAAATACATTAAAAGTCTTTATGAATCTTTTATATCAAAAGACTTTTTATAATTTGATTAATAGATTCCATGCAGATACATTTGTTGAGCTCCTCTATATAGTCCAAATAAGTATACAATGATAACTGTGATAAATGCTTTTAAAGAAAAGTGTGAACGAAACAGTTTCTGAGAAAGAATATAGGAAGTTGTTCTAGGCAAAGGAAACACATGTTCAAGTAACCAGAGACAGGAAGGAGGTTGGCCAAGTACAGAGATAAGCCAAACGATAACAGTTTTGTGATTAAGAGACAGAATATGAGGCTGAAGAGGTAGATGAATGTTGGCCCCATTACAGATGCTTATTTCTAACCTAAGAGCAGTGGGAAGCCTATCATAAATATCTAACCAAGGCAGTAACATGTGGTCACACGTGTGTTTTTAGAAGGTGTTATGGATGTTCAGGTAGAAAAGATAAGGCGGGAATGAGGGAACACAGAGAGAAACAATAGACTATGGTTCTAGTAGTCAAGCCAGAGATCCTGCTTGCTTGGATCCAGGTTAGCAGCAGTGAGAAACAGAAGGAAAAATAGAAGGTTGATAAAATTTGCAGTACTAATTAACTGCATAGGAGGTTAGAAAAAGGATTATAACAGGCCACAGATGATTCTAGTACAGTATACTGGGTGAAAGATAGTGCCACTTACTGAAATGAGGAATACTAAAGGTGAACAGGCTTGGGGCAGAATTGAATGTTGCTAGAATTCGTGTTAAAATGTAATCATGTTTTCAGCTTTGGATTTAAAGTCACCAGGTAGGCATTTTTTCTCTTCAGTTTTCAACTAATGTTAAATATTTATTATATATATATATACATATATATATGTGTGTGTCAAATATCACTTGGTTTTATGAGACTTCTTTGCAATCTAGAGGGAAGGTCAAACTCAGGGCTGATGTACAGTATAGACTTTCAAGCAGCTTGAGCAAAAGCACCACATCCTCTGTCCTATTAGATTTAGAGGATTCTACTCTGTATTGTTTATTTGAGAGGGAAACATTAATCTTTGGCCTAGTTTTCTTGATCTCTAAAACTTGAGGGACAGAACTGAATGATCTGTAAAGCTACTTCTAGTTTGAAAATTCTCAGAGTGTTTGTTTGTTTCACATGCACATGAAATTTCCAGTGAGCACAAGAATACCGCTTTGAGCCATGTCCATGGTATGTGAGCAAGGAGGTCCTTTGGGGAGTAGTGATACTGTTAATATTCGTTACAGCGTATGCACATTAAATAGGACCCTAGTGGTCTAAAGGAGCACATGCCAGTTTTCCCTAGAGTCCTTATTTATTTTTCATATTGGAAGCCTTGGGTTCATTTTTATTTTTATGGCAAAAATTTTCCAAAGTCTTAAAAATGTATAATACAAGTTCATCTAATGATTTGAAAAGGCTTCTCCTTCTGAGTTAGAATTAGTAATGTAATTCATACTTCTCTGCCATAATTCCATCTGTATACTAGCATTAGATTCCCATGGGAGTATTCCTGTTGTTACTGGCATTGCATTTTCTTTAGAGTACTGTTTCTATAGAGCTGAGGATAACAAAGTCATGAGCCTAACTAAAGATGCCTGTGTTCCTGCTATTTCTCAAATTTATTAAGGAAGTAAAGATTAATATGCTCTTATTATCCATATATCTACAGAACAGACTCCAATGTAGTGATACTTAGATCAAAATATATCTGTTTTAAGTATGGCCACATGTTTGGTAATTATTGGATTTGGGTAAAAGCTACATTGAGATTCATTACACATTTCTCCCTACAGTTGTGTATGTATGAAATTTTCCATTAAAAAAAATTAAACAAAAAAAAGTCATCTTTTATTTTTTCTAAACATTACTTCTTTAGAAGTCACGTGTATATTCTGGCATCAAGTTTGTGATAGTCCTCAAAGTGCAGTTTTTAGGGAAAAATCTAGTCATAATCAGTGTTTATGATTATTTCAATGTTAAGTTTTATATTTAAGAGTCTTCATATTTTATTTCAGGGACAGAATGATGCTGTTGAAATTGGAACAAGAAATATTAGATTTCATTGGTAATAATGAGTAAGTCCTGACATTTAACAAGAAAACAAATTGTCATCATGGTTCTCCTTGATTTACTAAATTAGTTTTTCTTCTACTTCTAGGTCTCCACGTAAAAAATTTCCCCCAATGACATCTTACCATAGGATGCTATTACACAGAGTAGCCGCTTACTTTGGATTAGACCACAATGTTGATCAAAGTGGGAAGTCTGTCATAGTAAACAAAACTAGTAATACAAGAATGTAAGTATCAACAAATATAGGCATTTGTTAAGTATATATGTGACCATACTTTATCTTTCAACAGCACCTTTCATCTGAGGTTTTCCACGTTTTAGCAGCCTAATTAACTGTTATAGTAACCTTATGTGATAGGGCCAAAAAATACATAAAATGTCTTTTAGTGCACTAGATACAAAATGAACCAGTCTAGACTAAACTAAAGCAGGTCAATGAGGACTGATTTAAAAAGCAAAAATAAAACTTCAGAAGTCATATCACTGCTATTTGAAAACCTTTCACTTGGATTTTTTAGTTAATGTAATTTAGATAGCTGTGGCCAGTCTTAGGCAAATTTGAGGGGGTTTTGCTTGTTTTGTTTTGCTTTTTTAATTCAAGTCAGTTAACATTGTAAAAAAAATTTTTTTAAAGGCAGATTTTGACACCCTCACATTCAATTAATCTCCCATCATTTTACCATCTTTTCAACCTTTGGTTTTGCTTCTTTAATCCTGCAAATCTCAAGAAGCTGGGACTGTTGGTTAATATAGTATTATCCATAATGTTATATCCCCCTTCTGAGCTATGTTTAATTGACTGAGGAAAAGTTTTTAAGGAGTTAAGAGCACCCATTTGTTTTAAAAAGTGATAGTTTTATCAATCTACACATTTAACACAATCCCTATCAAAATACCATTCATTTTTTTCAAAGAAATAGAACAGATAATCCTAAAGTTTATATGGAACCAGAAAAGACTCTGAATAGCCAGAGGAATTTTGAAAAAGAAAGCCAAAGTTGGTGGCATGACAATTCCAGACTTCAAGCTCTATTACAAAGCTGTAATTATCAAGACAGTATGGTACTGGCACAAAAACAGACATATAGATCAATGGAACAAGATAGCCCAGAAATAGACTCTCAACTCTAATGGTCAACTAATCTTCGAAAAAATCGCAAAGAATGTCCAGCGGAAAAAAGACAGCCTCTTCATCAAATGGTGTTGGGAAAATTGGACGGCCACATGCAGAAGAATGAAACTGGACCTTTTCCTTACACCACACACAAAAATAGACTCAAAATGGATGAAAGACCTTAATGTGAGACAGGAATCCATCAACCTTGAGGAAAGCACAGACAGCAACCTCTTCAACCTCATCTGCAGCAAAGTCGTTGTAGAAACATCTCCAAAGGCAAGGGAAGCAAGGGCAAAAATGAACTATTGGGACTGCATCAAGATCAAAAGCTTTGACATAGCAAAGGAAACAGTCAACAAAACCAAAAGACAACTGACAGAATGGGAGAAGATATTTGCAAATGACATATCAGATAAAGGGCTAGTATCCAGAATCTATAAAGAACTTATCAAACTCATTGGGGAAGGTATGTGCTATGGTGAGTGCTGTGAAGTGTGTAAACCTGGTGATTCACAGACCTGTACCCCTGAGTTAATAATACATTATATGTTAATAAAAAAAATTTTTTAAAAACTTATCAAACTCAACACCCAAAGAACAAGTAATCCAATCAAGAAATGGGCAGAAGAGGGCGCCTGGGTGGCTCAGTCATTAAGCATCTGCCTTCCTCTCAGGTCATGATCCCAGGGTCCTGAGATTAATTCCCCCATCAGGCTCCCTGCTCAGCGGGGAGCCTGCTTCTCCCACTCCTACTCCCCCTGCTTGTGTTCCCACTCTATCTCTCTGTCTCTGTCAAATAAATAAATAAAATCTTAAGACATCCAAATGGCCAACAGACACATGTGGCCAACATACACATGAAAAAGTGCTCAACATCACTCAGGATTAGGGAAATACAGATCAAAACCACAATGAGGTACCACCTCACATCAATCAGAATGGCTAAAATTAACAAATCAGGAAACGACAGATGTTGGCGAGGATGCGGAGAAAGGGGATCCCTCCTCAACTATTGGTGGGAATGCAAGCTGGTGCAGCCACTGTGGAAAACAGTATGGAGGTTCCTCAAAAAGTTGAAAATAGAGTTCCCTATGACCCAGCAGTCGCACTACTGGGTATTTACCCTAAAGATACAAATGTAGTGGTCTGAAGGGGCACATGTGCCCAAATGTTTATAGCAGCAATGTCTACAATAGCCAAACTACAGAAAGAACCTAGATGTCCATCAACAGATGAATGGATAAAGAAGAGGTGGTATATACATATACAATGGAATACTATGCAGCCATCAAAAGAAATGAAATCTTGCCAATTGCAACAACATGGATAGAACTAGAGGGTCTTATGCTGAGCAAAATAAGTCAATCAGAGAAAGACAATTCTCATATGCTCTCACTGATATGAGGAATTTGAGAGGCAGGGCAGGAGGTTGTGGGGGGTAGAGAAGGAAAAAATGAAACAAGATGGGATTAGAAGGGAGACAAAACCATAAGAGAATCTTAATCTCACAAAACAAACTGAGGGTTCCTGGGGAGTTGGGGTAGGGATAGGGTGGTTGGGTTATGGACATTGGGGAGGGTATGGGCTCTGGTGAATGCTGTGAAATGTGTAAGCCTGATGATTCACAGACCTGTACCCCTCAGGCAAATAATACATTACACGTTAAAGAGAGGAAGAAGGAAGGAAGGAAAAGAAAGACAAGCTCGGAAAGAAGAAAAAAAAAAGTGATAGCTTTATAGTATTACTGAATTATATCATCAGTGCAGCTATTTGGAAGTAAAAGCCCAATCAAAGACACCTAAAATTTTGTACACAGCACCTTTTTTTGCCTATTTGTAAAAATAATCCTAAAGCAACTAGTTCAGCTAATATTTATACTTTGGTGGTAATCTCCCTATCTGAAGCATTTTCTATATCAATTTCATATGTGGCAGCAGTGGGTCTGTGGTAATGAGCAGCAGTCAGCTTCTGATGACATAGATAATGCTAAAAATTAATTATTTTTATGCTTTTCTTGAAGCTATATTTCTCTTTGGGTCTTATCTATGAACCATTCTGTTGGCGTGGTGGTATTTAATTCACTCATATCCTTTCTGTTATAATGGCCTTTACTCTTATAGCTGCCATATTGTTTACTGGAACAAACTTGGTTTTCTTCCTTTTCATATAGTATTGTGTCAACTAAATAGTTAACAGTGGTGGAGTCTAGTAGTTTTAAATGTTTGTTCCTACAATTAAATTTAAATTAATGAAGATAGATGTCTTTGAAAAGGATCTTGTCTTTCTTTAGAGATTATATTTTATGTACTGCAAATGTGAATCTGATTTAATTTTCCTCTACCTGTCCCTTATTCTTTTAAAAATATCCTCTTCAATTAGTCTGTTACCAATTCATTATATCATAGCTCAAGTAACCAAAGATATGCCCTGAAATGAAGATGAATAGAAGTCTAATTCATTTAACCAGTACCTTTCAGCAATATTCAGAGCTGCTGGATACCCAACCACATGTACATTAGCAGGCATTTTGTCTAACATTTCGACTGATGATTCTCTAAGGTTTTCGATACAGTGTAACCTCGGTTATTTGAATGCTATGAATGATGTCAGAAAGCTTTAGGTTTCTCTTAATCAAAGTCATCAAAAGCTGAGCTAAACACAGATGTTCATGATATACTTAAAGTAAAATGGATCAGTAGTGTAATTATAACTGGACATTCAGATCATTGAAGTTACACTGTATTCTTATTTTATATCTTCTGGAATATGAAGAAGGTTGTAAATCAGAAAACCTTAGAGATCTGCTCCACATTGAATAAATGCAAACTTACCTTTTCCTCATAGGCAAATTACCCGCTCCAGCCTTGAACCAGTGGTGTTGTGGATGTCAACAACCCGGTGTCCACTGGGGTGTCTCAATGGAGCGGGAAGTTGGCGATTGCAGGGCAGTAATTTCAGGCATCTATAAAAGAAAGAGGTAAGACAGTCTTAAGGTTAGCTGAAATGCCTGCCAATGCTATTTGGTGTGGGAATCCAGCTGCTCTTAGAAAAGTTGCCAGGCCCTAGGTTAAACATTATAGTTGACTTTGGAATGAGAATCTCTCATCCAAGTATAGACTCCTTCAATAAGAAGATGACTTGGAACAGCTACAGAAATAGTTGATAAAAGTAAGCAGGGCAATCGTGACAGAAGTAACAACATACTGCCATCTTCAGAACTAATAGATAATAATCTTTCACACTCCTGCTAAAGAAAGCAATCTTTTTTTCATCATTTTGGTCATGAAATTGTTTTTACTCTTTTTATTGTTCTTACTAGTTATGTCTCTAGTTCTGTGTGGAGATCTGCTCTTCATTTCACTTATCTGAGTATATTTTAAAATACAGATTTCTTCAGCTTACTTAGATAATTCTTTTTTTTTAAATCTCCTTTTGCATAATTTGACAATGTAGAAACAGTGCTTTATTAAAAATTCACTACATTAAATATTCAAAAGAGCTACTTGACTATTATATATAATGACATATATATGATCACATTTGCTAAAGATGTCATGACTTAGGTTTATTTGGTTCAGAAATTTACTTAGGGTGTTCACAATATATTATGTCACTATATAATATATATTTAAACTATATGTAAAAATCTACTCGAGTTCAATTAGACTTTGTGCCTTCAAATATATTTTTATGTATCATATATTTCAGAAGACTAATTCCAATTTTATAATAGGATGTTACTAAGTCACAAGAATATTAAATAAATTTGTTGAAGTTGATAGTATATTTTATTTTTTTTTAAAGATTTTATTTATTTATTTTGACAGACAGAGATCACAAGTAGGCAGAGAAGCAGAGAGAGAGAGAGAGAGAGGTGGAAGCAGGCTCCCTGCTGAGCAGAGAGCCTGATGTGGGGCTCGATCCCAGGACCCTGGGATCATGACCTGAGCGGAAGGCAGAGGCTTTAACCCACTGAGCCACCCAGGCTCCCCGATAGTATATTTTAGAAAGTGAAGTTTTACATAGTTTTAATTTTCCACAGACCATAACCTTATTATGTCTGTCTTCTGGTCTCATTAGAACTTATAACATTTCTATAGAGAAAAGACCAATCAGCCATTTAATATATTGTTATGATTTCATAATTATTCTTTCAGGTTATAACTTTAAGTTCCAAAAAAAAGGTTTCTTTTTTAACCTGTTTCCCGTAGTATAAAACAAAGATGTACCCTGTTATAATTAAGAATTCTTGGTAACTTGGTAGCATTTTGAATGAGCCTGTTAGGTTTTAGGTAATTAAACTTCAGAATATTTTATTACTTTCAATTATGTCACACCAAACCAGGTACTGTAAGAGTGTAACATAAGATGAAGTACTTTTTCTTCTTCCTGGAATTTTTTCTTAGATTTAGAGGAGGCGAAGCAAAAAGGATAAATAGATCTTGAGTCTGACGTACCAGCACTCCAACTGTGGCTCAGTCATACACTTGCCCTTGATCCTAGACAGTTATTTAAGCCATTGGAACCTCAGTTTTGTTTTGTTTCAGTAATAATTATAATAACAAACTTCTGTTGAGTGTTTACTGTTTTAAATGCTGTTCATGTATTTATTCATTTCCTTTTCAGAGCAAGTCTATGAAGTAGGTATACTATAATTCAATTTATAAATGAGGAAACTAGGGAACAGAAAGGTTAAGTAACTTGTGCACATCCTGAAGCAACTAAAGGGGTAAAACTGAATGTTTGAACCCAGGCATTCTGATTCCAGAGCCCACAGTGTATTTTTCATAATGGCCTTTAAGTCATAACATAAAGTAGTTAATATTTTCTCATAAGATTATTATGAAGAGTAAATGAGATAACACAAGTATTAATTATTAGTAGCACTAGTGAATGGTAATTTTTTATTGCTTTGATTACTTTACATAAAATGTTGTGTTTAACTTTTCTGTAAGTAATGTGTACTATCTCTTCTGTTCCCTTGGGGTTTTTTTTAGACCTGATCAGAAATTCAATGAACATATTAAGGATGATAAAGGTGAAGATTTTCAGAAACGATATATCCTCAAGAGAGATAACTCCAGCTTTGACAAAGATGATAACCAGGTAATCTGCAACAATTGCAGCTTTTTTCTGGGTGCAGGACTTAACACCAGTAGGTCATTTTCCCAAGAATTAATTGTCCTTGTTTCTTTAGATGAGAATACGTTTGAAAGATGACAGAAGAAGCAAATCTATAGAAGAAAGGGAAGAGGAATACCAGAGAGCTAGAGACCGAATATTTTCCCAAGATGTATGTACTGACTTAGATTTAGATCTCACTGTTAGGTATATATTAATTTGCATTATAGGTACTCATTCTTCTATCATCTATTTATCATTTATTTGTAACCGTATTTGTTACGTATAAAATCACTTGTTAGGAGTATTGAGGTCTGTCTTGTTCGTATCAATAATTTAGTAACTTATAAAATGCTACATTGCAGCAGTTATATAAATATTTCAAAAGTTGCATGCAGGTAGACTGTAGGAGCAGTATATCAGACTGAGTATAAAGTTCGTGTAATTTTTTTTCCTCCAGACTTCTCACAGACTTGAGATTTTAAGAACATGGGTCATAATCTACAAAATCATGTACTCTCAATTCTTCTCGGTAGTAGACTTTCCTCAATAAGTAACTTGTTTCTTCTTCAAAAATAAAACTAATTAGGAGCACCTCGATAGTTTCGTCAGTTAAGAGTCAATCTCTTGATCTAGGCTCAGGTCTTGATCTCAGGGTTGTGAGTTCAAGCCCCACAATGGGCTCTACACTGGGTGTGACACCTACTTTTTAAAAAAACAAATTAAACCAATTAATTTTTTTCCCATTTTATTTATTTTTTTTAGCCTAACAGTATTCATTGTTTTTGCACAACACTCAGTGCTCCATGCAAAACGTGCCCTCCCCATTACCCACCACCTGTTCCCCCAACCTCCCACCCCTGACCCTTCAAAACCCTCAGGTTGTTTTCCAGAGTTCATAGTCTCTTATGGTTCGCCTCCCCTTCCAAATTTTTTTTTTTTAATAAACATATAATGTATTTTTATCCCCAGGGGTACAGGTCTGTGAATCGCCAGGTTTACACACTTCACAGCACTCACGATAGCACATACCCTCCCCAGTGTCCATAGCCCCCTCCCCCTCTCCCAATCCCACCTCCCCCCAGCAACCCCCAGTTTGTTTTGTGAGATTAAGAGTCATTTATGGTTTGTCTCCCTCCCAATCCCATCTTGTTTCATTTATTCTTCTCCTATCCCCCAACCCCCCATGTTGCTTCTCCATGTCCTCATATCAGGGAGATCATATGATAGTTGTCTTTCTCTGATTGACTTATTTCACTAAGCATGATACGCTCTAGTTCCATCCACGTCGTCGCAAATGGCAAGATTTCATTTCTTTTGATGGCTGCATAGTATTCCATTGTGTATATATACCACATCTTCTTTATCCACAAACATAGTGATCCGAAGGGGCACGTGTACCCGAATATTTATAGCAGCAATGTCTACAATAACCAAACTATGGAAAGAACCTAAACCAATTAATTTTTATATTCTATTTGTTTTCTACTTTTAAGTGATTATATGAAAGAAATCTTTCAAGTGGCTAATTATTTTATATATATATTTGAGAAGAGATTCAGTTTGGTTTTACCAGTGTCTATTAAGTGTCCATTCTGTACAGTACTAGGTATTATTCAAGGATATATGAATGCAAGTAATTTGTGTTAACGCTGCCAGAGATAAAAATTTCCTCAATATTAAAAAAATAACGAGTAACATTAAAATCTGAACTATCAGTTAATATTCATGCAAACCTTATTGAGCATCAATAGTATGTGCTATATTAGGCCCTGGAGGACATATCCATGAACAGCTAAAATGGTTTATCCCCCAAACAATCCTATATATGGTAGATACTATCACTGTTTGGTTTTTACAGATAACAAAACTGAGGTTCTAAGAGGCTAAGTAAAATAGCAAAAGATTGTGTAGATAGAAAATGACAGAGTTGAGATTTTAGCCCAGGTCTGCTGCACTCAGAGCCTAAACTATATGTATTTCTCTCTCTAGTTTATGAAGTCTCTGCCCCAATAAATAGCCAGGTAATGACAATACGGTATATGATACGTACAGAGACATGAAGGTAAAATAAAGGACACAGCTGAGAAGCAACACAAACCAGAACTGAGGCGTAAGGGAGAGAGTTGGGTTCCAAGAGAAAACCTAAAGGAACCCTCCAAGCAGAGAGGCTCAGAGATAAAGGAGAACTTGACAGATAAGGAATTAAAAGATTCAGAGAAGCTGGACTATAGCGTAGGTGACAGGAAGTGAGGGAAGTTTAGAGAAATAATCAGGAAGCAGATGACATGACCATGAAAGCTGGCTAAGGTTGTTGGGCTTTTAGTTAGAGCAGGAGTCAGCAAACTTTTTCTGTAAATAGCCAAATAATTCGTTTTTTAGGTTTTTAGAGCCATCCAGCTTTTATTGCAACAACTCACATCTGCCTTTCTAATGTGAAAGCAGACCTAGAAAATACATAAATGAATGGGCATAGCTGTACCAGTAAAACTTTATTTGCAAAAACAGGTGACTGACCATAGTTTGCCAACCCCTGTGCTAGAACGTCAGCGAGCTATTAAGGAGATAAAAGGCGTGATCAGATTGACATGTTAGAGAGACTCCTGTGGCTTCTGTTGTTTAAACTGGATGAAAGGGGCAAAAGCTGGTAGCTGGAAAACTAGTTGGAAGACTGTCATCCTAATACAAAGAAGAATGGTGGCTGTCTGACCTAGGTTAATAGCATTAGAAGAGTTCGACTATGAACTGCATTGAGGTATAGCTCCTTACTCACTGCCACAGTCACAGCCAAACCACAGCTAAGCAAAGTATTAGTTGAGTGAATAAGATAGAACCTACAGATTTGTGTATACCTTTAATATATAATCACGAAAATGGGTTCAGGTGTTTAGAACAGAATATTTGAATTTCCATTTAATCTGTACCACAAAAATTAATGGCTTCAAGATGTATATCTGTTAAAAGAATGCATAGTACCTCCAAGCCAGAAATAATTTCATTATTACTTATTGTGTATCCTTATCACCATTTTGGATTTTGTGGGCAGGGTGGGTGATGCTTTTTAAGTATTATTACATACAATTTTGATTGTCATCATTGGTTTACAGATGCATGATGTATTTGACAAAAGCTCAACTTTTTATATCTATTCTTTCTTTCTAGTCCCTGTGTTCCCAAGAGAATTATATTATTGACAAAAGGTGAGGGAATTTTTAACATTCATTTGTTAACTATCTGACTGATGCTCATAAAAATAAAAATGTCTTATTAAAATGCCAACAGAATCCAAGACGAGGACGCTAGTAGTACCCAGCAGAGGCGTCAGATATTTAGGTATTGGAAGCATGTTTTCATGCTGTATTGAAAAATCAAAGCATTATCTTCTCTATTCTTTACCCTTTTGTTCCTACTAGCTTCTCAAAGTTGTATTTCTAAATTGCAGAGTTAATAAAGATGCTTCGGGGAGATCAACAAATAGCCATCAAAGCAGCACTGAGAACGAGCTGAAGTATTCTGAACCACGACCCTGGAGCAGCACGGATTCTGACAGTTCGCTCCGAAACTTCAAGCCTGCTGTAACCAAAGCCAGCAGCTTCAGTGGAATCTCAGTCCTGACAAGAGGTGATAGTTCTGGGAGCAGCAAAAGCATAGGCAGGCTTTCAAAAACAGGTATAAATATTTGTCTAGAACTGTGCAATCAGAACATTAGTTTCCCTATTGTTGTCTTACCTCTTTATTTATCCTGTGGCTTCTGCAATTATCCTAACATAAAATTCTTACCAGCAGTGCATTGAGCACCTCTGCAGTACTTAAGAGGTAATATATGTATCAATATTAGGATTCATTCTCTGTTGGAGAGAGATTTACAAACATCAGTTAAAATAAAAATTCTCTGTTGTGACATAAACTTAAATCTAGTAGTTCAGTGAAATGCCCATCTCGTTTGAGTCCCCAGAGGTAGTTGGAAATTCTTTGTTGCTTCTTTATAATAGAGAGGCCTCATTTCTCACCCAGGATTATTTAACATTGATTGCATTTTCAACTAATGCTATCAAATATTCATTGCACTTTTCATGATAAAGTCCTTCCTTGCTATTCAAAAAATCAATAAAATTGTCAAGAAGTTTCTGAGGAATTTTAAAACTGAGGGAAAAATAATGTGATGTAATTAGTGTAAATGAGTAAAAATTTTAGTAACATCCTCATTTTCTTAGTTTCTTTGCTTTTACACTGCCTACATTTAGGCTCATACCTTTTCTCCTCACCTTTACCAACTGCATTCAGTACTATAAAAGCTCACATCTCTCTTAGAATCCTTATAGATCTTTATTTTTATCCCTAAATAAGCATTGAAAGTTAGCAAAAATGGCTCTCTATCTTTAGCCTGTTTGGGTTAACCTAGACATATGGTATTGTACAGATAACAATCAAAGGGAGAGATTTGAAGGTAGCCAAGTTTTTTTTTTTAAACCTTATCTGTAGTCAGTTCTTTAAATTATTGAGGCTTATGAATTGCCCTTGTCACCTTTCAGCTCATAACATGTATATTAAAAATATCTTAGTGTATATGATAGAATATTGCTAGAGATAGGTAAAGTTTATTAATATAAATTATGCCTATGCAAGATACACATTTATTTACGAAAATGGCCACTCAGTCATCATAACAGAAAAAAATTACTGTATTTTTGAGTATGTCACTTAGGCATACACTGCTGAATTTAAACATTTAAGATCATGTACTATTTGTAATTTCTATTATCTTCAGAAATGAAAAGAACATCACCTCTTTTAATAGGGAAAAAAATTTTTTTAAATACTTCACTTATTTATTTGACAGAGAAATAGAGATTACAAGTAGGCAGAGAGACAGGCGGAGAGAGAGGGAAAAGCAGGCTCCCTGCCAAGCAAGGATCCCAGGACCCTGAGACCATGACCCAAGCTGAAGGCAGAGGCTAACCCACTGAGCCACCCAGGCGCCCCAGGGAAAAAAATTTTTTTTAATATTTTATTTATTTGACAGAGAGATATCACAAGTAGGCAGAGAGGCAGGCAGAGAGAAGGGGAGGGAAGCAGGCTCCCTGCCGAGCAGAAAGCCTGATGTGGGGCTCGATCCCAGGATCCTGGGATCATGACCTGAGCTGAAGGCAAAGGCTTTAACCCACTGAGCTACCCAGGCGCCCCAGGAAAAATTATTTTTGATAGAGTTTGTATCAGTAATCATTTAGCACAACTTAAAATAGAAGTTATCCTTCAGAAGGCAGTATCACACATAAACATATTTATTTCATTCATTAAAGATTAATTCTCCATTCCAGAGTCAACTCTTACTCAAAACATAATTAACTATATACATTTTCAAAATCTTTACCTTTCTTTGATTGTCTTATCCACTTTTAGCTATTATTCTGAAAGTCAGTGACATTTTCAGTCTCTGGGTAATAGAAAAGGAAATAAGATTGCAGGAATGAAAACAGCTAAAAATAAATTATCAGATTTATTAAGTTGAGTGAAAAATAAATTTTAAACTGATGCTAATATTAGTACTTGGATTATTTTTCATGCTGTCTTTGTCCCTTGATATGATAAAAAACAAAAAGTTGACTTTACATTACAGGAAAATATTATGATTATGAGATTAAAATGGAATTCTGCAGTGAAACTTCACAATTGTTTCTCTTGATAGAGAGCTTATCATTTTTGTTATCTCCTTTGCTATTAATCTTTCTGTGTTCTTATAGATAAGGGGTTTCTGATATAAGAGGTTTTGGGCATTTGGCTGTGCTATGTTCTTTTTCCTGGGAGAAAATTATAATCTGTGTATTAATCTAAAGTGGTAAAATGTACGTAACCTTGTGCTTTGGGGAATGTGGGGAATGTGCTTTTTGTGGCTGTCTGTGGCTGATGGTATTATAAACTTGCTTAAGTTGCATGCTTGGGCTATGACTTCTCTGACAACTTATGTGATCATTTTGCTGTATTAAACTTGTTCATGATGGGGAGGGGAAGCAAAATTATACAGTAAATCAAAATACCCAATGCTTTTATGTGGTAACCGCATGTTATGCAATGTGAATTTTATTGTTACATATTTAAAACCTGCACTTTTATATGAGGTTTAAAAAATCCATATTTTTCATTACTCCTCCCCTAGGTTCAGAGTCTTCTGGTAGTGTAGGGTCATCTACGGGCTCTCTTTCTCACATCCAGCAGCCTCTTCCAGGTACAGCTCTCAGCCAGTCTTCTCATGGCGCACCTGTCGTCTATCCAACTGTCAGCACTCATAGCTCTCTTTCCTTTGATGGTGGCCTAAATGGGCAAGTCGCATCTCCTAGCACTAGCTTCTTTTTGCTTCCCTTGGAAGCGGCAGGCATACCACCTGGCAGTATTCTGATCAACCCACAAACAGGTTGGTATCCAGAAAAAGGTGTTTATTTCAGTTGAGATAGCAGGAGTTGTTGAAAATTAAAGAATGTGTGTTATTAAATGTATTTTTGTATATGTATTATCAGCTTTTTATTTTTCATGAGTAATTAGCATTTTCCCTGGACTTTAATAAAACATTTCTGCTAGAAAATCTTCAAAGACATATTTATATCAGAAAGCGTTTTTCTCTTTGTAGCATCCAGATGTCATCTTTTAGGCCAAATAATGGCCTAACCATAATTAAAAAAAAAAAAAAAAAAAAAGTTCATTTCCTAGAAATGAGCTAACCACCACTGAAAGATCTTTACCTGATTTAAAAAAAATAAAAATTGTCCTGGGGAAAATATTATGCATTTCATGAAGAAGGAGAAAGTAAGCAGCTCTTATTCATTATATAATGAAGTAGGAAGGACCTATAAGTAATTGTTCTTCTGACTATGGTAATTGTTTTCTCCTGAGGAAAAGGTAAGGGAATTATTATTATTATTATTATTATTATTATTATTATTATAAAAAGAATTAGGTAGTCTTTATGAATTAATATTGAAGACACCTATTCTTGCAGTAAGGTAATAATTCTCATTTATTCAGCATTTACTATGTGCTATGTAATGTGTTAGGGCCTTTAAATACATTATTTATAATCATTATAACCTATTAGGTAAGTGAAATCCTCATTTACAGATAATGAAATTGAACCTCAGAGACTCAGGAACTACAGTCGTGATGTGTTTCATTATGCATGGAATTTGAGCAAATATAGAAAACATGATCTTTTGAAAGATCACATGAAGTCTTGGTCTCTATTCACAGTATTATAGCCCAATAATTTTGTGAGATAATGAAAACAATCTTATAAATCATTTTATAACCTTCCTTAGAAATTCTCACACCTAATTGTTGTGGTCACATCAGTATGGTAGCAGTTGGGCAAGGTAGGTATAGGTGAGAGTATCAGGGTCTCAGTCTGCTCCTGAACCTTTCCTTTTGTTCGTTGTAGAGAAGACCATGGCTTGGAACTCATTACCCTCAGATTTTTTGGTACCTCTTTTTTAAGATCAAATGTTGGAACTATTATTTCTATTACAAGAATTGAATAACTAACTATTCAGAAATTCAGTTTGTCCTTAATAACCATTATCTTCTTATTCTTCAGATTTATTATATTACTAAACTTCTTGTTTTCCTGAAGCAGGAAAGATGACTTAATGTACTGTTTACTATTATTTTTCATTCAAAACATCTTAGTTAATAAGTTTTTGATAATATGAAAGGTTCAACTGAATAGGAAATCAAAGAGTGAGCAACTGATCAACCTGAAATTGAATTGTAGTCTTAATTTTAAATGTGTCCAAAAGTGATCTCTGCTTTTTGAGAACATTACAACATATCCAACTTTTCAGACAGTCCTTAAATTATTTTTTTTAAGATTTTATTTATTTATTTGACAGAGATCACAAGTAGGCAGAAAGAGAGGAAGGGAAGCAGGCTCCCTGCTGAGCAGAGAGTCCGATTGGGGGGGTAGAGGGCTCAATCCCAGGACCCTGGGATCATGATCTGAGCCGAAGGCAGAGGCTTTAACCAGTGAGCCACCCAGGCGCGCCCTTAAGTTACTTTTAAAACACGCTTCCACCCAAATCTTCTCTACCATTTTTTTCATAATTATTTAACCAGCAATAAATACCCAGCATGACTTGTTTTCATATAACTAAATCATCAAGAAACTGATGAAAATTACTTGAATTTGAAGGCCCTTTCCCCTGGTTATCAGTGGAGCAGTATATTCTTCTCTCCCCACAGTTATTTTATTTTACGTCATAAGTTTCAAAAAAAAAAAAAATGGGGAGGGGGATTTACCATGGAAGAAAGGATATTATGAAAACAATTTTTAAAACTATTATTCAGTCATATATCTCTTACTTTTTTCTATATTCCTCCCATTTTAAATGGATATAGCATCTTCTATATTCCTCCCATTTTAAATGGATATAGCATAGTGTATTTCACACAGTTGTCTTCTTTTGTTTTCTTTTTTTTTTAAGTAATATAATGTATAGGATAAGGAAAAATACTATTTTGTGTGAATTTATTTACATATGCATTGAAAAAAGTGTGGAAGAAGGTATCTAAATTGGTAACTATAAGATTATTTTCTTTTGATCTCTATTTCTTGATTATTTTCCCACAATAAGAATATTACTTTCTATAATTTAAAAAAAGTTGTTTAGAACATATGTATAGAAAAGAGAATAGAATTTATTTTCTTGGGCACTTAGGATATCCCCCCAGTAATTAGTAAGCAATAACAACAAGCCTCAAAATCAATAGTTAAGTGTTCTCTCTTAACCTAAGAATCAAGCTCACTGGAATTAAGAAGAAATTATTTTAGAAAATTCTTTAGAATTTAAAATTTATTTGCAACTTTAGAAGTTTTTAAAATAAGGACTCTGCCATAGATCAAGTCCGTGATTTGAAATTTGAAGCTGTCAACCATTTTTAATTTTTATCCAGTGTTAATTTCACTACTCAAGTATATGCAGCGTGGTCTATAAATTAGCTCTTTCTCACCACCTAATACAGGCTAATTAATAATAATCCAGTATCCTGAAGTCAACTGGAATGTGCTACAGCACGGACTGCAATCCTGTACCTGAGTCCGATGAGCAGGATTCAGAGTTTTTCAGAAGCTACTATGTATTATGAATAACTTCAGGTTTTGGAGCAGCACCCCCATAGTAAAACGCTGCAGCATAATTTTTACATATTTACACTAAGTGACAAAAATAAAGAGTATTAAAATAACCTCATGTAAGGTCAGACTTCTCTCCCCTGATGAGAAAATCTTTCGATTTTCAGAAACTTGGGTCTCTAGGATTGTGAATAAGGATTATAGACATTTGCTGTAAATTGTGCATGGAAGGACCTATGTTCAATCTCTATCGTAAGTATTTTTTTCCTTCCTCTTTTAATTTTTCAGGTCAGCCCTTCATAAACCCAGACGGAAGTCCAGTTGTGTATAATCCTCCTATGACTCAACAACCAGTTAGAACCCAAGTGCCTGGACCTCCACAGCCACCTCTGCCACCCCCACCACCTCAACAACAAGCAGCTAATCACATTTTCTCACAGGTGCACATATCCATGATTACATAGTGCTAAGTTCATCTGCTTTTGCATATTTGAGACTTAACTCACTAATTGTAATTGGGGTAGCCCACCTATATCTTAGAACTCTAATATCTGTACCAGTGATGTCCCATTCCCTGCTTGTAGGAAGAGAGGTTAACTTCACAGGATTTTTCAGCTAATAAATACAGAATATATGTTGGAAAGGAAGAAATTTTGTGTCTTATGAGCCTGTGTGGTGAGTATGTTCTTCCATTCTACAATAGCAAGAAATGAATAAATGAAAAAAACAAAACTAAGGTTATCCCAGTAAGCAAAGTAAGTTGTGCTAAGTTTCAACAGATTAAGAAGATAGAGAAGACTGAGTTGAGTTGCTCAAGTTCTACAAGGTACCCTTCATCCCACCTACCCTTTGAAAGAGAGAGGCAAAAACATTCCAAATTAGAATTCGCAGAAACACTCTTAGTAATGTCTTGAATTCGTATACATGTTTAGAGTTGACACATATGCTTTCATGTTCTGGCTTTCCCCTTATAGATGTGTTTTTCATCCTTGGGGAACTTGATTATACCAGTGTAAACTCTTTTACTTTTATCCTATATTTTAAAGGTTGTGTAACATCTCAAAGACAGTTTATACAGTTAGTTGTACCTCTTTTTCCCTATTAGACTATCTAAATATTCCACTGGTGAGAACTTGCAGAATACTTTCTGATGAGGTATGAAAGAAGTATGATGAGAAACTTGAACTGGAGAGATTTCATTGGTTTTGCTCACAAGTTGTATTGTTTGTATTCCAAGGGTGAAGAATGTATGAACAGTTTGATAAGATTATCAAATATTTTGATACTTTTATAGATAATTGTACCTCTGGCAATTAAGACTCCTAATAGGCAAGGCAGTTTATATAAAGTAGAAGGATTTCTAGGTTTTTGCTGTGCTTCTAAGGCAGTACAAATATATGGAGAGGAAGTTGCCTAAAACTGTTTCCAAACACTCCCATACCTGCTTCACAGCCCCATTTGATTACAAACGCTCAGGTACACGTTAGACTATGTAAAACTCCCTCCCTGGCCTTCTGTGCCTTGCCTTGTTTGGTCCTGAAGTGTTTTTGCCTTCATCATGGTGTCATGTAGTTGTCTTTGTAGTGCTGTGTATTTCACCAGGAGCTTTATAGGCATGATTTTCATTTCATTCAGTAGAAATAATGTTCGGCAGACTCAAAAAAGTCTAAGGGTTTATCTATGGTTATATATTTCAGATTATTATCTCTTAGAAATAATTTTGTCTGATTCAAAGATGAGATGATCCTAAATGAAGGTCTAGACAGGTTACTTTAAGAATAGAGCCTTAATGGACTGTGATTTGAATCTCAGGATATGCGCCAAACTTCATGGCTGGTTTTCCTGGCATTGCCTCAGGTGTTTCAGGTAACTCATCATCAGATATCAGGAGAGAGAATTGATGAACAAATGATACTCAGTATCCATTTTTTTCACTGAGATAATCCACCCATGAAATTTCACATAACCAAACAAAATAATGCTGTGATTTCCAAAGCATTCAGATGGGCTACATGTCTTAAAACCAGTCACTTCAAGTGGATGTTGTTTTGTAGCCAGTTGCAATTTAAGTAGGGAAAGAAGTGCTAAGGCTTTTTCTTTTCTAAGTGGTGTCAAAATGTCACTTTGATCTACCAGTGTTCTCACCCACGTTTGTCTCATGACCACTTGACACCCTGGGAGACGTTAATTCATACCATTGGTGCTCATAGGACTCCCCTTTCTTTTAACCTCCAGTAGTCTAAAGCTTTTGTTTCATCTGACCCATACATAGTAGGTCAAGATGTCTGGAAGAAAGTTATGTCTTAATGGTTGTCTGACTTAATAACAGATTGACTAGCCTGTACTTTGGGAATTCTAGAGCTACTGAACCTCATTGAGTGTGATTTGTGCTGTCATCCATTAGGAAGCTTGCTAATTTCTGATTAAGAGGTTAGTGAGGGACCAGTGGCTCTATAGATCTTTCAGCTTTTACCTTTTATAGTACTTTTACTTTAATTTTAGATTTTTTGTGGGATTCTGAATAAGCCTTTCACTTTGTAGAAACTCTGACATTAAAAGAGAAAAAAAGAAACTCTTAGATTGATTTTGTGGTAGAAGTATAACTCATCATTACACATCTTAGTTGTCAGAACAGTTTCTTCTTATTTAGATTATTTCCTGGGCAGTCTTATTCGGTTCATTTATTTTGCATTTATAAAGTATTCTTTTAGAAAATACTGTCCAGAGGGAGATTGATGTATATACATTTTAACCAAAAGTAGGAGTTTTCATTGGATAAAATTACCTGTGTTCCTGTAGTGGTGGCTTTACATTACTATCTACAGGTTACTTAACTTAGCCTGATTGCCACCTATAACATGGATGACGGGAGTCTTCAGCCAGTATGCCTATTACCCCTTTGGAATAAACTAGGTAATATAAATCCAAGACTGGGAAACAAAATCAGCTGCCAGTGTTAGCATATGGATGGCCAGCTGTACTCCTTAAGGTTTAGAAATGATTAAAACATTTTCATTTTTTTATAACACCTGTTTTTGAGTGTCCCTGGGAAACATAAAACTTATTTTTCTGAAATGCAGGAGTATTTCATTAACAAAAGAAATTTCAAGTAACTACTGTTTCACCTCCTGGCATCCACTCTCTCAATAAAAATTTTAGTGTGCTTGTTTGTATGCATGTGCCTGTATGTGTGTGTATGTATGTGTTACTCTTTAGGCTGTTATTCTTAATGGTACCCACAGTGTATTTTTCTTTAAAAATTCAGGCACTTGGGTCCCAAAGAGTTTTAATCATGCCTTATCAAAAAGGCCAATTGGCATATGTAGTATATAAATTTTTATTATCTGATAATGGGTGAAGTTTTACTTTTATTTTTACTGTCATAATGCTAAATAGAGCAACTCCTCCATCAAATAAGGAAGTAAGAATGAGTGATTTTGCTTTTACTGACTTAACCTGGGGGTTTGGGCTAGATGATAATAGGATTTAAAATGTCTAAATTACCTGTTTCTGTGAATCTAATAAAGAAATATTTTTATGAAAAAATTACCCAATTGTATATTAAAGCATAGGGATTTAAAAAAAAATTTTACTATGCAGTTTCTTCATTTAGCATTGTTTTTGTTGTTCCCTATATTGTTGTATAAGATGACTTTTAAATGTAGTTTAAGTTACTGCCAGAAAAGTGTAACATTCCATTTTATGCAATTCTTGTAACATTTTATTCTGACATTAACATTGTTTGCCAACCTATTATTCCTTAGCCTGTTCGTCCTCTGCAGTCCTCTTCACAGCCTGTTCAGTACTCTACAGCCCCTTACCCATCCCCGCTCCTGCCAGTCTCACCCACCCAGCAATACTCCGTGGTACTATATCTCTATTCACCTCCTGCATTGTTTCTGTGGGCTGATGTGTGGTGGATGCTCATGAATGTAATTAATGTGATATGATCTTCTGTGATTATTTAAGTCATGGACACAAATATACCGAAAAAGTGTTTCTGACCTGTATTAGAAATAATTTAATCTCTACTATATAATATTTGTTATATTGACATATTACAGTGATAGTATAAATCCTAATCTTTTCCTGCCTTTTCATAATGAAATGATTTTCAGATTGACTATTCTAGCCCTAAGATAGTTAGCTACTTTTCTCATTGAGGTCAGTGGTATCTTTGTAATCCTGGAATGGCAGCTTTCATCTGGGTTTGAGACTTTCTATTCTTTCCCCAATACATGGGTCCAGTAGACTTCATACCAGTTATTAAGGTGAATTGGATCTTACAATTACATAAGACATAATGTATATTTCTAAAGAAGATCCCTAGATATTTACTCTATGATTGTAAAGAAATTGTACCTCCTTCAATCCAAAGCATGCCCCAAGTTGTACCTCTCAGTAAGAGCTTAGAAGCACCAGTACCATGTGTTCTCTCTATGACCTTCTGTAGTTACTAAGAATAGGAAACAACCATGTAAAGTACTTCCTGCCTAGTGACTAACATGAAATCAGTATTCAATAAGTGTTACTTTCCTTCCCTTAAAATGAGTCTGAGCCTAATATACTTTTCCCAGTGATGATGCTGTTATTTTTCTAGACTATATGGCATCACATTTTAACATTACTTTTCAAGTTAAATTGTAAGCTATATCTTAAAATCACTTGACACTTTTTAGAAACATTTTCTTTTATTTAGGAGTGTTTTTGTTTTGAGCTGGTGGCAGCCTTATTTAACAGCATCAGCTCTGAATGATTTTCTAAATGACTTCCAGTCTGAAAGAATAAAATTTTTCCAGCATTGAAAAGATCAAAAGCATCATCAAGAATAGCACAAAAGTAGGGGCACCTGGGTGGCTCAGTGGGTTAAACCTCTGCCTTCGGCTCAGGTCATGATCCCAGGGTCCTGGGATCAAGCCCCACATCGGGCTCTCTGCTCAGCGGGAAGCCTGTTTCCTCCTCTCTCTCTCTCTCTGCCTGCTTGTGATCTCTATCTGTCAAATAAATAAATCTTTAAAAAAAAAAAAAAGAATAGCACAAAAGTCTCAAAAATGTTTTGAAAGATAGTGGATTATTGGAATAAGAAAATGACTTTTTTTTTTTTTTGAGATGACACCAATGGTAGTGTATAGTTAAAATGTTTGGCCAGATTATTATGTAATTATAGCTAATAAGTATATTTTGGTACATTTTTCCCTTTTGAAAGTATTCGTTGAACTAGGCTAATAGTGCTAGAGTATGTCAGAGCAGCATTGGGAAGAGTAAACCACGTATTTTCAGTCACTGAATCAGGTTCCCCTTTTCAATCCCTTGTCTTCTCCGTAGCCATAGTGTACTTTGCAAAAAAAAACCCAGCAGACTGTAGAAATTGCAGACATGTCAACTTTGATCTGACACCTCAATGACCACAATTTTTTAAGTAACTTTTCCCAAATTCTCCTCTTAACAAATTGTGGCATATATTGTTGCCAATCTGTGGCTCTTTGGGAGCTAAGGGGATGCCATTTTAACACCATTTTGGTCATTTCAGCGATATTATCTAGACCACTCAGAACTGGTCTTTATGCTGTTGAGTCAGAGAAAACATTTGTCAGATGGCATGTTAAATCATAACCGTCTCTTTGCTAGACACCACTGCCTGCTCACTAAGTAGCAAAAGCAGTAGGAAACTGCTGTTTGGATTAATTTTGTATGAACATCTGACTTTAGGAAGAGACTAAAAAACACTAGGGAAGAATACTGTTTATGGCCAAATTATTTTTGAGAGATTAGAAGACTGGGGTAGGTAGATTTTATGTATTTTATTTCATTTCATTTTATTTCATTCTGCATAGAAGCAGAATCTTGTCTTTTAGGAAGAGAGGTAAAGAGTATAATTAGTACCATGCCTTGTTAGTTACCCAGTCCTTGAAGTCCCTTCAGAAAATGTTAACTGTATAATATAAATATGTCCAGTTTCACTTCCACGTCATAATGTGCCTTTAATCATCATTTAAATAAGTGTTTTTCCATTTTTTATTGTGAAGTGTTGCTACACCCTGCTCTTCTGCATGCTATGCACTCCACTAGATACACTTTCTAAGTAATTTGTCATGACAGCATTGTAATTTTCCTACCTCCCTGCCTTAGAGTTCTAATTTTATTGGAACTGTTCTATTAAATCATACCTGTTATAGATGTATGAGATCCATAATGAATATACTGCAAATTATCTTAAAATATGTGAAACGGGGTTTTTTTCGATAAGCTTGATAATAAGCTTTTTGGTAGGTGTGTATGGAAGGCGTACTCATTTCTGACTTTTCCCTTTTTTAGCAGGACAACCTTGGGTCTCAGTTTAGCCACATGAGTCTTGCCCGCCAGCCATCTGCAGATGGTTCTGACCCTCACGCCACCATGTTCCAGTCCACCGTTGTCCTTCAGTCCCCACAGCAGTCTGGTTATATCATGACGGCAGCCCCTCCACCACCGCCGCCGCCGCCGCCACCACCTCCCCCACCTCCCCTGCCACCTGGGCAGCCAGTCCCTACTGCTGGCTATTCTGCCTCTGGCCATCCTGTCAGCCAGCCTGTGCTTCAGCAACAGGGATATATTCAGCAGCCCTCACCACAGGTACGTCGCTTTTTCATCTTTTTTCTCCCACGGAAACTTCTTCATTTAAGATCAACTTAACCCTAATTAGAGAGCTTACTTTTAATTTCACATAGAGAGAATTTGTGACAATGTATAAACAAAGCTGGTCATCATCTTCCATTCTCTGGAGATTCTCGAATTACACTAGACAACCGCGTGACTAGTAGACATGTCAGTTGGATGGTTGAAAGTATGCAACCTTCGAGTTTCCTCTTGATTGATTTGTTTTGTTTTAATTAGCTTAAGAGAAACACAAGGTAAACACACTATAAACATAAAATGATGCATTTCAGAAAGAAGTAGGTTAGTTTAGAGAGAATTAACATCACAATACTAATAAAGCTTTATTGTTATTTTATATTTACTTAGATATTTCTTAATTTTTCTCAACAGTATTTTGTGGTTTTAATTATATAAGTATTGCATGTATTTTATTAAATATATCTCTAAGTATGTAATGTTTTTAAGTGCTTCATGGGGCACCTGAGTGGCTCAGTCAGTTGAGCATCTGCCTTCAGCTCAGGTCATGAACTCAGGTTCCTGGGATTGAGCCCCACGTCAGGTTCTCTGCTCAGTGAAGAATCTGCTTCTCCCTCTCTCTTTAACCCTTCTCCCCTCCCCCTGTTCGTCCCCTCCACCCCTGCGCATGCTCTCGTTTTCTCTCAAATAGATAAAATCTTTAAAAAAAAAAATGCTTAGTGGGGCGCCTGGGTGGCTCAGCGGGTTAAAGCCTCTGCCTTCAGCTCAGGTCATGATCCCAGGGTACTGGGATCGAGCCCCGCATCGGGCTCTCTGCTTAGCGGGGAGCCTGCTTCCCCCTCTCTCTCTGCCTGCCTCTCTGCCTACTTGTAATCTCTATCTGTCAAATAAATAAATCTTAAAAAAAAAAAAAAATGCTTAGTGTTCTAAAGGAAATTATATTAAAATTTCATTTTCTGTTCATCATTTGCTCATATGTAGAAATAAGGTTGATTTTTGTGTTTTGATCTTGATCTTGTCCTATGGACTTTCTAAATTTTATTATTCTGGTACTTTTTTCATAGACTGCTTAGGATTTTCCAAATCGAAGATCATTTCTACATACATTATCCTTTCCAATGCATATGCCTTTTATTCCTTTTTCTTGCCTTATTGAATTGCCTACAAGCTCTAATGTTGAATATACACACAACAGGAGGCAGTAAAATCCCTTGAATTCATTTATTAACTTAAAGCAATATTTTTAAAAGTTCATATCCTTCCTTGTTTCTAGTCTTAGGAAAAGTATTTGGTCTTCCATTATTAACTGTGGTATTATCTGAGTTTTTTGACCTCTGTCATGCCCTCCATCAGGCTGAGAAAATTTTCTTAGTTTGGTGAGAGTCTTTATCATGAATTGAGTATTAAATCTTGTAAAATCTCCTTTTCTGCATCTTTTGAGATGATCATGTGATTTTTCTCTTTTTTTCTATCTATACAGTGAATTATTGTGACCGACTTTTGAACGTTAATACTTTCAGGGGTGCCTGGGTGGCTCAGTGGGTTAAAGCCTCTGCTTTCAGCTCGGACCATGATCTCAGGGTCCTGGGATGGAGCCCTACATCAGGCTTTCTGCTCAGTGGGGAGCCTGCTTCCCCCTCTCTCTCTGCCTGCTTCTCTGCCTACTTGTGATCTCTGTCTGTCAAATAAATAAAACCTTTAAAAAAAAAATTAATACTTTGATTTGAGAGCACACTCCCACTTAGTCATGATAGAATATCTTTTTATATATCACTAGATGCGTTTTGCTTATATTTTCTTACAGATTTTTGCATGCATGTTCATTATGGGTATTGGTCTGTTGTTTGTGTGTAATGTCTTTTTTCAGGTTGTAGCATCAAGATGGCAGTGATACTGGCTTCCAAATGAATTGGATATGGTTGCCTCCTTCATTTCCTAAAACAGTTGGTATAGGATTCTCCTTAACATCCTTCTTAAATATTTGCTAGAATTCACTAATGCATCCCTTTGGACTTGGAGTTTTTTTGTGGGAAAGATTTTAAAATTACAAGTTCAGTTTTTTAGTAGATACAGAGCTAATCTAATTTCCTGTTCCTTTTTGGATTAAATTTTAAGTCCTTCATGGGGCACCTGTATCAGTTTGTCAGATTTATTGGCAAATGGTCAGTCATGATATCCCCTTATTATAATTTTAGTATCTTAAAGATCAATAGTGGTATTGCCTCTGTAATTCTTAATGTTGGTGATTTCACTCCTATCTTCTTTTTGCTTTATTTACTTAAGAGATTTATCAATTGCGTTGGTGTTTTTTAAAAACCGACTTAGGATTTCATTAATTTTGTATTCGTTTTCTAGTTGAATGATTTCTACTTTCTACTTTTACCATTATTTTCTTCCTTTTGTTTATTTGGGTTTCATTTGCTCCTTTGTGTCTGACTTCTTAAAGTGGAAGCATAGATCATTGATTTTTAGATTGTTCTTCCTTTCTAACATAAATTTTTAATGCTATAAATTTCCTTCTAAGCACCATTTCAGCTGCAGACCACAAAACAATGTGTTATGTTTTTGTTATCATTTCATTCATAATGTTTTGTCTCTTTTTTGTATGTGTGTGACTTTTTTGACAGATGATTTATTTAGAAGTATTATTTAATTTCCAAATATTTCAGGCTTTCCAAATACCTTATTATTATTGATTCTGTTTTAGTTTCATGTGGTCAGAGAATCTACTCTAAGATTTCATTGTTTTGGGAGTGCCTGGGTGACTCAGTCATTGTCTGCCTTCGGCTTGGGTTATGGTCCCAGGGTCCTGGGATCGACCCCCACATCAGGATCCCTGCTCAGCAGGGAGCCTGCTTCTCCCTCTCCCACTCCCCCTACTTCTTTTTTATTTTCTACATTTAAAAATTTTTTTTAAATTTTTTTTCCGTTTTATTTTATTTCTTTTCAGTGTTCCAAAATTCATTGTTTATGCACCACACCCAGTGCTCCATGCAGTATGTGCCCTCCTTAATACCCACCACCACTCCCCCTACTTCTGTTCCCTTCTCTCGCTGTGCGTCCCCACCCCCGTCCCCATCAATTAAATAAGTAAATAAATAGAATCTTAAAAAAAAAAAAAAAGATTTCTTTGTTTTGGAATCTCAAGTCTTATTTTATGTCCCAGTATGTACTCTTTTGGGGGAAGATTCGTGTGCACTTGAAAAGAATTTGTATTCTATCATTTTAGCGTTTTTGTGATTTCTTTTGGTTTTGTTTTGAGATAAAGGTCACATAATGTAAAATTAACAATTTCAAAGTGAGCATTTCAGTGACATTTAGTACATACACAATGTTTTGCATCCGTCACCTCTCTCTAGTTCCAAAACATTTTATTTTTATCACCCAGAAGAGAACTGTACTCATTAAGCAGTTACTACCTGTTCAGCCCATCCCCCAGCTCCTGGCAACCACCAGTCTCCTCCATTCTGTCTCTAAAGATTTGCCTATTTTGGGTACTTCATATTAATGGACTCATGCAATGTTACCTTTGTGTCTGGCTTCTTTAGCTTAACATGTTTGATGGTTAATCCACATTGTAGCATTTATCAGTACCTCACTTCTTCTTTTTTCTAAATAATATGCCATTATTTGAATATACCACCATTTGTTCATCTTTTCAACAGTGGATAGATTTGAGATGTTTCCACATTTTGCCCATTGTAAACAGTCCTGTTATGAACATGTAGGTACATGAGCATGTAGGTACATATTTTTATTCAAGTGTCCACTCATTTATTTGAGTTTATACCTAGGAATAAAAGTGCTGAATTATATGGTAATTCTATTTAACTTTTTGAGAAATCGCCAGCCTGCTTTCCATAGTGTCATTTTATATTCCCATCTACAATGTATAAAGGTGCCAATTTTTCCATATTTTGATAACACTATTTACTTTTTAAAAAATTGTTATTATTATCCTAGCCACCACATCCTGGTGATGTGAAGTGGGTACTTCATTGTGTTTTTTAATAATTTTATTTATTTTTTATTTTTTTATTAAGATATATTATTTGCTTCAGGGGTACAGGTCTGTGAATCATTGGTCTTACACAATTCACAGCACTCTCCATAGCCCATACCCTCCCCAATGTCCATAATTCAGCTACCCTATCCCTCACCCCTCCCAGCAACCCTCAGTTTCTTTCATGAGATTAAGGGTCTCTTAGGGTTTGTTTTACCTGTATTTCCCTAATGATGTTGATCATCTTTTCGTATACTAGACCCTCATCAGGTATGTGATTTGCAAATATTTGCAAATATCTATTCTATCAGTTGTCTTTTGACCTTTTGATAATGTCCTTAATATATAAAAATTTAACCTTGATGAAATTCATTTTTTCCATCTTTTCATTTTACTGCTCATTGCTTTTCTTGTCATATCTAAGAATACATTGCCAAATCCAAGGTCATGAAGATTTTATCCTTATGTTCTCTTTTAAGAGTTTTATGGTCTTTAGCTCCAATAATTAGGTCTTTTATCCATTTTGAGTTAATTTTTGCATATGATAATGAGGTATAAGGGTCCAACATCATTCTTTTGCATGTGTGTAGCTATCTGTTCTAGCATCACTTGATGAAGCCACTGTTCTTTTCCCATTGAATGGTTTTGGTACCCTTATCAAATATCAGTTGACCTTAAAAGTAAGAGTTTATTTCTGGACTCCTAACATTTATGCTATTCTCCATTTCCACCTTTGTGCCCATACTACACTATTTTATTACTGTATCTTTGTGGTAAGTTTTAAAATCAAGAAGTGTGAGTCTTCCAACTATTTTTTTTCAACACTGCTTTGACTATTTGCCTATATGGCTTGTGATTGCATGTAAATTTGATGATTGGCATTTCTTTTTTTTTTATACTAAGTATTTTATTGTATGCTGCTGCCAATATATATAAAACAATTACCTTTATGAAATAGAAATTTATGAGAATTCAGAGAGGTAGATGTTAAGGACTGACAAAAGTAAAAGTTTATATAGTATGGCTCATGTTACAGGGATAAGCTTTTGTACAGGCTTCAAATTTAGTTCTCCTTTGAATATTCACTGGTTCATGAAAAGTGGTCTAGAAAACCATCCAGAGATTCATTTTACTACAAAAAGGAACAGACTTTTTGGGGTCTGAATGGATTCGTACTTGAAGATACACCAGTTAGCAGGGGGTCGTGTTGAGCATTCTGCAGACAGAATTGTTTCAAATCTGCAGCTGCCTGGGAAACCTTCACGTGGTTGAGCCCGGCTTCCAGCCGGAGCTGTTGAACCACTTTCTTCATAGCGGCAACGCTGGAGGAACCAGACGTGGTGCTCTCAGGAGCGGGGCAGATTTTCGTGCGTGGGTGGATCTGTCGGTTCGTGGGTCGGTGGGGCCAGACGGTGGGGCAGCGCAGCGGGGGATGATTGGCATTTCTATTTCTGCAGAAGAGGCCACTGAAATTTTGATAGTGATTGATTTGAATCTGTGGATTGCTTTGGATATTACTGCATCTTCATATTAAATCTTCCAGTCTAATGAACATGGGATGCCTTTCCATTTACTTAGGTCATCTTTGATTTCTTTCATATTTTACTGTTTCTTGCATTTAGTATTCTCTAAATAAGTATCAGTTGAGCCAATATGGTTAATTCATGTCTTTCAAATCTTTTATCCAGTTCTATCAATAAGTGATAGTGGATTTGTCTATTTCTCTCTTAAATTCTGCCAGTTTTTTAAATAATACTGAAACCTATATTGAGCAATTTATAGTTACCATTTCTTCCTGATATTGACTCATCTCATTATGAAATGTTTTTCTTTCTCTAGTATTGTTTCTTGTCTTAAAACATTTTATCTGACTTTTATAGTGACTTCAGCACTCTTTTGATGAGCGTTTCAAGGAAAAGTATGCCTTTTCCACCCTCTAATTTGTGACCTTAATATTTTTTTAAGATTTTATTTATTCATTTTGAGAGACAGAAAGAGAGAGAGCAAAAGAGCATAAGCCAGAGGGAGGAACAGAGGGAAAGGGAGAAGCAGACTCCTCGCTGAGCACTGAGCCTGATATGGGAGTCGATCCCAGCACCCTGGGATCATGACCTGAGCCGAAGGCAGACACTTAACTGACTGAGCCACCCAGGCATCCCTGTGACCTTAATATTTAAAGTCTATCTTTTGCATATAGTTATATAGTTCATCTCTGCTGTTCTATCTTGTCTCATTGGAATGTATAGTCCTCTTAGCTTTAATATGTCTGTTGACATGGTTAGAGATAGGTATGCCACATTTCCATTTGTTTTCTATTTGTTCTGTCTCTGTTTTATTCCTATATGCCTCCTTTCCTGCCTTTTGTATTACTTGAACTCCTTCAGTGTCTTAATTTAGTTTTTTCTTTGGCCTTTTTAGTACCACGGTCCTTTAAATCTTATGTTTGCATGGTTTCTTTAGGGATATGAGATGTACCTTTAGGTTATTGCTGTCTATTTCAAGTTCATATGAAACTGCAAGTAAAATACAGCAGTCACATTAACAGTATAATTTTATTTACCTTCAGTTGTTTGTGCTGTTGTTGTCATATACATTGTGTGTGTATGCTTTATAAATAAAATATATCATGGTACGATTTTTGCCTTAAACAATGATGTCTTTTTATTTAAAGATTTTATTTATTTATTTGACAGTAGACAGAGAGAGGGGGGAAGCAGGCTCCCTAATGAGCCGAGAGTCCAATGCGGGTCTCAATCCCAGGATCCCGAGATTATGACCTGGGCCAAAGGCAGAGGCTTAACCCTCTGAGCCACCCTGGGTCTCTAGTGATGTCGTTTTTTAAGTAAGGGGGAGAAAAGTGTATACTCGTGTATATATACACATATGAAAAGCATAATAATAGATTACAATCTGAAATTAGGACATACCTATTGTTTGCTGATACCTCCAGGAACAATTAGGGATCATGTATGTATTGCATCTAATGGTTCAAAAATAGGAGAACGTTACGGTAAATTTAGGAGATTCTTGGCTTATAAGTGATTTAGAAATTCTGTATTCAACTGGTTTCCAGACAAAATAGTCAGTCGTTAAGATATTTACAGATGTCTCTTCTTTTAGAAGTACCTGATTAGAATAGTAGAACCTGAAAGAGCTTATGAAGCTAATAAAGTTAATTTACCACAAATTTCTGCATCACTGAATTAATTGTTTATTCCTTATTCCAAACTAGGTCAGATTACCTTAAGAGAAATGCACAATTAATATAAATAGCTCCAGAAGGAAATAAGATCAAGCTAGTCTTACTGGGTTTTTCTCCGGCTTTATTAAGTACAATTGCAAATAAGATTTGTATTGGCATTTTAATTTACATCAGAGATTTGAGAAAAAGAATGGGACCAGCGCAATAGATAGACTGGCTAATTTATATAATGATCGCAGTTCAGCATTCAGATTGAATGAGCTAGCATTGTACGTGTTCCAACCAAGATAAAGCTCGAAAAAGAATGTTAATTGCAAAGTAAGTTGCATGGAGTTGTGGATAGTAGAGCACCAGAAATGTAAATTTTTTAAATCCTCGACAATTTTCTTTACAGATAACATATATATATAGTAGCAGTTTAAAAACATTTATAGGAATCATACATACCAACTATAGGATAATGGTTTTTCTGTTGAACATAGGGCAAAAGAATGTTGGAGTGAGGCCTTAGCTATTTTAATAGTGTTCGGTTTTATAAAAGGAGAAAAATCTGAAACAAAAATGCCCCAAAACTTTAAACCTATTAAATCTAATTGCTAGGCATATTTGTAGGTGTCTTGTTATGTATATTGCATGCTTGAAACTTGGTTTTGGATGATACTAAAAAGAAGTATTATTCATTACACTCTTTTGTTCCTCAGAGAAGACGTTTCTACTGCAAATGAAATTGATTTTTTTTCTCTTGATACTTATCCTAGATGCCAGCCTGTTTCTGTGCTCCAGGCCACTATCACTCCAGTCAACCTCAGTATCGCCCAATCCCTTCTGTCCATTACAATTCACATCTAAACCAACCACTGCCACAGCCTGCACAGCAGACAGGTGAGTAATTATTTCTGAGGCTATAGTATCTTAGCTCTGGCTATTGCTTTTTTCATTCTGCTTTATTTCATTCTTACTATTAAGATATTGTCCCACTCTGCCTGTCAGGGGTCTCAGGTATGGCCCATATGAATATACAAACCACTGAGATTGAAAGAGTGGGCAAATCTTAGCACCTGCCAGAAAGTAAATCTGCCAGGTTTATATGGTAAAGTGTTTAGAGCCATCAGGAGAAGACTGTATTAGGCCAAGCAAAGTATGAGTGGCTTCCTGTTACTCACTGCCATTGTGGTAAAGCCTCCTTTGGGGCCCGATAATCCACCTCTGTTAACAACAAAAGAGAGACAATGCAAGCTAAGATGTCTCATAGGCAGCTAACTAGAAGCAAGGACCCAAATGACCCAACTCTGAGAATCTAGCTTGGTGGAGATACTCTGATGTCTTGGTCTCAGTATGCTTTTTAAAGGAATAATAGTCAAACTTTTTGTGTTTAATTTTTCGGTTTGCTGGTTGTATAGTGAAAGGTATTTTTAAACCAAATGCAGTCTAATACTAGGCATATCACATATATTAAAGCTCAAAAGATTCTTCCCCTTATGCTCCTCTTAAATTTTCTTTAAGCTTTCAGTGGAAACTGTTGTGACCTCAGTGTAAAAACCGGTCTTGACTGAATTCATTTCTTTCTGTGCTTCCCACTTCTGCCCTAGATGTGTAATAAGATACTTTTCAGTCTTTCATAACTCTAGCAGTTGAAGTGGAGTGTTTATTGGTATCTTTGAGGCCTTTTTAGCTGGTTGTCATTGTTGGAGGCTCTCACACTATATCAGCGTGACTCACTGAGGCCACATAACCCTCCACTTGGGCAGTTTCTCACTCTTGATATTATGTGCAAGTCTTAAGGGGAGCCGCAGTTTTAGGAGAAAGACGTCTGCACAGGGCAATCTAGTGAGAAGTATTTTCATTTCTCCCCACTCGTGTAGTTTTCAGTGATCATTGTGACTCACCAACTTCCTTAACCACAGAGGATTCTTACTTATCACCCCTGTAGGGGACCTTTCAGGTTCTTAATCCATTGTTCCTAGGAGTCATCTTATACTTAATAGAAGGTCTTCCCTTTTTTGTGTTACTAGCCCTGTATTGTATGTGTGAGAAATGTTCTTCCAAAGGATATTGAGTACAAACATTGTTCATTTTAGCCAACTTAGAATTAATTGGTCTTCTGTCTTAATTATGACTCCCTTTAGTTCAAGTTTTCCTGAAGTTTGATAATACAGTCTGCTTCAAATACAAATTAGTACTTGCTCAGTTTTGAAAGTCATCAGAAATTCTTGATATGGGAGCATTCATTGTGACACTGCTCATTCATTAGCTTTAAACACATTGTTATTTTATTCTAATAGAAATTATTTTCTGAGTTTTCCTGGGCCACAGTGACTGACTTTTCATATTGTTTTTGTTTTGATTTTCTTCTTTCAAAATTATAATACAGACTATAGTTAATGTCATGATAACAAAAAAGAAATTTACCTTCATTCTCCTCGTTCAAATATCTTCTGTGTAGCTGATTAACCTGGTTTATTAATATAGCCTATTAATGTAATGAGGCAAGCAGATATCCTTTGCTCTGTATTTGTGTGAGTTTATTAGTTTTGTTCTTTTCCATCACTAGATTTTTATTCCTCTGCATTGTCAAACTCCCTACAGAATTAAACTTTCAATCACAGGTCGAACCAGTGTGCTTTTAAAAATGCATCTCAGCAAAAATATTGCCACTTAATGGAAAACAACTGACTATGCCACTCCTCCCAATTGAGGGCCAAAATATCTGTGTTACAGATAGTAGGTGTTTTTATCATCAGTGATACTTTAACTGTGTATTTTTTTCTAAAGCTAATTATGGTGAGAAGGAAGGAAACAAAAGTAAGTTAGATTGCATCGGTATAGTACAGGCACCGAAGAGTATGTCTGAATAGCTTTTGACATTGTGTTTGAATCTTAAAGTCTTCATAGTGTAACATGTTATATAGAATTTGTCCTTCCAGTTATTTTATGTATTGTCCTCTCGGTTTACAGACTTAAATTAGTATCATTCAGTGTGAAGAAAAAAGAAATAAATCCTCAAAGCATCCTTATCTGAAAGCGAAAGAAATTTTAATAAGTACAATAGCAATTTCTCTTTAAAGAAGAGTTCTGTAGTGCCAGTGGCAATTATTGTGTTGGTAATTTTAACAGACCTTGTAGTGGAATTAGTAGGATTTGAACTACTAAAAAAGTTACAATCTAAACACTTGTTTGTAGTTAGCTAATGGTTATTTTTTATGTTAAAGCATACAGAAAAGTGTGCATTTATGTTTGTGGATATCCTAATGGAAAAGTAAAATGCAGTGAGAAATGGACAAGGCAACTTTTTCTGATTTTTTTTTAACAAATTTATAGCAATTTCTGTCTGCATAATTTACATTTTGATATGTATACATCATACTTTCTGGGTTTCATTTTTTTTTTATTCTTTTCCTTATATTTCCCTACATTCCACCATCCTGGTCAGATTAAAATTGGAAATAATTTGTTAACGTCTCTTACGTTTTTGTTTCTTACCATTTAGTTAAGAAGTATATTTTGTTTTATTGCGTTAAAGGGTAAAACTAATTGTTGAACCAAATAATGAAAACAATAGATTTGGAACAGTTCATCACTGGGGCACAAATAAATAATTTTTAAATGTTTGTATATGAATTTAAAGAAATTGTCCCCTAACTTAACAAATCCAGTGGAATTACATGGTTATTTTGGGAGTTTTGTTTTGTTTTGTTTTTTTGTTCTTTACCTATGGAATTAAGTAGTCTTAAACCGGGGGATATGGCAAGAGAAATAAAAAATTATCTGTTACTTTCCCTTTGGGGGCAGGAAGGTTGGGGAGATAACTCAAGGATAAAATGCTTTGGTCTTCTATCCCACATGTGTGCCAGAGGTCCACAGTAGTTATTGATCCTCTTGACAGTAAACCTCTCATCTATTATGGGAATTGAATTGAAAACAGCACTAATACTATTGCTGAGGAATGAATATACGTATCTTGTATTATGTATGTGAATCTGTCATGGTCATTCAAAACAAGCTTAAGTCAACCCCACTCAACAGAAGCAGAAAAAATTCTGGCTACATGAGGCTTTTCAGACAATGGATTGTAGAGTGTGAAATAAAATAAGAACAAAATCCTGACGGCCCTTACTCATTTTTAAATGGTACTAGATCTATCACTTAAAGCTTCTGGGTTTGTTTACTTACTTGCAAAGGGAGGTTTACTGTATTGTCTTTTGAAACCTCTGTGTACTCTAAAATTCTGTGATTCTGTGTTTCTATCTTATGTGAGTCCTTTTTAGTTCAGAAAGGTGGAATATTGGAAGACTGGTTTGCAATAGCTTAGTGACTTACTGTCAGTAACTGGAGTCACACAAGCAACTGTTTCAATACATATGGTTATTTGCCATTACAGTAATAAGAATTTATTATCTTAACCCTTTATCATAAAATTTACAGCTTGAATACTATAAAGTATACTACATATAAGGAGATTGAGATAAAGAAACTGTTCCTGCATATCACTTATAGCAAAGATTTTGGGTTTATGAGGCCCTGGCTGTTTTCTGTGTAGCCGCTTTCATTCTTACGACTCTTTTTTGAAAGGTTTGCAGCTTTACCATATATGTTTAATATTTTGCAATAATTGGCCTTGTTCCTGAGCTGTTGGATTCGGGGCCGTAGCACTGTCTGAGAGGTTTACATTTCTCACAGTGAACCGGTCTCTTTTTCAGCTGCTTCCTGGCTTCTTTTTACTCAGGTTTCCACTGCTTTTTTTCTTTCTTTCTTTCTTTTTTTTTAATGCTGTATTAAAGTATTAATATTTGCTTATATTTTCCATTATAATGCCTTTTAATCATGCATCATACTCAGAAATAGGGATTTGAATTTAAATGACAACCTTGTCTTAATATAATTTACCTTTTAAAATTTTGTGAAAACTATTGCTTTAATTTCTTTTAAAGCAGATTGGAATGGCAGTTTCAGTTTGGTTTATAGCTTTTCTTAAAAGTCTAATGTCTTAAGCATGCCAAACTCATTAGCAAAAGTCAAGTACATCTCTTTCTATATTGCTGCATAACTTTTAAAGAATATTAGTGTGCATTAATGCATGCTATCTAATGGACCTACGACATCTAAAAGCATCTGAAACTACTTGGGCTCTGACTGGGGATATAATTCAATTTTTTTTCCCCAAACTGTGATATTATATGCATGTGGGAAGCAAAATGACTCTGTAAAATGAAATGTCATTTTAGTTTTGCAGCATATCAGAGAATTTGCAGATATCAGAGAATATCAATGCATTATATCATCCGTATTAGCTTTTCAAGTAACTCAGAACTATGTGGTTCCAGTTAAACTTCGTTATCAGCAGACTATAGTAGGTTCCAGATGAACCACACATAGAAGGAACATTTCAGGATAAACAGTCTGTAACGTGTGGAGAATATTGGCAGCATTGCAGAACACAGATTTAAAGCTGAGTTGGTGTAAAGGGCAAACAAGGAAGAAATGGACACATTGAATAAGCACCTAAGGGATGATACTAATGGGGACTTAGCTCTCTTAAATAGGGACTTCGGTATAAAGTTAGTTTCTTTGCTGGCATCTTTTGACTCAAGTGATAGGAATTTTGTAATGATGCCAGTTTTGATGGCCCTGGGTATCGTTGTTTTTTCATTGATTCTATGAGCTTTCCTGAGTATTGTGTGACTAGCACAGATTCAGACATTGTGTAATACCTACAAATCCACCTATTTCCCTTTTCCCTTCTCCATTAACCTGCTGCCACTGAAACCTGGAGCCAAAAGTATCTGGTAAGTACCCACAGATTTCCTTGAGCTGTACAGACGTTCCATAGGGTCATCATTTAAATAGCCGTGAGTTCAAAACTCTTCGTGGCTGTTTTTATTGGATTCGTTTTTTGTGTGTTTGTGTTCATAATTATTTCAGGCACAGAAATAGTGGAGCAGACAGTGATACAGGAGAAAGAATAGTGAAGGTGTGTTGGTCTGGTGCCCATGTCTTCTAAATTCACCTAAGAGGCTATCCTTAGTTGAACTTGCCTGCTCACTAAAAATGTGCTGCGGGTGTGTAAGATAGACCCAGATTACAAACTGGAGGTTTTGATGATTTTGAAATAGTTCATCTAAATTATATTATAGATATCTAGTTACAGATAAACTTAGAATTTGCAAAAATTGCTAATCAAAAAAAAAACAAAAAACAGCAACACAGATCTACCCTCATACTGCTTCTCCTGTACAAATTTTGTCTTGAAAAACTTAAATGAAGTCACCTTAGATTTAGGGCTGTTCTGACAAAGCAGTTCTTCAGTTCTTTTTGTTATCTTTATCATTATATCTAATTCGTATTACTAAGAATGCTTTCCTTTAACAAAAATGCTGTACAGGTCACCTGCACAAAGTAAAACTAGCCTGTTAAAACCTGTGCAATACTTTTCTGCTGAGCACTGTGTTTCCTTCTTGCTCTCTTCTCTGTTGAAGTGAAAGAGTGTTAAAAATAGAATATTCTTTGGAGCCCTCCAGGGAAGTGCCTAAGCCATCAATTTTTATTGTCCTAGTTCTCTTTGCTTGCAGAATTGATTGTGCTCTCCTCTGAAAGTGCTAGAAGAAATGGGGTAATATTGCAGCAGTGCAGTTCTTTAACAAAGGAGAATGACAGTGTTAAATAACACCTATGTTGAGGTCTGGATATTTTTATTCTGTTGTTTGGTATCACTTATATTGGCACTGATTACTTTACAAAATACATGTTTTCCCACAATATTGACACAAATATCTGTGATTATATAGATCCTATTTTCCTCTGACTCCTAGGTTAAAACCTAGACAGATCACAGAAAGGATTTGTGGTGGTGGTGTTTTAATTTCTGATATACTGAAACACTTATTATTAAAGAAAGAATTATTTAGGTGTAGCCAAGTTGGTGATATGTGTTAGAATACTGGAAATACTCTTCTATTAGAATTTTTTTTCTTCTTCTCCCAAGTTTTTATTTACATTCGAGCTAGTTAACATAGAGTGCAATATTAGCTTCAGGAGTAGAATTTAGTCACTCTTATCAGTTACGTACAAAACCTGGTCCTCACCACTACAAGTATTCTCCTTAATACCCATCACCTATTTTTTTTTTTTTTTAAGATTATTTATATAAGTCATCTCTATACCCAGCATGGGATCTCACAACCCTGGGACCAAGAGTCACATGCTCTTCTGACTGAGCCAGCCAGGTGTGTCTACCCAGCACCTATTTAACCCATCCCCCTGCCCACCTCCCCTCCATCAACCTAATGGTACTTTTCATTCTCTAGGAATCTACTTCCTTTTTCCAGTCTTCAGCTTTCTCCCTCTCTTCTAGATCACTGTTGTTTTTTTTTTTCCTCATACTTGGTGGTCTTCAAACTATACCTTCTAAACTATCAGAACTATCCTTTTAGACTGAATTTGGATAATGAACTTGGACCACAGTGCCACTTCTCTACTAAATACTACACTATAACAGTTGATGCTCTGCAGCCTGAGATTCCTTTGCTTAAAACACAGGTTCAGAGGAATTTGTGAGCAACTTGAATAGTTCTTTTTATGTAAATGTTATTTACCAAGTGTGCATAAAGTGAGGCATACTTGGGATTATATTATGTTGCTAATAAATTAATGACTTTGTCTTGCATGGACAGTGGTAAGGTTCTTATCTTTGATTAGTAGAATGATGTGGTGAATTTTTCTGTTTAGTGCTTTCTAACTGAATATTTCTAATTTTCCCTGCGGTTATAGTAACTTTAACCAGCATAGTTCCCGTGGTCTTACAGCACCCAAAGAAGTCAATTAATCTTTTTTCCAGCCTTTTTTTTTTTTTTTTTTTAAGTAATCTCTACACCCAACATGGGGTTGAACTCACAACCCTGAAATCAAAAGTCACACATTCTTCTGACTGAGCCAGCCAGACACTCCAGCTTTTAATATCCTGCTCTTTAGAGAATATACTCTAAAATTATATACTTTTGGGGTGCATCAATGGCTCAGTCAGCTAAGCATCTGCCTTAGGCCCAGGTCATGATCCCAGGTTCCTGGGATCGAGCTCCATGGCCGGCTCCCTGCTTAGCAGGGAGCCCACTTCTCCCTCTGCCTGCCACTCCCCCAGCTTGTGAGCTCTCTCTCTCTCTGACAAATAAAATCTTAAAAAAAAAAAAAAAATTATATACTTTTCAACTAGTTACTAGGTTTAGGTTTTTTGTTTTCATTATTGAAATGAATGGTCAAACATCTCATTGTGAGGCCTAAAAAAACGTTCAGGTACCTCTCCAAATTACCAGTAGAATTTCCCTGCTGGGGAGCTAGTCATACAGAGTATCAAATGTTAAATGATACCTTTTTTCAGCCGTGATAGGCCTAGAAAGAGTCCTTAGGCCCTGGCAGCTTCCTGCCCAGTGTGGTTCATACCTGGTGAGTTTTTTTGCCTCAAATATAAATGTGAATGTAAAGCTACTCTATAGAAAAGAATCATTGCTTCACAAGAACTTAAGACTTAACCTGTGATACAGAATGTTGCCCTTTGTACACAAGCATCCGGGTTAAAGCTAGCTTTGCCCCACTGGGTAAAGTCTGATTTCTTAGCAAAACAAGTCAACTTTGCAGAGAAGAGAACAGGTTATGAAAGTTCTGTTAAATCTTGTGTGGATTCATATGGGATATAGCAACAGAATATACATTTTGAGCAAAGTCAGCCTTTGAAACAAAATAGCAAAGCTAAACACCAACAAGAAACATTGAAGATTAGCATGAAAGTACACAGATCAATGGACACAAACTAGAAACATGTCACCATTTGAGCCTCCTTTTCCTCTTTCCAATGTTTCATATACATCTGAGATCTAATTATAATAAGGCAAGGAAGTGTAACCTTGAAATACAGAAGTCACAAACTGCGCGTCTTGAGAGTAATGGGCAAACCAACTAAAGGAGAGTACCTTCCAAGGGGAGGGCATGATGGGCTGATTGTTGAAACTCTTTGATATATAGTCTTTTTTTAGCTCCAAGTTTATCAAACTACCATCTGCACTAGCTCTTCAACAACTTTCACTCTGATTCCTATTTTGGATAATCACATTTATATATACAAATAATCTTAAATTCAAGTGAAAGAGGTTTCCTGGTTGATTGACTATTTGCAATATTTTTTTCCTATAATCATCTTGAGACTTAAGTATCTTAAACTACAGTAAAAGCCTTCATTAACCAAAATACTAAAAAAATGGAAGGAGACCAAGTGTATAGTGTTCCACTTATTTGAGCAGTATTACTCTAATACTCTTTCTACTTCAACATTTGTACCTAAGAAAAATAAATTTTAGAATCAGACTACTATGTGCAAATCCCACTTTTAACACTTACCAGGAGGTAACCTTGGGCAAGGTGTGAACCTCTTTGTTTTGTTTCTTCATCTCACTTCATATATAAAGTGCTTAGAACGGTACCCAAAACCTAATAAATGTCATGTAAATGTTAGCTAGTAATGTTACTTTGTGGTGCTATCAAAAAAAAATGAACATTATGTAGTATTCTAAATGAAAAGGCATAGGAATTTCGGGCTAAATTTGTGTTTGGTCTGAATTCCAGGTGGCCAGAGGAAACTGACATAGTTGGTTCTAAAATATTTAGTCCTTTTGTCTTGTTAGCTTCTTAACACATGCCTTTTCCTTAAAATACAACAGAGTTCACATCAGCTGACTTCCTTTCTCATCCTTGGATTGTTAACTTGAGGTCTGAATATGTTCTAAAATATTTCCTTTCCTTCCCATCTTTTTTTGTTTCTGTTTTTATTTAAATTCAATTAACATATAGTGTATTATTAGTTTCAGAAGTAGAGTTAAATGGTTCATCAAGCTTATATAATACCCAGTGCTCATTACAGCCCCCAGTTACCTAGTACCCCAACCCCCCTCCCCTCCAGCAACCCTCAACTTATTTCCTTTTTTTTTTCTTAAAGATTTTATTTATTTATTTTTTTCCATTTTATTTATTTTTTCAGCGTAACAGTATTCATTCTTTTTGCACAACACCCAGTGCTCCATGCAAAACGTGCCCTCCCCATTACCCACCACCTGTTCCCCCAACCTCCCACCCTTGACCCTTCAGAACCCTCAAGTTGCCCCAACCTCCTGTTCCCCCAACCTCCCACCCTGACCCTTCAAAACCCTCAGGTTGTTTTTCAGAGTCCATAGTCTCTTATGGTTCGCCTCCCCTCCCCAATGTCCATAGCCCGCAAAACAAACTGGGGGTTCCTGGGGGGAGGTGGGATTGGGAGAGGGGGAGCGGGTTATTTATTTATTTGACAGAGAGATACAGCAAGACAGGGAACACAGGCAGAGGGAGTGGGAGAAGGAGAAGCAGTCTACCCACTGAGCAGGAGCTTGATGCGAGGCTCAGTCCCAGGACCCTAGGATCAGGACCTGCGCTGAAGGCTAAGCCATCCAGGCACCCCTCAGTTTATTTCCTATGATTAAGAGTCTCTTATGGTTTGTCTTTCTAATTTCGTTTTATTTTTCCCTCCCTTCCCCCTATGATCTTCTGTTTTGTTTCTTAAATTCCACGTGTGGATGAGATCATATGATAGTTGTCTTTCTCTGATTGACTTCCCATTTTTATAAATTTCTGTTAATCTTATCCATAGCTATGGAAACATTACATGGAAAAGGTTTTAAAACAGTATATATGCCATTTCTATAAATAATGTAAGTGGATATTTATATCTGCATAGAAATAAGGCTAACTATGTATACATGTAAATGGTGATTATCTGTGAGTAATTGTCTTACAAAAATGGTTTTTTCCATAGTAGCTTTTTCCTTTTTTGTATTTTCCAAATGTTCTGCTGTGAAAACCTATAGTATAATCAAGTAAGGCTTTTTTAAGAGATGTTTTAAATGTCCAGACTTATTCAGAAATATTGAAATAAAACCTTTTTGTTTCAAGCTTTATATATTAAATGTGAACCAGAACAGTTTTGTGTTATTCCTTATCAAGTAAACAGTTTGGGGTTAATGACATGAAATCTGCCTTTCAGCTGCAGTGCAGTTTCTAAGGAGAGGACTTATGAGTGACCCAAAATTCATGAATTCACTGAGGTGATTCGTAATCATGCAGTCAAGTTTCATTTTAATGAAGTGGCAATTAAATGTGTTTAACCTTATTTTAAACGTTACCTTAAAACTTAAGTTCAGCGTTTGCTTACAGAGCCATTTGCTGAACATGGAGAATGAAAAACACCATTCTCAGTCTGTCTATCAGCATGCATAGTAAGCTTCTGGTTTCATGTAGAAGCATATATTATTTTGATTCTGTTCTGTTAAGAATATGTTTTTCTCTATTATCTATTCAGTGAGTGTAAATATTGAGTGCGCACTTAACTGGCTTAGCTCTGGAATAGCTGATATGGGTTTCTTTGTTTTTAATGGGAGTGGGGAAGGGAGATGTTAAAGTTTCTTACTTATTCTTAAAAAGCCCACCATTTCATTTTTTGTTTATTAAGGCATACACCATGAGAAAACAATTACAGAGATCAATTTTATATAATTAACATACAGTGTCATTAGTTTTATGCATGCAATATAATAATTCAGCAGTTCTGTACATTACTCAGTTTCATCAAGATACCTGTACTCCTCCTGATCCCCTTCACCTATTTCAGCCATCCTGCCACCACCTCCCCTCTCATAACCACCTGTTTATTCTCTTTATTTAAGAGTCTGGTTTTTTGTTTCGATCTTTCTTTCAGTTCGTTCCTTTGTTTTGTTTTCCAGATTCCACATGTGAGTGAAATTGTATGATATCCAGCTTTTTCTCCCTGACTTATTTCACTTAACATTGTACTCTCTGGGTGTACCCGTGCTGTAGCAAATAGCAGATTTCTTTTTTTTTATGGCTGAGTAATAGTCCATGGTGTACATATTTTATACCACATCTTTATCCACTCATCTGTCAATGGACACTTGGGTTACCTTCTTATCTGGGCTATTGTGAGTAATGCTGCAGTAAACATAGGGGTGCATATGTCTTTTTGAATTACTGTTTTCATTTTCTTTGGGTAAATACCCAGTAGTGGAATTACTGGATCATATGGTAGTTTTATTTTTAATTTTTCGAAGAACGTCCATACTATTTCCCACAATGGCTGCACCAGTTAACATTCCTCCCAACAGTGCACAGAGGTTCCTTTTTCTCTAGATTCTCTCCAACCCTTATTTCCTGTGTTTTTGATTTTAGCCATTCTGACAAGTGTAAGGTGATATCTCAGTGTTGTTTTGATTTGCATTTCCCTGATGATGAGTGATGTTGAGCAGCTTTTCATGTGTCTGTTGGCCATCCATATGTCTTCTTTAGAGAAATGCCTGTCATGTCCTCTGCCATTTTTAATTGGATTTTTTGAGGGTTTTGTTGTTAACTTATATAAGTTTTTTATATATTTTAGGTATTAACCCCTTACCAGATAGATCATTTGCAAATATCCTTTCTCGTTCAGTAAGGTTGCTTTTTTGTTTTGTTGATGGTGTCCTTTGCTGTGCAGAAGCTTTTTAGTTTGGTATTGTCCCAATCATTTAATTTTGCTGTTTCTCTTGCCCAGGGAGACCTACCTAGAGAAATATTTCTAAGGCCAATGTCAAAGAAGAAATTACTGCCTGTGGGGCACCTGGCTGGCTTAGTAGAGCATGTGACTTTTGATCTCAGGGTCATGAATTTGTGCCCCATGTTGGCTGTAGAAATGAGTTAAGTAAACTCTTTAAAAAAATCATAGAAAAAAATGATCTTTATGGTTTCAGGTCTCATACTTACAACTCTAATTCATTTTAAGCTTATTTTTATTTGGTATAAGAAAATGGTCCTGTTTCATTCTTTTGCATGTAGTTGTCCAGTTTTCCCGGATCATTTGTTGAAGAGACTTTTTCCCATTGTATGTTCTTGTCTCCTTTATCATACATAAATTGAGCATGTAAGTATAATATATTTCTGGGCTTTATATTCTGTTTCTGTCTGTGTGCCAGTACCATACAATTTTGATTACTAGAGGTTTGTACTATAGTTTGAAATCTAGGAATGTGATACCTCCAGCTTTGTTCTTTTTCAAGATTGTTTTGGCTATTCAGGGTCTTCTCTGATTATATACAGATTTTTCAGATTATTTATTCTAGTTTTGTAAAAAATGTTTTTGGTATCTTGATGAGGACTGCATTAAGTATATAGGTTGTTTTATGTAGTATGGACATTTTAGCAGTATTGATTCTTCTAATCCATGAGCATGGAATATCTTTCCATTTGTTTGTGTCATCTTTGATTTCTTTAACAACGTGTGATAGTTTCAAAGTATAAATCTTTGACCTCAATTAAGTTTATTTACTCTTCTTAATGCAATTGTAAGTGAGATTGTTTTCTTAATTTCTCTTTCTGCTACTTCATTATTAGTGTATAGTAATGCAACAGATTTCTGTATGTTACTTTTATATCCTGTGTCCTTACTAAGCTCATTTATGAGTTCTAGTAGTTTTTTGGCGGGATTTTCAGGGTATTCTATGTATAATATTATGTCATCTCCAAGAGTGAAAATTTTACTTCATCCTTTCCAATTTGGGTGCCTTTTATTTCTTGTCTGACTGCTGGGGCAAGAGCTTCCATTACTTTGTTGATTAAGAGTAGTGGGAGTGAACATCCTTGTCTTGTTCCTGATCTTAGAGGAAAAGCTCCATTTTTCACCACTGAATATGTGAGATGTTAGCTGTGGGTTTTTCATATGTGGGCTTTATTATGTGTGTATGTTCCCTCTAAACCTACTTTGTTGAGAGTTTTTATCATGAATGGAATTTGTCCTTTATCAAATGCTTTTCCTGCATCTACTGAGATGAATAATGTGGTTTTATCCTTTCGCTCTTATTTTTTTTTAAGATTTTATTTATTTATTTGACAGGCAGAGATCACAAATAGGCAGAGAGAGAGGAGGAAGCAGGCTCCCCGCTGAACAGAGAGCCCGGGTCTCAATCCCAGGTCCCTGGGATCATGACCTGAGCCAAAGGCAGAGACTTTAACCCACTGAGCTACCCAGGCACCCCATCCTTTCTCTTAATACGATGTATCACATTGATTGATTCACAAATATTGAACCGTCCTTGCATCCCTGTAATAAATTCCACTCTACACTGGTGAACGATTATTTTTAAAATGTATTGTTGGATTTGGTTTGCTAATATTTTGTTGAAATTTTTACATCTGTGTTCATCAGAGATACTGGCCAGTGTATGTATGTGTGTGTGTGTGTGTGTGTGTGTGTGTGTGTGTGTATATATATATATATTTTTTTTTTTTTTGTGGTAGTGTATCTAGTTTTCGTATCAGAGTAGTTCTGGCCTCATACAATGAACTTAATAACTTTCCTTCCTCTTCTTTTTTTTGGAGTAATTTGAGAAGAACAGATATTACTTTTTCTTTAAATGTTTGGTAGACGGCACCCAGATGGCTCAGTGGATTAAGCTTCTGCCTTCAGCTCAGGTCATGATGCCTGGGTTCTGGAATTGAGTCCTGGTTCAGGCTCCCTGCCCAGCAGGGGGTCTTCTCCCTTTACACCTACCCTCTGCTCGTGATCCCTTTCTCTCACACCCCTTTTCTCTCTCTCTCTCTCTCTCAAATAAAATCTTTTAAAATAAATAAATAAATAATAAATGTTTGATAGAACTCCCCTGTGAAGCCATCTGGTCCTGGAGTTCTGTTTTGGGGGAGTTTTTCAATTATTGATTCAATTTCATTGCTAGTAATTGAGAAGTTCAAATTTTCTATTTCTTCATAATTTCACTTTAGAAGATGATGTGTTTCTAGAAATGTATCCATTCTTTCCAGATTGTGCAATTTGTGGCATATAATTTTTTATAATATTCTTTTATAATCCTTTGTATTTCTGTAGCTGTCAGTTATTTTTCCTCCTTCATTTCTGATTTTATTTATGTCCTTTCTCTCTCTCTCTCTCTGTCTCTCTCTCGTTCTTTATGAATCTGGGTATCTGTTCAGAGAATGAGCTCCTGGTTTCACTGATCTGTTGTGTTTTTAGTTTCTATTTCATTTCTTTCAACTCTATTAATCTCTAATCTTTATTATTTCCTTCCTTCTGCTGGCTTTGGGCTGTGTTTATTCTTCTTTTCCTAGCTCCTTTAGGTCTAAGATTAGGTTTTTTTTATTTGAAATTTTTCTTGCCTCTTGAAGTAGGCTTGTATCTCCGTAAACTTCCCTATTAGAACAGTTTTTGCTGCATCCCAAAGATTTTGGACCATTGTGTTTTCATTTTCATTTGTCTCTATGTAGTTTTTGATTCCCTCTTTGATTTCTTGGTTGAGCCATCTGTTGTTTAATAGGATGTTATTTAGCCTCCATGTATTCATGTTCTTTTTAGACTTTCTCTTGTAAATGATTTCTAGTTTCATACCATTGTAGTCAGAAAAGATGCAGATGTGTTTTCTGTTTTTTTCAATTTACCGAAACTTTTTTTGTGGCATAACAAAATGATCTGTTCTAGAGACTGTTTCATGTGTACTTCAATGTATGTTACACTTTTTTTGGAAAAAATGTTCTGAATATATCTGATAGGTCCAACTGATCCAATGTGTCATTCAGAGCCACTGCTTCCTTGTTTTCTGTCTGGATGATCTATCCATTGATGTAAATGGAGTGTTATAGTCCCCTACTATTATTGTTTTACTGTCAGTTTCTTCTTTGATGTCTCTTAATAGTTACTTTATGTACTTAGATATTTCCATGTGCATAAATATTTACAATTGTTATATCCTCTTGTTGGATTATACCCTTTATCATGATGTAGTATACTTCTTTGTCTCTTGTTACAGTCTTTGTTTTAAAGACTATTTTGTCCTATGTAAGTATTGCTACCCCAGCTTTTTTTTTTTTTTTTTTTTTTTTTTTCATTTCATTTGCATGGTAACTGTTTTTGTATTCCTTAACTTTCAGTCTGCATGATTATTTAGATCTGAAGTGAGTCTTTTATAGACATCATATACATGGGTCTTGCTTTTTTAAAAAAAAAAAAAATATTTTATTTACTCATTTGTCAGAGAGCGCAAGCATGGAGAGCCGCCGGTCAAGGGAGAAGCGGGCTCCCTGCTGAGCAAGGAGCCCAGTGCGGGACTTGATGCCAGGATATTGGGATCAGGACCTGAGTCGAGGCAGACACTTAACCAGATCAGCTACCCAGGCATCCCAGGATCTTGCCTTTTTTTTTTTTTTTTTAAGATTTTTCTTTATTTATTTGATTATTATAGAGATCACAAGTAGACAGAGAGAGGGGGGAAGCAGGCTCCCCGCTCTGCAGAAAGCCCAATGCAGGGTTCAATCCCAGGACCCTGAGATCATGACCTGAGCCGAAGGTGGACGCTTAACCCACTGAGCCACCCAGGCGCCCCAGGGGTCTTGCTTTTTTATCCATTCATTCGCCCTATGTCCATTGATTGGTACATTTAGTCTATTTACATTCAAAGTAGTTATTGATGAGTATATACTTCCAGTTATTTTGTTACTTGTTCTATGGTTGTTTTATAGTTCTTCTCTTTTCCTTTCTTCTTTTGCTCTCTTCCCTTGTGGTTTGCTGGCTTTCTTCAGTGAAATGCTTAGATTCCTTTCCCTTTATTTTGTTTATGTATTGCAGGTTTTTTATTTGTGGTTACCATTAGGTTCATATTTACAACATATGCATGTAGCAGTCTGTACCACATTGATGTCAATTTAACTTTGAACCCGTTGTAAGAGAACCAATTTATAACCCTCTCCCACCTACATTCTATGTGTATGATGTCATATTTTACATCCTTTCATTTTGTGGATCCCTTGAATGCTTTTTATAGATAGAATTTAATATATTGTTTTTGCACTTTAACCTCTGTAATGATTTTATGTGATTAATCTACCACTTTTTTTTTTAAAGATTTTATTCATTTATTTGAAAGACAGAAATTACAAGTAGGCAGAGAGAGAGAGAGGAGGAAGCAGGCTCCCCGCTGAGCAGAGAGCCCGATGCGGGGCTCGATCCCAGGACCCTGGGATCATGACCCGAGCTGAAGGCAGAGGCTTTAACCCACTGAGCCACCCAGGCGCCCCTAATCTACCACTTTTATTGTGTTTGTATTTACTTATGAAATTTTACTCTTTCATAACGTTGTTACTACTGATTATGGCCTCTTTCCACTCAAAGAATCCCCTTTAACCTCTCTTGTAAATCTGGTTTAATGGTGATGAATTCCTTTAACTTCTATTTGCCTGGAAAACTCTCTCTTTTTATTCTGAGTGATAATCTTGCCTAGGCAAAGTGTTCTTGTTAGTGGTTTTTTTCCTTTCAGTACTTTGGTGTGTATCATGTCACTCTGGCTTGCAAAGTTTCTGCTGAAAAATCAGCTTATTGGTCTTCTGGGATTTCCCTCCTAAGTAACTATTTTCTTTTCTGTTGCTGCTTTTAAAATTCTCTCATTATCACTGCTTTTAATTACTAAGTATCTTGGTGTGAACCTCCTTGGGTTGATATTGTTGGGGGCTCTCTGTGCCTTCTGGATTTAAATATATGTTTCTTGCCTCAGATTTGGGGAGTTTTCAACTATTTGTTCAAATAAATTTTCTGTCTCCTTTTCTCTCTCATTTCTTTCTGGGATCCCAAAAATGCAAATATTATTACACTTGATGATGTTGCTGTGCTCCCTTAACCTATTTTTTATTGTTATTTTTTCTTTTTGATTTTCATTACCCTGCCTTCTAGATTAATGATCTGTTTTTCTGCATCCTCTAATCTGTTGATTCCTTCTAGTATATTTTTCATTTCAGTTATTGAATTCTTCATCTCTGACCAGGTTTTTTTTTTCTCTTTGTTGAAGTTCTCATTGAGTTTGTCCTTTTTTTTCTCCAAGTCCAGTTAGTATCTTTGTATTATTACACAGTACATTACTTTGAATTCTTTATCCAGGAATGTTGCTGATCTCAGTTTCATTTAGCTCTTTTTTTGCGATTTTGTCCTGTTCTTTAATTTGGGACGTATTTTATTCTCCTCATTTTGTATAACTCTGTGTTTGTTTCTATGTATGAGGAAGGTGAGCTATGTCTACTGATCTTGAAAGTAGTAGCCTTATGAAGAAGAGCAGTGCCCTGTAGCACAGTGTCTCCTGTTGACCTGAACCAGGTTCTTCAGGGTGTCTCCTCCATGGGTTGCATGTTCTCTGCTGTTGTATCTGAGCCACATTTATCTTCAGTTCTCTTAGCTGCGGTGGCCCACCTTGCATGCTGTGGGCAGGATTTAGTCCCTGTACTATTTAGGGCCAAGATTAGGGCCACTGTGGGCTTGTAGTTGGGCATTCTCACCAATCAGACCAGATGCCTGCCCTCATCCAGTTCACTGTGGCTACAATAGCATCGACCTGCAGGGTCCCCTGAAAGGCTTTTGTAAATAGGTGGGGCCAGCAGTCAGACTAGATGCCTGCCCCCAATTTGTCTGGCATGGCTGCAGTAATCCCAAACTGCAGGACTCTCTTCTTGTGCTGCCCCTGAGAGTTTTTTGTTGGTGGGTGTGACTGGCAGATCAGTTGTCTGCCCCCAGTCCATCTGCTGGGGCTGCGGTGGAACTAGTTTGTGTGGTTATCTTCCCCTCTCCCTAAGGCAGGAGTCACTTTGGAGTGCCTCCCATCCCTGTCCGGCTGCTTGGAGGGTATGATGCAGCAAAAATCACTTAGGAGGGTTACCTATAGCTTTTAAAACATCTGGAAATAAGGAAATGAACAAAATTATGTGAAGATTAATATGAGCTTCTTAGGAAATATATTTTCTTTTAAAGTGTTTGACATTCTTGTTTTTAATAGCTCCACTATTGTTTTAGGGATATGCTACCAGTGTATCCTACTTTTGAATGAAATACTAATATTTAGTCATTGTTCTCTCTTCCAAGTCTTTCATATCTAGAACTTTGTGTTCTCACAACTCTTCTACTCTTCCCCACAGGTATTATTCGTTTTATACTTTTTTTCTATCATTTTTTTTAAGTCCAAGCACAAATGTCTACCTCTGTCAGGGTTAATTTCTCCCTCCTGTTTTCCTAAGTCCTATTTATACTGCTATTCTAATATGGTAATTCAAAGGTACCTAATTCAAAGATAGGGACCTTACTTATCTTTATATCACCCACCAGTCACACCCTGGGTTCACAACATACTACCATCTGTTACAAATGGTGAGGTGCTAGAATCATATGTTTTAGATTTCATATTATGTTGTCATGTTTTGAAAACGTGCATGATGTTTGTGTGGAGATAATACTGTGACACAGATATTGATTGTGATTTGGTTGCATTAGGGAATCTAAAATGCCATTGGAAACTTACTGGTGCAAATTCCATAATGTAGTATCCTGTGACATGGAATCGATATTTATTGAAAGTTTTCTCTGTCAGACTCTTTCATAAGAGAGAATTTTTTTTTTAAGATTTTATTTATTTATTTGACAGAGAGAGATCACAAGTAGGCAGAGAGGCTGGCGGTGAGGGGGTGGGGGGGGTGGGGAAGCAGGCTCCCTGCCCAGCAGAGAGCCCGATGCGGGGCTCGATCCCAGGACCCTAGGATCATGACCTGAGCTGAAAGCAGAGGCTTTAATCCACTGAGCCACCCAGGCGCCCTCATAAGAGAGAATTTTTATGAAAAATTCTCCAATGCTCCAAGGCTCCAATGTGAATCTCCAAAAATTAGTAAATTTAAGTAAAGGAGATCAGAGCCACATTTGCCCATGCATTGACATTTTTTTTTCAAAGTTACATTGCAAGGTAAGCTATAACTTTAAAAGTACTTTGAATAAACTACAAAAGTAGTATGAGAAATAGTTGAAGTTCCATGGGTGGATGTGACTGTATAAGTCAAGGTATTTTAAGTCAGGTTATGTTACAGTGAATTCTGCCAGGTTTCTACATTTTTCTTTTCAATTGTAGTGAACTATATTCTCACAAGACCATTGTAATTTACTTTTCCAATCTATAAAGAGCTGAGCCCAAATTCTGACACTGCAGTTTATGCTTCTCTATGTGTATGTTCTGAGGTAGTATTTCCAACACAAGAAAAGGTTGTATCTTCACATCCCATTTCCATTCCTGCTCTTCATGTTCCTAGGAGTAGAAATGTGTCAATGTGTGTTTTCATGGTGTTTGGAATTTAGAGTATGAATTTGAAGTACATGTGATTTGATAAACTGAAAAGAGGGCTGACTGTTAACTGTTAAGGCTAAAGGGCAAGAAATGAGCCTCCCTGGTCCTTTGTCTGCCTACAAGTTTAAGTATTATAGAAAATTCATACACAGAAAAGTTGAGGAAATAGCATATTATCAATCACTTCATTACTGACTAGGATTAGAATATAAATTTTTTGTACTAAGTTCAATTTATCATTTGTAACATGGCCATAATGCACTATCGCCATAGAGATAGCATAATTTTACAAAACTCTTCACTGTTAAATAATAGTTCACTATAACTGGATTTTTACTTTGTTGATGTTAATATGTTCTTTAGTTAACAAATATGCTTTGCATTTCTATCTTTAGAGAAGGTTGATCCTAGACTTTATTAAATTATTTAGTCATTGAGCAGAATCATTGAGACTTCAAGGCAGCTACAGTGAAGCTGTTGTCTATAGTCAAATACCTGAGATGCGATCTTTGCCATTTCTGTTGCTTTGGGGATTAATAAACATAGAAATGAACTGATATTTATAAGATAGATATATTTGTGGTATTATCAGAGAAATCATTTAACTGACATTTAGTTGTAAAAGTTTGTATAGACAATACTATAGTTTTGTTCATCTTTGTAGAAACTTTTTTAAATACCCTGAAGCTGGATGGTTAGTTATTTTTATCTGGTTTCTTTTAAGAAAGAAAAAAATGATTTCTGATAACATCTAGTAATTTATATGAGTTTTGAGATAATTGGTTTACCTAAAAGGAATCCTCTTGGGGTCAAGAAACAAAATACAATTCCTCTTTTCTTTCTTTTTTAAAAATACAATTCTTAATTCACTACTCAAAGCTTATCATTGTGGGGTTTTATTTAAATAAATAATTGCTTTTTATTTAAAAAAGTAAATTTATACTCTCAATTTACTACTTAAGTAACTCTTAAGTAGTAAATACTTAAGTAGTAAATTACTACCAGTGCTTTAGTTTAGAGAAGAGTTGTCCCTTAGGTATCTGATTTGTGACTTCAGTCAAATTACTTAATCTCTTTAATGATCTGTTTCTCTGCCAAGTGACCTTAGTAATATAATAAGGAAATAATCTAAAAATTTGCTAAATGACTCCATTTTCCTTGTGCTCTTGACACATTCCTAATATAAGGATTCCTATTTTAGTGTGACAACCATTCTATAAAAGTGGAGAAGTTCTCTTTCCTGCTTTTGGTATTCAGAAGGGCCAGCTTCCTGGGCACACACCCTCTGATGTAACACAGGGCCCTGTGTTTGGTTTAATGTTCTGCTCTTATCAGCTCAAAATTCTCAGTACTTTTTAACAAGCAACCCTGCATTTTCCTCTTGCCTAGGTACTAGAAATTATGTAACCAGTACTGGTCCTCAGAAACTAATCGTTGTAATAGACTGTAATATACACTGAGAAGTAATTGTTTATAAACCAAGTCTGTGACCATATAAATTTCCTCAACTATAAAGGAAATCTTTGTTCACAATTTTATTTGAATGTATTTTAAGTGGGGAAAAATATAGCTGGGAGTTACCTATACAGTAAACCCTTTAAAAGTTAGCTCTCATGATAGAGGATTTTTAAGATTTGCTATTTTAACAGAATTTTGTCATTTCAAAACACAAAAGTATTTGCTTAAAACACAAAGACATTCTATTAGATAAAAATAAATAAATAAATAAATTCAAAGCAGGGCTTAACTCATTGTGCCATTACAGGTTATCAAGTTATACCCAACCACCAGCAAAACTACCAAGGACTAGTTGGAGTTCAGCAACCCCAGAGTCAGAGCCTAGTTGGTGGCCAGCCCAACAGCATTGGAAATCAGATCCAAGGAGTAGTCATCCCATATCCTTCAGTGCCATCATACCAGGTATGCTGTCACTATTGCCATCTTTGGGTGGAGAAGATTTTGAATAAATAAAATGTATAGCCGCAGTTCATCTCTCTTTTGCTAATATAGAGAAAATGCTTTTGTGATACATAACTTTATGGTCTCAAGAGTTTTATTAGTATAGCAGCTTTGTTTTACCCTCATGTACTGCTTTATTCATTCACTTCTGTGATTTTTATAAAAAATTATATGTGAACTACAATATTAACCATTGGTAGTAGCAAGTAAATTTTATTTGGCATTGTCTGTGTTTCCAATGATATAAATGTATAATAAGAAAGTATCTTATTCTATTCTTCAACTTCTTATAAAGTCTCTTATGAGGAAAGAGTGGTAATGAGAGGGAAAATAATGGTAGAGATAGGTATCTGAAAGAGTGAGGTAGAGTACAAACTATAAATCAATGTTTATAGCATAGAGAAGAATGTTGTTTTCCATGCTGGAACTGATCTTTTTCCTCACCTCAGTCCCAAAAAAGAATGGCATATCATGTATTAAAAATTTATAGTTCTAAAGTGGAAATATCTATTGTTCCATGAATAAGTGAAATATATCTAGTATAATATGGCATATTTTCAGAAATTTGTTTTATTCTTCCTTCATCTTTCTGGAATTACTTGCAAGTGAGTATGTTTTATTAGCCTCATGGTTTTCCATAGCTGAACCTAATGTTAAGAAATCAGAGACCGTTTTCATTCATCTCAACAAGGTAAAGGCAGTCTAGTTAGGAAGATAAATGTACATGTAAACAAGTTGATGATGGTGCACGGACCCATAACTAAAGGGATTATGAAGTAGAGCCTTGAAGAGATTAGGAACTTAAATGTAGAAGTTCTCTAGAAAAATAAAAACCTTTAACTATCTCTTAAAAGAAAATTATGGGCATAAATTGGTTAAGAAGAAATCCTGGGGATGGGAAGGGGTATGAGTAAAGATGCTAGCATATTTCATGTAATTCCAGAAATTTTAAATTGGAATTAAATGTAAACTATGGAACTGTCAGGGACTAGTGAGCTCTAAGGGTATGTCTAGTTTAAAAAAAAAAAAAAAAAAAAATATATATATATATATATATATATATATATATAAAATGTTTGTCTAGTTTTCTAGCTTCTTACTAATAGAAAGCAACTAAGGAAAAAAGAGAAAATGAATCATAAAACCAGATTTAGCATCTTTGTTTTCTCTCCCATCTCCATGCTTCCTTATCCTCTGTGCTTGAGCCCAATCACATGAGACTGCCCATTCCCTTCTTCTCCATAGCTAGACATTAGAGAGGATCAGTACCAGGCCAGGAAATCTCTCCTGTCAAGGACCTTGGTTGTGCTACCTAACCCAGTACATTGAGCACCTGTTAGATGTCCAGGTACTATGAAACTAAGATCTGCCCTTTACCTCTAGGGACTCACAGTCTAGTGCAAGCAATACAATTTTTAAATAAATTACAGACTTGTTACTGTAGGCTTTTTTTGTTTCGTTTTTTGTTTTTTAAGCTAGATACTGGAAATGTATCACAACTAAGACAATAATTACAATTTCTATCGTGTACTTTTTTTTATAAGTTATAAATCATTTCTCAAAGTATTTTACATAATCGTCATACTGGGTAAAAGACTATGAGAAGGGTGGCCCTGTAGAGCAATTAGAGCCTGCTTTATAATTCCTGCTACCTCTGGTAGAGAGGCTGAGTGAGGGATAAAATGCTGTCTAAAAACTAAGTCAGAAAAATCATCTGTCCTCAGTAAACTGTATTTGGTGGCCATATGTCTCACACACTCTTCCCTCCCTTTTTTAGTTTTTCTTTACCACTAGTTACAGATTTGTTCTATAGCTTAATCGTCTAGATTGAACTGTGTAATTGTCCCTGGATCTGCATTGAGTATGTATTAACTTAGATACAATCAGAAACAATAATCTTAGAATGTTACACTCCCACAATAGGCATAAAAGACTGATATATATTATGTTATACAGAGTTGGATACATCAAATGAATAACTTCCTCTTTGCAATAACTAAGCCAAATTGAAAGTAATGAAGGGATTACTGTGTGTTTTAAAAACACTAGTTTGCATTTCAGAAACTAAGACTTATTAGAAGTTAATCACCTTCTAAATCATGGAATCCAGGTATAGAGAATAATGAAATGGTTAAAGAGCTGAAGCTCTGGAGCCAGAGGGTATAGTTTCAAATCTTAACTTCCCTGCTTACTAGCTATACAACCTTGGACAAGTTACTTAACCTCAATTTTCCCCATCTATAAAATAGGGATGATAAAAGTACCTTCTTATGGTTGTTAGGAAGACTTAATATTATAACATGCATAAAGTTATTAGAACAGAACCTGATGCATGGTGATAAATAAATACTTAGTAATGTTAATTTACATTATCATCAGTATCATCTGTTATTGCTACTACAAGTGCTAACATCATCATCATCATAACCATCAGAAGCTTTTGTATTGGCCTTACTTACCAAAATCCCTATAATCCATCTGTAATGTTGTGACACATTTATAAATTAAGAACCCATTACAACAGAAAAAACAACAACAGAAGAGTCCATTGTGTCTGTGGTTTCTATTTTAGAAAACAGAGACCTGAAAAATCCATTCTGTTCATGTGGGTTCTATGTAGATAATATAGAAAACAGAACTGAAAGATCCGCTATTCACCAGATGTCTACTCTGCAAGATCCTGCAGGTAGAGATTACAGTGGAGATAATGCCTCCCATGAGATGGGGATAGCATCTCATTTTTTCACATAAGGAGCTGTTGGACCTCAAAATAGTTAAGTCATTTGCCTAACGTTTCATAGATAGCTAAAGGATAAAGCCAATACCACGTCTAGATATCTTAAGCTACAAAACTCACAGTCTTTCTGATCCAGTGTATCTCACCGCTGCCCTACCTGAGTTTTATTTAGCTCTGTCTGAGATGTACTCTTCCACGTCAAATGATCATGCTTATTTGGAAACCATTTCTTTTTTAAAACAACTTTTACTTAAAGATGTAAGTCACATTTTATTTTTATGATCTAATGCATCTCGCCTACTGTTCAGTTGCTAAATGCTAGCCAAAAGCTAAAGCTGGCTGAAAAGAACAGAAATAAAGTGGTGGTACTGTGGCTAACTTATCATGACTATTGGCACTTTAGCTTATTTCTAAATGTTGATACTGGAAAAGTTTATGGAGGCAAGAGACATTATCATTTGCAAGGTTTTGAAGAACGTTTTTCCCTTTAAATTGTCTTTCAAATTTTAGGTTTCACTGCCTCAAAGTTCTCAAGGAATTGCCCATCAGACTTATCAACAGCCTGTTATGTTCCCTAATCAGTCTAATCAAGGATCTATGCCCACAACAGGAATGCCAGTTTACTATAGTGTCATTCCACCTGGCCAACAAAATAATTTAAGGTGAGTACAACTAAGAAACCTAATCCTATAATTGCTAATTGTTTATCTGGATTATGATCTGTTACTAATTTTAATATTGACGAAGGAGCATGACCTGAAATCATTATCTAATATAATAGAGAATTGAGAAAGTGGGATACAGTCTCCTTTTCTCATAGTTTTTCTAACAAAATCAAGATAAGCCAAACATTTCATATGTAACCTAAAGGAGGGTCACATCTTCTCTCAGGTGCCTAAAAGTAGGCCATTCTTCTCTTAGCCAGATGGAATAGTAGTTGGCCATAGACCCTGGAGTTGGAGCATTTACTATTTAAGACTTTTGTAGGATTTGGGGAAGAATGTACTTCTTCTATATAACCTCAGCAACAGAATTTCTTCCTGAAAATTTTCAGGCTCTAGAGAGCTCATTTTTCATCATTAAGAGGAAGGCGAGGGGAGGGGGAGGCATTTAGGAGAAGCAAAGGTAGTAGTAGCTCTATATAAAAGCAAGTCATGAAGCTACTACTTTAGCTACTTCAAATTGGAGGAGCAGAAGCTCTTCTGATAAGCTGAATGTGATAAAGAGTAATTGTCTTTTGAATTGGATAACTTTAGTCCATTATTCAGAAAGTATTACAGGGGCTCAGTCAGTTAAGCATCTGCCTTCAGCTCAGGTCATGATCTCAGCGCTCTGGGATCCAGCCCCACCTTGGGCTCTCTGCTCAGCAGGGAGTCTGCTCCCTCTCACTTTCCCTCTGTTCTCTCTCTCTCTGTCAAATAAATAAAATCTTTAAAAAAAAAAAAAAAAAGGGAGGGAAGGAAAAAGAAAGAAAGAAAAGTACTACAGTCTTTCATTTATTTCATGACATCCCTGTGAGGTCGCCAGAGGGACTGCAGTGCTCTTTTTAAGAAGGAGAACCTGTGTTCTAATTGCTGATAAGAGGTTGTCACTGGTTATTTAGGGGTGAGAAAGGGATTGACAGACTTGCTTCATTGAATCTACTTGGGAGAATGGAAACTTGGCTCTTGTTTGTTATCAGACACACACACACACACACACACACACACACACACACACACACACACACAAGAACTCACATATTTCCTCAGTCTTGGTTCTCATTTTATTTGTTGTCACACGCACACAACTCACATACTTCCTTGTCCTTTCTGCCTCTGTGGCTGTCACAGATTGAAGAGGTGCAGGCTTTTTAAACAATGAGTTAGTTGTGAATCATAGGCAACTTTGGAGTTTTACATTCTAATGAGCCCCAGCTCTTTAGCAGTAGAGGAGCTACACAATGAAAACAGAAATGTGTACTGTGTCAAATTTCCCATTTGTTGTTGAAGTTTAAAATATCTAAATAAGAAGATACTCCCAATCTGAGCCTCTTTTCCCAATTTCTGTAAATTTGGGATCTGTATTGCCAATTCAGGTTCAGAGCTATCAGAAGCAGAATTCTGTGCTAAAGCAGGTGAAATGGATGGGTTATCTGCTTTATGAACCAAAGTATAACCTTTTTTCTGAGAGAAAATTACCAAAGAACTCATTCCAGTGTAGAACAGAGGCTAAGGGAAGTTGGTATTAATACAATGACTTGTTCGAAATCAAAAGACACCTGTTTTTATAAGTTAACTTGTGTAGACCTACATGCTGGGTAGAGGGGCTTTCTTGAAGGAAGATCAAGCCTTAAAGGACCTATATAAAATGACTTAGACTTTAAATTTCACCATGTTCGTTATATTTATCAATACCTTGAAACAGAAACAATCTTGTCTCCTTGATTTGCAAGAGAGGTCATCCCGGAAGTGCGTGTAGAGGTGAGAGCACAGCTTTGTTCAACCCCACGTTCAACTTTAAATATGACAGCAGGTGCTAAAAACTGTCAAGTAGGGACACCTGGGTGTCTCATTTGGTTAAAGTGTCTGCCTTCAGCTCAGGTCATGATCCTAGGGTCCTGGGATTGAGTTCTGCACATCGGGCTCCCTGCTCAGCAGGGAGCTGCTTCTGCCTCTGCCAGCTGTTCCCTCTGCCTTGCTCTCTCTTTCTCTGACAAATAAAATTTTTTTAAAAAACTAAATAAAAATTAAAAAAATAAAAACTGTCAAGTAGATGCTAATAACTACACTTAGAAAAGAACAATACCAACTTTTAGTTCCTGGGACTCTTCTGCAAGAAAACAAAAATTTGCTGAGCTAACCTTAGCCAGAGGAATAGCTTGGAAGCCCAGCAATTAAAAGAGAAGTGAAATTCCTCTCCAGCTTGAATCTTGAGAAAAAGTTTTGGGCATTACTCACAGGTTAGGGCTATAACCTAAGAGAATCAAAGAAATTTGAAATAAGCTAGCTGTTACTTGATGGTAGTGATTATTACGTGTAACAAACTAGCATTAATCTCTTCTAACTACGGATTACCAATGTGAGAAATGGAATGAGTTGCACATAAAGCAAGAATGGGTATCCTGTCAGTCTTGTATTCTGGTACCTTTTATGTTAGTTACTAGATAGGAATACAAATCATACAGAATTAATTAAGGATACCTTTGGGTGAAAAACATTTGTAACTAATGTTATTTTTCAAAATATAACAGCATTCTTTTTTTTTTTAATGCCTTTTTTTTTAAAATAAACATATAATGTATTTTTATCCCCAGGGGTGCAGGTATAACAGCATTCTTTTTTTTTTTTTTTAAATATTTTATTTATTTATTTGACAGAGAGAGAGGTCACAAGTAGGCAGAGAGGCAGGCAGAGAGAGAGGGAGAAACAGCCTCCCCACTGAGCAGAGAGCCCGACGCGGGGCTCGATCCCAGGACCCTGAGATCATGACCTGAGCCGAAGGCAGAGGTTTAAACCACTGAGCCACCCAGGCGCCCCGGTATAACAGCATTCTTTACAGAAAATTTTGTTTCTGATTCTGGGCAATATTTAATAAGGAAATTGTCATAGTATTTCAGATTTCCGACTTAAAAATCAACTGTTAGCACTTATTAACCAGATCATTACGTACAAGGGCCAATACTGTAGAGACCATTCCTTCATAATCCCAGATTTACTAGCTTGTATAAATTATATTTAATCATACATATTCCACTGTGTTTACATGTAGAGCAGAGATTTGTCTGAATATTCCAGCATCTAGAGCAGGGCCCATCCCAGGATAGAAGCTTGGTAAATGCATACTGAATGAACACACTTCCTTAATGGTAAAGGCCAATTTACAAATATGGATTGATACAGATATGTTATTCATTCTTGTTTATATATAATTACTGGCCTTAATAATATTTTATTTCTGTAACCTTTATGTACTTTTAAAATTTTTCATTAATTTTTTTATTACAAAATAAATTATGCTTGTTGACACAAGTTAAACAGTCAGTACAACGATGTGTAAAAACAAAGTTAATCATCATGCCCCACTCTGTGCTCACCTCCAGTAAACAGTGTTCCTATGCTAGTGCGTGCATTCTGTCACATTAGTCTCCTGACCAAACAAACATATACACATATAAAATACATGTATATTGAAATTAGGTGGTAGATTCTAATGAAATAGACATTATCTTGCAATTTTTTCTTTAATAGTATATTGTGAATATCAGATTAGTAAAATTTAGTCTAAGACATTCTTGTTTTATGTGTGGCTTTTTTCCTCATTTCTTCACAAACATAATTTTGTGTAAATGAAATCATATCACACAAGCAGTTTTTTATTGTTCTAACTTCTTCTCTCCCCCAACCCTTTCAATGAAATTATTCCCCATATACACACATGCTGGGTAACCCATGTTTCTCTCCTGATTTATATCCTTCCTCATTTTCCTCCTTGTACCTAATGATATGCTAACATGGATAGCAGGTATAGAGACACAATTAAGATTGATTAACACAGACACAAAATGGAATGATAAATAATTTTAAATATGAAATGTCTATAGTTTGGGTTTTTTAAATACACAACCATATCATGTTTGAAATATGATGAGAGAATTTAATCTGCATCTACAAATGCTACAGATTTTTTTCCTGTAACTTCATTTATTTGTTTATTTTACGACACTGTGCTTGTAACCTCTGCCATTTTCTCAAGAGTCCAAATGTATGCGTTATTCCTTGAGGCTCTTCATCATGGAATCTAACCACTTTGATATCAGGTTATGAGATGGTCTAACTTAGCTGCTTTTTTAAATAACTGAACCTTGTGCCTTTAGTCATTAATTGGGGGGCATGATAATGGTTAGAAAGAAGATAAGCTTTGGAATCAAACAAAACCTGACTTCAAGAAGCCTTTGTGACTTTAGGCAAATTAGTCTTTTTGCGCTTTGGTTCTCTCCTTTGTAAAATAAGAGCACCTCATAGGACTGGTGTGAGGAATTCCATCTGTTGGACTTTGTGTGTGGAAATTATTCTAGTATATATACTTGCCTGTGTTCTTAAGTAGAGGACAATAAAAATAGTTAAACTTTTTATTGCTGATTCAGAGCCATAATCCTGAGCTTTGGTAATTACATTGTGCCCCCACAAAAGTTTGAAGCATGTTGGAGATATTTTCATTTACTTCCTAAACTTAGGATCTTTCATTGTCATTATTGTCAGTATAAGTGCTTTAAATCTGCAATGCAGTTACCAGAACTAAGTTTTTAAAAGAAACACTGTGAGTCAATTGTTGGAGGGCTCTACTTTGAAAAAAGATTGATTAAAAAAGAGATTGATTTTAAAATGTTTTGTACTGGAACTTTGATCTAGAATGGCCAGCACGTGGATACAAGATCCAAACAGAAATTCCAGGTTATAGTTGGACCCCAAACTGGGGAAGACGTGTCCTCTCACTGAAGGCCTCTGTCCTTCCCTAAGCTCTTGCTCCTAAAGCAAAGAAGACTTTCTGTTACAGACTCTGTTGTCTTTCCCAAATTCTTATGTGGAATTCCCCTCCAATGTGATGGCATTTGGAGATGGCTTTCAGGAAGTAAAGTTAGGTGAGATCAGGAGGGCAGGGTTCTCAGGATGGGATTACCGTTCCTATCAGAAGAGATAACAGACTGCTTGATTTCTCTGCCACGTGAGGACACAGTGAGAAGGTCCTTCTCTGCAAGTTAGGAAGAGGACGCTCACGAAGAGCAAATCAGCTAGCATCTTGATCTTGGGTTTCTCAGACCCTAGAACTGTGAGAAATAAATGTCTTTTGTGTAAAAAAAAAAAAAAAAAAAGAGATTGAGGAATTTGTGTGTGTGTTTTTGTTTTGTTTTGTTTTGTTTTGGTGAATTGTTTTAATAGTTCTGTGCCTTTACTGCTTACCTGGTTCCAAGCTCTCTTCCCCATTATTGTGGTGGCTGTGCACTTTCCCGAGAAGCAGTAAGAAAGCTGGAAGAAACCATAGAATATCATTAGTCTGTCCTTACAACAAAGTATTTTTGAGTGTTATTCCCATGTAGACTAAATATAGTAAAATGTTCATTTGTTTTGTGTATTGTGTTTTCTGTGAGAACAGAATTTACGTATTTTTTCTTTTCTAGTATGCCAAGCCAAGACTTCTTAAAGGACACTACATTTTGTAGATAAAAAAAAAAAAAAAATTTGTCTCTGTTTACTTTCCTGAATTTGAAATCTGTGTTTTTGCCAAAACATTAAGCTGAGGAAAGAAAAAATATTATATTCTCTCTTCAGAGTAACTCACATAAAGAGAAATATGTGAAGTTGATCACACTGTGGATTTGTATTTGCAAATTTTCATGTTCCCTATAATTTATTTGTAATTCCAAAGTGGATATTTGCAGACTATTTCAGTCATTGTGGATATGCACAGAACAGTGAAAAATTTCAGTCACCCAATGAACACATTCTCAGCTGAGGTCAAACAGGTTGACCCTCTTCCTCCTTACTTTAGTTCTCATACTGTAAATAATTCTTTTCAGCCCAGTGTCGGTTTTGGCATTTTTGTGCTATTATTTGGGGATTTTGCTGCTTAAAATTGCCCCCAAGCATAGTGCTGAAGTTGTAGTCTTCCTAATCAGAAGAAGGCTATGTGATGTGTCTGATGGAGTAAATATGTATTTTCTGGCATTAATTATATTGTTGGCCATCAGATCAATGTTAAGGAATCAACAATGTGGCATATTCAGAAAAAGGAAAAAGAAATTCACCGATCTGTAGGTGAGATCACTCCAGAAAATGCTAAAGTAACATCTAAAGTGTGTGATCAAGCTATGGAAAGGATGGAAAAGCAGAAAAATTTTTGGATTTCTGGGATGACAACAAATAAAAAAAGCATAGAGATTTATGGTCAGATAACTCTGGGTCAGGAAAATGTTAAAGCCTTCTCAAATAATGTTTCATTATAAAGAAATATTGCATGTAATTAGTTATTGTAAGAAAGCTATATTAAATAAAATGTCTTTAAACAGAAACACACATAAAAACAGGTTGAACAGTTGACAAGGATATTGTGACCAGAGACTCTCAGTAACCTAACCCTGTATTTCCTGCAGGGACAATGGCCCAGTATTTGCTAATTCAGTGTTCGTATGACTTTCACAACATAATTGTCAGGAGTAACAAGAACCAACTGAGTCTTAAGCCTAATACAATGTTAGGCACCATAAGGCATGCAGAATGCAGTAATAATATAGAATTCGTATTGTTACTGAGTTTTAATCATTACTACTGCTAAGCCTACTTAATCTTAGTAAAACATGACGGTCAAGTAAAGACTATAAAATATATTTAGATATGGGCGCCTGGGTGGCTCAGTGGGTTAAGCCGCTGCCTTCGGCTCAGGTCATGATCTCAGGGTCCTGGGATCGAGTCCCACATCAGGCTCTCTGCTCAGCATGGAGCCTGCTTCCCTCTCTCTCTCTCTGCCTGCCTCTCTGTCTACTTGTGATCTCTCTCTCTCTCTGTCAAATAAATAAATAAAAAATAAAAAATCTTTAAAAATATTTAGATAATGGAAGAAAGATAGGACATAATCCTTGTCCTTAGGGAGCTATAGTTTTTTATGGAAAATTAAATTTATACATAAGGAAAAAGAAATTCATACAAAATTCATATAAGGAAGAGATAATTTGGGGCACTTGGGTGGCTCAGTCGATTAGTATCTGCCTGGGGTTCATGTCATGATCCCAGAGTCCTGGGGTGGAGCCCCACGTCAGAGTCTGCTTCTCCCTCTCCCTCTTCTCCTCCCCACTGCTCATGCATGCTCTCTGTCTCTCAAATAAAGAAATAAAACCTTTAAAAGAAAAAAAAAAGAGTTAATTTGAGAGTATTAACAAAGTATATATAGATACTAAGCATTTTGCCAACCAAATGGTATATAACCATATTATCATTTGAGCCCTACGTGGTCAACATCTCTCCACCTTCAGTTTCATTTCATCTAAAATGGTGTTTCTATTGCAAAAAGCTTATAAATGCAGATAAAACCTTTCTTCCAAAGTTTTTTCTTGTGTAAACGTTTTACTTGCCTAGAAGCTTGTCCTCAGAGTGTTCTCTGAGAAGAATGTGTGTTTGTTTTTATTTTACATATAGACTATGAAACACGGAAAAGGTTAACCATAGAATTTAACCTGAAGGCATAAACTCTTTGACCCTGATTTCTAGCACCCTACCTTGTTAACATATCTACCAATGATTCCTAATCTTATCATGTCCTAGAATCACTTATAGGGCTCTTTAAAAATACTGGTCATAACCCCTAGTTCTCCACATTACCCTTTCCCTGGCATGGGCCTGATGATCTTAAGCCTGAACATAATTATTTTTTGAAGCCCTTTGGGTGATTCTTCAGGCAACAAGAGTTAAGACCCATTCATCTGCACCTAACCAGCCCTTCTCCTCTTTATCCATAAACTTGAGCTGTGTGTAGCCACAACTCAGTAATATTTTACACATTTGCAAGAAGGTTATGTCTGTCACTATTTATTTGCAAACTTTCATCCAAGACCCAATATTTGAAGATTAAAACTGTGTAAATTACCCCGTTACCTATAAGTATACTCAGTTTTAGATGGAAAGTGATATTAAACTCTGAGCTCACAGGGTCCTCATCCAAACATTCTTTATGTTTTTACTAAATGGACTGTAATGAGCTTCATTCCATTACCAGATTATAAGAAGAGATAAGATTTCTGCAAAAACATTAAGTGAGACTTTGTTTTGAAAAATGTCTTCCTTAGCTTGAGTTGCTTAGCAACCTCTCTCTCTCTCTCTCTCTCTCTCTCTCTCTCTTTTTTTTTTTTTTTTTTTTTGCAGCGGCTCCTTATGCAGAAAAATAGAATTTGAATTACTATTTTTGCTTTCAACTCAGCCTTTCAGTTATCACTGAGGAGACTTTGTGTTTAGAGTAGATGGTGGTGTTATGTATACTGTGAAGTTGTGGCATAGCCTGATACACCTTACAGGTCTTGCCACTTGAGCAAGCCAAGCAAGCCATATAGTGGTCAGAGAAACTAGTTTTACAACTAATCGTGGGATTTCTCTTCAGTTTTTGGTATAGAGAGAAAATTAACTCCATTCCTACAGTGTCTTCAAAAGTGGCAAGCTAGTTGGGTAAATCTTCAAAATGCCCTCATTTTTGGTGGGTTTTTTTCCTCCTGTTTTACCTTTCATTTCTCATTTTTATCTTGAAACTCAAAAGGAGAATATATACCTTTGTTTTTGATCTGTCATCTCAAAGGGCTAGCATACACGGAGAGAAACTTTGAAGAGACTGTAACCTCTATTTTTCAGAACTTGCTAAAAAATGCTTCATAGTATCTTTATGAAATGATGAAAAAGAAAACCTACTTTTAAGTCTTTTCCCTTTTTCCTCGCCACAGTATGTTTTTCCCCATTTTTATATTCTACTCTTTGTATGGTATTCCCTTTGTCCTACTTCTGGAACCTGTCTTGAATTCATTTTATTTCTTCTAAACTTCTGGTTTTGCATTTTAATTTTTTCATTTGCCTCAGCTATCCTTTAAAATAATTGTCAATAACAAGGTATCAGTCTGACCCATATCTTTTGGTGAAGTTTTGCTTTTGTTGTTATTAACAAGGAAGTTAACACCTAGCCTAGAGAAATAAAATGTAATAAGAAAATGACTTTTAGGGGCGCCTGGGTAACTCACTGGGTTAAGCCTCTGCCTTTGGCTCAGGTCATGATCTCAGGGTCCTGGGATTGAGCTCTGCATCAGGCTCTCTGCTCAGCAGAGAGCCTGCTTCTCTCCCCACCCCCGACTCTGCCTGCCTCTGCCTACTTGTCATCTCTGTCTATCAAATAAATAAATAAAATCTTTAAAAAATAAAAAAAGAAAATGACTTTTGGAGCTAAAACATTGTCTTTCCATAACATTCATTTTCTCCTCACTGAATATAAAATCTTACTATTTTTGTAAGCATGAATTTATCAGCAAATTCATTAAATTTTTACTGATGAAAACGATGTTAAACAGGAAGGAAAGAGGGTGCTATAGCTATTTCATTTTTTATGAATTCACCAAGATGACTGATAGTAGTAATATTTTAGATTAAAATAATAGTATTTAATAGGTATTTAAAGAATTGTGGGGAGTGGTGACCTTTCATGTAAAAATCTCATCATTTTATACATAAGTAAACTGACCATACTTGTGGCCCTCTCTCATTCACTCAGAGGGTATCTGTCAACAACAGAAAATATTTCTCCTACATCTGTATTTTGCCTTTAAAACAGTCTTTTCCCTATTTCTCATGATATATGATACATAGTCATTGTAGAGAATTTGAAAATATAGAAGAATTACAAAGTGTAAAAAAGGAAATCAACTACAGTCTCACTACACAGAAATAATTACTGTTAAATTTTGATGTGGGAGCATCTGGGTGGCTCAGCTGGTTGAGTGTCTGCCTTCAGCTTGGGTCAGGACCTCTGGGTCCTAGGATCAAGCCCTGCATTGGGCTCCCTGCTCGGTGGGGAGTCTGCTTTTCTCCTTCTGCCCACCCCACGCCTTCATGTGCTTGCTCTCTCAAATAAATAAATAAAATCTTTAAAAAAAATTTTTTTTGGTGCACTTCTCAAGACATTTCTCAGTGCACACATAACATGTAAACTTTATTAGGAATTAAATGTTTTAAACATTGTATTTTCTGTATTTTTAATTGTATTCATCAGCTCTGGTTTAAAAATTAAACCACATAAAAATACATGGAGTAGAATTTTTAAAATTCTACCTTATCCATTGCCCTTTGTGCAAAGCAATTACTGTTCACCAAAATAATCACAATTTAGACTTTGGTATGTACCTTTCTAATACTTTTACTACTTTTAAGTAGATATGTAAAATAGCTGTGATTTGGAAAGAGAGCATCACTGTTTTTGTTTTTAAGGTAGAGAGATTAGGAATATTTTTGTTGGTTGCTACTGTGAAATTTTTGCATATATATATTTATTTATAGAAATGTTTTATTCTGCAGCTTGCTTTTTTCATTAAATGCTACTTTTGAACATCTTTCCACAGAGTATTTGAATTTTTCCTTTTAGGTAGGATGGAGAGAAACCAGCTTGTAAGAGATTAGGCTAAGGAATTTGTTTTAGACTTCTAATAATAGCAAAAAATGTGGTTTCTGAAGCATGAAATTGAGGTGATAACGTGTTTTTGTTTGTTTGGGATTTTTTTATTGGTTCAGTGGCAATCACGGAGACACATTTGAATTGAGCAGAGACCCCAAGCATCAAGTAGCAAGATCCGTGCTTGTGGTTTTCGCAGTAGGAAGGGGATACATTTAGGTGACCCTTTGAAAGAAGATACAAATATTTGGTGATATTATAAGTGAGGATTAGGGGCGCCTGGGTGGCTCAGTGGGTTAAAGCCTCTGCCTTTGGCTCAAGTCATGATCCCAGGGTCCTGGGATCGAGCCCCACATCGGGCTCTCTGCTCCACAGGGAGCCTGCTTCCCTTCCTCTCTCTCTGCCTGCCTCTCTGCCGACTTGAGCTCTCTGTCTGTCAAATAAATAAATAAAAATCTTTTTTAAAAAAAAAAAAGGATTAAAGAAAAACTTCAAATATCTTGGTGGAAAATGTTTCACTAGCAACAATAGAATGCTAGGGCTGGAGATTAGTGTAATTATTATTTGGATATTGTTTACTTAAAAATACCTACTAGATGTAGAGATAACAGACTTTTCTATAACAGGCCAGAAAGGAAATACTTTAGGTTTTAAAGGCAAGAATATGAAATTGAGGATACTCTTAGAAATTTATGTAATAAAAGAGAAAGTAGATTTCCAGGGGCACCTGGGTAGCTCAGTAGGTTGAGCATCCTACACTTCATTTTGGCTCAGGTCATGATCTCAAGGTCCTGAGATCAAGCCCCATGTCAGGCTCCCCAGTTAGCAGGGAGTCTTCCTATCTCCCTCTCCCTGTTCACGTGCTTGCATGCTCTCTCTCTCTCTCTTTCTAATAAATATTTTAAATCAATAAATAAATTTCTAAAGAAATTTTATTGACAAAATTCAAAATTTAGCAATAATTGAGAACAGAATACAAGAATATCCAACACTCAACAAGATTTAAATTTATAATATCTGCCATCCAATCAGAAATCACCAAGTATGGAAATAGGAAACTAAGGCAATAATGAGAAAAAACAGTTAATTGAAATTGATTGTGAAACAATATGAATATAAAATTCAGAGAGAGGAAAGAGACAGGAGAAATAACTAATAGAGCATCAGTGCTCTTCAAGAGGCCTAATAAATACATATGTAATTGGCATCCTCAAAAGAGAGAAGAGATGAAAAAATATTTGAATAAGTAATGAAGTTTTTTTTTAATTTGATGAAAATTATAAACCCAGTTTCAAAAAGTTCAGCAGTCTCCAAGCAAAAAAAGCCTGAAGGAAAAAACTTCTAGAAAAGTGGTAAAGAGAAAATCAAAAAGCAGTGAGAGAAAAAAAGACATTATATATTGAGAAACAAACAAAACTGTCTGGAAGACAGTGCCACAACTTTATTTTAAGCAGTGAAAGAAAAAATCTGGGATTTTGTACTAGTAAATGTTCTTCAGAAACAAAGTTGAAATGAAGACTATTCCAAATGTACAAAAACGGAATTAATAACCAGCTGACCGGCACCGCAAGAAATGTTAAAAGAAGTTTTTCAGATAGAAAGAAAACTATATCTGATGGAAACGGGCCCTGTACAAAAGAATAAAAATTAAAAGTTAAGCAGTATACTGGCTCAAAAAATCAAATTTAAAACTTCTGGAGAACATATCAAGAATTCTCAAAGCTCAGTCAAAACAAAAACACACCTTGGCAAACAGTTGTTTAAAATTTTAAACTTACGGCTCCATAGCTCAGGGGTTAGAGCACTGGTCTTGTAAAATTTTAAACTTACACCTGCTCTGTGACCCAACTATTCCACTTCTAGGCATTTAACCAAGAGAAATGAAAACTAGAACCAACCCAAATGTCCAGCAACACCTAAATGGATAAGCAGTTCGTGTTATATTCATCAGTGGCATATTACTTAGCAAATAAAAGAATGAACTATTGATATATACAACAACACGAGGAATGAGCCTCATAACTATCCTGAATGAAGAAAAGCCAGACAAAGATATATATATATATGATTCCATTTGTATAAAACTCTAGAAAATGCAACCTAATTTCTTTGGTGACAGAAAGTGGATCAGTGTTTGGTCAGGGTATGGTTAATGGGGAGTTGGTTGGGGAGGAAGGAGGGAGATACTGCAATGGGACAGAAGGCAGTTTTGGGGGTTAGTGATGGTTTTATGGTATATATGTATGTCAGAACTCATCAAATAATATACATTGTGTGAAATTTATTTTCTATAATTTATACCTCCATAAAGCTGTAAAAAAAAAAAAATGATCTTGGTCTCCTTTTCTTAAAGTTTGAGCAAAGACTAGTTTTATTTAAAACCAACACTCAGTTGAGTGTTCAATTCTTGATTTCAGCTCAGGTCATGATCTCAGAGCTGTGAGATTGAGCCCCAAATGGGGCCCTGCACTCAGCAAGAGATTCTCTTTCTCCCTCTCCCTCTGACTGCCCTCCACCCCCGTTTACACACTTTCTCTCTCTCTCAAATAAATAAATCTTTAACAAAAAATATAAAAAGAAAAGAAAATGAAGGAAAAAGCTGCAAAACTAAGAAATCTTTAAAATTGAGTATTTTTAAGGAAACATAAATAATTCAGAGCATTTAACAGAGACATAAAAGTAGACCCACAATAATTGATTTTAAAACCTTTTACAGAGTCATTTTGAAGGTGAATTTTTTAAAAGATATTTATTTGAGAGACAGAAAGAGCACTAGTGGGGAAAGGAGGGAGAGGCAGAGGGAGAGGGAGAAACAGACTCCTTGCTGAGCAGGGAGCCCGATGCAGGGTTCCATCCCAGGACTGAGACCATGACCTCAGCTGAAGGCAGATGCTTAACCAACTAAGCCACCCAGGAGCCCCGAAAATGAATTTTTTTTAATTTAATTTTTAAAGGCTTTTTAGAAAGTAAATGCCTGAAAGTAATTCCAAAAAATAGGTATAAAGCCTTTATGCAGAAAACAAACACAGAGAGAAACTAAACATCTTGTGTTGTTGAAGATGTGCATACCTAACCCTGTGATTTAGCAGTTTTGCTACTAGGTTTATACCTTAAAATAGAAGTCATCTGTGTCCCACAAACCAAATATGATGCACAAGCTAAGAATGGTTTTGGTTTTGTTTTTTAAAGATTGATTGATTGATTGATTGATTTGAGAGAGAGAAGCAGACTCCCTGCTGAAAAGAGAACCCCATGTGGGACTTGATCCCAGGACCCTGAGATTATAACCTGAGCTGAAGGAAGACAATAACTGAATACCCAGGTGCCCCTCTAAGAATGGTTTTTAAAATTTTTTATAATTTTTAATTTAAATCCAATTAATTAACCTATAATGTAGTATTTGTTTCAGAGGTAGAGGTCAGTGATTCATCAGTCTTATATAAATACCAAGTGCTCATTATATCATGTGTCCTCCTCACTGTCCAGCACCCAGCCACCCCACCCTCCCTGGTTTTTAAATTTTTAAAGGATAATTTTAAAAATCAAAGAATAGGCAATGGAGACCATACATATCCCAGAAAGCCTAAACATAGGACTAGCTGGTCCTTTACAAAAATATTTTCCAGGGCGCCTGGGTGGCTCAGTGGGTTAAGCCGCTGCCTTAGGCTCAGGTCATGATCTCGGGGTCCTGGGATCGAGTCCCGCATCAGACTCTCTGCTCAGCAGCGAGCCTGCTTCCCTCTCTCTCTCTGCCTGCCTCTCTGTCTACTTGTGATCTCTCTCTGTGAAATAAATAAATAAAATCTTTTAAAAAAAATAAAAATTAAAAAAAAATATTTTCCAGCCTCTGCCTTAAAACCTTAACAAATATGTACCAGAGACCCGTACATGAATGTTTGTAGCAGCAACCCAAGTAGAATGGATAAATGTCTTATGGTGTATTTAGAACAACCAGACAATAGTGAGAGAGGTGCATGGTGGGGGAGGTTTGGGGACTTCTAAGATATTATGTTTTGTTTCTTTATTTGAATGGCACTTCATTTTATAATTCTTTGAACTGTATAACCTATTTCTGGCCACTCTTATTGTATGTATATTTCAAACCCCAAAAAAAGTAATAAAAGCACTTGAAGAGAGACCTAATTATGGGGAAAGACTTTAGGAGATAAAAACCAAGTGAATGAGAGGAGAGGAAATAGAGTCAATTTTGAGAATTGTTTTCATAAAAGGGAACATTAAATTGCGATCATATATGAGAAGGGAAATGAGGTCAGGAAATAATGTCCTTTTCTTAATTGGAAGAAGAAGTGTTTCTTTGTTGAAGGGAAAGACAGTAGAAAGATTTGTCACTATAGGAGGAGGTGGAGTTGTAAAGTCCCCAAAGAGGGGGTGAGCCAACATTCAATTGGAAGTACGTTAGCCTTGGGTAAGAATCCAGAGGATTCGCATATGGTAGGTAAATAGAGGAAAAACAGAGTACACAAGGTAGATATCGTTAGAGGAAACAGATGATGTAAGGAGTTTGTGAAAATTCTTTTCTCATGGTTTTGTTCTTTTCACTGAGAAAATTATTTTCTCGTGGTTTTGTTTTTTTCGCTTATTTAAGTTTGAAGTATATTATCAAACAGATGAATACTATTAAGTGTTTTAATGTTAAGATCCAGTACAGTTATATTAAGACATTTCAAAAGAAAAGCAGCAAGATGTGGGGAAATGTGACAAATACGTCTGATAAAAGTTCATTAATAAAATACTTTTGTCACTTCTGTATGTTCTAAAATAAGAATAGTGAGACTCGACAGAACAGTTCATGGAGATAGTTTACTCACTTGACAAAAACGAATAGTAAATTATCACATGAGAAAATGTTTACTTTCACCAGCAATCTATGAAATGAGAATTTAAAGCAACTCTAAAGAAAAATTAGGATAAAACACTTAAACACTTAGATAAAAATGTTATGCATAAGGACAAATATTGCTGGTTGCTAGGCATATAAAAAGCCCACTTTTCTATAAATCAGTCTTATGACACTTAACAAACAAAACTGCTATACTTGTTCTTTCTGTGATTCTGCCTCTAAAAGCCTACCACATAAATATTCCACTTACAAAAAAAAAAAATCCACTTACAAAATTAAAATTGCTGCAAAACTAGTTACAACAGAGCTGTTGTTATTAAGAAAATCTAACAAAACAATGCAAAAGAAATATATGGAGCATAGAGAGTGTTGTCAGGGTATTGTCATAACATTGTATGCTAACAGGTGTCTGCATTGTGGTGAACATAGCATAATAAAGGTGAATCACTGTGTTGTATATCTGAAACTAATGCAACAGTCTTTCAACCATATTTCAATTTGATTTTTAAGTCTAAAAGAAATACAGAATAATTTTTTTTTTAAGATTTTATTTATTGGGGGTGAGGGGCAGAGGGAGCAGTAGACTGAGCAGGGAGCCGGACGTGGGGCCTGAGCCTGGGATTCCTGGACTCCGGGATCATGACCTGAGCCAAAGGCAGAAGCTTAACCAACTGAGCCACCCAGATGCCCCTGAATAGTTTATTTTTTTTAATATTTATTTATTTTCAGGGAGAGCATGAATGGGAGGGGCAGAGAGGGACGGAGAGAGAATCTCAAGCAGACTCTACAATGAGCATCGAGCCTGACACAGGCTCTATTTCAGGACCCTAAGTTCATGACTTAGGCCAAAACCAAGAGCCATACACAATCAACTGCACCACCCAGGCACCCTGGCTTTTGAATAAACTATTAACTTTCTATTTTTCTGCTAGGCTGATGAAATTTGGCTTAAATTTATAGGGACACACCTGGGTGGCTCAGTCGCTAGAGTGCACAACTCTTAATCTTAGGGTTTACTGCCCCGTGTTGGGCATGAAGCCTCCTTTATTTAAAAAAAAAAACTGTAATGAAATTTGCTTCTTTGCCACTCATGGTAAGTGAGACATTGGGACCAGTGGGTTTCAAAGTGTCTGTTCTATGTTAACTGCTTTGTCTTTTTTTTTTTCTTTTAAGATTTTATTTCTTTGTCAGAGGGATAGAGAGAGCACAAGCAGGGGGAACAACAGGCAGAGGGAGAAACAGGCTCCCTGCTGAAGAAGGAGCCTGATGCAGGACTTGATCCCAGAATCCTGGGATCCTGACCTGAGCTAAAGACAGATGCTTAACCAGCTGAGTCACCCAGGCGCCCCTGCTTTAGTCTTTTTAATTCAGAAGAATTAAATATGTGATACCCAGACTACTACAGTCCCCAAGTGGATTATGTTGTTTAATTACATCTTCAGGGAACATGGCTATGGGTACTAAGTAATGTTATAAGTTCGTGAAGCTTTCAGACATCAGGTAGTTTAAAAAGGCAGAAAACCAAATGACTTCTAGCACACCTTGCCAACTGTTCATAATTTTCCAAAGATATCATCCTTAGTAGCTACTAAAAACTGTAGCAGTTACGGAGCTTGCTTTTCAAATGAATTAATTACTGCTTGAGAAGAATACACTCAGTCCTTGTCTCCCATCCAAAACAATAATTTAAAATAACAGACATTTACAAAACCATAAAGAAAAGGTGATGGCAATAACGTTTTTTAAATGTATTTATTTGACAGAGAGAGAGATCACTAGTAGGCAGAGAGGCAGGCAGAGAGGAGCAAACAGGCTCCCTGCTGAGCAGAGAACCTGACACAGGGCTCAATCCCAGGACCCTGAGATCATGACCTGAGCCAAAGGCAGAGGCTTAACCCAATGAGCCACCCAGGCGCCCCATCATTTTTGTTTTGAATACCTTTTATATATATACAATTTTTGTCCATTCTTCCATTTCCTTATTTGTTTGCAACAGTATTATTGAGATAAAAATCACATACTATACAGTTTACCTACTCAAAGTTTAGTTTTTAGTATATTCACTGATGTGCAACCGTCACCACAGTAAATTTTAGAACATTTTCATCTCTTCAAAAAGAAACCCTGTGGTGGGGGGAAACAAAAGCAAGTGTCCATCAGTAGATTAGTGGATAAACAAAATGTGAGGTGCACATACTATGGAATATTATTCAGCCTTAAAAGGAAGGAAATTCAGACATGCTGCATCATGGATGAATCGTAAAGACATTATGGTATATGAAATAGCCAGTTACAAAAATACAAGTATTATATGATTCCACTTATATGAGGTACCTAGTAGTTATATTCATAGATACAAAGTAGAATGGTGGTTGCCATGGGCTGGGGAAAGAAGGAGTGGGGAACTGGTATTTACTGGGTACAGTTTCAGTTTGGCAAGATGAAGAACAGTTCTGGAGATGGGTGGTGGTAATGATTGTACAATAATGTGAATATACTTAACAGCACTGACCTATATACACTTAAAAATGGTAAATTGTAAGTTATGTGTATTTGACCACAATTAAATGTTTTAATGTGAATATACTGATGAAAATAAAAAGAAAGAAACTGTACTCTTTAGCTTTCACCGTCTGATACTGTCACCGCCATCATTTCCCAATCACTAATCTTTCTGTCTCCATAGATCTCCATTACAGACATTTCATATGAATGGAATCATAGGAAGTCCTTTATGATGAGCTGCTTTCACACAGCATAGTGTTTTTAAGGTTCTTCTATGTTATCAGAATCAGTAGTTCACTACTTTTATATATTCCATTGTATGGATCTACCACGTTGTGCTTAACCATTTGTTAACCGAAGGACATTTGGGTTGGTTCCACACCAGCTGCTATAAACATTAGTTTGTAAGTTTTTGTGTGGGCATATGTTTTCATATCTTTGGGGTATATACCTAGGAATGGAATCACTGGATCACATGGTGACTCTGTTTAATCATTTGAGGAACTGCCAGACTTTCCCAAAGCAACCACACCATTTTAAATTCCCTTAAATAATGCATGAGTGATTTAATTTCTCCACATCCTTGCCAATACTTGTTAATTATTTGACTTGTTTATTATAGCCATTCTAGGAATGTCTCATTGTGCTTTTGATATTGATTCCCCTGATGACTAAGATATTGAATATCTCTTTATGCGCTCATTAGCCGTTTGTATATCTTCCTTGGGAAATGTCTGTTCAGTTCCTTTGCCCAATATAATTGGGTTATGTGTCTTTTTATTATTGAATTGTATGAGTTCTCCCTGTATTCTGATAAAAGTCCCTTAACAGATGTATTACTTAGAAATATTTTCTCCCATTTAGTGGGTTGTCTTTTCACTATATTGATGTAGTCCTTTCGAGTACAAAGTATTTAACTTTGATGAAGTTATCTATTTTTCTATTATTGCTCATTCTTTTGGTGTCATATCAAATAATTACCAATTCTAAGACCACAGATTCATAGTCTATATTTCTAAAAATTTTATAGTTTTAGCTCTGACATTTAAATCTTCGATCCATTTTTAGTTAATTTTTTTTTAAGATTTTATTTATTTATTTGACAGAGATTACAGGTAGGCTGAGAGGCAGGCAGAGAGAGATGAAGGGAAGCAGGCTCTCTGCTGAGCAGAGAGCCCGATGCGGGGCTCAATCCCAGGACCCTGGGATCATGACCTGAGCCGAAGGCAGAGGCTTTAACCCACTGAGCCACCCAGGCGCCCCTAGTTAATTTTTTTATATGGTATGAAACTAGACCTAACTACAGTCTTTTGCACATGGCTGTCTAGTTTCCCCGGCACCATTTGCTGAAAAGACTGTTCTCCCATTGAATGGTCTTGGCACCCTTACCAAAAGTCAGATGATCAGGGTGCCTGGGTGGCTCAGGCAGTCACGTGTCTGCCTTTGGTTCTGGTCATGATCCTGGGGTCCTGGGATCCAGCCCAACGCTGGGCTCCGTGTTCAGCAGGAAGTCTTCTTGTCCCTCTCTCTCCACACCTACCCCCCACTTTGTGCTGTCTTGCACGAATGCTCTCTCAAATAAATAAACTCTTAAAAAAAAAATGTCAGATGATGATAGATGTCTGGGTTTATTTCTGGATACTCTTCTCTTGCTCGGTATGTCTGTCCTGTGCCAGTGCCACACCGTATTGACGAAGTTTGAAAGTGGGATATGTGAGTCCTCCCAACTTTGATTTTTATCAAGATTGTTTTGGCTATCCTGTGTCTTTTGCAATTTTATATGAATTTTATAATCAACTTGTCAATTTTCACAAAGAAGTCAGCTGGCATTCTGGTGGGGATTGCATTGAATCTGTAGATTAATGTGGAATATTGGAATCTTAACTCTGTCAAGTCTTCCATTCCATGAAGATTTCCAATTATTTAGATCTTTTATTTCAACAATGTTCCTGAGTTTTCAGAGTTAATTTTGTGTTTCTTTTCTTAAATTTATACCTGAAGTACTTCATTTTTTAATGATACTGTATTGGAATTGCTTTAATTTTATTTTGATAAGTCATTGGAAATGTATAGAAATACAATTTATTTTGTATTTGGATTTTTTAGGTTTTTCCATATATAAAATCATGTCATCTGTGAAGATAATAGTTTTGCTTCTTCTTTTTCAATCTGGATGCCTTTTATTTTCTTGCCTAATTTCTCTGTCTAGAACTTCAGTACAATATGCAGTACAGTAATGAAAGCAGACATCCTTGTTTATGATTTTAGCAGGAGAGCACCCATTCTTGCACCTTAAGTATGATATTAGCTGTGGATTTTTTATAGAAACTCTAAGTCAAATTGAGAAAATTCTATTCTATTCTAGTTTGTTGAATATTTAGTATGGAAGAGTATTAAATTTTGTCAAATATATTTTCAGCACCTATTGAGATGATCTTGTGGTTTTTGTATTTTAGTCTGTTGATAGGATATATTACATTAATAGATTTTCAGATACTAAATGGCCCTGGCATTCCTGGGATAAATCCTACTCTGTCTTGGTATATAATTATTTTCATGTGTTGCTGGGTTCACGTGCTAGTTTAGTTTACTAAGGATTTTTTCATCTATATTCACAGGAAATATCGGTCTATTGTTTTCTTGTGATACTTCTGTTTGATTTTAGTATTGGGGTAATACTAGCCTCATAGAAGGGTTGGGAAATGTTCTCTTCTATTTTTTAGAAGATTTTATGAGGAAGTATTAATTCAATTAATTGTTCAATTGCTCAATTGTATTAAATGTTCAATAGAATTCACTGTTGAAGGCTTCTGTGCAAGAGCTTTTGTATTTATAGGTTGTTTTTTGATTACTACTTCAGTCTCTTGGTTTGTTTTAGGTCTATTCGGATTATATCTCCTTGATTCCATTTTGGTAGTTATGTATTTCTAGGAATTTGATCTAATCTATTGGTGTACAGTTTTTCATAGTGTTCCTTTATTATGCTTTTTATTTCTATATAGTCAGTAGAAATCTCCCTTTTTTGTATCTGATTCTAATAGTTTGAGTTTTCTCTTTTTTTCCTTGGTCAGTCTTACAAAAAGTTTGTCAGTTTTATTGGTCTTTTCAGTGACCCTTATTTGGGATTTGGTTTTTTACCTGTTTTTCTTTTCTGCATTTTATTTCCATTGCAATCTTTATTATTTACTTTCTTTCACTTGCTTTAGGTTTGGTTTGCTCTTCCCGTTTCCCCTCATGTCTTAAGATGAAAATGTAGGTTATTGCTTTGAGATCATTCTTCTTCCTTCAAATAGGCATTTACAGCTATGGGTTTCCCTCTATCTTCAATGTCATTCATCTCAAAGTATTTTCTTTTTTTTTTTTCTTTTTAATTTCTTTATTTGTTTATTTACAGCATAACAGTGTTCATTGTTTTGGCATCACACCCAGTGCTCCATACAGTATGTGCCCTCCCTATTACCCACCACCTGGTTCCTCAACCTCCCACCCCTCCCTCCCGCCCCTTCAAAACCCTCTGGTTGTTTTTCAGAGTCCATAGTCTCTCATGGTTCATCTCCCCTTCCAGTTTCCCTCAACTCCCTCTCCTCTCCATCTCCCCATGTCCTCCATGTTATTTGTTATGCTCCACAAATAAGTGAGACCATATGATACTTGACTCTCTCTGCTTGACTTATTTCGCTCAGCATAATTTCTTCCAGTCCTGTCCATGTTGCTACAAAAGTTGGGTATTCATCCTTTCTAATGGAGGCATAATACTCCATTGTGTATATGTACCACATCTTCCTTATCCATTCATCCATTGAAGGGCATCTTGGTTCTTTCCACAGTTTGGCGACCGTAGCCATTGCTGCAATAAACATTGGGGTACAGATGGCCCTTCTTTTCACTACATCTGTATCTTTGGGGTAAATACCCAGCAGTGCAATTGCAGGGTCATAGGGAAGCTCTATTCTTAATTTCTTCAGGAGTCTCCACACTTCTCCAAAGTGGCTGCACTAACTTGCAATCCCACCAACAGTGTAAGAGGGTTCCCCTTTCTCCACATCCTCTCCAACACACGTTGTTTCCTGTCTTGCTAATTTGGGCCATTCTAACTGGTGTCAGGTGGTATCTCAATGTTGTTTTAATTTGAATCTCCCTGATGGCTAGTGATGATGAACATTTTTTCATGTGTCTGATAGCCATTTGTATGTCTTCATTGGAGAAGTGTCTGTTCATATCTTCTGCCCATTTTTCGATATGATTATCCGTTTTGTGTGTGTTGAGTTTGAGAAGTTCTTTATAGATCCTGGATATCAACCTTTTGTCTGTACTGTCATTTGCAAATATCTTCTCCCATTCCGTGGGTTGCCTTTTTGTTTTGTTGACTGTTTCCTTTGCTGTGCAGAAACTTTTGATCTTGATGAAGTCCCAAAAGTTCATTTTTGCTTTTGTTTCCTTGGCCTTTGGAGACATATCTTGAAAGAAGTTGCTGTGGCTGATATCGAAGAGGTTACTGCCTATGTTCTCCTCTAGGATTCTGATGGATTCCTGTCTCACGTTGAGGTCTTTTATCCATTTCAAGTTTATCTTTGTGTACGGTGTAAGAGAATGGTCAAGTTTCATTCTTCTACATATCGCTGTCCAGTTTTCCCAGCACCATTTATTGAAGAGACTGTCTTTTTTCCATTGAATATTTTTTCCTGTTTTGTCGAAGATTATTTCACCATAGAGTTGAGGGTCCATATCTGGGCTCTCCACTCTATTCCACTGGTCTATGTGTCTGTTTTTATGCCAGTACCACGCTGCCTTGGTGATCACAGCTTTGTAGTAAAACTTGAAATCGGGTAACGTGATGCCGCCAGTTTTGTTTTTGTTTTTCAACATTTCCTTAGCAATTCGGGGTCTCTTCTGGCTCCATACAAATTTTAGGATTATTTGCTCCAGCTCTTTGAAAAATATCGGTGGAATTTTGATCGGAATGGCATTAAAAGTATAGATTGCTCTAGGCAGTGTAGACATTTTAACAATGTTTATTCTTCCAATCCAAGAGCATGGAACAGTCTTCCATCTTTTTGTGTCTTCTTCAATTTCTTTCATGAGTGTTCTGTAGTTCCTCGAGTACAGGTCCTTTACTTCTTTGGTTAGGTTTATGCCCAGGTATCTTATGGTTCTTGGTGCTATAGTAAATGGAATCGATTCTCTAATTTCCCTTTCTGTATTTTCATTGTTGGTGTATAAGAAAGCCACTGATTTCTGTACATTGACTTTGTATCCTGCCACGTTACTGAATTGCTGTATGAGTTCTAGTAGTTTGGGGGTGGAGTCTTTGGGGTTTTCCATATAAAGAATCATGTCATCTGCGAAGAGAGAGAGTTTGACTTCTTCCTTGCCAATTTGGATACCTTTTATTTCTCTTTGTTGTCTGATTGCCGTTGCTAGAACTTCTAATACTATGTTGAACAAGAGTGGTGAGAGTGGGCATCCTTGTCGTGTTCCTGATCTCAACGGGAAGGCTGCAAGCTTTTTCCCATTGAAGATGATATTTGCTGTGGGTCTTTCATAGATAGATTTTATGAAGTTCAGGAATGTTCCCTCTATCCCTATACTTTGAAGCGTTTTCATCAGGAACGGATGCTGGATTTTGTCAAATGCTTTTTCTGCATCAATTGAGAGGACCATGTGGTTCTTCTCTCTTCTCTTATTGATGTGTTCTATCACACTGATTGATTTGCGAATGTTGAACCAACCTTGCAACCCAGGGATGAATCCCACCTGGTCATGGTGGATAATCTTTTGAATGTGCTGCTGGATCCTGTTTGCTAGGATCTTGTTGAGAATCTTTGCATCCATATTCATCAGTGATATTGGTCTGAAATTCTCCTTTTTGGTAGGGTCTTTGCCTGGTTTGGGGATCAGGGTAATGCTGGCTTCATAAAAAGAGTCTGGAAGTTTTCCTTCTGCTTCAATTTTTTGGAACAGCTTCAGGAGAATTGGTGTTATTTCTTCTTTGAAAGTTTGGTAGAATTCCCCAGGGAATCCGTCAGGTCCTGGGCTCTTGTTTTTTGGGAGGTTTTTGATCACTGCTTCAATCTCATTACTAGATATCGGTCTATTCAGGTTGTCAATTTCTTCCTGGTTCAATTTTGGGAGTTTGTAGCTTTCCAGGAATGCATCCATTTCATCTAGGTTGCTTAGCTTATTGGCATATAACTGTTGGTAATAATTTCTGATGATTGTTTCTATTTCCTTGGTGTTAGTTGTGATCTCTCCCTTTTCATTCATAATTTTATTAATTTGGGCTTTCTCTCTTTTCTTTTGGATTAGTGTGGCCAATGGTTTATCGATCTTATTGATTCTTTCAAAAAACCAGCTTCTAGTTTCATTGATACGTTCTACTGTATCTCTGGTTTCTACCTCATTGATCTCTGCTCTAATCTTGATTATTTCCCTTCTTGCATGTGGAGTTGGTTTGATTCGTTGTTGATTCTCCAGTTCTTTAAGGTGTAGAGACAGCTGGTGTGTTCTGGATTTTTCAATGTTTTTGAGGGAGGCTTGGATGGCTATGTATTTCCCCCTTAGAACCGCCTTTGCTGTATCCCATAGGTTTTGGACCGAAGTGTCTTCATTCTCATTGGTTTCCATGAATTGTTTAAGTTCATCTTTGATCTCCTGGTTGATCCAAGCATTCTTAAGCAAGGTGGTCTTTAGCTTCCATGTGTTTGAGTTCCTTCTGAACTTTTCCTTGTGATTGAGTTCCAGTTTCAAAGCATTGTGATCTGAGAATATGCAGGGAATAATGTCAGTCTTTTGGTATCGGTTGAGTCCTGTTTTGTGACCCAGTATATGGTCTATTCTGGAGAAGGTTCCATGTACACTTGAGAAGAATGAGTATTCTGTTGTTTTCGGGTGGAATGTTCTGTATACGTCGATGAGGTCCATCTGGTCCAATGTTTCATTCAATGCTCTTATTTCTTTATTAATTTTCTGCTTCGGTGATCTGTCTATTTCTGAGAGAGGCGTATTAAGATCTCCTACTATTATTGTATTCATATCAATATGACTCTTTATCTTGATTAATAGTTTTCTTATGTAATTGGGTGCTCCCATATTGGGGGCATAGATATTCACAATTGTTAGATCATCTTGGCAGATAGTCCCTTTAAGAATTATGTAGTGTCCTTCTGTATCTCTGACTACAGTCTTTAGTTTAAAATCTAATTTATCTGATATGAGAATCGCTACTCCGGCCTTCTTTTGAGGCCCATTGGCATGAAAGATGCTTCTCCATCCCTTCACTTTCAGTCTGGGTGTATCCTTAGGTTCAAAATGGGTCTCTTGTAGACAACATATGGATGGGTCCTGTCGTTTTATCCAATCTGCAACCCTGTGTCGTTTTATGGGCGCATTTAGGCCATTCACATTGAGAGTGATTATTGAGAGAGAGGTTTTTATTGACATCATGTTGCTTTTGAAGTCTTTCTGTCTGTAGATTGTTTCTATATTTCTGTTCAATGATGTTCTTAGGATTTTTTCTCTTTTATAGGACCCCCCTTAATATTTCCTGCAGTGTCGGCTTGGTGGTTGCATAGTCTTTTAAGCCTTGCCGGTCTTGGAAACTCTTTATCTCTCCATCCATTTTAAATGTCAGTCTTGCTGGATAGAGTATTCTTGGTTGCATGTTCTTCTCATTTAGTACTCTGAATATATTTTGCCAGCCCTTCCTGGCTTGCCAGGTCTCTGTGGAAAGGTCTGACGTTATTCTAATGGGCTTTCCTCTGTATGTAAGGAGCTTTTTTGTCCTAGCTGCTTTTAGGAGGGTCTCTCTTGAAACATAATTCCTCATTCTAACTATAAGGTGTCGTGAGGACTTTCGAGAATTTAAAATCTTGGGAGGAAATCTCTCTGCCTCTAGTACATGAATGTTGTTTCCATTCGTGAGATTGGGAAAATTTTCATAGACAACTTCTTCCACTATATCTTCTAGACTTCTTTCTTTTTCTTCCCCTTCAGGGATTCCAATAATTCTGACGTTGGAACGTTTCATGGCATCGTTTATTTCCCTGATTCTGTTTTCGTGGCTTCTGAGCTGTTTGTTCCAGGCTTCCTCCTGATCCTTTCTATCTGTTTGTCCTCCAGATCACTAATTCTATCTTCTGTCTCAGTTACCCTAGCTTTTAGAGAATTTAGATTAGATTGGAACTCATTGAGAGCATTTTGAACATCATCCCTGGTGGCTTTCAGTTCTGCCCTAACATTGTGAACATCATCCCTGGTGGCTTTCAGTTCTGCCCTAATCAATTCTGTTTGGTCATCCATGGCTTTCTCCAACCTAGCTATTGCCTGGATAATTGTAAGTCTGAATTCCTTTTCTGACATGTTGTCTATGTCGATAGCCATTAGCTCTGTTGCAGAAGGCCCATCCTCTGTATTTTTCTTCTGTTGGGTATTCCTCCTCCTAGTCATTTTGGAAAGAGATGACTGAACAGATGCAGCTGGACTTATTGATTGTGGTGCAGTCAATGTGCACCCTGGAACGCTTCTGTGCAATCAGGATTCCCCACCCAAATGAGAGAAAAACGAGAAGAAAAAGAAATAGAGAAGAAGAAAGAAAAAAAAAGGGGAAAGAAAAAAAGGAAAAAAAAAAAAAGAGAGAGAGAGCTAGGAAAAAAAGGGAAGATAAAAGAGAAGGCTCAGCCCAAATGGGCCACAAGGTAAGATTTATGAAGTATACAAACAAAAACAGACAAACAAAAAGACTGATAAAAGTATATGACAAGAGAAAAAAAAAATATATATATAAGCAAAAATAAGGGAAGAAGCTCATCAGAAAGAACCCCAAGTATAAGATTTATATATTATCAGGACAAACACAAATTCACAGAAACACTGACAGAAGGAAAAATTGGGAGAGTGGTTATAAATTCTTAGTGTGGGTGAGGAAGGTTATTTTGATTCTTCCTGAAGGTATCTTGATGTTTTTGTTAAGGGACTCAACTTTCCTAAGTTACAGGGGGATTAGAAACTGGTTTGCCTATAGGGGTCGCATTGATTGGGGAAAGGGGATTACCTTGATGTTTAACTCTATATGAATAGTAGAAAATAAAAATTAAAAAAGAATAAACTAGACTAAACTAAGTTAAAATTAAAAAAGAATTAAAAAAATAGAAAAGCAAAAGAAAAACACAGGTGTATGTATCAAAAAGTTCAGGTTAGAAGGTTATTAAAGAATTTGATGTACTGGACATCTCAGTGTGGTGGTAAATAGGTTAAAAAATTATCTGTATCTATAAAAAAAAAAGAACCAGAATATTGGTAAAGAGTTAAAAATAAAAGTTGTATTTATGAAGTAGTGGTGGTTGTTCTCTTGTAGTCTTTCTTTTTTTTTTCTTCCTGGTTGGTTTTCTGGGGGAGGGGCCTGCCACGTGGGTTTTCAGACAATGATGTTCCCTGAGTTAGGTCCTCCCGTTCCCCTCAAGGGGGTGAGCTCTGAGGAAACTGTTTTTTTCAGCCTTTTGTTCTCTGGGGGTTTTTATGTTCTTTCGTCTGCTTTCTCTCGCCTTGACAGCTTTTGATGGTTTTTGGAGGTTTAGAGGAGAGCAAACTGCACCCCGACCTCCCTCTTAGAGAGAAGCCCCAGAATGTTTTGGAAAAGCTGCTGGCTGAGTCGGTTCTGAGTCACTGTCCCTGGGGATGCAGGAGCTCCTCGTTGTACCCAAAACCAGGGCAGCGGTGGCTGTCTAGGCAGCTCCAGACCGCCAGAGAGGTTCGGAGCAGAGATCGCGCACTGAGATTTTCCCGCTGTCCCGGGCTGGGAATGTCTGTTTTTTCCGGCTGCCAGAGCTCCAGGCTAGCGCCTATGAGCACGTATCCCAAGGGAGGGTGTGGGACGCACGTGTTTCAGGATTGCCGTCTGGCCAGGCTCCCAGCCCCTCACGGGAGCCAGACCCCACTCGTTCTCGGGCGCGCTGGCGTTCAGGCGCACTGGCGGCTCAGGGACAGAGACCTGATTTCTCTGCCGCACTCTCTCTGGCTCAGCGCCAGGGGAGGCTGTCCTGGGTCCGGGCACTTAGGTCCCTGACCCTAACCGCCCAGGTTCCCACTATTACCCCCCGCGATCCTTTGCTGTTTGTTTTTTGAGTGCTTTCAACTAGACTCCAAGTTAATGCTGGTCCCCAGACGCAGAGCACTCTTGTGTTGGGGTATTACTTTCCAATCGGTCACCTCTGGTGGCTCCCTCCCCCTTTTGTTTATCTTCCGATATCAGTCCGAGGCTCCCAGTCTGCTTTACCTGCCACTGGCGTCTTCTGCTCCTGTAGAGATCCAGACGTGTATAATTCTGATCTCAGGCTGATTTCATGGGTGGTCGGAGTTCTTTGGTAGGTAATCAGCTCACTTTAGGGTACAGGTTGAAATGGTGCCTCCTCCTACTTCCCCGCCATCTTGACCCCCCTCTCAAAGTATTTTCTAATTACCCTTTTGATTTCTTCTTTGACCCATTGGTTATGTAGGGTTATGTTGTTTAATTTTTACTTATTCGTGTCCCCAGTCTTTTCCTATTGATTTCTAACCTCATTCTATTGTGGTTGGAGAACATACTTTGTATTGTTTCTCTCTTTTTAAATTTATTGAGGTTTGTTTCATTGCCTAGCATATGGTGTGTCCTGCAGAATGTTCCATGTGCACTTTAAAATTATTGTGTATTCTGTTGTCCTTGGATAGAGGATTCTGTAGATGTCTTCTAAGTCTGGTTGGTTTAGTGTTGTCCAAGTCTTTATTTCTTTATTAATTTTCTGTGTTACTATTTTATCCATTACTGAAAGTGGACCATTGCATTCTTCACCTGTTACTATGGATTGTCTATTTCTTCCTCCACTGTCAATGTTCGCTTCATATATTTTGGTGCTCTTTATTAGGGGCTGATATGTTTATAACTGTTACATTGTCTGACTTTACTTTTCATTATGAAATGCTTTATCTCTCAAGATGTCTTTTGTTTTTTGGTTTCTTTGTTTTTTTTTAAAGATTTATTTATTTGACAGATAGAGATTACAAGTAGGCAGAGAGGCAGGCAGAAAGAGAGAGAGGAGGAAGCAGGCTCCCCGCTAAGCAGAGAGCCCGATGCGGGGCTCGATCCCAGGACCCTGGGATCATGACCCGAGCCAAAGGCAGAGGCTTTAACCCGCTGAGCCACCCAGGCGCCCCAAGATGTCTTTTGTTTTAAAGTCTATCTTATCTGAGCCTGAGTGGCTCAGATGGTTAGGCGTCTGCCTTCAGCTTAGGTCATGATATCAGGTTCCTGGGATCACGCCCCATGTCAGCCTCCCTGCTCAGCAGGAGTCTGCTTCTCTATCCCAACTCCTGCTCTCTCTCTCTTTCACTCACTCTCTCAAATAAATAAATATAATCTTTAAAAAAGATAATAAAGTCTATCTTATCTGATATTAATATATAATCACTTAAGCTTTCTCATGGTCATTGTGTGATATATATTTTTCCATCCTTTTATTCCTGTGTGTCTCCTATAGTGTATAATCATTTTTTTCTTATGACAGTCTCTGTATTTTGACTGAATTGCTTAATCTATTTATATTTAATGTTATTGATGTAGTTAGCTCATGTCTACCATTTTGCTTTCTCTTTCTCATGTGTTTGTTTCTTCATTTCTACTTTTCCTGTTTTCATTTGCATTAAATGAATATTTTATAATGTAACATTTTCTTTACTAATATTTTTTACTTTTTTTGAATATTTTTTAGTGATTTTTCTAGGATTTACCATATACATCTTAACATATCCAAATCAGCTTCTTATTTATACTAGTTTAATTGTAGCATCATACAGAAAAAAGTACCTGTTATAATTATCACCTTAACATCTATAGGCATTTCCTTGTCCCACTATAGCTTTGCTCCACCTATTTCCATTGTGCTATTATTGACAAATATATTACATTTCTATATCCTGTGTGTCCAACATTACATTATATATATATTCTTTTATACAGTTTATCTATAAATCAGTTAGAAGAAAGGAAGTAGGGGCACCTGGGTGGCTCAGTGGATTAAAGCCTCTGCCTTCACCTCAGGTCATGATCCTAGGTCCTGGGATCAAGCCCCACATCGGGCTCTCTGCTCGGCAGGAAGCCTGCTTCCTCCTCTCTCTCTGCCTGCCTCTCTGCCTACTTGTGATCTGTGTCTGTCAAATAAATAAATAAAATCTTTTTAAAAATAAATAAAATTTTTTAAAAAGAAGAAAGGAAGTAAAATATGCATTTCTCCTATCTTGTACAATCACATTTACTGTATTGGTTGTGTCCATCCTTGTAGACTGCCATAACAAAATACCATAGACTGCTTGACTTAAAAACAAAAACATATTTTTTCACTGTTCTTGAGACTGGAAGTCCAAGATTGAATAAAGTACCAACAGGGTTGGTGTTCGACAAGGACTCTCCCCTTGGGCTGTCAGCAGCTACCTTCTTGCTTTGTGCTCACATAACCTTTCCTCAGTATGTACAAGCAGAGAGAGTGAAAAATTCTGTAATGTCTCTTAAAAGAGTACTAAGTCCGTTGGACCAGGGCCACATGACCTCATCTAACTCTAATTACTTCTCAAAGGCCCCACCTCCCAATACCATCACATTAGAATTAGGGCTTCAACAAAAGAATGTGGGGAAAGCAAACATTCAGTCCATGACCCCAATACTGTTTATCATTTTATGTATATTCTAATTAGTATTTACTATAAGGTAAATATTTTTATTTAGTTGGGGAAGTTTATTTTACCTCTCATTTTTGAAAGAATAGCTTTGCTGGATATAGGAATCTTGGTTGATAGTTTTTTTCTCTTTGACCACTCTGAATGTGTTATCCTACTGTCTTCTTACCTTCTGGAATCCCATCTGCTGAAAAGTCAGCTATTAATCTTAGTGGGATTCCATTGTAAGTAACCAGTAATTTTTTTCCTTACTATTTGTCTTTGATTTTCATCATTTTTATTATGGTGTCTCTTCAGATCTTTTTGCATTTATCCTGTTTAGATTTCACTGAGGTTCCTGATGAGTAAGTCATTGTTTTTTAATAAATTTTGGATGTTTCCAGCCATTATTTCTTGGAATTTTTTCTCTTTCTCTTCTCTCTGATAATCCCATTATACATGTGTTGGTGTACTTAATGATGTCCCACATTTCTTTGAGGCTCCTTTTTCTCTCTGTTCTTTCTTCTCTTGGTTCTTCAGCTTGCATGATCTATCTGTCTCCAAGTTCACTTATTCTTTCTCTTGCCAGTTCACATCTATTGTTGAGCTCTTCTAGTGAATTTTTTATTTTATCTGTTTTTCAATGCCATAATTTCCATTTGGTTCTTTTTTATAATATCTGTGTCTTTATTAATATTCTCTGTTTGTTAATGTGATATTGTCACCATTTTTTCTTCCTTAAACATGGTTTCCTTGGTTCTATGAGCTTCTTTTGTAATGATTACTTGATGGTCTTTTTCTGATGAATGTGAAAAATCTGTTCTTTTTCACAGAAACTGTTTGTTCCCTTCTTTTATCTAATGTAGAAGTCATACTTTGCTATTTCTTTGCATGTCCTTTTTTTTTTTTTTTCAGTTACACATTTTAGATGATATATTGTAACAGCTTTGGGTGCTTGATGTTGTTTACATTTTTCATCTTTTCTTTTCTTTGTTTCTTTTTTTTTTTTTAAATCTAAAGTAGGCTCCATGCCCAGCATAGACCCCAGCAAAGGACTTGAGCTCACAACCCTAAGATCATGAGTCAGACATTTAACCAACTAAGCCACCTCGGCACCCCTGTTGTTTACTTTATTTGTTTAGTGACTTACTGGATCTGGATCATTTTAGTGAAGTCTCCTTAAACTTCCTCCCCACACTCCCTCACCTTCAAAGTTCTACCTGTGATGTTCCTCAAGGAAAGAAAGCTTTGGGTATTCTCATAGTCATTCTAGGATGACAGTGCTTTTAGTAGGACTCTGTTCCTTTCTCTCTTAGAACACCCAACTGTTGAAGTGCCTGGGTGGCTCAGTGGATTAGAGCCTCTGTCTTCAGCTCAGGTCATGATCCCAGGATTCTGGGATTGAGCCCTGCATCAGGCTCTCTGCTCAGCAGGGAGCCTGCTTGCCCCTCACCCCACCCCCCCACCCCCCGTCTGCCTCTCTGCCTACTTGTGATCTGTCAAATAAATAAAATCTTTAAAAAAAAAAAAAAGAACACCCAACTGTTAAACTCTACTACCTGCTAGCTGGTTGCTCTATTGTTTTTAAAAATGCCCTGGTGCATAAATTGCTCTACAAAGTAATCCTTTCAAAATCTGGCTCCTTTGAAGTTCAGGTTTCTGGGGTCAGTGTTTGATTTTTATTCTGACCTCGAGAAGACTCCTTCCAGCTGTTTTTTCACCTGATGCCCTCCTGTAAACTAGCAGGCCTACAGTTTAGCCTGAATCTCCCAGTTATCTTTATACAACCTCTACTGCTCTTGACCACACATGTAGACTTGAACTTCCCTTTCTGTTGCAACTGAAGATAGTTCTCTTGGGAGGAAATTAGGTCCTATCTGTTTTATGAGGTTTACTCCTCAGAAAAATCTCCAAGTGAGAGCTCTGGAGATGGAGATATGGACATCGTAGGCTTCTCTCAAAATCACACCCTATCTCCCCTATGAGTTGAATATTTGGTGGAGAGCTGCATGACATCACCTCTCCTGTCATGGAATCCTCAGTTAAGGAGCTGGAACAAGAGTGATCATGCCAGGGTCCAGACCTTGCTCAGCATGTCACACCCACAGTAGACCCTCCGCTCCACAAATGGAGGTTGAGGGAATAGGAGTTTCTATCTCCCGACACTACTCACTTTGGATTTAGCTTCAGCACAGGTACTTGAGGGCAGGATGAGAAAGGTGACATACCACTCCTCCTTGGAAGAAAGCCCTCCGTCTGGGTGCTGCAAGGAGAGGGAGCTCCGTATTTGGGGGGCTGCAGCTCTCTGGAGTAGTCTGTCCCTCACTAAACTGGGGTGTCAAGGGGGAGCAGTCTTGGTTCAAATACCAGACTAACCTTTCCTGCCAGATTTAGAATAGATGTTCTTAAGATGTTTCTTAATACTGGTCAGCCTTAGAACTATTTCCAGAGGCTTTAAGTGGTTGCTTTTTGATAGTTTCACCAGTTCCTCTAGGGAGCAGTTTAACAGAAACGTTGTCATGCCAGAAGTCAATTTCTAATAGGTGAAATATTGATTTAAACAATATGAAATGATACTATTCTGGCATCCCATCTTTTAAAATTATATTTAAAAGATTCAATGAAACTATTTGAAGAACAGGATCGTGTTCCTTAGCTTATCCCATTGGTGTATAAGAATTATCCTCAGCATCAATGGCAATATTATGGTGTCACTCTAAGAGCAGACTTAATAAGTAGCTAAATTACTGCCAGAAAGAACAGCTTAAGATCAACTATAATAAAGCTAAAATTATTGTTTGGCAGATGTTTTCTACCACTTCACTGAGTTACTAAAGTGATGTACCCAACAGGTCCAATAACGCAGCTTCTTAATGATATTGAGTTCATACTAATGGGTTGGTCAGAATATGGTCCTTCTCAAAATCATTCTCCCAAGAGTACCAGAGATATATTTATGGTTAATTGTGTTTGATTATAGCTACCCTTATAGTGCTCAAGCCAAAGACATCTTTTATATGAAATATTTTAGTGGACTTTTGGCTTTCATACCAGTAACTGAAGTATTCAAAGTTCATTTGTAAGGAAAATTAGCCCTTATTGCAGGGGCTTTCGCAGCCTACCTGTTTATTTAATGCGAAATAATCTTATCGTTTTCCACCCCAGTCCCTCAGTTTCCTAGTAAAATAGGAACTGTCTCTCATATCAGAAGACTGAATTCTTCTGTAATTAACTACATGTTTTAAATTCATCAAAGAATATAGTTACGATATGTCTGTAATAATAGTACCTACCAGAAGCTTAAATGCTTGCTACTTTTACCATCCCGGCAGAGTTTTATCCTCTGGATTCACCATTTTGTCTTAGCTGCTAAGAAACACAAATTCAGTGTTCAATGAAAGCAACAATTCTATCTCAGGTGGTCTTATCCCATCTTTGTTTTATTTGTGTTTTAAGTATTTTCTTTTCTCTCTTTTTAAGTCTATTGAGTTTTTAGAAATATGTGGAAAGACTTGGCCAAATAATTCAAAATACAGGTATAGGGAATAGGTAAGCTGTAAATGAGTATTTGTATAAATGTGAACATTTAACCAGAAAGCTAAGGAAAATTGGCCTTTTGCATTTAAGGGAAAACCTGAAATATTGTACAGTAAAATTTTTACCTGATATTTATTTTTATTCATTGAGCATATAGTTTGGCCAAATTCTAATTAGTTGAGAGTTTTATTTATGTTGTCCTAAATAGGTACCAGCATTACAAAAATAGATAGGCTAGAAATCACCTTGACTTGCAGAAATGTTATAAGGTAGAAAACTCGTATTTTCTTCTAGAGACAGCAAGCTCAGCTGTGTGGCTGACCCTTAAATGAATTGAAGGTTTATGTTGCATAGAATCAGTGTAACTGTCTCCAGATGGCCTTGCTCTGACATCTGCTGAGGAGTTCTGAAGGAGATTCAGATCATTCACTGGAATTAAATCCCTAAAGCAACATTTAAAAGTCAAACTTTCGGGCGCCTGGGTGGCTCAGTGGTTTAAGCTGCTGCCTTCGGCTCAGGTCATGATCTTAGGGTCCTGGGATCGAGTCCTGCATCGGGCTCTCTGCTTGGCAGGGAGCCTGCTTCCCTCTCACTCTCCCTGCCTGCCTCTCTGCCTACTTGTGATCTCTCTGCCTACTTGTCATCTCTCTCTGTCAAATAAATAAATAAAAAATCTTAAAAAAAAAAAAAAGTTTAAAAAAATAAAAATAAAAGTCAAACTTTCCAAGCAGTTTTCATTGGATATTTTTAGTATTTATTTTTTATACTTATAAAATGTACGCATGCTTTTTTGGAAAATAACAGTATAAATTGTCAAGAATCAGCTGTATTCCTACAACCCTAAGGTAACTGTTGTTGTCACATTCATATTTTTCTCCTTTTTCTTTTCATACAGTTTCATGTAGTTTTTTCTTTTCATATAAGTTGAGCGCCTGGGTGGCTCAGTCCATTGAGCATCGAGAATTGGTTTTGGCTCAGGTCATGAACTTGGAGTCATGGGATTGAGCCCCATGTTGGGCTCTGCGCTCAGCACAGAGTCTGCTTGTCCTCCCTCCCCAACTGTTCATCCCCCTGCTCACACTCTCCCTCTCTCTCTCACTCTCTCTCAAATAAATAAATAAATAAATTATTTTTAAAAAAACGAGGAAGAAGGAAACCATGCAGGTCTTTTTCATCTTTTTCACTTAATTGAATCATTTAGTAAGCAATCTGAATTTCTTTCTTGGCGTAAAGTCCTTAGAGGGGAATTAATAAGTTAAAAAATAGGTCTGTTTTTAAGGTTCTTCGTGTATTTTGACAAAAATCTTCCTTTGGTGGGATCGCAGCACCTCACCAGAAACCACCCCCGCAGCAAGCGAGCGAGCACCACGGCGTCAGGAAAATGGCAGACAGTTTTTCACTTAATGATGCTTTATCTGGGTCTGGAAACCCAAACCCTCAAGGATGGCCTGGTCAATGGGGAAACCAGCCTGCTGGAGCAGGGGGCTATCCAGCGGCCTCCTATCCTGGTGCCTACCCTGGACAAGCTCCTCCTGGCAGTTATCCTGGACAGGCCCCTCCTGGCGGCTACCCTGGACAGGCCCCTCCTGGCGGCTGTCCTGGACAGGCACCTCCAGGAGCCTACCCTGGCCCAACAGCTCCTGCTTATCCTGGACCACCTGCATCAGGAGCCCAGCCTGGCCAACCGAGTGGGCCCGGGGCCTACCCGCCTCCTGGACAGCCAAGTGCTCCTGGAGCCCAGCCCGCTGCTGGCGCCTTTGGCATCCCTGCTGGACCACTGATTGTACCTTATGACCTGCCCTTGCCCGGAGGAGTCATGCCTCGCATGCTGATAACAATTCTGGGCACAACGAAGCCCAATGCAAACAGATTTGCTTTAGATTTCAAGAGAGGGAATGACATTGCTTTCCACTTTAACCCACGCTTTGATGAGGACAACAAGAGAGTCATTGTTTGCAATACAAAGCTGGATAACATCTGGGGAAAGGAAGAAAGACAGGCGACTTTCCCATTCAAAAGTGGTAAACCATTCAAAATACAAGTGCTGGTTGAATCTGACCACTTCAAGGTTGTGGTCAATGATGCTCACTTGTGGCAGTACAATCATCGGATGAAAAATCTCCAGGAAATCAGCAAACTGGGAATTTCTGGTGACATAGATCTCACCAGTGCTTCACACGTTATGATATAATCTTAAAGGGGAAGATTTTAAAAAGAAGAAATTGAATATAAACCCTTACACATTGAAACTTCATGTTTCCTGATTGAAAATTTTCACTTTTATTCATTCATCCTTCTTGTAAATCTTCGATTTAACAAACATTCTAAGAGTTAAAAAAAAAAAAATCTTCCTTTGATTTACGATCCTTTTAGGTACTGACTTGCTGTCATGTTTCATAATAGAAACATACCTCATTTTAATTCAGTTCTTTCATCATTAATGAAGATGCACATTTTTGCATTTGACTTTTTGTATTTTGAATTATTTGGCCATGTCTTTCCTCATAATTTAGTAAGGTAAGGATTAATGGTGCATTGATTGATGAGAGAGCTGAAGTTCAAAGACATACTACAAGAAAGTGGACTTTGAACTTAAGCCCATGCTGCCTCCTGACACCAAAATCCATGGTGCTTTCCACTGTAACAAATATTAAATGTCAGAGCCATTAAAATAGATAGCAATGTAACATCACTTGAATTTGCAAGAATACCCAGAGAGTATATCTTAATAAGAATAAATTTCCACTCATAGTGTATCAAATAGATTACCATGATCTAATCAAAGAGACATTGGGAGTACTCCCTAAAAAGACTGTTTTAAGCATTCGTAAATGGTTATAGGACTTTTTTGTAAATTCTTCAGACTTTGGTAGACTGCAGTGGTTTTCTGATTTTAAAAATACATAATGTGTTTATCATTTCTTCCATCATGGGTTTGATCCAGAATACAGTAAGAATGCAAAAAACAAATGCCTAGAGGAAAGAGGAATTTTTACCTATGAATGATCATAGAACATTGTAGGAATAAGACGAACGTTACAGAAAACCCAGAAGAAGAAACCTTTTGGATATTTACGTCATTTATCCATTCTGCTGATCCTGGAGAGGCAGCTTTGCAGCAATTTAACTTGGCCGTACTATAGAATGGGAAGGGACAGCTCCTAAAAAATAGAGCGAAACAACTGGTGTAAATGTCAAGGCCAATTTTTGTTGCAATGAACTCAAAGCCTTTGAAAGTTGATATTATTAGTTTTAATTTACATTCATGGTTTTTAGGAAGTTTGGGACCAAATGGATTCATGGAATTGATGTTTTATTTTCCTGTTCAGTGGAAGTATATGAACTTCTTTAAGAACTGGGCCTGGTGTTTTGCTTTAAAAAGTCCCCTTTCTGCTTATACCCTGTCTCCTAAAGGAACATTTTTTGAAACTACTACAAACGGTTTTTCCTTTTTGATGTATTATAAATATTTGCATTTTTAAAGTGAGAGTGGTATTTAAAAAGCTGACTCTCTTGCTTTTCTTTTTTTATTTCTAACCTATTCTAGTTCTGCCTTTGTAAAAGACAAATTTGATGGTAATTGAAAATAGAGTGTTTAAGAAATTTAAGAGAGCTACTTATTGCCCGGTCCGTATCCCTTAAAGTGTCTTCATGTCTTTTGAAGGAGATCACTTGGTCTTGGAACTCAGTTTTGTAATTCATTTACTTAAGGGATAATCTAGGACTAGCAAACCAGTTTATACTAACTATATAAAACTAAAACCCACTAAAGTGGTGAAGTAGAATGGCAATTTGTAGTTTAGTAGTATGGGATATCTCACTCAGCTCAGTGACCTGAATATTATTCCTATTCTGGGTGGCTTCCTGTCATTCATGTGCCTCAGAACTTGGATAAGCCATTAGAAGGTGCTTAGTGACCAAGATCAGGGTGAGGGGTACTGCATGGCCCAAGGGGGTATGTATCCCAATTAGAGCCTAAAAACCCTTCCACCTTATAGTGGAACTTTCTGTTCTCCTAGTAGCAGCGTGTTTACAAACCATGTCTTGAGCTGTGTTACTTCCACAGCTTAGCTGAGACTCATAATGCATCCCAATCGTAATTTACATCAGTTTCAGGAAGTACTTTTTTTTTACATTTTGTCTTATAGTCCAGAATCACCTTTTGTGGCATCCTCTCTTTACATCCCTTTCTTTTTCCTTTTATTGAACCACAATGAGTTACTGCCACTAAGAAGCGCAATAAAACTTAATGAATTTTTAGTAATTGGAGAATTGTCAGCCCGATTTAGAGAAACATTTCTAGCTTTTTATTACAGAAATTCTTCAATGTACATAAAGTGCACTGAACCCCCATGTACCCGTAACTTCTACTGTTATTAACTAATGACCCATCTGTTTTCCTCTAAAAGCTCTACCTCATCCTCTTCCCATATGATTTTTAAATAAATTCAGATATTGTGGCATTTCATTTATGAGTATTTCTATATAGAAATCCCTAAAAAAGTTTTTTTAACCCACAAAACTATAACACTTGCGTATATTAAAAATTGTAGTAGTTAACTTCTTAGTTATATCAAATATCTAGTTGGCATTTTTATTTCTAGCTGCCCTACAAATATTGCTTATGTTTTTACACATTTGTATTTTTATGTGTCTTATAGTCTGGATTTTTTTTTTTTAAGATTTTATTGATCTATTTATTTATTTATTTGTCAAAGAGAGACACACACACACAGGGGCGGGAGGAGCAGTAGGCAAGAAGGAGAAGTAGGCTTCCTGTTTAGCAAGGAGCCCCATGTGGGATTCGATCCCAGGACCCTGGGATCATGACCTGAGCCAAAGTCAGATGCTTAACAACTGAGCCACCTAGGCACCCCTAAAATCTTTTTTTTTTTTTAAGGTGGTTAAACATTATTCTCTGAGTCTCATTGTTGTCAAACTGTATATTCTCTTTTCTAAAATATAGCTAAGTGAGATCCAAATAAATTACTTTTCCATTTTGTAAAGTTATTTTTCTTTTCTGAATAATTATTTGAATAATTAAAAAGTCATATTTAGAGTAATTTGTGAAGGACTAAGAGCAATGAAATTAGGAGTGGTGTTTCCTGATTTAAAAAAGAATCAGTATTACTGTCATAAACATAAGGAGATTTTTGTCCAGAAAGTAATTGTTTATAACTCATAGGGAATAGTGGTAGATTTTATTTTTACTCCTAACCACTTTGAAAAGTAATTTCATTTAAATAAATTTGTAGGATTTTTCATTCAGAGTCTTTACAGTCATCTCCATCTCACTGTGCTGTTTTTGTGTTTGTCTGATTTTTTCCCCTCTAGCTCATCAGTAGGTTACTTGCCACATCCAGGATCAGAACAAGTACAGTTTCCTCGAACTACTTCACCATGCAATTCCCAGCAGCTTCAAAGCCACCAGTGTGCAGGTATGAATATAATTGGAAAATAGGTAATGGTTTGTCCATTTGAGAAACTGAGTTCCTTAGTCATGTCTAGAACACGGTTTTCAACTTCTTTTGTGCTGAGATATACCCAAGGTATTTAGGGTGCCTTGCAAATTCAGAGCTAACAGTTCCCATCCGCTTCTTCCTATTCAACTGCTGTAACTCCCACACTGCTATCATGTTTCTCTTCTCAGATTCTCCTTCTTTCCCCACCTCATAAGCATTGATGTTCTCTGGAATCATCTCCTTATTTTTCATGCTCTTCCTAGCAGATGCATCCACCTTCTACGCTTCAACAACTGTTTTTTTGCCAGCACCTCTCAAATCTTCTTTTGGCTGAGAAGAGGCCAAATAGCCAACTGCCATCTGGGCATCCCTACCTGGTATTGTCAGAGGCACTTTAGATTTAATACTCCTCCCTCTACCCTCATCCCTCACCTCACCCTCTCTCTAGGGACCAAAAAGTTTGCAAAGTCATAATCACCATTCCTTCAGATCTCATGCCTTCCTTCTTTCTCCACTGCTGCCATTCTTGGTCACTCTTTTCACATCTTATTTGCAGCAGTCTCCTGAGTATTATGCTCATTCCATGCTTCCCCCACACCTAGCTTTTCTCCTTCCCAACACACACACACATACACACTGTTCAAGGGATACTTTCCTGAAACAAAAGTCTCTTTAATGTCATTCCTCTGAATCTAGAATGTGCATGGATTCTCCGTGTAAACTCCCTAGCAAGTAAGCCTCCTAATTATGCTTACATGTTCATGTCAAACAGAACTGTGTTTGACAAAGTACCATGCTTTTTCATGCCAAAGACACTTTTGTACCTCTTCCTCTGCCCGGAATGCCCATCCACTGTTACTTGCCAAAATCCTGCTCATCCTCAAGGTTTGACTCAAAAATCACCTCTTCTACAAAGGCTTTCCTAGTACTTAAAATAGAGTTGGTTGCTTCTTTTTTTGGTTTCCATGCTATCTTAAATAATCCTTTATCATGATACCATATTTTATTATAATGATTTCTTGACATATGTAAATTTCTGAGAAACAAAGAAACAGTAAATGATTATGAAATAAATGACTAATAGTGTACATTCAGCGTGGGCTTCTATCATTGAGCTGTCCCTAAGCAGTCAGCCCTCTGTGGTTTGCCTAGCCAGTCAGGCTGGATCTATTTCTAGCAAACTGCAAACCACCATTTTGGTTACCATTTTGATACAAACTATGGCCCTCAAGGCATTAAAATCCTACCTTACCTTACGCTGAAGGGGTGGGTGGCAGACAGCATACATGCCTAATACTAGTGGTGCTGTAGACTAGTACACGAGAGAAATAAGTCAGATAAGGAGTCAGATACAATAGTCTGCTTACCTCTGCCATACAAGTAACAAGTGTTTGTGCATGCATATGATCATAACAACTTTTTAAAGTTAGCCAAGGAAGTCTTTGCTGCCTTTTTCCGATGAGAACATGTAATTAAAGAGGTTAAATGATTTTCCCAGAGTTACAAGACATTTCAGAGTACTAAAATTGTGCTTTCTGATTCCCACATCCCAAACTTTTTCTTCTTTGTGTATTTAATGCCAGTTTTTAAATTAATTTATTTTTTAAACTAATCGCTTTTATAGATAACCGTGGACCTGTTATTTTTAGAATAAGATGTTTAGGCCTACAGAGTCCCATTTTAATGCCTTTTTAAACACACGCTTGTAGCATAAAGCTCTAGGGTTTAAATCTGGCTCACATATATGATATTAACGTTTTGTTCAGAAGTGTAAAATTATTGCCATTTTCTTAGTATTTAAAGATCTATCAGTTAGTTGTAAAGTATGCTGATAGTGGTGTCCCAACTCTGATTTCCAGCTGTGCCGCCTCCGCCCCCTGGTGGAGGGATGGTGATGATGCAGCTCAATGTACCAAACAATCCACAATCTCGCGCCCACTCACCCCCACAGTGGAAACAAAACAAGTATTACTGTGATCACCAGAGAGGGCAGAAGTGTGTGGAATTTAGCAATGTAGACAATATTGTTCAGGTAAGATGCTTCTTTTGTTTATTACAATTTTAACACTTTCAACATTTTAGTCACACATGATGGATCTTAGTAAAGAAGTTTGAACATTCTCTGTAGCCACACTATTTCTTTCAGTATGTAAATGTTATCTTCAACTTTTGCATATAAAAAAATAAATAATTTTTTAATATAAAAATTTTTAATATAAAAAATCAGAAGTTGTACTAGATCTATAATGTGGTAAAGAAAAGTAAGTAGTTTTCCTACATTTCCCATATGAACTATTAGTGCAACAAGAAGGTTGATGCAAAAATACTCTTTATTGTAGAAGAAATACAGTTAATAAATATAAAAGTAATGGTGGAATTTAAAAATCACCATTTTGGAATCTTACTAAAATAACGGATCCAAGAAAATCATCAGCACATGTCAGGAGCATTAGGAAAAGTTCTTTGGGAGAATTTAAAATGGATAAATTAGGCAGACAACACTTGAAGCAACTGATCAATTATAAGATCACTAAAAGTGGGTCAACCAAATATTATTTGCCTCCTAATGTAGTGTAGAAGGAAGTACATAGCATCACCTATAATGTACTCTTATAAAAAACACAGAGCCTGAATCTGACCAAGTCCCTAAGTCTAGCTATTAATTACAGAAAATACGGGGTGCGTGGGGGGGACAGCTTATACCATGGAATATTTTACTGGACAAATTGACCTCATTTCTCTTAAAAAAAAAAAGACATTTTGAAATGAAGGCTGAGGCACCTGCACTCCGGTGTTTATAGCAGCAATGTCCACAATAGCCAAACTATGGTAAAAGCCCAAATGTCCATCTGGGTAAATGCATAAAGAAGATGTGGTGTATATATACAATGGAATACAATGCAGCCATCAAAAAATGAAATCTTGCCATTTGCAATGACGTGGATGGAACTAGAGGGTATTATGCTAAGAGAAATAGATCAGAGAAAGACAGTTATCATGTGATCTTACTGATACGCAGAATATAAGAAACAAGACAGAGGATCATAGGGGAAGAGAGGCAAAAATGAAACAAGACCAAACCGTTTATAAGAGACTCTTAATCTCAGGAAACAAACTGAGGGGGGAAGGGAGGGGGGAAGAGGCATAAGGTGGCTGGGTGATGAATATTGGGGAGTGTGTATGTTACGGTGAACACTGTGTTGTGTAAGACTGATGAATCACAGACCTGTACCCCTGAAACAAATAATACATTATATGTTAATAGTTTTTAAAAATCTCATAAAAAAATGAATGCTGAGTCTTTCATAGATTAAAGTATACTCAGGAGTTATAATCAGATACAACCTGTGGATCTTCCTTTGATATTGAACACTCAAAAGACATTTTTCAGCATAGGGGGGATATTTAAATATGTTAATTTTGTTAGTATGAGAATCTTTTTTTTTTTTTAGAAAATAATAATTCCTGGGGCACCTGGGTGGCTCAGTAGGCTAGACGTCTGACTCTTGATCTCAGCTCAGGTCTTGTTCTCAAGGTCATATTTCAAGCCCCGCATTGGGCTCTACACTGGGTGTGGAGCCTACTTTAAAAAAAAAGTTCCATTAGGTAAAAATATTTTTAAAATATTTGTATATTAAACTATTTGCAAATGAAATGCTATAATACCTGAGATTTGCTCAAAACTCTCTAGGGGGAGCAAAGCAAGGGAAAACACGATCAAAGCTGCGTACTGGGTTCATGGAAGTTCATTACGTTCGTGTACATTGGGTGTAGAGATTACTGAGAAAAACTAAAATAAAATCCTGAAAGAAAATATTAATAAATAAATATTTTTAAAGATGAACTGAATAAAATCCACATGAAAAAATTACAGCAGAATAAAAAGAGCAAAGATCATTTATAGGCTACCTCACAAACTAAATGGCCAATGGCCATTAATCAGATGAAAATATAATAATATTTTTATGTATATTGGGAAAACTGAAGAAGACTAAAATTTGCATTGTTGGCGGAGATGTCCAATTACAAACCCTCCTGTACATTCTTGGTGGTACTGCAAATTGACAGAACTCTTCTTGGAGGCAGTTTAGTGACATTTTTGAAAATGTAGAATGCACATAGCAGTTCAACACCAAAACCATAAACGATCCAATTAAAAATTGGGCAGAAGACTTCAGTAGACATTTTTCCAAAGAAAACCTACAGATGGTCAACAGATACATAAAAGATGTTCAATATCACTCATCAGGGAAATGCAAATCAGAAGCACAATGAGATACCACCTTACACCTGTCCAAACGGCTACAATCAAAAAGACAAGAAATAGGGGCGCCTGGGTGGCTCAGTGGGTTAAGGCCTCTGCCTTCGGCTTAGGTCATGATCCCAGCGTCCTGAGATCAAGCCCCGCATCGAGCTCTCTGCTCTGCGGGGAGCCTGCTTCCCCCTCTCTCTGCCTGCCTCTCTGCCTACTTGTGATCTCTGTCTGTCGAATAAATAGGTATAATCTTTAAAAAAAAAAGACAAGAAATAGCAAGTATTGGCGAGGATGTGGAGGAAAATGTGGTGTGCTGGTGGTGGGAATGCAAACTGGTGCAGCCACTGAGAAAAACAGTATAGACTTTCCTCAAAAAATTAAAAATAGAAATACCATGAGATTAAATAATTCTTCTACTGGGTATTTACCCAAAGAAAATGGGAACACTAATTCAAAAAAATTTAAGTAGCCTTAAGTGTATTTCAACATTGTTTACAGTAGCCAAGATATGGAAGCAACCTAAGCGTACATTGACATACTAATGGATAAGGAAGATATGATATATAAACAATGGAATATATCAACCATAAAAAAGAGAGCTCGCCATTTGCAACAATGTGGATGGACCTAGAGAGTATTATACTAAGTGAAATAAGACTGAGAAAGACAAATACCATATGATTTCACTCATATGTGGAACCTAAAAAACAAAACAAATGCATAAACATTAAAACAAAATAAATAGAATTAAAAAAAAAAAAGCAGAGTCAGGCCTGTAAATACATAGAACAAACTGATGGTTGCCAGAGTGATGAGAGATGGGAAGGTGGAGAGGTGAATATAGTCAATGAGGGGGAGTGGGAGATACAGGAGATACATGCACGTGAAATGCTTAAGTCATGGGGATGAAACATTCAGCATAAGGAAGGTAGTCAGTGATAATTGTGATAGTACTGTATGATGACAGATGGTAGCTATATTTGTGGTGAGTATAGAATAATGTATAGAGAAGTTGAATCACTATGTTGTACACCTGAAACTAGTGTAAAGGTCAACTGTACTCAAATTTAAAAGGAAAATTTATGTAGAAGGTACATAAACCTTTGATCCACAAATTTACTTTTAGAACTTTGTCCAGTAAAAATTGTGGAACAAGCACACAGGAATATGTGTACTTGGATATTTCTTTCTTACCTGTTGGTGACCTTGAAAAACTAAAAATATCTTGATATTCAACAGTGGGATAAGTGATTAAATAAATTACTGTACCATATAGGAAAATATCTTAAGTGTATATAAGAAAAAGAATGAGATATACCTACTACCCAAATGGTATTTCTAAATACCATTCTCCACTTAAAGCAACCAGGACTTCTTAGTGAAATGACTGTTGCCAGGATTCATTCAGGGAAAAATACAAGGTGACTTTGGAACATGTTGCTGTGCCAGAAAGTAATAAAATACTTAAAGGGTGAGGGAGATGTGTCAAGAGACACAGGACCAGACTTGAATACTTTGGAAATAAAATAAGAAATGAATGATCACCCTTAAAATAAAATAGAATCCATGAGTCCATCCTGATACAAATGAATGAATGGGGAAAGAGTGAAGCTCCTTTACTATAAAATGTGAACTGTATATAATAGAAAGAATGATAGAATTAGAAAATCACCATCTGCAGACCACCAGGCAAGAATCATCACTGGAGGAGAGAGGATTCTAGGAAAATGGCAGAGTAGAAGCATCAGGAGTCTCTCTCTCCACCTGGAAATAATTGCGCTGGCAGAATCTGTCTGATATAACAGTTTTGGAGCCCTAGAATCTATTGAAGGCTTGCAACTGCCAGGAAAAAGCTTGGGTGATAAATTGTAATTAAATTCAGTCAAATTCGGCTTTTAGCCCAGTAATAGGTGCCTATCCTTACCTTCACCCCCTGACAGGCAACTGTGCACATTGTTACTAGAGCAGCCTACAGAAGCCGGTGTGGGCAAAAAAAGGACCCTGTCCTCCAAATACAAAGGCTTTGTGTTCTCATGATGGGTCTCAGCTTCTGATCACAGAGCTGTAGACGAAGGGGCAATAGCATTGTTGTTGCACCTCCCCACATCGTTGCACATCTCTCCCCTGACACTTCTAGGGGACTTAAAGGACCAGAGTCCTGTTTTCCCTCCCTTTGTTGTTCTCTTTGAGTCCATTTTGGGAGCCACACAGTAAGGACTGGGACATTCAAAAGCAAATCAATATATAGGGCACTTGCCCAGGAAAAGGCATAGGCCAAACCCTGAAAAGACCTCAAGGTTATACCTCAGGCCGATCTTTGGCACAGAGACAGCCTGCAACAGTCAATAAACAAAAACCGTAGCAGCAACAAAACAGAACAAACCCTGGGAAGGGGGAGAATCTGATTTCCAGTTACCACATGGTTAGATCCAAGTGTCCAGTTTTCAACAGAGAGTCAAGGCATACAAAGAAACAGGACAGTATGGCCCATTCAAGGGAAGAAAAAATAAGTCAACATAAAATTGTCCCTGAAAAAGATCTGATGACAGATCTCCTGGACAGAGACCTTAAAATTGCTGTCTTCAGACTGCTCAAAGAACTACAGGAAGATACAGGGAAAGATAAGAAAATAATGTATGAGCAAAACAGAAATATCAATAAAGTGATAGAAAACGTAAAAAGAAGCCAGAATGAAATTCTGGAGCTAAAAATATCATAACTGCAATGAAAAGTTCACTGGAGGAATTCAGCAGCAGATGCGAGCAGGGTGAAGAGAGAGAATCAGAGAACTTGAAGACAGGACTTTGGAAATGAGTAAGTCTGAGGAACAGACAGAAAAGAGAATGAATAAAATTGAACAGAGCCCAAGGGACCTGTAGGAAAACATCAAAATGACCAACACATTGCATGGTTGTCCCAAAAGGAGAAGAGAAAAATATTTGCAGAAATAATGGTTGAAAACTTACCAAATTTGATAAACAGCATGAACATAAATGTGAAGTAGCTTGACATACTCCAAGTAAGAACTCCCAAAATACCCACACTAAAACACAATATAATCAGTCTCAAAAAATAAAGACAATACTAAAAGCAGCAGGAAAGAAACAACTTGACACATAGAAAAGATCCTCAAAAAAGATTATCAGCAAATTTCTCATCAGAAACTGGAGGCCAAAGGCAGCAGGCCAGTATATTCACAGTGTTAAAAGAAAAAAATGTTAACCAAAAATCCTGTATTTGTCAAAACTGCTCTTCAGGAATGAGATGGAAATTAAAATCCCCAGATAAAACTGAGACCTTTGTGCAAGAAATTCTCAAAGGGGTCCTGTAGAGTGAAGTAGAACAATAGACAGTAAGACAAAGCTATATGTAGAAGTAAGGTTCTCAGTTATTAAGTTAAACACATGAGCAATTATAAAAGTTAGTTGTATTGTACCAATGGTCCATAACTGTACTTTTTGCTTTCTACATAATTTAATAAGAGACTAATACACTTAAAGGAATTATTAGTTTATGTTCCTGGGCACACAGTGTAGAAAGATGTAATTTTATGACATCAGCAACCAAAAGAGATGGGTACGAGCCATAAAGGAGCAGAGTTTTTGTATGTTGTTGAACTTAGGCTGGTATAAATTCAAATTAGGGTGTTAAAACTTTAGGATGTTAGGTGTAATATCCAAGCCAAACCATCCCCCAACTCAAAAAAACCCATGGGAACATATACAAAAGGAAATGAGAAAGGAATTTAAACATCTTACTACGAAAAATGGAGTAAACACAAAAGACTAATGCAGGAAGTGAAGGGTGGGGAGGAAGTTAAAAGGCATATGGAAAACAGCGAAGTGACAAAGGCAAGTCCCTCTTTATCAGTGGTTATTTTAACTGTAAAGACAGAGATTGGCAGAATGGATTAAAAACACCTGATCTAGGGCTCTCTGCTCCGCGGGGAGCTTGCTTCCTCCTCTCTCTCTCTGCCTGCCTCTCTGCCTACTTGTGATCTCTCTCTGTCAAATAAATAAATAAAATCTTTAAAAAAAAAAAAAAAAAAAACACCTGATCTAATTATATGCTATGTATGAAACTCACTTTAGGTCCAAAGACACAAATGAATTGAAAATGAAGGGATACAAAAAGGTAATTCCCGAAAATAGTAACCGAAAGAAAATAGGGGTTGTTAATGCTAATATTAAACAAAGTAAGACTATAGATCCAAAAAATTTTCAAGATACAAAAGTTCAGGGGCACCGGGGTGGCTTAGTGTGTTAAAGCCTCTGCCTTCAGCTCAGGTCATGATCCTAGTGTCCTGGGATCGAGCCCCGCATCAGGCTCTCTGCTCAGCGGGGAGCCTGCTTCCCCCTCTCTTACTGCCTGCCTCTCTGCCTACTTGTGATCTCTGTCTGTCAAATAAAAAATAAACAATCTTTAAAAAAAAAGATACAAAAGTTCAATACAGCAAGAAGGTATAATAGTTGTAAGAACAAACCGTCACATAACAGTTGGAAACTTTAATGCCCTACTCTCAATAAGGGATATCACAACCAGGCAAGAGTTAAGGAAATGGAGAGCTTAAACACAACAAACCAAATAGATGCAGCAGAGGTATAGAGAACACTCTCCCTGACAAGAACAGCACATACATCCTTCCAGTGTACCTGGGACATTTTCTTGGATAGACCATCTGTATGTTAGGCCACAAGTTAAATCTCAGTAGATTTTAAAAGGTACATATCAGCCAACATTGTAACTGGCAGTCCTACCTAGAGCAGTTAGGCAAGAAAAAGAAATAAAAGGCATCCAAGTTGAAAAGGAAGAATTAATATTCTCTGTTTACAGATAATATGATCTCCCCCTAAGACACTTATAATGAGAAAAGAAAAAAACAGCTAACAACAAAGAAACCTTGCAGATACCACCTTAACCAAATGATGGAAGTAAATGTCACCAGGACTGTGTTGACACATGGACGTCAGGTTTCCTCTCATGATGCACTGAGAAGCACACATATCCCTTCTCTAGTAGTCCTCACTCAAATGTACTTTGTCAATTTGGGCATGAGAAAGCAGCTAGCAAACCAAAGGGACATTCTGCAAGATAACTCATCTTCAAAATGACCTTCAAAAAAGTCAAAGTCAAGAGAGAAAAAAGACTAAGTCTCTGTTCCCAATTTAAAATAAAAAGGAGACCTGGGTGATTTAGTCAGTTAAGCATCAAACTCTTGATTTGAGCTCAGGTCTTGATCTCTGGATTGTGAGTTCAAGCCCCATGCTACTTTAAAAAGAAAAAAAGATGAAAGAGACGTGACAACTAAATGCACCATTTAATTCTGGACTAGAAACGGAGATTTTTTTTTCTTTTTGTTGTAAAGTATGTTAGTGGGACAATTGGTGAAATTTGAATAAACTCTATAGATTATATAATATTGCTGTATTGTTGGGGCGCCTGGGCGGCTCAGTGGGTTAAGCCGCTGCCGTCGGCTCAGGTCATGATCTCAGGGTCCTGGGATCGAGTCCCGCATCGGGCTCTCTGCTCAGCAGGGAGCCTGCTTCCCTCTCTCTCTCTCTCTGCCTGCCTCTCTATCTACTTTGGATCTCTCTCTGTCAAATAAATAAATAAAATCTTAAAATAAAAAATAAAAAAAATTGCTGTATTGTTAACTGCCTGATTTTGATAATTGTTTATCTTCAAGGACTTTTCTTAGAAACGTCTTTATTTCAAAGTGTTCTTGAACACTCTATTACATAGAGAGTAGAATCAGTTTTATATAGATTTTGATGAGCCTATGCTGGTTAATTATATAGAAAATGTCCTTGTTTTAAGGAAAAAGACACTAAGTTATTTTGGGATGGGGTATTGTAACCTACTCATTCTCAAATATTTTGGGAAAAAAATAACAGTGTATACAGAGAAAGAGATAAAGATTTAAAAATATGCAGAGAGACATAAAAATATAGGAAAATCACATTTGGGAAATCTGAGAGTTCTTTGTACTATTTTTGGTAATTGTTCTTTAGGGATGAATTGTTTAAAAACAAAATATTAAACAGTTAACATGACAAAAAATGAGATAAATGTATTTTTTTGTCATGGAAAAGTATCTACAATATTAATGTCCAGGTACAAAAGCAAGATTCATAAGTTGGATGTATAGTCAGTCTACTTCCGTTTTTGTAAAACTTAGATGTGTGGCTGCATATGCTTAGAAACAGTCTGTTCCAGTGTTTATCTTTGGGAGCTGAAAATCATAAATTTCTGTGTTTAAATTTTTTAATGATAAATACATATTTATAAGCAGAAAAAAATAAGAAATTTGCTCAAAAGTTAATCTGCAAAGAACATGACTAAAATGCTAACCTGTTTTTTTGATGTGATTACAGCACAGCCCTCAACTCAGTAGTCCCATTATTTCACCAGCTCAGTCGCCAGCACCAGCTCAGCTGACCACCCTGAAAACTGTCCGTCCCTCTGGACCACCCCTTTCCATCATACCTCAGTTTTCTAGACCTTTTGTTCCAGGGCAAGGTAAGTGCACGAAACTAGTCACAGCCTCAGAGGATTGGAGGGTATCCCTTCCCCTGGGTGTTGAATGGAACTGTTGAATCACTGTATTGTACACCTGAAACTCTACAACACTGTATGTTAACTACACCGAAGTTAATTTTTTTTTTTAATTGAAGATAAAAGAAAAGACATCCCTTCCCAATCACTTTGTGATTTCCCTTGGTACTGCTTTCAGTTGTCCACAGGACCGCATTTTCATCTCCACCCAGGCATATGCGTTTATTACCATATGCTCTCCTATCCTTAATGTTTCATCACTAGTTAATAATTACTATCTTAGTAACTACTTCCATTCAGTAATTACTTATGTAATAGAGTTCAAATGACCATAACTACTATCCTTAGACTACATTTCTCTATAGTAGTAATATGCAATGCTATAAATTTGGGTTTTTTCTAATTTCTATATCAGAGTAGTATATAGTAAGAGGTTATTCAAAAGTGTATTCAACAGTTATTGTGTCCTCATTGTGCCCTGATATACAAAGATGAATAAGAAGAAGAACTTACCTGACCTCAGTCTAGTTGGAGGAACAGCAAATGGATGATTCTAAAATAATATGGAAAACATTAATTTTATTTTCTGGAATTTATCCTAAGGATAATGCACACAATGATCTATCCACAGGAGAGCTTGGTCTGTAGCAGAAAAATGCAAAACAACCTAAATGTCCATCAGTAAGGATTAGATTTGGTATATCTGTATAAGGAATACTATATAGTTATCCACAAATCATGTTTTAAAGAACTGTTAGAAGAAATATGCACAGTACAGTGAGTGATTTTAAAAAACAGAATACATAAAGAGGAGTTGGGAGATACAAACTCTTTTTTTTTTTTTTTGAGAGGGAGATAGAGGTGATGAGTGACAGAAGGAGAAAGAATTTATCTTTGTTTTATTTAACTTTTTTATTTAAATTCAATTAACTAACATATAATGTATTACTGGTTTCAGAGGTACAGGCTTATGATTTATCAGTCTTATATAACACCCAGTGCTCATTACATCACATGCCCTCCATAGTGTCTGTCACCTGGTTATCCCATCCCTCCACTACCCGCCCCCCAAGAACCCTGAGTTTCTTTCCTGTGATTAAGAATGTCTTATGGTTAGTGTCCCTCTTTCATTTCATCTTGTTTTATTTTTTCCTCTCTTGAGGGGAAGAGAATCTTAAGCAGGCTCCACACTGTGTGGAGCCCAACACAGGGCTTGATACTACAACGCTGAGATCAAGACCGGAGCTGAAATCAAGAGTCATATGTTTAACCAACTGAGCCACCCAGGCACCCCAAAATAAATGAACTTTAAAAGAAATGTTTGTGGGGCGCCTGGGTGGCTCAGTGGGTTAAAGCCTCTGCCTTCCGCTAGGTCATGATCCCAGCATCCTGGGATCGAGCTCCACATCGGGCTCTCTGCTCAGCAGGGAGCCTGCTTCCCTTCCTCCCTCCTCTCTCTCTCTTTGTCTCTCTGCCTACTTGTGATCTCTGTCTGTCAAATAAATAAAAATAAAATCTTTAAAAAAAAAGAAATGTTGGGGTACCTGGGTGGCTCAGTGGGTTGAGCCTCTGCCTTCGGCTCAGGTCATGATCTCAGGATCCTGGGATCGAGCCCCGTATCGGGCTCTCTGCTCAGCAGGAGCCTGCTTCCACCTCTCTCTGCCTTTGCTCTGCTTACTTGTGATCTCTCTCTGTGTCAAATAAATAAAGAAAATCTTTAAAAAAAAAAATGTTTGTAATGAGTGTATATAAATGTATAAGTGCATATATTTGTAGTAATTAATAGCTACCTTGGGGAGGAGCTGGCTCATTCAGTAGAACAGGCAACTCTTGATGTCGGGGTTGTGGGTTTGAGCCCCACATTGGGTGTAGAGATTACTGGGGGAAAAAATGTCTTTTTTAAAAAGCAGTGTGACTTTGGGTAGATAGCTTAATGTTTTTCCAGGGTTTTTTTCCTTCTTCTGAAATGTAAGTTATGTCAATTTTTTAAAAAGATTTTATTTATTTGACAGAGAGAGAGAGATCACAAGTAGGCAGAGAGGCAGGCAGAAAGAAAGGAAGAAGCAGGCTCCCCGCTGAGCAGAGAACCCAATGTGGGCCTCGATCCCAGGACCCTAAGATCATGACCTGATCCTAAGGCAGAGGCTTAACCCACTGAGCCACCCAGGCGCCCAGTTATATCAGTTTTAATCATCATAGAAAATGTGGATTTTAGCATTTCAAGTGGGTGGAATGGGTATTAAACTTATTTTGGAGGATTTTGTATCAAATGTTAAGGTAAATTAATCTCTAAGGTAAATAAATCTCTCCATCCTATCTTCTTTCCACCCAGTTCCCACCACTTACCTTCCTCTATAGCCACTGTTATTAGTCTTTATTCTTCTCAGAAGTTTACCCCAGCTGTTTAAAGGGAAAATGGAAACTTTTCATCCTTTTTAACAGTATGTCAGTACCTACACTCTTTTTTATTCTACCAAATGTGTTAGCCCTAGTCATGTGAACTGTTTTGGACAATTTAAAAAACTTTGGGATGTACTTTTGTAACTGAGCAGAGAACAACGTAGAAATGTTTTGTTACTGACTTTCAGGAGATGCCAGATATCCGTTACTTGGCCAGCCTCTGCAGTACAACCCTCCTGCTGTTCTGCACGGACACATTCCAGCCCAACAGGTGTGAAAGCTAGCTGTCTGACGACCTAGGCTTGGTTGGCAGAACAGCATACTTGGGTGGTGGAGAGTGTAGGCGGCCCTGGGCCCACCTTTGGCAGTGCACAAGGGAGACCCGTGTGCCTCAGCCAGCTGAGTTATCAGTGTCGTCTGGCTGCATTGAGTCTGGGTCTGGCCCAGCTAAGAGCAGACAAGGGGGAAGGTGGTGTGCTGTTTGCATGAGCAGTCACGCACTCGTGCTCTCCAAAAAGGGGGGTGGACAGTGGCTGGGGTGTCAGGGTACCCTTGCTTATGAAAGACGACAAGTGACATAGTGAGGTCATAGTGAGGGACAGAAATGCCATTGCCACAGGGGCCTGTGTTTGGATTTTTTCTGCTGAAGTACAAAATCCAGACTGAGTATGTTTATGTGTTAAGTGTTTAAACATTACAGTTACATTTTCAGCACTATGAATTTTATTTCTCATCTGATTCTGGGTTTTCAGGGTCAATCTGGCAACAAGCATGGAAACCGAGGAAGGAAACAAGCTAAAAAAGCTGCATCCACTGACCTTGGTGCCGGAGAAGCAGGTATGTCCCTGAGAGGCAACTGGATGTTGTTCTACAAACTGTTGACCAGTTCAATAGTCTTTAAACAGAAAGGGGCTTTCTGCTTCATAAAGTCCTGCCCTATATGTTAACAGGAAATGATGCCATCTGTTATGTGCTCTTAAAATATATTCTTTTAATTGTCTTACTTCAGATTTCAGAGTGCAGCTAGGTGCAGGACGATTTAGGAAGGATGAAGGGACCAAAAGGAAAAGTTGTGTGTGAAAGGAACAGGTAGAATGACACTCTTTGCCTCTGTGTCTTTGGAGAAAGGAAGTAGTCCTTCCACCCACGCAGAGACAGTCTGATGGACAGATAACTGCCTTTCTGTGGCAGAGGGCTTTCAGAGGGCACTCAGCAGCTTTGGGGGTTACGGCAAGTGCTGTTTTGTTCAGGAAACAGCCCAAAAACACACACTAACTTAGAGAATCCACTATACAATGTAGTGTTTTCTGTGTATAGCTATCAGCCAGGACTGAGATGGGTAATTTTTTTTTTTTTTTAAGATTTTTATTTATTTATTTGACAGACAGAGATTACAAGTAGGCAGAGAGGCAGGCAGAGAGAGAGAAGAGGAAGCAGGCTTTCTGCTGAGCAGAGAGCCCGATGCGGGGCTCGATCCCAGAACCCTGGGATCACAACCTGAGCCGAAGGCAGAGGCTTTAACCCACTGAGCCACCCAGGCACCCCGAGACGGGTAATTTAATACTATTAGCTCTACACCCCCTGCCTTAGGGCTAAGGAGGAGTGATTTAAAAGATGGCCGTAATTATAGTTTTGTGGGGTTTGAAGGGTTTCACAAAATCTCGTTCATTTCTTATGTCATATCTGGGTCTTCAGTACTTTTTGCCTACCATCTTCGTTACAGGGATTATTAATTCTACACCTTTTCCATTCTAGTTGGGAAGGTCTTGGAAATTACTGAACTACCAGATGGAATAACTCGCATGGAAGCTGAGAAGCTTTTTGGGGAACTCTTTAAAATTGGCGCCAAGATCCGGTGGCTCCGAGACCCTCAATCCCAGCCCCAACTGCGTCGTCACCCCCTCTGCTGTGGCAGCGGGGACAACACTGTCAACCCTGAACGCTCTAAACCCAGTGACTTGGCCTCCACATACACCGTCTTAGCCACATTCCCCTCCATTTCAGCTGCACAGAATGCATTGAAGAAGCAAATTAACTCGGTTAACAAATTTAAGCTGAGAACGAGCAAGAAGCACTATGACTTTCACATTCTGGAAAGGGCAAGTTCTCAGTAACAGAGCCACCTTGGACCCTTGACCTTTATGATACCCCTGTCCTCACCCATCTTTAATTGGCTTGGTATTTGGAGCTTCTGTTAACATGATAGAGACTCCTAGGACGTGTGGTCATGGCGTTATAGCTTTTGAAGACAGGCCAGTGATCCAGCAAAGGGGGAGAATTACACATTTCACCCCAAATGACTGTAGGAATCCACATCGGAATGATACAGAGTTAGCAGCTTTTTCTGAGGAAATGCTGTTCAAATGCCTCCTAACTTTTATAGTTATTTTGTTTTATATTTCTGAATTCTTGTATCAGATCCAAAGCTCTATTGTACAGCAAATTATTCTTCAAAATTATTACAACCAGTTGCAACCTGTATTTCTTTTTTGCAGCCAGCACAATGTGACCTAACATAGAATTTGGGGGAAAAGAATGCAGGAGTGGAATAACCAAGTCAAAACCATGTACTATCTTTTTGGGGGGGCTGGAGGTGCCTAAGGAGAGCCCACAAATAGAAGATTACTCTTCCCCTATATCTCTAAACACAGAAAAAATTTTCAGAAAATACAGAGCTCCCTCATAGGGTCCTTTCCTTATTCATTTAGGTAGTATGAACATTGAGTGTAAAGTAAATTATGTTCTTAACACTTCTTAATCAAACCACTTAGATTCAAAGGGGAATAGGAATCATTTTAGGCAGGAAAATACTTCCACTTTTTTTTTTTTTTAAGTGTCCCTCTGATAACTAAATGCCACTTATTTGCATTCCCCTCCTTGTGGATTTTTTGTCACCTGAGGAAATGCATTTGATGCGTGCTGGAAACTTCTTAAGTGGTTTAAGATTTGTTTTCATTGTTTGCAGCGGATCACTGGACATCAAAGATTCATTGCACTTATGAACAAGGAACCTTTTTTTCAATTTCTGTGTAATTTGCAAGGCTGTACAATGTGTGCTGATGCAAGCCTTTTTCAGTTCAAGAGAATAAATGTTTACAAATATAGACCTACTTTGTCTTCTGTAAATTAAAAACACCTTTTTTATTTTTTTTTTAAGATTTTATTTACTTATTTGACAGAGAGCTATCACAAGTAGGCAGAGAGGCAGGCAGAGAGAAAGGGGGAAGCAGGTTCCCTGCTGAGCAGAGAGCCTGACGCAGGGCTCGATCCCAGGACCCTGAGACCGTGACCTGAGCCGAAGGCAGCGGCTTAACCCACGGAGCTACCCAGGCGCCCCAAAAACACCTTTTTAAATGAGTATCAGTATTGAAGACTTAACCCATCTTGGAGATTTCAATTTTAAATTTATAAAACATGGTAGACAGTAAACCCATTCATTTTTCAAAAGTTCTACAAAGCATCACTTTATTGGTGGGAGTGATTCCTATCATTTTGTTCTATCATAAGGTTAATACCAATCAATTAAAGACAGTTTTTAGTATGAATATACTTACAGTCAGACAACTGAAAATAGAATATTTGTTTGGTTGGATAAAGAATCCGTGATTTTAGCTGATATATTGAGCACCCTATTGTCCAGTTTAACTTAACTGCTTTATAGAAGGCTTTTTCCATTTGCTAGCCGAGCACAGTCACACTGCTTGTGACACCCAAAAAGTAGGAGTGTCTGCCATCTGCAGCTTGCCTGGAGCCTGGTTTGCTTCCAGCCCAGACTACAGGTTGACTTTGTAACTTAACAGCAGCAGGTGTTCCCAGACTCTGGCACAGACGCTCACCCACTCTAAAGCTTTTTCGAAGCCCCACTTGGTCTCAGGGAATCCCAGGCCGCCTCGTGAGCTGGTACATCCTGATGTTGAATACTTTACTCCTGGGAGAAATTGGAGCTGCCTTTGAAACAGATTAAGGAGCCATGCACAGAAGAAGTAAGAATGAGCACTGTGAAAAGTGCCTCACTGCCAAGAGCAGTTGAATTTTTATTATTTTTGACTGGAGAGAGTCAAAGGAGAGGATACACAGGGCCAGCACTGCAGCAAGAATTTATTACTTCATCATACATGGGGGATGGAGACCAAAAACCACCACCTTCTAGTTTATTTCAGTTCTCTGAATATTTGACTCCTGCAATAGGATTCCTGGTAAACCGAAGTGGTTTGGGTTTTGTTGTTGTTGTTGTTATTTTTTAACATATATGTATTTTTGTTTCAGGGGTACAGGTCTGAGATTCATGAGTGTTTTTTTAATTGATATATAATTAATTGATATATAATTGACATGCAACATTAGATTAGTTTCAGGTGTACAACATAATGATTTGATATTTGTACGTATTGCAAAATGATCACCACAATATCTAGGTAACATCTATCACCTCGTATAGTTCTGTTTTGTGTGTGTGATGAGAACTTTTTGTGAGAGGGAGAGAGCCCGCACAGGCAGCGGGGGTGGAGGGGGCGGCCAGAGGGAGAAGGAGAATCTTAATAAGCAGGCTCCATGCCCAGAACAGAACCTGTCGCAGGGTTCAGTCTCACAACCATGAGATCATGACCTGAGCCCAAATCAAGAGCCACTTAACTGGGTGCCCCTTATGTGGGATGGGAACTTTTAAAACATATTCTCTTAGCAACTTTCAAATATACAATACAATACTATTAACTATACTGACCATGCTATACATTAAAACCAGTTTTTTTTTTAAACCCTTGGTTTAACCCTGCCCAGAGAAAATGGGTCAGAAACCAGAGCAAAGCTATTGTGAAGTCAGTTCTTAGCCACCCCACCACCACCACCCCTGCAGTTCCCTGACAATCACATGGGAATATTAGCAAACCCCCATTATTATAAAAATATGCACACCTTCCATAGACTATTCCCCTTTTCTTTTGGATCCTCTAGAATCTGATTTCACCTACAGAAAAATGGTGACAGGAAGAAGCACACGCAGGAAGCTTTTAAGATGTGATTTGGCCCAGACTTTAAACCTTCCTAAAGATAGCTTCAAATGTCCCACAGCCTTGGCTGTGGATTTTCCCAGAGCACTGACTGTATTTCGGGACAGATAGTACTTTTGCCAGTAAAACAGGCCATTCTTGCCTATGCCGATAATAGCGCAAGCAGCCTCTTCTTTTGGAATGATAGAGGTCACTTTACAAATTTTGGTCTACTTCTGCTACTTTATGTAGCTTTATGTATGAAGCAGGATGTAGCTTAATGTTTTGAGCCCTTGATCCATGAAGAACATGAATATATTGGGTATGTGTTTGTGAGTCTAGAGCACAAAGTGTGTTTGCCATGGCGCCAGCAGTAATTAATCATCAGCTTGTCATCCGAGCTAACAAAATAGGTGTCTGAACCCTCACCCAAGCTAGCCATTGTTCTGATCCACAGGAGGAGCCTGCAGCCTGGGAATAGTATGCCAACACAGGTCCCAGTCGAACCGACATTGCCAGTACATCCACAGCTACCTCAGGCAGCTGCAGAAGCTGGGTTCTCCACATGTCATCAGCAGCAGAAAAAATGCAAGTGTAAGACTTTAACAGAGGCCAGCCACAGGGCCTTTACGAAGGCAGCCAGTTCCCCTATCCCAGTATACTACCTGCCTACATAATGAAATACGGTATGTTCAGTCTTTAAAAGCAGAAAGCACAAACTCCATCTCCTACTAGGGTCCAGTTTGGTGGCAGCACCAAAGTGCTCTATACATGCTGGTATGATTCAAATCTAGCCCCATGTTGCTTGGAATTCTAGAAGACTTATGAGCTGATGCTAAAAGAAAACCAGAGGCTCAAATGAAAACATGCAGCCTAGATATAGCCCTTTACCAGTCTAGAAACAGGGAGGTATGGTTGCCCTTTAATTTACCCCATGCCTACATATGCTCAGGCTACGTATTACGTATCAGTTATGTTCCCCTTTCGTGTCTATACTGGAATCATTTTGGTGTGATTTCACCAGCATAAGAATATTGGAAATGTATAATGAAAAGACAGTAGGAACTTCTGTAAGAATAGAAGTTGGTTCTTAGCAAAGGGAGGGGAAAGTATTGAAATAGATAAATCATTAGCTACATATCTCCCCAATACCCCTTGAAAAATCCCAGACTGTTTCAGTAATCCCTTGCTGTTTAACAAACCACCCAGAATTGAGTGTTTTAAAGCAACAATCCTATGGGTCAGGGTGGACCTCAAAAAGAATGGCTTAGCTCCTCTCTACCTGAAATTAGCTGCCCTCAGCTCAAGATGGGCTGGACCAGAAGTTCCAAAATGGTCTCGTTCACATCTGTTGTACAGAGGCTGACTCCCTACTAAGATGACAAGCTCTCTCCTTGAGGAAGCTGTGTCCCTGTGGCTTCTCCAACAGCAGAGCCTGGACTTGTGGTCACCACGCTGTACATTTGATCACCTTTACCCATGGCCCCCCACCCCAGGATGCCTGGTTTCTGTAAGTACAGGGTTTTTTAGAATCTACATGTAAGTGAGATCATAGAGTATTTGTCTTTCTCTGACTTGTTTTATTTAGCATAATACCCTCAAGGTTCATCCATGTTTTAAAAATGGCAGGATTTCCTTCCTTCCTTTTTTTTTTTTTTTAATGGTTGTGTAATTAAAGGCCTCTTAAAACCTGATCCTGGAGTCCCAGAATGTCATTTCTTTTCCATTCTACTACTAAAACAAAGTCTTGGAGCCAGCCCACAGCAGAGGCATGTAGGGTGAAAGACGTGGCAGCAACCATCTTTGGAAACAATTTACCACAAACAAATAGACCAAAAAGTCACACTGACTCTGCCTCCCAACCAAATTCTGAAGCTGACTCTCTTCATCTCCATTAGCACCCCCCAATCCAAGCTATCAACATCTAGTGTTTGAACCACTGGAATGGTCTCCCAGCTTCCACTCTTGCTCCCATGTCCTCACATCGCCAGAATGACCTAAGTGATAATCCCCTGCCAAAAAACCTCAATGGCTTTCTATTACCAAATAGTAAACATTTATCTTGGCTTGCAGAACTCTACGTGATCTAGCCCTGCCTAGTGTCTGATCTTATACCACCCAGAGTATCTGTACTTCCTGTTCCCTCCACCTGGAATGCTCTTCCCGTGAACTCTGCCAAGCCTACTCCTTTATCTCTCATATAAGTGTCCCCAGCAGAGAGGTCTTTACTAGCCACCCAATCACCTTATACACGTATCATTTTATATCAATTTTTTGCATGTCATTTATCACTATTAGGTCTTTTCTTTGTTTTCTGTCTACAACTAGAATATAAATTCCATGAGATCAGAGATCTTGCCTATCTTGCTTGTGGCATATTCCCAAGCACCTGTTAGTTGTTCAACAAATATTTAATGACAAAGAGGATCAGAAGAATTCTAACTTCCAGCTGTGGTCACTTTGCTGGTCTTGAGCTCTCCTACTAAGTGATGTCCAGAGATGGCTGGGAGCTGGAATAGCAGGATGACTCACATGCTGTGCTCTGGATCTCTTGGCACTTAGTTTGATTCCTTAATGACCGGGACCACGGCAATGCTGCTTGGTCACAAGAGGAAATGGAATAAAGGGTGCATATAAATCCTCTGGGTAATCTTTTAGAATGCAAACCTTCATTCAGTAGGTCTGGGATAGGGCTTAAGAACCCCACATTTCGGGGCACCTGGGTAGATCCGTCCTTAAGCATCTGCCTTCGGCTCAGGTCATGATCCCATTGTCCTGGGATAGAGCCCTGCCTCCCTGCTCAGCAGGAAGCCTGCTTCTCTCTCTCTCCCACTCCTCCTGCTTGTGTTCCCTCTCTCACTGTGTCTCTCTCTGTCAAATAAATAAATAAAATCTTTAAAAAAAAAGAATCCCACGTTTCTACCAAACTTCCAAGTCAATGATGCTGCTGGTAATCAGACCACACCTGGAGTAACAAAGCACTAAGGCAACCCTATTTTTGGAGAAGTCACTCTAAGCACAGGGTTAAACTAGGACTTGCCTGGACATCCTGAGAGGAAGAGCCTATTATTATTCCAGGTGTTGAGAAAACTCCTACGAGTAGTTGAAAATCACAGAGCTCTAACACATCATTAGTGTCCTTAACCCCACAGGTAAACAGAAGAAACAAGCATCTTCAACTAACACGGACAAAAGCCAATAAAGTACTCATTTTGTACTTTGGGCCCCACAGTATAACATCAGTACAAATATCTTTGAGTTATTCCTCTTTCATTGTGGCCTACATTATCCTATATTCCACTGTCACCAAAACATCACTCTTGAGGACATTTGTCAAATTTGGACACCTTTTGAATACCCTTTCTATTCCTATATTTGGGAAAATTCTCACAAGTCCTTCTTCCCCCAAAAGAGTGGCCAGGATGACGTAATTCCCAGCTTCCCTTTTGTCCAGAAGACCGAGGCTGTGATAGGGCTTGTAATCTGAGGCTCCACCAGCCACGTTCACATCCAGGAGAATGGGATTAAGAAGAGAACAAGGAGAGGAAGCAGGCACTGCACAGAATTCCCTATAGTTGTGTTGTCTCTGTGTGTCTGTACTGCATATATGATCTCATTCATTCTGAAAATAACCCACGGAGGTCAGTATGACTAGCTACATTTTAGTGAAGCTTAGAGAGATTAAACAACAAATTAAGTCTTTTCATCACTTCTACAACTCTGAAGACTGTGCCTTAAACTCTGTATCCCTATCTTAATTGTATGTAACAGAGTTTATTCTTTTTTTAAGATTTCATTTATTTATTAGAGAGAGCGTGCATGTGCAAGCAGGGATAGGGGCAGAGGGAGAGGGAGAAGCAGACTCTCCTGCAGAACAGGGAGCCCGACATAGGGCTTGATCCCATGACCTAGGGATCATGACCTGAGCTAAAGGCAGATGCTCAACTGACTTGAGCTGTCCAGGCGCCCCAACACAGTTTATTCTATTTTATGTGACTTATTTGGTTTTAATGATGTACTGTCAAGAATTGCTAGTTATCCTCTCATTTTATTCCAACTCCTAAAGCTCTATTATCCAAAATGGTAACTACTAGACACATGTAGCTAGTAAATGAATTACATTTAAATTAAATTAAATATAAATTCAGTTTCGCAGTTGCACTAGCCACATTTCAGATGCTCAATAGCCACCTGTGGTTAGTGGCTACCGCACTGAATTGAGCAACTACAAAACATTCCCTCCATTGCAGAAAATTCTATGAGACAACACTGTACTCAAAAACTGCAATAATGTCTCATACATCCTCAATGTCCAGTAGAATTTTATATACAGTAGACTCAATAAATGTTGACTAGACAAAGACTGCAAATACAGTGAAAATCAAGTAGGGACTGTACAGTGGTGCCTGGCTGGCTGAGTCAGGAGAGCATGTGACTCTTGATCTTGGGGTTGTGAGCCCCACATTGGGTATAGAGTTTACTTTTTTAAAAAAGTGTGGGTTGTATGATTTGAGAGTAGAAGCTCAAAAATATGCAGAGATATGGGGTAGAATAGTCAACATGTCTTCTATCTTTGGTAGCATAGGAGAGCAACATCGTGTCTGAAGATCCCTGCCATTTCGTCCCTGGCCATCTGTGACAGGTTCTGGGTGCTCTCTCCTCATTCCCCTCAGCATCTACTCTCCCCTCTGCAGTCAGGGTGAACTTTTTAATTTTTTATTGTTTTTTTTTAAATATTGTTTATTTGAGAGAGAGACACACAGACAGGGACACAGACTATCCTTGTGTGAGCAGGAGAAGGGCAAAAGGAGAGGGAGAGAGAATCTCAAGCACACTCCCTGCTCAGCACAAGAACCTGACATGGGACTGGATCCCACAACTCTGAGATCAGGATCTGAGCTGAAACCAAGAGTCAGACGCTTAACCCAATGAACCACCCAGGTGCCCCAGGGTGAACTTTTTAACACAGATCCTATCATATCCCTTTCCTGTTTAATACCTTTCAGGGACTTTCCATTGTCTAAAGTCCTTAACATCACCTCCTAGGTCTTGCATGCTGTGACCCTTGCCTAGGCTTACCTGGCACTTACCCTCTCTCTTCCTATGTTCTGGTCACACTGGACCTCCCTAAGCTTCACAAGCATGCCAAATTGTCATCTCCAGAATTCTGTACAAAAGTAATCTGCCAGAAACTGGGGTTTTTCCCCCATCTATGGCAGAGATCAGTTCGTTTTTCAGCAAACTATGAGAGGTGGAGTTGTGTCTCTTCCCTGGCACATTGCCAGATTAGGTTTCCTGTCCTCTGCTCCTAGGTGGCCACGTGTCTGTTTGGGCCAACAACATGAGCAGAAGAATATGCCCGGTTCCTAAACCTTCTGAGACATTCCTTCTGTCCTTGTTAATCAGAGTGGGGGCTAGAAACTAGCTGTTACTCAGTATCACCAGAGGGCTTAATGTAAATGCACAGTCTTGGGTACAACTCCAGACCTACTTGATTCGGAATCTACATTTTTAGCAAAGATTTCCAGGTGATACACAGACACTGAAATTTTCTTGTTGGCTGCATGTGGAGGAGCTAATGGCAATCTCCAGGGTGTCCAGAAAAGGAGCAGCTGCTGGATGGGAAGATTCAAGAGTTCTTGACTGGGGCGCCTGGGTGGCTCAGTGGGTTAAAGCCTCTGCCTTCAGCTCAGGTCATGATCCCAGAGTCCTGGGATCGAGCCCCGCATCAGGCTCTCTGCTCAGAGGGGAGCCTGCTTCCCCCTTTCTCTCTGCCTGCCTCTCTGCCTACTTGTGGTCTCTCTCTATCAAATAAAGAAATAAAATCTTTAAAAAAAAAAAAAAGAGTTCTTGACTATGCGGAGCAGAGCCCCATGTGCCGACTCCCCTTTACATCTCTGATTGGCATAGTCTGTGAAATGAATGAGAAATAAGACTTTCTTGTGTTAAGCCACTGAAATTTGAGGATTTTTTCCGCATGTAACTTACCCTCTGCCTGGAACATTTATTCTTGCCACCTTTCCTCCAACTTCTGGTTCATCTGTGCTCACATTTCAGATCTTACCTCAAATATCACTTCCTTCGGGTAACCCGCTCTTCCCCCAGAGCTCCCCATTTTAGTCCTCCAGACTAAGTCATTCCTGCCGGTATTAACCCTAACGTACTTTGTCTTCGAAGCATTAATCGCAATGGTAATTGTATGAGTGACTGGCCAATTAGTTGTTAATGCTTTCCTATCCATCAGCATGCAATTTTCAGAGCAGGAAAAATGACTACTGCTTTTGTTTACTAATACATTCTCAGATCTTACCAGGCCTTTCTCAATAAATATTGGTCCAGTAATTAAATGAAGAAATGATCTGGCTGAATCAAACACTTCGGATCCTGAAAGGCACATATTTATTTTTTTGAAGCATGGTTTTGGCAGGCAGGCAGGCAGAAATAATGGCTAGCATGTATAAAGCAGGTAATTACTATGTGCCTAGCACTTGCTCAACACTTACAAAGGTCCCTATTTTATGACAATAGCCATAAAAGGAGAGTTTCTATATTTATCCCAATTTATCAGTGAGGAACTGAAGTGTGAGAGGGGTGAAGAAATTTCCCAAGGTCACAAAGTAAGTGTTGGCTGTATAAATGAACCAGGAAAACCTAACTCCAGAGTCCATGGGCTTACCTAATTCAATTACTGCCTTATGCCTTGCTAATAGAGTCACTGCCACTTTTATTGGTCTTATTCACCTGGATCTCTACGAGAAGCCAGGAAAGAATCCATCCCATCTTTACTCATGAAAATGTGATTGTTGTGAGGTTTGGAATATATTCAAATGTTCCTTCTCTCCTTTTTAAATGTACATGCATCCATAAGCCTTATATTGTAACTAAACTATTCTCTTACTGGTCTATAGGCAAGTGATTATCCTTTGTATAATCATTTTAATATCTTTACACTTTTCCCTCTTTCACTCAAGAAAAAACAAAACCAGAGAATATAATTTTCCCTTTACATGTTTTTTATATAAATGGCTTCGCAATATACAAGTCATTAGCCTCCTCTGGTGGTAAACAGGTGCAAGCTTCTGTGGATTTAAAAGGGGGGGGGCAGGGGTTAAAAAGCAGGTGTAGAACTTTATATTTCAAGGTGATATTACCATTCCAGCTTTGACTTCTTTTTCAAGCAATGGTAAAGAGCTGGCACTGAATCATTCACCTTCTTGTGAATATTGCATGTCTTGAAACTTACAAATGGATTTATGTCTAATGTTATTTTTTTTCCTCTTCTTCCAGTTAAAATGGAAATGGTATCTCTTCTGCCTGAGCCCTGGGTCCCATTCCAGTTTGTCTAGAATGGTGGTGAGTACAATAAGCAACATTTGACTTAAAGTAACTGTCCTAGTTATTATCTACAAGACACGACTTGTGTCATCATACATACAAGTGCTTTCCATATTCCATTTTGTCATTCTCAGAGTGTTGGCAATGTCTTTCCTCGTGGCCACAAGATAGCTGCGGCAGTACCAGGCATCTTGTGCCCACAACCACTTACAGCAAAGAAGGGTTGTGCTTTCTTCCATGTGTCTCCTTTTACTAGGAAAACTCCTCCTAGAAGTGCCTCCTCCCTTCCCATGAAGCTGTGCAAGGAAGAGGAGGTTGAAAAAGTAAGTGTCTGGCAGTTTCCCCTCTTAATGGGGAAACTCCGCAAGCAGGGGATAATGGGGATGTGGGAAAAGAATGTCCGGTGGGCTATTAGCGAATTTGCCATATACTTCATATTCCTTCCGGTCTTCATAGAGCCCTCCCTCTTTCCTGTGTTCCCATAGCTCTTTTCTATCCGTATCGAATTGTGTACATGTTTCTTTAATCATTTAAACGGGTTGTTCTTTTCCACTCCAAATCCCTTTCTTCCTTCCCTTCACACTTACTGATACCTCTTCCTTACTTCCCCCTTCTCTCTTCAACCCACCCAACTGCCATCTAACTTACACAGAGAAGAATCCAAAGTCCTTCTTGCTAAGTTGATAATCACCTCTGTGTTGCTAAAAACAATGGACATTTAATCTTCTCTAAATTGACCCAATAGCAGGATTCAACATAGCTGCTTCTCACTCCCTTCTCAAAATGCTCTCTACCCTCCCACTTTCCTCCACACAGTCCCTCCCCACAACCCATCATTTTTCCCGAGTTTCCTTTATTGATTTACACTTTCCATACAACCCTGTAGATGTTAGAGGTTGAAACTTCAGTCAGATCCCCTTGTCCTCACCTCACTTTGCATACTCCATAAATGACAGCGTCCTCCAGAGCGTCACTTATCTGCGGTATGTAGAAATTCCTACCTCTAGGTTTAAGAACCATTTTCTGAGCTCCAAACCTAGCATATGCCTACTTAACATCTCCACTTTGTGTCTCCAGCACTCCAAAAACATGTCAAGTTTTGAATTCACATCTTCATGCACTCCTCCCCCTCAACTTTCTCTTCCTGCAATGTTTTCCCTCTCAGTAACACCTTCTATATAATTTCTTAAGGCAGAGACCCAAGATTTCTTCTTGACTCCTCCTTCCTCAAATTCTGTATCTAATAAATCCACAAAACCGTTGTGTCTGCTCCCAAAACATCAAAAGTATCCACCTCCCCATCTCCCTTACACATGGACAGTTGCCTCTTAAACCAGTCTCTTCACATTCACCCATCCCACTTCCAATCCAGTCCATTTAAACTGTAGCATAGTTGCATGTTAAAAACACAAGTCTTCTATGTAACTCCTCTGTTTAAAATTCTTCAGTGGCTTTCTGCAACTTTGAGAATAATGTCTGCAATCTTTAACATGATCTCCAAGGCCTTGTATGATATTCTTGCCTTTCTTTCCAACCTCATCTGCACCACACTCCCCTTTCTATGCTTTAGCCATTCTGGACATTTCAGTTCAAGTGTGCTGTTTTCACATTAATGCTTCTTCTACCCTGATTAGTCTTCTCCTTCACCTGGTTAGATTTTCCCTGACATGTCCTTTCCTCAGGAAGGGCTTTTCCTAACCCTGCTATCCATGTTTGGCCATCACACATTTTTGGTCATCATCACACATTTCTGAAGCCCTTAGAATCTCCCCCTTTTGTGACATTCATCCTCACTTACAATCACTTGTTCAGTGTCTGCCTTCCTCTTTAGATTGTGCAGTCACAAAGGCAGGGCCCTTGTCTGAGTGCCTCACTGTTATCCATGCCAGGTATGCATGTCTAGCTCAGAGTAGATGAGCAGTAAATATCTGATAAATGAATTAAAGTCTATGAATGATTGTGGTTTTTTTTAAGATTTTTTTCACTTATTTGACAGAGAGTGAGAGCCCAAGCAGACAGAGGGAGAGGGAGAAGCAGGCTCCCCACTCAGCTGGGCTTGATCCAATAGGGGGCTTGATCCCAGGAGCCTGGGATCATAACCTGAGCTGAAGGCAGCAGACACTTAAATGGCTGAGCCACTTAGGCGCCTTGCTATGAATGATTCTTACATTGCTTAATTCTAACATTAGAAATAAAGACATCGTTCTACTGAAAGAATTTATAGGTTAATTGAATTTTTAGAAACCCATTTAAAGTTAATATGAAGAGCAACTCTTAATTCTTCTTTAGAAATTATGTCCTATATAAGCAACAATGGTCTGTAATCAGCATTATGTTTCAGTGTATAATAACACTATATAAGAGGCCTGATTGGAAAAAAGTGAGTACAAATCAGAGTGCAATCTGTTAACTATTTTTAGGTAAAATATTTATAGGAAAGAGGTGTTTTCAGATGTAGCCCCTTAATCCTGCAAAGATTGTCAAATGGTTGTACTGCCAAGGGGACAATTCAGTTGATGTAAAATTATAATATAACATAAGCAACTTAAAAAAAATATAAGCCTGAGCTAATAGTTATTAGAGATTCTGTAATTCCAGAAAGTATTAAGTATGGGCCTGTTTTCATTTTATTAAAGTTCTGTGTTTTTTTTAAGATTTCATTTTTAAGTAATCTCTACATACAAGGTGGGTCTGGACCTCATGACTCCAAGATCGAGTCACCTCCTCCACCGACTGAGAGGGCCAGGAGCCCTGGGATCTGTTTTTATTTTATTTTTATTTTTTAAAGATTTTATTTATTTATTTGACAGAGGAGATCACAAGTAGGCAGAGAGGCAGGCAGAGTGAGAGGAGGAAGCAGGCTCACTCCCTGCTGAGCGGAGAGCCCGATGTGGGGCTCAATCCCAGGACCCTGAGATCACGACCGGAGCCGAAGGCAGAGACTTTAACACACTGAGCCACCCAGGCGCCCTCTGTTTTTATTTTAATGGCAACCAACCACAAAATGCCATTATCTTGATTATGGAACATTCTCACGTAAAATTGTAAACAAAAGCATTATCTGTCCTCTTTTGTATTACCACGGAGAACGAATGCTTATTCTCTGCTTTTCAGTCACTTTAGAAAGCAGCTGTGGAAATAGCATAGCCAGTGTTCTGAGGTTTTGGATTGATCTCTGGACAACGACTAGGAAACTGCAGGAGGCTTGCATTCTACCAACACCTCCCCGCAGATCACAGGCTGTATGGTATTACAGAGGTTGACGTTGCAGTTTTTACCCTTTCTCTTCTTCAGGGTTGAAGAAGTTCAGCAGGAGACGAAGCCCACTAGTTCCATGCAGAGAAGCACCTACCCTATCACACAATGGCCATTAATCATCATAAAGAATTATATCGTCCACAATTAGGGTTTCAAACCGGGGCGGGGACGACTTCCTCCATACTTAACGTCTCAATGAGACGGCGGAGAACACCTCCTAGACAGTGGGCACCGTGTCCTCTCCTCCCCTTTACAGATTGGAAAAAGGCTCTTTCACTGCTGCCCCCTTCAGCTGTGCCCTGGAAACCACAGTTACCTTTTCCCCATAAGAGGAAAAGAAGCCTAAGAAGACTACAATTCCCGTCATGCCTTATGAAGGCGTCGCCGTCGCACCGTAGCGGTTAGTCATCTTTCCCACTGGCGCTTTCCACTTCCGGAACTGTGGAGTCTGAGGCCTAGCGGCCGCGCGCCCACACCAACTCACCAACCAGACAAGGCACTGGGGCGCGGTGCCCACGGCGACGTGCGGCGTCACGGCGCGCAGAGCGCGCCTGGTCCGCGCGCTTGCGCGCGTCCCAGGGGATTGCTGACGGGATTGCGTGCTTGCGCGGAGGTGGGGGCCAGATCAGCTGGGGCTTCGGGGGCCGCGGGGCCAGACGAAGGAGAAGGCGGGGTCAGCTTCGGGACCGCGGCTACAACACTCCGAGCGAGTGCCTGGGCCAGAGGAGAGCGATGTTGTGGTTCCAGGGCGCCATTCCGGCCGCCATCGCGTCGGCCAAGAGGAGCGGCGCGGTCTTCGTGGTATTCGTGGCAGGTGAAGGGGGCGGGGGCTCGAGTTGTGGCAGGACACTCTTTCGGCCTACTTCCAGTTCTAGCCTTTCCTCCGAACTCCGACAGGCCCAGGCTGCCGTCCCTGGCTTCCCAGCTCTTCCCCCTTCCGTTTGGGGCATGCCGGGCCTGGGGAGGCCCCCGGCTCTCGCTTCTCCCAGCACCCCGGCGGGAGGCACGGTCCCCGCCTCGCCTCCACAGCTCTCAGAGCCCCGCCTACAGCTCTGTCTGGGCCTGGGGCCGCGTCCCGAAGGCCCTAACCGCGTACCCCCACTGCGCCCCCTAAGGAGTTGGCGCACTTAGACCCCAACAGCCCTCTCTCGGGCACCCGGGTAGATGTCTCTGCCCCCCAGGACCCACTCGGGATGCTTAGCGTTTGTGTAGCACAAGTGTTTTGGTGGGGATAGAGACAGGCCATTAGGCAGGCAGTTGGGTTCGTAATTAGTTGTGGACCGTCAGGAAGAAAGCTGTGTCATCGGTTAGCAACAAAGAGAAACCACCTGATGTTCACAGCTACTGGCGATCGTTCGTTCCTGAAACGCCAACTTTTGAGCTTTATATAGGTTGGATTTTTTTTTTTTTTCAATTCTAACAGGGGGAGAGAGTCTAATGTAGAGTATTTGCTTCGTTGCAACTTGGGTTTTTACCGTTTGTGTAGAAGAAGTAGCTTTTCAGTCTTTGGTTCGTTTTGCTGTCTACCTAGTCTAATATCTATAGTTTCGAGAACGTGAGCTAACTCATTTATCCTGTTACTCTGGTTTATTTTGCTCCGTCTTTTATTACTACCCTATTTTATTACAGAAATCTTCTAGATTTACAGTAGACCTAAGCTTCTATGGTTTTGCTATTCTCATCACATGAGCCAAATTAGTGTTTGTGTTTCTATTAATTTGAGGTGTATTATTTCAGCAATTTATGCTTAATAACGGTGTACTCATTAACTTAATGACCTTTGGGAGACTAGATAACAGCTCTATAACTTTATGCATCGCCGTGTACAGAGGCTCAAATATGAGCTTCACTTAAAATTAAGTTTGAAATTTATAATTGTTTTAAGTTATGCCATATTTTTAGTTCATTGTTAATTAGAAGAGCAGTTTGATCCTCTTATGCGTCTTTAGAGTTATATTTTAGATGCATAACTATAATCCTGTAAGAAGAAAAAGTGGGATAAAAAGGGATTAAAAAGGAAAGGAAAATTAAATTATCTATACTTATTAAGAGCATAGTAGTAGTTTTATGACATTTTAAGTTGTTTTTCACATAAAATCTCATTGATTCTTTGAAAGTAGAACAGATTTTATTATATCCATTTCTTAGTTGAGGAAATTTATGTCCACAGTGGTAAAGTGACCTGCACCAGGATCACAAAATATTTCCATCTTGGGGCGCCTGGGTGGCTCAGTGGGTTAAGCCGCTGCCTTCGGCTCAGGTCATGATCTCAGGGTCCTGGGATCGAGTCCCACATCCGGCTCTCTGCTCAGCGGGGAGCCTGCTTCCCCCTCTCTCTCTGCCTGCCTCTCTGCCTACTTGTGATCTCTATCTGTCAAATAAATAAATAAAATCTTAAAAAAAATATATATTTCCATCTTGTCCTGGCAAATTTTTTTTTAGCAGCTTCAAAAAGCTGTGTTTTTTGTTTTGTTTTTCCTTGAGAAAAACTGAGCAACTGTAGACCTCATATGAGGATTAAGGAGATTGATGTAGAAGTCAGGAAATCTAGGATTATGGTAGTCAGTTTTTAATTTTTTAATTTGTCTTAATTAATTTTTAATTTTTTTTAAAAGATTATTTATTTAGAGAGAGAGGGAGCACAAGCAGGGAAAGTGGGAGAGGGAGAAGCAGGCTTCCTGCCCAGCAGGGAGTCCAGTGTGGGGCTTGATCCCTGGACTCTGGGATCATGACCTGAGCCAAAGGCAGATGCTTTTCGACTGAGCCACCCAGGGCACCCCGGTAGTCATTTAAAAAAAAAAAAATTATTTATTTTAGGGGGGAGGGGCAGAATGAGAGGGAGAGAATCCTCAGGCAGACTCCCAGTTGGGTGGGGAGCCCAATGCCAGCTTTGATCCCAGGACCCTGAGATCATGACCTGAGCTGAAATCAAGAGTCAGACACTTAACCGACTGAACCACCCAGGCTCCCTGATGGTAGTCATTTTTAAAACAAAAAACACAACTGATGGTGTCTGAATGTTCCTAGAAGATACTTTTGGGCTAAATAGTTAATTTGAAATAAGAAATGCTAGATTTAATTAACGGACATTAGGAAACAGTAGTGCTAGTTATTATTGTAGCAAAATAAAATTAGAGGTCTTTGGAATTCCGTGTGTGTGTGTATGTGTGTGTATTCCATTAACTTCTTACTGACAAGCACATACTACATATTTGCGGAATATCAGTGACTCTGTTGAATGTTTGTAGGAACTCCGTTAGCATCTGTCAAAGGAGTTTGTCTCTTGACCTGTTTAAATTACTGTTGGCTTTTCTAGAGTTTTCGGACATTAATCCTGAACACTAGGTAAGATTAGTTTCACTCCAGGAGTATGTAGTTAGTGGGGTCTTGAAACTGCAACCCTTACATATTGCCTGGACCTTTGTTATAGCCAGAACTCATGATTTTCTTAGATGGGATACCCTGACAATAGAAAGCAACTCAGTAGAAAATTAAAAAGAAACAGTGAATCTTGAAACACCGAGAAAAATAAAATAAAATTAAGATGTTTAAAAAAAAAAAAAATTAAGGGCGCCTGGGTGGCTCATTTAGTTAAGTGACTGGGTTTGGCTCAGGTCATGATCCTGGAGTCCCGGGATAGCTCCCGCATTGGGCTCCTCGCACCATGGGGAGTCTGCTTCTCCTTCTGACCCCCCCTCTCATACTCGCGTGCGCGATCTCTCTCTCTCTCTCAAATAAATATATAAAAATTTAAAAAAAGAAAATTAAAAAGATATCTTAAAGGCTGGAAGAATGGTCTTGAGGGCATACTTTGTTTCATATATCCCTCAATTGGGAAGCACTTTAGGCAGGTTGTTTATATTTAGTGAAATTTTCATGGATGAATTAAAATTATAGAATTAAAACTGGAGAGATTACTACTAGTTCAGACAAGAACTTAGCAAGTATTTTTAAAGTATTAGTCTTTGTAAATTGAAAGAAATAAAACTGAAGATTTTGATTCTGTTCTTGGGAAGGTAGAATATTCTGACAAGGATCCTGAAGCACAGTGTCCGTTCACAGACTAGTGTTGCTAGTGGGCTAAACTTTTCATGACAGACACTATTTACTGCCTTTTTTGGTTCAAAAAGACCACAAAAGCTTTTAGATTTTGACTAGTTGACATTTTCTGGGTTGGAATTCCTGGCTGTACTAAGCTCTGCAACTCTTTGCTTCTGAGTTTGTATTGTTCTTCTGTTTGTTTGTTTTTAAGATTTTATTTTTTTTTTTAAATCTCTACAACCAGTGTGAGGCTCGAACTCACAACCCTGAGATCAAAAGTCACATGCTCTACCTACTGAGCTAGCTAGATGCCCCCGTATTGTTTTTTTTATGTGTCTTTACTTTGGATGCTGCTGATACTACCAAGGATACAACATTTTCTGCTAAAATTTTAGGCCGACCTAACTCCATAGCATAGTTCATATACTGATTAATAAGAAACTAAAGATACTAAAGTTGGTTAATAATTTTACTCTGTAGAATTAAGGTAGGTCTCAGGGGCGCCTGGGTGGCTCAGTGGGTTAAGCCGCTGCCTTCGGCTCAGGTCATGATCTCAGGGTCCTGGGATCGTGCCCCGCGTTGGGCTCTCTGCTTGACGGGGAGCCTGCTTCTCCCTCTCTCTTTCTCTGCCTGCCTCTCTGCCTACTTGTGATCTTTCTCTGTCAAATAAAAAAAAAAAAAAAAAAACACATTTTAAGATGGTCTCAGTGAGTTAAGGAATTTCATTCAGCCTCACATCTCTGTTGGTCAAGCAGCTGTTGCTGCTGCCACTAAGCCGAGTTAATGGACAGACACTGCTAGTGGGGATGTGATATTTGGGACCGTCCCCACGTGGTACAACATAGTGAAAAGTACCAACTTCAGAGGCAGGAGATCCATACTTCTAGCTACCCACTTGTCATCCCCACTTAGATGCCTCACAAGATCCTCAAGTATAAAAGTATATTTACTGCCTGAACTTGTTTTTCTCCCGACCAGTGTTGTACATTTAGTAAATGGCATGACTTTTACATCCAGATTGATAAACTGTACTGTACTGTGGGAGTCATCTTTTTTTTTTTTTTTAAAGATTTTATTTATTTATTTGACAGACAGAGTTCACAAGCAGGCAAAGAGAGAGGAGGAAGCAGGCTCCCTGCTGAGCAGACAGCCCGATGTGGGGCTTGATCCCACCTGAGCCGAAGGCAGAAGCTTAACCCACTGAGCCATCCAGGCACCCCGGGAGTCATCTTTTAATCTCAACTCTTTAGTCATCTCTTGTCTCATGTTCCATGTTGTTTATGACATTCCCAGTCACACAGGCCTTTTCCTACGCATAAAATCCTGCTTGGTGAACTGTTCAGGCTCTTGGCCCAGCTCAGCTTTTTCATCCTTTAGGTCTTACCTTAAATGTCACCCCAGAGAAGGCTTCCCTGTCTGATCTCAAAGGGTCTCATTATTTTCTTAGATCTGTTCTTCTTTTCACAGTATTTATTAGCATAATTATTACAATTGTTTACTAAACAAGTACATTTTTTGTAGCATTAGATTTTTAAACTCCACTGAGAGCAGACAGTGTCTCATTTGTTTCACATTTAGCTTATAGCCCAATGCCTCGAACAAAGTAAATGTGGAATAAAATCATGAATGTATGAAAAAAGAATGAATAAAAAGGGTCCTTCTTGCTTCACATTCTTCTCTAAGAATGTTTGTAGTAAGAATGTTCCCATATAGCTATTTTCTAGGTTGATAATTTGTCATTCACTTGGAATTTTACGTGCCACCCCATAGTGTTTGAAGATGTGCTCAGAATGATGTCGCTGCAAGTGATAATTTTCCCCATTTGCTTTCTCAACATCTGGAAATCTGTTAATGGGCATTCTCTTTGGTCCTGGTCTGTGGAGTGTTCTACTCACTGTTTACTTCTCCATGGCCAGATTTGTCAAGCTCCTCTTCCTGGATCATCTCACATAGAATATACTCAAATATGCAGCATTAGTCAATTATTGTGGGTATGCCAGGATACTTACTATACAAGAAATTTAGCTATTCGTTCCACAGAATACTTACTGAGAGCTTGCTATATGTCAGGTACTTAACATATGCCAGGTTGTGTTGTAGGCATTTGAGTTATATTAAAAATTATATTAAAAAAGAAAACAATCCTTGCTCTCACGGAGCCTGCATTCTAGTTTTGGGGGACAATAAATATAATAAGTAAACACATGGTCTGTTGGAAGGTCAAAAGTATTACAGGGGAAAAAGACCAGGAAATTCGGGAACTTTGGGAATGTCTGAAGGCTGTCATTTTATTTTTTATTTGTATTTATATATGGGACTTGTGGGCCTTGAGTTCATGACCCTGAGATCAAGAGTTGCATGCTCTACTAAGTCAGCTAGCTGCCCCTAAAGGCTGTCATTTCAACGTAGGCTATAGTCTACTGGGTATTTACCCCAAAGATACAGATGTAGTGAAAAGAAGGGCCATGTGTACCCCAATTCTTATAGCAGCAATGTCCACAATAGCCAAACTGGAAAGAGCCGAGATGCCCTTCAACAGACGAATGGATAAAGATGATGTGGTCCGTATATAAATGGATTATTACTCAGCCATCAGAAAGGATGAATACCCAACTTTTGTATCAACATGGAGGGGACTGGAGGAGATTATGTTCAGTGAAATAAGTCAAGCAGAAAAAGTCAATTATCATATGGTTTCACTTACTTGTGGAACATCAGGAATAACATGGAGAACATTAGGACAAGGAAAGGAAAAGTGAAGAGGGGAGAATCGGTGTAGGAGACGAACCACGAGAGACTGTGGACTCCAAGAAACAAACTGAGGGTTTTCGAGAGGAGAACGGTGGGGGGATGGGTGATCCTGGTAGTGGGTAATTAAGGAAGACACGTATTGCATGGAGCACTGGGTGTTATATGTAAGCAGTGAATCTTGGAACAGTACATCAAAAACTAATGATATATTGTATGGTGACTAACATAACACAATTTAAAAAAATAGTGTATAGTAGGGAAGGCTTTACTGAGAAGGTAATATTTGACCAAGAACTTAAGAGAGTTGAGTGTTGACCATGTAAATATCTGTGGGGAAAATATTCAAGGCAGAGGAAGCAACTAGTACAAAGACCTTAAAGTAAGAGTCTTTTTATATTAGCAGAATAGGAAAAAGGTAAAGAGATATGAGGTCAGAGAGGTAACTGGAGACATGAGGCCATTTGTAGGGACTTCGACTTAAATGTAAGGGAAATTGGGAGCCATTGTAGGATTTTGAGCAGAGTATTGATGTAGTAAGACTCTTTTAACAAAAATTGCCATGTTAATAATTGACTCAACAGCTTTGCCACTCTACTGTAGTGAGCAGTCAGACTTGGCATTCCAGAAAATGTCGACATCACTGTGAAGGGATGCACAGTTATTGTGAAAGGCCCCAGAGGAACCCTGCAAAGGGACTTTAGTCATGTCAGTGTAGGACTCCATCTCATCGGAAGGAGAAGGAGGAGGCTCTGAGTTGACAAATGGTGGGGAAATAGGACAGAACTTTCGGCTACTATTTACATAACCTGAAGTCATGTACAGTATATGATCTGGGGGACAGGGTGCTCCTGGCTGGCTCAGTCGGTAGAACATGTGATTCTTGACCTGGCATGGTGAGTTTGAGCCCCAAGATGGGTTATAGAGATTAATTTAAAAAACAATACGAAACAACATGATCAAGGGGCCTACACTAGGCTTCCCTTACAAGATGAGGTCTTTGTATGATCACTTCCCCATCAACATTGTTATTTGGGGGAGAATGGTTCTGTTGTTAAAACCTAGAATTTCTTGGGTGCAAAACACATCTGCGGGTTTGAATGAGGCCACGTATTGTTTGTTCAGTATCTCAAGTCCAGAAAGATGAGTTAATTCTGGAAGGAAATGACATTGGACTTGTATCAAATACAGCTGCTTTGATTTAGCAAGCCACAACAGTTAAAAACAAAGATATCAGAAAATTTTCGGACAGTATTATGTTTCTGAAAAAGGAAGAGTTGACCAGACTGATGAATAAGATCTAAGTTGTCTAGCTACATCAACAGCAAGATGCTGATGATTTTTCAGACTTATTTGTGTGTGTTTTTTTTTAAGATTTTATTTACTTACTTGACACAGAGAGAGAGAGAGAGAGAGATCATAAGTAGGCAGAGAGGCAGGCAGAGAGAGAGGGGGAAGCAGGCTCCCTGCTGAGAAGAGAGTCCGACATGGGGCTCGATCCCAGGACCGAGACCATGACCTGAGCCGAAGGCAGAGGCTTTAACCCACTGAGCCACCCAGGTGCCCCCATTTGTGGTATTTTAAAGATGCAATAAAAACTATATTCATTGTCATTGATGGGGGTGCTAGATTGAGGAGGGACACCAGTTAGGAGGCTATTGTAATCATCTAGGTGAGATGTGGTAGCTTAAATCAGGGTGGTAGCAGTGAAAGTGGCAAGAAATAGTTACATTCTGCATATATTTTGGAGAGATAGCTGAAGTCAGGGATAACTAGTTTCTGGCCTAAAAACTGAAGGGATGGAATTACCTCAAACAGGTAACTGAGATGAGGAAAGCTGAGGGTGGATTGGGAAAATGGCTACACATGAGATGAAAACAACTTATAGAAGAACAGATACAGAATTATCTCATTTTTGGTAAACAAAAAATGTGACCTGAGAACTTTTTTAATCTGTAAATTGGCAGAGATTGTTCACCTTTGAGAAAGCACTTACCTCTGCTAAACGTCGGAAGTATTTTTCGTTGACTCACTTGGGTAAGTTTCCTTCTGTCCATCAGTGGTTACATCAAAGTCTAGGCATTACAAGTCTAAAAAGGAAGTAATATCTTGATACAACTTTTAAAACATTTTGTCATTGAAGTGTGACATACAGTATATTAAGTGAAATATATTAAGTGAGCAGCTCAGTGAATTTTTTTTTATTTGTTTATTTGACATCACAAGTAGGCAAAGAGGCAGGCGGGGGCGGCGGGGGTGGGGAGAAGCAGGCTCCCTGCTGAGCAGAGAGCCGACTCAGGGCTTGATCCCAGGACCCTGAGATCGTGACCTGAGCCGAAGGCAGAGGCTTTCCCACTGAGCCACCCAGGCGCCCCTCAGTGAATTTTTATGTATTAACACACTCATGGAACTCTTATCCAGGTAAGATATAAATATTTCCAGCACCCCCAGAAGGCTCCTTCATGCTCTTTCCCAATCAGTAGCACCTCTACCCAGGTAACTGATATGCTGAGTTCTGTCACCATAGATAACTTTTGGATCAGCATAACTTTTTTCTTTTTTTTTTTTTTTGAGATTTATTTACTTTAGAGAGAGAGCATGCCCTTATGCATGCGAGCGGGGGGGGTGGGCAGAGAGAAAGGAAGAGAGAGGAGCAGACTCCTGGTGAGTGCAGAACCCATCTCAGGTCTCTGTCTCAGGATGCTGAGATCATGACCTGAGCCGAAGTCAGGAGTGGACTTAACCTACTGAGCCACCCAGGTGCCCCTGGATAAGTATATTTTCTAAAATTAGCGTACCTGTGATAAAAAGCAAGTCCAAAAATGCAGTCACAATTGCACCTGCTTCTGTCTACCTTGGAGGAATTCTGGGGAGTAATGCTGTGGTGTGGGGACATTGAGCTTGACAGAAAAGTACTACATGAAGGAAGACTGTTGCATATTTATTTTCTAAAATCACGTGTACAAAAGCCAGAATAGCTGCTGTACATTTCCATGATGACTTGTAATTACTGTGGTACTATTTGCTTCATAATTTGGATGTCTTTTTTTAGAAAATATTTTGTAAAATCTGGATAGCTTCATTCTTTTTCATTATATCTTCATATTTTTTTTAGCAGCCTAAGCTATTTTTTGTTACTTTTTATAATGTTAACAGTGCATATAATCATGCTTTTCACTTCATGGGAAAATTTTAGTTTTCACACTTGGTAGAAAATACCAATTTATTTGTAGTATTTATGGAATTATATATTTTATTTGAAATTCCATATTCCAAGGGGAAAGAATCAGCAGATATTGGCCTTATAAGTATCTTTGAAATGTTTTACAGGTGATGATGAGCAGTCTACACAGATGGCTGCAAGTTGGGAAGATGAGAAAGTGACAGAAGCATCTTCAGACAGTTTTGTTGCTATTAAAATCGATACCAAAAGGTTTGCTTATATAAGTGTTAATTTTTTAAGTATTATAATAATTGTCTCTTTGTGATTTATGGTGATACTCTTAGACTTTAAGAATGTTGATTTTTCTCTAAGGCATATTGGGGACTTAAATTCTGATTGCCATTTTCCGAATACATCATGGTATCTTGCTGAAAAACTTTAAGTTCTGCTGGTCCACCAAACAACGTGACATGTACCAGGAATGCAAAAGAACTGTGATTCTTAGCTTCTAAGAACTTAGAAGTAACTGTAAATTATATATCAGTTATCTCTGAAAGGTTGACCACTCTTTTGGATCCTATTTTTAGGAATGAAGCTGTTTACTTCAGTAGGAATAAGGACTTTTTTAGGTCCCTCACAGTACTTGATATCCGCAAGTCTCTTATTTGTCAATCCATTCCTTCTATCCCCACCCCCGCTTAAAAAAATTTTTTTTTTAATTGTAGAAAATTTCAAACATATACAAAAGTAAGTGAATAGTATAATGAACTCCCATGTACTTGTCAACTACTTTGGTAATTATCAATTTTAAGTCAGTCTTGTTTCATCTATACCATCAACCATTTCCACCCATCCCATATAATTTTGAGGCAAATAGTCATTGTGTCACTTCACTGATAAATATTTTAGTATGTCTCTAGAAGATATATTTTTTAACATTAATTAATCTAAATTTAGTATGTGAAAAACTAAATTTCTTAACATAGCTATAATACTTAAAAAAATTAATAACAGTTTCTTAATAACAAATATCCAGCTACTGTTCACATTTTCAGTTGTCTTATCTATGTCACAGTTGTATTCTTAATTTATTATAGTTTGTTTGACGCAGGATCCATCAAGGTCTACACATTGTGATGTTTTGATCTCTCAAGTCTCTTTTAGTCTGTAGACTTCCCCCCTCTCTTTTTTTCTTTGCAGTTAATATTTTGGGGAAACTAGGAGATCATTCTTTAGTTTCCTGCAGTATGAATTTTGTTGACTGCATCCCTGTTAGTGTTATCTAGTTTGTTCCTCTATCCTCTATTTCCTGTAAATTAACAGTTGGGTTCAGGTTAGATTCTTTTTTTCCATGATGACAACTTCATAAATGGTAGTATATCTTCCATTCTTCCATTAGAAGACATATAATGACTTGTTGTCTTGCCTTATGATGTTAGCAGCAGGCTATCATTGATATGATCAGTGCCTAGAAACATTGATTCATTAGCAACTATAAAATGGTATTCCTGTCCTTTTGATACTGATGATATCAGAATGAATGAGTGATGGTTACAAATTACTGTCAAGATTAAAATAATTTGCAATTTACCTGTAAGTTAGTAGGGTTTTTTTTTTTTTTTTAATTTTATTTATTTAAGTAATTGCTCCATCCATGAGTTCCATCAAAACTCGTGACCCTGAGATTAGGAGTCACATGCTCTTCTGACTGAGCCAGCCAGGTGCCTCAGTTTGTAAATTTTTCATTAAAAATTTTTCAATATAAAAATGTCATAAAGCAAATCATAGTGGTTTGCCTCACAGCAGGAGTTCTTAAACTATTTATTAAGCTGTAATACTTTAAAAAAAAAAGAATCTTACCATTTTAATATATATCCTATCATTTATATTATCCATTATTTCCAGAAGCACCAGTAATGGCAGGAGGAATATAGGGGTATATTGGAAACATGGAAGAAATGAGAATATCAGGATTTTTGAGGTTATACACAGACTGATGTAACTAGCAATTTTTCTTTTGAGAAAAAGGGAGGAGGATGGAGGAGAGGCAAGAGAGAGAGGGAAAGAGAATCGTAAGTAGGTTCCATGGCCTGTGAGGAGCCCATTGCAGGACTTGATCTCACATCCCTGAGATCATGCCCTGAGCCAAAACCAAGAGTCAGATGCTTAACCAACTGAGCTACCCAGGAGCCCTGTATCTAACATTTTAAAAAATAAATTTCTTTATTTTTTTTCTTTCTTTTCTAAAAACAAATTTCTAAAAGTATTTGCAAGAATACCTGTGTGTAGTGATGGTTGCTGCTTCTTTATGGACTGCCTGCTAATAGAATCTAATGTGTCTTTTAAATGATGAAAAGTTAATTTTATTTACTATATAAAAATTATGAAATTAATGTTCTTGTAGTATTCTAGTGTGTATTTATTTATGGAGATAGCCCATGTTGAAAATAAACTGTTAGGAAATGCATCAAAAGTTTACATTGGTGGGGTGTCTGCCTGGGTAGCTCAGGGGTTTAAGGGTCCCACTCTTGATTTCTGCTCAGGTCATGATCTCAGAGTCCTGGGATGGAGCCCTGCGTTGGGCTCTGTACTCAACAGGGAGTCTACTCGAAGATTCTCTTTCTCCTCTCTCCCTTTGCCCCTGCCCCCCTTAAAATAAATAAATCTTTTTTAAAAGTTCACTTTGGTTATTTTTGGGAAGATAGGACTCTTGGTACTTTTTTTCTTTATACTTTTCCCATTCAGTTTTCAGATAATTTTATGGTAATTGTGGTTTATATTCAGAAAATGAAACAAATTTCTAATTCTTGGAAATATTAATTTGATTCTTGGTATTACTACTCTACATTGATTAGTATGTCTTACTTGTATCAGAATGTAAAGTCTCACCTATCCCTGTCCTTAACTACCCAGTTCCCCTTTTCTGGAGTGACCAAATCAAGAAAATTTATTTCCCTCCCCTCTCTTACATTCTTGTTAATTATCCTCTTTTTTACAGAAGTGGTAGCATTTTGATATACCTTTTTCTGTCTTTTTTTTAATGACTGCTAGTTAGTTTTTACTGGTGGATATTTAGGTTGTTTTGAATTATTAATACAAAGTACTGTATTATCATTTGCACAGGTAAATCATAAGCATTAATATCCTGTTGTTACAAGTTAAGATATTGTATTCAGGTATACTGGATGCTTAGGAAGCAACATGGCAAAGACCTACTTGATTTTAGTCACCAGATCCGGCCACCGTTTGTGGGTTGCAGGAATGAGTATAATCTGAAAATTATAAAACCAGAAAAGGTCTGTAAGATAAGAATTGTACTTTTCTCCTTCCAGCTGATGAATATGAAAGAAAATAGTACTTCAAAAAATCATTTTAACGATATTAGTAAATTTTTATGAAACAACTGAGTATTTGGGAAACGCATATATCTAGTGATTTTCTATTTGATTTTGTTTTACAGTGAAGCCTGCCTACAATTTTCACAAATCTGTATCCTTTCAATAAAGAATTGGTTTGACAAATATTTTGCTTGAGGATTTGCCTTTCTTTTGGTTAATTCATGACATTTAGAAATTAATCATTTTTATTTAGGAACTCTTGCATTCTTGTTTATGGGAAATTTATACTACTAAGTGTCCTTTGAGATAATACACTGTAGCAAAGGAGATCATAGAGAGTTTTTTATTATCAATATCTGGAAAGCAATATAGGACAGTTTGGTTGGAATGTTAGAATCTGTCAAGCTGCAAGATAGATGTAGAAGTTACAAAAGTGGGGAATGTAGTGGATGATCCCCACTCAGTTATACAATACAAATAAATCATAAATAAGTTTATCACATGTATGACAAGCATAATGATAAGGTAGTTGAAATTATTTGGTAAACATGTTAGCTGGTAACGTTGTGAAATTCACAAAGACTTGTTTTGCTTTGTTGTCAGTAGTATTTCATAAAATTATCCCCTTATTTTTTATGAATTGTTAGACTTAATTAAATTGTACAGATCCCGTAGTGTGTGTTCCATCCAGTTTCTTTATTGGAGACAGTGGAATTCCCTTGGAAGTGATAGCAGGAAGTGTTTCTGCAGATGAACTTGTTACCAGAATTCACAAAGTCCGGCAGGTGAGAAGGAACAGAATTTCTTTTTTGCCAACATGGGAAAATGGTATGTCAGAAACTTGACACTGGGGTATTTTTGGAGCTGTCTGTATAACCAGGAATCTGCCATGCCATTAAACTTTAAAGGTAGTAAATATTATTTTCCTGGATTGATTTCAAATATAGCATTGTGAAGTTATAAGTACCTGACCCTAATGAGTGACTTCTTACTCTCCCTTCTTCTTTCCTCCCTCAGTCAACTACTAATAAGCATTACTATTACTTTGTGGCAAGAGAGAGGTTTCACATTAAGGTCCCAAACTGTATTGCTTGACATAGTTTAAGGAATTTAGTCAGTTTCTCATTAGTATCCCCTTTGGGCAAATGGCTAAGATAGCTTGAAGCTTTTTCCCTTGAACTAATTTGAAGGAAAATCAGTGTGCTTTGAAAATCTTTTTATGCTCTTGTCACATTGTAGTTGATTCTACGGTGTGATTATGCCATGTTTAGGATTATATAGTTTATATTCATCTATTAGGAAGGTTAATACTTTTCCCTCTTATGGAGACAATTGACTTTTATTTTGGCCTCATCTGCCAGGTAGGTATAGATTCTTACCTATTTATTAAATTCCAGTGTGTTTTCGCCCTAGATGCACTCATTAAAAGGGGAAACATCGGTGGCAAATGGCAGCCAGTCAGAAAGTTCAGTCTCTACTCCACCCACCTCGTGTGAACCTAACAACACTTCTGAAAACTCTCAGTCCAGAAATGCGGAGCTTTGTGAGACACCACCCACTTCTGATAGAAAGTCAGATTCTGCAGCAGGTAATTTTTAGTGTACTCTTGTGGGTATAGGTAGAAGTACTCCATCATTTTGTTTTAAAGGTCAGGGATTAATATCCTTAAAAAGAAAAACACTGTGTTTCTCCTCTGTCACATTCATTGAACTTAAGATTTAAGGGTTGTCTTAAATACATGTGTTGGTCTGATAGTTGCAGAAGAGAATGAAGTCAGTGAATATGCCTTTCAAATCCAAATAGGCAACAGTCTAGAATAGTTGATTTGTAATTTCTTTTACTATGCTATATTCAGGGACTGTTACTATGACACTTAACAATTTTATAAATATCTTTCCAGCCAGAGGATTTTGAAAGGTTGAAATGAATTAATGTATTTGGAATTGTTTTTATGACCTGTAAGATGCTATACACATTTAAAAAATAGTATTCGCATTTTGAGAGATTAGAATTAAAGGTAACTGTGAAATTATGGAAATAAGAGATGTAATTACAGAGGGGTTGATAGAAAAAGGCAAAAGAGAAAATTTATACCATATATTATGGATTGTGTTCAAAGTTGCTTGGTATAAAATATCTTTGAATTGGGCAACACAGAGTTAGATAAAGTTAGAAGTTAGTAGATTAGTATCCTAAAAGATAATTCTACTCTAGCTGAAGTTACACATAACGGGTTTTGAATATTTGAAGAATAGCTGCCAGGTCCCCTCTCAGTAGTCTCATTTTGAGGTTTTACATCTACACATCGCTTAGGTTCTGGATGCACACAGAACTAGGGGATGCTATAATGAATGTAGCCCATATAGCTGTATAGCAGGATACTTAACTTTTACGTTTACTTGGATATTTATCACTGCCAAATTCTTCGTTCCCTTTTGAATATGTTTTCCTCTGGTATCGTTTTTCTTCACCTGAAATACTTCCCTTAGCATTTCTTTTCTTTTCTTTTCTTTTTTAAAGATATTATTTATTTATTTGATACAGAGAGAGACAGTGAGAGAGAGAACACAAGCAGGGGGAGTAGGAGAGGGCGAAGCAGGCTTCTTGCTGAGCAGGGAGCCCAACGTGAGGCTCGATCCCTGGACCCTGGGATCATGACCTGAGCTGAAGGCAGATGTTTATCAACTGAGCCACCAGGCACCCCCACCTTTTTTTTTTTTTTAAGATTTATTTATTAGAGAGAGAGGGCACTCAAGTGGAAGGAGGGACAGGGTGGGGAAGAATTTTCAAGCAGACTCCCTGCTGAGTGTGGAGCCCAGTGCTAGGCTCTATCTCACCACCCATGAGAATATGACCTGAGCTGAAATCAAGAGTCATACATTCAATGACTTAGCCACCCAGGTGCTCCTTGCTTAGCATTTCTGATTATTCAGGTCTTTTGGCAAAATACTTCCTTTGTCTCTGAAAAAAGAAAGTGTCTGTTTTATCTTCACTCTAGAAAGATATTTTTACTGGACACAAAATTTGGGGTTTACAGTTATTTTTTTCAACCCTTTAAGGATCTTCTGGGCTCCATAGTTTTCTGATGAGGAGTTTCTGTTGATAGCAGTATTTCCCATATATGGAATATATTGTTTCTCTCTCTGCTTTCAGGATTTTCTCTTTCTTTGGCTTTTAGCAGTTTGACCGTATTATGCCTAGATGTGCTTTTCTTTGCGTTTATTCTGCTTGGGGTTTGCTGAGCTTCTTAAATATATAAATATATGATTTTTGCTAAATTGGGGAATTTGGAGCCATTATTTATTGAAATATTTTCCTCTTACCTTGCTGGAAATAATTTCATATATGTTAGGCTTCTTGATATTATCCCACAGATTCACATTTTTCTTTTTTTTCCCTCTTATTTAGATTGGATAATCTTATTGATCGGTAAAAGTTCACTGACTTTTCTTTATCATCTTTCTACTCTTAAGCCCATCTAATAAATTGTTTTTTTTTTTTTTAATTTTTGTTTTAAGATTTTTATTTTAAGTAATCTCTACATGCTTTGTGGAGCTCAGATTTAAAACCCTGAGTTTAGGAGTCATATTCTCTACTGAGTTAGCCAGGTGCCCCTACTGAATTTTTATTTTTATTTATTTATTTATTTTTTTTTTTGGACAGGCAGAGATCACAAGTAGGCAGAGAGGCAGGCAGAGAGAGAGGAGGAAGCACTCTCCCTGCTGAGCAGAGAGCCTGATTCGGGGCTCGATCCCAGGACCCTGGGATCATTACCTGAGCCGAAGGCAGAGCTCTGCTTTAACCCACTGAGCCCCCCAGGCACCCCTTGGTAATAATTTTTAAGTTAACTTTTTTTTTTTTTTTTTAAAGATTTTTTTTATTTATTTATTTGACAGAGAGAGAGATCACAAGTAGGCAGAGAGGTAGGCAGAGAGGCAGGCAGAGAGAGAGGAGGAAGCAGGCTCCCTGCGGAGCAGAGAGCCCGATGCGGGGCTCGATCCCAGGACCCTGAGATCATGACCTGAGCCGAAGGCAGCGGCTTAATCCACTGAGCCACCCAGGCGCCCCAAGTTAACTTTTTTTAATAGACTTTCAAAATATTTTTTATGTTTTTATTTTTAGAGAGAGAGAGAACTCGCACAAGTCAGGGAGGGGAAGAATGAGAGAGAATATTAAGCAGGCTCCATGCTCAGTGCAGAGCTCCATGTGGGGCTCGATCTTACGACCCTGAGATCATGACCTGAGTCAAAATCAAGAATCAGATGCTTAACTGACTGAGCTACCCAATAGACTTTTTTTAGAGCAGTTCTGTGTTTATAGCAAAATTAAGAGGAAAGAACAGATTTCCTATATACCTTCTGCCCCACTATCTACATCCTCCACCAAAGTGATACATTTTTGTTAAAACTAATGAGTCCACATTTGACACATTATAATCAGGCAAAGTCCATAGTTTACATTAGAGTTTTCTCTTGGTATTAATACATTCTGTGAGTTTGGACAAATGTATAATGACATGTATCCATTATTATGGCATCAGTATAGAACAAAGTATTTTTACTGCCCTAAAGGTCCTTTGTGCTCTGCCTATTCATTCTTACTGATCTTTTTACTGTCTTCATAGTTTTTGCCTTTTCCAGAGTATCATACAGTAGTCTTTTCAGATTGGCTTCTTTCACTTAGTAATAGGCATTTAAGCTTCCCTCGTGTCTTTTCATCACTTGATAGCTCATTTCTTTTTAGAGCTGAATAATATTCCATTGTCTAGATGTACCACAGTTTATTAATCTGTTCACCTACTGAAGAGTTATCTTGGTTTCTTCCAAGTTAGCAATTATGGATAAAACTGCTGTAAGCATCTGTGTGCAGGTTTCTGTGTTTACATAAGTTTTTTTACTTTCCTTGGGTAAATACCAAGCTTGTGATAGCTGGATTGTGCTCTCAGGAAATGTTTAGTTTTGTAAGAAGCCACCAAGCTGTCTTCCAAAGTGGCTGTACCATTTTGCAGGTAAAATGATTTTGGATTTTCTTATTCTTCCTTCCATCTCCTCCTCCTCTTCTAACTTGAAATAGTTTGACTCACAGAAAGTTAAAGTAGTTATACTCAGTCCCAGAGTACCCTTTACCAACATTTTATTCAACTTATCTTTTAATTTATTTCATTTTCCTTTACCTCATTGAGTTATAATAGCTCTGTCTCATCTCAGGATTGCCCTTTTTTTGTCTTTTCTCCTGAGAATGGGTCACATTTTCCTTTTGGATTGTGTGTCAAAAAATTTTTGTGTCTTGTACATTGTTACAGACACTCTGGATTCTGTTAGTGTTGATGCTTTTGTTTCAGTAGATACTTATCTTACTTCAACTCAAACTCTGTCTTATTGAAGTGTGAGTAGAAGCTCTAATCTCAGTTCTTTGTAGTTTTTTTTTTTTTTTCACTTTGTTATGGAAAATTTCAGACCTCTAGAAAAGTAAAGAAAATAGTATAAGAAATCCCATGAACTCATTGCCTTTAGGAGTCTTCAATTCCTACCAGCTCATGGCTGATACTGTTTGATTGGTGCCCCCTATTCCTCTTCTCCTTGTCACTTATTATTTAAAACAAATCTTGGGCATCATATCATTTCATTTTAAAATATTAGTATTTTTTTTAAAGATTTTACTTATTTATTTGACAGAGATCACAAGTAGACAGAGAGGCAGGCAGAGAGAGAAAGGAAGGGAAGCAGGCTCCCCACTGAGCAGAGAGCCCGATGCGGGGCTCGATCCCAGGACCCTGGGATCATGACCTGAGCCAAAGGCAGAGGCTTTAACCCACTGAGCCAAGATGAGAACTTTACCATTCTGTCTATAGTAGCCTCCATGCCCAGTGTGGAGCCCAAGTTGGGGCTTGAACTCATAATGCTGATATCAAGAATGAGTCGCTTAACTGTAAAAGATAAGAACTTTAAAAAATAACCACAAATTGGTATCCCTTATGAAACATAGAAAGTTGAACAGTAATTCCTTTTTATCATTATTTATCTAGACAATATTTACATTACACTAAATTTTTGTTTGGAGTCCAGTATATTGTTACTGCTTAATGAGTCTTCTTTTTTCTTTTTCTTTTTTTCTGAGTCTTTTTTTTTTTTTTTTTTTTAAGATTTTACTTATTTATTTGACAGAGAGATAGTGAGAGCAGGTACACAAGCAGGGGGAGTGGGAGAGGGAGAAGCAAGTTTCCTGCCGAGCAGGGAGCCCGATGTGGGGCTCGATCCCAGGACCCTGGGATGATCGTGACCTGAGTCAAAGGCAGATGCTTAACCGACGGAGCCACCCAGGTGCCCCTTGAATCTTAGTTTTCATTTCATAAGTAGATTCCCATTCTCACTGATTTTTTTCTGTAGCTTCCCACAGTCTGGATTTTGCTGCATTCTTTTTTTTAAGTTTGTATTTTAATCACCCAGTGCTTATCACAAGTGCATTTCTTAATTCCCATCACCTATTTCATCCATCCCCCCACCCATCCACCTCCCCTCTGGTAATCATCAGTTTTCTATAGTTAGAGTCTGATTTGTGGTTTGTGTCTGTCTTTTTTCTCCCTTTGCTCATTTGTTTCGTTTCTTAAATTCCCCATATGAGTGAAGTCATTGGTTTTTGTCTTTCTCTGACTGACTTATTTCATTTAGCATTATACTCTCTAGCTCCATCCATGCAGTTGCAAATAGCAAGATCCCATTCTTTTTTATGGCTGAATAATATTCCTCTGTGTGTGTGTGTGTGTGTGTGTGTGTGTGTGTGTGTGTGTGAGAACATATCACATCTTTTTTTTTTTTTTTTTTTTTTTTTTTTTTTTTTTCCCATTTTATTTATTTTTTCAGCGTAACAGTATTCATTCTTTTTGCACAACACCCAGTGCTCCATGCAAAACGTGCCCTCTCCATTACCCACCACCTGTTCCCCCAACCTCCCACCCCTGACCCTTCAAAACCCTCAGGTTGCCCCAACCTCCCACCCCTGACCCTTCAAAACCCTCAGGTTGTTTTTCAGAGTCCATAGTCTCTTATGGTTCGCTTCCCCTCCCCAATGTCCATAGCCCGCTCCCCCTCCCCCAATCCCACCTCCCCGCAGCAACCCCCAGTTTGTTTTGTGAGATTAAGAGTCATTTATGGTTTGTCTCCCTCCCAATCCCATCTTGTTTCATTTATTCTTCTCCTATCTCCTACCCCCCCATGTTGCTTCTCCATGTCCTCATATCAGGGAGATCATATGATAGTTGTCTTTCTCCGATTGACTTATTTCACTAAGCATGATACGCTCTAGTTCCATCCACGTCGTCGCAAATGGCAAGATTTCATTTCTTTTGATGGCTGCATAGTATTCCATTGTGTATATATACCACATCTTCTTTATCCATTCATCTGTTGATGGACATCTAGGTTCTTTCCATAGTCTGGCTATTGTAGACATTGCTGCTATAAACATTCGGGTACACGTGCCCCTTCGGATCACTATGTTTGTATCTTTAGGGTAAATACCCAGTAGTGCAATTGCTGGGTCATAGGGTAGTTCTATTTTCAACATTTTGAGGAACCTCCATGCTGTTTTCCAGAGTGGTTGCACCAGCTTGCATTCCCACCAACAGTGGAGGAGGGTTCCCCTTTCTCCACATCCTCTCCAGCATCTGTCATTTCCTGACTTGTTCATTTTAGCCATTCTGACTGGTGTGAGGTGATATCTCATTGTGGTTTTGATTTGTATTTCCCTGATGCCGAGTGACGTGGAGCACTTTTTCATGTGTCTGTTGGCCATCTGGATGTCTTCTTTGCAGAAATGTCTGTTCATGTCCTCTTCCCATTTCTTGATTGGATTGTTTGTTCTTTGGGTGTTGAGTTTGCTAAGTTCCTTATAGATTTTGGATACTAGCCCTTTATCTGATATGTCGTTTGCAAATATCTTCTCCCATTCTGTCAGTTGTAACAGTGCATCATTCAGTGGACGATGGGCTGCTTCCATAATTTGTCTATTGTAAATAATGCTGCTATATATATGGGGTTGCATGTATGCCTTTGCATGAGTGTTTTTATGTTCTTTGAGTAAATGCTCAGTGGTGCAATTGCTGGGTCAATAGGATAGTTCTGTTTTTAACTTTTTGAGAAACCTTCATACTGTTTTCCAGAGTGGCTTTACCAATTTGCATTCCCATCAACCATACAGGAGGGTTTTCCTTTCTCCACATTCTCTGCAATACTTCCGTTTGATTTTAACCATTCTGGCAGGTGTGAGGTGATACCACACTGATAGTTTTGATTGACATTTCCCTGATAAGTGATGATGAGCATCTTTTCATGTATGTGTTAGGCATTTGGATATCATCTTTGGAGAAATGTCTGTTCATGTCTTCTGCCCATTTTTAAGTTGGATTATTCATTTTGGGGGTATTGAGGTTTTGTGTTAAGATTTTTTTTTTTAAGATTTCTGTATATTTTAGAGAGCATGTATGAGTGGGGAAGGGGCAGAGGGGGAGGAGGAGGGGGCAGGAGAGGGACAAGCAGACTCCCTGCTGGACACAGAGCCCTCTGCAGGGCTGTACCCCTGAGACCGTGAGTGCTGAGAGCCCCTCGACCCTGAGACGAGGACCCAAGCCGAAATCAAGAGTTGGACACCCAACTGACTGAGCCACCTAGCACCCCTAAGGTTTTATTTTTAAGTAATCTCCATACCCAATGTGGGCACAGACTCAAAACCACAAGATTAAGAGTCCCGTGCTTCACTGAGTGAGCCAGCCAGTTGCCCCATGGGTGTTGAATTTTTGTTAAGTTCTTTATATATTTTGCTTACTAACCCTTTGTCGGATATATCATTTGCAAATATCTTCTTCCATTCTAGAGGTTGCCTTTTAGTTTTGTTGATTGTTTACCATGCTATGCAAAGTAGTCCCAATAGTTTTTGCTCTTGTTTCCCTTGCCTCAGGACACATATCTAGAAAGATGTTGTTATAGTTGATGTCAGAGAAACTACTGCCTGTGCTCTCTTCTAGGGTTTTTATGGTTTCAGATCTCACATTTGGGTCTTTAATCCATTTTGAGGTTATTTTTGTGTATAGTGTAAGAAACTGGCCCAGTTTCATTCTTTACATGTAGCTCTCCAGTTTTCCCAGTACCTTTTGTTGAAGATTCTTTTTCCCATTACATATTCTTTCCTGCTTTTTCGAAGATTAATTGACCATATAAGTTGTAGCTTTATTTTTGGTTTTCTGTTGTGTTCTATTGATCTATGTGTCTATTTTTGTGCCAGTAGTATACTGTTTAGTTTACTACTACTTTTGATACAACTTCAAGTTCATAATTGTGATGCCTCCAGCTTTGCTTTTCAAGATTGCTTTGGCTGTTTGAGACTTTTTGTGGTTCACAAATTTTAGGATTGTTTGTTCTAGTTCTTTGAAAAATGTTGTGGTATGTTGATAGAGACTGTATTAAATGTGTAGATTACTTTGGGTAGTATAGACATTTTAACATTACTTGTTCTTCCAGTCCATGGGTGTAGCATGTCTTTCCATTTCTTTCTTTCTTTTTTTTTTAATATTTTATTTATTTATTTGACAGAGAGAGAGACCACAAGTAGATAGAGAGGCAGGCAGAGAGAGAGAGAGGGAAGCAGGCTCCCTGCTGAGCAGAGCACCCAATGCGGGATTCGATCCCAGGACCCCGAGACCATGACCTGAGCCGAAGGCAGCGGCTTAACCCACTGAGCCACCCAGGCGCTCTGTCTTTCCATTTCTTTGTGTCCTCTTCACTTTCTTTCATCAGTGTTTTATAGTTTTCAGAGTACTGGTCTTTGACCTCTTTGTGTAGGTTTATTCCTAGGTATCTTACTATTTTTGGTCTAGTTGTATGTGAGAATGTGTTCTAATTTCTCTTTCTGCTGCTTCATTGGTGCATAGAAATGTAATAGATTACTGTGCAATGATTTTGTTACCTGCAGCTTTACTGAATTCATTTATCAGTTCTAGCTGATTTTTGATGGAGTCTTTTGGGTTTTCTTACTATAATATCATGTCATCTGTGAATAGTGAAAGTTTTACTTCTTCCTTGTCAATTTGAATGCCTTTTGTTTTTGTTGTCTCGTTGTGGCTAGAACTTCCAATACTGTGTTGAATAAAGTGGTGAGAGTGGCCATCCTTGTTTCATTCCTTACCTTAGGGAAAAAGCTTTTTTTTGTTTGGGTACATTAATATTTAAAGATTTGATTTATTTATTTATTTGAAACAGAGAAACAGAAAAAATATGAGCACGGGGAGGGGCAGAAGGAGAGGGAGAAGCAAACTCCCTATTGAGCAGAGAGCCCCATGCAGAGCCCGATCCTAGGACTCTGGGATCATGACCTGAGCTGAAGGCAGATGCTTCACTGACTGAGCTACCCATGCACCCCATCCTCTCACTTTCAATGCAGGTGTATTTAGGTCTAAATTGAGTCTCTTATAGGCAACGTATAGATGGGTCTTGCTTTTTTATTCATTCTGTCACCCTGTATCTTTTGTTTGGGGCTTTAGTCCATTTACATTTGAAGTAATTATTGATAGATAATGTATTTATTGACATTTTATTACTTGTTTTGTGTTTCTCAGCTTTTCTCTGATCCTTTCTTTTTCTCTTTCATGGTTTGCTGATTTTCTTCGGTGATATATTTGGATTTTTAAATTTTTATTCTTTGCATATTTATTAGTGGGTTATGATTTGTGGTTTCCATTAGATTTGTGTATGTAACATCTTCTCTATATAGCACTCTGTTTTAACTTGATGGTTGTTTAAATTTGAACCAATTTTCCTCCCCATGTTTTAGGTATATGGTATCATATTTTACGTCATTTTACTTTGTGAGCTCCTTGACTGATTTTTTTACATAAATATTCATTTTTACTATTTTTGTGTTTCCTGCCTTCACACTGTCATTTTTGATCTTTCCATTCTACTAGAGGCCCCTTTAATGTTACTTGCAGGACTGGTGTAGTAGTCATGAGATCCTTTAGTTTTTGTTTGTCTGAGAAACTGTTAACCTCTCCTCCTATTCTGAATGATGGCCTTGCTGGATAGAGTACTCCTGGCTGCAGATTTTTTCCTTTTGGCACTTTAATATCATGCAGCTCCTTTCTGTCTTGGAAAGTTTCTGGGGAAAAATCCCCTGATTGCTATATGGTATTTCCTTTGATTTTACTGTCTTCTTTTGTCTTGCTTCTTAATATTTTTTCTTTACTTTTTTTTTAAGATTTTATTTTTGAATAATTTCTGTACCCAATGTGGGGCTCAGACCTACAACCCTGAGATCAAGAGTCACACACTCCACTGATTGAGCCAGACAGGAACCCCTTGATATTTTTTCTCTCTTACTATATTTTGTCATTTTAATCACAGTATGTCTTATGTGGATCTGCTTTTACTGATTTTGTTGGGGATTCTCTGTGCATCCTGGATCTGGATATTTATTTCCTTCCCCAGATTTGGGAAGTTTTCAGCTATTAATTTCTTCACATAAATTCTCTGTCCCCTTTTCTCTCTCTCCTCCTTCTGCGACCCATGTAATACGAATTTTATGTTTGATATTGTTATTGAGTTCCCTGTCAGTTCTTGTTTTGCATAATATTTTTTCTTTTTTGCTCTTGTTCGGTTTGATTACTTTCCATTACTCTTGTCTCCTAGGTCATTAATTCATTCCTCTGCTTCTTCCAGTGTGCTATTCATTCCATCAGGTGTGTTTCTCATTTCATTTATTGAGCCATTTATCTCTGCTATGTTCGTTCTTTCTTTTTTTAAAGATTTTATTTATTTGAGAGCATGCATGTGCACATGAGTTGGGGGAAGGGGAAGAAGGAGAAGCAGACTCCTTGCTGTGCAGGGAGCTCAGTGTAGGGCTTGATCCTAGAACTCTGAGATCATGACCTGAACTGATGGTAGCTGCCTAACTGACTGAGCCACCCAGCGGCTCCTCTGCTACGTTATTTCTTACCTCTGTGTTCGTTTTCAGTGATGTCCTCTACTCTTTCCTCAAGTCCAGTAAGTATCCTTATGATCATTGCTTTAAATTCTCCATCAGGCATATTCTTAATATCTGTTTTGCTTGGATCTCCAGCTGTGGTCTTGTCCTGTTTTCCATTTGCGACAAATTCCTCTGTCTTCACATTTTGTCCAAGTCTCTGTGCCTGTTTCTCTGTGTAAGGAAAGTCTACTACATCTCCTGTTCTTGAGGGTAATGGTTTAACGAAATTGAGGTCCTATAGTGCCCTGCAGTGTAGCGTCCTTTGTTCCCCAGGGCCTGCGTTTCTGGGAGTGTGTCCAGTGTGTGCTTCCTGCACTCTGCTGTTGTCTCCTGGCTACCTTATGCTTCAGGCTAGTTGTCTGCAGATGCTCTCTTTGTCTCTGTGTCTTTTACGGATAGTGTTTGGTTCCTGGCCGGAAAGTGGTGCGTTTTAACTAGGTGTGCCCTGGTCTGCTTGTGAAATGAGACCTGTTACCACCGCTGCCAGAATAGAGGCCTCACTATGCTCTGGGATTAGGAAATGTGTTGTGAGCAGGGATTTGAGCTGGTCTTTTGGGGAGGAGGGCTCATCATGCCCAGACTGAGGCAAATGTGACTGGGAAGAGTAGTTTTTCCAGAGTGTGATATGGCAGGGCTTGTTGAAAGCAAGTTAGGTAGCCAGTCTGGGTGCTGTGCTGCTTCCCGCTTGTGGCTCCGTTTATGCTGAGGGGTGAAGGAGAGAAATGGCACTGGCCAGTTTGTTTCTGGAGGGATCTTTCTGTCAGTACTGCTTCTCTGGGACATAATCTGAGATGAGCACCTAACCTCCCTACTATGACTCCAGGTACTATTTAGATCACTGTTTCCATGCTGAGTATCTGTGGGCTGTTGGCCCTGCCTTTTCTCCAAGAGCAGCCCCAGTGTCCTCTGAACTCTCACAGAAGCAAACACACTGACCTTTAAAAACTCCAGGCTTTAAGCCCTGCTGGTTAGAAGAATTCATGAAATTTGGACCCTTTGGCTTTCCAGGCCAGTTGCTGTGTGGATTTGTCTTCCCTCTGCACTCTCTTGTCTTGTTTGTTTCTCACCCTTCTCTGCCACCACAGTCCTCTCTCCACCTCAACTTCCATGATTGGTTTCTCTTCCGAAGTCTGTGTCTGCATTTACTACCTTCTTCGATGTGACTTCTTTTCTGCCTTTAGTTGTGGAGTATGTTCTGCCAGTCTTCAGGTTAATTACTGGTGTATTTAGGATAAGCTGATAGTTATGTATTTGTATTTGTGGGATGAGACCAGCCTAAGGTCCTATTTCACCTCCATCTTCCCCTCCACGTGGACTTTGCTGCATTCTTAGGGTATTATGTAAATATTCTTCTAAGTTGGTAGTTAAAATTACAGGCTTGATCAGATTTAGGTTCATTATATATTCTTTTTTGGCAAGACTACTTTGTAAGTGGGAGATACATTATGCCTAATTATCCAGTTATGTTTCTAAACCTGAAGTTAGAACTTCTAATAAATTTTCATTGTGTTTGGGTGTTTATCGTTGTTTTAGCTTAAAAGTTTTTTGAAAATCTGGAACATTTCTTTATTAATTACCTGTTAAATATGAGCTCATATAAGCTGTTTCATGCATAAAGTTATAAACGTATATTCCATAGTTATAAGTCATTTACACAATGCCAAAGACAATTCTGCCATGCCATTGGAAATCTTACTGTATATGACATCTATCCATTTTTTGTTTTTAGTCATAGATCTAACTATATTGTTGTTCAGCACCTTTTTTTTCCAACTGTCTGCAAGTTATCTTCCAAAGTTCTGTTAGGTTTTTTGCTATATTAAGGTATGAATGTCCTTGGCATTAATTTAATTTACTAATGAAATTGATTTATTTCCAATTGAACACACACTGGATGCTAGTGGTTACCACTTCTTATTCAAGGGTTGCATTTCGTGATGTGCTAGTAAACATTAAAGAACAGGCTCGGCCGGGGGTGGGAGGGGTGGGGGGTTGCAGGGTGGTGGGGAGCCCTTGCTGGGAGTATTTGCTAATTTCCAAAGTGTACTACTCCTACTGTGGCTGATTATACACTACCTAGGTGATGCCCCTGAATGCAGAGGTAGGAATAGATGTGCATCATCAGCTCTGCTTAGTTATTCCTGTATTCCCACCGCCACTGTAATAGCTGAAGCACTTACTTTGTGCTATCTTCTTAGAAGTCTAAGCTTTTTATGTGAATTAACATACATTAACATAACTCTATGAGGTTACTGTTCTCATTTTACAGATAATACCCAAGTTATTTACTAAAGTAATAGGACAGGATTTGAATCCAGATTTTGTGGCTTCAAGGTCCTTACTCTTTCAAAGATCAGAAATGTAGAGAAGAATCAAGTAAGTTGCAAGTGGTAAGGAAGAAAATGGCAGAGGTTCTAAAGGGAAGTACCAGAAAATAGCTGTTCTCTACAAGCCAAGTAGAACATTCTGGCATTAAGGAAATTTTTTTTTTTTTTAAGATTTTATTTACTTTTTTTTTTTCTTTTTTGAGAGAGAGTGCGAGCAGAAACTGGGGAGGAGCAGAGGGAAAGGGACAAACGGTTGTTATGCTGACTGTAGAGCCCAGCATAGGGCTCTCGCTCATGACCCAGAGATCATGACCTGATCATGACCTGACTGAGCTGAAATCAAGAGTCAGATGCTTAACTGACCGAGCTACCCAGATGTCCCAGGAAATTTTTTAAAGTATGTAGATCTTCCTTGATTTATGATTGGGTTACAGCCCAATATATCCATTCTGAGTCAGAATTGAAGTCAGAAACGCATTTAATACACCTAAATTGAATATCGTAGCTTAGTCTACCCTACCTTAAACATCCTCAGAACACTTACAGTAGCCTACAGTTGGGCGAAGTCATCTAACACAGAGCTTGTTTTATAATGAAGTTTTGATTCTGATGTAACTTACTGACTGCGGTAGTGAAAGTGAGAACAGAATGGTTGAATGGGTACAGGATGAGGTAAGTGTGTTAGTTCTTTGTCCGTGTGATTTTTGTGGTTGACCGAGAGTTGCCACTGTCTTTTATCAAAGGCAGTAGCTTAGTGCATATCTGTAGCCTAGGAAAAGATTAAAATTGGAACTATGGTTTCTAGAATGTGTATCACTTGTACACCATCATGAAGTCAAAAAACTATAAGGCAAACCATAGTTAAATTGGGGGCCCTCAGGGCACCTGGGTGGCTCAGTGGATTAAGCCGCTGCCTTCGGCTCAGGTCATGATCTCAGGGTCCTGGGATCGAGCCCCGCATCGGGCTCTCTGCTCCGCAGGGAGCCTGCTTCCTCCTCTCTCTCTGCCTGCCTCTCTGCCTACTTGTGATCTCTCTCTCTGTCAAATGAATAAATAAAAAATCTTTAAAAAAAAAAAAATTGGAGGCCCTCTAGTACTAGTGTAGATACAGATAGCTTCGTTAAGGAATTACTCTGGTTTGCAAAAGCAGATCACTTGGACCTGCATTAATTCTAGAGTGGCACCCAGGATCAGACTTTGCCTCTAGAGCTTTGCATGTGACTGTGGCTACTACACTGGACAGCAATGCTCTAGAGTAAAGCCTACCCATGGTCAGTCATGCTTAACTCTGCTTTTGTTATGTTCCCCTCCTGCCAGATTAATACTTTTTCATGTTTTCTCTTTGACCCTGACTGTGGTGGACCTCAACAGGGTAACTGCCTTATTTCCCACGTATATACTGTTGTATCTAGATCCAAATGCAGAATTAGGAATTGCTCGCTCCTTCCTTCCTTCCTTCCTCTGTCTTTTTTTCTCTTTCTTTCTTTTCTTTTCTTTTCTCTCCCTCCCTTCCTTCCTTCCCTTCTTCTTTCCTTCCTTCCTTCCTCCATGTCTAGTGTGGGGCTCAAACTCACAACATGGAATCGCATGCTCTTGTGACTGAGCCAGCCAGGTGTCCCAGTAATCACTCATTTCTTATCTTCTCCATTATTAGGAAAAATTTGTAATGTTTAAGAAGATTAACAAATGTAACCCAAAATATTTATACATTTTAAAAACTGGCATTAAATACAATATTCTTCTTATTTCTTTTTATTAAATAATTAAGGAGGAGAAAAGTCAGGCCATGCCAGTCCATCTCAGGATCCTGGTGGATGTTCAAATCAGAAATCTCCGGAGGACCTCACTGTCAGAGTGGAAAGGTTTGCTCTTATTTTTGCAAGTAATATTTTTAAAAGAGAGTGGTTCTTAGTTATTTCATTAATTTGAGTAAAAGTTAAAATTACACAAATGAAGTTTCAGAATCTTGGGTTGAAATTTTTTATTACCTGGCCAACTTGTATCCATATAAAAACTATATTCTTACAAGTAAAGTTAGGTATCTCTGAAGTCATCAGTCACCTTTAGGTCTGATCAAGAGTCTTTTTTTCACTGGTTTTTGATATGTGTTTTTCTGTCCATCACTTCTGCTTTTAACTCTCTGTGCCATAGGATAGTAAATTCGCAATGGGATGAACTTCAGCTACTTTTATGACTGTACTGAGCCTTGGTTTTGCATAAGTGGGTGTCTGTTAAGTGTCATATGTTACTGGTCTAATAATTAGGTACAGATTTCTGACTTTTTGTGGTTTGTAATTTAGTATTTTTAATAATACAGAAATTTCCAAATTAGAGCCCTTTATAATGTGATTCTTAAGTTACATGAATTGTATATGGATAAAGCAGGAATATTTTTTAATCTTGACCTAAAACAACTTAGCGAGGTTTTTTGTTTTTTAAAGATTTTATTTATTTGACTGAGAGAGAGCGAGTGAGAGAGGGAACACAAGCAGGGGGAGTAGGAGAGGGAGAAGCAGGCTTCCTGCTGAGCAGGAAGCCTGATGGGGCTTGATCCCAGGACCCTGGGATCAGGACCTGAGCCAAAGACAGATACTTAATGACTGAGCCATCCAGGTGCCCCACAACTTAGGGTTATATGGAAGTTAAGAAAATTTCTTAGACTTGAGTTTCTTGTTCACACAGATGCCATGGGGGAATAAGTTTCAAAATGATTACTAACATTGGGTATTTGGTTTTGCTCATGACTAAGAATCAGCTTCATTTCAGCAAAACCTAGATTCTGATGGTTCTTTGTAGGTGTCTGGGCAGGGCCAAGATCTTGAGTTAAAAGAATAGATTTGCTGGGGCGCCTGGGTGGCTCAGTGGGTTAAGCTGCTGCCTTCGGCTCGGGTCATGATCTCAGGGTCCTGGGATCGAGTCCCGCGTCGGGCTCTCTGCTCAGCAGCGAGCCTGCTTCCCTCTATCTCTCTCTCTGCCTGCCTCTCTGTCTACTTGTGATTTCTCTCTGTCGAATAAATAAATAAAATCTTTAAAAAAAAAAAAAAGAATAGATTTGCTCACAGTGGTGATAAGTGGTAAAAGGCTCAAAGAACAGTAGCAGAGAACCAAAGTTCCCAATGATTCATCCTCTTTGTTTCGTTCTGTTTTGCTAACACCAAGTCCACCACTGGGTATCTTTATTTGCACCACCTTGGGGGGAAGTGACAATAAAAGATCAGAAAAGGATTTGGAGACTTGGGGGGAATGAAAAAACACACAGCAGGTAGCCCTTGTAGGGTGGGCTTAAGTGCTATTTAAACTCAATGTGAAAGGGACGTTGCTGTTGTTTCATAATAGCTTCCATTCTTAAGAGAGTGTCTGCCCCATCTGCCTGCATGGTATTATAAACAAAATAATAAACCATCTTTAATTAAAAGAGTTCCATATAGTGACTACACTAGTGTATATGTGTTAAATATAGTATATTGAGTCAGATAAATACAGTTTAAGATGTAGAAGAAAATGTTAATATTATGGAAGGGAAATTAGGGATTTTTTTTTTTTTTTGCTTTGTTTTGAAGTTGCCAAACTGTCTTCATTGAGCATTATTACTTTTATAATTAGCATATCAGGACAGAGTGGGTCTACAGGTTGTTTGAGATCCTTAAACTGAAAAAAACGTTTAAAGCACTCTTAGAGATACATACATGTGTATTTTTTAAAACCATATACTGTTAGAATCCGTTACATCAAATGCATGTGGGCTAGGGCCTTTTAAAAGGGTACTAGTGTTAAAATTGGATGAAATGTTGGCATACGTACTAATGAAACAGTTTTCATTGGAAAGTAACTGTTCTCTGTTTAAACAACTTTTGAAAAATCCAGGTCATATAATTAAAACCATAAAAGCATTTCAAATTGGTGCTGAGATTAACTTATCAGACTCAGCTAACCAGTAGGGCCTAGGTCCTAACACAGATTAGTTCCTATTCTGTGGTCATATATTTTACTCATCTGAGTTGTACCCAATTAGGAATTTTGGTTTTTTTGTGGAATTGGTTTCATTGACAGTGACAACTAAAAACAACAGCCTGTATAGTATTCCTATTCCAGATGACATCTTAGTTCATCATTTATACCCTTCAGGTGGCCTTCATCTCCACCATCCCTTGTCATAGACTGTAGTGCTTTTATAAAGCCTTTGACTTACCTATCCGCTGCAGGTTATTCTACTCTGAAACCCTAATGTGCTGTTAGTTTCCCTGTCTCATAGAACTGACCTGTGGTGCTTTTTCACAGCCCAGATAAATTTGACACATCAAATACCTATGGTGTATTCTGATATATATAGAATTTTGTAATACCAAGTTCTATAAAGCAAAATATATACATTTTTTCTCTAACTTTGATGGTATTTTAAAAATTTCTGTCCTACAGATTAAAAAACTCAGCCTTAAAATTTTGGAAAGTTGGATTATTAAATATAGGATTCTCGTCATCCTCTCAAGCTATAACATCTGTTTCCAGAGATCAAGTTTCTGTACTTGGAAATACTAAGTACTTCCACTAGATCTTAGGCTTTTCCTCATCTGGCTTCAAGGATTTTGTTAGGGGGAAAGGTCACTAAATCAAATTGATGTCACCTCAGGAACTCATCCTATCCCGTACATATTAAGAAAAAAAAATCTATCTTAGTCTTTTCAAGGAAGTAAACTTGATTTTTTTTTTTAAGAAACAGATTGATGATTTGTGGTTGTGAGATCTTATGTAATCTGTGAGAAATTAAGTTTGCTTAATATTAATTAAAATATATACAGTCTTGTTTTCAAAGCTAAAATTTGTGAAATTTGAATCTTTTTTGTTTCTTTTAAATAATCTCTATGTCCAATGTGGGGCTTGAACTCAGTGATCCTGAGATCAAGAGTTGCATGCTCTACCGACCAATCCAGCCAGGTACCCCTGGAAGTTGAATCTTTTAGCGACTCACATGAAAAGATACATCTTCTAGTTAAATTTTACTTATGTTTTTATGTCATTAGGTTTAAAAATTGGTAGAATCTTTGGAAAAGATAATAAAGATATCATCAAATAATTACTGTCAAGGGGTGCCTGGGTGGCTCAGTGTCTGCCTTCAGCTCAGGTCATGATTCTAGGGTCCTGGGATTGAGCCCCATGTTGGGCTCCCTGCTCAGCAGGGTGCCTGCTTCTCCCTTTCCTTCCCACTCATGTTCTCTGTTGCTATTTCTGTCTCTCAAATAAATAAAATCTTTAAAAAAAATTGTACCAATCAATACCAACCTTTTCTTGAGAAAGATTACTAACCTCAAGTTGAAAGAATAGTATAATGACTTTTTTCTTTTTTTTTTTTTTGCCAATTTATTTGAAAGTTGCAGATATCATTTCATTTTTACCCTAAAGACTTCAGTGTGTATATCCTAAGAATAAAAACATTGTCTGAGATTTTATCAGCTCTGAGTGGGGACTGCAGCCTAGGAAGGGGCCTGGGAGTCTCTGCCTACTCATTCACGCCCTACCTTTTCCTTCAGACCAATGAACACAATTTAGCAGTAGATTGCTGGATGCGGGAGTCATGAAACAGTTGGTCATTACATCATTGAGTAAGATGCAATGGGCTTTTCAACTAGATTAGAACAAAATAGCATCTGTTTTTCTCAGAAGAGAATTCTGCAATTCACCAATTCTGGTGGGGTGTAATTAAAGACATTCAGATATTAGTATGATCCCACTTTCACACTCAAATTATAAATACATGATATAGTAAGTATCTGATAAGCGGTCCAATTTGCCCAGTTACTTCAATAATGACCTTTATAACTTTTTTCCCCTGATACAGGATCCATTTGAGGATCATTGATTGAATTTAGTGTAATCTCTTTTAATTCAAAACATTTCCTTTGTTTTGTTTTTGTTTTTATTTTTCATGACTTGGACATTCTTTGTCTAGGCTAATTGTTTCTAGGATGTCTTTTTTTTTTTTTTTTTTTTTTTGAGATTCTATTTATTTGTTAGAGAGCGTGGGAGTGGCAGGCTCTGCACTAAGCAGGGATCTCAGTGCCTGATGGATCCCAGAACTGTGGGATCATGAACTGAACTGAAGGAAGATGCCTAACCCATCAAGCCATCCAGGTGCCCAAGTTTCTAAAATGTCCTTTGATTTGGTCCCTGTTTTTCATTCTAGGTTCAGGTTAAAGTTTGAGAACCTTACCTAGGTAATGTTTATCTTATTACTCATATGAGGAGGCATCTGATATCAGATGTTTGCATTATTGGTGATGTTAAGTTTAATCGTTAATTAAGATGGTGTCTGTTGGATTTCTTGATTATAAAGATACCTTTTCCCTAATTAATAAGTATCTATAGGGTGATTCTTTGAAACCATGAATATGCTGTTCCTCAAAAGCTTTTACCCAGTGGTTTGGCATCTGTTGATTTTTACTTGGATCACTTATTTCATTTGTATTTTAAAATGGTGGGGTTTTTTTCCTAGGTTTTTTTTTTTTTAAGATTTTATTTATTTATTTGACAGAGAGACAATGAGAGAGCAGGAACATAAGCAGGGGGAGAGGGAAAAGCAGGCTTCCCGCTGAGCAGAGAGCCCGATGCGATAAGGGGGCTCAGTTCCAGGACCCTGAGATCATGACCCCAGCCGAAGGCAAAGGCATAACGACCCAGGCGCCCATTTTTTCCAGTTTGTACCTTCTAATTTTATGCCTTATGTATTTCTTAGCTGTCATTCTTCTGTAGAGAACTGCTTTTATCCACCTCTTCTGCTTTCTTTCCCCCACTTTTTTTTCAGTAAACTTATAAGACACCAGCACCCAGATCAAGAAATAGAATATTACCAGCCAGTGTAGACCATACACTAGGGGCCTGATAACCCTTTCACAGTGACTGCCTTCCTCCTCAAAATAACCACTGTTCTGCATCTGCACTATAGATGAGTTCTGCCTGCTCATAAACTTCACACATGTTCTCTCTCTGCTCTCCTTTCCTTCAGCTTTTTTGTGCTGCTGCATGTGACAGGAATTGGTACACTCTTGTTGCTGTATCGTATTCTTTTATTTGACTAATTCATTGATGGATTTTTGAATTGTTTTCGTTTTGGGGGCTATTATGAATAGATAGGGTTGCTATATGAGCATTCTTGTACATGTCTTGGTGGACATATCTTTTGGGTGTATTTGCAGGAGCAGAAAAGGGTCATAAATACTTGCCAAACAGTTTTCCACAGTGGTGGTAACAGTTTATAACTCCCCTCAGCAGTAAGACATTTTATGAATCCCGTTTTTCCGCTGTGTTATGGTTCATTTCTCTTACCATTCTTTTTGGTGCACTCATTGCCAGTGATTTGACTAGTGACATCCTCTTCATTTTTGCTTTTCTATTCTTTGATGTATGTCCCCATCTTTCTTTGAGCATTCCCTTGATTCCTGGCTCAGGTTGTTTCAAGTGAGCTTTAGCAAACACTTGCGCCTGTGTAACTGAAATCCCTCTGAGAACGTACCATTAATTTTTAAAAATTGAGGTAATTACATATCACAAAATTCATGGTCGGTTTTAATGTATTCACTAAATAATACAACCATTACTACTCTTTACTTTCATAATTATTTTTAATTGATGAACTTCTTAGAGTTGGGAATCAGTTTTGGTATTAGTTTTTATAAATGTTAGCCTTCAGCATTTTATAATTTGTGCTATATTGCTGTTTACTTCTATGTAGGGGGAAAGCATTTGTAACTTATTAATTTATGTACTCATTTGAAGATGTGTATATATTTTTAAATCAGTATCAGATACAATGGTGGGGGGGGAGGAAAACTAATGGTTAAGTAGGAGGTGGAACTAAGCTTCTAAAAGGCTCCCACTAAAATAAATAAATAAGAATAAATCAGTAAATAAAAATAAATAAATGAAAGGCTCCCACTGACTGATTATGGATTTCTGTTGGGGCTGGGGGCCAGGCAGATGAGTTGTTGCTTTGTCTGCATGAGCTTTTTTTTGTTTGTTATTTCATTTTCCAGTTGATTTTAGCAAAGGGAATCTCCCATATGTTTTCATTATATTAATAAGAAAAGTCTCCATTAATGTATTTTTTAAAAACTTTTTATATACAGACTCACTAAAAAACTCGAAGAAAGAAGAGAAGAGAAAAGGAAAGAGGAGGAACAGGTAAAGTTCGTGTACATCATCATTTTGCTCTTCCAGTAAGGAAATGTTTGACTCCCTGCTGAATTTGGCAGACCTTAGATGACTTTCTGGTTACAGTTGAGTGTTGAAGCACAGTGAAGGTAATTAACCTGACTTCCTTAGTAGGATCATAGTGTATACTTTTTGTGTTTTTTTTGTAAATTGCTAGGAATAAGTTTAATCATCTCTCTGCAGTGAGTCTTTTACACTAAGAGTAAAGGGAATTGAAGTAAAATTGTATTATTTTGATGCAGATGAAATTCTTAGCTCCTTTTTATGCAAAAGAAATTTGTAGGTATTTTGCTAAATTTTCCCTCTGGTGTTGCCACATTCTGGTTCACCATTCATTTTTCTCATCGTGTGGACCTAAACTACATCATCTCTTTGAGGTTATAATATCAGAAAGTTATCAATTCTTTATGCCAAATAAATGACTGCCTTGTGTCCTTAGAGGGTAACATTTACTTTACAAACCAAAGACCTGTAGTCCTTTTTTTCCAATTACATCACAGCCTTAATAGAAATGCTGAGATTTGTAAATTGATAGACATTTGACCTTTAACCCATGCTATTAATAAATTCTTTTAGGCCCTTACATTTTATGAAATCATTTTGTTCCTTTAGCTGTGCCCTATAACCAGCTCATATAAAATAATACCTAAGCAGATTAGTAAGTTGTCTTTTGGGCTCATAATACTTCCTTTCTCTTTAATTTAGAGAGAAATTAAGAAAGAAATTGAGAGGAGAAAAACTGGAAAAGAAATGTTGGATTATAAAAGAAAGCAAGAAGAAGAACTAACAAAAAGAATGTTAGAGGAAAGAAACAGAGAAAAGGCAGAAGATAGGGCAGCTCGAGAGCGTATAAAACAGCAGATTGCATTGGTGAGTAATAAGTTTATTTTTAATGCTTCACTCTCATGCAGTTGTTTTTCCATGCACAGTGGTTTTGGTTTACTACCAGGCCATGTACACAAAAATAGTAGACTTTAGGGGCGCCTGGGTGGCTCAGTGGATTAAGCTGCTGCCTTCGGCTCAGGTCATGATCTCAGGGTCCTGGGATCGAGCCCCGCATCGGGCTCTCTGCTCCACAGGGAGCCTGCTTCCTCCTCTCTCTCTGCCTGCCTCTCTGCCTACTTGTGATCTCTCTCTGTCAAATAAATAAATAAAATCTTTAAAAAAAAAAAAAAAAAGTAGACTTTAGTGACTGAAAGAGTACAATTTTCAGCTTCCTTTTAGTAGAAATTGTATATTGGATTAAAATATAGTTAAGGGGTACATGTATGGCTCAGTCAGTTAAGTGTCTAACTCTTGATTTCTGTTCAGGTTGTGATCTCATGGTTGTGAGTTTGAGCCTTGTGTTGGACTCTGAGCTGGGCATGGAGCCTGCTTAAGATTCCTCCTCTTGGGCACCTAGGTGGCTCAGTTGGTTAAGCGACTGCCTTCGGCTCAGGTCATGATCCTAGAGTCCCAGGATTGAGTCCCACATCGGGCTTCCTGTTCAGCAGGGAGTGTGCTTCTCCCTCTGACCCTCCTCCCTGCTCTGGCTCTCTCTCTCTCTCAAATAAATAAAAACCTTAAAAAGAAAAAATTCCCCCTCTCCCTCTACCGCTTCTCCCCTCCAAAACAGCATAAAATATTAAGATTAAAATTGGGGGGACACCTGGGTGGCTCAGTTGGCTAAGCGGCTGCCTTCGGCTCAGGTCATGAGCCCAATGTCCTGGGATCGAGTCCCACATCGGGCTCCTTGCTCGGCAGAGAGCCTGCTTCTCCCTCTGCCTGCCACTCTGTCTGCCTGTGCTCGCTCGCTTTCTCTCTCTCTCTGAAAAATAAATAAAATAAAATCTTTAAAAAAAAAAAAGATTAAAATTGGGGGCACACCTAGGTGGCTTAGTTCGTTAAGTGGTCAACTCTTGATTTCAGCTCAGGTCATAATCTCAGGATTGGGAGATTGAGCTACACATTGGGTTCCATGCTGGGTGTGGAGCCTGCTTAAGACTCTCTCTCCAGGGGCACCTGGGTGGCTCAGTGGGTTAAGCCGCTGCCTTCAGCTCAGGTCATGGTCTCAGGGTCCTGGAATCGAGCCCCGCATCAGGCTCTCTGCTCTGCGGGGAGTCTGCTTCCCCCTCTCTCTCTGCCTGCTGCTCTACTTGTGATCTCTCTCTCTCTCTCTCTCTGTGTCAAATAAATAAATAAAATATTTAAAAAAGAAAAAGACTCTCCACTTTTCCCTCTTCCCTCACCCCCTTTGAAAAAAAGATTAAAAATTGGAATTGGATAAAGAAGTTCTGATATATATACACAATGGAATATTTTTCACCCATAAAATGAATGAAATCTTGCCTTTTGCAACAACTTGGATGGAGGTAGAGAGTATTATACTAAGTGAAATAAGTCAGTCAGAGAAAGACAAATACCATATGATATCACTCATGTGAAAGTAAAGAAACAAAACAAATGAGCAAAGGAAAAAGAGAGGAAAACCAAGAAACAGACACTTAACTGTAGAGAACAAACTGATGGTTACAGAGGGGAGAAAGGTCAGGCAATGGGTGAAATAGGTGAAAGGTATTAAGGAGGGCACTTGTCCTATGAGCACCGGGTGATGTATGGAATTGGGTTACTATATGTTGTATACCTGAAACTAAAAGAACAATGTAGGTTCATTATACTGAAAACAAAAACTTGGTAAAAGGTTAAAATTGAGATTTTTTTTTTCAAAGTAATTTTTCTCTGTGTTATGTTGTGAGACAGTAGTCAATAGGTAGCTTCCGAAAATTCCCTAAGGATGTGAGGGCAATCTGGCTGCCACACCTGTCATGCCATTGATCACCAGGGTTGATTCAGGTGATCAGGCTGGCTAGGTGGGTGTCCCCTTCCTCCCTCACTGCTCCATGTGTGTTCTTTCTGAAGCTGTGCTCCCCTGCTAGAACCTCCAAAGAAGTTCTCAAGGTCCATTTGTAGGAGAACATAGACTAATTAGGCTTCCAAGACTCAGACACATCCAAATGAAGTGCTACATATGGCAGTCGGCCTTTCTTTAAAAAAAAAACAAAAATCCCTAGAAAAGAAGCTTAGAACTGGTTATGTGGCATTCTCCTCTAGTCACAACTCTTCTTTTATGGGACATTCAGAAGATTTACATACATCAAGTAGGAGGTTAAGATGGTTTTGAAACAGTTGCCTTTAGAATTAAGCAGTTGTAGTGCGTATGAAAGCCATGTCTACCTTAATATTGTTCATTTGTTTATGCAACAGATATTTGTTGATTATCTACTGTTTGCCAGACCTTTTTCCAGGCTCTGGCGATACAGTAGTAACCAAATTAAGTCCTTGTTTGTTTAATAAGCAACTTGCTGGTCTCTGATTGTTCATAAAACTAAAAAATACCAGCTCCAGAGTGATAAAGTTTACAGATGGCTTTAAGGAATCTTACATACATTTGTGTTTGTTCCTTGTGCTTGTTCCTTATGTTCTTTGTGTTTGTTCCATTCTAGCAATGAAAGCTAATTAGTATCTAATACCTGTTTTAAAGGACCGTGCAGAGAGAGCTGCTCGTTTCGCAAAGACAAAAGAAGAAGTAGAAGCTGCTAAAGCTGCTGCTTTGCTGGCGAAACAGGCAGAAATGGAAGTCAAAAGGGAGTCTTCTGCAAGAGAAAGAAGGTACTTTATTTCCCACTCAATTACCTACGTGTTCATAGCCACTGAGGAGAACAGCAGTTGTAAGCTGCTTTTTAACACTATTGTGCGCTGTGGCTGCAATAAGTAGTTCCAGGACATAATGACCAGTGTGGCATTTGCCAGTGGTATTTGTCACTGAATGTGAGTGTACAGTACTAAATAAATCACTTCTAAAAGAAGGCTCAAGAAATCTGTTTTTAAAAGACAGAAAACACATATATTGAAATGATTACAGTGGTTATCTTACATGTATTATGATTTTTTTTTAAAGATTTTATTTATTTGACAGACGCAGCAAGAGAGGGAACACAAGCAGGTGGAGTAGGAGAGGGGGAAGCAGGCTTCCTGCTGAGCAGGGAGCCCCATGCCAAGTTCAGTCCCAGGACCCTGGGATCATGTTTTGATCTGAAGACAGATGCTTAAGGACTGAGCCACTCAGGCACCCTATATCAGGATTCTTGAGTTGTGATTATCTTAGGTCAAATGGGATTATGCAAAACAGGGAATCTCTTGGCTCTGCAGTTGGAATTTCCACTGATGGATTTGGTAGGTATAGCTAGGTTCAGGGATTTAAAAGAACATTTTCTCTCTCTTTTTAATCTCTTGGGCTTTTTTTCTGTTTTAACTTCATTCTTAGAGAAACTTTTATGATGATGTCAGGTGAACCCAGGGCCTCTTGGCACATTCAGAATCTTGAGCTCCTGATCCCAGAGAGGAATCATTAATTGGGGAGAATTCTGATTGGCCTTATTTGGCTGATGCGGCTACTTTCAGATCAATCCCTATGTCTATTTAAATTGGCTCCCTGGTTGGGGGAGTTCACATGCCCACTTTGGTGGTGAGGAGGTTAGGGAAATGTTACTGATAATCATACCAAAATGAATGACAGGTGACAGGGATAAGGCATTTCCCAAAACAAAAATATGTTGTAAAGAGAAAAATACAGATTGCCAGTATGTCCCAGTTGGATTATGGTTAATATTTTCTTTCTTACTTTACTGTCTTGTCTTTTTTTTATGATTTTATTTATTTGAGAGAGAGGGAGCGTGAGCATGCAGGCATGAGTGGGAGTAGGTATGGGCAGAGGGAGAGGGAGAAGCAGACTCCCCACTGAGCACAGAGACCAATGCAGGCCTCAATCCCAGGACCCTAGATATGACCTGAACTAAAGGCAGATGCTTAACCGACTGAGCCACCCAGGCACTCCTTTACTTTTCTGTATTTTCTATATTGGAAAATCAACGAACATTACTTTTGCTATTCAGAAAAACTTTATTTTTTTTATAATTTTATTTTTAAGTAATCTCCATGCCCAATTTGGGGCTCAAACTCAACCCCGAGATCAAGAGTCACATGCTTCACCAATTGAGCCAGCCAGGCACCCCAGAAAAACTACTTTTTGTTTGATTTTTCAATTTTTACTATGCTTATTTTATAATCATGATTTCTACATCCTTATTAAGTTGATACAGTTGAGGAAATAAATACTTCCTTCCCTTTTTGTTGCATAGGTACTAGTGGAGGAAGGGGGAACAGAGTATGAGCGAATAAACAAAGGACGTAGGGAGCAGAAAGATGAAGTCAAAGAGAGACAGTGAGTGTTTATGTGAACCCTTCTGTAAGCAGTACCAACCAATAAAGTACAAAGCTCATAAATGAGTAAAAACTACTTTTTAAAAACTCTTTTCCAAAAGTAATAAAATACTTAAGAATATATTTAATGAAGGTGTAAGACTCTTACACTGAAAACTAGAAAACATTTTTGAAAGAATTAAAGCAGACATAAATACACGGGAAGACATTCTGTGTTTGTAGATCAGAGGACTAAATATTGTTGAGATGGCAGTACAAAAGGGGTTTGAGAGGGGCGCCTGGGTGGCTCAGTGGGTTCAGCCGCTGCCTTCGGCTCAGGTCATGATCTCAGGGTCCTGGGATCGAGTCCCGCATCGGGCTCTCTGCTCAGCAGGGAGCCTGCTTCCCTCTCTCTCTCTCTCTCTGCCTGCCTCTCTGTCTACTTGTGATCTCTCTCTGTCAAATAAATAAATAAAATCTTAAAAAAAGGGGGGGGTTTGGGAGATGAAAAGAAAAGGGGGGGGGAAATGGCAGTACTCCCCAAACTGATCAGTAGAGTCAGCACAATCCCCATTAAAATCCTAAGTGATTTTTTTTTTTGCCAGAATTTTTGCAAAAAAATTCATGTGGAAATGTAAGGGATCTAGAATAGTCAAAATTATCTGGAAAAAGAGCAAAGTTGGGAGAATCAGATTTTTTAAATTTTAAAACAAAGCTACAGTGGGGCGCCTGGGTGGCTCAGTGGTTTAAGCCGCTGCCTTCGGCTCAGGTCATGATCTCAGGGTCCTGGGATCGAGTCCTGCGTCGGGCTCTCTGCTTGGCAGGGAGCCTGCTTCCTTCTCACTCTCTCTGCCTGCCTCTCTGCCTACTTGTATCTCTCTCTGTCAAATAAATAAATAAAATCTTTAAAAAAAAAAAAAAAAAAAAAAACAAAGCTACAGTAACCCAGACAATGTGGTATTGGCATAAGGATGAATATATAGATCACTATAGTAGAACTGAGTCTCCAGAACTAAACCTATGCATTTCCCCAATGTTTATAACAGCAATGTCCACAATAGCCAAACTGTGGAATGAGCTCAGATGTCCATCAGCAGGTGAATGGATAAAGAAGATGTGGTGTATATATGCAATGGAATATTACTCAGTCATCAAAAAAGAATGAAATCTTGCCATTTGCAACAACGTGAATGGAACTAGAGGGTATTATCCTAAGTAAAATCAGTCAGTCAGTGAAAGACAAATACCATATGATTTCACTTGTGTGGAATTTAAGAAACAAAGCAGATAAATAGAAGAAGGGAAAGAAAAATAAGATAAAAAGAGGGAGGGAAGCAAACCATAGGAGACTCTTAACTATGGGGAGCAAACTGAGGGTTGCTGGAGGGGAGGTGGGGGTGTATGGTGTAATTGGGTGATGGGCATTAAGGTCACTTAATGTAATGAGCACTGGGTGTTTTATGCAATTGATGAATCACTAAATTCTACCCCTGAAACTAATAATATACTATATGTTAACTAAATTGAATTTAAATAAAAAATTGAAATAACAAAATCTTTAGAAAAAAAAACCCATGCGTTTATGATTGATTATGATTGAAAATGTTACCAGGGTCATTCATGGGGAATGAATAGCTCTTCAACAGATGGTGCTTGGACACATCCAAAAGAATGAATTTGGGGGCGCCTGGGTGGCTCAGTGGGTTAAAGCCTCTGCCTTTGGCCCAGGTCATGATCTCAGGGTCCTGGGATCGAGCCCCGCATCGGGCTCTCTGCTCAGCAGAGAGCCTGCTTCCCCTTCTCTCTCTGTCTGCCTCTCTGCCTACTTGTGTTCTCTGTCTGTCAAATAAATAAATAAAATCTTTAAAAAAAAAAAAAAATGAATTTGAACCCTTTCCTCAAGTATAAACTCTTAGAAAAAAATGAGAAAATCCTGTGATCTTGGAAAAGGCAGTGATTCTTAGACATGACGCCAAAAGCACAAGCAACAAAAGAAAGCAATAGATAAGTTGGACTTCATCAAAATTAAAAGCTTTGTGTTTCAAGGGACATCATTAAGAATGTGAAAAGATAGCCCCCAGAATTGGAGAAAATATTTGCAAACCATATATCTGATGAAAGACTTGTATCTAGAATACGAGAGTCTTTAATAACTTAACAATAAAAAGCAAACAACCTAGTTTTAAATATGTGAAAAGGATTAAATAGACATTTCTCCAGAGAAGATCTTCAAGTGGTCAGTTAGCCATATAAAAAGCTACTCAACATTATTAGTCACTAGGAAAATTAAATCAAAACCACTTTGAGATACTGTTTAATGCCCTCCAGGATTCCTAAACTTAAAAGCAGTAACAAATCTTGGTGAGGGTGTGGACACTTTGGAACTCTCCTATACACTGGTGATGGGATTATAAATACCATTCAGCAATTTAAAAGAATGAAGTGCTGACCCATGCTACAACATGGGTGAACCTTGAGAACATTATGTTACATGAAAGTGAGTTACCAAAAAGTCAGACATTCCTATGTTCCATTATATGAAATGCCTGAACTGAGCAAATTCTTAGAAGCAGAAAGTAGATTAGTGCTTGCCAAGGGGCTAGATGAGGGCGGAGTAGGAAGCAGTTCCTGTTGGGTTCAGGGTTTCTTTTTGGGATGATGAGAATGTTTTGGAATTAAATATGGTTGCACAACTATGACTGTAATGAAACCACTAAATTAATTGTATGCTTTATCTTTTTCAGAAGATTTTATTTATTTGAGAGAAAGAGATAGCGAGAGGGAGAGGGAGAAGCTGGCCCCGGCCAAGTAGGGAGCCCAACCTGGGGCTCAAGTCAGGACCCCAGGATCATGATCTGAGCCAAAGGAAGACACCTAACCAATTGAGCCACCCAAGCACCCCTAATTGTATGCTTTAAAAGGGTGAAATAAAATTTAGTCATTGGAGCATGCAACTCTTGATCTCGGTTGGGGTTGTGAGTTTGAGCCCCACCTTGAATGCAGAGATCACTTAAAAATCTTTAAAAAATAAATAAAAGGGTGAATTTTATGTTATATAAATTATATCTCTTTATAAAGCTCTTACTAAAAAATAATAAATGAAGAGGTCTGGCATTTTGGGAAAAACCTGTTTTTTCATTTTGTAGATTTTCACTTCCATTTTCTTTCTTTCTTTTTTTTTTTTTTAAGATTTTACTTATTTATTTGACAGAGAGATCACAAGTAGATAGAGAGGCAGGCAGAGAGAGAGAGAGAAGGAAGCAGGCTCCCTGCTGAGCAGAGAGCCCGACGTGGGACTCGATCTCAGGACCCTGAGATCATGACCTGAGCCGAAGGCAGTGGCTTAACCACTGAGCCACCCAGGCACCCCATTTTCTCTTTTAATGATATTGTTTGAGAATATGTAAAGATGCTGATTTTAATTTTCTATTTCCATAGCACTGTTGCAAGAATTCAATTTCGTCTTCCTGATGGTTCTTCCTTTACAAATCAGTTCCCTTCTGATGCTCCTCTAGAAGAAGCAAGACAGTTTGCTGCACAGGTAAATTTATGTCTTGTCTTGACTTACAGTAAAGATAGATGAATAGGTTATTAAAATGTAGGAGGAGAAAATTTACAAGCCTGATTTGTAAAGTATAAGTCATGACTTATCCCCAGGAGGGAAGCACCAGACCCCTTTGGGGTGTTGTGGAGCTTCCATCACACATTAGTGCCACATAGAGAAAGCATATCTGTTTGTTGTGTAAGAATAGGGATTTGCTAAAAGCATACAGTGGGTTGTGGAAACTTTTCTCACTGCTTTTGCAAATGATTCTTCAGAGGTCTAATCTGAGGGAGTTGTTGCCTGTGAAGAGATGCAGTTTTTTCTTCCTCTCTCTCCGTGTTTTCTGCAGGTCACCTTGGGCTGGCCATTTTCCCACCATCTGCCAGGTGGCCAAACCTAAAGATCAGTAATCTTCCTTTGGTAACAAGTATCTTCTTCAGGAATTTACTTCCAGAATGTGGCCTTTCTCAAAATCTGAGTTGGTGTGAAATTTTATATCTTAGAAAATAAGATATAAGTCCTTTCCCAATTATAGTTGACCCTTGAACAGTGTGGGTATTAAGAGTTGCCAACCCAATGCACAGTCGAAAATCCATGTATACTTTTCAGTTCTGCATAAACTGAACTACTACTAGCTTACTGTTGACCAGAAGCTTTACCAATAACAGTTGATTAACACATGTTTTGTATATTATACATACTATATATTATATTCTTAAAGTTAGCTAGATAAAAGAGAATGTTAAGAAAATCATAAGGAAGAGAACATACAGTGCTGCACTGTAAAAAAAATCCAAGTGGGCCTACACAGTTCACATCCATGTTATTCAAAAGTCAGCTGTAGTTTTTATTCTCTGAGCCTTTTTCAAAAAGGATTCTAGGCATTAGATGTCCTTTAGGATCTGGGCTCATCATATGTCCCACTCTTTGTCTCATGTGACTTCTCAAGGTTAAAATTAGGGTTCAGATCTTTCTCCTAGACTTCATCTCCCCATCTAGTCTGCTGTTTCACTTATGGATCCCAAGAGGGTACCTAAAAAGCTGTCTGTCTTCCTTCACTGATGAGCTGGGCTTTGCAATGTAAAAACACTTTTAAGAATTCTTTTTCCCTAGGGGCGCCTGGGTGGCTCAGTGGGTTAAGCTGCTGTCTTCGGCTCATGTCATGATCTCAGGGTCCTAGGATCGAGCCCCATATCGGACTCTTTGCTCAGTGGGGAGCCTGTTTCTCTCTCACTGACTGCCTCTCTGCCTATTTGTGATCTTTCTCTGTCAAATCAATAAACAAAATCTTTAAAAAAAAAAAAAAAGTTCTTTTTCCCTAAGCTTATAGTGAAACAATCCCAGTAGCTCTGTTCTTTTGCCTTGGTGCCCCACTTGGGGCCTCCCAAAAGGGAATAATCGGTCCTGGCCTGAGTCGTACCATTTCTACCACAGGTAAGTGAAGGAGGAAGCCACATGAGAAAACAGAGCTTTGCATCAGTCCTATTAGAACTTTATTTCAGGGGCGCCTGGGTAGCTCAGTCATTACGCATCTGTCTTCAGCTCAGGTCATGATCCCAGGGTCTGGGGATCGAGCCCCGCATTGGGCTCCCTGTTTGGCCAGGAGCCTGCTTCTCCCTCTCCCTCTGCCCTGCTTGTGTTCTCTCTCTCGCTGTGTCTCTGTCAAATAAATAAATAAAATCTCTTTTTTTTTTAAAAATTGAAAAAATTTTATTTCAGTGCAGTAACCTAATTTTGTATTTTTGTATGTCCTCATGTTAGAGTAACAACAGTGAGGTATGTATGTGATCTCCAGTTTTAAAAAAAATACAAAAAACAAAAGCATTAGTCTATTTCTTTGGAATCTTCTAGGGAGAGAAAAACTCTTGGCTAAGATTTTACAAGTATAGATGACTTAAAATTATGAAAGTGATCATGATGCTGCCCAGTGTGGTGGGTTCCTGGATTTGGGATTGTGTGTGTAGCACGGATTGTCTATGGGACATTTATTTTTTTGAGACAAGATGTGAACTCCTGATTTTATGTATATGAGGAAAGTTCTGGACTATTACATATTTTTAATAGGGAATGCCTATAATCCAGATGTACATCAGAGAGAGAGTAATAAAAGTTTGCCAAAGTATAGTGAAAACTAGTGGCAAACTACAGGAATATTCAAAAGAGATATTACAACTGTTCATTTTTGTTCAATTTGTTTAGATGGTTTTAGGAACTATAATCTTGGTATGTTGTGGTCATTTTGGGATTGTAAAAGCTTAGGTACTATTTGGATTTGGTAGCTTTGAGCTACTTTTTTTTTTTTAACATTTTATTTATTTATTTGACAGAGATCACAAGTAGGCAGAGAGGCAGGCAGAGAGAGAAGAGGAAGCAGGCTCCCTGCTGAGCAGAGAGCCCAATGTGGGGGCTCAATCCCAGGACCTTGAGATCATGACCTGAGCCAAAGGCAGAAGCTTTAACCCACTGAGCTACCCAGGCGCCCCATGAGCTACTTTTTGAAGCACAAAGTTTTTATAAAGGTTTTTGTGAGTTTACATTTGAATGAACTTTTTAAAATTTACTATTATTTTTTTAAGATTTTCTTTTTGTCAGAGCAGAAGCAGAGGGAGAGGCAGACAGAGGGAAAAGGAGGCTCCCTGCTGAGCAAGGAGGTGGATGAGGGATTCGATCTGAGGACTCTGGGATTGGGATCATGACCGGAGCTGAAGGCAGCTGCTTAATCCACTGAGCCACCCATGTGTCCCCAATTTTTTTTTTAAGATTTTATGTATTTTTTTATTAATTATTTTTATTAACATGATGTATTATTTGCCTCAGGGGTACAGGTCTGTGAATCACAGGCTTACACATTTCACAGCACTCACCATAGCACATACCCTCCCCAGTGTCCATCACCCAGCCACCCAACCCTCCCCGCTACCCCCCAGCAACCCTCAGTTTGTTTCATGAGATTAAAAGTCTCTTATGTATGGTTTGTCTCCCTCCTGATCCCATCTTGTTTCATTTTTTCCTTCCCTACCCCCCAGACTCCCCATTCACCCTGCCTCTAAAATTCCTCATATCAGGGAGATCATATGATAATTATCTTTCTCTGGTTGACTTATTTTACTCAGTATAATACCCTCTAGTTCCAGCCACGTCATTGCAAATGGCAAGATTTCATTTCTTTTGATGGCTGCATAGTATTCCATGGTAGATATATCTATATATATATATATATATATATAGATAGATAGATAGATACATCTATCTATATAGATATATATATGATATTTAGATCTGTATAGATATATATCTTACAGATACATATATAGAATATCTATCTATAGATAGAGATATCTATCTATATATATCTATCTATATATATATATATATATAGATATATATATATATATATCTCACATCTTCTTTATCCATTCATCTGTTGATGGACATCTGGTTTCTTTCCATAGTTTGGCTCTTGTGAGCATTGCTGCTATAAACATTGGGGTGCACATGCCCCTTCAGATCACTACATTTGTATCTTTAGGGTACATACCCAGTAGTGCGATTGCTGGGTCATAGGGTAGCAGTTTTCAACTTTTTGAGGAAGGATTTTACGTGGTTTTTTGTTTTTTTTGTTGTTTTTTTTTTTTTGAGAGAGAGAGAGAGCATGTGCAGGGTGGGGCACAAAAGGGGGAGAGAGGATCTGGACCAGAGTCTGCTCTGAGCAGGGCCTGATACAAGGCTGGATCTCACAAAACTGAGATCGTGACTTGACCCAAAACCAAGAGTTGGACACTTAACCGACGAACTTTAAAATTAAGGCAGTTTGAATTAAAGCAGTTGTTTTGGATGCATCTGATGTGTAATATCTTACTTTAAAAAGGCACCTTTGTAAGGTTTTAAAACTTACTGTTATGTTACAGACTGTTGGCAACACTTACGGTAATTTTTCACTAGCAACCATGTTTCCCCGGAGGGAATTTACCAAAGAAGATTATAAAAAGAAATTGTTGGATTTGGAACTTGCCCCAAGTGCTTCAGTGGTACTGTTGCCAGTATGTATATACATATTTTTTTTTCTATCTCTACAATCCTGTTTGTTCTACTCTTGATCATTTCTTAAAATCAGTGGAAAGGATGGTAAAACATGTACTATGGGTAATTAAATTCAGATTGTCCAAAAAAATGTTAGATTAATTTATTGTTCCATTATCCTGTGCGTTTTATATTTGTATTGCTAATGAGGCACTAAATAAACACTTTAGTTTTCACCTTTTTTCCTCACCTATTTTCATGTACAAAAGGGACCAGTAAGAGAAGAAAATAAGAAATGCATAGTATTGGTCTAATGTATAGTTTTAGTGTCTTTCATGTATGTACGACCTTACTGGTTTACCAAGTGTTTAAAAAAATTTTTTTAACATAAAAGTAACTTTGATTTTTAAGCATATTCATCACATTTGATCCTCACAACAATATTTTAATCTCTGATGAAGAGGCTCAGAAAGCTTAAATGACTTTGCCAAGGCATCCCCTAAGTTCCAGAGATGGAGAACCTGGTCTTCTGTATTTTGATTAGGATAGTTTTCCTGGTTCTGAACTAGAGCCCCACACCTAAAACAATTAGCCTTCTAGTAATCAGGATTAATTTGTATTCACTAAGGTTTTGAAGCCTTTGTCTGTTTTTTAATAAGCGAGGAAGACTTTTCTTACCAAAGTTGTTGATTTCATTACAAAAAGGTTAGTTTTCTTAAAACTGATTGGTTCATTTCACCAAGAACTACTTTCTAGTTTCATTGTTATGATTACTCCTTTAAAAAAACAGAGCTCCTGGAGTTCCCAGAAGTTTGTATAAAATATACACCTGAAAAAGAGCAGAAGATGGTAATTTTACCTTCTTGCAGTAAACTAAAGTCAGGACTTTGTTTTCCAGATAAAAGATTCATCTAGAACCTTGAGTGTGATGTGATTTGGCTCATGTAGCTTTTATTGAGGTTTATTTCTTAATTTTTAGGCCGGAAGACCAAATACATCCATGGTACATTCTTCCAGTGGAGACTTTTGGACATTGTTGGGGACAGTCCTTTACCCATTCCTCGCCATCTGGAGATTGATTAGCAACTTCCTATTTAGTAACCCTCCTGCACAGACCTCTGTGAGAGCAGCAACATCAGAGTCCTCAAACCTTGCATCAACTAGCAACTCAGAAAAAAGGTATCTGTGTTTTTCCCATTTGCAGAATGTATTAGTAATGCCCAGTGCCTTATTCAAAATGAACGTTTTTGTTATGGGTACTATGCCATCTTTCTACATAAGAGAAAAAATTTAAATGCTCTGAAGTTTTACTGTTATCATCTCTCCTGGGAAGCTCACTGCCTGAGTTTTCTCAACCACCTTTCTAGAACCTACTCCTACTACTTTGTTTATTGACTTCTCCTTATCCCATAACTGTAAGGGCACATTTTTTTTTTTTTTTTTTTTTTTTTGGAGGACTAAGTAGTATCTTTCTTGCTCACCATGTTTTGTCCAACAAGATATTTCATTTAATTAATTTCTCACAGTTATCTCGCATACATTTTTTTGGAGGTGTCACTGTGCTTTAGATCATTTTAATCCTTTGTAGCAGCTCTTTGGTCTGCTTCTTGTCTTCTACCTGTCTTCATTCAGAGAAAGACCAGGCTGTGAAAACTGGATATTCATTTGAAAATGGTGCCTTCTTCACAGTGTTATTTTACACTGGTCCCTTAAATAAGAAGCCTTCTTTTTATTGCAGATGGCCAAGGTTAGCATGGTAATTCTAAATAATACCAATGATTTTAGCTTATACATAACTCTGTTAAGATTCTGCATATTTGAAACAGGTTAATGGGAAGTATTTTCCTGGAAGGTAGGATTGTAGTTTTTTCTAATTAAATAATAGCACGGTTTATTATAATATATACTTCTTGCTGTTAAACACTGTTGAGGGGCACCTGGGTGGCTCAGTGGTTTAAAGCCTCTCCCTTCAGCTCAGGTCATGATCCCAGGGTCCTGGGATCCAGCCCCACATCGGGCTCTCTGCTCAGCAGGGAGCCTCCTTCCTCCTCTCTCTCTCTGCCTGCCTCTCTGCCTACTTGTAATCTCTATCTGTCAAATAAATAAAATCTTTAAAAACAAACAAACAAACAAAAAAACACTTTAAACACTGTTCAGCCCATTAATAGGCATTATAGCACATACACCGATTCTATGTGATAAATAATGAAAATCCTTGCCTCTGCCATCAGTAAGTAAAGTCCTTGATCTTATATCCTGTTGACTCTCTAGATGAAGATTTAGTGAGTATTGTGACTGGGCTGATTTAGCCTTTATCTTGATTTCTTTTGTAACTATTAGGAAAACCAGTCATATTCTTAGTACATTACTCAAGCGGGGATCCAGGGAAATTCTTCTCTAGCCTGGGAACGGCATTTAAACTAGGTCTTATTAGTGCTGAATTTTAGAACTTTTACTGAGTAGTGGGTAGAAGCATTTAATTCTGAATTACTGTTACACAGCATAGCTTGCTGTGTAGGTTTTTGTGTGTGTGTGTGTTTAAAGTATTGTTTCACGCTTATGACCCCAAAACCAAGAGTCGCAAGCTCTTCTGACTAAGCCAGCCAGGTGCCCTGCTGTGTGGACTTTTAAAACTTACTTTAAATAAGGGAAGAGGTACTGGGATGGGGCAAAGGATGGATGAATGCATATCTGGAGAGCAAAGCTTTGTGTCCCACTGTTTGTTGGTTGCCACCCCCCATCCATTGGAGAATGCCTTAGCTTAAATTTCACCTGTTTTCCTTTCATTTTTCAGATGCTGAGAGCCTTTTTGTTGTTTTTTTTTTTCAGTTGTCATTTATGAAATATATTTATTCATTGGATAATAAAACATATTTTCCTACAAACCTTTTCCTTTCTATTCTAAATCTGTTCATTTAGTCACTCAAGAAATAAAATCCATAGTCAACTTTTCCTCCTCCCTCTTCCCTTACTCTTCTATATCTAATCTGTCAAAATTTCACAGATGTAATCTCCTAAATATATTTTGTTTCATTCCTTTCCACTGCCTTAGTCAAAGATCTCATAATTTCTCACCAGAATCATTTGAGTAATCCAGTTGATCTTCCTGCTGCTACATTTGCGTCTGTCCCTTGGTTTAACCATATTATTGCATGAGTTAACTTTCTCTTCTCTTTTCTGCTTTCTTTTCCTCCCTCCCTGCCTCCTCTTTTTCTTTCTTCAGTTTGTTCTTCCTTGCTTGCTTTCTTGCTTTCTTTCTTTCATTATTAACATAAAACATAATTTGTTTCAGGGATACAGGTCTGTGATTCATCAGTCTTACACTATACACAGTACTCACCACATCACATATCCTCCCCTATCTCCATCACCCAACCACCCCATCCCCTCACCCCCTTTCCCTCCAGCAAATCTCAGTTTGTTTCCTGAGATTTAGAGTCTCTTATGGTCTGTCTCCCTCTCTGGTTTTGTCTTGTTTCACTTTTCTCTTTCCCATTAAGTTCTGCTTATCAGTGAGATCATACAATAATTATCTTTCTCTGATTGACTTATTTTAGAGTATAATATTCTCTAGTACCATCTATATCATTGCAAATGTCAAGGTTTCATTTTTTGATGGCTGTGTAATATACAAGTGTGTGTGTGCACGCGTCCGTGCGCGCACGCACGTGCACACATCTTTATCCATTCATCTGTTGATAGACATTTGGACTCTTGCTATAGTTTGGTTGTTGTGGACATTGTTACTGTAAACATTGGGGTGCACGTGTCCCTTCGGATCAGTATATTTGTATCTTTGGGGTAAATCCCCAGTAGTGCAATTGCAGGGTCGTAGGGTAGCTGTATTTTCAGCTTTTTGATGAACTTCCATACTGTTTTCCAGAGTGACTATACCAGCTTGCATTCCCACCAACAGTGAAGGAGGGTTCCCCTTCTCTGCATCCTTGTCAACACCTGTTGTTTCCTGATTGGTTGATTTTAGCCATTTGGACTGGTGTGAGGTGATATCTCACTATGGTTTTGATTTGTATGTCCCTGATGCCGAGTGATGTGGAGCACTTTTCATCTGTCTTTTGGCCATTTGGATGTTTTCTTTAAAGAAATGTCTGTTTATGTCTTCTGCCCATTTCTTGATTGGATTATTTGGCTATTGACTTTGGTAAATTCTTTATACATTTTGAATACAAGCACTTTATCTGCTATGTCATTTGCAGATATCTTCTCCTATTCTGTCATTGTGTTTTGGTTTTGTTGACTTTCCTTTGCAATTCAGAAGCTTTTGATCTTGGTGAAGTCCCTATAGTTCATTTTTGCCCTTGCTCTCCTTGCCTTTGGCAACATGTCTAGCAAGATGTTGCTGCAGCTGAGGATGAAGAGGTTGCTGCCTGTGTTCTCCTCAAGAATTTTGATGGATTCCTGTCTCATATTGAGGTCTTTCATCCATTTTGAGTCCATTTTTGTGTGTGGTATAAGGAAATGGTCCAGTTTCATTCTCCCACATGTGGCCGTCCAGTTTTCCCAATACCATTTTTTGAAGAGACTGTCCTTTTTCTATTGGATATTATTTCCTGCTTTGTCAGATTAATTGGCTTTCGAGTCAGGGATCCATTTTTGAGTTCTCTATTCTGTTCCATTAATCTATGTGTCTGTTTTTGTTCCAGTACCATACTGTTTTGATGATTACAGCTTTGTAATAGAGCTTGAATCCCGGAATTGTGATGCCACCAGCTTTGGTTTTCTTTTTCAACATTCCTCTGGCTATTTGGGTTCTATTCTGGTTCCATACAAATTCAAGATTATTTGTTCAAGGTCTGTGAAAAAAGTTGATGGTATTGTATTTTGATGGAATTGCATTACATGTGTAGATTGCTCTAGGTAGCATAGACATTTACACATTTGTTCTTCCAACCCATGAGCATGGAACATTTTTCCATTTCTTTGTGTTTTCCTCAATTTCTTTCATGAGTATTCCATAGTTTTCTGAATACAGATCCTTTCCCTCTTTGGTTAGATTTATTCCTAGGTATCTTATGGTTTGGGGTACAATTTTAAATGGGATTGACTCATTAATTTCTTTTTTTTGTCTCCTTGTTGGTATATAGAAATGCAACTGATTTCTGTGCATTGATTTTATGTCCTGCCACTTTACTGAATTCCTGTATGATTTCTAGCAGTTTTAGGGTGGAGTCTTTAGGGTTTTTCACATAAAGTATCATATCATCTGCAAAGAATGAGAGTTTGATGACTTCTTTGCCTATTTGGATGCCTTTTAGTTTTGTTGTCTGATTGCTAAGGCTGAGACTTGCAGTTCTGTGTTGAGCAGCCGTGGTGATAGTGGACATCCCTGTCTTGTTCCTGACCTTAGGGGAAAAGCTCTCAGTTTTCCCCATTGGGAATGATAATTTGCTGTGTGTTTTTCATGGACGGCTTTGATGATGTGGTGTGTACTCTCTATCCCTACACTGTGAAGAGTTTTAATCAAGAAAGAATGCTTTACTTTGTCAGATGCTTTTTCTGCATCTATTGAGAGGATCATATGATTCTTGTCCTTTCTTTTATTAATGTATTGTATCACATTGATAGATTTTCAGATGTTGAACCAACCTTGCAGCCCAGGAATAAATTCCACTTGGTCATTGTGAATAATCCTTTTAATGTACTGTTGGATCCTAATGGCTAGTATTTTAGTAAGAATTTTTTTTTTTTTTTTTAAGATTTTACCTATTTATTTGACAGAGAGAGATCACAAGTAGAGAGGCAGGCAGAGAGAGAGAGAGAGGGAAGCAGGCTCCCTGCTGAGCAGAGAGCCCGATGCGGGACTCGATCCCAGGACCCTGAGATCATGACCTGAGCCGAAGGCAGCGGCTTAACCCACTGAGCCACCCAGGTGCCCCAAGAATTTTTATATCCATGTTCATCAGGGATATTGGTCTGTAATTCTCCTTTTTGGTGGGGTCTTTGGTTTTGGGATCAAGATAATGCTGGCGTCAAAAAGAGTTTGGACATTTTCCTTCCATTCCTATTTTTTGCAACAGCTTCAGAAGAATAAGTATTAATTCTTCTTTAAATGTTTGGTAGAATTCCCCTGGCAAGCCATCTGGCTGTGGGCTCTAGTTTGTTGGGAGATTTTTTTTATTACTGCTTCAGTTTCCCTGCTGGTTATGGGTTTGTTCAGGTTTACTTTCTTCCTGGTTCAGTTTTGGTAGTTTATACGTCTTTAGGAATGCATCTGTTCCTTCTATGTTGTCTAATTTGTTGGCATATAGTTGCTCATAATATGTTCTTATACTTGTTTGTATTTGTTTGGTGTTGGTTGTGATCTCTCCTCTTTCGTGATTTTATTTATTTGGGTCCTTTTTCTTTACTTTTTGATAAGTCTGGCCAGGGGGTTATTAATTTTATTAATTCTTTCAAAGACCAGCTCCTAGTTTCGTTGATCTCTTCTACTGTTCTTCTGGTTTCTGTTTCATTGATTTCTGCTCTTATCTTTATTATTTCTTTTCTGCTGGGTTTAGGCTTTATTTGCTCTTTTTCCTCCAGCTCCTTTAGGTGTAGGATTAGGTTGTATATTTGAGACCTTTCTTGTTTCTTGAGAAAGGCTTGTAGTGCCGTATATTTCCTTCTTAGGACCACCTTTGCTATACCCCAAGGATTTTGAACAGTTGTGTTTCATTTTCATTTGTTTCCATGAATTTTTTAAATTCTTTAATTTTCTGGTTGACCCACTCATTCTTTAGTAGGATGCTCTTTAGCCTCCATGTATTTGAGTTCTTTCCAACTTTCCTCTGGTGATTGAGTCTCTAAGCATTGTGGTCCAAAAATACACAGGGAATGATCCCAGTCTTTTTGTACTGCTTGACACCTGATTTGTAACCCAGGTTCTGATCTATTCTGGAGAATGTTCCATGTGCACTAGAGAAGAATGTGTATTCTCTTGCTTTGGGATGGAATGTTCTGAATATATCTGTGAAGTCCATCTGGTTCAGTGTGTCATTCAAAGCCCTTATTTCCTTGTTGATCTTCTTAGATGATTGGCCCATTGCCGTGAGGGAGGGGGTGTTAAAATCCCCTATATTATTGTATTATTGTCATCGTGTTTCTTCAATTTTGTTTTTAACTGGTTTATATAATTGGCTGCTTCCATGTTAGGGGTATAAATATTTACAGTTGTTAGATCTTCTTATTGGATAAACCCTTTAATTATGATATAGTGTACTTCTTCATCTCTTATTACAGTCCTTGGTATAAAATCTTGTTTGTTTGATATAAGGATTGCTATGCCAGCTTTCTTTTGATGTCCATTAGCATGATAAATGGTTTTCCACCCCCTCACTTTCAATTTCAATGAGTCTCTTGCAGACAGCATATTGATGGGTCTTATTTTTTTATCCAATATGGTACCTACCCTCTGTCTTTTGATTGGGGCATTAGCCCATTTACATTCAGGGTAACTATTGAAAGATACGAATTTAGTGCCAATGTATTGCCTGTAAGGTGACTGTTACTATGTATTGTCTCTGTTCCTTTCTGGTCTTTGTTACTTTTGGGCTCTCTCTTTGCTTAGAGGACCCTCTTCAATATTTCTTGTAGGGCTGGTTTGGTGATCACAAATTGTTTTAGTTTCTGTTTATCCTGAAAGCTTTTTATCACTTCTGTTTTTAATGACAGCCTAGCTGGATAAAGTATTCTTGACTGCATATTTTTCTTGTGTAGTACCCTGAATGTATCATGCTAGTCCTTTATGGCCTGCCAGGTCTCTGTGGATAGGTCTGCTGCCAATCTAATGTTTCTGCTGTTAAAGATTATAGACCTCTTGTCCTGAGCTGCTTTCAGGATTTTCTCTTCGTCTCCGAGATTTGTAAGTTTTATTTTTAGATATTGGGGTGTTGACTTATTTTTCTTGATTTTGACAGGAGTTCTCTGTGCCTCCTGGATTTTGATGTCGGTTTCCCTCCCCAAATTAGGAAAGTTCTCCACTGTAATTTGCTCCGTTATACCTTCTGTCCCCCCCTTATTCTTCTTTTGGGATCCTAATTATTTTTAATATTATTTTGCTTTATTTTATCATTTATCTCTCGAATTCTTCCCTCATGATCCAGTAATTATTTCTCTTTTTCTCAGCTTCTTTATTCTCCATCATTTGGTCTTCTATATCGCTAATTCTCTCTCCTGCCTACTTATCCTGTCAGTTAAAGCCTCCATTTTTTATTGCACTTCATCAATAACCTTTTTGATTTCGACTAACAGATTTTAGTTTTTAGATTTTTTAGATTTTAGTTCTTTCATTTCTCCAGGAAGGGATTTGCTAGTATCTTTGTAATCATTATTCTGAACTTTAGTTCCAACATTATACTAATGTCCATATTGATTAAGTCCTTGGCAGTCAGTACTGCCTCTTCTTTTTTGAGGTGCATTTTCCCGTTTTGTCATTTTTTGGAGAATAGATGAACAAGAGAACAGAATATTCAGAGGGTAACCATGACCCCAGAGAAATGTACCCTAAACAAACCAGAAGAGACCTGAAATGGTGGGGGGAGTGGGTAGAATATGATCAGACTGGTGAATAGAACAGAGCTATACACTAGATTTTGGGTATATTTTGGTCTGTTAGAAGAAACTGCATCCCAAAATTTTAAAGAAAGAAAAACTTACATATATATGTGCAAAAATAAGGTTAAATACAATATGACTGTAAAATAGAAAATTTAAAAAGGATTTTAAAAACATTTTTAAAAAATAATAAAAAATAAAAAATTTTTAAAAAGGATTTTAAGAAAGGATTTGATAAGTTGGTTGAAAAAGGAAATTTTTTTTAAGAAAATTTTTTTTCTTAAATTTTTTAAGAAAATTTTTTTCTTAAAAAATTTAAGAAAAAAAATTTTTTTAAGAAAAAGAATTTTAAGAAAAGAAAAAATATTTTTAAGAAAAAAAAAATTCAAAGACTTTTTTTCAAAAGATTCAAAGACTAAAGAATCATGGGGGAAAAGCCATGAATTCTTTGTGCTGTATTCTCTTACAACTGGAATTTTGCAGTTCTCATTGATCGGAAACTTGGTCTTGGCTGGCTATTCTTGCTGATCTTCCAGGAGAGAGGCCTGTTGCAGTGATTCTCAAATGTCTTTGCCCAAGACAGAACTGTACCACCCTTACCAGAGGCCAGGCTAAGTAATCTGCTCGGGTTACGGTAGTTTTTGTTCCCTGAAGGCTTTCCTCTTGTCTTTAGAGGATGAGAATGAACATGGTGGCATCCCACTCTCTGGCCCCAGAGGAACGAGAGCTTGGGCTCCCCTCCTCAGTGCACTCTCAGAGAAAAGCAGTCCGTCACTTCTGTCTCCCTGGTCTCTGTCCACACTGCTCACCCAGTGTGTGATCGAGCATTTCTGTCTCTGGCACGTGGCCCTGTTTGGACTCCCCAAACCCAGCAGATTCCTGGGGTGCACTCCCATTCTGCTTCTCCCAAGGGAGGAGGGGGAATCTCCCTGGATCTGCCACTTGTGTGTCCCTATTTGAAGAGCAGTGGCCCAGCTGTGCAGCAGATCATGGTTTGTAGCAGCCAGATTCCCACCAAGGGTTCCACCCCTCGCTTAGCCACCAGGGTGATGTCCCTCAGTGGAGCAGACTTCTGAAAGTTCCAATTTCATACTCTGCTGCTCTATTGCTGGTAGCTGGCTAACCAAGGCTCCCTCCCCCCGCGGTCTTTCCCATATGTTGTCCCAGATTCACTTCTCCGCACCTCCTACCTTCCAGAAAGTGGTCCCTTTTCTGTTCACAGAGTTGTAGCTAGTCTTGTCTTCGATCTCTGGTTGAGTTGCAGGTGTGAGAATGGTTTGACAGCTATCTAGCTAAGTTCCTGGGACCGGACAGAATTTAGGTCTCCTACTCCTCCACCATCTTGGACGCCGTCAGCCTGTTTGTTCTTAATAGATTTCATGTAAATCAATCCTTACACATTATGAAAGGATTAAAAACTGATAATTGATGATTTCTGTAAATTAGGCTAGGATAAGCTCTGGGGTGTCATGTAAGTTATTCACATTTTAGTTTGCATAAACAATAAAGCAAAGGTTATTTAGCAGGTGGCCCCTTTCTCCTAAGACTTAGAAAGTCATCAAGAGAAACATGGAAATGGAGCAGTGACTGGGCTGGTTGGCTTGGAGAACAGTTGAAGTTAAACTGCCAAAAATGTGTATAGTCTTGTGCCATGTTAGAAGATGTGATTATCTCCCCTGGACTCTCCATAAAGTACAGCTTCCTGTCCTGATGGAAGTGTAAAGGAGATAGCTTTGTACGACTGCTGTTTTCACTTTTTGTCACCTTCTGTTCTCTCCGTCTCTTCTTATGTCAGGGACCCAGTCAGGAAAAGAGTGCTGGAGAAACGAGGGGAAGACTTTAAAAAGGAGGGGAAGATCTACAGATTGAGGACTCAAGATGATGGTGAAGATGAAAACAACACCTGGAATGGAAATTCTACTCAACAGATGTAGTGTGACAAGTACAGTATGTGCAATAATCATTGTTTTTCCTTATGATTTAATGCAACTAAAATTCTACTGGAGAAGTGGGACTGCTTTTTTGTTTTCCAGCTGGTCTATAAAGTGTCTCTGTATTCTTGCTTAGTGGGTTAAAGTTGTTTAACTCCTCAGACAGCTCAAGAGATGATATAACTGGCTGCTACGTCCTTGCATATGGTAACCAACTGCTAGAAGCCTAAAAGAATCAAAAGGTCTGCCACAGCCCCGTTATCCGCTTTCTTACTCAGTATCTCATATACCCGTTAGCCCCTTGCTCTCAGATGACAGGTTTTGTTTAGAGCTATTTTGCTCCAGAACTCTTAAGTCCACACGAAGTAACTGGTATGTCACTGAGTAATTTGACTCTGAGTCAGAGCATTTTTAACTAGCCAATCAGATGATAACTTATGTTTAACTTTTCTCTTTTTGCTCATCAGCTGCAAGCAAAATCTTGTAGTTTTTAATCTTAAACACTGAATAAAAAATCTTTTCCAAAAATCGAAATGATCTTAGTTTTGCTTTAAGTTTTGTTATCCTACCATCTTTTTGTTGCACAGGGCTCTCTTGAGGTCATGTGTTTGATTTGTTTTTTCCCCCCAAGTACTGCCCTGGACCTCTCTCAGAAAAGTAGCTGTGAGCACCCTACTTGACATATAACTGGAGGAAGACGTTTTCTGACACACATGGGTGCTATGGTACTGTCTTTCCTAAGTCACTGAGACATCACTTTGTTGGTGTCACGATATGTACAGTCTTTGTTCTTCTCAGATGCAAAACAGCTGCTGAGTTACAGGTAGTTCTCTTCTGCCTTTTTCCTGAAGTTTTGCTCTGGACAGTCACCTTTCAAAGACCTAAAATACCTATAGGTAGGACAGGAAGTATGGAATAGAGATATGACTTTTGCTCATTTGGTTATTAAGAATTTTAAAGAGATTCTTAACCAGACTTACATGATACTTCATCCCTTTGTTGTTGGTAATGGAGACCACTAACTCCTAATGTTTGAAAAAGAGAGTAAGCTTGACAGTTCCTCTTTTAACCTTCCATTTTTAGATTGGAAGATAGCACTTTTGAGTGTACTTACAGACTGACTTAATTTTGTGACAGGAGGAAGAAATTTTCTCAGAGCAAAATGTTTTTCACATATGAAGTAACAATTTTTAAAAACAGTAATAGTGTTGACAAGGAAACAGCCGGGCTATGATGATGGTAAGAGTGAAGACTGGTATACTCTTTCCGGAAAACATCAAGAACCTTAAATGTTTCAAACTCCTTGATCATTTTTTCTGAGGAATGATCATAAATGTAGACAAAGTTTAAGTACAAACATACTCATTAAGTCTTAAACTGACCAAATGCCTTCTGCAGAAATAATCAGCTTTTGATGAGGAAAAATGGTACAGTACTAATTTATAATTCAGTTTAACATATATTCATTGACTACCTGTTATGTGTTGGGGGGATAAAAGCAGAATACAGAGTTGTAGGTAGTCTGAGCTCAGCTTTGTAAACAGGTTTTATATATATAGATTGATAAAGTGTAAAGAAAACAACCAAACATTAGCAATGGTGAGATGGTTATATGTTCTTTTAATTTTTTTTGTACCCTAATAGGTTTTCCCAATTTTCTGCAATGATTGTATTACTTAGATAGCTTAAAAAGTGAGTTTGGAAAAGAAAAATTTCCACCAAGCATCCCATTTAAGTAAAGATTATAATCTTAAAAAATACAGCAATATGTGATTAAAAAAAAAAACAGACCTTTCAAATGGGTGTGACCCTGCTAATAGCTATTAGAAATATGCTTGCAGAAACCTGGAGTACCTCAAATCTGTTTGCTTGAAAAAAATTAAATTTCGGAGAAACATATGTAAAAGAATCATTCACAGTCATTGAGTAGGAGGATCTCTCTCCTCAGCTTTATAATTTAAAAAGTATACTTGGTAAAAAATTCAAAACAATATAGAAGGCTGTAAAATAAAAATGAAGTCTTTTTCCTTACATCTTACCCCAATTCTAGTCCCCAGGGGTAACATTTAATAAGAGTTTCTTTTGTAATCTTCAGATAAATGTTAAGCATTTTTAAGCCAATATGTGGTAATTTTAAAATATGATCATATTATATACACTTGCATCTTGTTTACTTACACAGTGTAGCTCTTTCCCTGTCAACACATAGCTACCTCATTATCAATGGCTATGTAACGTTTTACTTGATAAATATACCCCAACTTATCTGTTCTCTGGTGGCATCTATTAATTATTACAGGTTGTTTTTTTTCCCATTTGTTTTTGTTTTTCTATTAGAAATACTGCTATACTGAACATCTTTGGGACAGTATCTTCTTAGCTGTGAAAATATACCAGTGGAATATGTTTGTATAACCGTCATGGAGTGTTTGCAGTTTGGATTATAAATGAAGCTGCCAGAATGCCACCTCTAAATGCTCTGTGAAGTTACCCTCCCATTGACAGTGTGTGAGAATGTTGATTTCCCCACATTCTTACCAACACTTACACTTTTTCACTTTGTCGGTGGTAAATGGAAAAGTGTTTGCATTTTATATGCATTGTATTGATCACAAATGTAGTTGAGCATCTTTTAATATCATTGGTCATTTCAGTTTGAGAACTGCCTGTATTTGCCAGTTTTTTTCATCTTTATTGATTTATAAGAATTCCATATGCATAAAGAAATTTAGCCCTTTGTCTAGAATATGCTATAAGTATTTTCTTCTTGTTTATCTTTTGATGAGTATGTTGACAGTAATTTTTTGCCACAGTATTTGTATGATCGAATTAACCATGTTTTTCTTTATGGCCTCTGGGTCCTAAATCTTGCTTATAAATACCTCTCTTCGAGAGTTAATTTTTAAAAATTCACCCATCTGTCCTAGTTTTCTCACGGTTTCTTTTTTTTTTTTTTTTTTTTACATTAAATCTAGTATCCTGGGATGGGATCTGGTTCCCTTCCCTGTGGCTAGCATCTTCAGGAGCTAACCTCTTGACCACCACCATTTATGGACTACTCCATCTGTCCCCCTAATTTGGTGTGCCACCTTTGTCCTGTCCTTCATGCCATATGTAGTTGTGTGTACAGTCTTGTCTTCTGTTGATCTCTTTTCTGTCTCTGCTACCACGCTATTTTTTTTTAAGATTTTATTCATTTATTTGACAGATCACAAGTAAGCAGAGAGGCAGGCAGAGAGAGAGAGGAGGAAGCAGGCTCCCTGCTGAACAGAGAGCCCGAGGCCGGGCTCCATTCCAGGACCCTGAGATCATGACCTGAGCCGAAGGCAGAGGCTTAACCCACTGAGCCACCCAGGCGCCCCACCATGCTATTTTTTTTTAATAACTAGCTCTGTAATATTTTGTGGATTTTTTTTTTTAAGATTTTATTTATTTGACAGAGATATCACAAGTAGGGGGAGAGGCAGGCAGAGAGAGGAGGAAGCAGGCTCCCTGCTGAGCAAAGATCCTGATGCAGGGCTCAATCCCAGGACCCTGGGATCATGACCTGAGCTGAAGGCAGATGCTTAACAAGTGAGTCACACAGGCGCCCCTCTTTAATGTTTTAATGTTCTTTTTTTGCCAAGATTGTTCTGGCTCTTCCTACAAGTTTATTTATTTATTTTTAAGATTTTATCTATCCATTTGACAGAGAGAGATCACAAGTAGGCAGAGAGGCAGGCAGAGAGAGAGGAGGAAGCAGGCTCCCTGCCGGGCAGAGAGCCTGATGTGGGGCTCGATCCCACAACCCTGGGATCATGACCTGAGCCAAAGGCAGAGGCTTTAACCCACTGAACCACCCAGGTGCCCCTACAAGTTTATTTAATGTGAAACTTTCTATCAGTCTATGCCCTCCTCCTCAAAAAAGTTACATTGATTTTGATATTTAGAGGTAATTGACAACTTAAAATACTGAGTCTTTCTCTCAGAACCACCCTTACCCCATCTGACAAAAACTTTTCCAATCTGTTGATGGAGGAAAATGCTTCTAGCAGTGAAACTTTTTTTTTTTTTTTTTTTAAGATTTTATTTATTTGAGAGAGAGCATGAAAGAGGAGAAGGCCACCAGAGGGGGGAGAAGCAGACTCCCTGTGGAGCTGGGAGCCCATGTGGGACTTGATCCCAGTACTCCAGGATCATGACCTGAGTCAAAGGCAGTTGCTTAACCAACTAAGCCACCCAGGCGCCCAGCAGTGAAACATTTGATAGGAATTTTCTACAGATACAACAGGTTCAGGTAAGGAATGCCTGAAAGAAACAAAATTTCAAGTATAATCAGTCATTTATTTTAAGTAAGCTCCATGCCACACACGGGACACAAACTCATGACCCGTGGTCAGGAGGTGTAAGATCCACCGACTGAGCCAGCCGGGCACCCCGTGATCACTCTTAAATCTAGCTGAAAACTACTTTTTATTTTTAAATAACATTCTCCCTGGTATCTAGAAAGAATGTATAGACCAAATAAGTTTTTAAGTATTCTACACTGGGATTGTCTTACTGTTATTAGCGCCTTGAGGGGAATTGATAAAGACCACATCATCTTTTTGTGCTCCCACCAGCACTCTGGATGTGTTTTGTGAATAAACACAAAAGGAGCAGGTGTGCCTTCTGTGCTCTGTCTCCAGAATGTGCTTGGTAGAGTTAGTGAGACATGGTCCTTTATCCTCAAGAGGCTGATAGTAGAGAAATACATACTCCCAGTATAATATGGACAAGCTGTCCGTATTATAGTCCCTTCCATTTAGGCAGAAGGGAACAGGGAGGAGATATGTTTTGGGGAATTTAGGGGAAGCTCTGCAGAGGGAGAAGTGCATTATTTGAGCTGAGATGTGAAGGCGTTTTCAGAAGAAGGAGCATCCTAGGAAGAAGAATAGTATTTGCAAAGAAAGGAAGAGGAGATAGTCAAGGGCTTACACAAGGTTCAGAATTAGCAAATTAGGCTCAGAATTAGCAGAATTAGAGAGAAAGAAGAGAAACAGGTTAAGTGAACCATGGTCAGATTACAAGGCCCTTGAAGGCTATACTTGGGTCTTTAGAAGCATCCTGGGCAGGGGAAAGGCAGGAAGGACATAAAAGTGGCTAAGGGAGGATCATTCAGAGGTCATCTCTTTTTGGATGTCAGGGTATTTCTGCCCAGGGAGTATATAATGTAAGCAGAAAGCATGCATCTGGTGGAAAAGCTTAGAAGCCCGAGAGGGCTTGTGTGACTGCATGAATTCTGTGGAACCTATCTTCTCAAGGAGAAGCAGCTACAGGATATAGGGCATAGCTTATAGTACCATTTTTTTCTGAGCAAAACAAGGTCTGAGACTGGGAGGCAGTTTGAAGGGAGGCAGGAGATGACAATGCAGTCCATCTGCACAGTGTCTTCTTAAAAGGATTGCTATGGTTTTTGCTCATATTTCTACCTTTGAAGCTGCTGAACCTTAAAACCAGCCGGTTAAGTGGCTCACAGAACCACCAGATGAGGTCCGTACTTGTATCTTTCCACAAGAGCCAGGTGCAGGGTCTTCCAGTGTTCTGATGAATTCCTGATACTGGGACAAGATGCATGTATTTCCATTCTTAATTAGAGACTTGTAAGATTCATGTAGTCTCTAACAGTGCAGAGGCCTGATGAAGAAATCCCACCTGGGCAGAATAGAAGATCCTGAGTGTTGTGGGCAGTGAAGGTATACAGGCAAAGTAGGCTTGTTTTACAGAAGTGGAGCCAGTGGTAACTTGTAGGTCAGAATGCAGAAATAGTACTCAGTTCCTGTTGGCCTCGTTGTGTTTTCCCTTGCTTGGAGTGCTTACAGTACTTGTATGACAGAAATGTCACACAACAGACGCCAAGAATCGCAAGAGAAAAGAGCACGTACAAAGCTGTCTGGGCTTCTGTCGCTCTTAGTGTTAACCCCAGGAACTGCACTTCCTCCTCTCTCATGGGGCTGACGGTAGATCCAGCATCTAGGAGAGGAAGACAAAGGACAATTTATGCACTCCTACAGATCTGGTTACCAGGTCAATGTTAACCGATGTTAAGCCCAAGCTAGGTCCTTAGAATAGAGTCACACAGGGTGCCTGGGTGGCTCAGTGGGTTAAGCCGCTGCCTTCAGCTCAGGTCATGATCTCAGGGTCCTTGGATTGAGTCCCACATCGGGCTCTCTGCTCAGCGGAGAGCCTGCTTCCCTTCCTCTCTCTCTGCCTGCCTCTCTTGTGATTTCTGTCAAATAAATAAAATCTTTAAAAAAAAAAAAGAGTCACACAGGTATCCATCCAGAGCGAGCTCATTGCTGAGGTGACAACAGGATGTAGCCCTTTCACTGAGTCACTGAACCTGTGAATGAAGGGACGTAGTTGTATTTTTTTTTTTTAATCTGTCAACAGTTGGAGTAAAGTGGATAATTATTTCTTTTCTGTAGTAGTAATTTATGCTTTTTCAGTCATTCAAATATTGGGCCCCTTACATCATGCCAAGCACTGTTTGCAGTCAGTATTGTGTGTTAGACCCTCATGTCCACCTGGAGGTGTGTGCCTAGTTTCTTGCCTCAGGTTGCACAGTTAGTGGTAGGGCTGGGACAAGAATCTAGGCTTGCTCTTCCCAGACCAGGGCCTAGTTTCCAGATGTAACATTAATCCTCGGTTTTGTTTCATCCTAACAATGTCTGGAGCATTCAAAGAAAATACTAGTTGAATGAATGAATGAAAGTAAATATTGGAGGGGTGCCTGGATGGCTCAGTGGGTTAAGCCTCTGCCTTCGGCTCAGGTCGTGATCCCAGGGTCCTGGGATCGAGCTCCCACATCGGGCTCTCTGCTCAGCAGGGAGCCTGCTTCCCCCTCTGTCTGCCTCTCTGCCTACTTGTGATCTCTGTTAAATAAATAAATCTTTTAAAAAAAAATAAATAGGGGCGCCTGGGTGGTTCAGTGGTTTAAGCTGCTGCCTTCAGCTCGGGTCATGATCTCAGGGTCCTGGGATCGAGTCCCGCATCGGGCTCTCTGCTTGGCAGGGAGCCTGCTTCCTCCTCTCTCTCTCTCTCTGCCTGCCTCTCTCCCTACTTGTGATCTCTATCTGTCAAATAAATAAAATTCTTAAAAAAAAAAAAAATAAATATTGGAAAGGCAGAGAGGAGGGGAATAAACGAGAAGAAAATAGACTGAAAATGTCCCTCTCACCCTCCAGTTTTAGTCCCTCCCAGAGCCACATCTCACCTTCTTCACCTTCTGGCTGGAGACAAGGGTGTGGCCCGGCAGCAGGGTCAGGGAAGCCGTTGCACCGGGCTATAGAGGCAAAGAACTTGGCTGATGCTTTTGGGATTCTTGGGAGAGAAGGGTCCGTGTAGTTCACAAAATGCAGACCAAACCTCTCTGCGAAGCCTGTGGCCCACTCAAAATTGTCCATTACGCTCCAAACCGTGTATCCTCGGAGGTCCACCTTATCCTGCACAGCTGCCCAAATGCAGAAGCCACAGCATGAGCTTCCTTTGTCTTACAACAGCCCATTCTACCAGGCCTACAGAAGCCATACCTGCCCACAGCTCTCCCACAGTCCCCGCCTGCCGGTGAAGAGTCGGCCGTGGACAGACTTAGAGCCATCAGCATTTTCCCAGAAAGACTCAGTCCTGAATGGGAGTGCACGGGTAGACTACATTAATCCTGCTCAGTCACCTGCCGTCCTCTCTGTCTCCGCATGTTGGGGATACCAGTCTTGGGGAGTGCCTTAAGTGTTCATGGTTTTTCCAAAAGTAAGTAAGTGGCCCTTGGAAAAGACTTCCACTGGACTAGGATTTTCTAATCATTTCTTTCCCCTGCTGCAACACTCACTCACTCAGCGTTGCTTACAGTCCCTTGTCCTAATCCCGTCCTATCCCACCCCATCCTGCTGAGCTGAGGGTCTCAAACTTTCACTTGAGGAACAGAAGACCCTACAGACTGCCCCCGCATCTTCCCCCTTCTCCTCCCAGCACCTGCTTTCAGCAGGCCACTGCTATTCAGGGACATCAGACATCAGGGATGATCTGGCAGAGCTGATGACTGCCAAGAATTCAAGTCTCAAAAGTGTCAGGCAACTGGGTTTGCTTGTTGAACTTAAGAAGGAGAAGAACTCTAAGAAGGAGAAGACTCAGAGTGCAGCCTCAACGAACAGCTTAAGCCTAATAGGAGGGAGAAGCTGCCTCTTTCTCATGATGGGGTCTCGTGGTTGCAGTATTCCCCCAACTGGAGACGTTAGCAGGTGTTCCCAGTAGTAAAAGGTACACAGGGAGGAGGGGATAGGCCTGTCCTACCTTTTAGGGCTTCGTTGATGTAACTGTGGAGGTAGTAGATTCTTAGGGTGTCATTGAGGTCCATTTCTCCCCGTTGGGACACTCCATTCTCTGTTACGTAAATTGGGGGGTTGTTGTACTCCTCCTTTAACCAGTTCAGTATCTTCCTGAAGCCAAAAGGTGTCACCTTCAGCCAAAAGGAACCAGAGTCAGGCCAAGAGCGATCTGTGATGGAGGCCACTCCCCTACAGTTCAAACACAAGAGATAGGTCTCAATGTGTAAATCCCAAGAGGCCCTTTGTAGAGACACAAAGCAGGGTTTATACTAGGAAAAGCATTAGGTTTAGTCGAGACTTAACAGTTAGAGCTAACTGCAGATGAGTCAGGTTGCCTCATATTCTTCTCTTTTCATTAGTTCTAGTCGTACTGCTTGTTGCTGGCCTAGCTGTGACAGGCCACCTGAGCTCTCTGTTTGCACCTCTACAGATGAATGGCTTCACTCATGGACTGTACCCTCCAAAGGGTGTGAAAGGCTCTGGGATTCCCTGATCACAGTCTGCAGTAGGATTTGAGTGCTGTGTCGGGAGAGAGAATGGGCTTCCCTGCATCAAGGACATCTAGTCAGCACCACCGGTGTGGCCACAGGCACCCATGGTTGGGACCCCCATTTGTGTGAGGACAGGGAACACATAGGCTGGGACTTGCTTTAAGTGCCCAAGGCCCTGCCTCTGTCCGATGATGGACCTGGAGAGGGCAATATCTTGTGCCAAAGAAGCACCTGCTGGGGAAAGCACAGAAACTTGAATGTCTCCAGAATCACCCTTTTTTGTTGTTGTTTAATTTTGCTTAACCTACAGTGCAATATGGGTTTCCGCATAGAATTCAGTGATTCATCACTTGAACACCCAGTGCTCCTCACCACAAGTGCCCTCCTTAATAACTCACGCAGCCCATCTCCCACCCATGTCCCTCCACCACCCTTCATTCTCTTTCGTTAAAGAGTCTTCTATGGTTTGTTTCCCTCTCTCCTTTCCTTTTCTCCCTTCCCATGTGTTCATCTGTTTTCCTTAAATTTCTCCTATGAACGAGATCATATGTTATTTGATTTTCTCTGCAGTCATACATTTCAAATAAGGACCAATTACTGAGATCTTAACATCCAAATCCTTCAGAAAAAAAAAAAAATACAGTCTTATCAGTAACAATTTCTCTTGCTCAGCTGAACTGGATCCAGAACATTTTTTAAGTGTGAACACAGGTCACAGGGAGACAGTGCCAGGAATCATGAGGCAGCAAGAGTCCCGTGGGTGCTCAGCCAGGGACCAGCAGGGAGGTGTTCCCCGCCCCGTCAAAGTCCAGCTCTGGGGGTTGCAGAATGCAGTGGAGGGATAGGTGTTTGTTTTAAAAGAACCTAGGTAGAGTCACAGCTGATGTGGAAACATGCTTGTTACAAAAGGAGCAAGACAGTGTGTGTATATATATATATACATATAATCTCAGTTTTGGGTAATATATTTTTATGTATAAATTCATACCTACATAAACTATATTATATATCTTATATAGTTTATATAATGTATGTACTTACATGTTCTATTTATGAGGAGAAGGAGAGGTAGCTTACCCTCTACACATACACATAAACTTCTGGAATGACACCCACAAGAATTTCCGATTCTTGCTTTCTGATGTTTCCACCATGACTGCATTTGTGTAATGCAGAAATAATAGTTTCACCTTTACCCCAAAGCTGGGGGCGGGAAACCCAACCTTACTGTTTGACTGAAATACATCTGATAATTGAAACAGATTTGACCAAAGAAGAAAACCAAGGGAAGAAAAATATTTAAAGTCTTGAACATGTTTGACAAAACTCCAAGCATGTAAGCACCTTGGAAATGCTAGCCGGTGTTATTAGCAGACTGACAGAGGTTTGATTAGGTGTCTCAGGAGTAGATTCATCGTCAAATTCCAGGATGTATGGCATCAAGAGGCAGCTTTCTAGGCTGTGCAGTAAGAGCTGGCCAAAGGGGCACCTTGCTGTCTTCTCCAGAGACTGCTCCAGATGCCCTGTGGGCCGACTTACCTGTCTGCATCAAAGGAAGAGATCCAAGAGGCATAGTCAAGGTTGTAGGCCAGGATGGTGGTGTAGTGATTAAACCCAAAAAAGTCATAGGTACCATTGATCCTCCTCTTCTCACTCTCCGTGAACTCTGGGAGCCTGCGTGGAAGGAGCAATAAGTGTGGGGCTTGAGCATCATGCTTTGGGGAGAGAATGTCCTGGGGCAGGATTTGGAAGCGCTTTAACTACCCTGGCCTGTGCCCCTGGCACTTTCATCTTGACTGAAATTTTTGCTGCCAGTAACTTGGTGGATCAAAACCTTCCCCCACTGGGGTTTCTGAAATGTTGGGAGAAAACTAAAGCCTAAACCCCTCATGCCCCTCACTCTCCTGCCCAGGAGCTAGCAGTAGCTCCTTAGGGCTTGTGGCATCAAGGCTGAGGCCCTGTGCCTGGCCTCCAGGCTCTCTGCCCTGTGGCCTTGCCACCGCCCCCCACCCCAACCACTGGGCCAATCCCCCCAGCTCTCAATTGCAGGTATCCCACTCATTCCCACCAGGCCAGCGCTCACACCCTTCCCCTCAGTTGGAATGCCTTCTGCTCTCCCACACACTATTCATGGTTAAGACCCAGCTTAACTGGTGTCCCACCTTCTCCATGAAGTCTCCTTGTTCTGCCCACCCTCATCTCATCTTTTGAGTTTTCTTTGTATGGAGAAATTCGGGAAGAGAACTGTAGTGGTGAGCTTACTCTCTTCCCAGCTGGCATGTCGGCAACTTGAGGACCCAGACGCGGAAGCCTCTCCTTATACACACCTTACTGACTTGGCCCTGATCTGGGGACACGGTAGGTGCTCAGCAGAGTTGTGTCAGAGTGCGCCAGCTTGCTTAGTGGAGACCAGAATTAGCACATCAGACCCCGAGGCACAGCCTGCTCCACAGGACTTAGCCCAACCGGGACAGGAGTGCATGTAAGGATGGGGACTGGATTATTGAGACTGCACAGCTGGGCCACATAAGGGAAAGACTGGCCAGCTATGTTAAGAATTCATACCTTTGGAATTCCTTTTACCCTCCCTGCTCATGGTCCCATGAGTCGCCTTGGAGCTTGTGGGTGTATTCCCATAAGGCCAGGTCACTCCCCTTCCACACAAACACCTCTAATTCCAACTGACTCTTAGACTCAGCGTGCGGGCCCTCGAGTCAGCTTGGTTTCAAATCCCAGCTCTACTTCAGTAGCTGGATAATCTTGCCATAATCTTTGTTTAAGATTTAGTTTATTTATTTGACAGAGATCACAAGTAGGCAGAGAGGCAGGCAGAGAGAGAGAGGAGGAAGCAGGCTCCCCACTGAGCAGAGAGCCCGATGTGAAGCTCAATCCCAGGACTCTGGGATCATGACCTGAGCCGAAGGCAGAGACTTTAACCCACTGAGCCACCCAAGCGCCCAATCTTGCCATAATCTTTGTGCCTCAGTTTATCCCTCCTTAAATATGACTCAGTGCCAACAGAAGATGGATAAATGCTAGGTGTCCCTGTTGCTATTACTCCCTTGACAGGAAGAGGAGTGGGCCCGAACTAGGACTACTTTGGTGCAACCATCGCCCCCTACTGGCCAAATGACAGAACGCACAGTCACTCACTGTTACCCACATTCACTTGTAAGATGGTGATGATGTAGTAAGTAGGATGAGCTGGAGAGTTTGTCCTTGCATGAGGTAGTGGGTTGCTAAGAAGTGGGTGCCTTTGAAACAAATTTCCTGTCTGTTCTACCTTTTGTAAATCATCTAACAAGGCCCTGCCCTGGGCTGAGAGCTTCACATACACAATCATGTTCAGTCTTCCCAGCAGCCTAAGACCGGCCTCTCTGACCCCAAAGGCCACACACTCACCACTGAGTTGTCCACCAGAAGCCACAGTTTGGTATCACAGACCAGACTTCCTCCTGACCTTTTCCTGGCTGAGTGTTTGGGCACCAGGACCTACCGAGACTTGCTGAGGCCTGCGGCCAAGCTTCTGTCACGGATCCGTGTCTTCATCACCTCGTTGTAATCGCCATTCTTGAAAATAGGATGAGCGAACCAGCCTCCCATAAACTGCAGGTGGGGTGGGAGTGAGAGCCTGGGCATTACTGGGGGGTCACACTAGAAGACAGCAGCTCTCCTGCTCACCAGTCACGGACCTCAGAACCCTCCCCTTCCTCCGAACCACCGCCCCACCCCGGGCTTAAACTCACATCCCCTCTGCAGCTGTTTGCATGTTGCAGAGATTCTCAACCCCTGCACCCCAAAAGGAGATGAACTGCACTGAGCACTGCCTCAGGACTCAGCAGACTGCCCTTGACAGGGTCTCGCAGAAGACCAGAAGAGACTAGAAGCCTCCAGGCTTTGGATTTCCTCTCACTGCAGAGCAAGCCCTTTCCCCATCATCCTGCCTAAGGATCAACCAGAACTTTGGGGAGGGCGGAGAGGGCAGAGCTGCGAGGCTTTCCTGGCTGCCCAAGGCCAAAAGTTCCCTGTGGAATTTTCCAGCCCATTTTCTTGACTGGGGTCCAGACCATCCTTACCCTTAGGGTAGATATGTGGCACCCAAATGCTATGATGCTGGGGTCCTGAGAGGCTTCTTCTGTCTCTCCTCATCGCCACCCCCACCTGCTGGCTAATGCCTTAAATGTGGGGGAGGGCAGCCCTCCATTCTCAGGCGGCTTTGGAATACACACACCCTGGTGAAAGAGGCTTTGTGCACTCGAGGCAACAAAGTGTTCCTTTCCGTGGAAGCTGATTTTAGGGTACCTGTATATCGTCCTGGGCCTCAGTATCAGTTCAGCAGGTGGCTCAATCTGATGAAATTAGAGCCTAACCTTTCCTGAGGGTTTGGGGGTTTTGATTTCAGGATAATTATTGCTCTAATTTTCCAGTTCTGTGAGTCTAAAAGGAGAGATGCATTATTTTTGTCCCAAGAGCTTTTCCCCACCTGGCTAACAAATGGGAAAATTAAGCTCTTTTTGCATTCATTAATTTGATTGCTGTTACCAAGTTCTCTTGTGAGAAGTCTGGCAAGCAAAGACCCATGTTCTCCCCTCAGAATACTGCTGCCTTCGAGCTCCTCCACAGAGCCAAAAGTGGGGGCTGGAGTGGAGAAGAGACACTTGCCTTTTCTGATGCTAAAACATGGGAGAGAGGGTGCTTTCTAACCCCATCAGAGACACTAGCAAGAGCCAGGGAAAAGCTGTGCCCTGACAAAGACCATTCTTTTCTCTCCTCACATCAGGGGCTCACACTGAAGGAAGAATGGGCTATTTTGCTGGTGTCTGCTTACTAGTGATTCTACTTTATTATTTTTTAAAGATTTATTTATTTAGAGTGTGAGCAGGGGGAGGGACAGAAAGAGAGGGGGAGAATCTTAAGCAGACTCTGTGCTGAGCATGGAACCCCATACAGGGCTCCATCTCACCACCCTAAGGTCATGACTTGAACCAGAATCAAGAATCTGACACTTAACCAACTGAGCCAGCCAGGCACCCTGTGACTACTTTCTAGGAGCACAATTCCATGACCAAAGGTGCATGTCCTTATGTTAAACTCACAGAAGTGGAAAATTATGGGCACTAATGAGTTTCACAGACTCCAAAGGCCCCCAACTCAAGTAGTTCTTAAGCCAAATAAAATTAGATGGTGACACCTACAGGTGAAGTGTGACACTGCAGCCCAGCTCTATCAGCTACTATAGTCAAAGCAGAAATTGAAGAGATGGAATTTCTGTTAGTTGCCTTCAAACCATGTTGCCTGCAGCAAGGACTACAGGTACAAATAATTTTTAAGACATAAAACTCAACCTCAAAGAACTCTGATCACAGCAAACCTATGATATAGATAGGTTGTCTCCGCTTCATAGATGAGAAAACTAAGGTACGAGAAATGTTTAGGTGATTTTTCCAAAGCTCACAAAATCGGATAATAGCAAAACGAGGTCTTGAACTTAAATCTTTGTTTTGCCATGTAATTCCATTTCCATTCACTCAAGAATGGAGGGAAAGACATGCAAGAGTATTAATGATGCCCAGAGGAAAAACAGACCTGAACGTATCTCCTGGCTGCCTCCACATCCTCCTGGTTGGAGGGATCTCTGGGCTCAGCCCAGTCGCTGCTGATGGTGATGGAAATCACACCGCCTTGACTGGCACGGTACGTGTTGTTGTACAGATGCCAGGCCTCAGCATGAGCCTTTATTAGGTTGTGGCCAACAATGTAGGGGGCAGTGCCAGGCCTGAAGGAGATTCCTGGAAACACACACAGAGATGTCAGCGAAGAATGAACATGACCAAGAAGATCACTCTCTCCCTACAGATGGTTTCTATGTTGGGGAGAAAGAGTTGTAGATTTTGGTGTTAGGAAGAAGCAAATTCAAGTCCTAGCTGTGTAACTTTGGTTTCTAGCTGGCTGTGTAACTTTGGATAATCCAGTCTTTCAAGTTCTTCCTTGGCGAAGTGAGCAATAAGAAAGTTCTTGTGAGAAGGACATGAAAACACATATGTGAAAACCCAAGCAGCACTGTGTCTGGTAAGAAGACACTTGGTAAATGTGGCTCCTACGTCTCAGGCCGGGTACCCAACAGAGTATGTGCCTTGGTAGTTGACATCCTAGCACTGTCTGGGGACCCACAGTGGAAGTGAGGGCTGGAGAATTCAGCTGATAGAAGCAGCTGACAGAGATTCCTTGAGAGAAATGTCATGAGAAAAGCCAACTCCCACGTGTTGCAGGAAGTTGAAGGAATGGTAAACCAAAGCACCAAGGACCAACAGAAGATAAACGTGGTAACAATTTGTGGCTCTTTCCAGCTTTTACACGTGATCCCAAGGAATCATCCGAACACAAATTCACTCTCTTGGGCTCAAAATTAGAGAAAGGATTAATTGGATGGTTCTAAAGGGACAAGGACAAGTCCACAATCCCTTATTCAAAATCCTTAGAGATTATGTGGTCCCGACGTACAAGGGTTTTGTGTCTTAGAGAAGTACTACCTGGCAGATAGTATATTTACACAGCACCCCAACCAGACCCAGGAGAGCTCTCCATAATCAAGGACCCAAGCATATCTGTAGCAGAAATGCCCACACTAAGTGAGATCATGTCCATGAGCAGCCCCCCATTGGTTCAAGTCAGGACGAGCTCAGGTCGGCCAAATTGATTCTTGGAAACTTGGGTTTTGCAACTGCAGAAAATACACTGTGGACCTGTATAGTCCGATGGCTTATCCTTTCCTACAACCATTAGTCCCTGTCCCTGATCTCAGGAAGCTTTCCATTTGAGGCAGGGAAAAAAAAAAAAAACAACCCACAAAGAAATGAAGTACTGACACGTAAAATCCGTATTTCACCAAAAGTGGTGTCAGAAGGGGAAATCTGCTGCATGTCAGGCAGCCTTGAACAAGAGGCAGGGATTCTGAGGCAGTGCCACCAAGCTTTCTCGGCCGCCTCTTCCAGGGTCACCTGGATTTCAAGTCTTGGTGGGGCTCAGAAAGCCATGCTCCAAAGAGCTGGCGAGTTGAGACTGGGACCCTCACCTGGAGCTGATGTCCCATAGCCATAGCCCTGGTTAGCGATGACAAAAGGCTCATTCAGGGTGATCCAAAACTTCACCTTGTCCCCGAGCCTCTGGAAGAGCACATCTGCATACTCTTTAAACCGCTGCACAATAGTCTCATTCTCCCAGCCTCCAACATCCTGGAGTGCCTGGGGCAGATCCCAGTGGTAAATGGTCACCTGTGGAGAAAGCAAGGCCCGCAGCTCCATCCATCTGCTTTCCAGGGAAATCACTGCTGCTGCACCCATGAGCACAAACACTACCACAGCTGAGAACGACTGAGGAGACCAAGCAGCTGAAAGGTTCTTTGGTGGGAGGGGGAGGGCAGCAGTGCTGAAGTGAGAGAGTCACCATCCCGGTTGGAGAAGACGGGTTTTGAGTGCCGACTCTGCCGCCTGCCAGCTGTGACCCACCAGCTGTGTGACCCTGGCTGGGGCACGAAGACCTGCACGTCACGTACCAGTATGAGGGAAGAAGTCCAGACAGCGCTGTATTGGCTGGGCGGGCGGGGGAAGGGTGCTTTAACCCGGGAGGCGACAGTCTGGCTGCAGTATTGTAATCTCAGCAGAGGAAACGCAGAGGTGTCCTTAGGCTCACAAGTAAAATTTTGAAACAATTGAAAAACATGTGCCCTTTTGCCCCAGTAACTCTGCTCCTAGAACCACAGCCTACAGATCAATTTGTAACAAGGCAAAATTAGGAATGTCTGTGACGACTCACGGCACTAGAGGTTCAAATGGCGAAAGACTGGAAACAGCACAGGGAAGAGTGTTGCTAAACAGGAAAGTAACTCTAGAGGTAAGGTACAAACAGAACTGCATGGAACTTTAAAAAAGAATCAGTGAGGAAACTAGATATGGATACGGAAATACGGAAAGAAATAATGTTAAATAAAAGCAAGTACCAAGCTGCATGTATGTGACCAATATGAAAAAAGGCGGGAAAGGAGCAAACATGCACACATGTATACATCTTCTGCTAATCAATGCAAAAGGACATGAGAACCTAGCAAAGAGGACTGCCTTCTTTAAGCAGGGGAGCTGGATGGCTGGGGGTCAGAGATCAAAGGAAACTCTTCACTGTGGACTCTTCTATGTTTAAAATTCTGCACCTGTGAACTTTGACAGCTCAAAAACTGAATCTGAAAACAGCATTTTGTGTACGGAATAAAGAGCCCCCAGCCCAGCTGGCTCCCGCACGTGGACTTGACCAGAGCCTGGCTGGGGCCCGACCTCACCTGGGGCTTGATGTTGGCAGCCAGCAGCGCGTCAATGAGCCGCTCGTAGTAGTTGAGGCCCGCCTCATTGATGTACTTGGTGGTTCCATCCGGGAGGACACGAGACCAGGCGACAGAGAAGCGATAGTGGGATACTCCCAGGTTCTGCAGGGCAACCACGTCCTCAGCAATCTTGTGGTAACTGTCACAGGCCACATCGCCGGTGTCATCGTTCCCAACCCTCAGTGGTGTGTGAGAAAACGTGTCCCAAATACTGAGTCCTTTGCCATCTGCTCTCCACGCACCTTCAATCTCAAGGTGACAAGACATGGTCTAGTTAAGTTCTGCAGTCAAGTCCCCACAAGTTCCTTTCTGTCAATGAGGGTGTCACAAGTCAGGATGTAAGTCAGTCACCTCCTCTAAGAAAATTCTCTGGCCACCCTCCGATTTCGGAGCTTCTACAGCCTTCTGTACGCGCCGTCTGTCCGTGCCAGCACGGTCACGCTGCGTCACACAGTTGTGGGCGTGCTGATGGACTTCCCTTGCATGGGGTCTGTTGGTCTTGGTGTCCCAGCGCTTAACAGGGCAGTGTCTGGGGTACGGCAGGGGCTCACTACAAGTCTGAACGAACAATGCCCCATGCCTCCAACCCCAGCCATGGTCAAACAAATACCGGTGATGCCAGGTGTGGAGACAGAATTAATTTCTTTCTTTCTTCCTTTCTCTTCCTTCCTTTTCTTCCTTCCTCTTTCCTTCCTTCCTTCCTTCCAAGATTTTATTTGTCAGAGAGAGAGAGAGAGCGCACAAGCAAGGGGAGCAGCAGGCAGAGCAGAGGGAGAAGCAGGCTCCCACTGAGTTGGGAGCCCGATGCAGGACTCGATCCCAGGACCCTGGGATCATGACCTGAGCCGAAGGCAGCCACTTAACCCCCTGAGCCCCCCCCCCAGGTGCCCCTGGAGGCAGAATTCCTAATCAGGACCCGTGCTGTGGCTCCTGTGCCTCCTTTCTCTTCTACCTACCTGATCGGGAAATTGACCATAAGCCACTAGACAAATGCCTACTTACAGACTTAGGTAATGGAACAGGTACAAGTTCTATAATTTACTTTTTTTAAAAATACTGATTTATTTTGGACACAGAGCAAGCATGCACAAGCCGGGTTGGGGGGCAGGGGCAGAGAGAGAGAAAAAGAGAGAATCCCAAACAGACTCCCTGCCAAGTGAGGAGCCCGACATGGGGCTCGATCCCACAACACTGCGATCATGACCTGAGCTGAAATCAGGAGTCGGACGCTTAGCCGACTGAGTCAGCCGGGCGCTCCTACTTTACTTTAAAGCGCCACAGCACAGATACTGTGATGTTCTATGACTGGACGCTGCTAAGGTAGTGCTGGTATCCCAGCCAAGAGCACACGCCCAGGGGTGGGTGCACAGCCCCCAGGCGAGCGGCGGGCCCAGGGCCGGCAGGCACACACCAGTTCAGGAGATGGCCTTGGTGGCTGGGAGATTAGTTACTGCAGGGCAATGGAGAACATAAGTGATAGCGTTGACACTCTTAGGAGCTAGATTTTTCACCGCTAGAGAGAGGAGATACAAATACGGGTGATGGAAAGGCTAGCATTAAGCCTGTGGAGCTGGATTGGAATCGGAGGTATCCGTATGAATTCCCTATTTTTCAATCTACTTAGAGATGGGGTGGATGTAGAAATACAAGTGCGTGTGTCTCTGTGTTTGTGTGCGCGCGCGTGCGTACTCACACACACGTGTTCACACTTGTATTTCCTGGCTCTGTCTGCTGCAAGGGCTGAAGAATGCTGACACCTGAGTGGCAATGAGCACACCCAGCACCTAGACCTCAGGTTCTAAATGCCCACATCCAGTCTAAGAGGCTGGGGCTCATTTGGGAAAGGGATGGTTACAGGACTGGGGCAGAAAAGGCCCAAGATGAGCCAGGAGCATCTTGAAGCACAAAGAACTAAGGAAGTGCTCAAAGAATGATGGGCCATGTAGAAAGGACACAGGATCTGGCTAAAAGGCACTCCCCAGTGTAAAATGTGGGAAAATGTGAGCATTAAAATACATAACACTTAAAAAAAAGAGAGACGCACAATACTAGCAAAACTGTAACTCACTGAATAAACAGGACTCCACGAGGCCATGCTGCTAATGCATATTTATAGAGCATGAATAATTAGGGAAAAAGTCAAAGCTTGACCCTTCTATTGGATGCCACCTCATAAATATGAGCGGAATGATAAAATGAGAAAATCACTGTTGGCTCTCACTGAATAATTGATTCAGGCAAAAATTATTAACAGTTGCTAGAGTTAGTGGGTAAAACTTGATGAGGGACAGGTTACTTACAAGGTCTCCAAGTAGCTCCCCACAAAATACTTATTATTTATAACTACAGAATACTTACTAATTTTAGAGTGGAGAAACCTGGCAAACACCTTCTCATTCAAGTGACAGAAGCAGTTTCATATACATATATCTGTGTGTATGTATACACATGCACAGAAAATAAGGCAAATGGCAAAATTTTAAATAGTTGAGGAATATGGGAAAAAGGGTTATAGGAGACCTCTACCATTTTTGCAGCTTTTCTCTATGTTCAAAAAGATTTCCAAATAAAAGGTTTTAAAAAGAATGCATGTGTAATCAAGGATATCGGGATGCTGGTGCAGGCGGGTGAGAGTCTGACTCTTGGTTTCTGCTCAGGTCCTCATCTCAGGGTTGTGAGATCGAGCCCTGCGTTGGACTCCGAGCTCAGTGCGAAGCCTGTTTAAGACTGTCTCTCCTTCCCTCTGCTCCTCCCCCTGTTAGTGCTCTCTCTCACAAATAAATCTTTAAGGAAAAAAAAAAAAAAAAAAAAGAATGTACAACCAGGTGATATCTAGCCAGATAGCTATAGCCTGCACTCTAAGCACTTCTCATCAATTTTTATATGTGACACTTTGCTAATTAGACGATTTAAGGTCACAAATGGAGAGAATTGTGCCTGCTGACCACCTGATGAATAGAAATGGGGGCTTGCAGATGCTGATTTAATCATTCAAGATGTGGGCTGGCTAAACGCTTTTTAAGGCACTCCTATCCCTTGTACAGACCGGGCTTAAGAATCCTGTAGGGTCTGTAGCCTGTGCCCTAGAACTAATTCCCAACCCTCCTGTGTCCAGCTGTAAACCTGTGGGGTAGTGGTTTTCCTCCAGGGGCTGTTTTTCCACTGAAGAGACATTTAGCAACCTCCAGAAACATTTTTAGTTGTTACAAGTTGGGGAGAAATGTCCTGCAGTCTAGTGACTACAGACCAGGGAGGCTTCTAAACACCTAGTACGGGAGAAGAAAGTCCCGCAACAAGGAATCATCCATGCCACTGTCCAGCAGGCGGAACTGGGGAAACCCTGGACAGTGGGTTCTGTTGGCCTGAAGTGAGAGTAACAGATTATGGTCTCTGAAATCTTGACACATCTTCCAATGATTCTTTCATGCAAGGTGTTGGCCAGAGCTCTGAAGAAGACCAAGAACTGGGGTTTCCTCCAGCCCACAGAACAGGCTCTATGAACATTTTCTGTGTTTGTACATTTACTTAATCACGTCTCAACACGGCAGAATTTGGTCTGAGACTCCACGGTAAACTAGGAGGGCGGTCATCTGGGGTACCTAACCCTCACCTCCCTCAAAAACATTTTCAGCAGCTCTATCTAGAACACAGCCAAGGGCTAAGCACACCCAGGATCACATCAGCTCACAGCGCTGATCCTGAGCAGGTCCCACAGGAGCACACAGATCCCCTGACTCCTGCCTCAAAGACAATCAACGGAGGCAGAAGATGGAAAGCAGGGACTCCCCACTAACTGCCTGGGCAAGTCACTCTATGACTTTATCTTTCATTTTTCTGGGGGAAAATCAAAACCCTTATGTTCTCTGTACCAGTGAGCTTCATTTGGCATGAATAAGCTGACACTGGGATGTCGTAAGGATGTCAAAACTGGCCCAGGCCCCTGTGACAGCCACTCTGAGCCAACGACCTGCTTGGAAGGGACTGGGTGATAAGAGACTCAAAGCTCTGGGTGGCTAGAGACTCTGCTTCTCTAGCAGAGAAGCTTCCTGTTCGCATGTCTTTGCCTAAGTGTTGGTGCTTAACTTCACCTGCTCCATTTTGCCTCCCAACACCCATCTCAGCACAGCCCTAGAAGCCACGCTGGTCTGCCTCAATTCCGGAATGTGAAGAAGCCGGGCTGCCCAGGGAAAGAACCTCCGTGACTCCCCACATGGCACCTAGTACTTCCCTCCCACAGGTCTATGAGAACGCTGTGCTCTTACCTGACCCTCCCTGTCCTGCCCTTGGCACTGAGTCCACAGCCTGGCACTTAGGAGGTACGCAACAGATGTTGCTGAATGGTCCCGGACTTCTCACCTGATACGCGGCAGAAGCTGCACTCCAGATGAAGCCCTCAGGAAAATGCCCATAGAGAAACTCGTCTTCCCTGGGCAGTGGCATGCCGTTGTTGGTGATAACCTCTGTGTAGTACCTGGCTGAGGCTCTTGCTGTGCGAGGCCTGTTTGTGTTGTTGAAATCAACATGGTACAGTCCAAACTTGACTGTGTAGCCATTCAGCCATTCAAAGTTGTCCATCAGAGACCATGCAGAATAGCCTCTAAGGTCTACACCATCGAGTCTGTAGGCTGGGAACATCCCAAAGGGAGAAGAGAAGAACTTTACACCAGGAGGGTGAGGTTCCCCAAGAAACCCAGCCAAGACTGGCACCTCATTCAAGACAGTAGTCCTAAACTGTTACCTTCTACACACAAGTAATGTATGCCCAGATAGACAAATCACCTTGTCTTTTTTGCCAGCACTGATGCCCCCAAAACAATGACTGATGGCCAATCTCTGCAAAATCAAATTCTTTTGTTGGGGTGAAGGGACGTGCCTCAAATCAAGAGTCTCAGCCCACTTTAGAAGTTAAACATACAAATGTGAATTAGAGAAGAGTTTCTTTTTCCGGGGTGCATGGAACTCACCAGGATATAAGCTCCATGTTATCTTTTCGTTCACTGAACTTAGAATAGAACTCGTCACACAGCAGTTGCTCAGTAAGGAATGGATGGACCCATGGAAATACTCTGTATGAATGGGAAGATGACCATAGCTTTTTTTCAAATTTCCAAAGGGATATGTAACCCCAGAAGGGAAAAGAATTATGGAGTTAGGCCCTAAGAGAGACTTGTTGATGGTCTGTAATCCACTCTGCCAAACCATTTCAGGCATGTTACATACAGATGCCGGAAGATTCTGTAAGGGGGACATCAATGCTCACCTACCTTTCAAAGCTTCATTGATGTAGGTTTTGTGGTAAAATATCCTGTCGGTATCTTCCACTTTTGGACTGGTCAGCGCCACTCCATTTTCAGTGATGTAAATGGGGATGTCGCCATACTCTTCCTTGATCCAGTTGAGCAGCCTTCGTGTCCCCCACGGCGCAGCTCTGTCCATTGCTGTGGAGGGCCATGAAGAGTCCTCCATCTCGGTTGTCTCCCGGTCATCTTCATAGGAGGGTGGGTTTAACCTGGGCGTTCTGTGCTGCACGATTCTGGAGTAGTAGGTGTTAAGGCAGAACACGTCGGCTGTACCCCTGATGTATCTCTTCTCTTCCTCAGTGAAGCTTGGCAGGCGGGAGGTGGCCAAGTGTTGAAGTTCACTCCTATTCCCCACTTTCCACTTCATGGCATCAGGATAGTCTCCATTTCGGAAAATGGGGTGGGCAAACCAGCCCAGTGAGAACTGCAGCATTCGGTCAGCTGCCTCCACCTCCCTCGGGATCTCTGGTGACTTGGGCTCTGCCCAGTGTGTACTGAGACTCAAAGAGATTACCCCCTTCTGTTCCTGCCTATATTTCTCATTGTAAGTGTGATAGACTCTGGCATGAGCTTTGATGATTGCATGGCCAATCCTGTAAGGTGCCCAGCCTGGGTCCTTCACCTGTGGAGGAAACTCCCCTGAGCCATAACCTAACCATGCCTGGTACATGGGCTCATTAAAGGTCATCCAGAACTTGACTCTGTCCCCAAAGGTCTGGAAACAAAAGTCCGCATAGCTGTTAAACAACTCAATCAAGGAAGAATTTTCCCAGCCTCCAATATCCTGGAGAGCCTGGGGCAGGTCCCAATGGTACAGTGTCACCATGGGTGAAATGTTGCTTGCCACCAAGCCATTGATCAGCCTGTTGTAATAATCAACACCGTGTCTGTTGATAGAATTGTTTCTTCCCGTTGGGAAAATCCTAGACCAGGAGAGAGAGAAACGATAGGCCTTCACCTTCAAAGCTCGAAGCATATTCAGATCTGCATCCAATTGGTTATAGCTGTCACAGGCGATGTCTCCGGTGGCACCGTCTTTCACACTGCTCCCTGGTGTGTGGGTGAAGTTATCCCAGATGCTGGGGCCTTTGCCATCAGCATCCCAAGCTCCTTCAATCTGATAAGCTGATGAAGACACACCCCACAGAAAGTCATCCCGGAAAGTGCCATGGTAGAACAGATCTCTTTCAAACTTGGGTTGGTTGGAGAACTTTTCCCAAACAACTTTAGCTTTGGAGGGCACATCAGATGGGAAAGTGAAGGCTCTCATTTTAGGTGGAAAGTTTGATGCACTGGGCGGTGGCAGTCTCTTTACTACCTTGGGAAGAAAACCATTCTTTTCAATGATGCTGGTGAAAAAGTAGGCAGACTTCCTGGGAGTCCTCGGCTTGCTGCTGTCATTGAAGTTGACGTGGTGCAGCCCAAACCTCTGGCTGTAACCAGAGGGGCCTTCGAAGCCATCCATGAGGGCACGAGCAATGTAAGATCGAACATCCACCAAGTCGTCCTTGATAGCTATAGAGAGAAACAAAATTCAGGATTATTTTAAAGTCTCTATTACTGATGTTGCTATTTAAAGGTTTTCCTTTTGGGCGCCTGAGTGGCTCAGTGGGTTAAGGCCTCTGCCTTGGGCTCGGGTCATGGTCCCAGGGTCCTGGGATCAAGCCCCGCATTGTCCTCTTTGCTCGGCAGGGAGCCTGCTTCCTCCTCTCTCTGCCTGCCTCTCTGCCTACTTGTCATCTCTCTGTCAAATAAATAAAATCTTAAAAAATAAATAAAGGTTTTCCTTTATACACAGTTTGGAGGGGACTTAGGTTACCCCAAAAATGCTAACCCTTTTTCCTTAGAATAAATAAAAGAAAAACCCACAAGGCCCTACAAATCATCAGGTCACATTTGTGGTCATAAATCTCAATCCAGAGGAGCATCCCTGCCTTAAAATGAATACGAGAATGTGTTCCATCTGCTTTTATCAGGACTCCTTGGTTTTTTATAGAATGAAAAATATCTCAAATGTACTTTTGCTTTTCCTTATATTTAGCAATACTGATATAAAATGATCACACATCCCATCTTAGAAAAGAGAAATAAAGCCTACAGTAAGGTGTTCCCTGGTAAGTGGGTTGAATAGAAGTCCTCAAAAAGATATGTCCAAATCTTAACTTCCCATACCAGTGAATGTAATCTTATTTGGAAAAAGGGTCTTTGTAGATGCAATTAAGTTAGGGATCTTAAGACGTGATCATCCTGCAAAACTGGATGAGTCAGAAATCCAATGACAAGAATCCTTAAAAGAGAAGCAGAGAAGGTCCACATGAAGATGGGGGCAGAGAGCAGGGTGACGCAGCCACTAGTCGGGAATGCTTAGAGCTACCAGAAGCTGCAAGAAGCGAGGAAGGAGTCTACTTTGGAGACTTCAGAGGGAGAGTAGTCTTACTGACATCTCCAATTTGGACTTCTGGCTTCCAGAACTATGAGAAAAATGAAAGAGAGAGAGAGAAAGAAAGGAAAATAAAAGAAAGGAAGGAAGGAAAGAGAGAAAAGGAAAGAAAGAAGAAAGAAAAGAAAAGAAGGGGGAAAAAAAAGTCTGGTGAGTCAAGGAAATATCAGCCTCAGAGTAAAGCAACAGCTTTGGGCTCAAACTGGGAACCAGCAAAGTATTAAGCCCTATTTTTGTCAGATTACACAGACTCTCAACAAACACTAACTGTGTAAGAGGCATAATTCATATACTATGTATAGTTTACTTAATCATTCAATGAATAATTTAATAAGCACCTACATTGTCCCAGGCTGTAATAGGCTCTGGAAACAAAGATGAATCGAAGCCTCATAGGTTTGTGGGTACTGCTGAGACAGAAATAAAAAGGCCTCTCACTGGCTGATCAGGTACATCATGTAATCTCTCTGAGCATTAGTTTTCACAATTGTCCCATCAAGATAATATCTGCCACTACTGTGCCTAGGTGGGTCAGTCAGTTAAGCAGCTGCTTTCAGCTCGGGTCATGATCCCAGGATTCTGGGATCAAGCCCCACACTGGTCTCCCTGCTCACTGGGAAGCTTGCTTCTCCTCCTCCTCTGCCTCTCCCCCAACTCCCAGCTTGTGCACATGCTTTCTCTCAAATAAATAAAATCTTTTTTAAAAAATATGCCCCTATTTTCTGCACAAGGCTGTTTCAAAGATCACTTGAGATAATCTCTTAAAGGGATTCCAGGATTGTGAAGATTACAGAATTGTAACCCTGATGCTAAGGGTACAAGCAAAGTATAAGAGAGAGTGTCTGGCCTCAGCAACAGTGACTGTGTTTCTCCATTCCTTACTGAAGTGCCTAGAGCAAGGTATTACGAAACAACTCTTTCAGTGAATCTAGACAAGGCCCTGAAATCTTCTCAACATAGCCCCCTAGGCAGGTGACTAGCCACTCATTGACTGATTAGCACTGACATATGAGATGAAAACTATTTGCCATTCCTTTTTACTTAGAATAAAAAGGCATATGGGAAAAAGTCTCTTCAACAAATAGCACAGGGAAAGTTAGCTACATGCAAAAGAATGAAACTGGACCAGTTTTCTGCACCATACACAAAAATAAACTCAAATGTATTAAAAATGTAAATACGAGACCTGAAACCATAACAATCGTAGAAAAGAGAGAGCATAAGCAGTAATTTCTCTAACACTGGCCATATCGACATCTTTCTAGATGTGTCTTGAGGCAAACAAAACAAAACCAGAAATAAAGTATTGGGCCTACATCAAAATAAAAAGCTTCTGCACAGCAAAGGAAACCATCAACAAAACTAAAAGACAACCTCTGGAATAGGAAAAGATATAACATATTTGAAAACTACATATCCAATAAAGGGTTAGTATTCAAAGTAGATTAAGAACTGATATAACTCAATACCCAAAAAATAAATAATCCAATTTTAAAAATGGGCAGAAGACACAAGCAGACATTTCTTCAAAGAAGACATACAGATCACCAACAGACCCATGAAAAGATGTTCAACATCACTCATCGTCAGGAAAATGTAAATCAAAACTACAATGAAATATCACTTCAGACCCGTCAGAATGGCTAAAATAAAAAACACAAGAAACAGCAAGTGCTGGTGAGGATGTGGAGAAAAAGGAACTCTCATGCACTGTTGGTGAGAATGTAAATTACTACAGCCACTGGGGAAAACAGCATGGAGGTTCCTCAAAAAACTAAAAATAGAATTACCCTATGATCCAGTAATTCTAAACTGGATATTTACCCAAAGAATATAAAAACACTGATTCAAAAAGATATATGTACCCTGTTCACTGCAGCATTAATTACAACAGCCAAATTATGGAAGCAGCCCAAGTGTCTATCAAAAGATGAATGGATAAAGACGATGTGGTATTTATATATGCAATGCAATATTACCCAACTATAAAAAAGAATGAAATCTTACCAATTGCAACAACATGGATGGATGGAGGGGGTATAATGCCAAGTAAAACAGGTCAATCAGATAAATACAAATACCATATGATTTCACCCATATGTGGAATTTAAGAAACAAAACAAAGAATACAAGAGACAAACCAAGACTCTTAGCCACATAGAACAAGCTGATGGTTATCAAAGAGGAGGGGGTGTGGAGATGAGTGAAATAGGTGAAGGAGATTATTTATCATGTACATTTATCATGATAAGCACTAAGTAATGTATAGAATTGTCAGATCACTATATTGTATACCTAAAACCGATATAACACTGTATGTTAACTATACTGGAATTAACTGTACTGGAATTAAAATTTTTAAAAAATTTAAAATACATTTGAAGCTTTGTTAGGCAAGAATGATTCTGTAGGTATGAATTAACTGGATCAAAGTTAATGGTGTGGAATGTAGATGTTATAGCTGGTTAAAGAAGATGGAGATTAATGTGGCCAGAACAATGAGGGAAGATTTAATGGGTTGGAGTCCCATCTTACAATGCCATTGTCATCCTATATTGTAACTTTCTGGGTTCCTCTGTAGACTCTGAGTGTCCTCTGGGAAAAAGTGATATTTTATTCAATATTTTACCCCTACAGTCTTGTGCAATGTGTGGCACATAATAGGCACTGAATACATTTTTGTTAAATGAATGCATTAAAAGAAGATGATTCCTGATCAGTGGATAAGACTCAGATGGGCAGAATGGAGAAGGAGGCATTATAGGAAATAAGAACACAGGAGCAAAAATTTGAGGCTTCTGGGGGAGACAGGAGAGTAATGTGAAGGATTCATGCTATTACTACTACTACTAGTACTACTAGTACTACTACTACTACTTTTTGGCTTCATTTTCTTGGAAGACTATCTTTGTCTCATTAAACAAAACTTTGAAGACTTGGAGAAGTACCACCCACTTTCCAATCACCAACATATCCATCATTCTTACCCTTGAGCACCTCGTTGATATATTTATTGAAATAGTCCACTCTCAAGGAATCCTCAAAGAGATCTTCAGTCTCCCCTATGGGCATGCCATTCCCAGCCAGGTAGATCGGAACTTTTCCTCTTGTATATTCCAAATGTACAAACTGCAACAGTCTCCTTATACCCCAGGGTACCACATAAATCCAAGGGGATGAGGTCTGAGGCCACACAGGGTCCACATGTTGGGAGAAGCCCCCAATGGTATCATAGCTGGGGATGCAGGAATCTTCTTGGGTCTTGCTGATGAGGCGGGAGGTATAATGAGATAGACCCAGAAAATCAGCGGAGCCTTTCAGAAGCTGCTTCTCTGCTTCTGTGAACTCAGGGAGCTGGGCCACAGGACTGGGGCACCGTTGGTTCATCTGTTGGATCTGGGCCTTCAGGGCAGCAGGGTAGTCTCCATCCACAAAGATGGGGTGTGCAAACCAGCCCAGCATGAAATGCAAGAAGCGTTCAGAGGCTGTGAGGTCCTCGGGCCTCTCTGGAGACAGAGGTTCTGCCCAGTCTGAGTTCAACACAATGCCCACACGTCCCTGCTGCTGTAGACGATAGTGACTATTATAGTGGTGCCAAACTCTGGCATGAGCCTTGAGGACCAAGTGAGCCACCTTGTGAGGAAGAAAGAAGGGAATACAGTGCTTCATAACAACCAACAGCAAAGCCAACAATCATAAGCCAATATCAAGTCTACAACAACTCAACAAGTTAACACCAATGTCAAGGTTACCAACGTTAATGACAACATTAACAGTGAAAATGTCCACATCAATAAAAAGAGTAATATCAGGGCGCCGGGGTGGCTCAGTGGATTAAGCCGCTGCCTTCGGCTCAGGTCATGATCTCAGGGTCCTGGGATCAAGCCCCGCATCGGGCTCTCTGCTCCGCGGGGAGCCTGCTTCCTCCTCCCTCTCTGCCTACCTCTCTGCCTACTTGTGATCTCGCTCTCTGTCAAATAAATAAATAAAATCTTTAAAAAAAATAAAAATAAAAAAAATAAAAAGAGTAATATAGACAACATCAGAAAGTCATCAGCAAGTTAATGCCAATGTCAACAAGTCAACAATATCAATAAGAAGTGAAGACAGATGCTAATAATGTCAATAAATCAAGGACATGGACATTGTTGACACTGACAACACCATCAACACCAGTGCTGGCAATACCAACAGTGCAGACAACAGAGACAGTAAGTCAATGACATGTCAATGAGTCACCACCACTACAGACAGGTCAATAGCAGCAGCATCAACACCATAGTTCATAGGAAACGTTGTTAATGAATTCTCTCATGTATTTCTTACAACAACCTTATATGGCAGGTATAATTATTATTACCATTGTACAATGAGGGAAACAAGATCCAGAGGGTGGAATGCAGGAAGTCTGACTCTAGGCCTGTATTGTCCCAAACAATGCTATTCTGCCTTTGCCCTCAATAATCCTTATTGACTAATTCATCAACAATGAATTTGGGGGGATCATTTTAGTCGCCATACAAGGAATGGGATAATTCTAACCTACCTGTCCTCCTTTCTATAGTGAAATCTAGAAAGAAAACCCATGCCCAGGAATCTCTTTGTAGACTTAACTCAAGGTCTTATAAAAGTCAACAGCTTCCCTCGGCAGAGCACCATGGGAAAACAGGCAAAAGTGGGGTGCCTGAAGTATAATACACGTAGATTTTAATCTTGACTTTGTCACTAACTTGCTCAGGAAACTCAATCTTCTCACTCAGTTTCCTTTTCTGCAAGAAGCAGTAATTATGGATCCATTTAGAAGCACTAAAGAAGATTGTGGCTACATGGGTGCATGGCTGGCTTAGTCACTGGGCACCTGCCTTCAGCTCAGGTCATGATCCCAGGGTCCTGGGATCGAGCCCCACATCGGGCTCCCTGCTTATCTGGGAGCCTGCTTCTCTCTCTCCCACTCAACCTGCTTGTGTTCCCTCTGTCAAATAAATAAATAAAATCTTTTTTTAAAAAAGTGTATACAAGCACCAAGCAGAAACCTGGAGTGCAGGCAGGAGCTTGCTGCTGCCTAGCTTTCTTTCCTTTTTCATTTTTATCTTCTGAAGATGACGACACTTCTTATTGAAGAATTTCACATCAAAATAGGCCCTAGAAGTGAAATTCCTCACCACTTCTCATGTCCCAAATGTTAGTCTTTAACTGGGTCCTAAACTCCATGGCAAACTGCGCTCCTTTCCAAAAGGTAGGACTGCTTGCCTCCTAAACGAGTCTGTGTAAGGCAGGGGGATCGGTGGGCTATCAGACCACTAGCAGAACCAGCCACTGTGGCCATGGAACACGGAAAAGTGTTAATGACAAGTCAAGTGAAAAATAGGCACTGGGTAATTGTGATGTGTCAGTGTAGGGTCGTCAGTTGCAAAAAACGTACCATGCTGGTAATGAGGGGTGTTGATAATGGGGGAAGCTGTGGGGGCGGGGGCAGTATATGGGAAATCAATGTTACTTCTGTTCAATTTTGCTATGAACTTAAAATTACTATAAAAAATAAAGTCAACTTAAAAAATGCACTAAATCAAGTGCACTGTGAGTACACTGTAAATGTAAGGGAGCTAGGACTGGAAGGAAATAGGGGCAGAATCAGGAAAGAAACTTTTTCTATGAAATTTACCCTTAATGGCATTATACTGTTTTAACTAATACATAAAAGCAAGACGTGAAGGACTAAAGTGAGGTAGGCTTTCCAGGAGCCACACTTGTAGGGATAAGAAGCCTAAGGAGAAGAGGTTAGTATGAGTTTTACAATGAAGAGATGAATAGAAAGGTTCCAACCTTCCATTTTCAGAAGCGTTCTCTTTCAGTGTGTACTGTCACTTGCTGAATGAGAACAGAGTAGAAGGCTCGACTTCAGTACTATGATTTTTGGCATTTCATCAAGTCACTGATTCTGATTTTTCTATCTCATTGTGGACGTTTGAGACTGTTCTCTAATTTTCTTTTTTTTTTTTTAAGATTTTATTTGTTTGACAGAGAGAAATCACAAGTAGGCAGAGAGGCAGGCAGAGAGAGAGAGAAGAGGAAGCAGGCTCCCCACTGAGCAGAGAGCTCAATACGGGGCTCGATCCCAGGACCCTAGGATCATGACCTGAACTGAAGGTAGAGGCTTTAACCCACTGAGCAACCCGGGTGCCCCTGTTCTCTAATTTTCTTATGTGTATTTGTATCATCTCCTCCAAAAAGCTTTAAATCTCAAGGAAATGAGCCATGGTGTCCTCTTTAATAACCAGTATGGGGCAAAGACTCCTATTTCAGAAGAGAACCCCAAGTGTGGCAGGAGAAAGCCAGACTAGCCAGTCCATCCTGAAGAAGGCTGCCAGGGAAGGCTGAGATTTTGAAGAAATATGGAAAGGATGGAAAGGACCTATATTAAGCCATTTAAATTGTTGTTTCCAGTATATACATCCCCTTCTTATGGGAATGCTATACTGACTAGCCTCTGGAAAGCTGAACCCTTTCTCCCTCCCTTCCTCTCAGCCAGTGTGTGAAGGGTAGAGCTGGCATCGGGACCCAGACCAGCCAGTGCATTCCAATCCCCTAGCCCAGACCCAGTGACTGGTTCGGGGATGGGCATGCAACCCAGGCAGCAGCCACAAGACACAGGAAAGCATTTGCTGGGAATGCCAGAAGAGAGGCAAGCTTGCTTTCCTGCTGGTCTTGAAGGAGGAGAGCAGGACGGCTGCCATCTGGTTAGCAGGCAGTTCAAGTAGAAAGCCAGTAGGGGGGGGCAAGAGAAGAAAAATGGAGTACTAGTGGCACGGTTCTAGGTCTGATCAAGCTCCACTGTGACCAGCTAAAACCCAGACTTTTCCGTTTCCTAGGGAGACAGATTCCCTCTTTGCTTAGGCTAGTCTGGACTCTGCACATGGAGAATGTGCTGGCCCCAATTCTGGCCCCAAACGCCTGCCCTCTACCGACACCACCAGAAGCAGTTTCTGTTCTCCCACCCCCAATTCCCTCAGCCAGCAGCGCTGTGCCAAGGACATAATGACTGTTTTCCAAGGGCCACCACAGCGTCTGGACAAAATAAGGTGATTAACAATTCCCAGTGCCTTCCCTCCCCCTTCTGGCTTCTTTTAAAGGACAAAAAGGAAAGTCGTGCTGAAGGGAAGAGAAAACGACTTACTCCCAGAGAAATGTCTCCCCCAGTGAGGTGGCCTCATAGGGCCCAGACATACCTTGAAAGAGGCCACCCCTGGGTCTGAGAGGCCCGGCGCATGGCGGCCAGTGCCATAGCCGGCGTAGCTCATCACCCACGGCTCGTGGAAGGTCACCCACAGCTTCACGCGGTCCCCGAAGGTGGCGAAGCAGAAAGCCGTGTAGTCCAGGAACGCGTCCACCACGCTGTCGTTCTGCCACCCGCCGTGCTCCTGCAGCGCCCGGGGCAGGTCCCAGTGGAAGAGCGTGGCCATGGGCTCGATGCCCGCGGCCAACAAGCTGTCCACGAGCCTGCTGTAGTACGCGACGCCCTGGGGACTGGCCCGGTGCCCGCGGCCGCTGGGGAAGATGCGGGACCAGGAGATGGAAAACTTGTACACCTGGGCTCGGAGGCCCCGGAGCAGGGCCACATCGGTGTCCACTTTGTGGTAACTGTCACTGGCCACCTCCGGCGTCACTGCGCCCCGGGCGGCGTTCAGGCGCCCCAGCGGGTCCCAGACGCTCGGCCCCCCTTCCGCCCTCGGCCCAGCCGCCTTCCACGTTGAAGGCTCCGGTGGAGACACCCCAGAGGAAGTCGTCCGGGAAAACATCAGGCAGGAAAGCGTCTCTCTCAGCCCTGGACTGGTTGGCAAAGGTTGCCCAGACTCTCCGGTAGGACGAGCCTTGCGGCGAGGAGCCGGCTGCGCGCCCCACGTCCCGCGGTGCCGAGGCCTGAAGGGACCGGCTGCCCGTCAGAGAGCAGGGCCCGCTGCAGGGTTGGGAAGACAAAGGAACACAGGGATGACTCTGCAGCTTACCTCCACCCGGAGACAGAGGGATCGCGACAACATGGGTCATCAGGGGAGGTTCCAGAAACAGGGAGTCAAAAACCATACCCACAAAGTTGTGGACAGGAAGTGACTGATGGGTGGGGAAATTACTATTATTGCCTGTTCTTAGGTCAGTTATTATTGCTCCTGCAGGAGTCAAACACTGTGCCAAGCTGACTGTTCCCTGTATTAGCTTGTCCTTGAGTACTGTCTTTGGTTCTATGCATTTTTTCCCTTATTATTATGTATAAAAACATAGCTAATTGGGGTGCCTCTGTGGCTTCTTGGGCTAAGCATTGCACTCTTATTTCTGCTCAGGGCATGATCTCAGGGTCCTGATATCAAGCCCTGTGCTGGGTTCCTGCTTAAGATTTACTCTCGGGTGCCTGGGTGGCTCAGTCGTTAAGCCTCTGCCTTCTGCCCAGGTCCTGATCCCAGGGTCCTGGAACTGAACCCTGCACCCGGCTCCCTGCTCCATGGGAAGGCTGCTTCTCCCTCTCCCACTCCCCCTGCTTGTGCTCCCTCTCTTGCTGTGTCTCTCTCAGTCAAATAAGTAAATAAAATCTTGAAAAAAAAAATTTACTCTCGCCCTCTGCCCCTCCCCCACCTCACTCTCAATAACTTAATTAACTAAATAAAAACAACATAGCTAATAATAATGATGGCTTTAATTCATTATGCCTTAATTCTGTACTGGCCACTTTGATAAGAATGTTGGTCTCTCATTTAATATTTACAGATTTATGAGATATGTACTGCAATTATGTATGCTTATCCTGCAGAAAAGGAAACTGAGACTTAAAGAAATGAGTAAGTTCTGGGCATCAGGAGACCAGCACCTATCTACCAGCTGGTACAGAAGTAGTTCAATAATTGAGCTACTGGTATAGCTCTGCTGATATGCACTAGCTAAATATTAACTCTGGCTCTTCCACTGGGACCTGCCCTGGGGCACTGCAGGAGCACGGTGAATGGCAGTCCTTTCTCCGTGATGCCTGGACTATGGACATAACAGTTGGAGCTCAAGCATCGATCCTGGACCATAAGGTAGAAGTCTTATTAAGGATGACAAAATGAGATAGTAGCCTGGATTCGCAATGATTATACCTTTCAACTCACTGAGCGGCCCTCAAATAAATAAAATCTTTATAAACAAGTGTGCTTTTAACCATATATCACTAAATTTGTGTGTCGATATTTGTATATTTTTAGTATTTCATATAAATAAATTCAGATAAATATAGATTTGAAATAGAACATAAAAATGCTATCCTTACATGAATAGTCTATTTTCTGTTTTGTTTTATTTTTAGTCCATTTCTCTCCTTCTGTCTTTCCTTCCTTCGTTTTTTAAAATAAAACATTTTTTTCTAATATTTCAAAACAAACCTTGAATTGATTTCCCAGTCTCCAAGTACTGCCCTGTGGGATGGAAAGCGCAGTTCAGGGCGCCTGGGTGGCTCAGTGGATTAAAGCCTCTGCCTTCGGCTCAGGTCATGATCCCAGGGTCCTGGGATTGAGCCCCACATCGGGCTCTCTGCTCCGCGGGGAGCCTGTTTCCTCATCTCTCTCTGCCTGCCTCTCTGCCTAGTTGTGATTTCTCTCGGTCAAATAAATAAAATATTAAAAAAAAAAAAAAAGAAAACGAAGTTCAAAAGCATGTGGCAGTAATGGGTAGAGGACATGAACAGACATTTCTGCAAAGAAGACATCCAGATGGCCAACAGACACATAAAAAAGTGCTCCACATCACTCAGCCTCACAGAAATTCAAATCAAAACCACAATGAGATATCACCTCACACCAGTCAGAATGGCAAAAATTAACAAGTCAGGAAGCAACAGATGTTGGCAAGGAAAGGGGAACCCTCCTTCACTGTTAATGGGATGCAAGCTGGTGCAGCCACTCTGGAGAACAGCATGGAGGGTCCTCAAAAAGTTGAAAAGAGAGCTACCCTACAGCCCAGCAATTGCACTACTGGGTATTTACCCTAAATATGCAAATGTAGTCATCTGAAGGGTCACGTGCACCCAAATGTTTATAGCAGCAATGTCTACAATAGCCAAACTGTGGAAAGAGCCTAGATGTCCATCAACAGATGAATGGATAAAGAAGATGTGGTGTGGGGCGCCTGGGTGGCTCAGTGGGTTAAAGCCTCTGCCTTTCGCTCAGGTCATGATCCCAGGGTTCTGGGATCGAGCCCCGCATCGGGCTCTCTGCTTGGCGGGGAGCCTGCTTCCTCCTCTCTCTCTCTGCCTGCCTCTCTCCCTACTTGAGATCTCTATCTGTCAAATAAATAAATAAAATCTTAAAAAAAAAAAGATGTGGTGTATATATCATATATATATATGTATATATCATATATATATATATATATAATGGAATACTATGCAGCCATCAAAAGAAATGAAATCTTGCCATTTGCAACGACGTGGGTGGAACTAGAAGGTATTATGCTGAGTGAAATAAGTCAATCAGAGAAAGACAATTATCATATGATCTCCCCGATATAAGGAATTTGAGAGGCAGAGTGGGGAATTTGCCGGGTAGGAAAGGAAAAATGAAACAAGATGGGACTGGGAGGGAGACAAACCATAAGAGACTCTTAATCTCATGAAACAAACTGAAGGTTGCTGGTGTGGAGAAGGTGGTTGGGTTATGGACACAGGGGAGGGTATGTGTTATGGTGAGTTCTGTGAAGTGAATAAGCCTGACGATTCACAGACCTGTACCCCTGGGGCAAATAATACATTATACATTAATAAAAATAAGTAATTATAAATAAATAAATATAATAAAAATTTTTTTTAAAGTTTCTGGCAGTTATACCACCAGAGGGCAACCTTGAGGAAGGGTCTGTGGAGGTGGGTGTGTTCAGTCCAGGGAAGAAAATATATGGGGTGGGGGTGAGGGAGGCCCAAGGACGTGCAGTCCAAGAGCATCTCCTGTCCAAGGGCCATCTTGTGGAGAGAGGATGACATCAGTACTAGGTTGGCACAGAGCACAGAACTGGTAGAAGTGACAGGGACACTGCAGAGGGACCTCCATCCCATGGAGCAAACCTGGGTCTTCCAAACCTAAACACCTCCTGTTTTATGAAGCATTAGCTAATACATTTGCTAAAACAGCAGTAGGGGGGGAATGATCTATAGTTATGGATTATCCATAATATATGCAGGTCTCTGGAGCACAATCAGGACACAAGTGACACCCACTCAGTGAACAGCCTCAGCTGCTCTGACCCAGCCCTCCTGATCCTGGCTGTCCTCCTAGCTTGGAAGAAATTAGGTCTTGAAGAAATAAACAAACAGCCCCTAGACAAAATACAGTGTGCTCTAAAGGCTTTTTTTTTAAGTTTAAAAATTATTTCAGTAATCTCTATACCCAAAGTGGGGCTAAAACTCAAAACCCTGAGATCAAGAGTCACAGGTTCTTCTGACTGAGGTAGCCAGGTGTCCCTCAATTTACTCTAAAGTTGTTTTTTTTTTAAGATTTTATTTTTATTTATTTATTTGACAGAGAGAGACACAGCAAAAGAGGGAACACGAGCAGGGGGAGTGGGAGAGAGAGAAGCAGGTTTCCCACCAAGCTGGGAGCCCAATGCGAGGCTTGATCCCAGGACTCGGGGGATCATGACCTGAGCTGATGACAGGCGCTCAATGACTGAGCCACCCAGGCGCCACTCTAAAGGTTTAATGCTGGGAGTCTAGGGTTTGCCTAACTTGGAAAGAGATTTAGCACACAAAGCCTCTATCCCTATGCCCAGGCCTTTCAGGTAGCCCTCCTTCAGCTGTCCCTCCCCTGCCCCCAGCCACCTCGGATCATCCCAGATAATGCTCTTTCTCCCCCCCATCTGGGGAGTAATGCTCCTCCCACAGTCTGGTGTTAGAGTCATTTGTGGGCCTGTCTCTCGTCTAAGGTCTAAGATTCTCGAAGAGAAAATAATGTTAGTCCTGTTGGAAACCCGCCGCCCCCACTTGTTCCCGCCCCCAGTGGGCTCTCCACCAGTGTCCACCTGAGTGAGGGCCCCTGGCTATCAGGTTAATGTTAGCCAGGATTGGACTTTTGCTTCAAGGCCAAGGTTTAAAGGGAGAACCTTGGAGCAGGTGTTACATGACATCCTGTGGTTTTGCAGGCACTGAGCTTTCAGGGTAGCCCTTCTTTTTATGGCCTCTTGAGTACTATTTTCTGAAAAGATGTGGCCAGCATGCCTCCACTGACTCCAAGCGTGGTCAGGGAGCGGTTCTGACCTATCTCCTCTTTGCACCGTTCATACTCCCAGGACAAAGCCTTACATGCAGCAGCTGCTTTGGGCTTGTTGGTGTGACCTGCTGGCTTGAAGTGAGTTGAAAGGACTGAACAACAGAATATACAAGTGCTGGGAGAGGCTGGGAGAGGGAAAGGACAAAGAGGCGGTAGCAGCTAAAGTGTGTGACCTTGGACTGAGCTGTCCTAGTGAAGTCTAAGGTGAAGGACAAGGAGAGCTCTAGCTGAAAGTCTGGGAAGCCAAATGCTTCTTTCCAGTCTTTGTACTTTGTCAACAAATGGTGCATGAACTCATACGTGTAACACACCCGTAGAAGGCTGAGGGATCTAGGGAACGACCTGTGGTGTTGCTCGCCGCACCATCCTTTTCTTGTTCACTTGAGAAGCACATCAGACTATGAGTGTGTGAGGGTGTCATTATGGGGGTAACCTCATAGCCAGCCCAATTTTTTTTTAATATGCCATTTACAAATTTTGCGACTTCAGTCATTCAGTAAGAAATTATTTGCAACCACACCATAGATTAAAACCGTTCAGGGGCACCTGGGTGGCACAGTCTGTTAAACGTCTGACTCTTGGGTTTGGCTCAAGTTGTGATCTCATGGGTCATGGGATCAAGCCCCGCATCAGGTTTTGTGCTCAGTGTGGAGTCTGCTTGAATTTCTCTCTCTCCTTCTCCATCTGCTCCCCCCACCATTCACTCCCTCTCTCTAAAACACATAAATAAATCTTTAAAAAAAACAAAAACAAAAACAAAAACCTCTCAGAACATCCCTGAGTTAGGCTTCTGCCTCACTGCAACAGCTAAATCTCCAACCTACACTACAGTCTCCTTGTGGGAAAGAGATTTCACAGTTCACCGGAGGAAACAGGTGTAGAGAACTCCCCTCACTTGCTCAGGTCATGTAACTTCAATGGGGCAGTCGGATCTATCTTTAACCCAGCCTTCCACAAACACACACTACCTCCAACAAGCTCTTCAACTAGAAGGCAGGGGTTCAAATCCCAGCTCTGCTTGCTGTGCGGACTTGGGCAAACCGCCAGGCTCACAAGGGCAGAATGACAAGGGAGGATGCAGAAGTACGTGAGCCCAGAGTCGGATGCAGTGGGAGACAGGCTCTCTCGCTGCTGTCCCCTCGGAGCCTTCCTTTCTCATCTGGATAAAAATCACTGGCCAAGAGGCAGATGACAACAGCCCCTGCGAGTACACGCGTGAAAGAGCATTCTGCAAGTACCAGCGATTGATAGTTAAACAGGAAATCTAACATTACCTTTTCTTGGAACGTGGTGAACAGCTTAGCAGAGTATTAACATCAGACCCAATGGTGAGAACGTGGTGTTCACTTATGGCTGTAAAACAAGAAGTTTAATGAAGGCTCCTGGAAGCCCAAGGAACAGTGTTTATGGCTGCAATCAATTATTTTCTTGTTTATTCCACACCCTAGCTCCAAGCAATCATTCTAAGTTCCCTGGAAAATACCATGTGCTAAAGAGGTAAGGAGGTCAGAATGGACTTCCATGTAGCTAGAACAGTGGTTCTCAAACTTCCCTGGCATCCGAATCGCCTGCAGACCTTGTTAAACACAGATTGCTGGGCCCACCCCAGAGTTTCTGAGCCAGTGCATTTGATGTGGGCCTCGAGAATTTGAATATCTAGCAAGTTCTCAGGGGATGCTGACCCTGCTGGTCTGAAGACCACACATGGAGAACAACTGATTTAGAAGAACTCAAACATCAGAAGGAGATGGGATTTTTAAAATTGTTGTGAACTATGCATAAACAATAAATTGATCATTTTAGCCATTTAGAAAGGGATGGAACTTAAGAACAGAAATCATTATGCCACCAAATGTGAGTTAGGGCAAGGGTTATTAAATTGTATCTATGGATGAGTGTCGTGAGGTCTATGAAGCTGGCTCAGCACTGGTTACAAGTAGTAGAAAGGGCACTACTGACCTCTACTCTACCTTACAGGGTGACTGGAATGAATACCAGGACACCCAGGAACCTGTCCCTCTCTAGTAGCCCTCAGCCCCTGATGCCTTAACACAATCCACTTTTCCCTTGATGTGATTGGGCCCTGAAGTGATCTCTTGATCCATGGTCCACCAATCAGATTCACTCTCATGAATTTGAACTAAGAGAGAGAAGATGGTCCATGAGCTGCGGGTCTTAGACCTGAAGGCTTCAGTAAGGTGCTCACCAGGGCCATGTGCAAGCTGAGGTAAAAGAGGGAAAAGAGCAAGGATAAGTGGAGGGGGTCAAAGGTGAGAGATCTCGGAGGGGGCAGTAATGAAAAGGGACACTCAGGCCAGAGCAGTTCCCATACTTATACCTGAACCTGGAAGCCTGATGGTCTTTATTTCCACAAGACCAAGGCATCTTTGTCATCTTTGTACAGAACCTCTCTTCTTTCTCAAGTGGGAACTAAGGGACCAAGAATACAAAGGCAAGGGACACTAAGCCCATCTGGGGAGAACTCTCAGACCAGCCCTCTTCTGGTCCCTCCTCTTATTGGAACCTCAGACTTTTAAAACTGCTATTCCCCAAGCCAGTGCACCAAATGTCATTCAAAACCTCTCCAGCAAAAGCAGAACCCTCTTATACTGTTGCTGGGAATGCAAACTGATGTAGCCACTTTGGAAAACGGTATGGAGTTTCCTCAAAAATTTAAAAATAGAGCTACCCTACAATCTAGCATTGGCACTAGTAGGTATTTACACGAAGGATACAAAAGCAGTGACTTGAAGGGACACATGCACCCCAATGTTTAGAGCAGCATTATCAACAACAGCCAAATTATGGAAAGAGCCCAAATATCCATCAACTGGTGAATGCTTTAAGAAGATGTGGTGTATATATAATAGAGTATTATTTAGCCATCAAAAAGAATGGAATCTTGTCATTGGCAACAACATGAGTATATTATGCTAAACAAAATAGGTCAGAGAAAGACAAATACCGTAGGATTTCACTCATGTAGAATTTAAGAAACAAAACTGATGAACATAGCAGAAGGGAAGGAAAAATAAAACAATATAAAAACAGAGAAGCAAACCATGAGACTCTTACCTACAGAGAACAAACTGAGTGTTGATGGAGGGAGGTGGGTGGAGGATGGATTAAATGGGTGATGGGCATTAAAGAGGGCACTAGTTGTGATGAGCTCTGGATGTTCTAGGTAAGTGATGAGTCACTCGATTCTACTCCTGAAATCAATACTGCACTGTATGTTAACTACCTTGAATTGAAATAAAAACTTGGAAGGAAAAAAACAAACCTCTCCAGCAATGGTCCACTCACCCCCAAGAAGGCTAAAGAGCAGCCCGGTTGAGTTCTTCCTGGTGGAAGGACAGTCTTGGAATCTCAGATTGAAGATAAAAATTTTCACTTTTGGCTCAATAGTCTGAAAAAGATCAAAGCCAGCAAGTGAGCGGGAGCTGTCTAGAGTAAGTCTTTTGATAACAGAGATAGAGCTTCAAGATGAGAAGCTACAAACACCCTGGTTTGGGAAACGTTCTCCAGTCAGGTCAGTTAGTGATGGGAGCAGACCCTAGACCCTGAGGGAGAACAGTCTACACTTTTCAGTAATCAGCCACTCTCCCCATTAACCCCTGGCCAAGAGACAGGTTCAACATGCTTACAAGTCTCCTCCTAGAACCTGGCCCTGTGTTGGGACCAGGAACAAGGCCATCCACTCACGCTAGGGGCCTTTGTTATGACAAGAAGCTCAATCAGGTGCCACCGTAACAGTATTTATGAATGTCTGGGGTTTGCGTCAGAACAATCTGGCTTGACAGGTGCCTGGGTGGCTCAGTCAGTTAGGTGGCCCAGTCTTGATCTCAGCTCAGGTCTTGATCTTAGGGTCATGAGTTAAAAACAACAACAGCAACAACAAAGAAACGCCTAATCTGGCTTGATAAGGGGAAGGTAGGTGATAGATGGATCACGATTAGCCATGAGTCAATAGATTTTGAAGTTGGGGATGGCTTCATGACACTCTCCTGTCTATGTCTGGATATATTTGACATTTCCCATGATAGAAAGCTAAAAGAAGAGGTCTTCATTCAAAAGGGGCAGATGTGGGGCACCTGGGTGGCTCAGTGGGTTAAAGCCTCTGCCTTCAGCTCAGGTCATGATCTCAGGGTCGTGGGATCAAACCCCGCATCGGGCTCTCTGCTCAGCAGGGAGCCTGCCTTCCCCCTCTCTCTCTGCCTGCCTCTCTGCCTACTTGTGATTTCTGTCAAATAAATTTTAAAAAATTTAAAAAAAAAGGGGGGGCAGATGTGACTTTTCTCTCATTTCTTGGCCATTTCACTGTGGAAGGAAACATTTGAAGGTTGGTGTAAGGGCCTACTTAGCCAGAGGGAGCCATTTTGTTGTTTATGCAGTAAACTTTGATTGACCCTGCCTCTCCCAGAAGAACTTACTTAAAAGCAAGTCCGGGAAACCAGTCCCAGGTAGCAAAACCCAGATACAAGGGTAGGTCAGGCCAGGTGGAGACATCCAATCAGTGGGGCACGCACACTCTCTCCCTAGCTATCAAGGAGTGTGGGCCCACATTTTGGGTGCCAATTCTGACCAAGGTGATAGGCTAGTTCAAATGTCTACTATAGGGTGAATTGTAGTTCAATTGGTCACTTATGCGTGACCTAGCATGACTGTGCAGTTTTCTCTGAGTGTTGCAATCTCATTGGCCACCTGTGTGTGGCCAGGCTCAACCACATGGCCTTTGCTCTATAAAAGTTAGCCTGTGAGGCTGGGAATCATCGCCTCTTTGTAAGAGACGGCCCTGACCGGTTGGTTTGATTCTCAATGCTTGGCGCGAAATAAAGCTTTGCTTGACCTTCACTTCGTATCAGTCTTGCTCCTTTGATCATGGACCCATTATTGGGGGACCTATCTGTTGGCATACCACTCGACTTCACCTTAAATAACCTTTTTTTGGGGAGGCTGGCTTTGGTCATTTTCCCCACACCAAGTTTTCCCTCCTCGGAGGAGTTAAAGGTCACTGAGAGATACCAACACAACCACTTCCAAAGAAGGCGGGCATGTTATTTTCCGAGTCACCTGCAACAGTGTCCCTTCTTCATAGATAAGGGGTCTTCAGCTTGGCGGAAGCTAAGTGGCCCAGGACCACAATTAGTGGAGCTGCAGCTCACACAGCTCTTGTTCTTCCCTAGTGCTGGGTCAATGCGGGAAAGCCCAACTATTAAGGAAACAGGATTTTCTCTATCCTTAAAGGTCAATACACAGTGGGGGCGGCTTGTACTATCACAGGATGGGAGAGCTGGAGGCATCTTCTGATGAGCAGAGAATTCGCTGGGTGAGCAGAGCCTCTCCTACTGAGAGGATGTGAGAGGCTGCTCACGCACCTCCTGCAGAATTCAGAATTCAGACGTGCTGTGGCTCTTTATCGAGATGCTGGCCCTAAGGATGGCCTCCAGCCCAGAGCACCTGTGTGCTGGTGGGAGGAGCAGCGGCTGCTGGACCCTGAGGCTCAGAGACGGATGTGCACGCGCTCTGGGGAGAGTGGAGGGAAACAAGAAGGGAGAGGCACCTGCTCCCCGCTGCTCTGCATTCAACCCAGAAGGAGGCAGGGGGCCTGAGCTAAGTTGGGACAGCAGGCATGTGGGGAAGGAAGCTGTGGGTGATGTGATTTGCATTCCTGGGTGAGAACTCAGCTGTTCTTCCTGTGCTGGGGGCTAAGTGTGTGGGAGCACTACAGGCCTGTAACCAATGACCATGGAGAGGGCCGGTCTCCTCTCCAGCTCAGTTCTGTCCTCACAGCTGGAATCTCTGGGCTGCATCTGAGCTGTCAAGGGCAACACATGGAATTTAATTTCTACCTAAGGAAATGAAAGGAACAAAGAATCGCCGCAAGGCAAAACCAAGGGCAGCTGAGTTTGTCCAAGGCAGGTTTTACTGCTCGGCTGGCCAGCTGTTGACTCAGCGTTACGGCTCTAGCCAGGCACTGGTGAGAGCAGGTCTTCTTGAAAATGTTTTGATATAAAGAGGGAAACCCTGTAAACCACATTCTCAAGCAGAAATGAAGCCCAACCAATGTGGATGGGCTCTCTAAAGCATGCTACGTCTGCATAAGCCAGACAGTTTTAAAATGTCAGCGTGGTCTGAATCCATTCACTGAGCAGCAAGCTGTGGCCGAATTCCTTAAGGAAGACAAAAGACAGGTTTAGTTATCACAGGCATCGGAAAGGCTTTGAAGATGGTACATAATCGGCCCTGAAGGACCAGAAATCTGGCTAGCAAGCCCACCAGGGCCCACTCTGGGTCAAGGCAATTCAGGTTCAGGAGGGAAGACAGTTACAAAAATAACTAAAATTACACGTGATTTTCAAAAACGCCACCTTCACTATAATGTTCCCAACAACCTGGAATTATTTTTGTTTTGGAGAGGCAGTGTGGTGTCATGAGAATGCCTGCTTCCAATCCCAGCTCTGCTCCCTACCTCGTGTCTGACTTTGGTTAGGTTTCTTACGGGATGGGGTTGGCTGTGGCGGGGTGGGAGGGGAATATTGTGAGCATCAAGTGTCCCACACAGAGCTGGGCACACAGCGGGCACAAAAACCACAGCGGCTATTACTCAAATGTTTGCAAATGCATCTGCTGTCTTTGGTTATGAGATCATATTCCTTTAGATAACCAAAGCAGTGGTGCCTGCAAGGGGTGGCGGGAAATCCAGAGACGAGGGGGAGGAAGGATGCTAATTCATTTCCAGCTTCCAGCCTCAGGTCAGATGGAGATCCCACATAGCTGCTGCACTGAGGGTTGACACTAACGAGCTTGGCCTCTCACCAGATAATTCCTCTAACAATCGACCTGGCTTGGCGGTGCGGCTGTTGGGATTCAAAACTAGGAGACACAGGGTGGAAAGCAGAGGCGAGTGGCTCTGTGCCCACCCCAGCAGGAGCAGGAGGAAGGCATGGGTGAATGCTGGTGGCCAGACATCCCCAGAGAGGCCTCTGAGAAGGTAGCTCTTCAGGCCTAAGTATGGAAATATTGCTAGGACTCGGAAGGTCCAATCCGTTCTCCCCTATCAGGAGGTGGGGGGGGGGGGGGGAGTCAGGACTTGAAAGCTAACATGTAGGTAGGTGGCAATCAACACACTTTCTCTAACTAGTCGTCACAATCATTACACTCGAGGAAAACAATCCTGGGAACAGGAAGAAAGGGCCTGAGGTTACAGGAAGGTTCTTATGGCTGGCATCTGATTTAGCAGACCTGGGTGTGAAAGGTCTTTTCTTTTTTCTTTTCAGTTGTGGTGAAATACATACACAATTTACTATCGTAACCGTTTTCACATATAGTTCACGTATAGTGAACTCTGTATATAATATGTATATTTCACACATTTCACACATATTTCACGTATAGTTCAGGGGCATTAAGTCCACTCACTCTGTTGGGTAACCATGCCACCATCCATGAAATGCCTTTTTAAATCTTAGAAAGAATACTGGAATTTCAATTCTCAGATTTCGACACAAGAGATCATGTAAATATTTACCTTAACAAGATAAGCCTCCTTATCCTTTACAGGGAGGATTGCCGACCTCCGCCCCCCACCCCTCCTGTTCTCCAGCAGTGCGGCAAGGGAGATCTCCCTGGTGCAGCTCTGCCTCTCTGCCAGCTGCGGGGGCAAGCTCAGTTTGCCCATCAGCTGGGCATTACATGTCTAATATGCTGCTGGGAACCGTCTCCATTCATCATCAATATGAGAAATGGCTCAAATTACCTGCAGTTTACTCAGCTTCTGTGGCAAACTCGCCTCACTTCGGCATTCATAAGACAAATCAAGGGAGAGGAAATCGACAGCGCCCTAGAAATAAGTAAACAGGGTCATTAGAACGTAAGCAATTTCGAGGCAAACTGCTGTTCAGAAATATCCCTTTTTCTTGCTCCTATTCTTTTTTTTTTTTTTAAAGATTTTATTTATTTATTTCACAGACAGAAATCACAAGTAGGCAGAGAGGCAGGCAGAGAGAGAGAGAGAGAGGAGGAAGCAGGCTCTCCGCAGAGCAGAGAGCCGGATGTGGGGCTCGATCCCAGGACCCTGAGATCATGACCTGAGCCGAAGGCAGAGGCTTTAACCCACTGAGCCACCCAGGCGCCCCTCTTGCTCCTATTCTTAAATGGATACTCTCTGAAGGGAGATTTTCCAAGGGACAAGCAGGCAGAGGACAAGCGGGGACAGAATGAGAGTGTGCGTGTGGGATGTGCCTGCCTGTTTTTGGGAATACGTCACCAGGTGCTCCGCAAAGTGCTTGGAGCACAATAAGTGCTCGATCAATGTCTGTGACTAAATGGGGGATGAATGAAATGCCTTATGCCAGAAATGGTGGCTTCCCACCAAACAGGTGAGCACCAAGGGAGTCAGGCCAGAGCCACCCTGGTCAGCGCCCTCCTCCCAGCCCTCCCATTTTGCTGAGATGGAGAGAGGGGAGCCCTCAGACACCAACAGAACCCTCAGGGATCTCTCCAGACCCTACTGGGATTTGGGGTTTCATTTTCTTTTCTTTTTTTTTTTTAGATTTTTATTTGACAGACAGAGATCACAAGTAGGCAGAGAAGAAGGCAGAGAGAGAGGGAGAAGCAGGCTCCCTGCTGAGCAGAGAGCCCGATGTGGGGCTCGATCCCAGGACCCTGGGATCATGACCTGAGCCGAAGGCAGAGGCTTTAACCCACTGAGCCACCCAGGTGCCCCTGGGGTTTCATTTTAATTGTAGGCTATAGACACTGGCTACCATCAGGCCACAGTCTCAAGTCCGCCCCAGTGGACCCTAGCTGGGCCCAGAGTCTTATCAGAGAATACAGCTCTCACAGTCCTGGCATACCCTCCAAAATGGTCTCTGGCCCCATATGTTCTAAGAACTTCAGATTTGCAGAGTCTAAACCCATCAAGGTATCACTGGGCTTTTTCATAAGTCCTCCTATCCTTATCAGGACTAGATATCACCCTGCAGAGATGGTACGTTCCCTCAGGACAAAGACCCTGATAATGACAATGGCTTCGGATGACAACCAAGTGCTCTGTGGACCTTCGGTAACTGACTCACCAGAGTTTCCCTGTGGCTTTCCTAATCAAGTCATCAGTGTTCACCAAACAGCCCACGCCTTGCTCCGCTTTGCTTAGTACCCCTCCAACCCTTCTCCCCCACCTCCAGCTCTGACTTTCCTCTGTCAATTGTGTGTGACACCCAGTCATTGAGCTCCTCCTCTGAAATCACTGTGCTCAGTGCAGTGGTTGAGGATTCACATTTAAAGAGGCATAAAAACCACAAAAGCTTACGAATTAATAGAGAGTGTTAGCAAGTGCGCCAAGGACATGAGAGAACACAAGAGAGTTAGAAACATGATAAGCAAAGTCCACCCCAGTGGTCGTCAAACTCACCTGGGAACTGGAGAAGCCTATGAAGACCCAGGACCGTCCCTCCACATTCGGCCATGGCCCTTACGTGCTTTACTAGCTCTCCAGGTGATTCTGATACACAAGGCTTGGGAAGTGCTGGTCTAAACAAAAGGCTAAGTGTTCCAAGTGGAGAGAGAGCACATCATGGGGAGCAAGGGAGTATTACTACATGAGGCCTCCCGACAGAGCACATATGCACATGTACATTGTAAACGGGTAGAATTTTGCTGGAAGAGATTTGAGCAAGGCTGGGATAGGAAGCTCACACGAGCGCACATGCAAGAGGACAGGAAGAAAGTCTAGCCTACACGCTGGGAAAAACAGGAGGGGAGACCTGAGAGAGAGAGCAAGATAGCCCGAGCGGGCCACACTCTGGAAGGCCCTGAGCAATCTGCACCAATTCCTGCAATCTGTGGCAAAATGCACATAACATAAAATTTAGCAAGTTCAGGGGCATTAATGCATTCACATTGTTGAGACACTATCACCACCATCCACAAAGCACTTTTTAAAATCTTGGAGTGAGCACTGAGTATAGCTTCCCAGGAGAAAACTGATAAAAACCGATTAAAAAACTGTGCACTCAGAAATTCCAGAAGCCCTGGGTGTCACCGATTGGAGCAAAGAGACCAGTTCAAAGAGACCAGTTCATAGGCTATTGCTCAACAAGCACTTTTCTGATCAGCACTTTGGTCTTCTGAGTTCATAAGTGATAGCGGTTATTACCCCGTGTAAATTAATTTAGACGGCATTCTGGCCATCCAGTCAGCCTCAGAGCTGGTTATTCAGAATCTTATCACATCTGGATTTTAAGTTCCTGAGCTGGTAAATCTGAGGACCGGACCCTGACCCACGGAGCCTGCATCATCACACAGACACTGGTGTCTGTCATACGGCCCCGTGCTATCTACATGGCACCCTGTCAAATGCCACAGAACTACAGAAATCAGCTATTTTTTCTGGTGACTTTCCACACTGCCCAGCTGCCAAGCTTACAGAAGACAAGGCTGTTTAATTCTCAGATTTTTTTTTTTTAAACTTTTAAAAACTGTAGTTAAAAAGTTATGTTTAGAGGAGGCAGGAACCAACATGGGACTCCAGGGAGCACATTATTTAAAAAAAACAAACAAAAACAAAACAAAAAAAAAAAAACCGCTTTACTCTTCCTTGTATCTGTTTGCTACAAACTGGCCTCTCCTCTAAGAATCTATTTTGGACTCTTAATAAAAAAAAAAATCAGAGCAGGGCGCCTGGGTGGCTCAGTGGGTTAAGCCTCTGCCTTCGGCTCAGGTCATGATCTCAGGGTCCTGGGCTCGAGTCCCGCATCTGCCTCTCTGCTCAGTGGGGAGCCTGCTTCCCTTCCTCTCTCTGCCTACTTGTGATCTCTGTCAAATAAATAAATAAAATCTTAAAAAAAAATCAGAGCAAACAGAGGTGTTGGACTTTTTTGCATAGGCAAGAGCTGGGTCTGCGACAAATGAGATTTTGTTTGTAAACATGAATCTAGAGAATGGACCACTCAGAAGAGGCATTTTTAAAAATGTCAAGCCAACAGACAAAAACTTCTCTTGTGCTCTAAAATTAAAATCCCAACTTTCCTCAGAGGTTACAAATGCTCTTTCGGGGGGCTGTCATCACCTTGGCAAACGAAGATGTGGATGGTTCCAGCAGGAGCTCGGAGACGGTGTCAGCTTGCAGGACCACAGAGAGCTTTCCACCTAAAACCAACCAGAGGAATCCGCTGCAGGTGAGTGAGGCGGGACGCTGGGACCATGGAAGCTGTGTGGGGACTCCCTTCCTGTTCTTTAAAAAGGATCTGGCACCTGGGTGGCTCAATTTTTGCTCAGGTCATGATCCTGGGGTCTCAGGACTGAGCCCCATGTAGGACTCCCTGCTCAGTGGGGAGCTTGCTTCTCCGTCTCCCTCTGCTGCAACCCGTGCTTGGGCTCTCTCTCTGTCAAGTAAAATAAATAAAACCCTTAAAAAAGGATGGGGGGAGATTTCTGAAGAAAATCACTCACATGACTTACCCTTGCTGAAAGATTTTGGGTAACAAGGTGGCTTTAAAAACAGCAAAGTCCCTTTAAAGAATGTTTCTTCTAAAACGGGACTCTGAAACTCAAGACACCTCTAAGTCTTTTAGAAAAATAGTATCCATGGGGTGCCTGGCAGGCTCAGTGGTTAAAGCCTCTGCCTTCCACTCAGGTCATGATCTCAGGGTCCTGGGATCCAGTCCCGCATGGAGCTCTCTCCTCAGCAGGGAGCCTGCTTCCTCCTCTCTCTGGGCCTGCCTCTCCGCCGACTTGTGATCTGTCTGTCAAATAAATAAAATCTTTAAAAAAAGAAAAGAAAAATAGTATCCATGACCACGCCCTGCCCCCTCCCAGTGTAGAAGGCTGTGAGGGAGAACTGCTTCCTCACCTTCTGTTTGAAGGCAGGGTGCTCTCTGCAAGCGGCTGTTCCCGGGTCCTCATTCCCTGTACAACAGCCCTTCAGCCCCCACTGCGCATGCACGGGGGGGGGTTAAAAAAACGGAGAGACCGTAAACACCTGAAGCGCGTACCTCCGTGCTTTGATACTTGATTACCTACAGTGGTGGTGGTACACGTGTGCGTCTCAATCCTCTGCCTGCTTGTCGGCAGACTGAGCCCTACAGCGAGTGCACTTGAACGAGCCTCCCAGGTGCTCCCGACTTTCCAGGTCCTCACACTGCCTTTCCAGAAACACGCCTCCGCGGAGGAGGTCTTCTTCGCTGTTCACCTTGCGCGCTAGGACTCCTGCATGCGCCTGGGTCTTTCTCTCCCACTGCACTGTGTGCTCGCTGAGGAGCAAAATTTAAAACCTTTCCTCAATCCCTCCAGATACCACCTTCAACACTGGGTGCATAGCAGACGTGAGGGTTTGGAAACATTAAGCAAAAACTGAATAGTACTGGAGTTTGAGAGTTAAACTGTTAGGCTGTCTTCCTGACTTCACTTTTTTTTTTTTTTTTTTAATATTTTATTTATTTGACAGAGAGAAATCACAACTAGGCAGAGAGGCAGACAGAGAGAGAGGAAGAAGCAGGCTCCCCGCAGAACAGAGAGCCCGATGCGGGGCTCGATCCCAGGACCCCGGGATCATGACCCGAGCCGAAGGCAGAGGCTTTAACTAACTGAGCCACCCAGGCGCCCCCTGACTTCACTTTTATCCAGATTCTCTGCAGGAGGAAGCTGTCCTGAGGCAGTGAACCACCACTAACAACTACAAGAGTGATTGGCTTTGTTTTGTTTTAAATTTTTTTTTTTTTTTTTTTTTTTTAATTTGTCAGAGAGAGCGTGAGAGCGAGCACAGGCAGACAGAGTGGCAGACAGAGACAGAGAGAGAAGCAGGCTCCCCGCCGAGCCCGGAGCCCGATGTGGGACTCGATCCCAGGACGCCGGGGTCATGACCTGAGCCGAAGGCAGCCGCTTAACCAACTGAGCCACCCAGGCGTCCCAGCTTTGTTTTGTTTTAGTAATCTCTATGCCCAAGATCAGGAGTCAGCTGGCTTTTCAGACTGAGCCACCCACGTGCCCCCAAATGGGCTTTACTTTGATAAACATGACAGAACTTTGAAATCTTCTGAGTAGGGAATATCACTTAGAGACATTCAGTCCTCGTTCTGATAAGATAGAGTTATTATCTAGTTACATAGTGATTGTGCCTGATGGGTCCCTTTCCTTTGCACAGATATCCGTGCTTTCTTTCATTCTTTATCACGTCAGCGCACATGGAACATACAGTTTGTGCTGAACATTTTAAAATATAAAGCTTAGTGTCATCTTTAGACCAATAAATAAAACAAGAGTACAGTTAATCATTTTTATTTGACTCTGCAAGCTGCTTTTAGAATTAGAGTGAACAAATACACTTGACGTTCCAGAAATTCTTACATCATACAAAATAATCAAACTTCCCCACCATGGTTGCCAAGCTATTCCCAGTGCAAGCAGTTACACTTTCTAAAATACTGCAAAGTGCAGATTGCTCAAAACCAGATTCTTCCTCCGAGCTTGCAATTTATATTTTGTATGGGACTGAGAAGGGGGTAATTACTCTGCTTTAGAATAATTTATCCTGCAATTTTTGTTGGATGTAATTAAAGATAGGTGTTCATGTATATAGAGCTCAAAATTAGTATTTGCTGTGGGTTGAGAATTGCTTAAACCTGTGTATAAAATCACTGCATAGCATCGTGTAAGTTCATGTTCCTTCTAGGTATTGCTAGACCTCACTAAAGGATAAGCTCACCTGTTTCCACCACAAAGGAAAGTCGTTTCACTAAAAACCACTGTAGTCTTTCACAGAAAATAGCCCCTTTCCTTTTGCTCCTTCCCCCCTTGCCTCAAATGAGCCAATAAAAATAATCTGGCCAATATTGAACTGCCAGTATCAATGCTTCAAGTTACTACTGCTGTGTTGGGCAGGCTGGTATTACTAGTGTTATCCAGGGTTGTGTCCTACTGTTTTACAAGTGGGGGATGCTGTGTGCAATTCTACTCTTCCCATGAGAGGAACTCATGGGAAGTTCCCACTCTCCCCAACCTCCATTTCTGCCAAGAATCCCTTCTTCTGTTGAATCCTCCCCAGTGGCAGCACAGTGAACACATAAATGAGAGGTTTATAATAATGAATATAGAAAGATTAGAAAATAATTTTTTAATTGGTAAAACATATATTTTACCAATATATGTTGGTATTAATGGTATAAAATTTACCATTGTTTTTTTTTAAGATTTTGTTTATTTATTTGACAGAGATCACAAGCAGGCAGAGAGGAAGGGAAGCAGGCTCCCCACTGAGCAGATAGCCCGACACGGGGCTCGATCCCAGGACCCCAGGATCATGACCTGAGCTGAAGGCAGTAATTTAATTGACGGATCCACCCAGGCACCCCCAAAATAACTTTTTTTCTTTAAAGATTTTATTAATTTGAGAGAGTGAGAAAGAGAGCAGGAGCTGGGGCAGAGGTAGAGGGAGAAGCAGACTCCCTGCTGAGCAAGGAGACTGATTCAGGGCTTGATTCCAGGATGCTGGGATCATGACCTCAGCTGAGGGCAGACGCTTAGCTGACAGAACAGGCCAGGTGCCCCTAGAAAAGATCTCACAAAAACTACTTATTAGAGAGAGCATAACTCGGGCACCTGGTTGGCTCAGTTGGTAGAGCATCCAACTCTTTTTTTTTTTTTAAGATTTTATGTATTCATTTGAGAGAGTGAGAGAGCACAAGCAGGACAGGCAGAGGGAGAGGGAGAAGCAGACTCCCCACTGAGCTGGGAGCCCAATGTGGGGCTCAATCCCAGGACCCCGAGATCATGGCCCTACTAGAAAGCAGACTTTTAACCATCTGAGCAATCCAAGCACTCAGAGCATCCAACTCTTGATCTCAGAGTAGTGAGTTTAAGCCCCATATTGGGCATGGAGCCTACTTACAAAAAATAGGGAAGAAAAAAAAAAGAAGAAGGAGCATAACTCCCCAATCGTTAAGTGTGAGCTGTGTATGGTGACTCCTTTCCAAAAAATGCAGTATGGAAAGGAGGAAAAAAGAGTAACTTTACCCTAGAGATACCCGACAAATACAATCTCAATTAGGTGATCCGGGTCAACATCAACAGTATAAATCATGTTGATAGTACGTACCCTTGATATGATATGATGAAAATAGCACTTTATTCTGTAATCTTCCTTCTTAAAACTCATAATCTCAGTCTTATCCATGAGAGAAAATTCAACAAATCCCAATAGAGGTAGTCCCCAAAGACCACATTTTGTATTATTCCATTCATATGAAATGTTCAGAACAGGGAAATCTATAGAGATAGCAAGTTAATTAGTGGTTGTTTAGGGCTGAGGTGAGAGAAGGCAATGGAGATAGTAGGATGAGAGTTGGAACCCCATACTGGGTACAGACACTACTTAAAAATAAAACCTTTAAAGTATAGAGTTCAATGGTTTTTAGTATAGTCACAAAGTTGTACAATCATAGCCACTATTTCTTTTTAAAAAGATTTTATTAATTTATTTGCAAGAGAGAGAACGAGACTGAGCGAGCACTAGAGGGGGAAGGGTCAGAGGAAAAAGCAGACTCCCTGTTGAGCAGGGAGTCCGATGCAGGACTCCATCCTGGGACTCCAAGATCATGACCGAAGCCGAAGGCAGTCACTTAACCAACTGAGCCACCCAGGTGCCTCTAATCTAAAACAGTTTCATCACTAAAAAAGAAATTTCTTATCCATTAGCAGTCACTTTCCATTCTCTCTTCTAGCCCTAGACATAGCTATACTACTGTAGCATCTCTGTGCCTAGTCTGGAGATTGAATATAAATGAAATCATATCAATATGTGGTCTTCTCTGACTAGCTGCTTTCACTTAGCTTCATGTCTTCAAGGTCCACCTGTGTTGTGCCACACATCATTCCTTTTTGGGTATTATGCATACACCACATGTTGTTTATCCATCAGTTGAGGGACAGTAGGGTTGTTTCCACTTTGAGTTATTATGAAAAATGCTGCTATGAATGTTTGTGGTAAGTTTTCTCCCAGGCATTTGTTTTCATTGCTCTTGGACATACACCTAGGAGACAAATCGTTGAGTCATAGGGTAACTCCGAAGTTTATCTGCTCAAGAAACTGCCAGACTGTTTTCCAAAACAGCTGCTCCACCATTCTTTCCCAACATTCATTCCCATTCAGTGGTGTGGTTTCCAATTTCTCTACATCATCACCAACACTTCTTTTTGTATGTTTTGTTTTTATTACAGTCATTCTAGTTGATCTAAGGTGGTATTCTATTTTAATACTATTATATTAATACTACTACATATTAATACTACTATATTAATACTAGTATTAAATACTACCATTTAATACTATTTTAATTCTATTGAGAGGTCACTCCATGGGTATTTGTTATAGTACTTTGCTTTTTAAAAAAAGCCTTCAGTAATCTTTTTATAGTATTTTGCTTTTAACCAACATATTTTATACAATTTTTTGTGTATATTAGGTGATATATTTTACAAAGAACAAAAGGCTATGGGATTGGACTAAAAAGGGAGAGGAGAATAAGAGAGAGAAAGAAGGGGCGCCTGGGTGGCTCAGTGGGTTGAGCCGCTGCCTTCGACTCAGGTCATGATCTCAGGGTCCTGGGATCGAGTCCCGCATCGGGCTCTCTGCTCGGCAGCAAGCCTGCTTCCCTCTCTCTCTCTCTGCCTGCCTCTCTGTCTGCTTGTGATCTCTCTCTGTCAAATAAATAAATAAAATAAAATCTTTAAAAAAAAAAAAAAAGAGAGAGAAAGAAGAAAAACCACCTCTCTGAATAGGAAGGAGACTGGAAAGAGAATTTATTTTATGTCCTGCATTATAATGGGGTAGAAAATCTGGTGATATTGATGAAACACAAAATGAAGGATGGGAGGAATGAGCATCAGAAGAAAAGGAAAATATGAACTTATGACACAGTCTTTAGTAACCTGATTAAGATTTAAAATGGGCTCTGCAAACATTTTAATAACATGTTAATATAGTTTTATAATCAAAATAAGTCTATGGAGTCTGTCTTCAAAACAAGACAGATTTTCTTCTGTTGGAGGTGAACCAAGTTCAGTCTTGCCTTCTTTCAAAGTTCATTTACCCACTGCTTCTTCAATAAAATTATAGCCAACAAACATCTACTTGCTCACCCTCTCCAAGGAGGGTTCCTTCTTCTTTCCAAAGACTCCGGTTTCAAGTTCAGACTCTCCTCATCTCCCATCCACTACTCCCAGCTCACTAAACTGACTGTTGGGCTGGTCGCTGTCCCCCTGCAGGGGCTCGTCTCTCTGCCTGGAATCCTCTCCTCCTATCCATTTGCTTGCTCCCTCCCTTGCTGTCCTCTCTGAGGAGAGCCCTCCCGACACCCCCATCTGAAATGGCCCTGTTCACACTCATACTCTTTCTTCCCTTGCCCTGCTTTCATTCTTAACATAGAAAAAAAGTGTTTGATCTCTTTATAATCAAACACATGCAAATGAAGCATATAAGAAGATAGTAATTTTCAGCTGTCAAATTACCAATAACAGAAATGATTTTATCATTGAAGACAGGCTGAATAGGGTCAGAGCAGTTTTATAGCTATTGGTGTATACTACTAAAACTTTTCTGGAATTTAGCAACATGCTTTAAAGTTCTTAAAGAATGCACGTTTTTTGACCTACTAATTTCAATTCTAAGAATCAGAAAGAATTAATTGAAAGGTAGGCAAAGTTTATATATAAGAAACATTCATTGTGATATAATTCACAATGGTGAAAATTAAATAAACTTATGTATAAATAATACATATGGGGCACCTGGGTGGCTCAGTTGGTTAAGCCTCTGCCTTCAGCTCAGGTCATGATCTCAGGGTCCTAGGATTGAGCCCCGCATAGGGCTCTCTGCTCAGCAGGGAGCCTGCTTCCCACTCTCTCTCTGCCTGCCTCTCTGCTTACTTGTAATCTCTCTCTGTCAAATAAATAAAATCTTTAAAAAACAAACAAACAAACAAAAAAAACTAATTCTCTCTTTCAATGAATTTTTAGTAAAATGAGAATATACTCATAAAATACCTTAAGTTTAAAAAGTAGGATATATAAATATGCATATATGCTATTTACTACGTATACAAACATACATATAGTACATATTAAAAACCAGAAAGCACATATAATCCTAAACTGGTTCTTAAAATTAGTATACCTCAGATTCACCTAGGAATTTATTAAAATCACAAATGTACTGGCCCTGCCCAAACCTATTGAATCAGAACTTGAATCAGAATTAGCTTTGAAGCAGGAATATGGACACTTGCTATTACATTCTTCTCACCACCTATCAGTGTATCACTATTTTATCTGTCCTCTTTGCTGGAATGAAAACATCAGCTAGAATGCATAACTTGCTTTGCATGAGAAAAAGGGGAGACTGAGGACAGACTATCTTTTTTTTTTTTTAAAGATTTATTTATTTGACAGATAGAGATTACAAGTAGGCAGAGAGGCAGGCAGAGAGAGAGAGAGGAGGAAGCAGGCTCCCCGCTAAGCAGAGAGCCCGATGCGGGGCTCGATCCCAGGACCCTGGGATCATGACCTGAGCTGAAGGCAGAGGCTTTAACCCGCTGAGCCACCCAGGCGCCCCAAGGACAGACTATCTTAAAGCCTTGGAGAGTTAGGAAGGGAGGACTGGAGAAGGAAGGGCAAAAATATACTCTGTGATGGCATGGACTCAAGACTGGGGAAGGAGGGCTTAAAAGATATTTTCAAAGGAAAAGCTGGGCACTATCCAGTCTGAGCCACCTCTGCCTCTCTCCATCGGGAAGTTTTCAGTACCATGTTATTTTCTCGCTAATGAATACATATGACAAGATTATTGAAGGGGAGTGGGAAGAAATGTCAAGTCCTACTGTAAGGAGGGTGGGAGAAGGTGGGTGATGAAGACTGCCAGTGGGTCAGCCATTAGGGTTGTGTGGACTTACCTTGAGAAGGATATTTTTCATGGTAAATCTTATAGGCTCTTCTGTGGGCATCAGCAAGGGTCTGGAGACGTGAAGATCTTGATTCCTGTTGGGAAAGCTCTTTCATCACCTCTTCCAAGTCACTAAACGTGAACCAGATCTGAACCAGGTCCCCAAAGGAGTGGAAGGAGAATGAGGCATAGTCCGCAAAGAGATCAACAAAGACTTCACTTCTCTGGACAGTGCTGGGAGGGAGCGGCTGGTGGTGCAGAACGACCAGGGGCTGAAGCTGTGCAGTCTTGAGGGTCTCAAGGAACCGCTGGTAGCACTGCACTGTTTTGTTGTCTGGGTTCTCAGAGCTTCCTGCTGGGAGAAGTTGTGCCCACGGCAGAAATACTTTATAATGGGTGATCCCGCTGGCATGAACACGCCTGAAGTACTCCGGCAGGAAAGCAGGCAGTGGTTGTTGACAAACATAAATGCTTTCGTCCTCTGCTGCAAATTTAGAACCCTGGGTTCCCAGTGGACTACTCTGGTACAGCAAGGCATTGGTGAGAGGACCAGCAGCTGAAATGAAGTTTCTATCGGATTCCCAATCTAATCCCCAGCATGAAAAGCTTAGGAGGACAATAAAGACTGAATTCCAAGCCAGCTCCATTTTCCAGGACCTGTTAGGAAGTATATGGAATCCTTACTTTTATAACAACAGCTAAGTTGTAAAATGCTGAGTGACTGTTGACATTTAATATTTAACTGGGTTATCTATGGTAATGAAATCAGGGTGCAGCTTACCAGCAAAATATCAAAAATTTAAAGACCACAGAGATAACACAGAAACCTCAAACATCTCATATAATTTGTGCAGATGAGCCTGGAAAATGTCTGAAGGGAAAAGTTCTCCACATCTTTTTCTTAATTATGAATTATTTTAAAATTCACTTACATAATAAAACAAAGGTGAGTCCCTTGCAAGCCTTTTCCCCCTTAAAAATATATAAGTAGGGTCACCTGGGCGACTCAGTTGGTTAAGTGTCGGACTCTTGGTTTTGGCCCAGGTCATGATCTTGGGGTCCTGGGATTGAGCCCCACATCGGACTCTGCACTCAGCAGGGACTCTGCACTCAGCAGGGAGTCTGCCTGAGATTCTCTCCCTCTCCCTCTGCTGTCCCCCCTGCTCTAAGACAAAGAGAGAAAATCTTTTAAAAAATTAAAAAACTTAAAGAAATATATGTAAGTAAATGGTGAACACATTGTGTGAAAAATTCAATTACAGAAACATATGTGAAAAACCTGCAAATTCCCCTTCCCCAAGCCCCCTTACCTTCCTTAGGTAAGTACTCTCAACACTATGCGACCTTCAAGTTTTCTTTCTTTCTGGAGTTTAATGGTTATTCAGGAGTCAGAATGCCTGAGTTTAAATCTTATCTGGTAAAAGTTACTTAATTTTTCCATGCCTCTGTTTCCTCATTGGTAACAATGGTGAATGGGTAAGTTGCGAAATGAGATCATTCTTTAGCATCTTTAGAACAATGCAACTCAATGAAAGCTATTACTAAATATATACAAATGCAAATATATGTAAATGTATAACATTTTAAACATATAACTTAACATATATGCAATTATGCCTTATGTATTGTTCCTCTGATTTCTTCTTTTCCACTTAACAGCTCTTGGAACTCTGTCTATATCAGAATATATAGAAACACTTTTTTTTTTAAAGATTTTTATTTATTTATTTTGAGAGAGAGAGAGAGCATGAGAGGGGAGGTCAGTAGGAGAAGCAGACTCCCCATGGAGCTGGGAGCCTGATGTGGGACTGGATCCCAGGACTCTGGGACCATGACCCGAGCCAAAGGCAGTCGCTTAACCAACTGAGACACCCAGATGCCCGAAACACTTCTTTTTAACAGATGCATAGCATTCCACATAAGTATGTACCCTAATTGAACCTCTAGCATATGGAACACTGGTTGATTCCTAATTTTATTTTATTTTTATTTTTTAAAAGATTTTCTTTATTTATTTGAGAGAGAGAATGAGAGAGAGCATGAGTAGGGGGATGGGGGAGCCTACCTGGACAGAGGGAGAGAGAGGAGCAAACTCTCCACTGAGCAGGAAGCCTGATATGGGGCTCTATCCCAGGACCCTGAGATCATGACCTGAGATGAAGGCAGATGCTTAACCAACTGAACCACCCAGGTGCTCCGGATTCCCAATTTTAATGTGTTGCAAATGAATATCTGTATCTATACATCTTTGTCTACATTCATTTCTTTAAGACAGGGTCTTAGAAATTAAGTTCTGGACTCAATGTTAATTATAGACATTAGAATTTTGACTGAAGTCCAAATAGTTTTCCAAACAGACTTCTTCAAATTTAAATCCAACTGAATGTCGAAAGGATGCCTAAATCTCTGCTTTGGTATCACCAATTATAAAACTTCATATTTTTGATACTTTGAAACATGAAAATATTATCTCCTTGTTGATTTATCATTTTTCTGCTTAGAGGGGATAGCTAGCTGTTTATTTTATACTGTATATGTGTGGGTTTATTTCTGGGCTATTTTGTTCCATTGACATATGTGTTTTGTTTTTTGGGTTTTTTTGGATTTTTTAAAAATTTTTTATTTATTTCTTATTTTTTAATAAACATATAATGTATTTTTATCCCCAGGGGTACAGGTTTGTGACTCGCCAGGTTTACACACTTCACAGCACTCTCCATAGCACATACCCTCCCCAATGTCCATAACCCCCCTCCCCCTCTCCCAACCCTCCTCCACCCAGCAACCCTCAGTTTGTTTTGTGAGATTAAGAGTCACTTATGGTTTGTCTCCCTCCCAATCCCATCTTGTTTCATTTATTCTTCTCCTATCCCCCTAACCCCCCATGTTGCATCTCCACATCTTCATATCAGGGAGATAATATGATAGTTGTCTTTCTCCGATTGACTTATTTCACTAAGCATGATACGCTCTAGTTCCATCCACTTTGTCACAAATGGCAAGATTTCATTTCTTTTGATGGCTGCATAGTATTCCATTGTGTATATATACCACCACTTCTTTATCCATTCATCTGTTGATGGACATCTAGGTTCTTTCCATAGTTTGGCTATTGTAGACATTGCTGCTATAAACATTCGGGTGCATGTGCCCCTTTGGATCACTATGTTTGTATCTTTAGGGTAAATACCCAGTAGTGCAATTGCTGGGTCATAGGGTAGTTCTATTTTCAACTTTTTGAGGAACCTCCATGCTGTTTTCCAGAGTGGTTGCACCAGCTTGCATTCCCACCAATGCAAGGTGGGAAGGAGGGTTCCCCTTTCTCCACATCCTCTCCAGCATCTGTCATTTCCTGACTTGTTAATTTTAGCCATTCTGACTGGTGTGAGGCAATATCCCATTGTGGTTTTGATTTGTATTTCCCTGATGCCAAGTGATGTGGAGCACTTTTTCATGTGTCTGTTGGCCATCTGGATGTCTTCTTTGCAGAAATGTCTGTTCATGTCCTCTGCCCATTTCTTGATTGGATTGTTTGTTCTTTGGTTGTTGAGTTTGCTAAGTTCCTTATGGATTTTGGACACTAGCCCTTTATCTGATATGTTGTTTGCAAATATCTTCTCCCATTCTTGACATATGTGTTTTTAGGCCAATACCATACTATTTTGATTAATGTAGCTATGTAATAGAGTTTGAAATCAGGGAGTGTGATCCCTCCCGCTTTGTTTCTCTTTCTCAAGATTGCTTTGGCTAGTCAGGGACTTTTTGGGTTCCATATATATTTTAGAATTGTTTGCTCTATTTCTATGAAAAATGCCATTGGAATTTTGATAGGTATTACATTAAATCCATAGATTGGGTAGTATGGCATTTAACAATGTCAGTTCTTCCAATTCATGAGCATGGAATATCTTCCCATTTATTTGTGTCTTCTTTAATTTACTTCATCAACGTCTTACAGTTTTCTGTGTACAAGTCTTTCACATCTTTGATTAAATTTATCCCTACATATTTTTTTCTTGATGCAATTGTGAGATTGTTAATTTCTATTTCCGATAGTTCACTGTTAGCAAATAGAAATTCAACACATTTTTGCATATTGATTTTGTATGCTACAACTTCACTGGATTTGTTGATTGCTTCCAACAATTTTTTTTTGGTGGAGTCTCTAGAGTTTTCTATATGTAATATCATATCATGTGAAAATGGTGACAGTGTTACATCCTCCTTTTTTGTTTGGATTCCTTTCATTTCATTTCCTTGCCTAATTGCTCTGGCTTGGACTTCTGATACTATACCGAATACAAGTGGTGAGAGTGGGCATTCTTACCTCCTTCCTGATCTTAGGTGAAAAATTTTCAGCTTTTCACCATTTGAGTATGATGTTAGCTGTGGCCTTATTGTAGATGGTCTTTATTATGTTGAGATACATTCCCTCTAACACCCACTTTGTTGAGTTTTTAATCACAAATGGATGTTGAATTTTGTCAAGTGATCTTTTTCTTCATCTACTGAGGTGGTCATATTTTTGTCTTTCATTTTATTAATGTGGAGTATCACATTGATTGATTTGTAGATGTTGAACCATCCTTATATCCCTGGAACAAATCCCACTTGATCATGGTGTATGATCCTTTTAATGTATTTTTTAATTGGGTGTACTAATGTTATGGTAAGGACTTTTGTATCAGTGTTCATCAGAGACATTGCCTGTAATTTTCTTTTCATTTGGTGATCTTGTCTGGTTTTGGTATTAGGGTAATGCTGGCCTTATAAAACAAGTTTATGTATTCCCTCCTCTTCTATTTTTTGGAAGAGTTGGAGGGCCAGCACTAATTTTCTTTAAATGTTTGGTAGAACTCACTATTGAATCCATATAATCCTGGACTTTTGTTTATTGGGAGGTTTTGATTATTGATTCAAACTCCTTACTAGTAATTGGTCTGTTCAGATTTCTATTTATGTCTCAGTCTTGGTAGGCTGTATATTTCTAAGAATTTCTTCTAGGTTGTTCTATTTGTTGGTGTACAATTGCTCACAGTAGTCTCTTACAATCTTTTGTATTTTTTTCTTTCGTTCTTTTTTTTTTCTTTATTATCAGAGAGCAAGCGAGCAAGAGTGAGCGAGCGAGAACGAGCGTGAGCGCACAAGCAGGGGGAGCAGCAGACAGAGGGAAAAGCAGGCTCCCTGCCAACCAGAGAGCCTGATGCGGGGCTGGATCCCAGGACTCCGGGATCATGACCTGAGCTGAAGGCAGATGCTTAGCCGGCTGAATCACCCAGGCATCACACGATCCTTTGTATTTCTGTGCTATCAGTTTTTTTTTTTTTTAAAGAGTTTATTTATTTATTTATTTATTTGACAGAGAGATCACAAGTAGGCAGAGAGGCAGGTAGAGAGAGAGAGAGGAGGGAGGAAGAAGGCTCTCCACTGAGCAGAGAGCCCGATGCGGGGCTCGATCCTAGGAACCTGGGACCACGACCTGAGCCAAAGGCAGAGGCTTTAACCCACTGAGCCCCCGAGGCGCCCCTGTGCTATCAGTTTTAATGTCTCCCCTTTCCTTTGGATTTTTTTTTTTTAAATATTTTATTTACTTATTTGACAGAGAGAGGTCACAGTAGGGAGAGAGGCAGGCAGAGAGAGAGGGAGAAACAGGCTCCCCACTGAGCAGAGAGCCCGATGCGGGGCTCGATTCCAGGACCCTGAGATCATGACCTGAGCCGAAGGCAGAGGCTTAAACCGCTGAGCCACCCAGGCGCCCCTGGATTTTTTTTTTTTTTTTAAGATGTTGTTTATTTATTTGACAGACAGAGATTACAAGTAGGCAGAGAGGCAGGCAGAGAGGGAAGAGGAAGTAAGCTCCCTGCCGAGCAGAGAGCCTGATGCAGGGCTCCATCCCAGGACCCTGGAATCACCACCCGAGCCAAAGGCAGAGGCTTTAACCCACTGAGCCACCCAGATGCCCCTTTCCTTTGGATTTTGAGTCCTATTTTTTTCTTGGTGAGTCTGAAGTTTTGTCTTTTGTTTTCTCTTTTCAAAATCCAGCTGTTTCACTGAAGTTTTCTATTGTGATTTTAGTCTTCATTTCCTGATATTTCCTTCCTTCTACTAACATTTGTTTTCTAGTTCTTTGAGATGTGAAGGTAGGTTGTTTGAGACTTTTGCTTCGGGTTGTAGCTATTTATTCCTATAAAGTTCCCTCTTAGAGGCGCCTGGCCGGCTCAGTTGGAAGAGTGTGTCTCTTGATCTTGGGGTCATGAATTTGAGCCCCATGTTAGGTGTAGAGATTACTTAAATCAATAAAACAACAAAAAGTAAGTTTCCTCTTTGAACTGCTTCTGCTGCATTCCATAATTTTTTGTATGTTGTATTTCCATTTTCATTTCTCTCAAAGTATTTTAGAATTTTTGATTTCTTCTTTGAAATTGGTTGTTTGGTAGCATGTTTAATCTACACATACTTCTTGATTTCCTAGTTTTTCTTTTTTAAAGTTTTACTTGAGAAAGAGAGTTTGAGAGAGCGAGCAGCGGTGGGGGGTAGGGAGAGAGGGAAAAGCAGATTCCTTGTGGAGCAGGGAGCCCATCGTGGGACTCAATCCCAGGACCCTGGGATCACAACCTGAGTCAAAGGCAGATGTTTATTTGACTGAGCCACCCAGGTGTCCCCATTTTCTTCTGTAATTGATTTCTAGTTTCACACTATATTATGGTCAGAAAAGATGCTTAATGATTTTAACCTTCTTAAATGTATTGACTTATTTTGTTGCATAACATGATCTACCCTGGAGAATGTTCCCTTTGTGCTTAAGAAGAATGTGTGTTGTTACTTTTGGATGGACTATCCTGTGTATGCCTGTTAAGTCCATCTGGTCTAATAGGTCTTTTAAAGATTTTTTTTTTTCATCTGACAGAGAGAGAGAGATCACAAGTAGATGGCGAGGCAGGCAGAGAGAGAGGGGGAAGCAGACTCCCCGCTGAGTGGAGACTCCCGATGTGGAGCTTGATCCCAGGACCCTGAGATCATGACCTGAGCCAAAGGCAGTGCCTTAACCTGCTGAACCACCCAGGTGCCCCCTAATAGGTCTTTTAAAGTCAATGTTTTTTCACAGGTATTTTGTCTGGATTATCTTTCACTGATCAAAGTGGGTACTGAAGCCTCTTACTATTGTTGTATTGCTACCTATTTTTCCCTTTAGGTGTATTAATACTTGGTTGATATATTTAGGTACTCCTATATTTGCATATTTTTCCCATGTTTCCTGGAGGTATTTCCATTTCATATAGGTTTACCCCATTTTTGTTTGAATATCCTATAGTACAGCTGTACCACAATTTATGTAGTCATTTCTGCATTGATGGTATCTGTGGGAATTTCATGGGAAATAATACATTATAGATCAATTTCCTTATAACATTCAAGTCTTCCCATTCAGAAACATGTTACAGGGATGCCTCGGTGGCTTAGTAAATTAAGCTGCTGCCTTCAGCTCAGGTCATGATCCCAAGGTCCTGGGATTGACTCCCGTATCAGTCTCTTTGCTCAGCAGGAACCTGCTTCTCTCTGCCACTGCCTGCTACTCTGCCTGCTTGTGCTCTGGCAAATAAAATCTTAAAAAAAAAACAAACCAACCACACACATTACATCTATCCATTTACTTAAATGTGTCTAATTTCTTCATAAGGATCTCAATACATGTTCCATCATCCATTAGCCACTTTACCTCCTTGACAAGTAACATGCAGAGGAAAAGGGGGTGTGGGCATATAAGCACACAGACATGTAAAAACTGTCTTTATAGTAATGACCTCACTTTGCTCTGGAAGCCCCTACCCAGAAGGCAAATTTGGGAAGAGGAGGATTCACCAAAAAACTCCTCTTTCCTATGCTTCAAATTCCCTTTTAAGTAAATATTTGACCAAATTAAAGTTCAAATTTCTGTCAGTCAGTTTTTTTCTCAGGACCTCCCCATCTCATTTTATCATGTTGGGAGTCAGGGCAGAGAGGGGTTCTTGCTGTCCCAAGTTTTCACTAGCTGTTACTGAATGTCCTGCCTGTTATTTGTCTGTGCCTTATGCTAGCATCTCCTAACTGCCTCAACAGGAAGCTTGATATCCTATACCCTGAAGTTTCCTCTTCCCAACAGCTTCTACCTTCATTAATTAGGAACGTATCTTTGGCAGAGGAGTTTATAGTCTGCATCTGCTAACTGCAATTTCTCCATCCGTTCCCAGTTCTCCACACTCTATTGTTTTCGAGCCACTGGAGAGTGAAGTTATTATTAGTGAACTCACATACAACATGTAAACATTCCCTAACTGGTCCTGCAGGCCCCCAAATGCCATCTGTTGTTAAAAGGTGCCCCTGGGTGGCTCAGTGGGTTAAAGCCTCTGCTTTCGGCTCGGGTCGTGATCCCGGGGTCCTGGGATCAAGCCCCGCATCCGGCTCTCTGCTAAGCAGGGAGCCTGCTTCCCTCCTCTCTCTCTCTGCCTGCCTCTCTGTCTACTTGTGAGCTCTCTCTGTCAAATAAATAAATAAAATATTAAAAAAATGTTTAAAAAAATAAAAAATAAAAGGTGCAACAGTGTGAAATGCTACAGCATGAACATTCTAATGATGAGAAAAGTAGAATAAACTTTTAATTTTTATAGACTGTGTTAAAAAACAAAACACAGAACTGGACTTCATTTTGGAAAGTAATCCCTAAAGCCCCTTATACAGTCATACTAATTCTAATAAGGACTCCTCACAGGAACCTTATCTTAGAGGCTTACAATGCTATATACACTTCCTCCCACCTGCCTCACGTTAAACAAAAGGGAGAGACTCATGTTTGTGAGTACAGCTGTGCCCCCCTCCACCAATAATTCAAGTTTGAACTGTGTGGGTCCATTTATACATGACTTTTTTTCAATAAGTATATTGGAAAATTTTTGAGATCTGCAACAATTTGAAAAAACTTAGAGACAAACTTTGTAGCCTGGAAATACTGAAAAAATTTAAGAAAATGTATTACTTTAAGAATACAATATATAATACATATAACACAAAAAGTGCATGTTAGTCACCTACATAAATTATTAGTAAGGCTTCCAGTCAACAGTAGGCCATTAGTAGTTAAGTGTTTGGGATGTCAAAAGTTATACACAGATTTTTGACTGTCTGGGAGATCTGGTGCCGCTAACCTCCATGTTATTCAAGGGTCAACTGCAGATGAAAGCAGTAATTAGAGAAGGGAGGAAATAAACCCAACAGACAACTGCAGGACACACTGTTTTATTCTTCTACAAAAAAGCAGTAGCTGGCAATTGTAAAGTTATTCACATACGATAAAAGTACTAGACCTTTTCCTATACGTGTGAAAACAAGGTCTTGGTTACAGAAAGCACACACTGGGTTCCAACTTCATTTAGACAAGAAACACAGCTTATGTTAATATAAAAGCATATTACAGGAATGTGACGCTCAGGACACCAACTAGGCTCTTCTTCCACCAAATAAATCTTCCTGAACCCTTGCTCCCAGGAACATTTCTCTTGCTAGTAGAGCTACATCCGGACTCCAGGCCAAGAAGTAGGGACCACAATCTCTTGGTTAATTACTTTCAATATTTCAATCTTCAAGCAAGTAATTAGGATTAACTACCAAGTAGGGATCTTCTTCATAGCTCTCACTTCCTTCTGTGGAGCCTTTCAATCCAGCTTGGGTGAGCTCAATTAGAACATGATCCTGTGAACACAAACACTTGTCTTCAGCTTTCCAGCAATATTGTAAAAATGCCCCCATCCATAGAACTTGACTCTCCGGAGTGTTTGGTATTAGCATTTTCTTCAATTTCCCCTTCAGAAGAACTTAGAAAAAGGACTATCCCTGAAAATCTTTACCAAGGTTCTGTTAAAACTCCTTTCCCACTAGGATACAGACCTTTTCATACCATAAACCTCTTTTGAAAAATTACAAAATACACAGATAAGCTCAGCAGACACTGTGATTTTAGTAAGGCTTCCTGGCACACTATAGCTTGTAAATATAATTTCAAAAAAGGTAAGACAGGGGCACCTGCGTGGTTTAGTCATTTAAGTGTCTGCCTTTGGCTCAGGTCTTCATCCCAGTCCTGGGATCAAGCCCTGCATCAGGCTCACTGATCAGCGGGAAGCCTGCTTCTCCCTCTCCCTCTGCTTGCTGCTACCCCTATTGTTCACTCTCAGTCTCTCCCTGTCAAATAAATAAATACAATCTTAAAAAGAAAAGATACAAGCATGAGTTTTAAGATTATGCAACTGTGTAAAATCCTCTTGATAAATATGTTTATCATTGTTTATCACTAAAAGTGTTTCAATTTCACTTATGTTAATTTTTAATTACTGGCCACTGAACTCTTTCATATACCATCCATTCATAATTCAGTTAGAAGTAGAATCTAAAGATAATTAACATGGAAAAATTTTCACTCTGAGCTATGAGCTAATAAAAGGTAGAATATGCCAGATGTATCTATAAGTCACTCTAAAATACCCAAACAAATGAGGGGCACATGGGTGGCTCAGTTGCTTAGGCACCCGAAGACTTGATTTCAGCTCAGATCATGATGTCAGAGTTGTGACATCAAACCCCACATCAGGCATAGAGGCTGCTTAAGATTCTCTCTCCTTCTTCCTTTGCCCTTCTCCAACCCCTCTCTCCCCAGGGCATGTGTGTTCTCTTTCTCAAAAAACAAAACAAGACAAACCCACAAAGGAAAGGGACTGCCTGCCCAGCCCATAGAGAACTCAGGAAATAGTGATTTGATCCAAAGAAGGCAGAAATGCCCCACAGTATGAGCACTACTGTCACTAAGAGGGACTTTCAAGAGCTCACTTTATGCACTAACACACCCTCACGGTGGGGAACACTTCATCAGCACAGTGTAATTTCTCTAGTCTTTTGTAGTGAGCTAGCTCAAGTGGTGTAAACTTAAAAACGTAGCCCCAGTTTAGATCAGCTAAGTTTACCAGGTGTCCCAATGGGGATTTTTTGTGTGGGTCATTTTATCTTACACTGATCCCAGGAGCAACTAGGGAGGGAAGGACTGGTCTGGTGCAAACATACTGCCCAGCAGAGAAAGACCTCTGAATGCACACCACCCCAATTTAGCTTTATTTTCATAGATATTATTAAATTCTGATCTGAGTAGCTGTTTTCTACAGGCTCCCTCAAATACACAACCACCTGTAATCATACACTCATATCTACTTCCACAAGTAAATGACTTTGCAGATGACACAACCCTGATACGTGACATCCATAATATTTATACAGTGGACACTGAACTGTAGGATAATCGCCGATTCTGCCATTTAAACAGAGAAATTCAATCATTCAACAAATATTTGACCTCTCTACGTACCAGGCACCACAACAGATCCTGGGGATATAGTAGTTAACAGAACAAAGTTCCTGCCCTCTTGGTGCTTGCATTCTAATGAGACAAACTGAACACCTACCACCAGACAATGATAAGCACTATCAAGTAACATGAAGCAAGATTAGGGATTGATACCAAGGAGGCTCTTATTCTGACAGCCCAGGCAAGAATCACCTCTTTGAGGAGGTAACGTATGAGCAGACATCAGAATGGAAGAGGGGATCTGGGTAAAGAGACAAAGGACAAGTGAAATGTCTTCATGTTTGGTGTGTCTGAGAATAGCGACAAGGCCACCACCCCTGAGTAGCAACAGGAAGAGTCCTATGCAATGAGGTGAACAAGGGATTTTGATTGTGTAAGCTTTGCAGGCCATGGTATGGAGACTGGATTTCATTGTAAATATGAGGGAAGGACTGGAAGGTAGGGCCCTAAAACATTTTGATTTGTTAAAAGATCCGTCTGGCTGCTGGACACAGAGCCACTAAACAGGAGGACAGTTAAGATGCTCCTGTCAAAGTCCAGGCAAAGTAGCTAAAGATGTAAAGGTGGGGAGAACAGAACACAGAATACACATACTGAAGGCAGGGCTCACAGAGTTTGCTGCTAAAAGGAGAAACTATGAGGGGAAATTGGAATCGCAGATGATTCTAAGGTAGAAGGCTTAGAACAAGTAAGTAAATGGGAATCCTGCGGGGGTGGGGGGAAGAACTGTTTTGAACACAGTGAGTGTGAGACGCCTACAGTTCACAAGTAGGCAGCTGGCTAGACATCTGGAGTTTAAAGAAGAGTTTTAAGAGCTAAATCTGGGAGTCATTAGTGGATGGGTTTAAACTCACAGAACCAAATGAAATCACTCAGATAATCAATATAAATAGGACAGAGGTCTGAGGACTGAAATAGTACTCTATTTAAAAAGTTACAAGATGGGGCACCTGGGTGGCTCAGTGGGTTAAGCCGCTGCCTTCGGCTCAGGTCATGATCTCAGGGTCTTGGGATCGAGTCCTGCATGGGGCTCTCTGCTCAGCGGGGAGCCTCCTTCCCTCTCTCTCTCTCTCTCTCTGCCTGCCTCTCTGCCTACTTGTGATCTCTCTCTCTGTCAAATAAATAAATAAAATCTTTAAAAAAAAAAAAAAGTTACAAGATGGGGCGCCTGGGTGGCTCAGTGGGTTAAAGCCTCTGCCTTCAGCTCAGGTCATGATCCCAGGGTCCTGGGATCGAGCCCCGCGTCGGGCTCTCTGCTTAGCTGGGAGCCTGCTTCCTCCCCTCTCTGCCTACTTGTAATCTCTCTCTGTCAAATAAATAAATCTTAAAAAAAAAAAAAAAAGTTACAAGATTTGAGAAAAGAGACTAAGTGGAAATAACTAGCGAGATAGGAGAAGAACCAGGAGAATATGACGACTTAGAAGGAGCAATCAAAAGTGACAAGTGCTACTGACAGGCTGAATACAGAGAATGACCAACTGGTGAGTAAGGAGGAGGTATGCCTGTAATGGTCCCATATGAGAGTGGGAGAAGTCACAGCACTGGGCAGTGCCAGTGTGAGGTTGTAAGATGCAGTAAACAATGGTCCGTTTGAGATTAGTGGTCATGAATTTAAAGTAGGACATGGCCCATGATTGTCTGTCTTTCTCCAGATACTTTTAACTGCTCAGATACAGTATAGTAAAAGATTTATATTTAACCAACGCAGGGTTTTCACCAATCAAGTAAAACAGAAAGATTACAGCTTAAAGTTTGAGAAAAGAGTGATCACTGGGACAGACCACATGTAAGCTGAGTGATGGAGGAGGATATGGGGAAGAAGAAACAGTAAAGAAGAGATGGGGGTCAGAACGCTTGCAGGTTTATGGCTAAGGGAGTAGAAAACAAAAGTTAAAAACACTCAGAAAGATCCTAATTCCACCTTCCCAGATTTAACTTAGGTTCTGCTGTTTCAGCAGAGGAAAGAAGTCAATTAACTGCTGTAAACTCTCTTTTTAAACAACTCATAATTTTGACTAGATCCCAAGAACACACAAAAAAATGAACATTTATGAACCAGAGGTATAAGGCATGGACTCCCGCCCTCATTAATAATCACGCAAGAGTAGTTCTGTACATACATAGTGGGTGAGTCGATGAATGACTTTCTCTATGATTCTCTTTTTATTTATAAGTTCCTCTTCAGAATCTATTTCTGATTCAATTTCCTTCAAGTACCAGTTAACAAGCTCACTCCTCTTTAATGCCGACTCATCCTCTTCTGCAACAAAAAATACATTTCAAAGGATTAAATTTTCCTTCTAGCAAACTATATTGCCAATCTGTAGGGTTTGCATATACAAGATAATGTACAGATTAGATAACCATCAACCTGTCAGAAAGTGTATCTGTTGAAGTAAGATTTGCAATGTTTCAGCATAAGCTTGAAATAACCTGTCATACTACTTGTATTAAATTATGCTTCACTTTATCCTGAGGAAAAAAAAAATCTAATAAAATAGAGATTATAAGAAACAAGTTTCTAAATGCTATTAGGATTTCAAAGTACGAACGTGTTTCCTTCACCTTCTATGCTTCATCACCCACGGGAACGTTTGCCAATAGTAGCTGAAAGCATAAATTAGCAACAGCAACAAAACTTCTTAAACATAACTCTTCCTCTTTGGAATAAGGAAGACTTTATGCAGCTGGGATCAACCAAGAAATGTACTCAAAATAAAAAACTACCAATTTATTTCAGCAAGGTCTATCTACACTGAATGACTGTTTACTTAAGAGTTCAAAGCAGAACTCAAAAGTCATAAGAAAAGTTGGAACTTGGATAATATAACTACTACAGAAACAAAGTATAATAAAGGAAAACTACTTAGTCTTGACTCTAGCTATTGCTAATAAAATATAAAATCAAAACAAGAAAATTCAACGCCTTTGAAAAGTTTTACTATGCATGTACTGAAACTTCATTATCTAAATGTTCTTGGTAAGTGACCTTCTTGGTTTAAGGTTGTGTTCCCTGTACAGGGTGGCTTAGATCAGTCCCACATCCCCACATTGGGCTTCCTGCTCAGTGGGGAGTCTGCATCTACCTCTGCCTCTCCCCCCAGCTTGTGCTCTCTCTTGCAAAGATAAGTTAATACAATCTTAAAAAAAAAAAAAAAAAAAAAAAAGTTGTGCTCCCTGTGCTAGACTAGAAAACAGCTGCCCACCCGAAGACTGAGAATTCATAGCTTACTTGACTGGGTGAACAGTATCTTTTTTTTTTTTTTAAAGGAAGACCTAGCAGAATTTATCTGTGGAATGCAGATGTGTCCGGGTGCTAACCATATCTCTGTTCCATTAATGGTTTGCCATGTTCAAAATTCAGTTGCATGGTAAAGAGAAAAATGAAATACAATGTAAACACAAGAACATGTGAACTCCCAAATGTTTTCATGTTAGAAGAGGGGTTAACACCTGTCTGCCCTAGTGGCTCTTTACTGCCTTCTCTCTTTCCTCCCACTGGCCTACAGTTCTAAGGAAACAAGGGCAAAAACTACAGGGCTCAAATCTTTAGTAAGGTAAGACAATCTCTGCTGTTCTCTTCTTCCATCACAGACAGGATACTGATGACAGCACATGTCGGGAAAACAACATTTTAAGAACTACCTGATGGCTAACCATCAAATGAGAAGTTTAAGTTCAACCTCTTGATTTCATCATTTCCCTTCTGCCTGGAGATTAATGATAGGCATGTTAGAAAAGCATAATAAAGCAGTCAAGATAGGAAGTGTACTAGGGCGCCTGGGTGGCTCAGTGGGTTAAGCCTCTGCTTCGGCATGGGTCATGATCTTGGGGTCCCGGGATGGAGCCCCGCATCGGGCTCTCTGCTCAGCGGGGAGTCTGCTCCCCTCCCCCCCGCCTACTTGTGATCTCTTTCTCTGTCAACTAAATAAATAAAATCTTAAAAAAAAAAAAAAGGAAGCATACTAGTGTTCAGATATCATGCTTTACCTATGGAGAAACAAGGATTTTACTTCATTTTTAGTAGAAAATAACTGGCTAATATGGTCCTTTCAGTTCAATTACTTGCCTATGAAATATAAATAACCTAGTCCATCCATTTGAAGTAAAGCTATTCTAAGGAACACTGATTTTTGCATCTGTATAAACATTTGCTAAGTGCTTCTTTACATATTATCAGATCCCAGCTTCTGCTTCCCAAAAATATTAAAACGGGCCAAGAACATTAAACAAATGACCTTTGTCTAACAATGAACTTATTGGTAAACATTCAGACTGTCAGATATAATGATATCCCAAAGATTTTCTTTGCCAAAATGAGCTTGTATAACAATTTATTATTTGACAAAACAAATCTTTAGCAAGAGAATCGGTTTATGCAAATAAAACTTACATAATGACTAAGCATGTGCACACACTAGGTAGAGCCTTACCTTCCTCCATTTTTCTGAGGTGAAGCACAATTAGGTTAGAGATTCGGCAGTACTCAGGGAAGCTCAGCCTTAAGGATGCTTTAGGAACCAAATCCTGGTTTATGTCTTCACTGTGGCCATTGATTCCATTCACAGGAGCAGGGCTGTCAACATGACCTAAGTGAAATTATCAACCATCTGAATCTTGTTTTTGTGCCTCCAACACTCCCCTCTCAAATGTTTATAAGTATACTACGTCTGTTTTAATACTAACTTCTAAACAAGCATATAGTTATACTTAGTATTTAGTAATTCTACAAATAAAGCAAATTTGTAAATGCTACTAGTGAAAACAAAACTAATTTGGAAGGGGTTGCTTGGGTGGCTTAGTCGATTAAACGTCTGACTCTTGATTTTGGCTCAGGTCATGATCTCAGGGTGGTGAGATTGAGCCCCACGAAGGACTCCCCATGTGTGGAGTCTCCTTAAGATTCTCACTGTCCCTCCTTCCTCCTTATGTGGGTGCACTCTCTCCAAACAAAACAAAACAAAGAACAAACCAAAAAAATCTAAATGGGAAGGATGGCAGATACAAAGATTTCATGATCTAAATGTTCTTTTGCAATATTATACACAAAATTTAAAAACCTGGTATTTGTCTGGTTCAGTGTACTCAAGAACAAGTGTTTAATTCAAAAGCAAAATAACAATAAATAAGGCTGGGGAATTAGGTCCACTCTCGCCATTTTGGTGTATTTTCTTTCAGTCTTTCAAGCATATATATTTTATATTAACTATTTAATTGTATTTTATTTTGTAAACAGTACAATATCCATTTTTTTTCCCTTTGCTATACAACAAGTATACTTTTACCATAACATCTCAGAGAACACTTTGGTTCCTAACTCCAGAAGAGTAAATAAGAGTCTCACCATTGATGCCATCTGGGCTCTCATCTACCTCCATTTGGGCCTCTTCTTCTTGATCTAGATTAACATCAGGTGTTTCCACTCGGATGATTGACTTATTCAGTAACCTGAAAGCTTCCTTCACATGTTTAGGCTGGACCTAAACCAATCAAGAGGAAGTAAATCAGAAAGTCAGTGTTCTTGATATACTACACAGATTTTCTCCATACCAAATCACAGTAGCATTTTAGTTTTTTCACATAAAACACAAGTTACCATAAATTCACCAGAACGGCTTAAAAAGACTAGTAATATACAGTACTGAAAAGAATGTAGAACAACTTTCATTCACTGCTGGTGGGAACGCAAATTGATACAACCACTATGGAAGCATTTTGGCAGTCTTTACTGAACTGAACACACGTACGACCTGTAACAATTCTACTTCTATGTGTATACCCAACAGAAAGGTACACACACCTGTATACCATACAGACCAAAAGACATGTATATCCCACTAGAACCCAAATCAGAAACTACCTAAACATCCATTAACAGAAGAATAGATGAATCATTGTGACATACTGACAGAATATTACACAGCAATGAAAATGGGCAAACTAGGGGCGCCTGGGTGGCTCAGTGGATTAAAGCCTCTGCCTTTGGCTCAGGTCATGATCCCAGGGTCCTGGGATCGAGCCCCGCATCGGGCTTTCTGCTTGGCAGGGAGCCTGCTTCCGTTCCTCTTTCTCTGCCTGCCTCTCTGCCTACTTCTGATCTCTGTCTGTCAAGTAAATAAATAAAATCTTAAAAAAAAAAAAAAAAAAAAGATTAAAAAAAAAAATGGGCAAACTACTTCTACACAAAACCCAGATGACATCTTATAGTGTTAATGCTGTATGAAAAGAAACCAGACACAAGGGGGGACATTCTATGACTGCGCTTATATAAAGTAATGGTTATCCTTGAATCCTCACACATATGGTCAAATTATTTTTGACAATGGTGTCAAGACCACTCCTTGGGGAAAGCAGTCTCTTCAAAAAATGGTACTGGGGGGGCGCCTGGGTGGCTCAGCGGGTTAAAGCCTCTGCCTTCGGCTCAGGTCATGATCCCAGGGTCCTGGGATCGAGCCCCGCATCGGGCTCTCTGCTTGGCTGGGAGTCTGCTTACTCCTCTCTCTCTCTCTGCCTGCCTCTCTTCCTACTTGTAATCTCTGTCAAAAAAATAAATCTTAAAAAAAAAAAAAAATGGTACTGGGGAAACTGGATATCTTATATAAAAGGATGAAGTTAGACCCCTACCTTACATCACATAAAAAGTTAACTCAGAACAGACTGAAGACCTAAAACTATAAAACATATCTAAGAAAACACAGGGAAAAAAGCCTCAGGACATCGGATTTGATAGTGGTGTCAAAAGCACAGGCAACAAAAGGGAAAAATGAAAAAGGAAATAATATACAATTCAAAAACTTCTGAGTGTCAAGATAATCAACAGAGTAAAAAAGGCAACCTACAGAATGGGGTAAAATATCTGCATGTTATATATCTGATAAGGGATTAATATCCAAAACATATAAATACCCATGTTCAATGCAGCATTATTCACAAAATCCAAGAGGTGGAAGTGACCCAAATGTCCACTGATGGATCAATGGATAAATAAAATATGGTACACAGTAACCTCTCTTATTCTCAGGGATTATGTTCTAGACCCCCAGGGGATGCCTAAACTACAGGTAGTATTTAACTGTACTTAAACTGTTTTTTTCCTATCCATACATACCTATGATAAAGTTTAATTTATAAATTAAATTATAAATTAGGTACAGTAACAGCTTAACAATAATGAATAATAAAATGGTACAATTATAACAATATACTATAATGAAAGTTATGTGAATGTGGTCTCTCTCAAAATAACTTACTACATTGTACTTGCCCTTCCTGTGATGTGATGATTAACTTTAGTCTACAACTGACTTTCTGACAAAACTTCAGGAGGATCATCTCTCTCTTAATGGTAACTCACCTCAATATGTACTCTATAATCTACAAAATGATTATTTCATATTAATCTAACTGTATTCAATAAATGCTTAACAGCAACTTTCAAGGGAGAAATCCTAGCATCATGTATCCTATGAGCATTCAACTGTCATACCAAAGATAAAAACATGCTTATAAACCAACAAATCAATTGCACTTTCCTCCCATTATTAAAGTGACTTTGATACCTCGTCACAGCAGTGCATTCGAGCCATTGCTTCAGAGAGACGGATCATGCTCTCAAGCTGTCGCACTGTAATCCTCCACGAAGACTTGGTTACTCCAGAGCCATCCCTCTGGCGGAGACGTTTATACTGTTCCACAATGAAATCCTCTGACTCTTTAGAAATCTGTTTCAGAACATCCCCAAAGTCAGAGCTTTTCTACTTAATGGGAGCTGCATTAAACGTAAGTTTAAGAGTCTTCCAGGTTGAGACACTCTGGGGAACTGAGAGGGTCAAAACTTTGAAGTCAACAAAGAATTAACACTGAAATGCATTTTATAAGAAACTAAGGACACCTGTGAATTTCATATACTAATTTTATAAACAGGAATACAATAGGGTATTTAAGCGAATGCCATTTCTAAAAGACACAAAACAAGCTGAAGCAGTGGAATAGGATGTAATACCTTTTAGGCCCCAAATGCCAAAGCTCATTAAACAAATTGGTGCTCAAACTATTCTTGAAACTCAGTTAATTAACTTATGGTGTCTTTGGGAAAAAGAGGTCTATACACATGCACGTACACACCAGCTGTTTCAGTAAACCTTATTATTTGTTGAATAACAAAGTGGAAATTCTAAAAGAATACTCAGTTTTTCAGAGTGAGGAACTCAGCTTAAAGAAGCCTGCTGAGGTCACAGGACTGGAACACAGTCATAGAGAACAAAAGCCTCCTTAAACACACATGACCAATAACCCTTAGTTTTTTTTTTGTTTTGTTTTTTTTTTTTTTTTTTAAAGATTTTATTTATTTATTTGACAGAGAGAGAGATCACAAGTATGCAGAGAGGCAGGCAGAGAGAGAGGAGGAAGCAGGCTCCCTGCGGAGCAGAGAGCCCGATGCGGGGCTCGATCCCAGGACCCTGAGATCATGACCCGAGCCGAAGGCAGCGGCTTAATCCACTGAGCCACCCAGGTGCCCCAACCCTTAGTTTTAAATGTCTCATTAAGCTTCTTTCAGGACAGTGAGAATCAATCCCAATATTATGGAAAATCCAGTGAAGGTGACAGATAATTAAAATCTAAAAGGAACTCCCAAAAGTTGAACCAGACAATTGTGTAAAAACTTCACCATGGGGCGCCTGGGTGGCTCAGTGTGTTAAGTATCTGCCTTCAGCTCGGGTCATGATCTCAGGGTCCTAGGATCGAGCCCCGCATCGGGCTCTCTGCTCAGTGGGGAGCCTTCTTCCCCCTCTCTCTCTGCCTGCTTCTCTGCCTACTTGTGATCTCTCTCTTTGTCAAATAAATAAATAAACTCTTTAAAACAAAACAAAAAAAAAAAACTTCACCCAGAATCAGTAATTTTTTTTTTGGTATTCTGTTTTAGGAAAATGTTGAAAAAAAACAAAAGGATTATGAAGTTTACTTTTAAAATAAAATTCCTGGATCCAGTACAGATTCAATTAAATGAACTACATCAATTACTGTAAAATATTAAGCCACGTTCATCACAATGACCTAAAGAAACCCAAATTTTTCCTTAGAGAAAGATTCAAGAACATTCAGTAGACTACTGATATGAGCTCATATAATTTTAAGATTCTTAGGAATAACAGCTAAAATAAAAGTATGTTCTACTTTATTTGGTTATCCAAAATTATTCACCAATTAAAATTTTTTTATTAGCACCTAACAAGAAAAAGAAAATTATTCACATTTTTCGAAAATTTCGTCTTCTCAACTCTCTGAAGAAACACTGTTTTCAAAACAGAAAACCTCAAAAAGAAAAAAACAGGTACAGGTTCAGTTAGTTTCCACAGAACCCTTTTTAATGCCCTCTTAAATACCCTATTCCAGTACAAAAGGGCAAGTTACCTTGGGTTTAAACTGTCTTGCAAAGAGAAGATACCTCCTGATATCATCAAGAGAATAGACACGATCAATTGAATCCTCAATTCTTGAATGCAAGTCTACTATCCGTCTGGCAATAGCATAATCTGTAACCTAATTCAGAAGAAGAAAATCACTTTGGTCAGTCACAACAATATCCACTCCAGATGATCCCTGGCATTAATAAATTATTTATAGCAAAAAAAAAAATAAATTATTTATAGCTAAAAACAAGCTCTAATGTGCCACTAAAAGCTGTATTAATGGGTACCAAATTTCTGAGCAAAGTTTGATACCAATTTCATTTAAAATAAAAAAGTTTAATACATACCTTTGCCCCACTCTAAGAATATTCTTGAAGGAATTAACGGACTTTAAGATTTCTTGGATGCTCCGTATATGCCAGGCATTGTTGCCTTAAGTGTGTCAAGAAGCATTTTTTTTTTTTAAAGATTTTATTTACTTATTTGACAGAGATCACAAGTATGCAGAGAGGCGGCAGAAAGAGAGAGGGGGAAGCAGGCTCTCTGCTGAGCAGAGAGCCAGATGCAGGGCTGGATCCCAGGACCCTGAGATCATGACCTGAGCAAAAGGCAGAGGCTTAACCCACTGAGTGACCCAGGCGCCCCTGTCAAGAAGCATTTACTCATGTAAACCCTCACAAAAATCTTATTAGGTAGGTAACATTATCCTTATTTTTAATAAGGATAAGTAAATTAGGCCCAGAGAGGTAAACTAGCTTGTCTGACATCATAATACAAAATGGAGCCAGGATTTGAACAGTCTAGGTTCAGAGTTCATGCTCTTAGCCACAACATTATATAGCCACTTGTGACTATATGAAGATAATCAGAGAATTGTTATTAACATAAAAAAAAAGGGACCCTAGGTGGCCCAGTTGGCTAAGCCTTTGCCTATAGCTGAGGTCATGATCCCAGGGTCCTTGGATCAAGTCCCACATCTGGCTCCTTGCTCAGCAGAGAGACTGCTTCTCCCTCTGCCTGCTGCTCCCCCTACTTGTGCTCTCTCTCTCTGACAAATAAGTAAATAAAATCTTAAACACACACACACTAAAAATAAGCAATTTTCTCTCCGACAGTACAAAAAGAGAGCCATATAGACATGTTAATATGTGAAATAATGGGCACATGGTTACTACGTGCACTATTCTATTTCTTGCAACTGTTTTGTAAGTTTGAAATTATTTTCAATTAAAAAGTTTAAAAGCGGGGCGCCTGGGTAGCTCAGTGGGTTAAAGCCTCTGCCTTTGGCTGAGGCCATGATCTCAGGGTTCTGGGATCTAGCCTCACATAGGGCTCTCTGCTCTGCCGGGAGCCTGCTTCTCTCTGCCTGCCTCTGTGCCTGCTTGTGATCTCTATTAAATAAATAAACAAATAAAATCTTAAAAAAAAAAAGTTATAAAGCTAAATTAATGAATCACATATAAACAAAAGTATATGAAAATCAGACAACTTCCAGCTATGAGGGTAGAGATGGGAAAGGAGGAGGACTGGGTTAAATATTTACATGGATTTGTGAAGGGAAAAAAACAAAACGTAAAAAACTAAAGATCCCCAAACGTTCAGATAATGGAATTATCAGCTTTTATTTAGATAATAAAGTTTTGTTTTAAGCAAGAGGTAATTATTTTGTCTAATGTAATGTAGGACTTTCATGCTCAGCAAATAACAGTAGAGCCTATAATGTTAGCTTTCATATAATGTCATTTTGTACTTCTGTGCACATTTGAGCTGTGCAATGTGGCTAAATATTTAAGTCTAGGTATAAGTAACTTTAATAACTAACCAAGTAAATCCACAAGTTTATAGCTAACCTTAATACATTTAAGAACTGGATGGGAAGATATAGGAAGATAAATGACTCATGATTTGGTGGGAAAAATTTCTTTGGTCTCCCAATGTTTTCTAAGCTTACTTAAAAACAACAAAAAAACAAACAAAACAAACAGAAAATACCAACACCCAACCAAAAAAATCCCTCTAAAAATCTTTAAGAGTATAGCTGGGAGTTAACTGTAATATGTTTCCTTTCATCTCTTGAGAATTAAAAAAAAAAAAACAGGGGTGCCTGGGTGGTTCAGTCGGTTGAGTGTCTGCCTTTAGCTCAGGTCATGATCCCAGGATCCCGGGATTGAGCCTTGCATTGGGCTCCCTGCTCGGCAGGGAGCCTACTTCTCCCTCCCCTGCTCCCCCTACTTGTGGTCTCTGTCAAATACATAAACAAAATTGTTAAAAAATAAAAAATAAAAAACAGTAGCAAAAACAACAAAAACTCAATATTCCTTAACACAATTATGTGGAACCAGCAATTAAAGTGACCTTATTTTGATGTGCTTAATAAACATTTTGCCCAATCTTGTGCCATTCTGAAAGAAATGAAAGTCAGTGCAAACATATGCACCAGCTGTTCGAGAGTACATCCTACAGTCTTGTCTCCTTCAATTAATCAAACTGGAAATAACAAAGGAAGCCAACAGTGACAGTTCACACAGTTACCTCATTACATTCATCCACAAGTATAAAGAAGAGATCAAATCGGGACATGATGGGAGCTGACAAATTTATATTTTGTTTCAAAGATTTTGATCTGTCATAATGCCCACCGATTGGGTTTGCTGCTGCCAAAATGGATGTCCTGGCATTCAGAGTAGCCTGACCACAAAAGAAATCATTGTTAAAGGTTTAAAGAGACATCTGGAATGGCCAATAAACACAAGACAAAATGCTCAATCTTACTCATAATTAACTAAATGCAAACCAAATTATTGAGGCATCATTTTTCACCAACGGAATCATCAAAACTAAAATCTGATTATGTATAGCAAACAGGCACTCCCATATTAATGGCGGTGATACAATACACACACACTCGTTAAGCTAGCAATCTGTTAGGAATTTATCTTAAAGCTAGGTACAGGAAAATGCATGTTCAAGGGTGTTTACTACAATATGGATTACAATCAAAAGGCTGAAAATGACCAGGAGTCTAATAAGCCTAATGAACCAAACTGGGGTACACAGACTTGAAAACCATGTGATAACATAAATACTAAAATGGATCTAATATGTACTGGTATAGAAGGATCACCAAAATAAAATTATGAACCTAATGAGCAAAAAACTAATTTACATGTATTATGCCTACTTATGTACGAAAAATTTCTGCAAGTGCCATAACTTCTGAACATTTATTGGTGATATGAACTGTAGGGTTAAGATTTCACCCTTTAATTTATATTTTATTCCACTGCTTAAATTTTCCTTACCTATTTGAATGCATTACTTTTATTTAAGTTTGGTTTCTAAGTTGGTTAAAATACTGTACTTATTATTTTCATTTAAATAATCTACTGACTTTGATTATTTTTTCTTACAATTGGAAGCACACATTACCAAAGAATACAGAAGCTTGATGGAAATTCTGAGAAGTGAAATGCTAAAAATTTCATCAATACTTTCTCTACTTTCTGTCATAGCAACACATTTTCAGTATATGTGCTGCCGAAGCGAGCACGCAACACATTTTCAAAGTACCCAAAAAGTGCCTATAATTTGGATTAATAATGCTCAGGGCTATGTTTCCCATTTCAATGATCAGCATTTCATGTTGAAATAATGCATTTTATCCAAGTGAACACCTCTAGAGCAACACTAGTCTTTAAGCCTAAGGCATGATGCAGAACAGAAGTGAACACACATACCTTCACTCCTGCTTTAGTGATGGAGATGGTTTGCTGTTCCATAGCCTCGTGAATAGCAACTTGATCCCGCACATCCATCTTATCAAATTCATCAATACAACATACACCCTTGTAACCAAACGAATTAGCATAAGAAACTGCCTTTGAGATGCCAAATGGCAAACATAAACTCAAGTTTGCTACCACAGAGACCTTTTCATTCTCTAAACAACTCTAAGGTAAGTATGTAATCTTTATTTCCTCTACTAGAGTAGGATAGTTCGACAGATTCCAGAGCTAGAAGAAACCATATATGTTGACTCATTTTAACCAAGACCAAGATTACTTATGTTCAGTTATACTTATATTCGGTTACTTACTGCATTCTTATTCAACATCAAAACCTTGTGTAAATCTCTAGGTCAAATATTCTGGATCACCTGAGCATTGATTTTAGACCGGGGTAGTGAAGGGTAAAGTTGGAACATAAAGTCTATAAACATACAGGTATAGCCTATATGCCTTTACAGATCTAACAGATCTATGTCAAATATATGTAAAATCCAAGAGACATACCCATAAAGGTGTCATGATCTGGAAAGGAACAAATGCTGGGAACTATTAGTCACAGCAAACACAGGCTAGGGCAGACGATACATTCCAGAGCAGCTCAGAAGGTAACTAATGATGACAATCTCAATTAAATTCTAGATTAATGAAATTATGAATCATTCACTAAAATGTTTTTTTAAGGGTATCTCTTTAATAGAAAGTTATAGCCCTTTTTAAAAATTTTTTATAAACATATAATGTATAGCCCTTTTTGATAGCATGGTGCTATTCTGATTTCTTTATAACCCGAAGTATAAAATGTTCTTACATTATCAGCCAACATCAAAGCTCCAGCTTCAATAACAAATTCATGAGATTCTTCATCTCTTACAACAGCTGCTGTTAAGCCAGCAGCACTGGATGCTTTGCCACTGGTGTAGACAGCTCTGGGGCTGAACTCCTCCACATGCCTGTTCAAAGTTATCATATTCATTAACACATGATTATAAGCATCCTTTCTAGAAATGTCAGCCAACAAGCTTATGTCAATCAAAAATTCAAATTTCTTAAAGAACATCTGAGAGAGGTATTAAACATAATGAATTCATAAAGATATATATCACAGACTAAACAGAAGCCTTATATCTCCTTTGGTCTTTTAAATCAACTTAAATACATTCCTGTCAAATGGAAGGTGAAGTTCATACATGACAAGAACATCCTTTTAAAAGAAGTCTTTAGGGGCGCCTGAGTGGCTCAGTGGGTTAAAGCCTCTGCCTTCAGCTCCGGTCATGATCCCAGGGTCCTGGGATCGAGCCCCACATTGGGCTCTCTGCTTAGCAGGGAGCTTGCTTCCTCTTCTCTCTCTGCCTACCTCTCTGCCTACTTGTGATCTGTCAAATAAATAAATAAAATCTTAAAAAAAAAAAAAAAAAGTTTGACAACAACGATCTGTTAGAAGGCCTTGCACTTAAAAAAGAGGGCATCTGGATGGCTCAGTGGGTTAAGCCTCTGCCTTCGCCTCAGGTCATGATCTTAGGGTCCTGGGATCAAGGCCTGCATCGGGCTCTCTGTTCAGCGAGGAGTCTGCTTCCCCCCCAACTTTTTCTCTGCCTGCCTCTCTGCCTAATTGTGATCTCTCTCTCTCTCAAATAAATAAACAAAATCTTAAAAAAAAAAAAAAAAAGATTTAAAAAACAAAACAAGGGGCGCCTGGGTGGCTCAGTGGGTTAAGGCCTCTGCCTTCGGCTCAGGTCATTATCCCAGTTCCTGGGATGGAGCCCCACATCGGGCTCTCTGCTCAATAGGGAGCTTGCTTTTCTTCCTCTCTGTCTACTTGTGATCTCTGTCAAATAAATAAACAAACAAACAAATATCTAAAAAACAAAATAAGACAAAACTACACCTGACATTTATTCCAAAGTAATGGGTTGGTTTAAGATCTAAAAATCAGGGGTGCCTGGGTGTCTCAGTGGGTTAAAGCCTCTGCCTTCAGCTCAGGTCATGATCCTGGGGTCCTGGGATCGAGCCCCACATCCGGCTCTCTGCTCAGTGGGGAGCCTGCTTCCTCCTCTCTCTCTGCCTGCCTCTCTGCCTACTTGTGTTCTGTGTCTGTCAAATAAATAAATAGAATCTTTAAAAAAAAAAAAGATCTAAAAATCAGCACTATGCTGTACCAACAGAATAAAGGCTAAGAAGGATCTCAACAGATGCAGAAAAAGCATGTGACAAAATCCAACACCTTTTATAATAAAAAGTCAACAAACTATAAATAGAAGAGTATTTCCCACAACTTAATAAGGGCATCTTTGAAAACCCACAGCTAACATCTAATGGTAACGGGATGAATTCTTTCTCCCTAAGTTCAGGAACAAGATACAGATGTTCAGTCTTGCGATTTCTATGCAACATTATACTGAAAAGTCTAGCCAGGGCAACTGGGGAAGAAAAAAAAAGGCACCTATATTTGAAAGGAAGAATAACTATCACTATTTTCAGATAACATGACCTTGTAGATAAAAAAACTCTATGGAATCCACTAAAACAGAATAAGTAAGTGCTTGCAAGGTTGTAAGATAAAGATCCACAATCTATTGTATTTCTTTACATCTGCAATGAATAAGCCAAAAATGAAAATAAGAAAATGGTTCTATCTACAATAGCATGAAAAAAAATACTTGTGAACAAATTTAAGAAGCACTAGCTTACACTGTGAACACTACAAAACACTGTTGAAAAAAATTAAAAACCTAAATAAGTGGAAAGATATCCCATGTTCATGGATCAAAAGACTTAAAATTGTTAAGACAATATACTTCAAATTGATCTACAGATTAATGCAATCTCTTATACATTTTTTTTTTTAATTTATTTATTTGACAGAGAGAAATCACAAGAGAGGTAGGCAGAGAGAGAGGAAGGGAAGCAGGCTCTCCACTGAGCAGAGAGCCCGATGTGGGACTCGATCCCAGGACACTGAGATCATGACCTGAGCTGAAGGCAGCGGCTTAACCCACTGAGCCACCCAGGCGCCCAATGCAATCTCTTAATATCACAACTGGCTTCTTTGTAGAAACTGACAAAGCGGATCCTAAAATTCATGTAGGGGGCGCCTGAGTGGCTCAGCTGGTTGGGTGTCTGGTTCTTGATTTCAGCTTGGGTCAAGATCTCAGGGTTGTGAGATCGAGCCCCACACTGGGCTCCAATCTGGGTGTGAAGCCTTCTTGGGACTTTCTCTCTCTCCCTCTGCTCCTCCCCCTGCCACTCATGTGCATTCCCTCTAAAACAAACAAACTAGAAAATAAATAAATGAAACAGAATTCATGTGAAAACTTAAGGTACCCAAAATAGCCAAAACAATCTAGAAAAAGAAGAGTTGGATGACTCATAGTTCTGATTTTAAAACTTACTACAAAACTATAGTAATCAAGATAGTGTGGTATTGGCCTAAGGACAGACATAGAGATTATGAAATATATCTGAGAGTCTAGAAATAAAACCTGATACTTATAGTCAACTGATTTTCAACAAAGGTGCTAAAAACAATTCAACAGGGTAAAAGAATAGCCTTGGCATTCAAACAACTGGATATCCACATGCAAAAGAATAAAGTCCCCTACCTCATACTATGTAAAAAATTAACTCAAAATGGATCAAGGACCTAATTTATTTGTTTATTTATTTGAGACAGAGTGAGATAGAACAGTAGTAGGGGCAGGAGCAGAGGGAGATGGAGAAGCAGACTCCCCATGGACGGAGCACAGAGCCTGATGTGGTGCTGAACCCAGGACTTCAGGATCATAACCTGAGACGAATGTAGATGCTTAACCAACTAAGCCACCCAGGCACCCCAAGGACCTAAATTTTAAGAGCTAAAATTATCCCAAAGAATTGCAAGCAGAGACTTCAACAGATACATGCACATCAATGTTCATAGCAGTCTTACTCACAAATGTCCATCAATGGATGAAGAGGTAAAACAAAAGGTGGTAAATCCATACAAGCAATTATTATTCACTTTTGTAAAAGAAAGGAATTCCAAGATGTTCTACAACATGGATGGCCCCTAAATATTATGCTAAGTGAAATAAACCAGTCACAAAAGGACAGATAGTATATGATTCCATGTATATGAGGGACCAAGAACAATCAAATTTACAGACAGAAAGTGGGATGGTGGTTGCTAGGGGCTGGAACTTGGGTGAATGTGAAGTTACTGTTTATTTATTTAAAATGTTAGCTCGAGGGGCGCCTGGGTGGCTCAGTGGGTTAAGCCGCTGTCTTCAGCTCAGGTCATGATCTTGGGGTCCTGGGATCGAGTCCCGCATCGGGCTCTCTGCTCAGCAGGGAGCCTGCTTCCCTCTCTCTCTCTCTCTGCCTGCCTCGCTATCTACTTGTGATCTCTCTCTGTCAAAAAAGAAAAATCTGAAAATGTTAGCTCGATGATCCGGGATCTCATCCTTTTTCCTATTTTTAAAGATTTTTATTTATTTATTTGACAGAGAGAGATCATAAGTGGGCAGAGAGGCAGGCAGAGGCGGGGTGGAATAGGCTCCATGCTGAGCAGAGAGCCTGATGCAGGGCTCTATCCCAGGATCCTGAGATCATGACCTGAGCCAAAGGCATACGCTTAACCCACTGAACCACCCAGGTGCCCGAAGTTACTTCCCCCCCCCCCCCAAAGTTACTTTTTTAATGCAGACTTTCAGCTTGGGAGACGAAGGAGTTCTGAAGATGAATGGTGGTGATGACTGCACAATCTGAATGTATTTAATGCCACTGAAATGTACATGTAAAAAGGCTTAAAGTGGTATATGTGATGTATATTTTACAATTAAAAAAAAGGTAAAAACTTATATACTAATAATGTTCATAGCAGCATTGCTTATAAAAGCCAAGGTAAAAATAATCCAAATGCCCATTAACTAATAAAAAGATTATTATTTTTTTATTTTTTTTCTTCATAAAAAGATTATTAAGTGTGGTACATACATATGACAGAATATTAGGTAATAAGAGGACATGAAATACCAGCATGCTCCAACATGGCTGAACCTTGAATACATTATGCTAAGTAGAAGCAGCCAGTCACAATGAATCAAAAAGTACATGATTACATCTACAGGAAATGTCCAGATAGACACAAACATAGATTAGTGGTTGCCTATAGCCAGCAGGGAGAATGAAGGCTACTAGAGGGTACAGGATTTCTTTTTGGGTAATAAATATGTTATACACTTAGTTTGGTGATGGTCATACAACTCTGTGAATATACTAAAACCACTGAATTGTATAATTTGAAGTGGTGAATTTTATGATATGGAAATTATATTGCAATAAAAATGCAAAAAACCCGCACTAGATATAAAAGGCTATTTCTTTTTTTTTAATTTAAAGATTTTATTTATTTTTTTGACAGACAAAGATCACAAGTAGGCAGAAAGCAGGCAGAGAGAGAGGGAAACTGGCTCCCCGCTGAGCAGAGAGCCCAATTTGGTGCTCAATCCCAGGCCCCTGAGATAATGACCTGAGCTGAAGGCAGAGGCTTAACCCACTGAGCCACCAGGCGCCCGTAAAAGGCTATTTCTAAGATAATTGTGTACCATACAATTCTGTTACCAGCAGCAACATTGTGGCATATCTTTTTGTGGTGGTGGAGGGGAGGTAGGAAGTGGGAACAGAGGAAATGAAGAGAGAAGAATCCCCCGGCCCACCTTTTAAAGATTTTATTTATTTGACAGACAGAGAAAGCAAGAGAACACGGCAGAGGGAGAGGCAGGCTCTCTGCTGGGCAGGGATGTGGATGCAGGGCTTAGATCCCAGGATTCCGGGATCATGACCTGAGCCTAAGGCAGACACTTAATCAGTTGAGCCACCCACGCACCCCAGAAGAATTCCTTTCAATACAGACTATTATTATCAAATCTAAAGCCTAGTCCTTGATACACGTGAAGAAAATAATATTTACTTAAAAAATTTCAAGCCAACTAAAAATGTTCTCAGTTCTAGAACAGTGCCACGTTACAAATTTCTCAAATAAAAGAAAAGCAGCTTGATAGAGTATGAAGAGCACAAGCTTTGCATTCCGATACATCCGAGTACAAATATTTATGGCTCAGCAGTCACGTGTTAGCTATGAGAAGTGGGTCATTTACTAAGTTTCAGATAAGTTTTGTTTGCCTCCCCCCAAAAAGATGATTATTTTACAAGCCTGTGTGGGTGCTGTGAGGACAAGATGGATATACATACACAGCACCAACACAGCAGGTTTTTCAAAACTAGTTGCTATTACTTTGATCTCTAAGTTTCTTAAAAGTTTGAAAGTAAGCAAGTATTTGCTATAGCTTCTAAAAAATAAGCAAATATTGCTAAAATAGTACACATGTTGTTAAGGTTACCACAACATGTCTCATCCTTATTGCACTGCTACTGGAAAGCATGTCCTATTTAAAAAACTTAAAAATGTTTGTATCCTTAGTCTCAGCAATCCCATCCTTAGGGATTTTCCCAAGGGAAACAAACAAACAAAATGTATACAAATCATGATGTTCACTGTATAGCTATCCATAATCATTAAAATAAATGAAGACAGACTAGGAAAATAATTTTGCTAAGTTATAGTATACCAACAAAAAAACGGTGAAAATAAACATGGAAAATTATTTAGGGCAAATTAAAATTAAAAATATCTATGCTGTGATTTAGAAACATGAAAATACATATTCATGTATTCAAAGACTTATACAAAGATTATACAAAGACATTATACAAGGATTAAAAGAATTCTAGATGGGATTGGGATTATAGGCAATTTTTTTCTGTTCTAAAAAATTGTAAAATGTTGTCATATTCTGTTAAACAAATTAAGGTGACTTAATCTAAGCAAGATATATTTTCAGCTGTCTTAATTTATACTCCTATTTTAGTAAAGGCATACTGACTGTATTCTTGGTAGCAGAGAAAGCTTGAAACTATACACACTGTTTTTTCCAATGTACCACCTCAGGCAAACACTTACTTGAGAAACTGGCTCTTAGCTGTACTTGGGTCACCAACAATACAAACATTTATGTCCCCTCGAAGAGAGGTTCCTTCCCCTGTTGTCTTTGGAACACCACCAAAGAGCATCAGCAAGACACCCCGTTTTACTTCATCATTGCCTAAAAAGAAAACACCAGGTATTTTTCAATATGAGGTTAAACAATTTCACAAGAACCTACAAGGCATGTTTACCAATCAAGAGCTGAGAGAGCTGACGTGAAGTGTAAGACTGAATAAAAATATCTGGTGTCTAATCTTGGTTCTTGCTTTGTGAACTTAAAGCCACCTAACCACTGTCCCAATGTTCTCACCTATACCACAGATGTCACAAATGCTGATGCTTACCATCGTGGGAGCCTTTCCTTGTTTATAAGTCCTACTTCCTCACAAAGCCTTTTATGATGTAGTACTTCTCAAATAACTCCATAAATAAACTATGTCCACCACAGCACATTGCACTTGCTAGTTCTTTCTAACAGCAGATCTTGCTGTTGTTATCAAGAATTTGAGGAGGGGCGCCTGGGTGGCTCAGTTGGTTAAGCCGCTGCCTTTGGCACAGGTCATGATCCCAGGGTCTTAGGATCGAGTCCCGCATCGGGCTCCTTGCTCAGTGGGAAGCCTGCTTCTGTCTCTGCTTCTGCCTGCCTCTCTGCCTGCTTATGCTCTCTCTCTCTCTCTGATAAATAAATAAATAAAATCTTTAAAAAAAAAAAAGTTTGAGGAAACAGCCCATGTTTTATATCTTTTGCATCACCAACAGTGAATAGTGTTGAATATAAAAACATGATAAATGAACTGCTATGGACTAGATAAGATACTGAATGTAATTTATGGCTGCTTCTACAAGCTGTTTATGAATCCAATATAAGAAGGAAATGTACAGTAAAAAAACTGGATCTTTAAAAATGTGCTGTTACAAAACCACTTTTTCTGTGCTAATTATTATGACTTTTTGTGAATTCTACCAACTAAGCACTGGGCACATTTACAAAAACCACCCCTTAAAAGCAGAAAAAAAAAATCCATTCCACAAACAAAACTTCTCTGACTTATGATCTTTGAAACAAGTGTGTTGGGAGGCATCATCATTTTTAAATAGTATCCAAATTTTTTGAGGTATTGAAAATAGAGCTTAAGTTTCCTCTCTTTAGGAGTGGCTAGACTTCATAACTTGCTTCTAAAAAACAGCACACTGATGAAGTGAGGGTGTGTAAATTCTGACTAGGTCCTAAGCATTTTATTTCCTTCCTGCTTTGCTCTCCTGGATGCATGATCTAGAGGAAGCCAGCTGCGTTGTGAGAACACTAAAACAGCCCTATGGAAGAGATTTATGTGGCAAGGAATTGAGCTTCCAACTAACAACTAAAACTAACAGGTAAGTCCTTCAGCCTAGTAAAGCTTTCAGATGACTGTGCCCCCAGCTGAAGTCCTAGCTGCATCCTCATAGAAGACTGAGCAGGAAACCACTCAGCCAGAACTACCCAACTAAGCTTCTCTCAAATTCTGACCCAGACTGTATGAGACACTATTTGTTGTTTGAAGCCACTAAGTTTTGGGGGTAATTTGTTATGCACCAATAGATTAATTTCTGGGGGGGTTGGAAGTAGAGGCAGATCAAAATCTGGACATCTACTCAAGCGAGGACACTCTAAAATCCGTAAGGATTATTAACATAAAGGATTTCAGATCAATTTCATTGGCCAAATATCTAAATAGAAAAAAAGTTACTTTTAAATAGTTAAATACGGAGTGCCTGGGTGGCTCAGTGGGTTAAAGCCTCTGCCTTCGGCTCAGGTCATGATCCCAGGGTCCTGGGATGGAGCTCCGCATCGGGCTCTCTGCTCAGCAGGGAGCCTGCTTCCCCCTCTCTCTCTGCCTGCCTCTCTGCCTCCTTGTGATCTCTGCCTGTCAAATAAATGAATAAAATCTTTAAAAAAATAAAAAAATAAATAGTTAAATATACCTAAGACAAACACCCATAACCCTATGAGTTCCTGCCATAACTCCAACTCAATATTAAAGATGGAAAAATTTAGTCATATCCTTCAACACACAAAGGGGATTAAGCGATGGTGAGTAACTAGCAACCAACAGCCAAGGAAACATAAAGGAAGATACCAGTTAAGGTACAGACATAGTACATATAACCAAAAAAATCACGAAATCTTCTTGGAAAAAAAAAAAAATCAGCATATTAATCTAACATATTAAAATATACTGAAGTACAGTTCTACCCTAAGGCCAGAAAAGAAGCCTAAATGAACTTTTTTCTTTTTAAAAAATCATGGTAAAATATACATAAAATTTACTATGATTTTTAAGTGTACAATTCAGCAAAATTAAATACACTATGTTTTATAACCAACACCCTTATCCGTCTCCAGAACTTTTCATTATCCTCAAGAGAAACTTTATCCATGAAACCCTAACTCCCCATTTCCCTCAGGTAACCTTTCCCCCACAGGCAACCTCTTTCTACTTTGTGTCCTTATGAACTTGCCTATTCTTGGTACCTCATTTTAAGTGGAATAATGTAATATCTGTCCTTTCGTAAATGACTTTAATACCCCTTTTAAGTCCACTAAAAAATCTTTTCATCTGATTTATGTGCTGCAAGAAATCACTTATTGCTGTTTTAAAAAAATTTAAATTCTAGTATAGTTAATATAATATTCCTTGCTGTTTCTTAATCATCATTTTGATTTCAAGTTTATGCCACAAATGGAAGGAACTCTTACCATGTATGGTAGGGAACAGGCTGGTACAGAGATTGTGGTACAGATTTTTATCCTGACTCATTTCAAACACTTTCTCCCACTCCTTCACAGTCATTTGGTTCTTTATGCTCTCAGCGGACTGTTCCTCATCTCGGAGCTCTTTCCCTCCAAACTGAGGGGTGGAGAAGAAAGGAAAACATACTTGCATGGGAACAGTCAAAGTAAAGTGAAACATAAAGAGCTTCACTACAAACAAAAAAATAGCCTGGGAGGTTATTCAGAGTCTGTTGACTACAAAGGTTTTCAAAAAAAAAATCCCCAAACTAGTAAGGCCTAAGTTAATCAAGATACTGAAGAGTTTGTCATTTGTCCAGTGAACTGAAAACAAAAAAGCTAACACTGTTTTAAACTGCTATCTAAATGAATCTGAATGCTCAAGAGATGAGCCATAATAAAATGCTAATCACCGATACGAACATAAAATAACAGAGTATTATATTCACCCTTTTTCTTCCAATACTGGACCATTTTCCAAACTTTTTCTCACTGCTTTCCCACTAAGGACACAGAATCAAGTTCTATACAACTATAATACCAGGAATCCATCACTCACAGAAACTCACTTTACTTTTCAGATCACTAAATTTTTCTATTTGTACTTTCTCCAGAAGCATGATAAGCAACTGTGGTAATCAAAAAAACAATAAAATTATACCATGGATATAATCTCTTATCAATGTTCTTAAGGCTCTTAAACATGAAAATAAACAGGTTTTTCCTCAAGGTCAGAAAGACATGAAAAGATTTGGTTTTAAAACTGAAGAATCAGGGGCGCCTGGGTGGCTCAGTGGGTTAGAGCCTCTGCCTTCGGCTCAGGTCATGATCTCAGGGTCCTGGGATCAGGCCCCGCATCGTGCTCTCTGCTCCGCAGGGAGCCTGCTTCCTCCTCTCTCTCTGCCTGCCTCTCTGCCTGCTTGTGATTTCTCTCTGTCAAATAAATAAAATATTAAAAAAAAAACCAAAAACTGAAGAATCAGGGGCACCTGGGTTGCTCAATTGGTTAAGCAACTGCCTTCGGCTCAGGTCACAATCTCACAATCCTGGGACTGAGCAGGCTCCCTGCTCAGTGGGAGTCCGCTTCTCCCTCTCCTACTGCTCCCCCAAGCTTGTGCTCATTCACACTTGCACACACGCTTTCTCTCTCGTGTGTGCTCTCTCTCTCTCTTGCAAATAAATAAAATCTTAAAAACAAAAAACCCCAACACAAAAACTAAAGAACCACCCCCCCCCCACCCAACCAATAACACTGACTAGATAAAACTCAGTAGCTTCAGAAGCCTATATTGTGGCAGCCTCAAGGGAGGTCTTTCTCAACCTTTGCTATTCTATTAAGACTCACCCTTGGGTTGGTGGGTGCAACACAGCAGGCAAGAAAGACTAGCCTGTATGAGAGATCCCTAACACCAAGAGCCCGGAGTCCTCGAATGCCTTCTGTCTCATATCCATCAACACCACTTACACGGGAATTAGTTTCTGCACGTGCTCCTGAAAGAACAAACAAGAGTTTGTTTCACAGTTCAAATATCAAAGGTGCTGAGAATCAAAATTCCTTAAATAAACAAAACCTATAAATCCAGATTTCATTTAGGCATTGAAATTTTTCAGAACAGTACTTTTTGTTTGTTTGTTTAGATTTTATTTATTTATTTATTTGACAGACAGAGATCACAAGTAGGCAGAGAGGTAGGCAGAGAGAGGAGGAAGCAGGCTCCCCGCCGAGTAGAGAGCCTGATGTGGGGCTCGATCGCAGGACCCTGGGATCATGACCCGCCGAGCTGAAGGCAGAGGCTTTAACCCGCTGAGCCACCCAGGCACCCCCAGAACAGTACTTTTTGAGGCAAAATCAATTTGTCTCTGTTCTTATCATACTTCCTTGCTCACCCTGATGGGTAGCCAAAAATAAGACAAGATTCAAGAAGCTGAATGTTCTGTAGTTTTAGGGAATGAGAATTTGTTAGATTTGAGCCAAAGATTACTGACCTGGTATGCTAAGCTTAGAGACATCAGGCACAACAATGAGAGTCCCTGTAAAGTCACACTTGTCACCAGCTTGAGCTGACTCCACAGCTTCAGCTCTCAAGATCACTTCTAAACTTCGGGGGATACTCCCTCGAGGAAGCTCTGCTTGAGTCTCTTGAATACGAACCTGTAACAATGGCCAAGAAGAAGAGATTATTTTTCAAATATCATATAATCTAAATTAATGCCACAAATATCAACATATTCCATACTCTAACGATTTGCAGACTTCTGACACTGGCCAAAATTCATCTTAAAAATTCTCTATCCTGGGGCGCCTGGGTGGCTCAGTGGATTAAGCCGCTGCCTTCGGCTCAGGTCATGATCTCAGGGTCCTGGGATCGAGCCCCGCATCGGGCTTTCTGCTCCGCGGAGAGCCTGCTTCCTCCTCTCTCTCTGCCTACTTGTGATCTCTCTCTCTGTCAAGTGGATAAATAAAATCTTTAAAAAAAAAAAAAAATTCTCTATCCTAATACTCCTTCCAGTTTGGTAAGAGATAACACCTACTTAAAAACTTCACCTTTGGAGGCACCTGGGTGGCTCAGTCGGTTAAGTATCATCTGCTTTCAGCTCATGATCCCAGGACCCTGGGAACAAGTCCTACATTGGGCTCCCTGCTCAGCAGGGAGTCTGCTTCTCCCTCTCCCTCTGTGTGCACGCTTGTGCTCTCTCTCAAATAAATAAATATATCTTTAAAAACAAAAACGGGGTGCCTGGGTTTCTCAGTGGGTTAAAGCTCTGCCTTCGGCTCAGGTCATGATCCCAGGGTCCTGGGATCGAGGCATCGGGCTCAGCAGGGAGCCTGCTTCCCCGTCTCTCTCTCTCTGCCTGCCTCTCTGCCTACTTGTAATCTCTGTCAAATAAATAAAATCATAAAAAAAAATAAAAACAAAAACATAAACAAAAAAACCTTCACCTTTAGGAGTGCCTGGGTGGTTCAGTTGGTTAAGTGTCCGACTCTTGATTTGAGCTCAGGTCCTGAGCTCAGGGTCACAAGATTGAGCCCCGCATTGGGCTCTGCACTCAGTAGCACTCAGCACAGAGACTGTTCTTCACCCTCTGTTCCTCCCCTCACTTTCACCCTCTCTCAAATGAGTAAATAAAATCTTTTTGGGGTTTTTTATAAAAAAATTTTTTTGTTTATTTATTTGACAGAGAGAGAGAGAGCAAGAGAAGGAATACAAGCAGGGGAGTAGGAGAGGGAGAGGGAGAAGCAGGCTTCCCACAGAGCAGGGAACCCATGTGGGGCTCAATCCCAGGACCCTGGGATCATGACCTGAGCCGAAGGCAGACCCTTAATGACTGAGCCACCCAGGTGCCCCGTAAATAAAATCTTTAAAACAACCAAAAAAATCCTTCACCTTCAGTAGACTTACATGATGAGCACTGAGTTCATATGTGGAACCGTTGGATCACTATATTGCACACCTGAAACTAATTAAATACTATGTTAACTACACTGGAATTAAAATAATAAAATAAAATAAAATAAAATAAATAAATAAATAATAAAAAAATAAAAACTTCACTTTTACTCTCATTAAAAAATGTTTCCTGCAGGGCATCTGGGTGACTCAGTCATTAAGCCTCTGCCTTCGGCTCAGGTCATGATCCCAGGGCCCTGGGATCGAGCACTGCTTTGAGTTCCCTACTTGGTGGGAGGCGTGTTTCTCCCCCTCGCCCTGCTTGTGTTCCCTCTCTAGCTGTCTCTCTGTCAAATAATTCAATAAAAATCTAAGAGAAAAAAAAAAAAAAAGGTTTTCTGGGACTCTTGGGTGGCTCAGTTAAACATATGCCTTCAGCTTAGGTCATGATCCCAGTGTCCTGGGATCGAGTCCCACACTGGGCTCATTGGGCTCCTTGCTCAGCAAGGAGCCTGCTTTTCCTTCTGCCTGCCACTCCCTTTGCTTGTGCTGTCTCAAGTGAAAATGAAATCTTAAAACAAAACAAAAAAAAATGTCTTCCTCCTTGCTCAAACTGACTATATAGTTAAATTTCTGCTCTGTTCGATCTTCCTACAAATTTTGGGGGGAAACTTTATGAAAAATTTCACATACTTTATACATGCTACCTCAACATTACTGTTGGTATTACTTAGACACATATATATTTCTACTGTATTTGAAAGATGTTATAAAAATCAAGATACTTCACCCCTAACTACTTTAGGATTCATCCCCTAGGAATAAGACCATCTCTTTTGTAACCACGATATAACCACACCAAGACAATTAAATATTTAATTCCATAAGGTCTGTTATTTAGTCCATTCTTAAATTTCCTCAATTGTGAATAATGTCCTTTATTACAACTGTTAGTTTTTTTCCAAACCAAGACCCAATACAGATTTACACTTGTGTTTGGTTGTTATATGTTCTTTTTCAAATATTAAGTACCTCTTATCCAGAGTTGTTGGTAGAGTATGCTTTATATAAACTAAATCCCAGATTGATATTAAAACAGTAAGTAAGAACTAAAAACTGAAGCTAATATTAATTATTTTAGTCTGGTACTCATTCCTCCATGCTTGAATGTTTGAGGTGCTGCAACTTTTCTTTCTCTATGTCTATCACAGTTAGAGAGTCCTGTGGGGACCTGAGAGGCCCTCCCCCCACAACCTTCATCCTTTTGCTACTATCCAACTCTCACCCATGTAATTACAATGCCTAATTATTAGTCTCTTGTGATATACTACACACCAATGTCCTATTAATCTTCCTTTAAAAAAGAAAAGTTCAGGGGCGCCTGGGTGGCTCAGTGGATTAAGCCGCTGCCTTCGGCTCAGGTCATGATCTCAGGGTCCTGGGATCGAGCCCCGCATCGAGCTCTCTGCTCCGCAGGGAGCCTGCTTCCCTTCCTCTCTCTCTGCCTGCCTCTCTGCCTACTTGTGATCTCTCTCTCTGTCAAATGAATAAATAAAATCTTTAAAAAAAAAAAAAAAAGTTCATATCTCCTGAAAATATATTCCCCTTGTTTATCAAAATAGGTCCAAATTTCCCAACCTGAGATTTTAAGGCTCTGAGAACCTCCATGCCTAACACCAAATCATCCCTCAGATGATCTCCAATTTGGCTCCTCTACTTAAATCATGATAATCTTCACGGCTATCAAAAAACATGTCCATTTCTGCCTGTCCTTTTATTCATGCACTCCTCTCTAACCACCAATGTAAGGTCTTAAACCAACAAGTTTCCACTTCTTCAAAGTTTTATTAACACTAGTTCTCATTCTTCATCATCATCATCATCATCATGATGTTTACTATTTATCATCATGTTTACTATTTATTCTCTGACAAATACATTTTGTCACAGTCTGAAGGTGCTTCCAATCCAACTTATTAAAGGTTAAAACACATTTATATATTGGTAATTAGAATTTGCATTAAGAGGTTCGGGTTTAAAAAAAAAAAAGGGGTTTTGGGATTAAATCTGTAGTCACATATAATGATCCTCCAGTTACATAAAAACCAAGACTAACATCACCTAAATAAGCTTATGATAACTGCAAGTTCCTAGAGATGAATTATTACCATAAACTGAATCTGAACTAAACAGAAGTTAATAAATACCTTTTGAAAATCGACAAATCTTGATTTATTTGTATCCAACAAGAATCTCCTTCTGTTGGCACAAACTGGATTTCGGCAGATGTTCGGCTGTGTGTATTTGAACTGCTGTTCTACATCCTTGATCACTGTCTGACAGTCCAAACACAGGAATGTTCCACTCACAAGCTCTGGGTGAACGGGATGAGTCCGTACCACCTGCCCACTGATGCGAGTGAGCAAACCAATTCTGGATGAGGTGAGTTCTCGAATTCTGTTTAAAGACAGATAATAAATATTCATTTCCAACCTAAGAAATGTTTCCATTTTAATGAGAGGGTATTCAAAGATAAATTTATGTTAAAACAAACAAAAACAACAAAAAACAAGAAGGAATTCTTTGGACTCTTCTCCAAAAATGACTTAGTCAATGTTCCCATCCCTAAATTAGACAGTATATGCATTCACAGCAAAAAACATTAATATGAAAACTAAATAAAGACACCAAAGAGGGGCGCCTGGGTGGCTCAGTGGATTAAGCCGCTGCCTTCGGCTCAGGTCATGATCTCAGGGTCCTGAGATCGAGTCCCGCATCGGGCTCTCTGCTCCGCGGGAGCCTGCTTCCTCCTCTCTCTCTGCCTGCCTCTCTGCCTACTTGTGATCTCTCTCTCTGTCAAATAAATAAATAAAATCTTTAAAAAAAAAAAAAAAAAAGACACCAAAGAAATGAAATTACAGGGGCGCCTGGGTGGCTCAGTGGGTTAAGCCTCTGCCTTGGGCTCAGGTCATGATCCCAGGGTCCTGGGATCGAGCCCCGCATCGGGCTCTCTGTTCAGCAGGGAGCCTGCTTCCTCCTCTCTCTGCCTGCCTCTCTGCCTACTTGTGATCTCTGTCTGTCAAATAAATTAAAAAAAAAAAAAAAAATGAAATTACAATTATAAAACAGATCATCCCATTTTATTATTTATTTATTTATTTATTTTAGATTTTATTTATTCATTTGACAGAGAGAGAGATCACAAGTAGGCAGAGAGGCAGGCAGAGAGAGAGGAGGAAGCAGGCTCCCTGCAGAGCAGAGAGCCTGATGCAGGGCTCGATCCCAGGACCCTGAGATCATGACCTGAGCCGAAGGCAGCGGCTTAATCCACTGAGCCACCCAGGCGCCCCCCCCATTTTATTTTATATGCAAGTGTTCTCTGCTTACCTACAATTTCTAAATAATCATGCATTAGTTTCACAGTAAAGTTATCATAGGAAAGAAATGGTATACTGAGAAGTTCAGAAACACTTCCTTTTTATCACAAACTCATTTTACATTAGATAACTTGTTAACTTCACAAATAATTTCATTAGTTTAAGTTTTCAAAATATCGCTTCAATTTCTCCCAGCAAATTTATTCTTTAAATAATAACGGCTAATGAGAAAAAATGTTTTAAAATTATGCCATTTAAGCTCTGACAAAAATTTCCAGAGATTCATGTATCTCTGTGACTGTTCTTAGTTTTCCTATTTTCTCACTTGATTGATTTTTCCCCAGATGTCCCGAAAGGTGTCCTGAAATATGATAATCCCAAGAAATGTCTTTATTTTAACTTATTTCCAATTCCATTTCTCTAGAAAAATGTCTTTCTCCAAAACCAAACTTTCTAGATAACTAAGCCTAACTCTTTACACATATAAGACAAAACCTGTGGGAACCTGGGTGGCTCAGTTGATTAAGCGTCTGCCGTCGGCTCAGATTACGAACCTGGGGTCCTGGGATTCCATGGGGCTCCCTGCTCAGCTGGGAGGTGGCTTCTTCCTTTCCCTCTGCCCCACCTCCCTGTTCATGCTCTCTCTTGCTCACTTGCTCTCTCTCAAGTAAATAAATAAAATCTTCAAAAAACAAAACAATCAAGCAAAAGCACCCAACTACTAAACCTCCTGAGTTTTTTAATCATTAAGTGATACCTATACTGTTCAGTGAATTCCTGTTCTTCCAAAGAAGAGTTTCTTACTTGTGTCTTGTAGGTAGGTCTTGGAATGCAACATAAAAGTCCTTGGCAAGAGGAATTTCTTTTCGGTCTTTGACGAAGTTTTTCAAGGCCCGACATAGGTAAGGGTAAACTCTGAAAAGCAAACAAATGAACAAAAAACACATGTCATCTTCAAGAGGCCTACCAAGGTCCAGGTCCCTTTTACCTTTCACGTTTACAAACAGCTGAGACTAAGCAATTTCATCTGGCTACAACCAAGCCTTAAAATTTAACTATGCAGGACACTTCTATTGTCTAGTCTAGGTTTATGAGCCTCTTCCAATCCTCTCCTATCCCACCACAAACATATCTAAGACAAGAAACACAGAAGATAAAATTCTATACCCAAATATCCACTATCTTTAAATTAGCATTTAGCACCGACACCATAGGCCACTCCAAGATGAATCTACCTGAACAATCTAGGTGGCTTACAATCCAGCAAGAAAGTCTCTCATTTGATGCAAGGTCTGGTATGTTTTTCTAGGTATAATTCTTGATGGATAAGAAATGGATGAAGGGAGAAATACTGACATGAAAGGAAACTGGCAGAAAAATACCACTTGATTGACAACGAGCTACCTTTAGGAGACACAACTGCTACACACCCTGTGCATGAGGTATGGGTATAGGTGTTTCTACAACCAGCCTGGATTTCCTAGCTCCCTCTCACTTGTCAATACAACTTTTCCTGCTGTGCATTCTCACAAAACTCAGCTGCTTATCCCTGCAACCATTCCTGATGATCAGATATGACTAGAAACACTGAAACAAGTCATCCATCTCCCAGCCCACCACATAAAGGAGAAGGGCTGTCTCTCATTACTTCTGGGTCTTCATTTTTCTTTCCTAACTGTTTGCAATGTTTATTTTAACCTGGTTTTATTTATACAGATTGTCACATTTATTTAATGCAAATGCTGACACAGATTTGTTTAAAGAGAAGGTTCTTATTCTATACAGCAATTAAAAATAAAATGAAAGCCTAAATTTTCTACTTTCTGTTCAAAAGAAATACCATTCAGCTATTAAAATGTTTTCAAGGGACTTTATATGATATGGAAAATAATGTTATACTATTAAGTGAAAGGGCAGGAGACTATATCTACAGTATAATCTCAATAGTTACATATACCCAGAAATAAAACAAAAAAATGTGCCAAAAGATCCTTGGGAAACTCCGCAGATCCGCGAACGATGGTTATCTATGGATGGTGAGAATATATATGTAATCCTACAATCTGTAGATAAGTATGTATTCCCTCTATTTAACTCTACTTTCTAAACTTCCTACAACATACATATTACTTTCATAATCAGAAAAAAATTAAGCTTTAAGAACAATGTCATTACTTTAAAAAGACACGCCTGATCAAGAATAGGATCCACACACTTTCTCAAACACCTACTCCTGGGGGCAAGGAAAAGAATCAAATGAACACAGTAATAGCACTGAATGTCTGAAAGTAAACGGTCCTCTGAAAACTTGGGAAAACTACATAGAAAGCATAGGTTTTCAACATTCGCATGTGAAAAATATTCAGCTCCACAAAGGTCTAAATTAGTTCAGCTAAAATGACCACTGGCTGTATCAAAGCACCTCTGTGACAGCTGGCTTCTGCCTCACCAATGAACATTTGCAGTCCCAGAAGAGCTGGATTCACAGGCTCCATTTCTATTTAAAGTAAAGAAGATTAATACCCCATACCTATAGAACTCTTCTTGAATGGTGGTAGAAAGTTGTTGGTTAAATTGCTCCAGGTCCACAAAACTCACAATCAATGTGTTCCTCTCAGGACGAATGAGCTCTTCTGCTAACTGCAAGTACTTAATTTCTCCATCACTGTTCTGGAACCTGCAGATACATGCAAGTCAGATTAAATTTAAGAATTAGGAGGTAAAAAGAAGAATCTAAATGTCTGATAATTCGGTGTATTGGTTAAAATTCATCAGCTTTAGGGTCAGACAGGTTCACCTTACTAATTGTGTAACTTGGGGCAAGTTACTTATCCCCCTTTTTTGAGAAAAAAAAAAAAAAATTAGGACATTGCTTTATCTCATAAGATTACTGTGAATTTTAAACAAGAATGCCTATAAAAATGCTTTGCCCAGAACACAGAAAAACTAGGCCTTCAGATTTTAATCTGCACTTCCTAATTTAATATTTTCTAATAAAATATGCTAACTATTCTTTTGTTATATCACATATAATTAAGATTGGAAAATATTAAACCAAGAAATGTAGGTTGAAATCCAAAGATTCTGCTTCTATAGGGAAAACTACAGACTAGTTGTTAATTTAAAAACAGGAATAAAAATAAATACAGAGATGAGGTGCTTCACTGCCCAAGTTCTCAGGAAAACAGAAACATCTATACATACAACATAAAGGATTATCACAAACATTTTTGCTTTTTGTTCTTTTAACATAAAATGCATATTCATTTTGAGGCAAAAGTCAATTCCTTCTTGAAATACAGCATGTTCTGTTAGATACATACTAGACATCTACCTGCAAAGCATTATGCCAGATACTTTAAGCTAAAAATGACAGTGTTGTTCCTGCCCTAGAATTGACTCTCTCACAGGAGACACTCCTATTAAAGAGAGGTAACAAGACAACCTAAAGGTCCACAACAAATGAGTAAAGAAAATGTATACACACACTAAAGACACTGCTCAGCCTTTCAAAGTGTGCTATAAGTGTCAACAAAAATGAGCTCTGAGGACATCACACTAAATGAAATAAGCCAATCACAGAAAGACAAATACTGTATGATCCTACCCATATGAGCTATCTAAAATAGTCAAATTGATAGAGTCAAAGTGGAATGAGGGTGGCTGGCTGGCTGGCTTAGTTGGTAGAGAATGTGACTCATGATCTCAGGGTTAGGAGTTCAAGCCCCAGGCTGGGTGCTGAGCTTACATTAAGTAGATAGATAGCAGAATGGTGGTTGCCAGAGCGGGAAATGGGGAGGTACTAATCAACAGGCATAAGGTTTCAGCCAAATGAGACTGAATAGCCAAGCTTTAAGAGATCTACTGTGTAACACTATACTTACAGTCAATGGTAATATATTAAAATTTGTTAAGAGGATAGATCTCATGTTAATTGTTCCTTCCACAATAAAATCAGGGAAAAAAATGGAGGTACAAGAAATGTGCTGTGGGACTATAAACTAATTCTGCCCAACAAGAACATCTAGAAAGACTTCCAAGAATTTATTTAAAAAAATTTTTTTTAAAAGATTTTATTTATTTATTTGACAGATCACAAGTAGGCAGAGAGGCAGGCAGAGAGACCCATGCGGGGCTCAATTCCAGGACTCTGAGATCATGACCTGAGTGGAAGGCAGAGGCCCCAACCCTCTGAGCCACCCAGGCGCCCCAAGACTTCAAGAATTTTAAAGGTTAACATTGGAATGCAGCCTTGAAAGAGCTTGAGAATTTGAAAGAAAACAAACATTAACTGAGGACCTTTGCAATATGGTGTGGTGGTCAGGTGGGGTTAAGGAAGGGATTTACATTCAAGATGAAGTGACTGACAGGTAGATATAAGTTACTCTACAGAGATAATGGAAAATGGTACTTAGGAGCATAAGGGGAAAACTGACTGGTGCTGACTGAAAGGCTTATAGGGTTTCACAACAGAGTTATGAGTCTTTAGCGGGGCTTTGAAAAATGAGCTGTCAGGCAGAGGTAGGGAATGTAAATTAAATTACTGTTTTAAATACATCAGAATTTCATAAGACAGCAGAATTATTCACAGTAGTAATAGTGTGGAAACAATCCAAAAGTCCATAGATGAATGGACAAAAAGTGGTATGTGCATACAGCGAAATATTCAGCCTTAAGAAGAAACTGACACACACACAAAATTGACACATCCTGTTTACATGGATGAACCTTGAAGATAACATTATGGTGGAATAAGCAGGTCACAAAAGGACAAACACTGACTCAAAGTATATGAGGTTCCTAGAATAGTGACATTCATAGTAAGGAGAAGGGTGGTTCCCAGGTGCTGGGGCTGGGAAGGGGTTGAGGTTATGGTTTAGCGGGTGCAGAGTGTCAGTCTGGGAACACCAAAAAGAGTTCTGGAGATGGATGGTGGTGATAGCTGCTTAATAAAATGCATGTATGTACTTCACGCCACTCAACTCTACACTTAAAAAAGTTAAATGGAACTTTTATGTTATGCATATTTTACAGTTAAAAAAAAGAGAATTTCATAAAACAGTCCAAAGTCCATACTCTTAGGGGAAAAGGTGATACATCTGCACTAAGAAAAGTAACTGGCGGCAGTGGCAAAAAGCCAAGCAGGGGAGGTGATGAGAGGCCAGGAGCTTGGAAGGTTAGAAGGCAACTGACAAAAAAAAAAAAAAAAAAATCTCAAAACAAAACAAAAAGTGTTCGTGGGGAAGCGGACGGCGGAAGGAAAGGGAGGGAGGGAGTGTGCTCACTTTCAAGCAGGTTCGAACTCCCCCTCCCCCCAGCATCTGTTACGTGCAGGGTTCCCTCCAGTAGTTTATCTCCATAGGCTCCAGGGGTTGCCCGGGCCCTCAGCGCCCTCAACACGAAGGGGCCTGGCTGTCTGGTCCAATAAGGACTCTGCAGGGATCCCTTCTCGTTCGTGCTTATCCTCCCCGAGCCTCAGTTTCCGCACCGGTAACCAGGGCCGACGGGACCACCAGCCTTACAGGCGGCGAAGACGGAATGATGGGACCAAAGCGCTGCTTTCAGAGTCTGAAAAATGGCTCCTGGGGAATTTTAGTCTCCCGGGGCAGCCCGGCTAAGCCCCAAGTGGAGCGTGGGGCACTCTGAGAGGCGTGTGGTCCCTTGGGTCCCCAATGCGCTGCTGCTCCACCGCGCCCGGAGCCAGCAGGCCCTGGGCGCCGGGGCGCCGGGGCGCCGGAAGCGGGGAGGGGAAGCTGCGGGAAGTTCCGTGAGGAAGGGGAGCCCGCCGACTTACTCCTCCAAGAAATCCAAGAACAGTTTCTGACACTTCTCGGCCACCTCGTCGCGGACTTCCAGGTGCTGGCTGCCGGCAACCGGCTCCGCTGCCGCCGCAAGGTCCATGGCTGCCGGGTGCAGAGGAGCAGCAGCCCACACGCTCTACAGCCACAAGCCGCTCCACCACATACGCGATCGCTTTGCGCGCGCCGCCGCCGCCGCCGCCCGCCCCCTCGGCCCCACCGGGATGGCCAGAACCAATCGTGGCGCAAGAGCTCGCGGATTTCGCGCCAAACCTGCCCAATGAGTGCGGCTTCTCCCTCAGCCCCGCCCATGGAGCCGGGATTTCGCGCCAAATGCAAAGGCCTAGAGGAAGCGCGCGAGTTTTGCCTTTGCGCTTGCGTAGTGTGGCGGTGTCGTGGGAAGTTTGGTTTCTGGAGCAGGTTAAAAGGTTGCATCTCGGTTCGGGTTGTTTTTCAAATGTTCTTCAAATCATTTCACTGATATTAGCTGACCAGTAGTTTCTCTTCTATGGAAGAGAAATATGAGTAAGATTCAGCCCTGCCTGAGCAGTGTAATTGGAGGAAATAAACTGTAAATCACCCGGTGAAGCGCTGTACCAGAGTCCAAAGAAATGTATACATAGTACCAGGGAGGGGTCGTTGGCAGAGTTTGGTAGTTGATGCTGAGTGGGGAAAATCGGCGAAATGTTTGACATTTTTGATGAATTCCTCTCCTAAACGCAACTGTTGGCTTGCATCCTCCGTCCTCTTGATTTTCTTCACTCCCTGGGAATATTTACCCAACTTCGTTCCACTTGCTTTTTCTCCTGTTTGGCCGTTCTTGGTTATCCTTTGTGGACGCCTCTTCTTCAGTGAGTACCTTACGTGGTCTGGCCCCAGGGCCCTTCTTTCTCCTAAAGAAGGTCTGTTGAGTGACACTCTTCATTCCGGTTGTTGCGGGATCGTTGAACAAGCCAGGTGAGGAAGGAATTTTTGAGAGGTTTTTATCGTGCAATTTAGCAAGTTTATTTAAGTAGCATGGGGGTAGGACCCATAAGCAGAAAGAGCTGCACCTTTGCTGTATGAAATTGGTGGTTATATATTTAGTGTTCAAGGGGGTGGGGACTTGCAGGAAGTATTAGATCACAAATATTTTCTTGGAATTTCTACTCAAAACTACTTTCACAAGAGTTCTCTGGTGCTTATTCAACTTGATACTAATTATTGGCAAGATGTACAGGCAGTTATGAGATCCTTTAAGAATGTAGCAACCAGCATCTATTTGATCCTTATCAGAATTAGGCAGGAGATAAATGGCCCAGGAAATAAATGGTAAACATTTTTCTGCTTTTTTTTTTTTTTAAGATTTTATTTACTTATTTGACATAGAGATCACAAGTAGGCATAGAGGCAGGCAGATAATGAGGAGGGAAGCAGGCTCCCTGTTGAGCAGAAAGCCTGAAGCTGGGCTCTATCCCAGGACCCTGAGACCATGACCTGAGCCTAAGGCAGACGCTTAACCCACTGAGCCACCCAGGCGCCCCCATTTTTCTGCTTCTATCTCTCATCACCATTGCTTCTGGTTGCTGATGACTTCTACCTTGTGTATCATCAACCAGTACTCTTTCTTGGGCCTCCAAGAGATTAAGAGAAGCCTGGACCACTTCCATTTTTTGAGTTTTCATACATGAAAAATTTTTTTCTTAATGCGAAACAGTGTGACAGAAGTTACTGTAATTCCTTTAAAACACCCATGCATGTGCAAATACACTCTTCACAAAAGACAAGGTTTAACAAAAGTGCTCAATGCTGATGTACTGTAGCGTATCTGAGACTATATGTCTTACTTCATTGGAAAGGAATGGGAACACTTGTGGCCCTGTACCCCTCAGCTCTTCACAAGCTCTGGACCACTTGTATGGATTTTAGGAACTTCAAACTCCATGTGCTACAGAACAGCCATAACCCTCATACTAATAAGAATGGATCTAGGAAGGAGATAGCAAGGAGCAGTTTGCCAACCCGATGTGGTCTCTTCCTCTCCAAAGGTCTTATCTTTCTTATTTTTCCTTTTTGCTGTCCTTTTTCTCATCTATCCTCAAGTCGATTTCTCAGAACTTTGTTTCTGACATGAGGTCTCCAAGTGAGGGCTGTGGGGATACTTTCCACAACAAGAGAAGGGTGTGGGTTATGTAATATCTCTCTGCTATGTCCCCAAAAGTCAAATGCCTGTGTGTATGTGAGTGTGTAGGCCTGAGACTGCCATTTCTAGAAAGTCCTGCTTGCAAGGTTGACCTTTTGCTAGCATTTGGGAGCTTGATGGGTAGAAGTTCCCAACACTGATAAGACACTTTCCCTAAATGATAAGGATAGCTCACTGTGCCTAAAATGTTTGTGCGCACAATGTAGTTTATGCTGAATTTGTTCTAGGAGTCTGGAATCTTGATATTGCTATTTAGAGGGTGCCTATGTGACCAGACCCCAGTAAAAACTCTGGGCTTCTCTAATGAGCTTCCCTAGTAGATAGTGTGACATTTGTTGTCAAGTTGGATGCTGGGGTGGAATTAAATGCATTCCATATGACTCCATAGGAAGAGGACTCTGGGATGCTTGTGTTTGGTCTCCTTGGATTGCTCCATTTGCCTTTTCTCTTTGCTGATTTTATTTTCTATACTTTTGCTGTAATAAATGGTAGCTGTGAGTACAATTATATGGTGAGACCTGTGAGCTGTCCTAGGAAATGATCAAAACTGGGGACCCCCAAACTATATATGTATACATATATAAATACACACACACACACACACACACACACACTTTACCCTCTTATAAAGAGAATTTTAAACATACACAAATGTAGACAGAATAGTAAAAGAACTTCCGTTATATAACCCCAATAACCGTCAACATGTGGCCATTCCTGGTCCAACAACACACGTCTCTGCTTTTCCTTCTCCACCATTATTACTGTCTTTTAAAAAATCTATTTTAAAATGGTTTAAGACTTACTAAAAGTTGTGCAAGATAGTATATCGGTTCTCATATATTCTGTGCCTTGTTTTTCCCTATTGGTAACATCTTACTATAATACATTTGTCACAGCTAAAGGATCAACTTTGGTGTAGTACTATTAGCTAAACTTCATACTTTATTTAAATTTTGCTAGTTTCCTCCTAATGTCCTTTTTCTTTTCTGGGATTCCATCCAGGACACCATATTACATCACACTGTCATATCTCCTTGGTCTCCTTGGGTCTGTGACAGTTACTTAGACTTTCCTTGGTTTTGATGACGTTGATAGTTTTGAGGTATACTGCTCAGATATTTTGCAAAAATCCTGCAATTGGGATTTGTCTGATGTTTTTCTCATGATTAAACTGTACTTATGGGTTTTGGAAGGAAGACCACAGAGGTAAAATATAGTTCTTACCACTCCCTTACAAATTTGAAGCAAATCCTAGATATATCATTTTATATGTAAACATTTCAAAATGAATCTCTAGTAGATACAGGGTATTGGAATGTTACTCAGTCATAAAAAAAGAATGAGATCTTGCCATTTGTGACAACATGAATGAACCCAAAGAGTATTTATGCTAGGTGAAATAAGTCAAGCAAAGACATACCATATGGTTTCACTTATATGTGGGATCTAAAAAACAAAACAAATGAACAGAAATGGAATCATAAATACAGAGAACTGATTGGGAAGGGGATGGGGATGGGCGAAATCAGTGAAGGGATCAAGAGGTACAAGCTCCCAGTTATAAATAAATCATGGAATGAAAGTACAGCACAGGGACTATAGTCAGTGGGATTGTAATAACATATGATGACAGATGGTGACTGCGCTTATGGTGAGCACTGAGTAATGTACAGAATTGTTGAGTCACTATGTTGTACACTTGAAACTAATACAACATTGCACATCAACTATATTTCAATAAAAAATGGCTATTTTTCCAGAGATGTATCTTGGGCTGGGAAGGAACCTTCCTTCAAACAGCTGTAGCAGTACAGATTAATGATGCTGATTCTTTTAAATCAAACTGTAATATCTTCCTGGATTACCAACACTTTATGTCACTTTGAATAAAACTAGCAGGCTAAATTTTGATGATTTATTTTACCTGGTGTGCAATATTCTATAAGATACTTATCAAACATACTATGAGGTATTTTCTTCCAAATACAGTCAATCCCCACCTTGTAAAATGTTTAACATATCGTACCTCTTATTAACAAGATAAAATTTTATGCTAGCTACTGACCAAATTAGTTTTTAGCAGTACTTGATGAAATGCCTTTTTAGTCATTTGCTTTTCTCCTTAGTTATCTACATATGAGAAGTTTGATCATTATATGTATCAAAAGTAGTGGTGAGGGCAGTGGGAATGATGGCAGTGTTTACCTATTTTTATATGATACTTATTTCATTTTTCCCAAAAGCTAAATATTAGAATTATACACACATACATTTACTGAAAAAATATTTAAAAATTTCATCATACTTCTCATTTCACAATTTATTTAAACCATACCTTACATTATATTATTATAAATTAAAATAATGAGAAACTGTATTTAAAAATACTCGGTTTTATAGCTATTATAAAATGGATACATTAATCACATTGTATCTATGTTATTTCATTTTATAAAGATTTTATTTATTTATTTGACAGAGACAAAGATCACAAGTAGGCAGATAGGCAAGCAGAGAGAGAGGGGGAAGCAGGCTCCCTGCTGAGCAGAGCCGGATGCAGGGCTCGATTCCAGGACCCTGCGATCATGACCTGAGCCAAAGGCAGAGGATTAACCCACTGAGCCACCCAGGCGCCCTATGTATCTGTGTTATTTTGACATTAATTTGACTGCTTTTAATCATCGCCTTTACAAATTGTGTTCCATACTTTGTCTCCTAGTGGTTATTAGGCTATTTCTTTTGTTTTTTTAAAAAGATTTTATTTATTTGAGTGAGAGAGAGATAGTGATTGAGCATGCAAGAGAGAGCTCAAATGGGAGGAGGGCAGAGGGAGAGGGACAAGCAGGCTCCCTACTGAGCTGGGAGCCTGACACAGGGCTAGATCCCAGAACCCTGGGATCATGACCTGAGCCAAAGTCAGATGCTTAACTAACTGAGACAAACAGACACTTCTAGACTATTTTTTGAAACAAGTATTAACACATGTGTTTGAATTGAAAAACAAAGTTGGGTTCTGACAAACAGTAAGTATGATTAAGCTGATTTAGAATGAGGATGAGCTTTGCTTAGTGGGTTAAATGGTGGGCATTTTCCAGAAATGTGTTTTGAAAAGATTGTAAAATGAAAACACTTTGTTAAAAAAATGTATAAATAAAGATGTGTTGAAGCTAACATTTTTTTTTTCTTCTCATTTTAGAAAGAGAGAGATTTGGGCACCAGAAATAGACTGAGAAACCCTCAGAAGAGATGATGGAGAAACTTTGGAAGTAGATGTAGTCACCCAGGGATCATCTGATGAAAGAGAAAAGACACATCCAAGCATGAAACCTGAAGACCAGCAGTGAAGGAGAGGCTGAGGAGGAAATGCCATGGGGGAGACTAAGAAAGAATAGCCAGAGAAATAGGAGGAGAATCTCAAAAGCCAAAAGAGGAGATTCCAGAAGCAATCCTTGTCGACAGACAATGCTGCGGAGCAGTCCCAGCTGGTAGCAACTGAACATGGTGAAAGGAGTTTCAGGGACATGAAAGGGATGGAAGTCAGATTGCAGGTGGGGAGGGGCAAAGGGAGGCCTGGAAGCAGACTGACCGGCAGCCGTGTTTATCAAGTGCAATGACAGAGGGACCTGCTCTGACCTGGGTTGAGAGACCCTTGCCCCAAGTTTGGTACTATTGAAACCATCAGCTGTTGGAGCACGAGTGCAGGGAGAGAGAGCCAGCCAAGTCAGCAGTTGAGCCTTCCCCCAGCAGCCCAGGAGAAGAGGGGAGACTATGTGGCCCCAACTTTTGTGATGAGATGTGTGTCATGCTTTAGGAAGGCTTCCTGCTACTCCCTCTTCTGCTCTGATGGCCAAGGTCACCAACTGTGGTAGGCAAGGCCTGGGCGCTGCTGGAATCGAGTCTGACTTCAGCCTTTCACCAAGAAGAAAGGATAACTTTGTTCCAGAATGCACAGACCCACCGGATGGCCTAGCATCTTCCCTGCATATAGCCCAAGGATGTCTCTCCAAGGATCTTGGCCTTAACTAAGCCTACTTCTCCTCCCCAAAGGCATACATGAGGGAGGTATTTGCTCTACACGGATATGGGTGGTGAAGGAGTACTCATTTAGAACTTTGGACCGGAATCCATTTGTATCAGGAAGGACATTTTGTATATTGAGTAAATGGTATAGCTTAAAAGTTAAGCATATGTGCTCTGGATTGAACTCCTGACTCCACTACTTAAGTGATCCTGGGTAAGTTACTTAATATCTCTGTGCAAGGGGCGCCTGAGTGGCTCAGTGGGTTAAAGCCTCTGCCTTCAGCTCAGGTCATGATCCCAGAGTCCTGGGATCAAGCCCTGCATCGGGCTCTCTGCTCAGCGGGGAGCCTGCTTCCTCCTCTCTCTCTCTGCCTGCCTCTCTGCCTACTTGAAATCTCTGTCTGTCAAAAAAATAAATAAAATATTAAAAAAAAAAAACTCTGTGCAAGAGGGTTTTATCTGTGGGATAATAATAGTACCTGCTAACCAGGCCGTTGTGTAAAAATTAAGGGAGAGAATATGTGTAAAGTGCTTCATAATATGTGTGAATATGCCTGGCACAGATATACTCATATTCTATTACTTAACCCCATTCAGGATTGATTAATTAAAGTATATTTATATACTATAAATCATGGTTTACTATATGTATGATGTGTGTGTATGTGTGTATGTGGAACCTTGTTTTGAGTGCGCTTATGCGTGCTCAGCCTAAGAGAACCACTGCAGCCCTCTGTACCAGGAAAGGCTCATTAGCCCACCACACTGCAAAACCGCACACCGCCATCTGCTGACGTGGGTATATTCTGCACCTCAGCTGTATTTAGGACGAGCAGTTGGAGGCTGGTGGAAGACGATGTTAGTAAGGGCATCATAAACATCACTGCCACCTGGGAGCAGAGGCCAAGAATGTGTATGACGTATGCCTGGGAGAAACAATTGGAGTTTTGAAGAGGCCAAGATCAAATGCCAGTATTCCAGGAGTGAGTACCTCTGATGAGACTGTGCTTTGAGGACCCATGTGGGACCAATCTGGGGGGCACTCCCATTTGTAGGGATCCATAGTCCCCTTATCAACATGAGATATGCACTCATAACTATTAGACCTGTGTCCTTACTGTCCCACCTGCTGTGTGAAGCTTTCTGACCTCCCCGCCTGTGATTCTCCCTCTTTTCTCTGAACTCTGCAAACATTACATCATCCAGTTGGCACAAGCAGTTTTCTGCCTTGATCTGGTTGGTTTTCTTTTCAGGTTTTTGGCTTGATGCCAGACATTTTCTTTGAGTGATTAAAAACTGGGAACTTGGAAGACTTAAAACCATTTAAGAAACGAAAGAGCACATTTTCTTACATTTCTTTGATGTGCATAATGGAAAATTTTCAAATATATAAAAAGAGCAGAAAGAATAGAATTATGCGCCCCTATGTTTCCATCATCTAGTCCAAACTTGTTGGATCTATAAGCCCGCCATCTCCTGATGCCAAATTATTTGGGAACAAATTTCTGACATATAATTTCTTTTGTAAATATTCTTGTATGTAATGTATCTTTAAAAGATGAGCATTCTGGGGGCGCCTGGGTGGCTCAGTGGGTTAAGCCTCTGCCTTTGGCCCAGGTCATGATCTCAGGGTCCTGGGATCGAGCTCTCTGCTCAGCGGGGAGCCCGCTTCCCCCCCCCCTCTGCCTGCCTCTCTGCCTACTTGTGATCTCTCTCTCTCTGTCAAATAAATAAATAAAATCTTAAAAAAAAAAGACGAGCATTCTTTAAAAATACGTGTGTGTGTGTGTGTGTATGAATATATAGTATGTATATATGTATGTATGTGTTTGTGTGTGTGTTTATATAAAACACACCTCTATCACTATATCAGATGCTTTTATGCATCAGGTCAGATCTTCCCACGCTCACCTGTTTCTCCTTCCAGTTCCTCGTGGGCTTTGAGCCACTTGAGTGCATCTCCTGCCCTCTGTGCCTGTCAGGTGTCCCTGTTGTCAGCAGTGAGGAACTGGCTCATGCCTCTCAGAACTACCGTGGAGGAGAAATGAAGTGAAGGTCCTAAGAGAATCTTTAATCAATGGAAGGAGAGTCAGTGGTTAAGTTTTTTAACTTATTTAACTTTTAACTTTTAACCAATTTAACTTTTTAAAATTTATTTAATTTTATTTAACTTTTAACCAATCCCCTACCAATGGCTATTAGATTAGGTTAGGTTTTACCCCTCTTTTCCTTCTTGTGTTCTCCACCAGAAGCAACAGTGCATTAAACATCTTTGTATGTGCGTGTATTTCTCGATGATAAATTCTTGGAAGGGCCAGCCCTAGGTGAAAGGGAATGGACATTCTACATTTTCATAAACTGCCAAGTTAATTTTCAATAAAGTTGTACCAATGTATTTTCTTACCAATGCACAGGGCATTTTCATTTTTTTAAAAAAGATTCTTTGAGAGAGTGTGTACACAAGTAGGGGGAGGGGCAGAGGGAAAGGGAGAGAGAGAATCTCAAGCAGATTCCCCGCTGAGTGGGGAACTCATGCTTCATGAGATCACCACCTAAGCCAAAATCATGTGTTGGATGCTTAACTGACTGAACCGTCCTTGTGCCCAAAGAGCATTTTCGTTTTAAGTGAAATAAGAACCTTCAGGTCAATGGGTTCAGTTCTGACCGTAGAATTACAGGTTGTAGTCTTTTGATGGAGAAGGATAATTTGGACAATAAAAGCTACCTCTTGTCCCTAAAATTTCAGCAATCCTCTTACTTTGTTCCACTCATTCAATCATGCAACAAATATTTAGTGAGTACCATCTATGCGTTAGTACTGAGAGAAAATATACCTTCTATGCGTTAGTACTAAGATACTATAGTGAGCAGACAGAAGTCCCTGCAGGTCATGGAATTTACATTCTAGGGAGCCAGGCACACTGGAGCATACTGAAGACTTTGATATAATTTATTCCTTTTGCTACTAAGCCTCAAACAGTTAAACAGTTTCTGTTACAGGTTGGGGCCCAATAATTACCCAGTGTTTCACAAGATAAAACCCATCTCTTTGGCTTGAAACTGAAAAAGGAAATTTCACACCCCATTCTTCAAAGACAGAGAGATTCATACGCTTTGTGCGCAGCTGTGGCAGGCTGTGCCAGCATCATGGGTTAATCGTCCATCTTTTATTAGTCCCAGGAGGCTCAACCTGGGCGTAGTGACTGCTGGTTGACAGGCAGCTCAGAAAAAGATGCACTTACAAGCGGTTCAGATGGAACCAAATGAAACATTTTTTTGATCTGAGCTGCAAGCCTGACAAGTTATTCCGAAGTAACTAAACGAAACAAAACACAAACACAAAACCAAAAAAGAGCCCATGCTCCTTTTAGCAGTTAATAGAGAGGATTGTGTGCCCATAGCAGGTTTTTAGAAAGCAGTTGGTTGCACAGCATGTGGGAGGCAACAGGATGAAGAGTCTGATTCCCAGCATGACTTCAACGGAAATATCCAAGGGTGTGGTCTCTATGGGTTTTGTGTTGTATTTTAATTAACAGGAACAAATGGCTCTAGTGCTTTGTGCTGCTAGTTCCTCCTGTGCTACCGCTCAGTGCACTCCTCTTCACTCATAAGAGTGTTGAAGTATCTTGGAGTGGGCAGCTGTTTTTGTAGACAGGGCCTTGGAGGGGCACCCGGGTGGCTCAGTTATTTAAGTGTCTACCTTCAGCTTGGGTTGTGATCCCAGGATCCCAGGGTTGAGCCCTGAGGAGGGATCCCTGCTCAGTAGGGACCTGTTTCTCCCTCTGCCTCTGTCCTTCCCTACCACCCTGCTCGTTCTCTCTCTCTCTCCCAAATAAATAAAATCTTAAAAAAAAAAAAAGGTAGGGACTTAGAAACTTACCTAAAGATGGAGGCAGGATACAAATGCAAATTGCAGAAATATGCCAGTATACCATAATATGTAAAGTATAAATTGATACAAAAGAGGAAAGTAGAAGTGGGAGATTCTTATTAGTGTTGTTAGGTCTCTAATCAAAGGATTGAGACAGATACAAAGCGAAGGTCAAGCAAAGCTTTATTTCGTGCCAAGCATCGAGAATCAAACCAACTGTTTGGGGCCGCCTCTTACAGAGAGGGCGACCACCCCCAGCCTCACAGACTAACTTTTATAGAGCAAAGGCCATGTGGTTGGGCCTGGCCACACACAGGTGGCCAATGAGATTGTAACACACAGAGAAAGCTGCACAGTCATGCTAGGTCACACACGGGTGGCCAATTGAACTACAATTCACCCCATAGTAGACATTTGAACTAGCCTATCACCTTGGTCAGAACTGGCATCCAAAAGGCGGGGCCCACACTCCTTAGTAGCTAGGCAGACAGTGTGGGCACTTTACTGATTGGTTGTCTCCACCTGACCCGACTCATCCCTGCATTCGGGATGTTATCTCCACCTGACCTGACCCGCCCTTGTATTTGGGCTTTGTTACCTGGGACTGGTTTCCCGGACTTGCTTTTAAATAAGTTCCCCTTAGGGGGGTGTTCAATTTAAGTTTTACTGCATAAACAACAAAATGGCTATTCAACAGAGGTGCGGCCGCTCTGGCTAAATAGGCCCTTACATTGTGTTTTCCATAAAATTAGATAATCATTGATTCCTTATTTTATAGTAAATTATAATTTTAACAACAGCAGGTAATACACATTCACAGAAGAAGAGCAGAAACACAGATAAACAAAAAGATTAAAAAAAATTATCTCAAGTTGTATCACACAGAAATATTACTTGTTAACATTTTGGTGATGTACCTCACTCCATGTGAAACTCACTATTACCTAAGCTGTTTTTTTTTTTCCCCTTTTACGATTCAACAGTATATAATGAACATCTTTTCAGTTGGTAAATATATTTCATATTATTTTAATGGCTGTCTAGAGTCCATCTGTGCAGTGTATTTTTACAAATTTAATTTAAATCTTTATTTTTTGAAAGATTTTATTTATTTATTTGAGAGAGAGAGCATGAGCAGGGCGAAGGGGGTAGAGTGAGAGGGAGAGGCAGACTCCCCACTGAGTAGGGAGCCCAACATGGGGCTTGATCCCAGGACCCTGGGATCATGACGTGAGCTGAAGGCAGACACTTATTCGACTGAGCCACCCAGGTGCCCCAATTTAAATCTTCAGATAATTTTTTGATGAGGAATTAATGAGTCAAAGGAGGAAAGATTTTAATACTCTTGATATATGTTACTATATTGACCTCTAGAAAACTTGTATACTCTGTACAGCATTATAGTCATACCACTGCAATTTTGTTCTTCCTTGCCAATTTAAGATGGAAAAATGAGACCGCATTTAGTTTTTACACATATTCTAAAGCTTTTATTCTTATTTATTTATTTTTATTTGACAGAGTGAGACATAGTGAGAGAGGGAACACAAGTAGGGGGAGTGGGAGAGGGAGAAGCAGGCTTCCCGCTCAGCAGGGAGCCCAAAGTGGGGCTCAATCCCAGGACCCTGGGATCATGACCTGAGCTGAAGGCAGACGCTTAACGACTGAGCCACCCAGATGCCTCGGTTTTACATACATTCTAATCATTTCCTAAGGCACCTTACCAGCTTTCAATAAACACAGTTCAGTGTATTGCACTAAGCGCAGATCTCTTTGTTGCACCATGGCTTATACAAGGGTGCTCTCTCCTGCTGCATTCTATGGGTGCTGGCCTGTGATTGCTTGTCCCTCATTGTGTGACTCCTCAGAAAGGGACTCTGAGACAGGGATTGTGTGCAGGAGACTTGGGGGTGTGCGCTCAGGATCAAGACCTAGTGGAGACAAAGAAAGCACAACGGGGTAGTAGGAGAATTTGAACGTGATGTGGTTGCAACCAAGACCTCAGCCTGTCCCACAAGGAGCTCTGGAGGTCAGGGAGCTCCTCACAGAGGTCCCAGATCAAGCCAAAGGAACGGGGCTTTAGACTCCAACATCAACCAGTCATTGCATGCAAGTTTCCTCTGTGGAGAAGATGTAACTTGAGGTGAAGCAGCTTCTTTGGGTCAAGGTCAATTCCCAGAAAGGGATCTGGCTGGGAGCCTTCAACAGTCAACACTACCAGCAGCTGTGGGGGATGAGGTCCTAGAGTGGGTATCTGGATGATGTATAATAAAGTGCACTAACACCGACCCTTGCACCTCTAACCACTTGCTTTATATAGTAACAGCATTGAACCCAGGAACAGCCCTTCCAGGATCCTGGTTGGCTCTTTTCCTGGCAACCTACAAGAGGAAGGTTTGTAGGATGAACTGCAATTCTTGCAGCTACAACTGATCTTGAAGCTACAACTGATACTCATCAGGACTCCCACCACAGCAAGAGTCTCCTCATTCTCAGAAACCATCACTGTTTACGGGGTGTGGTTCACTGGGCGTGACACAGACCCTTATTCCAAAGGGTCTTCTTGGTCACCACCATACCCTTCTCAGGCCATGGCTGAATCTGGTGAGTGGTCATATGAAGAGAAGCCCCAATGGATCCCTCCCCCCAGTGCGTAACAGCTATAGCCAATGAGGTCAGTTAAACCTGCCATATTGTAACTATCCCTCACCTCCTAGCTGTTGGCATTAGGAGCCTAAAATGGCAGAGCAGCAGCCGTGGTTTCATGTTTATGGGGCTCTACTGTGTCTCTTGTTGAAAGTGTTACACTCCTGAAGCCAGGACCTCTGGATCCAGGGTCTCAAGCTGTGGAGAATGGAGCACAAATTTTCCAAGGGGATCGCTGGAAGAGATGGTGAGCAGGGACACTCCTTTCAACTCTTATATCCTGGACCCTTGTATTCCACCTGATGGGCACTGTGCATCTTAAGGTGGTTGTTGACTCATGGCATATACGTACCATGTCCTGGAGGTGGTGCCCCCTCTGCACAGTATCGCCATACTGGCATATTGGTCAAGCCTTCAGAAGGCCCCCTCTATCATTCTAGAAGGCTTCAAGCTTCTGGGTGGTGCAGAGTGTAATAGAAACAGTGTTGGAAACTCGAGTTGAGAAAGAGCTGAGCTGCCAAATGTCTGAATAGTTGATTCAAGCAAGAAGCCTAAAATGAATGACTTAAATCCTTACCACAGAGGTATTAAGCAAGATGCTAAAAGTGGAGAAAGCAAAGATTTCTCTGTTGCACTTTCCCCCACGGACTAATGGGTGCTGTAGGGTCAGGTGGATCAGTGCAGTTGCGGGGTTCGTCTCATTATTAAGGTAGCTTTGAACAAAAGGCAATGGTGGGGCGCCTGGGTGGTTAAGCATCTGCCTTCTGCTCAGGTCATGATCCCAGGGTCCTGGGATCGAGTCCCACATTGGGCTTCCTGCACTATGGGCAGCCTGTTTCTCCGTCTTCATCTGCCCACCACTCCCCCTGCTTGTTCTCTTTGTCTCTCTCTCTGTGTCAAATAAATAAAGAAATAAATAACCTAAAAAAAAAAAAAAAAAGGCAATGGTAAGGGTGCCCGGGTGGCTCAGTTGATTGGGCAACTGATTCTGGATTTCAGCTCAGGTCATGATTTCAGGGTCCTGGGATCCAGACCCCAGTTGGGCTTTGTACTAGGTGGGAAGTTTGCCTGAGGATTCTCTCTCTTCTACTCCCTTTGCCTCTCCCCTCACTCATGAGCTCTCTTGCTCACTCTCTCATTCAAATAAATAAATCTTTTAAAAAGCTATGGTAGTTTTATGGACATTGAGGTGGAAGGTAGAATGAGGGGGAGAATACTGAGTTGGTGTAGGAAAAAGTGTCTTCAAGGTTTTCCCCTTCTCTCTTCCATTTTATTTTTCTCCCCCAATTTTTATTTACATTCTAGTTAGTTAACGTATGGTGCAATATTGGCTTTGGGAGTAGAATTCAGTGGTTCATTAATTACATACAACACCCTGTGTTCATCATAGCAAGTACCCTCCTTAATACCCATTACCTATCACCCATCACTCATCTAACCCATCCCCACCTACTCCCTCCATCATCCCTCAGTTTGTTCTCTATTGTTGAGTCTATTATTGTTTGGTTTGTTTCCCCCCTCCATTCTCTCCAATATGTTTACCTGTTTTGTTTCTTAAATTCCACATATGACTGATGGTATCTGTCTTTTCTGACTTCTTTCTCTTAACATAATACACACTAGCTCCATCCTCGTCATTGAAAATGGCAAGATTTCATTCTTTTTGAAAGTTGAGTAATATTCTGCTGTATCTATATACCACATCTTCTTTATCTGGTTATCAGTAAACATTTGGGATCTTAGTAGTTTGGCTATTGTTGATAATGCTGCCATAAATATTGGGGTGCATGTACCCTTTGAATCTGTATTTTTGTGTTTGTTGGGTAAATACTTAGTGGTGCAGTTGTTGGGCCCTAGAGTCGTTCTATTTTTACCTTTTTAAAGGTATTTTTTTAAAAGATTTTATTTATTTATTTGTCAGAGAGAGAGAGAGAGTGAGCACAGGCAGACAGAGTGGCAGGCAGAGACAGAGAGAGAAGCAGGCTCCCTGCCGAGCATAGAGCCCGATGTGGGACTTGATCCCAGGACGCCGGGATCATGACCTGAGCCGAAGGCAGGCGCTTAACCAACTGAGCCCCATACTGTTTTCCAGAGTGGCTGCATCAGTTTGCTTTCCCATCAGCAGTGCAAGAGGATTCCCCTTTCTTTGCATCCTTGCCAAAACCCATTGTTCCCTATGGTTTAATTTGAGCTATTCTGACAAGTGTGAGGTGGTTACTCATTTATTTTGAGTATACTTCCCTAATGATTTTGATTTATACTTCCCTAATGATGAATGGTGTTGAGCATCTTTTCATGTGTCTGTTAGCTATCTGGAAGTCTTCTTTGCAAAAGTGTCTATTCATGGTTTTTGCCCATTTCTCAAGTGGATTATTTGGTTTTTTTGGGTGCTGAATCTGGTAAGTTCTGTATATATTTTGGATACTAACCCTTTATTGGATATGTCGCTTGCAAATATCTTTTCCCATTCTAGAGGCTGCCTTTTAATTTTGTTGATTGTTTCCTTGATGGGTTGTTGATGAAGCCCCAACAGTTCATTTTTTTGTTTCCATTGCCTCCAGAGTAGTAAGAAGTTGCTAAGGCTGAGGCTGCCTGTGTTCTCTAGGGTTTTGATGGTTTCCTGTCTTACATTTACATCTTTTATCCATTTTGAATTTATTTTTGTGTATGGTATAAGAAAGTGGTCCAGTGGGGCGCCTGGGTGGCTCAGTGGATTAAGCCACTGCCTTCGGCTCAGGTCATGATCTCAGGGTCCTGGTATCGAGCCCCGCATCAGGCTCTCTGCTCCGCAGGGAGCCTGCTTCCTCCTCTCTCTCTGCCTGCTTCTCTGCCTACTTGTGATCTCTGCCTGTCAAATAAATAAATAAAATCTTAAAAAAAAAAAAGAAAGTGGTCCAGTTTCATTCTTCTGTAGGTTGCTGTCCAGTTTTCCCAACACCATTTGTTGAAGAGACTGTCTTTTTTCTTTTTTCTAAAAGATTTTATTTATTTATTTGACAGGGAGAGAGAGAGAGAGAGAGAGACCACAAGTGGGGGGGGGGCAGCAGGCAGAGGGAGAGGGAGAAGCAGGCTCCCCACCAAGCAGGGAACCCCAAGTGGGTCTCAACCCCAAGACCCTGGGATCATGACCTGAGCCAAAGGCAGCTGCTTAACTGACAGAGACATCCAGGTGCCCTGAGACTGTCTTTTTGCCATGAGATATTCCTTCCTGCTTTGTTGAGGATTAATTGACCATAGAGTTGTGGGTCCATTTCTGGGTTCTCTGTTCTGTTCCATTGATCTATGTGTCTGTTTTTGTGTCAGTACTATTCTGTTTTGATGACTACAGTTTTGAAATATAGCTTGAAGTCTGGAATTGTGATGCCTCCAGATTTGCTTTTCTTTTTCAAGATTGCTTTGGCTATTCGGGGTCTTTTGTGGTTCCATACAAATTTTAGGAGTCTTCCATACAAATTTCTAGCACTGTGAAAAATGCTGGTGGTATTTGATAGGGATTGTGTTAAATGTATAGGTTGCTTTAGGTACTATAGACATTTTAACGATGTTTGCTCTTCCAGTCCATGAGCATGGAATGTTTTCTCACTTTGTGTCCTCTTCAATTTCTTTCATAAGTGTTTTGTAGTTTTCAGTGTACAGATCTTTCACCTCTTTGGTTTGGTTTATTCCTAGGTATTTTACTGTTTTGGGCACAAATGTAAATGGCATCAATTTCTTGATTTCTTTCTCTGCTGCTTTGTCACTGGTATATAGAAATGCAATAGATTTCTGTGTGTTGATTTTATATCCAGGGACTGCTGAATTTATGTATTAGTTCTATCAATTTTTTTGGTGGAGTCCTTTGGGTTTTCTATATAGAGTATCATGTTGTCAGCAAACAGTGAAAGTTTGACTTCTTCTTTGCTGATTTGGATGCCTTTTCTTTTTGTTGTCTGACTGCTGAGGCTAAGACTTCCAGTACTATGTTAAATGGTAATGATGAGAGTGGACATCCCTGTCTTGTTCCTGACCATAGAGGAAAAGCTCTCAGTTTTTCCCCATTGAGGATTGTAGTAACATTTATGACATTGAAGTATGTTCCACCTATACCTACTTTGCTGAGGGTTTTTGTCAAGAATGGTTGCTTTTGGTTAAATGCTTTTTCTACATCTATTGAGAAGATCATATTGTTTTTATCCTTTCTTTCATTAACATTGTGTATCATGTTGATGGATTGAATATTGAACCACCTCTGCAGCCCAGGAATAAATCCCACTTGATCATGGTAATTCTTTTTTTTTTTTTTTAAGATTTTGTTTATTTATTTGATACAGAAAGAGCACAAGCAAGGGGAGTGGGAGGCAGAGGGAAAGGGAGAAGCATGCCCCCACTGCTGAACAGGGAGCCCAAGGTGGAGCTTGATCCCAGGACCCAGGTATCATGACCTGAGCTGAAGGCAGATGCTTAACCAACTGGTTAAGCCACCCAGGTGCCCCTTCTTCCTCTTCTTCTTCTTCTTCTTCTTCTTCTTCTTCTTCTTCTTCTTCTTCTTCTTCTTCTTCTTCTTCTTCTTCTTCTTCTTCTTCTGCTGCTGCTGCTGCTGCTTCTGCTGCTTCTTCTTCTGCTTCTTTTTCTGCTTCTGCTTCTGCTTCTTCTGCTGCTTCTGCTTCTTCTTCTTGTTCTTCTTGTTCTTCTTCTTCTTGTTCTTCTTCTTCTTCTTCTTCTTCTTCTTCTTCTTCTTCTTCTTCTTCTTCTTCTTCTTCTTCTTCTTCTTCTTCTTCTTCTTCTGCTGCTGCTGCTGCTGCTGCTGCTGCTGCTGCTGCTGTTGCTTCTGCTTCTTCTTCTGCTTCTGCTTCTTCTTCTGCTTCTGCTTCTGCTTCTCCTTCTCCTCCTTCTCCTTCTCCTTCTTCTTTTAAAGATTTTATTGATTTACTCATTTTAGTGAGGGAGGGAGAGAGAAAATCTCAAACAGAGAGAGAGAGAGAGAGAGAGAGAGAACAAGTTCACCAATGTGAGGGGCAGAAGGAGAAGGAGAGATAGAATCTCAAGAAGACTCCATACAGAGCTCAGAACAGGGGGCTGGATGCCATAACTCCAAGACCATGATGTGAGCCAAAATCAGGAGTTGGATGCTCAAGTAACTGAGTCCCCAGGCGCCCTGGTGAACAATTCTTTCCATGTACTACTGGAGTTGATTTGCTAAAAGCTTGTTGAGAATTTTTGCATTCATGTTCATCAGGGATGTTGGCTTATAATTCTCCTTTTTAGTGGGGTCTTTGGTTTTAGAATCAGGGTAATGCTGGTCTCATAAAAGGAGTTTGGTAGTTTTCCTTCCATTTCTACTTTTTGAAACAATTTGAAAAGGGGCGCCTGGGTGGCTCATTTGGTTAAGCATCTGACTTTGGCTCAGGTCATGATCATAGGGTCCTGGGATTGAGACCAGTTTTGGGCTCCCTGTTCATGAGGTGAGTTTTCAACTCCCTCTCCCTCTGCTCCTGCGCTCTCTTGCTCACTTTCTCTCTCAAGTAAGTAAATAAAATCTTAAAAAAAATTAAAAAGAGGGGCTCCTGGGAGGCTCAGTTGGTTAGGTGTCTGCCTTCAGCTGAGGTCATGATCCCTGAGCCCTGGGATCAAGCCCCACATCGGGCTCTCTGCTCAGCAGGGAGCTTTCTTCTCCCTGTCCCTCTGCCTGTCACTCCCACTGCTTGTGCGCTCTCTCCATCTGTCAAATAAATAAATAAAATCTTAAAAAAAAAAAAAGGAGGGACAATTGGGGAAGAATAGGTATCAACTCTTCTTTAAATGTTTGGTAGAATTCCCCTAAGAAGCTATCTGGATCTGGACTTTTGTTTATTGGGAGATTTTTGATTACTGATTCAATTTCTTGGCCGATTATGGGTCTGTTCAAATTCCTATTTCTTCCATTAAGCTTTAGTAGTTTGTATGTTTCTAGGAATTTGTCTATTTGTTTCAGATTGCCCAGTTTTTTCATATATAATTTCTTATAATATTCTCTTATAATTGTTTGTTCAGTGGTGGTTGTGATCTCTCCTCTTCTATTCATGATTTTATTTATTGGGATCCTTTCTCTTTCCTTTTTGATAAATCTTGCTGGGGGTTTATCAATTTTATTAATTCTTTCAAAGAATCAACTCTTGGTTTTATTTGTTCTATTTCTGTTGTTGTTTCTGAATCATTTATTTCTGTTCTAATCTTTATTATTTTCCTTCTTCTACTGACTTTAGGTTTTATTTGCTGTTAGTTTTCTAGTTCTTTTAGGTGTAGGGTTAGGTTATATATTTGAGACTTTTCTTGCTTCTTGAGGTAGGCCTGTATTGCGATATACTTCCCTCTTAGGACTGCCCTTTCTGCATCCCAAAGGTCTTGGACTCTTGTGTTTTCATTTTCATTTGGTTCCATGGATTTTTAAATTTCTTTTTAATTTTACTGGTTAACCTATTTATTCTTTAGTAGGATGTCCTTTAAACTCCATGTATTTGTGCTCTTACCAAATTTTCTCTTGTGGTTGACTTCAAGTTTCATAGCACTGACGTCTGAAAATATGCATAGTATGATCTCAGTCTTTTTGTACTTGTCAAAGGCTGATTTGTGACCTAGTATGTGATGTGTTCTGGAGAATGTTCTATGTGCACTCAAAGAGAATGTGTATTCTGCTGCTTTAGGATAAAATGTTCTGAATATATCTGTTAAGTCCATCTTGTGCAATGCGTCATTCAAAGCCAATGTTTCCTTGTTGATTTTCTGCTTAGATGATCTGTTCAGTGCTATAAGTGGGTGTTAAAGCCCCCTGCTATTATTGTATTATTATCAATGAGTTTATGTTTATTATTAATTGATTTATATATTTCTATATTTGGTGCTCCCAGATTGGGGGGTATAAATATTTACAATTGTTAGAGCTTCTTGATAGGTAGAAACCCTTAATTACGATATAATGGAACTCATTACAGTCTTTAGTTTAAAATTTAGTTTGTCTGATGTAAGTATGGTTATTCCGGCTTTCTTTTGATATCCACTGCATGATAGATGGTTCTCCACCCCCTCACTTTCCAATCTGCAGCTGTCTTTAGTTCTAAAATAAGTCTCTTATTGGCAGCATGTAGATGGGTCTTTTTTTAAAAAATTCATTCCGACACCCTGTGTCTTTTGATTGGGGCATTTAATACATTTATATACAGAATGATTATTGATGGGTATAAATTTAGTACCATTGTGTTATCTGTAAAGTTGGTGTTTCACTGATGTTCTCTGGTCCTTTCTAGTCTTTGCTGCTTTTGGTCTTTTTCCCCCAAAGAATCCCCTTTAATATTTTCTGCAAGGCTGGTATAGTGGTCATGAACTTTAGTTTTTATTTGTCTGGGAAGCTCCTTATCTTTTCTTTTATTCTGAATGACAGCCTTGCTGGATAAAGTATTCCTGGCTATGTGTTTTTCCCATTCAGCACATTGAGTATATCCTGCCACTTTCTTCTGGACTGCCATGTTTCTGTGGACAGATCTGCTGTGAACCTGATCTATTGTCCCTTGTAGATTAAGGACTTTTCTTCCCTTGCTGCTTTCAGGATTCTTTTCTTGTCTGTGTATTTTGTGAAATTGACTATCATATGTCTTGGTGATGGCTGGGTTTTGTTGAGTTTAGTTTAATTCTCTATATTTCTTGGATTTCAATGTCTGTTTCCTTACCCAGATTAGGGGAGGTTGTAAGCTATAATTTTCTCAGTTAAACTTTCTGCCCCTTTATCTCTTTCTTCATCTTCTGGGACTCTTATGATACAAATGTTATTTCATCTTAAGGAGTTGCTGAGTTCCTTAAGTCTACTTTCATGATCCAATACCTTTCTTTCCTTTTCTCTTCAGCTTCATTATTTTCCATAATTGTATCTTTTAAAAATTATTTTCATTTTTATTTATTTTTAAAAAAATTTTATTTATTTATTTGACAGAGATCACAAGTAGGCAGAGAGGCAGGCAGAAAGAGAAAGAAGGAAGCAGGCTTCCTGCTGAGCAGAGAGCCCGACACGGGGCCTGATTCTGGGAACCTGGGATCATGACCTGAGCCAAAGGCAGAGGCCTCAACCCACTGAGCCACCCAGGTGCCCCTGTATCTTTTTTTTTTTTTTTTAAGATTTTATTTATTTATTTGGGGGAGAGAGAATGAGAGAGAGAGAGAGATCACAAGCAGGGGGAAGGGGTACAGGGAGAAGCAGACTCCCTGCTGAGCAGGGAGCCCAGTGCAGAAGTTGATCCCAGAACCCCGGGATCATGATCTGATCCAAAGCCAGATGCTTAACCAACTGAGCCACCCAGACATAATTGTATCTTCTGTATCACTGATTTATTCTTCTGCTTTGTTCATCTTCATTTTTACGGCATCCATTTGGGTTCGCCTCTCAGTTCTAGCATTTTTAATTCCAGCCTGACTAGATTTTAGTTCTTTTATCTCTGTAGTTAGGGATTCTCTAGTGTCATCTATGCTTTTTTCAAGCCCAGCCAGTATGTTTATAATTGTTGTTTTAAATTCTAGTTCAGACATCTTACTTATATCTGTATTGATTAGATCCCTGATTGTTACTTCTTCCTGTTCTTTCTTTTGGGGGTGAATGCTTCTGTCTTATCATTTTGTCCATTGGAGAAAAGGGGACGCTAGATCCTAGGTGTGTTTTAGTCTGCTTGTTAAAAGAAGCTAGATCCAGAGTGCCCAGCTGGCTTAGTCAGGTGTCTGCCTTTGGCTCAGGTCATGATCCTCGTGTCCTGGGATTGAGCCCCACATTGGGGTCCCTGCTTAGCAGAGAACCCTCTTCTCCCTCTCCCTCTGCTTCTCTAGCTTGTGCTCTCTCTGTCAAATAAATAAATAAAACCTTTTAAAAAATGAAAAGCATCTCTGCCTGCCTCTCTGCCTACTTGTGATCTCTCTGTCAAATGAATAAATAAAATCTTAAAAAAAAAAAATGAAAAGCAGATCCAAAAATAAAAATAAAATAAAATAAAAAATAAAACAGAGGCTAGATCCTATTTCCCCTAGAGCTCAAGCCATGCAGCACTTTATGATCAGTAGACTTGTGCATGCAAGGGGTTTGTGCTGTCTTCCGGGGGAGGAGCCTGTTGTGTTGATTCTCAGGCAAACTTGTGCTAGTGGAGATGAACCTGTAGGGTGCACCCCCCCTCCTCTCTAAGGGGGTCTGAGCAGACCTGTAGAACACTTCTGCCCAAGGCTTCAGATAGATAAAACCTAAGAATGAAAGTTATGAATATAAATATGTAAAGAATATGATCAGCCAAAGGGGTATGAATCCTTCAGAGATTCATCTTCCTTCAGAGATTGTGATGCACTGGCCATGCACCAGTCTGGTGTGGGGAGGGCAACTTTCCCCTATGAGGCAAGCCAGGTAAGGCCTTTGTAATTACCTATGGCCAGGCCTGAAAAATCACGCATAGATTTTTAACCAGGTGCTAGACTCCTCAATCAGTAGACCCCGTGGTATTGTCCCTATTGTTTTGATATAAAGTAGGACTCTTAGTATGGATTGTAGTGTGGGATTCCATGTTGGTAGATCAAAATTTGTAAACTGCTGGATACTGTTACTAGATGAGGCTTTGTGGAAAGGAAAGAAAAACCAATACCTTAAGTATGTGTTGAGTCAAGTCAAGGGTAATTGCTGCCCTTTCTAGGTGGAAGGGTCCTATGTAATCAACTTGCTAATAGGTGAAGGGTTGATTTCCTCAAGAGATGGTGCCATACTGGGGCTCAGTTCTGATTTCTGTCACTAACAGATAGGACATTTGACCCTTCCCCATGAATAAATTCTGAATATCCTAGAGCCCTACAAATTATCCTCAACCTACTCTGTCTGTGGTCTATAAACAACAAAACTGGAAGAGAGCACATCTATTTACAACATGTTTTACTGACTATTTTAAGCCCACTGTTCAGACCATCTGCTCAGAACAAAAGATTCCTATAAAAATATTACTGCTTATTGACAATGGTGCTTGTCAACCAAGAGCTGTGATGAAGATGTGTAATGAGATGAATGTTTTCATGCCTGCTAACACAACATCCATTCCACAGCCCATGGATCAAGGAATAATTTTGACTTTCAAGTCTCATTGTTTAAGAAACATTTTCATAAGGCTGTAGCTGCCATAGATAGTGATTCCCCTGATGGATCTGGGCAAAGACAATTGAAAACCTTCTAAAAAGGAGTCACCATTCCTGATGCCATTAGAACATTCAAGATTCATAGGAAAGTGTCAAAATATCATCACGAACAAGAATTTGGAAGAAGTTTATTCCAAACCTCATGGATGACTTTGAGTTCAAACTTCACTGGAGGAAACAGCAAGAACTAGAATTAGAAATGGAATCTAGGGGTGCCTGGGTGGCTCAGTGGATTAAGCCTCTGCCTTCTGCTCAGGTCATGATCTCAGGGTCCTGGGATCGAGCCCCGCATCGGGCCCTCTGCTCTGCAGGGAGCCTGCTTCCTCCTCTCTCTCTGCCTGCCTCTCTGCCTACTTGTGATCTCTCTCTCTGTCAAATAAATAAATAAAATCTTAAAAAAAAAAAAAGAAATGGAATCTAAAGGTGGCTGAATTGCTGTTCTTCTTCTCCCCCCACCCCCCTTCCAATGTATCAGATAAAACACTGGTTTTATCTGATAAATGGTTCAGCTAGATTAACAGGGTAATCTGATGGGGAAAAAAATTATGTCACCGGCTGCATTATTGCTTCTACCTTATGATAAAAACTTTATGGATGAGGAGTTCCTTCTTATGGAGGAGCAAAGAAAGTGGTTTCTTGAGATGGAATCTATGCCTGCTGAAGATGCTTTGAAGGTTGTTGGAATGACAACAAAGAATTTAAAATATTACATTAATTTAGTTAACTAAAGCGGTGGCACAGTTTGAGAGGATTGTCTCCAATTTTGAAAGAAGTTCAATTGTGGGTAAAATGCTATCAAATAGTGTCATATGCTACAGAGAAATTGTTCACAAAGGAGTCAATTGATGCAGCAAGTTTCATTATGGTTTAATTATAGGAAACTGCGAAAGCACCCCAACCTTTAGTAACAACCACTGTGATAAGAGAGCAGACAGTCAGCAGCTATCAGACAAAACCCTCTACCAGCAAAAAGATTATGACTGGCTGAAGATGGTTAGTATTTTTTTTTTTTAAGATTTTATTTATTTATTTGGCAGACAGAGATCACAAGCAGGCAGAGAGAGAGGAGAAAACAGGCTCCCCATGGAGCAGAAAGCCCGATGTGGGGCTTGATCCCATGACCCTGGGACCATGACCTGAGCTGAAGGCAGAGGCTTAACCCACTGAGCCACCCAGGCGCCCCGATGGTTAGTATTGTTTAGCACCAAAGAACTTTTATTTATTTATTATTTTTTTAAAGAGAGAGAGAGCAAGCGGGGAGGGTCAGAGGGAGAGAGAAACTTTAGCAGACTCCTTGCTGACTTTGGAGTCTGATACAGGACTTGATGTCATAATGCAGACATCATGACCTGAGCTGAAACTGAGTTGGATGTTTAACCAGCTGTGCCACCCAGGGGCCCCAGCAACAATGTACTTTTAAATTAAGGGATGCACTTTTTTTTTTTAAAGATATATTGCACACTTAACAGACTACAATATAGTATAAACATAACTTTTATATACACTGAGAAAACAAAAAAGAAAATCCTCATTTGACTTGCTTTATTGAGATATTCGCTTTATTTTGGTGGTCTGGAACGGATCTGCAGGATCACTAAGGTATGCCTATAGTTAATTTGAAAACTATTTCTGTAAAGATTTAACTAAATTAGAAAAATGGATTAACTATTTCAGAAGCTGAAATAATTTATCAGTGTATGTCATCTACTTATTTTTAAAAGCACATAGGAGGGATAGGGTGGCTAGGTGATGGACATTGGGGAAGGTATATGTTATGGTGAGTGCTGTGAATTAAGACTGATGATTCAGGGCGCCTGGGTGGCTCAGTGGGTTAAGCCACTGCCTTCGGCTCGGGTCATGATCTCAGGGTCCTGCAATCGAGTCCCACATCGGGCTCTCTGCTTGGCAGGGAGCCTGCTTCCTCCTCTCTCTCTGCCTGCCTCTCTGCCTGCTTGTGATCTCTCTCTGTCAAATGAATAAATAAAATCTTAAAAAAAAAAAGACTGATGATTCACAGACCTGTACCCTTGAAACAAGTAATACATTATATGTTAATTAAAAAAAAAAAAAAGCACATTGGGACACCTGGGTGGCTCAGTGGGTTAAGCCTCTGCCTTTGCAGGGGCAGGCCAGGCCAGCTAGATGGAGATGGCCAATCAGTGGGGCATGCATATTACTGAGGTGAGTTGCAATCCCATTGGCCACCTGTGTGTGGGCCGGGCTCAACCACCTCTATAAAGGCTGGTCTGTGAGGCTGCAGGGGGGTGGGTAGCAGGAGGAGTTAAGAGTAGCTGGTAGCAGGAGCTGTTAGAGTAGCCATTAGGAGAGCCACTGGGAGCCGTTAGGGTAGTGGTAGGAGTGGTAGTGTTGGGGTTGTGGAGAGTGACAGCGCCCTTTTTGTCGTCGGGAGCTGCATTGCTGGGAGCCTCGCTGCGCCGCCGGCTTCCGGCGGCGGGAGCAGCCTCGTTAGGAGCCGGTGGCGCAGCCTCATCAGGAGCGGCATTGCTGGGAGCCTCATCTGCAGCGGCGCTGCTGCGAGCGGCCTTGTCACCGGAGCAGCAGCGCTGTCACTAGATGGTCGGGGAGCGGCCTCGTCAGGAGTGGCCTGTGGTACAGTGAGGGTGAGGCAGGGAGCCTCCAGGAGGGACCCCAGGGCAAGGAGGCGGTGCCCCCAGCAAGACTCAGGCACCTACTGGTCAGTTTGATTTCTTTCTTTTTTTTTTTTTTTTTTAAGATTTTATTTATTTATTTGACAGAGAGAGATCACAAGTAGGCAGAGAGGCAGGCAGAGAGAGGAGGGAGCAGGCTCCCTGCCGAGCAGATTCGAGAGCCCGATGCGGCACTCGATCCCAGGACCCTGAGATCATGACCTGAACTGAAGGCAGAGGCCTAAACTGGTCAGTTTGATTTCTAATGCATGGGGCTCGGGCACGTACCGGTCAGTTTCGTTTCTGATGCATGGCGCGAAATAAAGCTTTGCTTGATTTTTCGCTTTGTGTCAGTCTCGTTCCTTTGATCACGGACCCTAACACCTTCAGCTCAGGTCATGATCTCAGGGTCCTAGGATTGAGCCCCGCATTGGGTTCTCTGCTCAGCGGGGAGTCTGCTTTCCCCCCTCTCTCTTTCTCTACCTACTTGTGATCTCTCTCTCTCTGTTAAATAAAATAAATAAAATCTTAAAAAAAAAAGCACATAGGAAAAAGGCATAGGGTTAAAAATGATGTTACTGGGTGTCTCTGGGGAGGGCTCAGCTGTTAAATGTCTGCCTTTGGCTCAGGTCATGATCCCAGCGTCCTGGGATTGAGACTCACATCAGGCTCCCTGCTTGGCGGGGAGCCTGCTTCTTCTTCTCCCTCTGCCTGTTGCTACCCCTACTTGTGCTCTCTGTCAAATAAACAAATAAAACCTTTTTAAAAAATGATGTTACTGTTTATACCCTTTCAGACCTCTCTGAGTGCACACACATAGTTGGATATGGACATATAATTTTCCATAAACAGTGTGACATGGTATCTAGGTTACAGTCCTGATGGGAACCACAGGTATGCTTGAAGACAGTTTTGTCAAATGGTCATGGACAAAGGTTTGGGAAGCTTTAAAGAAAATAGAAAGGGATGGTGATGTACTCTAGAACTAGCAACTATAGGAAGTTATGACCTCTAGACCTAAAAGAGCAAAGAGACAGAGTAGTAACTGGAATCTAAGAACAAGCTGTGGTATAGGGAAGGAGCTGTGACCTTCTGCTCAGCACAGGCTGTGGCCTTCAGGAGAAGAGCAGAAATGGCCGAAATGTGGCTCAACAGAGAAGGAAAATAAATATCCTGACCTTTCTCTTCTTCTCCCATTTGATCTCCTATTGGTGCTTTCCAAAGACTGAATCCAATTAGAAGCCATTGAGAAGGGTACTTGGTTGGTGCACTCTATAGAAGTTGGCCTCCCTCAGCAACCATCAGAGTGGAAAAGGGCAGAGAGTGGGGACAAGGGGGGAGGGGAATAAAGAATGCCCAGCTCACATACAGAACTTTCAATAACAATCACTATAAATATGTGTAGTCCTGGCTTTGCATGGTTCTGATATATACGACTCTCAATTACCACTGTTTTGTTAAATTACACCAGTCTTCTAACAACATGGTTCAAATTCCAGTTATCATGGTATATTAACTCTGAGTAATTGCATAAAATACAACCTTCACTGCTAGCTCTCCAGTCCACAAATCATTCCACAAAGAACAGATGTTCATCATGTTCAGTGATCAGTCATCAGACTTCTTTGTGATTGGTCACTGCACATGTTTTTAGTACATATAGACAGCAAAGTGTGTAGCTGTGGTGCCTCCTTGTCTCCCACTAATGAAGCCACATGACATTTCACAAAAGCAGATAATTGAAAGAGGGACCAGCCAAGAAAGATGAAAGTAAGGCAAAGAGGGACTCCTGGGTGGCTCAATTGATTAAGCATCTGCCTCTGGCTCAGCTCATGATCCCAGGGTCCTGGGATGGAGTCCCACATAGGGCTCCTTGCTCAGCAGGGAGCCTGCTGCTCCCTCTGTCTGCCTCTCCCCCACACAAAGGAAAACAGAACTCCCTAAGTGAAATCATAATAGAAATGTACATGGAGTCATAAGAACAACAGCTGACCATGGTGACACAGCCCTATTTGAGAAACTGCAGATATGCAGCCAGAGGAACTTAGTAAAAATGAACTTATTGACATAAACAAGGAAAGTAGTTGTGGTTGAAAAGATGAAGATATCTCAGAGGAAGGTGACAACAACAAAATGCTTCACCTTCAAGGAACACTTGCGGATATTTCAGGACACTACAAGTACAAAGGATAAAGTGTGGAAGGCTATCTGAACTTAGGAAGTAGTATGGCAGTTCACCAAAGCATTGGGGAGATGGTCACTCCTTACTGAAAGTTACTGAAGTTATATGACTAGAAGAAGAGGAGCACTGTTCAAATTACTCTTGCTAAGTTTTCTTGCAAAGGAATAAAACAACTGAGTTCTCAATATTGTAATGTTTTAAATTAAAACATACTAAATAACATTAGTTTCCTATTTTTTGTTTGACAAATTTGAAAGGTCATAGAATAATCCTAATTTCCCCCTTTTTAAACATTACTTTGCAATTTAGTTTGTATGGTTATTTTTAGGGTCCTATATAACTGTGCAAAGCAAGGACTGCCTGTATTATGTTTTCCAAAGACTGATTAACATTCTATAATACAGACTATAGCATTATTTAATGGAAATTTGGTGTGTTTTTTTTTTTTTTTGCATTTTTTCTACTGGTATAAACAATACTGCAATAAATATCCTTATAATATCTTTTTTTGTGCACCTGTATTCTTAGGAAAAATTCTAACAATAACAGGTCAGAGGCTATGCACCTTCACATTTTAATATGTGCTGCTGAACTGTCTTCCAGACATGTTGGCTGAGTGCCAGTTTACACTTCATCAACAGTGACTCCAAGTTTCCAATTCTCTGTCCATGTCTTACCATTGCCAGTTTGGTATCTTGCTGGTGTTTCAATCTGATTGCCAGAGAAGCTAAAAATCTTGAAGAGATAAGGTTTTAAAAAGTTACTTGGGGGGCGCCTGGGTGGCTCAGTGGGTTAAGCCGCTGCCTTCGGCTCAGGTCATGATCTCAGGGTCCTGGGATCGAGTCCCACGTTGGGCTCTCTGCTCGGCAGGGAGCCTGCTTCCCTCTCTCTCTCTGCCTGCCTCTCTGCCTACTTGTGATCTCTCTCTCTCGCTGTCAAATAAATAAATAAAAAATAAAAATAAAATTTGTTTAAAAAGTTACTTGGAAAAAGAGTTCCCTAAAGATTACTCATGTTGTAAGTAGACAGAACCTTTACTTGCTCTAGGGACATAATGACATCTTGATCTATTAAAAATAAACGCAGCCACCAGTCCACCTCTCTGAGCAGCAATTAAGGGTCTGGTGGTTCATTTTAATTAAGCAAAACAAACAAACAATGATTTGAAGAATGAGTGTACAAAAAGACCAGTAAGACTTTAAAAACTTGTGGGTATCACTCTTAGCCAGATGGCTTGTTTAGATCTCAAGTTCTCTGGGTCACACTTTGGTCTTTCAACTAAATAGATACACACATAGTCAGATTTAAATAAACACAATATACTGCCAGATGTGAAAGTAAAAATAAATTTTTGTATAAAAACATTTTATCCTGGGCTAATTATTGTTTCATCCCTGAACTACCAAAATTAGCCAGTTAATTTGTAAACAGTATCAGGCACAAGCCATGTATTCATCATTTTGCTATGAATATGGGGTTACAAAAAGTTTAAGATGTGGTCCTTGCCCTTAGCATTAACAATACCTGTTCAGAGAATATTTTTATATGCATAGAACTACAAAGGAGCTTTTACCTGTGTCTCTTACTTGGTCTCCACCAAGTGTGCACCTGCAAGGTAGAAATTAACTACTATATAGATGAAGAGATCTGAGACTCAATTACACACCTATTTCCTATCAGGACTGAACTCAAAGTTTTTTAATTTCCCCATTCCTACACCAAATTGTTTAAAAAATCCATTTGGAAAAACAACAGGAATGAAGAGTAACAAGAATTTTAGACAAAAATTAGGTGCAAAACCATGTGGTCTTAATAGCAAAGTGGTATATAGTTTTCTATGGGTTGAATAGCCTGGGGTATAGTCAATTGGATAGATCAATTGGATAGATCAATATCTAGACAATCCTGAGCCATCGTGGGTGTGGGATTCACACATGCCTGGATAGACAATATCTGACTTGTATATGCCTCCGTGGATGGGACTAATTGAAAAGGAAAGGAGGAGTGCCTGGAACGTGGGGCTTCCTTTGAAGTTTCTTGGCTGAAAGCAGCCATTTTCTTACTGCGGCTCAAGGTTCTGATCTAGGGAGTAAATGTTTAAATTTAGAAGAAAAACAGGCACCTGTGGTGGTCACATACTTTACAAACTCCTTGCCTTGCACACACATCGCAAGCACTGCTTGCCCTTATCACACACAGCCTGACAATCATTGTTCTGACCTTTAAAGTAGACTTTCCTTCTTGTTTTGCACTTGCACTTCGTGTATTGATAAGACCCCAGTAAAAGTGGAGGCAAAGCTTGGCTCAAGGCCTTTTGCCACTAAAGCATCTAGACCCCAAACCTCTCCTTTCTTCTGCTAAGGTATCTCGAGTAATCTTTTCATTTGCCATCTCAGGGTTTCCTGTCCAACCCTAACACTTGGGAGCAAAAGAACCCATTCTTCTAAGTGTGCAGGATCTTGGAAGACAGATCCAAGTATGGGAAAGGAAGGGTTGAAGGAGCTTTTCCAGGGTCCCATGAGATAAAAAGAAAATATTTTATGGCTGAGCAAAGGGAAGGAATGACAAATGCAGCTTGTCTGAAGAGTCAGAACATCAAGGAGCAGATGGTGTGGGCTCTGCTGTGCTGGGGAGGTAATGTATCACACAGTTGAACAAAGGGCTACTCGCTGACTAGTGAGTTAACCATAGTCCTTTGTGGTTGGTGTTGACATTTGGAAAAAAGTGGCAAAATAAAAATGTTTGTTTTAAACAGGGTCTATTGGACTTTTGAGAAACTGAAGCCACCAGATAAAAAAATACAACTCAAAATCTAGATTAATCTTCAAATACCAGTAGGGTGAATTAAAACAGAAATTAGGGGAATGTTGTGTTTTCTCTACAATTAGTGCTAAAGCCAGTATACTGAGTCTGTAACTGCAGCTTTAAAAAGAAGACCAGGCTGACCCATGCAAAAGAATATTTTAACGGTCTAAATACTTCCAGATATGTCAATTATATTTCAATAAAACTGGAAGAATAAAGAACACCCTCCCCCTTAAAAACCACCTTCCAGTGCTTATAGGAGCTTGTTTGCTGAAAAATGTATTCTTATGTAACTCAAGTGTATAATAATGTACTATACAGAAACGTTTACTTCAAGGAAAAAGAAATTTAGAAGTCTTGTACTCATGTTTCAGCCCAAGTTAACTATGAAGTTTTATTTCATAAAGTGCTCTTAACTATAAGTTACAGAGAAAAAAAGAAATCTGAAATACAGGGAGTTACGTAATACAAGAGACTGTCCCTGGCAAAAGCCTCATAACAAATCTGATTCTACCCTAGAATCCTTTGTTGCTCCATTCAACAGCCAAAGAGAGAACCTGTGGAGCCTGCTACCCTCAGCCACTGCAAAACCCAACTGGGCAACAATTCAGTATGAAAACTACTGTGCTAGGAGAGAGCATTTACTTATTGTTCATATATTATTTTCTTTTTTCGTATTATAATCATCCTCCTCAAGATAGTCCATAGGATTTACATGTGATAAGTCCTTCTATGTGGACATGTCAAGAACAAAAATAAAACCAGGTAAAAATATTTTGTAGGACAGTATGATAAAACATTTATTGAAAGCATAAATGATGGCATAACTCCCACCAAAGAATATATGAACAAAAACAGTCATAAATGAAGTAATTTTAGAAATAAAAAATATAGTCACTGAAAAAATGCAATAAATGGGGTTAATTTTAGACTTGGCATATTTGAAGAGTAAATAAATTAGAAGACAGTACTGAAGAACTCAATCAGAACACAGAACAGAGACAAAGATGAAAAATATGAGAATAGTTAGAGACCCAACAGAATAGTTAGAGGCCCAAATTCAGCTAACCGGAGTTTAATAAAAAATGGAGCAAATGGTAAAGAAGCAATATTGAAGAGATACCAGCTGAGAAGTTTTCATAATTGAAAAATAGATGTGAGTCTTAGACAAAAAGCACATTCATTACATTCATTACTAAGTAAAGTGGGTAACTGTTAAACAGATCACAAATTGGTAGAATATCAAAAACAAAGAGGCAACTTAAAACTTTCCAAGGAAAGAGGCCAGATTACAAAGGAAAAATAAGTATACTGACAGTAAACTGTTCACAGACAACAAGAGAGTTTAATAGTATAATATTTTAAAGACCTAAGGGAAAAATAACTGCCAACCTAGAATTTTATACTGAGCCAAACTATCATTCAGGAGGACAGGACTTTTTAGCATTTATAATCAACAGGCTCTAACTTAAAGAAATATTAAAGGGAGGAATACTAAATCATACTAAGTCCTAAAGAAGAAAAGTGAACCCAGCTGAAACATACAGGCATAAAAAATGGCACAAAACTTGACAAAAATAAGTCAGTATATTAACTGCAGAATATAAAAACACAAAGCTTAAACTTAGCAAACTAGGGAGAAAAAAACCTTAAAGAAAGCAGAGGGAAGGAAAAGACACAAGAGCAGAAATTAATGAACAAAAACAACAAAAACAACAACAACAACAAAAGCCCAGAGAGGATTGATAGGATCAGAAGCTGAAGATATTAGTGAAGGGATTTAAAAATTAGACAAATGTCTAATAAGACCTTACGGATTAAAGAAAGAGAAAAAAGATACAAGAAGATGAAGTTAAAATTTTTTAAAACCCTAGGAGAATACAGTGAACCTTATCCCACTAAATATAAAACTTTCTATCTCAAATAAACCTTTTTTTTAAAAAAGATTTTATTTGTGTATTTACTTATTTATTTAGAGAGAGCAGAGCAGGGGGAGAGGTAGAAGGATAGGGAAAGAGAATGTCAAACAGACTCCACAGTGAGTGCAGTGCCCAACACAGGGCTTGATCTCATGACCTGGAGATCATGACCTGAGCCAAAATCAAGAGTCAGACGCTTAACTGATGGAGCCATCCAGGCACCCCTCAAACAAAGCTTCTCAAAAATCAGAGGCTGATATGCCATAGATATCCAAACTGGAGAAAAAAGTATAAAAAAGGAAAAAAATGGCTATAAACAGAGACATAAAATCCTTAAATATAAAGTTAGTAAATATTAAGTGGACTATAAAAATTAAGAATGTACATCACAGGGGCGCCTGGGTGGCTCAGTGGGTTAGAGCCTCTGCCTTTGGCTCAGGGTCCTGGGATCGAGCCCCGCATCGGGCTCTCTACTCAGCGAGGAGCCTGCTTCCTCCTCTCTCTCTCTGCCTATCTCTGTCTACTTGTGATCTCTGTCTGTCAAATAAATTAAAAAAAAAAAAAAAAAAGAATGTACATCATAGTCTCTAGAGCAACCACTAAAAAACAATACAAAGAAGTTCAATTAAAATACCAATAGGAAAGTAAAATACTAAAAAAAAAATTAAAGTCATTTAAAAAAAGGCAGGAAAAACAGGAACAAAAACAGAGGCGGCAAGTAGGAAACATTAAATAGTAGATACAAATCTAACCATAGAAACAATTACATTAAATCTTTTCAGACAAACTTTCCAATTAAAATGTAGAGATTGTCATGGGGTGCCTGGGTGGCTCAGTGGGTTAAAGCCTCACCTTCGACTTGGGTCATGATTCTGGGGTCCTGTGATTGAGCCCCGCATTGGGCTCTCTGCTCAGCAGGGAGCCTGCTTCCGCCTCTTTCTCTGCCTGCCTCTCTGCCTACTTGTGATCTCTGTCTAATAAATAAATAAAATCTTAAAAAAAAAACTTTATAAAAAAATGTAGAGATTGTCAGAATGTGTAAACAAGACCCAACTATATGCCATCTGTAAGAAACCCACTAAACACAAATACAGGTGGGCTGAAGGTAAATGATGAGCAAAGATCTGTGCAAACAATAAGCATGGGGCGCCTGGGTGGCTCGGTCATTGAGTGTCTGCCTTTGGCTCAGGTCATGATCCCAGGGTACTGAGGTCGAGCCCCACACTAGGCTCCCTGCTAAGTGGGAAGCCTACTTCTCCTTCTCCCAGTCTCCCTGCTTGTGTTCCCTCTCAAGCTGTCTCCCTGTCAAATAAATAAATAAATAAACAAACAAACAAACAAACAAACAAATAAATAAATAAATCCCAGGGTACTGAGGTCGAGCCCCACACTAGGCTCCCTGCTAAGTGGGAAGCCTGCTTCTCCTTCTCCCAGTCTCCCTGCTTGTGTTCCCTCTCAAGCTGTCTCCCTGTCAAATAAATAAATAAATAAATAAATAAATAAATAAATAAATAAAATCTTAAAAAGAATAAGCACAAGAAGATGTTAACAGCTATAAGATCAGATAAAACAGACTTTAAGAGAGAGCAATACCACAGTTATAAAGTGACATTTCATCAGCTAAAAGGGTAAATTCATCAGAAATATATAAAAATTGTAATAGTATTATATGGCTAATAACAGATACAGAGAGCTTCTAAATACTAAAATCAAAATTTTACAGAATTAAAAGGAGAGGGCGCCTGGGTGGCTCAGTGGTTTAAGCTGCTGCCTTCGGCTCAGGTCATGATCTCAGGGTCCTGGGATCGAGTCCCACATCGGGCTCTCTGCTCGGCAGGGAGCCTGCTTCCCTCTCACTCTCTCTGCCAGCCTCTCTGCCTACTTGTATCTCTCTCTGTCAAATAAATAAATAAAATCTTTAAAAAAAAAAAAAAGAATTAAAAGGAGAAACAGAAAATTCCAAAATCTTCTGTCCAATATCTGCGATGGATGGGACTAGACAAAAAACCCAGCAAAGACAGAAGTTCTGAACAACACCATCAACACTATTTCTACCAGTATACTCAACAAGGACAGAATATACATCTTTCCAGAAGAACACGGTTAGATTTATAGGTATGTGATGAACTAGTACATGGAACACCAAAAACTATAATAAACGCTGCAAGGGGAAATTGAAGACCTAGAAATAAATGGGATGATAGTTCATATTCATAGATTAGAAGACTCAAACTGATAAGATAGCAATTCTCCTCAAACTGATTCATAGAATCAATACAATCCAAATCAAAATCTTAGCAGACTTTTTGAAAAGAAATTGACATGATAGAAGAATTTAAATGAAAAATCACAGGACTTAGAATAGTTAACCCTGAAAAAGAGGAACAAGACTGGAGGACTTAAACTCCCTGATTCAAGATTTACTTAAAACTGCAAAAAGTAAGACACTATAGTAGTTGTGCAAGAATACACAATATTGGTCAATGGAATAGAACAGAGTTTAGAAATAGACCCACACCTATGGGGTCAACTCTTTTCTACAAAGGTGCTAAGGTCATTCTATAGGGAAAGGACAGTCTTCTCAACAAACAGTGCTGAACTAACTAAATATCAGTATGGGGGGTTGGGGTGGGAGAAGAAACTTGACCCTGACAAATACCATATACAAAAATTAACTCAAAATGGATCATAGGGGGCGCCTGGGTGACTCAGTGGGTTAAGCCGCTGCCTTCAGCTCAGGTCATGGTCTCAGAGTCCTGGGATCGAGTCCCACATCGGGCTCTCTGCTCAGTGGAGAGCCTGCTTCCCTTCCTCTCTCTCTGCCTGCCTCTCTTGTGATTTCTCTCTGTCAAATAAATAAATAAAATCTTAAAAAAAAAAAAAAAGGATCATAGACCTAAATGTAAGAGCTCAAATTACTAAAATGATAGAAGAAAACATAGAACACTTGTGGCATTGGCTGAGGCAGAGATTCTTTTTTTTTTTTTAAGATTTTATTTATTTATTTGACAGAGAGATCACAAGTAGGCAGAGAGGCAGGCAGAGAGAAAGGGGGAAGCAGGCTCCCTGCTGAGCAGAGAGCCCAATGCGGGGCTCGATCCCAGGACCCTGGGATCATGACCTGAGCTGAAGGCAGAGGCTTTAACCCACTGAGCCACCCAAGCGCCCCTGAGGCAGAGATTTCTTAAACAGATTACAAGCACAACCATAAAATTAAAAACTTTTGCTCTCTGAAAGGCAGTTAAGAAAAAAAAAGCCACAGACTGGAAGAAACTAGCTGCCAGACATATATCTGATCTGTCAGAGGACTCATATTCAGAATATATAGAGTTCTTATAACTCAAGTAGAAGAAAGTCAACCCAATAAAACAAATGGGCAAAAGCTATGAAGACACTTCCACAAAGATACAGATATAGCCAATAAGCACATGAAAAGATGCTTAACATCATTAACCAGTAGGGAAATGCAAATTACAGCCACAGTGAGATACTACTATACAACCACTACAACAGCTAAAATTAAAAAGCCTGATACTTCTAAGTGTTGGTGATGATGTGGAGCAGCTTAAGTTTTCATTCCTTGCTAGTAGAAATGCAAAATGGCACAGCTACTTTGGAAAACAGACTGGCAGTATCTTACAAAATTAAACATACACTTCCTGTATTACTCAGAAATTTCACTCCTAAGTATGGACAAAAAAAAAAGAAAAGAAAAGAAAACATGTCCACACAGACTTCCAATGTTCATAGGGGCATTATTTATTATATATTAAAATCTGGATACCACTTACATGTCTATCAACTGAATGAGTAAGTAAATCATGGCATATCTATTCTATGGAATACTATTGATCAATATAAAGAAACATATTGGGGTACCTGGGTGGCTCAGTCAGTTGAGCATCTGACTCTTGATTTTGGCTTAGGTCATAATCTCAGGGTTCTAAGATTGAGCCCTGATTTTTTGCTGCACACTGGGTGTGGAGCCTGCTTAAGATTCTCTCCCCTTCTACAAACAAAAACAAAAACAAAAACTATTAGAACATACAACATGGATGTATCTCAAAAACATAATGCTTAGAAAGAAATCAAGCACAAGACTATTATATTGTTCCATTTATATGGAATTCTAGAAAAGGCAAAACAATTGTAATTAAAGTAGATCTTTAGTTGCCAGAGGTGGAGACTGACTAGAAAGATGTACTATGGAACTTGCCATGGCAATGAATGTTCTGCAGTTTGATTATGGTACAGCTTACTTCACTGTATAAAATTACCCAAATTAATAAAATAACATAATTAAGGTAAGTGAATTTTTGTGTATATATTAGCAAGTTGAATTCAGTAGTACATATATACATAAAGTAGCATGTAGTGATCAAATACTATTTGTTCTAAAAAATATCAGGAATTTCTATCACTGAAATCTACCATATTCAAACTAAAAGAAAAAAATTGCAAATACAGAAAAAGTATTTGACAAATTCAACATTTATAACAGAAACTTTTTTTTTTTAAATGAGCCTAGCTTTTTTTTTTTTTTTTTTAAAGATTTATTTATTTGACAGATAGAGATCACAAGTAGGCAGAGAGGCAGGCAGAGAGAGAGGAGGAAGCAGGCTCCCAGCTAAGCAGAGAGCCCGATGCGGGGCTCGATCCCAGCACCCTGGGATCATGACCTGAGCCGAAGGCAGAGGCTTTAACCCGCTGAGCCACCCAGGCGCCCCTATAACAGAAACTCTTAACAAGTGGAATCTTCACTAACCTGACAAAAGGCATCTATTAAAAATCTACAGAAGGGGCACCTGGGTGGCTCAGTGGGTTAAAGCCTCTGCCTTCAGCTCAGGTCATGATCCCAGGGTCCTGGGATCGAGCCCACATCGGGCTCTCTGCTCCGCGGGGAGCTTGCTTCCTCCTCTCTCTCTGCCTGCCTTTCTGCCTAGTTGTGATTTCTGTCAAATAAATAAAATATTAAAAAAAAAATCTACAGAAAATATCGCACTTAATCTTGAGATTTTACAAGTATTTAAATTAAGTAACAACCAAGAAAAGCATGGCCCCATCACTGCTTTTACTCAACCTTCTACTTGAGGACGTAACTAATGTAATAAGTAAATGTAAGAATTAGACAGAAGAGATGAAACTCCTTATCTGCCAGACATTAGGTACCAAGCACTGTTATAAGGGTTTTAGGTGTCTTAAAACCCACTATAGTCCCATGAGATAGGATTATGCAAATGAGGAAAGTTGAGGATAAGCAAATTAACCAAGGTTATACAGCTAGTGAACAGCAAAATCAGGATGTGAACCTAGGCAGTAGAGCCACAGAATACATACCTTCTATTCCTGTGCCACCCTTCTTCATATCTGTCTACTTTGAAAATACAAGACAGTCAATACAAATTATAGATTCAGCTTTGTTGCTCTACACAAAAACGTATTAAAAACTGGTAACTGATAGTGTTGTTATGCCTTAGTAACACACAGCTAAAAATGTTGGAAAAAATATACCATTCCCAATAGAAAAAAAGTAGTAAGGTACTCCAGCATAAACTAAAAATCAAAGAACAATTTTCAAAGATAGTAAAGAGTACCAATATATTTAACGATTAAAAAATACCAAAAATCGGGGCGCCTGGGTGGCTCAGTGGTTTAAGCCGCTGCCTTCGGCTCAGGTCATGATCTCGGGGTCCTGGGATCGAGTCCTGCATCGGGCTCTCTGCTCAGCAGGGAGCCTGCTTCCCTCTCTCTCTCTCTCTCTGCCTGCCTCTCTGCCTACTTGTGATTTCTCTCTGTCAAATAAATAAATAAAATCTTAAAAAAAAAATACCAAAAATGAAGGGTTATACAATGTTCATTCACTGGAAGACTATACAATGTTCATTCACTGGACTTTTTGATGCCAATCAAAATCCTAGAATAATATCAAATAAATCTGCAAACAATACCAGGTAATATTAATAGAAAGGTAAATATTTAGTTAAAACATAAGAACATGAAAAAATTAAAAAAGAAACCACTGAATTCATATAATAGTCACGACCACGGTAGGAAAGAATAGGATCAGAGTGGGTACACAGGCTACTTTGTTTCCACAATATCTTTTCCCCTAAAAAAAGAAAAATAAAGTACTTGAAAGCAAATATGACCATGTTAAGATTTGATAAAGCTGGGTGGCAAGTTCAGGGATGACCTTTTCATCATGATCTAATCTAGTTGGCATGTTTGGAATACTTCATAATAAAAAAAGTAGATAAAAAAGATCATTATCAGGGGTGCCTGGTGGATCAGTTCATTAAGTGTAGGTCTTTGGCTCAGGTCATGATCCCAGAGTCCTGAGATCAAGTCCCACATTGGGCTCCCTGTTTGGTGGGGAGTCTGCTTCTCCCTTCTGCCATTGCCAGCTCCACGTCCACACCACCCCCTCCTCCTGCCCATGCTTGTGCTCTCTGGCTCTCTTTTCCCTGTCAAACAAACAAATCATATAATTCTAAGACTTTACAGGCTTTATTTTGAAAGAAGCTATGTTTCTATGAATCTGAGAATAGCTTTAGGCTATTTTATTTTAGGGCCTGGCAATTAATACAGAAAAAGATGGGTTAGTAGTCTACTTATTCTTGGTGTAGCTTAAATTTATTAAAGAGTTTTGGAGTGCTTACTATACTCAAGATAGTTTGCAGGATACAAAGGAAAGATATAAAATTAACAGTATTATCAAGTATAGAGGGAAAGTGTTCCTGACTAATTCTTACACAAAAGTTTCTTTTTGGTAGAGAAAATGAGAGAGCATTTTAGTGACATTCACTAAGTATTAGTACTAATTAAAAATCAAACAAAATTCTGCAGTATTTTTAAATCTATGTGAAATAAACTATTAAGCAACCCAAGCTTTCAGCTTTAAGAATTCTATCCTCTTATATCCATCTGAACTTATAGCTTGATATGTATACATATTATGACTATATCAGCTTTCATTTGTTTTTAGGCATTTACATTAACTAGTTGTGCACTTTTTCTTATCCCAAATTATAAATGCCAAAAACCAGTTACAAAATCAGACTGCAATGAAGTTATACAAAGACATGACTAGCTTTAAAATTTTATTGAAATTCAAGGTAGAATTTAACAATTTAATATAGCATTACATTGAATATCTTCTAACCAGTATTCCCACCTGCTTTACATGATTTCTGGGCACAAATCTAAAGAACTGATACTTTCTGCCTAATTTTCCACGATATGTCAATTACACATTCATTAAAATCTCAGATACTTCCCTAAAATTGTTCTTATTTCAATGTCAGAATTTAAAAAAATAAGCTCAAATATTCAAGATTTAAGACATTAATATCATAGCCACCATAATATAGAAAAGAAAAAACCTTACACAATCTGAACTGTTTAAAATTGTTAACATTTATTGTAGTAATACAATATGAATTTTTAACATAAACATATGAATTTTTAATTAAAATGTTCAACCATTTCCTACTGAAGCATGTCCAAAGTTATAAAAATCTTCTCTTTTAAAGTAACCTATAGTGAATTAATCTGAAGTAATTGTGGCACTTTGTTTAAGACATTTACTCCACTGCATATTTCAAGTAGCTACTTAAAATCAGGGATAGCCTGATCAATAGCAGGTTACTGGAAAGAATAAAAAAAGCACGGCTTTCTTTAAGGAGTGAGTCGTTTGGGATCACGGGGGAACATTGAGGTCTGACGAACATTGTGCAGTCCCAAAAAAAGCATCGTCACTCGTTCCAACCCTGGGGGAAACAAAATAATTATTAATTCCTTTTTCTGAAAATCTTTCAGGGTCTTACTTATTGAAATTACCAACAAAGTATCACTGATCAATAAAATACTTTCATTATTTTGAGTTTATTTAAGATGAACTGTTTTGGAACACCTCGGTGGCCTAGTTGGTTGAGCATCTGATTCTTTAACCCACTGAGCCACCCAGGCACCCCAGAGCATCTGATTCTTGATTTCTGCTTAGGTCTTGGTCTCAGGGTTGTAGGATCCAACTCTGCATCAGGCTCTGGGCTGGGCATGGAGCCTGCTTAGGATTTTTCTCCCTCTCCCTTTGCTCCCCCATCCCACCCTTGTACACCTATGTAGACTCTCCCTATAAGATAACATAAATAACATAAAATAAAATAAAATAAAATGGACTTTTGGATCTGATTCAGAAACAAAAATAGAAATGATGCTGTATGTGGAAAGGACTAAGTGAGGTATCCTTAGGTTGTCTGGATTCTGTGAACTACAAAAATCTTGTAAATGTCCCAAACTTATGATTTAAACAAACACAAAAAAGCCATTTTAAAAGTCTATATGTGGGATGGGGCGCCGGGTGGCTCAGTGGGTTAAAGCCTCTGCCTTCGGGGCGCCTGGGTGGCTTAGTGGTTTAAGCCGCTGCCTTCGGCTCAGGTCATATCTCAGGGTCCTGGGATCGAGTCCCACATCGGGCTCTCTGCTCGGCAGGGAGCCTGCTTCCCTCTCACTCTCTCTGCCTGCCTCTCTGCCTACTTGTGATCTCTCTCTGTCAAATAAATAAATAAAATCTTAAAAAAAAAAAAAAAAAAAAAGCCTCTGCCTTCGGCTCAGGTCATGATCCCAGGGTGCTGGGATCGAGCCCAGGGAGGCTCAGCAGGGAGCCTGCCTCCCTCTCTCTTTCTCTGCCTGCCTCTGCCTACTTGTGATCTCTGTCTGTCAAATAAATAAATAAAATCTTTAAAAAAAAATTTATAAGCTATATGTGGGGTGTCTGGGTGGCTCAGTAGGTTAAGTGTCCAACTTTTGATGTCGGCTCAGATTGTGATCTCAGGGTTGTGAAATCAAGCCTCACATCTGGCTCAGGTGCTGGGCATGGAGCCTGCTTAAGATTCTCTCTCTTCCTCTCTCCCTCCCCTCAAGCTCTCTCTTAAGGGGGGGAAAAAAAAGAAAAAAAAATATATGTACCTATATGTCTTCAAATAGGGCCAGAATCTTAATTATGTATTCTAGGCCATTAATATGAGAGCCATAAACCTGTTCAAGGAATTTTCTAATAGAAATACCAGAAATTTACTGTAATTCAATAGATATGTAACATGGTGTTTCCTAGTATAAAAGACTCTAGGACACATTATTGTAAATGTTCTAAGTGGAAAAGAGACTGATTTTGACATGTGGCTTAAATATTGTATTACTGGCAAGAATTAAGACCAAATGTCACTTAAGAAACAGAGCAGAACTAGCAAATGAAACTTTGTGTGTGCAATTTATCTTTTACCCAAGTTGTGTAAGACATGTATTACAGAAAAAAGGCAAGGCCAAAGAATATTTTTATATAGCAATGACTGAATTCTAAAGGAATGTATTTAACTTCTAAAACAGAAGTATAAATAAGAGAATTAACATTTTATTGCTATTCCTTACCAAAAAAAACTTGCAGATATTTGAACCTTGTATTACAGTAACCTAATACTAATCTTAAAATAAAATGACCATATCTCATCTTCTTGTCAATCATTAATTACCAAAAAACGAGTGGTATTTGATAACTATTCAAATGTCCTTCACAAGTATGATTAAAATTTACAGTGTCAATCACAAAAATTTACAAAATATATAAAATGTACAGGGGCGCCTGGGTGGCTCAGTGGATTAAGCCGCTGCCTTCGGCTCAGGTCATGATCTCAGGGTCCTGGGATCGAGCCCCGCGTCGGGCTCTCTGCTCCGTGGGGAGCCTGCTTCCTCCTCTCTCTCTGCCTGCCTCTCTGCCTACTTGTGATCTCGCTCTCTGTCAAATAAATAAATAAAAAAAATCTTTAAAAAAAAAAAAAAGTACATTATCGAATACCTTAAGAGAAAATAGTTGTGACTCTCCCATTAAAAATTATAAACTATAGGGGCGCCTGGGTGGCTCAGTGGGTCGAGACTCTGCCTTCGGCTCAGGTCATGATCTTGGGGTCCTGGGATCGAGCCCCACATCAGACTCTCTGCTTTGCGGGGAGCCTGCTTCCCCCCGACTCTCTCTACCTGCCTCTCTACCTACTTGTGATCTCTCTCTCTCTCTGTGTCAAATAAATAAATAAGTAAATAAAATCCTAAAAAAAATTATAAACTATATATCCAAAGTAGCACTGTTTGTAATAACAAAAGGCTGGTATCAATCCACATGTCCATCAGTAAGCTGGTTAACAAGATTATGGTACACCAGTTCAATGGATTGATTCTGTGTAGTGTTAAAAAACCCAAACAAACTGAAAAAGTCTTTAATAATTGATAAGGAACAAGATAAAAAATATAGTAAGTGACAAATGCAAGGTACTGAATGATTTATATAGTAGAGTATGCTAAAATTTGTGTAAAAATATATTTTAAAAGTGTATATTTTTGTATATGCAAAGATTATTTTTGCAAAGGTTAAAAAAAAAACTAGAAATGGGGCGCCTGGGTGGCTCAGTGGGTTAAAGCCTCTGCCTTCGGCTCAGGTCATGATCCCGGGGTTCTGGGATTGAGCCCCGCATTGGGCTCTCTGCTCAGCGGGGAGCCTGCTTCCTCCTCTCTCTCTGCCTGCCTCTCTGCCTATTTGTCATCTCTCTGTCAAATAAATAAATAAAATCTTTAAAAAAAAAAAACAAGGGGTGCCTGGGTGGCTCAGTGGGTTGAGCCGCTGCCTTCGGCTCAGGTCATGATCTCAGGGTCCTGGGATCGAGTCCCGCATCGGGCTCTCTGCTCAGCGGGGGACCTGCTTCCCTCTCTCTCTCTCTGCCTGCCTCCGTGCTTGTGATCTCTCTCTGTCAAATAAATAAAATCTTAAAAAAAAAACAAAAAACAAAAACAAAAAAAAACCAAAAACAAAAACTAGAAACAATACTTTCCTAAAGAGAGGTAAATACATAGTCTTCCATACTCTTTTAATTTGATAAATTTTAAAGCTTATTAACTAGACCAACCCTCTCAAACAACAAATATTTTAAAACTATAAATTCAGAATTTTTTTTTAAATTTATATATATATATATTTTTTTTTTTTAAAGATTTTTTTTATTTATTTATTTGACAGCGAGAGAGAGATCACAGGTAGGCAGAGAGGCAGGCAGAGAGAGAGGGAAGCAGCTCCCTGCCGAGCAGAGAGCCCGATGTGGGACTCGATCCCAGGACTCTGAGATCATGACCTGAGCCGAAGGCAGCGGCTTAACCCACTGAGCCACCCAGGCGCCCCTAAATTTATATTTTATTAAAAAAAATATTTTATTTGACAGACAGAGGTTACAAGTAGGCAGAGTGGCAGGCAGAGAGAGAGGGGAGCAGGCTCCCTGCTGAGCAGAGAGCCCAACGTGGGGCTTGATCTCAGGACCCTGAGATCATGACCTGAACCAAAGGCAGAGGCTTAACCCAATGAGCCACCCAGGCGCCTCCAGAATTCTTTTAAGAGTCTCTGATAGAAATTGAGCTAAACATTTACCCTTTTATTTGTTTTTTAAAAGATTTATTTTTTAAAGTAATCTCTATACCTATTATGGGGCTCAAACTCACAACCCGAGGTCAAGAGCTGCACGCTGCACTGACTGAGGCAGCAAGGCACTCCTTACCCTTTTTCAATCACAGAGTGGTATCTTACATATATACTCTAGAAGTGGTGCTGAAAGTCAATGAAATGTTACATTACAACAAAAAATTTAGCAGCAATCTGAGCTAACCTGAGGGAGAGCTTTAATTTGGGCTAATCAGAATGAACTCATGGATGCAGAGAGAAAACAGGATAGTTAATTTATAAGATATTTTGCTTCTAAACTCTTTAGGGGGAAAAATGGCTAGGAATGTATTACAATATTTTAGAACACACAAATTTGCTCTTCATTTTGGTCCTTTGAAATCAAATTTTCATTTAGCTACAACTCACTAAAAATTTGTTATAATTCAAATTTGTACTATACTTAGCATGGACTTATTTCTAAGCAGTAACAATATACAAAACTTAGTTTTTGGAGTCTAATGAAGAAATTTAGTTAGAACCGAATGAATACTTTGCCAAATGAAATCTGGGTTGGAAATATATTGTCATAATATTAAAATATTACCAATGCCTCCGCCAGCATGGGGAGGGGCTCCAAAGCGGAAGGAATCAATGTATGCCTTAATTTTCTCCAAATCTAGAAAAAACAAAAACAAACTCAAAAACCAAACACAATGTATCATCTTACTCAGTAACTTATAAATATTAAAACAAATGATAATGTTTCTGAGAAGTCTTTAAAAGGTTTAAAATTGCTTTCACAATATACATTACTTTCCCAAATATGTTTTTATTTGCTTTCACAACATACATTACTCTCCCAAATGTGTTTTTATTTACCAATTCCATGATGTAAGGCTCGTTCTGTTAGCAGCTGAGGATCATGTATTCTTTGAGCTCCTGATAGTATTTCTTCTCCTCTCATGAACATATCGTAAGAGTTGGACTGTTTCTTCAAGAAAAAACAAACACACAAGAAAAGCCCACTCTTGAAGTGACTGTCATTCTATTTCCATTACTCATATGAGAAAAAAAAAAACTCTTCTGCACAAAGAACAAGTCCATTTTTCCCTACAATTAATGATGCAATATGCTCCAATGAACACAACTGTTTCTCTAAAACAAGGTTAAACTAGTGAGAGCTCAATAATTTCTTCTTCCCTCTTTCATATTTTATGCTCCCCTTCTCCTACGCCTTCCAATAACAAATCAGAGTACCATATCTAAACTTGCAAGAAGTAGTGCTGATTCTCATTTCACTTTATCATCTAAAATGTTTTTAGGTGTGATATGATTTTGGGTCATTTTTGGAACCTCACATTATCAACAGGTGTTAGTCTTTTTAATTAAAAAAAAATTTTTTTTAAACAAAAGTAAACAGAACATCAATTTACCATAGCTTAACCTATTCTCATATCAGATTTTAAAGTTATTTTCCTTGTCTTTGGATAAACCAATGGTTCTCAAAGTATGACTCCTGGATCAGTAGCCTCAGTATTACCCAGAACTTATTAGAAATAGAAATTATCAAGCTCCCCCAAGACCAGCTAATCAGAAAGTCTGGTAATGGGGCCCAGTCATCTGTGTTTTAAAAAGCCTCCCAAGTGATTCTGATGCACACTGAAGTTTGGGAACCACTGTAATGGAAAAACAGTAAAAGGCCACAAAACACAAATCAGATGAACTCCCAGGACAGAATGTTGTTTCTTAGTTCAAAGTCAATGATAATATGACGTGTTAAAGTCTGTATTTATTATTTATATAGCATTTCTTCTTCATAAATCTTCAAAAAATGACCCTTGAAAATCATTTTTAATGTAGGTTTTGACACTAGATTTTTAGAACACTCACATTTCACAGTACCATTTTTACCTGAATTGACAGAAACTAGTAGTAATACATATAATGATGGCCCATTAAAATCGCAAGTTACTGATGAAAACCATTCCCATGGTACAATCTAACATAGTCACAATAAAGTTTTCCTTCTTCCCCAAAACAAAATATTTAAAATAAATTTACTTACAGGATTTCTTGGGTCAGGCATGGTATAGAAAGGTCTTACAGCCAATGGATATTTATCAAGAATATAAAAGTCTGTATCATACTATAAAAAAAGATTAAAATTTTAAAAAATTTTAACAAAAGTTAAAAGAAAGCTAACATTTTGAAAATTAACTGTCCTTTTAAAAATAAGTTTTGTTCTTCAAAATTACTATAATTTCATGGTATATACAATAAGTACTCTGCTTCTTTCAAGTAACATCTGTATCCTATAGTATTTTGCCATCATATTATAAATTTCTCTAATACTTAAATGTGGGAGCTATTGACAATTCAGTCATACTTCAAATATTCGTTTTCTTCTTTTTATTCTGGACACATAATCTCTTTCCAATTTCTTCCCAACTGAAAACTATGCTGCAATAAACTTTGAATTTCGTTTCTTTTCTTTGCTAATCTAATTCATTTACTCTTTCAGATGCAATTTGTTAACTTTCTGTTAAATTATCCTAAATCTCCTTGGGCTTCACAAAAACTACATTAGATCTATAAATTATTTTAGGAAAAACTGACATCTATTCCAATATTCATCTTTCCCAAAACCTTGATAATTTCCCCAGTAAATTTTCATGCAGACATCTAAAAGAAATTTGGTAGTTTTCCTCATATGAGAACTGTAACTGAGATAAATAACATTTACATGAAATTATGACTTTTTTTTTTACAAAGAATAGTTACTATACGACCCTGACTTAATTACAAAGAAACCAATCAAATTTCAACTGTTTTGATGTTAAACATTTTTGCTAAAACTCAAGCATAGAGGGAATGTCAACAGAGATGACAAACTGGACTCTGCTCTCCTGAAACAGCATTTTGAAGTTATAAACTCCACACGGCAGTTTCAGAAATACTTTAGCTCCCCAGTCAATTTTAAGTGCAGCCAGCAGGAGGAGCTCAAGGACTGTTTTCATTTACACATGTCTCCTCATTTCCTGTAAGACCACACTAACTTCAACTTTTATATTCTTTGGAGTTTTAGAAAATGAGACAGGAAAGCAGCTTTCAAAAAAGAGGGCAAAAAGAAACTCATTCACCTTCAAGTCCCATGAGTTATCAGGGGGTACTCAGGGAAGGCCATTTCTTTTTTTTTTTTTTTTAAGATTTTATTTATTTATTTGACAGACAGAGATCACAAGTAGGCAGAGAGGCAGGCAGAGAGAGAGAGAGAGGGAAGCAGAGCCCGATGCGGGACTCAATCCCAGGACCCTGAGATCATGACCTGAGCTGAAGGCAGTGGCTTAACCCACTGAGCCACCCAGGCGCCCCAGGGAAGGCCATTTCTTTCTTTTTTTTTTTTTTTTAAAGATTTTATTTATTATTTATTTGACAGAGAGAGATCATAAGTAGGCAAAGAGGCAGGCAGAGAGAGTGAGAGGGAAGCAGGCTCCCTGCTGAGCAGAGAGCCGGATGTGGAACTCGATCCAGGACTCTGAGATCATGACCTGAGCCGAAGGCAGCGGCTTAAACCACTGAGCCACCCAGGCGCCCCCGGGAAGGCCATTTCTAAATAATTTCAAATCATCTTGAGATGGTTTCTGACTAATCTGACGTCTGATACAGATACCATTTTTATTTTTTATTTATTTTTTTAAAAGATTTTATTTATTTTTGACAGAGAGACAGCGAAAGAGGGAACACAAGTAAGCGGAGTGGGAGGGCAGAAGCAGTCTCACCTCTGAGCAGGGAGCCCGATGTGGGCTGGACCCCAGGACCCTGGGAAGATGACCAGAGCCAAAGGCAGACGCCTAAGGACTGAGCCACCCAGGCGCTGCCAGGTATCACTTCTAGAGGGACTTCAGTACAACTCAGTGCAAAAAAAAAAGATACTGAGCTAATCAAACTGACCGAGCAAAGCCTGTCTGAATATTTTTTATTTTTCCAAGAATTAAAAAAAAGTCTTCCCTGCGGTTTTTAATTCTGGGATCTTACCATTCTGGAAGACTTCCTACTGCAACTGTTCTTTAGTACCAGAATATGTTTCAGATTTAGAAAAAGAAATCCAGCATGCACAAGAGTCCTACCTTTTCCTTTACCAAACGACCCAACAGTTTTTCATTTGGTGTACTGAAAAATAAAAACAAAAACCCTCATGAAATTAGGTGTTTGAAGATCAAATAGCCACTTAAGAACTTTTAAGTGAATAAGGCCCCTCTCATTTGAGGTTCTCAAAGGATAAAACTTTGGCCAAATACATTGTTGTCTATCCTCCTTTTATAAAAGGCAAGTACAGTGACAACATTTAGTAGGTACTGCTCAAAAACATTTAAATAAAATAATAAACAGATGTAGCAATTCATAGATTCAGAAATAACATGGATGATATAATTTCCTACAATTATATATAACGTTTACTATAGCAAATAGGCTATTTTAGCCATTAAGTAGCTCTACTTCAAGATGGTCTCTCCTTTTGTTACTATTTGTCAAAGGTTTATAAAATAAAAATCAGTATTTCCAAGTCTTTAAAATGTAATAGTGTTTTTATAGCTGAGAGGCTGTTACTTTAGCTTCTATCTTAGGTAAGAACTGCCAAAATACTTAAGAAAATACTGCTCAGCTTAAAATAACTATAGAACGTATAGTTTGCCTTAAAAATGTAATCTAACAATGAAGGAGATGCTTAAAAATAGCCTTAAGAAAGACAATAACCACACCTTTCAATCCTATTTTCCACACAAATTATTCCAAGTACTTAAATATTTTAAAATGTTAAAATTTAATTTTAATTTAAGTACCGTAGATAGTATTTATTAAACCACATAGTTCACTCAAAATTACGTTATTTTTTATGATCTGAATTTAGATAACATAATACTATATAACAAATAAAGAACAGATATTTTTATAACTTTGGAAACATTAATTTTATGCTCCAATCCTGTGTGGGAATGGATTAAGACTGCTTTCTACCCTCTCAAACACCACTGATTTAGAAAGAGAGGTAACATATTAGATGATAAAAATCATAGGCCAAAGTCCCTATATATTTTTTAGAGTGTTACAAATATGGGGGTGTGATAGGGTCAGAAATGGTGTTTATAGACAAAACTATCAAAGCTCAGGCAAACCACATTAAACATAGTATTTTATTTCAGATAACAAGTTAAACAAAACAGCATCATACACCAAACTTAATAAAACTGAAGCTTATCATCTGGGTGGAAAAAAATCATCATTCATTAATATATTCATTCATTCATATCTTAAACCTAATTACTAAAGTTTAAAAAATCACAAAGTCAAACCTCAGATCTTCTTCATCTCCCATTTCGATTCCAGCTTCCCTAAGCATAGCCAATGCTTCACAGTACTCGAGTCTTAAAGTTGGTTCCAAAAATTTGAATGGTTCACATGGGAATTGTTTATTCACTGTCTGAATTTCAGTTTGAAACCTATTTGTACAATGATAGAGTTAAAAAAAAAAGTGTCCTGTTTTCCCCACAAGAGGTCACTGTGGCAATATATAAACATAATTTTTAAGAAAAATTTTACTAATACAAGTGAAGTAATAAGCAGATAGCTTTATTCTTCTACAAGTTGATATCCTTTTTTTTTTCAAACAAAGAAATAACATTTTTAACATTTCATAGGAATCACTGTATTCCTGTGCAATGATGAGGAAAGGGCAATCTGAGTAGCTTCAGGAGTGGCAGCAGCTCCGTGATCAACCAAGCGCCTTTTTCAGCTGTGCCACTCAGCCCCACAGACCCTCTTAGCTGTCTGGGGAACTCATTCTCTAATGGGGCTGACATGGACCCAAGAGTCTACTTTACATTCTATTAGTTCTGTGGGTTCCCCTGATAACAATTTTGAAATTCAGAAGTAACTCAAAAGGAAATGATTTTATTTTATTTAATATTAGTTAAGTTTTTAGAGGGAGGAGGAGCAGAGGGAAAGAGAGAAGGAGGATCTCAAGCAAGCTCCGTGCTCACTGCCGAGCCCGATGCAGGGCTCAACTTCACAACCCTGAGATCATGACCTGACCCAAAATCAAGAGCTGGATGCCAGGCGCCCCTAAAAGGAAATGCTTTTAGAGAGAGTTGTTTTGTGTAAAATCAGCCTCAATACAAAAATCCCCTTAAAGGGGCGCCTGGGTGGCTCAGTGGGTTAAGCCGCTGCCTTCAGCTCAGGTCATGATCTCAGGTCCTGGGATCGAGTCCCGCATTGGGCTCTCTGCTCAGCAGGGAGCCTGCTTCCCTCTCTCTCTCTCTGCCTGCCTCTCTATCTACCTGTGATCTCTCTCTGTCAAATAAATAAATAAAATCTTTAAAAAAAAAAAAATCCCCTTAAAGACTTTCAGGCTCTTCCGTAGTAGTAGAAACAGTTAAGAAAAAATATCTGGTAGGTATTGAGTACCTATCCATGTCACATAAAATCGTTCTTTGAATCAGTGTATGCACTAGGAAAAAGTGTTATCAAGAAATTATTTACATTAGAAATGAAATTTAAATACTCAAAGTATTTAACACATTTCTTAGTCTCTTCTTGTTTTGTCAGCACAGTGGCATTAAAGTATTAAAAACTTTGTAACTCTATCAGCTAACACTGTTAGTAATATAAAATACCCATTTGAAGAAGTATTAAAAAGAACTTTTTAATCCTTTAACACTTGTTATCCTCAATGTAGACCAAATTAATGAATATGTTTTCTCTTCCCCCATTCCCATTATACTTCTAAGTCTGTGAGGGCCAATCTCCCATTTTAATAACCACTATAGTACAGTGTCTAAGCCTTCAAACAGCAGGCACAAGACACATGTTTACTGTATTGAATTGTGGAAGATTTTTTTTTAGTAAGATTTAAAAGGAATTATTTTTGCCACTTATGGATGAAATGATAGCTGGGATTTGCTTCAAAATAACAGGGGGGTGGGAGAAATGGATAAACAAAATTGGCCATGAGTTAACAATGGTTAAAAGTGGGTGATGAGTACCTGGGGTTCATTAGGCTAGTCTCTATTTTGTATTTGTCTTGAAATTTTACTTAATAGAATTGAAAAGGTATGTTTATATTCCATGAAAACAGTAGAAATTAAAACATTATCATTTCCTGATTAGTCTTAAACACTTTCATGGGAGCAATAAAGCTTAGCCATTGGTTTATTCAAATCTTGATGTAAGAAGCGTTAAGAAGATCCCAATAACTGATTTTTAAATTGCCTTTCTTTGCTTTGGATATTAATCTAATCATGTCTGTCAGTATTTTAAAATATACTTGTCAATTATTCTTCTATGAGAGATAAGTACTAAGGATAAACTTGAGAGGTATCATGACACACGCCAGGTAACCCAACTTACAACCGAGAGAAACTTAAAATTCCTAAATGACTTACAGAATACAAAAAGAAGGTTTTTTTTGGGGGGGCACCTGGGTGGCTCAGTAGGTTAGTCCTCTGCCATCAGCTCAGGTCATCATCTCAGGGTCCTGGGATCCAGCCCCACATCAGGCTCTCTGCTCGGCAGGGAGTCTGCTTCCCGCCCCCCCATCCTGCCTCTCTGCCTACTTGTGATCTCTCTGTCAAATAAATAAAATCTTAAAAAAAAAAAGGCTTTTATTTCTAGGTTGCCAACTTAAATCTATTTGAAAAAGTCCAGTGAAAATGGTGTTTGAATCTCTAATTTGTAAACAAAGATTTGATTAATCCCAAGGCCCAATTAATGCTTGATCTGTTATTACAAAAACCGAATTAGAAATTTCATATCCCAATATTATAGAGAGTAGATATCAATACCCAAAATAAATGGGCTTCAGAAACTTTTTGAATTATAAATGTGAAAAGAAAATGAGAAAAGCTCTGCTCCTTCACTGTAGTTTCAAAGGGTATTTTATTTTATAAGGAAACATTAGTTGTTCTATAGACTATCTGAATGAAAGTTGCTTAAAATAAATGTTATTGAAATGTTTCAGAGAACAAAAGTTAAAAAAAAAAGGCTGTCTACAATTAGCTAGTCATCAATGTATCAATGCAATGCAGAGAATGCTTGGAAAATATCAGTCCTTATGCTATAAGATTTTTGTAAGATCAAAGATTAATTTCTGTGTCCTTGAAATTACTCATTAGACTTGCAATGGAGTAAATAAGATTCACAGTATTTCTGAACTCTTTTTAAGTATCAATGAAGCATATCCAAATACATCAACAATTTAAGAGTTAAATCAGTGGTCTTTAAATAAAAATTTCAAATATAGCCCTCTATAGTCAGTTATCAAAGTGCTAGACAAATCTACTACAGCTTACTTAATATTTAGGTACTGTCCCAAGTATGGAGAAAGGAAAAAAAGACTTTCTTGATCCTATTTAACTTATTTTCCACTTTCTTTTTGTATTTTCTCTGTGTTAAACATCATCACAAGTAAACAACTTTCAATGACCTTTAAGGGAGAAACTATGTGCTAGTTTAGAGGTTGTACCTAATGTGAGCATTTTACATAATTCAATTTTCTGAACATCCTGAACATGTCTAATAATTTTCTGCAAAATTCTTATCACCACATTATTACCACTACCAGTTTAATAATAAACTGCTATAAAAGTAACACAGGCTCTATTTCTTTCAAACATTCAGGATATAATATAAAGGAAAAAAATATAGTTAGGTTGGTTCACAATCTGGTAAACTTCCCCACCAAAATAAGGTTAACTAGCTGAAGTCCCAACTGACTTGGATCCAGAAGTACTATTTTCGGTGTTCATTTTTTCACTAATTAACTATTGATCATCTAAGTGGCAAGTCCTCTCTCCCGTACATATATGTATGTTCAATATAAACTTAGTTTACATGTTTCAATTCAAGAATTATTTTGAAGAACCCAAACTGATTAGACATTAAGTCCATCTAGGGATATATATTATTTGTTTTTACCTTTTTTGGAGTCCTTTGAATATTTGTACTAAGGTGTCAGCAATTTCTTCCACAACTTCATGGTAATGGTAATTAAAAGCCATTTCAATGTCCAAACCAACAAATTCAGTTAGATGTCTGTGGGTATTTGAGTCTTCAGCTCTGAACACTGTAACATTATTAAAAGAAATAAATAGTAAATGGTGTTTTAAAGTTTTGGAAAAATTGGGACTTAAGTACAAAATTTTATTTACTAGTACTCAAATGGTATTATTTTCTTTATTATAGGGTTCTTGAAAGACTTGATAAGCCATATATTTCAGCATTTTCTTGGACAGCAAGCTCATTACCAACTCCTACAGTACCGCAGTAAAAGCTGTAACAAATGTATATTAATATGTAAGGCTTTGGGGGTGCCTGGGTGGCTCAATGGGTTAAGCCTCTGCCTTCGGCTCAGGTCATGATCTTGGGGTCCTGGGATTGAGCCCCACATTGGGCTCTCTGCTCAGCAGGGAGCCTGTCTCCCCGCTCCTCTGCCTGCCTCTCTGCCTGCTTATGATCTCTCTCTGTCAAATAATAAAATCTTGAAAAAAAAAGTACAAAAACAAAAAATCTCCATTTAAAAAAAAAAAAAAGTAAGGCTTTGAAGAATCCTAAGGGAATGCAAGATCCTGAAATGTCTTCTCAATAATTAAAAATAGGTTCAATATCGTGAGTTTTTCTCAATTTTATTAAAACTTAACTCAAGCTAAATGAAATCTGTACCAGTGAAGTAACATTATATATATTTCAGCCATTACCTCTGTCCAGCTCTTACTGTCTTACTGCACTTTCCTCCTTTTCCAGTCTTCCTGACTCTAGCTCTGCTCCATCTTTCACATCACTTTAAGATCAGGATTCCCACAACACATCCTTGCTCAGTAATTAACTAATTAACTACTGATCATCAGTGGTTCCCAAATGGCAGTGTAACAGAATATAAAATGACAAAAAATCTAAAGGCTTTATGCTTTCATATTTAATCTTACCCTTTATTTTCCATTTCTTCTTAACACTATGTAGTCTTACTTTTTTCTTCTCCCATGATCTTCATTTATTCTGCTTCTGCTGACTAGAGTGCCATTTTTTTTTTTTGTAGTCTGTATCTCCTACTCTGTTCTTAAACCCACTTCAGTTTGCGTTTATGGTAACTCTAGCAAATTCCATCTCCTCCCTCTTTTTACACTATCTATACTACACAATTAACACCAATCTGCTGATTGTATAGCACAATCTGATTATTTGCTGTGACAATCAGTTGATTATTCCTTGCAACTGCTATCTATATGCCTGTCTTATTCTGTCTTGGGAGAAGGGACAATGTTTATTACCTTGTCACTCAAAACATGGTCTACAAACTGGCGGCATCAGCAGCACCTGGGAGCTTGTGAGAATTGCAGAATCTCAAGCCTCCCTTCAGACCTACTGGTCAGAATCTGCATTTTAACAAGATCCTCAAGTGACTTATGCACACATTAACATTTGAGAAGTGCTGGTTGATTTTTCTTTTATGTACATGTTATCTAGCACAAGGCTATGTATGCAGTAGGCATTCAACAAATTAGTTAATAAATTCAGAAAATTAACACAATTAATGCTCTTGCCAGTTTCTCTAACAGCAGGCATTTAATTCTTTTTCAGCTACAAAAAGCTTACATATATAAAATAACTTGGTAAGTTTTAGAGAATGAAACAAAACTAGTTTTTGCTTACAGTCAGCTTCATTAAAGAATTTACCACATGATTATGTGTCCATGCTTAACTTTTAATTTCTAATGGACTTTAGCATATTCTCAATACTAAGAACAGTACAAACAGTAATAGTAAAACAAAACAGCTTTAAAATAAAATTAGTAGCAAAGTACACAGAAGTACATTTGTAAACTTATAACAGTAGTAAGGGGCTATCAAGGACAACAAAATACATCATTTATAAGATTGCAACTACTTGTTCTTTCCTGTTCATGGAGAGTTAAAAGGCAAGTCCCAAACAGGAGCTAATTCTGTTTTTTGCTGTTTTTTTTTTTTTTTTTTTTTAAAGATTTTATTTATTTGACAGACAGATCACAAGTAGGCAGAAAGTCGGGAGGGTCACAGGGGTGGGGGGAAGCAGGTTCCCCGCTGTGCAGAGAGCCCGATGCAGGGCTTGATCCCAGAACCCTGAGATCATGACCTGAGCTGAAGGCAGAGGCTTTAACCCACTGAGCCACCCAGGTGCCCCAGCTAATTCTGTTCTAATTATACTGAAATAATAATAAATAATATACTCAGGTATATTTCAGAGGGTATACATATTCAAAGCATGTGTTTTTTAAAAAATGAGTTATTCCCAAGGTAAACATTTTCTTCAGCAATCTTCTGTAGGAATATAAAATGCTTATGAATCTATCCACATAAATGATATTCAACTACTTCTTAACTACTGACCATACAATTTTTTAATTTTTATTTTATTTTTAATTTTATTTTAGGAAATGTCTACCCAACCACATTGTCATTTTTACCTAAAAGTCAAGTGTTTATATAGCCAACATATGAAAGGATTTAAACTTCCAGAATGTATGTAAAATGTGTTCTTAAAACCATAACTATGGTACAATCAATAAAATTTCGAGAAAATCATAACCACCAAAACCTTACCTGGTCCAATACAGAAAACCTTCTCAAAATCAGCACAAATACACATTTGCTTGTATAGCTGTGGGGACTGGGCCAGATATGCATTGTTTTTAAAATATGACACAGTAAATACATTGGCTCCTCCTTCACTGGCAGCTGAAATGTAAACATTTATGTTATTATAACCACTGCAAGTTTATCAATGCAAATTTCTAATAAAAACAGTTCATACTTTCAAGTATTTCACGTAAAAAATTTTTTTTCAGAGAAACCACAGTCTATATATGCCTTATACCTGATTCTAAACCGTTTATACTTAGGACAGATTTACTTCTTTGGCTATACTTTCACTTTACATCATCAGATATACACACACCTTTTCTGCATCAATTTTGAATCTATTAAAGCTACTTTGGAGTTGTAAACATTTTTTTCAATAAGGAAATGATATTCTTATTGATTTTTCTAAGTATCAAGAATGCAATGTTCAATTCTTGATTTATAATTAAATGCTATTTGTAACACATTTTTTAGTATTATTTAAGCAACTCCGAAAAGGATAAAATGATTAAAATAAGGTTCTCATATGAGAATGAGAATTAATGAGATTTTCCCACTTGCAGTAGTTAGTAATATTACAATGCAGTATATACAAAACAAAATTGCAATACCAATTTAGAAAGAAACCTACATAATGAAAGTAGTTTCTGGTGCAACTTACATAATAATAATCTTGCTTCATGTGTTACTGCCTTATTTTATAATCACTATCACATAATGACTTCTGAAACAAGGAGATGCTGTATTATTGATGTCAGTGATATGTGCTGCACAGTCTTCAAAATAAAAAGTCTCATGGATAAACCTTAAGGGACAGTTGGGATTCTCAAATCAAAAAAAAATTAATGAGGAAATTGAGAGACAGTGCAGGGGGCTGTGGGGGGTAGGGAAGGAAAAATGAAACAAGATGGGATCGGGAGGGAGACAAACCATAAGAGACTCTTAATCTCACAAAACAGAGGGTTGCTGGGGGGTTGGGGTAAGATAGGGTGGCTAGGTTATGGGCACTGGGGAGGGTATGTGCTATGGTGAGTGCTGTGAAATGTGTAAGCCTGATGATTCACAGACCTGTACCCCTGGGGCAAATAATAGATTATATGTTACTTAAAAAATATTAAACAATTTGAGAGAAAGCAAATTTATTTTTAAAAATTAAGAGAAATATCTTAAAGCATACCTGAGATAATTTTAGGAGTTTGGATTTCCATAAAACCCTTGTTAATTAAAGTTTCACGGAAAAGATGGCAGATGCCAGACTGGAGACGGAAGACTGCCTGACTTGTTGATGTCTAAAAGACAATAATAAAATCTAATGAAATCAATTTGACACATTAACTGAGATGGAGTATTTTCTAATCAGGCCACCTGCCTGGAAGGTTCACAGAGAAAACAGTTCATTATATGAGAGAAAAGTTAGAAGGTTCACAGAGAAAACAGTTCATTATATGAGAGAAAAGTATAAGGATATATCTTGGAATTTTTCCTATTACAGGAGAATGGCAGAGGCAGAGGCTTTAACGCACTGAGCCACCCAGGTGCCCCAGCATTTAAATTCTTTTAAATGCCCCAGCATTTAGATTCTTTAAAATCTCCAACATTTCTAACTCTACTTTGCTGAGTCTATAAAAGATTAGAGAGTAGTTTATATATAAACTAAGATGCTTCAAAGATTTTAAGTACACAATAGTTTCCAAAATGTACAGTCAAAGCATGGGTTAAAAATGTGAATGCTTAGGGGTACCTGAGAGGCTCAGCCTATTAAGTGTCAGACTCTTGATTTCCACTCTGGTCATGATCTCAGTGTCATGAGATCAAGCCTTGCATCATGCTCCCAGCTCAGTGCTCGGCGGGGAGTCTCCTTGACGTTTTCTCCCTCTTCCTTTGTCACCCCCTCCCCCAGCTTGTGTGTATGTGTGTGCGTGTGAGCTCTCTCTCTCAATAAATAAATAAATATAAAAAAAAATGTGAACGCTTACAAGGGCCAGACAAATAACATAAATGGAATGATACTTGCTGGGTGGTGCAGGGAGGGCATAGCAGAGGACATAATGCCCCATCTAGAGTGCTAGCTAATGTTGCCATGCCACAGTATTGCCAATTCACCTGCAACTTTTAAAGAAAAGCTATCTAGATTCAATGTGTAAATCCCCACTTTTCAACAGTGGCAATGAATTTAAATTAAAAAAACAAACAAAAAAAAGATGCCAAAGAAAAATACATTGGTACCAAACTGTACAGGCACAACCAATAACTTGTGTGAATAAACAGCATGGGCAAAAAGAGTATGGTGTCTATCTACTGTGGCCAAAATTATGAAAACTCTGAGGTTTCTAGGCAGTATCAAGAGGACTTTTGATTATTGTTATAGCTTTTCCTATAGACTATAGATTAAAATAGAAAAGGAAAAGGGACAAAAAAGCAAATAATCAGGGATGACATATGAGTGTATAAAAAAGGTAGACATATGAATGCAGAAAAGTTGGAAAGAACTTTCAAGGTGACAAAGGATTTAAGCTTTAGGTAGAGTATTTAAGGAGGAAGATGTGGTCAAACATTAAGAAAGAAAGATGACATTGGTTTTACTACAATGATGAAACCACTGAACTCTTTCACTTGCAACCAAACCAAAAAGGGAAACAGAAGACCTATGAGATTACTAAATAAATCACCAGGGCCAACTACCTCTTTATTATGAATTTTGTGCTTATATCAAATTCAAAGGATTGAGGCATTAATTACTAATATCCACCTGGTCCGCATTCTAAAATGTGCATATAATTTCTTTCATAATTTTATAGTGGTATTAATGGTTGTGTTTTTAATTACTAACTTGTCTAAAACAGGTATCACCTGGCAGTAAGCCCACTTATTGGCTTCATGTTCCTTTGTCATTTTATTTATTTTTAAAGATTTTATTTATTTATTTGACAGACAGAGATCACAAGTAGGCAGAGAGGCAGGCAGAGAGAGAGAGAGGAGGAAGCAGGCTCCCCGCAGAGCAGAGAGCCCGATGTGGGGCTCGATCCCAGGACCCTGGGATCATGACCTGAGCCAAAGGCAGAGGTTTTAACCCACTGAGCCACCCAGGTGCCCCTCCTTTGTCATTTTAAAATAAAGCAGGTCAATATCCTGTGAATTATTACTTGACTATCCTTGTTGCCTGCAATTATATTTAGGGGAAAGGTCAGTTAGAAAGGTAAATTGTTTCTTTTTTCTTCTTTCTTTTTTTTTTTTTTAAAAGATTTTATTTATTTATTTGACAGACAGAGATCACAAGTAGGCAGAGAGGCAGGCAGAGAGAGAGGAGGAAGCAGGCTCCCTGCTGAGCAGAGAGCCCGATGCAGGGCTCGATCCCAGGACCCTGAGATCATGACCTGAGCAGAAGGCAGAGGCTTTAACCCACTGAGCCACCCAGGCGCCCCGGTAAATTGTTTCTTGTATTGTCACACGTACAGGCAAATGTCAATTACTTCTATAAGTCTGAGAGAGGTGTGGTATTATTCCTGCCCACCTTGATTTCGGCAAAGTTATGTCACTTAATAAATGAGGCATACCCTAAGATCAATGACTCTGTTGTCTAATCTTGTATCCTGATTAACAGTAGCTCTTCCTTCCTAAAAAAAAGATGAAAAAACAGATTTTACTAATTTTAAGAACACAAACACAGTTTTAAGAAGCCATGTTTACTTTTAAGTGAGAAGAGGTGTGCTTATGTGGTTAATATTATACCCCCAAGTTAGGGATCCAAGAAATAAGAAGTAGAGCTACAGAGAAACTATTGTTAAAAGAGAGACAGAAAAAAGAGAAATGCAAATGAACACAAGTTAATGTTCTCTTTCCCTCTCCCACCCCACCAAAGCTTTGCCTCATTACTGGAACATCAGAAGAATTTAACCACTTGTACCTTCATTGATTCCTGGATTTTACCTGCTAGTTAAAGACTGAAGGAACAGATAAAAGCTGACAGAGTAGTGATTCTCAAAGTATGTTCTGGGCACCACTGAAGGTCCCAAAGACACTTTTAGGGAGTCCATGAAATCAAACCTATTTTTCACAATGACAGATTTCATTCTGTATTGAGTGTTCCCAAGGCTTCGTGATGTGTGCTATCACAACAGAATGAATATAAAGGCAGGTACAAGGCCTAATTGTTGTCTACTAAGGCAGACATTACAAAGATCTGTAGATATGTAAGACAATGTCACTCTTGACACTAAACTATTTTTTGTTTTTGAAAATATTTTTCATAAAAATTTTTCAAAAATGTTATTTTTATTATTCATATATGATTAATATAAACATAGCTATATTACTGTTACTTGTATTAATATATACTAAAATTTTCCTATTTTAATTTCTAATATTATAAATATTGATAAAGATATATAAAAACAGAAGTTTATGGGGAAGTTATTTTTAAGAGTGTAAAGGGATCCTGAGAACAAAAAGTTTGAGAATTGTTGATAGAAGAGTAAATTTAGACAAAAAATGAAGCTCAAATCACTTCACAAATATGCTTCATACAAAAGTAGGACATTGAGTTTTCAATGATCTATAAATTAAACATACAGAGGAAGCAAAATATTTCAAAAATATAATTTTAACCTCTTCTCCTTCCACCTCAGGCCGAACAGCATCATCCAGCTGCAGGGGCAGGCGGGGTTCAGCCAAACTGATCACATAAATCTGAAAGTGAGAGATTACCAAAAATATCATGAAGCACACAAAACCTGTTACCTTTTACTTAAAAAAAAATCTAAAGTTGACATAAATATGAAGCTATGTTTGCATATATCTTAACTGAAACTACCTTCTAAAATCAAACAACGATGTACACGTTTTTTCACTTATAAAATGGGAATCATAGTATTTTTTGCCAACTTTCCTAGGTTGTTGGAAGTCGAATGAGAGAACAAATACTTTGTAAACTCTAATGTGCATACCAGTGTGACAAATAAGTACTAACTGGGGCCAAGGGGTCTGAGCTTAAGGCCTTGCTTTGTCATGTAAAAGCTTGTTGTTAGGCGAATCATTTAATCTCAGAGTTTCAATATTCTAGTCTGTAAAAGAAGGTCTGAGGTAAGAATCAAATGGAGTAATGAATATGAAAACACTCTGAACTTTTGAAGCGGCCACTAAACAAAATGTGTTGTTATCACTGTTCACAGCATTTGGCCATTTCTACTGCTAGGACCGAAGTCAGCCCAACTCTGCTGTCTGTCAACTTCCTTTTCTCATTCTTTTTCCAAATATCCCTTCCTTTCCACTTTTCATCAAACACGTTATATCTCATTTCCTGCTGCTCTCCTGGTTTGGAGCTGCCACAGAACGTACTCCTCTATGGTGTTAAAATACCTTTTTATTTGTTAAATTCACTCACATTAATGGCACATTTTAGAGCTAAAACACAGGTCATAAAAAATGAGCTAGGGTTTTTGGCTACTCTTAAAAACAGGTTACCCTATTAGTTACTCCCAACTATGCCTGGAAAACCTGTTAAAGCACGAAAGGGAAACAGACCTAATTTAGTTAATTCAGGAAAGGAAATGATATTCTTCCAGTTGGTAGACCACATTTAGTATTCAGCTCAGACTCTTTTAAGAAAGTGTCAGAAGGATATTCCCGTCCTCCTTATAATAAGGAGTTTGTCACCATCTTCCATTCTCAAGTATAGTGTTTCCCCTTGATGAGTTAATAGAAATTTGATTTCCAATGCAAAATTGTAGACTGGAACAGCTATCTCTGCTATTTTTATAGCTAGCAGACATTCACTTCATTAGGTTGTAAGCACCCTAACCTCATGCAGTGCTGGCTCAAAGTATGTACTCAGTAACTGCTGGCTGAATAAACAAGTAACTGATAAGTGCCAGTACTTACTGTAAGACCCTTTTTAAGATATACTACTTCATACTTTGTGAGATACTTTATAGTTATTTCCATTAAGGCAAAATTTATAAGTTCTTTAGGCTTTATATTTATCATCTGCATTTATTAAGTCTGTATTGAATGCTAGATAATTAGAATATTTCAGAAGTACGCTTACTTGCTCTACTCACTAAAATTTTATTTATTTAAGTATTGAAAAAGATATGTTACTTGAAAGATAGGGGGTTGTTTTACTTGGTCAGCATACCCTTATGTTGGTTTGCCTTTACTAGGTTACACACTTCTTGTTGTTGTTGGTTTGAAATGAAGCTTATACAAAGAAAAAAAAGTAACTTGGCAAGTTAGGTCAGTAAAAAACACGATTTTCTAAGTCTTGAAGAGTTCCCATGACAATTCCAGCTAAATACAACCTTACTCTCAGATGAGTGTGTATGAGACAAACTTTCTGCATCTGTTAATCTGCTTGACTGCTCTATCTTATATATGCTCACACACAAGCAAATACACATACAGGGATGAGGGCAGGAAGTGACTACTCCTTAAAAGAAATTTAATGATGCATCTGTAGACACAAACGAGGCCGGATCTGAGAACTGCAGGCTCAAAACTGCAGGGTTATTTCAAAAGTACTAAATATGTGTAAGTTCACTTAGAGCATTTTAAAAGTCAACGATAAGGAGCACTTACAGTTTTTATGTCTGAGAAGAAAATAGATGTGGGATAAATCTTATATGAAAGGAAGTTATTGCTGGAATGTAAGACCAACTGAGTTTTGTCTCTTGATTTCTCTATAAAGTATCAGAAATATAATGACCGTAAGGAAATATAATCATTAAGAATTAGTATAATTAATCAATCTTTAGAGGTATATTGTCAGAAGAAAGTTCATAGCAAAACATATTCATAATAGTGAACAGAGCTTTTTAGATGTTTTTTATATTTTTCCCTATATGACTATGGTAGATTGTTGGCAAAAAATGGCTCCATAATTCCTCAGTCTCCTGTATACATGTTTTTTTTTTTTCAATGATGTTGCCTCTCTTTGCATCAAGAGGTGGAATCTTTTTCTCCATCCCTTAAATCTAAGTTATTTCATGTGACGTGCTTTGACCAATGACATATTTAGCAATTGTGACTCAAAGAGAAGCTTGACAGGTGCTCGCCCGCTAGGGTTTCCCTCTCTTGCTGCTGGGAACCCTTCTGGTACATGTCAACAAGCCTAGGCTAGCCCACTGGATGAACAAAGGCCACAGGGAGAAATGTCCCAGAAATAGCAGTAGGTCCAGTTGATGTCATGCAGAGTAGATGAGCCATCCCAGACAGCCTCCCTCTAACTGCCCCATGCACAGAATCATGAGCAAATAAATGTTGTAAGTATTGGAGTAGTCTGGTATAGAAAAGCTAATTGATTTAGTAATCAATTTCTAAATCTCAATATTTTATAAGACTGACGCGCTGCCTACTGTGCTAAGAAGGCACTTAAATCTCAATATTTTACATCAACTCTAAGAACACATAGGTTTGATAAGAATGGTTATAAGAACCATTCAAATCTATTTCTGTACCCAATTTTATATTTTGAAAAAAGTTACCTTTTGAACATGTAACTCCACATCTTGCTGTGTACAGCTTCCAATTTTCTGATTCACTTTTCTCACTACACCTTCTACATCTACGATGCTCTCTTTGTTAATGCTGTCAAAAGAAAACATTCCGAACTTTAATCATCTCATCAGAGGTGTCAGAATTCATTTGGTGTTTCAACAGTAAAGCCGAAATATTAAACTCTTTTTTAATACAGTAAGCCACTTGAGATAAAGCCAGTCTATTTAACCTACTTACAATAAGCTACTATGCAGCACACCTTGTGAGATTTCTTGAAGAGATGATTTTCTAGATGCCATAATTTAGTTACCATTCATAAAATACTCTGAGCCTAAATGGCAAGGACCAGCACTGAACCGTGAAAAGTAGAAAATTCTTTCAATTATTTATTAAAGAACATTTTCCTTCCTATAGTTGAAACTTACAAAGATCAGCATTTCCTATAAGGAGAAGCATGGGCTTCAATAAATGCAATTACTGGTATGTAATGGAATTGAATAATAGAAGAAGGTCAACTGAAAAGATTTCGAGGTAATAAAAGGACATTAGCTTGCTGTAATTAAGCCCTCCGTGCCTGTAGTTTCTGAGTACACACTGTCATTGGATTTATGGCAAACAGTCTATAGGATTGTGCAATCCCATTTAAGAATGTCTACATGAAGCTCAATATACACTAAATCGGTCACCGGGGCAGTTGAATTCTACAACAAACTTGAATTCTGAACATAGGATACTCAAATTCTGAAATATAAAATTATGAAGTAGCTTATTAAGCTCACCAATTGATTATTTTTTGATCTCTCGTACATAACCAAGGGATAAATGGTATAATCCAAAATGGTGGTTCCCTTAAAAATTTAACAGTTTTACTTTTGTATTATTGTACAGCCAGAATGTATCATAATGCATTTGTGGAAAAGCTTAAGATTAAACTTTCAGTTCCTGGGCAGTGATGTCAGCATCATAGCAGCTCAACTGGCCCAAACTATCAATGTAAAACTACCAATTAAAACTCTCAGGTGGTAACTGGAGCTGCAGAAGTGAGGTGTAGTGAAAAGAGAAGAGAAGAAGGAACTAAAATGCAAAAGTGGTAACTGGGAGAGTGGAGTTCCTGACACAGATGGCATAACAGAAAGGGCAAACATGCATCAAGAATATCTGTTCTGGGGGAGCCTGGGTGGCTCAGTGGGTTAAAGACTCTGCCTTCAGCTCAGGTCATGATCTCAGGGTCCTGGGATCGAGCCCCGCATCGGGCTCTCTACTCAGCAGGGAGCCTGCTTCCCTTCTCTCTTCCTGCCTCTCTGCCTACTTGTGATCTATCAAATAATTAAATAAAATCTTAAAAAAAAAAAAAAAAGAAAATCTGTTCTGGACTCCCTGTTTATCTGCTGTGTCATATGTCACATAACTTTTACATTAGTCTTTCATGGCTTAAGTGCCAACCCAGAATCCTGCAAAATGAATGACAAGAATCTAAACAAAACGAAACAAAAGCAAAAAAGCAAAACAAAACAAAACAAAACAAAACAAAAAACGCCCAAAAACGAAAAACAAAAAGGAAAGAAAAAGAAAATTTAACTTCCATAGGAAAAGTTCTATTTATTCTGATAAGGAATTGGGTCTTTAGTAGTTGCAGTGCCACTTGATGAGATTTCAGAAATCCAACAATTGCTTATTTTACCCAGGAGAACACCACTGTCCATTTCCTTTCTTTTTTTTTTAAATTTCTTTTTTAAAAGATTTTATTTATTTATTTGACAAACAGAGATCACAAGTAGGCAGAGAGGCAGGCAGAGAGAGAGGAAGAGAAGCAGGCTCCCCGCTGAGCAGAGAGCCCGATGCAGGGCTCGATCCCAGGACCCTGGGATCATGACCTGAGCCAAAGGCAGAGGCTTTAACCCACTGAGCCACCCAGGTGCCCCACTTTTTTTTTTTTTTTAAAGATTTTATTTATTTATTTGACAGAGATTACAAGCAGGCAGAGAGGCAGGCAGAGAGAGAGAGGGGGAAGAAGGCTCCCTGCTGAGCAGAGAGCCTGATGCGGGGCTCCATCCCAGGACCCTGGGATCATGACCTGAGCCAAAGGCAGAGGCTTTAACACACTGAGCTACCCAGATGCCCCTGATTACTGTAGTTTTGTAGAAGTTTTGAAATCAGGGAGTGCAAATCCTCCAAATTTGTTCTTTTTTTTTTTTTTTTTTTTTTTTTTCAAAATGGTTTTGGCTGTTCTGGGCCCCTTGAGAGTGCACATGAATTTTAACATGGTTTTTTTCTATTTCTGCAAAAAATGCCACAGGGATTTTTGAAAGGGATTGCACTGAATCTGAGATCATGACCTGAGCGAATGGAAGCTGCTTAACTGAGCCACCCAGGTACCCCTATTTTATTTATTTTAAAATTATATATACATGTAATCCTAAACATAAGTATTACCCTTAGACAAACATAAACTCAGGGTAAGGTTCATCATTAGCAACAGTGAATGCACATTCATACTTTACAGTCTTCCTGGTAATTCCTTATTTTGGAACAACTCATCTTGTCCAATCTCATTAGATTCTCCTCTCCCCCACTCTCATTCTCTCTCTCACACACACACAGACACAGCAGTGCAGAATGTGGTTGATACAAAGATCTATAAGAGTAGAAGTGTCAGCATTAACATTTTCTCATATGTGCTTATATTTTAAATTTTATCTTCCATCTGTGGCCTCTTGGTAGAAAGTTAAAAAGCCACTAGTCCCTTTTCAGTTTATTATTTTAATATGTATAAATAAATATAATCTCCCAAAACCAAAGTGAAGCAAAATAAACTGCAATTAGTTACAATTTGCCAAAGGGAATCAGTTAGGGTATAAGTGTTATCTTCTTTTTGTTACTGGAATCCTGCAGTCCTGCTTAGAGACCTTGCACACTATACATGACATGTGGCCTTCTGAGATATAATCCAAGTAACAGTCCCAGTACTCATCTATAAATGAACTAGTAAAAAACTAAATTCTTTCCTAGTTTTTATTTTTTTTCCTTTTTTTTTTAAAGATTTGTTTATTTATTTGACAGGCAGAGATCACAAGTAGGCAGAGAGAGAGGGGGAAGCAGGCTCCCCGCCGAGCCGAGAGCCTGATGCAGGGCTCGATCCCAGGACTCTGGGATCATGACCTGAGCCAAATGCAGAGGCTCAACCCACTGAGCCACCCAGGCGCCCCTCTTTCCTACTTTTTAAATAACAGAAGGAAGTAAGGAAGGGAAATAAATAGATTAATTATCTTCTTTCCCTTAATGGTCAATCTTGAGCAAAATGTACTGTGAAGATGACTAGAATAGAGAACAAGAATCATAAGCGCTGAGAAAAGGTTGTTGGAATAGGTGATTTATAGGGCACCAGTGAAGTTTCATTTCTGTATAGCACAGAGTTGAAAAAATATTTAACAGCACATAACCCTAGTCAAAGAGATCACCATCTTGCATATAAATGGTAGAATCTGGGAAATGGGTAGACCTGGGAAAGAAGTACTTCATCCACCTCTTGTTGCTGGGTCCCAGTGTGAGGTGCTGACTCTGGCAAGTTCTCCTGGAGAACAAGGAAGAATTACCTCCAATTTATACTCATGAACTTCTCCTCATCGGTGAGGGATGGGAAATGGCAGGGTTTGCATCTATATTTCAAAGATTTTATTTACGTATTTTTCAGAGAGAGAGAAAGAGGAAAATAAGAGAGAGAGAGAGAGAGAGAGAGCGCAAGCACATGCAGGAGAGTGGCAGGCAGAGGGAGAAGCAGGGAGCCTGAAGCAGGACTTGATCCTAGGACCCCGGGATCATGACCTGAGCTGGAGGCAGATGCTTAACTGACTAAGCCACCCAGGTGTCCCTGCTCTTATGTTTTAAAGTTATTTTTGAAACACTGTTTTTTATATATTGTGTCAAGAACTTATTATTATAAAAGAATATACTTATTATTATAAATTCTAATGTTAATCATTTAAATTTAAAAGTTTAACTCTCCCAACATATACCCAATCTCTTCTTCCTTTAATCACTGTTTACTATTTGGTCTATACTCCTCCAAATTTTTTCTCCTTTGCAAAAAATATGGAATGCTTCATAAATTTTGTATTGTCCTTCTACAGTAGTTTTGCTCAGTCTCCTATTTTTTTTTTAAAGATTTTATTTATTTATTTGACAGAGAGAAATTATAAGTAGGCAGAGAGGCAGGCAGAGAGAGAGAGAAAGAAGCAGGCTCCCTGCCGAGCAGAGATCCCGATGCGGGACTCGATCCCAGGATCCTGAGATCATGACCTGAGCCGAAAGCAGAGGCTTAACCCACTGAGCCATCCAGGTGCCCCTCTCTATTTTTTTTTTTTTTAATGTTGAAGAAGGAGTTTTATTTTTTACAGAACAAAACTGATCTTTATATATATAATATATACACACACACATATATAAATGCCTAAATATATATATAAATGCCTAATATATAAATATATAAACATATACAAATGCCTTTAGATATATAAATGCTATAAATTTATATATTATGCATATATATGTATATAAAATATGCCTGTATTTATTCTCATATCGCTTACCAATTTTCTTTTATGTTCCAGTTCCTGTGTAAGGTGCTTTACACATATACTACTTCACTTAAGCTTCTCAAAGGCCTATGAGATAGATATCACCACCATTTTATAGCTGAGAAAACTGGGACTCTACAAGAGGTCAAGTATGTAGGCTAAGATCATACAGTAGTAAGATCATGTACCGACTGCTACACTAGATGGTTCTGTTCTGTTACAGACTCAAGATATAGCACCACATTTTAAATACCCCAGAATGTATCATGAGCTCACTCTGAAATAATACATTCTCATTCTTAGGAGCTCACGACCTGCCACATTCCTTTATAATTTATGAGAAAGCAATTGGAAGTAACAGGCCCTTCACGAATGGTTTTCAAAATGCTCAAGAATCATACTATTTTAACACTGATGCATCTTGATGTCCTATTATCGCCAGCCTCAACAGAAGTTCATCAAATCTTTGTATAAAGCAATATGATGTTATTAACATTATATAACTTAGCAGTTAATCCCAGGGTGCCTGGGTAGCTCAGTTGGTTAAGCGTCTGATTCTTGATTTCAGCTCAGGTCATGATCTCAGGGTCATGAGATCAAACCCGGCATCGGCCTCTGTGCTCAGCGGGGAGTCTGCTTAGACTGTCCCTTTCCCTCCCCCCACCCCACATACTCTTCGCTCTCTCTCTCTAATAATAAAAAAGTAAATCTTAAAAAAAAAAAAAAGAAATCCCATAAATTGAGAATTTCTGACAGCAGATTTTAGATCTACCTTTGAAAGCACATCTTTATCAAAGTTTTCAATACAAATCGACAGGACCAAATATAAAAGCTCTGTTTCTCCTCCAGTCAGTAAGTATCTCACTCCAACAAAGAGGTATATACCATCTATGTAGAGTTTTTCAGAGAGCTACAATCCACAGCAGTATAATGACCTAGCCTATATTCACCAATGTATTATCCACATGATGCTCAAGGAATACCCACATGCACATTCCCTCTGGGCCTCGAGTGTATATGATATATACATACACTTCTACCACAGCCCCTGTAGCATGTCTTTGCACGTGGCTGTTAATCTATTTTGCCTTCTTCTCAAATTCAGTTCCTTACATCATACATGTGTCATGTATTTCCAAGCCCAGCAGAGTTGCCTGGACCAGAGGAGGTGCTAAATAAGTTTTCTAAATCTGTGAGACTTCTTCTGAGCATTATTTTGATATTTCACAATTCTAGAAGTTAATGCAGCAAACTGAAATTTCAACGTTCCAACTAAGTAAAATACCTATTTTTAGATGAAAGATCTAGAAAGGAAAGAAAATGTACAAACTTGCATGCAGCTAGGTGACTCACAGAATGAAAAATACACTTGTGACTCACCGGCTACCAATAAATCACTTAACCACAATGACTAATATGAAGAAAAAGAAAACAAAACACGTGTGTATACAACTAACAGTCTGAAAAAGTCTTCCTCCCCCCCATCCCCCAAATCCAAACATCTCTATGCTGGGTGGGAAGAAGGGTGTTACAAAAGTACAAACAGCAAAATAGAATTTTTACCTTTAACAACTGGTATTCAAATTAACTGTACCCCTTTACAGTAGTCACAACAACTTCGGCTTGAAACTTTTTTCCCCTCCAAATTTTTAAATTAGAAAAAATGGAACTAAGACCATTGAAGGAAATATTACAGATCACTTAGCCAGTTGGACCTTAAACTTGCTGCTCCTTTTTTTTCCTTTTAGCTTGAAACTTTAAGCACTGTAATTACATTCACTGTGGTCCTTAATAGCAGTCAATACAAAAAGGCCTGTAGGGTTGCCTTTAAAAAAAAATTTTGTCTTTACAAAACTCAACCATAACTAACATAACACTACTGTCTTCATTACACTAAAATGTCCCTAAATAAAAAATAATTTTAAAAAGAAAAAAAGAATGACTTCTCATCTCAACTCAAACACAAGCTATTAACTATTAGAAAATTAATGTCAACATAAGATGGAGATCCAGAAACACAGGCCTGGATAGGTATCCTATCTTCCTGCTTCCAGACAAATTTCATTTAAGGACCACAAAGCATTTTGGATACACAATCAAGAACCTCTTCTTAAAGATCTCTAGGGAATGAGATGTGCCAACCTTCCTATGTAACTCATTTAGTTGTTTCATTTTTATATGCATTCAACCATGAGAAAATTGATCTTTCCAACAAATTGATTAAAATAATGTGTTGAAGAGTCCTGTGGCACTTAAAGTCAATTAGTGAGTCAACTTTTCAGATTAGTATATTGATGAATTGGATATTCCTAGGAAAGATAAGTGGGGAAAATAACTGACCCCATATTAAGTGCTAATGTTGCTCTTAAGGAATATACTCAAAAGCTAGAAACTGCTAGTGGCACAATCTAGTTAGTAAGGCAAAGATAAGCACCTCAGATTTAATATCTAAAGTAAATGCTAAGATAGTCATCCACTTAAGATATTAAAAGTGACCTCATATTTTGCCTTTTAAATGATTGGGAAACCCCAGCTGGAACTATCTGATTTGATATTTTTAATAGTGGAGTCTTTGCTTTTTTCCACCTGGTATATGACCAGAGGGAATAGAGTTAAATGTTGGGCCTCATGGAATTAACATATAAATACCATTATTTCTGCCACTTTGTTGTGTAGGAGTTCACATGTTTTAAATGTCCAGTCTCTTAGGGTAGCACTAATCAAAATGGAAACACCTTGAGAATAAACAAACAGTCCTTAACACTCCTCTAAAGACAATAGCAAGCATTTCACAAATAAGTACCAAGACAAAATAAATATTAACTGAAGATTAGAAATGGCCTTTTTCTCATGGACATATTTCTAAGCATGCTATTTTCCAAATCAAAGACTCTAGCAGAAAGGGTGGTTAGCTGATTCACTAACTAAGCTGCTATCTTTCCAACGTGAATGTATTAGTGAATATTCATTTGAATTGCCTCATGCTTTGCTGGTCCTCAAATTTCTAAAGCTAAAAACATCTAAAAGTAAGGAGTTTTGCTTCATTTAAATAAGTAACAGAATCCACGAGAATTTTTATGTTGTTGTTCACGTGCTGTTTTTAATCATAATATAAGGCTGATGATATATTAAGCAACAGAAGTCACAGTGTTTTCCAAACTTTTCTTTTCTAATTATAATCTTAGTTAGAAACCAAGGGATCAAGAGGAATGAGATACTGAGAGTTCAGTGAAACAATAAAAACAGGGGCAGCCTATAAACCTCTATTTTCATTATAAAGGAGGATACATTCCACTAGGCCTGGCTTAGGAATAAAAATCAATTGTTGTGCCACAAATACACAATATACTCCTTAATGTCAGTGTTATATTATGGGATCAGGAGTCCACGGGGCTGGGTAGTTTGTAGAGCATTCACAGGGTGAAAGAGAGGTAGGCAGGTAAGGATGCAGTGGGGGTAGTTCTGGGAATGGGACTGGGTTGTATGAGGTCGGAAGACAATAGAAATAGTAGGACAAAAGGAGGAGACTGGTAAAAAGACCAGAAGTCTTGATGAGGTCCAATAGAAGATTAGGAGGCGTGGGATAGGTACAAAGTGGAAATTATGGTTAGAGAGAATTGCCATTGAGTTTAAAATTAAGTTCTAAGGAGCAAAATCCAAGTGGTGGCCACAGGAGTGAGTTATTAAAATGAATAGTGAAGAGGCACCTGGGTGGCTCAGTCGTTAAGTGTCTGCCTTCAGCTCAGGTCATGATCCCAGGGTCCTGGGATTGAGCCCTGCATAGGGCTCCCTGCTCTGTGGGGAGCCTGCTTCTCCCACTCCCACTCCCTCTGCTTGTATTCCCTTCTTGTGGTGTCGCTATCAAATAAATAAATAAAATCTTTTTTAAAAACTAAAATGAATAGTGAAGCTAGTGGAGAAGTAAGGAATTTTAAGTCCATACTATTTATTCCAAATGAATACCTAAAGACATTTACAATGAGATGACTTGAAATGAGAGGAATACACTACTATCAGCCAGGAAAATAAAATGGCTGAGTAAAACATCCTATTTCATTCAGTCTTTGGAACTCCATGAACTCAAAAGGCTAGAACTTCTCTCCAATTTACTCAGCATAGATAAACTTAGGTGATACTGCTAGCTGTTTATTCAAACCCACTCCCCTTGTCCTCATGGCTAACAGAGTCCCACTCCCATTCAGTATCCACTTCTATCTGGCACAGCATTCTAAGAGAAGAGGAGCCCATCACACGTCCAGAGTAGGTTGTGTTTAGTCCCAGTCCATCCGGGGAATTTAGTCCAGACTGAGGGTGACATTTTCCATTTTCCACATAGTATTTCAAACTGGAAACTGAAGTAATTTTCCATTTCTTTCTTTTCCTCACCCCCACACATCAGCAGTCAGTAAACAGATAAGAGTCATGTTTTTACCCACTCACTGGGCAAGCAAATTTCTCTCTTTTAAGAGTACTATCAGTTTTGCTATTAATACTTGTTAAATCCAACACAATCGATATAATCGGTATTAGTTTAAGCATAATAAGTTTGAGCTTTCCTTTGCCAGATTTCATCAGTGAGAAACACAGTAGAGACAACTGTACTCAGGTGAACTCAAAACACACACCTCAAACATCTATGTTACATGCCACACCTGTCCACATCTGATAGTACAATTTGCTTTCAGGTTTCAAACAGCCTCCCTTCCACCACTTCACAATAATTTACAAGTTGCAACTCTCTGCGACCCATTTACACAAGGATACAGCATGTTTTCTTAAAGACTTTTATTTATTTGAGAGAGACAGAGTGAGAGCATGAGCGGGGGGTGGGGGAGGGGCAGAAGGAGAGGGAAAAGCAGTCTCCCTGCTAAGCGCGATGGATACAGGGCTCGATCCCAGGACCCTGGGATCATGACCGCCTGAGCCACCCAGATGCCCAAACAGCATGTTTTTTGTAAGATAAAGGGCTGGTAATAAGTAAGAGAAATCAAATACTATATGATTTCTACACAGAATCTAAAAGAAAACCAAAACGATTAAAAGCAAAATCAGACCTGTAAATACAGAGACCATACTGATGGTTGCCAGACAGGAGAGGGATGGAAGGATGGGCAAAATAGGTGAAGGGGAGGGAGGTACAAACTTCCAGTTGCGAAATGAGTAAGTCACGGAGATGGAAGGTATGTATACTCAGGGAATATAGTCAATCGTGTTGTGACAGCGTTGTATGTTAAGAGATGATCCCTACACTTGTGGTGAGCAGAGCAGCATTGCCCAATTACTATGCTGTACACCTGAAACTACTGTAGCACTGTGTGTCAACTATACTTCAATAAAAAAATAAAAATGTGACACTGTAGTATTATTTATGTATTTCTCAAAATGTATCAAGCTATTCTACCTACACTGAAAAAAATTAGGTTCTTTTTAAAAAATTACATCATTGATGAAGTTTTTGACCAGTGTGCTACTAACCCATTTTCTGTATAAATGCTGAGGTTTTTATTGCATAATTTTGCATAGCCTGTGATTTTTAGGAAAGCATCTGCTACATTATAGCAGAGCTGAATGATTATTAGCACTACTTTATAAAAAGTTAACCCCAAAGGACAACCATATTGTGAATGTCCCAACATCTCCTCCCTTGCTGATAGCAGAGCAATTCTAGGAGAGAATATTTATTCTTACAAGTGTATAACAAAAGGCTGATATGTTAAGGAATAGCATCGGTTATCCAGCCAAACTCTTTCATTTCCTTCCTAAGTCCAGAATCTTAGTAAATGATAAATTCTTTTTTTATACTCAGAATTGGTGGGCTTATTTTTCACATCGGTTGCAAACACTATATGGTTGCTTTGCTGACTGACTCTTACTTCTCACAAGAGTGCTAATGTGTAAGGTGCACTGTGTGGCAGTGCTGATGATAAGAAAAGAAGACAAAAGGTGATGCAAAAGTAGTTGTATCTACTGAATCTGCCTAGTGAATTTTAGGTTTCATGTTTATAATTAGAGCTATAAAATATTTCTCATATTGAAATTATTCAAGAAAAATAACTAGCTTTGCAAACAAACTCTTTAGTTTCTAACCCCCTTACCCTTCCCCACCCCCGACTGTCTCTGTTTTAACCACATGCTTTTTATTTTTATTTTTTTTTATTTTAAAGATTTTATTTATTTATTTGACAGGCAGAGATCACAAGTAGGCAGAGAAGCAGGCAAAGAGAGAGGAGGAAGCAGGGTCCCTGCAGAGCAGAGAGCCCGATGTGGGGCTCGATCCCAGGACCCTAAGATCATGACCTGAGCCGAAGGCAGTGGCTTAATCCACTGAGCCACCCAGACGCCCCAACCGCATGCTTTTTAAAAATGGGATGACTTCTCAGGAAGGCAGCTACTGCTTCATGGTACAGACAAGTTCACTAGTATTAATGATGGCTAGAAAAAAAATTTAATTTCTCCTTTGGAACTGTTTTTAGCATTTAACTTATGACTCAACATAAAATATTTTTTTTATTACTTTATAATCAGTTATACTTTTAAAACAAAAATTATTATAGTATTATTTTTCACGAGTTTTGGTTCTCAACTCAGGCAGTACCTAAAAGTCATTATCACCATGAGGAAACAAAATAGGTATCTATCTATCATCAATCAACTATATATCAGAAAAAAACTAGACACTGTAGAAAAAGATACTATTGAGGCAAAAACCATTACTTTGAGACCTAAAGCATTTCCCAGGCATTAATATATTTCAATGACAGTAAGGTTGTATTCTAAGTAAGCTATATTTAGGAGGGCTCTGAACCACTATTATTAGACTATCTCAGAGAAGCAGGATGACCTAGGAGAAATGTGAGCCCTAGAATCAGAGACCTTACACTTAGTATTTAAATTTCAATTTCCTCAGCTGTAAAAAAAAGACGTTAAAAAAAGTGTCTATACCTCACAGTGCTGCTGTGAGGATCAAGGGCAAAGTACAAGTATGGCATTTTGCAGCTTCATACTTAGTATATAGGAACATTTAATTATTACTGCTGCTATTGTTATAAGCAATAATATTAATAATATTGCTGTAATTTGCCTGTACATCAGACTCTGATGCACTGGATCCCAGTATGTATAAAATTCATGTTAGGCACTGGAAAGGCTTGGCAAGATAAAGGAAGGGCAGTCACTATAATGAATTTTAATTATAGATTATTTCCTAAACATTTTTTGTTTCTTAAATATTAAAAATGATATTTCATGGGGAGGAGCCAAGATGGCAGAGGAGTAGAAGACTTCAATTCATCTGGTCCCAGGAATTCAGCTAGATAGTTATCAAACCATTCTGAACACCTACGAACTCAACTGGAGAATGAAAAAAAAATAGCAGCAATTTAATGAAGAGAAAAGCAACCACGTTCTAGAAGGTAGGAGGTGTGGAGAAGTGAATCTGAGGTGACATACAGGAACAACAGACTGTGAGGAGGGGAAGGGAGTCAGCAGGCCAGCAAGTGAGAGAGCAGAGGAGCACAAAATCAACTTTCAGAAGTCTGCTCCACAGAGGGACATCACTTCAGTGGCTAAGAGGAAATGGAACCCTTGCTGGGAGAGTGTGGTCTCAGGACCGTTGGGATCACAGGAAGACTGGGGGTGCCTGAGTATGACAGAGCTCCCAGGTATCACAAGGAAGCCAGCTGCCAACAGTGTCTCCAGGAGTGGGATCTCAGCTCAGGGTTGCCATAAACCATGATCTGCAGCACAGCTGGGCTGCTACTCTTCAAGCCAGGGCCCAATAGGCAGCAGAATCCAGGAGATTCCCCTTCCTTCCTTGGGAGGAGCAGCATGGGAGTGCACCCCAGGAGTCTGCTGGGCTTGGAGATTCTGAACAGGACCATGTGCCAGAGACAGAAATGCTCGGTCATAGGCTGGATGGGCACAGAGTACGAACAGAGACCAGGGAGACAGGAGTGATGGACTGGTTTTCCCTGAGAGTGCACTGAGAAGTGGGGCCCTGAGCTCTTGGCTTCTCTGGGGCCAGAGATTGGGAGGCCACCATTTTCATTCTCATCCTCTAAAGCCGTGCTAAAACTTTCAAGGAACAAAAGCTACAGAGAGCAAACTGGAGCAGATTACTTAGCCTCACCCCTGGCAAGGGTGGTGCAACTCTGCCCAGGGCAAAGACATTTGGAAATGTCTAGTTGGGCTTGAAAAAAGCAAAGAAGGGGCGCCTGGGTGGCTCAGTGGGTTAAAGCCTCTGCCTTCGGCTCAGGTCATGATCCCAGGGTTCTGGGATCGAGCCCCGCATCGGGCTCTCTGCTCGGCAGGGAGCCTGCTTCCTCCTCTCTCTCTCTGCTTGCCTCTCTGCCTACTTGTGATTTCTGTCTTTCAAATAAATAAATAAAATCTTTAAAAAAAAAAAAAAAAGAAAAAAGCAAAGAAGACACTAGAGAATCCCTTTCTGGAGAAATAAAATCTAACCGAGTGAAAATCAAAAAGGCAATTAATGAGGTACAATAAAAATTTTTTTAAAAAAGCCAATAAATGAGGTACAATAAAAAATGGAGGCTCTAGCTGCTAGAATAAATGAGGCAGAAGAGAGAATTAGTAATATAGAAGACCAAATGATGGAGAATAAAGAAGCTGAGAAAAAGAGAGATAAACAACTACTGGATTTTGAGGGGAGAATTCGAGAGGTAAGTGATACCATAAAGTGAAACAGTATTAGAATAATTGGGATCCCAGAAGAAGAAAGAGAGAGAGGGGCAGAAGGTATATAAGAACAAATTAAAGCAGAGAACTTCCTTAATTTGGGGAAAGAAACAGGCATCAAAATCCAGGAGGCACAGAAAACCCCCCTCAAAATCAATAAAAGTAGGTCAACACTCCAACATCTAATAGAAAAACTTAAAAATCTCAGAGACAGAGAAAATCCTGACAGCAGCTTGGGACAATAGGTCTGTAACCTACAACAGTAGAAACATTAGACAGGCAGCAGACCTATCCACAGAGACCTGGCATGATATATTCAGGAGACTAAATGAGAAGAATACGCAGCCAATAATATTTTATCCAGCTAGGCTGTCATTGAAAATAGAAGGAGAGATAAAAAACCTCTAGGACATACAAAACTAAAAGAAATTGCAATCGCCAAACGAGACGTACAAAAAATATTGAAAGGGGTCCTGTCCTCTAAGCAAAGAGTCCAAAGTAACATAGACCAGAAAGGAGCAGAGACTATATACACAGTAACAGTCACCTTACAGATAATACAATGGCACAAAATTCATATCTTTCAATAATTAGCCTGAAGGCAAATGGGCTAAGTACCCCAATCAAAAGACACAAGTGTCAGGTTGGATAAAAAAGCAAGACCCATCAATACACCGTCTGCAAGAGACTCATTTTTAACCTAAAGATACCTCCAGATTTAAAGTGAGGGGATGGAAAACCATTTATTATGCTAATGGACATCAAAAGAAAGCCAGGTGGCAATCCTTCTATCATACAAATTTGATTTTAAACCGAAGACTATAATAAGAGATGAGGAAGAATACTACATCATACTTAGAGTCTATCCAACAACAAATCTAAGAGTTGTAAAGATTTATGCCCCTAACATGGGAGCAGCCAATTATATAAGCCAATTAATAACAAAATCAAAGAAACACATCAACAATAATAAAATAACAGTCAGGGACTTTAACACTCCCCTCACTGAAATGGATAGATTAAGCAAAAGATCAACAAGGAAATACGGGCTATAAATGACACACTGGACCAGGTGGATTTCACAGATCTCCTCAGAACTTTCCATCCCAGAGAAACAGAATAAACGTTCTTCTCTATTGCTACCCCAGAATAGATCACATCCTGGGTCACAAATCAGGTCTCAACCAGCACCAAAAGACTGGGATCATTCCCTGCATATTTTCAGACCATGATGCTTTGAAACTTGAACTCAATCACAAGACAGAAGTTGGAAAGATCTCAAATACATGAAGGCTAAAGAGCATCCTACTAAAGAATGAATGGGCCAACCAGGAAATTAAAGAAGAATTTTAAAAATTTCATGGAAACAAATGAAAATTAAAACACAACTGTTCAAAATCTTCGGGATGCAGCAAAGGTGGTCCTTAGAGGGAAGTATGTAGCAAGACAAGCCTTTCTCAAGAAACAAGGAAGGTCTCAAGTACATGACCTAACCTTATACCTTAAAGAGCTGGATAAAGAATAGCAAATAAAGCCTAAACCCAGCAAGAGAAGAGAAATAATAAAGATCAGAGTAGAAATCAATGAAATAGAAACCAGAAGAACAGTGGAACAGATCAACGAAACTAAGAGCTGGTTCTTTGAAAGAATTAGTAAGACTGATAACCCTCTGGCCAGATTTATTTCAAAAAGAAAAGAGAAAGGACCCAAATAAATAAAATTATGAATGAAAGAGGAGACATCAAACCAAAAGCAAAGAAATACAAATAATTATAAGAACATATTATGAGCAACTATACGCCAACAAATTAGACAATCTGAAAGAAATGGATGCATTCCTAGAGATGTATAAACTATCAAAACTGAACCAGGATGAAATAGGAAACCTAAACAGACCCATAATGAACAAAGAAATTAAAGCTGTAATCAAAAATCTGCCAACAAACAAGCGCCCAGGGCCAGATGGCTTCCCAGGGTAATTCTACTAAGCATTTAAGAAGAATTAATACCTATTCTTCTGAAACTGTTCCAAAAAATAGAAATGGAAGGAAAACTTCTAAACTCATTTGATAAAGCCAGCATTACCTTGATCCCAAAACCAGACAAAGACCCCATCAAAAAGGAGGATTACAGACCAATATCCCTGATGAACATGGATGCAAAAATTCTTACCAAAATACTAGCCAATAGGATCCAACAGTACATTAAAAGGATTATTCACCATGACCAAGTGGGATTTGCTCCTGGGTTGCAAGCTTGGTTCAACATCTGCAAATCAATCAATGTGATAGCTACATTAATAAAAGAAAAGGACAAGAACCATATGATACTCTTAACAGAAGCAGAAAAAGCACTTGATAAAGTACAGAATCCTTTCTTGATTAAAACTCTTCACAGTGTAGGGATAGAGGGTACATACCTCAATATCATCAAAGTCATCTATGAAAACCCCACAGTGAATATCATTCCCAATGGGGAAAAACTGAGAGCTTTTCCCCTAAGGTCAGGAACATGGCAGGGATGTCCACTATCACCACTGCTGTTCAACACAGTACTAGAAGTCCTAGCCTTAGCAATCAGACAACAAAAAGAAATAAAAGGCATCTGAATCGACAAAGAAGTCAAAATATCATTCTTTGCAAATGATATAATACTTTATGTGGAAAACCCGAAAGATTCTACCCCAAATTGCTAGAACTCATAGAGGAATTCAGTAAAGTGGAAGGATATAAAATCAATGCACAGAAATCAGTAGTATTTCTATGCACCAACAATGAGACGGAAGAAAAACAAATTAAGGAGTCTATCCCATTTACAATTGTTAAAAAAAAACAAAAACAAAAACCCACAAGATACCTAAGAATAAATCTAACCAAAGAGGCAAAGAATCTGTACTCAGAAAACTATAGAATACTCATGAAAGAAATTGAGGAAGACACAAAGAAATGGAAAAATGTTCCATGCTCATGGATTGGAAGAACAAATATTGTAAACACATCTATGCTACCCAGCACAATCTACATATTTAATGCAATCCCTATTAAAATATTATCAACTTTTTTCAAAGAAATGGAACAAATAATCCTAAAATTTGTATGGAATCGGAATAGATCCCAAATAGCCAGAAGAATGTTGAAAAAGAAAACCAAAGCTGGTGGCATCACAATTCTGGACTTCAAGCTCTATCACAAAGCTGTAATCAACAAGACAGCATGGTACTGGCACAAAAACAGACACAAAGATCAATGGAACAGAATAGAAAACTCAGAAATGGACTCTCAACTACTCTATGGTCAACTAATCTTTGACAAAGCAGGAAAGAATATCCAATGGAAAAAAGACAGTATCTTCAACAAATGGTGTTGGGAAAGTTGGACAGCCACATGCAAAAGAATGAAACTGGACCATTTCCCTATACCACATACAAAAATTTACTCAAAAATGGATGAAAGACCTCAATGTGAGACAGGAATCCATCAAATCCTTGAGAAGAACACAGGCAGCACCTCTTCAGCCTCAGCTGCAGCAAATTCTTGCTAGACATGTTGCCAAAGGCAAGGGAAGCAAGGGCAAAAATGAACTACAAGGACTTCATCAAGATCAAAAGCTTTTGCACAGCAAAAGAAACAGTCAACAAAACCAAAAGACAATGGACAGAATGGAAGAAGATATTTGTAAATGACATATCAGATAAAGGACTAGTATCCAAAATCTATAAAGAACTTATTAAACTCAACACCCAAAGAACAAATAATCCAATCAAGAAATGGGCATAAATAGAAATTCTGTACCCTTTAGCCATCACTCTCTTACCCCCTCATTCTTCCCGTAGTCCTAAGCAACCATTAATATACTTTCTGTCTATATTAGCCCTTAACTTTAAATCAAAATGAATTTTAAAGGAAAATGAAGGCAATATTAAAGATAATGAAATTCAAATAACAATATTAAAATTTGCTAAAACTAAACTGCTGACATAGTCTCATATCCAGTTGCATATTACCAGTAATGTGAAGACATCTGCTCAGAATTATATAAAACATTAAATCTGAGGTTGATTTAGTACTGTTAGGTCCCGTAACTAACCCAAATATAGCAAACAGCAATCCAAGAATGACAATGTAAATAAAGTATCAGTTGATAATTTTATAAAACTACTTTGTCCATATGAAAGTTAATAATGTAGCATTGTTAACTGATATTTGAATCAAACAGGTATCTAATCTGGTAACTACTAGAACTAAAAATAGAAACACTTTTCTTTGCATGGGAACTATTATATTATTAGTGATCCGTTGCCCCTACATAGACAAAAATAGGATTCAGTAAATCTGCTGGAATAGCACAGGCTCTTAAAAGTTCAGGGTGCCTCTTAACTATTAAGTACCACCTAATAATCCAACTTGTTCTCAGCACCTGGTGCTATTCAAACCACAGTGAAATATCATTAGTACAGAACACGGATATTGACTGGCTTCAGCTGGCATGAACAAAACTGTAAATATGACAGTAAATGCTATATGAAAAGTACTGAAATGCTGTATGAAAAGTACACAGCAGGTTTCTGTTATAAGTTAGCCTCTAAAATGACATGGAAAAATACTCTTACATAATAACCTTAAGATAATCATTGAAATGTACACTGTATTTTAAAAAACATAAAAAACTTCCAGTCTCCTAAGAACATATATATCTATGGATCCCAAAAAAATGAAAAGAGAAACCAATGACTGAGGATCATCAAAGACATGGGCTTAAGCTAAGTGACAAAGAATGAGGATTCAATGAATAAAAGCAAACCTCTAAAATAAGAGGAAGAGAGGTCATCTCAGACACAGAGAATCTGTCCAATATGAAGACATAGATGGCCAAGTAGTAGGAAATAACATTGTGATGAGGGAATTCGTAGGCAGAATACTGCACATGGTTGGAAATAGGAAGCAGTTAGAGATTTTAGATAAAAATACCACTTGAAAATAAACTTCTAGGAAGTACAGACTTAAGGAAAAGCAAAAAGCTTGTATCTCTCAACAAATATTAAGTTTATATCTATTTTGTTCCGACCCAACTGACATGTGGCAGAAATTAAAAAGAACAACACTAGACAAACCATAAATGACTCTTAATCTCACAAAACAAACTGGGGGTTGCTGAGGGGAGGTGGGGTTGGGAGAGGGGGGAGGGGGTTATGGACATTGGGGAGGGTATGTGCTATCGTGAGTGCTGTGAAGTGTGTAAACCTGGTGATTTACAGACCTGTACCCCTGGGGATAAAAATACATTATATGTTTATTAAAAAAAAAAAAAAAAAAAGGATGAATACCCAACTTTTGTAGCAACATGAACGGGACTGGAAGTGATTATGCTGAGTGAAATAAGTCAAGCAGAGAGAGTCAAGTATCATATGATTTCACTTATTTGTGGAGCATAACAAATAACATGGAAGACATTGGGAGATGGAGAGGAGAAGGAAGTTGAGGGAAATTGGAAGGGGAGGCGAACCATAAGAGACTATGGATTCTGAAAGACAACCTGAGGGTTTTGAAGGGGCAGGGGTGGGAGGTTGGGGGAACCAGGTGGTGGGTATTAGGGAGGGCACGTATTGCATGGAGCACTGGGTGTTGTGCAAAAACAATGAATACTGTTACACTGAAAAAATAAATAAATAAATTAAAAAAAAAAAAAAGAATAACACTAAAAAGAGAATCAAAAAAGAAGCCAATGCCTTAGAAAACTCATTTGGAGAGATAAAAATATTTTACTATCAAAAAAAATTTTAGAAACTAACTATATGATTATTTTCATTCTAGTGTCATATCTGAAAATTATTCTTCATGCTTAGAATATAGAAAGTCCATGTGAGCTTAAGGCAAGGATTTTGCAGTATGGTATAACAATGATATGTGAGTATAACAGACTGCAGCAAGTTATAAAAATTCTTTTCATCTACTAATGTCAAGTAAAGTAATTTTTTTCTAATGTTATTTATGATTTAACAATAACCTCACAACTTAGGTTCTTGTTTTACAGAAATGCCAGCACTGACAGAGCAAATAGCTTCTAAGATAAATATATGACAGCTATCTTATTCTTTGTTTTCACAATGGAGTCAATGAACACCTATTTTATTTTATTTTTAAAGATTTTCTTTCTTTTTTTTGTGAGAGAGATAGAGCACAAGCAGGGGAGGTGGGAGGCAGAGGGAGAAGCAGGCTCCCTGATGAGCAAGGAACCCAATGTGGGGCTCCATCCCAGGACTCTGGGATCATGACCTGAGCTGAACGCAGATGCTTAACCGACTAAGCCACACAGGCTTAGTCCCGGAATGCCCATTTTAAATAAAACAGTTTATGTAAAGCCTAGTCAGTAAAGATAATTTTTAGGAAAAGGGATTTTGAAAGATGAAGAAAAAAGCAAACACAATTTTTCCCCTAAAACAGTTCTGAAAGTTCTTTAAAATTCATATTATAACCTCACTTGATTTATTATTATTCATGAAAAGAACAGGTAATTTTTAAAGTAAAATTTTTCTGTTCTTGATTTTCTTCTTTAAAAATTGGCACTTTGAACATAAGATCATTCTACTGGCTTTCTGTCAGAAACAACATGTGCCTCAGACTTCTGTTACCAAGAAAGATCAGGATTTCAGTACTACTTGAGAAGTACAGACTAAAGTCACATAAAAAAGACAAGCTGACCTATCAGGGGCATGAAATCATGTTCCTAAGAAAATTATCAAATAACTACAAAAATTAAAAACTCATCATTTTCACACGGATGGACCTAGAGGGGTATTATGCTAAGTGAAATAAGTCCGACAAAGACAAACACCATGTGATTTCACTTACATGTGGAATCTAAAAAACAAAACAAATGAACAAATAAAGAAAAGAAGCAGAAATAGACCCATAAATACAAATAACAAACTGGTAGTTGTGGCGGGGGGGGAGGGAGTGTGAGGATAAGCAAAAAAAAAAGGGAAGGGGAGTAAGAGATACAGGCTTCCAGTGATGGAATGAGAAGTCACAGAGTCAATGGTATTGTAATAATGTATGGTGACATTGTATGGTGACAGATGGCAGCTACACTTGGTGGTGAGCATAGTATAATACACAGAGTTCTTGAATCACCACATTGTACACCTGAACTAATGTAACATTGTGTGTCAAACATATTTCAACTTAAAAAAAATATATATATTTTTTGCCAGTCTTAGTCATGAGAATTTTCCTCTAGGTAGCAAAGTTATTAACACACTCTTAATTACTCAGGCTAGATACTTTAGCATATGCGTAGTGCCAAAAGTTAAATAATTAATGTAAGTACCACATGTTAAGTCTATTGTATAAAATTGGCTTCATTCATTTGTATATAACCAAAGGCTTTAAAATTTGCAACAGCTCTATTATGAAACCATCTTTTCCCACACATTACTAGTTATATAAAGTCCAATTGGGGGGTGGAGAGACTAAAATAGATACATGTTCTTTGCTTAAAAAAAAAAAAAATCCAAGTCACAATTTAATTGTTAAACTGAATTACATCTAGATCTTGAGTTCTACTTCAGGATTATGAAATCCAGGCTAATTTATCTAAATTCTTGCCTTGCCTAAGAGAAAGATCACACTTACACTATATCATTTATATGAAAACCCTTCTTTAATTTTGGTATTACAAGGACATTAGTGAACTAAATTCTATTTGGGAGAACATTTGCAAGTAGCTTTGCCAGCTAGAAAGCGTTGGCTGATCTCTGATAATGGCCAATTGCTGTTGGTCAAGTTGCAGGAGTTTTAGAAGATCCAAAATAGTAAGAAATAACTATTTGTGGACTACTTTACTTCTAAAGATATCACATGAATTCACTGTCCTTTTGTCAGTAGGATATCTCTTATTAAATATTAAGGGTAAGTGGGAATTTCAAAAGATTTTTAGATTAGAATATTTTCTTTAGGAATGTAACACTTTAAGGTTATAATGCAATTTAATGGAAACACAGATTCTATTTAAAACTGTCAGCTTTATCTATTGGTTTTCAGAGCCAATTTAATACATAAAAGACAAAAGCCGTTACTGTTGATTTGAAATTGACTTTTTCCCAGTATTTTTCAGTATATTAAATGTAATTCAGCATATATGTCTATGGTTACCAGAGGCTCTATTTATAGAAGGTTCTGTGTGGAAAGTTTATTTCTAGGGACAAAGCTTATTTATGTCCCACTTTATAGGACTAACCTTAGAAGGCTAGCTGACAATGTACCCCATAAGCACACACCCTTATAGACCATGAGATAAAAACAGTAAACCTACTCACCAAAAGATACAGACATAGAGATAGAAGTCTCTGGGTAGCAGGACTGGGAGACAGGGTGAGATGGGACTACTGTATCAGTAATACAAATACTACTGAGTTTATCAGTGAACTGATATCATTAGTGGTACTGGAGTTTTTAAACCAGAGTACAGATACTGCTGTGATACAATAAAACTAAATTTGATAAATAAATCTCTAAACCCATACCAGTTACATCCACTACCTGTAAAACACTAAGGGAGTCAGGAAGGGCCCAAATATAAATTAGGATGTTAAATTAGATCATTTTTTAGTTCCTTTCTAGTTGTAAAATTGATGATTCTATCTATATACACTCATCTTTGAAAGCATACAACTAAAGAACAGAGATAAAAATCAATAGGAAAATTTAACAATTATCCCAGATTTATTTTCTTTGAAAAAACATTTATGCCTATGAAGTATGCTATTATTTAAAATATAAAGATCAGCCATTTTTCCAAATCTTCTTTGAACATTATCATGGAAATAAGATTCTGAGTAGATTGAGAAAAACACAAACAAAACTATCCACATTACCAACTTTTACTACCTTAGAACTACAGCATAAACAAGCACTACACTATGTACTGCCTCTTGCAAACTTAACAAAACAATGCATTTCTACAGGAACTCTGAGAGAGACAGCAAAACTTGTGGGGGGGGGGCGGCGAGTGGGCTGATTTTACTTTTCTTTAACCCTTTTGATGTCAAAGTTAAAAGCTGTAAAATAATGACATTTGTTTTACTTCCTTTAGGAGGGAATCATTTGCAAAACTACACTCTTATTTTATATGCTTTTAGTTTTCAGTTAGAAAACTTGTTGCTTAATATGCAAACCTCAAACTGGGGGAGGGAGGTAGGAACTGAAGCTCAACAAACACAACAAAATAAAGTTGCTTTGCTATGTTGAGGCTGCCTGGCTTTTTGTTACTCTACTTGAAAGTAAATGGGACTTGTCTGTAGAGAGTGCTGCTTCAGCAGTTCCAAATGAATTTCAAGCCTGTGCTCCATATTTTCTCTTTTGTAAGTTTAATGTATTCAGCAATACTGAACTGACAATTTAAATAACTACATTTTTAAACAAACGAAGCATTGATGTTAATGTATGAAAATGGTCCAAACCCCTAAGAGTCTTGGTTCCCACCATTGTTTATTCTGACAACAGGATGTAATTGCTTACTTACTTGGCAGCAAATTTAACCATCTGCTTGCTTGCATGGTCTCCCACAGCCACGAGCGCCTGGACATTAAACTGCTGCTGACGTAGGACCAAGAAACACTGCTTTCCTGAATAAGACAGAAAGAACACAAGTGTACTAAGGACATGCTACTTCAAGTTTTTACAAAGAAGAAAAATGTTTTTCTACTTTAAAACTGAGCCACAATTTACTATACTTATCAGGCACGTACATATGTGTATCCAGCTTCCATATACTCATACTGTTGACAAGCTTTAAAGAAACCCAAGTTCCTTCTATGGTAATGAAATTACCATAATTCCCTCTATGGTAATGAAAATGTTTTTAACATGTTATGAGAACACAGGCAAATCACCAAGTTCAAAAAAATATTATAAATCAGAAAATTATTTTATCATTGCATTGATTAAACAATTTCAAGTAACTTCAGATCACTTTAAACATTCATTCAATATCAAGTGTACACAGGCAAAGGCACTATGCTAACCACTATGGGATCTTCAATGATGAAACCACAGAAGTGCTAATAAAGTGCTTAGTACTGAGAACACAAGCATTCTGTGCAGGTGGTCCATTTTACTTCTCACCAAAGTATATTTTAAAGAGCACCTAGAAAGACAGGTTAATTTCATTCATGGTCTATTTTCCTCTGTTTTCCCTTATCATCTTCCTTGTCCTTTTTCTAAGAGTTCCACATTTTCCTCTTTACTTAAATTTTTTTTTTTTTAGGATTTTATTTGAGAGAGCGAGAGAGCAAGAGCGCAAGAGAGCACAGGCTGGGAAAGCTGCGGAGGGAGAGGGAGAAGCAGGCTCCCCGCTGAGCAGGGAGCCCAACACAGGGCTCAAAGCAGGGCTCTATTTCAGTAGCCTAGGATCATGGCCTGAGCCAAAGGCAGATGCTTAACCAACTGAGCCACCCAGATGCTTCTCCAAATAACTTACTTTGCATATAAAAGATCATTCCATTTATCCTCTATAATCAGTTTTATTTTTACATATTGTGGGCCTCTCCTCTTTTCATAAGGAACTGCCATTCCCTATTCTTAACAAGGAAATATTAAAAATATCAAAAAATATTATTCATAATATTCAGTGACTATTTATCCTTGTGACATCCTTTTCCTCTAAAGCAGACTCTTTTTAAGTCTATGATCAAGTTTTGGGAAATTAATTCCTCATAAAATGAGTTAAATCTTTGTATGACCACTTTTCTTATCAGATTAGTTTTATAGAACATCAAAAGATTTCAGTTTTTAAAATCCTTGCAACCCCCCCAAATGCAAGCAGATTTATAATCATTACTTCCAACATACAGTATTTTGAAACACAAATAAGACCACAATCATGAGCCTAAAAAAAAAAAAAAAAAAGGACAGGTTGTAAACAAAGTGCCAACAAAAACACAATCTATGGACTTCTGAGTAATATATGACTGACATATTTTTAAGCACCAAATATACACTTATTTTCCCTTTCCTTTGAAGTATGATTCAGTCATAAAGTAAAATCTTAAAAAAGAAAGTTACACATTCTAAACACATTCAAGGGGATTTAAAGATACTGAATGGATAAAGGTTGTTACCATGAAGAAATCTGCAGATAGATCAAAATGACATTATCCTCGGAACTACTAAAACCAGAGAATGTTTGAGAAACTTTTAACAGAATGTTTTTGTGAAATGGAAGGGAATGTGATTTAGTAAGTATATTAGCTGCTCTACTAGTGCAGATAGGCAGCAATGACCTAGCTGCACTACAAAGCCATGCTGTGATGAAATTTTAGCAAAGACCTTGAGAGAATGGAGCTCTACAAAACTTACAAAAACAGCACATGAAAATGTCTCTTGGTCAGCACTAGGGGGTAACACTTTGTGTAAGGGTTGGTAAAGAGTAAAAGCTTTGAAATCAAAAGACCTAGGATCCTACCCTGTCACTTCCTAGGAAGGGGCCTGAGGGAAAATTACTAAACTACTTTATGCCTTAGTTCTTCATCTGCAAAATGGAGAAAGTAATAGTATGCTTTTCATGTTTTTTTTCCCTATAATCTTGAGGATGATACAGGTAATATATTTAGAGTTGTGACACATCCAATTAATATTATTAATTAATGTTAATTATTATTAATAGCACCACTGCCACTGGCTCTTTATTTGATTGATTACCACTCCAATTTCACATTTGGATTACAGTGTGCAACAATCATGCCAGGTGCTGGGAGCACAAAGTAAATATTTGATAGACAATCATGACAGACTATTTTGTAAAGAAAGTGATAAAGCCATATAAAGCATAATCCCAATTTTATCTAAGTATATTAAAATTGACTGTGTAGAGAAAAAAAAAACCCACCAAAATGTGAATTTGATTGGCTAGGAAAAAACCACCACAATGTGGCCACTAACAGATGTGAAATTATAGGAAATTATGCTATTCTTGGTATTTGTTTTTTTCCCCTGATAAGCATGTACTATTTTTCTAATCAGAAAAAATACTTTTTAAGAGAATAATACAATTGGGAAGGTAGATATAGAAGAAATGTGGGGCGCCTGGGTGGCTCAGTGGGTTAAGCCTCTGCCTTGGGCTCAGGTCATGATCTCAAGGTCTTGGGATCGAGCCCCGCATCGGGCTCTCTGCTCGGCAGGGAGCCTGCTTCCTTCTCTCTCTCTGCCTGCCTCTCTGCCTTCTTGTGATCTCTGACTGTCAAATAAATAAATAAAATGTTTAAAAATAAAAAGAAGAAGAAATGTAAGGGCTGAAAGGAAATCTTGGCCATCTTCAAGATTTAATACAAATAGTATGTAGAACCTGAGGGCGTTGTAGGAGGCTAAATATAGAAGAAAATATGCTCTCAAAGATTTGACCTGATTGCTATGGAAAACAAATCAAGAAATCATTGGTAATGGGTGGAGTAAAGATTGTTCACTGTTCTCTTTTAATGTTTAATGTGCCTATTGTATATAATTCTAAATATTAAACCTCTTATTTTTTGAAAAAGGAAACAGATGGAAGGGAGGGGATTAAGTAGTAAAACCAGCACCATGAGGTATTATATAAACCTACAAGTAAGAATGTATCAGCACAAAAACAACCAGATCAGTGGAACAGAAAAATAAACTCAAAATAGACCTTATTAGAGAAAAGAAATTCTAATTCTAGATAGAATTCAGGAAATTTAAAAAAAAACCCAACAAGTAAAAAAAACTGAGTGAAAAATGAAACTGAATATTAAACTGTACAAAAGAGAAGGGGAGACCTTTCTAAGTATAAAAGTTACAGAATATCTATACGCAAAAAACTGAAAGTTTCCATAGTGTAGTGGTTATCAGTTTGTCTCACACAAAAAACTGAAACACTGGGAAAAACCTTTTGCTAAATGACTTACAACCTATATGAGTTAACATCTTTAACATATAGAGATTATAAAGATTTATAAGTAAAGGACATTGAGATTCCAACAGGTAAATAGGCAATAAACTCTAACAAATCATTTGAAAGAAAAAGAAAAAGCCTGAGTAGGTAAATATAAGGGAAAAAATGAAGGCAATGCAAATTGAAGCAAACAATGATGACACATAATTTACCTCTCAAATTAGCAGAGATTTTAAAAATATATAATGTTATTTAATGCTTAGGAGAATTAAGTGAAAACTGTTCCTCCGTAAGTTGCTGATGGCAAGGTAAACTTGCATTTTCTTTTGGAGAATCACTTGGCAATAAGCATTAAAAGCTTAAAATCGGGGGCGTCTGGGTGGCTCAGTGGATTAAGCCGCTGCCTTCGGCTCAGGTCATGATCTCAGGGTCCTGGGATCGAGCCCCGCATCGGGCTCTCTGCTCTGCAGGGAGCCTGCTTCTCTCTCTCTCTCTCTGCCTACCTCTCTACTTGTGATCTCTCTGTCAAATGAATAAATAAAAATCTTAAAAAAAAAAATTAAAAAAAAAAAGCTTAAAATCGTTCTGTTTCACGAAGTGTATTTCTTAGAAAGTATGTTAAGGGGGCACCTGGGTGGCTCAGCTGGTTAAGCAACTGCCTTCAACTCACATCATGATCCTGGGAGTCTGCTTCTCCTGCTCCTTCTGCCCCTGCCCCTCCCCGTTCATGCTGTCTTAAATAAAATCTTCTTTTAAAAAAATGTATGTTAAGGAAATTGAGTACGGAAAGAGTCACAGTGACAAAGATGTTCACAGCAGTATTATTTGTACAAAAGCATTGAGTCTCTATTATTATTTATTTAAGCAGTCTTTATTAGTGGAATGATCTACATGTGACTTCAATCCCAGGACCCTGGAACCACCACCACCTGAGCAGAAGGCAGACGCTTAACTGAGTCATCCAGGTGCCCTTTCCTTTTATATCTTCTTTGAACCTTTAGAATTTTAATTTTTACTATATCCACAGATTATCTTTTATTCTAAGAAGCAAGTATGTAATTTCTCACTTTAGCAAAAAAGTCTTTTTGTGTAAATTAGTATTGGAATTTTATAAGACAGACTAATCAACTGCTAAATATTACTCATCTTTCTTCTTGGAACCTGCCAACCAGGAGACAGTTTACAAAGGAAGATAAAGTCAATGTTCAAAATAGCTGAATGAATTTGCTATTTTTAGGTATTTTAAATTTGGCTCCTTAATAGTTAAGAATTTGTCTTGCATTTTGATTCTCAAGTTTTTAGAAGAGGTAGTCTATTTCTTAAGTTTACACAAGAGTTCTGTTTCAGAAAAATGTAAAGTTTGGTAACTTTTATAGCACCTGGTGCATTCTTTATTTCTAAGCTGAAGAACATGATCACAGTCAGGACAAAAAAGCTCACCCCCATCTCCATTATGGTGATAGCTCAGTAATAAAGGAGACTTTTGTGGGAGAACTACGTTATCCAAGATGTGAGGCAATCTTATGTTTTCATCTCTTCCTGTCTTTTAGCTTGCCAAGTTCCTGAATTCATTATTTAGATAATGTATCTTAACTTCCTAATACCCAACATTAACATTTTTCTTCATCATTTATGTTAATTCATTACTGAATAGAACGGCAAAGACCTAAATGTTTTAAAGTTACTTTCCGTTTGTTATTTCCCCCGAAATATTCTTGTATGTACATAAATTTAGGTTCTAAACTATCTGATAACCAAAATAAACTAGCTATTTTGGAAGAACAAGTAAGATTTCAGAAGGATGGTATTGAAGGAGAAGTATTTTGTGTCAATGACTTCAATGTAGTATACATAAAATTTAAAAGGAGCCACAGATATTTCAATTACTCTTTCAATATGCAGGCTTAAGCTCATAAGCTTTCACAGTCTAAAGAAATGAATTTTAAGTGTATCACCAAGAGTTAAAAATTTCTCCTTTCTCCTGTATAAACCACCTGATTTTAGGGATAGAATACATAAACCTAGTAAGAAACCTCATTTAATATTTAAAAATGTATGAAATACTACCATTAAGAATATGTTATAAACAGATTTTTTTTTTTTTTTACGTAACAGGATTCTAGTTGTCATGCTTCTGGCACTATGATTTTGACACTTCCATTTCCTTATTTGTGGTTTTCTGGAGCTTTGCTCTACTTGAAATCGCTAGCATGGGTTATTTCACCCAAGCCCAGTTTTAATGTGCTACCACTTTTGGAGTTAAGGCACCTACATGCTTCCAAGTAAGTCGTATTTACAGGTAATTTTTCCTATGTAAGGAAGAAGGGAGTAGGGTTTTGCGAATTTGAACCCTAAGATTTTATTTATTTCTTTAGATCATCTATTTTTTTAAAAGATTTTATTTATTTGAGAGAAAAATGGAGAAAGCAAGCAAGTGGGCAGAAGCAGGGGGAGTGGCAGACAGAGCGAGAAGCAGGCTTCCTGCAAAGCAGAGAGCCTGATGCAGGACTCAACCCCAGGATCCCCGGATCATGACCTGAGTCCAAGGCAGCCACACAGGTGCCCCTAGATAATCTACTCTAGCAGAAATAAGAAATGTTGATGATCACTATTGGTAACAACATAGGGAAAGTGGTACTGTCACATACTTTTGGGAGTATTAACTGAGCAGTTTTTTGGGAGGATAATCTGGTATAAGAAATTTTAAATATGCATACATATGCCCTTCAACCCAACAGTTTCACTTCTAGTGATCTACCTTGGAGCAATACTGCCTTATGCAGACCTGTAACTAGAATTATGGAAAGATCTCCAAGAAACAGCGTTAACTGAAAATTTAGAAAGTTGCAAAATAACAAATAAAATATATCAATTACACAAAATAAGACAAGTTAAAAGTCACATGAACAAAACAAAAACCTTTATATATATGAATATGTGCAGATGAGCATTAAAAATAAAGATTTTTAGAAAGACATTGAACAAATTACTAAGAATTAACAGAGGGGCGCCTGGGTGGCTCAGTGGATTAAGCCGCTGCCTTCGGCTCAGGTCATGATCTCAGGGTCCTGGGATCGAGCCCCGCGTCGGGCTCTCTGCTCCGCAGGGAGCCTGCTTCCTCCTCTCTCTCTCTCTGCCTGCCTCTCTGCCTACTTGTGATCTCTCTCTGTCAAATAAATAAATAAAATCTTAAAAAAAAAAATGATCTTATAAAAAGAATTAACAGAAAGGTTGAGGCAGAGGATAGGGTGTAGAGAAGAAAAAAAGGAGTATCACTTCTGTATTTTCCAAAAAATTTATGTAAAGATATTAATGTATGACTTGGGTAACTTACAGCTTAAATGCAGATGCACATATATATACACACTTAAAAACAAAATAGTAGGATTTTCCAATAAAAAATGATGAAAAGCAGATTAATGTAAAATTCCAAGGGAAAAAACACTGAAAACTAACCTCATACAATACTAAAAGAATACTACCCACACCTTTGCCAAATTCAGTTTATTCCAAGAATCCAAAAATGGTTCAGTATTAAGAAATCCAACTACTATAAATCATTACAATTACAAAGAGTTGATTTGTTATTTGTGGTGGTTATGTTCTATAAAGTCAGCAGGAACAATTTGCAAACACTGAGCCATTGCTCCTAAGGGAAATACAAGGTTAGGTGTCTGTGAGCCTCTGGTCACAATATTTTCACCAGTCCATCACTATATAACCTTGTTTTGCGGCTATTTCTGTTTGAAGTCACACTGTTTAATATATATTGTTGATTCATTAACATTGAACTCAACGGCCAACAGTACTGTAACTCATGTTTGAATGAAGCTTATCTAATACATGTACTTTCTCTGCAAGGCATAAGCCTTCTTGCACTTAGGAACACTAGAAAATACTTTAACATTACCCTTGATGCCTACTGTAAACAGCCATATCGCCAACAAAAAGCACAAAACTATGAAGAATCTGGCATTAAATAGACTGTAAAAGAACATTTGTTCATGAGAGGTGATACAAGAAGGTAGAGCTTCACTGTTTGACCTCAGCTGGGAACATATGCATTGGGCAAACTCAAGTTTTTGGTGTCTCTGCACATGTCCATGTCTGGCATTTCTGTGAATGACAGTGAAAAGTGCTACAGGTATTGATTTTGGGGTTACAACTACATTTTAGCAAGCAGGACTATTTGCAAATACACAATACATGAATAGAGAGGATCAACTACATTTTTTATTATATGGAAAATTTCAAAAAACACAAAAGCAGAGAGAATAGTATATGAAGCTCTATATAAATATATAAATATTATATAAATATACTCAACACAATTATATTTCAAGGGAAAAATTGATGAAAAAGGTCTAGTAAAATTTAACATCTATTTCTGATAACAGAAAATTTGGACTAGAAGAAAACTTCTTTTAATCTATTCTTTAAACTCTGGCATTGTTTTCTAATGACATTTTATGCAGAACACCCAAAGTCATGAAATAACTCATCAGGAGTTTAAATCTCTGCTGTTTGAAAAATTCTTCATTGAGGGAATCCCCGTAGTACTGGAGAAATCTACTAATCATTGCAAAGAGAAACAAAAAATAAGATAAACATTTGAAAGAAAAGGACAAAAAGATCATTATTTGTAAATGATAACAATATCTACCTATTATCCCCATGTACTTCAATAATTATCAACTCATGGCCACTCTTGTTTCAGCTTTATCCCCATCCTCATATCCCTTGATTCCTGTACTACTGTGAAGCAAATTTCAACCACATTATTTCATCGATACATAATTCAGTATGGACACCTAAGAGATAAGATCTTTTTAAAATCACATTACCACAGTACTATTATCTCAACTTCAAAAGATAAATTTTTTAACATCAAACATCCAGCCAATGTTCAAATTTCTGAGAGTCTCAAGTATCCTTCCTTCCTTCATTTAACTATATATTTAACTTCTGATTCAAGCAAGTGACCATTGAGAGATCAAGTTCTTATGTCCATCCCTCCCTTTTAAATTTATTTGTCTAAGAGATGAGGTCATTTTTGCCCAGTAGTTTCCTATAGTCTAGATTTTGCTGATTGCATCCTCACTGCTACTTAACATATTCCTTTGTCCTGTGTTTTTCCTTTAAGTTGGTTGTTAGATCTAAATGCTGCATGAGATTCAGGTACAATTTTTTGAGGCAAGACTAGTGCATTGGTGGTGTTGAGTTCTTTCATGAATACATATAAAATATTTCTGGTTGTCTATTGTGTTATTAGCAGTCACTGGTGATGAATGCCTGGGTAATTTACTAGAGGCAAAATGATGAAGTTCGAACGTGCTTTTCTTCCATTTTATTAGCTGGAATACTACTCCAGCAACTTCTCCCTAACTACCATTTGGTTAGCCAGTGATATACAATTCATACAGAAATTGTATGAATTTATTTTTGTTTACTTTCTCTTTATTTACCAGTTTTCAAAATAATAAGCTTGTTTCACTGGTGACCAACCAGGGTTTTGCCTGTCTTAGCATCATTATAAATTGATGGATTTAAAAATAGCTGATGTGTTTCAATTCACTGCAGTTATCCTTATTTGATTCTCAAGTTGGTCCATCTAGGGGATGCATGCAAACAGAAATATTCTTGGTTCAGGCGTACATGTAGCATGCATGGAATCTTTTCATTTGCTAAATCACTATATTTAGAAAACATACAAAGGCTTCCAGTCTAATGGGAAAAAGACAACTAAATGAAGGCTTAAAATACAATGTGATTATCTTTTGGTAGAATAAATGGCCCAAACTTTCAGAAAGGTAAATCAACATTTTTGGAAAAAAACTCCACCAGTTTTCTCAAAGTCCAACAGTATTCAGCTATTTGGGGGAGTACATTGGAAGAGCAGACAACTTTTAGTTGTAGTAATCCTGAGAGCAAGATATATGCATATGTACATGAGATATATGTATAAAATGGCATATATTAATTCTATAATGAACATTTTAAAACAAGAAATATAACATAGAATGAATTAGATAGCATAGAAGTAATAAGCTCTGCTTGGGAGACTAAGTCTCTTAGAAAACTACCACATTCTGTTCATATTCTACCAATTACTATGAGTTCTTGGGTGAGTAGCTTTGTTATTTGAAGCCTCAGTATATTCATTTACAAAGTGGAATAACAAAGCCTGTTCTACCTACTTCACAAATTTGTAGGAATGATCAAATGTGAAAAAGTGTGTGAAAAAGCATAAACATTATAAACTGTTAAGTGCCAATATTTTTAGACAATCTTGAACACGAGGCTAGGGCAATTTTATGTAAGGAACAGGCCTGTCTAAACAACCCTTATCTTTCTTCTTTGTTGTTAATGCTAAATTCTTAGTATTGACAGAACTTTCTAGTGACAAAAATGTTCTGTATTTGTGCTGTATTTGGGAGCCACTAGCCATTGTGGCTATTAAGATTCAAATTACAGCTAGTGATTTGAACTATTAAATTTAAATTTAAAGTTATATGTAGCCAGTGGTCACTGTATTGGACAGCCTAAACTTAGGCTTATTTCTTTGTTACCTATTTCACTATCTAAATATTACAAACATAAGAATGTTAACATATGAGAAGTTTCTCAAACATACTCCTCACTTAAAAAAATTTAAACTTTTGGGGTGCCTGGGTGGTTCGGTCGGTTAAGTGTCCCATATTTTATTTCAGCTTGAGTCATCATCTCAGGGTTGTGAGAGAGAAGCCTCTGTTGGGCTCCGCACTCAGTGTGGCCTGCTTGGGATTCTCTCTCTCTCCCCGTCTCACTCAACTCCCATCCAAAAAAACACAAAAAACAAAACTTTAAACTTTTGAGTGATGCTAGAAAAGTACCTTAAAGTCTTAGATTTAATCTGAGTCTTTAAGGTCAAATTATTTTTAAGAATGTCATTTATTGGGGGCGCCTGGGTGGCTCAGTGGGTTGGAGCCTCTGCCTTCGGCTCAGGTCATGGTCCCGGAGACCCGGGATCGGGCCCCGCATCGGGCTCTCTGCTTGGTGGAGAGCCTGCATTCCTCCTCTCTCTCTCTGCCTGCCTCTCTGCCTACTTGTGGTCTCTGTCTGCTAAATAAATAAATTAATTAAATCTTTAAAAAAAAAAAAAAAGAATGTCATTTATTAATTTTATTTTTAAAGTAGACTCTATGCCCACAGGTGAACCCAACATGGGGTTTGAACTCACAACATGGAGATCAAGACTATAGCTGAGATCAAGAGTCAGTGTTTAACCAACTGAGGCATCCAGACATCCCAAGGATGTCCTCTAAGAACCTAAACATGGATTAATGCTTCACAGTGATTTAAGAAAACAGATGTTTTTGTTTTGTTTTTAAAGATTTATTTTGGTCTATGAGGAATTTGCAAAACAAAAAATTCAGAGTCCTTACCAACAGATTGAAATCAATCTTACCTTTAGCTCTACTTGTATGAACCCTTGCGCGCACCCAAACAACTTCATCAGCTTTGTGTACTGTCAAGTCACTAACCCGAACCAAAACTCGATCTGCAGCAAATAAATCAAACAATTTTGCATTGAGAATTTACAAAGTCATAACTATTTTGGTTTAGCAGCTAGCATAAGTACTGGGTATTAAGTAATTTTCAATCTCCGACAACACCTCCTTTTCTATCATTCTCCATATGTAATTTGCTTCAAGTTTTATGAATTGTACTAAGTATGTCTCTAAAATCTATCCAATTCTTTCATCTTCATTGCTACCATCTCAAACCAAAGTACCGTTTGGTTTGTGTAAAACACAGCAACAACCTTATAACTGGCATTCCCCTGATCCCCTAACTCAGGCTACATTGGAGTCAAAGAGATAGTTTCAAAATGCAATCTCTTGAATACTTCAATGACTTAAAGGGCCAAATACAGACCGTCTTCACCTGCCTTTGCCTAAATGGACATGGTATTTTCCCTTGCCTGCCATAGTATGTAAGTCAATCATACACGGGAGGATTTTCTGCCAGGCCCGGAGAGTGATGGTACCAGGACACAGAGAATGATCCAGGGAAGGCATGGTCCTCAAAATGAACTAATCAAAGTCCTTCTGTGGGACTTAGTATAGAGATATGGGAATGAAGCTCTCTTCCCTGGGGTTTCTGAGCCAAGATAGTATAGGCCTGGGCTGCAGCCACTATCTTTCCCAGTACTGGAGATGGCAGGACAAGAGAATAAGCCAATAACCTAAAGGAAACTGCATGTTGAACCAAGTATTAGGATTTTAGCAGAGATAAACCAAAGGCAGAATTTTCCTGTTACAGTACTGTAACCAGGAGACATATATAGTTTATTACTACCCCTCCCCTGCTCTGGCCCACCCCATGAAAAGACGTTTTAAGTGGAAGACAGTAGTGTGCTTTGCCAGCCAAATGGGAACTGTACCACAATAGGTGATTGGGGCTCATGTAAAAGACTAAAGCTCCAGTGAGCGTCTCTGTTATAGTTCAAGGAAGTCCAATTCAGGAAGATGTTGAAGCTGAAAAAAAGTCTCTAATCATCCCTCCTGCTTGTCCTGGCAGGGGAATGTCATCTTCTATACTGTTTGTATTCCGTTTTATACTAAATTATTTTACTCCACCATCTTTGCTTTTGGAAACTGTTTATTCTTAGCAAACCATGCCTTATATAGTACATTTTCCCAAGAAAGTTGAGAAGTAAAAGTTATTTTGTGGCAGTGCAATAAATCAAATCCCAAAGCACAATTAAACTGACCTAGAGGCTTACTTCCGAAACATAAAATTCACAGGCAGGTTTCTAAACCAGAAGTACATAAAGAAGAAAAAAAGAGAAAGAGAGAGAGAGAGAAAGAAGTACTTAGTACTTCCAATGGGCCAGAACTTAAAGGTTTGCAGTTGTACCAAAGTCTGAATGATCTGGGGTATCGACCAAAAGAAAAGTGATTGTTAAATAGTTGAGGGTAAGATAAGTCTGCTGAAATTCCACACAAATATATAAAAATACAAACATAAGGAGAAAATAAATAGAAACAGAAAACCTACAGGTCTGAGAGAAACAGCATGTGGCAAGGCAATTTCAAAGAAATATAATAAAGTGAAGGGGGAAAACGAAAGGAGGTCGCTCCGTAAAATATGCAAAAAGGTTGCATATAATGAAGGAGTTAATATTAACCGTTCTTTATCTCCTAGACTAGAGCTAAATTTTAGTTAAATTTTGTACCTTACCCTTTGAATATAATCTACCACTTAAAGTAAACTTTTACTGTATTTTTCTTCCCTTTCTAGAGTAGTAACCCTAGACTGAAAATGATTATGCAGGTTATCATTTAACCTTTTCAGAGTTATGCCAAACTTACTTAACTTCATGAAGAGCTTTCCTGGAATTAGAAGGGGGAAAAAAAAAACAGTCTTAATTATCAAATAGCTACTGACCTGGTTTTTCTTGTGATTGTATCATTGAAGATATTCCATATCTTTCTTTAGCATAATCCTACAAAAAATGGTTTTGGATTGTGACTTTCTATTTAGACACGAATAGCACAGTATACACAAACATACAAATAACAGAATATAAAAATGAATTCATTTTAACCTTCAGGACCATTTTATTAATTTAGGGAGTCAGTAGTTTTAAAGTGTGGAAATCTGCCATATCGTTTACCTATGTGCAGAAAAAGTTTATTTTAATTTGTTTTGAAGATCACGAGTCCTGGATGGATATATCACACACAACAGCACTCAGAGATAAAATTTTCACACATAAACAACACATCTTAAGTACCTTCTTCAAAAAGAACATTAAATGACTTCAAAGCAGGGATATAAATTTCCTGTGAAGGGAGTAGGATGAAGTAACATAGTTTTATTAACTTCCTATTACAGGAAGAGATGTTCAAAGAGAACCAACACTTTTGGGTAAGCTTTCTGAGCACCAGATGTCCTCAGTTTTTAGAAACTGAGATGCTGAATATAAACTACTACAACTTTGTAAAATGGCAAAAATACTCACCAGCTTCCTGTTTCTAAAACTACCTTCAGCGTACAGGGTTGCAAGGGGTTAAAAATGGACACTATCTAATTTCTTACTACATTTTAAAGAGCAGGAAACAGGATATCTATGGTACAGACTATAAACAATAAACTAAACTTACAGAAGAGATAAGCGGCCTTTTATTTTAATCTCACTTTACTTTTAAAATGTTATCTCAAGATCCTTCTAGCTATAAAATGACATAATTCCACCACAATGTCTACCTTATTATCTAGACCTATGCTATCTGCAAGGGAGCGTAGTTTATGTAGTTAGATCAAGAATAAGCAAAATGGGGCGCCAGGGTGGCTCAGTGGGTTAAAGACTCTGCCTTCGGCTCAGGTCATGATCCCGCGGTTCCCGGTTCGAGGCCGCATCGGGCTCTCTGCTCAGCAGGGAGCCTGCTTCCTCCTCTCTCTCTGCCTATTTGTCATCTCTCTGTCAAGTAAATAAATAAAATCTTTAAAAAAAAAAAGAATAAGCAAAAATAATTTCCTTAGCTTTTATAATGTATTTTAAGACATAGAGGAAGAAATTAGTTTCTGTCACTCTATTGCTTTCTGCTGGATTACTCTCCTTTAGATCTGGCAGACACTGCAGTTTGTGTTTATATAAAAATAAACCAGACACGTTAAGGTGAGTACTGAAAAACTTTTTTTCAAATTAAAAAAAAAATACACCTAAAGACAAAAATAACCCAGCCCTAACAGAGAGACAGTCACAGCATAAGTAGATTACAGCGTGTGAATACATTGATCACTTATCAGTACTGTTCATATTTCAGCTTTTGTTCCATCTAATATTATTAAGATGACCCATTCCTTATGTAGCTTATCACAAATTCATAACTCAAAAGAAAAATTAGGAGCTGGGTAGGGATTAGGACCTAGTTATCCTACAGCACACTAAGCTGTAGGACGACTTTAAACTTTCATTTCTGAAAAGCACTGAAGGACCACTGCGCATTATGAATTACCCACATGACTTTGAATCACTTAATCTCAAATGCTTGCTTTGCAAACTTCCCTACCTACCTCACCGGGTCACTAGAAGGGAGAAAGTAAATAAAAATGGGAAGCTTTCTAGAAAGCTGCCACATAGCAAATGGTCATTAAACATACTGGCAGATCGTTTTACGAGCATTACTTGCAAAAACATTAGGAACACGAGAGCTGAGGAAAAAATCGATTACTAGTGGACACTAAAATTTTACGGGGCGAGGAGTAGGGGTGGATTACATGAAGGACGTGCCTAACCCACTGTGATCCGGGCGCTCCTACTTCCGGGACAGTGGGAGCTCCAAGTCCACCCCACCCCGGACACGCTTCTGCTCCGCTAGGCCTCCCAAGCTCCCTTGTGAGAAATGAGATCCGGTGTGGGTCTGGCCACGCTGCTCGCGCAAAGGCCCAGTGAGGGCTCTGGGCATCCCCGGCCCCAGGCCCGGGGCCTGCGAGCCAAGTGCCAAGAGGGAGTCGGAGGCAGGGCCCTGCTCACCCTACTCCCTCCCTTAGAGCTGTGCGGCCCAGGGGGTCAGTTCTCCAAAGCCCGGGGGAAGGAGGACACCCACTTCCGCCGCGTCCATGATCTCCCGCGGCTTCTCCTGACTCTTGCGGCTTGCGCTGGCGCTGGGCATCGGGACAATGGGACGGGGCAGCGGTCACCACCCTTCCTCGCAGGCTTCCGTAGGGCAGGCAAAGTGGCTTCTCTATGCCACACAGTCTCCGCCCTCCCGGCCCTTCAGCCAGCACGCGCTCTCGGACTCCCCGTGGAGGGTCGGCTCCGGAAAGATCGCGAGAACTGAGATTCCTGAGCGCCGTAAGGCTAGCTGCCCGGCGCCGCGGTCCCTTCTTGCCCCGCCCCTACGGGAGTTTAGTGTTTCGGGGAATCTCGGGGAATTCGTTTGAGTCTCGCGGGACTGGTTTTGAGGAGCTGGATACCTGGATTCCATTAGGCGTGATGCGAACCTCTGGCGTTTTTCAGACTTATAAGCGCTGCGACTTTTGCTTGGTTCTCTTCAGCCTTTTATATCCCTACTGGCTTTAAATGCAGACTGTTCACAAAAACATTCACCCAAGCTAAGGCTTCGGCTTTCCTCCCTCAGACTTTCCCTGCCTTCCCACTCCCCAGCGGCACCGCAGCTGCCTGCGGTTACAGGAGACCTTTTCCTCAAACTGCTCCTGCGTATTGAGGTCACAGGAGTGCTGGGTCAAAAGCAGTTGGCTTGCTAAGGTAGGATTGGGTACCACTACCCAAGGGATAGGTGAGGTGTAAACACAATGGTGGAAACCCCTCACAGTTAAACTGATTACCTGGACCCATTGCATCGTTTCGGGATGTGCATAGTGTTGATTGTTCAAGGGTCACATCTCCTTGTTAGGCTTTAAAAAAGATTGTGATCCATGAGCCTTTTATCGCAATTGAAAGTAATTTGGTGACTAGATTACTCTCTCCTAGACTTCCTTGCACTCTGTCAAGTTCTAACTATCTAGTAATGTCTTAGCCTGGCACACAGGGGCACACAGTTGATACTCGTTAAAGAGTGCATATAGACCCCAGGGCAAATAAAAGGGCTCTGGAGGCTTCCTCATAGAGGTCCTGAGATACAGTCGTGAGAAGACAAACATCCCTGCCCTTGTGTAGATTGCCATCTTTCTGATTGCAGCTGAGAAGAAGAAAGATGCTATGAAAGTTTCTATGAGGGCATTCACCTCAGGGTTTCCTGAAGAAGTGATTCTTCAGCTCAAATCTAAAGTAGGTGTAGGGGCAACCAGGTGAAAAGGGACTGAAAAAATAGAATATTCAAGATGAGAGGGTACAGAGAGAAAGATCATGGTCAGGTTGAGGTAGTAAGCATAAGATGCTTTTGAGACATCCCAAGGGAGATGTCTAGGTAATCACTGGCCTTGTGAGGTCTGGAGCATAGAATAAAGGTCTGGACTATGAATAAAGATGGGTAAGAAAGGAGAGCTATGTGGTTATTGAAGTCCTGGACTAAAAAAGAGAATATTAGAAGAAGAGAGTATTAACATTCATCGTCAATTGCTGTATAGACTTCAAGTAAGATGATGACTGAAAAATATTTGTTGGATTTAGCAACATAGAGGCTATTGGTATTCTTAATAAACACTGTTTATGGTAAAGTGATGGGGTAGGAATTGGCTGAGAAGTGACAGTGAAGAAATGAAAGTACTGTGAAACCTTTATATGGTTCCTACTATGTGCCAAGCATTGTCAGTATTTTAGGTATACTAACTCACTTAATTCGAAATATAGATTTAGCAATATTAATTGTATGATATAGTGATTCAACTTTTAATGTTATGAAATGCTTACCACATTAAGTGCAGTTACCATCTGTTACCATATGTATTCCCTATGCTGTACTTAATATCCCCATGACTTATTTAAATTTTTAAAAAAATTTTTTAAAGATTTTATTTCTTTGAGAGAGAGTAAGAGTGAAAGAGATCAGAGAAAGGGGGAGAAGCAGATCCCCCACTGAGCAGATAGCCCAACTAGGGGCTAGATCCCGTGATCCTGGTATCATGACCTGAGCTGAAGGTAGACACTTAACCCACAAAGCCATCCAGGTACACCCCCCCCCATGCCATGACTTATTTTATAACTGGAAATTTGTACCTCTTAATCCCCTTTACCTGTTTTGCCCATCCCTTTACCCTCTCTCCTCTGGCAAGCACCACTTTGTTCTGTGTATTTATGACTCTGTATTTTGTTCTTTTTTAGATTCTATATATAAGTAAAATCATATAATATTTGTCTTCCTCTGTCTGACTTATTTCACTCAGCATAATGCCCTTAGGTCTAACCATGTTGCCCTAGATGGCAAAATTTCATTCTTTTTATGGCTGAGAAATATTCCATTGTGTATATACTACATTGTCTTTATCCACTTATCTATCAGTGCACACTTAGGTTGCTTCCATGTCTTGGCTATTGTAAATAATGCTGCAATGAACATAGAAGTGCATATAACTTTTTTAATTAGGGTTTTCATTTTCTTTGGGTCAATACCCAGAGATGGAATTACTGAATCATATGGTAGTTCTATTTTTGATTTTTTGAGGAAACTCCGTACTGTTTTCCATAAGTTACACCAATTTATATTCCCACCCACAATGCCCAAGGGTTCCTTTTTTCCCACATCCTTGCTAACACTTGTTATTTCTTGTCTTTTTGATACTAGCCATTCTGACAGGTGTGAGATGATACCTTACTGTGGTTTTGATTTGTATTTTCCTGATGATTAGTGATATTGAGCATCTTTTCATGTATCTGTTGGCCATTTGTATGTCTTTGGAAAAATATCTGTTCAGGTCTTCTGCCTCTTTTAATCAGATTTTTGGGGGGTGTTAAGTTGTATAAATTCTTTATATATTTTGAATTATAGCCTCTTATCAGATACATCATTGGCAAATATCTTCTTCTATTCAGTAGGCTGCCTTTTTGTTTTGTTGATGGTTTCCTTTGCTGTGTATGTATAGTCCACATACACAGGGGAGAAGGGTATAGTCCCAGTAGTTTATTTTTACTTTGGTTTCTCTTGTCTGAGGAAAACTCTCTGGAAAAATGTTACTAAGGCTGATGTTAAAGAGATTACCGCCTATGTTTTCTTCTAGGATTTTTATAGTTTCAGGTCCCACGTCTAGGTCTTTAATTTATTTTGAGTTTATTTTTGCCTGGAACAAAGCTGTTCATTTTTATTCTTTTTCAAGTAGCTGTCCTGTTGCCTAGCACCATTTATTGAAGAGACTGTCTTTTTCCTATTGTGTATTATTGTCTCCTTTGTTGTAGGTTATTTGGCCATATAAGCTTGAGTTTATTCCTGGGATCTCTGTTCTGTTCCATTGATGTAGGTGTCTGTTTTTGTGCCAGTGCCATACTCTTTGATTGCTATAGTTTTGTACTGTAGTTTGAAATCTAGGAATGTGATGCCTCTAGCTTTGCTTTTCTCAAGATTGCTTTGGCTATTTGGCTATTTTTTGGTACCATACAAATTTTAGGATTATTCATTCATTCTATGAAAAGTGCTGCTGGTATATTGATAGGGATTGCACTGAATCTGTAGATTGTTTTGGATAGTATAGACATTTTAACAGTCTCAATTCTTCTGATCTGTGAGCATCTTTCCATTTATTTATGTTATCTTCAATTTCTTTTATCAGTGTCTTTTAGTTTTCAGTGTACAGTTCTTTCACCTCCTTGGTTAAATTTATTCCTAGGTATTTTGTTCTTTTTGATGTAATTATAATGGGATTGTTTTCTTAATTTTTTTTTTTTTGCTAGTTTGTTATTCGTGTCTACAAGCGCAACATACTTCTGTATATTAATTTTGTATCTGGCAACTTTACTGATTCCCTTTATCAGTTTTGATAGTATCATGTCATCTGCAAATAGTGAAAATTTTACTTCCTTCTTACCAATTTGGATGGCTTTTGTTTCTTTTTGTTGTGTGGTTGCTGTGGGTAGGACTTCCAGTTGAGTAAAAGTGGTGGCAGTGGGCATCCTTGTCTTGTTTCTGATCTTAGAGGAAAAGCGTTTAGCTTTTCACCATTGGGTATGATGTTACTGTGGGTTCGTCATAAATACCTTTATTAGGTTGAGGTATAGTCCCTCTATACCCACTTTGCTGACAGTTTTTTTTTTTTTATCATGAATGGATGTTGAATCTCGTCAAATGCCTTTTTCTGTATCTATTGAGATGATCATATGATTTTTTTAAAAGAATTTATTTATTTGTCAGAGAGAGAGAGGGCACAAGCAGGCAGAGTGGCAGGCAAAGACAGAGAGAAGCAGGCTCCCCACTGAGCAAGGAGCCTGATACAGGACTTGATCCCAGGACCCTAGGATCATGACCTGAGCCAAAGGCAGCGGCTTAACTGACTGAGCCACCCAGGCGTCCTGAGATGATCATATGATTTTTATCCTTCATTTTGTCAATGTGATATATCATATTGATTGATTCGTGGATGTTGAACCATCCCTTGCATCTCTAAAATAAATCCCACTTGATCATTGTGTGTTGTATCCTTTTAATGTATTGTTGAATTAGATTTGCTAATAATTGTTGAGGATTTTTGCATTTATGTTCATCAGGGATATTGGCCTATAATTTTCTTTCTTTTTTTTTTTTTTGGTGTCTTTGATTTTGGTCTGAGGTAATGTTGGCCTTATAGAATGAATTGGGAAGTATTCTTTCCTCTTCTATATTTTGAAATAGTTTGAGAGGATAGGTATTTTGTTTGTTTGTTTGTTTTTAAAGATTTTTTAATTTATTTGACAGACAGAGATCACAAGCAAGCAGAGAGAGAGGAGAAAGCAGGCTTCCCGCGGAGCAGAGAGCCCGATGTGGGGCTCGATCCCAGGACCCTGGGATCATGACCTGAGCTGAAGGCAGAGGCTTTAACCCACTGAGCCACCCAGGTGCCCTGAGAGGATAGGTATTAACTTTTAAAATTTTAAAATATTTTTTTCTTTTAAAATATTTGATGGAATTCACTTGTTAAGCCATCTGGTCCTGTACTTTTCTTTTTTTTTTATTTTTTTTATTTTTTTTATTTTTTTTTTTTCTCATTTTATTTATTTTTTCAGCGTAACAGTATTCATTCTTTTTGCACAACACCCAGTGCTCCATGCAAAACGTGCCTTCCCCATTACCCACCACCTGTTCCCCCAACCTCCCACCCCTGACCCTTCAAAACCCTCAGGTTGCCCCAACCTCCCACCCCTGACCCTTCAAAACCCTCAGGTTGTTTTTCAGAGTCCATAGTCTCTTATGGTTCGCTTCCCCTCCCCAACTTTTCTTTGTTGGGAGTTTTTGTATTGATTCAGTTTCATTACTAGTAATCAGCCTGTTCAGATTTTTTATTTCTTCATAATCCAGTCTTGGAAGATTATGTGTTTCTAGGAATTGATCGTTTCTTTTTCGTTGTCTATTTTGTTGGCATAATTTTCTAGTGGTCTCTATAATTATATTTCTGTGGTGTCAGTTGTAAGTTGTCTTTCATCTGATTTCTTTCATTTATTTGAGTTTTTCCTTTTATTTCTTGAGAGTATGGCTAAAGGTTTATCAATTTACTTATCTTTTCAAAGAACAGCTCTTAGTTTCTTTCATCTTTTATATTGTTATTTGTTTGTTTTGTTTATTTTCACTCTCATCTTTATTATTTAATTTCTTTTACTAACTTTGGGCTTTGGTTATTCTCACTTTTCCTAGTTCCTTTAGTTATAAGGTTAGATTGTTTATTTGACATTTTTCTGAGGTGGGCCTGAATTCCCATAACCTTTCTTTTTAGAATCGCTTGCTGTATCCCAAAGATTTTGGACCATTTTGTTTCCATTTTCGTTTGTCTCAAAGTATTTTTTAATTTTTCTCTTCAATTTCTTTGCCAACCCAAGATTGTTTAGTAGTTTGTTGTTTACTTTCCATGTTTGTGGGTTTTATTCTAGCTTTTTTCTTTTTTTTTTTAAAGATTTTATTTATTTGACAGAGAGAGATCACAAGTAGGCAGAGAGGCAGGCAGAGAGGGGCAAACAGGCTCCCTGCTGAGCAGAGAGCCTGACACAGAGCTTGATCCCAGGACCCTGAGATCATGACCTGACCGAAGGCAGAGGCATACCCCACTGAGCCACAAACGTGCCCCACTAGCTTTTTTCTTATAACTGATCTCTAGTGTTGTACCATTGTGGTTGGAAAGGATATTTTTTTAAAGATTTTATTATTTGTCAGAGAGAGCATAGGCAGGCAGAGTGGCAGGCAGAGTGGCAGGCAGAGGCAGAGCGAGAAGCAGGCTTCCCGCTGAGCAAGGAGCCCGATTAGGGACATGATTCCAGGACTCTGGGATCATGACTTGAGCCAAAGACAGCTGCTTAACCCACTGAGCCACCCAGGTATCCTGGAAAGGATGTTTAATATGACTGTAGACTTCTTAAATTGACTGAGACTTGTTTTGTGGCCTAACATGTGATCTGTCCTGGAGAATGTTCCATGTGCATTTGAAAAGAATGTGTCTTTTCCTGTTTTTGGATGAAATGTTCTCTCTATCTCTGTTAAGGGCATCTGGTCAAATGTGTCATTTAAAACCACTGTTTCCTTGTTGATTTTCTGTTTGAATGGTCTATCCATTGGTGTAAGTGGGTGTTAAAGTCTCTTACTATTATTGTACTGCTTGTCAATTTCTCCCTTTAAAGTCTTTCAACATTTGCTTTACATATTCAGGTGCTCCTTTGTGGGTTCATAAATATTCACAAATTTTATATCCTCTTGTTGGATTGATCCCTTTATTATGTGATACCCTTCTTTGTGTCTTTTTATAGTCTTTGTTTTAAAGTCTATTTTGTCTGGGGTGTCTGGGTGTCTCAGTTGGTTAAGCATCTGCCTTTGGCTCAGGTGAGTATTTCATGTGCTCTCCTTACTTGAGAATCAAAGAACTTTAGACTTGGAAGTACTCATATGCATTTAGTTTACTCTTATTCTTACCCATCACAAGAGTTCCTCACAGAAACACACTGCAAGGTACATTCTATAGCTGGCCACCCTATACTGCTTTCTTTCTCTGAGAAAAAACCTTTCCACATATTTCATCCATCGGTACTAGTTCTTTCTTACAAAGCATAACAAACAAATCTGTTCTTTTTTTTAGAAGATAGGTAAAACCGTCTGGACCTTCAAAGTCAGGATTTCTCTTTAAGCAAGGCAGGGTTTCTTTCTTTTTTCTTATTTATTTATTTATTTGTTTGACAGACAGAGATGACAATTAGGCAGAGACTTAGGCAGAGAGAGGAAGGGAAGCATGCTCCCCGCCAAGCAGAGAGCCTGACGCGGGGCTCAATCCCACAACCCTGGGATCACAACCCGAGCCAAAGGCAGAGGCTTTAACTCACTGAGCCACCCAGGCGCCCCAAGGCAGGGTTTCTTAATTGCCTATTTGCTAGTTCCTGTGCATAGCCTGCACCTTCAGATACTTTGGTTCCTAATGCCTGTGTCTGAACACATTCTTTTTTTAAAAGATTATTTATTTATTTGACAGAGATCACAGGCAGGCAGAGAGGCAGGCAGAGAGAGAGGAAGGGAAGCAGGCGCCTTGCTGAGCAGAAAGCCCAATGCGGGTGCTCAATCCCAGGACCCTGAGTTCAGGACCTGAGCAGAAGGCAGAGGCTTTAACCCATTGAGCCACTCGGGCACCCCTAAACACATTCTTAAAATATGGCACCCAGTCCTCAAAGAATAGTTCAAATACAGTCACCAGTGCAGAAAATGAGCAAAATACCTGTTGCCTTCAGCACGCAGACACAAGTGTTCTGATACAGCCCAGGCCTGTATGCAGGATAGCTGCCGTATTTACATATTCTGGTTTATGTAAAGCTGAGGTCACATTGCGAATCCTTGCCTCTAAGTTAATTCTCATCTAACTGCTACCAAATGAGATCTTTCCAGAATTAAATGAGACTTTACATACCTTCATAAAATTTAACCTGTTTAGCTTTGGTTAAATAAAGTGTTTTCCAGTTTAGAGAGATTATTTTGAATCTTGATCCTGTTATCAGTGGTCAAAATGATAACGAGAATTACTGAAGTCATCAGTGCTGGGAAAAAAAATCCCAAACTTTAGACCTAATTAAATGTATTATTTGGCCTGTTTGTGGGCTTAGTTTAAATTTATCTCTAACTAAAAGGTTCTTCATTAGAAGATTGCTTTAGCAAATAATAAATACTAGGCTGGGAAAGCTGCCCAGCTTTTGAATCCTGATGCCCAGATTGGGGGTAAGGAGGGGGAGGCAGAGGGACAGAGGCTACAGGAAGGGGGAGTTTAAGAGTTTTAATTTAAGAATTTAATTTAAGAGGTCACATCTGGGAAACCATTTACAAAACTCAACCTAATTAATGAATATAGGTTATTAATATGAACATTTAGAACTAAGGAGAAATAGCTTTGGTTCAAGGACATTTCAAGCAAAAATTTAAAAAAAAAGGCTTTTCTCAATGATCTTCCCTTATGAGATAATGAGGGCAGTTTATAGAGCTAAAACAATGATCAAAATATCCCATGAACTCAATTAGACAAAAAAGAAGGGTCTGCTTGGAAGTGAATGTTCAGATTTGACAATCAGTCAGAAATGGGAGAGCAAGGGGATTCATGATAACTGACAAGAAAGGGACATAAATCATGCTTGAATTGGAGGGTAAGAGGTAGTATGAGAGACTGTGGACTCTGAGAAACAAACTGAGGGTTTTGGAGGGAAGCGGGGGGATGGGTGAGCCTGGTAGTGGGTATTAAGGAGGGCATGTATTGCATGGAGCACTGGGTGTGGTGCATAAACAATGAATTTTGGAACACTGAAAAAATAAAATTAATTAAAAGAAAGAAAAAGCTGTCAGATTATTCAGGCAAAGTAATCATTAACTGGGGTATCCTGGGAGCATATAAGAAATACAAGGTTTCTAATTCAATCAGGTTATAGAGGCGAAGAAATTGACAATTATTTTGCCAATGCCAGAAACCTGCTGTTTAGAGAAACTAGTAGGAGTGCTGGCAACACAGTTTCAATCCTTGATATGGTTTAGGAGTATTTTCTCTAGTGATAAGGCTGAATCAGAAAACAAGCTGGGTAGAGGAAGGAAAGTGGGAAGGTGAGGGGAGGAAAAAAATGAGAAGCAAAAAAAAAAGAGGAGGAGTATCAGGAAGTTCAACAAGATAGGAGCTAATGGAATTTGTTTTTCAGTGTCTCCAACTCCAACTTGCACACCAAGTGGGAAAAGATACACATATGTAGTCGTATCTATAAGTTATGGCAGGCACTGGCCAGCACAAGTACCTGCTGCAGGTCTCGAGGGCCCTACTAATTTCAGTTCAGTATATTTGATCATTTCTTTGTCTCTACAGAAATTGCATACATCTCCAATTTAGGTGCACTCCAATCCAGAGTTACTGTCTTCCTAGTACAAAGATGATGGGGAAAGGAAATGGAGGAGTTGGAAATTAAAAATGTACAATCAGCCATTCCCACACAGAGCAGTGTGTTAAAAGTTTTCTGAGTATTTGGTAGTTTGTGATGATCTTTCACTATTTAAACAAATGATTCTGAATAGCCATTTTCAGATACCGGGCACTAGAGACACCAGTGCCTCTAGATAGTCTTTGTGGCTGGAGAAAATACTGAGCACCAAGAAGTCAGAAAATTGTTCCTGGAGAAAGGAAGGCTCTGTTCCTCTACACAATACAAGACTCACTCCTACTACCCTCACAAAGAAAAAATTCATTTTAAGTGATTTTTATTTTTTAGGAAGAGATTTATTTTTATTATTATTTTTTAAGATTTTATTTATTTATTACACAGAGAGACAGCTAGAGAGGGAACACAAGCAGGGGGACTGGGAGAGGCAGAAGCAGGCTCCCCACTGAGCAGGGAGCCTAACGTGGGGCTCCATCCTAGGACCCTGGGATCATGACCTGAACAGAAGGCAGAAGCTTAATGACTTGGCCACCCAGGCACCCTTATTTTTTTTATATTCATATTTATATTTTTTTGGTTTATTTAGCACAATCTTGATCTTATTATTTTCAGATCAAGAACTCCCTGGGAAATCTGATGCAAGTGTTGGACTTACATATCCATACATACATGTACATATACCTACAAATTCTGTATGCAATTTAGAGGATTTTACCAACCCACTATAATGAGTGTACCCTGACAATGAGTGTACCCAAGGAGCTCTCCTATACTGATGCATAATAATTATATCACTTTATACATATACATCACTTTACAGTTTCATATACTTCTGAAATTTCTAAAGTAAATGATTTAATCAGGATGTCTGGACTTTAAAGACATCAAACAATCTGATTTCTACAAGGCATTTTCTAAAGATCTTTAAGATAAAAGACATAAAACCCGGCAGAAGACATAAAATTTAGTAGGCATTAAGTGCCCAAGGTAGATTGTGGAAACTATGATCAGCCCTTAAAACCTTGGTAATGATCATTACTGATGTGAGCTGACTCAGTGTGTAACTATGAGAGATCAAATGATTCATACATATTATATTCAATTTTGAATTAGACAATTCTGTTGACAGCAGCATCTGCTGAGGTTAGGGACGGTGCTGGGGAGGGGGTGATTACAACTAGGGGAAATGCTTTTCGTGAAGGTATAGTTCTGTAATTAACTGAAACAGTGGTTACAGGATCCACAAATGTCATAAAGTGGCAAAGAACTACACACATGGATTGTTACCAATGTCATTTTCCTGGCTTTCATCTTGTGTGATAGTTATGTCAGATGTAACCACTGGGATAACTGGGTGACAGGTACAAGGCACTCCTCTGAACTATCTTTGCAACTTCCTATGCATCTGTAATTACTTCAGAATAAAAAGTTTTAAAGGAAAAAAAGGCCAAAAATATGTTCTTAATCAAGGGCTGCAGCTGTTTCTTGGATCTAAACTGTATTCAGATTCTTCAAATCATATGAGACCAGAAAATGCACACATAACACACCATCTATGCTTCAGAAACTCAAGCTAAGTCTTCCTTAATTCAGTTCCAACAGCAAAATAAAATTATTCCCAAAGCTGGCCCAGGCATTTTTAATATGCTTCCTGAACCCATCAGAGTTCAGTTCTGCCTGAAGGCAAGGTAGTGATATTTTGAAAGTTGAACCACTATTTTCAGCAAAATGGGAATATAAAAGTCAACCAGTTTCCCACAAAGTTATGATAAAATATTAACTACTTATGCCTTTGACAAAATCTCAAGAAAACTTACAAGGCATACCTAAAATCATTTAAATGTAGATATCTATCTATCCATCTATCTATCTATCATCTATCTATCTATCCATCTATATTTGCAAACAAGTTGACATTGTGGTACAGGGGAAAGGACAATGACTCTGGAGTCAGAGTGACCTGGATTTCAATCCCATTTGTGCTGCCTTGGATCTTGGTAACAAATCCTCTGAGTGTTAGTTCCTTCACTGCTAAAAAGGTGATGATAACGCCTCCTTCACAGGACTGTTTTGGGGACAAATGAAATACTATCTGAAGTGGCCAGCACTGTGTCTGGCACACAGATGCTTCATAAGGTTGTAATTTCTTTCCTATTACTACAACAGTCAGGGGTTGTAGAAATTAGTAAGTTTGGCTTTAACTCAAGAGGTAGGATATCGCCCAAGCTAGATGGGGTCAATGCCCAAGGTTCTTTAAATCTCGATGCAAAGACAAGATCAATATCAGCAACTTACCCAGAGCACCCACAGAGGATTACTACATTAATATTCAATACTGCCATAATGTCTAAGATTCTTCAGTATTTGACCTCCAGCAGCACCTTTACCTTGGCAATGTCAAATATAAATTCAGGCCAGTGTTGCTATGGTCAAGGGAATAAAAACAAAGTGATATTTCTTCCAACTGCAAACAGGAGCCAAAAGAGGTTATATTTTCTTTTTTAAAAAAATCTTTTTATAAACATATAATGTATTATTAGCCCCAGGGGTACAGGTCTGCGAGTCGTCAGGCGTACACACTTCACAGCACTCACCATAGCACATACCCTCCCCAATGTCCATAACCACACCACCCTCTCCCTACCCCCCTCCTTCCGGCAATGCTCAGTTTGTTTTGTGAGATTAAGAGTCTCTCATGGTTTGTCTCCCCCCCGATCCCATCTTGTTTCATTTATTCTTTTCCTACCCCCTAAACCCCGCACGTTGCATCTCCACTTCCTCATATCAGGGAGATCATATGACAGTTGTCTTTCTCTGATTGACTTATTTCGCTCAGCATAATACCCTCTAGTTCCATCCACGTCGTCACAAATGGCAAGATTTCATTTCTTTTGATGGCTGCTTACTATTCCATTGTATATATATACCACATCTTCTTTATCCATTCATCTGTTGATGGACATCTAGGTTCTTTCCATAGTTCGGCTATTGTGGACATTGCCGTTATAAACATTCAGGTCCACGTGCCCCTTTGGATCACTACATTTGTATCTTCCATCCAAGTACTAACCAGGCCCGACCCTGCTTAGCTTCCGAGATCAGACGAGATCGGGCGCGTTCAGGGTGGTATGGCCGTAGACACTACATTTGTATCTTTAGGATAATACCCAGTAGTGCAATTGCTGGGTCATAGGGTAGCTTGACTTTCAACTTTCTGAGAAACTCCATACTATTTTCCACAGTGGCTGTACCAGCTTGCCTTCCCACCAACAGTGTAGGAGGGTTCCCCTTTCTGCACATCCTCTCCAGAATCTGTCGTTTCCTGACTTGTTAATTTTAGCCATTCTGACTGGTGTGAGGTGATATCTCATTGTGGTTTTGATTTGTATTTCCCTGATGCCAAGTGATGTGGAGCACTTTTTCATGTGTCTGTTGGCCATCTGGATGTCTTCTTTGCAGAAATATCTGTTCATGTCCTCTGCCCATTTTTTGATTGGATTATTTGTTCTTTGGCTGTTGAGTTTGGTAAGCTCTTTTATAGATTTTAGCCCTTTATTGGATATGTCGGTTGCAAATATCTTCTCCCATTCTGTCAGTTGTCTTTTGGTTTTGTTGACTGTTTGCCTTGCTGTACAAAAGCTTTTGATCTTGATGAAGTCCGATAGTTCATTTTTGCCCTTGCTTCCCTTGCCCTTTATCGGATATGTCGGTTGCAAATATCTTCTCCCATTCTGTCAGTTGTCTTTTGGTTTTGTTGACTGTTTGCCTTGCTGTACAAAAGCTTTTGATCTTGATGAAGTCCGATAGTTCATTTTTGCCCTTGCTTCCCTTGCCTTTGGTGATGTTCCTAGGAAGAAGTTGCCGTGGCTGAGGTCGAAGAGGTTGCTGCCTGTGTTCTCCTCAAGGATTTCGATGGATTCCTTTCTCACATTGAGTTGTGTGTGGTGTAAGGAAATGGTTCAGTTTCATTTTTCTGCATGTAGCTGTCCAATTTTCCCAACACCATTTGTTGAAGAGACTGTCTTTTTTCCATTGACATTCTATCCTGCTTTGTCGAAGATTAGTTGACCATCGAGTTGTGGGTCTATTTCTGGGCTCTCTATTCTGTTCCATTGATCTATGTGTCTGTTTTTGTGCCAGTACCATGCTGTCTTGATGATGACAGCTTTGTAATAGAGCTTGAAGTCTGGAATTGTGATGCCACCAACTTTGGCTTTCTTTTTCAACATTCCTCTGGCTATTTGAGGTCTTTCTGGTTCCATATAAATTTTTGGATTATTTGTTCCATTTCTTTAAAAAAAAAGTTGATGGTATTTTGGTAGGGATTGTGTTAAATATGTAGATTGCTCTAGGTAGCATAGATGCTTTTGCAGTATTTGTTCTTCCAATTCATGAGCATGGAATGTTTGTCCATTTCTTTGTGTCTTACACAATTTCTTTTGTGAGTATTCTATAGTTTTGTGAGTACAGATTCTTTTCCTCTTTGGTTAGGTTTATTCCTAGGTAACTTGTGGTTTGGGGTGCAATTGTAAATGGGATTGATTCCTTAATTTCTCTTTATTCTGTCTTATTGTTAGTATAAAGAAATGCAACTGATTTCTGTGCATTGATTTTATATCCAGACACTTTACTGAATTCCTGTACAAGTTCTAGCAGTTTTGGAGTGGAGTCTTTTGGGTTTTCCACACATAGTATCATATCATCTACAAAGAGTGATAGTTTGACTTCTTCTTTGCCAATTTGGATGCCTTTAATTTCTTTTTGTTGTCTGATTGCTGAGGCTAGGACTTCTAGTAGTATGTTGAATAGCAGTGGTGATAATGGACATCCCTGTCGTGTTCCTGACCTTAGTGGAAAATCTCTCTGCTTTTCTCCATTGAGAATGATATTTGTGGTGGGTTTTTCTTAGATGACTTTGATGATATTGAGGTATGTGCCCTCTATCCCTACACTTTGAAGAGTTTTGATCAGGAAGGGATGCTGTACTTTGTCAAATGCTTTTTCAGCATCTATTGAGAGTATCATATGGTTCTTGTCCTTTCTTTTATTAATGTATTGTATCACATTGATTGATTTGCGGATATTGAACCAACCTTGCATCCCTGGAATAAATCCCACTTGGTTGTAGTAAATAATCCTTTTACTATATTGTTGGATCCTATTGGCTAGTATTTTGGTAAGATTTTTCGCATCTGTGTTCATCAAGAATATTGGTCTGTAATTTTCGTTTTTGATGGGATCCTTGTCTGGTTTTGAGATCAAGGTGATGCTGGCCTCATCAAATGAGTTTGGAAGTTTTCCTTCCATTTCTATTTTTTGGAACAGTTTCAGGAGAATAGGAATTAATTCTTCTTTAAATGTTTGGTAGAATTTCCCTGCGAAGCCGTCTGGCCCTGGGTTCTTGTTTGTTTGGAGATTTTTGATGACTGTTTTTATCTTCTTACTGGTTATGGGTCTGTTCAGTTTTTCTATTTCTTGCTGGTTCAGTTGTGGTAGTTTATATGTCTCTAGGAATGCATCCATTTCTTCCAGATTGTCAAATTTGTTGGCGTAGAGTTGCTCATAGTATGTTCTTAAAATTGTTTGTATTTCTTGGGTGTTGTTTGCGATCTCTCCTCTTTCATTCAAGATTTTATTTATTTGGGTCCTTTCTCTTTTTTTTTTGATAAGTCTGGCCAGGGGTTTATCAATCTTATTAATTCTTTCAAAGAACCAACTCCTGGTTTCATTGATTTATTCTGCTGGTTTTTTTTTTGTTGTTGTTTCTATTTCATTGATTTCTGCTCTGATCTTTATGATTTCTCTTCTCCTGCTGGGTTTAGGGTTTCTTTGCTCTTCTTTCTTCAGCTCCTTTAGGTGTAGGATTAGGTTGTGTATTTGAGACCTTTCTTGTTTCTTGAGAAAGGCTTATATCACTATATATTTTCCTCTCAGGACTGCCTTTGCTGTGTCCCACAGATTTTGAGCTATCGTGTTTTCATTATCATTTGTTTCCATGAATTTTTTCAATTCTTCTTAATTTCCTGGTTGACCCATTCATTCTTTAGAAGGATGCTGTTTAGTCTCCATGTATCTGGGTTCTTTCCAAATTTCCTCTTGTGATTGAGTTCTTGCTTCAGAGCATTGTGGTCTGAAAATATGCAGGGAATGATTCCAATCTTTTGATACCAGTTGAGACCTGATTTGTGACCCAGGATGTGATCTATTCTGGAGAATGTTCCATGTGCACTTGAGAAGAATGTGTATTCTGTTGCTTTGGGATGAAATGTTCTGAATATATCTGTGATGTCCATCTGGTCTGGGGTGTCATTTAAGGCCTTTATTTCCTTGTTGATCTTTTGCTTGGATGATCTGTCCATTTCAGTGAGGGAGGTGTTAAAGTCCTGTACTATTATTATATTATTGTTGATGTGTTTCTTTGATTTTGTTATTAATTGGTTTATATAGTTGGCTGCTCCCATGTTAGGGGCATAGATATTTAAAATTGTTAGATCCTCTTGCTGGACAGACCCTTTGAGTATGATATGGTGTCCTTCCTCATCTCTTATTATAGTCTTTGTCTTAAACTCTAATTAATCTGATATAAGCATTGCCACCCCAGCTTTCCTTTGATGTCCATTAGCCTGGTAAATTGTTTTCCACCACCTCACTTTAAATCTGGAGGTGTCTTTTGGTATAAAATGAGTTTCTTGTAGACAACATATTGATGGGTTTTGTTTTTTTATCCATTCTGATACCCTGTGTCTTTTGATTGGGGCATTTAACCCATTTACATTCAGGGTAACTATTGAAAGATATGAATTTAGTGCCATTGTATTGCCTGTAAGGTGACTATTACTGTATATTATTCTCTGTTCCTTTCCAGTCTACTGTTCTTAGGATCTCTCTTTGCTTAGAGGACACCTTTCAATATTTCCTGTAGGGCTGGTTTGGTATTTACAATTTTTTTTAGTTTTTGTTTGTCCTGGAAGTTTTTATCTCTCCTTACTCTTTTTTTTTTTTAAGATTTTATTTATTTATTTGACAGAGAGAGATCATAAGTAGGCAGAGAGAGAAGGGGAAGCAGGCTCCCCACTGAGCAGAGAGCCCAATGCGGAGCTTGATCCCAGGACCCTCGTATCATGACCTGAGCCGAAGGCAGAGGCTTTAACCCACTGATCCACCCAGGTGCCCCTTTCCTTACTCTTCTCAATGATAGTCTAGCTGAACTGTGGGCAAGTTTGCTGCCAATCTAATATTTTTACCATTGTATGTTACAGACTTTTTGCCCCATGCTGCTTTCAAGATTTTCTCTTTGTCACTAGGACTTGTAAGTTTTACTCTTAGATGACGGGGTGTGGACATATTTTTATTGATTTTCAGGGGGGTTCTCTGTGCCTCCTGGATTTTGATGCTTGTTCCCTTTACCATATTAGGAAAATTCTCTACAAAAATTTGATCCCATATACCTTCTGACTTTCTCTCTCTTTCTTCTTCTCCTGGAATTCCAATTATTCTAATATTGTTTCGTCTTGTGGTATCACTTATCTCTCGAATTCTCTCTTTGTGGTCCAGTAGTTGTTTGTCTCTCTTTTGCTCAGCTTCTTTTTTCTCTGTCGTTTGGTCTTCTATATCACTAATTATCTCTTCTGCCTCATTTATCCTAGCATTAAGAGCCTCCATTTTTGATTACACCTCATTAATAGCTTTTTTAAATTTCAACTTTGTTAGATTTTAGTTCTTTAATTTTTCCAGAAAGGGCTTTTATTTCTCCAGACAGGGATTTACTAATATCTTCCATGCTTTTTTTGAGCCCAGGTAGCATCTTCGGAATCATCATTCTGAACTCTAGATCTGACATATTATCAATGTTAGTATTGATTATGTCCCTAGCCTTCAGTACTTCCTCTTGTTCTTTTTCTTTTTTGTGGTGAGTTTTTCCGCCTTGTCATTTTATCAGATAAGGATATATGAATGAGAGAATAAAATACTAAAAGGGTGGCAAAGACCCCAGAAAAATGTACACTAACAAAATCAGAAGAGACCCTAAGTTGTGGGGAGAAGAAAGGGTGTAAAAAGAAGTTAAAAAAATTTAAGAAATTTAAAAAATATATACATATTAGACTGGTGAATAGAACAGAGCCACCCACTTCATTTTGGGTGTATTTTTGGTCTCTTAGAAGAAACTACCTCCCAAAATTTTAAAGAAAGAAAAATATATATATACAAAAATAAGGGTAAACACGATGAAGATATGGAATATGACTAAAGTTGAAAATTTTAAAAAATTCTAAAAAAGGAATTGATAAGTTGGTTAGAAAAAGAAAGAAAAATAAAGTAGAGAGTATTAGCTCAGGCTGGAGACTAGAATAAAGCCCTGTGCTAGATTTAGGGTATAATTTGATCTATTAGAAGAAATTATATCCCAAAAATTTTTAGAAGAAAAAACCTTGTATGTATAATAATGAAGGTTTAAAAAGAATTTTTTAGAAAAGTACTGTTAGGATAAACTAGTTAAAACATTAAAAGAGGAAAGAGGAAAAGTTAAAAAAATAGAATTAAATTGAATTAGAAAAAAAATAAAATTAAGAAAAATTTAATAAAGATTTATGGGGAGAAAGCCATCAATTTCATATCTCGCTTTCCCCTCCTCTGGAAATCCGCTGTTCTCCTTGATCAGTGAGCTTGGTCTTGTCTGGATGTTCTCGCTTAACTTCTGGGGGAGGGTCCTGTTATAGTGATTCTCAAATGTCTTTGGGTGAGGCAGAATTGTGTGGCCCTTGCCAGGGGCCAGGCAGAGTAATCTGCTCAGGTTCGCTCTCGGGAGCTTTTGTTCCCTGAATGCTTTCTAGAGCTCTGCAGGATGGGAATGAAAATGGCAGCCTCCCAATCTCTGCCTTGAAGAACTCAGGGCCCCACTACTCAGTGTGCCCTCAGAGACAAGTGCTCAATCACTCCCGTCTCCCTGGTTTCCGGTTGTGCTCTGAGCTCACCTCGCCTGTGACCAAATGTTTCTGTCTCTGACATGCAGCCCCATTTGTAGCCTCTAAATCCAGCAGATTCCTGCCACTCTGGTCTTCCAGTGGATGAAGGTGGGTCTCCCTGGATCTGCCACTTGTGGGGTTCCTGCTCAAGAAGCAGTGGTATGACTGTGCCACGGGTCACAGTTTAAGGTAACCCCAAGCGAGAGCACATTCCTTGGCTCTGTCTCTGTAGCCGGCTTCCCTCCTCTGACACATGTGAGCTCTGCTACACTCAGACACCCCGAATCTTTCTGTGACCCCGGAATCTGAGACCACACTGTCCCTGCAATGGCTCCACCCCACCTTAGCCTCTGGAGTGATGTCCCTCGGTGGAAAGACTTTTAAAAGTTGGAATTTTGTGCTCTGTTGCTCCACCGCTTACTGGGAGCTGGCCCTTCCCCCCGCGGTCTATCTTCCCATTGTTTCAGATTCACTTCTCCGCACATTCTATATTTGAGAAAGTAGTCAATTTTTTCTTTCTAGAATTGCTACTCTTCTTCTCTTTGATCTCCTGTTGGGTTTGTAGGTGTTTGGAATGGTTTGATAACTATCTAACTGAACTTCTGCCACCTGATGTCATCTCAGTCTACTACTCCTCTGCCATCTTGACTCCTCAAGGGAAAATGATTTTTTACTTCTGTGGTCTTCTTCCCCAAAGCCCTAACTCCAGTTTAATTATAACAAAATCATCAAACATTTTACAATGGAGGAGCATCCCACAAAATATGTGATAATTATTTTTCAGTACTGTCAAGGTCATCAGAAACCAAGGAAGTCTAAGAAACTCTCACAAGCAAGAAGAGCCTAAGGAGATAGGGCAGTTAAACGTAAAGTAGTGTACTGTGTGCAAAGTAGTGTACTGTATGCAATTCTGGAACAGAAAACGGACATTACATTAAAACTAAGAAAATCTAAGAATAATCTAAATTAATATTTTCACTGGTGAATGTATATACAAATTTGTTTTTAGTTTCCTTTTTTTTTTAACACTTTGATTTATATTCCAGTTAGTTAACATACAGTGTACTATTAGTTTCAGGTAGATAATATAATGATTTAACTCTTCCATACAACATCTGGAACTCATCACAGTCAAGTGTGTCCCTTAGTCCCCATCACCTCTTTCACCATTCCCTTACCCACCTCCCTCTAGTAACTAACCATCAGTTTGTTCTCTATAGTTAAGAGTGTTTCTTAGTTTGCCTTTTTCCCCCTTTGCTCATTTGTTTTGTTTCTTAAATTCCATATGTGAGTGAAATCACATGGTGTTTGTCTCTTATGGACTTATTTCACTTAGGATAATACTCTCTAGCTCCACCTACATCTTTGCAAGTGGCAAGATTCATTCTTTTTAATAACTAATTAATATTCCTTTATATATGCACGCACACACACACACACACACACACACACACACACACACACCCCAACTTCTTTATCCCTTCATCAGTTGATGGACACTTGGGCTATTTCCATAATTCACCTATTACAGATAATGCTACTATAAATTTCAGGTGCATGTATTCCTTTGAATTGGTATTTTTTGTATTCTTTGGGTCAATATGTAGTAGTGCATTTGCTGGATCTTGGGGTAATTCTATTTTTAACTTTTTGAGGAAACTCCATACTGTTTTCCATTGTGGCTGCAGCAGTTTGCATTCTCAGCAACAGTGCAAGAGGTTTGTCCTTTCTCCATATCCTCGCCAACACCAGCTGTTCTTTGTGTTGTTAATTTTAGCCCTTGTGACAATTATGAGGTGATAGCTCATTACAGTTTTGATTCGCATTTCCCTGATGATAATTGATATTGAGCATCTTTTCATGGATCTGTTAATTATCTGTAATTTTTTTTTTTTAAAGATTTATTTTTTTGACAGATAGAGATTACAAATAGGCAGAGAGGCAGGCAGAGAGAGAGAGAGGAGGAAGCAGGCTCCCAGCCAAGCAGAGAGCCCGATGCGGGGCTTGATCCCAGGACCCTGGGATCATGACCTGAGCCGAATGCAGAGGCTTTAACCCGCTGAGCCACCCAGGTGCCCCAATCTGTAATTTTTTATTTGGAAAAATTTGATTATTCTTTTTTTGGTGTTAAGTTTTATAAGCACTTTATATATTTTGGATACTAACCCTTTATCAGATATGTCATTGCAAATATCTTCTCCCATTCCATAGGCTGCCTTTTAGTTTGTTGTTTCATTCACTGTACAGACGCTTTTAATTTTGATGTAGTCCCTTATTTTTCCTTGTGTTTGCTTTGCCTCAGGAGACATAACTAGAAGTTGCTACAGCCTGTAGTCAAAGAAGTTACTGCCTGTGTTCTCTTCTAAGACTTTATGGATTCAGGTCCTTCATTTATCAAATTAATTTTGTATTTATGTTTGTGTCTGATGCAAGAAAGTAGTCTAGTTACGTTCTTTTCCATGTAGCTGTCCAGTTTTCCCAATACGTTTTGTTGAAGAAAGAGGTTTTTTTTCCCCCCCTTGGATATTCTTTCCTGCTTTGTCAAAGATTAATTGACCATATCATTGTGGGCTCATTTCTGGGGTTTCTAGTCTGTTCCTTTGATCTATGTATCAAGTTTTGTACTGGTACCATACTGTTTGGATTACTAAAGCTTTATAATGTAACTTGAAGTCAGATGTATGTTGCCTCGGGGCACCTGAGTGGCTCCATGGGTTAAGCTTCTGCCTTTGGTCATGCCATAATATTGGGGTCCTGGGATTGAGTCCGCATCAGGCTCTCTGCTCAGTGGGGAGCCTGCTTTCCCACCCCCCACCCCCGCCTGCCTCTCTGTCTATTCATGATCTTTCTCTCTCTGTCAAATAAATAAAATCTTAAAATAAAAAAGAAGTATGATGCCTCCAGCTTTGCTTTTCTTTTTCAAGGTTGTTTGGTGACTTGGGGTTTTTTTGTGCTTCCATACAAATTTTAAGATTGTTTATACTAGCTCTGTGAAAATGCTGTTGGTGCTTTGATACAGAATTTGCATTTAAAATATGTAGACTGTGTAGTATAGACATTTTATTTAGTTTTTTAAAAGATTTTATTTATTTGAGGGAGGGAGAGAGAAGCTCAAGCAGACTCCATGCTGAGCCCTGAGACCAATGTGGGACTCAATCTCATGAGCCTGATGTCATGAACTGAGCTAAAACCAAGAGTCAAATACTTAATCAACTGAGCCACCCAGGCAACACTGTATAAACATTTTTTAAAAATTTGTTCTTCTAATCCAAGAGCAAAGAATATCTTTCCATGTCTTCGTGTTATCTTCAATTTCTTTCGTAATGTTCTATGGTTTTCAGAGTATAGGTCTTTCACCTCTTTGGTTCGATTTATTCCTAGGTATCTTGTTTTTTGTGCAGTTGCAAATGGGATCACTCCTTAATTTGTTCTTTTTGCTTTTTCACTATTGGTGTATAGAATGCAACAGATTTCTGTATGTTGACTTTGTATCCTGTTATTTTAATGAATTTATTTACCAGTTTCAGCAGTTTTTTGGGGGAGTCCTTTGGGATTTTCTATATTGAGTGTCATGTCAACTGCAAATAGTGAAGGTTTGACTTCTTTCTTGCCAACTTGGATACCTTTTATTTCTTTTTGTTGGCGATTTCTGTAGTTAGGATTTCCGGTACTGTGTTAAATAACTGGGTGGAGTGGACATCCCTATCTTGTTCCTACTGTGAGAAAAAGCTCTGTTTTTTCCCTATTGGGGAAGATATTAGCTGTGGATTTTTCACAGATGATTTTTATTTTGTTGAGATATGTTCCTTGTAGACCTACTTTGTTGGGGGGTTTTATCATGAATGGATTTTGTACTTTGTCAAATTTTTTTCTGCATCTATTGAAATGATCACGTGGTTCTTATCCATTCTTTTATTTATGTAATGTATTATTTTGATTCAGTTGTGACTATTGAATACACATTCACAATCCAGGAATAAACCCCATTTGATTGTGGTGATTTTTTGAACGTATTATTGTATTCTGTTTGCTAGTATTTTGTTGAGGATTTCTGCATCTATGTTCATCAGAGATAATGGCCTGTAGCTTTCTCAGGTATTTTGTTGTTGTTGTTGTTGTTGTTATTGTTTTTGTTATTGTGTGTGTGTGTGTGTGTGGTTATCTGTACCTGGTTGTAGTAGTCAGGGTACTGCTGTCCTCACAGAATGAATTTAGAAGTTTTTCTTCCTTTTCTATTTTTTGGAAGAGTTTGAGAAGAATGGGTATTAACTTTTAAAAAAAATGCTTGGGAGAATTTGCTTGTGAAGCCATATTTGTCCTGGACTTTCGTTTGTTGAGAGTTTTTTTTCATTACTGATGCAATTTCCTTGCTAGCAATCTATTCAAATCCTGCATTTTTTTCCCGCTTCAGTTTCAGTATATGTTTCTAGGAATTTATCCATTTCTTCTAGGTTGTCCAATTTGTTGTCATATAATTTTTCATAATATTATCTTGTAGTTGTTTGTATTTCTGTGGTTTGGTTGTTATTTCTCCTCTCAAATTTATAATTTTGTTTGAGTACTTTCTCTCTCTGTCTTTCTCTCTTTTTGATTAGTCTTGTTAGAAGTTAATAATTTTTTTTCCCATTTTTTCAAAGACCAGTTCCTGATTTCATTGACCTTTTTTTTTTAGTTTCTATATCATTTATTTCTACTCTAATCTTTTTTTATTTCTTTCTTTATGTTGTCTTAAGGCTTTGTTTGTTGTTTTTTTCCCTTAGCTCTTTCACATATAATGTTATGTTGTTTATTTGAGATTTTTCTTGCTTCTTGAATTTGGCCTGTATTGCTATATAATTCCATCTAGGATGGATGGCTTTTGCTGCACCCAAAGGATGCAGTCGTGTTTTCATTTTCATTTGTTTCCATGTACTTTTTTATTTCTTCTTTTATTTCCTGGTTGGCCCATTCATTGTTTTGTAGCTGGTTATTTAACCTCCATGTATTTGTGCTCTTTCTAGATTTTCTTCTTGTGGCTGACTTCTAGATTCATAGTGTTGTGGTCAAAACAGCTTCATGGTATGACTTCAGTCTTCTTATATTTGTTGAGGCCTGTTTTGTGGCCCAAGATGTGATCTATTCTGGAGAACATTCCATGTGCACTTCAAAAGAATGTGTATTCTGCAGCTTTAGGATGGGATGTTCTGAATATTATCTGTTAAGGCCATCTGGTTCCAGTGTGTCATTCACAACTATTGTTTCCTTGTTGATTTTTGTTTAGATGATCTGTTCATTGATGTAAGGGGACTGTTAAATTTCCCTAGTATTATTGTATTATTATAATGGGTTCCTTTACACTTGTTATTGTTTTATATGTCTGGGTACTCCCATATTGGGAGCATAAATATTTACAATTGTTATATCTTTTTGTTGGATTATCCTCTTTATTATTATATAGTGTCCTTTATCTCTTATTACAGTCTTTGTTTTAAAGTCTACTTTTTCTTATGTAAGTATTGCTACTCTGGTTTTCTTTTGACATCATTTGTATGATAAATGTTTCTTCATCCTCTCATTTTCAATCTGCAGTTTTCTTTATGTCTAAAGAGAATTTTTTTGTAGGGGACATATAGGTGGGTCTTGTTTTTTTATCCATTTTGTCACCCTATTCCTCTTGATTGGAGTGTTTACTCCACTCACATTCACAGAAGTTATTGATAGATATGTATTCATTACCATTTCATTACTGGATTTCTGGATATTTTCACTGACCTTTTCTTGTCTTTCTCTCTTTTATGTTTTGCTGATTATCTTTAGTGATATATTTGGATTTCTTTCTCTTTATTTCTTGTATGTTTATTAGTGGTTTTTCATATTCAGTTGCCTTTAGGTTTGAATATAACATCTTCTGCAAATAGCAGTTTATATTAGTTGATGATCATTAGGCTTGAACACATTCTTTTCTCCTCTTTATAACTTCTTTTGTGAGTTCCTTGACTTATTTTTCTACAGAAATATTCATTTTTACTGCTTTTGTGATTCCTGCTTTATACTGCCACTTTGGATCTCTTGTTTCCTCTCAGAGAGTCACATTTAATATTTCTTACAGGGCTGGTTTAGTGGTCATGAACTCCTCAGGTTTTGTTTGTCTGGGAAACTCTTTACGTCTTCTTCTATTCTGAGTGATACCTTGCTGGATAGAGTGTTCTTGGCTGAAGATTTTCCCCATTCAGCACATTGAACATATCACGTCACTACTTTCTGGCTTGCCAAATTTCATTTGAAAATCTCTTGCTAGCCTCATGGGTTTTTCATTGTAAGTTAAGGATATCTTTTGTCTTGCTCCTTTTAGGATTTTTTTCTTTATCACTATATTTTGCAAATTTAATTACCATCTTCTTGGTGTAGGCTGCTTTTGTTGATTTTGATTAGAGTTCTATGTGTCTCCTGGATCTGGACATCTATTTCCTTCACCAGATTAGGAAAGTTTCCAGCTATTATTTCTTCAAATAAACTTTCTATCCCTTTTTTTTTCTCTTCTTCTGGGACTCCTATAATATGAAAGTTATTATGTTTTATGGAGCCACTGAGTTCCCTAGGTCTGTTCTCATTTTGTGTAATTCTTTCTCTCTTTTGTTCAGCTTTATTACTTTCCATTACCTTGTCTTCTAGGTCATTAAATCATCCCTATGCTTCTTTCAGCCTCCTGTTCATTACATCAAGAGTTTTTCTAATCTCATTGATTGCATTCTTAATCTCTGATTGATTCTTTTAAATTCTTTTATCTCTGTGGTAAGGACATCACTGATGTCTTCTATTCTTTTCTCAAGCCCAGTGAGTGTCCTTATCATCGCTGCTTTAAATTCTCCATCAGAGCTGTACTTATAGCTGTTTACTTGGTTAGATATCTGGCCATGGCCTTGTCTTGTTCTTTCATTTGGGATAAATTCCTTCTTCTTAGCATTTTGTCTAAGTCTCTGCCTTCTTCTCTGTGTTAGAAAAGCCAGATATCTGCCCTCCTCAAAGTAATGGTCTTATGAAGAAGATGTCATGTAGCGCCCCGGGCCTGGTGCTTCAGGGAGGGCCTCCAATGTGTGCTGCCTGCTCTCTGCTCTTGTATTTTGACTGCGGTGTCCTTCAGATCAGTCATCTGCAGAGGCTTTTCTTGTATATTGTAGGTAGTGTTTCACTCTCAGCCTGAATGAGACAAGTTTTAACTAGCACTTTGCTCTGCTTATGAAATGAGACCTGTCACCCTGCAAGACTAGAACCCACACCCTGCAAAACCGGTTGGGAGAAATGGTATGGGCAGGGGTCTGAGCTGATTTTCTAGTGGAGGGGCCTGCCACACTGGGACTGAGGCAAGCAAGACTGAGAAGGGCAGTTCCAGCAGAATTTAGGCATGCGGGGCTTAGTGCAAGCAAATTATGCAGGCAGTGTCTACACTGTGCTGCTTCCTACAGGTGGTGCTGTGTTTATGCTGAGAGGTGGGGAAAGGAAATGGAGCATCTTTGTTCCTAGAAAGGTGTCTCCATGAATGCTGTGTCTCAGGGACATGCTCCTAGAAGAGCAAATAATCTCCCCACTGTGTGCTCCAGGTGCTCTTTGGATCATTGTTTCCATGCTGCACACTCCCCGTGTTGTTTGTATTCTTCCTTTCCAAGAGCAACACTGTGTCCTCTGGGGTCTACCCCAGCTAAGCCCACTGACCTTTAAAACTCCAGGCTTTTAAGTGTTAAGAAGAATTTTTAAGTGTCTTTAAGAATTAAGGAAATTCAGCCCCTCCCTTTCTCCCAAGCCAATGGTTAAGGGCATTCTCCTGTTTCCCAAGTTCCTCTCTTGCTTGCCCTTTTCCACCACCATGCCCCCCCCTTCCCCCCCCCCCCCCCCCCCCCCCCCCCCGCAGCAGGCAGGATCTGTTTCTCCCCTACACCATGTGTCCACCCTTCCCACATTCTTCAGTGTGGCTTATTCTCTTCCATTAGTTTTGGATATTGTTCTCTCACTCTTCAGGTCAATTTCTGGGGGTATTTAGGCTGATTCAATAGTTGTCTAGTTGTATCCATGGGATGAGGTGAGCCTAGGGTCCTCCTACTCCACTGCCATCTTCTTATCTCTCCAAATCTATCTTTAGTTTTCTGATAGAGTAGGATGATGAATAATAAAAGTTACATTTAAGTTATGATTTCTGAGGCATTTTAAGAAAGGCTATTCCCCCAAGACCAATTAAAGTGATTCATATTAACAGGGGGATGCTAATACCAAAAAAAAGAACTAAAATTATTATTATTTTGAGGGATTAAATTATATCTTCAAATACACAAAATAGTTGGCTAAGATGCAAATTCATTCAGATCTACACAGAACATAGTTAACTTTGAATATGTTTCTACCCCTTTAATGCTATCTGTAAAATTTTACTTTATCCTAATGATAAGAAATATATAGGAAACTGACTAGTTTGTTTCATTTTGTTACATTGTATTCCTTTTTAAAAAAAGATTTATCTATTTGTTTGAAAGAGAGAGGTAGGGGTAAGGGCAGAAGGAGAGGGAGAGAGTAAATCTTCAAGCAGACTCTCCCACTGAGTACAGAGCTGAATGCAGGGATCACTGTCACAAGCCTATGATCATGACCTGAGCAGAAATCAAGAGTTGGATGGTTAACCAATTGAACAACCTAGGATTCCCACATTGTACTTCATGGTAAAGAGTTAGTACATTATTTTCACTTCATCACATTTTCATAGTACCACTTGGCGAAAGTATTCTCTTAGTGTTTTTTACTAAATGTCATTTGCCAAATAAAAATTTAACACCTAGCTAGTCTATCCAACCTATATAGATAAATCCATCCCTCATGATTCAGTCTACTAGCCAACAAATGCATGCATCATTATGATTAAGGATTTCAGAAGAGACTATGACTGAAGATTATTCCCTTAAGTAGGAATTTGTTCTGTGTGAAATGGAGAATAATATTGGCCAAATATTTCATGAAATTATGTAGATTCAGTTTTAGACAACCAGTCTTAGCACTTGCACTAAGGCTGTGAAATATCCTCTTATCTCCCTCCACATACAAGGATTGATTAAGAGAAACTGTTGTCCTGAAAGCAACCAGAGAGAGTAGAAAACCTAAACACAACTCAGGTATACTTGATTAATTTAGTGTTCCATATATGTTTGCTACATAGGTTTTCTAGAATGAAAAGGTTTTCAATGAAAAAGGACACAATGCCAAGAGAAGGAGAAGAAAACAAAGAAGCAAACAAAAAAACAATAACAACAACAACAGTTTTTCAAGAGACAAGGCAGTCAACATAACAAGAAGTTAAGGAAAACATAATGTTTAAAATCTAATTGGAATCCCAGAAAGAAAGGAAAAGAGTAAATTTTTTAAAGAAAATGTAAAGAAATTTTCAAAAACAAAATTAAAGATATTAAACAATATATCCTAGAAATATAGTCAATTCAAAATAGGTTAAAAACCAACATAGACACATATACACAAACATGCAAATTCAAATGATACCTCCAGACACAGCAAAGACAAACTTTTGAAAACCAAACAAAGAAATTTTAAAGGCAATCATTGAAAAAAAAAAACCACGTTATGTACATAGGCATAAAATTATAAAATACATGGGGTGCCTGGGTGACTCAGTGGGTTAAAGCCTCTGCTTTTGGCTTGGGTCATGATCCCAGGGTCCTGGGATCGAGCCCCACATCGGGTTCTCTGCTCAGTGGAGAGCCTGCTTCCCCCTCTCTCTCTGCCTGCTTGTGATCTCTGTCTGTCAAATAAATAAATAAAATCTTTAAAAAAAATTATAAAATACGTTAAGAGCCACCAATAGAGACAGTGTAAGCTAGAGGACGTTGGAGAGTCATCCTTTGAGTAATGAAATAAAAAGGAAAATTCAACTTAGAATATTATACCCAGAAAGAATATCTTTCAGAACTGAAGGTGAAATTCAGAATTAGTTAAACAAATGAAAGCTGAGAAACTATATTACCTGCACACTTTAACTAAAATAAATGTTAAAGAGGTTTTATAGAAAAAAGGAGTATGATACTAGACAAAATTTGGATTTAGACAAAGATATGTGGAGCTCTGATAATGCTAAAAATGAAGTTAAACTTAAAATATATGTTTTTTACTTATTTTAATAACTTTAAAATATAATTAACTTTCTAAAACAAAATGCAGCATACCATATGCAAAATACATCAGAATATATTGCTTTGCATTTTTTAGTTTAAGTTTTATATAAATAAAATTAAGTATATACTATTTTTTAAAGATCTTATTTATTTATTCATTTATTTAAGAGAGAGAGAGAGAGAGAGAGAGAGAACATGAGTGGAGTAGGGAAGAGCAGAGGGAGAAGCAGGCTCCTAGCTGAGCAGGGAGGCCAACTCTGTCCATCTCAGTCCCATGACCCAAAGATTATGACCCAAGGGGGGCATCTGGGTGGCTCAGTGGGTTAAGCCTCTGCCTTTGGCTCAGGTCATGATCCCAGAGTCCTGGGATCGAGGCCCACATTGGGCTCTCTGCTCAGCGAGGAGCCTGCTTCCCTCCTCTCTCTGCCTACTTGTGATTTCTCTCTCTGTCAAATAAATAAATAAAAGCTTAAAAAAAAAAGATTATGACCTAAGTGGAAGGCAGACACTTAACCCCTGAGCTACCCTGGTGCCCCAAGTATACCCTCTTTTATGGTGGTTTCTTTCATTCAGCATAATAAAGAAGGGATTATGTTATATATGTATCTTATTTATGTTTTTATTGCTGGGTAACATTCAGTTGTATGACTGCACTATAATTTTTTTATTTACTTACCTATTATTAGAGTGTTTCTTATTTATGACTATTACAAATAAAGTTGCTAAGAACATTTCTGTACTTGTCTTTATATACACAGATAAGCTTTTATTTCTCTTGGAAGAATGCCTACTAGTGGAATGGCTGTATTAAATGGTAAACAGAAAGACAACCAGTTTTCCGAAGTGGATGTGCCATTTACATTTTCTTTCTTTTTGGGAGGAGTGGGTACTATTTATTCTTGACAAATATCCCATATCCATGATCCTCTCCAGTCAGAAGTTCTTTGAAATGCTGCCCATGGCCTTTGCTAGTCAGAGGATGGAGTCATTTGACTCCCCTGTCCAGCAAATGGTCCCAAAGATAGTATTGGTTTTAACCTGGCTATTGAAACTGCCTGTCACCTTGTCAACCTCAGCCACATTCATCTGGATGGACGTGGTCCTTGATGACCATGATATGGTTGTTGGCAGTACATTTCCAGGCAGGTATTGGTCCATGAACTCACAGGCAATGTTCTGCATGTAGAGGGTGCATCTGCTGCCACCACCACCATTGCAAGCCCAAAAAGCCATTTTACATTTTCACCAACAGTGTATAAGCCTTTCAGTCCCTCCATATCCTTGCCAACACTTGATATAATCAGTTCTTTTTCTTCTTTCTTCTTCTTCTTTCAAATTAAGCCATTACAATAGGGATCCAGTGACATCATCGTTTTGCTTTATGTTTCCTTGCTGATCAATGATTTTGAACATCTTTTCATATATTTATTGGATATCTATACCTTCTTTGAAGAAGCTATTTAAGTGTTTTTAGTTTAGTTTTTTTTTTTTTTCTTATTATTGACTTTTGAGACCTCTCTGTGGATTCTATCTACAAGTCTTTCATCAGATACAGGATTTGCAAAAATAGTCTCTGAGTCTGTAGTATGTGTTTCTATTCTCCTAACAGTGACTTTTGAGAAGCAGAAGCTTTTACTTTTCACAAAGTCCAATTTATCAAATTCTCTTCTATGGAATATGCTTTTGTCACTATATCTAAGAAATATTCATCTAACCCAGTGTCGTGAAGATTTTCTCTGAAGACTTCTTTAGGAAATTTCATAGTTTAAGGATTTCAATTTTTATGTATGATCCAGTCTGAATTAATTTTTTCATGTGTCATACAACATTTATCAAAGTTTTTTTAACATAAGGATATCATAATCTCAGTAACATCTGTCAAAAAGACTATTCATTCTCTCCTGAGTCTACTTTGCATATTTGTAAGATCAGTTGTCAGTGTATGTGGGAGTCTAATCTTGCACTCTCTATTTTATTGTATAGATTTTTTCATTCACTTGACTCCAATTCCATACTTTATTGATAACTCTAGCTTTATAATGAGTCTTTAGAGTAGGTTGTGTTTATTCTTTTTGTTTGGACCTTTGGTTAATCCAGTTCTTTGCATTTCTATTCGACTTTTATAACCACCTTGTTAATTCCGGGGCGGGGGAGGAATCCTATTTGATCTTTGTTTGGGAATGCATTATGTCTACAGTTTGAGAAATTTTCATCTTAAATATATTGGTAGTCAATACAGAAAATTACACTGTACCTTCTTCAATGTTAAACCAACATGGCTTTGAATAATTTGTTCTTAATAGCAATAACAACAAAAATAATGTAGCTTCCTTGCTGATAAATATGATTCCCTCTACATAACATTGGGAGTTAAGGTTTTAGTGTTAGAAGATTAATAGGACCCAAAATATCAATGCTCACTAACCTATGGTTTATTTTAGGAAAAAGATACAAGACAGAGATAGCATAAAGAATATACATCTTGACCAATGAGATAGCATGTATATTCTGTCATGTATTCTTTAGAATATATATCTTTACCAATGACTATATCACATATGCAAGTTTTCATTTTTCTTGCTTTCTAAGAACCATAATTGTCATACTTTCTCTCTCTGGTCTGATCAGAAAACACAAGGTAGTTTTGTTTTGTTCTGTTTTTTAAATGTTATGTTAGTTGCCATACAGTACATCATTAGTTTTTGAGATAGTGTTTGTGTATAATTCATTTTTTGTATATAACACAATGCTCCATACAATACGTGCCCTCCTTAATACCCATCCTTCCACCCCTCTCACCTCTGAAAGCCTCAGTTTGATTCCTGGAGTCCATAATCTCTCATGGTTCATCCCAGCTCTGATTTCCCCCTGCTTTTCATTTTTCCCTTCCTTCTCCTAATGTCCTCTATGCTATTCCTTATGTTCCACAAATAAGTGAAACCGCATGATAATTATATTTCTCCATTTGACTTATTTCACTTAGCATAATCTCCTCCAGCTCCATGTATGTTGATGTAAATATTGGATATTCATCCTTTCTGATGGCTGAATAATATTCCATTGTAAATATGGGCCACATTTTAAAAAATCCATTCATCTGCTACAAGGTAGTCTTAAAACAACAGTAGAGCCAGGAAGCTCAAAATAGAATCTTAGCTGGAGTTTCTTATCCCTTTCTAGCAACGTAGGCATATTTCTTGCTTTGTAAAAAGTGCCATAGCAGAACCTTCCAGGATTTTCAGAAAGTATAAAATTATCAGTCTAACTGCTATTAATAATCACTACTGCCAAGCTTAAACACACCATCCCAAAATTCAATACAGGACCCATTGTAATAATCAGTGCATTTCATAATTTAAGCAGGTGCCAGTGTCCTTTACATACTTTAGAAAAGCTGTTCGGGTCAATTTTCAGGAGAATTAACTTGTCATGAGCCTCCCAACCCCCAGAAAAATCCACAAACATTTCTCTGTTGTACACCTTTTTCTTTGTTAATCATCAAAAACTAATATAATTTATAATTATATATTTAATGAATTTGAAGGTTTTTCTTTTAAATTTTTGAATCCCTAAAAGCAGAACTTGAGACAAGGACTTGAGTGCAGATTTTTTTGGAGAGAGAAAGGAGCACAGAATGGAGATATGATAGAATAAAGTGAGCAATTCGTTGGATAAAGAAAATTCTGTATCAAGATACATTATGTGTTTCACACTAGTAAACTATAGATACTCAATTCTACTAGAAGCCCTTGGTAATTATTCAAAATGCATGCTAGAATTGACTTCCTAATAGAGAGAAAGGCTAGAGCATTTGTCTATCAGCTGCTTTCTTCCACCCACAGGGGATTGCCTCCAGGGGCTTCAACCCCCCACCCCAGCCTTTTTAACAACATGTGCTCAGAGGCTAATATAATTATAATGGTATTGGAGAAGACACTCAGGAAGAAATGTGGCAAGATGTTAAGTGTAGGAATTGGGACTATTGGCACCAGGTAAGTCGGCTCTCACCAGGACTGTCTACCACAACCTACATTAACTGACACTACTATCAGGCAAGCTAAGGAGATGCATCATAGACTACAAGAGATGTGTGTATACTTATTTGTTTATTGTCTTTTTATCTGCTAGACAGTAAGCCACACAGTTTGTATGTGATTAGGAGCTATAACTGTTTTATACACAATGTTCTCTTAGCCTAGAGCCTAGTGTGTAATTAACACTTCATAGATAATTTTCAGAAGGAAGGAGGAGAGGAAGAAAAGGAAAGAAGGAATGGTGATACAAGTCCAGTTTCCACACAAAGGTATACATGAGGAATGGAAGGTGCTGGGGTTGCAATAGTAGGTACAAAGATTGCAGAGTTAGAAGTCACAGTAGAATGAAAAAACAGTGTACAATAATCTCCATTAAGATTCTGAAGTTTAGGGGTCCCTGGGTGGCTCAATCAATTAAGCCTCTGCTTTTTGCACAGGTCATGATGCCAGAGTCCTGGGATCCGGTTCAGCATCTGGCTCCCTGCTTAGCAAGGAGTCTGCTTCTTTCTCTCCCTCTCCTTCTGTGTGTGTTCATTCTCTCTCTCCTCATTCTCATTCTCTCTCGAATAAATAAATAAAAGCTTAAAAAAAATTCCCAAGTTTAAGTCATTAACTTTACAGTTTTGGTTCAAGTTTAGCCAAAGACTTAATTATTATAATTTTAATATCAATTAGCAGTGTATTTCAAAATGAAACTATCACTTCTATTCATTCTCCTGGCACTTTCTAGAGCTGAGATCACTTGAATGAAGATCAAGAGTCCACTCTTTCCTTTTATTTTTAGGACACTCACTGAAATATTTTCTGGCAACTGTGAGATTTCCTACTGCTTTGTCAAAGAGAGTGATAGGTAGGCTTACAGCCCTTGGGAATGTATACATCAAGTCAGAAATCAATCTGTATATTGACTCAAAGTACACAATATAAATAGTTGGTTCTGGGTTCCCACAGAAGTGTTTTAATATATTCATTTATTTTGGTATTTAAACACACTTCATGTCTGATAGATTAGTGACTGAAAGCTTTTCCAATATTGGAAACATTCACAATTTTTGAATGAAAAGATGATGCTATGTTTGCATTACACCTGTTTTTGTTTGCTTAGAGGATAAATAAGAATAGGTTTTTTTTCTTTTAATGGTCTTATTGTAGATTTTGAGCTTGCATTTAGAACCTTTTGGAAATGGTTGCAACTAAACAAACAGAAGAGCAAAGAAAACACTACCTTTAGATTGCTCTATTGTTCCCCAGATTTTATTTCTATTTGTTGAGCATTTTATGAAAAATAAGAAAGGTAAATGATGACAATTTCATAATAACTGGTAAAGGTTGGTAGGATATTAAAATTAAATTAGTCACAATAGCAGTCAAGATAAGAAGTAGACTTTTAACAAACTAATGTTAATGTGAATTTTCTGGGTAGTCTTATTTATTTACTTACTTACTTATATTTTTATTTACATATAATGTATTATTTGTCCCAGGTGTGTGGTAGTCCTTATTTAAAGGAGAAAATGTATTTTATACTATATGTAAAATTTAAGCATATATGATCCTAACATGAGAAACTGCGTTATGTAGTATATGAAAGTACCAATTAAGAATATTTACATGTTGCAAGACCTAAGTAATTCAGTAAAAATTGAAACTTGGAATACTCTTAAGTGAGTGAATGAATGGATGGATGGATGGATGGATGGATGAAGGAATGAATGAAGAATTAGTGAATAGACACTCAAGTAAATACTGTTTTGTTACTTTCAATTATCTAAAATAATTATGCTCCCCCCCAAACAGAGAAATGATTGCCCCAAAAGTCCTATCTTAATGAGTAGTGAAAATTCATTTTTTAAAAATTTTTTTATTTATTTCTTATTTTTTTTTATAAACATATAAAGTATTTTTATCCCCAGGGGTACAGGTCTGTGAATTGCCACGTTTACACACTTCACAGCACTCACCATAGCACATACCCTCCCCAATGTCCATAACCCCCTCTCCCCTCTCCCAATCCCCCATCCCCCCAGCAACCCTCAGTTTGTTTTGTGAGATTAAGAGTCACTTATGGTTTGTGTCCCTCCCAATCCCATCTTGTTTCATTTATTCTTCTCCTATCCCCCTAACCCCCCATGTTGCATCTCCACGTCCTCATATCAGGGAGATCATATGATAGTTGTCTTTCTCCGATTGACCTATTTCACTAAGCATGATACCCTCTAGTTCCATCCACTTTGTCGCAAATGGCAAGATTTCATTTCTTTTGATGGCTGCATAGTATTCCATTGTGTATATATACCACCACTTCTTTATCCATTCATCTGTTGATGGACATCTAGGTTCTTTCCATAGTTTGGCTATTGTGGACATTGCTGCTATAAACATTCGGGTGCACGTGCCCCTTCGGATCACTACGTTTGTATCTTTAGGGTAAATACCCAGTAGTGCAATTGCTGGGTCATAGGGTAGTTCTATTTTCAACATTTTGAGGAACCTCCATGCTGTTTTCCAGAGTGGTTGCACCAGCTTGCATTCCCACCAAAAGTGTAGGAGGGTTCCCCTTTCTCCGCATCCTCGCCAGCATCTGTCATTTCCTGACTTGTTAATTTTAGCCATTCTGACTGGTGTGAGGTGATATCTCATTGTGGTTTTGATTTGGTATTTTGATTGGTATTTCCCTGATGCCAAGTGATGTGGAGCACTTTTCATGTGTCTGTTGGCCATCTGGATGTCTTCTTTGCAGAAATGTCTGTTCATGTCCTCTGCCCATTTCTGGATTGGATTGTTTGTTCTTTGGGTATTGAGTTTGCTAAGTTCCTTATAGATTTTGGACACTAGCCCTTTATCTGATATGTCGTTTGCAAATATCTTCTCTCATTCTGTCAGTTGTCTTTTGGTTTTGTTAACTGTTTCCTTTGCTGTGCAAAAGCTTTTGATCTTGATGAAGTCCCGATAGTTCATTTTTGCCCTTGCTTCCCTTGCCTTTGGCAATGTTCCTAGGAAGATGTTGCTGCGGCTGAGGTCGAAGAGGTTGCTGCCTGTGTTCTCCTCAAGGATTTTGACGGATTCCTTTCTCACATTGAGGTCCTTCATCCATTTTGAGTCTATTTTCGTGTGTGGTGTAAGGAAATGGTCCAATTTCATTTTTCTGCATGTGGCTGTCCAGTTTTCCCAGCACCGTTTATTGAAGAGGCTGTCTTTTTTCCATTGGACATTCTTTCCTGCTTTGTCGAAGATTAGTTGACTGTAGAGTTGAGGGTCTATTTCTGGGCTCTCTATTCTGTTCCATGGATTGATGTGTCTGTTTTTGTGCCAGTACCATGCTGTCTTGATGACAACAGCTTTGTAATAGAGCTTGAAGTCTGGAATTGTGATGCCACCAAGTTTGGCTTTCTTTTTCAATATTCCTTTGGCTATTTGAGGTCTTTTCTGGTTCCATATAAATTTTAGGATTATTTGTTCCATTTCTTTGAAAAAAAAAAGGATGGTATTTGGATAGGGATTGCATTAAATGTGTAGATTGCTTTAGGTAGCATAGACATTTTCACAATATTTATTCTTCCAATCCAGGAGCATGGAACATTTTTCCATTTCTTTGTGTCTTCCTCAATTTCTTTCATGAGTACTTTATAGTTTTCTGCATATAGATTGTTAGCCTCTTTGGTTAGGTTTATTCCTAGGTATCTTATAGTTTTGGGTGCAATTGTAAATGGGATTGACTCCTTAATTTCTCTTTCTTCTGTCTTGTTGTTGGTGTACAGGAATGCAACTGATTTCTGTGCATTGATTTTATATCCTGACACTTTACTGAATTCCTGTACAAGTTCTAGCAGTTTTGGAGTGGAGTCTTTTGGGTTTTCCACATATAGTATCATATCATCTGTGAAGAGTGATAGACTTCTTTGCTGATTTGGATGCCTTTAATTTCCTTTTGTTGTCTGATTGCTGAGGCTAGGACTTCTAGTAGTATGTTGAATAGCAGTGGTGATAATGGACATCCCTGCCGTGTTCCTGACCTTAACGGAAAAGCTTTCAGTTTTTCTCCATTGAGAATGATATTTGCGGTGGGTTTTTCATAGATGGCTTTGATAATATTGAGGTATGTGCCCTCTATCCCTACACTTTGAAGAGTTTTGATCAGGAAGGGATGCTGTACTTTGTCAAATGCTTTTTCAGCATCTATTGAGAGTATCATATGGTTCTTGTTCTTTCTTTTATTCATGTGTTCTATCACATTGATTGATTTGCGGATGTTGAACCAACCCTGCAGCCCTGGAATAAATCCCAATTGGTCGTGGTGAATAATCCTTTTAATGTACTATTGAATCCTATTGGCTAGTATTTTGGTGAGAATTTTTGCATCTGTGTTCATCAAGTATATTGGTCTGTAGTTCTCTTTTTTGGTGGGATCCTTGTCTGGTTTGGGATCAAGGTGATGCTGGCCTCATTAAATGAGTTTGGAAGTTTTCCTTCCATTTCTATTTTTTGGAACAGTTTCAGGAGAATAGGAATTAATTCTTCTTTAAATGTTTGGTAGAATTCCCCTGGGAAGCCGTCTGGCCCTGGGCTCTTGTTTGTTTGGAGATTTTTGATGACTGTTTCAATCTCCTTACTGGTTATGGGCCTGTTCACGTTTTCTATTTCTTGCTGGTTCAGTTGTGGTAGTTTATATGTCTCTAGGAATGCATCCATTTCTTCCAGATTGTCAAATTTGTTGGCGTAGAGGTGCTCATAGTATGTTCTTATTATTGTCTGTATTTCTTTGGTATTATTTGTGATCTCTCCTCTTTCGTTCATGATTTTATTTATTTGGGTCCTTTCTCTTTTCTTTTTGATAAGTCTGGCCAGGGGTTTATCAATCTTATTAATTCTTTCAAAGAACCAGCTCCTAGTTTCGTTGATTTGTTCTATTGTTTTGGTTTTTTTTTTTTTTTTTTTTTTTGGTTTCTATTTCAATGATTTCTGCTCTGATCTTTATGATTTCTCTTCTCCTGCTGGGTTTAGGCTTTCTTTCTTGTTCTTTCTCCAGCTCCTTTAGGTGTAGGGTTAGGTTGTGTACTTGAGACCTTTCTTGTTTCTTGAGAAAGGCTTGTACCGCTATATATTTTCCTCTCAGGACTGCCTTTGTTGCGTCCCACAGATTTTGAACCGTTGTGTTTTCATTATCATTTGTTTCCATGAATTTTTTCAATTCTTCTTTAATTTCCTGATTGACCCATTCATTCTTTAGAAGGATGCTGTTTAGTCTCCATGTATCTGGGTTCTTTCCAAATTTTCTCTTGTGATTGAGTTCTAGCTTCAGAGCATTGTGGTCTGAAAATCTGCAGGGAATGATCCTAATCTTTTGATACCGGTTGAGACCTGATTTGTGACCCAGGATGTGATCTATTCTGGAGAATGTTCCATGTGCACTTGAGAAGAATGTGTATTCTGTTGCTTTGGGATGAAATGTTCTGAATATATCTGTGATGTCCATCTGGTCTGGGGTGTCATTTAAGGCCTTTATTTCCTTGTTGATCTTTTGCTTGGACGATCTGTCCATTTCAGTGAGGGGAGTGTTCAAGTCCCCTACTATTATTGTATTATTATTGATGTGTTTCTTTGATTTTGTTATTAATTGGTTTATATAGTTGGCTGCTCCCATGTTAGGGGCATAGATATTGAAAATTGTTAGATCTTCTTGTTGGACAGACCCTTTGAGTATGATATAGTGTCCTTCCTCATCTCTTATTATAGTCTTTGGCTTAAAATCTAATTGATCTGATATAAGGATTGCCACCCCAGCTTTCTTCTGATGCCCATTAGCATAGTAAATTGTTTTCCACCCCCTCACTTTAAATCTGGAGGTGTCTTCGCGTCTAAAATGAGTTTCTTGTAGCAGCATATTGATGGGTTTTGGTTTTTTTTTTATCCATTCTGATACCCTGTGTCTTTTGATTGGGGCATTTAGCCCATTAACATTCAGAGTAACTATTGAGAGATATGAATTTAGTGCCATTATATTGCCTGTAAGGTGACTGTTACTGTATATTGTCTCTGTACCTTTCTGATCTACTACTTTTAGGCTCTCTCTTTGCTTAGAGCACCCCTTTCAATATTTCCTGTAGAGCTGGTTTGGTGTTTGCAAATTCTTTCAGGTTTTGTTTGTCCTGGAAGCTTTTTATCTCTCCTTCTATTTTCAATGATAGCCTCGCTGGATAGAGTATTCTTGGCTGCATGTTTTTCTCATTTAGTGCTCTGAATATATCATGCCAGCTCTTTCTGGCCTCCAGGTCTCTGTGGATAAGTCTGCTGACAATCTAATATTTTTACCATTGTATGTTACAGACTTCTTTTCCCGGGCTGCTTTCAGGATTTTCTCTTTGTCACTAAGACTTGTAAATTTTACTATTAGGTGATGGGGTGTGGACCTATTCTTATTGATTTTGAGGGGTGTTCTCTGCACCTCCTGGATTTTGATGCTTGTTCCCTTTGCCATATTAGGGAAATTCTCTCTAATAATTCTCTCCAATATACCTTCTGCTCCCCTCTCTGTTTCTTCTTCTTCTGGAATCCCAATTATTCTAATGTTGTTTCGTCTTATGGTGTCACTTATCTCTTGAATTCTCCCCTCATGGTCCAGTAGCTGTTTGTCCCTCTTTTGCTCACCTTCTTTATTCTCTGTCATTTGGTCTTCTATATCACCAATTCTTTCTTCTGCCTCATTTATCCTAGCAGTGAGAGCCTCCATTTTTGATTTCCCCTCATTAATACCTTTTTTTATTTCAACTTGGTTAGATTTTAGTTCTTTTATTTCTCCAGAAAGGGCTTTTATATCTCCAGAGAGGGTTTCTCTAATATCCTCCATGCCTTTTTCGAGCCCGGCTAGAACTTTCAGAATTGTCATTCTGAACTCTAGATCTGACATATTACCAATGTCTGTATTGATTAGGTCCCTAGCCTTTGGTACTGCCTCTTGTTCTTTTTTTTTGTGGTGAATTTTTCCACCTTGTCATTTTGTCCAGATAAGAGTATATGAAGGAGCAAGTAAAATACTAAAAGTGTGGCAAAGTCCCCAGAAAAATGCGCTTCAACCAAATCAGAAGAGACCCCAAATTGTGGGGGGGTGAAAGGGGATAAAAACAGGTTCAGAAAAAAAAAGAAAAAAATTTAAAAAAGAAAACAAATAAAGAATAAATATAAAAAAGAAAGAAAAAAAAATATATATATATTAGATAAACTAGTTAAAAAACGTTAAAAAAGAAAAGGGTAAAATTTTTAAAAAATTTAGCAGAAGAAGAAAAAAGAAAGAAAAAAAATTGAGAAAAAAATTAAATTAACCGCAAGACTAAAGAATCATAGGGAGAAAGCCATGAGTTCTGTGCTTTGCTTTCTCCTCCTCTGGAATTCCGCTGCTGTCCTAGGTACTGAACCTGATTTCCTTGGTAGTTGAACTTCGTCCTGGCTGGATATTTTGTTGATCTTCTGGGGGAGGGGCCTGTTGTAGTGACTCTCAAGTGTCTTTGCCTGAGGCGGAATTGCACCGCCCTTACCCGGGGCCGGACTAAGTAATCTGCTCAGGTTCGTTGTTGGGAGCTTTTGTTCCCTGTATGCTTTCCGTAGAGTTCCGGAGGACAGGAATGAAAATGGCGGCCTCCCAGTCTCCGGCCCGGAGGAACCGAGAGCCCTGGGCCCCACTCATCAGTGAGCCCCCAGAGAACAGTGCCCAATCACTCCCGTATCCCCAGCCTCCAGCCGTGCTCTGAGCTCACCCAGCCTGCGACCAGTTCAAGGTAACCCTGAGCTGAGAGCTCAGTCCTCGGTTCTGTCTCTGTAGCCGGCTTCCACGTTCTAATACCTGCGAGCTCTGGGACACTCCGACACCTCTGATACTCCCGTGACCCTGCGGGACCTGGGGCCACGCTGACCCCGCGTGGGCTTCACCCTGGTTTAGCCTCTGAAGCAATGTCCCTCAGTGCAGCAGACTTTTGAAAGTCCTGATTTTGTGCTCCGTTCCTCCGCTTCTTGCCTGGAGCCGGCCCCTCCCCCCGCGGTCTATCTTCCCATCGTTTTGGATTCACTTCTCCGCCAGTCCTACCTTTCAGAAAGTGGTTGATTTTCTGTTTCTAGAATTGCTGTTCTTCTCTTCGATCTCCTGTTGGATTTGTAGGTGTTTGCAATATTTAGAGAAGCTATCTAGCTGATCTCCTGCTACCTGATGTAGTCTCAGCCTGCTACTTCTCCACCATTTTGACTCCCCTCATTATACTTTTGCTTTGCATTTTCCTCATGTTGGGTGATGCTGAACATCTTTTTCATGGGTCCGTTGCCATCTGCATTTCTTCTTTGGAGAAATGTCTGTTCATATCTTCTGACTACTTTTTAACTGAATTATTTGTTTTTTTTTGGTGTTGAGTTGTATCCATTCTGTATGTTTTGGACACTATCCCTTTATTGCAGAGGATATTTGGAAATATCTTCTCCTTTTCAGTAGGTTGTCTTTATTTTATTACTTTTTCAAAGTACTTCTGCTGTGCAGAAACTTTTTATTTTGATATTGTCCTATTAGTTTATTTTTGCTTTTATTTCCTTTGCCTCAGGACACAGTCTAGAAAAATGTTGTTTTAGTCCATGTCAAGAAGTTACTATCTATGCCCTCTTGTAAGATTTTTATGGTTTCAGGTCTTCCATTGAGGTCTTGAAACTGTTTTGAGTTTATTTGTCTGTATGGTGTAAGGAAGCAGAGTAATTTCATTCTTATGTGTAGCTGTTCAGTTTTTCCAACACTGTTTGTTGTAGAGACTGTCCTTTTCCTTTTCAATATTCTTGCCTGCTTTGTGGAATACTAATTGGCCTCACAACTGAGGATTTATATCTGAGCTTCTATCCTGTTCCCTGGTCACTGTGTGTATTTTTGTGCCAGTATCATACTGTTAGGATGACTACAGCTTTGTAGTATAACTTGAAATCTGGAATTGTGACTCCTTCAAGCTTTGTTTTCCTTTCTCAACATTACAGTGGCTGTTCAGTATCTTTGGTGGTTCCGTACAAATATTTAGGAGTGTTTGCATGAGTTCTTTTTGTTTAACTTAAATTCAATGAGCCAACTTAGAGTTCATCATTAGTTTCAGATGTAGTGTTCAATAATAGACCAGGTGTGTATAACTCCCCTGTGCTCATTGCATCATGTGCCCTCCTTAATGCCCATCACCCGGTTACCTCATCCCCCATCCACCTCCCCTCTAGCAACCCTCGGTTTGTTTCTGTCAAGAAGAGTCTCTTGGGGCGCCTGGGTGGCTCAGTGGGTTAAAGCCTCTGCCTTCGGCTCAGGTTGTGATCCCAGGGTCCTGGGATCGAGCCCCACATCGGGCTCTCTGCTCAGCAGGGATCCTGCTTCCTCCTCTCTCTCTGCCTGCCTCTCTGCCTACTTGTGATCTCTGTCTGTCAAATAAATAAATAAAATCTTAAAAAAAAAAAAAGAAGAGAGTCTCTTGTGGTTTTTCTCCCTCTTTGATGACTTCCCATTCAGTTTTCCCTCCCTTTCCCTCTGATCCTCTGTGGTGTTTCTTCTGTTTCACATATGAGTGAACCCGTGTACCAATTGTCTTTCTCTGATAGACTTATTTCGCTCAGCATAATACCCTGATGAAAAGTCTTCATCCTCTCTGATGGTTGAATAATATTATGTTGTAGGTATGAACCACATCTTCTTTATCCGTTTATCTGTCTGTGGATATCTAGGCTCTTTCCATAGTTTGGCTAGCATTGATTTTGCTGCAGTGAACATTAGGGGGCAGGAGTCACTACTTTTCACTCAATCTGTATTTTGGGGGTAAATACCTAGCAGTGCAATTGCTGGATTGTGGGGTAGCTCTATTTTTATGTTCTTGAAGAAACTTGATAACATTTGGCAGAGTGGCTGTACAAGTTTGAATTCCCACCAGCAGTGTAAGAGTGTTCCCCTTTCACCACATCCTTGCCAACATTTGTTGTTCCCTGTCTTGATAATTTTCATCATGCCAACTGTTGTAAGGTGGTATCTCATTGTGGTTTTGATTTGTATTTCTCTGATGGCTTTTGATGTGGAACACTTTTTTTGTGTGTCTCTTGGTCATTTGTATGCCCTTTTGGTAGAAAGATGTATTCACCTATGTCTTAAGCTAGGATAGGGGTAGTCCCAGGAGCATGGAAGATGTGATCTGCTTAGGTGTGGAGAGCTTTACAGACATCTGAATTGAGGGCTAGAGTTAAGGAGAATATGAGGCTCAGGCTTTGCATTCAATATGGTATGAAGTATAAATAAGCAGGGATTGGTTCAAGATTTCATTCAGAGTTCTCCTGCACTAAATGTTTTCTGGAGTTCTAAAAGGCATGATTCCTTGATTCCTGACTTTGTTATAGGATGAGCTGTCTGCTTCATTCAGGTGTCCCCATTCCCTGGGAATTTGGAGCCAGGTCTCTGATCTTTTAAAAAGCCAATTTAGGGTTAGGGTTAGGGCCTAGAATCATGGCAAGTTCAATCTGCCAGCTGTGTGGCAAGAGTCCCAGAGGGCTGAGTTTAGACTATTTTTCAGGGTGCATGTCAGTCTCCAGGTTTGTGTCCAGCGGGCCATTGAATGTGGGGGGTGGCCTCAGGTGGGCATGCAGATTTCTCCTGCTCTGAATTGTTTACAGAGTTCCAAATGGCATAATTTCCTTCTGGGTGGCAGGCGGAGTCCTCTGGAATTGCTTGGGTGTCCTGAGTCCCTGGGGCTGTGGCATCAGGTCTCTGGGGACAGACCCCTCCAAGCCCAACCTAAGGTCAAAGTTGGGGTCAGGTGTAGGGTCAGAGTTTAGGGTCACGGTTTAGGGTCAGGGATTAGGTTTAGGGGTTAGGGGTAGGTGTAGGGGTAGGTTTAGGGGTTTGCTAGGGTTAACTTATTTGCCTTTTAATACAAGATGTCCATGATTAAATAAGATATTTTCTTAGAGTATTTTACAGTGAGTAAAGTTTAGCATATAACCCAAATAGTTGTGGAGAAGAACCAAATCTTCCAAAGCAACACGTAAGACAATATTTCATGACATTTATGTTTTATGGTCAAAATAATTAAAAATTGAGTTGCTCTGTCACTATTCTCTCAAATGGGTTAGAAGGCCCTGTCTTTCTGGTCTTGGCTGAAAAGCATCTTCTCAGTGGGCTTCCTTAATGGGCCTCTCTGAATAGGATGACTCTCTTAGCCCTTAGTCTGCATTCCTTCCTATTGTTGATACATTGAGTATATTCCATGCTCTTTGCAAGCTCCCAAGTAGGACTATAGCTGTACATTTGCACTAAGTAGATACTCCCTAAATATTTGTTAATTGAATGAGTATGGCTTTCTTTTTAATAAAAAAATCCATGTTTTATCAGTGAATTTTTTTACCATTTCGGAATATATTTGGAAAAATCCATTGCTTCATGAATATACATCTGTCAAGACTGTGGCTTTATTATGTCCTATGTCATGCTTCCCTGAGCTAGCCAGAGTACTCATGACCCATGTACAAAGCCCAGCTTAAAACCTTAGGGGTGAGTTCTGTGAAGACACTGGGGGACTTCTGGGGGGCTTGTCCTGCTGGACCCCACCGTGTCATCTGGGGCCAGATATGATGTGAGGACTCCTTCTTTCCCTAGCTCTTTCCCTCTTCCTCTACCCTCTGTCAGCATGTGAGTTTCTCACCAACCATATCTTTGCAGACAAACTCTGAGATGGCCTATGTCTTGGGACTCGATTGACATCACAAAGTCTCATTAAAACCAGTGTCAGAGGTTTCTGTGGCACTGACATGATCTTTGTTCCCAGAATATGCCCCATGAAGAGTCCCATGAGAGTCTGAGAGTCCAGGAAAGATAAATGGGTGATTGTGTCTCTAGTTAAGACACTCTGGGGGATTATCATTTCTAAACTTAGGAAATGTTTTTAGATTTATTTATTCATTCAAGACTATGGAATGAACTCCTAGGAAGTTCTAGGCAGTCTCCAAGATGGATTCTATGTCAGGAGTTCTTTTTTTTTTCTTTTTAAAAAGATTTTATTTATTACTTATTTGACAGACAGAGATCACAACTAGGCAGAGAGGCAGACAGAGAGAGAGGAGGAAGCAGGTTCCCCACTGAGCAGAGAGCCTGATGTGGATCTCAATCCCAGGACCCTGGGATCATGATCTGAGCTGAAGGCAGAGTCTTTAACCCACTGAGCCACCCAGAGGCCCTACCTCAGGAGTTCTGACTCCCATCCTCCCTGCTCCTATTGAGTTCCCCCATCGGACACAATGGCTGTTTCATGGAAATTCCCCAGGGCAACACTGGACCAGCAAGTATCTTCAGGGTGTGCCCCCAGGCCATCTAATGTGGCTGAGGTGCCATGAACAATTCTGAGCCCAAACCAAGGTTTTGGCTATGCTGTCTTATTTGCACAAAAATAGCAGTGCCTGGATCGGGCCTTCACTGTAACAGCTGAGCTGGCTTAAAGAGGACCTTTCCCAGAACACTAGCCCCATGACACTGTGAGGGTACTTGGAGTCCACAGTTAAGTCATGCAATGCAACAAGTGATTAAGTGATTCTACATCAGGATAGATGATGCAAAGTATAGTTTCACAGCAGACATGACAAAAAACATTTAAAGGACAGAATAGTATATAGTTAAACGTACTATATACTGTGGCAGTGATGGGAAAAGTGAACGATGGAGTCATACAGAGGAATAGGAGTTCTAAGAAGCAGGCTGAAGTTGTCATGGGGTGGGGTTGGGTGTCTTGTGGAGGAAGGGACCAGGAGACTTGTCATGGGTTGTAACAGTGCAGCATCAGGCTGTGTGCTCTGCCTGACCCACGACCCCCAGGGGCATTGGGGGCATTCTAGCTCCAGAGGATCTACAGAAATGCAAATTGGCCTGAGCAGTGCCTTCATGGTATGCCTTCTTGGTTCCTGGTATAGCCCCTTTTCTGCTTCTGGAGGTGGTTGATTCTCCTTTTGTTTTCCTCTGAGCTGCACTATTTTGTGTGCATTCAGTGCTGCTAGTTGACACAAATTTTTCCTGAAAAGAAGTGGAATAGAAGTCATCCTTGTTTCCTAAATAGACTTGAATATATTCAATAGTAATAGCCTTTTCCCAGGCCCCTGGGCCTTCATCTGCTCGCCAACTCTGAGATTTTTGGAAAACATCTTCTATTTTTTACAGGTTGAAAGAATTAGTTTGGTTTTTAAAAAATTCAACAAAGTCACACTTTTCATAAGCTATAAAATGATCTGTAAACATTGAATGAACAAGATTTGACAGGATGAAGGAAGAATTGGGTTTGTAGTAGGGTTTGCACCAGGGTTTACTCACTGTTGCCCCTGTGTGGCCACTCTCTAGATAGCATGTGGCCCAAAGTGTTTCAACTTAACCAGATTCAAGGGAGAATAAGACAGAAGAAGGTTAGTCCCTGAATTTTAGCTCCTAAAAACCATCCTCTAATTTATGAACAATATTCTAAATTGAGCATATCTTAACTAGATATTAGGGTTACGTTCAGGGTCAAGTTGCATTTAACTATGCAATTAACTATGGACAGCTTTTTTATGTCAATCTTACCTGCCTCAAGAGTTTCTAAAAAATAAAACGGGAGAGGATATAGTCACCAGAGCACTGAGCATATTACCTGTCCCAGGAAATAGGTAACTAAACATAGTTATTGTTTCATCTTAGCTGAGGATCAGGAGGTGGTCCTACAGGTACTCGGCAGGTAGCATTGGTGGCCAGCTACCCATCTACCCCTTGCCCCATCCCCGACACCCACACCCAGCTCAGTACATCCTCTGGTATGCTCAAGGACAGCAAACAGATGGACCAGGTACAAGTGTGACTCCCTCCTGTCAGGCTTGGCTTGCTTTTGACAGGTAGAGAAGTGGGCCAGCTCACATACACATGACCTGTTCTTTTGGTTCCTTTCTATCTTCCTCCCCTTTCTGTCACCCTGGTCCTGAACCTTTAGCACCTGTGAGAACTTGAGTTTGCAGATTTCTGTTGACATTTTGAAGTGTAGATCTGTGTTGCCTTTTTTCCCTGTCCTTGGGTCAGAGATGAAGGTGGGAAAAGTCATTATACTCTGAAAGCAACAAAAAGAAATATCAAGTGTGCTCTGCCCCTGGCACCTCAGACTTGAAAGCAATGGGAAACTACGTACTTAATGGTACATAGTACATAGGCCTCAGGAATCCCCCTGCATTTCTCTTTAGGCCTTGAGCTTCCCGTGAGATGTTTGTCTGTGGTTGAATTCCATGTAGGTATTGTTTGGCTCAGTATGTCCCCATTCCCTGGTGGATATATCTTGTTGATTATATTCGACGCAGATGATCATCTTGTTCAGGCCAAGACCATGAGCACATTCAGGGTTCTCCTGAGTTAGTGGAGGATCTAGCATGTGTGGGTTTCAGGATGAGTTCAGTTCAGCCCTCAGCAATGTTATGGAACGCATGTACTACTGTCTGGAGTGCACAAGGGAAGGGTGTGTGTGTGTGGTGGGGGGGGGGTTGTTGGGGATAATAGCTCTGGCCAAGCTGCATCTCCAACTTATCTAGGTTCAAGAAGGTGCGGGGAATCCATGGTGTTTCACCGTCCATCATTTTGCAGATGAAGAATATGCCTTTTGCATGGAGCAAAGCAAGGCTTGTTCCAAGTGTTCTCTAGTTGGTATGGAAGTCGGAGAAAGCAGCACCCTCCATTTGCTAGGAGAGGCGTGAGAGGCTGAGTGCTCTCAAGAAGGTGTCTGGCTTTCACAGGGCTCACCGTGAGCCTGCACATAGAACTGACAAGGACAGTTCACGGTTTTGTTCTGTGGATGGAGTATTAGAAGAATGCAGTGCCCTGTGTAATCCCGGGCAGGGAACAGACCTGGAGTCCACTGTGGGGTTACTTCATGGGAGAGGTGGTGATCTGCAGCATCCGCTTCATGAGATGTCTGTCCTTTATTGAGTTCTAGGTGTGGTTTCTGTGACTTTGTCCTAATGGCTGGGATTTCCAAGGAGTGGGATTTTTTGGGCTTCACTGTAAGAGTTGGTCCACTGGGAGTGGGCAAATCCTGTTCTGCTGCTGAGAAGTGTGTCTCTAGCAGCTGGAGTGTGTATTACAAGCCTAGAGGCCAATGGTGAGGTGGTTACAGTGGTCAGCAGGCTATTGCTATTGGTGATTTTTATAGGTGAATTCCATAGGATGAGATGTTAGATCTTATGGTTAAGGATCCTCATTAAGTGCCCATAAAGAAAAAGGGTGCTTTTTCTGAGTTTCGTATTTGATATCTTTTTATTACTTCTCATAGCCCTCCTTGGATCTGGTATTCCAATGCACAGTGCATTACAACATTGCCTGCGTTTTACCCATGTGTTGAGGAGGATTTGAGAAAGGAAAATGTTGGCAGTGCTTCCACAAATCGTATACTGAAATAGCCAAATAATAAAATTTTATTTTTGACACAAAGTAGGAAGTATCCTGCTGTGATTCTTAGTTTAAAACAGGGGAGGGGGCCCTCTTTCAGTACTGGTAATGAGTACCATAGGCCTTCCTAGGGAACATTATTAGATTCTATTAGAAACTTGGTCTTTGTTATTGTGGAGGAATCGAGTCAGCCGATTATTTATCCCCTGTTTCATTTTCCATGAACATTTCCATGATATTTGGTTTCATACCTCTACCATTGTGAAATCGTCCCGACTTTGGCACCAGCTCACCCTTCTCTGCCACCCCTCTGGGTGCCTGGGAGACTCCAGGACCAGAATGCTGTCAGTAGGGAGTTACTGGGATCCTAAATTCCAAACCGGCTCCTGACACCCAGACAAAATACATTTCAGATTTAGAAACTTCAGATAGAAATTTTGTGTCCATGATGGCAACTGAAGAAAATATGTTAGGTTCATCTCTGAACCTAACCTTAACCCCTAACTTTAACAGAAACCTAACCTGACCTTAAAGCCCAAACTGGAACCCTGAATCCCAAACCTGAAATTGAACCCAAAGCCTGGACTTTGAACCTGGACCCTGGATCTGGGCCCTGAACCATGAACCCAAGCCCTAAACCAGAACTCTGAGTCATTAATGCTGAACCCAAATCCCGTCATGAAACAAAACCCCAAGTTTGACCTTGAACTTTATCCCATAAGCCCTGAGTCTTAAACCCTAAATCATAAACCTAAAGCCCTAGAGTCTAACTCTCTTCCCTTGTCCCTCAATCTAAATCCTCACCCTCACCTTAAACCCAAAGCCTGATCTAGAACTCTGACTGCAACCTGAACCTGAACCCAAATTCAAACGCTTCACATTTTGTTTATGCTTTCACCAGTGATGGATATTTGCAGTTTCTACCTTTTGGTCCTTGTGAATACTGTTTAGGTTGGGGGCTAGGGTTAGGATCTTGGATTGGGGTCAGGGCCAGGCTTGAGAACAAGGTGAGGTCAGAGTGTGGGTCTATGTCAGGGCCAGGGTCATATTCAGTGCCACCATTTGGGTCAGGGACTGTTGTCCTTCCAAATTATTTCCAGTTCATTGTTCCTTAGCTATTTTGGGAGAAGTTGGGGGATATTGGGCTCCATGCAGCTTGAATTTCTAGAATGAAATGGCTTCAGTTGGACCCAGGGAGGGAACAGGTGCTTCCATGGAAGGGTGAGCTCACTTAGTCCTCAAATGGCCAGTTATTTGACACCCAAAATGGGTTTATTTGGGAAGAGCAGAGAATGGCAATCTGGGATGATCAAGCTACGGACACATCACAGGCAAGTGCAAGAAACAAAGGAGAGGAACATTATTTCATGGAGAAGGAGGAAGCAGTTGGGAAGGTTGCTTGGAAGGAACGTCCACTGGATAAAGGCAGGGGTTTGGGGTGATGGAGGATTCTCAGTGGCCGAGCTGCAGGGATGGTGGATTTCCTGTAGGAGATGAACGCTTCAGCTTCCTGTGGGGCATGGAATGGATGAGTCTTTCCCATGGGGAATTGTAATGTGGGGTCTGTAATGGGCACTGAGTGGCAGTGCCCCCTTCCAACCTCCCCTTCTGGCGTCCCCAGTCCACTTTACTGAGGCTTCCCTTCATGCTTTTTCACAGTTCTAACCAAGATGTGCTGGAGCATTGTGGAGAATTAGAATTCCAAATCCCACTGCTTCTACTGCACCCAAGACTCAGGGCCCCCGATTTAAACCTCCCACCAGTCTCTTGCTAACATGTGGCCTTCTCCAAGGGCGAGTGGCCTCTCCACAGTAGGTGAACTGGATCTGGGGAGGGGGGCTTGGCCTCTGTCCCAAAGTCTGATGTCCTCTCTACTTCTGTGACATGGTGCTAATGTGGATGTTTGGAAATGTCATTTACTCTGCCGTGATTTCAAATCTTCAGTAACTTGTCACAGCAGCACAAATACACTTTATCTCCACACTCAGTCTCCCAGCTGTCATTTCTTTTCCACGTTTGCCACTTCACATGGGCTACTTCAGTGCATTTTACCCCATACTGGGACACCATCCTGTGGAACCACCATGGAACCCCAAGTGAGGAAGTCATGATGGTTTCCACATGTGAACCCAGACCACAGACCCACTTCAGCTGTCACCCCCTGCCCGACGGTCTGAAATGTCTTCTCTATTTGGAACCAGTTTTCTTCTTCTGGAACTTCTAGGACTTTCTCTTATTTGTGTAACCTTGATGGATTTAAGGAGCACAGATAGCTCCAATCTGAGTGGTATTTCTTTTCCTTTCTTTCTTTTTTTTTTTCTGAGTGGTATTTCTGTATGGCTAATGTCACTGTGGCTGTTTTCAGTGTCCTTCCACGTTGTGACATGCATCAGTCCTTCATTCACTTTTTCATGGTGACTTAACAAAGAACATTGCCCCTTAAAACATTTCAGTAACCCAGTTCCCTGACCTTAGCTGATTTCCCACAGTTGTATATCACTCTCCAGAAATTTTTCATTCTCCCCGAGGGAGACCGTATGCTTGAAACACCAACTCCCTGTTGCCCTTTCCCCTTGGCTCCTGGAGCAACATACAAAGTTGTGTGTCTGGACACTTCATGTAAGTGGGATCATACGGTATCTGTCCTTCCATGACTGGCTGATTTCACTCAGCATAGTAAATCCCAGGTTCAATCCGTATTGTAGCCTGTGTCAGAACTCCCTTTGTTTTTAAGGCTGAATCATGTTCCATCGTGTGTATACCACATTTTTGTTTACCCATTCAACTGTCAGTGGACACTTGGGTGGCTTCCACCTTTTGGCTGTTGTGAGAAATGCTGCTCTGAATAAGGGTATTTTCAATTTGGGGGGCATATAGGCTGCAGGAAATTCTATTTTTAATATTTTGAGGATCCACCCTATTTTTTTCCCCAAATGAACCATTTTACTTCATTCCTTCATAAGGCAGAATAAGATTGCCATTAATGAATCTCATTTTGTTTATTTCATTTTGTTTATCCCTTTTTTGTTTATTCTTTTCCTCATTTTGTTTATCCTTTTCCCCATGCATGGACATTTGCATAGTTTCTGGGTTTTGCCTATTGTGAACACTGCTGTTTTGAATATTCCTGTACATTTTTGTTTGTTTGAACCAGTGTTTTCAATTTTGGGGATATATATCTAGGAGTACAATTGTTGAACCATATGGTAATTCTGCTTTGACCCATTTGAGTAAATGCCAAACTATTTTATACGTAGACTGCACCATTTTTCACAAGTGAAGTTTAAGGGTTTCAGTTTCTCAACATCCTTTATTTTTATTTTTCTTGATCATAGTGATTCTACTTGTGTAAAAGGACATCTAACTGGTTTAAATCTTCATTTCCATAAAGACTTCATTTCCATAAAGATGTTTAATATCTATTCATTATGCTATTCACCATTTATATGATTTCTCTGGAGAAAGGTCTAACCAAGTCCTTCGTCCTTTTTATTTTTATTTATTTTTTTTAAAAAAATGTTTTATTTATTTATTTGACAGAGAGAGAGAGAGATCACAAGTAGTCAGAGAGGCAGGCAGAGAGAGAGGAGGAAGCAGGCTCCCTGCCGAGCAGAGAGCCCCATGCGGGGCTTGATCCCAGGACCCTGAGATCGTGACCTGAGCTGAAGGCAGAGGCTTTAACCCACTGAGCCACCCAGGCGCCCCATCCTTTGTCCTTTTTAAAAATGAGGTTGTCTTTTTGTTGAGAAGTTGTAAAAGGTCTTTACATATTCTGAACAACAGACTCTTATTAGATAAATAATGTACAAATATTTCCTTACATTCTGAGGGCTGTCTTTTCACTTTCTGGATAGTATCTTCTGATATACAAAGATATTTAATTTTTTTTTTTACATTTCTTTTTTAAGAAATTTTTTTACATTTCTTTTTTTACATTTCTTTTCCCTTTTTTCATTTCTCGAGAGTGTGTGAGTGGGTAGAGGCAGAGGGAAAAGGAAAGAGAATCTTAAGCAGGCCCCACAGTCAGTGTGGAGCCTGGGGTGGGGCTCGATCTCATGACCCTGAGATCATGGTCTGAACCGAAATGAAGAGTCAGATAGTTAACCAACTGAGCCAACCAGGCGCCCAGGACAGATTTTTAATTTTGACATATTATTTTATCTATTTTTTCTTTCCCTTATGTGTGGTATCAGATCTAAAAGCTTTGCTACATCCAAGGTTATGAAGATTTATCCCCATTTGTTTCTTTTAGAGTTTATAATTTTACCTCTTACATTTAAGCCTTTAACTTATTTTGAGTTAACGTATATATGATGTGACATAAGGGTCCAGTTCCATTCCTCTGTATATGGATAACCGATTGTCCAGCACCCTTTGTTGAAAAGACCATTCTGTCCCCCCAGTGTAATGTTGACCACCCTTGCCAAAATTCAGAGGACCGAGCAATCAGAGCTTCCAGACATGCCTCTCTCCTCATTTCCTGGAGTTTCCTCACAGCATGGCCCCCAAACACCAGTCTTCACTCCCGCCTCAAACGAAGAAACTGAGACTGCCTCCTGCCCCCAAGCCAGGGCAGACGTCCACATCTCAGCACTTGCATAAGGGAGAAAAAGAACAGCAAGAAGCAATTGAACATATTGATGAAGAACAAAATGAAATAGACAGACTTAATGAACAAGCCAGTGAGGAGATTTTGAAAGGAGAACAGAAATATAACAAACTCCGCCAACCATTTTTTCAGAAGAGGTCAGAATTTATCGCCAAAATTCCCAATTTTGGGGTAACAACATTTGTCAACCATCCACAAGTGTCTGCACTGCTTGGGGAGGAGGATGAAGAGGCGCTGCGTTATCTGACAAGACTCGAAGTGACAGAATTTGAAGATGTTAAATCAGGTTACAGAATAGATTTTTATTTTGATGAAAACCCTTACTTCGAAAATAAAGTTCTCTCCAAAGAATTTCATCTGAATGAGAGTGGTGATCCATCTTCAAAGTCCACTGAAATCAAATGGAAATCTGGAAAGGATTTGACGAAACGTTCAAGTCAAACACAGAATAAAGCCAGCAGGAAGAGACAGCATGAGGAACCAGAGAGCTTCTTCACCTGGTTTACTGACCACTCTGAGGCAGGCGCAGGTGAGTGAGGAGAGGTCATCAAAGATGATATTTGGCCAAATCCATTACAGTACTACTTGGTTCCCGATATGGATGAAAAAGAAGGGGAAGGAGAAGAAGATGATGATGTTGATGATGAAGAAGAAGGATTGGAAGATATTGATGAAGAAGGAGATGAGGATGAAGGTGAAGAAGATGAAGATGATGATGAGGGGGAGGAAGGAGAGGAGGATGAAGGAGAAGATGACTAATGGAACACTGATGGATTCCAACCTTCCTTTTTTAATTTTCTTCAGTCCCTGGGAGCAAGTTGCTGTCTTCTTCTTTTTTTTTTTCCTTTTTCTTTTTCTTTTCTCCTCTCGTGCTCATTCGCCCTGTTTTTTGAAGTCTCCTTTTTCTCTCCCTTTATACCATGGTTCTCAGCTTATTTTGGGGGGAAATACCTTGAGCGGAATACCGTGGGAAAAGAATCTCTACCACTTTTTGTTCCAAATTCATTTTTGTCCCTTCCTGTCTCAACAAAAACAAAAACTTTATGGAATCAACACCACCATGCTCTGTGGGAAAAAAGAAAAACCTTCTGCTCCCTTAGCTCTGCTGGAAGCTGGAGGGTGCTAGGCCTCTGTGTAGTAGTGTGTAGAATTCTAGCTTTTTTCCTCCTTTCTCTGTATATTGGGCTCAGAGATTACACTGTTTTTCTATGTGAATATGGACAGTTAGCATTTATCAACATGTACCTGTCTACTTTCTTTTGTTTAAAAAAAAGAAAAAAAAAACTTAAAAAAATGGGGTTATAGAAGGCCAGCAAAGGGTGGGTTTGAGATGTTTGGGTGGGTTAAGTGGGCATTTTGACAACATGGCTTCTCTTTTGGCATGTTTAATCGTGATGTTTAACGGACATCCTTGCAGTTTAAGATGACACTTTTAAAATAAAACTCTCCTAATGATGACTTGAGCCCTGCCACTCGATGGGAGAATCAGCAGAACTTGTAGGATCTTATTTGGAATTGACATTCTCTATTGTAATTTTGTACCTGTTTATTTTTAAATTTTCTTTTTGTTTCACTGGAAAGGAAAGATGATGCTCAGTTTTAAACGTTAAAATTGTACAAGTGCTTTGTTACAATAAAACTAAATGTGTACACACACACACACACACACACACACACACAAATTCAGAGGACCATAGATGAAGGGGTGTATTTCTGGGCTCTCAGTTAAATCCCACTGATCTGTATGCATACTTAAGAAAATTTATTTTGTTTTTTTTAAATTTTTTAAAAAATTAAATCCAATTAATTAACATATAATGTACTATTTGTTTCAAGGTGTATGCATACTTTTATGACTGTATCACAATGTTTTATTTACTGTTGCTTTGTATTAATATTTGAACTTTGGAAGTATAATTTTCACCTTTGATTTTTTTTTTTTCAAGATGGTATTGGCTGTCTTGTGGTCCCTTAAAATTCCATATGACTGTTAAGATTAGCTTATGCATTTCTTCCCAAAGGCCTTTGTGAAATTTCTTGGGAACACATTGAATTTCCACATTGCATTGTGTACTGTTGCCAGCTTATCAATAGTATGTCTTTTCATCACCAGGGGGTATCCTCAGATTTATTTACATTTCCCTTACTTTCAGCAATGTTTTGTAATTTTCAGTGTATAAGACTTAACACCTTGGTTACATCTATTCCCAAGTATTTTGCCAATGTTGATATTCCCTAAAATGGAATTATTTTCTTAAATTCCTTTTTGGATGATTCATTGCTAGTGTATACAAATAAGATATTTTTGTGTTTTGATATTTTTTCCTATAAGTTTGAGGAATTAGGGAACTGGCTGTAATCATTTTTTGTTGATTCTTTAGGAAGCTCTCTATATAAGATGATGCCATCTCTGGTCTCTGAATAGACTTAGTTCTACTGTTTCCTTTCACATGTGGATTTCTTATTTCTTACTGTATTGTTCTGGGTAGAACTTTCACTACAATACTTAGTAAGGAGTGAAGGCCAGCATCGTGGACTTGGGTTGTGATTTCAGAGTAGAGCTGTCAGTCCTCAAAATTGAGCATGATGTTTGATTAGGGTTAGGGTCTCCCTGTCCTATGCTGTACAGAGCCCATTAATCTCTGGTAACCAGAGTGATCTTTCCAGAACATAACCTTTGAGACTCTCTGTGATCCACTCCCTAGCTGCCTGTCCTCTCCAGCCTCACCTGTCCCACCATATCCCCCCCAACCCTGTGGGCCTCCCAGGTGTATGGTTGTCCCTCATGTGCCTCAGGCCTGATGCCAAGCCTTTACATTTTCTCTGCCCTCTGCCAGGAGCACTCTTCTCTCCCCGTCTCATGTCTGGCTTTTCCCCCGTTGACTGGACCTGAACTTGCCCCCAGTGACCTGATTCATGTCTGCTGGGTGTGTGGTCTTCTCCCCTATTTAAATGTAGTGCCCACCTTCCTTGTGTGAGTGATTTACTAACCTGCTTGGTATGGTACAGGCAGAGGGAAGTAGCCTTAGTGTCTGTGTGAAAAAAACCAGTCCAAGGGTACCTGGGTGTCTCAGTCTTTAAGCATCTGTCTTCCGTTCAGATCATGATCCCAGGGACCTGGGATCGCACCCTGCCATGTCCCGCTCCCTCCTCAGTGGAGAGTATGCTTCTCCCTCTCCCACTACCCCTGCTTGCGTTCCCTCTCTAGCTGTCTCTCTCTCTCTCTCTGTCAAATAAGTAAATAAATAAAACCTTAAAAAAAAGTCTCAGAGGGGCTCATCACCCTTGCTGACAGTGGGGGACCTGCTGTCCCCATAGGTAGTCCACTCAGAGAGACAAGACTTCCAACTTCTTGGGCCCGGGGAGATGTCGAGACCTGGACCTGGAAGATTTCACTCCTGGATTCATGGCTAGGGCTTAAGCAAGCCCCTCTTCTTCCAGCGGTCCTCTTTCCCCTTCCCTGCCCATGAGCTGGACCTGATTCCTGATCTGGGGGAGGTTGAGGGTGACCGCTTCTAGGAATAGTAGTGGTTGACTGATGGACCTTGTCAACAAGAGGCCCAGTAGCCTTCAAGGGAGGACCCTATAGGGAGTGGGGATAGCTGTATGGGGGCCAATGATAGCTCACTCAAAGCAAAGTGGGGCAGGAGGCCAGCCCTGCTGATTCCCGTCTGTAGGCCATAGAAAAGAGGGCTGTGCCCAAAGGTGCTCCACTCCTGGCAGGTGGGGATAGGACTTGCAGAGGGTTGGCCAGGGGAGGGCACCTGCATGGTTTACCTGGGAGCTCAGCACAGGGGGAGTGTTCTTGGCTCCAGCATGCTGACCATGGTGTTTTCTTCCCACCTCTGAAGCCTCGGGCTCCCCTTTGTATGATAGGTTGCTAATGGCCCCCATTTCTGAGAGCAGAAGCTAGGGTAGCCCCACAAGCAGACTTGCTTGGGACAGGCTGGGAGAGTGGCTATTGCTTAAAGTAGCCCAGGGTCTGCCCCCTTGAAGAAGGTGTACACATCCATGGCCCCCAGCTCTGGGATCCTCTTGCCATCCTCTGATGTGACCCTTCTCCCACCTTGTCCCTTGTCCATGTAGATAGGTTGTCTTCCTGGAGCTGTTTCTGTAGAGGGCAGAGAAGCCCGTAATGGTGGGACGCAGGGTCACCTAGTAGGTTGTCACCAACCAGTGGGCTGCTGGGCCCATGTGCCCACCTAGGAGAGAGCTGGAGGGTGGTGATCCTTGAGGTCCTCAGCACCCTGCATTGGCAGGATATGGGTATGGAGTGCATGGCGATGGTCAGCTGCTTTTGTCAATAGTGCTTCCTCTGTGAGGTGGATGACCTGGTGTGTGTGGATGTGGACATAAAGTTCTGTGATCATGTGGGCATGGAGATCCTTTCTCCCTTCTTTGGCACCCTGCACCTCAGTTTCTACCGGGTGGCCCATGAAGAACTCAGCTACCAGCACCAGCACCAGCCACAGTCCCAGGTCCACATCCCTAGGGACTAGGGAAATGTTTACTACATGGGGGCCTTTTTGAGGGGTTTGGTGGTGAAGGTTCACTTATTGGCCTTGGCCTGTCACCGGGTGATGGGGGTTAACCTACACAATGGGACCACGGTTGTGTAGCACTTGAACAAAAGCCACTTGAACAGATACCTGCTGGACCACAAGTCCACCAAGGTGTTACTCGCAGAGGACCTGTGGGACCCCTGGCTGCTGAGCTGTCCTCCTCCCCCTTCATGAAAAAGCTGAGATTCATGGCTATGCCCAAGAATCACCAGGATAACCAGGACTCATGAGGGGCTGTCCCAGGAGGACCTGTGCGACCCATGGCATGGCTGCTGGGCTGTCCCCTGGAGGACCTGTGGGACCCATAGTGGCTGGGCTGCCCTCCCCCATGATTCTTCATGCCCGAGAATCAGCAGACCATCTGGGACTCATGAGGGGCTATCCCAGGAGGACCTGTGGGACCTACAGCTCCTGGGCTGACCCTGGAGGGCCTGTGGGACCCACGGTGTCTGGGCTACCCTATCTGCCCCCACCCCCCATTAAGAAGCTGATTCAGGCCATGTCCAAGAATCACCAGAACATCCAGGACTCATGAGGTACTGGCCCCATTTCCATCAGGGTGTGCTGTCCTGAGCAGAGCTATCAGAGCAGATTCCTACTTCTGTCCCCTCAAGAGAGACTGAGAGCCCAGCACTGCCCAAACAGGCATGTCCAGGGCCTCCAACTGCACCTGCACACAGGAGGCCTGTCTGGGGACACAAGGTCCTCTCTTTGTGGTCATTACATTTTGATAACTTCTGGGTCATTTGCAGCTATGAACAGCTCCAGTTTTATGTTGGATGTTTTTCTGTGTTAATGCTGAGCAACCATCTTTAAAAAGAACACTAGAGGGAAAAGGTTTTCTTCCTGGTTCTAGACAGACACTGCCTGGTGGGACTGGGAGTGGTCCTGCAGCAGCCCCGGAGCCAGGATGGCCTCTGGTTGGGTTTTCCCTTCCAGTCTCTGCACCTTGCCATGGCCATGAGGCTTCAAGGTCAAGCGTGCACCGAGCCACCTCTCAGACCTCCAGTCCCCTGACTGCCAGAGGCCATGGCTGTGGCCACTAGCTCAGCCTCCATGGAGCACAGCGCCCTTTGGGTTTTCAGTTTCTGCCTTGGTTTTATTTTTTATTTTTTAAATTTAATTTAATTTTTTAAATTTAAATTCATTAGCCAACATATGGTACATCAGTAGATTTTAAATGTAGTGTTCAGTGATTCATTAGTTGCCTGTAACACCCAGTGCTCATCACAACATGTGCCCTCCTTAATACCTGTCACCCAGTTACCCCATCCCCTCACCCCTTTCCCTTCTGTAACCCTCAGTTTAGTTCCTGGAGTCTTAGCATCTTTCATCATTTATCTTCCTCTCTGATTTCTTCCCATTCAGTTTTACCTCCCTTCCCTTGTGGTCCTCCACCCTATTCCTTATGTTCCATGTATGAGTGAAACCTTATGATAATTGTTTTTCTCTTCTTGACTTATTTCATTCAGCATAATCGCCTCTAGTTCCATTCATGTCAATGAAAATGGTGGCTATTCATCCTTGATGGCTGAGTAATATTCCATTATATATATGGACCACATCTTCTATATCCGTTCCTCAGTTGAAGGACATCTAGGCTCCTTCCACAATTTGGCTATTGTGGACATTGTTGCTATTGAACATTGGGGTGCAGGTGGCCATTTTTTTTTCACTACATCTATATCATTGGGGTAAATATGCGGGAGCGCAATTGCTGGATTGTAGGTCAGCTCTATTTTCAACTTCTTGAGGAACATCCTCAGTGTTTTCCGGGGTGGCTTCACCTGGTTGGATTCCCACACACAGTGTAAAAGGGTTCGCCTCTCTCCACATCCTCACCAACACCTGTCGTTTCCTGACTTGTTCATTTTGGCCATTCTGACTGGTATAAGTTCGTATCTCATTATGGATTTGATTTGTATTTCCTTAATGTTGAGGGATATTGAGCACTTTTTTATGTGTCTGTTGGCCATTTGGATGTCTTATTTGGAGAAATGTCTGTTCATGTCTTTAGCCTATTTCTTGATTGGAATATTTGTTCTGTGGGTGTAGAGTTTGGTAAGTTCTTTCCAGAGTTTGGATACTAGCCCTTTATCTGATATGTCACTTGAAAATATCCTCTCTTGTTCTGTTTGTTGTCTTTTGGTTTTGTTGACTATTTCCTTTGCTATGCAAAAGCTTTCTATCTTGATGAAATCCCAACAGTTTGTTTTTGCTTTTGTTTCCCTTGCCTTTGGAGACATGTCTAGCAAGAAGTTGCTGTGGCTGAGGTCAAAGAGGTTGCTGCCTATGTTTGGATGAATTCCTCTCTCACATTGAGGTCCTTCATCCATTTGGAATTTATTTTTTGTGTATGGTATAAGGAACTGGTCCAGTTTCATTCTTCTGCATGTGGCTGTCCCATGTTCCCAGCACCAATTAAAATTGAAGAGACTGTCTTTTTTTTTTTCCATCGGATATTCTTTCCTGCTTTGTCAAAGATTAGTTGACCATAAAGTTAAGGGCTTCTTTCTGGTTTCTCTATGGGTCTCTTTTTGTGTCAGAACCATACTGCCTTGATGATTACAGCTTTGTAATAGAGCTTGAAGTCTGCAGTTGGGTTGCCACCAGTTTTGGTTTTCTTCTTCAACATCCCTTTGGCTATATGGGATCTTTTCTGCTTCCATACAAATTTTGGGATTATTTATTCTAGTTCTGTGGAAAATGTGGATGGTATTTTGATAGGGATTGCATTGAATCTGTGCATTGTTCTATGTAGCATAAACATTTTCACAATATTTGTTCTTCCAATCCCTGAGCATGGAACATTTTTCCATTTGTTTGTGTCTTCCTCCATTTCTTTCATGACTATTGTATAGTTTTCTGAGTACAGATCCTTTGCCTCTTTGATTCGATGGATTCCTAAGTATCTTAGGATTTTGGGTGCAATTATACATGGGATGAACTCCTTATTTTCACTTTCTTCTGTTACATTGTTGCTGTAGACAAATGCAAGTGATTTCTGTGCATTGATTTTATATCCTGCCACTTTACAGAATTCCTGGATAAGTTCTAGCAGTTTTGGGGAGGAGCCTTTTGGGTTTCTGCAGAAAGTATCCTTTTGTCTGCAAAGGGTGAGCGTTTGACTTCTTGTTTCCTGATTTGGATGCATTTTATCTCTTTTTGTTGGCTGATTGGACAAGAAATATCCAATAGGCTGGATGTCTGATAGGCTAGGAATTCTGGTACTATGTTGACAATAGTGATGAGAATGGGCATCCCTGTCGTGTTCCTGACCTGAAGGGAAGAGTTCTCAGTTTTTCCCCATTGGGAATGATACTCACTGTGGGTTTCCCGTAGATGGCCTTTATGATGTAGAGGCACATACCCTCTATCCCTTCATGGTGAAGTTTTGATCAAGAAAGGATGCTTTAATTTGTCAAATGCTTTTTCTGCATCTATTGACAGGATCCTATGGTTCTTGTTCTTTCTTCTATTAAGGTAGTGTATTCTATTGATTGATTTGTGGTTGTCAATCCACCCTTGCAGCCCAGGAATAAATTTTGATTTGGTCGTGATGAATCATCCTTTTTTTAAAAAAAATATTTTATTTATTTATTTGACAGAGAGCAAGAAATCACAAGTAGACAGAGAGGCAGGCAGAGGCAGAGGGGGGAAGCAGGCCCCTGCTGAGCAGAGAGCCCAATGGGGGCTCGATCCCAGGACCCTGAGATCATGACCTGAGCTGAAGGCAAAGACTTAATCCACTGAGCCACCCAGGCACCCCGTGATTCATCCTTTTAATGTACTCTTGGATCCTATTGGCTAGTATGTTGGTGAGAATTTTTGCATCCATATTCATCAGGGATCGTGGTCTGTAATTCTCCTTTTGGGTGGGGTCTTTGTCTGGCTTTGGGATCAAGGTAATGCTGGCCTCATCAAAAGGGTATGGATGTTTTCCTTCCAGTTCAATTTTTTGGGAAAAGTTTCAGAAGAAGAGGTATTAAATCTTCTTTAAATGTTTTTAGAATTCCCCTGGGAAGACATCTGGCACTGGGATCTTGTTTCCTGGGAGATTTTTGATGACTGCTTCAATTTCCTTGCTGATTATGGGTCTCTTCAGGTTTCCTTTTCTACCTGGTTCAGTTTTGGTCATGTTTCTGGGAATACATCCATTTCTTCAAGATTGCCTGATTTGTTGACACAGAGTTGCCATCCTCTGTTCTTATAATTGTTTGTTTTTCTTTGGTGTGGGGTATGATCGCTCCTTCTTTTTTTTTTTTTTTTTTAAAGATTTTATTTATTTATTTGACAGAGAGAGATCACAAGTAGACAGAGAGGAAGGCAGAGAGAGAGAGGGAAGCAGGCTCCCCGCTGAGCGGAGAGCCCAACGTGGGACTCGATCCCAGGACCCTGAGATCATGACCTGAGCCGAAGGCAGCGGCTTAACCCACTGAGCCACCCAGGCGCCCCTGATCTCTCCTTCTTAATTCATCATTTTATTAATTTGGGTCCTTTCTCTTTTCCTTTGGAGAAGTCTGGCCAAGGTGTATCAATCTTATTAATTCTTTCAAAGAACAGCTCCTAGTTTTGCTGATCTGTTCTACTATTCTTTTGGTTTCTACTTCATTGGTTTCTGCTCTCATCTTTATTATTTCTCTTCTCCTCTGGGTTTAGACTTTCTATGCTGCTCTTTCTCCAGCTCCTTTAGCTGTAAGGTTAAGTTGTGTATTTGAGAACTTTCTTGGTTCTTGAGAAAAGCTTGTAGTGCTATATACTTCCCTCTTGGGACTTCCTTTGCTGTGTCCCAAAGATATTGAACAGTAGTGTTTTCATTCTCATATGTCTCCATGAATTTTTAAAATTCATCTTGAATTGACTGGTTGACCCATTCATTCTTTAGTAGGATGCTCTCTAGCCTCCATGTATTTGAGTTCTTTCCAGCTTCCTCTTGTGATTGAGTTCCATTTCAAAGCACTGTGATCTGAAATTATGCAGGGAATGATCCCATTCTTTTAGGATGAGAATGAACATGACAGCCTCCCAATCTCTGGCCCTGGAACTGAGAGCTTGGGGCCCACTCCTCAGTAAGGCCTCTTAGAAAAGCGGTCAATCCTTCATGTCTCCCCGGTCTCTGTTCGCACTTCATGCTCACTGGATTTGTGACCAGGCAGTTCTGTCTCTAGCACATGATGCCGTTTGGAGTCTCCAAACCCAGTAGACTCCTGCACCATGCTCAGGCACCATTCCCCCTGGGGGAGGAAAGGGGCTTTCCCCTGTTGTGCTGTTTCTTGGGCCCCTTCTCAAAGAGCAGTGCCCAGACTGTGCCTTGGATTACAGTTTATGGCAGCCTCCAGCTTAGAGGCCACTTCTGGGCTCACTCTTTACAGCTGGCTTCCCTGCTCCAATACCTGGGAGCTCTGTTGCTCTCAAGTGCCCCTGGTCTTCCTGGGACCCCAAGGATCCTGAGACCACACTGTCCTATTGAGAGTTCCAACCCCTGCTTAGCTGCCAGAGTGACATCCCTCACCAAAGCAGACTTCTAAAAGTTTCAATTTTGTGCTCTGCTGCCCCTAGCACTTGGTGGTAGCTGGCTGACAGAGGCTCCCTCCCCCCACAGTTTATCTTCCTGCCTAGCAACTTAGACTCACTTTTCTGTATCTCCTACCTTGTGGAAAGTGGTTGCTTTTCTGTTTGCAGAGTTGCAGCTATTCTTTTCTTGGATCTCTGCTTGAATTTGCAGATGTTCAGAATGGTTTGATAGCTATTGAGCTAAATTCCTTGGACTAGATGAAATTAAGGTTTCCTCCTCCTCCACAACCTTGGACTCTGTCTTCTTTCTCCAGGTTGCTTCAGTTATTTGGGGTCTTTTGTGATTCCATACAAATTTTAGGACTGTCTTCTATTTCTTTGTATAATGCATTGGAATTCAGATAGGGATTTCATCACATCTGTAGATCGCATTGGATATGGTGGACATGTTAACCTCCCAGTTAATGAGCATGGTGTATACTTCTGTTTATTTCTTTTTTTTTTTTTAATATTTTATTTATTTGACAGAGAGAAATCACAAGTAGGCAGAGAGGCAGGCAGGGAGAGAGGAGGAAGCAGGCTCCCTGCGGAGCAGAGAGCCTGATGTGGGACTCGATCCCAGGACCCTGAGATCATGACCTGAGCCGAAGGCAGTGGCTTAAACCACTTGAGCCACCCAGGCGCCCTATACTTCTGTTTATTTGGGTCATCTTCCACGTTCACCCACCAACATGCACACGTTTTTCTTTCCTTTTCTGCCATGTGTTCAGTATACCAGGTCTTTCTCATTCTTGGTTACTTTAATTCCTAGAGGTTTTTTTTTGTTTTGTTTTGTTTTTTTTTGCTTGATGCAATTGTCAATGGTATTGCTTTCTCAATTTCTCTTTGTGACTGTTTGTCATCAGTATATAGAAATACAAGTTGGGGCACTTGGGTGGCTCAGTCAGTTAAGTGTCTGTCTTCAGATCAGGTCATGATCCTGGAGTTCTGGGAATGAGCCTGGCATTGGGCTGCATGCTCAGCAGGGAGTCTGCTTTTCCCTGCCCCTCTGCTACTCCCCTGCTTGTGCTCTCTCTGTGTCAAATAAATACATTCTTTAAAAAAAAGAAATGCAATGGGTCTCTGTACATTGACTTTGTATCCTGCAGCTTTACTGCATTTGTTTATTCTGACAGGTGTTATTTATTTATTTATTTTTGTGGACTCTTTAGGGATTTCTACATATAGTGACATGTCATCTGCAAATAGTGACCATTTTCTTTCCTATTTAGATTTCATATTTTGTTTTGTTTTGTCTAAATGGTTTGGTGAAGTCTTTTCAATATGATGATGAATGAAAGTGGTAAGAGTGGGCATCTTTATCTTGTTCTTGCTGGTAGTGGAAAGTTTTCAGCATTTCACCCTTGAGATAATGTCAGCTATGGACTTTTCATATAGGGCCTTTGTTTGGTTGAGGTACATTCCCTCAATACCCAGATGCATCGCAAATGCATATGGAATCTTGTCAAGGGTTCTTTCTGCATCTATTGTAACAATCCTAGGACTTTTATCTTTTATTTTGTTAAGGTGGGGTATCCCACTGGTGGATGTGCAGATGTGGAATCATCCTTGCATCCCTGGAATAAATCCTGCTGGATCATGTTATGTGATTCTCCTGATGTATTGTTGAATTACTTTTGCCAATAATTTGTTGAGGATTTTTACATCTCTGTTCATGAGGGATATTGGCCTTTCCTTTTCTTGTAGTGTCCTTGTCTTGTTTTGGTAGCAGGACTATGCTGCCTTCATAAAATGAGTTTGGACGTATGCCCTTCTCTCCTATTTTTTAAACAGTTTGACAAGGGTTGGTATTAATTCTTCTACTATCCAGTTGAACTCCTCAGTGGAACTGTCTGGTCTTGGGCATATGTTTGTTAGGAGGATTTGATTATCAAATCAATGTTTTTACTAATGATCAGTCTGTTTAGATTTTTTTTTTCTTCAGTTCAGTCTTTCTATGTTGTTGTCAGGAACTTATCCATTTCTCCTAGGTTGTCCAAGGTGTTGGCCTCTACTTGCTCATAGTACTCTCTTACTATCCTTTGTATTTTGTGGTATTCATGGTAATTGGTCATCTTTCTTTCTTTTTTAAAAGTTTTTCACATTTTTAAATTTAAATTCAACCAGCCACAGTGTAGTTTTTGATGTAATGGTCAAAGATTCATTCGTTGCACGCAACACCCAGGGCTCATCACCACATGTCCCCTCTTAATACCCATCACCCAACTACCCCATACCCCAATGTACCTCTTCTCCAGTTTGTTTCCTATGATTAAGAGTCTCTCATGGTTTGTCTCCCTCTCTGATTTCTCCGTATTCAGTTTTCTCTCCCTTCTCCTGTGATCCTCCACACTATTCCTTGTGTTCCACACGTGAGTGAAACCATATGATAATTTTCATTCTCTGCTTGACTGATTTCACTTTGTATAAGCCCCTCCAGTTCCACCCATGTCAATGCAAATGGTGGGTATTCATCCCTTCTGATGACTCAGTACTATTCTATGGTACGTATGTATCACATTTTCTTTATCCATTCCTCTGTTGAAGGACAGCTCAGCTTCTTCCACAGTTTGGCTATTGTGGACATTGCTGCTATGAACATTGGGGAGGACATGCCCCTTATTTTCACTGCATCTGTATCTTTGGGATAAATGCCCATTAGTGCAATTGCTGGGTCATAGGTCAACTCTATTTTACTTTTTGAGGAATCTCCATGCTGTTTTCAGGAGTGGCTATACCAGCTTGCATTCCCACCAACAGTGTTAGAGGGTTCCCCTTTCTCCACATCCTTGCCAACACTTGTTTCTTTGTCTCTTGTTCATTTTAGCCATTCTAACTGCTGGAAGGTGATATCTTATTGTAGTTTTGAATTCCCCGATGGCGACATTTTTTCACGGTCTGTTGACCATTTGTGTATCTTCTTTGGAGAAGTGTCTCTTCCTGTCTTCTGCCCATTTTTTGAGTGGATTCTTTGTTTCTTGGGTGTTGAGTTTGAGAAGTTCTTTGTAGATCTGGATACCAGACCTTTATCTGTCATGCCATTTGCAAATATCTTCTCCCATTCTGTAGGTTGACTTTTAGTTTTGTTAATTGTTTACTTTGCTGTGCAGAAGCTTTTTATTTTGATGAAGTCCCAATAGTTCATTTTTGCTCTTGTTTCCCTGGGCTTTAGAGACATGTCTTGCAAGAAGTTGCAGTGTCCAAGGTCCAAGAGGTTGCTGCCTGTGTTCTCCTCTAGGATTTTGATGTGAGACAGGAATTAATTATCTTTCTTTCCCAATGTGTTTGAGTCCTCTCTCTTTCTTGGTGAGTCTAGCTAAAAGTTTGTCAGTTTTGTTTATCTTTCCAAAAAATGCAGCTCGTATTTTCATTGATTTTTTTTTGTCTCCATTGGATTTATTTCCATATTCCTTTTTGTTATTTCCTTATTGTACTATTATTGGGCTTTGCTCTCCCCCCCCCCTTCCCACTTCTTTCCCATGTAAAATTAGGTTGGTTATTAGAGAGCTTTCAGGTAGCTTGACAAAGACTGGAATTTCTATGAAATCCCCCCTTGGAACTACTTTTGCTGCATCCCCTAAGTTTTCATACATTCTCTTTTTCATTATTCTCAAGGTACTTTTAAAATTTCTTTTGACTTCTTCTTTGACCATTGGTTGTTTAGTGGCATGTTGTTAAATCTCCACATAATTCTGACTGTGTCCTGTTTTCTTCTTGTGACTGATTTCTACTGTCTTACTATTGTAGCTGGACAAGATTTGAAACAGAGGGTGAAGGGAGCATTCAGTTTAATGTTTAGTTTTCTGGGTATTTTTTCTGAGGAAAGACCACATGTTCTGTGGAGTGGGAGGAATATTTTGTGGGACTGGAGCAGGGGGTGAGGTCAACCCTTGTTAGAATTACTGATTACTACCATGCATGCTGTGTACCTCTGTTCACACTGTAGCCCTGATGGGCTTATACTTCCTTAGAAACATTTTGTAGGAGGCAGGGGTGACCTTCTCTAATAGAAAGGTGCCATGTGGGTTCATGGCATGGTCCAGCAACCAGAATGTATGGTAAATCGGTGGATCAGAATTCAACTTCCTATAGTAAGTGACAGAAATGGGGCATGATGTGCTTCATGACAATGCTGAGATCCCAAGTGAGCCTTGGGTGTTGGTGGTGGGTTGGGCAATGGGGCCTATGGATCTGTCTCATCAGAACCTGTGGAATTCAGGGAAAGCCTCCTGTCGAGTTGTGTGGAAACATGTAGACATCAGTCTTTGGCCAGGCCCAAGGGTCACACGGGACCTCGACCAGAGGGCAGTGTGTGGTGGGAGCCATTGCTTGGTTTCTATGAAAATTGATCAGGATCTGGTAACTGTGATTCCTAGTAACAGCATGGGGAAAGGAGGGCAGTGGTGGTGCACACTTCCTAGGGTTGTGGTCAGGACTCTTCTGGAGCTCACTGAAGTGAAACTTCCCTGGCACAGAAGGCACCGAGTCACTGTAGCTGTGGGCTCAGTGCCCATGGCACTTTTGTGCCAGCCAGCTCATTCTGTTGCCTCCTACTTTTCATCATCTTCATGGTCATGAGCCTCTGCTCTTCCCCATGGCCCTTGGGGTATTGCCCTCCATCCATTTGGCCCTCCTCCTTGGGGTCCTGTGCAACCCAATGCCAGGGGTAGCCTTCTCAAGAGACAGCTCTGTCAGTCCCCTGATGAAACACTTTTATGGATCCCCTGTGAGTTGAGGGTGATGCCCTGCCCTGGAAGGGGGCTACAGGTCCCCAATCAGGAGAGCCATATCTTCCTTTTTAGCCTGGCCTGCCCTCCTCTCAGTCCTCCTCAGGGAAACTGTCCCTAGTTCCTGAGCTGACAGCTCTGACCTTAAAAACCAATATTGTTTTCTCTTTCTCCATGCCTTAGTTCATCCATGGCATGTCTTTCAAACCCATTAGTGGTTTTTCAGCAGTCCTGCAGGGTTGTCTGCTCAATGAGGAGATGATCTGGGAGGGCCAACCTTCCCTCCCACCTCCCTCAGCAGAGCTGAGGGCCAGCTGAGGGTTGAGGGACATGAGCCAGCCCATCCTGAGCCCAGGCTCTGTGGCAACTATGTAGACAGATATGTACCATGAGCAGTGGGCAGCTAGCATGGGCCAGAGGCAGGCAGTTTCTCAGTCTTACACCCCCCACCCTCCCAGAGGTAGCTCAGAGCAGCATCCAAGCCCTGCATCTTGAGATTCTGTGACCTGTGCCTCCTGCCTTCATTAAGTGACCTCAGTGGTTTCCTGTTGTTTCTACCTCTCATACCTGTTCCCGTGGAAGTTCCTGGATCAGGAAAGGGATTGTACCCTTTTCTGTACTTCCACCTCTTCCTGTCCAGCACCCAGCCCATCCACCTTTGCATCTTCCATGGATGTGCTTGGAAGGAAACCCATCCACAGGGTTTGACTAAATGGATCTGGGGAATGACCATCAAGTTAGAGATTCAGGATAGAGAACCAAGCTGCTCTGAAACCTGTCCCACACTCTCTGACTATCTCACACTAAAACAGAGACAATAATAGCTTTCTGGACTGTGAAGTGACATCTGTCTCTATTTACACTGTTGAATGACTATGTGCTGAGCCCGAACAGAAAGGGACCATGGCTCCTGTGGGCTAAGATAAACAGTTAAAGTATAAGAACTCAGTGAAATTTGAATTTGAGGCATAGAGTGAATAAATATTGTCGAGGAAATACTCCCAAGTAGGGCTTATGAACATTGCACAGCAAAAGCTTTTTCAAATAGTTTACTGAAAGAAAAATATTTTTTTCATGTTTTGTTTTAATTCCAGTTGATTTAACATACAGTGGTATATTAGTTTCAGATGTACAATAGAGTGATTCAATAATTTGATATGTTACTCTGTCTCATCATGAAAATCATACTCTTAATCCCCTTCACCTATTTCACTCATACCTCCATCCACCTCCCCTTTGGTAACCATCAGTTTGTTCTCTATTGTTAAGAGTCTGTGGGGCACCTGTGGGGCTCAGTCAGTGAAGCATCTGCCTCTGGCTCAGGTCATGATTCCAAGGTCCTGGGATCAAGCCCCCCCACATCAGTCTCCCTGCTCAGAAGAGAGCCTTCTTCTCCCTCTCCCTCTGCCTGCTGTTCTGTCTACTTGTGCGCTTTCTCTAGCTCTCTGTCAAATAAATAAATAAATAAAATCTTTTGGACAAAAAGTCTATATTTTGGTTTATCTCTTTTTCTCCTTTATTTTTTACTTTCATAATTTCCACCTAAGAGTGACATCCTACGATATTTCTAACTGACTGATTTCACTTAGAATCACACTCTCTAGTTCCATCCATGTATCTGCAAATGGCAAGACGTCATTTTTTTAAATGACTAAGTAGTATTCCATTGTGTGTGTATATGTATACATATCTATCATCTCATTTATCAATTTATAAATAGACACTTGGGTTTCTTCCCTATTGTTATATTGTAAATAATGTTTCAAGAAACAGGGCTGCATATATCCTTTTTCAGTTATTGTTCTCCTATTCTTTGGGTAAATACCCGTTGTATGACTGCTGGAATGTAGAGTAGTTCTCTATTTAATTTTTTGAGAAACATTCATACTGTTTTCCATGGAGGTTGCAACATGTTGCATTCCCACCAAGAGTGCATGAGGGTTGGGGTGCCTGGGTGACTCAGTGGGTTGGAGCCTCAGGCTTCAGCTCAGGTCATGATCTCAGGGTCCTGGGATCAAGCCCCGCATGAGGTTCTCTGCTCAGCGGGGAGCCTACTCCCCCATCACTTGTGATCTCTATCAAATAAGTAAATAAAATCTTTTTTTTTTTTTAAAGATTTTATTTATTTATTTATTTATTTATTTTTTTTTTTTTAAGATTTTATTTATTTATTTGACAGAGAGAGAGGTCACAAGTAGGCAGAGAGGCAGGCAGAGAGAGAGGAGGAAGCAGGCTCCCTGCGGAGCAGAGAGCCCGATGTGGGGCTCGATCCCAGGACCCTGAGATCATGACCTGAGCCGAAGGCAGCGGCTTAATCCACTGAGCCACCCAGGCGCCCCTAAAGATTTTATTTTTTTGACAGAGATTACAAGTAGGCAGAGAGGCAGGCAGAGAGAGAGAGAGAGGAGTAAGCAGGCTCCCAGCCAAGCAGAGAGCCCGATGCGGGGCTCGATCCCAGGACCCTGGGATCATGACCCGAGCCGAAGGCAGAGGCTTTAACCCGCTGAGCCACCCAGGCGCCCCCCCCTTTTTTTTTTTTTTAAAGAATGCATAAGGGTTTCCCTTTCTCCATATCCTCCCAACACCTGTTGTTTCTTGTGCTGTTGATGTGAACCATTCTGATAGGTGTGAGGTAATATCACATTGTATTTTGGATTTGCATTTTCCTGATGATGGGTGATGGTGAACATCTTTTCATGGGACATTTGGTCACCTGTATTCCTTCTTTGGAGAAATGTCTGTTCATACCTTCTGCCTATTTTTTTAAAACTGGATTCTGTTATTCAGGTGCTAAGTTTTATCACTTCTATATATTTTGGACACTATCCCTTCATTCCATAGAATATTTGCAAATATCTTCTCCCTTTCAGTAGGTTGTCTTATGATGATTACTTTTTCATTGTTCTTCTGCTGAGTGGAAACTTTTTATTTTGATGTAGTCCCAGTAGTTTATTTTTGTTTTTGTTTCCTTTGCCTCAGGGAACATGTCTAGAAAAATTTTGGTATGGTTCATGTTAGAAAAGTGACTGTGCCCTCTTGTAGGATTTTTATTGTTTTTAAGTCTTCCACTGAGGTCTTGAAACTGTTTTGAGTTTATTTGTGGTAATTGGCACTCCAACTTGAGTCATCATGAGATTTGGACTGAGATATCATGAGGTATGGACTGAAGTCACGTGATTTCCCTGAGTTCTCATGATACTTGAAATGAGTTCTGACGAGATTTGGGTAGCAATCTCATGAGAAATGCCCAGCTTCTCCGGAGATTTGGACTGAGATCTCTCAAGATTTGAACCAATATCTCTTGAGATTTGGACTAAGATCTCTCAAGATTTGGAACAAGTTATCACTATATTTGGACCGAGATCACAAATTTCCCCGAGTTCACACAATATTTGCAATGAGTTCTCATATGATTTCTACCCAATACTCAGAAGATTTCTATCAATAGATTTAGGTAGAAATCTCTTTTGAGAATTGCCCAAGTTCTCAGGAGATTTGGCCTGAAATCTCTCAAGATTTGGAATAAGTTCTCATGAGATTTGGACTAAGATCTCATACCTCCAGTGGCAGTAAACAACACTGCCACTCCTTCCAGTGTCTTGCACTACATCTCACCACTGCCTCCAGTGGTGACAAGCGGCACAGGCATGCAATCCCTGATCCCGCACTGCATCTCAACACTGCCTCTAGTGGCAGTAAAGAGCACTACAAAACCTTTTGGCTTCCCTCTCCCTGATGCTGATCACTGCTTCCAGTGGTGGAAACTGGCACCACCTCTTCTTCCAGTGTCTCGCACTGGAGCTCACCACTGTCTTCAGTGGCAGCAAGCTGCAGTGTCCCATCTCCAGAACCACTCACTGTGCAGCTCACCACTGCCTCCAGTGGCAGTAAATAGCCCTTCAACATTTTTCACCATCTCTCACTACAGCACTTCACTGCCTCCAGTGGCAGGAACAGAAACTGTAACTTCCTCCAATGTCTCACACTGCAGCTTTTGACTACCTCCAGTGGTATGAAACTGCATGCGTTTCTTCCAGGGTCTCACACTGCAGCTCAACAATGCCTCCAATGCTAGGTAACTACATTGCCACTCCTTGCAGTGTCTTGAACTGCAATTCACCACTACCTCTGGTGGAGGGATACTTCACTGGCATTCCATCCAGCACCTTGAACTGCAGCTCAGCCCTGCCTTCAGTCGTGACAAGCTACACAGTTATGCCTTCTATGGTCTCACATTGCTTCTAGTAGCCGTAAGAAGCACTGTAAAGTCTTCAGGCATCACTTTCAATGCAGCTGACTACTGCTTCCAGTGGCGGGAACTGACACTGCCACTCCTTGCAGCATGTCCCTGTGCAGTTTACCAATACTCCAATCTAGAAAAGTTGCACAGCCATGCCATCCACAATCTCACACTGCATCTCAACACTGCCTCTAGTGGCCATATGCAGTTACTGCAAATTCTTTAGGCATCCATGGCACTGCAACTCACCACTGCCTCCAATGGTGCGATTATTCACTGGCAGTCCTATTGTCTCACCCTGCAGCGCAGCACTGTCTCCAGTGCTAACAAGCTGCACAGCCATGCCTTGCACTGCCTCTAGAGGCTGTAAGCAGTGCTGCAAAGCCTTCAGGGATCCCTTGCACTGCAGCTGAACACCCCACCACTGGTGGGACTGTCACTGCACATCTTCCAAGGTCTATCACTGCAGCTCCACACTGCCTCCAGTGGCCACATTCTGTACAGGTATTAATTGTCTTGCATGCAGATCATCGCCACCTCTAGTGGCATTAATGAGCACTACAAAACCTTCTGGCATCCTTCACACTGTACTTCATGACTGCTCCAGTGGCAGGCACCAACTTTTCCATTTCTTCCAGGGTCTTGCAATGCAGGTCACCATTGCCTCCAGTGGCTGCAAGCGGCACTGGCACGTATCCCAGAAGCTCTCACAATGCAGCTCAGCACTTCCTCCAGTGACAGAATTCTGCACTGCCATGCCATCAAGCATTTCTCATATTTCAGCTTTCCACTACTAGAGGCAGTGCTGAGATCAAGTGCAACAGATGCTGAAAGATGGGGGCAGTTTATGAAAAATGGGGCCGTTTAGCTTGCCACCAAGGGAGGCAGTGCTGAGCTGCAGTGGGTGAGATGCTGGAGGACGTGCCACTGGCACTTCCCGACAATGCATGCAGTGGACAGATATAATGCAAGGCGTGGGAAGGAGAGGCAGTGTGGATTTCTGCCACTGGAGGCAGTGTCGAGTTACAGTCTGAGTGAGGTGGAAGACGTGCCATTGCACCTTGAGACCAGTGGAGGCAACTGTGAGCTGTATTGCAAGACACTGGAAGGCCTGGCAGTGCAGGTTCATGCCACTGGAAGGAGTGGTGATCTGCAGCGTGAGGGTAACTGGAAGGCATGGCAATGCTGTTTGCCACCACTGGAGGCAGTGGCGAACTGCAGTGCAAAAGATGGAAGATGAGTCCGTGCAGCGGGTTGGCGCTGAGGGCAGTGGTGAGGCACTGAGTGAGACTCTTGAGAGGCGATGTGCTACAGCTTGTTTCTATAGGAGGCAGAGGTGAGCTGCATAGCCTAGGTTTCCCCAGGCTCAAGAGTTGTGGTAACAACCCCTAGAGCCATCCACCAACTCAGCATTGTGCCCTGTGTCCCTGGGTTTAGTTGTTATGGGCTGTTTTGATGGGGCAGGAGGGGCCTCCTGATGGGGGTCTGGAGCCTAGAGGAAACCAGACCTGACTCATGTTGCATTTGGAACCGATGAGTTGAACGTTTTTTTTGGGAGAGTAACTTCGCTTCTCCAAAAAGTACAGTGGCATTGGCCAACTTTAGAATGAAGCTAATTACTACGTAAGAAACAAGCATGTGTCACCCCTTTTCCCAGGAATTGGAGCAGATGTGCAGGCCTTAGATCGGAGGTGCCTTTTTATCCCCACCTGACAACACTTCTTCACTCTGCCGCCACAAGACCTGAAGTTTTGAACATCAGCATCTGAGTCAGTCATGCCACTCATCACAGGACGTCAGGGTTCAGAGAAAGCAGCAGGTACATTGGGTGCAATGTCACATCCGTGTCAGGATGGGAGGTAAAACTTCTCTTTAACCCCAAACCTCCTGGATTTTTATCTCTAGTGGAGCCACAAAGTCAAACTGAAGCAGCCGTGAGCAATCTAGAGTGGGTGCAAGAGTTCCTGAGTTTCCCTGAAGGTAGAACATGGCAGGGGATCCCATTTTCTCCATTCATTTCTGGCTTAGAAAGGTATTTGGAACATCTCTTTCCCAGGCGACCATTTTGATAAGAAAGGGAAGATGAGATGTACTCTGTGTTTTTAACATATAATGTGTTCTTTCATCTAACAGTGCTTATTCCATTGGGCCTAGGTTGTGGTGGAGTGGCCAGCACCTAGAGTTAGGTGGCTTTTTGCAGTCAGATAGAGACTTGGATGATGTCTTGTCATTTGTCAAAGTTGATGTTTCCTAATAGATTAGTCTTTTCATCCAAATAGTTACAATGAGGGCAGAGGGAAAAATCAAAATGATTCCAAGGAAACTTTTATGATTTAAAAGTTAAGCTTGACTTTCTAGTTTCACTAAATGGATCATGTAGATATTGGGACATGCCATATTTTCTCTGTAGTTTCATTGGTGGTGAAGTCAGAAGGAAAGCCTTTGGGAATTCTCCTGGATAGAGGCACACTGGTGGCTTCAAGGGGCTTGACATCAGGAACTCTGGGGTGAATTTCTGGAAGTGCTTGCCTGATGCTGGGTGAGTCAGGTTATCCCACAGGTTTTCCATTCATCCTTAGGAAATTGCTGGTACATAATCTTGTGCTTAGAACGGAATCCTCCCTTACTGTTGGTGTGCATGTGGGCTGCTACAGCCGCTCTGGAACAGAGTATGGTGGTTCCTCCAAAAGCTAAGAATTGAACAACCCTGGGATCCAGCCATTGCCCTCCTAGGTATTTACCCAAAGGACACAAAAATGCACATTCAATGGGGTACAAACACTGTGATGTTGATAGCAGCATTATCAAGAATAGCAAAATTATGTAGGGAGACCCAGTGTCCATACACTGATGAATGGAGAAGGAAGATGTGGGAGATCGATACACAATGGAATAGGACCCAGCTTCACAAAGAATGAAATCTTACCATCTGCAAGAATGCAGATGGATCTAAGCACAATCTGTAAGGAAAGAGAAATGCCCACTGACTTCACTCCTGTGGAATTTCAGAATGAACACGGATGAACATAGTTGGGGGGAAGACAGGCAAATGAGGAATCAGACTCAACCTTAGAGCACAAACTGAGGGTTGCTGTTGGGAAGGTGGAAGGGGTAAAGGGGTGATGGCTATTAGGGAGGGCACTTGTGATGAGCACCGGCTGTTCTATGCAGGTGAGGAATCACTAAATCCTACCCCTGAAGCAAAGGAATTAACACTGCATTGAAACTAATTGGAATTTAGTTAGAAAAGAAAAAGACCATGTTCTGTTTCATGAAGAGTGAGGTAAAATTGGAGTGATTTTCGCTTTCCTGTTCTGTGGATGATAGTTTTCAAACACACTGTGGTAGGATACGCTAGTGTCTTATTGCATAAGGAGTCCTTGGAAAGCCACGATGAAAGATTCGGATCTCAGAGCATGTTCACTTTCCACTGATATGTTACGGTTTGCCCAGGTAGAAAGGTAAGTGCAGAGAAATATGACAGAAGAGGAAAGTAGGGGTTAACCATTTGGGAGGGAGCCTTCTGCCTTTCTCATGAGAGCCTTGGGCCAGTGTAATTTTGGAAGGGCAGGGGTCCTGGAGCTTTGCAGCAGACAGGGGAGTTCCAGGTCTGGGTAGAGCTGACAGGGGTCCCGGAGGAGAGCAGAGTGCATTCTGCAGGAGGGTGTGGGCAGGGCTGGCTCCAGGTGTGGCTGTGTGTCAGGGCTGTGAGCAGGTTCCTGGCTGAGGACAGAGGAGGCCCGGGTAGAGAGCAGGCAGAGCCCCTTCTTCTGTGCCACCAGCCTAGCCAACATACATGAGTTTGTCTTCTGTCCCTGTCCCTCCAATTCAGACTTCTCTGTGTTGCCAGGCCGAGACGTTGCTTTGGGCTTCATTCTTTGCATGTAGGTGAAGTTTCAGAAGTTCGATGGTGGAAATGACAGGTCATCAGAACACCTGTTACTCTTTTACTTCCTGCTCTTCTTTCAATCACTGAAGTGAATCAGACCTGCTAGTGGAAAGGGCAATCTGTGTTTGTTTTTGGTTTTTTTTTTTTTCCTGTTTTAATTAAATAATGGGAAAATAGGCTTCTGAAATATTCAAGGAATCCTTTGGGGGGCTCATGTTTTTCTCTTCTCTGAACCATTTTCTAATATTTGATATTATTTTTGAGGGGCGCCTGGTGGCTCAGTCATTCAGCATCTGCCTTTGGCTCAGGTCATGATTGCAGGGTCCTGGGATGGAGCCACACATTGGGCTCCCTGCTTGGCGCTCATTCCCCTGCTTGTGTTCCCTCTCTTGCTGTGTCTCTCTGAGTCCAACAAATAAATAAAATCTTTTAAAAAATAAATTATTATTATTATTTTTAAAAGATTATTTATTTATTTATTTGGCAGACAGAGATCACAAGTAGGCAGAGAGACAGGCAGAGAGAGAGGAAGGGAAGCAGGCTCTCTACCGAGCAGAAAGCCCGATGTGGGGCTTGATCCCAGGACCCTGGGATCATGACCTGAGCTGAAGGCAAAGGCTTTAACCCACTGAGCCACCCAGGTGCCCCAGAAATTATTTTTTAAAGTGAAGCACAGCCTCAGAGGTGTAAACTGGGTACAATGCCCTTTGTGAGGGGAGAAGTGGAGGAGGAGTGTAAGTTGTTTAGGAGCCCAGGGAGTGGCTCATTGTGTTCCCAGTGGAACATAAGCTGCTGTTAGCCTTCTTTGGCAGCGGGGTGGGTGTGCTGTTTGCCTGGTGGCCCATCCTGGGCTCTGAAACGTGACCCAATGAGTCCCCTGGGACTTGAACTGGGGAATTTATGAAGAAAACAGAATGAACCCTGGAGGGTGCCTGCATCTTTTTCACTCCAAGAACTCCGTGGAGCAAAGGAGCTCATCACCTGTGAGGTGTGTCAGGATCCCTGAGGGTGTGGGCTTTGCTTCATGGGAAGAGGTTCTGTCTTCATCTTTATCTGAACCATGTTGTCTGGTTTTGAAGACCCGGATCTTTACATGACCATGCCATTATTATTCTTGTTATTTTAAGAAAGCCATCTAGACATTGACTTTGAGATGCAAATATCAAAAGGAAAACCATAAGGACAAATATGTATAGGATGACTGCACTCGTGGTGCCTCTCATTAATGTGGGTGATGTCGGGCTGCCCGTATGCAAAGGAACATGGAATTCTGTTTGGACAGAAGTGTGCTGTGCCCACGTAGCATTTTATTCTATCCTTTTCCTTACTTCTCTGAAGGGAAAATAGAGTGGTGACTGGCGCTTGGTTTCTGAGTTGAAGGAATGGGAGACAAGAGATTTGAAAGAGCAGTGTTCATGCTGACGTGGTGCTCTGTGCCCAGTGAGTGAGGGCTCGCAGCTTGGACTTGGAAGCACTGGTGTTCAGGGAGGATGTGGTCCAAGTTTCCCACACACAGAGTCGCTCAGTTGGTCTGCCTCAATGGACCTGTTCCTGCGTTTTGAAGGGCGGCTTGAAGGTGGCTTGAAACCCTAGGGCACTAGAGGAATGATCTGGAAGGGACACCTGGGTCAGCCAGTCTAGACAAATCCAGGGAATTCCAGAGCTAACGCTGAACATGTTTCTGAGCCTGGAGTTTGCTTCGCTGTGAGCAGCAGTGAGCTGGGGTGGAAAGCAGTCTCTGGGTCTTAGGAGTCACCGTGTCAGCAGGTGTGAGCCTGGCAGGGCAGTCAGATCAGAGAGCTGGGAGACTGTGAGGATGTGGCGGTGGACTTCACTCTTGATGCACAGGCCAGCTTGTTCCAGGGATGGGGCTCTGCTCCCTGGCCAGCCCTCCTGCTGCAGACGTGATAGTAAACTTGCTTCCTGTTTGGTTCTCCAGCCCTTGTCTCATCAGGGGGCTTGGTGGGAAGCAGCTCACAGGCAGCATTATAGATTCTTGCCCAGTGTGCCCCTTGCTTCCTCGGACAAGGCGCCGCAGGGATCCTCTGCCTGGTGTCTGTGAATTCAGCCAGCAGAAGCACTTCTTCCAGAGTGACACCCCTGAGAATTCTCCAATTTTCTGTGCTGTGTGGAAGAGACCAGTTTTCATTTGGAACTGAAATCTCAGCTCCTGCCATTAGGTTCCAAGGCCACACAGCATACCACTCTCCTTGAAGCTCTAGTTCCACATGGGGCTTAATGTGGGAGACTGAGGCTGAACCTGGGTGGCCTCCTGTTCTGCTGCTACTGCTGCTGCTGTAGGTTCCTTCCTGAATGGTATGCACCAAAGCCTGGTTTGTGATTACATGCCAGGAAAAAGGGACAGGTGCACTATTCTGCCCCAGCACAGGAGGATGCCGGATATCAGTCACAGGTTGCTGGTGCAGGGAGGAGTGATGTTTTTTTCCCAGGATCTTGGCCAGAGGGAGATTTGGATGCTTCTCTGCTCAGCTTTCTCAGATGAGCACCTCAGGCAAGGGGAGGAAGTATATGTGCTCACCTGTAATCAAGGAAGTTTCTAGTTTCAGGTTTCATGTGCAAGTGGATTCCACCTATGCCTCATTTTCCTGATGGTCTTCAGGGTGCTTAGGTGGACCCCTTGTTCCTGGCACCCTGGCTGTGCAAGAGCTCTGGTCACCCATTCCCCTAGGGCTCTGGACTAGGAAATCAGAGGGAGTCAATGGTGTAACTATCTGTGTAGGCCTCAGTTTCTCCCTTGCTGAGATGGACTGCTGACTGTGATAACTGCTCTGGAAATACAAATCAGGAGACAGGTCTGGTTCCTGAAGGGAAGGTGGCAGTGGTGCTTGCTGTTCACATGGGGGCCAGGTGGGACTTCACTAGGAAAGTGATGCTTAAGTCCAGTTCTAAAGAAGGTGAGTGATATCACATCAAGAGCCTTCTAAATGGAAGGGAAAGCATATGAAAAGGCCCTTGGGCAGGAGCATACCAGGTATGTCCAGGAGCAGCAAGAAGGCCCTGTGGCCACAGGAGACAGTTTAGGACATGACCTTAGGGAGGTGACAGTAGGGTGACAGAAAGCCATTGCAGGCCGTGACCCCATGGGACTCTGTTTCCCTGGCCTACATGGCTATAGTGTTGAGAACAGATGACACAGGATTGAGATGGGCAATGGAGGTCAATAATGAGGCTTTCCAGGAAGTCGGGCAAGAGATGGGCTCCAGTTTGGACCAGACAGGTGGCCTTGGATGGAAGGGTTAGTCCTCTCCTGGGTACCTACTGAAGATGGAGCTCACAGAATTTGCCAATGGGTTCGATATTGGTAATGCATGATCCCAGGGTCCTGTTATTGAGCCCCATGTCAGGCTCCCTGCTTGGCAGGGAGCCTCCTTCTTCCTCTCCTTCTGCCTGCTGCTCCCCCTGCTTGTGATCTCTCTCTGTCAAATAAATAAATAAAATCTTTAAGAAATAATAAAGTATATTTTGTCCGATAAAAGTATTACTACCCCAGTTTTTTCTTCACTTCCATTTTCATTGAGTATCTTTTTCCATCCCTTCACTTTAGTCTGTATGTGACTTGAGATATGAAATGAGTCTCTTGTAGGCAGCCTATAGATGGGTCTTGTTCTTTACCTATTTAGCTATGCTTTGTGTTTCGATTGGAGTATTTAGTCCACTTAACTTTAAAGTTATTATAGTTAGGAGTGTACTTATTGTCATTTTGTTAAGTGTCTGGTTGTTTTTGTAGTTCTTCTCTGTTTCTTTCTTCTTATCTTGCTCTCTTCCCTGGTGAATTAATGGATTTTTTTTTTTTTTTTAGTGTTATGCTTGGATTACTTTATATTTATTTTTTGTGTACCTGTTACAGAATTTTGGTTTGTGGTTACCACGTGGTTCATGTATAACACCCTATGTACATAGCAGTCTATTTTAAGTTGATGGTCACATAAGTTCAAACACATTCTAAAAGCACTAAATTTTTACACCCCCTTCCACACTTTTTGTTTTTGATGTTATAATTTATACCTTTTCATTTTGTGTGTCCCTTAACTAATTACTGTAGATGTAATTGATTTTTACTACTTTTGTCTTTTTAATCTTCATATTAGTTGTATAAATGATTGATATTACCCTTACTGTTTGTTTTTATCATGAAATTTTCTTTCATAATTTTTAAAAAGATTTTATTTATTTATTTGACACACACAGAGAGAGAGAGAGAGATCACAAGTAGTTAGAGAGGCAGGCAGAGAGTGAGAGGGAAGCAGGCTCCCTGCTGAGCAGAGAGCCTAATGTGAAGCTTGATCCCAGGACCCTCAGATCATGACCTGAGCTGAAGGCAGAGGCTTAACCAACTGAGCCACCCAGGCGCCCCCTTTCATATTTTTTTTAAATTTTCCAGTTATGATTTTTTCTTTTCCACATAAACAAGTCCCTTTAACATTTCTTCTAAGTGTGGTTTAGGTGATGAGCTCCTTTGGAAATTTTGTCTCTCCTTGAATTCTGAATGATAACTTTATCAGGTAGAGTATTCTTGGTTGTTTCAGTACTTAAAACATATCATGCCCCTCTCTTCTGGCCTGCAAAATTTCTCTAGAAAAAGCAGCTGACAGCTGTAGGGGGTTTCTTTTATAGGTAACTAGTTGCTTCTCTCTTGCTGTTTTTAAGATTCTGTCTTTATCTTTAATTTTTAGCATTTTAGTTTTTATGTATCCTGATGTGGCCTCTTTGGGTTCGTCTTGTCTGGGACTTTCTGTGCTTTCTGGATTTGGGTGTCTGTTTTCTTCCATAGGCTAGGGAAGTTTTCAGCTATTATTTCTTCAAATAACTTTTCTGTCTCTTTCTGTTCTCTTTATGGGATTTCTGTAACATGAATGTTATAATGCTTGATGTTTTTCCAGAGGTCCCTTAAAATTCTTCATTTTTAAAAATTCTTTTTGCTGTTCAGGTTGGGTGATTTTCATTATCCCATCTTCCAGATTCCTGATCTGTTTTTCTGCATCTTCTAATATGCTGTTGATTCCCTCTATTGTATTTTTCATCTCAGTTATTTTATTTTTTTAGATCTGATTGGTGCTTTTTTATATCTTTGTTGAAGTTTTCATTGAAGTCATCCACTGTTCTCCCAACTTTGTTGAGCATCCTTACGATCATTACTTTTACTTCTTTTTCAGGTAGATTGTTTATCTCTGTTTCATTTAGTAGTTCTCCTCCTCCTCCTCCTCCTCCTCCTCCTCCTCCTCCCCCTCCCCCCTCCTTCTTCAGGTTTATTTTAAGTAATCTCTATATTCTACATGGGGCTCAAACTCATAACCCTGAAATCAAGAGTCATATGCTCTTCTGACTGAGCCAGCCAGGCACCCCTCATTTAGTTCTCTTTCTTTCTTTTTTTTTTCCCCCCCATTTGCTCATGTTGTTTATGTGTGTTAGGACAGTCAGCTATGTCTCCATGTCTTGAAAGTAGTGGCCATATAAAGAAGGTGTCTGAGGGGGCCCAGAAGCATAATCCACCCTAGTTACCAGAACCAGGCATGCCAAGGATATTCCCTGTGTGGGCTGTGTGTACCTACCGTGACTGGGCTATAACTATTGTAGATGTGCTGGTGGATGAGGCTGGCCTTCCTCCTTTCCCCTAGGTGGAAATCATTGTGGAGCACTGGCCCTGGTCAAGACGTCTGTTGGGTGTGGCAGGGTGGCAGCCACTTTGGGGAAGTGGTGCCTGCTGGAACATGTGGATTGGGTAGGGTAGGTCTGCAGAGGAACATCAGGGTAGGTTGAGTGGTCCTGGCAGGGTGGATGGAGAGTGTCAGAACTGGCACCCACCACTGTTAGGCCAGGTAAGGTAAAAGAGGGGAAGAGAAATGGTGCACACCAGCACTTCTGTTCTTGTATAAAGTTATTACAGATCTCTGCCTCTTTACACATGCCCTAAAATTATTTTGGGGTTTGGTTCCTGACCAGACTGCATCTCTCTCCCTCCTACTCTCTGGATGTGGCTTTTTCTTTGTATGTTCAGCGGTGGAAAAGCTGTTATGTTAGTCTTCAGGTCATTTTCAGAAAGTTGCTCTATATTTAGTTGTATTCTTTGTGTGTTCATGGGAGGAGGTGAACTCAATGCTTCCTACTCAGCCATTTTCCCCTTGCCTCTGTAACTCACTTAATTGTTATACCAGAATTATCAGAGAGTTAATGTTACAATCTTTTTACATATGGGAAAATTGAGGCAAAAAGATGTGAAGTTACTTACCTGTGGTTTCAGAGCCATTAAATAATATATTTCAATTGAGGGAGTGTGGTGCCAGAATCCATGTTCTTAACCAATGTATCTCACTACTTTTCTTGTCTTTGGGAGACAATGCGAAGATTGGATGTGAAGGGAAGGAAAAATATAGGTGATAACTAATGGGGAATAAGTTAGGTGAAACTTTTTTTCTTTTTTAAGATTTATTTGTTTTAGAAAGAAGGAATGAGCAGGAGGGGACAGAGGGAGAGGGAGAGAGAATCTCAAGCAGACACTGAGCTTAGTGTGAAGCCCAATGTGCAGTTCGATCTCATGACCCTGAGATCATAACCTGAGCTGAAACCAAGAGTCAGATGCTCAACTGACTGTACCACCCAGGTGCCCTGAAACTTCTGTTTTTTTTTTAAGAAAGAGAGACATGAATACATTGTAAAAACTAATGGGAAGGATTCATGAAAAAGATGAATTTGCAAGACAAAGAAGGATTAAGAGACAGTGTACAATTCTCTTTATAAGGGAGAAAAAAGGGGCACCTTGGTGACTCAGTTGTTAAGTGTCTGCCTTCTGCTCAGGTCATGATCTCAAGGTCCTGGGATTGAGCCCCACATTGGGCTCCCTGCTCAGTGGAGAGCCTGCTTCTCCCTCTCCCTCTGCTTGTGCTCTCTCTTTCTCTCTCTGTCAAATAAAAAAAAAATACATAAATACATAAAATCTTTAAAAAATATAAAGGATTGATAAGAATAAAAACACAGGAGGTGGGACAAACAAAAGTATGACAGTTCCTCTATCACAACTGAAGGAGAGGAGGCTCGGATACCTATAGATGTTTGGTTTCAGGAAAAGGAAAGAACTCCCATTTGATGAGTTCTATTTTCTCTAAGAAGAGGCTAAATCATGAATGGTACGTGCAGTTGTAGGGGTGGGATCAAAGAGAGATTGATGATTTGAGGAGAACAGGAAAGATTAAGTAGTCCTGGAAGTTATTTGGTAATATTTCTGGGGATTATAAGGACTCATTTGGTAAGGAATCATAAATTTCATGGAAGTGAGCCTCCTCCAGACTATGGCTGATGGGTGCTTTTATTCTCTCAGTTAATTGTAGTCCTAATACATGAACTGATGGTCAGAAATCTGAATACACATTATTGTCCCTTTGCTAAAGTACAGATCTTATTTTTTAAACTTTCCGTGCTTGTGAGGCCTCTATATGTACTTTTTCCTTGCTTTGATCCCCTTGTCTCAAAATATTAATCTTCTTTAGAACATAGCCCTGGGGGAAGACTGTAAATATAAATCCTTGCTTCTGGCTTCCTTAATAGTGATGGAAAATAAGAATTTGCCAGATCAGTGACCATATACACAATATGCCTGAGGTCTTGTGAATGTACTCTAGTGAAAATACCACAGCTGCAACTACTTTTTTGAATTTGCAGTAGTCTACCATCAACTTTCTGGATATATCTACTTTTTGCAGGAGCCAGATTAATGAAAATAGAAATATGATAGGGATGGTCAACTATGAGGTCTCTAAGGGTTACACTAATCTCTGCCATTTCCCCTGGAGATATAATATTGTTTCTGATTTGCTCTCATAGTTGAGGACTGGGGAAACAAATTTAGAGGCTTCTTGTTAGCTTTCTGCAATATGATAGCCCTATTCCACAGGCTAAGAGACTATAAGGGAGCAAGTCCAACATGTAACATTGCAGGTATCCAAACAAACCATATAAGCAAGGGCTGGCTGGAACTGGAGCTAATCTGAGTCTTGGAAAAATGCCATGTGATCATCCTAGAACAGAAGGGGCTGTGAGATCATCTCCCACTTGCTTCCCTATCTCCCCTAGAATGCTGTTTAATGAGGTATGGGACTCTGCCATGCACTTCCCACCAGTGGAACCACACCATGTGAACTACATTAATGGAGTCCACAACAACAGGATGTCTGTAACTCATAGTGCAGTCATCTGGTCCCTTTTGTTTCAGTGTCATCCTTTTTGGTGTGTAGGACAAGGATCACGGGAAGCTGGCATCTTTGGCTTATTCTTCTTTTCACTATTTAACTAACAAACAGTCTAAATCTAAAAGTGGTTTGATATAGCTTTACTGATCAAATCAGTCAGGGCTTGACCTTGGCTTTGCTTATCTTGTATGTTCCTGTCTTGACAGGAACCAGTAAGGGGTTCTACCAATTATCAAATGGGTCCATTCCAAATTATACATTTAGGGATCAGGAAAATGACCTTGGGTAGGCCCCCATAGACCCATTCTAGGTGTTGCTGTTAAGAGGTTTGAAGTACCATTAGAATTCCTAATCCTTTGTATGTGATTCTTTTCCCACTGAGAAAAAGAAGTTTGCAAGTAGAAGTTTACTAGTACGTTCCCACTCATCCTTCTCTTTGTTCCTAACGCGCTGGAATTTCACAATATGTGTCATCCTCTGGGTCTAAATTTACGCTTCTGCTGGACCCTCAGTAGGCCTCTCAATGTGGAAACTCATGTAACTTAGTGCATGGGGCATTTTCTTGAAAACTTTCTCTGATGATTCTCTTCTTTTCATTTTCTTTCTGCTCTCTTTCTTGAATTCTTATTATTCAAATATTAGTCTTTCTGAGTTGGTTTTCTAATTTTTTAATCATTTTTTCCTTGTTGCGTCTCCTTGCCTTTTTGAACTGCTTTTGGGAGATTTCTTCTACTTTATCTTCTAATCTTTCTATTGAAATTCTCATTTCTGCCATCCTCTTTATTATTTTCCAAAGCACTTTTTTGTTCTCTGAATAATCTTTTAAAAGAATAGCATCCTGATTTGTTTACATGAAGGCATCTTATCTTTCTGAGCATAGTAATAAGGTAATTTTTGGAGGGTAATTTTTATAGCTTCTATCTTCCATGTTAGAGACCTACCCCCAGCTGTCTGGTGAATATTTATTTAATTTTCTGTATATTGTGATATTTGATAATCTTTTTTTTGTGTGTGTGAATCCTTGATTGTCTGCTTATTTTAAAAACGGGGACTAAAAATATAATTAGAAGCTCTGAGCACTTGGATGGGGTTGTCTGTTTTAAATATTACTGTACAGTGATCTCATTGGGCCATCTGATAGGCAACTCCAGATGTTAGGGTCTTTAGATATTTCCCTGTTGGCTGGTCAGATTGTTCAAGAAAAAACTCTTCTAATCTCCTGCCTAAAGAGTAAAAGTCTGCCAGTGTTCTGGGAATATTCAGCATTCGGCATGTCTTTAGTCATTGAATCCCCATATTTTTGGTACAGTACCCATTTCCTAAAGTCCAAGAATTCACTCTTTTACCTTCTCCAGAGACTACGCCATGACAGGGTAGGAGAGGACTCTTGCCAAGACAGTGGAGTCAGGAGGGATGCAGGGATCAGACTTCTCAGGTAGCTTTCTCCAAATATTCCATTTTATAACTTCTGGTCTCTTCTTCCATTTTCAGAGGTACTTGGTGCTGCTTGTTTTGAGTCTTTTGAGGTTTCTATGACATAAACTAGGTTGATTCTCAGTGGTACCTTAGGATTCAACTTTTCACATCTGTAAAGTTGGTTACCATTGGTCTGTCTGCTCTCTAGTTTCCCACATTTTGGGACTATTGTCTCCTATTCTGTTCTCACATCCTCTTGGTTGTAGTCTTTGTAGGATTAGGGGCAGAAGCAAAACTGGATCTGCCATCTTAGCACAGAAGTCACTTTTCATGTTTTATTTTATAATGTCACTGTATACAAAATTTTTAGCAGATAACTTATAATTACCGTGCTGAACACCAATGCTCATTCATTTGTTCAACAAATTTTTGTCGAGTGCCAACAATGTGCTAGGCATTAGTCTAGGTATTTGGGACACATTAAGGAACAAAGCAGATAAAGATCTTAGCTTTTTTTTTGTTGTTGTTTTTGTTTAAATATTTTATTTATTTAATTGACAGAGAGAGAGCACAGGCAGGGGGAATGGCAGGCAGAGGGAGAGGGAGAAGCCAACTTACTGCTTAGCAGAGATACCAAAGCAAGGCTCCATCCCAGGATCCTGAGTCGAAGGTAGATGCTTTACCAACTGAGCCACCCGGGTGCCCCAAAGATCCTAGCTCTCGTGGATCTTATCTTTTTGAGGGAGGAGGCAGACAATAAAAAATAAACAGAGTAAATAAACTGTATAACATGTTAGAAAGTGATAATAAGAAAGAAAAAACAGAGCAAGGTAAAGGGAACGAGGAGTGCTGAGCGACAGGAGGGCAGGTAGGTTGCTATATTCAATATGGTGGTCAGAGTAGGTTTTGTTGAGAAAGTGACATTTGAAGATTTGAAAGCAGTGAGCGATGTGGCAATATACAGATGTGGGGGAAGAGCATTCCAGGCAGGGGAGCAGCCAGTGCAAAGGCTTTACAATGGGAGGAATAAGGACAGTGTTCTATATAACAATGTCTTTAGGGCCTCTGAAGTGTGAGCATAAATGACTCTAGTTTGTCAAGCTATTTTTTTAATTGCATAAAAAATCCATATAATATAAGATTTACTCTCCTAACCTTTTTAAAGTATATTGTTTAGTGATGTTTATTCACATTGTTGTGCAACAGGTAAGTAGAATTTTTCATCTTGCAAAACTGAAACTCTTTGCTCATCAAACAACTTCCCATGTCCCCTTCACCCAGCCCTTGGCAAACATCATTCTTGCTTTCATTTTGACTACTCTAGATATCTCATATAAGTGGAATCATACAGCATCTGTCCTTTTGTGAAAGTATCTGCCAAGCTTTTTGAGTTCTTACATTGCAAATTTATTCTGGCTCCAGCCTTGCTCTTCTTTTAGCTGTTCTCTCCTACATGCATGTAACACCCCTGTTTACCAGCTAAATCAGATGGGATGCCTTTGGCTGCAAGGAAGAGAAACCCTGACTCAGACTGTTTCAAACAGTAAAGGAGGGAATTGTGCACGTAGTATAGAGTTTAGAAAAAGGGAGTTGAAATTTGTTCCATACGGCCCTTTAGCAACGTCATCAAGGAGAGAGGAGTTCTTTTTTTTTCCCCCCCTCAACTCTACAGGTTTCAGCTAGCAAGAGGATTGCAGCTAATTCAGACATCTTATACAGTCTTGATAACATCAGAGAAGGAGAGAGACATTCTTCTTTCTTGTTCCTGTCTCTTGGACATAGAAACCTTTCCTCAAAGTCCTTTCACAAGGCTTTCCTTCACATCTCTTTGGCCAGAATTCTATCACATGCCTGTGTCTGAACAAGTTGCTGGGATGGGCTGGGTCTGTTGCCCCCACAGAAGCACATGAATGCATGGGAGAGAGGTGGATACCTGTATAAAATCAGATTCTCTTAGAAAAAAGGAAGGGGAGAAGGATGCTGAGTACACAGCTGAAGTTTGTGATATAATAAGAAATATATATTTGGTATTTGTCTCTGGTTCCTGGGACAGGACTTCTAAACCCTTGGAATTTTCTGAGTGATAGAGGTGATAGGAAATCTTTTTGTCATTCTTTTAACCACACTTGAATTTATGTTAATGAGATAACTGGTGGCTGAAAGCCCCTAGATAGCTCTAGGATGAGGGTTGTTAGTCAGAAGAAGCAACCATTTGATTAGAGGGTTGCAATTTTCAGCCCGACTACCATCCCTAACCTCTGGTGGGGGGCAGGAGCAGGGGCAGGGGGAGGCTAGGCATTGAGTTAATCACCAATAGTCAATGGTTTAGTCAGTCATACCTACTTAATGGAACCTCCATAAAATACCTAAATGAAAAGGTCAGGACAGCTTCTGGGTTGGTGAATACATCCATGTGCCAGGAGGGTAGTTCATTGCAGATTCCTTAGGAACAGAAACTCCTGTGCTTAGGATCCTTGTGGAACCTTGCCCTATGTACCTCTTCCTCTAGCTACTCAATTGTATCCTTTATAATATTCTTTATAATAAAATGGTAATAGTAAGTAAAATGCTTTCCTGAGTTCTGTGATCTATTCTAGCAAATTATCAAAACTGAGGAAGGGGTCATGGGAACTTCTGACTTGTAGCCTAGTCAGACAGAAGTGTTGGCAACCTGAGTACCCACTACTTTTAACTGGTATCTGAAGTGGGGCAGCCTTGTGGGACTGAGCCCTTAACTTTTGGGGTCTCTGCCAACTCCAGAATTGAATTAGATTGCAGGACACCCAGTTGGTGTCTGTAGGGAATTAGAGGATTGCTTGGTGTGGAAAATCATACATTAATGGTCAGAAGTGTTGGGAGTAGAAACTGGTGATACGTAGTAATAGTACAACCAACAGTGTCTGGTACAGCAACTGTGTATGATTTGAGGAAAGTGATTTAACATCTCAATTTTCTTGAGACAATAAGAATAATGCTCTTTTTCTCATGTGAGGATTAAATGATATAATAATTGAAGTGAGAAAACATATGTAAAACCACACAGGACAGGCCATGGCATGTAGTATTGCCTGGTTCAGTAGTTCTGCAACTGTGGTCCCTGGACCAACAGCATTCACATCAAATCACCTGCTGTTACAGGCCGAATCATGTTCCCTGCTTCTCCTCCATTCATAGGTTGAAGTCCTAACTTCAGGTACCTCAGAATGTGATTGCATTTGGAGATAGGGTTTATAAGACGTGATTAAATTAAAACGAGGTTGATAGCATGAGCCCCACTCTGTTATGACTGGTGTACTTGGAAGAAGAATTAGGACACAGACACACACAGACGGATGACCATGTGCAGACACAGGGAGAAGACTCCATCTATAAACCAAGGAGAGAGGCCTTGAAAGAAACCAACACCTCCTACACCATGATTTCAGACTTTAGGGTTCCAGAACCATGAGAAAATAAATTTCTGTTATTTAAGCCACCCAGTCTGTGGTACTTTGTTATGGCAGCTCTAGCAAACTAACATTATCAGGGAACTTGTTAGAAATAGAAAGTCTCTGACCCCACCCCAGACATACTAATAATCAGAAACTGTGAGGGTGGAACTCAGCATCCTGTGTTTTAAAAGTCCTTTAGAGGCACCTGGCTGGCACAGATGGTGGAACATGGGACTCTTGATCTCAGGGTTGTGAATTCAAGCCCTGCACTGGGTGTGGAGCCTACTTTAAAAACAAAAAAAAAGGGTAAAGAAAAGTCCTTTAGATTACTTTAACGCACACTTAAGTTTGAGAAAGGCTGGCCTAGTTGTTAAAGCATGAGCTTGGGTTCATATCCCAACACTACCACTTAGCAACTGTGTGATTTTGGGTACTTTCACGAACCTCTCTGTGTTCCTATCTCCTCATCTGTAAAATGAGGATAATCCTAGTCCTTATCTGTTAGGTTACTCTGGTGATAAATGAGTTGGTCCATATAGAATTCAGAACAGTGCTTGGTGCATAGTTAATGCTCAACAAGTGTGAACTATGATTATAGTAGACAACATGTAGATGTTGAATCTGGATCTCATTTTAAATGGGTGGGCTTGGAAAAAGAGATAGTAGCCGAGCTTATTGGAATTACTTGTAGAATGAGGTAATGAGGACTCTCTTAAATAAAGTTGAATACTCCAGCCCCTACTTTGGCTGCTTAAAACTCTTTTTTTTTTTTTTTCTTACTTCCTGGTTTATGATTGTGATGTGGAAAATGCAGACGGTGCCAAGTTCTTTGGAGTTTATGCAAATAATACATTGAACACATTGTTATGTTGCTCTTCATTTTCTACGAAGGCCCCATTGTCATCAATTTTATATCCTGTTCCCATGAGAACTTTACCTTTTGCTTCTCTACATTCCATTCTTGATGGATTGTCTAGTTTCTCATCTAGACAACTTACCGTCTTTTCCCGATGGCCCATTTAAAACCACCTCCTATTAAAAAACAAGTTTTCCATCGAGGCATCTGTATACTCATTTCCTTTATTTTTCATTTGCTTTCTATCTGAGGTGATTCCAATTGTTTTACAGTGTGCAGCTGCTACTAGATACCATTGCCATTTTCACTGGGGGAGTTGCATTTCCCAGCCTTGTTTCATATATTTGATTGTCTTCAGTATTTTATGTGAGCTGTAAACACACTGGGTAGAAACAACTCAATAAATGACAAACAGTAAAATGAATAATAAAAAGTTATAGTCTCATAAAAGGAGAGTGAGTGGGGCCCCTCTCCCAAATAAAAGGAAGCCAGGGATATCAGTATGTTCAGGAAACTACCAGCTAGCTACTACTTTGCTTTAAAATATTCTTTTAGTCAAAAACTTATTTTTCCTTTGCAATACACAATTCACTTTCCCCTCTACTCAGCTTCTTAATCACTCCAGGAAACATAACCATTCATTTATCATCCAGGCTCCAAACCTTGGTGTCATTTCTTATTGCTTTCTTTTCTCCCCAACATTGAGATATCTACCAAAATCTTTCTGCTATTGCATTTCTAACATTATCCATCTCTAACTTATCTAAAAGACCAGGCTTTCTACAATCATGGGGCACTGGAAAGTCAGGGTAAATAATAATTCATTTGGCTGGATTACCTCCAATCTTATTTTATAATTCCGTGCATTACTACAGCCATATCCAGAAGTTCAATAAAGACTTTTAGACCCCCTCCCCCCAATAAACTAAAATGTAAAATACAAAGTAAGTGTAAAGTATACCACACTTTCAAAAGAATTGTATATGAAACAGGAGGTGAGGAAAAATAAAAATGTCAATAATGGCAATTACATGACTCTTTTAGACCTCTTGTCTGACTTTTCCTATTTATTATTCAGATGCTCTTTCTCGTCTTCTACTTTGTTCACTTCAACATAATACCTTTCAGTTTTTCACAGAAGTTCACCTATGTCTCCATTCAGGGAGAATGTGGTTTTACCTCCTACCATTTCTTTAAAAAATGCTCTTACTTTAAAAATGCTTTTTCCGGGCGCCTGGGTGGCTCAGTGGGTTAAAGCCTCTGCCTTTGGCTCAGGTCATGGTCCCAGGGTCCTGGGATTGAGCCTCGCGTTGGGCTCTCTGCTCAGAGGGAGCCTTCTTCCCTTCCTCTCTCTCTGCCTACTTGTAATCTCTGTCTGTCAAATAAATAAATAAAATCTTAAAAAAAATGCTCTTTACTGGGCACCTGGGTGGCTCAGTTGGTTAAGCAAGTGCCTTCAGCTCAGGTCATGATCCTGGAGTCCTGGGGATGGAGTCCTGCATCTGGCTGCCTGCTCAGAAGGAAGTCTGCTTCTCCATCTGATGTTCTCCCCACTCATGCCCTCTCTCTCACTCTCATTCTCTCTCAAATAAATAAAATCTTAAAAAATACTCTTTATTGAAAATTATTTTCTCCAACCTAATGTCCTTTATATATTCTCCTTTATGCTTCTGAGTATGACGTTAAGTCAAAGGAACTGTTTTCTGTATTCTGAAGAACAACACTATGTAGGTCAAATATAAACAAGTTAAGTTAAAACATTTAATTCCATTTACTTCTTTATTTTAGTAGGTACGTTGGTGATCCGGGCTCAGATCAGTTTTCCTCATTGAGTCACTCAGTCCAAACTCTGTTAAGGAAATCTAGTTTCTTTCTATTCCCTGTGTTGTGGTAGATCATGTTTCTAAAGATGGCTACAATAATATCTCCCATCCCACATGCTTTTTTGCAATGTGCTAGCTAATCCCTGACCAAGAAGTAGAGTTTTTTGTCACTTCCTTTGTTTTGTTTTGTTTGCTTTGTTTTTTTGTTTCAAAGTAGACTCTATGCCCAGTGTAGAGCCCAGCGTAGGGCTTGAACTCATGACTCTGAGATGAAGACCTGAACTGAGATTGAGAGTCATATACAACCAACTGAGCCAACCAGGTCCCTACTATCTCTCCCTTTGAATCTAGACTGGTTGGTAACCTATTTTGACCAATAGGATGCATCAAAAATCTGTACCTTCTGCCTTAATGCCTTGGAATGTTCTTTTTTGGAACCAACTGCCATACTGGGAGGGAGCCTTAGAAACCATGTGAACAGATCTCATCAAGGAAAACCAAAGACCTTGGCCAACAATCCCAGCTGAGTTTCCAGCTGGGATGTGAATCAGGCCTTTTTGGTTGTTCCAGATAACTCAGAACCCTAGCCAACACGCTATAAGCTAGAACTGCCTGAGCAACCTGTAGAAACATAGGAAATAAGAAATTGCTTCTGTTTCAAGCCACTATATTTTGAAATAGTTTATAAAGTAGCAATGCCTACCTGGACAAACTGGGACTCCACTAATCTTTTTTTTTTTTTTTTTAAAGATTTATTCATTCATGTATTTAAGAGAGAGAAAGAGAATGCAGTAGTGGGAGGGGCAGAAAGAGAGGGAGAGAGAGTCTCTAGCAGACTCCGTGCTGAGCACAGAGCCTGACATGGGGCTTAATCAGATGACCTGAGATCACAACCTGAGCCAAAACCAAGACTCAGACACTTAACTGACTGTGCCACCCAGGTGCCCCTCCACTAGTCTTGTTTTTGAGGACTTGTGCCAAGTTTACCAGCTTATCTCACCACCCTCAGAGCTCTGCAAGGAAGTAGATACAACTTAATTTCCGGGTCTTCACAGTCTCCTTTTAGCTCAATGCTTCAGTGAAAATGGCCAAATGATAGCCACAATATTAATGAACACTTTTGAATGCTTATGATGTGCCAGGCACTTTTTAAACTATATTTACCAATACATCTAATCTTTAGAACAATTTTTGAGCTAGGTACTATTATCTCCATTTTACAGACAAGAAAACCAAGGCACAGAGAGATGAAGCCACTTGTATGAAATTCAACAGCAAGTGGCGGAATCGCCATCAGAACCCAAGCCTTAGGTTCCAGAGCCACACACTTAGCCACTATGATGAGACGATGATAACTTCAAGTTCCTCAGGTTAATCCTCAAGTGACCCAGGTAAGTGAAGTTTCTTTGGCTTATGTTACTTGGTCCTCCTACTTTGGTTAAGAAAGTCCTTTAAAGACTTTGATTACTTCATTTATGTGTACGAGATTCTGGACTGTGGCCCATGCTCCCACTTATATTTAGAAAAGCCTAATGTTAGAAAAGTCTGAATGCTTGACTGTTTTTACATTCACAGCTGAGGGTAGGATAGAACCCCAGGTACCTCTTCCCCACTCGGCCTCCTCCACCTCCTCCGCAGAGGGCAGCAGAGTGACAGGCAGGCAGTGACCTAGAGGAGGAAGCCCAGGAGGAGTGGGGTCCCAGCAGAACTCAACTCATCTTCTAGACTGCAAGCGCCAGGCGGGAGCCCTGCACAAAGCCTCTAGGCACCTGTCAGACCAAAGGAAGGAATGACTGCTGACTGCCGCTTCTAAGGACAGGGGCGGGGGTGGGGTGGGGGGCGAGCAGCCAAAGCTGCGCCAGTCAGATCTGGAGTGGAGGGAAGCCTCCATGGTAGCTGCCTAAGACTGGCTCCCAGTGCCCCTGTACAGCTGGCTTGCTGCCTTCCAGTCTTTTCTTTGCAGCCTTGCTAGAGCTCTCACTGCAAGGGCGTGGGGTTTTGCCTCCCATATTCTTTAAAGTCCTTCTGGCTTCCTATCCTCCCTGATAACCATCTCAAATACTCTAAGGAAAGTAAAAAAGCTAATTACAAAATTCAGTAGCTCTGCATTCTCATGCTGTATTCAGAGCAGGACCTCTGGAGACAGACAGTTTTGGGGCCAGAGCCCCATTTTTACTGCTTAATCGCTGTGTGATTTGGGGAAAGTTGCTTTCTTCTTTCTGCCTCAATGTCCCTTAGCTGTAGAACAGGTTAGTGATATTTACCTTGTGTGGCTGTTGGGAGGAATAAGTAGGTATTATGGGCAAAGTTCTTGGTCTCATATATACTCAGCAACCATCCAGGTACCTATTATTACCTAGACAGTGTGTACTGGGCATCTATATAACCACAGATGCCATTCGGTCTTAGAGTGTAAACTGGTATTTCGGGCTCTACCATGTATTGGCTCTCAGGAAGAAGGCGGCTGCCATGGTCTGTTTTAGAAAAGTACTATCTTTTAGTCCCTTCCCTTTTACTTTCATTCCCTAAATGCTCTGGAGGTGTGTGGTATGAAACTGACTTCTCTAGTTTTTTAAAAGTTACCTAAGTCTTGATCGCATGTTCTTAATCTGAAGTTTACTGGGGGGAAGAGATGATTCATAATTATTAACAGACTCTCAAAGAGGTCCATGTTTGGACAAAACACTAAAAACCACTAATACAGAAACAGCCTTTTAAATCTTCTTCTACTGAAAGTAACTTGGAGGCCTTCCCTGACTTAAGACAAAGCAGGCACAATTTTGGAAAACACTGGAAATGGATCCTGTCTTTCAGCCAAGGCCCAGTCTCTTTTCCCCAGTTGTCTCTAACAGAGTGGGAGGCTGGCTGTTCCCATTGGCACAGGTAGATGCCAGAAAGACAGAACTCTGTGGATGAAGAGGTGTTGCCTTCTCTAAGTACAGCTCACAAGGACCAGAGCCTAACCTCAGCTGTACCTTCTGTCTCTGGGAAGTCACTTATGGAGGAGACCTATAATTAGGATTTGCTACCTGAAATATAATTCTCAGGATGATGAATATCTAAATTATGTCCCCAGGCACACACCTTAGGCAAAGCCCTAAGGGGTGATGGCCATGGGGTGAGGGTGGGATGATGTGTGGTATTCTTCATTCAATGGGGATTAATAAATGAAGATGACATCACTCTGAATCTCTGAAGAGGCAGGTGTCCAGGAGGCCCTTTGGCTTCTGCAATGGGGCCTAACAGCCCGTGCACTGGGCTCCATAATTTATGCCTCCGGCACAGAATTTACACAAAGCAGGGGTGGCCACATCAGCATTTTGGGATTTAAGGCCAGCTTCTCTTTTCCACAGATCCTTTCCCCCAAATTGTAAGGACGATTTAGCTACTTAATTCTGCTTTATTTTTAAAGAAAATGATTGTTGGTTTATCAAGCAAATGAAAATACAGTTCTTGGCGAGGGGATTTAAAGTAATTTAAAAGTTCAGTGGGTGATGACTAATTTTGCAACTGTTATCCTTACATCTCTTTAATGGACAGAGAATTTGTGAATTATGGCATATACAATATAAGATGTATGGACTATAATTGGGAAACATTTTTGAACCATGTAAACAAACTGAGATAAACGGTGGGTGCACCTGTTCCTAGACGGTCCCAGGAATATACGAAACTCTGGCACAGGATTAACGTCTGTTGGTGTCAGTGTGACCATAACAAAACAAAGCTGGCACCGGGGTCAGGAAGCCTTTGGTGGGCGGGGAGCCACCGTCTGCAGCCAGAGCCCGGCACGCTGTGTGTTCTGATGTCCATCAACCAGGAAAGGGAATCTAAGGTTTTCAAACGATTTTCCCCCTTCACAAAGCTGCTGTGTAAAATAAAATACAAATCCTTCCTGATTGTTCCTAGCTTTCCTTCCTTTAGGAAGTTTTCAGTCAATGGGAAACAAAGTCTTATTCAAAGGATTAAAGCCATAGTCATTCTATTGTTTACAATTTCAATAATGTGGCTTTCCTTCCACAGACAAAATTTCCAATTCACAAATCATCTAAAAAACAGGAAATTGGGGGGAAACACGTGCTAATGATAACAAACAAGGGATCTAGCGTGTGGTATAAAAGTTTATGCAAGGAGGCATCCGATTGTAAGGTTTTTTTTGGACTGCTGTACTTCTGGATGCATTCTAGGAAGACTATTCCTTAAAAGAAAAAGCCATATGGCCTATAACATAAAACTACTCTGTTCCCACCCCTCGCCTCCAGAGAGGGGAGGGGCAGGGAAGAGGGGAGACAGATTTGAGCTCTATTTTCAAGGCTGTGCTGCAGAGGTTACGGGCTTCTACCCCCTTCTCCCTGCCCTTGTTAGTCCTCTGTTTCTCCTCTCTCTCCAACCAAGGCCAGGGGCCTTACCTGGGGGATGGAGGGAAAGGGCCATCCGCATTGGTTAGCAGGGCTGGAGAGAATGTGTAAGAGAGGGAGGGCGGGCAGCTTTGAGCTGTGGCTTGTGGGCAGTAGCCACAGAGAGCCATAGCAGGTTAAAGAGGTTGTGGAAGCAGTTGTTACTTTTGCAAGCAGGGAGAAAGCAGGGCTGGTGGGGCCAAGGAGGAGGCAGTAGTACTAAACTATGAACAGACAGACTCATGCTGGAAATCTATTCCAGCTGCTTTAAAATAAACTACCAAGAGAATTCTTTTTTTTATTCAGAATCTTCATTTTGGGACAATGTTTTAGTCTTTTTATCTGTATCTTAGAAGGAACATCATAGTTCGTCCTGAAGAACAATTTTAGTGTCTGAAATTCCCCAACATCATGATTTTCCCCCAGTCCCATCTTTCACCATTCCCTTTAACCTTTATCCACACATTGGGGAAAATAGCACTTTTACATGACTGGGGGATGACAGAACTTACTTACTTCCTAACATTTTCTTCTGTGCTCTTGCTCCTCAAGGTGTGGTCTGGTTCCCAGCAGCAGCAGAAGCATCTAGCTTAGTAGAAATTCAGACTGTCAATTCCTGCCCTATACTTACTAGGAAGTGCCTTGAAGGGAATCTTTGGTGATTTGTATGCACATTAAATTTTGGTCTATTTCCTACTACAGAAATCATAATCTACACAACCAAGGCTTGGAGGATTCTACATTCTCTGGCCCTGCCCACTTCGGTCTTATCCCATAACACTCTACTGCTCATTCACTAATTCTAGCATCTGAGCTTTCGCATTCCCCATTCCTTCTGCGTGGGGTGTTCTTGTCCTCTTTTAGTATGGCGAACTCCTTTATATCATTAAGGTGTCAACTTATTTTTTTTTAAGATTTTATTTTATTTATTTGACACAGAAAATGTGAGAGAGGGAACACAAGCAGGGAGAGTGGGAGAGGGAGAAGCAGGCTTCCCCCTGAGCAGGGGCTCGATCCCAAGACCCTGGGATCATGACCTGAGCCGAAGGCTGATGCTTTAACCCACTGAGCCACCCAGGCACCCCTTACCTTACATTTTTAAGTCCAGCAACATGTGTCTTAACAAAGCCTTTAGGTGACTGATACCTTGCCCCAAACAATATCAACATCTTACCAGTGTAGAGAACCCATAGTGTTCAAAGTCCTTTCCCATATATCACTGTAGTTCTGGACCTCAAAAAAGCCCTGAAAGGTATGCAAGGCAGGTGTCATTCTCATTTTACAGATGAGGAAACTGAGCCCTAAGAAATGATTCAGTTCGCTTATGGGCATATAGTTTTATCAGAATCACCTGGGATACTTGCTAAAATTGTGGATACCTGGGCTCTATCCCAGACCTACTGAATGAGAATGAGTGAGGATGGAGCTCCAAAATCTGGATTCAAAAAAGAAGTAACTTTTCTAGGAGATTCAGAAGCTCCCAAAAGTTTGAGAATAGAGAGAGTGCTAGAGAATAGAGGAATGAGAATTAGAACTCATACCCCTTGTGGCTAACGGGGGGTCTTATTGGGGTCTTGAGAAGAGTAAGCACAAATGATACTGACCTTCAGTGAAAATAGTTAAAGCAAAGTCTCAGTAATTCCATCACATTTAGGAGACCCTGACTCTATTTGATACTCTTAAAAGTGAGGCAGAAACAAACTCCCTGACAAAGGGCTGTGTTGGTAATACAAGTTCGTTGTGATTATTATGGAATTAACTAAATGGACCATCACCTAAGGTTTAGTAGGTTTTGCTAGTTAATGATGCATGAGTTAAAAAAATGTTTTCCTACTGTGAGAATTGTTGTAAGGCACTTCCCCTGTTTGGTGCACTCCCAAAGTCCTTTACCCAGTGCTGTACTTATTTTCCTTTGCTACGTCTTCTAGTTAAGGAAAAAAAAATTAGGAAAAAAAAAAGTCAAGCTAAAAGCTACGGCTGTTTAAGCAATCATTACAGCCTCAGACATCATTTATTTACCTGGCTAGCCTGGAAAAGATGAACTTTTATAAGGACTTCTCCAAATTTGTCAGGTAACTCCCAGTCTCTCTCTCCTGCCCAAGCAACTCCCACAAACTCCAGACTCATAAATTGAGCTGTACGTGGAACAACTCTTTTCTGAAAGTCCTGCAGGTATCTTAAGTGTACTACCCCACACATTCTTCCTCCTGGAGACACTCTATAAGCTGATAACTGTACCATCCACTGCATCATCCTGGCCAGAGATCTAGGCATGGTCTCTAGATTCCTTCCTTCCTCCCTCTGGATGGCCAGCCACTCCTTTCATTTTACCCTTAGGTCTTTCTCTAATCCCTCTCTTCCTTTTTGTCTCCACTACAGGGCTACCTCAGGCCTTCCTCATCCCTTGCTTTGGCCCCCTTGGTTATGCTTTCTATCTGACCTCATGCCCCACTATTCCTTTCTTCAGGGCTGCTGAGCTGAGTTCACTACTTAATGGGGTTTTGTGCTTCTGTGCCTTTGCACGTGCTCCTGCAGCTTCACCGAGTTCTTTCCCCACCTCCTAGGTCTGGCAAACTCCTGCCTGTTTTTCATGATACTGCTCAGTACTCTCTTCTCTGTCAGGTCTTCCCCGACGACTTCTCTATAGTGTGGACCATTCCCTCCTTCATGCTGCCAAGCTAACATTTAATCTGCCTTGATTACAGTACCTAGTTCACAAGGTGGCATGTGTGTTTATGCTTTTCTTCTCCCTCAACAGAGCATGAGCTCCTTAAAGGAAAGGAATGTGTCTTACTCATGTTTGAATTCCCACTTCCTAACATAGAACCGGGTCCATCAGACTCACTCGAACTTGCATTAAGTGAATAACTGACTAGGTTTCTGGATTCCAGAGATGGTTGGGGGTAAGAGGAACTGAAGTGTATTGAGCATGTGTTAGGTGTAAAGAGCATTATCTATCTGTCCCGTTACCTATCTGACTTTTACCTATAATAGTTTGAATTAAATATTATTCTAATTATATGCATGTTGAAACTTAGACTCAAAGTGATTAAATTGCTCGTTTGAGGTCTCACAGTTCATAAGTGATAGTGCTTGAATTTAATTCAGGCTTTTCTAACTTCAAATTCCATGTCCCTCCATCCATCCTTCATGGCCCTAGTGTTACCCTAGCATAAACCATAGGTTTTTAACATGACTTTGTACTCTGTTTGCAAAATATTAAAATATATTATCTTTAAAGAGTAGTGGTGATATCATGTGTAGTAGGTAGTCTCCAAAGATGGTCCCTAATGAGCCCTGCCCCCTAGTATTCATGCCCTTTTATAGTTCTCCTCCCATGTATCTAGGCCTATTCTGTGTAGGCAACAGGGTGTAGCAGGAGTTGGGTCATAAGAAGCCTCACGATGTCCACTGAAATGCTTGTTCTGGGGAGAGCCAGCTGCCATATGAGAGATCTGACTCCTTGGGACCAGCATGTCGTGAGGAGTCCACCTTGTCCATGAGGAGAGAAAGGGACCTTTGACCCGCCCCCGGCTTTGCCAGCCATCCCAGCTCAGGTACCAAACAGGTGACTAGAAAAGCCTTCTCAGATGTGCAGCCCCAGGCACCGTCTGACTGCACCTGATTGAAGTATCCTGGGTGTGAACTGCCTGGAGAAGCCAGATATTATTCTCTCTCATAGAACCATGAATAATAATAAATTGTTTTCTGAAACCACTCAGTTTTGTGGTGGTTTTGTAGGCATCAAAAGGAAACAAAAAGATCATGACCTTTTGTTTTTTTAAGAAAATTAATGTAAGATTTATAAACGCAGCTTTTTCAGCTTCTTTTTGTTGTTTTCCCTTTATACAAGTACATTATACAATATAAATGGGTTTGTTGCGCAGTCCTTAACAAAGTTTATGACCTTGAGGGAGTCTATATAATAATGTCACTGAGCTTCCCTTGCCTCAGTTCTGAAGTGAAGGGCTGTGAATCACTAAAGTCCATTCTAGTACCAAAATTGTATCATTCCCTTCAGACTATCAGAGAAAAACTGAATCTCTGTCCGACAAGTTTTAACTTGCAATAAAATTTTACAGGCGCAAGAATTTTCAGCGAAATAACCAATGCCTGGGAAGTGCTGACTCAGCACAATGCCGTCTGTTAGCAGAAGGAAAACTGACCCAAGAGAGACTATAAATCTGATCCTTTTGCTCCTTCTCCCTGAAGCAAAATTCAAAGAGATGATTATCTGTAACAAAACACTTGAAAGAGGATTCTTACTTCTCCCTCTTAAAAAAATCTGTTACTGAAGTCTGTGGGTGACTTCAGATCTTTTTGGCTGACTATTCAGGGCTGCATGGTTGAATCAGTCTCCGGAAGATCCCTACACACGAATGCTAAGTTTAGGGCAAGTGGACTGGGTGATTCCTAGAGGAAATAAACTCTCGCCTGAGAACAACAGCTGAAGTCAAATCCCATAAGCCAGGAAAACAGCCACACAATCACAGTAACAGGTGGTCGGTTTCAAAACAAATTTCAAGGTCTGACTTGTGTGGCACCTGCTCTAGAACCACAGACGGCAGTGTAACTCTGTCCGGGTCTGAGTTAGGTCATCCCTGCCACGCTATGAGGAAGATTAACTACCTTTATTAGCTGAGCTAAGTCATGGTAGGTTACTTGAGGGCCTCTATTTGGTAGTAACCCTTGGGTTCCTTGTCAGAGAGGAACAGGGAATGAGAGAATTTGGGAACCAGAAGGGAACTTGGAGACTGACTAGTTCGATGACCTTGGTAGCTGAGCACAGTGAAGCCAAGACAAGTCCAGCAGAAATTGGCTCAAGGTCACATGACCTATGGAAGCAGACCCCACCCCTCTAATTTTAGTAGGAAAAATTTGAAATACACAGCAAAGTTGAAAGAATTTTTGCAGGGAACACCATTACCTAGATTCTGCTGTTACCATTTCACCGAGTTTTTTATCACGTATCTATCCACCTAGCCATCCCTTAGTCCTTCTACCTTAGTTTTTGGACTGCAGTTCAAAATGAACTACAGACATCTATACTTTTTCCCTTAAAGCAATACTATGTTTTATCATTATTTGTCTAATTAGTTGATACTTAAATTTTATGTAAGTTATGGAACCTGATAAAATTACAAAAAAAAAAAAAAATCACCGGATACAACAAATGTAATTTAGCATCTGCTAGCCTGAAAGGCAGCCCAGCTTGCTAACTCCAGGGCCCTTGAGGATTCTTACTAAGGGCAGACTCCAGTGGAGGCAGATACTGGTCAGTACACAGCCCTGCCTGTGCTGCTCTCTTTACCCAGAATCCTGCTCTTGCTCATTCCTGCAAGAATGGTCTCATGTCTACAAGTAACAGAGACCACTGTTATATATGTATTTCTGCTTTAGGAAGGAAAAGCTATTTAAAATAGCCTCTGAAATGCCACCTCCATCCTGATGCCTTTCCTGAACCCTGAGTTTTAATCTTTTTCATTTGAATGCTCACAAACCCCAGGTTTGCCTACTTCATTCTACCTTGTTACAACTTAATGTTTATTTGTTTATCTATCACTACTGCTACTACTACTATTACTACTATTATTGTGGGTTAGTTTTCTCTTTGTGAGGGACCATATCTTATGACTTATTTCTATATCTCCTGACGTTACCGACGTAGGGCCAATGTTGAACATTAAATAACTTTAGACTTCAAATAAGGGTTGGGGCAGTTTTGTGAAAGTCAGATCTTAAGGACCCGAGGAATTTGTTTAATATGCAGATTTCTGGACCTCTCACTCTCAGAAATGCTGACTCAGTAGGTTTAGGGAGGGGTCCAGAAAGCTGCAGCTTTAGCAAGTGCCCTGGTCATTTCAGTGCAAGCAGCACAGAGATGGCACTTGATCAAATCTGCTCACAGGTCCGCATTACCAGCCTGGTTTTAATCACTTTTAAACTAGCAGCCCCAATCTGTCTGCTCCTTTGATGGATCCCGGATAAAGGTGTGGCAGACAAGGCGCCTGTCACGGTGGGGTGTGACAGTCACGGCATCATCCCTCACCACATCATGTGCTGCCAGTCACCACTTCTGCTCTTGCCACCAAACCCCGTTTCCCTTTGTCACTTCCCCCTTGCCACCACCAACTGCCACTATCTCTCTTGCCCCTCACCCTCCAAGTCTGAGTCAGATCCACTGCGGAGCTTGAGGAAGCACATTTTGGAAGACAGGATGATGGTGTTCTCATTCTACCTTCACATGCCCCCCCCATGTTGGGGACCAAAGGAAGACTTGCTTCTGGCCCCAGTTTCTTAAGAAGTTCTGCAAACCTGGTTAGATAGCTGGGCCCATGGTTTGGAGTTCCTGCCGCCTTTGATTTTACAACAAGTGGGAAACAATGTTGAGTAACAGACCTCTTGCCCAAGCAGTAAGCATAAGGGCAATGTCATAGAGCAATGGGACAGGAGCTCATAAGATGTGGTTGCTCCCTCCTCCAGGCCCTGTATTTCTGTGTAGGGAATGTCGGCTCTACTCTCCAGTGACTGGTCTTAACAGTATTTCTTATATGTGCTGAAATTTACTTTCTTTTTGGTTCCCAAAGAATAAACCTAAGAAAAACTATGGACCAAAGAGTTGTTTCATGAAGTATAACCTGAAATATGTTTTGAGTTGAATATACTTGAAATATTTTTCTCTAAAACATTCACAGCGTTGTCATTTTTAGTTCAACATATTTCTTTACTGTGGTGGTTCCCAGACTTCAACAGGCATCAGATTCATCTGAAAGGCTGGGTCTCACAGAGTTTCTGATTCTCTGGGTTTGGGGAGGGGCTGAGAATTTGCATTTCTGACAACTTGCTAGATGCTGCTGGTGATGCTGATCTGAAGGACGTGCTTTGAGAACCACTGCTCTAAGGCGGGTAAAATGGTACTACTTAGGCCATTTGTTGATCTGCCTGCCTGTCTTCTTACATCATAATGGCTCATAGCTGTGATCTGAGCCCTCACTGTCCATTAAAATTATCTGCAAAGCCTTTTAAACACAGGGTCTGGTTTGGAAGTTCAGACTCTACCTTAGAGCCAATTAAGTGCAGCTCTGGGATGGGGCCTGGCTATTTTTGAGAAAAGATCCCCAGGTTATTCTAAGGGGCATCCAGGATTGAGAACCACAGGCATATAGCAGATTCTGGTCCTGTTCTGTGTTCACATATGATTCTCACTTAACAAATATTTATTGACCACTCAATATATGTGATAGAAAATGACAAAGTGTCTAAGAAATGGTCCCTGACCTCGAGCAGAGATAGATCACATACCCAAACATTTAAACAAAAAGCTGGTGTGTGGCAAGTGCCAATTAGAAGAATAAACCATTACTGAAAACAGAAGGCTGGATGATCCAAGGTAAATCAGTGCTGTACTAGAGCCTGACATTGTTTGTGATAAGTTATGTATGCCTTTGCCACACAGGAAACATATCCCTTTGGTGGGGGAAATTGCTCATTTATTGGTTCATTAAGATTGCGCCAACTGATTCACCATGGTAGGCGTGATTGAACTATGGAAATGATAGAACATTAAATCAATAGCTAGTCAGCTGGCAACTATTCCTTTGCTAAGTATGCTATTAAGGTTCCATTTCACAAACCCTGTGCTCAACAGAGGTGAAGCTTTTCAGTGGAGAAATAAAACATGAATTATGTTTAGAAACCACTTAATTCTGGAGTTTTAAATAAACAGTCCATTAATATATAAAAAATTGAATTTATTTGGGAATCAAGAGATAAGGATCTTTAAAAACGTGTACCTATTTTCATCCACTGGAATACAAAATAATTTAGTGATTTAATGCCAGCTGACCCATGAAGGGGAGAGTTTCTAGAAATGAAAAATGTATCTTCTTTAGGTATTACTTATGTATTAATGACATTATTTATTTCATTGCATTATTTAATTTGGTTACTTCTTTTGAGATTTTCTTTTCATGTGGGGGATTTTTGCCAGGAATAAAAGATCGCAAGCACACCAAAAAGATAATTGTTTTCAAGAAAAGGAGATAAATACTTTTTTAGACTGTTACATTTATTTCCATTCAAAAACACTGGAGGCAGAATGTTAGGCATCATGGGAGATAACATGAATATGACAAAATAACTGGCTCCCAAGGAAACTTAGAACCTAATAGAAGGGGAAGATAAGTACCTATTTGAAGCAAAATATGATACATGCCTTCAGAGAAGAATAAATTTTAATGAGGCTTCAAAGAGCTGGAAGAAAAAGAGGTCAAGGTTCAAAGAGCCTAAGATGAGGCATAGAACTGGGCTTCTTGTGCAATGCATTACTGCACGGCCAATTTTCAAAGGCCAGCTGTTCCCAGTCAAACGAAGACAGAAGATGAGGGTGGATGCAATCAATGGGAAAATCAGGACACTCTCCCTTATTTTCCTGGCAACGTAGTTTCAAGATCAATACTTTTACAATCTCATTTCAGGAAGCAAAATGAAAATGAATCTGATGCATTGTTTTTAGTTCACTTTTCACTAACAACATCTAATTTACTATTTTTACTAAATATTTAATAAAAATATTTAACCTCATTAGTAATCAAAGAAATGAAAATTAGAATAGCAAAACAATAACTGTTTTGGGCCTATTAAATTGGTAAAGATTTCAGGTAACTACCAAAAGTTGGGACCTCCTCCTCTTGCTTGTAGAGTACACTTGGTTCTGCCTTGGTTCACCATATCTGGAGGACAATTCATCTTCTATAGCCTGTCAATTCTTCTAAGAAATGTATTCTAAGGAAATAGTATGGGTTTGTGCAAATACTCACGTATAAAAATATTCCTCAGTGCTTTGCTGTTATTGAGAAGAACCAGTAAAGAAATAAATGCCCAACAATAGGTTAATAAATATAAAAGATATTAGGCTAGGAAAGGAATAGTAGTGGTCCACTCACCTGGAAACCTGGAAACTGTGGACTGTAACAAATCTTCCTGAGTGTTTTAGGTAAGTCAGTCCCTTCTATCCAAGGTCAATTCCCTTTCCCTTCATCACCCCCTCTGCAGATTTTCTGTAATCCAAAGAGGGCCATTTGCTCTTTGTTCCCTGAACTGATTCTCTACATTTTCCCTGACTCCTTACCATTGCTCATGGCTTTCCCAGTGTCTGAAGGCCTTTGCTTAATCTCTGAGGTCTCACCTCTTCAAGACCCGGTTTTGTAAGCCACCCAACATGATGTGATAATGATGTTCTCCTACAGCACCCAGACAAAAGGGTTTATGCTCTTCTTGAACCCTCATAGCAATTTGGTTATCTTCTATGGCCCTTTTCACCCTCTGTACTGTATTCAAATGATTTGAAATCATCCATTTTACTTTATTAGATTTCGACTCAATTGAAGACAGGTGCCAATCTTGTTCAGATTTATAACTCCTCATAGTTATAAAGTATGTTGTGTTTGGTTGTTGAATGAGTGAATGAGTAGGTGAATAATGCAGAAGTGCACTTGAAGCCAAATTCTAAAGTTCTCCACCCACATGGGATGAACTTGACAAGTACCACAGATGCTCTTTGGTGCCTCCCTTTTACATGACACAGGGGCTGAAACCTTCCATCTGAGACAAGAGGATGAGAATAGTAAGACCAGGACTGAGAAGAAGTGGTCTGAGCAGGGAGACCAGGATGATAAACCAAAATTGCAACCATCCCCCACACTCACCTCCCCCACAATTATTAGAAGAACAGTAGATAAGAATTTTAGCCAAGACGGAAAACTGGGGGCGCCTGGGTGGCTCAGTGGGTTAGAGCCTCTGCTTTCGGCTCAGGTCATGATCCCTGGGTCCTGGGATCAAGCCCTGCATCGGGCTCTCTGCTCAGCATGGAACCTGCTTCCTCCTCTCCCTCTCTGCCTACTTGTGATCTCTGTCTGTCAGATAAATAAATAAAAATCTAAAAAAAAAAAAAAGAGGGAAAACTGATGAAGACCTTTGCAAAGGAAAGTAAGCACTTCTGATTTGTTATCAGTTCTCTGACCATCCCAATGACATCTGCTTCAATCAGTAGGTCTTAAAAATAGCACATTTGTCAACAAAATGAAGAGATGAGATTACCAGATAATTGAGAGGCAAAATAAAAATGAAATGTTTTCAGTGGGAAGAAAAGACTTTGAAAGAGTTTTAATGATGCACATTGATTTATACGTTCCCAGATTCAATAGACAGCATAAATGCCATTCATGTTAATGGTGAAAATGTCTTGATGCTCTCAGTGAGGAAGTTAATAAGCTGAGCAGCTGAACTACAATTCAAAATAGTCAAGCTTAAGTCTTGCTAAGGCATTTTCTGTCCCCACCTGGTATAACCTACATGTCCTATTATACTGAGCAATACACCTGCTGGCTTTTGTGGGCTTTCAGGAAATGCCTTCACTTCCTGAAGAATGCGACAAACTACAACACAAAACACCGTTTCCAGATGACACTAGGCAGTAAATGGTAGTGACCTCTCTGACAGGTTAGGTACTTGGGTGATTAGTATTTGCAGGTTGTGCTGTGGCGAAGTTCACAAAAGAAGTTCTTACATTAAAAAAAAGAAATATATACATATGCATATATATGTATATATACATATGTATACGCACATATGCTAATATATACATGCTGGTCCAAATAGTATGGATTTTATATATGTATGTATAAATCCATGTGCGTGCATATGTCTGCGTTTATAATTTTTTTAGGGGGGGATCATTCCTTTTTTTCTTATAAAGCTCCCTAGTGTGACAAAAATAAGCCTCACTAGAATAGATTATTTTTATCAGTAAACAACAACAAAAACTGCTTTTCACCAGACGAAAAGTCTGCTCCCTCTGCCAAGTAGCAGTGATTTACAGACCTAACATGTGAGCAAATGGGAAAAACTGTATTTCCAGACTTGGGTAATGAATAACCTCTGAGGGCTTGAACTTTTCTCCGTTCCCACAGACTACATCCACAGAGCGGTGCTCTTGCCCTGAAAGGAAGGATTTACTCCGGTTTGGAAGGAAGTGGAATAAATAGAACTGGAAGTGGCAAGGTCACCTTTAATAGCGTATGAACTGCCTCTTAACAAGCTTCACAATTGCTTTGTTTCTTCCTCCCTCAGTTCTATAAACAGGCAGAGTCAAAGCAACCCTTAGAGCACACACAGTGGGTGAAGGAAGCTCCCAGAGCTGTGAGGAAGGGAAGGCTGCAGGCTCCGTGGGGCCCATCCCACACGCCAGGGTTACAATTGTATTATGGTGTGGTGGCCAGAAGGGAAAACTGCTTGTTTTTAAAGGAAGGAGTTATATTGTCCTAAATTCCTGTGTATAAAATATAGGACAAACAAATTACAGTGGGAATCTTTAATTCGAGTATGTGGAATATATGGCATATTTGCCTTTCACTCGTCTTTTCCCTACTAACTTTAAGTATTGCATGGTGATTGCATAAATACAAAAAGGTAATTTTAAAAACGTCTTTCCCCAGGACCCTGTTCAGTTGGTATTCCTAACACAGTGCAAGCTCTTTACTGGTATTCTGCTTCTCAGAAAGTTTTCTTCTTTTCCAAGGTCCTTTAGGCACATTCCCACCTCTCTGTTGTTTCTCAGCCCGTCTTTTTGAATGCCTCTTTACCTTCAAGGGGACAAAAGAGTGTCTAGGAAGTATAGAAAAGGCACTAACAATGTTGGGATGCCAGAGGGTTGGTTCAGTAGTTCTTTGGTAGTCCAATGTATAACTCATCTTGGAAGACCATGTGGGCAGGTAGTACTGTCATTATCAAAGCAAAACAACAGTTCACATTAGGCTTGAGTCTAAGGTAACCTCACATAGTTTAAATACAGATCATCAGAGAGAGCATAAGCCAAACAAAACAATTGTTACTTTGTAAATTGTTACCCCCTGTATAGGTTCTCCACATTTGGCAAAGGCATCCAGGAAAACCTTCCTTATATTTCTAACAGTGCAATAGAACTATGGAGTATTGTAATTATAAAAAAGTATGATTAAAAGGATATAAAAAAGATACAATAGAAGTGTCTAAGGGGTAGAAAGAGAAACTTAGAGGGCGGTTTCTGTCTAATCTGTATTTTGGCCATTTCTTTACAAATTCAAGATGAGATGAATTCTTGGCATTGCAGATAATGGGTCAGAGCTCAACTATTGTGGAAACTGCTAGATGGAGCTAGAGTTATGATGTGGCCAAATATTTTGATGTGTGGATAACATGTAATATCAAGAGATTTTGATCTCTGGTAGGTGTGTTAAATTGTCTGGGGAGCAGACCTTGAGGCATCAGTCTAGAAATTCTAACGGATGCGCTCTACTAAAATGCTATGCTAGAATGGACCTGACCAGGCTAATCAACTTCTAAAGTGCTTCCTGTGCTGTAATAGCCAGAAGACATTTTCTCCCCAACCAGTGTAAAGGGTGGGGTGGGGAAAGGGCGAGCTCTTCCCTTTGTCCTCGGGTCACCTAGAACAGCATGGCTAATTTGCTTTGTCCACCAGCAAGAATCTCCAGTATATGTTTAGCTGTCAGGTAGGGTATGTGCACTTGGACACACCCCTGCCCCTGCTCACTTCATATCTTCACGTTTTTCACGTTTTCTTAAAATATGAAAGCAGGGAATCCAGACTAAACTTGCCACACTTTTCAGTCAGACGATCCTTTTCTCCGAGGACAGCAGGACATCCTCCACAACTGGGCAGTTGCGCTGTTATTTCTTTCCCGATGACAAAAGAGCAACAAGCTTTGTGATGATGAAACCCAGTTTTATTTTTTCTTTTCCCTTGTAGTTGTATTTGTAGCAGGAATCTGACACTGTTTACTCTTTGGGCAGAAAGTCCCCCAAGTCTGAACTATGCTATTGCTTGAGCGCTGCACCCTGTTCATTAAGCCTGCCCCCTTTGAAACGGAATTGATAAGTTTTCAGCGGCCATTCGTAGCGTTTGAGACCCATAGGCATCAAAGCTTGATGCATGGCCCTCATCTCCGTGGGCTCCTGTGCAATGATTCTCATCTGTCTTGGTTAGAAAGTGAATTAATCTTGACCTTGGCCTCTGGGGTGTGGTTCTCTGACCTCTCACACATCTTCAACTCACTTCTTTATCAGAAACACTTCTTGTTTCAGGCCCAGGCTCGCCCAATTTCAATTTTAGCCGTTGGTCTTTAAATTACATGGCTTTGATTTAACCCCAAAATCTATATTTCAGGTATTGTAGATTATATTTCTAGTAAGTTCTCATTTTGAGTTATAACTTAATTAAAAGGATCATTAAAGCTTTGAAGGATGCTAAAGAGTAGAAAGGGATTGACAAAAGGAAAGTTATTATTAGGAATTACAAATCACTTAGCATTTCAACATCACTCATCGGATGTGGGCATTTTGTTGAAACAAACTGTTTTGAACAGTGACAGTGCAGAAGACCTTTGGAAGAAACAAACGTCCAACTTGATTTCTCTTTGTTACAGCATGCATAGGAAATTATGAATTATATTTTATATCAATAAGGTAATAGATTTAGAAAAACTACTAGCAGAAAACTTGATGTATTAGTGCTATGATACCTCAGTCCAATCACTCAGTTGTACTTATTTTATCCATACTTTCTTTGGATGTAAATGATGTCAATATTTCACGGTGAAAGTAACATTGCCAGATACTCTTGTTTATGCCTTCAGTGGACTGAAGAGTTGAACCATGGCGACAGCACTGTTGGTTAGGAAGATAATGAAAACTTAAGATAGTTTTTCAATTTTTTTTTTTTCTTAAGTAGACTTACTTATTTATTTTTAGTCTTTTAAAATTTTGATTGAAGTATAGTGGACACAGGGTTATTCTTATTAGCAAGCATTAGTTAAAAGTTAAATTTAGGAAGCCATCACTCCAGTATTTAAAATCCTTGGGCCAAACCAAGTGCACAAGTTTAATAATGAAACATTGTATGGCTACATTTATATTTCTACCAAATTTCATTGAGTTTTTGTATTCAATTTTTGTGCCATAGGCAGGGACACATTGCAAGTAATTCTTGTATGAAATGAGGAGCAGAATGATAATATTTCAGGTACACAGACACTAGATATGGTTGGAAAATCACAAATAAGTTGTTAGTTATTCATGTCGAGTTTAAAACTCTCAGGTTCTGCTGATAAGCCATGCAGTGCAGATGAGAGAAACAGAATGTTTTCTAATAAGAACATTTACTATCATTGTGTCCCCTGCTCATTCCCACTCAGGGTGCCCTAACTTAATTGGCTCCCTTCATTCCATGCAGGGAAGGATGCTGAACTCACAGCTATCTGACCTTCACTCTGGTTGTCAGTTCCATTTGATATGGCTACAATTTGATATGCTCTGTTTTGAAAATAATGAGGATCATGGAGATTGTTAATACTGAGCTGTAAGCCAATGGTTGTGTTTTCCATGGAATGGCCAAATTCCCTGACAACGTATCCATAGAGCAGAATGAATAGAGATAGATGTCATGGCACATAGAAAAATATTCTCACCTTGTACTATTGACTTTTTACCATCCAGGTACACAGGAGGGGGAGAAACAAGACAAACTGTGGTGGTAGGAAAAGAATGCAAATGAGGGAAATTGGGAGAGGAAAGAATTTGGGAGGGGCAGGTATAAAAAAAGAGAAGAGGGAATGCAATCAAACCCCATGGGGTGAGTGGAGTCTCTATTAGAGGAGATTTTCTTTTGAATAAAAACTCAGGTACCTTCTAAACATAAGAGGAATAAGAAAAGAGAAACCAAAGAAAACGTGGAAAGGTAGTTATCCAGAAGGGGAGGCAGAAAGTAGAAAGAGGTAAAGTGTGCCAAGATTATACCAGGTAACATTTAATGTAGTAGAAGGTTTCTTTTATTTATTATGACTTATCCCTTAGAAAAAGGCCCCCGTTTTATTGAGTCAGTGACCAAGGAACTAATTATAGATAGCTGCCTCACAGAAGACTTGACTTGAATGGTATTTTCCCTTTTAGAACTTAACTGGTCTAATCAAGTTATTTAAAAATTGCGCCAAAGTGCATTGTTTCCCCTAAATCCCAAGTTCTGTTGAACTATTTCGAGGAACTGAGAGTTATATTTTTATGTAATCCATACAACAGAGTAATTTGTGAAGCCCTGGAAGGGAAATGTGAGTTGTGATGGTATCTCAGCTTGAAACACATGAAGCGGAACCTGAGGTCACACTCACAACCTATCAGGAATTAAAGGAAGTGATTCCACTTGAAAGACCCTAATTGTGTCTCAAGACTGGAGAAGATAGGTCCCTCCCCAGAGTGGAGCAAAAGGGAGAATGAAGGTGGAGAGGTGATCAGGAGGGAAACCAGTGACAGATTTTTATTGTCCCTGGGTGAGTAGGTAAGTATCTGTCCTGCTATGTTCTGAATCTCGATGTCATTGATCTCCCATTCCCACTTCCTCTGAATACATTAAACCACTGAAGCCACCACTAGATACCTTCACCAAGTTCACAGTGTAGGTTAATGGGTGTTTTTAATTGGACTAAAATCTCTGTTACTACCGAGGCTAAAAAGAGCAAGCTGAGGGGAGATGAGCCTGATTCCAGGCTGATTCCAACTCCTGGCTGCACCGTGCATCCACCACACAGACCTTCCTGGGGAATCCTTCACCAGGCACTGAATGCTTGCTCTCATGACCAGAAAAGCATGAAAGAGATTGTCTGAAGAGCCTAGGTTGGGTTGGGAATTAGTTGGCCCTCCTCTGCTTCCATAGATTCTGTACACACCTCTCTGATCACTTATCATGGCTTAGTAAAAGGCAGGTTTCCAAATGGCTTATTAAGAATGTGGCTAAGAGCTAGACTGCCTGTGTTCACTTAGAGGTGTACCTTGTACTGGATGTGTGACCTTGGGCAAGTTATTTAACCTCTCTAAGCCTCAGTTTCCACATCTGCAGAATGGAGATAACCATAGAGTTAGCTTCTTAAAGTTGTTGGGATCAGTGTGTTAATGTGTGTGACATGCTCGGAAGACTGATTGAAATGTTAGCCTTTCATGTTATTATAAATCTATCTTTTCCACTAGAATGTAAGGTTCTAACAGCCAGGGAAAATTTGTATATTCAATCCTTAGCATAATAAAGTATTCAGCAATTATTGAATGTTATAAGGTAGTTTAGGTAGGCTTGGTTTTAGAATATGATTCACATTCAGTATTCATTTACTTAGTCACTCAACAAATGTTTCTTGAATCTTCCAGTAGGTGCCAGGGATCTTGCCAAATACTAGGTGAACCAAAGGAAGAAGGTTTCTACTCTTAGGGAATTTAGTGATAGAACTATTATAAAAGAATATACAGAAAATAAATTTGTAATTATAATTTGTCTTACGTGCTTTGAAGGGAAAGACTAGAGAGCTTTGAGAGAAAAGAACCTTTGTATATTTATATATTTCCCAAGATCAACTGAATTTCCTTTGTATATGTGCTTTTCATATTACATTAAAAATCTGGGTGATCCTGGTAGCAACATCTCAATAACTGATTTTTCTCCTGGTTTTTCTTATACTTTGGTTTAATCAACATATGATGCTCTCTGATGTCAATGGCTGGTTGGCTCATTTGGTTAGCTAATGGGGTCAAGGTCAGAGGCCAGCATGGGTCAGCGAGCTTGTCTCCTTTTTGTGGCCAGATTGCACTCTTAACCTCAGTCATCTTTCAAAAGTGCATGTTTGGTCACAGGAAGGCTGTGTCAAGAGAATGTGGGTAGAGGAGCCCCAAAATTACCCTCACTGATAGTTGGTCTCTGCTGACATTTTCATATGTTAATAATGGTATGCTATAATTTGTTATTCTGTGTCACTCATGAGGGTCCAGTCCCATTTTGACAGAGTTTTTTTCCCAGAAAGGAAAACTACCATTCAAAATATTCAAGCCACTTTTAAACATTATGTCTGCTGGATGGAAGTGCTTCTCCATTGGTAATGTGCGTAAAAATCACCTGGGGTGTTGTTAAAATGCAGAGTCAGGCATAGTAGGTCTGGGTGGGGTTTACAATTCTGCTCTTCTACTCCCAGGTGATGCTGTTGCAGCTGATCCATGGAATATACTCTGAAGAGCATGGAACTAAGGAGACAGAATGAATCAAAGCTAAGTCTATATTTTAGAAATACAGCAAATACTAAGCCCAAGTATGATGAGTTTGACCAATGGTACAACTTGCTGGAACTGTTTACTGTTTAAGGCACTTCATTGTTTATAGACAAGCTCTCTCCAAGTGTTTCCTTTCAGCTTTTTTTCAATGGTGTTCTATTTTCTGAGGAGGGTGAATATGAGAAAGAATTCAATAAACTTTCATTTTAGACAATATATTTATTATATACAGTGTACGCAAAGCTCAAAGGGCTGGAGCTAGAGCTAATTCCATGTTATGCAACATCAAGTGCCTTTGAAACACACACAAAGCCTTTTGTTTTATGGAGGAGATTTTAGTTTCATCTTCGACTTACTTCACCATATGTGACAAGTATAGTAAAAATCTTTTGTGTCTTCTGTATTTATTTTTGGAAATAAAAGGAGACAGCTCCTTTTTCCCACTGCCCAGAAGAGGCCTATTCCCCTGCTGACATGTCTGCGGAACTCCTACTGATACTAAGATGATCGTGAGCATGAAGTTGCCAAAGAAACTGCTTCTCTGAGAAAATTTCCATGAGTGTGAAATCATGGGAATCAAAACTGATGGGAAAGTCCCTTTGAACTTGTAAAAATTGCCAGGATTCTTATAGGAAAAAAAGCCTAGAAATGCCATGATTATCTTCTCTTCTACTTAGTGAAATGAATTTCTCTTGGCTTTGGAGAAAATGGTCAAGCTCTGCTCAGTGCAAAATTCCTCATTAATTTTTCTTCCAATATTTTAAGTGGATATGTATATTTGTGAAATTTGGATTTTCATCCTTAGGTTATTTGGTCTGATCTCAGCATTTAACAGGCAAGGACACCCAAGTGCAGAGGATCTAATGACCTTTTAAGGTATCATACCAAGCTAGAGGCAGAGCCTAAGTTTCTGGTCTTTCTATTGCATCTCTGTGCGTTGGGTGCCTCCAGATAGTCAGAAAGGCAGAAACTTATAAACACATTGATTTGAAGAAAAGTTTAGGATTTATATATATCTTGGTTCTCAATTTATTTAAACAATCAATAAATATTCAATTAGTTTCTGTTGTGTGCCTAGCACTATTTTACATAATGTAAACTAATTTAGTATTTACTTATTGGTTCAGATTATCTGACAATAAACAACTTTGGAGTGAGTTAGTCATTTTGGATTGCTGAGTTAATTCTTGGAGTTTACTTGGGAGCTGTTTATTATAACAAACTTCTGAAATTTGAAACCTCCATCACTTTTTACTCCTTTGTCTCATATCCCCCACATAAATCAGTGGCTAACGTTCTTTCCCAAGTGCCTCTTACATCACTTCTTTTCTTTCTTCATCTGCTTGTCTTGAAGGCCCTGTTACACAATTGCCATCTCTGGCCTATGGTTGAAGTTTAGGGCCCTTTCTTCAAGAGATCCCCTGTCCCCCTGACGTCCCTATTCTCTTTTCCTTCAAAATATACTTATCCTTATTTTCTCCCCTGAATTTTCTAGTTAACTGAAGTTAATTTACTACCATCACCCTAGTTTCTTTCCTGCAATCTTTGAACTAGACTCTTCCAAACTTCTAATCAGAGTCCTTGATTGTAGCTTTTTCTCCTTCCTATTTGTCTTCCACATATAGCTACTAAATCAAGGTTTCTAAAGTGTGGTCGTCTGTATGCATGACCTAGCTTGCCTGGAACCATACCTGAAACACTCAGGCAATTAGTAAGTGTCCCCCTTCTTCTTTTTCTGTCTATCTTACATATATAAAAACTGGAGGAAGAAGTCCCTAATGATTCTTTGTTTCCACATATGTAAAGTGGGGATAATAATAGTACTAGTTAATTTCAGAGAGTTGTTGTGAAAGTTTAGTTATTACTATTACTGAGGAAAATTCCAGGCTATGAATAGTTAATCTTACTGTCCTCTATCACTTGGTATAATTTCATGTATGCTAGTTTTTTTCTTTTAAAAAACCAAATAAGGGGTGCCTGGGTGACTCAGTCAATTAAGCGTTGGGCTCTCAATTTTGGCTCAGGTCATGATTGCCACATGGTCAGATTGAGCCCCAAATAGGGCTCTGCGCTCAGTGCAGAGTCTCCTTGAGACTCTCTCCCTCTCTCTTTCTCTGCCCCTCCCCACACTCTCTCTCTAAAATAAATAAAAATAAGTCTGTTAAAAAAAAAAACAACAAATAACAAATACCTCGAGGAAAAGATAATGCTTTGCTTTTTAGAACTCTCTTTGCCCTCTACTTTGCGGCCTAGCACAGAGCTGTGATCCCAGGGGGTGTCAGCAGTAGTGTTCCACTGGCTTACACCCATACAGACTTCCCACGCAGAGTTCGTGCTCACTGCTAGGTGTCTGTTCTGGTGGGTCAGTGCTTGTGCCACATCAGTTGACAAATACTTGCATATCACCCCCTGCTTGATTGATTTAAAGTAACTGCAGTTTGACATTGGTCAACTGAAAAAACGGAAATAAATTCAAGGCATAGAGGCTTTTACTCTCCCTTCTATCCCCATAATATGAGTTCTATTTTAAACATAAGTTATTACTGTATATTTGGATCCCTCTCATGGCCCACTCTGTTTCACTGTGCCTGGGTTTTAACAGGATATTATGGGGGAAGGGAGCAGTTAGTAGTGAGAGAAACACAAAGAGTGGCAGGGGGCTGCATGTGCAAGGTCCACCTCCATTCCCAATGGGCAGTAGCCAGTGCGCTGAGATATGGGACTAGTGCCTGTGCCTCTAGCCCTGGCCTGTGGATGGCGCTGTGGGTGGAGCCCACACTTGGGAACCCTGCTGAACAACACGCATTTCACATAGACAACAATATTAAAAAAAAAGCCAGATAGCATAGTGTTGCCTTCACACACTTCTCCCTCATCAAGTAAGAATTGGTATCAAAGAACTGATGAAACGCTTTCTGCCCATGCTGCACTGTGGTAGAAAAATCGACTCATAAATTGGCATTGCTTTTCCTTTGGAGAGAGACCCCTTCCAGCTTTTATATACAATTGCTCCTGAGGACACAAAATTTCTCTTCCGAATTCACCACCGGATTTCCCCGAATCCAAGCGCAGTGCTGACCACTGGGTCGGGGTATAGAGGGTGGTGAATTAAACGTAAATCTCTGGAGGGAGACTGGAGGGAGGGGAGCGCTGGAAAATCCCAAGGACTCTGAGCTGACTTCAGTCTCCGAAGTTTGGGGAGGTTGGCAGACACCATAGAAAAGCTCCCTTCATCTCTTAAATTGTTTGAGTTCCATGGCAACAGCAGCCTTAGAAACTTGAGAGACGGGGATGGGGGAGCGGGGGACGATTGAGAAAGAGATAAGAAAAGATGACCGAATAGGCCTGGGATTTTATATGCGGCGCTTAGCTTGAGAGAGAAGGAAGCGAGTGGGGAGGAATGCCCGAGACCGCCGCCGGAGTGATCTCATACCAGCCAAAAGGCGAACGAGGGCCTGGCCGCCAGCTGAAAGGAACAAAGGCGGTAGGTGGGTGGATGTGGCAGGGGGAGGGAGAGGGACAACTCGCCCACGCCCGCGAAGCGCTTCAGCCAGCGTGTGACAGGCCCGGAGTTCTGGCACCGGGAGGGAGCAGCCCGGCCTACAAAGGCCCTGGCCCAAAGAATGGCCCGGCGCGTAATTCAATGCAGGCCCGTGACCACACTGGAGTTGTGGCCTTTGTGCGAGCTGCAACAATGGAGGGGAAGAAATCGGGCCACAGGCTCACGGCGCAGACGGGCTGGTGCGGATGTGTCTCGGCCCTGGCGGCAACGTGTGCTGCCTTTCAGGCCGTTGCCCGGCAACCGGACGCCGCCCGCCTGGGCCTGCGGAGCCCATTGAAAGGCGCGGCGGCCGGGTGAAAGGGAGAGCCGCGCTGTTCACAGGCCAGGCTGGGGGAAGAGGAAACAAAGGACAGGGAGCTGGGGCAGGGATTGCGTGGGACCCGGGGAAGGCCTCCCTCCGTACGAGGGGGAACCTTGGAAGCCCTTTCTCCTGGAGGTTTTGCGCTGAAGCCCTGCCTTGGCCTAGCCTGCGGACTGTGAACAAACCTAGCTCTTCCTCCATCTTCAAGTTCACGGCTTTCCTGCCCCAGATGTATTAAATTGTTTGGCTATTGTGTAAAACATGTAAATAACAGAATGTTATTTGTGTAAAACATGTAAATAACAAATCCTGTTCAAGTGGCCCGCAGAAATTCATCTGTTAGGCAGGAATATTTCCCAGAGGACGGCCATGCCCCTGGTGGGTGAATAGAGGTTCATGGCCTGAAAGTGTTCCACTAACTGCACTACAGGACAAACGGCACCGTGAGACATTCGTGGAAAAACTAGTAATATAAAGTCTATAGTTAATAGTAATACAGCAATGTTAATTTCTTAGCTTAGACAAGTAGTCAACAAACTTTTTCTGTAAATGACCAGAAAGTAAAGACTAAGGGTTTGTGGCTTTATGGTCTCTGCTGCAGCTACAAACCCGTGCTGTAATAGTGATCAAGCCTTGACAGACAGTTGTAAAAGAACGGGCTGGCTGCGTTCCAATAAGATTTTATTTATGGACACTGAATTTTGAATTTCATATTTTCACACGTCATGAAATCTTTAGATTTTTTTTTCAACAATTTAAAAACAAAAACTCTTCTTTGCTTGCAGGCCCTAGGAAAACGGGCAGTAGGCAGGATTTGGCCAGCAAACAGCTGCCCTTTGTCATCCCCTGGTTTTGACAAATGCACCAAGGTTATGTAAGATGTTAACATTAGGAGAAATTGATAAAGAGTATAGGAGAGCTCTCTGTGCTTCCTTTGCAACTTTTCTCTAAATCTAAGATTATTCCAAAATAAAATATTTTTTAAAAATACTGAAGTGGAAAGCTTTTTAGATAGAATGTTCAGATAGAGTGTAGTGTGTTTGTGTATCTATGTATGTGTGTGTGTGTGTGTGTGTGTGTGTGTGCATGTGCGTGCGTGTGCTGGAGACATAAAGGAATGTTTTTCTAAGTATTTATTGACATATGGTACTAAGACCTCCCAAAATGAAACTCTTTGCTACATTGCTATATGGGTAATCAAGCCATTAACATCAAACAGCCTGAAAACAAATTAACATTCCAATAATACAGAACTTTTTAACCCTGAGGGTTGGGTGAAGAACATTTTCAGCTCCCACTGAACCAGGATGAGGGACACCAGAACAAGGAATAAAACCCATTTTGCTTTAATGGGAAATTAGAAAATTCTCAACAAGCTCATTTTTAACCACACATTCAACATATGTGCACACACACTCCTTTTTTCTTTCCCAATCTGGGTAACATCTATACCAAATAAAGAACATACAAGACTTTTCCTTACAAACCAGGATCTGTATCCCTTCCTGATATTATTAGTTGTACAAATACAGACTTTTTTAGTTGCCTGAAAATGGTATGATATTATGAGACTCTCTTTTTGCCTTCTTTCAAATTGAATTCTAAAACATTTTATCTCAGGTTGGGCACTAGCAATTAAGAACGGGTGATAAAAACGTACAGGAGGGCATTTAACAAAAAACGCTCCTTTCTGACTGCAATGCTAGAAGAGTGTGGGATGCAGTATAAAGATAATATAAAAGTCCACAAGCAGCAGACTGGTCTAACACTAGGCATGTGGCAGAGGAGAAGCTCAATAATGAGAGGTGATGCTGAGAGTGAGGGAAAGACTTGCAATAGTGTTTCTTGGCAAAATGTGAAACAACTGGAAATTTGATGACAGGGATTTTCTACCCTTCTTTTCTTTTGATTTCTTTTCCTGGCCTCACACTCTCAACTACTCTACATTAGACTTGATTTGATGTCTGTTTTTTCAACCAGAGGTGTTTCAGGACTCCTTTATTCAATAACTTTTTTCAAGCCTGGACTTTCCCTGTGCCATGGATTGGTCCTGGATTGAGGGTAGGTGGGGTATAAAGATGAATTAGAGATGGCTTCTACCCTCCAGTGTTACCCTTCTACCCTTCTGTGTTCCAGAGAACACAGAAAAGGCTGTGTTCTCCAGTGTTGTTGGTGAGCACCATCATCAGAATTGCTGGGGAGGGGGCGCCTGGGTGGCTCAGTGGGTTAAGCCGCTGCCTTGGGCTCAGGTCATGATCTCGGGGTCCTGGGATCGAGTCCCGCGTCGGGCTCTCTGCTTGACAGGGAGCCTGCTTCCCTCTCTCTCTCTGCCTGCCTCTCTATCTGCTTGTGATCTCTCTCTGTCAAATAAATAAATAAAATCTTAAAAAAAAAAAAAAAGAATTGCTGGGGAGGGTTTTATTTACAAATGCAATCTCCTGGGCCTGTTCCACATTCATTGACTTGGAGTCTCCATACAAAGCAAAGGGAATCTGTATTTTTAGCAAATTCCTCAAGTGAATATTTTGTTCACTAAACATTTGAGATCCACTGAAAATGTGAATAGATATGAAAATTCCTTAAGTATGCTGCTATGAGCTGGCTATCATAGAAGCACAGAAAAGGGATTGAGCGGGAGGCACCTGGCTGGCTCTATTGGTAGAACATGCAACTCTTGATCTCGGGGTCCTGAGTTCGAGCCCCACCTTAGGCATGGAGACAACTTAAATAAAAACTTAAAACAAAAAAAAGGAAATGGGTGAGGGTGAAGTTGAAAGGGAAGTTCCCTAAAAATGACATCTGAGCAGAACCTTGAAGAAAGGGAAGAGAAGAGTGGGGATGAAGGTGAGGGTTATCATATTAAAGGGAATGAGAGCAGGAAATGAAATCCCAAAGTGGGAAAAACCACGTCTCCTTATGTAGCTAGAGTGTAAGCAGCAAGGAGGAATGAATGTTTAATGGTGGGCTTTCAGGGATTTTGATAGTGGAAAATTTATTTCAAGCAAGGGACCTTCCTTTATGTCATTCTGCCTGATGATAAGTTCAAGTCCGCTCCCCAAATATGGGTATATAGATTTTGATAAAACCTTGGTTTTTTTCCTCTTAGTACATTCTCTGTAACACAGATACCTGGAATGCAGTTGTGCTCTATGTCAAAGGGTAATAGCAGATAAGGGCATATCAGGTCATCTAGGCTACTCTACTTCCAGACCTGAACATTCCTGGAAATAGAATGATCTTCCTTTTGATGAGAGTTGGGCTGTCAGCTTTGTGATGTGTAACCAAGGGAGGATGTGGGTTATCCTTTGGTGCTTTTAAAAGAAGGCAGGCAGTGCTTCTGTTTGGGGGGATGGCTATGAGGTAGCTATGGGAAAAGAATGTGGTCTCCCTTGACCCCCGCAACTTTCATTTCTAGGTTGGCCTATCATTGCATCCTCATCAGTATTTCTATCTTCTTCCATTGTTTCTTTTCCTGGACTTCAGCAGGTGGCCTTGGCATTGCAAGTCTTTGATTCTTCTGAAAATGAGTTGATTGGGTTGTCAGCCTTATCTTCTTTCCCACGGTTTCACATTTCCTTCCAGGTCGATCTGGTTTCTTTGACTGTCCTATTTTAAGAAGGAGGTATTTTGCTTGGTCAAGTGCGTGAATTAACGTCGCCAGGGCAGCTAATCTAGACAGAAAAATACATAACACACAAACCTCCCAACAGCTGCAGAGACCATTATCTATGCTGTTTTTCTTCGCCAGCTAAAGAACCTCAATTCATCAAAATAGTTGAAGATGCTTGAAAAGTTAGCACTGACCATTTGGCTTCTCAGAGAGAGAAACATTTGTTTTGTGCTAAAAGCAACCCTTTGTGTCTTGCAGTAAGAAGTCATAGATTTAGGTGAAAGCAGAATGGTGACCAGTTAAATTAGTGTAGAGAAGAGGGTATTGAGGGGTGGAGAAATTAGGGAGCAAAAAAATACATTTCTATTCCATCCTTATACAGTCACATCTGTGTCCAATTGCATGGAGCAATTGTGAAAAAACAAGCAAGCAAACAAAAACCAACCCCCAACTCTAGTTCAGAGTATCTCACCCCAAATGCTATTGACATTTTGGGCAAGACACTGTTTTGCTGTAGAGGGTCATCCTAGGCCTTGTAGGATGTTTAACAGCGTCTCTGGCCCCTACCTACCCAATGCCAGCAGCAACACTCTCCCTCCACCAGCTACCTCCAGCAGTCACAATCAAAAAATGTTTCCAGACATTGGTAAATCTCCCCTGGGAGGTAAAATCAGCCCCCGTCGAGAATCACTGCTCTAGCAGAATCACTTACCACCTTAATAAATCAAGCAGTATCCCAAGTGTTTATGGTTGCAGTGGGAAGGCAGGATGCTCCAGTGGCTGCATATTTGTGGTTGGTAGCTTCCAAGGGCAGATCAGGCTTAAGTGGACATGGAGCATAGCTTCACCTCAAGAATGTGACGGTCACAGCTGTGAGTTGTAGGATGGTTGAAAGAAGTAAATCCTTTGGGATAGGATATCCTCTGAGCATAGTATGTGATATTCATCAGTTTTCAAAAGTAGCTCTAAAGTTTTTTTTTTCTTCTGAGGCTTTGTGCTGTTACTTGTGTCTTCAAGCATATAATTTCAATTCTTCACAGTTCATGGGAGTTGCAGGAGCAACATTTTTTTCTCCCTTGGCATAGTCTTTGTGTCTCCTTAACAGTATACTAGTATCCATAAAAAAGAGAAATTCACCTGAACTTCTAACTTTTGGTATTTGATTTCACTCAGAATCAGAGAATGTTCCATACCCCAGGGCCCATTAATCTTATGGTAAAAATTAAGCTATAGACTGGTACATCCTTCAGTAGGAAATTCCCATGGTTCCAGGCCCCTAGGGTGGGTCCCTGTGCTGATTCTGGAGGAAGTCCATGCTGCCTTCTCCAAACTGTGTTAAGCCTTTCCTTTGCTCTTATCAGGCTTGCCCTGCCTTTTAATACAATAAGGCCCAAACAATGAAAAAGTAATGCTGAGATTTAGACCTAAAAATCACAAAGGAAGGAAATTTTGAATTATTGCTTTCACTCAGGCTCTCATTCAACGAGTCCCAGTGTTATCAAAAGATCAGGGAATCGTATTATACATCCCACAACATATAATTATCTACAAATATACTATTACAGGCTTAGAATCTTAAAATATCTCCATCTCTGAACTGGTAGGTAAAAATTCCAGAGTACTAGCTGGAGTGTCTTGGAGAACCTGGAAATAAATGATGGGTACAATTATAATTCAACTCAACAGAATGTGGTGAAGATTGGTAGTTACAATATCTTTGGCCTTTGGTCAAATTTAATTTGGTCTAGATCTTAACACCATGCTTAGCTATCCTGACCTTCTTATATTGTCATCATAGCTGGATATGCATTGATATATTGACATTAATATGCAGGGATCAAGTTGCTTTCATCTTTCCAATGCTGACATTAGTTATGTCTCCTTCAAAGCAGCAGTTTAAGCCTGTGGGTTTTTTGTTGTAAGTCAGTTGTAAGTGAGTGATTGTAGTTTCACTGCATTCTCGTGGGTGTAACTTAACGCTGTTGAGTTTACCTTGGCATGTAAGATAGTCATAATAACATTACACTTTAAAATCTCTAAAACAAAATCTAGGGTTTGAGTTTCCCTAACTTTTTGCAGAGCTGTTACTTAGCTGTAAAATTACATTTCAATTGAACATTCCATAATGCTCTGAGGTATTGTAGTAAATGAGTGTGAAAATGCCGAGCACATCCCATACTGGCACTTCTTATTAAGCATATAACATTTTTGAGTGAAAGTAATATGGCAGAGTAATTTAGTTATTAAGGTAATAATAGCATATCTTGTCCTGGTGATAAAGTTACCTTTTCTTAACAGTTTTTCTCCCCCATTTTAATAGCTGCATTAAGAAAGATGGGTAATGAATTTTCTCTGCAATGATGGCCTGATCCACATTATTTTCTTTTACCTGATTTTACTGCTATGTCCAAGGCTGGATAACAAAGATGACTATCCATAAGGCTAGTAAATCTAAAGATTTACTAGAGACTTTACTAAAGATAAACTAGAGACTTTGTAAGTTAGACCTAGAAGGATATATTTTTTATTTTTTTAAAAGACTTTTTAAAGTAGTCTCTACACTGAACATGGGACTCAAATTTAACAATCCCAAGATCAAGGGTCACATACTCTATTGACTGAGCCAGCCACATGTCCCTGGGGAGGGATGTATTCCGGGGGCTTATTCATAGATGGTAGGGTTACAGGTGATTTACTAAAGAATTTTTATATGTGCTTATCTGTGTTTTCCAAATTTTCTGCAATTAACATATATTATTGTGTATTTCAAAAGCTTTGTTGTAAGAGGGTTAATGGATCCAGCTTTCTAGCCGTTTTACCACAGAAACCCACACTGTAATCAACCACAGAAATTTAGTAAAAATTTTTTCATTGCATGAAGATATTTTGATTGCTCAAAATGCATAAAAGCAATATTTTTACTCCTAAGGCTTGTTTAACAAAGAAAGAAGCAAGTCATTCTTAGCCTTTGGTTTAGGATAGTCCTAGGGAGATGTGAGTATATTACGTATTAATTTGGGCATCTCAGGTGGATCAGACTGAAACAAATGAAAGAGTTCATTATGTATTCAGTTGACTTGGTCTTTAAGGATAAGTGATGCTTGGAATGTATTCAGATACATTCCTGATAAATGTTTTTAATTTGGTGAAATATGATTTGAGGAGGCCATAGCGACATAAGAGCAGCCTTATATTGTGAAGGTATGAAAATAAGCACAGCTACTGGCCGCTCAGTTTGCTCCAAACTTTCAAGTTCTTTCTATGCATCTATTATTCCTCAGTTGGAAAAAGAAATAAAGGGGGGGAACTTAAGTAGAAAGCAAAAATGCATATCAGTAGCCAATTAGTCAACAATGTATGTTGAGAACGTACTACATGTAAGTCATTTGGCTGGGTGTTGGGGGAATTCAAAGCCGTAAGGATTTTCTATCATCGTAGAACCTGACACATAAAAGGAGCTTCATAAATGTTTGTTTTTAGTAAATGCACAAAGTCATAAAAGTTAAGTTGTGATCGTGAATAAATAAATGTAGAGATTCAGAGAAGGGAACCAGAGAAGTTCCATCTTTTTCACCAAGAAGATGGAATTTCACTTTGGCCTTGAAATATGGGTACTTCTTAGGTGGAGAAGGCAGGGATCAAACGCCTCAACTTTAAGTCCCTGTCTCCATAAAGATCAGATCTTTCCTAAGTAGGAAGGCAGGTTGCACTTAGGAAGGGAGAGGGGCTGTGGTCAGGCAGAAGAAGAGCTGTTCAGACACAGAGAGAAATCCAGGCCTGCTCATTCCACCTGTGTGTTAGGTGGACCCCAAATTATGTCTTGAGGGGACTTGGGCCTGTTTTGGGGGAGTTCTTTGAGATCTCTGGCCTTCTGTTTACTTTCCAGTTCTTGTCTAACTTCTCAGCTCCTCACTTGTGCCCCAGCAGGGCTGACAGGTTAAGATACCTGACACCTATCTGGCTATAGGGTTCTCACAGCTATGAGTTTAGACTCCTTGCTGCTCAGAGCCCAAGGAGAACAGAGTGGAGAAAACAATCCAAAAGGAAGGTTATCTGAAGAATTCCCCTAGCTAGTGGTTTTCATAGGAAAAATACATCATGACTATAAGGTATATATTTGTATATGTCATGATGTCATATATATCATAGTTACTGTGCTTTATATATATGTGCACACATATACAAACATATATGTTAGACTGTATGTATTTCATATAATAATATGTATATATTCACAATTAAGGAATATTCTAATTCCATATCCTTGCAATTTGGGGCATATATATTCTAGTCTGTTCTAGATATATTCTAGTCTATTCTATTTTGTATTTCATTTCTTAAAATGCTCATCATAGGGCACCTGGGTGGCTCAGTTGATTAAGCCTCTGACTCTTGGTTTCGGCTCAGGTTATGATCTTGGCGTTGTGAGACAGAGCCCTGAGTCAGACTCATGTGCTGGGTGTGGATCCTACTTAATATTCTCTCTCCCCTCCCCCTCTTCCTCCCCCAACCCCTGCTCACACGGTCTCTCTCTCAAAAAAAAAAAAAAAAAAAAAAAAAAAAAATTAAATGCTCATCATGCCTCAGTGAATTCATTTCACGCCCCAATAATGAATCTACTCATAGACTGAAAAAGTTGGCTGTATTCGCATTTTCTCGAATATCAGAGTACATCAGAATTACTTGTGAAACTTAAAAAAACAAAACAAAACACTAAATTTCTGAGGCCCCCTTCCTCAAAGATTCTGATTCATTACATCTTAGGGGAGTTCCAGGAATCTACATTTTTAAATTAAATATCCCAGTCTGTATTGATTTTGAGGACCATGACATCCAGAGATTTAAAAGAAAATCCATCTCCAAATGAAGCCAGACCAGCTAACAACAGATCCTGTTGCTTTGGAACCTCTCATTTCCATTATTCTCACTGATTTGACTATCCCTCCCTGCCCTCCCAGTGTTATAATACCAACTGCCTACATGACTGTATGTATTTACTCTAAGATTATTATTGAGGATGGTTATCATTCACCAAAGAGCACAATATCCTTCTGTGTGTAGCCCTTAGAGAGAAATTTCTGTCTGTTCTTGGTATCAGAAACTATTGGGGTTATCCTGAGAAATTGGTTTGTGTTTTATCTTATTTACACAATGAGTTAAGTGTCAGATTGTATACTTCTTGCAGCATGCATTTTGTATAAAAACCTTACTCTTAGTTTTATCTTATTTTCTAACCGTAATTATTCCTTTGTTCCAATTTAGTGACCAACTTATTTTAAATTGTATGTCATCTTGTATGAAGTTTTTTTTTTTTTTAAAGATTTTATTTATTTATTTGACAGAGATCACAAGTAGGCAGAGAGGCAGGCAGAGAGAGAGGAGGAAGCAGGCTCCCTGCAGAGCAGAGAGCCTGATGCGGGGCTCGATCCCAGGACCCTGGGATCATGACCTGAGCTGAAGGCAGAGGCTTTAACACACTGAGCCACCCAGGTGCCCCTTGTATGAAGTTTTGTAAACTCCCTGAAATTTTATTTTGAAGAAGGGACATATATAAGTAAATAGTAAAAATAATAGCAAAAAATACTTAGGACCCATCTTACCGAGGCTGTGGTTCCACTGTCCGGCCTTCCCCCCATTGTTGTCTGTCTTTCTCCCTGAGCTGCACCCACCTTTTCTGCCTTAATTCCACAGCCAGACAACTTCAGTCCTGAACTACCCGACTTAGTCTTTCTGTCTCTAGTTTGCCTTGAATGTATCCATCCTGTATAATGTTGTCAGACCAATCCTTTAAAACTGTCTTTCATCTTGTTCTCCCCCTATTAAAGACCTTTAATAGTTCCCTTGACACTTGTGCAGGGAGTCCTCTTCAATCTGATCTCATTTGACTTCTGTGCCGACTTGACATATCTCCATACCTCCTGCAGGTCTGGCATAGTACTAGGCATCAAGGGTAGTATTCCATACATATTGATGGAAGATGATGTAATCTGCTAAAATTCTACTGCCTTTTTTATATTTAGCTTCCAAAGAAGATTTGTAAAAAGTAACAATATTAAAATTAGCTATGTTCGGGACGCCTGAGTGGCTCAGTTGGTTAAGCGGCTGCCTTCGGCTCAGGTCATGATCCCAACGTCCTGGGATCGAGTCCCATATCGGGCTCCTTGCTCGGCAGGGAGCCTGCTTCTCCCTCTGCCTCTGCCTACCTCTTTGCCTACTTGTGATCCTTCTCTCTCTGTCTCTCTCTCTCTCTCTGACAAATAAATAAATAAAATCTTTAAAAAAAAAATTAGCTATGTTCAATATTGAGACTCAAAGAGGCAGATGTAGTCTCTGTCTTCAGTTAACTCACAGATTTTACTGAGGAGAAAGAACCTACACACGGAAATCAAAAAATAATGATACCGAGTGTACCCTGCTAAGGTCCATATGAGAGGTTCTGACAACATATTAAATCCGTGTTCAGAATGAAAAGTGTTTGAAGTCCTGAGCTGAGTCTACAATGCCCTAATTGTACCTCTCAATGGACATTTGTATCAAAGGTTCTGAGAAAGAAAAACCAATTAATGGAAGAGAGAAATGAAGCTGTTCATTGGAGAAAAGTTATTTGTGCTATCTGCAAAATTAGAAATGTTTAGAAGCATTGCTTTACTTAATATCTTCACCTAACTTACTGTTTATAAAATATACTATTCTTCCTCTCTTTCTTCTCAGTATAGTATAATAGGCATGATTACATTACTGATACCTAGAGGTGGTAGTCTGAAGCAAGTGAAGTGCCAGGTAAATTGCCCTTTGGTTGAGAATCCCATAACTAAAGATGTCATCAACAGATGTCCAAGGAAAGTCTGCAAATGGTACTTAAGTCTGCCATAAAAACAAATAAAGGTCCACACGCCTAGAATCTAAAACATAGTGACACAAAGTGAACATCATGATATTTAGAATAGTGTCTAACAGAATAAGTAATATTTGCTCAGTTGTTTTTTGTTTGTTTGTCTGTTTGTTTAGAGCCCTAGGAGGGCATGGTTGTTTTAAGCAACTGCAAAATAACTAAATAGATTTTTGGAGCAAAAGTAAGATTGGGTTGAACACCCTTATTTTTATCAAATAGTATATTTAAGTCCCAGATGGTCTATGAAGCATTTGTAAATGATGTGATCTCTGTCTTTAAGAGCTGATATTTGCAAGGTGCTTCTCAGTTAAAGTGTAGATAAAAAATACTTTCTGGTAGAAATAGAGTGTGATGTCTTTTGTATGAGAAGATAATGTTCCTGGGACACCTGGCTGGTTCAGTCAGTGGAGTGTGTGACTCTTGATTTTGGGGTTGTGAGTTTGAGACCCACATTGGGTGTAGCAATAACTTAAGAAGGAAAATCTTAAAAAAAAAAAAAAAATCATGTTCCTGACCTACTGTCATTTATTTTGAAGCTTTTTTTTCTCTATACAAACTCTTATCGTGCTACACTCAGAACCAAGCACATATTTACTGAAAGAGCAATTCATGAAACAAAACAAAATGAGATGGACTGCATGAAGTTAGTTTATCACTCATGCTTTTAGAATTTCAGTGATCTGTGATAGCTGACTGAACTAACCCACAAAAGACATCTAGATTGGAAAATGCCTTAATTTGGTTCAATGCAAAAGAAATATTTACATTATAAAAATTAAATTTTTTCTGAATCTTCGCATTATATACATTTAAAAAATAACTTTCTTGAGTTGTAATTGATATACAATAAACTGCACATATTTAAGTATGAAACTTGATAAATTTTCACGTATGTGTACACCCATGTAACTACTGCCACAAATTAAGATAATGAACATATTCCATATTCACTCCCCAAATTTCATGGAGTTGCCCCCCTAGCCTTATCCCTTCCAACACACGAAACTAACTACTCATTTGCTTTCTGTCACTATCGATTAGTTTGCATTTTCTAGAATATTATATAAAGCAACCACACAATATGCACTCTTACCAGGTTTTTTATACTCAGAGATTATTTTGAGATTCACCCAGGTTGTCGCCTTCACCAATAGTTCATTCCTCTTGGGGCGCCTGGGTAGCTCAGTCAGTTAAGCATCTGCCTTCAGCTCAGATCATGATCTGGGGGTCCTGGGCCCCTTCTCAGTGGGGAATCTCCTTCTCCTCTCCTTTTGCTCCTCCTCCATGCTCATGCTCTCTCTCTCTCTCAAATAAATAAATAAAATCTTAATAGAAATAGTTCATTCCTCTTTATTGCTGAGGAGTATTCCATTGCATGGATATACTGCGATTATTGATCCATACATCTCTTGAAGAATATTTGGATCATTTCTAATTTTTAGCAATTACAAATAAAGCTGCTATGAATATTCATGTAAAAGTTTTTATGTAGGTGTAGTCTTTCATTTCTCCTGGGTAAATATGTAGGAGTGCAATGACTGGATCATAGGGTAGTTCTATGTCTATCCTTTTTTTTTTTTTTTTTTTAAGAGAGGGTGAGAAAGAGACAGGGAGAGGGACAGAGGGAGAAAGAGAGAGAGACTCCTAAGCAAGCAGGCTCCATGCTATAGCTCAGAGCCACATGCAGGGCTTGATCTCACAACCCTGAGACCATGACCTGAGCCAAAATTAAGAGTTAGAAGCTTAACTGACTGAGCCACCCATTCACCCCTCTATATCTAACTTTTTTTTAAAAAGATTTTATTTTTTATTATTTATTTGACGGGTAGAGATCACAAGAAGGCAGGGAGGCAGGCAGAGAGAGAGGAAGGGAAGCAGGCTCCCGGCAGAGCAGAGAGCCCTCTGTGGGGCTCGATCCTAGGACCCTGAGATCATGGCCTGAGCCGAAGGCAGAGGCTTTAAGCCACTGAGCCACGCAGGTGCACCTATGTCTAACTTTTTAAGAAACAAACTATTTTCAAAGATGGTTATACTATTTTACATTCCCATCAGTAGTGTGTGAGAGTTTCAGTTCTACACATCACAAACATGTAGTATGATTAATCTTCAGAAATTTCTTGTTTAGTCTCCAGATATTTAGGATTTTCCAGGATTTTAGGTTTCTTGTTTAATTCCATTATGGTCTAAGAACACACTTTTTATGATTTCTACTTAAAATTTTTATTTAGGTGTGTTTTATAGCCCAGAATGTAGTCTATCTTGGTGACTATTCCATGTAAACCTGAGAAGAATGTGTATTCTGGTACCATTCTATTAAAATAGTCTGTAAATGTTATATATATTTTGATTTTCAAATGTTGTAGTTTTCATCTCTAGAAGTTTTATTTTTTTTAATGTATATCTTCCATGACTCTACTTAAGTTTTTGCAATATGGAATACAGTTATAATATTTGTTACATTGGGAGCCAGTTGCTTCCAGTTGAGAACCACTGATTTAGGGATTTGAACAAAGATCCCTCAACCTGGTATTTAAGCCTCTAAGATATATTCCCATCTAACCTCTCTAAGCCTACCATCTAGCTTTTTATTCATTCCGGTCTCTAGTTCAACAACTTTGTACTGTTCCCCTATCATGCCTTAAACACCAGTGCTCCTCTGTCCTCTCTCGTGCTGTTCTGTTTGCCTGAATGCCCTCCCTTAGCTCTCTGTATTCCAAAACTCTCCCAGCTTTAAAAGACTTACTAAGACACCAAATTTCCCATGAGGCCAATTCTGATTTTCACTTCTTTTTAAAAATTTTATTTATTTATTTGAGATGGAGAGAGATCATAAGTGGCAGGGAGGGGCAAAGAGGGAGGGAGAAGCAGGCTCCCATCTGAGCAGGGAGCTGACGCAGGGCTCAATCCCAGGACCCCGAGATTATGACCTAAGCGAAAGGCAGACACTGAGCCACTCAGGTGTCCCCCATTCTGATTTTCTAACCTTATATGATTTTCCTCTACTAGTGGTTTTGTCTCGCTCCCACTATTAGTAATTGTAAGCATCTTGATGCATCTATCCCTTACTGAACCCTTAGCACACCCCCTAAACTGCACATAAAAGGTGATCAGTATGCATTTATTGAACTGTTAGTTTGCATTTTCACATATTGAGGTTCTTTTAAATATATATCTAGATCTGTATCTGTTACTGTATTGAGTTACTGTAACTGAATCGTAAAAAGACAAATAATGCAATAAAAATGGGCAAAGGATCTAAATAGATATTTCTTGAAAGAAGAGATACAGATGGTCAGTAAGCACATGAAAGAATATTCAACTTAATCAGTCATTAGGGAAATGGAAATCAAAATGACCGTGGGGTACCACTTCATACTCACTAGGGTTGCTATAATTGAAAGGACAAATAAAACACGTCTTGACAAGGATAAAGAGAAATTGGAACCTTCATACACTTTTGGTGGGAATGTAAAATGGTGCAGTTGCTTTGGTGAACAATCTGGCAGTTTCTCAAGTTGTTAAACATAGAGTTACCATATAATCTAGTAATTCCATTTCTAGCTATAGATAGATCCAAGAGAAATGAAACAAATGTCCTCATAAAAACTTGTATTCAGATGTTTGTAGCAGCATTATTCATAATATTGCCAAAGTGAAAATAACCCAAATGCCATCAACTGATAAGTGGATAAATAAAATGTGTTATATCCATACAATGGAATGTTATTCTTTAATTAAAAGAAATAAAGCACTGATACCTACTGCAGTGTTGATAGTCCTTAAAAAACATATGAAAGAAGGCAGTCACAAAAGACCACATATTATATGATTCCGTTTATATGAGTGCATGACCTTGACTATGTTAAAGCAATTGGATTTTACACTTTAAATGAGTGAATCATATGTGAATTATATCTCAATGAAATTATTTTATAAGGATATACCTGTAATTACAATTCAAAAGAGAAATATATAACATGTGGCATATCAATATTTATAAACTGTCTTAAAAAAAAGTCCTTTTCTATGAGAAAACAATTGGATGCAAAGCCAGTTTTTTTGGCAAGAATAAAACTGTTCAGGCTATCACAAATCTGCCTGTGGACTAAACAGATGTATTCTGCTAGGATGGATGCCACTTTTCTTTCTTTCTTTCTTTCTTCCTTTTAAAAATTTTTTTTTTTTGCTAAGACATCATCCTTTTTTGGCACATTGTTATTAAGGTTTGGCTTGTCACCACTTCTCACAAAATTGATAAAGTCCCACCTGTGCACTCTCTTTTACTCTATTTTAGATTGTATTGCTAGAATGTGTATCCAAGGCTTGTCTTGGTTTTTGCAAAAAGCAAAAAAAGTCATTACTTTCTATACTCATAATATGATCATCCTGAGTTAAGTAAGTCAGGCTTTACTCTCACATAAGGAGTGAGTGGTGGAGGCAGAATAATTAAGAAGCAGGTTTGAAGACCAGATCTGATATACTCCCCTCTGCTTTCTGGACCAGCTCCCCAGAACATACTTGTACTCACAGTTACATGTTAGATGTCTTTTTTGCAAACTGCTGTAGATTTAAAATTTAAATTTAAAATTTAAAATTAAATTTAAAAAAGATTTAAAATCTTGAATTTCACTGGTATAAGCACTCAGAGAAATAGAAACAAACTTTCAGAGGACTCCAAACCAACTTTCAAAATAATTTTGTTACCCGCTGAAAAAACTTTACATGCCCAAGAATAGTAGAATTGATCGGATATTTAAAATATTGTAAGTCTATGTTTTTGATGTTATTATGACCTGGGTTAGTGCAAAAACTAACACTTAACATATTTTCTTCTTTTGTCATAAGCAGTAGAGTGGAAACATCAACTATTTTAACTCTTGTTACTAGAAATATTTTAGGTTATTAATTGGGATATTTTTGGATACAATAATAAATAATATGCTACCTTATACACATTCATTGTTAAGACAGGCATTCTAAAGACCACATGTTAATAAACTACTGAAATGGAATTATGTTAATTCTAAGATTTTTCAGGAAAAAACTGTACTTTGCTGGAAATCCATCCTGTGTGTGTTTGCGTTTTAGAGCAGGCTGTGGCATTGTACCCCTCTGATGGTTAATTAGTTTTGGATAATCTGTTTTACTGGAAGAGCCAAAAATATAATGAAAAGAGCTTTTAGAATTTTGTTTTTTAACTAGCTTTATCTTAGCATGTAAGTAGTAAAAGCAAATCAAAGGGCTGCTTGGCTGGGAACTTCTTAGTAAAGTAATCAGCTTTGATGTTTGTCTTTTGATAACCCACATAATTTTGGGGAGAGGAAAGGCCAGCTCTTCAGGATTTGCTTCCATTGACCAAGATGTGATAAACTTGCAAATTCTAACTTTACATGACAGCACCTGGAGTACTGGGCTTTGCCTGTGAGCAGGCAAATAATAAGCAATAGGAAAAACATACACCACTCGGTGGAAAATATGAAAATGAGAAAAGGAATAAAACCAAAATCTGTGGGAATAGGACATATTTGAGTTTTGAACTGGAAAAGAGTTTAGAGATTTTGATTTTAATGTTGATCATAGAGAAAAGTGGATCCCAAAGAGGTTAAATGAGATATCCAAGATCAATACAAAGTTAATGCTAGAACCTGAACTGGAACCCAGCATGTTTTTAGTCCTATACCAACCATTTATTCACTTGGTCATTCACCCATTTCACAAATATTTATTAAGTGCATATGATGTTCTAAGCTCTGTGGTAGGCACTGGACTTACAACAGTGAATGAAACATAAAATGATTCTCGCCTTTGTAGACCTTACAGTTTGGTCATGGAGACTGATATTAATCTCTCTTGTTTACACACACCATTGTGGACTCTGGAGGACAGAGACAGGGTGCTATAAGAACACATCATGGGAAAACCTGGCTAGGGAGGGCAGTCAGAAATGGTTCCCCATCTATATATAAATCCACACCCCATTTTTCTAGTCCCTCAAGTCTACCCTCCTATTTTGACTTCTAGGCTTGAATCTGTCTATGTTCACATCTCTCTGCCTAAAATGAATTCCCTTCATTTTTTTACATGGTAAACTTCCACTTGTCTTTCTGGGCCCTTAAATATTATTTCCACAGAGTAGTATTCCTTGACCCCCAGACTAGATTATTATGTACTACTCCCATGATATATTCTCATAGCACCACATAATTTTCTATAGTAACACCTCCCACCACTAACTGTGCAATTATTTGTTTAAGATCTGGCCCCCTCACTAGACTGGAAGATCCTTGAGGCCATGACTGCACTGCTCAGTCCTATGAACAGTCCTGCCACATAGTAGATGCTCAACAAATATTTATGAACAATTGCTTAGGTGAATGACTTGATCTCGAGCTGTCATTAATAATGTTGACCACCTTTCTCCTTGAAGCCTCTAAAGTCAATGAAGCCAGAAGCAACTTGATTCATATAAGGGACAGCTTCTCGGCTGCTATTTTTCCTTGATCTTCCTTCTATCCTGAATTTTTGTAGTTCTTGACATAAAACAGTCCTCTCCCTCAACCTCACTTTCCTCTTTTCATCTTGGGAGAATAAGCTAAAATTAGCTCAGGGATCTAATTAGTTTTGGTTGCAAGTGGTTTGTCTGTCCACATGCCTCTCCTTGTATAACTGGCATACAGACTCTGGAATAAAGAAACCACCTCTGACGGTGTTGTGAACATTCTTTCAAAATATACACTTCCTTGACATGTCTGGACAAGGGCATGTCCTGATAAGAAAATTCTGTCAGTATATACTGCTCATGCTTTCCTGAAGTGGCCTGAATTCCTTGTAGAGATAGAGACACAAAGGAAGAGTAGTTTAGAACAAAAATAAGTTTTAAAAAATGAGAAATACCAAGAATTATAGAAGTCTGGAGGGGAAGCCCATGGAAAAAGCAATGTGCTGATATAGAAAACAACAAAAAATACTAAAAAAAAATAAGAGAATTTTTATAGACTATCCTGACCTCACTTGTTGGATACGCTTATTTAAGGAGAATATATTCATGCATCTTGTTTGTCCTTCCACTCAGTTCTACACGTTAACAAACATATCTTGAATACTTACTCTGTGTAGATCGAACCAGACTATGGAAATGAAAAAGATTATGACTTTCTTCAGAAACACAACAATCTAGTGGGGGCTGTAGATAGGTTTATCACTATAATGCCAGGTATAAACAGTGTCCACCAAACAAGAAGCATAAACAAAATGTAACAAGACCCCAGGAGAATGCACGGCAATCGTGACCAAGAGGAATCAGTGCTGTTCTTCATGGAGGCTTTAGCATTAATTAGGCTAAAAAAAGTGGGCTTCAACAGTCATATGTGGTACAGCAGAAAGAATGGTGGCAGGGACAATGGGGAATATAAGGAATGCAGGAAGGAAGGGATATTCTAGGCTGAAGGGATAACTTGACTGAAACCACAGAGTTCCAGGACATTTGAAAACTGTTGAGTTAACCCTGAAGTATATGGTATGGGGCTGGAGAGATTTGGTAGGGGATAAGAAAAGAAAAAATATTTGAAGCCAAATTGTAGAATGTCTTCAGTTCTGTACTAAGGAGATTGGATTGAAGTAGACTGGAGGCTTTACAAAGCTCGTGAAACTCAAAGTGCTTAATCATCCTCCAAACCCATAAACTCTATGGACATCTATTTTAATTTATTTCTAGTTCATTATTTTTGGATTTATTTCATGAAATAGTTTTGTTAGATGCTTGTGTTTTTTGTTTCTGTATTCCTGGCACTTAGCACTCAGCCTAGCTCATATAGGCATTCAATAAATCTGTTGAATGCCATTTGCTTTCCCTCAGGCCTTGTTTATACACAAATTAAAACTTCTATCACAACACATCAACCCAATTCCATAGAAGTGACCAATCTGGAGCATTCAGGCTAAATGAAATTTTCCCACTAGCTTGTATTCTAACCTGTCTTCATGATCCAGCCAAGATTTCTAATTTGTCTTGTTTTCAGGGACATAGCCAACTTAAGCTCCTTTTTGATTTTCCTTTGGATTGCCAACATTCTATTTAGTAAGAAGACAGCCAACCTAGATAATTGGAGACAAAATAAGAAAAAAAGTATTTTCCACCATGAGCAGTCAGTCCTTCAGTTCCTCTTAATTTTCCTGATAATTGCTTTAACCCAGCACTTCAAGCTGCCTAGCTTAGTTTCTACATTTCAAGGTCTGATGCACAATTCCTTGGAATCATTTGACATGTTAACTTTGAACCTACAAAGAAGAAAAGTTTTCACTCCTGCATAGCCACATATGCCTGAACGGCTTGCCTCTTTACATACAGAAAAGGCTTGGTTGCCTTTGCAGAAAATTAAATAACTCATCCTTTTTATACCAGTGCCAAACATCAAAAGGGCCAACTACCTACTGAGTAGTGTTCAAAGACCAGCTTTAAAAAAAATCAAGAGAGGAATGAAAGCCAAGTTTTTTTGCAAAGCAAATGCTTGTAAGAAACCTCTGGTAGTCATGGAGTAAAATCCCATTTTCATAGTTTCACTCTGTGCTTTTAGATACATCGGGCTGAGTTTTTTCCTCATTGTTTGTCTTATTCCCAGGGGTAAGTTAGGTATTTTTGGCCTTTTGGGAATGGAATTAATTTAGGCCTATTTGATGAGTTGTACAGTAAAAATGCATCATAAATTCTGATATCAGGGAAAGGTGACGCTCCTATGGGAAGAATGATAGGATTCACAGTATGGCTGAATCCGTGGAATGCTTTCTTTTGGGGCAGGATTGTACCACAGGAGCCTGTTGGATTAGTCTAGTTTATGTCACTCATTAAAACCTCTGTCTTGCGTGAAACCACCTCTGTTTCCCATTGGTTCTGGGCTGAGTTGGGAGCTGGCTTGGACCTCACTCCTCCATGGCTTTGCTTTCTGTCTTCTTCTCTTGCTAATGTGCCAAATCTTTGTCATCAACACCTGTCTGTGCCTCATCAACACCTGCCTGTGCCTATCAAAGACAATAGTTTCTTGCCCTGTTCTTCCTCCTTCCCTCCCTCTATCCATCTATCCTCCTTCCTTCCATCTGTCCATCTGTCTTTCTTTTTTCTTTCCCAGTAGCAGTAACCAAAGTTTATTTGGGGACATCTTGTCTTTTATTTGTATGAGACAGGAATGTTTCCTGTAATAACAAACAGACAAAAAGTCTTAGAGCCAGACTAATTTGGTGGGAGAGGGACAGAGATAAGGGATAAGAGCACAGGGCATTTGTATCTCCACCTTTCTGCTCCCAAGCGCTGCTGAGCTAGGTCCTTTGTATCACTGCGACTGACCAACCCACTGTCCCATGAGGTCTTGAAGTGACAGCTTTGTGCAGCTCAGTTTTATACCATGTGACTCTGTTGCTTCAAACATGGTTGATTTGTCCAAGATGGAATACTTGTGCCAAAGGTAATCTGTAAACTGGCCAGTAGCTTGCGGTATGGCCTGGCAGAAAAGATGTGTTTGGTTAATTGTATTTTATTCCTGAAGGGTTTCAGCAAATATATATATATATATATATATATATATATATATATATAATCATATATATATATATGATTTCTAGTGGGAGCTGTAGCTCAAAGACCATTAAATTAAGATGGACTTGAAATGCCCTAAGCAAACTGTATTTGTGAGCAAGAAAAAGAAATGAGGCAGAGAAAAGATACATACAGTCAAGCACCTGAGTGAAGATCTCTGAAATTTCAAGTGAGGATTCCTGCCTTGGATTTAGAACTACTGCTCACTTCAGGCTCTGTGAGGCCTGGCCCTGTTATTAGAACATTATGAGATTCTGTTTCCCCATTATCCACGTGAATCTGTGTAACAAACCCCTATCTTGTGCCAGTTGAATGAGTGAATGTGAGAAATGCTTTCAGCTGCAAGGAACAGAAAACCCAACTAGCAGCGTCTTAACCATGAGGGCATTGATTGTTTATGTGACAAGAACTCTAGTTGTATCTTACGTGGGGGGTTTGGGGGGTAGGAAAAGAATAAATGAAACAAATGGGATTAGGAGGGAGACAAACCATAAGAAACTCTTAATCTCACAAAACAAACTGAGGGTTGCTGGGGGGAGGGGTTCGGGAGAGGGTGGTGGGGTTATTGGGGAGCGTATGTGCTATGGTGAGTGCTGTGAAGTGTGTAAACCTGGCGATTCACAGACCTGTACCCCTGGGGCTAATAATACATTATATGTTTATTAAAAAATTTTAAAAATTATTAAAAAAAAGAATTCTAGTTGCATCTTAATGATGTCATGAAAGATGTAGGAGCATTTGTCCCTCTATATCACCTTGTGCCCGAGGTTGCTGCAATTCCAGGCATCACAGGACAGTGCCCCTTTGATAGACAGGAAAAGAAGTGGGTTAAAAAGTCTTTTCTCCTTGAAACTTTATGGTAATTTCTTTTAACAGGGAGGAAAATCTACCCATAAATCCATGTGAGACAAGACTTCCCAAGAACTGTACTATAGGGCTCATAGTCTAGGCTAGTCATGAACTATCTTTATTCTGAAATTGCACGTGCAAGTTGATTATTTGGAACTGTATATGATTTTTCCCCCACAGCAATAGTAATAAGGTTTCCTAGTAAACTCACAAGATGCCATAATATTCCCGAAGTATGGTATGATTTTACCTTTACCAATTGCTATTTATAAAACTGTTTCTTCACAATAAGATACATAGTGGCTTTTGGGAAGGGGCATGTCTCCCAGGATAGGGGTTTGGAAACTGAGCCACAGGAGAGAAGGCAGCACTTCATTTCTTCCATAAGAGAATCAAAGAAAGCTATACTGAGAGTTAGGAGCTCTGGATTGCCTTTCTGCCTTGGCTGCTTTCTTATAACGGTCAGGGTGTCTTTTTCTGTTCTGTCAAAGGAACTAAAGGGCCTAAATAGATCATCTCTAGAGCTTCTGTGTCTCTAACATTCAGTAGCTCTTTGGAGCAAATAATATGAATTAGGGAACAAAAAAATTTATCTACAATAGGGCAAAAAAATTACAAATTCATATTTTTCCGAGGCTTATTCATATGCACAGAATTACATGGTGACATAATTAGTAAAAATGGGCCTCCATGCTAAATCTAATGTGGGTTTCCCCTGCATATAACAAAGAGGCCTCTGTCTTTCTCCAAAGGAATGAGCTTGGTTAAACCAGAACAATGTTGTAGTCAGGGAATAGGGTGAAAAGAGTGAAATCCCCCTTCCCTCCAAGCCCTGCCAAAGGTAGGAGCAAACTTTCCATAGAGTGGAAGGCTAGTCTACTAGTCTCAAGATATCTTGTGTGACAACAAGCAACTATAGTAGTAAAGGCATTTACTGTAGTAACTACTATAGCTGCTTGTTGTCACACAAGATATCTTGAGACCTGCCTGAGGTATGAGCAGCTGCCTGAGGTATGAGCAGAGGTAGAGACCCACTCATATGCTCCGGTTTCCCATCTGGTCTGGGCTGGACTTGGTCAAGCCAAGAACCAAAGTTCCCAGGCCCATAGCCTGGTGACACCATCCCCACCCCTCCCTTGGTGGATCTAAGGACACTCACAGTCCATGGGACCTGTGTCAATGTCCTCGATGGATAGGCTTATTGTGACCATTTATTTTGGGCAAAGCTAATGTTGGTAATTTGGAGTTGTTTTTATTCAGACCAGAGTATAATTTTGAAGCTCTTATTTCTATGTGTAAGCTACCAATTAAACCATTTACAGTTGTCATTAGAAGTTTCCATCTAAAGTTATGTGTAGGATCATAGTGGATAGGTCCATAGCTATAGTTATCTAGGTCATTCAGAAACAGTCTCAACTTTGGGATGAATTCCAAAGGTGATTCACGTTAATGCCCGTCTCTGCCTGAGTTGTCTGGGAAATTAGACAGAGCTGACATGCTTCAGAAAAATAAATTATATACTCTACTTAAATGTACACCTCAAGCTCTACTGCCTAATGTCATACAAAAATTTTGTTGATCATTGATCTGTACTGTGTCATTGAGTCTCCTTGAGACTTAACACAAGTCACTGAAACTTGTTTAGCTTCAGCTTCTTCATTCCTGAAATCAGAGATGATAAAAAGGTTCTAAAAGAGTTGAGTGTTTTTATATTTTTATTTTTTAGTCTTTTGGATGGTAGATTCTCAATTCCGTATGGATACCTGATAAAGAAAATATTTATACCTGATAAAGAAAATATTTATATCTGATTCCCCCCAAATCTTAAGGATGTATCAGTGTTGACAATGGTGATTAATATTCAGGGATCATGGGGTGCCTGGGTGGCTCAGTGGGTTAAGCCGCTGCCTTCGGCTCAGGTAATGATCTCGGGGTCCTGGGATCGAGTCCCGCATCGGGCTCTCTGCTCAGCAGGGAGCCTGCTTCCCTCTCTCTCTCTGCCTGCCTCTCTGCCTACTTGTGATCTGTGTCTGTCAAATAAATAAATAAAAATCTTAAAAAAAAAAAATATTCAGGGATCATAGATCCCAACATATTACTAATAGCCAGTTTCAATTTTCTTCCCTGATTCATCTTTTTACCAATGCTAGTATCTTGTAGAAAGGTGTTTATGTCTATATTATTTAAGAAGAATCAAATAATATTTTTAAGTAATTTCTGGTAATTTCTTTTTTTAAGATTTTATTTATTTATTTGACAGACAGATATCACAAGTAGGCAGAGAGGCAGGCAGAAAAGAGAGGGGGAAGCAGGCTCCCTGTTGAGCAGAACCTGATTCGGGACTCCATCTCAGGACCCTGAGATCATGACCTGAGCTGAAGGCAGAGGCCCAAACCACTGAGCCACATAGGCGTCCCTCTTTCCTTAGTAATTTCTAACAGAAAACTTGTTTGCCTTTCTCCCCAGTGCACATCCTGCTCTCTTCTGCTACTGAACAGACTACAGGGTGGTCTAATACACATGCGTGCAGGTCAGGCTGACCCAGCTTTTAGCTTTGGCTTTGTCACCAGCTAGTGTGTGGGTCTGGTATATGCTAGGTGCCCAACAAATGTTAAATGTAAGTTTCTTTTCTTTTTTTTTTTTTTAAGTTAATGGTCTTTTTTTATTGGAAAAAAAAAAAAAGACTAGCATTTACAACTTGGAATGGATGTAAATTGTAATTCCTTGATCAGCAATGTTGATGCCTGTGCTGAAGTCCACAGCCCCAGCCTACTCTGCTGGCTCCAAGTCATGGTTCAGGAGGTTTTACAAACAGAGAGTCCAAAGATGCTCCTTTGGTAAAGGTTTTTTTTTTTTTTTTTTTTTTTTAATTTGTGTGAATGGTGCCAGCCTGACACCCATGTCACCCTAGGACAACACGGACAATGCTAAACCAACATGTGTGGCATGCCACCCAGATGAGTGTCATGGTCACCAAGGGTGGGGGCACCCAGAAGTACGAGAGGGCCATCCTGCTAAGTGGGGCTACGTCTAGACAGCTTATCCTTCACCCATTTCTCTGCACAGCATCCTGAGGTAAACCAATTTAAAATATTTGTTTTCAGTAAACCAGCTATGACAATTTATACTAACAAATTGAACTAGAACCCCTTTGAAGAAGTTTTAAATTTTTTTCATTTTTCGTTTTTAATACAAATGCCTGACTGTGCTCAATTGTCAAGCTGCATGCATGAAAAACTGGCCAGCCCAGTGTATTAATCATGAGCAAATGGAACTGCGAGGAGTCCACGAGGTGCTTCCTTATCATTAAGGTAGGACAAGTATTTATGTCGTAAAACTGATGTGTAGCTTGATCTTTAGGGGACAGGACCACCAACTAATACATGCAGATTTTGTGTGTGTGGACAGAAGGTACTTTTGACATTCAGTTTTGCTATATAGAAACAGAATGAAGAAATGAACCTTTTTTTTTTTCTTTTTTTGCAAGAGGTAAGTAAAAGATTCAATTTGATTCTTCTAGAAGTGGGGGAAAGGAGTTGAAAGTAGGCCTTCATTTTGCAGTCATCATCTGTACGAATTCTTCATAGTTGACTTGCCCATCTCCATCAATATCTGCTTCTCTGATCATTTCATCTACCTCTTCATCTGTTAGTTTCTCCCCTAAGTTGGTCATGACATGAGGAAGCTCTGCCGCACTGATGTAACCGTTGCCATCCTTGTCAAAGACTCGGAATGCCTCGCGAATTTCTTCTTCGCTATCTGTATCTTTCATTGTTCTAGCCATCATAGTCAAGAATTCCGGGAAGTCAATGGTGCCATTACCGTCAGCGTCCACCTCGTTGATCATATCCTGCAATTCGGCTTCTGTTGGGTTCTGACCCAGTGACCTCATGACAGTTCCAAGTTCCTTTGTTGTGATGGTGCCGTCACCATCTTTGTCAAATAGGGAGAAAGCTTCCTTGAACTCAGCGATCTGTTCTTCGGTCAGCTGATCAGCCACGGTGCCAGCGAAGGGAAGAAGAGCAGAGGGAGCGAGGGCGGCTGCACCAGCGCAGGGGCTGTGACGGCGGGCGCCTCCGCTGCTGTGGCTGCTGCTGCTAAGGTGCGATGTGGATGTGCGCTCAGCGCTGTGCCACTGCCGCCGCCCCACTGCGAGTAACGAGTAACGGCGCCGCGCCCACGAGGCTCCCAACACCACTGCCCTAAATTAAGTTTCTTAAATTCTCTTGACATCGGTTTATTTCTCTGACAACTAAGACTGCTTTCGCTTGTAGCAGTTACACTTGCTTGGCTAACCCTGCAGTCATTTCAACATTCCTTTTCTGTCTACATTTCAGGATACTGTAGAGCCTGAAAAATGAAATAGGACTGTGCTCGGCCTCCCTTGCGGCTAGGCCTGGATCATGTAACCCAGAGGTCAGTCTGCTGGAGGGTTTCTGAGAAGCATTATTTTCCTAGATAAAGGGCCAGAGACATGGAAAGAAAACCCGTTCTTTTCTTCTGCTTCCTGCCTTGAAAGCAGTTGTGGGGGGAAAAGGATGCCTAGAATTGTGACAACCACCCCTCTTCCATGTGTAAAAAATCATGAGGATGAAAAGCCAACAGTCTGAGGGTCGTGGAGGCTAGAGACCAGAAGAGGCTAGCTAGCTAGGTAGACCGCTTACCATTCTGCTGAGCCATTGTGCCAAGCTTTGAACTATTTATTCATGGATTTCTTATTAAATAATCACGTATCTTTATCTCTTAAACAAAGTCAGGTTTTTTTCTTCCTTGCAGCCCATATCACATCTAGAAGCATCTTAATCACTACAAAGTGATGATCTCTAAAGTTACTTCATTCTTGGTTCTTTTTCCTCCTGTACTCACTGAATTAAATGTTTTCTCAGTATTGTCTAATTATAGATGAGTTTCATTTCCTTTCCTGTGCTGTATAGTAGAAGCGCTAATGAGCACTGAAATAACAATAAAGTAATTAATAGGAGGAAAAACAGTAGGAAATTAAGATTCATAATAACTCACACTTACATATTTAGGAAATAATCATGAGGAAAATACAGGAGGAATCTGGGGTGCCTTGGAGAGGTGATCTCCACTTCTCCTGCCTATTCCCAAAGGAGTCAGGATGCTCTGTGAGCAGGAATATAACAAGAATTTTAGCAAGTTACTTGCTCCATCCTATGAAAGAATTTTAACCTCCACAACTCCCCTCCCCGAATAATCCAAGGAGGAGGGTGGATTCCCTGTATAGGATGGAAGATCCAGTGAAGAAAGTCACATCAGGACAATGGGGGGAAATCTGATTTTGTATTTGCATTGTATCTTCAATTCTGGTATCTGATGGCCCTTTACAAAGTCCAAGAAGATGGAATTGAAAAGCAACTGTTGAAGCACCTATGCAAAGCCATTCTTGAGCTGCTCACATGGGGTATGGGTTAGCTTCCTCTGGGAGGCAGAGTGCCCACTAGCATCAAGAGGGATGGTGTAGGTTTGCTTGAGAACAGCATCTGTGAAGGTTTTGCTCTATTTGAGTTGCTGTGAATAACGGGGCTTTCCATAAACATACATTGTAACCATGTAGACTAGGTTGACTAAAAGGAGTCTGCTCTGGGTGTTCTTCCTGTAACCCACCTGACCTGATGCTGAGACTCAGCGTGTGCCTTCTGGTGAGAGTGGTCAAAGCCTTTTAGGCCTCACCAAAAAATACGGTTTTGACTAGATGGTTCTCAGATCTGAAAAAAAAAAATTTTTTTATGTGGATGAAATCGTCAAAATCAACGATAAAACAAAAATACTTTGAAAGAATATTTCTCCATCATGCTGCCCTTTTATTTATTTATTTTTTTACTGATCTCACAGACACAGAGTTGTAAATTCTCTCCCTTCAGGTACATGCATACATATCAGTTCTCACATTTACCTAAGTTCACAGTCAAAGAAGAAATGTGGTAGTTTGTGAGGTTGGTGCAAGTATAAAAACTCTGGCCCAGAGAGGGAGACCAGTCATAGGAGAGGTGATGAATGACTGATCTTGAGCTACTTTTGCCACCTTTAGGGCCTGAGTATCTAATCTGTAAAGGGGAGCAAGTGTCCTAAAATTACCTTTAGAATAGTTTCCCTTAGGTCTAATGTGCCATAGTTGTACTGAGCCTTCTGAATGAGGGTAAGGCTGGTCATGACTTTTTTTCTAAAATGTTCTTCTTAAACTCTGAAAATGATTTCAAAGGAACAAATCCCTTGTAATTTCAAAAGGATTTTGAGTAATTACTTTTTCACCACAGTGAAAGCACAATAGTGTTTTCTGTAGGCAACTTATATCTTGAACAAGATTTTACTCTGTTCCTTTGGTATTTGGTTTCTCTTTTGAAATAGTGAAGCCTCCTGCCACTGCCTACAATATGATATCTATTTTTAGGATACTACTGAAGCCAAGCCTTTCTTTTTTGAAAATAGTTTTAAATACATGTTCAAATGTGCATAATATAATGAAACCTAGGGATTTATTTAAAATATAAACATGTTGCAAAACTATTTTTAGAGAGGACAGGAGGAGACATTGGGAGGTGATGGATGTGTTTATGGCATAGATCGTGGTGATGGTTTCATAGGTATTTACTTATCCCTCACCTCATCGAGTTGTACATATTAAATATGTACATGTTGGGCGCCTGGGTGGCTCAGTGGGTTAAGCCACTGCCTTCGGCTCAGGTCATGATCTCAGGGTCCTGAGATCGAGTCCCACGTCGGGCTCTTTGCTCAGCGGGAGCCTGCTTCCTTCTCTCTCTCTCTGCCTGCCTCTCTGTCTATTTGTGATCTCGCTCTGTCAAATAAATAAATAAAATCTTAAAAAAAAAAATAAATATGTACATGTTAAACCTATATAGCTTTTTATATGTCAATCCTACCTCAACAAAGTTGTTTAAAAATTATTTTTAGGTTTTTTTTAAGTAAATTTCTGTTAACTGGTAGCAAGTATTTGGATTACATGATAACTGCTTACAGAGTCTGTGTTAGCATTCATAATAGAAGCTGTGAACTCTTACAGGAAATCTTAAAAACTCAAGAATATAACTAATGATCATCTTTTAAAAACAAGTTTTAACAGTATGTTAAGTTACTCTTAAGAACAGGAGAGAAACCCAATTCATGGTAATGACAATGATGATGAAAGTTGCTATCATTAATTGAGTGCCTACTGTTTGCCAGTTGATTATTGTATCCAGCATCCTTTCTAGTTTTTATAAGGATATGAAGAGAGTATTATTAATCCCATTGTACAAATAAAGAAACTGAGGTTCAGAAATGCTGGGGAGTAGCACTGGCCCTTGAACTCGGGTCTGCCATACTCCTTCCATTATGCCAGGTTGAAAGGCATTTCTGTCGATTGCTTTTGCAAAAAAATATTATATACAGTGAGGAAGCCTGTTAGGCCCAAACCATGGTATGTAAAGCTATAAGACAAGCAGTCCGAATGGAAGCCCTACTTTAGTAGAAAAGAAACCGTTAGATGTGGGTAGGGACATGAGAAATGTCAACCAATACACACAATGCTGTTTTGTACAAGACACTGTTCTAAGCACTTTATGATTATTAGTACATTTAAAACTCATAAAGCCTTATGGGTTAGGTGTTATTATTATTACCCTGGTTTTCCAGATGAAGATACGGGCATAGAGAGGTTAAGTAACTCATTCTAGGTTGTAAATAGTAGAGCTAGGATTTGATCCCAGGCAATCTGGTTCTAGAGTTCATGTTCTTAAACCCCCCCACTCTGCTACCTTTATCTTGTGTTTTATTCCTTTTATAAGAAACAATCTAATAACAGATCCTGTTGAGCCTCCTATAAACCAGGGTAAGAAGGCATCTGAGGATCCCTTAGATGTGTTATTATTTTTTACTTGGAGTAGAAGGAGGGACTATTGTCTCTTCTATGGTTGGAAGATTTCTGTGTAGCTGTCCAACGCACAAGCAATACCATTTGCCTCTTAAGGGTGGACTGGGTAGAATCACCAAGATAAAAACCTTCCTGACTCTATCCAGTCTTCTCCACACTCTCTTTCATGGCCTTAAAACAGGAAATAATCAGGACCCCAGTGAGTTTTTTAGTGGTTGCTGTTAGGTAAACATAAATATAAAATATTATTTCTGCCCTTTGGAAGTTCACTGGGCAGTCAGAGTGGGAGGAACCAATTATACATAATTAAGGACAACATGATAGGGAACCACTGTGGCCCACAGTTGTCCAGGACAGCTTCACTGGAGATGTAGGAGTACTCTGAGCCTTGAAGAATGGTTACAGTTTGGCCAGTCAGCAGGGAAAGGAAGGATGTCAGAAGTAGAATGAAAGGAAGGGGGTAAAATAAAAAAAAAAAAGAAAAGGAAAGGAAAAGGAAGAGGGAAGCAAGGCACTGTGGCTGCTGAAGGGGAACCATCTTTCCCACTCCCACTGCATCTCTTTGTGGTGTGTGTCCTGCTGTTGCTGACTGACTTTCATTTACCCTCTTGGGAGTCTCAGACCTTCCTTAGGCTCAAGAAGCTGGATGGCTAACATATACCCATGCGTAAAATGGACGACTTGGGTCCAATGAGATGTTCATCTTCCAGTGAGTTCTCTATGAAGAAATGAAAATTCTGTATTTGAAGAAAGGCAGGGGATTAGCTACAATAGCTGGGCATTAGCACAATGACTGGATGGATTGAAACCTTACGCTATTAAAGACCCAGTAATTACATAGTACGATAATGTAAAATTGGACAAGGGCTACAGTTTACTCTGCACTCAAGAGCTCCCGACACCCACATTATTCCTACACAGAAGTACACAAAGACCAGTACATTTTACAGATGAGTTTTCTCATCTGTAAAATGGGGATAATGGGGATAATGGGGATAAATGGGTATGGTGTCTGTATCTGATTCATTGGGTTGTTATGAAGATTAAGTGAGTTAATATACATAAAGTGCTCAGCATGTCCCTGTTGGTTTATATTATACATGGAGATATGTTCTTAGGAAGACATGCTATCTAGCTACAGAAATTATACAGGCCACATGTCAAAAATGTATGTTGAGAGAGGTGAATTTCAGAAATGGGGCCCAGAGGGACAGGTTCTTTTCTAGGGCCTAACAGGGGATATTTAGGAGAAGCTATGCTAAATCTCCATTTCTTTCAGACTGTGAAGTGAGTAACTTTCTTTAAGAAATGTCATGTGAATTCAGTCTGATTTATTTGAGCGCACTGGAATATAAAAGAAATAGAATTTGTTTTATTTTATACACATTTTTAACAGCCTGGTAGTTGTTTAACAAAACTTTATTTTATTTAACATGAAGCAAAAATCAATGAAAAGCTACAAAGACAATCCCAATATGATGACTCAGTAGCTCTCATTCTTTTTTGAAAATAATCTGCATTTTGGGGAGGGAGAGAAAATAAGATCAGAAGGATTACAAAGGAGGTTTCGATTAGATCTGTAACATCTAATTTTTTTTTAAAGATTTTATTTATCTATTTGACAGAGATCACAAGTAGGCAGAGAGGCAGGCAGAGAGAGAGGAGGAAGCAGGCTCCCTGCTGAGCAGAGATCCTGATACAGGTCTCGATCCCAGGACCCCAGGACCCCAAGACCATGACCTGAGCCGAAGGCAGAGGCTTAACCCAGTGAGCCACCCAGGTGCCCCTGTAGCATCTTATTTCTTAAAACAAAGGAGTTGAAGCAAAAAGGCATAATGTTAACATTTGTTTTATCTGGGCACTATTAGATTATCTCTCTACCATGTTTGAAGACTTTCCTCTTTTATCTATAAAGAAGTAAACCCCAGCTCATCTTCTCTTGCCCTATAATTGACTTTGTGCCATATTCCCTCCCCCACTCCCACTTTGGTTCCCCAAATTTCTCTATCCCTATTAGAAACAGTAGAGTGTTTTGCATCTTCTCTTTGGGGATTTCCACTTCAGCCTGACCAGTTTCGGTAAATACTAACCCCATTTTTCCTTTGACCTCAGCTAGCCCACTTCGTAGCAACTTTTTGCAAGGCTTCATTTTGAGGGTAAGATGTCTGCACCCACTCCCCAGTGACGCAGCAGACATAAGAAACCAACTAAAAATGAAACTTCAAAGGCAGCCTTGATCAGTATGAGCATCAACACCATGGACAGCTGTGGGTAGATTGTGGGGGAAGGAAGGCAGTCAAGGGGTGAGATGAGGGATGTGTCACCCAACGGCCAGAGGGCTGGGGGGTCGGCAGTGGCAGGGAGGGGCTTTGGCAGCCAGTTCCAGGCCTACTTGTGTTGCCTTGGTGATGGAAGGCAAGCAAGGAGACAACTTGCTGATTGGATAAGAGCTGGTGGGATGACTTGTTAGCCCTGCTGGCCCTCTCTCTGATGCTAACTTGAGTCAACATGCAACTTGAGCTTGTGGGTTTGTGAAGAGGAAAGAGGTCCCTTGAGTTGCGTGGACTCTAGGACCAGCTCTCTACACCGACAAATCTCAAACTAGCATTGAGCCCAGTGCATAGTAGGTTCTCCCACATGCTTGTTGACTGAGTGACCACTGTAACCTAATTATGAATATTAAAGGCAGTAGTAGCCTTTCAGTGCATATAGACTTTTTGGTGTCCCTGTTTCCTCCTTGTTGTACAGAGTGACCAGGGGCTGTGCTCCCTGGTGAAAGTATTAGGGTGTGTGAAAGCATGCCTTAAGGGGTGTCTGGGTGGCTCAGTTGTTAAGCGTCTGGGATCGAGCCCTGCATTGGGCTCCTTGCTTAGTGGGATGCCTGCTTCTCCCTCTCCCACTCCTCCTGCTTGTGTTCCCTCTCTCACTGTCTCTCTCTGTCAAGTAAATAAATAGAATCTTTAAAAAAAAATTAATTAAAAAAAGAAAAGAAAGAAAGCATGCTTTAAAGCTTGTCCTGTCACATTCACCAGGTCAGATTTCCTTTGAATTCTCATGGTGAATCCTTTTTCAAATATAAGGGCGTGAAAGAGATAGCTCATGTCTTCTGCAGGCTCTTGTATGCCCTGCCAGGACCTTGTGGCCTCTCAATAAATCAATAAATCTTCCAACTAAGTTGGCAGATACAAAAACAGTTGTGATTTCCAGGGAGAGAAATAACTGCTGAAATGTTATCTTTGACTTTGTATTGTCTTTTATCTCCTGCTTTAGATAACAGGTTTCCCTGTTTTGCATTTTACAGTCAAATAAACTAATTAAAGATTCCCCTTTGACTATTTTGCTATCTCAGTGCACTCACTTTGTGTTGCTTCCTTCAAATTGTTTGCTTCCAATACTTTAATGGTGAATTCCAAATGACATCTTAAACTTGCTTGAGAAAGAAAGGTTGAAAGGATATTTTGAAAATGTATACATTGCTCCTCATCGATTTACTCTTTCCTTCAACAAAAATGTCAGGATCCGCTCCCTAACTGTGTCATCCTGGATTAGTTGCTTACCCAGCCGCTCTCTGCCTCACTTTCCTCCTGTGCAAAAGAGAGCCAGTAATAGTACCTATCTCATAGGTTGCCATAGATATTAAATGCTTAACATAAAAAACTTGTGCTCAAGAATATGACTGTCTAGTTGAAGACACATTGACTATAAATGATGTGAAATAACACACATAAAGTTGAGTTGCCAAGTGAACGTATGGATGATAAATGTTCTGGAGCCATCTAGCTCAGAAGTGGTTTTCTCCATTTTGTCCTGTCCCTGATCTACTCCCAGGCCAGGCAGAGCCTCCTGCAGAGGCCCCACCAGCTGAACTCCCAGCTCATCCAAAGAGCCCTTCTGTTCCAGTTCTGCCTATTAGATCTGTCAGAGCAGGCAGCACTCTTGGCCAAGCCAAGGGTGGTGTCGCCCTTCTCTCAACCAGCATTGGTTTCTCCTTCTCTAAGAAAACACCCTCATTCTCCCACTCTGACATAGCCTTGCCTGGTGAGAAAGTCTCTGCCTGGGCTGCCAAAACAAAATTCTTGCTTGTTCTTTACTAAGAACTTGTAACCAGCTCTAGCCATTAATAGATGACAGCCTGAGAACATCAATTTGAAAAGATGGTGCTGGGCAAAGGGGGTGTTATTTGTCCACTTGTGGCAGAGGACAGTGAACTTTTTTTTTTTTTAAGATTTTATTTATTTATTTGACAGACAGAGATCACAGGTAGGCAGAGAGGCAGCCAGGGAGAGAGGAAGGGAAGCAGGCTCCCCGCTGAGCAGAGAGCCAGATGCGGGGCTCGATCCCAGGACCCTGGGATCATGACCTGAGCCGAAAGCAGAGGCTTTAACCCACTGAGCCACCCAGGTGCCCCAGGACAGTGAACTTTTGACATTAGGACATAAGTCCCTCCATAGTCTAAATTTGTTTAAATTTATTTTTGTCTTTTCTATTGCTTTTTGTCTTTGAGGTTGCCAATTTCACATATTCCTACAGTTGGCCCGTTAAGCTCAAACTACATCAAAGTTAAGCACCTTTCTTAGCTAGTCATTTTATTCCCTATGATATTGCTAAGGTTATTCTCACTAATCTCTAATGCTCACCTCAGGGTACTCTGTACCCATATTTTTATTGCTTGCTGTAATGTAGTTTCTGCCACCTCTTTAAGGTCACAAAGTGAACTACCCTTGTTTAGGATCTTTGAAATGACAGATGTTAGGTGAATTTCTTATCACTTTGAAGCAATGGAAGGGTAGAGTAAGTGACTCTTTAGGTACAATCTAAAACTTAAATGGTTTGTGGCACTCGTCTTTCCATCAGAATCAGCAAGAATACATGGTGTTTCCCATGGAGCCTCTGCAGTAGGCAAAGGCATAGATCTGTCACTCAACCACACAACGGCTATGAGAAAAACATCACTCTTCCTACTTATTAATTTAAATAGGCAGAATAAGCTAATTCCTGCCCCAAATGTAGTCATCCAGAATGGAGATGTGTGCACATTCCAGACTCCCAGGAACTGGAAGGAGACCATCCTGGGAGGGTAGGGCGGTATCTCTTCATTGATGTCTCTGCATCCCCAAATATGGGTAAGTTCTGGTCAAGAAAAACATGGAGGGTAAAACCATCTTAAAAAGGAAATTAGCTGAGACTTACAGGAGACTTACAGGCTCCTACACCCAGCTGCCGGGGAGGGAGTGAGGTGGTAGCTACCAACACCTGAGTACTTCTTGCTTCCCTTCAGATTCTCCATGGGAGGTCTGGACCTAGGGGACCCAATTTCCACATATTTTAACAGGGTGTGTCAGTTCAAAGGCTTAGAGCAGAGCTTCAGTGCTGGGGAAATTGAGCTCATTAACATATTCCACTGCACACACTGGAAAGCTCGCAAAATGATTTGCATGCCTAATGACTGTGCTTAAGTCCTATTGCCGTCTAGATGCTTCCTCTGATGTCCAGCTTTTCCTGGTCTCTCGAACAGGAAAGTCTGTTCCTCTCTATTTCTGATCCTCTCTAGTATCTGATCTGAATCATGTACCGCTATCTAGTTATCTGCAGCTCTAGCTGTGGAAGCGCTCACAGTCTGTTGGGTTTAGCTATGGTGCCTAGGTGCTGGTGTACAAATCTGTGCTTCCCAACCAGATTATATATTCATTGAGTGCAGGCAAGATCCCTACATGTCTTTGTATTCTTGAAGCACCAAGCACAGTGCCTAGGGGAGCAAAAGCAGGGTTAGGGCATTAGTCCTTGTCTTTTAGATAAGACAGTTTGAATGAAAGCAAAAGGAAGAGTAGAGAAGACTCTAAACAACAGTTCTTTTCAGGGGGAACAGTCTTCCCAGTGGTACCTTGCCTGAAAGGCATCCCTTCCAAAGCCATGGTGCTGGGAAAATGGCCTTTCAATATGCCACAAGATGAGAACAGATGAAAGGGTGCTTCCCAAGGGTCAGGGCATACTGAAGACAGGACAGAGAGCCTTATATGAGCATTGGTTAGACCAGAAGGGTATATGGTCAGTCAAAGTTCATTGGTCAGTGTGCCCACAAACCTCAAGGGGATGCTTAGTGCTCCCGAGTATCCATTTCTAATTGGCACACTCTTTATTCTCTTAGATGTCTATTTTATACCTTCTCTCTCCTAAACCATCAATACCTCCTTCCCCTTTCTTACTCCCAGGTAATGACTTTGCTTCTTATTTCTTACTGAGAAAATAGAAGCATTCAGAAGAGAACTTCTACAAGCCTCCTCCAAGGGAACTACTGTGTCTGTCTTCCTTGTGTTCCCTCTCTGAACCCAGAATGAACTGATTCTGTTCTTATTTAAGGCCACCCCTCTTGGCTACACAATTGGCTTTTTTCCTCTTTCCTACATCATTTTTTTTTCCTTCTCTACTCTCTACTGGATCATTCACATGAGCTTACAAATCAGAATAAAACAATGCCTTCCTTGACCCCACATCCCCTCCTCAATTTTCTCCTTCTTATTATAACAGAATATTCGAAAGAATTGTATTTCACCTCGATTCCTTTTGCTTTCCTCCAATTCCCTCTCTTGGACCCATTTAAATCAGGTTTCACCTACACCACCCTACCAAAACAGCTTCCTTCCTGGTCACCAGTGAGCACTACATTACAAAATCCAGTGCTCAGCCCTATCTATGTCAACGCAGTTGATTACTCTCTCTTTCTTTTGAAACACTTTCTTCACTTAGACAATGGGGTCACTCTCTGATGTTGCTGGATCCTCGAACTCTAAATGATGATGGTAAACCCCTGTGCTTAGCCCTTGGGCCCCTTCATGTGCACCGACACTCCCTCATAAGATGATGTCACCCAGGTTCATGACTTTAAATACCACATTTAGACTGATTCCATAACCAACTCTGGTCCTGGCCTTTCCTTCAAGCTCCAGAGCTGAACACTCATTGCCTACTTGTCATCTCCACTTGGATATAGAATAAGCATCTCAATCAACATTTCTAAAACCAAACTTCTGAATCTCACTGCCTTCATATTGTAGTCAAAGCTGCCATCGTTTCTTGCCTAGACAATTAGAATTGCCCGTTAATAATTTTCCCCACTTTCATTTTTACTCCTCTCTAGTGTATTCTCCACATAATAATTAGAGTGTTCTTTTAAAACTAAAGTCAGATCATGTAATTTTTCTGCTCCAACTTTCCAGTGGCTTCCCATTTCTTTCAGAATAAATTCTGAAGTCTTTACCCTGGTCTAAAAGGCTGTCTTAGTCCATTTGGGTAGCTAGAAGAAAGTACCATAAACTAGGCAGCTTGCAAACAACAGAAATTTATTTCTCACTATTCTGGAGGCTGGAAGCCCAAGATCAGAGTGCCTGCATGGTCAGGCTCTGCTGAGGCCCTCCCACTCCTGCATTATAGGCTTCTGGCTTCTCACATGGTAGAAAGGATGAGGGAGTTTGGGGACCTCTTTTATAAGAACACTGATCCCATTCCTGAGGGTTCTTACCCTTGTCACCTACTGAAGTCCCCACCTTCTAATACCATCATGCTGGGAATTAGAATTTCAACATATAAATTTGGGGAGGGACATAAACATTCAGTCCATAACAAATGCCCTAATTTATTTGGCCGATTGCCGCCTCTCTGATCTCATTTCTTATTCTTGCCTTAATCCTAACTGCGCACCAGGCACCCTGGACCTCTTGTAGTCCCTTAAAACTCTCTAAGAAAACCTTTCCTCAGGCCTTTGAATTTGCTGCTCCCTCTGCCAAAGGTGCTCTTCCCCTGATATCCATATGCCTTATTCCCTCCTCCTTTTGTGTCTCTTTTCAGGCACAGCTTCCCTGGCTACCATCCGCTCTATACTAATTAGCCCTCTTGCACTTGCTTATCATTTGACATTTGTATGGAACAATGTCCTGGTAGGAAACAGCTGACACATTCATTGGGGGTAATTTAATGAAAGAACTGTTTTCAAGGATGTGGGCAGAGTTAAGAGAACCAACCAAGGAAGGGTAAGCATCTAGGTTTTAGCCATGGTGGGAAGCAATTTTAAGAACAGCTTGGTGACCCTGAAGGGACAAGAAAAGGAAGCTGATACTAGAACCCCAAAAAGATTGTAGCCATGGTGGGGAGATCTTCCATCAGAAGTGGCCTTTGGTAGAGGAACAAGTGACCACCTTGTAGAGGGAGGGTCAGGAGAATAAATACCTTTTCTTCTTGTTTTGACCTCCCATCTCTTGGTGGTGCTCCACATGGGCCAAGTCCAACCAGAAGCTAGAGGTCAAGCAAAGCAAGCCCATGTGATGCAATAGATAAGAGGTCAGCTTCTTGGTGCTAAGTGGAAAAGAAGCAAAGAGGAGAAGTGGAGTAGCAAAGAGAGACTCTCTAACACATATTACCTATCTGTTTATTTGTTGATGGTGTTTTTCTTTCATTAGATAAGCCCTGTAGAAGCAGGAACTAAAACAGTGCCAGGCACAAAGAAGGTGCTCAATAGACATTTTAAATGTGAATGAATGGAGAGCACATGGCGTGGAGTGAGGTGGGCAGCAAGGTGTGATCTGTGAGGTCAGGACTCTGTGACGATGTCTGAGGGTGGGAGGTTATTGGAGAACTGGGAAATCTGACAGCCCTCTGCAGGGGCAAATGGTCAAAACTGGACACAACAGCCCAAAGTAGGCCCCCCAAACTGAGCTGGCTCTGGGATTCTGTAGGACACACGAATGTGCTGACTCTAAGAAGCTGACAGCTGCAGCAGCAGCAATAGCAGAGACAATTTACTGGCAAAATGAGAAAGTTCTTGCATTATAATCACTGGAAATAAAAAACACAGAGACCCCAAAAGCCCTGTTATAGTCATCAGGAAGATTAGCATAAAAAACAAGAAGCAGATAAACTGGATCCCCTTTGCGGCACATGCTTGGGGCATGCAGCGTTGCCCTCATTTACCTGGGCTTGGTCCTATAGCCTTGGTAGTCAGACCTGGTGCCTTTACCATTTCTACCCTAAGAAATCTCATCATATTCGTGTTTTGTGATTTTTAAAAAGAGTCTGTGGAAGGTTTCAGAGAGAAAACAGAAAAAGTAATTTCTATTGCATGCTACACAGTAAACAACTAGAAATATGGTCATGACAAGTTTGTTTGCTTAGATTTCTTTCTCCTCTATCTCCTCCACTTTTCCCATCAGACAGCTCAGTTTAGTCCCCAGTTTCTTTGGCTGTTCAGTCTACAAAGCAATGCCTCTTTGGAGGACAGTTTAGGCAGTATCTGTTTCCTCTAGAGAAAACATACAAAAATTGTATGTTTGAAAAATACAATAACTAAAATGAACAGTTCATCAAATGGGTGTAATAGCAGATCGGAATTTGCAGGAAAAAGAAGTTGTCAGGGACTGGCAATGATTTGGGAGGACAGGAGAGTTCTTATGTACTTACGGGTCTGACTCCCAACTCAAAGGAGCAAGTAAAATACTTATGTCAAGTACCCACATTGTCTGTCTCCCTTTCTTCCTCCCTCCCTCCCTTCTTTCCTTCCTTCCTTCCTCTCTCCTTCTTACTTTCTTTTTTAAGATTTTATTTATTTATTTGTCAGAGAGAGAGAGCACAAGCAGAGGGAGCTGCAGGCAGAGGGAGAAGCAGGCTCCCCGCTGAGCAGGGAGCCTGATGCAGGACTTGATCCCAGGACCCTGGTTATCATGATCTAAGCCAAAGGTAGACATTAACCAACTGAGCCATCCAGGTGTGCCCGCATCGACTTTCTGAGAAGAGGACCACAAAGAGAATTTTCTCTAATTCATTACATGTACCTAAAGGCCTTATCTTGGAAAAGAGGTCGTTCAAAAACCTATGCATAGGTCATTCATCTTTTTCTTTTCATCTCATTCATTTTGTTCCTTCTTCAATTGCAAGTTAAAAAAGCCCTGCAAGTACTATCAAGTAGATATCCCAAGGCAGGGAGACTCACCTCACCAGTCAGCACTGATGTATGTGCTGAGGCAGGACAGTCCCATCTGAGGCCTCCAGGCTTCCTGTTGCGCAGATGCCGGACGCAGCTCAGGCACCAGCTGTCTTACACTGGAACCAGGGCAAGAGGCACTGCTCTGTAACAGTCTTCAGTCTCTCTTCGATACCAATGTGGAAGCAAAAGATTGCGTCAAAATGCATACTGGAAACAATACAGGTCATCCTGGGAGACAGCATGTGAGTAGGAAGCATCAGTTTAGAAAAGTCTTCTGGAGAATGCGGGTACCCAAGGGCCCGAGACACAGTTCACATGAGGAGCTGTGGTACAAGACTGAGGTGCATTTCACCTGTTGGGGAGACATCTGAAGCCTCCAAGTTACTGAAGAGCTACTTGTGCTCACAGAGCAGAGAGAAGTGTTCTAAGTGTCTGAAGTTAACTCAGCAGTAGTCAGTAAGGGGACAGAAGGAAGGCCAGTCTGGCTGAAGCCCTGGACAGGGGGAGTGTAGCTGAGGCTCCGACGTTGAGGCAGAGAGAGGTGATGAGAAGGTTAGGGAAGCATGATGTTTGGAAAAAACATTGTCATTCTGCCCTTATGTGGCCTTGACAGTGGTGTTTCATCTGACCTGACAGCAATGGTCCAGAGAGGCAGTATTAACACAAATTTGGGGTGAAGTCACACTTTCTCAGAAAATTCCCTTAAAACTCCAGTCATTCTCAAAATTTGTGTTATTTTAGCCCTGCTCAGTGGGGAATCTGCTTCTCCCTGTCCCTCTACCTCTCCCTCCCCCCTCCCCCCTTGTGCTCTCTCTCTCTCCAATGAATAAATGAAACCTTTAAACAAACTTGTGATATTTTAAAAAGACTTTACTGTAGATTTGATTCACTTATTTATTCCCTGTGATATGAATGTACCTTCTTTCAACGAATTCACCATATTCACTTTTCTCTGCAGAGTTAATGTAGATGTGCTCCATTTTCTGTGCTCTGGAGTATGTGACCAACCTTCAAAATCCTTACCACAGGCTTTTCCTTTGAGTCCTTTTGAATCAAAATCACCTAGAATTGAATCAGTGAAGGTGAGGAGGCTAGAGAAGCCATGGCTGGGTGTGTGCTCCCAGGGGAATTTGCAGGGTTGGTTTATGCCAGTTGGTTGACATTCTCAAGCCCTGAGTTCTCTAGATTCAGGGATGGAGGATGGAGAAAGGTTCACATCTGCACTGCCCTTAGATTGCTTTGAGCTCCAGGAGCTAGTATGGTCTAGGGAGCTAGCCTGTGAGGGAAGCAGAAGAATCAGACTGAAGTTGAGTGGACCTCCCTTAAAGAGAGACATGACCCAGGTCTGCATGAGCCAGGCGGTGAAATGACAGAGCTGGGCAAAGCATGGCACAGACTGCAGATTGGTGATTTCCGGAAGCCAAATTCCATTAAGATGCAACACTGCTTTATACTTCCCAAAGTGCTGGACAACCTGATTTGGGCCTGGGAGACAGACTCTCACTGACAAAGTTTCAGCAGACTGCTTTGAACTGTGGGGAGCGTCCAAGGCAGCGAGCAAGGGGCAGCTGGTGGGCACTCGGTAGACTGACTTGACCGTGGGAAGCTTCCAAACTCTGCCCTACACACAACTGCTCAGCCCTGAGCAGCTGCTCAGAAAGGAAAAAAAAATAATTAGACACCACAAGGCTCCCTTATGGCTTAACAGTTTCTTTACCTCCTGGTCTAATACAGCCCCCACTGGTATGTGGTGCTTTGGGCTATAGTTCTTTGAGTTTCTGTCTCATACAAGATGTCTTTGAAGCTAGACTCAGCATAAGCCAGGCTGGGATAATAGAGGGCAGGCTGTAGCTTGATCTTCATTCATATTTACAAAGGTTGCTTAAAAAAGAAAGCGAATCGTGGCATCCCAATACCCAGGTGATATGAGTGCTATTACAAATTGCCTCCCCCGGGCCTGGTAGTTCTGGGTGGTCCTCTGTCCTCTGTCCTTGCTTCACCTTCCCAATTCTGTTAGGCTGTCTGCCTCCCACTCTCTCTTCCCTTCCTCCTTCCTTCCTTTCTTTTTTTCCTTTTTCTTATTTACATATTTTACAGAGGGCCTGACCCTGTCCCTACCCTGGGTTTGATTAACTTAGGCAAACCCTTCATCGTACTCAGCTGCTGATTTCAGATGCAGACCAGGGAGATACAAAACTGTCAAGAGGGGAAAATGGATGAGCCGCAGATAAATGGGGAGAAGCGCAATTTGCTCAGGCGCGGCCTGCCACTTGCCTGGCTTATAATGAGAGGCGTAAGAAATGTGTTTTTCCTCCTCGTTTTGGACTCTGTTTTCCTCTTTCACAAAAACATCTGAATCCTGTCTTTGGTGTGATCTTGTGCGATTTTGCTGACAGTTCCACAATAGCCACCAACTTAGGGACTGCCGAGAGAAGGCAGCTATCTCTGCCAGAGAAAATGCATTCCTGAACCTGACATCTGGGTCTTGCAGCTGGAGGGAAGGAGGAGACAAAAAAGAAATAGTCCTGAGTGTCATCAAAGGCAGTTGATGGTGCCAAGTGAGTATGGAAATTACATACAGTACAGATGCCATTTTCAACATCAGACAAATAATGTGGCTATTTAGGAAAAACAAAGATGTGCTTAGAAATTGATCATCCATGTACGTGCAATGAAAGTGATTGTAGCTTCCAGAGCGATAGGAATGGGCTGAGTGCTCATTTCCAAATGACTCAAATTTTTTGTCTGACTGCATTCTGAAAGGGTAAGGCTGAAGTAGTCAGAATTTCCCTCCTTTTTTGAAAAGGAGGAAAAAGTAACTTTACAAACACCCCCACATGGATATTTAAGTTTTGAAGATTTATGCCTGCTTTCCTTGGAGGCAGCATTCTAGATTGCTTTGTGTGACAGACAAGGGAATATGAAAGCAAGAAAGTACAGCCTGTTATCTACAGGCTCTGATCAATCACAAAGAATTAGTTCATTGTGCCAGATTTGAGGGAGGATGAGGAGGGTGAAAGAGGAAATTGGAAATGTTAATGAGCACGAAAGCACCTTGCTCCTCTCCTTTCTTTCCTCATTTGAGTTAGATGTGTTCAAGATTAGAGGCTCCCAGATGCTGAAAGCCACCAATATTCAGGTTAGAGGCACAGTACAGAGTCACTTTTCGTGTATGCAGAGTGAGGACTAGAGGAAGGAAGTATGGGGCAAATACCAGCTCCAGGCCCAGGAGCAAACATTTCAGAAAAGGGCTTTATCATCTCTTCAAAATTATGGTTATTTGTAAAACACACCTCTTCAGAGAAGGGGTCTTTTCTTTGTAAAAGTGCTTTGCCAAGGAAGGCAGGAGATGGGGTGTAGTCTAAGAGAGGACTTGAAACTGGGGATCTCGTGTTCGAACAACAAACAGGTTTAAGTTAAATGGTTCTGGTTTTCAATTGCTCCTTTAAAAATCATATTTTTGTTGATGTTTAAGGTGAAGTCACAGGTTGGCCATCAAATGGCACTCTAGAACTTCTGGGTATTGAGTTCTGAGCATGTTCAGTGGTATCTCTAGACTTCAGAGCAGAGCTTTGAGGTGGAGATTGGCTAGAATAGGGGCTAGAATAGTGGCTGGGGGACTTGGCTTAAAGCTGCATTTGAATAGCAAGCTCACCATTGTCACTTAGAATTTCTGGTAGTGGCTTGGAGAACTACTTTTTTTTTTTTTTTTAAGATCTTTAAAATTTATTTGACAGAGATCACAAGTAGGCAAAGAGGCAGGCAGGGAGAGAGGAGGAAGCAGGCTCCCTGCTGAGCAGAGAGCCCGAGAGCCCGACCTGGGGCTCAATCCTAAGACCCTGGGATCATGACCTGAGCCGAAGGCAGAGGCTTAACCCACTGAGCCACCCAGGCGCCCCTGGCTTGGAGAACTTTTGAAGCTACAGACCCTAAGCCACCCCCTTGGCTGATCTTGTCCACTGATCTTGTCCTGAACTTCTATTTCTCAAAGTAGGTACAACCAGAATTTTGGAATGATCCTTTTTTCTTTGTGGGGGACTGTCCCATGCTGCAAAACTTTCAGTGTCCCAGCCCTGCTCACTAAATGCCAAGGAATGGGGATTGAGGGAGGGCAGCCGCTGTGACAACCAAACCCCAAATCATTCCCACATTTCCAAATACCCTCATTGAAAACCACTAGATTTATTTCAATCCTCAGGCAGATACTTTTTTTTTTTTTTTAGAGGAGAATGTGGGTGAAAAATGAATAAACCTATGTATCAGCAAGACAGAGTCACAGAGTGTTATCTCTGACAGTCATTCTACATTTCCCCCCCAACTCCATACCATTTATTTGCACAATTCATACTCTTCAGTAACAGTTCTCATTAAAAGGAAATGTTTTCCATATACGAGATGAGAATAATAATCCACGTTTTACCTACTTCCCTTAGGGTTGTAAGGACAAACCTATAAGTAGAAAACTGCTTTGAGGAGTTTCAAGCATAATAAATAAGATGGTGTGACCAATATGGAAGAAGGATGGAGTTTTCTCAAAAAATGAACCATACAACTACTGTATGAACCAGCAATCGTACTTCTAGGTATTTATCCAAACAAATTGGAAGGAGGGTCTTGAGGTGATATTTGCATACCCATGTTCGTAGCAGCATTATTCACAATAACCAACAGGTGGAAGTAATCCAAATGTCCATTGACAGATGAACGGATAAACAAAATGTGGACAAAATACTTTGCAGAGTATTATTCAGCCTTGGGCACCTGGGTGGCTCAGTGGGGTAAGCGAGTGTCTTTGGCTCAGGTCGTGATCCTGGAATCCCAGGATCGAGTCTGGCAGGCTGCCTTCTCAGTAGGGAGTCTCCTTCTCCCTCCGTTCCTCACCCCTCTCATGCTCTCTCTCTCTCTCTGTCTCTCTCAAATAAATAAAAATTTTGAAATAAGAATATAGTCAGCTTCTAAAAGGAAGGAAATCCTATCATATGTTAAAATATGGATGAAGCTTGAAGACATTATGCCAGGTGAAATAAATGAGCATTGCCTCTAGGCCTGATGCTGCTAAATTCTAAGCCCACTCTCTGTCACTTGTCTCAGATCGACAGCCCTGGGTAGGAGCATTCAGTGGACTGAGGTGAGTTCAAGGGCATGGCTAACAGGGTCAAGATAGTGAGCACATGATGTTTTCAGCTTTGTGGTAGGAAGCAGGCCGTACTTGCCACCAAGTCACACAGTGGGGAATTTCCCTAGGAGAGGAAGGGGACTCAGACATTGAACAAATGACAGAAGTCCATTATGTAGTTTCCATTCCCAATCCGACCCAGTGTAAGAATACAGAGGCAAAAATCTTTTCTAGGCGATTCTAAGTCACCTTCTCCACCTCTCCGCCTCCACCTCTCCACCTCTACTCCTATCATTTCATATCTTGCTGTTTTAGAAACAATGATTTTGACAATAATTATATTCTGTTTTCTCATGTCCTAGTGACAATGAAACCATCAGTAGGGCCACGGCTAGCAGTGAGAAAAACTGTCTAAATTCCAGCTGCACCTACAGGCCTCACCCTGGGATGGACTTGAACAAGGATGCTCCCAGAGCCAAGAATCTGAGACCAATTCTAGCTATCTTAATTAATTTATTGGGAGTATATCAGGACTTCTAGATCAAAAAAGAGGCCAGAAGTGTGGATTTGGGAGTGGGGAGCAAATACAGCAGTTGAGAGGCTGGTGTTTCAGCAGGAATGGTCAGGCCAATATTACCTCTGAGGCTGCTGGGTTCTGACTTGGAAGTACACTGCCATTGGAAGATTCTAACCACCTCCTCTTAGTCAAGATTTAAAAGTCATGAGGCTGCCCAGGCCACTTGCCTGTACCTTGATTCCTGAGGATGGCAAGAAGGAAGATGTGGCCTCAGTCTATCCCTTTTCCTAAGTTTATTTACAAAAGAAATTTCCACTGAATAGGAAGGGAAGCCAGATGCTATATAGTAAAAAATAAAACAAAACAAAAAACGAAATCACATAAGACACACACACACACACACACACACACACACACACACACACACAGGTCCATGACTACTTTTCTAGCAAGCAAAACACTGAGTAGTCTCCCTTATATTTTGTATTGGCCATTTTGATCCTACATTGCCCTATTTCAGGATCTATCTCTAAAATTTGATCTGTCTCTGTCTCTTGTACTGATTCCTGTTCTTCCTCTTTTTTTTTTAAATTAAGAGTTTTTATTTATTTATTTGACAGAGATCACAAATAGGCAGAGAGGCAGGCAGAGAGAGAGGGGAAGAAGACTCCTTGCTGAGCAGAGAGCCTGATGTGGGGCTCGATCCCAGGATCCCGGGGATCATGACCTGAACCGAAGGCAGAGGCTTTAACTCACTGAGCAACCCAGGCGCCCCTCCTGTTCTTCCTCTTATCTCCTGTGGTGTCATCAATGCTGTTCACCAAATATTTCCGTTTCTGTTCCTTTCTGGTACATGATTGGATTATACTTTCTCAATCACCTTGAGGTGGAATGTGGACATAATTCTATTTTGGCCAATACAAAGGGAATGGAAGTGACTTCGTGCAGGAACTTTAAGAGTCTGTGTTTGGGGATGCCTGGGTGGCTCAGTCCATTAAGCATCCACCTTTAGCTCAGGTAATGATCACCAGGTGATGGGATTGAGACCTCATCAGGCTCTGTGCCCAGCGGGGAGTCTGCTTCCCCCTTGCCCTCTGCCCACCCCACTGCTCATGTTCTATCTTGCTCTTTCTGTCAAACAAATAAAATCTTAAAAAAAAAAAGAAATCTGTGCCTGATTTGCCCACACTCACCTCTCGCTTATGTGGTTGGTGACATTGAAGCAGATGTCCAGATGGAGCCTCTATTAGCCTGGGTCCCTGAGGGATTATGGTGGGCAAAGCGACCAGCTAACTCAGTGTACATGAATCAGGGCAAGAAATAAATCCGGGGCACCTGGGTGGCTCAGTGGGTAAAAGCCTCTGCCTTCGGCTCAGGTCATGATCCCGGGATCCTGGGATCAAGCCCCGCATCCAGCTCTCTGCTCAGCAGGGAGCCTGCTTCTCCACCCTCCCCGCCTCTCTGCTTACTTGTGATCTCTGTCTGTAAAATAAAAAATCTTAAAAAAGAAAGAAAGAAATCTTATTCGCCTTTAAGTTTTTAGGTTTTTTTGTTACTGGAGCATAATTAGACCATCCTAACTGGCCTAGATGGTATTTCCCCTCCCTCCATCTCTAGCTGAGCTTTTCTGAAGATCTTAGATCTCCTTCTCAATCTAACAGCTTCAGCTTTTACCTCCACACACTAAAATAAAGTTGTGTTTTCTGCCTCCTACGCCCACTTCCAATTTCCACTCGGATACCTCTAAATTTTCAAAACACGCAGAGTTGAACTTCTCCCAGAATTACTTCTTTGTAGGACTTCTCTATCTCTACTAGGTCAGTATCATTTTTCTACTCACTGAGTTCTAAATCTGAGAGGCCTCTTTGACTCACTTGCCGCCTTCATCCTCACTTCTCATTAGTTACCGAATCGTCTTTCATCTTCATTCATGAGGTCTCTTGAGTTCATCTTTAGTGCTACTTACTATCTGCCACTTCCCAGGCTCTCTTGCATCAAGGAAAAGGCATATGAATTAGTATTCATTTGCCAGAGCTGTCATAACTAAATACCATAAACTGGAGATCTTAACCAACAGAAATTTACTTTCTCAAACTTCTGGAGGCAGGAAGTCCCCAGTCAAGATATTGACAGGTTTGGTTTCTCCTGAGGACTTTTTCATTGGTTTGCAGAAAGCTGCTTTCTCACTGTAGTCTCACACGGTCTTTTCTCTGTGTGCATGCATCCAGGTTTCTCTCTCTCTCCTTAGGAGGACAGAGTTATACTGGATTAGGGCCCCATCCTTATGACCTCATTTAACCTCAATTACATCTTTGAAAGTCCTACATCCAGATACAGTCATATTGGGCATTAGACTTCAACATATGAATTTGGGGGGTAGAATACAGATCAGTCCATAAGAGTCCACCAGTGAGTCATATTGGCACCAGACTTTGACTCAGGGACTAGTGAGGGAAAGACACCAAGCAGAAACAGTGGCAGAAGTCAAGGCCATATGAGATCCTGGTTCAGAAGTTATAATGGGGCTGGCAGTGGTAGAGATTGGTCTGAATTTGAGTCCAGGTTCAAACATTGCTCAGAAGTGGCACAGAAATTTCAGTGCAAACTGAAATGCCTCATGTTTTGTGGTAGCAGCTGTGATTATAACATCAGACCAGTTCTGAATTGAGGTGAGCATCATTTCTAAAGTTTAGTTTCAAGGCTGATTCTCCAGTCTTCCTAACAATTTCCTTTTGCCTTATGTATATGATGTTTATGGTATGTGAGTAAAATAATATGGCCCTTGTATCTTATTCGATATAAATATTCAATATGACTTTTATGTCTATAAAAAGTGTTTTGCTCGAGTATTTTTAAAAAAATACTCATTGAGATAATAGTGATTTGGCCACTTTCAAATAAGAAAATGCCTTTGTGATTGAGATCATCTGCATATTAGAATGACTTGGCCAAGTTATAGGGCCTGAGTCTCCCATATCTTTTGCATAAACTCCTTTTCTACCTAATCACTTAGAATTGACTTCTACTGCTTGAAATAAAAAAATTCTGATGCTTAGATCATGGTAACAGGCTCCCAACCTGGTACCTATACTCTAATTTATCTTAAAAATCATTATCAAACAAATATTCCTAAAACACTGCTTTCATCATTTCTATCTCTGTCTATAAATCCTTAGGGACAGTTGAATGTTATTATGTTAGCATTTTGTCCTCTCAGTTGCAAGTGTCAGAATACTAATTCAAATTAACAAAAGCAAAAAAGGGTCACTTATTGGCTGCCATAGCTATCGAGTCCAAAAGGATAGACAAAACCTCAAGCATTCAGGCATAGCAGCGTTCAGGGGCTCAAATTGTGTTTTTAGGGCTATGTTTTTCTTCATTCCCAGCTCCCTCCATGTGTCCCCAAAGATAGTCAGTCCTTAGCTACTTGACCTTTGGAGGAGAAAGAGATAGACATTCTCTGTCTCTCTCTCTCAACAAAACTGAATGATTCTGCATGAGTCATAGGGTCTTCACTAGGCCAATCACTAGGCCAATCCATGTCCAGAAGGATAGGATTCCCGTGCACCAGACTAGGCTGTGCACTAGCTGCTAAGGTGGGAGAGGTGGCCACAGTTCAGGCCCTCTATGTCAGGGAGTGCCGATTTCCCCAAAGAAAAAACTGTGCCAACAGAATAGTTCAGAAACACACCAGGTTTTGTGGGCAGTGTATTCTCCAGCCCTCCAAACTACACTGGCTGGTTTCTGCCACCAGCTCTGGTGTTCTGGACACTAGCGATGACCCTGGGCTTTCCCAGGAAGAAGCAGCCCCTGTCTGAGGGAAATAAGCTTTCTCTGGAAGTGAGTGGAGATTGTCCTCCTGGGCCAGATGACTGTGTGCCCTGTTTCTACTTTCCACCCTATCTCCCTGCTTTCGAAGCTAATCTAATTCACTTTTTACTAGTGCTGGCAACATCACCAACTGCTCTTTCTGCTCACAGCCCTGCAGGAAGCCGTATGTGGTCTTTTGACATCCCACTCCTTGCACCCAGGGAGAATTGGACCCATTGTTTCATAGGGTTTCCTTTAGGCTAATCTGAGGAGTGTGAAAGAACCCATTTAAAGGGGTCTGATGAATAAGGACAAAATAAAGATCAAACCCAGGCACAATCAAAAGCTGTTTGTTAACAGGCAAGATGTTCTTCAAAGCATTTATCAGGAGCCAGGGGAGACTTATCTTGCAGCATTATGTGGAGAAAGTAGGCGGGTCTGAGGGCATTCATTTGAAGTTCTAAACAGATGACTGCTGGCCTGGCAGCTGGGCTAGGAATTATCAGTAAGTCTCTTAGGTTAAGTGGGCAGCACTGGTAGATAAGTGTCTGGGAAAAATAACTAATCATGTAGTAGGTAATGTTTATTGGGGAAGTCCTCCAAACCCTCTGTCCCACTTCCAGAAAGGACTACATGCTGTAAATTTTCCTAATCCTAATCCCCGGTTTAGGAAATTGAGCTATTCTGGTGTCATATAAACCTTGTATCCACTTTTGAGATGATAAAGGAATGCAGAGAGGCATTAACTTCTGCAAACCAACACTAGATTGGGGCATGATGGTACTTCCAGAGTTGGCTTCCATAATGTCTGCTATTAATGGTAATAAGTAACATTTATCAAATGCCTACTGTGTACCAGGTAGACATTGTACCCAAATGATCTCATTTGATCTTCACCACACCCTAGACTTTTATTATCCCCACTTTACAGATGTAGGGGCTGAGACCCTGAAAAGTTCATGGAATTCACTGAACGGTACATAGCTAATACATTGTAGGGCTGGGAGCTAAACCTCTCTGGCTTGCTCTATCCAAAGCCCGTGCTCCTAATAGCTTACCATTCTGCCATTTTAACTACCCACCAAGGACATCGTCTCCCTTTTCCTTAGAAAATGGGAACTGAGTTCTTCCATTTGAAACTTCAGTCATAGAGGGAGAGGCTGAGGGACATAGAAATTAAAGTAACTCAGCTGGAACTGCAATGGTTCACGGAATTTACTATAAAGGATAGATTTTTTTCTCATTATAAAAGACAAGCTGTGGGTCCAACACCAACAGATTTAAGGACATGGGTTAGTGGTGGCAGAAAGGGTACCCAAAATGCACTTACTCTGATACCCATTTGAGTTAATGTGTGTAATGATTCCTATTAGCATATTACTCCTTCAAGGAACAACTACAAACTATGTTGCCCTAAAATAGCAGTCATTATAACATGTAGCTATTTAAATCTAAATTAGTTAAATAAAATTTAAAATTCAGTATTTCCGTTCTATCAGCCACCTGTCAAATGCCCAATAACATGCCCATCATTGCAGAAAGTTCTGTTGGACAACACTGCTACAAAACCTCCCTTCATGCATGCTGCATGCTGGCTACCACCTCATTTCTTGCTGCTCTTCCTGCAATTTTGTGGAAAGCATGGGCTCTACTTATCTCCACTTCCCCACCTCCCTTTCTCCCCTCAGTCCATTCCACCCAGGCCTTTCATTTCAACCACTTCACCAAACACTCTTCTTCCAGGGACATTAATAATCCACATTTGCCCAGCCAGTGGTCAGTGTCCTCACCTGGTCCATCCTCTTGGCTGAGTGGGATGCTATGGGTCACACTCTCCTCTTCAGACACTTCCTTCTCTGAGCTTCTGGAAGACCACCCTCTCTTGGTTCTCCTCCTACCTGAATGGGACACATGGCAGTCTTCTTTACTCCCTTGTCCTCCCCAACAAGACCTCTTTTTTTTTTTTTTTTAAGATTTTTAAATTTATTTATTTGACAGAGAGAGATCACAAGTAGGCAGATAGGCAGGCAGAGAGAGAGAGAGAGAGAGAGAGGAGAAAGCAGGCTCCCTGCCAAGCAGAGAGAACAAGACCTCTTATTATGGGGTTCTAGAGCTCAGTCCTCTGACCCCTTGTCTTAGGTATCTACACTCTTTCCATGGGTGATCTCAAAAACCATAGAGCAGAAAGCATAGCATTCAGCTCCTGAGCTTAAAGCCCTACAATGACTTTCCATTGCAACCAGAATAAAATCTGGGGTCCCTACTGTGGCTTTTAAGGCCGTGAATGAGATAGCCTCTGCCTTCCTGTCCCTCTGTTCTATCTGTGCTGGTTTTTTCTCTGTCCTTTGGCTAGATTGTTTGCTCCTGGCTTGGAGCCATGGGGTTAAACTGCTCTCTTCCAGATTTTTCAATGGTTGATACTTGTCATCATTTGGGTCTTAACTCAAGTATCACCTCAGAAAAGTGGCTTTGACCATGACTTGACCATGATTCTGTAGCGCTCCCCTTCACACACTAAAGTATCTTGCCTATTTTATTTTATTCATGGCATTTATTACTAATTGAACTTTCCTTATTTATTTATGTTTTATGGTCTCTTTTCTGACACTTGCATATAAGCTCCTTGGGAGGGCATTTCATCTGTTTCTCTTACTTACCACTCAGTGCATCCTACAAAGTTTGGCACACAGTAGGTTCTTAATTAAGTCTTCTTGACTTAAAATGTTTGTTGAATAACAGTTTGGGCAGGAGTCAGAATGGGGATATTAGAACTATAACAGACTCAGAGTCAGAGTCAGAGACAGAGGAAGACAGAGGAAGAACCAGTTGCTGTTAGTGGGTTATATAGGCAGGAGTAGACAACTTCGTTAAATGAGTTTTTTTGCCCCGGCCAGCTTAAACCAATGTCCTTCATAGTTTGTGACTCTACCTATACCTTAAGAATGTCAGTTTCTGGGGCACCTGGATGGCTCAGTTGATTAAGCATCTGCATTTGGCTCAGGTCATAATCCTGGAGTCCCAGGATCCAGCCCTGCATCAGGTTTCCTGCTCAGTGGCGAGTCTGCTTCTCCCTCTCCCTCTTCTCCTCGCCCTGCTTGTACTCTCTCTTACCCTTAAAAAAAAAAAAAATTGTCAGTTTCCCTTAATCTTTTTGCTGATTTTCTCAGATGTTAACCCACCATCATGGGTTTTGGTTTTTCTATCCATAAGGCAATTTGGTTTTTGGTAGAGAATTCCTGCTTTCTCTCAGTATTAGATTTCTAATTGCCTGACATCACTTTAAAGAAACTTAGGTTACACTCTTTCTGAAAAGAAATTTAACAATAATTTATAGAAGACTTTAAAAATAATTTCACTTCTCGGACACCTGGGTGGCTCAGTCGGTTAAGCATCTGCTTTTGGCTCAGGTCCTGGGATTGAGTCCCGCATTGCTCAGTCCCCCCTGCTCAGTGGGAAGCTTGCTTCTCCCTCTGCCTGCTATTCCCCTGCTTGTGCTCCCTCTCTCTCTGACAAATAAATAAATAAAACTTAAAAAACATTTTTCACTTCTAAAATGTATCCTAAAGAAGTAGTCATAAATTTGAACAGAGATTTATTCACAATGATTGGTCATCTTAGACTTATTAATAATAATTTAAAAGTCAGAAATAATTTAAATAATCAACAGTAAGAAAGGTTAAATAAATTCAGATACTTGTATGTTTGAATATTAAAATATTAGAATATTGGAATAAAAATTCTGAGAACCACCAGAAATGGAGATTTCTCCCCACAATATAATGAGGAAAAGTCTTACAATTCATGTTTAATTGTTTATTATTTCAATCCATAAACTACCTATATCCACAGGAAGAAAAGTTGGAGAAAATCAAAATGTAACTTGGATTATCTCTAGGGCATGAGATTAGTCTTCTTTTAATATTCATTATCGTTTCCTAGGCAGTGAGTGTGTAGTTCTTGGCAGCCAGTGAATTACATTTTCAAGCAGGAGTGGATTCCAGTGTTAGGAATTTGGAGCTGCAAGTCTCAGGTTTAGTACAGTTAAGTTCAACAAATATTTATTGAATGCCTTTTATGAGTCAGTTGCTATTTCATGAGCTGGGGATAAAACATGGATAAGGCAGAGTCTGGTCTAAGAGACTGACTGAAAACTGCCAGGGAGGTTATCGCAGGGTGCTGTGGGAATGTGGGGAAGCAGGAGAGGGTGTTTGGGAGAGAGTTATAAAGGGGACACAGAGCTTCACAAACAGTTTCCTGAAGGTTCTGGGTCCTTGTTCTGGTCCTACATACATGCTCATGACCTTGGGCCATTCATTCATCCAGTCAGCCTCTCAGCTCCCCATCTATAAAATGGAAATAACACTACCAACCCTCTCCACTAAAGCAGGTTGTGATTTTTGCAGATCATATTGAGACAGAGTAAAGAAATGCTTTTGGCACCTGAGAAGAGTTATCAGGGGCTTATGGACTTAACCTACTAAAGACCTCAGGAAGTAGAAGCCTTGATTTAATGATTAACAGCTCAGCTCAGCAAGGCCGGAGGTCAATTGGATGACGATTCCCTTGTGTCGTGGGTGAGATTGCTACTTCTTCCCTCCTCTGAGCCTAGCAGCTATTTTGTGGTATGTTATCACTCAAAAAAAAAAAAAAAAAAAAAGCAACAACAAAAGTACAGAAAAGCTGATATGGGGACAAAATGTGTCTCCGTGGGAGAGTCTCAGCTTCCACATTGTAGAATGCCCTCCTTTTCCTTCCTGGCTTTAGCTCTGGGGCGTGACCTTCTGAAATCATCATGTTTTATGACTGAGAGGAAATTGTGCTGCAGTTGAGGACCGCAGTCCCTATTATTTTGAAATTCACAAGCCTGGGTTCTGTCTGGAATTAGACTGGGGGGCTTTGGGGCTGATAGCCTAGATGTTCAGTTTGCAGCTGTTGAAGCTAGATTCTTTTGTGTCAGTGGCTTCTCCCATTAGCCCCAGTCCCTGGGTCACCACACATTTAAGAACAAAAGGGAAAGGCTGAAGCTCCTTGCATGGTGAGATCTTAAATCTGCATACCCAGGAAGACAAAGCCCCAGAGATGGGGTTTTGTAGTTCCTGAAAATAGTATGGGAGTGTGCTTCTTCTTCAAATCTTTTGGGGGTGGTGCTGGCTCTTCTCTGGGGATTCTTGCATAGAATAGCTGGTTCATTCTCTCTGTTTCCCTCTCTCCCTTGTGTCTTTCTCCTTTTTATTTCTTCTCTCCTCCTCCCTCCTTTTCATCTTCAACAAATATTTATGGACAATCAGTTGTACATCTGGCACTGTGTTATGCATTGTAGGGAAAACAAATTGAAAATGCTACCCCAAATTTTAGATGAATACTCTGGAACTTTCAGAAAGCTATCACTACCAGGCAAGATGATCAGGTCAGAGTTCATGGGGTTCACTTGGTAAAGTTCCATGGGAAAGGTTTTTTTAGTCCTGAATTTTATAGTAGAGCTAGAGTCTAGACATGCAGAGAAAAAGTGGAGGGAATGGCCCAAACAAAGGCCTGGAAGTGGGGACCAAGAGCAGTGGAGGGTAAGGTGCCAGAGTGGACAGAGCCAAGCTTGCCTTTGTCTCTTCTGTCTCTCACAGGAGATGGATAAAATCTCACTCAGCCATGAGAATTCCATTTCTTAGCATAAAACCTTCCCTTCCTCTTCTGGTTCTGAAGGCGTAATCCTGTATAGTTGGGCTCTTCTGAAACTTTTAACCCCTTGCTGAAGAATTTTGGCATGAAAAGATGAAAATGGAAACATTAATACCTCCACTTCCAAAAAGGTCTTTCCTTTTAAGTTACAGAAAGCATTAGCATCATAATTAGCAATATCCATGTTTCTTTATCAGCCTGTTCTTTCTTTGTGGCACTAAATAAAATCACTTTGTAATTTTAGTCCCAGCCTTTAAGAAGTTTCATTGTACACTTCTATAGGTCAACAAGTGCCTTGAAGATAGGCACTGGGTCTTATTCTCGTAACCCTAATATGGTGCTTCATAAAAGTTTGTTGACCAACGGTACTAATATGAACAGACACATAAGAGCATGTATTCTGAAAAATCTGGAAATAAGAATAAAGAGGAAGCAGCCCCATTTTCCAGGAAGACAAATTGAGATAAAGTACATGAAGAGCTTTACTTAGTCTTTCTGCCAGAATTTGATGAGTGTCTCTTCTGAATTGTGGCCCTGTGGCGAGCTCTGCATGGCCTTGGCAGAGTGGGGCCTGTCATGTCTACCACATGGTTGCTTCCCTGCAGTGCCAAAGGATGAGGCCATTTGGAGACAATCACCTTCTGTCTCTGGGCTTTGACATCTGGAAGGTGTACGACCAACAGGCCTTGGCTGGGCCTCCTGGCCCTTCAGCTTGCCGCATGTTTGTTGGAAGCCGTTTTAAAGGAGAAAGCTGTGGCGGTGAAGGTCACCTTCTGGACAAATAATTCTGGTCCAGGGGCACCAGATGCAATAGGGAGTCAGAGGCAATGAACAAATGAGCAAATGACTTTGTCTTAAAAGAAAATAAGATTTCAACAGAGCTGTGAGTATCCTTTGCTCAATAGGATTGGCACTCTGTAGAGAAACGACTGAGGGTGGCTTGGTTAGAATCCAATTTTAGTGATTAGTTCTATTCACAATAAGGCATGTTAATAGGTCCCATGTTGAGCAGCAGAATCCCCTGCCTCAGGTGCCAAGTGCCAATTAATGAAATCCACATTCAGGTCCCCCAGGTAAACAACCATTTGATATCCATTCTCTTTTAGCCGCAGGCAAGCATTTCCTCCAGTAGCACAGATCGTAGATAGATAGACTGTAAGCTCCAAGAAGACAGGGGTGGGGTCATTCTTGTTTTGTTCACCACTATATACTCAGTTGCCTGGCTGGCCTCTACCACTTGTATAAGATTGTAAAAGGAAAAAAAAAAAAACAAAACCAGCCACAATAATTTCCCCCCTCCCTCTATTCTCGCCTATTGCAATATGACTTTGTAGTTCCTGGCCTTTGGACTTGATTTGGCTATACAATATGACAGAAGCTCATGGTCTCAGTTCTGGGCTTAGACTTTTAGACCCCTTGCACACTTCTCTCCTTCTTGAACCCTGCAGAGTCTCTGAGTGAACAAGATCAGGCTGCTCTGTTGAAGAGTAAAGACACATAGGTCCATTCACTCTTATCATCCCAACTAACAACCAGCCAACCCCTAGAAGTACAGTGACCTTGATGATCAGTAGTGACCACAGATGCATGAATGAGTCTAGCTGAAACCAGAAAAATCATCCAACTGGACTCAACCCAAAAGGTCACCCAAGAAATATGAACTAGGGAAATGGTGACTGTTTCAAGCCACGAAGTTTGGGGTGGTTTGTTATGCTATAAAAGGTAATTGATTAAGGGCCCAATGTATATTTGCTGAGAGATGAATGACTTATTGGTTAAAAATCAACCAGTCTTGGTTTGCCCAGATCTCTCTTTTATATTATTGTTTTATTATATTATTTATTTATAAATAAATAAATATATTTATTAAAATATAATAATATTTTATATTATTGTTTTATATTATTGTTATTTTTCCTAACACTTACCACAAGCAGAATAAGCTTGTTCCCTTATTGGTTTGTTTATTTATTTATTCTCTTTTTCAAGTACCTAAGTTCCATGAGATAGGAGGATAAGATGCCTCTTACTCATCTTTCAATTCCTATGGTCTAGAGTAGTTCTTGGCACATTGTGGGCTCTCCAAATACTTATTGAATGCAAAAGTGGGGCACATGATGGGCTATCAATAATTATGTATGAATGAAGAGTGAATGGATTTCATTAAATCACTTATAATGAGGCTATATGAGCAAAGAGCCTGGGAAGTGGGTATCACATGTATTGGTTAAGGTATCCTACACTTTGTGTGTTTTCCTGGACACTCTTAGGGTCCTTGGCTGGGTCTGAAAATTAAACTGACAAAGACGGATTAACAGGAGAGAAGCAAATTTATTTAATATAAGTTTTATATTACATGGGAACCCTCATAAGGAAATGAAGATCTGGAGGAATGGTTAAACCTGAATATTTTTGTGCTAGTTTTGTTGAAATGTCGACCATCATATAGGCAAAAAAGCATGAGGTAAATGTAATAAACTTGGGGAATCATAGCAAAGACTGTTCAGATTCTTCTCTGCATCATTTTATTTTTGGAGGGAAAGATGCTCCTTTCTTCTGGCTATAGGAAAGGCATTTCCTAATGAGGGCTTTATGAGGGGAAAAGAGGGATGGGGGAATGACCTTCCTTCTACTTTTTTCTCAAAGTCCTTCAGCTCAGAATATTCAGGATGCCAAGATGCCATATTTTGGGTGTAGTGTGTTCCAAACCCCATCATCCTTAATTTTTTCCCTTAAAGTCAGCACTTATTAAAGCTTGGCAAGTAAAAGTAAAGAACTTTACTTTTGTGGAGATATTGTTATATTTTTTTTCTTCTACCTCAATTCTTGGCTCCTTATTTCCCTTCCCAAGTAATTTTTAATTTACTGTGTTTGGATGATTTGCTTGGATTTTCTTGGTTGATAGCACCACCAGTGAAAAGTTGTTATTCAACAGGTTATAGTTTCCCTTAAGCAAGAAGAATAAATTCTAGAGATCTACTATACAAAATTGTGCCTATCCTTAGCAATACTGTTTTGTACACTTGAAGATTTGTTAAGAGGGTAGATCTCATGTTAAGGTTTCTTACTACAACTTAAAAAAAATAAAAAAAAGGAATATAGGGGAGCCTGGGTGGCTCAGTCATTAAGCACCTGCCTTTGGCTCAGGTCATGATCCCAGGATCCTGATCCCAGGGTCCTGGGATCAAGCCCCACATCAGGCTCCTGCTCAGCAGGAGGCCTGCTTCTCCTCCCACTCCCCCTGCTTGTGTTCCCTCTCTCACTGCTTTCTCTCTGTCAAATAAATAAAATATTTTTTAAAAAAGGGATATAATATAGCTGTAATATGGGGATTGACAGAGTTCAGAGCATCCCTATCTCCAAAGATAAAGGTACACAAAGAGGAAGCTGAGCCAACAGGCCCTGCTAAGTTGTCTCCACTTTACCACACTTGCCTCATACCCTTTTGTCCTCTCCTGGTTTTCCATGACTTTTCCGCTTTCCATTGAAACTAGTATAAAAAAATACTCAGGTTGAACTGTTTCTGCAGGTCTTCATTTCCTTATGAAGGCTCTGGCGTCATGTGAAAGTTAAAGTAAATAAACGTGTTTATTTTTGTTAATCTGTCTTTGGTCAGCTCAGTTTACAGAGGCCCCAGCCAGAGAAACTAGGAGGGAAGTAGGAAAAAGATTATATTAAGAAGAGAATAGTGGCAGTTTTTGTGATTCTAAAGATGAGTTCTTTGGCTGTGATCAGAGTCTGAGAGTGGGAACATCACTCATGGTGTTAACAAATATATCCATAGCGATTACAAAATGAAAACCATTTAAAAAGCACCACCATCACCAGTAGCATCATCAACAACAGAAGCAACAACAACAAAACTTTGTTTCCAAAATTTCCCATCTCTTCCTCACTCTGCTGCTACCTCAGATATTTACCTTGGTGTCTTGGCATTTAGCTTCTTAGAGGAAGTAAAGATTTCCTTTATTTACTCATATTTGTTTCCCACCTTAGATCTAAGTAGACAGGGAAATGACACAGAAGACAAAGGAGACAGGATCTGCACTTTAAAATCTGAATTATACTTATTCACTTGATAATCAATAATAAAATTGCAATGCACTCTTAACCTGCAACATACGTCAGATGATATCTTTCTTTTATTTCGCACCGACTGTTGTTAGTGAGCTAATCTTTATGTTTTGGAAGGAATAAAATGTCTAATTAGTATTTTATTATCCAGCTTCATTTTGAAAAAAAGTATAGCACAGGAAATGAGTAGATTTGCACTTAGGTTGGAGTCTTATTACAAAGTGGCCAAACACATTGCTTTTGCCTTTATGATCAGGGACTCCAGCATCTAAACATTAGTTGGAGCAAAGAGATGGACCTTGATTTTCCCAGAAAGCTCTAGTGCCTTTTATATCTGTCGTCTTCCGCCTCTAGGGTTGGAAAAAAAAAAAAAAAAAAAAGATAAGAATTGAGGAATGGATTGCTTTCTAGTGTAATGTAAGGGAGGAAAGTTTTCCTGGACCCTCTTACGGTCCCTGGCTAAGTCTGAAAATTCAACTGACAAAGATAGATTAATAGGAGAAAAGCATACAGATTTATTTAATATCAATTTTACATGATATGGGAACCTTCATAAAGAAATGAGGACCCAAAGAAACAATTAAAACTGGGTATTTTTATGTTAGATTTGATGAAGAGTGGATGGTGATCAGAACATAGATAGGTTAGAGACAAGGTAAATGGAATAAACTGGGGGAAACTTAACAAGGCCTCCTTGCTTGGCTTCTTATCAGTGTCCCTTTGTCTTTGGAGACAAGAATCCTCCTTTTTTCTGGAGATATGTAAGGCGCCTCTCACATGAGGGTTATATGACCTGCTTCTTGGGTGAAGGAAGGTGGAGGTCAGTGATCTTCCTGCTTCTGCTGTTTCCTCAAGCTCCTTCAGCCTAAAATAGTCTATATACCAAGGTACCATATTTTGGGGGCATTGTGTGTTAAGACCCACTATTAGACGTTTCAGACACTTTGGGCATTGTCACAAATTATGGTCATTTTTACTTTAAGAATAGGGAAAGGGAGGTGGGAGAGAAACTTCCTTTTGCCACTCAGATTACTCCTCCCTGATGATTGCCAGCATTGCTTCGCTTCAAGCCTGGCTCAGACCATGAGCCACACATGTCAAATGTGACAGGAAATATGTGACTGGCGGAGTGCCCAGATCTCAGAAAACATTTTATGAAGGGATTCAATTGGGTCGGTTGAATCTCTCAATTTTTCTAAGACAGTGTGTGCTGATTCCCTTTCTGGTTCCAAATGTTTGCTTTGTCAGGATCTTTCTTTTCACACCTCTTTTCCATGTGGGGCTTTCACATCATTCCTTTTCCTCGGTCTGTTTTTTGGGCCATTTATCTGGCTTTCAAATCAGCCCATCAGGGCACTGACTTCAGGGGGTGAGTGCAAAGAAAGGAATCCAGAGGAAGGCCCACCTGCACCTCTGCCTGTCATTGACATCGTCAGAAAGGATTTATTAAGCACTGACTTGTGCCTAATCTCCCCTGGAGTCTAAATTTATTGTTGAGAAATCTCAGACCTTAATGGGTATCCAAGTGTTTCAGATTCAATTGCAGATGAGCCTTAATGGCAATTCAAATGTGAGAAGACAGTGTTCCACAAATTCTTCTCATGCTTTTATTCAATTACTACTTGTTATTATGGGTTTATAGATTGATTGCACTAGACTTAGGCTTGCTGAGCAAATTTTTATAAAGATCTCAATTCAGAAAGTCAATGTCGCCGGCATTTTTAAGGTAATTCTTTTTCTCCGGACAGCACGCCCAGCCTATGCTTCCCATTTTCCCTTACAGTGCCTGGACCCTTGCTTGTATGGCTGGCCAGCCGGCAGGCCGGGACATAAGATCATGAAAAGCCCAAGTAGTGGGATCAAACTGTGGATGACAGGAAGCTCAGCAGGAGGATATTAACACTAATTAGAATACTTTTTTCTGACCACAGATAATGATGGCTTTCTTTGTTCAGCATCATGAGTAAATCCCCCACTACAGATTTCCATACTCTGAACCAATCTGAGCATCTGGATGGAACTGCTGTCATGGCTGAATTAGCCATTCCAATTAGAGAAAGTAGGGAGTTGCCTCCGTGTTTCGATTCCCCAATCATCTGTGATAACTGGAGTTAAGGGGGGTTTATGAAGCCGTTCTTAGAAGGAAGATGCATTAACTATGACATGACCTATTAAGCATGTGCAGAAGTTATGAGCTCAGAAAGGGAAGGGACACACGTAAGTATTTTGAATTGACACTTAATTTTTTCTCCCCTCACTGCGCTGGCTCTGTGCTGAATTAATTCCACTTTTATCTTGCTTTTAAATAAAAATTTATGGATGGCAGCTGAGGTCCTTCTTAGAGTCTTTATGATTTGGGATTAAGATCCTTAAGTGTCTGGGCAACTCATTAGCATGTGCGCTCTAGCCACTTATATGAAGTGAGTGGAGGAAGGAAATGAGGGAGAAGGATGGGGGAAGAACAAAGAAACAAATAGGTAGCCATGTTTAGATAATAATAATAATAATAGTTATAATAATTATAATTATTATTATTATTATCATCATTATTTCACTTGAAGCAACTAAAAGGCTTCCTTTAAGGGCTAAATATTGCATGCTACCCCCAACTATAGCTGAATAAGCATCTTGGTCAAAATTTAAATTCATTTTGAAAGTAAGGATTTAAATACCTAATTTAAATTCTAAACCTTGAATTTTAAAAAACATTAGGAAAACAAACATGCAAACAACATTCTACTACCCAGAAGTCTAGAGGCACTAACTATTGAGATGAGAAGCAGTGAGCTTATATCCTTTCCAGATACACAGACAACATTGCTATTTCAACATTTGCATCTTTGACCAGCCCATTCAGAGACTTTTTTTTGCCAGTGGGGGATTTGTGTTGGTTGGGCAGGCCTGAGTGGATATGAAGACTAATGTGTAACGTTGGGCCTGCCTCCCAAATGCTCCCAAGCCAGAGAGTCACCTTCCACCCCACTCATGATGAGGTAGCAAAGTGGTGAATGCCCCTTCCTTGACAGACTCTCTGCCATGGCTGTTACCTGCCGAGCAGCCCCATGGGAAATTAGTCACATGGAGTCATAAGTCATGGAGCAGGAGGAGTTTCTATAATGTAGCTTCTTTCATAGGGTTTTAGCTGGCCGATGCTTGACCTTTCGGGGTCTGGTTAAAAGTGCCTGACCTCTACTTTCTGTGAACCACAGAGTCCGGTCAGCATTAACTGGCATTACACAGTGTTAGAATACCTTCTTGAAGTTCTCATAAGTGTTTTCCTGAAAGGGAGGTGCCCTGATGCTTTCTCGGCCTTTCTCTATTTTCAGTGTTCAGTAAGTTTCTCTCATCCCTGAGCTGCACCTACCCTTCAGTGGCCTTTCCACAGTGCTGAAAACAAATACAGAGAGATGAAAAGCTGGTCAAGAACATCTCTGGGGGACGCCTGGGTGGCTCAGTTGGTTAAGCGGCTGCCTTCGGCTCAGGTCATGATCCTGGCGTCCTGGGATCGAGTTCCACATCGGGCTCCTTGCTCGGCATGGAGCCTGCTTCGCCCTCTGCCTCTGCCTGCCACTCTGTCGGCCTGTGCTCTCTCTCTCTCTCTCTGACTAATAAATAAATAAAATCTTAAAAAAAAAAAAAAAAGAACATCTCTGGTCCATAACAAGCATTTATGTATAAGTCATCATGTGAATGATTAACATATCTCAGTAAGATTCATAGAGGGCTTTTTGAATTAGAGAAGAACTTGATAAGGGTGCCTGGGTGACTCAATCAGTTAAGAGACCGACTCTTAATTTAGGTTTAGGTCATGATCTCTGGGTAGTGGGATCCAGCCCCTTGTTGGGCTCTGCACTCCCCTCTCCAGCTCCACACTCAGTGGGGAGCCCTGTGGGACAGTGGGGAGTTGGGGGAATGGGGGTATGTGGGGCAGTTGGAGGGATGGAGGTGGGGGATGTGTGTGTTTGCTTCTCTCCCTCCTTTGCCCCTCCCCTCTCACAGAGCACATGCACATACCCCCCTCAAATAAACAAATAACTCCTTAAAAAGAAAAGAGAAGAACTTGATACCTCCATATATTAAATATATTTATTTATTCTACATAGTTGACATGAAATTCAGTATGCTTTATAGCATATGAGCGGAGGGATTGTAGTGAGGTAGGGAAAAGTCAGCTCATGTAGGTGAACTTGTTTTTATTAACTGAATCAGTTATTTTAATTTATATTTACGTCTAGGCCTATGCTTCACTGTTTCTTGGAAAACTGGAACATAGCTGGATATCAGGAAGGGAGAAATAGATGCAGACTCCGGCTTCTCTATCTATAGAGTCCCCAAGGACAAGACTTCATCTTGTTCATAATCACTGAGCCTGACACTTACCAGGTGCTTAATATGCTTGATAGGGAGCTATAGAGGGAACTGAAGCAAGGGGATGTTAGTGAAAAGTACAATTAGTGGGGCATGGTGTTTCAGTGGTGCTCATTGATGAGGATGTGATTAAATATTAACTTACATTCTGTTTTAAATACAGAGAAAATGCTCATGTTTCTTTGACTTTAGATTTTTCATGTGTGAGGTGAAGTTTTGGCTCAGATAATACCAAAGGTCTTACCACATCCAGAATGCTAAGAATCTATTCCCAATTACTGTACCCAGAGTCAATAAGTATTGAGTACTCATTAGCTTACCTGCCTGGCTGATCCTGTTAGCTTGTTGGGGATATGGAATAAATGTACTATGGTATCCACCCTTAGGAGTTAGAGAGAAAAAAAATATCACATAAAATGTAATGAGAAAACAGTTTACTCCTCAACTGTGGCCTCTAAAGATGCCTTCTTGAGTGAGGAGCCTAGGAGAATGAGGATCACTTGAGTAACTAGATAATGGGGAGAAATATCAGTCCAGGTTGAGGGAAGAGTATGATCAAAGGAGGGAACCAGCTGACATGCCTGGGGACACTGAGAATATGGACATGATTTTAGAATGGGAAGTAGACAGAAGTACATTTGGGGAGATAGGCTAAAAACAGATTTTAAAAACTCTAAAGGCAAGTAGAAGGTAGGAAAGGTAATAGAGATACATCATCATTGTCCATATCCTCATCTTACCAAGCTTCTGATTAATATGTTATAAAACGGGCCATCCTTCTGGAAATGCTCTCTTCTCTTAGCTTCCATAGACCACATGTGTTTTGTCTTTCCTTTTACCTCACTGGTTTCCTCGGTCTCCTTTGCAAGCTCATCCTCCTCTACCCAGCCTCTAAGTGTTGGAGGCCCTTCGGGTCCAGTCCTTGGCCCTCTTCTCTATCTACTATACTTGATTTAATCTAACCTCCAACTTTAAATGCCATCTTCATGGAGATAACTAACTGCCCAGTACATATCTCTGAACTCATCCTACCCCTTGAGCTCTCAGACCCATATTTCCATCTCTACACTTGACATCTTCATTTAGATACCCCACAGGAATCCCCCATTACATAGTCATCGTTCCCACTTACATATTGATCATTCCCCACTGTGGCTGAGGCTGCTGGTGTCCACCAACATTCTTTCTAATCTTTTTCCTTTTGTAAAATAACTTTCCAGTTTTAGCTTAACATATAGCTGCCCAGCCAAAGGCTATTATTTCATGGCCCCCATTTCAGTTAGGTGTCACGTGGCTAGGCTCTCACCAAGGAGACACCAACAGAAGTGGTGTGTGCTGCTTCCAGATGACAGCTCCAAAACTGTGTTTTCCTTGCAGGCTGGGATGCAGTGGGGAAGGCTAAAGCCAGAACAGCTAACTTAGATCCAGAAATAGAAACATTGCATTTAGGATAGCCAAGCTATCCTACCAACTGTGGACTCTCTACCTATGGCTTATTATATGAGAGAGAAATTGTTCCATATAGTCTTTGAGACTCTATGCTAAGAAACCATTTTGTAGAGCAACTTCTACTGTACCCCTAACCAATCTACCCGGTTTTCCCCATCTCAGGAAACATGATCTTCATCCACCTAATTTCCCGAGTCAGAAACATAATTGATTCCTTATTTTTCTTCAAATCCAATTTATCAGTAAGTCCTATTGATTGTACCTAAAAAAATACCTGAAATCCATCCACAATCCAAATTCATTCATAGCTACTTCCTTACCTCCAAACTGACCACCTTATGTTGTGTTTGACCCGTACAATGCTTCTCCTGACTGCAGCCAGAGGTAGATTTAAAAACTTAATGCATCACGTCATGTTCCTATTTGAAACCTCTCATTGCCTTCTCATTTTATTAAGATATTTTTATTATATATATTATATATGTGTGTGTATATATATATATATATATATTATTATTATTATTAAGGTAGAGCCCCATGTCCTGAACTTGACCCTCTATGACCAGGTTTCTGCTTTTTTCCCCAACCTCATCCTGTGTCACTTTCTCCTTGCCCCGTCCTCAGCCACAGGAACCTTCTTTCCATCTTAGTTCCTCAAACAGTCCAAACTCTTCCCAGTCTCACACCTCTGCTCACGTGTCATCTCTCTAGGGAAGTTCCCTTCTTCAATTCTTTGTCAGGTTGGCTCCTACTCATCCTGCAGGTCTTGGCTTAGCCCCCTTGCTCAGCTCTCCAATTTTATTTCATAACAACCTATTATTTTCATTTATAGTACATCACAATTTATAACTATACATTAGACAAAGGCTCTGTTTGTGGATGTGTGTTCTTCCCCATAGTCTAGAAGCTCTCTGGATGCAAGAACCATGCTGGTGCTGTTCACCTCCACACACCTAGCATTGTCACAGTGCTTTTCACACAGTAGTTGTTCAATAAATTGAACACTTCCTGAAATGAAATAAGTAGGAGAGAAATATTTTAGAGCACAGATTAAGGAAAATATCTAAGAGAAATATGTGAAGTGGATTTTAGTTGGAGAGAGACTAGTTTAGTATTAGTTTCCCAGGGCTACTGTAACAAATAACTACAAACCGAGGGCCTTAAACAACAGATCTAGCCAACTTTATTTCGTTAACTTCTTTCTGCCTCAGGGCCTTTTCATGTGTCCTTCATGCTATCATCTCCTGTACCTTTTACCCTCTTCAAATACACAGTCATCCTTAAGATGCCAGCCAGCACAGTTAACACGTCTTAGGGACTTTTTCCCTGACCTAGGTCTAAGTCACTTTAGGTCACCTTCTTTTGTTTCTTTCAGAGCACAAAGCTAAGTTCATAAAGAAGCATTTTTTTTAGCCTTGGATATTTGTTTAATGTTTAGCTCTCCTATTCTAGGTCCATATGAGCAGGGGCTAAGTATGTCTTGCTATGCTCAGCACCTAACACAGCACCTGGCCTGTACTAATAGAATGAATGAATGAATAAAAGCCATAATTCAAATATTTGACTCCTTTAGATTTCAAATCCTAATGTTGAATTCAAAGCACAACTTTTGGTGGGGTTGGGGCGGGGGACAATTGCTGTTTTTGTGTATGCATTATATCACACTTTAACAAAAATTTAAAACTTAAATCTTCCCACTATATAAGTATTTGGCAAGTTATATTGGGTATTAAAAATACATTCCTTCAAGACCTTGATTTGGGCTATTAAAGCACTTGCTGAGAGACCTTCTTCTTCTTTTTGCTGAGAGACATTCTTATGTTTTTAAAAGCAAAAAACAGCAGATGTTGTTGAGTATTTGGAGAAAGGGGAACCCTCTTACACTGTTGGTGGGAATGCAAGCTGGTGCAGCCACTCTGGAAAACAGTACAGAGGGTCTGCAAAAAGTTAAAAATAGAGCTACCTTATGACCCAGCAATTCCACTAGTAGATATTTATCCAAAGGATACAAACACAGTGATTCGAAGGGGCCCATGGATCCCAGTGTTTATAGCAGTAATGTCCACAATAGCCAACCTATGAAAAGAGCCCAAATGTACATTGACTGATGAATGGATAAAGAAGACGTGGTATGAATACATATATATATTCATATATATAATATATATTATATATATAATGAAATACTACTCAGCCATGAAAAGACTGAAATCTTGCCATTTCAAGAATGTGGATGGAGTTAGAGTCTATCATGCTAAGTGAAATAAGCCAGTCAGAGAAGGACAAATACCATATGATTTCATTCATGTATGGAATCTAAGAAACAAAACAGGGATGAACATAATAAGAAGGAAAGGAAAGGAAAAATAAGATAAAAACAGAGAAGAAGGCAAACCGTAAGAGACTCTTAATGATAGGGAACGAATGCTAGAGGAGTGGTGGGTAGGGGGATGGGGTAACTGGGTGAAGGGCACTAAGGATTTGTTGTAATGAGCACCGGGTGCTCATTACAAGTGAGAATCACTACATTCTACCTCTGAAATTAATTCTACACTATATGTTAAGTAACTAGAATTTATATCAAATCTTGAAAGAAAAAAAGAAATTGCTTAACTTTATTTTTTATCTTTCTTAAATATATTGAACAATTTCCTGATGTCATAAAAAGAAGATATTTAATATAAGTAAATGGTTAATTGGTTCTTAATAATGAGCATCATCAATGTAAACCTCATTGGCTATTCTCTGATACTATTATAATACTCAGCTTTTATTTTATGGCAGAAACAAAGCAGTCATTTATATCTTTCTTTTTCTTTTTCTTTTATGCATTTTTTCTTTTTCTTTTTTTTTGAATTTAAATTCAATTGACTTTCAAAAGCCTCTCTACAAAAATCAGTTTACTGTTTTACCTTTTGAGGGCTGCAATAGCCATGGAGGTGTTGGTGGCTCAGTGGGTTGGGCCGCTGCCTTCGTCTTGGGTCGTGGTCTCGGGGTCCTGGGATCGAGTCCCACATCGGTCTCTCTGCTCAGCGGCGAGCCTGCTTTCTCTCTCTCTCTCTGCCTGCCTCTCTGTCTACTTGTGATCTCTCTCTGTCAAATAAATAAATGAAATTTAAAAAAAAAAGAAAGAACTTGTTTTGAGCCCAGTTAGCTGACAGTTTCCAGCTCTGAATGCCTTCAGGCCACACCCAAGCTCCAACAGACCTCCAATAGACCTGTTGCCTTCCTAACCCTCTTTCAGCATCTGCTTCCCAGAATATCCAACCAACGTAGCGGGCTTCCAGTAACATAGCAATATAAGATTAAAATGTTGGGGTTTTCTTTTTTTTTTTTTTTAAGATTTTATTTATTTATTTGACAGAGAGATCACAAGTAGGCAGAGAAACAGGCGGGCGGGGGGGGGTGGAGCAGGCTCCCCGCTGAGCAGAGAGCCCAATTCGGGGCTCGATCCCAGGACCCTGAGATCATGACCTGAGCCGAAGGCAGAGGCCTAACCCACTGAGCCACCCAGGCACCCCTAGGGTTTTATTTCTTTTGATTTTTCAATTTTCCTTTTCTAGCTCATTCTCTAAAGATCTGTAGTTGCTCACTGTATAAGGCCTATTTCTGAAATGAAGAATTCCAGAAGAAGAATAATTTGTTACTAGTCTCTAATCTCCATGAGACCTGAGATTTTGTTTGTTATGGTCACATCCCAACACTTACACATAGCAGATGCTTGATGAATATTTGTTGAATGATTGAATGTATATCTCAAGAAACATTTTTTTTCTGTTTATATTAAATGAAAGAGACAAGAACATGACATACCACAATAGCATTTTACGTAGAGGGTGTATTAGTTTGATAGGGCTGCCATAGCAAAGAGCCACAGACTGGGTGGTTTAAACAACAGAAATAAATGTTCTTACTGCTCTGGAGGCTGGAAGTCCGAAGTCAAGGTTTCAGCAGGATTAGTTTCTTCTGCAGTCTCTCATGTTAGCTTGTAAATGGCCATCTTCTCCCTGTGTCTTCACATGGTCTTCCCTCTGTGAGTGTCTGTATCTTAACTTCTTCACAGACATCAGTCATGCATTAGCGCCCAAAAAGACCTGAATTTTAACTCAGTTACCTCTTTAAAGAACCCATCTCTAAAGACAGTCACATTCTGAGGTACTGAGAGTTAGGGCTTCAACATATGAATTTTGGGGCGTACAACTTAAAGCCTATAACAGAAGCCCATAAAAATGTGCCAGTGAACAATTCTTTGGTTTAAGGTGTTTTACTTTGTGTTAGATGCAAATGGAAATAGAAATAAAATACAATAAAATAATATGAAAAATAAAAATTATATGAAACAAGACAAATGTCTGATTTATAGCCAAAAAATTACATTAGTGTATCTAAAAAACAGACAGTGAGGTATAAAGGCTAAAATTCTTTTGTAATAGCTGGGTGGACTTCTAATGCTTGACAAAGTATATCACACATCATAAAAAAGAAACAAGTTATAACTCGTAAATGAAGATATGTATGAAACTACCCATGGAAAATTTCTTTACCCTGTGAATTTAAATCAAACCAGGTCGTATCTTTCTCATTGAAATATGTGTTTTGAAGAGATTTTTGTTTTTAAAGATTTTATTTATTTATTTAAGAGAGAGAGAGAGAGAGAGAGAACAAGAGGGCAGAAGGAGAGGGAAAAGCAGACTCCTCACTGAGCAGGGAGCCCCACTTGGGGCCTCAATCTCAGGACTCTAAGATCATGACCAGAGCTAAAAGGGAGACGCTTAACAAACTGAACCACCCAGGCACCCCTGAAGAGAATTTATATACATTATATACACATAGGACAATTTGTTTCCCAGAAAAATACAAATTATGAAAAAGTATTACTTATTAAAACATTAATTTCATTTTAACCACAGGGAAAAAACCCGAGAAGTTTTCCTTTCTAGTCCCTGCTGTCTACCTGATTCCTGAGCCTATCTCAAGTAATAAAAGTAATAGGCTTGTGGTATGCCCTTCACAAAAGTGAACATTGGTCTCTCTGCGATGGCATTTCCCGCCTCCGAAACTTGCATTATGTTACATGCTGTCAGCCACCATTGTTGTGTGTCGCTATATTTTGGGGACTTATTAGAATGAAGGAAGTTCTTTCCTAACATGACATTTCCTTTCTAATACAATACAAAATGGAGTATTTAGGGCTGACCACTTACACATTGTTTCCATTTCAAGCCCCACGGTATTGCCGTCATATATGAATGCCTAATGGTTTCAGAGATTTCCTTAAGGGTTTTCTAGCATGTTTACTTTCCTGTGGATTTTGAAAGACTTGACCTCTCTGAGAGAAGTCTTTTGAGAGACCTCAGATGCATATCACCTCTATGAGAGCCTTAAGAGGCCAGTCTTGTAAGGATGGTGCCATGACTATGTATTGATTTGAAACTGTCTCACTCACCAGAACCATACTCTGGCCTGTGGCTGCCATTCTCCTCTACTTGTGGAATTCTCTAGAACCCTTCCCTGATATCATGACTGTCAGTTTGGAAACACTAGATTATATCAAAGGCTCTATTGGGAATATAATGTTAAGATTTCTGCTATTAGTAAATTCTACTACTAGATTCTAAATACCTTGAAGGTAATGTACATGTCTGATTTTTAAATCAGGTAAACTGAGGCACATTAAAAAGTGTAAGATTTTCTTTGAGCAAAGATGGATTGGAATAGGGTAGCATCATAACAGAAGTGGTTTGGAGTACTCCTTACTAGGAACCCATAGAAAGACTTAACACAAAAAAGATCCAGAAGCAAAGAAAGGAAGTTATTTGATTTGTTATACCTTAAAGCCTATTGTCTATTTTCCATTGCTTGTCCTTAGCATTTTGATTTTATAACCTTGAGGCCTTTACTACAGGCTTAGATTTTGATTTGTTTACATATGTAGCACCTACTTGGGCCCTGAGCTAATTAAAAAAAAAAAAAAGGAAAAGACTGGGTTCCTATCTTGGAGTGCTTATAGCCTAGGAAGGAGCTTGTACACTTCCTTCTTTCCTGCCCTCTGCCTTTTAAAACAAACTGATTATATTTTCATTATTCATCATAATAAAATTTGAAAATACAGGGAAACCAAGATTTAAAAATCAACCAAAAAGCCTTAAAAGGCTTAACGACTGCTAATAACATTCTAATTTATCTTTTTTCATGTGCATAGAATTTTTTAAAAAACTATGTATATTTTTTCATTTAAAAATGTATTAAAATTCAATTAATTAATGTATAGTGTATTACTAGTGTCAGAGGTAGAGTTCAGTGTGAGTCATCAATCTTTTATAACACCCAGTGCTCAAATGCATAGACTTTCAGAAACATTTATAATCCGGTAGCACGCACAATTTTGTAACCTGCTTCTTTTATCTCACACATCATAAAAGTTTTCCAGTAGCCTGTGTAAACTTATTTAGGAAGCTAGATTATATTCCAAGCTTTGGATTCACCATAGCTTCCTTAATCCCCATTTTGAGGGCAGGTATTTATTTGACTTCTTGCCCCCCCCCTTTTTTTTTTTAGTTCTAAATGCAAAACTCAACTTTGTGCACAAAATATTTTTATTATTTAGGATTTTTTCCTGAAATTAAATGTCCAGAGACAGTCTCCCTGTGTCCAAAGGAATGAGCATCACAACTCCCAGGGCATGTGCCAGTGACTCTGGAAGGGTCTGATCCATTTGCCCCTGACCTGCAGCACTCAGTGATGCCTGGCTCCCTGGGTCCTTACCCTTGGGACATTGCCACTTTGAAAATGTTTGCTCGTTTGATAAATGAGAAGCAATGTGTTGTTTTGATTTTTATTTATTTGGTTGCCAGTGGGGTTGAACATTTCCTCATATTTTTGTTTATCACTTTTATTTCCTCTTTTATGAATTGGCACTTTGTGTTCTTTCTCATTTTATTTATTATTTCTCCCACATATCTCTCTCTCGCTCTCATTTTTTTTTTTTTTTTCACTCCATACTGATAGGGTTTTGGTTTAGCCAGGGATATTTTTCCAAGGCCACTTTAGCCTTTAGCTTGTCTTCCTTTACTCTGGACAGTGGTGACTGGGCAGTCATTTTTATCCTGTCATATATTATACTACTATACTATCATACTATCATTTTTATACTATCAGAAAATGTTCTTTAAAACCGAAAGTAGTTTAACGTTGCTTTAGCTTTTCAGATTCTTCTCATTTGAGACAGCAGTTGGGCTTCTCACATTGGAAAGAATGTTCTATAAAGTGAGGAAGTTCCCTCAGGGACATTTTTAGTAAGAGACCTAAGAGTGGCACCCACGTGGAGATAAATTCTGACATTCCCATGAGGCACCTGAAGGCTAAAAGGGAAGAGCAGAACTATCCCCAGTCCCCCAAAAGCTGGGGTGAGGTCCAAATCTGCTTCCTGCACCATTGATTTTTCTTGGGCTTTTGTGGCTGCGAAACACTATTCATTGCAGTGGATTATGGCTTTTTCTTTTGTCCTATTTACTAACTGGGGAGCCGTTGCCAAAAGTTGTGACGGGTGATTATCATTTTGGAGACAAAAAACTTGTGCTGCTCACCCTCGAGAATGGTGAGTCAGCACCTCAACAACTTTTATTGGTGAGCTGTCGTTCTCCCTACAGGGCGTTATAAAAGGAGATGCCACCTTCACCCACACCCTGGGAGATGAGAGGGTAAAGTACAAAAGTGGATAAAAAAGGCAACTCTGTTATCCCAGAACTTTCTTCTGTAAATAATAGACCTAGTAAGGCAGGAGGATCTTGCCAGCCAATAAGGCACAAACCCGCATACAGACCCATGTTGAGGTCCCACCTGTGAAAGCATTTTGTGAATAGTCAAGTGCTTTGTAAGTGGTAGGTGTGATATTTTTGCAAACAGTTGAAGGTCACGGGTTCACTGGTTTTATTCTTGGTTCCTTAAGCTAACTTAAAAGTAAACTTTCCTATATTTAGAGTTTCACTGATTCATGCACGTTTACTGAATTTCTATTATATTTTGAGCATTGTTTAGACCTGCGGTCAGCAAACTATAGCCCCGCAGGTCAGATTTGACCAGCCACCCGTTCTTCATAGCCTGGGAGCAAAGAACGGCTTTTACATTTTTCTAAAATTGTTGAAAAAAATCAAAAGAGGAAAAATATTTTAAGATACTTAAAAATTTCAGTGTCCACAAGTAAAGTTTTATTGGAACACAGCTATGCTCATTCATTTATGTATTGTTTCTGGATGCTTTCCTGCTGCAATGGCAGAGTTGAGTAGTTATGACAGAAACTGTGTGGTCTGCTGAGGCTAAAATATTTCCTGTCTGGCCCTTTACAGAAAAAGCTTTCCACTACTGTCCTAGAGACTGGAGATACAGCTATGAACGAGATAGACATTGTCTGTGCATCTACGGGTGTCATTACTTTAAAGATGGTCCCAGTGGGACTCACCCTTGATCCTGGCTTTAGAAACATCAGGTTCTAACCAACTGAGCTAACCTTATATAATTTTAGCCAACACTGGAACAACCTTATGGAATCTGATTATTTTTTCATCAAATCAGATCAAATCTATGAATTAAGTATGTTAGACTGCAAAGGTCTCAGCACTTAAGACATTAAGCGAGTTAAGAAGCAAAATTTATTTTCAAAATGAAAAAAAATGACTGTAATGACACACAAAAGCTGCTTTTAACTTTTCAAAAGCCTTTTATTTGTGCTAGCTTACACTCCGCAGACTTCATGAGCTAAGAACTTCAGATGGAAAAGCTCACTTTGGACTGATAGAGACTGAGCAGGCTTGCCAGAGGAAGTAGCATGTGGCCTAAAATGATGGTCCAGATTTCCTTCTTCAATCCCAGGGGCCTAACAAGTTGTCTTCTATGGACAGAAGGCCAAGAAACTGCCTTCAGGGCTTTTTCCCATATACTATGGTTTGGCAGAATTTCTACTCTTATCCTTATGATGCAAACAGACCAGGATTGAGAGCTTCTCACCCAACTTGTGAGGTGGGTTGCTCTTCCCTAAATGGAGAATCAGTGGAAGTAAGAATGGGAGTGAATGGGTATTATTCAATAGGAAAATTGGGTGGACGGGTGGAAATTTTGATATCTTAAAATGTAAAGCAGTTTGGAAAGTCTGGGGATCTTTTGACTAACTTTCCACCTTATCTAGAACACCAAAAGGATTACATCTTCGGCTATATTGTGAGCAACTTGCATACCTGCCTGGTCCAGGGTGTTGTTCAGTAAACAGTTCAATTAAAGAATGCCTGAAAAAATGAAGGAAGGAGGTAAAGTCACATGCCAACATTAATCTGAATTCTTAGAGTGTTATGTGCTCTTAGGAATGGAAATTTGTGGATTTTCGTTCATTTGCTCACTCAACAAATGTTTATTGAGCACCTACTATGTACCAGGCACTTAGTCCCATTTTATTTCGGTGACTAATAGTGAAAATCTTTCTAAAATATCAGTGTCTGGGGACACCTGGGTGGCTGAGTTGCTGAAGCATCTGACTTTGGCTCAGGTCATGGTCTCAGGGTCCTGGGATTGAGCCAGCCACCTACCCACTCCCCTACCCCTCACCCCCTACTCCCTGACCCCACCCCTCCTAACTCTGTGGGGAGTCTGTGTGTCCCTCTCCCTCTGCCCTCTCTCTCCTCCTGTTCATGCTCTCTCTCTCTCAAATAAATGAATGAAATCTTCAAAAAACAAAAAATCACTGTCTGCTTTGTCTCTTTACAAAGCATAACCAAGCAAGTGCCTATTATTGAAGCCTGAAGAGGACTGAAGAGCATGGAGGTTCTTTTTGACCTCATGGATATTACCCTGGCTAACAGGGTAGAAGCTAACAAAGTTGCCGTAGTGCTTAAGAAGACACACACTGGTGTCAGCCTTCCTGTGTTCAAGTCTAGACTTTACCATTCATATGATGTTAGATAAATTTTGCCTCAGTTTCTCCATCTTTAAAGCAAAACAAAAATAATACCTCATACACAGGGTGGTCGCGAAGATGAAATAATCAAAGTACCTTGGTACGTGGGAAACTCTCAAAGTGAATGGTAACTGTTTTTGTGATCACACAGAAGTCAACCTAGAAAAGATAGAAGCATTTGGACTGAAGGTATTGAGAACTTGAGGACATGCCCCAGAACATGGTGGTTTGGTTTCAGTGCCACTTATAGTATGCGTAGGGGAAAAAACACAACCCCGTTATTGTAGTTTAATTTCTCTGTGTTCTTGCCTGAAAATGGGGTGAGTAATACCTAACTGGTAGGGCTCTTCTGAGGAGCACATGGATGAGTGTACCCAGAGTTCAGTTGGCTCTCAATAAATATTACTTTCCTTCTAATGGAGTCAAATATGAGGAAGTAATTCCCTTTAATTAAGAAGGTTGATGAGTTGGGTTCTAGTTAATTGAACTGTAATATGTAAATCAACTTAATCGTGGACTGGCTTTACCAGATAAACACCCAACACCTGGTATGGTTTGGTTGAGCACCTTTATTTGTTTGATTTTGAAAATCCTTCCTCCCCCTCTTCTGTGGCTTCTTAATATTGTGGATCCTGCAACTCAGCCTGCAAACACTTTGCATTTTCAGTTGAAAGAAGGATTTTGAGAAGGTTTTAGATTTTAATTGTTGGACTTAATAGGATTGCTTTAAATTAATCCAAGTCAAGGGGCGCCTGGGTGGCTCATTGGTTTAAGCCGCTGCCTTCGGCTCGGGTCAGGATCTCAGGGTCCTGGGATCGAGTCCTGCGTCTGGCTCTCTGCTCTGAAGGGAGCCTGCTTCCCTCTCACTCTCTCTGCCTGCCTCTCTGCCTACTTGTGATCTCTCTCTGTCAAATAAATAAATAAAATCTTTTAAAAAAAATTAATCCAAGTCACTTGCAGACAATGGAACAATAGCCTTGTACCTCATCACTCCTTGTTTATTTTTTAAAATAAAAGGAGCAAAGTGGGACATGTTCCAAATTGAGTCACAGGCTGAGATGTGGATCAACTGAGTAAACATTGTGGTCTTTGGGGAGATAGATATTGGGTGGGAGCTAGAAAATGTTCAGCATTCATCCTTTACCATTTATTTCTCTTTGTGGGACATCTTCCTAGCATAGCATGAGAGAAGAAGATAAGCAGAAAGACATGTTCATTATGACAAGGTGACATTGAAGTAAAGATGGACGAGAATGGTGTTTGTTGAGTAAGGAGGAACCACCAGGAAGAGGTGCTGAAGGGAGACCTTGGAACTCTGTCCATTGATAATTTCATGGGATTATACTGTTTGGATATACCCTTATTTTCATAATCATTATCATCCTGTGGCCCTCATCTTGAAAAGGCATTCTCAACCTTGAGCACAATGGACACTTTGGGCTAGATAATTGTAGAATGTTTAGCAGCATCCCTGCCTCCTACCCACTAGATCCCAGTAGCACTTTACCACCCATCCCAGTAAAATAACCCAAAATATTTCATTTCTTGGGGGGCAACTGCTGCCCCCACCCCCACCTGCCCTGCCCCAGTTGAGAGCTACTGCCTCAAAAGGATTCATTCAACAGCATTTCTCTTAGGCTGTGCTCATGGAAAGGGCATTCCTCTGACTTTCGGGTCTCCAGGACCGACTGGCTAACCCACATTGAAGCCAAGTGGAATCCTCCTCAAAATGGGCCGAGTACCTCCCTATGATGCCAGGCTGCAGTGCCACATTTTTAAGTGTTGGTGGGATGCCGAGATGATTTTCTAAGGTAGTGCGAATTTTGTCTCCAGTGGTCCTTAGCCCTCCTCAGTATTACATGGACTTAATGACAACTCAATTCCCTTTGTGGTGCCTTTACTATCTGACAGTAAGCTTGCAGAAAGTCAAGCTTGTTAGATTGTTAAAATAAAACCTGTAGGTTATCCTTTTAAAATGGTCCCCCCCCCCATTACTATTTTAACATAAGCATAACCACAAACGGAGGCTCAGAAGCCCACAGGCAGGGGGAGGTGAATTGCCCAGTGGCATTTTAGGAAAACAAAGGCTTTGCAAGATAAAAACATCTTCTTTCCTTCCCAGTTACAAGCTTAATGTTATTAATAACTCAGATGTCCTATTTATGCTGTTAGTGGCAGCATGCATACAATTTAAATATTTTAGCTTCCATTATACAACTGGATCTACATTACTGACCTTCAAGGGCCCCATTCATAAAGGATGAGGAGAGGGAACAATCAGCTACTTCATACAAGGACTGGCTAGCACACTGGGTTTCCCAGCATTGTCGAACAAACCACAACATAGGGAATGCTTTGGAGCCACTTGGAACATGGCAGGGTGGGGACAGAGAATGATGGGGGTGGGGCTTTCAGGGCAAGGGGAGAGCCAAACCTTTTTTTTTTTTTCTATTTAAAAAAGAGTTATCCCACCTTTGTTCCAAGGGAGAATGAAATATCCATTAAGTCTGGTGACACTGGGAATTTTGTTTCAGCTCCGTTCCTTTTGTTGTGACTCCAGGGTAAAGGAGAGGAATCTGGGGTGACTAGGTTTCAAGCCAAGAGGAGAAAGAAAATGAATCCTTCCAAGGATTTCTTCTATTGTCTCAAGAATAAATATTTATAGAGAAAGTTCAAGTGAAGTCTTACAATGGTCATGGTTTTAAGACTAAGCCTTCCAAAGAGTACATGTAAAACTATGCTTAAATGAAGGGTGATCCAATTATGCTTCCCAGGGAAAAACCAAGAAACCTCAAGATAATTTCCTATATAAAATCTAATTGTGTTCTCAAGTGGAGTAGGAATACCATTCTGAATTATTCCAAATCCATAGACTGCAGCAGAAATGCACAGCCAAATTGGATTCTATTTTAAGTAATTAAGTTATTTCCCTTCACAGGATCTATAATTTGCCTTCGACAAATGTGATTTGCCTCAGAAAGATAATACATTGCAATTTTTCCTCCAAAATAGATTTTCTGTGCCAGAAACAATTATGAAAAGTAGACCAAATATTGCTTTGATTATATCCTGGTTATTATCTTTGAGTGCATGCCTGGAATACCCTTTTTGTGTCCCCAATTGAGATAGGTATGGCTGTTACATTGTTTAGAAATCATCTTTAAATGGAGATCAGAGCTGAAATTTACTCAAGAGCCTGGGGCTTGCACAATGGTAGTGTAAATAGTTACGGGTGTTATTACATAAGACTCCAAAATCTTGTGCAAAATATGGGCAATGAGGAGCTTGGTTCAGTGGAGCTTTCTTCTGAGCTCTGAAAGCACCAACTTAACTTTTATCTGCTTGGTTAAACCCTTGAGGTGCTAGGTGTTACAATAGATTAAGTGTTGAGATTTGCATAGAACATATTGCAAGTGGGGTATTTTTGGCTTGGTTAATTTTAAGAAGAAAACATTCACTTTTGGCTTTATTTTCAATAACATTTCAGTTGACTTATGACCAGGTGTTCTGGGGAACAACAGTGGTATGGTGAAAAGCATGAGCTAGGACAATGAGTGCAATCAACTCCTGGTTTGTCCCCTTCAAAGTGCCAGTGTCCGAAAGTCTGTGAATCTCAGTTCCTTTGTTGAAAGGGAATGATGGTATCTAGATTGAGAAAAATCAGAGGAGAAAACCATACCAGGCTTGGCACAGCACAGACCTGGGTTATACAAGGGGTCAGTTGTAATAAAATCTAAAACATGGTATTGCAGACCTTTTCTCCTTTACACACATTTATCCTTCAGATTCTTTTTCATGGGAATAGGAACTGGCTAGATGTTTCTAAATGTCTAGGAGTTGAAAGTGGTTGAGACTTCAGATTTTGAAGACAGATTCCCTGGTTTGGAATACTGGTGGTGCTGCTTACCAAGCCTTTAACCAGGTCACTTAGGATTTCTGTGCCTCAGTTTCCTGCTCTACAAACTATCGTTCTACTATTAATAATTGAGCCAGAGTTCCTATCATAGAATTATGATAAGGGTTAAGCAAAATAATTTAACAACCAGAAGAGGACCTGACATGCCATAAATATGTTATTTTTTACTTCTGTGAGCCAAAGGAATATCAACAGAAATAAGAACATAACACTGAGTAAGTTTATCATGAACTTTTATTAACAACTTAATACAAGACTGTACATTGTAGGTGCTGAAATCAACCCACTTCTGAAAACTGAAAAACCAGCATTTCTATACCACTTTAGGCTTTGGTTATAAGTGCCACTTTCTACAGCAAAATCACATAGTGTAACCAAACAATTTAAGAACAGGAAAAAGAAAATGTTCCACTGGAATGGAGAGATTATTTATGTACAAACAGCTGAGGATCATTTCTAGCTTAAGTAATTCACTACACTCTGGAATGTTCAGTTCCCTCTTCTACAGTCCTACAACCAGACATACAGCAACTAAGAACTTGGCCACAGGCCCTGCCTACAGACACTCATTCACATGAAAAACAACAACAAAAAATATTTATATAAATAAGTCAATTAAAACTCACAAAAACTAAAGCAACACAAGAAAAAAATCCAGTAAAAAAACTGTACAGTATTGGTCAGTCTTTTATATCTGAAAAAATGTGTAACATAAAAAAAAAAGTTCTTTAATGTATACAAGTCTTTTCAATCAGTGTTAGCTGGAGTGAAAACTTGAAGACTCGGACTCGGTGGAAACAGAAGAATGTCCTCCCCGCTTCCCTTTGGAAAGGATCTTGAGGCTGGACCCTCTGCTCACAGAGGTGAGTGCATGCTGGGCAGAGGTTTTAAATTTGGCTCCAAGGAAGGCGTAGAGGATGGGGTTCAGGCAACAGTGGAAAAAGGCTAGGGCCTCAGTGATGGAAATCCACTTGTGCACAGTGCTCTCAAATTCACATCCTTGCTTGATGATTTCCAGGAGGATGAAGGAATCAATGCTGATCCCAATGTAGTAGGGCAGCCAGCAGGCAAAGAAAGCCAAGATGAGGATAACTGTGGTCTTGAGGGCCTTGCGCTTCTGGTAGCCCTTCGAGTGGGACAGCTTGGAGATGATGATGCAGTAGCAGGACAGGATGATGATGCCCGGTAGAATAAGGCCAACCATGATGTGTTGAAACTGGAATACCACCAACCACGAGTCGCTGGGATAGAAGCGGTCACAGATATACCTCCCATCTGCCTCCCTGACGTTGGCAAAGATGAAATCGGGAATGGTCAACAGGAGAGCAGGTATCCAGACCCCCACATAGACCACCTTTTCAGCCAACAGCTTCCTTGGCCTCTGACTGTTGGTGGCATGGACAATAGCCAAGTACCTGTCCAGACTGATGAAGGCCAGGATGAGGACACTGCTATAGAGATTGACTGTATAGATGACATGGACTGCCTTGCACAGGAACTTTCCGAAGTACCAATTCGCCACAGCATCAACTGCCCAGAAGGGAAGTGTGAGGACAAAGAGGAGGTCTGCCACAGACAGGTGCAGTCTGTACTTGTCTGTCATGCTTCTCAGTTTCTTCTGGTAACCCATGACCAGGATGACCAATCCATTGCCCACTATGCCAGTCAAGAAGATGATGGAGTAGACTGTGGGCAGAAAGATACGGTTGAAATGGGCATTTTCCTCCCGGAAGCAGGGTTCCTTCATGGAGTCATAGTCGCCTGAGCCCAAGTCATCTTCTGTGTAGTTATCTGAAGGGTATATCTGCAAAAGAGGCAAGGGAATGAGTATTAACTTTCAAGTACAGCGGGCATTCTCCAAGTTCAAAAAAATCTTTCTGCAATTTTTAAAAAGTAATTTATAAAACCCAACTCATCTCAGCCTTCTTCAGGACATTCTGCTCCCAGTGAAGCAGTGAGGGAAGAGCGGGAGAGAATTATAGACTCCTCCCCATCTTCCCCCAGAGTCATTTCATTATAGCTGTCTTTAATAGAACCAATTAGAAAATTCTTTGTTTAGAACAAAAGGGCGCTGAGATTCTGACGGTTTTAAAGTCACATCTTTGCTAACTGTTCTACCCCGCCCACTAGGGGGAAGAAAAAAACCTTGGGAGGAAAAATACCAAAACAAAACACAAAGAGGCCCCTCCTAGGCTGCCCGGAGGTGGGGGGCGGCGTGGGAGAGGACAGGTGAGGAGTGGGAATAGAAGCCCGTGTTTGGGGAGTGGGATTAATTTTCTATACGAAGATTCACCGGGACAGGGAAAAGGGGAGGAAGGAGCATGGTGGGGGGGAGTCCTCAAAACTTTCTAAGGCTCAAAACATTGTCTTTCCCTCGCTTGTCTAAACACAAATCATTCTGTACTTCAAGCAACGCTAGTGGGGAAGGAGAATACGGCCGTTAACGAAGAGTCTTTATTGCTTGGGGTATTGAACAGGGACGTTAGAAGAGGATACCGCCCCACACACCTGCCCGCAGCTGTGCTCCTCAGGGGCAGGGGCGTCTCTACCTGTTTATCGCTTGGCGCGTTTAGGACGTTAGGGAGTGCAGCATTTTAATGGGAGGGGAAGGTCACGGGGTCTGCACTCAAGGTCCTCGCCCCAAGTTTCATTTCCTCACTCTCCCGGATCGCTTCCCACCCCGCCACTGGTCCAGTAAATGGGGTCGGAGGTCTGCAGCTGGAAGCCTCCAGGCGAAGGGCGCACCAAGGGCCGGGTGGTCCAACTCCCGACCTCCGCGGCTGCTCACCACGCCCACGCCCACCACCAGCCGCAGCAAGCTCCCAGGGTTCCGCCCGGCAGCTCTCCCAAGTTCAGTCCTACAGGGTGCTGGGGAGAGAATGGGCGGCTCCTCAGTAAACGCCTTTGAATTGTGCGCCGCTGGGGGAAACGAAAAGCCTTCCTGGTAAGGGGTTTTCAAAAGTCTCCAGGAAACCACCAACGGTTAAACTGCGCAATTGGGATCGGTGAGAGCTAAACGGTCTCCCCACTTGCACCTGCCGGTCTGCGCCGCAACTACCCGCAGGCCGGGTGCCCTCCCAAGTCCTCATTCCACCCCAGACCCTGCGGGGCACACCTCTGGGTCCCGCTGCACCGCGACTGCTTAATACTCCTCCCTCGGTACTATCCCAAACTATGGAACCCCGGGGTCCACTCGCTGCGATTCCGATGCCCGCGAGGTCTCTCCCTCAATCCTAAGGCGCACCGGCGGCTCCTGGCCACCTCCCTGCTATGGCCAATTCTCAGACCTCTCTCAGGCAAGCAGCACCTTGGGTCCGCCCGCCCTTCCCGCCCTCTGCTCACTATGCGGGGGTACTGACACAGCTCCTCGGGAGGTGCAGAGTTTGGCGAACAGGCGCCTAGCCTCAAGAGTGGTCCCCTGGAGCCTTTGCCTGAAATTAACCAGGGGCGCAGCCTCGCTCTGGGAACTCAGACCCCGCACCGCCCTCCACCTCTCAATTCAGATAATTCACTCCAAAAAAACCCCTCCTCCTCCCCTGCGGGAGAGACTCTTGGTCTGAGTTCGCTGGCAGCGCGCACGCCTTCTCCGCACTTGTGCACAGAATGTTCTTAGTTTGCAAACAGCATACACGCACAGCGCGCGCCGCAGGACTAAAAGGAGACACACACGCAGCCACCGAAAAGGTCCTTACAGTTTTTTCTCCAATGTTTTACAGAGTAAAAGATTCCAATCCTACCCCCTCCTCCAGTATAACCAACCGCACGAAAACTCCTTTCCATGCTCCTTCTCCCGGTTACCGGCACCTCCCATGTTCTGGTCGGTTATGCCCACTCGAAGGGGTTGCGCTCTAAGTTTACGTGTTTGTACGTTTAAGAAAAAGCAGGTTGAAACTGGACTTACACGGAACCCGTCCATGGTAACTGCTCGCTCTCCAGCCGCAGGGGCTACCGGAGCACCCAAGTCGTCGGGATCACTTTGCTACCTGCTGCCGCAGACAACAGACTGAAGTTTCTGGCTGAGACTGGACTTTTATAAAAACACGCTCTGCGGGCGGCGCATGCGCCGTGTGGGTGCGCGGGCGGGGCAGGGAAAAGGGAAGGCGGGGTGGGGTAGAGGGAGCAGACGCGGGGGAGGAAGACTCGAGGGAGAGGTTGGGGTAAGCGCTCCAGCAGTCCCAGGGAGGTTAATTGGGGTAAACCTGGGAATCCCCTGAGCGGCTGCTGTTAGTTGGAGGTCACCTTGTGAGTCTTGAGCTGTGGAGGGCATCCCAGAGGCGTTCCCCAACTTGGGAAAGCTGAATGCGCCTGAAGGGAGGTGGGAAGCGCGGGCGACCAACGCGTCCCGTGTGGCGCATCCATCCTTGCTCACGTGGATGGAATTCCAGACCCGGGAATGCTACAAATGGAGACACTGAGGCCCGGAGTAGAGTAGTGATGTGCCAGAATAACCCAACCAGTAGGCGGCAATGCTGGAAGTGGGTCCAGCATCTGACTCCATTCCCCTGCGCTTTCGGCAGATGCAGTCCGTTCAGACAATAAAATGACTCTTCAGAGCACAGCTGTAGGTAACAGTACATGCACATCCACAGTAATAGTACCAGCATCAGGTACACATAATAAGGAAACACTTTCAGGAGAGGGTAGGATTATTTGGCATAATTAGGGAGGGAGACCGTGTAGAGAAGTAGGTGTGTATTTCCGGGCAACCAATTAGTGAATAGTACTTAAAAAAATACTAAGTGTGCTTTATTATAAGAGAAATTTAGCGAATAGTACTTTTTGTAACAGATCACGAGGTAGACTTGCACAGAATCACTCATTCATTTTCACAACAACCTGTGGGTGTTACCATTACGGCGATGCATTTAGTCATTTAGATATTTTCGGAGGGCCAATAATGTGCGACTCACTGGTCTAGACGCTGGGCGTACAGTCCTGAACCAGAGGATAAGGCCCCCATGCGGAGGAAACTGAGAGCTGACTAGCGGAGATGAAAAGCCGGGTTTGGCCCGGGATTCCAAGCTGGGCTCAAACCAAGATCTGGCCCCGTGTCCAGTGTCTTCCACGACTCAGTGTGGAGGACAAGTGTCCGCAGGGATACTAGAAATTAGGCTGAAGGTTGGGCGGGGTGGGGCGGGGGTGAGGCTAGACGGTTAAAAGAGTCCCCCTATACACTGGGGTTTGCAGTGAACGCCCAAACAGGGCTTTCCATCCTCGCGCCGGTTCCCGCCGGCGCGAGCCTGGGTGGGGCGGGGAACGATTGAAGGGCGGGGCCAAGAGCTAGTGCGACCGCTGGCGGGGTGACCGCACCAGCGACAGCGGGGGACCGAGAAGTGAGTGCTAACCAGCGAAAGCGATGAATGCGCTGTGACGCGCGCCCCAGCACGATCCCAAGAAAAAGACTTGCCCAGACTGGACCTAGAACACCAACCCCTTCGCTTCAGATAAAACCTTTCAGTCTGGAGGTATTCCAGAGATGGTCCAGGGGCTGGGAACCTTTCTAAGGAGCATGATTTTCTTTTGTCGGCACCCCTTCCCTAATGTTTGTTGGTGAAGGTACTCATCTACTGAAAGCTGATGTTAGGGTCTGGAGGTGGGACTCTCAGGAACTACTAATTTAGGACACAATGATGACCAGATGAAATTATATGTAATATTACATTATGTAGAGTAAAAATTGGGATCCTCTCGTTTTCACATCCTACGGTTAGGAGGCAATATTGAAGGACCAGAATTTTAGATAGATTCCATGATTTGCTTTTCACAAAGCTCAGTAGTGGCAGAATCATTATGTTTTGACCCAGAATGTCAGCTGCATTGTACCTCAAAATTCTTCTCTTCATTATGGTGGAAACCTGACACGTGGAATCTTCCAAACCTGTCCCAAAAGGGAAGAGAGGGTAAATCCAGAGTAAAATGGTTTGCACGATAAATATTTGTTGATTGCAGACAAAAGAAAGGTTTTTCTTTATCTGTAGACTAGTTTAGATCCTTTTAGGTATATCTGCTAAGGGAAACAAGATAAGAGAACAATGAAATGCCATTCAGTGACTGTCAAAGTAAGCAAAATTTTTCTTTTCAAAGATAATATCTGGATATTAAGATAAGAGCAGCTATTTCTCCGTTGTGGCTTGGTGGAGAATGTGGACTGAACATCCTTTCTGGAGAGCACATTGTAGTCAGCAGAAACTTAGAACAGTAATTCCACCTATAGAAACATCCCGAGGAAATAGAAGTTTGCCGCAAAGTTATTCATGGAGGCATTATTTTAACACTGAACTATCTGAACAGCCCTAAACGTCCATAAGGGGAACAGTAGAGAAGATTTTGGTATATCCATATGTGGAATTCCATACGGCTATTGTCAATGATGTTTATGAAGAAGATTTTCTAATGACACGGGAAAATGCTTATGAAACATTAGGTGTGAAAAGTAGGACACAAAACTGTATGTAGTGTGAACTCAATTATGTTAAAATATGTGCTAGAAAAAGATGGGAAGGATGGGGCGCCTGGGTGGCTCAGTGGTTTAAGCCGCTGCCTTCGGCTCAGGTCATGATCTCAGGGTCCTAGGATCGAGTCCCGCATCGGGCTCTCTGCTCGGCAGGGAGCCTGCTTCCCTCTCACTCTCTCTGCCTGCCTCTCTGCCTACTTGTGATCTCTCTCTGTCAAATAAATAAATAAAAAAATCTTAAAAAAAAAAAAAAAAGAAAAAGATGGGAAGGAAAACAAAAAAAACATTTCTTAAGATTTTATTTTTATGGGGCACCTGAGGGGCTCAGTCGGTTGGGTGTCTGTCTGCCTTTGGCTCAGGTTTTGATCCCAGGGTCCTGGGATTGAGCCCCATGCCTGGGTCCCTGCTTAGTGGGAAGCCTGCTTCTCCCTCTCCCGCTCCCCCTGCTTGTGCATATGCTGTTGTTCTCTCTCTGTCAAATAAATAAATAAATAAATAGAATCTTGAAAAAAGAAAAAGATTTAATTTACTTATTTGAGAGAGAGACAGAGAGCGCAAGCAGGGGGAGGGACAGAGGGACACGAAGACTCCCTGCTGAGTGGGGAGCCTGACTTGGGACTGGATCCCAGGACCCTGAGATCATGACCTGAGCCAAAGTCAGACACTTAACTGAGCCACTCAGGTGTCCCCCAAACCAAAATGTTTATAGGAGTTTTCACCGGGTGAGAATTATATTTGATTTTTTATTTTCTTCCATCCATTCTTCTGTGCTTTCCCAATTTTCTGTAATAGGCATGAAACATTTTCATATTCAGAAAAAAGCCAGTGTTAAAAAGGGAAACAGAATGCCTCCCTTCTCATACGTTTCCACTTCCTGAAGTATTCACTAGATAGGATGACTTTTCCTTAATAGTCCTCCTTTCCTCTAAGGAATGGCCTTTCCTTATTTTCCCTTGGGCCAAACCTACCTAAACTACTTTTCTAACTGCTCTAAGATGTTCTTAAAAAGAAAACAAAGCAAAAAACCCAAATATCTGTCGAGTGCTTGTGATGTGTAGTTGACCACTTACAATCCCTTCAACCACTCCATAAGGCATGTACCACCTCTAGACCACCGGTAAGAAAACTGATGTCCAGAGAGGGCAAGGAACGTGGTAGAGATCACACAGTGAGGATCTGCACCCAGTCTGTCTGGCTCCAAAGCCCAGACTCTCTCCACTCTTCACAATGTCTTCTTTCTCTAATGGCTGCTATTCACCCTCTGAAAGCTCCCTCCCCTGAAAGGTCACTTGGCATCCACTTACATACTGCTTTGAGTGGCATCTCTTGGGATGTTATCCAACTTTTAAATGAGTGTATGTCTTTTCTCCTCTTCCTCAAATATTCTGGGTTCCTTAAAGTGAATGCTCAGATATCCTCTATACAGCTAGCCCACTGATGAACAAATAATGGGCTCCCTAATCGTTTACTGAAGCTTTATTTAATGAATTAATGACTTTCCTGTGTGGCTCTGGCAACAGAGCTAGGCTTAGGGGCTGTCAGGGCTTTGGCAGGGTCCCCAAGTTCTCAGGCTGGCTTGAGCCCAGGGAATAACTAGCCTTGGCCATGCTTTGGAGGGGATGCTTGCAAATCCAGTGACATAGTGGCAAGCATTCTGCCGCCTCCTGTTGCTTGGTCTGCAGCTGGTTGATTTGTGTGTAAGTGTGTTTGCGTGTGTGTATCTGTGTGTGTGTGTCCCCAGGGAGGTTCAAAGCCAGTCAGGCAGAAACCTTAGGGACAGACCTCTTCCTGATGGTGGGTGGTAGGAGGCAGCAACCTCACAGGCCTTCTGAATGCACCAAGTCCCCTGTTCCCTCGCTTGCTCCTCCCCTGTCTTTTTCAAAGAAAAACTGCCACTTTTGCTTCTGAAAGAGAAAAAGAATACAAACCTCATTGATAGCAGTAGGGGCTAATTCAAGAGACAAAGTTAATGTTTTCCCAACTGATAAAAAAAAAAACAAAAAAACACAAAACACAGGAGACTATTTCCCAAGAGGCTTGTAATTCTACCAGAGGGTTACAAATCTCAAAGACAGTGCTATCAAATGTCAACTATTGCCAAGCTGGTGTTAGGGGGAAGAAATGGTTCCTCACCCCACTGCAGCCAGTCGGCTCGCTCCTCTTTTCTCAACTCCATATGTCTCTAATGCCTACAGGTGGAAAATGACTTGGGGAAATAAATTAAATTTAGGGAAAGTATTACTGGTTTTCTGAGTACCATTTTTATCTTACATCTAAGTCATATTTTGAATTTCTAAAAGGTCTGACTTCACTGAAGTCAGACTTCCACGATTTCCAGATTTCCAGTGATTTCCACGGAAGCTTTGCAGCCATCAAGAACAGTCCACAAAATTTCCTATACAGAGAGAAAAACTAGACTGGCAAACAAATACAGTTTAGAGTCAGCCTGGTAAGTCATTTTAACAAAGCAGCCACTTAATTAACAATGCAATGATCTTTACTTGACTAGTTAGTTCCACTGCCAGGAAACGCATTGCTTTCAAAGTTTGTTGTGCTCCTGTGGCAGGTTCACTGTGGCTTTGTGGATCTGAAGAACAACAGACCCCGTGCTGTTGCCTCAAAAATTATGGTGTCAAGCTGGGGAAGAGGGCACGACTTGAGGAAATAATTGAGTGAGCAAACTCTGTTCTCCATGGAAAAGGCTTGTCATTGTTTTCCTTAAACCAGTAATTTATTGGCGGTGACCTCAGGCAGCTATATTACCAGAGGAAGTGCCTACAGTTCTGTGGACCGTCTGGTCTCTCTAAAGAGAACTATGCATCCCACGGCAGAGCCAGGGGACAGCCAGAAATGCGGTGATCTGATCCCCCACACAGATGGGCTTTGAGATCTTGCTGAGATCATTCTACCAAGAGTTTTATATTAGCAGAATGATAGGGTGGAAGTTATTTGTGTGTGTGTGTGTGTGTGTGTGTAGGGAGATCCCTGCAATGTTCATGCGAGAGGAATTTTCTAAATCCAGAGCCATGATTGTGCCTTTGGAGCTACTTACAGTTATAAGGCACAAGGGACAAGCCCTGCAGATATTGTGAATAAATGAGGCCCCATAGGGAGTGGTGGGGGCTGTGGAGAACTGGGGAGCCCAAAGGGGGATAGCCACCACCCTTGATTGCTCTATGTGGGAATTTGGGCCCTATCTTCCAATTGCTAAAGAGAAGATGAAAGTCCTAATTTTTTAAGGTGAAATCTCTTGACTTTAAAATGCTGATTCAAAACACGCAAGCAAACAAACAAAAATTCTATGAATTTCCAGTTTACGCTGGCTGAAGTTACAATACTAGGAATCAAAAGAAAGATGGGGAGGTTGAGGGACCCAAAAGGATGGAACAGATACATAAAAGGCAGCAATGGAAATAGCCAGAACTCTCCACACAATTCTTTTAGGATAGCCCTGTGCCATAATTTGTCCATCGCGCTGAGACTGGAAGTTAAATCACTTTGGATTTCCGGAGTTGGTCCTTCTTTGCAGCTCCCAGCTGCACTCAGATTAATATCTGGGCCCCTGAAGACAACGAACTCATTCCACTATGGTTCTGTTGTATGCCCTCAAACTTTTCCCTGTCCTCGGGCTCTTAGCCTTCTCAGTTACCTCAGTGTGTAAGCACTGGGCTATTATTTCTTTTAGATTTGTAGGACAACATCATTCAAGAAGAGGAACATTCCTCCCTCTTCTCTTTAAACAGTGCTGATAGAAGAAAGAAGGATCACCCGCCGAGTAGAATAGCCTTAGTGGGTCAGAGCATGGGACTTTGGAGCTTGAATGCTGACTCTACACATATCTTCCGGCTCCACATTCAGGGACATCACGTGGGTAGCTGGGCAAGTGTATCTCTAATATATTTCCTTAGCTATAATAGCCAGGTAGTAGTAACATTTCACTTTTTGGGTTGTTGGGTGTATTAAATATGACAATGCATATAAAGTCTATAGCACAGCATGGGACCCATTGTAATGCTCAATAAACATTGCCTGTTATTAATGTAGGTTCATATCTCAGCTGCTGTAATGTCATGTCAGTGGAGGGTTCCGATTACCTAGGCAAATGCATTTCTCCCCTATTACCCACGGAAGTGAAGTGAAGGGAAATGGAATCTTAAATAAAGTGTGAAATGTTCTTACTTCTAACTGTGGGGCAGAAGAAAGACCTACGTGGAGGGAGAAGGAAAGAGAAGTAATAAAGTTTCTCAAATGTGCCTTGAAAGCCCTCTCCTGTAGTTGCAAAGACTCCAATTCAGGATTGGAAGGGATCTTGGAACCCGTTCAGTCTCCATTCTAAGGAGCTCCTTCCACAATGGTATGGGACACTCCCACCTCTAAGGACTCTCTGGGATGGGCAGCCCATTCCTCAGAAAGGGAGCTTATACAGGGCTGGGTGAACCTGAGCACTAGATAGTCCTTTGCTCCAGGCACCTGCCTCCCCTATTTTCTTTCCTCTAGGTCTAATTTAACTTGAGCTTGGCTGGATGAGATGCCTCGAGAGAAAGCCAAGGAGAGCGGCAGCCAAAACCATCCCCAGGCTAAAGCAAAACCTGCCTTCCAGAGACACTTTTTTCTACAGCCACAAGGATGAGTCTAATGAGAGCCCTCTTTGTTCCATTAGCACATTTGAGAGCGGAATTGGACCAGGTTAGGGTTTCTTTTCATAAAGGAAATTATCTTCAAACATGGAAGATTTGGGGGATTAAATGACTCAAAAGATTTAGTACTAGACTTTTTAAGGCCTTCCGAGACTTTCAGATGTACTTGCCTGGAGAGAAAATGTGGGGCGGCAGCAGCTTCGGAAGCAGGCTAATAAAGAGAAAGATTAACCCCATCTTTGCCTGGCGTTACATTAGGGGAAACCAGGTTAAAATGAAGGCTTAAAAAATTGTCTGAAGATCCACTCTTAAATGGAATTCTTTTTTGCAGGTGCTGAGGGGTACCTGGAGAAGACGTTCCTTTATCATCCAATTACCCCTCATACTCTCTCCAACCCAAAACATAGGGCTTTTCCTGGAATGTCTATAAATGGGGGATGGCTTTGTGTTGGAGCAGTTTCTTTTCAAACAGAGGAAATGAAACCGTTTCAGACTCATTTAAATATACCAAGGTGACGTGTTTCAGGTTTTCTTCCTTGTTTTTCTACTCCTTTATTCCAGTTATCAACAAGTTGTGGGATCATCCTCCAAGGAACATTTACTCAAATCCAGCTTGCTGAGTGCAGCCCTCCATGGCCTTACACACCTTTGAGAGCCCAGGTGGCGCAGCCCCTCAGAGGGAGCAGGCATGGAATATCCCTTGTCTGCCAGTCTGCCCCACCTTGTCGCTTTAGGTTTGGAAATCGGCTCATGTGCTGATAGTTTATGGCTGGTTTGGGGGCGGAAAACAATGACCTCCACAGCAAAGATAAAGCTTTATCTTTGATGAAAGTGGGAGGGCATCCAGCTCCATCTTCAAGCTTCTCCCCAAACTGATTAAATTAAGCTCCTCAAGACTGAAGAGGATTTGTTCTCTGCCAAGTAAATTTTCACTTCAGGGTTAGGGGCCTGGAGACCAGTTATTTTTTAGAGGGATTTTTCCTCTCTTTCATGCCACCCCATATGGGGTGTGCTCAGGTTTTTGTCATAAATTGGCCATTTGCCACTCTAAAAAAGAACTACCATGCCCTTCAACCAGAGCCCCTGCCCCAACCCCTTTCTCTTTAATCACAAACGCACACACACACACACACACACACACAGAGGCACTCACACATGCCATCATAATCAGTCATTCCACAAACCCAAGTCCTCAGCTGTTTCTAGATTTTTTGATGTCCCAGCAGCTCCTGCTTTCTCTCTTCTCTGTCCTATGTCTGCTCTGTGCCCTAGCCTTGGTTCCAGTAAAGGGATGGTCCACTCTGGAATTGCCATGAATTTCTATGTGGGCTTCTGTTTAAGAGTTTGGGTGTGGGGGCACCTGGGTGGCTCAGTGGGTTAGGGCCTCTGCCTTTAGCTCGGGTCATGGTCGCAGGTTTCTGGGATGGATCCCCATATCAGGATCTCTGCTCAGCAGGGGGCCTGCTTCCTCCTCTCTCTCTGCCTGCCTCTCTGCCTACTTGTGATCTCTGTCTGTCAAATAAATAAGTAAAATCTAAAAAAAAAAAAAAAAAAAGAGTTTGGGTGTGCAGGGTCACCAGACTGGTCTAGAAACTGAGAAGAGGTCCCTGGTTTTCTGGTAGGTAAAGACCTCCTCTGTCCTCTTATGCTAAACATAAACATTTAATTGGCCCTCATTTCTGACAGGTTCCATAAGAAATCTCCAGCTTCTTCCTTGAAAGTATGAATATACAGAAGGTATTTTTTCTGTGCATTCTCCCCCAGACAAGTTTTGTTGAACTTTACCTATTTTCTGTAGTTTGTATTGTGAAAACAAACCTTTCTCCCCAAATCTGAAAAAATACATGATTATGTTTTTTCCAACTGTATGCTCAATTTTTTTTTCCCTTGAAAATCTTTGCTTTACCCCCACCTGGAGTCACAGAGAACCACTTAAATTGGTCTGATCTTCTGACCTGTTGTCTGCGGTCTCTGGCCCCATGCCTTGTGTCCCCTGTGAATAGAATGAGCTGTTTTGAATAAATTCTGCAGAAGAAAGAGCTGGAAATGCAGGCGTGTGAGGCCTCCACAAGAATAGAGAACTGGCAAAAATAAGCCAATACAAAATCAGAGTTTCTCCCATACCCACCTGCTGTCCTGCTTTGTTATGTAAGTATAAACAGTTCTCCTCTTTTCTCCTGAAAGTAAGGGTTGTGGGTTTTACTATGCAGCTCTCCCTTCCCTGTGTTGCCAGGGGCAGATGTGTATAGAAGAATGACTGTGATTTATCACTGGCCAGTGTTCTGAGTCCCCTAATCTCCCTGGTCTTGAGTCCTCTTCCAGAACTTCCACAGAAGCTGAGGCAGCCACGGAATTTCAGGTGTGCCTGTTTGGTGAGGGACAGCCCTATCTCTCAGAGAGGAATTTGGAGAGTCCTTTGGGTGCTGCTACTCTGGGCCCCCTCCCCTACCTCCCCAAGACACCTGGCTTGTAGAGGTGAAGATTGTATAGAGCTCTAAGGATTCTTCCCATAGAACCATATGTGCAAGGACATGGAAGTGTAAAGCAGTAGGCTGTGTTCTGGAAACTGTAGTAGAACAGTTGCCGTGAGTGTGACTTGACATTAAGGGAGTAATAGAAAGGAGAGTGACTACTGAACAAGATGACTAAGATGAGGAGCTTTGGGGCGCCGGGTGGCTCAGTTGTTAAGCTTCTCCCTTCGGCTCAGGTCATGATCCCAGCCAGGGTCCTGGGATTGAGCCTCGCCTTGGGCTCCCTGCTCAGTAGGAAACTTGCATCTCCCTCTCTCATTCCCCCTGCTTGTGTTCTTCTCTTACTGTCTCTGTCAAATAAATAAAAATCTTAAAAAAAAAAAAAGTTGAGGAGCTTTGCAGACTCTAAAGTGCCAGGCACCTATCAGGGACTTCTGTTAACTATCTTGCAGGATTGATATGACTATCACACAAAGTAATCTATAGGCCAACTTTGTAAAGTGGAACAGCATTAATTCAGAGTTAACTATTACAGAGATAAGATGTTTTACATAAATTTGAATGAAGTATAAGATGAAGGTCAATTTCTATTCATAAATCACAGGGACCTGGTTTCAACCTGAAGGCCCTAGTCCTACTGTGAGATGTGGGCTCTAAGGAAATAATGGAATCTGCCAGTGGGATCAAATCAGGGTTGGTGTTAAGTCCTCTCAGGGTGCAAGCAAGTGTTCTTGGTTTGTCTTCCCTGTGAATCTGGAACACTCACTCTCCCACTACCCGGGATCTCTCCAAAAGCATTTTATTTAATTTTTTCGATTTCTCTTTTGGATCTGCCTTCTCCTTCCTTAGTGGATTCTCTTCCAGCTCTTCCTGGCCCCTTCTGAGCTCTTCTCTTTTTACTTCTTTTACTCTTTTCATTCCCTTCCTCTCTCCCTGCCCACTACCCCTCTTTCTGCAAACTATTTTGAATGCCTGCCATGTGCAAAGCTCTGCCAGGCACTGGGACACAGTTCTTGGTCTCAAGACATGTAAGGGCAGCATGCGAGATGATAAGGAACATAGAGGACTATAATCCAAGCTAGAGCAGGATGGACAGGTCATGCAGAGTAGAAACAAGGTGTAGCAGGGAAGGATGAAGTCTTTCACACAGCAGGATATATATGGCAATTAAGTAGGATTTTGATGTGGAGAGAACTGGGCAGGAAGGAGGACATTCAGAGTGAAATAAGAAAGCATGAATAAAATGTTGGAGCCAGCAATAGGGATCAGCCAGTTTGATTGGACTATAGTTGGAGTTCTCTCTGGGGAGGTACATTGAAACTAGAACAGAGATGTTTTATAGGCAAGGGGAATAGGTCTGGACTGTATTCTGTCAAGTAAAATGAAAGCCATAAGGATTTTGAGTTGGAATATAATATGATCAAAGTTATGCTTTAAAATAACTAGTCTTAAATAGAGTGTAGAATGGGTTGAAAGAAGGAAACAGGTGGACGGAGCAGACAAAATTATTTGGATAGCTTGGGCAGGGGACTGTAAAGGTCTGGGCCAATTGGGGAGTGGTGGGAAGCTGATAAATAGAAGAGATCTTGAGGAACTAGCATCATGTGCTCATTGACATGGTGGAGAAGAAGGACGAGGTCAGGGTGACTTGAATTTCAGCTCCGATATGATAAAGAGAGGTCAGGAAGAGGCTATCTGGGAGGGGAGGTGATGCTTTTTGGAAAAACTCTGAAGGCTATCCTTCTATTTTTCAAAGTGTGGGTATTGACTTCTTACCAATACCTGCATCTGGCTTGTGGGCCAATGGTATCCTGTCACTGATGTCACTGGGGTGACTTCATCTATTTGCACCTCTCGAAAAGATAACCATCAGAAGTGGCAAAACTTGACAGACAAGAAAAAAAAAAAGATAAGGGTAGTTTCAATATCCTTCCATTCGACGTCTAAGTTTTCTGTCTAGGTGTGATTTGGAGTTGATTCCAGGGGTAGGACACTATGTCAGATAAGAGCACATCGATATGTGGTTTATGGAACACCACTTAGAGGTGGTGCTATAGAAGAGGCAGAAGGAAAGGATGCAGCTGTCTGAAGAGACTTAAGGTTCCAATCAACATCTGCACTGTAGTAACAGTTCACATACAGATGTTCATAACTTATGGTCACAAATGAATTTACAGAAAACAAGAAGGTGCTGGCACCTGCCCTTCTCACACCTGCAGAATCAGACTCACCAGGAGTGGGGCACAGTAGTTCAGAGGAAGGAGCCATTTCAAACCAGGGTGCGTGGAAAGCTTTGCAAAAGAGTTGGAATCTCATGGGGAGTCCACAGTACCACCATGCATTCACCTCCTGACTGGGCACATAGTTTGGAGTCCTACACCAAGATAGGTGCAGTTAAAATCATTTCAGGAATCTTTAGCTACAAAAATAACTTTACCAGGACATTGAAAATAACTTGCTCTACATATATGCCTTTACTTGTAAATTGTGCCAGAGTCATTTTTAAGGACGATAGGAGCTTTTGCTTCTAGTCCTCTACTCTACTCTAATAGTTGCTTTGTTGAGTATTCTGGTCTACCTACTGGCATCCAACTTTGTTCTCAGAATGTGGCTCATGGCTGTAGGTGGAGTTTATTCTCAGATTCAATTTTTCCTTTCTTCTTGATCGTAGATGACTTTCCTCTCACTTTGGCTACTCACTGGTGTCTCATTTCAAACACTGTTATTCTAGCATTGAATTCTTCAAGTGACATTTACTATTCAGCAGCAAGTGAGTGCAGGTGGATGGGCCACTGGGCTTTGACCTCCACAGGGTGGCACATGATGTTTCCCAATCTTTGGGCAATGGAGCCCCAGGGAAGTTTTTATAAAGGGTACACATAGTCTCAGGTCCCAAATCTTACTTCAGGCTAAATAAATAATGCACTACAACTTTTCAGATGCGTATGGATGCTTTGTGATTGATAAAATACCAAATTTATTTGAAAGTGTCTTGAATTTATAGTTTTGTTAGTTTATTTTTGGATGTGGATGTGTGTGCGCATGTGTGTTTAGAATGGTCTTCATTAACAGACACTGACAGCATAACCAGCTTTCATCTGGTGATTCATGAAACTTTGTGGTTGTTAAAAGTGATCTTGTTTGACAGAAGAAAGGCAGCCCTGGAGGAAGCGTATTTTTTGTCTGGTACCTACAGCCTGCTCCTACTGGGGCTACAAAAGAGAGAGCTGGGGCGATAACCAAAATGGAATGGGACAGAAGGAGTATTTCTCTGTATACTAATTACTACTCAGCTTGCAGGACAACCAACCAAGAACAAACCAAATAAGAGGACTGGTACTTGGAAGACAGGTTTTAGGTCCTCTAAACCTACCAACTACCCTGAGCAGGAGTCCTTTATGGAACATTTTGGAAAGGTGAACATCTAGCTCAGCCCCCATACAACAGGAAGCTTACTATAAGGCAAAATCCAGATCCTTGGACATCAGCCTTGGTGTTTCTGGTTGGATATGGCTGAGGTGGGGCCTTTGACATTATGTTCCAGCTGATTCTGATGTCGGCCAGTGTTGAGACACAGGACTACCACAAAAGGACAAAAATACTCTATTACAATGCTTTTTGTTTGTTAAGTGCTCACTAATGCATGAACAGTGTCATGATGAGGCCCCTGTGGACTTTATGTTTACACCCCTTTTCTTACTTCTCACGCCCACCCTTGTAGATAAATCCTTATTTAAAAAAAAAAAAAAAAACAAACCCCACCCCCACCCCCAAAAACCCCCAAAACAAAAAACGAATGAATTAAGGCCCAGGGAAGTGAAACCAATGTACTGGCTGGGGAGTGACAGTTGGAACCCCAATGCACAAATGAAACCAGGGAACACTGGGTGTGACAAGCTCTTGAGGAGGGACAAACAGTTGTGACCTCCAACCCACAATCGAGACTGGTGAACGTAAAATGGGCACTAGCCCATTAGTAAGAGACTAATGCTACTAAAATCAGGGAGTGGGGGAAGTGCTCTGTAAGAAGCTTCTGACACACTTAATTTCTTTGTGTATCCAGTCTACCTTTGGTGCTGGAGCAGAATCAGTTTAAAGCTTATGTTCTGGAGCTAAGAGACCTAGGTTCACTAACCAAGGGGCTTCGGCATGTTACTTGATGTTTTTAGGGCCTCAGTTGCCTCATCAATGTGGAGGTAATGCAAAGTGGTACCTACCTCTCCCCATGAGTTTAGCTATCAACATCAACATTTATGGCCCACCTGCTCTGTGCTTGCCCTATGCTGGGGATACCACTCTTTAGGAGCTGATAGAAGCCCATGTCAGGTATTCAGAGGAAGGAGGACACAAGGGTGTCAGAAGCTCACATCATTCTTTATGTGAAGGAGTGTAAGACCAGGGAAGCCAGATGTTTGCATGCTCTCTCCTGTACTGCACAGGAGATGGATGCCTCACTGGGTTCCTTCGGAGGCTGGTGGTGAGCAGGAAGATGCTGGCCACCATTTCTCATGGCTGCTGCAGTGTATGACAAAGGATTGCTTCCAGTGCTGCAGCCCACCCACTACATTGCTTGCCTTGTCCCTGAGGAGTGGACTTCTCATTAGGAGAGAGTCTTTCTTTTGGTCACAGGGATCCCAAAGATCACTGGGACTTGGATTGTTTCAGATGCCACATGGAAGTTCAAGTCCACTCTCACAAGGGCCCAGAGAAAGGGATGGCTCTTATGGTGAGGATAATCACATGATATACTTTCTCTATGTGGGGCTTTGCTGCCTGTGTGCAATGACATCTTGGTCCATGGGACTACTGAGATCTCTAAACCTATAACCTCCAAGTGACCTTCCCCTGGGGAGGAGCAGAACTATCATGAGCCAGTCTAGGACTATTTAGAGATAAGTCACAATTTTCTATGAAGTCTGCTCTAAATTGGAGTTGAATACAGGTAGACATCCCTAGGAGTATGCCTCCTCTCTCTTCTGGCCTCTCATTTTCCTGGCTACTCCTCCAAAATAATGTCCTGTGAGAATGGTGTGAGCCGACTTTAGACACCTGCTGTGTTTTACCCAAAGGTAACACCTTCTGCCTTGGATGTGGGGGAGGAGGACATTTTATATCCCCAATTCTATTGTTCTTCATGCCTCATTGTTCTTCCTTCACACCCCCTTTTCAGACAAATTGTTTTGCTCCTTGATTTTGCTAATTCTGTGGATGAGCTCGAAGACAGCAGAAACTGAGCCCTCGCTGCTGTTGACATTTATAGTTCTTTTTCTCAGAACTCCTTTCTTTTTTGTAAATGCCTACCAGGTGCCCCCAAGTGAAAGATGATACTTGTTTGTTTGGTAAAGGCCTCCAGATAAGAAGAGTCAGAACCAACAGCTCTCCAAAGAGAAGTGGTTTCGTTGGCCACTGAGTCACCACACTAAATGTTCATCCTGGCTCACTGGCTGAAATGAGTCAGTGGTCCTTTTAGAACTCCCTTTAGCACAGTGTTTCAAAGAAATCTGTGATCGAAATTGCAATTTATTTTTTCTTCACCCCAGCTGACTATTTTGCATTTTCCCAAGGTGAAACTCAGCCTCTTTTCCGGTATTGAGAAGAGTTGAAACTTAAAGTGGAAGAGTAAAAAAAAAGCCCCCCTACCAAAGAGAAGTCCAAAAGATATCATTGTAGTGTAGGAAACTGCTTCTCAAAATCAGATCCTAAAACTGAGTGAGTGGTTTGCTGTGTGCAGCTTTCTCGTGGCTTGGATTTTTAAAATTCTCTTCTTTTAAAGGTATGACACATCTTCCTTCTGGTTGCCGTCCTCCTCTTCGCATCCCCAGTCTCCCAGGCGGGGGTGCCTCCTTGGTCTACCCAACGACAACACCTGATCCTCTTCATCAAAGGTGACTGTGCTGTTCATGGGAATTGACCGTTTACTCCCAGATTGTGATGATTTTTCTACAGAGGTGGGGTGTTATCCACATATTTCGGGACCACATTCTGCATTAATACAAATCCTTCCGATCTTAGAGTGCTCCTTCAGTCCCATTTGCTGACTAAAATGTTCCCAAAGGACATTCAGCTCCTTCTTTCCCCAGACATTTACCGAGCACCGAGTATGTTCCAGATACTAGTCTTGGGAATATAGCAGTGCCTAAGGCTGGCCAGGAGCCTGTCCTCATAGAGCTCACAGGGACCTAGACAAGTGCACAGGCACTTATAGTCCAACCTGAACTAAACCCAGGAAGGCATCCTGGAAGAGACAAGCTCAAAACTAAGATAAACTAAGTAACTTAACCAGGTGAAGGGAGTAAAGAGGGAAGAGCATTTCATTTTCCATCGTACTCATCCTATTAAGCATCTTCTTATACCCTGCTTTGAGTTAGTTTGATTGTTTGGATGCCGAATGTGTACATGTTGTTACGTTCAAGATAGAGGAACTACTTAAGGACAAGAGTCTGTGGTACTTTCCCACTCATCCTTATCAGGGTTTAGGGCAGTGCTAATTCTTTGCAAGGAAGGACCTTAGCACGTATTATGCCTACTCTGTTCCCATCAGGTTGTGTGCAAGTGATTGTTCAAATTACCATGTTATGGGGCATCTGGGTGGCTCAGCTGGTTAAGCCTCTGCCTTTAACTCAGGTCATGATCCCCGGGTCTTGGGCTCAGGCCCCAACATCAGTCAGTAAAGCTCCCTGCTTGGCAGGGAGTCTGCTTCTCCCTCTTGCTCTACTCACTGCCCTTCTCCTCCCCTCCCCAACTGGTGCGCGCGCACACACGCGCGCTCTTTCTCTCTCTCTCTCAAATGAGTAAAATCTTTAATAAATAAATCACCACGTTACTGAAAGAAATTGGAGGTAGTATGACTAGGGCAATAATACCCACAGCCCGGAAATCAGGATGATGAATAGTAGTGTGATTTTGGGTGAATCTCAAAACTGTATCCAGGCCTTGATTTCTCCATCTGTGGAGTGAAGGAATTCCAAGTGCCTCCCAGCTCTGTAATCTGCTTTCTCCTCTGAGCTCACAGGGCCAATCTGGTTGTCGTTGAACCGGTAGGAAGATAACTGCAAAAGGCGGTTCAGGGGTTAAGTCAGGAAACCCAGCATGGAAATGAAACCGCAGCCCTGAAATGCTGAAGTGCTAGGCCAGTTGGAGATCAAGGAAAGGACGTTCCCTAAGAAATGACCCCAGCGTGAGCCCCAGAGCCTCTATCCTGTTCTCTGTTCCCAGTGCCAGGCATGCAAGAGCAAGTTGCCAACTAGGGAGAGATGGTGCTCGCTGGGGCTTTGTTCTGAGGGGCCAGTGGAGCTTTCACTCCAAAGCATCAACACCTGCGGTCTTGTAACCTAGGCTACAGAATAGCAAGTGGGTGCGCAGAATGCAAGTTGATGAGCGAGACCGTGCTGCGTACAGACGCTCACAGCAGAGCTCACTGCTAAAAACACCTAGTTGAGGACATCATGTACCAATCCAAGGGTGGCCCCCCTTTTTCTCTCAAATTTTTCAAAACAGGAAGAAAGTTTTATTGACTGCAGACACCAATAACCTACGTCCTTCTAGAGAGATCTTTCTGGAAGCCATCCAAGAAAGCTACCTTCACTAAGGGATGCTAATCACTTTTTTTTCTTCTCTCTTTCTTCTTCTTCTTTTTTTTTTTTTTCCTCTCTGAACTTCTGGTAGCATTTTGGAAGGTTGGCACAAGGCCATCTGAAACCACAGTGGGGTGTTAGGTAATCATGTTCTCATTAAAATGCTGTTCTGTGGTTTAATTTTCAACGGTTTCTTTGCAGCTTGGAAACACACATACTATATTTTGGAGGCAAAGAGAGACTGTTACCAGACAAAAAGGTGGGAAGATGGGCTGCCCATAGGGTAGTTCCTTGTGTGTTCCCAGAAAAGAAAAAGCTGTTTTCATTCTAGAGAAGACAAACAGTGGAAGGTAGCACCCATGGTGCTTCCCAGAGACTGGTGGTATTTAAATGACCCTGGGAACAAATGCCTCCAAAACACCCTGAGACTGTCCAGATTGAAAGTATCAAGTAGTGTCTATCCATGACCCTTTGCTCACTTAGTCGTTGTGTTGAGCACTTTTATTGAATGTCTACCAAATGTCTACTAGGCACTAGACTAGATCGTAAGGACAGAGAGATAGGAGCCAGCGCCCACAAGGAAATTGCCACCAGTTGGAGTGGCCGAAGAGTAAGTGGGCAATGCAGTGTGGGGTAAGTGGGCCCTGATTCTCCTCATCTTCACCTCTGAGGAATTTCCACTTGGACCTATGAATTTTATCAGTGAAAACAGCAAACTAAAGCCCAAGGTTATCATTTCCCTTTTAAAAGAGAGGATGTGAAGCCTCAACTGTTCCTATTAGATAGTCTTCTAGAACTACCTCTGACCTCCCTTTTTCGTCCCAACCCAACCTGTTCCCACCTGACCAGCTCTGGCTCTGTGACCGTGACAGGTCCTTGACTTGGCCACTCCTCCTCTGCTATTTGTACATTCCCAGCAATAGGATCTTGGCTTCCTTCCTAGTTCTTCCGTTTGGCTTTCAGCTCCCCTGGGGCCTCACAGAAACCACACTGGCCCCTGTCCTATGCTTTCAGAGGGATTTACAGAAAAGTATCCAGAAATGCTGTCCAAAATGATGAAGATGCTGCAGGTAAATGGAATTGAATAAATTCAGCCCCAGACCAATTGGACTGTAGGCCTGATTTGAGCATTTCAGATCAGATGAGCATTACCAATCAGACCTATTCTAGTAAGAGGTACAATTCTACTTGTTCTAGAAATGGGTGAAAAAAATCCATCTTTGGATCTCTTTCCCCTCCAACATCCTTCCTCTTCCCCTCTGCTCTCACTGGTTGTGCTGTTTCTCTTTTTCTCCCTTTTGTTTGACAGTGTTATTGTATGCATTTTAGGGGAGAAATCTGCATAGTTACTTTTGGTATTTGCTTTGGGGGTTTCAGGCTTTCACAAAGCACCTACAATGGGCTGAAATTTAGAAGTGCCTTGTTTTTCCTCTCTCAATTCTTAAATTCTTAATTGAAATGAGACATTCTTGCAGGGATCTTCAAAAACGTTTCAAAACCAACAGGAAGGCTTTGGATTTAATTAGAAACCCTCTCACTGGTGAGCATTTTTGAGGCTAGTCAAATCTGCTGACGCTTCACTGGAGGTTTTTATAGGGACCAGAAGGTGAGCGTGGAGTGAAATGGACTGATTTTAATGCTAGTTTCTCAAAACACTGACATTAAAGCAGGTAAAAATCAGTGTGGTTTTCTTCATGGGGGGTTTCGCTTTGACTTTCAACATTGAAATCTGAGGGTTTTGATGAACTCAGAAATGCAAAGTGAAACTTGGAAGTGTGACTGCTCATCAAGCCAGACTTCTATGAATGGAAGCTGTGTTCCAGGTAGTTTCTTATCACCATTTGTTATATGTCACCCTCTACTCGTTACAAAAAAATATAGTCCCTTGTCTTTAAGGAACTTATATTTGAATATTGTCAGTCAGCCATATAGCAAGGCATTTTCTCATTTTCCTCAAAGTTCCCACTCATAGAATTACTTTATTTAAACCGGAGGTGCCATCCTTGGAGAATGGATTGTAGGGACTTGATGCCTGTGTCTTCCCGAAGATTGGAGGAAAGGGAATAGTGAAAGGCAAGAGCTCTAGGGATAAGGGCCTCCTCCCCCTGCCCTCCCCTCCTTTGGCTGTGGCAGCTCTGGAAAGCAATGGAAGGGCCAGAGAACGTGGAAGGGACGCCTTGGGCCACAGAAAATACATTTTTCTCTCTTGCCACTTTTGACTTGTTGGGCTCAAGTAAATCAATAAAATAGCGTAATGGAAGCCTACACAGCATATTGCTCTTGCATATACGTTCAACATCTTGAATGCTGAATTCACTCAGACTCCTGAAAGTAGAAAGTAGAAAATGTACAGAAGAACCTTTGTTTTCATAACACTTTAAATGGATTTAGTGGTGTGGATCAAATGGATCAATATTGATGTCTGGGTGTTTGCCTATGCAGTGAACACAGCCGTGAGGTCCTAAAATCCCTTGAATCAAGGTACCTGAATTGAAGAGGCGCTCTTTCTCTACACCTCCCCCTACCAATTGCTTGCTTACTGTTGTTCAAGTTTACCTGAGGACGGAACAAAATCAATGATTGAATAGCAAGGTGCTATTGTGTGGCTCTGTGAGAGTTACACATGCTCAGAGTTTCAGATGTGATTGACAGAGGAGTGTGTGAATCAAACCCCTTGTTTGGTTTCGCAGTCACAAAGATCCCTTTCCCTTTGAAACCCAAGAAGGTCCCCTTCTCTGGACCTGTGGAGGAAATTAGGCAGCAAATAACCATGAATTTAAAAAAAAAAGCACACATGAAAACTTTAATCAATGTAGCATTTATGGGGGCATTTAGGAATTTTAGGATGGCTTTCTTAACCTACCTTCCGAATATAGCCACCTATAGAGAGCACTAATTCTAATAGGTATATTGTCTCCTCTAAATTGTCTGATCTGCCTATGGTTATTATTTAAACTTTAAATAAATTGATTTTGATCTAATAAGATGATTTTAAGAGGAAACTGACCCAGTGATCAAAGGCTCTCTTTCTCTCTCTTTTCCTGATAATAGTTCCGATCAGAATTCTGCATAGAGATTAGTGACTCTTTGGAACAAAGATTTTGTGTTTGGCTCTCAGAAACGGCTGTGCAAATATTCAGTCTGAAAGCCCTTTTAATGGCCGAAGAGGGAGGAGTTGACAATCCCGGAATGGCCAGGTGGAACTGAACTGGGATGAGTGGTTTCTTGGCAGTGAGCCCATTCTCATGATGAAAGCTGGGAAAATTTGCTTGGGGAAAATAATCCAATGACATGGAAGGATTAGGCAGGCTTACATTTAGCAAACTGGAAACCATGAATCTGAATGGTGTACCACTTCTCCACACAGACAACTGCTTTGCTTATAAAATAGAGCAACCACAATTAAATGAGAGGAGAAACTAAGGAGAGAAGGGTGTTTCAAAGTGATATTGCACCTATAGAAACCAAGTTTGCTATCAGTAATTCCTGATCCGTGCTGAGATCAGAGTCATCTCAGCAAAGAGAACAGCTCCCTGCCATCACCCCAAAGACAGGGGGAAACTTCTACCACCTCAAACTTGCACAGACTTCAATTTCACCTTCCATCTCTTGCTCCTATTGGTCCAGCCACTTAATGATTTCACCTCGGAATACTTAGCTATTAGTGACACTAATTAAAACCTGCCTTGCTCTTAGATGTATTATGAAGCTGTTTGTAAAATGCTGTGAAGGCAAATTGTTCCAAGAGCTATCAATTCTGGTAAAGGCCATGTCAGCTTCAGTTATGTGCTCATAAATGCAAATCCAACCTGGTCAATAATCTCCAGGGACGGTCTGAATTGCACAGCTGGCTTTTTAGAAGATATGTGTGGAAGAACATGAAAAGATTGCTGAAGATGCCTAAGTAAGTTTAAATAATAAATGGAACTATATGGGCAGAGGGAAAGCAGAACATGGGCATCAGATATGCACTGTATTATATACAAAGGGGTGATTTAGGCTGGGTCAGCAAGGTATTGGGGAGGAGGTTATTGAAATAAGAAGTCAGCACAAAGTGTAATAAGATTGACACAAGTTCCCAGCTGTGCCCACTCCGGGTCCTTTTTTCTTTTGCTGGCTGCCCTCCTGTCATTACCCCTGGAAGCACTGGGGAAATAAAGGTGGAAGATGACTTTGCCAGTCATCAGTATGTTGGGTCTGTGGACTTTCGTCTTAGGACTCCTTCTCCAGGATATTATTTCACATAATATGAATATGAAACTTATGGATAAATCAAAGCATCCTTCATTGAGTTATTCAGCAAATGTTTAGTAGGTGTGTGCTTTGCGCCTGGCATTGTTCTAGGTAGTGGGGATACAGGGGTGAAAAGACAACTCAGTGAGCTTGTTTCAATCGGAAGACATGCAACAAACAAGTAGACAAATGTGCATGATAATGACAATGAGGATAATAGAATAGGGTAAAATTTGTGACATCATGGATGGACCTAGAGGGTATCATGCTAAGTGAAATAAGACAGAGAAAGATACTGGCAATCTTTCATTATACATTCATAGCCTGTTTGTATCAACCACTTGAATCAACGATCTGGGCTATATAAGTTATTTTATTTTATTTTATTTTTTTGCTTCTTTTGTCTTTTCCTATTTCTTTAAAAAATATTTTTATTTTTTTCCTATTTTATTAAATTAAGAAATCATATCTTAATTAGAAGGTTTGGGGGAAAGCACATATATTTGCTTCTGGATATCTTAATCTTACACAGATCCAGAAATTATGGTGAGAGTGCTCTCTGAAGACTGGATCTGATGTTTGTCAGATGCTCAGTGGATGAGCTTATCACACTTAAATGTGTGTGATGCTGCAAACCAGGAGATAATGGCAAACAGATTCCTAGTCTATTCTTGGCTTCCATTTGGCTCTAGAAAGTATTTATTTATGTCTTATTACCACATTCAGGTGTATGTTTAAATATATGAAATAATACATAGTAGGTTTTGCTTTCTCATAGTGAGGAAAGCCATTAAATGCTGGCAATGAATCAAAAAAATTATTATTATCTTTATTTGTATTTTTGAGCACATGATTCAGTCTTTAAAAAAAAAAAAATCCAGATATCTTATCCTTCACATGTCCATACAGGTTGAGGCAACTGGTAATGCTGAATATGTCAATGACATATACGTACCTTATGGCAAACCACTGGGAATCATTGAAATGATCATGAAGAAATTATTGTTGTTTATTTTGATTTAATTTTTTTTTCATTTTATTTAAACTAATTCACCCCACCCTGCCTTTGGCAACCAGCGGTCTGTTCTCAGTAGCTATGAGCTTGGGTTTTTTGTTTTTTTGGTTGTTTGCTTTTAGAAAATTCCGCATATAAGAGAAATCATACAGTATTTGTCTTTTTCTCACTTATTTTACCTAGTGTAATGCCCTTGAGGTCCATCCATGAAGAAATTATTTTTATCTCATCTTTTGTTTCAAAACCTCCTTCCTCGTGAGTAGCCAACATATGTCATTATCTATTGGTGACTGTAATTTCATAATGTTCCCACTTTTCACCATTTCCTCTGTGGTGGGTGCTGTGGTGTCCACTGCACAGATCTTCCTCCAGAAATGAAGGACTTGTTCTCTGTCCCCCGCACCTCCCGGTGGCTGGGAGTGCAACCAGAAGGTGGCTCTCAGCTGTCAGCCCTCATCAGTTCTTGTTGAAATGAAATGATGATGATAAAGAAAAATGCCCCACCCAAGGTCATTTCTCCTTCAAGGGGCTGGCTGATCCGTGTGGGGGTAGAGGCTCCATCCCTTGTTCCAACTGGGGGACAACTCTGAAGGGTTGTCCCAGCTTCAGAATTCCCTGTGGGATGACTTAGGACTGGATCACAACTCAAATTCTCCCTTTGTCCAATCCTGCTTCCTTTCTCTCTTTTTTGTAAGTGTTGGTTTTAAGAGTAAACCCTAATAAATTCCCTGCATGTTAACATGTCTCAAATCTGCTTCTGGGGGAAATCTGACCCTTGATAGCTGGCACCAGAAGACATGGGAGAAAGCAGTCCCTGGGTGGGAATTTGGGTCCAGTTTACATACTGCTTGGTGGTAATAAGAACCCCCATCACTGGTGGACATAGGGCACAGATAGCCCCGAATTTAGTGTGGTAGCACCACTGAAACTCTTACCAGTGGTGGACTGGGTTGATACACCGATGGAAGAAAGTGTGATGGCTCATGCAATGTATTAGACTTTTCAGAAATAAGGGGGAAATGGTAACTTTAAGGATAGTGGAATTTGGTAGCTGTAATTAACTTTACTCTGGAAACAGAACCAAAATCTGAAAGTCATTAAATGGTAGTTGAAATCTAAGTGTGAAATTCAAAGGGCCTCCTTGGTAGCATACAAAGAGGTTTTCATCTCCTTCAATAGGAGAGAATGGTGAGAAACTGGCCCAGGATCTAATTTTAAGAGTAATTAAGCTCTAAGAATGTGTTGAAATCCCCCGCTAAGGCTGGTCTGCTATTTTAAGGTTAAGATCTTGGTTGGGAAGAAATGGGGCCCTGAAACATGGGCTTGGGACACCTAAATTGATGCATCCAAATATCTTGAATCCTGAGAATTACCTGAGCCCTCTGAACCTGCAAAGGTGGCCCAAATCATCTCTTTATTATGGGGTGGTGCTTCCCATTTGCCTGAAGATGACACAGAGACAGAAGGGAAACTGTAAGACAACATGCATTTCTTCCTTCCCTTCCTTTTCTGTTCATTAAATCAATGACTAGGACTAAATCACAACAGAACGCAGGTTCGAGGACATGCTGGTCCAGGGAGGGAAGTGCAGGACCTAGCCTACTTGTACCAACAAGATCCAGGAGAGTGCTGGATGCTGAGGGTGCAGGACTGAGAAGGGCAGAAAGTACATTTGATAAAAGGGAGTTTATCGACAGGGAAGCACTCTCCTGAGATACAGGATTTAACATATTGGTAAGGACCCCCAGCAAATGGTACAAACGTGGCTAGGATGGCTCTTAGAAGCTTGGGAAAAGGGATGGACTACACTAATTGAAGCAGAAATGACAGAATTTCTGTGGCAGATGGTGGAAGAAGGAATTAAAAGACTCAGAGAAGGGGACACATGAGAGTGGATATACTACATTAGGGTATAAAATCCACACAGTGACTATGTTCTATGGAAGGGCCAGGAGGACACACCATTGCCCAGAGCGATAAAGAATGCTGGTGCCTCATTAAGAAGCTCAGTGGTGCTTGTGTTCTATGTTCTAGGCCTGACAATAGGAGATAACATTACAGAACCGTGTTCACAGATATCAGGGATCAAAAAATCCAGAACAATAGAGGCTGTTGGCAATGCTTTACTGTCAGAAGCCAGGTGGGGAAAATTATTGTAATAAGCAAGGTCAAATGGGCATCCAAGGAGGCTACCTGACCCACAGGTCATCGTAGAGATAGTTACTAGAGCTCAATGTCCTTAGGCGCAAAAGAATTGTAGCCCATAAGTGTGCTACTCTAAAGGAATCACAGATGAATGACCAGGAGCCATAATTTCAATAAAAATTCACGATCTCTTACCCAATTTCTGGACATGTGTCAATTTTTGAACCAAGAACCGATCACTTAAGGTGGCCTCCAGGAGGAAGGATCCTGAAACACCTCTGTGTGTTCAGAAATGAATTCCTCAGTCCTTCCCCAAAGGAACAATGGCCACTTACTCTGATAACTTTGCACTGGGAAAAGCGGAATGCTCAAACTTTTCCAAAGACTGTTGAACACAGAGCCAGAGTTGACACTGATACTTGGAGATCTAGAGCATCATCCTGGACCCTCTTTGATAGTGGGGGCATATGAAAGCTAGCAATAAGTGGAGTTCTGGATTGGGTATGGCTCACAGTGAATCCCCTGAGTCTATGGATCCACCTGATTATTATTTCTCCAGTCCCTCCATGTACAATTAGAGTAGATGTACTTAGTAGTTGGCACAACCTCCACCTTGGATTCTTGGCCTGTGGGGTAAAAGATGTAGTAAAGTTCAAATGGAAGCTCCTGAAATGGCCTCTTTCCACCCTGTGAACTGACAAGAGAGAAAACCAGAAATAATATTGCATTCTGGTGATAACAGCAGGCATTAGTACCAGTCTTAAAATATAGCAGATGGTGGTCCCAGTCATATCACAACTAATAGACCAACCCAGCACCTGAACATAGCAGATCCATCCTGAAAGATAATAGTGGACCACTGTAAACTTAACCAACTACTGGCCCCAGCTGCAACTTCTTTGTTGAACAAGTTAGCATACTCTGAGGTAAATGACATGTAGTCATTACATGTAGTCATTTACTGGCTATTGCTTTACATGACATGTAGTCATTTACTGGCTATTGCTTTCTTTTTCAACCTGTTGGAAAGGAGGATCAGAAACAGCTTGTATTGACTTGTAAAGCACAAGAATCTCCACTTGTGGTTTTGCCCCAAGGCCATGTTAATTCTCTTGCCCTCTGTTATAAAATAGCCTGAATTATCCGGACATGCTATAGAATATTACTTTGGTCTACTGTGTCAATAGTATCATGCTAATTAGGTTGCATAAGTCTTACTTTGGTAAAATGCATACTCTTCAGAGGGTGGGGGATAAACCCTATAAAGATTCAGGTACCCACCATATCAGTAACATATTTAGAGGTTCCTTCTCTGAGACATGCCAGGATATCCCTTCAAAAGTAAAGAACAAATTATTGCATCCTATACCTCCCACCACAAAGAAGAAAACACAACATACAACTCTTGGTAGGCTTCTTCTGGTTCTCAGGCAGCATATTCCGTATCTGGGAGTACTGTACTAGTTCATAAAACAGATGACATGGAAGGCTTCCAGCTTTGACTGGTGCTTAGAACAGATACAGGTTTAGGCCATATGACCAAGTAGGCCCTACGGTATTGGAGATATCACTGTAGAAAAAGATGTTTGTGGGGTTTAGAGCAAACCCAGTAGGAGAATGACAATATAGACCCTTAGATTTCTAGAACAAGGCAATGCCTTGGGTATTGCCATCTGCAGTGAGAATGATATACCTTCTGAAAAATAACTTGTGGGGTCTAATAGAGATTTTATTCTTGGTCATGACAGTGCATCCAGTGACCATATGGCCAGAAGTACCCGTAATGGACTGAATTCAGTCAGACTCCAAAGGCTGAGGAAGCCCAATAATAGTCTATAGTAAAATGAAGTTGCTACATCCAGGATTGAGCATGAATAGGAGCAGAGGGCACAAGCAAACTGCGGAGAAAGGGAGTCCAGAGCCCCAGGTCATTTACCATGGTTGCAGCAGCGCCATTCCCCTAGCTCCCCCCCCCCTTTTTTTTTTTAAAGATTTATTTATTTGACAGATAGAGATTACAAGTAGGCAGAGAGGCAGGCAGAGAGAGAGAGAGGAGGAAGCAGGCTCCCGCTAAGCAGAGAGCCCGATGCGGGGCTCGATCCCAGGATCCTGGAATCATGACCTGTAGCTCCCCTTTTTTAAAAGACTTTATTTATTTGTTTGAGAGGGAGAGAGAGAGAGAAAGAGAAAGGGAATGCACAAGTCGGGGAGAGGAGGTCCAGAAGGACAGTGGGAGGGGCAGAGGGAGAGGGTGAACCAGACTCTCAGCTGAGCATACTCCTTGCTGAACAGAGAGCCTGACTCAGACTCCATTCTAGGATCCTGCGATCGGGGCCAAAGGCAGATGCTTAAATTCCTGAGCTACCCTGAGCTTCCCAGGCACCAGCCCCTTAGCTCACTTCTGTGACTGTATAGACTATGACTTCTTTGACTATGACCAGCTGATGTGAAAAGGAAAAACTCTGAGTTTGGTTTGTGCATGGCTTGACTTGGTATGTTTAAATTGAAAATCACGGTGATTACACTAAGTCCTCCTCAGGGTGGCCTTGAGAGAAATGGTGATGGAAAATTCTCCCAATGAATAGAGCTTCTAGGGTACATCTTTACGTAGAAGGACAAGTGGCCTCAAGGTTAGAATACAGTCAGACTCTAGATCAGTGGTGAATGGGTTATTCAGGGGCCTCGAAGGAGAAAGATGGGAAGGTCAGAAACAAGTTTGTCTGGCATAGATTCATGTGGATAGACAGATGGGAGTAGGAAACAAGGGAGGAGATCTTTGTTTTTCATGATAAAGCTCACAGAGGGCATTCAGTGTGGAAGAGGCACTAAACAACCAAGCAGACAATCAACTTGGCCAGATGACATCAGCCAGTCTCTGTCATCAGCTCCTCCTGTGCTGGTCCAATGGGGCATGAATAAAGTAGCCATCGTGGCCAGGATGGAGGCTGTGCATGGACCCAACAGCATAGACATTCATACTTCTTATCCCCAGAATTCTGGGCTTTATGGCTGAGAGATCCTAGCTCCTAAAGGGGAGCATGAACACTTCTGCCAGGGGACAAAGCCGTAGTCCCATTGAACTACAAGCTATGGCTGCTACCTGCACACCTCAGGCTCCTTGTGCCAACGGATCCGCAGGTAAGAGGAGGAGTCACCATCTTGGCAGGGGCAACTGGTCCTAATCATGAGGAAGAAGCAGGGATGCTTCTACACAATGAGAACAAGGAGGAATGTGGCATTCGGGTGATCTACCTGAGTACCTCTCTGAACTGCCTTCCAACTTTAATGGTAACTGGAGAAATTCAGCCACCTTGGCCTGGGACAGGCATGGTGATCATTCACTTGTGAGGGTCTCTGTCATGCCACCAGCAAAACCAGTGAGACTAACCGATATGGTAGCAAAGGGGAAGGGGAACCCAGAACCAGTTGTAGAGATGGAAAATTCAGTTACAGCCCTGAGACCAGCTGCAGATTGGGGCTATAATTTATCTAACTAAATTCCTCCCCTAAGTTTCCCCCAGGGGAATGTCAGAGTTGCTCCCAGAGCTATGTGAAGAAATGGATCTGAGCTGAGCAAGGGATGGAGTGTACTGGATACCAGGATGTACTCCCCAGATCTTCCCTTAGGGCTGAAGGACAAATTCCTCTTCCTACTGGGAATGCGGCTAGAAGATGGCTCTCAGCTTTTAGCTCCTTTGGGTGCTTGACTTGGCTAAAGAAATTTCCCTGCTAGGGGGCACCTGGGTGGCTCAGTGGGTTAAAGCCTCTGCCTTCAGCTCAGGTCATGATCTCGGGGTCCTGGGATCGAGCCCCATATCGGGCTCTCTGCTCAGCGGGAGCCTGCTTCCCCCCCCCCGCCCCACCTGCCTCTCTGCCTACTTGTGATCTCTGTCTGCAAATAAATTAAAAAAAGAAAGAAAGAAAGAAAGAAAGAAAGAAAGAAAGAAAGAAAGAAATTTCCCTGCCCAAGAGACAACTTGTAGTCAATAACTGACCCATGGGGGGTATGAAATTTCAGTCCCATCTCCTCAATTCAGTTAAGCCCCGAAGAGGCTTAGTTATGTTAACTAAGTTAGTTAATACTTAGTTAATAAAACTCTAATACTAGAGTTAGTTAACTAAGTCTAGATTAGTTAAGCTAGATCCATAGCTCTATGGGGGATCGCTGAGGACTTTGTTGGTATACTGCAGCTCAGATTCTCTCTCTGCTCAATCTTGCATCTTTTCTTTCCCTCCAACAGGTGTTGATCCCAAGCATATGCCTTAATTATAGAATACACATCCTGTGTGCTAGTCTCCACCTCAGAGCCTGCTTCCTGGGGAAACACCTTCAAAACCATCAAGGCCTCAAGACATGTTGCTGATGGCCAACTGATCTCTTTGAGGGAAGCAGTGAAGAGACTGGTGTTCAGAAGTGCTGTCTTCAACTCACCGGAAATTCCCTCCTTGAAGCACAGAGATGGAACTTCGCCAAAACTGATGCCAATCTACTTTCCCACTTTACATCGCAACTCACAAAATAAGTGTTAAAAATTGTCTTTACATAGAACAGGGATTCTTCAATGATAAACCATTGTCAGATGGACTATATCTCAGTGAAAAGAGTCTTGTAGTTAGTGGTAATGGCTGCACAACACTGTAAAAGTATTTAATGCCACTGAATTGTATGCCTAAAAATGGTTAAAAGTGGCAAATTTTATATATGTATTTTTACCACAATCGAAAAAGATCAGTAATGCAACATACCCCAAACCACTGACTTGTGTAGGTGGGTGAATTGTATGGTATATAAATTATATCTCAATAGAGCTGTTTAAAAAAAAAGAGGCTCGGGTGAGTACTTCTCTTTCATAGATGTGACCTCTTGCTGCACTGAATTTTGTCCATATAGAAAGTGAAATATCTACACAGACATGATACCAGCTTTTTGCTATAGTATACTACTGATATTATGCAACATCTATCAATGTTTTTTCATAGAGAAATCTTGGTGATAGTTATGCTTCTTTCCCAACATAATATTATCATTACCTTTGTAACTGGTTTTACAAACTTCCCGGCAACAATGCGTCATATCCCTATTTTCTTTATATATTTTTTCAAGATTTCATTTGTTTATTTGACAGAGAGAGGGGGAATGGGAGAGGGATAAGCAGGTTTCCTGCTGAACAGTTAGCCCAATATAGGACTCGATCCCAGGACCCTGGGACCATGACTCGAGCCGAAGGCAGACACCCAACAACTGAGCCACCCAGGCGCCCCTCCCTATTTTCTGTGAAGAGTGCATCCTTTATCTGTAGTTTTGGTTTCTCCATCACTTTTAGCAATAAAATCCATCAGTTTTGTGGTGGGAAGCCTTTACAATATGAGTAGTTGCTCTGGAAAAATTTTATTGTTCTATCAAAGAAGTCATTGTACTTTGTGGAAAAATATCACTGAAGTTTTCATGGTTTCCTGCTGTCATTTTTATAATGGATGTCACCTTGGAGGGCTAGGGACAAATGTGTCACCAGTCCACTACAATCCAGTTTTCAGATTTTTTCTGTTCATACTTCCTATTCTTACTGACTTCCATTTTTGTTAGGTTGATTACCATAGTCATATTCTTACTTCTCCTAGCACATATTGCTCTACCTGCCTTTGTTTGACCTTGACTCTGTTTTATATATGTAATAAATTATCTTGAATTATGACACATACATAACTATTTTCATTAGTACCACTTTTGAGTCACTGATCCGTTTTTGTCAATTAGGGATAATTATAATATTAATGACTGAAAGTACAAATTCAATAAGCAAGAAAAATGACATAATGTTAGCTGAGACAAAATGTACTTACACCATGTAACTGAACGTTGGCTAAATTGAGCTGATGTGATACTGGGATAACCCAGGGTTTCAAGAATCTCATTTTGAGCAACGACACCTGTTTTTTACTCTTTCCTTCTTTTTTCCCCTTGTTCGTTCTAGCTGGTTTCCGCATCCACCTTCTTCACCTTCTTATTCTTCTTTCCTTTCTTCAAGAGTTATGATATTAAAGTGGAAAGAGACCTTGTGATCATTAAGTCCAATGACTTCATTTTACAGGTAAAGAAAGAAGTCCAGAGAGGTTCAACGAACTAATCCAAGTCAGAAGAATCAGACCTGGTCTCCTGGCTGCCTTCACTCATGACCAGTGTGTTTGTATTTTGCCAGAACGCCCTCTCCTTCAGCTTTTCTTCCTGGTCCTTTCTTGGCACTGACAGTTGTTGCACACATAGTGGCTAACGCTGTTTGTTATAGGGCTAAGAAAGTGGCATGTTGTGAGTCAAAACTTCCCTCCTCTGTTTCCTTTCATCCCTGCCCCATAGAATATTCACTCACAATCTCTGTGCATACTCCTTCCAAATGTCAAACTTATACACTGTGCTGGTATCATTACCCTAATTCATGCTGTCATTGTCTTTCTCTTACACTATTTCTGCAACCTCTCTTCTAGTTGCTCTGCTAAATCCAAGTGTCCATCCATCCACCCATCCATCCATGCATCCATTTCACTATGGCCAAAATAGTCTCATAATATCACTCTCATCTCTTTGATGATTCTTAAATCCCTGCAAGATAAAGTCCATCCTTTGAACAAGGCATCTGACCACGGAGTCCCTTTGTGGTCTGGTCCCTGCTTTCCTGTCTGGTCTTATCTCCATCACTTTGTATATTAGTCAGACTAAGTTATGATATACTCAAAAAAAAAAAAAGCTCCAGAATCTTAGTGGCTTAACACAACAAAAGTTTATTTCTTACTTAAAGTGTGCTGCAAGTTTAGATGACTCTCCAAAGGGCCTGTTTTCTATGCATTGACTCAGAGACCCAGCTGCCATGACAAGTGGTATTTCCATTTCACTAGGTTTCCTCCACAATTGCCATGGAGGAGGAAGAGAGAGCTGGAGGGTGAGCATGAGTTCTGTGCTTCAGCCTGAAAATGACACCCACTGCCTCTTGGCCAGTTTTCACTTAATTGCAAGGGGGCTGGGAAACTATTTCTGCTATGGTCCCTCCTTGCAACTGGAGCTCTGGAAATACCTGACTACTTCTTTCTTTCTTTTTTTTTTTTAAGATTTTATTTATTTATTTGATAGACAGAGATTGTAACTAGTCAGAGAGGCAGGCAGGGAGAGAGAGGAGGAAGCAGGCTCCCTGCTGAGCAGAGAGCCCAATGCGGGGCTTGATCCCAGGACCCTGGGATCATGACCTGAGCTGAAGGCAGAGGCTTTAACCCGCTGAGCCACCCAGGCGCCCCTGACTACTTATTTCTTGAGTACAAACTCCTTTAAAGCCTCCATGTCTTTCCACCAAGGCATTCCACTCTGCCTAGAATATCCTGTTTGCTGACCTCACAAACACAAACTCAAGTCTCTGTTTCTTCTAAGCCATAGCTGATTTTCTCAGGCTAACTTGGTGCTTATCCAATGTTCCCACAGCATCTTGTAATTACCTCCACCGTAGTTCTTTTTATATTGTTATAGCCATTTGCCTGGCTGTTCCCCTCTAAATGGAAAATTCTTTGTGGATAGAGAAAGTGTATTTTCATCTTTAAGTCTTCAGTTTTAATACAGTGGTACATAGAGGCTTTTCTTACCTGTGGTTGAACAAATAAATGAAAGAAATGACTAAAAAAGTGTACAGTTTGTTTTGTCATATCCCAGCCCCACCACTACCACCTTAGCCCAAGAGGCCACCTTCTCTTGCTTGGAAAACCACAAGACTCTTTCTGCTGGTCCTCTTTCACTCTTGCCCATATCCAGCTCACTCTCCACTCAGCAACCACATCATTATGAAACATGAATCTGAGTGGGGCTTCCTACTTCCTCAGAATAAAATGCAAACATCTGAATTCCTTCCCATGACCCCCTTGCCTGCCAATCTGGTCTGAGTGCACTCTCTATGCTGTGGCTCCCACAGTGGCCTCCTCTTAGTTTCCTGAACCCTCTAAGATTTTTCTTTCCCCTGGGCTTTCTCAGAGCTGGTTCCTATGCCTGGAATGCTCCTACTTCCTCTTCTTTCTTGGTGAATTCTTTCTCAGTCTTCAGCTTAAATGTCACTTCTCTAGTTTTTGTTTTCTTTTGATCGAAAATGAGAAAATCCCACTCAAACTACCCTAAATCAAAAAGGGAATTTGGGGCGCCTGGGTGGCTCAGTGGGTTATGCTGCTGCCTTCGGCTCAGGTCATGATCTCGGGGTCCTGGGATCGAGTCCCGCATCGGGCTCTCTGCTCAGCAGGGAGCCTGCTTCCCTCTCTCTCTCTCTCTCTGCCTGCCTCTCTATCTACTTGTGATCTCTCTCTGTCAAATAAATAAAATAAAATCTTTATTAAAAAAAAAAGGAATTTATTTGTTCTCATATCTAACAAGTATAGAAATAATGTTTTCCTTCAAGAAAGGCTTGATGTATGTCTCTGAGGACCCTATTTCTCTCAGTTACTGTACTGCTGTAGCTCTTTCCTCATGGCCACAAAATAGCTGTCATTGTTCTAGACGCATATCCTCACACCATCATCTCCAGGAGAAGAGAGAGGGCCTCTTCTGGTAACTCCTATTCAAGTACAGGGGTTCTTTCTCTCTCATTGACCTAAGTTGTATCACATTCCTGTGTCTAAACCAATCACCTTGGGAGGGACATGAAGACAGTGGGGAGGAATTGGACTTGCTTATACCAACAGGACCCTTCCTTGGAGTTGAGGATGGGACCACATATAACCTAACAACATGTCTGCATATGAGGGAGAGTTTATATTTCTAGAGGATAAAGAATATTTTGGGTGGGAAAAGTGGAAAATAAATGACTGGGATTCAGCCAAAAAGAAATTCATGGGGCACCTGGATGGCAGGTTAGTCAAGCGTCTGCCTTTGGCTCAGGTCATGATCCCAGGGTCCTGGGATCAAGTCCCGCATTGGGCTCCTTGCTCAGTGAGGACCGTGCTTCTCCCTCTGCTTGTTGCTCCCTCTGTGTGTGCATTCTCTCTCTCATTGTCTCTGACAAATAAATAAATAAAATCTTTTAAGAAAATCATCATTCTTGGGGCGCCTGGGTGGCTCAGTGGGTTAAAGCCTCTGCCTTCAGCTCAGGTCATGATCCCAGGGTCCTGGGATCGAGCCCCGCATCAGGCTTTCTGCTCAGAGGAGAGCCTGCTTCCCCCCCACCCCTCTCTGCCTGCCTCTCTGCCTACTTGTGATCTCTCTGTCAAATAAATAAATAAAAGCTTTAACAAATAAATAAATAAATTAGTAAATAAATAAAATCATTATTCTTTCTTAGAGGAGTCTTCATTGTCTATCCCCATCTAAGGAAGCCCCTTCTGTTATGGCTTCTGTTTTCTTGCTTGTTTGTTTTGTTTGTTTGTTTGTTTGTTTTAGAGAGGGAGGGAGAGGAAGGGCAGGGCACAGGGACAGGGAGAGAATCCCCATGCCCAGTGCAGGGCCCTATGCAGAACTTACTCTCACAATCCTGAGATCGTGACTTGAGCTGAAATCAAGAGTCAGATGCTTTAACTGACTGCACCACCCAGGTGCACCCATCTGTTATCTTCGGTTACTGAATCCTACTCACTTCCCTCAAAGCACCCGCTACCGTTTATACTGTTTATTTATTTGCCTGTTTGTAGTCTGAAGCTCCCACTAGGCTCTAACTTTATAAGAGCACATACCACGCATGATTTATTCCCTAGTGCTGAAACATACTAGAAAAGTCAATAAATACTTTCTTAAAGAAAAAATGAGCAATTTTCTTCCTTTTCAATTTGGCTCTGGTTTTACCAAGGGACAAAGGGGAGGAAGAGGGGTTGGAAGGATAAGGGGGAATGTGAGCACTCTGATTGTTAATTTGGCTTTTCTTTGTCTAGAAGCTTAGTCCTCTTTCCCTCCCAATAATCCCTCAAACTCCCCATGCCCAAATCTTTTCTTATTAACCCATCTGCTCCTGGATCTCTGGTAATTTGATGTTCCTTTGGGGTTTTCTTTTTAAACCTAGCTTGAGTTAGAGTCTCAAAAGGAATCTAATTTTTAATAGAGAGTTAGTTAAATTATGTTTATTCAGAGAAGACAGGAACCAAGTCTTCTCTCTCTGTGTTTCCCCAGCTCCTACAAACGTAGCAGGTGTGCTTCACTGAGTGAAAATTCAGTCTCCCTCATGGAAATTGACACTGAAGCCGATGCCAGGTAGCAGCAAGAGAGAGGAGAGGTAGCAGTGAGTCAGGAAAAAGGAAAAACTGCCAGGAAAGAGTAAAGGTTGGTAAACAGTAAAGTACAAGGTCTTTGGGTTAAAGTGACGTGGCTCAAAAGAAGAAAAGTTATAATAAATTTGGGAAATGGAGGCAAAATGTACAAAATCGAAGTAAAGCTGGAGGGATCTTCTTTCCTTCTTATATATCCATTTATTTGCCAAATATTGAGCATCTAGTACATGTCAGACACTCTTCTAGGAGCCAAGGATACAGGGGTAATCAAAACATACCAGTGCTTCCCATCATGGAGCTCGTATTGTAGTAAGGAAGATGAATGATCAGCAAATAAGGAGACAGAGATGATGGGCTGTTGGACACAGATGTCAGATTGAAAACGCATCTGCTTTTACTCCCTTCTGAGACCCTAGGGAATGAAATAAGGCACTTTTTAAGGCATAGATACTCAAGGATAAGGCAAAGGGACAAGGAGGTGGCAGGACTGAGGGGGAAAGCTGGAAGGCAAACTTAAGAGAAGTTTATATCCTCAGTGGGCAGAGGAGAAAGCTGAGAGCAAAGCCAGTTTACATGCATCACCTCCCAATGCACAGGAAGTGGCATGCCAGGTGAATCTGGAATTGTGTGTGTGTGTGTGTGTGTGTGTGTGTGTGTGCATGGAACAGAAGATAAAATAAAGATCACCAGTTTGGAGTCAGCTCTCCAGACCCTCTTGTCTTTTCCACAGAGAAGATCCAGACCCCTTTGGCAGGATGATGGAACTATATTCTCTGGAGAAGACTTCCTGTCCATTTGAGGATGGGGGACTGGACACAGGTCAGGGGATTAAGTGAGTGTATGTATCAGGGATGCTGAGATCCTCTTTCTCCAAGAATGATGGCAGCCAGGCCTACACCCTCTAGCAGGAGTTTGGAGAAATGCTTTCTGGAGAGCCTGACCATTTCAAGAGAGAAAGACCTAAAGATAATGGATACTGGAGTTTTCCAACAAAATAGTGCAACTTAATCACACCATAGGGTGAAGCTCTGCAGTCAGTAAGCCCCACCTGTCTATACAGAGCTATCAATCAGCACTTTGTTCTCTGTTCCTCAGAAGAGCAGATGGCCAAGGATTACCAGACATCTGAGGACAGGTTCTCATAAGAAAGACCAAACAAAAACCAAATGCATGGGGAAAAACAACCTGGAGGAAACAGACTTCGTAGGAAGAAGAAAACTTACAAGAGAGGAGGAGAGGAAGGGGAAAAACTCATTAAATGCTTGAAGAGATAAAAGGTATTGCAACTTGGGAATAAGAACAAGATGCTGCTTAAAAGTAGTTTTCAGAGGACAAAAAGGAGGGGTTGGAAATTAAACATATGGTGGAAAAAATGAAAAACTCAGTAGAATAATTGGAAAGTTGAAGAAAACTCTCAAAAAAGTAGAATAAAAAAACCAAAGAGGTGGATAAGTAGGGGAGAAAAGGTGAGAAAATTAGAAGAGTAGCCCAGGAGGTCCAAATAATGGGGATTTGAGAAAGAGAAGAGAGAGGACAAAAGAGGGGAAGGACTGGCAAAGAAAGAATTCAATACAAACTCCCAGAATTGAAAAAATGTGAGTTTCCGGATTGAAAAGGCCACCAAGTGCCCATCACAATCACACAAGGGATGAAAATAGTCCCACACTAACAGCCTCACGAAGTTTCAGAACACTAAGCGGAAGAAAGGGCTTAAAACCCTCCAGACAGCAAGAACACATCACTTACAAAGGATCATTAATTAGAATGGTTTCTATTGAGAAATTTTGGGATCTGGAAGACAATGGAGCAATGTCTTCCAAATTCTGAAGGAAAATGATTTCAGACCTAGAATTCTACTTCCAGCCAAATTATCAATGAGCTGTGAGGGCAGAAGCAAAAGCATTTTCAGATGTGCAAGATCTCAAAAAAAAATTTTTTAAATAAATTAAAAAAGGAATGTGTTTTCCATGTAGCCTTGCCTGGGAAGTTTTTGGAGCATATGCTCCACCAAAACAACCAAGTAAACCAAGAAAAAACAAAGATGTTGGAATTGGGGAACAGAGGGTGGCTAGGATGATGGGGAAGAGAAGTTCTAGAAGTCAGCAATGTCCCAAACGTACAGGGAAACCCTTTTATTATTATATTTTAAAGAGTTTATTTATCTATTTATTTTGAGAGACAGAGAGAGAGAATATGAGAGAGGGGAAGGGGCAGAGGAAGAAGGAGAAACAGATTCCCTGCCCAGCAGGGAGCCAGACCCCAGGACCCTGTGGTCATGACCTGAGCTGAAGGCAGGCACTTAACCAACTGAGCCATCTAGGAGCCCCAGGGAAATCATTTTAGTTTGGACCATGTCAGAAGGTGAAGTGAGGAGAGTGCTCCAAGAAATCAAAATGATGGGACACTTAATGTTTCTGAATGCCTGTTGAGAACATTTAGGTCACTAGTGAAGTTTGGCTTTTTTTAGTGATAAGGATACAGAACTAAGGAAACTATAAAATTAGTAACTCTATGAAAACAGAAATAATTGTAAGGAAAAAGTAATAATAAAATAGTACATGATTTATTGCATTTACATAGACATCCTTAAGTAACACTGACTCTTGACCAATGCTTAAGTTCTAGAAGGCAGAGGGGTGGAAAGTGTATGCTCTTGTGTGAGAGCAGAGGGAAGAGGGAGTCAAAATCCTCACCTTCCATAGTGGAAAATCAAAAGATAATGTCTAGAAGTATTTGGTTCTGTTTTGTTTTGTTATGGATTTGGAAGCAATAACAAACAAACAAACAAAAATCAGTTATAGTTGTTGAAAGTGGTTGGCTTGAGTAAGGGGTATGGCTGAGTAAGGGGTATTGGCTTGAATACGGAAATGGCTGCTTTTCATAATAGATCTAGTTGGTTATTTAACTTTGTACTTGATTAACTCTGAAGAAGAATAAGACCAAAGGAAGGGAAAAGGAAAATGCTAGAAAGAAATATAACAAAATACTAGTTTTTCTCTCTAGGTTTATGGTAATGAATCCTTTTTATTTTCTTATTTATATTTTTTCATATTTTCTCCAGCTTCCAAAATAAACATGGTCTAGTTTTTAAATCATAAACACATATTTTAGGTTGAGGAGAGGGAGAAAGAGCTATAGTGAAAAGAAGCAACTTTGACAGGAGGATTTGGGAAGGCTTCACTGATCATGACATTTGGCTATATCTTTGAGGGAGGAAGAACATTCCAGAAAGTTATGCTAAGGTCCTGGGGTGGGAATATGCTTGAACCATGCCTGGTGCCTGTGAGGAAGAGCCCAGAGGCCGGGTGTGTGCTAAGTGTGGTGGTGAGAAGGTGAGGTCAGAGGGAGAGCTTGGGGCCAGCCCCTATGGGATCTTATGGGGCATATTAATTACTTTAGATTTTAACCTGACCGCTAAGAGAAAATGGCAGAGTTTAGAGGAGAAAAGTGACATGATTTGATTTGCATTTTAACAGGATCACTGTGGCTGCTGTTGTGTGTTTGTTGGGGGAGAGGGGATGTAAGGGAGGGAGGAAGAAGGGAGGCGGCAAGAGGAAAGGGGAAGACCCTTTAGGAGGCTGTTGCTGTAGGTAGTTCAGATGAGGGATTCTTTAGGGTTAAGCACAAATGTTCAAAGAGTTTTTACTTTCTTTTAGCAGCAGAAACCTTTTTTTCCCAAAGGAAGTCTTACATTGACCCTTCATCTATAAATCATTAAAGTGAAGTGTAAAAGTGAAGGGGCTTTAATTGAAGTAGGGATGTAGAGGGCCTCGAGTTGCTCCTCCCCATCCTCTCCTCCCAGCCTCATCCTGGTGATGCCTGGGAGGTGTGCCTTTGAACCTAGGGATCTGCAAACTCTGATTCCACCTAGCTCTCTCCTTTCACTGAAGAGGTCCAATGCAGGGAGGAGTTGGACGAGGAGAGGGTTTGGGTAGGAGCACCTCCCAGGTGGCGTTCATGCTGTGGCAAAAGTTGGGGAGGTAGGAAAAAAGAATCACACTCCATGTGCCTGTAAGGAAGAGCAATAGCCAAGCATCTTCACTCCAGCTCAGGGCACTTCCCACTGAACTCACTGCTTCTGCCGGCTTTGGGCCAACTGCAGTATGTCAGGCTTTTACCACCCCTTCCCAAGGGGACATGCTTTGACCCAACTAGAATCCAAAAGAAAAGCTGGGGCAGGGTGGGGTGGGGTGAGAACCAGTGAGGACAATGGGTGACATCTCTGCTGTAGGGAGGATCTAGTTAGGCTCTTTCTAACTGCCCCCTCCCCCCACCCCATGGTGTTCTGGTAAATTTGACAACTGCTCTCTGGAAGAAGAAGGAAGAGAGAGAGGGAGGAAGGGAGGGAGGAAGGGAAGGAGGAATGAAGGAGAGAATGAAGGAAGGAGAGAATGAAGGGGGAAGGGGAAAGGAAAGGGGGAAGGAAGGGAGGAGGGAAGGGGGAAGGAGGAAGGAGGAGGAAAGGAAGAGGAAAGGGAAGGGGGGAAGGAAGGAGGAAGGAGTCAGGTATCTGTACTTGCAGATTTCCATTGTGTAAATAGTTTCATCTGACAGATTTAATGGCAACAACATGAAGACGCTGAACAGGAAGGAGTTTGGGAAGTTGCCCATCATTATATAGCATTCCCACCATTCAGATACAATAGATGAAATAATATCATGATCTTAGATAATAGTAAAATCTAGTAACATAATTAAAAAGTGATGAAATTTGAGCATTTCATTCCTTTACTTTTAATTTAATTTAAGTTCTCACGGCTGTGTTTAGCAACCGGCTGGCACAATTTCTGAAAAGTTAACGGTTGGCTCTCACTAGCCAATTGGAAACAGCACCCCATTGCCCCACCCCTCAAACAATCCCTCTGAACTTCGAATCAAGAGTTTCAGTCTGCAGATAAACTGTGGAACATCTGTACAGAGGAACACCACACAGTAATAAACAGGAATGAACTACCGATACAACAAAACCTCAAATGACACAGCCATTATGCCACATCAAAGGAGCCTGTATTAAGAGTGACATAATGTATGACTTCACTTTCCCTATAGGCTTGAAAGACAAACCTATGGTGTTGGAGAAAGATCGGTGGTGGTTGGGGGTTAGGGATAGCAAGACGGAGTAACAAGAGAGAGGCAGCGCAGAACAGGTTTTTGGGGTAATGAACTATTTTATGTCCTGATTTTGGTGAGGATTACATGAATTCATACATGTGTTCGAATTCACCCAACTGTAGACAAAAACAGTTTTACTGTAATTTTTAAGATAGAAGGAAAACTCACCATATTGTTAAAAATAACAACAAACAGAATTTTCGTCTGAATTGGCCAAGGCATTCCACCATTTTGGGCCTTCTTGGAATCTGCCATGAAAAGAGAAGTGTGGCTAGTCAGGAGCTGCAGAATTCAAATGCCTGTGAGGGTCACAGTGGGTAATGCAGAAGCAATGCAATAGCGAGTGGTGAGGACTTCCAAAAACTCTGAAGTTTCCACCTGCCTACATGGAGCAGCTATAGCGTCTGCCTCTGATGGCTACCATACTGGGTTGTGGGCCTAGTTTTTCTCATCTTATGAGTTGGAGGATAAATGAGGACTCTAGATTTTTTTTTTTTTTTTTTTTTTTAAAGCAGTCTCCATGCCCAGTATGGAGCCCAATGCAGGGCTTGAATTCATGACCTTGAGATCAAGACCTGAGTTGAGATCAAGAATCAGACACTCAACCCACTGAGTCACCCAGGTGCCCCAGGACTCTGGATGTCTTCGAGGTGAAATTTGCTAATTTGTAAGTACTACCAGAACCCAACGAAACATGTATATAAATCATCATCAGACTAGGGGCTGCCAGGTTGCAGCTGCTGGACAGGATGCTCTGTACCATCTTTTAAAACTCTTTGGGCCAGGATTGTAAACCATGATAAGCAGTTTCTTCATCAGAGAGGGCATCAGAGATTTGGAAGTAACTCTGAAGGTAATTGCATCACTGAAAGTAAAATTAAGCCCTGCTTTATGCCGCAATTTAGAAGTTGTGCGTTTGAAGTACTAAATGTTGTGGTTGTCAGAGTCCGTTAATGGGGAAGAGGACCGAGGGCTGAAGTGGGCTCCTACTCCTCTTCCTGTCTACTCTGCAGGAACGCTTGGAAATGCATCATTTGGTCTGTTACAGATCACAGCTTCTCATAAATGGGCCTGACTTCTCTGCACACATTACTGATTTTGTGATGACGAGTGAGAATTGAGGCCATTTTTCATCTCCATTGCCAGACCATGATCGATGCTCTTGCACACTTAGATTTGCACTGGGCGTGTAACAGGAGAAGGCCATCATAAAGGGCTGAAAATGGCATCAGAGAAGGAAGCAACATGCATCTGGAGCTGAAAGCCGGGGAATTGAGCATAAATGTGAGTAGGACAGATGAGCTGGAGGCCCTGGTATCTGGCTGGAGGGATGGCTCCTCTCCCCCTGTTCGGTATCATTATATTACACACCAACATTGCCTACCAAGGGAAGACCCCTGTTTAGGAGTCTGTGGGGGTGGGCCTGGGACAGAGAGGGGACTAGAAAGGGGCTTGCCTGAAGGTACATTAGTCCTCAGGGCTGCATCCCCAGAAAGCCCAGATCCAGGCTGAAAGACAGTAATAGGAAGAAACCTATAGATTCAGGAGTCTCACTCCTGGACCCTCAGTACCCTTGTGGGGAAGTGGGAGCTTTTCTTGCCAATGTGGCAGCGAGAGCCTTTGCTCAAAATGGTTTTCCTTTCCCATTTCCTCTAATACCCCAAACTTGTTTTTTAGAGGGAAACTATTTCGCATAGCTTGGCAATAAAAAGTGACCTCTCTCTCCCTTCCAGAGGAAAGAGGCCTCTCTAAGCAGAGCACTCACCATTCCCCTAGCTTCAGTGATGAGTTCAGGAATGGACTTGTGACACCGGTTCATGTAATCTGAGTTCTTCCTGGGACTTGTGCTGGATTTGAACAGACAGACACGCTTTTCTCTGTCAGTATTAGCTTTGAGGATGGTATAACCTAGAGCATCTTGCCACCATGCGGAAGAGTCTGTGAAAGGAAAACTGAACTGATAAGTGCTATTGATTGAGCTCCTGGATACCATCCTACCTGAAGTCCAACTCTGAACTTTATTGTTACAGGTGTCAATTTCTTCCTTCTTTCCTTCCTTCACCTTTCGTTTTCTTTTACCTTGGTTTGCTATGATTTCTGTCATTTGCAACCAAAAAGTCTTGATTAATATTTCACCCTATGTATGTACATAATGCTAAATAGGCTGATATCACATATTATGTATATTAATAATAAGTTTAATATTATGTGAATAGAAAATTTAGTTTCTTCATTCAACTCATGTGCCAAAACTATGCTAGATACTAGCAATCCGTTATGAACAAGATATACAATATGGTTGACCTAACCTCTATTGACCCAATTAATATTAGATTAGGTATTTTGTGATTGCAGCATTCAAATAATTCACTCAACTATTGCCTCCTATATGTCAGGACAATGCCATGATAAAGGAGTGAAGAAGACAGATGTGGTTCCTTTCCTCATGAAACGTAACTCCCTGTCCCAGTTCCCTTGTCTATAAAATGAGTATAATAGTCCCTAATTCCCAAGGTTGTTGTGACTATATGAGATATATATGATGCTTAGAATAATGTCTAGCACATGGTCAGTGCCCAGTAAGTGATAGATTGTCGTTTTTAATACTGAACCTTTCGGATATTCAAGGTTTTTGTTTTTTTGTTCTTAAAGTTTGACTGTTTTCTTTTGCACTGTAATAAGAAGTTGATTTGGGGGTCAGATAATACTAATTCGTATCCTGCTTCTTCCGTTACTAATTAAAAGACTGGGCAAATCATTTAATTTCTCTGAATTTCAGTTTGCTCATCTGTAAAATGTAAAATAGAATGATAATACTCTCTTCGAGAAGGCACCAAGTGGGAACTTAATTATTATTATTAATCCATCCACAGAAATATAATGATAACATTGCTTGAGAAAAATCATCTCAGAGAAAGCGGTAATAACTATTATTATTTTTGTAAATAGCATTCAGAGTCTCCACCTAGTCCAGTTCTCATACTTTTCACCAAAATACTTCTGGGAACAGGAGGGGAGAAATTATCCTGAGGGTGGGCATCTAGGGGACGGTAATGACCCACAGTGGACTCCTGCAAACAAGAAATCAATTTGTCTAAACTTACCAAGTTTTTGCTTTCCAGTCTATGGTAAATTCAGGCCTCTTTTAATGTGAGGACGTTTTGAATGACCTACCAGTTAAATTACTTTCAGTCCTCTTCTCTCTACCTGACATGCCAGTCGGAAATATCTGGTTTAACTTGGGCCTTCGTGGGGGCCCACCCATCTTACTCACCCCTCACTGCTGCCCAGCGAGGTCTGTGCCCCCGTTTTTGAGAAGCACAGCATTCTCAGTGGCTGTGGTCTTAAAAGGGATGTCCTGCTCAGTGCTGTGTCACAAAGGGGTCGCTCCCAAGACACCAACAACCCCGGGGTGAGGACGGGGTGAGGGAATCCAGGTCAGCCTCTCCCTGCCTAATTTGGTAAATCTGCACTAGAGGCAACAAATATTATGTACTTCTGTCACCAAGATGATGAAAAGCAGGATAAAGATGTGGATACATACTTCAGTCAGGGCCATAAATCGTAAGGACTATTCCCCCCACCAGGCTGTCCTGGAAAGGTGCCGGCAGAGGGAGAACCAGATACCACCAACCAAGCATGAAAGTCAGTAGGCTGACAAGGGGGTCAACAGAACAAGGAAGGAAGGCAGCTTGGTCATGGAGAGTGAATTGCTTGCATTTGGGGAGTAGGGGTGATGAAAAACCTTAGGATTGGGCACCCCACTGGCTTTTAATATGATCAGGGTGAGACAAACGAGCATCGAATTTGCTGGAGTTGACCTGGAGCTGGCTGCATGGGCCATATGGTTTCCCTGACCCATAAAAGTCACTAAGTGAGGAAGTAATTTATTGCTGGAGATCACTGTCTGCCCCAGAATATCCTGGTGTGTTCGCTTCATTGTTTCCTTAATATGGGAATGGGAGAGGAGCCGGGCAGTGAGTGGCGTGGGGGTTGGGGGGAAGCAAACGGCTTTGGGTTATTTGCGGGGACAGTTGGACCTCCTCTGCTGGGAAGGAGGAAGACTGGGAGGTCTGATGCCTGTGCTGCTAGGCCTGCTGCTGCCTTCATTGGGGTTTTTCCTGCCCAGCCTCTGAGTAACCTGTGGGAAAGGGAGAGAGCTGGGAACATAAAGAGGGAAAGGGGGTCATGAACTTCAAATGAATAACTTGGGATTTGCAAAGTTTGAAGAGAGGACATTTCATAAATGGCAAATCGTTCCGGAGCCCAGGGAAAAGAGGCCAATATGTCTAATGAATTGGTGCCATAAAGGAGAGGGCTGTTTCCTCCCCTAAGCACTGCAAATAAAGAAACATCAAAACAATAGCTGGTGATAACCTCTCAGGGAAACAGATTGCTTTTCGAGGCAAGCTGTCCTGGTTAACAATGAGCCTCCCACAAAGGCTCGGGAGCTGAGCGGCAAGGCAAGGCCGGGCAGCAGGAGCCTTGAAAGTATGCAGGTACAACTGAGAGCCTTTTCTTTCTTCTGCTTCTTCTCTCGTCAATAGCCCCAGGCTTCGCACTGGCAGTATTTCAGAGCAGGTATCTTGGGTTTCTTACCTCGGTCTTATCGGGAGATGTTATCTGTACGAACTTGAAATCCGGTGCGCTGCGCCAACACCTGTCTGATCTGCTTCTGCTTCTAGTGTAAAAACACACGTACTGACGCTAAGAACATTTCTGACTTTGTTTTTCAGGCTGCGTGGAAACGGATTCTGAACTGCTACCTGGTCGTTAAAAAAAAAAAAAAAAAGCTTTCTTAGAGGATTCCAGACTTAGCTCTGGTAACTTTAACTATCCCGTGGGGCTAAATGAACCCTGGGTTAATTGTTAGCCCTTGGGCAGGTAGGATTTTTAAGAAGTTAGGTCCACATGAAAATATGCTCAAGTAGTACCCCAGAACAAAATTTCCTATGGGTCTATGTAGCCCACACAACCCATAAGGCCTCTATCGTCTCTCGGACTGAACCGTGCTAGGCATGTTCTTTTGGATCCCTTCCCCTGGGTCTTTCCAGCTTCCAGTAACCAAAGAACTCGGTGCCACCTAGAAGGGTTTGTATCAGGGAAGGAAGATGTAGTAATCTGGAGAACACAAGCTCCAGTCATACCCTTAAGTGACAGCCATTTGTCCTCACGGCCGGTCTGGGAAGGAGGATATGCTAGGAGTTACATGGAGAACTCAGAAGAGAGGGGTGTAGAGCTGTGTATCCTGTGTGTCTGCTTTAGCATTGCAGTCCTACAACCTTGACCTTCCCAGTGAAATTGTTTTGTTTTCTGAAAAGATCAGAGACTATGGAATCCGGTGACCCAGGTTTAAATCCCTGCTATATGGCTACCCTGCTGTGTGACTCTGGGCTGGTTACTTAACCTCTCCAGGCCTTTAGCCTCCTAAGCTATAAAGTAGGGCTCAGCACACTTATTTAAATAGGTTGTTGTGAAAATCAAAATCTGGGGAATATTGGAAAGAAACTGGGATGGGTCCTTCGTGTGTGGTCCAACAGGGGCTCCCTCTCTCTCTCCATAATACAAGAGGTGCCATGACCCCACTCCTTTAGTCTGTTACCTCTTACCTCAAAAATCATGTCCTTAAACTTTCCTTCTCCTCAAATTCTTCTTTCTGTGGGTAAATTTTCAAAGGCTCCTATTAAAGTCTTTAGAAGGGAGAGCGTCCATTAGCACTTAAGCTTGAATTAGTTTAGGATCTAGCTAGATCGATGAAGACAAAGAAGGAAAAACGTAGCAGAGAGAGGTATGGAAATGAATGAAGGCTTTTCTGGGACAGGGAGCTAGCTCCATTCCTGGCTGTGACTGAGGGGAAGTATACGGTGGGGTAGCATTCAGGGCAGTGTTGAGGAGCGAGGAAGATAGTGAAAAATCCAAGAATGATTAGAAGATGGGAATGGAGTACAGAAGAGGCAATGATGAGCATAGAGTGGCTGTTAGCCCCAGGTAGGAGGGACCACTCTTCCTCTAAGATACAAGAGGAGGGAACAATCATGGAGGCTGAGAGAGAGAATCCAGGGAGGAGAGAAGGAGACTGGCAGAAATGGTTCAGTGGGTTAAGGAGTAAAGGGTGAGGCTTTGGAGACAAGTAGCATAGATGTGTTCTTTTCTGGGACATGCACCATCTGATCTTGGGCAATCTGTGTATTTCCAGTGATATATCAGTTACTACATCTATAAATGGGGATGGTATCTAATTTGAAGAGCTGACTCAAACAGATACTGCAAAGTACCAAGAACATGCAGGCTCTCAACAGACAGCCCACTGCATATCATTGTCATTTTCATGGTCTGCTGTGTAGCCTGGGGACTCCATGAGAGGGACCAATGTTAGGAGGAGTCACCGTGGGATAGCAGCAGTAAGAGGAAGCAAGGGCTCAGTGGAAGTAAGACAGAATGGATTAATAGTGGACCAAGTTCATGGTGCCTGGTGATGTCCAGTAACAGATCAGAACTACAGAACACAGAACTGGGTGAGGGGATGGATTCAGGGCTGGAACCTGGTGTTCAGACCCAGCATATGGTTACAGAAGGGTAGGGATAGATTGCTCTTGTGGTCTGCGGTGCTAACAGCTGCACAAGGCGAAGACAGAGGGGTCGAGTCCAGAAGCGTCTTGGTGTTGGTGGAGAACTGATGCTGTGGTGGAGTGGAAGGATGCTGTCACTGAGGGAGAGGCCTCAGCTGGGCACTCATCAGGGAAACAGCCCAGGAATACCAATGTAAAACGAGGCTGCAATGCAGGGCCTGTAGGGTCAAGAGTTCTGATGTGTTGTCAGTAGGGATGTTGAAGTCCTGAGAATTCCTACATGACTAGAAATAATGTGGACTGCAGTTATCCAAGAATGAAGAAATGGGTCATGGGGAGGGTCAGTAATCAAGAAAAGCCATAATGTGAAGAGGCCTTGTTAGATCTAGCAAATCTACAGGGGAGAAGGATAGGCTCTGATGGAAGAATGGAGGGCAAGCTTTTGTATGGACATGCCCGTATTGTATTTAGCTCGCATATTATTTTTTTAAAAAACCCAACAACTGAGGCAACATTTATGTATTTTTATGAAGAAAGAATCTTGATTTCTGACTTCTGTAGAAAAGTAGGATTATCTGGAAATCCTATGTCTGTATTCCTTTTATGTCAATACTTTTACTATCCCCATTAGAAGGGAGTAGGATTTGTCAGTTTGTCACACTCCTCACCATTCCCTATTGGATCCCCAACACTGAGGTTAAATGTCATTTGTTATTTATTTTTGAACTTTCCTTTGTTTCTCTAAGGTAGGAAAATATGTGTGTATAGAAATATGCACGTGGAGGCATTTGAGTTTGTGACCTTGATTTGGAACAAAGGCTACAGCAATGAAGTTAGGCCTTGATCCAATGACAAAAGAGGGGACCCTTCGTTGTTTTAGGGGTGCCTTGTGACCATACTGCCAGGTAGGGAAGGGGCACAGGGAGACAGAAGTAGTGGGTCAGAAAGGACTGAAAGAAGGTGAAGAAATGTTATAAAAATCAGAAAACCATAGTTCCTAGAGCCACTTGCTTGGGTTCCATGAGAAACTTATTCATTCAAAGTGGTTGGATGTAGCTCGCTGTCATGAGGACTGGGCCATTGGGGATGAGGGCTTTGTGGCAGATCTTTCTGGTTGCCTGTCCAGAGGGGGAACTATGAGTCCCTACTCTATCTACTTCCTTGCTGGCAGAACTTAACTTCTGCTATAGAAGTATTTGAAAATGTCAGATTTTCCATTTTTCAGCCTTCCCTACAACTAAGGCTTAGGCACTGAGTCTGTTCTGGTGCTATAGCAGAATTACCACAGAGCAGAGGGCTTATGAACAATAGACATTGGCTTCTCACAGTTCTGGAGGCTGGAAAGTCTAAGATCACGGCACTGGCAGATTTGATATCTGGTGAGAGCCCGCTTCCTCACAGACAGTGCCTTCTCACTGTGTTCTCCCATGCTGGATGAGTGGGGAGGCAGCTTTCTCTGGCCTCTTTTAGACCAATAATCCCGTTCATGAGGCCTGTGCCTTCACCTCCCAACAGCCCACCTCCCAGCACCATCACCTTGTTGGTTAGAATTTCAACATTGGAGCTTTGGGGGACACAAACATTCAAAACACAAACAAGTTTTGGGGCCACACAGGTGTGTGGCTCGATTATGGCCAATGGAACTTGAGAAAAAGTCTCTTGGGGAATTTGAGGGATGCTTTTTCTTCCCTAATTAAGCATGGCTCATGAGAGGAAGCGTTCATTTTCATTAGTCAGATGTTGTGTTCATATAGAACGCCTCAACCATTACACCCATTTTGTGCACATGGGAGGATGAACCAAATGACCGGGCCGGCACACTAAGACTGGCAGTATGGAAAGCTGCCAAGAACCTGGGCCCTTGATGACATTTTTGGGACACTGAAACAACCTCATACCATCCATTTCTGGAGTATTTTATGGGCAGTGATACATTTTCATCACTGTTTAGGCAACTTAAAGTTGGATGTGCTGTTACTTGCAGCTAAAAACATTGTAAAGGATAGAGACTTTATGCAGAGTTGGACTTACTAATGGGAAACAGGCCAGGGAGCTGGAGATCCTCCCAGCAATTGGATAAACACAGTATTATTTTCCTACTGGATCCATTTAACTTGATGACAGTTCAATAGTACCTCATATGAAAACAAACATGGATAATATCAGTATAGGGGATAAAATTCATAAGATAAAATGGGAGTCTTAAGGCTACTGTCCGACAAGGATCCCAGAAATTTAGGATTTCATAAGATGTATGTACATAGTGTTTCTCTTTCTGTTGAGCACGGGGCGTAAAACAATTCAAATTAAACTACAGTTAGAAAGATTAAGTTGGACACAGGATAGGTTTGTGTCTATTATGATTATTAAAGGGACTCTAAATTGGAAATGGGACAGATCAATGGAATGTCAGAGCTTTGGAAGTTTTAAAAGAGGGGTATTGTGGTTTCAAGTGGAGTTTTGCTTGGACTAGTTGTCTCCGATTTCTAGATTCTTGTCAATTTCTTGCCATTGTTTCATATTTGTGAAGAATTTTTTTTTTTTCTTAGATGATGATTGCATTCCAGACCCTCCAATGTTTCTTTAGTAATTTATCCTTTGTTTTAATGTAACGTGTTACTCTAATGTTGCCCTGGAGTTTTCCTTTAAGTAGTTAATATGAATGAAAGGAGAAAAGAGCCAGGAGTCAGCCAAATGTTGACACAGATTGTAAATACCTGTAGGGAAGGTATTTAAGCATTTCCGATAGGAAGGATACTGTAAATTTTACATGCAAGAGCTCTGCGTCAAAGCCCAAATCCCAGCTTCTCTTCTCACTTTGTGACTTTTTAGACAAGGTCAGCACAAAGAACCCACTGTTTCCACAGGCATTTACATCACCACTCTATCTTGTTATTCCTGACTTCTTGCCAATCATATTGAGAACTTCTTAAGGGGAGTAAAAAAAAAGGATAACCAAACCCGATTTGCCTCCTTGACAGTAAGAATAGAAAGAAAAGTCTCTCCCAGAGACGGCTTTTCTTTTCCTTTTCTTATTTTTAGCTGTATGTTTGAACTTGACACTCTGCCTTTGACAGCCCCTGGAGTCCGAGCTGATGAAAAGCTGAGTCAATTTTTTCATCCACAACTCAAACTCATATTAATTTTTTTTTTAAACAAGAATTTTGGAGAAGCGTTGGTTTAGGGAATACGCCTATCTCACTTCCTCACTGGGTCACAAACCCATATTCCAGCGCCCCAGACTGAGAATGTGGTTGCTTCTTTTGGTTCTATTAGCAATGGCAGGCACAATGGGCAATAGCTGGAGGGTGAAAGGAGAGATGGAAAAGTCTCCTACAATCTGAGTTCCAGGGGCATCTACGCCCCCTTTTGAGAAAGGTTCATCCTGCGTTAGGTGGTTTGTCCAGGCTAGACCTGCTCTGTTCTGCTCTAGCAGTTCTCAGCTCTTGCCTTTAGCCTCTCAGCAAACTAGAGTGGATCCTTCTTCCTCTATCCATGAATTCAGTCTTGCAGCAAATTGATTAAACACCTATTCATTGCTGCAATAGCTGACGTTCTGTGGTGACTTTGCTGTTTCTTGGAGGAGTGGAGGGGAGTGGTTAAGAGCATGGAGTCTGAAATCCAGTTGTTAGAGGTTGAATCTTGGCTAACTGAATGACCTTGGACAAGTTCCTAAACCTCTAGTCCTTGATAAAAGTATCCCACCAGCTTCTTGTGAGGCGTGAATGACGTATGCTATCCTTAAATCTCAGCCCAGCACCTGGGAGGACATGAGCTGGTAAATGCTTACTGTTAGAATCATGGTCAGTAGTGGTCAGAAACTCCCAAACATGGCGGCCCTTCCCATGGAGCTCTTCTCCTTTCCTGTGCATTTTCTCACCTTTTTTTCTTTCCTGAGCCATCCTTCACCCACCTCAGTGATTTACCAAGTGAATATTCAATACCTGCTAGGAGCTCTGCCCTGTGTTCAGTGTTGTGGGGTGACCAAAAGACTGGGTGTCATTGGGTCTTCAAGGGGGCTACTGCCTGAATGGAACCATATGTTGACACACACAATGCCAGGCAGGACTTAACATATGCTGATCTGTGTGCTAACCAGTGGGAGGGAGCCGGGGGGAGCCAGCATGTTAGGAAGGGAGTGGAGAGGACTGGATTCCGCTCAGGTCTACAACAGAATCCTGGATAAGTCACTGTCCCTCCTGGGGCCTCACTTCCCCCATCTGTAAAACCAGAAGATTGGTCAACAGTTTTTAAATTTTTAGACCAGGAACCACAGTAAGAAGTGTCCATAGTTTTACATCATGACCCTCAGAACTACATGCATATTGGAAACAACAGTGTTATGAAATAAGAATTACCCTTACTATGTGAAATTCTCTGTGTTTTTTATTTAAAAAAAAAAATGTCTATCATAACCCTTCATATTGACTTCCTGACCCCTTAATGGTTCAGTTTGAAAACTCTGGACTGGATGATCCCTAAGGAGCATTTTAGTCTAAACTTTCTATAATTTTAGATCTACGTGGGCTGTTTGGATTTAAGAGAAGAAGGAATAATTAATCTTCCAGGGTAGTGACTGTCTAGACCCAAGCTGGATTAATTAAAAATATATATTTATGTATATGGTTGGCTCCCATACCAGCGTTCTGGAATTCAAGGACATAGTCTCATGGACAAGAAGAGGCTAATTGTTGGGATTCGTTTGCTGGAGCATGATGGGGCTGTGAACAGTTACAATGTGCATTGCTCATCTGAATTAGGTTTTCATTTGTGGAAAGAGAAGAAAGAATCCTGTCATCAAAGTTTGCTCCTGCTCTCTAAAGTATGGGAATTCTGGAAAGAATCCATTCTCCTCAGGGGGAAAAAAAAAAAAAAAGGCCAGCTTGTTTTAATCCCTAGATGGATACAGTCCTGTGAATTAGGACTGGGGAGAAAGAACTTCCCTGCCTATGTAAATGTTTGTTTTTGCTCTAATGTGTTTGTCCATTTGCTTGACTGCTAGGGAGATAGCCATCTAGAAACACAAGCTTCAGGAGAAACTTAAAAACCAGAACAAACAAAACCTGCCGCCCCAGCCCTCTAGACAGAAAAACTAACCTGCGACCATCAAATGCAACATCCTTAGGCTGTCCTCTAGTTCACATTTAAGAGAAAAAACTCATCCGAGTGGGCCCTTCAGGACTAGGCTGCATTCGAGGGCTTACAAACACCAAGGCACTTCAGTGAAGCACCTTCATATCATCCTGAAGCAAAGCAATTAGAAGACTTCTTGCATGCTAAGGAATCTTCTGGAATTTTCAGTGACTCTCTGAGAATGATGGCCTTTTTTTTTTTTTTTTTTTTTTTTTTTTGAACAACTTGAGACTTTCAAAGTGCTTCCATCAGTCTGGAGCAAAGCCTGATCAGCACCTGCAGAGGGTGGCCCTTTGGGAAAATGTCAGCCCGAAGTTTCATGGATGCAGACTGGCTTAAAGAAGTCAAGAGTCAAGGCTGCTTCTCTGTTCTTTTTAACTGTTGTCTGGCTTAGATTTTTGTCAAGAACACAGGATTCCGAGTCAGTGGGTTAGTCAAGTTTGTGAACCTTCCCTGCCTCTGTGAAACACATAAGGGGCACCTGGGTGGCTCAGACGGTTAGGCGTCCGAGTTTTGGTCTCAATTCAGTTCTTGATCTCAAGTTTGTGAGTTCAAGCCTCCATTGCGCTCTATGGGAGCCTACTTAATAAAAAATAGTACTGAATTTATAAGATTAAATTATGTAACACATACACAGTGTGAGCAACCCGTGTTAGGTTAGTCAGTAGAGAGCACACTATCCTCGGAAGAAGGTGGAAGAAGGTGGAAAAGTCTAGGACAGAGATGGCGAGAGCGAGAATGATCCTGAAGGAGGTACCACTTGCCTAAAGTAATGTTGCGAGTTCAGAAGGATGGAACCGAGACAGTATTTTGGTTCCTCTGACACAACCCATCCGTCTAAGTGGGGCATGGAAGGAGGTGGCCACACAGTCTCGGTGAAAAAGGGTCAAGGGGGAGGTCTTTGGGAAATGGGGATAGAGACACCAACCCTGAAGGGTTACTAAAAAGATCAACTAGTGGGTGGAGCCTTTGACTGGAACTTGTCACGTAGCAGGGCTGGATAAATGGTGACTCTAGGAAGAGCCTTCTCTTACCACAGGTTCGCCCCTTCATCAAGCTTCAGGCTTTCTGAATTCAGAGCCTTCCTCCAGGTAAGGAAATGGCAGTTTGCTGGAATACAATGGTCTTTTTAAGGCGGCTCAGATGTTTATCTTATTCCAATATTTACCTTATTGAATAGGATTTGGGTGGCTTATTTTTCTATTCCTCCGGGGAGTAAGGTTTCACTGTGTTAAGTTGAATATCAGCTTTTAAATGAGAAATGGATAAACCTAAGAGAAAACTCTCTTTTGACCCAGGGGAGAAAAATGCTCTGGCAACATCTGGCTGGGATTCATCTCTATCCACAAACTTAGGGGCAGGGAACCCAAGGGAAAGCCGGAAGGAGTTAGGATTGGCTGAAATAACGACAGACGTTTAGCAGGAACCCTGTCTAGGCTTGTGGCCAGGAACATCTGGGATGTTCTAGCATTTGGTTTCATATCCGTGGATGGTTACTTGTCCTGAGTACAGAGCAGCTGTTGATTCCTGAGATACTGGGAGGCAGGGAGGACACAGCCTCTTCCATCTAACCTGAGCAATTTCATTTTTTCTCTTTAGTTGTGTGGTCATGAGCACGCTATGAAGACGCACACACAAGTTGTGTCTTTCCACAACGTCAGCCTTATTCAACCCTAAAAAAAAGTTAAATCACAATAATAAAGCAGGTTCAGGATTCCAGACTCAATGACACTTCATCATGGGATTACACTTGGCTTCTTACACAGCACGCAGAGCAGGACGAACAAGACAACAGAAGGGCGCAGGAAGCGAACGAACCAAACGCGAAGTCAGTCTGGGGGTGCGCGGTTGAGGAAAGGCCTCGGTCTGGTCCGGGTCAGCTCTCGGCACTCGCTGCTTCTGTTGTTCCAGCAGCGAAGGGTCTTGATTCTGTTTGGGGATCCATCGGGTAGTCTTCTGTGGCTGTTGCCTTTTTTAAGTGGTCAGACATAGAGGGGTCATGTCCAAAGAGTCTGAAGGTTTGCTGCCCAAATCCCTCCCTTTCTAAAAGGATTCCATCAGTTTTGGGTGTCTGCAGACTTGCTCTGGGTCTGCCTGTTATCAGTTCTGGGTATCAGCTGACATTGGTCCCGGCAAGCTCTCCTAGCTGTACTACAGCTTAACTGCTTGCATCATTGCTTGACCCAGGCCTCTGCTTGACATGAGAGACTCCATTTTGCTTTCTACAATGGGGGAAGTGGTATAGGGAGAAAGACTGGAGTTGTGTTAAACAGTGGGCATTCTTCAAGTCTGTACCTTTCCTGCAAGCTGAGGCTGTGTGAAAAGAGAAAGTAGTTCAAAGGGGCCCATGAGCTCATGAGGAAAAAAACTCAAAGCAATGCTTAAGTATTGTACTAGAAAAGTCCTTCTCCCCCGGACTTCTACCTTCAAACATGAGAATTTCCTTGGTGATATTTGCACGTCTCCCATCAGCACAGATTTTTTTATTTGTTTTATCCAATCCATACGTGTCTATTGAGAACTGTCTCTGTGCCAGGCACTGTTACAGACACTGGAGATATAAGAATGAAAAGATGGATAGGTTTGATGGCATTAGCAACAATAATAAAACAAAACTCTGATGTAGAGAAAGATGGTTCAAACAACATTAAAATTAATAAACAGAGTAGGAAAAATAGCACTATATATGCCAATTATCATGTCAATGTCCATCATATGTAAAAAAGCACTTATAAGTCTATAAGAAAAAGACACACTCAATAGAAAAGGGGCAGAGAATAGAAACATGTTATTTTCAGGGCGCCTTGGTGACTTACTCAGTGAAGCATCAGACTCTTGGTTTTCGGCTCAGGTCATGAGATCAAGCCCCATATTGGGTTCCACACTCAATGCAGTCTGCTTGAGATTCTCTCTCCCCCCTTCCTCTGCGCCCCCTCCTCCCGCTCACACACACTCTCTCTCTAAAATAAAAATAAATAAATCTTAAAAAGAGGAAAAAGAAACAAGTTATATCAGAGGGTGGGGAGAGAAAAGCCCTTGCGTTGGACTCAGAATATAGCCAGGGAGAAAAAGTCATTCACAAGTGGTAAGGGTTACAAACAGAAATAAGCACAGAGGAGTTACATCACCTGTGTTAGTCTCTGAAGTTCAATTGTAGCAAAAATCAACTGAATAAAATAGATCCTTAAAATCCCTTAATAGATCCTTTAAATCCCCGATGTGCTGTTTACCTGATAGTGTGTATATAAACCTTTTCCTCTTGGCATTTAAGAAGCACTGGGAGAGACTAAATGAAGGAACAGAAGGAATGCAGAGGTCTGGAGATCCAATCCATTCTGCTCTTCAAGATAATGAAGGAACATAGGTCAGTTTGGAGCCTGTTGGTTTGGAGGAGCCCTGGGGACCTCTGGCTGGAGCTGTCCAGCACAGTTGTACACGCGGCTTTAGGCTTGGCTCAGAGCTGGGAAGAGAGTATTGGGATCTTGCATTAAATCAGCTGCTTCTGGGACACCTGGTGGCTCAGTGGTTTAGGCCTCTGCCTTCGGCTCGGGTCATGATCTCAGGGTCCTGGGATCGAGCCCCGCATCGGGCTCTCTGCTCAGTGGGGAGCCTGTTTCTCCCTCTCTCTCTGCCTGCCTCTCTACCTACTTGTGACCTCTCTCTGTCAAATAAATAAATAAAATATTAAAAAAAAAATCAGCTGCTTCTGTGAGGAGAAGGGCCTAGACTGGGTGTAAGGAGACATGGCTTTTTTTGGTCAGTGAGGTCTTCTTCTCTGGAGAACTCATCTCTAAGATGTGAATGATCTTATTAACATCTCTCCACAGGAATTAGAGACTTTGGATGGCTAGAGGTAGGAGTGGGGCTAAGGAGGATAAAGACACACCGTGGTTCCTGGCCTCCTGTGTAGGGTGGCCTCCTTCAGGGCCCTCAGGAACCGAAGTGAAGGCTCTCAGACTTCACTGTCCATAAAAATCATCTGGGAGTTTATGAAACGGCATAATCGGGGGCCCTATCCCCAAAGACTTTGAATCTGCGTTAGTTTAGCTTAAGGTCCTAGAATCTGCATTTTTAAAAATTTTTATTTGTTTATTTGAGAGAGATAGAATGAGAGAGAAAGCAGCATGAGTGGGGAGAGGGACAGGGCGAAGCAGGCTCCCTGCTCTCAAGGAGCCCGATGTGGGACTTGATCCCAAGACCCCGGGATGACCTGAGCCGAAGGCAGACGCTTAACTGAATGAACCAACTAGGCACCCCTAGAATCTGCATTTTAATAAACACTCCAAGTGCTACTAATGCCAGATTCAAAGTGGTCTAAAGGTATACACAGAAGAGATATATATTTAAAAATACAGGGAAGAGAAAAGTAAAAGAATCATTTGAGAAACTTTGGCCCTAAGGACAGTCCAAAGGACTGAAGCTTCAGCACATGGATATTTAGAATGGGCATGTCTTTGTTGAAAGGTGCTTGGGCATTTGCCTTGAGCCCACACTGAGAGATGTTAACAGATGACAACTGGCTGTCTCTGCTCAAGAGCTGCGGAACAGGACCCAGGCTGCCATATCAGAGAGCTTCTGCCCCTCTGCAGATCCAGGGAACAGTGTTCTCATGTCCCAGTGCTGGGAGACCTGTGCTTCTCCTCACTGACTGGTTTGCTTTTACCCTGTGGGATAATGGACTCACCTGATTGACTAAGTTTCTTGGTCTGATCTCTCGTCTGGGTGTCATAGCCAAATTAGTGACCCACCCCTAGCAGATATGGTTTGCATGTATAACCGTCACTACTCCCGACTCCCAGGTTCCCTATTAATCTCTTTCCTTTGTTTTTTCCCGTGCTTCATTACTATTAAAAAAAATTTTTTTTTTGAGGTAAAATTCACATAACACAGAATTTTCCATTTTTTAAAAAAACATTTATTTGGTTTTAGAGAGTGGGAAAGGGCAGAGGGAGGGGCAGAGAGAGAATCTTGAGCAGACTCCCCATGGAGCACAGAGCCCGATGCAGGGGTGGATCCACAATCCCAAGATCATGACCTGAGCCAAAATCAAGAGTCAGCTACTCAACCAACAGAGCCACCCAGGCACCCCCAAGTCTGCCATTTTATCCATTTTTAAATGTTCAACTACTGGCTGTTAGTACATTTACAATGTTATGCAACCATCACCACTATCAAATTCTAGAACATTTTCACCACCCTAGAAAGAAACCCTTTATATATTAAGTGGTCACTTCTCCAGTCCTCTTCCCCACAACCCCTGGCAACCACTAATCTGCTTTCTGCCTGTATGGATTTTCCTATTCTGAAAATTTCCTGTAAATGTGGCCATTTATGTCTTACTGTCACTTAGCATGATGCTTTCAAGGCTCATTCATGTGAGTATCAGGGCTCCATTTCTTCTTATGGCTAAATAATATGCCATTGTAATAGCTATACAATTTTTTTTCATCTGTTTATGAGGTGAAGGACATTTGGGTTGTTTCATTACTCTTTTTAAAAATATTCTTTTTATTGTATACAACTTATAGCCACCTCTAATTCTTTTGTAATAAGGCAGCACACAGGTAGGCAATTAAAATTTATCCATATGTCTGTGTACATACAGCTGCATGTAAGACTCCATACAGCAACCAATACAAATAAGATACTGTCATCACTTCTGAGCTCAGATAATAAAGTGTGGTTTCTAATTATTCAGTGAAGTATTAATCCATTATTTGTGGCCAGTTCTGAGTGTCCTTGGTCCCCACATGTTGCTTAGAGGTCAAGACCATCTGGAGATGTTTTCTGCTTGTCCTGGTGATGACCGCTCACCTGACCCACTGTTGCTCACCAACACAGACACTCTTCTTGGAGGCAGGAACAAGAAAAGGGAGCAGGATTGAGCCACTTTTCCCAAGTCCATTTTACAACCATGGATGGGTTTCAATTAAAATGAGGTCATGGGCTATTAAGATAACTGTGCAGGCGGTGGGGTGGGTGAATCACCTGTCTGTGTGAAATGCCCATGGCTGTTTGGTAGAACTCGGGCTCCAGTCTCTGTTTGCTTCTGCGGGTGGGTTTAGGAGTGGGCAGCAGAGATGTCATTGGAAATGAATGTGCTTCGTGGGCATCCAAGATCATCTCTCTGCCTCCACCCTCTCCTTTGTCTGGTCTCATAGAACAAAACCAAGTGATAACACTGGAGAAAGGGGCCACGCTTCAGCTGCTTATGTTCTTGGAGTCCTTAGTTATATGCAGCACCGTGAACAAGACCTTGATGGTGGGGAATGAGGATGGGATTAGGGCAAGGATTCACAGTGGGTGTCTTTAGGACCATCCTACCTGGTCAGTAGTTCTGGAGGGCAGCCGAGGAGGCCAGGAGAGATTCTGCCTGGCTGCCCTTGGCTGGTGTTGATGGCTGTCCTACTGTCCTAGGAACATGCCAAGAGAGACTCAGGGTGCTGGGCTGCTCTCTGAGAACAAGAGCAACAACAACACTGTGTCTGAAATCAGTTCAAGATGTGCAAGGATGGGCCCTGCATTGGGTGGGGGGATGAACCTATGTGGGGGCACAAATTCCTGACGTTTGAATTCTTACCAGAAAATGTGACTCTAGTCCTATGATGAGGTCACTCTGAGCCACTCTGTAGATGCAGAATTCCAGCCTGACTGAATTGAGCAACTGGCTCCAGTGGGCATGGTTTTATGCTCTGACGATCTCTGGGATGGTCCTGCCTGGTAACCCGCCCCGCCCCCCCACTCCCATAGGTAACCTGGTGAGCAAGGTAAGGTCTGCTGATGCTGGGCTGGTTGGGTTGGTTAGGTTGGGTCTCCGACCATGTGAGAGCTGTCAGAGTTTGGATTCTTGAGAGGTTTAAGCTAGACCATGGTTCTTTCAGATCTGGGTTGCAGATCTCATGAAAAGTATAAGAAATTATTCCAGTGGGCCCAAGATGGGGACAGTGGGCCAGAAGCAGGCTCACATAGGCTATGGGCACACGCACGCATAGAATGTTCTTGTGTGAGCACACGTGTACGCTGACTATGGTGTATATGTGTGCATATGGGGTTTGTGTTTCAAGAGTGTGTTGGATGTGTTTATGTATTTAATACCAGTGTGCAGATATGAATGTGAGCAATGGGGCCCTAAGCACCTGTGTGAACTTTGGTGTGTGAACTGGCAGGGGCACAGTGGTGTTTGGGTTATGGGTTGGGCTGCTTGTGAGCTTGTCCTTCACATGTGGTCGAGGCCAACTTGCTCAGTACCTTATCTTCTGACGGTTGCTGTTCTTAAAGGCTGTTAGGAGTAGAGAATCTGGGTTGCATCTAGACCTTTCTAGGGTTGCGCTTACTGAAATTAATGGAGCAGTGAAACCTACTGAGAGAGGTAAGTGCAATTGCTGTGACTTTACTAATAAATGTGGGCTGATCATTTTAAGGGAAAAGTTTGTCCCTCAAACCTGGGACCTCCTAGTTTCTAGTTCTAGCTTCTGATTTCAGATGCCTTCCCTAGGCTGTGACCTGAAAGGCAACTCGGAGGTTTAAATTGCATCTTGAGCTGTCAGCAAGTCTGATGGAGAGGGAGGGAAATCAGGGTCATGAAAGAGTTGGCGAGCCCCTGCAGAGCTGTGGCATAAACTCTGGGGTGGGAGTGCAGGGTGCTGAGTTCTGTATTGGGCTCTGCTGATGACCATGTTCAGAGAGAGGCTTCTGGTCCTAGTGTCTCATGAGCAAAACCAGGGTGTTGTTGGGAATGGGCTCTCCATGCCCCATTTAAGTGCGGCAATGTCAGGCGCGCAGGCCACAGCGAGGATTTACGGTCGTGTTTGTGCTCCTTTTCCACCACTTTGGAAAGTGGAGCAATGCAGGTTTCTGGAAAAAATGACCAACTGTTCCTAATGGGCAAAGTCCTTTAGTTTTTCACCAATCGATGCATGTTCACAAAATCACAAAATCGATACGTGTTCACAAAAAATTTTCCATAAAGTTTTGTGTTTTCTGGTGTTTCAGGCAGGGTTAAAAGACAATAAAATTCACTAGATCCTTCCATGTCCTGAATTTCAGCAGCTGAGCTGTCTGTCTGGACGCTGGACTGGTAGTTATGGAAGCCTCTCAGCATCCCATAAGCACCCCCTCTTACCAATGAGAAACAGAAGCCCCAAGAGGCTAAGGAGTGGGGGCTTGTGTGCTTTACCACTTTCTTCTCTGAGTCCTAAGGTCTTGGCTACATGGGATTCCGCTCCCCACCCCCTTTTTAAAGATTTATTTATTTATTTGACAGAGACACAGTGAGAGAGGGAACACAAACTGGGGGAGTGGGAGAGGGAGAAGCAGGCATCCTACGGAGCCGGGAGCCTGATGCAGGGCTTGATCCCAGGACCCTGGGATCATGCCCTGAGCCCAAGGCAGAGGCCTTCCGACTGAGATACCAGGTGCCCCAGGGATCCCTTTCTTTTCTTTTTTTTTAAATTTTATTTATTTATTTGACAGACAGCACAAGTAAGCAGAACAGCAGGCAGAGGGAGAGAGAGAAGCAGGCTCTCCTGCTTCCAGGGAGCCTGATGCGGGGCTCGATCCCAGGACCCAGGAATCATGACCTGAGCTGAAGGCAGCTGCTTAACCAACTAAGCCACCCAGGCGCCCCCAGGGATCCCTTTCTTGATCTAAGAATACGCTGATGGGAAAATGCACTGTGCTTGAAGGGAAAAGCAAAAACCCCAACAGATTCCACATAGTGAGAAAGTCCAGTCCTTCTGCCTAGCAGGGAAAACCCTAGGCACGAAGCAGCAGCTCTGCACAGCTGAATCCAGGAGCCGGCTTCCTGCCTCCTGGTATCCTCCCGGGGGCGACAAGGGGTGGAACCTTGTGGGGCTGCGAGGGAGGGCAGGGGGAGGGCCTGTGGGGCCAGCCCCGGGACCTTTGGTTTCAGGTCCTTCTAGTAACATTAGCACAGTGCTCTCAGTGTCCGGGGATGGGTGCTGGGATTTCATCCTTCCCACAAAGACCCTTTCACACATTTATTAATGAATGATGAAGCATGATATTTAGAGACATTTTCCTGCTAAAGAATAATCCTTGAGTCCTTGAAAACGAGTCAGTGGTCCTCCTAACTCCCTTTCAAAATCTTCCTCCCCTCCAGCGTAGTGGCTGGGTTTTGTGCCCTGGGACTGACTGAGGTGTCTTGCTTGGGCCCCCCACTCTTTGTTTTTCCCTCCACACAAGTTAATTTTCCCAGGGTCAGGCGGCGGCGGTTCACTATGGACACAGCATTTTCCTGCAAGATATTTTCTGAAGCCACCAACAGCCTTTTGGTTTTCAGGATTCTTATTTAAAGAAATTTGCATTAATAGCTCCTTGGGCCCCCTCATTTACATACATGTTTGAAAGGGCAGGAGCTTGGGGAATGTGATGAAAAAAAACCCGTGAATATGCTGGTGATGTGTGCCCTGCAGGGATGCCCACGACTTTGAAAAAAGTAGAAATTTTAACTTGCAGTTTGTGCGCTGTTACCGAATCTGGGAAAAGAATAAACGTTGTTATTTTTTTCTTACCTTTGCCTCATATGATGGAGAACAACGGTACTAGTTTTCGGTTTTCCGGAAAAGAACAAAGTTTTTTTGTTTCATGGTTTTTCTGGGGGTGGGGAAAACAGGGCATTAATTAAGACCCATTAGGGAATGAAATGGAATGTGTTCTAAGGAGCCAAAAATGTTTTGCAGTTAATACCGGATCTGATTGTGTGCAGTCCCCTACAGGCAAGATTTCTTTGAGTTTATAATTCTGAAAAAGAGGGGCTTATGGGTCAAAATACAATTACTTTTAACCGGGGATGTTTTATATTCTTTAGAAATTAGGTTGTATCTATGACATTTGCTAAATCCTGTTGAGACATGAATATCAGTGTTTTGGGTTTCATATAGTAGATCCCATAGGTGTAACTCATTCCAAGGCAAGGAATCATGCAGCCATATTTTTTAAAGGAAATGAAAAATAAGATGTTCATTTGAATAGCATGAAGATTTATTTAGACTTGTTGACTCTGACTTAAACTGGGGTCCGTGGACCTCTCCCCGCCACCCCACAAAGGAGCTCATGCTTAGAATTCTGAATTTCTCTAATTGAGAATTGGCATGTCCTTTATGAATGTAGGTAACAAACCACATAACATTGGCAGGCCTATGACTATTACCAGTAGAAATCACAGCTATTTCCATAGCACACTGAAATTATTTCAGATACGTCAAAACTACTTCAAAGTTATGGCAGTTAGTAGCCTGCCTCCTAAATTTTAAGTGCTTAAATATATAATAATACCTGTCATTGCTACATATTACTATATAAAAAATTTTAAAAATATAACAATATTTCAGTGTAGTTGGTTTCCTTTTTATCCTGGTTATTTCATGTCCAGCCTTGAAAAACATGATTCTGGGGTGCCTGGGTGGCTCAGTTGTTGGGTATCTGCCTTCAGCTCAGACCTTGATCCAGGGTCCTGGGATCGAGCCCAGGTCGGGCTCCCTGCTCCCCGGAAGCCTGCTTCTCCCTCTCACACTCCTACTGCTTGTGTTCCCTCTCTCCCTGTGTCTTTCTTTGTTAAATAAATAAAAAATCTTTAAAAAAAAAAAAAGAAAGAAAAACATGATTCTGAGAAGATGTTGAGAGACTTCTCCAGACTGCCATAGGGACCAGGGCACGAAGAAGATCGTTCCTCTTCATCCCTTCTCTGCTGTCAATGAGACTGGAGGGACAATGGGTAGGAATTCTCCGTTGCTGGGGGTGGGGGGATGGGAGCTCCTGGCCCTGTGCACAAGCTGCCTTGCAGGCCATGGATTTGGGGCAACTGACTTCTGAGGCTGTGTTCTGGTTTCTAAAATGGCGATGACAATAATAATAAGGTTGTTTCTAAGAGGTCCAACTACATTCGTGGAAATTTCTAGTAGCTCCTAACTATACGTTCAACTTGATAAAAATAAAATTACCTTCGAGGTCTAGGAATTACTAAGATGTGAACTGAAAACCATTGTAATTGTGTGTTTAGAAGAAACAGAATCTGTTTTCTTTTCCTCTAATCTACATGTAGACGCCATCGACCAATTCATCTACTGAAATCATCCTCCCTTTTTGGCTGGTAACTTGTACTGTTCAGGCCAGTGGCTCTCAAACTGTGGTCTTTGGCCCAGTATCAGGCACTGTCTGGGAGCTTGTTAGAAATGCACATTCTCTGGTCCACTCACACATACTGCAAGTCAGAAACAATGGAAGTGGGGATCCGTGATCTGTGTTTACCAAGACTCTCAGGTGATTATAATGTTCCTTAAAGTGTGAGACCCTGTGCTTAAATCATCCCTTGTCCCACCACCAACTCTGGGATTGACTAAAATTGGAGGCAGCTGGTCTCCACCACATGCTTCACTCTTTGCTTCTTGCTTAGTTGTACTTGGGATGATCTCAGCTTTTGATCTATTGGGGCTTGCCTTGTCTTTTGGACCTTCTAGCTTTTTAGGATTTATCTTTGAGACTGAACAAATCTTGCTTTCAGACTAGTTTTCTTTATCAGTTCTTCAGGTAAAAGGGACCCTCATTAGCTGGATTCCCACAATGGAAATGGAAGCTGGGAGGTAGAGGTGTGAGTTGGCTGATGTGGTTAGGTAACTCATTCTCAGTTCCTCTTAGCTTCCCCTTTGTCCCTGGTGTTCATCCACCTCTTCCCTGCCCTAGCCCACCCCTTTGTGGCTTGAAACTGGCCACAGTGGGAGCATTCAGACCATGGGAATCACAAATGCTACAAATCAAGGTATTTTTTGTTTGTTTCTTTATTATCTAAGGAGTTGATTTATGAACACACCTGTGAATGCATGATATAAATGCATGTTTATATCATAATTGGCACTAGTTAGTGTGAACTTGGGAATGTCACCCAACCTGTCAGCTATCACTATACAAAACTGAGAATGCATAATAGGTCTAGATAAGAGAATGAAAATTACACATAATTCAGAGATAATGATATTTAATGTTTTGATTCATTTCTTCCATGCTTTGCATTTTGTTTAAATATTTGAGGTTATATCTGCCTTTGGCTCAGGTCATGATCTCAGGGTCCTGGGATGGAGCCCCACAGCAGGCTCTCTGCTCAGCAGGGAGCCTGCTTCCCCCACTCTCTTTGCCTCTCTGCCTATTTGTGGTCTCTTTCTGTCAAATAAATAAATAAAATATTTGACATTTTAACTTGGTATCCCTTTGACTACCGCCATCGTATCATAAGCATTCTCCTGTTTTTTATTTTTATTTTTTAATTTATTTTTTAATTAATTTATTTTTTCAGCATAACAGTATTCATTGTTTTTGCACAACACCCAGTGCTCCATGCAACACGTGCCCTCCCTATTACCCACCACCTGGTTCCCCCAACCTCCCACCCCCACCCCTTCAAAACCCCCAGGTTGTTTCTCAGAGTCCATAGTCTCTCATGGTTCGCCTCCCCTTCCAATTTCCCCCAACTTCCTTCTCCTCTCCAATCTCCCAATGTCCTCCATGTCATTTGTTATGCTCCACAAATAAGTGAAACCGTATGATACTTGACTCTCTCTGCTTGACTTATTTCACTTAGCACAATCACCTCCAGTCCTGTCCATGTTGCTACAAAAGTTGGGTATTCATCTTTTTTTTAAAAATAAACATATAATGTATTTTTATCCCCAGGGGTACAGGTCTGTGAATCACCAGGTTTACACACTTCACGGCACTCACCATAGCACATACCCTCCCCAATGTCCATAACTCCCTCCCCCTCTCCCAACCCCACCTCCCCCTAGAAACCCCCAATTTGTTTTGTGAGATTAAGAGTCATTTATGGGGGCGCCTGGGTGGCTCAGTGGGTTAAGCCGCTGCCTTCAGCTCAGGTCATGATCTCAGGGTCCTGGGATCGAGTCCCACATCAGGCTCTCTGCTCAACAGGGGGCCTGCTTCCCTCTCTCTCTCTCTGCCTGCCTCTCTGTCTACTTGTGATCTCTCTCTGTCAAATAAAAAAAAAAAAAAAAAAAAAAAAGAGTCATTTATGGTTTGTCTCCCTCCCAGTCCCATCTTGTTTCATTTTTTCTTGTTTCATCTTGTTTCATTTTCTCTACCCTAACCCCCCATGTTGCATCTCCATGTCCTCATATCAGGGAGATCATATGATAGTTGTCTTTCTCCGATTGACTTATTTCACTAAGCATGATACCCTCTAGTTCCATCCACGTCATCACAAATGGCAAGATTTCATTTCTTTTGATGGCTGCATAGTATTCCATTGTGTATATATACCACCACTTCTTTATCCATTCATCTGTTGATGGACATCTAGGTTCTTTGCATAGTTTGGCTATTGTAGACATTGCTGCTATAAACATTCGGGTACACGTGCCCCTTCGGATCGCTATGTTTTTATCTTTAGGGTAAATACCCAGTAGTGCAATTGCTGGGTCATAGGGTAGTTCTATTTTCAACATTTTGAGGAACCTCCATGCTGTTTTCCAGAGTGGTTGCACCAGCTTGCATTCCCACCAACAGTGGAGGAGGGTTCCCCTTTCTCCGCATCCTTACCAGCATCTGTCATTTCCTGACTTGTTAATTTTAGCCATCCTGACTGGTGTGAGGTAATATCTCATTGTGGTTTTGATTTGTATTTCCCTGATGCCGAGTGATGTGGAGCACTTTTTCATGTGTCTTTTGCCCATCTGGATGTCTTCTCTGCAGAAATGTCTGTTCATGTCCTCTGCCCATTTCTTGATTGGATTGTTTGTTCTTTGGTTGTTGAGTTTGCTAAGTTCCTTATAGATTTTGGATACTAGCCCTTTATCTGATATGTCGTTTGCAAATATCTTCTCCCATTCTGTCAGTTGTCTTTTGGTTTTGTTAACTGTTTCCTTTGCTGTGCAAAAGCTTTTGATCTTGATGAAATCCCAATAGTTCATTTTTGCCCTTGCTTCCCTTGCCTTTGCTGATGTTCCTACTAAGATGTTGCTGCTGCTGAGGTCGAAGAGGTTGCTGCCTGTGTTCTCCTCAAGGATTTTGATGGATTCCTTTCTCACATTGAGGTCCTTCATCCATTTTGAGTCTATTTTCATGTGTAGTGTAAGGAAGTGGTCCAATTTCATTTTTCTGCATGTGGCTGTCCAATTTTCCCCAGCACCATTTATTGAAGAGGCTGTTTTTTTTCCACTGGACATTCTTTCCTGCTTTGTCAAAGATTAGTTGACCATAGAGTTGAGGGTCTATTTCTGGGCTCTCTATTCTGTTCCATTGATGTGTCTGTTTTTGTGCCAGTACCATGCTGTCTTGATGACGACAGCTTTGTAATAGAGCTTGAAGTCCGGAATTGTGATGCCACCAATGTTTGCTTTCTTTTTCAATATTCCTTTGGCTATTCGAGGTCTTTTTCTGGTTCCATATAAATTTTAGGATTATTTGTTCCATTTCTTTGAAAAAAATGGATGGTATTTTGATAGGGATTGCATTAAATGTGTAGATTACTTTAGGTAGCATAGACATTTTCACAATATTTATTCTTCCAATCCAGGAGCATGGAACATTTTTCCATTTATTTGTGTCTTCCTCAATTTCTTTCATGAGTACTTTATAGTTTTCTGCATATAGATTCTTAGCCTCTTTGGTTAGGTTTATTCCTAGGTATCTTATAGTTTTGGGTGCAATTGTAAATGGGATTGACTCCCTAATTTTTCTTTCTTCTGTCTTGTTGTTGGTGTACAGAAATGCAACTGATTTCTGTGCATTGATTTTATATCCTGACACTTTACTGAATTCCTGTACAAGTTCTAGCAGTTTTGGAGTGGAGTCTTTTGGGTTTTCCACATATAGTATCATATCATCTGTGAAGAGTGATAGTTTGACTTCTTCTTTGCCGATTTGGATGCCTTTAATTTCTGTTTGTTGTCTGATTGCTGAGGCTAGGACTTCTAGTACTATGTTGAATAGCAGTGGTGATAATGGACATCCCTGCCGTGTTCCTCACCTTAACGGAAAAGCTTTCAGTTTTTCTCCATTGAGAATGATATTTGCGGTGGGTTTTTCATAGATGGCTTTGATAATATTGAGGTATGGGCCCTCTATCCCTACACTTTGAAGAGTTTTGATCAGGAAGGGATGCTGTGCTTTATCAAATGCTTTTTCAGCATCTATTGAGAGTATCATATGGTTCTTGTTCTTTCTTTTATTCATGTGTTCTATCACATTGATTGATTTGCGGATGTTGAACCAACCCTGCAGCCCTGGAATAAATCCCAATTGGTCGTGGTGAATAATCCTTTTAATGTACTGTTGAATCCTATTGGCTGTATTTTGGTGAGAATTTTTGCATCTGTGTTCATCAAGGATATTGGTCTGTAGTTCTCTTTTTTGGTGGGATCCTTGTCTGGTTTTGGGATCAAGGTGATGCTGGCCTCATAAAATGAGTTTGGAAGTTTTCCTTCCATTTCTGTTTTTTGGAACAATTTCAGGAGAATAGGAATTAGTTCTTCTTTAAATGTTTGGTAGAATTCCCCTGGGAGGCCGTCTGGTCCTGGGCTTTTGTTTGTTTGGAGATTTTGGATGACTGTTTCAATCTCCTTACTGGTTATGGGTCTGTTCAGGTTTTCTATTTCTTCCTGGTTCAGTTGTGGTAGTTTATATGTCTCTAGGAATGCATCCATTTCTTCCAGATTGTCAAATTTGTTGGTGTAGAGTTGCTCATAGTATGTTCTTATAATCGTCTGTATTTCTTTGGTGTTAATTGTGATCTCTCCTCTTTCATTCAAGATTTTATTTATTTGGGTCCTTTCTCTTTTCTTTTTGATAAGTCTGGCCAGGGGTTTATCAATCTTATTGATTCTTTCAAAGAACCAGCTCCTAGTTTCATTGGTTTTTTCCATTGTTTTTTTGGTTTCTATTTCATTGATTTCTGCTCTGATCTTTATGATTTCTCTTCTCCTGCTGGGTTTAGAGTTTCTTTCTTGTTCTTTCTCTAGCTCCTTTAAGTGTAGGGTTAGGTTGTGTACTTGAGACCTTTCTTGTTTCTTGAGAAAGGCTTGTACCGCTATATATTTTCCTCTCAGGACTGCCTTTGTTGCGTCCCACAGATTTTGAACCGTTGTGTTTTCATTTTCATTTGTTTCCATGAATTTTTTCAATTCTTCTTTAATTTCCTGGTTGACCCATTCATTCTTTAGAAGGATGCTGTTTAGTCTCCATGTATTTGGGTTCTTTCCAGCTTTCCTCTTGTGATTGAATTCTAGCTGCAGAGCGTTGTGGTCTGAAAATCTGCAGGGAATGATCCTAATCTTTTGATACCGGTTGAGACCTGATTTGTGACCCAGGATGTGATCTATTCTGAAGAAGGTTCCATGTGCACTAGAGAAGAATGTGTATTCTGTTGCTTTGGGATGAAATGTTCTGAATCTATCTGTGATGTCCATCTGGTCCAGTGTGTCATTTAAGGCCTTTATTTCCTTGTTGATCTTTTGCTTGGATGATCTGTCCATTTCAGCGAGGGGAGTGTTAAAGTCCCCTACTATTATTGTATTATTATTGATGTGTTTCTTTGATTTTGTTATTAATTGGTTGATATAGTCGGCTGCTCCCATGTTAGGGGCATAGATACTGAAAATTGTTAGATCTTCTTGTTGGACAGACCCTTTGAGTATGATATAGTGTCCTTCCTCATCTCTTATTATAGTCTTTGGCTTAAAATCTAATTGATCTGATATAAGGATTGCCACACCAGCTTTCTTCTGATGCCCATTAGCATGGTAAATTGTTTTCCACCCCCTCACGTTAAATCTGGAGGTGTCTTCACGTCTAAAATGAGTTTCTTGTAGGCAACATATTGATGGGTTTTGTTTTTTTATCCATTCTGATACCCTGTGTCTTTTGATTGGGGCATTTAGCCCATTAACATTCAGTGTAACTATTGAGAGATATGAATTTAGTGCCATTATTAGCCTGTAAGGTGACTGTTACTGTATATTGTCTCTGTACCTTTCTGATCTACTACTTTTAGGCTCTCTCTTTGCTTAGAGGACCCCTTTCAATATTTCCTGTAGAGCTGGTTTGGTGTTTGCAAATTTTTTCAGTTTTTGTTTGTCCTGGAAGCTTTTATCTCTCCTTCTATTTTCAATGATAGCCTAGCTGGATAGAGTATTCTTGGCTGCATGTTTTTCTCGTTGAGTGCTCTGAATATATCATGCCATCTCTTTCTGGCCTGCCAGGTCTCTGTGGATAAGTCTGCTGCCAATCTAATATTTTTACCATTGTATGTTACAGACTTCTTTTCCCGGGCTGCTTTCAGGATTTCCTCTTTGTCACTAAGACTTGTAAATTTTACTATTAGGTGACGGGTTGTGGACCTATTCTTGTTGAGTTTGAGGGGTGTTCTCTGCACCTCCTGGATTTTGATGCTTGTTCCCTTTGCCATATTAGGAAAGTTCTCTCCAATAATTCTCTCCAATAGACCTTCTGCTCCCCTCTCTCTTTCTTCTTCTTCTGGAATCCCAATTATTCTAATGTTGTTTCGTCTTATGGTGTCACTTATCTCTCGAATTCTCCCCTCGTGGTCCAGTAGCTGTTTGTCCCTCTTTTGCTCGGCTTCTTTATTCTCTGTCATTTGGTGTTCTAGATCACTAATTCTTTCTTCTGCCTCATTGATCCTAGCAGTGAGAGCCTCCATTTTTGATTGCACCTCATTAATAGCTTTTTTGATTTCAACTTGGTTAGACTTTAGTTCTCTAATTTCTCCAGAAAGGGCTTTTATATCTCCAGAGAGGGTTTCTCTAATATCCTCCATGCCTTTTTCGAGCCCGGCTAGAACCTTCAGAATCATCATTCTGAACTCTTGATCTGACATATTACCAATGTCTGTGTTGATTAGGTCCCTAGCCTTTGGTACTGCCTCTTGTTCTTTTGTTTGTGGTGATTTTTTCCGCCTTGTCATTTTGTCCAGATAAGAGGATATGAAGGAGCAAATAAAATACTAAAAGGGTGGCAAAATGTGCTGTGACCAAATCAGAAGAGACCCCAAATTGTTGGGCGGAGGAGAAAGGGGATAAAAAGAGGTTCAGAAAAAAAAAGGAAAAATTTTAAAAAATAAAACAAATAAAGAAAAAATATAAAAAAGAAAGAAAAAAATATATATTTTAGATAAACTAGTCAAAAAACATTAAAAAAGAAAAGGGTAAAAGTTTTAAAAATTTTAGCAGAAGAAGAAAAAAGAAAGAAAAAAAATTGAAAAAAAAAATTGAATTAACCACATGACTAAAGAATCATGGGGAGATCGCCATGAGTTCCATGCTTTGCTTTCTCCTCCTCTGGAATTCCGCTGCTGTCTTAGGTATTGAACCTGTTTCCCTTGATAGATGAACTTCGTCCTGGCTGGATATTTTGTTGATCTTCTGGGGGAGGGGCCTGTTGTAGTGACTCTCAAGTGTCTTTGCCCGAGGCGGAATTGCACCGCCCTTACCGGGGGCCAGACTAAGTAATCCGCTCGGGTTCGCTTTTGGGAGCTTCTGTTCCCTGTACGCTTTCCGTAGAGTTCCGGAGGACGGGAATGAAAATGGCGGCCTCCTAGTCTCCGGCCCAGAGGAGCCGAGAGCCCGGGGTCCCACTCCTCAGTGCGCCCCCAGAGGACAGCGCCCAATCACTCCCGTATCCCCAGCCTCCAGCCGCGATCTGAGCTCACCCAGCCCGTGACCAGTTCAAGGTAACCCCGAGCTGAGAGTTCAGTCCTCGGTTCTGTCTCTGTAGCCGGCTTCTCCGTTCTAATACCTGCGAGCTCTGCGACACTCCGACACCCCCGATCCTTCTGTGACCCTGCGGGACCTGGGGCCACACTGACCCTGCGTGGGCTTCACCCCGGTTTGGCCTCTGGAGCAAAGTCCCTCAGTGGAACAGACTTTTAAAAGTCCTGATTTTGTGCTCCATTGCTCCGCCACTTGCCAGGAGCTGGTCCCTCCCCCGCGGTCTATCTTCCCGTTGTTTTGGATTCACTTCTCCGCCAGTCCTACCTTTCAGAAAGTGGTTGATTTTCTGTTTCTAGAATTGCTGTTCTTCTTCTCTTCGATCTCCCATTGGATTTGTAGGTGTTTGCAATGTTTAGATAAGCTATTGAGCTGATCTCCTGCTACCTGATGTAGTCTCAGCCTGCTACTTCTTTGCCATCTTGACTCCTGTGTTTTTTAAAAAGTATTTGGAAACATGTTTTTCAATGGCTATATAATATCCCACTCTTTGGATAAAACACTTTACCTGATCTGTGTTATAAATGGTGTTGCAAGGTCTCTTTTTTTCCTGCATTTTAAGTGTTTTCTTAGATTATATCCCCAGAAGAAAAATTACTGGATCAGCTTTTGATGCTTAAATACATATTTCTAAATTGTTTTCCAAAATGTGTGTACTAGTTTATATTCCCCCCAGTGGAGAAGGAATAACTCTTTTTAGTTACTATGTTGACCAAATCGAGAGCTGTTTTGACTTAGAAACCAGCATTTTGGCACATTGCTTTTGGATGTCTGTTTGTTGTCTGATAGCTTTAGAAGGAGAGAACCAAATTTGGAGTGTTATTAAAAAATGTTGGTATCAAGATAATTCCTTAAGCTCTACTGATGGAGGGAGGTTGGCCAAGTTGAATAAAAATGATAGTCATACTCTTTTAATGTGCCAATCTTTTGCAACTTGAATGCATTGCAGTGAAAGTTGAAATGTGTGTAGAGGTTTTGCATGTGACCATATTGCATGAGGGTGACTGTGACACATGGTTTATCCCAGAGCAGCAGGGCTGGGGAAGTTAACCACCATAGTTCCTCTATTGTAGGAAACAATATAGTCCTCCTCTTCCATCCAGGTGGTGGTAGGTGGGTAGGGTGTGAGAAACAGGAGTGAGCGAGGGGGATATAGCTAAGATTTTACCCTCCTTTTATTTATTACAAATTTAAAATAGCAGGAGCACCTTTTATAGTTTTATTCTTAATACAAAAGGAATGTGTGCCCAACATAAGAAATTTAAAAAATATAGACAATCTAAAATAAACATGACCCCCCAAAATAAGTATTACTCATCAGTTGTATTCTTCCAGTCCATTTTCCTGTGCACCTGTAGGTACATATATATAGTTTTTATCTTTTGTGTATGCAATTTGAGATCAAAAAGGCATGCTGTATGAGCTGATTTATACTCTCTTTTTTCTTCTTCCTTTTGCTCCCTTTAAAACTGAATAGACTGTAAATACCTCTCCATGTCATTTAATAGCCTTCTAAGCATCCTCTTAAATGTCTGTCCAATATTCTATATATGGACATAGTATTTTTATTTAAGCCATCCCTTATGGTTGGACACTTCTGCATCATGTGTTTTACATTATTGCCAATAATACTTTTTATCCCCTGAACTCTGGGCTTTATAGCTAGCAGCCTTGTTTGGGAACAGTTCAGAGAGAAGCTGACTCAATTCCAGAAAGTCCCAGTTGACCGACTCCAGAGTTGTTGTGCCTGTCCTTTTCATTTCTTCTTTTCTCTCTGATCATTCCCTTCTCTTCCTCTCACAGAACTATGACAGAGGGAGGTACAGAGCTCTCTGTCTTCCCTGCACTCTCTGGCTTGTTCTTCATCTCAGGAACCTACAGAGCCTAAGGCTGAGATAATTCTAACTATACCACTCTGCCTCTGCTCCCTGTTTGTTTAAAGTTATTAGGGGCACTGTTACACAGTAAGAAAGCAGTATGGGGATTAGGTGGGAAATGACAGTCTCCTGCCTGACCCCTGCCAGCCTCCCATCATTTGTCACTCTTCAGAGGTAACCAGTTATAATTTCTTAACTTGTTTTATTGGATGCTTGTTTCCTTATTTCTATATAACATGCCTATATTGCATCTTCGCTCCATTTTATTGTTTTCCTACTATAGATATAAATAGTATTCTGCTAATGCAGAGTTTCCAATTCCATCCCCAAGTACATTCTATTGGCAGAGGTATATAACAGTTTTAATAGATCAATATTTGGTATTCACATCACTGTAACTGGATAGTCATTGTTCACAGCTGAGCTAAGTAGCCTACTCTGCCTTTTTGTTCTTATTCCTTTCCTGGACTGGATCATGCCCACCTGCAGTGGGAAGGGCAAGATACTTTACTGAGTCCCCCAGTTCAGAAGCTAATCTTATCCAGACACATCCTCACAGACACACCATGATAATGCTTTATCTTGGCACCCCTTGATCCAGTCAAGTTGACCTAAAAGTAATCATCACACTCAGAATTGGGAAGAGATGCTCTTGTGGGCTCGTAAGAGCCAGCTGTAGCACGTTACTGGGCTACCACCTTACTTTTGATGGAACCCATCTTCTAGTAGCTTCCTGAGAAAGGGTACATGGAAGTAAATGTACTTTACATTGAAAACTTCTACGTTTTTAAAATGACTTTTTTACTCATACTTGATTGATGTCTTCTTAAAAATCTGGGTGAGGTATGGTTTTCATTCAGAACTTTGGGGGTGTTTCTACATTTTTTTTCTTGTTTCCATTGTTGGTAATGAGCACTCCAATGCCATCCTGGGTCTGAACCTTTGTATGTATCTTACTTGTCTTCTCTGGAAGCCTCTAGAATCTTTTCTTTATCCCCGATGATAGGAAATTTCATGGTGGTGCATCCTGTCTCCCAATTGTTCTGTATCCTTAGCAGATCCTTTTCAGTTAGTAAACTCATCCCTTTCAGTTTTGGGAAACTTTCTCATATTTCTTGATTTTCTCTCTTCCATTCTCTTTTCCTAGAACTGTAGTTTGTTGGTTATTAGATATCTTCTTTTGATCCTTTAACCTACCTTCTTTCCTTCCTTCCTTCCTTCCTTCCTTCCTTCCTCCTTTTGATTGCCAAGAGCTTTTCCTCAGCATTATTCTAGCCTTTTGGTGTAACATTAGGTGTTCCTATCAGGTTGATGACACCTTGAGTTGGGGGTCATGCCCTATATTTGTGTCTCCTACAGAGTGTCTATCTGGCACAATACTTGACAGGATAAAGACATAAAACCAGCAAAGACTTTTTATCCAGGTAGATTTTGAATTACACACTAGGGACAAATTATTTAACTTCTCTGTTCTTTAGTTTTCTTGTTCATAGCTGAGAGCATGTCTCCCCATCGGGAGGGAGGCCAGCAAGCCTGAGGGGTAGTCTACCAGATCTGGTGCAAGGAGAGCACAGCCCTTCCATCTCCCCACTCTACCCCCCGGGGTGCATTCTAAATAATGTGTTTTAATCTTAAAAATGTAGAATCTCATGAGAGATTACATTTTATGGTACCCAGTGCCTTAAATAATTTCATCTTAAGAACAAGGAGCATTTTGATGCTTAAATAGGACTATAACTCCTCAATGATGAATTTAAATTGTCTTCTTCCAGCTGCCTTCCATCTGACCTCCCTTGGCCAAAGTAACGACAATAATAACGGCTAAAGTTTATTGAGCACTTACCGTATTCTAGGCCCTATTCTAAGTACTTAATATGTATTTGTTTAATTCTTACTAAAATTGCATGAGGTAGATGGTATTATTCCCATTTACAGTTGAGGAAACAAAGGTTCTGGCATAAGATTACACAACTAGTACATATAATGTGGGGACTTAAACCCTGCAATTAACTATGAATCCTATGCTACTATGAAGCCTTCTTCATGGAGCAGCTTCTGTATGTGGATCCTTCATTTGAGGGAAGCCAGGAGTCCCAGGAAGTTCTATCCACTGGGGAGGCAGAGTATCTCAAGGTGCAGTTCTGAAGCTGGTTGAGAGTGTATAACAGGCTTAGCAGATGTCCCTGCCCACGAGGGAGGAGTTTCCTCGGGGCTGAACAGCCTTGACAGGTCTGCCCAACAGTGGGACCTCTCTTGTTCAAGCAGCCTTAACCACTAACGCTGTTTTGCCTCAGTGGCCGGGCTCAGCTCCCGACAGGCCTCGTTTAAACAGGCGGCTTGTAACAGCTGGGGCTGGCTCAGCAGAGCGTGTGGGCAGCCAAGGATGTTCCGAGTGCAGGTGCCTGTCTCTGAATGTGCAATCATGCAAATCCGAGCACCCAGACTGACGTGAATTGAAAGCCTAGTGTTCAGTTCCAATAAACTCAACTGTCTATTGCCAGAGCAGCCTGGACTGGCAGTCCTCTACTCATCAATTCAAATGAGCATTTGTGGTGATAGAGGAAAGAAGTGTGGGGTGAATCCCAATCAGAGCTCACTCCCTTTGGGTAGGCAGCATCTGTGAAAGGCTTCAGACACCTTTTGGGGGATTAATTCTCATAGGAACTGGCCATGAGACAGAAGGTGTTGCCAGAGAAGGAGGTGAGGGAAATTACACCCTCTGCTCATAGGATCTTGGAGGCCACCGGATTTTCCCTCCTTTTTTGACACTGAGGTGTAAAGGTGGAAGCCAGAGAGGGTAAGCGGTTGCCCAAGGGCACACAGTTCACCACTAATGGGCTAGACTTCCGGATTCCAAGTTTGGGTTTCCTTTTAGCCACTCTACCCAGCAGATTATCCCTTCCAGCTCACTGCTTTGAGCACCAGGTCACCAGTGACCTTAACACCTATCACCAGCTCTTTTCCCAAAGCCACTCAGGGAGACCAGCAATAGCAAACTTGGTAGAATGCGAAGAACTGAAAGCATTGCTTGACACAGAAAAGGGGAAGCTGAGGGCAGGTTGTGGCACAAATGTCTGGGCATTGTCTCAGCGACAAAGCAGCTCTCAGGGCCACAAGATTGTTATCCTCTCTGCTGACACTCTGTTCTTAACGGACTCTCAAATAGCCTTTGGACTGGATCTTGGCTGTTAAAGGTCTGTGGTGTAAGTGAGAGTCCTTGCATTGCCGGTAATAGTAAGCAACCCCAGCTAATGAAAAGCAAAGCTGGGGCATCCTTTCTTTACTGGTAGATCAACATTTTCTTCCTTGGTCCATCTGGCCAACCGTGACTGTCCTACTGCCCACGGTCCCTGTCACATAGACCTTTGACAACTCCCCATTGCCACTCACTCCACAACCCTGCCCTCCCCTGGCCTCCAAAGCCCATGTAAATGCTCTAGAGATGCATCTCATTAGCCTTCTAATTTGCAGTAAGTGTCAGGATCACACTATTCAAATGTTGCAGAGGCAAGTGCAAGGGGAATGAATTAAATGGTGTAAGCTTCCTACCTCTGAATCATCAATTCAGGAAATTACCTTCAATGCCATCTTTAAGTTTGTCTGCCAAACTGTTCTATACACTTAAGGCCCGGCACGATCCCTCCCAGCGAGGCAAACCAGCAGAGAGGCTATTTTGGCTCCGAATGGCTGTTGCGCAATTTCCATTTTTTTTTTCCCACCCCACCCCCACCTCGTGTATCGCATCCCAGGATAAATGGTAAAAATTAGGGTGGACACTCCTAGGCAGTTGTAGCTCTTTTTAGAGTTCCGAGGTTAGAAGGCATGAATGGAGAACGGACATGCGTTTTCTAGCTTAACCCAGGCAGCGCAAACTTTGTTACAATCTTAGTCTTTAGCTGATTTGTAGCCTCACAACCGTGAGTCCGAGTTCCTGGAAGAGAGAATCTGATTTGCTCTCCGTGGGCCAGGTGTCTATGGTTGGCCTAGTCATCAGAAGAGGCGGGCTCACCCCCTGTGAAATGCTTCGGGGAAGGAACTTTCTCAAGAGGAAAAGGGTTTCTGTTGACTTGAACAGTCCCTGCAGAGAAACTTACTCCCATTGCCTCCTTGAATAGCCAGGTTCAATTCCCTGTCAGCAACTAGTTTAAGTTTATGGACTGCTAGCCAGTTCTCCCAAGGCTGGACAAGCCTGTATTAATTAGCTTCTCAGGTGTGTGGAATCCAAGTTCCCTGGAATGGCAAAAGGGAGGATGCTCTTGAAACTATCTTCTTAAAACTCAGACTTATAGCGTTGGCTTAATCTCTTCCTTTTTACAGATGAGGACACAGGTTTGGGGAAGACACATGCACAGCTCAAGGTCAGCCCGTCCCCAGTAGGTACCTTGTAAAGTGGGGAGGCTGGAAGAACCACCTTGCTAAATCCTTCACCAGCTATCAGCGCGTGGTGGAAATGCTGACTGGATAAATACTGTATCACTGTGGCAAGATTTGTGGCCCTCGGAGGGCTTCCTGTAACAATGCCTAAGGAGGTTTTAATGATCTGCCTACTGGGCATTCCTGAAGCATTCATTTCGGAGAAGGCCAAGGTGCTCAGACTATAATTCTGAAGCTAATTTCTCCCTGGACTCTCATGCCCTGGCAGCAAGAGAGAGTGAATAAGGAGAATGACTAGGGTTGCGCCAGCCCTTGATTCTTGTCCTTTTGACCTTCTGCTGCAGAAAGAAAATGGGCTTGGTGTGACTTTTAACACCTGCTGCAAAATGTTGTTACAGAGGGCATCGAAGAGAGAATGAAAGAGCCTGCCATAGGCCAGTGCCTCTGCCTGCAAAATACCTTCCTGCAGTTCTTGAGCTCTTAACCCTGAGATCAGTCCATCCCCAGGAACCAGCGGAGCATAGGATCAACTTGGGGGAGTGGGCCAATTGAAGAGAGGGCATTGTTGCAGCTTCTTGGGGCACACAGTATCCCAGATTATGAGGAAGCGGAAGGATTAGGGAGGAGAAGATGAAAGGTAAGCCACGGAAAATAGGTGAAGGAAGTAGGTATTAAAATAAGAAGTGAAATTTGTGGGAAGCATATCCAATGTTTTGTCCATGCTCAACTGGATTAGGAACATATAATGAAAGCAAACAGATGTAATGGAGTGGGGATGATTAATGGTGTCTTGCGATAGTTCAGGAAATGACTTGGTTCAGGAGGGCTCCAAGAGGAAATTGAACTTAATGCTTAAGTTTTAGTTGCTTAACTTCTTAGTACACACCTGTAAAACCAGAAAGAAAGAGAAGCCTGAGGTTTAATATGTTGTTTGTAAAGTAACATGAGATATGAATGTCTTGAGCATGTGTTTCAGCTTTATCAAGGATGTCTTTTCCTAGGCAATTATTGCAGAAAGTGGACGTCCCTAGTGGTACTGGAGACTGCTTAGAAGTCACCTTTCAACGAAATGAAAGTACAGCTTCTCTCCATCTACTCACTCCAGTGATTTGTTGGCTTTCCAGAGTCCCAGTGAAGTTCCCTCTGCACCACAAACCCCATGGCACATCTTTCCTCCTTGGAGTTCATATAATGCTCCGTTTGCTTCACTTCTCTTTGCTTTGCATCACGTGTGGTTTTGTATTGCTAGAGTACACTAGAGTGTACTCTAGTGGGATCTGAAGATTCAAACCACTGTGATATGGGGACTTACGGCAAATAATGGTAACTGTGCCCTCCTTACCTTTTATTTTTTTTTTTTAAAGAGTTTATTTATTTATTTGAGAGAGAGAGAGAGAGAACAAGCAGAGGGAGGAGCAGCAGGAGATGAACAAGCAGACTCTGTGCTGAACACAGAGCCTGAGGTGGGGATTGATCCCCCCACCCTGAAATTAATGACTTGAGCTGAAATCAAGAATCAGACTCTTAACCGACAGACCTATCCAGCCTTCTTCTTCTTTTTTTTTTTTTTAAACCTCTTATTTTATTTTTTTCAGTGTTCCAAGATTCATTGTTTATGCACCATGGCCAATACTCCATGCAATAGGTGCCCTCCTTAATACCCACCACCAGGCTCACCCATCCCTCCATGCCCTCCCTTCCAAAACCTTCAGTTTGTTTCTCAGAGTCCACAGTTTCTCATGGTTCATCTCCCCACTCTGACTTCCCCCAATTCACTTTTTCCTTCTCCTAATGTCCTTCATGTTATTCCTTATGCTCCACAAGTAAGTGAAACCATATGATAATTGACTCTCTCTGTTTAATTTATTTCACTCAGCATAATCTCCTCTAGTCCCATCCATGTTGATACAAAATTGGGTATTCATCCTTTCTGATGGCTGTGTAATATTCCATTGTATATATGGACCACATCTTCTTTATCCATTTGTCTATTGAAGGGCATCTCAGCTCCTTCCACAGTTTGGTGATTGTGGACATTGCTGCTATGAACACTGGGGTTCAAATGGCCCTTCTTTTCACTACATCTGTATCTTTGGGGTAAATACCCAGTAGTGCAATTGTAGGGTCATACGGTAGCTCTATTTTTAATTTTTTGAGGAATCTCCGCACTGTTTTCCAATATGGCTGCACCAACTTGCATTCCCCCCAACAGTGTAAGAGGGTTCCCTTTCTCTACATACTCTCCAACATTTATTGTTTCCTGTCCTGTTGATTTTGTCCATTCTAACTGGTATATCTAACTGGTGTAAAGGTGGTATCTCAGTGTGGTTTTGATTTGAATTTCCCTGATGGCTAGTGATGATGAACATTTTTTCATGGGTCTGTTACCCATTTGTAAGTCTTCTTTGGAGCTGTTCATGTCTTCTGTCATTTTTTGACATGATTATCTGTTTTTTGGGTGTTGGGTTTGAGGAGTTCTTTATAGATCTTGGATATCAGCCCTTTGTCTGTAGTGTCATTTACAAATATCTTCTTCAATTCTGTGGGTTGCCTCTTAGTTTTGTCGACTGTTTCCTTTGCTGTACAGAACCTTTTTTCTTGATGAAGTCCCAAAAGTTCATTTTCGCTTTTGTTTCCTTTCAGGCTCCTTTTTTTTTTTTTTTTTAAATTTGACAGCAAAGATCACAAGTAGGCAGAGAGGCAGGCAGAGAGAGAAGAGGAAGCAGACTCCCTGCAGAGCAAGGAGCGCGATGCAGGACTCCATCCTAGGACCCTGGGATCATGACCTGAGCCGAAGGCAGAGGCTTAACCCACTGAGCCACCCAGGCGCCCCTAAGCTCCTTATTTTTAATAAGACAGTCCTACTCCCTTGTAGAAGGCAATGATAACCTAGCTAGAATCTCCATTTCTCAGTCTCCCTTGCAGCTAGGTGGCTGATGATGGAATGTGAACAGAAATCCACAGTTGTTTCTTGCAAGGAAATTGCCTACCCTCCCTATCTCCCTCCTTTCCTCCTAACTGGCTAGAATAACCATCAGCATATACCCATGGGATAATGGAAGAAGAGAAGAAATGTGAGTCGTGGGTTGTCTTTGTAAATTAGTGTTGTCCATTTGCTTGGGACTGCCCATCTACCCTTTGATATGAAGTAAGGAAGACATTGATATCTTGTTTTAGATTTTGCAGTATTGATATCATTGAGGCAGTTTATCCTGTATCTAAACTAATATAGAAGTTCAATGCTTTGTGTTTCTTTCTTTCCTAGTTGGTATAGAGAGTTTTCCCAACCTCCTGGGAGGATATGAGCATTCTGTCCTTCTTACTCCTCAGTAAAAAGGGACTGATTTTTCTCTTATTTGAGTCCTGGTTCTGATGGGCATCATGCTGTGAAGAAACAAAAGAAGGTTTGAGGAGGAGGTAGAGAAGAAATGCCTCTGTGGAAAGAAGGCTTTCATTTGTGCTTAAAAGGAAATGGTGGTAGGCTTGGAGAGAAGAAGAAGGAGAGAACATCAGGATGGTTTGCAGGAGTTGGGACAGAGCCTAGAAGTTACTAAGGAGGGAGATGTTCTGCTGTACGGATAGAGACACAAGTCCAGAACTAGCAAAAGTCTAGCAAGAGAAGTATTGTTCAAGCACTGTGTGGAAACTGAGTAATGACAATTGGGATGCGCCTGGGTACTATGCTGGCAGAACTTTCTGTAGGTATCTGGTGAGGTCTTCCCTTCGTCAGCACTTGGTAGTTTGACCTGTCACTGTCTGATGACAGTGACATCCCTCCGTGCTCCAAGACTGTTCTCAGCCCCACTGATTACCCTGTGAGCTCTTCCCTGCATCTTCCACCTTAGGAACCAGCTGGACTCAGGAAAAGGCCAGAGGGAGTGGAAGTTCCCTCAGCATCTGAACTTAGCAGTAGTAGTAGAGTTGCCAGATCCAAGGGGAAAAAATGAATAATGAATAATTATGAACAATGAAAAATGAACAATGAATAATTTTTTTTTGTATAGGCATGCCCCATGCAATAACTCATGTGTTTTGTTTGGCTACCCTACCTTGCAGGAGGAGGATTGCTGGAAATCTCTTGAGCTGGGCCAGTGGTAGTAACACCCCTGCTACCTTACTCCTTCACGAGTATGAAGGGTATAAATCTAAAGCAGGAAGATCAATTCCATTGCCATCCATGGCCTGAAGATGAAGTCAGGGTCCCCCAACCTGACTGGAAACTACTTGGAGGGTAGGCACTTATCAGATATATCTGATTATTCCATTCAGCATGAGCATGGGGATGGGCACATGCTTGACATTCAGTGAAGCCTTGCTGCCAACTTGAGTTGAATGGCCCTGTGCTGAACTGGAGGGAGCATGGGATTGGGAGTCAGGAGCCTGGGTGCTGTTCCTGGTGTTGTCTTCAATTTGGCAGATGCTTGTCAGCAGTTTTCTCTACCTCACTGGTTCCGCTAGGTATAAAATAAGGGGTTTAGATTAGAACTTATGACTTTAACGTTAGCCTCCTTTAGGAAAGTGGGAGAGGTAAGAAGAGAGGGGATTCAAACAGATAGGACCAGATCTGTGTTGCCTAATGGAAGAAAATTATCAGCAGCAGCTTGGTAGGACACACAGCATCTATTACTATTTAACATTAAATACTTAGTGACCTTGTTTCCCCCATTTCTTCCATTGAATGGATTTGGGGAAGGCCATCCTCCTGAGATTCTTCTCCCAAAATGCTCTCAGGGAGTTTCAGGGTTGCTCCCTGTCCCAGAACATCAGCTTGGTTACTGTGGTCAGAAAGTCTGGCCAGTCTGCCCAAGATCTTGCCACCCACTTCCATCAGGTGTCATGTACATACCCAGGCCATCAAGCCCAGCTGCAGGCTTCTCTTCTCACTACTGCCTTGCTACGCTGGCCCCAGACTTTCAGGAAGAACCAGCCCCTCCCAATTTGCTCCAAGCCCAGTCACAGGCCCTTCCCTCTTATCCTCAAATCTAACTAGGGGAGTACTCCATGACTCAGACTAGTAATCCACAGCACATTTCCCATTTCTCAGGCATTTCTTCTTCTTCTTCTTCTTCTTCTTTTTAAGATTTTACTTATTTATTTGGGAGAGAGCAGGAGAAGAGAGAGAGCACAGGCAGGGTAAGGGGCAGAGAGAGGAAACAAACTCCCCACTGAGCAGGGTGCCCGACTTGGGGCTTGATCCCAGGACTCTAGGATCATGACCTGAGCTGAAGGCAGTCACTCAGCCCCCTGAGTCACTCTCAGGTGCCCCTCTTGCATTTGTTCTTAATGCTCATGGGCTAGGAGGTGGGGAGAGCTGATAGTTCAGTATGAATTTCTCTCTAGGAAAAGCCATTTTTCTTCTGTTTTTTGGTGCACCATGTGGCTTGAGAGATCACTTTCCATGCCTTTCTGTGGCACAGATGTGCAAGTATAAGGAGCCCTCACCGTTTCTCCTAGGACAATGGGTGGGGACCTGTCTTCCATTGATGGAACTGAAAGGGCTTAGGCACTTCCCCAAAGAAAAAGAGTGTCCTCCAAAGAAAATGATGACCTCTGCTTCTAGAAATCAAATATAGAAGCCAACCCCTAAATAATAATTCCCTCACTGAAATTAAAAAAAAAATCCAAAATCCCTTTTTATCAGGTTCTCTACTAGATAGCCAGTGTCCTTCTGTGTTGGGTTTCATTAGAAGCCTATAGTCCTCTACAGGAGGCGAGAGTAATATGACACAAAACAGGAGGGCCTAGGACAGGGCACCACTGAATGGCATCAGAAGCCAGCCCTGGGAAATGTGAGTGGGAGACGAGGTAGAGCTTGGAGCATCCTGGAGGCTTCTTGGAAGGAGATGGAACATGGGCCAAGCCTCAAAGGATGACTCTGCCTTGAAAAATCAGAAGGAAGAATATTCAAGTTCAAAGTTCTGACATGATGATGAGATGCAAATGAGCACGTTGTGTTTGTGGGAAGGGAGGGAACACCAGTGGCACCAGCAGTCCCCACGCCCTTTCACCAACTGGGATAGGAAGAGGGTTCATCGAGGTGAAAACTCTGGCTTCCAGGAGTGCTGTATTGAGAACAGTATTAAGGCCACTGTGCTCGGGCAGAGAAGAGTATTGTCATCGATTAGTGATGCCTGTCCTAGGTACAGGATGGAGAAACAGTGACGTATCTTTCAAGAATGTCACTCTTGCCTAGAAACTGTTGGATGTAAGTTCAAAAGAACCTCCAGTGTAGGGACTTTCCTCCTTTTTCCTGTCCTCAATTTAAGCCAGTGCACACTGAGAACCAAGTGTCTGACTTTGAACAATAACTTACTACGTTTCTGCCAAGCCCTCGAGGCTAACGGTACCAATTCCCCACTCTTGTTCTTCAATCTGCTCAGAGAAGCCAGGGTCCTTGTCTCTGCTTCCTGCATGTAAGAGAGAACAGTGTTTTCAACTGGGACAGATAACTTTGGTTTGAGGGAAGACAATGAGGGCACTAAAGGGTGGAAGAGAATAGGGGAAATTCTGCTTGTGGACACTTGCCAACACCCATGTGAGCGTGTTATTACCTAATGTGCAGCACTGGGCTTGTGTTGCTTCCTGTACCCAAGTCTTATCTCCCTATCAGGGCTGTAAGTTCCTTGAGGTCAGGGATTGCTGTCTTTATCTTAGGGGTTAAGGAGATAGGAACTGGGTCTGTACTCTTTGTGTGTCTACCACACTTGGGTGTGATGGACATCATGTCCTTCAGAGTGTTAGAGGCTTAGAGGATGACTATTGGATGGCTTGAGAGCCCTGCCAATGACTTGTCTGCTTTAAGGAAAAATCAAATAAAATTGAGCTTGATCCTTCAGTCTAAGCGATTGGCAGGACGTAACAATGGGCTATTCATACCACCTCCTTTCTGAGTATTTTTCTTAGAGCCCAAGCCTTCTCTCAATTCACAGGATCCTCCCTGGAGGGTGGATGAGGACTATGTGGGGACAAAGAGAAGACTGGATGGAGCACCTTTAAAAATATTTTCCCTGGAGACTGAAGAGTGGCATTTTCCCATCTGCCCTGGAGGTGTCCGATGGGTATTTTCAAAGGAGGGATTTCTGCAAAACTGGACCCTGGAGGGTGTCTATTCAGGGAATAGTCTCTGATCTTTGATCCATTTAAAAAACTGTACCCTGGTCAAGAGCTTGTGTCACTGCAGCAACAAGGTAGCCTGGCACACATGTTAAGAAGTGGCTGGGGTGATCCCACATCATGGTGTTCACGACAAAGTAAGGCCGTGGCATGGTGGCAGGAGCAGGGGGTGGCCAGGGGGCTGCATTGAGTCGCAGAGAGCCGGGTAGACTTATAGAGCATAAAACAGAAGGCCAGCTGAGCTCAGCTGCAAAAGCTCTGCAAAATTAGAAAAGAGTTTTAAGAGTGTGTACACCTTAAAATTGGATAGGAGGGGACATCTATAGGATATCTGTGGATATCATTGTGTGGACTTTGAGTCTGTCTGCAGCTTCTTAAACTATCAAGATTTAAGTCTTTGGTGAAAGAGTATCGTGGCAAATAAGGCTAAGTAACATCTCCTTACTTGCAGATTTTGCATCATAGCTGTTTTTTCCAGGATGCTTGACAGTCAACTAGAGGGTTTATGCTGATCACCCCACTGCAGGAATTCACAGTTTACAAGGAGCACTAGGGTAGGAGCCACCCCATGCGCTATGGGTTATAAATGAGAATAATGAGGCCTATATGGGTGTGTGGCCTATTCACATGGTTTGGTTAGTGGTCAGACTAGGCTCAGGACTCAGCATTCCTTCTTCCAGGTCTGGGCACTGTCCACCCTACCTCCCTGCTCTTCTGGTAGACAGGAGCTCAGCTGGGGCTGGCTCTGGCTCCTCTCTGCTCTGAAATGTAGTCCCACTGAACTCCAGCTGCTGGACCATCCGCATGACAGGGACAGCGTGAGACACCTTGCTTTCCACGAAGGACACTTACACTTGGAAAAAAGTAATGTACCTAATATCAGTCTTGGGCTCACTGCAGGAAAGGGACTGAATAATGTGGAATCCTAATAGAGGTAGTAGCAGTATGGAGCTTAAACATGTGGCCTCTGGGTGGATCGCTCTACCTCTTTGTGCCTCAGTGCCCTCATTTGTAAAATGGTGCCAATAACAGTATCTACCTTAATGGGTTCTTGAACACACATACACACACACGCACACTTTATAGTCCTTACAATTTTGCCTAGTATGTAGTAAGCAAGTAATACATAAGGGCAAAGTATTAACGTTGTTAACATGTTAACGTATTAACATGTTAATAACAACATTAATAATGTTAATAACAACATTAACATTAACAAATAACAAAGTATTAACATTGTTAATACTTATGTAAGCATGTTTTTACCTAATGGTGGCCCTGGTCTTGCATTGTTTCCTGTACCCAAACCTTATCTCCTTATCAAGGTATAAGTCCCTTGAGGTCAAGGACTGTGCTCTCTTCACCTTAGAAAGCCCAAGAGACAGTAACTAGGTTGGCTTTTACCTTATCAGTTGTTACATGTCTTTCCAAAAGATTTCAGTTGTTGTAGACATTTACAACAGCAACTGAATAAACTACTCTATTGTATAAGTAGCTCACTTAAGGTTTCCATTGTCTATGTGAATGAGGCATTTTAGCCCCTCCCCCCCTGCAGGGGTGCTGTTGGGGTTCATGCCTCATGCCCTGAGCCTGGGCCCTCAGCTTCCCTTGTGACTTCCCTTGTGACAGCTTCCTGCTTTGAGTGCTTGCTGACTCTCCCAGCTTTTCTTCTTCAGGGTTTTCTCCTACGCTGTTGGAGGTCTGTTAAATCTGGGAAGGCAGGAGATAATACCCCGTTGAACAACGAAGGACAGGAGCATCCCACCTTTCTGAGGCTCTGCACTGAGGTATCTGCTACAGTAAGACCTCTCACACTTGAAGGGGCACCAGAATCACCTGAGGATCTAATTACAATGCACATTCTGGTCAGGAGGGCTGAGGTGGGACAAGATTCTGCTTTTCTAATCAGCCCCCAGGTGATGCTTGAGCTGATGGTCCCATGGACCATATTCGCAGCAGGAAGTTCTATGTGGTTTCCTTTGCAAGATCCTCAGGGGCTAGAACCAGAGTTGGTCAGCAGCATGCTCTAATTGGTCTTAAGTCCTTCCTTGACTCACCTCTCTCTGGCTTCTTAGAATCACCCTCCAAGTAAACCACCTGTTCTGCACCCACGTTTTGGCTCAGACTCAGGAGCACCTCCAGTCAGACAGCCCTTGCCGATGTGGATTGCACAGTTACAGAGAGATGGGGCTCCAGCCCGAGTCCCATCTCCAGGCTCTTTGTACTATACCTTTGTACCTCTGTGCCATGCTGCTTCTCTAGTGGTCTGTGACTGCTTTACGTTTTGAGTTCAGCTGCAGGTAACTGAAAACCCAAATAACAATAGCTTATGCACAATAGGAACTCATTTTCCTTGAGTAAAGGCAAATTCTTAGGAATTGTGTTGATGGTGTCGATGTGGTGGTTCAGGGATTTTTAGCTGAGTGCTGCTTTACAAGTCTCTTGGCATTTTTGTCATGGTTGGAGAAATACCACCATACCTTCTGTCGCCATATCTGCATTTCAGGAAGGAGGAAGAAGACCAAAAGGCAAAAGGGTACACGCCAGTTGAGAATGTTCTTTTCCTTCTCCTGCGAACTTCCTTTGAAACCCTACCTAACCCCCCCAACCCCCAAATATTTCAAAGACTGGAACTTTCATGTGGCCACTGCAATTTATAAACCCTTTGGAAAAATGTAGTTTTTCTGAAAAATTGGTGTGTTGCTGCCCCAACACAATAGACTCTAGCTATTCATCCCTATAGGAGATTAGCAAGGGTTTCAGGAGAGTTATTTTTCAAGAGCTTTACATGATTTTTCCAAAGCTCTGTTGTGTCAATTTGGGGGGATAGGGAGGGAGGTGGTGGTGGCAGAGGAGGGAGGGCATTGTACCTTTGTTTTAGACACCTTCCTAGGCACCTCCCTGGTCCATTACAAGGGTAAGATCTGGCCTGTAGGAATTAAGTGGTCAGGTGGTAAGGCTTTAACTCCAGGCTGGGCTGGCTTTTTCCTAAACTGTAAGAACTCAAAAACAGTTTACAACCTCTGGGACTAATTCTTCCCAAGGACCTCCATCCAGCCAACAGAAGGAATCCATATTCTTCCTATTAGCATAAGCTTAATCTCATTTTCTAGGGGACCAAGGACCCTTCTTCTAACCTCATTATACCAGGAGGGCATCTGCCTCTTCCCAGTCTGGGTTATGCTTCAGAGCTTGATAACATTTTCTCCCCAAGCTAGATAACTAGCTCAAATAGTTTCTTTCTGATCTGTATTTTCTGATCTCCCCACTTCTCCCAGCACCTCCTTCTGCTGCGCTCCACAGCTCAGCCAGATAGGCATTGGCTTATTTAAGCAGGTAGTTCATCCACTGACTTCCGAGCATCTGCAGTTCCATGTCTTCATTCTTATTCTTCCAAGTGCCTGGACCAGCTAGTTAATTAATTGATGGGATGTAGTGTACAACCCAGACCCCTTTTCTCCTGGAATTTGGAGTCTTTTTCTCAAAATAGGTAGGGACTTCAGGTGTTTGCTGATTGAATTAGTTATTCAAAGAATGGTAAAAATTTAAATATAGAAATGTTCTTGAAGATATTTTTCCTCGGTGTTTTGAGATCAGGCGGCTCAGTTCTACTACTTAAATTCACTGTGTAAATTTAGGCAAATCAATCCACCTGTCTGTCCTGTTCTGTCATCTACAAAATGGACAATAAAAATAATGTATGTTGAGTACTTACTGTGTGTTAGGTGCTGTCCAAGAACTATAGACATGTGAACTCAGGCAAGTTCTTAGCCTTCAGTTCTTAGATGGTGTAAGTGAACTAATACATGGAAAATACACATGGCAAGCTCTTGAATATGTTAGTTATTAAAATCAGCTACAATCAGTTCTCAATTATTGCCCACTATTAATGTTGGATTTGAGATCTGTTTGCAGCATTTATTTGTTTCTTCTTTTTTAAACGTGGGGTATCCTCCTGTCCTCCAGAACCTCTCTCCCTGTCTCTCTGTTTCAACCCCTCACAGTGATTCCTCCGGGCTTCTTGCTTCGAATTGCCCTGTTATTTTTCATCCCACTCCTTCTCTGAAAATATTTCCTTCTCTTGGTGGAGGAAAAAGGACCAGATATTTCAGGATTTCCAGTGTTTTCTAAATTTCAGTCTCTCTACATAGACATACTGCCATTTTCTTTTCTTTCCATAGGACGATAAAAAAAACTCACGAGTGGTAAGAGTTGGGTAGAAGAACTCCATTGTTATAATGGATTCTATCTTTGAGGTGTTTTACAGTTTATAAAGCCCTTTCACCTACATCTTCTCACTGAAGTCTGGCAGCAACTCCGGGAGGTCCTCATTGAAATTATGGTGATAAAATTGCTCATTAAGTTTCAAAGCAGGTTTTAAGGGAAAGGACAGCTGCCTTATGCAATCATCTGGTGGATTCTTAGTTTAGAATTAGTTAAGTTCTTAGTTAAGCTCTGTGTGATGAGCTGAAAAGTAGGTATTGTGTGTAGGGAAGGAAGACTGTATTTTTTTAATGAAGAGTTTCTTGAGGGAAGGGGTGATGTCTGTCTGAATGACCACAACCAAAATTGTTCAAATTTTAAAAGAACTAAACCTGTTTAGGTCTCTGTGAGTTGTCCATTGTCATGTTAATTAGTTACAGATGTGGGGACCCTTGAGCCTTCTTCAGGGACTTGAGGTATTCATGTGAGAGCTGGAAGAGATAGTTTTAAGTGAGGGAAGTCCTCAGATGGGGTCTGTGAAAATCTGGATGCACTTTCAAAATAGTAGTTACCAAGGACTTACCAAGAAAAAGTTCCTAACTAGGAGGCATTGGAATGGGGAGAAATGGAGGAGATAAATGAAGCAACAGAGCCAAGAATCTCTGCACACTTGTGCTTGAAGGCAGGGGATGGACCTCCTGGTTGTTTGACTTTTGAATTCTTTCATTGTGTCTTGTTTCACATTTGACCTAGTTTCCTGGTCAGCCTGCTAATGGGTCTTACTTTTTTGTGTGTGCAGGGTAGAGGTGGGGTTAAAGGTGGTTCTGGAAACCTTACAAGATTCTGATTACAGTTACGCAATCCCTCTAGAAAAAGATGCACATACGCGCACAAATAGATAGCTCTGCTCCCCAAATCAGAGGACCTGGTTTAACACCTCCTGTCTCTCACCACACTTCCCAGAAGGCTGGATTAATTGTCCCTTCTTACAAATGTTCTTAATGTGCCCCATTGTTCCCGCTTTGTCCTCTTTTTGAGAGCAATTATCACCCCACTGTCCAAATCACACTTTGTGCTATCTTGGGCCGTCTTCAGTTCAGCACTTTCATAGTGAGCTCAGGCAGCTGCTGGGGAAAGGAGGGATTGTCCCTATCGCCAGTGGTCCATTATTTAGGAAACACCTATTGATTGCTTTCCACAGAACCAAGCATCCTCCTTAGCTTTGGCTGTATCTCTGGAAGCATAAAGAAAGAAGGTGAAGTTGATGCTGGAAGACTTCACCAAGGAATTTGAAAAGCCAGCTATAATTTCAATATTTTGGTGGTTTGTGGAGGTAGGAATCGGGTCCAAAGGGAGGGAAAAGAGAGATGAATTATATAATGATGGATGGCTGATGACATCACCAGGCTCTTTCTCTAATTATTCTTGCCAGAGATGATTAATCAAAGGTACTTGAGTTCCACCAAACTGTTCCCTCTCCTGACCCTCATTTTAATTTTGCCATAGTGATCTACCAGGTTATTTTGCTTATACCAATTCCTAAAGTTGAGTGTTTTTTGCCAGTGGAGACAAGGCATGAAACAAACTTTTATTACTTCCTTTAGCCTGGGTCTGTGTATAAGTTCCCCCAGATGGGCTTTTTCCTTCCTGAGCTTTTGATTGGCTGCTTCTGTCATAGGCTCAGTGATTTCGGATTTCCTGTTGCTGAAAAAAAGAAAAGAAAAAGAAATGAAGAAGAGTTGTTGGTTGAGGCCTTCCTCAGAGACACTTGGGACTGTCCCCTGAGTTCACCGTTCCTTCTCTTTTGTTTACCTTTATAAAAATAACTTGAAGACATACAGGAACACATCAGTAGAGCCACCCACATTTGCAGTGAAAGCTTATTTTTAGTGAAAATAATTATGCTAGAATATTCATTCAAGCAGTGCTTTCTAGATCTGCCATGAGCAAGGTGCTATATACTTACTTTAAGGAAACAAATTGTTGAAAATGTTCTCTGTTAGCCTTTGTGTTATTGGTATGTGATGAACCCTTGGCAAGCCCAGCAATGTTCCCATACTTCTTTCTTCTTACCCCTCTTCCAGATGATTAAGGATCTAGACCCCTTTTGTTTTATGTATAACCTCTAAACTTGAACTGCCTCCTTGTGTTGGGGCCTTTATTTGGAATCTGCATCTCTTTGCATCTCAGGAGCATTTTGCTTTTTCTGGTATGTTTTTCAGTTTGCTTGCTTGACTTGAAGGGAGCCATTAATTAGCTACTTTAAGTTTTACTTTGCTAACATGCAGTAGTAGAAATATCACATTTCTAGCTTTTTTTTGGTGTCACCTCAATACTCAGAATCGTCTCTCAAGTTTATTGAACCACCCAGGGTCAGAAATATGAGCTCGGCTTTTTGTTGGGCTTGACCTATTGACCCAGGAGAGCAGCTGGTGTGGTTCCTACAGCTGCCCTGGCTTGTGGAGCCTTTTACCCAAAGGAGTTCTCTTTTATGGACTTCTCTGGAAGGAGGGCTATTCCTGAATGGATTTCTCTCTGAAGGCTCTACAGAGGCCTGGCAGAGAAAACAATGATAAGGAGAAGACAAACAGAGAGCTGAAGGATTACCTCACAAGAACAACACATCAACAATGAGGAAAACTGCTTTGAAGTGAAGTGAACCCCTGAACTTTATTAGTTGTTCAACCACAACTGGAGGGAAAACATGGAGGAGCACAAACTCTTTCAGGTTGTGAGGGAGAAACTCTTTCCCTGAGGGTGGTACTGTGGCGGGGGCAACATTAGTGTATTTGGGCACGGCTGACTCAGGGCCTTTGTTTGGAATTACCCAGGGATGTCAGTTCTCCAGCAAGACTCCCCTGTCCCTGTCACCTCCCCCCTCCCCCCAACACACTCTGAGCTCTCTGAGCACTATTCAAATCTCCATGAAAGCCCTTATCTGCTGATCACATTATGCTGAGTTAATCTGCTTCCCCTGACTACAGAGCTCTTCCAAGATAAGAACCTTTTCCTATTCTCTCAGAATCCCCAGGGTCTGGCCTAATGCAGGGCCCAATCAACACCAACTGAATGCCGCCATTGCATCCTGCACCCGTTGCCATCCAGTACTCTCACACAATGTGATTAATTCTTTCTACTTCCCTGCCTCCTCTGTTGAGCACTTAGGAGACTGGGGACATTTCTGAGTATTTTGTCTTCTCCAGACCTGCAGGAATGTCCAGGGTCTAGAAGGCTGACTACCACATGGTGTTTGCAGTGTGCATAGGAAGACTATGCCCCCACCATGACTGACATCTGAAGGGCATCACCCTACCTGGCTGGACCTGTACAACCATCTTTACAGATCTGAAATAGTCTATAAAAAGCTGAAATCCAGGCAGCTATTATGGCTATCTCTAGTGGGGATAAACTCCACAAATCATTAAGAGTTAGAAGGCCTGGACTCTAGTTCTCAACTAATTGACTTGAGTAAGCCTTAAAACATGGTACAATAATACTCACGATGTTTACCTCATAGAGTTTTTATTTTTTAAATTTATATTGACTATTTTAAAGAAATGTAAAAGTAATATGTGCTTGTGCTAGGTACTATATGATAGAAGAAAATAGGGTGAAAGTTCAAAGTTCCATCATCCTCCCCCACTCAGCCCCTCTCACACGGGATCTACCTGCCACTCACCTGGGTCTTTTGGGGGATGTGGTGAAATCACATGACTTAACCTAAAAATGAAGTGGTGTGTAAACATAGGGTACGCCCCATAGATGCCAACTATTGTCATTACTACTACTGTTAGTAGTGGTGGTACTTGGAGATACAGAATCTGTATTGGAGAATTCCAAAGGGAGCTAGCTGGGGGGAGGGGGATGTTAATAGCAATACCATCTGTGGGAGTAATGTCCCCTTGTGAATCCCCAGATGGCTTCAGAATGCCCACTGCTGGGCCCTTCCAGATTCTGAGGCAGGAGGAATGTGTGGAGATTCAGAGTGTGGGGGTCAGAATGACTGCGGCAGGCGTTGTTGCCCCACTCCACATCGTGGCACCTCTAGAAAGTTCTGTGACCTCTGAGCCCAACTTTATCCCTCTGTAAAATGGAGGTGATGAGAGTATGCTCCTCACAGTGTTGAGTGAGTATACATGAAGCACTTAGCACAGGTCCTGATATACAGAGAGTGCTCAATTATTGTTAGCTTATGATTAGTGAATCCCTGGACAGATGGCCATAGGAGATCTGCCCAGAAAGATATTTGCCAGCTCTGTCTACTTTGAAACTACTGTGCTGGGATTCAGTGCCTCCCGATGGTTCAGCAAATATTTGGAAGAAGAGATTCCAGGTTTCATGCACTTAAAAACAGCTTTCCCCGAATCAATAAGGATCCTCTTGGCATTTCCCATCTTTTGTACCTGAGCATCTCACCCTCCTGCACAAGATACCACCATGTATAGTTGCCAAGCGTAAATCCCTATGGGTGAATCTGAAACCCAAAGAGAATTCACTCCTTGAGCAAATGGACCCGGAACTTGCTTTGGAGAGAATCAAAGCCCACCTTGCAAGATGGCCTCCTCTATTTTTATTTTCATTTTTTAATTTAAAAAAATTTTTAAGGATTTTATTTATTTGTGTGTGTGTGTGTGAGAGAGAGAGAGAGTGAGAGTGAGAAACAGAGAGTGAGCACAAGCAAGGGAGAGGCAGGCAGAGGGAGAAGCAGGTTCCCCACTAAGCAAGGAGCCCAATGCAGGACTTGAACCCAGGACTCTGGGATCATAACCCAAGCCAAAGGCAGACACTTACCTGGCTGAGCCACACATGCATCCCTATTTTTACTTTTTCATGAAAAACACAAATTAAATTGACAAGTGGATAATACCGTATATCAGTGTGACAGCATTCCGAATTAGCTTATTGGCTTTGGTGCTACAGCATGAGTTTTCTTACTAAGAATGTTCAGCTGGAGACATGTCTTCTGCTCTTTGGATTTCCCATTAGGTTTACAAATAAAACTGTTGCCCTGACTGATACTTTCTGGGGAGCCTCTCTGCCGTTTAATTGTTCTCTATCAATCTCCCTGCTATTTAAACTGGTTCTTAAAGATTGTATGTATTTATTTGAGAGAAAGAGAGAGTGAAAGCACAAGCTGGGGGAAGGGCAGAGGGAGAGGGAGGAGCAGACTCTCTGCTAAGCAGGGAGCCCGATGAGCAGGGAGCCCAGTCCCAGGACCCTGGGATCTTGACCTGAGCCAAAGGCAGATGCTTAACCGACTGAGCCAAGTAGGTGCCCCTTCCCCTGAATTTTGAAGAAGTTTCTTTCCCTTACAGTTCAGCTGCCAGCGAGCATGAGTTTTGCTTAGAATTTGGGGACTTGTGGGGAAGGTGTTCAGAAAGGTGGCAGGGGAGGGGCAGGTTCTTGCACCCCCTAGCATTCCCTGGCAGGAGTCCTATGATGTGACATTCCAAGGACACTAGGTGTTTATTTATTCTTGGTGTCTAGGCTTCAGTGGGGTTATTATCACATTGTTTCCTGTGGGCTCTCCTTGGCCTCACATCAGTTCTGCCTGATGCCCACATTTTTGAGGTCTGTTTTGATACCCAGTATGTGTCTGGGAACCCCACAATGTCCTGAAAACATTTACGTGAACTGACAGAGCCATCTTCCTCTTTTCTGGTGAAATGAGGCCTCAGAACAGAAGCGCTTGAGGACTTTGGACCTTCTTGACACTGTCAAAGTTTTGATTCCGAAAGTAAATCTCGCTGTGGTTTCCTCCCCAATTTCTCTGTCTTGAGAATCTATGTTCTTTGGCTAACAGCAAAGGGCCGGATGGTTGCTTGCCTTTACATTTCGGTAATAAGGTCCAGGGAAATCTGAGATCAGCTGTGAAGTGTGCTTCTTGGAGGGAACAGAGCCCTGAAACCCAGCTTTGCAACCATTGTGGCTTGTAGTGAAGTCCTTGGGCACGCTGGACAAGGATTTAGGCCAGAACGTGGAGAAGGGATGTTCACCTGCATTTCCTGGAAGGCCAAGCAGGGAAGCCAGGAAGACCCCCTGGGCTTGGCTCTGAATGCCAAACGGGGCACCGACTCCAAGCCTTCCCCATGGCTCCCTAGAGACAGTGCCTGCAGGAACTGGCCATTAAAATGAGTGGCTTAGCCTGTGCTCCCCATCTTTTGACCCCCTTTAGGGAAATGTGGGAAAGCTGCAGACAGGGGTCCCTGGGGCATGCTTCAACATGTCAGCTGTCCACACTGGAGACTTATTCCTATTCCAGGGAGACCTGCCAGACTGAAATGTCTAGGGCTAGCCTATCTTGAACGCCAAATACATCATACAGGTCATTTCCTTGCCCCTGACATGGTATCCACTCTCTTGTGAGCCACGTTTATGCACTTTGAGCAGTCCTGGTTAAATCCCAAAGCCAAATGGTCATCAGATGCAGGAAGCACCCGGTCACTTGGTGCTGAGGAAAACTTAATATGGCCATAAACATTTTATGTGGGTCTTTACCACTGTTATTTAATTAACTCTCATGTTACAGTGCTCCGGGAACACAGCACCGTGCAGCTGGGTGACAGATGGGTGGACCAGGAACAGAAAGCAACCGTGAGGAGTTCAGCATGTCTGAAAGAGAACCAGCTCAGGAACTGGGCAAACTAAGGCTTGAATCTCGGTTTTGTTCTGTGAGTCAGTGCCCAGACCTCTCAGAATCTTGCTTCCTTCATCCGCTGAATGGGGTCAGTACAATAGAAACTCCTGAAAGGTGAGATTTATTAAATGGTGTATAGAAGGTAACTTCTAGGAGCTCACCACTAGGGTATGCAGGAGGATACACGGTTCGTACTGGGTGTGTTGTCCCGGTGTTGGGTTCAGTCCTGGCCTAGGACTAGTACTTGTGTTCCCTGCAGTTCATTTGCAGGTTTGTTCTTCCTGATTTGAGTTCCCTCGTTTCAGATTCAGGGTTTGGCAGTGCTGACAAAATGAGGGCCTCAATGTACAAAGAGGATTTTGCAGATCTACAGGGGGCACACCGGTTGTTAGGTGACAGAGGTGGGTCTGTGGATCCATTCCCTGCTTCATTCCTGGAGGTTGCTGTGATGGGACCCTTCCTGTCTGAGAGAGGCGGCTGGCTGTGCTGGAAAGTTCTGTAGGATAACTACTGGTAAAACCAAGAAGCCTGTGTGAGGATGGAACCCTGGCCTTGTTATTTGCACGTGTGTAACAACTAAGCTGGGGGTGTAAGGGCATAATTCAGGAAATCCCCATTTCCAAGTACTTCTTCTTCTTGTGCGGATTCAGATATAAAGGGTCAAGGAAGTTAAGAAGGGAAAATTAAGTTCATGAAACTGATAATTAAAGGTTCTATCTATCTATCTATCTATCTATCTATCTATCATGTTATAGAAAATAACAGAGACTCACAGTGCCTAAAAGGTTGTTTGTTTATAAATATCCCTTATCATGGAGAAAAAAGAACCACTCATTGTTAGGTCATTTCCTTAAGTGAGATTCAAAGTTCATTTGTCTTTATCCACTTGTCATTTCATCTGTTCATCATCGGCCCATTGTCCATCCGCCGACCCATCTACCCATCCATCCATCTGCACTTACTATTTTCGAAGAACAGTGAGGGCTGAGAGGTCATAAGTACCATACTTACCTTTTGTATGGAGCCAGGCCAGGGTATAGCCTCCGTTCTTTGGCTTAGGAGTTTGACAGATAGCCTTGGGTTTATAGACCTACTCTCCACTGACTCCCTAAGGAAACTTCGGTAAGTTGTTTACCTATTGAAGCACCAGTTTCCTCATCAGAAAAATGAGGACAAGAACATCCTCTTGTGAGGAACAAAGGAAATAATATATGTGAAGTGTTTTGCTTCAGATTGGAAATGTATTAAATCCTCATAAAAGTAAGTGACACAATGTGACTGTAGTTAGTTCTCACTAAATAAAACACAACTGCATAATTGGTCCAGCAGTGAAGACAAACTAGGTCTGAAATGCTTACATATTGTTTAGCTTGCAAAAAATTCAACATGGGTACAAATTTCCACTCCCACACCCCATGTACATGCATGCGTGTGTGTGTCCGTGCTTTGTGAGTGTGTATGTGTACATGGGTGATCAAGAAATGCATATTCTGTGGAACAAACTTTCTCTACAGGATTCTGGTGACAAATTTGATATTCATTTAGATTCTCAGGTGAGAACTTTCGATGGTATTACCTTCCTTCCCAACACTGTTTTATAAACTATAAGGTCTTTGAGGATAGGTATTTCAGTTGTATGCCTTAGATGGTCTTGGCTACTAGTAGTTCCTGATGTTGTCTTTGTTGATACCTTTTTTTTTTTTTTTTTTGGTGATGAACCTTGTCTGCTGGAATGCCAGTGATTATAGCTATTACCTTTAGTAATTAGCTGGGTATTCTTTCTTAATACCCTTATTTCTCAATACCCTTACTCCTATCCTGATTTTTTTCAGACTCATCATGTGCATCTTAAAAGTAAATTTAAAGACCGTTAGTATTCAGGCAAATGAAAAAAGAGAGATTTGATGTTCAGGAAGTCAGGGGCAATTTTCATGTTTTGATATAGAAGACTCTGGAAGAGGCTCTGTCTTTAGCTGGAAACCAATTTGCTCTGGTATAATCATTGCTGGAGGGAAGATCCTGACTCTCATACCAGATATTTCCCATTTATGCTCACCAGGTGGGTTGTGACAGATATTTTATCTCCAATGTCTTCATAGAAAATTTTAATGGAGTATCTAGAAAACTATTTAATAACATCTGGAACCACAGAACAAAGATATGATACAAGAAAGAGAGCAAACTGGAAGACTGAAACAAACCTGGGACATGGCATTTTAGACCCTGATGAAGAGCTGATAATGATGCTTCTAGTCTAACTGTGGAGCTAGGGATTAGGGAAAATAACTAGGGAAATAGACCACCCAGGCTGAGATGGGTAAGAGTTCATTCTTGTTTTACAATTTGAAGTGTAATGAAAATTAATTTCTCTGGAGAGTGTTGGTTCCTTTGTGTAAGGGAATAACAGCAGGTCAGATGTGTCATATAAAACTCACTAGCAATGACTTGGTTCTGTGCCGAGGTTCACAGCATGGGAATGCCACCACCCTGGCCCTCCGGCATGTTGACAAGAGGCAGAGCCGAAGACCGGGGAGCCTGGGGGTGGCATTTACTGGAGTCTGTGTTTTAGGCCTCACTGATCAAAGTAGCCTGGCCGTATCCTTTTAAGTCACGGACAAGATGGAAAAGGGCCAGAGTTCAGGCTGAGGCAAACGTGGCTGAGTCAGAAGGAATTCCATTGACAACTTAAGGAACAGCAATTCCTCTGATATTCAATGTACAGGAGAAGAAAAAGAAGATACCGGGAATGTGTGCGAAGAGCCATATGCAAGAATGTTCAGAGTGGCACAAAAACTCGAGAATTAAATGTCTATCAAGAGGAGACTGGATGAATGAATTGGGCTGCATTTATGCAGTGGAATAATGGACAGTGCAGATAAGGGAATAAACGAGCTCAAGTATTAGCATGCATGACTTTACAACTCTACAATGCTGAGCAAAAGAGCACAGTGAAGAAAATCTGTGGTACAAAATCATTTATATAAATTTCAAGAAAGTGTAGGACAATACTATATATTGTGTATGGAGATATCTATCTATCTATAGTATTTTAAAATACATGGGAATAATAAAAACCAAATTTAGTTTAGTGTTTATCTTTGGGGAGTTGGGTAGGGGGAATGTCACCAGGAAGTAGGGGACACACCATGTATCAATTGTATGGATGTTTTATCCTTTAAGGTGGGCAGTTAGGTACCCACCTGATTTATGATGTTACCCTTTCTAGGTTTTTCGGTAAGTCTGTAGTACTTCACGACAGCTTAGACACACCCTTCGTATGTACGGGGAAAGTGTTGAGAACCAAGAAGGAGGCGTTGCTCAGGGAGGAGTCCTGGAGGGTTACAAAGAAGTGATGCCGTGCTTTGTGTGTATTTGCTGACTTAATGAAGGTTGTGAGGGAAGGAAGACAGAGTCAGAGAGTCCTAGAGAAGGTGAATGAGAGGAAGGGCATCTGGGGAGGAGAAAGTTCGGAGCCGGTGATGTGTGGAAAGTAGCAGCACGCGCCATGAAACAGAGCAGGAAGATCAGCGAGCCAGACGGGTGCTGTGAAAACCAGCCAAATGCCCCACGGTCTCGGCTCCAGAGCTTGGGAAGGATTTTTCATTGCATTGGGAATTCCTGATGCTGAAAGATCAGCCGCTAGGTGCTGCCTGTCATAATGCTTAAGTGTCAAATTATTCTTGCGAAGGAAAGGGGGAGAGCAAATGCGTTTGAGTTCATCCCTCCGAGAAAGTCATCAGAAGATGGTGATCGGCGTTATGATTAATGAGCTGCTCTGTATTTACCGCTGGCACACGATGGGTTTTTGGGGGTCCTACCATCTGTATTCATTATTATTATTTCTTTGCTTGAGTGATTTATTCTCCTAGACTCTGAGAATACAAGTGAGGCTTTTAGAGGTAGCAGGCAGGAAAGTGTCCGTTTTTTATCCTACTTAAAACCGGTTACTCAACAAAGCCCACTGTACTCGGAGCCCCTTTGATGTTGCTCAGTAGACGTTGCGAATGTATCAGACAAATTTATTTTTAACTGCTCACTGAGGGCTTTGTGATTATCATCTCGTTGTTGTTCTAGCCATTTGGACAGACCTTTACTGAACAATGTTGAATTAATCAGGCAGAACAGAGGCCAGCTCTGTCCATTCCTTTTGTCAGGATGGAGCGAACCCTGAACTCAAAGCTTGTGGAAATCTGGGGCTGAGGGGGTCTCTGCCTGTGCTCCCTTTTGTTATTTTGTACGATTTAAACATTATTTCTAGTTCGTCTTCTTCCCCCTGCCTTGCCTTGAGCCTCCATGGCTCAAACCATTAAAGGTAGTTTTGAGGAAGGAAATGCAAAATGCAAGAGATAACACTGCTAGCTTTCTAGGTTAAAAAGACTTTTCGGGGGGGGGAAATGAAGTTCTGTCGCTCTAATGACATTGTTTAGTTTTGCATCCTATTTTAAGTTGATGGGTGAAGCGAGCCAGATCTCTTTCCAGCCATTCTTGACTCTTTAATTTAGGTAGGGGCTTCCTCAACAGGGCTTTATGTCCTGGTAGAATGCAAGGCTATTTTAGGAAATCCTTGCTGGATTGAGAAAAAGCATGTGATATAATTATGGTGATCAAACCATGTGGCCCAGAATTTCCAGGATGGTCTCTAATTCATGTTGCTTGAGGCTTTTCAACAGAAGTGGTTTATTTTGTGTGTTATCAACACAGAGTCTGATAAAGGGTATATGTATGTGCATATAATATATATTTATCTCTCCCCCCCACCCCCACCATTAGGATTTGTGGGTTTATTTGCATGAAGTCTTCTTTAGGATCTTGTGGCTTTGGAACATGTGATCCAGCCAGTCCTGTAGAAATAGCTACGTAGCTGAGCAGCCTTGAACAAGTCACTTCCTGTCATTGGGTTTTTCTTGGTTCGCTGCCACCCAGTACACAGCAGGATCACAGTGTCAGGCCCTTCTGAAATTCTCTCTGGGTCTTTGTCGTTTCTTCCTGTCCCCTGTACTCGCCTCGGTCTTCACCTTGTATGATTCCTCACTGTTGCCTTGTGTGCCTCCCTCAAATTTTGCAAGAGACCAGGTGCTGGAATGGTCTTTTATATTTGTTATCACCATTGGTTAGCACAGTGCCAGGCAGATAGACAATTAAAAAAGAAAAAAAAGACTGGAAGGAAATGTACCGAGAAGATAACAACGGTGAGAGAATGGGGGATATGTTATTCTTTATACCCTTTTTCAAGTTTTCCTCCTTTCTTTTAACCATTAATAGGTATTACTTAAAGAATCAGAAGAATAAAAACAATAAATGATATTTTTTTTCCTCTGAGCACTCAGGATCAGAGAGGGATCTGAGGAGCATGAAGAACAGATTACCATGCTGTCCGTGTTCCAAGACTGTTGTAGCATCCTCTGCCTCAGCTCCTGACATGGGGAGCAGCTGACTCCTCCTTCAGCTCTCCCACAAACCGGGCCATATGACTGCGACAGGTGGCCACGTGGGTGTTAGAGCTGAGGACTCAGTCTCCTGTGGGCTGTCCCCATCGCGGGATTGATTTCAGCCATGTCATGATAATCAAGCATGAACCAGTGGAATACTTCATACATTAAATGTCCCGGCATCTAGCAGTCACTCAGGATTCTGGACCCCAGTTGGTGCCTCCACTGGGGACTGAGCTTGAGTGAGAGGCCATGCTCTAAGTGGAAAGGCTGTGTAAGAATGTGGTGTTTTGAGACGGGGTATATGGATTGTCTCCATTGATGGGTAGAAGAAGGCCTTCCAGGGAAGGAATCAACTTGTATAAGGGAATGGTAGTGGGAATGAGGTTGGCCTGTGTGTTTAGTGTAGAGGAGGAAGTGGGGAAGAGGGTGATGGGTGGGAACAGGGAAGAAAATGGGCAATCTGGAATGGAAGATGCTAAGTTAGGGAGACTGGGAAATTAGAATGGAGAACTGGGGATGGGTCAGGTTTTGGGGGGCACGAGAACAGGACAAAGGCACAGCTTTGAGCTGGTTGGTGGTAATGACCCATTGTAAGGTATTCAGGGAGAGGGTAAAATGAAATCTAACTGATCAAGGTCACAGAGCCTTCCCATAGAGCAGAATGAGACATGAAAATGGTTAAGAGCATGGGCTCTGTGTGATGCTTCCTGGGTTGATTCCTGGTTCGAAGCTGTATTATCCACCGCAAAATGGGAATAATGATAGCTCCTTCTCACAGAATTGCTCTAGGGCCAGAAGAGCTAATTCATGTAAAATATTTAGCACGAGGCCCGGCATATTTCAGGAGTCTAATAAAGAGCTGTCATATGCAAATGAATATTAATATTCATTCAATCAGTATGGCAAAATGGTAATAAGTTCGGGAAACCAACTACTAAAAACAACTAGAAATTATTCCATGAAGGGAGTGAGCTTGAAAATCTTTCAGGATCTTTGTTGGAAAGTCCCGTCCCATCCCACAGTCTGGCTGTATTTACTACTGTCACTTAGCTTTTGTGAAATATTTACGTTGGCAGGTTACTCAACTATAATTTTTGTTCGTTATCCCCCTAAGGTTGGTGAGGAAGATTAGTTTGTTTATCTTATATTGCAGAAGACATACATAGTTATGAACACAATGATACTTAGTTACAACATCTCTTCCCTTAGCATTCACCACAGTTATCAGAGCTTCTCTGGGGGAACAAAGCGAGGTACGGGGATGGTGGAGGTCAGGCTCCAATTCAGAGAGACAGGGTGGTTCCTTCTTGGCCAGGTATAAGGCCCAGTCCTTGAAAAAAGGCTAGGAATGACCCGAATTGCTAAAATAGGACTGGCAAAACAAATCAAATACTTCACACTCTTCAGAACCTTAGTTATTTCTTGGGATGCTGTAGCTTATGTTAACCCTAATGAAAAGGTAACTACCTGTGGGAGGGATGCTATTTTTGTGCCATTATCAGTGGACTTTTTAGCGGAGAATTACATTCTAAACCAGAAGACAACATTCCCAAGCTCAGCTGCCGCTGTGACATTCCTATGTGCCGGACATACGTGACTCCTTTTAATTGATAACAATGGTGAGCTGAGAAGGTCCCCTGGGGGATATGACTCATGGTGAATCAGGTGCACATGGAGGCTGTATCCAGCCCCATTGTCTTTTGCCAAAGGTCTTTACTATGCTCCAGCTGGAATATCAGTGGAATTGTGTGATGTGGATCTGACAGAAGGAAAAGGCATTCAGCACCAGTGCTCTCTTGGGCTACCTGGCAGTGCCAGTTAGTGCTGCAGTGGTTGGCCCCAGGTCCAGTGTGCTGGCTCTCCAGGCAGATTAGGATGGTAGCTCAGGTGAGCTGTGATCTGGGGTTGCTATTTGGTCCAAGGATCCCAGAAGCAGAAAGGCACCAAACCCAGCCCTGTGCCCGTCACTGTTTGGCTCAGGGCACAGCCTTAACGTTAGGTGCTTCCCAGATCCCAAGTTCTTCCCATACGTGATGGCTGGTCCTTTCCAGAAATGAGCTAAGTGCCTGTGCAGGGCTTCAAACCACAGCCCATGGAACTGCATCTCGTATCCTCCTCCCTGCCCCACACTAGGCACCTTTCAGGGAGAGTGGTCCTTAGTAGGGGGAAAAGAATAATTTCTTTTCCTTTTGCTTCTAGAAATATGTTGTAACTTAGGGACCTTTGCATTTGGTCCCCAAGGTGGGTCATGTCTGTTGGCTCTTTTCCTGCTACGCATCTATTCCCCTTTCTCTAGAAGTAGCATTCCAGTTTTTCTTTGGATCAACATCCCTTCCTCAGTCTTAGCCCATGTGGGCCAGATGGGGCTGCAGCTACCTCCCATGCACATACACGTGTGTGTGCATGTGTGCGACCTGGGCCTGGCGGACTGGCATCATTGTGCTTGTTTCAGAGATGGATGTATAAGTCAACCTGGACCGTTGGGCATGAGTTCTGGGGTTTTTAAACAATCACTATCACCAAAGAGATTTTTTTTTTTTCTCCTGAAGTTGCTAACTTGGTAAATGAGTGTAAACTTAGAATTCCTGGTAGATATCTAAGGGAACAGGTAAGAAGAGCTTGCCCAGAAAATACATTAAAACCAAAAGACAGAGAGAGACATGTTCCCAAAGACATCATTCAAGTGCCTGGATCCGACTGTGCCTGAAGACACGATATAGATTTTTTTTCTGTTAGTTACAGAGCAGGATAAATTATCTTTGTTGTTTGAGCTGTTTTGAACTGGTGCGTCTGTTACTTACAGCCTAGAAAATCTTCGGTAATAAAGGCCACATTCTGATTATCAAAAGTTGTACAGTTAAATTTGTAAACTATTTTTTTGCAATGACTGTACCTTTACATGTTGTCTCTGATATACCAGTAACCAGCCATGCCTCCAGGACCACAACTGTCCTGGGCAGCAGGGAGGGGTGGTACTTTCACATCTCCAACACCTGTGGCTATTGGCTGGGATGTAGAAGAGAGAGCTTGAGGGAATGTTCCTTTGAAGAGCTTTCATGAACCAAGATTTTCCCGTAACTTCCATTTTCTGTGTTTGTATTCTGCAACAGTGAGAAATCCCCAGGCAAATATTGGCACTCTAGGTTATATTGAAAGGGCATAAAATCATCTGCTGAAATGAAAGTCAAGTGTATCCTGAGTGGTGCTTTCAGGGATCCGAAACATTTCAGGAGAATATTAAAAAGTTCTGAACTCACAATTTTAGCACTTCCTTGGACTCTAGAGTGCTCTTTGTTCAACTCCCTCATTTCGGAGGAGGCAAGATTCAGTGAGACAAGGGAGTTTTGATAAGGCCTCACAGCTAATATAATCGTAGACTGTTATCCTTGAGAGAAAGTCCCTCTGATTTCCTCAGGGAGACGAGGGACTACACACTTTGCTTTCCTGTATTAGGACTCTCCAGTTGCAAGTGACAGGTAACAACTGCAACTAGCAAGAGAGGACTTTATTGCTGTCACAGCTGCATAGTCCAAGATCATGGTCTAACTTCAGGTAAGGATGGATCCAGCAATTCTTAATGACATCCTAAAGACAGAGTCTTTTTTTCTCTGTATTAGTGGTGCTGTTTTGCTCTGTTGGCTTTAATTCTCCACCAGATTCTTTCCCCCTAGTGGCTTGTGGCAGCAGGAAGATTTTATTCTGTCATATTAGTCATTCCAGGTGGTAAAGAGCTTCTACTTTCTAGTAGTTCAAGCAGATTCCCAGGGCTCATGCCCACTCGCTCAGGGAGGGTCACCCTGGATCAGTCAGAGTGCCCAGGGATTGACCATGCTGAGAGCATCCCAGGCCGCTCCAGGCTTCAGCAGCTCAGGGATGGGTGGGTGCCACTGAAACCAGCTGGACAAACCAGGACTGGGGAGGGATGGCCAACGGAAATGTGCTGTTGCTCTCTGGGGGAGGAGACAACAGATGCCCACTACCCTTACCTCGAACCAGGAGGGGGTCTGGGGGAGGCCAGAGCTCTTATTTGGGGGCAAAGTGCCCCTGCTCACTAATAGCCTCTGGCCCCAGGTTGGCAAGTTGCTCTTCCAACTCAGCAGTGCAACCTCTGAGGTTTTACCAAATTGTGAAGATGAAGTTTCACAGGAGGAGTATCAATTTGGCCATTTCCAGCAGCCCTGCCTCTGATAAATATCCCCATCTTGGCTGCGCGCCTCCATTTTCTGGCCACGATAGGGCACCCCGCCAAGTATCTCAGACGAATATCTGTATTGTTTGTGGCGTGATTGTGACTTCCTGTCTTCCAATTTAGTTTTCTGCCTTGCTTTTCACTGTCTGGGTCATTTGATATTACATCTGGCGCTTCCTGTTTTTTAAGTCTCCGACTCTAGTCATCCAACTGAAGAAACCAGGGGTCAACTTCTTCATAAGTGATGCCTGCTTTAGTCACTTGTTTTGGTATACCAATTGACATTTGCGTAAGGAAAGCTGTCAGGTGTCTGCTGGTTTTCTCAGCCTCACATACTTCCCTATTTACAAGTTTTTGTTTTTCAGACACTGGGACTTTCTCTCCCTTGCGTGGACGTGGTGGTGGGGGGAGGGGCGACCATTCAGTGGTGCCTTTCTCTCTCTGAAAGAGCTTCCTGCCCCATTAGGGTCCCGGGTCCCATGGGTCCACCTCTCAGAACAAGGTTGCTTCAGGCGTGACAGGCTGAGCCACAGTCCTGGTGCTTCCCCTCTCTCCTTTCCCAGTCCTGGGTCTCACTGGTCTCCCTTTTCCTCTCAGCCTCAGAGGGATCAGCTCTGATGAAAAGCCTTTAGGCAGGCCAGCAAAAAGTCTACTAAGTGCAGATTTGCTTATTCTTGCCCAACAGAGAAAAAAGTTTAAGTCACTAAAATTTGCACTTCATTTAACTTTTGTTTCCCCAGACTGGCCTGACTTAGGAGGAAGGGGATAAAGCCCCAAGAATTTATATCAAGGGATAGACTATTTATGCTATCACTTGCACAGCTTCCTGGCTATCTGGGGAGAGGAGGTTTGCTGGCCTGAGCTGTTCCAGACTTACATTATTTCTTTTTTTGTCAAGGTAGGGGGATACACTCAGGGAATTATCCAAAATAACAGGGAAAGCATAGATTTATTCCATCTTAAGGGTAATGACAGCTCTTGCAGGGGGCTTGACAAATCTATAAAAACATGGAAACCTGCACTTGAAACTTGACATTCTGCTCCGTCTCCTTAGGAAGCCTTCGCCGAACAAGGGAATGGGTGGACACGGCCCGCTGTGAAGAATTAGGGCATCAATGTGAGCAGTTCTGCTCATGTCTCCTGAGGCTATAGTTGAACTCACAAAGGCTTAACACCCTGAGGAAAGACTCTGACCCCTCTGCTTCTTAGAGACATGAGGGGGCAGAGGCCAAATGTTCCCTCATCCTACCTTACTTTAGTCCTAGGGACAACTGGGGCTTGGAAAATGGAGGGGTCTTTCGTGTTTCTGGAAAGCTTGGCACAAGAGTGAGGAAAATCCTTTCTTGTCTCTGAATCCTCCCATCACTGTCTTTTCTCTGAGTGACCACAGAGGGGTATGTGACTCTCTGGGCGATTCTGTACCTCTGCATGGGTGAGATGTGCATCGTCCACCATGCAATGAACTCAGACCTTTATATTCCTCAGTCAAAACCGACTGCTTCTTGAGCTCACTGAAGAAGGTAGGACTGCTAAGTGTTATGACTTAAAACAGGAAAAAAAAAAAAAAAAAACCCAGTAAAATCCCAAACCAAAAAAACCCCTGTTTCTGTGTAATGCTTTAAATGACCTTATTTCTCCTCTGAAGCTACTTCATAAGGTCAGGAGGACAGGCATCATTGGTGGCTGGGAGAATTCAGCTGGAGAGCTGTCCCTACGTCAGTGGACTTCCAAGGCCAGGTCCAAGAATGGTTGCGTTTCAGTTTTGGTCACAAGTGAAACAAAGCCAAACAAGAAAAACAGGCTTTTACCCAGGCAGTTGCTGGAGAAGCCATCCAAAGCAGATGGGACCATCCGAGGAAGTGGTAGAAATAGACTCCTTCCATACTGGTCTTCCCCTAAGCCCTGCACATATTTTACCCCAATCCTGGGGGCTCTACTTTCTCTTTAGCTTTTAGTATTTCCAGGCTTCATTCATCTTGGAGTGTGTGGATCTCTCCTCAGCCAGGATGTCCAGAGGCTTCCCGTCCTCACCTCCGTCACCTCTCTCTTTCCGTGCTCATCTTCCCCACTGGCCACAGGCATCCTTGAGTCCAGGGGTTGGACCAGTTCCTGCTTTATCCGTGCTGGTGGCTTACCTGGCCCACATGGGTCAGCTCACCCAGTATGGGTCAAATTAGTAAGTGGCAAATGTAGGGCAGTGACAAGGGGTTTCAGGGTACAGGTTACCCGCCCACCTTCTGCCTGTCTCCATCCCCATGTTACCTAGTGTAGACGGACTGCCTGAGATGTCCTGACCATATCTGTGGCCTGTGGACTCCACATCCCCCTGAGTCATCAGTGCTCTGCGCAGGCTGAGCGCGTCTGTCTCTCTCTGGCAGGAAGGTCCAGGCCCAGTGACTGGCATGGGGTCCCACATCCTGCCCCAGCCTGTACCACCCACCCTTTTCACGCTACTAATTCACCCAGAGATTCCAGGCCAAACAAGTTCCCTAGACCTCCGGGCCTGGGCCCCTACTGCTGACCACAGCCTCATGGAAGCTTCTAGACATGCAGGTTTTCATTCATTCATTCATTCTCCCACTGATTTAGGTCCTACAGATACCTGGGTAATAAAGAACTCACAATGAAGTTGGGGTCTGTCAAACCTGGATTTGCCTAAGCACCCCCAGATCAGTTTTTACAAATACAGAGTGCTAGACCCCACCTGAGACCTACAGAAGCCGAATTATTGGGAGCAGGACTCTGGGAACATCTAAGATGCTCTCGGTGTGACTCTGAGGCAAGTGATCTGGAGAACCTCCAGTGTGGGAAATCACTCTGCAGCAAATGCCCTAAAGAGGCACAGAAACCAAGACCGACGGCTGTAGAGGCTGTTATTGCCCTTCTCACCATGAATTCTTCGTATTTGGGCTTGATGGCCTCCAACAGTCCTTTGGTGCTTATTTCTTCCTGAGGGGCCCTGAGTACAAACCTGCTACCTAACAGCCTACCCCTGGGGACGGGAACCATACCTGTTTTCCTTGCTGTTGTGTCCCAGGGCTGACAGCAGGGCCTGGTATCTAGTAAGGACCAAGGAAATAGCTATAAATGAATGAATGAATGAATGAATGAACTCCCAATTGCCTTAAGGTGCAGGATGGGCTCCTCTGCTTGTCCGCCCCCTGATACTGTGTTTGTATGTGCGTCTAGGAGGGGGGTGGGAGAGCCCAGGCTACGATAAGAGATCCTCCCAGCCCTGCCATCTGAGGGCCTGCAGAGCGGCCTGAAGAGAATGGGGGCTCCAGCTGAGTCTGTGATCCTACCAGGACAAAGGGGACTGTGGAGTGGGTCTCGCCCTCTCTGAGTATGGAGTTTGCCAAAGACAAAGATGGGCCTGGGCTGTGCTTTTGAGCAAGGGAGAGGTGGCTGGAATGAGGTAGTCATTAAAATGGCATTTGACCTCCTGGCAGCTCGAGCGAGGCCCCGTAGACCTCGGCCCTCCCCAGACGTCCCGCTGGGACCGTCAGAGAGAGGCCCATCCATCACGGGGTTCCTCTGGGAGGGCCACTGGCGTTTCTCCGTGAGTCAGTTATGGGGCTCTGTTTTCAACACAGATCTTGTCAAATTCAAGCTGTCAACTACACAGACCCTGAAAGCCTGTCACAGCCCCCTGGGGACACTCGTGTGGCGGGCAACCTTGAGGGGGCTCTGCTGAGTGTGGGACTGTGGTGATAAGAGGGACAAATGAGAAGAAGCCACCTGGGCTGATAGCCCATTGTGCTAGTCCACACCCCCTCTGTGTTTGTCCTTGAGGGACATCCCAGCAGCTGCACGGAGTATGTCTCCCCCCCTTCCCCCGCTCAGTTGCCTCTCTCCCCCTGCGCCAGCTCTTACAGGGAACAGGGAAGGAGCTAGTGCACAGAGTAGGTTGAGGATACCGCTGGCTCTGTCACCTAGAAGCTGTGTGACCTTGGGCAAGTTCCTCAATCTCTCTGAATCTGTTTCCTTAGGTCGTGGTGCAGATGACATGAGATGATACACAGCCAAGCATAGGGCCTGGCATGTTGTAATTGCTCAGTGATTACTAGCTATTATGAGCATGTTTATAGCAGTGAAGCACAAAGCAGCTTGGATTTCTTGCTGGTTTTTCTCTCAATTAAACTCCTCTTGGCCACATAATATCCTAGTACCCACTGAAAGATGAGTGAGTGGAGGCCAAGCCGGGATTGGAGTTCAGGTCTCCTACCTGTGCTGATTCCCATCCTGGCCTTCCAGCTGTCTGATGAGGGACTGGACAGGCCCACCAGTCCCGAGTGTGGGCACAGCCATCCAGGTGTTCTTCAGAGGGGCACCTGCTGGGCTCTGGGCTTTCTCCGGTCCTGTGGTGGAGGGCAGGAGCTGCTCCGATCGGTGGGGTCAGGGGGAGCTCTAAATTGGGGCCAATGAGTTGAAGGTCAAAATCACTTTAGCTGGAAAGAGGCATCTGAACGAGTTGGGAATAGGAAGAAGGCCAAGAGCAGATAAGGACTTTGAGGAATCTGGATGTTCTGAAGGTGAGAGGAGAGGCAGCAAGACTGAGGAAAAGGAAAGTTGCCCAAGACAATGGCTGCAATGGCTGGTGCACACATCACTGTCCGGGTTGTTTTGGACCCCCTGCAGTGGCCTATTTAAAGGGCCCAGAATGTGCTAGAAGGCTCCTCTGAGGGGGAAGCCAGAGAGTCCCCTTACCTTGCATCTGTGGTGAGTATTGGCTGCTGGGCATGACCCCAAACCTTCTCCTCCTCAGGAGGAAACATTCGTAATTGGAGATCCTAGATAGAAAGGCAAGACCAAGCACCCTCAGGCTGGCTCTTTACCAGCACTTGTTGAGTACTGCTGGGTTAGGGTGAGATATAGGACATATTATATATATTATAGGATATATTATAGGACAAGGTCTGTTAGCCAGCCTCTCCACTTCACTGGAGGTCCCTACCTCTTGCCATTCTAATGCTTGCAAATGCTCCTCTGGAGGGGCTTTTCCCTTGATCCTCCCCTGCAGTCAGACAGGGTAGTGGGAGGAGGGCAATCGGGACCAGGCTGTGATCCAGAAGGACCTTGAATTGTGGGTGACGGCAACTTCCATGTGGAAGCAGGGTGGGTGGAGGGATGACTGGAGAGGCTAGCAGTGGCCAGGGGTGAGTGCAGATGGCATGGGTTATTGAAGGGCACCGCCTGCTTCCACAATTACTCAGAGGCACAAGCTGTACTTCCTACTGGCCCTTTAAGAAAGGCACCTGCCTTGTGAAATGCCAAGGGAGAGTGGAAACCCAGAGTGTGTGACCAGACAGACACTACTCCCTCTTTGCTGACAGTCATGGTTACAGTCACGCAATCACTGGTCCTGGCCTGTGAAGGATGTGGGAACTTGCTTGTGTGGGTGTCCCAGGTTACCCACCTGCCCCGCCCCCAGCACATATACAGCTTAGTAAACAGCACTGGGTTGCCTTGGTCTCTGGTCACATTAGGGATTGTGGACCCGTCGTCATATTTACTCTCTCTAGGTATCAAAGAGTTTGGACTAGATTTGTATTTCCTAAAGTGTGGTTTTGGTGTACCCCTGGCAAAATACAAGCTGAATCTTAGGGAGTGTGTGAATGAGCTATTTTTTATATATTTATTTTAATGGTTATGAGAAAAAATTTAACTAGCATATCAAGCATGTGATTTCATGGTCATTATTGCCTGGAATAAAATTAAGTGCATTTAAGTAAAAAGGGTGAATCAAATGCAAAGAAAAAAATCACGTAAATAATAGTATAGGCTAGAACTGTCTGCTAGAACTACAATGGGAGCCAAAAATGCAAACACTATAGGTACTTAAAAATTTTGTATTAGTCACATTTCTTGAAAAGGGACAGGTGAGGGACACCTGGGTGGCTCAGTCCATTGAGCAGCTGCCTTTGGCTCAGGTCATGATCCCAGTATCCTGGGATCAAGTCTCGCATGAGGCTCCTTGCTCCACAGGGAGCTTGCTTTTCCCTCTGCCTCTGCCTGCCACTCTGCCTGACTGTGCACTCTCTCTCTCTCTCTCTAACAAATAAATAAATAAAATTTTAAAAGGGACAGGTGAAAGCAATTTTAATAATAGATATTTTCATTAGATAGACCTAAAATAAAATTTTAACATATAATCAGAAAAATTATTGGGAGATATTTTGTATATTTTTTGGTAATGTTTCTTCAGATCTGCTGTGTGTTTTATACTTACGTCACATCTCAGTCAGGCCTACCCACATTTCAAGGACTCAAGGCCACATGAGGCTTGGGGCTACTATGCTGGAAAGCGAAGGTGTAGGCGATAGGCAGGCACGGCAACATTTTGAAGGTGGAATGCATGCTGGAGACTTCCAGCTCAGCTCTAACATCTGTGTTTTTCTCATATGCTCATTGTCTGCCCTGCCTCACATCGCTCTCCCTCACTCTCCAAAGTGAAGCCCCTTTCCTGCCTCTACTCTCCTCTCCTTCCCTCTCCGAGGAAAGCAGTAAACTTCATCAGTTGCCCACCGGAAATTTGATGAAATTTTCCATCGGGCAGTTTGTGTGGCATGTATCTCGTGACTCTTTTACAAGAAGTGAACCAGAAAGAAGCCCCTTCTGACAGGCAGATAGGAACGCCTTTCGGGTCCTCCCTGCTGCTGTCTCTTAATCACCGGCCAGTGGCAACTTGCATGCATGTACTCACCAGTGATGGATCTCCCTTCTCCAATTCACTTGGCAGGTGGCCTGAGGGGATGTGACAAGCTCTTCTGCAAGTCCCTTAACATCATTTGTTATCAATGTTTTATATTCATCAGAATCATCTGGGGAACTTCTTAAGTATGCAAGGGTGATTTTGACACCATTGGATGGGGCATATGATTATGATTCTGGGCATTGATTTTGATACACATGGAAGTTTCAGAACCAGGGCCTAAAATCTTTTCCTACAGTATATAGGCCGGTAATGGCTTGTTGGAAAATTCTAAACTGGAATTTTGTAGGGCTTGCTGTTCCAGATGTAAGCTCTGGAAGAGGAAGCATGGACTCTTTCCTCCCCGGTTGTGACTAAACTGATCGGAAATGCTCCTGAATTTTCCAAAAGGCCTGACCATCACCCAAAATTGCCTTGGAAGAATTACCTACTAAACTCTAACCCGGCCAGGCTTTAGGTCCCTGGGTCCTTAATGACAATTATTTTCAAAAGGGGTGCTCACTCTCGTCCCACATTTGTTATCCCTGCCATTTTATACCCTGTAATGCTCTCTAGGGACCAATTAATATTATCTGAATGGAAGCATGAGTCAGAAGTGGAAATGAGCTTGTCCTGGATCAGATTTCCGTGTGCGTGTGGGCACACACACACGCACATGCACACGCACACACACACACAGCATTACATCAGAGGGAAAACTGCCTGTGCCCAGAATCTCAGGTCTTATCAAGAAAGCCATCCTCCCGTCCAACTCCAGAAATAAAGCCCGAGTGACTCACAGATTCAGCTGCAGAGGTAAAGTGAACTCAGCCAGGGGAAGGTGGCAAACAAGAGAAGGATTCTCAAGCCTAAATGAGATGGAGTTAAGACAAGGATCCAGGAGAGAAGAATAGGGTCCTTAACGTCATGTGGAGGGGGTGGATTTAGATTCATTAAAGGTATACAAGGTACACTCCGTACCAGGTATTTAACATTCGTTACTTTTCAACGACCTTGTAGAGGAGATAGTGTAAGACCCTTGTGACAGACTCAGCTGTTGAAGGCCAGAGAGGTGACTTGCCCAGTGTCACGTGGCGGGTAGGTGTTGGAGCTGGACCTGAGCGATTGGAAGGCTGGCTCCAAAGCTGCGTTTTCCTCCAAATAGCAAGTGCTTTCTCGGGATAGCAGTTGCTCAGCCTATGTCTGGCTTTCCTGTAAACTTCCTGATCTACTTCTTGTGAAGAAAAAGAAAGCAAGAAGATGAAGTTAAACTGTATCTTTGTTGAAGAGAGATTCCTTTGTCCCCAGAGAACTGGGCCTCGCCCTGCCAGCACCCGTTCCCACAGTGCACGTGTGAAGGGGACCCTCTCCGTCGGGGAGCGAATCACTGACCGAGTCCATGTGCATCGTATCAGCCAGGGACCCACTGGGGTTCAGATGAAACCCTCAAATGGGTAATGGAGGAGAGTTTAAGGAAAAAACAACTGGGGGGGGGGGCTTGGGAAGGGCGAGGGAACCTAGGAGGGAGGAGGAAAGGGTTAGGGAACCAAGGAGGGAAGCCCTGGGCCTAGAGGGGCAAGCGGAGGCAGAGTCTTCTCAAACCTGGGGCTGGGAGAGGGACCCCTAGACAGGAGCTGTGGCAGAGGTAGAGGCATCAGCTCCTGCCAAAACAGAGGGGAGTCAGCCCCCCAACCTCTCTCCTCTCACTCTCTGTTCCTGTGCCTTGGTTAAACAGGACTAACCAGCACACACCCAAAGCCGGCGGCGTGGCACCTGGCTCTAGTTAGTGCGGGCCGTTATTTCCGTCATGGGTAACTGGGTCCTCTAGCGGGGGCCTGACTGGGGCTGTTTCTCCAGAGAACGAACAGGGAGCTACTGTCTCTCTGCTGAAAACCAGTAGCTAGTCAGTTGCTTGACGAAGTGGACTTGGCTTCTTGAGGCTCTTAGGGCCCTCTGTCGCGTAATTGGCTGCGACCGCATTCACGTTATGGGGGAAGCTCCTGTTTGGTTAACTCTAGAGTTAAATGATGAATTAGACTATCTCTCCGCGGAGAAATGCAGAGACTGACCCCGGATCAGGAGGATTTATGAGTTGTTTGCTCACGAAATCAAGAAAGGATTTGTGCTGAGTTTCCACGTGTGCCCTCTGACAGAGCCGCGTAACTGATTCAAACAGGAAGCACCGTGGGATGGAAGGAGAACCACGGTGCAGATTATTTCCTTGGGCACCCTCCTTCCCTCCAGCCCCTAAGCCCATCTCCTCTCTACTGCACCCCGCTCTGAGCTCAGTGGAGGCCCACTCCTGAGGACACCGTCACCCAGGCACCCTCACCAGCTGGCTGCTCATTGGGTTTACCAGAGAGGGGAGCACAAGGAGCAGGAGACCCGAGGATGGGAGGACAGAGAGGTGGGTTATTTCTCTGTCCTGGGTCTCTGGCAGCCGCCCCCTCCTTCCTTTATACAACTCCCACTGGGCAGTCATCCTTCAAATCTCCAGCTGTCACTGGGCTCTAGTAACACTGTTTCCTCCTGAAGTCCCTTCAGCCCTAGGTGTGGTTATGGCTTCCCACGAGGGGCTCATCCCTGGGCCCGTTGCCATCGCCGGTCTGTTCCCTCCCCCTGGCCCACACTTCTTTCAGGAATGCTTCCATTTGAACTCCTGTGACAGTTTGGGAGCCGTGTGTCTGCTGACCCAGACTGACTTAGCCTCTTCTAATCAACTCCCACCTTGCAAGGGCTCAACGAAGAGTCTCAAATGGAACGGCTCCGTGGAAGAGCGTGTGTCTAATATTCTCACGCAAATACATTGCTAGTGTGTATGTGCGTGACAAATGTGTGCGTGAATGGACTCTAAAACTTCCTTCAAAGATGAAGGTGTTCTATGATAGATTTCAAAGCCAAGAGATATTAGGAACAACTGACGGTATCATGCCTGGCCCTTGTCCTTCACAAGTCATCAGAAACATGGTATATCTTGGTCGTATTTAATCTTAAAAAGGTCAGAAGAGTCAGGATTGACAGAATTACAGAATCATTCCAGACACTTGCTAATGTTTCTTGGGTTTTATTAAATCCTGGACTGAGGACTTCATCCCATTTGATACCCCTTTGGTGCAAACCAGTGAAAGGAGATAATATGGTTCTGTTTCCCTAGACCCTCCAGATGCCATTGTGGGGCCGTGACACACTATCCCATGCCTGTCTCTCTGGAGGCTTCCTTGGCTGTTGTCCTTAGCATTTGGCCATACTTGAAGCAAAGTGAGCCGAAGGGAAAGCTGGCTTTGAAACTGTGGAGCCGATGAGGTTAGAGTGGCTTCCTGTCCCCATTAAGAAGAGCTGTATCTGTCATACACATTGATAGACGACTCTGCTTCTCAGAGTTTTGCCTGGTAGAAGGACATGGAGATAGATGGGATTCCCACACCCTCCAGTGCTCCCCCCCCCCAAGGAAATGAGTTGTTCCCAGAAAGTTCCAGCATCTTTAATATGGGAGACATACTTTGGCGCACATGCCTTGAAGTCAGTCCATCAATCTGGCTTTGTTTAACTTCCCTGAGAAGCAGTGCTATGGGAAGGACTGTTAAATGTTTCCAAAACATGTTTTGAAAAGAAGCCACCAGAAGGAGAAACAATTGGCCAAAAAGAAGTCCCTCACCACTGCGGCACTTTTGTTATTCATGCTAATGAAATGAAAACCCCAAACCCGCAAACTGAAGTGTGGCCCACATTTTTTGGCCTGAGCTGAGGAGTGTCATTTAGAAGGACGTACACAGTATTACTTAGGGCTCTCAGGGGTCGCAGTGGAGACCAAGATGGCCACAGGTATGACAGTGGCCCACGGAGTTGCCCGAGCCTCGGTGCTCATTCCTCTCCGTTTCTGCTCAACTGTCCCAATCCCACTCTTGCTCTCTCTTCACTGCCAGCTGCAGACAAATGCCCCTTTTCGCAGGAAATAGCCTGGACCCTTTCCCATGGATTTCTATGTGTTTTGCTATGGCTCACCTCTCTGATTTCAGAGTTCTGAATCTATCCCTTCTCTGGTCCCTTCTCTTTGGCAACTTCTTGGTCTATCTTTTTGGAATTCACCTTCTGTTCTAATGCTCATTTGTGCTTGACCCATAGGTGCAAAATCCCAGCTCCAGCCCTGGGTCTCTGGAAGCTCCTCACCACCTGGCCTCATCCCAGGCCCAGGCTTCCTCTTGCCTCCACAGAGTGTGTGTGTAGAGTGGGGAGGGGTTAGCTTCTATTCTTGGCTTCAAAAACTATAACTGGTTCTCCATGATAAGGGAAATGCAAATTGAAACAATGAAATACCATTCACATTTACCAGATTAGCAAAAATTAATTAAGTCTGGTAACAACAGGGATGGTGAGATGTGGGCACAAAGGAACTCTGGTGGGAGTGTTAATTGGTATAGTTGCTTTGGAGAACAAATTGGCTAGTCTGTTGAGGTCAAAGGTGTGTTCCTGCTATGAAATATCAATTCTGCTCCTGGGTATATAGCCTGGAGAAATTATATACGCACCCAGATTTGTGTTTGTGGGTATACATGTCCATATGCATTATAGACACACAGCCATATATGTATGTATATATATGCGTCTGCACCAAAGAATTCTGATTACATAGGCCACAAGCTGTGTTTTATGGAATGTGTTAATGGAATTGACATGAAGCAGTTAATATAAATGTACCGAACCAATCTTTTATCTGCATGTATAAATTCTAAAACAACGAGTGAAAACAAATTGTAAAAGGATATATGTTTGTGTTACGTACACATACATAATATATAGAAACAATTTATATTAAAATGTAAACAATATGATTTCTATTAAGATATTCATATTCATTAAAAGGCAAAAACAGGGGCGGCTGGGGGGCCTAGTTGGATAAATGTCCAACTCTTGATTTCAGCTTAGGTCATGATCTCAGGGTTGTGAGATTGAGTTCTGCGTCGGGCTTAGCACTGAGTGTGCCGTGTGCTTACAGATTCTCTCTCCTTCTCCCTTTGTTGCTCCCTGCTTGTGTACATGCAGGCATGTGCTGTGCTCTCTCTTTTCCCTCCTTCTCTCCCCGCCCCCATCAAAAAAAGAAGCCAAAACGCACAAGGGAGTGATATAGGCCAAATTCAGGTTAATGATTACCTCTGGGAAGGGTGAGGGAAGGATGAAGAAATGGGAAGAAATAGAACTGTATATGGACATTTTAATTTCTTTGGAAGGAGAGAAAGGGACAGTAAGAGAGGTCTGAAGCAAGTAATATAAATACGTTTCATGCTGGTGATGGGCTTATAAAAACATTGTTCTTTCTTTTTCCTACTCAGTAGGATCAAAATATTCATATTTACAAATATAAAACAGTAAGAAATTTATTTTTCAGACTTAGCTTTTTTCTTGGATAGCTGACTTTAACTGGAGGATTCATGAAACTATATTTTTGGGTGGGGACGGGGCCTTTGAGAACATCTGGCCAGCAGCATCCCTCTGGTTCCAGAACCTCTTCTGTACTTGCATGTGGTCCTGGGTGAACACCTGCTCGACAAGGCTCTCCCCCCAGATGAAACTCTTGGAAAGCCACTGCCTTGCGTGGAAATTGGGCCTCCTGCCGGCTTCAGGCCATTGGCTCCAGTTCTGACTGTCCACGCTCAAGATTCTCACCACAGTGGCCCTTGGAGCTCCTGGGAATCAGGGACTTTGGGGTCCGCCTCGCAGGGGAACGAGGGAAAAAAGAGGAAGCCGAGGGGTTGGAGCCAACCCTCAGGCGTTCCTCTTTGGAAAGGCTGCCTTGTGAAGGGACTTGCCAGGAGCAGACCTCGGAGGAGGAAGCCCAGCTCTCAGGGCATGATTCCGTCGCTGTGCAGCATACCCTGCTCCCGCGCCGCTGCTTCCCAGGCCACTTCCCCAAACGCGGGCACGTGAACAGTGGTAGTGCCTGCTTCTCGCACTCTGGGCTCTTCGGGGCCAGGCCAGCAGAAGGGTGGGATCTGCGCCAGTGACTCATGGGGACCCTCCGTGGGACTGCCCTCGTCCCTGTCTTTTGTGAAGTCAGCTGGAAAAGGAGATCACATGCCTAATTCCCCTTTGCCCTGGTCAGCCTTGGAAAGAAAGTCTGGCACCAAAAAGAACTTCCTCTGATTCTCTTGTATCTTGTTAAAACATAGCTGAAAATGAGGCCTGGTTAACAGGTAGAAAAAAAATATATAGGCCCAGGTGAGAGCCCATTTTCCAGGTAACAAACAAAACAGTGACTACCTTCATTCTTCAGGACTGCCATCTCTGTCCTTTTTATATGTACTTAAAAAAAAATATATATATATATGTATACATATATATTTTTTATTTATATATTTATTTTTATTTATATATATACATATATATGTATATTTAGGTGCTGCTTTTTGCTTTTTAGGAGAATAGAGGAAACAATTTGGTCCAAAAAAAAAAAAAAATCAGCTGCCAGGATAAAGTCTGGAATTTGTTCAAGTTTAGCCTAATTTGCTTTCATTCAGACTATTTTTTTTTCCTTCAAGATTTTATTTATCTATTTGAGAGAGAGCGCAAGCAGAGAGGAGAGGGAGAAGCAGACTCCCTGCCGAGCAGGGAGTGGGATCCTGACCTGAGCTGAAGGCAGATGTTTACCCCACCGAGCCTCCCTGGCTCCCCTCATTCAGACTGTTTTGGGTGAGAAGCTCGAACTCACTAAGGACAGGGGTGGTGCAGCTCTGGCTTCCTTCTCCGCAGTGACCTTCATGAAGCGGGAGATGAGGCGATGTCACAGTGGCTGTGAGCGCCGCTGCTCCATGGTCCTCGCCTTCCCGGTTCTCTAGTTGTGGGCCAGCTCTGCACAGGAGTGCTTGTCCAGCTGTGATGCCTTAGGGAGCCCCCTCCCCCGCTGCAAGGGCCTTAGACAGCAGGAGCCATGCCCCACGTGCACCTTCTACCACTTGAACCAGAATCTTTGGGAAGAGGACCCAGACAAGTGTACTTTTTAAAACTCTCCGGGTGATTCTAAACGAGCCACGTGTACTATGCCTTGAAACAGCAGGGAGGTGTTCTTAGGGACTTGTGGAAAAGAACAGACACCAAAGATTTCATTATGTTCAGAATAACATTAAGAACACTTGAGGGCTTGCCATTGGTGGGGCCCTGTCCCAAATATGTTCTGTAGGTTATCTAATTAAAACTTCAGAACACCCTGCTGAGGTAGGTTATTTATATCACAGAAGAGGAAACTGACCTTCAAAGAGGTTTAGGAACTTGTCCAAGGTGATGCAGCAGAAATGTAATTTCAGGGGCCTGGACTTCAGAGGCTGAGCCTGGCCCTGATGGTATTTACTAAGGTGGAAAATCCCTCTCCATGTTCCAGCCCCTCCTGCCGATATCTCTCTCTCTCTCTCTCTCTCTCACACACACATACACACACACACACACACACACACACACACACACATATACACGATTTAAAAGCATTTTCAATAATATGTGTTTTTTAAAAAAGGTTTTGCCAATCATGTCTTTTCAGTTGCTATCCAGAAACCTGACTTCTCAGGGCACCACAGTTCTCGAGGACTCTTATTACTAGTGTTTCACTGAGTATTACATTCAGGCAAGCGAGGCATCACGTCTGCTATCTGGGTACAAAGGGTCAGGAGTTACATACATGATTTCTCTTAACTGAGAGGCACAAAAGGCAGTGTTTGCTTCTAGAAGACCTGGAAAATTGATGAAATTTCTCATTTTTCAAAACAGTGTGATGATGTAACAAAAAGGGCCATGAGGTCAGAGTTTGTCTTAGTTTTTCCATCCAGGCGCTGGGTAGCGCTGACCAAAGCACTTCCCCTCCCCTGACTTCCTCATCTGAAAAAGAAGGAATTGAACCCAATGTTTGTTGAAAGGCCTTCCATGCTGCATGATCCAGAGGAGAGCTACCATCCCAGCAGCCTTCCCGATGCTAGGGCGACAGCAGGCTCTCTGCTGCCATAGGTCCGTTTACCTGCCCGAGCATCGTATCTGCACGACCCATTTCCCTAGCTTAAGGTCAGTGATGTAATGAGGAGCAATCACCTTCAGACAATGGACCAGCCACGCTGGGAACAACATGTGATATAGAAAGGAATGGAAAAGATCCGCTTTATGATGTCTTAAAGAATTTGTTTACCGATTTTAACTGCACCTGGATGAAAGTAGAACAGAAAAAATATGCACAAAGAAAGACAGCCTCATGCTGGATTTCTTGGATCCAAACCCAGTGTGTGGGACTGGACTGTGCCTCAGCTTGGAAGGGTGTGCTGCTGGGCAAGGCTCAAGGGCTAGGCTAGCTGTCTGTCCCAACTTGGCACTCAATCTCGTATCTCCCAGGGCCCAGCTCAGGAGACCTACGTTGAGATAAACACAATCATAAGCTGCTAACAATCTTGTTCACTTACAGTGAAGGATCTTTCTTCCCTTGGAAAGAAATTTGCATCTGCCATCAGGGAAGTACCCCTTGCTCCAGCCCAGGGAAAGAGGTTTGGAATTGGAAAGGTGTCTAGGTGAGCTTGGGGTCAGGTCAAAGGCAGAGAGACAACCATAAAGGACATTTCCTCAGATGTGTTGTGGATATTAACTGCTTAGTGATCATTCCCACTTCCCAACAGCACCCCAGTTCCCTTCTTGGGATTTTTCTCTCCTCCATTGTGTTTAGACCTTGGAACTGGTAAGCCCAATAGATACTCCCCAATGTTAAAAGTGAACACCTCCTCCTAATGGAAAGTTCTGCCCAGAAGCAGGCAAGTGACCTCAGCTTGCTCCATTGTACTCTCTCTCCCAGGACTTTGCTTCTTGAATGGGAATAATGGTTGGAGTTTATTTTTACTGGGGGTACCATCCAGGTGAGGCTATCCAGTAGCTTCTGTGACCAAGACCTTCAAGAGACCTGGGTCTCATCTGTTCTAAGCCTGGTTTGCCAGCCCCTGTGTTGGTGTGTGCTTTTCTAGATATTCTTCCTTTCAGTAATGTGTACCCTACTCCTGTTCCCCTTTTGTTTGGAAATAGTCCAGCATCAGTTGCTATATTTGTAGTCAAAAACCTTCGCTGACGCAAGTCTTGGTTGGACCCTCCTTGCCTGACACAGGATGCACCCCTCTTAAGATGAAGCTTAGCCCAGCTAGCTTCTCTCTCTCTCCTGGAAGTCATGTGTAAACACTGCCAACCTCTGACCCTGCGGTTTTCCTTTCTCCGTGAACTCACCCTCTTTATGTTTATATAGAACTTCTCCAGGCAGCATACAAAACAGCTGATCATTTCTCCATTTGCAGAATCCACTTGTATTTGAATCCTGTCACCTTGAAGGGAGTCTTGGGTGTTCCCAAAATCTTTTGGCACACACTTACAGAAACTCTTGTTTCCCCTTTTATTTTTCGTTTTTAAATTTTTTTAAAAGACTTTATTTTTAAAAAGACTTTAAAAGACTAAATTTTTTTAAAAGACTTTAAAAGACTTGACAAAGAGAGAGAGAAAGAGTATAAGTAGGCAGAGTGGCAGGCAGAGGGAAAGGGAGAAGCAGGCTCTCTGCTGAGCAGGGAGCCTGATGCGGGGCTCGAAGGCAGCCGCTTAACCGACTGAGCCACCCAGGTGCCTCTCCTCCCATTTCTTTTAGTATAACAGCTAACCTCATCCACTGTGTATGGATTTCTCCAAGCTAACTTTCTAAGAGCAACGGCATTTCGAAGGCACTCGGAAGTCACTTCACTTCTGTTCTTTACGTACCATCTAGACGCTTAAATTCATCTTGAAATGATTAATAGCCCTTGGAAAATCCTGTCTTTCTTTCCTCTTGACTGTGGATGTCCTCTTTTGTTCAAGCTCATACATTAACTTAATCATACTCTATGTCCTGGATGATAAGCTGTAGGATACAAAGAAGTAGGATCTTGGTTTTTTGCCTATGAGAGTTTATAAACCTATTGGAGGTGAGATTTGTATACATGAAATAATTACAGAACAACGTATAACTTCGAGAAACCAATGACCTGTGAGAATGGGTTTCAAACTGTGTTTCTGAAGTCTTAGTTGGGTGGTGCCTTCTGGGGGTGCCTGGGAGTGAGGAGCAGCCTATGTTGTGCTGTTGGATGCCATTGGAAGACAGGTATGTCTTCAGATCAACACAAGCCACAGACAGACAACTTTGCTAACTATGGTGAGGGATCTTTCTTCCCTTGGAAAGTAAAGACTTTGTCTGCTGTAGGGGAAGAATTGTCTTCCCAGCCCAAGGAGGATGGATGCGGCCACCTGAGCATGGAGTTGGGTTAAAGGCAGCAGGATGGCCTCTGAGGCTATTTCCTCAGATGAGGCTTGAGGACTGCTGGAGCCAATCTTCTGCTGATGCACAAGGTGCTTCTCAATCTTCCTGTGGGCATTGGACCCAGAACCAGTTCCTACTTCCAGAACCTCTGGAGTTCTTCCATGACCGGGCCTCCATATGGCCCTGCCCTTCCATGCATAGGTCTCTCTGCTTTGCGTGCTTCACTGACACCCAAAAAAACCATAGCACGCCTTGATGACAAATTCATGGAAGGCAGAGACCACATCTCATCTGTATGGATCCCTGGTAACTAAGCAAGGGCCTGGCATGGTTGTTCCATTAAAGACTAGGTTTCTCAGTGTGTCTGTAAGAATTACAGAAGCCAGAGGTGAGGAAACAATTTCTGACTGGGGTGGTCTGAGAAGACTTACGCTCGCAAAGTTAGGCTTGTATTAAGCTTTTGAAAACTATAACATATTTAGTTCATGGGAAAGCAGAGGGCATTTTAGGCATGGAAACATTGTTGAGCCAAGGTTCTGAACGCGGTTTATTCCATAGAATAATCGCCCATAGAACCGTCAAGTGCCACAGGAAAGAATCGACATGGGGGGTGTTTAAAATATACCCAATGCCTGGATCCTACTGTGGACCAAATGAATCAGCCTTTGGAATGGGCCCAGCCTCTGATGCCATACAGCTTCCTCAGTGAGTCTAATGTACAACAGGGTCCAAGGTGGTCCTGTGACTGTCAGGTCACAGAGGAGGGGTGTAAAGAAGGCCTGGGTTTGAAGAATGAAGACTCCTGATGGAATCTCTTCTATTTGGGCCAGGAGTCTGGGCCTGGAGCCAGTAAATATTAGAGTGCTTTTCATGTTTTGCAAGCTAGGTTTTATGGTAGGTTAATCTGGTTCAGATTCGTATTGAGGGAAGGGGATGAGAGGCTTGGGACACTGGAGAGCAGGATGGCACAAAGTTCCAGGAGAGGGCTGTTCTCAGGTGGAGGAGCTGAAAAGGAAAGATGAATCCAAGAGACACTGAACAGGAAAAATTACTAGAATGGGGTGGGATGAAGATGTAAGAACATTTTTTTCCTCATCAGATGTGGTAGCAGTGGTAGAAATCTCTATTTTATTTCCTTATTTATTTATTTGAGAGAGAGAGAATGAGCCAAGGGGGAAGGGTAGAGGCAGAGGGAGAAGCAAACTACTCGCAGAGCAGAGAGCCTGATGTGGGGCTCGATCCCAGGACCCTGGGATCATGACAGGAGTCGAAGGCAGATGCTTAACTGATTGAGCCACCCAGGTGCCCTGAAATCTCTCTTTATATAAACAGTCCCAAAGTTATGTAGGCGAGGAAATAGGGAATGATATTCAATCTCTACACCTACCCCAGCCCACCCCCCCACCACCCGCATTTGGTATTAGGGAGCTCATTCCTTCTTTTGAGTTACCCTCTCCTAAACTATCAGTGCATTCTATTTCCCCTTTTCTTTCTTGAGAAACTTTCTGAAAGGAGAATCTGCATGATGTCCTCACTTCCCCATCACCCATGCTCTCGCTAACCCCCTGCAATCTGTCATCCACCCTCAGTCCCTCTTGATGGCCTCCAGTGGCCTCCCACTCTTTAAAATCCAGACTTATGGGACACCTGGGTGGCACAGTCATTAAGCATCTGCCTTTGGCTCAGGTCATGATCCCAGGGTCCTGGGATCAAGCCCTGCATTGGACTCCCTGCTCAGAGGGAAGCCTGCTTCTCCCTCTCCCACTCCCCCAAGCTTGTGTTTCCTCTCTCACTGTCTGCCCCATCAAATAAATAAATAAAATCTTTTAAAAAATAAATAAAATAAAATCCAGATTTCTGTCTGAGCCTCATTCCCCTCCACCCCTTGGTTGCACTTAACTCTCTCTCTCTCTCTCTTTTTTTAAGATTTTATTTATTTATTTGGCAGACAGAGATCACAAGTAGGCAGAGAGGCAGGCAGAGAGAAAGGAAGAAGCAGGCTCCCTGCTGAGCAAAGAGCCTGATGTGGGGCTCAGTCCCAGGACCCTGAGATCATGACCTGAACCGAAGGCAGAGGCTTTAAGCCACTGAGGCACCAGGTGCCTCTTAACTCTCTTTCTTAAAGTATGGCATTCTTGGCTTCTGGGCTGGTGGATGCTCTGGGGTGTCCTTCCACTGCTCAGCTACTTTTTCTGTAACTTGCATTTTTCCTTCCACCCAGGCCACATTCACCCAGGATCCATGCCCGGGCTCTTTCTTCATTTTCATTTCCAACTGTCAGGAGGACATTGTCCACCTCGTTGTCCCATCTGTGCCTGTACTCGCTATCATTACGGTCACCAGTATTTGCAAAGCCCTTTATTATGTCAAAAGGGCTTTACCCACAGTGTTTCACTTGAGTTTCGTTGCCCTCCAACCCTGCTTCTTTCGTTCTGCTCTTCCCTCAGTCTGAATCCTGGCTCTGTTGTGGGCTGGCCGAAGTCCCATTTTCTCAGTCTAAAATGGGGATAATTATACTTACTTGCATCACAGGGGCCTTGTGAGCTTTAAGCAGGAAAATGTGTACAACAGGGCAAGCTCACTGTCTGTCACAGTGACTTCTTCTTCCTTGAAGGCAGGATCTAAGTTTGGTTTGGTTTGGTTTGGTTTCTCACTAACCCCCAAAGGAAATGTTCCTAATATACCGGAGGGAACGAATTCCAAACACTAGAAAGAGAAGTTGTCCAAGTTGACGATTTTGAGTAAATGTTGAGGCAGTGGCAAATTTCAACCAAACTAGGTCTGAGCTAATTTTTGCTTCTGAATACCTTCTCAAGGGCTGGGGCGGGGGGGGGGGGCAGTTGCAGGTATGTGGGGTGAGATGTCATTGGAAGGGTCTGAGTTTGGACGGGGTTGTCTCCGTGTGAGGTACAAAGACGGCAAAAGTGCCTTTGCTACTTGTGGCCTTGCGTGTCAAGGCAAGATTCTGTCTTATCAAGGGGTATCAAGTGTGTGTCAGTTGTCTATGCTGGAAGATTTGATGGCAAGATTTTTACTGTCTGAGCTTGTCTGCTAATTTCTTGTCAATTTTGATTAATGAGTTGTTTCAAATCTATGAACTGCTGAGTAACCCAATCTGTGACTTACCACTTGGATTATTGCCTGCAAGTGTTTGGGAGGCTGTACAGTGATAACGTCCTAAAAAATATGGTCGATAATCAGACAGTCCCCATGTCAGGGCTGCAGGTGACCTAGTTGTTATAAGGTGTTCTGGCGTAACCGTGAAAAATTACTTGGCCTTGGGGCCTGAAATGCATCTAGGGTTGTTCGGGAGCTATGAACACCAGCTGGCCTTCTTTTAATACATCATTCTTAATTCACCTTTTTCAACTGACAACAGTGATTTGGAACCAGCTTGTTGGACTTGGTTCTAGAATTGCAAGGAAAGTGCCCAACCGTGACATTTGAAATACCTTGGTAGACATTGTGAATGTATTGGATCAAATGTGGTAAAAAAAATGAGGAACTGGACTATGTTTATATGATTTTGCCACATGTGTGGGGAAGCAAATGGTAGTTTTCCAAAAACATCGTCACTAAGCTTCCTCGCATTCTGTAATTATAGTTGAAACATCTTGTTTTCTTCATGTAGGTGGGATTTCCAATGAAAATATGAATACGTGGTGTTGGTGACTAACGTGTTATGGAGATAAGTGGGCTGATAATGTCAGGATAAGCTGCAAGCAATTTAAGTTCAGTTTCAGTGACCTTTGTTACTCTTTGCATCAAGAGGTAAAATCTATCATTGCATCCCCCGAAGCTGTGCGGTCCCGTGAATTGCTTTTCCCCCAGAACACAGTGCAAGTTGTACAACTATGGAGGCTAATTCTTGAAAGGCCTTATAACTTATGTTCTTGCCTTCTTGGAATGCTGCCCCCTGTCTGCCACGTATAAAAGCCACGTGGAACTGAGATGAGCCTTGCCTGCTGAGCCCCCCTGGATTGCCCAGCTAAGTACCAGCATCAACCTGTAGACACAGGAATGAGGTGGTCTCGGGTCATCTGAGTCTGTCCAGCCCTATTGAGCTTCAGACGACTGTAGTGATCTGAGCGACCCCAAGACGTAGAGGAAGAATCACCCAGCTCAGTCCAGCTCGGATGGCAAACCCAGAGAATCATGAGCAAAAAAAAACACTTTAAAGTTTGTTTGTAAGACAGAATTTTGGGATCGCCTGTTATTAGGAATAGATAAAGGATCTAGAGAAGAAAACTGAGAACACAGGCAAATACCATTACTATTCAATGTTAACCTTATTGAGAAATAACACAAATCAATTGCACGGTGACTTGTTAGATCCCAGAAGTTTAAAGCAGGAAGACTTCAAGGGCATCCCTCTGATTCTGCTGATTCCCGACACTACTTTCATGGAGGCAAGTTTGGTGTTGCTAGGAGACTAGCCTCTCTAGGAGAGCTGGGGCCAGCTTTCATGCTTTTTGGTATCCCTCAAGAGAGGTCAGAGCCCAACTCTCACACCAGTCCTCAGTAAATCTTTTTTGCTTGCTGTGTTAAATAAGAAGTAGCATGGAGGGCCTAGGGGGCCTGGAAGATGCTTAGTTTCATGGTTTAGTTTTGTTAGGCAGCTTGCCTACTCTTGCAGTGGTGCTTTCTGGAGAAAGTGGGTCTGAGTTGTCAAGAATGGCATGAGTGTGCATGTCTGGTGCCCAAGAGATCAGAGAAAGCAAACATTAGCACTTTAGACTCACCTTTCATGTACCACTTACTTTTGATAACAGCACTCTTATTGATGCCCTAGTCTGAACAAATGGACCAAGGCATCCCTGTCATCTGTATCCATAATGGACACTGAATTGGAACACAGAAGTCTGGTCGATTCATAACCCAGAATCCTAGGCTGTGGGAAGTTTCTACTAGAGGGACCCAAACTGCTGTTACCATACACAGTTAAGGGAGAATGTGATTGTCACTGGCCTGGGGGTGGGTTAAGAGTAACTGTTCTTTGAAGACTCCTATAAAATTCTTTTTAACTTTTGTAAGAAATTTTACAGCAGTTGCTCTTCACGGCAGAGCTGGAGAAAAGAAGGTACCATCTATATTTTCACAACACGACAACAGGGAAACAAGTGTCAGTTTGCAACAAGTATCCAGATTTTCTAGTCATCAGTTCCAATTTCTTTCCTACAGACCGGGCCATCTCAATGACTGTGCGAGAGGGGCCTTTGACCCTGTGATTTGATGACATGCCCAGCCACTTGTGTTCTACTGAGTCTGGGATTCTGTACCTCTGTGAGACATCAGAAACACTGTCCGGATGTCTGGACCCTCCTTCAAGGTCAGCAAAGAGCCTCCAGCACTGAGGTCCTTTCAGGTCAGCCTCAGCTGCCAAGATCTGTATTATATTTTTCCATTACAAAAGACATGCTCAAACATAAAAAAAGGACATGCTCATTATTGATTATTTGAGAAACATGCCCCTCAAAGGCTACTAAAATTTTTCCAAGAACAAAATATATTTCTCAATGTACCTTAAATTAAGAGTGAGCCCCTCAAGCCAAAGGAATAGAATAGCCAGTAACTCCTCTAAAAGGGTGACCCCACCTTTCCCCTCTTTACCAGTGCTGCCTGTGGCCGGCTGTTCAAGGCTACAGAAAGTCCCTTTGCCAGCCAAGTCTGTTCCCACCGCCCCCCCTACCCCATGAAAATTGCTGCTGTTTCTTCAGGGGGGGCTGTAATTATAAAAGACTCATTTACATAATAAATTACATGTATTATAAATACAAAAGGCTCAATTATATAACAAATTGCTTTGAAATGATTATTTAAATTGTATGTTGGCAGGAAGTGGATATTTGAATATAATGAGTTTCGTTGATTATAAAAGTGTCTTCTCTAAAGCTGATACAATAACCATCTCAGTTGGTTTGCAGCTCAAAATACCAGCCAGCTGGAAGACTCCAAAAATTTAAGTTGTTTGAATCGCATTTAGAATATGTAAGGGTATTGGCTCCCTTTGTTGTTTCTGGTCCTGAGTGATAAGGCTCCCTAGAATAGCTCCATGGCTCCAGAGCAGGTGGGGCTGGTTCCCAAAGAACCAGGACAGTGCAAGGTTAGGAAGCCGATAGCCTGCAAGCTGGAAACAGGTGCCTTAGACCTCTAGACATCCAGTCCCCTACCTCCTTCCCAGCTGCTCAGCCCACCTGGGAAAGGAAGCACAGGTCTGTTTGGTGGGCCGTGTCCCATGGTAAACCCTCCACAGCTTTCTTAAAGGCTTGACACTTAGGGATGGTGGATGCCAGGAGAGTGTTGGAGCATTTGTCCTGCGTGAACCATTATTGTAGGGAGTTGTAATAGGCCAGAAAAGACCTCCTGCCTTAAGGCAGAGGAGAATTAGGAAGAGCCCACGACCCTCAGCCCTTGCACTTTCTACTCTCATACCCAGAGCTCCCGGTCCAAGCAGGAGGGGAGTTTAGCAGCCAAGGGCATTCCAGTTTTCCCAGAAGGACCTCAAGGAAACCTTGACAAATAAGGGCCATTCTTTTGGCCACCGTGGACCCTATAGTCCAAGCATTGACACGCTTTTTCTATAAAAGACCAGATGGTAACTGTTTTGGGCTTTGTAACTATAGACTTCTCTGCTGCTTCTTCTTCTTCATTGTTGCTGTTGTTTAAACAACACTTTCAAAATGTGACTGCCATTCTGTATTTGTGGGTAGTAAAAAAACAGGCTTCAGGCTGGGTTTGGCCCCAGGGTCATCATTGCCATCCCTTCCTGGTGTATTACATTTGGTGGCAATGCACTGGAACGTTTGCTTTCTATAGTGAAGCCACTAAGACGTGATGGTGGGCCTCCAGCAGTGAGTCCCAGATGGGGGAAGTCCTCTGGGAAAAATGGACAAGCACTGAAGAGTCACATGCCCTCCCTGGAGACTTCTGACTGATGACCCAGTTCACGGTCACCTTGTTCTTCTGGCCAGGCCCGTGGCTCCTGCAGGGCCCTCTTGCCTGGCCTTTGCAAGGGTGGTTTCAGGGGTTCATGCGCCTGAACTGTTCTCCTGGTTTCTTTCCCATATACCTGCAGCCACTCTAAGAGCCCCTTGATAATAGGAACAGCAGGCTTTCACCCTATTTCATCTCCTGTCTGCACTCAGAACAGTGCCTGCTAAAAGCACTAAGTAATGTGGTCTCAAAGTGAGACCTCATGTTACCCACTGGATTCCCCTCTTTTTTCCCGTCATCACTGGCGAACCCCAGCAGGTGGAGGAATTGAAGTTATTTTGTAATTTGTGGAGTCGTTGGCAACGTGTGGCCCCTTGAGTGTTTTCCAAGGCTCCTCTCTTGGTTCTCAGGGTTACTCTGCCAAACCCTGTAGCAACCTTTGTGATCTGCTCCTGAACTGTGGGATGTGGCTGCCCCTTGCGTGGGCTGGGTGTTGCCTGAGCAGCTCAGTCAGGTGAGTGTCTGACTCTTGATTTCCGCTCAGGTCGTGATCTGGGGGTTGTGAGATTCCCTCTCCCTCTCCCTCTCGCTCTGCCCACCCCCCGCCCCTGCTCATATACTCTCTCTCTCTCAAAACAACAACAACAACAACAACAACAACAACTTAAATGGGAATATCTTAACTAGTTTGTCTTGCTCTGTCCTGCTTTTAAGCAAGAACTGTGGATCAGTTTAATCTTACCCTTGACCCATAGCATCATGTACAGCTTTGAAGATAGCGAAAAGTCAATTACTGATCACCTACTATGTGCCAGGCAGAGTGGGAGCGACTTTATTCATGTGGTTTCTAATCATATGGCTACACTGGGAGGGCTACATTATTATCCCCATTTTACAGATTAGGAACCCAAAACCCAGACAAGTTGTCGCTTGCCTTTGACCGCACAATCTGTATATGGCTAGGCTGGGAACCAGCAAGGACTTTTGGGTATCTACTTTGATCCAGGTACTGCACTAGGTACCAAGGATGCAAAAAAGAATCAAGCCTGGTCCCTGTCCTCAGGGAGTCCACAGCCTGTGCCTTTCTGGAAGGTTGCCCTAGATAACATATGTCTCTTGTCTTGCCTGGAAAACAACTTTGGTTGGGTGAAGAAATTAGGTACTGTCACATGCCTTCTACCCAAAGCCCTGCTATCTTGTGCCATGAAGCCCAGAAAGACTCATGCTATACTGAACGGTCTGGGAAATGGAGGCTTTGCTCTCCTACTGTCTAGGTTCAAATCCCAGCTTGACTATTTTCTGGGTGGGTGACCATTGGCAAAATACTCAACCTCTACTTGGCTGCTGTGGGTTTAGATGACAGAGAGATCCTGGAGAAGTGCAGAGGATCTCTGTGAAAATCAGCCGCAATTATTATCAGCTTGCATTGTTTTTAAATGCACTTTTCTTATCTGACAAAGATGATCAGAGGCTCAGCCTCCCTGCTCCCTCCTTCAGTCTCACAGCCTCTCACGTCCTCCCCCAGGCTTGGGCGGTGGGGGTGACACAGGCTGCAGCTTGCAGGCACCTGGCACTTTGAAATGCGTGATCCGTGATCAGGAGTGTGAATGGTGGTGTGAACGGCAAGCTCAAGTCAGCCAACTCTCCCCAAGCTTTGATCTGCTTCTGCGTGTGGGCTGCAGAGGGAGTCAACAGAACAGAATACAAGCCCTTATCTGCCTCTTGGGTGGTGGCGGGGGGGGGGGGGGGGGGGGGGGGGGGGGGGGCGCGGGCACTGGCCCACCCTGGCTTTCCCAAGCTGTTTATATATACAGCCCACTGTGCCGACTGTGCCCAGACAGAGACGTGACAGAAAGTAGGCAGGGGAATCCTCACGCTGGGCTCTTGTCTCACTGCAGGTTTAGGCTGGGCCATCAGGAAGTCCCCTAGCCTTGGTTTCCTCTCCTCGGAACTGGGAGGGCCTTATCAAGCCTGCAGTCTCATTGAAAAATCCCCTGGGGAGCAGAACCGGAGATGGGTGCCTGTGAGAAATAGGGCAGCCCCGGCCGGTCTGGGAGGTGACTGGTGTCAGGGACTGCGCTCTGCAGCCTTGGACACTGCTCACCCACCAGGACCAGCTGCTGTGGGGGCGCCTGCTGCATGGGAGGCCACACAACCTAATTGATCTTGGGGAGCTAAGGAAGACCCACGCAGCCTTGCTGGGCTCTATCTGTGCAAGGTGCCCTTAAGAACAAGAGAAAAGCTCAAGGCCCGTGCAGGCATTTTTCTTTGTCATGGTGTTCTCAGAGAAAGGAGAGTCCCAGGGAAGGGGGAGGGAGATGAAGGCGCAGCGGGGGAAGGGCAGGTTTTGAGACAGTAGACGAGACCATATTAAAAAAAAAAGAAGCAGCAGCAGCAAAACTTCTAGAGTGCCCTGAGCTTTTTGTTTTTTTCACGGTAAAGAGGAACATTGTGAAGGACAAGTGGCAAGTTTGCGAGAGGCACACACAGCACCCAGTCCTTTTTGTCTGCATTGCCTCCGGACAATGCATCATTCCCACAGTGGGAGCTTGTCCCTTCAGAGGGAAACTCTATGATCACACTCTCCTGGGAGACTGGGTGACCGCCCTGCAGTAACCCTGCGGCTCAGGTCTGTCTGTCCTTCCTCTTCTGGCTCTTTGCCCCATGTTTGTAGGGGCTGGGTCAGCTCAGGAAAACGTTGCATGGACTGGCTTCCCCTCTGACCCTCAGAACTTATTGGGCATTTGCTCTCCTTTTACTACTTGCCTTTGGCAAAGCTGGCTCTCAGAGCTGAAATCCAGTTCAAGAGATCTGATTTCTAGGAAGTCGTTTTGATCTTTCACTTCAAAGGGAGTCCTTTTCGTGACTGAGCCTCAATTTGGTGGCCCCAGACCTGCTGCTTTGGGCTGTGGGTCTGGATGAGGCGCCTGGTCTCTTTTTTCTGTCTTGCACATGGAGCCCGAGATCCCAGCACTGGGGTTGCCCAGGACAACTTGTGAAGTAATGGGCCTTGGTCCCCATGTTCCTCGCCTCTGGCAGCTACAGACGCCCTGCGTTTTCCTCTGACTGTGCTCCATGGATCTTCCCATTCACAAAGTTCTCCTGCTTCCCTGTCCTCATCCATTTGATCAAAACCCGCTCTAAAAACTGGAGCTGACCTTAACTTTGGGGGTCTTCTCCTTTAAAGAGCCTTCCCTGCTAGGTTCTGCCTTCCTCTGCCCCCAAGGCAGATACCCTTCCTCAGGGCTCCCACTATATTCTGCAATGCTCGGTAACTTCCCTTATTCAGTTCCCATCACATCCCAGGGTATAGTTATCCCTTTCTTGCCCGTGACCCTCAATAGTTGATAAGTCCTCGAAGAAAGGAGCTTTTGCTCTTTTGCCTTGGTCCTATCATCGAGGACAATGCTAACACAGTAGGCTCTCAACCCTTGTGCAGTGAGTTCATGAATTCCTTCCTGCGGTTCTTTCAGATTGTCCTAGAGTTTGGCTGAGGTGGCTCACTGGCAGTCCACCTTGGTGGAAGAAAGGGAGGGTGGGCAGGGAAATGGGGTAGGGCATCCTCCTCTCCCACCATCTTCCACCTATGAGATGATTTCCAGACCCAGCCCCTGCTTTGTCCACAGCAAGTTTACTTTGATCTGTCTTATATTTATATACACATATATTAAATCATATATTATGCACACTACATGTAATATACACAATATATGATATACTATATGTGTAACATTCATATTACATATATGCACACATGTATACATATACACATATGTAACACGTCATCTGTATAATACAGTATGACATATATATGATGCACACATACATAGAAATAAAGATATTTTGTCAGCAGGGTTCTGTTCAAAAAAAGTTTGAAAACCAAGACCTTGAACTTTTAATACAAGGTCTCTCTCCTAGGGCATTTGCTTTCGAAGCCATTACTCATTACTGCTTGGACAATGGAAAGCTTTGTCCCGGTTGGTTGGAATTATTTTAGGATTTTACTGAGCTGATGGAGGCATTCCTTTTGGGATAGTGACTTTCTTCCGGGGTGTGGACTGCCCACCCCACTGCCCACATCAGCAATCCTGACCGGTATTAAGGAATGAAGAAGGAATTGGATTATTGGAAGCCACAAAACTATCAATGTCATTCATCTCAGAGGGGTTTGGTTATAATTATTGTTTTGGTCAGCCTTGGGCCAGCTGGGAGGCCAGTGTTGACCAGGTTGTTGTGAGAGGGATGAGAATCTTCACAGACACAGGCCAAGTACCTGTTTCTCTCGCTGTCCTGTGAGGTAGCAGCTGGTTTTCAGCTCTTGACCCCTTTTTCTGAACCTCCTCCTCTTTGCTTTGGTGGGCAGCTTCTCTATCCTTCTGCTTCCTAGGTGCTGGTTCCTCCTACTATGAGGTTCCTGTGGGCCCACGTTTCCTAGCACAGGAGCCAGAGCTCTGGTCCTTCACTCCTTACCAAAATCTGACCAGCTTCTGTTCCATGCTATGATCGATGATCGTGGCCAGAGCACTGACTTGGGAGTCCAGGAACCTGGTCTTGAGTCTTGAATTACTCACCAGCATGGGGCCTCAGGTTAGTCACATATTCTCCAGAGTCTAAGTAAATGTGAATAATGGCCATGGCCTTCCTACCATGGGTTGAGGTTCATCTGAAACACTAGGCCGGGCTTTCTCAGCTTTTCCTGTAATTAGATTCCTCTGGGGAGCTTTTAGCATCCCAATTCCCAGGTCAAACCCCCAAACCAATTAAATCAGACTTTCTGAGACTGAGATCCAGAAATGAGTATTGTTTAAATTTCTTGAGGTAATTCTAATATGCAGGTAAGGCTGAGAACCCCCGTTTCAGGTCCAAGTATTAGGAACACTCAAAATAGAAGCAGATTCTGAACTTCCATGTGAAAGAAATTGCTTTCCGTCTGAAAGCAGAAAATATGTAATTTTCTAATCTAATAAACGAGTCTTTGGTGGTTCTCAGTCCTGATTTGGGTCAGACTCTCTTTAAGAATCTCCTGAAGGCTGTGTATCCATTTCCCCAGGAATGAACATATCCGTGAAAGTTTGCATGAACTTTCAACAAATAATACCACTTTTAGTGACGTTACCTGCTACGCCATCACACCCCTCCACACCCACATACATTTCCTATCTTCCTGCCCTGTTTCACACTCTTTGTAGTCTTTATCACTGTCTGCACGCACATCTTCAAGTCTCTCACTGTGCCAGAGTTCCTCAAGGTGTGGACCCAGGACGACCTTTATTTAATCAAGACATGCAGGATGGGGTTCAGAACCTGCATTTTCAAAATCTCCCTGAGTTTCTCTTAAACACTGAAGTTTGAGAGCCACTGGGCTGGGCCCTAGAATTCTTAAACTCAGATCATTCAGGAGAAGATCTGTTGCTATCTCTTCCAGACCCTGCCCCGTAGATGAGAATTCATCTCCCTCAGTATACCGGTGATCTTGTATAGAATTTCTAATGTTTCAGAGAAATCCTACGTATTTTCCAATTTATCTTAGGGGGAATGTGGGGATGTGACTGTCTCAGTAGTATGATTTGAGGGGCTTGGATTAAGGTCCCCTATCAAATGGGAAGGTTATTTCCTTCCCTCACCAATCATGGTACTTAGAATTCCATCATTGTCCAGTCATTCTTCCTGGCCTCCAGCCTCCATCTCTAGTATGATGAATAACAAACACCATGAGCAGCAGGCATATTTGACCCGATCTCTCTGATCCAAGTTGTCTATTTGCTTCCTATTATCCACAGGGGAAGCATATCCTTACTTTCTGTTACCAAGAGGCTCTTCAGCATCTGGCCCATCTCTCCCGCCTTTGTGCCCACTGCACTGCCTTTACTACACGCACCAGCAGGGCATCACCACATGTGGTTCTTGGACAATTACATTCCGTTTCCTTTCCTGGCTGTTCTCTGAGATTGTGCTCATATCTCTTTACACATGTCACTCCTCTCCCCAGACTTTCAGATGACTCAGACTATAAGCCAAGTCATCACGTGGCTTCCAAGGCCGGTGGGATCTGTGCCTCCTTACCTCTCTGTCCTCATCTTCTGCTCCTCGCCTGTGTTACTTTACTGGGGGAAGCTGTAACAAAGCTTCGCAAACTGGGTGGCTTCAAACAAGAGAAATTTATTCTTTCGTGGTTCTTGGGGCTAGAAGTCCCAAACCAAGGTTTGGACTGGGCCACGGTCCCTCTGCAGCTGGAAGGGGAAGGATCCTTCTGTGCCTCTTTCTAGCTTCTGGTGGTTGTTGTGTGGTAGTCACTCCTTCACAGGTGCAACACTCCGATCTCTACGACCGTTGTCACATTGCCTTCTCCTGGTGTGTCTCTGTGGCTTCGCATGGACATCTTTTCAGAAGAACCCACGCCACTCCACTATGACCTCATCGTAACTAATTATATTTGTAGTGACCCTGCTTCCAAGTAAGGTGCGATTCTGAGTTAATGGGGTCAGGACTTCAAAGCATTATCTTCTGGGAGTCAAAATTCGATCCCTAATACCTCCATCTTCTTCATTCTGTTTCAGTCACACTGAAGACTTAGCAAACAAAAATATATGGCTCCTAAATTTGAATTCCAGATAAACAAAGAATTTTTTAGTATAAATATGTCCCAAATGTGGCCTGGAACAATTTTTTTTTTTTGGATGCAAATATGTTGTGTTCAATATTTGGGACATACTTGTGCTAAAAAATGTGTGTGTTGTTTACCCAAAATTCAGATTTAACTGGGTATTCCATATTTTATCTAGCAACCTATACTCCTTATTGTTCCTTGCACACAACAAGCATGCTTCCACCCCTAGGCCTTTGTGTTGGCTGTTCCTCTGCTTTGGGATGCTCATTCTCTGATTGCCTTCAGCAAGGCTTTTCGGAATACCTGTCCCTCCTATACGTACTGCCTGCCCTCCTTTCTTGCTTTAATTCTTTCCCTTTGTCCCTTGTCACTATCTACCCAGGCATACATTTTGCCTACTGATTGTGTTTATTGTCTGTTACCCCAGTAGGAATTAAGACTGATGCTTTTGTTCACTGCTACATCCCCAGGGCCAAGAACAGCGCCTGGCACATAGTTCAGTAAATGGAATCTATTATGGAATGGATGAGGAAATGAATCCTTTCACTTTTGCTTGAGCACTGGAGAGTGGGCCTCTGTGGGTTTTGCCTACCTAGGGCACACTTCCACATCTGGTAGAAGTGCCCCTCCCTCACGCTCAGTGGAAGTAGTTTGGGAAAGTCCTGCCCCAAACTCCAGAGTCGGAGGTGTAATGTGATATAGGCCAGCCTGTGAAGTCCATCCACTTGGCCACAATCCTTGGTTCAGGGATGGGAACAGGACCCAAGTCGGTCTCATCAGAGACAGTCTCTGAGTTTCTGCTGAAACTACTAAGACAGAGCACTCTCTTCCTATTGGTGTTTCTGAGAGGAAGAGGATGTCAGGTGCAGCCGCTGATAGCCATCTTGTCATCATAGAGAAGAGCAAGGGGTCAGCTCGTGACCAGAAGACTATGAGTGATCTTTCAGGTCTGACTATAGGCAATTACAAAGGTGTTATGTCAGCTTGGGTTGTCATCATAGGATACCATAGACTGGGTGACTTAAACATTTATTACTCACATTTCTACAGGCTTGGAAATTTGAGATCAAAGCTGGCAGATTCCATTCTTGGTGAGGGCCCGTTTCCTGGCTTGCGGCAGCCACCATCTCCCCGTGCGTTCACATGACCTCCTTGTGTGTGTGCATGCACAGAGAGAAAGCAAGCTTTGGTGACTTTTCCCCTTCTTATAAGGACACTAATTTCATCATGGGGGCTGCACCCTGATGACCAGATTTAACTCTAATTACCTTCTAAAAGCCCTCCCTCCAAACACCATTACTTTTTGGCTTAGGGCTTCAACCTATGAATGGGGAGTGGGTGTCACACACACATTACTCCATAACATGTTATCTGGAAGGCCTCATGGGGGAAACCTTCTCCTCCTACATCAGGCTTGGTGCACTGCCAATGCATGGCAGGCTCTGAAGGGAGTTGCAATCAAGGACTAGGCCCCTGTGGCCCTCCATTCTTTCATGCATGGCCGCATTCCTGGTCCAGGTGCCTCCACCAGAAACCTCTTTATTGGGGGAGAAGAGGTGACTAGTCTGAAACCTTATGGTGGGAAGGGGAAAGCTGAAGACCCTTTTCTCCACTCCAACTCAGTACTCAGGACTTTTCTACTAGGTATCCCTGCTCCTCCTGGCCCCAAATCCATAGAAAGACAGGAATCTATTGTCTGAGCCTCCCTCAGCAGTGAGCTAATTCCCCCCCCCCCCCCCCCCCCCCCCCCCGGCCAGGTGTGCTGATATAGTTGGCCTTCCCCAAGTGCTGTTCCATGGGAGGAAATGGAACACTAGGGAGCCAGCAATTTAGCTTCTTTCTTATACCATGGCAGTAAGTAAATAAAGACTTAATTATTACTTTCATTTTTGCTTTATTATCTTAGTTCACTGCTTTGACACCTGGCAGATCAGCTCAGCTCTTGACAGCCTGCTTGGGAATGGAACCAACACAGGAAATACAGCTGAGAGAAGAGGGATAACTGGGTCTCTATAACATCACCTGAGCCCCCCTAAATCTAGCTGTGTTGGAAGCCATTGCGATACTTAGACCTTTTAGTTCTTGAGCATAAGCCAATTAGCTGTGTTTTTGTGCCTTTGAATCCTGACTCAAGTACATCCTCTCAGTTCCCCCTCCCTCTGGAACTCAGGAACTCCCCCCACCAGGTTCCTGTTCACCATGGTCCGGATCAGTCTGTACTATTCTGTTTCACGTGCCTGCCTCTTTCAAGGGACATCTTCTCTTAGAAACCAGGGGCATGGCTTCTTTTCCTCTGTCTTTTTTGAAATCCCCCCACCTCCTACATGCCCTTGCACAGAATCGCAGAAAAATCCTGTGGAGTGCATACTTAATGAATGAAACTCCAGTGGGCTGTTTATAATCAATTAGGTAGTGATAAGGAGGATGAAAACTCTTCTTAATATTAAAAAAATCTGCCTTGGGAACATTTTTAAAATCCCCTTAGGAAATCAAATCTGTGTTAGGGGATAAAGCCTGTATTCATCATTGTTTGCTGCATAATAAGTTACCCCAAAACTCATCAGTTTAGAGCAATGAACATTTATCCTCTCATTTTCTCAGGGTCTGGAGTCAGGTACAGCTTAGCTGGGTGCCCTGGCTCTGGATTTCTTACAAGGCTATGATCACTGTGTTTCTGAAGCTGTAATCACCTCAAGGCTCAACTGGGAGAGGAGCTACCTACAAGCTCACTTCATGAAGACTTAGGTCCTCAATGACTGTTGGTGGAAGACATCAGTTCCTTGCCACATGGGCCTCTCCATAGGGCTGCTCATAATATGGCACTTGGGTTCCCTCAGAGTAATGAGAGAGCAAAAGAGAGAGAGAGAGATCCAGGATGGTGGTCACAGTCTTGTTATGATTTAATCTCAGAAACAATATCACAATGCTTTCCCTATATTCTGTTTGTCAGAAACTAGTCATTAGATCCAACCCACACTCAAGGAGAGATTATTATAGGAGGGCCTAAATACTAGGAGGCAAGGATCACTGGGAGCTTTTGCAGAGGTTGCCTACCACAGTCCACCTTCTGACTTCTAAGAGTCACTTGCATCCCACATGCAAAATACCTATCCTACCAAGGTCCCTAAAGCCTCATCTCATTATACCAGTTCAAAGTCCAGAGCTGCATCTAAATTAAACTCAGGTTTGGATGAGTCTCCTCAGGTGTAGTGGCTTAAATACAGATCTTCTTGATCTGTAGACTAGTGGAACTAAAGAAATAAGTTACCTGGCCCCCTTCTATAGCTGTTGATCAGGAAGACATTCTTGTCCAACAAGGTAGGAAACTGGAGGCAGAAAGGTTCATTGGTCCATAGAAATTCTGAAAGCCACCAAGCAAATGCTAGAAGTTTCTTTTTTTTTTTTTTATATTTTTTCCCCATTTTATTTATTTTTTCAGCGTAACAGTATTCATTGTTTTTGCACAACACCCAGTGCTCCATGCAAAACGTGCCCTCCCCATTACCCACCACCTGTTCCCCCAACCTCCCACCCTGACCTTTCAAAACCCTAAGGTTGTTTTTCAGAGTCCATAGTCTCTTATGGTTCGCCTCCCCTTCCAAAAATTTTTTTTTTTTTTAATAAACATATAATGTATTTTTATCCCCAGGGGTACAGGTCTGTGAATCGCCAGGTTTACACACTTCACAGCACTCATGATAGCACATACCCTCCCCAATGTCCATAGCCCCCTCCCCCTCTCCCAATCCCACCTCCCCCCAGCAACCCCCAGTTTGTTTTGTGTAGAAGTTTCTTAATTAGATCCCAAGGCCTAAGATTAATTCTCCATGGCTCTTGGCTCTATGCTCTGGGCTGTTGATTCTGTCCTCTGAGTCACCTTTTCTTATTTTATTTTTTAAATAATTTTATTTATTTTCATTTGAGAGAAACAGACAGCAAGAGAGAGAGCATGAGTGGATCAGGGAGAGGCAGAGGGAGAGGGAGAAGCATACTCCCCTCTGAGCAGGGAAACCTGATGGGGGCCTTGATCCCAGAACCCCAAGATCATAATCTGAGCTGAAGGCGGCTGCTTCACTGACTGATCCACCCAGGTGGCCTTCATCTTTTCTTTTTATGAAAGGTAGCACATTTTTGTAGCTGAGCAGCTTTCTCAGCCTGCTTCTTGCCAGTAGTATTCTGGGCGTTGAAAAAGTCTCCTCATTTTGTACCGTTTCTGTCCCCTGTAGACAATTTGGTAATGTTTCTACAAATATGAGTCTTTTAAGAAACTTGTAGGTCTTCCGTGGATCTGTTTGGGACTCTCTCCATTAGGCAAAAGCCATACCTACAAATTTCTCTGTGATAAGCCCCTTCTGCTTTTGCTGAGATGGTTGAGGTCCAATACCCTTAACTTTTTAGAGGCCCTATAGTTTGACTGAGAGGATTTGTGAAGCAAACCCTTAATCTCTTATGATATTATAAGAGATATGTGTTTGCTCTTCATCCCCAGCTCCAGGCCAGAGGGATAATAACAGTAGGAACATCTTTTGTTATACTATTGAGTTTTGTCCCTAGCTCCTGCAACAGCTCCAGGCTGATAAAGCGGAAAAGAGCACTTTTTAAAGTTTGTGTTAATGAGGTAACTTTTGGAAAGTCCCTAAGGTTGGGCGGGGCGAGGGCTGGTTGCTAGGTGGAACAACCACATGATTAGAGAGAAGTTTCAGTCCCACCTCCTGATATCAGGGGCCACTAATTGCCAATGATTTAATCGATCATAACATGTAATGAAGACTCCATAAAAATCCTGACTGAAGGGGATCAGACAGCTTCTGGGTTGGTGAACACTTGGGAGTGCTGGGAAGAGGTGCACTTGGAGAGGACGTGGAAGCTCTTGCCCTTTCCCACATTCTTTACCCCAGGCTTCTCTTCTAGTTGGCTATTCCTGAGTTGTATTCTTTATAATAAATGGGCAATAGTAAGTAAAATGCTTTTTTGAGGTCTGTGAGTCGTTCTGGAAAGTTATTGAGCCCAAGAAAGGGGTTGTGGGAACCCCCACCCCTATTTATAGTTGATTGGTCAGAAGTATAGGTGACAAGTGGGACTTGAGATGGGTGTCTGAAGTGGGAGAGGGAAGGTTGGTGGGACTGAGTCGTTTACGTGTGGGGTCTGCACTAATTCCAGGCAGTTAGTGTCAGAATCTAATTAAATTATAGGACACCCAGCTGGTGTCCTATGAGAACTAGAGAATTGCTTGGTGTGGAAAACCCACATATCTGGGGTCAGCAGTGTTGTAAGTAGATGGAAACAGTATTTCTTTCTTCTTTCAATGAGCTTTTATTGACTGAGTTACCACCTTTGATCTTTCTGAGGTCTTAACAAAAAGTTTTACTTTTATATCCTAGGTTTCTTATTTATTTATTTGATAGAGAGAGAGTGAGTGAGTGCACAAGCTGGGGGTGGGGGGGAGAAGGTCAGAGGGAGAGGAAGAGAGGGACTCAAGCAGGCTCCACTCTCCAGTACGGAGCTCAATGCAGGGCTTGATCTAATGACCTTGAGATCACATCCTGAGCCAAAATCAGAAGTCAGATGCTAACTGACTGAGTCACCTAGGCACCTCTCAGTTTCATCTTTAGACACTGTTTTCCGGGGAGTGCCTTACATTTGATATTTGTTTGAATACTATCCAGGAGGCTGAAGAATTTTAAAACCTTTTTTGGGGGGTGTGGGGTGGGTGGTAGGGATTATAATTGTCTTTCCCTCAGTTTATTTCTCTTCCCCTTCATTTTAGCATCGAAAGCAAAAACAGACCAGGTGACCCCTCCATCACTTTGGAACACCTGGTAACTGATCACCTAGTTCATTAGGAAAATTTTCTACTTTCCATATAACTGCAGGTAATGGTGTTGATAACCTTTCTGCTCTTTCATAATAAGGCCCCTCCTCTTGCAGTTTCTGATAGCATGTTTCTCATTGTCTTCTGAACCCTCACCAGCGGTGTCTCCAAAGCCAAGATTTCTACTGTCTATTCTAGACAATTAGGCTTTCTTTAACACGCTCCTCAAATTCCTCCGAGCTTCTGTGCCCTGCTCCGTTTCAAAGCCACTTGCACACATATCTGTTCCAGGAACCTTACTTCCAGGAACCAAAAATCTGTATTTATCCCTTTTCTCCTCTTACTTCCAGAGTTGACTATTATAACATACTTAAAACATCATTTTGTTTGTGAAGACTTCTTATAAAATTATGCTCTTGTTTTATGAGCATACATTTTTATTTTCTTAAATCGTAGTGTTTTAGATATCTCATTCTGTTTCCTACTTTTTCCAACCATCACTGTGCTTTCAAGCTCCATCCATGATGTTATGTGTGACTAGATGTAGTCAGTGGCTTCCAACTGTGTGTAGTTCACTGTGGGTTACACCCCTCCTCATGTTTTCTATGTCCGGTGCCCTAGGGGTGGGTACCCAGCTGATCTCTGTCTTCGTGCCATCATCACAAATAATGTGGCCATGAGCATCTTAATCCATAGTCCCTTAGGAATTTGTGTGAGGATGTCTTTGTGATATATGTATACCCAGAAGTGGAATTAATGATGCTTAGGATATACATAGGCTTTAATTGACGAGGAAGTGCCAAATCACTCTTAATCTTCATGCACTAGTCTTCATTCCTACCCACCATGCATCAATGAACTTGATGCCACATCTAGGCTGACACTCAGTATCATCATGCAGCTTAAAATATTTTTTCAGTCTATTTGGTATGAAATTATATCTCATTAATATTTTAACTGGTGTTTTTCCTGATAATGGATGAGTTTGAGCATCCCTTCATATACTCTTGTCTTCCCTCTTCCACGGATTGCCTGCATTTACCCTTGTTTGTATCCCAGATTTTTAAGATCGGAGAGCAGGTATGATTTCTCCTGCATTTTCTACTGCTCCCAGCAACACTGATGGATGTTGATTGATGATTGATGAGAAGCTGTGTTATTTGAGTTTCTGGATTTTGAGGCCTGCTTTTCCTCCACAGAGCCCGAGGTGTTTGCCTTCATTCATTCAGAACACATTCATCAAATGACTACCCCATGCCAAGTCTTCCCGTGCAACTCTCCCTCCCGGCAAAGCCCAAATGACCTGTCAGTCACTCTATCAATTGAACAGAAGAATGAAACTAGTCACACAAGTCATCTGGCATCAGACAGACTCTGGTAATGTTTTATGTGCCGTTTGATAGACTCTAATGTTCTGTGACCCTCTGATTCTAACTCATTGACTAGCTGATTTTTTTCCTTAATTGTTGTTTTTAACTGCCATGTGCCTAAACCAAGGCAAGATCCAAGCAATCTAGGCTATGTGTTTGCACATGAACAGGAAACCCCAAACAGCCTTTTGTTAGGTGTCTCTGTTTGTGAGGCACAGTATCACATCGTATACAGATCTATATATAGTTCACATAGTGAACTATGATTGCTGAAAATCATCAGAGATTGCAGGGTCCTTACTGTACTCTACAAGTCTCAGTGTGACAACATTTATTGGCATTTCCAGAGAGAAGTGTTCTCAGCCCTAACCTAGCTACTCCCACATCCACCCACTCCAGGGCAGGGTTAGGAGCCCAAATCTGTAAGTCTTGACTGAAATACCTCTACCCTATATGGTCATTATCTTTTTATTTGCTCTTCCTCCTCTAGATTTGGGACACATGGAGGACACAGATTGTGTCTATTAATTTCTTTAGTTTACTGTACTTAGCAAGGCATTAGTCACAGAGTAATTTTTCAGTAAACATTTATTGACTTACTGAATGGACGCATGAAAAAATTTCATGTTTATTGAGGACCTACATGCCACATACTATGTTAGATGCTAAGAATTCATAGATGAATAAGACACAGTTTAATTATAAAATAGTGTGGAAAATGTACAGAGGAGGAGCACCGTATCTTTTTTTTTTTTTTTAAAGATTTTTATTTTATTTATTTGACAGAGAGAGAGATCACATGTAGGCAGAGAGGCAGGCAGAGAGAGAAGAGGAAGCAGGCTCCCTGCAGAGCATCGATCCCAGGACCCTGAGATCATGACCTGAGCCGAAGGCAGAGGCTTAACCCACTGAGCCACCCAGGTGCCCCAGAGGAGCACCGTATCTTATGGGCAGACGAATGTCAAACAAAGAAGGGATGCCACACTCATCTTGCAACACTCATCTTTCTTATCTCCAAGAGTTCTTCCACCTTAAGTTCTGGATATGGCTTGCACTTTACTTGCAAGAAATAGGCTCTTTCTGTGGGTTCATGTGTGAGAGAGGTGTGGGTGTGGATGCTGCCTGTCCACATGTGCCTATTCCGTCATAGCCTGAAGTTAGTACAGGGAGGTTGAAGGCTATTTGCCCACCTTCCAAGTGGCTGGGATAGCAATAGCTGCATTCGGGGCTGTAGTGTGGACAAAAAGGGGAGCATCACAATACTGGATCCTTAATTCCTTCGGTATGTGAGCCAACAGCTGGGAAAATCCAAGCTGTTCTAGGAGTGAGCTTTTGCAGCTCCATCTCAAATCCATGTCAATTTTCAACTCTTTGGTCAAGTGAAAGGGACTTGGGTCAAGTTCTGTCCAAAGGATCGGGCTTCGAGGGAAACTTGGTCAAGTAAGTTTGCTGAAAGGTCTAGTTATGTGCCTTGGAAAACATACTAGTCAGGTCTCTGCAGGAACCTTGTCTCACTTCATATCAGCTCAGTGACAAAATGGACAGTAGTTGTGGGACCGAGTGGGGAGGTATGCTAGATTTGGCATTATGTCTTCCACAGAAAAGCAAACACTCATTTCTTTGTTTTCACTTTAAAAGATACTTCTTTTAAAGAAGATTTCTTTGTAAAGAATCACTTAATACTTGGTATTTGATCAAGTGAAACAAATTCAGGTTTCCCTGAGCAAATCCCTAAAGAGATTTCCTTCATTTCCATATCTGTTGTGGGACTTTGGATAGCAGAGTCTAATGTGACATAATCTTCAATACATTTCTTTTTCATTGATATTCTACAGGGCAGAGTTCTTTTATCTTTATTTGCTCCCTAATCTTGAAGCATTTGCTCAATAACCACCATGTGGGGTTCAGTTAAGTATGCAACTCTTGCCTCTGTCACTTTTACAAAATTATTGAAATAGTTTGCTCCTGTGCATTTCCCTCTATTTTTATGGACTCAGCCACTGATAACCAGGATCTGGCGCATGTGAGTTGCCTTTGTTTGTTTGTTTAGGGTCTGTGAGCCTATCCATCATAAACCAAAACAGTCACTAGCAGATGAATTGATGAAGGCTACCACCAATAATAATCGGGCAATGTGGGGACAACCAATAGAGAAACCAATAGAGAAAGGGTTGGCAAACATTTTCTCTAAAGGGCCAGATAGCAAATATTTTAGGCTTTGTGAATCATAGACTTTCTGTCATGACTACTCACCTCTGCTGTTGTAGTGCCAACTCAGCTGTAGACAATATGAAAATGAATGAGCATGGCTATATTTCAATAAAACTTTATTTACAAAAACAGGCAACAGGCCAGATTTAGCCTGTGGCTATAGTTTACTGATCCCTAACCTAGTATGGAAACAAGTAGCTTTGGTGGCACCTGAGTGGATCAGTTGGTTAAGCATCTGCCTTTGGCTTAGGTCATGATCTTAGGGTCCTGGAATCGAGCCCCATGTCAGGCTCTCTGCTTAACAGGGAGTCTCCCTTGCACTCTCCCACCTCCATCAAATTAAAAAAAAAAAAAAAAAAAGAAAAGGAAAAAGAAACAATTAGCCTTAGCCATGAAAAAGATATAAGGGTCCACCCCTTTGAAAGTCTAATTTTGCCCTGTATCTTAGCTTATAGCATCTGCTGTCTAGTTTTGTTTCCAGAGCATTAGGTTTATAGGGGAGGTGAGGGGTTAGAGTAACCATGTTTACAGAGGATTCAATGACGAGAAGCTCCAAGGGCGCCCTTCCCTTTTGTTTTCAAAACTCTTGTCCTGTCCTAGCTGGGCCGTGGTAATGGGCTGAAATAGAGAAGGGTCTGGAATGGAAACTAGCCACTCCACAGAGGATCTGTGTCTCCCAGGGGAGTTTGGGTTTGGTGCTTAGGGAGAAAGAAGAGATGTGCTTCTAGGAGTCTACTCTAGTGGCCCAGAGATGAGCAAGAAAAGAGACCAAGTTCCCCAAATTCTTCTGGGTGCAATGTTGGTTCCGGTTTTGGAGAAGTCAGTTTCAGAGCAGAGTTTCTAGGCACAGAGTTTGGCTAGTGGTTTGTGTTTCATCGGTAAAGAAGATCTTATGGTAGTTCTGGTGCTCTCTTTGCAGCCATTGACAGATGTGAACAATCCGTTGCCATGTGGACTCCTTATACAGTTTCAGCATTTGCCGCAGCAATGATTCCAGTGTCTCCGTGTGGGACACAAGGGATGCAAGTAAGAACTAAAAGAAAGGTAAGAAACTGAAGGTCAGGTATCCTTTACTTGGAAGAGGGCCAGTAAGTACATTAATGAATGTATGGAGTGGAAGTTGCAGCTGAGACCAAATTCTAAGATTGTGGTTAATTTTCTTTCTACCTGGAGTAGATCCATAATCTTGCTTTTTGCTCTATCATTTTTTTTTTTCTCAAGTCTGAGCAAACACAAGCCATCCTTGAGTTCCCAGCTCTGGTAGGTTCCCAAGTGAGCAGTATCTGTTGGATGGAGAAGTAGTTCATACGCAAGATGTTTTTAGAGGACTGAAACAGCGCTGGTGTCTTGGCCATCAATTAGACAGGAGGAGAGGGCAAGCAAAGAGGCAGCAATGAAGTTGGTAATTACACACTATAGTACCATTGACCTCCAAGAGCAGGTGGCGGGGGCAAGTGAAATTCCAGGCTCTGTCACTCAAGATTCATTTTTGCTCTGGTGTTTCGGCCTGAGGGGATGCTCATTGACCTGGAAGAGATTGTCTACACCATCTTGTTAATAATAAGGACAATAAAAAAATAATGTATTTAATACTGAAAAGGAAATTTTCCTTTCCTTAGTTGCTTGAAAGTTGCTATTACATTTTTAAAACCTCTGTCTTTACTGTTCTCTCTCTATGTATGTGTGTGTATATATGTACACATATATATATCTACATATATATGCAAATTGGGAGGATCAGCGTCTATATCTATAGTATGAGTTCAATATTTACTGCTTCTTTATTTTTAAAATTTATTTATTTATTTATTTATTTGAGAGAGGGTGGGGAGATCATGGGCAGGGGGAGGGACATAAGGAGAGGGAGAGGCAGACTCCCCACTGAGCTGGGATCCCTGTGCTAGCCTTGATCCCAGGACCCCGAGATCATGACCAGAGCTGAAGGCAGATGCTTAACTGATGGAGCCACCCAGGTGCCCCAGTATTTACTGCGTCTATAGAACTGGTCCTTTGTTAAGGCCTTTGCAGCCCTAATATTTCCATTTATTCACCTTTTTTTTTTTTTTTAATAGAACCACCTCTACTCCTGGGTCACAGGTCCAGAGAGGAGAGCCCAGAAAAGGATACCCAAGCCCTGGCAACAGATTTGGTGACCATCCTTCAGCCTTCCCAGTTGCGTTTGCCATTTTCAATGTCACTCAGAGCTGTGGTTCCAATTCTGTCCCCCTGTGTCTCCAGCATCTCTCCCTCCCAGGGAGGCAGCTTGGCTTTTGGTCTTCAGTGGGGTGTAGAGATGAGTGAGTTGTTTTAGGTACCTGTGTTCCATCCTGGGCAGCCTGGGGTCAAGTCAGAGGGTATGGAGAGCGGGACATAACAACTTCATTTTCTCTAGCTCTTGAGCCCACGTCAAACACTTCTTAAAATAACAGACCCCAATCTGCAGCTGATGCCTAGGACAGATGGAGGTCTTGGCAGAAGCTGAGATTACTTTCCAATTTCACTGAGGTTATAAAAACAACACTTTTGAACTTTAAATCCTGGCACTCATGACCCTGAGTATTTTCTTTTTCTTTTGTCACTGCGTTCTTTGAAGACCAAGTCACCTGTTCCTTCATCTAGAGACAATGTTTCAGGCGATAAGAAAAGACAAACTATCAGAAACCCCAGAGGTGCCAATTATCTACCCTTTTGACGCTAACAACTTGCATTTCAACCCATTCATTTATATAAAAGTGACTACCTCTTTCTGTTCACATTCTTGGAGCATGGGCGGGTGGGATTTGTCTCTGCCAAAGTAGCCAGATCAGACTTTTTAAATGAACAAAAGTTAAAAAGAAAGAAAGGTAAATTGACTTTTTACAGGGAAACAGGCCATTCCTCAAAAACTATTAAAGATTCTGTCATCCAGAATATCCCTATCCTGTTGACCTTATTTACAGATTTCATGAAATATACATCATTGTAACATTGATATATGGACCCCGTAGCATCCAATTTCTTGAAGGCATATGAACCTGATAAGGATGCTGGTCATGTACTCATAAACGTGGGGGCAATAGAAATGAGATGACGCCCCATGGAATATAACACCCACAGATGCTTTCATAAAATACGCTCATATCCTTTGGAAAGGCAATTTGGCTCTCTACCTTGGCTCTGAATGAAATAATGTTCTGGGTGGGGGAGGCAGGTAATGAAAGCGACAATTGTGAAGTGTTACTGGCAGTTTTTTCATTTTTACTGCAAGCTGGGGCATACATTTGTCTTCATTGTCAAGGGGCTGGTGGTGTTTACAAGTTAAAGACAAGGAAGCAGGAAAGCTTATTCCATTCTCTCCGCCGGGAAAGCACCCATTTCCTTATCACGAATCCAAAACCACATCTTGGGCAGGAATTCGGCAACGCATTGCTTTAGATTTGGTCTGATTTGGAAGGTTTCCTTGCTCCTTTCCCCATACCCGCCTGGCGGTGTGGAAAGATCTGGCAAGAGTTGCTCTTAGAGGGTGATAGTGAACCAAACTGGGCCATTTCTGCCCCTTCTCCTGTGTCAGCCCACTGGACCCTGAGAACAGCTGTGGGGTCCAGCCTTTGCCAGTTGACAAAACCTTACCAACTTTTCTCTTTCTCATCCTTCAGGGGAAACAAAAAGCGGGTGCAGTCATTTTGGAAGCAGAGTGATCATTGGTCGACTCCTTCTCTGTAGACAGTGATGCAGGTCGAAAAGGTTTATTCTGCATCCGGGCCTCCCCATCTGTCGACGATCCATCTTGATCCAAAGTGGGAGGCTCATTACTCTCAGAGCGGCTCTACACATACCGGGTGAGAACAAGAAGGAACTTGTAAACACCTTTCTTGTACTTTGGAGAAAAACCAGCCCAACCCTTTCCATCAGAGGTATTTTTTGTCGCCGGGGGGAGGGGGAACACAGCTGAAAGGGAGATGCGTGCGTGCAAGCACACACACACACACACACACACTTCAAAACAAATCTAAAATGCAAGGAACTTCAGACATGGGAACAGGGACTGAAATCCCAGCCCAGAGCTTGCAAATCCACAGCAGCCGAATAGCAAGCCTCTGTGTGCCCCTCCTCATTTATGAACAGTCAACAAAGCAACTGCAGGTGATCCGGCCTGATGCCGTGGAGGCCTCTCAGATGGCCCGGCTCCTGCAAACTTATTCACTGCCTCATTAAAGCAATTTCAAAATCAATTCTGGATTTGACAAGCCGTCAGTACATTGTTGCTTCTCGGTGATGGGAGTGACATGTTAACAGCAATTAGACTTTTGCACACGCACGTTGGAGCCTGTTCAGCATATTCTTTATTAGAAAAGCCTAAAAAGCGTTATTATAATCATCTAACCTGGGGTCATGGACACATGCTCTATGATCTCTGCCTCTGTCAGCAGTCCCCTTGGTGAAATTTTGCCTATTGTCCGTAGAGATTAAAAGGAAGTACTTACCCCAGATGCGATATTGGAAAATCAAAGGTCAGAGCAAAGCCTGTGCTAACCTCCATGTTTTTTAATACAAGTTATAGGAGCAATCAGATTAGCATGAACAGATATTGCGCCTTCTAACAGATGGAGCAGGATTCTTATGCAAACGAGGGAGGACAGGCTACATTCGGTTGGTGGCAACATTCTGGCGGCAGGAATGGGGTTGGCCAGCACTTGGTTCTGTGGGAGAGCAAAGCCTTCACTCCAGAAATGCTCAGAGGCACAGCAGTCCTTTATGTCAAGGAAAATCACTTCCTTCTGTAATAAAATCAGCCTATCCTGTTTGGAATGATCCCCTTTATGGCCAGCTCTCTCGGTCAGCTAAAGTCCTTAGTGGGAGGTGTTTTCCTCTCTGCTTTGGGAGCCCCCGCAGAATCTACTGAAAATGAATAGTGTAACCTGATCTTCCCAAGACTCTGTCATCCAAATAAGTCTCAAATCTCATTGGACCCCATTTATTTCTAGGGAGTCCCAAGAAAGAGCCTCTCATGTGCCCACAGACAATTCCCTCCTGGTCTTCTCTTCTGATTTCTGCTTTGATGGCTACCATTTGAGAGTGGTTTTATGTCCAGTGCGAAAAAAGCTAACATCTTACAACAACCACTCAAGTAAGTACTTTTATTATTCCTACTTTGAAGATGAAAAAATAGGAGAGCAGCAATGTTCACCCAGTTGCCCAGTATCTCGTTGCTAGAACACAGGATGCAAACTCAGTCTGGTTTCCAGTCACTTGTAGTGTTATTACTCAATATTGCCTCTTAATTAAAAGCTGATTTCCACACGAGGGAACCACCTCCCCAAGCTCCCAACGTTGCAAGATATTCAATGTTCCAGGAATCATTTACTGACTGACTGACTAACTGACTCATGGAATGAATGAATTTGACTTTATGATGGCCAGATTCATGCAGGGGTATATAATATTTCAAATTCCCAGCCTTCCCAAGCAAACTCAGTTTGCTTACACTGACCAGCTATTTAAAATTGCAAACAGTTCTCAACTCTATAGTCCATATTCTCTCTCCGTGCTTTAAGTGGTGATGCTTGTCACCACTGACATATGGTGTATTTTATTTGCATATCTCTTCCTCCAGAATTTAAAAGCAAGAATTTTTCAATGTTTTGTTCATTGCTCTTTCAGTGTTAAACAGTGCCAGCAACAAACTGTGGTCTTGATAATTGTTGAGTAAATGAAAGGGTTTTGTATTTCAGGTGTAAAGAGGGCAGGGAATATGTCCTATCTTTGGTTCAGATATAGATCCACAAACCTATGTGCATCATTGATGAGAAACTTGACCTGAAAAACTAGAAGGAATTTAGCGCTCTTCTTGCCTCTTTGTCATTTTCAGAGAATCATTTGCTTTGGTAACACCGAGCTGAGGGTAGAACCAGAACTAAAAGTCCATGTCTGGGTGCTTTCCCTCTCCACATGCTACCACTTAGTGTGGCCAGATCTAGGGATTTCCTTTTCCACGTAGCTCGTTATTAAATGTCTTCTCTGAAAGCCCCCAACAGATCTGATGTTGCCCCTACTCCCACTTTGGGTGCCTTCCTGGTTGGCTGACTGCAGGGCCTTTAGAGGGTCCCTGTCATTTTGTTGGATGGGTGGTTGCTAGCTTTTGAAGCAGGGCTGCTCATTGCTGATTTCCCCCAGGCGCTTGTTTTTGAAGCCAACACTTCAAAGGCAAGCAACATTTGAATTCCTCAGCTATTCATCCAGTTGGTAAGACTAGATGCACACCCTCAAGAAGCCATTTGTTACTTTCAGTGGGGTCAGCAGATAAGCAGGAAGCCACCATTTGGAGGAGGAGCTGACAGTCTGCCTTGAGGATCAGTAGGTCTGCAAAGGGTCTGCTTTGGGCTAATATTTCGATGTAAAGTTTCCCAAAGAGAGGTTTTAGGAAAATCAAGTGTGGAAATTGTGTGTGTGTGTGTGTGTGTGTGTGTGTTGGGTGATGGTGATGATGATGGTGATGATAGTGATGATGATGATGATCTTGGGCGATAGATAGGCAAAAGGTTGAGAAGAAATCTTAGCATTTCCGACAAGAATGAATAGAACAGCAGTTTTGCAAATTGTGATCCAGGGATCCTTGGGGGTTTCAGAAACCTTTCTGGGGGTTCTATAAATTCAAAACTGTTTTCATAGCAACACGATGATATTATTTGCCCTTTTCACGTCATTCTCTCATCAGTGTACTGAGGAGTTTCCAGAAGCTCCCCATCATGTGCTATGGCAAAAGCATGAACGCAAACACAGGAATGAGAAACTAGCTGTCTTCTAGTAAGCCAGCCACTAAGCAAATCTACCAAGAGATTTGCAAAAAACATAAAACGATGTCCCCTTTCTCCTTTTTGTTAAAAAATGTGGCTACTTTCCATAAAATTATATTTTTGTGTTAACATATAATAGGCTTATTATTTTTAAATGATTTAATAAATTTAAATAATTTTCCAGTTTTAATTTTATTTTATTTTATTTTTTTTTTAAAGATTTTATTTATTTATCTGACAGAGAGAAATCACAAGAGAGGCAGGCAGAGAGAGAGGGAGAAGCAGGCTCCCCGCTGAGCAGAGAGCCCGACGCGGGACTCGATCCCAGGACCCTGAGATCATGACCTGAGCCGAAGGCAGCGGCTTAACCCACTGAGCCACCCAGGCGCCACAGTACATATATATATATATTTAGATCAAGGTAAAATCTATATCTATATATATCTTGCACTATAAATAAAAACACTTTCAGATCCTCAAAATTTTTAAAAGAGTGAAGAGGTCATGAGACCAAAAAGTTTGAGAACCCCAGTAATAGGGCTGTCAAAACTTGGTCTGAATAAAAGCCACAGAGAATCATACATTTCAGAATGAGAAGAATCCTTGAAACATGATCTGGTCTCTTCCCCTAGCTTGCTCAGGCAGGCTAGGTATTATCCCTTTTTACATCCCTTTTTACATGGGATTACGGAGACCCAGAGGGTTCATAGACTTCCCCAAAACTCCACAGCTGTTGAGTGCAGTTAGGGAGAGAAGTGAGGTTGTGGCAAGATTGGGATGACAAGTCTTGTTCCTTTTCATGCAGACTGAGCTCTACCCACCACCCCACTCTGCCAGGAATACGAATGGTCCTTACTAAGAAAATGTAAGGGGCACCTGGGTGCTCAGTGGGTTAGGGCCTCTGCCTTCAGCTCGGGTTGTGATTCCAGGGTCCTGGGATCGAGCCCCACGTCGGGCTCTCTGCTCAGCACGGAGCCTGCTTCCTCCTCTCTCTCTCTCTGCCTGCCTCTCTGCCTACTTGTGATCTCTCTCTCTCTCTCTCTCTGTCAAATAAACAAATAAATAAAAATTTTTTAAAAAAACGTAAACAACACACATATAAACCTATCTTTTTTTCTTTTTTCTTTTGGCTGTTAAATCTACCTTTGATAATTTTTCTGGTAGTGCATCTGAATATGCTAGAAAGAGCTATTTATTTGCTTAGCTTATTGGATTTAGAAATTGTGGGCTGAAGTTGGTGATGTTGGCAATGCTCGCTGCAGTGCTTGCTGGGCTCATCTTGTGGAGGAACGCACTTCCATGCTCACTGGTTAGGCTGTTGGCAAGCCTCAGGCTCTGGCTGGCTGTTCATTAGATTTTAGTCCCTTGCCTCATGAACTTCTCCACAGCTGCCCAGCTCACAACATGGCGGCTGGCTTCCCTCAGAGTAGGTGTGAGGGGGAGAGGCTAACCAAGATGGAACCCATAGTCTTCTTGTCACCTAGCCTTGGTAGTGACACCCTAGCACTTTTGCCATATTCTGATTGTCAGATGTAAGTCACTAGGTCCAGCCCACATTCAAGGGAAGGGAGGGGATTACATATAGGTATGAATACGAGGAAGCACAGATCCTGGAGAGCCATCTTAAAGGCTGGCTACTATAACCTCTAACCTAACATTTGATTCTCTCCCTTATCTGGGAACCTCTTCACGCAGTGCTTTTTAAGTGTAAATAACTTGTGCTCATTATCTATGGGACAGTCTGATGCAGAGGTTAAAACCATGAACTCTTCTGGGACGTGATCTTAGCTCTACCACTGTGATAGTTTTGACCTCAAGCAAGCGACTCTGTGTCTCAGTTTCCCACCCAGAAGATAGGGCTGATAAACGTTGTTCCTTCATGGGAGTTGTGAAGATTGAGTTACTACACGTTACAGAGCTGTTAAAACTGTGGCTGGCATGGAGTAAGCACCATATGGGTACTTACAGTTACAGGTTTCTCCCACCATCTGAAAGTCGAGTATTCCTATTAGGCTTCTCTGATATCTTAGGACAAATCTTGCTAATGGATGCACAAAATAAACGGAGATAAAGCACAGATGCTCACAGACACAGCTCAAAGCTATGGCGGCTTGATGCTGAGTGAAATTACCAGGGACTGAGTTTGGGGAAGCCACTCTCATGGGTTGGGGTGGACCCTGCCTCAATAATGGCTCACTTTAAAACCAACACTGAACGCTGTTGTACTTTTTGCTTTTTCTCATAAAAGTGAAAAATCATTTTGGATTTCTTTTTGTTGACAAAACCAAATCCTAATGTAGGTCTTTTCATATAAGTGAAGGGCCATAACATGAACGTTTGAAAAGTGGGTCCCTGTATTCCCACTATGCACCAGGCATATTATACATTATTTATTGTGAACAATATCCCAATGCAGTAGGTGTTTTCACATCATCTGATTAATGAAAAACTGCTTAGAGAGTTTAAGCATCTTGCCCAAGGTATCATCTCTGGTAAAAGATGGGACTGGGGTTCTTTACCAGGTTTGTATAGCCCCAGTTCTGGCCTTCTACTGTTACTTTAGGGAATGCAACATGGAAGGAAAATGGTCAAGGAGAGTAAAATAGGAATATCCCTAAGGTATTGCAGATATAATTATGAGTTAAAAGGAAGACATTTTTTGATCATTCCTACATACACAAATGAGGGTTTTTCTAGGACTAAATTAAACTTTGAAAATAAATGACTGGTAGCCAGGCAGACTCAAAAATAACCAACTTCTCAGATGATAATTGTTTACCATGTGATTTTTTCTGATCCTTTCTATGGTACTTACCTTGCAATTAAATGATCAATAGTTATCCTGTAAGTAGCAAGTATGCCCATGAAATTTGTGACCTGGAAAATCAGCCATTATGAGAGAGGAAGTGTTAAATGGTCTGGAAATGATCGGTGGGAAGGTAAAGCTGCCTCTTTCTTTTGACATATCTACTGAGGCACTAAATTCAGAGATACCCAAATAAATTCCCAGTCTGTGAATTGGCACCATCTTCAGGCCCTTCCACAGAGGAGCTGGAGCTGCCTATGGCGGGATCTCTGTCCAGGCTGGGAGTGTCTCCTTGGACACCTAGGCAGGGAGGTGCAGCTCTCAAGACTGATTGAATAAAAACGCCATTATCAGTTTTCAGAGCAGCATGTGACTAAGCATGGCCAGTTGTGGTCTGGTGGTCCACTGAATTGGTTGCTCTCAGCAGAGGGGGGCATGTTTCCTGTGACTTCCTTGTAGAGAGAAACTTCAGGGATGGCAAATGTCTGTTGATGGGCCTTGGGAGATTGGGGGGCACCCACTCCTTCTACCATCAGTGTAGGGAGACCACACTGGAAAGAAGACAGCCTCCTCTGTTCTCTATATCCTCTCCAAAAAAAGAGAGTTCCATAATTACTCATTCAGGAGTAAGGAAAAAGGGCAAGACCAGTTCTTCTCCCTGAAGAACCTATATCTTTACTGGGGATTCATGATGGAGTCCTGTGAGCCAATGGGACCCTGTCAATAGTAACTGGGAATATCAGAGTCTGGAACATTCAGAAAAGGTCTAGTGAGAAGGGTAGGGTTTGAGCCAAGCCTAGAAGTCTTTAAAAGGAAAAAGGAAGGAAAAACCCAAATACTTTAGCTTTCTAGGATATGGCCACGATCTCCTTTTTCAAGCCTTGGATTCCAGGGAAGCAGCTTACTGTAGAGAATGTGGACAGCCTTTGGCATTGGGCAGACTTGGCTCAAAGTCCGGGATCTCTAATCTCTTGCTGTTGGGACCTGAAGCAAGTCACTTAATTTCTTTGAAGTTCTGTTTTTCCACCTACAAAATGGGAATAATAAAGTCTACTGAGAGCAATGCTAAAGATTTTATGGAAACGGGTACTTGTACCTAGAAGGTGTTCAAGAAACATCAGCCCCCTTCCTTTTTGCTGTCCCTTCAGAGATTCTAGTGGACCCTATTAGGCCTGCATGCCAAGCCAAGCCAGCTCCTGTTTCCACATCATCTTATGCCAACCTTAGTCTCTTGAAACCCTCCATCAAGGCTGCCATCAAATGCCATCTCCTCCATGACCTTCCACAGCCCTTCAGCCATAAGGGACCTTTCTTCATACTCTCTTAGGCACTCTGTCAGGCATTCCTCCCAGTCTCACTGGATATTTGCTACTAAAGTACTTGGGCATACTCCCATCTTTTTTGCCAGGAAATAAGCTCCTTAGGAGCACTGACCGTGTCACATTTATCTTTCTAGAGCCACATCAAGAGCAAAGACACAGGAGCAGGCATGGCTGTGGTGTGTTCAGGGACACAATATCAGCCTAGTTAAGAGTGACGGTTTGGGTCAGGACAGTGCAAAACTTGGCAGCTTGGGAACGTCAAGGCATTTGTCCCAATTCCTCTTCCCTGCTGGAGTGTAGCACCCTTTCCATGGCTTTGGAGGTTGACTTGATACATATCTGAGTGTAGTTCACGGTAATGTACTTAACACTCAAACTGGAAACTATCTTTCCCACAGAACTGGTTATATCAGCTCTCTGGAGGAGAGGTGACTATATCTGGGTCACAGTTTTAATTGGGACAGTCAACTCAAACGGAAATGCTCTAAAAGACAAGTTGGGTGTGCCCATCTCTGCCAATTAGGAAGCCGGCTGGGGTTTCCCCCAGTTGTATGTGTAGTGTTTGTTAATCCTCCCATATAGTTCACGTCATAGGTCATTCCATACTTGTTCACAGAATTAAAACTCAAAAGAGATGAAAGGAGCTGCCCGACCTTCCGCTGGAGAGTCTTTCCTCTCCAAAGCCAGAACGTTCTGAGGGAACTATTCTAAAGTAGATCTGAGACCGCTTCAATTAGAACTCGAAAAACCAACTCCAGGTGATGGGGATACGGAGAATGTGTCAGAGCGGAACGTCATGTTAGCCAGACAGAAAGTGCCTGGCTATTTAACGGTTTTCTTTGATTTCTCACAGGCTTGCTGCATTTTCAGAAAGGTCTATAGTGATTGTACTCATAATTGCACAGATCACACAACTAGTTGGGATCAGAGCAGGGCCTAGTGGTGTGGTGCTAGCCTCTATTTACCGTGTGCTTTTTCCATTTGTAAAGTCCTGTCTCATACTTTTATTTCTCAGAACCGGTTATATAGGGCTTACTGTCCCCATTTGAAAGATGAGGCAGATGAGGTTCGGAGCAGCGTCAGTTAAATGGTAAAACTTCTCATGAAGAGCTGCTTTCCCTGACTGTCTGCCCTTCTCCTGTCCTGTCTGGAGCCAGGGGTGGATGTCTGCAAGGAGGCTGCTCTGGGGCTGTGTACAGGGCAGAAAGAGAACCCTCGGGGACACGGCCACCTCAGGAGACCGTCGGGAGCATCACTTATCCACCCCTCAGTCCTGGAAAGCCCCGGGTTGTGCAGCCCGGGGACCGCCGTGCCTTCCCCAAGAAGTTCCCACGGCGGCACTCCTGGCATGCTATGTAAACCTCAGGCTCACATTTTCAGACAGCCGTTAGCAGGCCACAGAAGTTCCCCAAGACACTTGGTAAACCTTGGTCAAATCTGTTCCGACTTTGTGTGGGCGGCTGGGTTTCATCAAGAGGGTGCTGAAAGCAGTAACCCCGGGAGGGGGAGGAGGGGGACTGAATCTGGACAGAGCAGAGCCTCAGCGCCTGCCCTCCCTTCTCAACTGCTCTATACCCTCCCCTTCTGAAATGCCAACTCTGACACAACTCTCATGGGGAACACAAGCATTTTTACGTGCAAGCTTGGCTGGAATGAGGTAATGTAGTTTCTCTAAATGTGTCCTCAAATTCTGCAGAATTAACTGTGAGGAAATCCACTGCGGGTTCCCCTGGTTCTTAAAACACACTTAAGAGATGCTATCCACAGGGCATTGCCCTTGGGTTCAGTCACTTGTCCTGTTGACTTCTGTGGTTAGTCCTGAAAGGCAGGCCAACTGTACTTTTAAAATCTCGATGGCTAAGTTTGGGGGAAAAAAAAAATCTTTGCTTCTCTTCAGTTTTCATTTGTCACCGAGTCCCATTTTCCCCCCAAAGTTACTAGACTTTGCTGGTCTCCTCAACTGAAACAAACAAAACCAAACCAAACCAACCACAAGAAGCTGCTTTTGTTCACAGAGCAAGCTGCTAGTAGCGAGGGTCGGGGCCTCCTTCGCGGTGGTTTTTCAGAGACTAGCCAGATGGCTTCATAAACAGATTCCCTGGGAGGCTGGGGCAGAGGTGAGGACAGACAATCAAGATGGCCGGGCAGCAGCGCAGCTGGAATATTTTGTAAAGACGGGAATGGGAAACAGGGAAGCAAAACATCTGTCTTGGTGTTTAAGAAAGGCTAAGTGAAGGGACCGCCGGTGTCAGACTGTTAGAATCTGCAGAGGACCTCAAGAGACACGTGTCTAAAGTCCCATAAACCTCAGATAGATAAACCCTCTTGTCTTTCTTCCCAACTTTCAAAAACAGTATGCATTACCCAAGAAAAACCACGAAGCTTTGAGCTGGTACTGGTTAGCCCAATATAAGGTCAGATTTTGCATAGGAGATTAGGAGACAGGAAATACACTGGCGTAAAAGCAGTCGAGAGGGCACTGAAATAATACCACCATGTCCACAGGCTTCACACCAAGATCTGCTGTCATCTGTAGGCATTTTTTCCCCTGATGGTTTGTTTGCAAAATGAGTACGGCACATTAGCCTTGCCAGCAAGCCTTTGTTGTGAAATTCTACAAGGTGAAAGGAGGGGAATTTTGTCATGCACCCTGAAATCTGTTCTCAAGAGGGAGGTGCGAGAAGATGCTGATATGGCCGATGAGTTTGTATAACAATTCTTACACTCAAACGAAATAGAATATTGGGATCTTCTTTCATTAAGAGGCATGTCGAAGTTGTCCAAAAGAAGGGCACCTGGGTGGCTCAGTGGGTTAAGCGTCTGCCTTTGGCTCTGGTCATGATGTCGGAGTCCTGGGATCCAGCCCCATGTCAAGGTCTCCCTGCTTAGCAGGGAGTCTGCTTCTCTCTCTCCCTCTGCTCCCACCTCACAACCTCTATTCCCCCTATACCCTGTACCCTCTCCCCACCAACTCTCCCCTCTTGTGCTTACACTCTCTCTCAAATAAATAAAAAAAACTTAAAAAAAAAAAAGTCATCCAAAAGAAACCGCCACCATTTTTCCACGTACTTATTAAGTAGGTCTTCGGGGTGGGATCTTCATTGTGCCTTTTAAAACTGTGTGCCCTTAAAGCATCATTCATCTCTGACAGTTCTGCAGGTCTGTCTGCTAAATTTTCAACTATTGAATTTTCATAATCCCTTTGTCAATGAATATGCTCCCAACCAGCTATTACTCCTGAGAAAACTAGGAAGTGATCTGAAAAAGATGATAATTTATGATAATATAGAGCAAGACCAATTGTTCCTCTCAGATTAAACAGTTCAGAGTTGAACTAAAAGTCCAATCAGTATTATCCAATGTTAAAACTCTCTGGGCCAGTCTGGCCTTTGGTAAAACTTCCATTTAATAGATAATCGAGTGTTATTTCCTGAGAAGGGTTAATCTAAATATATCAGTTAACCATTTTACACAAGATTATTAATTAAAATGTGAAATTATAATACTGTGTATTAACAGGTATGTTCTGATTTTAGGTGAAAGAGTGAGATATTTCTATTTTAAGTCAACATATCTACAAATCAGATTGAATGCCATTGTCACAGGAATGGTAAGATCAAGGTGATACTTATAAACAAGGCTTCTTTAAGAGTTTTGTGGACTAAACTATTATTCCCAGAGATCTGCACTCTACATCAAATCATACACATTACAAGGCACCCACATTTCACTTTAAACACACATGTTTACACACAACTGATGGATTTTATAAGCCAGATTTTAAAATTATATAGTTACTTATAACTTATTTATTTGTTATTGGCTATAATGGCATGTATAATTAGAAATTCTTTTGAAGTGAGAAAAATCTAGCCTGTAAATTCTTTAAATGTAATTACATTTTTATAAACATTGAATTTAACAATTGGTGACATCACTATTTTTTATAGTTATAGATATTGAAGTATTTATTTAGATGTAGTGATGATTTCTTCTTCTTCTTCTTCTTCTCCTTCTCCTTCTTCTTCTTCTTCTTTTTGTATTTTAAAACCAATATATTTTTTGCCCCCTGGTTTCTAACATTTCTATAGCTTCTTGACAGGCCTTGTATTCATAGAGCTTGATATTTATAGTGGCCTTATTTATAAAATCCTTTAAAGTCACAAGATGTCTTAAGAATTCATAAGTCATTGAGCAAGCACCATTGTATCATGGTTGCTTTTTTTTAATTAAATTTTTAAATTTTTTTATAGACATATAATGTATTTTTATCCCCAGGGGCACAGGTCTGTGAATCGCCAGGTTTACACACTTCACAGCACTCACCATAGCACATACCCTCCCCAATATCCATAACCCCAGCTTTTTTTTTTTTTTTAAGATTTTATTTATTTATTTGACAGAGAGAGATCATAAGTAGTCAGAGAGGCAGGCAGAGAGAGGGGGAAGTAGGCTTCCTGCTGAGCAGAGAGCCCGATGCGGGGCTCGATCCCAGGACCCTGAGATCATGACCTGATCTGAAGGCAGAGGCTTAACCCACTGAGCCACCCAGGTGCCCCTCAGGTTGCTTTTTGTCTCTTGTCCTTAATAGCTAGATTACATAGGTCCAGGAATCAAGAGGGATAAGTTGGATTAGTTCCTCATATTAACAATCCTAGTAATCTTCTTGTGGAATTCAGATTTAAGTTTTGCGGGATTAGAAGTTCTGGTTTTGATGACGGGGGTAGAGAACTATGAGCACAGGACCAAGTACAGTTTCTACTGAATCAGTTTAGTCTCCTTTTGTTGATGGACCATATTTGCAGAAATGTTCGGCCCCAATTATCAGTAAGAACTACAATTTCTGCTACACAGTGGGGACAGGAAGGAGTCCTCATGGTGGGATTCACTGAATGAAGGGGATTCACTGGGATATCTCTAGGAGCTTCCCAAGCCCAGTGCTAACTTCAGTTGCAGTCCAAGAACAGTAAAGCAACTGGGATGGGTGGGGATGGGGTGTGTGTGGGTGCGGGGGGGGAAATAGAAGGTTCAGAAACATGGAAATGTTAAAGGAGATTTGCTGTGTGTATGTCAAATAGATTTGCAGAGAAGCCACCACTAGGCTGAGTTCTTCCCAGGGGCCTAACGGAGCACACCCTTCACAAGGACACTGTGGAAGGCACTGGTGAGGAGGGCACCGGTTTTATCATTTTCACAGACCTTATAAAGCTCTAGGGCCTTGGCACTCTTTCTGTAGTGCCTAGTGGATATATGGCCTTGTTTATAAACTTCTCTGAGAGTCTCTTTCAGGAAAGATCAATAGGGACCATCTCTTTTGATTCTTAGACTAATAACTCTTAGGGAAATAGTTTTCAAAAAGGTCATGAAATTTATACAATGAAAAAGATAAAATGTATCCTCATCAGGATAGTAAATCCAGATTCATGGGACAATGGACTGATTTCAGTAAAATTCTTCTTGAGCTTTATAGTCAACTTTCAAGATCCACTCTCCTCTGTTCCCTTCAGTCCCTTCTAGTGTGCATGGTCAAGTCTTGGAATACTTTGGTTGTATATGCTGTTTCCTTCCACAACAAGCGCCGTATTTTCTCACTCGGATTGTGTTGTAACCTGATTCCGGTTTTGGTCCAGAGGCAATGGGGGAAAAGCAGTCTTGAGGAGAACAAGCTTCTTCTTATAAGGCACTTAACTCAGGTGAGGGCCTGTTGCTCTTGGCAGGTGAGGAGAGGCTGGTTTCATCTAACAAAGGAGAGAGCCTCTTGGTAGACTGATGATTAAGAAGATTCTGAGTGTTCCACTTTGCAGGTTCACCTATCCAAATATTCCCATCCTGGGTTTCCGACACTTTCTCTCTCAGAATTTTGATTTTGTCCCAGAGACCTGTTGAGGTTGTGCAGTTGGTCTTCTTTGCAGCTCTGCTGCTCTTATTAGTATATCCTGGGAATGATTTTCAGCAACAGCCTTCCCTCTCACTGCAGAAGAGAAGCCGTATCTCCTAGCTTGAACACTGCAAAAGAAGCATTTTCTTCAAAGGATGTCCCAAAGTTGATAGTTGAGCAACTAGAACCTCTCTTTTTCTTTTTCAAAGCATCTAAAGCCATTGACAAGATCTTTAAAACTCCATAATTCGCAAAATTACCGTTGCCCCTGCCATTCAAAGGCCACCACTACCACATAAACCAGTGCTCACCTTCCTATCTAGGTTTCACCCAGGTTGACCACCTGCAAAAGCTTTAGTAATTGTGATGCTATTGCACCCCACGGCTTACTGCATTACATTCAGTAATGGAGTCTTTCTGACCCATGAATCTGAACTCCAGATCCCGTTATAGGCTTTGCTTTCTAGGGTCACTTCTGGAATCCATTGTCTTAACCTAGATTTTCCCCAAAATTATGAGCCTGAAGGGCTTACATCCAGATTACTTTAGGAAGCGACCCCTCGGGACTAAGAAGAGTGTGATAAGCAAGGAGGAAAAGTTAGTTTGAGATAGCATTGTTAAGTTAATGAGCTGGTCATCCCTTTGGGAGACTGGGACTTGATTTCAATGGGGTCCTTCTGAGAGGTCTGCTAGGAGACACAGGATGAGAGTATTTATTCAATGTATCCACTATTTCCTTTTCTCCTTTCACCAAGGCTTAGCCAATGGGGTGTTAACTCCTCTCACTTCCAGGCTCCTGCACCTGTTCAAAAGGCCATGGTGTCCCATGTGGCAGTGCAGAGAAGTTCTGGGGTAGCTAACACAAGGGGTGTTGTCAGGTTATTGCTGCACATACTAGTCATTCATCATTGGCTAGAGTGAAAACTGAGCTAGAAGGACATGAGGCAGGGCGCATGCGCTGTCTCCTCAGGATCCATCCAAGAACTCACCTGTTAAGCTGAGATCAGAATAGAATGAGAAAACCTATCAATGATATTTATTTATGTTATAGAGCATGTGCTACTCTATATTTTTTAAGGGTATGTGTAGAAAAAGATCATATTTTGTTTTCTTTGCTTTTTTTTTTTTTTGAACATCTACACCATGGAAATAATAGAATACCCATAGAAGAAAGTCACTTGTGTATTTCAAAGGAAAAAATATAGTGAATAAATGAAGAAAGGAAAACTAAGAAAAGACCAATGGCCCAAATGACTTAAGAGTAAAACCTAACCTTGGATGACTTGTCTCTCAGATACTCCACTCCTATGTTCTATGGGAACTCCTCCTCATCCTGCAGGTCCCAGTGCACCTCTCCTCTGTGGTTTCTCCAGCTCCTTCCACTTTCCCTGACTCTGCAGGTCTTGAATTTCCCCTCAGGGTCACTTGCTGTCTCACCTGTGCCCCCAAAGCTTTTGACACAAATCTCTCTTCCAACATCTGTCACATTGTACAGCAACTTTGTCCTTCCAATAGATTGGGGCCTTCTCTCACTTTTTCTCTCCCTTGAAGTCTTTTCTTGCATCTCATATGAACTCAATTTCTGAATTTCAGCCATTGTATCATTTAGCAGATGACTTTTCAGGGTCTGCTATGTGCCAGGCACAGTGGGAGAGATGCCATGCTATAAGACCCAGTTCTTGCCCTCAGGGGAATGCAGAGAAATCCAATGGGCAGGTCAAGAGTTGGCTGATTAAAAGTCCAACCCCCATTATAAAACCTGAAATCCCAGTTTCAGGTGTTAACCTGATAGTCCTGAGGGGAATAAACTCTTGGCATGAGCCAGGGAGATAATGGTTCCATCAAAAGTGAAGACACAGGGGGCACCTGGGTGGCTCAGTGGGTTAAAGCCTCTGCCTTCCGCTCAGGTCATGATCTCAGGGTCCTGGGATCAAGCCCTGCATCGGGCTCTCTGCTCAGCGGGGAGCCTGCTTCCCACTCCACTCTCTGCCTGCCTTTCTGCCTACTTGTGATCTCTCTCTCTCTGTCAAAATAAATAAATAAAATCTTAAAAAAAAAAAAAAAAGAAGAAACATAGTAGCCAGGAGCTTGGTGACACTCCCCTGGGGGTCTGAAGACAAACATCCCACCTCAGGTAGGAATGTGTGGGGAGGGTCCCAGAGCAGCAGTGCTCCTGCCTGAGTCAAAGCGAGCCTAGGAGGGGGAAGAGAGGGAACCAGGCTATGGGCCAAATCAGATTGCTAAACCCCATCCAGTTGTACTCAGAAATGAGGAACTTGTTGGTGCCCTCATTAGTACAATTGTTCCTTAGAATGAGAAGTGATTCAAACAAGATCTGCATTGCTTGGGCTCAACCCCAGTTCTTTCCCCCCACCTTTACTCTGTCTACACCTGTTGGCCTTCTACCCAGGTCAGACTTGTCTCCCAGAACCAAATCACCTGGTGTCAATAGGACCCTTCTCTTTTATGTTCTGCTAACTAGGCTTTCCAGGCTGGGCTGGCCTATAAACCCGACCTTCGTAAGCGCTTCAGGAAGGAACAACCTGGAGGAAAGAGTGATTCACACTCTGAATATCAGGTCAGTTTCAGTTCTAGGTCAAGAGTTGAGACAGCCCAGACAAATGATCCTCTGCTCCTTCAAAGCCAGGCCCCTTTATACCAGTCTGAGGTTTCTGGTTAGGCATCTGTGGGAGCTTGTCTAGACCTCACTTTTCATATGGTGGAGTGTTCTGTTAACTTGGAAATTTTCATGAATTATTTTGAAAGCACCGCAAAACAGGTCCAGCTTATTTGTGGGGAAAGACATGGCTGTCTGATTTGTCACTTCTTTTAAGATTTTTTTATTTATTTGACAGACAGAGATCACAAGTAAGCAGAGAGGCAGGCAGAGAGAGAGGAGGAAGCAGGCTCTCCGTGGAGCAGAGAGCCCGATGCAGGGCTCAATCCCAGGACCCTGAGATCATGACCCGAGCCGAAGGCAGAGGCTTTAACCCACTGAGCCACCCAGGCGCCCCTGATTTTCACTTCTATTCTTTTTTTAAATGGAGGCAAATTTATATAACACAAAATTAGCCATTTTAAGGTATAGTATTCAGTGACATTTGGTACTTACACAATATTGTGCAACTACCACCTGTATCTAGGTTCAAAACACTTTTGTCACCCCAAAAGGAAATCCCATACCCAGCAAGCAGCCCCTTCTCCTTCTCCTCCCACGGGCCCTGGCAACCACCACTCTGGTTTCTGTCTCTATGGATTTATCTATTTGGGTATGCCGTGTAAATGTGATCATACACACGTGACCATGTGTGTCTGCTTTCTTTCAAAGTAGCACATTTTCGAGGCTCATCCGTGTGGTGAAATGTATCAAAACTTCATTCCTTTTTATGGCTGATCCTACTGTATGTTTATACCACATTTTACTTATCTATTCATCCATCACTTCTGTTTTTGCCACTTCTTCAGATCCTGGACTTCGACCCTAGTCTCTAGTCACTCAGGCTCAGACTCCTTATTCTAAGTTCTTCAAAAGGAGTAGCAACTTGTAAAGGAAATGAAGGCAGCCCAAGGTGTGATTCTCTAAAGCTGACACCTTCAGATGGAACACACATTCAGCTGGTCACAAATGCTTCCCTCTTCTGACTTTGTTGTTGAGGAACTGTTGAAGGGATCTGTGCTATATTTTATTTTTCCCTTATTCAAGAGAAAGCACTGATTTTGAATTCCCTAAGTGGGTCTGCCTTACCCAATGAGTTTGTTTCTTAATGCTCTTAAAGTGGACTTTCAAGGCAAGATAAAAACCTAGTTCTTCAAATCTCTTAATATAAATGCAGCAGGGCTCAGATAGTGAGATGGGACAGACACCTGCCTGGGGGTTGGTGTCTGGGGCTGGCTTGTCTGCCTCCCCTGGGGGGCCCAGCTTCCACCTCTAGCCCACCATTTGTGCTAACAGGGCCCAAGACCAACAAAGACCAAGAGAATTGCTCTTTCTGTGACACATTTCCTCACCCTGCCACAAATTGCAACAGGGGAGATGAGATAAAGAAAAGGAACCTCAACAGAAAGACCAAGTAAGGGATGGATGTAAACAGCAGGTTTGCCACACAGGGACTAGAAAGCAGCTCTAGAAGGGCAAGCTGATGCAGTTAGACCTGGCTGGAAGGAGGGAAAGCCTTCCTTCCTTGGGGGAGTGACCCTGGGAGCCCATTAGAGCTAAGGGATCAGCCAGGGGGAGTGTGCCTTTGACTTTATCCCCAGAGGATGGACTCCTGGAGATCAGGGCACAATTTTACTGGCAGCTCTCTCAAGAAGAACCATCCCTAGAGTCCACTGACCTGAATGAAATACTTACAGTAAAGCTGGAATCTGAGCCTGTTAATTAAGTGTAATTAGTAGGAACAACAGCATTTGGGGCTACTTGTCTTACAGCTGAATTGTCATCACTCTCCATTTTAAATATCACTCTGGGTTTAATTTACTGCTGATGCCACTCTTAACTTTGAGCTTCGGGTCTTAGCCCTTTCCTGGGACAGATGTAAAGCCTTCTGGCATTGCTTGATCTGCACCTCACCTAACAGTGCCACGGGGTGTGGAAGAAAGAGAAGCAAAAGGCAGGCATGTAAGTTTTAGCTAATTTCTTTCCATGAGCCAGTCACTTACCACCTAAGTACTGTGATCTCAAAAATGAAGGGAGCCAGAGTGGTTCCTAAGACATATTCTGTAAACTCCAACTCCTATAAGTTATTGGTTGATGAATGATTGGAAGGAGACTTTGATTCCCCACATTTCCAGCCTGCCCTCCGGAAGTCCTCAGGCAAAGAAACGCAGGTGGGTGTAGGCTCTGAAGTGGTAATAAGGCCTGGGGGTGTATGAGCTATACTGGTGGTATGGGTTCCCCTAGTGTTACACGTTTAGGATGTTGTCAATTTTTATATTGAAAGTAACTGTCCAACTGAACAGAAGTTCAACTTAGTATTATTGTGGCTGATATTTTTTGGTATATTGTGTTATTTCCACATCCTGTGTTCTGAAGTGAAATTATCTGGCCAAAGAATACTTGAAAACTTGTAATGGTTGGGACACTGGTTAAGATCTTGAAAGTTAAGCTAAAATAGAGCGAGACTCCAAAAATAGAGTGACCTAACAAAGAAGGAAGTTTACTTCTCTTCCACACAAGAGACCAGAGGCAAGTGGTCCAGGATCCAAGGGGGAAACTCTCTCAGGTCTGCACCAACTTCCACCTCTGGTCCTGCATGGCGGCTCTGGCTCTCCTCATGTCCCAGCCCACAAGAGAGGAAGATGTCAAGAAGGTACACATGCCTGCCTCAGTAGGGCATGAGCCAGAAGTGCTCTTTTCTACTCTCATCTCATGGGGAGGACTTAGTTACATGGCTACATAATAAGCTACAAGGCTATAAAATAGAGTCTGGGGTATGGCTAAGTGCCTAATTAAAATTCATGGGTTTGTTTTAAAGATGGGGAGAATGATTACTGGTGGGCAGCCATATTGTCTGCCAGAAGACTCATGCCAAACTATTTTCCAAAATGATTTGTGCTAGAGTTCAGTTTCACCAAAACTGCATGAGCATGCCAATTTTCCTTCCTTCCTTCCTTTCTTTCTTTCTTAACTTTAAGCCTTCTTCAGTTGAGTGAGTTTCTGGCCTAACAAGCTAATGGGATGGCTATTTGGGGAGGTGAATTTAACTATCTCATATTCTTTGCTTAATCATAGAACTAGTTAGCTTAGATCTGTTAAGTCAGGGCAAAAGCAAATCTGAAGATGATTCTGCTGGGTTCATGGTCACCTCCGCTTAACTGCTGTAAATATAGGATGTGAAGTAAACCTGCAGGCATGGTCATGAAGGCCTCAATGCTGGCAAGGCCCTGGTAGGTTTGTAACAGGTAAGGAGGCTTTGCAAGACACCTGCCCTGGGTTTTGCTGCTGCCCTCCCCAGAGGGTTTCAGGGGTGGGGTTTCTTCTGTGGTCAGGGCACTGGGATTGTCGGTATGATCTGTCCTGTCATCACTTTCACTCTGATTAGCTTCATTCGGAAGAACTTTTGACAGCCTTTCACAGACACAGGTCAACGTGGGAAAACCAGTTCCACTCTATGGGACTGATTTAATCTTTTTGTGTAGAGGCTGATCTTGGGAAATAATACACTTCTCACGTCAAACATGGAGGACACGGCAGCCCACAGCTGCTCCTGATGCATGTTGGGTTTTCTCACCGGGCGTTCCCGTGGCATCTTGGGAGAGCCAGCTAAAGGTGTTTGTCTGGCTTAGGTCCTGATACAGCAGTCACTGCTGGGCTTGGTGCCACTCAGCTTTGTGTGTAATTAAACAATCTATAGCTTAGTGGGACATCCTGCTTGCTTTGGATGACTCAGAGTTCCCGGGCAGCTGGTTGAAGTTTTGTTTATAGCAGTGTTGCCCGCTCACTCTACACCTCCAACTCCCTATAAACCACTTCACACATGGCCCAAATTTGGTGCAAATAAAAGTTTGTCAACTGCCGCTTTCCTCCTAGTGTGTGTGTGTGCGTGCGTGTGTGTGTGTTAAAACTTATCTAAACAAAATTAAGCTGTGGGAGTCCATTAATAAAGGGTTTCTATTACAAAATTATTGGCACTCTGCAAAGCGCTTTGTAGGAGAGCAGAAAGATCGATATTACCTAGAATAAAATAGCCAGGCCGACATTACTCAGGGGAAATAGGCTCTTAAGTATGAAAGGGAATATAGATTTCTACCCAGGCAGTCAATGTTTGAATATGATGAAAAAGCGTGTTAGAATTGGTGGTCTGGCAATTATTTGAGAAGTGTTGGGAGACTCTAAATGTGCTTTAAAAAAAAAAGGGGGAAAAATGAACAAAGAACTCAGCTAAGTCTTCTCAGAAGTAAAGAGCAAGTATTTAAACACAAGACCAGAAAACCAAAAAGGTAGCATTTGATTAATTTGTGGAGATCTCTAAGGCCACAGAAGTGGTGTGATGACTGTGCTTGTTTTGGGGAGGGAGGAAAGGACAGGGAGACCATGCAGGCTTCTAGCCCAGGGAGGTTAATGAGTAGCCATTCCTCATCTCTAAGCTTCGTTCTTTCACTTGTCTCTTGGAAGCTTTGTGGAAAGGGGGAGGGCACAATGGATTGTTACCCAGATCGGATCAATTTAATGGGGTGCAGTTTACTTTCCATCTTTGTCATGTGAACCAATTAACCTGCGCACTGGTGAAATGCAACTGGCAGATAATTGGGCCATTGTTGGAGCAGTGCACGCCCTGGGTACCACTTACAAATTGCTGAGATAGTGATCTCTGGATGACTCCCTGGATGAGGGGAAACTGGTTCGGTTGCGGCTATGGGGGATATCAGTTCTCAGGCCCAAGGAATGGCCTTGGTGTATTGTCAGGGAAGATGAGGAAGAGGAAGAAGGAAATAAAAAGGAACCTCCAGATTAACAAAGGGGAAGAGGAGGCAAGGAAGGAGCAAGTGGAAAAGGGAATGAGAGAGAGAGAAAGAGAGAGAAGATGAGGAAAGGGAAGGAAGAGGGGAGAGAATATTATACTCTCAGGTGCTGCTTTTGACCGTAAATAACTGAGGGGATCATGCACTCAGGCCAGCTTTCCCTAAAGTATATTCAGAGGAGGACTCATGTCCTGTATGGTGTTAATTGGTGTTTTATGGAGGATTTTTTTTTTTTTTTTTTTAAATGGAGAGAGATGTCCTATGGTTTCATCCATTTGGGGAATATTTGCTTTGGCAGGTTTCTTTAGTGCTTCCCTTAGAGCTTTAAATACACTAAAGTGTGTTACCAGTCTCTCATATGGGGCCATAGTGTGTGGGTTCTTCTCAGATGAGTTTATTGGGAAATTATTTATTCAAGGACCGTATCCTGGAACAAGCATTCCAAGAAATGGAATTTTTGAAATAATGATCTAAGCTTTTGCCCTGCATCAAGATAAGAGTCGTTTCCATGTTGGTTTTACCTTTAAACTGGACAAAGCCCCGTCCTTATCCTTTGGTGGGAGCACAAAGGCTACCTACCAAGGTATGTTCCAGAGTCAGTTCTCAAGACACCAGTCCCCTGTTCATTCATTCATTCATTCATAGGTGTACTCATTCATTCAAACTCCATCCTCTGTCATTCTCATTCTTTAAGTTCTGCCTCTAAGCACTTACTCTTTCTAGACGTAGATGCCCATGACTGGCTCCTGTCCCAGTAGAGTTGAAAACATACCGATTTCTCTTTTGGTGTTTTGACATTCTGCGCTGCTGTATAATCTTGGATATCTGTTTTGGCTCTGCCTTCTCCTTCTGAACTCAGTGTCTCCATTATCTACAAGGGCAAGACCATTGACTGGTGCAGCCCCTGGCCTTGCATAACCCACCTTTGCTCAGTTTTCTCAGCCAGGATACACTGAAGCCCTCATTTCATCCTCCTGCCCTTGAGGGTGGGGATTTGAATACCATCCATCCTCTGAGCCCCTTCTAGCATCCCAGCTACTTCTAGAGTCTGGAAGTTTTTCCTGTAGTGACCTTAATGTTTCTTCCAGCTGATAAGTAACTTAATTCCTCTTGTTGTTCCACAAGAACAATGGACAGTGAAAGGCCATCAGGCACAGGCCTGTTAGGGCTGAGGTGAGCAGTTCCCATTGCAACTTGCTAACTCTGTATTCTTACTCCTGGAAAGGAACAGCTCTTACCCAGGTGAAGTCCCTCAGAGGCCCTCTGAGGACCTCCAGTAGGGGTGAAAGAGAGCCTGTAAAATCCTCTCTGGCCCTACTCTAACCTGCTCCCATGGTGTTTTTTTAAATGGTGACAACTCCTTCTGGAGACGTGGCATCATGAGAATGTGTCCACTGGAGATGATCCCATTGTGCAGGCGTATGAGGTGTTGGCCCAAATGTCATACTTTTATGCGATTCCCTGCTTCCTCTGGAGGCCCACAGGGTCCACTTCTCCTCAGTGAAGGTATTTATTCCACCTGTTTTATGGGAGACCTGTGAACTCATGATAAGAAAATTACTTCTATCTTGAAGCTCAGGGTAAACAAATAAATGAACTGAAGCACTTAAGATTCCCTTACACCCCACCCGTGAAATCTGGGAGGGATTAGACAGAGTAATTAACCACTGTTAGCATCTTCTTAGATCCATTTTCTTTCACTTTCTGCAAATGGTGTTCCTTACGCCACCACCCAGCAGGACCAGTCAGGAGCATATAAGGTAGGGGAACACATGCATCTCCCAACCTCCAAATTTATAGGAAAAATAGGCAGTGGGGAAAAGAGAACATGAAGAAATTATGACTTTAGAAGGTTAAATTATTCCACCCAAAATGCAGTTGTATCTGCTCATTATAGACATTTTGGAAAATAGAAAAAGGTAGAAAGATGGGGCGCCTGGGTGGCTTAGTGCATTAAGCCTCTGCCTTCAGCCCAGGACATGATCTCGGGGTGCTGGGATTGAGCCCCACATGAGGCTCTCTGCTCAGCGGGGAGCCTGCTTCTCCACCCTGTCTCTCTGTCTGCCTCTCTGCCTACTTGTGATCTCTCTCTCTGTGTTAAATAAATAAATAAATAAATCTTAAAAAAAAAAAAAAAAAGAAAGAAAATTTGTCTGTGAAGATAAATGGGGACATTTAGACTTTAGGGGTCAGGATCTGCAGCTGTTATGTTTTTCTTGACCTTGTTTTTTTACCCACAAACATAGAATATCTTGTATCTAATCATATCTCCAAATTTGTACTGTTTTCTAGGAAACTGCAGTATCCATTCATGGGGTAACTAATTATTAATTTAGCAATACTTACTGCATGCCTACCACGAGTCAGGAACTCTGCTGGCCTTGACGAGGTATCAGTGAACAAAAGAGTTGTGGGGCTGCCTGGGCATACACAGCATTCCTAAGTGGTGTGACCTGATGGGTGTTGACAGGTATTAATATGACTCACTGAGTGTGTAACTAGCACAGTGTTAGCACTTTGCACATGTGTCAGGAAAATTTAAGTCTTTCAATATATGTGTACTTTCTCAGAATTTTTCCTTCTCCCTATTCCAAGGGAGCTATCCCACACTGATGGGCTCTTGCTTGTGGTTGAGGTTTGTGTTGCTGGAGGACACTTCCTGCCTTATCTTTTATGAAAGACTTTGGCATAATTTCTTGCCAAAGACTGCGGCTGGGGTCCCAGAGGAGGAGAGGGAGAAGTGTGGTTGGAGAAGAGAGAGGTGTTGGCTAAGAAAGCCAACAGCTTCTACATAACTGTAAAGGGGATAGACGGGACTGGCTGAGAGTGGTGGGGATCTTGTCCTTCTCTCTGGGGGTTGTCAGAGGGGGAGACTGGTGGCACACCAGGTACCTGTGTTCCCAGGAACATCCTCACACTCCACCTCTGTGCCAGAGAGCAACTGGAGTGCTTGACTTGAGGGACACGAAGGCACTGAGAGTGGAACCTGCGTCTTGACCAGTGTGGAGTGCTGGCTGTGGCTGCCTCAAGGTTTCATGATTCAAGAGGTCTTCAGGGCCTCTGTAGAACCGATCTCAGCTACTCTGATAACACACTAGCCTCAAATTCTCTTCACAACAGAATAGTAGCCAGCCCCAACTCTCCAACAGACTAGAACAAAATCAAATTCAGGCCGAATGTTGCCACACAGCAATCACCAAACTAGAATTTATGAGCAAGCTGACTATGTATTCTTCCTACCACTTGCTCTTACATACTCACCGAAGCCCTGGTTCCATGTTCTTCTAGGTGCTTTGAGCTTCACTTTACATGCATGATTCCCTTAATACAGACAACAGCAGAGATAGAGTCTAGTCCTTTTATAGTTGACATCAGGCATCCAGAATTTTCCAAATAGTTCAACACAGTGTTGTTTATAGATCAAGTCTAGCACCATCCCTATATTTCCAGGCTAAAGGCCTTGCTGGGTTCTTAATATTCCGTTCACAAGTTCATAACTGACCAATGACAGCCTCTTTCTATCACCTTTACACAGACTAACAAGCCACTGGTATTATCAATTGTATTTGTTTCCTGTGGTTGCTGTAAGAAAGTACCACAAACATGGTGACCTAAAACAACAGAAGTGTAGTCTGAGTCTGGAGGTCTGGAGGCCAGGAGTCTGAACTCAAGGTACCGACAGGACTGCACTTCCTCTGGAGGCTCTAGGGGACGGTCTGTTCCTTGCTTCTCCCACCTGCTGGCGGCTGTTGGCATTCCTTGGCTTGTGACTACATTACTCCAATTTCTGCCTCTATCTTGACAGTGACTCCTTTGCTTCTGTCTGTAAAATCTCCCTCTGCCTCCCTCTTAGAAGGTCAGTTGGCATTGGCTTTAGGGTCCATCTGGATAATCTAGGATAACCTCTCTATGTCAAGGTCTTTAACTTAATCATATCTGCAAAGGCCATCCCCCCCCCCCCCAATAAAGTCACTTTCACAGGCTCAGGGGATATGGACCTGGGGGTATGGAGTCATCCTTCAACCCACTACATCAACGAAACCGCTTTCTGATACTTAGGATGCTATTAAGCAAATCTGCTACTGATCACAATGTAGTTAACAGGTGAATAAGCCACCTGGAATGTGGCCTTTCTGACCAAGCCTAGAGTGTGACTTCATGATAGAGCCAGTGGCGGCCCCTAGAGGGCAGCTTACACTAATGAACACATTTATAGGACACCATCTAAAGAAGGGGGGTTTTCTAAGTAAGTTATGACATCAAACAGGAGGGAACCCTAATAATGCTCGTGATTGAATTTATCATTAACCTTTAGGGTGTGGATTCAGAGTTAGACTAACTTTTAGAAAATAAAAGACCTATTTCTTGTATCAAAGTTGTGCTGGGGAATTCCTGCCATATAAACATTAGCATAGTGAATTCTCTACAGCAACACCGAGGTAAAAATGATTATATACATCTTATAGCTAAGGAAACCGAAAATTATCACACTGATAGAGAGGATATAGCTAAGACGTGGCCACATTTCTGCCTGACTCTATAAAGTCAAATCACTTTCCTACAGAACTAGACTGTCTTCTCTAAGAAGGTCCAACCTGCCTGGAGATTTTGGCCCCTGCCCAGTGTCTGGTGGTACTTGCAATTCCACCTACTGTAGGTAAGTACCTTATGGAGAGGTAACATTAATGGAGAGGAAGACAGAGGAAGAGGAATGTAGAGATCAGAAAGGGGGCAGGAAAGAGGTAGGGGCTCAGATGGAACCTTCCAGAGAAGGGAGTTGCAGGAGTGGAGTGATTTCACAGTCAGTTTGGGCTGCTACAACAAAGTACTACAGACTGGGCAAGCAGTTTATAAACAACAGGAACTTACTTCTCACTGTTCAGGAGGCTGAGATCAGGGTACCAGCATGGCTAGGTTCAGGCCAGAGCCTTCTCTGGTGTTGCAGACCGCTCATTGTATCCTCACATGGAGGAGAGTAGAGGGAGGAAGCAAACTATCTCATGACTTTTATAAGGGTGCTAATCCCATTCCTGAGGGTTCTACCCCATAACCTCATCTAATCGCAATTTACCTCCCAAAGGCTCCACTTCCTAATACCAACACATAGGGAGGTAGGGTTTCAACACCTGAATTTGGGGGAGGGCTACATAAAGATTCAGTATATGACAAGTGACCAAGAGTTTTCCCAGATCCTCCACCAGTCAGTGGGATGCAGACGTAATAGGCCACCAGGGCATCAGAAGAGTCAGGACAGGCAGCCCTGGGGGTCCAAGTGGCCCCCTGCTGGGTGTTTCCTGCTGCCCCTGAATCTGGAGTGACTTGCCCTATTGGTCCCATAATTCTTCCCTGGCTCTCTACCACTTTGTGGTCCTACTTGAGTTGTTGCAAACTCGTAATACCTATGCCAGCTGACCTATTATCTACACAGTAGATTACATGATTGACTTCAGTTTTTCCATCTTCCTTGTTTCTATGGACACTGCCATGTGATCTTGCAATGACTTTTCCTAGAAGCAGAATATTTCCTCAACCCATTGATAATGAGCTTGGCCGTGTAACTTGCTTTAGCCAATAGGATGTTGTCAGATGTGATGTGAGCCAAGGCTTTAAATGTGTCATATAGTTCAGTCCATGTTCTGACACTTTAGGCATTGCCATGAGAAGAAAATAATCTAGCTAGTCCACTGCCTCTAAGATGGATTAGAGAGATACAGAGATGATAAGAATCCAACCTTCTAGCAGTTTGAAACCTAGCCAAGCTGAGTTCAACCTAGGTCAGCTTTCCCTAGCTAAACCAGAGATATATAAATAAGACTAACTGCTTGTTGAAAAAAAAGACTAACTGCTTGTTGTTTTATATTATTTTATGTTGGGATGGCTTGCCATACAGCATTATTGCAGGAGGGGCTGCCTGATACATTCTGTCTCTCTCATTGTCATTTCTCTCACTTTCCACCACTGTCCACACCATCACTGCTACATTACTGCTTTGGGGTGCCAGCAGCACTGGTGGGAGCTAGAGCCCCAGGTGCTAAGGCAGCTTCTGAACATAGAGCTGGATCTCTGAAGAGCACCATGCAGAGCCAAGCCCTCCACAGCATGTCCAGGCCCTAGAAGGGAAGAAGATATGGTCTTGTTCTACCTTGCACAATGCTGTAACCACTCCCTCCTATCATCTCTCCGGGGGGAAGTCCCAGCCTTCACCTGAAGGTAGGTTTCCAAAGGTGCACCTGCAGACTTAGAAGGCCCTCTCACTCCATCTGTAGATTCAGCACCCGCCTGGCAAGTTCTAGCCATGGATGTTTGCAGCTTGAATTGAACTAGCCAGTAGGAGTTGACCTCCATCCTTTCTATCTCTCTAACTGCCCACTTCCAAGTCTTTGCTTCAGGTATTCTTAAGGGGGAATAACATCATGGCAGAGGAGCTTTCTGGAGATAGAAAAAGGGGATTGTCAGTTTAAATCCCTGCCATTTCAATAACAAGCAGCCAGTCAGGCAGGATACCAGTTGTTTTCTCTGGATAATGGGATTAGGGACTTTTTTTTTTTTTTTTTAAGAAACAATTCTTCATTTTCCTATGTGTTTTCTAAGTCCCCCATTGTTTTTGACCTGAAAAACAATAAATGCTAATAAAAGCAATGAAACAGCCCCCACAGCTGTGAGCAAAGCCCTGCAGGGTGGCGGTGTGATGGGGGGTGCAGAGTGGCTATAACAGTAGCTATGACAGTAGCCAGGGGTCAGTGCCCAGAGCTTTTAGCAGCAGCAGCCTGTGACTGTGGAGTCCAGCCCAGTCTGTGACTTGGCGCAGGCTTCCACTGAGGGTCAGTGCTCCTAACCTTAGCTGGGCAGCTGGCAAAGGACTCCCTTTAAGAAGTTGTGGGGCACCCGGAAGACCTGGCGAGGGAGTGTGGTTGGATCAGCATAAATCCATCCGCACTGTAGGGGATCCTTGCTTTGTGTAGTAAATGGGTTTCCGAAAAATGGTGAGAATCACAATTCTAAATCAAAAAGCCATTTTACAAGTGCCAGGGGAGTTTCCTGAATAAAAGGCTCCCATTGTGAAGGCCTGGGTAAAGCAAATAATCCCTCTCCATTTTATCTTTGGCATAAATCTGGATTTTCACTTAGGGTGTTTTGGGTTTCCAGGAAAATACAGATGACAGGTGTTCTGGAAAAGCATCCCTTAGAATGTCTGCCAAGAGTTAATGGCCAGCAGCATCACCTCCAATTGGAAGGACAGCCCAGCTCTGGTTTAAGTCCCAGTCCTGGTGCTGACACACTATATTCCTTGCAGGTTCTGCCCCTCTGGCCTCGAGTGCTCTCCCCCTAGAGTTGCATATGGCTCCTTGTCTCTCATTCTTTTGAGCTTGGGCCCAAATGTCACTCATCTTTTCACAGAGGACTTTCTCATCATTCCACTTAAAATTGTGACTCTGCACTACTCCTTCTGCCCTTTGCCGATTTGATTTGTCTCCATAGTACTCATCACCATTGGTCATATTGTATATTTCCCTCGTTTTGTTTACTATCTTATGTCCCTTACTGGAATGTCAACCCCACAGGGCCAGGATTGCATGTTGTTTTGTTCACTGCTGTATCCTTCATGCCTGGAATGGTGCCTGGCACAGAGACTATGTGCTTCGATAAATATTTGCTGAGTCAGTTGAATGCATGATCTTCAGCATGTTATTTAAGTTTTCTGCGTGTCTAGAACATAAATGAGTAAGTGCGACTTTTGCTCAGTCTTAGAGTTGGAGAGCCAGGAGGGGTTCTGGCGCTGGGTCAGCCTTCCAGAGCAGCTCTCCTTTGTCTGGGGGGAAGCCCCTCCACAACTTTAGCCAACTCTTGTCTCAGGGAAGCTGGCCCAGGATTGTCATATTTTAAAGTAATTTTTTTGGAAAGAAAAGCCAGAAAGTAATTTTTTTAAAAAAGTGAAATTACCTTATTTTTCAATGTTGGTGACCAAGTCCTACTTTTACAAAAAACCTTGTGTAGTTCAGATAGAACGCATATGCATCAGCTCTGAGAGGTGGGCAGCAGGATGGGATCTCTGGACTAGATACTATCCCTTTGAAATTCTCTTCTCTTATATTCTACTAAAATACTATACTTCTATTAAATTGTTTCCATCGCTCCCACTATGGTGGAAAACATAGAGACTAATCAAACTTAAAACAAATTAGAGTTAAATGGTAAAGAATGGCCATCATATTTGTCTCCCCAATCTCATGGAAAAGTTTGTTCCCTAGAAAACCACTGGCTGCCTCTTCAATGACATAGAGAAAATCAACACACAATGTGGAAAGGTTGGTTGAGGTAGCAAGGCAATGGGACTCCCGACACATTATTTCTCAGGTTTAGAGGATGTGGAAGATTTCCTCCATGCAAGATAGTAACTCCACTGGGCCCTAGCTCTCTTACTGAGTCACTTGGAGGTGGAAAAAAAGAAAAGCATTCCTTTCCCATTCTGTCACTCCAAAAATTCATTTTATGCAATGCATTTTATTCTCACATAATGATTTCTGCTCCTTGGCTCCTATTAACAATCCTTAATGCATATATTTGATAACTTGTGAAATGTCCCAGTGAGCCTCTTGGGATCCGTAAAAGACTGTGAAGGAATGGCTGAAACAAACAGGAGAATGTCCAACAAATGGAATTGCTCTGATGACCTCCATTCCCAGGGCCACTGTGATAAATGACTCTCTATTGTCAATTATATGAGTTGTAATTGGACCCTATCCTGCTACAGAACAAGTTATTTTATGACTGTGATATGGTGTGTGATATGGAAATATGGGCTTTGGGACCAATAGGGAGCTGTAAGTTGCTGGACAGGGTCAAAGAATAAGAGCTGAGAGAAAGAGGAGCCAAGAAATGTTGGTACATGCTAATGCAGAGGTGGAAAGGGTGTTAGAGGACAGGGAGGGAAGAAGGAGTAGGAAGCAAGAAAAAGTAGTCCTCATGGGGGGCAAGAATTGCTGTGGAGGGGCACAAAGAGCTTGGTTTTAGACCCCCAAAGACTGGGCTTGAGTTGCAGCTCCATGTCTTATCAGCTCTAGGTGCCAAGTTACTCAGCCTCTTTGAGACTCAGTTTTGTCACCTATAAAATTGGCCTAGTAAAGCTTTCTTCCCAGAGCTGATATGAAAACCAAATGATAACATGTATGTGGTGCCAGGTTGAACACAGGGACTCAACACCACCTATGTCACCCAAAATTCTGGGTCTCAGAACCTTCAGTTTTAAAGTGGCAGCTGGTATTGAACTAGATTAAGGGTAGAAACTCAAATGCTTATAAGGCAGAGGCAGATAATGCAAATGAGTGATGATAGCTAGGTATAAAAACTAAAGTAGACAAAAATGGGCCCAGGGCTGACTGAAGCCTATGAGCTCTGTTGTGCATTCTTAGATCTTCAGCATTTTCAAGAGAAGCCCCAGCTCTGGTCTTAAGGTGATGCTCCTGATTTATAAATATGGGCACCTAATTCCTCTCTCCACCTTGAAAAATATATTGTCTGAACCACAGGTGTGTATCAGGTAAAAAAAAAAACAAAAAATAAACTCACGTCATTTCCAATCTGTGGGCTACCATTTTGTAGCCTCTGAATAAAATTATTTAGAAGGATAGTAAAAAGATTTTCATCATGGTCTACATAAATAATTCTGGGTTTAGATGACCATAGAGAATGTAAATTTGACTTGGAACCCAAGCTGTTTGTGGAACTCAACAGAAAAGCTGGAAAACCTGGATGCTCCAAGGTCTGGGATTCAGAGAGAGCACATCCTCTGTAGATTGCAGCAGAACTGAAAAAGCTGGACATACACTAAATATTTGATTTTCCATTCTCAACCAATTGCATTAGAATCTTTGGGGTTGAACCTTCTCTGGGAGATTTGATGATGCAGCCAGATGGAGAACCACTGAAATAAAACTTTCCAAAGGTAATCTGTGATTAAATAGAATAATAATTCTAAGTCACCTTGTTTCTAAGAACTTTTTAAAAAATGAATTTATTTTTGAGAGCAAGAAAGCAGGCACACACTTGTACACACTTAGCAGGGAAGGGGGAATGGAAGAGAGTCTCAAGCAGACCCTGCACTGAGTTTGGAGCTTGATGAGGGTCTCGGTCTCACGACCCTGAGATCATGACCTGAAGTGAAACCAAGAGTCAGTTACTCAAATGACTGCACCACCCAGACACCGTTCTAAGAATTTCTTAATTTTGTTAGTCTCATCCCTCAAACTGGAAAGTGATAAAAATATCTGCCCTCCCTCTGTCAACAGCTTCATCTGCATAATTACATTAACATATATGTACCTGTGTGACCAATATGTCCAACTAAAAAAACACTTGTCGTTGGAGATTTGCATTTATGTTTCTAACAATTGTTAAGTCTGTGGACTGCAAGTACTTGGGGTGGTAGAGCAGACTTGGCCACAGATGAATTGAAGTTCCTCTCATTAAGAAGTGGAGCCTATTTCCATATTTCCTGAAGCTGCGCTGGCCTATGACTAGCTTTGACCAACAAAATGCAATAAATTGATTGTGATTTCTGAGTGCAGGCCTCAAGGTGCTTTGCAGCTTCCATTCTCCAGCTTTTAAAACTGAGCTGCTATTTGTGGAAGCTGAACTGTCCTGCTCAAAGGGCTATGGAAGAGAAATGAGTTATTCTCATTAATAGGCTAACTGTTAGGCGTAGAGTGAGGCTTTTTAGGCCCAGCCAGCTTCCAGCTGACCTGCCAACTGAGATCTGCCAAAGAACTCCAAATGCAAAGGGAGCCCAACTGATACCATATGGAGCAAAAATGGGCTGTCCCAGCTGAGCCTAGCCCAAATTACTGACCTACGGGACTGTGAGTAAATAACAAATTGCCATTTTACACCATTAAGTTGTGTGGTGGTTTGTTACACAGCAAAAGATAACTGTGTACATTGGCAATCTTTTAGATATTTCTTTAATCACAGGGAAGCTTTCAGAGAGTTGGGCAAATACATAGTCATTATTTTCTGGAAGACCTAGAAGCTGGTAAACTATTTCAAAAGTAATTCTTAAGGCTGTGATATTATTTATGCTTTGAGTAATAGTAAGTCTTCTGAAGGTGGAGAGAGAGGCTCTGAGATCTGGGGAGGATATAGGGCTCTCTGAGTGGAATTAGGTGGGATGTTTTCAGCTATAAATAGTCAATATGCAAATGAAAGTTGTTTTTTTTAAAAATGTGGACACTTAGTATCTAACTTAAGAAGTCAGGAAGTACACGAATACAGGGTTTAGTGCAGTAGTTCAAGTTCCCAAGCTCTATCTCTTTTCCTGTGCTGCCATCCATAGTGTGTCAACAGTGTTTCTCCTCATGGTCTCAAGATGGCTGCTGCAGCTACAAATCATCTTACAATGACATCCTTAAAAGGAAGGGAAGGTGGTGGGAAAGAAAGCCCTTCTGTGTGGCTTCCTTCATTAAATGAAGGAAGGGGACACCGGGGTGGCCCAGTCAATTAAACATCTACCTTTGCCTCAAGTCATGATCCTGTGGTCCTGGGACTGAGTCCCACATCTGGCTCCCTGCTCAGTGGGAAGTCTACTTTTCCCTCTGCCCCTCCCCCTGCTCATGCTCTCTCGCTCTCTCAAATAAATAAATAAAATTTTTTAAAAACATGAAAAATAACACGAAGAAAATAAATCTTTTCCCAGCAGTTTCTCAGCAGAATTCCCATGTTTCAATGCCCCAAAATGGGATCACGTGGCTAACCTAACGTAAGGGAGGCTGGAAAAGCAGGTATCTAGTGTTTTCAGTCTCTGTTGTGGGAGATAGGCTCTTCCCAAAGGGAAGACAGGTAAGGATGTCAGCTGGGAGGAAACAAATAGGGGTAGAGCTAGCCTTTGCCCTCCCAAGCACAGAAAGGAATGAGTGCTCCAGGAGCCTGAGCTTGTGCTCTCAAGTCAGGGACCATTTGGGCTATAGAACAAACATATACAGAAAATGTAAATGTGTCCCCCAATTATCCAAATATTTCAGTGTTTCCCTTGAGACTTTAAGACATAGATATTTCATAGCTATTTCCCACTCGTATGAAGCACTACTCTGAAATTATTCTAACCATAACATAGAAACACTCGCTGTTGTGGTAAATAAGTATTAAGAGTCTGAAGAACTGTCTGACCACGTTAACAGAATGTGGGTTGGTGTCACAGTCTGAAGTGAGGACTTCCTCATAATCCTTTGTGACTGAAGCAGTCAAAGATAATGGGAGCCTTCACTGTGGGATGTTTTGGGACGTTGGGTCGAAACCAAGATGGTGGCCAAAGTGATCGCTATACTCTGAACTAGGTCAGAAAGGAAGTTCATTCTCTACATGTTTCATAGCAATATCCTGCTTCAGATTGCTTGGTAATGAAGTTGAGAATGGGTTTGGAGCAGGAGGGATACAGATAATTATTATAATGCTGTTAGACTTGCTTTAGGCTACTAGAGTGGCAGTGGTTCTTCCAGACTAGCTTTAGACTTGACCTTTTCAAGGCATTGTACCTGCCTCAGGTTACTTCCCTTATTTTTAAAAAACAAGTTGGTAAACCTTCACAAATCACCTGTTAAATTTGACCCGTTTCATTTTATGATCTATGGCCATCTATTTACCTTTTTCTTTCCAACTACTTTTTAATCCTTTAAATTTACTTCTCTCTTTTTGACTCTTTCTTGACAATCTTGTACATGACAATACTGGGAATCATCCAAATGGCCTCCCAGATAGCATTCAGCTAAGGATCTGAAAGTCCGGTCCTATGGGATATTATTAGTAGCCAACTAACATCTGACTGGGAACAACAAACATAACAGCTTGACTATTCTGTGGCCAACCCAATAGTTTGCTTTAAAAACAATTCTCTCTTCTTAAAATTTAAGGGATATGGACTAATAAGAAAATAAAATAAAAATAATTTATAGGGGTGCCTGGGTGGCTCAGTCAGTTAAGCATTTGCCTTCGGCTCAGGTCATGATCCTACAGTCCTGGGATTGAGCCCTGTGGAGGCCCCTGCTTAGTGAGGAGTCTGCTAGACCCTCTCCCTCTGCCCCTTCCCCATGCTTATGCTCTTTCTCTCAAATAAACAAATAAAATCTTTAAAAAATATATAATTATAGTTCTCTGAAATAACTGTCCTCTCTATTTTGGTGAATATCCTTCTAATCTTTCTTGGGAATATATTTCATACACACACACACACAAATGGAATCACACTAGACATACTGTTCATGAGATTTTCCATTTAACAGTATCTCATGAATGTACTCCATGAACATTTTTCTCACAAACATTTATTTTTAATGGAGTTTTTACAATGGTTATGCCATAGTGTATTCAATTAACTTGAGACAAAAACATTTTTTCCTTTTTTTTTTTTTCTATTGTAAGCAATGCTATGATTAATAGTCTTAGGGCTTAAATATTTGGGTACATTGGTGATCATATTTTTCTTAATTTTTATTTTTTTAAATCTTTTGGTGATTGGACTTTTAGACTGAATTCGCTGAAGGGGATTAAATGGTTTGCCAATACACTGGTGCTTGGTAGTCGAATAGAAGTTGAGTGAAGCAGTATATGAAACTTGCCCAAGTTCTTATCATTTAGGAGTACCAGTTATGCGGCATACATAGGGTACGGTGGGCCTGAGAAGGCTGTCTGGAATCTTCCCATGATGTGTGTTTGAGACCATCAACACTCAACAAATAGCTGTTATTTATGTATTTAAAGCAAATTCTGTAAAATTAATTTCCGTTTAGTGACAAATATCTGCTTGGTCTTGACTTTGGACTGCAGTGACCAGCAGAATAACAGTCATATTACTGAGTAACACAGATTTTTTCCCCCTGATAGTCTCAAATGTATGGCTGGAAGGAGGAAGCAAGGGAAGCCATCTGTCAAAAGAGCCAGAGCTAGATGATTTAATGTTTGGAAGGGTGACTTGGTCACATTTTTGGTCACAAGTGTAGCCTCTGTTTTCTGATTTCAGGATCATAATCTAGATCCATAAATTTAAAAGTCAGTAATTTAATAAAACAGAAACTCAGCTGAAGTGGAATGAATTCTGGCCTTAATTATTACTACTTTGGAATGTTTTTCTTTGGCATTTTCCCAGCTTGAACCACTGTTTGCTTTATTTTTTTATTTTATTTATTTTTTTTGGTGCCTTTTTTACTCTGCCATGTGTTGAATTGTAATATATAATTTAGTAAGAGAGTTGCTGGTTATACCCTTGAGACATTTAATAGAAATGGATAATTAAATTAACAGTTGTCTGTGGGAGGTTTTAAACCTAGAAAGGGGTGAGTGTGGGAGTTAGTAGTAATCTTTAAATTTCTCTTCGTATTTTTCAAAGAACATATATGTTTTGAAAGCGCACTTTCTCCTCTTCTTCCTTTCACTTTTTGGAGCTCTCAGTATAATGTCAGGGGAAATAAAATAATGTCAGGTATTGTAAAGCCAGACAGCCCTGGCTGTGAGTCTTGCTTTTCTGTGTCCTGGATGTGGGAGCCTTGAGTCAGTCATTTAATTCCTCTGCGCCTCAGCTTCTTAATCTGTAAAACGAATATTTCATTAATTTTTTTGTTACCATAAATGAAACCAACTTTGATTACCTAAAGCCAAAAAAAGATTTTACAGGAAGGTTTCTAGATAACTCATGAAATGAAAGAGAGCTAAACCATCAAGTCTCAGGAACAGCTGGCTCAGGGCCTCAGCCCAGGAAAGCAGGCCACACCTGCACTGGGCCCCAACCTGTCTCCACTCAAGTCAGCGTCTCAGGAGGAACTTGATTGGCTGGGATGGAGTCACATGCCCTCTTCTGGCCTCTTCCTCTTCCCAGAGGGGTAGTACTGGACAGTTTGATTGGCAGTTCACTGGAGTCACGTGAAATGGGGAAAGTGCAGTTCTTCAACACAGAGTGGGAGGGGGAGAACTCTTTCCAGAGGGAGGAGTGTTGGGTGCACATACACAAAGCCGGACCACTTCATTGCTCTTAGGAAGATTCCAGATACTTGTACCTAAGATCCTGGGATACGGTATGTGTTCAATAAACAGTAGCTATCATGGTTATTATTATTGTAGGAAGGCCAAAATTACCTTTTTTAGTATGACAGCAAGGTTAAGAAGTTAATTCTTTTTCTTTTATGTCCAGTGGATTCTCTTTACGCATGTGACTAAAATGCAGATTTCCTGAGCCCTCATTCCACTGAGTGGATTAGAATCTCTGCAGAGGTGGGTTCCTGGCTTCTTCCTCTTTAACAAGTAACACATGGGTTCCTCTTGCATACTGTGTTTTGAGACTCAGAGTTCTTAGTGATAAGGTGTGAGGATTTAACTCTGCTCAGGAAGTGTTTTATTTTATTTATTTTTAAAGATTTATTTATTTGTTTGAGAGACTATGAGTGGGGGGAAGGGGCAGAGGGAGAGAAAGAATCCACGAAGCAGGCTTCCTGCTGAGCCCCCTCCCTGCCTCCCACATACCTGGCTGGACCCCAGAACACTGAGATGATGACCTGAGCCAAAATCAAGAGGCTGCCGCTTAACCAACTGAGCCACCCAAGCACCCCAGGAGACGTTTTAGGAGAGACTTTTTTCCTACCATCACAGCAGTGGAAGATGTATGTTTTAGGGAAGGAGTAAAATGACCTAATCAATTGGATTGGTTATAAGCCGTGTTTCTCAACCCTGGCTACACACTGGAATCACCTGGGGAGCGTTGATCACATACTGATGCCTGGGACCCATCTTGGAGAGCCCAGGCGTAACTAGTTCCCACCAGCAGCCAGATGTTTTCAGTGTACTCCCAGGGTGGGAACTTTGGAGACATCCTTTTCCACCCACTCTGGAAGCCCGGCGGTCTCACCCTCTGAGGACAGCTTAGGATATGCAGAAACGTGCAGTTTCAGAGCATAGTCTCTTCAGTTTCCCCCATCTGATCTCGACAGTTACCAGTCCTAAGGCGGGTTGGGGGTACGTAGTAATCTGCTCCTGATTTTAGAGTTGAAAGAACTGACCACTCAGAAAGATTCATTCATTGAGTAGGATTCCACCAAAGTTGCACAGCTCAGAAAAGGCAGAGCCCGAGCTCAGGCTTATTCTTCTGGCTCCTGTCTCCCTGCTCTGTATACTTCCCTCTCAGAGCCTGGAACATTCAGATTTTCCAAGCTTTCTTTAAGTTACAGTTTCAAGGAAACCTAAGGGTGAGCCCTAAGCCCTTTGCAAGAGAGCTTATGTGAAAAACATCCTTTGGGGCTTTCAGCCACCTTCTGGGAGGTCTGTAAGTCATTTCTGTCCCTGGAGCTTTGATTGAGCTACCAGTTCTGAGTGTGATGCCTTCAGGGTTAGAGGGGTAAGGGTTGCGATTATAAACCACAGCCCCGCAGCCAGCTTCCCACGGGTGGGCTCGTGCTCCGAAGGAACATTCCCAGATGAGCTGTCAGCTCTGCTCCAAGAGTCTGCCTTAGATTTCCCACCCCCAGACAGCACCGAGCAGAGAACTACACCCAGCAAATGCTTGATGATTAGACAGTAACACAGAGTCGATTTTCTTGCCCTTTTGACTTCCCCAGCATCTTCTACCTCTTGACCATCTTCTTAAGTTTATTTCTTAATTAAAAAAAAAAGAAAGTGACTGGGACATCTGCGTGGCTCAGTGGGTTAAAGCCTTTGCCTTCGGCTCAGGTCATGGTCCCAGGATCCTGGGATTGAGTTCCGCATCGGGCTCTCTGCTCCGCAAGGAGCCTACTTCCTGCACATGAGGACATTCAGAACCTGACACCAGCCACATCCCTGTACACCACCACCAGGAAAACACACAGCGTCCTTAACACTTGGGGCACTTCTTCCTTCTCTCCTGGGTATCCAGCTCTTGCTGCTCCCTGAAGGCGACAGGTATTTGACATCTCTGGGTCTTGGCTCTGGGTTTGACATCAAGAATAGTTCTCTGGGGGCGCCTGGGTGGCTCAGTGGTTTAAGCCGCTGCCTTCGGCTCAGGTCATGATCTCGGGGTCCTGGGATCGAGTCCCACATCGGGCTCTCTGCTCAGCAGGGAGCCTGCTTCCCTCTCACTCTCTCTGCCTGCCTCTCTGCCTACTTGTGATCTCTGTCTGTCAAGTAAATAAATAAAATCTTTAAAAAAAAAAAAGAAAGAATAGTTCTCTGTTCTGTCCATCTGGCCAGTTTCGGCTCTGCTAGCACAGCCCAAAGACACCCTCTCTGTTATACGTTGAATGGTGTCTCCCCAAAATTCATATGTTGAAATGCCAATCTCTGGTATCTCCGAATGCGACTGCATTTGGAGATAAGATCTTTATTTTTTTTTAATTTTTAAAGATTTTATTTATTTGAGACACAGAGAGATAAAATGAGCAGGAAGGGAGGAGCAGAGGGAGAGGGAGCAGAGGCAGAAGCAGACTCCCCACTGAATAGAGAGCCTGACGTGGGGCTCGATCCCAGGACCCTGGGATCATGACCTGAGCTAAAGGTAGATGCTTAGCCAACTGAGCCACCCAGGCACCCCTGGAGATAAGATGTTTCAAGAGGTGACTGAGCTAACATAAGATCATTAGGGTGGCCCCTAACCCAGTCTGACTGGTGTCCTTCTAAGAGGATATTTGGTTGTAGATACAGCTCCTGGGGAGTGTATGCATGTAGGGTAGGTCCCCTGAGAGCACACAGTAAGAAGGCAGCCAACCACAGGCCAAGGAGAGAAGCCTCAGGAGAAACCAACCCTTGCTGTCACCTTGATCTTGGACTTCTAGCCTTCAGAAATGTAAGGAAATAAATTTCTGTTGCTTAAGCCGCACAGTCTGTGGTATGTTGATATAGTAGCCCTAGCTACTGCTGTCCAATCTCACCCCCAGGAAGAACTAACACTCCTTGCTCTCACCAGGTCCCCTTTACTGAACTGTTTTCCTGTTTGTCACCCCGTATGGGCCACCCATTCTTTGAGGGGCACATCTGGCTCATTTCTGCCTTTCTGATCTCTCACCCAGTGCTGAGCACACCCTGGGCTTGGAAAAAGATATGAGCAAATAAATGAATGGATGAATGAACAGCCTGAGACTTTGAGCTCTTGCCTGGTGTCCTGGCCTCTGAATAGGGGCCCAGCACTGCCTGTAGGAGATTGACTTGGTTCAGGTCCACTGTGGACATTCGTGGAAGGGTGAAGGGATTCCAGAGATGGAGGAGGGTCAGGCAGACAGGCAGGACCCAGGAGCGGTGGTCGTCCAGTCACTGCCCTCCAACCCCTCAGTCCTCCCAGCTGCACTTCCTCCCGCTGACTCACATGCCTTGGAATAGTCCTGTGCTCCATAGTCTCCTGGCCTGGGCCTCTGGCGCTCAGCCCACCCTTCAGGCTGTCGGCCACTTGATCACAGGCAGAAGATGTGAATTCCCCGCGGCCCCATTGTGTGGTCCTCTTCTCAAAGTCTGTTTCCCCACCCCAACTTCTAGAAGTCCCTTTGGAGGGTCTGACAGACGGTCTCTCTTTCCCACCCCTCCAGCTGGACAGGCTCAGGGAACAGAAGGAGCTTTCTGGGAACAGATCACGAAGGAGGAGCCAAGAAGAGTGACAAAGGCACAAGTTTGGGCTTTCTTTGCTCCAGACTTGTTGCCTAGGCAGGGCTCTGAGCTGCCTCCAAAGTGGTCTTCCAGCACCAGGGGAAGCAAAGGGGATTTGCTAACACGGTAGCATTTATGCATAAGCCAGCCCACCCCAGGTTTTGGCTCTGATGGTGGACAGCCTCTTTGCATATGGAAACCCTCTGGAGGGAATGGTTTTAAGTGAGAAAGAGGCCAGGAAGACAGGCCTGGCCAGGGATCAAAGTAGTAGGTCTCAGAGGGTGGGCTGAGTGGAGGACAGGCTGGATCTAACTTCTGGGTCAGCGCCATGAACGAGGCAGCGGGGAGCAGGACAGTCTCGGAGGATGTAGGGGGGTGGACAGCATCCTACTTGTCTGCTGTCACCTGGAACCCCTGCAGTGCTGAGAAGTCTCAGAAATGGGCCATGGCTGCATGAGGTAGCCCGCAGAGGCAAAGCTGGAGGTGTTCTGGGGACGGCGGAGGCTGCCTGGGTGGCAGGGCCAACTTCTCCAATAGGCTCGGTGCCTGGGGCCCATGGCACTTGGGGTGGGGTGGGGGCAATGATGTCTTATTTTTTAAAATCAGAAGGAAAGAAATGAACTTATAAGATACAAAAAGGTCACATGTCATGTTATTCCATTTATAAGAAATGTCCAGAGAGGCAAATCGTATTGGGACAGAAAGTAGATTCGTGAGTGCCAGGGGCTGGGAAGAAGGGGCTGTGGGGAGTGACTGCTTCTGGGCTTGGGGGTGTGTGGGGTCTCTTTTTGACATGATAAAAATGTTCTGGAATTAGGTCATGGTGAAGGTTGCACAACCTTGTGGATATACTAAAAATGAATGAATTGTACACTGTAAAAGGGTCATTTTTTTCTGGCATGGCGATCATATCTCAATAAGGCTATTAGTTTATGTTTTAAAAGCAAAGGTGGGGGGCAGGTCAGGGACAGAGGAATAAAAGAAGAAAATCTAAAACCATAGTATCATACGCAGTCTGTAACCAAATGAACAAGAAATGGGTTTGACCAGAACAAAATGAGATGAGGTTAGGCAAAGCTAACCTAACAGGTTTCATCTGGTGTGTTAACTCTGTTGGTGGCTTTGTGGAATGCTGAGCTAAAGAGAATGTTGAGGCTCTATTTCGGCTCGCAAAGAGCAGGCTGGGCACAGGGTGTGGAGGAGGGGGTAGCGGTGGTAATGTTTGTGGCCCCTGCGTGCATGACCTCTGTGGTCCTCCCCAGCTTTCACACTCCCTGCCCTGAGACACTCCCATGAAACAGGAAGAGGAAATGTGGGTCCTTGAAGTGGGTTAGAAAGTGGAATAGGCCTCGTTACAGCCAGTACAGACCCTGCTCCTCCAAGCCAGGCGGGGCTCGCAGGCAAGTCTTCCCACACTGGTTTCATTCTCGAAAAGCCCCTTCACCTGCTGCCCCCCAGGAAGTGACAGTCCCTGAGCAGAGGTCTTAACCAGCTCTGGGCAGGCCCATAGTCATGGTGCCTCTTTTCTCATTGCCCCCTGCTTTTCTCTATCAGAAAACTCCTTGGAGAAAGGGCAGTTGAGTAAAGGATTTAGATGAACCCTTTCTTGGTGCAAATCCTATCATTAAAATATATGCATTGTTAGCAGTCTTCTCCCTTTCCAGTGGGGCTCAGCAAGTAGTATCCTCCCCCCACCCCTCACTTTTCAGAGTGTGTCAAGAGACTAGCTTTGGGTAGCAGAGAAAAAGACATTTATCACTGGAACGACAGCCACAGCGGGCAAAGCCATTTTTATCCGGTGGTGGTGGAGCTGTCCTTATTCCTTCTGGGAAAAATAATGAATATTAGAGGTTCTGTTTACAAATATGCACCTTTTGCTGATTTCTCTCACCGCCCAGCAATTTTTCAACAGGACAGCGTTTCTTAGAAAGACTGCAGACTGCCAGAAGATGATAAAATGCGGTATCCAGAGAGATGCCTGGGGCTCTGTTTGTTTAACTGGGTAATTGGGCTAATTGGGCATAGACTTGGAAAGGTCATCTTCCTGCAGTCAAGTCGTCCCGCCCCAGGTGCTGGTCTGCACAGGAGGCACTCTGGTTGAATAATCAGGTCTAAAATTCCCCCCCCCCCCCCTTTACCTGATTCTCCAGGAGAGGTTTATAATCTGTGCACACCCCCCCCCCCCCGCTCCCTACCACCATGGACCTTTGTGGAAGACGAATTTTGAATTCCCCAAGCTGCATAAACGTTTCTAGAAAGAACCAAATGTGTGAAGCTCATTTCCCCCATCTCTTTGCTATTTGAAGCAAACCCTGCTTTGCCTCCCGCACTCCCTATCCGCTTAAGCCCTGGAACAGCTAATGAGATCAGAAAGTGATTAGCTGTCAGTCCACAAGAGGAATTGATCAGTGATGGTTTCAGGGGGAGGAAAGAAAATGCCCCTGACAATAGTCTACGGATTTTACTGATCCTGTTTGTGCTCCTCTTTATCATGTATGACATTTTTTTAGGGTCTCTTATTTCTACAAGAACGTCTGCAGGGCCTCGTGGCAGGAGCTGTCCACATGCCTACTTTAGAAAAGCCCAGAGTGATTGTTCTCAGAAACTGAACACAGGATAAAGGCACCACATTCAGAGTTGACTATGGCCAAGATGCTTTTGTTTAAAAACCAAACATTCCCTTTGCAGGAGGCCACATGGTGCAGTGGGAAAAGTCAGACACACACAATTGGGTGTGATTCCTTGGCTGTTACGCTCTCATGCTGCGTGACGTCAGTGAACTACTTGCATTCTCTAAGGGCCTCAGTTCCCATATCTGTGAAACGGGGAGGCCTCCTTGGCAGGGCAAATATCTAGCAGTGCCCAGACAAAGAAGGGAGGCTGAGTAAAAAAAATGAGCAGTATTACCAATTTCATTTCTAAAGGTCATTGCAGACTGGTATTAAAATAAGGAATTCAGTAACTCCTATTTGTGTGGTCTCCCTTGAAGTGCCATTTCAGGACCCCACAGCCCAGCAGAACCCTCTGGAATGGTTTCTGCAAATCCCCAGTCTGTACCCTTGTGTGTTCCCAAACAAGGCTCGCTGGCCACCATTTCCCCTCAGTCATTTGAGGTGCTCCTCTGAGCCTCTGATGCTGGTAGTTCTGCCTCCAAGGAAAGTTCCCCATGGGACAGTCAGCTCACTGTGCAACCCCCAGCAGGGCTGCACAGGGTTTGCTTGGGCCTCTACTTCCATGCAAAAATGGATACTAAAAATTATATTTTAAGGCTCTGTTGATAAATGATAAGTATAATCCAGGCTAGGTTAAAGTTAAAACATCTCTTAAACTCTGAAAGTCCTTTTTTTTTTTTTTTAAATGGAGGTAAATTCACATAATATAAAACCAGCCATTTTAAGGTGTATACTTTACTGGCCTTTGCTACATCCACAATGTTGTACAACTGTTCTCTCTCTCTAGCTCCAAATCGTTGTCATCACTCCTAAAGGAGACCTGTACCATGAAACATCAGTCCCCGGTCCTTCTTTCATGTTGCTTGAGGTCTCCAGCATTCATCCGTGTGGTCGCATAAATCAGTTCTTCATTCCTTTTTAGGACTGAGTAGTCTCCCGTTGTGTGGACATACCACATTTTGGTTATCCATTTGTCAGTTGGAAACAACCCACAGTTGTGGGTTATTATGGATTTATTTATTTAGGCTATTATGAATACTGCTGTGAGCATCCCTGTACAGTTTCGTGTCTGGATATTTGTTTTCACTTCTCTTGTGAGAGTGGAAGTGCTGAGTCATGGTGACTCTAACCTTAACATTTGGAGGAATTACCACTGTTTTCCAAAGCATCTGTACTGTTTTACATTCCCACCAGCAGCATGTGAAAATTCTGATTTATCCACATCCTTGCCAACACCTGTTATTAGCTGTCTTTTTATTGTGGCCATCTTAGCAGGTGTGAAGTGACATCTGTCCATCTCATTTTAAGGACAAGTGGAAGACCAGAGAGGAGATAGGACCTGCACCACCTCGTATGTTGCAGAGTTAGTCTCTGGACAGCATATCTCTCTACCTTCCAATCTGATGCTTGTTCCCCCAGCAGATGAAATGTCCTTTTTCTTCAACATTTTTTTTAAAGATTTTATTTGATTCATTATAAAGAGAACACACATGAGCGAGGATAGGCAGGAGGGGAAGAGGGAGAGAGAAACCCAAGTAGACTCCCCACTGAATGAGGAACCCACTCTGGGGCCTGATCGCCTGACTCTGAAACCATGACCTGAGCCAAAACCAAGAGTGGGATGCTCAACCGCCTGAGCTCCATCTTTTTCTTCAACATTAAGAGAAAAGCCAAGTCAGCTAGTAAAGTGATACTTGGAGCCAGGCTTGCCTCACTAGCTATGATAATACAACTCTAGGCTTTCACCACGAATGGAGACCAGCAGCAGCGGGTAGGAGAGGCAGTCCTCCCACCCAGCCAGCAGTCTGGTTGAGATTGGCCCAGGTCCTTGCAGGGCTGACTTTATTTTCTGAACTTTTCTTAAATGGGGCAGAGCTTTAGCAATGATCTGAGTCTGCTTTACCTGTATCACGGGTTCTATTGAGAACCCATTAGATACTAGGTAAGGCGTGACTTGAATCCAACCTATTGTCTCTGTATTATTCTGTTGTATTAACAGTACATGTAGATGCTGGGCATGAAGAGAGTCAAATAAGGGACACCAACCCAGTCTGGAAGAGGGGAATGAGAGCTGAGCCTGGAAGGCCTCAGAGTGACTGTGGGAAGCTTGCCTGGCCTACTCTGTATGTGGAAGTGGGAGAAGTGTGTAGGCAGTGTCTCCGGATGGGGGAGAACAGCTTCAAAGTCAAGTGAAACATTCAACAGCTCACGGTTGAAGCCCCTTGGAGCATTTTAACAGAGGTATACACAGCTGAAAAACCATTTTCAGAGGTATGCTCATCAGCTTTGTGGGAAACCTAGCACCTAGAACCCAAGCCTAGTCAGAGGTAGAGTGAGAAAGGCAGCTATCAATGAGTTGAGCAAATAATGTTCCCCACTGGTCAAGTTCTGCGTTTGAGTGCATACAGTGTGGAAAGTGCTCGGGCGGGCATCAGGCTGGCTTTGCCTGTCACATCTCCCACACACACAGTGTGACTATTGTTTTCACTTATGAAGGAAACATTTGGTCCCCAAACAACCATGCAAATAAAGCAAAACATATATTGATTCATCTTTTCCATCTTGGTTTGTGTAAAGTACCTCTTTTTCACATTAGCTTTCAGCTATGTGGTTTCTGCCCAGGCTGGCCTCAGCAAAATTGTGCGACAGGTGAGGTTTCTTCCATAGACCCATCAGAAGCTACCGTAAATCCCCCTCATAACGATCTTGTTGCACAGTGATGCATTAGGCGCAAACTGTTTACTTGTAATGTTGAATACATTCTTGACTTCAAACCTTGCTTTGCAAATCCTTCACTCTTCAGAGTTGTGTTTCCAGTGCTTTGGCCCAGTAGAAATATTGGTCATGTCAGCTTTGAGGGACCCCCCCCCTGCCTTTTTTTAAATGGAAAACCGAGAGATTGGGTGACTAGCGGTAATGGCACATGTAGCCTGAAGCAAATTCCAGCTGATGTTCATAATTAGTCATTTCTTTGGTAAGGATCCTGGCTGGCTCTGGATCACATAGAGGCAGTTTAATAGCAGTCTTAATGAGCAGTAAGAGGGAGAGAGAGTAGGAACCTGTTTGAAGTTTTTTAAGAAAATTCCTTAGATTGTATAATACTGATGAATGCGGAGGTGACCTTTTTCGTAAAATATATTTAGTCACATTTTAAATAAAATTGATGAAATGGAAATTGTCCATATCACAGGATGTTACTCTTTTTAAAAATTAGAATTGCTAGATGGGAGACAGAAGCTTCTAAACCATCCCTGTCATCAGTATTGTGGAAGAGATAGACACACTGGATGGACCTAGTCTCCCTATTCATCTTCCGGAGGAGAAGGAATTTTTTTGTTTTTGTTTTTGAGAGAGAGTGAGAGCATGCCACCCAGGGCAAAGGTGGGCAGAGAGAGAGGGGGAGAGAGAATCTTAAGCAGGCTCCACACCCTGTGAAGCAAGGCTTGATCTCAGGACCCTGAGATCATGACCTTAGCCAAAATCAAGAGTCAGACGCTTAGCTGACTGGACCACCTAGATGCCCCAAGGGACAGTTTATAGAAAGGTTCTAAGGTGATCTTTATCTGTCTCCCTCAACAGTACTGGGACATGGACAGCAGTAGGTGGAAGGCTGCGGGGAGAGCTGAGAGGAGACATAGGAATGCAGTGCATTAGAGAGGAGGATAGGCTGGGCTGTCTGTCAAGGGCTCTTGAAATGGGAGAAGGGGTGAGGGGAAGCTCCTGGGGTGAGCACCGGAGCAAGGATGAGTAGTGGTGCTAGAGGTATCAGTATACCAGAGACAGTGTAAGGTACAGACGTGTGAGAGAGGCATGAGGCAGGGACTCTGTACATCAGAGCCTCTAGGTAGTCAAGCTGGGCTTGTCCTGGAAGAGCAACATTTGGCCTGGGGTGAAGGCATGTTGATTTCAGGCAATGGGGGATGATTCATGAGTACTTGTCTTCTCAAGAGCCCTACATTTGTTCACTCTCTTTTCTTGAAGGGTAGTTTGTTCAACAAATACCTGCTAGTTTTTCCACATGCAGCTGGAACATCACTGTGAAAATTTCCCGACATGAGGCATAGATCACGGTACTTCTACATTTATGTCTTTGTCTCCTGTGTCGGGATGGTGAGGTCTCCAAGTGTGAGACCACACCCAAGTCATCTGGTGTTCCACATCCAGCACAGAGAGGATGCTTAGCATTTGAACTGGAATGAATGAGTAAATAAATTGGATTTGGTCTTGGATTTTTGTCTTAAGCACTAATTATTAAGGTCATTTTCTACCTGGTCTGTACTTTCCCTGTGTTACCCGCTCACTCCACTGCAAGACAGGACCACCCAGAGAGAGGGCCTGAAATCCTCTGGTTATACCAGGACGTGGCCTATGATTTTCTTTTGGTACTGTTACCACAGACTTAACATGGGTACCCCCAGCTGGATCCAATTGTCAGAAACCATGAAGTCACCAGAGAATTTTGGTACCCCATACACTGATCCATGGTGATGGATATTGAAGAAAAGACAGAAAAAGAAAAAAAAAATTAAAATGGAATTGGAGGTTGGAAAAAAGTTACCACAACTTCATGGCCTAAAGCAGTATTAATTAATTAATTAAGTTTAATTCATTATATGCATTTTAAAGAGAGAGCATGTGGTGGGGGGGGTGGGCGGCAGAGGGAGAGAGAGACTCTCCAGTAGACTCAGTGCTTAGCTCGATGCAGGGCTCCAATCTCAGGATGCAGATCATGACCTGAGCTGAAACCAAGAGTCAGTCGCCTGACTGTGCACCCAGGTGCCCCGGCAACACAAATTTATTATCCGACAGTCTGGAGATCAGAGGTTTCATGTGGTGTGGGCTATAGTCAAGGTGTCAGCAGAGCTGTGCTCCTTCTGGAGGCTCTAGTGGAGATCCTGCTTGCCTTTTCTGGTTCCTGAGTTCACCGACACTGCTTCCTCATGGCTTCTCCTTCTTCCTGTTGCTTCTTCCAACAGTGGGTTGAGTCCTCCTGATGCCATCTCCCTGGTGGGCTCTCTTCTGCCTTCCTCTGACATTGGGGTCCCCTCAAATACAAGACGGTCTCTCCATGTCAGTCAGTGTTAGCTGATTAGCAACCTTAATTCCATCTGCAACCTCAATTTCTGTTCAGAGTATAACCTAACGTATTCAAAGATCCTGGGGAGTAGGAGTGGACATCTTTGGCGGGCTATTATTCTGCCTCCCAGAACCTGTGATACATTTTAAATCTCAAATGGGGCGTCTTTTGGTCACTTGCCTGTCTTAGACCACTTGGGCTGCTACAGCAAAACACCACTGACTGTGTGGCTTGTAAACAACGGAAACTTATTTCTCACAGTTCTGGAGTCTGGACCAAGATCAAGGTCCTCAGAGACTCTGTGTCTGATGCAGAACTGCTTCCTAGTTCATAAGCAGCCATCTTCCTGCTGTGTCCTCACATGTTGGAAGGGGCAAGGGAGTTCTCTGTGAGCTCTTTTATAAGGGCGTTAATCCCATTCGTGAGGGGGGAAGCCCTCATCCTCCCAGATCGCCTCCCAAATGTCCCAACACATTGGGGTTTAGTTTCCAACATGGGAATTTGGGGGTGGGAGATGGGGATACAAAGAATCAGTGTAGAGTTCTACCCATACTCTCTTCTATTCCTTTGAATAACAGAATTACTTAAGGACTTGCCATTCAAGCCAAAGACCAGTGTTTGATCCAGAAAGAACCAGCTAGGTGCCATGGTGATCACCTTCCTTCACTTCACAAGCAAGGCTCTGGCTTCTCTTTCATAAATCATCACCACAAAGATGTACTTGACCCCAGGCAAGTGGCAGGCACTCTTTCGTCTGTAGCATCTCAGTTACTATCATCACTGAGAGGGAGGTATTGTCCCCAGGTTCAAAGGAGAAAACAGGGCTTGAGTCAAATGGAGTAACTTGTTACAGGTCACATGATAAGTGGCAGAACAGGGTTTAAGGTCTGGGCTTATCTGATTTCACTCTACTTTTGGACAGCTCTGAGGAAATAAATTCTCTTAAAAGTCCTCCCCAATTATTTGTTAGTCCTTAGGAATGAGGCTGTGCGTTAGAATTACTTGGTGAGCTTTTTAATAATACCGGTGCTCTCCTTCAAGCCAGTTGCATCAGAATCTCTGGGATTGAGGTTTGGTTGACTCCCTTTTTTGGTTCCCTAGTTCTTGTTACCTGTGGTTAGGGTTAAGAACTTTCAGGAAAGTTCTGTCTGCTCTCCAGCACCCAGCTTTGCATCATTATGTGCCCTTAACCTCCACTCAGAACTGACCCCCTCATGTTCTGTGGCCAGAGAGGAAGGGGTGAGCAGGTAGGATTTCCCTGATTCTCTTGGGCCCCCTTCTTGCTTGCTGACAGGTCTCTTGCTTAAGGCCCCCCATGTATGGGAGCTTCTCTAAGTGCCTTTCACCCTGTCCTGACTTAGCAGCCGCAGATGGAGCCCTTTGCCTGGATATCTGTGTTTCCTGTGGGCAGGGAAGCCGAGAAACAACCCCACGGAGTGCAGGGTGGGCTGGGCTTCACAGGAATAATGGTACTTCATTTTCCCGCCCTGACTCCCCTTCTCATTGATTTTTATGGTGGAATACGTTTTCCCTAGTAGCAGAAAGCAGTCATTGCAGAGACAGTGATTTACGTTTCTCCCCTGGCCTCTTGTTGGGTTAGTAAATCCATATAACCCTTGAGAGCAGAGATACCTTGAATCTTGCCTAGAATGGCAGACACGTGCTGTTTCCTGAAAGAGTAGACAACTGGGGTGGAGTGTGGCCCCACTTCTGGCACAAGTTTGCTGACCGAGTTCAGGAAGATGATTAGCGTTCTGTGCCTTCACTGCAGAAGGGCAGACCTTAGAAGGGTGGTAGGTGGTAGGATGTGCTTGGGGATTCCTCAACTTTCTAGTCTAGACAGTATGTTAATACGTAAAAAAAAGTTTCTTATTCATGAAACACTTCAAAACTGCAGAAGATGAGAGGAAATGATACAACAGAACCTTATGTATCTATTACGGAGTTTAAACAATGGTAATTGTTTTGTTACATTTGCTTTAAGAGTTCTTAGAAGAAGAGAAAGGTAGGCTAATTCCTGCACAGCTGTTGCCCTACCACATCTTTTTCTGTTTCTCCCTCCTTCTCCAAAGGTAACCGCGCACTTGAACTTGATATGTGTGATTCTCATGAATGATCACATTTTAACTGTGGTGGATGTATTCATAAATGATCATACTATGATTGTGTTGTGTTTTTAAATCAATTAAATACAGACAGCCCCTGACTGATGATTTTTCAACTTTATGATGATGCAAAGGCAATACGCATTCAGTAGAAACTGAACTTCGAATTTTGAATGTTGATGTTTCCCCAGCCTCACCATATGCTGTCTGATGCTCTCTCCTAATGCTGGGCAGAGCCCGCATGAGGGCAAAGAGCTAATGCATTCACAACCACTCTCTAACCAGACATCCATTCTGTTTCTTACCTTTAGTACACTGGTTAATTAATTACGTGAGATAGTCAATACTTAATCATCAAATAGGCTATGTGTTAGATGATTGTGTCCAGTTGTAAGCTAATATAAGTGTTCTGAGCATGATTTTGGTATGTTAGGTGTATAAACGCATTTTCCACTTACTGTATTTTCAGCTTATGATGGGTGTGGCAGGACATAACCTCATTTTTAAGTTGAGGAAGATCCACATTTCCTTCTCCTTTGCTTTTTTTTTTCTTTTTGTGAACTGAGAAATCCTTTTCTGTCCCAAATTCATGAAAGACATTTTCCCATGCTTCTTTTAAAGGTTTTACAGTTTAATCCATTTAAAATTTAGTAGTTTTATGTAGGTGTGAGGAACTTTATTTTATTTTTTCATCATTCTTTCAGCGCTGCATCCTTTTCGTGTTGATTTATGGTGTTACCTGTATCATATGACTGCCTTTTGTATATGTGGATCCCTTTTATGTTCTGTATTGATTTCTAATGGCCAAGATGTTTATTCCTATAGCAGTACCATATTATTTTAATTACTGTAACCTTATGACTTTTTAATTAATATTATATTGAGATATAATACATGTATCGTAAAATTTGCCTTACCGAGATGTAAAAGTTAGTGTATTCACAAAGTTGTGCAACCAATTTTACTATCTAACTCCAGAACATGTTTGTCACCCTCCAAAAGCAACCCTGTACCCATTAGCAGCCACTCCGCATTCCTCCGCCTTTCTCAGGTCTGGGCAACCACTCATCTACCTTCTGTCGTTACAGATTTGCATGTTCTGGACATTTTATATAAATGGACTCATACAATACATGGTCTTTTGAGTTTGGCTCCTTTCACACAGCGTTTTTCAAGTTTCATCCATATTGTAGCATGTTTTAGTATATCACTCATTTTATGGCTGACTATTATTCTATTGTATGAATATATCTGATTGGGTTTATCCATTTGTCAGTTGATGAACATTTGGGTTGTTTCCACATTTTGGCCATTATAAATAATGCCACTATGAAGATTTCTGTAGAAGTTTTCATGTGGACATATGGTTTTAGTTTTCTTGGTTATGTACATAAGAGTGCTGCTGCTAGGACAAAAGGGCAATTCTATGTTTAGCATTTTGGGGCACCACCAAACTATTTTCCAAAGTGGCTATACCATTTTACATTTCCACAAGTAATGTTTGAGAGTTCCAATTACCTTCCATCCTCACCAAAGCTTGTTGATTATTGTTATCCTACTGAGCATGAAATTGTATCTCATTGTGGTTTTAATTGGTATTCTCTAATGGCTAATGATGCTGAGAATCTTTTCATGTGTTTATTGGTCATATGCATATCTTCTTTGGACAAATGTCTGTTCAAATCCTTGGTTTCATCATGTGTTTTGATTTTAGTAGATGATCCCTTCCTTTCACATCTTCAAAAGTCTTGCTATTCCTGGCCCTTCACTCTTCCATATAAAATTTGTGATGAGATTATCCCACCCCAGAATCCACTGGGATATATAATAGAACTCGAATCTGTGGATTAATTTGGAAATATTGATTCCTGAAAATATGTATAAACACGGAAAACATCATTAGTTGTCCCAGTTTCCATACCAGGTCTGGATTGCCTACTTCCAAATTATTACTGAAAATGGGGAAGGGAGATCTTAGGGGGATGGAAGGAGGAAGGAGAGGAGTGGAAATGAGAGAGGAAGAAGGGGGAAAGAGAACAGGAGAGGAGGGGTTGGAGGGAGAAGTGGGGAGAGAGAAAAGAGACGGGGAGGGCATTGGGGGTAGAGAGAGAGGCTAGTAGATTAAATTACTGCTATTTTGTTGTTGTTGTTTTTTTTTTACAAATTTATTTAAGAGAGAGAGGGGGGAGGAGAGGTGGGGGGAGGGACAGAGAGAGGGAGAGAGAGAATCTCCAGCAGATTCTCTGCTGAGCGTGGAGCTTGATGAGGGGCTTGACCCTGAGCCCAAATCAAGAGTTGGATATTTAACCAACTGAGCCATCCAGGCACCCCTATTTTGGGTTTCTGTTATGCTCAGTCATAATCTATACCCCAAATACTAAAATGGTATATCTCTTCATTTACTTAGTTCTTTAAATATATTCTTAAAAATTTTAAACATAATTTTGTTCATAAAAATTTTCGGGGTGCCTGGGTGGCTCAGTGGGTTAAGCCGCTGCCTTTGGCTCAGGTCTTGATCTCAGGGTCCTGGGATCGAGTCCCACATCGGGCTCTCTGCTCGGCAGGGAGCCTGCTTCCCTCTCTCTCTCTCTCTCTGCCTGCCTCTCTGCCTACTTGTGATCTCTGTCTCTCGCTGTCAAATAAATAAATAAATAAAATCTTTAAAAAAAAAATTTCACATCATCTGTTAAGTGTATTTTTATGTTCTTTATAGTGTTTGTTGGATTGTGACATGCAAGTTTTTCAAAATCCCCCCTTTTTTTTGTATGTTTGTTGCTAGTGTGTAAGAACATTATAGACTTTTGGTATTATTTGTGTGGCAACAACTTTTATTTTGAATGTTGTTATTCTGTCAATTTGCTATAGACGTTTTTTACTTTTCTGTGTTGATCAGCATTATCTGTGAGTTATAACATTTTCTTTCTTTCCAATTATTAGATCTTAAAATTTCTTCTCTAGTCTTACTGTGTTATCATTTATAGTGCAAGTTTGCATAGAAGCAATAATAGCTGACATTCTTATGTTTTTCCTTATTTTAAGCAAGAAATTCTGGTTTTTAACAGTTTTCGTGCTTGTTCTTTGTTTTTGATAGATATTCTTTATGTAGTTAAAAAAGAAATTCTTTATTTCTACTAAGAATTTTACCTCAAAATGAGAATTTATTTTATCATATATGTTTTTTTGCTTCTATAACTTTTCTTATTTGGTTTACTAATAGGTAGATTATGTGAATAGATTTCATAACATTAAACTTTTTTTTTTAATAATTTATTTATTTGACAGAGAGATCACAAGTGGGCAGAGAGGCAAGCAGAGAGAGAGAGAGAGGAGGAAGCAGGCTCCCTACCGAGCAGAGAGACTGATGCAGGACTCGATCCCAGGACCCTGAGATCATGACCTGAGCCGAAGGCAGATGCTTAACCCACTGAGCCACTCAGGCACCCAACATTAAACTTTTCTAAGATGAAACCCACAGTCAAAATTTTTTGGTACATTGCTAAACTTAATTTGTTAATCTGTTTATAAAAATTCTCTTTGTGCTTATATTTGTGATATCACACAGTGGTTTTTGATTCTCACACTGTCCTGTCTGGGTTATCTAAGGATCTGTCGCTCTCATAAGATGAGTGCGGAGCATTTCCTCTTTTTCTGTTTCTGAAACAATTTGAATAAGATTGAAAATATCTGTTTCTGTGATGTTTAGTAGAACTTACCCATGGAATCATTTGAGGTTGGGTATTTCTGTGGCTATATTTATGTGTGTGTATGTGTGTGTGCCTGCTACTTGTGTGTGAATGAATTTTAAGCTATCATTTTATTTACTGATTATAGGACCATTCAAATTTTATACACTTCTTGGACAGTTCTGGTAAATTTTTTTCCTAAAATATTATTACTTTAATCTGAATATTCAAATGTTCAAAAATTCAAATATTCAAAATGAGTGAATGAATTTTGTGAATTCATTGTGTGTGAATGAATTTTAAGCTATCATTTTATTTACTGATTATAGGACCATTCAAATTTTATACACTTCTTGAACAGTTCTGGTAAATTTTTTTCCTAAAATATTATTACTTTAATCTGAATATTCAAATGTTCAAAAATTCAAATATTCAAAAGTTAAAATATTCAAATTCAAATTCAAAAATTCAGAAATCTCCACTGCAATGTGATTAACTTATTTTCTACTTTTTTTTTTTTTTTTTGGTGGTTTATAAGCATGTGTGTAATTTTTAAATCAATCACTATTTTCTTAGCCAATCTTGTCACAGGTTTATTTCTTTTACTTAGTCATTTTTAAAGTAATAACTATTGGGGTACATGAGTGCTCAGTTGGTTAAGTGTCTGCCTTCCGCTCAGGTCATGATCCTAGGGTCCTGGGACTGAGCCCGGCATCAGTCTCCCTGCTCCCAGCATCAGTCTGCTTCTCCCCCTCCTTCCTGCTTGTGGTCTCTCTCACTATCTCTCTTTCTCAAATAAATAAATAAAATGTTTTTAAAAAATAAAGTAGTGAGTATTGGTTTTACTGATTTTTCCAGTTTCTTTTTTATTCTGTTAATTTTTCTATTGATCTTTAGAATTTCTTTTATTATCCAGATTTTGATTTACTCTGTTGTTCCTTCCACAACTTTGAAGTTAGATGCTTAGCTCTCTTAAATTCTAACATATGGATTATATAAAATTACAAAATTACTTGTAAGTACTGCTTAAATTGCACCCCCCACATTTTGTTATGTGGTATTTCCATTTACTTGCAATGCAAACTATTTTCTACTGTTTATTAAAATGTTTTAATTGATCCATGAATTATTTCCAAACATGTGAGGGTTTCAAGGGTTATCTCTTTTGTTATAGACTTTTTAAAAATTAATCTCTACTCTGAACATGGGGCTCAAACTCACAACCCTGAGATCAGGAGTTATGTGCTCTACCCACTGAACCAGCCCTGCACCAAAGGTTTTATTTACATATTTATTTGAGAGAGAGAGAGAGTGAGTGTGTGTGTGTGTGTGTGTGTGTGTGGCAGATACATGGAGGAGGATAGAGAGGGAGGGAAAGGAACAAGCAAGCTCCACACTCAGCTTGGAGCCCAGCTCAGGGCTCAATCCCTCCACCCTGAGATCGTGACTGGAACCAAAATCAGAAGTGAAAACTCAAGTGACTGAACTACCCAGGCACCTCTTTTGTTATATATTTTTATTTTTATTATATTATTATGAGAGAGCATGGTTATATGATGTTTGTGGTTTGGTATTTCTCAAGATGACTGTGAGTCCTAATACTGTGTATTTTTAAATTCTTAGGTACAGGGATTTATAGATGTCTGTTAGATTAAGATGTCCCTCACATTGTTTAAAACTTCTACAGGTTGACTCTTAATCTTTTCTAAAGTTTTCTTTTTTAAATAGATATTTAATTATTTTAAATACTACCTTGTTTATTAAAAAAAATTTTTTTTAGATTTTAATTCATTACCTCAGGTTCTTAAAAGTCTAATCTTATATTTATGGTGTTTTCTGTCTTCTGTTTGTAGTAGATTTCTCCTTGTGGATTTTGACATTTTAAACAGGGAAATAATCTTAGGTTAACCTTTTCCCTTCCATGAATTCCTTGTGGCAGTAATGGTTAAATGGTTATTCTTCTAGCAAAGAGCCTCAGAGTTATCACTGGCCCAGGCACTGGGCAGTGCCTAGAAAATGTGGATAAATTTGAACCCCAGGTCTGTCTGGTATTTCTAATTCCCAAAGGAGATGTTTTTCTCATCCAGAATTCAGAGGCAGACAAGACTTCTTGTTTATCTGTTCTGATAGATTTTTTTGTACCCTATCGTTTCAGAGGAGATGTTTTTCTTTTGTGTGTGTGTCTTTTTTTTTTAAATTTTTTATTTATTTCTTATTTTTTTTATAAACATATAATGTATTTTTATCCCCAGGGGTACAGGTCTGTGAATCGCCACGTTTACACACTTCACAGCACTCACCATAGCACATACCCTCCCCAATGTCCATAACCTCACTCCCCCTCTCCCAACCCCCTCTCCCCCCAGCAACCCTCAGTTTGTTTTGTGAGATTAAGAGTCACTTATGGTTTGTCTCCCTCCTGATCCCATTTTGTTTCATTTATTCTTCTCCTATCCCCCTAATCCCCCATGTTGCATATCCACGTCCTCATATCAGGGAGATCATATGATAGTTGGCTTTCTCCGATTGAGAGAATGATACCCTCTCTGTCATCCGCTCCGTCACTAGCATGATACCCTCTAGTTCCATCCACATTGTCGCAAATGGCAAGATTTCATTTCTTTTGATGGCTGCATAGTATTCCATTGTGTATATATACCACAACTTCTTTATCCATTCATCTGTTGATGGACATCTAGGTTCTTTGCATAGTTTGGCTATTGTAGAAATTGCTGCTATAAACATTCGGGTGCATGTGCCCCTTCGGATCACTACGTTTGTATCTTTAGGGTAAATACCCAGTAGTGCAATTGCTGGGTCATAGGGTAGTTCTATTTTCAACTTTTTGAGGAACCTCCAAACTGTTTTCCAGAGTGGTTGCACCAGCTTGCATTCCCACCAACAGTGTAGGAGGGTTCCCCTTTCTCTGCATCCTCACTAGCATCTGTCATTTCCTGACTTGTTAATTTAAGCCATTCTGACTGGTGTGAGGTGATATCTCATTGTGGTTTTGATTTGTATTTCCCTGATGCCAAGTGATGTGGAGCACTTTTTCATGTGTCTTTTGGCCATCTGGAAGTCTTCTTTGCAGAAATGTCTGTTCATGTCCTCTGCCCATTTCTTGATTGGATTATTTGTTCTTTGGGTGTTGAGTTTGCTAAGCTCTTTATAGATTTTGGACACTAGCCCTTTATCTGATATGTTGTTTGCAAATATCTTCTCCCATTCTGTCAGTTGTCTTTTGGTTTTTTAACTGTTTCCTTTGCTGTGCAAAAGCTTTTGATCTTGATGAAATCCCAATAGTTCATTTTTGCCCTTGCTTCCCTTGCCTTTGCCGATGTTCCTAGGAAGATGTTGCTGCGGCTGAGGTCGAAGAGGTTGCTGCCTGCATTCTCCTCAAGGATTTTGATGGATTCCTTTCTCACATTGAGGTCCTTTATCCATTTTGAGTCTATTTTCGTGTGTGGTGTAAGGAAGTGGTCCAATTTCATTTTTCTGCATGTGGCTGTCCAATTTTCCCAACACCATTTATTGAAGAGGCTGTCTTTTTTCCATTGGACATTCTTTCCTGCTTTGTCGAAGATTAGTTGACCACAGAGTTGAGGGTCTATTTCTGGGTTCTCTATTCTGTTCCATTGATCTACGTGTCTGTTTTTGTGCCAGTAGCATGCTGTCTTGATGATGACAGCTTTGTAATAGAGCTTGAAGTCCGGAATTGTGATGCCAGAGGAGATGTTTTTCTTATCCAGAATTCAGAGCAGACAAGACTTCTAGTTTATCTGTTCTGATAGATTTTGCTGTACCCTATCTTTTCAGAGAGGATACCACTTTTTGAGAGTTCCAATTTCAGAGTTCTTACTTCCAACTCTTTACCTTGCCATGGGCCCAACATCGTGTCTCCTGTTTTAAAACTTAAGCCATTAATTTTTTTCACCCTATGATAACCATAGCACTATCTTATATCTTATTATAGATAGCTTCTAAGCTATCTCTGTTTCATGCTCCTTTTCGGTGCCTAGAAATTTCCACTTTTTTGTATGTGAGCCTAGCCAAATATTTAAAATATTTTAAAATTATATTTTATCAGCAATTTTTTGTTTTTGAAGCAAGATATTTTATTGTTGCTATTGATTGTTACCTTAGTCTTATATTTCTAGAGCTAGAATACATGCTTAGTCTCTAATTATGAAAGATGGAGAAGTTTTAGAACTCCATGAGACAAACGGTTCTTAAAATGTTTCAACTGTTGTTTTCTCTTAAATGCAGCATAATAACAATATTTATATAGGTCTTTCATGCTTTTAGTCTGAAGGAGCCAACCCCATGCCTGGGTTCGTGTTTGTGGGAGAACTTTGTGGAGCCCAGCAGCTATTGTGGGGCTGCTGGAGGGAACCTCCAGGCTGTGGTTTTTTATACATGGAAGAGATATTTTATCTCTTTCATAAAACACCTTTCCTATAACAAAAATAGCAGGTCCATGGTGAAATTTACTTGAACAGTTTTCCTAGTGAAGTTTCCTTTGACTTTTGTCCATGGGGAGACTGCTATGAGATATTTTTCTTTAGTTATTCCAGAAACAAAGAGTTCTCTCAGATCAGAAAAGAAAGCAAGCAGATTCCTAAATGAATGGCCTTCAGGAGAGGATTTTCCTGTTTTTCATTCTCTTTCTGTTCAAATAAACAGGTAACATATAGAGCAGTGTGCAGAAGCCTTACTAAGGCTTTCCTTGCTTAGAAAAAGTGACCACATTGATTAAAACCTTCTATTCCTGTGAAAAGGTGTATTTATTGTATACAGATGCCAGGAAGCTCAGGGGCTCTCTCATAATAGCCAGAAGTAATAAGGTAGTCCTGAGAACTACAATTTCAGTGTCTCCTAAAGGCTAATCGTTGTCATGGTGCTAGGAATCCAGAGACAGTACAAGTTAATCTTTGCCCTCAAAGAATTTACAGATCAGTGAAGATGAAAAGATCACTGGAAAATTAAAGGAATGATACAATTAATTTTAAAAAAATTGGTGGGTTAGTCTTCATCAAAATGAAAACTCTTGCCCTTCAAAAGACAATGTTAAGAGAATAAAAAGACAAATCACAGATTCGGAGAAAATATTTGTAGATTTTATAGCTGATAAAGGACTTGTGTCAAAAATACGTAAAGAATGCTCAAAACAAGAAAAAACAAATAACTCAATTTTTAAAATGGGTATAAGATTTGAAGGGATATTTCATCAGAGAAGATACATGAATAGCACAAAAGCACGTGAAAAGATGCTTAACATCATTAGTCATTAGGAAAATGCAAATTAAAACCACAGTAAAGTATCACTAAAGACCTATTAGAATGGTTAAAATAAAAAACGACAGACCATATTAAGTGTTGGCCAGGATGTGGAGAAGCTATCATTCACTGCTAGTGGGAATGTAAAATGGTACAACTATTTTGGAAAATATTTTAGAAGTTTCTTAAAAATTATATATACTTCTACCATATATCTGGCCACTTAACTCCTAGGTATTTACCCAAGAGATAAAGAAATATGTGTCTGTAAAGAGATTTATACATGAATGTTCATAGAAGATTTATTTGTAGTAGTCCCAAACTGAAAACAACGCAGATGCCCATCAATGGGTGAATGGATAAACGAACTGTGGTACTTCTTACACAATGGAAAATACTACTCCATTGTGTAGGATGAAAAGGATTGAACCACTGATGCACACAGGAAGGATGAATCTTGAAATAATTATGCTGAGTATAAGAGAAGACAGACAAAAATGAGTATATGCTATATGATTCCATCAAAAAAAAAAAAAAAACCTTAAGAAAATGCAAACTAATCAATAGTGATAGAAAACAGATCTGTTGTTGCCTGGGACTGGAATTGAGGGAGGTGAGGGGGAAAAACTACAAAGGATCATTCAGAAACTTTTAGGAGTGATGAACTTGTTTATAATCTTGATTGTGGTGACACTTTCTTGTGTGTATAACTATGGCAAAACTTATCAATTTGTTCACTTTAAATGCGTGCTGTTTATTATAGTTGCCTTGAAGAAGTAAGTTCAAGGTGCTATCGGTAGATGGTACATGGGAGGGTCCTTTAACTGATACTACCTGGAGGTCAGGGAAGAGGAGATGCTTGGCCTGAGATTTGGAATTTGAGTCTGTGTTATTGAGAGAAAGGAGATGAAGAAGGGCAGGGGAATAGAGAACTCTGCACATTGAGGCCATACCAAATGCAAAGATTCCAAAGCATGTTAAGTGGTATGTTTAGAGACCTACGTAGCATAGCATGACTGAAACGTAAGATGCTCATGGAGAGGAGAGGAGAGGCAGATACTTGTACCCAAAGCTCCCAGTCTCAGGTGACAGAGCAGGGAGAAAAGCTTATGCATCTGCATTGTGTCAGCTTAGCTAAGCAAGAATTTCCTTTCACAGAATTCCCTTCTCTTTATAAGCACAGATTAGTATCGCTCACAAGAGATACTTCCTGTGAGATCTGGAAGACAAGAGTGAAGCAGCAGCCATATTTTTCCACTCTGACGGTCTATACAGCGGAGTGGCAGCTTGCCCCCACTTATCTCTGATTCGCTGTCAGACTTGAGCCAGTCCTACCAGATCTGCTGCTTCTGTGAGTTCTTGGCCAGGTCCATGTGCAGCTCTGTGGTAAAGGGGGCCGGTGTCTCCTGCACATCAGCCAGCACGTTGAGGTTGGAGGTGGTGGGAAACTGATGCAGGTCCCAGTCTCTCTTTGAGGGAGTCTCTCTTTGAGAGAACAAACTCTCTTTGAGTTTGTTCTGTCGACCACATCCAGTTTTCTTTTTCGTGACTGATACTCTAGTTGATCTGTGGCAGCGTTAAGTTTAACACGAGGCATAGAGTGCTGCATAGAATGCTCTGCTGCCTCCCACAGCTGGGTAAGATCTCATATCCCTCACCGTGGTCCTGCTTCTCTAGCTGAACCCCAGCTAAGACAAGTCTCCCATCCTTATGCTACTTGGATCCAAGAGCAGTGTTGTTTTGCCAAAACCTTTATAAAGACCTCTCCTGAAAGCATAGTGGCCAATGTCTGACCATCCCCTCTATAAGAAGAGACTCAAACCACAGGGCTGAGTGGGGGAGAGGTGCCAACACAAACCTTCCATTTTTCTCTCTTCCCCAACCAAATGCCTTCCTCCTCCCCCAGTTAATAGAAATAAAAGCTCCTGCCTTCCACCTCCCCCAGTTAATAGAAATAAAAGCATGGATGTGAACAGATGTTCCTTGTGGGTGTGAGTGCTGGTGGAGGGCTGCTTGGCTCTCCAGCCAGCTGCCTCAGGGCCCCGCTCAGACAGTTCCATTGCCCTCAGAGACAAGATGAACTCCTCCCTGAGCCTTTGATTCTGTCGTTCAAAGAGTCCCAGCAACTTGACCCTCATGTCTTTGTTTTCACTCATTTCCTTTCCATGGTGCTTTGCCAGAATTCTGGGATGGATTACAAGGCCTCCCTAAAGATCTACTTGACTAAACGAGCAGAGCGACAGGGAAGAGCGATTTCCTGGCCTTTTTATGCCATGCAGTACTGTTATCTGGTAAACTTGTGTCTACAAAGCCCTCAGAAAGTGAGGAAATTCTGAGACAGAAGAGAATGAACTGGAAGCGGGTATGAGAGGTCCTGCCACCTTACCTGACGGAAGCTTGAATCCTCCCACATGAGACTCTCGGGCTCTGGGCAAGTCTCTTTCTGCTCTTCCTCTGTAGACTTACCATATATTCTTCCCACTGGTCCCACAGGACACTGTGAGTATGATGAGAAGAAGAATTTTGGAAGCCTGGAAAGCTGTGTTACCGATGAACCTTTCCTGAGCCTGATCATTGGGATTCCCTCAGTTGGTTTACTCTTCCCACATACGTGTTGGAAACCAGCACAACTTTCCAGCTCTCTCCTGCCTCCCTAAGATTTTTAACTCAGTAGGTTGGGCTGTGTCATGGAATCTGGACTTTAACAATGAAAAAAACCAAACAAAACTCTGAAGTTTATTCTGATGGTAAGCCAAGTTCAGAAACAACTGTGAACAACTAGATCTAGTGAACAACTATCTAGTGAAGGAAAGAGCCTTTATAGAGTTGAGGAGTTGTGTCACCAAGGCCAAGGAAAATGGAAATAGCAAGATAATTCCAGTACAAAAACACATTTTCATTAGAGTTTTGTGAAGCATGAGTAACTGTATCTGAGACATTTGGGTGCAAAGCATACCCATGAAGCAAAATCTTTTTCCCAATAGGTTTAAATTCAGACCAAGACTCTGGAAAAGGTGACAGTGCGGGAGATTGAACAGAGTAGAATGAATTGTATTTTCTGAACAGTTTTACTCGTTGTGGCCACCATATAGTCTCAATATGCTGGGAGTCTCTTCGTTTTATACATGCTTGTTGCAAAGTAGCCTTGTAGTTCACAAACCATGAATTCCTATTTTTGACATGGAAAAATAATGCTTGTAACTTAATATACCATACTTTGGCAAATCATGAGAGAATAGATTTTGGGATAGCATTCCTTTTGTTCAGGATTTCAAATTTCTAATGCATCTATATCTATAAATATATATATTTTTCAAGTATAGTTCATGGATAATAGCATATATATTTCAAGTATAGTTAATGTATAACAGCATACTGATGCATATTGATGCTCATATAACTATACATATGGTTCTTGTATAACAGCATGTAACAGTAGCACATCATGATTCAGCATTTCTACACATTACAAAATGATCATGATAGTAAGTGTAGTTACCATCGATCATCATTACCATCTACCATTATTACAATATTATTGACTGTATTCCCTGGGTCATACTTTACATTCTTGTGATTTACTTATATTAGGACTGAAGTTTGTACCTCTTAATCTCCTTCACCTAGTTCATCCATCTCCCCTCCCTTCCCCTCTGGCTACCACAATTTATTCTCTGCATTTATGAGTTGGTTTCTGTTTTGTTTGTTTTGATATTTTAGATTAAATGACTGTGTGGTTTTTTCTCTGTCTGACTTATTTCACTTGGCATAATATCCTCTAGAACTATCCACATTGTTGCAAATGGCAAGATTTCGTTTTTTTGGTTAATGGCTGAGTAATATTCCTATGCATGCATGTATGTGTGTGTGTGTGTGTGTGTATGTTTTACATTGTCTGTCCATTCATCTGTCAGTGCAAAGGTTTTCCTTATCTTGGTTATTATGAATAATGCTGCAACGAGTATGGGGGGGGTGCATCTATCCTATTGAACTAGTGTTTGTTTTCTTTGGATAAATACCCAGAAGTGGAATTGCTGGATTATACAGCATTTCTATTTTTTAATTTTTGAGGAACGTCCATACCATTTTCTAAAATGGCTGCACCAACTTACATTCCCACCAACAGCTCAGGAGGGTTCCCTTTTCTCCACATCCTCGCCAACACTTATGTCTTGTCTTTTTGATTCTAGCCATTCTGACAGGTGTAGAGGGGATATCTCGTTGTGGTTTTGATTTGTATTTCCCTGATGATGAGTGATGTTAAGCATCTTTTCATGTGTCCATTGACCATTGTTTGTCTTCTTCGGAAAAATTTCTATTCAGGTCCTCTGCCCATGTTTTAATTGGAATTTTTTGGTATTCTGAGTTTTTGAATATATTTTGGATATTAACCCTTCATTGGATATATGATTTGCAAATATCTTCTCCTGTTTAGTGGTTGCTTTTTTTGTTTTGTTGATGTTTTCCTTCACTGTGCAAAATCTTTTGAGTTTGATATAGTCCCAGTTGTTTATTTTTGCTTTTATCACCCTTGCCTCAGGAGACAGATTCAAAAAAAAAAAAAATTGTCTAAGAGTTTACTGCCCATGTTTTCGTTTAGGAACTTTGTGGTTTCAGATTTCACATTTAGGTCTTTAATCCATTTTGAATTGATTTTTAATTTCAGGTCAGCATCAGTTGCCTTACAGCTAAGATGGCTACCCGTCCCAGATATTATGGGGGAAGGAGGGGGGCTAGAGATCTGTCATTCTGTCCATTATCTCCCATTGGTATGGTGTGATCATGGTACAGGGTATGACCGTGGTATGACCAATGAACAGCTCTCTGTTTCCTAATTTGAGTATGGGAAATTGAGGCTGCATCTTGAGGGACTGAATGGAATGCATGCAACTCTGTTTCACGTGACTGTGTTTCACGGTCTGCATTTGCTGGACACTTTCCTTAAATGCCACTTTTCCTAGGAGGGAAAGCTATAGCCTCTTTTTGTTCCATCGAATGTATTAGTCCATTGTTTATTGCCTTGCTCTGGATGGTTATCCCCAGAGGAAAGGCAGGGGCTCTGCAGGCCCAGCGTTACATTTCACGCAAACACCAACTTAGTGCTGCCATCTCGTAGCTGGGTAAACTCTAAAGGCGGCCAAAAACTTTGGAGCAACTTTCTGAAAAGGCACCAGACATTCAGAATGCATGTTCACTGCCTACCCAGAAGAAAACTTGGCCACCAGTTTCTAATAACGGTGCCATCCCTGCCTTTCTATTTCCAAAATGAAGAAAGTACCGCTTGTGTCATTAAGGTAGATTCCTGCCTGTTCCTTTAAAGAGAAAGGAATTCATTCTTGTTTTGATTTTAGTTATTTTTGGATCAGCCCTTAGATAGTATTGTGAGCAAAGGTTTGAGAAGTTTGGAGAAAAGGCTTCACAAAGTATACTCCTCGAGGCCGGAAAGGGAGGCTGAAAGTGGAGACAGGTAAGTCTTCCCTTACGTGTCCAAGTGTGGTCCCAGTACCAGCGGCATCAGCAACAGTGCGGACGCATGTTAACATGCACATTCTTGGCTCCCAGCTTAGACACGCTGAATCAGAAACTCCGGGGTGCAGCCCAGAGATCTGTGGTTTTAGCTGATTCTGCATCAGGCTCAGTCTACAACACTGTGTTGGAGACTAGAAGCCGTCACTGGGCAGACAGAAGCAGATGACATTCTGCAGCCATTTGGTTCCTCATGACACTCATCCCTTCCTATCCCCTCTCTGTGTGCTATTTACCCAGTAAACAATGAATCTGTACTCGGCAACGATTCAGGCAAGCCCTGTTTCAGGCAGTGTTGATACTGGGGTTGGTCTGAACAGGAGCCCAGGGATTTGCACTTCTAACAATTTCCCAGGTGATATAGATCCTGCTTATCTGGGGATGGGATCTTAGGAGCCCTGGTTTAGAGGTGAGAGCAGTGGGCCCCAAAGCCTTTGTGGTGTTCAGACGGAGCCTGCATCTTGGGCTTTTCAGGATCTGTGTGGCCGTGAGCCCCGCTTCTCAGCCCTCCCTGCTGGCACTCAAGAGATGTGGTTATTTGAATTGAACTCTAATCCATTATAAGGGGATTAAAATAACCTGCTGTGATTTCACCACCCAAAGTTGGGGCCATTGAAAAGCCAGAGCAGACATAACAATCTTTAAAAGGCTTTAGGGAAAATTGTCAATAGCCTCGGAAATTTTGGCCATATAGTCAGAGGCCTGCTTGGCACTCTGTGTCCGTCTTAGGCTGATCAATATTACTTGTTTTAATTTGCCATTTGTAAGTTTGGTTGTTCCAACAAATCTAAACAATTCTAATGCAAAGGACAAATAAGCAGAACAGCAAATCGAACTGGATTTGCGGGCACACTGAAGCAGTATGAAACGTCGGAGCTGGGCACCGTCCTTTCATCGCCGCTAAGAATACAAATGCCTGTTTGTACATCCTGTACAGATTCTACCATCTGCTGACCATACAGCGCTCCTCTCCTGGAGCTTCCAGCCAGCATTGTCTGGGAAGGGAAGGCTAGACTTGGCTTTGCAAAATCTGAAGTCTTCCAGAGAGACCGGATGAAGCAGCTTAGTGTGGCGGCAAATACGCCAAGCTTTAGGGTCAGGCAAGGCTGGTCCCCCTTCAATCTTTCTCAACTTTTGGGAAGTTATTTAATCTCTCTAGATCTCATTGGCTCCACCGGTAGATCTGGGGCAGTGCAACCCACTTTGTCCAGTGGCTTTAGAGATTAAATGACACAAGGTAGGCAAGGCACATAGTAGGTGCTCAATACACAGTAGTAAAGGCCCAGTTTCAGAGGGCTGGTGCTGGAACAGGCTCTGAACAGCCGCCCCTGCAGTCCTTGTGCTCTGGGCCTTTTCTTCCCTCTTAAGGTTGCTCTGCGTTAAAATGTGAGTATGCGTACGCGAGCCCCCCGGTGGAGGGCACCCCCAGGGCTACAAAAGTTCTCTGACTCCAGGGGCAGAGGAAACGCTGGCCTTAGTGCAGCAGCAGCAGATGAACATCCCGGAGAAGCAGACACACGCCTCTCCTCTGGAAATGACGGAACTGCGTCTTGCAGACGAGGCTGAAATGGGATGTGCTTGAATTTTAGAGGGCTGCCCCCGCCTGCGATTGGTGCCTGCTGGCTAAGTCACTGGGTTTGCTTAACGCAGTCCTCCTGGAAAAGCTCAGCGGTGAAGCCTGGCTGGAGGCTGCTGTGGAGGTATGGAGGGTGCAGCCTTGGGTGTGGTTGGGGCGCCAGAAAGAAGGGGTGTCTAGAGAAGTAGGGAGGCTGGGTGAGGGATCCTGGAGATTCAGTTTTTAATCTTTCTGAGGAAAGACTGCTTCAGACTTCTTCTGAAATCCCGTTTGTGAACCATGGGTCACTTCTCCCGCGCTGTGGCCCCATTGCTGAGGGAGTTTATAATTGAGTGAGAGTCTGGGAGAGGGAAGCATCCATCTCATTATCACCATAATGAATACACAGGGGAATGAGCTCAGGTGGTGGGGTCAGATGTGGTCCTGAGTGAGAATCTAGATCTTCTCCATTAAGATGAGTAACTTTGGGTTGGTTAGGTAACCAATCTTGCCTCAGGTCTGACTGCAAAATGGGATTACTAATACATCTATCTCGCAGGATTGTTGTGAGGGTTAACGGGGATAATGCTGAGAAGCATTTAGCCGAATTTCTGGTTTCTGGGAAACATGGGATCTTAACTAGGATTATGAGAAAGAGTCTTTCTTTCTTTCTTTCTTTCTTCTTCTTCTTCTTCTTTTTTTTTTAAGATTTTATTTATTTGTTTGACACAGAGAGAGAGAGAGATCACAATTAGGCAGAGAGGCAGGCAGAGAGAAGGGGGAAGCAGGCTCCCTGCTGAGCAGAGAGCCCAATGCAGGGCTGGATCCCAGGACCCTGAGATCATGACCTGAGCTGAAGGCAGAGGCTTAACCCACTGAGCCACCCAGGCGCCCCAGCCAGACTGTTTCTTTTTGGATTCCCTTGCATGGAATTTTAGCTGTGCGACCTTCAGGGAGGTCACCTGTGCTTTGTGAGACTGAGTTGCTTCAGCTTCTGAAAAACAGAAGTAGCCTGAGGCACCTGCCGGTGAGGGGCAGGGGTCAGAAGACTCTTCTCCTCGGCTTTGGGTGTGTGCAGACCCATTTGTTATGAGACCGAGCTGGAGGCAGGGTGCCTGAGCTGGTCATTTGGGGAGGTTGGGAGGGGGTCTGAAGTTCATCAGGAGAAGCGGTGTTTAGAAAGGAGTGTGTCTTCCGTTCTGACAGAGAGGAAATGGGGAGGGATGTGGTGTAGCACACTAAAGGCAGGGCCGGCTGATGAAACTTGGTGGTTGTATTTCTCAAACAGTAGGCATATGTCCAGGTTTGCTGCCTAGTCTCCGTCTGCACCTGTCACATATATGCCCTCACTTGACTTTGGGATAAGCCGCTGAGGCAGCCTCAGCAACCGGGGCCTGGAAAGTGGCCCTGCCATTATGTGGACCCACTTCCCAAATTTTGCTGATTTTCATTTATTAATTAATTCATTGTACACAATATTGAACATTTGCTATAATCTAGATGTGGGGGATTCCGCAGAATCTAGAAACACATAGAAGTCTTGGTCTCCAAGACTGCAGTCTTGTAGCGGATCATAGCTTATATACATGTATAATGAAGATTTTTACCATGAAGTGCAAGTTCAGAACGCCATGAGACTGATAAAACCTAACTGAGATTGGGAGCGGGGGTGGTTGGCAGCCGGAAGAAATGGAATGGGCGTGAGTTTGGATAGACAGGAAAAGACACTGGCTGAAGTGGACATGGGCTTTGATTTATTTCTTTTAGACACAAACCTCTCTTTCACAAAGGCATTGGCCATGGGAACAGCAGTTGCCCTGCTTCCTGAAACTCTTGTCCTCTGAATGCACACTTCGTGCCCCCCCCCCCCCCCCCGTCCCCCTGTCTGATCGCGCTGGCCTCCCTCCTTCAGTTATCCAAGTCCATGTAAGTTTCAGCTCTGGGCTCTGCGCTAGTCCCACATGGGTAAAGCTTCTTACCTCTTCTCGTCTCTAAGTGCTCTCCTTCTCTAGACTTTCCTCAGCATGCATCTGAACTGCTCCTTCTACCTTGACTCCATGCGACAATATGGCAATGTTTTGTCACTCCCGTGTGACACATTTATGCTAGTCTGTATGTCCTACATCTGTGCAAACGGATGGGTAGTGTCTCCCCAGCGAGACTGCTGATAGAGGCAGTAGAGTGGTAGAGTTAAAGGAACCACTGTAGATAGTATCCTCCAAACTGCTCGTCCTTCGTAGGTAATACTGAAACCCAAAGTGAAAGGGCCCCAGCGTCACGGGATGGGGATCTGGGAGGGTGACCATGTTTTATTTTATGGTTTGTGTTTATCAGGGTGCTTGAACATGTTTTTTCATTGACTGTGGATTCCCCTTTCCACGACTCACTCTCAGCAGTGGATGTAGGACGTGGTGTCACTTAGCCCCTGTGGGTGACTTGATTACCTTACTTGTAAAATGGGTATAATAATCCAAATGGATAGACAGTTATTAAATACCGTGTGTCAAGAACTTTGCCAAGTTCTTGGGTGTATAAAGCTGGTGAGATAGTTCTGGTCCCTGCCTTAGGGGAGCACACAGTGGTAGAACTTGGTAAAGGAGAAGTTATAAGAGATTAAAAAACCTATAATAAAGGGCTATGCAACATGTAAGAATATGGAGCAGACCAACAGATTTTGCTTAGGAGAACTGCAAAAGTTCATTAATACCGTCTCTCCTCACCTCAGCCTTGTATTATGAGATGTCAGTGAGATAATGCAGTGAAAATGTGGGGAAAATTAGAAAGGACTCTGTATAGATACACTATCTATGTGGATGTATTGTGATTTGGGAGACGTTGGCAAAGGGTGAGAGAGGAGAATGACGGCTGGGAAGAGAAGGGGGACAGACTTTCTGATGAATCAGCACATTTTACACAGAGAAAAATTCAGGTCCATGGCTCTAGACCATCTAAGCTATAGCCATACAACTTGTAAACTGATCTTTTTGTCACAGGAATGGCCAAACCTATTCATTCTGTTAATGCAATTGAAAGCTCTCTGTGTCCTCTGGTGTTAATCACCACTATCTTCCCCTTGGAAGAAGATGGCTGGGAGAACCAGTGATAGAAGGACAGGTAAGATAATGGTGATGATTAGACTTTTGGAATTGGTTCCCCATTCCAAACCCATATGGAAACCCATTGTGGTGACGGGCTATGTCTTGTCAGGGTGATTGAGCCCTGATGGGCTGGTGAGAGATTCCCTTTCCTCCCTCTGTGCCCTGTGTCCCGGAATCATGGATATTTGAATAGTGTGTTGTTTTGAAATGAGTACTTTGCAAACATGAACAGCTGTCATAATGAAAACACAATGTTCAGAGAAATATTACTTGGGTTAGGATTCACAATAGCATGGGTCAAAAGACATTGCCCAAAGCAAAATAATTATGTATGGTGAATGTCTGACATAATCCCAGGAGGCACTCCTGAAAACAACAACAGCAACAAAAACCCTTAGTATTAATTTGTGTGATGTCCTTGACACTTGGTTCTGCCGAAACTCAGGAGGAACATCCATCTAGAGCTCAGTGAAACAGGGAAAAGTGACCACAGGGCACCCTCTGGTGGTGAGGCAGGCCCACTACAGTTCATGCCCCGAGTCTTTGCCTTTGTGGTGGGGAAACCTTAGGACAGCTCAGGTTTTTAATGTCCCAGATGTGGAGGGACATCTGTCTGCTAAGACAATGTTCTGAGGGTCTTCTTGCTTGGCTCTGTAGCAATAAAAGAGGCAAGCACTGTGGAGTCTTGCATAAATAGCTCATTATTAGAGCAAAAATGATGCAGGAGAGCCCCTCTGTAAATCACTGTGACACATGGCTAATTCAACCAGAACTAGAGCCCCATGTCTTACACAGCCGTCAGTCCTTCCTTTTTTGCTTCCTGCACTTCATCAACATTAACGAGCAAGGGGTACTCTTTCTTTGAAGTTGAATCTGTGTTATACTGCCTTAGAAACAGCAGTGATTGCAGAACCCCCAAACCATTAGTGGGCTCTCTTCTTTGTGGCACCATGTGCCTTCAGGAAGCACAGATGGAAAGAGGAAGACTGGTAAGGGGATCATTCAAATGACCAGTTGTCATCTCACCCCAGGAGGGATGCCTTCAACACCAATCAGTGCACAATGTCGCATTGTGGGTATAACCTTGGGTGACAAAGGGCCTGTGATCTCAGGGATCATGACTGGGCTTCTCCTCAATTTCGCCGCGGTGCCATGTGATAACAGCAGCATCTTAAAAAACGAGGGGAGGGGGGCGCCTGGGTGGCTCAGTGGGTTAAGCCCCTGCCTTCGGCTCGGGTCATGATCTCAGGGTCCTGGGATCGAGTCCCACATCGGGCTCTCTGCTCAGCGGGGAGCCTGCTTCCCCCCCTCTCTCTCTGCCTGCCTCTCTGCCTACTTGTGATCTCTCTCTGTCAAATAAATAAATGAAATCTTTAAAAAAAAAAAAACTTTAATTAAAAAAAAAAATAAAATAATAAAAAAAAAAACAAAACGAGGGGAGGTCATTTAACTGGTGGCACCTCAACCAGATAGCCCTGGTTTTGTCTCAGGTTAAAGCTGACTGAGACACCCCAGGCCAGCTGGCAGCATTGTCAATTCAGCAGGACAGACGTTCCCAGTCTGTACCTGGATGTCCTTTTAGTCATTTGTGTGTCATGACACAGCAGCAAAGCCAGGTCAGAAAATAGAGTATCTGGCACCCTCACTTTGCAAACACCTGGGGCAGACTTGTGTTTATTGGAGCAAGCATCTGAGACAACAAGTATTGGGTCCCCTGCAGCTTGAATCTGTGTGTGTGGTGGGGGTGGGGTGGGGATGCAGCCCTGTGCTTTAGCCACTGGATTCATTGTCACCTCAAGAGTCCCTTCTTTTGTGATGACAAATAATGCCTGGTGGCTAATAGAGGATTTGCCCTCACATAGGCTTTGCTGTCACCGCTCCGAGAGCCTCTGAGTAGCCTTGTGTGGGGGGCAGTGTTGGGAGGGACCTGGGGAGGGGGCTGCGGAGGACACAGCTGTTCCCGATGGTGGCATCTCCTGAAGCAGAAACAAGTCCAGGCCACCCGTGGGTCCCAGAGTTGTTGTTATTGGCTCCGGCTCGCTCGAAGCAGAGTGTTAGGTGTAGGTCTCCTTATCAGCAGCCAGGAAGGATCTAGTCCTAGCCCATCTTGCTCAGAGGTGACTGTTTCGGGGCAGCGAAGCAGGGGTGGGCTAACGGGCAGATGGTAATAACCTCTAGTTAGGACATATGCTCCTCATCCCATTTTGCTTTCATTACTACCAAGAATAGTATTTTTAAATTGAGGTATAATTGACATATAGCATCCTATTAGTTTCAGGTGTACAATATAGTGACTTGATTATTTATATATATACTGAGATAAAACACCATAAAAAGTGTAGTTAATGTTCATTACCACACAGAGTTATAATTTCTTTCCTTGCATTGAAAACTTTTAAGATTTATTCTTTTAGCAACTTTCAAATATACAGTATAATATTATTGACTATAGTTGCCTTGCTGTACATTCTTTGTCCAGGATTTATTTATTTTATAACTGGCAGTTTATACATTTTGCACATCTTCACCCATTTTGCTCACCCCTATCCCCTGCCTCTAGCAACCACCAATGTGTTCTCTGTGCCTTTGAGTTCAGTTTTTATTTTAGGTTCCACATACAAGTGAGATCATATAGTATTTGTCTTTCTCTGTCTAGTTTATTTCACTTAGCATAATACCTTAGAGTCTATCCATGTTGTTGCAAATGGCAAGTTTTCCTTCTTTTTATGAATGAATAATATTCCATTCATCTTTATCCATCTGTCCATGTCCAGTGGACACCTAGATTGCTTCCATGAATTCGCTATTGTAAATAAAGCTGCAAAGCACATGGGAGGGGTAGTGCATATTTCTCTTCAGTTAGTGTTTTTGTTTCCTTCCGATAAATACCTAGAAGCAGAATTGTTGGATAATGTGGTAGTTCTGTTTTTAAGTCTTTGAGAAAGCTCCATACTGTTTTCCATAGTGGCGGCACTGATTTACATTCCCACCAGCAGTGCATGAGGATTCCCTTTTCTCCACATCCTCACCAGCACTTGTTATTTCTTGTGCTTTTGATGACAGCCATTCCAACAGGTGTGAGATGGTATCTCACTGTGGATTTGGGTTTCCCTGATAACTAGTGATACTGAGCATCTTTTCATGCACCTGTTGGCCATCTATATAAGTTGTATAAGTTTTTCATGTATTTTGGATATTGATCCTTTATCAAATGTATGATTTACAAATAATTTCTCCCATTCAGTATGTTGTCTTTTCATTATGTGGATCATTTCCTTTGTTGTACAGAAGTTTTTAGTATAATGTAGTTCTCCTTCTTTATTTTTGCTTTTGTTGTTTTTATTTTTGGTATCAAATCTAAAAATCATCACCAAGACTAATGTCAAGGAGCTTACTGCCCATGTTTTCTTTCTAGAAGTTTTATGGTTTCAGGTCCTATGTTTAAATCTTTAATCCATTTTGAGGTGATTTTTGTCTGTAGTGTGAGACAGTAGTTTAGCTTCATTTTTTGCATGTGGCTGTCTAATTTTTCCAACACCATTGATGGAAAGACTATCCTTTCCCCAGTTGTATATTCTCGGGTTTGTTTGTTGGTTTGTTTTTGGTCATGAATTAGTTTACCATATCGGTAGAGGTTTATTTCTGGGCTCTCTATTCTATTCTATTGATCTATGTGTCTGCTTTTATGCCAATACCATACTGTTTTGATTACTATAGCTTTGTAGTGCAGTTTGAAATCTGGGGGCATGATACCTCTGGTTTGTTCTTCTTTCTCAAGATTGCTTTGTCTATTGAGGCTTCTTATAGAAATTCCAATACAAATTTAAGAATTATTTGTTCAAATTCTATAAAAAAATGCCATTGATATTTTGATGGAGATTGCATTTAATCTGTAGATTCCTTTGGGTGCTATAGACATTTAAACAATATTAATACTACCAATGAACATAGACTATTTTTCATTTATTTATTTCCAGTTCATTTCTTCAGCATCTTATAGGTTTCAGTGCATAGGTTTTCCCCCTCTATGCCTGAATTCATTCCTAAGTATATTATTCTTTTTCATGTGCTTGCAATTGAGATTACTTCATTTTTCTTTCTGATAATTCATTATTAGTGTATAGAAATACAACAGATTTTTGTGTGTTGATTTTATATCCTGCCGTTTTACTCAACTCATTGATTAGCTCCAACAGTCTTTTGGTGGAATCTTTAAGGTTTTCTATATATAATATGTCATCTGCAAATAGTGAAAGTTTTATATCTTCTTCCTTTCTGATTTGGATGTCTAGTGTTGTGTGTGTTTGTTTTGTTTTTGCCTAATTGTTCTGGCTAGGGCTTCCAATACTAGGTTGAATAGAAGTGGTGAGAGAGAACATCCTTGTCTTGTTCTGACCTTAGAGGAAAAGCTTTCAGATTTTCAATGTTGAGTATGGTGTTAGCTGTGGGCTTGTCATATATGACCTTTATTATGTTGAGAGTTTTATCATTATTAAATGTTGAATTTTGTCAGATTCTTTTTCTGTGCCTATTGAGATGATGGTATGATCTTTACCCTTCATTTTGTTAATGTGGCATACCACGTTGATTTGTGGTTTTTGAACCATCCCTCCATCCCTGAAATAAATCCCATTTAATCCTGGTATATGGTCCTTTTACTGTATTGTTGAATTCTGTTTGCTAATATTTTGTTGAAGATTTTTTTGCATCTATATTCATCAGGGATATTGATCTATAATTTTATTTTCCTATGGTGTCCTTGTTTTGACAATAGGGTAATCTGGCCTTGTAAAATGAGTTTGGAAGGGTTCCCATTTCTTCTATATTTTAAGGTGCATACAGTAATTATTACATAAAATGAGTTTCCTGCCTTTATATCTTATTCTATGCTTTAGCTTCCTGAACTGCCCAACCCATTCGACACTTCACTTTTTCTTTTCCTTTTGACTCCCACGGGTACTGACCTTTTGTTTATTCCATTCTTACAACCTTCCTCTTCCCTAGTGTAGGGATTTAAAAATCCACCTGGGAGGATGGACAGGACACAGGAGCACGACATACTGCAGCCCTATTGGAAGCACCAGAAGCGTGGTGTTGACAAGATAACGCATGAAGCACTCTGATTGCTGTCGGTGTGGCTCCGTCGGTTGCTGGGGCTGGGCTGGCTGCCTCAAGGGACTGAGTCTCTCCCCGTTCTGGACCTTAGTGGTCTGTGTGTTGCCCTCCATAAGCCGTATACATGACCAGAGAGGATACTTCTTCTGGAGAGGAAGAGCTTTCCTTTGGCCGAAGAGACACAGTATATTGATGACCTGAAAAACACACAGCTTTTGAGCCCATCTGCCGACATTGTAATAAGAGCCTTAATTTCCGGAGTCCTCAATACATTTTCTAGGTCTGTAAACAAGAACAGTAAGAGGTTGTGTGGAAACGATGGGGCTGCCATTTCTCAGCTTTCATTTTTCATTTAACTTGGAAACAAGCTGTAGGGACTCAACTTGTGTTCCTTGAAATTTCAACCAAGAATAAAATGGATAATACACATCTGTGTAGCTTATGGAGGAATTCATGGCGTCCTCAGCAACAGACTTACACTATTTTGTCCAGCTTGCTAATTGATTAAAAAATATGTATGTATTGCAAAGTTCATTTATTGATTGAGAGGCGAGTGAAAAGGATAGCTTCTCTAATTAAAACTGATTGGAGCTGTGAAAGTTTAATTAATTGGATGCATGTCACTTCATTTCCATGTTATGTTGTGTACAGCGTTCTGTTTTCATAATTAACGTGTTGTGTCAGGGTGGTGGGTGTCTCTCTAATTAACAGTCTGAGGGAAAAGTGATGTATGGGCCTGCTGAACAGGCGGAGTGGGTGCAAAGAGAAGTCCCAGCCAGAATCTGCAGTTTCTGTTCCCTGTGGAGGGTTTCCTGCCATTTTATCACCTTTTGTTCAGTAAATGAGGTTTTTGGTGGCTCTTCTCAGAGACTGCTCTTTGTTTCTTTCCTCCGTGTTTCCCCATCAGAGGACGGGGAGGTCAGATAACGTGTGCGGAGACTGCAGGGTGAGAGTCACCGGGTTGGGGGAGAGTCACTCGGATCATTCTCTCCTTTGAACTCTCTCACCGTTCGTTCACTGCATTCACTCCTTGCTGGGCGGGTACCCCAGCCCTACTTTAGCCAGCGCAAATGTTCACGGAGTGTGTACTCTCTGCAAGGTATGGTGGTGGGTGAGTGGCTTTGAGCCCAGACTCCACCTTCTTACTAGACATGTGACCTTGGGGGAATTACCTAAATTCTCCGTGCCTCAGTTTCCTCATTTATAAAGTGGGAATACTAAGACCTTCTTAGTAACGGTGTAGTGGGCTTACATGAAATAATGGAGATGGCATCTTTAGCACACAGTGTCAGCCTGTAACTACTGAACGTTTTTGTCTGTTTCCTATATAGTTTTTTTTCCCCTCTTTTTAAATCTTTATTTGAATCATGCTTTTGTAGATTCTTACTTCTTTTTTTTTTAAAGATTTTATTTATTTATTTGACAGAGAGAGATCACAAGTAGATAGAGAGGCAGGCAGAGAGAGAGAGAGAGGGAAACAGGCTCCCTGCTGAACAGAGAGCCCGATGTGGGACTCGATCCCAGGACCCCGAGATCATGACCTGAGCCGAAGGCAGCAGCTTAACCCACTGAGCCACCCAGGCACCCCTAGATTCTTACTTCTAACTGACCTCACCCCTCTGTCTTCCTCCTCAAATCCATACCCTACTTTGGACACAGAATTATTTTTCCCCCAATAAAAAGTTGGTTATTGATGCTTTGCTGCGACCCTAAAGGCACCCTTTTGCCCAGACGATGTTTCAACTGTGCAGTGTGGGAATTCTCAGCCCTGTAAAAGCTTGCCCCACTCTCTGCTTGGCCAGACTCACCAACAGTTCCTCCTTTCCTCAACCCTCCAGCCACCACCCGCCCACCCAGTGCCTCATCTCCCTCACAGCTGAGCATGGCCTGCCCTTTTTCTCTTCTGCCCACAAATCTCCGTTTCTCGGAAAAGCAAATATCCTACCAGTGTTTTCACATTCAGCTCAAATGTCTCCTTTTTGGTGAAGTCGTGTCTCCATCCACAGCATAATTTTTTTGTATGGAACCTGTCTTCCTGCCGAGACAGGAAGTTCTCCAGGCCGGGTCTGTGTCTTGGTCATCTTCGTGTCCTAGAACCGAGCAAGAGTGTAGCATGAAGCAGACTCTTAATGATTATTGAATGACGGATTCAAAGAGCAAAATTTTCTTCAAGCAGAATTACTATCTAATATCTGCCTTCCCACAAGACTGTTGGCTCCATTCAGCCAGGGGACATTTCTGTTTTGTTCAGCGTGGTTCCCTGTTGCCTAGCACATGATAGGTGCTCAATAAATAAATAAAATTAGCACATCACCTGGTCTGTATACCTCATTGGTATATTGTGAAAGGACAAATTGGTGATGAATATAAAAGATCTTAAAGTTTAAAAATGATTGAAAATAGAGCAAGATTATTTACAATAGAATAATAGTTGCTACGGATGTTATTGCCACAATAGATGTTATTTTTGCTGGGGGGGTGGGCAGTGTGCCTTTCTCTTTTTGGAGTGATATCCTGAGGAACATGGCCTCTGGATCCTTCTAATGCCGTCATCACAGCTGGGGTTCCCCTCTTAATCATCAGAGAGGGATCTAGAAGGCTTTGCTCAGCCAATACTGCAACTGAGCTGCTGTGAGTCTCATCCTAGCCCTTTTAAAAAATCATATAATCCCATAACCCTCTGGTTTTCTACAATATGCTATTGTCCTACCTCAGTGACATGTGTAATAAATAATGCATTCTGGTAATTTTAGAAAATCAATTTATTTCCAAGCACTTACATAGAGTTTAATCAATATTTATACTTATCCAAGGAATTTTCTTTTTTTTTCTTTTTCCACTAAGAGGGATTTTCTCTTTTCTTTCTATAAATGTTTGACCTTGTATCAATTAACAAGTTTTTCCTTTGGTGTAAAACCCAGAAAACAAAACCCAGCCATGAGGATCGTCTCCATGTCCCTTCTGACTAATCTGGGAGGATCTTCAGGAAATGGGGACAAATCCTATGTTCCAGTTTTGCTATCCCTTCTCATGTGAATGTAGTTCAGGAAATTGGATTATACTTCTGGCCTGCTACCTCCAACCCAATACCACTGCCATTCTATCGGCACTGTTTACAGCCCTGCGACCTGGACATTATAAAAACCCAAGGTGATCAAAAATAGCTTCACATTGAAATGACTTTTTTCCAGAGGCCGTATCCCTCCACATCAAAATTTAATATTAATTAAAAAAAATTCAGACCCTGAACTCTTTCTCTAGGTATATCTTGAATCTCATGGAAAACCAAGGAATGCTGGCCATAGGGAGTTTAGCTGGGGTGAAGGGGTGAAGTTCTGGGTTCTAGGCGGGCTCGCACTGGTTGGCCATGTGTTAAGTGGAAGTCACTCAACTTTCCGGGACTTCGGTATCCAGGTCCATTGAATGAAGAGGCTGATTCAGTGATTATGGTGAACTTGCACGTAGCCAGTCCATAAGGATACTTACTGCATTCCTTCCTTGTACCAGCATTGTGCTGGGTGCCGCAGACCCAGCCATGAAGAAGCCTCACCAGCCTAGATGCTGATGCAAGACCCCAGTGTGCTCAGTGCTCAGGTCCAAAGCACAGCCCACGGACCTGTGTGACTGGCTTGGGCCAAAGTCATCTTTTCCTGCCAACTTTCAGGCCCGTGTGTGAGTTGAGCCCTGCTCACCAGTTCAGCCTCCCACCCTGCACGACCTTTGTTTCCCTTTGCTTCATTCCCCTTCTTGCTGATTGACTTCACCCCAAGGCAGAATTCAGGGGAACTTGTAAAAACATTGACTCTGAAGAAGAGGAAGTGGCCACAGCTTACCTGCCTCTCCTCTCTGAGTCTCCTCAATTCTTCTTTTCTACCAGGGATGGTTTTGGGTTCCTGGGGCCTACATGGGGAGGAAGTTAAAGCCAGTTCCACAAAAGGTCCTTTAAGGGCAAAGGATGCCTCCTTCCTTAAGTTATAGATGAAGAGGAGCCTCTGGCATTCAAGGGAGAGCCAAAAAAATATACTCGAATGATTGGCGGCTGTGCCCACTCAGAACATGGAAGCAGCTTTGTTTAAAAAGTCCTGTTTTCCCTTACCAGGCAAAAAGAATAGCAGTTAGGAAGGTCTCAAGGCACATCGGAGGAGCAGAAAGAAGGCCAGGGGAGTTGGGGTAGGGCTGGATGGGGCAGACCTGGGGGCCATGTGGTTCAGACACTGTATGTTACCCTAAGACAGTGGGTCTCAAACTCTAGCAATGCCAGAATCACCTATAGGGCTTGTTCAAACTCAGATTCATTGTGGCGGATTCAGTCCGTCTGGGTGGAGCTTGAGAATCCCCTTTTCTAATTCTAACAAGTTTCCAGGTGATGTTGATTGTGCTTTTCACACCCCTGTGCTAAGGGGAATGTCTTCAAGGGAGTACAGTCTTAATCAGTGTAATATTGGTGAACCAGACATTTCCCTGGAATATTAATAAGAAGAGACGAAAGCCCTGGATGTGTTTTCTACAACAGGAAGCCCTATAGCTATGAGACTTTAGAAAGATGTTTCTCAAGTGTGGTTCATAAACCATTTCTATGAGAACCATGTAGGACCCCAATATTCAAAATGGTTTCCAGACCAACAGCATGATCACTGTGTGTTGGTTAGAGAGAGAGAACTCAGGTCTCACCCTACAGAACCAGAACCTACTTGGAAGGAAAATTCCCCCATGATTTGTAGGCCCATTATAGGTTGAGCAATATTGTTCTCGGGGTTTTACAGATGTGCCTCTAGGGTGAGTGGTATTGGGGCTGGGGCAGGGCATAATGGAAAATGCCATTATTATAATTCAGAATGATTCATCATAGCTCAGCCTGACTGTTGAGGTGGTGTGACCCTGGGTGGGAACGTTGCCAAGGACAGTGGCTCAAGCCTTCACAGAACTTATATTCCTGGAAACCAAGCCCTCAGGAAGTCAGGATGCCTTCGGTGTGTAGACTGTCAGTAGTGGCTGTATATTTTTGAAGATGATATGCAGTGTATGGTAGTTTCCCTTTATTTATGGGGAATGTTCTAAGACCCCCAGTGGATACCTGAAACTGTAGATAGTACCAAGCCTTATGTATTTGCCTATACATACATACCTATGATAAAGTTTAATTTATGAACTAGGCACAGTAAGAGTAACTAATAAATAGAATAATTATAACAATAAACTATAGGAAAATTTATGTGAATGTGGTCTTTCTGTCTCACAGTATCTTACCGTACCATACTTACCCTTCTTGTAATGCTGTGAGATGAGAAAACGCCTCTGTGATGATATGAAGTAGGTGAATGGCGCAGGCACTGGGACATAGTGTCACGCTATTGCTGACCTGACAATATGTTAGAAGGAGGATCCTCTGTTTCTGGACCACAGTTGACTGGGGGTAACTAAAATCACAGCTGTAAACACAGTCCCAGCTGGTTAAAGCAAAATGGGAATTTTCATGGGCCTGGAAAGCCCAGGTTCTGGTTTGGACTCGCCTAGGTTAAGAGACTTATGGGGACTTTCTCATTCAACATTACTTGGCTCTTCTCTTTCACGATGATTCATTCTAAGGTTCTTCCTTACAGTAGCAAGAGATAGCTGCAGCAGTCCCAGATCTTGTGTCTTTTCGGCTTCATTGAACTCCATGGGGAAGTATGAGAATCTCTTATTCTGCAGTGTCATTGAAAATCTGATTGGGTCATATGTTCATCTCTGGACCAATCTCTTCCAGTTATAGTGGTGATTTGTTTTACTGATTGGATTGGGTCTGAGTCTTATGCTCAACATTTGGAGTTGGGAGTGGGCAGAGTTCCATAGAGATGAACACAGAAAATTGGGAAGTAGTGTGGTATAATAAAAAAATCAACGCCTGGTTTTTGTCCTCAGCTCCTGGCATAGAATGCATAGGACTCTTGGAATTTACTGTCCTTTTACGCTGATGAGATGACTCAAAGACAGGTTCCTATATAGCTTCAGGGTAGGAACTGGTTACCAGTGAGACCAAGCCATGAATATAGGGTTAGAACTTTCAGGCCCACCTCTGAACTCTAGGAAAGGGAGGAGGGTTGAAGATTGAATTCTGGCACCAATGCCCAATGATTTCATCAACCATGTTCACATAATTCAATCTCTATTAAAAACCCCTAAATGCTGGTGTTCAAAGAGTTTCCAGGTTGGTGAACACATCCAGGTGCTTGAAGGGTGGTGTACCCAGAGAGGACATGGAAGCTCTATGCAGGACCCCATACCTGACCCCACACATTCCTTCCATTTGTCTGTTCCTGAACTGTATCCTTTATAATAAACCAGTAATGTAAATACAGTGATTTCCTGAATCCTGTGAGTTGTCCTGGCAAATTACTGAACCTGAGGGGGAGATTGTGGGAACCCCTGGATTTATAGAGGGCCAGTCAGTCAGAAGCATGGGTGGCAGCTGGGACTTGTGACTGGTGTATGCAGATGGGGGGCAAGCTCATGGAACTCATCCCTTAATCTGTAGGGTCTGCACTCATTCTGGGTAGTTAATGTCAGAATTGAATTGAATGGTTGAATACCCACTTAGTATTAGAGAATCAGAGAATTGGTGTTGGAAAAGCCACCACATATCTGGTGTTGAGGGAAAAACCCTCAGGTGGGTCAGTGGAGGCTGGTGTTCAGAAAGCATATGCCCACTGTATTCCTCCTCCCAGGCTGGATTCCAGATCTGCTTCTCCTAAGTGACTGATGAGTCCCATGGGCATCACACTCTGATAGGACACCATCTTCCTTCCAGTCCCGGATACCGCAGCTCAGCAGGGAATGGTTTGCAGTTTGACAGAGACAATAGAAGTTAAAATCTGCAGTGGGCTGGGGAGTATACATGGATATAATTTTCCTTGCAGCTAGTTTGACACTATGTATTGACTTAAACATTTTCTTACACTTTGGCCCATTAATGTTAAGTTTTGGAAATTTTTCCTGGGGAATGATCTAGCATATGTGTTAAGCTTTAGGTAAAATATTATCTATCGACCATTGTTTATATTAGGAAAAAAAAAACCAACCATGAAAAAAAATGTCCAACATTGTGGAATTGTTTAAATAAATTTCAGCATATCAGCATTTCCCTGGATAGAATATTGTGTAAGCAGTAAAAATTACAAAGAATTTAAATCCACAAGCAAATGATGTATGTTAAGTGAACATCATAGTCACTTAGTATAGAATGTCTTCTGAATTATACTAGCCAGGCTTTAATAAAAGGATCAGAAACACACCAATACAGGAACAATAACCTGATTAGTGGGATAATTGGTATTTAAGTTCTTTTTCTTCTATTTTTCTTTGGTATTTTCGATTTGTCTATAAGCATGCTGTCACTGTGTCTGATTTCCAGGGAAAGACGCAGAAGGGCAAAAAATAGAGTTCTGCCTTTATAATCAGGGGAAAAGTTCAAACTGTTCCTCAGCAGCACCTTCCACAAATGTTGAATTTTAGACTCTGCTCTGTGGAGCTGTCGAGGCGGCAAGGGAATGAGAGTTTATGAGCTGCATTGATTTGTACTCCTTTCATGCCCGTAACTTAGCCCTGTGAGATGAGTCCTGTTAGGAAGTGCCGGTAGGAGGTATACATCAAAGGCTAGGACAATAGGGACCAGGCCTGTCTGCTCCCTGGAGGAGGATGTGCTCAGGGAGGGAGGAAGGCAGGCAGGGGGACTAGCAATTCCCCTGCGTCAGCTCAGCAGGGATGAAGGGCCTCGTGCATTGTTCAAGTCTGGGAGGTGTAAACTTTTACCAGTTGGGCAATTGAACTTAAATCACTGCCAAGGACATTGGGGCCTGAGAGGTTTTCCACGGTGGTTATGGGTAGCCTCCAGCTTCTTTGGAAGGCTGGTCTCTTGAAGACCAAGCGTAGGAGAAGGTGTGCTTGGGGGACTGCATCCCTGTATTTCCTCCTTTCCTGCCCTCTCTTGATGAATGCTCAGGACTTCTTGTCTTGGGATCCTGCTGTGCTCCCTCTGCCCTGTTACTCCTCTGGCTTTCTTTGGGTCTTATGGCTTTAGCAATAACTGCAGTCCCTGTGTCTGTCTCTCCTGGCAGGCTGACATGTCCACCATTAGAAGCTCTGATCTCTGCCAATCTGGCAAAGGCAGTGGTGGTTCTGGGAAAACGGACTCATCCACTGTATGCCCTTCCCAGATAGTGCTTGAATTTGCATTGAACTCATGGCCCAAAGTCTAGTGGCAGATAGGGACTGCAAGAGGAACCTCCCAGTCCCCTACAGCCTTTTCCTCCACTCTGCATGCCAACCTCGACTTGTTCCTGTGTTACCTGACATATTGTGCAAACAGAGGACCACTTCCCAGAGAAACTGATCCCATCTGGGGGATTCTAGGCTCTTCTGGGTAATCCATCTTTCATTGCTTCTGGAGAACTATACATGTCTCTCTCTCTCTCTTTTCCCCCTTTACTTTTTAAAGTACATAATGCTTTTGAATAAGTTCAATTTCAAAAATGACAAAAGCACAGAGAGTAAAGTCTCTGGCCTACCCCTGTTCCTCTTCTGCTCACTTCTTCCTCAGGGAGGACAGAGGAATAGAGGCAGCTTTTCCAGATGGCTGCTCAGCGGTCTCAACTCCATCTTCTCCACTGATCCGAGAGGATATCATAATGTCCTGTATATTTGGATCTGTTCCTGGACTTCGTTTTCTGTTTCACTGTCTGTCTATTTCTGTGCCAACATCACTGAGAATGGAGAACGGGCAGCAGCTCTTCAAGCCCAGGGGAAGGTGTGCAGCTTTTCTCTTCCTCACCGCGTTCTTTAGTTCTCCTTTCAGACTTGAAGCTGATACGAATGATATTCTTCAGAGCGATGTCTGCAGTAGATACATTTCTCCCCATTTGATGGATAAAGTCGATGAGGTTCAGAAGGGTTGAAGTCACTTGCTCAAGGCCATGTAGCTGGTACGTGGAAGAGCATTAGGAGTCTAGAGACAGACAGCTACCTACCATGCTCTCTGTACTGTTTTCCAGAATATTATTATTATCATAAAAACTAATAGCTACTGTTTATCTAGGCATTGTGCTGCATACTTTGAGTTCTGTGTATATAAAGTCTCATTTAACTGACTCTCCGCAATAATGCCACAAGGTAGATATGCCCACCGGATTTGCACACATGGGAAAGTGAGGCCGGGAAACGTTATCTAAGCTGTTAAAGGCCCCCGGCTAGAATGTGTTGCTCTGAGGGCCACCATCTTTAAGATGTCGCTTTATTGACTCCGGATGTTTACATTCATGATCAAGTGTTCTTTCATATTCCTTCGCTGTCTCTTCCTTTATCACTCACCAGACCTCAGGCAGTTTCCGAAGGCACAGAGGTAGGGATGCCCAGGTGTGTAAGGCTCCTTACCGCTCTCTACTCTGAACTCCTGGGTTGGTTCACTCTCCTCATATTTTTGGACCATTTTGCTTTCTTAGGCTATGAAACTCTCTCAGACAACACACGAACTCTCAGAGCAGGGTCTTTGTGCTCTGAGGCGATCTGTAAATGCATTGGTGTTGAGAAAGCAGATACGGAAATTCACATTAGGTTAAAAAAAAAAAAAGAAAAGCTAATGGAGGATCTCCCCAACAGTGATATTCAAACTTGATGGCACAGGTAGTGGGGAGCCTCAGAAGATTCTAGAATGAAGACGGAAGACACAAAAATGGTGAAGTAGTCAGGGCTCTTAAGCACTCTGAATAGTCCTGCACAGAAAGGAAAGAATGAGGACAACAAAACCCAGTTAACCTTATATGTAAATGCTCAGATCTTCAGGGCACTTTGCTTTGTCCATCTGATTTAAGCGCTATCATCTGAATTTCCCAATACCCCATTATTTTCCTCTGTGGCTTTGAGGGTCTTTGTGTCCCCCATCTAGGAGGACAGGGCAGGGCTTTCTCTTTTAGACCAGGCTCTTTATCGCAAAGACTAGGAAAAAACTTGGGGCAGACTAAAGAAACCTTATCTTGGATGACAATGTCCTTCAGGGTCTGGCTCTTGCCTTATCTCTCTGGCCATCATCTCCCATCTTTTACTGCAATTCCTGCGTGCAAACTGAGCACTCAGTCCCCAAGTCCGCCATGTCCCATTTTGCTCCTGGAATAGTTTCTGCCCCTTCTTTTCTAACTCCTCCTCTTCCTGAAGTCTTAGCTGAGATGCCACCTCCTTACAGAAGTTTCCTTGAGCCCCGTAGGGTAGGTTGGGTGCTCCCTCTGTGTCTCTCCATGGCATCCTGCCATTTCCCCGTCATTTCTGTTGCTTCTGTGATGGTTGAATAGCTTACTTGTTCCCCTGGATTCAGAGCTCCTAACGGGAAAGGGCTGCTTCTCAGTTGTCCCTGGGCCTGGCACACAGCAGCTGTCCAAAAATCTTGGCACATGAATAATGAAAGGAACATTGCCACGGGCCAGCTGTCTCCATCTGTTGCACCAACTGACTAGTTGGTGGCTCTCAGCTCCATTAATCTCCTCCTTGTCATCCCAACAGGAAAACCGTTGGTCCCAACTCAGGAGCAAAGGAACTCTTCCTTTCCTAGGAAGACCTTTCTTTCTGGATTCCTGACTTCATGATTTCCTAAGTCCTGGCTTTCCCAGGAGCCTGCATCTCCCCATCACCACCAGCAGTATCCCTCACAGCCTCCTTTCTGTGGGCCACAAAATCAAAAAGCAGTACTTCCATTGGCCATGCAGCTTCCTGAAGAGACCAGACTACTCTGGAAAGACTGTCTTTGACCAAACCTGAATCAGGCTCTTCTGAGCCCTCTTCTTGACTAAGTCTAGAGCTTGGGCTGTGTCCTTGGCCTGCTTAGTCCACTTCTGGCAAGAATCCTGCTGAGTCAGTGTAGCAAAATCCCCCCACCCTTGGTGTCCGATCATCCTTAGTATCTGATTAAATTCTTTTTCCCCCGACCCTTGATATCTTATCATCCTGGCCTGTCTTCAGCAAGAACCCTGTTAGGTGGGTTTAGCAAGAATCCCCTCGCCCTTGATGTTTCCTCTTAGTGGTCTTCCATCCGCTGACTTCCACCCTGCTGCTTTGGTACTTGTCCTTGTCCTTGTACTTGGTGTTGAGCCCCATCTCTCTCCCTACTACAAAACCCCTTGCAGTGGTCCCTCTTGAGAGAAGTTTTCCTTACTGCCTTTATCAAGTATCACAAATCATTTCCACTCCCCATCCTGACCTTGTAAACCTCTGTTCTTGTGCCTCTGTCTCCTCAGACACCAAAAGTCCCCTTTCCCTGAGGCCCACTGCCCTCATGTCTCCTCCTCCTCCTCCTAGCAGCACCTCAGACTTTATTCTCCCTCTATGTTTATTACTCCCTTCTTTAACCTCTGTGATCTCTCACCATTTGTCTTTCCTCCCCTCCTATTTTCTCCCCAAGCTGGGACCTGTCCACCAACTTCTTAAATATAGATTTTTCCAGATTTGTGTTTTTAACCCTCTGCTCCCTTCATTCTGTGTACATTGCCTCTCCGGTGAGTGACCCCCCAAGGTCTCGAAGTGAATATTGTCTCAGGGGGGTTGGAACCCCTTAGAAAATGCTCATGGGTTATCTGGGAGACCAAACAGAGGAGGTGATATCAGGTTATCAGCACAGCTTGCTCCCCAGCACCAGGATCCGTCATCCCTTCAGGTGGTAGGCTGGGCTTCAGGTATCTCTCAGAGTACATTTGAATGAATGGAGGGGAGTCTGCTGACCTGGCCCAGAGTCCTGCTCTGAGCCCATCCACCTCTTGCCCCGTTCTGGAGAGCCTTCTGGGGAACCAGTTACAGGGACTCCACCTCTCACTGAAGACAAAGGCCCAAGGAGAAGTGGGAGGAGTTGGTGTTCTGGGTGCCTAGGTTAGAGCTGGAGGAGTTAGTATCCCAGGAGCCCAAGGAGCAGGGCTTGCTATCCAAGGTGTGACCAGTGTGTCCTAGTGGCAAAGTTCCAGGTATCTTCACATGTGCTGGGTAATTATTTTTGTGGTTTCTGCACCCTTGTAGTGACATCCAAGCCAGTTGTAAGCTGATTGTTCTAATAGTTCCTGTATATTTTGAAAATACACATATCATCATTATTTCAAAATACTTGGCATGAAAAATTTGATTGAATTTGAAATTTGTTTACATTATCACAAAAATGTCACTATTACTTGTCAATGAAGGAAGAGTTTCTAGATTTATTCCAACATGATTTTTCCATGTAGATTTTTGAACGGTTGTAAAAATGATTTAAAAATTTATATTACCTTCTTGTGTAAACAGAGTTTCTTGAGGGAGATCATCAAGAATTTGAAGGGATTATTATTAAAAATTGTTAATCCAGAGTTACATGTAACAGTTTCCAACCTGTTCCCCCCAAGAGAATGGGCAGAAGTTAAGAAAAGTTTGTTCATTGACAGATTCAAGCATTTCACTTAAATACTTGAAAACATTTAATTTGGCGGTTTTATATAAATTCAGTATTTAATACCTTCCTGAAACTTTTGTATTTTATTTTTCCTATATTGAAATAAACAAAGTATAATGATTTTTCTCCCATTAAAATCTAAATTTCCTTCAGTTTACCTCCAGGGCATGATATAAATGCTATCATTTTCTCTGTATGTTTTCACATAAAAAATGTTGGGAATTTTTAAAAGCAACTTTATTGAGGTGTAATTTAGATGTTGAACTACTCACCTATTTTAAGTGCACTATGGATGATTTTTAGTAAATTTACTGAGTTGTACAACCGTTGGCATCCGTTTTTAGAACATGTTACTCATCCCGGTAAGATGGGATAATAGTTGTGAAGGACGGTGAATGAGACCAAAAGGCATTCCTTGGGAGGACGGAGCTTTGGGTCCTAAGCAGCCAGCAGGTAAATATGAGGGTGCTGAATCCCGAGGAGAGGCACCTGGGAAGGGGGACAGGGCAGATCTAGAACATGGCTGTTTTTCTGGGCATTGGGAAGTTGGGGGCTGATTTGTGGCTCAGCTTAAATATCCCTGCCCCCAGGCAGGTTCTTCTAGCTCACCTAACAGACTGCTTCCTTTCCTGGTCTCCAGTGTACACCTGTTACAGCAAAATTACTGGTGGATTTTTGGTTTGTGAATCTGCTGTCCCTGCTAGACTGTGAGTGTCCACTGCATGGCCCCCGCCCCTCCCCACCTTTCTGTCCCCATAACTTAGCCCCATCTCTGGCACAGAGAAGAGCCTCACAGTCACTGTTTTCCCCATAAGGAAGTGCCCTCCAGCTCTTTATCCTCCCCTCCAAGGTTGCCGGAGCTGACCAGAGGCACACGGGGAGATTCCCCAGCAGACAGTGACCGGAGCAGAATCAGGCTGTGTCGATGGGGGGGATGACAGAGAGCGCGCAGGCCCGGCTGCTGCAGCCCCGGCTTCTTGTCTGGCCCTGCTTCTGACCATCTGTCCCTCTGTGCTGTCAGTTGCGCCTCTCAGCTGTTGCATCTCCTCCCAGACAAGGCTGCCGGTGACGCGCTGTCTCAGTTGCCTTCCAGCTACAAAGCCCCATGATTGCTGTGGTGCATCTTCCTTCCAGTGTCTCCTGGAACTGCCTGCATTTGAAGGGGCCACCTCGGGGGAGCAAGGGAGACAACAATAGGGGCTCTAACCCTTGGCTCTGCCTGGGGACCTGTAATTAAGGCAGCAAGCAGATAAACTCCCTTTTCCACCTCCAGAAGCAGGTCTCTGGCCAAGATGGTTTCCCCAGGCCCAAGGAGAATGAGATGGAAAGCAAGCCCATCAAACTGGTTTGTTTTTTTTTTTAAAGATTTTATTTATTTATTTGATAGACAGAGATCACAAGTAGGCAGAGAGGCAGGAGGGGCCAGGGGGTGGGGGGGAGGTAGGAAGCAGGCTCCCTGCTAAGCAGGACCCTGGGATCATGACCTGAGCTGAAGGCAGAGGCTTTAAACCACTGAGCTACCCAGGCGCCCCATCATCAAACTGTTTTTGAGGGGACTTACCAGCTGCCCAGATCTGCAATCCCCTATTTAAAAGCAGAGTTACTTTCTGAGTAACAGAGCCCCATTATTCTTTATCACTGGACTCTCAACTCTGCTCTGTATTTCCCTTTGGTGTTCTGCCACTCACTAGCCCATTTATCCTCTCTTGAGACCTTATACTTTTTTTTTTTTTAAAGATTTTATTATTTATTTGACAGACAGAGATCACAAGTAGGCAGAGAGGCAGGCAGAGAGAGGGGGAAGCAGGCTCCCTGCTGAGCCGAGAGTCTGATGTGGGGCTCGATCCCAGGACCCTGGGGTCATGACCTGAGTTGAAGACAGAGGCTTTAACCCCTTGAGCCACCCAGGCGCCCCAAGACCTTATACTTAGAGTCGACAGAAACTACAGCTGTGATGGCCTGGAAAGCTTTCTGGGGGTGGCCCGAGCTGGCTCCAGTTGCAGCCAGGACAGAGAACCTTCCCTAAACCCTAAACTATTGTTTGTTCCCAGGTGCCTCAAGTGGGTTTCTGGGATGGGGGTGGGAGCTGCTTCTTGGCACCCAGTTGAAGGAATTTTAGACTTTCTGGTGTGTTTTCTGGGCTCCAATGTGGACTCCTTGGTGTGGCGGCAGCACAGGCAGCCCCAAGGGGAGGCAGGCGGCGTCCCACAAACCCCCCTAACCCCCCAACTCTCTGGGTATTACAGGACCAGTCTGGGCTTCCTGGGATTGATCAGACCTGACTGTGGTTTTCCTGTCTAATCATGTTGTTAATTAACATCACAAATCTTCGCAGCTGGTGGCTGCTTTTTGCATCTCATCCCCTCCTCCTCCCTTCTGTACACCAATTAGTGCAAAAGTGGGGACCAGACCTTCAAGCATTGATTTGCCTTTGTAGTAATGATTATTTTGGGAACAACCCAACCCCCTCCAAGCAGATGAACTCTCGCCACACCCTGAATTTGAACCGCATGCTTCCTTCCTCATAGATTTTTGGTTTTGCTAGGCAAGGACAGAGGACCCAATTACTGAAAAGAATAATACCACATTTGTCTCCTTTGGTTTTAAAAGACAAATGGGACTGTGAGGAAAGAAGGGGAGAGCACATCTCCAGAGGATGTGGCTCATTTAAAGGTGTTGGCTGATCTTTTCAAAAAGTCAGTTCCTTGAAGGTGGAAACCTAGTCCAGCCAAATGTCAAGTGGAACAATGTGAGAAAGCCCCAGTAACACCTCTGTTTATGAAGTGGTTCGTGCCTCAGACGGCTGAGTTCCTGCTGGTTCATCAGACCTTCAGGGGTCAGGGACCAAGGCATGTCTGTGCCAAAGGAACTGTTTACAGCCTTAGCCTGGAGAGGGAGACAAGGATGGAGGGGCGGGTGCACCTCTGATGGTCCAGGGACAGCCAGGCCTTGAACCTTGACTCTGGGTCCTTACCAGGGCACTTGCCAATAGACCTCTATGGTTAGTTAGTCCCCTAGAAAGGCTATATGGTCAGATAGCAAAAGAAAAGGAGTCTTTGGCCTTGTGCTCACTAGGCAGCGTTTGGAAGAATAGACAGTGCATAGTGTGTTTGAGCGGATTTCATCTGTTTTCTTTTTACCTCCCCAATACTCTCTTCCAGCCTTGCGGGATCATCTCCTTATTCCTCCTCCACTCTCACTCTCTCTCCAAGATACAGAGACTCGTGACCTTAATCATCTCACTCTCATCCCGTCTCTTCTCATCCTGTTCTCTCCTGTGTGGGGGATTGTGAGGGCCTGGGCTCTGTGGGGAGTACGCGGTAATCTATTAGCAATGTCTGCCAGGCCAGCGTGGGGGTGAAGACTGCCAGGCAAGCGACGTCTTTACCATCCCCATCCTTTTTTGCTTTTTAATTTTTAATTGTGGTAAAATACACATAACATAAAATTTGTCATCTTAACCATATCTAAGTGTGCAGTTCAGTAGTGTTAAGTGTGTTCACACTGTCGTGCAATCTGCCTCCAGGACTTGATCGTCTAACAAAACCAAGACTTTATCTAGGAGATACCCCCTTATCCTCCCCTCCTCCAGCCCCTGCTAACCACCATTCTACTTTCTGTTCCTATGAGCTTGCTATTCTGGATAAGTGGAACCAGTAAGTATTTGTCTTTTTCTGTCTGGCTTCTTTTACTTAAAGTAATATCTTCAAGTTTCATCCATGTCAGAATTTCCTTTCTTCTTAAGGCTTAATAATATTGCATTCTATGAATAGACTACATTTTATTTATCCACTCATCTGTCACTGGACATTTGGGTTATTTCCACTTTTTGATTATTGCAAAGGATGGGGATACAGATCTTTCCCAACAATTCAGTGATCTAATTTAGTGTTTTTCAAATTTGTTTACATTAGAACCATCTGCAGAGCTTTTAAGAATGACTGTTCTTTGAACCATCACTCCAATTAAATCAAACGTCTAGGTGTAGGGTCCAGAGATCAAAAATCAAAGGTATTTGTTAAAAATGCAGATTCTCTGGAGATTGTGATTCACTTGGTCTGGGATGTGGCCCAGAAATCTGTACTTTAAGGAAAGAACTCAGGATATTCTCATGATTGGTATTTTAGAAAATCCTGTCTAAGCCATCACATAAGGGCCCTTAACCTTCACACAGACTTATCCCTTGGTCATAAATGGTGTCAGACTATTCTCTAGTTATCTTATGTGTCTTGAATCTTATAGCCCCACTTGGACTGTAAATTCGTAACATTGTAGAATTTCTGAATTCAAAGGGGCCATAGAGACCAGATAATCTGTTCAACCAAGGTGACACCTTAGTCAGTTTTAGGACTGTGTCTAGAAGCAGTTCCCTCCACTCAATAGGAATTGAAGTGGAATTGAAGAAGAAATTCCCTCCACTCAATAGGAATTTAAAATTTTTGTTTTTCTACAGTGCCAGTGCAAGCCAGCACGTTACTTTTAAGAAAGACTGGGTGTGACTACCATTGTTCTTGTGAAAGTTTGGGTGCTTACATTTATACCTCCTGCTGCTCAGAGCAGCCCCTCGATCAGTGATTGGGACAGCATCATGATGTGGAAGGGTTTGAATGAAAACATGATCTCAGCTGTGCCTGTCATAGCACACCCTCCCTTTTAGGCCAGGTTCAAGTCCACATTGGCTGTGAGACCCTGGACCAGTATGGACGAAATTTTTCTTTCTTCCTTGAGTCATGAAGCATAAGACCTTGCATTAATTGAACATTGACTTTTCACCAGCTGCAATTCTAGTTGGATTCCATAGATTATTTGATAGGCCTATGAGGAAACAAGAGCTTGGAAGTATTCAATGACTTGTACAGAGTTACTTCCTAGCAAGTGACAGGACTTGGATTTGATTTCTCAGCCCAATCTCTCTCTTTTTATTATTTTTTAAATTAACCTATAATGTATTATTTGTTTCAGGGATACAGGTCTGTGAATCATCAGTCTTACACAATTCACAACACTCACCATAGCACATATCCTCCCCAGTGTCCATCACCTAGCCACCCCATTTCCCCACTGCCCCCCACTCTTCCCAGTAGCCCTCAGTTTGTTTCCTGAAATTAAGAGTCTCCTATGGTTTGTCTCCCTCTCTGGTTTCATCTTGTTTCATTTTTCCCTCCCTTCCCATATGATCCTCTGTCTTGTTTCTCAAATTCCTCATATCATTGAGATCATATGATAATTGTCTTTCTCTGATTGACTTATTTCGCTTAGCATAATATCCTCTAGTTCCATCCATGTCATTGCAAATGGCAAGATTTCTTTTTTGATGGCTGCATAGTATTCCATTGTGTGTGTGTGTGTGTGTGTGTGTGTGTGTGTGTGTGTACCACATCTTTATCCATCCATCTGTTGATGGACATCTAGGCTCTTTCCATAGTTTGGCTATTGTGGACCTTGCTGCTATAAACACTGGAGTGCACGTGCCCCTTCAGATCACTACATTTGTATCTTTGGGGTAAATACCCAGTAGTGCAATTGCTGGGTCATAGAGTAGCTCTATTTTCAACTTTTTGAGGAACTTCCATACTGTTTTCCAGAGTTCAGCCCAATCTCTTAATCACTGTGCTGTTTCACATGATGAAAAGAGATGAGGTAAGCCAAATAGCATAGTGTCTAGTCCATTACAGAAGCTCAGTAAATTGGTCATCATCATCATATTCGCAGCAGCAACTAAACTTTGTATAGCTCTTGTTATGTGCCAGGTACCATTTCATGCACTTAACACATATCTATTTGCAAAATAATCCTATGAAGCCATACTATTATAACAGATTTTACAGATGAGGAAACTGAGGCACAAAAAGTTCTACTGCTAATAAGTAGCAGAGATGAGATTGAACTAGAGAATATGGCTCCAAACTTAATGCCATAACCAGTACATTGTGCTGCCTTCCACATGATAAATGTGAACTACTACTACTACTAATTATTAATAATAAAACCCTCCAATTTCTTTCAATGTGATATTTTTTCTACATGTTTTCCTTGAAGGCATGCCCAGAAGATAAAAGTAAATATGATAATATATATATATATATATATATATATATATATATATATATATATATTTATGTCTTCCCTTTCTGCCCTCTCAAAATTCTTATGCAATTCAATCAGATGCTATTTCACATCATCTGATTTCTTAGTTATTTTGGGAGTAACCTCTGGGGAAGGGACATTCATGGGGCCATTTTTAAGTTGGAAGGAAACTTTGGGCTCTTCTAGGGCAGAAGTCTCCAAAATAGAGTGCTTGAACCTGACAGTATCCACAAGGTCATCCTTTGGAGTTGGAGAAGAAAATATTAGTGTAAAACCAAAGAAATTAAGGGCCATAGCATTTTTCCAGTCATGAAGTTCAGTGGACACCTCCTAGACATTATCATAGTGACTCTGGCTCCAACTGTCCCTGCCGACCCTCCTTTCTTGAAGCATTCACCTACTTTAGTTGAGTGAGGTCACACTCTTGTCCCTTTTCTCTTCTCTCTCTCTCTCTCTCTGGCTGCTCTTTCTTAGTCTCCTTTGCAGGTTTCCCATTTCAGGAATTTACATTTTTAAAAAATTAATATATGGCATGACATGGCATTCTTACTTGCTCTATGCATCAGAAGGTCATGGTTCTTGTACAGAATATCCCCTGTATGAGACAAAGGTGGAGAGTCTATAGCACAGACGAAGCTGCCTTCCCTGTTTTACTTCCTTTCAGCATATTTATGTGGGCTGTTAGAGGTTAAATTGGGTTCCACAAGAAGATTTTTTGAGGTCCTAACCCCTAGTACCTCAGAAGACGATTTATTCTGAAATAGGGTCATTGTAGATGCAGTTAGTTACGTTAGATGAGTTCGTACTGAATTAGGATGGGCTCTCAATCCAATATGGCTGCTGTCCCCATAAGAAGAGAAGAGACACAGAGACCTTTGGAGAGAAGACAGCCACGTGATGGCAGGGGCATCTATTGGAATGAAGCATTTGCAAGCCAAGGAATTCCGGGATTGCCAGCAAACACCAGCAGCAAAAAAGCTAGGGAAAGATTCTCCCGTACAAGTTTCAGAGGGCGTGTGGCACTACCAACATGTTGATTTCAGATTACCAGCCTCCAGAACTGTGAGAGAATAAATTTCTGTTGTTTTAAGCCACCTAGTTGTATGTACTTTGTCATGGCAGCCACCGGAAACAAATATATGTGCCTATGTAGGTAGATTTATGAATTCTATTTCCTTGTTTAAATGAAACTATCCTTCACCAAATGGACACTCTGCAAAGACACCACCATTTGAAGATAATACTCTGATGCAATGCAGGGGACCGCAGGGACACGGCAACCCTGCCCCCTCCATCAACTGCCACTGTGGGGGAAAAACGAAGACCATTCCATTTAACCTCTAAGAAGTCAGTTAAAAATGTCTTGATATATCAAGATATTTGGTCTATAGATTACCATCTCCTATAATTATGACATTCAATCTTATCCCAACTCATATTTGTCTTGAGGTATTAGCTAATGATAGTATCAAGCCATCATGATCAATAGGACATTTACTAGTCCTTATTTCATCTTTATCTCATCCTTTTAAATATTTTACTTTTATGCCTTTTCATAATGTGTGCAGTATTTCTTCATTAAGATGCACATTTATGCCTTATAAATGAAGAAGATAAATAAAAGCATGTATTTTGGCAGTATGTGTTCATACATTTTTTTTTTCATTGATGGGGTCCCTAATGAAGTCAACACGTCCTCCACTTTTGTGCCTGAGAAAACAGGTTCCAGGGTAGTTACATGAATTGAGTCACCCGAGGTCAGAACTTGAACTGGGTTCTTCCAACTCCAGGCCAGGATTAAACCCCTATACCATTTTCTCTCCTGCAGAGATTTAATGAGTTTTCACACTTTGCCCTATTTCAACATCATGAGGCCTTGAGCCATTTTGAGTAAAATGCTCCTGTTTAGCAAGCCTTGCAGGGAGTAGAGGTGTTCCAGCAGGGTCAAGCAAATGTGGGCTTACATTCTGGCTCTGCCACCTGATAGCTGTGTGATCTGGAGAAAGTACCTTAACCTCTCTGATCTTTTCTTTCCTCAATGATAAGATTTGGATATTTGTGCTCGTGGCATAGGATTTTTTTAAAGAATAAATCATATAAGATTCTCCAAGTGTAAACTATATGCTCCTTAAGGTTTAGCTGTAAGAATTGATGTTGCTGTTGAAATTATGAAGATGCAGGAGATAGAGTTCTATCTTATATATGGGGGGAGGTGTTCTGGGAACCAGTGCATAAGTCCCATGTCCAGATGTGACTCTGATTTGCCTGGCTGGGCATGAGGCCTGGGTTGTAGTGCTACAGCAGAGACCAGTTTCTGTGGGCTGACTGCAATTCCTACTACCTTTCCCTGAGCCCAGGTCACATTCTTGGTACTGAGAGATTCACGTTGCTGACTGGGAGTCACATTATTTCTCTTGTCTTGGTTATAGGCAAGTGTCCCGATGGAGAGTTTTCTTTCTCCCCTCTATCCACACTTCAGTCCACTGTAATCTGGCTTCTACCCATCAAATGCCTAGAAGCTGCCCAGCCAAGGGCCATAGTGACTTCCTTGTCAGGTCCGATGGACACCTTCTGATTGTTACCATGACATCCTGGTACTACTCATCACACTGTCAGGGATCATTTGACCCCATCCTCCTTCTTAAAAGCACTCTCTTTCTTCATCGAGAAACACCACAGTGTCTTAGATTTCTTCTCTCTGGATGCTCCTTGTCACTCTCTTTTGCCGGCTTACATTCTTTGACTCGACATTACATCCTGGAACTTTGCCCAGTTCTGTTCAAGCCCTTATTCTTCCTGAGCAGTTCCATCTATGGGCTGGGCACCCACTACCCTTGGCATCGCTGATTCCCCTCAGAGAGGGAGGGCTGACTGTCAAACTCACCTGTCAGGGGAACAGCTTCTTCAAACTGCATATGTCATGGTGTATGGTTCTGGATGCACCCGCTATCACTGTCCTAGTGGTCCTTCCTAGAGAACATGGTTATGTGGGGTGTGTGTGTGTGCATTGCATGGGACACTGAGGAGCTCTTATGTAATGCTCATGCATCCATCCCAGTCTGTCCCATGCACATGTAGGTACTACTATGCATATCCATTTGGATGTCCGCTAGTCACCTCCCACTCCGTCTGACCCAAGTGTCCCTTAGGTCGCCCATGAACTTGCTCCTTTTCCTTCATCTCTAGTTTGAGTGAGTGGCACCACCATTCAAACAGTTGCTCAAGTCAAGACCTGGTTATCTACCATGCTTGACTCCTGTTCCATTACCCCCCGACTTATGCCTACAATCAATTACCAGGCCCTCGTGAATCTACTTCCCCAAAGCATATGCATCAGGTCATTTCTTTTTTTTATTTTATTTTTTTTTTTATTTTTTTTGACAGATAGAGATTACAAGTAGGCAGAGAGGCAGGCAGAGAGAGAGAGAGAGAGAGGAGGAAGCAGGCTCCCAGCCAAGCAGAGAGCCCGATGCGGGGCTTGATCCCAGGACCCTGGGATCATGACCTGAGCCGAATGCAGAGGCTTTAACCCGCTGAGCCACCCAGGCGCCCCCATTTCTTTTTTTTCCCACTGAAGCTGCCTTCCTCACTTCCATCGGGTCTTTCAGACTTCAGGCCATGGGCCACACTTAGCCTTCTTTGCACACAGTCTCATCAGGGTCCTCCCCGCCTTAGTGCTTTTGTGGGTCCCTATTGCCCTTGGGATTCAGCTGGGCTCTGCTCACCTCTTTGGCCTCATTTCTAGCCTCTGCTCACTCGTCTAGTTGATTGTCCAGAGAGAATGTACTTGGGACGAAAGAGGGTCGTCAGTTATTATCCTGGGAAAACAAGAACTCTCTCATGAAAACTGGGAGGTTCAGTCAAGCCAAGTCTTTTCCGAACCTTTGAATGTGTTTTGTGTTCTTTCATCTGTAGACCTTTGTTTCAACATCCCTGCTTTGCCTGTTTGCAACCTCCAGCCCCCTGTGCATCTTTCTTACAGTCTGTACCTCATCCCTGTAGCATGTAAAGCACTCCATTAAAATTTTTTAAGCTTTTTATTTTTAATTGAAGTAGAGTCGGCATACCATGTTATATTAGTTTCAGTTGTACAACACAGTGATTTGACATTTATATACATTACGAATGCTCATCAAAGTGAGTGTGGTTACCATCTGTCACCATACAAAGTTATTACTGTATTATTGACTGTGTTCCCTATGCTGTACTTTCCATCCCTGTGACTTCTCTCATAAATGGGAAATTTGTACCTCTTAGTTCCCATCACCCGTTTTGCCCATCCACCACCCCCCCCCCCCACACACACACTTTCTGGCAGCCACCAGTTTGTTCTCTACATCTGTGAGTCTTTTTTGGTTTTGTTTGCTCATTTGTTTGTTCATTTGCTTTGGTTTTTAGATTCCACATATAAGTGAGACCATATGTTGTTTGTCATTTTCTGTCTGACTTACTTCTCTTAGAATAATACCCTCTTCGTCCATCCACGTTGTCACAAAATGGCAAGATTTCCTTCTCATCACTCCATTTTAATTGTCTATATTTTCAACCTCACCTGAGAGGAAAAAAATGAAGTCAGTTTGGATCTCGAGTTGCTTTAATGCTTCTTCCACTCCCTAAACTGCTTTCTCCGGTACAACCCTGCCCTTTTTAAAATAAGAGACAGTAGGTTGGAGGCTCAGATTCATGGTGTAAGTGACAGAATCTTACCAGAAAGTTAAAACATCATCTTATTTTCATTTTATCTATTGATGTTTATCTTCTTTTTATAGCTAGTAATACCGGTTTCCTATTTGTGCTAATGACATGTTTTCTTTCAAAATTAACTGGAGTAAAAGAAAATGAGCCAACTGAAATAAAAGCATTAAATTAATAATAGCCCAGTAGATATATAAATATGGAGACAGTTCATGACACCTGGTACAACTCCTCATAATATGGACATTCTCCTGTCATAAGACAATAAATGCCATTATCACACTCAAGGAAATTTATAGTATAATGCAAAGTATGTAACTTCTAATATATTCTAAATATTGACATTTTAAAATAGATCATTCATATTATTCTTTTGACTTTATCCAATGGAATCTAAATACCATAGGACTTCTATACTCATTATTGTTTATTTTTGAATAAACAAGCTCTTCTGTAGCATTTGAACATTTTTACATCTTTCTTTCTTTGAATTTCTATCCTGCTGACTCCACAAAGTCTTATCTTAATGTATATTTTTTATGCTTCAGAGTTTTTTTATTGTGTATTCCAGCATGTTATTGTAAAACCAAAAATTCACTTACTAAAACTGAATTCTTCCTTTATAGCCTGTGATAATAAAGCCCTAAGTGTTAACAAAATCTTCCTGATTGAGTAATCATTAAAATTATTAGTAGTACACAAACACACCATTAGTATGCTACTGACCATAATATGGTAATATCACGATTTCGATATTAGTCATAAAATATAAAAAAAGATTTGGAAATATATCTCCTAAATGACGTGATGGGGTCTTTAGCAAATAGCTCATGTATTCCTGGCTGACTATAACTTATTGCTAGGAAGAGACAAGGCAGTATCAGTTCTATTCCCATTTTTATAGTTGCAAATTAAAAAATGCATTTGTAAAATATAGCTATGGAAGATTTATTATACCAGTTTGAATTTTTTGTGCTTATATAATAACAATCACATAGTGATATATCACAACATTTACTCAATGATTTTAGTAATGATATATCACTTAACAATGCATTTAGGTTTCCTTTCAATTTTATTAAAAGCAAAGAATTGGAGACAGGCTGAATTGCAAAAGATTTCTTATCCAGTTGTTAGACTTATTCACTCTCTTGATTTCTTGGAATTATAGTGAAAAGTATTTATTAATCCTGGTCAAATTATACTTAATTACATCTATTTCTTCAATGAAAGGTATAATCTTTAACCTGATATATTTGTAAATGATTGAGAAAATAAAACATTGGTCGACACAACACAACTTTGCCAATGCAATATTTTATATCAAATGCAAAAGCTTTGAATGGATTTATACGGAACTGTAAATTTAATTTATGGAAAATGTCCACCATGGTCAAGCCCATCAGCCAAATCTATTTGCTTCCTATCTGAAAACATCTGACTTCATTTTCCAATTCAGTTGACATCTCTGTGATAATGCTCTCACTTCTGGTTTTAATTCCAAGAAAGAAAGAGAGAGCACTGGGATCTGAAACCTTGTTAGGAGTTTACTGCCTGGTGACATATGGCCTGTGCCAGATTCTCTGCTTTGTTCTTGGCCCCAGGAGCATTGTTTTCTTCAATGTAAGTTGGAGATAGCAGAGGAGAGGATGTTAAGTAGAAGTTCTGAATAGTTGAATTCGGAACTTCCTAACATGGCCAAAATACCTTTTGTTTAATGCCACTGTTGGTCCTTAATAGAACATGCCTAACAATGGGGGCAGGGGACAGGGGGAATGAGTGGCCCTGCCCTGTGGCTTGCACTCAGGTCTCCTACTTTGCCTTTGTTTAGGGCCTGCTCAGGAACATCTGGGCCAAGTCCTGTGAGAGGAGTCAGGCTGGTGGAGGGCTGGTGTTCACAGAGAGCCATGGGTGACCGTAGCAGGGAGGTGGCAGAGGGAATCAACAGACTGGTAGGAAGCCTGTACTGTCAAAGTGACCACAGAGAGCTCAGTGTTAGAAAGAGTAGAGATAGGAGTGGGAAATCCAGAATTTGAAAGCCTTAAAATTATCCTTAAAATTTCCTCAAAATTATCCAGAATATGGATCCTTTGGAGAGGTTTCTAGTTGCTTCCAGGCTGGGGTGCAATTACCCCAATGAAGCCTGCAGTGAACTAACTTTGCTAGAGTGTGGGTTGAGGGTGAAGGGGAGAGAACTGGGGATGGAGGAGACAGAGTGAATGTATGTGAGCATACACAAGTGTCTGTGTGCCCAGCCATGGCTCTTTCTATAATACTCTACAGCCTCAGGGCCTTTGCACTTTCTGTTCCTTTTGCACGTAATGCTGTTCCCCAGCCACATTTGCATGGCATATTCCTGTGCTTTCTTTAAGTTTTTTTTTTTTTAAATTTTAAGATTGTATTTATTTGTCAGAGAGAGAGAGAGCACAAGCAGGGAAGTGGCAGGCAGAAGTAGAGGGAGAAGCAGGCTCCCACTGAGCAAGGAGCCTGATGTGGGACTTGATCCCAAGACCCTGGGATCATGACACTGAGCTGCTTAACCAACTGAGCCACTCAGGTGTCCCTTTCTTTAAGTTTTAAGTGTCTTGGTGAACCTTTCCCTGCCTATCCTATTTTTAAATTGTACCCACCCATACTTGGTATCTCCTTTGTTGTGTTTTCTTCATTGAATATTTGTTTATTGTCTATCATCCCACACCGGAATATAAACTCCATGTTGTCTGGGATTTTTCTGAGTTTAGCTAGCCACCGTAGGCAATCAGTTAATATTTTTTGGCAAAATGAACAAACTGCCACAATAAATCTTCACCTAGCGGTCACAAATCCAATTTTGTATGAGGAAAAGGTAGGAAATGGCAAGGGTGGAGTGGGGATGATGATAAACCAGAAAGCTCATGTCACTGTCTAAAGAAACAGTCACTCCTTGGTATTGCCATGTGACACTGTAGTTTTAATGTTGACTTTTCATGAAAACCCTGAAATTAGAATTTTGGGATGGGAAGGTGAAATCTGATTTTTACATATGAGGAAAAAAATTAATTGAGATATGAGTATACTGTGCAATGTGAACAGATGGTTCAAATGAAACCTGCTTATGACCTCTCCTTGACCTAAACTGGAACATGGCCTAGGGGTGGGCGAGGGCACATCTGAAGAGTGCCTTCTTTTTCTTCCATGCATCCCTGCACAGCTGAAAGAGAGGAACATGCTTGGGGTTTATCTCACCTGAAAAGCCAAGAGATTAATTGAAGAGCTGGTTCAGAATAGATTACTGTACACCATAAGTTTCCCAAATATAATGGAAAGTCTTGCCCTGAGAAGGAAGCAACTCAAGAGGTTCCTCAACAGACATTTTGTGAAAACCACTCCTTCCCCACACAGCCTTGGCCAAATCTTGATGAGGTGTTAATTGTTTGATTAAAGACTTATACAAAAGACCTGAAATCATGAAACTCCTAGAAGAAAACAGGGGGAAAAAACCCTTCTTGACACAAGTCTTGGCAATGATGTTTTATTATTTATTTAGTTAGTTTGAAAGATTTTATTTATTTATCTGACACAGAAACAGTAAGAGAGGGAACACAAGCAGGGGGAGCAGGAGAGAGAGAAGCAGGCTTCCCCCTGAACAGGGAACCTGATGCAGGACTTGATCCCAGGACCCTGGGATCGTGACCTGAGCTGAAGGCAGATGCTTAATGACTGAACCACCCAGACATGCTTGGCAGTGATTTTTTAGATATGACACCTAAAACACAAACAACAAAATAAATAGGCAGGACTACATCAATTCAAAAAGCTTGGGCACAGCCAAGCAAACAATCAGCACAATGAAAAGACAGTCCTATGGTAGGGGAAAAAATATTTGTAAAGTTTATATCTGGTAAGAGGTTAGTGATCATATATGTCAGGGGATCACTTGACCCCCTCTGGGCCTCAGTTCTTCATATGAAAAATAAAAGTTTGAGCAGGGAGATTTCCAGGGTCCCGCTCAGCTCCAACGTTTGGTTCTACAGCAAAGCCCTTCTCTTAGGAAGAGCAGCCCAATGTGGCTGTGCCCAATAGAGGACCTTTTCTTATTTCTCAGAGGAGGATGGAATTTGAGATAGTTGGCTTTTGCTCCAGACTTCTCTCAGAAAGGAAAGAAAGGTCGTGCTGGGGATTAGCGGCCGAAGCGTGCACTCTTGCTCTCTGCAGGCTGAATTTCTGATATACCCATGTGCAGATGGGTTGGAAATGAATGGAATTGGCAGGGTTGATTGCTATCTTTTTTATTACGGTTCAGTGTTTGATTTCTGCTGTGACCCTGGCAGATGACAGCAGATCACTGGCCTTGACCAGAGCAGATTATTTCTTATCTGATCATTCTTTGTGTGTATTTCGGGTGACTGGAGGTTTTTTAATATTGAAAAGTCAAACAGCGTGGACCGTTTCATCCACTGTCAGCATAGCCTCTTATTTACAGGCCCATTCCCTTCACTTTCCACTTTTTCTTGGGAAAAAAAAAAAAAAATCAGCCATCAGCGGCTCAGCCTGATAATGTCAGAAGATGGGATTTGGAGATACATGCACGTCCTCTGTGGTGCTCCCATGGCTTACTGGGCAGCACTGGGTTTGACACACAATCTCATTTTTGGGCCTTATGTGGTTGAGTCTCATGAGAAACACCCATTGCCAGGGACAAGTGTGATTTAACCATGTCATGCCAAGGGTTTGCCCGTAGCAGGGAACTAAGTGCCTGGAGGGATTTGTTCTGCAACTACAAAGTTCTTAAAACTATGCAGAGCATTATTGTGAGATTTCTTTGACTTAGTCAAAAGTGTTACAAATATTTCTATTTTCTGGGGGATGATTGGGAGCTAAGCACCCAGTGTTTACATTCAGGAGGTAGAGTGGAGAAGTCACTGGGGAAGGTGGTGACAAGGAGGGCAAAGATGTCAAGATTGTGAAGGGTCTGAGATTTTACCCTACTTGCAACTTGCAGGCCAGTCAGGTAGGCTGCTGCAGTTCTCTGGATGCTGGTGGACTCCCGGTTGAGAGACAAAGGAGTTTGCTGCTTCACAGAATAGCAGTAGCCTGAGTATCATGGTTGAGCCAGTTTCCTGTACCCCATTCCCACAGGGTGATATGGAGGGGTCAGGTGACACCCACAAATGCACAAAATTTTGTTACAGGAGAGGCACCCTGAGCTTAGGGAGCCCGAATCTTTTATAGTAGGAAACGAAGTCAGCTTGCCCTGAGCTCTGGAGGGAGACATTATCTATGGACAAGCCTACTTATCCTTTGTTCTGCAGAGAGATATGATCTCTGTCTTCCTCTCCTCCCCTCCCCCTTCTTCTTCTTCTTCTTCTTCTTCTTTTTCTTCTGGTGCTGCTGCTGCTGCTTCTGTTTCTTCCTCTTCCTCTTCCCCCTCCTTCTCCTCCTCCTCTTCTTCTTCCTTCTTCCTCCTTCCTTCTTTTTCCTATCTCTGTCTTCCAAGACTGTTTTCTGTATAAATATCCTGGAGAAGATAGTCTGGGAAAAAGCAGTCAGTGGCTCCCATTGCAACATGTGTAGAAACCCAAGAGATGCATGGAGAATTGTCTTCCAGCAGGAACAAAGATCTATTTTTGCCCTAAAGTGGCAATTTCTCCATTCCTTCCCAGCTGCCTCCAGTGAGTTCACCCCTGGCTTTGGATCCTAGTAGTTTTTCCTCTCTAGTTTCTAAGCAAATCCAGGCAGTCACATTCCTGCCTCAGCTTAAGGTGCAATTCAAACTGTTGCTGGGGCCAAGGCTGAGAACTGTGAGAGTCCTGTTCACTGTCTGACCATAAAGTATCTTTTTCTCTGTTTGTGTTCTTCCCAGTGCAGCTGGGCACTTCATCTACTGGAAATGTTAATTCCATATCATCTTTGAAATAGATGGGACTGTGGCTTTTACCTCAGCCAGTCCTTGTTGATTGAGGCAGATTTTACATTTTAGACCACTGAGTTTCTGAAGACTCAAGTGCTTGGTTCAAAATCATTCTATAAAGATGTGCTGAAACCATGATTCCAAGTCAGGTCGGTGGAAATGGGTAGTTTCCTGTCGTTCTCCTCTTTATCAGAGTTTAGACTATGGATATTTTCAGACTGGCTTCACCAAGAAACGTTGAGAAAAGATGAGTGGGAATCCTCAGAATATCCTTCTGCAGCAATTTTTAAAAAAATAATATTTATATATTTATATATTTATTTATTTATTCGAGACGGAGAAAGAGAGAGGGGCAGAGGGATAAGCAGGTTCCCATGCTGAGCAGGGAGCCCCATGCAGGGCTTGATCACAGGCCCGGGAGATCATGACCTGAGCTGAAGTCAAACACTTAACCAACTGAGCCAAATAGCTTCAGCAATTTTTAAGAAAACAGTGTTGAAAGAGACTGCTGGTTACCTATTCAGTATCCATTCTCACCTTTTGTAGGCTAGGGTTCCTGTAAATTTGCCAAACTTAAAAACACAAACAAATAAACAAAACCAACTCCCTTTGTTATCTTTCCTTGAGGTTGGGGAGGTCAATGAGGTGTGGGTAGAGATAACTTCCAGTACCATTTTCTCAAGAACACACGCTTGCTGTTGGGAGACACTTACCTTTTCCCTGTCCCTCTCTCCAACCTGGAATATGGCCAGGATGACTAGAGCCACCTTGACACCTCATAAATGGAAGCAGGAGTTCAAGATAGTGGAGCAGAAGCATAGGTGGAGACTGGACCAGTGTGAACATCATGGAGCCACCATACCAGCCTGGAGCCCCCAGCTCTGGGCCTCTTCCGCGTGAGAGAAAATAATGCCCTGTCCCTCCCCCCTCCCTATTTTTTTTTACCATTGGCTCTTTGGATACGAGATGCATATACCTCCTTGCAGATATTAGGGGCTTATTGATCCCTAATTGTAATCTCTGAGTGTTCATTGTATCTAGTTAGGTTTTTTAGTTACAAGTAACACAAACATTGGCTAATATTAGCATAAAAGGACTAATTCTTTTTTAGGAAGGTTATGGGGTTGCTCCCAAGAAGGATATGAGAGCTGAAGAACTAGGCTAGAGCACGTGGGCACCAGATTGCTCTGGAAGACCTTGGTAGCAGGCTCCACTCACTGATCTCATCAGTGAACCCCAATTCCTTGCTACACCTTGTGTCTCTCAGCCAAGGTTCAGCATCTCAGGGAGGCAAGTATTCGATCGGCTGAGCCAAGGTGACATGACTCTCCTGGGCGAAGGTCATGTGACTGCCTGGTACCAAGTTGATGAGGGGAAGAGCAGAGCAGAAGGAACCTCCAGGGACCCACCCGGCTCCCACTGTTGGGGGGTAGACACCTGGACTTCTTTCCCACACAGATTGTATCCAGTGTGTGGGGGGGGGGTGCAGAGGCCAGCAGTCGGAGTGCTCCTGGGAACTGCAGAGGATTTAGATTTTCCTGGGATGAGGTGAGTTGGTTAAGATAAAAGGCAAAGATGGTGATGCCATGAAGACTTCAACAAGAGCAGTTCCCAATGGGTCTGCCCTCCTTGGGAACACAGGCTTACAGTAATGGCCCTTTGTTTGAGGAGGCCAAAGGCTACCTGTCAAAGCACCAAAGAGCTCTTTTAATCTCCAGTTTATGTAGCTGTAAGGGCTGTTTCATGGTAAAAATATGAACACATCCATTTCTTCGGCTGCTGTTCTCTCCTTCGTCGGGTTGCAGTTTCTAATTCACACTCATTAACCCACCTGCAGCAATTACACGTCTTTGCAGATCTCCCTAAGTGGGGGCAAGTCGTCTTGTTCCCTCCGTGGTGGGAAATCAGAGCTGTAAAAAGATCAAGTGCTGTTCCCAGGCCTTGGGGTGAGATGATGGTGCCATGAAGTGAAAGCAAATTGCAGCCTGCAGTTAAGGTGGACAGAGGTCATCAGTTAAGTAATGGTTGCTGAGGAGAGCTGGCCTAGCATGAAGATGTTCATGGATGTGATGCCCTAGCCTCAGAGATTCTAACCACACATAGAATATTAGTGAAATATGTCCAAGAATGAAGACCCTCCGAAACTTGACCCCGTAAGTCCCCCACCAGAATTTGGTTTCTTGTTGCAACCATATTTAGTACAGGACACTGTGGAAAGGTGTCAGGAGGAAAACAAAAACTGAAATCTCTCCCATGCTTAAAGCTTTCCAGTGGCTTCCCAGAGTCAGTTGAATAAAATCCATCCTCCTCATTCTGGCTGTGAGATCTTTTATGACCTGACCCAGCCTTCTCATGTGCTTTCCTTTTTCACTCTGTTTCTACCTGCTGCTTTGGTCACTTTGGTCTTCTCTCAGTACTGGAACCAGGCTCTTGCCCCTTCGCATTTGCAGCTGGGAATGCTCTGTCCCAGACTGTGCTTAGCTGACTCCTCCTTGCCATTCAGGTCTCAGCTCAGATATCGCTTGCCTCTGGAACCCCAGAGCCCTCCTGCCTGGCTTCCATTCTTGGCTCTATCAGAATGTGCGGGCTGTGTAAGATTCAGCAAGTGCTGAACTGCTCGACCTGTCCTTCTGCCCAGCTGCAAATGGGGATGGTGATATCCTTATATCACAAAATTGTGGTGCTGTTGATAGGAGTTAATAGAAATGGAGTCCTTAGGACATTACCTGGGGCACAGTCAATGTTACACTGAGTGTTTGTGTCATTGTTAGAGGAGTGTGGCTCTGGGTCACTCTGTCACTGAGTCTGGTTTGTTTTCTTTGTAGCACTAATCACTGTTTGAAATGACTTTATTTGCCCATTTATTGTCTATTTCTTCCAGGCTATCCCCAAGTTGAGTAACTGGAACAATAGGGAACTCAGTGTATTCCTTGGTCGGGGAGGACCGTCCATGGCTTTCTCACATCCACCCTGCCCTCTGGCCCTGGTTTCTCACCCTGTGCAGCAAAGCAGGAGCAGGACCTCACCAGCAGTTCTGTTGTGCATCCCAGTCATCCCCGGGGCCTGCGAAAACTAGAGGTGCCAAATAGAACTACCGTATGATTCAGCAGTCCCACTTCTGGGTGTTCATCCAGAAGAATTGAAAGCAGGGTCTTGAAGAAATATTTGCACTCCCGTGTTCATAGCAGCATTATTCACATTAGCCAAAGGGTAGAAGCAGCCCAATTACCCACTGACAGACGAATGGGTAAACAAACTGAGGCATCTGCCCAGGAAGGAATAGAAGTCAGTCTCAAAAAAAGGAAGATCTCCAGCCACAGGCTACAATATGGATGAACCTTGAGTGGATTATGCTGGGTGATGTAAGCCAGACCCGAGCAGACAAATACTGCAAGGTGGTACTTACATAATGTATCTAAAGTCATGAATATACTTAGCACTGCTAAACTGTACACATAAACATAGTTAGGCTGGTTCCTGCCTCATCCTACAACCTGCCTGAGTCCTGGGCATGCATAATTAAGAAATCAGTTCTTACCCAGCTCTGGCTTTTGAATGATTCTATATATGTGAGATAAACTTCCCAAGACATCATTATCTGGAAGGATGCTGTCAACTCATGTCCCTCCAGGACCGTAATTGTCATGTCACCTGGAGGAGGACAACAAAATCTGGCTTTGGGGTTGTTGTAAAGCGGAGCGACGGAGCTTGCCGAATTCCTGGAAAAGAGCGGAGTGGGAAGAGTTGTGTCCCGTACTTACACTGTGTGAACGTATTTTCCTAGGCCACCGTGGCCTGTGGGGCCTGTAGAGTCTCAGTGCTTGTCAGCAGAACGGAAATCTCTCAATAATCCTAACTTCAACGCGAGTAGGAAGAATGTCATGTCAGATTTCCCAGTGCCTTCCAGTTGGTACAAGTGGTTGCTTGTGGCTTGCATGCCTGTTCCCCATTGGTCCTTGGTTTTCAGGGTTAGAACTAGAATATATAGGATCATCGTGGGAATTAATAATTCTCCCCACTTCTGGACTTGTTTAGGTGAAGTGGGTTTTCCTGTGGGGACAGGTGTCCTTGCAAGGGAAAGAGAATGCAGGCGCATGTCCCCTCCGCTGCTTATGTGGTTGGTGCATTTATGGGGGATAGAAAGCATACTTTCATTCCAGGCAGCGCTGAGGGCTATAGTATGCGCTATACTTTACTGGATGTTAAAAAAATTAGTTAAGGTGGTAAATTTTACGTTATGTGATTTTTACCATAATAAAAATAAATAAATAAGGGGCACCTGGGTGGCTCAGTGGGTTAAGCCTCTGCCTTCGGCTCAGGTCATGATCTCAGGGTCCTGGGATCAAGCCCCGCATCAGGCTCTCTGCTCAACAGGGAGCCTGCTTCCCCTCTCTCTCTCTGCCTGCTTCTCTGTCTACTTGATCTTTCTGTCAGATAAATAAATAAAATCTTTTAAAAATAAATAAATAGCGCTTGACCTAGATTCTGAGTAAATACATTAGAGTGGGTGGGGTATTACATTAAAAAAAAATGTCCCTAGTGTAAGGGCCTATTTAGCCAGAGCGATTCCATCCAGTTAAACAATGACTCTGAATGACTTTGTTGTTTATACAGTAAAATTTAAACCGTCCCTGTCTCTCCCTCCCACCAGGGACTTAATTAAAAAACAAGTCGGGGAAACCAGTCCCAGGTAACAAAGCCCAAATACAAGGGTGGGTCAGGCCAGGTGGAGACATCCAATCAGTGGCGCGCTTACTGTCTCCCTAGCTACCAAGGAGTATGGGCCCAGCCATTTGGGCGCCTTTTGGGTGCCAATTCTGACCAAGGTGATAGGCTAGTTCAAATATCTACTATAGAGTAAATTGTGATTCAATTGGTCACTTATGTGTGACCTAGCCCGACTGTGCAGCTTTCTCTGTGTGTTATAATCTCATTGGCCACCTGTGCATGGCCAGGCCCAACCACATGGCCGTTGCCCTTAAAAGCTAGTCTGTAAGGCAGAGAGAGGTCACCTCTTTGTAAGGGGCAGCCCCGGCCGGTCGGTTTGATTTTCGATGCTTGGCGAAAAATAAAGCTTTGCTTGACCTTTGCTTTGTATCAGTCTCGCTCCTTTGATTACGAACCCTAACACCTGGAAGATTCTGATCCCCACACTGCACCTCAGTAACCCTTGGACCACCCGGTCATTAAAGATGTGTATGTGGTGTGGATTTAGAGCATTTCAAACTTGCATCCTCCCTGATGTAAAGCTCTAATCATATGGAGGAATATATGATCCGCAGATCCTCTCATGGGTTCTCTTTAATTTTGTCGAATTAGTCTGTGGCTCCTCTGTATTCCCGCCCCTTGTGGCCCTGAGTGGGGCGTGATAATCCGCAGGTGGAGGGCATCCGGATCCTGCCCACCGGCGTGTTATCCCCGGAGTGTCCACAAGGTGGCAGGCCAGGCACTTGGATTCGGGCAGCCAGGCGTGCGCGCAGCAGGCAGCCCGCAGCGCCCGGGGAGTTCGCTCAAGGGGGTGAGAGGGACTCCCTGCCTTTGCAGGGCTAGGGGTGCCCAGAGGAGGTGGTGGTGGGGTTCCTGTTGATGCCCAGGCTAGATCGGAAGCCGGCGGGTCAGTTTCCCGGAGCTGGCGTGCCTTTGTGCTCAAGGGAAGGTGAGCAAGCCCCCTCCCCTTTCTCACCTCGCCCCCCCTCCCCCAGAGCGGAGCGGCCGCAGCCACCCTCCCCTGGGGCTCAAGTCTGCCTCTCCCGGGAAGGCGGGCCTTTGAGTGCGTGCACGTGTGTCTTCAGGAGTCATTTTCGCAAGAGTTCTGTTTTTCGTTTTTGTTTTTCTGTGTTCCGGAAGGAGAGCAATGTTTTGGTGATATTTCAAATAATTAAAAGGCCTGAGGCAGAATGGGACATGTTCTATGTTGTCGGAAAACTCCTAAGTGATGGGGGGAGGGGGACTCCAGTTAACACACACCATCTGTTGGGCTTTTAATAGGCATCTTAAAATTATTGATTTGCTGAGCCTCGACCTAGCAGGGGGTCACAGCCCACAGCAGTAAATAACTCAGTGAGTGGTTTGTGACACAGTGAGATGAAAAGTGGAGGACTTCGTGTGATTTTAATGTGCCGTTTGGTGTGTGTCTTAAGCCAGGACTAGGGCTTTCAGTGGGTACAAAGTGTTTGCAAGTGAAGAGAAAAATGACAGGACAGGAAGCAGTGCTGGTTCAGCCCCGAGAGCACAGACTTGGGGTGTCCCGTTTGTGGGCGTGGGCCGGAATAGGGGTTGGGACAAGTCCCTCACACTGTCTAAGGCTCCTTTCCTCCTGTGCCTGAGGAGGGTGGGAACACAGGCACCGTGGACTGTGGTGAGAAGTCAACGAAATGCAAATTCACTCCTTCACTCAGGACCAACAGGTCAGGCACAAGCTAGGTGCTGAGGCTGCCAGGACAGTAAGACACAGTCCCTTACGTGGGGCCTGGGTGGCTCAGTCCCTTACGTGGGGGCCGGGTGGCTCAGTCCCTTAAGCGTCTGCCTTCGGCTCAGGTCATGATCCCAGGGTCCTGGAGTCCTGAGTCCTCTGGCTCCCTGCTCAGTGGGGAGTCTGCTGCTGCTTCTGCCCTTCACCCCACTCATGCTCTCTCTCTCAAAGAAACAACTAAAATCTTAAAAAAAAAAAAAAAAAAAGACACAGTCCCTTAGAGTCCATTGTGGAGACCCGTATGTCTAGGAATGTCCCCAGTGCACCCAGAGAAGCACATTAACAAGTTTGCATGCGGTGCCTTGGGGCCCAGGGGACTGGCTAAGGGGTGTTCAGGAAAGGAGCAGAGAGAGAGAGAGAGAGAGGGATGTAGCAAACAGAGGTAGCAGATTTCCCACGGCTTGGCGGGGGGGGGTGGCCCAAACACCTTTGGAACTCTTTACCATCATTTAAAAGAGGAGTGATGGTACTGGAATTCCATGTTTCTAGCTTCCCTGAAAAGATGAAGGTTTGGCTACACTGAACCAATTTCACTGCACGAAACTGATTTAAAATGAAGTAGTGGCTGCCTTCTTCTTCTTCTTCTTCTTTTTTTTTTTTAAAAGATTTTGTTTATTAGAGAGAGAGATTGAGAGCCTGAGCAGGGGGAGGAGGATGAGCCAGGGAGGAGGAGGGGCAGAGGGAGAGGGAGGGAGAAGCAGACACCCCACCGAGCAAGCAGTGGGATCCCTGGGAGCCTGGGGTCAGGAGCTGAAGGCAGATGCTTAAGGGACTGAGCCACCACCCCCTGCCCCGCCCCGCCCCCCCTGAGGTGGTGGCTGCCTTCTTTAGACGGTGTGCCGCACAGTCCTCGCCACATGCCCTCACACACCCAACTCAACTTGCTTTTTTTTCACTTTCCGTCCCTAACCCGATGGATATCGGAATGGAGTTTGCAAGCTCTACCACGAAGTGTCTAGAACAGTGGCACATCTGGGGTACTTAATACCTGCTATTTCCTTCCCTCCTCGACTCCGCTGGCCTCACAGGCTGTTCCCTCTACAGTGACAGATGTCTAGGAAGGGCCCAACAAAAGAAGAAGGAAGGAAAGAGAACACTTGGAGCCACAGATGTAAAGTCAGGATTTAGTCCGCTGGAGTTGCTGTTTTGTTTTGGGGGGTCCTGTCACATTTGGAGGAAGTCCTGGCGGTAGCCAGGGGCCCTTGGAATGTCTGGAAGTCCGGCGGAAGTTACAGTTTATACGCAGGCCTTTGACTGTCAGCCACGCTTGGCTCATTTTAGAGAACCACTTGCAAATCCCTCTCCACAGTACCATTTCCCCACAAATAATAGAGGTCTATTGTTGGTAGGACTGTCAGCCTGCAGTCCTGTAATAATGGCATTTTCGTGAAGGAAAATCACATCCCCACTGGGAGCCCAGCTGAGAACATGAAACCTACTATTGAGACATTCTGGTTAAAATGAAGCCTTATCCAGTAAGATGTGCCTGTCCATGGGGGTCTTTGGCAAGCCAGGTGAGAGGGCTTTGCAGGTCCTGCTGGAAATGAGTGGGTAAAAAACATCCGTCCATCTGAGGATGATTCATCTCAATTGTGGGGCTGTTAGGAAGCCCTGGCCTCCCCTTCCTGGCAGGGGGTGAAGGTGGATAATTCTTGTCCCAAAAGAAGTAACAGAGGAAGACCAGTGTGTGGGTGGCTAAGTAGAAGAAGGGTGGGGGCGGAGGCGGGGAGGAGGCTGCATTGTTAGATCCAGACTTGAAACCTCAGGGGAATGGCCACCCTCAGGGGCTCCTTCACTTTAGGGTGGGGGGGGAGCTTTTGTAGGTGACAGCGGGTTGAGGTGGTTGTGCCCTTTTAATGCAGGTTCCCACTGTCTTTCAGGAGCCAGGAGATGCAGAGACAGCTGTGGGCAGGGGGACCAGTGTGTCCTCCATCCTCAGGTGCCTCACTACCTTTTGTCCTCATTGCAGCAAAAAACACTTATTTTGCCAAATGTCAGATACACTCAGGAATACGGAGAATAGGGGTGCCTGGTGGCTTGGTTGGCTGAACATCCGACTCTTGATTTCAGCTCAGGTCATCATCCTAGGGTCACGGGATTGAGCCCTTGCTCATCGGGCTCAGCCAGAAGTCGGCTTCTCTCTCTCCCTCCCTTCTGCTGCCCCGCCCCTCCCACGTGCAGGTGCGCGCTCTGTCTCTTTCACATAAATAAATAAGAATCTTAAAAAAAAAAAAAAGAATATAGAAAATAGTCTAAGCTATTGGTTCCTGAATATTGGAGTCGCTTAGGGATCGTTTGACAATCCCAATGCTGAGGCATCCTCCCAGATCATTTAACTCCGGTCTCGGGGGTTGGAATGCAGTATCCGTACTTTGGATGCTCCTGGCTAGTTCCCATGTACTGTCAAGTCTGGGAACCTTTGGTGTCCTTGTCACCTGGCTTCCACAAATCAGCAGGTGGCGGGTCACACCAATCTTGTCCTCTTTGTGTCCTAGATCCCCAGTTTCCCATCAGCTTTGGATGATTTTAAGGCAAATACCAGACTTAGGGGATTTTATCTTTAAATGCTTCAGTATGCATTAACAACGTAAAAAAAAAAAAACAACCCATAAGCACAAAAACCTGATCACTCCAAAAATTTTAAGTGACTCCTTACTATTATCTAATAGTTGATCTTTGCTCAGTTTAGCTTCTGAGACAGTTATTTCTCTCCTTTATCTTTGATTTTCATTGATTCCAAAGGGATCAATAATATTTGTGCCCACCCCCATTTCTGAAATAGTGTAGGTGGTAAAAGGGGCATACAGTTGGCTTACCCTTGGTTATCCACCTCTTTTCCTTAGCATGACCTTGGGTTTAAATCCCTTCAAGTACAGCCCGGCCCACATCTGTGGGGACTGGTCTGTCTTTGTCACCATTCTATCCGGACTAGCACAGAATGTGGTACACGGTAGGGACTCGAGTCATTTAGGTCAGCTACCAAAGTGTGCGTCATTATTACCATTGCGAATCTGTTGGCTCTCGGTATCCAATACCACTTTATGAATCACATATGCGTAAGTCTTCCACATCGTGGGAACCTGCATTAAGAGGACACAACCACCTCAACCCGCTGTCACCTACAAAAGGCATCTGTGAACATTTTAAAAAATAGTTTTCACTACAGCATCATGTGGGTTCCCCAAATGAGATGAAACAACATTGCAGAGTTATAGCTCAGTAGCAGAGAGCAAGGGCAACCCCAAGAGTTGAAATGGAAACATGCCATGTGAGCCTCATTTCAGCTGGGGGGTTTCTGCATTCTCTTGCTATTGAATTCTTTCAAAGGCATGTCCACATGCAGCAGGAACCAACTGGTCTGAAGCTGACCTTCTTTTATTTCCTTTGCTCAGCCTCTAAGTGAAACACTTAGAAACAAAACAATAAAATGTCCAGGATGCAACTAAAATAGCCAGGGAAGAAAGTGAGATCTCATTGACACACCCATTTTGAATGGAATATTTTTTGATTTATCACACTAATATATTTGTTACAGAAATTTGAAGAATATAGGGTAAAAGTATGAAGAAATGAAAATCACCCATATCTCGCCATCCAAAGGTAATTACCATTGTCTACCAGAGACAGCTGACCATTTTGGTGTATTTCCTCCCAGTCCTTTTTTTTTTCTTTTCTATGCCCGTCTTTTCTATAGACTGTATCTTCTGATTTGACTGAAGTTATTGTTAACATCTTTATTTAAATGCATTTAGGACTTTATGCTTTTAAAAGCAACTTCTAATTTTTTTCTTCCTTTGTTTCTTCTTACAATTCTATAAAAGATATAGGGAAGATGTTATTCTCTTTACAAGTGAGAAATCAAGGTCCAGAAGTTTTAAGTGATTTTCCTCAAGGTCATGCAAATGGCCCAAGACTGACATTTGTAATCCAGGGCCTTTGTGCCTGATCCCAGTCCTCACTCTGTCTAGTGGCAGGACCCATCAGTGGGATAGCCCTAGGATTATTCATTTGTTGTTGTTGTTTAAGATTTTATTTATTTTAGAGAGACAGAGTAAGCAGGGGGAGGAGTAGGGGGAAAGGAAGATCGTCTGCAGCAGTCTCCATGCTGAGCACAGAGCCAACTCAGGACTCAATCCCAAGAGTCAGATCAGAGCCTGAGCTGAAACCCAGGGTCAGTTGCTTAACCAGCTAAGCCATCCAGGCACCCCAGACCTAAGATTATTGATGCTCATGGGACTGAGTACGACTCCTTTCCCCATCTCCAGAAGACTTATGTCGGAGGGGAAAGACCCCCCACACCCCCGGTACAGTCTAACTGCGGACACAGGAGGGAGGGTAGAGGAGATGAAGTGCCATTACTTGGGCAATCCACACACATTTCAGATAACACACTTTGTGAGGCCCTGTTTGGCTGTACCATACATCATGAACTTTGACTTCCAAATCGCCCACAGTGCCCTCTTCTAAGGGGAGCTGCCTGGCCATCCCCTCAGCTGTCAGGCCTGGCCTGTGCCCATCCCTACCATACCCGTAGCCTGGGGTGGGGCCTGGCACAAGCATGCCCAGGCCACAGTTGATTATGATTATCATCTGGCATAAAAAGGTGAGTGAGAGCAATCACATGTTCTTGCTCAGGAACCTGGGCTTCTAAACATGAGGAAGATTTTCTGGGGTCTGCTGAGGCAGAGAGCGGGACAGAGCCACGGCCAAAGCCATGTGTAAATGGTTTCACTTATTTGTGGAACATAAGGAATAACATGGAGGACATTAGGAGAAGGAAGGGAAAAATGAAGAGGGGGCATGGTGATTCACGGACCTGTACCCCTGTGGCTAACAATATGTTATATGTTAATAAAAAAATTTAAAAAAATTAAAAGAAATTAAAAAAAAAAAGAAGAGGGGGAATCAGAGGGGGAGACGAACCATGAGAGACTATGGACTCCAAGAAACAAACTGGGTTTTAGACGGGAGGAGGGTGGGGGGATGGGTTGGCCCAGTGATGGGTATTAAGGAGGGCACGGATTGCAATGAGCATTGAGTGTTTTACGCAATGAATCATGAATCATGGAACACTACATCAAAAACTAATGATGTACTGTATGGTGACTACCATAACATAATGATAAAAAAGAAAAAAGACTAGCTTTTAGCCTTCTGGGGGAAAAAAAGCCACATGTAAAATGAGATTATGAAGGAACAGAAAATGCAAATACGTTGGCAGACAGAAAAGAACTGTGTGGGTCACACAGTGAATCAAGTGCCAGAGAAGCGTTCCCCAGCCTGCTTGTTCTTTGGGTTTCTCAGGTCCAGCCCCTGTGTCTCTGACAGTGACTTGCCTCACCCACCCCTTCCCTGCAGATAACATGCATTGGTCTCTTTATCCTTCCCCCAAACAAGGCAGTCTGTCCCACTCACTGCATATCCACGGCCTGACACACTGGAACAGACCTTCCGGGAGGCCTCCCTTGCCCTCCCTGTTTTGCAAATGGGAGAGGCACAGAACTTGCCCCTGGCCAGCGGGTCTCCTGACTCCAATCCCGGTTCCCTGCTTCTTTGTCTCCAGGCCACATACTTACTTGATCTCTCCTTGCATGTCAGACATATCATCAAGCTGGACGGCTGGGCTCATGCTTCTCATATCCATTTCCTCCCCTTCCTTTTGCTTTGGGTATTGCCAGACACTGAGTAGGTGTGCTGTAAAAACTTATTAAATTGAACTGGGAGATTCTCGAGGTTTGCGTCGGTTGTGCAAGTGGCCATTGGGCAGAGTTGCCCCGACTGAGGGGTGGCTGGGCATTTTGGATAAGTTTGAGCCAGGCCCCCTTGGCTCCTGTGAGGTCACTAGGCTTTCAGGTTGGAGGGGCCTCTTTATACTGTGGATTTGCCACAGCAAACCTAAACAAAGAGGACGGTGTCTTCCGTCTCTGAAGGGTCGGAACCTGTTGCCAGCAGCTGGGTCTCCAAGAGAGCGCAGGTGCAGAGAACATGTGCACATCTGACCGGACTGGACATCTGCTGGGCGAAAATGGACGTGGTGCATTTACTCGTGGTTGGGATTCTCGGAGCTGTTTTTTTCAGCAACATAACCAGGATCTGACTTGAGTGGAGTAGCAGGGATGGGAAGAGTAGTTCAAAACGAAGGTGTGTAAGTCTTCATTCTTTAGCAAGTATTCATCGAGTGCCTATTCTCTACGAGGCATGATTTGAGATGCTGGGAATATGGCAGGAGTCCAGACCTACAAAAATTCTTGCTTTCCTGGAGCTTCTGTCTGTTGGCTCTGTGACGTCGGCTAGAGGAAATGGGGCAGGTCTTAGTCTGTCGGGGCTGCAAAAACACTACCCCAGACTGTGTGTTTACAGGATGTAATTTTACAGTCTCATAGTCACGGAGGTTAGAAATCTGTGAGCAAGGTGTCAGCAGGGCTGTTCCCTTCTGAGGCCTCTCTCCTTGGCTTATAGATGGCCATGGTCTCTCCTGGTGTCTTCATGTTGCCTTTTCTCTGCCTGTGTCTCATTCAGATTGCCTCTTCTCATAGAGACACCAGTCATATTGGGTTATGGCCCGCCTTGGTGAGTCCATGTTCAACCTAATCAGCTCTCTAAAGACACTGTCTGCAAATGAAGTCACATTCTGAGTGAGTCACATTTCATCATATAAATGATGGGAGGGACACGATTCGGCTCATAACATCACTTAAGTAAAAAAGTGAAATTGATGCATGATGACTCATTATATTTAAACCATAAAGATTTGGTGTTGCTTTTCCAAATTGGGGAAGGGTTGCTTGTCCACGTGTGATGCTGGCAGCCAGTGAGACTTGGAGGGAAGACCAGCTTCAGGCAGCACAGTGATCTGGTTCATGCACTTCTTCCTCAGTGAAACCACCCAGGCTGCACAAGAGTTGAACCACTGACCTGGACTCAACTAATATGAGAGTCTAAACAACTGAGAAAGAAGCCCAGACTTTCCGTATGTATACATTTTTAGCATAGCTTGCTGGAAATAAGTGAATCTGTTTTCATAAATGATGACTCAGGGAAAGGCTGCACTCATTCCACACAAGAGCGTTAAAGCTGTTTATTTTCCCCCTTAATCACCTCCTATTTTCCTAATGGGATTGGAGTCTGTATGGTTCCTGCTGTTTTATATACTTTGTTGCCGTGTGGCCGTTGGTTTCTCTTTTCATTTATGCTTTTGTGGTTTTACTGAACAAACGACCTTCTGTGTCATAATGAGTTCCTGGATCTGGGCATGCTGAGCATAAATCTGCCAAATCTGGAACTGCTCTGGAAGATTCAGTTGGGCTTTTGACATAAGAAAAAGGTGCTGAAATAGTTGGTCAAGCACATAGGAGGAGGGCTTGGTCCTCTGGGGGCTTTGATGCAACAGATGCTGAGCCCAAGCAGTGGTGTGTGGGCTTGGTCCGTCTGTCAAATCGGAGAAACCATCCCATCTGCTGGTCTGACAATGGGGACTTCTCTCAGGGGCACTTGGGGACTGATTTGTTACTGAAGAGCTTTGCAAGCCACTGAGTCCCAGGGAGAGTTGGTAGAGCAATACAAAGGGTGCAGAATTGCAGTCAGGGTTTTGTCCGCCCCCACCCCCAAAGCAGCCCATTGAAAAATGAAGGATTCAGATAAATAGGGGAAGAAGTTGGACTGATTCAAGGCAAGGGTAGGAAGAGAAGTTGTTTTTATAGTTATTTATTTATTTAGAGTAGGCTCCATGCCCAAGCTGGGGCTGAGATTAAGAGTTGCATGCTCTACCAACTGAGCCAGCCAGATGCCTGGGTGGAGAAGTTGTTGTGATTTCTTTGCTCTTCTTTTTTATTGCCTTAAAAAAAAAACACTGTAGGAATTTCTATTTTCATTGATGCATTCCCTCGTTCTGTGTTATTTTTTTAAGATTTTATTTATTTATTTGACAGAGAGAGAGATCACAAGGAGGCAGAGAGGCAGGCAGAGAGAGAGGAGGAAGCAGGCTCCCCGCGGAGCAGAGAGCCCGATGCGGGGCCCGATCCCAGGACCCCGAGATCATGACCCGAGCCGAAGGCAGCGGCTTAACCCACTGAGCCGCCCAGGCGCCCCCGTGTTTATTCATTTACTGGCCAGTTTTTGTGTAACAGGGCTGCGGTATAACGCGATTGCCTCTTTCATGAAGGCTCTTGATGTCACCCAGATGGTGGAGTGGGAGGTCCCGTCCCCCATCCGTCCACGAAGTTCAGCGATTCGGCCACTAGCCATGAACGGCAATAGCCGGGCGCACTCTGCAGCCCACGTCGGAAACCAGCAGCACAACACTTCAGAACAAAACACGTGAGAATAACCAAACAGAAAGGGAAGGAAGAATAGCCCAATTTTTCCTGCATCATCGCAGCCCCCGGGGCGGAATCCACTCGGTGCCATGAGAGAATCCCCACCTAGAAAAACTCCCCTCGCTGTAAAAGGGAGAGCAGGATCTGTGACCAGCTTCCCCAGGCTTCTAGGGCACTGGCCATGGGATTCACTTTGGTTTCATTCCACACAGAAATCAGCAGACCTGAGATGTGTAGAGACAGCTGGGAACAAGGAAAAGGAGCCGAGATGCCAATATCAGCCCCACAGCCCGAGAGACGGTGGTGCCCAGTGACCTGCTCTGTAGAGGACCCCGACAGCTTTCACTACTGAAGAAACCAACAGATCCCCTGCAGATTTGCTGGTTTCCACCCCACAGGTATTTGTGTTTGCTAAAGTCAGCTGAGTCCCTCCTGGTTCTCTACCTCCCCCCAGGCTCCCATCCTCCGGAGCCTGGCATCTATACCAGCAGCGAGCTTTAGCCTCTGTGTTGCCCATGTGGACCATGACAGCCTAGACCTCCATGGCTGACCTCACTGCTGTGTGCGTCCTTGGGGCTAGCGCCTCCAGCTCTGCACCTGCATGCTACAGGCTGGACAGCCTTTATTGTTGTGTGTGAGCTTGTGACGAGACCATGCAGCCAAGAAAGTCATGCTGACAGCCGTGGCCCCGGTAGCAGGTGCGCGCCCAGATGCAGCCCCGTCTCCTGTTACTGGCCTGCACGGTGGGGCTTACCTGTAGCAAGTCGCCTCAGCTGTGCACCTGCATACCTCCTGTCCAACTCCTGGTACTGGTTTCCATTGCCATGTGCCTGCGGTGGAACCGGACAGCCATAGGAGGACAGCCAGTGCCCCTCAGCTCCTTGTCAGCCTGAAACGGGTCCTGACTCCTGTTGCTGGCCTGCACTAACCGCTCCCCTGCAGCTAACCCCCTTTAGCTGTACACCTGCGCACAGCTGGCCTGATCTTCGTCCCCACCCTTCACTGCTGTGCCCGTGCCCATGGTGAGAACCTCCAGCCACAGGAGTACATGCCGACAGCCAGGGTCCTCGCAGCTGCTAGTGCGCCCACAGTGGACCCCAGTCCTTGCTGCTGGCCATGGCCCTGATCATGTTGTGTGTGTGTCTCTGACCCGTGGCGTTAGGTAGGCACCTGCAGCTGGCTCCCACAGGTGAGTGTGGGTACACCAGTAGGCACAGCCACTGTCCCTGCCAGCCCTTGTCCTTACTCGCCGGACCTGGAGGCACTGACGAGGTCCCCATTAGCCATTGTAGCCACTGTGGACCCCCACACTTTGTGCCAAACAACACATGTTTGTCAGTGTTGTGGATCCTAGTGGCCCAAACCGACAACACAGCAGGCCTCTCTAGACCCACAATGCCACGTGCCCATCGGGAATGTCTTAGGATAGAAAATCAACATACAAAAGTCAGTAGCATTTCTATACACTAACAATGAACTGTCTGAAAAAGAAACTAAAAATCCCATTTGTAATAGATCAAAAACAACAAAATCCTTAGGAATAAAATGGCCAAGGAGGTAAATGATTTGTATCATGAAAACCACAAGACATTGATGAAAGAAATTGAAGACAAAAATAAAGGGAAGGTTATTCCAGGTTCACAGTTTGAAAGACTTAATAATAAAATGCCCATACTATCCAAAACCATCTATAGATTCTGTGAAATCTCTATGAAATTTCCAATGGCATTTTTCAAATAAATAGAAAAACGATCCTAAAATTTGTATGAAACACAAAAGAATCTGAAGAGCCAAAGCAGTCTTGAGAAAGAACAAAGTGGCAGGTATCCCACTTCCTGATTCCAGTCTCTGTTACAAAGCTGTAGGAATCAGCACAGTAAGGTGCTGACAGAAAAACGGACACAGAGACTGAAGGAAAGAATCGAGAGTCTAGAAATAGACCCACACACATCTGGTCATCTAATCCAGGACAAGAAGGAGCCAGAAGTACTCAATGAGGGAATGGTAGTCTTTTCAGTAAATGATGTGTGTGAAGCTGAATATTAACATTCAGAAGAATGAAATTAGGCCTTTGCCTTATGTCACCCATAAATATTAACTCAAAATGGATCAAGGACTTAAATGTAAGACCTGAAACTTGTCTAACTCCTTGAAGAAGACATAGGGAAAAAGCTTTGTAACATTGTCCTTGGCAATGATTCTTTTGTGTGCGTGTAATAGCAAAAGCACAAGCAGCCAAAGCAAAAGTCAGTAGAGACTATAGCAAATGCAATAGCGTAGCACAGGGAACAATCAGCAAAAGGAAAAGGCACCAACGGCTGGGAAAGGGTATTTGCAAACCATATATCTGACAAGGGTTAATATCGCAAAGATATAAAGAACTCATGCAATTCAATAGCAAACAAACAAAAGGTGCTCAATGTCACTCATCATCAGGGAAATGCAAATCAAACCCACAATGAACTGTCACCTCATGCCTGTTAGAATGGCTATTCTCACAAGAGATAAATGATTCTGAGGATGTTGACGGAAGGAAACCCTTGCATACTATTGGTGGGAATGTAAATTGGTGTAGCCACTATGGAAAACAGTACGGAGGTTCCTCAAAAAATTAAAAACAGAGCTAGAGTTTGGTTTCACAATCCCAATTCTGGATGTATATCCAAAGGAAATGAAACCACCATCTAGAAGAGATATCTGCTCTCCCATGTTCATGTTCAGTGCACCATTATTCACAATAGCCAAGACGTGGAAACACTTGCCTATTGACAGATGAGTGGATAAAGAACATGAGAGATAAAAAGAAAAAAGGAATAAAAAAAGGAAAATGAAATATATATATATATGTACATATGCACACATACACATTTATGTATCTGAAATGTGATATACACATATACACACAATGGAATATTATTTGGCCATGAAAAAGAAGGAAATCCCTGTCATTTATGATAATGGGAGTAGACCTTGAGGATATTATGCACAGTGAAATAAGACAAGGAAAAAGAAAAACTTTATGATCCTGCATATATATAAAATCTAAAAATGTTGATCTTATAGAAAGAGAGAGTAGATTGATGGTTGTCAGGGATTGGAGGGTGGTGGTCACTGGGAGATGTTGGTCAAAAGGTACACACTAACGTATGAACGTATTTCGGGGATCTAATGTGCAGCAGGCAACTCCGGCTAACCCGTACTATACTGTGTACCTGAAAGTTGCTATGAGAGTAAAACTTAGATTTTATCAAACCACCACCACAATAAAATGGTAATTATGTGAGGTGAAGGATGTATTTAAAAACTTACTGGGGTAAACATTCCTAACATAGAAGGATATCAAGTAACTGCACTGTACATCTTAACACAGTGTGCATGTCAGATATCTCAATACAGTTAGAAAAAAATTTTTTTTAATTATATAACAACCCAAAAGCCTGTTCTAGTCTAGGATAAAGAAGTAGACCCTAAGGCAGGATTAGGTTTGCAAGGATTTTATTAGGGGAAATACCTCACTTTCTCAGGTACTACACTGAGCATTTTTTTTACTCCTGTTTCTTATTCAAAAGTCCCCGCAGTGAGCCATGATGTCCTTTCATTCTGTGTCAGCTAATCTCTTATAACCATTCCTTGAATTCTCCAAGTTCAAGGCTCTTCTTTCTTGCCTGGGTGGTTCAGTAGCTTCATAACTGGCTTCCCCACCTCTGATACCTTGCCTCCCACTTACTATTGAGTATCTGGGGCCGCAACACTCAGCCGTCCTTGATTTGTTCTCTTTTCTCCCGTGATACCTGTTCGTCTCTAGGCCTTGCAGATTTACCCCAAATATGATAAACACCTGCCTTTTCATGTCTGATAAATCTGTTCCTTATCACTTCATGCTCTGTTTCTCTTGGTAGAATTTTGTCTGGTCTCTTTGGAATTCCATCTTCACAGAAGTGGTTTAGAGTGGGTGTGTGCTGGGCCAGCCGTAGAACAAAGAACACAGACAAAGCCCTTGAGGACCATGAAACGTGTCTAAATTTCAGCGAGCATAGTTAGGGCTTCACTATCAAAAAGTGGTTGTCATAAATGTTTTTTGTCTTATTGCAAAAGCAATACCTCTTTGGTGCAGAAAAAATTTAAAATAACAGGAGAAAAAGAAGAAAATAAAAATGGTGGACAATCCCAGCATGCATACGTTTTGGTGTACCTCTCATTTATATGTAACATATATAATATATATAAATATATATGTATATGTATATGTACATTTATATTTTAGTAGGCATGGATGTGTCCCATGCGTGTGTGCGTGGTCTACAAGTTAGAGTTTCATTTAGCTTAAAGTGACAGAAAATCCGACTACAGTGTCTTAAATGAATGGGTGTTTATTTGTCTCACCTAGCATGAAGTCTGCAGGGAGGGGATAATTGCCAGGTTTAGTGGCTCATGGAGTCAGTGCAGGATTCTCTGCAATTCCCTTGGCCACTTGTTTAAGACCTAATAATGGTTAAGTGGCTGCAGTTCTAGCCATTTCCACTGCATTTACTGTGGGGAGAAGGTGGAAGGCAAAGACAGCACCTGTAGGCGTTTGGCTGTGTTTCGCTGGCCTGCACTGTGTCGCCGACCGCTCCTAGCTGTAGGGGACTGCGAAGATGAACGTTTAGCTTTTATTAAGACTTTACTGAAGGGCAGGCAAACAGGCGAACGGGAAAGGCCTGGAACTGGTGTTGGGCAGATTGAACTTCACTGTCTACCTCAGAGATGATGATGCGTTCAGTCTAGTTGTCTGTAGTTAGGATGGCTTTCTTAGGATAATTTCTAGACGTAAAAAATGTATGACTCAAAAGTTACAACCTGAAAAAAAGGTCTAAAGAATTACTTCTCAACTATGTTGATAGCAACAGGGATACATGGCTTTTATTATGTATCAAACAAAGGTGACCGGGACATAATCCAGAGTAGCTTCATTTTGTCTCTCATTGCCCCTTTAAACTTTATTGGGTAGGGGCAGGGCGATGAATCTCCCTTGCCTCTGTTGAACATTTGGACAGGTCGCTGGCGTTTCTGCTCACTCTCGGGCAGCAGACGATCCAATGGTTATGTTAGTTGCAAACATGTTCCAGAAATTAGGGCTATCTAGACCCCCCAAATAATCAAATCTCTGAATTTAATTAATATGGGAATGTGTGCTTCCCACAGCTGGACTCTCACTGTGGCTGACACCTTGCCAGAGCAGAGGCAAAGCCTTCTTTTGTCTGCTCTTCTGTCTGTACCTTCTAACTGCTGTCACTGACCTCGGGTGCCAGAAGGACAGGGGAGGGGAGGGAGGACAGGAGAGCTCTTCCTTGAACTGCCCTGTGCGCCACTCTCCCAGGCCTGGCAGGTATTCTTAGCTGGCTCTTCTCACGGTTGCTCTGGGGAGCTGCTTGGGAAGCCCCACTACAGCTCGCTTGATACAGACTACGTCACTTCTCCCCTTTTGCTCTCATTCTGGTTTTGTGATGTTTCTCCACATTTCGTCTTGCTCTTGGAGGGCTCACCCTCTCCCGGGCTTTAAGAGGGACCCAGCCTGGCTTTCCCTTGTGGTTCACGTCCCATTTGTGTGAACCCTGGGGCTGCAGGCCGGTCCCAGCTGTATGACGTCTGCTACTGCCACATGCTGCCCAGAGTTCTGTGCAGCACACAGTGTCCCCTGAGGCCTGGGACAGTCTTCACTGTCCTTGTCTGGCCCTGTGGAAACCCCCTTCCCAGGCTTGAGGTGGCAGAAAGCACTTTCTGTTCCCTTCACGTGCAGCCTAGAGTTGAGTGGACTCAACGTATCTTAATAGTTCTCTTCAAAATACTCACTTCACAGACTGGCCCCCCCGCCCCCCGTCTCTCGAAATTTTATCTTCCCAAAGCAGATAAAGGCCCCTGGGTGGGGAGCTCAAGAGTCATGAAACTGGTTCCTTGGCATTTCCTAATAAATTCTGCGTGGGAGCCTCGTCTTCCTCTGTTTGGGCTGCCCCCACCCCCGGAATATCGTAGATTGAATGGTGTGTGGACAGGACAGATTTATGTGTCACCGTTCTGAAGGATGGGAAGTCCCACAGCCCAGGTGCCGGCAGATTTAGTATCTGGTGCGGAGGGCCTGCATTCTGGTTTGTAGATGGTTGTCTTCTTTCTGTGTTGTCCGTGGCGGAAGGGACATGGGAGGTCTCTGGGGTCTCTTTTATGAGGAAGCTAATCTCTTGTATGGGGGCTCTGCTTCTCATGACCTAATCACTTCCCCAAGACCCCATCTCCAAACACCGTAGCATTATGGGTTAGGATATCAGTATATGAGTTAGAGGGGGACACACACGTTCAGTCTCTAGCACGCTCTCCCACACTCACTATGCTGAGGTCTGTGCTATCCGAGTCCCAGCTGGAACAGGCAGGAAGAATTCCAGGGGAGCAACAGATGAATGCAAGGCTGGGCAGCTGGTGAACTTCTCGTTAAGAGTTCCCTAAACTTGAGACAGAGGAGGTTCTTGCTCTTTCTGGAACTGAAAAAATTGAAAGCCAGCAGTTGTCCTGGTAGTCATTAAGAAGGTGTCACGATTTACGTAATCCAAGTGGCTGGGAGAGCTGAGAACTGGCGAGTACAGGAGGTTAGGCACATCTGTGCTGAGGAGTATAAAGCTGGGAGCTGTCACTGGCTATTTAAACTTCACAGGGAAGGCCTCGTGGAAGAGGCAGCTGGAATTGTTATGTTCCCTCAGAGAATAGAGCATGATAGCTTCTCACACTTAAGGCTGTCCAAAATGTAAATGCAGTGGCTGCCCGGGGTCGCTCCTGCTGGAGGGGGTGTTGACTGCCTAGTGGCAGGTCTCTGCATCATAGAGATGTGATCTGGCCCTGTGATCAGTGACCATGGTGGAATTTGGAGAACTTGCTTCACACCGGATGGAAATGCTGCCTGCAGGACTCCGTGGCTGACTTTGTGCTGGGGACCCTGGGGGAAGGGCAGTGTTTGTGGTGGGGGGCTGAAATTGAGTCTGTATGGTAGCTCATGTCCTGTTCCCTTTCTAGAAATCCTGCCTGTTCTCCCTCCATCCCTGCAGCCTCTCCATCTTCAGAGCCTGGGCTCTGACCCCTTCCTCCACGCAGTCTTCCCAGTCACGTGCCTAGAGGCCATCTCTCCTTGAGGTCCTGCCGCAGCGTTCCTTCCTCACATGGTTGCCATGGACCCTGTCTGAGGGGATCTCTGCTATGACCTTATAAACCATTTAGGAAGAGCTGACAATGCCTACATGAAAGGCAGGAGCCCAGGGCTGTCTCCTGAGATACACATTGTTAAGAAGCCTCCGTGGGGCCAGGACCCTCTGCTGTGGAATTTATCCTTGTTCAATAATGGAGCCCGGTCCATTTCAGCTGGAAGACTGCTGATCTTTCCTTTCAGTTCTTTGCCTTCAACAGATGCTAACTGAACATTGTCTGTGTGCCAGACCCACGGCTAGACCCCAGAACACTTTATTTAGGAAGAGTGTGGTTTTCAGGGAAGCCTGGCATGTGTGTAGATGTAACGAGGGGGAGATTTCCAGTCGCTCTGTTCTAAAAGGCACTTTCTGGCAAGAGGAGTGCTCAGAGGTTCAAGTGGGACCTCTCTTCCCCAGGTGGTGGCTGTGGCAAGGAGGGTCGTCAGCTGAAGCAAGAGAAGGCAGAGAAGGCAGGAAGCCTTGGGAATGGGTAGCATATCAAGGAGGACGTGAGAGTAGAGATTTTTGGCACTGGGAAGCTTTGAAGAGAAGGGCGGATGTGCAGGGAGGATTTTTAGGAGACTTTTCTGTGGATTCTGCAGTGTCATCCTTACCTCCCCTCCCAGCAGTGTCCTTTAAGGAAAACATGGCAGATATGGAGAATGGCAAGGACTTGGTATGGCTGGGCTCAGAGTCCTTCAGGGCCGCTCTGGGCATTACGGTTGAGGTTAAGCAGGTGGCTTGCGTAGCAGGTGACCACATCACTGTGCTTCTCCCAGTACCCTTTGCTTAGAATGTACTTTTAGCAAAATGTCTGCGTCCTCAATAATTTTATTTCACTCTTTAATCTTTTAAATATATTCCATTAGCTGATATTATTTACCCTTTTGCTTTTTTAGCTGCAGTTTTGATTGTAGCACTATTCTTTTATGATGTAATCTTACCGTTTATCTTGGCTGTCTTTTATCGTTCTCACATTTTAAGTTCGTGTGGTTAAACGCTTCAAATTTATTTCCCAGCATTTTTCAATTTTGCTGGTATTCATGTTAGCATGTTTTAAGCTAATGTTTACTTACGACTTTTACTTTTTCACTTTTCCAAAACTGGTTTCTGTCCTTTTGGCTTATTGCATCTGTCATGGAGAGCTGTGCTGATGTCTGGCCTCGTGTCAGACCTGCCTGTTCATTTCAGAGCAGGTGGCCCTAAATCTTTGCAGAGAGAGTGACTGAATGCATGATTCATTCATGTCTAGTCAGTCACTGGGGCCCGGCCACTGTACCTCCTGAACATTTGAAATCCTGCCCTTCATCCTCCCTGCCCCCGTGTTGGTGGAGACCACCACCATCTCTCACTTGGGTCCCCACACAGCCCCCTAATGGCCTCCTGTCCTCTCTTCCCTTCTCTCCAATCTGTTCACCACCCTGCAGCGCGGTGGTATTTTTAAAATGTAGAAAGAAATACACAAACATACTCCCATTTATTTTTGGCTAATGAGTTAGGATATATAACATTTTTTTTTTTTAAAAATCGCAAGAATAGACACGCTTCTGATTTTTAAAAGATTCGTGTTAGTTTAAAAAATATTTCCATTCTGGAAAATTTCAAACCTAGATGAAATGAGGGAGAAGCGTATAAGGAACCCTCATGTCTGTATCTCCTCACTTCAACCACTGTCGAACATTCGCCATTGTCCCATCAACTCCCCCTTTCTGTTTTTGTTTTCATATTTTGTTTGAGTGCCACGTTTTTGTATTTTTGTCAGTCTGGTTATTCTTAAACACAAATGTGGACTTGGCACTGGCCTCCCTAAAGCCTTTCCGTGTCACTTGAGATCGGCAGGATCAGGTGCAAACACTACAATGTACAGCCACTGGCCTGGGCTTATCAGCAGGCTCCTCTGTTTTTCTTCCTCTCTTCCTGCTCCAAGATGGGCTCTGTGGAAGCCCTTGCTTTCCACAGCCACCACCTTCCCTCTCTGACAGCAGGCCAGTCCACCTTCATGGGGAATCTGATTTCTCCCATCCCACCCCACACCCTGTACGGCTTCAGTTTCCTTCTTGTATTTCAGATCCAGGCTTCAAGGTCCTGAGCTCTGGGAAGCCATCCTGACTCTCCTTCTCTGACTCTTCTCCCTGTTGCTTTTTCCTCCTTCTGTAGAATTAATTACACTCTTTTATAATTGCCTGTTTACATATTTATTTCCCTCCTAGTCTCTGAGCTCCTTGAGGGTAGGCGTTTATCCCCTCCCCCTCACTTTTCATTATGGGAAATAATGAAAGAAGACATACGTATTTGGTCTTGTCTTTGGGGGTGTTCTGGCTGCCTGGGATTGGGATGCTCTGGACGCCTCTGTTACCCATTCACAGTGCATGTCACCATTCATGGTCATTCACATGTCACTATGCATCATGGTCAGCTCAGCCTGGGACAACTTTGGTGAATGGAAAGGACAAGCCAAAGCATCAGTGGACCCACCCTCTCTGCTTTCCTGCCAGATCAGGGACTTTGTAGGTCATGAGAGTCTGCACAGCAGCCAAAACATAGATCTGTTCTATGCCAGTGCCCTATCCTTGCCCGGGGACCAGGGGCGTAGCGGGGTGTGCCTGTGCTGGGGGTGATGGGCTTTTCATATAAATGGCCAAGGCTGCCTTTTGGAAGTCAGTCAGCAAGCTTGACAAGCAGCTCTCAGGTCTCCATGGGATTGCTTTTTGTTAGAGGCATAAACATTGTCTGTATGCCTATTTGGCCTTTGTGTAAGAATGGAGCTTGTTTCTTCAGAGGGCTGTATCTTATCCATTCGCCTTGCACACATTTATATCTGGATGGATTAGATGAGCTCAGTGAATGGTCTCTCTGCTTCTCAAAGATAGGGCAGAGTTTGACACCCACACGTAATCTCTTTCTCAGAATATTGTCCAAAAACTGGGTCATCTATTGTAAAGAAAATAAGGTAGTAATTAAATTTAACTGGAAGTTACGGTATTGGTGGTTTCATTTTAGAGGGAGTGCGTCTCCCTAATTACTTTATTGCTACAATTACACTGGCTGTGATTTTTTTTTTTTTTCTTTTCCCTACAAGAAGTGATGGTAGGTTGTATTTAATAAGTTAGATGATGATTTGGGGGCTTGAATTTTTAAACTGGCAGAGTCTCACCTTCAAGGGCAAGTTCTGTTTCCTTGTGCCCCTTCTGGGTCCACCTAACAGAAGCCAGTTCCCTGCACAGTTGTCTGGCTCTACCACCCAGGGATAGCTTTTGACACAAAAGACAGACAGATGAGACCAGGCTAAGAAAAAAAAGCAACAATCTGGGGTGGGTTCTTTTCATGTACACAGTCTGTTGTCACAGCTGGATGGGATATAAGTGAACCACTGTCTCCCCACTTTTTATTTTCTGGGTTGGAAAGGGTACAGAGAAGCAAGGCCTATGGAAGTCCAACTTGTCACCTTTCCATAGGGGAGCCTCGGGTCAGGGAAGCCGGGGACAATGGGACTCCAGCTGGGACTGGATGCCCAGAAAATGCTGTGTGAGTGCACGCTGAGCGACAGGGTTGGAACAGTTTGGCTGCATGCTCCATATGTGGATTATATGGCCTTCTCACATTTCTTCTCGACTTGAGATCCATTTAGATCACTCAGAGCGACCAACCACCCATTTAGATCCCCTGGGCAGCAGTCCCAAAGTGACTGTGGATTACCACTTGCTTTCCACCTGCCCTTTACTTAGACGTCTTTGACCAGAGACCCCCTTCCTCCCCCCACCTCAGCCCTCCTCTTCCCTCACCCCTCCATCTCCCTCCCTCATGTCTCCCTCATCCCTCCCCTCCCTCACTCCTCCCTCATCCCTTCCTCCCTCTCCCTTTGCTTAACCATTCCAGACAAATCAACTAAGTAAAGACCATTCAACTTCCCAGAGGTGTCCGTTCTTGTTTTTTTCTTTTTTTTGAGAAAGAGCAAATGAGAGAGAGAATATCTTTTTTTTTTTTTTAAGATTTTATTTATTTATTTGACAGAGATCACAAGTAGGCAGAGAGGCAGGCAGAGAGAGAGAGAGGAAGAAGCAGGCTCCCTGCTGAGCAGAGAGCCCGACGCGGGGCTGGATCCCAGGATCCTGGGATCATGACCTGAGCCGAAGGCAGAGGCTTTAACCCACTGAGCCACCCAGATGCCCCCCATTCTTGTTTTCCTGTGGCTGTTTCACTGAGGGCTACTGTCATTAGCATTTGTGAGGAAAACCTACTGTTAAACCCATAGCTTACTCTGTTTCTTTAAAAAAAAAAAAAAAGAAAAAAAAAAGAATTTGTTTGGAAGGCTCACAAATACGGTTCATTGACTTTTTCTTAATAAGTATTTTTCATACTGACTAACTCTTCCTTGATGAGGTGGTGCAAGGGACTGGGAAGCCAGCCCAGTGAAGTTGTTGTGTGTCTTTGTGTGGAAGTCACCGGCTTTGGGTGGGAACCTTGCCAGGGAGGACGACACCGGGCCTGTGCTTCAAAGCCCCATCTTGGCGTAGTACATGGGAGGTTGTGGTGAAGCCGGACAATTTTTACAAGTAAGGAAAAAAATTGTAAACAGCAAAATAATAGCTCAGCTCTAGAGATTCCTTAAAGAGCAAAGAAAGATCCCACAGAGCACATTTTCGCTGGTTAATAAGGAGGCCAGATACAATGGGTCCGTATATAACCTGCTCCCACGTTCTATCAATATATAATTACCACATATTTTCCAATCTGCCCCTGAGAGATGTGGCAGGTAAAATAGATTGAGAAGAAAATAATGGTGCTTGCTGCACAGTATATTAGATTGCTACCTGTTAATACTGGAGCAGGTTTCTTGCAGGATGATTGGAAAGCCCAGGACACTCTCAGTACAGACCGAGTGACTGTTGAAGCTCTTTGTTCTTTTAAATACCTCTGTACACGAGGGTCTGTGTAACATGAAGAACATGTACGTTTACTAGGACTCCCTGTCGTAGGGGTTGGAGGTCTTACTAAACTCAGCCAGGGGAAACCTATGGGTTCTGTGGAAAACGATTTGTCTCCACTTCCCCTGCCCTCCCCCAGTGCCACAGGCAACATTTTAAGCTTCTTCTCCTCTGTTGGGTTGATGGGGGCCTTGGGAGGGGCCCTGTGGTGTTGGAGTCGGGGTCTTTACCACCAGACCAAAACAGAATCCAAGCTGTTTTTCTCATTTTCTTCTTTCCTTAAAGGAAAAAAAAAAAAAAAAAAAAAAAAAAAAAAACAACAACAAAAAAAAACCAAGCGTGCCTGGGTGGCTCAGTGGTTGGGTGTCTGCCTTTGGCTCTGGTCCTGATCCCAAGCTCCTGGGATCAAACCCTGTGTCAGGCTCCCTGCTCAGCCAGAAGTCTGCTTCTCCTACTGCCCCTCGCCCCTGCTTGTACACAAACGCTTGCGCTCTCTCAAATAAATACATGAAATCTAAAAAAGAATATTTGGAAAAACGTAAATACACAAAATACAAATACTGTTGCTGAGAAGCTCACTATTTTTTTTCTTGCATATTACCTTTTGGTCTCATACAAATAATAGACATATATATCTTTACAGTTAGAGTACACATACTTTGTGGAATTTTGATCTTTTCCCCCACATGCTATGTCATATTTTCCCCTGTTTTTACCCAGATTTAGCACTAGGCATCTTAAATTAAGGCTACCTAACATTTCCTCATGATGGTAAGCCAGAATTTAAGTTAGCATAGTTATATCTCATGAGGTGCTTCATTTGTTTGTTTATTCATTTATCAAATTAACACTTATCAGCATTGGAGAGAGAAAGACCCAGTCCTTGCCTTTAAGGAGTCCCCAGGCTAAAGACATGCAAACTAAGGATGATCATTAAAAGAAAACAGTTTTTCTACCCACAATACTTCTGACACCAAATGTGTGGGAGGTTTTCCTACACCAATCAGTTTCCAACTCTCTGGACACCAACCGGGTTTCCTACAAATCAGTTCTGACACCCCCTGGAGTTAGCACGGACCCCACGGGTTAAGGGCTCCGTTCCACAAGGCTGCCCCCACTTTGGATGCCAATCTCGAGAACAGGCCCCCTGCACGTCTGACTGACTAGCTGTAAATTGAAGGTTCCCCACGCTCCCCTTTTCGGGCTTGATAATTTGCTATCACTGCTCACAGAACTCAGGGAAACACTTTACTTACCATGACCAGTTTATTAAAAAGGATACAATTCAGGAACAGACAGATGGAAGAGATGCACCAGGTGAGGTGTGTGGCAGGGAGCTGGAGGTTGGAGCTGCCAGACCCTGTGTGGGCGTATCACTGTCCCTGCACCTCACCAACCTGGAAAGCTCTCTGAACCCCGTGGTTTAGAGTTTTTATCGAGGTTCCATTATGCAGGCACAGTTAATTGCATCATGGTCCATTGGCTCCATCTCTAGCCCTTCTCCCTCCCACTTCCCCGGGATGGGGCTGAGAGGTCCAGCCCTCTGATCCCCTGGTTGGTTCCTCTGGCAAACAGCTCTCATCCGCCAGGAGTCCCCTCATTAGCATAAACTCAGGGGTATTTGAAAGCAGCTTATTATGAGTAATAAAGACACCACTCTTACTGCTATCACTCAGGAAATTTCAAAGGATTTAGCAGTTCTGAGCCAGGAACCAGGACAGAGACCAATCGACTGTTCCTAACTATGTCACAATTCTCACAGCCTTCCGGGTAGATGGATTTACTTGAGGCCAGCACTGTGTACTCTCTGTTGGCCTGGGTCTGTGGTTTAAAGGGTGGAGGACTTCTCTCACCTGGAGTCCTCAGAGAAGGCCTTAGGGGTACTTGAGCTGGACATTGGCAGACAAGTGGGGGTTCAGCACACATAGGTCAGGGCAGCCTGTGGAGCGTGAGCATGGCTCACTTCAACTAGGATGGCTGTGCGCTTTGTTGTTCCAACTGGGACACTCCTGAGAGTGAAGGGGGGACACCAGGTGCAATCCAACCTGGTTCCTGGCAAATCGGATATGTGGTCATCCTCAGTGGAACCCTCATCAGAACCAAGGTTTGCTAGAATTGGAGGAAGGATAGGGTTCACTTGTAACGGGCAGCTTCAAGGCCACTGCCCTCCTCCTGACTGGTCAGAGCAGCCTGGAATCTACATTTTAACAAGCACCAGGTGTTTCCCATACAGTTCATGGGCTACATTTTTTTTTTTTTTTAAATTTAGGAGCCTATTTAAATTTATTTTTAAAGACTTTTTACTGTGGACATCCTTGAAAGTACATACAAAAGCAGAGTAAAGAATCCCATATGTATTCATTCAGCCCCAATAATTAGCAATGCATTTTCCTAATGTTGTTTCATCTGCTTCTCCCTATACAATTTTTTCCCTGCACAATTTTTTTAAGTTAGAGTATTTTAAAGCAATTTTCAGAGATTATTTCACCCGTATCCAATATGGGCTTTTTTTTTTTTTTAGCACAACCACAATACCATTATCACACCTAACAAAATTCATGATAATCTTTAACATCCTCTCACACTCCATTGTTGTTGAAATTTCCCTAATTGTCTCAAAAATGTCTCTTTAGAGTTGGTTTTTTAATATCCAGCGAAGACTCGCACATTGTTTTTGGTAGTAACATTTCTTAAGTCTGAGACTTTTTTTTCTTCTCCTGCTCTCCCCCACATTTTTACTGAAATTCCAGCTAGTTAATGTATAGTGCAATAGGAGTTTCAGGCGTCCATCACTTGCATACAACCCCTGGTACTCAAAGACTTTTTTAAAAACTTGTGCTGTGTACTTACTGAAGAAAGGGGCCATGTGTCCTGAGCCATTTCACAGATCACCTCTTGAGGAACACCAATCTGGACCTTCTTATTTAAGTTATCAACAGTCTTTCTTTCTGGAGAACTCTCCCATGGACTTGGGGAGCCCCTTGCCCATGCTGACAGCCGTCAGTTCGCCATACAGTGAACAACATTTCTCAGGCAACACAGTCATTCCATCGTTTGTTCATTTTTTACTTCAAATGGTATTCCGATGTGGCATTCTCCCTACAGATTCAGCGACCTAAGAGAAAGTTCCTGTCTTCCAGGAGGGTGTGGGTGCAATCGAACTGGCTCGGTGAGGGCAGTAAGGAGTTCTGGATGCTGGGTCCCACACAGGTGAGAGCAGGAAGGTGCAGAGAACGAAGTATCCTCTACCCCTTTTTGTATTTATTACCTTTGACTTCATCATGACTTTTAAAACCATGGAAATGTTTATAGTAAGTAAAATAATACAGAGTTGAGTCAATCCAGAGCTGACATTTCCCCTCCTATTCCTTTTAATCTCAACTTTGGAACTCAAGTGTGTGCTTGAGCCAAATCTTGTAAACTGAGAGGGCCTTCTGCAGGTGGCCATGGGGTGCGAGGACCTTTGGGAGGGTTCTGGCTGAGGAGGATTTCCTTGATCCTGGGGGCATTGGGGAGCCCCTGAAGGACTCTGAGATGGAAGGAAGCATGCTCAGATGTGTGCTGGGAGACCTCTGTGTCCAAGTGTAGCCCAAAGGAGATAAGGAGCACCTGAACTAGGCAAGTAGCTATAGGAATGGAGAGGCGACACATGGGACCTAGGGGGTGATGAGAATCCTTTTCTTACTGAGCACTCTCATTCTGGCCATCACCTCCACTTGGAACATCGTACTAACCACGTGTGTCCACTTGGTTGTTCCTGCAGTCCTTGGATGTGTCGTAAGAGGCTGCTCCAAAGCACTGCTCTCAGCAGGATTGTCAGTGGGGTGCAGGCCCAGCAGACCCGTGACCCTTCATGTCAGTGGGGTGCAGGCCCAGCGGACACGTGATCCTTCCTTAGTGACGAATGGGCATGGGGGGGGTAGTGCCAGATCGTGTGTGCCACTCTTGGCCCAGCTGCTGTGAAGGGTGGTGGTGGGGAGGGCCAGGTAGGTTGTGATAGTCCAAGAGCTGAGGCAGCAGCATCAGGGATAAAAGCATAAGCTTTGGAGTTGGACATATCTGGATTCAAATGCTGGCTTTACCTGAACAAACTCTTCGGACCTCCAGCTTCTGTATTAGTGAGGTGGGATGGATCATACCTGCTTCAGGCAACCCCCAGGACCGTGAGATGAGAGAACAGGTACTTAGCAGTTAGCGCAGTACCTGGCACGTGTGCAGTGAAGTGGTTCTTGGTGTTGACATTATCTCATGAGTCCCTCCCAAGACCGTGAAGCAGGATGGTTTGAGATCTCATGGATCTCAGAAGGAGCCTGCCAAGTTGTTGAAGATCAGGCAGCCAGGGAGAAGCTGGTATTGGTTCCTGGATAATGCTAACTTTCCTCCTTTCTTATTCCCCCCAGGATGCCTGTTGCTCTGGGTTTTTTTGTTTGTTTGTTTGTTTTGTTTTGTTTTACTCTTCATTCCCTACCATTTGATCTTTGATGTGCGTTTAATGAAATTTCACCCAGGGCAAGGCCTGGCTGCGAGGCTTGCATTTCATATTTGTCTGCCTGTCAGTCCATCAGGCCTGACAGAGATGGGCACCCACCATGTATCCCCATTTAGCCCTTGGCCTGTTATGATCTATGCCATAGTGCCCAAAGGGACACTGTATTTATAGCATCATATGTGTTTGTCTCCTGACTTACCCTTGAAATGATGGCTCTAACTTATCTTGTTGACCATGCCTGGGGAGCAGTTTGATGATTTTTCACAACCCTTTTCCACCCTGTTCCATTTCTCTGCAAATGATACCTCTATGTCTCCAGGGAAGAACTCTATCATCTCCATTCATTCACACCCTGATTGGAAACACTGCCTGTGGGGTGGTAGGCTATCGGGGAGTAGAATATGCCAGTAGTTCCCGGTCTGTTTTTCCTGAAGTAATTATGTGGGCATGGAATTGGGGACAGGAGGGACCACTAACCTGTCATGTTTCTCCTTGGGAAGGAGGAGAACTTGCCTGTTAATATTAAATCACTCGTGGCTCTTTGCATGATATATATATATATATATATATATATATATATATATATATAATTATTATTATTGGTGTTCACATCTTTCTGGTTCCTGAATTCTAAGCTATTAAATCAGGGCCCTTGTTAGACCTGTCCACTTACGTTAGGATTTGCTGGGACGGTGTTTGGTGGCCCAGATGTAGCTCAAGGGGAAGGTGGAGGAGTTGGACAACACATTCTTTAGTGGTCTCTTTCTTGTATATATTTTTAAGATAATGTGTTGGTATGATGGTTGTTAAGACTATGTTGAAAACACCTTTGGGAAGCAGTGTGAAATAAGCAGTTGAAACATCAGTGGGCAGATGGTGAGGTGAGGAGAAAGGGTAGTCTGTGGGAGACACCAATTTTATGTGCTGGTTCACCCCACCAACAAAGGCTGCAGGTGTGAATCACTGCTGGCTCAAGCTCCCTTCCCACCCCTTTGCAGGTGTCTGTGTTTCCTGGGGGTCTTTTATCCATGTGCTTTTCTAAGTGTTGAGACACAGTCAGCTCATTTTGTCTTCCAAATGTATTCACAGAAGCTTGACTTGCACCTGATACCTTATGGAATCCTCGGGTGCTGGAAAGTATGTATCAATAGACAGGGGGAGGAAGGGCAAGGGAGCTGGGAGAGATGGGAGATCCAGCTTTGGGTACTGACAGTATGGAATGGTGGTCTGTGCACGTGGGCTAGTAAGTTTTGGGATAATATGTTACATAGCAATGGATAACTGTTCCAACATCTGTTGAGTAAGAGGATTTTCAGTCTCAGCCACACACCACACTCAGAAACAGTCCCCACCCCCCAACCCCAAGACCCCCCACCCCCTCCCCAACCCAGGACGATGTCAACAATCCAAATTCCTTCCTCCTTCAAGATAGGCTTTCCTTGGCAGTGAGGTGGGTGGTAGTTGTGTTTATCAGTCTGGGTAGGGTAGGTTATGCTGTGTAAGAAACAATGCCTCAATTTCAGTGGCATGTATAATAAAGGTTCATATCTATTCTTGCCCAGGCTGTGTGCCCTTGTACGTCACAGAGGTGGCTCACCTTTTGCTGAAAGTACTCACCGCCCCAAGCGCACCTAGCAGCTGTTGTCTAGAAATTTGTGGGTCATCATGTCGGAGGGAATGTGTTCCTGAGGATCTACTGGTAATTAAATGGTTCAGCTTAGAAATGAAGGCGATCAGAATATGCTATATCAAAATATACTACACACACACACACACACACACACACACTTTGGCATGAGGATTATTCTGAACTCAAGGCACTTGAGAAATAGCAAACAGAGGAGGAACTCTTGTGCCCTCTTCCTTCCTGCCTGCAAGCAGGCATGCATTTCCCTGCGTGAAGGTATCCATCGTTTTCTCTTCAACTCCTGAAGAGAATAACTTTTAATCACTGTAGATGACTCTTATCAACAGAGAGAGCGCTAACTTGAGTCTGCATAATAGCTTTACTAAAAAAAAAACCCTCACCTTCCGTTAGTGTTTCACATATCTTTACCTTATCACGACTTTCCATCCCTAAAAACCCAAACATCCTTTTCTTTGTCTTGTCACTTTTCCACAATCTCTCAGCCTTTGTTAAAATGATACATATACTCTCAAGCCTAATTACTTCTTTGGATTTTCACTTCTTTTCTCTGCAGCGCCTATCTTTGGTCAGTTTAACTTGCGGTCTTCAAGTACTGAACATAAGAGGGTAGAGAAAAAATATTTTTCCTCCCCTGCAGACGTGACACACATTATGTCACTGACTACAGCTTTTCATTAGGCCACACTTTGTGCCCAGAAGTTTTATTATGTGTTTATGTTAAGAACTATGATAATTGCTTGGTATAAATTATCTCCTTTGTCTTCCCAACAATCTTATGAAGTAGATATTTTTATCATCTCTTCCATTTTACAAAGAGGGAAACTGAGGTCCACAGAGGTTAAGTAACTTGCTGAAGGTGAGACAGTATGTGGTGGAACTCAGACCCCAGACTCCATCACTGGAGGCCAGTCTCCCACCAGCACAATTTACTGCCTCTCTGATTAGAGTGAAAGCCGTGAGAATCACCAAAGATGGTCTGAAAACAGCATCTTGGTATCTTCTTTCCAAGGAAACTCCTTGGTTTCTATGCAAATTTGTAGAATTTCTGCCCAGAAGCTTTCTAGCTTCACATATAAAGTGATAAGGGGAGTGTGATCGGTGCTGGGATGGCCATTACCAATCCAAAAAGTATTTTATGTTGCCAAACTTGAAACAACAGCTTATGACAGTTATCAAGGGCTTACGATGTTCCAGGCTTATTCTAAGTCCATTACATTTTTTTAGTCCTCATATATAGGTGCTATTATTATTCTCATTTTATGGATGGGGAAATCGACCTATAGAGAGGACCTATAGGTCCTAGGGTCACATGACTGGTAGGTGGAGGACCCAGCAAACCTTTGGGAAAGGTATGGATTGAAGAGTATTCAATGGCTTAAATCCAGTTGATAGATTTTTGTTTTCTTGCCTAACCCTGTAACATGGTATCAGATGATTTTTTGGAGGGGGATCAGCTCTTTTATTAGATGTGTTTCCTAATTCTTTAATGTAGAGCCTGAGGTCTGAGTAAAATGGACAAGGAGGAATTTGGAGATATGAAGGGAAAATAGCCATTGAAGACTCAAATTTTTAATAAAGGACACACCTATTCTAGTGTTTAGAGATGGAGTGACTTGCATATTTGTTGTCAACAAATGTGTGGTGTTTTTGTTTGTTTGTTTGTTTTGTCAACAAATGTTTTTAAGAACTTGAAAACACTTGGTTCTCTTAAATGCCCTCAATGGCCCCTCTCCTATCTTGTTTACTTTACTTTGCACTACCCATTAGGAAGTAGTGTACTGGGCACTTCTCAACCACAGCTGCCTCACTGCCCAGTTATCCTAAATTCTGATTTGATGGCTTTGGGATTGGTGAGGTTGTTTGTTCATTGAAACATTTCAAAATTAAATAAAACTTGCAAATACATTAAAAAGAACTGCTCTTATCCTGAACCATTGATAGTAAGTCTCATTGCCTATGAATAGTTCAGTTTGTTTTTTCCAAAACAATCAGTGGCTCTCAAAGTAGCATCAGTATCTCCTAATAATACATTAGAGATGCAAATTCTTGAGCCCCATCCCAGATCCCCTGAATCAGAAACTCTGGAATTCAGCTACCTGTATTTTAACAAATCTTCTAGGTGATTCTGAGCAACACTCAAGATTACACATGGTGTATTCTGTAGAGTACCCTGTGTTACCTCATCACAATCACACAAACCAGGGAATTAATGCTGGTACATTACCATGATGTACTCCTCCCAGTCCATTTACATGCTGCCAGTGTCCCCAGTTTTCATGTCCTTTATAGCAAAATGATGACACCCAGACTCTCCCATTACATTTATTTGTCATGTTCATTTAAAATATCCTTCAATTTGGAATGGTTCCTTAATCTGTCTTGGATTTTTATAACCTTGACACCTCTGAAGACAACAGGCCAGTTATTTTGTAAAGTGTTCCTCAATTTGCATTTTTCTGATGTTGCCTCATGATTAGACTCAGACTATGGACTCTTGCCAGAAATATCCCAGATGTGATGCTGAGTTTTTCTCATTGCATCCCATTAAGTGGTGCAGAATTTCAATTTATTCTGTATCTGATGATGTTTACTTTAGCTACTTGATTAAAGTGATGTCCATCAGACTTCTTCACTATGAAGTTATTTTTTCTCTCTGTAATTAATAGGTATTTTGGAAGAACAATTTTGAGATAAGGTAAATTCACTGTTATTTTTCAAACCAACCCTTCCTTCCTTCCTTCCTTCCTTCCTTCCTTCCTTCCTTCCTTCTCTCTCTCCTTCCGTCCATCTATCCATCCATTTGTATGGGTATAGGACTCATAGATTCCTGTTTTGTTAATGGGTTATTATCTATTACTACCATTATTTATAATGCTCAAATTATCTTGGATTAGGCCAGTGGAAGCCCTTTCAGGGCTGCTTCTTTGTCCTTTTGACACATCCCCATCATTTGTTGAACCCTTCCATGCATTCTGGTACAAGATGTTCCAGGCTCACCTTACATTTTCTTTGCTTTGGCCTTGGAATCAGCCATTTCTCTAATGAACCCTCATTTCATTTTGTTTTGTTCCTTTTCCTTTGTTTTCTTTCCTTTCTTTCTTTTTAGTGCCAAACAGTGCTAGAAATCAAGAACTGGGTATTAGATGTGTTCATTACTTCTGGGGTGTCATTACTTCCAGGCCTACTCACTAAAGAGACGAGGGATTCTGTGTGATTTTGGGTGTGTGTGTGTGTGTGTATACACATTTATACTTATATTTGTTTTAATATCTAGCTATGAGTGCACATTGATATCTTTAATTCCAGTCCAACACCTAATTTAATTCTAGTTTTCTCCCTTCCTGTATTTGTAGCTACAAATATCACTGTCTTTACTTTTGTATGTATTTGATCAACTTTCCTCTCTGTATAATCAATTTCCTCTCACCATTGCTTCCCCATTTTTGATGGCTGCATAGTATTCCATATTACATATGGACCACATCATCTTTATCCATTCATCTATTGATGGATATCTAGGCTCTTTACATAGTTTGGCTATTGTGTACATTGCTGCGATAAACATTTTCATACACGTACCCCTTCAGATCACTATATTTGTGTCTTTGGGGTGAATACCCAGTAGTGCAATTGCTGGGTCCTAGGGTAGCTCTATTTTCAACTTTCTGAAAAACCTCCATACTGTTTTCTAGAGTGGTTGCACCAGCTTGCATTCCCACCAACAGCGTAGGAGGGTTCCCCTTTCTCCACATCCTCACCAACATCTGTTGTTTCCTGACTTGTTAATTTTAGCTGTTCTGATTGGTATGAGGTGATATCTCACTGTGGTTTTGATTTGTATTTCCCTGATGCCAAGTGATGTTGAGCACTTTTTCATGTTTTTGCTGGTCATGTGGATGTCTTCTTTGCAGAAATGTCTTTTCATGTCTTCTGCCCATTTCTTGATTGGATTATTTGGATTATTTGTTCTTTGGGTGTTGAGTTTGTAAGTTCCTTATAGATTTTGGATACTAGCCCTTATTTGACATGTCATTTGTATTCTGGTCTCTTAGAAGAAACTACCTCCCCAAATTTTAAAGAAAGAAGAAATTATATATATACAAAAATAAGGGTAAACATGATGAAGGGATGGAATATGATTGTAAAGATGAAAATTTAAGAAGATTCAAAAAAGGAATTGATAAGAATTTGGTTGAAAACAAAAATGAAAAAAAAAAAAAAGAAGAAGAGAATGTGATCAGGTTGGAGACTAGAACAAAGCCATTTGCTATATTTAGGGTATACTTTGGTCTGTTAGAAGAAAGTGTATCCCAAAATTTTAAAGAAAGAAACACTTATATGTATACAAAAAATAAGGTTAAATACAATGAAGGGATAGAGTATGACTCTAAAAATGAAAATTAAAAAAGATTTTTAAAAAGGTATTGATAAGATAAAATAGTTTAAATAGTTTAAAATTGGGGGCACCTGGGTGGCTCAGTGGGTTAAGCCGCTGCCTTTGGCTCAGGTCATGATCTCAGGGTCCTAGGATCAAGTCCCACATCGGGCTCTCTGCTCAGCAGGGAGCCTGCTTCCCTCTCTCTCTCTCTCTCTGCCTGCCTCTCTGCCTACTTGTGATCTCTCTCTGTCAAATAAATAAATAAAATATAAAAAAAATAAAATAAACAGTTTAAAATTGGAAAAAGAAAACATTCAAAAATAGAAAAAGGAAAAAAATAACGAAAATTTTAAAAATTTAACTTTGAAAGACTAAAGAATCACGGGAAAAAAGCCATGAATTCTATGTGCTATATTCCCCTAGCACTGGTGTTTTGCAGTTCTCAGTGATCGGTAAAGTTGGTCTTGGATGGATGTTCTTGCTGATCTCCTGGGGAAGGGGCCTGTTGCCATGATTCTCAAATGTCTTTGCCCAAGGCGGAATTGCACTGCCTTTGCCAGGAGCCAGGCTAAGTAATCTGTGCAGTTTCGGTCTCAGGAACTTTTGTTCCCTGAACACTTTCCGTACGGCTTTGGAGGACGGGAATGAAAATGGCGGCCTCCTAATCTCCAGTTGGAGGAGCCGAGAGCTCGGGGCCCCACTCCTCAGTGTGCCCTCAGAGAAAAGCTGTCAATCCCTCCCATCTCCCTGGTCTCTGGCCACACTCTGTCCTCACCCAGCCTGTGGCCGAATGTTTCTTTCTCTGATGCACAGCCCGGTTTCGAGTCTCCAAACCCAGCAGATTCCTGCAGTACACTCCCGTGCCTCCTCTCGGAGGAGGAAGGATATGCCACTTGTGGGGTCCCTGCTCGAAGAGTAGTGGTCCGACTATACCTCAGATTATGGTTTAAGGTAAACCCTGAGCTGAAAGCCCACTGCTCAGCAGCCAGCTTCCCCACTCTGATACCTGGGAGCTCTGCCACACTCAGACACCCCTGGATTTTTGTGACCCCACAGGTCCTGAGACTACACTGTTCCTACGAGGGCGCTTCCCCCTGCTTAGCCTCTGGAGTTATGTTCCTCAGTGGAGCAGACTTCTAAAAGTTCTGATTTTGTGCTCTGCTGCTCTACCACTTGCCAGGAGCTGGCCACACCCCCGCAGTCTGTCGTTCCATATATCACCTCAGATTCACTTCTCTGTGCCTCCTACCACTTTTTTTCCCTAGAATTGCTGCTATTCTTTTCTTTCATCTCCTTTTGAAGTTTTAGGTGTTCAGAGTGGTTTGATAATTATCTAGCTGAATTCCTGGGACCAGATGATATTTAGGTCTCCTACTCCTCTGCCATCTTGCTCCCCACCCCCAATTTCCATTTTTAGTAAAGACTTTATTTATTTATTTATTTATTTGAGAAAGAGAGAGATAGCATGAGCTGGGCAGGGACAGAGAGAGAGGCAGAGAATCCCAAGCACACTCTACACTGTGTGTGGAGCCTGATCATGACCTGAGCTGAAATTAAGAGTTGGACACTTATAACTGACTGAGGACCCCAAAGACATTTCCGTTTTATCATAAAATGTACGAACCATGTACTTCATTAAAATAATAATGTCTTTATTATATATATCAGATTTGTAGAGACATTCCAGAGGTTCCAGACATTCCAAAGGTTTTCCTGCCTTTTTTTTTTTGTCTCTGAGAATCCTTACTTTTAAAATCTGTGCAATATTGTTACTCTCATTATTTTTGTATATGTGATAGTTGGATTATATCTGTGTGTTTCCTACATGTTTCTCACCCTCTTTAGACTTGTTAATATCTCTGACTTGTGTCTGGAGGGGTTTTTCCTTCTCCAATGCTCAGATCTGTGGACTTGGGTCACCACTTCAGAGGCAGCAACTAAGATCTTAAAATGCAAAAGAAGCTGCTTATAAAAATATTGAAGGAAAGAGTTAGATGAAAGATATGGAAGCAGGCTAACTGAATGAATTTTCCCATTTTTATAAATTCTGGCTGAAATGGGAAAGAAGGAAGTAATTTGAAGGACTGAGGGAAGAGGAAAGAATAAGAAACCCTCCAGCATGATTTGGAGAAGGAGGGATGGCATGAAATCTGAAGAACAACAGGGATTCCCTTATTGGCTTACTCAGCTATCCATCTTATTGTTTTCATCAACAGCCAGTGGTTGGCTGCTTGTGGCCGTGGATGTCTGGGTCAAAGCGACACTTGTGTGGGCCATGGAGATTCAGTCCAGTCTCTTTCCATGTCCCAACCATAATTTACTGCTGGTAATGGGCCACTGTATGCCTTTGGGGATAGAGACGAGGGAAAATGCAATCCTTGTGGTCTAAACAGAAAGCCTTGTCTCTTGATCAAGATGGGGCTAAGTGGGGTTTGGATAGAACAGATATTGTCCCTTGGACAGGACAGTGGTGAATTCATACTCCTGTTATATTATTGCTATTGTAGTACATGTATATAAAAATTAAAATATTAGTATACAAGGATGTAGCATGAATAACAAAATTCCCCCAACCCAATTCTGTTAATGTTATGGAAGCATAATTCTAAATAATAAACATACACAGATGGTCCTAGACTTATGTGGCTTGACTTATGATTCTTTTACTTTACGATGGTGGGAGAACAATATGCATTCAGTAGAAACTGTACTTTGAATTTTAATCTTTTCTAGTGATATATGTGGTAAGATGCTCTCTCATGATGCTGGACAGCAGCAGTGAGCCACAGCTTCCCATCTGCCGTGATCACCAGGGTAAACAATAGATAGACTTGCAACCATTTTGTAACATACAGCCATTTTGTGTTTCCCTTTCAGTATAGTATTCAATAAATTATATGAGATATTCAATACTTTATTATTAAATATGTTTTGTGTTTGATGATGTAGGCCAATATAAGAATTCTGAGTAGTTTAAGGTAGGCTAGGCTAAACTATGATGTTTGGTAGGTAAGATGTAGTATATGCATTTTTGATATTTTCAGTTTATGATGAATTCATTGGGATTCATTTTTTTTTAAGCCAAGGAAGATCTGGACCTCAGTTCATTGATTTATCAACTTTAAATTGTATCTATTGACAGTTTAGTAAAAACAAATGAAGATGAAATTCACTTCTATTATCTTTTTAATTAGATCTTTCTCTTGATTTTTAAAATTAATTTTCTAATTTCTAATCTGTATGAGAAATTAAGTGCCTCAACACTTCATATTTTATTTCCTTCATCCACCTCCTACCTGGTCAACCATACTGACACATTTTTATTAATAAGGTTTTGTAGCATTTGTATTACATTTTAATTAAATAAAATATCAAGATTTGATAGCATTTTTAACATTTATTATAAGATACTTAATATTATTAAAACTTTAGGAAAATATATGTAATATATCATAAAACTTGGGCCAAAGGAAGATACTCCCAACTTTCATTGATTCCTTTAAAAATTATACATATTTGGAATACAGTGTTCTAGGAAAATGCATTTGCTTTACTGAAAGTTTATAATTGCCTTCATCTTTTCTCTTTTTGACTGGATGAACATATGCCTTCTTCGCCATATACCTAAACTCATTCAGCTTTTTAAAACAAAGCGCTTGTTGAATTCCCCAATGTTTTTCTGGGTCCACCTGCTGACAGATGTCAGCCTGGGATTACTTTTCATTGTATTTTAAGTTAAGTATACCATTTCTAGGATCCTGTATCTTTCAATTTTTTTTTTTCAGGCTTCATCTTAATGGATACTCACAATACATTTTTCAGAAAGTGTTTGTAAAAGTTAAACTGTCTCAGTTAAAGCTCATCTGTAAAATGTCTTTTATTTTGCCCTTGAACTTGATTGATGGTTTGGCTTGATATAGAATGCTACTTACAAAATTGTTTTTCCTTCTGAACTTCGAAAGCATTGTTTCATTTTTTTCGAGTATCCAAAATAGCTAAAAGATATTTTAAATTAAAAAAAATCTATCTATTGCATTCTGGATCTTACATTTAGATTTAATGTTCTTAAACATGAAGAGACTGTTTCATCAGTCTTAGGAAGTTTTCCTTGGTTATTTCTGTGATTAATTTATTCCTTGAATATTTTCGGTTTCCTTTCTGTAACTTCTACTGGATATATATGGTCCTCTTGGACCAGTCATCTCGTGTCCTCTCTTCCCCCCCCCATCTTTATTGAGATATAATTGGCAAAAAATACAAAAACAAAAAAACCAACCCTGTATGTATTTAAGGTAGGTAACAACATGATATTTTGGTATATGTATACATTGTGAAGTAATTACCACAAACTAATTAACACATATATCACCTCACCTAGCGACCCTCCCCCTTTTTTTTTGGTGTAATGAGAACGTTTAAAATCTACTCTCTTAGCAAATTTCAAGTATGCAATATGGTCACCATGCTGTACATTAGGACCCTACAACTTATTCATATCACTGAAAGTTTGTACACATTGACCAACCTCTTCCAAATCCCTCTCCCCCACCTTCTTACTGGTAAGTACAGTTCTACTCCCTGCTTTCATGAGTTTGACTTTGTCAGATTCCACATATAAGTAGGATCTTATAGTATTCCAGTGTGTGTGTGTGTGTGTGTGTGTGTGTCACATTTTTCTTTATCCATTCATCCATTGTTGATAGACACCTAGGTTGTTTCAAATCTGGCTATTCTGAATAATGCTGCAATGGATATAGGGGTGCAGATTCCTTTTGAGATACCAATTTCATTTTCTTCAGATATCTACCCAGTAATGGGATTGCTGGATCATACAGTAATTCTATGTTTAATTTTTTGAGAAACTGACATACTCTTTTCCATAAGGGCTGTAACAGTTTACATTTCCACCAGCAATGTGAAAGGATTCCCTTTTCTTCACACCCTTGACAACACTTGCTATCTCTGGTCCTTTTGATAATAGCCATTTTCATAGCTGTGAGGTGATATTTCATTGTGGTTTTGATTTGTACCACCCTGATGATTAGTGATATTGAGCACCTTTTTGTGTACCTCTTGACCATCTATATATTCTTTGGAAAAATGTCAATTCAGTTCTTTGAACCCATTTTTAAAAATTGAGTTAGTTGGTGTTTTTTTTTGTTTGTTTTGGTTTGGTTTTGCTACTGAGTTTTGTAAATTTTGAAATATATTTTGGATATTAAACCCTTATCGGATATATGGTGTGCAAATATTTTCTCCCATTTCATAAGTTGGGTTCTCATTTTGTGGATTATTTCTTTTGCTGTGCAGACATTTTAGTGTAATGCAGTACCACATTTTTTTTTCTTTATTGCTTGTGCTTTTGGTGTCATAGTAAAAAAAAAAATCATTGACAAGACCAATGTCAAGGAACTTTTCCCTCATGTTTTCTTCTAGAAGTTTTATGGTTTCAAGCCTATGTTTAAGTCTTTAACCCAGTTTATTTTGGTTTTTGCATACGGTGTAAGATTAAGTGTCCAGTTTCATTCTTTTGTGTTTGGATGTCCAGTTTTCCCAGCACCATTTATTAAAGAGACTGTCCTTTCTCCATTGTGTGTTCATGGCAACTTTGTTATAGATTAAGCTGACCATATGTATGTAGCTTTATTTCTGGGTTTTCAGTTCTGTTCCATTGGTTTATGCATCAGTTTTTATACCCGTACCATATCATTTTGAATACTCAAGCTTTGTAATTTGGTCTGAAATCAGTAAGTGTGATGCTTCCAGCTTTTGTTCTGTTTTCTTATGATTGCTTTGGCTATTTGCGGTCTTTTATGGTTCCATACAAATTTTATAAAAAATTTTGTGAAAAATTCCTTTGGAATTTTGATAGAGGATAACATTGAATCCTAGATTTTGGGGGGTAATATAGACAGTTTTACAATATTAATTCTTCCATTCCAAGAACATGGGATACTTTTTCAATTATTTATCTCTTCTTCAATTATTTTAATTAGTGTCTTATAGTTTTTAGTATGCAGATCTTTCACTTCTTGATTTAATTTATTCCTAAGCATTTATTCTTTTTTTTTATATATTTATTTTTATTTGTTTATTTACAGCATAACAGTGTTCATTGTTTTGGCATCACACCCAGTGCTCCATGCAGTACGTGCCCTCCCTATTACCCACCACCTGGTTCCTCAACCTCCCACCCCCCCCAAGCATTTATTCTTGATGCTATTATAAATGAGATTGTTTTCTTTATTGTTAGTAGATAGAAATGCATCTGTTTTTTGTGTATTGATTTTGTATCCTGCAACTTTACTAAATTCATTTATTCTAACAGTTTCTTGGTGAAGTCTTCAAGGTTTCTTATCTACAAGATTATGTCATCTACAAATAGAGACAATTTTACTTTTTCTTTTCAATTTAGATATCTTTCAATTTCTTCTTCTTGCTTAATTTCTCTGGCTGGGACTTTCAGTACTATGTTGAATAGGAGTGGTGAGAGTGGACACTTGTCTCGCAAGTTTTCAACCTTTCATCATTGAGTATGATATTAGCTGTGAGTTTGCCGTATATTACGTTGAGGCATGTTCCTTCTATACTCAATTTGTTGCAAGTTGCTATTGTGAAAGAATGTTGAATTTTGTCAAATTCTTTGTGCATCTATTGAGATAATCCTTATCTTGATTACCACTTGATCACCACTTTTTACTGTGGTGTTAAATTCAGTTTTCTAGTATTTTGCTGAGGATATCTTAACTATATTCTTCAGAGATATTGGCCTGTAATTTTCTTTTCATGTAGTGTCCTTATCTGGCTTTTTTATGAGGGTGATACTAGCCTCATAAAATGAGATTGAAAGCTTTCCTCCTCTTCAATTTTTGGAAGAGTTTGAGAAGGACTGGAATTATTATTATTATTTTTTTTAATGTTTGGAAAAATTACCCATAGAGCCACTCAATCCTTGGCTTATTTTTATTGTTTTTGATTACTCATTCAGTCTCCTTATTTATTACTAGCCTGTTCAGATTTTCTATTTTTTCATGATTCATTCTTGGTTGTATGTTTCTGGAAAATTTTCCATTTCTCCTAGATTGTCCTTTTATTGGTGTATAGTATTTCATAGTAGTCTCTTATGGTCCTACGTTTATCTGTGGTATCAGTTGCAATGTCTTTTTTTTTCATCTATAATTTCATTTGCTTGAGTCTTCTCTCTTTTTTTCTCCATAGGCTAAAGGTTTATCAATTTTGTTTATCTTTTCAAAAAGACAACCATTAGTTTCATTGATTCTTTTCCATTGTTTTTCTAGTCTCTATTTCACTTTTTTCTGCTGTAATCTTTTTTATTGTCTTCTTTCTGCTAACTTTTCTGCTTTTTCTTATTTTTCTAGTTTCTTGAGCTATAAGGGCAAATTGTTCATTTGAAATCTTTCCTTTTTCCTAATGTAGACATTTTTGTTATAAACTTTTCTCTTAAATTTTTTTTTACTTTCATAAGTTAAAAATTCCAGTATATAATTAACATAGAGTGTTATATTAGTTTCAGGTATACCAATATAGCAATTCAACAATTCTATACTCAGTGCTCATCCCTTCATTATTTCACTCATCTTCCCCACTCCCAAACTTTGGCAACCACCAGTTCTCTATATTTAAGAGTCTAGGGTCTCTATATTTAAGAGTCTAGTCCTTTGTTTGTTTTGTTTCTTAAATTCCACGTATGAGTGAAATCACATGGTATTTGTCTTCTCTGATTGACTTGTTTCACGTAGCATTATGCCCTCCAGATGCATCCATGATTTGCAAATAGCAAGATGTCATTCTTTTTAAGGCTATTATTTCATTGCATATATACACCACATCTTTGTTATCCATTCATGTGTCTGTGGACTCTGGGTTACTTCCATACCTTGGCGATTGTAAAGAATGCTGCAGTAAACCTATGGGTGCACATATCTTTTTTTTTTTTAAAGATTTTATTTATTTATTTGATGGACAGAGATCACAAGCAGGCAGAGAGGCAGGCAGAGAGAGAGGAGGAAGCAGGCTCCCCGCGGAGCAAAGAGCCAGATGTGGGGCTCGATCCCAGGACCCTGGGACCATGACCTGAGCCGAAGGCAGAGGCTTTAACCCACTGAGCCACCCAGGCGCCCCTGCACATATCTTTTTGAATTAATTTTTTTGTTTTCTTTGGGTAAATACCTAGTAGTAGAATTACTGGATCATATGGTAATTTTATTTTTCATTTTTTGAGGAATCTCCATACTGTCTTTCACAGTGGCTGCGCCAGTTTGCATTCCCACCAACAGTGCATAAGCGTTCTTTTTTCTCCATCCTTGTCACATTTGTTATTTCTTGTGTTTTTTTATTTGAACTATTCTAAACAGTCTGAGGTGATAGATCACTGTGGTTTTGATTTCCATATCCCAAATAATCAGTGATTTTCAACTCTTTTTGTGTGTGTGTTTGCCATTTGTGTGTCTTCTATGGAAAAATGTCTATTCAGGTCCTCTGCCCATTTTTTAAATTGGATTTTTTTTTTTTTGGTGTTCAGTTGTATAAGTTCTTTAATAAACTCGGACATTAAGTTCTTACTGTATATATCATTCACAAATATCTCCTCCATTTATTTGGTTGTCTTTTTGTTTTGTTGATGTTTTCCTTTCCTGTGCAGAAGCCTTTTATTTTGATTTAGTCTCAACAGTTTATTTTCTCTTTGTTTCCCTTGCCTGAAGAGACATGTAGGAAAAAGTTTTTATGGTCCATGTCACAGAAATTACTGTCTATGTTCTCTTCTAGGAATTTTATGGTTTCAAGTCTCATAAATCTTTAATCCACTTTGAGTTTATTTTAGTATGTATATTAGAAGTGGTCCAGTTTCATTCTTTTGCATGTTGCTGTCAGGTTTTTTCAATACCATTTAATGAAGAGACTGTTTTTTTCCTACTGTGTATTCTTGCCTCCTTTGTCATATATTAATCGACCATATAACCATGGGTTTATTTCTGGGCCCTTCATTGTGTTTTATTTATCTATGTGTCTGTTTTTGTGCCAGTACCATACTATTTTGATTACCACAGCTTTGTAGTATATCTTGGTATCTGGGATTGTAATACCTCATGTTTTCTTCTTTTTTGAGATTGCTCTGGCTTTTCAGGGTATTTTGTGGTTCGTATAAATTTTAGAACTATTTGTTCTAGTTCTGTGCAAAATGCCATCTCTATTTTGATAGGGATTTCATTAAATCAGCAGATTGCTTTGGGTAGTTTGGACATTTTAACAAAATTTGTTCTCCCAGTCCATGAGCATGAAATATTTTTCCATTTGTTTGTGTCACCTTTGGTTTCTTTCACTGCTGTTTTATAGCTCTTAGAGTACAGGTCTTTCACCTCTTTTGTTAACTTTGTTCCTGGGTATTTTTCTTTTTGGTGCAATTGTGAGTGGCAATGTTTTCTTAATTTCCCTTTCTCCTACTTCATTAGTAGTGTATAGAAATCCAACAGATTTCCATATATTGATTTTGTATCCTGTGACTTTTTTGAATTCATTTATCAGTTCTAGTAGGTTTTTTGGTGGAGTTCTTTAGGGTTTTGCATATACAGTATCATGTCATCTGCAAATAGTGAAAGTTTTGTTTCCTCCTTACCCATTTTGATGCTGTTTATTTCTTTTTGTTGTCTGATTGCCATGGCTAAGACTTCCAGTACTAAGTTGGATAAGAGTGGTGAGAATGGATATCTTTGCTTTTTCCTGTATTAGGGGAAAAGCTTTCAGTTTTTCCCCATTAAGGAGGATGTTAGCTGTTGGTTTTTCATCTATAGCCTTTATTATATTGAAGTATGTCCCCTCAAACCTACTTGTCGAGAGTTTTTTTTATCATGGATGATGTTGCACTTTTTCAAGAGCTTTTTCTGTACCTATTAAAGTAATCATATGGTTTTTAACCTTTCTGTAGATGTAATATATCATATTGATTGATTTGCAAATATTGAGCCTCCCAGGAATAAATCCCACTTGATTGTGGTGAATGATTATTTTAATGCATTGTTGGATTTGTTTCAGTAATATTTGTTGAGAATTTTTGCATCTACATTCATCAGAGATACTGGCCTACAGTTCTCTCTTTTGGTAGTTTCCTTATCTGGTTTTGGTATCTGGATAATGCTCTCATAGATTGAATTTGAAACTTTCCTTTCTCTTCTGTTTTGTGAATAATTTGAGAAGAATAGGATTTAACTCATCTTTAAATATTTAGTAGAATTCACCTGTGAAGCCCTCTGGTCCTGGACTTTTGTTTATTGGGAGTTTTTGATTACTGATTAAATTCAATCTTGGTAATTAAGCTGTCCAAATTTTTCTATTTCTTCTTGATTCAGTTATGGGAGGTTTTGTGTTTCTAGAATTTATCCATTTCTTCTCGATTGTCCACTTTGTTGACATACAATTTTTCATAATATTTTCTTCTAATCCTTTGCATTTCTGTGGTGTTGGTTATTATTTCTTCTCTTTTATTCCTGATTTTGTTTGAGTCCCCCCTCTCTCTCTTTTATTTTTGATGTGTCTGGCTGAAAGTTTATCAACTTTGTTGGTCTTTTCAAAGAACTAGCTCCTAGTTTTACTGATATGCTCTATTTTTTTTTTTTAAGTTTCTGTACCATTTATTTCTGCTGTGATCTCTATTATTTCCTTTTGCTGGTTTTGGGTTTTGTTAGTTCTTCTTTTTCTAGCCCATGATGCAAATGTTAGTTCTGCTGATGGTGTCTCATATTGATTTTCTTCTCTTTTCTTCTTCTTATTTCTCTAACTAGCTAGTTTTAAATCATTTGTTTTTGAATTTGCTGATTCTTTCTGCTTTGCCAATCTGCTTTTGAAGCTCTCAATTGAATTTTTTAGTTTTGTTGTATTCCAAGATTTATTTGCTTCTTTTTTGTGGTTTCTGGTTTCTAATTGAACTTCTCATTTTGTTCATGAATTGTTTTTCCTGATTTCATTTGTTTACTTTTACCTGTTGCATTTTATTGTTTCTTTAAGATTATTATTTTGAATTCTTTGTCAGGCAGTTCATAAATTTCTGTTACTTTGGAGTCAGTTATTGGAGTTTTATTAGTTTCCTTTGGGGGTATTACATTTGACTGATTTTTCATGATTTGGTGATTTGTGGTGGCTGTACTTTAATATTTGACATTGGAGCAATTTCTGGAAAAACCTAGGATACAGGGCTTTCTCTTGCCTAAGTGAAGCACCTATAAACCTGTAATTTAGTTTCCACCTGCCAGGTAGGTTGAGGAAACCCCACATATCTATTATTTGTTCAGACTATTGTTTTTGTGATGCACTATAGAAAGGCATAGGTGAAATTAAATACGTATTTCTTACATTGGAGAACTTTTGATGTCCTTCAGGAAACAAGATTTACATATTTAGAAGAAATCAAAGCTACTTACTGGACACTTGACATGAGCCCAACTTTCCCAAATCTGCATTTCTTCATGTAAAATGTGGATAGCGTGGAGGGTGTAGGACCTGGAGAATAATGGTATCTTCCTTGGAAAATTGCTGTAAAGATTAAACAAATGTAATATAGCTAAAGGACCTACATTTTTCACAAAGCAGGTGCTCAGCTAGTGTTATTTTTCCTTACATTAAAAAGTTGGATTTACAGAGAAAGACAATTATCATATGATCTCTCTGATTTGAGGAAGTTGAGAGGCAATGTGGGGAGTTTGGGGGGTAGGAAAAGAATAAATGAAACAAGATGGGATCAGGAGGGAGAAAAACCATGAGAGACTTTATCTCACAAAACAAACAGGGTCGGGGGGAGGGGGTTGGGAGAGGGTGGTTGGGTTATGGACACTGGGGAAGATATGTGCTATGGTGAGTGCTGTGAAGTGTGTAAACCTGGTGATTCACAGACCTGTACCCCTGGGGCTAATAATACATTATATGTTAATAAAAAAATAAAAAACTATATTAATTTTTTAAAAGTTGGATTTAAAAATGGGAAGCTAGGACTCCAACCAAGTGATCATTTTCAGTGTGACTAGGGCATACTACCCTTTCTCCTAAAAGGCAAATGTTCTGAAATGAAGAAGGTATAACTGAAATCATCTGGGAGTAGCTTTTTACTATGAATTCTTGTCTGTGTAGGCAGATTGCTGATTATCTCTAAATCAGTGAGGAATGTGGGTTGTAATTATCACTCAATTAATTCTTTGTCAACCTAGGTTTTAAAAGTACAGTAAAGTACCTGTTCTCTATGGGTGCATTTACCAAGTATGTCTGTTTGTACACATGTGCGTGGGTAAACACACACACACTCCACCATAGTTTTTATGCTTTGATGATTTGAAGGCTTACATAAATTTTTGCTATAATGTTTATTTTCTAGGTTTCCAGGTATCATTTTTATGGTTTAACTAGGCATAAACTATTGTGGCCTTTTTGGGTAAGAATTTTAAATTGACCAGAAGCAAATTTAAATAATGAGTTTGATTCTTCCTGCTCCTTCAAGATCCTTCCCTGGGGCTGAACATCCTTCCACATGTTTCCACATCATTCTGTGTATACATCTATTGTTTCACCTCCAGATCATATTTAATTATTTATGCATCTGTTTTCCCATATAGATTATGCACTCCTTGAGAACAGGGCCTGCCTTATGCATTTCTGTATTTTACCATCCTGCATAATACCTGATCAAGGAAGACACTTAGTGTTTGTTGAGTTAAATTGAGCCTTGGTCATTACACCAAATTGGTGACCTCACTTTTCTCTCCTTTTGCCTGATGTTCAAGAGGATCATCACTATTCTGTACAAACAAAGCTAAAACCTTGAGTATGCATCAGGTGTCTCAAGCAATCTTGGGAGTGTTGGAAATGCTTTTTAGAATGTCCCCCAAATCATTGGTTGATAACATCATTTTTTTCTCTCAGACCCTTGAGAAGAGCTACTGAGTATACAGATTGACCTTGTTTCCAGAATATTACATTTCAAGAACTTCAGGATCATGATGTTGGCGTAGTCTGCACGGTCTGCTTAATGACTTCTCAGTAAATGAAACCCCATTGGGTAACCTGCAGGCCAGGACTAGCCTCCTCAGCTCTGCCCTCTTGCTACCATTTTTTGGTGAGGTTCTTGAGTCTTGACACAAGGAAGATTAAAGATGTTTTGATTCTTCTTGCGGAGTAGAAGGGGATTTTGACAAGGATGAGTATGAGCTCATGTTTGGAGACAGAATCATGACGAATGTTTTCCAAGTGACTGGATTGTGATGGTCTGAGATTAGAACCTTGTTTTTAGCAAAAGGGCTAAGACCATAAAAAGCCATCTGTGATAAGACAATTTTTCCATTGCTCTCTTTCAACATGAAGCAAATACTAAACCTGCAAAGTTGAGCAAAAAGAATAGAACAAGAATACAAAATCTCCCAGAAGTCCGTGTTTTGAATGCTCAAAAGTTAGACATAATGGAATTCAGTGTCAGCTAAGAAATAACTTGTTTTGTCAACATTTGAAGTAAGAAGGACCAGCAAAATAGAATTCAACTTTGCAGTGTCTAGTAAATGTGTTAGAGGAATTTACTACTGAATTGTAGGTAGGAACATCCATAAATCCCAGCCTCCCAGCCTTTTCAACCCTATATTGACTAAATAGACTCAACTCAGAGAAATGAGGCATTTCCGTCTGGGAATGCAATTTAAGGAGAGAGCCAGTACAGTCCTAGAGACAAGGATTATTTACTGCATGCCATTGTACACACAATGAAATCACAATTGATCAAGGGCGAAAAATTCTACCAATAACTCAAATTAAGATGCAGGAAAGGGTAAAGACCCAACAGCAAGAGGAAACAAACCTTCTTTGCTAGAGAACATAGAGATTTACTAAATGACAAAATGAAAATTTCAGACCATTTTAATGGATATGGTGTGGGGTGAAGAGTGAAGTACCCCCAGACCCTTGTGATGGAAGCTGGAAGAGTCAGCCCTACATTGGTGAGATCTGATATCTGCAGGTGCATCTTTCAAACAGATCCCAAAACAGAAACGCAAGTCATGGCCATGGTCAGAGAGGTGGGCTGACGTGGCCAAAGAAAGACTTCTTGTAAGAGAAGGGATGGACTGTTGTCATAGGTTTAAAGGAAATGGGACCCAGTGATTCAGAGTTTGTTTGTTTTACGCATGCGTGCAAGAGATAAAGACAGAACATCTGGGAGCCTTTCACTATTCAACTTCCTTGGAAGAGTCTGCTCTGTCATGGGAAATTTTTCATGGGGCCACACCATGGCTTGGTGAGTGTTTCAAGGAATGGTGTGTCCCTGTGGTGGCTGGCCACCTGCATTGCCCATGTCTATCACCCTGCCTGTCATCCATATGGGATGTACTAAGCATTTCTCATGCATCATTACCTAGGATCATAACATCTCTCCCTTCATCTTAACTGCTATTCTGAGTGTAAGTTAAGTCAATAGGCACATTAAAAATTTTTAATTATTTTTCAATGTAGTTTTTTCTAAAAGCACTCTAAGAAGTTTCCTTTTGCCAAAAAATAATTAAAAAATGATTTGTTTGCTTAGTTTTTTTTTTTTAATCAAACATATATTGAGTTTCTATTGTATAACCAGGCTGTTTTGGAGACTAAGGATGTAGAAGTAAAAGCCAGAGGAGGTCATGATCGAGGAATATGATACAGAGATGAGCAGAGTCCAGCTGAGATTGCTGGGAAGGCCTCTTGAAAGATAACGATCTCTTAGCTGGGTTTGAGAGACAGGTAGAGGTTAGGTGAAAATGGAAAGGAAGGATCCGCAGAGGGAACCGCTCACATGAATTGAACTAGCAATCATTGAGGACCAGAGAGGAAGGATTTGCAGAGGGAACTCACATGAACTGAGCATCTCTGGTACAGACCAGCCACTGTGCCAAGCATTGGAGATACAGTATCTGCCTTCATGAAGCTCACATTGTATTTGAGGGGTGGGATCAGGGAGACAGCCAGTAAACATTTACATTAATAACTAAGACAATTTTAGGTAGAGGTAGTATGGAGCAAGTAAAATACGGCATGGGACAGAGAATGATGAGGCGGGGTGGCGCTGTAGCTAGAAAAGATGCGAAAGTTTTCTCTGAGATGACCTCCGAGGTTAAAAGGAGGTCTGTAGCAAGAGCACTCCAGGTGGGCAAGCAGCAGTGGCCTGCTTGGGGGGTATGGGAGAAAGCCAGTGGACTGCAGGGATTGGGGGATATGAAGGAGAGAGGGACGAGGAGATAAGGTGGAAAACGGGACTGCTTAGGACAGGCCTTGTGGACCATGGTCAGACTTAGGATTTTATTCCATAGTCAGTGGAGATCATTCTGCCCACCATATGGAGAAATGTGGAGTCTGGAGCAAGAATGGAAGTAGATACATCAGCTAGAAGGCCCCACTTGGGTCCAGGGCAGATCTGAGGGGTGGCTTGGGTCAGAATTTGGAAAGTGGAGGGGATGAGAAATGGGTCAGGGTTCAGGATGCGTTTTGGAGGCAGTGCCAGCAGGACTTGATGACTTACGGAATGTGGAGTAAATAAAGGCAGGGATCACAGGTGACCCCTGGGTTTTTGGCAGAAGTACAAAGACAGGCAAAAGCAGGGGGCTTTAGGGACCAGTGAGCAGGCACTTTAGGATACTGAATGAGATTAATTTGGAATCAGAAAGCCTATTTTAATGCTGACTTTTCCACTTTCCAGCCATGTGACCTTGGGCAAGAGGTTTACCCTCTCTGGGTGCAGGTGTCCTCAGGGTGACAATATTTATGTCCTCTCAGGATTGTTGGAGGGGTTCAATAAGCTAATGTATGTCAATTTTAATGGTATCTGGCTTGTAGTAAGTAGCTAATAAGTGGTAGCTCTTATTACAGGTTTAAAACGGCCCTGTGTTCTGTCCTCACAAAAGGCTTGCACGTTAAAATACAAATACAAACATATTATATCCAGGGCTCCCAAAGCCTTTGCCTGTGTAAGTGCTTCAATTAGAGCTCAGTGAAGGAGAAATCAGCTCTCCAGAAGTGCTGGTCATTTATTCTGAACATTCTTTCTGTTGTATAATAGAATATTCCCCTTCATTCTTCTCTCCTCCTCTTGCCCACATTTATTTCTTTGACTGGTAATGATTGACCTCATCTGGAATTAAAATACATGTGCATTGAACAGTCATAGCTGTTCTCCTATTATCAGCTGGAGATAGGAGACCAGCACTGAGCACATCTCAGCACTCTTGATGCGAAGGTTAATTCACAAAGAAGAAATAGCCAGTTTTTCTTCTCTTTTCTTTGTTTGTTTGTTGTTTTTGTTTTTTTAAATTCACAGTTAAGAAGCAGCATAGAGAGGCAGTCCAGTGAGGAGGGATGAGAGAGGATTAAGTGATGAAAGCATATGTTAGTATGTTAGTGGGAGGGGTGCTACTGGATGCTGGCAGGCTCTGAAAATTTTGCTCTCCTGACAGTTGAACTCAACAGAGATTGAGGGCCTGTTGGGCACAGATTACATGAAGGGATGGATGCATAGTTGAAAATTTAGACTCTGGACCTCTAAGGAGTTGGCCAGAGCAGGAGTGCGGCTTTGGATGGGGCAGAGACCACTATGTGAAGCACAGCATACAAGGGAAACTGACATGAAGGCTCAGACATTGGGGCAAGGAAAGCTGTGGGGAGACAGACAAGGGGACAGTTCATTCCAGCCTGGTGCTCTTAGAAGCTTCCAGAAGGAGGTGGCAGTTGAGTTAGACAAAGGGGATGGTGGCACTTTCAGCTGTAGGTTTTGACTGGGCATAGACTTGAGATACTTCTGGTTCTTCTCCAGCCCCTAGCACAGTGCCTGACGTGCACTACACTTTCAAAAAATATTTAAATGACTCAATTGCTGTGAAAGTCTATGTACTGAGCCACATGTTGTCCAGAAGGGCCAGGATGTGGTGGGAGGGGAGACACTTTGCTGCCTGCAACTTTGTATTTTGATTTTTACTTTTTTTTTTAATTGCAGTGAAATTTCTATAACATAAAATTTGTGGTTTTATGCACTTTTAAGTGTTAATTACAATGTGTACAACCATCAGTCCTGTTTCCCAAACTCTTCCATCACCAGAAATTGGAATTCTGTAACCAGTGGGTGGTAACTTCCGTTCTCCCCTCCCCCTAGCCCCTGGCAATCTCTAATCTACTTTCCATCTCTATGAATTTGCCAATTCTGGATATTTCATATAAATGGAATGACACAGTATTTGCCTTTTTATCTCCTCCTCTTTTCTTTGCAACCTGGAAATAGAAGAAGGTTAGTAAGGCTTCGTGTCTAAGTCATGCTGGGTTGTACTATCTTGTTACTGATTCATTTCAGAAAATAAAATCTCTTATGAAAAGTTCAGCCTCACTTCTAATATAGTTATGGTTGTGCACATCTTTTTTCTGTTTCTGTTTTTGTTTTGTTTGTTTTATGAGCTTAGGCTGTCGACCCAAGTATAGGGTCTCATTTTTTAAAAAATATTTATTTTTATTTTGTTTATTAATTTTGTTAAAGATTATTTATTTGAGAGAGCGAGAGAGTAAGAGAGAGCATGAGCGCGGGGGGGGGGAGGGGGAGCAGAGGGAGAGGGAGAAGCAGACTCCCTGCTGAACAGGGAACCTGATGTAGGGCTTAATCCCAGGACCCCAAGATCATGATCTGAGCCAAAGGCAGATGCTTAACCAACAGAGCCACCCATTTTTAAATCATTTTTAAATAAATTTTTATTTAAATTCTAGTGAGTACACGTACAGTGTAATACTGGTTTCAGGAGTAGAATTCAGTGATTCATCACTTACATACAACACCCTGTGCTCATTATAACAAGTGACCTCCTTAATACCCATCACCTATCTAGCCTGTCCCCCACCCACCTCCCTCCATCAACCTTCAGTTTGTTCTCTAACATTACGAGTCTCTTATGTTTTGTTTCTCTCTCTCCCACCCCTATATGTTCATTTGTTTTGTTTCTTAAATTCCACTTATGGGTGAAATCATATGGCATTTGTCTTTCTATGACTGACTTATTTTGCTTAGTGTAATACATTCTAACTGTCCACATCATCATAAATGACAAGATTTCATTCTTTTTGTTGGCTGAGTAATATTCATATGTATATGTATATATATACAAAATGTCCATCAACTCATGAATGGATAAAGAAGCATATATATATATGTATGTATGTAAATATATATATATATGTATGTAAATATATACATATATATGCTTCTTTATCCATTCATGAGTTGATGGACATTTGGGTATTATAGCTTTGTAATAAAGCTTGAAATCTGGAAGTGTGATGCCTCCAGTTTTGTTTTTGTTTTTGTTTTTTTTTTTTTTCAGAAGTGTTTTGGCTATTTGGGATCATTTGTGGTTCCATTAAAATTTTAGGATTGTTTGTTCTAGCTCTGTAAAAAATGCTGGTGGTATTTTGATAGGATTGCATTAAATATATAGATTACTTTGGGTAGTACAGTTTAACAGTATTTGTTCTTTCAATCCCTGCATGTGGAATGCTCTTCCATTTCTTTGTGTCCTCTTCAGTTTCTTTCATAAATGTTCTATGGTTTTCAGAGTACAGATCTTTTACCTCTTTAGTTAGGTTTATTCTTAGGTTATCTGAGTGGTTTTTTTTTTTAAGATTTTATTTATTTATTTGAAAGAGAGAGAGAGACCATGAGAGGGAAGAGATCAGAGGGAAAACCAGACTACCTGCCCAGCAGGGAGCCCGATGTGGGACTCGATCCTGAAACTCCAGGATCGTGACCTGAGCCGAACGCAGTTGCTCAACCAACTGAGCCACCCAGGTGCCCCGGTATCTGAGTGTGTTTAATACAATTGCAAATGAGATCATTTCTTAATTTTCTTATTCTGTTGCTTCATTATATGTGTATAGAAATGTAACAGATTTCTATGTTGATTTTATATCCTGTGACTTTGCTGAATTCATATGTTAGATTTAGCAGTTTTTGGTGGAGTCATTCGGGTTTTCTACATAGAGTATCATGTTGTCTGCAAATAGTGAAAGTTTGACTTCTTCCTTGACAATCTGGAGGTCTTTTTATTTTTTTTTTTGTTGTGTGATTGCTGAGGCAAGGACTTCCAGTACTATGTTAAATAGTAATGGCGAGCATGGACATCCCTGTCTTGTTCCTGACCATAGGGGAAATGCTCTCAGTTTTTCCCCATTGGGAATGGGTTTTTCATAGACGGCATAAATGGCCTTTATGATGTTGAGGTGCGTTCCATCTGTGCCTACTTTGTTGAGAGGTTTTTGTTTTTGTTTTTTAAATGAAGAATGGCTGTTATATGTTGTGAAATGCCCTTTCTGCATCTATTGAAAGGATCGTGTGGTTCTTATCCTTTGTTTTATTAATGTGGTGGATCATGTTGATTGATTTGTGAACATTGAACTACCCTGCATTCCAGGAACAAATCTCACTTGATCGTGGTGAGTGTACTGTGGATTTGATTTGCTGATATCTTGTTGAGAACGTTTGTGTCCATGTTCGTCAGTCATATCGGCCTGTAATTCTCCTTTTTAGTGGGGCCTTTGTCTGGTTTTGGAATCAAGGTAATGCTTCCTTCATAGAATGAGTTTGAAGTTTTCCTTCCATTTCTATTTTTTTGGAAGAGTTAGAAGAGAATAAAGTATTAACTCTTCTTTAAATGTCTGGTAGAATTCTCCTGGCCCAGGACTTCTGGTTTTTTGCAATATTTTTGATTACTGATTCCATTTCTTTGTTGGTTATGGGTCTGTTCAAATTTTCTATTTCTTCCTGTTTCAGTTTTGGTAATTTCTAAATCTCTGGAAATTTATCTGTATCTTCCAGATTGCCCAGTTTGTTGGCATATAATTTTTCAAACAGGCCTTCTACCCCTTTTTCTCTCTCTTCATCTTCTGGGACTCTGATGATATGAATCTTATTATGTTTTACTAAGGCATGAGTTCCCTAAGTCTACCTTTGTGATCCATTACCTTTCTTATCCTCTTCTTTTCAGCTTATTTTCCATAATTTATGTTCTATTTCATTGATTCATTTTTCTGCACCATCCGTCCTTATGGCATCCATTGGGTTTGCATCTCAGTTATAGCATTTTTAATGTGCCCCTGGCTAGATTTTCGTTCTTTTATTTCTGCAATAAGGGATTCTCTAGTGTCTTCTATGCATTTTTATTTTTTTAAAAAAGATTTAATTAATTAATTTATTCATTCATTCATTTGAGAGAGAGAGAGAGTATATGAGCAGGGGAGAGGGCTAGAGGGAGAAGCAGACACTCCACTGAGCAGAGAGCATGATGCAGGGCTCAAAGGCAGATGCTTAACTGACTGGGCCACCCAGGGATCCCTATATATTTTTTGAAGCCCAGCTACTATCTTTACAATCATTTTAAATTCTAGTTCAGACATCTTACTTATATCTGTGTTGATTAAGTCCCTGGCTGTGGGTTCTACTTCCTGTTCTTTCTTTTGGGGTGAATTTCTCTGTCTCTTCGCTTTTATCAGGAAAAAAAAGGAAGATAAAAAAGAAGAAGACAACAACAGAAAAAAGCCCCCAAAACAACAACAACAACAACAAAACCCTAGATCCTGGGTGTGTTTTGGTCTGCTTGTTAAAAGAATCTAGATTGCAACTAATGAATCGTTGAACACCACATCAAAAACTAATGGTGTACTCTGTGTTGAATAACTGAACATAAAAAAAAAAAAAATCAAGATCCAAAAATTAAAAAGATGAAAATAACCAAAAATAAAAATATATACATTAAAAATACATAAAAATAAAAATTTAAAAAGTAATAAAAATAAAATAATTGAAAAATAGAAAATAAATGGAAAAGTAATAATTTAAAAAATTTTTTAAAAAGTAGAAGAGAAGCTAGACTCTATTTACCCTAGAGCTGGAAGCTTTGCAGTATTCTATGATCAGTAGACTTGGTGCAAATAAGTTGTTTGTGGAGATCTTCTGGGGGAGGGGCCTTTTGCACTGATTCTTGGATGGACTTCCCCAGTGGAAATGTAGGGGTGCAGGGGGTGGGGCATAGTGCAAGCAGCCCTAGCGTCCACTATGTGGTGCTGTTTTTGCTCTCTGAACTCTTTCAGTGCCGATAGGTGGGACTAATATGTCTGAAACCTGCTCTCTAGCCCCAGAGCTAAAATTTGCACCCCTCCCATTCTTCTGAGAGCCCTCACAGAAGAGCATCATTCACCCCTCTTGTGTCCATAATTTCCATCAGAATCTTTCGTTCACCCTTCCTGTATCTGAGTTTTTAAAATCTCAGGCATAAGACTAAATTTCAAAACTCCCAATTTTAGTTACTTCCATGTGGTGGACCTGCACTGATCCTCTGGGGGATCAGTGATGAGCTTTTGTTGTTTGGTGGCCTATCCCAGGAAGTAGTGGCACAACTGTGCAGCAGTTTGGAATTTATGGCAAAACAAAGCAGAAAACCAGCACCAAGACTCCTGGCTGTCAGCTAGCATCTCTCCTCCTCTGCATAGCAACAGTGCAGCATGTTGGCACCACCCATTTTTCTTGTGACCCAGGGGACCCTCGGACTGTGCTGTCACTCCTGGGATTCAAACCCTCTTTGCCACCCGAGCACATTTAAGCCAGGCACAAACCCCCGCATGGTAGTGGACTTCTTAAAGTTCAGATTTTGTGCTATGCTGCTTATAATACTTTGCAGAAGCCTCTGTAAGCAGGGCTCTCTCCCCGCTCTAGTATCCACAGTTACATCTCCCCCAAGTCAACTCTCTGCACATCCTACCTTCCAGAAGGTTGTTTTCCTATTTGTAGACCTCGAGTTTTTGTTCTCTCAGACCTCCAGTTGATTTCTTGGGTGATCAGAATGATTTGAAATTATTTAATTTAACTCTGTTTGAGGAATGAGACAGGCTTAGGGTCCCCCTACTCTTCTACCATCCTAATAACTCTTTCCTGGGTGTGTACATCTTATCTCTGTCCTAGACTGTTAGCTTCTGACAGGCGGATGCTTCACTTTCATGCGTTTGGACGAGTCCATGCACTCAGTTGTGTTTGCTGCAGGTACTTACTATTCTTGGGTGATAAAGAAGAGCAAGCATGCAAGGAAATACGTATGGCTCAGAACAACACTAAACTCATCTAAGCGATAAATAATAAGTCAGTAAGAAAAGCCCTAATGGTATTTTACAAGGCAGGATGGTTGGCAGGAGGAGTCGGTGAGGACAAGTGTTAATGATGAGACTGGTTAGAATAACAGCAGACTTTTCATGAGGTCTCCTATAGGCTGGGACCTTCCACACAGTGTCTCTCTTTGTTGCAGCAACTTTGTGATCTGAAGGCCTTCTATCCATTTTTTAAGTGATCAAGTTGCATCGTAGAATGAGATGTCCACTCTAACCCAACAACCCAGTAAGTGGCTAGGCTGGGATTAGAATCAAGTTGTGGCTGGCTCCAAAGTCCAGCTTTTTTCCACTGTGGGAAAAGTTGCCCGTCTCATCTGGAGTATGGAGTGGGGTCAGAGATAGAGAAATGGGTATCCCAACAGTGGCTTTAATGAAGCAGCGTGAACACATTTTGTGAAAAAAATTGGTCCGAGCTGTCCCAGAGAGGCCAAAGAAATACTACCTACCATAGTATGGGCATTAGTAAAAATAAAAGAGAAAATAAAATATCATTCTGCCCATAGTGAAGCTCGGAAAAGAATGATTATGAGTGCAGTGCTAGTAAAAACACTCGAGGGGTGAGGACTTGTAATAGTACCTACCTCGGCATGTTCCTTGTCATCTTGTAATGCAGAAGCAACACGTATTATTAAAAATAGTTCTGAAGCCCCAGGTAGATCAGCCACTTCTTTTCCTTTTAGGTCACACAGGCTAACACAATAGCAAAAGAAAACTTGTCAATTTTTTACAAAATGCACAGCAGGCATTTACCCTGGGATGTTTTAAAAAAAAAACAAATATATTTGTACTTAGAGGCTATTAGTTGCTTTAGAGTAATGTCTGCTAGAGCTGGTTTTTCCATCAGAGAAATCAAATTTCTTATTGTGCTATCAGCCTCCCACCATATCATTTTTAAAGGCAGGCTATAAAATGTTTCTCTCTACTGGGGCAGCAAGGAGGAAAACTTTATTAGAGAAAAAGTAATGCAGTTTGAAAGAGTCCTGTAAACCAAAATCAGTTTAGAGCACTTAATTCTGGGCTTTACAAGACAACCACGTCTTTCTTTGCAAATAAATACACAACTTTCCAATTCACATGCCGTGTGGAAAGAGCATTAATATGGTGGTACGCCTGTATCCGTTTCATGGCACAGTGGATAATCTGGGGAGGGAATAGTGAGAGTAAAGTCCACTTCCTCCTTGCTGTGGCTCACAGTGGAACAGAATTGAAGACTGGGAACATGAGTGAGATCAGTCTAATAAGGACCTACATTTGGCTGCTGTGTGTGGCTGGAGTAGATGTGGAAGCTAAGTGTGCCTGAACATATGTATGCCTTAATGTCTCTCTTTTGCTTATCCTGTATCCTCCTTTCAAATTAGTAACAGTTAGCCTGATGATTTCCAACTAACTTGTGATTTTGCCTTGTTCTTTGCCTTGCCACCAAAACAACCACACACAAAAAAAATCCCCTAAGTATTATGAATAAATGCACATTTATTGTAGAGAACTTGGAAAATACAAAAAGCTGAGGAAAACAGAAAACAATTAGTCATGGTCTTATCAGAAAAAGTAACAATGTTTTTTGATGTATATATTAGAAAATAACTGTGATCATATTATATATACAAAATTATACTGATTCAAGCATCTATTTTGTGCATATGAAAGTTATATATATGCTTTGCATAAAACCTGAAAACTACCAAAGTAAAAGTAAAAAATAATTACACTGGATTTTACCATCCGGAGATAAATACTATTGTTCCATTTTATTGTATGATTTTGAAAATGTCTTTGTTTCTTTTAGTCATTCTGACTGGTGTAATGTGGTATCCCATTGTGGTTTTGATTTGTATTTCCCTGATACCAAATGATGTGGAGCATCTTTTCATGTTTCTATTAGTCATTTGTATGTTTTCTTTGTAGAAGTGTCTGTTCATATCTTCTTCTCATTTCTTGACTGGATTATTTGCTTTTTTGTGTGTTGAGTTTGAGATATTCTTTATAGATCTTGGATACCAGCCCTTTATCTGTAACATCATTTGCAAATATCTTTACCAATTCTGTAGTTGCCTTTTAGTTTTATTGATTATTTCCTTTGCTGTGCAGAAGGTTTATCTTGATGAAGTCCCAATAGTTCATTTTTACTTTGTTTCCTTTGCCTTTAGAGACATATCTTGCAAGAAGTTGCTTTGTCCAAGGTCGAAGAGGTTGCTGCCTGTGTTCTTGTCTAGGATTTTAATGGAGGGTATTATGCTAAGTGAAATAAGTCAATCAGAGAAACACAATTATCATAGGTTTCACTCATATGTGGAATGTAAGCAATAGTGCAGAGGAAAAATAGAGGTGGGGGGAAATTGAATGGGAAGAAATCATAGAGGGAGGCAAACCATACGAGATTCTTGACTCTGAGAAACAAACTGAGGGTTGCGGAAGAGGAGGTGGGTTGGGGTAACTGGGTGATGGGCATTAAAGAGGACCCATGATATGATGAGCACTGGGTGTTATACTTAACTACTGAATCATTGGACTTTATATCAAAAACTAATGATGCATTATACCTTGGCTAATTGAATTTAAATTAAAAAATGTATTTGTTTCAAAGTTTAAAATATAGTAAATGGAGGGATTTCCACCATAGTTAGGTGGAAGATGATAAAAAGAGGATTAAAGAAGGTAATATCTGCTATTGACTAGATTTCAATTTAGCTGTTAACATCAAAGCAAAACTCTGAGACTTAGGTCATTCAGTATGAGTTTTAAAGTTGCAGAAAATCTTTACCTGAGTTCTTTGGCCATGAAAATGGTTATTATATTGTATATGCAGCTATACTTTTATGGAAGAAGAAATAAAAATACCTTAGTTTAGTAATTCTCCCAGCACAGAATCTTAACCACATGAATAGTTTATTTTTTATTGGAGCAAGTGCTAGAACAGAATAATATAGGTTATTTTAAGTGGTAATGAAACATGGAGAAAGCTTTTATCCAAACTCTGGGATAAAGAATAAGACTCAAGAAATATACTTTTAGGTGTTGGTAAGATAGAAAACAGCCAAAGGTAGTATTTCAAGACCAATATATGTCCTGAGATATGGAATCCTTCTGGAAACATAAAATCCAAAGAACATTCTTGTTTGAGGTCCAAAGTGAGCAAATTATTTTATACCACAAATGATACACTCTTGATCTCTTAAATGTGGTTCTTCTTTGGGTTCTTGAAACACATTGTTAAGTGACTCTTTTTCCCACAGAAGTATATGTGATAGCATATTTTACCTTCATATTTGATAGACAACTTGGCTGGGTATAAAATTCTTAGATTAAAAATCTCCCCACTCAAAATAGTAACTGTAAAATAGTTTAAAAATTTGAATTCTAGGGGTACCTGGGTGACTCAGTTGGTTAAACATCTGCCTTTGGCTCAGGTCATGATGCTGGCGTCCTGGGATCAAGCCCAACATCGGGCTTTCTGCTCAGCAGGGAACCTGCTTCTCCCTCTCCCTCTGTCTGCTGCTTCCCCTGCTTGTGTGTGCCCCTACACCCCCCAGTCAAATAAACAAATAAAATATTTTTAAAAATTAGAATTCTAATATTAATGTTCATAGTAAGCCCACTGATTAAGTTTAATATTTCATTGCTGTTCTTTACCTTTAGAATATATACCCTAAAGAAGTTCAGTCATAGTTTTGTATTCAAAGGAATTTTGAATATTCATTTTCTCTGTGTGGTTACCATTTTAATATGCAGGTGGATTCATTTGTTTCTGATTGCACAGAAGCCTTATTTTTGGCTTAATATAATTTTTAAATATGTAGAATATTTACGTGCTTCAACAGCAAAAATTACATATGAAAGTATATTTTGAGAAGTTCCTTTGTTCTTCATATTATCACCATTCTCTATAGACAGCCATTAGCTAAGTTTTATGTACTTTGAAAAATAAGTTAACTATCTGTGTATATACTCATTCCTCTACCTTTCTTATATAAAAGATGTCAAATTATTTAATATTTTCCACATCACTCATGTAACTTAGTAATATTTTCTGTCAGTCATTCCATATTAGTTCACAGAGATCTTGACTTTTCTATAATGGCTGCATGGTTCTCCATTGTGTCTTATGGGCTGTTCAACTAGTTCCCTACTGAGAGATATTTGGATTTCCAACTTTTTGTTTTTACAAATGCTACAGCCATAAATACTCTTGTGCATAGGTTGTTTCATATCTGTGGAGTTTGGCTTCATGGTCTTTGTCATTCTGTATTTTTTCAGGTGGTCTCTTTCTTGGGGAGAAGTCCATGGTTAGGTTTCTCAATTCAACTTTATTTGCTTTATGTTGCAAGTAAGTTCCTTTCAGATATTGACATTATGCTGAAATCAGTTAAGACTTTGGCATTTTTGTCTCTTTTTGGTCATAAGTTCAGGCAGTTTTCTCCTTGAATGCATAACATATTCTTGAAAATTTGTACAAGATTTAAATGTGGGAAAGCCAGACAGTAGACTTACTTGAAATAAAGGAGGTAGGAGTTCCACTCCCAGAAGCTAAAAAAAAGGCTGAAGATCCCTAATTACACCTTGAGTTTTTGAACACAATCATTTATGATTTATTGCCAATATTTGGTATGTGTTCTTTAATTGTGTTCTTTTCATTCACAATTAATTGAACACACAATTGACCTGCCTGAGTCCAATGAGAATCTGATTAGGGTGAAAGATTGTCTTCAGGCTACTTAATCATTTTCTTCTTTTTCTCAATTGTATTACATTTGCATGGCTTATATTTATTATCACTTGTATAAGCACTTTCACATTTGTGTTTTCTCTCTATTATGAAATAATAGAACAAAATAAAATAAACATGCAGATAATTGCACAAATATTTCTGGGCTGAAACCGAATAATTCACTCTCAGGTGACACTACTATGTGATAACTTGAATTGATCAGTCCTCACCTGTTGAATTCTGTCAGAATTTGGCATATGAAAGGGGTATGGAGTGATAATATATAATGTGTGGATGTACAGACTGTTTGCAAGTTGAACATGAAAGTTGTGGTGTCTCTGTATTTTGTGAGAAGTTGGGAGAGGCTGCATGGGCAGCTACTGGGTCAAAGCCATCTGAAAGTGAACAATAAAAATGCAGAGAAGAATGTGCAGGTGGTCTTCAAATTACGACCAAAGGTATACGCTAGCTGCATTTCAAAGTTGATTGTTTGACATGAATTTATAGTTTTCCTCCTCACCTCTCTCTTATCTTTTCTTTCCATCTCCATTTATCCAGAGGTTTTGCTTGAATCCTGAAAGGGCCCTGCTGTTGATGGGCGGAAATCATCTAAAAAAGTGTGAATTAGAGGAACTGTGATTCTTGTTCCATTCCCATGTTCTACTCACAGAGTTTTTGTAAGCAAGGGATTTTACTTCTCCATCTTGGGTATTAATCGCTGCCTGTGAATGGCAACGAAATATAGAGAATCAACTCTGGATGGTACTTGAAGGAATAAATCTGCTGGCTTCAAAAAGCCTAGAAGAGATGACAGGAAACACCTGCTGACTTTGCAGGGAAGTAATGTATGGTGTAGGAGTGGTGACTTATGGGGGGCAGGAAAGCTTCAGAGGGTGGACAAAATGAATCTGTACTCCAGGGTTAAGATCAAGGGTCTGAGTTTGAAAAACATCAAATGAAACCAAAAGCAAAGTTCTGGAACAAGCCAAATACAAACCCTGGGAGTAGAAGTGGAATCAAAAGTAGGGGCTGAGGGAAGAGGGCAAGACACCAACTATAAGTTTAAAATAAGGGACAGGAGCCAGAATGAACTGTTGTTAACAGGAGAATGTTCCAGAGGCTGTGGCTCAGAAACTGAGCCTGTTGCTCAACCTATTACCTATTTTTGTCACCTTTTCCAAGGACAGTCATGCAAGGAAAGGTTTGGTTAAATAAAAAAGCAGGGGTAGGAGAAGCAGACATATGGGATGGGATGCATATCTGGGGGTTAAAACATTAAGATACTGCCTGTGATGAATGTTTTGAAGAGTGTTTTTAAAACTCTGTTCTTCAGAGGGGCGCCTGGGTGGCTCAGTGGCTTAAGCCTCTGCCTTCGGCTCAGGTCATGATCTCAGGGTCCTGGGATCGAGCCCCGCATCGGGTTCTCTGCTCAACGGGGAGCCTGCTCCCTCCCCTCTCTCTGCCTGCCTCCCTGCCTACTTGTGATCTCTGTCAAATAAATAAATAAAATCTTAAACAAACAAACAAACAAACAAAAAAACCCTCTGTTCCTCAGAGCTGCTTTGGTGCTCCCAGGCCAATGGGAGTGTCTCCTTCAGTGTCCCAGGTCAATGTGTGAGGGTAGCAAGGGAGAGATGACGTGCGATGAAGGCCACTGCTTCCCTCCTGACAGCAGTTCTCCCTTGATCTGTTTGACCCAGAGTGGGGGCTGTATAAGATTTCATATGAAAGAATGATTTTGTTGTATTAGTTTCATGTGGCTACTGTCACAAATTGTGCCAAACGTGGTGCCTTCAAACAACAGAAATTTATTTTCTTAGAGCTTGGAGACCAGAAGTCTGAAATCAGGGATCTGTGTGTGGGACCACACTTCCTCTGGAGGTTCTAGGAGAGAATCCATTTGAAAAGAAGGCAAAAGTTTTCCTCTACCCTTCAAGTTCTTCCAGCTGGACTAAGGATTCAATGTACATGAGACGGGTTAATAGGAGAAAAAACCCAAAGTTTTATTATATGCACAAGGAGGCCCAATAATGAAATTGAGACTTAAAGAAGTGATGAAAACAGTTTTTACACATTTTAGACAAAGAGACAATTAAGTAGTGAGGAATTTACAGGGCAAGGAAAAACAGGTATTTGGGAGCTTTAATTCATAAGGAATTCTAAGTGGAATTGGGACTGACGTAGTAGATTAATAAAAAGTAACAAGCTTGGTGGGAATGCAAGCTGGTGCAACCACTCTGGAAAACAGCATGGAGGTTCCTCAAAAAGTTGAAAATAGAGCTATCCTATGACCCAGCAATTGTGCTACTGGGTATTTACCCTAAAGATAACAAACGTAGTGATCCGAAGGGGCACGTGCACCCGAATGTTTATAGCAGCAATGTCCACAATAGCCAAACTATGGAAAGAACCTAGATGTCCATCAACAGATGAATGGATTAAGAAGATGTGATATATATATATATATATATATATATATATATATATATATATATATATAGTGGAATGCTATGCAGCCATCAAAAGAAATGAAATCTTGCCATTTGCGATGATGTGGATGGAACTAGAGGGTATTATGCTTAGCGAAATAAGTCAATTGGAGAAAGACAACTATCATATGATCTTCCTGATGTGAGGAAGTGGAGATGCAACATGCGGGGTTTGGGGGGTAGGAAAAGAATAAATGAAACAAAATGGGATCGGGAGGGAGACAAACCATAAGTGACTCTTAATCTCACAAAACAAACAGAGAGTTGCTTGGGGGAGGGGGGTCGGGAGAGGGGGAGTGGGGGTATGGACATTGGGGAGGGTATGTGCTATGGTGAGTGCTGTGAAGTGTGTAAACCTGGTGATTCACAGACCTGTATCCCTGGGGATAAAAATACATTATATGTTCATAAAAAAATTGTTTAAAAAAGTAATAAGCTTTGTTTTTGTAGCTTTCTTGGCTTTAAAATCCTTCTCTTTGGTGATAAGGATGTCTTTTTATTTTGGTATCAGGAGGATATTTTTCTTTTTTTTTTTTAAGATTTTATTTATTTATTTGACAGACAGAGATCACAAGTAGGCAGAGAGGCAGGCAGAGAGAGAGAGGGAGGGAGGAGGAAGCAGGCTCCCCGCTGAGTAGAGAGCCCGATAAGGGGCTCGATCCCAAGACCCTGAGATCATGACCCGAGCCGAAGGCAGAGGCTTTAACCCACTGAGCCACTCAAGCGCCCCAGGAGGATATTTTTCATATGGGAGATTTGTTTCCTGCTTTCACGGGGACAGAGGAGGGTCTGGGTGTCCTTGCACAGGTTGTTTCTTTTTTTTTTTTTTTTAAAGATTTTATTTATTTGAGAGAGAGGGAGTAAGAGCGAAAGAGTACAAGCAGGGGGAACAGCCAAGGGAGAGGGAGAAGCTGACTCCCCACTGGGTAGGGAGCACAATATGGGGCTCGATCCCAGGACCCTGAGATCGTGACCCGAGCCGAAGGCAGTGGCTTAACCCACTGAGCCACCCAGGTGCCCCAACACAGGTTGTTTCTTAAGGAACTTTTATTTAAAACAATCGATATGCCAGAGTGGCACATTTTGGGACAGCCTGCTTTTAGCCCCTACACCTTCTTGGTCTGCTCTGGTTTCTGGTTGCTTTTGGCATTCCTTGGCTGTGGCAGCCTCTTTCTCTGCTTCATCTTCTCACCACCTTCTCTGTAAAGGTGTTTCCAATGTCCTTATGCCTCTTTTTTATAAGGACACTTGTGATGGCATTTAGGGCTTATAGGGATAATCCAAGATAGTGTCTTGATTTCAAAAAATTTACATTAGTAAAAGATCAGTGTAATGTAGTTTAATTAATTATAGCTAAAAAGACTCCTTATTAGAGTCTCTCGTCCAATAAGAACATTCCTATGTTCTGAGATTAGAATGTGGGCATATCTGTTTGGAGACCACCATTTAGCTCACTACATGCTGTTAAAAAAGTTTGAAAACTTATGATCTAAAAGGATGGACATGAAAAATTGGTTAAAAAAAAGAGTGGAAAGATCTTTAATCTTTGGTGTTCTCTGCTGGAGATAGAGAAGAACTAATGTGTCACGATTTGATGTTTCAATATTAGATTAGATGCAATAGGATGGCTCAAGCCTCACAGAAGGGGCAGCACACATATTCACTCAGGGGCTGAATGTGGTGGGGTCCCTGACTTTGTTAGGGCTCCATCAGTGAAGGCTTAAGTCACTCATTGTCACTCACAGCCTCCTTCCTTGCCTCAGTACTGGACGCTGATGATTTGGAAGGAGGATCAGGTGGGCTCAACCTGGATGTGGTGTGGTTCTCTAACAGAACCCAGGCTTTAATGGAAAGAGAGTAGTGAAGAATGACCCTACCACTAGGTACATGCACCTAGTGTGTTAACGTAAGCACAGCATTTAAAACAGAGATGTGGGGCGCCTGGGTGGCTCAGTGGGTTAAAGCCTCTGCCTTCAGCTCAGGTCATGATCCCAGGGTGCTGGGATCGAGCCCCACATCGGGCTCTCTGCTCAGCAGGGAGCCTGCTTCCTCCTCTCTCTCTGTCTGCCTCTCTGCCTACTTGTGATCTCTGTCTGTCAAATAAATAAATAAAATCTTTAAAAAAAAAACAGAGATGTATGTGATACAGTCAGTGGGGTCTGATCTTATTCCTTATTCCCTTTTAGTAAGCAAGAAGTGAAAATCTTTGGGAATGTTTGAGGGAACAGTCTGTTTTGTTCCACTTTCTCTACTGTATAGTTACTATTTTCCTTTTATAATTAACGAATAATTTGTAGGGAGACACATTGAGAGCATATAAATATCCCATGCCTCATCAAAGTTTCCTTTCTAGATTTAGCATCCAAGGAGGATTTTTTTCGCCTCAGTCTCTGCTATGGTGGTTTAAAATGGAGTTTTACTAACTCTGTCATTCCTTCTATATTTATTAGTCAGCATTTTATGGAAAGGGAGAGATTTCCCCCTTTTTATGTTTGTTTATTTAATTTCTTTATTATCTGCATAGACTCATGGATTCTTATTTTATTCAGTGGCTTATATAGTTCATTAATGTTTTTATTTATTTGATGTTCAATTGTCCCAAGTTTAACCAGTGGGAACCCTTCTAAGCTGCGCCCCCTCCTGTGTTCTTTTAACATGCTCTCATCATTCTTTGAGTACTTCCTCACTTTTTTGTACAGTAAGATGTCCCTAAATCTAGGGATGTCCCTAAATCTTGTACTTTTCCTGTCCCCGCTCTGGAATTATCTCTTCCTCCAAGGAGTCCAGTCCCTTTTTGTAGACAAGGGTAATTATAAATCTAATCTAAAGCCATTTTTCCCCATTACATGGTTGCTATCTAAGAATTAAAAAATCCAAAATCTGTCATAGGCAGTGCCTTAGTCCATTCAGGCTTCTGTGACAAAACACCATATGCTGAGCGACTTTCTAAATAACAGAAATTTATTGCTTACATCTCTAGAGGCTAGAAGTTCAAGGTCATGGAGCCAGCAGGGTTTGGTTTTGGTAAGGTCTTCTTCTAGTTTGTAGACTAAGGATTTATATCCTCACATGGTTGGAGGGGCTAGGGGGGCTCTGTGGAGTTTCTTTCATGAAGTCATTAATCCCATTCACGAGGGGACCAACCTTATCACCTAATCACCTGGCAAAGTCCCTTTGTCCTAATACCATCACCTTGGGGGTTAGGATTTTAACATATGAGTTTGGCAGAGGGGGCACAAACATCCAGACAAGAGAAGATGGTCTTGGTTTAGGTTCCCCAGGACCAGATCTTCAAGCCAAGAATTCAGAAGCAAGCTGTTGATTGGGAAGAATGCTGTTCTTTAGGTGAGGGTAAGTCATGACAGGAAGGGTACTGTCAGGCTGCCTGCCACAGTGGGTCACTTTGGAAAATGGTGTACAATACACACTTCAAAACTACTCAGGCTAATGGGTGGGAAAGCTGGAGTGTGTACACCCCACGCCTGTTAGAAACTGGTGCAGGGCTGCTGTATGGGTGTGGGGTGTGGGGTGTGGGGTGGATAGGGATGCAGGTTGCAGGAAGGCATTCATTCCTGGAAAGGTGGCTGGAAATCAGGCTGGCTTGTACAGACATGGTGAGAGGGGTGGAACTTGTAGGCACCAACAACACTGGTCATGAGGTACCATCACCACTAGGAAAGGGTGGTGAAGCTGACTGGAAAACAGAGAGAAGAGCTTTGGGCCCTCTGAAGAAAGGTATACTGGGGGGCCTAGAGGTTTCCTGACTTGAGCGGACCATTTTAGTTAAGGGGCCCTCAGGCCTTCTCTCACAAAGACCATCCTGGCTTGGCTGTTAGGACTCCTGTTGTTCCCTCCTCAGAAACTTGAGGGCCACATGCTTGGCCTCATCTGCTGTTGGCCATGTGAGTGTATATCTATTTGTACTGCGAGGAGAGGTGCTGGTAGGAGTGTTGGGGTATGGAGAGTTAATAGGGAGAGTTAATAATTTTGGGTGGGAAATAGGAGGAATAAATGATAGAAACCATCTTTGACTCCTTACTCTCCTTATCATTTCACATTCAATACCCTAGCAATATTCATATTCCAAACCTGGTGGCCTCTCACCAGCTCCCTTGCTCCCAAGGCCCAGTGGCCATCCTCTCTCACATGGACCATTGTGGTTGCCTGTAACCACCCTGCTGCCTCTACCCTGGCCCTCTATTCTCCACATAGGAGGCTGAGTGTGGAGCTTGGGCATTACTGTCCTGCTCAGAACCTTAAACAAACTTTCTGTTCCACTGAGTAGGAAAGTCAGCAGCATCCGGCCATGCCCAGAAAGCCCCATGCAGCTGGGCCTCTGGCTGGCAGCTGCCTTTCTGACTTGCTCCCTAGCTCTCTTTCTCTCAATTCTGCTTGGTGATTCTGGAGCACCTAGCCTTTTTTCTTCATTGGCCTTGTGTTCTTGCTCCCTCTGCTTGGAATGCTTTTCTACCAGAGTCTTATGCCTCCCTCCATGTCTCCTTCTGTCTTCTCAGGACTTGGCTCTGGTGTCTTCTCCTTCCTAATCTCCACATCCACTCATGACTCTGTCCCATTAATCTGCTTTGTTTTGCTTCAAAGCCCTATGGACATAAATCAAGACCACCCAAATGAGAACAAACAAAGGCCACTTATTCAAAGCTCACTATGGTAAGAAAGTCAGTCATCATCCTTTACATTTGGCAGAGATGCAAAGGCAGGCAGAGGAGTGGAAATATTCACAGTGGAAAAAGGGAAGGCTTCAGGTATGGCTTGTCTGGAGGCTGCAGTCCTGGGGAATCTCAGGTGGGCTAAGCAAAAGTAGGGCCTCCCATGTGGTCAGGGGTTTATATTTGGCTTTCTCGGTTAATCCTACTTTGGAAGCAAGCTCCCAGTTATTAATACTAAGTCCTGGCCAATTGTTACAAGGGTTATTGTTTGGATTCCTGAACTGTCATTGAAGATTGTGGTCTGACTTCCTACAAGTCTGACTTATAGCAGGCTGGCTTCCTGGGTTGGTTTCCTGGGCGGGTTGCTGTAGGTTGCAGGTCAGAATTCTATTTCTATGTATAGCCTGGCCAGCAGCTGTTTGTATATCTAGTCTCTCAGCACTTCCTATTTACAGAAGGTGCTGCATATTCATTTTTCTAGTTGCTTGTCTCACAAGAGAAGGGAAGCATGGTAAGGGTAGGGGTCTAGTCTTGTTACCAGTGCTTCTCCAGCTCCTCAAACTATACGAGGCACATGGTAGGTACTCAGGAAATATGTATAAATGAGGGAATGCCTGATCATTCATTCCTCTATTTCAGTTTCTAGAAATAAAACCATTTGAATGAAGCTTTTGCTTTATATCTTTTTCTCTGTTAATGGCCTACCGTCTCTCTGACATTTTGGTCCAGGCCAACCACCATCTGGAGATACTTGGAGAAACGGCCCATGGGGAGGACCATGAGTTTTGGGATTTGGAGAACAAATTCAAATATCTGTAGGAGCTAGACAGATCAAAGAATGAACCAGCTAGGTGGGGTAGGAGTAACACAGGACAAGGAGCCTTTGTCCTGTGGAAAGATGGCTGCTTCATCTCAGTACTTACCAATTTTAATAGATCAGAATACAAGCCTGCCATTTCTGGGGTTTTATGTGACGACTTCTATTATTTAAACATTAGAGACTTGTAAAATACTATGTAATCAGGACAGGGGGAGGAAGGTCGGAAAAAACCAAAATGTTTTGGGGGACTGCGTTCAGTCCTTGGGTGGCCAGGTTTGGCTCTGGTCTGGGTTGCCTCCTTAGATCCCGTCTGAAAGGCATTTTGGGGCTCCCTCTCCCTGCTTGGCCTGACTTGCCCCAAGATCGAGATTGGACAGTTAGGAGAAGACGGGGTATGAGCCCCCAAGCTCCAGTCATTGGACACTGTGAACTTGGTCTCAGTGTACATGTTGTCTTCCAAATGCTTTTCTTCATCAAGAGTCCTCCGTGGATTTGAGGAGGGTGATTGCATGAGGCCGTTTTGGCATCAAGCTGATTGTAAGTGCAGCCGCAGAAGTCAACTCCCTGATTAGAACTGAGATTCATTCTAAAGCCAGATGAATTAATAATGAGGTGATAGGGAGAAGGAGAGACTCTTACAGTGCACTTGGTTATGTTAAAAGAAGTTTTAGGTGCTTTTGCAAGGGGAAAAAAAAAAAAGTATTTCTCTAAACATTAAGTCAGACTGATTAGTACCTGGATTAATTAAGCTCCTTTTCTCAGAGTATGACCGACCCTTCAGGAAAATCCTTTTCGTAAGCACCTTTCATTACAGTTTGCACAGGATTAAAAGATAAGGACTGTGGGCAGTGCAGATTATAAAACGGGAGAGGAAAGGGACCCGGGACAGTTATTGGATGTTATCTTCACAACTATCACATAAGAGCCCAACAAAAATTATATTCAAGGTGGGATTTTTTTTTTCCTGGTTCAAATTCCAGGAAAACACCAAAATGCAAACCACCTAGGTTGTTATTATTTAAGAGCTATTATGCTTGATTCAATCTAAGCACAACAAAAAAGCTATCCAATTTCTCCAGAAATGGGAGATAAAGTGTTTTTGTGTAAGGTTAGCATTTTGCCAAATTTTGTGGTGGTAGCAAACCCCCTATTTATTTGAAATTGCTTAAAATTTTATTCCCCTTCTGCCCTGATTGAGCTAATTAGAACCCATGGGGAATTATGTGGGTAATGGCGGTGTGGGGGAAGTATAAATATGCAATGCAATTAGCGCCTGCTCTTTTTCTGTGTGATGCAATCTGGGAGCTCATGGGCTTGTGCAAACCTTGGAACAATAGAAACCATTGATACTCAAGCTGTTAGGGGAGTCCATAATTATGATATAATATTTTGCCAGCCTCTTGCATGCATGAAGGTAGGTTGGAATATGAGTAAATAAAACCCAGCAATTTTCTCTGTCCGTAATTCTTTATATCAACAGCATATTTTCTCTATTCTTTCTCTCTTTTTTCCAAGAAGATAGAAACTTTACTTATTTGAACATTTTATGTACTATGAAGGATTTCATCTCCATGGGAGTAAATCTGGTTTGCAGTCAGTTCAATGGATGATTTTCTCAGTGTTGTTACAAGTTGGAGAAAGCTACTCCACAATGCCTTCCGCCTATCACAGGCAGATTTTCTTGACTTTGCTTGCTACTGTTGTATAAGCTCAAGCCAGGAGATAACTTGAATTCTGTCATTTATTCCTTAGTTTGTTAGAAATATACTCAGAGTGGGCTGACTTCATAGGCATATGATCTTTGAAGTCCCTTATAGTTGCATTTAGAGCTAGCATTATATAATATAAAGATGGACAAAAGTCTTCCTAATAATTTAAATATTTAATTTTTCTTTAGAATAACATGAAACAGCAAATGAAGTCACTATGACAAGCAAAGGGAGGGAGCACAGAACAAAGGAAAAAGCTTTATATTTAAGGATATTTAACGTCACTTTTTTCCCCTCTACTTTTTGAACAAAGGGCACCGAACTTGCGTTTTGCTCTGGGCCCCATAAATTATGTAGCTGGCTCTGTACCCAGGCACAGCTAAATGGAATTCCGAGATTTATTCACTCATTCAACAAACATTTACTCAGTACACCACAGTACCAGCCATAAGAGATACGAAGATTAATGAAGGGGTGGTCTCTGCTTCCTGGGTCTTACCACCTCGTTTCAGGACACATCCCTGCAATCCAGTCTCACAGATGCTCGTGAAACCGCGAGACCCAAATCTGGAAGCAGATTTGAGTTCCCAGTTGTGCCTGGTGATGGGAGGGGTCAGGAAAGAATCTGCAGCTCTGCTATTTCAGATTGTAGTTGAGTGTTCAAACTGGTCAGACACTTAAGAAACACTGTCTTTCTGAAGATAAAATCAAATCATTAGAATGGTCATGGCAGAAATTGGAGTCTTCCTCATCTTTTACCCCAACCTCACAGATTATGAGGAAGACCTGTAGATCTGAGACAGTGACTGTACTCTGCTTGCAGGTGTCCAAGTAGGCCTGAAACTTAGGTCATCTGATTTCAATTTGTCTTTTTAACTGAAGTATGGTCGGCATAGGTTACATTGGTTTCCGGATTACGACACAGTGATGCCATAAATCTATACATTACTCTTGTTCATCACAAGTGTAGTTACTGTGTCTCCATATAACACTCACAGCACCACTATGTCGTGTGAAGTACTTTTTCTTTTTCACTATATTCCAATGACCTATTCCCCTCAATCCTTACCTTGACAACTTTAGTCCTGTTACTGGGTGTTAGGAAATTGGGAAATGATGTCATATTTTGCAGATTTTATTTTTTGCTCTATATCAAAACTTATGTAAGGGGTATTTTTTTTAATAAAAAATTATTTACTTATGAGAGAGAGAGAGAGAGCGCAAACATAACCAGGGAGGGTGGCAGGCAAGGGGGGAAGCAGGCTCCCCACTGCGCGAGGATCCTGATGCGGAATTTAATACCACCACCCTGGGATCATGACCTGAGCCGAAGGCAGACGCTTAACCAACTGAGCCACCCAAGTGGCTTTGTAAAGGGTCTTTTAAAGAGAAAAATTTTCCAGTGTGTTTAAATTATACTCTATTTTATAAAAATCAACTTCTCCCTAACAACTGCCATCCTGAGTAAAGAATGCCTGTGTTCTGGGGCCAGTCTTCTGGTATGGAAGAAGTACCATCTTGGAGTCAGGCCTGGGTGGCATCTGAGTGTCCTCCATATGCTTTTGGAACAGTAATTAGCCTCCTTGAGCATTGGTTTCCTCATCTGTACAATGGGGACAGTACTGATCGCTTCATAATGATATCAGAGGGTTTGATGGAATGAGATTGTAGAGCATCCAATAGGTAGTGGGTGCTTAGTGAATATTACTTCTCTCAAAGACAAATTTTCCATCTTCTTCCCGCTTCTTTTAAGACATTTACCATGTGAAATTGCTCATTTTTTGATGGCCTATTAAATCAGTGTTGGTTACTTGTGAAATTTCTGATACTTTTAAACTTCTACTAATATGAATGTAAAGAGATAAAAATATGACTCTTCAATTTCCACAGTTTCTTTCCATGATCACATTTTACATTTTCTATCCTGACGACGAGATCCCAGAATACTAAGAACTTTGGGGGAAGTATCAGAGTCAATTTGAATAATTTTCAAATGATAAGGTACTTTGGAGATAATCATAATAGCTGACATTTCAAGAAGGCTTTGCTCTGGGCAAGGTACTACTCCGAGCCCTTTACATGTATTAATTTGGTTATATCTTATAAAGAGTCTATGAGGGAAGTGTGTTATTGTTTTCATTTCACGGATAAGGAACAGAAGCAAGGGTGGAGTAACTCATCCAAGGTCACCTTGGCTGGCCCAGGAACCATACCCTGAGCATTATGCTAAACTTCCTTAATTATGATATATTCCAGAGGCTCAATTCTACAGATGACTCAGATCTGCAAAGAATAATTGACTTGCCCAAGATCATCTAGCTGCTTAAATGCAGGGGTAGAACCGGAACCCCAGGATCCTGAAACCTGGGATCCTGACTCCCCAGTGCAAGGTTCTCTCCACTTCCCCCAGAATTACTGGCAGGATAGGCTCTTGAGAGGTTCAAACTGGGAACCAGCCGAGCTAGATAATAATATTTCTATTCCTGTGGCTTTCATTAAAGATGCATGATTTTTTATAATTCTTTCCTTTAACAGTAATTGCTGTGTTTTGTCTTTCAGAAACCTGGGCAGCAAGAGATAAGCCAATATATCTGCCTGTTGAGCCTACAGTTAAAAATAATTACAGAGAACATGGTGATGCTTCAAAAACTGTCAGGTGATGTGACATTTTTAGATCGTACTTTTTTACGTTATTCAGTTGTAGTCTAGAGGGAATATGTATTGGTGGAATGGAGGAAAGAGGGAGAAAGAAAAGCCAAACGTTTTTCACTTGTTTCTTTCATGGGAAACGCCTGACCATTATCATATAATGGTAAGCACAGATGAAATTTGGATTTGTAGGTTAACTGAAAGATTATTTATTGACTATATTTACACTTTTCCAAAAAGAATTTAGTATGTACAATGAGATGACTAAACCACTTTAGTAACTATAATGTACCCTAAGAATGAAGAGGAAGCAAAGATATCAGCTGTAGGGAGTCAAGGCTGGTGCTGTGGTTCAGTATAGAACATGGTGTCTGAGCTTCCTGGCCACCATTCTTCCTCATCAGAAAGGAAGGCAGCAGTGATACTTATAGGACGCAAAGCTTATTTGAACAGAGCAGTTTTTGCCAAGAGCATAGTATAGGGAATATTAACCAGTAACAGAACAGCTCCTACATGAGTAGTTGGGGTTCTCCGGAGAAAGGGAATGAATGGGAGATCTCCCTCCTCCCTTCTCAACCTCTCACCCCTCCCGCTGTCTTCCCTCTCCCTTCCCCATCTCTACCGCTGTCAATTTTGCAATAAAGCATTGGCTGGTGTGATGATGGAGGCTGACAAGTCCCAGGTCTGCAGTTAGAAGCTGGAGCCCCAGAAGAGCTGGTGGTATAGTGGGGTTTGAGTCTGAGGCCAGAGAACCAGCACAACTGATGGTTTGAGTTCCAGTCCAGGTTTGAAGGCAAGAGAAGGCTTACGTCCCAGATCAGTGACAGGCAGGCAGGGAGAAAGGGGTTCTCCTTACTCAGCCTTTTTGTTCTCTTCATGTGTCCACTGGATTGGATAGGGCTCACCCACCTGGAGAGGGGGTTCTGTGTTCCTCAGTCTAATGATCTGAATGCTAATGTCATCTAGGAACACCCTCACAGACACACCCAAGGTAATGTTCAACCGAATCTCTGGGGACCTTGTGGCCCTAGGCAAGGTGACATACAATTAACCATCACAGTCCCCCTCTTTTTTTTTTAATTTTATTTTATTTATTTGTGTGACAGACAGATTACAAGTAGGCAGAGAGGCAGGCAGAGAGAGAGAGAAGGAAACAGGCTCCCTGCTGAGCAGGGAACGCGATGCGGCGCAGGAACGCGATGCGGGGCTCAATCCCAGGACCCTGGGACCATGACCTGAGCTGAAGGCAGAGGCTTTAACCTACTGAGCCACCCAGGTGCCCCAGTCCCCCTCTTTTTCAAACATAATGTTCTGTTGTTCTCTAATTCATGACGCAGATATGAATCAGGAGTTTGTACTAATATAAATCTGTATCCCATAAGTTCACATTTATAATTATAAAGTCAGTGAGGGAACATGAGGCTGTTTTGGTTAACACAAAATATGCAGTAAGGGGTTATGGATGGTGCTCACAATCTTAAATTAGCCTCAGTTCCCCAAATCCCAATCAGTCCCACTGTGATTCGGATGCTCAGTACTGGGGTGAATTTGCAGATAATTAGCTATAAAATGGAACATTTTTGGTAGCTTGCCTTTGTGTAACAGAATACATTTTGGAAACTGGAAAGAAGAGCCTCTGGAAGTGTTTGTTTCAACACTAAATCAGGGATGATACAGGCTCACGTTTGACTTATTACAGCCCAGGAACAGCACTCAGGACTTAGAACAAGTTGTAGAGAGACTCCATTATTACTGGTTATGGTGCAGCTCTCGTGGCTGGGCCTAGATCTTAGAGAAGCCGGGCCAGCCTGGAGTTTCTGTGGAAAACATGCAGACTGTAGCTGCTCTTGATTCCCTCATGTGCCATTTTGTATTCCACAGGTCTGCATTTTAATTCATTTTTTATTTTTCAAAAATGTTTTATTTGTTTATTTGGGAGAGAGAGAATGAGAGCGAGAGAGAGAAAGACAGAGAGAGCGAGAGTGCACAAGGGTGGGGGGAGGGGCAGAGGAAGAACAGACTCCCTGCTGAGCAGGGAGCCCGATGTGGGACTCAATCCTAGGACCCCAGGATCATGACTTGAGTCAAAGGCAAACACTGAACTGAATGAGCCACGCAGGCACCCCTCATAGGTCAGCTCTTTTAGAAAGTGTAGCATAAAACTACAAATTTTCTGATTAATAACATATTTACTACTATTAATAGCTAATTGTTTAAGTACTGCTACTTACATGTTCTGTGTACCTTTTTGTCTGGATACCTTTTTGAGTGGTGGTCCCTCTCTTTCTACACACATACACAGAAACAAACACATATTGTTTTTCTGGTTTTCTAGGACTACTGTAATGAAGTACCACAAATTTGGGTGGTTTAACAACAGAAACTTATTTTCTCACAGTTTGGGGCTACAAGTCTGAAAGGCATCGATAGGACTGGTTCCTTCGGAGCTGCGTAGGAGAATCTGTTTCTCCTCCTCCTCCAACTCTTCCTCCTCCAGGCTTCTCTCCTTGGCGTATAGATGGCTGTGTTCTCCATGTGTCTTCACACGTCTGTACATTGTTTGTGTCTAAATTTCTTTTTCTTAGAAGTCATATTGAATTAGAGCCCATCCTCATGACTCCATTTTAACTTGATTTACCTCTGTAAAAACCCATTATACCAATATAGTCACATTCTGAGGTCCTGGGCGTTAGGATGTCTATATATGAATTTTTGGGGGAACGCAATTCAACCCTAAATTTTATATATATGCATATGCGTATACGTATACACACACACACACACACACACATATATATATATAGTGTATAAGCTATACCTATATATGGACCTATAGTTATATAACTATATATAGTATAGTATACTATACGTATAGTTATATACTACACAGGTGTAGTTATACTTATGTGTATGTATATAGTTTGTACACAACACTATGTATACATATGCATATATATAGTATATATACAATATGTATATATGTTTGTACATATGTGTACATATATATAATCTATGTACATACATATATACCATACATTTACATAACTCATTTAATCCTCAAAACAAGCCTATCTCTGAGGTAGTTACTGTGTTTATTACGCTTTTAAATATGAGGAAGGTGAGGCACAAGGCCCAGTACCCCACAGATACCAAGTTCAGGGGCGGAGATTTGAACCCAGTTCCCTGAGTACTAAGACCATGCCCAGATTGCAAAACAACAACGAGTTTTCTTGGTAGCATAAGGTAACATATCGATAGACTGTAAATGGTTAAAATTAGGAATTTATTCTCTTGAGTTTTTACGAACTACCGAGTGGCAAAAAATTGTAAAATGATTATTGAAAGAAAATTCCACAGCACGACAGAAGCAGAATTTGGCTTGGAAAATCTCCAGTAGGAGAGACACTTGTTTGAAGTCGATATAAATTTGCCTCAAGCAGTAGCCTGAGAGGCGTGCGGGCTGGGCCTCTGTCTCCCTCGCCTGGCCTCGAGTTCAGCCGGCTCTCTTGTACACGTGCAGCGCCACATACGCTCCATGTGTTTATTAAATTATCAACCATCTCTGGCTTGAAAGAACTGACCCTGTCGTTAGGTTGGAGAAATGGATCCTGATGAAATGAGACATGATTGCTAACCCAACACCGTAATGTTCTGGGAAAGAGTGAGAGTCGGCAGTCTGGAAGGGTCAGAGGGGCTAAGAGATTTAGAGGACAGATAGGGACAAATCGTTGGGCTCTCACTGTGCCAGGCATGGAAATAAGGACTTCGCATGCATTTCCTTTTAATCTTCAAAATAATTCTGGCTAGTAAATCTTGTCTTCCCCATTGCACATATGAGAAAACTGAGGCTTTAGAGAGATCTCATCTGGTACTAGAATTTGCTAGTGACAAAGCCAGGATTTATTTGGTGCCACGAGTCAGGGAGAAGGCCAGGCTGGGAAATGTAGGCGCCTATGTGTTCAGGGTAGTGACAGGACTGCTGTGGCTGGGGCATGCTCGGGGGGTGGGGGTGGGGTCTTTAAAGGGTCCTAAGCTAGCTGCTCACAGCGCCCCTTTCAGAGGCCTCCTGGGACTGGGGCCGGGTGCGGGAGGAGTCCTGACAGGTGCCTTGCTGCATGGCTCATTTGGATTTCGCTCATCATGGCAGCAAAAATCCAGGGTCAATATTTTACAGAGTGATTGGATTATACTTCACTCCTGAGGCTTTAAAAGAAGAGCATAGTTTTAAAAAAATTAATAAATAAGTGTTTAACTCTCTGTGTTAACCACCCTTGTTGCTGGTAGTGTTTTCCTTGAGGAGCAAGAACGATGCTCTCTGTGTGGATTTCTGAAATCAATTATGTTTTTGTTAATTGAATTTTGTTCCTCTTCTTTTGGCCTTTCCCTAACATAGAAAATAAAATCTGGGGTGAGGTCTTTCCCACTGATGGATGGCACCCAGGGCAATCCAAGCATTTTTCACGAGTCTACTTTGTTTTTCCACACGTCTCTGAGTAGCCATTACATAAGTCTGAGGGACCCAGGGTCAACTTCTATTTATGTGACAGATTCCTCGCGTTTGTTTCTTGCACCTGAAAATCTAACCCTGTGGAAATGTTTCAGGCTGTGGACCTTTAAATGCTGAATAAAATCATGCTGCTTTTCCATGCTTAACAGCAAAAACAACTACCATAATTATAACAATAGCTGCTATTCACTTAATGTTTCATATATTACTGTTAAGGGCCTTTCATACATAATCTAATTCTCCCCGTAACCCTGTGAGCTAGGTGGTGTTTTCAATCTCTCTTTGCAGATGGGGAGACTGAGGCTTAAGGAATAGAAAGACCGTGCACAGACTCACAGGGCTAGATACTGTGGGGAATGTATTCCAATCTGGTCCTTCTGGCTCTGGAGTCAAATTCCTCCATTTCTTTAAAGGCAGACCTACCAGCGAGTGGTCCTACCTTCTCAGATAATTTGCAAAGTGCAATGCTGTATGTTCGAGGTTCTCAAGGCAAAGGAGGCAGACCCAGACTCAGCTCAGAAACTTTGGAACAGTGACTAAGACGACCAGAACTAGAATGCCACAGCATGGTGACCACCACACAACCCGACCCTCTAAATGGCCAGCGAGGTTTGGGGTCCTTAATGTTTTATGGCAGGAGGAATCACCTGAAATCACTATTTCTTACAGGGTCTTCCCACTCAAGAACCTGTCCCAGGTGCCTGAAGTTTCCAAGTGGGGTGATGAATCGCGGTTTGCTGTTTGCCTGATTTTTCCTTTGTTAGCACCAAATGTTTCCCATGCTGCGAAACCCCTCACTCAGTCTTGGGCACATTGGGACTGATGGTTGCCCTCCCTTGAAGGGAGAGTTCAAAATCACCAGCTTGGTTTTTGTACCACTCAATATCAATCCCGTTTTCTATATAGAGAACTCTGCTGGCTTGCAGCTGTTCCCTGACAGAGGCTGTCCTTGACCAAACTGCAGCCAGGCTCCTCTGAGCTCTCTTCTCCACCAGGCCTCAACCTTGACCTCTAAAGTCTTGAACAAACACTAGCATAGTTCCTAACAGCTCAAGACTGCATCCCTAGGATGCTCCTAGTACCCTTAAACTGCCTGCCTGAGAAAACCCAAGACTGGCAAAATAATTTACTTTTTCTTCCAGCCAAGACCTGAAGATGGGGCCCTGGTTCTCAGTCTCAGTGGGAGGGTAGGAGTCTAACTTTAATAAGCACCAGTTAGCAAACCTACATGGGGTTCACAGGGACCAACTGTCTTCCTGACTCTGCTGAGCCCCTGCTCACCCCCTCCCTACTCGCTCACCCTCCCTTTAAAATGCCCAATCGTCTCTGTGTAAATCAAAGTTGAGTTCAGTTCATGCTGGACTCTTTTCTATTCCAATAGGATATTATTGATTAGAATCTGTCCTTACAACTCTAACTAGTCTCTGGCTTCGTTTATCTTCGACACCTTCTCTGTTCCATGTTGCCTCCAACACTTGCCCCCAACCCCAATCCTCTTTCCTTCCCCCATGCGCACAGGATCTCCCTTCTAAAGTTCTGCTTGGTTCCCATGGGTCTGCAGTGTTTGCTTCACTTCTGTTTATTTCATTTCAGCTCTTGATGAATTCCTTCCTTTGACCTCCTCTGGCACTTGGATTTGGTAGTTCTCCCTGGAGAAATAAGATATGCTCTCTCATATTGCTTTCCATGTAAATGTCCTATTTCTACATCTGGTTTTGAGTAAGAGCAGTGTCTTGTGCCTTTTCATGTATCCCAGGCCTCAAGAAGGCTCACACAATGGGCAATCAAAAGTGTGCCCTGTTAGTGATAGCTTAGAATAGGTGACTGTTCATTCCTTGCATTACCTACTTTTCCACAAAAGGCAATGGCCCTGTTTTTTAACAACTCAGTCTGTTGGAAGAGACTTATGGAAACACGCATATAAATTACTCCTTGGATAGGCATAGCCTTTGGAGTTACACTGGCCTAGAATTCCTTCCTCTTAATTCACCTTAAAAAAAGTCATGGAGAGGCACCTGGGTGGCTCAGTGGGTTAAAGTCTCTGCCTTCAGCTCAGGTCATGATCCCAGGGTCCTGGGATCAAGCCCTGCATTGGACTCTCTGCTCAGCAGGGAGCCTGCTTCCTCCTCTCTCTCTGCCTGCCTCTCTGCCTACTTGTGATCTCCATCTGTCAAATAAAAAAAAGAAAAATCTTAAAAAAAAAAAGTCATGGACAAGTTTATATCACTTCCCTGAGCCTCATTTCGTCAACTATAAAATGAGCATATCAACTTTCTCACTTGGTGACTGTGGCTGTGAGGGTTACGTGTCATAACAGTACCTACTGCATATTAAATACCCGTAAATGGAGTCAATGAAAACCATATACCAGCCACACAAAACATAACAGGGAGAGAAATGAAACAAGTGTGGAGCTGGAGGGGAAGAAGGGAAAGGGGTGAAAAAGGAGCTGGAGCAACTGAAGTGGCTGGAACTTCAGGGTCCAGGTGTCTGAAAAGACTTCTTAGAAGATGGGGAAGGAGGCGTCTTTTATTTATTAAGCTTCTACCTTGTGTACTAGATATTTTGTACAGTGCAATTACTTGAATTTTCAGAATAATTATTTAAGATCTATATTTTCCCATTACTTACTGATATTGGTACTTTCCTGTGGTCACAGAATTTATAAGTGCAACAGCTGAGATGGACCCAAGACTATTTTATACCAGAGCCTTGTTTTCCCCAGTTTACTAAACTCCTTTCCTTACCCAGTTACAAGTGTCTGGGCATGCACTGTATGGGTACATTAAAAATTCTGAGCTGTCTTACATAATGATAAAAGATCAATCCAACAATTGGCTATAAGAAATAAATACACACCCAGTAATGGAGCACCTAACCTAAAAACACAGAGCAAATATTAATGAACATAAAGAGAGAAACTGATGGTAATTCAATGATAGTATGGAACTTTAAGACCCCACTTACATCAGTGGATAGATTATCCAGACAGAAAATCAACCAGAAAACATTGTCTTTGAATGACACATTCGAATAGATGGACATAACAGATATAGACAGCATATTCCATCCCCAAACAACAGAATACTCATTCTTTCCAAGTGTACCTGAAATCTTTTTTAGAATATATCACATATTAGGCCAAAAAATAAGCCTCAATAAATTTAAGAAGATTAAAATCATACCATACATCTTTTCTGATCACAGCAGTATGAAACTACAAGTAAATCACAAGTAAAAAAGGAAAAAAACACAAACATTTGGAAGCTCAAAAACACATTAAACAACAAATAGGCCAGTAAATCATTCAAAGAAGAAATAAACAAAAATACCCAGAGACAAATGAAATGAAAGCACAATGGTCCGAAATCTTTGGGATACAGTGAAAGCAGTTCTAAAAGCGAAATATATAGAGACACAGTCCTATCTCAAGAAATAAGAAAAGTTCAAATAAACAATCTAACCTTATACCTGAAGGAACTGGGAAAGCGTAAACAAAGCCTAGGGTGAGTAGAAGAAATAAAATAATAGAGATCAGAGCAAAAATAAATGACATAAAGACTAAAAAGAAAGAAAGAAAGAAAAACAAACCCCAGTGAAACCAAGAACTGGTTCTTTGAAAAGACAAATGAAACTGATAAATCCTTAGCCAGACTTATCAAGAAAAAAAGAGAAAGAAGCCAGATGAAATCAGAAATGAGAGAGAAGTACAATTGACCCCATGGAAATACAAAGGATTTTGAGAGAATACTAAAGAAAAATTATTATGCGAACAAACGGCACAACCAAGAAAAATGGAAAAATTCCTAGAAACACATAATCTAAAACCAAATCAGGGAAAAATAGAAAATCCGAACAAACAAATTATAAGCAATGAAATTGATTGGTAATTTAAAAGTTACCAAAAAATACAACTCCAGGCTCAGATGGATTCAAAGGGAAATTCTACCAGACATTTAAAGAAAAGTTAGTATCAATTCTCCTCAAACTCTTCCAGAAAATAGAAGAGGATGGAAAACTTCCAAATATATTCTATGAGGGCAACATTACCCTGATACCAAAACCAGAAAAAGACACCACAATAAAAGAAATGGCTAATAACCCTTATGAATGTAGATACAAAAATCCTCAACAAAATAGTAGGGAACTGCATTCAGCAATACATTAAAAGGATCATACACATGATCAAGTGGGATTTATGCCAGAGATGTAAGGATGGTTCAATATTCACAGATCAACCAACTGATACACTACATCAACAAAAAGAAGGATAAAAAAATCATATCATCTCGATAGTTGCAGAAAAAGCATTTACAAAATTCAACATCTACTCATGATAAAAATTATCAACCAAGTGGGGTTAGAGGGAATATACCTCAACATAAAAGTCATACATGACAGATTCACAGCTAACTCCATACTCAATGGTCAAAAACGAAGAGCTTTTCCTCTAAGATCAGGAACAAGACAAGGATGTATCCACTCTCATCACTTTTATTCAACATAGTACTTGAAGTCCTAGCCACAGCAGTAAGTAAAGCAAAAGAACTAAGAGGCATCCATATTGCTAAAGAAGAAGTAAAGGTTTTACGCTTTGTAGGTGACATCATACAATGCATAGAAAACTCCAAAGACCCCACCAAAAACTACTAGAAGTAATAAATGAATTCAGTAAAGTTGCAAGATAAAAAATTAATACCCAGAAATTGGTAGCGTTCTTATATGCTAATAATGAAGTAAGAGAAAGAGAAATCAAGAACACAGCACCATTCACAATTGTATGAAAAATAATAAAATACCTAGGAATATACTTAACCAAAGAATTCAAGTATGTGTACCTTGAAAATTAAAAACAAACAAACAAACAAAAAACAACCCTGATGAAAGAAATTGGAGAAAACACAAACAAATGGAAAGATATTCTATGCTCATGGATTGAAAGAATTAATTTTAACATTTTAACAAATGTCCATATTACCCAAAGAAGTCTGCAGATTCAGTGCAGTCCCTATCAAAATAACAATAGCATTTTTCACAAAACTAGAATAAATAATACTAAAATTCCTATGGAACTACAGAAGACCCCAAATAGCCAAGGCAATCTTGAAAAAGAAAAACAGAGCTGAAAATATCACAATTCCAGATTATAAAGCGTACTGCAAAGCTATAGTAATGGAAGCAGTATGGTACTGGCAATGGGACAGAATAGAGAGCACAGAAATAAACCCAGGGTTTTGTAATCAATTAATCTATGACAAAGGAAGGAAGAATATACAATGGGGAAAAGACGGTCTCTTCAATAAATGGCACTGGAAAAACTAGACAGCTGCATGCAGAATGAAACTGGACCACTTTTTAACACTGCATGCATAAAAATAAACTAAAAATTGATTAAAGACCTGAATTTGAGAGCTGAAACCATAAAAATCTAGAAGAGAACACAGGAAGTAATTTTTCTGACACTGGCCATAGCAACATTTTTTCTAGATATATTTCCTGAGGCCAGGGAAACAAAAGCAAAGATAAACTATTGTACCTACATCAAAATAAAATGTTTTATGTGGCAAATAAATAAATAAAATGAAAAGGCAACCTACTGAATAGGAGAAGATATTTGCAAATGGTAATAAAGGATAAGTATCTAAAATATATAAAGAATTTATACAACTCAAAAAAAATCTAATTAAAAATGGGCAGAGGACACGAATAGTCATTTTTCTAGAGAAGACCTGCATATGGCCAACAAACACATGAAAAGATGCTCAACATCACTCATCATCTGGGAAATGCAAATCAAAATCAAAGTGAGATATCACCTTACACTCTTAGAGTGGCAATAGCTGAAAAGTCAAGAAAAAACAAGTGTTGGACAGAATGTGGGATAAAAAGAACACTTGTACAGTGTTGGTAGGACTGTAAATTGGTGCAGTCACTGTAGAAAATGGAGGTTCCTCAAACAATTAAAAATAGAAGTACCCTATGACCCAATAATTCCACTATTGGGTATTTATCAAAGAAAATGAAAACACTAACTTGCAAAGATATATGCACCCCTATGTTTGTTGCATCATTATTTATAATAGCCAGGATATGAAGCAACCTAGCTGTCCGTCAGTAGACAAATGGATGTGTGTATACACACACACACAGAGACTACATCTTCATGTAGTAGATATGCCCATCATCCATATATATGGATGGACTTAGAGGGTATTATGCTAAGTGAAATAAGACTGGGGAAGAGAAATACCGTATGATTTCACTCATATGTGGAATCTAAAAAAGAAAAGAAAAGGATAAACAAACAAAAAGCAGAATCAGTCCTAAGAATACAGAGAACAAAGTGATGGTTGCAGGGGTGGGGGTGCAAAATGGATTAAGGGGAGTGGGAGATCCAGGATGAATAAGTTATGGGAATAAAAGGCACAGCATAAGGAATACAGTCAATGATATTGTAATAGTGATGTATGGGGGCAGATGGCTGCTACACTTGTGGTGAACATAGCATAATGTATAAATTTGTTGTATTACTTTGTTGTACGCCTGGAATTAATGTAACATTGTGTTTCAACTATAATCAAAAAAAAGAAAGCAAACCGAATTTTGCAGCTGCAAACGGTTGCTCTATCTGCTTGATTAAAAAGTCTGCATAGGGATGAGTTTAAACACAGGCTTCACCTGGAGAGTCCCTCTAACCTTCTTTGACTATATTGGCTTGAACAAATATTGAATATTTTTAACTGTAAGGAACAGAATTCCCACCTAAAGTAGCTTAAATAGTCTGGAAATTTGCTATTTCTTACGACGGAGGACAAGAGGTGGGGAAGCTCCAAGCACAGTACCCTAATCCTTGGACCTATAGCTCTGCAAGTCTTCATGCTTCCCCTGCTTACCCTTATCTGTGTATAGGCTCTGTCATAAAGAGGACTGCCCTCAGTTTGAAGAGGACTAGTGACTTTGTTCTGTGTGAGTGGAGGAAAAATCTTTCCCTGAATCATGGACTAAATGTTCCATTTCTTTAGCCTGACTGGGCTAGTTAGATTGTGGTCCAACCCTGAAAGAAGGGCAGTCAACAAGGGAATACTCTGTACTGATTGGCCGAAGGCAGGGTACTTAAACCAGTCATCAGCAAGAAGAATAGGATTCTTGTGACTGGCTGATACTAATCAGGGCTCTTTTCTGCAGTCAGAACGGGTAGGTGCACTGCCTTCCCACCTAAATATGTTAGGTGTAGGTAGGGGGACCTGGGTGGCACAGTGGATTAAGTAGCAAAGTCTTGGTTTCATCTCAGGTCATCAAGGTGGTGAGATGGAGACCTGTGTTCTGTGCTGCGTGGCTCCGGGCTCAGTGGGGAGCTGGCTTGAGATTTTTCTTTCTCCCCCTACCTCTGCCCCTTCTTCCCCTGCCCTGCACCCCCACCCTTGTGTATGCACTCTCTCTCTCTCTCTCAAATAAATATATTTTTTAGTTAAGTCCATTCCTTTCTTTGTCCCTTCCTTCCTTCCTTCCATTCATTATGTTCAGTTAGCCAGCATATACTACATTGCAAGTTTTTGTTGTAGTGTTCACTGATTCATTAGTTACATAATAAATATTTTTTTTTAAAAAGATTTCATTTATTTATTTGAGAGAGAGAGCACAGAGGGAGAGAGAGAAGCAGACTCCCTGCTGAGCAGGGGGCCTGATGCAGGGCTTGATCCCAGGACCTTGAGATCATGACCTGAGCCAAATGAAGACACTTAAACAACCGAGTCACCCAGGGGCCCCACAAATAAATAAATCTTCAAATATGTCACATCTAGTACAGTTTGGTTTTGACCAGTCAGAATGGATGCTATCTCTAAACAATGGCAAGTCTGTTGTATCCTAGCTGATTATCAGTCCTGGGTAGGTAAGCACAATAAGAGTTTTCCTAGGAAGGAAGAAGGGAGAATAGTTCCTGGGTAGGCAGCGGGTGACTAAGTCTCTTACGTCTCTAGCTGAGGTTAGGCTTGAAAGACAGCTAAGGGAATCCCCAGTCTGTTTTCTAGTCTGACAGCTTGGTATCTGTGGCCCCAGTGATTGGGCAGTCTTTTAGCATGCTCTCTTGAAATCAGTCTCATCCAAAAGCTGAGCCTAAATGTGACCTGTCCCAGTTCAGTCTAACTTACCTCTCCATGGGGACCTGACAGTGAGTGAGTCCAAGCTGGGTCTGTTTAGTGCCAGACCAAAACAGAACTGCTTAAAACATAGGGAAAGTGAGTTAACCTAGGCCCTGCCTAGAGGGATCTCTCATCCCATCTAAAAGCTTTAAAGTCCTTCATCAGGGGGTGCCTCTGTTAAGCATCCTGACTTTTTGATTTCAGTTCAGGTCACGATCCATCTCCCGGTTGTGAGATAGAGCCCAATGTTGATTCCATGGTCAGTGTGAAGCCTGCTTAAGATTCTCTCTTCTTTTGCCACTCCCCCACTCATGCACTCTTACTGTAAAAAAACCCAAAAACCAAAAAACCAAAAAACAAAAAGTCCTTCATCAGTCTTTGGTTTCCTCAGTATTTAAAATTCCTGACTACTGTGAAGCATAGGCAGGTTAAATCAGCTATAGGTCTGACCATAGAAAAGTTTTTACTTTTTTTTTAAAAGATTATATTTATTTGACAGAAATCACAAGTAGGCAGATAGGCAGGTGGTGGGGGGAGGGGGCGGGAAGTAGGCTGCCCTGCTGAGCAGAAAGCCTGATGTGGGGCTTGATCCCAGGACCCTGAGATCATGACCTGAGCCGAAGGCAAAGGCTTAACCCACTGAGCCACCCAGGTGCTCTGATCATGGAAGATTTTAAGAGGTGTATGGTTATATCATTTTCAAGTTCAGACAGTAACTTAGATTCTAAGGAGATGCCGCATAAAGTCGTGTGTGTGTGTGTGTGTGTGTGTGTGTGTGTGTGTGTATGAATTGTTTATGGTGAGCTTATCAATGGTAGCTTGACACTAGTGTGTTCTGCCAATTACTTTAACCTTTCCCCCAGAAATCTTGTTTGCACTATTGATTTAGACTATCAATGCAGAGTCTGAAATAATAAGGTTTTGGCCTATTCCTGCTTTTTCGAGGAAGATTGAAATCTTATGTGTTCATCAGATCAATTTTTTATTGGACACACAAAAGGGTGTTTGATCTTGGGGTGCTAGTAACGTGCAAAGTCAGCTGGAGAAGAGGTGTTTTTTGTTTTTGTTTTTGTATTTTGCTGTTTTATTATTATTTTTTAAGGGCAAAGGTGGAGCCATATCACTAGGATATATTAAACAGGAATGCAGAGGGATAGCTGGCACAACCTGAAAGTGAATATTCAAATCGTTCCAGGGAAATAAGCTGTATAAAGGCTGGCAGTGTGGCCCCATTGTTGGAGGTTTGGATCACAGGAGAAACTGAGTTTTGCTCCTTGCTTTGTACTAGCTGGCTGGTGACCTTGGACAAGTCACTAAACTTCTCTGAGACTTGGTTTATCTAGGGTTTCACTAGGCCAACAAAGGCAAGTACTCATGGCTACACAGAAGACAGAAAAATGTGAATAAGGAGGCCTTGAAACAAAACAGAACAAAACGAACCAATAAAACAGAAAGCCAATAAAACCCCAACTTTAATGTGAGGCTGGGGGCAATGGAAGATGGTGGGGATGGTGACAGGACATAGACCCAGCTAGAAGGAGCAGCCGTTATTCAGCTGCAAGTTGCATGCAGGCCTCATATGGCCAGATATTTTTATTTTTTTTTAAAGAGAAGCTGAAAAATCCACATCTTATGTAAAGTATTTTCTTTGTATTGGATGAATATTCTTAAATATTGGATGAAACAGTAAACCTGTGTGCACCAACACTCTATGAACAAAATGAAATTTTCCCCTGGGCTAAATTCAGCCTGGGATTGCTAATTTTCCAAGTCTAGACAAGATGAACCTGGAAATCTGTTCCAGGTATAGAATGCTTTGGCTCTGTGAATTGAATGTAGAACATCCTCTCAGAGTCATACCAGCTCTGAGTTGGAAGAGGTCCTAGCGGGTGTGTGGGTTGTCTCTTGTTGGTCTCTTGTGCACCATCGCTTGGCAATGGTTATCTAACCTCTGTCCGCAAGACAGAATGTTCTGAAAACGACTCTGTTTGAAGCTCTTCCTTGTATGAAGAAGGAACGACTTGTTCAACAACTTCTGTGATTGGTTCTAATTCTGTCATCTGGAACCAAACCAGAATACATCCTTGGTGTCTTGGAGCTTTAGCCCAGGATGAGCCTGCTTCCATTCACTACCACACACCAGACAGCTGTTTCCTGGGCAGAGTCAGGCTCTGAAAGATCTTCTTAAATAGAGTGCAGAATGTGGGATGAGCTAGAGATGTTTCTCAAAAAGGGAATTCAAATAGAACCTCTCTATCATCACTGTGTGATGAATGGAACACAAGATTGGATTGCTCGTGGCTGGGCCAAAGTTTCTTTATCTGGGGGAAAAGGGAAGGTGCTGGGAGATGTGGACTGGTAAGCCACAGCCAATTTGGTGGGTGGCATGAGGGATGTGGATGTGACAGGTCTCCCTCAAAGGGTCACCACTGGGAAATCTTTGTTCTCCAGGGTGGGCCAACCTGGGGGTGTCATTTTATCCCAGAAGGGTAACAACGTAACCTGTTTCCTTTTCTTACCTCATTATAACCTTAGGACACTTTCTCCCCACACAGGACTGACCTGGAATCACTTGTTCCCATGCAGTCCCGTGTCAGATTTTTAATGAAGAGCACAGTTGGGGCTTTTACCCAGCTAGAGGGAGATGGGGAAGTTGCTGTGGCTTGCCTCCGGGTATGTGTAGTTTAGGAGGTGCTCAGAGGAAGGGATGAATGAATGCCTGGATGTGGGTCCAAGTTTTGAAGAGAAGCAGAAGGGCTCAGCTGTGGTTCAGAGCTTTTGTGTGTGTATGTGTGTGTGTGTGTGTATGAAATGCTTCTTCTTAAATGTGACTGTGCATTAGAGTCTTCATGACATACTGTGGGATAATCTTTCACATGCTCTGTGATTTGACCCATAAGGCCAGAACAGGGAAATTAACTAGGTGTAATAAATAATAAAGAATCTAGTGAATATTTAGGGTCTGGTAATGATGATAAATCAGGTTTGAAATGTTCCTTGAGGAGATTGTGAGATTCTGAGAAATGAAGCCAGGAAGATTGATTAGAACCTATTGCTGTTCAGAAAATCTACTGAAAAAAATACAGGGAGGTATTGCGAGGCTAATAGAAAAGGCGAATACAATCCACCTTGGCCTCTAAAAACCAAATGAGTATGATCAACAAATGTCATTGCTCTTATGGGCAAATGCATAGAAGAGCAAGAGCCATCCCAAAGCACCTGGGGGGAGGGGGTTGATTTGATCAGAGAAAGCAAAGAATGAATGCATTAGGCTTTCTCTATGGTCCTTATTTCCTTTGCAGTTTTATTGATTCATTTATTTATTTGTCTATTTATCTGTGCAATTAGTGAAAGACCTCTATTGAAGAAACAAAGGTTATGTTTTCAAGAGTTTGTGCCGCCAAAATCTGTTCTTCTTAGGGGTTACATCCTTGTTTTTCAGCTCCTGGTGTGAAGAGTCATGCCCTCTAGTTTGTCCAGCTGTACTGGGAGGAGGTTTATGTTGAATGCTATAGTGGTGTAGTTTCCCATTCTTCTAAAATCTGGCCCAGTTTGTGGGGTAAGCTTAGTAGTAACATAAAATACCAAACCTGTTGAAAGTTATCTGGGAAGAGAGTAGCCCTAATCCTGCAGTAGTTTTTTTTTTTTAAACAGACAAATCCTTGACTATTTGTGAATGGAGGTAGAAACATAAAGAAGTCATGTGGGCAAGAGTGGTAGTTAGTGGCAGGCCAGGAATAATTGTGATATATCAGGAAGAAGATGGGTTTGGGTTCAAAATCAGCTGTGTGACTTTGGGCAAGTTACTTAACTCCTCTGAGCCTCAGTTTCTGCCCGAGTAAAGTGGGGGGTGGGGACAAATTTGTATCTCTTGGGAATTAAAGGAGACAACAGGTGCCAGTGCCCAGCACCAAGTGTGGCACACAGTGGCTCCCTTCTCCCCATTTGGTGGCCTTCTGTCTTCACATAGTCCTCATTCAGTCCTTTGCACATAATGAGCACGTAAGATTTGTTGGTTCATGGACAGTGACAGGGAACCAGCATTCTCCCAAACCCCAGAGACAGACAGCCCATCTCAGTGCTGCTCTTTGATCTCTCATTTGGAACCTAGAGTAAATTATGGGAGCTTAGCTGAGCATCATGCTGCAGGGAAAATGTATGGTACAAGACAGCATCCTTACTCTCACCCCACACACGTGCTCACCCAGGCAGACCCTGCCAGGCAGTCCTTTGTTAGTGCACATTCTAGTACCTTCCCTTCCTCCCCCACCCTGCTCCCTGGGGTGAGGAGAGGTAGGCGATGGTGACGGACCAGGTTCCAAATTGAAGACTAGAGATTTAAGAACTTTGCCTTTCCTCCTTCGTTTTGTAATGTGAGGTGTGACTAGAAATGTTGGTTCTGTAGAAATAAATTATTTGATTAAACAGGACATCAGTATGCTCAATGGTTAGACTTGCCAAGAACACGAGGCAAGCTGGTAATGGTTTTCCTAATTTACTTGAGGATAAATAATGCAGGCAGCTCATCAGACCCATCCGCAGATAGGTTTGAAAGAATTTGATCCCCAAAGCTAGAGAAGTGGTTAAGAAGGAAAAATACTGCCACGGAGCTGGTTTTAGTGCTAGAGAAATCTGAAGCTGCAAAAAGCCACGATCTGTCTGACACAGATTTGTCAGAAAGGGAAATTAAAATTTAAAGAGAAATGTCTCTCTCAGACTTGGTTCTATTAATCCACTTCCATACGGGGTGGTCTGTTTAAAGATTGGCCCTTTAAAGTTATTGTGCGTTAACGAGGCTCTCCGCACTGTGCCACCCAGTTGTGTGATCCACTGTTGGACACGATGTGAGTCATGAGAAGTCTCATGGGTGAACAGTGGTATGTCATTGTAAGGGTTTCTGAAAATATGCATGCTGTCTTCAATTGGCTGCAAATGGTGGCTAATTGAGGGCACCAGGGGCATTTTATGACAGATGAATATACAGTTAAGGTGCCCCGCTCTCCCTGAAAGGGGATGAAATGGACAACTGTCTTTGGAATGTGAATCACTCTGTCAGGGCCTTGGAATATTTCTACTGGCTGCTATTCTGAGGCATTAACACTGGCTTAGTTTTATTGCTTAGATTAACACTGTCCTGATGGGAGACCATTACAGTAGCCCCTCCCCGCCAATCCATCTTTCTTTCCTGCCTACAAATATGTTAGGCAAAGCTGTAGGCTCTGGAGATACATCAGTGACCACCACAGAAAAAGTCTCTGCTCTTATGTACAGTGCTTATGTTCTTGTGTGTGTATGTGTAGAGGGAGACGGACACTGAAACAAATATGTATATGTATTTGTTCATGTACACATAATTGTACCTGCCAGTCTTCTTGTCATTAAAAAGCTGATCTATGGGACACCGAGGTGGCTCAGTCAGTTAAGCATCTGCCTCTGGCTTAGGTTGTGATCCCAGGGTCCTGAGTTCGAGTCCCACATCAGACTCTCTGCTCAGCGGGGCACCTGCTTCTCCCTCTGCCTGCTTGCTGCTCCCCCTATTCATGTACTCTGTCTCTGACAAGTAAATAAATAAAATCTTAAAAAAAAAACCCTGATCTTATGATCATCTAAGGCCAAGCAGAGATATTTAGGACCCCTAAGATTTTTCCAGATGCTCCCCACTACCTCGAAGAGTAGTGAAAGGGACAAACTACAAAGTGTTTGCTCTTTGGTTTCCATGTATATGGTCCTGGGTCAGCTCTGGATTGGACAGTCCAGTTGGATGCCTGGGGGCAGGAGGTAGCTATAGTGAAACTCCAAATTAGTCCTGAAGAATTAAAGGACCTCCTTCCTCCCCCTCCAGGAGCCAGGCAGTTCCTTAACGTCAAGAAGACTCTAGGGTTTGGTTCAAGACAGGGGAGTACTGGAGGCCCCCTAAGACTTAGCCTCACCTTGATTTGGATCAGTGATTCTCAAGGTGGGGACCAGGGTAGGTTCCACTCTGTGCACCAGGATCACTTGCTATGTTGGTGTCCTTGCTGCATAAGTAGGAGTCACCTGGTGCCTTAGCTTAAGCTGCTGTAATAAAATACCATAACGACATACATTTATTGCTCCTGGTTCTGGAGGCTGGAAGTCCAAGACCAGGGTGCCAGCATGGCTGAGTTCTGGTGAAGACTGTCTTTCAGGTCATAGACTGCTGACCTGTATTTTCACATGACTGAAAAAAAAGTGAGCCGTGTCTGTGGTGTCTTCTTCTAGAGCCCTAATCCCATTCATGAGGTCTCTACCCTTACGACTTAATCACCTCCCAAAGGCCCCACCTCCAATCAGCATCACATTGGGGATAACATTTCAACATAGAAATGAGGAGGGAACAGAGACATTCATTCTGTAGCACTTTTTTTTTTCTATTGATGTGTAATAAATTACAAATCTAGCACCCACATTTGTTATCTCATGGTATCACAGGTCAGGGACTTAGGCAGGGCTCATCTGGATTGTGTCCTCTTATGAGGCTCCAGTTGACATGTTGACTGCCCGGGCTGTGGAAGAGCTCCCCGTGGAAGAATCCTGCCACTCAGGTTGCTGGCAAGATTCACATCCTTGTGGGTGTCAGGCTGAAGGTTATGCCTTCTTGCCAGCAGAGGCTGGAAGCTGCCTCAATTCCTAGCGGCTGCCTGCCGTTCTTTGCCACTTCGGGTTTTCCAACATGACCACTTCTTCAAGCCAGAAGGAAATTTCTAGAGTGAGTCTTCTAGCAAGACGGAGTCTTCTATAACACAACCTAATCATAGGGATGTGATTCCATCACTTTTATCCTATTTCTTTGGTTGAGAAGCAAGTCACAGGTTCCACACAGACTCAGGAGGAGATTACACAGAAGTGTGAACCAGGAAGAGGGAATGGCTGGGGGAGCCAAAGCTGGTTTGCCTACTATAAATGCAGGTAGCTGGGCTCACCCTGGACTGGCTGCATTAGAATTTCTGGGGCAGGGCCCAGGAATCTGCATGGCAACAACTCCACCTGTACTTCCCTTTCATATTATGGTTAGAGACGCCTAGGGAGAAGAAGGTTATAGGATAGCTCGAAGCTCTGCTGAACAGCAAGAGACACCTGGCATACCTTCCTGCCGGTGCTTCTGAGAGTCCTCCAAGCCAGTCGGAGCACTGTCTGGAGGGGATGTTTTGATGGTTCTTCAAAGCCACGGATTTGGCAAACTGCCCAGCATCTAAGGAATGGAAATGTATTACCTCCACAGCTCATTTGTGCATAGTGAGCCCAACACTTGGTGACCATTTGAAAGTGGGGATCTGTGTAGCCACACCACAGCTGGATGAACGCCCCTTCTCCCCATGCCACAGCTGCACCACATGCTGGCAAGTGCCATGCCATCCCTGCCCTGCCACCATGCTCCACCAAGGCTAGCAGGTGTATGTAGACCTGGAGGGCCTGGCTGCGTTTGTGGGGTGAGGGATTGTGCCTGTGAGCCCCACGGGTCATCTCCTACATCAGTCTGCTTGCCCCTTCAAGACTGGGAGAGGTAGCTGTTTCATCTAATATGTAAAAAGAAACACAGAGAGTAAGACAGAGGAATATGTTCCAAATTCAAAAGAACAAGAGACCAAACATTCAAAGAAGATTTAACACCTATACTTCTCAAGCTCTTCCAAAAATGGAAAAGGAGGGAACATTTCTGAACTTATTTTATAAGGCCACCAAAAAACTATTAGAGCTAATAAATGATTTAGTATAGTTGCAGGATGCAAAATCAATATACAGAATTCTGTTGCTTTTCTGAACACTTACAAAAAATTATGCAAAAGAAAAATCAAGAAAACAATCCTATTTATTTATTTATTTTAATATTTTATTTATTTGACAGAGAGAAATCACAACTAGGCAGAGAGGCAGGCAGAGAGAGAGGAGGAAGCAGGCTTCCCGTGGAGCAGAGAGCCCGATGTGGGGCTCGATCCCAGGACCCTGGGATCATGACCTGAGCCGAAGGCAGAGGCTTTAACCCACTGAGCCACACAGGCGTCCCCAAAATCCTATTTATAATTGCATCAGGTAGAATAAAATACCTACCAGTAAGTTTTACTGAGGAGGCAAAATACCCAAATATTGAAAGTTGTAAGACACTAATGAAAGAAATTGAAGAAAACAAAAATAAATGGAAAATTATTCCATCCTCATAGATTGGAAGAGTTAATACTATTAAATTGTTCATACTACCCAAAGCAGTCTGCAGATTTAGTGCAATCTCATCACAATTCCAATGACATTTTTCATAGAATTAGAACAAACAATTCTAAAATTTGTACTGGAACCACAAAAATAACAAACAAAGCAATCTTGAGATAGAGCAAGCTAGAAGTATGACACTCCTGTATTTCCAACTATACTGTGAAACTACAGTAATCAAAAAGTGTGATATTGGCATAAAAACAGACACATAGGGATGCCTGGGTAGCTCGGTTGTTAAGCATCTGCCTGCGGCTCGGGTCAAGATCCCAGGGTCCTGGGATCAAGTCCTAATTGGGTTCGCTGTTCAGTGGGAAATCTGCTTCTATCTCTCCCACTCCCCCCGCTTGTGTTCCTCTCTGGCTGTGTCCTCTCTTTCTCAAATAATAAATAAAATCTTAAAAAAAAAACCAGACACATAGATCAGTAGAACAGAATGGAGAGCCCAGAAATAAACCCTCATATAAATGGCCAATTAATTTATGACAAAGGCAAAAGTATACAATAGGGAAAAGGTAGTCTTTTTAATCAATGGTGTTAGAAAAACTGGATAGCCACATGCAGAAGAATGAAGCTGGACCACTGTTTTTATACCATATACAAAAATTAGTTCAAATGGGTAAGATCTGAAATTGCAAAATTTCTAGAAGAAAGCATAAATGGTAAGCTCCTTGACATGTCTTAGTGATGTTTTTTGGATCTTACTTCAAACCAAGAGCAACAAAAGCAAAGAAAAATATATGGGACACATCAAAGTTAAAAACTTGTTTTTAAAGCACGATGAAGGAAACCATCAGCAAAATGAAGATACCTTACTGAATGGAAGAAGGTATTTGCAAATAATATATTCAATAAGGAGTCAATATGCAAAAATGCAAAGAACCCATATAACTCAAAAATTTTTAAAAATCTGATTGAAAAAAATGGGCAGAGAATCCAAATTCCAGAGAGTACATACAGATGGCCAACATGCACATGAAAAGATGCTCAATGTCACTAATCTTTGGGGAAATACAAATCGAAACCACAATGAGATGCAACCTTATAGGGGTCAGAATTGTTAAAAATTAACTCAGGAAACAGCGGGTCTTGGCTAGGATACAGAGAATGGGGAAACCTCTTACACTGTTGGTGGGAATGCAAACTGGTGTAGCTACTCTAGAAAAAACAGTGTGGTGGTTCCTCAAGAAGTTAAAAATAGAGCTACCCTATGACCTGGCAATTGCTCTACTAGGTATTTATCCAAAGGATACAAAAATGATTTGAAGGGGCACATGCACCCAAAAGTTTGTAGTAGCACTATCCACAGTAGTCAAAACATAGAAGGAGCCCAGATGTCCATCATATGATGAATGGATAAGGAAGATGCGGTACACACACACACACACACACACACACACACACACGAATATTACTCAGCCATCAAAAAGAATGAAACCTTGGCATTTGCAATGATGTGGATGGAACTAGAGTGTATTACACTAAGCAAAATAAGTCAGCCAGAGAAATACCACATGATTTCACTCATATGTGGAATTTAAGAAACAAAACAGATGGACATAGGGGAAGGGAAGGAAAAATAAGATAAAGACAGAGAAGGAAGCAAACTGTAAGATATTCTTAAATGTAGGGAACAAACAGGGTTTCTGGAGGGGAGGTGAGTGGGGGGATGGGGTAATCGGGTGGTGGGTATTGAAGAGGGCATTTGATACAATGAGCACTGGGTGTACTTGCAACTGATGAATCACTAAATTCTACCCCTGAAACTAATATTACACTATGTATGAATTAATTTGAATTTAAATAAAATCTTGAAAGAATAAAATGTACATAAATGTTTATATTATCTTCATTCATAATTGTTCCAGGGACACCTGGGTGGCTCATTCAGTTGAGCAGGGGACTCTTGGTTTTGACTGGGGTTGTGATCGCAGGGCTGTGAGTCTGAGCCTCGTGTAGGGCTCCACACTCAGCATGGAGTCTCCTTAAGACTGTCTCCCTTTCCCTCTACCCTTCTCCCCTCTCTCTTTTTCTAAAATAAATAAATAAATTTAAAAAATAATAGCTCCTCAGATAAAGGGCTAGTATCCAAAATCTATAAGGAACTTAGCAAACTCAACACCCAAAGAACAAACAATCCAATCAAGAAATGGGCAGAGGACATGAACAGACATTTCTGCAAAGAAGACATCCAGATGGCCAACAGACACATGAAAAAGTGCTCCACGTCACTCGGCATCAGGGAAATACAAATCAAAACCACAATGAGATATCACCTCACACCAGTCAGAATGGCTAAAATTAACAAGTCAGGAAATGACAGATGCTGGCGAGGATGCGGAGAAAGGGGAACCCTCCTCCACTGTTGGTGGGAATGCAAGCTGGTGCAACCACTCTGGAAAACAGCATGGAGGTTCCTCAAAATGTTGAAAATAGAACTACCCTGTGACCCAGCAATTGCACTACTGGGTATTTACCCTAAAGATACAAACATAGTGATCCGAAGGGACACGTGTACCCGAATGTTTATAGCAGCAATGTCTACAATAGCCAGACTATGGAAAGAACCTAGATGTCCATCAACAGATGAATGGATAAAGAAGATGTGGTATATATACACAATGGAATACTATGCAGCCATCAAAAGAAATGAAATCTTGCCATTTGCGACGACGTGGATGGAACTAGAGCGTATCATGCTTAGGGAAATAAGTCAATCGGAGAAAGACGACTATCATATGATCTCCCTGATATGAGGACATGGAGAAGCAACATGGGGGGTTAGGGGGATAGGAGAAGAATAAATGAAACAAGATGGGATTTGGAGGGAGACAAACCATAAATGACTCTTAATCTCACAAAACAAACTGGGGGTTGTTGGGGGGAGGTGGGGTTGGGAGAGGGGGAGGGGGCTATGGACATTGGGTAGGGTATGTGCTATCGTGAGTGCTGTGAAGTGTGTAAACCTGGCGATTCACAGACCTGTACCCCTGGGGATAAAAATACATTATATGTTTATTAAAAAAAAAAATTTGGAAGGGGAGGCGAACCATAAGAGACTATGGACTCTGAAAAACAACCTGAGGGTTTTGAAGGGTCAGGGGTGGGAGGTTGGGGGAGCAGGTGATGGGTAATAGGGAGGGCACATTTTGCATGGAGCACTGGTGTTGTGCAAAAACAATGGAATACTGTTACGCTGAAAAAATAAATAAAATGGAAAAAAAATAATAGCTCCAAACTGGAAACAGCCCAGATTTTCTTCACTGAGTAATGGGTTAAACTGTATTACATCCATAACATAGAATCTGCTTACCAATAAAAGAAGAAGAAAGTATCGACTGATGCAGCAACTTGAAGGAATAGCTAAGCCATTATGTTGAGGAGAAAAAGCCAGTCTCAAGGAAGTTTCATATGTATAATTCTATTCGTATAACAGTTTGCAGTGACCAAAGTTAGAAATGGAAGATAGATTTTGTGGTTGCCACGTATTAGAAGTGGCAGGAGGGAGGTGGGTGTGATCATAATAGGGCAACGTGAGGGATCCTTGGGTGTTGGAGCTGTATGTTTTCTTTGCTGTGGTACTGGATACATGAACCTACATAGGCAATGAAACTGTATAGAACTTCAAGACACAAAAATGAGTACAAGTAAAATTGGGAAATCTGAATAAAACTAGTGGAGTGCATCAATGTTAATATCCTGGTTGCTATAGTGTAGTAAAGTTTTGCAAAGTGTTAGCATGGGGGAAACTGGGAAAAGTGTAAAAGGGTGTACCTCTATTATTTCTTGCAACTGCATGTGATGCTACCATTTTCTTGACCAAAGTTCTAGTTAATTAATAAAATGGAGCCCGGACTTCACCTTCCTCACCTCATCTTTGCTATCCTCATTCATCTGGAGTAGATCTTTGTTAAAAGATCTTTCTTTTTCCTTTTGACACAATCTTTCTGGGGAGGAGGTCTTAACTTTTGTTAAGTCACTTCGCCTCTCTTTACAGAAAGTGTTCTCCTTGGCGGACTGCTATTCTTGGGTGAGAGTTTTGGACATGGAAAACCCAGAGAGCTGAGACATGGAATGTCTTGGGCGGTCAGGGAGACAGCCTCTACTTATACAGGGTCACAGCCTGCAGCTACAGTAAATCAAGAGCAAAAGCAAGACTCCGAAGAGATACCCCTGGATAAATTCCCCTTGCTCCCCACTGAAAAAGTAATATGCTGCAACCCATAGTATGGTAGATAGACTCACTTCTCTTGTGGTATTGTCTCACGATGTGGTTCTGAGGTTAGTAGCGTAGTTAAGTCTAGAAATCAAAAACCAGTGGCACTCTGTCCCATTAATCTCTAGCATAAGGGTATCCAGTAAGTATTTGTTGAATGAATGAATGAATGAATGAATGAATGAATTCTCAGCCTGAATTTATTACTGCTCAGTTCTACTTGGGGGAAGCTGTGTCAGAGCAGTGGCTCTCTAAGAGAAATGTTACATGGATTTTCTTGTCAAGATTCATTTCTCAAGGCTGGAATCAGTGTTAACCTAATACTGTTTTATTTTCTTCCCACTCATTTGCATTGTAGGTGTTTGTTAGGGTTGAGCAATTCTTTAAAAAATTTTTATTTATTTATTTTAGAGAGAGAGAGATTGAGTGTGCAGGGGCAGGGGCAGAGAAAGAAGGAAAGAGTCCTTAAGCACACTCCTCACTAAACACAGATCCTGATGCAGGCCTGATCCCAGGACCCTGAAACCATGACCTGAGCCCGAACAAAGAGCCAGATGCCCAACCATTGAGCCACCCAGCCTCCGCCTATTTGAGCAATTCTAAAAAAAAGTTAAGAGTGCTTAAAAGTATTGGGCTAGATGCTTGATGAAGAAAGTGAATTTAACTTTTTGGATCATGACAAGTTGTTCCCTCTGGATTTTTTTATTTTATTTTATTTATTTATTTGACAGAGATCACAAGTAGGCAGAGAGAGAGGAGGAAGCAGGCTCCCTGTTGAGCAGAGAGCCCGATGTGGGGCTCAATCCCAGGACCCTGGGATCATGACCTGAGCCAAAGGCAGAGGCTTTAACCCACTGAGCCACCCAGGCGCCCCTCCCTCTGGATTTTTAACATTAGGAAAAGTGCCCTCAACAGAATAGGATTTAAGAATTGGGGAAGGCGCCCTTGCTTAGCTGGCAGCCCTACCATTCCCCTCAGGTCCATGATGCTCCCCACCACCTGTCTTAGCTGTCTGCCCAGGGAGCTGACTCATTCAAGATGTTTTGCAATTTCTTTCTGATTGATAGATTAAAGTTACACTCATCTTCTCAGCGTTTTGATAAAGCCAACTCTGCCTAGAACAAATCACTTCATTCCTTCACAATTTCAAGAGTTTCACTTCATGAGTTTTTGAACAAAATGGCTTCACTGAGTGAAGAATATCAGTAGAAGTATCAAGTGGCCTACTGTATAGATGAAAGGAGGGTTGAGTTTGGGGCCCCAAAGAATGTTCCAAACCTGAGTTTAGTCACTGGCCCAAGTAGCCCAGTATCTAATCAGTGATCAACCAGCCTAACCAGATAATTAGACTGGGTGAGTTTTTGGTCTCAGCAGGAGAATAGGCCAATGGGGCTTCTTACCTTAATGATCAGCAGACTGATGGTCCTATGGGATCTCTGATTGCTCTTGGGGGACCAACCTCTAGCTTAAAAGGTGCTCTGTAGGGGGGAATATACTTGTTTACCTCTGAATTTATATAGACATGGCATTTAATAGAGAGTATTCTTGATGTTATTGTGGGATGGTGATGATGGTAGAGCCTATAGGTGCGGTGTTAGAAACCAAAGTACCATATATCCACAGTGGGCAGTTGCTTGACGTGGACCCCAGTGGGGTCAGAGGAAGGACAGGTGTCTGCCTTAAGTTGTAGATCTCTAAGGAAACATCTGTTGAATCACCACGGTGTCTCACGTTATACATCTATAAGTCATATACATCCTGGTGCCTAGGATAATTAGAACAGGAATTTGAGGCTTTTGAAGTCTCTTTTGAAAATGGCAAAGGGTGGAGGGTGGAGAGTGGAGAGGGGAGCAAATCCAACCAGAAAATAAAATCTTGCTCTTTGTTTTCTTTGAACTCCCACAGACTTTCCCTAACACTTAGCACAAAGAGCGTCTTCCTCCACCAGTCTCTTTCTCTTGGTCAGCTCTTTATTGTGTACTCTTTCTGGGTTGTTTGGGCTGAATCCTTTGCAATCCTCCTCTCTCCTCCACACACACACATGTAACTTCTTAGTTAATTACTAGGAATCTGCTCTCTAGAGGAGTGCATGGGTCTGGACCAGCAACTTCAAATCCTTCCTCTCTCAAGCAGGGCATGATTTAGGATGTAAGACAGAAGGGTGAAAGATTGCAACTTCTATACTTTAAAGTGGTTTATTTTATTCCTATGACATATGACTTTGCTAAATCTCAAAAATCTCAAGTGTGTTTAGAGTGCTGTTATGATCAAAATAATAGAAATCAGTTTAGGGGTCACTGAATTCGTAGAAGCTTTTCATCTTTTTAATTTTCCTAATCAGTACCGTGCTGTCTTGGTGCTCCCCGCTTTGTAATATAGCTTGAAATCAGGCAACATCATGCCCCCAACATTGTTTTTCTTTTTCAACATTTCCTTGGAAATTTGGGGTCTTTTCTGGTTCCATGTAAATTTTAAGATTGTTTGTTCCAGCACTTTGAAAAATGCCACTGGTATTTTGATCAGGATGGCATTGAAAGTATAGATTGCTCTGGGTGGCATAGACATTTTAACAATGTTTATTTTTCTGATCCATGAGCATGGAATGTTTTTCCATCTTTTTGTGTCTTTTTCAATTTCTTTTATAAGTGTTCTGTAGTTTCTAGAGTATAGATCCTTTACTTCTTTGGTTAGGTTTATCCCAGGGTATCTTAAGCTTTTTGTGCTATTATAAATGGAATCGATTCCATAATTTCTCTTTCTACAGTTACATTATTAGTGTATAGGAAAGCAACTGATTTCTGTGCATTGATTTTTGTATCCTGCCACAGTACTGAATTTCTGTGTGAGTTCTAGTAATTTGGGGATGGAATCTTCTGGGTTTCCAAATAAAGTATTATGTCATCTGTGAAGAGAGAGAGTTTGACTTCTTCTTTGCTGATTTGAATACCTTTTATTTTTTTGTTGTCGTCTGATTGTTGTTGCTCGGACTTCTAGCACTATGTTGAACAACAGTGGCAAGAGTGGGTATCCTTGTCGTGTTCCTGATCTTAAGGGAAAGGCTCTTGTCTTTTCCCTGTTGAGAATGATATTTGCTGTGGGCTTTTCATAGATATTTTATGAAATTGAGGGATGTTCCCTACACTCTGAAGAGTTCTAATCAGGAAAGGATGCTGTATTTTGTCAAATGTTTTTTCTGCATCAGTTGAGAGGACCATGTGATTCTCGTCTCTTCTCTTATTTGTATGTTCTATCTCATTGATTGATTTGTGAATATTGAACCACCCTTTCATCTCAGGGATAAATCCCACCTGGTCATGATGAATAATCTTTGTAATGTACTGTTGGATATCTTGTTGAGAATCTTGGCATCCATATTCATCAGGGTTATTGGTCTGAAATTCTCCTTTTTGATGGAGTCTTTGTCTGGTTTGGGGGTCAAGGTAATGCTGGCCTCATAGAATGAGTCTGGAAGTTTTTCTTCTGTTTCAATTTTTTGAAACAGCTTCAGGAGAATAGGTATTAATTCCTTCTTTGAATGTTTGGTAGAATTTCCAGGGAATCCATCAAGCCCCGGACTCTTGTTTTTTGGGAGGTTTTTAATCACGCTTCAATCTCATTACTGGTTATTGGTCTATTCAGGTTGTCAGTTTCCTCCTGTTTCAGTCTTGATAGTTTATAAGTTTCCAGGAAGGCATCCATTTCTTCCAGGTTACTTAATTTATTGGCATATAGTCGTTCATAATAATTTCTAATAATTGTTTCTATTTCCTTGGTGTTAGTCATGATCTCTCCCCTTTCATCTATAATTGTATTAATTTAGGTCCTTTCCCTTTTCTTTTGGATAGTCTGACCAGGGGTTTATCAATCTTATTAATTCTTTCAAAGAACCAGCTTCTAGTTTCATTGACATGTGCTATTGTATTTCTGGTTTCTAATTCATTGATCTCTGCTCTAATCTTAATCATATCCCTCCTCATGCATGGGGTAGGCTTAATTTGTTGTTGATTCTCCAGTTCTTTAAAGTGTAAAGAGAGTTTGTGTATTGGGGATTTTCTTTTCTTTTTCTTTTCTTTCTTTCTTTCTTTCTTTCTTTCTTTCTTTCTTTGTTTCTTTGTTTGTTTCTTTGTTACTTTGTTTCTTTCTTTTTTTGAGTGAGGCTTGGATGGTTATTTCTCCTTAGGAGAGTCTTTGCAGTATCCCAGAGGTTTTGGACTGATGTGTTTTTGTTCTCACTGGTTTCCATGAATTGTTTAAAGTTCTTCTTTGATTTTCTGGTTGACCTAAACATTCTTAAGCAGGATGGTCTTTAGCTTCCAATTGTTTTAATTTCTTCCAAACAGACACATAAATCAGTGGAACAGAATAGAGAGCCCTGATATGGACCCTTAATTCTATGGTCAACTAATCTTTGACAAAACAGGAAAAAAAAAATCCAATGGAAAAACAACAGTCTCTTGGGACGCCTGGGTGGCTCAGTGGGTTAAGCCGCTGCCTTCAGCTTGGGTCATGATCCCAGAGTCCTGGGATCGAGTCCCGCATGGCCTCCTTGCTCGGCAGGGAGCCTGCTTCTCTCTCCACCTCTGCCTGCCTCTCTGCCTACCTGTGTGCTCTCTCTCTCTCTCTCCTTCTCTCTGACAAATAAATAAAATAAAATATTTTAAAAAAATAAAGAAAAACAACAGTCTCTTGAATAAATGGTGCTGGGAAAATTGGACAGCTATATACAGAAAAATGAGACTCAACCATTCTCTTACACCATACACAAAGATAAACCCTAAATGGATGAAAGACCTCGATGTGAGGGAAGAATCCATCAAAATCCTAGAGAAGAACGTAGACAGTAACATTGTTGACATCAGCCATATCAGCTTTCAAAACAGATTTCCAAAGGGAAGGGAAACAAAAGTGAAAATGAACTTTTGGGACTTCATCAAGATAAAAAGCTTCTGCACATCAAAGGAAACAGTTAATAAAACAAAGAGAACTCACAGAATGGGAAAAGATATTTGCAAATGACACTACAGATAAAGGACTGGTATCCAAAATCTATAAAGAACTTCTCAAACTCAACACCCAAAAAACAAATAATCAAGTCAAAAAAATGGGCAGAAGACATGAACAGACACTTCTCCAAAGAAGTCATATAAATGGCTAATAGACACATGAGAAAATGTTCAACATCATTAGCCATCAGAGAGATTGAAATCAAAACCACATTGAGATACCACCTTACACCTGTGCAATTTAGAGTGCAAAAATTGGCAAGACAAGAAACAACAAATGTTGGAGAAAGGGGAAAACTTTTTCACTGTTGGTGGGAATGCAATTTGGTACAGTCACTTTGGAAAACGGTGTGGAGTTTCCTCAAAAAGTTAAAAATAGAGCTACCCTATAACCTAGCAATTTCACTCCTGGGTATTGACCCAAAAGATACAGATGTAGTGAAAATAAGGGCCATATGCACCCCAATGTTCATAGCAGCAATGTCCACAATAGCCAAACTATGAAAGGAGTCAAGGTACCTGTCAACAGATGAATGGATAAAGAAAATGTGGTCCATATATTCATTGGAATATTACTAAGCCATCAGAAAGGATGAATACAGAGGCGCCTGGGTGGCTTAGTGGTTTAAGCCTCTGCCTTCGGCTCAGGTCATGATCTCAGGGTCCTGGGATCAAGCCCCACATCGGGCTCTCTGCTCAGTGGGGAGCCTGTTTCTCCCTCTCTCTCTGCCTGCCTCTCTGCATACTTGTGACCTCTCTCTGTCAAATAAAATAAATAAAATATTTTAAAAAAAAGAAAGGATGAATACAGAACTTCTGCATCAACATGGATGGAACTGGAAGAGATTATGCTGAGTGAAATAAGTCAAAAAGAGAAAGACAATTATATGGTTTCATTTATTTGTGGAACATAAGGAATAGTATGGAGGACATTAAGAGAAGGAAGGAAAAAATAAAGGGGAAGGAATCAGAGGGGAAGATGAACTATGAGAGACTGTGAACTCCAAGAATCAAAATGAGGGTTTCAGAGGGAAGGGGGAGTGGGGGACTGGGTTAGCCCAGTGATGGGTTTTAAGGAGGGCAAGTATTGCATGGAGCAGTGGGTGTTACACACAAACAGTGAGTCATGGAACAAACACTACATCCAAAACTAATGATGTACATGTGACTAACATAACATAATAAAAAAAGATACAATTAAAATAAATAAAATATTTTTTAATCAACAGGTATTAAAAGTACAATTACTATCAAGTAGGGGAGCTATGAAATGTTCAGATGTTAAATTAGGGTTCCTCTCAAAAGAGGTAGAGAAATCTACAGTTTGAAAAATGCCACTTTTGGGGCACCTGGGTGGCTCAGTGGGTTAAGCCGCTGCCTTCGGCTCAGGTCATGATCTCAGGGTCCTGGGATGGAGTCCCGCATCGGGCTCTCTGCTCAGCGGGGAGCCTGCTTCCCTCTCTCTCTCTCTCTGCCTGCCTCTCTGCCTGCTTGTGGTCTCTCTCTGTCAAATAAATAAATAAAATCTTTTTAAAAAATGCCACTTTTTTTGATAACTATCTCAAGTATGTTTTTGTGTTTTAAAAAATGTTTTGAAATTTAGTTTTTTCTGATTTAGATTTAACATATGAGAGACTATGGACTCTGAAAAACAACCAGAGGGTTTTGAAGGGGCGGGGTGGGGGGGGGTGGGGGGTGGGAGGTTGAGGAACCAGGTGGTGGGTAATAGGGAGGGCACGTACTGCATGGAGCACTGGGTGTGATGCCAAAACAATGAACACTGTTATGCTGTAAATAAACAAATAAACTAATAAAAATAAATAAATAAATAAATAAATAGGGTAAATCATCTCATTCTGCAGTATACTTATAATACAAAAGGATTGATTAATCAAAATAAAACCCCTAATGGAATTGTTTCTCTAAGTAATGATTCTCAGCAGTTACCACAAGTACTAGGTGAAAGGTCATGGGAAGACTTTTTAGTGGGATCAGCCTGACATCTCCAGCACTCATTGATTATCACAAAAAGTGGATTCTATGAGACACTCTACGCCTCCCAGTGTGATACAGTAGGAAGCCACACCATTATCTATGGCATCTTGTTACCAAAAATATTGAACCTAGTTATCTCTCGATCTAGCTACCAGATTCTAGAAAATGCAGCAGAAAGGGAAACATGAGAGATAAAAACCACAGTGATGCATTCAGCCACTGGACAAATGACTAATTTTCTTTAACAAAAAAAATGGCATGGAAAGGAAAGGTAGGAAAAACTGTTTTGGATTAAAAGAGACTTAAGAAACTAATAAATACTGTTTGTGGACTTAGTTTGGTTTCTGATTTGAGGTTCCTGATTTGAACAAATTGACTATAAAAACACATTTTTGAAACCAGGGAGGAATAAGTCAGGTTACTAGGTGATAATAAGAAATTCTTGTTAATTTTGTTGGATGAGATAATGGCATTGTGGTGATGTTAAAAAGAAAAATGTCTGGGTGCCTGGGTGGCTCAGTTGGTTAAGCCACTGCCTTCGGCTCGGGTCATGATCCCAGGGTCCTGGGATAGAGTCCCGCATCGGGCTCTCTGCTCAGCAGGGAACCTGCTTCTCCCCCTCCCCTCTCTGCCTGCCTCTGCCTACTTCTGATCTTTTTGTCAAATAAATAAATAAAATCTTTAAAAAAAAAAAAAAGAAAAATGTCTCAGTCACTTCGAGATACATGCTGAGGTATTTATGGGTGAAATGGAAGACATCTGGGATTGGCTTTGAAATGCAATAAGAAAAAAGGCAGAGGGCAGAGATAAAATCAAAATGGCAGAATTGTTGGTAATTAATGAAGCTGGGCCTAGGTTCTTGGGGTTTATATTCTGTTCTTTCTACTTTATATATTTGAAAATTTCCATTATCAATGGTGAAAGTATAATTGAAACACATTCTAGTTTTTGTTTTTGTTTGAAGGCCTTAGAGAAATGCAACTGAAGACATAAATAATGGAATCGACCATGCCTCTTGTTGACACTTCCATTTTTCTTTCTTTCTCACAGATTCATGTTGTGCATGTCTGTGGGATTAGGAAGTGGGAGTGCTGTTGACATAGGCTTGGGCTCTCAGTTGAGAAGAACAAGGATCCAGAGGAGGAACTATGAGTCAACTGGGGGAACTATGAGAGGGGCAATGCTAATTTAACTTTGGGAGGTTTTTGGAAGCTATGTTCTAAATGTTTGCATCCTCTCGAAGTTCACATGTTGAACTCTAGTGCCCAATGTGATGATGTTAGAAGGTGGGGCAGTGATTAGGGAGGTGATTGGGTGAAGAGCGGGGAGGCCTTACAAATGTGATTAGTGCTTTTTAAAAAAAAAGAACCTCAGTCACTCCGGAGCCCCTTTCACCAATGAATACATGATAGACGTCTGTGACTCAGAAGAGAGCCCTCAGCTGACCATGCTGTGTAGTCTGATCTCAGATTTTCGGCCTCTGAGAACTGTGGAAAAGAAGTATTTGTTCTGTATAAGCTACTCAGTCTGTAGTTTGTTATAGCAGCTGGTACAGACCAATGAACTGTGCCATTTTTATTTCCAATGTGTTTCTCTTTTCTGCTAAACCTCAAGCCACAGACTATGTTTTAGCTCTTGAGTTCTCCTCAGTGCCTGCCAGAATGTCTGGGCAGAAGTTAGATACTTTGTAAATGTTGACTTGATGAATAATTAAATTTCAAATTATTGGCACTAACTTTTTGTATGAGTGACCTAGTTAAGGCTTTCACAAATAACCAATGCAACAAAAAAAGTCAATCTAAACAAATCCTTAGTCTTGAAGAGAAAATAGTCATTCTAATAGATGTCAGGAACATTATGCCAAATCAATACAGATTATCTTCGTTATAGTTAGGCACTGGGCTGGTTTGGAGATGGAGTCAATGTCCCTGCTTTTTAGCCTTATGAATTCTCATTATCATCTCCTTGGCTCTAAGAAACAAGTATAATGCTAAGAATACTAGTTCCTTAGGAATAGTAATACAGGTGTGGAGATACAAGATTACTTACAAATGAGGTGACCATGGGGGCTTCAATAAAATTACTTCCTCTCAAGTGTAATAAACATGTACAATAAGTTATTATTAAGGACCTTTGAGGCAAGCCCCATTAATGAGGCATTGAGACAACTAAATGAGATTTTAAGTAAACAAAACAAAACAAAACCGATGAAACCAAGAAAGCCAGAATAAAGATGAATGTAAAGAAGAGAGGAAAATGGAAAATGAAGAAAACAAAGAGGAGTAGATATGATGAAAATTGCCCTGCCATTCTGTTGGCAAGAGTGAAAGCAAATCTAATGACTTTCTCTGCTTTCAGCTTTAAAAATAAGACACATTTCTCAGATATGAAATGCGGTCTATTATCTGCCAGTAGTGTTCTGAGTTGTCTTCAGGCAGCAAATATATGCCATAAAATAAACTTTAAACTCTATACCTCCTCGTTTTTAGGAGTGGCACAACTCTAGCTGTTTGGAAAATTGGTTCTTGATGAGTTTTTCTGCCCTTGCTAGTGAAATTCATCGATAAATGTGATGTGGGTGTGCATGTGTGTGTTTGTGCTGTGGTTTGTGGGTTTTATGATGAACACCTTTTTTACATTTTAACATCTCTGAAACCAAGATGTCTGTGTCAGGGTTTAACTGGCAGCATTTTTTTTTCCTTTCATGCTGGCTTACAAAGTAATGTTGTCTGTTATTATCGGCCACATCTTAGTTTGCAAATTTGATTTATCTAGAGGTGGGGTGGAGAAGGAAGAAGAGGACAGAAGTGGGAGAAAATTTGATGCCTGGTAATAATGGCATAATTCAGAAAAACCTGTTTTTTTTATTTGTATGACGATTTGGGAATAAAAATGACATTTACTTGTATTCTTTGGATGAATCCATGAAAACTGTTAAACTCTTCCTTCTGAATTCTCCACTTTTTTCTCCTACCTGTTCTCTGCTTCTCATATACTTGAGACTTGGGCTTGGTGCAAGCTTCACACCTGCAACCGCCCAAAAGGTTCACATGACTTAGATCAACTGTTAGTTTGAGAAGAATCAGTAAGGTGGGACACGGGGTCTCCTTGATGTCTTAGGGAATTCCACTTCTGCTAAGTCCAAACATGTTGATGTCTGCCCAAGCTGTACTTCTGCTTCTCTTTCTAGTTTTGGGTTTTCTGGGCACAAGCTCATGCTTCATGTCAAGGAGCTGCAAGCTTTAGCTCTCCACAACTGTCAAGGAGCTGCAAGCTTTAGCTCTCCACAACTATGAAATAAAGGAGCGTTGGTTCTCTCACACTGGGAGGAATGCTTTGAACCCTTCAGAGCAATTCCTTTTGTTCCTTTCTGCTGCTGCAGGTCTTGAGGACTCCCACTTAGAGGTGAAGACATTAACTATGATGGGCTTAGTTGGCATGTCATCTGTCACACAGAAGGAGAGTCCGTGAAGTTGGAAAACCAGGACCACCTCAGGTCAGGATTCTTGAACGTTGTGTTTTCATGCAGGAACAGGAATGTCTTCATCTCATTTTGATTTTGTGATACAACTGAACTCAGATGAAAGTGGGATAGCCTACAGTGCTGATGGGATCAGGAAGACGATACTGCTGAAAGTTATAGGGGAGGGAGCAAAGATGTCCCTCTGGATATTGGCTGCTGACAATTAGGTGATGAGTTTGGATAGTAGGTAATAGAGAGAAAGCTGGAGCATATAGTCTCTGTCCATATCTATCACCCAAACAATGGGCAAAAATCCAGTGAACTATATTCATTAAGGCCATTGAGCCGAATTAGTATAGGCGAGTCCTGGCTACACATTCACTGCAGACAGTAGAAATTTGGTGATGTTCACTCATATCCTGTGGAAATGTTCTTTTATGCATCCAGTCTTATCAGACCTAATCATTCCTTGCCAGAAACCAAACAAAATGTCACCTCCCTTTTGGAAAGATTTCATCATTGACAGAAACATAATTTCACTTATCCAGCAAGAGAAATGTTGACACTGACAAGAAGATAGTAGCTTTTACCTTCAAAACTGTTTTATAGGAAACAATTTAAGCTAAAATAGCTTTTTCCTTTTTTTCCCCTCAATTTTATCAGGAATGATTACACCCTTTGCGGCTCTGCCATGTCAACCCACATCTAATAGTGCCTGAGACTGATCTGATCAGTTTCTGATTTAAAATTGGGGCGCCTGGGTGGCTCAGTGGGTTAGAGCCTCTGCCTTTGGCTCAGGTCATGATCCAGGGTCCTAGGATCGAGCCCCGCATCGGGCAATCTGCTCAGCAGAGAGCTTGCTTCCTCCTCTCTCTCTCTGCCTGCCTCTCTGCCTACTTGTGATCTCTGTCTGTCAAATAAATAAATAAAATCTTAAAAAATAAAATAAAATAAAGGTTACATATCCCCAGGCCAGGCTTTGGGGTTGGGGCCTCACGGGGACCTTAGACAAGGTTTAGTGTCCGATAAGTTAAGCTTGCAGGTGTGAGAAAGTGGAGGGGTTGCAAAAGCTCAATGTTGTAAGTGCCCAGTGCTGAGGTTGCCTCTGGACACCATCATTATGCTGAACAAGGTCACTGCAGGAAGAAGAGTTGTCCCCGGTTCTAAGCAAGGAACTATATGGGAACAGGAATTAGGAGCAAGATAAGCAGGAGACAATCACAGAGAATAATAAGGGAACCGGCTACATGTCTATGTCCCTAGCTAGAGGTGGGTATCTTGGTGGTTAAGCCTTGGGCATCACATTGCCTACCTTTAAATCCAGCTCTCCCCCTTACTAGGTCTGTGACCGTTGGTGAGCAGCTCCTGTTGAGCCTTAGCTCTCTCACCTGTAAAATCTGTAAAATGTAAAATAACGATTCCTACTTCATCAGGGGCTTTGATGATAATGCTTGCAAATCATTTTGCTTCTTCCTGTCAGGTAGTAAGTGCTCAATAAATGATATGCTAGCTTTATTCCTTCATCAATCATACTGCTCTTTCTCATCAGAGTGTGAACTGTTCTGGGATGAGAATTCTATCTTATTCATCATTTTACTCTCGAATCTTCATTCACCTCAGCAGCCTTAGGATGGCCCTAATGGTGGTCTTGCCTTGCTTCCACGACGTCATCCTCACCTGGTTCCTTTCAGACCTCTCACTGGCTGCTCCTTCTTAGTTTTCTAAACCCACATCCCTGAATGTCAGCTTTTTGCTTGGGATTATCTGTCTCTTTGTTTTTACTCCCAACTCCAGATCTGATGCCTCCCGAACGTGCTGGGCTCACACAGATGGATTTTTGTGAGACATCTCCACTTGAATATCTCAGAGACAAGTCAAATTGCAGAAACCAGGAGTTCAGAATCAAAACTATTGCTCGTCTTCTTCCTTTATCAAAACGTATCAAGATATGGCTCCACTATCCATCCACTATCCACTATCTAACTTCTCCAGCAGAAACCTGGTACTTACCTCCTTTTCATTTCCCATTTCTGATCTATTAACAATCTCTTTTGGCTCCACCTGCGAAAGATCTCAGAGCCAGCTCCTTCCCTCTATCTCTATGCCACCAGTCTAATCCAGGCCATCTTTCTTTTCTGGAATGCTGTAGAATACTCCCTGTCTCTACCATTGGCCCCTGACTGTACATTTTCCATGAGTGTCAGGGAAATCTTTTAAAAAGTAATTGGATCATGTCTCTTCTCTGATTGAAATCCATCATGGCTTCCTACACACACAGCGTAAAACCCCAAGTCCCCAAAGAGCTTAAAGAGTCCTGCAGAATGAGGCCCTGCCTGATTCTCAAGCATCCTGTGTACCCATTTCCTATAATCAGCCTTCGCCAGTCAGATGAGCCTTCCTTCAGCTGTTTCATGTTCCGGCATCTTTTCCTGGTTTGCTTCTGCTGCTTGGAGTATGTTTCTCCCAGACTGCCTCTCCCATTCCTCAGAGCTAATTTTAAATTGTTGCTGTCCAGTGTGGACTACCCTTCCTCTAGTCTTCTCTGTTCCAGGCTCCTTCATATTTTTTTCATAGCCCATTCCACAATTTGTAATTTGTAATTCTTTTATTTGTTTTGTGTTCCTTTATCCCACCAAAGCATAGGGATCACATCTGAGTCATTTGCTGAGGTATCCTAGCGTAATACCTGGCACATGGTCAGACTCTATAAATACCTGCCGAGTGAATGAATCCAGCAGGGTGCTCAGTAGATAGATATGATTTGAATGAATGAACAAAGTCAGGTGTAAAAGTGTGATTCTTTTTAGGGTTGATGGCATTAATACCAAGAGATAAGGTATTAAACTTGATGGGTATGGCATGTATAGGGGAAGGACTGGGGATTGTGGTATCATTTGAGTTGTGGTTCTGCTTCTTGTTAGCTTTGTGACCTTGGAAGTGTTTCTTAAGCAGTCTCAGCTTTCATGTTCTCACCTATAAAATGGGGAATTAAACCTCTTTATTTCAGAGGATGACATGAGAAGAAAATAAACCTGCTGGCTTTGAGCTAGCACAAGAGTGGCCCTCAATCCTAGTCATTCATTTCTTTTCTTCTACCAGGTACAAAACTCTGTGTAGTCTCAGGCATCAGTGAGTTAGTGAGAGGAAGTTTTAGAGGAGAGAGGTCTTCTAGGTGCTGGCTCTCTCCTCTCCTCTCATTCTCTAATCAGATTGCATTAGGAATGTCAGATTGTGCAGGAAGCACACTTTTTCCAGAGTGGAGTTTGCCAATCATCGTGGAATTTATAGGCCAGCTAATAGCCTTTGTTTATTCTTCCCCCAAGTTGCAAATTTCAAAATTTCAAATTCAAATTCAAATTCAATTTTCAAAATTCAAATTCTCAGATCCTTCTGTTCAGAACATGGCTATACTTGGGGGTAAAGCCCAGTGCCACTTCCCCCCTAATTTTCACAACTATGTTGTATAATAGCTTCCTGACTCCCACCTCCATGATCTGAGAGGTCCACTGGAGGCTAAGAACTTCTAACTCCATTTCAATAAGTAGTACTGTCTTATTTGTCCGAAACCCTACTTTCTGCTCTTCATTCTGTTCCTCTGAACAAGTGATTGAAGTTTTCATGGGTTCCTCACTACTTCCTCTCATTTGGCTTGTGGATTCCTTCCTTTCTTTTTTCTATCTCCTCCTTGTCTCTGTTCCTACCACCTTTCTTTCTCTTTCTTCCTCAATCCCTCTCTGGTCCCTCATCCCTACTCTTTCCCCACTAAGTGCTCTCTGGCCCTTCTCAAGTAGTACAACTGGTGAAGCAGATGCTTCGGTGTCCAGTATTGCATCCCTGGGTCTGTCAGTGATTCCAGCCACAGCTGTGGAGGACACTTTCAAGCCCTCCTTTCTTCTCTGCCTCCGGACCTTTTCCAGTGCTGAGGCAGCCTGGAAGTGCAGAAGAGTCCTCACCCCAGGGGCAACTCTCAACCTATGGGGGATTGGAGCAGTGGGCCTGGGTCCTGGTGACTGTTTGGATTTGGCGTTTGAGGGACACAGAAGAGCACAGGATGGCTGCCAGCTTGTTGAGGTCAGGAAGACTGGGAGAGGTCCAGGGACGGTATTGTCAAGATAGAGATCTTAGGTGAACTATCAAGTGAGGTTGAGTGATCTCAGGGAAGGATCACCCTTTATTTGTCTTTGTATTCCCAAGATTTTGCATGGTACCAGAATCTTAAGTGTTCACAAAATGTTCCCTGAAATAGCAAAGCCATTTCTTCATGTGCCAGTCGCTTTAGGGAAAGTTGTTGCCTTGGTACAGCTTTCTTCAGAAAGCCGGTGCAACTACCCAGTCACCATAATATTATCCTGGAGATACTGATAGATCTTTCTCTTTTAATACTTGTCCCTTTGTCACACAAAACACCAGCATCAGATTCATAAAACTGCTATTTCCTTGTCGTTTGTCTAGCCACTTTGGAAGTCATTTGCTTTTGGGGGGATTAGTCTTCTAGAATATAAGTATCACATGGTATTTCAGTAAGCATCCTAAGTGGTTCAGCAAACGTAAATTGTTTCACATTTATATATCACTTACATTCTCCAGGAGCTCAACATTAGTTAGTTCTCATGATACTTAGAGATAAGTGTCATTTCAAGTCATGATTTGTATATGTTTCAAGTTTATAAGTGTTCTCTGCCTGCTTTTTTTGTCAGTAGCTATTTCATCTTCCACCACGAAGACTTCCATTTAATTTTGTTTACTGCACTCTTTGTGGACTGGGAGCCTATGATAACTTCTATTTGATGCACAACCATTATTTGAATAGCTTTTGGCTCAGAACTGACCTCAAATGTCCTGCATCCCGCCTGGATATGTTCCTCAGAGTTAGAGGTTTACAACAGGGGGCACCATGGCAGGGGATTAACTAGCAAGTTGCTCATGAACAGCAGAGTTGTCCTGAGTTCTAGCTGGTCCCTTCCCTGGGAGGATATCTACTGGGCTTCACAAGGGCAGGCACCCTCAAACCTCCACTCACCTGCACCCCAGCTCCTTGAGTGGAGAAAGTGTGAGCATGAGCCCAGGAGTTAGTACCAGTGTGTTGCCCTGGGCAATGCATGACCAAGTCACAGAAGATGCTAGAGAGGACACTGCAGTGGGGCATGTGCCCCTGGAGTTGCCACAGGGTACCCTGGCTACCTCTTTGGGGGTCTACACACGGGGAAGCTAGGAGGCAGCTGAAAGCTGTCAGAAAAACCTGCATAGCACCTTGGATGAGGCTTACTAGCAGAAATCACCCAAGTTTGATCGATGCAGGTATCAAACAAGGAGGCCAGCCTTCTCCTGGCTAACTCTGGCTGTGGCCATGGCTGGCATACTTCTAACACGAGCCCTGGAACAGATGTGAACCCTAGCAGAGGAGCTGACCTGACAGAAATCCCTTCATCGCAATATCATGAAGAAGCCTCTTGGATCCAAATGCCTTCCAGGGATGGAGAAGTTTGAAGGGTGAACCTCTATTCATTACTTACTGATATTTACCCCTAAAGAAAGTCTTGAATTAGAAAAGACCAGGTTATCTTGTACTGAAGAATGACCAATTTTCCACTCTCAGCAGAAATGGAAATCTAAAAGCTAAGCTGAGATCAGTTATAAATAAATTTGTAAAAATCAATTTTACAAATTTTATTAGGCTCTCATGACTATCAAACATTCTATCAATTATTTTGTTATCCCATTTAGCCAGTGAAGGAATTGAGGCTTAGAGGTATGAAGTAACTCTCTCGAAGGCACCCACCTCGTAAAAGGGTTCTGTTTTCCAGGCCAGGTCTACATGACCCTGTTCTCTAGAATGCCAGGTCTATCTGATCTTTGCCTCTAAATTTTAGCCTACTTTATCATAGTGCTTCCTAAACTTTACCACCAAAGTGTTCTTAAGGGGTAGAGGAGCTCAGATGCATTGCTCTCCCTTGGCAGGTGTGGATGTGGGAAGGTGGGGTCTGGTTAGGAGTTGAATCAGATGCTGTAGACAAATTGGAATTTCTTTGAGTCATTTTTTTAAATGACATTTTATTTGAAGAACTCATACATTTTGTATTCTACATATTATATGTTTTTTTCTACTTTTGAAATGTTTTATATCATGTAACATTAAGAAAAATGAGTTTTCTCTGATAAAGCCATATTCATCCCTCTGGCTCCAAGTATAACTCAATCAAACTTTGGTGAACCCTTTAGGGTATATGTACCCCAGTTTGGGAACCAGTGGGTGGCCTCAGGCAGGTATAAGCTGTGGAGACAAGGGTGGATTCATGTAATAAAAGGAGGTAATGCAAAATAGAAAACATTTATACCACTGTATGAGAAAACAAGAAAATTAAGTGATGGGGGGGAGAGACAGAGACAGAGAGAGAGACATGAAGGGACAGAGACAGAGAGAGGATATTGATTGATTGATTGATTGGCTTGGAAGGTTAAGACAGGGTATTAATGGAAGCTGTTGGCTCTGTGCCCATAGGCCTGTGTGGCTGATTAGTTTTGTAGACTAGAGGGTAACCGAGACTGAAGTTGTTAGTTTAGCACCATATGGGTCACCCACAGCCACAGACCCCTCTCCTGGCCATGTGTATGAGGGGAGTGGGTCTCTGGATGGGCTTGGTGAGACTAACCATCCTCAGGATAAGTGGAACTGGAGAAAGAATTCTCTAGTGGGTGGGCTTCTGACTCTGTATGCAGATATAGTATGGTCTCAAGAAATGCTGTCTTGCTGCTCCTCTCTGTCTCTGGGGATATGTTTATATTCATCAGATAGCCTTCTGATTCCTAGTTTGTGTTTCAGAACAGAGTATCCTAGATATTGTACATGAGTATTTCTACTGTTGTAAAGATTATATATTTTTCTAAAGACTTATTTATTTATTAAAAAGAGAGAGAGCATCCACGCACACACGAGCAGGGGAGGGGCAGAGGGAGAAGGAGAGAGACAATCTCAAGCAGACTCCCCATTGAGCCCCATCCCGTGACTCTGAGATCATGACCTGGATCCGTAACCTACTGAGCCACCTGGGTGACCCAAGATTATATATATATTTTTATTATAAGTTGATACATAAACATCCTGGTTTATCAGCCTATCACCTGTGAATTTTCTTAGCAAACCTTTGTTCCCAGAACAAGAACACACTTGGGTGAAGAGAAGTCAGATTTTGCATCTGCAAAGCTTAATGTAATCTGTGTGACTGCTGAGTGAACCTGAAGACATGAAGACAGTCTCTGAGAGGACTGAGCATCTGGTCGCTAGTTCCCACCCACCCTCTTTTGTCATCTTTCTGTAAGGGACTCAATCCAGTAGTTAGGAGTTATGAATGTACTTTTTTTTTTTTTTACCATTTTTTTTATTTTATTTTCCATTTTATTTATTTTTTCAGCGTAACAGTATTCATTCTTTTTGCACAACACCCAGTGCTCCATGCAAAACGTGCCCTCCCCATTACCCACCACCTGTTCCCCCAACCTCCCACCCCTGACCCTTCAAAACCCTCAGGTTGCCCCAACCTCCCACCCCTGACCCTTCAAAACCCTCAGGTTGTTTTTCAGAGCCCATAGTCTCTTATGGTTCGCCTCCCCTCCCCAATGTCCATAGCCCGCTCCCCCTCTCCCAATCCCACCTCCCCCCAGCAACCCCCAGTTTGTTTTGTGAGATTAAGAGTCATTTATGGTTTGTCTCCCTCCCAATCCCATCATGAATGTACTTTTGAAAAGCTTCAGCCTCTCCAATAAATGGAGGAATGCAGATAGAAAAATGACATGGTAGTTTTTACTTAGCAAACTGACAAAATAATAATACCCAGTGTTGGGGAGGGTGTGGAGCAAATTGCCCTTTCACGCTACTGGAGAGAGGACAAAGTAATGTAGCCTTTCACTTTTTTTCTTTTTTAAAATATTTTATTCATATGCAGTATGAATATGAGAGAGCACATAGGGAGAGTGAGAGAGAAGGAGACACTCCACTGATGACGGAGCCTGATGTGGGCCTCCATCCCAGGATGAAATCATGACCTAAGCCAATGGCAGAAGCTTAACCGACTGAGCCACTAGGCGCTCCTCACTTTTTTTTTTTCTTATATAGTGAAAGATTTTAGAATGCTGTTGCCCTTTGCTTCACCAGTTCTACATCTAGGAATTAACGTCGAAGAAACAGATGAAGATGACTGTATTGTATTATCACAGAGGAAAATCATGCACACCCTACATTCATGCCTTTCTGTAGGGAGTAGCTGAGTGGGTTGTGGGTCACTTACGTGATGTAATACATCAAGGCCCCTAAAGTGATCCTGAAGCAACAATACAAACACAGGCATGGAAAAATGTTCCTGATCTAGTTGAGTGAAAAAAACAAATGGACAATGTATATATGGTCAGATTCCGTTTTTGAATATCTGAGGATAGATGGGTCTGTGTATTTGTATATATACACATCTATGTTTGTATGTATGTGCATATGCCCGTTAATGATGGTTATCTCTGGGAAGTGGAAGGGGGGGGGACTGCTGACAGAAATCCTGCTGGTCCCTTTGCCTTGTTGAGACATCCCCTTGGCATTGGTCCGCTTAGGCTCTCTAACTTCGTTCACCATCCTTGTGTTAGTGAACCCTTCTTCCTGACTCTTTCAGACCTGGCCAGTCTATCTTCTGGCTCTGTTCTCAATTGCCTTGCATTCCTGATTATTCCACTTCTGCCCTCCCCGCCTCCTACCTCTGGTCCCCCTCAGTTCTGAGCCCCTCACACCACTGGGGTTTGATTCTTTACTAGTCCATGAGCACTGTGGTTGTTCTTTGCCAAACCTGGTACCTTTTGGACTTGACTTCTTTGCCCCTCTCCTGGCACCCGCCGCTGTATGTATGCCTGTTTAGTCAGCTTGCTGCTGTGGTTCCTTAACCTCCTGCAGCGAGGCCATGCCATCTGTTTGGCTTTTGCTCATCTCCAATGTGTTTCCTCCATCTCCCATACGATCCCCACCACCCCCATGCCTTTGACTGAGCACATGGTGGGACCTGTCACTTGTTCCTGGAGAATGTCCAGGACAGTGGGGTTGATTGGCAGTGACTTCACCTTCTGTGTGGGAGGACTGGCTGAGATCCAGGCTTTGCTGATGACCCTGTCCTGCCATTCTCTATTAAGCATGACTTGAGCTTGGGGTGGATGACATTGTCTTTCCACAGAGAACTGGGCTTAACATGAGCATGGAGAATGGCATCACTGATGGGTAGGCATGGGAATTAGGGGGAAGAAGTTCCAGAAACTAGGGATGATGCAGTGCTGTACTTCAAAAGCATTAGCCAAACTCTTTCTCTTTCTCTGTTAGGATCTCTGAGACATCATTGGAAGGAAGGTGCCAGAACCGTAGATATTCTCAGGCCGATGAACCTGAGTTCGAGTACTGGTTCTGTTTCTGATTATATGATAATCTTGGGCAAGTTCTAACCCTTTGGGACTTCCACTTTTTTTCACCTGCTAAAAGGAAGCTTACTCATAGTAATAATGATGCTAATAGTTACTTATAGTAACTATTATATTATAGCTAATAATTACTTATAGTGTATTTACTAGAAGCCAGCAACTATCCTATATTCATTCCCCTTTTATTTATTATTATTCCCCATTCATTTCCCCTTTTATATGTTCAGAAGGAAAATTTTGAAGAGTTTAGATATACAAGTTCAGACAAGTTGTAAGGCATGGAGCCAACATTTGAACACAGTCAGCCGACAATGAGCCTATAACCCTTTGAAGCCTGCCTCTCCTTTGAACCGGTGTCGGCAAAGTACCTCATTTTGAGCACATACTAAGTGCTCAAAAATGCCCCTCTGGGGCATTCTGAGTTGACAGGAGGTCAAGCTTTAGAGTCAGGGGTTCTCCTCTTTATGGATAGCCCAGGACTTTGCAACTAAACCCCAGAAGGGGGCCAACGGCAGTTGTCTGTCTCATAATCTGAGGCTGTACGCTGAATCTTTCATTCCCTATATGACAGTGAGCAATGAAATTCCGTTTTATGATCTCCCATTCTCTTTATGGAGCCTCTGTTCCTGTGCCTCATCAATCATTGTCACTTTGAATTTTTGCAGTGTCTTACAAAATCAACCTATGTTGATCTTTCCATTGGTTTAAGGCTCCTGCAGTGAAGATCTATGGCTACCTTGTCTCCTGAAGTAGGCATTGTACCACATAGACTCTCCAGCAACAAACCTCAACAATGACAATGAGGACAATAGCAATTATATCAGCCACTGCCATGATTAATGTTACCCGTGGGGTCATCATTGGTTGGTGCACTCAGTGCTGAGTTTGGGGGTCTCAAACTCAGATTCCTACCAGGCCAGGCAGGAGCTTAAATAAGGAAGTAAGCTACGTGGATGGCAGTGAATCTAGAGCCCATGACCGCACCAGAGAGAAGACTGCTACTTAGCTCTGGTCAAATGTTTCCCTGCTGGATTATAGACTCACTTCTGTCAGATCTTTGCATTTCTCAAGAGAGATAGTAAATATGGATTTTTATGTGCAATTTGCCTGTGTAAAAATGTTGGCCAATAATTCACATTATTATTATTATCTGACCCAGCCCCATTAGGATGTGGAGTGAGCACCACATAATAATAATGGTATAAGCCATGATTGTGGGAAAGTAGATATCATACACAAGTTTATCTATCAGAGGTTTCTAGAGAATCAATGTGAGGCCACTGTCACTTTCAGAGGCCTCCCACCCCTCCAGAGGGTTGGTTTTCCAGTGTGACTGTACTGATTGCAGTGGTTTCCATGTCAACTTCATGCTCCCCTCCTGGTTTCCTCAATTTTGTGTTTTGGGCTTTAACATTCTTTGTGCTATCTTTTGGCTGGATCTCCTGCCAAAAAAGCATAGTTGTGTCACTGCACAAAGAAGCTCTGCCAGAGATGAGGTTTTCCCCAGGTAGGTTCCACAAGCCCCTAGAACCTCAACTTTTGATCCCTGTGCTGCTTCTGCCTACAAGGCCAGCTTCACCATCTACTCCTCTGAGAATCTTTGAGGTAGAAGTCTATGTGTGGATTCTACCCATGTAACGTGGTTTCTGTGTGTCTGTCCTGGCCAAATGACTCAGAGGACCCTGAACAAAAATCTCACCTAGTGCTTCTGGTCCCTAGCCTGGCCTTCCTTGTCCTCTCTAGAAGCGGCTCCTGCCATGACTACCATGATCCATATCATGCACTCAGCCAAAGAGTTCCAAACAGCTGGTTCAAGATGGAAGTGTGGGCATGATGATTCCTGATGTGTCTTGTTCCTCACCGGGTACTGAGATGAGCACAGTGGCAACACTGACATTATAGCCTATGGGGGTGGACTTGGCCAAGAGAGGAGGCAAGGTTATATTCTGATAGGAGAGAAGTCCTGCCAGAAGTCTGTGGGGTCAGGGGTGGTCTGTGCTCTCATTTACTGATGGATTGGAATAGGTGGTTAGGGTCAAAGCTGTGAATAATCAAAGGCTCTTCGAGGTCTGTATTTATGTCAGCATGAAAGACCCAGGCCAGGCCAACTTGAAAATTCTTTGGTCTGTTAGAGTTAATTGCATGCTCCTCGTTCATTTTCTGGAAGATGAAACCTATGCATTGAAGGATTCTATTCGAAGAGCACTTACAGCTTCTCAGGATTTTCATTATTTTGCATTGTGTCTGGATCTCTTACAAGTATTGACCAGCACTGAAGTTAGCAAAACAAAAAGTTATTAGTTCATATTCATGGAACTCACACTTTCCGGAAAAAGATAAAACCACTGATGGATATTGTTTTTAAATCTGAGGACTTCCAACAAATGAACCCCCTCTTCCTGGCAGAGCTTCAGGAGTCCCTCAAAGCTGCTGACTGTGACCCTATGATGCAAGGAGCTGAGCATTGCTTCCTGCCTTTGCTGGGCCCAGCAGATGGAGCATCCCCTGCCTGCGTGTGGTCTGGCCTCCTGGACGGCTTCCCTACCGATCATGCCTTGCCTCTGAGACCCTGAAATGCTGGTAGGGGGAGCAACGTGGCCCTGGAGGGCCTTCAGCCTCCGGGTTTGCATTTCCCACAGCTGACAGTTTTCATTTTGACAAGTTAAATAGTCTTCTTGGTGTACTGGTGATTCACTTCAAGGCATTAGTGCAAGCTTGTGTGGAATAGAAAGTTTACAGCATTGATTTATTGAAATGAAGTCGGAGAGATGCTGATGAGTGGGTGTCAATAAGTCCAGCAAAATTGCTGATTCTGGGCTCAGGAGGTGAAAGGTACTGAACTATGGTGAGTTGGACCTGGGCTTTCCATTTTATTTTTCCCCAAAAGCCATCAATGGTAGCTGAATTTGGGTCTGCACTCTCCTTCAATGTGACCACAGTCATTCATTCTTTCTGCAAACATGTATTGCATACCTATTATGTGCCAGGGACTTTTCTATGTGTTGGGGACCTAGCAATGAATTAAGAATATCATCACTGTTCTCATGGATCTTTCATTGTTGTTTTGGAAGGCAATAAGCATATAAGCAATGATGTCACATGATATATGCTGTAAAGAATAACAGGCTAATGGGATATAGAAGGATGGTGGCAGGCTACTTTTTGAGAACTGGTTAATGAAGAGCACTCCAAGGGGTAACATTTAAGTTGAGTCCTGAGCCATAAGGATGAGACAGCCATGTGGAGATCTAGGGAAAGAGGACCTGGAGCAGAGGGAGCAACGATGGCACTCACTCCTGCTTCCCTGTGTTTGAGGGAAGAAAAAGGACCTACACACCTGGAGCCCATGAGCAAAGGAGAGAATGGAAGGAAACAGGATCAGGATGCACGTGGTGCAGGTGGGGCCTCATGGGCAAGGAAAGGAATTTGGATTTCATTGTAATTGCCTCTTTCAACCTGCAAGAAAGAAGGTTCCACGTTTAGAAAAGCAAAGGTAATTGTAGGTGCATGGATGGAATCAGACCAAATGGAACTATTGTTAGTCACAAGTCAAGAGTCTAGACTGAGACCTGTCTACCCCAAAGTGTGTCTTTTTTATCCTGTTCTGCCTCCTTTTCTATTTTGTACTGAAGAGAGAGGCTGTGTTTTATAGAGGATATGGTTCTGGAACTCACCTACCTCTTCTCACTGTGATTTATGCAAGGTTCTAAGGCTCAGGGTCCTCATCATCCTCATCATGGAGAGGACGCAGGTGAGCATAAAGGCCTCGGCTGGGCACTACCTGTGAGCAAAGGTTTTTACTGCCCAGGAGTTAAGGGGCTGAGAGAGGATTTCATTAACTAGTTGAAGTGCATTTTATGAGGAATAGTAGGTATTACCCATTTTAATTGAGAACAGAAGACAACAAATTTCGTGTAAGTGGAAGTCCTTCACTGATGTCCTTAGACCTCTAAGGGATCCATGAAGGCAATAGTTGGATCTACAAGTGGTTTTCCACCTCTCAAAAATCTCTCATGCCTCATGGAACCACTTCGACAGATTCTCTTTGGTGGAATCTATCTACTAAAGCTGAATACGCACATCCCTAGCGATTCCCCCACTAGGTATGAGCACTCAGTACAGAGATGCTCACATATGTTCTAAAAAAGACAGGTGCCAGAATGTTCAAAGTAGCACTAGTGGTGATAGCCAATACTTGGAAATTATCCAAATGCCCACCTATAGTAGAGCTGATAAATTGCTGTATATTACAATGTATCATATCTGTTCTATTGTGTGTAATAGAACGTGCACTATGCCTGAGAGTGAACCATCTTTAATGTGTGTGTAGCATGGATTGTAGCTAATGTTGACAGAAAGTAGCTAGAGACAAAGAACACATTGTAAAAACCATTGACCTAAAGTCCGGAGACAGAGAAACTACTCTGCTACTCAAATCAGGATGGTGGTTATCCTTAAGGGTGGTGGTGGTGCAAAATGACCGGAGGGGAGGTGGAAGGTGCTGATAATGAAGCGTGAAAATGAAGGATGATAATGAATGGTGTTCTCTTTCTTCATCTGGATTCTGGTATATGTGGGTGTGTTCAGTTTGTGAAGACATATTGAGTAGTATATTTTTGATACCTGTGCTTTTCTAAATCATATTATACTTACATTCGAATTTTTAAATATGTTTCATGGAAGTTGAATGATAGCCATTTCAGCTTTGTATTGCATGCCCAGTTAAATATGACTTTTCATAATATGAGAGGAAATTAATTGTTGCTGGAAAAATTGTTCAGAAGGCAATAATTTTTTAAATGTGAGCCCAACCCTGGGGAGAAATATAATGAACAATTTCCTGGGGGACCACTTGGGAAAGGCTTCAGGGCCTGTGGCCTTATTTTTAAATTTATTTTATTTTAACTTGAATAATACATTCAGAAAAATAATCCTCTGGGCTCTACTCTTTTCAATGTTAGTTGAAGTACAGTTGATGCACAATGTTACATTCGTTTCAGGTGTACAACATAGTGATTTGACAAGTCAATCCATCAGTAGCGGGCTCAACGTTTAAACCGAACTGTCTTACTGGAAGCATGTCTCTTACCAAGGGAGTCCATGGAAAGTTTGTGGTATGGCCATGAATGTTCTAAGAGAGTGTTGTCATTCCAAAATGACTTTGATTCAGACTTGCAAGACACAGGCATGTGGGTTAATGATCTTTTCCTGCTGGCATTTTTACACTGGCTTGTTTTGAGTGTCCTGTTTGGTGTGAGTGAGGTGAGGGCACTAAGCTCCTCTGGATGCCTCCACTTTGTTCCATCAGAGAACGGCAGAGGGCCAGCCATGTTGTCCAATGTTCTGATGCCACCTCCTGGTCAGTCATACACAAGGAGGACCTCAGAAACCAGAGGGATCTTAGACTGATGGACAGTGAGATTGTCATGGGGATCAAGGAGACAAAAGGCTCATGTTCTCCTAGGACTGGGGTTTACTGCTCTCTTGTCAAATGGGCGGCCTTCTACCATCTGCCAGCAGCCCCTTGCTGCCATCTGCTAGCCAGCCAGCCAATCCAGCTTCCTGCCTGTTGTGTGACTCAGTGGGGGGAATCAGGCCATCCATGTAACTGATCTGGTCCACTATGGTTTTGCAAAGACAATGCCAGATCAGGGTTTGCTGCAGGTGGTGGTGGGGAAGTGAGAAACTGCCACCAATCTTACCTTGCTTCACTGAAGTAATTTAATCTGATGACTGGAGCTGAGGACCCGCTGACTCCTCGTGATGCCACTACCCACCAGCCATTCTCGTCTTTCATCTGAGAGTCTACTCCTCCGCCTCCTGATTCAGGGGCAGGACTCAGCTCTACCCCTGGATTAATCTAAGCCAAATTTAGGAGTCCAGTTCTTCTTGCCAATGATGGTTTAGGAAGAGGAATGTATCCCAAATTTAGTCAAAGAGAGGAGAAATAATTGGGAGGTATCTGGTAAATGTTTTCTCACTGAAAGAGTGGTTTCATTGTTGTGTCCTGATGTACTAATCCTAGAAATGGCGGCAGCCATGTTGTGACCATGAGGATAGAGGCCTAGAGCTAAGCTGGTGTGGGTTTAGGTTGCTGGCAGGTGTGGGTGGGGAGATGGAAAGAACCGGGATTCCTCAGGACACCACAGAGCCCTTCAAATAATAATCCTGAGCTGTCCCAACTTTGGACTTCCCATCTTCTCATTGTAGGGGAACTAATCTGTTTTCTTTATTGTTTCAGTCAGTGGAGTTTGAGTTTCTGGTTACTTGCAGCCCAAAACCTCCCAATTAATCTGAAACTTCAGTCTAACTTTTCCCTACTTGCTTGTGCATGTTGTCAATTTCCAGTCCAAAATTGTTACTTAGGTATATCCTATGAACCATTATTCTTTAGACTCAAAGTATCTGATCTAATGACTCATCTTTTCCTCTAATCTGCATCTCAAATTTGTATTAAAATTAGTGGTTTTTTACTTTTTCTCCTTTTAGGCTGTAAATATACCACATATGCACATACTCATAACCAGACAATTTTATTTTCATCATGTACAATAAAATTTTGTATCATTTATGAAATGCTTACTGCATGGCAGTGCCTGTGCTCAGAACTTTATATAGATTTACATAAATTATTACAAATCCTTAGAACAACATTGCAGGATAGATAATTTTTTCAGTTTTATTTTTATTTTATTTACTTTTTCATTGTGTTATGTTAGTCACTATACAGTACATCATTAGTTTTTGATGTAATGTTCCATGATTCATATAACACCTAGTACTCCATGCAATCTGTGCCCTCCTTGATACCCATCACCAGGCTGACCCATTCCCTCCACCCCCTCCCCTCTGAAACCCCTCCCCTCTGAAACCCCTCCCCTCTGAAACCCCTCCCCTCTGAAAACCCTTTCATTCCTGGAGTCCATAGTCTGTCATGATTCATCTCCTCCTCTCGTTTTTCCCTTTTTTCTCCTAATGTCCTCCACGCTATTCCTTATGTTCCACAATTCCTTATGTTCCACAAATAAATGAAACCATATGATAATTGACTTTCTCTGCTTGACTTATTTCACTCAGCATAATCTCCTCCAGTCCCATCCATGTCGATCCAGAAGCTGGGTATTCATTGTTTCTGATGGTTGTGTAATATTTCATTGTGTATATGGACCACATCTTCTTTACAGGTTAGACAATTTTATCCCCATTGTGTGATAAAGTAAAGCAACAGAGCTGTTAGGTAACATTCTTTAAGACACACAGCCCATCTTGGCTGAATGGGGATTTGAACACAATAGAGGCTCTCCCCTGTAGGTGCTCCTCTTCTCTTACCAACCCCTTTCTTCTGCCCTGACTCATCTTGCATCTCCATTTTCCTTTCCTCTTCTACCGGCACTCTTCAGTTGGGGCCCAAGTTTGTCATACATGGACTATCACAATGGGATTGTTCTAGATTCCCTCGCCTCAGATCTAAGATGGCTATCCCTGCTGTATCGATTTACCTACAATTGTGGTCATTCCACTTCCCCACTTTAAAAACAGTGATTTATCATCATCTGTGGCCATAGTCACAGTGGCTGGCGGGTAATACAAATGTGTAAAGTTCTGTTGAATGTTAGACACCAGGCTCTAAACTCCATGCATTGGGACCAAATGCCTTTTTTTTTTTTTTAAATATTTTATTTATTTATTTGACAGATAGAGATCACAGGTAGGGAGAGAGGCAGGCAGAGAGAAAGAGAGGAGGAAGCAGGCTCCCTGCCAAGCAGAGAGCCCGATGCAGGGCTCAATCCCAGGACCCTGGGATCATGACCTGAGCGAAAGGCAGAGGCTTTAACCCACTGAGCCACCCAGGTGCCCCGGGACCAAATGCCTTTTAAAACACCAGGCAATTCAAGGAAAAAGGTATCTGTGGCTATCAGTTTGTAACCAGTGGCCTTTAAGACAAAACCTACATTTTAAAAAAAGATTTTATTTATTTTTTTGACAGAGAGAGAGAGAGAGAAAGCGCAAACAGAGGAAGAAGGAGAAGCAGGCTCCCTGTGGAGTGTAGAGCCCAACACAAGACTCAGTCCCAGGACCCTGGGATTATGCCCTGAGCTGAAGGCAGATGCTTAACCAACTGAGCTACCAGGCAACCCCAAAACCTACATTTTTAATCTTCATCTTTACAATCATCTAAAATTGAATCTCAACCAATTTCTCCCTGTCTTCTCCTGCTTACTGGCCTTATGAAGCCTCTCATTCAGAGACACACAGGTCTAATCCCTCCACTGTCCCCAAATGATCTTGATCCCTGTGCTTTTCCTCAGGCTTTGTCCCAGGAATTTTGTCCATTTGTTCTAACCTATTACTCAGTGGCCTTCACCCAACTCCAATCTCTTTTCCTTGGCAATCCCTGATGCATTCCTAGGATTGCAGAGCGGAGACTCTCTGGGTTGAGCGCGCCTCAAGGCCCCTCAGGCCAGGCTCTGAGATCACCCTTGCTAGGGATTTGCCACTCCTTGGTTTGAACTCTCCTGGTGACAAAGAGCTCATCAGTGCCCAAGATGGTTCATGCCATCACTGGGCAGCATGGCCTGTTCAAAGTTTTGTTGTAGGTTGAGCCAAATCTTATCATAATAACTTCTGCCTTTTGAGTTCAGACAGGACAAGCCTGCTTTTTCCTTTTAAATATTTGAAGAACAGTGGTCATGTTCTCATCTTCTCAGAATGACCTCACAGTCCCTCTCAAGTCTTGCCTGTACTCTACAATGGATCAGATGCAGTGTTTTGATTGCCCAACCAAGTTTCAAAGCCCTATAAGGAAGCAGTTGGCTTTTAGCAATGAGCAGGTGGTCAGACTAAAGGAGAAAAAAGCAGAGAGAAATATAAAGGTGGTACAGTTCACAGTGCAGGAGCTGTTCTACTGAAAAGCCTTCCCCACAGAGTCATAATGTGTGCATGTGGTGTGTGTGCATGTGTGTGTATGTGTGTGTGCCTAAGTGTGTGTGTGTGTGGTTCAGGAGGTCCTTGGGTGGGGTGAAGTTGGGGAGGTATGACTGTGCATGTATGTGTATATTTATGGGGAGCTGGTGTTGGGGGCGGAGTCAGGGACTTGACAGTGGGTGGTAGTTTTTCTGAATTACCTGCTAGAGAGAACCTGAAAAATCTGTTTTGCTGATAGCGTCTTTAATCTAAGTTTGTTGATTAGGCAGTGGTGAGAGAGAATTTTGGTATATGTGTCCATCACTCTGCACTGAAAGTCTGTACTTAATTTTATTGGCAATAGACCTCATTCTTTCTTGTGACATTGTGAGCCATTGTGTCATTGTTGGCCATGTGACTGAACTTCCTATAGGTGTCCCTTTTGGAGAGGTAGAGGGTAAACCCCTCAGAGGAGTCGTAGTCCTGAGTCTGATGACCCTCATAACTTCTAGCACAGTGGGGGACAGAGCACAGGTGCTCACAAGTGTTTGTTGTCAGACCCTAAGGGAACAGAAAGAACCATAAATACAATGGAACACTTGCCCAGTGGGCTCCTTAGGCTAGATCAGGCTATTATCAGTATCATCGCATCTCAGGGTCTTTAAAAGCTATCTCTTTGAGAAGTCTTCCATTTAACTGAGAAATGTTTCCTTGTGGCCTCTACTAATTAGTCTACACAGAGCAAGGATTTCTATTCCTTAGAGGAGCCCTTAGAAGAGATGGCAGTTTTGTCTCTTCTCATACATGTAGTGTGGGTGTATGTGTGTGTGTGTGTGTGTGTGTGTGTGTGTGTGTGTGTGTGTGTGTGTCTGGGCATGTGTGTGAATGAATGAGTGTGTGTGGTGTGTGGGGAACATTATCTAACCTATAGTAAACCTTTGTAATAATGGACTATGCCAATCAAGGGGTCTAACAAGTAATGAAAATTTGGATATTATAAAAGCAATTTTAATATATAATTCATATATTTGAAAGGAATGTAAAAAAGAAGTAGATGTAATTTTACATTTAGTCAGGGTGGGGTTTGGTCACAATTTTTGCTTGTATTTCCTCTTTCCCATATCTACTGGTATAAATTTAAATTATGGGCCTCTAAATAAAAAATTTAAAAATCTCAAGAAGAACTTCTCTGCTCTTCTGAGTTGATGACAAGTAAATGTATACTTTGGATACCCCCACCCCAGGAAAGAGCAAGTCTGGCATTAATTTCCATTTCCTGCTGCTTACTCTCACCTTCGAGAAGTTCCCAGCACAATCCAATGCCTGTGTGGACGCAGAACTCCCTAAGGACTGTTTATTGCCCTGCAGTGCTAGAAAGGTTATGCAGAATTATGTTCAGCTCTCCAAAAGAAAGAAGGACAGTCAGTGCATTCAAGCTTTGATTTCTGCATCAGGTGTGAGTCAAAGCAAGAAAGGATGTAAATTAAAAAGGACCTGTGTGGTGCCTGGGTGGCTCAGTGGGTTAAAGCCTCTGCCTTCGGCTCAGGTCATGATCCCAGGGTCCTGGGATTGAGCCCCAGGTCGGGCTCTCTGCTCCGCAGGGAGACTGCATCCTCCTCTCTCTCTCTCTCTGCCTCCCTGCCTCTCTGCCTACTTGTGATCTCTGTCAAATAAATAAATGGAATCTTTGGTGGGGGGGAAGGACCCGTAACTAGCTTACCAGTGCATTCCATGTGCACTGGACGTTAATTGAAAAGAATAAGTTTACTTTTCTTCTGAATACTTTTCTGTGCTTTCTAAATTTTCTTTAGCGAGCATATATTAATTCATCCATTTATTCAGTAATTTACTCCTTTACCAAACAGGTACCGAAGTACTTAGAGTATGCTGGACATGTGCTAGGTGTTGGTTACAGTAGGTAAAATGAAGTCCTTGCCCACAAGGAACTTATTATCCAGCAGAGCTGGTCATTTTAGTCAGCGATGATTCTGAGGCAAGTATGGTACCAAGCATTTCACTTATAGGGTCTCATTTGTAGTTGAATTCAATTCCGCAAGCATCTTTGGAATGTCTGTTATTGTACTCCTTTAAAGTTCCAAACTCCTGCCTCCTTCATGAAGCCATCCCTGATGCCCCTAGACCCATGTGATCTTTCTCACTCTCCCCCAAACTCTAATGCCAACATTTTCCACACATTACATGTTACCCAGAACTGTTTGCTATCATTTTTAATGATAAAATTCACATAGCATGAAATCTACCATTGTAACCACTCTACAGTGGATAATTCTTGATTTTTAGTATATTCACAACATCGTACAACCATCACCACCATCTAATTTAGAACATTTTCATTACTCCCAAATCAACCTCATACTCACTAAGTGATCACCCCACTTCTGCCCCTTCCCCAGCCCTTGGCTGCTGCTGATCTTCTTTTCATTCCTTATGGATTTGCCTATTCTGGATATTTCATATTAAAGAAATCAGACAATATGTGACCTTCTGTGTCTAGCTTCTTTCTCTAGCATAAAGTTTTCAATGTTCTTTCATGTTGTATTATGTATCAATATTTCACTCCTTAGTATGGGTGAATAGTCCATTATAGATATACTACATTTTGTTTATTCATTTATCTGTTGATGGACCTTTGGGTTGTTTCCACTTTTGTGACTATTGTGAATGGTGTTGTTATGAACACTGGTATTCAAGTTTTTGTGTGGACTTTTGTTTTCATTTCTTTTAAATATTTACCTAGGAGTAGATTTGCTGGGTCATATGGTGACCCTGTGACTGTAAGTCTTTGTTATTAATCTAAGAGATTGTGAGCTCCTGGGAGCAAGACTTTTCTAACTTTTTCAGTCTTGCTGCTATAGTACATTCATTGTTTTGGCAAATGTATGCTGTGCTGAATGCTTATCTGATGCCTGGTTCTTCTAAGCATTGCAGTTAGGTTGATTATCATAGAGTCTTGGCTGGTGATCTGAGAGGTCAGATCTTTCTAGCCAGTAGAATTATATATCTCAGTGATCTGGCCTATGTATGAATATTCATCCTCCAATCATATAGCTCAGCTTCCTAAAATAATTTCTGTTGCATTTTGTGATTACAGAAATAGTATATACTAACTGCAGAAAACTTGAAAATATAAGAACATATAAAAAAAGAAACCAAAAATAATCCATAATTCTATAACCCCACAATAAACACTGCTAGCATATCACTAAATTTCCTTCCAGGTCTTTTTTCATTTTGATACATGTGTTTCCTGTAATTGACATTACCCTTTATTTATCAGATATCTCTTGGGCCCAGCTTCAGATCTCCTTATTATCACCAGCCATGGCTCTGCAGGCTTCAGCCAGTTTATCGCAGGTGTAACCTGACATTACCTCACTTCTGGAAAATTCTGTGTGCCTCTTGCTTCTCTGATACGGTTGGTGCCAGTGTGACACATCTCAGAGAACTGCTCAACATGGGCAACCCAAGCCTTTGACTAAAGGGACACACCCTTTTGTTCCTCAGGCTTTTCAGAAAGAGGTGGAGCAGTCTGGCTTCTTGTAGAGGCCAATGCAATACTTCATCTTTATATTCTCTCTCCCTCCTCCTCTGTTCAACCCTCCTACTCCTCTACTCTCACTCCCTGGGATCATATTCCTCAATAAACCACCCACACATCAAGCATTGCTGTAGATGTTTCTTCTGGGAGAACATAAGCTAAGGTACTGTATATGCAATTTTCAACACAGATTTCATTTAAACTTTATGCTAGAGTTTAGGAGATGTATATATGTATCTATGTAGGTATACATATAAATACATACATACATATAAACTTGTATTTATATTGGCTATAATTTATATTTTTATATAGGCATATTATTCATATGTCTATGTAAATATAAGTGATATATGTTGGCCTTCATCCCCACTCTCTTCTGTGATCTCCCTGTATCAGAGGGGCTGGAAGCCTAGGACAACATGTCCCAGAATCCTTTGCCAGCTGGGTTCTAATTTAGGCTCTGTCAGTGAGAGAACGCACACGGGATTGGAAAGCAGAGAGCAGCAGAAGGTAGTATTGCTCCGCTAGCAGTGATGAGTGAGTGTATGGAGGTGAATGTGAAGTCTTGCAGCATATGGTGAATGCGAAATTTTGAAACAGCTTCTGTGGATTCATATACGGTTGTAAGAAATAACACAGAGAAATCTTGTGTACATTTTATCATTTCCCCCAATGGTACCATTTTGCAAGATGGTAGTATAATAGCACAACGAAGATGTTGACATTGATAGAATTTACCTGTATTACTCAGTTGCCCAGTTTTACTTGTACTAATGTGTGTGTGTGTTTAGTTCTACACCCTTTATTTTTTCTTTTTAAATTTAAAGTCAATTAATTAACATATAATGTATTATTAGTTTCAGAGGTAGAGTTCAGTGATTCACAGTCTTATACAACACCTAGTGCTCATCGTATCATGTGTCCTCCTTAATGTTCATCACCCAGTTACCCCAGTCCCCGCACTCCCCTCCCTCCAGCAACTCTCAGTTTCTTTCCTGTGATTAAGAGTCTCTTATGGTTTGTCTCCCTCTGATTTCTTCTTCTCTTGTTTTTCCCTCTCTTTCCCCATGGTCCTCTGTTTTGTTTCTTAAAATCAACATATGAGTGAAATCATATGATAATTATCTTTCTTTGATTGACTTAGTTTGCTTAGCATAATACCCTCTAGTTGCATCCATATTGTTGCAAATGGCAAGATTTCATTTTTTTGATAGCTGAGTAGTATTCCATTGTGTGTGTGTGTGTGTGTGTATGTGTGTGTGTGTGTATCACATCTTATCCATTCACTTCATTAACATTTAGGGCACATAATTCAGTGACTTTTAGAATATTCACAGAGTTATGAAACCTTCACTACTATCTAATTCTAGGACATTTTTATGAACCCAAAAAGAAAACTCCGTACTTGTTAATATTCAGTCCCCATCCCTCCCTCCAGATCTAGGTAACCACTAATCTACTTTCTCTATGGATTTGTCTATTCCACACATTTCATATCAGTGGAATCATACAATATGTGGTGTTTTGTGACCGATTTGTTTCACTTAGCATAAATAACATTTTCAAGATTCATTCATGTTATAGCATGTATCAGTACTTCATTCTATTGCAGAATAATATTCCATTGTATGGATTTACCATATTATTTTATTCTTTCATCTGATGATAGAACTTAGATTGTTTACATATTTGGATTATTCTGATTAATGCTTCCATGCACATTGATGTGCAAGGTTTTGTGTGGATGTATGCTTTCATTTCTCTTTGGTATATATCTACGAGTAGAATTGCTAAGTCACATAGTAACTCTATGCTTAACATTTTGAAGAACTTCCAAAGTATTTTCCAATGATCACATATGTAGTTTTTTGTATCCACCATCATAATTAAGATACTGAACAGTTCCATCACCACAAGGATCCCTCATAAAACCCTTTTATAACCATATCCACCTCTCTTCTTTGCTGCCATCCCTGGCAATGACTAATGTGTTCTCCATTTTGTCATTTCAAAAATGTTATACAAAATGGAATTGTACAGTAAGTGACCTTTTGGGACTGACATTTTTCACTCAGTGTAATTCTCTCACAATTTATCCAGGTTGTTGTGTGTATCAGTAGTTTATTTCTTTTCATTGCCGAGTAATGTTTTCTGGTCTGGATACACCATAGTTTATGTATGGATTCACCCATAGTTGGACTTTCGGGTGGTTTCCAGTTTGGGCCTTTATGAATAATGTTGCTATAAACATCCATGTATAGGTTTTTGTGTGAATCTAGGTCTTCATTTCTCTGGAATAAATTCCCGAGTGTGGGTTCAGGTTGTATGGACAATGACTGTTTCGTTTTATAAGAAATTGCCAAGTTGTTTTCCGAAGTGGCTGTACCATTTTACATGCTCACCAATCATGTGTGAGCAAGCAGTTGCTCTACCTTTTCACTAGCATTTTGTATTGCCTCCACTGTTGATCATGTCTTTATTTAATCTGTGTTTCTATCTTTCTCTATGCAAAATTTCAAAAATTAATGTTGTTTAAAAAAGTCCTCTTTTCATTTAGTGCAGTGGTCCTTATGGTACAATTAAGGATGTGTTTTTCACTCTGATATTATGAAAGCCATTTCTTCTATTTTTTCCTGTTATTTTTATAAAGAGGCAACACAGGATAGAGTACTTAAGAATGGTTGGAATGCTCTCTGTAATGAGGTTTGCTCTGGTTCAGTCACGGCTCCACCACTTGCTACGATGCCCACTTTGGTTGACATGCTTCTCTGAATTTTTCTTAAATAATATCTCTTGTCGTTCAGCTGTTACTTAGGGGATGTTTTTCCATGCTGTTTTCATCTCTTTTGGAAGTTCTCCAATTTGCCAATGTCTGTCTCAGGATGACATACCCAGACCTGAGCACTGCGCTCCAGATAAGATTTGACAGTGCAGAGAAGGTGGCTCTTAGCCTGAGCTGTTCTGCTCACTATCAATGTTAACCAAGATAGCAATGACTTTTGGAGACAACTGTGTTAACCCTGTGGCCATTATTAAACTTATAAAAATAAAACCCCATCATTTTTACATGGACTACTATTAAATTGAGCTCTTCTATCCTACATTTCTGCATGCAATTTAATGATCGTTATCTGATCCTGGAGTATTTCCCTTGATTAATATACAGTCACCCTGTTTATTCATATAAATGTTTTTCACCTTAAAATCTATTTTGTCTTATAAAGCTATTACTGTATTAAAACTTTTTCTGCCAAGATTTTCCCTGCATTTTTTGCCTTTACATTATTTTCAATTTCTAATATTATTTTGTCTTAGAATTATCTCTTGGGTATAGTGTATATCTGGGTTTAAAAAATCCTATTTAATACTCTGAATTTTAACAGGTGAGCATATTCATTTATATTTGTTGAGAAAAAGGATACAATTGGACTCATTTATGCCAAATATTTTGTGTTTTTATTTTATTGTTCCATCCTTCCTCCTTTCTTGTTTTCTGTTCAATTTTTAAAGATCCCATTTTTTTCTCCTATTGCAAGTTATAGATTATATTTCTAGTTTCTAAGTGTTTATCATTAACAATTTTAACATTCTTTCCAAAATTTTAGAAGCCTAAATTTAATATCTTTATCTTGCATTTCTTTTTTTTTTTTAACTAGGGCAGAGCCTTATATTTTTTAAATAAAATTATTCTTAGTTTCAATTCATCCCACCAGCCCACTGAGTGATCTTGAGGTCCTCATTCTACTGTTCCAAGTTCTCTTTTTGTTTTGTGTCATCTTCAATTTTAATATGTTTGAATTTATCCAGGTCATTAAAAAGGAAAGCAAAATAAAACAATTGGCACTGGGCTTAGGGTCCTGTATTTTCCTTTTAGGAGTTCTGTGCCTTGGGGAGTCACACATAAAACCTATCTCATAAGACATGAATTTTGTCTGACTATAACCAGCTTTCTCTTCCTTGATTATTATAAAACAATTTCATCACTTTTCTCCCAAAGTTCCACAAAAGCTGCCACTTCCATTCTGTCACTCAAGGCTGACTGCTGATTAAAATTAATTGAAGAAAAGCTGCTGCTCTCATTGCTTCCTTACCTTCTGAGTGATGAAATTGTCAATGATGCGAGGCAGGAGCACATCAGATTCTCAGTCTTTAGTTGAATGAGACTGCTGGCTGATGTCGAAGTAAGAGTCACATAGCTGTGCTGTGGTGGAGTTGGGGAGAATTAAGTAGATACAAAAAAGACATCATGCCTTCCAGCATGGTGTGGTGGAATCATGACTCCTGGGAAGGAGGAAACCCATGTTCTACCTTCTGCTCTGCTGCGGATGGTATCAGACATCAGGAATGGGAAATTCTGCACATTTACACACATACAGATGCTCTAGCATAAGTTAGTTACCTTGGAGATTTTCCCCTAGTTTCTCCCACTCACTTATTAACCTCTTGCAACCTTTTCTGCCTTCATTCTTCTGTTGAAATTGTTTTCTCCTTCTTGACGGAAACCCCAGAGCCTGTTTTTTGTCTTAATTCTAGAAACTTTCTTTTGTATTCAGCACTGTGGGCTTTCTGCTTTCTTTATGAATTTCTTCCTTTTTTTGTTTCTCTGTCACTGCATTGTCCTGATACATTCCTGCCTCTTTCCCTTGCTGCTGTCTCCTGTTCCATCCCCTCCCACCCCACCGCTCCCATTGCTTAAATGCAGACTTCAGTCCCAGGCATAGACCCAGCTGCTTGCTTGGTGTCTTCCTTCTGCCCTTTAAATGTCCATGAATCCCACGTGGAATTTGTCACATTATACCTCAAAGGAATTTATCCTTGATTTCCCCATTTTTCTTAATAGTACTATCATTTCCTCAGTGACGCCGATTCAGAATCCTGAGTTCGAGGGTTGGGTGCTGAGCTATATCCAGTATTACTGAATTAAATAAATACATACTGAGTGCCCATTAGTAGTGCTGGGTTGTAGGCTTTTTGCACTGCTGAGCTTAGGTCTGGAGAATTGGAGTGAGAACACCATATAATCAGAGCTCAGCGACAAGAGGGAAAGATGACATATATTCCTGGAGGACCTTACCGGTGCCGTTTCCTGCTCTATGGTCTTCATATAGACATCTCATTTGAAGCTTACGACCTTTTGAGGTCAATACTATAGCTGATGAAAGGTAAGTTCAGTGGGCTAAAGGTTATAGGACTACTTAGTAAGTGTTGGGACCAGGATTCAAAATTGGATCTGTTACCTTTTCAGCATAGCACGTTGCTCCCTGGGCTGTCACAGAGGAAGTGACAGGTGTGTCAGTTGTTAATAGATGAACTTTTCTCAGTAGTTCGTATGTAGAAAAGAATTCCTCGCATAGGGAATAAGATGTAAAAAGTTACAGAGGTATGGAAGAATGTGCATTAGAGTTAGGAGTAGAGATAAGGAACATCAGAGGAAGTGGAGGTTTTAGGGAGAAAAAGGGTTTCGGTTTCAGGCATGTCCAGTTTGGGGCATTTATAGGCTGTCCACATTGGCAGGTCAGTGAATAGTTGGAAAGATGAGATTGGAGTTTAAAAAAGGGAATGAGATGCTTAAATTTATGTCATCAGCACAAGGAAGGAGTTGGAGCTGTGGAGACAGGAAAAGTACCCAGGTAGGATGTATAGGGCCCAAATCTCAAAGATACGAGCAAGGCACTGTGGAGAACAGGAAGACTGAGAGGAACTGTCAGAGAGGCAGGACCAACTGGAGGGGGAGGATGATGAAAACCAGAGAAGAGTTTCAAGAAGGTCAAGGCCAACAGGGTTTGTAAAGGGATAATTTAGAATTAGAACTAAGAATGCCAGTTGAATCTGACAGCTAGGAGGTCACTGGAGAAACTGGTGTGAATACTTTAAATTCAGAGGTGGGCAGTGGGATCTGCGTTTCAAGGGACTGGGACATGAGCCAAGAATGAAGAGTGGGGTGGGGTGGGGGGGAAGTGGGCTACTCTTTTAAGACCAGAATCTTTGCATTCTACCTGTGTAGTCTCATCCCATCTTCAAGGCCCAGCCCAAATGCAGACCCATCTAGTAAATTGCCTCCCACACCCTTTTCCCTGTCTGTGTTTCCAGGTCATTTTCCTTCCATTGTAACTCTGAGCACAGTCTGGTCTGTGTGTGTTATTTGAGTGCAGCTTCTGGGGCTAAACTGCAAACTCCTTGAGATGGGAGACCCTTTCCCGGTGTCACCTATAACACCCAGCCTTGAACACAGTGTCTGCTCATGATGCGCCTTACACATAGTAGGCAGTCATGAAATACTTGTTGGATGGAGTGACTTAGAAACTAGCGTCATAGAGGGGCGCCTGGGTGGCTCAGTTGGTTAAACATCCGACTCTTGATTTTGGCTCAGGTCATGATCTCAGGGTTGTAATAGCGAACCCTGCATTGGGATCTGTGCTCAGTCCAGAGTCTGCTTGTCCCTCTTCCCTTTGCTCTTCCCTCTACTTGCTTGTGCATGTGTGCTCTCTCTCTCTCCCAAATAAATAAATAAAATCATAAAAAAAAAAGAAACTAGCATCACAGAAAGCAGCATAAATTCTTGTAATAATTCTGGTGAAATTTACCCTCCCTCTCTCCCTCCCTCCATCTCCCTTCGTCTTTCTTTCTTTCTTCTTTTCTTCCTTTCTTTCTTCTCTTTCTTTATCTTTCTTCATTTCTTTCTCTCTCTTTCTCTCTCTCCCTTTTCCTGAGGGGAGAGAGTATATGCTGATTGAATGAAATGTAGGTGAGTTTCTGACTAGCATATCTTCCAGGTAAATGGGGTCTGTGTTCTCATGTGATATAGCTCAATCAGTGATTCTTTGAGTACTTTAAATGTTTTGTCTACATGAAACCACACAACTAGCATAAAGTTTTGTTAACTTGATGTTTGGTTCCATTTGTTAAAGCTTCTAAACTGATTCATTTAGGAATTTTGACTTTGTTTAGAAATGAATTTCAGGGGTGCCTGGGTGGCTTGGTGGGTTAAGCCTCTGCCTTCAGCTCGGGTCATGATCTCAGGGTCCTGGGATCAAGCCCCGCATCGGACTCTCTGCGGTAGGGAGCCTGCGCCCCCCTCCCCCCCGCCTGTCTCTCTGCCTACTTGTGATCTCTCTCTCTGTCAAATAAATAAATAAAATCTTTTTTTTAAAAAATGAACTTTCAGGGGTTCTGATCATTCTCAGTGTTCTGGATAGATTTAGGGCCATGAAATAGAGAAGGAAGGATACTAAACAAAAGAGGGGGGACATTGCTGTACAGTGTTCTGGAAAGAGCACTGGACTTAACGAGTCTGGGTATCTGATTTCTGGTCCCAACCCTCTGCTCCTAACTAGAAATGTTACCCTATTCAACTACCCCCTGTGTTTTTGTCTCTGCATCTATAAAATAAGGTGGCTAGACCAGATGTCTCTAAGATCACCTTTCCTATTTTAACATTTTATGAATCTATGAAAACCTTTTCTACAGTGATACTGTATAAACCATTTCTACTCTCATGCTCTCTACTTTCCAATATCCATTTGGCAGTGAGTACAGAATTATTGAAGGAGGAAAGCTCAAAACTGGCTCGTTTCCTCCCTCCCCTCCATCATTACTCCTGCCTGCTATTATTATAAAGAACGAAATGCAACTTGATGGCCCCACGTTGATTATTGAACTGTAAGCTCTGCAGAGAAAGGGACCATATCTAATCCCTCTGTGGGTCACCCCAGAACTGTGGTTCCAGATCCTATATGCACTGCTCTGCCTCTTCGCTTAACTGACCGTTTGAATGCTTGACTGTGTGGAGTCTGTGTGCTGACCTGTTGAAGGTGAATTGCTCAACTTGGCAGGTAATTCATGGTTCCTATTTGTTGCTATTGATTTTAATTATGTAGCGTATTTCTATAAATATTCTACATAGACCCAGAAACTTCCAAAAGCACAGGGTGTGTGTGTGTGTGTGTGTGTGTGTGTGTGTGTGTCTGTGTGTCTGTGTGTGATTGGAGATATATATGATTAAAAATGAAAACCAGCAAAACATAGAAAATCTCTAGCAGTGACTCCTTTGTTCCATTTTCTATTGCAATCTAGGTGGCAAACTCCTGAGGCTTCTGGATTCCTGAGTTCTGAACAGTTTCTCAATTGTGTTCTAGGAGTAAGGTAGGGGTGGGTGGATGGTAAGAGCTTTCTTATCAGATGTGACATAACTGATAGTTATTTTATTCTAAAGACTGGTTAAAAATGGGAATCTGAAAAAATGAAGCATACACAACTCAAACATTTTATGTCAGTCTAAAACCTGTGAATGCATATCCCTTTCTCAATTTTATGATGTAGGGTTAAAGATTTAACTCTTGCATACGTATTACCAACCATCCTTTCTCTCCATCTCTTAAGGTGGAGAGGAAACGTAGACTCTTATAAAGAAATCTGAGCACAGAACTCTTAAAAAAAAGATTTTATTTATTTGAGAGAGAGAACGTGTGTATGCAGGAGTGGGAGAGGGGGCGGAGGGAGAGGGAAGACTCTGAGCTGAGAGTTAGCCTGTGTGGGGCTGATCTCACCATCTGGAGATCAGGACCTGAGCCAAAACCAAGGGTCAGATGCTTAACCAACTGAGCCACCCAGGCATTCCTGAGCGCAAAGTACATTTAGATATATACAGTAATTTTCCCAGCCTTATAAAATTTCTTCACTCTCACCTAATTAAACACAACTTTGGAAACTTTCTACAGTATTCAATCTAATTTTCATAGAATTAGCTCTCTTTTTTCATTTATATTTCATCAGTTTATTTAATATTTACTGGTACTACATAATTTAAATAGCATGTGAAACTGTTAATGGGCTCAGGAACAATTTCAGCATCCTTTGACAGGCATGGGTTATAAACTGGTGGGGGCAAAAAGCATGTGAGCTTCTGTAAGTGGCCTACTAGCCATGTGCCTGGTGGACCACAGGCATCAGCCACTGTGCTTTGTAGAGCAAATGGAAGGTGAAAGTTGTTCATCTGGTGATTTGGTTAATGGAAATCCCTCATAAAAGCATGGACTGTGTCTTTGAAATATCCCTTCAGTCAAAAAGCCAAAAGTATCCTTGATCTTTTCGCAGGTCCTCTCAAAATGGCCAAAGCTGATTTTGTCTGATGCCTGCTCTGTTGATTGAGGACATGCATGGGTTCATTTTCTTTATTTCATCTGTGTAGCCCATTCATGGGCAGGTGCAACTGTCTCCGTGCTTATTATACACTGCTACCGAGGCAGTCCTGGACAAATCTTTATTACTGTCACAACCGGTAGTAAGTATTTTGTTGTGCTTACAAATGAGGGGTATATAAGATGCTGAGAATGCAAAAAGAAAATATGATACCTGCTCTTTAGAAACATGGAATATAGTTGGAAAGGAAGGATACTTGTATGTCCAGACATACATGTATATGGAAAGATAATAGTATGGAGTAATATATGCAAAATACTGAGTGAGTCTTAGACATAGTCAGGGTTACAGGAATTTGGACAGACTCTTAACGTCTTCTTCATGTTTTACACAAAGGCTTTAAATCATTCTTTTTTTTAAATTGAAGTAAAATTGACACACAACATTATAGTAGTTACAGGTGTACAATATATTGATTGGATAATTCTATACATTACTCAAAGCTCAACATGCCAAGTATAGTCACCATACATTATTATATTATTGACCGTATTCCCTATACTGCATTTTTTACCACTGTGACTTATTTATTTTATAACTGGAACGACCTCTTAATCCCTTCCATCTATTTCACCATTCTCCCTTCCCCCACCCCTTGGCAACCATGAGTTTTTTCTCTGTATTTTAGAGTCTTAAGAAGGTTTTTTTGTTGGTTTGTTTTGTTTTTCAGCATCCATGTACAAGTGAAATCATGGTATTTGTCTTTTTCTGTCTGACTTTTTTCACTTAGCATAATTCCTTCTAGGTCCATTCATGTTGCCATGAATGGCAAGATCTCATTCTTTTTATGGCTGAATAATATTCCATAGAGTGTGTGTGTGTGTGTGTATGTACCCAAACCATTCTTATAATATCTTATGGCATGTTTGGACATAGATAAGATAACTGGACTTGGACAGGGATACTCCAAGAGGGAACTGACACGTCATGGAAATGGACATGTCTTTGGGGGCAGATGAAAGTGCAGTCTTCTGTGTGTGCTGAGGAAAGCCCAAACCAAATGGCACAAGTCAGTGTCTTGAGCAGCTGCACACAAGGGTACTCCGGCCAGTGGTGCTGGTGAACACGATGTCCTATCATGGGGCTTCTGAGGGGCTAATATTAAGACATTGGGGCAGGCAGTTGAGATTATCAAAGGAGGGAGGGCCGAAGCCATATTGTCGGGGTTCATGGAGGATAGAGCCAAAATGTAACCTAGCCCATTTACTGACCAAATTGAGCACTGTTGACGTTAGATACTTCACCAAGGAAGGGAAGCTTAATTGTTTTGGAACTAGAAAGTGGCAGACACTTCCCATTCTCCCTTTCTCCTGCCCCTGTTTTAGGAAAGAAAACTTCTACAATCTGAACTTTTCCCCTGAGCATACATGTGACTGATGGAGGCTATGGCTCCTTCTGGACCAAAATTTGTCTGCTCTGGGCCCTTGAGGAGTTTTCTCTTTAGGGAAGAACTTAGGGGATCTGTGTGCAGTCTCCAAGTACCATCTGAAAAGGATGAGTACACTCTCATACTCAGCAGGCTTGGTCCTGTTCCTCAAAGCATGACTCTTCCCAGAAGCAAAAGTAAACTCTTTCTTAAGCCTATTTCCTCCTAAGACAGAAGAATGGTTATCTAATTATTATTGTCTTAGCTAGTTTATTGTATTCAGCAAAGCATTTGGCCCATTAAAACCTGTTCCTAGCTGGGTCTCATTGGTTCATCTACACTTTTTCTTACTCCTTGTATGTCTTAAACCAAATAAGAAACTCAGTATCTAACTCTAAACAGACTGGTGTTATTTCCAAAGTGAAATAATCATACCAGTATTCAGTAAAAAATGCTTTCATACAAGATGACACCCGGTTTCCCCTTCCTGCATCTCTGCTGGAGGTCAGTCCCAAAAGAACATTAAGAAATTCCCCTGTGCTGGAGCAGTTGCAGTGTGGCCCAAGATTAGGTTCTCTGAGGGAATATTAGGCATGGGAACTGAACTTCAATTTCTTTCATCTCACAGTCCACAGGAGCATTTCCACTGGCCCCTGTTGAGGAGTCAGCCCTGCAGCTAAAGCCTCCAGAAGTCTGGGTGACCTGTCAATGAACCTCCTGGAATTCTCCCTTCCCATAGGTGGATCACCAGTACTGCATACTCCTGAGGGTACTTGAGGGTCACATTTATCTGTGGAAGTCTGTTGTGTTGCTTCCTCATTTGTGCCATCTCTGTGAATTTCCCTTTACCGCTAGAGGAGCTATATCTCTGTTTGCTATCTGTCTTCCCCATGAGGGTATAAAATTATGACTTTTTATAGATATATCTGTACTATCTAGAAGAGAGTTTGCACATAGGAAGCACTCAGTAAGTATCTATAGAATGATCATGTTCTTTAATTGTGTATATTGCTAAATTTCTACCAACCCACGGTCTCTAATGTCAGCTGTACACTGGACCATAGTCAAGATGCCAGTCGCTGGCAGGGAAAGAGTTAGGTGAGGTCAGTGATAATGACCAAGCAGAGCCTTCGTGCCACAGGACCTGGGACACTGGGCAGGTGATCAAAGGTGGGTCAGCAAGGATTTTGTTATCAGAACCAAGGCTTTCATTCTGTATTTCCCAAGACGAAGGCTTCAAATCCTGGGGTGGACCCTGGTCCCCATAATAGAGTCACTGACCTTGAACTAAGAAGAGATGAGCATTGCAGGGATGGAAATTGAGGCAAAGCCTGAGAGAGCTTTATCTCCTTAACTCCTGTGGCCAATGGAATGCCTGTGAATTAACTGGAATCAAGCATCTTTGGTACTTGTAGGGCCAAGTGATGATTTAGTTGTTAAACAGCTAAATTGTGGGCAAGTAATTTTTTAAATCCCTTTATTAAGGAAAACTTAAAAAAATCACCTCAATATCCTTTCTGTTTATGTCTAAAAACTGGTTGATAGCAGAGAAAAAATACCCTTTTTTAAAATTAAATTCAATTAAGCAACCTACAGTACATTAGTTTTTGGTTAGACTGAAAAATATCCTTTTTTCCTCATGATGCCCCATGATGTCCCAGAATACTGGCAGGAGAGAGTATGCAGCCTCCGATGACCTAATTTCAAGCACATAAATGGTCACGTTGGTTCACGGGAGGGGGGATCTCCTTATATTTATTCCATTAGAGGTTTTGGGGTGTCTGCTGCCCCGTCCACCTTTGCTGCTCTGTTGGAACACAGTGCCAGCTGCCCCTGTCCTCTTCCCATGCATAGCTCTGGTCTCCGGGCCAATGCAGTATATCTCCTAGATGCTGAGAACCCAGCCCCTATCAATTTGGCCTGGATTTATTAAACTCCACTGCTGGGGAATTATGTATCACACAGACATCAAGGCCATCTATAGCGACTCCTGTCCCATATTTCTAACTTCCCCTCTGTGTTTGCACCTCTCTCTGCCCAGAATTTTTGTGTTTCTCTGAATTTCCAAATCGCCAGCTATAATGTGCCCATCTCTCTTTCCTAGCCGCTCCCTTGTGTTATTTATGAGAGGCCAAGGAGAAAATGTCCATTCAGATCAGAAAGAGATTATATCAGAGAAGAGAGAGATTTGGCAATGCTGTTTGGATTGCAACTGCTGACATTTAAAAAATAAAAGTCCCGAGTGAGGGTGGCAGGAAGGTGGTTATGGAACGTGTGGCAGCCGAGGGGAAAAGTCCTCTGGGCTGATGTCTGGCTGGGTCACTACTGAATGTGTGATCCAAGAGCTTTAGCAATTGATTGATTTTTTGGTGAAAGAATTGTTTAAGAATAAGCAAGGTGAAAATTGTTATTGCCACCCACTTTTTTTTTAACCAATTGCTAACATAATTAAGTGAATTATCTTATGAGAAATTTGACAAAGAAGTCAACCCTGGGGTAAAATGAAAGCTTTCTGCTTGATCTTGTCCAATCACCATAAACTCTGGAGGTACCTGTTTGGTGAAACCATTCAAAAGACCTCCGGTATTCTCTCTAGCTTTCTAGAAATCTTAGCATAAATTCTGTACTGGCTGACAGATTTGTTTGTTCCAGAACACTGGGGTTTGTGTGAATTCTACCTTTAAAGAGACCTCAAAGCATGTGCCCAGGATACTGCTGGATAAATTTCCTTGTTTCTAAAAGTGTTAATGATGCCAACAATGATTCAGAAGTTGCTCGGAATAACATTGTGCATTGAAATCTGGGGTCGTTGGTTCCCATAGGCTTGCTATTTCAGCTTGAGGATCTGCATCATTCCTTTACGGGTCTGAAACTATGTAGTTTTAGGATAGGAGGAGAAGTTTCTGTTTCTTTATCAATGCGCTTTTCAGTGGAAGTGAGTGAAGAACATATCCTGTTGCAGGAAACTCATGCTCACCTACCCCTCAGCCCTGAGGTTTGGTGCTCCTTCAAGAAGCCAGTATGAGTCCTGCTACCAACCTAGTTTCTTCAGGCTTATAACCTCTGAGTCCATCTTGGCTTCTCTCTCTGTCCCTTTGTCCCCACGCCAGTCCATCACCACGATCTCTTGTTTCTTTTCCCTAAACATCTCTTCAAATTTTTAGCTTCTTCCTATCAGCCAAGGGCAAGCAATTTCTCTCCCTCCTGGACAGAGAGCATCTTAGCGTGCTTGCTGCTATCCTTGCTCCCCACCCCCCTCCACCCAGTCTCTCTAAAGCTGTGTGATTTAGTTGTGTGATTCTCTAAAGCCTGTGTGATGCTGACAGTGTGACCTGTTGATGTCCATTCTGGGCCTGAAACATTTTATGGTTTGAAGTCCAATATCCTCACCATGGCTGTCAAGGTTCTGCATGATCTGACCCCTCTTTGTTTTTCCAGCCTCGTCCTAGTCAGTCCCCCTTTTCTAGTCATGTTGGCTCTCTTTCAGCAACATGTCAAGCTCTTTCCTGCCTTTAGTCCCTGGCTGATGTGCTTTTCTCCACTAGGAACCTTTCCCACACTCCCTTCTCTCCTTCACATAGCCAACTTCCATTCAACTTAACAATTCAGCCTAGATTTCTCTTCCTCCATGGAGCCTTCTCCATTGCTCTAGCTACATTGGGATCACTCGCTTTTAAGCCTTTACAAAATACCACACTTTGTAGTAACACAAATCTCACTAATTATTGATCGCTGTATGCCTGTTGGGTTGTCGGCTACATGAGGACAAAGATGGGGTCTGTCTTGTTCACGGGACCTGAAATGTATCAGATGCTCAGTAAATATTTATTGCATGCCTGAGGAATCATAGAAATGGTTGATCACCCCTTTTTAAAGGTGTTTTTCATATAGAATATATATATGTATGTATTTTTTTTTTAAGATTTTATTTATTTGACCAGAGAGAAATCACAAGAGAGGCAGGCAGAGAGAGAGGAAGGGAAGCAGGCTCTCCGCTGAGCAGAGAGCCCAACGTGGGGCTCGATCCCAGGACCCTGAGATCATGACCTGAGCCGAAGGCAGCGGCTTAACCCACTGAGCCACCCAGGCGCCCCATGTATGTATTTTTTTAAAAAGAATTTGCTCATTTATTTGAGAGAGAGAGAGAGACAATGCCCAAGCAGGGGAGGAGGGGCAGTGGGAGAAGCAGACTCTCCACTGAGCAGGGAGCCCAACATGGATTTCACATGGGGCTCCTCATGGGGCTCCACTCCAGACCCTGGAATCATGACCCTAGCCAAAGGCAGCTCCTTAATTGACTGAGTCACCCAGGCGCCCCTACATATGTATTTTTTTTTTAAACCGGAATGTGATATCAGCATTCTGGGTAAGTTTCATTTTTTTTTTTTAATTTTTTTAAGATTTTATTTATTTATTTGACAGACAGAGATCACAAGTAGGCAGAAAGGCAGGCAGAGAGAGAGAGAGAGAAGAAGAAGCAGGCTCCCCGCCTTGCAGAGAGCCTGATACGGGGCTCGATTCCAGGACCCTGAGATCATGACCTGAGCCGAAGGCAGAGGCTTAACCCACTGAGCCACACATGTGCCCCAAGTAAGTTTCGTTTTAATTAGTCATCCTGTACCTATTCTCTTGTGGCCATTTGTATTCATATGGAAATGCAAATATAGTTGTGTTCTATGCTGTATCTTTTCTTCTTTTTCTTTTTTCTTTCTTTCTTTCTTCTTCTCCTTTTTTTTTCAGTATTTTTCAGGGTCTGTGTCTTTTTTTTTTTATTTCCATACACTTTTCAAATATATACAAGGATGTTTTTGAGGGATAGGAATAGATTAGAGGCATACATTTTGTACTATTTTGGTACTTAATCTCCTAAAAGCATTTCTTGGTAACATGGTGAAATTTACAACAGTCCCCAGTCATAGTCCCTTTCAGAAATATTGCAGTAAAAAATCCTAGTTAAAGATGAAAAAGTTTGTTGGCCTGCCACACTTTCCAGCTATAGAATTGCTCTTGGTGACTTACCTCGGGCTGAATCTCAGCCTCTATATATGAAACTTTGCTGCCATAAAAATGACCAGGTGGGGGGCGCCTGGGTGGCTCAGTGGGTTAAAGCCTCTGCCTTCGGCTGGAGTCATGATCCCAGGGTCCTGGGATCGAGCCCCGCGTCGGGCTCTCTGCTCGGCGGGGAGCCTGCTTCTTCCTCTCTCTCTCTCTCTCTCTGCCTACTTGTGATCTCTGTCTGTCAAATAAATAAATAAAATCTTAAAAAAAAAAAAAAAAAAAAAAAAAGACCAGGCGAAAAATGGCGCTCTGCTGTGCTCATGAGGTTTGCTTCAGTGGGATGGATGCCATTTCATCACACAAAATACTGTGAATTTTGGCAACTTCAGGTTAGCCCCAGCTCCTCTTTCTATTTTGATACTGGGCATTTTCAACTAATTGTTATGGCTTTGGTTTGGTAGAAACACTGGCATTACTCTTGCCGTGGGCAGCATCTTCTTGGGTTTTCATGAAGGATCTAATGTAACTTTAAGCTTGTTGAAAGACAGATGGAGGCTTCAGATGGTTGTATGAAATGGGCACTCATCATGTTCCTGGAAGACTTCAACATTTTCATTTATTTTCAGCAAGGACAGTCAACATCATCCACATGTCTGATTATCTCAACAATGGATTTAATTTACCCCTTTGAGTTGAGAATTTTTCTTTAGCCTATTTATGACTTTATTATTTAAATTTCAAGGAAATATTTTATGTTTACTTATTTGCTTTTCCTGGAAATAACCTTTATATTAGGTTTGCTGAATCAACATTTAACAAATTATCCTAGTTTTCAAAAACACTTCTAATGTTAATTGCATTGACTATCTGTATATTTTTTATGTATACGGTAAACTCAAGGTTAGACCACATTCCTGTTGATTGTCCTATTTTACAAGTATTAGGTCCCTTGCCTCCCCTTCCTTTCTTTCTTCCTTCCCTCCTCCCTCCCTCCCCCCTTCCTTCCTTCCTTCTTTTCATCCCCCTCCCTCTTTCTTTTCTTTTCTTTTCATTTCTTTTCTTTTCATTCTTTCTCTTTCTTTTTTTCGTCTCTCTCTGCCTGCTTTATTGACATACTTGTATCTCCATGGAAGGAGGAGCAGGGCCATAGACTCTATCATGCAATCAACACATACTTATCATGTGTACATGCCTAGTACTCTCCCTGCTCTATGGGAATTCACCATTCACCTGGGGAAGTGGCATGCCTAAAAAAGCTGTGATCCATTCAAGATGGCTTATTGTGGTTTGGTGAGTTGGTGGTTCAGACGACATGAGAAGGATGAGAGGTTTGTGAGACTCAGGATGAAAGGCAAGGCAGTCTCTGAGTTGCAAAGGCTTTAGCGGATTTGGGAGAAGTAGATTCAGAGCAGAGAGTATCACAGACCCGCCAGGGACCAGTTTTCAGCCAGGGATTTACGGTGGGCAAGCAGGGGAAATGACTTTGGGGCAGCGTGGGCTGACTTACAGAGGACTTTGTTGGAAAGGGCCTGACCTCAGAGGGCCACGTAAGAGGATTTTTTGCTTTTATGTGGTAGGTGATGAGAAAGTGTTGATGATTTTGACCCATTCTCTGCAATTCAAAAGAATTAGCATGATTCCTTGTAAGGAGCTTTGGCTAAAGCCTTGACAGAGCAAAACTGAATGAAAGTTTCAAATTAAGTTTGGGGAGATCTGTCAGTTAACTTTAAAAGTTTTAATCCTTTTAGTTTTCGGAGATGAGTAAGAATTAGCTTAATGTCATTTTTTTTCTCTTTATCTTGCCACTTTATATATTCATTGATAGGAGATTTGCATTTGAAAAGTTTTATTATATATTCCAGTAGGAAAATTGCACATTGTTGATAAATGTATCTTTTATAATTCTTGCTGTTATTGAAACACTGCTAATTTTATTAACACTTTCTCAAAGAAAAGTGAAAGTGAAATGAATGCCTGTGAAGCCCCTTCATTATCTCGTCTGCCCTGGCCTTCCTCACGTTGCCGAAATTCTGATGGGAAAAAAGGGGGCTGCCCAGCGATTTTCTTTTCATATGACATTTTAGCATTCCTCCAGTCCATTGCTGTAATGAAAATGGGCAGCTCTTGAGAAAAACAGTAACCACTCAGAGGAGAGCACCTGCTACGTGGACCATGAACAGCAAAGGAACCACTTCAGCCCAGATGTGATGCCATTTTTCAAATGTGTTAGAGGCAACCCTGTTAGATGTTCATAGGGTAGTTAGTCTCAGGGCAGGAGGTGGGCAGACCATCCCATCTCAAATGTCTAGTTATCCATCATCTTGCTCCCATGAGGAAAAGTTTGAAGTTTAAAGGCAATAATGCCCTTGGGGCATTATCATTTCTCTTTGGACTTTTCAGCAAGCAGTTCGGGCACAAGATGTCTTAATAGCGTTAACGTCAAAGATGGTTAGGTCCTTACTATTTTTTTTTTCATGGCATGTTCCATTCACCAGTAGTTAAAGCAAGATCAGACTGATGTACTCTAAGGAATGACTAGGTATGATTTTATTGTCACAAGAATGGTGTTTTCATCAAATATACCAGTTCAGTGTTGAATTTTGAAGGGCCTACCTTAGGCCTGTATTTATAGCAATGATGGACCATTGATCAGAATCTTGCTAGCATCTCTCCTTCGTGAATTTCTGTGAGACAGTAGGTAAGACACACAAAATAGTCTCACTTTTTCCCTTTAAACCTCAAATAATATCAACCAGCGGTGTCACCCCCAGTTTTAAGCCAGCTTTGTTCTGAGTGACTTTTGACCGTCCTCTAAATAAGCTCCACCATGAAAGCAGGAGGGCATGTCATTAATGAAGATAATCAAAAGGATGTGCTTAAGGCTGTGAGAAAGCTACCAAAGTGGGTCCCCAAGTTATTTTCATCAGAGGAAACATCACTGAAACAGCATCATGTCTCAAGAGGACCAACTCGAATAAGAAAATATGTAGCTAAGTATAAGCATTCTTTGGCATTTCTTACAAATAAGTGCTGTAGTAATCAATAGCATGAGGTTTGGACCCAGACACCCTGGGTTTGAATTGTAGTTCTGGTACGTTGGAGAAGTCACTGGCTACAAGAGCTTCAGATTCCTTATGGTGAAAGGGAGATTGTTTGTTAGGACTAAATTAACTGCAATGAAGGTAAACTGAATTAAATATATGCATATATGTGTATACTTGTATATTCATCTATCTATCCATCCATTTTATACAGCAAAAGCTCAATATGTGGTAGTTATTGTTACCAATGTGAAATTGTCATTGAAAGGATCCATCCTATTCTTTATGGTCTGAACTTGGATGCCTCCCTGGCTGTTCCCTTTGTTCCTTCTCCTCCTTTCTCCTTAAACCTTCCTTATTCATCTGTAAGTTCCCCCCGCCCCTCTTCTATCATCATTTCCCTCTCTTTCTTTCATCTATCCTTATTGTAATTCCCTTCTTATAAATGAAAAGTGGGTTCAGGATTAGGCCTGCTTCCTCAGCCCATAGAAAGAGTGAAGGTGAGAAAACTCTGTGGAACCTGCTTGGGTGTCTGACTTTGATGTGAAGCTGAGAACTACCCAGTGTCCTTGGTGAACAGGGCCAAGCTCTGAGCCCTCTCCTGCCCCCCTTCCACTTTCTCTAGAGGAGCTTTGGACTTTTCCCCTGAAGAGGAGGTACATCTCCTCCTCCTGTTGCCATCATCAGCCCCCTCTCTTCTCAAGTACTTCCTTTTCCCATCAGTGTGAGAAAATACACAATCATGATGAAATTAGAGTTTTCTTTCCTTGTTTTGGAGTTTATTAAATTTTAGAATTGTTATTCTCAACCAGGGTGCCAGGTCCTGCTAGAGGGGAAAAAAAAAATCAACCTTTTTTTCTGAGAAAGGGGCAGGCAGGTTGTGTACAGTTTGAGAAGTGTAATTATTATCATGATGCAATGTTAAGACAAAGCCAAACAAAACAAAACACTGTTATTTTCTTAAATAAAACTGCAGATGATAAGCTAGGCACACCAGCCTTGCTCCCTGAAGATACTCTGAAGGCAGACTTTATCTTTAGAAGGGTAGAAATGATCAAGAAGTGGATTTAGTGTCTGATTTTTTTTTTGAGGGGGGACTGTATGAGACTATTATATCACCAGATGAGGCATAAGTTTTAAAAAAGTACAAAAACTGTTGAGAAACACTGCTTATTTATGAAGTTGGCAAAAACAGTAATCACAGCCCAAAAAACCAGGCCTGACCTGGAAGCTCCCTAGAGACTCATTCCTGTGTTTAATGAGAAGCTGGTAAGAGAAACCAGCTGAGACTGACATGCCCATTGTGTTTGTTTGGGGAATTTTAATTTGATGTTAACCTGCTCATCACAGAAATTCACATGAGATCTCAGCCATAATGAGCACCACTTTGTACTTCCATCAGTAGAAATAACAATTCCTGCATGAACTGAAAATATGAAATTGACAACAGCCTCCCTTGGGTTTTGTCATTTACCCCCATGTCACTGTCTGTTTCATCCTACTTTAGGAAAAAATGAAACAGTGCTAGGTATGCTCAAAACCATAAAAATCTCTAGTTTCACTAACATGGATCTCCTAGATATTGATACTTTGGATATTCCCCTTTGGTTTGTGTATCTTACTTACCCAATGACATATAATTAATTGACTACTACTTCTTTTTTTTTTTTTTAAGTTCTTATTTATTTATTTGACAGAGATCACAAGTAGGTGGAGAGGCAGGCAGAGACGGGCGGGGGAAGCAGGCTCCCCCCTGAGCAGGGAGCCTGATGCAGGGCTCGATCCCAGGACCCTGAGATCGTGACCTGAGCTGAAGGCAGAGGTTTTAACCCACTGAGCCACCCAGATGCCCGACTACTATTTTTTGAAGGGCAGATAAGTAACTGGGAGAAGTATAACCTCCTGAAAACAGCAGCTTTTGAACTGTGGCTCTTTTGATTGACCTTGTGACCTCCCCTTTACACAGGCTTTCATGGGTTTTGGGGAGTAAACACAGAGAAAGTACCATCCAGTGGGAAGCACATTGTATTTACGCAGATGTGGGTTGGAGTCTTGGCCTTAACATTTAATAGCTGAGAGGGCTGGAGCACGATATGTAATTTTTTGGGCCCCAGTTTTCTCATCTATTAAACAAGGACGATGCGACTCTCTCTGTAGGGGTTTTGTGAGGTTTGAAGACATAGAAAGTGCCTAGCAAAATACCTAGTACACAGGTACTCATTTTTCTCATTTTTCTCATTATGCCCATTGGCTAAATCCTCTAGCTAATGTTGAAGCTTAACTTGTCGAGTAATAGGTATAATATATTTATTGCTAACTATATGCTCTTACCATGATCCTGCCTCATGCGTCACGTCCTGATACCCTTACCTATCGGTGTGCAGTCATCACCTGCTGGTGAAGGTGTGCGCCTGTCCTCATGCTCTCACAAAGTCAGTTCCACACATCCAGATAGTTCATACATACCCACTCATTGTAGGGATAGACTGAATCTCTTTTCAGCACCCAGTAGTCAGACATGTGCATAAGGTGGGAAGAGGTGCAGCACAGAAGCCAGTCGTACTTATCCCTGGGGTCGTTGGCCATGATGCTGTGGTAGCCAAGCAAGGGAAGTGGAGAGCTGCTCACGGGAGCCCTCTTTGGCCTGTACTGTCTCTGCTGTAGCAGACACTCAGCGGCCTGACTCAGCTCCAGCCTTTTGGAACGTGTGCCATTGCAGGAAGCCCTGCTTTTTATGCCACAAGGTGGTTACTGGTATGATATGAAGATAGGGAGGTTGACCTAATGCCGGGCAGAGCTGTGCTGTGAGAACCCTGAGATTCGTTACTGGCTCCTGCACCTTTACCAAATTCTGCTGTGTTTTGTACACCTTCTAAAGAGTATGCAAGCTTATGAAGAGGAAGGCCCGTGTCCTCGGCCTCTGCTCTCTCTCTGGGAACCCTTTGCACTCAGAGGAAGTCTATTGACTAGGAGAAGGGAGAGGAACCATGGTCCTGTCAGATTGCCCACGGGTGAGCTGTCTGGTGCTGCCTCTTCCGCTGATTAGCTGCCTGAGCTTCTTTTGCTAAAAACACATGTTCTTTTGCGGCCCTTGGTCAGGAAGGCCTTTTCAAAGTTGGACAAGGGAAGGGAGAAGAGATAGATGCCATTCAATTATGATTGTCTTTGTTAATGGCACAGGAGTAAAGTTTGGCAGGGTGACCGATAAATCTGTTGTTGAAAGTCATGTGAGTGAATGGTCTATTGATTCCTTGACAATGAAAAACATATTTACTGTGTTTTTCTGATTACACACACACACACACACACACACACACACACACACATTTATTTAGAGGATATTCACACAATGCCAAGAAATGTAAGGAGGAAAGTAGAAATCACCTGGAACGCTGACACTCTATGATTGTTCCCATTAACATTTGGTGATCTATTCTTTCTTTCTTCTTTTTTTAAAGGTTTTATTTATTTATTTGAGAAAGAGAGAGAATGAGAGAGAGAGAGCATTAGAGGAGAGAGGTCAGCGGGAGAAGCAGACTCCCCGCTGAACAGGGAGCCTGATTGGGACTTGATCCCGGGACTCCAGGATCATGACCTGAGCCGAAGGCAGTTGCTTAACCAACTGAGCCACCCAGGTGCCCCTGATCTATTCTTTCATGACACATTTTTATGCAGGGAGGTACAGAAATGTCTGATTTCATACGAATCATATCACAATGCTGTTTATTAAATTTGTGTGCATAATTTTGTTCTGTCATTATTTTTAAGATGGTGTATGCTTTTCTCAGTTACCATCATGGAAATCTCTCCATGTGAACAAGAGTGGATCTAACTCATGATGTCTCCCCTCAGCACTATTGACATTTGGGGATGAATAATTCTTTGCTGTGGGAGGGATGCTCTGTGCATTTAGGATGTTGAACATCATTGCTGTGCACGACCTACTAGATCACAGCAGTACCTATCCCCCCTCCCAGGTTGTGACCCCCAAAATATCTCCAGACATTGCCAAATGTCTCCTGGGGGATAAAACTGTCCCTGGATGAGCCTGGCTGAGAGCCTGCATAATATTCCACAGCACTGAAATCCACTTTTTGTGCAATCATTCCTTTGCTGGTGGTCAGTTTGTTTGCTGTATCTTTCTTGCCTGTTACCTTTATGATTTGGATGGGTGCTGCCCTTGGTCTATGATTGCCATTTTGGAACATGAAAAGTTTCCAGAGATAAAGCCCATGCCTCTGCTTCTGCAAACTCAACACTGGATGTGCCTGGGCATTTGCTTTCTTCCTGGGTAAGGCCAAAGAGCAACCATAAATGAGCGAAGCTGTGATGGGCCTGTGACGCACTGGGAAGCCAGGGCCTCTATCATGGGCAGGTGCTCTTCAGCCTGGCACGATGGCAGCCAGGTGGGAATGAAGGCCCAACCTTACCAGTCTCATTTTCAAAAGAAGTTGGAAATATGTATTTTTATGTAAAAAAACTCCCAGTTTTTTTTAAGTTTAGAAACAGTTAAATTTTTAGAAAGCATAGTACAGGCTAAAAAAAACCCCAAGTCTCCTGCTCAAATCTGGCCCACGGTTTCCAGCGGCCACCTCCAGCATATTATTTATCATCGACTGATCTGAGCCTTCCTGGGGTTTTAGTTCTGTAAGTAGCTGATGGTAAGGGTCTAGTACAGCTTTCTGGTGAACACTGAGCTTTGACCCACCTGGTCTGCAGTGACACTTGCCCCTCACCAGGTTCCCATCCTCTTTTGCAGAGAGACTCTGCTCCTGTCATCTATGTTGTCTCCACGTCCGACGTGGCCTGAGCCACCACCCTAGGGGCTTAGGGGCTGCGGACTTAGTGTTCTCAGGAGAAGTCGAGTCATTGCTTCTTGATGCTTCTCAGAATCTTCCTGTCTCCAGCTTCAGAATTTATCTCCACGGTGCCTGGGATATCTGTGGGGGAGGGGTATTTACTGGGATTGGTGGCTTTCGGTTGTGTGTGGAAGCTATATACCTCTTTAGCATCTGTTGTTCATTTAGGAGCATGTGGTTAATTTACTTACCTGGTTTTCTTCCCAAGAACGGTGTTAGAATAGGAAGAGACACTACCGATCTCTGAATGCAATACTTCCATTTCCCAACTGGGGAAACAAGGGGAAGGAAGCGATGTGGTGGAGGCTCCAGAGCGAAATCCCCTTTTTCTGTTTCTACTTGTCAGCTGATTTATCTGATTGTCCATATTTCTATGATCCAGCCCTGGGATATGACCCTTAGGATCCATGTGTTAATTTAAGTTTTGCCAAGCTAATTACCCCCACATCCCCAAGTCTTTCAAGATGACAGCCTTGTTCTTCTATTTGGGCATTGTTTTAAAGAGGAGGATTTGGCTTGGGTATAGATTAGAGGAAGACTTTGTGGTGTTCTACAAGCTTAAAGACTAGATTATATCAGATTTTCAGATGCTGCCTCAGTAAATTAGATATGACACCCGTGATTTTGGAGACACAGCAATATGGGTTAACTGGTAGGCTTCACGCGGGATTGGATTGATTGACAGCTTGCCCCTTTGGTAGGAAATGTGGTACGCTGCAGTGGTACGCTGCAGTTCCTTTCTGGTTTTCTACACCCACAGCTGCCAACAGCTCTTTGCTACTGAAGAAGGCAGGCAGATCGGGCAGCCCAAGAGGAATGCCAAGTGTTAGAACAGGCTTTTATCCCAGTGCCCACTCTCCTGCCAGGAGGCTGTCAGTACAGGCAGAGAAAAGTGTTAGGGACCACCCACCAGCTTGACGCCTGTGTTGGCCAAGGTCAGAACCCTCAGGAATCTGACTGCTTGTTGGCAGTTGCAACAGCAGAAGTCACGGCATCAGAAGAGACACCACTCCAAGAGAGAAGGTGCACTCAACTGAGAGTCTAGGAACCTGGATTCCCCAATCCCGTAGGTTTTCTGAGCCTCAATAGCATTATCTGGAGCACAGGCACCAAACTGCATTGCCTTTTCCATCCGTTAGAGATGCTATTAAAGCCAGTTGCATGTGTGTGTACACACATGAACACACACATACACTTATACACAGTGTGTGTGCATTAGGGGTTGAATTATATCCCTTCAAAATTCATGTGTTGAAGTCCTAACTCCCGGCACTTAGAATGTGATCTTGTTTGCAAATAGAGTTGTTGCAGATGCAATTAGTTAAGATGAGGTCATACAGGGCACCTGGGTGGCTCAGTGGGTTAAAGCCTCTGCCTTCGGCTCAGGTCATGATCTCAGGGTCCTGGGATCAAGCCCCACATCAGGCTCTCTGCTCAGCGGGGAGCCTGCTTCCTCCTCTCTCTCTGCCTGCCTCTCTGCTTACTCGTGATCTCTCTCTGTCAAATAAATAAATAAATCTTTAAAAAAAATTTTAAAAAAAGATGAGGTCATACTAGAGTAGGGTGGGCCGGTGATCCGGGGTGGGCCCATACTACAGTAGGGTGGGCCCGTGATCATCAAAAGGGGAAACTTGGACACAGACATGCACACAGAGAGAATGTGAAGTGAAGACTGAAGTTGTGGTTCCATAAGCGTAAGAACTAACAGAAGTTGGCAGAGGGACCTAGAGCAGATCCTTTCCTAGCACCTTGAGAGGATTCATGGCTCTGCTGATACCTTGTTCTTGGACTTTCAGCTCTTAGAACTGTAAGACAATAAATTTCTGTTGTTTAAGTCACTCAGTTTGTGGTACTTTGTTATGATGGCCCCAGAGAACTAATTATATCCCCCTTCCCCGACAAAATGACTTAAAACATTTAAGACTCAAAAGCAACCTCTAGTATATTTTGGGTCGGGCCAGTATGAACCTGGTCATGGTAGTGTGGGGTTAATTGGTTTCTAACACTAGCCTGAGCTGAGACAGACAGACGGATGAACTAGACAGTAAGATCCTGAAGACAAGAACTGTTTGGTTACACATGGCACCTTATCCTCAGCACTGAGCACGATATCCAAACCATTTTGGTACTCTTTGTTGAATGGATTAACTGTTGTGACCAGAGAAATCATTGTGATCAGGTTTTCTTGCTTTCCTTTTTTTTTTTTTTAATTCAACTGAGATAAAATTTACATAACAAAACTTCACCATTTTAAAGTGTAAATCCAGGGCATCTGGGTGGCTGGGTCAGTTGAGTGTCTGACTCCTGATTTTGGCTCAGATCTCAGCCAGCCCAGTGTTGGGCTCCATGCTCAGCACAGAGCCTGCTTGAGATTCTCTCTCTCTCTCTGCCCCTCCCCCTGCTTGCAGGCCTATTCTCTCTCTAAAATAAATATATAAATCTTAACAAAAAGATAGAGTACAATTCAATTTTTTTTAGTATATTCGCTAAATATTCATATATATTCTCCTCACAATATTTTCTTCCTTTCTGCCTTTGATAATAGCCATCCTAATGGATGTGAGGTGTTATCTGATTATGATTTTGATTTGCTTTTTTTGAATGATTAGTGATGTTGAACATCTTTTCATGTGGTTATTGGCTATTTGCATTTCTTCTTTGGAAAATTCTCTATTCAAGTCCTTTCCCAGTTTATTAATTACATCGTTTATTATTTTTGTTGTTCAGTTTAGGAGTTCTTTATACATTCTAGATGTGAGTCCTTTTTTTTTTTAAAGATTTTATTTATTTATTTGACAGAGAGAGAGATCACAAGCAGGCAGAGAGGCAGGCAGAGCAAGAGGGGGAAGCAGGCTCCCTGCTGAGCAGAGAGCCTGATGTGGGGTTTGATCCCAGGACCCTGAGATCATGACCTGAGTGGAAGGCAGAGTCCCAACCCACTGAGCCACCCAGGCGCCCTGTGAATCCTTTATTAGATTGATAATTTGCGAATATTTTCTCACATTATGTAGTCTATATTTTCACTTTTTTTTTTTTAAAGATTTTATTTATTTATTTGACAGATAGAGATCACAAGTAGGCAGAGAGGCAGGCAGAGAGAGAGGAGGAAGCAGGCTCCCTGCTGAGCAGAGAGCCTGATGTGGGGCTAGATCCCAGAACCCTGGGATCATGACCTGAGCCGAAGGCAGAGGCTCTAACCCACTGAGCCACCCAAGCGCCCTATATTTTCACTTTTTTGAAATGCCCTTTGATACACAAACATTTTTTAAAATAGTTTGTTTATTCATTTGAGAGAGAGAGAGAGAGAGCACGAGCAGGGGGAGGGGTAGCATGAAAGAGAGAAGCAAACTCTGCACTGAGCAGGAAGCCCTACATGGGGCTTGATCCCAGGATCCCAGGATCATGACCTGAGCTGAAGGCAGACACTTAACTGTCTGAGCAACAGAGACACCCCCACAAATATTTTTCTTAAAGATTTATTTATTTATTTTGGAGAGAGAACGGGGGGCAGAGGGAGAGGGAGAGAGAATCCTCAAGAAGATTCCCCTTTGAGCATAGAACCAAAGCACCCAGGTACCCTGATACACAAACATTTTTAATTTTGGTGAAACCCAGTTTATTTTTTTCTTTGTTTTCTTGTAGTTTTGGTATCATATTTAAGACATTGTTGCCTAATCCAGGGTCACAAATATGTATACATAAGTTTTCTTCTAGGAATTAGATAGTTTTAGCTCTTACACTTAGGTCTTTGATCTATTTTGAGTTAATTTTTGTGTACAGTGTATGGTAGGGGTCCAGATTCTTTTTTTTTTTTTTTTTTTTTTTTTTTGGTATGTAGCTGTTTGGTTGTCCCTGTACCACTTGTTGAAAAATTAATCTTTCCCCATTGAATGGTTCTTGACTCATGTGTCAAAATCAGTTGACCAAACACATTTATTTCTGGATTTATTTCTGGACTCTTAATACTGCGTCACTGATCTGTGTGTTTATTCTTATGCTAGCATCACAACCTTTTTTTTTTTTTTTTTTTTTTTAAGAGAGAGAGAGGCAGAGAGGCAGGCAGAGAGAGAGGGGGAAGCAGGCTCCCTGCGGAGCAGAGAGCCAGATGCGGGGCTTGATCCCAGGATCCTGAGATCATGACCTGAGCCAAAGGCAGAGGCTTTAACCCACTGAGCCACCCAGGCGCCCCATACAACCTTTTGATTACTATAGTTTTGCAGTAAGTTTTGAAATTGGGAAATTTGCATCCAATAACTATGTTCTTTTTTCAATATTCTTTTGCAGAAGGGTTTTTTTTTCTGTTTTATTTATTTATTTTTGTTACGTTCAATTAGCTAGCATGGTTTTTGTTAGTTAGCTTTCATTAGTTTTTGATATAGCCTTCAACAATTCAATACTTGCATTTCTTAACCAGCAAGGACAGTAGGAGTTGGTCAAGAATATGAGTTCAAGATACTCGTAATGAGATAGATAGCTGTGCCCTTCAGAACTGAAGCTCTCGGGGCACCTGGATGGCTCAGTGGGTTGAGGCCTCTGCCTTCAGCTTAGGTCATGATGTCAGGGTCCTGGGATCAAGCCCCACATTGGGCTCTCTGCTCTGTGGGGAGCCTGCTTCCTCCTCTCTCTCTGCCTGCCTCTCTGCCTACTTGTGATCTCTGTCTGTCAAATAAACAAATAAAATCTTTAAAAGAAAAAAAAAACAAACTGAAGCTCTCTCTGCCCTGGATAGTTCTGGCCTGAAAGAGAACCTGACCCCACTGGGTCAATGGAGCTTTTGGTGACTGAGGTAGCTAGTCAGTTTCATTGTTTTCCTTGGATTTGTATCAAGTCACCTGGAAAAATCAAAGATAACCTTTTATTTTATTTCTCAAAAAGGTATCTTAAGCAGGTAGAGAAAATGTGCTTACATTCATTATATAGGTGGAGAAAGCGACAGAGTTGAAAGATTTATTTAGATTACAAAGTTAATTCATGGCATAACATTTACTAGAAGCCAGGCCCCTATCCTTAAATGTTGTGAACTTCTTTTGTTTAAAAAGGTGTATTTTTAAAAATTACATGAATAGTAAATGTTAACTGTGAAAAATCATTATAGATAAGAAGGAGGAGGAAGAGAGTAATCACCCATAATACCAGCAATTGTGAATTCCCCATTGGACCAGGAGCAGCAGTACTCGGGTAAATGTTCAATAACTGTCTAGGCAGGTAGAGTAATGCCCTGATTTGTATTGTTTGCCAGTCTGTGTTGTGCAAGTCCTCCTAGATAGCTGATTTTGAGCTACCAGGTTGACATCACTGAATGTGAATGTAGGAAGAGATGCACACAGTCAGCTCTCAGGAGTCAAGGCCAGCACATTCCTAAAGGGTGTTCTCTCTAGTTCCTTGCTGCTCAAAATGTAGTTCATGAACTATTGGCATTGGCAGCACTTGAGAGCTTGGGGAAAAACCCAGAATCTCGGGCTCTACCCTGGCCTATGGAATCAGAATCAGTACTAGTACTTTAATAAGCTCTCAGGTGATTCATAGCAACGTTGGAGTTTGAGCAACCATGCTCTGCAGCGGTGCTGTCCTAGATGGGGGCCACCAGCCACAGGTGCTCATGGGGTACCTGAAATGTGGCCGGCCCAAAGTGAGATGGTCTGTTTTGCACTCTTAGTGTCTGCCTTAATCAGTTCAGCCTGCTATAGCACATTGCCTTGGACTGAGTGGCGTAAACAACAGTGTTTATTCCTCACAGTTCTGAGCCTGGGAAGCCCAAGATCAGGGTGCTGGCAGATGTGGTGTTTGGTGAAGATCCGCTTCCCAGCTTCTGGCTGTGTCCTGCTCACATGACTGAGAGAGGAAGCTCATGTCTCCGTCTCTCTTCCTCTTCTTTTAAGGGCATGAATCCCATCATGGGGGGTCCACTGTCATGACCTCATCTAAACTTAATCATCTCTCAAAGGCCCCAGTACTAACTCCCATTGGGAGTTAGAGTTTCAACCTACAGCTTTGGGGAGACAGTCACAGTCCATAGCAGTATGGAAAAAAAATGTTAACTGCCCCATAAATTTTTTTTATGTTAACTACATGTCAATGTCAGAATATACTAGGTTAGAGAAAACATATTATTAATATTAAATTCACTTTTTACTTTGTTTTTTAATCAGGCTATTAGAAATTTAAAATTTCTTTGTGGCATACATTATATTGGACAGTACTGCTCTAAAGCACAGAATAAAGAATCCCCAGAATTCTGACTGTTCTGTGTGTCCCTTGGGTCCACCCCTCTCTAAACCTCAACTTCAGTGGATACAAGCATTTCTTTTCTTTTCTTTTCTTTTTTAAGATTTTATTTAGTTATTTGACAAACAGAGATCACAAGCAGGCAGAGAGACAGGCAGAAAGAGAGGAAGGGAAGCAGGCTCCCCGCTGAGCAGAGAGCCCAATGCGGGGCTTGATCCCAGGACCCTGGGATCATGCCCTGAGCCGAAGGCAGGGGCTTTAATCCACCAAGCCACCCAGGGGCCCCGATACAAGCATTTCTAATAACACAATGAGTTTCCATGACCAAAGCCACCATTCGTTTCCTCTTTATTGCTGCTCTTGTGGCTCGCTTCTGTGGACTCAGAAGATGTTAATAAGCTGAAATGAATAGTAGCTGTTTGCCTCTGAAAGTTCAAGAATATTCTGCTTCCAGAATGGAGGAGGATTCCAGAAATGAGTAGTCTCTTATATACCTCTTCTTACATCTCTTATCCAGTAGGCTTCCCAGACAATAGTGCATCAGGTTGAGCATCATTTCCAGGCCCTCAATGATCTCTCAGGGACTCATCTTCATGACAAAGAAAGAGTCACTAAATAACTCCTGTTCCTAATAAACAGCCTGAGAGCGGGTGCACCACTGCTCAGCACATTAACCATATTTACCGTCTAAGAGATAGAAAGCAACCTGTCTCATTTGATGAGGAAGCCATAAAGTTTTAGTGAATGGGAAGTAAATCAAGCCTTCCTCTTGCCTTGTAAAAATGCACTGCCTCGTGTTGCCTCTCACCCTTCACTTGCATGAGTGTATTTTTATTCCTCTGCATAAATAAAACATGATTCGAAACTATCCTCTTGACTTGCTCTTGGCGCTAGGTTCAACAACCAAAAAAATTAAAGTTGGCATTGTGTTTCTGATGAGGCTTGCATATTAGTATGAAACACCTAAAATACTTTCAAGGTGCAAAAGGCTTTAAGCTGAGAAGGGACAAAAAAGGAGGAATCTTCCTCCTCATTTCCTGTGACAGCGCATGCAAAGTGCCTGCTCCAGTGCTCCGCGCAAAATAAGACCACAAAACAGGCTGTTTCACTCCCACATTCTGGAGGAACGAGTGCTTTGAGGATAAGAATAGATAAATAACCAAATAGTCAAATTCAGTCAAACAATCAGCTTTTAAAAGTAATTCACAAGGGCGCCTGGGTGGCTCAGTGGGTTAAGCCGCTGCCTTTGGCTCTGGTCATGATCTCAGGGTCCTGGGATCGAGTCCCGCATCGGGCTCTCTGCTCAGCGGCGAGCCTGCTTCCCTCTCTCTCTCTCTGCCTGCCTCTCTGTCTACTTGTGATCTCTCTGTCAAATAAATAAATAAAATCTTAAAAAAAAAAAAAAAAGTAATTCACAAGGGGCGCCTGGGTGGCTCAGTGGTTTAAGCCGCTGCCTTTGGCTCAGGTCTTGATCTCGGGGTCCTGGGATCAAGTCCCACTTCCGGCTCTCTGCTCTGAAGGGAGCCTGCTTCCCTCTCACTCTCTCTGCCTGCCTCTCTGCCTACTTGTGATCTCTCTCTGTCAAATAAATAAATAAAATCTTTTTAAAAAATTAATTCACAAGATCAGTGACAAGTGCTAAACTGTGTTCTTTAGTCACATGAATAAATTGAATATTTGGAGACATAACATTTTGTTGGTGAATTTCAGTCAGCCATTTTTCTTCATTTTGACCCAGAGTATTTCAGGCAAAAGCTGCTTTGTAGCTACTAGCAAGTATGTTATCTCCCTGTCACTTGTTTTGTTCCCCCCACCCCCAATTTTGGTTTTAGAATTGTTATAGAGAGATGATGGGGAATCAAGTATCTTGAGGAGCTTCAGAAGGGTCCTATGGTGAAAAGGGTGGGAGGGTATGGGCTTCTGAGCTGACTGGTCATCCCGTGGGGCTGCAGCTGAAGCAGAGGGTGGTGCCTGGAAACAGTGACAAATAAGAGAACAGTGTAAAGTTGCCAAGTCTGAGCTGCAGAAACGTGTTCAAAGTGGATTATCAAAGCTTGCAGCTCTTAAGTCAGATATTAGGAGCTGAGATGGCACCTATGGGTGTCTGGCAACTGGGGAAAGAGGCAAAGGGAAGCTGTTAGGGTGAATATCAAACCAAGGAGCCCAGTGCTTCTGTTAGGGTTTATGCACCACTAATGAACCTTTCCCTGGATAGCTTAGGTTTCTTTCAAGTACCTGGAAAGCATTTGACAGAAACTGTTGTCTATTTATTTATCTGATTATTTTCACTTTTATTTTTTTTGTTTTCCCAAAGGATAATATTTCATTTAAGGCATATTTCCTTTTATATATTTGTAAATACAAATTTTCTGCTAATAGGCATTATCTTCATGTCAGAATTTTATATAAAGTTTCAATGTCGAGAATACCAGGCAATAAATAACACTATGTTATAAAGAGGGGAGTGGACACGGTTCCCTGAACCAAAGAAGACAACACAGAAAAATGACAGAAACCATAATAACTCCCCTAGCCTCAAAAGAAATCTAGAAAGTGGGAAGGATGTGAGTGGTTGATCGTCATTGTAGAGGAGACTTTAACCCTCTGCTCTTCCAAGGAGCTTTTCTTCCAAGTCTAAAGAGAGCACTACTTCTAGAGATTGGGGAGTATCTGCAAGAAGGGGAGATTAACACCCCACTGTCCACCTGGATGGGTACATGTGGAAAATGCATGGGTCTGCCGTTGGCCACTTTTGCAGCTGCATGTGTTATAGTGAGAAAGGCCTCTGCCGCGTTCTACACCTCTGAGGGCGGTGTAGAAACAACCATATCTTCCTGTTTTCTTGGGAGTCCTAAAGTCTAGGTGTTGTCTGAGCAGCCCTAATGGAAAGATAAGGAGAGACAGAACAATGAGGCAGCTTGCACACTGCATTTGATTCAGTAAGTAGGAGTGAGTTTTTTGTAGGTTAAGTGCTTATTGCAGAAAATACTGGATTGGACCCTCTTACTGTATCCTGTCAGACTACGAGGTCAGGATAAGATACTACGGATGTCCCATCTGGGGTAGGAGTGGAAGGAGCTGTTCAAGAGGTTAGCCTGAGAGTGTATCCCCATGTGAGGGCAGTAGAAAGGCACCCACAGAAAACCCACTCCTATAGCCCAAGAGAGAGCCAGCACTGAAATACCTCTGCCCACTGGGGGCATTGATAGTCAGCCCGTAAGGAAACAAAACAATGCATACAGCTAAGTAAAATACTTGTTGTTTTTCCTCATCTTTTCTTCCTTCCTGCCCAGTGAGAGTCAGAAAAGGAAGAGAGAAAAGATGGAGGAAGAAGATAGGAATAGACTGTAATCCCCTCACTTCTGATCTTGACCCAAGATCTTGAGGGCTGGACCTGAGCAAAGAGCAGTTTGGAAACTTTGTGAATTGTATATGAGATTCAAGTTTAGATTTATACAAGATTGTGGTTTTTTTCTTTTTTTAAGAGCGGGATTGAGCGAGAGAGCAGTGGGGAGGGGCAGAGGAAGAGGGAGAGAGAGAATCTTAAGCAGGATACACGCTCAGCATGGAGCCCGACCCAGGGCTCAATCTCACAACCCTGAGATCATGAGCTGAGACAAAATCCAGAATCAGATGTTTAACCACCTAAACCCCCCAGGTGCCCCTGGATTGTGCTTTTTAAAAGCAAAAGCAGAGTCAATCCCAGAATGGAACTTGGTTTTTTTGGAACTAGAAGTGCCTGGAAAGTTATTGGATCAGCTCAAACTGGACTGTCATCAAGGGTGACTTGGCAGTGTGGAGAAGGCAATAGTTGAGGAGAAAAATAAAACTGTTTCATACTTGGACTCTACTGAAACTTTCTAGAGTATTCAGTAAACTGATTATACTTGTTTTTGGGGGTTTTTTTTTTTTGGTTTGTTTTTTTAAGATTTTATTTATTTATTTGACAGACAGAGACCACAAGTAGGCAGAGAGGCAGGCAGAGAGAGAGGAGGAAGCAGGCTCCCTGCTGAGCAGAGAGCCCGATGTGGGGCTTGATCCCAGGACCCTGGGATCATGACCTGAGCCGAAGGCAGAGGCTTTAACCCACTAAGCCACCCAGGCGCCCCCTGATTATACTTGTTAAGATAATTCTTCCCAAACTTTTCATTCCATGGCACAATAGAAAATGATAGCTCCATTTGTAAGTCATATTGAGGTACATAGACATGCCTCTTATGGCTAGAGGTCACTAGAATTGACTGGTTGAGGATTTTCATCCCTCCAGTCTGAAGCTCTGTCCCAAGGGCTGACGGCCACGAACTGGTACTCTGTTTTACAATACTCTTTCACTCAGAGTGACTGGAGAGAATTCTTCATCTTTCTTTATGGGAGAAAGGATAACTTTTAGTCCCATTATAGTCTTTTTAAGATGGCATGGATTATGGAAATCCCTAGGTTTTAATTCTCATCTGCACATTAGAATAGAGGAAGCAAAGAATAATGGAATAAATATTGGCTTGGGAGACAAAGTTCCAGCATTTTCAATGGCCAATACTTACCTTGGACAAGACACTTAATTTCTCTTGGCCTTCATTTCCTTAACTACGAAAAGAGGGGACTGGGGAGCAAGTATTCAATAAATGGCAGCCATCACCAGCATCATCACCATTCGTCTTCCTCTCTCATCTTCCTCTGATGCCTGAAATATTAAAATTGGATTTGGGGTATCCATGGCATATCATACCATGTTGGTCAGATATCAAATTTTATCTTCTATTTGCTCAAAGGTCTAGAAATTGTTAGAGGGTAGAGTGGTATCTGTGCCTGATTGGCATAGGGATCAATTTACAGGCATCCATTTTTTCCAGACAAGGAACTCTCATAGTCAAGAATCTGGGTAGAAAGAATTCTTTCTTGTGGACTGAGTCCCACCAATAAATGAGTAAACATCAAGTAATTTATTCATTACCTTCTTACCTTCTGCCTTCCTTTGATCTCACCAATGTGGTTTGTTTCTCCTAAAAACAGAATTTTGAGAGTAGGCCCTCCATGCCAGTGGTTTATTTGGGAGGTGATCAGAGGAAGAGGAATAAGGGAACAGGGAGAGTAAAACAGGGAAAGAAGAAAGACAGTATAAGAATGTATTATTAAGCTCATTGCTGTAAGAAATGGGCACTTGATTCTTCCAGATTTTCTGAAAAGCATGTAGAAATATTCTCAGAATCATCCATTGGAATGATGAGAGACTAGAGCCTTTATTCACCAGCTTCCTTTCCTCACTGTTTGATAGTTATCCCCACTGGCACTGTCTCCCCTGCACTTATGGCCTGCATGCTTGTACCAGCTTGGTGAAGTCCCAGGACTTTGGAGAAGACTAGGGCAGAACACGCCACTCTTGAGTGGGGACAATGGTCCTGGGAGCTGTTCACTCATCTAATGTTGAAAGAGGATGTGGGATGGGAGATGCAACAAAGATATTGTAAGTGTCTTCTTCTTCTCCTTCTCTTTCTTCTTAAATATTTTATTTATTTATTTGAGAGAGAGAAAGAGAGAGCATGAGTGGAGGGAGCAGCAGAAGAACAAGCAGACTCCTGGTGAGTGGAGAGCCTGATGGGGGCTTGATTCCAGGTCACGACCTGAACCAGTCAGATGCTTCATCAGTTGAGCCACCCAGCCGTCCCAAGTGTCGGCTTATTCTAAAAAGGATTTATAGAGGCTTGCAAACATGCATTGTTAACATACATTTTAATATATATTCAAATGTGTTAAAAATGAAGAGTCAGTAACAAAGTTTCTAAGAACAGGTGCCATTTAATCCTATGCATTTCTTGGATGTGGGACCTACACAAAAGACTCTGAAGTTTGCAAAGAGACAACATGAATTGGAAATCATGATAAAATACAAACTTTCCAGTGACTAAAGACAAAAATGAACCAGTTGTTCAGTAGAAACATCAAATAGAAATTTCTCCTGTGGATCCTTAGAAAGGACAAGAGAATGTCATGAATTATATCATGGTCAAAATCTTTAATGCAAAACTTCGTGTCAGTTTCATAAAACTGTTTCTTGTGTGTGAAAACAGGTGAAAGGCTTCCTCCCTCCCACTCTCAAGTATGATTAGTAAAAGTAAAACTAAGTTCAGGGGTAAGGAGAGTGGGTATCCATGAGATGCAGGGCACTTTGTGGTTCTCTGGTGGCCCCATTAATAGATGGACAGTTTTGGAGATTAGAGGAATGAGCCAATGACCCGTAGAGTATGAGTTCGTTTCTTACCCTATCTCTCTTTTTCTCCTCTTACCTCGACTGTCTCTCATTTCTATTTCCTTCCTTTTTTAGAATGACAAAAAAGCATGTGCTTTGAAGTAAAATTCAACTATAAAACTCATAGTGTATTCATCAATTGGCAACAAAGGATAAACAAATATCTTTACTCTCAGATTTGCTACTTATTAACTATATTGACTTTTTCTTATGGCAAACAGTATGTTTTATTTTAGAAAAATTTGAAGATAAAAGAGAAAAATGTAAGAAAATGTTGAAAAACCATATGCAACTTGACCACCCATATTAAAAAAAAAAATGGTTGTTGAGCTATTACATTTTGGCAAATTCTTTTCTAGTTTTGTGTTATACAGTTTTGTGACTGTTATATATAGTTTTTTCTTAGTTTTTACTTCATCGTTATATTATGAATATTTTCCCATGCTAATGAATATATACTGACATTATCGCTTTTAATGGATGCATTTTCATCCATCAAATGATGTGCCATCATTGTTTAATCATACTTGATTATTAGATATCTAGATTGATTTCAATTTTGGATTACTATAATTAAAGTCTTGATAGACATCCTTGTACCTAATTCTGTGCATTTTTCATCCAAATGTTTCTTTAGAATCAAACCTTAGATTTGGAATTGCTGTAATAAATGATGTGAAAATTGCAAGACTTTGATGCATTTTGCCAAATAGCCTTTCAGAAATGTTGTGTCCACTTACTCCCTTACTAGCAGTGTATCAGCAGCATGCCTGTCTAGCCAAACTTATTTTATGACATATGATGACACAAATGTGTCATGGTTGGTGGGCTTGGTCTAAAGTTAGCTACTAGCCAGGGAAATAGAAGCCATTCTATGTGTTACAGAAAGAGGGAATTTAATACAGATATTGTATGCACACGTGATGGGGTAGTTGAGAAGCTGAACAAGATGCTATGGACTGAGTTGTGTCCTTCCAAAATTCATTTGTTGAAGCACTGCCCTCCAGTGTGATAATATTTGAAGCTGGGGCCTCTGGGACATAAAGTTTAGGTGAGGTCATGAGGGTAGGGGCTTCATGATGGGATTAGTACCATTATAAGAAGAGGCATCAAAGAGTTTACTTGTTCTTTCTCCACACATACCAAGGAGAGGAAAGGCCATGTGAACACAAGAGTAGAAACGCAGCCATCTGTAAGTGAGGAAGAGGGTCTTCTCCAGGAGCTGGGTTGATCAGTACTTTGATCTTGGATTTCCTATACTCCGGAACTGTAAAAAATAGATTCCTATTGTTTAAGACACTCAGGATATGGTATCTTGTTATGGCAGCTTGAGTAGCTGAAGACATAGGCTAACTCAGAGATTACAACTGGAAGCCACTGCTTTTGCTAGGACAGAGGAAGGAAGCAGCATTGTCAGAGCCCAGGGCCTGGGGTCACCTGAAGGAGGCAGGAACTACAGTAGCCCATCCTTTGCGAGCTGGAATGACAGAGATGCAGCCCGAGCAACAGAAAAATGGGGAGAAACACCCTGACCTTTTCCCTTCCTCCTGTCCTGTAACCTCTCAGCAGGGCCCCCACGAGCAGAACGATGTGAAGCCCACTGACGGGAGGCCTGGGAAAGCCACAGGGCTCTGGGACACAGAGCAGGGAAGGGTAAAGAGGAATCTGAGGACAGACAGATCCAGGAGTGCAGAAGATGCTTTGTTTGGCTCGAAGAGTGTCTTTGAAAAGCTCTGCTGTCTTGCCTATGGCTGAGGCCCGTTCTTTCAGGTTAGGCAGGGTGTGGCATCAGCAAAACCTTCACACGGCTGTTGAGCCCTGCAGGCTGGAGCTTGCAGCCCGTGCTTTGACTGATGTGCCCACTTTACATAGGCCATGGAGAACTGGGGGGTGCATTTGAAGAGTATGGAGAAAGGCATGGGGGCCCGAATGGAATGCAACTGAAGCCGATTTCTACACTTTTTCTTAGGCAGCCTGGTCCTTGAAAGTTGTAATTTCTAAAGGACATAGCCCTTGACCTTTAATGTTCCATACTATAATCCAGAGAGTGAACAGGTTTCAAAATGTGTCTGTGTGTGTTTTCTATGTGTGAAAATCTGTTTCATATGCGTCTGGAGTGGACTAATTAGCGGTATGACGTTCACATGGGCTCAGCTTCATTCTTTGTAAATCATTACAGCTGTTTAGAGAGCAGGCGGGCACATAATCACGGTGGGCCCTGCCTGCCATTGCTGACGCTAGGCCTCACATCTGTGAGCCCCTCCATTCAGCTAGATGTTTCTTTGTGTCCACTGAGGGGAACCCAGCAGATGTTTAACAGCACGGTGAGGAATTGAGAATGCTTGAGAACTTTAACCAAGGCCAAGGGAACTGCCGAGGTCAGTCAGCTTGGCCAAGACGGGCTGGCGAGACAGGAACTGCAGGCTTCGGAGGCTTCTCATCTACCTTCCTGCAGGGTAGCCTGTAACTGCACTCTATCCATGAGTGCGGCCCAATGCAGAGCTGTGGCTGCTCGGAGGAGGAGGGGAGCACCGGGTTCTAAGTTAGATAAGGTGGCATGTGGTAGCCGGTAAGGTAGGCCTTCCTGCTCCTCCGACAGGGAGATCCTGGCCTTCTTGCAAAGGCATCTCAGAAATCAGCGTGTCCTGCTGGAACACTTCCTCATGCAGAGGTAAGTAGGATTTCTGCTACAGTCTGGACCTCCAGCCTGACTTCTCTTACCAGGTAATTCCTTTGTTCCATTTTCACATCCAGTTTTGGTCACGTGTTCCAATTCACTTTTGCTCATTTGACTTTATTGTTTTGGGATAGTTTTTTGCTTGGGATAGTCAAGCAGGCAAGGGGCGGGGGCGTCAGACCCATGAAAAGACCCTCGTGGCCTGAGTTGGTTCTAGGCAGTGGGACCTCTGACTCCTTGTTGTTGGCTTTGATTTTTTGTTTGTTTGTTTGTTTGTTTTTTAAGAACAAATGGAGACCTCCATGAAAGTTTTCAAATATGGGAAATTAAGCCTAAAAATTTAAAAAGCAACCTGTGGGCTATAAAATCTTCTGTGGACAGAATCTGGCCCAGGGGCCAACAGCGTGTGATCCTAGACTTGTGGAGGGTTTCCTTTGCTAGACTCTGGGCTGCGTGCACCGCCAAGGTGAGCGGGACCGTGTTTCTGTCCTGCAGGAACTTCAGTGGAGCAGGAAACTGCAAAATCCGACTCTTTCACAAAACAGAATGAACCTGAGACCTGTGGTAAAGCAGGATTTGAGGAAATGCTATGGGTGCCCCATGGAAGAGATTTTTATGAAGATATTTTTCTTTACAAGATTATAACATGAAATATTAATTCCATCTTAAGTAGTTGATATTCAAAATGTAGGAAAACCTATTTATTCTTCTGTTCATGTGGTCATGATATGAGACAGGCTTGAAGGTGAGACCACTTTAATAATGAGACCTTTTGCTACTGCACTAAATAAATCCCCTCGAGGGAAGGATTTATACTTTACTGATTTTCACTCTGGAGTGTTACGGTGGAAATTCCTGTGTAAATAGTGAAATGGGATTTTAAAAGATTGCTTTTTTTTCTAGACAGGATGACTAATGAGAGAGTTAATCCCTTAAGATGCATCCATATACTCAGCAGCCCAGCCATTCCAGAACTCTCCAAGGGTGGAGCTTAGTGCATAGTTGCAGAGCCGAAATGGAAGGGGCACTTGGAGCAGGGCTTGGCTTGGGGCAGATCCAAGGTTGGGGAGAGAGGCCAGAAGTCAGCAGGACACCGGAGTTTGGATCTGGTGATGATCCCATCATTCTTGGAGCCCCGGGGCACTGAGCTCCCGTCTTGTCCTGAGCTCTTCACACATTATATTCCAGTGACCTGTACACTCTCCCCCACCCCAGCAGGCTAGGATTATCTTGGTGCAGGGCCAGTGTCTTTATATTCTAGTGCCTAGCAGCCTGCTGGGATAAGACCTATTGGATGTCAGTTGAATACATGAATAAGTAATAAACTGAATTAAAACCTAGACAGGTGTAGGGTATCAGGGAGATTCCTCAAGAGAGGGTGGTACTGCTGGGTCAGTGGGTGGAGCGTTGCACCAGGCAGTGGGGAGCTGGATGTGCGGAGACCTGAGCCTGTGGATGGAAGGTGAAGTGAAGGGCAGGCCCTTGCTTCAGGGCTGAGGGCAGGACTCAGGTGGGAAGAAACACCACATGAATTCGGTTAGTGGGAGGTAGGGATGGAGCACAGCTTCAGGGCAGTGGAGAGCAAATGGTCAGAACAGATGCTCTCTCATCAAAGAAATTCAAGTTCAAATGTCCTACCTTTTCCTAGCTGGGCGACAGGGCATTAGATTTAACTTCTCTGTGCCTCAATGCCCACATTTCTCAAATGGAGGTATAATTGTTGGGGAGGTCAAAGGAGATACTGTGTTTAAGCCCTTAGCACCATACCTGGCAGACAATTAGTAATGCAAATAAGGATAGGACTTGATACGGCACAGGATACTTGATGCTGAGACTTTTGAGCAGTGTCCAGGAGCTGGGGAATCCACCTCAGATGTTTTGCAGAGTTTACATCTCCTCATCCTCACCTCAACCCTTGGGTATTAGGAATAAATACGGTCTTTCAAAAGCTGCCCAGAGAGTCTGGTAACTGCTTCATAATACCTCTCCCTCCCCCCCACCACCACCACAAAACCAGTGCAGGTCTCAACATCTTGTTGGGGGTTTGCCTAGAGGTGAAAGTCGAGTCCACTCACTGTGGGGCTAAGGATTTCGAAGGCAGGCAGGCCTGATGCATCCATGAGATATGACATACACAGTGGCTGGGGACCACAGTACTTTTAGGGACCCACAAAAGGTTTCATTTTTTTTTTTAAATGAGAAGGAAAAAATGAATTTACAGGTTGAAGAAAATGTTTAGTATAGAGTAATAATTTACATGTTCATCTTTATACTGATGCAGTTATAAAATATACTTTTTAGTGTTTTCTAATGAAGGAAGTAGTCCACAAAGACCTATGAATGTCCCCCACGAATGTCATAATGTGGCCCTGGGGACAGAGACTCCGGCAAATCCTTCTCTAAGAGGTATGGGAAGTACCTGGAAAGTTTATTAAAATGCAGATTTCTGGGACCCATTCAAGAGTCCAGCAGCCTGTGGTGGGCTCAGGAATCTGCATTTGAACAGAAACTCCATTAATCTGAAGCAGGTTGCAGGAGCCTTGAGATCTCCAGATCCCCCTCTCTATCCTGGTCCTCCCTCAGCAGGAGGATTGGAGGATGCTGGGAGCGAGGGCCACCTGTCCACACTGACACATCCATCAAAACATCAAACAGCCCAGCCAAAAGTGAGATCAATTCAGCAAACAAGTCGATCTGATTGTGTAAGTCAACTAACTGCTGGATTGATCAATTATTTCTCTTGCCATCTACCTGTTAGGACCTCACAGAAATAGCTTATGGCTGCAAAAAGAAATGTTTGAGGCAGCTTTCCTCATTCAGAAATGAATGTGTTTGCCATTGCGAGATGTTACTTTGCGTTTAACACCCAGCTTCAGAAAGTTATTTTACAAAATTATTACACAGAACTTCTGCATTAAACATGGGCGTTACACAGGCAGCTGATTTTGCTCCACTCTCCATGAAAAAGCAGGTTCCTTTAATTAAATATATAATTTTCTTTAATTGCAGCAGTTAGTTTGAAAGGTGATAACTAAATAAAATTTTAACCTGCAAAATTTATAGAGTAAAAGCGACATTAAAATAACATTAACGTTGTAGGACAGACTCAGTGGAGGAGCAAATAGGCAGAAAATTGACAAATCCCTCACCTTAATGACTTGCAGCCATACTCTGTCGAGGAAGGTGTGATTCTTATCTGCATTTCTTTGCATTGGTGACTCTTTCCAATAAAATCCAATACTCTTTTAATACTCTTGTTTTGTCTCTACTGTTATTATTGCATGAATGATTCTCTTTACTTTCATGATTTTGCAGAACAGCTTATCAGTGGGGTTGTAGGTAGACCCAGTCCGACTGAAGGCAATTTCCTTGAGTTGGTTATGAAACCAAATCTACATGAGGTTTCTCACTTTCATAATTCTAATGTTCTCTTTCCTCCTTATTGAAGTGCAATTGAAATATACTCTTCTATTAGTTCCAGGTGCATAACACAGTGGTCTGGCATTTTTAAACATTGAAAAATGATCACCATAAGTCTAGTTACCATTAATCACCAGCCCAAGTGACTATAGTATTGTAATGTACAGCTTGGGGAATACGGTCAACATCATCATGACTTTACTTATTTTATAACTGGAAGTTTGTACTTCTTGTTCCCCTTCACCCACTTTGTCTCCCACCCTCCAGCCCCCTCCCCTCTAGCAACACCAGTCTGTCCTCTATATCTAGGAGTCTGGATTTTGTTTGTTTTTTAGATTCCCCGTGTTAAGTGAAATCCTGTGGCATTTGTCTGTCTTTGCCTTACTTATTTTACTTAGCATGATCCCCTGAAGGTCTACCCATATTGTCATAGACAGTAAGATTTGATTCTCCTTCATGTGGCTGAGTAATAGTTCCTTGTATATGTATACAACCCATTTATCCGGTCATCTACTGATGGAACTTAGGTTGTTCTGTGTCATGGCTACTGTAAATAATACTGCAGTGAGTGTAGATGTGTATATATCTTTTTCAATTTGTGTTTTCATTTTCTTCAGATGGATACCCAGTGGTGGAAGTGCTGGATCATATGTTCAAAAATTTTCTGAGGAACCTCCATAGTGTCTTTCAGAACAGCTGCATCAATTTAGACTTCTGCTAACAGTACACGAGCTGTCTGGTTCTTGGCTCCATGGCTTTGCCAACACTTGGTATTTCTTATCTTTTTGATACTAGCCATTCTGACTGCTGTGAGGTGATATCTCATTGTGGTTTTGATTTGTATTTCCATGATGATTAGTGATACTGAACATCTTTTTGTGTGTCTACTGACCATCTGTAGGCCATCTTTGGAAAAATTAATCCAGGTGCTCTGCCCGTTATTTAATAGATTGTTTTTTGGAATTGAATTGTATGAATTCTTTATGCATGTTAGATATGAGCTCCTTATCAAATACATGGTTTGCAAATAGCTTCTCTCCTCCAGGAAGTTGCCTTTTCACCTTGTTGATAGTTTCCTTGGCTGTCCAGAAGCTATTCCCTGATGTAGTCCCAATTGTGTCTTTGTTTTTATTGCTCTTGTGTGCAGAGTCAAATAAAAAAAAAAAAAATTCAGTGTTAAGGAGCTTACTGCCCATTTTTTCTTTTAGGAATTTTACCGCTTCCAGGCTTACATTAAGTCTTTAATCCAATTGGAATTAATTTTTTTATATGGTGTAATAAAGACCAATTCTTCTTAATTCTTTTGCGTGTAGTTGTCCATTTTCATCAACAGCATTTTTTGAAGAGACTCTTCTTTGCTTGTTGTATATTCTTGCCTCCTTTTGGTATGTTTTAATACCTTTATGCCAGGATTATTTCTGAGTTCTTACACTGTTCTATTGATCTATGTGTTTGTTTCTTCGCCAGTATCTTACTGTTTTAATAACTATGGCTTTGAAGTATAGTTAGAAATCAGGGAGTGGACAGTAGAATACTCTTTGTTCTTAATATTATTTTGGCAATTTTGGTCTTTTGTGATTTTATATAAATCATAGAATTAGTTGTTCTAGTTCTGTGGAAAATGCCATTGGAGTTTTGATAGGGATTGCACTGAATTTGTGGATTGCTTTGGATAGTATGGACATGTTCTCTATATTCTTCCAATTAATGAGCATGAAATAGATTTCCATTTATTTGTCTCTTTAACTTCTTTCATCAGTGTCTTATAGTTTCAGTGTACAGGTCTTTCAGCAACTTGGTTAAAAATTTAATCATTCCTGGGGCGCCTGGGTGGCTCAGTGGTTTAAAGCCTCTGCCTTCAGCATGGGTCATGATCCCAGGGTCCTGGGATTGAGCCCCACATCGGGCTCTCTGCTCTGTGGGGAGCCTGCTTCCTCCTCTCTCTCTCTCTCTCTCTCTCTCTGCCTGAATAAATAAATAAAATCTTAAAAAAAAATTTTAACCATTCCTAGATACTGGGATTATTTTCTTGGTTTCTCTGATAGTTTGTTATGAGTGTATACAAACATGGCAGACTTTTGTATGTTAATTTTGTATCCTGCCACTTTACTGAATTCACTTTTTCTTTTTGGTGGTGACTTTAGGATTTTCTATGTATAGTTATCATGTTGTCTGCAAAGAGAGATGGTTTTACTTCTTCGATTCTGATTTGTACGCCTTTTATTTTTCTCACCTAATTGCTGTGGCTAGGACTTCCAACACTACGTAGAATAAACATAAGGAGAGCGGGCATCCTTTTCTTAGAGGAAAAGCTTTCTCAGCTTTTCACCTGTAAGTATGATCTTAGCTGTAGGTTTGTCATATATGGACTTTAGTTTGTTGAGATTTGTTCCCTCTATACCCACTTAGCTGAAGTTTTTTATCATAAATGGATGTTGAATTTTGTCAAATGCTTTTTCTGTATCTATTGAAATGATCACAATCTTTATCTTTCGTTTTGTTTATCAAGTGGAGCCATCTGCTTCTGGACTTTGGAGGTTTTTGATTACTGATTCAATCTCTACTGATAATTGGTCTATTCAGATTTTTTATTTCTTCATGATTCAGTTTTGGAAGATGATTGGCATTTATCTATTTCTTCTAGTTTGTCTGATTTATTGGTGTATAATTTTTCATCATAGTCTCTTATGATCCTTCATATTTCTGTTTTATCCTTTGAAATGTCTCCACTCTCATTTATGATTTTATTTATTTGAGGCCTCTCTTCTTCTCTTATTGATTCTAGCAAAAGGTTTGCTAATTTTGTTGTCTTTCCAAAGAACAATCTCTTATTTTTATTGATCTTTTCTATTGTCTTTTTTTTTTAAATTAATTTATTTATTTTTATTTGCTTATTTACAGCATAACAGTGTTCATTGTTCTGGCATCACACCCAGTGCTCCATGCAGTACGTGCCCTCCCTATTACCCACCACCTGGTTCCTCAACCTCCCACCACACCCCACCCCCTCCCGCCGCCCCTTCATAACCCTCTGGTTGTTTTTCAGAGTCCACAGTCTCTCATGGTTCATCTCCCCTTCCAGTTTCCCTCAACTCCCTCTCCGCTCCATCTCCCCATGTCCTCCATGTTATTTGTTATGCTCCACAAATAAGTGAGACCATATGATACTTGACTCTCTCTGCTTGACTTCTATTGTCTTTTTAGTCACCGTTTCATTTATTTCCACTCTGATCTTATCATTTCCTTCTTCTTACTAACTTTGGGCTTGCTTTGTTCTTCTAGTTCTTTTAGGTGTGAAGTTAGATTTTTTTTTTTTTTTAATGTGAGATTTCTTTTGTTTCTTGAAGCAGGTCTGTATTGGTAGAACCACTTTTGCTCCATCCCACAGATACTGGGATATGTTGCCATTTACCTGGTTTTGTCTCTGAGTATTTTTAAAATTTTCCTTTGATTGCTTCTATGACCCAGTCATTACACAGTGACAGGTTTTTTTAATCTCCCCCCCCCTTTCCCCCCAGTATTTTTCTTGTAATTGATTTTAAGTTCCATACCACTGTGTTTGTGGGAAAATGCTTGATATGAATTTTGTCTTCTTGAATTTATTGACACGTTTTTGTGGTCTAATGTGATCTATCCTGGAGAATGTTCCTTGTGCATTTGAGAGCAAGGTGTATTTTGCTTGTGAATGGAATGTTCTGTATATAAGTCCATTTAAGGCTGGTGTTTCCTTATTTTCTGTCTGGATGATCTATCTATTGATGTAAATGGTATGTTAAGGTCTACTCTTTTGGTATTGCTCTCAGTTTCTTCCTTTAAGTCTCTTTATAGTGGCTTTATATATTTAGGTGCTTCTATGTTGGGTACACGTAGACTTATAAATGTATCTTCTTGATAGGTTGACACCCTATTATTTAGTGTCCAGTTTGTCTTTTATTACATTCTTTGTTTTAAAGTTTATTTTTTCTGAAGAATGTAGCTATAGCTGTTTTCTTTTCATTTGCAAGGAGTATCTTTTTCCATCCATTCAGGTTCAGTCTGTATGTTTTGGGTTTTTTTATGTTAGACACCATGCAATACATCATTAGTTTTTGATGTAGTGTTCCATGATTCATTATTTGCATATAACACCCAATACTCCATGCAATACGTGCCCTCCTTCATACCCATCACTGGGCTAACGCATATTTCCACTCCCTCCCTTCTAAAACCCTCAGTTTGTTTCCCAGAGTCCATTGTTTCTCAAGGTTCATCAGTCTGTATGTGTTTTTACTTCTGAAGTAAATCTCCTGTAGACAATAAAGGAATATGTTTTTTTTCCTCTGTCACTCTGTCCTTTGAAAAGTTTATAGTAAATTTGCATTTTAAAATTTTTTTTTATTTTTTAATAAACATATAATGTATTTTTAGCCCTAGGGGTACAGGTCAGTGAATGACCAGGTTTACACACTTCACAGCACTCACCATAGCACATACCCTCCCCAATGTCCATAACCTCATCACCCTCTCCCGACCCCCCAACCCCCGGCAAACCTCAGTTTGTTTTGTGAGATTAAGGGTTTCTTATGGTTTGTCTCCCTCCCGATCCCATTTTGTTTCATTTATCCTTTTCCTACCCCCCAAAACCCCCCACGTTGCATCTCTACTTCTCTCATATCAGGGAGATCGTATGATAGTTGTCTTTCTCTGATTGACTTATTTCGCTAAGCATAATACCCTCTAGTTCCATCCATGTCATCGCAAATGGCAAGATTTCATTTCTTTTGATGGCTGCATAGTATTCCATTGTGTATATATACCACCACTTCTTTATCCAGTCATCTGTTGATGGACATCTAGATTCTTTGCATAGTTTGGCTATCGTGGACATTGCTGCTATAAACATTCAGGTGCACGTGCCCCTTTGGATCATTACCTTTGTATCTTTAGGGTAAATACCCAGTAGGGCAATTGCTGGGTCATATTCTATTTTCAACTTTTTGAGGAACCTCCATGCTGTTTTCCAGAGTGGTTGCACCAGCTTGCATTCCCACCAACAGTGTAGGAGGGTTCCCCTTTCTCCGCATCCCCGCAAGCCTCTGTCATTTCCTGACTTGTTAATTTTAGCCATGCTGACTGGTGTGAGGTGGTATCTCATTGTGGTTTTGATTTGTATTTCTCTGATGCCGAGGGATGTGGAGCTTTTTTCGTGTGTCTGTTGGCCATCTGGATGTCTTCTTTGCAGCAATATCTTTTCATGTCTTCTGCCCATTTCTTGATTAGATTATTTCTTCCTTGGGTGTTGAGTTTGCTAAGCTCTTTATAGATTTTGGATACTAACCCTTTATCTGATATGTCATTTGCAAATATCTTCTCCCATTCTGTCAGTTGTCTTTTGGTTTTGTTAACTGTTTCCTTTGCTGTGCAAAAGCTTTTGATCTTGATGAAAGCCCAATAGTTCATTTTTGCCCTTGCTTTCCTTGCCTTGTGACATTCTTAGGAAGAAGTTGCTGCAGCTGAGGTCGAAGAGGTTGCTGCCTGTGTTCTCCTCAAGGATTTTGATGGATTCCTTTCTCACATTGAGGTCCTTCATCCATTTTGAGTCTATTTTCATGTATGGGGAAAGGAAATGCCCAATTTCATTTTTCTGCATATGGCTGTCCAATTTTCCCAATACCATTTGTTGAAGAGGCTGTCTTTTTTCCATTGGACATTCTTTCCTGCTTTGTCAAAGATTAGTTGACCATAGAGTTGAGGGTCTATTTCTGGGCTCTCTATTCTGTTCCATTGATCTATGTGTCTGTTTTTGTGCCAATACCATACTGTCTTGATGATGACAGCTTTGTAATAGAGTTTGAAGTCCGGAATTGTGATGCCACCAACTTTGGCTTTCTTTTTCAATATTCCTTAGGCTATTCAAGGTCTTTTCTAGTTCCATATAAATTTTAGGATTATTTGTTCTATTTCTTTGGAAAAAAATGGATGGTATTTTGATAGGGATTGCATTAAATATGTAGATTGCTTTAGGTAGCATTTTCACAATATTTGTTCTTCCAATCCAGGAGCATGGAACATTTTTCCATTTTTTTGTCTTCCTCAATTTCTTTCATGAGTACTTTATAGTTTTCTGAGTATAGATTCTTTGCCTCTTTGGTTAGGTTTATTCCTAGGTATATCATGGTTTTGGGTGCAACTGCAAATGGGATTGACTCCTTAATTTCTCTTTCTTCTGTCTTGTTGTTGGTGTAGAGAAATGCAGCTGATTTCCGTGCACTGATTTTATATCCTGACACTTTACTGAATTCCTGTACAAGTTCTAGCAGACTTGGAGTGGAGTCTTTTGGGTTTTCCATATATAGTATCATATCATCTGCGAAGAGTGATAGTTTGACTTCTTCTTTGCCAATTTGGATGCCTTTAATTTCCTTTTGTTGTCTGATTGCTGAGGCTAGGACTTCTAGTACTATGTTGAATAGCAGTGATGGTAGTGGACATCCCTGCCGTGTTCCTGACCGTAGTGGAAAATTTTCAGTTTTTCTCCATTGAGAATGATATTTGGGATGAGTTTTTCATAGATGGCTTTGATGATATTGAGGTATGTGCCTGCTATTCCTACACTTTGAAGAGTTTTGATCAGGAAGGGATGCTGTACTTTGTCAAATGCTTTTTCAGCATCTATTGAGAGTATCATATGGTTCTTATTATTTATTTTATTAATGTATTGTATCACATTGATTGATTTGCGGATGTTCAACCAACCTTGCAGACCTGGAATAAATCCTACTTGGTCGTGGTGAATAATCCTTTTAATGTAATGTTGGATCCTATTGGCTAGTATTTTGGTGAGAATTTTTGCATCTGTGTTCATCAAGGATATTGGTCTGTAGTTCTCTTTTCTGATGGGATCCTTGTCTGGTTTTGGGATCAAGGTGATGCTGGCTTCATAAAATGAGTTTGGAAGTTTTCCTTCCATTTCTATTTTTTGGAAGAGTTTCAGGAGAATAGGAATTAATTCTTTAAATGTTTGGTAGAATTCCCCTGGGAAACCATCTGGCCCTGGGCTTTTGTTTGTTTGGAGATTTTTGATGACTGTTTCAATCTCCTTATTGGTTATGGGTCTGTTCAGGCTTTCTATTTCTTCCTGGTTTAGTTGTGGTAGTTTATATGTCTCTAGGAATGCATCCATTTCTTCCAGATTGTCAAATTTGTTGGTGTAGAGTTGCTCTCTACAATTGTTTGTATTTCTTTGGTGTTGGTTGTGATCTTTCCTCTTTCATTCATGATTTTATTTATTTGGGTTCTTTCTCCTTTCTTTTTGATAAGTCTGGCCAGGGGTTTATCAATCTTATTAATTCTTTCAAAGAACAGGCTCCTAGTTTTGTTGATTTGTTCTATTGTATTTTGGGTTTCTATTTTATTGATTTCTGCTCTGATCTTTATGATTTCTCTTCTCCTGCTGGGTTTAGGCTTTCTTTGTTGTTCTTTCTCTAGCTCCTTTAGGTGTAGGGTTAGGTTGTGTATTTGAGACCTTCCATGTTTCTTGAGAAAGGCTTGTATTGCTATATAGTTTCCTCTAAGGACTGTGTCAATTTGCATTTAAAGTAATTATGAAGGTATGTGCTTATTACTATTCTTAAAATTTTTCTTGCTGTTTTTGTAGTTCCTCTCTATTCTTTCTCTCTTGTAGTTTGATGACTTGAGTGTTAGGTTTAGATTCCTTTCTCATTTTCTTTTGTGTGTTTATTATTAGCTTTTGCTTCATGGTTACCATGAGATTTACATACATCTCTCTCTCTCTCTCTTTCTCTCTCTCTCTCTCTCTCTATATATATATATATATATGCATATATATATTTAAAAAGACTGTTATATATATATGTGCATATATATATGTCTTTTTTAATTTGTAAGCTGATACCAACTTAAATTTGATACCTTTCAAAAATCTACATATTTACTTCCCCCCATTTTGTTTTTGATGTCCCATTTTATATCTAAATATGTATCCCATAACTGTTGTAGTTTTTCTTACTACTTCTATCTTTTAACCTTCTTAGTAATTTTACAAGTGATTAATCCAGTACATTTACTATACATTTGTGTTTTCCAGTGAGATTTTTACTTTGGTATGTTTTCTTGTTAATTTCTGCATTTTCTTCGGCCTAAAGAAGTTCCTTTAACATTTCTTATACGGCTGGTTAGTGGTGATAACTCCTTTAGCTTTTGCATATCTCTATTTCTTTTTCTATTATGAATGGTAACCTTACTGGGTATTTTTGTTTGGAAGTCTTTTCCTCTCAGCACTTTGAGTATGTCATGCCACTCACTTCTGGCCTGGAAATTTTTGGTTAGAAATCTGATAGCCTTGAGGGGTTTCCTGTGCATGTTAACAATTTTTTCTCTTACTGCTTTTAAGATTTGTTCTTCATTTTTAACTCTTGACATTTTAATTATGTGTTTTGTTATGGGTACCTTTGGGTTTTTTGTGTTTGGAACTCTTTGGACTACCCAGACCTAGAGGTCGGTTTCCTTCCCTAGGTTAGGGTAGTTTTTAGCCATTACTATTTCAAATAAGTGTTCTGCCCTTTTCTCTCCTTTCCTTCTGGGATACCTATAATGCAAATATCATTCTGCTTGATGTTTTGCCATGGGTTCCTTAAGTTATCTTCATCTGTTAAATTCTTTTCTTTTTGTTTCTCTGTTTTGGTGAGTTCCATTACTTTATCTTTCACCTTACAGATCCATTCTTCTACTGTCCAGTCTGTTGTTGTATTTTTTAGTTTGGTCATCTTATTCTCCAGCACTGTAACTTCTGTTTGATACTTATTTTCTATCTCTTTGTTGAATTTCACTTTGTTCATCCATTCTTTTCTCAAGTTCAGTGCACATTTTTATGATCATTATTTTAAATTCTTTTTCATGTAGAATTCTTTACTGTTCTCTGTATCATTAAGGTTTTTTCTGAGGTTCATGCCTTGTTACTCTGAACATATCTATTTCCTCATTTTTCTTGACTGTTTCTGTATGTTAGACCAAATAGCTACCTCGTTCAGCCTTGAAGAAATAGCTTTGTGAAGGTGATAAAACTTTTCATTCAGCCTTGCCCTAGCTCTTGGCTGTCTCTAATACTTTTGTGATTGGATATATCAAGAATACATCAGGCAGTTTAGACATTGTTGAGGATATGCTAAGACCTGTGGGTATTCCAAAGGGAAGAATCTCATTTAGCACCTAATTTCAGGCTGATTGGAAGACACCCTCAGGCAGCAGCATTTTATAGTACACAAATATATAGTCCTATGGGGCCACAATCCTAATCCCTACTGATTTCTAGACAGGGAATATAGAGGAGTTCTCAGCAACAGCTGCAGAAATTAGGACCTCAGGCATATGTATAAGCTCCTCTCTGGGAGGCCTCTCTGAACTGTAGCAAGGCCAACAATGTGCACAAGGATTGGTGCCTCCTTGTTTATGTTCCATGCAAGTGCCTCCTTATCCTCTAGCTGTGTGGGAAACCTGAAACCTGTCCTTCAGGCTGCTACCCCAGGCTAAGTAAATTGGACTTTTTTACAGGAAGACTGGGGTTGTGGTTTAATTTTCTGTCTGTGCAATGACCTGGGTTTGGTAGTTTGCCAAGGGCTCTCTGATTGTTATAATCCTATGGTGATCAGTAACACCAAGCCCCTTGGCCACCAGGATCAGGTGATCAAGTGACATCCTTTGTGTGGATGGCATGCACATGCTGGCTTTGGCTAGAAAGCTGGAGAGTACAGGGGGTAGGGCACGCTCCCTGACTTTAGAAAGACAGTGAGAAAATATCTTAAATGCCCATCCTGCAGGCTTCAGGAATGCAACAGGAGAGGGCCTTATCTGTACACACATACCAGCTTTAGTATGGGAGCTGGAGAATGCCATGATCATTTGTGCTCTTCCACCCCATCCAGGGAGTGGGAAAATGCTGCAACTGCCTGTGGTCTCTGGCTTCAGTAAGGTAGTAGGCAGTTCTGTGATTACTCGCTCTTGCCTGTCTTAGTAAAGCAGCAGGAGGGTACCATATTTGAGCTCTCCCACCTGTGCTAACAGGATAGGTGGAGAGTTCAACAATGGCATCAACTAGTTCCATCTCCAAGGAGAGTTTCATTTGTCCACAGGCCTCCAGCAGATGCTTTTTGGTTAGCAAATGAATTTCCTTCACATGTAGTCAAGGCAATTTTCAAACTGCTGATTTTTGCTGGGTCTCAGAGTTACTGAGACTATGGGTTAACCCTTTAGAAGGGGAATGTCCATTTCTTATGGCACTCTGGGTCCTTTGGATATCAGCCCCATTGATTTTTTTTTTCTTTTAAGCCAGATGTTTTGGGTCTTATCTCTGTAGTACAGATCCCAAGGTTGGGGTGCTTGATATGGGGCACTAAATACTAGATCCTCTGGAAGAAACACCAGACTGGTAAGAACCCTACCCATTGTGTGTCATCATGCCAGGGGTGGGGTTTTTAGTGAGACTGCATCTCTGCCTCTCCTACCCAACTCAATGTGGTCTTGATCCTTTTTTGTGGAGAAGGAGTTCATCTATTTTTCCAATCTATTTTTTTTAAGATTTTATTTATTTATTTATTTGACACAGAGAGAGAGATCACAAGTAGGCAGAGAGGCAGGCAGAGAGAGAGAGAGGAGGAAGCAGGCTTCCTGCTGAGCAGAGAGCCCGATGCGGTGCTCGATCCCAGGACCCTGAGATCATGACCTGAGCCGAAGGCAGCGGCTTAACCCACTGAGCCACCCAGGCGCCCCTATTTTTCCAATCTATTAAAAAAGGAAATGATCCATACGTAACTCTAGATCTTATGAGTCCATGGGAGGAGGTGAATTCAAGATCTTCCTATGCCACCATCTTGAAGAAGTTTCCACTCTTTTTTCATAGAAAGTATTTTGTAATGTCTCCTTTACCACCCTGGAATAAATTTCAGCAATAGTATAATCTGTCTACTGTAATATAATCAATTATATTATGTAATATAATATAAATTTATAATATAAAATTTGTATAATTTTAAATGTCAATATAATAATGCCTTACCTGTAAGAAAAATATGAAAGATAAATAATTATAGTAAATTTGTATTTCAAAATGTAAATGTTGGAGCAATGGGAGACATAATGAAGTTAAGTGCTTAGAGCTTTATGAAAAATCACATTGAATGCAAAATCCTACTGGTGTGTTCTGTTGGTAACTCAAAAACTAGATGGCATTACTTCCATTAATGTGGTTTTACTTTATTTTATTTTATTGTTATTATTATTATGTTTAGATTAACTGTGGGCTCAATTAATGAGCACAATTAAGAGGAACAATTGAGAGGAACAGAGTTTTCCCATGTACTCTCAACCTCCATACGTGTATAACCTCGTCTATTATCAACATCAATATCCCCCACTACAGTGGTACACTTGTTAAAATTGTTGAGCCTAAACTGACAGATTTAATTACCTAAAGTCTATTGTTTACATTAGGGTTTATTCTTTTTTTTTTATGGATTTTATTTATTTACTTGATAGATACAGCAAGCATAAGTAGACAGAGCTGGAGGCAGAGAGAGAGGAGAAGTAGACTCCCCAGTGAGTAGGGAGCCCAATGTGGGGCTTGATCCCAGGACCCTGGGATCATGACCTGACTGAAGGCAGATGCTTAACTGACTGAGCCACCTAGGCGCCCCAGGGTTTATTCTTGATGTTGTATATTTTACGGGTTTGGATAAATGCATAATGACATGTCTGTTGTAATATCATACAAAGTATTTTCACTGCCCTAAACTTCTGTGCTCTATTTATCCCTCCCCACCCTGCCCTGGACAACCATTGATCTTTTTATCACCCCCATCCTCCTAGTTTTGCATTTTCCAGAACATTCTACAGTAGAATTTTAGAGCTCATGGCCTTTACAGATTGGTTCTTTCAGTTAGTAATATGCATTTAAGGTTTTTCCATGTCTTTTCATGACTTGAGAGCTCATTTCTTTTTAGTGCTGAAAAACAAATATTCTATTGTCCAGATGTAGCACAGTTTATTTATTCATTATTTTACTGGGTTTAGCATCTTGTTTGCTCCCAGGTGTTGATCATTATGAATGAGGCTGCTCTAAAATTTGCAAATTTTTATACTTAAACTTAATTTAATATACTTTAATTAAATTAAACTTAATTTAATATACTTTAAACTTAAGTTTAATATTAAACTTAAGATACCAGCTTCTTTGGGTGAATACCAAGGAACATGATTGCTGGATCCTGTGGTAGGAGAATGTTTAGTTTTATAGCAAACTATCCATAGTAGCTCTATCACTTTGCATTCCCATCAGCAATATATGAGCACTCCTGTTGTTCTACATCCTCACCAACATTTGATGTTGTCAATGTTTTGCATATTAGCCATTCTAATGGGTGCTCAGTGGTATCTTATTGTTTTAACTTCTATTTCCTTGATAACATATGATGTGAAGCATTTTTCATAAGCATATTTTCTATCTGCATATCTTCTTTGTTGAGAAGTTAGTTGTTAAGGTCTTTGCCCCATTTTTAAATCAGATTGTTTTTTGTATTGTTGAGTTCTTTGTATGTCTTAGATAACAGTCCTTTATCAATTGTATCTTTTGCAAATATTTTCTCACAGTCTGTGTCTTGTCTTCTAATTGTCCTTCACAGAGCAGAAGTTTCAAATTTTAATCAAGTCCAAATAACCAATTGTTTCATGGATTGTGTCTTGGTGTTGTATATAAAAAGGTATTGCCATGCTCAAGGTCCTCCAGGTTTTCCCTAATGTTCTAGGAGATTTAAAGTTTTGTGCTTTACATTTGGAGTTAATTATTTTTTAAGGGTATTTTTGTCTAGATACATTTTTTTTTTTCTCTGTATGGATGTCCAGCTGTTCTAACACCATTTGTTGAAAATGCCATCTTTGTTCCATTATATTGTCTTTGTGCCTTTAGTCAAAGTTTAGGTGACTATATTTATGTAGGTCTATTTCTGGCTTCTTTGTTCTGTTCTGCTGATCTATTCGTTCTTTTACCAATATCCCACTCTGTTGACTACTATAGCTTTATATTAAGTCTTGAAGTTGGGTAGCATCAGTCTTCCAACTTTATTTTTCTTTAATATTGTGTTGGCTATTATGGGTTTTTTTCTTTTTCATATAAATTTTTGAATCCATTTATTCATATTCACAAAATAACTTGCTGGGATTTTGATTGACTCTATAGATCACATTGGGAAGAACTGACATCTTGCATTCATGTGATTTTTCTGAAATGATGAAGGGTGTCTTGGTCTGCTTGGACTGCCATAACAAAATATCATAGACAAGGTCGTTTCAAACAACAGACATTTATTTCTCATGGTTCTGGAGGCTGGAAGTCTATGATCAGGGTGTGAGCATGGTCAGGCTCTGGCAGGGGTTCTGGCAAGGTCCTTATTCTTCCTACCATGCAGACAGCTGCTTCCTTATTGTATGCTCACATGGTAGTGAGGGTGAAAGAAGGCTTTCTGCTCCCTTCTTATAAGGGCAGTAATCCCATCAGGAGGACCCCACATGAACTCATCTAAACTTAATTACCTCCCAAAGGTCAGGTAACTGCAATTTGGACATAACCAATAGCAATGAGGGATTAGGGCTTCAACATACAAATTTGAGGGGACATAATTCTGTCCGTTGCAAAGGACGTCTGGTAAAGTTCCACATAAAGCAAAGCAAATTTTTGGCTCAATTTCCCTGGTAGTTGTATTCTTTTTTTTTTTAATATTTTATTTATTTGACAGAGAGAAATCACAACTAGGCAGAGAGGCAGGCAGAGAGAGAGAAGGAAGCAGGCTCCCCGTGGAGCAGAGAGCCCGATGTGGGGCTCGATCCCAGGACTCTGGGATCATGACCTGAGCCGAAGGCAGAGGCTTTAACCCACAGAGCCACCCAGGCGCCCTGGTAGTTGTATTCTTGAAAATGCAATGCATATCAAAATATGGTGCAGAAATCTGTGTCTCCATTAAAAACAAAAACAAAACAAAGTTGGGTTTTAGGCGAAGATATTTTTAAGCTGTATTTCACCTTTATGAAAGGAAGGATTCTTTATTATATGAGCCACCACGCTTAATTCCTCTCTTTAGTGAATATCAGTACCATCAAAAATGGCATTATAGGGCACCTGGGTGGCTCAGTGGGTTAAGCCGCTGCCTTCGGCTCAGGTCATGATCTCGGGGTCCTGGGATCGAGTCCCGTGTGGGGCTCTCTGCTCAGCGGGGAGCCTGCTTCCCTCTCTCTCTCTCTCTCTGCCTGCCTCTCTGCCTACTTGTGATCTCTCTCTGTCAAATAAATAAATAAAATCTTTAAAAAAAATGGCATTATAGGTTTTCAAAACTCACTCCATTAGGAGTCACTCAAATAGATGAAAAAAGGGAGAGGACATTGTCTGCATAGAACAGAAAAGGGAAAGAAGGTGGTAAACTAAAACTTATTGAATGCCAGGCCACAGAGCACAAACCTAGACACTGAATGGGATTTTTGTTCTCAAAAACCCGTTTTAAAAATTGAATTTGAATACCAATGCAAGACAATTTTTATCTCCTTTTTATTGCCTTTATCGACCCTATTTTACTTATTTGCATTGCCTTCTAGTCTCCTAAAGACATTTAAGTTGTTCTTGCTGGTTCACGGTGACTCAGGAGCTGAATATCCATCTATTGCTTTAATCCCTAAAACTGTTCATCCAAGGAGGGATTCTTTATTCTCCATTTGACAAATGAAGAAACCAAAGGTCAAATAAGTTAACATCACACAGTTTAAAAGTGATAAAGTCAAGATTTGAACCTTCCTTAAAAAATTTGTTTGAATCCCAAAACTATACTCTTTCCACAACACATCCTGTGTCGGGCTGTGGAGATGCAGCTCTCTGAAGTTGATCTTAGAGAAACACACTCCCTGAGGCTGCCCGCCCCCACTCCCCGCATACCTAGAAAATGGTGTCGTGATTGCTCACACTGTTACGTGGGATGAGTGAGTGCTGGTCCTTGGACAGGTGATACATGATCACAGATTTGATTGTTCCAAGGGAGACCCAAAACGATGGACTCACATTGGGTATCATACCTGCTGAGTTTATCCATTTCTGTTTAAGCAGCCCAAGGGCATCTATAAAGATTTTTTTTTTAACCACATCCTCCTATAAATAAGTAGTTTATCTAATAAAACCTTTCAACAAAGCTTGTGAAGACCTGCCATATCAATGGCCCCTCATTGTGTTGTTCCTTGCAGGGATCTTGGTGAGAAAAGTCACCTCCCATCAACAACTGCATTTGCTGAGATCTTGGGGCTTAAGAGCTTTGAATGAACTTGGGTGTGAAGTTCATTTGAATAATCCCAGTCCTTCCATTTCCATCCTAAGGAATAACTTCTTGGAATTGAATAATGCACTCCAAAACATGATAAACAATTAATTTACCTGGGTTTTTCTGTAATTTCCCGGGAGAGAAATCTCACATATGTAAGACAGTATTATAGGATGAACAAGATGATATTTATTTATCCTGGCATTTTGGTTAGTAATAACCCCAAAATTCATTTATCAAGTACCTGAGCAGTGTCAAATGCTACAAGGATAATAGAAAGACCATGTTTATACTTTGTGTCCCTGTGCCTCTGCCACAGCTGGCTGGGCCAGGGATGAACCTCACCCAATTGGAGTGTACTCTGGGGATTTGGAATTTTGATTGTGAATGGATAGTTGGTGTTCATTCTTTAACTTGGATGCTATTGGTAGAGGGGCGGGGGGAAAGAGGGTCTTTTATCCCAAAGGAGCAGAGAGGCATTAAGAAAAGTGAGGTCCAGGATCAGAAAGAGCCAGAGGTAGGAACCTGTGCAGGTCCAGGGAGAGAAAGGAACTTCTTGATGTACCAACACTTTCTTGACGTTCTTCAGTCATTGGTTTTGGTCCCACAGGAGGCCCAAATGCATGCACAGCTTTTGGGGTTAAGTGAAATCGCTAATCTTTAAAACAAATTCTCTTTTGCTTCAGTCAGTCTGAGTGATTTTTTTTTTCTATGTTCTACTAAAACAACTGATTCTTTAAATTCATCATTTTATTTAATCCTTTCAACAACACACTGGGATAGGTACTATTATTTCTGTAATACAGATGAAGAAACTGAGAGCTAATAAATAACTTTCCCAGGGTCCTACAGCCACCAAATGGCAGAGCCAAGAAGATAAACACACAAAAATTTATTGCTGCATTTTAAAATAATCACTTAGCTTTTGTTATGTGTTCTATTTCCAAAGCACAAGTGTTAGATGTAAGGAAAGGGCTATTTTACAGAAAAGGGTATTGAGAGAAGTAATAAGTAAACAACTGAGTCTGGAATTATATTATATTGCTGTATATGTGTGTATACATATTTTAATTCTTTAAAAAATGGAAATTATTACCAATATTTCATACATATAAATAAATATGGAAATAGGGTCTGAAACTAAGTGAAATGAAGTTCTATGCAAACCACTCTGTGTACAAAGTTAAATGTTATTAATCGAATTGAAGTCTCCTATGTTCCCTTCCGGATCACACCCCATTTCCCATTGCCTCAGGATAACTGCTATTGTATTTCAAGTTTATCTTGCTGTTCATTACAGGCTTTTTTTTTTTTTTTAGAGCAAGAGTGAGGAAGGGGGGAGGGGCAGAGAGAGAGGGAGAGAGAATCTTAAGCAGATTCCCTGCTGAGCATGGAGCCAGAGGCGGGCTTGATCTCAGGACCAGGAGATCCTGACCTGAGTGGAAACCAAGAGTCAAGTGCTTAACCAACTGCACTACCCCAGTGTCCCTGTTCGTTACAGTTCTATGTAGCTAATGTGTCTTCCTCAATATATTATTTAGTTTTGTTGCTGAATTTTGTATAAAGAAATGCTATATGTATTATTTATCAACTTGCTTCTTTCCCCCAACTTTGTGTTTCTGAGATTCATTCATGGTCATGCATGTGAAGATATTTCATTTATTTTCGTTGCTCTAAAGTATTCCAATTCATCCATTCCCTTGTCAGTGAACATTTAGGTTATTTTCAGGTTTTTGCAATTATAAACAATGCTGATTTGAAGATTTAGTATTTGTGCCCTGGGATACAGGTATTAGAGATTCTCTGGACTACACAACTAGAAGTGAAATTTGCTGTGTTGTGGGATATGTGCCTCTTCAACTTTACAATAACTGTTATCCAAACAACAGTGTGAAAAATAAAGTGTTATTCAAAGTGATTATGTCATTTATACCCTCACCAGCAGTCTATAAAATTTCTTATTATTTCACATTCTTAGAAACTTTTGGTATTCTTTGATTTGAAAATTTCTGGCAATTTCATGGGTATGAAATGGTTAATCAATTTATATTCTCTACCCATTTTTATATCAGTACATTTATCTTATTGATGTATCAGGACTCATATATTTTGGGCATATATGTTAACAGACTTATTCTAGTTTGTAGCTTGTATTTTCTGCTCTATTGTATCTTAGCAAATGGAAATTCTAATTTTAATATAGCCACATTTATCACTATATTCCCCTTTGGTTTATGGGGTGTTTTTGTGTGTGAACATTGTTTCCTCTTCTGTGACAAAAAGATATTCACCCATATCATTTTATAAAACATTTATAGTTTTGCTTTTCACACACAATTAGTTTACATTGAATTTGTTTTTGTATATAGTATAAGGTAGGTTCCAATTTTGTCCTTCCATATTATAAGCAGATATCTAGGATTATTCATTATCCTTTTCCTATTTATTTGAAATGACCTTTGTTTAAATTTTTTTTTAAGATTTTATTTATTTATTTGACAGAGAGACAGGGAAAGAGGGAACACAAACAGGAGGAGTGTGAGAGAGAGAGAAGCAGGCTCCCCACTGAACAGGGAGCCCAATGTGGGGTTTGATCCCAGAACCCTGGGATCATGACCTGATGTTTAATGACTGAGCCACCCAGGTGCTCCGAAATGACCTTTACATGATATATCAAGTTTTCAGATATTTGTGGTTCTTTTTTCTGAATTTTAAAGCTTGTTTTGTCAACTCCTTTATCTCTGTACTGTTTTATATGTATACATATATATAATATATATATAATTACATAATATATAAACATATAGTTTCTGTATATAAAATATGTATAGTATAATACATATTATAGAATATGTGTCTGTAGCTTTATATTGCCTTGAAATCCAATAGAATAAATTACCTTATGTTCTTTTGTTTTAGGAGTGTCAAGGCAGAGTGGCTAGTGGTTCCCCAAACCTAATTCTACTTTTCCTTGGGCTTGTGGCTAGACTTTAACCTCTAGTCTCTCTTGGAACTAAAGATTTCCAGCTGGAGTGTTCTGTGTCACTGCTAGAAAATGGCTGGTTAGGAACAATTTCTATCTGGACTCTTTCCTCATTGGCCAATTAAATATGAGGGCCTTTGAGTCCAAAGGACCACATGGAAGATTGGTGGCTGAGAAGAACCACTCAGGTTGGATTTTACGTAAGGAAAAAACCTCCTGGGAAATAATTGAATGTGTTTGCTCTAGGAACTAACAATATCCTAATTAATACATATATGAAGGTTATTTTGGCCTTGATCTTCAGGATAAAATTTATGAGTCTGACTTACAGATGCATACACACATTAAATCTGCTGGAATAATAATAAAATTTTATTAAATCAGTTAGGAGAACAGATACGTTTATGATGCTTAGACTTCTTATGATTGTATTTTTCCCATTTATGTTGGTTTTTTAATGCAGTTCAATAAAGTTTTATAATTATATCAAATGTCATTAAGTTTATAAGAAGTTACTTTATATTTTGGTTGCCGTGGCAATTTATCTTTTAAAAAAATCCTCTTTTTCTTATTTGGTACTTTTGTATAGAAAAAAATTTTTCTGTGTTGTGTATAAAACTTTTACATAATGATCTTATGTGCTATAACTTTGACATTCTTAGTAATCACAATATTAAAATTTTCTTGGACCGTTCTATATAAAAATCATATCACTAACAAATAAAGAAATCCTTTTTCATCTTTTACATTATAATTTTCCCTTATCTTCCTAAACTGCCTAGGAACTACAATACAGGGTAGAATAGAATGAGCAACCTTGACTTGGTTCTTACTTTGAAGGGAATTGTTCTAAATTTTCACCCTGAAGAATGTTTGTTGTAGGTTTTTGGTAGCTATACTTTATTAAGTTAGAGAAATTGCCTTTATTTCTAAGTTTCAATGAATTTTTATCAAGAATGCTGAATTTTATTCTATTTTTCTTCATCTGTTGCTAATTATACATCATTTCTGTTGTACTAGTGTCCTAGATTTTGGGTTAATACAAACAACATCCTCTTAGGTTAAGTCAAATTTATGAGATACGCCCAGGTGGGTCTTGATAAGTTATATTAACTTTTTCTAGATTGGCCAGTATTTTGTTGAGGTATATTGAATCTATGTTCCTAGAAAGAGCCTGGTCTGCCCTTTTCTTTTCTCAGGGTTCTCATCCTCTTCCCTCCTTCAGGGACCCTGATTAGACCCCCATGTTAGAGCTGGTCATTCCATCCTCTGTGTTTCCTAACATCTCCTTCATACTTGGTCATCTCCTTGTCTGTCTGAGGTATGTTCAGTGTAATTCTTCCAGGTTTGTAATTTCCTAAAAATCTGTATAGCCAGCTGTTCAACCCACCCTTTTTTAAATTTCAATACTTATATTTTTAAAAAAGAATTTTATTTGTTTTTTTCCTTAAATCTTTCTGGCCATTATTAGTAATCTCTTGTATCCTTTCTCATTTTTAATGTAACATATTTTTTTCTTTAAACCATTTAATTCAGTTTTTCTATATTTTTATGTGATATTTCTAAGTTACAGTGCTTTAGGGATCCTGTATTTTGTTTCTTTTTTTAAAAAAAATATTTTATTTATTTGACAGAGAGAAATCACAAGTAGGCAGAGAGGTAGGCAGGGAGAGGAGGAAGCAGGCTCCCTGCGGAGCAGAGAGCCCGATGCGGGGCTCGATCCCAGGACCCTGGGATCATGACCTGAGCCAAAGGCAGAGGCTTAACCCACTGAGCCACCCAGGCGCCCCTGTATTTTGTTTCTTCATTTATTTTATTGATTCTTACTCATGGTAGCTTGTTTCCTTACAATGTTTCATCATTTTTTTTTAAATTGTGAGCCCATATTTATCTGAACTTAATCTATGGGTTTTCTAGCAGGGTCAGGGTTGCTCTGTTTTCCTCCAAAGAGAATTTGTTTGATTTCAGTTAAAGGCAAGAGGTAATACTAAATTTGCTCATTTTTCTTTCCATGAGTGTAATACACAGTCAATATCCAGACCCAGGTGGGGCCAGGTCCATGGTTTCCTATACACAGAGGAGATGGTGTGGTTGTCATTATTAGTTCTAACAGAGCTGTGATGGAGACAGGGAGATTTCCTTGTCATCTCCCTTTGCTGCCTGTAGGCAGAATATTATTATTTTTTTTTCCTGGCTTTTTATTTTCAAGTATTTGGCTGTGTGTGTGTGTGTGTGTGTGTGTGTGTGGTGGTGGTGAGGAGAGCATCTCAGGTCCTTAGATTATGTTTTGCTCAAACTTAGGCAATGTTGGTTTCCAATTTCCTGCATGGCCAGCCATTAATTCCAAATTACGTAATTCTTGGCAAAGGCATTTAATTATTTATTACCCTGATATTATTTACCTTCACTTCATTGTTGGGTTTGCTTGTCTTTTGCCCTTGGGGATTTCCCTTTGCTCCATTTTTGTGAGTTCAGCAATGTTGTTTGCTTTTATTGCAGTATAGTTGACATACAATGTTGTATTTGTTTTAGGTGTTCAGTATAGTGATTTGATGTGTTTATTTATTATACAATCCTCACCACAAGTGTAGCTCCCATCTGTCATCATACAACACTACTACAATAGTATTGACTATATTCCCTGGGCTGTACGTTTCATCCCTTTGACTTAATCATCCCATAACTGGAAACCTGTACTTCCACTCCCCTTCATCTATTTTTACCCATCCCCCATCCCTCTCCCTTCTGGTAACCACATTTGCTCTCTGTATTTATGGGTCTCTTAATGCTTTCTGTTTGTGTGTACATTTTGTTCTTTTTAGACCCCACGTATAAGTGAAATCCTATGGTATTTATCATTCCTATCTGACTTCTTTCACTTCACATAATACTCTTTAGCTCCATCCAAGTGGTTGCAAATGCCACAATCTCATCCTTTAACTGGCTGAGTAATATTCCATTACATATATAAAAATCACATCTTCATCCAACCATCTTTTGACAGACACTTGGGTTGCTATTGTAAATAATCCTGTGGTAAACAGGGATATGAGCTCACCAATATTTTGAACTTTGTTGTGATTTATCCAACATCCAGTTCTGGAGTGAGCCTTTTATTTCTTTCAGTCTGAGTATCTAGTCCATCTTCTTGGTAGGAACAGAAGTCTCCTGGCATCCCATTTTTTTTCTCTGAACTCTGCTCTCTAGTTAGCATTTAGATAAAATCTGATTGTCTTTCCCGGGACAGAAGATTACAGTTTGGAAGTAAATAAAAAAGGACCCAAAATTTAGGAGCCACAGATCCAGGTCCAGTTGAAAAGATCCTAAACTAGAAGACAGAGTAAGGATTTGACTGAATCCCATGTGGGGTCTTATTGAATGCATGAAACAATCAGATGTTTCAGCATGTGCCGGAAAGCAGCTGAAGGCTTTTTTCCCCCTAGAAGCTTTTATAGCTTGGTATAGCTACTTGTTGGCTGAGTTTGGTATAGCTAGTTGTTGGCTGGTTTGCTCCGCTTATATGGCAAGTCCCAGTTACCAACGTACTTACCTAAACCCTGGTCATCAGTTGCCTCAAAAAGCCACAAATCTTAGAAATGGCTTGTGTGGGGGCGCCTGGGTGGCTCAGTGGGATAAGGCCTCTGCCTTCAGCTCAGGTCATGATCCCAGGGTCCTGGGATCGAGCCCCGCATCGGGCTGTCTACTCAATGGGGAGCCTGCTTCCCTCCTCTCTCTCTGCCTGCCTCTCTGCCTACTTGTCATCTCTGTCTTTCAAATAAATAAATAAAATCTTAAAAAAAAAAAAAGAAATGGCTTGTGTGTGTGTTTGTGTAATACAACTCATAACCCCCAAAATATTCAGATTGCTATAATTGAAATCAAACAGGCATTTTAAATTTAACATTTTTCCAATTTCTCTTTTATCTTGAAGGTAGTTTTCAAAAATCAAAATGGATACTTGGGGTAATAAATAGCTGATTTTGTTCCCCTAGCCTTCTGAGATGGGGTAAAGTGGAAGGAGGGAAAATCTGAAGAATATACAAATGGGATACACAGGAAGTTCGTCTTGACTTTTCCAGCCAAATAGGTTTTCTGAAAACAATCTAGAGAAACTAGAGAAAGCTGTTTTGCAAGGCTAAGATCATTCTTTTGTCTTCCTTTTTGAAATACACCTTGTTATTTGGTGAGATTTTCCATTACCAATTTCCACTACATGAAAAATAAACCAATTGTACCTTCTTGTCTACCCAATTCCCTTGAAAGTACAATTCAGGGATCCAATAACAATCCAGCCAATTCTAGAAAAATCTTGTGAGTAAGAAATTGAGTTCGGTGGCTGACAAGAGTTAGAGGCCATTAATTAGAAATATAGCATACATTATTTAATTTTACTGAGGAACGATTCACTACCCAGAAGACTGGCTGAATTACAGATAGTAAGCAAACTCTAAAACAACTGAATCAAGTGATTCAGAGTCACTGCTATTAAATCCTGGATTGGTGGAAGCAATTTTCACTATCCTTTATTTATTAAACTGAAGTCAATTTGAAAGGAGGAGGTGGTGTTGAATGTGGATTTGCTTTTGCTGCCAATTTCAGACATAAAATCTTTTTAGTACCTGGTAAAGGTGATAATAATTCTATCTAGTGGAAAACATGGGTATATGTGCAAGTATTCCACAGTTACCTGTGGGGGTGTTTATATATGTATTTGTAAATACATATATATGTGGGATTTAGTCCCCATCACAGGGTCATCTTGTAGGCTCTGATATTGCATACAAATCTCACATTCATCTGTCACCAAGAAGATAATGGTAAACTGTTTGTTCTTCTTACATTTCAGTGCTCTGCGATTATGTGCTCCAAGTGATGTATGATGCACATCTTTTTATAGCAATGATGCAACAGCCAAAGAAAGTGGTCAAAGAGTGTTTTCTGGGCCGTGCACATAGCCCACCTTCAGAGAGAACCCATCTAATCCAGGAAGATGTGGAGCTATTCCTGTTCAGAAGGGTGACTCAGACACACCCCTGTGGTTTATTTCTTAAGATTCACCTGCCGAGCTATCCCTATCGCAATGAGAATCAGAAGTCCTCATTCCTTCTCCAGCACACTCCCTGTTTAGCCTGATCCTGGAGCCCTCTCTCCACAAATGGTCACCCAGCCAAGGGGCTAGCAGTGTGGGCACAGCAACAAATTCTCAAATACTTTATAGAAACGACCCAAGAATCTTAATTTCATGGAAAACCCTTCTGCCCATTCCCACGAAGCCCAAGAATAATCTAATGGAGCATTTACAATACTCTGTATATTTAAAAGTGAGTGCTGCAAAGATGAGGCCATCTAAAGTTTCAATTCAGCCTTGTTCTGGACTTTCAATCCTCTTGTTGGTCACTGAACACATTGTATTTCTCTTTTTTTCTTTTAAGATCTTATTTGAGAGAGTATGAACTGGAGGAAGGCCAGAGGGAGAGAGAGAAGCAGACTCCACACTAAGCAGAGAGCCCAATGCAGGGCTCCATCCCAGGACCTTGAGATCCTGACCAGAGCTGAAATCAAGAGTCAAATGGTTAAGCCACTGAGCCACCTAGGCACCCCATGAACACACTGTAGTACTTCAAACTGGTTTCTTTGCATATGATGTTACTCTGCCAAGAATACCTCTTTACCTTTTCATTTACAACATCCCTATTCATTATTTGAAGTCCATTCTTTTCTGTAAAGATTTCCCCAAATATTTCTTTTTTTTTTTCCTAAGTTTTTTTTTTATTTATTTGATGGAGAGAGATCACAATTAGGCAGAGAGGCAGGCAGAGAGAGAGGAAGGGAAGCAGGTTCCTCAGCAACCTGAGAGCCTGATGCAGGCCTTGATCCCAGGATCGTGGGATCATGACTTGAGCCTAAGGCAGAGGCTTTAACCCACTGAGACACCCAGGGGCCCCAAGATTTCCCTGAATATTTCTGACAGAGAATTACTTCCTCTCAATAAATTTTGTCCCTTCTCTTATTGAAACCTCATTCTAAATTTAAACTATTACTTATTAATGAGTATTAATTGTTTGTCTAACACACTAGACTCATTGGTGGCAGAAACTGACTTCTGCCTTTGGACTGCCTGTCTCTATCACAGCATGCATTGGGCAGATAGGACAGGTTCTTAACAAAATTAATCTTATTACAACAGTAGAATTATCTGTGCATCTTTGGATAGTCTTTGTGTTTACCAGTTATGGAAGGAGCTGCTCCAGTCCCTGGAGGTCTGCTCTACCTATCTAAACCTCAGTTCATACATAAATTGAAGGCAGCCACAGTAAAGAAGATACATTTTTGCTTCTGATTCTCTCTGCCTTCCTAAGGAAGTGGCTCATTAATCTCATTTCTGTAAACTGTGAAATAGGTAGATAGGCATTATTCATGGTCTTGGGTTAAAGTTAGAGGCCATTTCCATTAATTAGGTTGCCCACAACTCAAGTCCGTGGCTTTCTGGGGGCACTTTTACCCCAGAAGGGCCACAGATAATGGTTTCCAAATAGGATCTAAAGTCTAGATTACCTTCAAACAAGGTGAAATGTTCCTAGAGCTAACAATTAAATAGATTTTCTTCTTTTTCCCTGGTCCTGTCATCCTAAAATCCACTGTGGTTAAACTGCTGGTTGGTCAGACTCTTAAGATTTATGAGCATTTTGATGTATTACTGACACGGACTTTTAAAGAACAAATGATTTCCCACCAGTAATTGGAATCCCCCAAAGGTAGTATCATTTATGAATTCACAGCTTGTTAGATTGCTGGCCCAAGGGACTCTGTATTTTGTTCCGCCTCAAGAGATGTAAGGGAGAGGTTGCATTCTGCATTAGTGAGTTTCTGACTAAAGTGACCTTTAATTAAAAGTAGGCAACTAATTGTAATCACTTACCAATTATTTTTTTCTTCAAGTGTTTCATGTTTTCATTTGTTTAGTATTTTAGGTGCATTTTCAAACTGTTCTGTTACATTTCAAGGGAAATGAGCTATTATGATAATGATATGGTAGGTTAAGAAAGAAGGGAGCGCCTGGGTGGTTTCGTTGGTAAAGCAGCCAGCTAGCTAGCTCTTGGTTTCAGTTCAGGTCATGATCTCAGGGTCCTGGGATTGAGCCCTGTGTCTAGCTTTGTGCTCAGCAGGGAGTCTATTTGAGGATTCTCTCTCTCTGCCCCTCCCCTTGCTGTCTCTCAAATAAATAAATCCTTGAAAGGAAAAGGGGGAAAAACTTACTCTTCTTAAAACACTCTTTCCTTCCTTCCTTTTTTCCTTTCCTTAACAAAGGGCCTGGTGCTCTCAACTTGTTTACAGTCTGGCAGGAAGGAGGTCATTAAAGGAACACCAGTGATGAGGTTGAGGAAGGACTTGAAGCTGTACTGGACTAACAAAAAATGGGCACCTGCCCACACTTACAGGTGGAAGAAGTGTTCAGGGAAGATTTCAAGAGCCCCGGCCCATCCACCCATCTTCTACCCCCAACAGCGCACACATCTCTGAGATGGCGGATCTGGGCTCTGATTCATGCTCTAGGCAGGAGGAATAGCGTGTACAAATGAGGGAGGCCTGGGAGGAAATAAGGATATCTTTATTTTGGGAGTAAGGGATTGACTCATGCTACAAAATCGGTAGATTCTAAAGTAAGTCTTGAAAGATAACAGGAAAGGAGGGAGCAGATATTACGAATAGCAACGGAAGCCAGAGATAGGGGAGAAGATTCTTGGACCCATATAGTGATTCTGAGGAAGAAGATCAGGAATGCAGGCTGAATAAGGAATGCAGTAGGGCCACATTTAAGTGTAAGGATTGAGCAACAGACCATCACTTCAGCGGTGAGACTGGGACTTGACGCCGTATCAGGAGTTAGCCAATCTCTTTCCCCGGGTCTCTGGACTCCATGCTCTGGCCCAGTGTTCTAAACCAGTAGAGGAAGGGTGATGGTGATGACCGTGGTGATGATTCTAGTTGCTGTAACTTCTGTGTGTCTCAGCACCTGGAGGTGGGGTGGAGGGTTTTTTAGCTCCCAGATGAGAATGAATGAGATAGTAAGGACGGCAATCAGATATTCTCTGAGTGGAGCCCACTACTGGTTTCCAATAATACCAGCAACAATTTTCTCCCAAGATCAAAACAATTTTCCTGCTGAACTTTGTTCTCTGCTAGATTAAAAAGCTGTTTGAAATGATACAATTGTGGACAATATTGGAAAAATCTCATCGAGGACAGGTGTATCCCTGACAGGAAAACTTCCCTTGTTGTGTTTTTGGAGGCAATTAATAGGTTTGATGTTGGGGGCAGGGAGGGGAATGTTCTGCAGTGATGGGAGCGTTGTATACTAGCAGAGATTAAGACATTAAATGCATGCATTTAATTAGTCATAAGTAAATGATGTTGAAATAGGTAAAGGTACCAACACCTAGGTTAACTCCCAAAACCTCTGCAGGGAATAGGAGCTGGTTTGCCCTAACCGGAGTAGAGTAGCAAACGGAGTCAATTCGTAAGGACTGACAGTGAGATCTTATTTTTAAAGAAGAATCCTTTGTTTCCAGGTGCAAGCCCATGCCATGTCAACTGGAGTCCAGAAACTTCCTAGAGAAATTGTCCTAGGGACAGTCAACCAGAGGACAGCCTTTTCAGCTTACCCAGCCCACCCCCTACACTAACTCATCCAGAGATGACAATAACACTTAGGAAGGATGGTGCCATTATTGGCATTTTACCATGATGCAGGGATTTTAAGGAAGAGAAAGGCCTACTGGCTCAGGCATACTAACAAAATAAACTATCTGGGCTCATTATGCTGTAATTTATAATGTACATTCTGCTCCTCAAAGCAGATTATGTCAAAACTATTTATGAATGCACTGTCTCAGAATCTGTATAGAACCCAGAGCTGAGGCAAAAGTAATCCTTGTCTGCAGGAAACTTCTATTCTTGCTGAGAGAGAAGCAGTAACCACTTAAAAAATTTTAAACACTTTTTATTCATTACTACTTATAAAGACAAAGTGAAAGCTCAAAATAATAGTGTAAAACTCCAGGAAAAAAAAATGAGTTTCTTATGAATTCTACAAAGGTCACAACTCAGCAGACCAGAGCTATATTTATTTGCTTGGCAAAGTGAGCTTTTTTCTTTTGTTTTAATTAAATTGAGATGCCTTTAGGGGAGACAAGTTCCCTCCAGTTCTCCCAATTACCCATTTATGCTGCCTGAATGAATCCTGGAGGCATAGGAGCTGCGTCTTTCGGTAAATGCCTAGTTTGATGGGGGGGGGGGGGGGGGATGAACACTGTGAGTTGAGAGAGCAAAGAGAGATATTAAGGAAAATCTGGGTCCTAAAGGGTAATATTAGGATAGAGAGTTTGAGAAAGGATTGGGCAAGAATTATTCTCCTAACTGCTAAATTTCAAATCAGTTGAAATATAGACAAAGATACAGGTAGGGACCTGATTTCAATAGTAGCTTATTATGTACGTGTTTGGAAAGGTTAGGCTATTCTGTGTAAAGAAACCTCTCCAAAAAAAAGAAAGAAAGAAAGAAAGAATGAAACCTCTCCAAAGTCTCAGTGGCTTATTACAACAAAAACATCCATGTCTCATTTCTGCTGCATCCCCAGGACAGGTCAGCTGCATGCCCCATTATAGTAATTCAGGGACCCAGACTGACAGAACAGTATAGGTCTTTAAACCTGGGTATGTGGGCTGCCAGGGCATCAGTTTTTAGGTCCTCAGCCTCCATATGGCCTCTTTCTTAAAAATTGTCTGCCTGAGAACTCAGCCCTCCCTCCCACAATTGCACTTGTCCACTTCTTTAAAGAAACCATATCTTTAACCCATTCGCAATTTTACTGTCATTCCCTTCTCCGGGGTGAAAAAAATCTCTGGTGTGCTAAAAAAGTGGGACAACTTGGAAATGTATAGTTCCTGAGGGAAAATTTTGGGAAAGAGACTTTTTAGCCAAAGAGAACTGAAGGGAGCTGGTTTCAGAATCATGGCCAGACACCCACCTTCCTGTTCTCCTTCCTTCCTTCCTCCCTTCCAGCTATCTATCCATCTGTCCATTGCTTGATCAATCTTTTTATCTCCTGTATCTTAAACTTAGAATTTAGAAATGAATAACAAGCATCACAGGGACGTTTATTAACACATTGGGTTGGATTTTAAAAAATGAAGCCATAGTTTTTGTTTTGTTTTGAGAGTTCATGCGAGGGAGCAGTGAGGGACACAGAGAGAGAGTCCTAAGCAGGTTCCACACATAGCATGGAGCCTGACTTGGGGCTCAGTCTCGGGACCCTGAGATCATGACCTGAGCCAAAATCAAGAGTTGGACATTTGACCAACTGAGCCACGCAGGCAGCCCTGAAGCCACACTTTTTGTTGGAAGTTAAACTTGGTTTAGCTGGCTGGTTTGACAGTAAAGATCACCTTACCCATTAGGTTATATGGTAGACATTTTTATGAATTAAATGAGCTAAATTGGAAGCTCCAAGGTTTTAATGAAAATATATTTAAAACATACTTATAATGTATAGTCTGAAATCACATGCCTTTCTACTATTAAATGTATGATAAACATTTTAGAAGTGAACTTAAAATTTTATAAGGGCACCTAAGCCCCTAAAGTCTTTCAGAAAGTGTGCTAGCAAGAAAGCAAAAACAAAAACAAAAAAAAACAAACCAACAAACAAAAAGAACCCAAACCAACCAAATTATGTTTAAAGACCACTGTCTTATCTTCTTGGCATAGTGACTGGACTGGCCCCACTCTATGTTGAAGAAGCAGCTTTGTAGGTAGTGGTTTTGAGAGCACCCTTAGGGAAAGGAAAATGGGCCCAGAAAGAATGAGTGCAAGGTGAGGACAGATAGGGAGAAGGTGAGGGCTAACAGACAAATGTTACAAAATGGCCCCAGGGGCTCCCGCTGGATTCCAGGTTCCAGGCCTATCTGGTGACACCAAGAGCTTCCCTTTGGCTGCTCAGGCTGCGCATCCACTCCCTCACCAAGGTCTGTGCTATCCCAGGATGAGCAAAGGTGACAAGTTTGTGTCCTAGCTAAGGTCCATCACCACTAATATAAAAATAGTTAAGCTAATGTTCCAAAGTGGTAAGGTCAAGGACACAGACACACGTGGGTGGGGAGAGCAGCCCTTAAGAACAGACCCGTGGAACTTTGAAAGAATGTTGAGCACAAGTTTGGGGAGCCAGGTGTCCCCATGATTGCAATGTCACCCCACCCCACTCCTTGGGGTTTTTCAGAGAGCACAACTTACCCCTTGCTGCCTCAGGGAACTCCCAGAGCAAGTGTCACCAAGATCAAAGACTGCAATTCTGAGAAGACAGTATCTGAACTGTTGGCCATGCCCAGCGGTGGGTGCTCAGGGGATGTTTTATTTTTCTCATTTCTGGAGAAAAACATTTAGGTGGACTGAATGTAAATTAACAATGAAGGCTGTCTCTGGCAGGGTTACTTTTTATTTTCACAAAATAAAATAAGTGGAGCATGTGAAGAAACACTGATAGGACTTCTGTGAAGTGATACTGAAAATGAGAGCAGATCAAGGGGGGAAACACGCTGTATCTTAATTAGAGCGCTGTGAAGGGGAGGGGCAGCGTCCCACATGTTCATTTGCCATTGGATTTCTGATTTTGTTCCATTACATCCCAACTCTCAACAGGCCTCAAGGTGGGCAGCGCTGTCCTCAGCTTCTGCTCTGGGGTTGGCAGAGCTGGTCTGAGGAGGGAGGGTGGAAGCAAGGTTAGAAATTTAGGCTTACATCAGCCAGACCATGGATCAGACCCCAGCTCCAATGTCACTGGGAACTTACCTTCTTAACAGTAATTATGAGTACCTGAATACTAAAAATAATATCTTCTAACACATTTGTGGAATGGCTAATATGTAATATTATTTTTTTAATATCTTTTGTGAAACAACCCTTCTAAACAACCCATAAAAACAATTTTACTACAAGGAAACTGATCTTTAAATCATGGGCCCAGCGTCCCATGGGTGGTATGTCAGATTCTGGAAGCCACACTCTGAACCCCCAGGCTATGCTGCCTTGGTTTTCTACACTGTATGTAAAAATGTAGTAGAGTCGTGAGGATTTAATGAGCCAGTGGGTGTGAAGCAAATGATATAGAGACTGATACTTTATCGAATTAGCAAAAAATACCTATGATGAAAATGCTAACCACCAATACTTGCTTGCTTATTGCTTACCAACCATTGCTCTATGCTCTTTTCGGGTATTCACTCATTCAATTGTATCCTATTACCAGCCCCATGAAGTAGGCACTGCTATTATCCCCACCTTACAAAACAGGAAACTACGAATGGAATGGTTAAATAACCTGCCAAGGTCACAAAGCTAACCAGGTTAGTGCTGTCATTTGCACACATGCCATCTGGCTCAAATGCCCAAGCTCTGATTAAGTAACACTCTATTGTTATCACTGTAATAGGATGTAGTGGCCAGGGTTCTGTGGAGAAACAGAGCCAATAAGGATGTATGTTTATATACATAAAGCAATTTATTGTAGGGAATTGGCTCATGCAGTTATGGAGGTAGGCAGGTCCCAAGATCTGCAGAGTGAGTCAGCAAGCTGGTGACCCACAAGAGAGAGTGGGTATAGTTCCAGTCTGAAGCTTGGCATTATGACCCAGGAAGAGCCACTGTTCCAGTTTCAGTTGAGTCCAGAGGCAGGAAAAATGTCCCAGTTCAAATGCTGTCAGGCAGGAAAGAATTCTCTCACTTGGAGTAAGGTCAGCCTTTTTGTTCTATCAGTCCTTCAGCTGATTCGGTGAGGCCCACCCCACATTAGGGAGCCATCTGTTCTACTCCGTCTACCCATTTAAATGTTAACTTTACCCAAAAACATTCTCACAGAAACACCCAGAATAATATTTGACCACTTATCTGTGTATCCTGTGGCCTAGTCAAATTGAAACATAAAATTAGCTATCACAGTTCTGTCCTTTCTGGAATTTCCTCTCCGTGCATCTCCTTAAACCATACTTAATCTTCAAATAAAGATATCAATGCGGTCATAATTCTTCCTACTCTGTTCTTTTGCTTATTAATCTTTTTCCTTTAAGAAAGATGTATGGACCTCTTATACTATAGCTTTATTATATATAGTTGACCCTTGAACAACACAGAGGTTAGGGGTACCAATCCCCAATCCCACACAGTCAAAAATCCATGGATAACTTGACTCATCAAAAACTTAGTTACTGCCTTTCTGCCCGTGGATGCTGCCAAATAAGTCTCCCCTCCCATCATCGTATAATATCTAAGTCAGCGTCTCCCAAAGAGCCTGAACAGCTGAGGAAGCTCTTCATTGAAGGTTTGAGCCTTGAGGCAACTGATGAGAGTCTGAGGAGCCATTTTGAGCCATGGGGAACACTTATGGACTGTGTGGTAATGAGAGATCCAAATACCAAGCTTCCCTGAGGTTTTGTGTTTGTCACATATGCCACTGTGGAGGAGGTGGGTGCAGCCATGAATGCAAGGCCACACAAGGTGGGTGGAAGAGTCATGGAACTAAAGAGGGCTGTCTCAAGAGAAGCTTCTTAAAGACCTGGTGCCCACTGAACTGTGAAAACGATTTTTGATGGCGTTCAAGAAGACACTGAAGAACATCATCTAAGAGATTATTTTGAACAGTATAGGAAAAATTGAAGTGACTGAGATCGTGACTGACTGAGGCAGTGGCGAAAAGAGGCCTTTTGCTTTTGTAACATTTGATGACCATGACTCCTAGATAAGATTGTCATTCAAAAATACCACACTATGAATGGCCATGACTGTGAAGTAAAGAAAGCCCTATCTAAGCAAGAGATGGCTAGTGCTTCATCTAGCTAAAGAGGTTGAAATTGTTCTGGAAACTTCAGTGGTGGTCATGGAGGTGGTTTTGGTGGAATGACAACTTTGGTTGTGGAAGGAACTTCAGTGGTTGATGTAGCTTTGGTGGCGGTCAAGGTGTTGGTAGATATGGTGGCATTGGGAACGCTGTAATGGATTTGGTAATGATGGCAGCAACTTTGGAGGTGGTAGAATCTATAATGATTTTGGCAATTACAACAGTCAATACTCAAATTTTGGACCCATGAAAGGAGGAGATTTTGGAGGGAGAAATTCTGTCCCTTGTGGTGGTTGAGCCCAATACTTGACCAAACCATGAAACCAAGGTGGCTGTGGTGGTTCCAGCCCCAGCAGTCACTATGGCAGTGACAGAAGGTTTTTATTACTACCAGCAAACAAAGCTTAGCAGGAGAGGAGAGCTAGACAAGTGACAGGGAAGCTACGGATTACAACAGATCTGTGAATTCAACCAAGCATTGTGGTGCCAGGGCCTAAGCTACAAAGAAGACATGTTTTAGGCCATACTCAGGTGCATGGACAAAAAACTTGAGGGCTGTATTTGTGACTAATTGTGTAACAGGTTATTTTAATTTCTGTTCTGTGGAAAATGTAAAGCATTCCAACAAAGGGTTTTAATGTAGATTTTTTTTTTTTTTTGGTACCCATGCTGTTGATTGCTAAATGTAATAGTCTATCATGACGGTCAATAAAGGTGTCTTTAAAAAAAGAAAAACTTAGTTACTAATAGCCTACTGTTGACTGGTGGCCTTACTGATAACTTAAATCATCGATTAATACATTTGCATGTTTTATGTATTATATGGTATATTCTTACAATAAAGTAAGCTGGACAAAAAATATTAAAATCATAGGGAAAATACATTTACAGTACCATACTAATAAAAGAAATCTGCACATAGGTGGATCTATGCAGTTCAAATCCATGTTGTTCAAGGGTCAACTGTAATCTGTAATACAATTATTTGTGAATGTACTTATTTGGCCTATAATTGTGTCTGCTTCTCTCTGGCAAGGACTGAGCTTTTCTTACCTTTGATATCCACCATTTAGCACAACAAATCTTGTAAACATAAATAAAGCTCGCTTATATGTTGGTTACTTCACTGACACCAGAGTGACACAGTACCTTTGTTTGTAAACATAAAAATGGGATGGAGACAACAGCCTATAGACAAAGGGTGTGAGTGTAACCATGATGCAATGATAGAGTCACAGTCAGGGTTTCACAGGACAAGGAAGCCCTTCACCTCACTGAGGCAGCATGGACTATGCGATGGGGCGGGGCGTGGCATTCAGGGGTGGTTTCCAGAGGAGGTGATGCTGAGGTTCAGATTTGAAAGACATGACAAGTTTTCCGGGTAGCAAAGACATAAAATGCACCAGAAGAGAGCAGGATGTAGGAGAAAAAAATCTAGAAAAGTAGCCCTAGGAGAGATGGTGAGGGACTTTGTCTAAGTGCGAGAGAGTGGGTACTTCATTTTCTCCCTCATGGGGATCTGCTGAAAGATTTTAAGCAGGATAGAGGCATGATCTGATTTGCATAACAGAAAGATCTCTTCTCCAGCTGCACTGTGGATGACTGATTGCCTGGGGAGAGACTGGAGACTGGGGGCCACTTAGGGGACCATCGCTGTGAAACAGTGACGCTGGGAGTCTAAATTGTGTTGTTTTGTGGGCTTGCTCCAGAGGAAGCTGTGGTGGGCTTTGTGAGAGCTGGGTCCCTCCCCTTGGCCTCCCGCTGCAGTGTCTGCTTGGCAGCTCCATTTGTAAGAGGAAGGAATAACTTAGTGTTCGCAATTGCACACTGGGCTTAGATGTTCAACACCTCTAGCGGACGTTTGATAGAGAAACAAAATAAAGGAAGGCTGACAGGAGCAAAGACCGAACAAATAGACTAGTGACTACCAGGTGTCTCCTTCCTGTCTTCTGGAGATAAGTTTAATGAAGGAGCCACTCTTGGTTGAGCTCAGGGAAGGATGGGGGGCGATGTTACAAATGCATAAGTGTTCCACTTTCAGGGCTGTTATCTCTGTAAACTCTTGCCTGAAGCATGTGAGAAAATGGTTGCTGGGAAAAACCAAAAAAGGAGGATATAACTCTGGGTGAAATGAGGCATTGTTCTTTTCACATTATTTTTATGGCTGCTGAGCAGGACTAAACTAGTAACGTATAATAGAAATAGGCAAAGTTGTCAAGAACTTGTAGTATAAACAATGTGTGTCTTAAAATGACTTGTTCCCAGCCATCGGGATATTCTTTTTGTGTTGTGTAGCTACAAGAAAGCCCTCTTTTGTTGTGTGGACACTGTGAAAGTTACTCTGGAGAGCAAGGAGACAATTTCCTGGGACCTCCGGGCAGGCACAGATGCCCCCCACCCCCTCCCCTGGTACACCTGCAGGGAGCATGCAGCTGGGTTGGAATGTTGAGGGGCACAGTCTGGGGGCTGCTTCCGGTATAGGGGATTATCACTGCTAAGCCCATTCATAGAATGACTAAATTATGGAGGAAAGTTGGAAATTAAAAAGAAGCCCAGGCTGGATGGAGAAACTACATTTCAGGGCAAACTGCTTCCTCTTCCTGCCTGTTTTTGCTGACTTAGTCAGTGGCACTTTCATCTACCTAGCTGCCCAAACCTGAAACTTCCAGGAATCTTAAATTTCACCCTGTATCATGTGGGCTAGGTGAGGCTACCCAGCAATGACAAACGACTCCAGGGTCTTTGTGTCTTTCAATAGGTTACATGTCATTTGCAGTTGGTTGTCAAATTGGACCCAGTTAGATGGAACCACATCTCTCTGGAGCATTGCTGGTCTTATCGCAGAGGGAAAAGGAAATGTAGTGATCACACACTGGATCCTGAAACTTCTGCTGGGAAGCGGTGCTTGTTACTTCTGCTCGCGTCTTATTGGCAAAAGCCTGGTGTCGAGACAGGAATATACTCTTTCCCAGGGAAGAGCAGCAGACATCTGTTCGTAAAGGCATTGCATCTGGAGCCACAGAGAACAGAGTTCCAAGTCCAAGCTCTTTGACTTTCTTGCTAGGCAAAGTGTGCTTTATTTCCTTATTTCATGTCTTGGATATCTAGAGTCGCCACATAGCCTGTATGGTGAAGACAAGGACTTCTTGAAAACATCACTTTGCTTATCCCTAACCTACAGAGTATGTGCTCTGTTAAATGAATACATAATTGAGTGCAAGTCAGACGCCCCTGTACTAAGATTTGGAAGTACGAATCTTTCTTTCTTTTTTTTTTTTTTAAAGATTTATTTATTTATTTATTTATTTGACAGGCAGAGATCACAAGTAGGCAGAGAGGCAGGCAGAGAGAGAGAGAGGAGGAAGCAGGCTCCCCGCGGAGCAGAGAGCCCGATGTGGGACTCGATCCCAGGACCCTGAGATCATGACCTGAGCCGAAGGCAGCGGCTTAATCCACTGAGCCACACAGGTGCCCCAGTACGAATCTTTCTTGATCACTCCCCACTGACACCTTCAAGTCATTTTTGCTGTTCCTTTGATGCTCAAGTTCCATTAAAGTCTGTGTCATTAGACATTACTACCCAGTACCTTTCTTTTTAGATTCCCTCTGTGGACAGCTGAGCTGTTCCCCCTTGTTTATGCAAGACTACAGTGCCTGGCCTCCCCCAACTCTGCCTTTCTTTCTTTCTTTTTTTTTTTTTTTAACTATTTTCATCTTTGTTGGAATCTATATAGACAATCATAGTCAATGTCTTAATTTCTTGGTTCCTTTACCTCCTTACTTCTAGGGATGTTGTCCTCTGCTCCACTTCAGGCACCCCTCCCCCTGGCCTTACTTTAGATTTTGTGACAACCAATAATTACACCATCTTCAAAATCTTTATTGTGACATAGGGATTGTAAGACTACTCTCTGATTACCAAGCCTACTTTTTACCTTACTCCTTTACTGGTCCAAGTACAGTTTTTTACACTGAGACCTTCAATCTGTTGTCCCTACTCCTTTCCCACCACCCATCTCCCCCAGGTCAACATAGTCCTTTGTCTCCAGCCTAGACACCTCCCCAAAGTTAGCCAAATTGTGAGGTAAAGGGCAGAGTCCTCTGGACTGCCAAGTCTGTCCAAGACCTCTGACACCAACTGTTAAGTTTGGGGGCATATTAATTCCTAGGGGCTGATGTAACAAAGTGACACAGACTGGTGGCTTAAATGATAAAAATTTATTGTCTCACAGTTATGGAGGCCAGATGTCCAAGATCCAAGGGTCAGAAGGGTTGATTCCTTCTCAGGTTTGTGAGAGAGTGCTCCAGTCTCTACCCTAGCTTCTAGTGTTTTGCTGTCAATATTTGATACTTTTTGGTTGGCAGAAGCTTCAGTCCAATCTCTGCCTTCATCTTCACCTGACTTTCTCCCTTGTGTGTGTGTCTTTGTCCAAATTTCCTCTTGTTATGAGGGCACCAGTCACAGTGGATTAGCAGTCCACCCTACTCCAACTGACCTTACCTTACCTTATTTTAACTAACCATATCTGCAATGACCCATTTCTCAAATAAGATCACATTCTGAGTCCCTGACAGAACTTCAACATAGGAATTTTGGAGGAGTGCAAATCAACACATAACAGGGGTTTCCAAAACCATCCTCAGGTCTGATGATATACTAGAAAGACTCATAGAACTCTCATGGAAAGCTGTTTATTACAAAGAAAGGATATATTAAAATCAGCCAGGGGAAGAGACTCATATGGCAGAGTCTGGAAGGGTTCCAAACACAAGGCCTCCAGTGTTCTTAAGAGAAGTTACTCTACTAGGACCCATGTGTGGCAATACATACACAGGAATACCAACTCTGGAAGCTCATCCATGCTTTTATGTTTAGGGTATATATGTATGTATTTATTTATAAGATTTTATTTATGAGAGAGCACACGCATGCACAGGTGGGGCAAAGGCCAGAGAAAGAGGGAGAAGCAGACTCCCCACTGAGCACAGAGCACAAGGCAGGCCTGGACTCAGGGTTGGATGTGGCAGCTGGATGCAGGGCTTGATTCCAGGACCTTGAGATCATGACCTGAGACAAAGACACTTAACGGACTGAGCCACCCAGGCGCCCCTGATGTTGAGGGGTTTTATTGGCGCTTCATGTAGGAATGATTGATTGCCCATGTGGTTAAATTCTGCCTCAAGGGCAGTTGATACTATGAGACACAAAGTCTGCTCCTCCTCCGTACAGCAGGTGTGGCCCATCCCACCTTGAACCATCTAGTTTCCATAATCTATTAGGTGTGGTCCTAGGGGCCCACCATGAATAACAAAAGATGCTCCTATCACTGAGGATATTCCAAGGGCTTAAAGGTTACCTCCCAGTTTTCAGAATCGAGGCCAGACCTCTCTTTTGATGAAGCCAAATTCCTTACTACACAACACCTGTCTTTGTCTGCGGATGCTATTGAACCCTGATTAAACCCTGACCTAGTGAAATCCAAATCTTTCTACTCGATACCTGCACCCAAGCAGCTGAGCATTGCTGAAGAAAATGTCCAAACCGGGTAGACTGGTCTCACTTCATGGACACACATCTCAAATGGGCCTTCTGCTCTGCCAGTCTTACTACACTTTCCTGGCACAGCCCCTTTATCTTTCTAAGTTTGATTTTACTGTCTTTTCTACATATACCTCCTGTGCCATTTCTACAAGCTTCTCTCTCAGATGATAAATCCCTTATTTTTCATTGAAAATAATGTTTGCAGTAAGAGTGACCTCCTATTTCCTTCCCTAAATTCCTCAGCCTTTGAGCTACTTGACCCCACGTACTCTGTTTACCCTCATGATACATAACCCTCACCCCCACTATTTCCATGGTTCTAAATAATATCTTTACTTCAGTAGCTCCCAAATGACCTGACTTCTCTCCTAATCACCCAGGTCATGTATTCAGCTCTCCACTGGGGCATCACCTCTTTGATGCCCCCCACATCCTTCACATTTACAATCGCCAAGATGGGACTCTTGATTCCCCTACCTCTGTTTTGAAACTACCTCTCCTGGACTTCCCCATCTGAGGAAATTCACCATCTTCCTTCAGGCTCAGGCTCAAAAATGAGGAGTTATCTTCAATTCCTTCAACCTTCCCTCCCATTCAGGCAATAAGCAAGTGTATTAGTGATACCTTCAAAACATATTCTGCATCTGACCACTTCTCACCATCTCCACCAGTAAAGCCTTAAAAGCAGCCCTTTAACTGGAACCAGTGCAAACATTTCTTAAGCATTTCTTTTGCTCTCATTATTTATACTTTTCCAGTTTATTCTGTATGCAGCAGCCAGAGTAATCTTTATTAAATGGAAATCTTATGTAATCATCACCCTATTGTCAGTTAGAATGAAATCCATCCTCTTTTCATGACCTGTATGTATACCAACATTATTTCAATCTTGGGACTTGTGGCTGGTTGTCGAATAAACCATTTCCCTTTTATTCTTGGTCACACACACATTTCCTTGCCTCCTCACAGGTGGATGTCTGAGTTGTTGCCAGTAGCATGTGAGCAGAAAGATGATATGATTCTTTATATGGAAAACCCCAAAGACTCTACCCCCAAACTACTAGAACTCATACAACAATTCAGTAACGTGGCAGGATACAAAGTCAATGTACAGAAATCAGTGGCTTTCTTATACACTAACAATGAAAATACAGAAAGGGAAATTAGAGAATCAATTCCATTTACTATTGCACCAAGAACCATAAGATACCTGGGAATAAACCTAACTAAAGAGGTAAAGGATCCTAAAAAAAAAAAAGAGGTAAAGGATCTTTACTGGAGGAACTACAGAACACTCATGAAAGAAACTGAAGAAGACACAAAAAGATGGAAGACCATTCCATGCTCTTGGATTGGAAGAATAAACATTGTTAAAATGTCAATACTGCCTAGAGCAATCTATACTTTTAATGCCATTCTGATCAAAATTCCACCGGCATTTTTTAACGAGCTGGAGCAAAGAATCCTAAAATTTGTTTGGAATCAGAAGAGACCCCAAATTGCTGAGGAAATGTTGAAAAACAAAAATAAAACTGGTGGCATCACGTTACCCGATTTCAAGCTTTACTACAAAGCTATGATTACCAAGACAGCATGGTACTGGCATAAAAACAGATACGTAGATCAGTGGAACAGAACAGAGAGCCCAGATATGGACCCTCAACTCTATGGTCAAATAATTTTCGACAAAGCAGGAAAAAATATACAGTGGAAAAAAGACAGTCTCTTCAAGAAATGGTGCTGGGAAAATTGGACAGCTATATGTAGAAGAATGAAACTCGACCATTCTCTTACACCGATAAACTCGAAATGGATAAAAGACCTCAATGTGAGACAGGAATCCATCAGAATCCTAGAGGAGAACATAGGCAGTAACCTCTTTGATATCAGTCACAGCAACTTCTTTCAAGATATGTCTCCAAAGTAAAGGAAACAAAAGGGAAAATGAACTTTTGGGACTTTACCAAGATCAAAAGCTTCTGCACAGCAAAGGAAACAGTCAACAAAACAAAGAGGCAACCCACAGAATGGGAGAAGATATTTGCAAATGACAGTACAGATAAAAGGTTGATACCCAGGATCTATAAAGAACTTCTCAAACTCAACACACATAAAACAGATAATCATATCAAAAAATGGGCAGAAGATGTGAATAGACACTTCGTCAATGAAGACATAGAAGTGGCTATCAGACACATGAAAAAATGTTCAACATCACTAGCCATCAGGGAGATTCAAATTAAAACCACATTGAGATACCATCTTACACCAGTTAGAATGGCCAAAATTAGCAAGATAGGAAACAACGTGTGTTGGAGAGGATGTGGAGAAAGGGGAACCCTCTTACACTGTTGGTGGGAATGCAAGTTGGTGCAGCCACTTTGGAGAACAGTGTGGAGATTCCTTAAGAAATTAAGAATAGAGCTTCCCTATGACCCTGCAATTGCACTACTGGGTATTTACACCGAAGATACAGATGCAGTGAAAAGAAGGGCCATCTGTACCCCAATGTTCATAGCAGCAATGGCCACGGTCGCCAAACTGTGGAAAGAACCAAGATGCCCTTCAACGGATGAATGGATAAGGAAGATGTGGTCCATATACACTATGGAGTATTATGCCTCTATCAGAAAGGATGAATACCCAACTTTTGTAGCAACATGGATGGGACTGGAAGAGATTATGCTGAGTGAAATAAGCAGAGAGAGTCAAGTATCCTATGGTTTCACTTATTTGCGGAGCATAACAAATAACATGGAGGACATGGGGAGATGGAAAGGAGAAGGGAGTTGAGGGAAATTGGAAGGGGAGGTGAACCATAGAGACTATGGACTCTGAAAAAACAACCTGAGAGTTTTGAAGGGGCGGGGGGTAGGAGGTTGGGGGAGCCAGGTGGTGGGTATTAAGGAGGGCATGTACTGCATGGAGCACTGGGTGTGGTGCAAAAACAATGAATACTGTTACCCTGAAAAGAAATTAAAAAAAAAATATATATATATATATATATATATACTATAGGAATCCTCCCCCCCCAAAAAAAAGAATGTGAGCAGAAATGATCCTTTCATATACTGGTCCAGAAAACTGTCCACATGCAAGTTTATGTTCTCTTTCTCTCTCTCCATCTACTGCTTGAAAACAGAGGAGGCTGAGGCCTTAATAATGGTGAATACACATTTTGGAAGAAGCCTGAGTGTCTGAGTGACTTTTGTGGAACAGTGTGCCTCCTCACCCTTCACTTGAGGCCTTCACTGGACTGTGCTTTAGCCTAGTGAGAAATACACTTATACTGTATTGGAGCTTTTATATTCGGGGGCTGTTAGTTACAACTCTTAGCATAGTTTAACAAATACAAAACTCTTGTGTTTCTTCTTCCTCTTTTTAAAATTCTCTTTCCCAAGATCTTTGTATGGCTTTCTCCCTCTGAAGACTTAAGACTCAGACAAATGTTGCATCCTCCTCAGAAAGGCATCCTCTGGTCCTTCTATCTAAACCAGTTCCCCAACTGTTACCCAATTCATAACAAATTGTCCCACTTGTGTTCTTCACAACACCAACCACTATCTGAAATTATAAGTAAATGTGAATATGAATTTATTTGTCTATTGTACAAATATTCATTTGTCTTTCTTCTCAGCAGAGTGTAAATTCCATCTGGCTGCAAGTCTTGTCTATCTTTTGCATCATGATATTCTCAGCTTCTGGAACAATATCAGGCACACAGTAGGCACTCAACAAAGACCTTTTTGAATTAGTTAATGCCTTTTTTTTTTTTTTTTTTAGTTAATGCCTTTTAAAAGATCCCAAATAGATTTTAGAGTGATAGTAGGAATTCCCAATTTGATGTTATTTTTCTATCTGGAGTAAAGACTTGCTTTTAATGTTTTGTCTCACAAATAAGAAGGGACTAAAATGGATAGGACTAGGGAAAGAAGTGTGTGGTATAATACAAAGTAGGGGATGGGCAAGATAGCTCCAGGATGGGGGTTGGTTATCAGAAAGGCCAACCATGTGATTAGAGGGTTGGGGCCTTCTGCTCCTACTCCCTTCCATGTCCAAAGAGGGGAGAAGGATCTGAGATTGAGTTCAGTCATGAATAACTAATGGTTTAATCAATCATGCCTATATAATAAAGCTGCCATGAAGGCCCCTAAACAGTAGAGTTCAGGGAGCTTCCAAGTTAGTCGACATATTTGCTTACTAGGAGGGTGGTACACCCTAACACCATGGGGACAGCATCGAGACAGAAATTACTTGCCTTGGGACATTTCTGGACCTTGAACTAAGTACCTCTTTATCTGACTATTCATTTGTATTCTTTATGATAATGTATTCTTCATGATACTATACTATGTCTTATAGTATAGTAGTTTATACTATGTGAGCTTTTCTACCAAATTTTGGAAACTGAAGAAGAGGTTGTGAGAATGCTTGAATTTCTAGCCAAGTTAGGCAGAAGAGCAGGTAGTCTGAGGATCCGGCACTTGTGACAGGCATCTGAAGAGGGGCAAATCTTATGGGACTGCATCAACTCTGGGTAGTTAGTGTCAGAACTGAATGGAATTCCAGGATACACAGTGGGAGTCAGAGGACTAGAGAATTGTTTGGTGTTGGAATGACATTTTTCATGTCAAACACCACACAAAGAGGGAATTCATTGTTTTAATGTGTTAAATAGTGGCTTCTTACTACAGGCTCACTCTGGAAGAAGGGCACTTGAATTTTATTCGTCAAAAGGCAGCCAGAATAGTATTTATAGAAGGCCCTTATTCTACCCTTGAGTGCATTTTCGCTACACAGTGATACTGTTGTGGTGTTAGGGACATGGTTCAAAAATACAGATGAACAGAAGGAAGCAAAGAGGAAAAACTCCATCTTTATGTCTACCCCAGTACAAGATACTCTCATTGCTTTTTCGAGACCACAGCATTTAGACTCCAAATGTTCTACTGACCCTACTGTATGTTAACTGTCCCTCAACCCTAATTTTTCTCCACCCACAGCCAGAGTGACTTTTTTAAAGCCCAGATATGGTTAGGACAGTCAGCAATGACTTATTGTTCAAGGTTCTGTGTTACCTACTCAACTTCACCTCTACAACTTTATGTCTTCTATGCTTCACCAGGACACTGAGCTCTGGCCACCTTTGTGTGATTATGTAGTTAATGTCTTTTCTTCTCACTAGAGTCCAGGAAGTTAGGGATTGTGTTCTTTGTTGCTTAGCATTTTATCTTCAAATCCCAATTACAGAGCCTAACAAATAGCAGACCTTCAATAAATCTGCATTTGAATGAATGGATAAAAAGAGAATGAATGGAATTCAGGTCCTGTCTCACTGATAAGGGAAAAGTTGAGTTTCTCAGAACAAGTAAGTGAACTTTGTTGTATAAGTGGACTGGAGAGAAATGTCTGTTATCATGTTAGCTGTGGAGAGTTTATTGGGGTGGGAGGCAGTAACCTAGATATTCAGGTTTCTGATGAGAAGGTGCTCAACCTCTTGCTCACAAAGTGCTTGGAGTCGTTAGAGCCCATAGACAGTGTGATGTTTCAGGGTGAGGGAGACTTACTCACAGGCATTCCCTGGAACACTTAATGATCAATCCTGGTCACTTGCATCACAGGCTGTGGTCACTATGGTATAGGTAATTGGATGACCTCGACAGATTGACTAATTTTTTATTTTATTTTATTTTTATATTTTTTTAATATTCTGTTATTCGCCATGCAGTACATCATTAGTTTTTGATGTAGTGTTCCATGATTCATTGTGTGTATGACTGATCTTTCAAAAATATTTTGTGTCAGTTTTTCAGACTATAGCCTCTGCTTATCAAATTCACATCATTACATTTATGCTCTCTAAGACCTGTGGGAAAAACAGAAAAAGAAATTCTTATATTAGGCATTTTACAAGAGACATCAACTAACAAACATGGCAGAAAATAGGTTGAAGATACTGATATATAAGGAGACCTTAGCCATTTATCAAAGAGGAATTCAAAATAACTAATAAACAGGGAGAAGATATTTGGAAACAACACTACAGATAAAGGGCTGGAATCTAAGATCTATAAAGAACTTCTCAAACTCAACACCCAAGAAACAAATAATCAAATTAAAAAATGGCAGAAGACATGAACAGACACTTCTCCAAAGAAGACATACAAATGGCTAACAGACCCATGAAAAAAATGTTCAGCATCATTAGCCATCAGGGAAATTCAAATCAAAACCACATTGAGATACCACCTTACACCACTTAGAATGGCAAAAATCTACAAGGCAAGAAACAACAAATGTTGGCGATCTTGTGGTGAAAGGGAATTCTCTTACACTGTTGGGGGGACTGCAAGTTGGTACAGCCACTTTGGGAAACAGTGTGGAGGTTCTTCAAAAAGTTACAAATAGAGCTACCCTTCAACCCAGCAATTGCACTCCTGGGTATTCACCCCAAAGATACAGATGTAGTGAAAAGAAGGGCCATATGCACCCCAGTGTGCATAGAAGCAATGTCCACAATAGCCAAGCTGTGGAAGGAGCCCAGATGCCATTCAGCAGATGAATGGATAAGGAAGAAGTGGTCCATATATGCATATGCAATGGAATATTACTCAGCCATCCGGAAGGATGAATACCTAACATTTGCATCAACATGAATGGGACTGAAGGAGATTATGCTAAGTGAAACAAGTCAAACGGGGAAAGACAACTATCATATGGCTTCACTTATTTGTGGAACATAAAGAATAGCATGGAGGACATTAGGAGAACAAAGGGGAAAATGAAGGAGGAAAATCAGAGGGGGAGATGAACCATGAGAGACTATGGACTCTTGGAATCAAACTGAGAGTTTTTTTGTGGGGGGGGATGGGTTAGCCCAGTGATGGGTATTAAGGAAAGCACTTATTGCATAGAGTACTGGGTGTTTTATGAATCAATGAATCATGGAAATCTACATCAAAAATTAATGATGTACTGTATGGTGACTAACATAACATAGTAAAAAAACTAATAAACATAAAACTGTTCAACCTCTTTAAGAATCAAAGGTAATAGAAAATAAAGGATTTTTTTTTTTACTAGAATGTTTAAAGTTTTTTAAAAATGATGTCAGCAGGATGGCATGCAGTGGACACTTCGATGTTTGTGAAGGTGACTTGTTTCAGCTTCTCTATAGCAAAGTGTATTGGTAATATATAACAGTACCACGGAAAATATTTCATACCTTTTCTTCCCCAAATCTTCCCCAAATCAATCCAAAAGATGTTTGACATGGTGTTACTTATATTAAAAAATAAAATCTCATGAAAATCCACCCTTAATATCTAATAATAGAGGAGTAGTTAAAAAAATATGGCACAGCCATATGAAGAATTTCAATAGCAGGGATAATGCTCAGAAATTTATTTAGTAAACAGAGCATGGTACAAAGCTGTATGAAGCGTTAGATGTCAACTTATAAAAGAATATTTGCATACAATAGAAAAAGAAAATATAAAGTGTTTTTATGTCTAGACATAAAGAGGGAAATAAAAACCAGCGTAAGCTCATAATTCTCAGTACAGATATAAGATAACACAGTATGATTCTTTGTATTATAGATTTTCAGAATTTCTACATTAATCATATAAGTGTGGAATAACATGGCAAAAAGTCGTTAAAAACACAGACAGTGGTTTGAGGTTAGCTAGGCTTAGTCCATTACTTCTTACTGTGACCTTGAGCGAGATAGTCAGGATCTGTAGGTTTCAGTTTTCTCATCTGTACAGTGGATATAATAAGGTATACAGGCTTGTTGTAAGGCCAAATGAAATGTAATATGTGAAGTGCTTAGCATAGTGCATGACATAGACTGGGCTTTAATGAATATTAGTATTCTCATCTTAGAATCACAGAATTTGAGCATTTTAAATGCTAGAGGGTGTCTTATCCAACCTTCAAGGTACATGGGGAGGGCAGCTGATGACGAGAGGACACTGGCTCATTTCCATTGCATCATTCATATGCATCCGAGCTATCTCCGAACCTCAGCCTCTGGATTTTGCAATCCTGTTCTGTTTTCTTTTTGCTAAGCCTCCTTGCTTCCTTGGAGAAAGAATTCATCCTTGAATTGCTTCTTTTTGGTTTGTTTGTTTGGATTTGATTTTTTTTTTTTTATGCTATTCATTCCTGCAAAGGAGAACAGATTTCCTAGAGCGATTATTGATGCTAAAGCCTAGCAAATTACATTCTGAGAGAAGAATTTAAATGACAAATATTGCTTACTATCAATTGAGAATCACTGAGTACAGGAAAAGTGGTGGGTCAAATCAGGGGAAGTTGGGTTAATCTATGTGGAGATGTAAGTTCACCTTGTAGCAAAGGAAAAGGGACTTGAGAAGGAAGGTCTTAAATTCACTAGGAGGGAGCCTACTGACTGGCATGTCTCCTCTGGCCTCTCTTGCTTCCTCAGCTTCCACACTATGGGCAAAATGAGCTCTATACAATTAACCTCTTGTTAAAACCACTTCTGGCCTTTTATTGCCTGCAAGATAAAGCCTAGACATCCTAGTGTGGCCCAAGCCCTTCATGATCTGCCAACTATTTGTCTTTTCTGCTCTATGCATTTCTTGGATTGCAGTGCCTCATCCCTTTATCAGCCTATCTGAAAAGCTCTCACTCACAAGACCCAGAGCAACTGTCCCTGGACTATAAGTTCCTCGACTAGACTGTGAATCCATGATGTCAGGGAGAGGGTCTCATTCATCTTTGCACTCTCCAAATTTGAATGTTTCAACTGCAGGTGATAGGACACCAGACTAGTAGGTTAACAGTGCAGGCATCTATCATCTCACTCAAAGTAAGCTGGAGGTGGCAGTCCAAGGATTGACACTGTGGCTTGATAACTTGGTGTCTTCATTTTTTTCCTCTGCCAACCTCAGAGGGCTAGCAGTGTTTCCTTTTGTAGTCATGTAATAGCTGCAGCAGCTACAATGGCCAGGTGAGGTTCTGTTAAAAAAGAGAACATGTACAATGTTGTTAGGTAGGGAGGACAGTAGGCAAGTGCAGAAAAGCAAAAGTGGTGGGTCAAAGACTTTTTTTCCTGAATTCTTCTTTTTTTTTCCTGATTCTTCTTTTTTAATTAATTGGATAGGAATTTTCCCAGGAGCTGTCTAACTGTTTCTCTTATGTTTCACTGGCTAGAAATGGGTGACATGATTACTCCTAAGCCAATCACAGGCCAAGGGGAATGGGATGGCCATAACTAGTTGGTGCAAACTTGACCCCTTCCTTGATTTATTTTTATTTATTTATTTTTGTTATGTTTGGGTAGCCAACCTGTAGTACATCATCAGTTTTTGATATAGTGTTCAACGATTCATTAGTTGCATATAACACCCAGTGCTCATCACATCAAGTGCCCTTCTTACTGCCCATCACCAAGTTACCCCATCCATCCCCCTACCTCCCTTTCCACAACCCTCAGTTTGTTCCCTGGAGTCAAGAGTCTCATTTGGTTTGTCTCCCTCTCTGATTTCTTCCCATTCAGTTTTCCTTCTCCTCCCTTATGGTCCTCTGTGCTATTCCTCATATTCCATATATGAGTGAAATCATATGGTAATTGTGTTTTCCTGCTTGGTTTATTTCACTTAGCATAATACCTTCAGTTCCATCCATGTCAGTGCAAATGGTAGGTGTGCATCCTTTCTGATGGCCGAGCAATATTCCATTGTATATATGGACCAAATCTTGGCACCTTCTACAGTTTGGCTATTGTGGACATTTCTGCTATCAACATTGGGGTGCATGTACCCTTTCTTTTCACTACATCCATATCTTTGGGGTAAATACTTAGTAGTGCAATTGCTGCATTGTAGGGTAGCTCTATTTTTAAGGTCTTGAGGAACCTCCACACTATTTTCCACTATGGCTGTATCAGTTGCATTCCCACCAACAGTGTAAGAGGCTTCCCCTCTCCACACAACCTCCCCAACATGTGTTGTCTCCTGTCTTGTTAATTTTAGCCATTCTAACTGGTGTAAGGTGGGATCACATTGTGGTTTCGATTTGTATTTCCCTGATGGCTAGTGATGTGGAGCGTTTTTCATTCATCTATTAGTCATTTGTTTGTCTTCCTTAGAGAAGTGTCTGTTCATGTTTTCTGCCCATTTCTTGCCTTGATTATTTGTTTTTCGGATATTGAGTTTGAGAAGTTCTTTATAGATCTTGGATACCAGCCCCTTATCTGTAGTGTCATTTGCAAATATCTTCTCCCATTCCATTGGTTGCCTTTTAGTTCTGTTGTTTCCTTTGCTGTGCAGAAGCTCTTTATCTTGATGAAATCCCAGTAGTTCATTTCTGCTTTTGTTTCGCTTGCCTTTAGAAATATTGATTCCTCCCCTTATTCTTTAGCTGTCTTCTTAGAAATTTGCATGATAACTGAACATCAGAAAGGTGTTCTTCAGAAGGAAAGGTATAATGCTATTAGCTGGGTCACCAACGGCTTTTACCAGGAGAACCTGGTATTGTATCTGATGGAATGTTCTCTGTAAAACCATTCAATCCTTCTGTGAAGTTCTTCCATATTCTGTCCTCTGTCTCCACAGTCTATTGCTGTCATTGTATCATAATTTCTGTTTCTATTTTCCTGTTACTATATCTTAATAGCCCATCTGCTTGTCTCCTGCATGGAACTGAGTCCCAAAAGAGCTTGACAGTGTCAAGCATTTAATGTACATTTGTTCTCAATAAATGTTTGATTGATTTTCTGTGCAACTTCTATCAAATCTAATTTTTTCTTTTTGATTTCTTTTGATATTCTGTCTTCATCAAAGCCATTAGTAATGTTATTAGTGCTTGAATTTCCATGTGTTTGAATGTCACATACCTATGGTCATACTCAGAAATGCAGTGCTGGTATCCATAACGATGCCTGAGATGCTGCTTCAGATGACAATAGCTACACGAAATAGACTTTGATTGAAAAATTTATGAATGATTCTCTTCTTTGAGAGAGAAAAGTCTGCATTTGACTTTATCAAAGACAATATAAATTGAAAATTGAAAAGTTCAAATCTTTTGCGTGAAAAACGGGTTTCATGCAACCCCAAACCAAACCAAACAAAAAAAGTTAATCCAGGTTTCTCGAAAATAACAGCTTTAGTCAAGCTTATTTATAGAGTTTCCAAGGGGCTTTTGTGGATCTCCCTTTTCCTCTCTCCATACAACCCACTTATATGTATGCTTAGAGAATGTAACTCTCTCCAGTGGTATGAGTGAGGAGCTGTCTTTCTGGAAATGACCATGTCTCAGAACCTCTGAAAGAAATTCTATGACATCATTTGTGCAGTGGGCATCTGTGTATGTGTGAGAGAGATTGCTATTACTTAATGTGGCATGTAATAATGATATCTCACATCTTATTCTTCAACCAGAAAGATTTCCTGACTTTTGCATCTGGGTTAGGAAATCTCCCTTCCAATACCCTTAACATGCTCCTTACTCTAATTATCTACTATGCTTAGCACCGTGCATGTGCTAAAAATGTTGAATAGATAAGACTGTACATGGGAGATAGATGCACATTTATATATCTGTTTATTTAGCAACACACATGTATAGCACTTACTCTATGCAAGGCATGTTTCTAAATGCTTTACACATATGCATACAGAATTTTACAATTTACCAAAGTACTTTTGACACATTGGCTCATTGATTCCTCATTTTCACTTTAGTGAGCAGATGGATAGAAATTATCCCCCATCACAGCTAGGTGAACAGACTCAGAGAGGTTCATTTATTTACCCAATATTGCATGGCTTACAAATAGCAGAGTTGGGATTTTAACGTACTTGTTCTGACCCCACAGCCCAGTGCTTTGCAAGGAGAGCCTTTTTGGAGCCCCTTTAACATTTGGGGTTGCCACATCTGTGATAGATGAAGACTGAAGGAGACGTTTGGCTATTGTGTGAAGCTGTTTAAGGAAACACATTTTTTTCATATGTTTAAAATGAATTTTAGTAGTGCCTTAGCAAATGCTACATTGTGCTGCCGAGCGATCTCTACATTCAGTGTCTGAAATAACCCTGCAGTTGGCTAGGAGGTGGCTGATCTAGGCTGGGCTTGGCTGGTCAGTTCTGCATCAAACAGTGGGTTTGAAAGGGTTCGGGTCCTCCAGGTAGCCTGGATTTGGGGTTACTCCACATGTACTCACTCCGGGATTTGAGCTGCTCCTTGCAACATGGTAATGGGAGAAATACAAGAATTCAAGACCGACAACACAAACTCAATTCAAGGCTTTGCTTGTGTCACATCTGCTAACATCCCATTGGCTAAAGCCATTTATACAGCAAATCAGGAGAGGAAGCACATTCTACCCACCATGAGCCAGAGCAAGTTACATGGTTAGAATCAATTTTGGTGGAATGGAGATTTAAGCTTCCACAGTGAAGATGAGGGAGAGGTTCGGTCTAAATATTTTTAAACAGTAATCTAATCTACTACAAGGGAATTCTAAGTAGGGTTGTCAAATATAGCCAATAAAATACAGAGTGTTAAATGCAAATAATGAATCATGGAACACTACATCAAAAACTAATGGTGTAGTGTATGAGGACTAACATCATACAGTAAAAAAAAAAAAAAAAAAATACAGGGTGCCCAGTTAAACTTGAATTTCACAAAAACATAAAATATTTTTGGTATATGTATACCCCGAATATGGCATGGGACATTCTTATACTAAAACATAGTCATTGTTTATCCTAGATTTTAATTTACCTGGGTATTCTGTATTTGACAATCCTAGTTTTAGAACAATTAGTTGCTTTTCACAGGGTTGGACTAATAATAAGAATATTTAATTGACCACATTATGCAAAAAGTGTACTCATGTTGATTTCTCCAGTAACTACCCTTCTGCCAGGATTGGCATCGCTCCCAAAGAACAGGATCAGGGTTCTCTGAAAATATCATTAATTATTTTAAAAGGTAAGACAAATGGAGTCCTCAAGCCAGTTAGTCACTGGACTTCTTGTTAAACTTTCAATGAAGAAGGCAGTAAAAGGTGCTGGACATTTTATAATTTTAAACAATATTGGGGAACAAATCTGGGCAGCCTCTCCCTATAATCTCTCTCTGCAGCAGGATTCCAGGCCTGCTAATTACACGTTTTGAGAGTGTTTATCTTTATCATGGATTTTGCCTCCTTCATATTCACCTAAGTTGAAAAAATATGGGTGTCCTCATCACCAGATGAAGAATGGGGTGCTGACCATCCGGCCATAAAGGCCAAAGCAGATTCATTTTCATTTGGGGACACTGTTGTTGAAGTGCTATGAAATCTTTATTTGGAATGACTTCCTCCCCTTCACCTCTCTTTTGTCCCTTACCCTCAAATAATTATTTATGGCCCACATACCTCCACTGTGGCTATGGAAATAGAAGGACAAATAGAAAGACACCTGTGAATTGCTCTAGTTACCCACTTGAAGGGATTTGTTGGAGCAGATTACTTTGTTTTGTGTTTGATTGCTGTAGTGCAGGTAGTTTTTTGAACCAGTACACAGGATCTTAAATTGTTGTGTGTGTGCTTGTTTGTAAAGGTAAGGAGGATATGATAAATAGGATATGAGAAGTTTGGGATTCTTTTCTCTCAGCCTTGCTTCCCGTCCAGAAATATATATATATATAGAAATGGTAAGGCCTGATTTTTGTAGATGAATGCCAACCCCGTAAACTTAGGATGTTAATTTTCATTTCTGCAGGGATTGGAAATGATTCCTGGTTTGCTGGAGTTAGAGACACCAAAGCATTTTCTATTAACACCTGGAGCTGACGGCAGAGGTGAAAGGCAGGTCTTGTAGAAAGAAAAATATTGTCCAAGGAAGAAAAATGTCACTTTTGTAGGCTTTTTCTTTCTTTTGTATGTGAAAATGAGAATTTTTTCCCTTGAAAAATAATGTGTCTTGTTGCAAAATGTCACTGCAAAAATCTACTTGAAAAAATAGCGACTTGTCCTTCTGTTGATTCTTTTTTGCTGTGTTCATGAAAATATCACCTTAAGCATGTGGTGAAAATTAAGGGAAAATAAGCCATTTCCCTTGGTTTTGTAAATGAGCACATTCTTTATATTCCTCAGTTCCATGAGAGTTCCAAAGGGAAATTTCCCTTGGCTAGCTGATTAAATAAACATTTATTTGTGGAAGCAGTCAGGAGGAGAATGGGCAGACAAGTGGCACAATAAACAGGCACTTAAGTAATCATTTCCCTGGGCAACAGCTGTGGCCGGGGTCAAGGAGTGCTCCCGAGTCAAGAGAGCAGATTTTACTCTTACAGAGGCATAGATTTTTGTCATTCTTGCTTCCAACCCTTTAGATTGCCAACTTTAATCAGTTTTCAAGGAGTCTTGAGAATTATTAAGTAGATAATGACAAATGTATTGATGATGTAATGATACTAGTAATTATTGCTATTATTAAAAAATCAACTATGAGAATGATACTATGCTAAACACTTTTTATACTTTGTCCCATTTTTAATCTTCTCAAAATCCTAACAATGAAGATGATCTTATCGTCACATTTCACAATCAAGGAAGGGACCATGGGAAGGTTGATAACTTGCCTGTGGTTCTGCAGGCAAGCCATAATTTGAGCTCACATTTTCTGACCCCAGTGCGACAATATTTTAACTTGAAATTCTATCACAAGCTTTGGTATTGGTGTAATATAAAAGATAACCTAAGATCTAACCATGTCTCTCCTACTGGATTATGTCCCTGCTTGATGAGCTTTTTCTGGGTTCTATCTTGAGCCTGGGTATTCTTGGCCTTGGCAAGTTGCGTGGGATGTCAAGTAGGGAGTTAATGCTAAGAAACTTGCCAGAGCCAGGTATTGAGAAATCAGGTGCTCACAAAATGCTAAGGAAAGCAGAGGGAAGAAGAGTGTTTTACATTTAAGAGAGCATCAAGTGTCAAAACTGTGACACTGTGGAAGACAAGAAAAGGTGGCAGGAAGTTCCACAGTGTTTGCTGAGAATAACTCCCCTTTGTTGTGTGGGTCAGGTGTGGTGGGCACTTGGGTCAGCACTGTGAAGATAGACCAGGTGAAGGTCAGGGTCAACAAACTTTACATCACCATCGTGGAAGGCTGTTGTTGACTTCTCCAATATCTACAGTCATTACTCTTTTTGCATATGTGTATACAATGGGAGGTAGAGGTGGATGTAAGCATGAGAGATGTTTCTGATGGGGGTCAGATACTTTCATATCAACAATAGCTTTCCTCCTAGGGAAGTACTGGGCTAAGGTTTTGCATCGTTAGTATATTTTTGTTAACTTTAGCCATGATGGGGATAACATCCTTAGTCATTTTTATATTACTATAGATTACTCAGATGTATATAGGGAGGGTCAGGGCAGGAAAACATTAAGTCTGTTAACTTCTTGAATGGGAACAGGCCCAGGTTGGGCCCTGCAGAGGTGGGAGCTAGGTATGCATGGCAGTGGGCACTTAGTGGGTGGCGCTAAATGAGGTCTAGGAATTAAACTTTCTACATCACAGTTACCCCCAGCCCATCTCTACTAGGAACAACACTGCATTCACCTGTCAGGTTTATGGATGGGTCAGGAGAAGTATGGGGGCATCTATAGTACCCCAAGTGGAAAATCATTCCAACCTCCAACAGAAGGTCATGAAGGAACAGCATCATGGCCTCTTGGATGTGCCACTCTTAAATCCCTTGTGCTACCAGTGGCCTGTCTTCTGTGCTAGGTCACTTAGGCTTGTTATAGGCATATAAAAGTCAGGTGTTCTTTCTGGAGGGGGCTGTGGCTCTGTAACATGGCTGGACTTGCGTCCTTTATTTTTTATTAGTTTTTTTTATTATTTATTATTTTTTATTAGTTTCCACTGTGCCAACTGGCGGGTGAGAAGGCAGCATTCTGTTGCTCAGAGTTGTGGGGCCTGCTCTACCCAAGGACACATGCTTTGAACTGCTAGAGGCCCAAAGAGCTTGGCTCCAAACATGGTGCCACCATCAACATGGACCTGGACTCTTATTGGGATGGAAAACTTCAAGGGAGAAAAACTTCTTGATAGCTGGCTAATGGACACAGTCTTAGAGAACTGAAGACCACTCCCCTGTCCCCCAACCCCGGCTCATCTTCCTTGGCAATAAGAATAGTGAATAACTGCTATCTACTGGGACTTTCTGCAATGATGGGAAGGTCCTATATCTGTGCTGTTGAACCACATAGTAGCCACTAGACTTATGTGGCTATTGAGCACTTGAGTTGTGGTCTGCGTGACTGTAGAATTAAACTTTTAATTCCATTTAGTTTTATTTCCTGTAAATTTAAATAGCTACACATAGCTAGTGGCTACTGAGTTGTAAAAATGTACTTCGAGTAATTTTGTTATGGCTTGGAGATGGCTTGGCAAACAACACATGTAGACCCATACACACACACTCTTAATGCTCTTGTCTTCCAAGTCTGTGCATATGCGTTGCTTTATTATCACATCTATTATCTCCAACACCCTATGAGGGTGATGCTCTTATTTTGCACATTTTCTAGAAGAGAAAACTGAATTACAGAGCAGTATCATGTTTTATCTAAGGTTATTTCGTAAGCAAGCAGGGAACCAGTGCTCCAGCCAGGCCTGTTCCTCAATCCTAAAGGCTGTAGGTGGTGATTATGAATCTCAGGAGAGACTTAGCCTCATAGCTCTCTTGCCAGGTACTGGCCACATGACTGGGACAGCACTAAGGTGGTTCACCTGGAAAGTAGAGCCTGGGACCATGGCTTGGTTCTTATATTTTATTTTGGGAAAAGATCCTAAATTTCATTCATTCAGAATTGAGGGTCTGGGGAGTGAACTAGGAAAAGAGAAAAAGCCTCTCTAAGCATATATTACTAAGAGTAGGCAGCTGGGGCTCAGTCCTGCGGGGAGCATCTAAGGGATTGTGCAGAATGCTCCTTAAAGTTGTCCAGCAGACAGAGTGAGGATGACCATATTTGTCTGCCAGTTCCTGTTTCCATTGGTCGAAGAGTTAACTCCTTGCATTTCAGGGTTTTTTCGTGTGCTGGCCTCTTGAGTGGGCATCCACAGGCTCCCGTGTGCTAGTGCAGAGCAACCTGGGGCAGAATGCAAGAGTCACCTGGTGTACCTGAGGTGAGGAGTGTTAGGTTCTACCTGCGGGTGTCTTGCTGCCACTGCAAGAGGTGAAGCTAAAGTGGCTGAGCGTGTATGAGATGGCGCATAAAAGATATCCGTGGACAAGGGAAAGGAACTAAATAGAGCAGCTGGGCGACAGTCAGAAACGGGAATTAGGAGAGTCTATGAAGCTGATGATTCTGTGAATGATTTCTCCAATAAAAAAATTGAGAACAGATGGGCCTAATCTTGGATGCTGTCAGTGAGCTGTAGTCTACTTGGTTGCTAGCACAATGGTATTACTTTTGTGCAACATGCATGGCACTGTTTTAAAGTAAGGCTTGAATTCTCCACTGCCCCATCTCTTCCCAGCTGACTTCTTTATGCCACCCAGATGAAGTGAGCTCCGTGAAACCAATAATTCAATGCATTCCAAATTTAAATTGTTATAATCTTGCTCACTCATTTAAGGAAAGCATGATGTAGCGGTTAAGAGCATTGTCTCTGAAGCCAGATTGCTGGGTCCAAATCCTTGCTGTACCTTCATACTAGCTCTGGCGCCATGGGCAAATTACTTAACCCGTTGGAGCCTCAGTTTGTTCATCTGGAAATAGGGATTAATAGTGCCTATTTTATACAGTTAATGGTGAAGATTAACTGAGTTAATGTATATGCAGGGCTTTGCACATTCCCTGGCAGATAGAGAGCACAATGCAGGGGCGCCTGGGTGGCTCAGTGGATTAAGCCGCTGCCTTCGGCTCAGGTCATGATCTCAGGGTCCTGGGATCGAGCCCCGCATCGGGCTCTGCAGGGAGCCTGCTTCCTCTTCTCTCTCTGCCTGCCTCTCTGCCTACTTGTGATCTCTCTCTCTGTCAAATAAATAAAATAAAATCTTTAAAAAAAAAAAGAAAAGAAAGCACAATGTACATGTTGCTATTTGTTCATTTATTAACTGACACTGAATTATTTGGTGTCTTACACATACAAGGCACTGCTCTCCTTGATCAGTATGTGAGCCTGGGTCTGACAGTATGTTGCTCACTCCAGTGCTTTGAAATTATTTTGCTCTACACTCTCAAACTACCACCCTCCCCTGTTTTTCCTTTATTTTCAGTGATCAAACTTTATTATTTTCCTTTGCTGGTTTCTCTTCTCTCTCCAACCTTTAAATGTTGGAACATTTCAGGGCTCGCTCAATCTTTGTCTATCTTCTTTTTTTTTTTTTTTTTTTTTTTTTTGATATTTCTTTTTTTTTTTCCTCTTTTTTTTTTCATTTTATTTATTTTTTCAGTGTAACAGTATTCATTGTTTTTGCACAACACCCAGTGCTCCATGCAATACGTGCCCTCCCTATTACCCACCACCTGTTCCCCCAACCTCCCACCCCTGACCCTTCAAAACCCTCAGGTTGTTTTTCAGAGTCCATAGTCTCTTATGGTTCGCCTCCCCTTCCAAATTTTTTTTTTTTTTTGTCTATCTTCTTTTAATCACCACTTTCTCCAGAGGTAATCTTGCCTAGTCTCGTCATTTTAGATCCATATGCTGATATCTCCCAAATCTGCCTTGCTAGCTTTCTCCCCTGAGCTCCAGGCTCATCCTTTTAACTCCAAACTTGACATCTCCATTTTGGGATTTACTGGGCACCTCAAACTTAACATGACCAGAAGAGAACTATTGATTTCCTTTTACCCTCACCCCTCAGCCCACCACTGGTTCCCCTTTCTATCTTCCCTGTTTTGGTAAGTTAACTAATTGATCAGGCCTCAACCCAGCAATGACCTTGTCCTCCTATTCCACACACAGTCAAAAACTATATCCAAAATTATCTCCAGTCTCAATATAACAACTTCTCCATATACCACTTCTCGGATCTCCCATGGTTGTGCAGACGGTGCATTGCCCAGGCGAATTCCCACTAACATGACAGATGTCATAGATTTGTATCTTTTTAAATAAAAAATTTCCATCAGATGACCTAAATGATTCCTCTTCTCAAAAAAAAAAAAAAAACCGAAACACAGATTATTAGTCTAACAAATAGAATTAGAGTATCTTGGGGATGATGTGCTCTTTTTAAATGAGATCGGGCACATTCAGGGTAGTGTGGCAGTAGACTACAGAGCTCTCTTTAATTCTCAGAATGGTGTTATGAGAACTACTGGTGACCCAAATCTTTACCACAATTCTAGTTTAGGCCACCATTATTCTCTTGCTCAGATTCTGACAATAGCCTGATAATCCGTACCTCATCATCATCTTCCCTCGTTGCCTCCCCTGTGGGCCGTTTTCTGCAAGGCAGTCAGAGGAATCCTAGCATATAAATCAGATGGTACCACTCTTGTTCTTAACCTGTCTATGTTACTTATGATAAATTATCCACAAAATTAGCTTAAAACAACAGAAATTTATCATTTCACAATTATTATGGGACAGAAGCTCAGGAGAGGCCTAGCTGGGAGGTTCTAGCTTAGGGTCTCTGATGGGGTTGCAGGTAAGATGCTGACCAGGGCTACAGTCATCCAAAGGCTTGATCTGGAGGATCCACTTACAACCTGGCTCACCCACATGGCCATAACAGGAGGCTTGGTGCTTTGCCATGAGGGCCTCTCGGTAGAGCTGCTTCAGTGTTACTACGGCATGTCAGCTGACTTCCCTCCCCAGAGTGAGTGATCGGAGATATTTAAAATATTCCGGTCTGGCTTTATGTCCCCTTCTCAGAAAGTTCTACTCTTACCTAAGCTAAAGCTGAGATACTTCCCTGAGCTGACACCAGTTACTGTTTATCCCATAGTCATATTTTACTGCATTCATAGCATTTGTCACTATCTGAGGTTATTTATGTATGTGTTCACATATTTATTTCTGTCTCCTCCCAGTAGAATGAAAGCTCTATGAAGACAAGTACTTGTCCTGTATTCCCAGCCGATCAATAATTATTTGTTGAATGAATGAATGAATGAATGTGCTCTTTTTTTTTTTTAATATTTATTTTTATTTGTTTATTTACAGCATAACAGTATTCATTGTTTTGGCATCACACCCAGTGCTCCATGCAGTACGTGCCCTCCCTATTACCCACCACCTGGTTCCTCAACCTCCCACCCCACCCCACCCCCCTGCCGCCCCTTCATAACCCTCTGGTTGTTTTTCAGAGTCCATAGTCTCTCATGGTTCATCTCCCTTCCAGTTTCCCTCAACTCCCTCTCCTCTCCATCTCCCCATGTCCTCCATGTTATTTGTTATGCTCCACAAATAAGTGAGACCATATGATACTTGACTCTCTCTGCTTGACTTATTTCGCTCAGCATAATCTCTTCCAGTCCCGTCCATGTTGCTACAAAAGTTGGGTATTCGTCCTTTCTGATGGAGGCATAATACTCCATTGTGTATATGGACCACATCTTCCTTATCCATTCATCCGTTGAAGGGCATCTTGGTTCTTTCCACAGTTTGGCGACCGTAGCCATTGCTGCAATAAACGTTGGGGTACAAATGGCCCTTCTTTTCACTACATCTGTATCTTTGGGGTAAATACCCAGCAGTGCAATTGCAGGGTCATAGGGAAGCTCTATTTTTAATTTCTTCAGGAATCTCCACACTGTTCTCCAAAGTGGCTGCACTAACTTGCATTCCCACCAACAGTGTAAGAGGGTTCCCCTTTCTCCACATCCTCTCCAACACACGTTGTTTCCTGTCTTGCTAATTTTGGCCATTCTAACTGGTGTCAGGTGGTATCTCAATGTTGTTTTAATTTGAATCTCCCTGATGGCTAGTGATGATGAACATTTTTTCATGTGTCTGATAGCCATTTGTATGTCTTCATTGGAGAAGTGTCTGTTCATATCTTCTGCCCATTTTTTGATATGATTATCTGTTTTGTGTGTGTTGAGTTTGAGAAGTTCTTTATAGATCCTGGATATCAACCTTTTGTCTGTACTGTCATTTGCAAATATCTTCTCCCATTCTGTGGGTTGCCTCTTTGTTTTGTTGACTGTTTCCTTTGCTGTGCAGAAGCTTTTGATCTTGATGAAGTCCCAAAAGTTCATTTTCGCTTTTGTTTCCTTTGCCTTTGGAGACATATCTTGAAAGAAGTTGCTGTGGCTGATATCGAAGAGGTTACTGCCTATGTTCTCCTCTAGGATTCTGATAGATTCCTGTCTCACGTTGAGGTCTTTTATCCATTTCGAGTTTATCTTTGTGTACGGTGTAAGAGAATGGTCGAGTTTCATTCTTCTACATATCGCTGTCTAGTTTTCCCAGCACCATTTATTGAAGAGACTGTCTTTCTTCCATTGAATATTTTTTCCTGTTTTGTCGAAGATTATTTGACCATAGAGTTGAGGGTCCATATCTGGGCTCTCCACTCTGTTCCACTGGTCTATGTGTCTGTTTTTATGCCAGTACCACGCTGTCTTGGTGATCACAGCTTTGTAGTAAAGCTTGAAATCGGGTAACGTGATGCCGCCAGTTTTGTTTTTGTTTTTCAACACTTCCTTAGCAATTCGGGGTCTCCTCTGGCTCCATACAAATTTTAGGATTATTTGCTCCAGCTCTTTGAAAAATATCGGTGGAATTTTGATCGGAATGGCATTAAAAGTATAGATTGCTCTAGGCAGTATAGACATTTTAACAATGTTTATTCTTCCAATCCAAGAGCATGGAACAGTCTTCCATCTTTTTGTGTCTTCTTCAATTTCTTTCATGAGTGTTCTGTAGTTCCTCGAGTACAGGTCCTTTACTTCTTTGGTTAGGTTTATGCCCAGGTATCTTATGGTTCTTGGTGCTATAGTAAATGGAATCGATTTTCTAATTTCCCTTTCTGTATTTTCATTGTTGGTGTATAAGAAAGCCACTGATTTCTGTACATTGACTTTGTATCCTGCCACGTTACTGAATTGCTGTATGAGTTCTAGTAATTTGGGGGTGGAGTCTTTGGGGTTTTCCATATAAAGAATCATGTCATCTGCGAAGAGAGAGAGTTTGACTTCTTCCTTGCCAATTTGGATACCTTTTATTTCTCTTTGTTGTCTGATTGCCGTTGCTAGAACTTCTAATACTATGTTGAACAAGAGTGGTGAGAGTGGGCATCCTTGTCATGTTCCTGATCTCAACGGGAAGGCTGCAAGCTTTTTCCCATTGAAGATGATATTTGCTGTGGGTCTTTCATAGATCGATTTTATGAAGTTCAGGAATGTTCCCTCTATCCCTATACTTTGAAGCGTTTTCATCAGGAACGGATACTGGATTTTGTCAAATGCTTTTTCTGCATCAATTGAGAGGACCATGTGGTTCTTCTCTCTTCTCTTATTGATGTGTTCTATCACACTGATTGATTTGCGAATGTTGAACCAACCTTGCAACCCAGGGATGAATCCCACCTGGTCATGGTGGATAATCTTTTGAATGTGCTGCTGGATCCTGTTTGCTAGGATCTTGTTGAGAATCTTTGCATCCATATTCATCAGTGATATTGGTCTGAAATTCTCCTTTTTGGTAGGGTCTTTGCCTGGTTTGGGGATCAGGGTAATGCTGGCTTCATAAAAAGAGTCTGGAAGTTTTCCTTCTGCTTCAATTTTTTGGAACAGCTTCAGGAGAATTGGTGTTATTTCTTCTTTGAAAGTTTGGTAGAATTCCCCAGGGAATCCGTCAGGTCCTGGGCTCTTGTTTTTTGGGAGGTTTTTGATCACTGCTTCAATCTCATTACTAGATATCGGGCTATTCAGGTTGTCAATTTCTTCCTGGTTCAATTTTGGGAGTTTGTAGCTTTCCAGGAATGCATCCATTTCATCTAGGTTGCTTAGCTTATTGGCATATAACTGTTGGTAATAATTTCTGATGATTGTTTCTATTTCCTTGGTGTTAGTTGTGATCTCTCCCTTTTCATTCATAATTTTATTAATTTGGGCTTTCTCTCTTTTCTTTTGGATTAGTGTGGCCAATGGTTTATCGATCTTACTGATTCTTCCAAAAAACCAGCTTCTAGTTTCATTGATACGTTCTACTGTATCTCTCGTTTCTACCTCATTGATCTCTGCTCTAATCTTGATTATTTCCCTTCTTGCATGTGGAGTTGGTTTGGTTTGTTGTTGATTCTCCAGTTCTTTAAGGTGTAGAGACAGCTGGTGTATTCTGGATTTTTCAATGTTTTTGAGGGAGGCTTGGATGGCTATGTATTTCCCCCTTAGAACCACCTTTGCTGTATCCCATAGGTTTTGGACCGAGGTGTCTTCATTCTCATTGGTTTCCATGAATTGTTTAAGTTCGTCTTTGATCTCCTGGTTGATCCAAGCATTCTTAAGCAAGGTGGTCTTTAGCTTCCAGGTGTTTGAGTTCCTTCTGAACTTTTCCTTGTGATGGAGCTCCAGTTTCAAAGCATTGTGATCGGAGAATATGCAGGGAATAATGTCAGTCTTTTGGTATCGGTTGAGTCCTGCTTTGTGACCCAGTATGTGGTCTATTCTGGAGAAGGTTCCATGTGCACTTGAGAAGAATGAATATTCTGTTGTTTTAGGGTGGAATGTTCTGTATACGTCGATGAGGTCCATCTGGTCCAATGTTTCATTCAATGCTCTTATTTCTTTATTAATTTTCTGCTTCGATGATCTGTCTATTTCTGAGAGAGGCGTATTAAGATCTCCTACTATTATTGTATTCATATCAATATGACTCTTTATCTTGATTAATAGTTTTCTTATGTAATTGGGTGCTCCCATATTGGGGGCATAGATATTCACAATTGTTAGATCGTCTTGGCGGATAGTCCCTTTAAGAATTATGTAGTGTCCTTCTGTATCTCTGACTACAGTCTTTAGTTTAAAATCTAATTTATCTGATATGAGAATCGCTACTCCGGCCTTCTTTTGAGGCCCATTGGCATGAAAGATGCTTCTCCATCCCTTCACTTTCAGTCTGGGTGTATCCTTAGGTTCAAAATGGGTCTCTTGTAGACAACATATGGATGGGTCCTGTCGTTTTATCCAATCTGCAACCCTGTGTCGTTTTATGGGTGCATTTAGGCCATTCACATTGAGAGTGATTATTGAGAGATAGGTTTTTATTGACATCGTGTTGCCTTTGAAGTCTTTCTGTCTATAGATTGTTTCTGTATTTCTGTTCAATGATATTCTTAGGATTTTTCCTCTCTTATAGGACCCCCCTTAATATTTCCTGCAGTGTCGGCTTGGTGGTTGCATAGTCTTTTAAGCCTTGCCGGTCTTGGAAACTCTTTATCTCTCCATCCATTTTAAATGTCAGTCTTGCTGGATAGAGTATTCTTGGTTGCATGTTCTTCTCATTTAGTACTCTGAATATATTTTGCCAGCCCTTCCTGGCTTTCCAGGTCTCTGTGGAAAGGTCTGACGTTATTCTAATGGGCTTTCCTCTGTATGTAAGAAGCTTCTTTGTCCTAGCTGCTTTTAAGAGGGTCTCTCTTGAAACAAAATTCCCCATTCTAACGATAAGGTGCCGTGAGGACTTTCGAGAATCTAAAATCTTGGGAGGAAATCTTTCTGCCTCTAGTACATGAACGTTGTTTCCATTCGTGAGATTGGGAAATTTTTCATAGACAACTTCTTCCACTATATCTTCTAGACTTCTTTCTTTTTCTTCCCCTTCAGGGATTCCAATAATTCTGATGTTGGAACATTTCATGGCATCGTTTATTTCCCTGATTCTGTTTTCGTGGCTTCTGAGCTGTTTGTTCCAGGCTTCCTCCTGATCCTTTCTCTCTATCTGTTTGTCCTCCAGATCACTAATTCTATCTTCTGTCTCAGTTACCCTAGCTTTTAGAGAATTTAGATTGGATTGGAACTCATTGAGAGCATTTTGGACATTATCCCTGGTGGCTTTCAGTTCTGCCCTAACATTGTGAACATCATCCCTGGTGGCTTTCAGTTCTGCCCTAATCAATTCTGTTTGGTCATCCATGGCTTTCTCCAACCTAGCTATTGCCTGGATAATTGTTAGTCTGAATTCCTTTTCTGACATATTGTCTATGTCGATAGCCATTAGCTCTGTTGCAGAAGGCCCGTCCTCTGTATTTTTCTTCTGTTGGGTATTCCTCCTCCTAGTCATTTTGGTAAGAGATGACTAAACAGATGCAGCTGGACTTATCGATTGTGGTGCAGTCAGTGTGCACCCTGGAACGCTTCTGTGCAATCAGGATTCCCCACCCAAATGAGAGAAAAACGAGAAGAAAAAGAAATAGAGAAGAAGAAAGGAAAAAAAAGGGGGGAAAGAAAAAAGGAAAAAAAAGAGAGAGAGAGAGATAGGAAAAAAGGGGAAGATAAAAGAGAAGGCTCAGCCCAAATGGGCCACAAGGTAAGATTTGTGGAGTATACAAACAAAAACAGACAGACAAAAAGAGTGATAAAAGTATATGACAAGAGAAAAAAATATGTATATATAAGCAAAAAAAAAAAAAAAAGGGAAGAACCTCATCAGAAAGAACCCCAAGTATAAGGTTTATATATTATCAGGACAAACACAAATTCACAGAAACACTGACAGAAGGAAAAATTGGGAGAATGGTTATAGATTCTCAGTGTGGGTGAGGAAGGTTATTTTGATTCTTCCTGAAGGTATCTTGATGTTTTTGTTAAGGAACTCAACTTTCCTAAGTTACAGGGGGATTAGAAACTGGTTTGCCTATAGGGGTAGCATTGATTGGGGAAAGGGGGTTACCTTGAAGTTTAACTCTATATGTATAGTAGAAAATAAAAATTAAAAAAGAATAAACTAGACTAAACTAAGTTAAAATTAAAAAAGAATTTAAAAAAATAGAAAAACAAAAGAAAAACACGGGTGTATGTATCAAAAAGTTCAGGTTAGAAGGTTATTAAAGAATTTGATGTACTGGACATCTCGGTGTGATGGTAAATAGGTTAAAAAATTATCTGTATGTATAAAAAAAAAAGAACCAGAATATTGGTAAAGAGTTAAAAATAAAAGTTGTATTTATGAAGTAGTGGTGATTGTTCTCTTGTAGTCTTTTTTTTTTTTTTTTCTTCCTTCCTGGTTGGTTTTCTGGGGGAGGGGCCTGCCACGTGGGTTTTCAGACAATGATGTTCCCTGAGTTAGGTCCTCCCGCTCCCCTCAAGGGGGTGAGCTCTTTTTTTTTTCAGGAAACTGTTTTTTTCAGCCTTTTGTTCTCTGGGGGTTTTTATGTTCTTTCATCTGCTTTCTCTCGCCTTGACAGCTTTTGATGGTTTTTGGAGGTTTAGAGGAGAGCAAACAGCACCCCGACCTCCCTCTCAGAGAGAAGCCTCAGACTGTTTTGCAAAAGCTGCTGGCAGAGTCGGTTCTGAGTCACTGTCCCTGGGGATGCAGGAGCTCCTCATTGTACCCAAAACCAGGGCAGCGGTGGCTGTCTAGGCAGCTCCAGACCGCCAGAGAGGTTCGGAGCAGAGATCGCACACTGAGATTTTCCCGCTGTCCCGGGCTGGGAATGTCTGGTTTTTCCGGCTGCCAGAGCTCCAGGCTAGCGCCTATGAGCACCTATCCCAAGGGAGGGTGTGGGACGCGCGCGTTTCAGGATTGCCGTCTGGCCAGGCTCCCAGCCCCTCACGGAGCCAGACCCCACTCGTTCTCGGGCGCGCTGGCGTTCAGGTGCACTGGCCGCTCAGGAACGGAGACCTGATTTCTCCGCCGCACTCTCTCTGGCTCCGTGCCAGGGGAGGCTGTCCTAGGTCCGGGACTTAGGTCCCTGACCCTAACTGCCCAGGTTCCCACTATTACCCCCCGTGATCCTTTGCTGTTTATTTTTTGAGTGCTTTCAACCAGACTCCAAGTTAATGCTGGTCCCCAGACGCAGAGCACTCTCCTGTTGGGGTGTTACTTTCCGATCGGTCACCTCTGGTGGCTCCCTCCCCCTTTTGTTTATCTTCTGATATCAGTCGGACGTTCCCAGTCTGTTTTACCTGCCACTGGCGTCTTCTGCTCCTGTAGAGATCCAGACGTGTATAATTCTGATCTCAGACTGATTTCATGGGTGGTCGTAGTTCTTTGGTAGGTAATCAGCTCACTTTAGGGTACAGGTTGAAATGGTGCCTCCTCCTACTTCCCCGCCATCTTGACTCCCCCCGAATGTGCTCTTATTTTTAACAGTTACATATGAGGTTCTAGCAGACTGTGGAGATGAATTTATTAAATATATGGGAAAGAAGTGAGAATGTCCTTTCACAGCAACATCAGAAGAGATCTCTGCTTATATTTTAAGTTATCCTGTCGCACTGATCAATTTGCTACTCCAGATTTCCTTCTCTTTCCTTCCTGTATCCATCCTCCCTTGTTGCCTTAGCATGCACATATAGGAAAGTTAAAAGGTACCATCTTTGGACATGGAAAAGGACAAGAGAATTGATCACCTGACCTTGGCTTCATTAATCTAGGACTATAGCCATCGTCACTAACTAGCCGAGGAGTCACGAAATTGAGCCCAGCTACATTAACTGCTTTGACTAAGGAGTTATTTTTACATAGTAGCAGAATGTACTGCAAACAAAGAATCAATCTTTTATGGGAATAATTAAAAGCCAAACTCTCTGTACCTCACTGCAATGTTAGTAGAGTCTGTCTGCACAGTTCTGCCAGTCCCTTGGGTATTTTGAGTTTATAGACACTCTTTATCCTGAGTTTACTTTTGGACTTGGCTGTCTCTGGAGCAGTGATTCATACAACTCCAGTACAAGAATCACCTTCAGATAGATCACAGCTGAATTCCTAAGCCCTCAAATCTTTACTCGATGTGACACTTTCAGACAGCTCCAAGGAGAGGAAGATGCCTGCATAGAATAAGTTGTCTATGAGGACAGGAGCTACTAAATGTGATGATGAATGCCTCAGTGGAAGGGGATTCCTGGGCAGAGACTACTGGTCAACTCTGTCTCACGATTATCCCTTTTAGACTCAAATCCTTCCCCTGGTGACTTCAAACCTTGAGATTTCAGTTAGAAGCTAGAACAAATGCCTGTGGATTTCCCATTTATTGGATGAGAACTCCTGGAACTAGACTACTCCATGGGAGGACTTGCAAGGGAAATCATTACTAGCATTTGAAACCAGAGTCTGAAAACTCCTTGTTGCTGGGCATCGGTGTGTCCCTGAGGTGACCCCCTTGCCATGCTGGGAAGCAGACTAGCTCTGCTCAAAACAACATAATTATAGCACTTGGCAAAAAGTGGAGGACAGCAGAAGTGAAGTTAGAGGATTCAAGCACATCAGCCAGACAGAAAGGCAGAAGATCTCAATCTAGACGTCCTGGGGGAACACAAGGGAATAGGGTCTGAAGTGCACACAAGCAGTTGTGCTAAAGACGGCAGCTGCCTCGAGCAGAAATTTTCATTACGGGACCAAAAGAGGGATTCAGTGGCACATTCATGTAGGTGAATGAGTCAATACAAGTTTCTTTCCAGATTCCTGAGTTACAGGCTCCAGGGAGGCTTTGAAGATGGAAAGGCATAAAATCAGTATATAAATTCCTGAGGTTTAGGAGGAAGGTGATATGAAAGTGGGAGATTAATGGGGTCTGGTCTCTTCTCTGACACTAACTAGAAGCTGTCTCTGCTATTACATAGTCATGTTGACAAATCCCTTAACCCTTCATGGTCTGTGGAGACCTTCAAGTCTTTCTACTAGAAAAGCCTCATGGCCCAGAATTCCACAAGTCTTTCCCGGCAGAACTGTAGATATTGTCTTTGTTTTGTCATCCTCTGGGACATTGCCTGGCAGAAACTGTGGTGGTAAATGAGAAAAAATGACACAGATATTTCCGGGGTGCTATATTTGTGAAGCTGCTGCTATCAAGACAGTAAGAAGCCACCAAATTTTAGTCACACAGTGTTCATCTTTCAGGTTTCAGGTTTCTTGTCAGCAACTTGAGAGGATAGAGCTGGTTAACTTTCATGACTCCTTGCAGGTTGAATTTATGAGAATTTCCCACATTAAGTGAAAGTTGAAATCATTAAACAGAGGATTTTGTCTACCTCATTTATTAAAAAATGTTTATGGAGCCCCATCTCTCAGGACTATCATCTATCATCTATCAAGGACTGTATTGAAATCTGGGAGTTTGGAGGTCAGGGTATATGGTCTCTCCCTCTGGGAACTTACCTTCACTTAGAGATAGTCAATGAAACATCCCATTATAGACCGGAAGGTGATGACCCTAAAGGAGAAACACAGTGGCAAGCATTTCACTCTAAAACACAAGTTTGAATGAGTGGTCTTGTTTTGTTTGTTTAGTCACTACCAGATTCTACCTCTCACATTAAAAAAGAAAAATATTCAAAACATTTAAATGTTAACCTTCAAACCTTCTTACCTTGTTCCAGGAAAGGGAAAGCATAAGCTAAGCCGGTGGTCACATGGGAGGAAGGGTTGCTAGACAAAGGTCGGCACTTTGCATCAGCCTGTGGAAGGAGGCCCTCTCCTCAGCATGCAGTGCAGAGAAACTGCACATGCGGGCAGGGGAGGAAGTTGCCAGTGTCCCAGCTTCTTAATTAGGCTCCACAGTTCGTGAATTCTTAGAGTTCTGGCTGCCATGCAAATACATGGGTCCAAATACTTTCCAACGCTAAGTAGAAACAGTCCTTAACTTCCCACCATTTTGGAGTCTGCATACCTACCTATCCTTGCCATTTATCTGGACACAGAAATGGAACATTCTGAAATCCCCAGGTGCATAATACCATAAAACCAAAAGGGAGTGTTGGGGCGCCTGGGTGGCTCAGTGGTTTAAGCCTCTGCCTTCGGCTCAGGTCATAATCTCAGGGTCCTGGGATCGAGCCCCGCATCGGGCTCTCTGCTCAGTGGGGAGCCTGTTTCTCCCTCTCTCTCTGCCTGCGTCTCTGCCTACTTGTGACCTCTCTCTCTGTCAAATAAATAAAATATTAAAAAAAAAAAAACAAAAGGGAGTGTTGAATGAAGGTCTGCTTTGTTCAGTAGTACAAGATTTCTCTATCCTCCATTTATTTTGTCTCTATTCCATCCATGTAGGTACCCTGCCTATAGCTTCTCAACAAGCCCTTTAGTTTTTCCCCCTTATCTGGATCTCAGTGAGCCCAACTTGCCTTGCTCTGTTGCTGGTGTTGGCACAGTGAATTATGGCACCTCTGAACTCTTTGCTGAAGAGTAACTCCCATCCTTCCAGATTCATTTGTGTCTTTCTGCACATCTTTGACTAAAATGACAGGAGTCAGTCTCACAGGCCTGAGCTCGGTGGAGGAAGCTAATAAATAGTGCTGATGCAGCCCAAGCTGATACTGATACAAAATAAAATTGAAAATATTCCTGGCAAAGAAAACTTAAAAAAAAAAAATCCAGTTGACTCACTCTTCATGCTAATGGAGAGGGGCAGTAGTACAGATAATCCAAATGTCGGCTGTATTTAATTTTGCTCTGCCTACCATATTCTCTACATAACAAGGCATCGAGTGTAGGTAGAGGCCTCTGAGGGTGGCTCGAAGGCCTGAAGTTTTGTTTCTCTCTTTTTTCTTTTGCTTGTCTGAAACTCAACATGTAAGTGAAATTATGATAATTGTCTTTCTCTGACTGACTTACCTCACTTAGTGTTATACTCTCTTGCTCTATCCATGTTGTTACTGCAGATGCAAGACTTCATCTTTTTTATTGCTGAATAATATTCTGTTATATATACATATTCTTTATCCATTCATCTGTTGATTGGATACTTGGATGCTTCCATAGTTTGGCTATTGTAAATAATGCTGCAATAAACATAGCGGTGCATGTATCCCTTTGAATTAGTGTTTTTGTATTTTTGGTGTAATAGTGAAATTGCTGGATCATAGGGGGCCTCTATTTTTAACTTCCTGAGGAACGTCCATACTGTTTTCCAGAGTGCCTGCACCAGTCTGCATTCCCACCAACAGTGCATAAGGGTTTCTTTTTCTCCACATCCTCGTCAACACTTACTGTTTCTTGTGTTACTAATTTTAGCCTTTCTGACAGGTATGAGGTGATATCTCATTGTAGTTTTGATTTGCATTTTCCTGATGAGGAATGATGTTGAGCATCATTTCTCCTTTGGCCACGTGAATGTCTTCTTTGAAGAGATGTCTGTTTATGTCTTCTGCCCATTTTTAATTGGATTATTTGGTTTTTGGGTGCGAGTTGTATAAGTTTTTTACATACTTTCAATACTAACCTTTTAAATCAGATATATCATTTGCAGATATCTTCTCCTTTTCAATAGATTTTTAGTTTTGTTGATTGTTTCTTTAACTGTGCAGAAGTTTATTTTGATGTAGTTCCAATAGTTTGTTTTTGCTTTTATTTCCCTTGCCTCAGGAGACATAGCTAGAAAAATGTTGCTATGGCTGATGTAAGAGAAATTACTGCCTCTGTTCTCTTCCAGGGTATTTATGGTTTCAGGTCTCAACATTCAGGCCTTTAATCCATTTTGAGACTTTTGTGTGTATGGTGTAAGAAAGTGGTCCAGTTTTGTTCTTTTGTTTGTAGCTGTCCAGTTATCCTGACACTATTGGGAAGAGATTGTCTTTTTCCAGTTGTATATTCATTCCTCCTTTATTGAAGATTAATTGACCATATAATTGTGGGTTTATTTCTGGGTTTTCTCTTCTATTGATCTCCATGTCTGTTTTGTTTCAGTATCATACCGTTTTGATTAGTTCAGCTCTGTAATATATATTATAGCTTCCTCTAGTTTTGTTTTTTCTTTTTCAAGATGGCTTTAGCTATTTGAGGTCTTTCATGGTTCTGTAAATTTTTGGATTGTTTTAGTTCTGCAAAAAATGCTGTTGGTATTTTGATAGACATTGCATTAAATCTATCGGTAATATGATAGTTTAGCAATATTTGTTCTTCCATTGCATGAGTATGGAATGTCTTTCCGTTTCTTTGTGTCCTCTTGAATTTCTTTCATCAGTGTTTTACAGTTTTTAGAGTACAGATTTTTCAGATCTTTGGTTATCTTTATTCTTAGGTATTTTATTGGTTTGGGTGTAATTGTAAATGGGATTGTTTCTTAATTTCACTTTTGCTCCTTCATTAATAGTGTAAGGGAATACAGCCGATTTTGGCATACTGATTTTGTATCCTGTGACTACTGAATTTATTTACAGTTCTAGTAGTTTTTTGGTGGAGTCTTTAGGGTTTTCTATATCTAGTATCGTGTCATCTGCAAATAGTGAAAGTCTTACTTCTTCATTACCAATCTGGATGTCTTTTATTTCTTTTTCTTGTCTAATTTCTGTAGCTAGGACTTCAGTATTAAGTTGAATAAAAGTGGTAAGAGTAGACACCCTTGTCTTGTTTCTGGCCTTAGGGGGAAAGCTCTCAATTTTTCTCCATTGAGGATTTTAGTTGTTGGTTTTTCACATATGGTTTCTATTATGTTGAGGTATGTTACCTCTAAGCCTACTTTGTGGAGGTTTTTTGTCAAATGCTTTTTCTGAATCTACTGAAATGATCATATGATTTGAATCCTTTCTCTTATTGATATGGCATATCATGTTGACTGTTTTCCTATTGCTTATAATATAAAGATTAAATTCTTTAATAAGAGCTCACATTCCTGTGAAGTTTGCTCTTTGCTGATCTTTCTAGCTCTCTTGTACCATGCATTATTGCTCTTAGCATTCCACCTCTCCCTCCTATGGGTTGTTCCCTTGTACATGCTATGTTGCCTCCTAGCTGCAAGCCAAGGACCCTCTCCCTTTTCCACCAGGTCAAATCACTTTAATATAGACTCTCAAACCACTAGTTACTTAAGTTTCATAGCATATATCACACTGTAGTTTTTGTATGATTGTGAAAGTCATTCAGTGATCTGTTTGCTCTATAGATTCTAAAACCTAGGAGTCACCCCCTTTAATCTCAAATGTGGTGCCTAGCACATGTTACCATGATCAATAATTATTTGTTGGCTGAACAAATGAATGAATGATTGAATGAGAAGGGGTGGAGAGTATTTGCCAGTGACATTCAGTTTGCAGCCTGACCATAGGAGCTCAGGATCTATTGAAGATGATTTACAGTGAGCCTGCTAGCTATCTGTGGGGTTTTGCAGTGCTAGCTTTGGCCTGCCTTGTGTTTCCTGAGACATTAAATAGCAGAGCAGACTCAGGCCCATGATTGGAACAGGTTCCCTCCCTGTGTGACTGCTGTTCCTGTCTCCTTTTTGCCAGTTTTCCTGGAACTCAGCGCTCCCAGGAATGAACTCTTCATCATCTGAATGCTGAAGTCATTATACTTAGTCCTTTTCATGGCCCACTTCTCTCTTTTTTGGCCAGTTACTCAGCTTAATGCTCTAGGTTTCTCTAAGGCAGACCTGACCCAAACTCTCTTCAAGTGGAGATTGGATTGTACATTCCAGCCCCTCTATGTAGGTGCCTCATTTGGAACCCCAGCTTGGTGGCAGGGACGACTCTGAGTGGACAGATCACCTAGCCAATGACCATCTGCCAGTCAGTACTCAGCATTGCCTGTTACCTGGATTCTTTTTTCTTTTTTTATGTTATGTTAGTCACCATACATTACATCATTAGTTTTTGATGTAGTGTTCCATGATTCATTGGTTGCATATAAAACTCAGTGCTCCATACAATACTTGCCCTCTTTAAAACCCATCACCGGGCTAACCCATCCCACCACCTTACTCCCCTCTAAAACCCTCAGTTTGTTTCTCGGAGTCCACAGTCTCTCATGGTTCATCTCCCCCTCCAATCCCACCCCGTTTTATTTTTCCCTTCCTTCTCCTGATGTCCTCCATGCTGTTCCTTATGTTCCACAAATAAGTGAAACCATATGACAATTGTCTTTCTCTGCTTGACTTATTTCACTTAGCATAATCTCCTCCAGTCCCACCCATGTTAATGCAAATGTTGTGTATTCATCCTTTCTGATGGCTGAATAATATTCCACTGTGTGTATGGACCATATCTTCTTTATCCATTCATCTGTTGAAGGGCATCTCAGTGCCTTCCGTAGTTTGGTTATTGTGGATATTGCTGCTATGAACATTGAGATACATATGGCCCTTCTTTTCACTACATCTGTATCTTGGGGTAAATATTCAGGAGTACAATTGCTGGATCATAGGGTAGCTCTATTTTTAGGTTTTTGAGGAACCTCCACACTGTTTTCCAAAGTGGCTGTACCAACTTGCATTCCCCCCAACAGTGTAAGAGGGTTCCCTTTCTCCACTAGATCGCCAACATTTGTTGTTTCTTGCCTTGTCAATTCTAAGTGGTATCTCAATGTGGTTTTGATTTGAATTTCCCTGATAGGTAATGATTTTGAACATTTGTTCATGTATCTGATAGGCATTTGTATGTCTTCTTTGGAGAAGTGTCTGTTCATGTCTTCTGCCATTTTTTGACGTACTTGTTTTATTTGGGGGGGGGGGTTGTTGGGTTTGAGAACTTCTTTATAGCTCTTAGATATCAGCCCTTTATCTGTAGTGTCATTTGCAAATATCTTCTCTCATTCCGTGGGTTGCCTCTTTGTTTTGTTGACTGTCTCCTTTGCTGTGCAGAAGACTTTTATCTTGATGAAGTCCCAAAAGTTCATCATTTTTGCTTTTGTTTCCCTTATGTTTGGAGACATGTCTTAAAAGAAGTTGTTGTGGCTGATGTCAAAGAGGTTACTGCCTATGTTCTCCTTTAAGATTTTGATGGATTCTCGTCTCACATTGAGCTCTTTCAACCATTCTGAGTTTATCTTTGTGTGTGATATAAGAGAATGGTTGAGTTTCTTTGTTCTGTATATAGCTGTCCAGTTTTCCCAGGACCACTTATTGAAGAGACTCTCTTTTTTCCATTGGATATTTTTTCCTGCTTCGTCAAAGATTATTTGACCATAGAGTTGAGGGTCCATTTCTGGGCTCTCTATTCTGTTCCATTGGTCTATGGGTCACCTGGGTTCTCTACCACCATTCCCTCTCTATCTGCTCAGTTATTCAGCAGCAGTTTATGGGATGATGTCTGAAACTGTAATATTTCCCAGGACCCTCTGTCTTGGGCAATACTCCTGAGCCTCAAAGCTGCCAACACTCTGTCTTGAGAACTCTGCTGCTAAAGTCAGCCTGATAGCAAGGTAGATTCCCCAGACTCCCATAACCTCCATGGTGAGAAGACCTTGGATAAGCTCAGTGTCATCTTTTCCCCATCATGCAAGCTCCAAGATACCATTAGGATGATATCCAAAGAACTCAGGATCAGCAGCCAGGAGACAGCTTTAGTTTTAACTTTGTCATTATTGAACTACATGATCTTAGATCCCTTTACATCTGTTAATCTCAGCTTCTTCATGAAGGAAGGAAGGGAGGAAATGATATAGAAATTAGAAAGAAGGAAAATAGAAGCTTTTTGCTAGATCCAGGTTTCCCAAATAGTTGCAGCAGTAAAAGTGTTTGGCGGCCAAGTAAGTTTGAAGAACAGGTAGATTAAACAAAGTTTAACAGTTTTTCTTACAGCATGACTTCTCAGAGCCTTTAATATACTAATGTGCATTGTGACTCTCCATAATGGATGGATAGAATTAATAGCTTGCCACACTTACTTAAACACTTGCAGAAATCAATATGGAAAACACCAGATTTGATTGTTTCTGGTTCTAAAAGTCTGTTCTCTTAATCTAGAATTTTGGCTTTCTTATCCATATTTTGAGGTGTGACACCTAATCATGCCATGCTCTGAGTCTTTGAAGAAAGAACAAAGCTGCTGTTGAAAGGATGCATCATTGAATGGAGGCACCACATTAGTTCAGGTCAGGACTTTTGGGTAGACAATATGGTTCTCCAAAAAAGAACAGCTACTTTCCATCCAGTGTCTTCCCTACAGAGGCAAATTCCCTCATCATCTGAATGCATCATGGAAGTTCATTAACCTAAGACCAAGCACTCATTTCAAAAGGTGAGAGTCCCAAAGACTTAGTGGCCCGATAAGGATCCATTTTGGAGGGTGGCGACTGCTAGAGTTCGCTGACTCAATGCTAGCCTGTTAGCAGGTCTTCTCCAAGCCTGAGAGTGTTAGGCTCATGTGTCCAGAAGACACGAACTCTGAGATTCAACAGCAGAGTAATAAATCCAAATGGTTTAGAGACCAGAACATTTCAAGGTCTGCCCCTTGGCCAAGACAGGAGTATTTTACCTGTTGTCTGGAGCTCATGACCTCTGACCTGAACCTTTCAGTTTTGCTGAGTTCCCACTAACTACAGGGCTTCTCCAGTCTTTTTGTCTCTGACTTCATATGGATTCGTGACTTCTGTTGTCCTCTATAGCGACTCAAATCTCCCAACCGTCCACCTCATTTTTTGACCGAGTTTTATGATTTGTTTTTCTCTTGTTAAAAACTCGCTCACTTGGCAATCCTTCAACCTCTCACCCATTCACTGCTGCTGAGGGCACTCCCTTGACCCATAGGTTTTTCCTAGTCCTTTCCCACATTTTCCAATTTTCAAAATTAGACCAGACTCCATCTGGTATAGCTCAAGAAAGTCCTATCTGACAATCTTTTATTTCTAAATAAAAAGAGGGAGAGAGACAGCAGCACATATTAATGGACCATGACAAACACAGGCTACTTCCTTATAACCCTTGATATTTATCTTTATTTTTAGAATGTCCTCCTGCTGCTTTTACTATCACTCTCTATTTGTTTTTGACAAGGATCATATAACAGGGGAGACAGGAAAGAAGCAGGAGAGCGTATAAAGAAAGTTCATTAAAAAATATAGAAGAAGGAAAAGAAAAAAAGACAAGCTGTTGCCACCACAAAAACCCAGCTGATGGGAGCCTGGTGATGCTCTTGTTTTTTTGTTTAGTATCATGTATCACCTGTTGTGACCTTGGTTTTCATTCTGCTGTGCTGGTGTACTGAGTCCTGGTTGGTATACAGTGGCTTCTTGAACTGACAAGCAACACAGAAGTTCTGGTGTGGTTGGAACATTAGGAAAAGGAGAAGTGATGTTTACTACTGAGGTATTATAAAGGTTTTTGTTTTCTTCTCTTTTTCTCTCAATAACAAAAATGACTAAAGCTATTTGGATGTTTGGGAAAACCAAAGGAAGGTAAAAAATGGACTGCCTTTTGGAATAGGGACTTTGTTGCTGCTTCCCTAAAAGACTTTTCCTAAGTAATTATTCCCAGTTTTTGGTACTTCAACAAGAAACCAGCAAATATCTCATAGTGTCTTCTATAAACCATGCTAGAAACTATTGTAAATGAAATGTCCTAGTAGAGTTTATGATCTAGTTGTGGATATAAAGCATATACAAAACATTAGAGAATGATGCTAGATGGTATAAATTGCAATTTGTCCTCCTCTATAGAACCATGTCAGAATACAAAGTTAAAGGATTGGATAAATTTTTCCTCCTTTATTACTTCTTATTACTTATTACTTCTTATTACTTATTACTTCTCCTTCCAGCGTATATCTCAAACTATCTTCCATCACATATAGGCAACCACCACCAATACACATACATTTGCCTCCCAGTGAGGTGAATATCACTCAACTCAAGCCAGCTCCGTGATGCATTTAGACTTCCACCCCTTGGTACTCCTTGCTTTATCCAGTACAGAGGGTTTCACCATAATGCCCTTGAGCCTTTGTTACACATATTTATCTGTGTAACCTAATTTATCTGTGTGATAATTTATCTGTGTAAACTAATTTATCTGTGTGACCTAACTAGATGTGTAACCTTAGGCGAATAACTTACCCTCTCTGAATCCTAGATTCCACATATACATACAGCAATTGGAAGTTGGTATTGAACTTACGGCATTAAACTGTTGTTAAGGCTTAAATAAGACAATAAAGCAAATGTAAGTAGCCCAGTGCCTGGCATATAGTAAGTGCTTAAGAAGGGATAGCTGAAGCATGAAAGAGGATGTCTGCTTTCTCAATGCCACTGCAGCTAGGGATCATACATAAACGACTCACAGTCATGGCTAATAAATAACCAAAGTAAGAATGACTGAAGCAAGAACTTCATACAAGAGAGACTTTCTGCAGATGCGTAGTTTCTAAATATTATTCTCGAGCTGAAGATAAGAGTGATGTGTAATTTCTTTTCAATTAAACATAAATCTTCATACTTTTTTCTGATTCATTCTAGAAAAAGAAGTACAAAATTTGCTTAAAATGGGGGGGGGGGTGGTTAGGGAACACAACCATACTGAATTGTTCAGGAAGAATTGCTGAACAGGCAAAGAAAAGCACCCGTGTTGGCTAATCTGAAATTTGGGCAATGCTCCACTGGACAGAGATCACCTTTCAAAGGTGATCTGGCCTTGCTCTAGCCAATCTCAGTCTGAATAGCACCTTGTTCCAGCCCCTTGAGGTACACATGGTAGTCACAGAAAACCCCTGGGATCTTATTACTTGCTAGCTTTCTAGCACACCTGCTCCACATGAGAGGAAGTAAATTGGGATCGGGTCTCCATGGTATACCAATAGTAAATGAGCAGTAAACTTCTGACCTATACCCAATCAATTCTGAGTGAATAGGAAATTAGAGAGGAGAGTATAAATGTGAGATCAGTGAGAGGGAAAATGGAAAAGTGGGTAGGATGTGTTGGTTACTACCTTCTTGTGCCCCCTCGTCCTTTTTGCCACTCTTTCTTTTTTGCCATTTACCCAGCATCTCTGGGTCTTACACACCTGCAGCCTGGCTCTGCCATCTTCATCTTGCTGAGCTGAGGTTAGGGGTGTGTGGTACCTAGAGAAGAGTGCTTGTCCTCTGGTGCACGCTTTGTATGCACTTGGCTGTCTTTCTGTTCCAAGCTATTTGAACAGCCACCGCCCCCTTCCTGACTCCTTGTGACAAACCACAGGGGACTTCTGTGGCTATGTTTCACTCCTTGAATCAGATCCCCATTGGTGTGGACACACCTCTAGTTCAATTCAATCATTCTTCTTGGACAATGTAATCTAAACTGTAATCAATGTAATCTAAGCTAACTTCTCCCTATCTCCCAGAACACAGATCCGCTGTTGTGTAATCTCCCCTTTCATATTCCACAGATGTGAGAACTCCTTTCCTTCTCTACTGTTTACCACGAAAGTCCCAGTATGCCTGTAATTAGCATCTGTTATGAACTAAATTGTTGTGTCTCCCTAAAATTCATATGTTTAAATCCTAACCTTTAAGGTGATAGGGTCTTTAGGAGGTAATTAGGGTTAGATGAGGTTATGAGGGTTGGACCCTCATGGTGGGATTTATGCATTTATTGGAAGAGACACTAGAGATCTTGCTCTGTCTCTCTACCATGTGAGGACATGGTGAGAAGGCAGCCTTCTACAAGCCAGAAAGAGAACTTTCATCAAGAACCAAACAGGTTGGCACCATGACCTCGGACTTCCCAGCCTCCAAAACTATGAGAAAAAAATGTCTAAAGTCATCCAGTCTATAGTATTTTGTATGGCAGCCCAGACTGACTAACACAACAACCCATTTCCCTGGATTTTGCATAATCTGCTCTTCAGTAGAAGGTGAGCTAGGAAGGGATAAACTAAATTTCACAAAAGAGACAGAGACAAAGAGAGGCTTAACCCAAAGTGATGGTGAAATTTTTATGCTCTAATGACTGGTTGCTGGAGGAACTGGCAGGAAGTAACATTGACCTTCCTAGCCTCCTTCAAATTTCCTTCCACAAGTTGTTGGCTGCACTTCTGCCAACCAGGACTGACCTGGTAAAAATCTATTTAGTGAATTAACATTTATAAATGCTTTGCTCTGGTTTTCCTCCCATATCACAGGGTTTCTGTTAATTTTAAATGACACTGCCTCTTCACTGGAGATTAACAAGATATGAAGCAATCCCAATATTTTAATCAGTGTTTGGAGATGATTCCTGCTGAATAGCAGGAAATGCCGTTCTTCTGGAAATCCATTTTTCATTTGTTTTCTCATTTCCATCCCTACTTTAAAGAAAATTGACTTTTTAGAAGTGAGTGATAATTAATCTTTGATAATACTACAATTATTTTGTTTTAATGCTCCTTAAAAATACTCAGTGTATACCTAAGCCAAGTGGAACTCTACTGTTGGGGTGGTATTGGAATGACAGGGTGAGGAGCAGCGGTGGCAGTGTGCAGATTCATTGGCATTAGGCAGAGTGCCCGTCCAGCTGGTGGGGAGGGGCTGGGAGGCATGAAGCCAGTTCTCCCCAGGCCCCTTAAGTGGTCTAAGAAATGCTGTGCTCCTCTGAGGCACTTCACAGTTTTTCTGTAAGTGGAGAAATGGCCTATTCAATTCAGATTAACCGCAAGGCCAGACTGATGGATGGTTCAGAAATGTATTGTAAAAATTAGATTATAAAGGAATAGATTTCATCTTCAGCAATATGATACTAGATGGGCAGGTAAACCCCTTTAGATACAGAACAGATAAAATGCTGGATAAAATACTTCAATGTGTATTTGTAAAGCAAGATTGAGCTGGCATTAAATTAAGAAGAGCAATCAAAGACTATTAATGACAAGGCCTTGATATTCTACAAGAATAAGTAAGCATTAGAGTTGGTGATTGTCCTGAGGGTATGTACATCTAGAAACACCTGGTCAAAAGTATTTTCCATGCAGACTACACCTGGCTGTGGATATTAAATGAGAGCTCATAGCTCTGATATCCTGGAGCCTGGGTTTTTAGGTACCATGAGGATACACAGTGTGTACATGATAAGGTTTGGGGTCTGAGTAGGATAGGAGGTTGGACTAAAAACTCATACACAAACACATTCAGTTGGTAAGCTAGAACATAATCTTCCCTACAGAGGAGTTATCTGCCTCTGCCTTGGGTCTTTGTGGAGTGAAAAGTAAAAGAAAGTTCTATTAAGAACTCCTATCTCATATGCCCACCCTTCATGTATAAAGATGGAATTCATGCCACTTCTGCAATTATGAAATATGAAAAATAAAACACAATATGAAATATGTGAAATATGACAAGTAAAACACAAACACCCAAAAATAATTGATATATGTATCTTCAAGTTGACAGTGCCCAAAAGAGCCTAACAGATGCAAAAGAAAATCCTCCATGGAATTACACATTTAAAACTCAGACCCCCAAATTTCTCTAGATATAATTTTGGGGAACTGAAGCTTACAGTAAAAAAAAACAACAAAACACCAAATATACAGGGGAGAACGCCACCATGAGTAAGAGTCAGAGAAACAACAAACTATGAGCTTGTTATGAGAAACAACAAACTGTGAGTCAGACCCACAAAGAATACAAATATTACAATAATCAGAGAATATAACACATATGTTTCATGTGTTTAAAGAAAGACAAGAGAGGGATTGAAAAAATGACAGTATGTAAAACCAGGAAGATTTGGGAGAAAGTAATCAGAATACTTAGAAACCAAATTATGAGTAATTCAAATTTTAAAACTTTATATATAACCTAGCAGATTGAATGTAAATGGAGGGCAAATGAACATTTCAGAAAATAGATCTGAAGAAATTACTCCAAATGTAGTATTAGAGACATGGGATGAAAACTATGAAACAGGTTAAAAGATATGGGACCATATGAAATAAAACCCTGAAGTTTTAGAAAAGAAAATTTAAGAATGGTGGAGAGGTGATGTTCAAAGAAATAATAGATGAGAATTTTCTAGAATTGGGTAGAAACACTGGACACCTTGAATCTGACACCAAACTAGGGCAGTACAAATAAGGAGAACTGCAGACTAGTCACACATGGACACATGCAAGAAAGTCCTCGCCAAAGGAACTCAAAAATAAATCTAGCAATGTATAAAGAAGATAATAGTACATTATGACTGGTCCTAGGCTATTTTTCTTTCTTGCCTAGTCACTTTATCACAGCCTACAAGATAGAAATATCATATTTATGCTAATGAATTCCACATTTATATCTCTAGCCTAGAACTTTGCTTCCACTTTAGATTCAAGTATCTGACTACCTAAGTATCAGAGCCATCCCAGGCATAATTAGCCCAAAATGGAGCCCTTGAACTTTCTTCCCATGTCTGTTTCCCTGGTCCTTGTTTTCTTCCTCTCTCACCTCCACAGGTTTCCTTTGGCTCTTTCCATTCTCCTTCCATTCTTTTTATCTAATCTATTGCTACTTATCCTTCATACCTCAAGTTCCTCCACCGAGAACTTTTTCCCCATCTATCTTCTCCTCCCAAGCCCTGAAATCAGGGTTAGTTTTCCCTCCCGCAATTTTTAGAGTAGCACTTACCATGTGGTATCACAATGGTTGTGTACTTGCTTGTCTTTCTCAATAAAAGCTTCGTGAGAGGGGGACTCTTACTTATTGAGAGAACATTAACTGTGAGCACAGAATCTGGTCTGTAATTGTCAATTGCTCCATAAATATTAGTCAGCTAACTGAATGAATAAGGTAGGATACATATTAGAGCTATATACAAGGCAGTAAGTGAATTCAGGTGATAGACACAAAGAAATATCCCCACTTCAATCTGAGAGATGCAGCCCAAGAAATATTTGAACTGGCTTTGTTAATATATAGTAGAACCTTTAGCCATCTTGGGAGGATGGAGTAGAGTGTAGAGAAAAGCATTTGAGATAAAGCAGATGGCATGAGCAAATCCTCATTTGGGGAAAAGTAAACAAGGTACCTAGAGCTATGAGTTTGTGTTTGGAAGGTCAAAAAATGTTCTAGAGAGGTTAGGTTCTCCAGAGCTTTGGAGGTCATGTCTTGAAGTTTGGCTATTCTCCTTGGAGTGAGGGAGCTGCTTCACGATGTTTAAAGGAAGACCCACAGGGCCAGATTTATACTTCAGAAAGATCACTCTGGAAGCAGGGAGGCAAATGGCCCAGAGGGGTGTGGAATTGGATGCAGCAAGACAAGTTGCAGGGCTTGCAGCCATCCAGTTGATAAATGATAAGGGCTGAACAAGGACAAGATGCTTTGTTAGCAAGGAGGGGAGCTGATTGCTCTGATCAGAGTACTGTGAGAACGTGCTAGTGGTAAACCTGATATTCTGTTAGGACTGTCATTTGGGGGATTATCCAGCTGTCAGCACATTTACTGGCCTGGCTGGAGCTAAGCTGATTGTATTTGTGTCTCCCTGGAACCACTGCTGGAGTTGGTGGACCCATCTCCCCCCTCCAGGAACCATCTGGAGAAGGTCAGTCTGACCTGAGGGATTTATTTTCATTAAAAAGTTCACAAAAGCACAAGTGGTTGTGCAGAAAGGGAGAGATTATATCAACTTTGATCCTTTGTGTTGCTCACTGCCTTCTCTTGGTTTTATTGTTTTGGCACCATTCTTAATTTTGAAGCTGAAAACAAATAATGGCTATGTGTCCAATATTAGTTAAATACGAAAAGATATGTTAATCCTCAGGAATCTAATTTCAATATCAAAACCTATGCAGACTTTTTTTTGTGGAAACTGATGACAAATTATTAAAGAGAGGTTATGCTTCGTACATAGATTATGCCACATTCCTTTTTATAATTGTCCTTTTTTTGCACTGTTTTAGAAAATACTAATTTATTAAGCAAACACAGTAATCTCCACAGGCTGTTATCTAAGTATTTAATTTGCATGCTGAATCATACATGCATCTGATAGGGTAGAAGAATGTGATTGAATTCATTAATATAGATGTTCCAAGATGAATGATTTTTCTGTTGCACTGTGATGTTTTTCAACTCAGATTTATATTAAAGCCCACTGGCTTTTAATGCCACACATTACTATCTCCTCTGTCTTTAATGGATAATGTTGTCGATACCCCTAAACAAGCAAGCACTGGCTAAGGAGCTGTGTGTATGTCTGGCTCTGAGGAGGCGGCCAAGCAAGTGGTGGGGATTGAGGTAAGTGCATTCTAGCAGCCTCACCAGAGCCCCAGGCGTAGCGTTGTGTGCTTATCTGCCCCAGCCTGCCAAGTAGGGTTAGACAGCCCTCAAGGAATGCTGGGGCAATGGGCCATAAAATTGACTCCAGAGGAAAATAATTCTTTGTCTAAATGAGTGGTAGGGAGCTTAGGAGGAAACTAAGACTAAAGTATAGTATTTTACACAATATTTTACACAATAATTACACAAATTTTACACAAATGCCTTTACTAGCTTTACTGAGAAGCAGTATGACATACAGAATAAGAGGATGGACTTTAGACTCAAATTTCCTGAATTCCAATCTATGTTTCAGTTTCCTCATTGGTAAACGAGGATCTTAGTATTTTCTTTCCTTTTTTTTAATTAAAATTTTATTTTTTTATAAACATATAATGTATATTTATCCCCAGGGGTACGGGTCTGTGAATCTCCAGGTTTACACACTACACAGCACTCACCATAGAACATACCCTCCTCAAAGTCCATAACCCCACCTCCCTCTCCCGACCCCCCGACCCCCTCAGTTTGTTTTGTGAGATTAAGAATCACTTATGGTTTGTCTCCCTCCCAATCCCATCTTGTTTCATTTATTCTTTTCCTACCCCCCCAAACCCCCCACATTGCATCTCTACTTCCTCATATCAGGGAGATCATATGGCAGTTGTCTTTCTCTGATTGATTTATTTCGCTAAGCATAATACCCTCTAGTTCCATCCATGTTGTCGCAAATGGAAAGATTCATTTCTTTTGATGGCTGCATAGTATTCCATTGTATATATACCACACCTTCTTTACCATTCATCTGTTGATGGACATCTAGATTCTTTCTATAGTTTGGCTGTTGTGGACATTGCTGCTATAAACATTCAGGTGCACGTGCCCCTTCGGATCAATACATTTGTATCTTTAGGGTAAATACCCCGTAGTGCAATTGCTGGGTCATGGGGTAGCTCTACTTTCAACTTTTTGAGGAACCTCCGTGCTGTTTTCCAGAGTGGTTGCACCAGCTTGCTTTCCACCAACAGTGTAGGAGGGTTCCCCTTTCTCCGCATCCTCACCAGCATCTGTCATTTCCTGACTTGTTAATTTTAGCCATTCTGACCGGTGTGAGGTGGTATCTCATTGTGGTTTTGATTTGTATTTCTCTGATGCTGAGTGATGTGGAGCACTTTTTCATGTCTGTTGGCCATCTGGATGTCTTCTTTGCAGAAATGTCTGTTCATGTCCTCCGCCCATTTCTTGATTGGATTATTTGTTCTTTGGGTGTTGAGTTTGCTAAGCTCTTTATAGATTTTGGATACTAGCCCTTTATCTGATATGTCGTTTGCAAATATCTTCTTCCATTCAGTCAGTTGTCTTTTGGTTTTGTTAACTGTTTCCTTTGCTGTGCAAAAGATTTTGAACTTGATGAAATCCCAATAGTTCATTTTTGCCCTTGCTTCTCTTGCCTTTGGCAATGTTCATAGGAAGAAGCTGCTGCTGAGGTCAAAGAGGTTTCTGCCTATGTTCTCCTCAAAGATTTTGTTGGATTCCGTTCTCACAATGAGGTCCTTCATCCATTTGGAGTCTATTTTTGTGTGTGGTGTAAGAAAATGGTCCAGTTTCATTTTTCTGCATGTGGCTGTCCAATTTTCCCAGCACCATTTATTGAAGAGGCTGTCTTTTTTCCATTGGACATTCTTTCCTGCTTTGTTGAAGATTAGTTGACCAGAGTTGAGGGTCTATTTCTGGGCTCTCTATTCTGTTCCATTGATCTATGTGTTTGTTTTTGTGCCAGTACCATGCTGTCTTGATGATGACAGCTTTGTAATAGAGTTTTAAGTCCAGAATTGTGATGCCACCAACTTTGGCTTTCTTTTCCAATATTCCTTTGGCTATTGGAGGTCTTTTCTGGTTCCATATATATTTTAGGATTATTTGTTCCATTTCTTTGGAAAAAATGGATGGGATTTTGATAGGGATTTCATTAAATGTGTAAATTGCTTTAGGTAGCGTAGACATTTTCACAATATTTATTCTTCCAATTCAGGAGCATGAAACATTTTTCCATTTCCTTTTGTCTTCCTCAATTTCTTTCATGAGTACTTTACCGTTTTCTGAGTATAGATTCTTTGCCTCTTTGGTTAGGTTTATTCCTAGGTATATCATGGTTTTGGGTGCAACTATAAATGGGATTGACTCCTAATTTCTCTTTCTTCTGTCTTGCTGTTGGTGTAGAGAAACGCAACTGATTTCTGTGCATTGATTTTATATCCTGACATTTTACTAAATTCCTGTACAAGTTCTAGCAGTTTTGGAGTGGACTCTTTTGGGTTTTCCACATATAGTATCATATCATCTGCGAAAAGTGATTGTTTGACTTCTTCTTTGCCGATTTGGATGCCTTTAATTTCCTTTTGTTGTCTGATTGCTGAGGCTAGGACTTCTAGTACTATGTTGAATAGCAGTGGTGATAATGGACATCCCTGCCTTGTTCCTGACCTTAATGGAAAAGCTTTCAGTTTTTCTCCATTGAGAATGATATTTGCAGTGGGTTTTTCATAGATGGCTTTGATAATATTGAGGTATGTGCCCTCTATCCCTACACTTTGAAGAGTTTTGATCAGGAAGGGATGCTGCACTTTGTCAAATGCTTTTTCAGCATCTATTGAGAGTATCATATGGTTCTTGTTCTTTCTTTTATTAATGTGTTGTATCACATCGATTGATTTGTGAATGTTGAACCAACCTTGGAGCCCTGGAATAAATCCCACTTGGTCATGGTTAATAATCCTTTTAATGTACTGTTGGATCCCATTGGCTAGTATTTTGGTGAGAATTTTCGCATCTGTGTTCATCAAGTATATTGGTCTGTAATTCTCTTTTTTTATGGGATCCTTGTCTGGTTTTGGGATCAAAATGATGCTGGCTTCATAAAATGAGTTTGGAAGTTTTGCATCCATTTCTATTTTTTGGAACAGATTCAGGAGAATAGGTATTAATTCTTCTTTAAATATTTGGTGGAATTCCTCTGGGAAGCCGTCTGGCCCTGGGCTTTTGTTTCTTTGGAGATTTTTGCTGACTGTTTCAATCTCCTTACTGGTTATAGGTCTGTTCAGTTTTTCTATTTCTTCCTGGTTCTGTTGTGGTAGTTTATATGTCTCTAGGAATGCATCCATTTCTTCCAGATTGTCAAATTTGTTGTCATAGAGTTGCTCATAATATGTTCTTATAATTGTTTGTATTTCTTTGGTGTTTGTTGTTATCACTCCTCTTTCATTCATGATTTTATTTATTTGGGGGTTCTTTCTCTTTTCTTTTTGATAAGTCTTGCCAGGGGTTTATCAATATTATTTATTCTTTCAGCGAACCAGCTTCTAGTTTCATTGATTCATTTTATTGTTTTGTTTTTTTTTTTTGTTTCTATTTCATTGATTTCTGCTCTGATCTTTATGACTTCTCTTCTCCTGCTGGGTTTAGGCTTTCTTTGTTGTTCTTTCTCAAGCTCCTTTAGGTGTAGGGTTAGGTTGTGTACTTGAGACCTTTCTTGTTTCTTGAGAAAGGCTTGTACCGCTATATATTTTCCTCTCAGGACTGCCTTTGCTGTATCCCACAGATTTTGAACTGTTGTGTTTTCATTGTCATTTGTTTCCATGAATTTTTTTCAATTCTTCTTTAATTTCCTGGTTGAGCCATTCATTCTTTAGAAGGATGCTGTTTAGTCTCCATGTATCTGGGTTCTTTCCAAATTTCCTCTTGTGATTGAGTTCTGGATTCAGAGCATTGTGGTCTGAAAATATGCAGGGAATGATCCCAGTCTTTTGATACTGGTTGAGACCTGGTTTATGACCTATTATGATCTATTCTGGAGAATGTTCCATGTGTGCTAGAGAAGAATGTGTATTCTGTTGCTTTGGGATGAAATGTTCTGAATATATCTGTGATATCCATCTGGTCCAATGTGTCATTTAAGGTCTTTATTTACTTGTTGATCTTTTGCTTGGATGATCTGTCCATTTCAGTGAGGGGAGTGTTAAAGTCCCCTACTATTATTATATTATTGTCGATGTGTTTCTTTGATTTTATTATTAATTGGTTTATATAGTTGGCTGCTCCCATATTAGGGGCATAGATATTTAGAATTGTTAGATCTTCTTGTTGGACAGACCCTTTGAGTATGATATAGTGTCCTTCCTCATCTCTTGTTATAGTCTTTGGCTTAAAGTCTATTTGATCTGATAAAGGGATTCCCACCCCAGCCTTCTTCTGATGTCCATTAACATGGTAAATTGTTTTCCACCCCCTCACCTTAAATCTGGAGGTGTCTTCGGGTCCAAAATGTGTTTCTTGTAGCAGCATATTGATGGGTTTTGTTTTTTTTTTTTTTTATTCATTCTGATACCCTGTGTCTTTTGATTGGGGCATTTAGTCCATTAACCTTCAGGGTAACTATTGAGAGATATGAGTTTAGTGCCATTGTATTGCCTGTAAGGTGACTGTAACTCTATATTGTCTCTGTTCCTTTCTGATCTACTACTTTTAGGCTCTCTCTTTGCTTAGAGGACCTCTTTCAATATTTTCTGTAGAGCTGGTTTGGTGTTTGCAAGTTCTTTCAGTTTTTGTTTGTCCTGGAAGCTTTTTATCTCTCCTTCTATTTTCAATGATAGCCTAGCTGGATATAGTATTCTTTTTTTTTTCCCATTTTATTTATTTTTTCAGCGTAACAGTATTCATTCTTTTTGCACAACACCCAGTGCTCCAACGGCAAAGGCAAGGGAAGCAAGGGCAAAAATGAACTATTGGGATTTCATCAAGATCAAAAGCTTTTGCACAGCAAAGGAAACAGTTAACAAAACCAAAAGACAACTGACAGAATGGAAGAAGATATTTGCAAACGACATATCAGATAAAGGGCTAGTATCCAAAATCTATAAGGAACTTAGCAAACTCAACACCCAAAGAACAAACAATCCAATCAAGAAATGGGCAGAGGACATGAACAGACATTTCTGCAAAGAAGACATCCAGATGGCCAACAGACACATGAAAGAGTGCTCCACGTCACTCGGCATCAGGGAAATACAAATCAAAACCACAATGAGATATCACCTCACACCAGTCAGAATGGCTAAAATTAACAAGTCAGGAAATGACAGATGCTGGCGAGGATGTGGAGAAAGGGGAACCCTCCTCCACTGTTGGTGGGAATGCAGGCTGGTGCAGCCACTCTGGAAAACAGCATGGAGGTTCCTCAAAATGTTGAAAATAGAACTACCCTATGACCCAGCAATTGGATATAGTATTCTTAGCTGCATGTTTTTCTCATTTAGTGCTCTGAATATATCATGCCAGTTCTTTCTGGCCTGCCAGGTCTCTGTGGATAAGTCCACTGCCAATCTAATATTTTTACCATTGTATGTTACAGACTTCTTTTCCCGGGCTGCTTTCAGGATTTTCTCTTTGTGGCTAAGACTTGTAAATTTTACTATTAGGTGATGTGGTGTGGACCTATTCTTATTGATTTTTAGGGGAGTTCTCTGCACCTCCTGGATTTTTGATGCCTGTTCCCTTTGCCATATTAGGGAAATTCTCTATAATAATTCTCTCCAATATACCTTTTGCTCCTCTCTGTCTTCTTCTTCTGGAATCCCAATTATTCTAATGTTGTTTCATCTTATGGTGTCACTTATCTCTCAAATTCTCCCCTCGTTGTCCAGTATTTGTTTGTCTCTCTTTTGCTCAGCTTCTTTATTCTCTGTCATTTGGTCTTCTATATCACTAATTCTTTCTTCTGCCTCATTTATCCTAGCAGTAATAGCCTCCATTTTTTATTGCATCTCATTAATAGCTTTTTTGATTTCAACTTGGTGAGATTTTAGTTCTTTTATTTCTCCAGAAAGGGCTTTTATCTCTCCAGAGAGGGTCTCTCTAATATATTCCATGCCCTTTTTGAGCCTGGCTAGAACTTTGAGAATCATCATTCTGAACTCTAGATCTGACATATTACCAATGTCTGTATTGATTAGGTCCCTAGCCTTCAGTATCGCCTCTTGTTCTTTTTTTTTTTTTTTTGGTGAGTTTTACTGCCTTGTCATTTTGTCCAGATAAGAATATATGAAGGAGCAAATAAAATACTAAAAGGGTGGCAAAGACCCCAGGAAAATGTGCTTTAATCAAATCAGAAGAGACCCCAAATCTTGGGGTGGAGAAAGAGGATAAAAAGAGGTTCAGAAAAAAAAAAATTTTTAAATGAAAACAAATTTTAAAAAATATAAAAAAGAAAAAAAATATATATATATATATTAGACTGGTGACTATAACAGGATCACCCACTTAATTTTGGGAGTATTTTGGTCTCTTAGAAGAAACTACCTCCCCAGATTTTAAAGAATTAAAAACATGTATAAGGGTAAACACAATGAAGGGATAAAATATGCCTATAAAGATGAAAAAAAAATTTTTTTTAATTTCTAAAAAAAGAGTTGATAAAGTGAGTTGGTTGGGAGAATAAAGAAAAAGAAAGTGGAGAGATTTTGCTCAGGCTGGAGACTAGAACAAGCTTGGAGCTAGAATTAAGGTATATTTTGATCTATTAGAAGAAGTTGTACCCCAAATTTTTTAGAAGAAAAAACCCTATGTGTATACAAAAAATAAAGTTAGATACAATGAAGATAAAATATGACTATAATAATGAAGGTTCAAAAAAGATTTTTTTTTTAATGAAAGTTATTGTTAAGATAAACTACATTTTTGTTAAGATAAAAAACATTAAAAGAGGAAAGGGTAAAAGTTAAAATAAATTTAGGAGAAGAAAATAAATAAAATTAAAAAAAATTAAATTAACTGCAAGACTAAAGAATCATGGGGAGAAAGTCATGAAATCCATGCTTTGCTTTTTCCTCCTCTGGAATTCCGCTGTTCTCCTTGGTAAGTGAACTTGGTCTTGGCTGGATTTCTTATTGATCTTCTGGGGGAGGGGCCTGTTGTAGTGATTCTCAAGTGTCTTTGCCCAGGCAGAATTGCACCACCCTTACCAGTGGCCGGCCTAAGTAATCTACTTGGGTTTGCTTTCGGGAGCTTTTGTTCCCTGAACGCTTTCCATAGAGTTCCGGAGGATGGGAATGAAAATGGCGGCCTCCCAATCTCTGGCCCAAAGGAGCCGAGAGCTCGGGCCCCACTCCTCAGTGCACCCTCAGAGAAAAGCGCTCAATCACTCCCGTCTTCCTGGCCTCTGGCTGCGCTCCGAGCTCCCCCAACCTGTGACCGGTTCAAGGTAACCCCGAGCTGAGAGCTCACTCCTCAGCTCTGTCTCTGTAGCCGGCTTCTCTGTTCTAATACCTGCGAGCTCTGCGACATTCCGACACCCCCAATTCTTCTGTGACAAGGCGGGACCTGGGGCTACGCTGACCCCGCGTGGGCTTCACCCTGGTTTAGCCTCTGGAGCAATGTCCCTCAGTGGAACAGACTTTTAAAAGTCCTGATTTTGTGCTCCGTTGCTCCGCCGCTTGCCGGGAGCCGGCCCCTCCCCCCGCGGTCTATCTTCACGTCGCTTTGGATTCACTTCTCCGCCATCCTACCTTTCAGAAAGTGGTTGATTTTCTGTTTCTAGAATTGTTGCTCTTCTTCTCTTCTGTCTCCTGTTAGATTTGTAGGTGTTTGCAATGGATTGATAAGCTATCTAGCTGATCTCCTGCTACCTGATGTGATCTCAGCCTGCTACTTCTCTGCCATCTTGACTCCTCCCCGGATCTTAGTATTTTCTTAAAGCTGCTCTGAGTATTCAATGAGTGAATGCATATAGGGACCTTAGAAATTGCCCTTCACAGCATACTCAGTCTTTCCCCATTTTCCATTTTTGTCTGCCCTAAATTCAACACACTGGCTTTCAGTACCCACTCCCTGAACACCTAGTAGGTGTCAGACCCTGGGCCTTGCACTGTGAAGACAAGATAAATAAGACATGCTGTCTGCCTCCAAGAAACTATGATCTAGTAGAGGAAGGAGACTTGCAAATGGTCGAATCCATTCTGTGTGATGAGAGGATTAATGGAAGGAGATACATAGTTCCAGAGTAGAGGTAGGTTTCATTCTGATTTAGGAGGTTGACATAGGTTCCAACTACTCTGCTAGGCTTTGAGGTGTGACTAGGAGTTAGACTGTCAGGTTGTGAGTGATGAAGAAGAGTAAAAGAGTTAAAGCAGGTATTAAGGGGCACCTGGGTGGCTCAGTTGATTAACCATCTGACTTCTGTTCAGGTCATGATCCCAGAGTCCTGGGATTAAGTCCAGGACTTGGGCTCCCTGCTCAGCGGGGAGCCTGCTTCTCTCTCTGCCTGCTGCTCCCCCCTGCTTGTGCTTTCCCTCTCTCTCTCTGTCAAATAAATAAATAAAATATTTTTTTAAAAGCAGGTATTGAATGAAGAATAAAGGAGGAAAATATGCCATGTCCTTCATCCTTTTTGTCTGTTTCTTTCTTTGATTTGTCCATGAGATTTATAGTTTTGGAGTATTACACATTCTTTTTTATATTTTTTAATTTTTTTATTAACATATAATGTAGTATTATGCATTCTTGATCTAAATTTGGAAAGAGTTGCATGCCTAATGGAAGCAGAAAATTGGAGAATTCCCTCTTACTCCAGGAGCAGGCATGCTGTTGTCCAGCTGCATGTAAACTGCCATTTATAAATTGCTGGCTTCTCGCCAAAGTCAGAGTCTAGACTTGGTCCATTATTATGCTTCTGAAATGATCTTCTGGCCAAACCAAATCAAGAAACTGTTTGCATATCAAGGCCAAATTCTTAGCTATTCAGAGCTTCATGCTTCCTTCTTTGGGAGAAATGAAATGGCAAAAATTTAAGACAACTCTTGGATTTAAAAAATAACCATCCCCTTTGTGGGATGGAGGCTGGAGGATGGGAGTAACAATTCTCACAATCATCTCTGTTTCTTCTGCACTTTGTCACTTGCCTGTCTTTCAGCATACCATCATAGTAAGAAATGGATTAAAAAACACCTCAGTTTCCAATTCATTAAAGTTGTATGTGTTATACCTTAAAAGTGAAAATAAATTTTTCAGATGGAAAATGAAAACATTTTCCCTTCTATTTTGCTATTACTGTCCCCACAGGCTCAGTTGGCAGTCTTAACATTAAACATTAATGTTTATAATGGCAGTCTTAACATTAAAAGGCGGTTTTCACAAGATGGGCACAGAATTCATACTGGAAAAATTAACAATTGGTAAGGGGGGGGTAGTATGGTGTTCTTGAGGGAGCCAGGCTGTATGAAGAACCTCTGAGCTGACCATGAGAACCATACCCCTTTTCTGATGGTCTTGCCTGGTCGAAGAGTAGGTCATTTACTGAAGCTGAATCAACTGGTAGGTCATTTTCCCTATACTATTAAATATAAACTGATGTTTATTGTTTCTAGGCTGGTTTTATTCTTGTCCTGGCTCTATCTACTGGCAGGAGGAGAAAAATAGAGCTATCCATTTTCTTCACTAAATGTCCTCCTCTTCTTAGATTCCTAGTCTTAATGATGTCACCATCTTCCCTTGTAAGAAATCTGGGAGTCAGCCCACACTTCTCATTGGTTTTAATCTCTCCACCTAATTGTTCACTGTTATTTCCATCTCACCCTCCTCTACTTTTCCCTTTTTTTTTTTACACTATGGTTGTATGGATAGATGGAGATTCTTAATCAAGAAGAGTCACCATTTTTACAGCATATGTCAAAACATCACTTAGCTGCACTCCTATAGTAGCGTATCGTTGGCTCTTCCTGCCTTTGGTCTCATATATTCATCTGAGAGTAAAAGTGATCATATCTTATACTCTTGTGGCTCTAAGACCAATTCCAGACTTCCTCACATGGTGCTGAAGGCTGTCTCTAGCCCCGTCCTCCTCTCCAGTTTTCTTTCTTTCTGTTCTCTCACATGTATCCTATGCATCTGTTATACATAACTATGAGTAATCCATTAAGTATGCCTTACAGTTTTTCTTCCTGCAACTGGATTTTCTTTTTTCCTCTTATCTCCCTGTCAAAGCCCTTCAACTCCTCTCTCTATGAATTCTCTCTTGAATCACCTGTTTCAGTCAACTTCTGGCAGGAAATAGCTCATTCAAAGGAGTAACTTGAGGAGAGTTTAATAAAGAGAATATTTACAGAGATGTGGGCAGGATGTGGGAGAATCACACAGGACAGGGTAGTAAGTCCCCTGAGGCTAAAACAGGAGGTTGTCATCTGCCTCCTCCTTGAGGAAGAGAAGTGTTACCAGAACCCGGAGACAAAGAGGGCTTTTTGAGAGATGCAGCCAACCCACAATACTTCCTTTGCAAGAAGGGAGCTAAGGGAACAAATGCCTTAATGCTACTCTCTTCCCTCCGTTCAGTCTCCTGCCAACATTCACCACTGGGTGAAACCAGTGGGAGCAGGACCAGAGAGGGTGAGGAAGCCTTTCATGCAGATCATACTGGTCAGATCATCCTGGGGTACAGAGCAGGATGGAGATGGAAGAGTAGGTCTGGATGGGCAAACAGAAGATTCCTAGAACCCTATCCAAGCAGAAATGATCATTTGTGACTCAAAGCACTTGATTTACACTTCTCTTACCACCATTATAATGCCACTTTGCAATTACTCGTTTGTGTATTTCTCTCCCCCATACTATAACCTTTTGGATAGCAAGAGGCATGTGGTTTTTGGTTTTTGGATTTTTTTGTTTTAAATCTTTGTATTCCTGTTGATTACCACAGTGCTTGGCGTACAGCAGAGCAAAGCCCTGGAGGGTTAGAGAACTGACTCTCCTTGAATATTGGAGGGTAGGGGACATGTCATATTACACTAACACCTCTTCCTGCTCACTGCTTTCTGTGTCCAACATTTTCCCCTTCTGTCCTCACTTACTCCCTCTAGTCTCTTGGTCCACTTTCTTAAAGGATACCAATGTCTAGAATCTTTAAATCTCAAATCATTATCCAGCCACCTTGAGGTGCTAAAAAAAAAGGCCAGACCACTTCAGACAAATAAGATCTCCTACCTTCACCAGTTTCTATACCAAATCCTGGTTGAATTTCTGCTGTTTAGGGGATGCTGAACCACTGATGAGCTTTGACTTTCTTCCTATTTGATCCTTCTCACTGAAAACCTAGACTAGAGTCATCCTTCTAAGAAGCTACTTAGAGGTTCCCTCTCTTGGGTCTGAACCCAGTCTCTACGTGGCCCTCTTAGGCTAAGGGGCATACCAAGAAAAGATATCCCCAGCCTAAAATATATCATCTGAAAATAAGTGAATAGAAGCTCTCTCCTAAGGACCTCCTATTTCAGTCTTCCAGCCAGAAGACCCATATCCAGTATGACCAGTATGATGGCTGTCGTTTGTTTTCCCTGTGCCCCAGATACTGCATTTCTGAACTGTACTTGGATTTAGATCGTAGAGGGAAAGGCTTAGGGTTTGGAACCAGGCTTTGATGAATAGTGAAAAGAGTATCCTAATGGGGAAAAGTGAAACAAATGCCCTTGTACAGATGAAGCTCTGTAGCATGACTCTTGGAGTGTTTCTTCTTTGTGGTGGGGATTGTAACTCACTGAGAATAACACTGGAATTTTCCTTGCTTTAGACCCGTCTTTTTTACCATTGCCATCATTAAAGTTAACAAGTTAGGCAATAGATAACTAAAAAATCTTCACTGGGGACTGTCCTTAACACAGAGAAGGAGGCACAAGTGTCATTGGTGATAAACCTCAGTCTTTGTGGAAGATGGAACAGGAGATGGATATAAAGGGGAAAGTGGTAATGAAGTTGAGGACAGAGAGAGGAAATGTACAATAAACCTCTGGTGTGGTTATGCTAGCCTGGGATGGGTGTTCTTGCTCTGGACTTTCTGTTCTTCTCCTTTAAGATCCCTTAATATTCTTTATTGTAATTGCCTCTTTATTTTTTTTTTTAAGATTTTATTTATTTATTTGACAGACAGAGATCACAAGTAGGCAGAGAGGCAGGCAGAGAGAGAGTGAAGCAGGCTCTCTGCTGAGCAGAGAGCCCAATGCGGGGCTTGATCCCAAGACTCTGGGACCGTGACCTGAGCCGAAAGCAGAGGCTTTAACCCACTGAGCCACCCTGCGCCCCTGTAATTGCCTCTTTCATGTCTGCCTCTTCCACTGGACTATATGCCCATTAGGGGAGGGAGTGTGTTCTAGTCATAACCCCAGTACTTAGTACGGTGTCTGAACCTAGCAGATACTCAACAATTACTTTGGTAAAATAATGGATTCACACTGTTTAAAGAATGTCTTTGTGCCAATGGGAGGCCTTCTCTTTGTTCAGTAAGTTAGGTTAAATCTAGAAGGTGCCAGGTATATATTGTGGCAATGGGAAAGAAGACTCATTTGCTTCTTCTGACTTTCATGAAAGGATAATGTGCAACTTATTTTCTTATACCTGTATAATAAGACCCAGGCAGAAGAGATGATTATGATATCACCTACTTATTCTGATTTGAAGGCTCTTGTATCCTCAGAGTATCACCCCCTTATTACTTGGGTTAGTCATTATCAGCCTCTATCAAAATGAAAATGTGTATCATGGAATAAAAGCATGATGATTCATCATAGGCCATAGATTGTTAATTCTAATACTAGATCAGCTGGAATAAAATGTGGGCCTGAGGCACAGGATGTCTACATTTTGATAAAGTGAGAAAGAAAGGAGAAATTTTACATATTGGCCCTCAGTGTAGAGTGAGGATAAAGGAAGGCAGTTCCATAGAGGTTGGAGCCAGATTAGCTGCTTCCCTGACAGAAGTGAAGTGGGCTGTTTCGGCAGAGCAGTTTTGGGTGCAATGACACAGCCAGACACCTACAGAGCCAGGAGAAAGTAGATGAAGGGAGGCATCTATAAGTATTTCAAATCTTACCTGGCATTCTTTTGGGAAATTTATAAGATGTGCTAGGACACGTGAATCTACCTTTGACTTTAATGGTTCTAGAAAGACACGGAGGTGTAAACTCAGATGAGAAACTGAGGCAAAAGCAAACCTGCTGGCCAAAAGAGATTCAGTACAGTTCATAGTGATCGTGAGCACTTACTACATTCAAGACACTGTTTTGGATGATTATGGGGTATACACAATACGTGTGAGACACCATCCCTTCCCCCAGGGATCTCACACTATAGTTTTGAAGACTTCATAATAGAATATCAAACCAACCACTTCTTTATCTTGTATTTAAAATGTATCAGTCTTTGCTCAATCAATAACATAGACCAGCTGCCTTCCAGACTGTTGTCAGAGAAAATAATCTCAAATTGTCAGCTCTCTAGCACTTATCAGAAGCCAATCTGAAAAGATGAGATATTTAAGGAAGGTAGTGTCTCCGAGGAAGGGTTTCAAACTTTTTTTTTTTTTTGCAACAGGTCTTTCACTTCCAAAGATAATTTACCTGCAAACTTTGTGTGGCAAATGGGGAAAAGTGGAGGTACTCTGATTGAATAGGCTAAGAGACCTCTGAAACACCTCAGCCCCTCTTTGGTAACTAAAGCATTTGCATGTGGTGTCGCTGCCTTATGGAATGTAGTTTTGAAGCCACAGGTCTAAGGGAAAACCAAAATCTTTACTCCTCTACAAGTTCTATCCTTCTAAACCTGCAGTAGGAAGCTACAACCAGGACTCATTTAACTTGGCATGTGTAAGACTGCATTCTCTGAATTATGCCCCTTGTTTACCCTAAGGGCAAGAGCAAGATGCTTTTGGGTTTTTTTCTCTTTATATATTTTTAAACTGATAATAAAAAAAAGTTTAAAGAAATTGTGTTACTTTTTTTAGTTTGGAAAAAAAAAGCAAAACAGAAAGGGATGAAGAGATGAAAGTACTACATTAAAAAGACAATCTGGTAGTAGACTTAGGTTGAACATATTGGAAACTGCAGGCAGAGACAAGAGGTTGAAAGCTGGTGTCATCAGCCAGGAGTGACTCCAGACACCTGCACCAGGGTGATGGCAGGTTCAAGATAGAAGTCACTGTTCATGAGACCCATTCAGTATGAGGGTAGATGGACAAGGGAATATAAGAGACTTTGGGAGGACAGAAGGACAAAAGGGCTATTGCACAAATGGTCTTTGGTGAAGAAATCTGGAAGGTTATGATCAGAAGGGTTTATGCAAGAAGGGAGTCTCGCTGTCCTTAGAAGTCCGGATCAGAGAGAGCCATAATTGAATGTAAGAACATACTCCCTCATGTCATGAAGGCCATAGAGCCTAAGGGGCTGAAAATGAACTGTATACTTAGAAGTGAAAATATCAAATACTCACCGGGGATTCTAGTTACTGACATAAGATGTATCCTGCCAAAACTCTTTTTGGATGAGAGAGTTGCCTACATTCTGAAGTTCTCTCTGAATAATACAGTTTAACTAGATCCTAGTGGTTCAATAAAAATAATAGTCATTTGCATTTGCATACATTGTGGATAATACATTTCCCCAAAGGGATTTCACATCCATTCTCTGGTATAGCATTTTGGACAACTGTGTGAGGAAAGCAAAGCTGATAGTGATTTAATTTTTGTGGCAAGAGATATGGACAGAAAGGTAAGTAGTACACTTGCAGGTAATTATAGAGCCAAGTCTGGGACCCAGGCATTTGACCTAGAGTCTCCATTAGGCTGTCGCACCACATAGACTCACCTGGCAGGAGCTGTGTATGGGTATACAGCAAGTAGCAGATTCTTAAAGTCATTCTGAGTTTCTATTCCGTTTGGTAGTCTGCACGTCACCTTTCTAAACTTTTCCGAATTGGATATTGATGTCGGCCACTTGGCTTGAAGGGCTGTGTTTCATTTTCCCAATGTCTCAAATTTATTCATCGAGCTGGTATCTCGTCTCTCCTTATCCATATTTTATCTACATTAGCACCATCTCATGTGTCTGAGCTCTCATTTAATATGCACAGCAGGTGTGGTCTGCATGTAGATGCCTTTGAGGATGCCTTCCTTGAAGCTTCTTGTCCTCCCATTCTAGATATTTTTGCTGGTCCTGTGGTGGCCTGTCTCTGATTCTTGTCAATATGCTTACAGAGATGTCCTATATATTTTATGTAAATGTAACCTTTGCAATGTTTTTAAATTGTCCCCTTTTACATGTACATGTTGTGTTTGTATATGTATTACACATATAGTATACAGATGTGTGGGTATATGCCTATTTATTCACACATGCACACATTGTGAATGTTACATACAGGACTAGATTCTAGGTCTGAGAACACTCCCAAGAATGACCTTGAATAGGAAGTGTCTGGGAGAACATTGTCAGTTCGGTTTGTTCAGTCCCCTAAATGGGTTATTTATACAAAAGGGAACTTAGAAGTGCTAAATTTTGGACCTAGAAGGGGCCTTATAGACCATCAAGTCCTAACTGGCATTTTGTGGTTAAGAAGACAAATTACAGAATTAGCTTAATGTGATTTCAGCTCACTCAGCTCACTATGATTCAGCTGGGATTGGAGTCTAGGAATTTTTTAAATCTCGTTTTAATTTCTTACCTATATCCCTTTGCCTCTTCCTTGTATATATCTTTGTTTTTAGAAAATACCATATTTTAGGAGAGTAATTAAAATTAGGGTTGAAAATCATCATACCATAACATTCTATTGTGGAGATTGCTATGAATGACCATGTTTGACCCATAGAAATCAGAGCAGAGTTTTAAGAGCCTCAGAATAAAAATGAAAAGAAAGTTTTCAATGTGGTGAGCAGAAACAGTGCTTGGAGCTATCTCTAATCAGGGGCATCTCTTCCCTAAGCTGTGGTGAAGGAACAAGATACTATCACCTTTTCCTCACATCTTTCTTTCCTCATTCCCTCTCGCATATTAAAGCCAGCCAGCAGTTGTGTGTCTTTTTGCTTCACAAAGAGGGTATCACTGCCACAGGGTCATCTGTTCCTACCACCTTGAAGCTGTCTTTGTGCAGTCATCCCAGGCCAAGGAAAGATACTGACACTGGGTAGTTAGGTTTGCCTGATGGTGATAGAACACTGGATTTATGTGGTCTGGTCAGTCTCCTAGTAAAATCACTGAATAAAACCCACATTGGCTGAAACTATTAGTGTTTGAAACATCTGGCCATTTGAATCAGAACCCTCAGTCTGACAGTATTGTACTAATATAATATCTGCAGGGCACCAAACCAAGACTTGTCCTCATATAGTTTTGATGCAATAATAAAGAATGTGTACAAAACCTCGGATAGAAATTTTGCAAGGGAATCCTTTCTAAATGAGTTTGCTGATGGGGATTTTCTACTCTAGAGAAACAAAGTTGAGAGGGGAAACCTCTGGTGGGGTCGGGCCAGCATTTTGCTACTTATGTGCCTGGCTAGGGCCCAAGGCCCGTGTTGTGTTCACATGGCCAGTGGTGATTCAGACCATTTAGACCTTTGGGTCACATGGCCTAGTTACCACTCGTAACTACTTAGTGATTCATCAGTTCAGCTAAGTGAGATGGACTGGTGGAACACATGGGCATAGCCAAGGACCCCTATTTTCATGTTTTATGGACAGAGCAGGTCTGGACTTCGTTCTTGGCTTGTGGTTTTGGAACCTAACACACCTAAACTAACTGAGTGGAATTATAAAATTGTAGTCTAGTTGTCTCTATGACCAGGTAACCATAAGATCTCATGCTCTATTTTTAATAATATTTGTTGTTAATTCATTTATTCATTCATTTTTAAGCTTTGAATTTGAAATAATTTTAGATTGACAGAAGAATTACATTTTCTTTCTCCCTCCTTCCTTCAAATACTTCAGTACGTATTTCTTAAAAATAAGGGCAATACAAGATGGGATCAGGAGGGAGACAAACCATAAGAGACTCTTAATCTCACAAAACAAACTGAGGGTTGCTGGAGGGAGGGGGGTCGGGAGAGGGTGGTGGGGTTATGGACATTGGGGAGGGTATGTGCTATGGTGAGTGCTGTGAAGTGTGTAAACCTGGCGATTCACAGACCTGTACCCCTAGGGATAAAAATACATTATATGTTAATTAAAAGATTAAAAAATTTAAAAAATAAGGGCAATGTCATTTGTGACAATGTGGATGGAACTAGAGGGTATTATGCTTAGCGAAATAAATCAATCAGAGAAAGACAATTATCATATGATCTCCCTGATATGAGGAAGTGGAGATGCAACATGGGGGGTTTGGGGGGCAGGAAAAGAATAAATGAAACAAGATGGGATCGGGAGGGAGACAAACCATAAGAGACCCTTAATCTCACAAAACAAACTGAGGGTGATGGGGGGAGGGAGAAGGTGGTGGTGTTATGGACATTGGGGAAGGTATGTGCTATGATGAGTGCTGTGAAGTGTGTAAATCCGGCGATTCACAGACCTGTACTCCTGGGGGTAATAATACATTATATGTTAATTAAAAATTAAAAAAAATAAGGGCAATGTATAACATAACAATCACAGTACACCACATATATATTCTGTCATCAGACTCTTACTCATTAATTTTAGCATCCATTGATGATTGTTGATTTATTTCTGAATGACCAATTTAGTGAATATCTATTATGTTTCAGGTATTGGACTGGATACAGAGATGAATATAACTCATTTTATAACCTCAGTGTATTAGGGAAAACAGACATGTTAACAAATAAGTTACAGTCAGAGTGGCAAGTGGAACAAGAACAGGAGAAGGTAGTTCAGAAGAGGTCAGGATGAACACTAGGGACGGAGGTGAGGGAGGACCAACAGAAGATGTGTGAGTGTGCGTGTGTGTGTGTGCGTGCTCACACACACTAACTCACAGAAATATAATCTCCAGGAACCATTTTTTTTTATTTTTTAAGATTTTATTTATTTATTTGAGAGAGTGTGCACCCATGAGTGGGGGTGGAATGATGGGCAGAGGGAGAGAGAGAAGTTGCCCTCCTGCTGAGCAGGGAGCCTGATGTAGGGCTTAAACCCAGGACCCTGAGATCATGACCTGAACTGAAGGCAGACACTTCACTGACTGAGCCACCCAGGTGCCCCTCCAGGAACCATTCTTAACCTTACTGCTTGGGATGCATTGCTATGTTTTCTATTCTTCAGGGTTCTACTCTGTTCTTTTAATAAATGCAGAACTAGTATATCCAATATGTGGGAATGAGAACATTTAGTCTTCATTTCTGATAAATTCTCTGTGACATTCTGATACAAGTCTAGGGTTCTGGCCTAAGGAAATGTGGAAGGTATTCTAAGACACTGGTAGTGACCCCAGGTGAACCTGTTTCATAGATAAGTCAGTGGATCTTAAAGTTCACCCATGGAGAAACCCTGCTCTAGTTGATATCTTAGATCTTTGTTATTAGAAGGTTCATTTGCTGACTTGCAGCTACTGACACAGGGAAGGGAACCAACGCCAAAGCTCCTTGAAAGCTCAGATCCATCTGTGTTTGTGGATGATGGCAGAAGCTGAAGAGAACTCTTCAGAAAAGATGTGAGAATTCGCTCATGAGAGAGAAGATTGTGATGGTGAAGAGATTCACAGCAGCCTGATACTGCTTTATCCATCTCTATCACACTATTGTAGACGCTTAGCTTCTCTGTTTAAAGGCACCTGGAACAGGGGAAAAAGAAGGTGCAATTTGGGGCACTGAAAAGGGATTTCGTGTGTCTATGTAAGATGTTTAAAAATATAGACCTTTGGGGCGCCTGGGTGGCTCAGTGGGTTAAAGCCTCTGCTTTTGGCTCAGGTCATGATCCCAGCATCCTGGGATCTAACCCCGAATCAGGATCTCTGCTCGGCGGGGAGCCTGCTTCCTTTCCTCTCTCTCTGTCTGCCTCTCTGCCTACTTGTGATCTCTCTCCGTCAAATAAATAAATAAAATATTTTTTTTTTAAATGTAGACCTCTGATCAAGTGTCAGCTTACTCTGATAGACACATACTTTCTGTAGCACATTTGCCCCTGGATAATGTCTTTCATTATCTGTAATAATAATGATAAATAATCTGTAAACCAGATTATTATTTGTCTTAAGGTTACAGGATCCCAAAGGGCCAAGACTAGAGAAAAGAGATTATTGAAAAGTAATAGAATTTCACCAAGCAAACAAGGAAGATGGGTTGGTCCAGAGAAAGCGTCATGAGAAAAAAGCAAGTGGCAGGATGCCACATGGTGTTAGAGTCCCAAATTTTTTGAAATTATGGCAGGAGGTATTTCTGGGGATCATGGAGGTACTTTAAAGTCTTGTTAAGGGCACTTTAGACCTTACTTGGTAGGATAGGCTGTCAGTTGAGGGTCTGACTTGAAACAGATGTAGTTATTCATTGACTCTAGTGTAAGAATAGAAGCTTCTGTATCATCTTCAGAGAGGGAGTTACAAAGAAGGAGAGATCAGTTAAGTGGTTCAGTGGCCTCAAAAGGAAATGCCAAAGGACTGAAAGCCAGAGTGGCAGTGGGGATGAAGTTTTTATCTTCTGAGCATCCTCCTTGATCCTAGTCACCTGACTGTAAGTTCCATGAAGGGAAGGACTTGTTTTTTCTCTTTTCTCAATTTTTAGCACCTACACAATTACCTGGCATATGTAGCAAGCAATCAATGAAAACTTCACTAATATTGGTAGAATTTCATCATATCATCCAAACAAACAACAAATTATATGGGAAAACATATCCAGAATAAGCTTTTGGACTAAATCAAAGATTTTTAATCTTAGATCCTCGTTAAAAACACTCAGGAGTTGTCCCCAAGATACATTAGCCCATTCCTCTCAGGTCCTCCCCATTACAACTAGAAAGCATAAGTCTCTGAAAGATGGAAGAATGAGAAAGCAGTGAATTCCCTTGGTTTCTTTGTTGACTCCCAAATGACCTGAACTGCCAACAGGCATAGTCTAAAACAAAACTCCAAGAAAAGCCAGTTCTCCTGGCTAAAGAACTGGAAAGGATGGCCTAACAACAGAAAACCTTTCTGGCAACATCACGTACTCCAACCAAATGCCAGCATCACAACTGCTCCTCCCCACCCAGTCTCCATAACTTCACCTGATCCAGCAAGAAGCTGATCCTCCATGCCTACCAGTGGAAGCATAGGTGTGTTTAATTGACCCACTGAGTGGTGACCCCAGGGAACAGAGAACTAATTTTCTTTCTTCACCTGGCAGAAATAGACAGTGCTCTGATGCCTGTGCCAGGTTGGTGCTAGCAGGGTATAGTGGCAAGCTGAGCCTCCACCTCCAGTCAGCAATAGAGAATCAGAAAGAAGTGGTAAGAAGTGGGGTCGTTGGCAGTCTGCTTTACCCCCATGCCTGTGTCAAAGGGAACCAATAAGGAGCTAGGCCTCTACCTCTTCCCTGCAGCAGTAAAGCTATATTAAGTCAGGCCTCGGCCTCTTGCATTCCTGGTGCTACCAGGACCAGTTGAGGAGATCACAAGGTGAATTGACTCTATGCCTCACTTTTGCTAGAATGGTCAGAAGTTGAACAATAGACACCCACCCAGTCCTTAAGCTATACCCAACAAGGAACTATCTCCTAAAAAAAGAAGATTAAATAGGACCCAAATTCTCTTAGTATCTAAAATTTTCAGAATATGACTGAAAATCACATACTATGGGAAGAACTGGGAAAATTACAACAGGAATGGGAAAAGACAACAGATGGCAATACAGAGATTAATCAGATGTTGGAATTCTCTGAAAATGATTTTGTTTTATTTTGTTTTTTAAATTTTTTATTTCTAAATGTTTTATTTTTTATTGTTATGAAAAGGATTTTAAAGCAGGCATCATAAAAATATTTCAACAAGAAATTATGAATTCTCTTGAAACAAAATAACAGAAATCTCAACAAGGAAATAAAAATTATAAAACGAATTAAATGGAAATTATACAATTCAAAAATATAATGAATGAAATAAAAACCTTACATGATGGACTCAAAGGTAGAGTGGAGATGACAGAGGATAGAATCCATGAATTTAGGAAATATCAGTAGAATATACCAAATAAGAACAAAAGAGAGAAATTAGACTGAAGGAGAAAAGAATAGTCATAGGGACATGTGGGGCAATAGCAAAAGAGCTAATATTTATATCATCAGGGTCCCAGGAGAGGAAAAAGACAGTGAGATTGAAAAAGTATTTGAAAAAATAATGAAAAATAATGACTCTTCAAATTTGGCAAACCTACAGATTGAAGAGGTCAAGGAAAGCCCAAGTAGGGTAAACCCAAGGAAATCCCTGGTCAGATACATCAAAATTAAACTTCTGAAAGCTAAAAAGGAAAAAAACCTTGAAAGCAGTGAGAGAGAAGCAATACACTGTTTATACTACCAATTTGAATATCTGTATTTATAATATAAAGCCTGGAGACAAAAAAGAAGTAGCACAACAATTTTTAAGTATACTGAATTTTTAAGTCAATAAAGCCAAATGCCAGCTATGAATGCTGTATCCAACAAAAATTCTCCTTCTGGAATGAAGGAGAAATAGACATTCTCTGGAGAAGAAAAACTAAGAGAATCTCTTGCTAGCACATCTATCCATAAAGAATTACACAAGGAAGTTCTCTGACCAAAAGAAATTATAACAAAAGAAGACTTGAAAAGACATTATCATGAGTTTCTTAAGTTATATTTGATAAAATTATAACACCATCAGATGTAATGCTTACTATATGTAAAGGAAATACTTTTAACAATTACATTGGAAAGGTAGGAAGGGTAAGATTTTTACAAAGTGATAACATGTTGATACTGGTAGAATGTAACAATTTATGTATACATTATAGCCATAGCAACCCTTAAGCAAATTATATAAAACTAAATTCTAAAAAGATACTATAAATCAAAATTAAATGTTTTAAAATGCTAAAAAAAAAACAAAAACAAAAAACAAAGGAAGATATGGAAAGAGAAACAGGGGAACTACACCAGAAGAAACAAACAGAAAACAAATGATAAAATGGCAGACTTAGTACTAATATATCAATATTAATTTAAATGTAAATGGTCTAAATATATTAATTCAAAAACTGGTAGAGCAGATTAAAAAAATATTTCCCAACAATATGCTGTCTATAAGATATTTGCTTCAAATACAGCAGCATATTAGGTTGGAAATAAAAGGATGGAAAAAGGTATACCATGCAAACACTAATTTAAAACAAAAAAGTAGGAGTGGCCATGTTAATAACAAAGTAGACTTCACAGCAAAGAAAATTACTAGGGACCCAAAGTAACATTACATAATGATAAAACAAAATGCCACTAAGGAGATGTAACATTCTTAAATGTTTATGCACCAAACAGCAAATCCTCAATATGCATGAAAGAAAAGCTGATAGAGCTGAAAAGAGAAATGGTTGGGAGTTAAAAAACCCAAATCCCAATTATTGATAGAACTACTAGACAGAAAATCAGTGAGAATACAGAAAAACTGAAAAACACAACCAAGGAATAACTTCTCTTTGATATATATAGGACATTCTGCCTAAAAAGAAAACAAATTTTTTCCAAGTTTCCATGTAACATTCACCAAATTAGATGACATTCTGGGCCATTAAAAAAAAAAACAAAAACAAAGAATTGAAATCAGGGGTGCCTGGGTGGCTTAGTCAAGTGTCCAGCTCTTGATTTCAGTGAGGTAATGATCTCACAGGCAGCAGTACAGGGAGGAAATACTTTCCACCATTGCTACCACAGCAGGCAAGTGGGTTATTGCCTCCAGATGGGCTGAGGGCTGGCCCAGCTACCAGGATGCCTACAGCCTATAGCAATCATAGCTTAGCCACAACAGGAGGACACAGGCAAACCACAAAGGAGACATGTCTGGAGCACTTGGTTCTGGTGACCAAGAAGCACAGCACTATAGGGAACCACAGGATCCCTTCTACAAAAGGCCACTACTTTCAAGACCAGGAATTGACCTACCTAACACATAGAAAAACAAAAACAGAGAATTAGAGAAAATGAAGAGAAAGAAAAATATGTCCCAAACAAACAAACAAACAACAGCAACAACAAAAGAAAAAAACAAGAGAAAACCACAGAAAAGATCTAAATGAAATGGAAATAAACAATATGCCTGACAAAAAGTTCAAAGTAATGTTTATAAAGATATTCACTGAACTCAAGAGAAAAGTGGGTGAATTCAGTGAGTACTTCAACTAAGAGCTAGAAAATACAAAATGTAACAAGCAGAGCTGAAGAATACGATAACTGAAATGAAAAATACACTAGAAGGAATGAATATCAGATTTAAAAATACAGAAAGATAAGTGAGCTGAAAGGCAAAGTAATGGAAAGCAAGCTGAATGGCAAATAGAAAAAATAATAATAAAACCTGAGGATAATTTAAGGGATTTCTGTAACATCATAAAGCATAATAACATTCACATTATAGAAGTCACAGAGGAGAAAGAAGGAGGCAGAAGAAATAATAACTGAAAAGTTCCCTAATGTGGTGAAGGAAATGGATATCCAGGTTTAGGAAGCAAAGAAAGCACCAAACAAGATGAACCTAAGGAGGCCTACACAAAAAAACACATAGTAATTAAAGTAGTAAAAGAATAAATAATCTTAAAAGCAACAAGAGAAAAGCAAATAGTTACATAGGAGAGGAAACCCTATAAATCTATCAGTGGGGTTTCAGCAGAAATTTTCAGGCCACAAGAAAGTAGTATGACCTATTCAAAGGGGCGAAAGGAAAAAAGCTACAATCAAGAATACTTTACCTAAAATTGCTCATTTAGAATTAAAAGAGAAGTAGAGTTTCTGAAACAAATAAAAGTTAAAGGAATTCATTACCACTAAACCATCCTTACAAGAAATGTTAAAGGGAATTCTTTAAGTGGAAAGAAGAGGCCCCTAATTAGAGGTAAATTAAGGAAGGAAAAAATTTCATTGATAAAAGCAAACATATAGTAAAGGGAATAGATTAATCACTTACAAATTTAGTATGGAGGATAAAACATAAAGGTAGTAAAATCAGTTAAATGTACAAATGGTAGCCAAGGGATACACAAAATAAAAAGATGTAAAATATGACCTCATACGCATGAAATGTGGAGGGGGGAATAAAATATTAGTACTTTTATTATGTGTTCAAACTTCAGTGATTATCAACTTAACTGCTATTCACATAGGATTTGATATATGAACCCATGGTAACCATAAAACAAAGACCTATAATGCACAAAAAAATGAAGAGAAAGGAATCTAAGAATAACTCAAAAAAAAAAAGGCATCAAATCACAAGCAAAAAGAGCAAGAAAGAGAAGAAAGGAACAGAGAAGTACTATCAAAGCAACAGAAAACAACTAAATAGTAATAAGTACATGCCTATCAACAATTACTTTAAGTAGGGTAAATGCTGCAATCAAGACATAGGGAGTCTGACTAGGTATTTATCCAAAGAATACAAATATAGTGATTTAAAGGGTCATAGGCACCCCAGTGTTTATAACCACAATGTCCATGATAGCCAAAATATGGATAGAGCCCAGATGTCCATTGGCAGATGAATGGATAAAAAAAGATGTGGGGGGTGTGTGTGTGTGTGTATAATGGAATATTACTCAAACATCAAAAAGAATGAAATCTTCCATTTACAATAGCATGGATGGAACTAGAGAGTATTATGCTAAGTAAAATAGGTTAGAGTAATAATTATATATTAATTGTATTAATAATACATAATAATATTTTAATAATAATGGATATATATTAATAATAATTTCACTCATATGTGGAATTCAAGAAATGAAACAAATGAACAAAGAAGAAAAGGAGACAACAAATAGACTCTTAACTATAGAGAGCAAACTGATGGTTACCAGAGGGGAGGTGGGTGGCAGTAGGTGAAACAAGTGAAGGGGATTAAGAGTATGCTTAACATGATGAGTACCTAAGTAATATAAAAAATTGTTGAATCACTGTATTGTATACCTGAAAGTATTATAATACTGTATACTAACTATACTGGAATTAAAATTAAAAAATAACAAAATTGATTAACTTTAGGAAAACTAATCAAGAAATACAAGGACTCAAATATAATCAAAAAGGAAAAAATTACAATGAAACTACACAAATACAAAGGATTGTAAGAGATTGCGTTTGAAAATTATATGCCAATAACTGGACAACCTAGAAGAAATGGATAAATTCCTAGAGACATGCAATCTTCCAAGACCAAATTAGGAGGAAAATAACTAGTAACAAAATTAAATTGAGTAACAAAAACCTTGCAAGAAACAAAAGTTTGGGACCAGATAGCTTCACAGGTAAACTCTGCCAAACATTTAAAGAGTTCATACGTATTCCTTTAAAAATGATTTTTAAAAAATAGAAAAGGAAGGAATGCTCTATATGTATTCTGCAAGACCAACATTACTCTGCTACTAAAAGCAGACAAAGAGAAAATTAGAGACCAATAACCACAATGAATAGATAGATACAAAACTCCTCAAGAAAAGCCTAGCAAATCAAATTTAAAAATACACTGAAAGGATCATTCACCATGGTCAAGTGGGATTTATTCCGGAGATGCAAGGATGGTTCAATATACACAAATCAATCAATATGATACTCCACTTTAACAAAATAAAAGATAAAAATCATATGATCATCTCAATAGATGCCAAAAAAGCATTTGAAAAAATTCTGTATCTATTCATGATTAAAAAACTCTCAATAAAGTGCGGTTAGAGGGAACATTCTTCAGCATAATAAAGGCCATATATAACAAACTTACAGCTAAGATAATACTTAATGGTGAAAACCTGTGAAAGCAGGAACAGGACAAGGATGTCCACGTTCATCAATTTTATTCAATGTACTACTGGAAGTCCTAGCCATAACAGTCAGACAAGAAAAAGAAAGAAAAAAGGCATTCATATTGGCAAGGGAGAAGTAAAACTGTTGCAATTTGCAGGTGACATGATACTATATATAGAAAACCCTAAAGACTCCACCAAAAATATTAGAACTAATAAATGAATTCAATACAGTTGCAGGATACAAAAATCAACATACAGAAATCAGTTGCATTTCTATGTACTAATAAAATAGTAGAAAAGCAAATTAAGAAAACAATCCTATTTACAATTCCATCACAAAGAATGAAATACCTCAGAATAAATTTAAAGAGCTGAAAGACCTATACTCTGAAAACTATAAGGCATTGATAAAAGAAATCAAAGATGACCCAAATAAATGGAAAAATATACCATGCTCATAGATTGGAATGATTAATATTGTAAAAATGTCCATACTACCCAGAGCAATCTACGGATTCAGTGCCATCCACACCAAATACCAATATTTTTCACAGAAATAGAACAAATGATCCTAGAATCTGTGTGGAACCACAGAAGACTCCAAATAACCAAGGCAATCTGGAGAAAAAAGAACAAAGCTAGAATAGCACAATCCCTGATTTCAAATTGTATTACAAAGTTACAATAATCAAAACAGTATGGCAGTGGCTCAAAAACAGATATATGGATCAATTTTCAAAAGTGAAAATCCAGAAATAAGCCCATACCTATAGGATCAAGTAATCTATGTTAAAGGAGGCAACACTAAACAATGGGCAAAGGCAGTCTTTTCAAAATTGTGTTAGGACACCAGCTATCTGTAAAAGAATAAAATTGGACAAACTATCTTACCCTATTGTTAGAAGGTGGTGGAGGATCATTAATATATCATCCAGACTGAGAAGGTGCTTTAATACTGAAAAACAAAGCAGGCCACTCCTTACCATTTACACAGATTTTTTTCGGGGTAACTTACTGATGGGGCAATTAGGCGGCCAGACTGAAAGACAATGCAAGAAACTATGCAGCTATTCTCCCCTCACCATTCTCTGCCCATTTTCTGCAGCTAGTCTCCCCCCATTCTCTGCACCTTAATCCCTGGCTTTTATGGAATGAGGGACATGGAGGTGAGATCACAGGGTATTTATCTAAACTGGTGCCATCTGTGCACCCAAGGGGAAAACAAGATGGAAGACCAAAGATGAAGTTAGTGTTCTCAGCATTCTGATAACCATATTAAAAAATAACTCAAAATAGATGGAAAAGCTAAACATAAGACCTAAAGCCATAAAACTCCTAAAAGAAAACATAGACAGTAATCTCTTGGATATCAATCTTGGCAATATTTTCCTGAATCTCTCCTCAGGTAAAGGCAGCAAAGCAAAAAAAAAAAACATTTGGGAGTGTAGAAGACTAAAAATCATTTATATAGTAAAGGAAACCATCAACAAAACAAAAAGGTAACCTACTTAATGGGAGAAGATATTTGCAAATCATATATCTCATGAGATTAATATCCAAAACATATAAAGGAGTCGTACACTCAACACACACAAAAATCCCAAATAATCCAATTTAAAAATGGACAAAGGATATGAATAGACATTTTTCTGAAGAAGATGTACAAATGGCCAAAAACACATGAAAAGATGCTCAACATTATTAATAATCAGGGAAAGCTAATCAAAATCACAATGAAATATCACCTTACACCAATCAAATGGTTTGTGTCAAAAAAAAAAAAGATATAACAAGTGGTGAGGATTTGTAGAGAAGGGAATGCTCATGCATTGCTGGTGGTAATGTAAACTGGTGTGAGCACTGTGGAAAACAGTATGGAATTTCCCAAAAAAATTAGAAATAGAATTACCAGAAGATCCAGTTATCCTACTACTGGGTATTTACTAAAAGAATATGAAAACACTAATTCAAAAAGATATATACACCCCTATGTTTCATGCAGCATTATTTACAGTATTAAAGATATGGAAGGAATTTAAGTGTCCACTGGTAGATAAAGAAGAAATATATATACACTATGGAATGTTACTCAGCCATAAAAAATGATGAAATCTTGCCATTTGCAACAACATGATTGGAATTAGGGAGTGTAAGTGAAAAAAGTCAGTGAATAATAAATATCATGTGATTTCACTCATATATGGACTTCAAGAAATAAAATAAATGAACAAAGAAGAAAAGAAACAAACAGAAAAACCAGACTCTTAACTATAGAGAGCAAACTGGTGGTTACCAGAGGGGAGGCTGGGTAGGGTGGTGGGTGAAATAGGTGAAGGAAATAAAAAGATTTATTGAGATGAGCACTAAGTAATGTACAGAATTGCTGAATCATTATATTGTACCTGCAACTAATATAACAATATTATAAACGTGAAAAGACAACTAAAATATTGTTGCATCATGAAAAAAAGAATGAAATCTTGCCATTTGTGGCAATATGGATGGGCCTGAAGTGTATTAGGCTGAATGAAATTTTAAGCCAGAAAGATAAATACCATATGATTCATTTATATATGGAATCTTAACAAACAACAACAGAAGAGGGAAACAAAGTTTGTGTAGAGAGCAAACTAGTGGTTGCCAGAGGGGAGGGGTGTGGGGGGGGATAGGTGAAATAGGTAAAAATAGGTAAAAGGGATTAAGAGGTACAAAATCCCAGTTACAAAAAGTCGCGAGGATGAAAACTTCAGCATATGGAAGGTAGTCAATAATATTGTAATGACTTTGTGTAATGACAGATAGTAACTACACTTACTGTGGTATTTCATAATGTATGTAATTGTCAAATCACAAATGTTGAACAGCTGAATATGTCAACTGTACTTCCATTAAATAATGATAATTTAAGCTCTTATCTTAAAAAACTAGAAAAAGAAGAGGAAGTAGAAGAAATAATAAAGACAAACAGAAATCAAAGAAATCAAAATAAGAAAACAGGGAAGTCAATGAAACAAAAAACTTCTTTAAAAACTCAATAAAATTGACAAACTTCTAATAAGACTGACAAAAATAAATCATGAATTAAAAAGAGGATATCACTATAGATTCTACAGCCATTAAAAAGATGATGGGGAACACTATATAACCAACTTTACACTCATAAATTTGACAGCTTAGAAGAAATAAATCAATTTCTCAAAAACCATAAACTATCAAAACTCAACCAAGATACAAAATGTTCTATAACCATCAAAACATTTAATTTGTAATATAATACTCCTGAAAAAGAAATCTGTAAGGCTCATATAGCTTCACCGGAGAGTTGTACCAAATGTTTAAAGAAGAATAAACATAAATTTTATATGATTTCTTCTAGAAAACATAATAGGAAGGAAAATTTCCCAACTCATTTTATGAAACTAGTATTGTTTAGATACCCAAACCAGACAAAATAAGTAAATAGACCAATATTAAGTATGAAATTAGACACAAAAATCCTTAACAAAACAATAGCAAATTGAATCCAAAAAATGTATAAAAAGTATTTTTCGCCGTGACCAAGTGAAAGTTATTCCAGGTACGTAAGGCTGACTCAACATTCAAAAATCAATCAATAGAACCTACAATATTAACTGGGCTAAAGAAGAAAAATCAATGGATACAATCCTATCAATTGGCACAGAAAAAGCACTGTATAAAAGCAAATATACATGCATAATAAAAACTCTCAAAAATAGAGGGAACATTTCTCACGTAAAAAAAGAGCATCTACTAAAATCTTCTGCAAACTCATACTTAATGCTGAGAAACTGAAGGATTTTTCTCTAAGATTGGGAATGAAACAAATATATCCATGCTTACCACTCTTGCTTAACATGATACTGGAAGCATGATCTATACAGGGAAAAATGGACAACTGGAATTCATCGAAATTAAAAATTTTACCTCTGAAAAACTCAGTTCAGAAGAAAAAAATAATGTACAAACAGGAAAAAATAGATTTGTGAACCACATATACAAAAATGGTAGTCACAAGAATATATTATTAAAAAAACTCTCCAAATTCAACATTTAAAACGTTAACAATCCAATTAGAAAATGGGCAAAAGACTGAAGAGACTATGTAGATGGCACATAAACATGCAAAAATATGTATGACATCATTAGTAATCAGATAAATGTTAATTTTGACCATAGTGAGATACTATACACACAATGGCTTACATAAAAAAATAATGACAGCAGATTCTGGGAAGAATGCAGAGAAGCTGATTCCCTCATGTATTGCTGGTGGGAATGTAAAATTATACAGCCACTCTGGAAAACATTTTTTTTAGTAGTTTCCTATAAAATTAAATATGCAACTACTGTATGACCCAGCATGACCTAGATCATGCCAGGCATTTTTTTTCCAGAGGCATAAACTTATTTTCACACAAAAGTCTAAATGCAAATGTTCATGGGTACTTTATGCATAATAACCTAAAACATGAATACCCAGAAATCCTTCAACAGGTGAATGGTTAAGTATACTGTGGGTACATCCGTACTGTGGTATACTACTCCACAATGAAAAAGGAACAAAATTGATAAGCGCAATAACGTAGATGAATTTCAAGGCGATTATGCTGAGTGAAAAAAGGCAATCCCAAATGTATGTTTTCATTTGTGCAACATTCTCAAAATGACAGCACTGAAAAAGTGGAGAATTGTAGTTCCCATGGGTTGAGGATGGAGTAGGGGTGGGAGAGAAGTGGCCGTGGCTATGAAGGAGTGGCCGGAGGGATCCTGGTGGTGCCAGAACTGTTTTGTGTCCTCACTGGATCAATGTAAGTATCCTGATAGTGATACTGTAGTATAGTTATACAAGATACTATCATCAGTGGAAACAGTAAAGGATGTGAAATCTCTTTGTATTATTTCTTACAATTGCATGTGAATCTAGAGTTGTCTCAAAATAAAATTTTGATAATTAAAAAAAGGCAGAGGAAGCTTTATTTTTTTTAAGGTTTTATTTATTTGAGAAAGATATAGAGCCGACCAAGAGAGCATGAGTAGGGGCAGGGGCAGAGGGAGAGAAAGAAGCAGGTTCCCCACTAGAGCCCCAGCAGCAGGGCTTGATCTCAGGACCCTGGTATTATGTATGACCTGAGCTGAGGGCAGACACTTAATGGATGGAGCCACCCAGGAAGCTTTAAAAAATACTAATGCTTGGATCCCCCAAAACATCTTCCCTTCTTTCAGTTTCTGATATAGATGACTTTGGGTAGAAACTCTGCAACTGTATTTTTTGAAGTTTCCCATGAGATTTTAATGTGTGGCTTGAATATGAATCGGTTCAGTCAACACTCCCGGAGCCACAAGTTCCTGGCCTTTCTTCCTCCAGCTATGTCACGTGACCCTGATAGGCTTTCCAAGTTCAAGGACTCTGTCTGTGAATCACTAGTGCAGCATTTAGCTCTATCAGAGAGGCATTTATTTTGCTGCTGAGGATGATGGAGGTGTTGCTCCTGGTTGTGGGTAAGGTGATAACAATGAAATCGTGAGCTAATTGAATTTCTATAGCCTGTTAAGGCAAACTGAAAGAATGAAATTGTAAAATTTCCATGACTATTTTCATACTGGATCTTCAGGAAATCTGAACATGGGGAAAGGATAAACAGCCACACTGCCTTCTCCTCTTGCATAAATCGTAACCACTGGCTTATGCATTCTGAACATAAGTTTGGTAACAGTTATGAGTTGAGCATATGTTGTTTTAGGAGATTATTTAAATCTTACTCTAAATCCAAAGGAATCTTGTCTGAATATAAAGAGGCTGACGAAGCACTCTGAGAGGTGGTGTCATGAATTCTAGCCTCTTTTTTCCCCAGTCGCACTGAACCATGTGCCGGTTTTCTGAATGGAAGCTTGGTCATCTTCCTTCTAGGGCTCTGATGAGAAGCTATTTTACTGAAATAGATGGCTATTATTTTTAATTCTTAGTAATTTGTTTTTAATTAGAATATTAGTTTAATTATAAATCAAAATTTATAGCTGTTAAGAACAGACAAAGATTGGTGGAGCGGTAATCACTGGGCCTGGGACTCACATAGCAAGCATTTGTTGAGAGCCTGTCATGGGCCAGGTGCTCTGCTAGGCACAGGGTTCCAAAGATAAATGGCTATCAGGCTCCTGACATGCCATGCAGTTGTAATAATTTGGGGACAAACATAATATTTATTAAAACTAATATCATCCCTGGTTGTAACACATTTTTCTGGCATGTCAGGTTGACAGGTTTTAACTTTTCCTTAAGAGTTATAGCATTTTTAAGACGAAATCAGAGAGGTAGATAAACCATAAGAGATTCTTTTTTTTTTCTTTTTCTTTTTTTTCTTTTTATTTTTTTATTTTTTTTTTCATTTTATTTATTTTTTCAGCGTAACAGTATTCATTCTTTTTGCACAACACCCAGTGCTCCATGCAAAACGTGCCCTCCCCATTACCCACCACCTGTTCCCCCAACCTCCCACCCCTGACCCTTCAAAACCCTCAGGTTGTTTTTCAGAGTCCATAGTCTCTTATGGTTCGCCTCCCCTTCCAAATGTTTTTTTTTTTAATAAACATATAATGTATTTTTATCCCCAGGGGTACAGGTCTGTGAATCGCCAGGTTTACACACTTCACAGCACTCACGATAGCACTTACCCTCCCCAATGTCCATAAGAGATTCTTAATCATAGGAAACAAAACAAACAACGCTGAGCATTGCTGGAGGGGAGAGGGGTGGAGGGATGGGGTAACTAGGTGATGAGCATTAAGGAGGGTACGTGAGATAATGAGCACGGGGTGTTATAAAAGCCTGATGAATCATGGAACTCTACTTCTGAACCTAATATGACACTGAATGTTAATTAATTGAATTTAAATTTTAAAAAGTTATAGCATTATCATTTTTCTTTTCATATTACCCCCCACCAAAAGTATTCCATGCTGGCTTCATCTTCAAAGCCCCTACCAGGGCTTTCCATACTTGGTTCAGACATCTTCCCTTTCCTTCCCAAGCCCTCCTTCTCAGCTTCAGGCTTCATCTCTCTCTGTGCACTTCCTTCCCACCATGAGAAGTGAAAAAAGTCTCTCACAGCCTGTCCACAGCTCATTTTGTCAAGTAAATCTATTCTGTCCTGTTCCATCTTCTCTGTGACTTTGCTTTATTACTTTTTGCCCCTTTTCTCTTATTAATTCACCCTTTCCTGACTTCTGCAAGAAAATGTACTCAACTCTCTCCTTTCCTCTTTTTTTAACTTTATTTAATTTTTTTAGTGTTCCAAGATTTATTGTTTATGCACCACACCCAGTGCTCCATGCACTACGTGCCCTCCTTTATGCCCACCACCAGGCTCACCCAACCCCCCATCCCCCTCCCCTCCAAAGCCCTCAGTTTATTTCTCAGAGTCCACCGTCTCTCATGGTTTGTCTCCCACTCTGATTTCCCCCAACTCACTTCTCCTCTCCATCTCCCAAAGTCCTCCATGTTATTCTTTATGTTCCACAAGTAAGAGAAACCATATGATAATTGACTCTCTCTGCTTGACTTACTTCACTCAGCATAATCTCCTCCAGTCCCATTCACGTTGATACAAAAGTTGGGTATTCACCCTTTCTGATGGAGGCATAATATTCCACTGCATATATGGACCATATCTTCTTTATCCATTCTTCTGTTGAAGGGCATCTTGGCTCTTGCTGCTATGAACATTGAGATATAGATGACCCTTCTTTTCACTGTTTCTGTATCTATGGGGTAAATACCCAGTAGTGCAATTGCAGGTAGGGAAGCTCTATTTTTAATTTCTTAAGGAATCTCCACACTGTTTTCCAAAGTGGCTATACCAACTGGCATTCCCACCAACAGTGTTTTCTCCACATCCTCTCCAGCACTTGTTGTTTACTGTCTTGTTGATTTTTGCCATTCTAACTGGTGTAAGGTGGTATCTCAGTGTGATTTTGATTTGAAACTCCCTGATGGCTAATGATAATGAACATTTTTTCATGTGTCTCTTGGCCATTTGTATGTCCTCTTTGGAGAAGTGTCTGCTCACATCTTCTGCCCATTTTTGACATGATTATCTGTTTTATGAACTCTCTGCTTTTCTAAATGGAATTTGGGGTCCTCTTTAATGCTCCCTTTAGCTGTTGATCCATTTCTCTTCTCTCCTTTTCATCCACGTTTCTTGAAGGAGTTGTCTTAAACTCTCTGTCCTTTCTAATGCCCATTCACTTCTCAGTTCGCTATACAAATTGGCTTCCTCCTGACTCTGCTGCAGTTGATTTCAGGCCACACTAAAGCTTCTGCCTGTGATGCATTTTCCCCAAGATCCTCCACTTTGAAGTTTTCTCTCAACCTGCTGGCTTGGTTGGTATCTCTCTTCTGACCTCCCTGTGCACACTGCTCTTAGGGAGCTTACTATTCCTTAACTCATTCATGGAACTCTAAGACTGCTGAAGGCATATTTGTATGTCAAGGCCCTGGTCTAGCAGCTAATAAAGTAGACATTCAGTGAATGTTTGTTTAATGAATGGATTAATAAATGAATGTGTGCAAATTCCCAAATCTGTATCTATAGCCCAGTTATTTTCCATGTGTTCCTGAAACATAGAGCCAGCCAGGTACCAAATGTCTGAATGTTCTATCAGACTTCCAAAATAATTGTAACCAATACTAAATTTATCTTCTCCTGAAAATTGACTTAAATTCTGGATCTTTGTGAATAACACCATCATCAGTTTCATTAGACAGAAAGAAAATTGGTGTTTTCATAGACTTCTTTCCTCCTATCCACTTACTTGAATATGGTACTGAGACACACCAATTTATCCTTTCATGTATATTTCAAAATCATACCCTCTTTTATTCTCAGAGCTATTGCCTTAGCTTAAAAATACATCATCTCACACCTCAACAATTTTAATAGCCTCCTAACAGGTCGCTCAGCAGCCATTATCTTCCCTTCCAGTTCATTTTCTGCACTTTTTCAGCAATGCTCATTTTAGAACTCAAATCTGATTCATTTATTCAATAAATATTTATTGAGTACCTACTAAATTCCAGATGCTATTTGAGGCACTAAGGATATAGTATGAAAAAAACAGATAAACTCTTTGCTTTCATGGACTTGACATGCTACTGAGATACGATTATAGTGCTTCTCTAATTATAACCTCTCACCAGTTCCCAGTAGTCTTCGTGATAAAATAAAGGAATCTTAAAAGGATACACAGGGTCCCTTTGCCATCCAGCTTGGTGGCTTTCAACCTGATGTGTGCATTTGAATTGCCTGAGTTCTTGTTAAAAATTGTCTTTGTGGGCATTAGAAGATTCTGATTCTGTAGGTCTGGGGTGGAGTCCCCAAAGCTGCATTTTAAAAATGTTATTTTAAACCCGGCATAATTAACATAGAGTGTTGTATTAATTTCAGATGTACAATATAGTGATCCAGCAATTCTATACATTACTCAGTGCTCATCACAATAAATGTACTCGTTAATCCTCTTCACCTATTTCACCCATCTCCCCACCTACCTCCTTTCTGGTAACCACCAGTTTGTTCTCTGTATTTAAGAGTCTGGTTTTTTGTCTCTTTTGTTTGTTTGTTTGTTTCTTAAATTCCACATATGAGTGAAATCCTATGGTATTTCTCTTTCTCTGGCTGATTTATTTCACCTATAATTATACTCTCTAGATCTATCCATGTTGCTGTAAATGGCAAGATTTCATCATTTTTATGACTGAATAATATTCCATTCTGTGCATGTGTGTTTATGTGTGTGTGTGTGAGAGAGAGAGAGAGAGAGAGAGATAATATATATAACATCTTTATCCATTCATCTATCAAAGGACACTTGCAATGCCTCTGTATCTTGGCTATTGCAAATAATGCTGCACTACACATAGGGGTGTGTATATCTTTTGGAATTAGTGTTCTCATATTCTTTGGGTAAATACCCAGGAGTGGAATTCTTGGATCATACGGTAATTCTATTTTCCGGTTTCTGAGGCACCTCCATACTGTTATCCACAGTGGCTGCACTGGTTTGCATTCCCACCAATGAAAACGATTCTGATTCTGTCTAGGTCTGGAGTGGAATCCCTGAAACAACATTTTTAATTAGACTCCCAAGTGATTTGAAAGAGGAAGTTCATGGCTATACTTTGAGAAACACTTATGTATTCTTTGTCTACCACTCTGGCCTCACCTTCTGTCATATCTCCCAGTTCATCTTATGTTGTACAGTATAAACGGTTTTATTTCCTTAAATACAATCTGATATTTCTTACCTCCTTTCACTTGGCTTTGCTGGCTGTATTATTTAGGCTGCTAATTAACACTAGCTGCTGTGACAACAACAAAATCATGCTGACTTAATAGAATATAATTTATTTCTCTTTTACTCAAAGACCAAATTAGTTATTCCTGAATAGGCACCTTTTCTAGGTGGCCCTCTTTTAACTGGTTACTCAGGCTCCTACAAGTGTATCTAGGCTCCTCCTGTCTGAGATGCTGCCGATATGTGACCTCTAAGACCTCCACCTAAAGGGAAATGAATATGGGGAAAATACACTGAATATGTAACTACTATGGGCGGAATGGATGCACGTAATTTCTGCTCACATTCCATTAGCTGGAAATAGTTACGTGGACCCACTTAGATGCAAGTGGGGTTTGGGAAATGTAGTTCTGCCTTTGTAGCTAAACTCTACTTAAAACTTTTGGTCATCAGTAAAATGCCCGTGCTACCCTTGTTCCTTTAGTCACTAAATACCTGTATGCCTCTATAGTCTCACACACAATGCACATTCACTTTTCTTCCTACAAGGGCTTACCAGAAGTAGTACACAGTCACTGTATCTAGCTTACGGCCCATGATTTCTGAGTGATATACTGTCCTTCCCATCAAGTTGGGATAAGACCCCTCCTGGCCCAGCAACTAGTGAACTCATAGGGCAAGTTGTCTTTCCTGCTCCCACCCCAAACATCCAATATGCCCTGGTGGAGCAGGCACAGGGTAACCCCAGGACAGACTATTAATTGGAAAAAGGAAGCATACAAAACATAGCATAGCCACTGGCCCTTAGCATTTATGGCCCCACAAGTGTTTCTGAAGGCTCTCTACCCTGATCATGGGGAATTTTCTTGTTGCACTCCTGGTATCATTCTTGGGTGACAGCTGTCTTATCCATTGTTTTCCTTTGCTTCTGGGTCTGCCTTATGGGCTGTGTTTTTCTTCTTTCTTTTGCATATCTTCCTTGGTCACATCTGAAGGAGGTGTTGAGGGCATGACCCCCTTGGGAATTGCATAGCTTTTATACCCTTCTTCCTGCTCATGCAAATTAGAGGACCCCAAATTTATTGTACCCCTGGAATAGTCAAAGACTTCTGTTTAGCAGTGATGTCTGTTTCTTTAAAACTTGGTCATCTTCTGATCTCTTTGCTTCTGGTCAAGTCCAGGTGCCTAAAGCATGCTCAAGGATTACTAGATATAACATTTGGTTCAGATTTATTTCATTGCTTCCTCTCCTCCATTGCCCTGTCTATTTCAGCCTAAAAACAACCACCTTAAACTATGCATTGGGACAGATAGAACCTTAATAGGATCTTTACACTGAGCCACTTTAATCAAATGAGGTTTTAAGTGTTTGTGATTCTGGACTGTTTTTGTTTTTTAAATTTCTGTTTCTTAGTGTTTGGTGTCTTGAAGCCTCAGCTTTTCAACCACACAAAGCCTTACATGTTTACTTTCTATCCTCTCTCATTTCTGCTTACGAGTCAGCCAGTTCTTTCCAAACCAGCATGTATTACCAACACTGCTTTTTAGCCTCTTTTCTTTGAGCTGTAGGCTGAGCGGGCCTGTCTGCCTCCATCCTCACCATATGAAAAATTTTGACAGGTGTTTTGCTTCCCTATAACATGAACTGCCATCTTTCTAACCTCTGATATCAGTTTTCTTGCCACCTGAGAGCCAAGCCAATGTCACATTGCTCTTTTTCATTCTTCAGTAAATACACTACTTCGGTTGCCTCAGCACTCACCAGCCTATAGGTACCAGCAGCATCCCATTAATGGTATTATCACTAATATCACTAGATTATGTTCACAGTCTTGCAGAAAGACCCTGAAAGGTCTTAACTCAAACATATGGGAATCATAATGGATTTCCAGACAGTTTGTCTTGCATTAGACTGATTCTTCTCTTCTGCAAATATTCTCTGGTCACTGCATGTTGGTATAGCGTCTGTTATTTCCTGCTAGTTACATGCTGGTCACTTCCGTGTTCAGTGGGCATCTGCCATCTCCTCCTGAGCAGCTCAGTTTCTGCTAGTGTTCTTCCGACTTGCCCATCCATAATTAACTAAATTTCTCAGTCCCAAAGAAGTGCTATAATTTGTACTGATCTTTCTCCTATACTTAACTCTTTGTTCCCATTCATAATGCCTATGCACCACAGTTCAAATTTTCCTTGTGTACTTTTGCTCCTACACCCTATTTCTGTGACACTCCTATTCACAGAACTCAGACCATGCCATCAAGCCTGTTCTTAGTCCAGATGGCACCCTTTTACACATACTTGCTTTCCCATCTCTACCTCTAGGCATGGCCACAAAACTTTCTCTGTCCTGGTCCTCTTCCCCTAGATAAATCAACTGTTCAACTGATCCCTAAGGGTCCTTGGGTTCACACCCTTAGTCATTTTAAAATCTAAGATTAGAGTGTCCTATGACCCCTCCTACAAATACATTGTGTCATGTTAGTGGACAAATGCTCTTTCTTCCTAGATTGTACTTCTTACTGTGTTTAGCCAGAGAACTCCTGGTCAGTCATCAAAACCTTAGTTCAAGGATGACCTTCTTGGTGAACTATCCCAGCCATCTCTACCCCTTACCAGAGAATCTTACTTCTTTCTCTGTACATAGTTTATACCTTATTAGACTGATTGGTAAATATTAGCTTGCCTGTCTGTTTTCTCTGTTAGAGTGAGATCCTTAAATTAAGTATTTTCTGTGTCTGCCATGTAGAATGTATTTGGTCAACATTAGTTGAATTTAATTTCCCTAAATTCCATTTCTTAAGCACATGTCATCTTCACAGTTGGTGAAGCCCTTTTCAATCTATTCTCCTTCTGTCATAGACATATGGATTAACTGGCTGCTTCCAGCCAGCTCATGTGAAAGGCTGGGTAGTGAAAGAGGCACTGTGTGATTCTGAGAATAATGTCACACATAAAGATGTACCCTCCTCCACACCACTTATTACCCAAGTATTTGACTACCCTTGATGTGCCAGGTATTTATCTGTTTCTGGTATTTCAGAAGTTCTGAGATGACGAGCTTACAGAGCTGCATGTAGCAAGGAACACTTTGTCTTACAACATTACTCGAGTTATGACACAGAACTCCTTGACCTAATTCATGAGAAAACATGATACCATTTTGATCTGAAACCTGCGATAGAAAGTAATTGTCCTCTGAAACACATCTCAGACAATGCGGATACAAACTTAATTTTTCTCCTTCACTACTTGTTATTTATGAGACAGAGGCTAGGGGAAGAGAGATGTTTTCAGATGAAAGGTGAAATATTCTATTGTAGAGTATGTTTTATGAGGAAAAGAAAGAGATATATAATTCTGACTCCGGGTTTGCATAGACTCTCGATGTCTTTTCAGTTACTATCTCAGCACATTATTTAAGGCTCTGTTCTCTGGGCTCTTGAAGATCTGTTCTACTTTTTGATATAAAGGCATGTCATTCACAGGGTAAATGCTCCCCTAACAATCACCAAGCCAAGGGCAGATTTTTTTTTTCCCTTCCATCTTCAAGGTTAAAGGGTTCTATTTACTCATACTGTAATTGATGAATATAGCTTATCACAAAATATGCTTTTAATGATATTTGGCATATAATATGTTATTGTTCACTTATTTCTTTAACACTGGTGCCTTTCTATGCTGTGGTTTGGATTCTGGAGTAAGAACCATGAGTAGAATGGGGGATTTAAAGAAAAGAAAAAAAAACTAAGGCTCTGTGTGGGGAAGCATTTTCAGGGAATTCTCCCAGTAAACCTGGTTCTAACCCTTAATAGTCATGGACTCTGGCTCCAAGCTCTGTCCCAAACTCCACCATTGCACAAGTGAGGTGATAGCTTTAGGAGTGGTGTCCTATGCAGGGTTGTTTGGGCATTTGAGAAATTCTATGGCTGAGGAAGGTCCCTTTCTTGCTGCCTCTCTTCCTAAATGAGGTGGCACCTGACTGTCCCTGAAAGGAACCGAGGGTGTGGGTTGACGTAAGCTGAGAAAGATGGCTGATGGAGCATGAAGACAGAGGATAAGCCAGAGAGAGTTTTAAACAGGCTCGTAAGCACAGAAGAGAAAGAACTAGGGCATGAGGAAAAGGAAAGGGAGGAATTGGGGGTGACAGAAATGTCATAAGAGGGCTTTAAATTTCTAGACTAGATGTCAGACAGGGTCTTAAGATCCCAGGAAAGGTCCTATAAGTGACAGTGTCTGACCCTATTCCCAAGGCCACATAGATGCATGGCCTTAAAGCCTCCTCTTACCTCTAAAGCTCAGACCCCAAAGCAAAAGTTGACATCACCTGAAGCAAGAAGAAGTCAATGGCCTTTTCAGTATCCAGAGTGCCAACTGCCAGCAGGATTATGAAAACTTTCCCTGCTGGCCAGATTTTCTCAACTTGGCACTATTGACATTCGGGGCTAGGTAATTCTTTGTTCGAAAGGGAGCTGTCCTGTGCATTGTAGAATGTTTAGCAGCATTCCTGGCCTCTGCCTACAACATGCCACTAAGCAAAACATTCCTTCTCAGTTGTGAAGACCAAAACTGTCTTTGGACATTTCCAAATATTCCCTGGGGAGCAAAAGTGCCCAAGCTGAGAACCAATGCTGTGGGCCAATGGCAATATGGAGACAAAAATCACATAGCCCTTGTTTCACTCAGAACATTCTAGAATATGACCCTGGTAACTTGACCTGTTCTCCTAGATCCAGTCTTCATCTCTCCAAACAACATTCCTTAAACCTGAATGAGGACCCTCATCATTCATGAAGATATTATTGCTTTCCGATTCCATCACTTGGACTCTTATTTATAGGATTATTTTTTTCTGTAAACGGAGGCCTATTAGTGAACCATGCACAGAGCAGGAAAGTATGGGGCATTTGAAAAGAGTTAATATGAGGATTTTCCAACAGACCTGACTTTGGTTTATCTTTCTGCCATGTAATAGCTGTGTTACTTTGAACAATTTACTGAATCTCTGTGGTCTTGTTTTCTCATTGGTAAATCATGATTTAAAAAAAATAACCCTTACCACATCCCAAATGGGCATTTTGAGGAGAGTTATTGTATGTAGAGTGATTTACATATAGAAGATTCCCAATGAATAAACAGCAATGATTAGTATGCTCATATCACTGAGTCAGTAGATTTGAGAGAGTACATAAGACAGATATGAACACAGGCAGACCTGTGACATGACAGAGAAGAAGGAATTATAGCTGGATTCCTGCTTCAGTTTATCATAAATTTTTTTGTTGTTGTTGTTAGGCCAGCTTCTTATCAGTAATATGTACAAGAGTTAGGATCCAAAGAAATGCAAGCCCAGGCAGTGCTTTTTGGGAGCATCTGAAATCAAGTGTCTGTGCCAAACCCACTAGACAGGTATTATGTACCTGAGGTCTCAGAAAAAGTGGGATTTGAGCTACACCTTTGAGTTTATTGGTTAAGCGTGGAAAAGTAGAGAAACACAGGCAAGGTTCTGAGAAGGAAGGTCTCAGGTGTTTTTTGGGAAGGCGAAACAAGTTCTGTTTTCCTGGGCAAGAGGACAAGCAGCACAGGAAGTCCAGGTTCTACTGCTGTGAGGGCAGGACTCATAGAAACTGAACTGTAGTTCAGAGTACATTTTGAGGAAGTGGGGCATGAGACTCAGGGAGGGTCAGTTAGAGAAAAAAAGCTTGGGGCCAGACCAGACCCAGGAGCTGTGGAGTCTAGTAGGGGCATGATGACAGAGAGGTATCTATCCATATATAATTGCTGCTCAAATTATAAAGGTTTAAAAATGCAGTTTTATCTGATGACTAAATATTAATACAGTACTAGCGGTTTGAATTGCTAAAACATTACTGAATTTTTAAACTACTTGCCCTTTTCTCATTTCATCTTAGCCAATATTTTCTTCTATGGTATTCATTTTCTTTTTAATGTCAATGCAGGCTTATTGAGAATATACCATCTTCAGATCTTTTCATTTTATAGTGCAGAAAATGCAACCCCATTTCTTTCATAATATATTTTTAAAGAGCAATAATGAATCTCTTGGAATTTTTAACTAGCTATTTAATGGTAGACTTACCTTGAGCTCTAAACTCTTCTAGGCAATCAATAATTGTTCTATAAAAATGCAGGAATATTTGTTATTGCTGATACTAACTCTCATTCTCCCAGCTGCATGATCCAATTTGTTTAAAGCATTACTCGTCTTACACATGGGGCTGGGAATAAATAGGACAAGGAAGTGCTAAATTAATGATCACCTCATTTCAAGACAGGCAGACTCTTCTATTTCCCTGAATGTGTTTTTAAGATTGAATAAGAGCACTGATTCCTGTGTGATTGGTAGGAGCTGAGACATGAGGAGAGAGATTTTGGAAGCTCACAGGAAAGCTTGCCTTGCAGAGTTAGGAGATGCTGTGTGTGTGTGTGTGTGTGTGTGTGTGTGTGTGTGTGTGTGTGAAAGAGAGAGAGACAGACAGACAGACAGTACCCACCGGTGGGAAAAGAGGAGGGGCCAGGGGTTAGTAGTCACATTTGGATCAGAAGCAAGCCATGGAGTTATCATTGCCATTGACAGAAAGGAAAATGTCCTTCCTCAGGTCTGATAAAGATCAAGGTCATGTCTTGGTCTCTGGAATCAACCTCAGGGAGGCAGATTTTCGAGAAGTCACTCAAGAAGTATTTTGAGTATTTATTACATGTCAGCTACTATTCTGAGTGCTAAGAGCATGGCAATCAACGAAACAGCCAAGGTTCTGTCCTCTGAAAGCTTATATTCAAATGGAGAACAGGTTTTGTACACCAACAAACATATACAAGGTGATTCCAGAGGGTGATAGGTGCCATGAAGAAAATGAAACAGGGTAATGTGATAGAGAGTGGACGGGCCTTGGATTCTCCAGGTGATAATAAAGTCATCTCCTCATGTTTCTGGCAGGGAAAGGGGAAAAGCAACCATTTTAGAATATATTCAGAATGTTCTCTTCTCCTTAACAAAAGTCTGCATTCAAAGAAAACTTCTGATTGATTGATTGATTGATTGATTGATTTTATTTATTTTCAGCATAACAGTATTCATTGTTTTTGCACCACACCCAGTGCTCCATGCAATACGTGCCCTCCATATTACCTACCACCTTGTTCCCCCAACTTCCCACTCTCCACCCCTTCAAAACCCTCAGGTTGTTTTTCAGAGTCCATAGTCTCTCATGGTTCACCTCCCCTTCCAATTTCCCTCAACTCCCTTCTCCTCTCCATCTTCCCATGTCCTCCATGTTATTTGTTATGCTCCACAAATAAGTGAAACCATATGATAATTGACTCTCTCTGCTTGACTTATTCCACTCAGCATAATCTCTTCCAGTCCCGTCCATGTTGCTACAAAAGTTCGGTATTCATCCTTTCTGATGGAGGCATAATACTCCATCGTGTATATGGACCACATCTTCCTTATCCATTCGTCCGTTGAAGGGCATTTTGGTTCTTTCCACAGTTTGGCGACCGTGGCCATTGCTGCTATGAACATTGGGGTACAGATGGCCCTTCTTTTCACTACATCTATATCTTTGGGGTAAATACCCAGTAGTGCAATTGCAGGGTCATAGGGAAGCTCTACTTTTAATTTCTTAAGGAATCTCCACACTATTCTCCAAAGTGGCTGCACTAACTGGCATTCCCACCAACAGTGTAAGAGGGTTCCCCTTTCTCCACATCCTCTCCAACACACGTTGTTTCCTGTCTTGCTAATTTTGGCCATTCTAACTGGTGTAAGATGGTATCTCAATGTGGTTTTAATTTGAATCTCCCTGATGGCTAGTGATGATGAACGTTTTTTCATGTGTCTGATAGCCATTTGTATGTCTTCGTTGGAGAAGTGTCTGTTCATATCTTCTGACCATTTTTGACATGACTACCTGTTTTGTGTGTGTTGAGTTTGAGGAGTTCTTTATAGATCCTGGATATCAACCTTTTGTCTGTACTGTCATTTGCAAATATCTTCTCCCATTCCGTGGGTTGCCTCTTTGTTTTGTTGACTGTTTCCTTTGCTGTGCAGAAGCTTTTGATCTTGATGAAGTCCCAAAAGTTCATTTTCGCTTTTGTTTCCTTTGCCTTTGGAGACATATCTTGAAAGAAGTTGCTGTGGCTGATATCGAAGAGGTTACTGCCTATGTTCTCCTCTAGGATTCTCAAAGAAAACTTCTTTGTCAGAGTTTAATGGAAAATGGTTTTACCAGAGTCAAATATGCAACACCAGCCTCCTGCAATCTTCCTGCCTTACCTCCCAGGGAAAAGCTGAGAAGCGCTTGTGAAGATCACAGTTCAGGGGCACAGACCCACTAGAAGACTGAGACCCACGCCTTATGCGTCTCTTCTCCCCACACCTCACTGCCACCTCACCAGTGCTCCTGTGTTACAGTATTAGATTACAATGGAAAGAACTGCAAAGCTCAGACTCTATTTAAGAATGTCGCTCTAGAGAAATCCAAAGATCACATAGGAGACAGAGACAAGGACACTGAAGAATATTTTAGCTTCTTACTCCTATAGCGACAACAAACTGTAAGCCCCACTCCTAGCCAGATAAATGTAAAATCTCACACTAAAGACCTATTCACCACAGTTCCTTTTCCTTAGTAATCATGTCTGGCTTTCAACAAAAAATTAAAAGGCATGTGTGATATAGTAAGATACATGTATTTGGTCTTTATTCCTGGTTCCTAGCACAGAGCTCCTAAAACCTTTGTAATCACTGTAGTGGTGAGTGTCTTTTGTATGAGATTACTGGTGACTGGGACCTCTAGATGGCTTCAGGCTGGGGGCTGATCATCAGAAAGATCAAGGCATGATACAGAGTTGGAACTCTCATCCCCACCCTCCAACTCCTGGAGAGGGAAGAGGGGCTGGAGATGGAGTTACTCCCCAGTGGCCAGTAATTTAATTAATCATGCCTATGTGATAGAATCTTTATAGAAGTTCTAAATAATAGGATACAGAGACCTTCTGGGTCAACCAACAGACACATCAAAGTGCTGTAGGGTGACAAGACCCGAGAGGGTGTGAAAATCTGTGTGCCCCTTTCCCCACACCTTGACCTATGCATCTCCTCCATTTGGCTGTTCCTTGATAATAAACTAGTAAATGTAAATAAAGTACTCTCTTGAGTTTTGTGATCCATTCTAGGAAATTATATTACCTGAGGAGGGGATTGTGGGAACCCCTGATTTATAGCTGGCCAACCAGAATAAGGGAGGCTTTGTACTTGAGTGGCAGCTGGAGTTAGCAGGGGTGGGGGCTGCGGGTGGGGGGAAGTTGGGTGGCAGTTCTGTAAGACTGGGCTCTTAACCTGCCGAGTATATACTAACACTGGGTAGTTAGGACTGAATTATCTGTAGGACACCCAGTTGGTGCCTGGAGAGTTAGAAGATTGGGTGATGTGGGGTTAAAAAGACCCACACATTTGGTGTCAGACGCATTGTGAGAGGAAATGATTCATAGCATGATAGAAGGTAATGAGGCTCCAGTTAATCGGCAGCCCCTGAGCTGAAGCCTTCAAGATGAGAGAGCCATTCACGGTCAGAGGACGACTAATCCAGACGCCCACAAGCAAAGGCATGGCACCAAGGTGGGATTGAACTTTGCTTAAAAGGAAACAGAAAGGGTGGCTGGTAGGAGGGAGCAAAGTGGAAACTGGCATGAAACAAGGTCAGAGAGGTGGGTGGCGGCCGCGTCACGTCACATATGGTCTTGTCAACTGTGGTTAGAAGTGAGGATTTTACTGGACTTCAACCCAGGTATCATCTACTCTTCCCTTCCTGTGAATGGCTTCTCAGGAAAAGACATGGATGGCGTAGGCTCCTACACAGTGAAGTGCCCCTGACCCAGCAGAACCAGACTCTGTCCTCTTTCCCTCTCCCTTTCCACAACAGTCAGGCTCCTTTTGGGCAAATATATTCTTCCTGTGGGAAGGACTGCCCAGTAAACCCTGCTCAATCCCATTACAAGCAGACCCCGGCAGCGGACTTCCACTGGCTATTCTGACCCCACATCCTGCAGCCCCGTTAGCTTCTGATGTCCCTACCTATGGCCTGAGGAACACACACTTGCCTGTTCTGTCCTGGAGACACACTTGGCTCCCAGTGTAGGGGTCCCTCATCGTGGTCTTCCTCCTTCAACTAAAGAAAACCCCAGCCTGGCCCCTTAATCCTCATTATTTTTGTTTTGATCTATTTCTTAATAAGGAAGGTCCAGATGTACAGTGGAGGTACTGGTCCTGTTCTTAGCTTTGCCCTTTGCTCACCACCACCTGGGACAGGAGGAAAGAGCATTTCTTCAGTCCTGCCCCACCCGGACTGACCTTCAACCACCTACACATGCTCCCCTATCCAGGGCAAAGGCCCTCCCGCCTCGTCCTTCCACCTCCAAACCCTGGCTCCCCTGCAGTCAGATAAAGCCCCTGGAGCCTACCTTCAGGTGTGGCTGTGACTCACGGCAGAGAGACAAATAGATAAACAGATCAAATAAAATAATCATCAGGCTGCTGTCACTTCTGGATTCTTTATTTTATTGATTGATTTCCATAGAATAGGGCTGTTCTTTAATACAGTGCATTTATCTGAATATCCCAGCTGACAGAGATAATCATGGGCCCCATAAACCAAGAGGAGGCACATTCATGCTCATAAGTATAGCAGATATTTAGCTATTTGTTCTGGTTTACATTTGTTCTTTATGAGCCATTTTTCCCTTTTGTGGTAAGTTAAAGATCACTCTCAAATATTTATCAGGGTCTCCCCTATCCTCTCTAGCTATTATTATTTATAATGGCTGGATCATAACAGCCACCATTCACTGAGCTTTTTTATATGCCAGGATTAAAACATGACACCCTTCACACTCACCCCAGTGTGCCACACACACTCACTCTCTCAATTCTTCTCTCCTTACAGCAGGGCTGTAATGCAGACTTTCATTCCCATTTTCAGAGCAGGAAACTGATGTTTCTAGATGTTACACAGTTTGCTCAAAGTTGCCTCAGGAAAGTAGCAGATTTGAAACCTTGGCTTTTTAGAGTAAAAAAAAATTGATGTTCTCTTAGGTGTTCTCAGCCTAAAGCTCTCGAGACTCTCCCCAGAGATTCAGGCAGCTGTGGGAATTTTCAGGGTTGTATAACACAAATGGTTGCAACATTTAGGTGAAAAATACTTTTTGTGTGTTTGTCCACAGCATAGCAAAATGAATAATTTTGCAGCACATAAACTTATTGGTGGGCTTAACAAGTTGTATAAGAGCATATCATGTCATATTCCTGCCCTATGCCACTTTTCATGTTGTATTTTGTTTTCTATTTGGAGTCAGAATATTCCGTTATTCTCGGAACTTTTCTAGGACATTCCTCATGCCTCACCCATCCCTAATGAGTAAGAGGATTGGTGCAGGGGTGTCTGGGAAGCTCAGTCCTTAGCCGTCTGCCTTCGGCTCCCCTCGGGTCATGATCCCAGGGTCATGGGATCCACATTAGGCTTCTTGCTCTGCGGGAAGTCTCTTCTCCCTCTCCCACTCCCCCTGCTTGTGTTCCTGCTCTTGCTCTCTCTCTCTCTGTCAAATAAATAAATAAAATCTTAAAAAAAAAAAAAAAAAAAGGATAGTTGGTGCTGAGTCAGCCTTCTGGTGAGCAAAAGACTCATCTACCGTCTTATTCAGGGGCTCTTCCTCCACTCTCCATGTACTCTGGATCCTCCCCCTGCTCAGGCCCCACCCACCCCAGGACCCGCTCTCTCATCTTCATAGTTAGAGAATTTTACACCACTGTACTTTGAAGCCAGCTGGCATCATTTGATTTTTTTTAAATTCTGTGTTGATAATATTGATTTATGTTTTAATGGGTAATCACACACGTAGTAAAAGGCTCAGAAGTTTCCGTGTGTATGTGTGTGTCCGGATGTGTGTGTGATTTAACTGTATGTATAATGACATGCATACAGTTTAAATGACCTCTTCAGAGAATTGCATGCACAGTATGCTATGAAATATGTGAAAAATGTTTTATTTAGACTGTTTCTGATGCCAAAGTGCCTGTTATATTTGCTAAAAATTACTTGGTATAAAAAAATTACCTGGTATTATTTGATACAGTGCCATAAAACTAACCATATAATCTCTACTCTGGCTGGACCAGATACAAAACCTTGTGCTGAATGGCTTCCTGATGATCCCAGTAGACTTTTGCAGATTCCAAATGTGCCTTTATGGGGTAAACCCAGGCAAGAATACTCAGTGATGTTGCCCAGACAAAGAAATGTAAATGGCCTCAGGCCCCAATTTCTGGTTATGAGTTTTGGCTTTCCTAATGCCCTTGCTATCTGAAGAGCTACTGAACCACTTTGCAAGACACAGAAAGGCAATGGCAGAATGGTCAACTCCTTTAGCAAGGGCCAGCCTTGCTGCAAAGTGTAACTTTCTTAAGTGAGAGAATAATAAAGAAAAATAGAAAGAGAGAAGTTTTATTTAAGAAGTCCCATTGAAAGCTTTTTACTTTATTTACTTATTTTAAAGAAACTCCTGTTTCTCACGTTTTATCTCGGCCTAAAATGATGGCCTAAAGTAGGAAAAGTGTTTCCGAAATAGTTTGTTCTTATATGATGACGGGTGCAAAACATTTTGTTTTTGTCATCCTGGGAACCAGGTTCATTAGGAGAATCAAATAATAGGAAATTCAGACTACAGAAAAAAGATAAAAGGTTCATTTTTCTTTCTTTTTGTCAGACTATCTGACTTCATAAAAGGTTTCTCTGAACACTCTCCTCAAAGTGTCTCTAAGTGTGAGCCTGCTTTTGGTGAAGGAGGGGTGCCTTGCTCAGCTTCTAATCCTGATTCTGGGGGGAGCTGTCTTCCAAAAACAAATTCTTCAGGCTGTCGTTTCATAGCTAGTCACTATTGCATAACTACATAAAATTAAACATTGGTGGGATATTACACTATCCAAAGAGCATGCCGCCTGAAAGGGAGTAGGAAATAACATGAAAACTCTAACGCTCATATCTAACAAGAATCAAATGTGTGTTAGGTACCACCCTATTGTAAGCATTTCACATAAATTATCTCATTAAATCCTTCCAACAACTCAGTGAGGAAGCACTGCGATCCTTAGTTTACAGATGAGAAAATTGAGTTTTAGAGACGTTAACTCACCCAAACCAACATAAAAAATTATTTGTGGGTCTTGGATATGAAGACACCTCTGTCTGGTTCCAAAGACTATGCTTTTAACCACCAGGCTATTTGCCTCCCCTGTGAGTTACCTAAAATTGTGTAATTCCCGAAAATGGTTTAGAAAAGAAGCACTAATAGCATATTCTCAGATTGAAGAATGTTTAACATTCTTAATTCATTGCACTTAACAAGTATGTGGCTTAAAGTGAAAATATAAATCTTGTGCTACTACCTGCTATGTCTAAGAGAAGGGGGAGGAAGTGGGAGAACTCTGTTCTTTCTTAAGGAGAGAGATGGGGAACTGTTATTTATTGAATCAAACCTATGGGGAGACACAGATTTGGGAACTAGATATGCTGAATTCTTTCTGGGTTTTTTTGGTGAAAAGGGATAATAAGTGAGTCCACTTCTATAATTTTTTGGACCTCCAAGTTCACCAATGAACATAAAACAATGTAAGCACTAGATCCTTGGTTGTCAAGGAATTTAGAAGTATGTTGAGGTATCAATTTGTAATTCTTTAAACCTATGGATTATGTAATTATAATCATTATAATGTGTATATTATTTATTGCCTATATGTATATATATTAATTATATTGTAGGTTATTATAATATTTTAATTCCGTAACTCTATAAACTTGTAGAAGAAAATAAGGGAATGAAATAATGTAGTAAAACGCATAAAGCAGAACTAAACATGCACTTAAAGTTCACACCTGGGAAAGAACCACCGGGACCATAGTAAAAAGGGAAGACTCTTAAAAAGGTGATGTAGCCAGGCCAGGTCTGTAGACCCTAGAGGGGGGTCCCTCAAGACCAGCCAAGAGGGTCCTTGGCTTCGCACAGGATAGAAATCAAATGTGAGCTCAGAGGAAGTGAGAGCAAAGTTTATTGAAGATATACAGAGAGTGAGGATACAGAGAGAGCATCTAGGAGACTTGGAAAGGAAAAGAAGGGTGAGTTTCATTTTTGCTTGTGGCCTGGAATTTTTTTTTTTTTTTGAGGATCATGGTCTGCTGTACATGTCCTCTCAGGCATCTAGGAACCAGTTAGAACAAGGGAAAAGGTCCAGGTGTCCTCCATAAGTCACTTATTTTTTGGAGCCAGGAGCCCTTGGCCTGGAGATTCTAGCACTGGTGGTCTGGAATGTGCATGCATGATGGCTTCCTTTGGTCATTCTTGCCTGGTCCTTCCTTAGATGTTATCTCTTGTGCTGAAAGGCTCTACCGAAATCTTCAATTCCTTGTCCCTTACAAGGAGGACATACATGAGTATGAGTCATGAGTAAGATGGGGTTGCAGGTTCTCACAAGAATAGAAGCAGGAAAAGGAACAAAAAGATTTTTAAGGAAGTCCCTTCACCTTTCCTATCTGAGAGGTAGGACTTGAGCTTAATTTCTGTTGGGTAAAAAATAGCTCATTGGGCTCTGGCAGACCAGGTTGTATCCGATCAACCATCCTGTCAATACCACTAGAAAAGTTGGGTTTAAAAAATATTGTTTAAAGGGATTAGAAAGCTTCTAAAACAGCGGATTTTCGGGTCTCGGAGAAAAGGAAAGCTCAGAGGTACACGGGTAACATTTGACACTGTCTTACGCCCCAGGATTTTTGAAAATGCTAAAGTAGCAGCTGAGAGTAGTTTTCATACTCTCAAGGGGCTGAGGGAACAATGAAATTAAGCATCTATCAAGGGAGAAAAGCCTTCATAAGCACTTGGGACTTTTAGCTGGGAACCCCAGAGAGCTATATTCTATGAGTAAGAACAAACTAGAAATAGACTGAACCTCACAGCAACTGAAACTCTATTTAAATCACCTCAATCTCAGATGAGGTGATCTGCTCCTACTCTAATTGCCTGCCACAAATGAAGGCAAAAACCTCTCTCAAAGAATATAACATAGAGCCTCAAGGTAATAATGGAAATAGGAACAAAAATCAGCTATGCAAAAATGCAAGAATTAACCAAAAAAAAAAAAAACAAAAAACAAAACAAAACAAACAAACAAGAGGACAAAAAAGTCACATAATCCAGTTAGCAAATTCAAATAACTGTTATTACTATGTTCAAGAAATTAAGAAAATGGAGAATTTCAACAGAATAGTAAACATTATAAAATAGGATCAAGTGGAAATTCTAAAGTTGAAAAATATAACAACTGAATTTAAGAACTTAGTATTTGGGCTTACCAGTAGATTGGGCACAATTTAAAGTTAAAAAAAAAAAAAAGACAAACATAAGAAGAAAAAATAATATGCAAAAGAGCATTAAAGATTTATGGCAGGTGGGGAAAATGTCTAATATTTACATCATTGGAATCCAAAAGGAGAGACAAGGTAGGTGAGAAGCAATATCTGAAGAGCCATTGCTAAGATTCTCCAAAACATACAAGACTTCAAGCCAAAAGATCTAAGAATTGCTTCAAATGCCAAGTAGGATAAATACAAGATACCCATGTTTAAGCACATCATAGTAAAACTATTGAAAGGTAAAATACAAAAGGTCTTAAAAGCAGTCAATAGAAAAAGTTCTATTACCTTTAAAGAAATAAGAATGTTGTATAATAGTGGAAGACAGAAGACTATGATTGACAGCTTTAACATGCTGGGGGGGGATCACTGCTTTCTTAGAAATCTATACCCAGTGAAAATACTCTCAAGGAAAAAAAAAGGTAAAGAAAAGATAACTTCAGACTAGCAAAAACAGAATTTATTATCAGTAGACCCACAATGAAAGAAATAAGGGCACTTCTTCAAGTAGAAGGAAAATGGTCCCAGATAGAAGCATGAAAATTCAGAAAGAAATTAAAAAATAGAGTAAATATGTGGATAAATCTAAATGAGTACTCTCTGTATAAGACAAATATAATATATCATTGGGTTTAAATAATATATTAAACATGGCAGTAAAAGTTCAAAAAGAAGAAGGAATTAAAATATCCTAAGGTCTTTGAGTTTTCTGAAGTGAATTAATTTATATTAAACTTTAGTAAGTTAATGACGAATCTTATCATCTCTAGGGAAACTGCTTAAATAGTAGTGAAGAGAAGAGAAACTTACATGTTGAGTTCACCCTGAAGCAGTTCCTGTGACAAGGGTTTAAATAAATGCGAATGGTTTATTGGGAGATGACCCCCGATGAAAGTAGAATCGACAGGGAGCCAGACAGGGATGGGAAAGGAGGCAGTAAAGCGTACATTATCAGGAAACTTACCTGTGGGAGGAGCTGGAGCTTTATACTGGAAAACATTGGGAACCAGGATGAAATAGGCTTTTTAGGATTATCTCATCCAAGGTGCGATCCCATAATTACTTATCCCAGCATTGATATTTCCCCAGCACTTCTGGCTTTTTTAGTGTGAAGGCAGAGAGAACTCTCATAGCCAGAGAGACTCTTCAAGTGTCAAATCTCAAGTGTAGGCAGTTGGGTTAGAGTGCCAAGAGATAATAAACTCCAGAGATTGTGGATGGGGTACCAGCAGATGCTACAACACTCAGAACAGGGTGTACATGTATGTACCAAAGACACATAGAACAATATAAATAGTAGCGTTACTGTAATGGCCTCAAACTAGAAACAACCCAAATTTCCCAACAGTAGAATGAATAAATGTTAATATATTCATACAATGCCATATTATACAGCCATGAAAGCAAACTACAGCTATAAACAAGAACCTGGTTGTGTCTCACACACATAATGGTGAGAAAAGAAGCCAGATGCTGCAGAAGGCATACTAAAGATTCCATTTATCTAAGGTTCGAAAATCTGCAAAATTCATCTGTGGTGTGAGAGTAACAGATACCTTTAGGGATGAAGGGATTTTTAAATGCGTGGGAGATAAGAGAGGGGCTTTCTGGGACGTTGATGATGTTCTGTTTCTTGATCTCAGGGTGGGGGGTTACACAACCTTGTTCTCTTTGTGCTAATTCACAAACTGTGCATTTTTAATATGTGTACTTTTCGGTATGCCTCTGAAACTTCAACTTAGAAAGTTTGTTAAAATGAAAAAGAAATGAGCTGGGTGAAGGGGGGCAGTTGAAGTGCAGCTGCCCACAGCAGTGACTCTATATTTGAGGGGTCTTTCTGGCCGCAAGAGAAATGGAAAGAAACAGTCAATCACAGGATAAGAGTGAGCAAGACGTGTGAGCTATTGCGAAGAAGCTTATCTGTGGGAACTGGAAAATCCATGTTAGATACCATTGGGAATATCAGCCTCATTTAGTGAGTTAAGACAAATTGTGCGAGAGTGGGGAATTTGTCCTTGGCATCACCGGGGATATAAATTCGTTGTTGCCTGTGACACTCCAGGCTCTGTTCCAATCCCTCTCTCACTCTTCACAAATAACCCCATATTTGAGACAGTAGAGGTCGCTTCTACTTTGCTACGTTGGTAGAATGCATAACACAGGTAGACACTTAATGGATAGTGATGAAATTAAAACCAGCAATGGTGCAGAACTTCAGTTTACTTAAAACGAAATGTGGACAACGTTGTATACCTTATCTGATGGTTGTGAAAATATGCATTTGGAAATTTCAACCTTCTCTCTTGAAGGCACCAAATTGGACACCAGGAACACAATGATGGTTCAGCTCTGTAAACCTGTCTGACCCATGTAATGAGTGATGGAATTCACTATCTGTGGCTGACTATAAGACAGAGTGAGTAGCAAGGCCAGCTCGAAGTAACTGAGTCTACTTTATGGAGGGAAGTGTTTTGAATACACGTATGAACAGATTTAATGAGATTATGTGATTGGGGGCCAACGCAATGTACATTTAAGGAAGTATCGTGATGGTGACAGAGCTTTCTTATGAAGGAGGTATATTCTGATCTGTCTGCCACTTTGTCTTTCTTCCCCTTTAACACAAAAGGCAAGTGAAAGTTAAAATGGAAACTTCTGGAGGGGGCAAGTAATGAGTATTCTAATTATTAAAGACGCCTTTCAAACCTTCAGATAGCACATGGAGTTAAAACTGTCTCTCTTCAAATTCCATTAGAAGCAGAACAGCTATGCCTGAGATTGTCATGATGCTGCTTCCTGCCAAGACTTTTCTGTCAGCCCCAATCCGAGGAAAGGAGAAAGTGAAGTTCTTTTCTGCTTAGAATGCAATTCACTTTGGAAATTAAGTTCCTTACTGTTAAGGGGATATAACGGATGCCCCTGTAGCAATGAACATTTGCCTCTGAGGCTTTGTCTACCAACTGAAGATCTATAGGCAACCTTCTTTCTTTAGATGGAGAATAGGGCAGATGATCTAATTCAGGCAAAGATTCTGGAGGTGGGGAACTAAGAGATTCCTCCAGTTTCCAAAGGGTATGGAGAGGGTAGTACAGTGGAGAAATTATTATTTTTTCATAATAGTAGAAATCCATATAAATTTAATGGTGATTGTTTATTGACTGTTCTTGCTGTAACAGCAGGTCGCCTCCTTGTGAACAAAATAGTCCTTTCAAATTGTGATCACTTCAGCTAACCCTGACAGGACTAGAAAGGACTAGACTGTCATAACTAGCTCCATGTCTCAGAGTATTGCTCTAAAATCTAAGGCTGCGTCTGCACAGTGTCTGTTTTGCAAGCACTGGTATCTATAGGTGGTCACAGTCAGAAACTGGAGGGGAGAGGGCCATGGACCCCCATTGCCCAGAATCCTAGGCTTCCTTACCGTCAGTCTAGATTCCACCTTCAGTCCTCAAGGCTTCTGACAATTTCTGTGCTAACATGCAAAGTAGACAAGCTCTTTCAGAGAGCACAATGCAATCACACGGGCAGCACTGGGAAGCTGCCGGCTAAGTGTGACAGAGGAGCTCTCAACACAGCAATGGCATATGGAAAGCAGGCATGAAATTATCCCATGCTTGGACTTAAGAACTGTGCAGGCTTTTTCTGTTGAGCTCAAAGTGCTGGGTGGTTACAAGTTCAACTTTGCTCCAGCTGTGAAAAAGCTGGCTAGGTTGTCTTTGGTAGAACATGACTAATGTTGAACAAAGTTTTCCATCTCACTCTACTGTTTTTCTTTGGCCCTTAAGTGGTAACTTGCTTTCTGGATTCACAGGCAAAATATGTGTATAGTGTGTGCGTGCATGCACGCACATGCACACATGCACACACACAAACAAATGAATAAACTCAAAAAACGTCTTGAACTTTTCTGAATTGGTGAATTGCTTCACTCTCCTTAAGAGAAAGACAGACCTTCCATGGAAGCCCTTGTTCCAGGAAGAATCCCTAATTCAAAGAGACGTACTTTATCTTCAGAGAACTGTGAGGACCTTTTATGCTTTAAAGAAAGTCTACTGGGGTGCCTGTGTGGCTCAGTCGTTAAGTGTCTGCCTTCGGCTCAGGTCATGATCCCAGGGTCCTGGGATCAAGCCCCTCATCAGGCTCCCCACTCAGTGGGAGGCCTGCTTCTCCCTCTGCCTGCTGCTCCCCCTCCTTGTGCATGTGCGCTCTCTCTCTTTCTCACTATCAAACAAATAAATAAAATCTTAAAAAAAAAAAAAAAGTCTACTAACAACCCTCTGCCCAGATGCCAATCCCCACTAGATGTGAGAATCAGCAGCCACATTCTACCCTCAGGGACGTGGAGGGTCCACACATTGAGTAACTATATGGGGAGGTTGAAGAAACAAGGGTGAGTGGGGAGAGTAAGTGGGCAAGGGAGGGGAACGTGGAGGGGCTTAAGTGATAGGAATAAGAATCTAATGTTCTTTAATCTTAATTTTCAAGTCACCAGTAGGATCAAAATAAAACATTCCTGTCATTTATTTAATATTTTAATCAAGAGTTGCCCCCAGATGGCAGAAATGACAATTGATAGTCCCACTTAAATAGATAATGGGTGCAACAGTTTTCACTGGGTATGCTTTGGATGGCAGCAGCTAACCATATATCCATACAGGAAAAAAGAAGCGAATCAACTCATGCTTCCTCCTTTTGGCAGCTTGTCTTTCCAAGTGTTCAAGGTGACGGCCAGTCAGGACCTGGTGAAGAATAATAGCTTGTCCTATGGAAGCTTCTTCACCTGAATCACCTCATTAGCTCTGGAGGGTGAAAAGCATGGTGTCATGAAAAACTCCGGGCTGACTTTTTAGGGGCAGGATTTGGGGGCACTTTAGACACAGTGTGTAGGTGCCTGTACCCCAGGTGATGCTCAGAGCCATTGACAGCTATAGGAGGATCCTATTTTGTGGCTTCACTTTCTCTTTTGAAGCAGACAAGGTATGATAGAGGAAAATGAATTCTTTCTCAGTCTCATTTGAGCATTTATTGTATTGCAGTTATATAACCCGGATAAGCCAATAAAAGCTAGGTCAGCACTTCCAGATTTTTGGTTTCCATAGTTTTATAACTCAACTACAAATACTTGTGGGAAGAAATGAAACACACAATATCTAGCAGGAGAAGATGGTTTTCCTTTAGAAAGATCTCTTTGAAGAAAAAAGAGTTGTGTTATTCCCTAGTGTCCTCTGAGCTTTTCCAATAATGACAATGATGATGAGAATGATGAGCCCTTCTCTTCCTGAAAGTTTTAGGTAGAACATTCTTTCTTGAATCCATGATGTTAATATAAATAACTTCAAGTTTAACTCTTTGAAGACATTATTTTTCTTTTCCAATGTGTGGTCCAGATGAGAAAAAAAAAAAAAAAACAATAAACTTTCAACATATTGAAACTGAAAACTTATGCTCTGATTTCTCTTAGCCAATCATTTATCTACCCAGTTACCTAATGTTGATTCAGCATCTTCTTACTGTGCTCAACATGGAAGACCAGCATGGGTAAAGCAAAACCCTTGCCCTTAAGGAAAACAGATAATCACAACACACAGTGGTTCAAACCATAATATTTTTTTTTTTTTTTTTTTTAAAGATTTTATTTATTTATTTGACAGAGAGAGATCACAAGTGGGCAGAGAGGCGAGCAGAGAGAGTGAGAGGGAAGCAGGCTCCCTGCCGAGCAGAGAGCCCGATGCGGGACTCGATCCCAGGACCCTGAGATCATGACCTGAGCCGAAGGCAGTGGCCTAAACCACTGAGCCACCCAGGCGCCCCTCAAACCATAATAGAAGTAGTCACTGAGTAACATGGTATTATGGAGAACAGAGTCTTAGACTAGAATGGTAGGTAGATTGGTTTCAGAGAAGAACTTCTGTGGAAATGACCACTGAGTTAAATTTTAAAGACTAGAACTTAGCCATGTAGAGAGATGTCAGGCATTCCAAGTAGAGAGAACAACATAATCAAAGGCAGGGAGGAATTGTAAGCAGGTTAGTAGTGCTAGGGAGGCAGGGATAGGAGAGAGGTCAGTCTGAAGGTCCTGAATGACCTTGTTGACTAGACTAAAGACCATGCTACAGTTGGGAAGCTATTACCAACAGCCATGCTAAAAATGATGAAATTTGAGCTAGGGTAGTGTTAGAGTGTAAGAAAAAGTAAGAAAAGTTAGAGAAGACAAGTAAGAAAAATGGGAATTTAAAACCTATTCAAGAGATAAACCCAACAAAATTTGGCAGGGCATAAGGAAATGAGAAAAGTCTAGAATGACCTGGATATCAGTTTGTGTTTAAGTGGTAAGATGCCAATGTAGGTAGTTTGATGTTGGCTGGAGTTGAGGTGCAGTTGGATATCCAAGTCAGCATGTCCCCCAGAGAGTTGAATTGAGTTTGAGGCTTAGGAGAGAAGGTCTTATCTGGAGATAAACTATTGGATGTCATCAACATCTAAGTCGTGGTTAAAAACCAGGCATGTAAACAGGTTGGATTATCCAGGGGAGAGAGACAAGAGTGAGACAGTGTGCTGAATACAGAACCATGAGGAAGACCTTCTTTTAAAGGTAGGATGGAAGGAAAAGAGTGCACAAAGATGAGACAGAAGAAATGCTCAAATATTAAAACAACAACAACAACAATGAGGTAAGCACATGGTCATGGAAGCTAAGAGCAGATTACAAATAATGAGAAAGTTACAGAGAGGTTTCAGATAAAATGTAAAACACATCCCGTGGATTTAATCCAGTTTAGTATTCAAAGTCCCAACATCTCCTTTTCCTGACACCAGTTTATCTTTACCAAAAATGTTAATAAGAAAGAAACAGTGAAAAACAGCAAGCCACTATGTTAACTCTTGTTTTGTTTGTTTTATGCTCTGGCTTGCCCCAGAGACCAGGTTCCCTACAAGGCTGCTGCTGTAGCCCATGTCTTTGCACGGTTCCCCACCACACTAGTGTTTGCTATGCCCTAAGCATGTGGTATAGCAATTCCAGGTATCCAGATGAAAAATACACCATATCTAAAGGTTTCAGGTAGGTTTATTTTATGGGTCCATAAAGATTATTCACACTCAGCCATAATGATTCAGGGTCATTGCCATCAAACAATTGCTGTGGCATGTAATGAGATCTAATTCTATGTCAGACTGTTCCATACCACTGTCACTTTTAAATAGGTAAGCTTGCTTTCTTGTTTTAAGTTATAGTTTTGTGGTTTCCCATCATTGGTATGGTGAAGCTGTCATCCCCCTGACTCTAACAGCTTTAACCTGCTCCTGACTTAACGGCCCACATATGCCGTGGGCATGAATGACATGGCAGAAGTATCCCTTTTAAGTGGTTACCACCTCAGTTCTTGAAACTGTGGTTACCTTAGCTTTGGAATGACCTGCCAAGACAGGGATGACCTGAAAAAAGCATGTAGTTTCCTAAGTTAGAGGCAATTTGCCTATATATACAGTGTTTGGGAAATCTTCCTAGATTCCTTCATTTTGAGACTATACTGTTAAGACAGCTCATTTATGTGTTACCACATGCCTGTCCTGAGTTGCCGCTTCTCCACCTGGTTTCCATCGTGGAGATGGGCAAGGCATCCTGCATTGGTTGCTGTGCTCCAGTTCAGTCTCAGAATCATTTTCCATAGAGAACACCTGGTAGGCACTGGGAATTAATAAAAGCTCTTTCCTTGTTGTGGCCTGCTGTATTCTAGTGCTGAATCGGGAACTACGGATATTGTGAAAAAGCAAGCACATTTATTTCCCAGGTTGTTATAATTAAACTGAAGGAACAAAATCTTTCTGAGTAATTGAAAGACTGTATTCAACTCTGCTCACTGCAGGGGAAGGAGAACAAGAGTCACTGTATTTGATTTTTTAATATTCAAGTATTGGCTAGAGGGTTGGAGTAGATGTTACTGAAGGGCTCTGGAAACCTGGGGAGCTACTGTTACATCAGGGCCCCCGCAGCATGCGCAACACTGGCTCTCAACATTAATGTGTAAAACAGTCATGTGAATAACTCATTTCAAGTGCAGATTTCCTGGATCCTACCCAAAGATTCCCATTCTGTATGTATGGATATAGGCCCGAGAATCAAGATTTTCTTAAAAACCCTATTGATTCTGGGACACCTGGGTGGCTCGGTTGGTTAAGCATCTGCCTTCAGCTCAGGTTATGATCCCCAGATCTTAAGACTGAGCTCTGTTTAAGCCTCCCTGCTCAGTGGGGAGTCTGCTTCTCCCCCTGCCCCTCCCGCTTGCTTGTGCTCTCTCTCTCTCTGCCTCTCCAAAAACAAAAATCTAAAAAAACAAAACAAAAAACCCTGTTCATTCTGATATAGATGGTCTAAGGACCCCACTTTGAGAAACACTGCATTAGAGAAGCAGTCTCCAAAGTAGGGTTCACACCCCCACTCTGCTACAGGGGACAATCCTTTATGGTATTGAGAACAAAATTTTAGAACTTATGTTTATAAAGAAAGTTCTTAAACTTTGCTGCTGGTGGGTACTGATGCCCTTATTGAACCTGACAATCAGCTGGTCAGATCTTAGACCAAATGTTCAGAATGAGTGGAGTGGGAGTGGGAATGAAGTCAAATTTTGCTTATTGTAGTACACTACGATTTATATTGCCTTGGTAAGTAGATTTAAGGGTCAGTGATCTTGTTTAATTAACGTACCCCTCCTTGTCCTGTTCATTCAGAACCCTGGTCAGCTACATCAAGGGATAAGAAACAGTGACAATCTAATTGGATAGGACTACCAAGAAGACTACTTGAAATTTGGATTTATAGCCACTCTCATTAATAACAAACCTGTCCCAAGGTGCCCGTCATGTCTTGAGAGATTAACTTATGCCATCCTGATCAGCAGGGTAGAAGAGCAATTAGGGAAGCATCAGAAGAATTAGGAGCTTATGGTGCAGAGGGTAGGTTCCAGATGCTAGGGACAGACTCCTGGTTTGAATTCACATTTTGGTGCTTACCAGCTGTGTGACCCCTGGGTGACTCAGTTTCCCTCTCTGTATAATGAGGAATAATAATACCTACCTTGGAGGGCTATTATGAGGATTAAAGGAGTTACTATGTGTAACGTGCTTAGACAAATGCCTTTCCAATGGTGCAAGTAATACAAGCGTTAGTGTAAACACAGTTTATCCTATTTTGTGTTCTCATTTATAGATTTCTATTTTTTATATTATATATGGATGAGCTTTATTAAAATTTGTAAATAAATATAATAGTGGGGGTACATGCTCAAACATTGTGGCTGATAAGGATGAGAGAGTAAAAGATCTATAGTTCACTTTCCAGGAGATACTGATACTCCTAAAATCTTCCCAGGCCTCCAGGAGTATCAGTAATCAGCCTTTGCTGGGCCTGGGGGCAAGGCCTACACTGTTGGATGGTGGGGCCTGGGTAAAACAGCAAAAACATACCACTTTTTAACAATCCTTTCTCCACATCTGTACAATTAAACAGTCTGACCTAATTGTCACTTTATTCTAAGTTATGTCACTTTCATACCTTATTTTTCTGGTCCTCATGTCTGTCACTCCAGCATATTACCTGAAAAAGTGTTTGGAAATGTGCTAGTTTAGAATAATGAACTTATGAGGAGCTCTCCTGCTCTTCTGCTCCCCTGTTTTCCTGCTCTTTATGTCCTCTCCCCTGGCACTCCACCTTCCCCCAAGGCCTCTGCTCATTAGCATCAGTGCTCCTAAGAACTAGATGCATCCATATGGACAAATGTGTGTAAAAACAAAGTTCTTCCCTTTTCCACTCAGTACAGCTAGGTGAGGCTGAATTTTTTTTTCCAAAAGCAATATTACTGAGAACGTAAAAGGGAATAAACACAATGCCAAATGATTGAAATAAATGAGAATGTCCAGTATTTCTTTCCAGCATCATTTACTGAACATTCCTCCATCTCTTTTCTCAATTTCCTTGAGCAAATTCCTACCCAAGGTGGCATCAGGTTGGATCCTCTGTGCCTCCCCAGAGTCTGTTTTCCATTTGTGATTGCCTACAGCAGAATCCAGATTTTGTAAACTTTCACTTCGTTTCTTCCATATTCTGACTCTACCGTAGGCGTTCATGCACAGGATTGCCCTAGAAGATCTTAAATATCTCCTCCAACTTTGTCTCTCCCTCTGCTCCCAATAGACTCTTCTCTACCATATTCTAAACAGATCTGGCTCATTTGCTCATGGCCTCTCTCTAGAGTCTTCTCCCAGTGCTCTCAGCTGGGACAAATCCTATTTGGCTTCTTAGGACCCCTCAAATTTTTCCTTCCTGGAAGACTCTTATAGACCAGAGCATCTCAAATCACACCCCAGAACTGACTGTCTACTTTGTCTGTAGACCTGCATTGTATGTCTTCATGCAGGGCTACTTGATTTGGAGCAGAGTTTTCAGGGGACATCTTTAAGACATCTTTATTTTTAGCACAGGCCCGCAATATCCAGATCCATTCAAAACTTGACCATGTCTCACACATCATGGAACCACTGAATCTCAGGTTTGCAAAAGAAACTACTCCCTACCTCCACCCAATGTGTGCATCCTCTCTGAGCATTCCAGTGCATATGTCCATATGTTAGAATGCCCCCCATGGTGGTGACCTCACTACCTCTCTAGCCATCTCATTCCCCAAAGCAAAAGAGATTTCATTTCTTTAGAATTGATGCCGTAGAATACAGTCTGAATTTTAAGACAACATAGCAGAATTTGAAAAAAAAAAGATTGAGCTGGTGATGAATTTAGGATGTGATCACACTGTTTGGGTGCTCTGGAAACATACATTGAATAGAGCTAAATTATGGAAGTTTAACATTTGTTTAATATGCATGCTTGGCTAATTTCTCCTTAAGTGAATGTTGAAAGGTAATGTCCTTTGAAACAGACGGGCTTATGCTGGAAAATATTAGCGTTCTAAAATGGTTAAAAGCTGGAGGGCAGAGAACTCTGGTCCTTTGAAATGTAGCCTTCTTTGCTAGGCCCTGGAAGACTCAATAAGACTAAGCTATTACAATTTATTGGTGTAGTATTGACAATAGGCTTGTTGCTGTGTAAAATACAAACATAGATTAGCTTTGCCTTTGGGACATACACTGTAGATGTGGAATGCCTATTGACAACGTTGATTAGATTATTTTGAACATATGGATAGTCCTGCTTTACTGTTTTTCATTGCTTTGATATTGTTTTCATCTTTATAGCTTGTCTCCATCTCAGAAGAATCCTATTAATCAGGTGGTTCGTCAAAGGCCTGTATCAGCCACTTCTCCAGCTTCCCCTTGCCCGAGATCCTGATGTTAGGTTCCTCTGTTGGCCTGATCTATCAGCACTGATTCCTTTATTGATTTCTTTTTCTATACAGTGGTTGGTGGTATTGAGAACACAATCAAGGCCTTAACACAGCCATAGACATAAATATGCATCTGATTAAATACTTTAAGTGAGCTAAAAATGAAAGAAAAAAATAGAACAACCATGTTACATTTTGTTGTTGTCTTCCATTGGTCAAACAGTAATAACTAAAGGCAGGAAAAATTGTTGAGTCCCTTTGTGGTTGGCAGAACCATGCTCCCCACCCCCAAAAACCCCATGTCCTAACCCTCCAAACCTTTGACAAAATTAATTTACATTGAAGATGTAATTAAAAGTGCAGACCTTCAGATGGGAAGATCATCTCAGATTATCTAGTTGTGCTCAACTTAATCACACATGTATTTATTGGAGCACCTTTCCCAGCTGTGGTCAGAGGGCAATGTTACTATGCCATAAGAGTCAGAGATTCAGCTTGCTGGTTTTGAATTTGGAGAAAGGGGACCACAGGTCAAGGAATTTACACAGCCTCTAGCAAGCAAACACAACTTTCCTTAGAACTTCCAGAAAGGAGTTAACAAAACAAAGAGGCAGCCCATGGAATGGGAGAAGATATTGGCAAATGACATTACAGATAAAGGGCTGGTATCCAAGATCCATAAAGAACTTCTCAAACTCAACACCCAAAAAACAAATAATCAAGTCAAAAATGAGCAGAAGAAATGACCAGACACTTCTCCAAAGAAGACATACAAATGGCTAACAGACCCATGAAAAAATGTTCAGCATCATTAGCCATCAGGGAAATTCAATCAAAACCACACTGAGATACCACCTTACACCAGTTAGAATGACAGGAATTGGCAAGACAGGAAACAACAAATGTTGGAGAGGATGTGGAGAAAGGGGAACCCTCTTACACAGTTGGCAGGAATGCAAGTTGGTGCAGCCACTTTGGAAGACAGTGTGGAGGTTTCTCAAAAATTTAAAAACAGAGCTACCCTATGACCCAGCAATTGCACTACTGGGTATTTACCCCAAAGATACGGATGCAATGAAAAGAGGAGCCATGCTCATAGCAACAATGTTGAATGAAAGGATGTGCCATATTCACATTGTCTGTGAAAGCCCTGCAGCCTAGATTAGGAATCCAGAATTTGGCTCATGTATTTGGAAGGTACACTGGTTCCTTTTTAACACGTTAGAGGTGGCCAGAGATTCCTGATGCTTCTTATTTTCTCCCACAGTTATTTCCCCAAGTTTGAACAATGCAAGGAGGTATAGAAAAAAAAAAAGAGCAAAGTTTGGAGTAAGAATTTTTTTTTTTAAGATTTATTTATTTGACAGAGAGAGATCACAAGTAGGCAGAGAGGCAGGCAGAGAGAGAGGAGAAAGCAGGCCCCCCGCGGAGCAGAGATCCCGGTGTGGGGCTCAATCTCAGGACCCTGCGATCATGACCCCAGCCAAAGGCAGAGGCTTAACCCACTGAGCCACCCAGGTGCCCCGGAGTAAGAATTTTTAATCTGGAGCACATAGGAATTCCATGAATAGGCTTCATGGGGGCCTTGCAGACCACCTGAAATATGTATTTTTTATTTTGTTATTTTATTTTATTGTTTATATGTACCTGGGAAAAATCAAAGATTTGTTCATATTCTCAATCCAAAGTGGTCCCAGGAATTCTGTGGTAATAATGGGTTGTGTAGCCATGGAGAAGCATTCTCGAGCCTTCCTCTGACTTGAGGCTTCTCCCATTCAATTTCAGGTCTCTCTGTTTTGGAAGCTTTTGTTACCACATTTGCACCTAAAGGAAGAAGTTATTTCTGTTCTTCCTTAATAAGCAGTTTGAAGAGGAAACCTCCCTGGAATGGTGGTTCTGGCTGGTATTTCTTCCATATGGGCAGTAGGGGGTGTGAAATAAACAAGTGGGATATCGCGAGCTGGGGGGCTTAACCACAGTCACTTACAAGGGATTTCACATTCTTTTAGGACTGACAGGGGACTCCGGAGTGTCACTTAGCTTCACCACCTGCTTTAAACGAAAATTTCTCATAAGCTGTATGAACTGGATTACATTTTATCCCACTTCAAGCATGCTTCCCTTGTCCCTGGGAAGGTGGTTTCCTAATCCTGCCCAGCGCATTCCACACAGAGAGGGCCACTTGGAGAAAACCAGAGTTCAGTTGCTTGGGGAATATTCTGAGTCTTGCCTTTTCCTTTAAAAGTGAAGAAGTGGAGAGAGACAAAATGTACCCACGGGCTTAGATCCTTTGGTTAAATGGTATGCGGTCTTCCAGAGCTGGGCACGCGATGTGCTCTGCAAACAGACAGCATACCTGCCCGTGGAAGCCTTTCTGCAAATAAACCACAAAGTCACGGACTTGGGCACAGCATTTGAATAAGAGCAGGGGGAGAAAAAAATACCCTTTCCTCAAGGTCACCATCTTTGTCTCTGTGAACTCATTTGGGGGGCCCAAAGAAACTAACTTGGTAATTGGGGAATTTTTCCTCGGAGAAGGATGAATTTCTGACTGCTGCATCCAAAATTCATCTAACATTGTCAAAAGTGTGAGACCAGGCCAGAGAGAAGCTGGCCGTCCTGCCGTTCCGCCTCAGTTAATGGTCTGTCTGCACTAAATGCTGCCGTAGTGATTTGGGGGTGTATATGAATCACCATGAAAGACTCAATATAGTTATCGGAATCCATTGCACTCATTCATTTATTGAAACATCAGTTATTCAGAGCATCTACTGTGAGGCAAGCATTACACTAGGCCCTGAGATTCTCCAAAATAGATTTGGCTACAGGGAGCTCAATTATTTCAATAGAACTAGTCGAAGATTGGCTCTTAGCTTTGTCTTTTTTTTTTTTTCCCCTGAATATTAGTTAATCCATCTGGATTCATTAGACTCGTATTACTCTTCTTCTACCCCTTGCACAGCTTTGAGAGAGATGTTGGCAGAGATACACCAACGGAGGTGAGGGGTACCCATCTCCTCAAGCAGTTCCCTGTGTACTGTTTACTGTGCTTTAAGCCCTCTTTTAGAAAGAGCAATTTATACACTCTAAATACAAGTGTTTTTTCCTTCCCTCTTTCTTCTGGAGGAGCAGCTTCAGTGTAAGAGTTTTGTTTCTACAGTTTGCTAAGAATTTACCTATAAGGAGTTGGTGCTCTCTTGCACCAACAGGCTAGCTTTCAGGCTCACCAGAAGTCTTCAGACCTCATAAAATCATGGAATTAGCAAACAGAAAATAATCGTAGGAGGTTATTTTTCCTTCTTCTTTACTCTACATAGAAGATGATCTCAATTAGTCCATGTGACAGGATTTATTTCTTTATTCCATGCATTTCTTTTTATTTATTCATCTATTTTTTAGAGAGAGAGGGAAAGAAGACATGTATCAGCAGGGGGAAGGGGCACAAGGAGAGGGAGAGAGAATCTTAAGCAGGCTCCACACTCAGAGCAGAGCCCAGACATGGGGCTTGATCTCACAACCCTGAAATCATGACCTGAGCCGAAATCAAGAGTCAGATGCTCAACTGACTGAGCTACCCAGGCTCCCCATTATTCCATGTATTTCTAAAGCCCACTTTCCTTCTACCTCCCAGCATCTTTTACCTTTTGCTGTATGGATTAACACTGACTTTCCTGTATTTTCTTAAAGCTAGGATTTTTCCTCCTCTCTGGAATCACAGTGAAGCCTACCAAATCTTGATGCTCCTACCCTGTGACAATCCTATGCAAAATTTGTGGGTTTTCTTTTTTTTTAATTTTTTCCTGCCGTTGACTAAGATTTGTTCTAACTTTATGTCAAACAATCTTTAACATGACTGGTGATTACCCTCTCTTTATCTCTGTGGTTAACATGTACATGATTGACTATGTATGAAGAGTTCTCTGCTTTCAGGTTCTTCCCTTTCCTCATTTTGTGTTATCTCTGTCCTTCAGTACACCCCTTTGAGGCAAAAAAAACCCCGAATCAGAACGATCGTTCATGGATATTTATCTGACTCCTGATGCTCATCATTGAACTGGCATTTGCTACTGATCTAGAAAATAAGAGATTTTAAGAGTATATAAGTAATGGTTTTTGATGTTGAGTTTGAGGCATTTTCCTTAGTTAAGAAAGGTCTTATTTAAAATTCTTTGTAACTTTATTAATAAGCCCAGAAAATGTGTGCAGTTCTTTTCAGTGATTTCTGTGCCATTTTTAAATGCTTATATGCTATGTATTTAGAAGAAAGTATCCACTGATTGATTTGAAGGGTCATTTTTTTAAGTGTTTTGGTATAGTGTCCAATGATTCATTAGTTGCATATAACATGCAATGCTTATCATATCACATGCCTTCCTTAATGCCCATCAATGGTCATTTCTATATATAATAGAGGCAAAAGATTAGTTAAGGAGGATAAAGGCTAATAGTTTTGTGGCAGAAGTTTGATACTTCTAACTCCAGATGAGGAACAAGGGGGCCCTTTTCTGTGCCAGCAAAGCCTATAATGTTTGTGTTTTTATAACATTTTATCACACTGCTTTATGATTGTTAGTGTTCCTGTTTGGTAGCTATATGCTTCTTGATGACAGTGAATATTTTTTTACTTTGTATCATTGCTTTGCATGTTGGAATAGCTTTTGTCTGCAAAAGAGAGGAACCCAACTCAGACCATCTTAAGCATAAAAAGAAATTTATTGGCTCAAATATCAAAGAGGTCCAGGTTCCAGTCAGGTCTGGGTTCAGGGAGACAAATGATTTTTACCAGCAATCTCTCTTTGCCTGTCATGCAGATGGCATGCCAAATTTTCTCTCCTAGAAAACTCCCCCAAATAGTCACAGAAAACGGCATCATGCAGCTGTTGCCAACTTAGAACATGTAGCTTATGATGGGAAAATTAGTATTTTTTAATTTCTCGGACAGAATACTTCAGTTCTGGGTTACATGCTTATTCCTTATGGCAGATAGAATAGAGGACTTCATTGCCCATATTTGAGCCATGTGTCTACTCCCAAGGCAGGTGGATGTGGTCAGCCCCACTCAAACCACAGGAAATGGGAGATAGATGATTCCCAAAAGGACTGGTTATTGGGAAAACAGTCACCCTGCTAACTAACATAATGTTTTGCATCTAGAAGATAATCCAATAAATGTTGGATACCTGTTTGTCCACATGACTATTAAATCATGTCTCCCTTCAGAGTCTAGTGTGAGTCCTTTTCCCAGAAACCCTAATAGTTCCTTGCAACCATGATCTGCTTTTATACCACTGGATTCACAGTGATGTTGATGTTGGCTGGGGGAGGGAAGCATTAATTTTAAAATGGGGCATTGTTTGAAGCTTTCCTATATTGTCTTATCTTGGTATCTGAACAATAGCATCCACACTTAGCTTTTGAAGTACCTAAGAAACAATCACTAAATACTTACAAATTTGATTCAATTTTATAGAAAGAAATGATATGCCATGACAACTTTTCATATGATCCTTTAATCTCAGGATTAAAGATCTGGAGGCAAATGCACTCTTTATATGTAGACCCTCTTTTCCATGGTATTAGAAACAGAGAGGACTTGTGATATGAATTAAGCAAATGGATCTCCTTACTGAGTAGTGAGGAAATATTTCGTCTTCTTTACCTTCTGTTTCTCCATATATAAAATATGGACAACAGAACCTTCTATTCCAGGCTTTTGTGATAATAAATGAAATTACATTTTATTTAATTGCCATAATTATTTTGACTGTGTTTTGTCAATAATGAAAGGTGGCTGGTATTCAGAGTACTGAAGAATGCCCTATTGTTATGGAAATAGGGAGTGTAGGTCTAGAATGGGGCTAGGGAATCAATCTTAATTTCTTTTCTTATTTTTTTTAATAATTTTTTTTCCTAAAGATTTTATTTATTTATTTGACAGAGAGAGATCACAAGTAGGCAGAGAGAGAGGAGAAAGCAGGCCCCCCGCGGAGCAGAGATCCCGATGTGGGGCTCGATCTCAGGACCCTGCGATCATGACCCCAGCCAAAGGCAGAGGCTTTAACCCACTGAGCCACGCAGGCGCCCCAGGAATCTTAATTTCTTTCTTTTTTTTTTTTTAAGATTTTATTTATTTATTTGACAGAGAGAGATCACAAGTAGGCAGAGAGGCAGGCAGAGAGAGTGAGAGGGAAGCAGGCTCCCTGCCGAGCAGAGAGCCCAATGCGGGACTCGATCCCAGGACCCTGAGATCATGACCTGAGCCGAAGGCAGCGGCTCAACCCACTGAGCCACCCAGGCGCCCCGGAATCTTAATTTCTAACAGGCACTCCAGGAAGGTCTAATATAAAACTTACTGGGTTATAAAATACAAGATTTACCTATAAATAATAGATACATGAGACATATATATCTGTTATATACATAATAGATATGTAGTAGAAAAGTGATCTTTGACACTTATTTGCCTCATACTGTAGATAATTTCTATTATTTAGTCACTCACTCATATATTCACTTCATACTTATTTGTTTCTTTTTTTTTTAATTTTTTTTTATTTATTTGACAGAGAGAAATCACAAGTAGGCAGAGAGGCAGGCGGGAGAGAGAGGGAGAAGCAGACTCCCCGCGGAGCAGAGAGCCCGATGTGGGGCTCGATCCCAGGATCCTGGGATCATGACCTGAGCCGAAGGCAGAGGCTTTAACCCACTGAGCCACCCAGGTGCCCCCATACTTATTTGTTTCTGAGGACAACAAGTAAGACCAGATTCCTGGCTTCCAGCTCTCCAGGAGTGGCTTGAAGATTACAGGCAATAATTTTGAAACATTTCTATGTATAAGATTCACGTGAGCTTGTTAAAATGCAAATTATACGATCTCATTCCCAAGAGTCTGACTCAGTAGATCTGGTGTGAGATTCCCCTAAACCTCCATTTGCTCACACCCCAGGTGGCCTTTGGAACACACTTTCAAAGCCAATACCCTAATACATGTGAAAATTCTCTGAAGTGTAATCATTATTCTGAGGAGGTAACAAGGTTATTCTGTTTGATTTCACTACAGAAATGGATTAGAAGACTTACAGGAGAAACTTGCCACCCAGCAATACCTAAGCCACTCCATGATGGGCTAGAAAAATGCCCAAATATGCTATGGAGGAGCCCAATGCCCTTGAAAACAGGTTCACAGACCAAAGTTGTAAGACTGGGCTGATATTAGCAGTTTTATTGCCAAGTGAAAGCAATAGTGAGGGAATCCTTGAATCATTTCTATTGAGTTTCCTAACATAGAATTCAGCCTTGTAAAACTTGCAGGTGAGTCAAACCTTTATCCCTCCAGTTGCTGGGAGATCAAAGGTCTAACAGGAGATTTTTCTGGCTCTAGATATCGATTCTGCCAAAACCCTGATTGGTTATCAGCTGCCGTTTGAGGGACCTTTAATAAATGTGTTCCTCTCCAGTTTTCTTACAGGTTATCCCCAACATATGGGAGCTTACAAGCTATTTAGAAAGGAATTTATCCTAGATTTTAGTCACTTCAGATGCCATAGCATCACCAAAATTCTGATCACACCAACCACTTTCCCAGATCAGCAGGCCTTTCTCTGCAATCTCTGCATTGGAAGGATTCCTATTTTATTTTATTTTATTTATTTGACAGAGAGAAATCACAACTAGGCAGAGAGGCAGGCAGAGAGAGAGGAGGAAGCAGGCTCCCTGCAGAGCAGAGAGCCGGGGCTCCATCCCAGGACCCTGAGATCATGACCTGAGCCGAAGGCAGAGGCTTTAACCCACTGAGCCACCCAGGTGCCCTGGAAGGATTCCTCTTGACGGTTGCTTGGCTTCTGAGTCCTGAAGAATGCAGAATATTCTTCCTTCTGTCCATCTGAGGATAGACCAAGTCCTTGGAATTATTCTAGGGTTTTTTTGTGGGTTTTTTTGTGTGTGTGTGTGTGGGGGTTTTTTTTTTTTTTTTTCATTCTAGATGCACTTGCCTAAGGGAAAAAAAAACCATTCAAATTAGGGTTGCATTTTTCTTTTTGTAGGACAAGAGCGTCAGGTTGCATTGTAGTTGTAGACATAATTGAATAATGAATATTTTTGAAAAAAAAGAATTCAAAACACAATAGAAGCACACCTCCTCCAGAAAACACTTTCTCTTAGGTAATCTGCGTATCTATTGCTTATATCCACCAAACTCAGTAGTGAGTGGAGCCTGCTAAGTGGATATCGAAATTTTTAACAATTCGTATGGCTTATTTAGCTGTCTATATCATTCTCTTTTCGCATGCCAACAGGTAATATAAAAGCACAAGAGCTATAAATTAGACTCCAGTTCCGAATGGAATATGATTTAGCAGCTTTCTGGAGAGTAAAAACACAATTTTTATGTAATCCCAGGCTCCAGTGTCGTAACAGCCACCAATGAGACAAGCCAGTGTGTTCGCTGGGAGTTTGCCTATAGAGGTACCATTGAATAGCTTCTGCACTGCGAAAGACAACTGGATGATGGACAGTGTGCGTGTTTGTCTGTTTGTCATTAAAAGATATAGCATTATGGAATAGGTTTTCTTTTTAAAGAACCTGGATATAGGCCTTGTGGAATGCATGAATTTGTTTTAAAGGATCTGAAATTCAGGGACAAACCTTGATTTCTAATAACCCTTTAAATCAGATCATGGCTTCTTCTCTCAGCGGTCAGCGAGGGTCTGTCTCTCTCTGCTCTCCTGTGTATAGCTAAACAATCACCCAAATAAAGGTAGAGGCTATTTTCTCAGAGCTTGCCGTAGCAAGAAGTCAGCCACTATCCCTTTGTGTCTAGTAGAGAGAGACTCGAAGGCTTGCAGAATGGTGGGCTTCGGACGTTATCAGAATACTATTCCTAAAGTACATGAGGCTTTAGTATGAGGTAAACAAAATCAGGTATATGACCACAAAAGAAGTAGTATTCTCTATTACTGGAATAATAATCCTGAAATCAGGAATGAAGCAGTTGTTCACAAGACAAGGTCAAAACCAAGACCGTACCTTAGCGGAGCTACATATTTGGATCTTTATTAGTTTCTTATAGTTGACAATTATTTGACCTATCAATGTGAAGTTTGCTAGATTCAATTTTAGAATTACATAGTGTCTGATCAATAGATTGTAGTAATTGGTTATTTTTTTCTGGGAGAGAGGGACACTAGCAAAGTTACCGATTGATTTGTTTTAAGGTCATTTGTCCATATAGGTGATGTGTAAATGACATCAGATATTATTTCCTATGGTCTCATTTGATGAGACTGGAATTTGCCAGAGGTTTTTACCACAGGGGGTAGGCAGTTGATGACAAATACAAAAGTCAGTAAAATTGAAGACAGAGACTACTAGTTGGGATAATATAAGAATGACTTTAAAATGAGTATGTTCTGACCTAACAGTTCTAACAAGGGAAGAAAAAAGCAAAAGGCCATTATAGGAATAACAACTAGATGTTTACAGAAAATGAGAGGAAAAATTATTATAAGCAAGTACCCAGTCTGTGTACTGCATGAAAACTCTCTACTGTCTGAGGTTATTACCTTGTCTTGAAGGTCTTGGGTCAGTTGTATACTACCAAAGACAGGCTGCTTCTGGTGGATGTCTGAGACTCAATTTGAAAGGCTGTATTGGAGTAGCCTTCCAGTTGGGTCAAATTTGAAAATGCTTGTTTAGTTGTGAAGTATGAGCCCAATGATGGATTACCTGGAGTTTCACTGCTGCATTTATTTTTAACAGAACTTCATAATGTCTTTTCCAATGAGATTGAAGAGCAGTTTCTCTCTTATGTCTTTTCCAATAGATAAACACTTCTGGCCCAAGAACATGAAGATGGTTTAAGAAGATGTGGTAAGGCAGCCTTAAACTGTTGGTGATAGGATTGAGTATAATATACTCAATATTTTATATTTTATTTTAATACTTGCAATATTTTTCATGATTGCACACAGTAAGGCAACCTAGTATCAGAGGTGAGATCCTAAAATGCCTGGACCTTCCAATTACCACTTTATAGGATGATAATTAATGTGTCCTCAAGGGAATGGACTGTATGGCTTTAAGACCATGTGGATTACTTTTGACCAGAGGAGTTTAACGGTTTCTTAAAATTTCGATGATTTTAATTTAAATATCATAGTGATCCTTTCGACTTTTCCAGAAGATTGTAGTGGTAAGGGCAGTGTAGTTTTTGAATAAGAGATAATGCCTTACAGAGTTTGTTGATAATGGTTCCCATAAATGTGTTCCTTAGTCACTTGGCATAAAAGTTGGTCTGCTCTGTGTTGGAAACACAAAATCGAACAGCTTTTTAGCAACTGTAAGTGCAGTAGCTTTTTGGCAAGGAAATGCTTTAACCCATCCTGAGAGTAGATCTATAATAACTAAAATATATTCAAATCTCATGGAGAGTAGGGGTTGAGTAAAAACCATCTGAAGGTATTCAGAAGACCTTGAGATCCCTCGTTTCTTGGTTATGTCCCACCTTTATAGTTTTTCCAGGATTTGCTGTTGACAGTTCACACATGACCTGAAAATAACTTCAATTCTCTTTTTAAAGTTTTCTCACCAGTCCTGATTTAAGAGAGTAACCAATTTGTCTACAGCAGGATGAATAGTTTCATGGAGAAATTTAGAAACTATCCATCCATTTGAAATCATCTGATGCCATCAAGTGGTTTTTTTGAGAGCACTGGAGATTGAATGAAAGGTGAAACCAGATTTTTTCCATTCTTTCTTCTTGAAGTTAGGGGCTAAATATTAATATTTTGTGAATTTTTTGAATCATTTCAGAGAGTTATCCTTTGAGGATTTGCATAGACTCTCACAAATTTGGTTAAGGCTACTTGTTTGGCATATTGATTTTGCGAGCATTTTCTTTAGCTTCCATATGGCCTCTTTTTGCATGGTCTACAATCACTGTGTTAGCCACCTCTGTAGAAGTAGAGTACATCTATCAGTTGCTTAATTTGTTCATTTTTGGTGGAGGTTCCAGCAGAAGAAATACTCTTTGTTTCCAGAGTGTCCCAAAATGATATATTATCCCAAGAGCATACCTGCTATTGTATATTTGTTTACTTTTGAGGTCATGGCCATCTGGGCTGATTTCATCTCATGGAGGGCAATTCTATTTTAAAGTAGAGCTTATGGGGCGCCTGGGTGGCTCAGTGGGTTAAAGTAGAGCTTATATTAGTGATGTTATATCCTGCATCATAATATCTGGCTTCATTTTTCTATCGACAAATAATATTAGGTCAGGATTCTCAGTGGGAGTTTGTAGCTGATATGAGTGAGGTACAGAAAAGTTCTCTGAGGTAAGGCAATCATGAGGTTCCCCTTCTGGTGGGGGCAAGTGAGTGGCAGAATTCAGGGTGTGGCTGCAGAGAACAGTAATGTGAAGAAGAGAATAATAATGTCGTAAGAGATTATTGGGCTGGCTGAAAAATGTTGTATATTCTCACAGTAGTAATAGTTTGGTGTTGCACGAGACACCATAAGAATCCATTGCCCTAAGACAAGGGTGATAAGCCTTTAAAACAGGGTCAGCATTGAAGATATGGCAGATGATGGATTTTTTGTTTTTGTTTTTAAAGATTTTATTTATTATTTGACAGAGAGAGACATAGTGAGAGAGGGAACACTGCAGGGGGCATAGGGGAGGGAGAAACAGTCTTCCTGCTGAGCAGGGAGCCGGATGTGGGGTTCGATCCCAGGACCCTGGGATCATGACCTGAGCTGAAGGCAGATGCTTAATGACTGAGCCACCCAGGTGCCCCAGATGATGGGTTTTTTATGGTTCTCATGAACCTTAAAATCTCAAGGGCTTATCTAGATCACTCACATACAAATAGATCTTTTATAGTTAGGGATGTTTAGGGAAGGAAGCTGTGGAAGAGTCTTCTCCAAGTTATAGAAGGCCTGTTCATGTTTGGTCTTCCAGAGGAGAGGGTCTCTTACTCAGGACATTGTCAATTCATATGGAAGTGTCACAATCTCAGAAAAAATTCAGCACTCATTATTTGAAATATCCTGTTAAACCTAGAAATACTCTCAGTTGTCATTTTGTAAGATATCCAGGATAAGTTCAGAACTTTAAAATATATCATGAGAGAGTGTTTTTGCCTCTTGGAATAGATCATGCCCTAAGTAATGGACTGTGTTTTAACGAAAATTTTATGTCCCTTTCTTGCTGTGAGCAAGAAAATGGAATCATTACAGGATTCCTTATTTACTGAACAAGGATTAACAAAGGCCATCTACATATTAAATTAATACTGAATCTTAAAGGGATTTTAGATAAGTTAAGTCTGATTGAGGAACTGGGAGATAAGTTCAGTGAACTCCTGCACATGCCTGTCTAGGTACATTTTTGTCCTCCCCAGGTGAGGGCAAACAGACAGTTACTGTCCTGGTCTAGAAGCACGGAACAATGCAGAGATCTCTACAGCAAAGCTGTTGACTTTCCTTGTTAAATTGCTGGGGTGGGTATCAGAAGTCAGAAGGGATGTTTTTCAGTTAGGGGTCCAATTGTTACAGTTAAGTCATTGGACATAGAGAAATCTGTAGGTTATTTGAAATACCTAACACCTGTGTGATGTGATTATTCCAAAGAAGAAACTGAGAAAAGGTGGCGACGTTTCATGTAGAAAGAGTAACCTTCATATCTACCAGGAATTGATAAAATTGACCATCTGTGTTTAATAATTAATTTATCTTCAGCGTTTAAAGATGAGGAAAGAAACTGGATACTTTTCCTTTCCTGGACCATGCTCACTGATGTGAATTTTCTGGTTTTTATTTTCATGTTGGTTTCTATTTTGCAAGACTGGACTATCTTTTTTCCAGAGTCCCTTCTGTTTCCAGTATCTATAACCATCCTTGTCAATAGGTGATCAGTTGGGAAGTGGGACATTTAGCTGTCTGTTCCACAGGGCCATAAACTTATTTTGGGTCTTGTCTGGTTTTTGTTCTCAAGCTCTTTCAAAATGTTCTGTCAGGAAAAGGAGCTATTTGACATTCTAATTTCTGTTCTTTAATTAGGTCTCTAACGTCAGATTTAAACTCAATGATAACATGAAATAGCTGCTGTGACCTCCAAACCTACTTAGGTTCTGAGTGCTATTTGATGGTATTTCATGGTTTATCTTGAAAATACCCTATTTCATCATTTACCTGTTTATATGATTGAATCATAGTCCAACAAAATTTTATTGGAAAGGCTTAGGTGTGAGTTTTGGGAAAATTGGACTTATGTTCTGACCTTTTTTGTTTGTTTGTTTTCTTTTGTTTTGATCCTTAGGTTTAGGGAAAGAGAGTTTGGTAGGTCCCTTTCTAGGTCAGTTCAGTAAGCTTTTGCCATTCAAGACTTAGCCTCTGATGTTCTGCCCAGTATGTGTGCCATTTAGTATAGATCAGTAACTTTGGGTCCTATTCACCCCCCAAAATTCCAAGTTCTCCTATGAATAGTTTCTGGACTTCTCTGAATGTAGAGAAATCCTTAATTATAACTCTTAGTTTGGCATGGGTACAGAGTTTAAGTTCTATAGTTGCCCACATATCTGGCTCATAGGAAGATGGACCTTCAGAGGCAATGAGCATTTTGGAGTCTTAGGAGAATCACTGGGAAAAAGTAAGGAGTCTGGAAAAGGGGAAGGAGGGAGGAGTGGGCAAAGGTTTGGGGATCGAGAATAGAGGGCAGAAGGGAAGCTGGAGAGCTACGTGTAGGGAGGCAACTGGAGGACAAGGAGGAGGAGGAATTACTAGGGAAATGAGTCTAGTTCATCGCTGCTTAAGTTTGTCAAATTGCTCATTAGCTTGGCTCAAGATCTTTTAGCAAAGCAATATTGGATCAGAATTCGTTTGGAGGCCTCTGCCTCCAATCAAAAAATGTTGCCAATTGAAACGAAGTAATGTTCTCTTTCTTTCCTAAAATCCCTCTCATATGAACAGTTTTGTCCATCTGAAGTGTTTCGTAGGGTGGCCACTGAAGGCCCAAACCATCCTTAGAGAAGTTATGCCATCTAGAAAGCTAGACATAAGAATTCAGTTTACAAATGGGAGTTTTTCCTGGAGGAGAACATTGAGACTTAGACACCCCCAAGAGGCATGCCAACAGTTAGTGGAAGAGTAATGCTTGTGCACATCATGTCTTGGGTACCCACCCTGATATTTGTCCTCCTCCAAAGGCAGACCCAACAATCCATACCTCCAGCAGGCATAAAACCAGGAAGAACACTCTCTCTCCGAGCCTGACTCTCAGGACACAAAGAAGTTTTATTGGCGACCCTAGCAAAGTTTGTTCCAACTGACACCAGTCTGGTGAGAACCTCAGTAGCCTAAGAAGCAGCTCAAACAACAGGCTTATAGAGCTGGTGCCTGTATTTTACCCTATTGATTGTCCTTCTTATGAAAAGCAACATTTTGAGACAGCACGACACAAAATAAAAGCACAGAAAGGAGCAAAAGTGATGAAAACAAATGTCCTGATTCCATCAAGTGTACCAAACAAATGGAAAACAATAACAAAACCCAGGTAACCAAAATGAGAATAAATAACTGAGGAACAATTTTTAAAGCACAATGCTAGGTCCCCTGCCCTATTTACACAAAGGGCTAAATACTGCACATTCCCTATCCAGTGGTTATTTGTAAAATATGTACATTTTATTCTGGGTCATCAATTTTTCCTGCTCTACTGGGTTTTTCATATCAGCCAGTAAGTGCTAATATTTCTGTATTTTAATAAAGTCTTCCTCGACTGCATAGTACACACACACACACACACATACACACAAACAGCGCCCTTCCATTCTGGCTTTCTCTGCAGGAAAATTCATCAAAAATTATAATCTATATCCAGAGGTGCCTGGGTGGCTCAGTTGGTTGAGTGTCTGCCTTCAGCTCAGGTCATGATCTCGGGGTCCTAGGATCAAGCCCCGCGTCAGGCTCCCTGCTCAGCCAGTGGCCTGCTTCTCCCTTTCCCTCTGCCTGCTGCTCTGCCTACTTGTGCTCTCTCTCTCTGTCAAATAAATAAATAAAATCTTAAAATTAAAAAAAAAAATCATAGTCTATATCCAGCAACCTTTTCCCCTCCTTAACTCCAATCCTGTTCCTCTCATTATCTTTTGAACCTATCATGACCAGGCTTCCTTTGGCACCGCTCCAGCAAATACACTTTTGTCAGGGTCACCAATGACCTCCATGTTACCTGATCCAATCTTAAGTCCTCATCTTGCTCCGTGGATCAGCAGGATTTGACCCAGCTGATAACTTCTTCCTTCTTGAAACACTTTTTCTGATAAAACTTTTCACTGGTCTTTTTTTTTTTTTTTAGTCCTCCTACCTCCTTGTCCTTACTCTTTGCTGGCTTGTTTCTTATCTGCCAGTCATCTATATAAAATATGGCTGCAGGGCTCAGCCTCTTTGCATCTGCTATTTAGCTACACTTACTCCCTAAATGATCTCATCTAGTCTTTTTTTTATTGCGTTAGGTTAGTCACCATACAATACATCATTAGATTTGATGTAGTGTTCCAAGATTCATTGTTCATGTATAACACCCAGTGCTCCATGCAATCCCTGCCCTCCTTCATACCCACCACCAGGCTCACCCGTCCCCCCACCTCCTCCCCTCTAAAACCCTCAGTTTGTTTCTCCGAGTCCACAGTCTCTCATGGTTCATCTCTCCCTCGGATTCCCCACCTTCACTTTTCCTTTCCTTCTCTTAATGTCCTCCACGTTATTCCTTATGTTCCACAGGAAAATGAAACTATGTGAACAAGTAAGTGAAACAATATGATAATTGACTTTCTCTGCTTGACTTGATTGTGCTTGATTATGCTTTACTCAGCATAATCTCCTCTAGTCCCAGCCATGTTAATGCAAAAGTTGGGTATTCATCCTTTCTGATGGCTAAGTAATATTCCATTGTGTATATGGACCACATCTAGTCTTAATGGCTTAAAAGAGCTTAAAAGTCGTTGACCCTCGTATTTATATTTGTGTCCAAGGCTCTCTACAGAAACACAGTTGGATGCTTACAACCTTTACATTTAGTCAGCACCTAAAATGAAACTTGAGCTCACTGGTGGGTTGTTTTTTTTTCTTCATTCTATACCTCCCGTAGCTTCTCCAGGTTAGCTAAAGGCAATCCTATTCTGCTAGTCACCCAGACCAAAACCTCAACATCTTCCGTGACTCCTTTCCTGTCCTCCCATTCCATATCTGATTTATAAATAAATCCCATTGGCTCCAGTGATGTCCAGAATGCAGACATTTCTCACTACCTCCAGTTACTACCTGGACAACAATAGTAGTTTTCCAACTGCTCTCTCTACTTCCATTATTGCTTCCTTACATTTTTTTCTTCTTGCTTCCCTACATCCTAATGTTCATCCAACAGCCAGAATGATTATATGAAATCTAAATCAGCTTATATCAGTCTCCTTCACAAAGCTCATTAATGGCTTCCCAGCTCACTCAAAATAAAAGCTGAAGTCCTTACAGCGGCCTGCAGTCTGAGCTTTGACCTCATCTTCCACACTCTGACTCACTCTACTCCAGCCACTTCCTAAGTCTTCATGTTCTGGAAATGTGCTAAGTATGACCCAGCCTCAGGGCCTTTGTACTTGCTTCCTCAACCTAGAATACTCTTCTCTCTGGTATCTGCATGTTTCATATACTTGCTTCCTTCAGATCTCTACTCAACTATAACCTTGTCAGGGATGACTTTCCTGTCTAAATCTGCTTCAAATGGTCATGACTTCCATCTCCACTCCTCTAGAGTACTCTTATATAAAGATATATACTTCTCTGTTAAATTTCCCCTGTAGCATTTCTCACTATTTGCCCTACTAGTTATTTGCTTGTTTGTTTATATATGTCTCCCACTATTAGAATATAAGCTTCACGAAGGCAATGACTTTGTCTTGTTTACTTCTGTATCTCTATGCTCAGAACAGTCCCTGGTACAGAATAGGTATTTGACAATGACAATCTTTGTTGAATTCAGGAATGACTAAAACCATTATCTGAATAAAAATATATTTTTTAAAGATTTTATCTATTTATTTGACAGAGAGAGATCACAAGCAGGTAGAGAGGCAGGCGGGGAGTGGGGAGGGGGAAGCAGGCTCTCCACTGAGCAGAGAGACTGATGCGGGGCTCAATCCCAGGACCCTGAGATCATGACCTGAGCCAAAGGCAGAGGCTTAACCCACTGAGCCACCCAGGCGCCCCTGAATAAAAATATTTTTAAGTGTCTATGACGTGACTCCGCTACTACGTTAAATACCCTGGCAGATCTAAAAGGAATAGAAGACAGTCTAATATTGAGAAACAAGATTATCAAAATATAAAAAAAAAAAAAATCTAGGGAATGACAGAGTGCTGGCTTGACTACAACTACTCTAGAAATTCAGAGGAAGGACAGATCTTGCAGCTTAGGCAAGGAGGACTTTTTATGGAGAGTGGGGAAAGTAGCCAGATAGGGATCTTGAAGTTAAAGAGAGAAGCCCAGCAGAGGAAAAAGTTATCAGTTGGATCCCATCCCTGCTTCAAACTGTGAAAACCATTAAGGCTCAAAATTGAATGGGCAGAGACTCAGCCTAGATATGGAGCCACATTTCTTTACACTCAAAAGTTCTGGCTTTATGGTTCTCAGGATAAATTGTAATGGCTTCTTCCCTGATGAGTCATTCTTTGTTCATGCATTCTTTCATTTTTTTCTCATTCTCTCATTTATTGAACATTTATTTTTATTCAACATTGTGCTAGAGCAGAGAGTGAGACCAAAATGTGTGGTATGATCTTCGGAAGATTTTACAAACCAGCTGGAGAGAGAAAACATACACACAGAGCAGCTGGTAGAAGCACAAGGTGGCAGATGATGACATGCCTCATGACTGGCAGAGAGAAGGTTAATCGGTTTCTGGTAGGTTTTACAATTCACCGTTTGATAAAGATTAACACTGCCTGCGTCACAGTGCTTGTGTGCCTCACACAAGCATTCGTATAAGAAAGCAGTTTGTAGGGGCGCCTGGGTGGCTCAGTGGGTTGAGCCGCTGCCTTCGGCTCAGGTCATGATCTCAGGGTCCTGGGATCGAGTCCCGCATCGTGCTCTCTGCTCAGCAGGGAGCCTGCTTCCTCCTCTCTCTCTGTCTGCCTCTCTGCCTTCTTGTGATCTCTCTCTCTGTGTCAAATAAATAAATGAAATCTTAAGGACAAAAAAGAAAGAAAGAAAGCAGTTTGTATACTGTAAAGTGCTACTCACACATTTGCTATTCCTCCTGGAAGCCAGGCAAGCGTAGGTGACTCTACAGAATCCATCTGTGTTTCCAATGAGAACGTATCAAGCTCGAGAGTCCATAATATGAAGATCTTTAGCAAAGGCAATATACTTAACTTCCCCAACTTCCAACCCGAGTGAGAACATTGCAAACTCAGGAGCCAGTGAGTATCCACTCTTTTCTTGAATTATTTTGGGAGGAAATGCATTCTTTATAGGACTTCCATAAAATCAAACTCAGCAGGTTCCATTGTTTGTTTAAAACAAGACTGTTAAGGAAAAGTGCAGTTGGTACAGCACTTCCCGGTTATTTTCTCCCTCCTAGCCCACAAGTGCGGGTAGTTGCTGGGGTGTCCTCCTGGCCCAGCTCAGGCCTCCCTGGGCTGCTAACTTTCAGAGGACACCTACTCCTGAAACACATGTATTTGTAAGAATTACCTCTTAGGAAATTGTCATTACCAGAGAAAAGCTGTTGGAGCTTCTCTTCTTTCTTTTACCAACCAAGTTAGAGTGAACAGAGGTTTTTGTTGTGTGGTGTTTCTGGGGGTTTTTTTGTTTGTTTGTTTTTTCCATTTTCAAGAATTGATGAAATACTAGGCCAGTGGGCAGGGGGGGAGGAGAGCTTAGATTTCAGAAGGAAGAAATTGAAGGAAACTTTTTAGAGCTTGAGAAAGTTCAAAGTGGGAAAGAGGTGGGGGCATTTTGACACGTACTCTTTTAAAGTATTGATTTTTTTTTTTCTAAATTGATCTGAAAGCATGACAAATGTTTAGTCTGACACCCAATATAGTATTAAAAAACCCAAATGTCAGGGTGGAAATCTGATGGGCTACAACCTTAGTGGAAAGAAGGATAAAATATCTAATGTGACCCAGAGCTCCTGAAATGTCTTATTTTTCTCTTTTTGCCATTCGTGTCTTTCTAATTTTTATGTGTTCCTCTCGGTGGCACTCACCTAGGAAAAAGGAGGGAGAAGTCATTTCTACTACTGATGTTGTTAACAAAACTTTGCTACCCTCAAATGTAAGGGATTTTTTTTCCTTTTAAATAAAGTGGGAATGAATAAACTTGTTAATATTATATCATACTTATTCCTTTGGTAGTCGATGTTCAGTCATTAGACATCTACTCAGAGGTGATGAAATCAGCACTCTGTGGATGCAAGGGGCAGTCATGCCCTGCTAAGTGCTTTCCCTTGCAGACCTCACAAAGGTTCTTTGAGCTCCAGAATGTATTGATTTCATTAGATGTGCTAATTTAGCAATTCGCTGGTTTGGAGACCATAATTACAACATAATACACAACCTGTGTATATGGGCCTATTGCAAGGAGAAAAACTTCTACTTTCAGTTTATTAATAGTAAATGTACACATTTTTGTCCCTGCACATGTCAGTTGTAAATCTCCCTTATGTACTCACAAGACTCTCTTACAGTGAGTCTTTTATTAATAAACTGAACAATTTCATACAGTGTTAATGAGTTAGCGCTTATCTCTTGCTCTCTTTTATGGTTAAAATGTGCTGGAGAACTGGACAATTTATCTAAGCATGTGGGTGACTAAGGTACATGACAGTTTTAATAATTAGGTTCCATCTATCTCTATTTTCACTGATGAAAAAAATGTTACACTTGATTTTCTCATTTTCATAGCTGTATCAGAGTTCAGAGAAAACGAATCAAACAGTAATATGATAATAGAGCTGAATTATAGAACATTTTCACTATAAGTGGATTTTTACTGCATTCTATGTATACTGTGTTTTTGCAACAACTACTAAGACATGAAGAATAAATTAGGTTGTTCTTTGTTATCTTTTAGAATACTAATTTTATTTAAGGCATGTCTCCTTGTTTGTAAAGGCTTTCTCCCTTGCTACCTCATGTCTATTTTCTTCTGAGAATCAGTTGCGTACCTACCATGCACTTGGTACTGTGTGAGCAACTTCCACTTTGTTTTGTCTACTTTGCTGGATTGATTGGGGGTGTGGGGGGGGTGGTAGTAGAGGTGTGTGTGTATGTGTGTGTGTGCTGCCCTCTACTGGACTTGATTTCTAAACAAGTATTTAGGAGGTTTTTGCTTTGTTTTTTGTTTTGAGGGAAAAGAGAAAGGAGAAAGAAAATTTAGGAAAGATCGTATTTATTTTTTCTGTTACTGAGAAATGCTTTGGGAGTAGGGACTGCATTTTATATGGCCTAGCGGTCCCCAGTTTAACACCGTATCTTATGCATAGTAGGTGCTCAATAAATGCTTTTTATAAATAAATAAGTTAGAAAGCTCACCAGATTTGTTTTCCATGATAGATGGAGTCTGTTGATAAAACACATTGTCTTAACATTGGAATCTATGATAGATTCAGAAGAAAAAAAAAGACACAGAGTTTATTAGAGACAGGGTGGGTCTCTACATGAGCCCACATTTGAGTGACCAGCTTTGTTTGCAAATTTCAGTATTAATCATTTGGTATTATATAGCTAGGGATCTAGAAGCAGAATGAAGAGTAGCCACAAAGATATCAGTTAAAAATTGTACCCAAGTGGGCAAGAACTTGAGACATGAATGTGGCTGAGAGGAAAGCAAGCATAATAAGGAGATTACCCTTTCCTTAAATATCTTGTACTTCCACCATATAGCAGATTTCACCTATCTGAAACTCAGCCATAAAACAAGAGGGAAAGACTTTTACAGGTGTGCTCCAGTGTGGGAGAGATGGCTGGTTGCCTGCTGTAGTCCATTTGCGTCATCACACGATAGAATTTTCACTGGAAATTGCTGTGCAACCAGGGACTGAATTTCCAACCCTCATGACATCTAGATATGGCCTCTGGCTATACCAGTCACATCCTGATTCCCAGTGATGAGTGGCATTCCTATTCAAGACTTTTTTTTTAAGATTTTATTTACTTATTTAGAGAGAAATAGCAAGAGGGACTAGGGGCAGGGGGAGAGGAAAAAATAATCTCAAGCAGAAGCCACACTGAGCATAGAGCCTGATGCGGGGCTCAGTTCCACAAAACTGAGATCGTGACCTAAGCTGAAATCAAGGATTGGATGCTTAACCAATGAGCCACCCAGGCACCCCTCCTATTCGTTTAAGAAGCTGTTATACCACTTCTGCCTTCTCTTTCCCTTTCCACGGACTGGAGCTGACAACAACATGGCACAGCATGCATAGAGTCTGGGAACCTACCCACTGTAGTCCTGAGTTAGATGGGATACTAGTGAAAAATAAATAGTTTTTATATTGAGCTTCCAGGACTTGTCTTCTGGGATTTGTCACAGCAGCTAACATTATTTACCTCACTGACCCAAAAATGTATATTCAGTATATTCTTCCAGACTATGCTACTATGTTATACTACGCTAACACTCTACTGTATTGTACTATACACTACAATACTAATATTATACTATAATACTAATACTGTACTTTAATACGAATACTATACTATAATACTAATACTATACTGTATTATAATACTAATGCTATATATATTATATAATATTATACTATATTATATACTATAATACTATTATACTATAATATTAATACTGTACTATAATACTAAAGTTACACTATATTTTCCTAAACTGTATTACACCTTCTGTTAAGGCAGAAACACATTTTTAAGGAAGATGTCCAAATAAAATTATTAAAATTAAAACAATTATATTACAATTACAATTACAGCAACAAAAATTTTGATGAGTTTTACAGAGGACACATGTCCTAGAGGTTTCCACTAGCCAGGATAGCCCTGGATCCCAGCACTGGTCCTTAATTTGGTATGTGGCTCAAGCAGGGATGGACACAAACAGAAAAGGCAGAGGCTAACAGCACACGAAATAGATGATATTGGATACACCAGGGCTGTGTCCTGAATAACAGAGAGGCAGCAGTGTAAGTGCTTGTGGGACCCAGGCATGAGGGGGATGGGAAAACTAATGCTCTATTTTTATGCCAGTTCATCATGGAAAAGCCATTTCTACTATCACCGTATAGCTCACTCTGCACAAAATCAGCATCTTCGTTCTCAAAGGAGAACATAGCAGTAGTTTTAGGATGTCTTTAATTAATAAATTAGCTAATTAATTAAGTTCATTTGTTATCTTCCCTCATTTGTAGTGAATGAAGAGATTTGACTCTGTCTTTTCCTAAGTCTGATACTGTAAGAAAACCCGATGCTGTGCTTTGCTGGGTGCAGTTGAGATGTCTTAGATGAGATCTCTTGACCCGTGCTGTATGCAGAAAGCATCTAATAATGAGCTAGAGTATAATGGAATTCTGATGCATGCACTTGAGGCCCCATCATTATCATCCTATTTTCATAAATGATCTTTGCATTTTTTTAATGGAAAAAAATATACATAAAAACTCACTTACTGGGTTAGAAGGTGCTCAAAGATATTATCCTTCTTTTCCTCTTCTTGTTCACATTTTTATTATACATGTGCCCAGGGGCTCTTGAACAAGACCATGTTTATTAATCCAATAAAGGAGTACATGTAATGATGATCGTTTACTCCTGACCTATAAGAAATAGGTATTTATTTTATTGGTGTAATGAAATTTTATAGTTTCAGGATTTCTTTGCTCTTTAATTTCTCTTCGAGTCCGGGGTTTGCAGTTTCAAAAAAATCAAATGAACATGTGGATGCAAATCCATGCTCCCAGAATCTTTGGTCTTTTTGTAGCTTTTTGAAATTCTCTTCCCATTTAAGTTTTCATTTTCTGGCCCACTAAAATGTTTCTTGTTAGACTTTTGTCTTATCAAACACTGTTTGAAATAAACTGGCCAGTTGTGGGATCAGAGGGATCTTTTTAATCATTTGGAGATTGGGATTATCCTGGGTTATAATAAGATTTGACCTGTGGACACAGACAGAAATGTGTTCATGATAACTTTGTTGTAGTTCTGCCTGGAGGCAAGGTTATAAACTAGATAACCTCCTGAGGTTCACCATGACTCCATAATTCCACGATACTAATCTCCTTGAGTGAATCCAACATTTTTATTCCTCCTTTGAAGAAACTACCAGCCTGTGCTTTGAAAATATGTTTCTCTTTGTTCTGGAGGCACCAGAGTATGTTGTCAAAGAACAAAGTGGAAATTTTCAGGAAATTTGTGAGCATGAGGTCCACTTCATTTTTCTGAAAGACAGTGAAAAGATGGAACAGACCTGTAGTTTCCAAACTATTTCAGTTCAATTTAAGTCAATAAACAAGTACTGACTGTCTATTTACTTGACAGGCATTATAACCCAAAACTGAGGAAGTAGAATCTGATTTATTTCATATGTCTGTTGTAAAGATGAAATGAAATCACAAATGCACACAGAACTTGGCACATAGGAAGCCCTCAATAGATAGTAGTTTTTATTGTCTATATTAGGAAATGCCTGGACAATGTCAAAGCACTTTGAAATGTAATGTCTGGTTGCTGCTACGTTCTCACTATCTTCAGAATATTGTTCTGAATAGTATTGTGTGAAGGACAGTGTTGAGTCTCCAGGAGATCGAGGTTTGAATCCTACTTACATCCTCACTGTGTTATTCACTGTTAATTTTCTTATTTAGGTTTTTCAGCTCTTTGAGTAAAGTAACTAGTTAATGACGAGCTATTGTTCACAGGAAACCATTGGCTTATATCTTTATGGAGGTTGAGAAGTCTCACAGTCAGCTGTCTATAAGCTAGAGACTGAAGAAAGCTAATGGTGTAATTTGGCATATATTTGAAGACGACCAGGGGACTGGTGATGTAATTCCAAGTCTGAAGACAAGAGAAATTATGAGCCTCCAGCTCAACATGGAGGCATGGAAAAAAGAGGTGAATCCCTCCTTCCTCTGCCTTTTGTTCTGTGCAGTCCTCAAGGGATTGGATGAAGCCTGCCCTCCCCCCCCCATTGTGGAGAGCTGTCTGTTTTACTGAGTCTGTGGGTTCAAATGTTAATCTCATCCAGAAACACCCTCACAGATACTCCCTGAAATAATGTTTAATCTCGGCACTTCTTGGCCAGTCAAGTTGACTTTCATGCAGTTGACATCACCACCACAAGAAGTCTTTATTCAATGGCTCCCGGGCAGTGGTGGGCAGGACAGGAGGAGTGTGGGGCTTGGGCTTAAGCTTGGGGGTTGCTGCATGGTCAGGTTGCACCCCAGTGAAGCTGACGGCTCAGAAAACCAGCTGTTATAGTGGATCAGGCAAGGGGGAGGGTCAGGAGAGAGTGCATTGGTGTGCAGAGGGCTGAGAGGCTGGAGGATGTCCAAGAGAACCAAATGAGGCAGTCATACCGCAGGTCGAGTTGGGAAGAGACACACATCAGTAAAGTATAAAATGCATTTAAGAGACTTTAAAAACTGAATTTCATGCGAGAGTTCAAGGATCTGTTGGTCAGAGCCGGCATGTCTCATTTCTTCCTATTGCACATCCTTTGAACCCTGTTCTCAAATCACATCAGCTCTTGGGGTTTGGGGAAATAAAAAGAACACAGAAAGTTCCCCACCTTGAAATGTAATAAAAACTACTAGAGTAGATCATTTCTGTTGTCTCTTCCCACTTTTTAATATTGTGTAAACCATTCTCCTAAAGCAGAACTCCAAGAACAGAACTTCTTGGATTTAGGTTGGTCAGCAAATCTTTAACTAGAGGAGGAAAATGAAATATAGATATCTTGAATTGTAGCTCTATTCAGACAAGAGCCCTCTTTACACATTTTTTTAAACCAAAAGATTGTTTAATCTTTACCGACTGATGGAAAATGATTTTAAAAGGAGAGAGAGAGATGCCTTCCATTCTCCCACCTCCATAGCTATTAGAATTCACATTTATAGCAACTTTTGTCTTCTCCAGAAGAAAACCTTTATTCACCTGTAAGAATAGTCAATGTAATATTAGCCTTCGCGGGTTTCCTGGTAAGCTGCTATAAAGGACTTCTGTATTTCTATAAAGTCTGCAAGTGTGCTGCCAGGAGCTTTGGGCATTGGAAGCAACATTCACAATAAAGGAAAATTTGAGACTGTCACCCAGCTGCCATTTGGCTTTGCTGTGAATGTTGTATGAAAAGAATAAAGATTCACTCTAATAAGGTAGGCTTGTAATTTAGAAAAGAAAACAATCTCTGGAAATGTAAAATTATATTCCTCTGAGTAAGCAGCATATATTCCCGAAACAATGAAAACCATGAAAAAACCATGATCTGATATTACTTAGTGAAAAATTATAAGGTGTTAGGCCTTTATTATTCCATGGGAAGAAGAGCTAAATATTGGCTGAAAATAACAGGCAAAACTTTTGTCTCCTTTTTTAATGCCATTTAAAGTTTTTTGTTATTGTTATGATAAAAGTTGTGCAAAAGGAAGAGAAATTGTGATTTCAGGATTTCTAACTCTTGGGTTATTTTGTGTTATTGAACATTATATCAAAAACTAATAATGTACTACATGTTGGCTAATTGGATTAAGAAAATGAACTGATCACTGTTAAAAAATAATAATTTATTTAGAATTGTTTTATTTTGAAATTTTTTTTAAAGATTTTATTTATTTATTTGACAGACAGAGATCACAAGTAGGCAGAGAGGCAGGCAGAGAGAGAGGAAGGAAAGCAGGTTCCCTGCTGAGCAGAGATCCGGATTCAGATTAGGGGCTCCATCCCAGGACCCTGAGATCATGACCTGAGCCAAAGGCAGAGGCTTTAACCCACTGAGCCACCCAGGCCCGCCTGTTTTATTTTGAATTATATTTAATTTCACATTCCATTTAGCATACTGTGTTGAATTAGTTTTAGGTGCACAATATAGTGATTCAGCAATTCGTACATCACCCATTGCTCATCACTAATGGTCTATCCCCATGGAATTATGTTTTTATCATAATATCATATATATGAATATGTTAAAGATAACATGCTTTACTTTCAACAATATGCATTTATATTCAAAATGTCTATCAGCACAATCTCAGTTTAGTAATTAATAAGCACTTTTTTAAAACTGATTTTAAGTTCAAGATTTTAACTTCCTTAAATGTCTGTAGTTTAAATTAACTAACCTGGTCTGATTGCTTAATATTTTGGAAAGTCTCTTCAAAAAATATATAAAAATCATCATGGGTTGTCTTTGACTAACTGGACGGTTTGATCTATCAAAAAAAATGGGTTCAAATCAACTTTTAATTAGGAAGAAAAATTAAAATCCCTTAGTTGCATTAATAACAAACTGGTAGTACATTTTCAACTTTAGCAATTAGGGTGGTTCATTTTCCTCTATTTCTGGACCTCTTTTGTCCCCCTCCTAATTACTCGAAATACCTGTGTGAAACTCAGAAATTCAATCAGAAGATGAAATACTGAAATAAGTCCTTTTCATTGTTGTTTTGTTGACTTGAGATAGAGACACTGTTTTCTGATTCTCACAATAATGAGTCAGAGTCCTTATTTTAAGAAGCTCAAGTAGAATATTTTTGGATAAAATGCTGAGTGGATTAACACCATTTCCAGAGTTAATTAACAATGGTGTGTCTGAAATAATTGGTCACTTCCAACAACAGATTTGAGAGATTTTAACATCAAAATGAAAAAAGAGAAACGTTGTTTACATGTATTATGTAACCATTGGGACTTAATTGTCCATTGTATTGACTAAATAATCTAATTAAGAACTAGGTTTAGTGTTCTGTCTACATAAGGTGACTGGCTTTCCAAGGTTAGCCTGCAATGGAGAGTGGAAGGCCAGTGTCCCTATATGTTCTTTTTGTGAGGACAGGGCCTTGTTTTGGCGGAAAGGTAGCTTCTTTCTTTTGATGTGCTAATTGTGTCTAAGCGTGTGTTCTTTTCTTTCAAAAACATCGCTGCTCCTTACGTATCTGTATTTACCTGGGAAATGACATTTCTAAGAATAAGAATGACACTACCTTGGGAACTAAGGACTGGTCAAAAAGCCTTTCATCTTTTATAATTTGGAGTCCAGCCTCAGTAAACTGTTGGCCTCATTTCAAGGGCTGTGGCTCTACTCATGTGAGAATGGGAATGAAATATTGAGGAAGTGGTTTTGGAGGCTTTCACATATTTGGATATTTTTTTAATCTCCTCTTTCAGATAAAACATCTGAACAAATGAATGCAGATGCTCTCCTAAATTGGGCAAATTTGAAAGCTGAGCCACATACTTTCAAAGTGAACTGGTAGATTAAAGGAAGTACAGCATTATGTTTTCCTCTGGCACTACTTAGAGGTTTCATCTCCCCTCAGACCTATGTGTACATGTCAGGAATTGGCTATCAGTTCGTTGTTATCACTCTCTTGGAAGGATTCATTAATTTTATAACCCAGCATCTCTTCGCAATGAATAGTTCCACAAACTAGGAACTTCATTTTATTCATCTTGAGCCTTCTTGGCATGCTGCAGGATTCTTGGGGATTAGAGTTTTGTAGGATGAAACTATTCCCATTTTAGATGACTCAACATCTGTTCACGCAGTGTCGTCAGTAAATTATAAATAAATAAACTACTCTCAAGAAAACCTATTAAAGGACTCCCCTTCCCATCCAAGCTGGAACATAATGCAAAGATCATGGTAAATCATCATGGCTTTTAACTGGTCAAACCAGGGAAAGAGAATGGAAAAACATGCCTGAGCTCTTGGATCTGGCAAAACTGGGTTGAAATCCTAAATCTTAGAACTGTTCAGATCTCTGAATTTTAGTTTCCATGTCATACAATGAGGGACAATGGTGTCTTTAGCACCCAACTGACTTAATAAATGCATGAGATAATATATGTAAAGGGTGAGTATACATCCCTAATTATTGGTCATTATTTGGTCAACAGTTTTATGCATTAGAATACTTAGCATTCCGGGTAATGAAAATCCAACTCAGATGCCTCAATAAGATGATTTGTGTCATGTGACAAGGAGTGTGGTGGTAAAACAAGTCCAACGTTGGGAATTCAGTGGCAGTGGTGTTGCTGTAGAGATCATGGTCCTTCCAACTTTCAACTCCGCCATTGTGAGTATTCTCTTGGGCTAATCCTCTTCACAAGACAGTTTCTTTAGTTTTAAGGGCATCTTCATCAAGAAATATCCAGAAGCAAAAAATGGGACTTTTTAGTACTTTCATCCCTCGTCATTGTTCAGAAACCATTCCCAGGGGCCATCCTTCATTAGTAAGTTGGTTAGAATTGTGTTTCTCTGATCTCCAGTCACTGGGAAGAGCAGTACGACCACCATGATTAGCATTAATGAGTTGTGATTTGTCCCCAGGGCCTGGGGCTGGACCCCACTTTCTTTGGAGCCCCTGAACATACTTGCTTGATTGAAGTCTAGGTACTGTTATCAGGATTTGAGGTGAGAAAGAGCTGTCGGCCACGCCCCCAACTGTGTCTGCTATACAAGTGTTATCTTAAACTCCATCATAGACTTCCATGGTGCCAAATGCTGAGAGAACAAAAAAGTTGCTTTCTGTAAGGTACACGAATTGAGTTGAGACAGACAAAAGATTGGAAGCAGACTCTAACAAAGACTTACGTGGCTTAGAGCCATGCTCCTTAAACCTGAATGAGTATATGAATCACTTGGGGATCTTAGTAAAATGTAGATTCAGACAGTAGGTCTAAGGTGGGACCAAGATTTTGCATTTCTAACAAGCTTCTGGGTGATGGTGATGCTGCTGTTGTGAAGCCCGCACTTTTTTATTAAATATTATTTTTTATTCAATAAACAAATAATTTTATTTATTTATTTGGTAGAGAGAGACACAGTGAGAGAGGGAACACAAGCCAGGGGAGTGGAAGAGGGAGAAACAGGCTTCCTGCTGAGCAGGGAGCCCGATGCGGAGCTCGATTCCAGGACCCTAGGATCATGAGCTGATCTGAAGGCAGACGCTTAACGACTGAGCCACACAGACACCCCTGAAGCCTGCACTTTGAGTAGTAAAGACATAGACAATCTTGATGCCAGATGTGCAGGGAGAGTAGAAGTTGGATGATTCTAGAGTACTTCCCAGAGGTGGCAGGATACTGTGTAGGCCCTACAGCTTATACATTTTTGACAGGTGGAGGAGATAAGATATAATACGCTTTGAGCCTTTTATGAACACATATTTGTTAACGTGATAATAGCAGGGGAAACGATGTGCCTATTAACATACCAAAAAAGAGTGTAAAGTTTCTGAACTAAACAGGAGGCATACCCTGCAGAGAAGCCATGGCTGTTAGGATTACCTGCCCTTCTTTAAAACTTAATACCCGAAAAAGAAATAGACATAGTGACAGTGCACCTGTATCCCTGAGCAAAGCAGCGAGCTCAGTTCATTTAGCCAGAATTTGGACATATTTGCACAAACAGGAGTGAGCCTTTCCTTAAAAATAAGCAACCTCTCAGGGTTTTGTTGTTGTTGTTGTAGTTGTCACTGTTGTTATCCCTTAGCCCTCGAAGAAACAAGACAAAACCATATACTTTCTTAATTGTTGCATTTTTTTTCTTTCTTAATGCTCTTTGTTTTGTGAATACTTTAGATGAGTCACTTCTTAAATCATGAATGCAATGAGGGAGATTAAAGAAAACAGTGGATATGTTCTTAAAATCAAATCCCTCTTAAAAAGTATATCTAAATGTAGGTAGAAAGGATAGTTGAAGCTGACCAGTCAATAAGGCCACGGAGGTAGAACATCAATGTTCCTGAGTTATAATGATCCCATGTTTCTTTTGGAGTATAACTGAAGATTCCTTGAGAGTTCAAGAACAATAATGAAAAGGGAGAAAATACAATTACGGAATGTCATTGGTTATATAATGAATTTGCAGACTGTTTCTTGAGGAGCCTCCTCTCCTCACCCTGTGAAGTCCAGGAGACTGGTGTTTAGGAGTGTCTGGGAGGCTGTTTCATTTTTACACGGATTAAAATGAGTGGAAATGGGAAGTAGAAAAAAACAGAAGAGATCCTAGCTCCAAATTCTGGATTCTCCTGCATTTGGTGGATCATATTTTTCTTTCTTTCTTTCTTTCTTTCTTTCTTTTCTTTTCTTTTCTTTTCTTTTCTTTTCTTTCTTTCTTAAGAGTTTATGTGAGAGAGATAGAGTGAGAGAGTATAAGCCCAGCGAGAGGCAGAGGGAGAGATGAGAGAAGTAGGCTCCCTGCTAAGCCTGACATAGGGCTCCATCCCAGGACCCTGGGATCATGACCTGAGCTGAAATCAGACGCTTAACAGACGGAGCCACCCAGACACCCCTCATGGATCATATTCTGAAACACTGTAGTTTACTATGATACAGTATTGATCAAATAGAAAAAAAAAGGTAAGATTAGGTCATCAAAATACATTAAGCTTGGAGATCGACATGCTGTTTCTGGCATTATAATGAATTCACTGATTCTCACTTTCCTGATTTATAGAATGGGAAAGTTAAACATGACAGGGCTTCCTAAACCTGCTAAGCATCAGAATGATCTGAAGGGTTTGTTAAATGCACGATTCCTTGGACCCCCTTGAGACCTGCTGAAGGAGGGCTTTCAGGGGTGGGACACAGAGACTGCATTTTGGAAAGGTTCTTAGCTGATTTTCACGAAGCCCTCTTTCCCCAACTGTGAAGACCCCACATTTGGAACCCATTGTGCTAGAAAGATCCATTCATCCCCAAATCCTCTGATTTTAGTGCAATAGTAAGAGTGGTGATTTCAGAAAAGAGAATGGTGGCAAGGGAAATTATTTGGGTAACCACAACAATAGTATTCCTAAATTCTTGGTTTATGGTGAAGTGGTTTTCGCAGTGGTTGGGCTCAGAGGATTCTGCCTCAGTCTTGTCTTTACCTCACCTTTGCCTTTGGGAATAGCCACCCATCAGTACAAAGCTGATTCTAGAGGTGGGGGGAGGTGGGAATGAAACCACTTATTTGCACTCATAGATCCTGGCCCGTATTTATTCAAGCACAATTAAAAACAGTAGGGTTTCCCAGTTAACATTTGGTAAAGTTCACAAAACATTGTTATTTTCCTTATTGCTTTGAAAAGCCTGTCCGGAAGGAAACACGTTTTCACAAAAGCATTGTCTTAAGTCTCCAAATGCAAAATTGTGTAAGGGTTTATGCATCGGTGTCCTTCTAAAGCATTTTGTGGTCAATTCTGAGGGCCACTTGGGAGTAGGAGCTCTCTCTGTGTCTCTTCGTCATTAGCTGCTGTGCATGTATTTCTTAAAAGGACAGGAGTCTTTTCCCAAAAGAATGATGCATTATTGTTGGAGTTTTGTATTTCACTGGCACCTTTACCTTATTGACTGTTAGAAAGGTGTTCTGGAAAAGTTTCACTCTGTGGTGTTAACCTTAAAAATAAAACAGTCATTTTACCGGCAAAAATGGATTTATTTGGGAATAACAGAAAATTGCAATTGGAGACATGCAAGCTAAGGCAAAAACATAAGTTTTGCAAGTTGTTGCAAGTCCAGCAACAAAGGAGAGGAATGGTATTTTATGGAAAAGCAGGAGGAAAAGGACAGGTTGTTTTGAATGGAAGTCCATTGGAGGAAACCACAAGTTCAAGATGATGATGGTTTCTCAGAGGCTTATTGTAGGGCCAGTCGATATCTTATAGGACGTGCAACCTCCATCTTTCCTTGTTGGGACTGGTGATTGATAACACTGTCCTGCTGACCGTTCTTCTTTTAGGATCTATAATTGACAATTCTTCCTGTAATAGATGTTGAGCTGTACAACGCCTTGCTGTAGCCTCCTCTTCTTTCCTCCTGGCTTCACTTTGTGGGGTTTCCTTTAATTTTCATGGTGGAAGTACATACGAATCTTATCAGGTGAATGGGCCTCCTTTGTCCTTGTGCCTTTACCAACCTTGTGCCTCTGGCCAATCTCCAGTCCAGATAGCTGGTACCCAGAGGTAAAGAACTTTGCTGTCCTGGCTGGCTTGTGTATTTGTGACAGTCATTGCTGCCCACCCCCACATCGCACTGTCCCCTCCACTGCATGTCTGCCTTTGCCTGGCTCCTGGCCCTCTCCCTATGTCTTCCACTCTTAGTCCTGAGGAGAAGTTAGATTTTGAGTGTTTTTTCTGTCCGTCTTTTGTAGACTCAGATTGTACTTGCTCTCTGATTGTTACTTCAGGTAACCATCAGCTAAAGGAAATTCCAGCCCCTAATATTACATCCCTGTTGAGTCTGTCCATCCTAGGTCTCCTCTTGCTCCATCATCTTCCTAACCTTCCCGCTCTGTGCCTGTGTGTGGAAACAAGATTGTTCTTGTATTTGAGAGATTTTATTAGAGACCTTTTGCTGTATGGTAGCAAATGCTACCTTTTTATTATTAGAGACCTTATTAGAGACCTTTATTATTATTATTAGAGACCTTTTGCTGTATGGTAGCAAATGCTAATAACTCACTGCCTCTCAGACTCCAGTGTGCAGATGAATCACTTGGGATCTTGTTAAAGTGCAGATTCTAATTCGATAGATCTGAGGTGGGCTTTTTTTTTTTTTAAGATTTTATTTATTTATTTGACAGAGAGAGATCACAAGTAGGCAGAGAGGTAGGCAGAGTGAGAGGGGGGAAGCAGGCTCACCGCTGAGCAGAGAGCCCGATGTGGGGCTTGATCCCAGGACTCTGTGATCATGACGTGAGCCGAAGGCAGAGGATTTAACCCATTGAGCCACCCAGGCGCCCCAGGGGGTGGGCTTTTTTAAAACAAACTCCTGGGTGATGGAATGCTGCTGATCTGCAGACCACATTTTTTTTTTTAAGATTTTATTTATTTATTTGACAGAGATCACAAGTAGGCAGAGAGAGTGAGAGGGAAGCAGGCTCCCTTCAGAGCAGAGAGCCTGACGTGGGACTCGATCCCAGGACCCTGAGATCATGACCTGAGCCGAAGGCAGCGGCTTAAACCATTGAGCCACCCAGGCGCCCCCAGACCACTTTTTTTTTTTTTTTTAAGTTTTTTTTTTTTTTTTTTTTTTTTTTTTTTTTTGACAGAGAGAGAGATCACAAGTAGGCAGAGAGGCAGACAGAGAGAGAGGAGGAAGCAGGCTCCCTGCAGAGCAGAGAGCCCGATGCGGGGCTCGATCCCAGGACCCTGAGATCACGACCCGAGCCGAAGGCAGCGGCCTAATCCACTGAGCCACCCAGGCGCCCCCCAGACCACATTTTTTATAGCAAGTGTCTAACTGATCCCAGAGGCAGTATGATACAGAGCAGTGTTTTCAACTTCCACTCTGTTGACTGTTTGGGCCAGACATTTCTTTGTTGTGGGGCTGTTCTGTACATTATAGGATGTTTAGCAATATCCCTAGATTCTATCTGCTAGATGCCAGTAATTCTCCCTTCTCAGTTGTAACAGTCAAAACTCTCTTCAGATATTGCCAAATATCCCTTGGGGGTAAAATTACCCCTGATTCAGAGAACCACTGGTACAGAGGTTATTACAAAGACTCTATTCTAGACTCTTTGCATTCAAATTCTGGCTTACTAAGTTACTAGGTGAGTTGCCATGGGCAATTTAGTTAACATTTTTGTGCCTCAGTTTTCTCCTCTGTAAATGGGGCTGATAATAACATCTACATTAGATATTCATAGAATTACTACAGGGATTAAAGGATTCAATATCTAGGAAGTGCTTAGAACTCTAGGCATGTGTACATCTAAAAATCAATCAATGTTAGCAAATGTTATCAGCCACATTTTGCTCTGCACTGGACCTTTCATTAAGGGATGCTATTTCACTATCTATGAACATGTTCTGATCAATCAAAAGAAAATAAATTTTCCATATTCTTGAATTAAGACAATGTAGTTTATTTACTTACCTAGATTAATACTGGAAAAACGCTTGTTAAACACACTTTGTGGTATTTTATATTAACTTTAGTTAATCGTGATCTTGTATTCACCACCTAATAATGTCACTTGAACCCTATATAGGCAGGAAGGAGGATATATAGCATGCCTCTGTATCTGACTCCTAACAGAACAGCAACTAATCTAATCCATGAAACCCAAGGAAATCTGAGACTTGTATAACTGTCCTATAGTCCTTCAAACATCTCTCAAAACTCATTGCCCACATCCCTCCTAGTTGCAATAAATATAATAATATTTTCCAGGCTGATGGAAGTATGACTTGATTTAGTTACTCATGTTCCTGAGTTCAACACTTAATTAAAGCCACTTGTGTGTTGCTGGAATTTTGGGGGTTGGGGGGTGTCTTCACTTTCATTATCAACACCTTTGCCAGGATAGTAATTTACTTTGCAGAACATTCTCAATCAAGATATTTGAATGATGTTTTTTTCTTAATCGTGTGCTACTCCCTGACCTTGCCCAGAACTTAAGGAATAAAATTTCTTTAGACTTTACGGGTTTCTATGAAGCAGCTAAGTTTACAGAACAAGAAACTGCAGCATGTCAAAGGAAATGCTCACTTAGGGCATTTCTACCTGGTGATAGAACAGCTGGTCATCGTAGTGGGGATAAAAACCACCAGTATGTGATTTTACGTAGACTGGAAACAAATGGATGAAGAACTAAAATTTAAAACTGTTGACTGGATTTTTTACTTGGTGTCACTCCATTGGATCTCTAAGCAAAAATGAAGTGAGATTCATAGCAGTTTTATTCAAAAAGCAGTTTTGTCCAATCCCAGTCATGCTTGACCAACAGTTGTGGAGTACTTACCATGTGATATGCTCTGTGTGACGCATCTGAGGTGCATTATCTTGACTTGGACCCCATTCCAAAACAATGTGTTGGGGTCCTCTTTTTGCTCTTCCTCATTTTATAGTTAAGTAAATGGCGATCTAGAGAGATTATGTATCTTTCACAAGGTCAGGGCTAGTAACCAATGGGCCAACATTAAGACTGAAATATATAGAGTTAAGAACTCTTTTCCATGGTGCTACCTCCATCAAGCTTTATTGCAGTAATTTTGCTTTAAAACAGCCTCAATATTCACACCCAGGATGGCAGTCACTACGCCGTGAATGTGTTAAATGGAAATTCCCTGGTACTTTTGAAGTATCATTTAAGTCACATAAGAAACAAATAAGTGCATTCTGCTTGGATGTCATTGGCTCATTGCCCAATCTCATTATCTGTTGATATTTTGAAGACATCTCTAACAATATCTTGACTTCTTGGGAGTACTTCTCTTGCTTTGATAGGATACTGTGTTTGCTATCTGTTTTCATTTTCATAGCAAAGGAAGACCAATTTGCTGCTCTACCAACAATCTTCTTTTACTTATTAAAATGACTGTAAATTCAGAGCTGGTGAAAAGTGTTAGATTGATAATACTGCTCTAGGAAGCCACAGAAAGGAAGTGCAAGACTTCCCCTCGCTTCCTGCCCATAATCTCTGACCAAAACCTAGAAGGTGCATTTTTAGAAAGGAGAGACTAATTTGTGGTCTGAGGTAGTCACTCTAAAATTTCCTTGAAAGCCCCAATTAGGAAGGAAAAGTAGACACTAAAGGAAAGAGGAGTTTAAGCCTCTGGAATCCTAATGATTAGAAGAGAAAATACCTTTGGAAAAGAGACTTTGTGTTTATTAATTACCTTTAAACTGTTCAGAAGGATGATTTCCTTTTTCTCTTTAAGACTTAGGGTAAAGTCACGGTAAGTTTCTTAATGGTCCAGAGATGCTGACCAGAATGAGAGCTGTTCTCAAAATAACACGATTTTGAAACTGATTTGTGAGAAGTACAATGTTTGATTTGAAGAAGTGGATAATGAGGAGCCAATCATAATTATCCTAAAATATTTAAAGAGCTATTATGTTCATAGTAATGATAAGGAATAATATTGGCTAATAGTAATCTTAGTAATAATAATAACATGGACACATCTAGGTGTTAGTCACTTTGCATTTAATTCCCACAGCAACCCAGAGCGTTACGTACTACTTTACAGATAAGGAAATAGAGTACAGTGGTACTTCATGGTAGAGTCGGGACTTCATCTGCTTTTAGTGCCCTTTGTCTCAACCACAGTACATAGTTTTCTTTGCAAGTGAGGGCTTGGATATTCTTAGTCCACCTTCAGCTCTTAAGAATAGATCTATTGCTAGGTGCCTGGGTGGCTCAGTGGGTTAAGCCTCTGCCTTCAGCTCAGGTCATGATCTCAGGGTCCTGGGATGGAGTCCTGCATTGGGCTCTCTGCTTGGCAGGGAGCCTGCTTCCTCCTCTCTCTCTCTGCCTGCCTCTCTGCCTACTCGTGATCTCTGTCTGTCAAATAAATAAATAAAATCTTAAAAAAAAAAAAGAATAGATCTATTGCTAATGGATAACATTTTCTGGATGGCATATTTATATGGCTCCGTATAACTAAATGTAAAGTAAGTAAATGTAAAGTCATCTGTTTTTTCATGTTAATAATTTTGGGAATTTATTCTTTAGGCAGTAGGGAGCCACAGAAGGATTTTTAGTAGGAGTATATTGGGATTGGAGAATGCAAGGAAAATAAGTTTATCATCTTGTGAGATTACTATAATAGTCCAGGCAAAAGATGATAGAGTCTGGACCTTGGGCAGATGAGGAGGGGATAAAAAATAAGAGGCAGATTCCAGAGACACCTAAGAGGTAGACAGGAGAGATTGGTGATCAGCTAGATGTGGTGGGTAAGGTAGAAGGAAGAATAAGAAGTGCTTCTGGGCCAATCAAGTGCATGGTAATACCATTATTCTAGATAGGTTAGGTATGTTCTAAAAGAGCTTGATTTGGGATCACGTGGAAAGTAATATATCTTCTTCTTTGCTGGGTTTGCAATGCCTGTGCCACATCAAGGCAGAGACGCACACTGGACAGTTAGAAATAAGTCTAAATTTCCAAGGAAAGCCCAGAGCTGGAGACTGAGGTTGGGCCTGTCTGCTGGGAGCCATGGAAGTGGATGGACGTTCCCAGGGAGAACATGAAGAGCGAGAAACCTGAGAGCCCAGGACCATGAACAGAGTAGTCATATAGCCATTTAGCAGATGTTTGCTGGTGGAGGACACCACAAAGAGAAAATTAGATAATCAAGCCTCAAATCACAAGAGAACAGGTTGTTTTTTTGAGATTGTCCACTAAATAAAGCAGTCTGTGTGCAGTGGAAAATTTCCAGTTTTCGCTTATAACAGGCTCCCAATAGGACAGAAGTAGAAGAAACTGGTTCCAGGGCCCATGATTTAGGTTGGTATTCTTAGGACCTCTCCTCCCACTCTTACCATGCCCCTCCACCCCAGTGATCTGGGAATTAGCCTGTTTTCAAAATTACATTCAGAAAAGAATTTGTGTTAATGATATACCATCCTTGAAGCGTGATAAAGTACATTGGGAAGGCATCAGTTCAGTGTGGGTTTGTTTTTTTGTTTTTTTGTTTTGTATAAGAGTCTAAAACCAGGGCGCCTGGGTGTCTCAGTGGATTAAGCCACTGCCTTCGACTCAGGTCATGATCTCAGGGTCCTGGGATCGAGCCCCACATCGGGCTCTCTGCTCTGCAGGGAGCCTGCTTCCTCCTCTCTCTGCCTGCCTCTCTGCCTACTTGTGATCTCTCTCTCTCTGTCAAGTAAATAAATAAAATCTTTAAAAAAAAAAAGAGTCTAAAACCATTTCCTTTCCTTTTTATCTTTTTAAACACTTTTTTCTTCAACTAGAGGTGGAATGGTAAGAAGGCCATCCCACATGTTTTCTCCTCTTCTATTTCTCAACAAGCTGTGTGACCTTGTATAAGACACCTCAGCTATCTGGGGCTCAACTGCCCTTATCTTTTAAATTCAGGAATTGGACTATATTTTCTCTGAGGTATCTTTCAGCTCAAAAGTTTTGTGATTCCATAATTCAGGCCCTGCACATAAATGCCATTTAAATGTCATTGGTTAGATCACCAAAAGGCTAATAATTGTATAATCAGGGATAGATCAAATTCCATTGAAATAAGGTTCCTTGAAGATTGAAAAAGTTCTCTTTATAGGACTGAAATAAGAAGCATTTTTTTCATGAGGTCAAAGTCTTCATTTTGGTATGAGCTCTAATTAAATTAAATCCTGAGAAATTTAGCCTAGAAATAAAAGACCTCCTCCCTCCCTGACTGACTCTAAAAGTTATGAGATAATAGAACATGTTGTTGTTATTTTCCTTGATGTACTGACTTTTAGGAAAGATGAATAACTGTTGTCTTAACTCAGGCTGCTATAACAGCATACCATATTTTAAGTGGCTTTACCAACAGACATCTGTTTCTCAAAGTTCTGGAGGCTGGAAGTCTGAGATCAGGGTTTCAGCATCATCAGGTTCTGGTCAGGGCCCTCCTGGCTTGCAGAAGCCACCTTCCTGCTCTATTCTCACACGGAAGAGAGAAAGAAAGAAAGACCAAGCTCTTTTGTTTCTTCTTATAAGGGTGCTAATCCTATCGTGGAGACCCTACCTTCATGATGTCATCTAAGGCTAATCACCTCCTAAAGGCCCCACCTCCATGTATTATCACATTGGCAATTCGGACTTCAACATGCAATTTGAAGGGTGGGGTCGGGATACAAACTTTTCATGCAAAATAACTATCTCGCTGAAGAAGTTGTAGCTCTAAGTAAGGTAAACCTAGTTAGGGAGTCTGCTTTGATAAATAATGATATGGAGGTCAAAGTAGACTGGGTAGGGTGTGGTCCTCAAACACCTGAAGAAATATCATTGAGAGATAGACCAAATTATAGTTGATATGGAAGGGAAGTTGTCTAGTGAGAGAAGGATGGAAAGAGGCACTGTGGTAATGAGGTTAAAGGGAGGCCACAAACAGGAAGCCAGATCAAAGAGTCTAGTTTTGGGGAGGATGAGGAGCAAGTCAAGAACCAAGAAGTGAGGATATGCTCAGGGAAAGCAGTGCTGGATAAAGGTTGATACACTATGTGGGCCTTCCCTTCTATGGTTCCAGATGCCTGTCCTGGGAGTTTTGAAAAGCTGGGTAGAACTAGACACTAGAGGATAAACTGCTTGTGGTTTCTGGGCATCTTCATTTTAGGGAGAAGACACAACTCTTTCCTTCCTTGAGAGCTTTAGGAGTTGGACCAAAGTTACATAATGTTGCAGTATTAAGATGTGCCTGTGTATTATGGCACTTTATTTCAGTGGGCTTGGAAACAGACCCTCAGATCAGTTTTGTCTCCTGTCCCATCACTGTCCCTACTCCCCACCCCTTATTCTAGGTGGGTCATCATCTTCCAGAACAGTGACAGCCATCACCGAAATTGAGAACTCCGTGTGACAAAAGGGCTCTTTTCATAGTCCTCTGGCAATGTAATATAAAAGTTCACCACATCAGGCACATCATCTTAATCACTCGGGTCAAAAGAACCTCTAGATGTGACAAGTAGCTGCCTCCGTAGTTAACATCCTCCTTCTGATTGGCAAGGAGAAGACTGCAGATCACCAATGCATAGACGAACACTTCATTATTTTATTTCTTTAGATTTGCCTCCATCAGTTCAAATAAGGATTTCAGCCCGAGTCTTCTGTGTTAAAAGGATATATGGAAAAGAAGCCAGTTCTCACTCTTAAGATGAAGTGAGACTTAGCAATGGTGCCAGAGTTTCTAAGTGCACTGATGAAAGCATTACTTTAGTCATGTCTATTGAATACCTGCTCTGGATGCCTGGCACTATCCCTCTAGGCACTGGCGGTACAGGAGTACAGAGTCAGGCAGAGTTTGGCTGTAATCGAGCCTGTATCCCTGCGGAGAAACAAATACAGAAATGGAAAAATATCAACTAGTGACAATCACTATGCCAAGAACCAAGTAGGTGGGTGTGATGGAGAGTGATTGGGGGCTACTTTAATTAGGTGTCCAGAAAAGACTCCCTGAAGAAAGGACATTAAGGACATTAATGCTAAGATCTGAATGACAAGAGAGGGGCAACCTGTGCAGGTCCGGGAGTGAGTATTCCAGGCACAACACAGAGTTGGCTCAAAGGCCCTGAGGCAACACTGAAATTGACATATAAGATTGTGGTTTAGTGACAACAGAGTAGAGAAGTAGTCGATGACTTCCCAGGGTAAGGTAAAAGCCAGACATAAGGAATTCAGAATTTATTCTAAGAATATTGGGAAATTATTGGAAGGTTTTAAGCAGGGAAAAGATTTTATCAAGGTACTGTTTAAAGATCACTTTGGCTGTTTATAGAAAATGGATTGCATAAGGACAAGACCATAAGAAAGCAAGTCAGTTAGGAAGTGGCTACTGTTACCCACCCTGAAAGCCCATGATGGCTTAGATCACCATTTTGGTAGTGGAGATGGGGAGAAACAGATGCATGTAGAATTTATTTTGAGGATAGAAATAATGTAGTTAGTTATTTCCATGTGGATAAAATGAGAGAAAGAGGGAATGAAGAGTAATTCTTAGGGCTTGGGGTTGAGCAACTTAACAGCTGAGGTTATATACTAAGACAAGGAAGACTGGAACAGAAGCAGGTTTTGGGGGAAAACCATTGTTCATTTTGAAGTATACTGGCGATGTCAAAAAAAGATGTCAAGCAAGAGCTTGGATATAAAGTTGGAGCACCAAGGACACCTAGTGTTGGTGTGGCAAAGAGAATTATTCTTCACTGTATATACACGTACTTTTTTATATTTTTGACTACTTTATGTTTTGGTGGGGATCATGTGACTACTGTGGTCAATGGGCTATATCACGTTGGGCTGAAGCCCTCAAGAGGGAATTTCAAGTTCTCTGTGATTTCTCCTGCTGCTGCCAAAGTGACTGTTAGTGTTCAGATGGAAGAGTGCTTTTCAGTCTGGGTCCCTGAATGCTGAAGCAGAGTCACTATTACCTCTGCTCATCTGTACTGGTCACATGACATGAAAGAGAAATAAACCTTCTTGTGTTAAGGCACTGAGGTTTGGGGGTTCTTTGTTACTCCAGGACACCTGAGCTGATACTGACTAGTACAGCCAGATAAATGCAGTTAGGCATTTTCAGGAAAAAAATACTACATGAAATCATGGGAATGGACATTTTCTTGTAAGGAGAAAGTACAGATGGAGAGGAAAAGGGAGTCCAGGCTAAAACTCTAATGTACTCCTACACACTGGGATTGAATGAAAGCAGAGAGTCAGCATTTTATGGTGCCTCAGAAGCTAAGAAAGGAAGATGAAGTGTGAAAATAGGAGTCCGATTCCTGAGTATTTGAGCATGAGGAATGATTCTGTAGCACCACATAGACATTGCAAAGGCAGTTGTGTCTTTTCTTCATTGTTGGTTGTAGGAGAGAGCCTGGCTGTGACTGCTTAGAATGCAGTCACGAGGGGAGCACAGCACACTCTATAAGGCTTTGCTGGTACACTAGTTCAAGCCAGCAGGTCACAAGATTGGAGGACTTTTTTTTTTTTTTTTTTCCTTCTTGGCTCTAGATTTGGGCAGACACAGATGTATCTGACCTGGAAAGCTTTTTCTGACTCATCTCACACTAGGTGATGCTAGATGTTCCTTCTTGAGGTTTCCATCAGGTCCACAGGAGGTCCCTAAGGCTTGCTATATTACAGTGGAAGTGCCTTGTTTCCTCAGATAGTCATCTCGTCTAGGACTGTCCCTAGCACTCACGAAGATATCCGTCATGAAGCAGATTCTCAGTGTTGGTTCAATGAATGGACAGTCTTTCTTGGCACCTGGAAAGATCAACTCCTAGAAACACGAGGGATGTTTGTCACAAATATAAGATAGTAAGTATTTCTGTTAACATCCCATGACCAAAAGGAAGCTTAATTTTCTTGTTCAGATTCTTCATGTACCTAGTTCATCAACAAGTACTTACCAAATGCCTGGTGGGTACCAAAAATTATGCATTGGAGGGAAGATAGGAAGTATCTATCTTAGCTTCTATGCTCAAGGGAGTAACAGTGCAGTTGAGAGGATGAGGCTAATGGCTATGAATCCATCAGAGAATAGTAAGAGATGGTATATAGTTAATTGAAAAACTGAATGCCACAGACAATGAGCATTGTAGGAGTTTGATAAGGGGAAGAAATAGATGAATGTGAAATAAAATCAGATGTAGGAAAATTTCTTAGAGGACATGCACCTTTGAGGGCAGGTCAGATCCACAAGGCTGGAGAAGAATACAGAGAGAGGTACTGAATCAGAGATTCTGATTGTGAAGGGGCAAGTGATTAGATCCCTGACACCAGAGTAAAGGGTGTTTATTGGGTATTGGCAAGAAACTTGGTTGGAAAGATAGGGTGGGGCCAAATTAGGTAGGATTTCAAAAGTCAGTGAACTCATAATTCATGGCATTCATTTATTAATATATTCATTCACTTATGAAACATTCATTGAGTCCCTAACCGGTACCAGCCACTGTTGTAAGTATGGGGTGCGTGTGTGTGTGCGTGTGTGTGTGTGGTCACACACGTAGTCTCTGACCTCAAGGAGATTACGTTTGTTGATGAGAGGATAATAAAAACATTGAGACAACTATGTAGCAATATTTGTACGTATTGAAGATTTTCCGTCACCTAGATAAGTGGGTTTTATAGCTTAAATGCTTAAGAAATAAGAAAAACCTCTTCTATTTGTTCTACCCCACATTCCACACTCACAAACATGGTAGCTTGCGATCTGTTAACAATACAGTAATTTTCCAGTGTTTTCTATCCTTCCTAATTATAGAGGGACCTGCTGCCCATTAGATAGACTGGTGTCCTTGAAAAACAGCAAAATAGGAGATATAGGCTCTCATGCCCATCTTGTCAAACTTAGGCCTGTGAGTATTGCATGGCTTTGTGCCCAGTAGAAGAGGATTAGGGTTGCCAAATCTTTGGATAATAACAAGCTCCAATCTACATAACACCTGGTCTTTACAAACCAAGTCATTATGAATGTGATCCAAGTTGTCACTCCAGGGGTTTTATTATTTCCAAATTAGCCAGAGTTGTTTCTTATATATATTGAAGTTCCTGCACCAGTTCTCTTGTCTAGTGTGGATCACGGGGACTGCCTTCCCTGATTCTGCTAAGGCTTGGTGAGGTTAGAGGACAGTGAGGAAGAAGAGACCATTGTACTCTTGATTTCTTGGTCAGTAAATATTGTTGGAGGATAAGCAGTAGAACAGAGAACTCAGATAATACTGGGTATAGAGGGGGCATCTAGGATAGGGCTCAGAAGCAAAGGTTCCAGAGCTGGGCAAATGGGGGGACTCATTGTTACTCGTCCTGTCTACAATATAGATATGTGACAAGAAAACCCAAGATCCAGTGACTCGAGATAAAGAAATTAGGATTTGGGATTCTGAGGTAAAATCTCATGTCAGACTTGGGGAGACCTGGGACCACAGAAGTAGAAAGGAAGAGATGAACAAAGCCTTCCAAATATCCATCTACCGGTACAGTTCTCTCCCTTTCCTTTAAGACCCCATTATCTCTTGCCTGCATGATTGTTCCAGTCTTGCTGCTTTGTGGGCTGTCTCTGTACAGCATGGTGGTGATCTTTTAAAAGTCCAAATTAGGTCATATTGCCCACAGAGTTAAAACTAACCTTTAACTTTCAAGGACCTGCAGGCTCTGACTCCTTTGCCCCCCTGCCCTGCCTCTTGTCACCACCCTCCCCCCGCCAGGCTCACTAGTCTCCAACTGCTTTGGACCCTCATGGGCTCTTCATGTGCCAAGCTTTTCAAGCCACAGGGTCTTTGGTCGTGTTCTCTCCCTTTCCCCTTCTCGGCTGCTGTCTACTTACATGAGATCTACTTACAGGTCATCTTAGTTGTTAAAACTGTACACGCAACAGACTGCGCGGCCAAATCCTAGCTTTTCTACTTATCAGCTGGGTGACTTTGAAGAAGTGCTTACACTTTCATGCTTTTATTATAAAATATATTTGATAATAGTCCCTGCCTCATGGACTAGTTCTGAGGTTTAAATGATACATGTAAAGGATTTAGCCCAATGCCTAATAGCTAGGAACATTTCAGTAAATGTTACTTCTTACTATCTTTGGGTCTCAGCCTAAACATCATTTCCCCTGAGAGGTCTCACCTGAGCCTGCTCCTTCTTTTCTATTCCTTTCTACTGCATTTCTATTTCATAAAACTCATTTCTCTCATTCTATATGCTTGTAATTATTTGTGTGTCTGTTTACTGTCTGATGACCCCATTAGATTATAAGCTCTATGAGGGCCAGGACTCAGCCCACTGTAACACTACATAACAATTATTGTGTAGCAGACATTCAACAAATCTCTTGCCAAATGAATTGCTGAAACTGATGGTTCAGGACTAAGATTGTGAATGCTGAGTGTCTGCTGGGAAAGCGTTGGCACCTCAGAGGGACTGGGCTGGGCCAGAAGCCAGTGGAGTTCCACTATACTACTTTTCAATACATTATCTTTACATTGTATTTTAAGATGTTGACACATCAAAATCAAATTACTGGACCAAGCTCAAAACTTACATTTGTATGCCAGGATTAAATGCTCTTTTTTGGCTGAAAAAAATGTTCAGCTTTGCCATGGCATCTCATCCAGCCTGAAATTGGCGCAAATGAATTGTGTAAATTGTGACAATCATGGCTCCTCCCCCCTCCCCACTCTTGTTTTGCCTACCAAAGTGACCAAACATTTGATTCAATTCACTGCTTCAATGGTTGGGCTAGTGTAGACCCAATGTCTTCTGGGTAGTGAGCCCAAGAGGTTGGCTCAGGCTTGCATTTCTTGCTTCTATTTTTACTTTGGTCTTCTTTATCTATATGCCTTCTTTATCTCTTATTTGTTTAATGCCAATGCCTGTCTATTTTATTTACACAGCACTTTCCCATCCAAGCTTGTTAGATTATATGGAGAATATCACGTTCAGAAAGAACAATGACAAATACAACAACAAAAAAGAACATTTAAACTCCAGCAGTATTTGGACAGTACGGGGTTACTTTCCTCTGTGCTCCCTCTAGGTTCTCACTAGTGACTTAGTCTCAGGAGGCCTTCTCCTTCCACCCCCCACCCCCCCACCTCTTCTTTCATTGTTCTATTGTTTTGTTCCCTAGTCACTGGAAGCCGGAGGTGATTGGAGTTTGGGGCATCTCTGTGTGGGGAGTTATGAGAATTTATAATCTCCAGCTTATTTTCCACATTGAAACACTGATCTATTCCTTACATATAACAATGTCACCTATTTTTTATGGCCATTTCTTCCAAAGCCTTTCTTTGGTCACTTATTTTGTAAAATTCCACTTCAGCCCCCATCAGTCTTCACTGACAATGTCTTTTTCCCTGACTATGCTATTCTTTTAATATTAATGTTAAAACTGATCTAGGTTTTGAGGGTAGTGCTTTTATCAAGGACCAAATCTGACTATCTTGGCAAGAAATTCATGTCATTAGTAAGATATGTATTTAAAACATAAATTGGAAGTTTGGGCTAGAAATGTCTGTCTTTTCTTTTTACTAGATTTGTATGCAATTGAACAATGTTAGAGAATGTTCAGGCACATTATGCTATTTGACTATACTGAAATCCCTGTTGTTGGTATAGCACATTAATGTACATTAATGAAAAGTGGCTGTTCAGTAATTTAAAGGAGTCAATAAGATAGCAAAATCAAGGAATGTTTAAAACTCATAATTCTTTGTATTTTAGAAATAATATAGATTTCATTCTTATGAATTACTTGGTTTTGATTTTAAGAAGCTCAGTATCTAAGACATAGTTCCCTTATAGCTATTATCTCTTACATCCTAGACTCAGAAAACAGGGAACCAAATAAAAGCAATAATGACAGAGGAGGAAAGTTACATCTTAAGAATCAAAGTATTCTTTTTTTAAAAAATATATTGTTTATTTATTTATTTGACAGAGGTCACAAGTAGGCAGAGAGACAGGCAGAGAGAAGGGGGGAAGCAGGCTCTCTGCTGAGTAGAGAGCCTGATGCAGGGCTCGATCCAAGGACCCCGAGATCATGACCCGAGCCGAAGGCAGAGGCTTAACCCACTGCCCCAAGAGTCAAAGTATTCTTATGAGTACTGTTTAGAGCAGGGGGTCAGTGAGAATCGGCTAACACTAAATTAGAATGCATGTTGAAACCAAATTGCCAGCCTCAAGAAAAATATACCTATCACTACTTCTGAAGAGGGAGAGGGATACATAGCTATAAAGATGTCCATAAATGACATACTCAGAAGTCATCCTTGATGGCCTCTTTCCAGAAAGATTGCAAACACAGATCTTTCCACCATATGGCTGCGCGTACATGGGATGTGGTCGGAAAATGCTTCGTTGATTCTGGGAAGACTGAAACCCGGGAAGGCTGAATGTAACAGTTTAGGAAAACAGAAATGTTTTTCTTTGGCTGTTGTTCCTGAAGTTACTTAAATGAAACTCATCGGCTATTGATCTATATATATTGAGATTACAATAAAACATAATGGACCAGTTTCTCTTTCCCCAGGCTTACAGAATTGGCATTTTATTTCTTGGGAGTAATAAATCACAGTCTTGGATTTGGGGAAATATTCTAGGATCTGGATGGCAGCTGATTTATTTTTAAGACAGTGATGTCAGAAAGAAAAGCATAACCCAGAGTGTGACGGCAGTGTTCGCTGGGAGAAGAGTGATTGCTGTTTAAAATATTAAATAGGGTGGGTTCCCTTTTCAACTTTCGGAATGGATCTGATGCATTCCAGCAAGATGGATCAGAACTCCTCACCATTACATTCATAACATTCACATTTCCCTTTTCAGTGGCACTTACATTCTTTTGATTCTTTTCCCGTGACAACCTTAGCTCCTCTATTTATCTCTTTAATCTAATTTGCGCTATGACACCAAGCTTTAATTTTCTCATGATTATTTTGCTTCTTTTTAAGCACCCGTGGTGTGCCAAGCATTGGATAAAATTGAAAAGATACAATCCCTGCTGTCGCTGGGCTCACACATTTAAAGAGATATGACAGGCAAAATATCCTGTAATTGGCCATGGGTAGTCCTCATGCTTTTCCCCCTTTCTCCCTTTTAAAGAAACTTCTTCATCTCTTTGAGCAAGCCTAAGAAGTTCCCTAGATCAAAGGTGTCAAAAACCAGGAGGGTTTGGAACAAGTATCAGAGAGTAAGCAAATGACTCTAAGAGCCTCTGCTCCTAGTCTGCCCACGTGCTCTCTGCACTCCTGCTTCAGCCCCAGGGACTCAACTCTCCCACCTCCTCTGCTGCTCGGGGCCTCCCTAGGTGGCACCCCCACCCCCCACCCCCCAAGCTCCAGGAGTTAAAAAAAAAAAACAACCCTTCAATAAAAGAGGCTGGAGCTAGCCGGTTTTCCAGACGCGGGTCTGCATGAGCTCCTCTGAGAGCTCCAACAAGGGGACGTCCAGGCAGGTGAGGACCCGAGTTTTGGCGTTCCCTCCGGAATCACCCCCATTTCCCTCTTTTCTACATATCCCGCTGGGATCTTTGTCTTTTTGCCTGTAACACTGAAGCCCTCTCACGCCCGGGGACTGCAGAGGAACGCCCGGCCATCGCACCGGGCGGCATGGCTCTGTGTGTTATGTGTGTGTGTGTGTCCGCGCTTTATGATGTGAGTGTTCGCACGAGTCTGTGTGTTGGGGGTGGTGGTTATAAATGAGTAAAGCACCCCACTCTCTCTTCCTCTTTTACTCCCCTCATTACTTCGTGGATCAATCCCGAGGCGCAAAGCGCTCGACCCTGTGTGTGGCAGTCACTGGCTTGGGTACCCCAGGCTCAGGCCAGTGGGGGACTCCCCTTCACCCAGCTTGCACCTGCACCCCGAAGCTTCAAAGTTGCGGGAAACAGCTACGGGGAGTGGGGGATCCGAGGTTGAGGCCAGCGCGCTGGAGGCTTTCGCCCCGGGCAGAGGGTTGAGCCGAGGGTCGGGCGGGTGCGGGCACTAGGCAAAGGCGGGAGTGGGGTGGGGTGGAAAGGGGAGGAGGCGGAAGGGAGACAAGGGAGGGGCGGCGGGAGCAGCTGCCGGGGGAGGCGAGGAGCAAGGTGGCTCCCCGCGGCCCCGCGCCCCACGGCTCCCGGGACGCACCAGACAGCCAATGGCTGCGCAGAGGTGTACAGCAGATGGCGTCCGACTGCGCCGTTCCTTCCTCCTCCTCCTCCTCTTCCTTCAGTGCTGAGGTTGCCAGACGCTGGAATGGGTGGTCTCCCGACACACACCACCATCTTTCTTGCGCTCGGAAAGCTCGGAGCTCGGCGGCTCCCAGAAGCTGCGGCGGTGGCTCCAGCAAGGCGGGTGAGTGCGGCCGCGCTGCGCCCCAAGCGGAGGATGCCTAGTCCCTGGCCGGCGCGGGAGAGGTGGCTGCGGCCCCGGGCGGGGTGCTCGGCGGGCAGACTTCGTTCTTTGCTCCCTGGGCACTCTCTTTCACCCCTTCTCCCGGTCAGACGCGGGAACTTGCAAGCGAAGCTTCTCCAATGCCTCTGGCTCGGGGCTGCGGGAAGGGTGCAGGGTGCGGAGAGCCCGGGGTTGGGCGGGTGGAGGAACCCCACGCCGAGACCTGGGTAGAGACCTCAGACAACCGGACCGAGCCACGGGGTTGGGGCGGCAGAAGCTGTGTTCCCCCATTTCCACCTTGCTTTGGAGGTGACTGATAAAGGGAACCCGGGGTCCCCCATCCTGCGCTGGGAGCCTCGGAGCTCAGGATTGGAGGACGGGGAGTTCTGCGGGCTTTGCAAACAGGTTGACTGAGGGTTCCCTTTCGGTAGTGCTGACTGTGAAATCTGCGCGTGGGCGTGCAGTGCCCCTGGAGGATAGCTGAGCGAGTCAAGAAGTTTTGCAGTTTCCTCTGATTTATCAGTGGAGTGTCAGGAGGCTGCAGCAACAGTTTACACCTCCATTGTCCCCACTGGGGGCGAGGGGCGGGCTGGGGAGAATGGGACTCCTGGGTCTGCCCAGTCATCTCGCAGTTTAGCAAGAGAAAACTGGGAACAGAGGGTGAGAGTGAGGGAGAGAATGGAGAAAGAGGTAATTTCTAAAGCATTACCCATATGTTCCTATCACCTTTCCTAACACCACCCGCAGTATTAAAGTTATCTGAATACGCAAATGAACCTACCCTTTTCCAAGTCCGAATAGTTTGGAGTCTAGAAGTTAGAAAGCTTGGGGTGGGGGGTGTGTGTTTGGAAGGGAACTTTAAGCGCTCTCAATCTCTTTTTAAATACAAGGAGAAAACACTTTATTTCAGGGGAATAGTGTGTGATGTACTGGTACTTTTTCTTGGAAATATTCTGAGCATTTCTTAAGAGCTATTACCATTTTATTTGATGGGCTGTGGTCCAGGTGGAGTTTGACTTAAGATTATAGTACTTGGGTGTGTTCTGCGGGAGAGGCCAGCGTTATTTGGTTCTCTGTTCATTGCGGGGGTGGTCTGCTTTAAGTGCATTTGTGCTCTTGTAAATGACACCCTTGCTGGTGGAGACTTGGTGGTGTTTTTCAGGAGTGCACCTTTAGGTGTCTGTCCTCATGGAAATAGTCGGGTGGATGTCAGCTAGGCTGTAGTGTGTGTGTGTGTGTGTGCACGCATCTGGAATTTCCTTTTGACAGGCAATCTTTGAATGTCAGGATGATACATTTATCTTCCAGGCAGTGTCAGGACAGTCTGGGTTTGTTGGGTAACTGAGAGGCCGTGATCTCCAGGGAAGTCTTTGCACTCTGGACTATTCTACAGCCAGTGGTTAAGGCTTGCTGAAAGCCACTTAGGATTCCTAACCAAATCAAGAAGTCCTATCTAATAGTGAGTGAAAAGCTCATGTATTTGTGGGTTGAATGCTATATAAAGTCCCTGTCTTGAGGCTTCACTTTGAAGCCCTGCCGTTTTTAAACCTCAATGCCATTAATACCAGTAGTCTTCTTTTAAAACTCAATGTGGCCAGTTTTCTGCTTTCTGTGGGTAGATGAGCCAACTGGGCAGATACCTAGAATTGGCTTCTTATGCCCAGGCATTGTGTGGTGGGTTTTTTTTTTTTTGTTGTTGTTGTTGTTTTGTTTGTTTTTTTTTTTTTTTTACCTAACTGCTAGGAGTTGAGGACTGGAAAGTCTTCAGGCAAATTTAAGTAAAAAAGAACTATGGAGATGATCCCCCTGATGTGTAACAACACACACAGATATAATTGCGGACTTAAACAGTGTGACGCAGTATTGCACGTTTGCACCGACCAGTTCTAGTATCGCCGAACACCTACAAACCATTCAGAGTTCTGAAGGTTTGAGATTAATCTGTGGCAAGTGCTTAAAGATGTAATGTCTAGGAAAGGACTGCCTACTGCCGCTGGAGGTCCATTTTGAGGGTTCAGAACAAGTGAAATTACCTTATATCTACCTTAATATTTAAATCAAAACTTGAGAAATGATCTTTACAATGTCTTTTATTCCTTTGCACCCCCCCATTGTTTGAATCAAAGCTGTTGCTTGTTAAAGAGTTTGAAGGGCCAAGGAAACAGGAAGAATGTGAGGCAGATGGACAGAATCACTGATCATAATAGCAGTACGAACACAGACTCTACTTGTTGAGTACTGATATTAATAAATCAGCAGCTAAAGGCACCTTTCTGGTCTCTGCTGAGTGTGCCTTCCATGAGAAAGAAAGTAAAGAATTAAAGAAAAATGGTACTGCTATAATGTACTTCATTAGAGAAGCTATTAAGAACCTTGTCTACTTTGCCACAGCTCTTGTTTTGGAAGGAGTGAGACTTTTATTCATATCCGTAAAAGAAAAGTTTGTCCTTAAATAACAGACTGACAAAGCAGCGTGAAAAGGAGCTAAGGTAGTGCAAGAGGAGTGTCCAAACAAGAAGAATTCCAAAGCGTATCAGCTCATTTTAATTACACTTCACACACTGAAGCTGAAGTCATATGATTTCTTCAAAGAAAAGCAGTCTTGCCGAAAACTGCATTTCACTGTTCTGCACACCTTTATAAAGATGAGGCGTGAAAGTAATAACATTGCTTCAAAAGTTTGAATGGAACGATGAAGAATAGTTGACTGGTCCTATTGAATTAAGAGTCAAAATGACAAATGGTACAATATATTAAGTACACGATCAAGATAAACAGATTAAAGGATTCTAAGTAGTGACAGCTATACCACTTGGAGAAAAGATCAGCACCATTACCAACACAGCATTAGGGATGCTCTGCAAGACAAAAGGTAAAGGATGGGTCCTTGACTAACTAGAGGGTATTAGAGTATTCGCAACTATTTACATGAGCTATTTAGATATGCTTTTGGATTGTTGAAGGTGAACTACATATAAATGCTTCATATTTTTAAAAGAAGACACTTTTCCAGTCTATAACTATCAAAGAAGCAGCTGCATTTGCTTTGAATACCAGGCAGCACCCTAAATATAACACAGTTCCTTAATTTAGAGCTGTCAACAAGATTAATATCTAAGTGATAATTAACACGTTAAACCTGTGAAAGTAGAAAGATTTTTAAACTCTCCTTTTAATTCTAGAAATTTTGGAGATGGTGAGTTTGAGAGGGATCAGTGTTTAAGCAGATGTTAAGTCCGCTCTTGCTTCAATGATAAACATTTTATTCACCCGTTAAAATTTCTCCATTAATTGGGATTATTTTGTTGATGTTTTAAATTAGTATTCTCCTGGGTGGTTATTTACAATAGCTAACAGTAGCTATTGATGAACGCAAGTCAGAGAGGATTAGGCACAGTTTCCTGTCAGTTTGTATGCAGCTCTTGACTTGGAGGATGAGGATGAGGAAGTAGAGATCACAGTCATTGAATTCCCAGGATGATGCCTTCATTCTAAGCCATCTTGCCTGGAGTGGACCAGTTATTACAAAATATACGTAGCTAGTTACATGCTCAGTTGTAATCCATCCATGATTTATTATTAGCTTTCTATAGCTATTAGATAAGCAATTCAGTAGTAAGGGAAAGGAGAATATTAGTGTAATCCAATTGTTCCCATGTCCGTTGCCAGGCTTCTGAAACCAGCCCTGGAGATGCTGCGGAATACTGTTTCCATGCTGGCAGGAACTCAGAGTTATTGCAAGGTAGAGAGTTCAGTCCAGGTCTTGGTTTGTAATCTGAATAGTTAAGTTATCCAGCATATATAAGAGCTACTGTATTTTAAGAGTGTGCGTATGCTCTGGTGATAAGTAAAACCTAGACATTTTAAAGGCATCACTATTCATACTAGTTTTTGGTCATTAGGTATGTTTTCAATTAGTGGATTCTAAAAGTAAAACTTTTTGACATGATATGGGCATCTGTAGGATTTTTTGAGCTTTACAAAAGAGACGTTCCCATATCAGGAAAGTTAAATGTGGAACTCTTTTCTGTGAGGGAAAAAAAGGCTATCTTGGTAGAACTTCGGTATTTTGCAGCAAAGGACATGATGTTTGCTTTTGACTTTGCCTCTCTAGACATATTTTAATTACGAGCCTCTTGTAATTAAATGTGCTGTAGCTAAAAACAGATCCTAAGTAACTAACGCACAAACGATCCTTCAGTGTCTTGGCTGGAGAGAAAGTCAGCCGTGTTCCACTTGCCTGCATCAGGGCTGGGTGCAGCTTGGTACCCTAGTGTTCCGCTAGTGAACAGCTCATTACTTCTGCAAGAATCATAATGTTGAGAAAAGCCCTCAGCTTCCTAGCAGTTAGGCACCATTGCCTTGTTATTGGACTATAGTTTTGTAGTAATATATATTCAAAAATTGTTTCAGGCGGGTGTTTTAAAAAGCACACATAAATGGAAGTTTTTAATTATATTAAGACTAAGGCTTGCATTAATCTCGCCTTGCAGAGTTTCCTTCTGGGCTCTCCTCTATTGATTTCTGCCCTTTGTGCTTACGTTAGATATATTCAGGGCGATTCAGTCCGTGTTCACTGAAACGGCCTTACTGGTTGTAAAAATATTGAAGTACCTCTGTGCCACTTGGTAAATGGATACTGTTCTGAGCTCCCCGAAGGCCCCGCCACCACCTTAGTCCGACAGAGCAGCCCTCGACACTGCTTAGCTCATCTCTTGGTACAGCCACTAAGAGAGTCCCCTTTGGCTATATGTGACCAGCTCCTGGGCTGTTGTCAGAATTTATTCTGATCATTGGTGCTTCAGCCCTAGTACTTGGTAAATATTTTTACCAGCCTTTGATATTTTTACTTAAAACATGAGGACATGTAACCACTGGCATTGTCAAGGCAACTGGAGTTGAACTCTGTTTAAACGGACATTTAAATCTTTTTTATGCCCAACATTTATACTTGTTTTTTTTTTTTTTTAATTTATTTATTTGACAGAAAGAGATCACAAGTAGGCAGAGAGGCAGGGTGGGGTGGTGGGGGGGAAGCAGGCTTCCCGCGGAGCAGAGAGCCCGATGTGGGACTTGATCCCAGGACCTTGGGATCATGACCTGAGCCGAAGGTAGAGGCTTCAACCCGCTGAGCCACCCAGGCGCCCCCCAACATTTATACTTGTTAAAAACACTTAAATATTACTATCTGCCTACATTTCTATTGCCCAAGAGCCCAAAGGTACCTAGATCCCTTTTTATTGGGCTGTCAAGGCATAGAAAGCCACTGTACCTTCAATTTAATTTGTTTTCCCCCAAAACATGAACTAAGCTAAGTCCTCCTGTAGGTACTGAGAAAAACTAGGTTTCTGACCCAGCTCGTCTGCTACTGTGACACAGTTGTCTCAGACTACTTAATTAAATGTGTGTATGCGGGAGTAGCTCAACAGGCTTTTTTTTCTTTTGGAGAAAAAGTAATTATTTTTTTCCATCTCCGTTTCTGGGCCCAGAATTAACTCAATTTATTTCGTATTGACTTCCGTTCATTTCTGTGATTCCGAATTATTAATAAGCTTCATCTGACCTGAATCAACCCATTCTAAGGAATGGGATGTTGTTGCTTTGCAGACTCTTTAAGGAACATTTTTGGGACTTTCTTCTGGATCTCTTCTAGCCAAAATAAAAACAGACACTGCTAGGTGAGTGTGGAAAAACAAAAAAATTATGTTTCTGTCTTGAACAGAAAAAATAGTGCTCCCGGTCGTACATCAGATATACTCAGGCTGGCCATTAACTTCTTACCACCTACCTTCCTCTTAAGGTCTGCCCCCTTTAAGTGACCCACAAGACCCACACCTGCTTAAAAAGACACCCAAATGCTACCTTCTACACCCCCAATCTTCAGTTATCCAGATTCTACCTATTAGTCAAGGCCCAGTTTTAATTAAACTTCCACTGAGCTTTCTCTGATTATGCCAATTCACAAAGCCTTCTCTCTGTCCGAGCAACTCAGGTGGTAAATTCTAATTTTAATGTTTGATTGAATCAGTTTTCTTATTAGCATCCACTTGCGGAGGTCTGATGGTAAAGGATTTGAATGAGAAAAGGCAAGGCTTTTTTGAGAATTCTGGAAGCTGTTGGAGAGCAGGATGTGATCAAAGAAAGGAGCCTGGATAGTAAGGGCCCTTTGAGCATCCCTAAGACAAGGCTTGACAATATACTGGTAGCAACAGGAAGGACTCCTAATTATTGATTATACCACACTCTGCATACCAGCCTAGGTGCATTAGAATCAGGACGTCTAATCTTCATGATAATGTTGCAACGTGGGTTCTATTATTTAGTGTCATTTTTTCATACTAGGAAATGGAAGCTGAGGGGCCTTTGGCACCTGCTGTGAGGCTAGTGCAGCTGGTAAACCCCCAGCTAAGATTTGCATCACAGTCTGTTGGACTGCACAGCCTATTCTGCTCCTCATACACTAGACTGCCCTGGAACCTGGAGTTCGGGTCAACAAATGTAGTCTTAAACTCGGCTGGTATTATCTCCCACATGCGAGAGCACACACATACTCACGGCCAGAGTCGTCACACACAGCAGGGGTGATGGACAGGAAGAGCATTGCTGAATCACTTCTACCAGGAGGTGGAAGTATCACTTGGAAATATTGGGCAAGACTGCGTTTTGATTCAACCCAGACCTTGTACGTGAAGATGGTAATGTCTTAGAACTGCGAAGAGCTAGAGACATTCTTATGTAAAAGCGGGGACTTCCTGAGGAACCATTGGAAGATTCAGAACATCCAGGCGCACTTAGGAAACCCACATCATATCCCTTTTTGTTAATGGCTTATCATCATGACAGAATTGTTCTGCCAAATATGCCAAATACTGGCTCTTAAAATTAGCACAAGAGAGCAGGAAGAGGGGAAAACCTGTCTTCCCATGTGAGTATGGGTAGATTGGCAGTAGCCTTGGTCACTCACGTGATCAGCCTGAGCAGTCTGGTTAGGTGAGTGCCCCTGTCTGTTCTCCTTGCTTCCTGTGCTTCCCAACAAGAAAGTGTCCTTGGATGCAGTGAGGCAACCTCGCTAAGAAGAGGGGGATCGTTCTTTGGTTAAGCATGTATAGACAAATCCTATTTCTGAAGATCTGTTCCTGAAGAGCATTTTGCTGGGTCAGCATGTCTCTTGACGCGAACTTCCGTGGGAATATATAATATCCCCATTTCCAATACCAAAGTCTCTTACTTTTTATAGAAATAGAGTACAGAATAGGACCAGTTTCTCTCTTTGCCTCTGGCAGAATCATATAAAGAAGCTCAGAAGATTCACAGTTGTAAAGAGAGATTTTTACTTATTCCAGTATTGAACTTTTTCATGTTCAGAGATGTTGAGAAATGCCGTCGGCTGTCTCAAGGAAATGTGAGTTCTCCACCTTTGAGGGAATTCAAACTGAGGATAAACGATGACACGTGGGAGTATTCTGCAGAGAGGATGTGTGCATTGGATATTAATAGCAGATTTATTGATCATTTACTATATGCCAGATATTCTTCTACATGTATTAATTTAAAAAATCTTCTAAAAAATCTTAGAGTGGATTGTGTTCTTCTTTTTCCCATTTTATAGTTGGGGAAATAGTAAATGACTTGCTTCAGGTCAGGATCTGCACTCAGGCAGTCTGAGCTTAGGAGCAGCACTCCTCAACGGAAATTGAACGTAAGCCGCAAGTATTCACATGTGCAATCTTAGATTTTCTAGTAACTACATTATAAAAGGAAAAAAAAAACATTGAAGTTAAGTTTAGTAGTATATTTTATTAACCTAATATATCTAGAATATTATCATCTCAACATGGATCGATTATGAAAAAGTTATGTTTTTTCAGTTACAACCACATCTCTGTTCAGACCAGTCAGGTTTCAAGTGCTCAGTGGCCACCTGTGGCGGGGGTGGCCACCATATGGGACATACCAGGAACATTTCTACTCTGCCTCTGTCTGTTGACTGCCAAGTTTCCTTCCAAGGCGTCACCCAGCAGTCTTTGTGTGTATGAGGCCATTCATCTGTGTATTAATTTTGCCCTTAAGTACCAGTGTGAATAATCTCTAAAAAAAGCCTTTTAAAACACCTCCATGACTTCTCTCAGGAATGTATTTACTTCAAAAAACCTGTAAAATAGGAAGATTTCTCTGTATCTCATCTGTTACAAAATGAATCCCATATGTCTTTCATTTGTGAAGATGGAGCGTATCTAGATTGCTTCCACTTTACAACTATTCATACACATGAAATCGCCTCGCCCTTCTCATTTCCAGGCTAAAGAATGCAGTTTCTTTTGTGGTTTATTATTTTTGCTTGTTTTTTATTGGTTTGCTGGGGTGGCTGTGTAGGCTGATGCACAGGAAATGGGCACAGCTGAGAATCTGCTTATCTCAAGTAAGAATGAGAAGGAAAAAAATAACCTTTACCTAAGAGTGAACTTAAGCATTTTTCTCCCCGTACTTACACTTTGTGCGTATTTCTGTGTTCTCTTGTACTACACCCTTATTATGATTACTGCAGTCAGAAATGACGTGCAGCCCACCAACGTGATATTTCTGACCAAATTGTAGTAATTTTGGTAGGTTTGACTCATTTCCTGGCAGGTAGCATTCTTCTCAGTGATCTGAAGGGCCTTTCTCAAGTCAAATTTCTGACAGTAACCGACCCTCTGGGCTGCGGCAGTCTTCAATTGAAAAGGCAGAATGTGACATGTCTTTCATTGCACGGAACGCACAAAAACGTCCCGTGTCTCCTTTGTAAGTGCAACCTTTATTCAGCTATACATGATAATGTGAAACATTTCAATAATTCCAAGTCTCTTTGGGGAGGCATATTACATGGGTAGTTTAAGTCTGACTTCAGTTGCTTATTAAAAGAAAGGTATTAAGAACAAGGCTTCTGTTGGAAAGAAAGAAAAATCCTAAACTTCATAGGGAAGAATTTTCCTTGTGGAGACAGACTCTAAGGATATGTCATTTAATATTATGTGCATGAATATTAGATATTTCATTTGGATTATAGAGTTGGTGAAATTAAAACATAATGCTTGTGGACACAGTATCCCCAATGTGGCACATTTTCAGATTTTTTTTTTTTTTTTTATAATCAAACAGTTTCCGCAGAGCAACACGAACCAATGGAAAGTACAAGATGCATTTGTTTGTGAGCTCTAGGAATAAATTCGAAGATTATTTATTGAGTACCCTCTGTGGCAATGGCACAGAGTAGAAAAGTAAGTCTAGGACACTAGCCCCAGTTTCCAGGAATTTGCAGCCCAAGTCTGGAGATGTGACATGCATGTCCTCGGCCCTTAGCAGGGCCAAGTTACCTTACTTAGGTATGTCTAGCTATCTCACTAAGAATGAGTTCCATAAAAGCAGAGAATGCATCTTACTCATTTTGGCTCTTTTGCAGCTCACAGAGAATAACTATGCAGTAGGTGTGTGTTGGAGTAAGTGGAAGTGGTACGTCGATTTTGTTTATACACATGCATTGAAAAATAGCCACAACACTATATTTATAATGGGACCACCTATATAAAAATCTCATTTTAAATAATAAAGTTGCATGAGGTGTAGTCCCAATTTCTTTGCTGCTGTGCTCAGTCCTCTGCTGACTCCAGTTGGTGACTTCTGACAGAGCAGCTGTAGTTGAAAAAGATGGTGTTAACCTGAAGGAAATGTGGGCCTCTTTTCCTAGAATGCCAGCATTATGGTAGGGTTAGTCCTTCATCATAGACTCCTTTAATTCTATTTTGTGCTGAGAATGAGGAAACCTGACATTTAATCACATTAATTCTTGGAAATGTGGATATGAGAGGTGGGGAGTGGGGTGGGGTAAAAATTATGTTTATATATGCTTGTATAAGGCTTCCAATGACTATTGAGGAATATAGGGCTATAAAAGACCCCAAACCAACAAAAAAATTGTGAATAAGAAGAACAAAGGAGGAGGTATCACATTTCCTGATTTCAAGCTGTACTATAAAGCTATGGTCATCAAAACAATATGGTACTGGCATAAAAGCAGACAAATAGAGCAATGGAAGAGTATCGCAGTTCTGGAAATAAACCCAAGCATGTACACTTAACTAATACTTGACAATGCAGCGAAGAACACTCAATGCAGAAGAGACAGTCTCTTCAATAAACGGTGCGGGGACAGTTGGATTTTCATATGTAAAAAATGAAGCTGGACCCATATCCACCACTGAAAAAAAAATCAGTGTGGATTAAGGACTTACAAGTAAGACCCCAAATCATGAAACCCCTAAGGAATGAGGCTCCTTGACATGGGTCTTAATAATGATATTTATATGACATCTAAAGCAGAAGCAAGAAAATAAAAAATGAACACGTGGGACTACATCTAGTTAAAAAGCTTCTGCACAGCAAAAGAAACCATCAACAAAGTGAAAAGACAAAGTGAAAAGAATGGGAAGAAATATTTGCATACCATACATCTGATAAGTGGTGATACCTAAAATATACAAAGAACTCATATAACCCATAGGGAGAAAACACCCAAATAAAAAATGGACAGATGACCTGAAAAAGCATCTCTCCTAAGAGGGTATACAAAAGATACACATGAAGGATGCTCCACATTACTAGTCATTAGAAAAATGCAAATTAAGACCACAATAAGAAGTATTCCAAACTGCTCAGCCATCAATAAAAATGAAGTCTTGTCATTTGCAATGACATGGCTGGAGCTAGAGGGTGTTATGCTAAGAGAAATAAGTCAGTCAGAGAAAGGCGGTTATCATATGATCTCCCTAATATGTGGAATTTAAGAAACAAGACAGAGGATCATAGGGGAAGGGAGGGAAAAATAAAACAAGATGAAATCAGGAATCCAAGCCATAAGAGACACTTAAGCATAGGAAAGAAACTGAGGGTTGCTGGAGGGAGGGGGGTGTGGGGACAGGGGTAGCTGGGTGATGGTGGTTAAGGAAGGTATATAATGTGATGAGCATTGGGTGTTATATGACTGATGAATCATTGAACTCTGCCTTTGAAACCAGTAATACATTATTTATTCATTGAATTTAAAAATAAATAAATTAAAAAAAAACAAACAGAAAATGTTAGTATGGCATAAATGTGTCTGTTAAAGCCATGTTTTAAAATACTATTTAATTGTATAGGATTGTGGAGGCAAATGTAATGTAAATGTTAAAATCACAATGTTTAACATTATGTGCCATAACACAGCTTTGTAAAAATCTATATATACTTATAAATATATTTGAAAGAACCATGCAGTTTTAACAGTGATTGTCTCCGGATGAAATTATGGATGCTTTGCTAAATTCTATAATGAGTGTGTTTACCATATAATCAGAAAAGTAATCACTATCTTTTTTAAAGAAAACAAACTATAGTAGGTCAGAAGGTACCATTCAATTGTAAGATAAACAGGTCCTAGAGATGTAATGTGCCACATGATAATGATTGCTGAGACTGCTGTGGGGTATACAAGAAAGTTGTTAGGAGATCCTAAGAGCCCGCCTTATGGGGGATATGTTCTAGACCCTAGTGACTGCCTGAAACTACGGATAGTAACAAACCCTAGCTTTCCTATACATACATACCTATGACCAATTTTAGTTTACAATTTAGTCATAGTAAGACATTAACACCAATAACTAATAATAAAGTAGGTTATAACAGTAAACTGTAATAAAGTCAAAAACAAAAAAATACACTGAGCTATCACCTCACTCCTATTAGGATGGGTATCCTCATAAAAACAAGATGGTAGTGTGGATGTGGGGAAAAGGGAATCCTCGTGCACTGTTGGTGAGATTGAAAATTGGTACTGCTGCTATGGAAAATAGTATGGAGGATTCTCAGAAAATAAAAAATAGAACTACTGTGGGATCTAGCAAGTCCACTTCTGGGAGTATATCCAAAGAAAATGAAAACACTGACTCAAAAAGATACCTGTACCCCCATTATTTCTAGTAGCTAAGACATGGAAACAGCCTAAGCGTCCATTGATGGATGAATGAATAAAAGAATTGTGGTATATACACACACAGTGGAATTTAATTCAGCCATAGGAAAACAAGGAAATCCTATTGTTTGAGACAACATAGATGGACCTAGAAGGTATTATGCTAAATGAAATAAGACAGAGCAGACAAACACCGTCTGATCTTACATGTGGAATCTTAAAACAAAGCTCATAGAAGAAGACATCAGACTTATGGTTAGCAGAGGTAGAGGGTGGTCAGAAGGTACAATTCAAGTTATAAGTTAAACAGGTCCTAGAGATGTAATGTGCCATATGATGGTGATTGGTGAGACTGCTGTGGGATATACAAGAAAGTTGTTAAAAGAGGAGATCCTAGTAGCTCGCATCATGAGGAAAACCTCTTTTTCCTTTTTCCCTTTCTCTTCTTTTTATTGTATCTGTATGAGAGGACATTTGCCAGGTGAACCTATTGTGTAATCATTTCACAATGGATGTAGATAAAACCATCATGCGGTATGTCTTGGACTCATTCAGTGAGGTACATCAGTTACTTCCAAAAAAACCCCAGGCCTTCAAATTCATCAGTGAGAATGCTCAAGTTGAATTCTACTGTCTTTTTCTTTAGCATCATCAATATTTTTAGACTCTCTATATTTCTAAGAAACTTTCATTCTGAAGAATACCCCCCCCCCCAAATAATTCAGGATCTTCTTTCAGTGTGGAACTCTTCTTGAAGGAAGTAGATGCTCAAAGAGATGAAGAGAGGATTCGTCCTTCAGCCGTCTGGCTGATGAGGACCTCCAAGGTACTCTTTTGCCACAGAGCCCCCAAGTACAGAATATGATGGTCCCAGAGTGACCAGGAGTTATAGGGTAGGGTTAGGATTGGGAGAGGGGGGCAGTGCAGAGGGATTGGAGACAGGGTTGGGTCTAGGCTCTTTTGAACTTTAGAAGTTTATGCAGATTTTAGTGATCAGAACACATACGCCGAGGATAAAATGATTTAGACTTCTTCAGATTGAATACCAGACCAACAAGTAACAAAGCTCCAAAGAGCCTTTTTTTTTTTTTTTAAGATTTTATTTATTTATTTGACAGAGATCACAAGTAGGCAGAGAGGCAGGCAGAGAGAGAGAGGAAGGGAAACAGGCTCCCTGCTGAGCAGAGAGCCTGATGTGGGGCTCGATCCCAGGACCCTGGGATCATGACCTGAGCTGAAGACAGAGGCTTTAACCCACTGAGCCACCCAGGCACCCCCCCCTTTTTTTAATGAAGTGTTTCGGCATTGTATATAATAATTGCTCAGTTTTTTTTTTTTTTAATTTTTTGAAAAATCTAGGAAGTCATCAGAATTGTTTGGAAATACTATATATGGAATGAATATATATAATTTACCTTTAATTTAGTTTCATCACATTGTTAATCCAGCAATTTTTTCTTGAGTATATACCGCATGCAGGCTCTTGCAAAACAGTGAATAAAATAGGAAAGGTCCCTGCCCTCGTAGGATTTCTGGTTCAGACCTGTGCAGAATAAATGTGAGAGTTACTAGATGTGTGTGGCTAATGATCACTTAAGATGTGCCTAGTCCAAGTTGAAATGTGCTCAAAGTGTATAATGCATACTGGATTTGAAACAGTATGGAAAATGAAAGTTAAAGACCTCAATTTTTTGTATGGATTACATGTTGAAATGGTAATAGCTTGGCTATATTGGGGAAATAAAATATGTTAAATTAAAGAAAAAAGAATATAGTGCTAAATAATACCAGGACAACCACTTAGTATTTGCGAACAAAAAGGAATCAGCTATAAATTAGCAAGCCACCTCTAACTTATAGAGGTGGAACCCCTTTGAGTACCCCATAGAATAAGATGCGCTGTTAGTTTGGCTCTTTGAGCTGCTACAGAAAAAATGTTCTAAGCTCTGGGCATCAGATCACCAGGAAAACATTTCTTTAGCATTTTACATGCCAGGGCTTTAATATACTTTGATAGATTAAAAGAGTTCTTCCCGTACTTGAGAATTGGCCATAATTAAGGAACTTTCACGGGGTTCATGTGGAGGTAGGAGGGAAAAAAAAATAAAAAAGGAAGGATGCTTCAGAGATTAAACCAATGCTTCTGTGCAGTTTTATAGATTAGTAGATTCAGCATGGGGAAGGAAAATTGGGATTTCTGTCAACCTATTTGTTTTTCATATCGTTTCCTCAACAGTATTTCTCATTCTGGGTCATATATGCTCGTCTCTAAGACTGGTTATTTATATTTTCTTTAAAATCTTATATAGGATTTTGAAGTCAGTGGCTTAAGAAACCTCTTCAAGATTCACAAAAAACAACAAATAGAGCATTACAGCCCCCCCCCGCCCCCGCAGCATGGCAGTGTGGGCAGAAGGGCTTATCCCTGGTTTACTGGTCTGCATAAAGCTTGATGGCATTCTCCAGCTCCGTGTTTTGAAAACTTGTGATGCTCACAGTCTAAGTAAAGTGAGACCCAAATACTTATAATCTAAGGTAAACAGTTTTGTCCTGGTGTGTGGCGGTGTGTGGCAGGAAAATGTACACTGGGATAGAATTATCCATTGATTTGGCAACAAGTTTGGCAAGCGTAGATGTTTGGTAAATGTGTACAAGATAAAAGCATTCGACATAGCAAAGTAGTCAATCAGCCCCAAGAACTGAAAGCTAAGAGCTGCTCAAAATAGTATGAAGTCATTTATGCTGTGAAGGCTTAGGAAGTAAGTGAAGGGTGATGGAAGTTTGGTAGGGCACGCATGTGGCACGCACGCACACTCACGTATTACACACGCACACCAAAGAAAACATACACATATTTGATAAGAGAGTGATGGCAAATCCAAGATGAGAAATGACAGGGGAAAGAGGAGGCAAACAATTCCACTGAAGCATTTTCACTTGTTGGAACTAGACATGCGTTTAGAAATATCATTCAGTTGAAGCCAGCCAATGAGTCGGTTTGAAGGGAGAGGGGAATAGCTTTCAGAAAACAAGCATACTGTTGCAGAGGCTGGGCCGGTGGCAAAGGTAGGAGAAATCCGTACAACCCCGTCAGATTATGCATGCTCTTGGATCTGGAGATGCAGGAAGAGGAGCAAAAACAAATGGGAGAGAAATGAAGCAGTGAGATGTGGTGACATTTAGTGCTATATATAAAATGTACCATCGGAAGTTCATATGTAGTATATGCAAACCCAAGTCCTTCCAATTCAGTCTTTCTGAGGTTATGAATGTACTCTTGATTCGCTTCCCAGTTATCTCCTTATCTCTTGCCTTCCTCATTCTACCTCCTGAAACTGGTAGAATTTGCTCACAGTCTTTGCTGTTACTCTTCAAATCACCCAGCCTGGGTTCTGCCTCCACTGCTCCAATTGAGTAAGTTCTTGCCAAAGTTATGAATTGCTTCCTAGTTGTCAAATCCAATGGACATTTTCCAGTCTCTCTTTATTGTGATGATTAAAAGAAGAATCTTAGTATATTAGAGAAGCCAAGAATAGGCTGGCAAAGTTCCCATGATCCTACAATTTTGATTCTGTTTTAAAGCTGCCAAAATAACTACTGAAGATTTAGACAAGCAAAATGGGTAATTTTGGACTACACATAAACTGGAAAAGATTGAAATGTGTAACATTTTGCCAAAAAGAATGGCTCCAAAATAAAGTTGAAATTGGAATATGAACCTTGGAAATTGAGCAAGATACGGATAAGTAAAAGACAATTTAATTAGGATTTATTAGTAGAAAATATAACAATCCTTCATGGAAGATAGCCCTGTTAACTTGACAGGGGATGAGGGGAAATGTTGCTTGGTGTACAGGCATTTCCCTATTTCTAGAAGATTCTGAAGCCTAAAAAAGAAGTTGAAAGGGGCAAAATTTTAAGAAATGCGTAAAGATGAACATGCATTTGGACACAGATGCCCTTATGAGCACCAAACTTACTGATTCAGAGTGTGGAGAGAATGAAGGATATGCTTGTAGAATATTCTGGTTGACAGCATTATCACTGGAATCATCTTTCGAAGAACAACTCAGTTCCCTACCTAATAATTGCTGGTGGGGGGTAGGGTTTCCCCATTAAAGTCTTAGATACCTATTTATAGACTCTCTGTTTATTTGATATTTACCTTTTCCTCATCTTTTTTATTCAGAAACCGTCACTTTAAGAATGCTCGAGAGAGTGGAGAGATTGGTGGGAATAAATGTTAGGTTGGTCCTTCTGAAAGGGGAGAGACACACTAATGTTACCATCGTCATCAGGAACAGACGTTTATTAAACAGCTGCCCTGGTCCTCTAAGTTAGCTGTGAGGTCAGTGAGAAATTCTGAGTGCTCAGATGCTCTGCAGGGAAATTTATCTAGAGAAAAAGGATGCATCAGCTCATTTTTTAAAAAGACTTGTGCCATCAAGTCATCCCAAAAGTACCCTTTTAAATCCAACAAGTCAAGCAAAACTATGGTTAATGATATGCTTGTGTTTATCAGAGCTGGCATTACGGCATTAAGTAAAATTTATGGTACATTAGAGTTTACATTAGAGCTTTATTTTTGTGCTGTGTGTATACTCGAGTACATTGGATCTCATTGTATAATTTCCACATAATTATTATCCCATTTTGGGGACACTTATGTTAAATAGCTACTAGTGTTTGTTGTAATTTTTATTTCTGTCGTGACATGTTGCTGATTGTGTGGTGTATGTGTGTGTGTGTGTGTTTTCTTTTAAATGCCAAGTCCTTGATCAAGAAAACTACCTCTAGTCATAATTTATAACATTTTTCCTGTGGGATATATAATCAAATTTATGACCCAGTTTCTCAGAACACATTAGAACAGAAAGAAAAGTGTCTTTGTTGGCGTGTGGCGTTAATATAAATATTGTTATATTGTAGCTTAATTTATGTTCTGGCTGTTCTTTTCATATGAGTTGTAATTACTTTAAGGTCCCAAATCTTGTATTATGTTTGGATTCTCTTTTTTATGCTGAGCATATTACTGTGTATATAGTAGGAGCTAATTTAAGCATTTCTTAAGTGAATCATGTTAGAGTCAGGAAAAAATACTTGGAAACTTCATTGAACATAGGTTAATCTTGCTTTGATGATTTAGAGTTCCTTTAGGAACTTGGAGTATTCCCAGAAACACTAAGAAAATCAATTACCATTGAATGGCACTATAAATTCTGTTTATTTAAGTTTTCTTGGGTTTTAGACATATAATAAATGGGATTTTGCTATAAATAGGAATAGATATGCATGCACACGGACCCATTCAGACTCAGCAGTCCTATGGAAGAATGCAAACAGACTGGCTCCTGATGCAAATAGTGCTAATCCTGTGAAGGGACGGATGCCAGACCTTCTGTAGAAGGTGTGTGCTCAGAGTACATGCACAGAAATTGTGAGAAAGCAAAGTCTGCTCTGAGTCTGGTGGAAATGTGAAGGCCAGAGGTGAAGGAGTGGATTGGCGAGGGCTGCAGACTCTGCTCACCACAGATGAAGATTGGGGGTGTGTGTGTGTCCATCCTTTCTCTTTCTGCCCCCACCACACCCCAGCTAAGCCTGACCTTCTCTCTGCAGGGTCGGAAGATTCTAGTTTGCTCCAAAGCTCACCACTCTCTCATGGTCTGATTTTGACTTGCTTTTCGTTTTCACTATATGTAAAGGACTCCTCTCCAGTTTATTCCTTAAAATAATAAGAATCACCTACGAAGGTTTCCCGTAAGATTCTCTTTCAAATACTTAATTTTTGAATAAGCATTTAATCATGTGTTTTAGATTCCTTATCCAAATCTGATCTCTTTGGACTAGGACCAAAAAGGTCCATTTTCTCCACCCATAATTAAAGGAGAAATAATTGGGGGAGTATCCACAGTGAAGATAAACATTGATGCTAGCTAGCAGTGCATATAAAGGCTGTGAAGGTCGTGAGTAAAATGCCCCATGAAATGTGTGAGTGTAAAAACCAGTCTTTTACAATTATCATATGATCTCACTGATAGGAGGAATTTGAGAAATAAGAGAGAGGATCGTAGAGGAAGGGAGGGATAAATGAAACAAGATGAAACCAGAGAGGGAGACAAACCATAAGAGACTTATTCTTAAGAAACAAACTGGGGGGTTGCTGGAGGGGGCGGGGGGGGGGGGTAGCGGAGGGAGGATGGGGTGGCTAGGGGATGGACGTTGGGGAGGGTATGTGCTACAGGGAGTGCTGTGAATTGTGTAAGACTGATGATTCACAGACCTGTAGCCCTGAAACAAATAATACATTACATGTTAATTTTTTAAAAAGGCAATCTTTTAAAATCACTGTGTGCGGGGGAACCTGGGTGGCTCAGTCGGTTAACCGTCTGACTCGCACTGGCTCTGGTCATTATCTCAGGGTTGTGGGGAACAGCCCTGCCTCTGGCTCCCTGCTCAGCAGGAAGTCTGCTTGAGATTCTCTCTCTCCCTCTTTTTTGCCCTCCCCCCCCCCCCCGACCGTGTGTGTGCATAAGTGCACTCTCTCTCTAAAAAATAAATAAGTCTTAAAAAAAATAAAATTACTGCGTGATTTCATGTTATGTGATCTTAAATGTGCATTTGTAACAAAATTAATTACCTGAACTTTTACAAGTAGATATTTTCAACTTAATATATATATACTCAAAGGTGTGTATGTGTTTGTATGTAATCATTCAATTTGCTCCCAAATTACTTCGCATTTTATGGTTGAGAAAACGGAACCTTTAGGTGCCTGGCTCCTTCTGGCTAATCTACTACGGTCCATCACCACATCCCACACCTGGTGGGTGCCACAGGCGGTCCCTGCCTACCTCTCCAGCTCGCTGGCCTTCTGCCATATCACACTCCCTTCTCTTTGTTTTCAGTTACCCTGCCTTAGCTTTCCGGGTTCCTTGCACCTATGCCCCATTTCCTCTTTCCCTTTTCTTCTAGTATATGCATTCATAGCGCCTTGGGCCTTTCATTCAAAGTGTAGTCAGTTCCGTTGAAATGCAAAGTACACACTTAAAAAGATCACCAGGCTGTGCGGAATGGCGCAGTGAAAACCACAGGGCTTATGGGAACGTGCAGTTGGAGCACAAAATTTAAAAACTTCCTCAGTGACACATAAAAAAGACCAGAAGCTAATACAAAATGGTAGTTAGTACACTTTTGCGCGTGTGAAACCATTAAGAAATGCTTAAAGACATCAATAAGTCTGGTGTTTTCTCTTGAGAAAGATCTGGTATTTACTTGTGGAAGTGGGCTTTGGAAAGGCTACTGCTTGTGAGCTGTGGAGAGGTGGAAGGGAGGCTGTCTAAAATCCTTTGGAAAGTTGTACCACCAGACGGGTGTGGCCCAAGGTGAACCGAGGTCCCTGGAAAAGGTTTGTGCTTCTGTTCTCTTTGTGTATTCCTCCCTGGCTCTGTTCAGCTGGGTGTAGATGTGTGCGTGTCCTTTTGGAGTTCCCTCGCAGATGAAATCGCCGCATAAGCAAACAAAATCACGGTTTGCCCATACTGTTTGCTAATACATCAACTTCACAGTTTCAAAACAGGTGTCAGCAGAACTGAGTGTACGCTGTTGTAAACTTAAGTGTATTTGTGTGCTTTTCCGTGAATGCCCATGTTCTCCCATCAGACCAGACAGGATAAAGGCAGGGCTCTATTTGTTTTTTGTCGTCTTTGTGGCTCCACCACCTGGCATGTTGTCTGCTTAGTGGTAAGCAATTGACAAATAAATGAATCTCTCTGCCCAGTTTTCCTTCATCTTCTATTTTCTCAGGACTCTTATTTCTGCTCGATACCCTATGAGTGAAAGTTTTATGGCTGATTATGGGTTTGATGTGCCCGTGTGCACGCGCGTGTGTGTGTGTGTGTGTGTTTACCTAGAGAGCTAACCATTTATGATGATTTTGTCTTTAATTATCCACATGGTCCCTGTAACAGGCAGAATTGAGATGGAAAAATAGAACTTACGTAAACTTGTTCGATGGAGGGAATTTGAGGTGGGTATTTATTCAAAAGATATTTTTCAGAGCTAAAAAATAACTGAACTGTCCGTTGATGGACGATTGGGTAAAGAAATTATATATATATACATACATATACAGGGGAATATTATTTAGCCTTTATTCTTTTTTTTTTTAGCCTTTATTCTTAATAATGGAATATTATTAGTCTTGTTGCAAAGGAGATTCTGTCATTTTCAACAACATGGATGAAACTGGAAGATATTATGTTAAGTGGAAATAATGCAGACACAGAAAGAAAAAAGATTGGGTAATCTCCCTGTATATGGAATCTAAAAAAGTCAAATACAGAGAAGCAGAGAGTAGAATGGTGGTTACCAGGGTTGGAGAGGTGGGGGAGATGGGGAGAAGCTGGTCAAAGATACAAAGTTGCTGTTAGGTGGGGTAGATAACTGCAGACATCTAATATACAGCGTGAGGACTAGAGTTAATAATGCTTTAGTAATGCTTTACTGGATACTGGAAATTTCCTAAGGGAGTAGATTTCAGGTGCTCTCCTCACGCACACAGAACCCGAGGACAAGATATACCAATTAGCTTGATTATAGTAATCATCCCCTGTGTGTATGTATATCAGATCATCGTGTTGTATACCTTAGGCACATGTAATTTTTATTTAAAAAGAAAAACCAAAGGGTATGGTAAGGCAGTTCAGGGGTTGACTAGGGTGCTGCCCACCCTAGGACTGGTGAGACCAATGAAGGAGGTGTTCTTACCGGAGCTGAAGGTCAGAACTACCCAGAGGGACCAGACCGACCTAGACAAAAGAGAAGTCACCGCTATTGATGAAAATGCTGCCTAAGCAGAGAGAGAAAGAGAGAGAGACTAAAAAACACCCAGTTTCTCCTGTCCTTGCATCTCAAATCTCCAGGAGTGCCTCCCAATTTAAGAACTCCGCTAGAAGACAGTTGGTGAGGGAGTACAGGAGTGTGGGTTGCAGGAATGAGCTCTATGTCCCACCGGGTAGAGCAGAGGGAAGGGGAGTGCAACGGGGCAAAAGATTGGTGTCGCCCCACTGTTCCACTGCATCCTTTTCAACAAATGAAGGGATCAGTGGTATCTGTGCTGCCTTATGGGTCATTTCGTGAAATTCTTCTTCGTCAGTTTGTAAGGGAATCACATGACAGTTAGGACTTTGGAGTTTCCTTATGAAAAAATTTAACTGGTTAATGGGATATTTATCATTACAAGTGTGTGTCATATAGACCTGGATAACCAGAGGGGTGCAGTATATGTCACGATGAAGTTTTTTTCCTAATGAGTCATGATGCAAAACATTTTTTAAAAAATGAAGTCTCTTTCTAGCGTCAGGTCATAGGAGCATTACAGTGTTTCTCACCTTTGCCCTGTCTTATTTTCCTTGCAGTTTATAGGCAATATTGTCCTCCAGAAGTTATATTTCCACCTGACTATTAAAGTATTCTCCAGGGCAAAAGAATAGTAATCTAAATCGAACTTTTACAAATAATGATTGTGAGCAGACAGTCCTGGAGACTGAGAACATTTTTTCTGTTTGGGTTGCCTTTTTATTTGATTCCTTCCTTGTATCATTTAGCTCAACAATGCTATATACTGCAGAAATGGCAAGGCACTGATTGTTATTATTTTTTGGGAAGATATTAAAGGGCTCAGGTCAGTGAAAAGACTATGCAGTTTACCCTGTAGACTCCATTCTTTGTTTTGTTTTTGTAAAATACATGAAAGAAACTTTAAGTGCACAAATGAAAAACTTTTAAAATCATTGACCGATTCTTCTTTACAAGGAGGAAGTATTAGTGAAACAAAAAATGCAATTTAATTTTAATAAATATATCTTAAATTTCAAAAAATTGTATTTCTCTTTACGTATTCTGTAGTTCTACTTCAGAACTAACATTTGGCTCTGAATTTCAAGGCATTATATACAAGATATGTTTTTATTCTTAGTCTATAAAATTGTGGTCATGGTGAAATATTTGTTATCTTTTCCTCCGTTAGTAGCACTGCAAAGTGTAATTTACAAGGCAAGTTACACTGACATCCCCTGGCTCTGTAAACAGAGATACAGTATTTTAAGCCCCAACTTAAGAGTACAAATAAATAAATTTTTTAGTTATGGGCTAACTTCATCATATATGTCCCCCCCCCCCATTAAATTCAAGGTTTTCCTCCCACCATTCTTCCCTGGATGGCACCTGTTGTGGGAGGTGTGTCTAGCTCCTGGGGGTCTGCCATGGTCCAAACTGACATTCTCTGAGATGTAAACCCTTGACATTGGACATTGTCCATACTTCCTCACACTGGCTTCTACAGATTATCCCAGTTCCCATCTGTGCTCCCTTCAGATGGTCCATCCTGCCTTCTCCACAGCATCCTCTGTCCCTAGGAGAAGCCCTTCTGGTCTGCTGTCTTGCCCCGCATGTTGCAACCTTGCCCCTCTTGGTGATGACGGTAGTGTTTGTCTGCTCCTCACATCATCCGGTGAGCTTGGTGAGGGGTCTCCCTGTTATTTTGGCCACAGAATCCTGTGGGGACAGTAAGGTGTTGAGGGTAGAGGGCCACATACCATTCCCCAAAGCTCCAGAAGGGAAGGACATGACTTGGGGGGGGGGGTATGATTGTTCCCCACCTCCTGCCTTCTTAGAAACCCAAACTATATTTAACTCTTCTGTTTCCCTTTACATGTTTCTGCTCTTTTAAAAACATGTTTACAAGATCAATTTTTAGGCCGAAAAGTTAAGAATTTGAGTTTTTTGTTTCCCGATTCTCTTATAGACATGCCCTTTAGGCAATGAATAGTTCAGTAGAGGTCCTTGTGGGGGAAGACCAAAGGTCCCAGTGAAGTTCAGTAAAGCTGGGTGAAGTAACCTCAAACAATACCCAGTAAGCTTTCCTAAAGCCTGTTGTGTAATTCTTGGGGGCCTGTTTCCTCACCCGTAAAACTGGGATTCTACTGCCCAGTTTAATAATAAATATAATAATTTTAAAAAAATTGTGCTTCTCTCTATGTATTCTGTAGTTCTATTTCAGAACTAATATTTAGCTCTTAAAATAAAATAAATTTTAATAAAAATATAGTAAAGATTAAATGTGATAGATTAGGACGGCTGCCATACCCACTGAAATAAAAAAATGTTAGTTCTTTCTCTTCCACTTTCCCCCTTCCCCCATAGTTTAGAGACAGAGAGAGGTTTAACTGAGGTAGATACACAATATCAAATAAAATCAGAAAGTGGACTCAGGGCTATAATTCAAAGTGTTACTCCTGTAACTGGTGAGGCAAACCCTAGAAAAAGTCTTGTGTTATTATAGAAGCAGTACACGTGTGCTGTAAGAAATTAGGCACCACCGACTAGCAAAACCAAGAAAAAAGTCACCATATTCCTGCGTGCAGAGATAACTACTTTTAGCAGTGTAGTGTATATTTACTTTGATCTCTGGTTTTCTCTGTATACCTTTGCATGCATATATAAATTTATAATATAATTTTCATCTCATTTAGAGCCAAAGAATGTTCTCTTTTTCCCTTGTCCCCCAAGTGCCGTTCACTGCTGTTTACCCAATAAGCACCCAAAAGAGGGGTGCAGATTGCCTGTGTTTGTTCTGTCTCTTACGTCTTTTTTTTTTTTTTTTTAAGATTTTTATTTATTTGACAGACAGATCACAAGTAGGCAGAGAGGCAGGCAGAGAGAATGGAGGAAGCAGGCTCCCTGCTGAGCGGAGAGCCCTATGCAAGGCTCTATCCCAGGACCTTGGGGGCATGACCTGAGCTGAAGGCAGAGGCTTTAACCCACTGAGCCAGCCAGGCACCCCACTCTTATGTATTTTTAAAGTAAGGATAGTGTATTTTTATTGCCATTGACTTGTTGAGGAGATCTGTCCAACTGTCCTGTGAAATGTCTTACCTTCTGGATGTGTCTTATTTCTTCTTCAAGGTGTTTAGCTTGTTTCTTTGCTGTTTGTTACCCAGACATTTTGTCTAAAATGTTTTTAATTTTATTTAACTTTGCTTCATCATTGATGCTGTAGATTGCATCCTTTCAGAATAAAAAACCTTGGTGGTACTAAAATTAGCGGTTGCCTTAGGGTCATGGCTCTCTGATACTTTCATTGTGCAGTTAAGTATTTCCTGTTCTGTCTAGTGAGCAATGCGTATGGGGTTATTTTGACATTATACGAATGTCTAATTCCTCATCTACCATTCACCTTACAGTGTTAGAACCACTTAATGATGAATAAAGGTATTTTGATTCAGAAGAAATGACTCAGTATATTATAGAGATGGAGATTGGCATGGAGGATTTTTAGAAAGTAGCTATATCAGATTTTCCCTGTTCAAATTAGGAAGGAGGCCAGATCTTAGTAGTCTTTGGCAAGGACATGTCTTTTTTGGCCAAGACACACAGGATTGCCAGAAATACCAAGAACTGAGACTAAGATTCAGAGAAAACCATAGGGTGACTTTAACCAAGAATGATTTTGAATTTGTGCTTGGGATGAGTGTAAGGGGAGGGTGAAAGTTTAGAAAATGATGGAATTCATAATCCAATGTTATTCAAAAAATTTAAGGCACTTTAAAAATGAAATCCAAGACACTTCAAAAATTGAAGTTGCATGACTTTTTTTCGAGGAAGTCTGAAGTTGGAATACTTTTTCCTTTATATCAGTATAGTATATTTTGATGAAGTACCAGGATTTTATGAGCTCTGACAGTTTCTTCATAAACCCTCTCTTTTCTGCTCTCCAGATGTAAATTATTCTTTTCTGTTTGCCAGGAGTAAATTACCCTGTGCTCTGGCACACTGACTACTTCTAAGGCTTCTAGGAGGATTAGATAGTATTGGATTCTTAAAGAGCTTCAAGATCTAGTTTTTAGGACCAGGCTGCTTTGGAAAATGTGCCCGGAGTGTAAGTTTGAAAGAGGAACCAACGTTGCTGGTCTGTTTGTCCACTTGGATGACATGATTCAAAGTCCTTTGAAGACTTGGAACAGAATTTGAAGTTTTTCCTTAGGAAATATAGAGATTGGTGGTTTTAAGAGGTATGATAGATTATATTGTATTATTGTCTTACTGATTGTATTACTAGAAACATTTGCTGTCCCTTGCTCAGGTGCTAACTAGATGCTTGGCCATGTGACATGCTTTGGCCAGTGAAATGTGAGAGTACATTATGTGTGCTATTTCCAAGCCAAAGTTTAGGAATCCTGGTGTGGTTCTACTAATGATCTTTTCTTCGTCTGCTCTGAGACTGGCATGCCCCAGGGAGTAGCTGCTCTTTCAGTCGGGCTCTTAGATCTGTGATGAGTGGATAGCATATTTGAGAAATGAACCTTATTTATGGTTGGAAACCAGTAACATTTTGGTTTGTTTGTTATTGCTGCATCGCTTAGCCTAAACTGACTGCCACAGTGGAGACTCGAGATATGTGAGCATAACCGAGCTGGTGCTGATACCAGCTAGAGGGTATGGATGAGAATTTTAGTCCATGATCTTCTGCACACTGGTCTTGAAGGCATCTGGATTTTCCTTTCAACTCTGTGATTCAATAAAGTAAGCTGCCGAAGTAGAACGGGGTTAAAGCGCCCATGGGGAGATACGTTAAGCTACTAAAGTCATGCATAACACCACAAATCACAACAGCTTGCAAGAATGAGAAAGAACTTTCTCTGATTAGAGCATTAGTCTTCTTTGAGGTTAGCACTAGTGATTTGTTGGCACAATTAACGGAAAGTGAGCTGGAACTTTTTAATTATTTTTCTTTCAGATATGCTATTTGAGATAGTTATTTGAATTGCAGTGTCACATTGTGAAATAACACAATCTGTTGCTTTTATAGTCATACAAATTAATTTTCAACTGAGGTATAAATGTCAGCTGATGTATGTCCTACTCAGCTTAGGAAAAAAATTCCTTTATATTTGATTTTTTTTTTTTTTAGGAGAAAACATGCTCACAATAAAGTGTGAGAGCTATGCATTGTGAAGAAAAACCATTCTGTCTTCAATGGAAATTAATTTCTCAGAACTGAAGCAGGTTAAATACTGCTGAAGTGTGTGCCTTAATTACAAACCTCAGGGATCTTAGTTTTATGGCTCAGTTTAAGTATCCAAACCTGTGCAGCATGCCTTAGGTTAGCCAAGTTACCTAGTAGGTGGTTATAAATCATGACTTTGCATAAGGAGAATCACATACAAGTTAAGAATTAGAGACACACCACTGTTCACCTCACCCGACTGAATGAAGTTGGTGTTCAAAAGGATGGTCTTCTCAGCAGATCATTTTGCTGTGTATTGGGAATTTTCGGATATAGGTAATTCAGGGAATCAGGAAACGGAGATGAGGGTTTATAATTCATAATTGAAATTTAGCCTTCAGGTTCACTTCATTAGTATGCAGCTAATTAGGAAGTACGTATTTATTAAATGAAATGACCTCTAGATTTGTACTTTCAGGACAAAATTAGGTTCTCAGAGGTGTAAGGATATTGAAAATCACTATTTAAAGGGACGTTGTTGCCAAGATTTAATAATTAAAATTATAACACTTTGGTTTTTAAAGTTTTTGTAGTTTTAAAAATTGCTTTGAGGCCATTTCCTTCTACGCTTCAGTCCTAAGCAAAAAGTGATTCTTTTGACATGAAAAAGGTGAATACGCATTTCCCAATCCTAAAAAATTCATAATCGCTGCTTATTGTTAATTTGAATGACTACGTTCAGTTCTCTAACCACCTCCTGACTGTTGGTCACTATGCTAAACTGGTGACAAAGAAATGAAGAGATTTGTTCCCTACCCTCATGAGCCTTACAACCTAGGAAAGAAAACAGACTCAAAAAAGAAGCAATGTGGGGCGCCTGGGTGGCTCAGTGGATTAAGCCGCTGCCTTCGGCTCAGGTCATGATCTCAGGGTCCTGGGATCGAGCCCCGCGTCGGGCTCTCTGCTCTGCAGGGAGCCTGCTTCCTCCTCTCTCTCTGCCTGCCTCTCTGCCTACTTGTGACCTCTCTCTGTCAAATAAATAAATAAAAAATCTTTAAAAAAAAAAAAAGAAGCAATGTATAGCTTGATATCTGGCATGATGGGAATATTATGGAAGAGAGAATAATTCCATTATGGGGAAATAGGGAAAGATGGACAAAACATTATGAAAATATATTATTTTCAAAGTTGACTTCTCAATCTAAATGGCAGTGAAGTTAAGATGGACATTACAAAAACTTTGTCTAGGGGATAGTTTAGAAAATAATGAATACGTAACTATTCCTAGTTCTTACAACTTGTGACATTGTATAAGCTAAGGATTCTTTCGTTTCAAGACAGAAAGAATGGAGCCCTATGCTCTTTTATTTCCCAAACCTATGTAGAAATCTTTCATGGTCTAGGGAAGGGACGGTTTTGTTCTCAGGACTTAACCAAAGTTTTAGCTCAGGGGTGTTTCCTAACTCTCTGTTGTTCCGGAGTGCCGGAGAAGCTGTGTGTGTGTGTACTGAAATTCCTCTCCCAGCTCACTTTGGATGAATTACATTTCCCTACAGGTAATAAACCCCATTGATTAGATGGAGGAAAGCATAGTTAATATAAAAAAAAGTGAAGGAAAATAAAACCTATTTAATATCGCAAAATACTAAAATAATATCTGGTTACTTTCATGGAACTAGATATTGTTGCAATATCCAAGTTTCAATTCTATAAGAAATCATATTTGTTCGTGAAAGTTAAAATAAAATTCTGCCTTCTTTATGAAGCTTTTGTCAATAATTTGTCACAGCTATCTCCACTTTTATTTGAAATTTCTATAACATTTACAATTTCTGTATGTAATGGAGCTGTCAATTCTGAATTGCCTTGTATCTCATCTCCTATTGTCTATGTTAAAACATTTTCTCCTTAAAAAGATGAAAGTCCGTGGAGATTCCAAGGACAGTCATTTACACTATCTTCACTGAGATCGTCATAAACATGCAGCATAGGGTTTCTAGGTTCCCGTTGTGTAATGGCATCCGTGTACATCCAGATCTACCCATACATCTTCCAAAGAAAGAATACAGATCAATGAAGAGAGCAGATAAAACCACAGCATAACTATGAGACCTAGGATGCTACGGACTTCAAGTTACCTCAGGTTAAAGAAACCCCCAAGTCTAGCAGAGGAAAATCAGAAGAGAGGAAAAGGGAAATGGGAGGGTTGATGGAAACATGGAGAATGCTCTCTAGCTGGAGAACACATACCACCTCCACTGTGGACTCTAAGAGGAGGTCTAGGACTTGGCAAAATCAGGGTGTTGACTGGTGGGGACTTAAAAGGAAATAATTTGAATGAATGTGGGAAGAGAGGTGGCTTTCTCGGGAGGCATTCCAGCCAGTGGATAAGGGGGTGACTTGACATGCAGAGCATTCATTGGGAGACTTGGTAGTAATGTGAAGGAAAGAAGAATGGGAAAAATGTAAGGGCCCTAGACAAACAAAATAACAAAATCAGAAGATCTGGTAACTCCTAGCTACCCATCCCCTCCAAAAAAGTGCACCTTTTCATGCCGATAGTGCTCTTGGACAAAGAAACCTGATAAGGTCACAGTTACGCAACCATCTCCATGCGCTAGTTGTTTTAACTGCATCAAAACAGCAGTATTTTTGTTTGTTTGTTTGTTTTTTAATATAACAACTTTCTTGTGCAGTTCATATACCACACAGTTCATAAATTTAAAATGTGCAATTCAGCGGTTTTTAGTATGTTCACAGAGCTGTAACCATTACCACAATACATTTTAGGACATTGTCATTACCCCAAAGAGAAGCCCCATGCCCATTAACAGTCAGCATCCCAGTTTCTTCCAAGTTCTCTCCTTCCCGACCCTTGACAACCTTAATTTATGTTCTTTTTCTATAGGTTTTCCTATTCTGGAAGTTTCATGTAAATGGAAACATATAGTATATGGTCTTTTGTGTCTCGTATCTTTCACTTAGTGTAATGTTTTCAAGGTTCACCCATGTTCATCAATATCTGTCAGTATTACTTTCCTTTTATTGTCTAGTAATATCATTGGATGAATATACCACATTTTACTTATCAGTTGATGGCCATTTAGGTGTTTCTACTTTTTAGCCATTATGAGTATGAGAACATTCCTGTACAAGTCTTTGGACCTGTTTTAATTTCTCTTGGGTATACCTTGGAGTGGTATTGCTGGACCATAGGGTGATTGTATGTTTAACCTTGTGAACAGCTAGACTGTTCACCATTTTGCATTCCCACCAGCAGCGCCTCAGGGGTTTAACTTTCCACATTCTTGCCAACCTTTGTTGGTATCTGTCTTTTTGATCCTATTGGGTGTGAAGTGATACCGCATGCTTTGGATTTTCATTTTCCTGATGCCTAATAATGCTGAGCATCTTTCCATGTCATAATTAAGGGTTAAGAATACTTTCATCCTCCAGTATGTTAAGTAACTTGAATTTAAATTAAAAAAAAAGAAACTAAAAGAGAAAAAAAAAGTACTTTCATCATCCCTCAAAAATTCTTCTGCGAGGGACCCTAAATGCCTATCACTAAGTTAAAGAAGCCAGGCTGTAAATGCTGCTGGATACTGTATGATTCCAAGTCTATGACATTCTGTAAAAGGCAAGACTACGGAGATGGTAAAAGATCATTGGTTGGGAGTTCATCCATTGAAACAAGTGTATCCCTCTGGTGTGGGATATTGATAATGGGGAGCCTGTGCATGTGTAGAGGCAGGGATTACATGGGGCAAAAGAAAAGTCTCTGTACTTTCCTCTCAAATTGGTCACAACCCTAAAGTACTCTAAAAAAGAAAATCTATTTAAAAAAACTGTTCCTTTCTGTTAATTTTCAGTAAATTCCCATTCCAAACCCAAGAAACCATTGATCTTCTATTTTTATAGTTACTCAGCCTCTCTTAGAAATTTTATATAAATGGGGGGGCACCTGGGTGGCTCAGTGGGTTAAGCCGCTGCCTTCGGCTTAGGTCATGATCTCAGGATCCTGGGATCGAGTCCCGCATCGGGCTCTCTGCTCAGCGGCGAGCCTGCTTCCCTCTCTCTCTCTCTCTCTCTCTGCCTGCCTTTCTGTCTACTTGTGATCTCTCTCTGTCAAATAAATAAATAAAATCTTTAAAAAAAAAAGAAATTTTATATAAATGGAATCCTGCAGACATAATTTTTTGCATTAGGATTCTTTCTCTTACCAGGATGTTTTTGAAATTCTTTCCTGTTGTTGCGTGTTAATGCCTTTTTACACTTGAGTAGTATTCACTCAGTGGTAGATCACATTTTGATTATTAGTATTATTTTTTACTATGTTAAAGCCATTTGAATCATTTCCAGCTTTTGGCTATTGTGAATACTACAACTGTGAACATTGGGTGCAAGTCTTTTTGTGTGGGCATATGTTTTCATTTCTTTAAATTAATAAATACAAGTGGAATTCTTGTGGTGTATGGTAGTACATGTTAAATTTTTAAGAAACTGCTTAACACTTTACCAATGTAGCAGTACCATTTTAGACTCTTATCATTGATGTATGAATTTTCCAGTTTCTCCTCATCCTTGTCAACACTCGGTAATGTCCACCGTTTGGACTTTAGCCATCCTTTTGAGTATGTGATGATATCTCATTTGGTTTTTATTTACATTTCCCTGATGACTAAGGCTGTTGAACATTTTTCCGTGTGCTTATTTTTCACTTGTGTATCTTCATTGTGAATCATTTGATCAAATCTTTGACCCTTTAAAAAATGAGTTCTATTCTTGTTATTGATATACAGAGGCTCTATATATTCTGGGTAGAGTCCTTTATTTTATATATATATGTGTGTATATATATATCACATTTCCCCTGGTGTATAGTTTATCTTTTCCTTTGCTTAACAGTGTCCTTTGAAGAGGAAATCATTTAATTTTCCATCAGAACTTTTCACAAATTTTGTTTCTTATTATTCATGCTCCATTGACTGATGTTTACATATTAAACCAGTCTTGCATTTCTGGAATAAAACCTCTTGATCATCTTATATCATTTGTTTTACATATTGCTCCATTTAATTTGTTACAGTTTTGTTTGGGAATTTTGTATCTATGTTCATGAGGGATAAGGATCTGTAATTTCTTTTCTTGTAATATACTTCTTGACTTTCAGTATCAGGATTATTCTGCCTCATAAAATAAGTGGAAAGTGTTTCTACTTTATTAAGAAGTATGTTTAATTTTGGTATTGTTTCTTCCTTTGATATTTGAAGGTATTCATCAGTAAAGGCTTGTGGACTTTTATGGAAAGATTTTTAATTACGGATTCAAGTTCTTTTTATGTTTCTATACATTTTGGTAATTTGTATTTTTCAGTGACTTTGTCCCTTTTATTTAGGTTGACAAATGTATTACCATGGGTTTGTTTCTAACATTCTCTGTTTGTGTCTGCAGTGATGCCCCATTACTTACTGATATATGTACTTGTATTTTGTATTTTTTTTTTTTTCTTGGTCAGTCTGGCTAAGTGTATCAATTTTACATATCTTTTAGAAGAAACAGCTTTTTAGCTATATTGAATTTGTATTATCTTCCTTATTTCCTTTCTTTGCTCAATTTTAATTTTAATTTTTTGTTGTTTTCTTTTTTTTTTAAGATTTTATTTATTTATTTGACAGACAGATCACAAGTAGGCAGAGAGACAGGCAGAGAGTGAGAAGGGAGGAAGCAGGCTCCCTGCTGAGCAGAGAGCCCGACGCAGGGCTCGATCCCAGGACTCTGGGATCATGACCTGAGGTGAAGGCAGAGGGTTTAACCCACTGAGCCACCCAGGCGCCCCTTTTGTTGTTTTCTTGAGACAGAAACTTAGATAATTGATTTTCTATCTTTATACGTTTCTTTTCTTTTTTTTTTTTGAAGATTTTATTTATTTATTTGACAGAGAGAGATCACAAGTAGGCAGAGAGGCAGGCAGAGTGAGAGAGAGGGAAGCAGGCTCCCTGCCGAGCAGAGAGCCCGATGCGGGACTCGATCCCAGGACCCTGAGATCATGACCTGAGCCGAAGGCAGCGGCTTAAACCACTGAGCCACTCAGGAGCCCCTATCTTTATACATTTCTTATACTATATGTATGTAGCTAAAATTTCCCTCGAAGCACTGCTTTAGATTCATTGTATACTATGTATACATTTTGATAAGTTATGTTTTCATTTTCATTCACTTAAAAATATTTTATAACTTCTACTGTTTCCTGTTTAGAAGTGTGGTACTCAGTTTTCCAACAGGTGATGGATTTTTCTTGTTATCCTTCTTTTTTATTTCTTGATCAATTCCGCTGGGATCAGAGCACATTGTCTCTATGATTCAGTCCTTTGGGATTTGTTGGGCTTTGCTTTATGACCCAATATATGATCTACTTTGCAAATGTTCTTTGTGGACCTCAAAAGAATGTCTGTTCTGCCAGTTATTGGGAGTTGTTCTATATATATTCTTTTCATTGAATCGGTTTAGTTCACTTTGTTGTTCATATCTTTATAATACCCTTACCAAATTTTTGTCTGCCGTTCTTTCAATTCTTTTTTTTTTTTTAGATTTTATTTATTTATTTGACAGAGAGAGAGAGATCACAAGTAGGCAGAGAGGCAGGCAGAGAGAGAGGAGGAAGCAGGCTCCCCGCGGAGCAGAGAGCCCGATGTGGGGCTCGATCCCAGGACCCTGAGATCATGACCTGAGCCGAAGGCAGCGGCTTAATCCACTGAGCCACCCAGGCGCCCCCGTTCTTTCAATTCCTAAGGGAAGGTTGTTAAAATCTCTAAAGGTGATAGTGGATTTGTGTCTCTTTCCTTTTCTCTCTTTCTCTTGTTTCTTTCCATATTAAACATGAATATATATATATGTATAACATAAATATGTATTAAACACAAATACATATTAAACATATGCATAAATATATATACACATGTATCTACATATACACATATATTTATATATACATAGTATTCATATTATACTTACTTTCTTTGGTTTTTATTTTATTGATGTATCTTTTACCATTCTTTACTTTTGACTTATTTGTAGCCTTATATTTAAGATGTTTCTCTTACAACTAATTGCATTATTTTCCTGTTGTTGCTGTAACAAGTTACCATTAACTTGTTGATTTAAAACAGTAAAAAATCCATTTTCTTTCTGTTCTGCAGGTTAGATGACCACAGTGGGTCTCACTGGTCTAAAATCAAAGTGTTGGCAGGTCTACATTCCTACCGGAGTCTTTATGGGAAAATCCATTTCCCCACCTTTCCCAGCATCTAGAGACCGTCCACATTCTTAGCTCATGATCCCTTTCCATATTCATGACCAGCGGTTGCCAGTCCATTCTTTCTCATGCTGCTGACTCTCCTGAATCCCTCTTTCATTTACGAAGATAGTTGTGATGAAGCTGGGCCACCTGGACAATCCAAGATAATCTTTTTGTTTTAAGATCTAAATTTAATCATATCTGCAAAGTCCCTTTGCCATATATGGCAACATATTCACTGTTTCTGGGGGTAGGACAGGGACCTCTTTATGGGTATTGTTATCCTGCTTAACAACCAGCAAAATATTGGTTATAAATACAGTTAACTGAGTTAACTTATTTTTTACATATATTGACAGTTTTTGTTTTTTTATTATTCATTCATTTACGTGTAATGCAATTGATGGCTGAAGTGAGTTTATGTGTAACATTTTGCTCCTGATTTTCTACTTGTTGCCCTCTTTTTCCTGCCTTCTTGTGGGTTAAACAAGTATTTCATTCTGTTTTTTTTCTCATCCAGTCTTTTTAGTTACATATAGTTGTATGACTTTTAGTGGTTATCTTAGAGATTTCAATATGCATCCAAGACATTAGAGTCCATCTTTAAATTTTTTTTATAACATACATTTTGAAAGCTCTTGTATGCTATCTGTTAGCTCAGCTATATGTAAATCTGCTTTTATTTTTATTTTCCTACTGATTATCAGTCTCGTTTGCATATTGAGTATACATACACATAATGTCTTACCCTCACTGCCCTCTTCTCATATAGAAAGTGATCTTCCTTCTGTGTGATTTTAGTTCATTTAGCCTTCATTGTTCCCGCATCTTTTTGATGTCCTTTAAAATATGATATTTGAAAAAAGATTTTATGTGTTTATTTGACAGAGAAAGAGAGAGAGAAAGTCACAGAGAGAGCATAGCGGGTGTGGTTGGGGTGGCAGGAGAGGGAGAGGGAGAAGCAGGTTTCTGTGGAGCTGAGAGCCCGATGCAGGATTTGATCCCAGGATCCTGAGATCATGACCTGAGATGAAGGCAGATGCCCAGCAACTGAGCCACCCAGGTACCCCTAAAATATGATTTTTGAAATACATCCTCTTTTTTTTTTTTTGGTAGTTGCAGAAGAGCCTTAACAGGTGGCCATGACCTCTCCAACCATACTGAAAGCATAAGTCAGGAAGTATCATTTACGAAAGAGACAAGTGTTTTTTTTTTTTTTTAAGATTTATTTGAAAGAGAGAGAGTAGGGGGGTGGAGGGCCACAGAAAGGGAGGGAATCCCAGGCAGACATCCTTCTGAGACTGGAGCCTAAGGAGGGCCTAGATCCTATGATCCTGAGATCATAACCTGACCTGAGAAGAGGCAGAGCCAGACACTCAGCTGACTGAGTCTCGCAAGTGCCCCTGTGAGGGAGTAGAGTTAAAGGAGCTGTATGCAACAGGGCAGGCTGATTGTTAGGAAACCTCCTACAGATGTTGGCTCCCCTTGAAAAGTAGCATGAGCTGGTGTTTGAGGATACTTTTACTTTTTTGTTTTCCCATGACTTTAGTAGTGCCTTCCCAGGAAGGTTTGTGTATTTTGACATGACATGAATTCCTGCTGGGAACTGTGAAATTTCAACAGGAAACTAGATGGCTGTCCAATTCATATACCTCTCAGAGGTGCTGTTTGGAAACTAGTGTATCAAGTTCCAGTTGAAATTTTTAAGAATGGATTGTAAGAGTCGGGTATTACCTGTAGGTGGCAGGAGAAAGACGTTTAGTTATAAACTCTGATTCAGGATTTTCAGTGATTAATTACTAAATGATAAAATTGAAATATTCTGCAGTATTTTCACCTTTGTGCTTCCAATCAATTCTGGGATTTTTGAGTTCTTCTGAAATCAATATTTGTTTAGGTTTGGGAAGAGACTCTTTATGAAGTTATAGACATGTCACAATATAAATTTTATTAAGACTGAGGTCAGGACTTTTTCGTTCTCTTTGAAGAGCTTCCTATTTTAATGTTAGACTTTTTAAATAGTAATTATAAAATTATAAACATAATTCACTTTGTTTCTATATTTGAGATATTTATGAAGAAGCCCTAGTTAAATTTTGAAATCGTTTGGCAGAATATAACATTGTCAGTTTCACTAAATATTACAGTATCACCAAATATAATATTATAATGTCACCAAAATATTAAAATATCATATTTGTTGACCTGCAAAAAAAAAGGGGGGGGGAGTGAAGATTCATTTTTTTTTGTCAAAAAGGAAAGAAAAAATAATTAGTAATAAGTAAAGTGTCTGGGACATCTTTTATAGAAGCCAAATTTTGTTCACTCAAGAGCCTTTGAAGAACAAGAGAATAGTACTGCTATGTATCACTAAACCTTCAGATTCTGGAACAGGTTATTGAGTGAAGGTGAGAAATTTTTCTTTCTGGGAATTATTCCAGTCTCCACTAGTTGGTTTAGATACTCATCACTCCTTTTCACCCCCAAGTCAAGGGAAAGATTTAAAGGACCACTTCTCTAGCTCTCTCAAGGCCATGAGTCACTAAAACACACAAATTAATTATATAGCCTCTCTGCATTTTGAATTAATGGACTTAAAAACAATTGGAGAGGACCTAAGTCTTTTCCTAAGCAGCTTCATCAGGATGAACAAACTCACAGCAGACATCTGCCCAGTGATGTCTCACTAGTGCAGATGAAACATCAGGGTAAAGACCATGGCGTAGGGCTTATTTAAAATGGACTTGTTCATGTGTTGCAGATGGATTGGCCATTGATTAAACATAATGACTGTTCACGATCTTTTTGAGACTGGTTGGATGGAAAGCAATATAATTCTGCACACATTTTAATCATTTTTATTGAGTGTTGGCGCTTCCATTTTTCTGAACCTTGCAGGGGACATTGTATGTTTGGTTTTTATTCATCTTTCCTTTCAGTCTTTTCATTCAGATAAGGCATGTAGCCTGATACCAAGTGATGCTGATTTCAAAGGCTTAGCACATTCATACAAAGCAAATGACATCTCTAAGTGTTCTCTACCATATGCAAACACTTAAAATTATTTATAACTAGATTTTATGTGGGTATTTTCCATACCTATACCAAATGGGCTGCTGAATTTCCTGTTTGGCCATTTAATATATCCTACTTGTGGAGGTGATTGTACACAAAATGAGCTACATCCTTGCAAAAACTAGTATGTAGGAGGATTTTCACAGAACTTAAAGGGCTGCCATCACTAAAATTATGAGAGGAAAATCTGGCAGGATTACGCATTCTGTTACATTTGTTCTCTCTCTCTCCTGTGCTCTCCTCTATGACTGTTTCCTACTTGGAATGCCATTTCTTGGGCCCCTACCTGAGACTCAGGGATGGCTATTGTGTGAAAATGCACTCAGCTCTATAAAAGTGTTGACTCCGTATTACTTCCTTTAGTTGGATTCTCTTCCCTCCCTTATTAGAACAGGATTCAGAGGCTGGTTCCTCAAATCTTGCCTATTAGTCACCCAGTTTACACATCAAGATATGCCTGAGTTGGTCTTGATTGTAGACTAGCCCTGACTGGCACTAGCCAATTGGGAACAGTTCCTTGAAAGCTTTGTGTTCAGTTCTTGGGTTTCTTTCCAAGGTTGCAGAATTACAGTGGTTGCTTTAGACTCCTGTAGAGTCTCCTTCAAAGGGCGGGGATTTGGTGGGTATTCTTTACTGTGATTGTTAGCCGCACTTGGGGTAGGATGGTTAGCATCCTTCCCCTGCTTCCCTGTCTTCTATGTGCTACCTTCAGGCAAACGAAAATGTCTGTATATATTTCCAAAAGAGCCCCTGGCGATGTGGCACTGTACCAGGTTGAGAACCACTGACATGATATTAACACTCTACCCAAACCAAAACCAAACAACAATAGCCAAACTAGTCAGTGCACATTTTTACTCTCTTGTGAAATCAACACTGGCCAAGGCCACACCAACTTTGACCGCTCTCTGTGGGTGTATGTAAAAGCAGTAATCATGTGTTTGTAGTTTAGCTAGCCAATTTCCTTTGAAAACTCAAATTCCCATAAACATTGGTCAACTGGACAATAGAAGTAGTTAGCAATGTTTTCTAACTGGTTTTGTGGTCTATACTCATTTCCTAATTTCTTTTAGGCCTTATCTAGGGATTCACTTGTCAGTTTGGGGCATCTTCCCTATTTGACTTTCATGTAGCTGCTTCCCTATTTGACTTACATGTAGTTGCTTTGAGTTTGTATAAAGATTCCCTCCCTCTTTGAAAGCTTAATGCTATCTTTTTTAATGAATGAACTCCTTTTCCTACCTTTTTTTTTACTAAATAAAAGCAGTACCTTCCATCTAAACTTACTATGTAGGATAGTGCTTGACAGTTATCTGTTAGCAGAATAAGAAAAATGATTTATTTTCATATAACAAGAGAGATATTGGCTGGCTCTGGAATTTTTACTATAATGTCATTACTGACCTACACTGTAATAGTCCAATTTTATAGTACAGCATACCTTTGGAAGTGTTTTAGAAGATTGAAAAAATAATTTTAACACTTAAGTTTCACAAATGTTAGAAATGTTTCTTTTAAACAGTTGGAACCATTAACTAGAGCCTGTTTATTTTATTTCAGTGGCAAAAAAAAAATCCCATGTTAATCAATAGTTTCCATAGATTGCTTTTTTTGCAACCCGATTTCACCTTCAAATTCACTGACCTGTGTTACAAGCAAGTCTATAATTTAATTCAGGTCAGTTCAGATATATTGTAAGTCATTACCTCCTTTGCAGCCAATCAGCATTTAATTTTTCAGAGTTCAAAGTCACTTTTTAATTGCTAAGTGTAAGTATACATGCATGCACGCACACACACACGCACGCACACATACACACACACCCAACATAGATTTTCAGACACATCTTTATTTATATAATACATGTACTTTTTTTTGTTACTGTGGAGTACTTCTCCTGGATTAGTGTTACTTTGAAAGAAATATAGAACTTCCAGAGATTGGAATATTGTCTTTTCAGTGGGCTCAATATAACTTTTTACTACCTTCCCCAAGTAAGTTTTTCTTAAAGGCTCATTGCTGTTTAGAATATCTCTGTACATATAAGGGGGTCTCCACTGTTCTAGATCCCAAGGTGGGTCACTTTGGTTTTACTTTTACTCTCAATAACATAGGCGTGATTGAATCATGGTACAGATAAAATAACTATGTGAATATTACTTTAGAATAGTGCTTGCTTGAAAGAAGAACGTCTTTTAAAACATAAGAAGTTTCCTCTTAGACATGTGTCCACTCTAGGTGGAATGAAAAGTACTTTCATGGGTGTTGGTCTATGGAAATTTGATTTTATTTGAAAAAATAAATAATTGTTTGAATAAACAAATAATTGTTTGAAAAAAATTCCATGATTTAAGGGAACCCTGACCTGTTATATCTAAACTCCCACATTTCTCATAATAAATTGTGTGCTATAATCTTTTATGTAGTATATACGTAGAAATGTTTTCAACTCCTGGGCCACCAAAATTTGTCCAGCCATCGTATTTGCATCAGTTTCAAATATTTTTACAATAAATGTGTGTGTGTGTGACCACCTCCTTCTTTTGTGAGGTAAACATATTAAGAATCATAAGATCTTGGGTGAGACTGCCTGGTTTTGAAATCTGTTTCCCTCCTTTCAGGGTTTATTTTACTGCTCTATGGCTTATAGTCAGTATCTGTCAGTAGGTGATTTTTTTTTTTTTTTTTTTTTTGTGGGATCTTCTTCATAAAGTGGGATGTAATATTGTATGACTTGTCACTGCCAGATCAGAATAGAACACTGTAAAACTGTAATCAAGGGTGAAATGGGTGTTTCCATCTGTTAATCACACAGCTAAGTGAATCTCTTTTTGAGTAGTAAGCAGACTGTGCAACTTGTAGGGAACCTGCTGAAATTGTATTTTGGAAGTAAAATATCTGTGAGATGAGCTATTTTCAAGTAAAGGTAGATTTGTGTAGGTTTCCGTAGTGTTCTTATGTTTCCTGTCTTAAAGTTTGGGTAGTGCACTAACACTCTTTAGGACATATGTGAGAGAAAGAAGATGGAGAGGGAGAGGAAGATACTGAGAAAGGGATATTGAGAGAGCGAGAGAGAGAGCATGCACAACTTTTCAGATTTTCTTCTCCTGAATTTTCTTGCTTTTCAGATAGTACAAAACTTTCAAAGTGCCCCAAATACCCTAGGATCTTGAAGACTTTTGTATTATGGGCTTTGTAGTTCCCTGGGCTTATCATGAGCTCACTGTTTATCTACTAGATGATCTCCTACTGTCCTCTCAAACACATTTAGCGCCATCTCGTTCACGTTCACGAAGCTTTTCCTGACCTTCCCAGGTAGACCTGCAATGTTTTCTGCAGTGGTTTTCTCTTGTCCTCTCTCTCTATGTCTATTTTAGGAATAGTCCTTAATCTTGATGGCTTATATATCTCTGCCCCCAATATAATTTATGACTTGGAAGGCAGAGATATTTATTCTGCCAAATGTTGTAACTCGTAGCCCAATCTGCCACGACCATTGGAGAAACGGACAAATAACTTTAGAATTAAAAATAAACCTTGGAATTTTTTTTCTGTTCAGACTTCTCATTTTAGAGATGAGAAAAACTGAGGACCCCCTCGTGTAATTTCCATTCTGTGGACCTGATTGTACCCAGAATCATTTGAGATAGCATTGGATGGACATGTTTGTGATATAACTCATTTTAAGAAAGAGAGATGGTAGACTCGTTAGGTTTGTCCAGAGCTCTGTAGAAAGGTTTATTTTGATCTCCGCTGGAGGTAGTTAAGACCACCTGTTCAGGAAGGTTCATGCGGTTTGTTCTTCTTCCTTCTGTTCCCTGTTTCAGTATTCTCTGGTTAACATCTACATTAGGAGAAGAGAAATGGCAGCAAAGCTGAGGACCGGCCCATTAAAGGGCTCTAACAAGTATAAGAGAGCATTTTGAAAGCGGGGAGGATGGTTTGAATAGTATTGTAATGCAATTGGCAAGGCAGTGAGTGGAGTTGTGTCTGAGGGCTGGGATGTGATTGTGCGGCTTTGAATGGCTAAAACGAAGGCAGTAATTTTCAGCACATGCTGTGATCTGGAGGGCTAGCACTAAGAGGAGACTTCAGAGAGGGAAATGATAGTATCTTAAACCAGAGCATTATTTCATTTTGGTTGCATAATGTAGACTCGGTGGTTAAACTGTTATTGTAGCGAAATGGCTTATGCATATTTAGTGAGCTGCTTGTATCGAAATGAGTGGCTGTTACAATAACACAAATGCATGTGTGGTTTCCGAACAGTTAATAATTGTTTAATAAGCAATTCCTTGTAAACCTCCCCGAGTCACCGTAACTCCGGTAGAGATGGATTATTCTTCCCCATTATTAGGGACAGCATAAGAAATAGCTGGTAGGGAGGGAAACACTTTCAATATAAGGGGAATGTTAATGGGGTAAACTGCCAGTTACTATCATGAGAGAGATTCAGAGCTGACAGAAATGTACCATGTGGGAAAGGAAGTGAGAAGAGCCAGAGGCAATACAATCCCATGGATCCTTGGAGAATTTTCTCTCTCTCATTTCCAAACAGATTTTAGCAGTATATGTTCAGCGAAGGCAAAGGGGAAAGCTATTCAGTAGCGAGGCAGCCAGAATATTTTGGCTCAAGTACTGACTTCCTTTCTAACAGGAGCTGTGAACATAGTTTCTCTTGATTTCAGAAATATACAGAGCAGGAGTGAAGTCTCCCTGTCCTCAGGTCGCTTCTCCTGAGAGGATTACAAAATAGTCCACAAACAAAATGCCGTATTTTCTCTATGAGGACCTGGTGTTCTGGTCCTTCAAGCGTTTCTACATGTGTACTACTGAGTGTAATGCCTTTAGAAATGATTTATGAATTAAATTTATACATACCTGTGGTATTTGACCACTGCTTTTGTACCCGAGTGGGTAAAACCCACTATGATTTGTCTACAATGAAATATTTAAACAGCCCACTAAATATTTAATTCACCTGCTGAACTGCAACAGAGTGGTTTAGAAATGTGAGACCTTTCTCCTTACTTAGAGGGATACTTGCTGTATAACCAAATAAATTATTAATGCCATTATTATTATTATTCTTTAGATTTTTATTATCACCTAATGATGGGGATGCTAGGAAACATTTCTTCTGCAACAAATAGAGCTAATATCTAACAGAAGATTCAGTGCTATTGTTTGTCACAGTGTAAATCTAAGCTCATAAAAATTATGAGTCACAGCTCAGCTTAAGAGAAAGATGCTTATTAAAAAGAAATTTGATCCACTATCTAGAAACATCCTCAATATTATGGATTCGTCTTTCATGGTTTTAGATACATCATGGATGAAATAGTATTTCCTGGAATATAATGCATATATAAAAAAGATGTGTTGATTTGTTCTGTCTGAATTTTTAATAAACACATGATAAATTCATATAATGGACACTCAAGACCATAAAAAGAAGGAAAAAGCAAATTCTCTACCAAAAACCTAATGGAGCTATTATGACAGAGTCTTAATTTTGATGCTGGTTTTCCTGGCTGTCAAGGCTGGGAGATACACTGTAATGTGTTGCAAAATTCTTGTTATCAGAAAGGGGGGGGGGCATGCCAATTTTTACAGAGAAACTTTTGTCAACACAAAATTCTGAAAGAAATATGTTATATAGGACCATGTGTAGAAGGCTTTAGGTATTATGAAAGTTAAAGGTCAGCAGTGGCTGTTTGATAGAAAATGCAAATGTAATTTTTTACCCACTTATTTAATACAGAATAAAAAATGAGATCATATGCTCTCATACAAAACTTGACACGATAATGACCTCCGAAGGCAATGTGGTATGTTGGGAAAAGCTTGCCGTGTGAACACTCGTTTGTCCATTTCTATCTGTGCAGTCCTCAGCAACTTAATTAGGCTTTCTGTGCTCAGTTTCCTCATCTGCAAAGTTCTTCCTTATAGAGTTATTGAAAAGATCTAATGGATTAAGGTCTTGATGTAGAGACTGAAGTTCAATGTCATTTCCTTCCTTTGTGTCTTACCCCAATGTTATAAATGGTTGTACCATACAACACACCTTTTTCATTTGAGATTCATCCTTAACTATATTCCTGCTGGGGAAAATAGATCTGATTCTTTATTAAATTTAAAGCCATGATGATCAATATGAATATCAAAGTTTAGCTTGGAGTGTTTCAATAATGTTATGGTGTATTGTACAGTTGTCTGTCGGAGTGTTAAGATCTTGGGCGTTAGTTACTGTTTGAAAGCTTTGGATTGTATTGAAAAGGAGGCTATGGATCATCCCTTTTGCAGACAATCTGGAGCTACTTAGGTATTTGCATCCTTTTCTGGAAGTCCCATTTTCTGTTTTGATACTTATTTAAAAGAAATGCCTTTAAAGTAACTTATGTTTGGGCACTTTTTTTTAAGTAACTTTCAGAGAACACTTGCTTAATTATTAAGACCGAGGGGTCATGCTGCTTCTAGAGAGTGGTAAGTATGACTTCCTTGGGGTCAGGGCCTCCACTCTGGACCACTCCCGGTTCACTTAAGTTCACTTTTTGTTCTAGGGAGGTGGTGCCCCCTGCAGTCATTAGGGGAATGACGGTGCAGGAGTTAGGCAAGCAGGGACGTTTCCAGGCTGGTGGCTAAACAAAGTCCAGTTGGAATTGCACAAAGTCCGCACAGCAGACTGGTCGACTGAGCTAAACCTTCAAGGACTTGGGGCATGGCTGTGCTTCCTTCTCCCTACAAAAATACAGAAAGCAGGAGGGATTCCATACAATTATTATTGTTGTTGCTCTTGGGAATTGATCAGATAAGCAGTCTCTTATCAGCCTCCCTTCAGTGCTAAACTTTCTGCTGGAGTAGAGTGACTCCTGTGTATGTAGCCGTTAAACCATTCAGTGACCAAAAACTTCTGTCTTTTTAAGTTTGCTTGAAATCAAAACACAGGGGAGAAAATATTGTACATTTAAAACAACATTTTTGTGTCCCCACCAGGAGGATGAGAGAAGTGATCTACTTTGTGAGTCTAAATAGAGATAGCCTTGAACTCTAAAATGGCACCAGTGAGAGTGGACCTTGCTAAATTGAGCACAGTTAGAGTCTTTGGAGCCATGTGGTGTAGAACAGGTGTCCAGGGGCGCCTGGGTGGCTCAGTGGGTTAAGCCTCTACCTTCGGCTCAGGTCATGATCCCAGGGTCCGGGGATCGAGCCCCACATCGGGCTCTCTGCTCAGCAGGGAGCCTGCTTCCCCCTCTCTTTCTGCCTGCCTCTCTGCCTACTTGTGATCTCTGTCTGTCAAATAAATAAATAAAATCTTAAAAAAAAAAAAAAGAACAGGTGTCCATTTCCCTGCTGTGTTGAAGAGCTATTGTTCGCCCTCCAGATTCATTCTTCCCCTTTGTTTGTCCTTCAGTGAGCTCCAGCAGGCAGAAACAGGTAGGCTCCATCTTTAGTCTCCTTGGCCCATGGGCTTCTGATGGGGTTTGGCCAGTGCAGGGAGCCTAGAGTGGGAGGAAAGTAAGGTTAGAGTCCTTATTCCCCTGGCTCCCTCTCTGTGAGGTCTATAGCTCCTGTCAGGTGGCCTTCTTCACCTGTCTCTTTGTCTCAGGCTCTGGTAACTGCTCTGTCCTCTGGTCGCTTCAGGCTGGGGGCTGGTAGCAGCGCCGCTGTTGCTGGCTCTGGGGTATCCCGCTGTTCCTCATGGCTTCTCCACATCCAGCCAACACCTGTGTAAGTAATTCCTTTATTGGACTCTGCTCATATTTCCCAATTGGAGAGTGCCATCTGTGTCTTCCAGGGCCTTTGATTGCTGTCATCCTTTAATGTTGTGTTCACCTAGAGGGTGGGAGCTGCAGGGAGATTCAGGTTAGGGCCAATTCTGGCTTCTGGTAAATATAGCCAAATACAACTTGGCTAAGGCATTGCCAAAGTCGATTCTTTTTCTCTTGCAGGTCATAATATTGATGCTACTTTTTTTTTCTTTCTTTCTTTCTTTTTTTTTTTTTGTAATTTTCTTCATTTTTTTCAGTGTTCCAAGATTCATTGTTTATGCACCGTACCCAGTGCTCCATGCAATACATGGCCTCCATAATACCAACCACCAGGCTCACCCAACCCTCCCCCACAAAACCCTCAGTTTTTCTCAGAGTCCACAGTCTCTCATGGTTTGTCTACCCTTCTGGTTTCCCGCAACTCTCTTCTCTCCATCTTCCAACATCCTCCATGTTATTCTTTATGCTCCACAAGTAAGTGAAACCATATGATAATTGACTCTCTGTGCTTGACTTATTTCACTCAGCATAATCTCTTCCAGTCCTGTCCATGTTGATACAAAAGTTGGGTATTCATCCTTTCTGATGGCTGCATAATACTCCATTGTATATATGGACCACATTGTTTATATGGACCACATCTTCTTTTTCCATTCATCTGTTGAAGGGTACCTCGGCTCTTTCCACAGTTTGGCAAACTGGCCATTGCTGCTACGAGCATTGGGGTACAGATGGCCCTTCTTTTCACTATATCTGTATCTTTGGGATAAACACCCAGTAGTGCAATTGCAGGGTCATAGGGAAGCTCTATTTTTAATTTCTTAAGGAATCTCCACACTGGCATTCCCACCAACAGTGTAAGAGGGTTTCCCTTTCTCCACATCCTCTCCAACACTTGTTTCCTGTCTTGTTGATTTTGGCCATTCTAACTGGTGTAAGGTGGTATCTCAATGTGGTTTTGATTTGCATCTCCCTGATAGCTAATGATGATGAACATTTTTTCATGTGTCTGTTAGCCATTTGTATGTATTCCTCGGAGAAGTGTCTGTTCATGTAATCTGCCCATTTTTTGACGTGATTATCTGTTTTGTGTGTGTTGAGTTTGAGGACTTCATCAAGATCAAAAGCTTCTGCACAACAAAACAAAGAGGCAACCCACAGAATGGGGGCAGATATTCACAAATGACACTATAGACAAAGGGCTGATATCCAAGATTGATGCTACTTCTTGAGGATTGTAGAGTCAAAAAAAATTATTTTTTGCTTTTTTCTGCCCATGATATTTTAGAATTTTTTTTTTTTTGGAATTCCATTTTTTTTGGAATTGCATCCTTTTATCAGTGAGATCATATGATAATTGTCTTTCTCTGATTGACTTATTTTGCTTAGCAAATACTCTCTAGGTCTATCCACATCATTGCAAATGGCAAGATTTTAGTTTTTTGATGGCTCATAGTATTGTTTTGTGTGTGTGTGTGTGTGTGTGTGTGTATGTCCATCAACGGATGAATGGATAAAGAAGATGGTGTATGTATGTATATATGTACATATACATGTCTATGTACATATACATATATGTACATATACATAGACATGTACATATACATGTATGTATATATATACATATATACACCATCTTCTTTATCCATTCATCCATTCATCTGTTGATGGACATTTAGGCTCTTTCCATAGTTTGGCTATTATGGACATTGCTGCTATAAACTTGACAGTTTTGAAGAGTAATGGTCAGGAAATTTGTAGAATGTTCTTTTATTTTGAATTGCCTAATAGTTCTCTCATGATCAGATTGGGGCTATGGATTTTGGGAGTCAGGATACATAGGTGAAGTCAGTATGTCAAGGGTATATACTGTTACTATGACTCATCACTGTTGGGTTGACCTTTTAACCTTGATCAGCTGTGTTTATCAGGTTACTTTTTTTCTGTGCTTTGCTCTTCGGAAGCAAGTCACTAAGCATAACCCAAACTTAAAGGTTGGGGAAGTTGTGCTCTACCTCTTGGAATGGGGAATATTTACATAAATTACTTGGAATTTCTTTGTACAGGATATTTATTCTCCTCCTCTCCCTTTATTTACTTGTCTAGTTTATATCAGCATGAACTCATGACTGTCTTAAACTTCGGCTTATAATGCGATACTACACTATTTATTCTGTTGCTTACATTCTGATTTTGGCTACTGAGTATTCTTTAACTTGTCTCCTATGTCGCTTTGACATATTCCATCACTTTGTTTTTGAGCACATCTTACTTTCTGGCACTATGAGATATTTCTGGCTCATCTTGTATATTTCTTACCCCATCTCCTATGTAGCTATTTTTCCAAGAAACCTTTGTTCTTTTTATTAGAGACTGATATTAGAGACTAAGATCTGGGCACTGGGTATGCTCTTTGCTACTAGCAAAGATTTTGCTTCTACTAGCTTCTACTAGCTAGCTTCTACTAGCAAAAAATTGCTTCTAGACCCTCTCAATACACAGAGCTAGGAAATAGAAGTATAGTCGTAGTTCAGAGATAATTCAGGTTTGGTTCCAGATCATTGCAATGAACTGGATATTGCAAAAAACATGCCAAGAGGATTTTTGTTTCCCAGTACGTATAAAGGTCACGATTACTCTATAGTATAGACTGTTAAGTGTATAGTAGCTTTATACCTAAAAAGCAACGTACATACCTTAATTTAAAGATACTTCATTGCTCAAAAATGGTTTTTTTTTTTTTTTTTTTTTTTTTTTTCATTGCTCAAAAATGTTAACCATCATCTGAGCTTTCAGTGAATCTTAGTCATTCTTTATCTTTTTCTTAGGAAGGTCTTGCTTTGGTGTTGATGGCTGCTGACTGGTCGGGTGATGGTCATTGAAGTCTGGTCATTCTTAAAGTAAGACAACAATGCAGTTTGCTGCATCAGTTGACATTTGCTTTCATGAATGAGTTCTTTATAGCATGATAACATTTTACCTCCATAGAACTTCTTTCAAATTGGTGTCAGGCTTCTCAAATCCTGCCGCTGCTTTACCAACTAAGTTCATGTAACATTTTAAGTCCTTTGTTGTCATTTCAGCACGCTGTACAGCATATTCAAGAGTAGATTCCATCTCAAGAAACCATTTTCTTTATTAATTCATAAGAGGCAACTCCGCACCCATTCAAGTTTTCTCGTGAGATTGCAGCAACTCATCACATCTTCAGGCTCCACTTCTAACTTGGTTCTCTTGCTGTTTCTGCGACATGGCAGTTACTTCCTCCCCTGAAGTCTTGAACCCTTCAAAGTCATTCAGGAGGGTTGGAATCAACTTCTTCCAAACTCCTGTGAATGTTGTTTTGACCTCTTTCCTTGAATCATGAATATTCTTCATGGCATCTAGAATAGTGAATCCTTTCCAGAAAGTTTCGAATGTACTTGGTGTATCAGAGGAACCACTGTCGTGGCAGTTGTAGCCTTACAAAATGTACTTCTTACATAATAAGATTTGAAATGCAAAGTTGCTCCTTGAGCTATGGGGTTGCAGAATGGATGTTGTGTTAGCAGACATGGAAGCAATATTAATTTTGTTGTCCATCTCCATCAGAGCTCTTGGATGACCAGGTGCATTGTCAATGAGCAGTAATATTTTAAATGGAGTCTGTTTTTTGTTTTTGTTTTTTTCCTTAAATTGATTTTTTTTTTTTTTTCCTGAGCAGGAGGGCTCAACCATGGACTTAAAATAATCTGTAATCCACGTGGCAAACAGAGGTACTGTCATCCAGACTTTGTTGTTCCACGTGTAGAGCACAGGGAGAATAGATTTAGCAGAGTTCTTAAGTGCCCTAGGATTTTCAGAATGGTAAATAAACATTGGCTTCAACTTGAAGTCACCAGCTGCGTTTGCCTGTGCTTTGAACCTATGAAGCCAGGCCCTTACTTCTCCCCTCTAGCTCCTAGATGCCATCTGCTTCCAACAGAAGCCTGTTTCATCTACACGGAAAGTCTGTTGTTGAGTGTAGCCACCTTCACGAACTATCTTAGCTGGATCTTCTGGAGAACTTGCGTAGCGGTTCCATCAGCACTTGTGACTTCCGCTCTCACTTTGATGTTATGGGGATAGCTTCTTTCCTTAAACCTCAGGAGCCAAACTCTTCTGGCTTCGGACTTTGCCTTTTCAGCTGACTCACCTCTCAGCTTTCACAGAATTGAAGAGGCCTTGCTCTGGATTAGGTTTAGGCTTAAAGGAATGTTGTGGCTGGTTTGATCTTCCATCCAAACCACCAAAACTGTCTCCACATTAGCAATAAGGCTGTTTCACTTCTTTTTTTTTTTTTAAAGATTTTATTTATTTGCAAGATAGGGGGAGAGAGAGAGAGCGAGCGAGCTCGAGTGCACAAAGGGAGAGGGAGAGGGAGAAGCAGATCCCCTGCTGAGCAGAGAGCCTGAGGCAGGTCTTGATCCCAGGACTCTTGAGATCATGGCCTGAGGGGAAGTCAGATGCTTAGCTGACTAAGCCACCCAGGCACCCCTGTTTCACTTTCTTGTCATGTATGTGTTCATTGGAGTAGTTTTTCTTTGGAGTTCATTTTTAATTCCTTCCAGAATGTTTCCTTTGGATTCACCACTTGACAAGCTGTTTGGTGCGAGAGTCCTAGCTTTCGGCCTGTTTCAGCTTTTTCAACATGCCTTCCTCACTAAGCTTAATCATTTCTAGCTTTTGATTTAAGAAGTGAGGAATGGGTGATACTTCTTCTTACTCAAACACTTAGAAGCCATTGTAGAGTTATGAATGGACCTAATTTCCATATTGTTGTGTCTCAGGAAATAAGGAAGCCCAAGGAGAGGGGTGGAGGGGGAGAGGGGCGACAGCTGACAGGTAGGTAGAATTATCTGAACACACACATTTGTGGATTAAGTTCGCTGTCTTATGTAGGCATGGTTTGTGGCATAATTATCATAGTAACATCAAAGATCACTGATCATAGATCACCACAAAAATATAATAATAATAAAATAGTTTGCACTATTTCAAGAATTACCAGAATGTGACACAGAGACACGAAGTGAGCAAATGCTTTGGAAAAATGGCACCAATAGACTTCTTTGACACAGCATTGCCATACACATTCAATTTGTTTAAAAAAAATGCAGTGCTCTGCAAAGTGCAATAAAGTGAAGCACAATAAAGTGAGATGTGTCTGTAAGTATAGAATGTCTGTGTTAAGCTAAACATGACTTCCTACTCATCTCACCAGTTCTAATCTGTTACCCCATGTTTATTTTACTCTTCTCTTTGTGCCTCTCTGTAATCTACTTTAATAGTGAGAAATCTGGCTCCCAGCATTAGTGACACATTCCAGGTATCGATGTACAATGCTTTCAGAATTGTCAACTTGCCTCCTCTTGAGAAAGCAACATTACCAATTAAATTATTATGGACCGTTCCTTTTGTCCATAGTCTTAACAGTTTCCAGTCATTTCTAAGTTTAGGTAGGTCAGCACCTGTTTTTCCCCACTCCCTTCAATGAGGTTCTGTCCTACATATGGGATCAAGCTTGAGTCTCTTGTCATAGTCTACATTCCATCCTGGGATACCCCCTTTTCCTGATTGATTTTTTTTTTCTCTTATTTTACAGTCCTATAGTTTTGGAAAATGCACGATGTCACGTATCCACCACACAGTATTCTGTAGAATAGCTTCACTGCCCTAAAAAAAAAAAGTGCCCTATACTTCCCTTATTTGAGTCTTTGTCTCTCCCCCACAACACCTGACAATCACAGATCTATTATTCTAGCTATAGTTTTGCTTTCTCTAGAATGTCATGTAAATGAACTCCGACAAGCTAGAGCTTCCCCAGCCTAGCTTTTCTCATTTAGCAGTGCTCATGTGAGATTTAGCCATGCTCTTATGTGGATTAATAGCCTGTTGCTTTTCATCATTGTGTAGTAATATCCGTAGTATAGCTGTACTACAATTTGTTTATCTAATCACCCATTGAAAGACAACGTGATTTCTTCCAGGTTTTGATAAGCATGAAGAAAGCCATTATAAACTTTTGTGTGCAGGTTTTTGTATGAATACATGTTTTCGTATCAGTTGGGTAACATACCTAGGTCTTGGGTAAACACCTAGAACACCTTGGACTTCTAGAGTGACTGCACCACTTTGCATTCCCTCCAGCAGTGAATAAATGTTCCTGTCCCATGTTCTCGTTAGTGTTTGGTATGCCAGTACTTCCCATCCCGAGAAATACCCAAATTTAAACACATGTATTTCCTATTTGGGAACTATTCTGTAGCATCTGGCCACAGTTAAAGCTGCAGAAGGTCAATTGGTCTTCTTCTAGATCTGTGTCCTTGTGCTGGAGCTCTGACCCTGTGGTCAGCTAGGGCTGATTTTCTTTCAGAAGTCTGAAGTGCCCGAGGATCTTTCCATTGTTGGATACTTGCAAGCCACTCTTCGTTAGAAGTGCTAGTTTTATATATTCACTTATTGGTCAAGTATTTATTGAATGCCCATTCTATGTCGAGCCTTGCGAATAGAGCAGTGAGAAGATATGAGACAATGTTCTTGTAGTTAGAGAGCTTACATATGTGGGGAAGAGCAACTTTTCATCCATAATACATATGAAATGCTGTGTGAGAGAATGTGATATAAGATAGTGATGAATGTCATGACCGAACTCAAGTAGGGTCTAGGATTTTAGAGAACACGGGAGTTTTCAGGGGAATGTGGAGGTGGTCGGAAAAAGGCTCCCTGAGAAGATGATAGTGAGCGACTCTGAAAGTGGTGAGGGAGTAAGCCAGGTGGGTGTCCAGGGGAACAAGCATTCCAGCAGATGTCCTGAAGTGGCAGTGTGCTTGCCATTTTTGAGCAGCAGTGAGGTGTGCAGTGCCGCTGGAATTGAGGAAACAAGAGTGGTAGGATATGAAGCTGGAGAGAGGGTAGGGACTGGGTCTTGTTGGACTTGGGAGACCATTGCTGCTTTTTCTTTCTTTCTTTTTTTTTAATATAAATTCAGTTAATTAACTTATACTGTATTATTAGTTTCAGAGGTAGAGTTGAGTGATTCATCAGCCTTATATAACACCCAGTGCTCATTACGTCACATGCCCTCCTTAATGTCCACCACCCAGTTATCCCATCCCTTCATCCACCTCCCCTCCAGCAAACATCAGTTTGTTTCCTTTAGTTAAAAGGCTCTAATGGTTTGTCTCCCTCTCTGGTTTCACCTTGTTTTACTTTTTTTCCTCTTTTCCCCTATGATCCTCTATTTTGTTTCTTAAATTGCACATATGAGTAAGATCATATGACAGTTGTTTTTCTCTGTATGCTAAGCGAAATAAGTCAATCAGAGACCATTGCTTCTTAAAATTCCATGTGCCCAGGCATCACCTGGGAATCTTGTTGAAGTGCAGATTCTGATTCCATAGGTCTGGGGTGGGACCTGGGAGTATGCATTTCTAATAAGCTTCTGGGGGAATGCACTGCTGCTGGGTCATGGACTATAATATGAATAGCAAAGTGGGAAACTCTGATCATGGTTTTATTCTGAATAAAACTAAAAGTCTGAGGAGGATTCTCAGCACAGGGATGATATAACTTGATTTATAATTTTGAAGACTCCTCAGCCTATTATGTGGAGAATCCTCTGAGGAAGTCAAGGAGAAAGCCCAGGGACCAGCCAGGAGGCTGCTGCTGTAGTCTGGATGAAAGATTCTGATGTTGGTCTTGGGATGGTGGTGATGGCAGTAATGAGAAAAATGCCAGCTAGCACAGTTGTGTAGTTTGTGCACTGCCCAAGATACTAACAGTTGGTATGTTGAGCTGGCAATCCAGCTACATTCCATTTGCTGAGCGTTTTATTTTGTGACTTATTAGCTGAGAGGGAGACATCTCTTTTACAATTCCTCCTCCCCAGAAGGAAACGGGTGCCGCCTTATAGTTCACGCAAAGTCAAGGTGTATGTTACCCATGCTCAGTGTAAGAAGTGGCTGGGTGTAGTTTAGGAGACTCTGGGTAGTTAACATGTTGAGTGAGGAGTGTAATAAGAGCCTTTGTCTTTTACTTTTCACTTCTGCTGTCATGTGCTGCTGCCTGAGTTCATGGCCCATGATAGCTTTTCCTGGAAAGCAGAATAGCTACAGAGGAGCTAAGCTGAACTTTGAATTTTCCAGAGAGTAGTCTTTCAAAGAAATTACTCCTGCCAGAGGAGAAGCAAAACTGACCCAAGTCATTTGTTTTAGGCTTCTAAAAGAGTGAGCAGATAGAAGTGCTATCTCTTTAAAAATGGCTCTCTGTGATGATAAAAGCGGTCACTAAGGATAAAAGGAGAGAGCCATAGATACGTATGCCACTTTCCAGGCTGCGTCTGGTAGTTCATCTCCCACTCCCTACTGCAAAAGAGCTCTGAAGATATGTCTTGTCCAAAAATGAAACCATAAGAGATACATCATGCTTTCTGTAGCTGCCGAAATGGTGTGGTTTCTCTGGGAATGTCTTAACCAAGCTGCTTGTTGAACAGTGGTTCCACTGGGCTCCTTTGGGAAACGACACTTCATCCTTACACGTTTCCTGGCGGGGCGGTGGGCATTGCCTGTGGATGGTTAGCTGCTGCGTCCCCTAGCGCTATATGCTTTAGTAGGTTTGCCTGCCATTCTTACTTAGAGAAACATGGTCTGACCCCTGAAGCATGTTCTTTGTGGAGATGCATCGTTATGCATGCATCCATGCATCATTATGGTGATATTTTTGTACCCCTCGGGTTGGCACTGCTTTCAGCAGGAGTTGCTTGAGTTTCGTTATGGGGGTGTCATGCCTGACTTATGCTCCTGCCCCGAACCTGAAGTATTAGGAGCCACCTTGGCAGAAGCTGGAGGTGCAATGGGTCCTGGTGAGACGCCTTTACTCCTCAGTTCCCCACTGTCGAGGTGGTTTCCATCCATTGGCTTCTTTCTAAAGCACTGTCTTGAGGGCAGGTGAATGTGTTAGGCTGGCCTGTTGGCAGGGTCTCTCCGTACTTCATTTTGTGTTCATTTAGGTAGGGGTTGGAACTCTCTCAAGTATAAAACCCAGTCTTGGAGGAATTTACCCTCTAGAGCAGTGGACCCCAAATCTTGTACCTATTGAGATCAGGCATGAGATGTCAAGGAGTAGAGAGGACGATAGGCTCACAGCCTTCAAAAGAGGAGTGCCACGGCTGAGCACCTGTTGTGGTCACTATTTGTAAGTGTAGCTGAGGCAGGCAGAGAGAGAGAGAGAGAGAGGAGGAAGCAGGCTCCCCGCTGAGCAGAGAGCCCGATGCGGGGCTCGATCCCAGAACCCTGAGATCATGACCTGAGCCGAAGGCAAAGGGTTTAACCCACTGAGCCTCCCAGGCTCGCTGAAATGCTTATTCTTAATTAAGCTCCACCCTAGTGTATGAATAGCAAGCCTTTTTCAAAGTAAAATGTATTAATAGTGGTAAGCTAATGAGCCAAAAAAAAAAGCTGAGGAAAAGAAATTTTCACAAAAAGTAGGTCTTGTGAACCCTGAAATTGATATATAGAATCTAAAAAACTAGCCCAGTGATCATTGCTGAGCATTCTGTGATCTAGATTGTGAACCATCCCATGAAGGCAGAGGGGCAGAGCTTCAAAGCAAGACAGGTGCAAATCCTCACCTTCATCCCTCGACTATTTCACTGGGTATCTTTTTTTTTTTTTTTTGGCCTGCCATGTAGTAGACGTTTATTATAAGTCCTGAGGGTCCAACATAGCAAAGGAACTACTCCCTACTTTTACTTCATGAGTTTGTAAAATAAAATCCAAACTCTCAGCCAAAGGAAGACAGAAGTCTAGTCCAACAGGGGTGGGAGTGGACAGAGTCCAGGCCTCATCTGCGGTGTCCGGTAGTGGGAAACATGGCGGAGGAGGGATTCCCCCTCTGTGTAGAACTGAGACTATGCTTTGCAGTTGTGAGTTTGGTTTCAACTCCTACCTAAACTAACATAAAATGAATTATTAAGTGCAATATAAAGCAAATTACTTGATTAGAGCATTGGTTTTCAAACATTTTATGAATCACATTTAAGTGATTAATTAATGCTATATAAAGTAAGCTTAGGTGTTTAAATATCAAGAATTTGAAAACTCATTCTGGAGTCCTTTGGAAATTGCTAGAACACTCTTTGAGCACACTTAGTTATTGCAGCCTAGGAATGGTGATTTCTTTTTCTTGTTTAATTGGCCAGCACTTTCCTATGTTAGTTGCCTAATGATTGCCATGGAAAATTTTAATGGCATTTGCTGTGAATTATCTGGAAAGAATATAAAAATTTATAGCACGAACTTGACCCAGAGCTTGGTGGTTGACACTAATTTTTGTATTTGTTTGGTTCTTTGTAATCCAAAAAGCGTGTTTTCATGCTGGAGCTTACGTGATTCTGATAAGGTGTTGGGGAAGAAGATGTGGAGCTAAAACAGGCTGAGCAAAATAATTGTGGTGATGATGATGATGATAATTATAATAGCGACAATAGCTACTATTTATTTAGAAGGTTCTATGTGGCAGACACAGTTCTAAATACTTTACAAACATTATACTATATACTCATCAGCCCAACTCAAAGAAGTAGGCACCAGTATCTTCATTTCTGAGACAAAGAGACCGGAGTTTGGAGACTTGAAGTGGTTGGTTGTAGGTCGTACACAAATAGGCAGCTGAGTGGAATTCAGCCCCAGGCCTGTTCCCCCGAATGTCACTGCCATGAACTTTCGAGGTTATTCTATTAATAAATGACATTACTAGATCTTCTAATTCAGGATACCATTGCTTTTTGGACTATAATAAGCTTTGTTTGAAAAGTAAATTATTTTTGGTAGTTCACACAAGCCATCTTTTGTTGGGTGAATATGAATCTGTTCACAAACTTCTGCTGCTGGGAACTAGCAGTATTCATTGGTGTTCAGCCAGCAGTAAGTGAAATTCCCCAACTATTAGCAAATCAGTGGATTTATAAGATAAAATAATAATATGATTGGGTAAAAATGTGTCTTATGTACCACATTTTTCTTCTGTTTAATTACTTTTCCTCTCTTCAATTAATATCCTTTCTGAGACCTCATACTTCCTTCATTTTGATGAATATGCAGTGATTTCTTTTCCCCAGTATGCCTACACAGGATTTGAAGCAAGAATTTTTATCTATGTGTCCAGTGATCTTTCTTTCTTATTATTATTCTTCATTAAATCCATTTAACCTGCCCTCAGACCTGCTGTGACTTCCTGGAGTTCTTTGTGCATTCAGACCCTTGAGATTAGTCCCACAGTAGGACTACCAAAGCAGACGTTGGTTGGACGGTAAATGATGGATGCTTCTCATTTCCCAGGAGAAGGAAAAATGGAACTCCTCTCTTTGAGGTGACTTACATAATTGACAAGTGGCTTGAGTAATTAATGTGGGTTTTAGTGTGGAGGAAGGTAAAGGTTTCTAATTCCTGATTTCAGATTTGAAATCACACAACTTTGAATGTCAAGTACAACACAAAGAATAGTATTTATGAAAATGCCGTGTTTCAACTCAAGTACTATGCATTTATTTATTTATTTATAGTGAGCTCTGCAGAGTAATTTTTTTGTTGTTGTTTCCAGAAACTTAGGTGAAACGATGGCCCCATTCTTCCAAGTGAGGTGGTCATGCTACTTACTGAGCATGATCAACTTATTATATCTGTGCTTATAGCTCTGCCGAATTTCTCTTTTAGATCTTATTAATTTTTGCACCATCTTCCTCAGTTCACTGAAGGAATTTCTTTGGCGATTCTCAGAAAAGTTTTGCGAATTAAGTGACCCTAATTTTACAAACGAAGATCTGTGACTCAGCGAAGTGATCCTGTGACTTGATCTCTGAGCTTGGTATGTGGCAACAGAAGGACTGGTGACCTCAAGGTTTTCTGACTTGGGCTATTGCAAGCTCTCACAATTGTCAGTATCTCCCAGTGTTCTGTTCTACATGCTCTCCAGACCTGCCAGTCAGGAACCTTGACTTCTGTTTTTCTTTGATCTTTGAATTGGGTCAGAATTTCCTTAGAGTATAATTATGGAGTAAGAGTTGCATGAACTACATATATTGTTTTGTTCCTGGATGAGGATGTCTAAATTTGCCATATAAAATGAAAACAGGCCTCAAACAGGAAGTGGAAAAGTTAAAGCTGTATTTTTAGTGTGCATTCACTTAGATTAGTCTGGGAATGGACTTGTAAGTATATATGCATAATTAAATGGTACCAATTGCAGGTCTTCTTAAAAGCTTTTTTAAGAAATAGATTTTAGGGCACCTGGGTGGCTCAGTGGGTTAAGCCGCTGCCTTCAGCTCAGGTCATGATCTCCGGATTCTGGGATCGAATCCCACATGGGGCTCTCTGCTCAGCGGAGAGCCTGCTTCCCTTCCTCTCTCTCTGCCTGCCTCTCTTGTGATTTCTCTCTGTCAAAATAAATAAATGGAATCTTAAAAAAAAAAAAGAAATAGATTTTAAAATAAAATACACATTCTTTTTTTTCTCTTAAAGATTTTATTGATTTATTTGATAGGGAGAAGCAGGCGCCCCCCTGAGCAGGGAGCCCGATGTGGGGCTTGATCCTTCTGGGATGATGACCTGAACCAGAGGTGGACACTTAATGGACAGCCACCCAAGTGCCCCAAAAGACATGTTCTTATTGCCCTGATACATAATATTTTGTATATGCAAATTAATCTTCAGGAAAATGTACTTTCGTCAGTTTGTATGAGTAGTAAGATTGCCAACCCTGGCGGTCTGAAGCAGGGGTTTGGCAAGCTATGGCGCATGAGCCATGTCTAGCCTGTTGCCTGTTTTGGAATGGTTCTCAAGCCATGAAAAGTTTTTCTCTACTTCTCGTGGTTGAAAATAAATCAGAAGCAAAAAGTCCTTCATGACATGGGAAATTATGTCATATTCTGCTTTTAGTATGAATAAAGTTTTAGAGGAGCCCAGCTGTGGTCAGCTCGTGCATTTATGTACCATCTCTTTCTGCTTCTGCGTTGTCGTGACAGAGGTGAGTCGTCGTGACAGTCTGTGTGGTCTGCAGACTCACAAAATGGATTGTCCAGCTCTGCCCCCAAAAGTCTGCCAACTCCTGACCTAAGGAAAATTATGGGGAAGTCCATCAGTACGTAAATACATCTTTTAGTTCCTAAATAAATGGTATCCCCTCTTTGATTTTGGATTCACTGATCTAGGGCAAGAATGACTGGCAGAAGGATGCTGAACTTTTGGCCTACATAGGGTTCCGTTGCATGAATGAAACATACTTTAGTTCTCTCTTCCTAAAATTTTGGATGTTTTGTTTTGCTATTATAAATAACAGTGAGAGAAACAACCATCATCTTTGGTTGCATTTCTGGTCATTTCCTGAGGATAGATTTCTACACAGATAAAGGCAAATTGCCCACGGGAAAGGTTGTAAAGATTTACATTTCCATTGGGAATGTACATGAATGTCCTGTTTGCTTGTTTATTTTTATATCTGTATTTGTATATATGAGAAAATTTTCATGACTTTTTATGGACTGGCACATTTCTCATGAATATTATACCCAAAGATTTATTTATCTGTTAGTATGATGAATGAGACTCTTTATTCCATTAATTTCTATTGACTTTTTGCTGGTGTATTAAGAAAACAATTATTTTCGGTGTATTTTGTATGTGGTCATATTACTGATTCTGCTGTTCATTCTGAAGGTATTTGGGTTGATTCTTTCAGTTTGCATTTGGACAACAGACCTTAAGAGTAGATCCTAGGGATAAAAATCTTCTGTTTTCCTCACTGTATTTGCAAATGCACTTAAAAGCCTCTGTTGCTAGTATGTTCTTATCTAAGTCAAAAAACAATGCTAGTAAGAAAAACGCTGCTAGGATCTGATTTGGGTGAATACATTTGGATTAATGTGCAATTTTGAATGCTGTACTTTAAGAGTAGAACTTTTAGAAATACTAAGGTCTTGTTTGGTATTACTTGTCATATTTGTTTTTTTAAAAAAAGAAAGAGAATATGATTTTTCTAAGAAAAGGGTTGAATTGTGTTTAGCATTACAAAGAACCTGGAATGGGTTAGGAAATGACTATAGTCCCTTGCTTCTTTTAGCTTATAACAGAATTTATGTTTTAATTTAGTTTTCCAGCCTTTATGTGAAATTGTTTAACATGAGTGTTAAGGCCAATGGTATAATAAAATGTCACTGATTCTTCATTTCTAATTTTTTTCATTTAGCAATGCCCATTGGCTTTCAAATAAGTTAGTTTTTAGGGCACTAGATTTGGCTGCTTATAGCTCTGATAAAATGACGCTGTTATAAAGGAGAATTGTCATTTTAGGCGCTATCAGACTTTTATACTCTTGATACCTTGGCATCTCAGTGGAGAATTAGGTATTTATGCATGGGTGAAAGCAGATTTAATGAACATGAAAACCACCGAGAAGCTGTGTGCTTCATACCTTGTTTTTCTGATTTCTTCTCAATCCTCCAATGTCAACACTGGGAACAAAAGGATCCAAGCTAGTGTCCTTGAAAAAAAATATAATGGGCAGAATATCTCAGTCAAATTGTCATTTATCGGGGGCTTTGAAAGTCGAGATCATTATTATTATTATTATTATTTTTTTTAAAAGATTTTATGTATTTATTTGACAGAGAGAGATCACAAGCAGGCAGAGAGGCAGGCAGAGAGAGAGAGAGGGAAGCAGGCTCCCTGCTGAGCAGAGAGCCCCATGCAGGACTCGATCCCAGGACCCCGAGATCACGACCTGAGCCAAAGGCAGCGGCTTAACCCACTGAGCCACCCAGGCGCCCCTCATTATTATTTTTTTAAAGATACAAAGTGTAATTATGTAAATGCACTAATAGTGCACATCTGTTGTTTTTCCTGCTCAGTACACCTTCTTCCTTTATTTAGAATTAGGACCTTAGGGGTGCGTGCGTGGCTCAGTCGTTGGATGTCTGCCTTTGGCTCGGGGCATGATCCCGGGGTCCTGGGATCGAGCTCTGCATCGGGCTCCCTGCTCCGTGGGAAGCCTGCTTTCCCTCTCCTAATCCCCCTGCTTGTGTTCCCTCTCTTGCTGTGTGTCTCTCTCTGTCAAATAGATAAATAGAATCTTAAAAAAAAAAAAGTACAATTAGGACCTTAATCTACCTTTGGAGAGAATCACCACTCGTTCATTCTTTACTGTGCCCTTGGATGGAGTTGACCTCATCCTTGGGCTCTCTGGGTTGGGTTTGGGGTCCTGACCTTGTCAATCCAAACCTCTTCCCATGCTCTGTTCCTCTACTGCCACATCTTAGGGATTTACTCAGGAGTGGGACAGGAGCCAAGCGAGGCCAGCCCACATTGTTCTCAGGCAGTGTCCTCAATCTCCTGGGGGGAGGTACTCAGTTCCCCCTGGGAGGACCAAATGAGGTGATGGAAGGCTGGACTTGGGTTGGCCATTTGAGCCACCACTTGGGGAGAAGAGCTCTGTGACATGACCTAGAGAGATACAGGCTCCTGAGGTACTTGCTTTAGCGCCTCCTCCTTCCCCTGCCCCACAACTGTGGCTGAAATGAGCTCTACCACAGATGTTAAAAATTATACTCACTAATACATTTTCTATTTTTTCCCCCTCCCTTTTAATTCATTTTAATTCATTGTAGGGGGTTTGGTCATCTGTAAAGGAAAAAATCCTGAAAAATCTCTTATTCTTATCACTTACCTTATTCTACGTCAGCCACACTGGCCCTTTGCTGTCCCTGAAATGTGTTGGGCACCTCAGGCCATTTGCATTTGCTGGTCCTTCTGTCTAGAAACTCTTCCCTTCCCCATGGCTGTGGTCCTCACCCTTCACCTCTGTGCTCAGGGGTCACCTCTTTAGGGAATCCCTTCCTGAATCCTTATTTAAAATGGGAGCTTATCATCACTCCATAATCCCATTCTAAATGCTTTATAGCCTGCTAAATCTGTAATTATTTGTAAATCATCAGAACTGTCCCACATTCACTGTAATATGACATCCTTGAAGGAAGAGATTTGTGTTTGTTTTCTTTTCTGTAGTATCTCTAGCATTTGAAGTGCTCGATAGGGTGGCTGCTCAGTAAATGTTTGTTGAACTGGATAAAAATGGTAGCTAATTTCTCCAGAGATAATTAATTACAAAGGGGAAAGTGGTTGCACAGTGGAATAACCTGGAGGACACCGTGTCAAAGTCAACGTCACCAGTAATAGGACAAGTGAGCATTACACGTCTCCTAAACTAATGCACTGAGGTCTGTGATGCCTTGCCACAGATGAAAGGAAACAGAAAAATATCAGATAAATCCAACATGAGAAGCGTTCTGCAAAATAGGTGGCTTCTATTCTTCAAACACACCAATATTATGGGGGCGCCTGGGTGGCTCAGTGGGCTAAAGCCTCTGCCTTCGGCTCAGGTCATGATCCCAGGGTCCTAGGATTGAGCCCCACATCAGGCTTTCTGCTCAGCAGGGAGCCTGCTTCCTCCTCTCTCTCTGCCTGCCTCTCTGCCTATTTGTGATCTCTCTGTCACATAAATAAATAAATTAGATCTTTAAAAAAAACCCCAAAATTATGAAAAAAAAGAAGGCTGAGAAACTGTCTGTATTAAAGGAAACTAAAGAGACATGATGACCAAATGCGACGTGTGATACTAGATCAGAAGAAGTAACATGAAGGTGGTTATTGGAAAATTGGAAGAATTTGGGGGCACCTGGATGGCTCAGTGGGTTAAGCCGCTGCCTTCAGCTCAGGTCATGATCCCGGGGTCCTGGAATCAAGTCCGGCATCGGGATCCCCACTCAGTGGGGAACTTGCTTCTCCCTCTTCCTCTCCCTGCTGCTGGTCTCTCTCTTTCTGTCAAATAAATAAATAAAATCTTTTAAAAAAGAGAAAAAAAGAAAATTGGAAGAATTCGAATATGGGCTGTCTGTTAGAGAACAGTAGCATACTGATGCCAGATTCTTGACTGCGATTATGATACCGTGATTATGTAAGATGTTGTCCTTGTTCTTATGTAATACACACAGAAGGGTTTAAGGTAAAGCGTCATGGTGTTTGCAACTTTCAAAAATTTCAGCACTATTTGTATCTATATATTTATATTTACATATCCCTACCTATAGCTATTTATCTATCAAAAAAGTAAATGCTGTAAAATGTTAGCAAGTAAAGAATTTAGGTGAAGAATAAATGAAAAGTCAGTGTATTAAAAACAGCAGCTTGCCTCTAAATGACAAGAAAAATATTAGGTGGAGCCATGGGAAATTATCAGTATCTGGCCATTTTTGACTTACAAAAATGCCAACTTCATATAGTTTATCTGAGACTCTTGCAACTTCTCTGTGAGTTTGATTTTTTTAACGAAAAAGTTTTACAAAGGAGGCAGACCTGGTAGGTATGACTAGGCAATCTTTACTGGATAATGACCATTTCCCCCCCAATACTTTATATCAGCTTAACTTTTTAAGGTCTCTTACTCTGTGTATTTGCTGAGGGAAAGAAGGGTAATGTAAAGTTGCCAATTCATGATTTCTCAGCCTCTACTGATAATTTGGTCATACTTGATGTTCATTTCTTATCAGTTTAAAACTCTGAGCTTCATCTTGTGTAGTCGTTCAGAGCTCCCTGGTCCCGGCTAAGAGTTCTGCAAACGTGTGCTGTCTGTAGAGAACACAGCAAACTGTATTAGGATGTGGATGACCAGCAACAGAAGAGATGGCTTGGCCCTGGATCCTGGATCATTTAATTCAAGCTTCTCTGAAGAGGGAGAGAGCGCCCAATTCGCACTAGATAGGACAGAGCAACTAGGGCATAACTGGAAGGTGAGTTGGCAGTTGTAAAGAGGAAGTTCGAGGGGCGCCTGGGTGGCTCAGTGGGTTAAAGCCTCTGCCTTCAGCTCAGGTCATGGTCCCAGGGTCCTGGGATCGAGCCCCGCATCGGGCTCTCTGCTTGGCAGGGAGCCTGCTTCCTCCTCTCTCTCTGCCTGCCTCTCTGCCTAGTTGTGATTTCTCTCTGTCAAAGAAATAAAAAAAAAAAAAAAAAAAAAAAATTTAAAGAGGAAGTTCGATCCTCTTCCCTCTTGTATTTCTGTAAATGATGTAGAGACCACTGTGCGGCCATTCCTGGTGAGTTGATTGTTCATTAATGAGGACTGTCGTGCCAGGACCCCATCCAGACATGCTTCCACCAAACCTACTTTAGGAGAATTTAATTTCAGCCAGGAAAACTTCCGTTGTAGGTGTGTGTGCTGAAATGCAAAAGCCAAGGGGCATCCTGTCATCTCAGGAGTCCTCACGAGCCTCTCCTGAGATGGACTCCTGTTGCTGCCCCTGGTGCTACTCCTGCATTGGGCTCCACTAATGGCCCATTCCCGAGGGATGAATGGTATCAAGCCCTCCTTCAAGCGCCTTAAATTCTTGCAGTTGCTTAGACCTCAGATCAAAGAACGACTCTGTAAGATAGGCCTTATTGTTCCCATTTTACAGATGAGGAAACCAAGTCTTAGGGAAGTCACGTGGCTATTACATTTTAGAGCACGGTTTTGGCTCTAGTTTTGACTGATTTAAAGCCTGTTGCTCTCAAAGCTTGTCTCAGAATATGCATAAGAATGTCCAGTAAAAGAGAGGAAGCATCTCCTGGATGGTGCTAGTGCTGAAGGCCCAGGACACAAGCTTTAGAGTGCCTGTCAAGACAGAGCAGGTTTCAAAGGGAGATGCCTATCTTGAGACATCATGTCTTAGTGGACCGAGTGGAGTGTCCGATCGTTGTGGGAGTCCTGATGTCCTGCCTGCCCCAGAGAATTTGCTAGATTTAACCGAGTATGTTAATTAAATTGTTTATTCTAAGTAAACATGTGGCTTCTAATTTATTTCATCGTGTACTATCGGGAAACTTTCCTTGAACAAGTTTGGGCTTTAATACAATTAAGCGCCTTCTTTCAGGACTCGGGTAATATTTAGAACATTGATTGGCACCGTGCATGTTTTCGGTTAATAGGTTGGTTCTTTAAAGTGGAAGAGATGTGTATTATCTGAAAGAAGTGCGTTACCATGTAGGATAGCGTACTGTGGGATGGTTTTTCAAAGACAAAGGCAGAGATAATGGATAACCAAGGAGAATGGGGCTGTCAGTAATAACATTTGGAAATTCCTCAACTCTCCTCCAGCGTGGGCCATTAAGACTCGGCTGATTTCAAGATATCCAGCTGCTAGGGGACATTTTAGTATGTTCTGTCTCAATTTTGGTTTCATTTTCTTTTTTCTTGTGACAGACGGTACTCGCTTTGGTTAGGAGAAAAAGCAGATGATACTTCTTTTTAAATTATCCTTACAATTATCAGTTAACCTTTCCTCCTTTGTCTCTCTTACGCTTTATAAAGCCCTTTCTGTCTTTTACCGGAAACTTTTTTTTTTTTTTACATTTTCTAAACTTGTATCTTCACACATTTACTTTTTTATACATAAAACGTGGCCTAACTTTTGCTTTCTATGACATTCTCATTTGCTCTTTATTCTCCATAAAGATCTCATTTTAGCCCAAATTTTCTTCTCCGAAAGTTCATTTTTATTGTCTTCCTGGTTTTTCTGCTCCTTTTCTCAGGGTTTGTGTCATCACTTTAACATTTATACCCTTAAGAAATTTATACCCTTAAGAAATTTATACTTAATTGACAAAGAACATCCGGGTAAGTTTCTTCCTTTGAATTCTTCCTTACTGGTATTAGGAACTTGGCCAAGACATGGAAAAAATGGAGCTCATGAACACTGATTCACTGACAAGATTCTTTAGCAGATTTTGTGGTAAGTTGTTCCTGTCATGATGATGATCATAATTGATGAAAGTAATTCTTAAGATGTACTGAGTACCTACTGTGGCTGTGACGTTGTACTGAACATTTTACCACTATTATCTCTTTGAATCTTCATAACAATGTGCTGAGCTCTGTAGGGTCCTTTTATTCCCCTGTTTAGAGAAGGAAAAGATGCTGTTTTACTGGAAATGAGGAAACTGGTGGTGGTGTGAAGTTTTAGAATATAAGTGAGGTTCAGTGGGGGTGGAGTCCCAAACCGACGACCAAGAAAGAATTCTTGAGAATTCTTTGGTGCAAAATGGTGGTTTATTAAAGCACAGGGACAGGACCTGTGTGCAGAAAGAGAGGCTGCCCTGGGGTGGTGGCTGATGATATACTAGGGTGTTGAGGGAGGTAAGGAAAAATGGAGGGCTTGAGAGAACTTTCATATGCTAAAGAGGACCTGTGATACTGGAGGCCCTGCCCTTGTCAGGTTAAGATTGTTTTTTCTCCCTCTAGCAAGGTATTGACATTAAGAGTTGGGAAATCCCCGGAAGAATGTCACGCTTGTCCCACCCAGGAGTGGGGGGTGGGGGCCGGTTGCCTGGTGTCAGCTTCTGCTTTGTCCTCAGCCAGCCTTCTGTTCCCTCATCCCTTGGGGTGTTTTGAAGGTGGAGGCTACTCTGAGGGAACAGCCCAGGATAGGTGGTTTCTCACGACCTGAGAATGTCAGACGGATTGTTTTCTGGGGCCCCCCCTACCGGATGAGACACCCGTCCACCGTGCCCCTGCACCAGCCTGTCAAGGAAGATAGGGTATAGGTTTTAGTCATTGTGCTGTGCTGTTAACTGGACCGAAATCAGTCCTTCTTTCCTGGATGTTGATGCCCCAGTGTAAACAAGGTCTCACAGAGACACTGTCGCTGGGCTCTGGAGGAACAGAAGAGCCAGGCTTCTAGTGGGAAGAGGAGAAATGGAGGAGAGGAGCGCGGAGCTGACCCCAAATTTTAAATGCTATTTTATTTTATTTTTTAAAAGATTTTATTTGAGAGACAGAGCATGTGCAAGAATAGTACAAGAGCACGAGCAGGGGGAGGGGCAGAGGGAGAAGCAGGCTCCCTGCTGAGCGGAAAGCCCAAAGCCAGGAGGCTTGATCCCAGGACCCTGGGATCCTGACTGAGCTGGAGGCAGGAGCTTAACTGACTGAACCACCCCGGGCACCCTTTAAATGTTACTTTAAATGCTACTACCTATGAGGAAAATTATGTGAAAAGGAATTAGGAAACTTTCCCAAAGATACGAAGCAGTAGGTGGTAGAGCCAAGATATGAATGTCAATAGTTGCTGTGGACGCAATTCTATTCTTCTCTGCCTTTTTTCCCCCCAAAGGACATATTATATATTAATATATATATTAATATAATATAATAAACATATATAATATAAACATATTAATTTTGGAATTTGTACTCTTTTGTTATATATAGATGCTTCTACTTAATATTATACGAGACTAGGTTTTTTTGTTCATATCTAGATGATGAACTCTTGTTATGTGAACTTGGAAGATCATTTCTTTGGACCCATTTAAAATGTAAACCCCAAAGTGATTTCTTTAGAGGGCTATTCCTGGAGTGTTGACAAATCATTTTGTGTGGCTAGGCTTTGGTATTTTGAAATATAATCACAAATATAATCAGTGTTTGACTGATTAAATATGTTACTTGCAAAATATTTTATTACGTTTGCAAACTCTAATACATGGCCTGCTGTCATGTTTCGGATAGCTCAGGGTGGGTGGGAACTTTTAATACATGGAGTGCCTTCTCTTGCTGATAGATGTTTCTGTAAAAAATGGATAAGGTGATGAGATCAGAATCAACTGTGTTTCTTATGCAGAACCCGTGCTTGAGATGCATGCTAAGTCCCTAGCTATGCATCTCATTAACTTGCCTAGCAGTTGGGGATCTGCGTACTGACTTTGAGAATATTTCATTACTGTATTTTTCTAAGGGAGGCTTTACATTTGCCAAAGAACTGACAAGATATGTGTCTCTATAACTCAACTAGTTTTATATTATGATCAATATGAAAGATTGCCTCTGATTACCTGGGGACACCATGAAACTGTTAACATATATTAGGTTTCTGGTTTATTTTCTGATTGACTGAATTCTGTACAATTTAGAAAGAGGAAGTGTATTGAAGAAAATGTTAAAATGCTATTTCTTCCTGCGCAGCTCTTTTCTTTAAAAATTTGGTCCAGTATTTGCCTTTTAATTTTTGCAACAATTTAAAAGAGAATTGAAAAGACAGCTTCCCCCATTTTTGCAGGTGATAACATATAAGAGGAAAGCAGGCTAGTTTTCTATTGCTGCTACAACAAATGATCACAAACATAAAGTCTTCAGTGGACAGATTTATTATCTTACTGACCTTTAGGTCATCCTCTCACTATGCTAAAATCAAGGTGTCAGCAGGGCTGTGCTTCCTCCTGGAGGCTCCAGTGGACAATTTTTGGCCCCTTCCCACTTCTGGAGGCTGCCTGCATTTCTTGGTTCATTCCCCTCTGTTGGATCCAGCAACAACAGTCCAGGCTCTCAAATGCTTCCAGTCTCTCCTTCTTCCGTCTTGTGTCTTTAATGCATCTAGCATCCATCCCTCTGCTTTTAAGGACTCATATGATTAGGTTGGGCTCACCTTGATAACCCAGGATCATCTCCCCATCTCAAGACCCTGACCCTTAATGACATCTGCAATGGCTTTTTGTCATGTAAAGGAAGATATTTGAAGATTCTGTAGAGAAGGAAGTGAACTCCTTTAGCAGGGTTCTTCATCAGCCTACTACAGGTCCCTGATGTCATGACTTGGATTGGAAGAGAACTCTTCAAATGCGCTAAAATCCTTTTAGTTACGGAATTGTAGGCTCTGAAGTAGACTTTCTGAAATATAAAGCAGTTCATAATTATTTTAATGTACTCTGATGAAACAAATTTCAGGAAATGGCACATATGAAATAGGGAGGCTCTTATTTACTAAACTTCCTCAAGTTAAGAGGCCAGTTCTCTAGGATTAGAATTGAGAGAATTTGTTACTGTTTTCTATGGCTTGAAATCATTTTGTGCATTTGTGGTAGCTCCCAAATGAACTGAAGGAGGTAGATCTGACTCATCTAGTCTTCCGCAAAAGCTCACGCTTAGTGCCGAGCCTAGGGTTTCTTGTTCATTTTGACTGCTGTTAGTAAGGTGTTCAGTTACTAAATAACTCCAGTAGGGCTGGCCAAAGGAACATTGTACAAGGCTCAGATTGTGTTTTCTGATTTTGGCCTCTTCCCACTTCCCCTTCTCTGGAAGGTTTGGGAGACTTTTGTCCTAGCAAAGCCTGCTGTTAAATTCTTTACTCATGACCCCTGGTAAAATGTGTTTGCATCATGATACTCATGAAAACTACCCAGGAGAGGTCCCATGACCCATGACCCATGACCAGATGTATCCAATAAATGGGAAAGGAATTTCTTCGCAACAAGGCTTTTCTGGTGGTCCCCAAATCATGCTGCGCTCCCTATTTTCTCTGCATTGAGAGATGTCTCTATTGCTACATGTTCAGTGATGGAAAAGGGCTGATCTGATGTATTTTAGTAATAGCCTTGACCGTAGTATCTAACTCTGGGTAGATAATGATTTGTTGGTTAACTTGCATATTTATATCCCCGTGACTTCGAGTGTAGAGTTTCTGGCTTTTCTTAACACAGGGTATACTGATAAATAGAAACCTAGAATTAGAAAACCAGAACAAGTGCAGGAAAAAGAAAACATGCAAGTATTAATGTACTTAATGTAGTTTCTGTGATTATAAGCAGATTGGACCTTATCGTAACCACAGCAAAGAGAATCAAGAGAAGTCACCAATCTCTCTGGCAATGCCAGGGCAGCTCCAGACTTCCCCAGGATTTCTGACTCATTTTTTTGGTGGGGTCTGTCATTGACTTGGATCATACAGCATCATAAAGAGTGCTACAGTATCCAGGATATCTAGAAGACTCATATTTATGGTACTCTGGTGTCTGCACCTATGGGGGTCAGCATCCTGAAAAGAAAGATGAGTGGATATTCCTAAAATGTTGGGGACAAACAAAACAAGAATCACATGTGGCTTTAAGCAGGGAGGAGAGAGAAACGTTTTAAGTGTAGTTACACAGGCAAGGCAAATGGCCCTGATTCATGTCTACACTAGAGGGTGAAAGTGAGGTCTTTAAAAAAATAATTATTTTAAGATTTTATTCAGAGAGAGAGATAGGATGCAGGAGCATTGGGCGGTGGAAGAGGGAGAAGCAGACTCCTTGCTGAGAGGGGAGCCTGACATGGGGCTTGATCCCAGGACCCTGGATCATGACCTGAGCCAAAGGCTGACACTTAACTGACTGAGCCACCCAGGTGCCCCAAAAGTGAAGTCTTGTTTGAGGAAAGATTCTTCTTTATGTTGCCAGACTCTGTTGCTAGTGTGTTGCCACAATTTAGCAGAGGTTGGCAATAGGGTGATGAGTGCCAGAAAAGACCTCTTAGCCTCATACACTGGGTTGAAAACCAAGCAGAAGCTCTCCCAGGGCTAAGAATGTGTGACAGACCACTTTCTTTAGCAGAAGATATAGGTAGATTTCTTGAGTTGATACTTAAGTTATAGGTAGGTTTCTTGCGTTGATACTTAAGTGTAGGCATTTGTTGTCAATAGGAAGATATAGTTAGAAACATTTACACTGAAAAAAAGTGAGAGGGTAGGATAGGCCGAAGGGGAGAGACTTCCGAGTTTCCTTACTAGGTCCCTGCTCCCTTCTGTCTGTCACATGGCAGGATGAGAATTATTGATGGTGTCCTACGAGACTGTAAACTTCATGAGAGCAGAAACCATGCCTGTTTTAGCACCTTGACACAGAGTGTGCACTCAGTAAATGTTTGTTAAATGAGTGGAATCTTTGTCTATCAAGTCTTCATTAGCTATTCATGCCATGAAGTTCTCCCTTCTCAAGGTTACTCTAGGGTTCATCCCTTAAGTGTCATTTTCCGTGTTCTTTCCTTTAATGTACATTAGAGTTTTCTTCTAATTAGATAGTAAGTTCTAAAAGGACTTGTAAAAAAAAATAAAAATAAAAGGACTTGTAAATTCTCTCAGGACAGGAAACATTTGCTTAAAAAATTTCTTCTGGGGACACCTGGGTGGCTCAGTCAGTTAAGCCTCTGACTTCAGCTCAGGTCAGGATCTCAGGGTCCTGGGATTCAGCTCCCACCTGGGCTCAGTGCTCAGTGGAGGGTCTGCTTCTCCCTCTGCCCCCACCTGCTGCTGGTGTGCACACGGCACTGTCTGTGTGTTCTCTTGCTCAAATAAATAAATAAAATCTTAAAAAAAAAAAAAAATCTCCAGAGTGCCCCAAATGGTCTGAGCACAATGCGGATTTGGACTAAGACCTGGGGATTGGTTTACCTTTGTTCTTGTGTTTGTAGAGATTCAGTCATTATCATTTGCACATGGTGCCTCTTTTCTTAGCTGTGTCCTCTGGCCCCCTTCAATATAGGGCTCGTGGGGATGGAAGAGAAAGGGGGTAGAACCATTGACCGGCACCCCTTTCTCTGTGGGTGCTTAATGGAACCTAGAGAGCAGTCTTTGGGTGTTCACCTTTCAGATCAGGTACTTAAGACCTGGAGAGGAGAAGCTCTAGCCTTATGCAAGGCAGGTGTGCAGTAAATTGGACCAGGCTGCATAACTAATTAGAAGAAAAGTTGTGGCCATAGCTTGGGTCCCCCGACTCCAGGCTATTGTTCTTTGCTGGGTTGTCTCATTTAAATTTAGAGAAGAAAGATTAAGCTTTCATTAATAGGATGAGGCACATATGCAGGGAATTGCAATTAGTAGGGAAAGGGAAAGCCAGAAAGATCCTGGGAGAAAATATGGGTGTCTAGGTGAAGCCAGGTGAAGGAGGGACAGGTTTTATATGCAGCAAAAACCATTACTTGGAATTTACCTTTGTTTGAATTATATACTTTGTATCTACTTCCCTTATGCTTTCCTCCTTTAATTTTTATTTATAGAATAAGTTATCCATTAAAACATCCTTTTAAAAAAATTTCTTTTTCTCTCCTGCCTCCTTTTATCTTTTTAATATATTTATATATAAAAGCCGTAACTTGTGACCCCACAGGGTCTTATAGTCTGTAACTGTGAGTGCTTGTGTGTGTAGCTTAGTTTATGTTCACACACAAATCTCATTGCAGTTCCTCACAGTCCTTCTGCTCCTTTCTTTTCCTGGGTACCAGATGTCATTTTCTTTTTTGTGCACCGGCGTGGTGATATGCCCGTTCACACGCACACATCCACCCCCGCCCCCCAGCCCACATACACACACCTGAACGTGCATAAACAAAGATTGAACCAAAGTGAAATGCTGTGACATATGGTACCTGAAAAACCAGAGTCTCAATAGCAGGGCTGTAATCAGGCTGCAGATGTTTGGCATTTGACAAATGAATTTTTTTATGTAAAACTGTTTTAGTACATTAAGCTAAAAGATGGAAAATTAGGTGCATACTGTAATGAACATTTCTTTCCATTGAAAAGGAATTAAATGGGAAACTTATCAAACAAGTAAGTTAGGCCCCTAGTGATCTGCTGAATATGTTTTTTCCAAGTACTCAGATTTCATTTTTATTTCCTCTTGAGGGTTCTTTCTTTCTGCCTTTATTATTCAGCTTACACAGATAGTGTGTGAAGGTGCTTTGAGTTTCTCTAGCCTTAAAGTATTTGGAAAAGAGTTTTGGTAAGATATTGTAATGTTTTCTTTCTCTAGTGTCAAGTTATACTGTAAATGTAATCTTCCCGCCTTCTCTTTGCCCTTTCAGACTTCTCAAAGTTACTCATTGTCTTCTAGTTTCTGAAACTCCCCCCACCACCTGTTAAATAGACTGTGGCTTATTTTAAAAATATGTTTCGTTGGCTGTATTATGGTCATTGATTTAAGTTCAGTACACAGTTTGTCAGTTACTTACACCTGGTCCAGAATTGCTTCTTGTTTAATGTTTATTAATTTTTTACTCCACCTTTATTGTAGATCTCTTGAAATTAGGAGTTAGATCTTGTGGTAAGTGATGTATAAATACCCATTGATTCTGTTGAGATTTTTTTTAGAAAAGGAAGGAGTCACATTGCTTAGCAGAAAATCACATATGTGGATCAATTATAAATACATAAAACAGTCATCAACTGGTCATTGCTATCAATAAAACTATTTGGCCTTTCTTCTTACAGTCTTTTGGAACTGTGCCCTTCTTGCATTGTTGGCTTTATTTGGGTGTTGTTCTGGACTTCTGGGCCTGCAGAAGAATCCTGTTTAGTTATATTCTCTTTGACAATGAATTTTAAAATGCTCTTCATCAGAGGTGACTTGAAATGCATTTCCAAACAGTATCTTTACATTGTGAAGAAATAAGGATCATAACTAAAGATTAAAAATGATAGGCCTATTTAGTAACTACAATTTTTATAATATTTTCATTTGTCTTTTTATTTGACCCTTACAACGAACAACCTAACCCTGTAGGTAGGCAGATATTTATGTTCTGTGGATGAATGAAGAAACTGAGGTGTAAATGATCAGACAAAGGGTGTGTAGCTGTTGGATAGCACAGTTTAAACTCCAACCCAGTCGTTTGTCTGTAGATGCTTTGGGCTTTTGTCTGTGCATTTCAACTATGCCTTGGGTAAAAGAGTTGGCCTGTGAGTGGGTACTGAAATGCTTTAAGTCCTTATAAAGAACTGTCCAAAAAACATGATGAAGACGTTTCTCTATGGTAAAGACACCATCTGTTATAGTATTTTGCCTAGTTGCTCAGACTTGTTCATTAATCCATGGACATCAGCTGTAGTTTCATTTGCCAAAGGTTCATGTACCAGAGAGAAGAGGTGAGTGGTTAGAATCAAATGGTTCTGTAGGCTTTAGGAGAATTTGAGGCTCTACCCAGCATTACCCTATGGGAGTATACTCCCTGGTCTTGGTACATGATCCTTGATATACACTCTCCCTTTCCTGGGATTTCCTAAATATTTCCTAAATAAAAGCTTTTTCTTCCTTGAAGTCCAGCATAACCCTTCTTTGAGGGCCTTTGGCATGTTTCCTGGGACAGTAAGATGTCTTTCTTTTGGGACAATCCTACAATAATTGTCTGCTCTACACACTTAGCAAATGTTAGCTTAATTTCCTTGCAAATGCTCCGTTTCTTCAACTGCATTTGAGGTCTCTTGAGGATGGAACTATGCTTTGAACTTCTTTGTATTAACAGTTGGACAACAGTGGATGGGGAGTACTGTCCTCAGTGGTCCAGACATTTTGTCTCTGGCCATGCTCATCTCCAATCATTCACATTTTAAAAATACAGCAATCATTTGTGTTGCATCTAGGAAGTAGCAGGAACTATGCTAGATCCTTATGGTGTTGATTTCCCATTTTTTAGTTGAGTCACTGCAGCCCAGAAGGTTGAGTAACTTCCCTGGACTTACCCAGTAAGTAGCAGACTTGGGATTACTCTTTCTTCCATCATACTGTCTCTTGAAGCCTGCTCAGTGTTGATTCTCTAGATACAACTTTAATCTGGCTTTTGTCTTTGCCTTCTGCCTGGGAATATTGATTGGTAGCTAGATAAGAATTTGTAGATTTTCCACGTAAAACCGTCACCATTTTAATAATCTCTGAATGGATTCTGTGGTGAGTGATTATCGTACTGATAGAAATTATTCCTCTAAGTTCGAAAATATAAGGCAACTAGGTGCATAGATCTTGATTAGTTTTTAGGAACTTCCTTATTATTTATTTTTTTACAGTTAGCTGTTTGGTACTTTTAATCTTTTAATGACTTACCTCTTTCCTCTGTGGATTTAAGACAATAATTAGAGTTAATCTTGGCTGGAGATAACTATAAAGGGTCAAATGTGAGTCTCATAATTTAAAGGACTTTGTGATGATTATTGTTAGAAATAACCCACTTTGTGATTTTACTTATGTTTATTCAAAGTCACATTTCTAAAAATTGCTGCTGTACAGCCTGGTTCACAGAAGGGAGTGTTTTTCACTCAGGCAAAGTAGAATAATTTAGGACATCATTTTTTTCTTTTCATGTGTTATAGGTACACTTTTTCAGCCTTTGATGAGGTCACAGAAATGAAAGGGTTAGAGATGCAATAAAAGGAGAGTTTGTTGAGACAAGTTTTAATTCATAAAAAGTTATGAATTTCACTAAAATAAAAACAGTAAAATATTCATTGTAATTTTGATTCTTTGTCTAAAATGTGTGGCATAGCCTCCAAATCCATGTAGATCTTTCCGAGATTTATTCCTGAAGTTTTGGAGCTCAAAATCACGGGCAGAACTCAAATCAGAACTTTTTCTTGCTTTGGAGTTGTTTCCTTGATTAATATGTAGGTAGTACATAGCAGTATGACCACACTGCTTATCAAAATATTGAAGTATTTTCTTGTTGGTTGCTCAAAGTCACTGCCCCTACTTGCTGAAACTTTTCGTAATCTAAGAGCTAAGGGTTAATATCTAGTACATTAGAAGCCTCCAAGAACCCTGCTTATAGCCAGCATCCATCCTATAGGTGGCTGTGTTTTGGATATTACATTTGGTTGTTCTTTTGCAGACTTTCTGCCATTAGCATGCGAAGATGTGTACCTAGCTCAGTGGCCAAGGTTCTTTCCTGCTCTTGCTGATTTGAGAGGTGGCTTTTGAACGTTCTTTCACATACATTGTTCCAATTTAAAGTCAGTAATGAAGTCTTCTAAGTGGTAGATATCATGCGTTTAAAAAAGCCCAGTACGGCGCCTGAGTGGCTCAGTGGGTTAAGCCGCTGCCTTCGGCTCAGGTCCCGATCTCGGGTCCTGGGATCAAGCCCCGCTTCGGATTCTCTGCTAGGCAGGGAGTCTGCCTCCTCCTGTCTCTCTGCCTGCCTCTCTGTGATCTCTCTCTCTCTCTGTCAAATAAATAAATAAAATCTTTAAAACAACAAAAACGCCCAGTATATCTCGGCAGAAGTGAATGGAATAACGCTTATTTTTATTTTTTGTTTTGTCGCTAGCATTATTTCCCAAAGGAATGTATGAACGCTGACTGTGTGAAATATTTGTGGAGTTCTCAGGGTTTTATGCTAGAGGTGTTTAGGATTGGGGATTATAGATTTGTTAGCTGTGAGTGTAGGCACAAATACATTGTGGAGGTTGCTGAAATGCTTTAACTCCAGGATTTATTAAAAGAAGACCAAATTGGTGGCTTCTAATTGGTAGTGACAAATTTATGTTACCTTCTGTATTTTGTACATCAGTAAAATATCTTAAATTGTTAAAGAAACAAGTCTTGATCTAAATAAATATTCAGATGTACCCACTGCCTCATTTTATCCTTATAAAATCAACAAGAAGCTGCTGCTACCTGTTTTTTGTGTTTTTTTTTTTTTAAATAGAGATTACATGACTTGATGGAAGCCAGATGCCTTTGAAGAGTGGAGCTAAAGTCAAGACCTCAGATCTAACTCCAGAGCCTACTTGAAGCTGGTCCTGCCACTCAGATACTAGCATTTCCCCCATTTATCAGGCTCCTACAACCATACGGTAGTTCAAATAAGATACCTGTAAATTAGGGGGAATTTCCAGGTCATGAAAGAAAACACAATGGAAGAAAAGCACTAAGTATAAAAAATGAATATGCCATATTTATCGCTGAATCTGCATCATGCGTGGAATGAGAAAGGAGTAGGGTAATATTTTGAACTTTTTGATTGAGTCGAGTCGAGGCATAATTCTCTGAAGATTGCTAACCCATATCTTTTTTTTTTTGAGTTATTGAGATAGGGTTATTAATGCTAGCTTGTCTCATAGGAGATATTATTGAGTGTTGAGTAGCTTTTAAATTAGGAATATTGATGATGTAAATTATCATGATGTGGAATGTGAATTCATTAAGTTTTGCTGCTGAGAGAAAGCTGTGGCTGTAACATCTGTCCCTTCACTGATGTCACTAGCGGTTTAGGCCCTTTGGCAAGTCGACTGTGTGTGTACCCTTCTCCCTCTTCACTCTGTGGATAACCTTTTGAATTGTATCTGGTGTTCTTGGGGATTTAACCCTATCATCAATAATCTCTTTTTGCATTTTTATGCTTAGGCATGAAGAATATCTAAAATACTATCTCTTAGACTTTTAGTTTCCCTAAAGACAAGGGAGAAATAAAAGCCTTGTATGCCTTTTTTCATTCTGAAAAATGTGCTATACTTCTTGAATGTTCTACACTCTGGGAAGAGAGACTGGCATACATTTGGAATGTTAGATAAAAGACTAGATCTGTCCCTGATATTGATAAAAGAACACAGAAGTTTGAGATGCATAAGGACAGAGAAAATGAAAATTAATGTCTGTTTATCTTTGCTTTCAGGGAAGAAATTAAACTAATCTCATCAAAGATATTTAGGAAGTTTCTGACTGTACTCTTTAATCTTTGTTTCAGAAAATAGCAGACTGCATTATTAAAAAGATCATTGCATGTGGGAAGAATATTCAGCTGGTGTATGTTTTCAAATATGAAATTAAAGGATTTGAAGTTAATTTCAGAGCTGAAGAAACCGCTAGTCAAAACAGTGTAGGCCATTTGGGAAATGTTATTACATTATTTAAAACATATCTATTCAAAAATGCATATGTGTGCTGCTGTACAAATATCCTATGGGTGTAATCACAAATGAAAACTTCACTGATGCTGAACTCCAGCTACAAATTGGGCAAAGGTATTAATCTGTCTCCTTTTTTGAGTTGGTACATAAACTCAACTTTTGCCAGAGTTGAGAGAATTGAGAAACCCTTCTCTGTCTTTACTGTCGGGAGGTGTTTGTGTGAGTGTGTGTGTATGTGCACACAATATTTTAACCTCATATTGTCTTGTTCTGCGGTTAATAGGGAGGAGATTCGTTAGTTTGTGTGCATTCCTGTTTTTATACGTTGTATCTGTTGGTGGGTGAAACCGGCTTGCAACCTAACTAACATCCTATGAGAGAGTTTAGCACTGTCCTTTCTGTCCTTTCCCATCACTTTTCCTAGATCCCCATTCTTTGTTGGCCTCTAAGTGTCAGGGTACTCCAAGACTCAGTTATTGGACCACTCTTTTATCTAACTATGTCATTCTTTAGAAGATTTCTTCCAAGTCCATCCAAGTCCATGCCATCTATATGCTGAAGGTGTCCATACTTCTATTTCTAGTGCCAGTAGCTCCTGAGTTTCAGATTTTTGTGTTGATTGTCTGCTGTATATCTCTCCTTGGGTGTCTAAAGTCATCTCAAACTTAGTGTGCCTGAAGTGCTAAATACTGATTCCTGCTACACACACACACACACACACTCTCTCTCTCTCTCTCTCACCCCTCCCCATCTTGCTCCTCTCCTGTCTCCCTGACCTCTATGAATGGCATTACCATTTTACCCAGTTGCCCCGGTGCAAAAACCTAGGGGTTAGTCTTTCTCTCCTCATCCATTTTACATTCAGTCCACTAGCATGTCCTTTAGCTATGCTTATAAGATATATAACACACATGTTCCAAAATAAGTCCTAGGAGTTCACCTGTTATCTTCTTACATTGGACTGGCTTCATCTTTCCAAAAGATCTGCATTTATTCTTAACCTGATGGTGGTCACTATCCCATCTTCTGTGTTCAGAGGAAATCATCAAAAATATAAAATTAATCTTATCACTCCTTATCTTCTAAAGAAAGACTTTTTGTCCTACTGGGAATGAAATCTCAAGTTCTTTCCATGGCCTGCAAGGTCTGCCATGGTTTGGCCATTGCCTATCACTCTTTATTCATTTTCTCCTCTCCCCACCTCATTCATTCTGTCTTAGCTATGCTGGCCACCCTTCTGGCCCACCAAGTCTCCACCTAGGGCTTTTGTTCCCTCTGCTGGCAGGGTGCTTCCTATAGATATACGCATGGCTTATTCTCTCTTCTCATTTAGAATTCCTTTCTCTTCCCCTGAGTTACCTGCAGGCTTCCCTTTCTCATCTCATTCAGAATGTTGTTCTTTGACTGCTCTAGTTAAAATAGCAATCCCACCACTCTCTACCGTTGTTCAGTATTTTATAGCATTTCTCATTATCTGAAAAAATACTGGTTATTTCCCTTATTTGCTCATTGTCTCCCTAGAAAGTATGGAAGCCCCATTTGGATGTGGCATTGTTTGTGTCTCTGCTGCTGTGTCTCCAGCAGCAGTATCTGGCGTACGGTGAGGGAATGGCTACATGATACATTTACATTCATTTTTCTTCCCTATATCCTTACCCGTTCTTTAGTTTTTATCCTGTAATAATTTAAACTGTCTCCTTATTATCCCATCCTATATTTCTGTGAATACTCGGCAATGTCCTGGTCTCCTTAGAACAGAGGGGCATCTGATTTAAGAGGCAGTTGAAAGAGCATAATGGATCCAGACTCAGGACTTGGAAAGAAACAGCTGTGAATTTAATGTTGTCTAATTACTGACTCTATGATTTTTGGGCAGTTTGATTCACTTCCCTTGACCTCATTCCTCATTTGTAAACTGAGAGTAATGATACCACATTCATTTGTTTGTTGTAAAGAATAAAACATGTATATAGAGCTCCTAGTGTAAAGTTAATGCTCAAATGTGGTACCTGTTCTTATTACCTTTCTGCTAAAGAATGTGTAGACAGTTTTTTTGTTGATCAAATCATTGATCCAAATAATCACATTTGTCAGTCTTTTTTTGATTATTTACTGATAATCTGGATATGAGTCTGGGTTTTCTTCAAATCTGCTTTTTTGGGAGAGGGAAGGAGGGTGGGCAGTTTGTTTGACCACTGGTAAGTGAGAAGTTTGGGCTCAGATGGAAGTGTGGACAGTTCTCCTTTTGTCATTTACATATGCAATAGAGTTGGTATTTAATACAAATGAAGCTTGCAGTAAGTGTAACATAAACTTGCTAATTAAAGGTATGCTAGTCTCCTAGTCTCTGTGCTTTAAAAAAAGGGGGGGCTCATATTTTGGTCATTTACTTTTTTTGTGGGTAAATACCCAGTTTTCCTGAGTTCCAGTCCTCTCCCTCTTCTCCTTCTCAAGATTGGGCCCATGTGTCAGCAGAAGCTTGTGAGTGTGGCACACTGACTTCTGTGCTTTTGTTGCAGTCCTATGAGTTGTGGCCATTCTGCTCAGGCCCTGGCCATTTGGCATTGTGCCCGCAGAGGTGAGACAGGCCTGACCTGCATTTTTTTTTTTTTTTTCTTTTGGTACTCTACTAGCACTCATTGATGAAATTTCTTTTATTATAAAATCTCAGTTTCCTGCCTGAGGTCACCACCAGCCTTGTTTGATAAGTACATGTTTCTTTAGGTTCCATCATTCTCTCTGCACCTGGAAAGACCTGGACCATGGGGAACATATCAGGGTCTCAGATGCTTGGCTTCACTCACCATGCTGAACTTCCAGAGGCCAGCAAGAGAATGCTTTAGTCCTAGCAACCCAGAAACCTTTGCCATCCATTTCTGAACTACTTTTGGGATATTGTCGTGTTGCTCCCATGCCATACTGAACAAAAGGAATTGACAAAGGAGCTTGCAGATTTTCCTAGGCTATGCTCTGAAGAGCAGAGACCAAGCAGCTCTTACACTGGCGCTTCCTCATAAACTTGAGGATTTTTTTTTTTTTAAGATTTCATTTATTTATTTGACAGAGAGAGAGATCGCAAGTAGGCAGATAGGCAGGCAGAGAGAGAGAGAGAGGAGAAAGCAGGCTCCCCGCCAAGTAGAGAGCCTGATGTGGCACTCGATCCCAGGACCCTGAGATCATGACCTGAGCTGAAGGAGAGGCTTAAGGCACTGAACCACTCAGGCGCCCTAAACTTGAGGATTTTATTCACACCTCCCTCTTCTCCACTGCCAAAGGTTTATTTCTGGCTGAGAGGATTCTCTTTCCACCTCTTGCTTCGCCCTTTTTCTCACCAGTGCCTTCTCATGAGACTCAGAGGAAGAATTATTCTTTTTGCTTCCTGTCAGGTGGGAGATTCCCTAGTTTCCTATCCTCCACTCCCAGTACTCTGTGGCTTATAGTAAAACTCTATGACTTGAGTTCAGCATGTGTCCTTTTTTTTTTTTTTTAAGATTTTAATTATTTATTTGACAGACAGAGATCGCAAGTAGGCAGAGGCAGGCAGAGAGAGAGGAGGAAGCAGGCTTCCCGCTGAGCAGAGAGCCCGATGCGGGGCTGGATCCCAGGACCCTGGGATCATGACCTGAGCCGAAGGCAGAGGCTTTAACCCACTGAGCCACCCAAGCACGCTCCCCGCCCCTTTATAAAAGATTTTATTTATTTATTTATTTGACACACAGAGAGACCACAAGTGGACACAGAGGCTTGCGGAGAGAGAGGGGGAAGCAGGCTCCCCACTGAGCAGAGAGCCCGATGTGGGACTCAATCCCAGGACCCTGAGATCATGACCCAAGCTGAAAGCAGAGGCTTAACCCACTGAGCCACCCAGGCACTCCAGCATGTGTACTTTTGATATATAAGTGAAGAGTTTATAATAATATTCAAGAAAACTCAAACTTTTAATTTTGCTATAGACCTTGACTTTGAGAGTTATTATCTCACCATGGACTCATTAAATTAAACTTGAGACTTAGTTGTGGCATTGACCTACTTCCTCTAGGCAGGACACTCCCTCCCCTTCTCAGGAGATACTTGACCTTCAGCATGGAGGGTGTAGAGGGAAAAGACTTTCAAAGGAATGATCAATACTTCTCTTTAATATGTTGATAATATTATGGCATTACAATGTTTTGTAATCCCCATTTCCTCCTGGTTCTGTGGGGCCTGATGAGCATCTAGATTTCACCTGTTTATGATGGTCCTGTTAATTTCATAATATCTTTCAAATCAGTGAAGCAGATCTGGACAAATGCATCTAGTTGACTGGAGTCAGTGACCTTTTAAATGTCTTCTCTTACATATATGTCTTATACACATGTCTTGCTTCAAGAAGACTTTAAGCACTTATGAAATGCTATGTGCCTGATATTGTATTACGGTCTGGGGATATAAATTGAATAGATGTCGGTTTTAGCTACAAGGAAAACCCGGTTTAGTAAAGGAAATAGGCAGATAAAAGAGGAAGTACAAGGCAGATTGAGAGCATACAACTGCAGAAGTATGAGTAAGAAGACATACAGAGTCCAGAACAAGGAATTGCCAGTTCTATCGGGTAGTTGCAGGTCAGGTCAGGGAAGGCTCTCTGTGGTGGTTACAACTGAGTTGGAGCTTGAAGAACAGCTTGGCAGGCAGGTAGAAGGGGAGTGGTGAAAACAAAAGCACTGAGGGAAAGGGGGTGAGCTGAGAGTTTTGCGGAGTCTAAATAAATTTTTATTGGTTGGAACATAGGTATTTTGAGGGATTGGCAAGAAATATTTAGGTTGTCCATCGTCCAGTCAGATCACCAAAAGCCTCGGTTGTCTTGCAAAAGAGTTCGGACTTTATCCTAAAAATGGGGGCATGGCAGGATTTGAAGCACAGAAATGGCAAAAGATGATAGGGGAAAAGGGAAAAGTAGAGAGTCAAGAGGTGTGCAGTAAGTAAAATGAGCACATAGGAAATTAGGACTGTGGGAAAGAAGACAGAAAATACGAAATGACTTCAGAGTTTTGGGTTTGTTTGATTGGATAGTAGGTGATGTTACTGAAGGAGAGGGAGGTCTCAAGAAGAACATCCTACGTGATCATTAGGGCAGTGGGCATTTACTGAGCATGTGATCTGTGTCATGCCTTTTATATATACTTGTTACTCTTAGTTAATTCTTTGAACAGCACTAAGAGAGAAGGGTCGTTACTGTTCCTTACTTTTTGAGCTCCAACAGGTTAGGTGCCTTGGCCAAAGTCACACAAATAGAAGTGTCAGACCTAGGATTTGCATCCAATCTAAATGACTTCATAATTTGCTTTAAAAATATTTTAAATTTATATATTTAATGTTTAATATTCCCCTTTAAAAATAATGAACAGTCATTATTATATCAATGAGAAAATACCTAGAAGCAAGAACAGGAAAAAATAGTCATTCAGGGTCTTGCCACGCAAAAAGCGAAATCTTGGCTCTATTGTTCTGGGTGAATTTTAACGTGAGGAAAGAGGTTTGAGATGTCTCCCGGCTATGCCACCAAGATATCTTGAAGGTAGTTGACTATAAAGTTATGGATATTAGACTAGCAATCAGCTAGAGAAGCATATTTGGAAATCATTAGTGGACAGGAAATAGGTAAACCATAAAAATGGAGAAAGTATGTTAAAGAAAATACCAATACTTTCTTAAACTCTTGCAACTGTGTGGACCCTGACCCTTCACAAAAAATAAGCAAGCGAACAAATAAATTTAGATTTTGTTTGAAGAAATGAAAAGATCAGTTCATGTAAGCAGATTTGTATGGAATCTCATACTTTCTGTCATGATCAAGCTTTTCTCAGTGATTCTGGAGATTTCTAGATTTTTCCCACGTTAGTCGGTTGCAAATTTGTCGTTGTCTCCTGTTTCACCAATAATGGGACCTAAGTCCTCATAGCAGGCTAATTGAACTATAAAAATGACACTCTGAGGCAGCTAAGTCTGTGGAAGCACGAAGTTGTCAAATAAAAGGATTTAAAGACAATTGTTTTTAAAAAATAGCTTGTACTCTTGCATTATCGCTTACTTTTTCATCCAGATGATTTCTGTGTTCTTGGGAAAATATCAGTATTCATCATTGTTAAGTTGGAAAAAAAAACTGCACAGGGTTATTTTATGGGTGTCAAAAGCTACACAGGAACTGAAGAACACCATGGGGTATTAACCGTGTGAAACAGTTTGTGTTCCTTGTACCTTGTCCAAAAATAATTGACTCATTAATCTCAACTATATCAATCTGGCCCCATTATGAGGGTCACAGATAGGTTAATTCTAATAAGCGGATGGTTATCAGTTCACAAATAGGCATGCATTTCACAGATATTATCTTAGTAAGAAAGCAATAATTAGGAAAATTATTTAGTGAGGTGGTTTCAGAGGAAAATGCCGTAAACGAAACCCCTAATTTCTACCAGGATTATCAGAAGAAAAACTGAGCCGTGCTCCTAAAAATGACATTTAAAAGTGGAGTGCAAAGTAAATTTCTCTTCTCTATGGGAAAATGTTTCCAAAAATAATAAACAAAACATTCTCACTAAGGGAACAATAATTTCACCCAAATCATAGAACATTGGGGAAGAAAAAATACGGGGATTTACATCGTATTGCTTTGTCTTCGAATCCCCACCCTATCACTTCACTATTTGACTTTAGGCAAGTAATTTAATCTTTACAAGTGTCTGATTCTTTCTCCGTGAAGTGGAGCAACAGTGTATTTCACAGACTTATTTTAGGGATTGAACAAGAAAATATACATGAAAGCATCCAGCACAGTCCTTCATGTACTATAATTGTTCAATAACTTTTTTCCCCCCTCCTGAATAATGAACTCTTATCGGGTACATACTGGCATGGTCTCCCTTTACACACACACACACACACACACACACACACACACACAAAAGCAACAACAAAAAAAACACAACACCACACACACAAAAAAACCCCACAAAAAGACCCCACTGTTATTTTAATTTTGAAGCTGAGCAAAATAACTGTTCACTCATACCAAGTGATTTCTTTCTTTTTGCTTTTTCTTTTGCTTCCTATTAAGACAGTGCTTTCTTTTCTTTCATTTAGCTTAACATATTTAAAAGCACTGTTTGTACATCTACTGCCAAGGGTAATCATTCATTGGGAGTAAGGCAATGTCCCATTGTTACAGTTATTAATGCCTGTTGGGGGGATGTTAGAATTTTAGCAATCTGTTTAAAGATTACATTTCTTACATTTCCCAAGAGGAATCCTAGCTTCATCTAACGTTCTCTCTGTGATACTTATATTTATAGGCTTATCCATCATAATGGAATCACATTCATGAATGTCCCATTGTCCTTTTCTCCTGCATTGTAACCATCCCACATGCATAGGTGAACCTTAAAAATGGAAGAAAACTCAAATATATTTTTTTAAACATTCAATGGAAAATTAATGAGAATTGACTATATGCCATGCACACTTTTTTTATGGGTGGAATTTGATAAATAAGACAGAACTATTGCCATACTGCAGTAATTGAAAGAGACGGAATTATTGCCATACTGCAATAAATGAAAGAGACAGAGGAAGAGCCAAGAGCAAAGACAGTGCTGTAATGGAGGCATTGCTCCTATTATTATGGAGACCTAAAATGATCCACGTGCAGTAATCACCACCTGGTTTGCAGATAATAAGTGCGTGTGTTCAATTATCACATGATCTCACTGATACGAGGAATTTGAGAAACGAGATAGAAGATCATAGGGGAAGGGAGCCTTGCTCCCTTCAATGGAGGGTTGCTTGCAGGCAAGAGGGGTGGGAGGGATGGGGTGGCTGGGTGATGGACATTGGGGAGGGTATGGGCTATGGGGAGTGCTGTGAATTGTGTAAGGCTGATGAGTCACAGACCTGTACCCTCGAAACAGTACATTGTATGTTAATTAACGGGGAAAAAAAAGTGCATGTGTTAGTAAGGCTGTTTCTCTGTAGTGGTCAGGTGAGGAGGTAGCCCAACAAGGCACCCTGATGGTTTTGAGGTGGCTGCCTATGTGCTGAATTGTCATATGGTTGGGTTCTGAAGTACTCCTTGTTCTCCTGAGCACTGGGTGCCCTTTGAGCTCTGGGGCCTTACTCCAGTTTGCATGATGCTGTGATCCAACAACCCAGCCTTAGGGGCAATGTGTAAAGTAGTAATTGAGGAACATTGTGAATTGCACAGTGTTCTGGGAGTCCAGAGGTCTTTCTGAGACAGAGAGCACAGTGCTCCCAACCCCTTTTGGCTGGAGCTCCATGACTTTGGTCTTTTTGAGATGTTGAGCTTCTACATATAGTTTTATTTCTGAGAACATTGTGTTAGAGTCCGGTCATGTGAACAAAAATGATTCTAGGTATTTTAAGCACAGAGAATTTAACATAGGGATTTGGTAACGTAGGTGATGGAAAAACCGAGAAACCAAATAACGGACAGTGTGGCAGCCATGAGGTGACATCTGGAAGCTACTGCCTCAGTCTGGAGAAACAGAGGGAGGGAGAGGTGTAGCCAAAGCGCAGGAGCTGGGGACACTTGGTGGAGGCTGCAGTTGTGGCTGGCCTGCCTACTGGTTACTCTAGAGGTTAGGATTTTCTAGCAGGAGCTGGAACCAGGGAGGAAAGCCCCTCTGTCCGAGAGACAGGGAAAGAAGTACCTTGGCTTCTCCTTTTGTGCCGCTCTCCAGTTGCTTCCTATTGTAACCTAGTAAGAGAACTGGCAGCTTGTTGAAGGTAGTTCACAGGAGAAGGGTCAGGATCACATATGAGCTCAAACAGGTGATAGCCTCGGAGGCAGACCTACGCAGGTGAGCTGCAGGAAGTGTGGTCGGCAGACAGCCCTCGACAGCCCTCTCCTTCAGTTTGTCTCAGCAGCAGGGAGCCTGCCTGCCCGAGGTCATCTGGCACCTGAGCTGGGAGAATGAACATATGATGGTCTGGTCATCAGGTCTCCAGGTGCTACAACTCTCCCAGTGGTGTTCTCTTTAAGGCTCCTAGATGGGTGGCCAAGACATTGTGAAGCATGAATTGCAGTTTGACTTTTTCCCTCTGACCTCTTCTGCTTTTTCCTTCTTCCTTTCACATGAACGAAAGAAGGAAATACTATCTACTAGGGGATACCTACTACATCCCTTGTGCCTCAACTCCATTTCAATACCTGCTTTTAGATCACTTGACTTGAATGTGGATGGACTTATCAATTCAAACCTCGGTTAGGGTCTGGGCAGAGGGAGAGAAGAATAGGGTTGGGATTTAAGTGGGGTGGGGGTAATGATGAGGACACAACGTCATACAGATTAGAGAAGCCCCAGAAAAGGGAAGAGTCCCTTGAGCATTAGAGAACTTGGGTGCCATCATGGAGGAGGTGAAAGGATTAGGAGATTTGAATGTGTGGGTACAGTGAAGGGATGGTTCTGGAAGAAATAAAGAGCTCAGTCAAAGGTGTAACAGTGGGGATCATTATGCTTAGTGTAAGAGATAGAACAAGAATTTAGGACCAATGCCAGGTCCTAAATTCTGCTCTAGGGAAGAACTAGAAGCCATGATAAGAGAAAGAGATTTTTCTTTCAGACTTTGCAGCATCTGGGGGAAACCTATTTCACAGTGTGGCAGGAAGAGGTGTATAGATTTTAAATAAGCTTTTTAACAAGATTTTGTATACTTGTTCATTTTTGGTTTTTGCTCCTTGAAAACCTTTAATCACAAAAGCATAATTGAGCCAGATAGAAAAGTCATTGTTTAGATACAAATTCTTTTTATTTCCTGGGATTTCATATTAGAAAGGAAGAAAATCAGAACAGCACTATTACAGGCAATTACATAATGGAATGGTGTGCTAACCTATTATAAACTTTGGGTTAGGAAAGGAGTTGCACAGTAGTACACAAAGGCAGGATGTACCTTTTTGTTTCTTACAGAGTAGATTTGGGAAGTCTGTGAGCATGAATTTATCAGGCTTCTAAAGAAGGTAACTATGCTAGAAGTGCAGATATTATCTTATGGCTCTGTTGAGGAAGTGAAAGGTGTCATCAAAAATTATTCCTGAACATTTAGGAGCTTCAGTTGAAAGTTCCTACTGATTTCTTGGGATCTTGGACCATCCTAGGATATGTTATAGGCACAAAAAAAGTATTTGCACCCTCCCTGATATTGGCCGTGGTGTGGTAGCCAGAGGAGGGAGCTGTGGTGAATGCAGGAAGTACTGGGACATCTTCCTGTCCTGTCCCTTATCTTGGCCCTGGGAAGACTCATTGGATTCCTGAAACCAACTGGAGATTTTCTCTTTTTATAAATGATGGATGCTTATCACTGGGGTCAAATCAAGAAATAGAGTCTTCTGATAAAATGAGACCTTCGTTGCCCAAAGTACGCACATTTACAGTGATTTGGGTTTGAGGCAGTGAGCTCCCCAAGCCATTGCCTCTTCTGATAGAAATCTACATATAGTGACAAAGGAGATACCAAGTACTAAGACAAATACCTGAAAGCTACTCTTAGGATTCTTTTTTTTTTTTTTTAAGATTTTATTTATTTATTTGATAGACAGAGATTACAAGTAGTCAGAGAGGCAGGGAGAAAGGAGGAAGCAGGCTCCCCACTGAGCAGAGAACCCGATGCGAGGCTCGATCCCCGGACTCTGAGACCATGACCTGAACTGAAGGCAGAGGCTTAACCCACTGAGCCACCCAGGCGTCCCTACTCTTGGGATTCTTTTATGCTTAATATCAGGTAGGAAAGGAGCCATAACCAGGAAATGCAATCATTTTGTTCATTAAAGAAATGAATATACTTTCTGCTATAGTAATTTGATTATGAAATTGATACATTACACAAAGCAGGAGCAACACCCCAGTACCTGCCTGATTTTCTTTAGTTATGAAGCTGATGCTAAATAATCAACATGAGAATCGTTTATAGATGGCCTTGTTTTATTAAAAAGCACTTCAGGATTCCATTTTAACCTTACTTAGTAATTCATACAGGGTGCAAGTGACAAAGACATCATCATAATTATACATTGAAAATTGCCCTACTGGGATACAACTTTTTTATCCATATGATGTGGAATGCAGCCAGAATATGATCAGAGCTTGGTATGTGGAGAAGAAAATCACATGCTGAAGCACTGTATGGGTTTTAAGATACACAGCTTCCCATATTAACTTTAGGACAGCATTAGAATTTACCAGCAACTCTCTTTCCTAGGACTCTATTGATGTGCAATAAATATCAATAATAAAAATAATGGTGACAAGTTGAGATTTCAATTTTTGTACATCTCGCTGAATCTGTATGTAACTATATATTTAGAGTTTATGTAAAGCTTAGCTCTGATCACAAGAGATACATATGAAAAGCTTTCATCTGACAATTTTCCTATAGTAGTCCTCCCCTCCATGCACACACCACGAGACTTTTATTGCTGACTTAGAGATGGGAATGAAGATGTATTGTGAACACATGTTAGTTTGAATGGAAATAAATGGAATCACTTTGATATGGAATCAACTTTCCGGCAAGGAAGCCTGCTGCCCTGTTTAGAAAAAGACTGTGCTGTTGGCCAAGGTGCCACTAATGTTAGTAAAGTCATGGAGAAGCAAGAATGAGAAAGTCAGATTTGCATGTGACTCCTCTGAGGGTGGGCTTCCCATTACAGAAATGAGTGTACATTGAGGGTTGCTTTACTTTAGCTCCATCTAGAACTCTCTGGAAGGCAATCTTTGGGCTTAGGAAACCTCTTTCTGTGGAAACAGACTATAGGCTGAAGGGGAAGGCTATCTGGGGGGCTTTGGAAATACTTCTGTCTCCTGGGGCAAAGAGGATGTGTCTTCCTGGCAGGGGCACCATGCCTGTCAGAGAAAGTCTTCAGTGGACAGTGGACAGTGGACAGTTTAGAAACAGGCGAGGATATGTCTAGAGTTAGTGTTAACTTTGAAATGGTGAAATATACTGATTTTCCTATATAGTATATTAATGTTCCTTTGCAAGGTTTCTCTCTGGTAAACCTGAATAAGAGATGCCTGGATATGATTGTCAGTTGATTATCCATAGGAGCACGGAATCCCTGAGCTTGATGGGTCTCTTTGTCAGTGTCCATGCAAGGCTGTCTATCCAAGTCCCACCTGTCAAAACCATATCAAAGAGCGTATAAACAAATCATAGGCTTTTGAGATTCTCATGTTCATCTTTGATTTTTACTTTAGACCCTGGCAGGGTCTTCCTGCTTCCGGCTTTTATTTAGTTTGGATGAATATGTCAGAAGAAAACATGATGTGGAATTCTAAAACCATGCAGCCCAACTTGGCCTTATCCATCAATTCTTACAGGAAAACATTTGTGGAGATTACAGTGTGCATCTGAATATTCTCATGCCATTCTGGGTTGTTTGTCATGAAACTTTTGGGGTGAAAGGTTGTCATGTAGAACCTCCTTCTCTGTGCTTTGAAGAACTTTGTTTGAGTACAGACTCCATTATTGATAGCATCAAAGATGTAAGGGCCCTTTGAGGTCTTATAATCCAGGCTGAGGCCAGAGTGAAACTCTTTGCACAGTATACCCCTGGCAAGTGTGGTCATGCAGCCTAGGTAACACTGGCTGTCCTTGAGATTTGGACACTGGGGATCTCCTCTTATTCAGCTGAGTGCTTCTCAACCGGAGCCCACATTAGACTCACCTAGAAGGCTTATGAAACACAGATTGCTGGGCCCACCCCTGAAGTTTTTGATTCATTGTGTTGAGAACAAGGCTCTAGAACTTGCATTTGTAACTTCTTTCTAGGTGCTGCTTGCCCAGACACCATATGTGGAGAACAAAAACAAAACATACAGTTTTCAGTGCTTCTTGAGCTTTGAAAATTAACAAAAGAACATGCAATAAAAGAGACAGATGTTAAATTAGGTATATGCTGTAAATTCTAATAACTTTTTCAAGAATGCTTCTCATTTTAAAATCTTAATTTTAGATTTCATTATGCTCCTTTGAATGTATTTGTTGAGAGCAACGAAGACTTAAGACCTAAGCATTTATTATATCTTTCTATTCACTTTTTGCCAAGAAGTAAGTCTGCCAATCATTCTGAGAAAGCTGTAGGGGTTTCAGTTATGCAGAGTTTTGTTGAAGATGAAATGTTCTTATTCTCTTGAAAGTTTGTGCAGAGACACATTAGATGGAACAAGACTTTTAGTGGTTTCAAAATTCATAATTAATCTCTCACAAATTCCCAATTTCTTACTCTCTTCTCCTCTCTCTCAGTTTTTAGGAATAGTATTAATAGCAATAACAGCAATAGCAGCTTCTATTTATTGAGTGAATATCATTTCTGTGCCCAACACTTCAATGTTTGGGGTCTCTGAGTCTCCCAATAACTCTGTAAGTTAAATTTCTTTTTACTGTTGCTTCCCAGATGAGGACATTGATACGCAGAATCATCACATGACATATGCAGTTTGATGCCCTAGGTTGTAAAGACTTGCATCTTCTTCATTAAAAAACGTGTTTCCCCCCACAAATGCTATATCTGGTTTCTGAAGCATTTTGGGTTTGTTTACATCAATGCAAGTTGAAGAAAGTTTAGGATGTATTGAGTGCCTTCCAGATGCTATCCATTTTGTATATGTGATTTTATTTACTTCTGTGTCCTGTTAAGTGTGTCAACCTCATTTTGAGAATAAGAATTCTAGAGCCTTGAGAAAGAGGAAGGGAGCTACATAAATAATATGGGCAGCAGCATTTGAACTGAGTCTTTTTGGCTCCTAAACTTGTACATCAATCGCAGTGCTTCACTAAGCCTCAAAATGGCCTTACTATAAAGTTGGTAACTGTTGTGGTAATTCACCTAGCCCTGGCCAGGCTTAACCATGGGTGGAACAGGAAGTCTTTCTGCTAGAGAGATTTGTGATATAGGGTAAGTCCTGTCCCCACCTTGCCTTCCTCATAAACTGCAGGGACTAGAGAGCCTTTTAGTTATCCATTAGTGTTCTAGAACTATAAATGCATCTTAGCTCTCTGTGGTTGTCTTCTGCAAACGTGCCCATCCTTGGGAGGGCTAATGCACTAGAATGCCCTCTGAGATTGCATTTCATTCTCTGCTGAAATAAGCCGAACAGACTTTCTTTGGAAAAAATGTTCAGATATTTTTGTTGCAGAACTTAGAGAAATACAGAAAGGTAAAAGAAATAATATAACATTTGTGTATATAACATTTAGTAAATGTTAATACTTTTCCGTATCTCTCTCAGTTTTCTTTTTAATACTGTAACACTTTTTTTTTTAACATTGGAAACCTCTTATGTTCTTTGTTTCAAACCCATTTTTCTTCGTCCCTTGCTGAGTTAAACACTAGCCTTTATTTGGTGTTTGTGATTCCAATAAGTATTTTTATACTACTGCTGCTTATTTAGAAAAATATGTTACACTGTTTGATGTTTTTAAACTTTACATAAATGGTTTCATACTTTGTGCATCATTCCACAATTTGCTTTTTCATTCAACCTCATATTTTTTGAGATTTATCTATGCTGATAAATGTAATTTTAGTTCATTGATTTTTGCAGCCATAGAATGTTTTATTATATGACTACACTAAAGATGATTTATCCATTTTCTTGTGAATGGTCATTTGGGTTGTTTCCATATTTTGCTCTTAAAAATAGTGATATAGTGATCATTTTTGTGTATCTTTCTCCATGAGTACATTTGAAAGTTTTCTCTAATATATGCCTAAAAGAAAGGTAAAGCAAGTAATATAAGATACTTAGAAGTAAATTGCAGGGATAAAGGGTATTCTGCATTTTCGATTTTCCTGGATGATGTCTGCTTTCTAAAAGTGTTGTACCAGAGGACACTACCACTAGCAGTTTATAAGAATTCTTTATTGTAAAACTATAATATCAGATAATTAAAATTTTTTTCAGTCTGAGAAGTATAAAGTTGGTGTGTGTTTAATTTTCATTTTCCTGATTATTGATGTTGCACATTTTTTCATATGTTTGGCAATGAATAAAGGGTAGTTTCATCTCTTTTAGGCATAAAATAAATGTTATAGCTAATGTTTTATTACATTTTAATTTACTGATTCATTTTCATCAATATTTTGTGCCCACTATCACTTCTTATACCCTATTCCTTTATTTTCAATTTTTTCTTTCTAAAATATATTCTTCAATAGCTTTGTTAAATTTCCCTTGTATTTGTATGCCTAAAACTGTATTGAACTCATTCAAGAGTGATAATTTATCTGGTTGTAAATTGGAGATATGAAGTTTTTTTTCTCAGCTATTTAGAGATACTGCTACATTTTTTTTTGTTGTTGCTGTTGAGAGCTCTGTTGTCAGAATACTTGTTCGGCTAGAGATCATCTCTTTTTTCATTCTGAAAATACATGATCTTTTTTCTCTATTTTGTATAGTTTTTCTATGATATATCTAGATATAAATTTATCTTTAATTTTCTTGCTTGATACACATCATATCCTTTTAATCCGGGGGTTCATGTCTTTCCTAAATTATGTCCAATTCTCATCTGTTATATAACTACTCCCAGTTGCATGTTATAGCCCTTCATTCTACCTTCCATGTCTCTGAACTGTACCTTGTTGCTATTTCTTCCTTTGTCTTTGTTGGATTTCTTATAATACTTTCTGATTATCTAATTCTTTTCTTTGATTGTGTGTAGGCCACCTCTTAGCTCATCATATTGTTAGATGTCATTCCTCCAAATCATCTTCCAATTCAGTGACTTAAAGCAACTCTCTCTTATTACTGTTTACTTGTCTGTGGGTCAGCTGGAAATCAGCTGATCTTGGCTAGACTCAGCTGGGGTGGATGTTTAGCATGTGTCTCTCATCTTCCTTTGACCAGAGGGCTGGAGAGAGATGTTCTTCTCCTGGTGGTTGTAGATATATCAGAGGGCAAATGAAACAGTCAGAATTAAGGCTTAGTCTTGGATCACTTCTACTTCTTTGTCTTGGACAAAGTGATTCCTATTGCCTGAACCCCAAATCAATGGATGTGGAGATATATTCTGGTTTTATGGGAGGAATTCCAAAGATGATGGCAAAGAATATAACCCCAAGGAAAAAATGAAGAATTGAGGCCAATAATGCAATCCATAATGACTATATTTTTAAAATTTCGGTTAAAACAGAAAAATAGACCCTAAAAGATTCTCATATTCCAATCCCTAGGTGTATGTTTTATGGCAAAAGGGGATTTTATTGATTTAATAAAGTCCAGTCCTTCAAATAGGGAGAAGACCCTGGATTATCCAAGGAGCCCAACTGAATCACATGAACCCTTTTTAAACAGAATGATGTGACAGAAGTGGAAGTCACAAGAGGTGTAAGAGCTGGGACCGAGAGTCAGAAGAGAGTCCAGGTTTGAGAAGGATTCTGATGTGCACAAACGCATAGACACAGAATAAGAGAGAGAGAACCTGTAGGAGCTTAGTGCGGCCCTGAGATGATAGCTGACAAGGAGATTGGGAGTTCAATCTTAATGCAAGGAACTGAATTCTGTGAACAGTCTCAATGAGCTTAGAGTACTTTCCCGGGGCCTCCGGAAAGGAACTCAGCCATGCTGACACCTGGATTTTGGTCATATGAGATTTGGAGCCAAGGACACAGTTGAGCTATACTATGCCCAGATTTCTGACCCAAAGAAACTGGTAGATGATTATGCAGGGTATTTTAAGCTGTAACAAGTTTCTGGAAACTTGTTACAGCAGCCATCTCCACAGTTTTGATTTTGTTCTTTCCCATAATATCTTATAATATAATTTATGCCTGTCTTTGATTTGTCCTTTTTACTGAAAGTTATTATTTTATAATAAAAGAGTATCCTAGATATTTTTATAGCTCTATGCAAAATTAATTTTATTTGAAGTGAGTTCTTTTATTTGCTGAGATATTTGCTTGTCTTTCCACCATGAAATCTCATCCTGTTTATTGGTATTTTGGTTAGAAAATACTAATATTAATTAAAAAATTGACATTGTTTCAAATCTACAGTAAAGTTAAAAGAACGACAAAACAACTCCTGCATCTCCTTAACTCAGTTATCTTTTCTTTCTTTCTTTCTTTTTTTTTTTTTTAAGATCAGTTTATTTATTTTAGAGAGAAAATGTGAGCTCCAGTGGGAGAGAGACAGAGGAAGAGAATCTCAAGTGGACTCCCCCCTGAGTGTGGAGGCTTGGTCTCTGTCTCATGATCTCAGAGTCCTGAGATCATGACCTGAGCTGAAACCAAGAGATGAATACTTAACTGACTGAGCCACCCAGGCATCCCTTAACTCAGATCTCCTAATTGTTAACATTTTGCTGCATTTTTCATGCTCCCCCTATGTGTATATGTGTGTATACAGTCTTTTTCTGACATGAGAGTCATCATCCCTAAATACTCAAGTGTGTGCCTCCTCCTAAAACAAGCATATTCTCTTTATTACCACTGTGCATTTCTCCCACTCAGGAAATCAACACTGATACAATACTGTAGTTCATCTTACTGTCTTCCTCAAATTTCACCATTTGTCCCATCAAGATGTTTTTCCTTGTGTGGCCTCGATGCAGACTAGTATTGTGTATTGCCTTCAGTTGTTAGGTATTAATATTCTCTGACAATCTGGAACCCTTCTGCCATCTTCTCTCTGTCTCTCATACCCTTGAGAGGCTTAAAGAGTACAGGCATTTGTTCTGTAGGATGATCCTTACCATGGATCTAACCAGTGTTGCCCCATGACCAAACTCAGGCCATGCATTCTTCGTAGAATACCATAGAAATGATCTTACGTTCTTCTCAGTGCATACAGTCAGGAATAAATCATATTGACCTGCCAAATCACTGTTGATACTAGTTTTGATTATCTGATTAAGGTGGTGTCTGCTTGGTTTCTTATATTTAAAACCATTTCCCCTTTGTGTTTGATTAACATTTTGTGGGGAGATAGTCTTATATGATACCAAATCTCCCCTTATCAGGCTTGGCTTTCTTTGATACTACTAGTTATATATATATTTTTTAAAGATTTTATTTATTTATTTGACAGAGATCACAAGTAGGCAGAGAGGCAGGCAGAGAGAGAGAGGGAGAAGCAGGCTCCCTGCTGAGCAGAGAGCCCGATGCGGGACTCGATCCCAGGACCCTGAGATCATGACCTGAGCCGAAGGCAGAGGCTTAACCCACTGAGCCACCCAGGCGCCCCGATACTACTGGTTATATTAACTATGACTGTCATGATTGCCAAATGGTGACTATCTATCTAGTTCCATCATCCTTTTCATATTTGTAGATTAACATTTTTTTGCAAGAAAGAATTTTTCCTTCTCTTCCATTTATGTGTTTATTCATTTGTTTTGATTATATCAGCAAGACCTTATGGAGTCCTATTTTATTGAATGGGGTGTAATTCTGTACTCTATTTATTTTCTCAGATTGTCCTAGATTTGGCCTATGATAGTTCTTCAAGCTCGACAAATCCCTTTCATTCTGTGAGTACTTCTTACTTTCTGGCATATCAGGATGTTCTAGGCTCATCATCTTGTACTTTTCCTGACCCAGCTGGTAATCAGCTCATTCTTTCTGGAGGATGGTATTTCAAGGCCAGATCAGGATACTCAGTGTGCCTGCTGCCACTGGGATGTCACTGCTCCTGAGATGACTGGATATCATTTCCTATTAGTGGACAGAGCTAGGGGAAAAAACCCAAATACATAATAAATAAATTGTGTTTATTTATTCAAATCCCATGATTTCTTACCAACATTCCCCATTCCATTTGAACACTGTTGGTTCTTCTCTGTCTTCTCTCTTTCCACGTTTGTACGTCTCTTCTTAGACAGTAAGAAATGGCTGCCATTATCTTTGATATATTTGCTTCTTTGCTCACTCAGTTAACATATTTGCTCAATAACCCCCTTCCTAGTCTTAGAAATACCGTTTCTTTCATCACCTGCCTAACTCTGTTAATGCCCTCCTCTGCTTTGTCCTACTTTCTGTCTGCACATCACCATGGTCTTAGTACAGCATTTATTTTTCCTTGTTGCCCAGCTTCCGTGAGTTTCCATGATGCTCTTTTTGCCAAGCCTGGGAAGTGAGAGGAAGGAAAGAGGAGAAGGGATATTTGGAAGTGAAGATATGAAAAACAAGGCAGGTGGGTCATTTTAAATGAGACATAGTTCAAGAATTTCTTTCTTTCTCTTTGCTTATCCATCTCTGCTGAGAGTTTTGTGGAGGCATTTTGTGCTCCTGACCTGGAGTGATACTGAGAATGTGGGAGATCCAACCATGGAAGTGGTGGGCGCCTTGGTTCAATTCCTGCTTGGTGGTATTTGTTTCATTCCTCTTACCAACATTTTCTAGAAGCCATAGCCCAGGTGATGGTCAGCAGCGTTTTTATTGTTTTAGTCTTTTCTCTGAATATGGAAAATGCTATACCAGGTACTGGCTTAAAGTAATTAGCTTCATTTTGCTCTGTTACATTAAATAAAACATTTTAGTTTTCTTTCTGCATCAGTAGATCAAAGTTTGGCCACTTCTGGTACTTCTAAACCTGGAGGTCAGCACTTTATGATTTTAGCTTTACTTACTGCTTACCTTACTCTCTTTGATTTTCTGTATGCTTATGCGTGTATTTATTTACCTATTTGGGTTTCATTTCTTTGCATATAGTGAAGAGTGGGTACATCTTGAGTAAAATTTGAGTTTCCTTTTTCCAATATACATCAGATTTATCACCTACCCACCCAGTGCTTAAAACCTTACAGTGCTCCCTATTATCTTAGAATCAATCCAAACTACTTATCAGGACTTAAGCCCCACAATGATCTGGTACCGCCTCTTTCCCCACCTCTTTTTTCATTACTGTTTCCCTTCATTCATTCTGATCCAACCTCAGTGAGCACCTTTTTTTGCCCTCAAATATATCAACCTCGCCCCCTCCCTATGGTTTTGTAATAACTCTCCCTCTGAGATACTACATTACTAATCTCCCCTTTCCCCAAACCATGGCTAGTTTCTTCTCACCATTCAAGTGTCAATTCAAATGACACGTTCTCAAGGCAGCTTTTTCTGTGTACTACCTCATTGTTACTCCCATCAGCACTTTCTATCACACCACCGGGTTTTATTTTCTCCATAGCACTTACACTGTCAGAAAGAATTTTGCACAAGAATTTGTTTGCGTCTTAATTTTCTCGGTGTCAAGGGAGGAGGACTCCACTATTCTTACCACAGTCACTGGCATATTGTAGACTCTTAATAACTGCTTTTTGAATGAATGAATGAGCTGTGCCTGCATTACTAAGAGGAAACCAGATGCATCTATCTGGGCATTTAGGGAGTGGGTAGAGTTTAAATATAGGGAGCGATTGAGGGATATTCTAAAGCACACTCCAATTGCCTTTTTTACAGGTTGATGCCCGCTCATACTTATTACCTTTCTCGTAAAAGCTCCTACTATTGCATTCATTGTGATGAGTCTTCTCCAAATTTTCTTGAAAATGACTTTTAATGTCATTGCTAAATCCTCTCTTGAACTTAGGTCAATTTACTTAGCTCTTGAAGAGATAGATCACTCAATTATAATGAGCTCCATATTTGAGTGGTGTTCAAAATTCCTGTTAATTGTTTTCCTTCAATCTTCATTTTAATATTTTCTCCTAGTCAGAGACAGTGAGAGAGGATGAAAGAGACAGAGGGAAGGAGGAAGGAGGGGAAGGGGGTAGGGGAAAGAGAAGGAAGAAAGGAGGAAGGGAGGAAGGGAGAGCCCAAGATTTCAGACTCTGCTTTTCTGATATGCTTAATTGTCATTCATTTAGACTAGAGACATATATTGGTTTCTTGATGGGATGTTACTCTGTTTTGAGCTGATTCATTTCAGTAGTCCCCAGAAATGTGGCTTGTCCTCTATAAAAAAATCATTTGATGTATAAGATTAAATTAAAATTTAAATTGACTATATTGATCTTAAATTGTCACCAATTTGAAAATGGGAGTTCATGAAATTATGTGACCAGGCTCAAATGTTTAGCAACAAACAAAATGGCAAGTTCTTAAGTTGCTGGAGTTAGACTCTCCATGTGACAAGGTACATACACCATGGGCTCGCATTGTGGGGTGGGAGTGCTCCTATTCCCCCCCCCCCCCCCCCCCCCCGCCCATGTTGCCATGGCAAGCCATGTGCCTACATTGCCATTGGATGTAACAATAGGCAGCTGAGAGCAGCAGTGACTTGAGCTGCTCTCTCCCTTACAACTGAAAGTCTTAAAGCAGATGTTGGTTTTTCAAGTTTTTCTAGGTATACTATGGATTTCCCCCCCTTGTTTAATTTTTCACTCAGATCTATCCTATTCAGCGTCTAGGAAATGTTTCTATGGCTGTATAAAATTTGCTGGCGTAATTATCACATAGAGCAGAATCATGGATCTGGAGGAGTGATCTGAGGGTCCACCAGAAACGGTTTGCTAAATTCACACAAGACGACTCCAGCAAAATTTCACACAAAAATGAAATAGTTTTACAACAATTTGAGGAAAAGAATGGAGTCATGTCCTTCATCATAATGGTTTTCCATTGTTGAACATTGATAGGTCATCTTTCCTCCATCCAAACTGAATCCTGTCTCCTCACCTGCAGTTTAAGCCCATTCGTTGCTATGCTGGCATCTGTGGAGAATAGCAGTTTGCCTCCCTTGTCTGTCTACTACCCATTGTATTACTTGAAGGCAATTGTATTTATTCACTTGCCGTCTTCTTTTTTATTCTGAAATGTTTGTGGTTCCTACTGCCTTTTTTCTTAAGCCTAGCATCTCAACTTTTTATTCTGGATGGGAGTGGCATTACGAACAGATGTCTTAAAAACATAATTGAGCACAGCATTTGAGGAAAATAATTAACACTTTAAATGAATAGAGATTTGTTATTTAGATATGCTAATTAAAGCAATTTTAAAGTGATGATTATTAAGCAAATAGTTATGTAGGCTTGGGTAGCAAATTTTCAACTGGTTTTGGATTCTTTTCTTTTGGAGATTGAAAATATCTAGTTTGAAGAAATCAACAAATAATGGTCATTTAAAATGGATCTATAGGTCTATCCAGTGATAACTGGGTCTAATTTGGGAATTTTAGACATGTGGAAATGTGGCTCATGCCAGGCTTAAATTGTAATTGCCATTCTCCATTTGTTCTGCACAGTATAAGGCTGATGGTCCTTCGTATTTTTGCCCATTTTCAGATCATTCTTGGACATCCTATGAAATGCTTAAGTAATATATCAAAAATACATTATTTTATACCAAACACATGACCTAAATAGTGATACTTTGCTTGATAGCAGCTTCCGCCAACACTGTATTTTATTTATATGATCTAAAACCGTGATGCCATTGTGATCATGCAGCTTCATGAGTCCAGTATATTTTTGTTACTACTTTTATATTCCTTTCAAATATGTGTTGGAATGCTACACTTGGAAATTGACCTAATATTTCCAGGTAATGAAGCACCCTTCTTTCTTTCATTATCTGAATTGCTCTTGCCACCCAGTGTCAAAATGGGGAAAAAAAAAACCAGGCTGACATCCCATCATATTTTCCCATGGTGCATCCTCATTGAATTATTTCCAGGTGGACGCGACAGATGTTCATCAAGTCGCTCCCGGCTTCCACTGTTAATTGAACCATAATGAGAGTGACAGCAGGGAAGGACAAATTACAAGAGTAGAGCTACAATTTGAACTCGGCATTCTTATGACCTTCCCGAAAACTTGGGTTGGGCTGGCTGTCCCTGTAACAGGTTACTAAACCAGGAGTCCTAACTAGGAACCGTGGCTTTAGAGCAGTCACTTAATCTGGTTCAACTATACTTTCATCATTTTTTCATTATCCTTTTCAAAAGGAAAACAAAATATGGAATTTTAAAGTATCTGAAATGAAGCTTTCACAAGTTTGTGAATATTTTTTTTTTTTTAAGGAGAGAAGCTCTATGCATGTACCTGTTTTAAAAGTCATTTTAATTAGAAATTAAAAGTTCTCCACTCAGATACTTGGATTTGGTGCAGAAGATGTTGCAGAGTTGGTCAAGCTTAAGAAATACTGTGTTGATATGCTAATAGATGCTGACTCTAGCAATCAGTAGTTGGAGAAGGCACTGCATGGCGAACGGAATTTACAGAGTTCAAAGACAAGGGTGAGTGGCAGTCAATAAGAGGAGAGAAAAAAAGATTGGTTCAAGAGCTGGTATGACTATGAATACCCTGGTTGTGGGTGGCATCCAAGAGAGAAGACTGAACAGTCACATCTGCTGCGATAGCATGTTTTTAAGGTCCATTAGAAAGAGCCTTCCTGCAAGCTCTTTGATGTTTTTCTTACGAGGAGTTGGATGACCCAAAAGAGAAGCCTGAACTCAAAGCGTGAGGAGACAAGGGAAGGAAGAATTCAGATGCATTAGTTTGACAGCAGGGATTGATAACCACTTCTCCCATTGTTCATCAGTGGATGAAGAGAACAGCTAGAGACCAAATCATTTAAGGAATTGGAAGAGTTAAGTGTGGAGGCCACTTTAATAAGAGAGTGGATTGGAAAAGATGATTCATGGTGTATCTGAGGAGTGGAGGGCAGTATCTTGGGAGGCCAGAAAAGTGAAAAAGGGTGAACTCAGAAGACATGGAGATAGGACTAGAAGGGGCACATTATTGTTGATGGTGGACTTGGTATAGTCTGGGTTTTTATCCTCAGTCATATCACCTTGGTGGCCAAAAGCAGCCTCACACCATTTGTAGTTGATGTCTTCTGACTATCACCAGCTCGGGACTCTCTCCTTAACTGTGCACTGGTGGATTTAATTTCCTTTGTGTCATCTCTACTTGGGTATATAATAAGCATTTCAATCTTAACATCTGAAACTGAGCCCTGAGAGCTCCCCTTGCTCTACACCCTGTCAGCTGCAATCCATTTTTTCAGTTGCTTATATCCAAAATCTTGATTCTTCTCTTTTACTCACATCTAATCTATTAGCAAATAGTGTTGGCACTTCCTTCAAAATATTGCTAGAATTTGACCGATTCTTAGCATTGTCACTCATAACTGCCTCACATCTAGTCTCCCTGTTTCTGTATTTTCCCCTCCTGCAGCCTGTTTTCAATACAGCAGCTAGAGAGGTGCTGCTAAAAGGTAAGTCACATCATGTCACTCTTCTGTTCAAAGCACTCCAGTGGCTCCCCATCTCATTCATAGGAAATGTCAAATTATAAAGCCCTATATTCTGTTTCTGTTTCTCCTCTTGCTAACTTTACTCCAACTTCACAGTCTTCCACGCCTTAGGACTTGGGCACTTACTGTTCCTTATACCTGGAACACTTTTCCCCAGGTAGTTGTATAGCTTATGCCTATCTGCTTAAAGTTTATTTTGTTTACCGCTGTATTTGTAGCATCAAAAATAATATGTGGCACACAGTAGGCACTCGCTAAATGTGTATTGATGAAATTAATTTATTTTGAATTAAGATACATGCCCAAAGGCTAGTTATTTGGGTGGTTATGAGAGGGACTTGCCAAAGAAGTCAGATGGGCCTAGTTTGCCACATGTAGGAGAGGAGACTTGGCATAGAAATGCTTTATGTCAGGAAGAAGTCTAATTTTAGGACCTTACTATTTTGTGACTCACATTCTATAATAGCTTCTTCCACTGATTTCTTATCCTCTTAAGTTGGTTTCTCTTTGAATTGCCTTTTGATTTTTGTTTAATTCATATTTGTGGAGCACTTGCCATGTGCTAGATAATAATAATAATGTGTATTCAAGAAATTTTATCTAAGACAATCCAACAATAACCCTGCTTTGGGTATCATTATTCTCATTTTGCAGGGGCAGGCTGAAGTAGAGATTAAAGGATGAAGGGACTTGACCAGAGTCACAAAGTAAGCCAGTAACAGAATGAGGACTTTAATTTGGTTCTTCTAGTTTTGAGTCAGGAGCATGCCACTTTGCAGTCTCTAATCTATCTACAGAATCATCAAGTGTCTACTCTGTAAGAGTCATTGTCCTTTACCATCCTTATTACCTTCTTCCTTTTCTAGAGATCTAGAGAAATAGAAAGAACCTAAGTGTATTAGTCATTTATTGCTATGTAACATAATACTCCAAAATTTAACAACCTAAAATAACAATAAACATTTATTATCTCATACCATCTCTGTAGGTCAGGAAACTGGTGTTGGTTCTTTCATGAGGTTGCAGTTAAGACATCAGCTGTGGCTGCAGTCATCCGAAGGCCTGACCGGGGCTGAAGGATGTGCTTGCACAGGGACTCACACGCATGCCTTCCAAATTAGCACAGCTTTTTTGCAGGGGGCCGTACTTTCTTGCCATGCAAGCTCACAGTAGGATGGCTGGAGTGTCCTGATGACATGTTATCTTGAATTACCCAGATAAATGATTACCCAGGCAAAGGTTGCTCTGTCTTTTATGACCAAGCCTAGGAAGTAACCCACTGTCTCTTTCATAATTTCTTATTCGGGGTGGAAAGGGACGATACAAGGTGTGAATGCCAGCAGGTGAGAATCATCAGAGGCCACCTTCGAGGCTGGCTTCTGCTATTCTTCCTTTTCTCCCCATGATTCTCATCTTTCTCACATGCAAACTGCATTTGCCCTATTCTCAGGCACCCCAGAGTTTCTTAACAGCAGCTCAGTGTCCAGAATCCCATCCTCTGGTCGGGTCAAGGTATCCTTATAATTATTCTACAAATTTTTCTGGTTTTGGTCACCTCTTAGTGGTCAGGTCATTTTTTTTTCTCAACTGTGCTGAACATTAAACATGTAATAAGCATTGATTAAATGTCTCTCTGTGCCAGGCACCGTGCTAGGAATGTAAAAAATAATAAGGCAAAGTATTTATCACTGTGGAGTTCACAGTCTATCGATGAAAGAAATGTATCATTGATTATTATACAACATACTTTAGGGTTATAAATTTCGGTAGTGAGTAACTGCCCAGATGCGATGGAGTCTGCAGATAAGGTGCCATTTGTGCTAGCCCCTGAGTGTTGCAGACAAGTTCATAAAACTGTCAAGAAGAAAAGAGCATTTTGCCTAGAAGAGATAGCATGAGTAAAAACAGCTTCTTCTTTCTCCTGAGTACGAGCACACTGAAGGGCTCAACCCTTGCCTCCTGTTCTCTCAGTACTGCATTCTCTCATTTGGAGAGCTTGCCCAATTTTCTACTTTTGTGGACTTCACTACCAACTTAATGGACCTGATTTTTCAAATTATATCTCTAATTTTGACCCCCTCGGTTCCATTTCTCTCTCTAAAAGACATCGTTACTTGAATATTACATTATTACATCAAACTTCTGACAAAGAAAAACAATCATCATCACTTTCCTTAACCGACTCCTTCCAACTTTTTTTGTGAGCTTGAGACCTCATTGTTAGCTATGACTGTCTCCTATTTTCCTCCACTTTGCACTTACCTTGTTATATCTCTTGCTGCCCTTCCATTTTTCCATTTCTACAATGGTCACTCTACCTATAGCATGTGTTTACACGGCTCTAGTCTTCTACTTCAACCTTATCTTCCTTAATCTGCCCTGTTTGCTACTGTCAATAATATAGTAAGTTATATCTGCTGTCATATTTTCTCATTTTACATTTGCTCTGTGGTTCCAGTGTATTCCTAAAGCTTTATCCCACATTTCAGCACTTTACTTCATGTCATTTCTTCCTTAAATTCCATTTGTTGCCCTATGTTCTGATCTTGTGTAAAATCTGTATATCTTTCAAAGTCTCTTGAAGTCATTCTAGGAACTCATAGAATGCTTGTGGTCTGCAGTGGGAAATTGGTACTTGTATAAACTGCTTTGTTCATGAATTAAATCCAGTAATTACAGTTAGTTGGCAAGCTCTGAAAAAGTGGGGCCAAGCACAGTCTTTCTTGATTTTATCCGAGCCTAGCACTGTACTTTTTCTCTGCATTCTGGTATTCATTAAATAGTTGGTGGTGGCCGTATTTGTTAGGAAATATCGTGTTAGAGTAGGAGCAGAATTATTAGGATTCCGTTGACGTGTTGCTGTGGCATAATATCATGGAGTTAGGTGTATGTTGGTTTTAATAGCATTCAAGGGACCACCCAGATTCTTTTGCACTAGAAATTTATATAATGTTAAATGAAATCAAGCGGCAATTGGCTGGGGCAGTGACTATCACGGTGACAAGAGTTTGGCCTCAGTTTCTGAGTAGACAACAAAGTAAAGCAGAGGATGTTGGGAAAAGATTCCACAATGAATTTTCATTGTCATTGGACTCTAAGAAAAGGATCTCATGGCTGGTACAACTGTAAGGAGTAGGAAAGGAAAACAGAGTAGACATCTCCATCTCTATTTGATTTTAAGATCTCATTATCAAACACAGAACCAGCTTCAACAGAAATAAATCAAACTGAGATTACCTTCTCGAAAGAGGCAAATTGTTTACATTATTTTACTTTTCATGATAAAAGATATAAGTTATCCTGCAACCAGCTTTAATTATTCATGCAGTACCATGAAACCCAAGGGTCTGCTTCCTTTCTTGCTCCAGGCATTTCCATTAAAAGTTGATGGTAATTCTATGTCTAGATGAGTTTTGCAGATCACAAAGGAGTGGGAAAACATGTCCCACTTTGCTACTTGGAAAAGAATGGCTACATGGGGAAAAGCACTATTTTTAAAGGAGTCTAAAACATTGAAGTTTTGAGGAAACATTAAAGTTTCTTTGGCAGGAGATTATTTTCCTTCCTAGGAAAAACCTTATTTCACTGACAGATTGCCAAAATCCACATAGTACACTGAAATGACCTTACCTGAGTTGGCTTCTTCTAGCAGGCAGCAGGTGCTTATGAAGCACTCAATATGAGTTGCAAGTTATACCATATTTGGTGTTGGGTATATACAGTGTGTTCTCTGGATTTTCTTTAAAAAAAAAAAAATTGAAGCATTATCCTAAAATGGGGAAAAGACAATATTAGAAGATAAAACTATAGACTGATATCCCTAACAAACAGAGATGAAAAAGTTCTCAGTAAAATACTAGCAAACCAAATTCAGCATCACACTGAAAGGATCATTCACCATGATCAAATGGGATTTGGCCCTGGGATGCAAGGATGGTTCAATATCACAAATCAGTCAATGTGATACCACACATTAGTAGAATGAAAGAAAAGAATCATATGATCATCTCAGTAGACACAGAAAAAACATTTGACAAAAATTTAACATCCATTCATGATAAAAACTATTAATAAATTAGGCACGGAAAGAACATATCTCAAAATAATAAAGGCCACATATACCAAGCCCACAGCTAATATCATACTCATTGTTGACAGATTGAAACCTTTTCCTATAGATCAGGAAAGACCAGGTTGCTCACTTTTTCCACTTCTGTTCAATATAGTACTAGCAGTCCTAGCTATAGCAATCAGTCAAGAAAAAAAAGTATCAGAATTGTAAAGGGAGAAGTAAAGTTGTTTCTACTTAGAGATGACATAATTTTAGGTTTAGAAAATCCTAAAGACTCAACCAAAAAAAGCTGTTAGGTCTGTCAGTGAATTCAATAAAGTTGCAAGATACAAACTGAACATACAAGAATCAGTAGCATGTCTATATGCTAACAACAAATTTTGTAAAAAAGAAGTAAGGAGATCCCATTTATAATAGCATGAAAACAATATAATACTTAGAAATATATTTAACCAAGAAGGTGAAGTATCTGTATTCTGAAAGCAATAAGACATGAATGGAAGAAATTGAAGTAGACACAAATAAATGGAAAGGTATCCTTTGTTTGTGGATTGGAAGGATTAATATTCTTAAAATGCCAAAAGCCATCTATAGATTCAGTGCAATCCTTATCAAGATTACAGTGGCATTTTTACAGAACTAAAAAGAAACATTCCCTAAAATGTATGTGAAACCACAAAAGACCCCTAATAGCCAAGGAAATTCCAAGAAAGAAGAACAAAGTAAGAGGCATCACACTTCCTGATTTTAAGCTGTCCAATAAAGCTGCAGTTATCAAAACACAAGGTACTGGTATAGAAACAGACAAAGACCGGGGTGCCTGGGTGGCTCAGTGGATTAAGCTCTGCCTTCGGCTCAGGTCATGATCCCAGGGTCCTGGGATCAAGCCCTACATCGGGCTCTCCGCTCAGCAGGGAGCCTGCTTCCTCCTCTCTCTCTGCCTGCTTCTCTGCCTACTTGTGATCTCTCTCTCTGTCAAATAAATAAATAAAATCTTAGAAACAGGCAAAGACCAATGGAACAGAATTAAGAGCCCAGAAATAAGCCCAAGAATATATGGTCAACAAATATGTGACAAAGGGACCAAGAATAGTGAATAAAGAAAAGACATTCTCTTCAATAAATGATGGTCAGAGAATTGGATGTTCATGTATAAAAGATGAACTTTGACCCATATCTTACGCCACTCACAAAAAAATAAATCTAAATAAATTAAAGACTTAAATGTGAGACCCAAAATCATGAAACTCCTGGAAGAAAACATAGGAATAAAGCTCCTTGACATGCTCCTTGGCAATGATTTTTTGGATATGACACCTAAAGTATAAACAACACAATAAAATATAAATCAGTGGGACTACGTCAAATTAAAGTCTTCAGCACAGCAAAAGAAATCATCAATAAAGTGAAAGGACACGGGGCGCCTGGGTGGCTCAGTGGGTTAAGGCCTCTGCCTTCGGCTCAGGTCATGATCTCAGGGTCCTGGGATCGAGCCCCGCATCGGGCTCTCTGCTCAGCAGGGAGCCTGCTTCCCCCTCTCTCTCTGCCTGCCTCTCTGCCTACTTGTGATCTCTGTCTGTCAAATAAATAAATAAAAAATCATAAAAAAAATAAAAATAAAGTGAAAAGACAACCTATGGAATTGGAAAACATATTTATTAATCTAGATATCTCATAATGGGTTAATGTGCAAAATACATTAAAAACTTATACAACTCAGTAGTGAAAAAGCAATGCATTTAAAAATGGGCAAAGGGGGGCGCCTGGGTGGCTCAGTGGGTTAAAGTCTCTTCGGCTCAGGTCATGATCCCAGAGTTCTGGGATTGAGCCTCACATTGGGCTCTCTGCTCAGCAGGGAGCCTGCTTCCTCCTCTCTCTCTGCCTGCCTCTCTGCCTACTTGTGATCTCTGTCTGTCAAATAAATAAATAAATAAATCTTAAAAAAAAATGGGCAAAGGACTTGAATAGACACTTCTCCTAAGAAAATGTATGAAAGATCAACAGGTAAATGAAAAGATATTCAATATCACTAGTCATTAGGGAAATGCAAATTGAAACCACAATGGGATGTCGCCTCATGCCTGTTATAATGACTGACATCAAAAAGACAAGATAACAAATGCCGGTGTGGATGTGGAGAAAAGGGAACCCTTGTGCACAGTTGGTGGGAAGGTAAATTGGTGCAGCCTCTTTGGAAAATGCTATAGAAGAGTCTCAAGAAATTGAAAGTAGAACTTCCATATGCTCCAGCAATTCCATTTCTGAGAATATATCCAAAGAAAATGAAAACACTAACTTGAAGGGCTATCTACACCTCCTGTATTCCTAATATTATTATTTGCAATAGTCAAGATGTGAAAACAACTTAAGGGTTCAGAGATGGATGAATGGACAATGAAGTTGTGGTATATATTTATGCAATGGAATATTATTTAACCATAAAAACACAAGGAAATCTTGCTATTTGTGACAACACAGATGGACATTGAAGGCATTTTGAAGTAAGTCAGGTATGGAAAGACAAGTAATATATGGTCTTACTTACAGGTGGAATCTTAAAAAGAAAACAAAAACACACAAAAAACCAAAACCAAACTCATAGAAAAAGAGGTGAATCTTATGGTTACCAGAGATAGAGAGTAGAGGGAGGAGTAACTGGAAGAATGTAATCAAAAGGTACAAACATCTGGGCACCTGGATGGCTCAGTCGTTAAGCGTCTGCCTTCGGCTTTCGGCTGAGGTCATGATCCCAGAGTCCTGGGATCAAGTCCCGCATCGGGCTCCCTGCTCAACACAGAGCCTGCTTCTCCCTCTCCCCCTGCTGCTCTGCCTACTTGTGATCGTTCTCTGTCAAATAAATAAATAAATCTTAAAAAAAAAAAAGGGTACAAACTTCTAGTAATGAGATCAATATTAGGGATGTAATATACAGTATAACAACTATAGCTAACACTGCTGCGCGATACATAGGATCCTATGAGTCCTCATTGCAGAGAGACCTCCCTCTGTCCTTTTCTTCTTTTCTTTTTAATGTATCTATATCAGAAGGTGGATATTATCTGAATCTATTGTGGTAATCATTTAACAATAAATGTGAATCGAACCATCATGCTGTATGCTTTAAACTTACATAGTGAGGTATATTATTAATTTATTAATAAAACAGGAAAATATCTGTAAAATAAAGGTATTCTGAATTACACAGCCTAATTTAGTGTTTTTAAAACTTGGATAAATGAGAGGACAAGAATGGAAAAAAATCACTCATTTTATACCACGTAAATGAGGCTAACATTCTTAGTATGTTTTTTCCAAAAAAACCTAATGCTTAGATTTTTCTTACATAATTTTAGTCAAATATAAGATAATATTGAGGGTTTTTTCAATTTATCACATACACATTTTTATGCTTTTTCTAACTGCATAATATGGCCCCATGGTACTCCATTGAGAAGGTATAATGAAGTTAATTAATCATTTCCCTATAGTCGACATTTAGGTTACTGTCTTTCTAATTAACATTACCATGTTTCTAATTAACATTAATAATAAACCCTGATATGAATGCTTCTCTGCAGTTTATTTTTTTTCTTGTACTTAGAATTGCTTGTGGGGCACTTCTTGTCCCATCCAAAGCTCCTTCACCTGACCAGATACTGTGAATCGGGCTACTAATAGCTCACAGCCTCACCTTCTCCATAGAGTTGTCTTTCACTTTGTGGAGGCATGTCTGGAGGAAAGGGTCATTTTAGTGAAGGATGTGGAAACCATGAAGTGTGAATAATGGGGAATGCAATAAACATGTTGAACTTAAAAAGAGGAAAGTTGGAATTTTGTCATGTGGCAAACAGATAAGATACACTTTTGCTATAACTGCGAAGGGAAGAGTTAAGGTCAAAGACTTTAGACAAGAAAGACCAACTATTCCAGATTAAGGTGCATGTCCTAATAATTGATGTTATCCCAAATTGGGATGGGCTGTTTTGTGTGGTACTGAGTTCTCTGTCATTGTAAATAATTCCATTATTCCTAAGAGTGTTAGGGAAACTGAAAAACAAAACAAAAAAGAAAAAAAACAAGAAAGAAAACAGTATTAGGGAAACGGAGTCACAGAGGTCTATTCTAACATTCTTTTAATTCCTTGATCCTTTAAGTGTTTGTGTTAATGCTATCAGTAACCTCTTATATGTTTCAATATTTACTTCAGCATTTATTTCTTCTTGTGCTTGTAAGCTAAGAAGTTGCAAGAATAGTTGCTCCAGAGCCAGAGGAAGATCAGGTTTAGAATAACAATGGCATGTGTTAGAAACTGTGAAGGAAATATAGCATTGTCATTTAAGAATTGATACCAATTTTTTTCAAGCTCTTGTTCTCACAGACATCTGTTCCTCATCTTAAGAGTTCTGTGCATCATTCCTCTCCCCCAGCTGACAGAGGCCATGTCTATGTTGCTGTTAATATCGAGTGCTCTGATACAGCAAATATCAGATGTGTAGGGAGTTTTTTTTTTATTTTAAAGATTTTTATTTATTTATTTGACAGAGAGAGATCACAAGTAGACAGAGAGGCAGGCAGAGAGAGAGAGAGAGGGAAGCAGGCTCCCCGCTGAGCAGAGAGCCCGATGCGGCACTCGATCCCAGGACCCTGAGATCATGACCTGAGCCGAAGGCAGCGGCTTAACCCACTGAGCCACCCAGGCATCCCTGTAGGGAGTTTTTAAAGGCTTAAGATTCTTTGAAGGCTCTCTGAGATTCACTGTTAACTCTGTTAAAATGAGTGATGATTTCCAGAAATTAGTTAGTTCAGCCAAGACTATTAGTCCAGAGGACATGAGTCATTTAATTTTCTTTAAGAACTATACCTGATCATTATATACATGTGTTGTATATATATGGAAATATATCTATAATATATGTGTATATTATATGTATATGCAAATGTTAGTCTCATTTATGTGGTATAAGCATGAGAGATTTTTCTATTCTTGTCCTCTCATTCATCCAAGCTTTGAAAACAATAATTATATATACAGTTCAAGACTATTAGACCAGGGGACATGAGTCATTTAATTTTCTTTAAGAACTTTATCTAATCATTAATTAATATTTACTTGTTTTATTAAAACATCCATTTGACATTTCATTTTCTATGCACTGTTACACCCAGAAAATTTTCCTCCTTGGGTTCTTATAGCCCCTCCAACATTGTAACTGTTTGTCCTCGTTTCAACTCGTAATTGGCAACAGTCTGGAAAGTGTATTAGAAAAGGGGTAACATTAATAGGGTGAATAACAAATGTTAGGTATCAAAAGAAGTCTTTGCCAGTGGAATTCTTCAATGTTTTTAGGGGGCAGGTTGGAATCAACTTCTTTTTTTTTTTCCCCTGAGTGGGAGAGAGTGTTGTGTCAGCGGGGCAGGGAGGAGCAGAAAGAGAGGACAGAAAGAATGTCAAACAGGCTCCACACCCAGTGCTGAGCCCGATGCAGGGGCTTGATTGCGCGGACCTGAGAAGATGACCTGAGCTGAAACCAACTGTCAGATGTTTAACCGACTGAGCCACCCAGGTGCCCCTAGAATCAGTTTTTTGTGTTTGAGGTTACTGAGGTTACTGGCTTTCCTAGTCTGATTCTTTTTGTTCATTATAATTTTATTAGTTTAGAATATACCCTGCTGTACCTATTCACTTCATTTGTCCCTCACTTATTCACTACTTACAATGAACATACTGTATCTAGTTGTTAGGCTACAAGCTACAAGCTAAGAATACAAAATGAGCAAAATATGGCTTCTGACTTCAAGGAAAAGCCTTTTGGTCAGACACTGCAGAGGCCCCAGTACTATGCACGTCTTTAACAACCTCGTATCCTAAGTAGATCATTGAATGCATGCCGGGGATAAAGTACAGACATGTGACATTGAACACTCATCTTAGCCATCCACTTGGTTGTCCCGCGTGGACCATTGGTAACATTCACTGGACACTTTGGTGGTCACTGTTGGCTCTTTCACCTTCTTCTGAAGTTCGTGATCTCCATGCAGCGTGGAGCTACTTCAGGCATGGTTCGCCAAGGACACCATGCAAGCAGAGAAATGGTTTTTATTCCCATATTGCACCACTGGACCTTTCCCCTCCTCCATGCCCACAGTTTTCTGCCCTCAAAACTGAGAAATGAGGGTTTAAACATACTTCGCAGAGTGAAATGGTTTCAACGAATATATTATGTAGTAAATAGTTTTAATGAACTGTGGGTAACAGTAGTATCATTTCGCAGAAGAGATCTATCCTATTGCTGTTTAATTAAAATCTTTCTGCTGATGGAAAGTTCTCTCTCTAGTGTTTTCTTTAATGCATTCATGATGCATCTGTCTGGGCTCCCTTACTAGAGATATCTTTCATTATAATCCACTTATCTAAGTTTGTAATTAAACTTCTAAATGTAAAATTTCCAGTGGCAAGTTGCCAGGGTACCCACTGAACTTCTGTTCTTTCTCTGAGAGAAATCTCTCTTTGAAAGTCTTGCTTTTGTGTTTTGATCATTTTATCATTTTAAAAGTATTTGTGTGTGTGTGTGTGTGTGTCTATACGTAAGTACATGCACATTAATAGTGTAATATAGTACGTGAAGATGAAGAATGCCTTTATATTCAGTATCGTCAATTTCTGCCTGTTTCTATGAAACTGGAGGTAGATGGTATTGATAAATAAATGTACTGCATTTTTTAAGGTAGGAAATGGTAAAATGAAATGTATTTTGAGGCAGCTGCCTTCAGGCTTTGTTGATATATTTAAAATATCTAGAGACAATAAAATTAAAAAGAAAAGCCCTTGGAACTACTAGTAGAAAGAATGTAATCTGTTTTCCATTGGATAAGCATGTTCTTACAACTTTCTTTGTGGCTTATACAATAAAAGAAGAATCTAAAAACACCTTTTGCATTTCAATTTAATTTGGAATGTTCTCTTTCAGGTATTATTCCATTCTTTTGGGAAGTAAGAGATGAGAAAGGATGAGAGTAAATTCTGTCAAATCTTCTGAATCAAGTGTACAACATTAATGGTCAATGCCTAACCATAATAAATGAAAACTTATAAAAGATAATGGGAGAGATTGCTAGAAAACTTTACAGTCTTATAAACATGTTACTATTTTTGTGTCAACTGTGGTCACATTTTTCAATAAGTTTCTTTGCAACAGTAGATACATAATTAATAAAGAGAACACAAAGCTATATTTACAGTTTAACTGTATAATTCTCCTGACATTAAATATTTAGAATCTTACATTACAGAAAATATTAATGAGTGATTAAGTATTTTTTAATTTCAAAGGTCAATAGTATTTGAGAAGAGGATATTATCTTGTTCACACATTCTAGTTATACTGAATTCTTATAAAGCTCTTCAGAGTAATTGTTAAATATAACCTTACACACACAAAAATCACTCTTCTCTCTCCATTCATATATATAAAACATACCTATATAAAACATACTAAAAAATATATTTACTTATTTACAAAATTTGGTAAAAAGAGATGATCAAATTTTTTCCTGTACCTTTAAGCATAATGGACTATAGACTAACACAGTTACGTGCATTTTTAATTTCTTAAAATATCTACAGAATTGATTGTACTAACTTTATTACTTTCTAGAATGTAATGCTTTCCAATTGAATGCATTTTCTTTTTGTAATTAACCTAATTTCCTCCAAAAAGATATAGATTTTATTTTTTCTTTAGTGACTACCTTATGTTTTTTTCATACTGTTTCCATTAAATTGCTTAACTTTCATTTTTTCCTACTGTATATGAAAGAGTCTTTACCTGAGGACTTTAACATAGACAAAATAGAGCTTTTTCTAGTATCCTGATTTTTTGGGATGTGTGGAATAGGATGTTAGTAATTTATTTATGAAGTGAGAGGAATTTTTCAGCCATTTTCCATAACCCATATGATTTTCAGGATTTTACAATTACTAAATTACTGGACACAAAAGAAAGAATTCAAAAACTCAAACCAAGAGAAATTCATAACATACGGTTTCTCATTGGCCTGTTGAAAATCTGATGAATGTTATTTTAGAAACAGCCTGTTGTTCTATATTTAAATAATTTCCATTTGTCTGTAAACTTAATAAGTTACGGTAGCCATTAAAATTAAATGAACAACTATACATTATAATCAAAAATTCCTTTTTTGCTTTAAATGCAAGGGTTAGGATCCTGACTACATCATTTATGGAAGCAGAGCAGCTTTCAGTAGTGATGGTAGCTGGTGAATATTAGTGCAAGGTTGGTCCTATGATGACAAGTAGAAACTATACACTTTTAAAAAAAAGGTTTATTTTGTGAGGGAGGCTGAGAAGTGTCCAGTGAGAGGTAAAAATGTTCAGTGTCCCTGCCCCAAGGGAAAAAAAGTAAATAAGAAAGAGGAATTGGAAGATTTGTGCAACAATCAGGAATACAAGGGGTAACAAGGATCTGATTCCGTGAGATAATAGATAGTTTTCTATGAGGTGACTGGTCACGAGCTAGTCCTCAAATTATAAAACGTATCCATAATACCTCCAGAATTAGGGAGGGCCTGGCAGCAGCATGGGGGATAGCTGCATAAATATGTTCTTTTTTTTTTTTTTTAAAGATTTTATTTATTTATTTGATAGAGATTACAAGTAGTCAGAGAGGCAGGCAGAGAAAGAGGAGGAAGCAGGCTCCCCGCTGAGCAGGGAGCCAGACCCAGGGCTGGATCCCAGGACTCTGAGATCATGACCTGAGCCAAAGGCAGAGGCCTTAACCCACTGAGCCACCCAGGCGCCCCCATAAATATGTTCATAAATGAGACTCTGTATTAGTATTAGTGGATTTGTTCTCACTTGGGGAACCTGGGTAGCTTACAAGAGTAATCACTAAACTTTATTTATAGTTTATCACATGTGAAGCACCCTTTCTCTACTGTAATGACTCTAATGAAAAATGATAGCAGTAATTTACTGGAAGTGGTCAGTATAGGAGATAAACCAAGCTTACCTGTTTAGAAAGAGATATCCGCGTTCAGGTTTACAGGGAGTTTCATTGTGTTGCTTGAATCATGCAAGACATGTGTTTCCATCTGTAGAGGTCATAGACAGAGGCACTCATTCAAATAGGTCTATCAGTAGACCCATTGCATGTCGGGACATGGAATGTCTAACTCTTCCTCTAACTGTAGGAGTTAGAGTTGCTTTCAGCTCCTGTAGCAGAAATACACAAAACAGTGGACTTATTTCCTTAACAAAGTAGAAAATTCAGAGATTGACCATCTAGGACAGTTGCTGTATGTATGGCATCTGAGTCTCAGGCTTCTTCTCCATGCCCAACTCCATTATTTGTAGTGGGCAGTGTTCATCATCATAGTCTTAAAATGGCTCTGGTCTCTCCAGGCGTCGTCTGTGTTCCAGGAAGGGATAATGGAAAAGGAGCCAATGGCAAAGAACCCCACTTTCACATCTTCTCCTTTGGGGTTTTATATTTTTATTGGAGAATAAAACTCCCATTTGACACCCAAAACATTGGTTTGACACCCAAATCATTTATATATATATATATATATATACACACACACACACACACACACACAAGTATGTGTGTGTGTGTGTGTGTGTGTGTGTGTGTGTGTATCTCTCATAGCTACCAAGATGTAATTTTGAAGGTTTTGGCAAATCTGTTTCAAGTCTTCTTTCTATCATGTCCTGGGGCAAAAATTTGTTCAGAGATACGTACAACATTTGTGTGGACTTTGTGCAGAACTTTCTGTGGCCTCATTATGTGATGCCAGCCTACTGCAATTATTAATATAGAAAACCAAAGACCATGTGATTATATATTCTTCTGTATGCTTGCAGATACCTCATGCTTATATTGACGTAATTTAGGTTTCTGCAGAGTGAGGTGCCTGGAGGAAGAGGCTGGTGGTTAAAAGGCTTGAGGAAGTTACTAAACATCATGTCATCGCGAGGCCAGAGGTTACTTTCTCATAAAATAGAGATGATAATACCTGTTTTCTTCTTCACGGGATCAGTGTGAATCTTTAATGGGCCTCTTGGTACGGAGTGCTTTTAGCTCTTCAAAAATACAGCACAAAGTCACAAGATTGGGCAGTTGAATAAAAAATCATCTCTCATTCCTTTGCTTCAGGGCAGGATTGCATTCAAACTGTTCTTTAAATAGTGCTGGAGTAAGAGTTTTTCTGAATTTTGAGAGAATAATGACAGTAGTAACAATTAGCGTGTGCTCATTCTCCGGCTGGCCCCCATCTAAGTACTTTTGACCCATTGCTTGATTCCATCCTTGCCCCCTAAAGGTTAGGGGATGACTCTCCTCCTCATTTTGTAGATAAGGACTCTGAGGCTCTGAGGTCGGGTGACCTGCTAGGGTCACCACATGTGATGCAATAAACAGACCAGGGCTGTGGTGTCAGGCCCATTTTGTAATCCAGCTTTGACATTTTCTGGCTGAGGTAACCTTGGAATAATTATTTAACATCCTAATGATCAGTCTCTTCTATATCTGAAAAATAGGAATAATTGCTCCTAGTGTTACATGAGGATGGAGTGAAATGATATGTAAATTGCTTCACATAAGTTGCTGAGAGATCCTACACAGAGCTATAAAGCATTTCCATTTTCAGGGTTATGAAAAATTGCTTGCGTTGATATGGGGTTATGGTGCTCCACTCTCTTGTTGGGGAGGAAGGCCCGTGATATCACTTGCAAAGGATTTACTGCCTCTGTGACCTTGGGCTGGTCACTTAACTCCCATGCCTCACTTCCCTCATCTCTGAAATGAGGGAAGGTAGGAATCATTTAGGTACTTGGGCCAATATTTTGCATATTGACAGGTTAGGAAGGATGGAATGGAACGCAGAGTACTGCAGTCAGAAATCAGGCAGAGGGCTGAGGAAATGCAAATACTTCTGTGGTTTCTCCAGTACTGTTTCGTTCACATTCACTCGTGGTGGGTGTCTAGTTGGAGTGGCCATCAGCTGGGTCAGCTGAGCCGGTCAGTCCAGTGGGTCTCCACGCAGGCATCCTGCCCTCCAGCCTGCTACTCAACCATCTCTCTGGAGCCGTCTTGTTTGCAGTTTGCCGTGAGAGGGCACTATGGAGATAATGCGCGGTCAAGTTTGCGTGTCTCCCTTTCATTGCTGTTCCTGAAGGCTGAGAGCAAATTGGAACAGCTTTTCTTTTCTTCTTCTTTTTCTTTTCTTTTTTTTTTTTAAGTTCTGTGCCTTTTAAATATTCAAGGACTATAATGATGAGAATACATTTAAAGGGAAATGAAATGCGTAAAAAGTGTAAAACACATTTTTCATAGTTCGAATGGCCTTTAAATGATTAGAAAACTAAGGCTAAAAGGAGAAACTGTGTTTTTTTTTTTTAATTTTTCTTTGTGTTCATCAGTTTAGAGCTAACCTTGCAAATATATTTTGGATGCTAAGATATATAGTAAATAAGTTGATTTGGAAACTAAATGCTGGTCGTGATGTAAATTATTCATGCCACCGTGGGTAGCACATGCTTCCTGCATAATATATTGTTGTTTTTATCGTAGTTACAGCACTTTCCCATTTGTGCTTTACAAATAGAGGAGTGGAATCTCTCATTGTTTCTTGTTTCCCCTCTTTTTTTTTTTTTTTAAATTGTGAATTCTTGTGTGGCCTTTCAAGTACTGGATACAAGGATGACTCCCAATGTCTTTGAAGGGATGATTGATAAAGTTTCAGGCATTTGGAAGAAAGACAGGTAACTCAAGTTAGTAGAGTAAGAAGAACCCGTGTTCACATTCCATCCGGTGCTGTCCATCAGCTCGGCAGAGATTCTCATTGTACTTGTCTAACACATGCAGCATGGCAAGTGGGAGAAGCTTCACCAAATCTAGTTCCCCATCCTCTGTCCCTACGCTGCTTGTGGGAAGGGAGCTAATTCAATAGAATTACTGATAATACAGGTACTAAAAATGTGTTGGTGTTTCTAGGCGTAAGATTGCTGTGGGATCATAAACTGAAATATTTGTGTTCGTTCTCTAAGATCTGTATTTCAGGGTTTTTTTTGTTGTTGTTAAGATCAGCCTAACATTTCTCCTGGTACTCTCCTTATTAGTCAGTGGTAGCCAGAAGATATGGTGGCTGTGGGCATCTGGTGGGCTCCCCAGACACTCTGCTTGGGGACAGCCACTGGCTTAGGTGAGCATCAAAGACGTTGGATCCCTTTGCAGAGTCAGCACAGGGTTCTGGAAGGATAAGGAAGCCTAAAAGGAAATCAGGGCTCACAGCAGCCTCTACTCAGGTAATTGTGTAGGTATTGTTGTTGTTTTTATTTTGAGAGTAAAATTTCACAGATGGATGCAGAATTCAAGGTGTTTAAATACGAATTTTTGACTAATCATTTCCAGCTTACATGCAGTCTCACTGGAGCTCTTAATTCTTTTAAATCGTTTTTGGCTTCCCGCCTTAGCTATTTAGAATGTAGCAAATACACCTTTGGTCCTCCTTCTCTGTAGTTTACATATTTATGATTTCAATATGTTTTTAGATAATTCTGGATACACATCTGTCACTGAGGGGGATGGACAAAGTCTCCTCTTATACCCTGGTGATTTCGTGGTCCAAAAGAAGTTTTCTTAGTAGAGAGCCGGTCCTGCTAGCCAATTTGTTTATTAATAGTAATAGTACTAGCTTAGGATCAATTACCCTAAGATGCAAATCATTTTTACCAAAAGTTCTGTCCTTAGAATAAATTATAGTTAATAACAGTGTTGCAAAAGCACAGTTGCAGCAGATCATACTCCTGGATTTTTGCAAAAAGAAATGTAGCCAGTTCAGTTCTCTAGGCCTGAGGTTTTTGAATCCCGTCCAGCAATGCTGCGAAGGTTCCGTGAAATAATCTAATGGGCCAGCCTTGGGAGCAGCCAGGCAAGAGAGCACAATCTTATTTCAGTTGGATCACTCCACTTTGATGCTTCTCAGGATTGGTATGCAATACAGAATTTGAAGAAAAGGTTTTGGTTGCTAATCCAAGTACTGTCTTCATCCCTGGATCCGGGCAGACTGTCAGAGAGCTGCCCCTGAACTGCACTGCTTGACTCCTCGATAGGATTTTTTTTACTGATGTGTACTTTTCCACTGTGCCCTTGCAATGTTCCAGGAGAGCCAGTCTGCTGTATATGGCTTGCCATGAAGGGCTGTGTTCAGCACATTGCTGGGCACATTTTCTGTGTGTATGAGGAGCCATGGGGTATAAAGTCCATCAGTGTTTGAGAGCAGAGCTGTGGCTTCTCCTAAAACAATTGTGAGAAAAGGAGGTGGAATTTTCTCCTGCAAACATGAGGGCTTTAGTAGCCACTTCTTTCTTTGGTCACTAGGAAGCTCACAGTCAGATTCCCTCCCTGCTTTTAGCCGTCTTGTGGGTAAATATGTACGGACAATAATTTCTACCATTGAAATCCTTTTACTGTTCAATCCTTTCGTTCCCCTCCACATATGTTTCTTAATCCATTTTCCCCATACGTGCATGGTAGCACATCCTCTCCAGGATTCTTAGCTCCAGGCAGACTTTTCTTTCTTTTAAAAGATTGTATTTATTTATTTTACAGAGAGGGACACAGGGAGAGAGGGAACACAAGCAGGGGGAGAGGGACAGGGAGAAGCAGGCTCCCCGTGGAGCAGGAAGCCTGATATAGGGCTCCATCCCAGAACCCTGGGATCACGACCCAAGCCAGAGGCAGACGCTCAACTGACTGAGCCCACCCAGCTGCCCCCCAGACAGACTTTTCTTATTATCATTTGGGAAACTACCTGGATACCCTGTAGGCACATCAGACTTAATATTCTCTAAAGGAAACTCTTTCTGTCCTTCTTTGCAAACCTGCCCCTCTTCTCCTTTCCTCCTTTGGTCAATGGGTCCCATCTGTTTGGTCATGGAAGTTGGCAATTTTGCTGTCTTTGTTGTCTTCTCTCTCTCATATCTCATCCAATTGTTAACCGAATCTGGCTGCTATCCCACATTTCAGATCTCCCCAGAAGCTTTTGTCAGTTCTTGCCTGGACTCTTTGCCTAGTTTGCTGTCTAGCTTCATCTACCATGAATCCGTGATGCACCCCGAGGTCCGTTATTTAAAAATCATTTGCTCTCCTAGAGTTCTTATTTCTGTTATGTACAGAATGAAGCCCAACTCACTTACATGACATTCAAGGATCTTCATAATGTGCTCCCCAGCCTGTCCATTCCTCCCTCTCCTTTGCCTCCTTCCCAGCAGCCATAGGCCCACTCAGCATTCTCCCCCAAAACAAAATGCATGTAAGCGCTGAGTTCTCAAGGCCTCGGGTGCCCTTCCTGGTTCCTTTAAGCCTTTATTTTCCTAAGGCTTCTCTCAGGTAATACGTTGTGTGAGATTTTCCTCTCTTTTTTGGCTCACCACGGAAGATCTAATTGCATCCTTCTCAGTCTTTCCATATCTTTTTCTTAATACTAGTGTTAGAGCATTCTTTGCCCTATTTTGGACTTTGCTGTGTGTGCATGTTTCTTCCCAAATCGTGAGCTCCTCAAGGAGTTTGGCTAAGTTGAAGGAGGGAGTAGACCGGGTATCTGCCAACCCTCCTCTTACAAACAAAAGTAGATGGACTGGGGGACTGTGGAGTCCTTAGGGCTGAGAGTTTCTTCCGTGGGTAAGGATTGAAAGCATGGCTAATTAACCTTTGATCTTAAAATGTTAATGTATATGTACTCTGTGTAATGGGAAATTTGTAATGTCATCATGATAAAGGTTCTAGCAGTCAATATGAGTTTTTATAATTTCTGTACAGAAGAAACTTATCTGGTTTTCTTTCGTTCTTTTCCTTTTTTTGTTTCTGGGTTTTTTTTGTTTGTTTGTTTGTTTTTAGGAATAGGCAAGTCAAGAGGCTGAAAATCTGAAGAATGTTTTCAAAAGGTAATCTGGCTGTCCCTTGCTGGTTATGGAGGAGCATGAGGAAGCTATTTCTATTACTTTCTGTCTTGCTGTCCCATGCAGCTCATTTGGAAGGCAAAAAGGATAATCAGTTCATCTGGAAACCAGGTAGGAATATCCTGGCTGTTCTTTTGTCCCGTTTTCATTAATGAGAAAAATATTCTTTCCATCCTTATTCTTATTTCTGGAGTAGTAGGAAATATCCAGAGAGGAAAAATAGACTCCTTTTCTTTATAATAAAGCTTACATTTAATTTTTATTTCTGCATAATTGTCGCCTCTATCTGTGATGCTTGTTATACTTGTGAATTTTCACGTTGTTGTCAATTAAAGTTATGATTTCCATAGTTACATCTGCTTCTCCTTTGTCAAATATATCACCACTGTGCAGCACATTTCTAGCAAGAATGACATCTGAGTGTAGCTGATATTCTCAGCTAAAAATGCACTGGACCAGTTGTGTATGTCTCTTTCTTTTGACTGACAAATTAGTTAGCTATTTATTATTGAATATTTTCTAGAATAGATCCTACATATCTAGGTTTGGGAGCATGAAAAATTGTCCTAACACCTTTGCTCATTAGCTGTGACTATGAAGTCTCCTTAATGTGTTTTGAGATCTTGAGCTACCTTGTACATAAGTACATAAATGAATTGAACCGAAATTTGGAGGCTTGTACATAACTCATGTTCTTCTCTAAGTATTTCCTTAATTTGAGTGTGAGAAAGATCTGTTGAATTTAATTTTAAAGGCTAATACTTTATTATCTTAAATGATGGACCCAAACATCTTGGCTCTTTGTATCACTGATGTGTTTCTTCGCTCTAGATTTTAATTTTCTTCAAGGTTCATAATCAGATCATTTAAAATATTTATTACTCTTTCAGGAGTCCATTCTTGCAAATACACATAACTTAGACACTTAATATCTTGGAATAGGAAAATGCGATGTTGTGAAAGACGTATGGTCTTAGAAGAGTTTTCATTTTATTCTCATCAGTTGTAATTTAAATAGACTGCAAATGTATTGTGTCACCATAAAAATATTTACAAAAGTGGTATTTGTAATATTTAAATGACTTTGCAAAAATGAAAGTAAATTATGCTTTAAAGTATATTAAGTAAAAAAACCCCAGTGCCATTAGAGATATGGCCTGTAGGAAATTTAATTGCACTAAAGCCCTTATAAATTCATTTAATTGTGGGCTCTAATACCACATTAGTGATTTGTGTTTTTTACCTCATAGTAGTTTTAGTAAGCTTTGGAAATAGTTCTAAAAGTCAATCTTGCAGTTCTGTGAAAGAGGCTATTTTGTTTTAATCACAAAAGGCTAAACATTTTATCAAATCTAAATGAGCATGTTTATATGACTTCACTCTTGTCTAAAGTTCTTCCAGGAAGTGCAATTAAGATGGAAAGTAGCAAATCTGAACCACAGATGAGATGTGTGGAGAAAAAGGGTGTATTTGGAAGCCAATTTTCAAAATAAGTCTGCTTTTCTAAAAGCAGGTCACTGGAACAAGATGGTATAGACCCATGTGGCAATGGATGTAGTCTTTGATAACCGTCAAACTTCAGGGTCAGAGCTATGTTCCTTCCCATCAGACACAATGCATTGCTCCAAACGAGCATCTCTGTTATCATTCTCATTTTCCCTAGTGTTCATTACTTCTTTCCCTCCTTAATGTGCCACCAAAAGGGTAGTAAATATGTATTTCCCATTTGGGTTTGCTTCGAAATTACAAATGTATTACATGTATATGACCAGATATTTTAAGAGTAGACACAATTTAAAAGATACAAAATGGAATGCCCTAATCCAGACCATATGTTTCATTCTCCAATCTGTTATGTATCCTTCAGAGATTTTCTTTGGACACGTAAGTACCTCTCCGTGCATGTGTGTGGATATAAACCACATAAGATACACACAGACACACACAGAGTATTTGTAGTATTATTATTTAAGGTTCTGACAAAAAAGGCAGTGTATATGCAGAGAAGGTCATGGGGAGCAGTTTAATAAAAGGACTACTTGCAAAAGTGGGGAGGTGTGAGCAGAGGTTAAGAAAAGCTACAAGGAATTGTGGAGTCCTTGAGCTAGTGTCAGTCTTTATGACTTGTGGATCTGCAGGGGCAAAGAAAGGAAGTGGCTTCTGGAATCTGGAGGGAAACTTTATGGAGAGGATGCCCAGCTGATGTTGTGACCTTTGAGGGATATAACCAACCTGCTGTGAGAAGTAGGAAAAGGGCCAGGGGACTGAACAGCCCTCACCCTTGTATCTCCTGCCAGGGCTCTCACTGGCTGAATCCAACTAGAAGCCACAAGGCAAGGGACCCCTATTGATTTCTCTATGCAGACCAGTCTCCTGGATAGGGAGCAGAGTAGAAATTGGTGGAGAAGGTTGTCCTTAAAATACCTAATTCATACATGCATATAGGTTCATACATACACACACTTTTCTTCATACAGTCAGAATCTTGCTATGTGCCCTTTGTTTGCAGCTTGCTTTGATCACATAATGTGTTGATGAACATTACCTATTAGTGCAAATGGGCCAATTTCATTTTTTAACGGCTATATAGTATTCTTTCGTATTTTTATTCAGTAATTTATTTAACCAGTGCCTTGTGGCTTTATCTTTTCTTCTCCTATTGCTTTGCATTTCAGCAGTTCTTACTGTTTTGCTACTATAAATTGTAGTGGCATGTATGCAGCACTATTTAAAAGGTAAACAATAATGTCATTTTGAGGAGTCATATGCAGTAGAGCAATTCTGGGTCATTACCTTCAAAGGCAATTTTAACATCTTAGAATCTGTTACTATGTATGCGAGTCTATTATATTTCATTTGGATTTTTTTTTTTAAGATTTTATTTATTTATTTGTCAGAGAGAGCGAGAGATAGCGAGCGAGAGAGTGAGCACAGGCAGACAGAGTGGCAGGCAGAGGCAGAGGGAGAAGCAGGCTCCCTGCCAAGCAAGGAGCCCGATGTGGGACTCGATCCCAGGACACTGGGATCATGACCTGAGCCGAAGGCAGCCGCTTAACCAACTGAGCTACCCACGCGTCCCTGGATTTTTTTTTTTTTTTTTTAAGAACCTGCATTGCAGGTGACATCAGTTTCATTTTGGGAGTATAGTACCAAATCTCATAACTCAGGTCCAGTGTATTCTGGAATTTGAACAGCTTTCCCAGGAGACCTGAATAAGTATATTTGAGAAACCTAGAAACCATTTTCTGTGTTTAGATTGTAGTATTAACAAATTAAAGCTTTTTGTTAGTGTCTGTTGTTTTCCCTTGAGTCCATAGATGAGCTGTTAATCAACCTCATTCAAATTGGAGGCATTTCTAAGTGACTCCTGGCTTTGGACAAACAATGTATTGATGAATAAGTGATTGGCACATTAGGTTGCTAAGGATTTCTGTACTGACTGAGAGAAAGTCTGGTGAGCTGTAGGCTGTGGGATCATTAATCTGGCAAGGCTGTTGTTGAATGCCTGTCATCATTGTGATGGGATCCTTTGATCTATGTTTAGCGTCAAGCAATCTGCCATCCACGCTGAGGAAGAAGGTTTGTGTCAGCAAGAGTACCAGATAAGGACTGATGTTGCTTGTTGCTTTAAGTAAATTTGTAACTGTTCACATCTGCATGCCTTGTAGAGATGAACAGATCATGGTTTCTGACACCAAAGTAACTAGTGGTCTCAAAACATTTCTCAGTATTGGTTCTAAGGGGTTCATTCATTCCACTAATACCTGTCGAGTCCTTACTGTGTGTCAGGCACTTTTACAAGCACATGAGATAAACAGAATAAAACAGACAAAGGCATAGGGTAATGAACGTGATCAGGAAGGTGAATAAACAGTACTCTAGATGGTGGTGAATGTTTGTAAGGAAAGAGAAGGCAAGGAAGAGGGATATGCAGTGAGAGGTGAGAGGCTGGAATCACCAGCAGATGGGCTGTGGGATGCCTCACTGAGGAGGTAAGTTTGAATAAAGACCTGAAGGAAGGGGCGCCTGGGTGGCTCAGCGGGTTAAAGCCTCTGCCTTCAGCTCAGGTCATGATCCTGGGGTCCTGGGATCGAGCCCCGCATCGGGCTCTCTGCTTAGCTGGGAGCCTGCTTCCTCCTCTCTTTCTCTCTGCCTGCCTCTCTGCCTACTTGTGATTTCTCTCTGTCAAATAAATGAATAAAATCTTTAAAAAAAAAAAAATAAATAAATAAAATGGGAAAAAATAAATAAATAAACTTCCTTTCATAGCTGGAAAAAAAAAAAAAAAAAAAAGACCTGAAGGAAGAAGGGAGCCAACCATGGGGAGACAGGGTAAAGAATTTTCCAGATGAAGGGAGCAGCAAAGGCAAAAGGCCCAGAGGCAGGAGTGTGTGAGTTTTTTTTTTTTTTGGAGACCAGAGAAGAGGCCAGCATGCTGGAACAGAGTGAACATGGGGGACAGTGACAGATTCAGGTCAGAGATGGAATGGGGCCCATCAGGTGTGTCCTCAGAGGTCAACATTACAATTTGGCGTTTGCTCTCAGTGAGACAGAAAGATACTGGAGAATTTTGAGAGGGAGGTGACATGATCTTGATTTTTAATAAGAGTTTAGCAGAACCATTGCAGGTGGTCCGTTAAGAATGGTGGAAGCAAAAAAAAAAAAAAAAAAAAAAAAGGTGGAAGCAGGGAGGTCTGTTAGGAGGCTTCTGTAAAAATAATAAAATAATGAGGAATGATGATAATAGCTTGAGCCAAAGTCATGGCAGTGAAGGTGGTGAGGAGGGGTTGAATTCTGGGTATACGTAAGGTCCTGGTTTTCAACCAGAGGTGATTCTGCCCAGTGTAGAAGCCCCCCCAGTAGACAACCCCCAGAACAATGACTGGGCCCTCAAGTCTCGGTAGTGCCCTGATGGAGAAATCCTGATAGAAGGTAAAGTATCATGACTTACTGGTGTGTGGGCAAGCAAAGAGGTTTAGGGGTGACACTGAGACTCTGCCCTGTGCAGCTGGACGGGTGAAGCTGCTGCCGCTTAATACAGTCTGACTGTGAAGGAGCTGACATGGAGTGACCAGTTGCAGCTTGGGACTGGACATGTGACATTACTGAGCCTGTGAGAAATTTGTGAGAGATGCTGACCAGGAAGTTGGATATGTGGGTCTGAATTCAGGAGAAAGGTCTCTGCTGTAAGGGAGATGTAAATTTGGAAGTCCCTCGCAAAGGGGTAATGTAAATGTATAGCCTTAGAACAGAAAAGGTGACCTTGAAATGTGTGATCGTGTATGTAGAGGACACACTTCTAACAAGCTTCCATGGGGCCAAAGGACATTAAAAATTAGAGTAGTAAAATACGCATAACATAAATTTTACTCACTGTAACCATTTTGAAGTATACAATTCAGTGACATTCAGTATGTTCACAGTTGGTGGGGATCCTTACCACTCCCTAGTTCCAGAACATTTTCATAACTCCAAATTACATTTTGCAAGTGAGTTTATAAAAAGACTGGAAAACAAGTTTTGCTATGAATAATAAGGTATGGAAGGGAAAAAAATCCACATTTGTCTCTTTGTGAGAAGTTCTTTTAATAGCCTTAAGTCATCCTGAGAGATCCTTTGAGTATACGAGAAAGAGCTAGAGCTTCGTATATAGACAGACCCATATTCGAATCCTAGTATCTAAAGAGGAGAGAGTTCTTTAACTTCTCTCAGCCCTATTTATCCATCCAAAAATGAAGATAATAAATACTTCATGGGGCTGTTATGAACTTTAAGTAAAACAGTATACTGAAATAATTGTGTATAGTATACTTATTCAAGAAATGTTAGCTATTGTTTTTTATCATTATTAAATAATAATTCAATGCTTACAATATCCTTGCTTTTATGTTATTCAATTTTTGGATACTTTTGTTCCTTAAAGGAGAGATAGGTGTGACAGTTAAACATATTCTATTAATAAGTGGTCTTAAGTAATTTCACTAACTTTATAGGTCTAAAACTTTCTATATAACACACTCTAAGAAAGCTTTACTTTCTATAGCTCCTTCCCAGTGAATAAAAAGGGCGAGAATAATGACTCATGTTCTAAGAACTAAGTAGGTAAGTTGAAATTAATTGTTTGGGGGAAAAAAAGGGAGGTCATGAAAATGATATTGTATAAGGAAAATGGATCTCACACAGGATAATATTTAATTATAGCTTAAATAATAATGTTCCCAGTGTTGAAAGCACTTTAAAAAAATTATATATATATCTCTAAAGTTTGGGAATCCTAGGAAAATAAAATGCTCTTAAGAGAGAGCTATTTTTTTTATTATATCTGTGAACTATTTCTTTTGAGAATTTGATTAAATTGAAATCATTTTAATTACTTCTATGGATATTAATTTGTCTGAGAGACATGTGCATAATATAGTCTCAGTGGTGTGATTTCTGTGATATCAAAAAGCATAGACATATATGGCATGGGATTCACTGCTAAAAATTCTAATTATTTTTCCTTGGAGACCACAGGTACTAATTTTATAATGCTCTCAATACGTCAGAAAAATCTATATTACGTAAATCGTATAAAATAATTATTCTACTTTTTTTCTTAGGTAATACTCTAATGCACACTCCTTGAGGACAGGGATTTTGCCGACTTTATTCATGGATATGTTCCAGGCACCTAGGCCATAGATAACTGTTGCATGAAATATTCCAGCAGGTTACATACTTGCAGAACGAGGGGAACTGTCTTCTGTGGGTTTGTGTGTGTATTAGGTGTATGTTTAAGAGGGTTAGAAAATGATGAGACTGAAGAAATAGAAGGTATGATTCTTGTTATTCTAGGACTTGAAAGAAATATTAAGGAGAGGATATAAAATTAATAAAAGCCAAAGTCAGACTTATGAATCAGTAAATATAGAAATAAATGGTCCATTTTCCTAGTTGCTTGGTTCCAGGACCCTTTCTGATCATCTCTGGAAAAAGATCTTGAAGACATGTTTTTATAGAGGGAGAGAAGCATAGTTAGAAATATACTGTTAGTCTAATTCCTGTGATGATACATTACAGTCACATGTCGTCTCCTGGTCCATTTTCATGGAGACGGACACTTTCAACTCTTTTTGCTGTTTGTTCTGATGTTCTCCTGCATATTTCTAAGCCATCTGCTTATTATTGAGAGTTCTTGATTTATACATATTAGATACTTCCTATTGATTTTCTATCCTGTTAGTTGAGATGTACCCCTCATCTCCCTGTCACTTTTCTTCCTTACTACCCCCTTCAAACTGGTGAGATGAAAATCTTTAAATCAGTGAGCAGTATTTATATGATTATTTTTACATATACTGTTTATACATATATATATGTATATATATATAGATACATATACGTATACATATACTGTTACAGATACTGTTCTCTGCTCAGCCAACCAGCATACTATGCTTCTGTGTCCCTTCTTTTCATTTTTTTGTTTGGCACATAAGTAAAAATGTTGCCTCATTCTTCAGTTTCACCTTCTTTGAGCCTATTGCTGTCTTTCCCCCAATGAGGCATTTGATGGGTCACATGCCTATGGTTAATTTTTGAAGCGTTAGGCATGGTTGCATATTTTTGCTTTGGGAGATCTTTCCACTGGTTTTCTTTGGAATATTCCTTCATTTTTTTCATCTGGAACCTCATGGTCTCTATTCTGTTCCTCTTCTTTGCCTTTATTGCCTTGTTTTCTAGAACTGCTAAACTTATCTGGTAAAGCTGCTAACATGGGTACATTGGAAGTAATTTTTCATGTCTGAAAGGTTTCTTTGGTTGTCATACGTTTAACTGACAGCTTGGGTGTGGAGTTCAAAGTTAAAAAGCAGTCTCCTGTACCACTTATGCTTCCTCTACATTTCTTCTTCTCTTTTATTTATGTTTGTTTGATCGTGGTCTCTGATACGGGGATATATGAAGAGTTCACTCAGAATTTTGAAGGTTTGCCTCCCTTTAGCCTCTGGTTTTGTTACTAAGAAGTTTGATGTTATTCTGATCTCATTTCTTTGTACATTACTTGCTTGTTTTCCTCTTTCCGAAACCTTTTTTTTAAGCAGGAAGTTCTGAAATTCATGAGTATATACTTTGGGCTAAGTATTTTCTCCTTATTGTGCTGAACATTGGGAGGATATTTTAATTAACATGCTCAGGCTTTAGCATTCTGAAATTTATTTTTTTTTTAAAGATTTTATTTATTTGACAGAGAGATCACAAGTAGGCAGAGAGGCAGGCAGAGAGAGAGAGGAGGAAGCAGGCTCCCCACTGAGCAGAGAGCCCGATGCAGGGCTCGATCCCAAGACTCTGGAATCATGACCTGATCCGAAGCCAGAAGCTTTGACCCACTGAGCCACCCAGGTGCCCCCTGAAATTTATTTTGTATGTGATTTACTCCTTCCTGAAACTTCTCAGGCAAGTATTTCAACTCTCAAGCTGATCTTCAATTTTGAGATATTTCCCCCATTTTTTCTTTTGTTTTCTTTTTTAAATTTTAATTTCTAAAATATTGATTACACTTAATTTTTCAGGCTTTCCTTTGAATACTTTTAATTTCAATATCACATTTTTAAATTTCTTTTTTTTTAATTTTTTCTAAGATTTTATTTATGTATTTGACAGAGAGAGCTCACAAGTGGACAGAGAGGCAGGCAGAGAGAGAGAGGAGGGAAGCAGGCTCCCTGCTGAGCAGAGAGCCCGACGTGGGCCTCGATCCCAGGACCCTGGGATCATGACCTGAGCGGAAAGGAGAGGCTTTAACCCACTGAGCCACCCAGGCGTAAGACCTCTTTTCTGATTATATTTTTTTAGTTCACTTTGTTTCTAGAGATAGTGTCTTTTCATATAAAAGATGTTAATAATAACTTAATATTTTTCCCTTTCATCCTGTGTATCATTTATGCTTCCTCTAAATTTCTTCTTTATTTTTACTCATGTGTTTGTCTGATCATGGTCTCTGATATGGGGAGCTTGCTTGCTTTCTTTCTTTCTTTCTTTCTTTCTTTCTTTTTTAAAGATTTTGTTTATTCATTTGACAGACAGAGATTACAAGTAGGCAGAGAGGCAGGCAGATAGAGAGGAAGGGAAGCAGGCTCCCCGAGCAGAGATTCCCGATGTGGGGCTCCATCCCAGGACCCTGAGATCATGACCTCAGCTGAAGGCAGAGGCTTAACCCACTGAACCACCCAGGCACCCCAGGGGAGCTTTCTTTTAATGTCCTTTGATTATTGTCTGTCTCCTTGGTGTTTCCCAAGAGTGAAACACTGAAAGCTGATGGAGCATTCTGCATATCTGACTCCACCTGGGCTTCATCATCAGGTTTCTTGGAGTAATGGGCCTGCTTTTTTTTGGAGAATGGTTTCCTCAAAAGTCTATATCCCTCAGTCCTAAAGGGCTTTACTCTGTGTCTTACTACATGGGTATTATTTCAGGTGAAGCCCAAGCTGCCAACAAAGATCCTCCCAAGTATAGCGGCACGTCCTGTCGCTCTCCTGGGAAAGTCACATAATGTTAGGGGTCCAGATTGATCGGTGATTCTGCAACATGGAGTCCTTCAGTCATGTGTGGTTTTTCCCCCCGTTTTGTGGAAGGATATTATTCTCTTCTGCCCATCCAGGCTACATCACAATCATTTCCATATTCTAGATAATCAAAAGTTAACTTCTATTATTAATTTGAAATTATGTTATATTTTAAACATCTTTCTTAGAAATAAAATGTATAATCATAAAAAAAGAAAAAAGAAGTTAACTTCAACAAGTAACATAGATGTTGCATACATGTTTCATTTTTCTGTTTCTGTGTAACAGTCCAGTCTAAAATAATGGTTTCACAGAAAACATCCATCAAGTTGGCTCATACATTTGTTTGGGGGGGGGTGGTCCAGTGTTCGCACTTGGGGTCTCGTAGGCTGTTGCAGTCGGAGGGTGGCAGGGGTGAGTCGCGTGGAAGGCTTCGTCATCCACATGTGTGACACCCAGCTTGGGAAGTCTCAAACAGCTGGGGGTGGACTAGCTGGGCCTCTAGCTTTCTTTCTCTCTGTGGGGTCTGTGTGCCTGGTCTCTCCATCTTGAGGCTCAGGGTAGCCAGAATTCTCACATGGTAGCTGAGCAGTCTCAGAGCAAACTGCCATTAAAGACACAGGCAGGAGTGGTGTGGCTTTTTAAAGCCTAGACCAGGAGTCGTGCACGGTCAGTTCTGCCGCATTCCATTGGTTATGAGAGAGTCTCTAATGAAGGAAATTAGGTTCCATCTTTTGATGGGAGGAGAGGCAAAAATCTGCAGGTATGTTTTAAATTTGCCACGATCTATCACTTCTGTTCACGTCTGTTCATATTCCATTGGTGAGAAGGTAGTCTTGCGGTCACTGGTAGCCACAAGGGAAAGTGGAAAATGTAGCCTGTGGTTTGGCAGCCATGTATAAGAAAGGAAAATAGATTTTGTCGTGATTAGCAGTCTTCATTACAGGGGCTATTTAGTGTCTGGATTACTCAGGGCTCTCTAGAGAAACAGCATATAACATACAGATGTTATATATATGTATATGTGTGTTTGTGTATTGGGGGGCAGATTAAATATTGTCTATTATAAGGAATTGATTCACGTGATTATGGAGGCTAAGAAATGTCATGATCTGTCATCTGGATGCCCCAGAAATCCATGCTGTAGTTTCAGTTTGAGCCTAAAAGCCCTAGAACCAGGGGAGCCAATGGTGCAAATCCTAGTTCAAATGCAGAACAGTGCCTCAGCTCAGGAAGTCAGGCGGAGAGTGAATTTTTCCTTCCTCTGTCTTTTTGTCCCGCTCACGCCCTCAGTGGATTGGAGGATGCCTGTCCAAAATGGGGAGGGAAGTCGGCTTTACTCAGTTTATTGATTCAAATGTTATTCTCATCAGAGACACACTCACAGATATATGCCAATCATCGAAATATACCAGTAAATAATGTTTAACTAATTATCTGGGCATCCTGTGGTCCAATCAAGTTGTGATTATACATGAAATTGTGATTATACATAAAATTAACCATCTTCCCTTCATCTCCTGAAATGAACATTTCCTTGACCACCTACACTGTACTACTGAAACACCCGGGGCAGAAGTCTTGACCGACTTCAAGACTGGTTCAAGATTGAGTCCTCAACATTTCACTTAATTCCTCTCTTGAATAGTATACCTCATCATATGATCTCCCTGTATGAGGAATTTGAGAAGCAACGTGGGGGTGGTTTGGGGGGTAGGGAAGGAAAAAATGAAACAAGATGGGATCCGGAGGGAGACAAACCATAAGAGACTCTTAATCTCACAAAACAAACTGAGGGTTGCTGGGGGGAGGGGGGAGGGAGAGAGTGTTTGGGTTATGGACATTGGGGAGGGTATGTGCTATGGTGAGTGCTGTGAAGTGTGTAAAACTCATGATTCACAGACCTGTACCTCCTGGGGCTAATAATACATTATATGTTACTAAAAAATAAAAAATTTATATTAAAAAAATCTGCCTTGAGGAGATGAATTTTGCTGTCTTCCAGCAGAGATTGAGGAAGGAACAGAGGGAGACATCTGTGGGGCTAATTAATTCTCTATAGAGACTTTTAATTATTCCCTATATCAAGCCACAACCCTAACTCCTTTCTTGTGCCCCTAGATCCCAAGTCTTCCCAACATTTTGCAAGTATAGATTGGCTTTTTCTCTTGTTGTTCCCATATTTTTCTGTAAGCACCTAATCTTCAACTTCCTTTGCATTGTCAGGTTGCTTCCTGCTCCCCTCTCTGCTCCAGAATTTATTGCTATCTTTTCTGCACCTCTTACTATACATCTTTTTGACCCTTTATTGAGTTATATCTTCTAATGCCTTTACTGTCATTTCATTGGAGTATTAGGAGGAGTGAAAATATATACATGTGTCATGTTCCCTGAGTTAATGGGAAGTCTTCTCATTTTTTGCCAGTTTTACTAAAAGCTATTTGTTCTGGGATGGAAAGGATGTCAAAATGTTAATTTTTTATGATGATTGACTCAGTTATTCTCTTTGAGTGTGCTTTATAAAACATGTCTCTGATAAAGTTAACTGGCCAAACAAACTGTGCCCGGGTTAACATTTTTTTAAAATTTAATTTGGGTGTTTATTGGCTCTGTATGTTTTGGGTTGGACAGAGCTATTGGGCTTGTGATTAATCTGGGAACAATTTCTCTCTGGAGGTCAGATTATCAACAGAAAATTCCTTTATGGCCACCTGGAAATAGCTCCCTTCAACTTTTTCTTACATGGTAGAACTTTGTTTGAATTATTCTTAACTAGGAAAATAGAGACTTCCATGGAAAGAAATAAAAAAGTCAGAAGTGAAAACAAGTGAGATCTAGTAAAGTGGGATTGAAACATGAATTAAAAGCCACAAGACAGTATTATGAATTCATGAAAGCAACCTTAAAAGCTTATTTTATAAACATCTTCATGCTCATCACCTTAAGTACCATAAAGCATAGCCTATCTTGATTAGAAACAAATAATAAAAAAAAAAAGCCTGCCTTCTTGTAGGTTGATAATAGATTTACTGAATGCATACATTTGTTTTGATACATCCACAAAGTTCTCCAGACTTTATAGTCACAGATGATATCTGTGGTGCAGACATTAGATAATATTGGAGACTCAGAGAAAAATAAAGGTATACATTTGGGACGCCTCAACTCAGGTTATGATCCCAGGGTGCTGGGGTAGAGCCCCACGCTTGGGACTTCCCTGCTCATGCAGGAGTCTGCTTCTCCCTCTGCACCCTTCCCCACCCCCACCCTTGTACATGCTCTCTCTCTCTCTCAAATAAATAAAATAAAATCTTTAAAAAGAATACATTTAACACCATTCATATTTACTACTCTCTTTAATGCTATGTACTTCTAAAGCTTATTTTCCTAGCAGAAGTATGAATATGAATTAACCATCTCATTCTTTTGTTCCTTTGCTTCCTTGGAGTTACTATAGTAACCAAACTGTGGTTCATGTAGGGAATCTGTGATATTATTATTCCCTTACATTGATCATTTTCCCCCCAAAAGAGGAAAATAATAAGCTAACGTGGAAATAAGTAGTTTTATCACCCAATGGTGGATTTCATTTATGAATACGTGCTACTACAAATGGAACATAAGAAATGATAAGAATAGCATATGGATATATTTTTGTGTGTGTGTGGATTTTTCCTCAGGGTTAATAATTTTTTAATTGTATGCAGCTGTTCAAAGATTTTTGTTGCTAAGTATATGCACTGTGTTGAAAAGGAGTGCCTGCATTTTAAATCTTTTTTAGAAAACCATTTGAGGCTTAATTACTTAGCTGTGTTTAGAAAGAACCTGTAGACGATAAAGATGTCGACACTACATATTAAGCAGGCTGAGGGAGTGGTCCAGACATGGACCCACAGTCAGATTGTCTGGGTGCTAAGCCAGACTGTGTGTGACCTCAACTTTATGCCTTTGCTTTCTCCTCAGTAAATGGGGAATAAATGAGAAAATGTTTGTAAAATATAGTTTGTACTTTATAGCACACATTCAAAGTACGTTTTCTATACTCAGAGTAAAGACGTAGTGCCAGAGACCTGAGGATGTCCTGTGAACTAGACCAATAAATGACTTGCTGATGAGGTGTGGGCTGCTGATGATTGCCAAAGGGGTCTTCCCAGGGCATAGCCCCCCCAAGATCCATCCATTCCGCCGAGAGGGGACAGCTCCAATTGGTCTCATTTGTCTTCTTAACCAGCATAATCGCACTTACTGTGAAAATTAGGTTCGCTTCACAAAAAGAGTTCATTCTTGCCACCTGAATCATGAGATGTCTTAAAAACCAAATTAAAAAATAAAAAAAGAATCAACTGAAAAAAAGCAAAGTAAATATTGCTTGATCAAAGTCATGTTAAGTATTCAGTGCTTCTCTTTTATCGCTATTAAATGGATGCTGCAGTGAGAGATTAGGCCCTGTTCCTCCCACTTTCTGAAAGGTAGAACACAATTTAATTTGGACAGATGGACATGAAGGTATAATGAATATCATTTCTCTCAAGAGGTGATGGGATATTCTTTTTCTCCACTTTAAAGTTCATTTTCTAAGATAAGTATTTTTTAAATTGTCATTTTATTGTTTACTTTTAGTGGCATTCCCCATGTACCTTAGCTGTTTCAAATATTAGACCTCCAATAAATATTGTCCCCTGACATTTCCATTCATAAAATTCTATTTTATTGTTTTCAAGCCGATAGCTATGGGATGCTATCCAAAACAATTACCAGGAATAATGCAGTCTCAAATCTTTCTTTTCTTTTCTTTTTTTTTAATGTTCCTTATTTAATTTAATTTAATTTTGTTAGTCACCATACAGTTTCTTAAGGGCCAAGAATATGTAGCCTGTTTTTGACCAGACTTGGGTTTGAACTTAGATAGGTTTGTCCGGTAGACTTCTTCTGTGTTCAGAATCAAAATGAGAAAGAAAACCAGAGTGCAAGAACACCTTGATATTTGGGAATAGGGAAAAATTATACTATAATGCCTTCTCTTTTATGTGTCTTCCACTGTCCTCACAACAGCCTGAGATGTTGTAGGCAGGTTAAGGAGGAAACTCAGTTTGAATAGTATAGGCATTAAGTGATGGACCCATGGCTAGCCCAGTGACTTTTCACTACTTGCGTTTTCATTCACTACTTGGTTTTCCTCTTCTGAAACTTTTAACTTAGAACTGCTTATGGTGTGGCCTTTCTCATAGAGAAATTCATGAACCTCCAAAATGTCCACCTGTATTTCCCCAGATTTCATGTTAATTGCTTGTCATTTGGTGATTGATAGCCCTGATAAACAAATGTTTTATGCCAAGCAGAGGCTTCTCTTTATAGCATTCTGTTATTACATTCCTAGTAATTATTAGCATGAAAGATTATTTTTAACAACTTTATTACAGTATAATTTATATGTAAAAATTTACCCATTTAAAATGTTATTTTAATTATTTTTACTGTATTTACCAAGTAATGCAACCATCACCACAATCTTATTTACCTTTAACCTCCATTTCCACTCCCAACGGCTGATCTACTTTTGGTCTCTGTAGATTTGCCTGTTCTGGATATTTCATATAAATGGAATCATACAGGATATGGTCCCTTGTGACTGGTTTCTTTCCTATAACATTATGTTTTTGAATTTCATTCATATCATAGCATGTCTTAATATTTTATTTTTTTATATTGGTGAATGGTATAATATTCTGTTGTATTAATATGACTTCTTTTGTTCATTCACAAGTTAATGGACATCTGGTCCACTTTTCTGCTACTCTATGTAGTGCTGCTGTGAATGTACGTGTGCAAGTCTTGGTATGGACATATTTTCATTTTCCTGGGAATGGAATTGTTGGGTTGTATAGCAGATAGATTCTTAACTCTTTAAGAAATGGCATGCCAGGGGCGCCTGGGTGGCTCAGTGGGTTAAAGCCTCTGCCTTTGGCTCAGGTCATGATCCCTGGGTCCTGGCATTGAGCCCCGTGTCAAGCTTTCTGCTGGGCGGGGAGCCTGCTTCCCCCTACAGCCCCCCCACCCCCCCCACCCCCCCCACCCCCCCACCCCCGCTCTCTCCTCTCGCTCTCTGCCTACTTCTCTGCCTGCTTGTGATTTCTGTCTGTCAAATAAATAAATAAAATCTTTAAAAAAAAAAAAAGAAAAAGAAATGGCATACTATTTTCCAAAGCAGCCACACATTTCACATTCCCACCAGCAATGTTTTTTCCATATTCTAGCTAACATTTATTATTGTCTGTATTTTTTATTAAATTCATTATAGTCAGTGTGAAACAGAATCTCATTATGGTTTTGATTTGAATTTTATTAATGATTAATGATATTGTCTTTATATGTATTTATTAGCCATCTGTATATTTTCTTTGGTGAAATGTATATTCAGATCCTTTTTGCATTTCAGAATTGGGTTATATTCTTGTTGGTCAATTTCAAAAGTTCTTTTATGTTTTGGATACAACTCTTTTGTTAGACATGTGATTTGAAAATACGTTCTTTCAGTCTATGGTTTAGCTTTTTGGTTTTTAATGGTGTCTTTGAAGTGCAAAAGTTTTGAAATTTGAAGTCCAGTTTATCATTTTTTTTTCATTTATAGATTGTACTATTTGCCCCGTAGCTAAGAAATCTTTGCCTTATTCAAGTTCTCAAAGATTTTCTCCTATATTTTCTTCTAAAATGTTTATGGTTTTAGCTCTCATGTTTAGGTCTATGCTACATTCTAAATTACTGTGCTATATGGTGGAGGTAAAGATGTCACATCATTTTATTGCATGTGGCTATCCAGTTGTACCAGCACCATTGATTGAAAGGGTATACCTTGCTCACTGAATTGCCTTGACATTGTTGTGAACATCAATTAACCATAAATAAAAGGGTTTACTTCTGGACTTTGAGCTGTGTTCCATCAATCCCTATACATCTGTCCTTATGTCAGTATTACACTGTCCTGATAACTATAGGTTATCTTGATGATTTTATTATTTTTTATTATTTTTTATCTTGATAACTGTAAGACGTTCAGAAATTAGAAAGTGAAAATCCTCCAACTTTATTCCATTTATTTATTTATTTATTTAGAGAGTGAGCAAATGAGTACAGTGGGGGAGGGCAGGCAGAGAGTGGGGAATGAGAATCTTCAGCAGGCTCAACACCGACTGTGGAGCCTGTCGTGAGGCTCTGTCTCACAGCCCTGGGATCATTACCTGAGTTGAAATCAAGAGTCGGATGCTTAACAAGCTGAGTCACCCAAGTATGCCAAACTTTGTTCTTTGAAAAATTGCTTTTGCTATTATGAGTCTCTTGTATTTCCATTTCCATTTTAGGATCATTTGGTCAACTTCTTGCATGAAAGCCTGCTGGAGTTTTGATAGGGATTATGCTTCATCTATAGATCAATTTAGAAAAAATTGACATTTTAACAATTTTGAATTTTCCAATCTGTGAACATGAAGTGTTTCTCCATTTGCTTTATTTCCCCTAATAATATTTTGTAGTCTTCAGGTTATAAGCTTTTTACTTCCTTTAAATTTATTCATAAGTATTTTATTCATTTTGAATGGGGTTGTTCTCTTAATTTCATTTCGAGATTGTTTACTGGTGATACAAAGAAACAAGGTTGATTCTTTATACAGGTCTTGTATCTTGCCATGACTGGTTATTAAGCCTATTATTCAGTGATTAAGGTATTCCCTGGTTTAAAATGGATGATACCAGGCATCTGTGTAGAATTTTCTGTACTTTCTGGATATTAAATACAGGAGTAAAATTTTCTTGCAGTATTTTTTGCCTAACAGAAGTAGTAAAACTCACTTAGGTTATAATAGCAGACTGAGCCTTTTAATGATTTTGCTACCTCTCTGATCCAGAAGGCCACTCCCAGCACTGTATCATGGCAAGAGCCTTTGTTCTGACAAACACATCAACACAAGCAAATATCCTTTAAAGCACCAATGAACCATGTTAAAGAAAAAATGCCCTCAGTGAAATGAATAGACTATTAAGACCTAGCAGTACTTGGCCAGTGTATTTAGCTTGTTTTTGAGAGTGCCTCGTTTGAAAGGGAAAGAGGTATTACTTTTCTGTTTCTTAAAACTGTTTAAAGATCAATCCTGAAGTCTGTGTCTGGTGCTCTGTAATTCTAGCCTCTTGGGAGTTAAATGTCTTGCTTTTGTTTTAATGTATATCTACATAGTGTGTTATTATATGCTTCAAGTAACTATCATTTATCATTCAGCTATATGATGCAAAGATGTTTATTGAATTCTTAAATGGGTTTTTAAAACCCTATTTTGGTACTGTAACTTTTCTTCTGGGAGCTCGCGTCCAATTTTATAAGGTAAGTCAATTGGACAGTCTATTTCAGTTAATATAAATCAGCTTTGTATAAGAACATGCCAGAGTTTCCAGTGAAGCACAGCTCTATTTAGTGTTCCGAGAATGGGTGGTGTTTAAAAGTTTAAAAAGTAACAACTAGGTGAGAATCTTGTTGATTGCATTTGGATGGGTTTATGTTACAGTTGTAAGTGGGGCTCCTAGAATTGCTGGTGGGGAAATTCCAGGCTTATGAATAACTAGACATTAACGTGTTTGGTACTTAGCACCATTTTTGTTACATTCAGAGAACCAGATGGTTTCTGATATTCCTATCTGGAATATTACATGCTGAGTATTGTAAATTCATCCTAAGATTCAGTCACTGAATAATTTACTTACTTATTTTTTATTATTTTTTAAAGATTGATCTATTTCCTTTTAGAGAGCGACAGAGTGTTTGAGCAGGGAGGTGGGGCAGAGGAAGCGGGAGAGAGAGAATCTGGAGCAGACTCCTTCCTGAGCGTGGAGCCTGATGCGGGACTTGATCTCATGATGCTGATATCATGACCTGAGCTGAAATCAAGAGTTGGACGTTTAACCGGCTGAGCCACACAGCCGCCCCAGTCATTGAGTAATTTAAAGAAAGCATGAATTCTCTAGCTGTTAATGTGTTGGGAATATACTAGTGGGTATGGCAGAGCAGCCTCCTGGACATAAGTCTGTCTTGTACGGCTAGTCATGAAGAATCACTTTTCAAATGAGAACTTAATAAAAACTTTCCAGGTCTGAGCACTAAGCTCTACTCCCTGTGCGATTAGTGGTTTCATTTCTTTCTCAGCAGTTGGGTAATGATTACGGCTCCAGATGCAGTAAGAGTGATAAAGAGATTGATTAATTTCACTTGAAAGGGCATATGTTCAAAGAGAATCTAATCAGAACGTCATGAATGAAGATCTGACATCTTTGCTGCTGAGAGTTGTACCCTTACTTGGTGTCCTACTGAGGTTGAGAATAGAATCTCTAAACCGATGTTACTTAGCCACTTGGTCCATAAAATGTTAGGTCTTGCTCATAACCTCATGTACATGTGTGTGAGTGTGTATGTTCTTGCTGCCTTTTGCTGTCTTTATAATAAGCTTTTTGTGACAGTTAAAAAGGTCCTTTGGCTCCTTTACCCTAGGGATGCCTTTGAGTTGTGTGTTGTTATTGATCAAGAGAACTGAAGTTGCTTCTGAACCATGGCTTAATTTAGAACACACTACACACACGCACACTGCACAGCAAAGCCCTCTGTATTTTAGTGTGGAAAACATTTTCAGTATAATAGCAGTGTGATCACACAGAAAAGCCTTTTATTACAATTTACATTTAAAAAAAAGCATCTGTTTATCTAATGCTTTATCAACTTACCTTTATTTGACACCTCCTATTTCAAAAGAACACTTTTTATTATAAATATATCATTTATATACCACTGTTTTTTATTTTCATGCATTCTGTAACACTTAAAATAAATATGACAATTTAAAAGTGATTCAAAACGTACTTTTTAAGAGAAAAATATTAACATCCATCAAAGACGGTGGGCTCAAATTTTGTTGGAAGAAAGATAAGGATTCACAGCTGTGATTTCAGCATGGAGCTTGAATTTAATGAGTTTTGTTTCTGAGCCTGTAAAGGAGTGCATGTGTGTTCCTAGACAAAATGCATGCATCTTCTCTTTGGAAAGTGTCTGATCTTCAAGTCTCTATCGTAACGGGTGAGGTGAAAGGATGATATAAATTCATGACACTTATAAAACTATCATAAGAACTTTTACTCCATGCTTTTGTAAATCAGGAAAATGTCCTCATTCCTTGGATTTTATGCTTGTTTTGATAGACTTAGGTTTTTTTTTTCCTGCCTTTTTGCTTGAATGTTAAGATTCTGTTCATGCAGCAAATAGTACTTGGGCTCTCCTACATGCCAGGTGCTGTGCGTGGAGAGTTAAAAAAGAGAGCAAGACACAGTTCTTGTTTTTTCACGTAGGAGGGCTGCCATTTAGTGATTTCAATGTGGAGCAAGTAGACGTGGCCCTCAAAGACCCCATTCTGAAAGAATGCCAAGGATTTCTGCATTATATTGATGTACAACTTTGGATTCTTTAAGAATAGACCCTTTCCTGGGGCTCCTGGGTGACTCAGTTGTTGAAAGTCTGCTTTCAGCTCAGGTCCTGATCCCAAGGTCCTGTGATCAAGCCCTGCATTGGGCTCCCTGCTCAGTGGGGAGTCTACTTCTCCCTCTTCCCCTCCCCCAGCTTGTGTTCCCTCTTTTGCTGTCTGTCAAGTAAATAAAATGTTTAGAAAAAAAAATTAAAAAAAGAATATACCCTTTCTCAGTGCTTCTCATTTTTCTGAAAGCCCTAGAATATTATCTGAGAAAGCCCCAAGTGCTTCCTAATCATTAAACTCTGAGGTAGACAATAAGGTCAGTGAAGGATGGTAACAAGATAACTGGAAAAGGGGATGTTTGAGAAGAATTTCATTGATATTTAAACACTCTTCAGTGCTTAGGTTAAATATTTAAAAATTATTGGGGAAGTGACTAGCTCTCTAAGTCCTCTTGATATTTTAAAACATTTCCATTAGGGTGAACTTTGACAGGGAGAGATTCCCCAGAGAGTTGTATTCATATACTCAAGAAAGAAACTCTGTGACCACCAGGATTTCCACAAAGCAAAGATAGTTTTTGAAAAGTTTTTTTGTTTTTTGTTTTTTTTTTTGTAAAGCATTCTGCATTTGGTATTAAAGCCTGTGATGCATTAAAAGTTAGGTTTTGCCATCTCTTATTCCATCTTTGTTAGAGTGTGTGATTTGTTTGCCCTTGATTAATTTTGAAATAGATGAGCCAGCTTTCAGCGCAGGGGAATGATTTAATTATTACAGAACCCAAAGCCCAAAATCAGATTTGAAGGTATGTTGAAACCCTGTTGAGAAGAAATTAATGAACAGATGTAGTGTATATGTTGTTGATATCTGATACCCCTGTGCTGACCAAAGAAGAGTGCATTTCCTCTCAGGTCTTCCATCCTAAATGTCAGAGGGTCCCTCTTAATGTGAGATAAATTCACTTAAGTTGCATCGTGGAAATTCTGGGTCCACTAAAGAATCTAGACTTTAGAAAATGGAGGAGAGGACGCAAGTAGGAACTACTGAATTTGTCGACTGATCACGGACCACATTTTAGGGTGATTCCACTTGTAGGCTGAACACTGATGTCAGTACTGACACCAGAGATAAGCTGAAGTTCAATTTATTGTTTAGTAATTTCAAATGTTACTGTGGTTGTTTGGATCATTTTGAAGCATATATTTAGGTCACTGTTTTCACAGAATTTTAGAGCTAGAAGGGATCTTGAGGCTATCAGTCTGGCCGCCTTATTAACAGTGAGCAAGCTGAGAGCCAGGAAGACAGCTTGGAGCAGCAGAGGCAGAATGGGGACAGGGGTTCTCTGAGCCCATCCTCCCATCTCCCTTCCAAGCACACTTCACTTTCTTCTGCCACATAGGCTGTTGGTGAAAGGGACTAGAGCCTCACTGCGAGAGAGGGGATGGCGGACCTTAGTGGTACACATTCCACTTTTTAGAGTCAAAATAGTAGGTGGCCATTAAGAATGGGTAAAATCAATAAATTCAGATGGTAGTTCTCAGGAGAAACGGCAGATGAAACAATACACTGGAGGTGTCCAGAATGACTTGACAGAAGGTCATTATTCCCCTCTCTTAATTGGGCAAGGGACAACTTTTGTTCTCCTGAGCAAGGGGACTACAGTTGGCAGTGCTGGAATCTGGTGAAAAGAGGCAGCTACGTTGAATGATTACATGGAGGGGAAACATTATTTTAAACTCAGTGCCAAAAATGGCATCACAGTTTAGTCCAGCATGGAGGCATTTTGAGGTTGGATGAATCCGGTTTGTGTTCAAGCTTTGTTCTTGCCGGTGTGTGGGTTTCCATCAGTATTCTCTTTAGCAGTTTATTTCTTCCCACATTCACTTGGTAAATACTTCTGTAGCATTTATTATGGACCCTATCGTATTTTGCAAAATAAGGTTATTGATACCCATCCCAGAAAGTTGTTTTTTTTTTTTTTTTTTAAACTATGAATGGATAATTTAACACTGAGTCTGGCATATAATAAATGCTCTATAGGAGATAAAATTTTTGCTAGTGCTGCTCTGTTGGCATGGGAAAACCAGGTCTCTGCCTGGGAAAACTTATGGTATAAAAAATGCAGGGTGAAAATGGTCGAAAAGATGGTTATGGGCAGATGGCATGGTTTCGAAGCTCGTCTTTTCCTTTACATGTTTTGTTTTGGTTCTTGTTTGCTTGGCTGCTTTCAAATGCTTTTTCTTTTTGGTTACAGCAGGAAATAGAGCATTTAAGTTGTTTTTTCTTATGTACACCTCAGAGGTGATGCTTCTACAAAGCTGGAGCAGGGATAGGATGGAGGTCTTTCAGCCCACTTCACCCCATCCCACCATCCTGGGTGACAGAGACACACCAAGGATCAGCACCTTCCCAGATCCAGACCACCAGTGGTTCTGAGTTGTACAAATTGGAGCTCAGCCTCCAGTTCTTATCACAGAGATGGATCATAGGACTCATCAGTCCTATATTCCAGCAGTGTCCATCTTACATGAAGCTCTGTGTTCCCTCCTCGAGTCTCAGGGAATGGACAGCAGAAAAATCAGATTTTTCAAAGGCATTCTCAGGACCCAGTCATGTCCCATTGGTAGTTTCACTTAGCTTAGCCAGAGGCGTGATTTTTGCAAGCCTTAAAGCAAAGATCAAAATGTAGCCCAGTCATGTCCCCAAATGCTTCCAAGGGAAGGCGAGGGTAAGCATTTATTTATGGTAGAAAAAGCATGGTTTACCCTCCCCCCAATTCAATACTATTTGGTGAGGGGTGAGAGGATCAGGCAAAGCAAGCAAAAGTGAGGAGGTGTTGGAAGTGGTGTCATTGACTGGTGGGATATTCTCTGGGCATCCTGGGCAGTCATGGAAAGATGTCTGAGTGAATGAGCAATCCTGGTCCTTGAGTTGGTAGCAGGCACAGAGAAATAGAGATAGTGGCCAAGTTCATGGGGTTTCCTTCTCACTCTGACCACTGGAAGAGTCCCCAGGCTGGCTCCTGGGGAGATTGGGGCCACTCCTCTGACTGGCTACAGACACGTATGTGGTGGGCTAAGTAGAGAATCCCATGCTCATTAGGATTGGAAAGGAGGTGCTTGGTGCCTGGCTGAGGCTTTCTGCTCTGGCGCAGGGGCCATCTCTGACCTGGTAAGGACAGCTGGTGGGACGGATGGTGCTGAGGTGATAATGGCATATCTTCACTGGAAAGAAGGAATAAGTGGTCTGGAGACCCCCAGGAACCTTGAATGATCAGTTCTGATCTCACTGGGAGGTAATTTTAGAACAAGTGTGTTAATTTAGAGAAGGAAATTAGAGAAAGCTGAGAGTAAGAAAAGGAAAAGCAATGTTTTCAGCAAATGGATGTTCCATTTGATGTGATTTTTAAAAAATTCTTAATCTTTTGAGAACTTCTTCATGGTAGTCCATGTAGGGATTAATTCCCTTAGACTCACACAGTGGGGAATCGGGTACCACATTCTATTGTCCAACTGACGATATTGAATCTGTGGGGAGGGAAGGGACTCTTTGATTCACTACGTTCTTGGCCTTCATCCTCACATTTACTGTGGAATGTAATCCTCACAGCAGCCCTGGGAACTGTGTAGGCTATTCTCTCTCTGCACACGGGTTGCCTAAGACAAGGCAGGGAATCATTGATGGGGTGAAATTAAAATCCAGCTTTCCGGAGAGCTGGTTGAGTACGCTTATCATCATCCTACTTTGTGTAGTAGTGGAGTTTTACAAACCAAATTCTGCCTTCATTCCTTCAGTTAGCTGTCAGAGATTTATGGGGCATTTGCCATGGTACTTACCACCTTCTAGGGCCTGAAGATACACAGATGATTTCCTTTCCCCCACTCTCAGGGAGTTTATCATCCTGTTGGTTACTTAGCACATTAAACAGACAATTATGGGAAGAAAATCTAACAGATACATCAAATGCAATCTGAGAATATAAAGATTATGGAAGAAATATTGCTTTGAATGGTGGGAAGGAGCTATAATAGTCTGGATACCAGGCACAGGGCTAAGTGCTTTGCGTGAATTATGTTGTTTATGTATTAGAAAGATTGTTTCATTGGTCTTCAATTAATAGCTAGGTATAGGGGCGCCTGGGTGGCTCAGCGGGTTAAAGCCTCTGCCTTCAGCTCAGGTCATGATCCCAGGGTCCTGGGATCGAGCCCCGCATCAGGCTCTCTGCTTAGCGCAGAACCTGCTTCCTCCTCTCTCTCTCTCTGCCTGCCTCTCTGCCTACTTGTAATCTCTATCTGTCAAATAAATAAATCTTAAAAAAAAAAAAAATAGCTAGGTATATAGTCATTCTCCCTAGTCATAATGTGCTTATTCTCTTCGCCGAGCTTCAATGGAATGTTCTGGTATCTCCTATAGTACTTAAGACAATGTAGTCTAATACAGTATTGTATATGAGGAGTAATGTGTCACTAGGTTGAAGGCAGAGAAACCAGTGATAACCAATAATTTGAGACATTCATCATTAAACATTGAGAAACATTACTGTTACGGATAACCTAAAATTGAGGAGCATGTAATCTCATGCAAAGACAGAAAATCAGTGAAAGTCAAATGGAAGAGGACAAGTGGGGCTGGTGTTGGAGCCTCTGATAAAGGAAACTAGAGGGAGGCATGCAGGTGGCTCTGGATGTCAAGTACCAGTGGGGGATACTCACAGCTACTGGTAGAGTCTAGCTGTGACACTTGCTTGTCTGGGCAACTCTGCAAGGGTAGACTGAGGTTCTCACTCACTTGCGGGTAGAATGTCTCAGTATTTGAACACATTTTCCTGGTATTCCCCCACACCTTATTTCTCCTCTGCTTTTTTTGATCCCTTTTTAAATTTTCTCTCCATTGCTTCATAGAGGTCTTTAAAAACACTCATTATTCCCTCTTTTATCCTATTTCCCTTGTTTGGAGTGAATTCCCAGAGGGATCTAAGGTTTGAAGCAAACTCAGTATTCAGCTGCAGGCAGACACCCTACGAGAATTTCCTAACTTCAAAATATCTCATCTTTCAAAATTTCTGTGTATTGATTAGGAAAAAAAGAAGCATGTGTTTGTGTGTATGTGTGTATCTATACATATAGAAAGATACATATAAATACATACTTATATATAAATAAGTATATAAATTATATATATTAGTATGATATATATATATACACACACACACACACAGAGGGAGAGAGAGAGGGAGAGAGTAAGTGTATGTGTGTGTGGGGGGCGGGGAAAGGTATATGAACGGGGAAAGTGTATACTCTGATTTTCTTGTACTTAAAAGGTGTTCCCTAGTTTAAGAAAAGAAAAAAAAGAAGGATGTATTGGGGGCAGGGGGAGTAGCATAAAGGAAACCTGAGATTTTTGTGGTCATTTTTATATTTTTTATTTGTTGACTATGGTAACAGAAAAACAAGAGTATAGATACTTCCAAATAGTAATTTAGAAGCATATTTGCCTTGGAAGTTCATATTAACTTTTGCAGAGTCTCCCTCTATTTCTTGTTTAGGTGACTTTATATATAGAATAGAATAGAGGAAGAGGTATGGCATACTAGTTCTCTCTTTCTCTTTTTTTTTTTAAGTGGCCTTTTCAGTTTTTCTGTAAAATCTCTGCAAAAGTAATCTGTGGAAATACTAGTTTTAAAAAGGAAAATAGGGGCATCTGGGTGGCTCAGTGGGTTAAGCCTCTGCCTTCAGCTCAGGTAATGATCTCAGGGTCTTGCAAGCAAGCCCTGCGTGGACTCTCTGCTGAGCTGGGAGCCTGCTTCCCCATCTCTCTCTGCCTGCCTCTCTGCCTACTTGTGATCTCTCTCTCTGTGTCAAATAAATAAAGAAAATCTTAAAAAAAATGAAAATAATGTGAAAATTATTATTAGAGTTTGTGGAGAACAGGTTGAACAAAATGTTGTTTATCATTAAAAGTCACTCAAATGTTTATAGTTCCCTTACATTTCAAGGTGTTTTCACAGAGTTTTTTTTTTCAGTTCGAATAAGATGTAATTGACATACAACATTGTATAAGTAATCAGTATATTATGGAAAATAGATAGTCTCAAAAACTTAAAAATGGAGCTACCATCTGCCCCAGCAGTTTCACTTGTGTATATCCAAGGCCGTTGGAAGAATTGTCTCAAAGAGCTATCTGCACCTCCGTGTTTACAGCAGCATTGTTTACAATGGCCGAGACATGGAAACAACCATGGTGTCTGTTGACAGATGAAAGGGTATATATAGGGTATCCCATATCCTATATATAACATAAAATATTATATATAATTATATATACTATATTTGTATATTATGTGTTACTCCTGTGTCTATAAATTAGAATATTATTCAGCCATAGAAAGAAGGAAATTCTTCCATTTGTGACAACATGGATGGATGCTTGAGGGCTTCGTGCTAAATGAAAGAAGTCAGGGAAAGACAAATACTATATGATCTCACTTATATAGAGAATAAAAAGTTAGTTTTTCTAGATGAGAAATGTGAAAAAGATTTCAATGTATTTGTCATTAAAATGAACAAAAAGGAAGTATGATAGAGAATTGAGCGGTCTTCAGATTTCTTTCACTGAATCAGCTACACAGGTAGAAAATACTGATGATTTTTCAAGTTGTAAGTAGGATTTTAAACATTTCAAACATGTATATAAGGATACATTTCAATCCATTCGTTTATTTACTTATACTGGGTCAAAGCACTGTTTGATATCCAAGAGAGAAAATTGTAAAAAAAGCAAGAAAATAATAAAATGATAAATAGGGATCGTGGGATAACTTTAGTTTATTTAATGTCTGAGCAACTGAAACTGTTAATGTCTTAATCATTTTTACACCTAGAAGTAAATGACAGTTTAGTTTGATGAACCGTTTTCACAATTTACTATATAGTGGAAATCTACTTCTTTTTTTTTTTTTTTTTTGAAAGATTTAATTTGTTTATTTGACAGACAGACATCACAAGTAGGCAGAGAGGCAGGCAGAGAGAGAGGAGGAAGCAGAGCAGAGGGCCCGATGTGGGGCTCCATCCGAGGACCCTGGGATCATGACCAGAGCCGAAGGCAGAGGTTTTAACCTCTGAGCCACACAGGCGCCCCATGGAAATCTACTTCTTAAAATTGGAGAATTTTTATTTTGTCTTTTTTAAGAGAAATTAAGGTAAAAATTATGGTCTCAAAAACTGAATTGCCTTTTTGTTCTTTTCGGATAAGACAACTGCCGTATTTCACTGGCCCACACAGATTTCGGTTTAGAGGTTTGTGTTTTTCCTTCTCAAGCTGAAAAATAAATGTCACCAACATTAAGCAGCAGGATGTCTCCTTTGGTGCAGTATTTTCGGTGATAGGGATGACAGTAATAGTAGAGGAATTTGACATTGGCGGCTATAGCAGATGAAAAACATTCATCTCAAGCTTTTGTATTTGCCTGAAAATTTAGTATCTTAAACTTCTCGAAATTGAGTGATTCAGTTTTCATTTAATCTTTTCAGGGAATTTATTTGACAGCTTTGATTTAAAATACTTTGTGTTTTTTAATAGTTTTAGTTTTTTTGCAGAGAAATATTGAGTATGGCTGCCAAAATTTGCTTCCTAGGCTCATTTAAAAATCTCCTGAGCTACATGAGATGCATGAGATAAGATGTACAAAATTAATAATACGTAAGAAAAATCTTACAAAAAACTCCCAGAAAATATTCTGTAAATAATAGAGGCAATGATAATATTTATGTTGACTGACCAGTCATTAGATGCCTAATTGCTTTCACAGGAATTCCTGTGAAATTCCATTGGATCTTCACAAAACTCCTGTGACATTATTATCCCTATATTGCATCTAGTGAAACTAACTCACAACAGTGAGATGAGTAACAGAGTTGGAATTTGAATGTGAATATTCGTGATGATAAACTTATGATTCTAAACAATTGCTTTGAAAAACGCAACATTGAGTCTCTAGGTGGGAGTCCGTCAGAAACCTTGGATTCTCATTTGGAAGAGAACCCTCCTTGGGAGCCCTGAATCTATAGTCGTCAACCTAGGAGAGAGTCTGCACACACTAGCTCATAATGCCTATTTATTGAAGGGACAAATAAAGAAGAAAATAGTTTTGAGTGAATGGCACCACATCTTAGTTATTTATGTTAACTATATCAAAGCCTCCTTGAGGCTTGGATATCGAAGATTATGTTTTTTGAATACATACAAATAAAACATCACTTAAATAAACTTACGGGAACAACAGGGAAGATGTAATTAAAAGTGGGACTGTCCTAAAAAGTGCCTTCAAATAGTCCCTTTCAGTTTATGGCACCATAGGGAAGGGCAGGAATGAGCCCCGAAGGTCTGGGTGCCTGAAAGAAGGCAAGATGGGGAAGGGTTGGGGAACAAGGGTGGAGTGTAAAAAATGAAACCAAGGGCATGACAAGGGAAGGACAGCAAGAGAATTTTCCTCGTTTTGTCCATCACTGGTGATGGCTGGTACACCACCACAGTCCTAGAATAGAAACACTTTGAGAGTGATATCTTTACTTCCTCATCGTTGAATCTTCATAATTTTAATTTCAGAGTCTTGCTCAGTTTTGAGATCAATAAATGTGTAGTACACAACAGAATGAATGCGTAACAAATACACACGTGACTTCGGAAAATCCAGTTTGAGCTTCTTTTTTATTTGAGAAATCCCAAATACTAATCAGATTGTGTCTAACATATAATCCAGAATTGTACTGGAAATAAAGAGAAAAGAGTAGATGGCATTGTTAACTGAGGGCTTGTGACATGCCCTAACAGTGTTCAAAACGAATATATTGCTGGAATCTACACGATGCTTTAGTATTTGTACTGAACAAATGAATGGCCAAGCTACTTAAGTCCTTTTCTGTTGTTACTGTTTCTCTTATTCTGGTTTTTGTTTGTTTGTTTTAAGAACTGAATCATTTTATTTATTTTAAACTTTTTATTTAAATTCCAGTTAGTTAACATACAGTATAATATTAGTTTCAGGTGTATAATGTAGTGTTGAATCACCATACAGTGCCTGGTGCTCATAACAAGTGAACTCCTTAGTCCCCATCACCTATTTCACCCATTCCCCCACCTAACTCCCCTTTGGTAACCATCAGTTTGTTCTCTAGAGTTGAGAGTCTTTCTTGGTTTGCCTCCCTCTCTCATCTCTCCCCTTTCCCCTTTGCTCATTTGTTTTGTTTCTTAAATTCCACATATGAGGGGTGCCTGGGTGGCTCAGTCATTGGCTGTCTGCCTTTGGCTGGGGTTGTGATCCCAGGGTCCTGGGATCGAGCCCTGCATTGGGCTACCTGCTCAGCGGGAGGCCTGCTTCTCCCTCTCCCACTCCACCTGCTTGTGTTCCCTCTTTCATTGTGTCTCTCTCTCTCTCTCTGTCAAGTGGATAGATAGAATCTTTGAAAAAATAAAAAAAAAGAAAAAAATTCCATATATGAGTGAAGTCATATGGTATTTGTTTTTCTCTGACTGACTTGGCTTATTATAACACTCTCTAACTCTATCCCTGTTGTTGCAAATGGCAAGATTTCATTCTTTTTTTGTGGCTGGGCAATATTCCCTTGTATGTATATACCACATCTTCTTTATCCATTTATCAGTTGATGGACACTTGGGCTATTTCCATAATTTGGCTGTTGTAGATAATGCTGCTGTAAACATTAGGATGCATGTATCCCTTTGAATTAGTATTTTTTATTCCTTGGGTAAGTATCTATTAGTGCAGTTATTGGATCATAGGGTAGTTCTATTTTTCACTTTTGGAGGAAACTCCATGAAGTTTTCTATAGTGGTTGTACCAGCTTGCGTTGCCACCAACCATGCAAGTGGGTTTCCCTTTCTCCATATTCTCATCAACCCTTGTTGTTTCTCTGTGACAGGTGTGAGGTGGTATCTCATTGTAGTTTTGATTTGTGTTTCTCGCGTGATGAGTGAGGCTGATCATCTTTTCTTGTGTCTGTTGGCCGTCTGGATGTCTTCTGTGGAAAAATGTCTATTCATGTCTTCTGCTCATTTTTAATGGAATTAGTCATTTTGAGGGGTAACTGTTCCTGTTCATTTTTCTGCATGATTTCCTTGGAAGTGAATACAAACTACAGGCATAATGGGATGACTTTCTGGGAGCCCTGAGAGTAGGATAGCGTAGGAAGGAGTGCTGTTAGGAGACAGAAACAGCAATCCTGTTCTCAGATATATATTGCCTGCAGAGGCCCTTCTGTGTTCTGTGCAATGGTATCTCCTTGGTTTGAGATAGTTTTAAGAGCAGATCTAGATTCCAGAAGTCCTGGAACAGTTTCCTGGGCAATGAAGAATTGAGTAGTCTATCATCAGTCTATGGAAAAACTCTGTCAGGAAGGAAAAAACAACTTGAACCACAAGCCTCTAGGACTGAGTATGGACTATACATGGTGCTATGAAAGGGGTAGTGCAAGAGAGAGATTGAAGACCAAGGTCTGAGAAAAGTCAGTGTGCAGATGGTTCTGGAGCTAGTCCTGTCCAAGGCAGCATCATTCTTGAATGCAGTGCACTTTTAGGAGTAAGGGACTGTGTTCCGAGAGGGATTTTGTCATATCTATTTAGGATTTTTTTTTTTTTTAAGATTTTCATTTATTTATTTGTCAGAGAGAGAGAGAGCAAGCGAGCACAGGCAGACAGAGTGGCAGGCAGAGGCAGAGACAGAGAAGCAGGCTCCCTGCTGAGCACGGAGCCCGATGTGGGACTCGATCCCAGGACCCTGGGATCATGACCTGAGCCGAAGGCAGCCGCCTAACCGACTGAGCCACCAAGGCGTCCCTCTATTTAGGATTTTAAGAGGTCTATATGGATTTGAGGATCTCAAGTAAATAAATTGAACCTCAAGAATGTTTTCTTATTTTAAAAATGTCTTGTTTTCCAACATTCCAATATTGTGGTTATTGACATTGTACAGATTTAGTTTAATCTAAAAATGTATGATCCTGAAGCATTAATTCTTTTTTTTTTTAAGATTTTATTTATTTATTTGACAGAGAGAGAGATCACAAGTAGGCAGAGAGGCAGGTAGAGAGACAGGAGGAAGTAGGCTCCCTGCTGAGCAGAGAGCCCCATGCAGGGGCTCAATCCCAGGACCCTGAGATCATGACCTGAGCTGAAGGTAGAGGCTTAACCCGCTGAGCCACCCAGGCGCCCCCTGAAGCATTAATTCTTATTATGAAAATATTCACTTAGTTGAAGCCTTTTTCATATCTGGAAGAGAATCAAAGTGCTTTGCATATGTAAACTGTTCATGGATTATAAATGTAAGTTCTGGAAATACACAAACGTGAGTTTGAATACTGGCTCTGTCATTTGGTAATTATATAATTTGGGGCAAATTTCTTAAATTCTCTCTGCCTTACTTTATGTATAAAATTGGGTACCTGAGTTATAAGAGCAAATAAGGTAATATATAGTGCATGCTTTGTTCAGGAATGAGTCCATAATAAGGGGTAATGCTGAAAGAATTTGGGAAGATACTATTTTTGGTCAGCAAAGTCACCTTTAAGATCAGCTTTTGCCTCTTTCCTGTAAGGGCAGGCAAATTTATGTTTTGTTCAAGGAAATCTGTAATGTTTATGCCCACTGAGAATATTTAGGATGATGATCATGTTGATATGACCCATATTCACATTGAAATTGCTCTTTAAATGCCATTCATTAATAATTCTTTGATCATCTTTGTGTTTAACAAAATTGATAAAATTGCTTTCACTGTTTCTTTCTAATAAAAACCTTTTGGCGTTCCTCTGGACATTTTATTGATAAACTCTCCCTTAAGCATACATCCAAATTAAATGTGAGAACCTGCAGCTAAAAGAAATTGCTTCAAGGCAATGATTCACTGGGATGAAAAATCAATAGCAGTTTCATTAAGGAAGGAAAGATAGTTTAGACATGCTCCTACCTAGCTTTCTTCTTACTGAAAAAAAAAAAAAAAAAGGAACAATTGCTGAATATGTCTTTCCTTTTAGATATAGTATTCATATCTGAGTAACGTGGCTGCTGTATGGTAAGACTATACGTGTCCCTTCAAATCTACTGGGATTCTTGAATAGAGCTAGTCTTTATGTTTTGAGCAACTGACACTCATTTAAAGCACTGTTTCTTTAATAATGCGTGTCATGCTGAGCCTACTACAAGAGACATCCTTACAGCCAACCAATCCTACTGATACATTTGAATTAGTTAAATTCCAAATTTCTTTCTAAGTTTGTACCTGATTCCTTTTACCTTCCTATCTACTTCTTGGTTGATAACTGAATGGAGAGATGGGCAGATGGATAGAAGGACATACGGATGGTTGGTAGATGGACACATAGATGTGGCAGGAGGGAGAGGAAGGAGGGAACTAGAGTGTAGCATAGTGGTATGTGTGCTTGTAATGCTGTGCTTTCCAGCTGCATGACACTGGGCAGTTTAAGCAAGTTCTTTTTGCGTGAGTTTTATCACTTGTGAAAGGTCATGATCATAGTACCTCAGGACTCTGGGCGAAAATGAGTTATGTGAAGTATTGCAATTAGTGTCTGTTGCATGATAGGTACTATCTGGCTCTATAATTTTGAGCTGTATTATTAGTAACATTGTTGAAAAAAGATAAAGAGCTAGGTAAGGCAAATACAAAGACATTTTAAGATGCCATTTTATACTACAACAGTACAAACTAAAATAAATTGCATTTTAGCTAGAAGGAACACAGAACGGCTTCTGGGTTATCTCGGGTGGGAGCTGGACAGTTTGGGCCATGAAATGTCCCAAAAGGAAGATGTTTTTACCTACAGAGTGGGATATTAGGTGAGGAAGAACCACATCCATGCAACAAGGTGAATATCACTTTTCTCAAGACATTTCTGTATCAAGGAAATATTCATATGGGGTCTACGCTATGATCTGAATTGAGTTGAGGGACTTAAAAGGAAAATCATTTCCAAAGCATGGTGAAGTGGTTGGTTTTTCATAGTGTAGGATTCATCAGAATACTCATTCCAAAGATAGAGAACTTTATGATAAATCATTGCATGTCCCATATCAGGGGTAAATGTAGTGATAGGATGTAGTTTCTTCTGCGATAGCAGCAGGCAACATAAGTATCAAAGAGTTTTTCAGCAACTTTATTATAAAATGCTGTTTCAGACTCTCAAGTTTAACTAGCCCAATCAGCCTTCACTTAACACATTTCTTTCAAGACCTGCGAGATTCACTCAGTAATAACTAAGCATAATTGCTAACATTTACTACTTTTTTCTTCACAGTCAGGCACTGTTCTGATTGCTTTGCATGGATTTTGTATTCTTTTGCCTCACCTGGATTGTTAGGAGGTTGATACTGTTGGTATTTTGATTTTGTGGATCTGGAGGCTATAGGACAGAGAGATTAAGTCCCCAGCCCAAGGTCACACAGCAAGTCAGTACCAGAGCCTAGATTCAAACTCCCTGTGACTGGGTCACGAGTCTGGGTCCCTAACTAAACTAATGCTCTATGTAATAAGTGCTTAATATTTTTGAATGGTTATAATAATACCTAGTGTTAAATATAGCAAGAAAAAGATTTCTGCTCAACATGTGAGTTTCCTTCCAGCTTTGTAGGTTTGTGTCAAGCATGTGTACTTGAAGGGCATTTTAAAATTGCAGAAATAACCATCTCTTTTTCCTTCTAGTAAAAAGGATATAAAAAGCACTTCTTACTTTGCCCAATGTTTAATTGCTTTCTTTTTGGTGTAAATTTTGCTAAAAGGATGGAGACAAAAGGCTTTTTTTTCTTTTTTTAATCCACTTCTAGCTCCCAAAAGAAGAATGCCAGAAGAGCAAATATCATTGTCCCTTTTAGTTGTGAGATTGTTTTGATTGGTGTCCAGTAGGGAAGAGCACGTACTAACCTCTGCCCATGATACCCAATACGTGTGTCTCCTGGTTCAGACTGAACTTTGTCTACTGGCCTTGAAGGGCCTTGGTGGCTGGAGGTGCCCAGAGTGGTAAGAAATGCTGCTGATGGAGGCCCTCCCATGCCAGGTGGGGTCATTTACATGCACTGACTCATTTCCTTATAACGACAATGCAAAGAAAGCCGGTGATTCCTGTATTACAGGTAAGAAGAGCCAGGTATATAGAAATCCTGAAATTTGCTCAAAGTCACACAGCTCATGAGCAACAGAATTAGTTCTGAACTCATATCTCTGGGATTCCTGCCCACTTTCCACCTTCCCATAGAGTCTTTTATTATAGTTCAAGCATGTGATCTAGAAAATGCTTTTCCCCATTGCTTCTCATGGGCATGAAGGGTAGCTTCCAGCTGGTATGATTTTTCTGGAGTCTTTCAATTTCCCTTGACTCCTTTTTGATCCGGATTGTTCAGCCATGTGGAGACTGCTTTGCCACGGTGTCTGGCTTTACTCCCCGCTCAGAGATAGAGATGGAGGAGGGAAACAGTACTTAGCACTTTACAGAGGAAAAGGACCTGAGTCCAGATACCCCTGATCATCAATCTGTGACTTCATTCCTGAGTCCTGGCATTGTATTTCTTTGAGTAGACTGTAGGGGCCCTATCTATAAAATGGATAATTAGAGTGATCCAGCTTGTGGTTCAGAGGACACTTACGAGTCTCCAAAAGGAAGTTTGTAGAAATGCCTGCAAAAGTAGCATTCAAATCATTGAGGGTTTTATCAGTCTTATATAGGAGGCAGTTAGGATAAATAATCATTAAGTTTCATGACCTTTTGACTACGGTATGATTATTAGAGATGATGAAATTATCCGATCTCAAAACTTGGGGCAACAACTTTGAATTTGTATGAAATCTTCGGTTTGGAAAAGTGCTGTTATTATTGCTCATTTTTTCCTATTCTCCTACTTCCTGTTAGTAAAAGGAAGTATATTTATGCTGCCGCAGTGTTCGTAGGTGTCATTTAGCTTATTGACATCACATGCTTTCCTGGGTTCTTTTAGTAGGGATGGACGAGGCTGATTGTGCATGGTTTTGTCTATGGACTCCCAAAGCCAGCTCTTGTCTAATTGAGTCAGTGAGTCAGTTTACATTTACCGAGCTCTCAGCTGCGGGGTGGGGTGGAACCAGGCATTTTAACCAGAATTGAACATCTGCTCAGTGCTTAAGTAGCCCGAGCCTCCAGACTCTGGCTAGCCTAATGGACTCGCCACCGTGTCTCTGCTATTGGACAGTGATTAGTATACAGATTGGGACATATTTGGTTTCAGTTCATTCTGTTTCCACAGATGAGGCCTGAGTATGATCACATCATATAAATTATTTAAGGTGCAGTGTCTATGTAATCTGAGCCATAAGTAAAAGTTGGCCCACCGTCTGTTCTGTCACCCTGGAGGACTCTTTATTTTCCAAAGGATATAGTCCATCTTGTGAACTGACATCATTAGAGTCATAAAAATTCAAATGTGCCTTGAGCGATTTCTTTACTTTGGCATAAAGTCTCAAGTACAATATCCAAAAAGCTTAGCATTTTCTAACTGTTGGCTTAGGGTTAGATGGAAGAAATTTCTAGAACACTAATTGCAGTTCCAAAACAGTGTTGCTAGTTATAATCTGAAGAAATTTGAATCTGTACATACCATTCATTTTCACTGATTCTGAAAAGTTCGTTTTTTTATTTGTCAATTTAGTTCGATTAGAAATACATTTATTTAGTCATGGATTTTTTGGATGGTGCAGTAGACTACAGAGATTATGCTTGTACATTCTTTTTAGTTTGTCTGTGAAGAACTCCTGAGTCTACAAACAAAATCAACTTGTTGAAGGTCACGTGGTTAGAACCGGAACCCAAGTGACCTGACTTCTGAAGGACCCTCTTTGTTACATCATCTCCCATCCGCATCCTTCTATTTCAGTAAGGAATCACAGCCTAGGTCTCTGTCATGTTCATTTCCCCACTCTGGTTTCAGTGAGTTGGAAATAGGTAAGGGGGGAACTAAATCTCTCTCCCCTTTCCTCTTGTTGAATCACCTTGCCAAATATAGTTGCTACGTGGTATCTATTCTTATCCTGTCCGGATAAGACCTGCTCCTTGAGCCTGTCCTTTTTTTTTTTTTTCCCCTCTTTTCTGAATGCATGCAGTGAAGACTTTGGGCTAGACCATGGCAAGGGACAGCATCCGTGAAGTTAAAACTGCTGATGGTTAGGCCCTGTTGCCGAAGTGTTTATATACTTGTGCTCCTTAGAGGGAAAGATAACAATACAAAGTATCCAGAGTTTTGTTCCTCTCTTCTGTGACAGGGATTCTGAACTGCAGCTGCCTGTCAGGACCAGACTGGGGAACCTAGCCTCTTGAGTGACTTTTCAGAAGTGTAACTTTAATTTGGCTTCTCTAACTAGATTCAACCAGTGGAGTTTAAAAGGTTCTTAGTCTCTTCCCTTTGGTATCTTTCCTTTCTTGTCATAGGCTGTGCTGGTCTCCGGAACTGGGTGAACAGAGTAGGCAACACCCTTTAACACTGCGAAGCCCCAGGGCATGACTCCTGTGATCTCTCCTGCTGCCGGTAACTTGGCATTCTCTTCATGCAGGCATTTAAACTTCAAGTCTTCTTTGTTAGGCACTCAATTTAGAAGTCCTTTAAAAATCCCCTTTAATTCTGGTTCTTTAAAATAGTTCTTCCTAAGCCCCAAAGTGAAACAATTTCCCAAATGATGAATTTCTTAAAAATGCATGCAGTTTAGGACAACAGTAGTAAATAATTGGCAATTCAATAGCTTTAAGTCCTTTTTACTCTCTGGAAGCTCTTGACTAAAGATGGCACTCACATAAAACAACCACAAAGGATACAGTTGCTTAAAACAGTAATACCTCGGAGTACATTTTTTCTTCTGCCAAAATATATTCTTTGATTTTTTTCCTGGTAATTAGGACTAGCTTCCAGCAGAATGGAAGGAGGCAATTTCTCCTGTAGGACTGCCCCTCCCTTCCTCTCTCACACTTGGAAACTTGCAGCCCTCTGCTTTTTATTTTTTATTTTTATTTTATTTTTTTGTATTAATATATAATGTATTATTTGTTTCAGGGGTACAGGTCCGTGATTCCTCCGTCTTACAGAATTCACAGCACTCCCCATAGCACATACCCTCCCCAGTGTTCATCACCCAGCCACCCATCCTTCCTACTCTCCTCCCCTCCAGCAACCTTTAGTTTGTTTCCTGAGATTAAGAGTCTCTTATGGTCTATCTTCCTCTCTGGTTTCATCCTGTTTCATTTGGGGGTGGGGTGTGGGGGGCAGCCCTCTGTTTTTTAGAAGACTAACTTCCTTCATTCAGATGACCCAGATCAGATTATGTTAATGTCTGTTTATAGTATCAGTCACTTCTTATAGAAATGCTCACCTCCCCCATATATTGATTTTAATGTGCAAAATGTCTTAACCCAAAGGACTGAAACCCCCATTGTGGCAGGGAGGCTCCTCTAAATTGAAGTTCAGGGGACTTTTCAGCCTGGAGAACCACAAAGAACACCACACAGTCAGGTATCTAACTCTGCTTATGTACGAGACCACTTTTTTATTTTGCATGTTGTGGGTTTTGTTTTTGCTTATCAGGTCAGGCTATGGTGCAGGAAAGATGCATTAAGCTAAGGAAGGAAGAAAGCAAAATTTAATTATGAAGAAAAGAATGTTTGGAATTTGTTCAAGATGTTACTAACAGTACTGTCTTAAAAACTAGATGGCAATTTCAATTCAACATTTCCTTGATTTTCTAAGTTTTTAAGATTCTTAACATTTTCTTAATTATAGAATTAATTAGCATGTTAATGGAAAAATCATTAGATGGTGGAATTCATAAACCTCTGTTTTTGTAAACCATTATTTGCACAACAGAGCACTGTGGTTTTAATTAAAGTCAATAGAACAATTGGGCCAAATTGCACCCTGCTCCTAGATTGTGAGAACTCAGATGTCTCTTATCTTTTTATCATTATCTGGTTATCTGGTTATCGTTTTGCCCGGAGGTGGCTATTTTGCTTAGAAGCTCCCAAGGTATAGAGATAGGTTGGAGAGAATTTGGAGCCTGGGGTTGCTTTGTGCTTTTTCAGTTTTCTTTTCTTCATCTGAGGGATGCTTTTATATATCTTATCTAAGGAATAAAAAGCTGGAATGTTCTCTGCAGTATCCTTTTGTTTCTCCTTCTCTGTCTGGATTCTTGGTTCTCAGGTACCTGCCCCCACCTCTGGTGGTCATGAGCTACCAAGCCCAAGGGGACTGGGTCTGGCATCAGTTTTACCTTTATTTACACTTGGCTGTCTGGTTTACCAAGGGAATTCACCATGGGGACTACAGCAGCCCTGCTCTAACCAGCAGGGATTGTTGCCACACAGTAACATAATACCATCATATAATTATGTATTATAGCTTCCGTCTCTTTTTTCCCACCCAATTCTATGGAAACCACACCTACCTCCCCTCCCCATAATCAATTTCTCTCGGCTTAGAAATTGTGGCTTTCCAGCTTTTTGAAGGTGGTGGAGAGGAGAAGGAGGTGTGTTTAATAAACCTATATTATTTGGAGGGGAGCATTCACTTAGTTGCCATGATATAATTTCCAGTTGATAATCGTTTCAGCCTATCAACCAGAAATTATACCTAAAAAAACGCAATAAGCTTCCTTATCTCTATAGTTTCAATTTTCAGCTTCTCCAGTGAGCCGGAGATACAGATATGAGACATACATTCTGTTTGTTATACTTGATTGATGAACCCTTGTTTGCTACATTTAACTTTTAAAGTAGATAACCTTGACAGAATTCTATATTTTTCTAAAATTAAAACTCCATAATATGCTCTTTTCCATGACTGGTTTCTGTTTTCATCAAGGTAGCCATTGCCCACTTTGCCCTTAAAAGGACCAAGTGAACAGTTAAGCCTCTTATTTGCGTGTCAGAGACCACAGATGACCTCTAACATGTTCTTTCAGCCCCAGTGCCGGTCCTCTGTGTGTTCATGCACTTTCTCTGCCTCAGGATCCACAACTATTCTGCTTTTTGTTTTATCCAAGATTTTTTTTTTATTGTGGTAAAAAAAAAAAAACACGTGCTGTAAAATTTACCATCTTAACCAGTTTTAAGTCTAGGGCTCAGTGGTAAGTGTAGTCACATTGTTTCCCAGCAGATCTCCAGCCATTTTTGTCTTGCTGCCCTGAGAATCTATACCTACTAAATATTAATTCCCCAGCATCTTCCCTTTACCCCCTGGAAACTAGTCACCTTTCTGATTTCTGTTTCTGTCTTTTTGACTACTTTAGATATTTCATCTGAGTGGAATTACACAGGATTTATCCTTTTGTAACTGGCTCATTTCACTTCGTAAAATGTCCATGTTGTAGCATATGACAGGATTTCCTTCTCTTATAAAGCTGCATAATATTCCATTATATGATTAGAGCACATTTTCTTTATCCATTCATATTTCAGTGGACATTCAGTGGACATTCAGTTTTCAATTCCTAATTATTGGGAATAATGCTGTGACAAGCATAGAAAATGCAGACATTTCTTTGAGATCCTGCTTTGAATTCTTTGGAGTGGGTTCACTGGATTGTAGGGTAGTTCTAAGTTTTTTAAGGCACCCCTGTACTCTCTTCCATGATAGCTTCTCCATTTTACATTCCCATGGACAGTGTACAAGGGTTCCAATTTATGCACATTCTAACAGTTGTTATTTTCTGTTCTTCAGATAGTGGCTATCCTAATGGGTATGAAGTAATATCAGGTTTGATTTGCATTTATCTTATGATTAGTGATGTGGAGCAGTCTTTTTGGATGGCTTTTGGCCATTCATATATCATTTTGGGGGAATTGTTTTATTAAGTCCTTTGCTTATTTTTAAAAATCAAGTTGTTTGTTTTGTTATTGAAATTCCTTAAATATTCTCAATATTAACTTCTTATCATATATTTGAGTTGCAGTTATTTTCTGATTCTGTAGGTTGGTTGCCTTTCCACTCTGTTGTTTCCTCTGATGCACAGAAGTTTTTAGTTTGATGTAATCCCATTTATTTTTGCTTTTGTTGCCTATTCTTTTGGTGTCGTGTCTAATAAAACATTTTAAAATCCAACTCCCTGAAGCTTTCCCTCTTGTTTTCTTCTAGGAGTTTTATAGCTTTAGTGCTTATCTATTTTAAGTTAATTTTTGTATACAGTATAGGATAAGGGCCCTAATTCCTTTTGTGCAGTGGACATCCAGTTTTTCCAACACCATTTGTTGAATGTTTAGTCTTTTCCCATTGTGTAGTCTTGGCATTATCTACTTGGTACTTTGAGATTCCATGTGAAATTTAGATTTTTTTTATATTTCTTTATGTTTTTTATATTATACTTATAATTTAATATGTTATATCAAAAATGTCATTAGGATTTTGATAGGTATATTGCTTTGAATTTGTAGATTGCTTTGGGTAGCATAGACATTTTAAAGATTTTATTTATTTATTTATTTCACAGAGAGATCACAAGTAAGCAGAGAGGCAGTCAGAGAGAGAGGGGAAAGCAAGCTCCCTGTCGAGCAGAGAGCCCGATGTGGGGCTTGATCTCAGGAACCTGGGATCATGACCTGAGCTGAAGACAGAGGCTTTAACCCACTGAGCCACCCAGGAGCCCCAGCATAGTCATTTTAATAGTATTAAGTCTTCCACCTCATGGGCATGGGATAGCTTTCTATTTTCCATTTGTTTGAGTACCATTTTGTAGTTTTCAGTGTACAAATCTTTCACCTCCTTGTTTTTTTTGTTTTTTTTTTTTTATATTTTATTTATTTGACAGAGAGAAATCACAACTAGGCAGAGAGGCAGGCAGAGAGAGAGGAGGAAGCAGGCTCCCCACGGAGCAGAGAGCCCGACGCGGGGCTCGATCCCAGGACCCTGAGATCATGACCTGAGCCGAAGGCAGAGGCTTTAACCCGCTGAGCCACCCAGGTGCCCCCACCTCCTTGTTTAAGTGTATTCCTAAGTATTTTATCCTTTTTGATTCCGTATAGTAAATTGTTTTCTTAATTTCCTTTTGGGATTGGTCATTGTTAGTGTATAGAAACACAAGTGAATTTTATGTGTTGATTTTGTATCCTGCAACTTTGCTGAAATTGTTTATTAGTTGTAACCCATTTGTTCCCGTCCGTGGAATCCACTGAGTTTTCTATAGATAAGATGTCATATGTGATCAGTGATAATCTCACTACTTCTTTCCCAATTTGGAAACAATTTATTGATTTTTTTCTTATCTAATTTCTCTCACTAGGACTTCCAGTACTGTACTGGATAATAGTGGTGAGAGTGGTCATTCTTGCCTTGTTCCTGATCTTAGAGGAAGAGTTTTCAGTTTTCTACCATTGAGTATGATGTTATCCCTGGACTTTCTGTATATGGATTTTATTATGTTGAGATAGTTTCCTTATATTACTAGTTTGCTGAGTATTTTTTATCATTAAAGGATATTAAATTTTGTCAAATGTATTTTTTGTATCATTTGATATGATCATGTGGTTTTTATGCTTTATCTTGCTTATACAGTTTATTATTGCATTGATTGAATTTTGTTGGTTGAAGTGTCCTTGCATTCCATCTATTAATCCCACTTGGTCATGATGTATAATCTTTTTAATGTGCTTTTGAATTAGGTTTACTAGTATTGTGTTGTGGATTTTTGCATCAGTCTTCATCAAGTATATTGGTCTATTATTTTCTTATTGTGTCTTTGGTTTTGGTGTCAGAGTAATACTTGCTTCACAAGAATGAATTTTATTTAATTTTTTTTTTTAAGATTTTATTTATTTGACAGAGATCATAAGTAGACGAGGCAGTCAGAGAGAGAGAGGGGGAAGCAGGCTCCCCATTGAGTAGAGAGCCTGATGTGGGGCTGGATCCCAGGACCCTGGGATCATGACCTGAGTTGAAGGCAGAAGCTTGACCCACTGAGCTACCCAGGTGCCCCCACAGAATGAGAGGATTAGCATTAGTTCTTCTTTAAATGTTTAGTTGAATTCTCCAGGGGAACCATCTTGTCCTGGGCTTTTATTTGTTAGGAGTTTTGATTACTCTTCCAATTTCTTTAATCATTTGCACACTTACAGAAATTTGGTGATACAATTTTCTTGATTTCCCCTCCCTCCTAAACAACACACATATTAGATTGACATTTTTGGTGAAGGAAAGGAATATGACAATACCCCTTTAAAAATGTAAGAGTGTAGGGGCGCCTGGGTGGCTCAGTGGGTTAAGCCTCTGCCTTCGGCTCAGGTCATGATCTCAGGATCCTGAGATCGAGCCCCGCATCGGGCTCTCTGCTCAGCAGGGAGCCTGCTTCTCCCTCTCTCTCTCTGCCTACTTGTGATCTCTGTCAAATAAATAAATAAGATCTTAAAAAAAAAAATGTAAGAGTGTAAAATAATTTAGAAATGTTTACCAGGAAAATGAACAAGAAAACAACAGCAAAAAAGGCAAATATCACTCTACTTTCAATCTCCTTCCTACTATATTTTTTGCATACATATTATTCCCTCCTTCTCCCATGTCTGAACCGGGTGGATCCCTTCTACCATTTTGGTCTCATCTCTTCCCCTGAATTCTCCATTCTGGTAATCTTTTTCCATTCAGTTCCGCCAATAAGTAGTCCCACTCTTTTCTTATCTTGGTTCTGTTTCCCTGTCCCTTTCTTTTCGCCTCTTAAAAATGCTCTCTTTTTCAACATCATTTACCATTATTTACTGCTGGTATTTCTAACATCATATTGTGGAAGACTGTGATAGAAAGAACAAGTTTTGGATATGTTACTAAAACAGTATGGATTCAAATTCTGCTCCAACACCCCCTTGTCTGGTTACATAAACCAGTTACATAAACCTTGTGAGCCTTTGTTTTCTTGATTTAAAATAAAGATAATAAAACTGCAATAATAATGATAATATAGCCCTTAAATAGTTGGAATTATAAAGGTTATCAGGCACATGAGTTGATCTTGACCTTCTTACGTATCTCTGATGCATTTGGAATATTTTCTTTCTGGAAATTGTTTCCTCTCCTGAAAACCTTTTTTTTTTTTTTTTCTTTTCATTTTCATCCTACATTTCTTTTTTCTTCTTCTTCTTTTTTTTTTTCTTAATAAGCTCATTTCCTTCACTTGCTCTTTAGTATCTTATTTTCTATAAGGTTCTGCCTTCAGTTCTCTTCTTCCTGTGCTCCTCTTGTCTGAGCTCTTGCACTCAGAATCACATGTACCTTTTTAGTATTCATTTGGGATACAGCATGTGTACATGGGAGATAAGCATACACACTCCCAAATTTCTTCTGAAATCCAGACATGCGTATGGCCTACAGATCTCCCTGGATGCTACATAGACACTTCAAACTCAGTTGGTCCAAATTGGTGCTTATCAGCATCTCTGAGAAACTCTTCTGTTCATTCCACTTATCATTTCTGAAATTCTGTGATATCTTCTCAGCCATACTGTTTATGTTAATAAAAAATTCCTTGTCCCAACCCATCACTCACTAATTCCCTTTCCCTTGTCCATGTCTTAAATGTTCCTATTTTTCTCATTGTTTCTCAAATGCATTGCTATCCTATTGTTCTTAAGTGGTCTCTTTGTCTCCAACTTTTGAAGTGGTTCCAAGTTATCATTATAAAACACAGACCTGCTTCTGAAACTTGGCTGCTTAAAATCCTTTATCAGATAAACTGGGATAATCTTCTACCAGTTTTAGAATAAAATCAGAATTCCTTTTTTTTTTTTTTTTTAAGATTTTATTTATTTGACAGAGAGACATCACAAGTATGCAGAGAGAGAGAGAGAGGGAAGCAGGCTCCCTGCTGAGCAGAGAGCCCAATGGGGGACTCAATCCCAGGACCCTGAGATCATGACCTGAGCCAAAGGCAGTGGCTTAACCCATTGAGCCACCCAGGCGCCCCAGAATCCTTTGTATATCAGAAAGAACTCTTTGTGATTTGTCTTCTGCCTCAGCTTTATATTCTGTCTTCTTTCACATACAATTTTTTTTTAATTTTTAAAATTAAAGTATAATCAATACACTGTGCTGTATTAGTTTCAGGTATGCAAAATAATGATTCAATAATGCTATACCTTTCTCAGTTCTCATCAAGGTAAGTGTACTCAATCTCTTTTATCTATTTCACCCATATCCTTATCCATCTCCCCCCTGGCAACCGCCCATTTGTTCTCTGGATTTAAGAGTCTGTTTTTGTTTGTTTGTCTCTCCTTTTTTGTCCTTACTTATTTTGTTTCTTAAATTCTACATGAGTGAATTTAATTTTCTTAAATTTCACATGAGTGAAATCATATGGTATTTGTCTTTCTCTGACTTATTTTACTTAGTGTTATACCCTCAAGGTCTACCCATATTGTTGTAAATGGCAAGATTTCATTCTTTTTTTTTTTTTTTTTATGGTTCAGTATCATTCTACTGTAACTTTATCCATTCATCTACTGATGGACACTTGGGCTGCAGCATTATTTACAATAGCTAAGATATGGATACAGTCCATCACACAGTTTCAAGCAATATGAAACTACTTGTCCTTCCAGAAAAGGGTATTTCTCGTACTTGTTAGTTTTTTCACCTCTCCCTCTCATCTCTCCTTCTTCCTTCTCTTTTTTCTCTCTGTTCCTTCTCCCCTTTCTCACTTTGTGACTTTTTTCTGACTCTGTCTCCTAGCTCTATATAATTAACTTCTTTTGATCTTTTCAGAACAGCAAAAACACCCCAGGCTCTGTGAACTCTGTCATAATTAATCACTCACCTCACATGCATAGGCACTTGGTTACAATAGGCCTACCTCAGCTGGGCACCCGGGTGTGTTGATTTCCGGGGCAGTTGTCTTTTCGTTGTTATGCTGCATAAGACATGGTTTGATTTTCAGGCAAATTGACTTCTGGAATAGTAACAAGAGGATTTTCTTCTACTGTTGTTCAACTAGAACATATGTCTTTTGACATTTCGATAATGTTGTGGGATCCTTATTAAATAATTGGCCACAGGGATGGAGCCCTTGTTCAAAGTGTTGAACAGATAAAGTCAGCTGTGTAAGTAGCAAAGGGCTTAAGGTCATCAAACTGTAGGGCATTGCATTAGTATTTCTGAGGAACAGAAGTTTCTTTTTGAAAAAGGTTGACTTGATCATAGTAAATTTTGCCTGTAAGGATGGAAATCTGCCTTGTTCCAAACAGGTAGACTGTACATAGTCAGGACTGACTGATGGCAGACATTGATCGGGAACAAGCAGTACTCAGAAATGCAAGAAATTTGACAAAAGTAGATTTTCCAGGGGCACCTGGGTGGCTCAGTGGGTTAAGCCACTGCCTTCGGCTTGGGTCATGATCTCAGGGTCCTGGGATCGAGTCCCATATCGGGCTCTCTGCTCAGCAGGGAGCCTGCTTCCCTCTCTCTCTCTCTGCCTGCCACTCTATCTACTTGTGACCTCTCTCTGTCAAATAAATAAATAAAGTTAAAAAAAAAAAAAGTAGATTTTCCAGATCATTTTGACAACACTTATTTCAGTATAATTGTTTCTTCTTCTTAAGGGATGGTCACTAAGTTAAAGCCCTTCTAATTGTCTGTCAAGACACTTTGGATTATATCCATTCTTAGTGCATCCTTTCCAGGTCATGAGGTCAGAAGGGAGAGAGAGAAAGGAGTTTTGAACATGCTTTTCTTCTGAAAATTAGCCTCAATTTGATCTTTTATGACTTTGCATATAGCTGTATATTTTTTAATATTTTGAAAGCATTTGAATAGCATTTTATAACCCGCTGCATCCTACTTTTGCATTATTGTAAACCAATTTATAATCATATGTTAGCAAGATTATGTGTCTGTATCCCTGGCATACTCCAAAGAATATTTATTTAATACTCTAGGTTTGAAGAAGCATTCTTGATATGAGAAAAGGTACTTTTTCTGTTAATGATTTGTATAGAAAATAACCATGTTTTTCTATGAATTTAAAACCTCAGAATTCATAATTGAATGATATGCTTCTTACTTTAATTTGAGGAAGTCTAATATTAAAAGATCATTCAGTTAAAAGACCACTATTTTTAAAAAAGAAAAAAATAAAAGAAGTTTATTACAGATTTTGAAGAGTTTAACTCAAATGTATCTATAGAGTTGGTTGATAGAAGAGTCATAAAATATAATGCATGCAAAAAGAAAAATAAGCTATTGAAGAAAATCAGGCTTCTCTTTTTTTCCCTTTATTTTAATGAGAAAAAAAAAATCATGAAAATTGTTCTATAAACATGAGTGAGCTAAAAAATATTACCAGAGTATTAGTTACTAGAGAAACAGAAGTGAAATTTGGAAATGAGATTTATCATCTTCTCACTTTAATTTGTACTCCTGCTGTACTGTAAATGTAATAACCATCAACATGAAAAATGTAACAGATTGATAATACCATTGAGTTTTAATTAAACCACTGAAATGAAAAGGACCCAGATGGATAACTGGGAAACGTTATCCTTTACGAAATATGCTGGATTGCCTGTTTGTTCTGTTTCTTATAAATTAATGCTCTGACAAAAATAGTACCCCATCAGAAGATTTACTAAACATTAATCATTTAAGTTTACAAAACATATGGTAGCTTTAGTTATTTCAATTTAGTTTTGAAACACTTATGGCTCCAAATCAGCAATTGTTCACTTTCCCGATGCCTTCCCATTGTGACTTCCCATTTCTGTGATTGTCTACATAAGTAGACCAATAGAACTGAAGTATGTTTATCTTGCTGTTCTGTAAAGTCATTGGTTTGATGTATTTGCTTTAGATTGCCAGATTTGTAAGTCAAAGTTTTAGTAGGTTTTATATTCTGTGAACTAAGGACTTAAGAAAAAGAAACGGCACCTTAAGAAGACATTTCATTGGAAAGTTTTCATCACTCCTGAAAATAGCAACCACTGACAGTTGTTCTTAAGACACGAAGCAGTGCTGTTTGTCTTATCAGCTTGATGTAAGGATAAATTGGCTACTTAGGATTCGGGAGTTAAGGTTTTTCAGATGTTTTCAGAAAATGGTTGCTGGAGTCCATGAGGGCAGACCGTTGACTTATTTGCAAACACAAGCACCAGGTCTCCCCTGTGGGACAGTTGTGGTTGTAAACGTGCAAATTTCCAGTTTCTGACTCCCCCTAGGTCACATGACCATCTGAAGATGACCTTTATCCCAGACCTTTATCCTGGACTTATCTGTTGGATTAAAAAGATAACATTTTCATGATAGCTGCAGAGAAATGAGATAGATGGGTTTAATCAAAGAACAATTCAGTATATTTTTTTATCTTAGGGTTATCTTATATAGGGTGTCCAAATTTTCTGTTTGTAAAGGGCACAAAAATCAAATGTTTGTTGTTGAGTGCTCATTACGCCTGGCATTGTGAAGACACTGTCTCTAAGGAAGCTATCTGAGAGGAAGATATCTCTAAGATGGGCCTGTGCTCTCAGGCACTTAAAACCTAAGTGTAGAGATAGCAAAACAAATAGGAAATAGTAGATTATAATATAATTGATTCCACATAGGTGTAACTCAGCATGAGTTGCCTATGAAAATGGAGTAAAATTAGGACATTAGGTTGTAATGGATGATTGGAATTTGGATGTGGGAGAGTAGACCGTTTTAACTAATGAGATTAGCACAATCGGAGGCCTGGGGGGAAATGATTGTGGTGGGACAGGGAATATTGCATATCCAAGAAGAATGGTTCATCTGAAGGAATCGATGAGGATGAGATTAGCTGGACAAGGGAGGTCCAGGCATTGAGTTGCTTTAAGGGAAAGTGGCAGAGGTTTAGGTCTTTTATGCCAGGACACACAAAACCATTGTTGGTTTTTGAGCTGTGAAGCATTCTAAAAGAGGACAGTAGTGGGAGAGGGATCTGGCAGAGGTACCCAGCCAGAAGCCTACTGCAGTCATCGAAGATGGTTGATTTATTTGAGGAATGAGTAATGATTAGAGACTTAAAAAAATAGAGTGAAGAATCCAGGATGTTGACACAGTCTTTGTATAGTCCGCACCTGTATCTGCTAGGATGCCTGCCTAGCCTCTTTGGCTGAGGCCTTGTGCCCCTTAAGTCCTGCCGAGTTGGTTCAATAAGGTATTAAACCCTCCAAGGGCAGAGTGCTTTGTCTTATGACGGCCATTTAACTCAATGTAGGCCAGTACGAGTGTTCTCCACCCTTTTTTCCTGATTTTTCCAGTTAGAGGAAGTCCTATTTTCCCTTCTGTCCTGAAGCAATATACAAGACCAGATCTTCCTGCCAGTATTGTCACAGCTTCATGGAACAGCAAGCCCGAGAGAGTGAAGCCAGCGTACAGGAAGACAAAGTGAGATCGGTGAGGTTGTATATGTTTGTGTGCCTGCGTTGATGAGTACATTAGTACAGGCCTATTAGCATAGAAGCCTTACCAGCAGCATTTTGTAGATGAGGAAATCATTGCTCAGAAAACCTTGGGGGCACCTTGGTGGCTCAGTGGGTTAAGCCTCTGCCTTCCGCTCAGGTCGTGATCTCGGGGTCCTGAGATCGAGTCCCGCATCGGGCTCTCTGCTCAGCAGGGAGCCTGCTTCCTCCTCTCTCTCTGCCTGCCTCTCTGCCTACTTGTGATCTCTGTCTGTCAAATAAATAAATAAAATCTATAAAAGAAGAAAAAAAGAAAACCTGGCAGTTTGCTTAAGGTTAAATAGGTAGTTATGTGGTAGATCGAAAATGAAGGCCTTCGTTTTTCTGCTCTTTTCTCCTTATGATGCTGAGTCTTATCATGGTGGTCCAGGGTCATGTTCAGAATAAATGCTAAATATGTTAATTGTATATTCCTGGTCTTTCTTTTATGCTGAAAGTATATGTTCTCAGCAAACACAGCTCTTGTAGCTTGGCTCTGTGCTATGAGAGTGTAACCTGTGCCCCACATCTACGTGATCCTCAGTTATATGAAACATGGGGACTATATATATATATATATATATACACTACAATAAAACAGCCAGCCCATGTTAATAATGAAAAAAGTAGAATGCTTTTTGCCAAAAACAAAAGCCAGCAAAATTAAACTAGAGCTAGCTATTAACATATAACACTTGTAATATATAGGGATATTTAGTTAAAAGGTTTTAGTAGATGGGGAAATAGTTGTGGAGATTTCAAATATTTTGGACACCTATCAAATTATTTAATGTAGACACTAATAATACTGCTATTTTTAAAAAAATTACATTTAATATAGGTTTACTGGATCTAAAATTTTTTAAAATTACATTTAATGTAGATAGTATTGGTCCTGAGACCTACTTCAATTACATTTCTGACTTTCCTTTTTGTTGATATAGTTACATCTCATTTATGCCTCTAGTATAATTTTCTAAAGTCCTGTCATTAGAAATAATAGACTTATTAGTGATGATTTACCTGAATCCTAAACTCATTAATCCATTTTTAACTCGTTATAGAGATCAAAGAGTGAGATAGAAGGAAGGGTCGGAGAGAGAAAATTGTTTTCCCAAAGGATGTTACTAAAAGCTGGAAGAGATATAGAAGTTGAGACATGGAGAGTTGTATATGTGAATAAATCTGAAAACTGATTCCTTGAGTCAGGCAGAAAGATATTGAAACAGTGTGAAAATACAGTGTGAGTTTATAGAACTAGGGGACAAATAAGGTGGTAAGGAAACAAGGGAGAGCAGGAGTTTCTCATTCTAACCGCCAGGGGGTAGTAATGTCCCAGAGACATTTGCTGGGCACTGTAGGCATTAGGGCTGCCCCTTAATCACATTGAGAATGGTTAGAAGGGAAATGTGATTGATATATGTCATTCTAGTGTCTGTTATTCAGGGAGTATCTTAGTATCAGATTCAGGGGATAATTACTCCATTTAGAGGTGATTTTTTTTTTTTTTTTTTTTTGGTTAAACATTTGACTATTTTGTCAAGTAGGTCGACTCAGAAAGTAAAAGGTAAGCTTGGATCTATGTAATCACCTGTAGGTAATTACTGTAATGATTGCCTACTGGCATCATGGCAAATTTTTGATTAGTTAAGAGATTCCAACTGGATATTTTATTATTGATAGATTTTAATTACATTACTCTTATTTCTATAATCAATCTCTTTCTCTCATTCTCTCTACACTCTTGTCCCTCCCATCTTCAGTATTATTACAGAAATGAAGTGTCTACTCTCTTTTCATATTCTTATGCTGAATTATATTGACCTGATTGATAGTGAACCTAATTGAAATTTTAACCAATTTCTAATCTCTTCTACTGATGTAAAGTGGCAAGTAAGTTAGGAACAAGTGTGAAACTCTATAGATCCTCCAAATCCATAGCCATTTAGGTTGTGCATTTAACGGAGTTTCCCATGCTAGAAGTATATTAATTTCCCCCTCTTTGGAGTTATATCAGTTTCAGAAATTCAGACAGTTTGTCGGGTAGCTTTTCCTTACAAGCCATGTTCGTGCAAAAGCTATTAGTCTTAAATCCACATATTAGCATACGATGTTAGAAAAATCAATCCAGTAGTCCCCCTCCCCCCACCCAGGAAATATATTTCAAGACCCTGGTGGATGCCTGAAGCCACAGATAGTACTGAACCCTACATATATACCTTGTTTTTTCCTATACATACATGCCCATGGTAAACTCTAATCTATAGAGAGTGACAACAATAATTAAATAATAAAATATAACAATTATAGTAACATACTGAATTAAAAATTATGTGAATGTGGTGTCTCTCTCTCAAAAGATCTTACTTTTTTTTTTTCTTCTCCTCTTGTAATGATGTGAGATGATAAAATGCTTATGGGATGAGATGAAGTGAGGTGAGTGACTCAGGGAGCACTGTGATGTAGCAGTGGGCGACTGTTGACCTGATGATATGTCAGAAGGAGGATCATCTGCTTCTGGATTGAGGTTGACCTTGGGGAACTGAAATTGTGGAAAGTGCAACTGTGGATAAGGGACGCTGCTGTATTTTATTGATTTCAAAACCTTTGACCTAACTCTTCTTGATTTTTTTCAGAAACACTTTGTCGTCGACATTGATTTAAAGCTTTGCAAACGTTGGTGATCAATAACTTTTCTAGTCACCGAAGAATTCGTTAACTTCTATACTTCCTGCATTGCCACATATTCTTATTGAATTCTCTTCCAATCGCCACATTATTCCTGGCTGAAACACGTTATCTATAAAAATTCATGAAATGAGAAACATAACATTATAAAGACTTTGTTTAGGTATAGTAGTTAATGGATTGTTCAGAACAGTGGAACACTCTCTCATTTTGAGTAAAACTAAATTTATATCTTCCATTGTTTTACACTTAAACATGAGTAACTTCACGGCTTTATCATTGCATAAACAAATTATTGCCAAATGAATTTGTGGACCCACAGAATTTGTTTGTGTCTGGTAAGATATAAGAATCTCCACACCTTCTGTAGGTAGAGATAGACAACAATTGTATATGCACTAGGAATAATTTATTTTTAAATAAAAATAGATTATTGATCAGCATTAACTTGAGGAAACAAATGTAGCGTAGCAAAAAGAAATTTGGCATAACTGAGTCATTTTAGTATCTTAGCGTATAATTTCCCTTTTCTTTTGGATACATGTTAAATTATAATCCTTTTAGCCTATCTCAAAATTTCTACTATTTCATTCTATAAGAATGCCAAATCATTCATATTTGGATTTTTTATTCCTAAGTCACATCACAATTTTAGTGACTAGACAAGGTAATACTAATTTACAACTTGTTATTTCTAGGACATTGGGGAGGGTATGTGCTATCATGAGTGCTGTGAAGTGTGTAAACCTGGCGATTCACAGACCTGTACCCCTGGGGATAAAAATACATTATATGTTTATAAAAAAAAAAAAAATTGGAAGGGGAGGCGAACCATAAGAGACTATGGACTCTGAAAAACAACCTGAGGGTTTTGAAGGGTCAGGGGTGGGAGGTTGGGGGAACAGGTGGTGGGTAATAGGGAGGGCACGTTTTGCATGGAGCACTGGGTGTTGTGCAAAAACAATGAATACTGTTACGATGAAAAAATAAATAAAGAACAAAAAAAAAATTAAGATGAATGTAAAAGATGTTTGCATCCTTCCAAGATAGAACTACGGTATTGATATGGAATATGATTATGAGAATAGGCTCATGAATCAGAAAGCAATTAGAAGTTCACAATCAGACTTAAAGTCATCCAAAGACTGTTAAGAAGTGATTCAGATATAAAACTGCCTTCTTTCCTAACTTCACTTGCTGTTTGTACTTACACATAACCCTGCTCTTTGTCCCTTTGGAACATTTCTTGATGGGCTTTAGGTCAGATAGACCTGCTTGAATGTTGGTTTCACTACCTCCTAGTGATGGGGAACATTACTGCACTTTTCTGAGCCTTGGCTTTTTCATCGACATGATGGGGATCATTAAGTCTGCATCATGGCTTTGTAGTGAGGATTTAATAAGTGTCGGTAGAAAGTGTTCATCACGTGCTAGTAATAGTAACAGTGTGGTTAAGCTATTTTTATTGTGTCATTTTTATTCTTTAAAATGTAAGGCATATGCCTCTTTGCCTACTTATGATCTCTCTCTGTCAAATAAATACATAAAATCTTTAAAAAAAAATGTAAGGCATAGAACTAGATGGAATATGTTAAATATATCCTGAAATCTGTCAATAACTAGCTGCTTTAAGCCATTTGGATATCAGCTGAATGGATGGGATTAGAGACAAGTGTTTTTAACATGAGGGAAATTTTCTGTGGACAAGAGACACCAGTCTCTTGTGAATTAGATACATTGTGAATCAGGGTCTTCCTTTAATATGAGGAAATCAGATGTAACTAGGATCACTTACTGTTCCCAAAGCTGTGATGAATGCTAAGTCTGCCCTACCTTGGTGTAATGAGAACATGGGAAAAGAGAAGGAGAGCTATACTCTGTGGAGACTGCCAGGGGGAAGTATGAAAGGGATGTATTTTTTTGGTATATGCAGAGATATTTGTTTGATTTTGGAATAATTACTGAAGAGATAGATAATTGTGAAGACCCTTTAGTGACAATGATTGTCAAGCCATCTTCTCCTCTCTCTTTTTTACAGCTTTATGATGATAGAATTTATATACCATCATAATTACCCACGTAAAATACTCAGTTCTGTGGTTTTTAGTGTATTCACAAAATTGTTCAACCATATTCTAATTTTGAGTTTTTGTCATCCCCCCACAGAAACTCCATATCTATTAGTAGTCACCCACTACCTTCCCCATCCCGACCACAGGCAACCAGCAAGATACTTTCTTTCTCTTCACTCATTTTTGAGCTTTTCTCCTACATTTCCTCTGATTAGAATTTCGGTCCAGTTTCTTCAAGGTGTCAGGTGTATGGTTTTTGCTTTGCCATGTCTGCCTTTTTGTCCCATCTTCTGCTTCCCTCACCTAGCTAAACCAGTCTCTCTCCTGTTCTACCTGTGCAGACACTATTAATCCTAGTTCAAATCTCATCTCCTCTGTAAACCTTCGCTGATGTCTCAACATCTCTGAACCCGCAGTCCTTGAATTGGCAGGAATATTTTATACAGTCTGGTGTCAAATCTTGTTTTAAACTGAAATCTTCTTTTAATTGCTCATATGCTGGCATTATTTTCCCAAATTAAGTACAGGATTCTTGACCTACATATGTCCTGTAGACTATTTAATGGTTGTTTGGATAGAGTTGATATTCAATCAGTATAATTATCATCTCTACTCACTTATCTGTGTGACACAGTTGTGCAGATTGGATTGTAAGTCATCTTCACTCTCTCATAATTAAAACGGTCTGTTTCTTGGACGTCTGGTGGATGCTTCTTGTTCAGTAAAAGCCCTGACCTCACTTGCAGTTGAAGAAATCTTGATTTTAGCTATTAAAGAGAGCTGAGTAGAGTAGTTGCTTGATTTTGTGATTGAATAACTAAAATACTTGCCATAGTTGAGCATCCGCGTCCTCCAGTAAGTAAGTCCTACGTGTCAGGGTTTGCATCAAGACATACTTTGCTTTTATCCAATTTGTATACATGCTGAATTAGGATACAGGAAAATTAAAAGAGTAGTTCGAGAGGTGGACGAAGTCCACAAAAAAGTGGCAGGTGCAGCAAGGGGTGAGAAGTCCAACTCAGTTTGACTTGGGCTGCACTTTGGACTCTGCATTTTTTACTGACGCTGAAGGGGAAGCTCATGTGGGTGGTCTGTGGGTCACACCCAGAGAAACAGGGCTTGGAGAGAATGAAGTACCCATCCTTCTGAAAGAGTGCGATGTGAGATTTTAAGGAGTTGGGCTTAAAAGGAAGGAAAATAAGCTTGGGTTACTGGACAACAGAAAATGCTGAGACAGGAAGGTGAAAGAAGGGGAAGATGCAGAACCCAGAGACCAAGAAACTGAAGGAGGAAAAAGAACATAATTTAATTTGAGCTTATCCTGTAATAAGGAAAGGCAATCAGAGTTGTTGTTTGTTTGTTTTCCTTCATTTAAAACACTAAAACTTTAACACTGACCCCAACCCATTTCTCCTCAAAAAACAATATTTTAAATTTATTCCATATGTATTTGTGTGTATACACACACACACACGTGCAAGCACACACACATTTTCCATGTGTTTGGCTTTTAGTCAGGCACTGTGGTACATAAGATCTGAAATAAATGTTCTTTTCCTTTAGTTAATATAATATGCTCTGCTTTTCCTGTAGCAAAGATTAGACTTTGTATTGAGACACATTTTTTCTTTTTTGTAGCATAGTGCATCATTGGGAAGGTTGTTATTTGATGCTGCAATGTGTGGACAGAGCTTTTGAAAAGAAAAATAAGATGAGGACCCAAATTGATGAAGCCCCCATTGTGTCCGTGTCTGTAATGGAGTAGTTTGATGAATACAGCGATCTGACTGTGTGTGGCATAACAGAGGTGACTGCCAAAGTAGAGTATCTGTTCTTTTGTAGATTCTCATCACTAGAGAATTAATAGGCAAAAAAAAAAAAAAAAAGAATAAATACAGCCCACACCACCTTAGAAATCAAGATATGTATATGTGACTTGACAGTAGTAATAGAAAGGATCTTATATAACTCCTTTGCTATTTGTTGAGTCCCTGTTGGTCGCTCACCCACGCAAAACAAAATTCCATGGCATCTTTCCTAAGTATCTCCCTTTCAAGCAGGTTTCAATAAAAACACATTTCCCATCCCTTTCATTGACCGCATCATTTGTCTGGTTACCTGTCTGTCTGTAGCTGGCCTTGACTCCATTCCCTCATTCACCTCCCAAGTCCAGTTAATCAAGTTATGTCGACAGTTTCTTCAGATCGCCTTTGCATTTTTATTGCCACCAGCAGCTCCAGATCAAGAGATTGTTCTCCACTCTCTTGATATACCCTTTCTTAATCGATCTTGGAGTGGAAGATATTAGATTAATTTTCTCCAAGCACAGATGCTAATATTTACCATGCTACTGCGATTTCTAACTTCTCTCCCCCGCCTCCCCTTTACCTGTAGTTAATAGCACCATTTGCTTTCATCTGGCATACTGGCCCTTATAACTTTTATCCCCTAAGACCCTGTGGTTTTCTAATATAATTCCTGCCAGTAGGGTCTTTCCTTTCTCTGTAGATAGGGTATACACATCCCCAATGACCACCTATTCCCTGAGCTGTTTCTTCTGTTTCTTCCACAAAGACTTCTTGTCTCTGTGACCAATGGCAATGACCTTCCTCTTCTCTGAGCCATCATGTGCATATTGTCTCTCCGTTGTAACACTTAACAATTGTATGTATGTGTCTCCTTCTCACTTTGGACCTTTTTTTTTTTTTAAAGATTTTATTTATTCGACAGACAGAAATCACAAGTAGGCAGAGAGGCAGGCGGAGAGCGAGGGAGAGGCAGGCTCTCTGCTGAGCAGAGAGCCCAATGCGGGGCTCCATCCCAAGACCCTGGGATCATGACCTGAGCCAAAGGCAGAGGCATTAACCCACTGAGCCACCCAGGTACCCCTGGACCATTTTGTTTTATAGACAAATTTTACCCTGCCTCCACTGAGTCATCTTTGAAAGTGCAGATTTATTACACTGGACTCCCTAGGCAAGAGAGTTTAGATTATCTAGCATCCCTCCCAGTGCCCCGTTCCCTTAGACCCTGCCACTATCTCATCCTAAGACGCCCAGTGGAAACACAGAGCTTTTGTCTTTGTGTAAAAGGGACAGTGTATACTAACACATCTCACTACCATCCCAGCCAGGAAAATCCTTCCTTCTGCATAATATCCGGGTCTGCAAAACTAATCCTCACATAGGTTCTTTCTGTTACAGTCTTAAGGTTTGTAATTACACGCATCTAAGAGAAGTGTTTCTTCTACCAGGAAAAATATTCGACGCTTTGTCCATTTTCTATGTATTACGTTTTCAGTTATTTCTGCATTGAAAGGTGAAAAGGGACAGGTGAGAAATGACACAGACATGGCAGGTAGAAATATTTGGTTAATAGAGATAATTGCAAAATTATAGTCTGCAGTCTGTAATATACTAGGTATTACTTTCACCTTTTTTTTTTTTTTTTTTATTCCTTAAGGACACAGATGAGGGAATCACATTGCAAATGATTTTCCAGATTTGTTGCAATGCTTTCATATGCAATGCTACCTTTTCTAACAGGGAAAAATATATCAAATATCTGTTGGTTGAGTTTTCACTTAAGGTGCTCTGCTATAGATATGATTTCCCTCAAGGGGAGATAGTTTAAATTGAAGGATTTGTGTTAACAGCCCACCCTGATCAGAGATTATCCAATTTGGAGATTATTTTGATTTCTCTCTCTCTTCCTTCTGTCTTTCTTGTCCTTGGTCATTTTCCTAAAAAGAAGGTCTTCTATGAAATGGCATGTGAAGGAACAAAAGAGGGGAAAACCTTTTTTGCTTATTAGTTCTAAGATGTATGTAAATATACATTAGACTGAACCGTCCTACTGAGCTATTAATAGGTACAGATCATGTGGGATTTCTTTAGATCATTTTTTACATGATTTTGGCTCTGCATCTAATAATCGAAACATTTTTCTCTACTATTTTTTTTTTCTGCCATGGAAATTGACACCCCAATTTAGGCCATCCACAAGTATGTCGCTCCCTGCCATAGTCTAACTCAGTAGACACCTGCTGAGGATATCCTGCAGGCACATCACACTGATGTGTCCAAAATAGGTTCTGTCGCCTCTGCCCCATGCCTTACAAGCCTGCCGTTCTCTCTGAATGGCAACGCGATGAGCTCTCAGTTGACATGAATATCTTCCTCTTCCTTGTAAAGGAAGTCTTACCAGTTAACAAGTCCTGCTCCTTCTAACTTCATAATAGGTTTTTTGTTTGTTTGTTTTTAATGACTCAACCTAGCGTGGTGTGGGTCATAAAATAGAAACAGAGTGAACATCTGTTGACTAAATATATGAAGAATCCCATCAGTCCTTCCTTGTATGTCACAGATTGACTTTCTTAGAAAAGTAAGTTGTTCATCCTGTTCCCTGCTCACAAATCTTCCAGAATTCCCATTGTCTCTAGAAAATCCTAGATTCCTCAGGCTGGTAGGCAAACCTCTTACCATCTAGATACAGCCTAATGTCGTATTCTTAAATCTTATTACTTCTTAAAATCCCGACTTCTCATGGTTGACCCAATAGCACTCCAGCTTCTATAATACCTTCTCTCTGCTCACACAGCTGTCTCCCCTAGAATGCTCTTACCGAGGCCACACTTCAAAATGCCAGGACGTTACACCTTTATTTCCTGATACAAATACTTTTGTCCCTTAGGACACTCCCTTACTTTCACCTAGCTGGAAGAAATGTTTTTCTTGCCTGGACTTCTGTGGTATTTTCTCTCAATTTTTAAAACAAATAGAAACACACACACACAAATATGCATGTAATATATAATTGGTAATTTTTAAAAAAGTTTGATGATTGACATTACTTCTGGTAGCTCAAATATTTTAAAGCTTTTTTTAATAGTCTCTTATTTACAGAATTTAGCTTTGCATAAGTACCTGATACTACAGAACAGCAGCATTGATTGAATACAATTTGAATGGACAGAGAATAGTAAGGAGCACATCTTCTAACGTGCTGTAGAAACAGAGGGAAGTTGCATCATGTGTGAATTTACTTTATGCCAGCTCAACCGTACAATCTTAGTGACAACAATTTTTATAGAGAGAATAGCAACCTCAGCAGTAGATAATATTCTGCCCACTCTTCTCTTCAGCAATCATATATCCAGGACTAAACCTGAGATAGGAAATTTGATTCTGCTCTCCGCTCATTGGCCTCCAGCATTTTGCCTCTCTGGGTGATATTTTTGTGTTAAAAGATAATGCATTTCTGTTTAACATGGCCCCAGACGAGAATCAACTATTTCATTTGTTGCTCAACTGAAGACACTGAGAACTGTTCTGAACAAGGAGGAAAAGCTAGTTATATGGGACTTACTGAGAGCTACTGTGTCAATAATGTGTCAACAGGAGAGCTTTGAAATTTATCTGCCAAGTGGCTTTTTGTTAGACGTGATTTCTACCTTATGCACTGATTTTGGACCTAATTCCTTCATAAGGTGCAGAGTCTATGGCTGCATGTCTGCTGTGAGATCTGGCCTGTATGATTTCTGAGGGGCTTCCTCAACCTAATGTCTTCTTAGTTTGAATGGCCTTATGGAAGACTGAAGTAAGCTGGCAGGCTACTGTGGTTATTGCCAGCAACGATCACCAAAGATTTCTAAATCTATCCTCCTCCCCTTCTGTTATCTGGTGTGGTCATGCTTCCTTGTCCTTTCTGGAACTAAGTGGTACTAAGACTTATCTTCTCCACAAAGGCAAGTCTTACAGCCAGTTGCTGTAAGAGCAACTGTGGGACTCTCTGCATCATTATTTTCCTGCCTCAGCTTTGCGTATGAACGGATATGGAGATCCCCATCAGCCTGATTCCCTCAGTAAGAATGATGTTAGGGAAACCCCATTCCTGTCTAAGTCTGTATCTAAAAGACATGCATTTGAAACCACCTGGCTTGCTATTTGAAGCCACTGAGATTTGGAGGATTGTTGGTTGCTGTAGCGTAATTGATGAAACTGTGTTTTGCAGTAACAATTCCAGTGTTTCTCCTGTGGTGGTTTGGAAAAAAAAAAATCTCAGCATTGTAGCAAAATCCAAGGGGGTGCTGGTAATCACTGTAGACCAGGGGTTCTCAACTGCTTGTATTAGAATCACAACTGAGCTGATACCATGCAAGGGGCAACCGTTCCAGAATTTCTGATTATAATTATCTGGTGATGAGAAGTGAACACCTACATTTTCAAAAGCTCCTTGGATCATTTTAACATTCTGCGAGAGTTGAGATCCTCTGGTCCAGAAATAAGATGTTAGCCGTTAGCTCAGACAGACAGATTTCCTTCCTTCCTTCCTTCCTCCTTTCTCTTCCCTTCCCTTTCCTTCTTTCAGTTTGCCAGCATATAGTACATCATAAAGTTTTTGTAGTAGTGTTCAAAGATTCATCAGTTGCAAATAACACCCAGTGCTCATCTCAACACATGTTTTGCTATCTGTCCTTGGGACTGAAGTGGCTTTAAGCATGATTCTTAATATTAATGTTAAGCTCAGATGAGGTGACTTTACCTTTGATGTTGCCTAAATTATTTGATTCATCAGTAAAATTGCTCATGGAAGTTCTTACCCTCACCCCCAGAATCACCATTGTGAAAAAAGCAAAGGTGATTTGGTTCCTAGGATTCAGTGAGTGGGGAGAGAAAATCTTCAAACAGCAAATGGTGGGGTTCACTATTGTTTTGCAATGGCCCATCAAATTATTTCACAATTCTTTTGAGGGATGTTGAAGAAAGGCTGATGGTTATGCATAGCATTCTCTTGATGTTGCAGAAAGGAACAACAAAATAACTTCCTCTTCAGTTTCTATTCAGGTTATGCTGTGTTTGGGGCATGTTGGGAGGAGAAGCAAATAGGTGGTACTTGTGATAAAGACTCTCATATTCAGTAGCTGGGGACTGAAAATACTTCAGAAAAATCACCTGTTTAGATAATGGAGAAGCTCCCACCATTGATTCAGTTCTCAGTGCTGGCATCTCCAGGGTCCGGGGAGGATCCAGTGGGGGAGGAAAGCCTCATCGCATCCCTAATTGTAGCAGACATTGTGGACCCTATTGAGAATCAGTCTTCCTGGGGATGAAGCATCCACTTGGGGGTTAACTTTTAGGAGATATATTTACTGAATGACTTAAGACAGAGAGACACCACAAACATTCTGTTTCTCGCCTGCCATGCCTTATCTCCTTATTATTGTCTCTCCCCGCCCCATCCCCCCACAGGTTCAAATATAAGTAGTTTGTTGATTAATGGGCTCTGTAAGTTTTTTTAAATAAAAATCTAAGTGGATAATTAGTAACATCTATTTTTTTTTTTTTTTTCTGATCAAGAAATACTGTTAGAAGTCATTGTATATAAAAACTTCATTCCTGGTTGGTAGGTCTGGTGAGAAAACAAAGCTAAAATCTAGCCAGTTCTGTAGTGAATATACTAGAGGAAAAAAAAAAATGTGGCATGAATGCAAAGGGAGACAGTAGATATTCCAACTTCCTCTATGATTACTGCCCTTCCTCCTTTGCCATTTGCACCAGAGCTTCAGAATGGTATTTTATTAAGGAGGATGCTTTCATAGTTTTGATGGTTTTTGAATTCACGTAATTCAGATAGGCTAGTCACCAACATAGTCATTGGTGGTCAGAAAAAAACTGAAAATTTCAACGTAAAATCACAAGTCAGCTCTTCTCTGCCATTACAATGCTGGTAACTCATTTTTGTTGTTGGTTTTTTTTTTTTTTTTTTTTTTTTTTGAATATACAATACATTACAAATAAAGAGGGACCAGGAAGAAAAATAGCACTTACAATGAACTCATTGAAATTGCATCAACTAAACATACTTCACTGGGTCATGATGTGGAAATAACTTTGGGATTTAGACTGTTCTTTGTCAAGTTAATTGTTTTAATGAGATTTTTCCTGCACTTGAGTTTGAGTAATGCACTGTAGCTTCCATTTCTCAGTTTCAGTAAAAATTAGAAATGCACGGAGAGACAGTCTGGGAAGAAGACTTTCTTGTGTGTGAGTGTTGTTTTCTTGTTAGTGTAAGTTACTGAATCTTCTTTCCTAGAAATATCTGAGATGATTTAAGTACAGGCTTGTTCAGTGGCAGAGGACTAATCTTTGGAGGGTTTTTTCATCTGAGTAAGACAGTAAATCATCTAAGAGACCCAAATCCACTTTAATATTTTTACTCTTTGTGAATTACTATGTCAAATGTATGATTTACCAGCTCCTCTAAAGAGGTTCTCAAAGAACCTAAAATTCTTCATGTATTTTTATGTTGAGTATGACAACAAAGTGATACTATTCTTTTGTTGTCTTGACCAAGTTCTCTAGAGTCAAATGTGAAGGCCTTGAGCCCATTTCACTTTTGACCCTAGACAGCCTATGATGTTTGTATCTCTAGAGATGCTTTTTAAGAACATTAAGATAGTGGGTTACCTTCTCCCTTGTGTATATCTGAGATCTGCTATTAGTGGGAATAAAAAATTCATAAACCACTTCGAATTATAGTTTCATATGGAGTCTTCCAAAGCAAATGTTTATGGTAATTTATAACTTTAGCCAAATAACTTAGATAAGTTACATATCATTCGGTTAAAGTTAAATATCCTCAGGGCGGGAAAAAATAAAGATCAAGGTAAATAAATAAATAAAAATGTAATATTGTGTTGGTACATGGTGAGAGGCATTGTTACTGATCCAGTAAAAAGTGGCAGAATGCTAAAATAAGGGATAAGTGTATAGAGGGGGAAAATAGTAAAATGAACATGGTTCAGATTTTTCATTTATAGTTTTTAACTTGTGTACTCTGAGAGCAAAGGAATAGACAGCAGCAGGCCCTTCTATAGAAATGAAAATTTGGGGCACCTGGGTGGCTCAGTGGTTTAAGCCTCTGCCTTCGGCTCAGGTCGTGATCTCAGGGTCCTGGGATCGAGCCCCGCGCCGGGCTCTCCGCTCAGCGGGGAGCCTGCTTCCTCCTCTCTCTCTGCCTGCCTCTCTGCCTACTTGTGATCTCTTTCTGTCAAATAAATAAATAAAATCTTAAAAAAAAAAAAAGAAATGAAAATTTACTCTTAGATTAATTTTGCAGGAAAGACAAACTTCTTTATTGAGCTTCAAGGCTGGCTAACTCCTTCGAAGACACTGCAGCTTAATCCGATTACTGGTTTTGAAGAACACATTAAGCTATTTTAAAGAACTACTGTTTTCAGCCTGGGGAACTTCTTTTCGTATTAGGCTAGAGTGTTTGCTACCCAAGAAATAAGAGATTCAAGCAGAGAAATGGTAAGAGAGAATTGTAGAGCCTCATACTTAAGCTTTTCTTGTGCACGTAGAGATGATTTCTAGAGTTATTTCACTATGAGGCCACTTATGTACAAATGTATAAAAGCATTAGTAAGGGTCACAGGGGTCACAATTAAATGGAGCTCCGTAGTAGAAAGAGAAATGACCCCAGAACCACTTCACCATCTTTGTACATTAACCGAACATCACTTTCCTCATAAATTAATCTAATCAATCCCAAATGTGCACAATAAAGCCTGCAAAGAAGCATCTATTCTTAAAGCTCCTAATAATTTCTATCCTTAAGAAAAGCTGTTTAAGAGTCATATGGACATCATCATGTTTACTGTGTTCATTTTTCTCTAAGGTACTGTAGGTTGTCGAAATTGCCAACATTTTGGGCGCCTGGGTGGCTCAGTGGGTTAAGCCGCCGCCTTCGGCTCAGGTCATGATCTCAGGGTCCTGGGATCGAGTCCTGCATCGGACTCTCTGCTCAGCAGGGAGCCTGCTTCCCCCTCTCTCTCTCTGCCTGCCTCTCTATCTACTTGTGATCTATCTCTGTCGAATAAATAAATAAAATCTTTAAAAAAAAAATTGCCAACATTTCTAGAGCTCAAAGTTGAAGAGAGAAGAGATTTGCTTAATGACCAATGTGGCAGAAATACAGTCTTACCCAGTCATCTAAAGAGTGATGAACTTCAGGATTTCATTGTAGAGTCAAATTCTAGGGAATGAGACAGTTAGATGGTTCATTCAGTTATTCACTCAAAAAGTACTTACTAGAATGTTTATTGACACTCTTGGGTGCTGGGAGCATTGGCCATGACCTCTATAGTCACTGAATTTGTAATATAGTAATCAGATACAAAAAATTACTACGTTATTCATTACGGGGTCTCAATTGTGAAATGTCTCCAAAAGAGAAAAATGGATTGCTGTAGGAGTTTAATGGGAAGAGGGCTAATCTGGTTTAATCTGGAGTCAGGAAGGCTCTCTGAGGAGGTGATGTTTACACTGAGATTGGAAGAAACCCATCAAAGTGTAGCCAAGTAGAAAAAAGGCAATGTTCTGCAGATATTCTTGGTCAACTTATCTCATAGTGGTTTCCCTCATTTGACATGTTGACAGCTTAGTGAATGTCTTATTCTTAAAACATCATAAAAGACTTTCATATTCTTTGATTTATATTGTTTCTCTTGCTTCTTCTACTGGACTATAAAGAAATGCATTTCTGGGTTTTCAGGCTTTAGCCAGCAGTATCCAGATTTTTTGTATTTCATTAAGCATTTGCATATGGTTGTCTGTAGTAGTTTCTATATGTATGTCAGTAGGCTCTAGAGGTAACCCATTTTGCTTTTTATCAATAGGTTGTAATCTTGTACTTCTTAGTTATCCATCAAATTCATATATGTGGATTGACTTTTATTGGAGCGACTCTAGGACAGTTATGGAGGGTGAAGGGAAGACCAATCATTCTAACCATGCAGAAATGAGGACCACTTACCAGTGAACCTGAGTGATAGTTTTGGAGAATTCTGCCCTTGTTTGAGCTTGAAGACTTAGCAATAGAACGGTGTGCAATTTAAGGTGATTTTCAGATAGCTGGAATATATTGGGTCACCTTGATAGAGCTGATGTATAAATAGAAGAGAAATATTGTTTACCTAGATCTTTAACTGAATAAGTTTCAGCCTATAATATCAAATTGTTTTTAACTTAATTTAGAAAATCACCTAGCTAAATTAGCCTCACTCCAGAAGGGAATTGGTTTTGATATTACCAACATAATCTCTCTATAGATTCTTTCTGTGTGTTAATAATAGCCTCCCATGCTCCTTAAAAAGGAAACTCTCAGAGAAACAGACATGCCACCTCAAGAAATCCTGTCACAGAATCAGCCATCAGAGAGTTCCTTTAAAGTTGCCTTAAAAAAGTTTTTTTTTTTTATCTCATTAGGTTTAGGTTCAGGATGTCATTTTTTTAATTAGATTTTTTCCAATTTTATTTTACTTTATTTTATTTTTTTAAGATTTTATTTATTTATTTGACAGACAGAGATCACAAGCAGGCAGAGAGGCAGACAGAGAGAGGAGGAAGCAGGCTCCCCGCTGAGCAGAGAGCCCGATGCGGGGCTCGATCCCAGGATCCTGGGATCATGACCTGAGCTGAAGGCAGAGGCTTTAACCCACTGAGCCACCCAGGTGCCCTGATTTTTTTCCAATTTTAAATTGGTATAGAACATTTTTAGATTGTTGTACATGAAGCATATGGATGCAAAAACAGGGGATTTCCTTCATAGAAGACAGCAGAAGAGAGGAATGTAGAAACTACATGCTTTTTTGCACATAAAAAAAAAATTAAAGTTCTTACTCTTAGGCGGTAGAAATTTAATAAATAAATCAGGCATGGAGTAAGATTAAATGTACCCTAAATTTTTTAAATATGTAAGGAAGTCAGCTGCATGAATCCTGAACTAAATCTTTGATCTCAAAGGTACTTTGCAAGGCAGACATGACTGGTTTTTAACTTCAGTCAGCAAAATAAATTATTTAGCAGCGTACAATGCCAGTTTGGCCCCAAGTGAGAATGAATTTCACACTGGAAATGGAAAATGTGGTTGCATGTTTCGCAAACTGGGGGAGATGACGTGGCTGTTTGCACCTGGAAACAGAAGTTTGCCTACTGGTCTGACCCATAGCAGCCCTGCTTCTTTTTTTTCCGTGGCCGAGTGTTCTTCTGTGGATAGCGTACTATGAGACATTTATTAACCTTATGCATGGTCATTTGAAGTTTGAGCCCATCCAGCAACCATTGCCCCGTTCTCTGGTGACAGTAGTTCAAATTCCCACTGCTTTCCTCACAGTGTTCAAAAAGGGCTTCCTTGCAGGGTTTAGACAGGAGCACGTGACTTGCCCTGGGTAATGTGTGTCATTTAGTCCCAGTGTTGGTTCATTTATTTATTCCTGGGTCTTGGGCAGGTATTACCAGTCAAGAATTGACTCTGAGAGGACATAGGTTGGTAGTAACTCCTGGCAGCCATCTTGCTACTTGTGCAGCCAACATGGAGAAGGGCAGAACTGAGAGATTGACAGTGAGGTCCTGATAGCACATTGTGAGCTTAGTGTCCTGCTGCCACTACCTTAGATTTTCAGTGACATGGGCCAACACAATTTATTTTTTGGCTTGACCGTTTCATTATTACTAGTCATTAGTATTAATAATATTTTTTGGAACTTAGAGCAGAGTCTTGATAAATACAGTTTCATTGGTCTAAAGCATTTTATTTTCTGTGTTATTATGTTGTAGAGAGTCTCCTGAGTTTTGTGTTTTGTGTCTGGATTAAAACACTCATCTGAATTATTGTGGTATGTACATTTGAGCCAAATGATAGTCCAAAGCTAGAGAGACCCCTGACTCATAGAAAGACCGTACTGAGATTGTGATGATGGAGGTGGCGATATTTACTCGTGGCTAACAGTGTGCCTTAGGGCTGTTGGTCGCTTTAATCTGGTCATTATTTTTCTTAATGTCTTGAAATTAGCCAGTAATGGAGATATTTTATCAGTTGGATACACAACTGAAAGTGAGGAGTGATATTTTGCATATCTAAATCAGGATACACAAAGGTCTTCAATAATTAAAACAATTATTTGTAAGTAACAAGATGAAATTTAACAGTTATGATTTCTTATAATTGTATACACTGGTAAGATTTATAATGCCTATTTTTCTTATTAATTACAGCATTTTACTACATTTACAAAAACAAATTAATATTTTCATCGTAATTTACTTGGTGGAAACAATTTCAAATGGAATGAATGAGGAGAGAAAATAAAGATATATTGGAATTTATTAAAATGCAAATACTGGATATTTGCTTTTTTTTAATCCAAAAGCAAAACTAGCTCTAAGGATTTCTAGAACTAAAGACCCATGGTTGTGTCCTTCAAATAAACTGCAGACCTCGGGAGCACAGGATGAAGGAGACGTGTGGTTTATCCGCAGCACTGTGAAAGTGATTGAGTGGTTTTAGTTGATTGCAAGCACAATATGATTTAACAACCTGGTGTAGTGGCCAAAATGGTTAATTTGGATGCATTGATTCAGTTGTAGACTGGTTTCATTTAGATACAAAACCCCAAACTCAGAAGGTAATAGTCACCTTTCATCCAGGGGTAATGAAGCCACCTCTGCAGAATCAGTTGTTTGACATGGTGGTGGGGGGAGGGGGTGCTGGAAAAGGGTGGGGTTCAGAGTAAATCAGAACATGGGGAGAGTGCTTGTCACTGTTCTAAGGGATTGGAATTTTCGCCTTAGAAGAATGCAGAGTCATGGCAAACCTAACTGTCTTTAAATATTGGAATGATATTTACGTGGGAGAATAATATATTCTGAGTGGCGTTGGAGAACAGAACTGGGCCTGCTGTTTGGAGGCTGGTTTCAGGTTACTCTAAGACAGAACAGTCTCATAGAACCATCCTGAAGTGGACTGAGCTTCTTCTAGAATGGTTTCTGCCAAACAAGCCTCCAAGAGTGTGATAATACCAGTAGATGAGGTAGCGGAAAGGTGGGCTTGGGGGAGAGTGCACCTGAATTTTATACTCCGCCCAACTTAGGATTCTGGCATGTTCTTTCAGAAGTGGAACTGGTTTCAAGAGGTATCAGTGGCAGAGTCACAGACATTGGAGGAGATCCGTAGCACGTTCTAGAGCCATGAGCTGCTTTGATACCCTACATGTTCAACTCAATTGCTTCAGTCATTATGCCATTTTAAATAATTTCTTGCTTCTTTGATAGTACTTCCTTCTTCCCGACTTCTACCTGTGCTTGCCTGGGGAAGTGGACACTGAGAAAGGTAAGCGGCTGCTCCCTCTTGACCAGCAGCTTAGCTTCCTTCAGTCCAATTTATAGCATTTGTCCCCGTGAATTACTGAAACTACATTCTGATGTCCTAACTTTTCTTGTCATAGAACTTCCCTTTCCCTGAATTTACTGCCTCACTTTGTCCCTAAACATGGGTTTTGTAAAAACCTACTACTTTCCACTTCTCTTAAAATTACCTGGTTGTCAAAACAGTCATTTTGTGAACTTTTTCGAGTAACACTTTCTATTTGGTCAGAGAAATCATCTTGAGTTTCCTTGTTGATTTTTTGGCAGCAGGTGAACTTGAAGTTACTTAAAGCCATTATTCCTCCTCCTTCTCAGCCTGAAATCTAGGTGAGCAGAAATAGAATATCTATGAAAGGGGAGGGAGGTAGTCACAGCCCTACAAATTACCTTCATAAGTACATTGCGGAGATAGTGAGGTTTGCTTTTGTGCTTATTCAGTTAAAATAATTTTGACATTTGTCCTCAACTAGAATTGAGGACTGGCAAGAGAGAAACTCTGGAGGGGGGCTTCAGAGGCAGAAATGGGATATTAAGTTTAGGGAAAGAACTAGCACACTGTATTAGAGGAAGTCACACTTGTTTCAGGGTTAGTATCAGCCAGATTTAGAACTAAGAGCCAAAGTCCAACCATTTTGAGTCAGGGAGTTCTGGGTTGTTTGTTTGCATTCAAAGTGATAGTGCAGCAGATTGTGACCTATATTACACGTACTTATCTGAGGGCGTTCATTGGAATATATTTTCCAAATACAGGGTTTCCATGGTCTTTGTTCATCATCGCTGGTAACAACAGGATAGCTTTGGGATGAGGGTGCCTTTAGCCTTTCTTTGAGCGCTTTTGGCTTCTCTTCATCCTTTGAAGTGAATAATTTCAATGCCATTTCTAAATTTATTTATTTATTTTTTTCAGCGTAACAGTATTCATTGTTTTTGCACAACACCCAGTGCTCCATGCAATACGTGCCCTCCCTATTACCCACCACCTGGTTCCCCCAACCTCCCACCCCTGCCCCTTCAAAACCCTCAGGTTGTCTTTCAGAGTCCTCAATGCCATTTCTAAAGAATGCTGTTCAAAGGACAGCTTTAACACATAGCCTCTCATATCAGGCCTTTCGTATCCAGTAAGTTTTCTATCTTGAATCTTTTTTTTAGATGATTTTTTTTTTTAAAGATTATTTATTTATTTATTTCACAGAGAGAGAGATCACAAGTAGATAGAGAGGCAGGCAGAGAGAGAGAGAGGGAAGCAGGCTCCCTGCTGAGCAGAGAGCCCGATGCGGGACTCGATCCCAGGACCCTGAGATCATGACCTGAGCCGAAGGCAGCGGCTTAACCCACTGAGCCACCCAGGCGCCCCTCTGTCTTGAATCTTTTATGGAGAGATAGATTTTCGCTGTATTTGTCACTTATGGTTCCACAAACAGAAGAATAGAGGATGAATGTGAACTCGCAGGGGGTATAAAAACCAATGGCATCTTTGAAAATGCAAGACCAGAAGACTTAGAAATTCTTGGGTAAAATTAAAGATTTCTGGTTCTCATGGAAATCTATTATTTTTTTAAAATATTTTATTTATTTATTTGACAGACAGAGATCACAAGTAGGCAGAGAGGCAGGCAGAGAGAGAGAGAGAGGAGGAAGCAGTCTCCCTGCTAAGCAGAGAGCCTGATGTGGGGCTCGATCCCAGGATCCTGGGATCATGACCTGAGCCGAAGGCAGAGGCTTTAACTCACTGAGCCACCCAGGCGCCCTGGAAACCTATTATATTAACTTAACTATTATATTAACTTTAGGTCCAATGTTTTTCAGTGAAAAGAGTAACACAAAGAGGAAAAGCCCATAATGGATCATTCAAAAAAGCCCATAGTGGATCGATGGCAGAACTTGGTGTCCTTTACTATGGAAGTCTTTAGATATATTCATGTGCATCTTGACACAAGGAGGCTGTTATTATTATGGATTTATTCCACCTTTACCTTTATATTTAAGCAAGATAAATGGTCATAGAGAAGGGGAGTCCTTGTGGGCTGTTCATGAATGGTGCATCATGATAAGCTCCATCTTCTGTAATGAAGGAAGAGAATAGATGTCTCCTACCACTTCCAGTTACTTACTATATCATCAAGGGAATCAAGAACCCAAGAAAAGGAATTTTAGAACTTGAAACCATTCCTTCAATTTTGTAATGTTTGTATCTGTGGTAGGTGGAGTAATATGCCATCCCCCTACTTCCAAGATACCCTTGACCTCATCTCTGGAACTGGCATATGTTATACATAGCAAAGGGCAATTTAGGTGACAGATGGGACTGATTTTGCTCATCAGCTGAACTTGAGATGGAAAGATGATCCTGGATTTTCTGAATGGGCCGAAGGTAATCACCAGAGTCCTTATGTGTGAAAGAGAGAGACAGAGTGATGTACATGAAGAAGACTAGATCAGTGATTCCTGGCTTGAAAGATGGGAAGGGGACCACAAGACAGGATCCTAGGCAGCCTCTTGCTGTGAAAGGTCAGTACATGGATTCTTTTCTAGAGCCTCTGGAAGGAGCAGAGCCCTGCTGACACCTTGATTTTAGCCTAGTGAGACCCATTTCACACACCCGACCCTCAGAAATGTAAGACACCGAGTCTTTGTTGTTTTAAGCCACCAGATTTGTGGTCATTTGTTGCGGCAGCAATAGGAAACACTTCTACTGTCTTTATTAAAATATGTTTTCTGTTTCTTCATTCTATGTGACAAAATTCTTAAAAGTTGAAGAGCTTGCTTTTTGAAACGGGTGAGTTAAGAAGAGTTGTGCTGGCTGTGCCCTCCTCCACTGTCAGTCTTGAGCAAAAAGGAGGAGGGCAGAGCCTCCACAGAAGTGTGTGTGCCCTTAGCCTCTGAAGACAAAGAAAGAGTCTCTAGGGACGGGGGACTAGAAGAAAGGGAGGGCAGAGGGGTTCCTGGACTTGAGATGCTTCCTCAGGACCTCAGTGTAGAAATACTCCCAAGACACTTGAAGAAAAGTCCTGAGTGAAACAATATGAAAGTACTACAGAAAATACGATATATTTTTGCTGAGAAATGGAACTTAATAAAGATAAGTGATCTATTACTTTTCTTATGGAAATAACACGTTTTGGGGGCTATTTTTTGCCATTGACAAAACATACCTAGTTTGCACGAAGGAACATAAAAGCTAATGCTTCAATTTTGCTCATAAAATATTCAATTTTAAACCCAGGTTTTTGTTGTTGTTCTTTTGTTCCTTTCAACAGAGGGTCAGAGTAGAGATTGTAATAGAGTGATGAATGGAGATTACATTACTGGTTCTGAATATTACACATATTCTGGAGATAGAGGCAGTAGGTCAAAATATTGGCTTTGGGGACACGAATGACACAACTAAAGCTATGTAACAAGGATGAATGCATCAATATTCACCACTGCTGCGTGTTCCTGCTTGCTATGGAAGACTTTGGGTGGACCATTTGACATCGCACACTCCCTAACACCCCTCCCATCCACCCCTCTATTTGTTTTGCAGATCAGTGTAATTAGTACAGAAGGAAAGGAGAAGAAAAGAGAGGCAGTTTGTATTGGAAAGCTTTGTGATTTGCTCCAGAGAAATTGAAGGGAATGAGGGTAACAGAGAAGGGAAATTAAGAGGGAAGCACAGAGACTGCGCAAACTCTGTGTCACTGAGGCTTTGACCGCGAAGGTCGGAAGATGTGGTAAAAAGTTTCAAGGGTATACCTGACGGACAGAGTCAGGTAACAGGATAAGGAAGTGGTATCTGTTGTGTTTTGAGTTAGATCTCAAATGTTCTTTGAGAAGTATGAGTAAATAATTCCTTTTAATTATTAGATTTTATGTATGTGCGTGTCAGAATGCTAAATGGTGAGACCAGGCCCCATGAAGATCTCCTGTTTCTTTAGGTCACAACTGTAGACAGCACCACATTATTGTTTGATAGAAAATATCACCAGTCATAGTGGTTAAACTCAACCCTTCATCTGTTCCATAGTTGTACCCTGGTAACTGAGCATAGCCTGGGAGAGGATCCACAATTGTATGGCTGACTGCTTGCACTTAAAATTCCATACAAAAAAAAAAAAAATTCCATACAACACAGTTCCCACAGGCACTTGGGAGTACCTAGGGATTCTATCACAACCCCTTAGGACATTTACTCTCTCATGCTCAAGACAACCTTTTCATGTCTTCTTTTCTTTTCTTTTTTTTTTTTTTAAGATTTTATTTATTTATTTGACAGACAGAGACCACAAGTAGGCAGGGAGGCAGGCAGAGAGAGAGGAGGAAGCAGGCTCCCTGCTGAGCAGAGAGCCCGACGTGGGGCTCGATCCCAGGACCCTGGGATCATGACCTGAGCCGAAGGCAGAGGCTTTAACCCACTGAGCCAACCAGGCGCCTCTCATGTCTTCTTTTCTTAAATCTTCAGCAGACTCTGCTCTCCTTCCGCCGAGAAAGGAATCTGAAGAGAGTTGTCTCCTCTTGAGTCACCTTGCACCTGTGCTAGGCCTTGCTGCCTTTCCCAATGGGGTCATTGTCTCTACTTCTGTTCACAGCCACCCCAAAGCATGCACCAGAATTCACCCCTTTCCGACTTCTCAAGGGTCTGACTTTACTATTCTTCTTATTTTGTCTTAGTAACCTTTTCCCTTTCTACTTGAACATCCTCATCCTTATACCAATAATGTATAACATCTCCTATCTCACAACAAAGCAAACACAGCCTTCTCTCTTGTTCTCTATATTGCAGACTTTCTTAGGAGGGCTATGTATACATGTTCTATTTACTTCTTCACTACCCATTAACGCTCTTACCCACTCTAGTCACATAGTTTTCACACTGCCCTTATGAAACTGCCCTTGCTAAGGTCATATTCCAGAATCCTATTGTCAGTTCTCTGACCTCTGAATATCTGGCCTTTTGTGTCACACGGTGACTATGCCTTCCTCTTGACTCGATTTGAGGACATCCTGTGTGTAGGCCCTGATCTCAGCACTGGAACTCCGAACATGAGTTGGAAACCCCTACTCTTGCGGAGTCTCTATGGGGGGGGGCAGATGACAGATAGATATAAGGAAGTAACAAATATGGTGTTAAGTGCTGCAGCGCAAGCAGTATGGGGAGTGCAGAGAGGGTTGTCTTAAACAGGAGGATTAAGGAAGGTCTCACTAAGAAGATGGCATTTGAAGGTCTGAAGGAGATGAAGGAGCAGCCATGAGCAAAGTGCTGTAGGAGAAGAGGCAGTAGGTTGAACTCCTTCCCAAAATGTCTTCCATTTACTTCATATTAATGAAGCTGCTTTCCGGAAGTTCACCCATGGCCTTTCAGATGGTTCATTTGTTCTCTTGACGTTCTCTGTCAGTCTTTCCTCAACCATTTTCTTTCTTTTCTTTTTTCTTTCTTTTTACTGTCCTGTTGAGATAATTTGGTTTTCCTTTGCCTTCTGGTTTTTGTCTTTTATTTTATTGGAATATATCTTTTAATGACATTTATGGTGACAATAACACTTAACATGAAATTTACTCTCCTAAAAGATTTTTAAGTGTAAATACAATATCGTTAGCTCTAGGCACACGATTGGTCTCTAGGAGTTGTTCCTCTTATATAACTGAAATTGAAAATGACACCCGCGATTGCCAGGGTGATGTGGCTAATCATAGTCATTTTTAAGGGTTTCTCTTCTTCCTACCTGTTACACTCATGAATTTCCTTCACTTCTCTCTATTACTCTTTTTCTGTCTTCTTAACTTGAAGTTCCTATGGTAGGATCGCATGGGGCTGGTGCTCAGTACATGCCTTTTCAATAAATTCATTAGAGATCTTTTGTCCTTTTCTAGATCAAGCCTTCACTTTTCTGTGCATACATCATTCTTCTGCTGACCTGTTTTCCCAAGTAAATGCTCTCATTGGGCATTTTTGCTTAATTCATGAGCTTCTGTTTCATTATCCTCCCTGTGCTTAAGATTAAACTCCTCTCCCTCTCCAGAATCTTCCTTTCCTTGCTGACTTCTTTCTCCCAGTGGTCTCAGGGATCTTGCTGTCTAGACTTCATGTCTCAGAGCTGGCTTTAGCTTTTCTCTCTCCTCCAAATCAATTCTATATTCCTTCTTTCTAAACAACGTTTCTCAAGTCCATTCTTTTTCTTCCATTCCTGCTGCCACATGTGAGCCTAGGTCTGTATCTCTGTCCTGTTTTAGTGGCCTGATCTCTGACCTAATTGATTTTTTGTTTTTCTTATCTCCTGTTTGGCTTCTGAAAAAAATCTGGCTTCAATCCACCATTCCCACATCATCTTTGTCATTCCTCAAATTCTACCTGCCTAGTGTCCTCTATTCTGCTAGTAAACACCTTCCCTGTCTGGAAAGACTTTCTTTTTTCCTAAGCCCTCTTCGTGTTCCAAGACAGAAATACTTCTTGTAAATGATTCCTCTCTCTTCTACCCACCAATTCATCCTTCCTTTCTCTTTCCCTCCCTCCCTTCCTTTCCTCTTCCTCCCCCACTGAACTCTCTATCACTCATCTTCTCTGTAATTCCTTTGGCCTTATCTTTTATTTAGCTGCCATTTCCTTTTACATGTCCTGCCCTTGGCTAAATCGTAAGCTTCCTGGGGAACAGATTGCTGTTTATGCCTTATCGTATCATCTGTAGTGCTCAGTATGGGACCTTGCAGGTGGGAGGTATTCAAAAAAGGATTTCTTGGTTAGCTCTTTGAAATAAATGATCGCAGTGGAATTATATTCTAAACAAGTATGTCTGAAGTCGTGGACATCTCTGTAGGGCTGTTACACAGAGATACGAATATGCTCAAGCTGTTCCTGTCACCTGCCCCACCTTTCTCCTGCTAACTTGCTGGCCTTCTTCTTTTGCCTCTCCTTGCCAGTTACCAGAATACAATCTTGAAGACACCCTCATTTCCTTTTTTCAAAAAGATTTTATTGACTTACTTATTTGAGAAAGAGCAGGGGTAGGAACGGAGAGAGGAGTAGAGGGAGAGGGAGAAGCAGACTCCATGCTGAGTGTGGAGCCCAAGCAGGGCTCGATCCCATGACTGATGAGATCAGGAGTCAGATGCTTAACTGACTGAGCCACCCAGGGACCTCAAGGCATCCTCATTTCTTCTGCTTCCTTTTGTTATTCTATACAACCATTCACCAGATTTGATTAACTCCATCTGTGCTGTGGGAATTCCCAGTGCCATTCCCTTCCGTTCCATGGCCATAGTTCAAAACCCCAAGTCCTTTCTCTTCTGTTGTTGAAATAGCCCACTCCTCTGCTTCTTTCTGCCAGTCTTTTCTGTCGGATTCATGAATTTCAAAATATGTATGTGTTTATGTCTTTGTTGTTAGAGATGCTTAGAGAAAATATGTGTAAATGAAAGCTTATATCATAATGTGAGCCATGAGACATCAACCCAGACCAAGAAATAGAATATTGCCTGTGCCCACATGTGCCTCGTTTTTATCATAATCTACTCCCTCTTGGCCAGAGGGAAGCACTTTTTCTGACATTTGTGATAATGTTTTCATTGCTTTTATTTAGTTATCACTAAAGATATGGATCTTCTTTGATTGGCTTCTTACACTCCACTGTGTTCCTGAGATTCATCCATATGGTGTCATGTTGCTGTATGTTCTTTTTTTTTTTTTTAAAGATTTTATTTATCCATTTGACAGGCAGAGATCACAAGCAGGCAGAGAGGCAGATAGAGAGAGAGGTGGAAGCAGGCTCCCTGCTGCGTAGAGAGCCTGATGCGGGGCTGGATCCCAGGATCCTGGGATCATGACCTGAGCCGAAGGCAGAGGCTTTAACCCCCTGAGCCACCCAGGCGCCCCGTTGCTGTATGTTCTTATTGCTATATAGCATTCCGTTGAATGAATATGGCACAGTTTATTTATCCATTCTGTTATTAATGGACTTTTGGGTGGGCTCCATTTTTAATATTAAAAATAATACTGTTTGGAACATTTTATGAATATATCATGATACAGATATGCATGAGTTTCTGTGAGATTTTTATGTGGGCATTGATTTGATGGCCATGTGTATCTTTAATCTGTGAGTGGCAAGCTCTTTTTTTAAAATAATGAAACCAGTTTACATTTGTTTTAGCATTATGTGGACATCGATATTATTTCATATTGTAATGATACATGGTATTATCAAGCTTTAAAAAGCTTTTGGTTTTGGGGCACCTGGGTGGCTCAGTCCTTAAGCGTCTGCCTTCATCTCAGGTCATAATCCCAGGGTCCTGGGGCTCCCTGCTCAGCGGGAAGCCCGTTTCTTCCTCTCCCACTCCCCTGCTTGTGTTCCGTCTCTTGCTGTGTCTCTCTCTGACAAATAAATAATAATAAATAAATAAATAAATAGTTTTTGGTTTTATTTGTGGGTGTGTATGTCTGTGTATGAACAGATATGTGTTTAAAGGCATTTTTTGTAGTTTTAATTTACATTTTTGTTATTATAGGCTAAGTGGAGGGTCTTTTCTTATTATTGGACATTTGGATTTCCTTTTTTGTTAAATAATTGTTCAGGTATTTTTGTCCATTTGTCTATTTTGTTTTTTCTTTATTTCTTATTAATTTTTAGGAATTCCTTAAATATTTTTGGGAAGAGACCTCTGATGTATATGCTGCAAATGTATTTTCCCAGTATGTCTGTATTGTCATTTTCTTTGTGGTGTTTTTTAAAAAAAGTTCTTAATTATAATGGTGATGAACATCAATATTTACAATTAAAACCTTGCTTTAAAAACTTCTTTCCTACCTTGAGCTTGTGCTGTAAGTTACATATATTATTTTCTGGAAGCTTTTAAAATTTAGGTCTTATTTCATCTTTGATTGATTTTTGTTTCAGCTGTTAAGGAGACAGCAAGAGCCTTTTAACTCTTTCTTATTTGACCTCTGGTTTCTCTCACCTCCCATCTATCTCACACTTGGCAACAATAATCACATCTCTAAAACAGCTTGAGTATTTTGTAGTGTGAAAAGTCCACAGCATGTTACCCAACCTGTGGTAAGAATTAATTAAATAAAAAAATACTAACACTGTTCAGTTGCCCTGAGAAAATAACCCAACTTTTTACCTTTAATTTAAGATGTACTTGGGTGACTTCAGTCTTCCATTTGCAAGTTTCTACTCACATCTTGAGCTCATATAACTCTGCTAGCCACCCACCTCCTTGCTGTTCTTCTAGTAACAATTTTTTCCTTGAATTCCTTCCCTTGTGTCTTGGACTTTGCCCTGTCAGTTCTCCTTTACCTCTTTGTCTGTCTGATTTCGACCTTCTAAAATCCTTTACATCTTGTAAAATCTAGCTACTTTCAAAACCCTTCTCAGGCCCCTTTAGTGAGAAACACTTAGACTACTTCCTTTTGCCTCTCAGCATGAGTTAGGGAATACCTCCATTGCCAGACATACCTCTCTGTAAGACCATGACATGGAGATCTTATTCTAAAGTTAGTTATGTCAATGTCTTTCCCTATAGTAGACTGTGAACTGTTTTGGAGCAAACATTTAATCTTAACAATTTTTGAACTTTAGAGAGATTTAAACATATGACTTACATGTTGTGGGATCTCAAAAATGTGTACACACACACACACACACACACACACACACACACACACTCACGAGCAGGAGGGGGCGGGGAGAGGGAAAGAGAAAGAATCCAGTCAGACTCTGAGTTCCTGGTGGAGCCCAACGTGGGGCTCCATCTCATGATCCTGAGATTATGACCTGAGCTGAAACTAAGAGCCAGCCGCTTAACCAACTGTGCCACCTAGGTGTTCCCCTCATGCCCCTCCAAAATATATATTTTTTAGGTAATTTGTTCATCAGTTCATCCTATTTTCCTTTCTTATAATACGAGTTTATAACTATTATTTAATTATAAGGGTAATTTTTTCTGTAAAAATATTTTGTGAAAATAAGTGAAAGTATAAAGGAAGGAATAGATGGAGACCTCCAGCCCGCATGGGTTGCCTGTTTCCAGAACACATCAGATAGGACATAGAGGATTTTTCTTTATAGGGACTGAATACCCTCAGAGGAAAGACATAGAAAATACCTGGATTTGGGGAACAGAGAATCCTCTAAGTGCGTGCGTGCGTGCACGTGAGCGAGCACGCGCACACACACACACACACACACACACACACACACCAACCTAATCTCTGTAAATGAAGGTCACTAGCAAGTGACCTAATTGGCAAGGTACCAATTAGCTTTTCAGGGTTTCGTGTTTGATATAATTGAACAACCAAGAGCACCATGCATTTGAGGAGAAACTCCAACATAAAAGTTGAACAACTAAGTTGTAACAAAACAATTAAACAACCTCATACCTACAAAAGGAACCTGTGCGATATAGCAGCAGTGCAGGAAAACAAAAAAATATTTTAAAAAATCAGTATCTTGAGAGAAATCAGAGAAAATATTGAATCCATGACACAACATCAGGATACTTAAAAACATATCAATGTGCCCTAGAAAATTAAAAATTAACTAGAAAAATAAGTCAATGGACTATTACTCAGGCATCAGAAAGGATGAATATACACCATTTCATCGACGTGGATGGAACGGGAAGGGATTATGCTGAGTGAAATAAGTCAAGCAGAAAAAGACAATTATTATATAGTTTCACTCATGTGTGGAGCATAAGCAATAGCCTAGAGGACCACCGAGGAAGGGAGGAAAAACTAAATGGGAAGAAATCCGGGAAACAAACCATGAGAGACTCTGGACTCCAGGAAACAAACTGAGGGTTACAAAAGGGAGGGGGTAACTGGGTGATAGGCATTAAGGAGGGCCTGTGTGTTGAGGAGCACTGGGTGTTATACGCAGCTAATGAACTGATGAACACTACAACAAAAACATATGATGTACTATGTGTTGGCTAACATAATGAACATAATGGAAAAAAAGTCAAAGGTTTAGAAAGAAAAATGGAGGATGCTCAGAGCCAAATTAACAAAACAAAAGGGGAAAAAAGGAAAAAAAATACAAGGAAGAATAGAAAACAAAAGGAAGACATAAAAGCATTAAAAAAATCAACTTCAGAGTTCTAACATTTGAGAAGTAATAATTTCAGAAAGGCAAAGCTGGAAAAAGGTGATGAAGTAATGGAAGAAATAACAAGAAATTTCCCAGACTTGAAATATATCAGTAACTAGATTGAAAGAGTTTTATCAATGTCCAGCTCAGTAAGTGAAAAGAAACAAATCTGTGTCAAAGTACAAATGGTGAGATACAGAATAGCAGAAGTCAAGAGAACATCATAAAATTTTGCAAAGAGAACAAGAGAGAGAAAAAAACCCAACTTACATACCAAAAAATGGAATAAAAATTGCATTGGGCTCCTGGAGAGGCACTTTGGGATCTATAAGGTAGTATATCAAAGCTTTAATGGTTTAAGTAAACTACTAATTAAGCTTGACTGTGCAATAAAGAGATTTTCATATCTCTCTATTTCAAAAACTATTTTTTTAAACGAAGCTACTTAATGATGTGTTTCAACAATATAGTGGAGTAAACCAAGAAAGCAGAAACTACTGGAAAATATTTTCTGTGTAAATAAAGAGAAAACATGAGAGTTAGACACAGGGTATCTAAAACAAGGAGGAGTAAGACGAAAGGACTGTCCAGGAGTTCTGTAATGGAAAGTTATAGAACTAGGCTAACTCATCTAAAAAATAACTGGTCTAGTTTATAGCCTGAGAAGGGAAGACCCATAGAGACCTTAATTAAAAAGACCTTTAATTAAAAAATGCGTTGGTAGATTATTAGGTTTATTTATGAAAACTGCATGTCTTGGTTTTCTCAGTACAATCCTGATTTATACCTGTGGTTCTGGCGTAATCATTGATAACACATACTTTCACTTTCAGAAGTGTTGAAGCATATTAAATTACATAGTCACCCTAGATTTGTCCTCCCATGTGGAAGATTGGCTCAAAGGCCTTGTGTGTGGTGTAGGAATAGAAAACCATAGACACAAAGCAAACTAAGCAAATGAAAAATGCAATGTATTTTAAATTCTAAGAACATTAAATATTGCATAGAAAAGCAAATTAATTATTGTTTATCACTAAACAGAACATATAGATGTAAAACACAGAGCTGAATTATTGGTTTAACAAAAATTATATTGCATGATGAAGAGAACAATGGAACTGAGGGATATTCAAGATATATTTGAACTGTAGAAGGGAATGCCAACTCATTTTGGCTTCACCGAAATTCAAATTTAATATCTCCCATAAAAAGAAGTCTGAGATAGGAAACTGCCCCAGTGCTGGCCAGGTTTAGGCTCCACTTCTCATCAGATGTTTAGTTCTCCCCTCCTTTGTTCTGGCTTTATCCTCAGACAGATTAACAGGATGGCCGCAGAAGTTCCAAGCATTACATTCAGTTATGAGAAAGCCCAGAAACAGAAAAAAAATTTTTAAAAATTCTTCTGAAGTCGTCTTCTTAGGATCTAGGAAACCTTGCCCAGTAACTCTGCAGAAGACTTGCCACCAACTCTCCATGAGCGTGATTAGTTACATGCTCACACCTAAAACCAAATTTCTCTCAAGGAGAATGGATCACCATGATGGGCTTAAAGTCTTAGATCAAGGGTAAATGTTGGATAGGAACCCAGCAGTTTCCTTCTGAACTTGAAATAAGAAGTGTTCAGGAGTAGTGAGACCTATGTCCTTAACTTCCTTAGAAGTTAGTCCATAATGTCCAAAATTGATGAATTAAGATATAGAACTATAAGTATATTATTTAGAAATCTGGTGCTAATCAGAAATCTGGTGCTGTATCAGCAGAAAGAAAAACAGTTTCAAAACAGTTACTCTACAAGCAGAACAAGCAGAAAGGGGAGAACTTTTTTTTTTTTTTTAATACTTCATTATGCCTTTCAGTGTTATTTGATATTTTAAAGAATGTATATATATTTGATAAAATGCTACTTAAAAATAGAATAGTATTGGGGCGCCTGGGTGGCTCAGTGGATTAAGCCGCTGCCTTCGGCTCAGGTCATGATCTCAGGGTCCTGGGATCGAGCCCCGCGTCGGGCTCTCTGCTCCGCGGGGAGCCTGCTTCCTCCTCTCTCTCTGCCTGCCTATCTGCCTACTTGTGATCTCTCTCTCTGTCAAATAAATAAATAAATAAATCTTTAAAAAATAAATAAATAAATAAATAAAAATAGAATAGTATTAAATTTGATACCACCATTTTAAGTAAAAGGTAACATTCCACTGCACAGTTTTCCATTACATTTTATCAGTCCCCTATTGAATTGAAAACCTTTACTGATGCAAACACAGTTGGTGAGCCTTGTTTCATTTAAAGTACTTTGGCCATGTTTGTAAACATTAAATAAACTTGGTTTGTGGCCAATTATTATTAGGAAGAAAGTACTAAAGGATTAAAATGGTGGTTCTCAAATGTTACAGCGCATAGGAATCACTTGGAGGGATTTTAGCATATCCCAATACTTGGGCTGCACACCAGACCAACCGAAACAAAAGTTTTTTGAAGCTGGGAACAGACACATAGACATGAGTTTGAAAACTTCCAGTGATATAGTGACTATACAAGTTTGAGAATCACTGGATTCAGGAAAATTGTCCCCCCCCCCCCAAAAATGGCTTAAAGACATTAACTTTGTCTATGGTGCCTATTGAATTGATAATATAATTATATAATCTCTTACACCCGTTATTTTCTCCTTCATACCTTCTCTCATCTGCAGTCTTGCCTTCCCTGTCACTCACACTCCAATCCTCATGCATCAAGGCAAGAAATTTTAGGATTAGAAGTGCAAAAGTTGTAACTGAGGGTATCACATCTTTTTCTTTCCTTCCTTTATATTGTAGCCAGTCTTATCATTCTCCTAAAGGAGCAGAGGATGGCTTGTCTGTAGTGGCCATTCTGAGTTATGTGCTTCCTTAACTGACATTACTCTCCCATCTGTTTGTATACCCCTCACACTTGGGTTCCTCCGTATTCTCAAATGACTCTTGCTCTCGCTTTTCAATGTGAATACTTTGTTTCTACTTTTCCATTCTATTTTGGCAAATAAATTGAATTTAAAGACTAAATATTTTTGTTTTTATTTATTCTGTACTTCCCACCTTATAGTGGAGTGTTTTTTGAAATCAGTATTTGTTATTACAGAACAAGTAAAATTCATTGTTTTCAAAAAGTATTTGTGAAAATTGATTTCTAAGTCTTCAGCATATTCATTCTATTTCTGGACCAGTAGAGAAGTGTTTTCAATTTACTTTTCTGACAAAGCCAAACCTGACAAATACATTGTACTGCTATGCCATCTGTAGCAAGCTGTTGTAATTACGCATCTGTTTCAAATTGCTCCTTTGTTAGTACATTTTTGCATTTGGTGTTTTGCATAATTAAGTTCATTAAAGTAATACCCTTGAGTTTTAATATTTAGGGTAATATTTTTGAACTCTGGCATTCTAGAGAGTCTGTGTTAGCATGTAGAGTTTTGATAAAAGCAAATATTTTATTCCTCAATGATTGGTGTTGCTTAGGAAAGCAAAATTTTAAAATATCATGAGTGAATGCTTTGAATAACCACATATTTCAAAAGGATTTTATACTTTAATGAAAGTTAGACTAAATGGCAATGATTAAGTAATAATGATTCAGATTATGGTTTTTCTCATTATGGTTTATTTGAATTTAATGAATGTTCATCTGAACTTAGGACATTTATTTTCATTCTGCTATTGGCACTTATTTACTCCTTGCATTGTATATTGTTATGCCTATAATATTTTGGTATTCATATGATTCAAAATGCTTCATATGGTTTGTGCCAAAATGTATTATTTTACTTTTATAAAAAGTTTCATGTGTTACCATTTATATTAAGATATATGTAAAAAGGTGAATGTAACTCCTTCAGGTAAAGGTTACTGATTAAGTAAGTCAGGATACTGAGGTTCATTTTAAATGCAGATTTTGTAGTTGATATCTTTAAGATATAAGAGAATTAATATAGACCGTTCTCTTTCCATGATGTCTTTGTACAGGAGTTATGTAGAATAACACAGTTTTAGAGTTACAGTTATTTGATTATATATATATATATAATATTATATATATATTATAGTTATGCATGGAATTATGCACAGTCACCTAGCAACATTGGTAAAATGTTGCATTTGGTTAATAGTAATAATGATAATAATAACGTAAACATCTATTGGTTGCTTATCACATAACGGAAACGATATTTAGGGATTAGCCTGCTTCATTTCTTTTAACCTCACCAAAAACAAATAATAATATCTTAAATAGATATTGCTGTTATATTTAATTTACATATGTGTGAAGAGAGGCTTAGAGGTTATATTTTTTTTTTTCAAATTAACCCAGATCTTATGGCTAATATGATTTTGAACCAGAAATGGGACCACTTTCTTACACCATACACAAAAATAAACTAAAACATATTAAAGACTTCCATGTGAGACCCCAAACCATAAAACTCCTAGAAGAAAACATAGGCAATAATTTCTTTGACATCAGCCTTAGAAACATTTTTCTAGATATGTCTAGATATGTCTCCTCAGGCAAGGGAAACAAAAGCAAAATTAAACTATTGGGACTACACCAAAATAAAAAGCTTTCATAAAGCAAAGAAAGCCATGAACAAAACGCAAAAGCAACCTATTGAATTGTTGTGCAATGTGAATGGGAGAAGATATTTGCAAATGATATATCTGAAAGGGCTTAATATCCAAAATATATAAAGAACTCCTACAACTCAACACCAAACAAAGACAAAGAATATGATTAGAAATGGGCAAAGGACCTAAACAGACATTTTTCCAAAGAAAACATCCAGACGGCCAACAGATAGCTACATTAAAAGATGCTCAACGTCACTCATCATCAGGGATAATGCAAATTAAAACCACAATGAGCTATCATTTTATACTGATCAGAATGGCTAAACTAAATAATAATAAAACAGAAAAAACATGGGAAATACCAAGTACTGGCAAGGCTGTGGAAGAAAAGGAGCTCTTGTGCATGGTTGTGCATGGTTGTGCATGGTTGATGGGAATAAAAGCTAGTGCTCCCACAGTGGAAAACACTGTGGAAGTTCCTCAAAAAATTTAAAAATAGAATTATCTTATGATCCAGTAATTTCACTACCAGGTTTTTATCCAAACCAAATGAAAATTTAATTCAAAAAGATATGTGCGCCCTTATGTTTGTGGCAGAGTTGTTTATAATCGCCAAGATAATGGAAGCAACCCAAGTGCTCACCTAACAGATGAAAAGATAAGGAAGATGAATAGAAAAGGAAGATATATAGATACACACACACACACACATAGTAGTACTCAGTCCTAAGAAGAATGAGATTTTTTGGTTCGTAACAACATGAATGGACCTAGAGGGTATGATGCTAAGTGAAGTAAGTCAGTCAGAGAAAGACAAATATATAATTTTACTTATAAGTGGAATTAAAGAAACAAAACAAATTAACAAAGAGAAACAAAAACCTCAGACCCTTAAATAGAAAAAACTACTGGTGCTTCCCAGCGGGCAGGTGGGTGAGAGGATGAGTGAAATAAAAAGAATTAAGAGAACCTTATCTTGATGAGCACTGAAAATGTAAAGAGTTGTTGAATCATTATATTGGATTATATGTTAATTATACTTCAATTAAAAATGTATAGTATGTTAATCAGGCTCCAGTCAAGAAGTAGAAAATACTGTAGGGTTTTAAGAAAGAATAGATTTGGGGCACCTGGCTGGCTCAGTCAGCTAAGCATCTGCCTTCAACTCAGGTCATGATCTCAGGGTCCTGTATTGAGTCCAGCGTGGGACTCCCTGCTTAGTGAGGAGTCCGCTTCTCTATCTCTCTGCCCCTTCCTCCTGTTTATGCTCACTTGCTCACATGCTCCCTTTCTTTCAAATAAATAAAATCTTAAAAAAAGAATAAAACAGAATGGATTTAATATAGGTATCTGGAAACTGAGAGAGTATCAAGCAGTCAAAGAGATAACCCAGAAACTGATAATTGTAGAAAGTGGCTGTCACTTTTTGGGCTAGGTAACAAAAGGATGAGATGGTGCTATGAGAACCTGGGGGCTTACGGTGTGGCCACTATGGGGCCAGGAATGGTGACTCTGAGAGGCTCCACTGGGAGACTAGGGCCTTCAGGAGGGGCTCTCAAGGTGGGTCTTGGTCCTGTGGGTTTGCCTTAGGGCTGCCACTGAGATGTCAGGGAGGGGAGTTTAGAGCTATTGACTGCAGCTGGAAGAGCAGTGATAGGACTTGGAAAGAGAGAATTATCCTCCCTTTTCTCTTCTTTTCCTCTCTCTCATCTTGTATCAGTCCCTCCCAGCAGCAGAAGCTAACCAGAAGGCAGCTATCTAGGGAATCTGAGAAATGTATGTAGTTTGCAAATTTCCAGGCCCAGAATCATAAAGCAGAGTACAGAAGAGGTAGACTTGGGCTGAGAGGTAACTGGTTAATAAATGGAATATATGCTGTGAGGTTTAAAAGACTATATTTCTCGGCTATATCTGAATATACAGCATTACAGTTTATTTGGTGTTGAAGGTTAAGAATGTTAATTACTGAGCAGTTGGTCAGATTATTGGGCAATGTGTATGTTTTATTAGGTTGATCCAAATAACTGAATTTATACATCTTTTTTTTTAATTTAAAAATTTTTTTATTAGCATATATTATTAGCTCCAGGGGTACAGGTCTGTGAATCGCCAGGTTTACACTCCACAGCACTCACCATAGTACATACCTTCCCCAGTGTCCATAACCCAACCACCCTCTCCCTACCCCCCTCCCCCTGGCAACCCTCAATTTGTTTTGTGAGATTAAGAGTCTCTTAGAGTTTGTCTCCCTCCTGATCCCATCTTGTTTGATTTATTCCTTTCCTCCCCCCCAAACCCCCCACATTGCCTCTCAACTTCCTCATATCAGGGAGATCATATGATAATTGTCTTTCTCTGATTGACTTATTTCACTAAGCATAATACCCTCTAGTTCCATCCACTGAATTTGTACATCTTGGTAACTCAGCAAAGTGGCATGGATGGTAATCAAATTCTTTAAGAGTTGGCTACTATTGCCAAAAGCCTAACTTGATTGGGAAGTGATCAACCTGTCTGTCATATCATTGAGGTCAAAAGCATAATGAGCCAGACAGATGAAGTATATAATAAAATTTATTTATTTATTTATTTATAAGAGAGAGAGAGAGAGAGAATGAGAGAGAACATGAGACGGGGCAGGGGGAGTCAGAGGGAGAAGCAGACTCCCTGTTGAGCAGGGAGCCTGATATGGGACTCCATCCCAGGACTCCAAGGTCATGACCTGAGCTGAAGGCAGTTGCTTAACCAGCTGAGCCACCCAGGTGCCCCTATAATAAAATTTTTAAAGAGTGTTTCATTTTATGTAATTTATCTATATAATTTAGATTAACTTTGTCTGCATTGCCCAATATCACTATTTGTTGTATATTTGAATATGTGCAGGTAGGTTTACCGAAAGAGAAAGTAATGCTGTATAGGAATATGAGGGCATAATCTAAAAAGGTATAATTAGCATAATTAGCATAAATTTCTATTTTAAAAATACTGAGCAAAATAAAATGATTTTAAGCAATCATGCATGTTTTCAAATTCTTTTTTTTTTTTTTTAAAGATTTTATTTATTTGAGAGTGAGAGTGTGAGAGAGGAAACACGCAAGCAGAGGGAAGGGCAGAGGCAGAGGGAGAAACGGACTCCCCGCTGAGCAGGAAGCCTGATGCAGAATTCGATCCCAGGATCCTGGGATCATGACCTGAGCCGAAGGCAGACAATTAACTGACTGAGCCACCCAGGCGCCCTCAAAATATTTCTTAAGTTTTTCTAAGATGAGCAATTATGTTAATTAATATATGCTCCTCTGTCTTCTTAGTTGATTCCATGAAAGATAGTTGTATACTTTTGAACTTGGTGTACTCAAAACAAGGGGAAAATGAATAAATGAATTCTATTCTTACTAGACATGAGAGAATGCAATTACATATTATTATTTCTTTTACATATTATCTTCCTATTGGGAATATATGCTTAATTTGGATGGCAAAATGTCTATTAGGAAAAAAAAAAAAGATGTATTGCATATATTTTACCTCCTTTTCTATGAAATTCATAGAATCTTCCTCCAAAATAATTATGTTAAAATTTAAAATGTCGGGCACCTGGGTGGCTCAGTGGGTTAAGCCTCTGCCTTCGGCTCAGGTCATGATCTCGGGGTCCTGGGATCGAGTCCCGCATAGGGCTCTCTGCTCAGCAGGGAGCCTGTTTCCCTCTCTCTCTCTGCCTGCCTCTCTATCTACTTGTGATCTGTCTCTGTCAAATAAATAAATAAAATCTTTAAAAAAAAATTTAAAATGTCAATTTTTCCTGGTAATCCCTAAATGAGAATTTATATGTGCAATAAATAAATTAATGCCAAACTGAACAAAACTTAGAAGATTTTATTTTCTATTTCTGTTACAGAAAAAAGTCTATATTAATACAAATTATTGATACTTAAAGACTTTTCTCTGTAGCATAGTTTGTGGAATGATTTCTAGAAACTTGACCCAGGGAGCTGGCAAAGTTTTTTCCTGTGGGAGAATTGCCAGGCAGTTGTGATGTAGTTTAAACAAAGGTGGGCACCTCAGTTCTATGCAAAAACCAAAGTAATATGCTGGTGTGCAAACAAGAGAGAATATGTAGTTGTCAGTGCTGTAGCTGCACAGGACAAGAAGATTCTCTTAGTGACCTTAACCTTGAAAATGATGTCAGGTGCTGGATGAGGATTCTGGTTTCATCCACCCAGCACAGGATGCTGAGGAGATGACAGAGTCAAGTGGTGGGCAAGAAGAAGGCAGGATGCATGCTGATCAGGGCTCTGTGGTGTGTATGTACGTAGCTGTGAGAATCAACGTTCCACCTTAGATATCTGATCTTCCGCCTTGGGTGTCTGATAATGTAAATAATCTGCAGGAGTGTTTTTCTTCTTGCTTCATTATGACTCTGCTGTTTAAAAAAATTTTTTTAATTAGGTTATGTTAGTCATCATACAGTACATCATTAGTTTTTGATGTAGTGTTCCATGATTCACTGTAACACCCAGTGTGGGACTTTGTGTGGGACTTTTTTTTTTTTTTTTTTTAATTTTTATTGTGTTATGTTAGTTGCCATAAAATACATCATTAGTTTGTAATGCAGTGTTCCAAGATTCATTGTTTATGTATAACACCCAACGCTCCATGCATATGGGCCCTCCTTAATACCCACCACCAGGCTAACCGATCTCCCCATCCCTCTCCCCTCAAAAACCTTCAGTTTGTTTCTTGGAGTCCACAGTCTCTCATGGTTAATCTCCCCCTCTGATTCCCACCCCCTCTTCACTTTTCCTTTCCTTCTCCTAATGTCCTCCATGTTACTCCTTATGTTCCATAAATAAGTGAAACCATATGATAATTGATTTCTCTGCTTGACTTATTTCACTGAACATAATCTCCTCCAGTTCCATCCATGTTGATGCAAAAACTGGGTATTATTCTTTCTGATGGCTGAGTAATGTTCCATTATATATATGGACCACATCATCTTTATCCATTCATCTGTTGAAGGGCATTTCAGCTCTTCCAACAGTTTGGCTATTGTGGCCATTGCTGCTATGAATACTGGGGTACAGATGGCCCTTCTTTTACATCTGTATCTTTGGGGTGAATACCCAGTAGTGAAATTGCTGGGTCATAGGTTGATTCTGCTTTTTAGCTTAATTTGATTCTTGCCATTTCTCTTTTGAGGGTAGCTCTGTGTCCTTTTCTCTGAGGAGCTCTTAGGCATTGAGTGTTCTTACTTCCTCTGCACTAGGGTTTGCAGAGCCTTGGGTTCTCTGTTGTTATCACCAATACCATGTCTTCATGCTGATTCAGTTCGTAAGTCTAGAGTGAGTGCCTTCTGTTTGTTCACTCAACATACGTCTTCTTCATTACCACTTATCTGGAAAGCTTGGCCTAACTCCTCCAGTCTGAATAGAGCCCTTTTCTTTGCCCACACAGGTTCCAGCTTATATGGTGATACCTTGTGATCATTGGTTTATCTAACTCTCTTGCTTACTGGTCAGTGAGCTCCATGGCAGCGAGGACTTTGTCTTTTTCATGTGTTGCTCAGGGCCTAGCACAACGTCTGCTCTGATAGTGCTCTTGACAGCCACTGTGGAGATGGCCCTGGGCGAGGTTTGGGGGATACCAGGCTGTATGTAACTCTGTTTTGTTCTCCAGGCACTGACAGTTTTGTTCACAAGGAACTCACAAGGGGACAGACACACAAACAGCTAACTGCAACACAATGCGACCTGTTTAAAAGCTCTGATAGAGAAATGAGAAGTATGCTTAGAGCCAAGAAATACCATGATTTATGTTATGTGTTGAATATAAGGTGTTGAGTCCCTTCTTTCAGGAACTTGCAGTCTGCTAACCTGGACTTCATGAAAGTGCTTAGGATGTAGCACAGCCATGTGGAGTGAGAAGTTTCTGGATGATTCAAACACCTTAAGTCAACGAGGATTAATTGGGCACTGATTATTCAAGCTAAAGTGTTTTATAAGATGCAAAGTGTAAGCATAGTTTCTTTCTTTAAGGTAGTACCCCTTAGGCAGGAAAATATGACATGAAAGCCTAGAAGGTGAGATTTTTTTTAAAAGAGGAATCATTCTACAAGCATCAATGAGAAAGTCTGTGTTGAATTAGCAAGTGGTCATAAGTTCTGTGAGCTTCGTGTTCTTCCATTTCCGTAGGTCTTATCTATTCATCTTATCATTTGGAATGGTTTAGCTCTAAAGGATGTGGAATGAGCAGGTATGTAGAAGCAAATAACATCAGCTTCAAAATATAGAGAAAGTTGGCTTCTCTCGGGTTTCTTAGGGAAATGTCAAAAAACACTGGTGTTGCCATGATTTTTTCAGTCAAGTAAGTGTACATTGCTTAAGAATATGAATCATAGTATAGATAACCATTCCTGCCAATAAAAGCAAGTGTGCCTTTGTAAACTTCATTGCAGAACGTTTATTTCTGTCATCTTGTCAGCTCCCACCACTAAGAAACTATGACTGTAAGGACAGCTTATAATTTTGGAAACAGGACCAGTGCTGTTTCAACACACTAAAAATTTGTCTCGTGGTTATTGGGAGTAACGTGGTGCCAGTCCAGGATTCAGAGATGCTGGTGGCAGTAAAAGTGTTGATTCGTATGTTATTTAGTCTCCTAAATTCAGCAGCTACTTCGTGATGGCACCATGGTGTTACCTCACTACCTGCCAGCAATCCAGAAAGGTAGTCATCCAGCCCTCCATGTCTCAGACAAAAACAGATTCACAGTAGTCCAAGTGGCATTTCTGTATGTTTCATATATATGTCTTATCCCATCTTCCCATCTGACATTCAGAATATATGCCAGAGAGCAAACAAGAGAGAATCCTTCTTTTAATTTTGTGAGGTCATTTAGCCAGGGCTGGTGACTGACTGCTTTGGAATGAAAGATTGGTGTGTCCTTTTGGGGAAATTATGCTACACATAAGGAAATTCTGTTGTGGAGAACCACTGGGGCTATTCACTAATTTAGTGCCTTGATGATAGGGTCATTTTAAAATTAAAATTAAGGTGAAAACAGAACCAAAAGTTAGTCATAAATGGAAAGGAGCAATAGAGACAAGACGGATGTCAGGCATGTGAGGCTTTAGGTGAGAAATAATGTCTGCCTTTTCACTACCTGAAGATAGGGATGAGGCCACTGTGGAGACTGGAAATTTTAAGTTGAGAGTCTGAGAAAGACCTGGAAGCCCCACATTCCTGTCAGCCTTTTCATCTCACAACATAGTTGTCTGACTTAAATTCCACACTGGTGCCACTTTAACTTGATTTGGATCGTTCTCTCAACATTTGATGTGACTAGTCATTGTGTCCTTTTGTATTTGATCAAGTGAAGGATATGTGCTAAAGATTTTACATCCAGTCATGTTATATTTGCCAACAAGGGTTGAAGAAGAAATGACACATTATTTTTGGAGTGGAAACTACCTCTTCTGGAAACCTCTGGCAATACTATTGTGAAGACCTCCACCGATCTTACATTAAGTTGAGAGAACAGAGAAAACTTCATTTTTACATGGCATAGAGGTGTCCCCCTTGAAATGGAAGGCCAGGGGGAACCCACCTGCTTAAGTCGAAAAACTGCCTTTAAAACAAAATACAAGAAACTCTATTGAGATGTAGTTTGCATTCCATAAAATTCACCCTTGTTAAGTATACAGTTTAATAATTTTTGGTAAATTTACTGAGCTGTTCAGTCATCATGCTAATCTAGTTTTGGAACACATCCATCACCCTAGTGAGACCCTTGGTGCCCTTCTGTAGTTAATCCCCTTTGCCTCCAGTTCCAGGCAACCACTAATGCACTTCAAATCTCTACAGAATTGTGGAAGACTTTATATTAAGGAAAACAAGTTGGGCCAGGATGTTTCAGTTGGATTTGGGTGTCTTTGGCTTCCGAGGGTGGTGGCATAGGAATGCTAAATACGAGCTCAGGTACTACAATCTGAATTGTGCAAGTCTTCTGATTTGTACCTATTATATGAGAAAGTGGCCTTGGGCAGTGGAAGAAACAAACCTAATCTGTACTTGCTTCCAAAGCTGCCAGAATGAGTTGAGAAGCTTCATTAAAAAATAGTTTGAGGGACGCCTGGGTGGCACAGTCAGTTAAGTGCCAGATTCTTGATTTCAGCTCTGATCATGATCTCAGGCTGGTGAGATCCAAGCCCTCGGTCAGGCTCCACGCTCAGCACAGTGTCTGCTCAAGTTTCTCTCTCCCTCTACCCCTCCTGCTCATGCTTCCTCTCTTTCTCTTTCTCAAATAAATTAATGAATCTTAAAGAAAAAAAAAAAAAAGGTAGTTTGAGATTGTTTAATACTTTTTCTGGCCAGACTGTGAGCTCAGATGATCTTACTTGGGAAGACTGGCCTCTGCAGATACATTTAAGTGTCCTGGTTCAGTATGTGAGAAGCTTCCACTGAAGACTGTCTATCCTTGGTGTGACTGCAGGTGAGAGAATGTTGTCCTTACCCTCGGAAAATATTTCCTCTTCCCAAAGAATCTTGTCTATAACCTTGAGAAGACTTTCGTGGGTTCCTAACTTTGGGTATGTGAAATTTTTTTCTCATGTGTTCGTGGAGACCACTCTTCCCAAGTAAGGTCACCTGAGGTCACACTTTGGCCAAAGGATCAAGTCATCTCTGCTTTTTGTAGAAGTTTTTCAACTCTCTCTGGTTGATTTGGCAGCAAGGATACTGTCTGTTTTCCATCCAAAATCTGTTTCAGAGTTGTGCAATGCAAAATCAAGCCTGTAACTTAAAATCTCCAAGAAGGCTTCACCACCCTGATAACTCTCCCTTCTCTCGTTTATCCAATGAACAACAGTGTCATTTTGAGCATTGTTCTAGATCATGGGGACACATGTGTTAAGAGGAAAAGCAATGCCATTGTTCCCCTGAAGTTTACATTTTCGTGGGGGAAGAGAAATAATAAATAAGTAAGGTAAATTCAGACAGAAGGCAGTGATAGAAATCAAAGCAGGGTGTTGCAGTGGGAATGATGGGTGATGCAGGATGGCGTGGTTAGGGTAAGTAGGGTGATCAGGAGAAAGCCTTCATGAGGAGAAGATCATTTCGGCTGAGACTAGAGCCACACAGGAGCCGGTCCTATGAAGATTTATTTGCTAGACAGACATTCCAAGCAGAGCATTTAGCAATTGCCAGAAGTAGTGGGCATGAGCGTGGTAAGTTTGAAAGACCAAAACAAGGCCAGTGTGGCCACAGTGTTCGAAAAGACAGAGTGATCCAAGATGAGGTCAGAGAGGCTGGATCCCGTGGTAAGGCATTTGATATTTATTCCAAGTGCAATAGGAAGCTGTGGGGGAGGGGGAGAGGCAGTGATATGATCTGATTTACATTTGATCCAGATTACTCTAAGTGCCGGTGTAAAATGGAATCCAGTCATTATGGGAGGGAGCTGGGTGTGGCTAGTACTAAGGTCATAGTGACTTCTGGTAGTTTCTCACATGTTGATTCTTAATGTGATGCCATTTCTCTTCATTTTTTGGTGCATGTGTCCTGTTAGAGACATCTCCTGCTTTCTTCTTCTTTTTTTTTATTATTTATTTATTTATTTATTTTTTAATATTTTATTTATTTGACAGAGAGAAATGACAACTAGGCAGAAAGGCAGGCAGAGAGAGAGGAGGAAGCAGGCTCCCCGCGGAGCAGAGAGCCAGATGTGGGGCTTGATCCCAGGACCCTGAGATCATGACCTGAGCCGAAGGCAGAGGCTTTAACCCACTGAGCCACCCAGGCGCCCCTTCTTCTTTTTTTTAATAGTCCTCAGTGAATTGGCTAACCTAAAATGATGATGACTTTAAGTCACTGAGTGAAAATATTCTTTAGAGGTAACAGGATACAATCCCCTCATTTTAGAATTGAGGTCACTGAAGTCAAGAGGGAAATCAGTGACTTGTCTTAGTTTATTCACCTTGTCAATGACAGAACCAAGAGTGTAACCCAAGCTCCAGGTTCCTCACCAATTATTCCTTCCACTAATGTCCAGCCTGGGTGGTAGTCTCGTAAAATGTGCTCATTTTAGTATTCTGTGATGTGAGAATCAGGGATATTGGTTGGTGGGCAAAGAGGCCTGAGTTAGTTAAGAGAAGTTGGAAGAATACATCATGTGTCAACCCAAGGTGATCAAGATGCTTGAGCAAGGGTGGGAGAGAGCCAGCACATTGACAGGACTTTAAAAGGTCAGAGTGATGAAGACGGCAGATGGACAGAGCTGTAGGGGGGTAATGCCAAGCAGGGAGCAGATGAACCTGAGACTGTCTGAGGGCATTACAGGACATTCAGCAGATGGGCTGTGCCGGAACATGGGGTGAGCAACACTGTTGTTGACACTAATTACTTGTGATGGAGGTGCTTTGCAAAACATGGGGGAAAATGGCCTTACTTCATAGAACATTTGCTCTAACAGTGGACAAGTTCGCCACAGCCTTTCGTGTTAAATGTACTAAATTGAGGAACCAGGGAAATATTTGCAGTTTGCTTCTCCCCCCGCCCCCCCCCCAATCATGTTTGAGATGGAGATACCGATTAGGACATGCCACAGTGCCCAGATAATGGCATTTCTTCTGAGCATTGAGCATTTTCAGAAATTAAAATTCCCTTTAAAGTAAAATATTCAGAAGCGAAACAATGCATAACATGACAGATGAGGTGATTTTCGTAAGAGAAACCAGCAAGTAAATCAAGAGAATCAGATGTGAGAAACACATCAAAACTGTCACATCTTCTCTCTTGGCACAGTTTCATACAAAAAAAAAAAAAAAGGAAAGAATAAAAAATAAAGATGGTCATATGTTAAAAAGCCTGAACAAATATGAGATTAAATGGAGAGGCTATCCTTTCAATGTTAACAGAAAGGAATTTATATATAATTTAGCATTTTCACTCAAGAGATTTGTTTGGAGCAGTTATTATGGAATGGAAAATTGAGCTGGATGGGATCCCATATCTCAACTCGCTCACCATTTAGTCAGAGGGGACACACACATAACTGCTATTAAGGAAGTAAGTTTAAAAAAAAAAAATGCTTCGGTCATGTGACTGATCAGCTTCTGTGGTCATGAGAGTAAGAAATTAAACTATGGAGGTCATCCATGACCTTGAGAAAGGTGGGTTGGTTAAATGGTACATTTGTCCTTCGGTTACCTTTGTGTTGATTGTCCCTCTATATACTGGGTGTGCAGTGGAGAGGGGCCTCTTCCCTCCTGACTTCTGTTTTTTAATCTCTGGCTCCAGAGAAGCAAAATGCTAGATGGTACTCGGAAATCCCCAGCATCCGATTAGCTGGAAGAGGTGGGCACATGGAGTGCGGTGCCTCAGTCTAGTTGGAAGTCCTTCGATATGCTGTTCATTTATAAGGCAGTGAGCTTGTGAGTTCGCCTTAGCCTTATTGTTTGCATTCTCTCCTCATAGCCAGTTCTTTCATCCCATTAATTTTTCTTCTGCCTCACTTCTTTCCTTAAAATATCTCTTATTTCCTCGCCACTGCCCCAAGGCCAAATTAAATTTGTCAAGAGTAGTTTGGAACTCAGGTCCATAAACTTTCAATGCCAAACTGCAACCGTTGGGTTTTCACAGTTTTCAGAAGCTTGTCTGGCCCTAAAACAGGATTTCTTACTTGGCTTCTGCCTTCTCCATTAGTCACTTTACCATAATGAAAATTAGAGTCCTCTTCAGTACTCTCATAAGCTATAAAGTCACGTTCATGAAAACAAATTAAAATTTTATTCTCATTGTCTCTCTTGCCCAACACACCAATATATAATTTTATTTCAGACTTGGAAAAATCATTTAGTTGATTGATATAGCAATAAAAAGACACGTTAGATCAACCAAGATTTTAAAAAAAAAAAAGGCAACTCAACTAAACAGTCTTTGTTTCACAATAATCTTTTATCTCAAGTTACCAGGACCTTACTTAAATGACTGAATGGCATATAAAAGTTGTTCTCTGACAAAACTTTTATTGACTGAAGGCTAACCGATCGGAAGGAATTTCTCAAAGTGTCATTTAGGTTCTGGGATATCACAGGACCCAATTTAATTTTGTTTCTTGGTAGTTTAGCTATTGCTAATGCACATATGCATTATGGAGGGTTCCTTCAGCAACACATCTGGAACTGAACAGGGCTGAGAGGAAGACATTTACGTGGAAAGTGTAGGAAAAACCTGGAGGGAGTGGGAGAGTGATGGAACGAAGGGAAGGCAGCCAGTAAAGGTGAGCTGTTCAACCAGCATTACAGTGGGAGCCCAGAACTTGATCCAGAGGACAGACTCTGGGAAATAACACAAAACACACAACGAAGGATGAGGGGGTAATTGCCGTTACCAAGTCTCAAGACATTGGTTGAAGACTGCCCTGCTCCTGGGGGTATTAACTTCTTGGCACTTCTGGCTTGCCATGGAGTAGCATGTCTGGGCAACTCATCTTTCCATCCTTCTGAAGGTCAGCTACTGGTAATTAGAAGTCAGCCTGAGACCAGCACACAGAATGGTCCCAGGACAACAGGAGCCTTTGACAATGGTGTTTCTCCAATTTTAGACTACCTGACAAACAGAGGAACAGAGAGACCAAAGTTAAGTCTTAAATCTTTGTTCCCTTTTTAAGTCATTACTTTTCTCTGTTTCCCTCATTGATAGTTTAATCAAGAGATTCCTTCATCTTTCCACTCGTGCTCCTGCACTGGAGGAGATTCTCAGAGGCAATCTGACAGTGGGAAAAGTGAAGAGAAATAAAGCTACCTGAATGATTCGTAAACTGGAGAAGGAGATCAAAAGTAATCAAGGGTTGTCAGAGCAGGCCTTTGAGGCTTAAGAGGATGCTTTAGCTGTTTCAGCTGTACACAAGAACAAATCATCTCATGCTTGTATCATTGCCATCATTAATGTCACACATTTAATAGGCATCTCCATTTGAATATGACACTTCTAAACAGTATAAAAAGCAAGTCAAGCCAGTGTGCTCTTTTCCCCTTCGAATCTAAAATCTGAACAAAACACCGAAATGGATATAATCGCATAGTCCAGAGTGCACACAATGAAACAGGGGCCATGAAAGCAATGAAATGAGCATGAATGAAAGCATGAATGAGAAAGCAAACCAGGTGTAATATGATAAGTAGTTAGTGACACAACCTCGTGGTCAGGAATAGAATTGTGAGTCTTTAGGTTTTAGTAAAATGGACAACTTGAGCTCCATCCGAGGGGAACAGGTTGCCACATGGAGGTGTGGTCTTAGTGGTAATGGATCGACCAAACTTTCCATAATAGGTGTATGGATGGTCGTGTGACATTGTCTGAAGTTCTAAATGATAATAGGTAGTTCACATACATTTAAAACACGGGCTCAAACATATTCAGGCCAGATAAAACACATTTGCAGACCAGATTCAGCATATAGTTCAAATTTGATTGGAGACCTCTGACACAGGGAGATGTATGAATACCAGATGATTTTCATTGCTAAAGATGAAAGAGGGGTGTGTGTATGTGTGAGAGTGAGAGAGAGAGAGACAGAGAGAAGCACCTGATGTGATTATGATGAATATATATATATATATGCACTTATATATGTGTATATATGTGTACATGCATTTTATTGAAAACAATGAGAAAAGTATATTTTCTGAGTTGATGAATGGGGAGGATTGCAAAGGGAAGTGTTTTCCACATTCTTCTGCCGTTTCAGTCATGTTCTAACTTCCAGGCCAACTCAGCCATTATCAAATCACTGACTCCTTGCCTGTATCAGAAACGATTTTTACCAAGAGTCTCTTGGCATTTAAGTGGATTTGCAGGGAAATCCATAATTGACTAGGCCTGGCATAAGGTGAGAGATTTAAGCGGCTTGTTTTGTAAGAGGGGAGAACATGGAGAAGTTTGTAAGAACTTTAGGTTGTAGCTTAAAAATAAGAATGACATATGCTGGGGCGCCTGGGTGGCTTAGTGGGTTAAGCCGCTGCCTTCGGCTCAGGTCATGATCTCAGGGTCCTGGGATCGAGTCCCGCATCGGGTTCTCTGCCCAGCAGGGAGCCTGCTTCCCTCTCTCTCTCTCTCTGCCTGCCTCTCTTTCTACTTGTGATCTCTCTCTGTCAAATAAATAAAATAAAAAATCTTAAAAAAAAAAAAAAAAGAATGACATATGCTGAGTGCTGGGTCCCAAGGTGTTTTGCCTTTGTTATCTCTTTTAGTCCCAACAACAATCTTGTATTAAGAAACCATTTTCAAGAAGGGATGATGTATCTCTGTATACATACATGTACATAGACACCTAGTTTTAATGGTTTCTTACAGATTCTAGAAGCAATGCACATCAGTACCAAGGCTCATACAGATCATACTTCTTAAAGTCTGTAGACAGGCCCATGCATAAGGTATTCTAAGTAGTACATTTTGTCCACATTTTCCAGCAAGCAGGAAAAATATACATTTATTTGTATTTGTCCGTAGTATTCCTCTTTGGAACACAGGTTGATAAGTGTTACTTCATTTGGGGACTTTGAGATAGAATATGTGCCTCTCATGATGCCTGAACTCACCTGACTGCATTTCTCCATGACCCATTTGTCTACTGGAGTCTTTTAACAGCTTAGTTGAAATTTTTCAGAGCAGTGGTTTTGCCTATCAACAGTCTTTTCAAGCAATTCAGAGCTTCTGTTTGGAGTAGAGGGAGAGGGTCAGTCCTATCCAACCATGAGAATGACTGCCTCAGAACAAACTTTGATGGGGGCTGTGAGACGGTGGGAAATGGATGCTTGTCCGTAGATGGTTAGGGAATGTGTCATCAAAGAGAAGAGCAGAGATGGAGTTGGAGGTTAGCATTAGGCAGGCGAGCAGACTGAGAGTAGTAAAGCAGAAGCCCACAGAGGGAACCACGGGCCAGGAAATCTATACCCCTGAGAAAGGAGAGGGCAACACTTCTTCACCTCTTCTGCAAGAACAAGCTCTTTTTCCTGCCTATATTTCTACTCTGTTCTCTGAATACTTCCAGTAAATACCTATTTTTAATCTGAACTAGTCTGAATATGTTTCTGTTCCATGAAATGGAATGAACCCATCTCAGGAGACCTTTCTTGGGAAAGTGTGATGTGAATCGAGGTTGAAGCCATCATTTCTTCTTTACCTGGGAAAAGAAGAATATGATTGGCAAGTAATTACTTCTCATGACTTCATCATCTTAAGGAGACAAAAGCTCATGCATACCTCACTAAGAAATAAGAAAGGTAGTTGGGGCGCCTGGGTGGCTCAGTGGGTTAAGCCGCTGCCTTCGGCTCAGGTCATGATCTCAGGGTCCTGGGATCGAGTCCCACATCGGGCTCTCTGCTCAGCGGAGAGCCTGCTTCCCTTCCTCTCTCTCTGCCTGCCTCTCTTGTGATTTCTCTCTGTCAAATAAATAAATAAAATCTTTAAAAAAATAAAAAAGAAAGGTAGTTGTTTCCTGCTTTTGTCTGTTTCATTTTAAAGAGGAAATTGAGAAAAACTTGCTGAAGGTAGAATTGTTGAGGCAATTTTTTCTGGGCTATTCATTTTTAATGCTAGGTCTTATTTATAGATAGTTGGGATGAGGACAGAATACGTGTCATAATTGAGATCAGAGTCAACAGCAGTGTGTCCCACATTATGTTTCTCATACCTCATCCCTTGAGCCACCAACTGATTTTTATCCCAGAGGTTTTGAGGAATCGTCTTTACTTTTTGCTTTGTCTCACATAGCATTTTGTATCCCTGAATAGCAACATATAATTTAAAGATGTAATAGCATGAAGTTATGCTAATTTTTTAATGGATTAATTCTGTGTTGACACCTCTGCACAGATGTTGCTGTAGTATTAATTTCTATTTTCCCTCAACTGTCTGTGTGCAGGCTAACAGACTGGAAGAAGCTACTTCACAATTCGGTAGGTAGTTAGAAAAGACATTGAACCTATTTTAAATTACTAACAGATGAGTCAGACTGTGTTTTTTTAACATGTGATTTAGAAATCTACTAAGAACACAAAATGGTGCTTTTGATAAGATACCTTCATGATTAATCAATCAGTATTCATTGGACACTCTTGGGAAGAGCATGTTGGATGCCAAAACAAATACATCTAACAAATGCACGAAAGTGTAAATAAACGATCAAGAGAGCACTCTTTTAATGATATTAGTGAAACACTGTCCATTCTCTGATGGGACTGAATTGGAAATACTCATGATTAAATTTTCATGGAACAGAGTATTGGGAGAGTGGATTATGTGTACTGGATACATTTCCTGAGTAGTGATGGAAATTATTTTTTCTTACATCCTTATTGTTGAAAGTCTATAATACTGTTTTGCCTGCTTTTCATCCTGAGAAACAGAGCCCCAATAATGTAATTGATAGCTCTTTGGATTCAAGATGTTTTCCAAACACCACCAGTTAGTCATAGTGAGCATCGAGGGTTATTGTAACGTTGAGGAATAAAATAGATGGCTGAACCTCTATGCAACTACGAATATTCCTGGTGTGGGAAGAGGCTCCTCTGTGTTCCTCCTTTTTCTTCTCTTTTATCTCCTCCTTAACCTATTCTTTCTTCTCTTCTTTAGTCAAAATCCTACTTGTGAATTGTTTTATTGATGATTAATTTATGCTTCTTAGAGTACAAATATAATCCCAACTCCACATGTTTGAGAGATTTAATTAGGGATTAAAGTATAAAATATCTTAGATAAGTTCTCTGATTTTGTATGGCTTTTGTCATATCTAGACTCCATGGGGATAATATTTTGAAAATATTAAACCAAAGTTGTTGACATTCATTGATTTCTTTCTTTTTTCTTTCTTTTTTTTTTTTACTCTATCTGCTTTAGAAAGTGGAAAGCAGGTACATGGGTCCCACCAGACGGTGGTAGATGAAATGATAAAACCCTCAAGTCTCTGTGAGGGCAGCATAGACGAGGAGAAACGGAAAGAGTAGAAACAAGTGATCTTACGCCTGTGTATGTTCTCGTTGCCTCATCTAGTCACCACAAAATAACAATAGTTGGTCACAGCGAAAGGCTGAGTTAATGACTCCTTGCCCAGCCTGGTAGCTTTCTGCCCTAGAAGTGATTTGGATGTTTCCTGGTGACATTTTGGGGATGCAGGAGGAAGCTGAACTCAAAACCTGGTACCACATGGGGTGTAGGTTAGGCTGTGGTCAAACTGTGGGACATGGCTATGACCCAGAAGGGGTTCCCCAGCACTGCCAAAGGGGAAGGTGGGAAGAGAACTGAACTGGACTGAGCTAAGGGGAAACAAACAAACAAACAACCAAGAATTTACCAGGTCCAAAATAACAAACAACTTTACAAGGTGCTCAGGACACACTAGATCAACAGAAGACACAAACCAAAGACCCATGCAAAGATCAAGGACCCCACTAATAATGTGGTATCATCTAAGCTTTTGCTACTGTTTTTCCTTTTTAAAGATTTATTTATTCGAGAGAGAGAGAGCGCGCACACAAGTGGGAGGAGCAGGGAGAAGGAGAGCGAGAATCTCAAGCAGGCTCCATGCTCAGCACGGAGCTTAATGTGGGGCTCCATCTTATGACCCCAAGATCACGATCTGCACTGAAACCAAGAGTCGGACACTCAACTGACTGATCCACTCAGGCGCCCCCTTTTGCTACTCTTAAGGTGCCATTTTTGGGAAGAGGAAAGCCCATAATTTGTCCTTAAAAACCAGAGTTGACTTCCTAAAATCTTATAAACAGAAAGAACCTAAAAGACCTGTAATGTATCTTTTTTTTTTTTTTTTTAAGATTTTGTTTATTTATTTGAGAGAGAGCATGAGAGGGAGAAGGTCAGAGGGAGAAGCAGACTCCCCACGGAACTGGGACCCTGATGCAACACTCGATCCCAGGATGCCAGGATTGCGACCTGAGCCACAGGCAGTGGCTTAACCAACTGAGCTACCCAGGCACCCCTGTAATGTATCTTTTTAAACTTCATATTTTTATAGGGTAGGAATATGTTTTCTGTACGTTTGAGTGCAACATGTTAATTTCAACCCATGATTCACAATAAGATGTCTTAGAGCAGCTCGTTGTTTTCTCCATATCGCATTTGTAGGAAGAATAGGGAGGACATCTCTTCTTCTTCGTCTTCGTCTTTGTTTTCATCTCTGTCTCTGTCTCTGTCTCCGTTGTCGTCGTCTTCTTCTTCTTCTTCTTTTTTTTTTTTTGCTTTGTTAATCTACACTGCAGTATTGGTTTCTGGAGTAGAATTCAGTGATTTGTCACTTACAAAAAACACCCAGCGCTCAACACTACAAGTGCCCTCTTTACTACCCATCACCCATCCCGCCTATCTCCCTCCTACCTTCCTCCATCAGCCCTCAGTTTGTTCTCTATCCTTAAGAGTCTCCTATGGTTTGTTTCTTTCTCTCTCTCTTTTCCCCCTTATTACATTACACTTGTAATGGCAGAAACTGGAAGATCTTTGTAAAGTTCTCCTGAGGAATTAGACTTTAAACATAAAACTTTGCAACATCAAGTTATATGAAGGACTGGATTTCACAAACACACTTTTGAGAGTGTTTGCTGCTTGTCGAATACAGAATGGCTTTCTAGCATCAAAGAACACACTTGCTTTCATTTAGTACTTTTCACTCAAGAATACTGCTGGTGGTGCATTCTTTCAGGAGGATGGGAAGTACAGGTCAAAGATTTTCAAGTTCTAAGTCAAAAGCTGCTTCAAGAAGCAGAAAGGTTAGTGACAGCCTTGAGAAGCTTAAAAACACACTTATTGATAAGTAAAATAAGTAATCAGCAGCATTTTCATCATCTATTTCATGCTTTTTGAAATAATTTCTAGCATGTGTGTATGACTGCACATGCTTGGATGGGCGGGCGTGCCTGTGTGCACACACACACCTACTGCACACTCCTACGTACTTTCCTTTTACCTAAGTTTGAAGCATAGATGAAGAGCTTAATCAAGATCCATCTCTTTGTTGAAGGCTTACGCAGACACTCCCATTGCTTCCTTCTTTTGAATATTTATTTCCTGTCTTCTTTATTTAGGGACTAATTGTATTTTGCCTGTAGATTTACTAGTAGTTTTCTGGGAGCTTCATGTTTCCTCAGGAAAGATTATAAGCCCCATAAGGACAGCAGTGATGTCTTGTGATCTCATTCTGCTCTTCTGGGCACAAAGGAAATAACTACTACTTGGTAACTAACATTAAAACCACACAACTATCCGAAATAAGCAATACAGTCTTTCAGAAATTCCTGGTGATTCCTTTTAATCAGCTCTGCTAGGTCATGTTTACTAAAAAGCTGAGCGTGATGAACTTGTGTGTTGACTGAAAAAAACTAAAGACTACCAGGCTCTGGGTAAAAGTGGTGGAGGACGATAAAGTGAGAACTTTGGTTACTTGTGTAAGCATGATAGTGATTTTGATTTATCCTTTTTGTGCATCATTGTGAAGTTGCCTGAATTCACCCTAGAAATACTGAGAAATTATGGCAGCAGGTAAGGGATTAGTTAATTCCCCAAATCTACAAGTCTATTCCCCTACCCTCCCAGCATATGATTTTGGCATCTGTCTTACCAGCAAGCTGCTACGAATCTACAACATTGTGAGGAGAAACTCACAATATTTAAGAAATATGAGCATACTGTTTAGATTACATATTTCAAATATTGCACCTCCCCCTTCATGTCTGACTAAAGCCCAGCTGGGAAGTAATTTTGGTTTAGTAGAAGTTGTACGCCAATTTGTATTTTTCAAGTTTTGCTTCAAGGCTCAGGGAAGAGACTCCATCCTGTGCTAACGTGTTCAGTTTGGGACTTTTTGGAAATGCAAGGAGAACAGTTGGAGTTCCGAATCTAATTGTGTGAAATATTCCTGACATTTTGGAGTGGATTCCAATTCCAGTGCAGAAATTTCATTAGAGAGTTCTATATTAAAACAAATTATATTTACTGTCTTTTCATAAATTGTAACAGGACGGTCTAACTGCAGGTAGTGGCTACCGGTTTCTTGCCAGAGAGGTTAAATTATTTTATGAGGTCAGAGAAGCAAGTTTATAAGTTAGGGTACAGTGAAGAAGAGAAATAAATTTGGCATTGTGCTCTGAAGCTTGCAGAGCAGAAATGTTTCCTAAGCCCTCCCAACATTTCCCCCCTAAGCTTAACTTTTCAAAACTTAAGGTGACTATAACTAAGGTCTGTTATGTCATCTAGAACTTGTGGAATTCCTGTCTCTGAGATTAACTGAGAAGCTGTGTTGATATCATAGAACTTGCAGTGTCTTGGAAAGTCTTTTAATGCTTAATCTCATTAAGCGGTAGTATATTTTAACATGCATCACAATTGTGACTGCTATCTTTAGCATATTTAAGAAGGAAGACTGAGCCTGTGGGGTTTGATTATTAACTCTGTTATTATGTTGCTAGTGTATTCATGAAATTGTTTGGTAATGCACCCATAATTTATTTTTATTTTATATTTTGGAAGCATTGTTATAGGTTAATTGGCTCTATATTTTACAAGTTTGCATCACTAATACCAATAAAAATCTGTTTATATTGTTCTTCTGGGGTTCTGATTGCATTAAGGAATGATTAGTCCTAATTAAGTTCTGTAGTCTGTGCTAATTACAATCAAATAAGACTTTACATAAAAATGTGGAATTATGCTGAAGTAAATGCATTTTTGATCATTAATTAGATAACTACTGGGCAGACCTTTGAAGATGTTTTTACTTTCTTTCGTATTGTTAGTTGTGAGAAGGAAACTTCAACAAGCCAGTGTATTTGCAAAGGGTGTCTCCCATAGTTGTGGCAGAAGCAATCTTGTTATTTATAAATTTGAGTGATGATTCCTCATTTTACTCCTCATGAGAACTAAACTGTCCCAGCTGTTCCTCAGCCACCCTCCAGGTAGTAATATCATGTTTACATTACAGAATAAAAATGCGAGGCTGAGGGTTTGAAGAGCATGTGTTCTATCATATTGCCTCATTTAACTTTAATGCACTGCAGTCCTTTTCACGTTTGACATTTTCCTGATTTCTTGCTAATGCTGTCGCTTCATCTGCGTTCTCCTGTGTGCGGTGGTAATGATACTTCTACCTGAACTTCCCTGGTGTGCTGCTGACAACTGATGGAGACAATCCTTTTGCCCTCAGCGCTGACTTTAATACTCTTGCTTACGGGAGTGTTGAATTTCATATGTAAATGAGGAAAAGATAAACAGGAGAGAATTGCAATTTCTGGCCACCTACATCTGTTTCTGTCCTTTCATAGGAAGCACGGAATAAGATAGTGCCTTTAAAACACAGCATGTTTCCTGGTGCATGGAAGGGTTCAATAAATGTTAGCTAAAATAATAATTATTGTTACCATTGCATTGTGCTCGATCCTGCTGGAAGTCCAATTTGAGACCAATTAATTGGTTTTGAGCTCAGAAGGAAGAAAGTATTTCATCAGAATTCTCCCAGCAATTTTTCTTCCCTTCTGGACCATTCCTGCTTGGAGATGCTTGGAGGTTGGCGGCTAAAACACTTACAGAAGTCAAACTCTCCTGGCTGCTTCCATGACGTTTTGATGCAGTCTTATGGGCTCCAGCTCAGAAATAATACTCAGATCTTTGGCCATTTATCTTCGCTCTAACCCTAATCTCCTTTTTCTTTTTTTCTTTTCTTTTTTAAATATTTTATTTATTTGACAGAGAGAAATCACAACTAGGCAGAGAGGCAGGCAGAGAGAAGGAGGAAGCAGGCTCCCCAGGGAGCAGAGAGCCCGATGCGGGGCTCGATCCCAGGACCCTGAGGTCATGACCTGAGCTGAAGGCAGAGGCTTTAACCCACTGAGCCACCCAGGCGCCCCTAATCTCCTTTTTCTAAACCACCTCCTCCTCATTCATTTCCTCATGCCCACTTACTTTTCTCACGTATTTATCAACCCAAGAGCAATTTGTCTACTTTTCTGACTTTTAATTGTGCCTTGATTTCTTTGTTTCCCATTTTCAAACATTTTGTCTTTTTGCCTTAAATTTTTTTTTTTTCTCATTCTTCAGATACTCCTCATTATTTTATTCCTGTTATTTTCTGCTGTGGCCCTATCTTCACTTGAGCAGCTGGTCTTCAAGACCTGACCTTTTTTCTTTTTAAATCTCATTACTGTTATTTCTCTCAGATTGAGTCCCCATTCTAGTCAATCAAGTATGCATTTTGCCTTTCACATATGACTCTCATTTCTCGCTCTGGGGTTTGATACATGACTTTTGCTGTGCATGGAGTTTCCTCTTTGACCCTTTGTCAAGACTCCATTCACTTCCCCTTCCTTAAGTTTGTCAGAATTCTTTTCTTTCAAGAATTTTTCACATCCAGATTATGGGATATGCCTCTACTTGAAGCATCTTTGAGATCATGTAGTCAAATCTTCTTATGTTACAGATGAGGAAACTAAGGTCCAGGGTGGGTCACCTGACTGCCCAGGATTTCGAGACCCTTAAGTCTCAGAACAGGACCTTGTGACTCCAAATCCCATGCTCATCCTTGCACCTGCTGTATCTCAGCACACACAAATATATGTCTTTTTTGGTATCTTATGAGTTTTTTGTTTTTTAAATTGATGCATATGTCTTTTCCACCTCAGTTACTTTGTAAATTCTTAGAACTCAGGGACCCATACCTCTTTGTTTTTACTCTTTGTCTCCCACCATCCTGCAGAACATCTAACACAAACTGAATTCTCAACAAGGGTTCAGTAAATGCAAACATCATTCTCTGTATCATGTTAGCATTTTTATTTTCTGTTTCCTGTCTCGATTTCTCTATGTTTGATTCCATATATTTGTTTTCATTTCTTTCGCTTCTTTTTCCCTCTCTTGCCTTAACTCTTTCCTCCTGTTATTTAAAAAATTATATTTGTCTGCATCATATTAGCTTTCTCATTTGTGCTCAGATCTTTGTTCCGACATTTCTTATAACTAGATTTTAGTTAGAAGATAAAAGGTAGGTAGTTAATGGCTCTTTTCTTAGCGTGTGGGTGGCAAAACCCAACAGCCTGTGTGTCAATTATTGTCGGAGTCTTTGTACTTTATTTGTATAGTATATGAGTAAATTAACCCTCTGTGCACTAACTCCAGTCTTTTATCTAGTTGGCTGCTGTTACCTCATGAACTTTTCAAATGTTTGACATGTTTCACTAGGAAGTCTCTTCATTATTGGTTTGTAAGTCAGTTAGCAACCATATGGCAATCTGCCTAATGGGAAGGGTTGGACTAGGTGCAGTTTTTCTGTGTTGGTGGAATGGGGACATCCACACATTGCTTTTTATAAATGAGTAGCATACAAAATTCAGAGACAGAATTTGAATGTTTTGGAGTCCTGCTCCTTTAGAACAATCTCAAAAGAGTGAGGCCACTCCTTTAAAGAATTATTTGATGTAAAACAGGAGAGCTAGAATGTTTTCAGGCTTTCTTTCTTGTTTTTTCTTTTTTCTTGGGTTCTTTCTTTCTTTCTTTTCTACATTGAAGTTAATTTTTTATTTTTATTTTTTAAGATTTCATTTATTTATTTGACAGAGAGCGAGAGAGAGCGAGAGCTCACAAGCAGACAGAACAGTAGACAGAGAAGGGAGAAGCAGGTTCCCCGCATAGCAAGGAGCCTGGCTCTGGGCTCTATCCTAGGGCTCTGGGATCGTGACCTGAGCTGAAGGCAGATGCTTAATCAACTGAGCTACCCGGGAGCCCCTCAAGTTAATTTTTAAATGAAAATGTGATTTCAGTTCTCAGCCAGGTCCTTTTATCAATAATTTTCCTCTTGAGCCAACAAATGTTTATGAACAAGTCAGCTGGAGGACTTGGAATGTGCTGAATCCTGCGGAGCATGGCAGTTCTTTTACATTCGGATTCCCTAAGGAAAGAAGTGAACATCACCTTCTGTTTTCTTTCCCCAGGGCAATGGCTTCGCTTTGCAGGCAGTGGAACTGCCTGTCCTCTACTTTGTTGCACTAGCACCTTGTGACCCTTTTACATCTGTTGTGCTCTGAGACCTTACAGTGCTTGAAGCCCAGGCTGCGTGTGTTGGCATGACTGTACACAGATGTTGAGATATCTCTGTCTTTTTTTGTTAAGACTTTATTTATTTGTCAGAGGAGAGAGCACAAGCAGGGGAAGCAGCAGGCAGAGGCAGAAGCAGGCTTTCTGCTGAGCAGGGAGCTGGGTGTGGAACTCAATCCCAAGACCATGGAATTGTGACCTGAGGTAAAGGCTGACCCTTGACCAACTTAGCCACCCAGGCATCCGAACACTGAGATTCTTTTTTTTTTTTCATTTACATTTTTGGTGGTTTTTTTTTTTTAATTTTTAAATTTTTTATAAACATATAATGTATTTTTTTTAAGATTTTATTTATTTATTTGACAGAGAGAGATCACAAGTAGGCAGAGAGGCACAGGCAGAGAGAGAGAGAGAGGAGGAAGCAGGCTCCCTGCCGAGCAGAGAGCCCGATGCAGGACTCGATCCCAGGACCCTGGGATCATGACCTGAGCCGAAGGCAGAGGCTTAAACCACTGAGCCACCCAGGCGCCCAACATATAATGTATTTTTATCCCCAAGGGTACAGGTCTGTGAATCGCCAGGTTTACACACTTCACAGCACTCACCATAGCACATACCCTCTCCAGTGTCCGTAACCCCACACCCCTCTCCCGGCCCCCTTCCCCGCCGAACACTGAGATTCTTAACAGAAGTAACCATGCACCTCTCTTGTTGGCTACTTTAGGTCATAATTACTTCTGTAGTTGCCAAGTTCCACAGATTTAAAGTCAGCCCATTAACTTGGCTTCCCTGGTAGAGAAAGCTGAACCTACAATTTAGGTTTTTTATTATGTAAAGAAGAGGAAGAAAAGTTGAGTTTTCTAGATTCTGTTATATATATTTCCAATGACACAGTCTTGTCATTTGTTCACTGAAGTTTTACCTTCTAAAGATTTCATTTTGTCTTGGAATTAAAGTCAGTCTAATACAGTGTTGATTACATGGTTGTGTTGCTACCAGAGTGGAGAGAGAACTCCTTTGACTTTTATGTGTATGTGTGCCCATGTGTGTATGTATGTGTTAGTGTGTGTGTGTGTGTGTGTGTACGTTTACAACAAATCCTAAACTTTACATCTTTTGCACATTCTTAACAAGAAAACCTGAGCTAATGGCCTTACTGAACAGAGAACAATTTTTACACCTTTCAATACTGAAGCAGTAGGAATTATCTCAAAAAACATGCAAACTGAAGGCCCATCTGAGCCATTTGAAGTAATAAATATGACTGTTTGTGAGTGGCATGATATTTGTCTGTGACATGGCCTGAAGGTTAACGAATGCCTCCTGTAATCCTCATCCTACTGGTATGTTGGCTGTATCCCTGCTAGATCCCCATCTACATTAATGATGAAAAAGAAAGCTTAGCCAATTCTCCCAGCTGCTTTTAGATATTAGTGGGACATAACAAAATAACTAAATGTTTATCTCCACCCACATTAGTACTGTAACAAATATGGATTAATTGATATCCTATATCTTATTTCATATTTGTTGAAATATTTATATTTCAACAAATTATATTTTGCAAATTTTTATAATTGCAAAATATTTTGCTTATTTATATTTTGCAAATTCTATATCAGGTAGTCTTCAGTTTTTCTATGTAGTTGTAAACTGTTTCTCATCTTATGACTCTACGAAACTGTGATATCAAAGACTAGAATATAAACAATTGAAAGAGAATTTTCTATGAAAAAAATGCAAATTTTGCTCGAATCAATATTGTACAAACCATTTTCTTCCTAGCTGTGTAGATGGCAGGCAAATTAATCTTAGTGTTCTCTTAGTTTTGAAGGTATTACATTTAATTCTATTAAAAAAAAATTCTATGTCACATCATTGCCAATGACTAATAGTGAAAATCTGCATGCAGACAGACATTCCTGAGTGTAAATATGTTGGCTGTCTCAGCTCTAAGATGTAAATATTCATGTAAAAATGGGCAGTAGTGAATGAAACTGTAGTCAAATAAGACATTTGTGACTTTAAGAGGAAGATTTTGTGGGCAGCTTAAATTATGCTTGAGATTGAGAAAATTTAGATAACTAAAATGTGTACTGATTCTCACAGGAATGTTTAAATTACAGTATGAAGCATTTTAGCAATTAAAAGTTTCCCATGGAGTTGAATCACATTAACAGTCAGTAAAGACAGATGACCACCCCACAGAGAAATGAAGGCAGGAGTTACGGAGAGTATTAAGTAGGGGTGATTAGTTTAATATAATTCCATATCAGAGGTTAAACAACTCATGAAGAAAACACAAGTTAGTGGAGGATAACTTGTAAAGTTTGTATCAGTGAGAGACAAATGATGCCTGTGGCCTGGTCAGACCTAGAATTCTACACTTAGACCATTCATTGTAAAGGTATGATGTAGTGGGATAAGAATTGCAAAGAGACTCTTTTGCCACTTACATGGTAGCATAAAAAAAGCAGAGATTAAGGCAAACATCAACAATAATGTTTCTACAGGGATCATATTGCCAATGCAAAACTTGGACAAGGAATTCTTTATGATGAATTCATTAGGCCAGAAGTCTATTTGTGTAATGATGAATCACCTAAATACCAATTTAATTCCAGGTTAATTGATGTTATCATTAGTTCCTTTAAAATATCTGTGAAACAAATATCCATCATAAAATATGGAATGATATGTGAAATACTTTTCTGAGCATGATTGATATTTGTTGGCTGGTTTTCAACAATAATTACTAGAAGGATCCAGCTATCCAGATAACTTTTATATGATGACAAAGCTATAAGACTTCATGGTTTCATATTTAATCCATTCTACTAGCAAGGCCTGGTTAAGCATTCTGTTATCGGTAAAAGACTATATCCTAGTTCGGACTGGATCAGGAAAATACCCTGTGGCCAAAATTTCTATTTGCAACCCAGAGTGGAAAGTCCTTTCTGCTTTCTATAGCGTAATGATAGAGGAGTGGGTAGAAATGCTTCTTAATGAGGATGTTCTGTGGCAGACAGTGAATTGAACATCTGGAAATGGATTATTTTAAGAAGCTGTCCTTTTGAAAAAAAAAAGAGTAAGAGGTAAAATCAACCTTAATTAAGGGGAAACTATAAAACACTCAGGCCAAAGGGTACATTACATCTGCACATGTCAACTTATAAAATGTCTTTGTTAGCTGTTAATAAAACTGAACTTATGACCTAATAGACAACTCAAAGTGCTTGGTGTGTTTCTTTAGTTGACTAGATGGAAGTAAATTCTCCCAGAGTGAGATTAAATTTGACTATGCTCTTTTGTTTAATGTGGTTGATTTTTCTGGGTTTTGTGTGTGTGTGGGCGAGTGTGTGTGTCTGTGCGCACGCGCGCATGTGTGTTTTAAGTATTTTATTTATTTATTTATTTGTCAGAGAGAGAGAGCGAGAGAGAGAGAGTGAGAGCACTTACAAGGAGTGGGAGGGGCAGGCAGAGGGAGAGGGAGAGCTGCTGGCTCCCTGCTGAGCAACGAGCAGGGTATGGGACTCAGTTCCAGAACCCTGGAATCATGATCTGAGCCAAAGGGAGACATTTAGCCAACTGAGCCACCCAGGCGTCCCAATGTATGTGTTTCTATTCCTACCATGAAGAGATAGAACTCTTTTTTTCTCTGCGCCCCCCTCTTTTTTTTTTTTAAACAAGAGCCTATCTTATAGAAACCCTTCTATTTTCATGGACATCACAATGTGGAAAATGTTTTGTTTTATATAAGTGAGAATCATAATAAAAATATCATTTATGTGAAATCCTGCCATTTGCAATGACTGGATGGAACTAGAGGGTATTATGCTAAGTGAAATAAGTCAGTCAGAGAAAGACAATTATCCTATGATCTCTCTGATATGAGGAATTTGAGAAGCAGGGCAGGGGGGTCAAGGGGGTAGGAAGGGAAAAAAATGAAACAAGATGGGACCATGGAGGGAGACAAATCATAAGAGACTCTTAATCTCTTGAAACAAACTGAGGATTCCTGAGAGGTGGTGGGGAGGGATAGGGTGGCTGGGTTATGGGCATCAGGAGGGTATGTGCTATGGTGAGTGCTGTGAATTGTGTAAAACTCATGATTTATAGACTTGTACCCCTGAAGCAAATAATACATTATATGTTAATAAAAAAGATATCATTTGTGAAAGAGATAGTGATAGTTCATAAATTGTACCTGTTGTTAATCACTGGGAAGACAAATGACCTTAAAGTAGTCTCCTTTTTTCTTTCATTTCTGAACTGATCCTTTGTTCCATATTCCTGTATAAACTGCAGTGTAATTTTTGTTATTGGAAACATCAGCTTGCTCTGTTCTTTAAGGGTTGACATAAAAATGCTTCTGACAGTCTCCAGACCTAAAATGTCACATGGGGCCTTTTTGTTCTGCAAACAGAAAGGAACAGAGTAAGTTAAAAATCACTCTGAAAAACAGAATGGAGGTTCCTCAAAAAGTTAAACATAAAACTACCCCATGACCCAGCAATTACACTACTGGCTTTTTATCTAAAGGATACAAACATAGTGATTCGAAGGGGCACATGCACCTCAATGTTAATAGCAGTGATGTCCATAGTAGCCAAATGGAAAGAGCCCAAATGTCCATTGATAGATGAATGGATAAAGAAAATGTGATATATATATAATGGAATATTATTCAGATATCAAAAAGAATGAAATCTTGCCGTTTACAAAGATGTGGGTGGAACTAAAGGGTATTATGGAAAGTGAATTAAGTCAGAGAAAGACACGCATCATATGATTTCACTCATATGTGGAATTCAAGAAACAAAACGGATGAGCATGCGGAAGGGAAGGAAAAATAAAATAAGATGAAAATGGAGAGGGAGATAAATCATAAGAGACAAACTGAGAGTTGTTGGAGGGAAGGTGGGTGGAGGGAAGGGATAATTGGGTGATGGGCATTGAGGAGGATACATGATGTAATGAGCATGGGGTGTTATTTTCAATTGATGAATCACTAACCTCTGCCCCTGAAACTAATAATACAGTATATGTCAACTGAATTGAATTTAATAAGGAATTTAAAAAAAATAGTGAAAAAAATCATTGGGAATAAATTTCCTAATTCTTTGATATGTTATCTGGTCCCTTCATTAAACTCAGGTGAATTATGATATAACAATGATGAGTATCAAGGAACAAGGGTGGAGAACCATGATTTCCTCTCGTGATTTCGTCAAGAGTGTGGAGATCAGTCCTGCTTCCCTTGTGCGCCTGTGATATCTTAGGTGTTGTCCCTTGTGGGGCTTACAATGTTGGATTGTCATTATTTGCCTGCTTTAAGTCCTTGAGGGCAGAAATTGTTTCTTTTGATCTTTAGGTCTACACCTGGATTTTTCAACCTTTATAATATTGACACTTGGACCAAGAGAATTGTTTGTTGTTAGAGATGCTATTTTGTGCAATGTAGGTAGGATGTTTAGCAGCATATCTGGCCTCTACCCACTAGATGCCAGAAGAATCCCTCCTCCCCATACACACCCACACCCACACCCACACACACCCTGCCATGATAATCAAGAATGTCTCTGGACAAGGACCAACTTCTGTCTGGCACATAGTTAACATTTAGTAAATATTTCCTGAAGAAATAAGTATAGTGATGCTACTGCCTAAAACAAAAATAACATATTTACCAGGGAAGCCAGAAATTTGCTCTGGGTTTGAATGCATCTGAACGCCTCATTTAGTCATGTCAGAGAGGGAAGACAACTCTGACTTCCCATCCCTAATTCTGGTGTCTAACTCTGAATCGATTCAGGTGACTTAGCCCTCTCCACCCACGCTCCCCGCCTCACCCACTCCGTCCCCATACTTCCGCTTGAGGGCTCGAGGCCCTGCGGTGTTGGCAAACTGTTGGCAGCAGGTTATCTCACTGTGTAGATGTCTTTGCTCATTTTGATCTGACGAGTTGTGTTATCCATTGCAGTCATAGGAAGAACCATACATAGACCCCTCACGGCCAGCAGGGGTGTTAAGAAACTTGATACAGGCAGAGTAGAGCCAGGCTCTTACTGCATTTCAGTGTGCACTATATTAATCTCCATAGCGAAGGAGTCGGTATATATTTACAAGAATCTCATCTCCACTTTTCTCCTACATGACTTAGAACAATTCCATTAAGATCTCCAACCTGCTATTTTCTCGCTGATAAAATTAAAAGAACAGTAATATCTACCCTTCTGACACAGTATTGGAATACTCATCATACTTGGTTGTAATTTTTTTTTTTTAAAAAGATTTTATTTATTTATTTGACAGAGATCACAGGTAGGCAGAGAGGCCTGCAGAGAGAGAGCAAGGGAAGCAGGCTCCCTGCTGAGCAGAGAGCCCAATGACCTGACCTAAAGGCAGAAGCTTTAACCCACTGAGCCACCCAGGCACCCCTGTAATTCTTTTTTCATTGCTTGCCCTCTTGCTGACCTGGAAGGGGTGGGTGGGCTCAGTTGTCTCACTCAATAGTCTCCATCTAAGTGCCCATATATAGCATTCCTCAGTTAGGGAAATGAAAGTGCTTTGTAAGAAGTTATGCTATACAGATGTTAGTAATTGTCATTTACTCATTCAGTATATATTTAATGAGCACCTACCTTTTCAAAGGCCAGTCGGGGGGGGGGGTGCTCTCTAAATTTAGAACTACATCAGGGAATGGATTTAAATTCCTGACTTCATGGACCTTGCATTCCAATGGGCCAAGCCGTCAATAAGAATTGAAATCTCTTGGGGCGCCTGGGTGGCTCAGTGGGTTAAAGCCTCTGCCTTTCGCTCAGGTCATGATCCTAGGGTCCTGGGATCGAACCCCGCATTGGGCTCTCTGCTTGGCAGGGAGCCTGCTTCCTCCTCTCTCTCTCTCTATGCCTGCCTCTCTCCCTACTTGTGATCTCTATCTGTCAAATAAATAAATAAAATCTTAAAAAAAAAAAAAAAGAATTGAAGTCTCTTTCTCTCTCTCTCCTTCATCTACCTACCTACCTACATAATTTCTGTTATCTGTGCATGGGTAACTGCTATGAAGAAAATACAGCAAGATGAGATAAGAGTGATGGAAGAGCCTATTTTATAGAGAGTGGCAAGGAAAGGCTTCTCAGGAAGTAATTAACATAATATTTTTACCATTATCTTGATTAACATTATCATCAAGGTGCTTCTATTAGTATTTCATTAGTAGAACTTGTACCTTGATTCATCTTCCTAATAGGGATGCTGAACCATTTACATTCTCTGACCTGATTCCCCTTGAAACCACCAGTAAGAATTGTGGCCGGGGGTAGATCTCATTGGTTTGAAATGGAGGTTTTGACCATGTAATGAATCATTCCTGTCACCTTAGTCCACCCCGCCTGCATATGAGGCCCTCAATAAGGCGGCGTTACCTCTAAAATGTCACATACTATTTGTCTCCTAAACAGGGCCCTGCTTTTTTTCTTTCATTTGGTGTAAAGAAGGTTACTTCAGTGAGCTACATCAAATCCTTCTTAAGCTCTTCTGGGTAGGGTTTCTCAGCTTTGGCATGTTTGACGTTTTGAGTCAGGTAATTCTGGGAGGGCTGTTCTGTACATTCTAGAATGTTAAGCAGCATCTCCGATCTATACCCACTAGATGCCAGTAGCATCCCCTCTCCAGCTGTGACAATTGAAAATGTCTCTGGGCATTTCCAAATGTTCCCTGGGAGCCGAAATCAGCCTCAACTGGAAACTGCTGCCTTTTAGGAACCTTCTCTGCCCGTCTGGCTGTTGTATGTAGTGTCTCCTGCAAGTACTTTTGCTGGCATGGCCCACTGTGTTTGCTTATGCAGCACCACAAGCTCTTTTCTCTTCTCCTGTGATGTGTATCTCACCCATCCATTCAGACCCAACTAAAATTTCACCTGTTGCCTGAAGCCTATTCCTGAAACCTATAGCCTGTTTTACCTCTTCTACTTCTGAATTCCTCTTCACAGTCATTTCTCTTTCATCCATTGCTAAGCCCACTGTTGTTTATTGAAAGGCTAAGATCCTTTGACGTGACTTAGATGATTATAAATTCTCTGAAAGAAGAGACCATGCCTTGGTCTCCTTTGAGTCTCCATGGGGCATCTGGAAAAATACTTGGAATAAGGACATTCATTAAGTAATGGGTTGAATTTAGCAGAAGAACTCTTATTCACCAACAGCCCCATCCTTAGCCAGGAGAAGTGATGAATAACACAGATAGCATGGTCTTCATAACAATCAGTCATTTGGGAAAATTAATTTTTTATGAACTCAATGTATAATTCAAGTGTAACAAATACTTTGGAGGTTCTATGGCTAATACTGGGGGAACTGAGTTTACAGAGCTACTTTTTCTGGAAGAAGATATCCATCTAGGGTGATCCAAAGTTGGATGGTCAGAACAATTTTTTTGTTATTTTAAAAAAAAATTTCATTTGATTATTTGAGAGAGAGAGAGAGAACAGCAGAGGAAGAGGGAGAAGCAGACTCCCCGCTGAGCAAGGAACCTGACGTGGGGCTCAATCCCAGGACTCTGGGATCATGACCTGAGCCGAAGGCAGACGCTTAACCATCTGAGCCACCCAGGTGCCCTGGTCAGAACAATTTAAATAATGGATTTCCACATCAGCAATGAGGCTCCATCTCATTGTTAGCTCTTTATGCAAAAGATAGTTGCATAACCATTTAAGAACTTGAACTTGATTATCTTTGGTAATAAGGTAATAAGATCCCTGGAGAGGACTGTGTGGAAAGGGGCATCCATTCTGGCAAAGCAAACATGTGTCTTTCTAGATGTTGATGATTTGATTTAACTCTTAAAATGTAGGTTAATAGGTCTCACTGGAAGAAAAGCCTGCATATTCTTTTCTTTCGGTGTCCAAATAAAACTTGTTATTCAGAGTATATCTCTTTGTTCAGTAAACTGAGTACTCATTTGGCATTCAGGTAATTATTGAACACTGGAGAACCAAACTCAAGGTCCTTTTAACGACATCTGAGAAGTGTAGGACAACCACAGCTTTCTAACGTTGTAGGCTGGTGTCTCGGGTCTCCTAGTGTGTCTTTGCTCCACTTGGGTTATGATTGATAGTCCTCCTTCTGCTTTCATTTGCACATTTAACAGACTGCATAGGGTTTTCTGAAACACGGGCCTATCTCATGCTTTCTCATAAATAAACTCTTTTAAATAGTAAGTGAATTGTAGTCTTTCCAAATATAACAAGTGAATAAAATATGCCTGGGGTATAGACTTACCGGAGAAATGCTCATGTGGTGAGGAATTCGTGGGTCAAATGCCATACCCACTCAGGTGATTTCATTTCAGCCAGTCAGGACAACTGTGCTGGAAATGAGTATTTACCTCATTTCATTGCTAGGTTATAACATACTGATTGTTCTGTCGGCTAGCCACTCTACATGTGGCAGTTAAAGAACCCTCAACACAGCCCATTTTGAGCTTTCCCTGTGAGGAATTCCCTGTCATTCCACAGGTCTTTCTTAAGATCTGTGCCCAACCCCTACTCCCCGCCTCTCCCTGCCGCCCTGCTCCCAATCTCTGGCAGGGAGAGCTTTATGGACTAGGATGGGGTAAGTGGCTTACTACCTCGGGGATAGAGCTGGGCTACCCAGGTGCTCTCCTAGGAATGAGGAATTAGGATTTGAGAAACTAGTTAGTCTCTGTTAGTAACTAGAAGTTAACAGGGTGGTCATGGAGAGCCACAGTTCATCACGTTCAATTTGGGAACCAGAGTTTGTGGACGAGGACCGTAAAGCAGAGGCAGAGCCATGGAGAGCGTAATTGCTCTCCACAAGCTTTCTAGTTTTTGCTTCCCCTCCTTGGGAATATTTGACTGTTTGTCCTTCGAGTAGGATCCATGTCATTCTCCCAAATCCTTACAACAAATTCACCTTCTTTTGATTGTGCTGATGGACTGGGTTTCTGCTAGCAACAGAATCTGGAAAGCAGTTATTTCCTGTGTTTTCCTAATGAGAAACGTGAAGTCCAGAGAAGCTAGTATATCCAGAACAGTGTGGCTAGCATGTGGTCGAGTCAGGATTTCAGCTTTGTGCTCAATGTTCAGATTTTGTGCAGCTACTTGTGTGGTTGTGGTTTCTGTCAGCATGGTTTAGTGTGGGTGCAAACAGTTTTGTAGAGGAGATGAGTTGCGAATGGTCTTGTGTTGGGCGCCTGCGTGGCTGTGGCCCTTTCCTTGGTGCTGTGGCACGAGCATACAGCTGAGCTCATTGCTTAAGACACGTTTCCTTACCTGCAGGCCAGGATTGACATTTTTCTTTGCTGCTTTTCCACAAAGCCCAGAGCCATGCCTGCTTTCTTAAAGCCATTCCCTCAGCTTGGAGTTTCCAAGTGTTGTCAGTCCTGGGGCACTTTTATTTGATCTATAAAAGTTTAAATGCCTGTCTTAGTCATATTTGGGTATTATAACAAAATGCCCATAGTCTTGGTGCCTGAAACAGATATTTTTCTCATCATTCTGGAGGCTGTGAGATCAGGTATCAGGGCGCCAGCAATTTCAGGTTCTGGTGAGGACTCCTTTAGTGACTGGCAGAAGGTGGCCTTCTGGCTATAGCCTCATCGAACAGGGGAGAAGCCCTGGAGGGAGAGAGAGGAAGAGAGAGAGACTGTGAAAGAGTGCTCTGTGGTCTCTTCTGAGGACACTAATCCCATCATGAAGACTCCATCCTCATGTCTCATCTAAACCTAATTACCTCCCAGAGGCCACATTTTCTAATGTCATCACATTGAGGGATAGGGCCTCAAGGGATTTTAAGGGGACACAAACATTCGGTCCATAGCAGTGGTCTATTCTGTTTCCATTATAGAAGAGATATATTGTACTCCCTCATCAATTTGCATTGACGTCCTCACTAATTGGCCAGGAGTGCGCCCACACAGCACTGATACGCACACTTTTCCATCACATAGATTTCTTTCATCCCTGCTCTGAGCTTTCCTGGCTCCCTTTGGAGTTCCCCATCCAGTCCGCTCAGCATTGGCCTCTCTCTCATCCCATTCTTCCAGCTGGTCTTCACGCAGGGCAGCGAGAGCTGCCCTGGCAAATTCACGAGAGTCATTCAGTGAGATTGGCTCTCAGAGATCAGATCTCTGCCTCCCTCAGACCTCATCTCAGGCCTCCTCCCTTGCTGTCTGTGCCCCGGTTCCAGTAGACATCTTTCATGTCCTGAAGTCCATCATGTTTTGGTCTCTGAAGCTTTGACCTGGGGTTCTCCCAGCCTGGAAGGCTTCACCTGCCTAACTGCTTCCTTCCCGAGGCTCAGCTTTATTCTCACACACTCAGAGAGGCCTTCCCTCACCTCTAGACTTGGTTCTGTTCCCTTGGATCCCCATTTAGCTCAGATTTCCTGTATTACAACACACAGCATCACGACTTACTAAAACTGCTTTTGAGGTGTCTGTCTCTCTTCTTCAACTATAAACTCTCGGGGGCAACGACCATATATCTTGCCCACTGTTGTGCACCCACAGCCTCTCACAAATAGTCATCCAGAATCAGGATGATGATCTCTGAAGCAGAGGGTGTGAGTCTTGTTCTAAGCCCCAGGTCTTTCAAGAAGTGTCCTTGTTTATGGCTAAGGGTACATGTAATTGTCTCTGAGTTCCTCTGATGGACTGTTAGGAGATGTAACTTAGGTTGACTTAGGGACTCCTCCCTCACTGAGCTTGTGTCTTATTGGAACTTTCCCAGTTCTTTCTTGTGTTCATGGGGGTTACTCCTGAGATAGCCGTTGCCTCTGCAGCTGCCTAGTGCCGTGGGAGGGACTGGAAGTCACTGGTGGGGGTAGAGTTCAAGGCCTTCCGAGCCCACTTCTCTTGACATAACGGTATTTTATTCCTTGAAGGTAATTTCTGCCTCCCTCAGTGCATTTAGTGTTATAAGACCTGAGTTTTCATTATTCCAGAACTGAAACCCTCTCCTGTACCATTTCTCCACTTTAAAGAATCTCTTTCTAATTTCAGGAAACCCCGCTCTGCGTCCCGCTTCTCTGAGACTCTTTATTCCTTCCCTAAATACTAGATATTCTCTTTTTCTTTCAAAAGTAGACTTTGATGTCCTGTGATTTTCAGAACCCTAACTGGTGGGACACAAAAGCCATTTCCCTTTTCCTTGCGAGCAGAAAGGACTTAAATCATGGAAACCTCTTAGGAGATGAAGAGAATTGGCAATATTTGTGTTCTCTTTTTCCAGTGCAGCCATGAATGGTAAAACAAAATAATTAAATTTGCATAATAAAAGAGTCAGAATGTTCATATCCTGCTATACTAACGTTTGTTGAATGCTGACTCTGTGTCAGACACCCTGCTAAGTGCTTTACAGGGAAAATCACCCGTAGTCTTCACAAGAATCCCCAGAGGTAGGTGAATCTTGTATATGAGGGACAGAGTGGCTCAGAGAGGGGAAATCATGCCACAAAGTCACAGGAGAGGATTCCGGGCCAGTCGGCCTGACCGCAGAGGCTGCAATCTTACCTCTGCTGCTCTTTCCCCTCTAAAGACTGTTGGGGGTTTGTTGGATGAATAATTAGAGGAAGGAGACCTTGAACTTTCCCCACCGACTAATAATAAGAATTGTGTCAGCAGCTTTGTGCATACCGATGCCTCTCTCTTTATTTCCTAAAGTAAAAGAGTAACAATAAATAGGAACGTTGCAGGGTATATAAGAACAGAGTACACAGCCGACTTTGGGAGATATTTTTGACAAATGTCATCTGTCACCATCTCTCTCAAACTACATCTTTTAGAGGGATCAATTTTGATCTCAGTTTGGATTGATGGTACATATAATCTTACCTCCTTGGTAAACTGAATAAACGTGGACGCCTGGGTGTGAGCCCCAGTCCCCACAGCCCACATGCTTCTGTGAAAACTTGCTTCTGCAGGCTCACGGTGGGGAGAGAAGCCGTAGTAATTTTCTCTCTGTGTCTATTGTTTGATTCTCATGGGGATCATCAGGGTTTATTTCATTAAGACAGCTCTCCCTATTTGGACCAGGATACATTCTCCGGGAATATTAAATAGTATATGAAGAGTGTCTAGACACGTTAATGCCCCTTAACAGAGAACTGTCGTGGAAATTAAACCGCAGTTCTGTAGTCAGACTTCTTAAGTCAGAAACCACTGGTGTTTCATTTCAGCCTCTGTATTAATCACGGATAGAGTGCATAAATACTTTCACAATTACTTCTAACTATTGAGATTGATATGAAAAACATTGCAGGTTTACAGTCCTTTACCCCGAGGCCTGGGGGCCAGATGCCTTTCCAACTGTGGGTGTTTTAAAAATAGAATGTAGTGCATATGTACTTTATGGTACATATGGCCCCCTAGCACACTGTAATCAGTCACGGTGATATTTCCACCCAGAATATAAGAAAATTCAGTTCAAATGTTAATTTCCCACAGATTTTACTGTCATATTAGAAGATAAGGTTTTGCTATCAAAGAAACTGCAAAATATGTACATATACATATGTGTGTGTAAAAAAATATATTTATTGTTTTTAGAGCTTTTTGTATCTAGCATTGTGGATGAGAGGCTGTGGACTTGTAGTGTGTATCAACTGTTCATAACCAGAAAGCAACAAAAAATGGAATAGTAACTTGAGGCAAAACTGGAGTTGAGGGGCGCCTGGGTGGCTCAGTCGGTTAAGCATCTGCCCTCAGCTCAGGTCATGATCCCGGGGTCCTGGGATGGAGCCCCACATTGGGCTCCCTGCTCAGCGGGGGAGCCTGCTTCTTCCTCTGCCTGCCACTCACCCCCTGCTTGTGCTCTCTCTCTGACAAGTAAATAAATAAATTTTTTTTTTTTTAAAAGCAAACAAACTAGAGTTGAAAGAAGGGGCTCTGTGTTTTCTTTCTCTGTCTCCCTCTCTTTCATTTTATAAGAAAAACTTAATCATTGGTGGGGGTGGAACTAATTTTGGGAAGAGGCTGGAGGAGAGATTTGCACCTTGGAGAGAATAGGAGGGTCAGGACTCCAATTGCTGACCTAGAGGACGGGGCAGGGGCGGCGAGTGTGGGGAGTGGACTGGCTCAGTGAGTGGGAAGCAGGCAGCACATGCGAGCTTAAGTCTGATGAGCTGATTTTGAAGTCGTCATGGGGGGCTAGTGTATTCTTAATGTTGTAGGGACAATATTTGGGTTCGCAAGGGCAGATGCCAGTGCGTGAAACAGACAGCCACGCAGAACTGAGCACACAGCTGAAGCATGGGTTCCTGGCTCCCGCGCTTTGATGTCAGGGCAGCCCTGTGCTCTCTGTGTCCATTGGACAGGCTCCGGTAGTCCCTCAGGTTCTGCAGGCCCCTCTCCCCTCAGTGCGGCACAAGTCTTATGCTCTGAGATGCTCCCATGGCTTGCCATTCCTAGTTTGAAGAGTTGCGGACAATCATTCTTAACTTTTGAAGATCTCATCAAAAAGAAATATCCAATTCCTTTTTCTTCAAATGCCCAGCGGTTGGATTCAAAATTAATGCTGTGCCTTAGCTTGCACCGTTATAATATGTCCAAAAGTTCTCTTGTATATGATGCAGTATGACAAATTTTAACATCTGTGTGGCTGCGGAAAGACACTCTTTGACTTATTTTTATTTTAACTCTTTTTGGAGTGGATTCTTCCCTTTCCTCAGTCAAGAGCTCTGATCTTTTTCAACATTTTTACGTGTAGATGGATGTTGGTGTGTGTAGAGACAGTGAGTCTTGAATTCTCTCTTTTAAAACTAACGATCTGTCCTTAAATGTAAGAAAAATACATTATAAATTTTATTTTTAGAATAAATTATTAAGTTTAAAAAGCACATTTTAAACTTAGGAATTTTTCTAAAAAATTAAGAATATAGTAGAGGACCACAGAGGTGCTGCTTACTGTGTTTCCACATAAGGATAGAGACAATTTTAAGGCTTGAAAATAATGCTTGATTGGTTGGCAATGAGGTTATGAACCTCATAGCAAGTAAAACCAGAGAAACCTCATAAAGGCACAACAGAAGTACGGAGGCAATCTCTGGAAATGTGTCAATCTATATTCTAAAGCTTGAGAATTTTTAGAAAACTACAAGGATTCAGAAGCACACATCTGTGCTCTCGGATTGATGCAACAAACAAAACGCGGCTTCTGGAAAACTCTCTTGTATGTTTGTATGGGCGGCTTCACGTTTCCAGGGAGTTCAGTTTGCACCTTGCAAGACACCTATGGAACAAGAAAGCAAATAAAATAGGACTTATTATCTTATTAAACTCAAATGTGTGCTATTTTTCTGAGTGAAATGGTTCAATATTTACTATCATTAGCTAAGTAATGTAATGATTAATATTAAAAAAATAAGAAAAGTATGATACTGTTATCTGGCATTCTCTTCCTGCCTTTCCAGTATTTTCTTTCTATACAGTTCTTTTTCTTTGTGAATTTTTGGCAGTTCCTCTTACTGTATACCAATACTTGGCCATCCCATAGTGACCGTGGACTAAAGGTTTTAATGACGACCTAGTTCTTCCGTTTCTTCCTTGTCCCCATACCTATTCTAGTAAATCAACAAATATTTTAATCTTTTCTATGAAATGATTCTCAAATGTTCTTATTGTCATTTTAATCCTCTCATTTTATTCCCTAATACCTTCCAGCCTATCCTTAGCCATCGCCAACACGGCATCTCCTCCAGGGAACCTGCCATTCTAAGCAGTGCCCCATGCTCTGTGTTCATATCATCCTGCACACATCTCTGTTTAGGAGTTTACCTTATTTTTCTGTAGTTCTTGGTCTGATCTGCTTCGCTCCACCATTCAACTGGAAACTCTTATTTATGTCTCCGGTTTCAACACAATGCTTGGTACTCAATATATCCTTGAGGAATAAATGAAAGAGATACCCATGTGATCTGATCATCCTCTGCTTAAGAATCCTTTTGTGGCTCTTTTTACCCACAGAATTCCTTCCAACTCTTACGTGTGACAATGCAATTCCCTACAACCTGTCCTTGACCGTATTTCTAGCATGCTGCTGAACTATGTTCTAAAAGTCTCCGGGCTTTCAGAATTCTTTACCCTTGAACCTGCATTTTCTCTAGCTAGAATATATCATCCTGCATTCTCTCATCCCTTTCCAGGCCTTGACCAGGCCCTTTCCGCCTGCTAAGTTTTTATCCATCTTGCAAACCCGCTGTCAATGTCATGTCTCTGCGAAACCTTGTAATTCTTTGTATATATTTTTACCAAGTGCACTTATGATAATATTGTGAGTGACTTTAATTGATTATTTACTGTGTCCTTAGTGCCCAACTCAGGGCCTGGCATCCATCAGCTGCTCCATAAAATGTAGTTTGCTTAAATGCCTGTGTCCTGAGTTAATAGAATAATACAGAGGTAAAAGCCCAGGTTTCGGAGACAGAAAGAAGATTTCATTTGAATGCTCATTTTGACAGTTACCTGCTGTGTGGCCTGAAGCTAGCTAGTTAATTGTTCTGATCCTCAGTTTACTTGTCTGCAAAATGCTCTGGAATTCCCACAGAAGGCAAGCTCACTTCGAGCTGGGTTGGCTTTCCAGGAGATGTGCTTTTACGAGGACTTTAGAAGATGAATAAAAGGAGATGGCCCAGGTGTCCCTGTGGGCAGAGGTAGAAGCCAAGGCAAAGCTGCAGGGGCAGTTTGTTCTAAGGGTTCTAAGCAGGTCAGCGAGATCGGAGAGCAGAGGCATGAAACGGGGGCAGGCAGAAAGGTCCGCATGATGGAGGGCCTTGAGTGCTAGACCCAGGGGCTGTTGGCTCCTTCCAGAACCACTAAACTGCTGCAGTTCCTTTAGACAGTGGTTTCTGCTGATTTTCTCATGACCCGATCCGTTGGCTGTCACCCACGTCCCCAGCCGCGGGAACACACACGTTTGAAGTTGTGGAACCCCCACCCCTGCCACTGTTTCACTGAGCAGCTAATCACCGTGGTCACCAAGGGCACAGAACCCCTCAGCCCTTCCCACCTCTTTTCAGTGCTCCGTTCCCAGAGACCACCTCCACCAGCCTCCCGCGGCCCTTCCGCATAGCGAGCAGCCAGAGTGTGTGGGAGCCGCAATTTCATTCCATCTTCCACTTTCATTTTTCATTCTGTCAAAGAGAGGGAACTTCTGAGCACAGCATCATCTTCCCTTCTGTGAATGTGTGCCGTCCCTGTCCCCGCTCATCATACTAAACCCATTGTTCGTGCAGAAAGAAGGGTTGGTGGGAAAAGCTGTAATCTAAAATAATTCACTTTTATTTATTGTATTCCTCCTTTTAAAATAAAGAAGTAGAAGGAGGACATGTACATCTTATCGCGGAGGCAACATCCTGTTAGCTGGCTGTCTAGAGAACAATGCATCTCTATAAGCAGTTTGTCACAACTGGTTAGTTTTTAATACTGCGGAGGTTTCATTACCTCTTTTCGAATTGCAGAGTTTTTAAAGTAGACATGTGTATTTCTTTGTAGGATGTGTGCTTTCTGGTTTGATGTGGCCATTCTCTTGTTGAATGGTTCAAATTTGGCTATGTTTTGGCTGGTTGTAGCCCAAAAAGAGGATCTAGAGTCACTCTGTGTAATGATTTAGCTACCTGCTACTTGTGGCTTTTTAGCTCTTGAAATGTAGCAAGGGCGACTAAGGATTGACTTTCTTTCTTTCTTTCTTTCTTTCTTTTTTTTAAGATTTTGTTTATTTATTTGACGGACAGAGATCTCAAGTAGGCAGAGAGGCAGGCAGTCGGGGGGGGGGGGAAGCAGGCTCCCCACTGAGCAGAGACCCTGAGATCATGACCTGAGCTGAAGGCAGAGGCCTTAACCTACTGAGCTACCCAGACACCCCAAGGATTGAAATTCTAATTTTTAAAAATTTAACCAGTTTTTAAAATTAATAAACTGATATATGATTCAGTTGATGGAAAACTTTCAGTTATGACAGAAACTTGGTTGTGCGAAACTATTTTTATGAAAATTAAGCTTTTTAGTTTGTAGATTTACCTGCAATTGTGAGAAATGGTACACAGAGATTCCATGTTTCCTTGACTCAGTTTCTCTAATGAGAACATCTTTGCAAAACTATAGCACAAGATCACAACCAGGATATTGACATCATATAGCTAGATTCAAAGCGTTTCCATCACCAGAAGAATCCCTCATGAGCCCTTCTATTTTTTTACAGTCACATCTGCATTCCTCCCTACCTCTCCCATCCAGACCTTGGCAACCTCTAATCTTTTCTCTGTTTCTATAATTTTGTCATTCCAAGAATACTATGCAAGTAAAATTGTATGGGTAGCTGCTTTTTGCGTCTGGGTTTTTTCACTTAATTTTGAGATTTACCCACACTGTTCCATGTCTCAGTAGTTCCTGCTGAGTAACGTTATAGTGGATGGATGTCCCACAGATTGTGTAACCATTTACCTGTTGAAGGACTTTTGTATTTTTTTTCAGCTTGGTGTTATTATGAATAAAGCTACAAGAAAACATTTGTATACAGGTTTGTGTGTGAACATAAGTTCTGATTTAGCTGAGATACATGACCTAGAGTGCAACTGCTGGATCATCTGGTAGTCGGCATATTTAGTTTTATAAGAAACAGCCAAATTCTTTGCGGAGTGGCTGTACCATTTTACATTTCCGGGAGCAATGCATGAATGAGCCAGTTTATCTGCATCTTGGCCAACATTTAGTGTTGTCACTATTTTTGTTTTATCAGTTATCATAGGTTGTGTATTATACATCTACAGTTTTCAACTATAAATTTTATGAAACCTAAATAGAAATCAAGTATTTACGATGAAATGCAGTACTATAAATGTAAAATACACAGTGCATTTTGAAGGCATAGTACTAAAACTCTGAAATGGCTCAACAGTTTTTTTATATTGGCAACACGTTGAAAGTCTTATAGGATACATTGACTTAAATAAAATTGTATCGTTGAAATTGATTCACCTTGGAAAATTTAAAATTACATGGTATTTCACACTATATTTCTATTGAATAGTGCTGGTCTAGACTGTAATGATCAGGAGCCCACCTGGGCCTCTAGACGGAAGGTCTTATTTTTTTTAGTGCAAGAGTCAGGAAACATATTCTGTGAAAGGTCAGGTAGTAAATATTTTAGATTTTGCCTGCCATAAAGTTTCTGTCACAGGTACTCAACTCTGCTGTTGTGCAATAAAACCAACTATAGATAATACTTAAATGAAGGAGTATGGTTGTGTTCCAATAAAACTTTATTTACGAAAACAAGCAGTGGGCCCGAAGGCCATAGTTTGCATCTTCCTGGCATAATGAGTATAAACAAACTTAAAACAAAACCCACACACACATTGCCCATGCCAGCTGCGTTCCAGTCTATATGCAAGAGACCATCCTAGACATTTTCAGAGACGGAATCTAACAGGGAATTGGATACAAGAGCTGAGAAGCTAAACAGAAAGTGACAAACTCTTCTAGAGTTTAGAAACCACTGGAAGCTGTTATCACTCCTGGATTTGGAAGAACAATGGAAGGGAAGAGGAGTGTTCTTAGCGTTAATGTGGCAGGAGCTGGTGCCATGCTGGGGGCTGCCAGTCATGAGGTAGGACTGCAGGCGCAGTGGCTGTCAGTGGGACTGGACGCTGGGAGAAGTCTAGTAGCTGCTGGGGTTCCCCATGCTTTCCACCCCTCCCTGTCTTCTGCCAGTGCCTTGAGGTGGGTGAACCTACATCAGGAAGGGGATCTGGGAGATGTAGTTCCCTGCAATGCTGAGCAGAACCCTAGAAGCATGAAGACAGAAAGGACCTATGAGCAACGCCTTCTTAGTCCCCAGATTAAACGTAAAATGGAAGGAATGTAAGGAGCTTTGAGCTAGCCCGGTGGCCAACAACAGCATTTTCTGCAGCCTATTTCTTTCCTTTGTGTCGACTTTTTTTTTTTAGTAGTTTTACTATTTAATTCCTCAGGGAAGAATGGTTAGTCAAGAAAGAATAAAGATAAAAGGCCCAAGGACCAGAATCCTCAGATGGAGTCATCAGTTCTGTCAGGAAATCATCAGGAACTTGCGAGAAGTGGTGGCAGTGATGGAATGGGAGCCGGCAGCTTGTAGCTGGAGGAAGGGTGACAGTTTCTCCCCTGGGTAGGAGCCACCCATATAGTATGAGATTGGAAAATAGGAAAACAGAATTTCACCTCAAATCCAACTAATGGACAAGGCATTTTTTTCTCCCTTCTAGTTTTTTTTTTTTCCTTCTTTTACTATCTGAAGTAAAGTAAAATCTCAGTTTTGTATCAATCTGTCCCTTCATTTCAAGAGCCCGGTTTGAAAGTATCAGGGGAAAGGCCATTTCTTGCATGTCTGCCCCTCTTTCAAAAGACATCCATTCACTGAAAATTCTGTCCTTTTGTCCTCGTTCTATCCTATTTTGGTGTTTTCCAGACATCTATAATATTCGCTTATTTGTATTTGTTTTAAGGTAGAAACTTCTTTTCCTTTCCTTTATATTCTGAGTAGGTAAGATTTGTGGACTCATGATCTGTTGCCTCACTCTTCCCTCAGAAGAATGGGACACACTTAACTGGTTGGTGGTGGGTTTGGTGGTGGGTTACTTAAACTTGTGTGGCTCAGACATTTCTGGCCTTGTTTCTCAGAAAGTACATATTGGAATATGTTCCCCATTATGCGTTTAGGAACCTCACTACAATGTAGGCATGCTTTTTTTCAGAGTTGCCTGTGACAGGAAAGGAAATGGGATTTAGTATCAGTACAGCTGCTTAGCCTGGGGTCCAAAGTTATCTTTTCTAATCAGCATCATTATTTATGAAAGTGATATTTAGAACTTTACATAATTGGTTTTTGGGTTTTTCTTGGTCAAGTTCAAATTGAGACTTCAGAAGAAGGGAGATGTGATATATTTATTGAGTCCCTCTAAAATTTCCAAAGGTTGGGGCACCCAGGTGGCTCAGTTGTTAGTGTCTGTCTTTGGCTCAGATCATGATCCCAGAGTCCTGGGATAGAGCCCTGCTTTGGGCTCCGTGCTCAGAGGGAAGCCTGCTTCTCCCTCTTCCACTTCTCCTGCTTGTGTTCCCTCTCTTGCTGTCTCTCTCTCTGTCAAAGAAATAAATAAAACCTAAAAAAAAAAAAAAAAAAAAACTTCCAAAGGTTAGCACCCCTTTCCCATTATAATTGGGGCAACCTGTTAACATAGATTAGTATACCTATATTAAAAATTTACAGTTAATTCATAACCTGTGTGAGGTGCTCTGCTTAAAGTACACACACATACACACACAATTCTTCTTTTTCCCACATATAGTCAACTTAATATTTCTTCAGTTTTCACATCTCAGCAAAGAACACCACCATCCACTTGGCTTTTGGGGACAAACCTATAAGTATCATTGGTTTCTCATTTTTTTCTTCACTCAGACTGTCCAATCCATACATAAACCCTTTTAGCTCTAGCTCCAAGATGTAGCCTGCCCTGACCGCATTTCACCATCAGCATCACTACTCTTTCAGGTACACCACCGTTATCCCATGCTCGGAGCCCTGTGGTAACCTCACTCCTCAGTCTTGCCTACCCAAAATCATTCTCCGTGTAGCTGGCAGATAAACTAGGTCATTTATGTCATTACACCTAAAACCTTCCAAGAATTTCCCATTAGACTTCAGATTTGTCCGATCTTCTCCCTAAGCCAGTAAGACGCAACACTCACCAAGTCCATCCTCTTTCCCTTTTCTCTCTATACTTCAACCTCCCTGGCCTTTTTGCTCTTTGTTAGAAGTGTAAAACTCGTTTGTAGATTAAAAGTTTTACATGGGCTACAATTTTTGTCCCAAATGCTTGTCCGAAAATGTGCCAGACTCCTTCTTTCTCAACAAAAATGTAACCTTCTCAGAGAGACCTTCTCTGAGCTTCCTATTTCAGTCATCCCACCTAATTGGGATGTAGCCCTGTCCATTTACATGTTTTATTTTCTTCCTCGATCTTCATCTACTTAGAATTTTATTGTGGATGCAGATTACGTAGAGTAGGGTAAGTGGGGGGGCAGGGATGACAAATGGATCACCACATACTCTGATTATACTAGCATTAGAGAAGTTTATTTATTGTCTGTGCAGTAGCTCAAGATAAATGTTCCTGTTTGACAGACAACTATCCTCTGTGTGAGGTTTCATAGTCCTGGATGTCTTTCATCTAGGTATTATTCTCTAGAGTCTAAAGGCAGCAGAAGGGGAAAGTGTGTGTAGGAAGCATGCTCACTTCTTAAAATCATTGTCCAGAACAGGCAGATGTATCCTACTGAGAATCTTTTGGTCATAACTAGTCACATTCTCTCACCTATTTGCCAGGAGGTGGAGGTGATGAAAAAAATTGCTCTCTTACCTTCAAATAAAGTGGTAGAACAGGGACAACATACAGATAACACAGTTTCCAGTCAGAACAGGGCAGATGGGCAATCACATGGCCGTCAGTGGACTCAGAGCAGTAATGGAATCCTCAGGAGAGGGATTATGAAGACTCTGCTTTTACAGTGGAGGGATTCTCTTGGTTAGAACCTAGACTGCGTTCGGGAGGAACTTCTGTCTCTATTGTTTTCTGTAGTTCTTAACTTACCTTCTAAGAAGCTCTTCCTTGTTCAGTTTTCTCCATGGGCATATCTGAAGTGAGCTTTGGGAAAATACTTTTTTTTTTTTTTTAAAGATTTTTACTTATTTATTCAACAGAGAGAGATCACAAGTAGGCAGAGAGGCAGACCGAAAGAGAGGGGGAAGCAGGCTCCCTGCTGTGCAGAGAGCCTGACGTGGGGCTCCATCCCAAGTCCCTGAAATCATGACCTGAGCTGTAGGCAGAGGCTTAACCCACTGAGCCACCCAGGCGCCCCGGGAAAAGACCTTTTTTAGAGGCCATGCAATTTTTGCAACTTGCTTCCTGTTCATGAAACTTTGGGAGACCAAAGATTGCTTTAAAGGTTTGAGAGTCCAAGGTTTTTAAAGGCCAGGCTCATGGTTTCTTTGGCAATAAAATTCTTTAAGACTTAATATCCTTTTGCTCTGTTTGCTTTCAACCCATGTTGTGTGTCTATACCCAACACCCATCAGCACAGTTTCCAGTATATCTTTTTTGAAATTTTTTTTTTTAATTTTTATTTATTTGACAGACAAAGGTCACAAGTAGACAGAGAGGCAGGCAGGGAGAGAGAGAGAGAGAGAGAGAGAGAGAGAGAGAAGGAAGCAGGCTCCCCGCTGAGCAGAGAGCCCGACGCGGGACTCGATCCCAGGACCCTGAGATCATGACCTGAGCCGAAGGCAGCGGCTTAACCCACTGAGCCACCCAGGTGCCCCCAGTATATCTTTTTTGAGACTACTTTGGTTCTTTGATTCCTCAGACTCACGCCTGTCATCCGATGGTGGCCACCTGAAACAATAAGTATGAGTTGGGAAGCCATACCCACAGTCTTATTTTTGTTTCCAACTGAGTATATTTGCTTAAATTATAATTTTTAATAAAGATTGGCCCTCATTTTTCATTCCCATCTCAGGATGTTTACAGTCATTTATCATTTGTTTCTCTAACCCAGCAAGGTGCTCAGTTTCTGTTTACTAAGCAGTCAACTTCACCCTGAGCTTATTAGTTTCTTGTAATGCATTGGAAAAAGCAACAAGTATAACCTGACAAAAACCAACGCTCCAAAAGTCAAACTTCCTGGAGCTATAGGCTGCGTAGGTACTTGGTCTGTCTTTTCTGTTAGTACAGGTAACAGAGTTCTCAAATATTTTATAACTGTAGGTCTTCATATTTCTAGACTGTGTTATCTGTTGGATATTACTCACTGTTTGACCACTAAATTAATGTTACATATTTAGATATAGATTATTTTAGATTTAGATTATTTTCACGGCAACATCCAAATCAAGGTACCATATTCTATATTGTTTAGGGTAGTGCTAGCTGCTCTAAGAAATTGAGCCCTGAGGCACCTGGGTAGCTCAGTCAGTGGGGGTTCAACTCTTGACTTCAGCTCAGGTCATGGTCTTGGGGTTGTAGGGTCTCAGAGTCATAGGGTCGAGCCCTGTATTGGGCTCTACACTCAGGACAGAGTGTGCTTGGGTTTCTCTCTCCTTCCTCTGCCCCTCCCCTCCATGCTCTCTTTCAAATAAATAAATCTTTAAAAAAAAAAAAAAGAGTCCAGTTCAGTGCCTTAGCCCACAGATGGCTATTTATCAGTCATGGAACAGTCATCCTGGTTGATATTTATCTTTCCTCTAAGTAACAGAGAATCAGGCTGCGTCCATGTGGAGGTGCCTCTGTTTCTTAGGTCTTTAGGTAACAGAGAGGTGGGGATTTGCACCCCACTTTGCCCAAGCAGAATGCAGGTCAGTTTAACTCACATTCTCTTGGCAAGTCGTAGTCACATGACCACATCTTGATGTAAGGGAGCTGAGGAATTTAAGCCTGGCCAAACAACTGCTTCTCGGTGGCAAATATATTCTACCACAGAAGAAAGACATGTTTTGGGGGCCATTCAGCCATCTTTGCACAGTATGCATTTACACGTGTTTAAGTTTCTATCGTGATTAAGATGTAGGCTCTACTGGTGGTGGGTATTAAGAAAGGCATGTAAATAAATCTTAAAAAAAAAAACAAACTGTAGGCTTTAGGAGCCCACGGACTTTTTGTTTGTTCGTTGGTATATTCCCAGGACACAAAGCAATGCCTTTATTAGAATAGGCACTCAGTAAATATTTGTAGAAGGAATGACAATTTGATTAATAAATTGAACTCTGTCGTTCATAATCCCGGCTCTGGCACTTTGTAAACTCAAGATAGGTGCTTCAATTTTGCCCATCATTAGAGAGTAAAATTATATTATCTGCCTCATAAAGTGAGGATCAGATGACATAATGTGTGTATATTGCTTAGCATTGTGCCCAGCACACAGTAAGTATTCAGTAAATGAAAGCTAATCATGTTATTAGTCCTGTTCTTATATATGTACGAATCTCCCCAAATGTGCCATATCATGAAATTTTGAGGATAATTGAATAGAATTTCAGTTCTGAAATTCAAACAGTTTCCATTATTAAGGTGGTTTTTCCGGACCTAAGTAAGAGTTTGATGTTAAAACAATTTACTGGTTTGCATTCATACACTTATAGGAGTATATTCCAACCTAAGGCAAACTGAGAGCCTCGAGTAGGAGCCTGTGTAACCTTATAGTGCTTAGACAGTTCTGCTGATAGAAATATGTAAGAGATGATAGGGATCTCTGTTATCCTTTAAACGGGGTATGGAGGAAAGAGCTTATAGGTAAAATTTCATGGGAAGTTTAAATTAGATAAGTTATCAAAAAATCGGCTGCCTTAATAAAGATATTACTTAAGGGGGGGAAATTTCATTGTTTTAGAAAGCAGATATTACATTATCTGTGCCATATTTTATGCAGTACATTTAGGAAATGAGAAAACATTCAAACTTTCAGTTGTTCAGTGATGTTAATTTGACAGGTACCACGTTTCAGTCACTGTGCTAAGCACGGGATTATAGTGATGAACTAGCTGGGCACTGGGAGATTATTGTATGGAAGTTGTATAAAGAAGTAAATGAGAAAATGGAACGCGAAGTTTTAAGTGCCATGATGGTAAAGAGCAGAGTGTGCTGTGGACATTCTCAGGAAGGGAATCTACTGCAGTTCGGGGTTTTGAATAATCTCCCAGAAGGAATCACATCTAAGCTCAGATCTGAAAAATAGGGTTGAACTAGTCAGGTACGTGATGCTTTGGTAATTTCTAAGGACCTAGAATTGATTTTTTTTTTTCTTGAACAGAATTGGTTTTGTTTGTTTTATGTTGTTATACTGGAAATTATATAAGAATACCCTGATACATATATATATTTTCCATATCCCATCAAGCAAAGAAAATCATTTTTAACATTTCAGTTTATTTCATCCCTATGTAAATTTTACATAAAATGAAATAGCAGGGGCGCTTGGGTGGCTCAGTGGGTTAAAGCCTCTGCCTTTCGCTCAGGTCATGATCCCAGGGTCCTGGGATCGAGCCCCGCATCGAGCTCTCTGCTTGGCAGGAAGCCTGCTTCCTCCTCTCTCTCTCTCTGCCTGCCTCTCTCCCTACTTGAGATCTCTATCTGTCAAATAAATAAATAAAATCTTAAAAAAAAATGAAATAGCAAAATATAAAATATTTTGTCACTTAGAATAATATTATAAGTATTTTGCAGGTTTTTTTTTTAAATTAGCGTTGTTTTAAGGCTAAAAGATACTCCATCTTGTGGATGAACATAACTCTTTCCTCATTGTTGTACTTTTAGATTATTTCCATTACCTGGATTTTAAAAAAAAATCACTGGCAACCAATACCCTATTTTTAAAATTTTCAAATATATGCACACATATTTGTCATAATATGGCAAAACTATATCTCTTGAGGATAGCTCAAAAGGCAAACCGAGGAAGAATTAATTTTCCTGGGCTACTCTGAATACAAAAGTAGAATCTTCTGAAATATATGGTTTCTCTAGAACACTCTTCCTGGAGTCAGGGCCCTGTTGAGTATACTTCTGTTATGTGAGCCACAAGGTCTTTCAATACATTGGTCAGGGACGCCTGGGTGGCTCAGTCATTAAGTATCTGCCTTCAGCTCAGGTCATGATCCAGGGTCCTGGGATTGAACCCCACATCAGGCTCCCTGCTCAGCGGGAAGCCTGCTTCTTCCTCTTCCTGTTCCCCTCTCTCACTGTGTCTCTTCCCATCAAATAAATAAAATCTTTAATTAAAAAACAAAACAAAGAAAAAACATTGGTCAATCTTGCAACAGTTCATTGGGGGATTTCTCAGAGGCCTTAATAAGCTAATGTGCGTTGCTGATCTTTGCAAGAGAGAAGTATCACCATGTTGTGATTCCTAAAGTGTGCTCAAGCATGAGTACATAATTATACAGATGTAGAGAAAGATTGGTGGTATAAACATAAATACAAAAATGTCCATATTGTATACAGACCACAGTGAGTGCTCCAGTGGAAGGAAGGGGATCGTGAAGCTTGCAGAAAAGACTAGGAAAGCATATTTTTGTGTACGTGCAGGTGTTGGGGTGATTCCTTTGGCACTCTTCATCATAGTGGTCTCAAGTCTTAGATTAGGCTAATCCAGAATAATAGATAATTTTATTATTATATATGTGTCTACAGGTAATGTAGGTGGTTCCGCTGCTCTGGTCTGGACTTGCCCATATATCTCCAGGCAGTTAGAGGGTCTGCTGGAAGCTGGTTGATGTGAAATGGTCATAGCTGGTGTGATTCATTTCTGCCGCCTGTGGTGTCCTGTCCTCCAGCAGGCTAGCCCAGGCTTAGTTCACATGGCAGCGGCATAGTCCACGGGAAGCAGGAATATACAAGGCTTCTTGAGACCTCTCAGAACTGGTACAGTCACTCCCAGCTCGTTGTTTCGAACAAAGTAAGTCACGAGGTTAGCCCGTAAGTCACGAGGTTAGCCCAGTGTTGGGGGATGAGGAAGTAGACTCCGCATTGTGATGGAATTGCTGCAGAGTCATATTGCAACAAGCTTGGATACAGGGAGCATTGAAAGTGTGGCAGCAACGGTAACCTCATCAAGACCGAACAGATTCCAGGGTTCTCAGCCCCCGACAATAATCAGCCTCTGACTGGTGTGACCTTTGAGCCCAACAATTTGCCTTATGAGGAGGGGTGTGTGTGTGTCTCTTTTTTATCAGGAAGCTATCTGTGTTCTGTTTGTTGTTGAAGTACCTGCTTCTTACCACCGTTTAACTGTACCCCTCTCTTTTTTCTTATTTTGCTTTGACTCACTGGCTTGGAAACCAGTTAACCAATCCCTGTCAGTGATATGTGTAAAGTAATTCTCAGAATGTTCTGTGGCATGAGGAGCTCACCTCTTGGTGACACATTTTTGCTATTGGAGGCTGAGCTTTTTGCTGCTAGAAAATGTTGTAGAGAGGTATGTTCCCAGATTATTAGTGTGAGCTTTTAGATAAGAGAAGTATTGCTTTATTGTGTTGTATGGTTCCCCATGAATTAAAGGATTTCACACATTTCACAAGAAGTCCCAAGAAAGAGGCCATGGAGTGGTTCTTCTGTTTTTCTGGACCATTCTTTCCCCAGGTCCTAACCCATTTTCTAGGGTTCATCACAGACTGACTGAATGAATAAATGCAGCAGTAATTTGTAGTATTTCTAAATCCAGGTAGATTTGTGAAAGCCCCCGTGTGCTCTGTGTTCTAAAGAAAGGTAGTGCAGGAAATACTTCCTTGCCTCAGAGGAGGGATTACAAGGATTAACTAATGTCAGGAAAGGGCTTTGATATGACTAGAGGAAGGGCATCCCATAACTATAATGTTTTATTGTTATAATGCCATAAAATGCTTTTTGGGACATATAGCTTACATATTTTCCATAAAATTAATCCATAAATCTTGTGTAAAATGTATCAAACCCAAAAGCAATGGCTTTGACCTTAGAATCGCTGCCGTGGTGGTTTGATGATATACTACCCACTACATCAGCAGTACTCGGGAGTACATAAAATGCGCTTCCACATATTCAAAATGTGCAGACGCTTAAAACACATCACTAGATGCTTAAAAAAAGATTAAATGATTCAGAACTTTTCATATGGAATTATAAGTATTTTTAAGACATTATTACAAATGCCACAACTTTTAGTTATTTTCACAAATTCACACGAAATACCCACTGTTCAATTCAAAATGTTCAGTGGAATTACCTTATGATTTTCATTTTTGAAAGGTAATCTTCATTTCCTGGTGTTCCTGCTTAATAGCCATACACAAACATCCACAGAGCTTTTAATGAAATGTCAGCACACATAGTCCTCCTGTTACATCTTTTTTTTTTTTTTAATGTCACCAATGTGGCAAATGTAATATTCACAGTCATTTTCAAAGAAATACTCATTTTTCCCTCTCAGTTACACTATCAAACTTATGAGTCAGTATGAAGGATGAAGATATATTACCGTTACCAGTATTTCCAGGGAATGATTATTCATTCAGTGTACTGGCAGGAACTGTTACAACCTTCTCAATATGATTTTCAAAAACACAAAAAGACATAGCTGTCACAATAGGCTTTTGCTTAAGTAGGACTATTTGGAAATACCTCTAGCCACTCTGTAGTGTCTGTAGAACATCATTATGCAAGTATTTAATCAGAATGGTGTGTGCATTCCTTTCCCAGAGGGACTTAACCAAGTAGGGGAATATCATTGAAAGGGTATCTCTATCACAGATGCAAGGTAACCTTTAAATATTTGCACAGTGTAATACCAGACAGCAGATTTAGAGGGACAATTACTCATCCCTACCAGAGTCTTTGCCTGTCTCGCTGTCTTGCAGTGCCTGGGCTGGAATTTTCTCTCTCTGTTTCCCACCCTTCCCTTTTTTTTTTTTTAAGGACTTTTTTCCCTTTGTATTATACCATATTTAATTGAAATATGAGCTTCGTCAACAACTTTTATGGGATCATCACATATTTTGGCATCAGTAGCTATGGAATGTTGTGTTGAACCCTTAGGTTAGATTCTTATAGAAAAGTGACTGCTTCTAATGGCAATCAACATGGGCCAATGTAGTTCTTTGTTCACAAGAGCAAGGAAGATGGCTGGCACAGAGCATACAATCAATAAATGTCAGGTTGCTTCTCATACCCAGACTCCTCCTTGCCTCTTTATTTTAAACTAAAGTATAGTTGACATGTTGTATTAGTTTCAGGAGCACAGCATAGTGATTCAACAATTATATACATTATGAAATGTAGTTATCATTTGTCACCACACAAAATTATTACAGTCTTATCACCTACATTCTGCATGCTGTATTTTTCATCTCTGTGACTTATTTGTTTTGTAACAAAGTTTGTGGCTTCCCTCTCATTTGATTGACAACCAAATGGTGTGAAACCCACAAAAATTGCTCACATCATTCCCATTTTCTCCTCCTCCTCCTCTGAGGGAAAAAAAAAAGTGTTACAATACTTTGCTATCCATGAAACATCCAGTTTTTAGTGTGAAAAATTTTTCTAATCCAGTGTTTCTAAAGCCTTTGTACATTGGCTGGAGTAACTACTGATTATTCCTTATATTGATAAGATTTTAGCTAAGTCTTCTTTTCCTAGGAGTTTCTAAGCAATCTGAGACTAGAAATGGTACCTTAGAATATGAATTTTTGATATTTCTGATATAATTCTGATATCCTGTTTTCTACATAGCAGCCACTTAATGCAGAATTGAATTATTTATATATTTAAGTATTTAAGTACTATAAATAGTACTGTAATGCAATTTTTAGTTAATACTGAATTCATATTTTATATGGGTGGATATTGTTTCAAATTGAATACTTTGTGCTAATATATTAAAGTGATCTAAATGTAAATGAATACTAGATTCTTTTATGCAGACTAATGAAGATCCATAGGAAAGTAGAGCTCATGTTTCTGAACTGAACATATGTGTATATGGCATGTTATGAATATTGGTCTTTTGTTCTTAAAGGACGGGCCTTTAGGGATCCATTGTATTTTTCTCTGTGAGTATAATCTGCTGTTTTTATTCTTCATACTCGTTTGTCTGACAGAAGGCCTTATTTTCATTTTCAACTAGTCTTAACCTGGAGGGAGGGTGGATCACAGTTTTGCTTTATGCCCTCTCTACATCTCTCAAGACGATAAATATGGATTTATCTGACTAACGCATTTTCTAGACTAACAAGTTGTATCTTAAGATTGCTTTTTCTCACGTTTCCAATTGTGTGACAAGGTGGTATAAACAGTATAGTTATATTAGATGCATGTCTTACTGATAGTATGGAAAAGGTTATTCAGAGGACATTAGGAATAACTTTGGGGATATTAAAGAGGATATTTAAAATGAGGCATGATATATAAAGGAGAACTGGTGTTGGTCATATCACTTACAAGAAGAATAATCCAAAATGTTCTTAATTTATATGTTAAGATTTTCATCTTATTTAATCCCTAATAAAAATTTAAAAAAATGTTTTGTCCTTTGGTGAATCAATGGATTTTTCATCTCTGTGACTTATTTGTCACAATTAAATTAAAAAATTAAAAAAAAATTTAAAAATTTAATTAATTAATTAATTAATTTTTGCCCTGTAAAACTTCTGGCACAAGACAGAACTCTAATCCATAGTGTTTCATTTCACTCTGCAGAGTTTAGGCTCAAAATGGTCATATAGTTAACTCTCAGTTTGGAATTTAAGGGGTATGTATTCCTCTTCTTTTTTTTTTCTTTTTCTTTCTTTTTTTTTTGTTGTTGTTTTTAAGATTTACTTATTAGAGAGATTGAGAGCATGCGCATGTATGAAAGGGGGCGGGGCAGAGGGAGTGTGGGGGAGAGAGAGTCTTAAGTCGGCTCCCTGCTGAGTGTTGAGCACCATAGGGGGCTCGATCTCAGAACCCTGAGATCAAGACTTGAGATCACGACCTGAGATCATAATCTGAGCTGAAACCAGGCGTTGGACCCTGAACCGACTGAGCCACTTAGGGGCTGTGTGTTTTTATAAATCTCTTACTCAAGAATGTTTCATGATTTGTGAAGTTCTAGAAGTGAAAAGTGATTAGAATATTTGACATTTTCTCTGTGAGATTTTTAAGCATCTTATTAAAACCTCCTTATTCAGAATCACTGCAACAAGGGGGTAAAAGGTAAACGGTCATGTTCAATCCAACTAGATGAAAGTTATCTTTCGTCTGCACTGGGCAGCAGGTCTTCACTGCCCTCTCATGGGCCATCTGCACTGTGGAAGACCCTGACCCCTTTCCTGGGAAAAGGGCCCCCACTGCCTTTGGCTGCCAGCAAGCCCTGCCGCTGGGCCCATTGTACCGTGTCTTAGCCTTAGACTGGCTGGGGCAGTTGGGTTATTCTGTTTGTTAGGTTGGGCCATTCTAAATTTGTGTTTCTATGGGGGGATAAGATTCATCTTTTTGAGTATGTGAACAGGCAGAGTCCATTTAATGCAGGGAAAGGAATCCTACTGCCTTTAGCAAGGGCCTACACAGAAGGATGGAGGGCAGCGTTTCACTTCACAACCGCAATTTTGTACCTTGGAGCTGAGCTCTGCATAGCAGGCTGCACCGGAGAGCTGGCTGTTGAAACAGCCATGAAGTTGACAAACTCTGGTTTGCAGGACATAAAGGCAAGGTTAAGTTATGTGACCACTGACCCATAGCTAGCAATTTGGGGAGCTGCAGTTCAAACCCCAACTGGGATTTCAAAGTCCAGTTTATTTCCAGAACAGAGGATGAGGAAGGTAAAGTGAACCTTAATAAAGTAGCACTGAAACCTATGGGAAAAGGTGGGGCTCTGAAGATTTGTTTATCGAAAGTTAATAAAAATGGGGGAAAGGTGACTCATGAGTCAAATAAATGTTGCTTCTGGCAGCAAGAGGTTGAATACAGAATCCTGTCAGTTGTGTCAGTGGACTAATATTGTGCTTCTTTAAAATACACATTTTAAGGGTGCCAGGGTGGCTCAGTTGGTTAAGCATCTGCCTTTGGCTCAGGTCATGATCCCAGGGTCCTGGGATTGAGCCCCATATCAGGCTCCCTGCTCATTAAGGAGTCTGCTTCTCCCTCTCCCTCTGCCCCTTCTCCCACTCATGCTCTTTTGCTCACTCTCTCCTAAATAAATACATAAAATCTTAAAAAAAAAATACACATTTTAAAGATGGGGAACACAGGCAGAGTTCAGACTCTTGGCTCACTGTCCTGGAATTCCCCCTTATTACTGCTGGGATCCTGGATAGGTAATGTGGCTTTTTTGTAGAACAGACAAGTCACCCACCTCCCAGGCTTTGTGTTCAGATTAAATGATGCAGTGTAGATCAGTGGTTCTCACTTGTGGCGGCTTTGCTCCCCAGAGTACATTTGGCAATGCCTGGAGACTGGGGCTGCTACAGGCCCTTGGACGGTGGAAGTCAGGGCTGCCTCCGAGTATCCTACAGTGCGTGGGACAGTCCTGCATGACAGAGAATTATCCGGTCCCTAATGTGAGCTGCCAATTTTGAGATCGACCCTTGTGGAGATCAACAGCCTGGTAACAGACAGTGCCTCGCACACGGACCCGTTCACTTCAGTGCTCACTGTGCCATGCACTGTGTCAGGAGTTTCTCATATGTCATGTCTGTTCTGTTGCCAACCTACAGGCTGAAATGATTGAAGATCAAGGCAAACCGTGCTGCTGAACGTTAGAGAGGGCCAAATGGCAAAATCAAGATTTGGGCTCAAGTCTGTAGAGCTCCAGAGCACTTTTTTACCAGCCTGCTTGCTCCTGTTTTAAAGTAGTTACCACGGTCGACTCTTTGCTTTAGGTGTTTGGAATTAAAAATAAACATAAGCAGGTAAGGGTAGTCGGTCGAACCTTGCCTTGAGCAGAGCCTTGCCCACTCTGCTGTGCTTTTGTCCATTTTCCGTGCCCAGATGGCCAGGGAAGGTGTTGATTTGCAGGTTGGGCGTGGCCATTCTGACTCCCTGCTCCATCCTCCTCTGCTCATGCAAGGCTTCCAAAGCACTGACACCTTGTTCACATCTGCAGTCACCCCTGTAGAAGAACAGAACACGGAGCGGAAGGTTCCGCGCAGTACTATGAGAGCTGCTCTGCCCCCAATGCTTATTGCAGTCATCAAAAGAAAGAGGCAGGTCAAAGAGGAATGGTGGTGTTTTACCTCCAAAGGGACCCTTCAGTGAGAATTTCAAAGGCCAGACAAGGCTTACAAATGTATTCTAATGGGAAAAGCAGACAGGGGAGCTGTAGGGTCACCAGCCCCTCAGTCTGAGTATGAAAGCTGATTTTCATTCTTCCTCTCTTCTTGTTGAATAAAGAGGTAGGATTATCTCTTTCTGGGACCCAGTATGTCAATCGTCCAGCATACCCCATGGGTTATGTGGTCAGCTGGAAAAAAAAAGCAGAGCAGAGAGATTCATGCTGAGACTACATCTGTTTTGAACAGAGTAAAGGAAAACCTCAAGTTAATCTTAATGTAGATTAGGAAGTGTGCACTTCAATTACTTCAAAGTGGCACAGGCTTTTGATAATGTGTTTCATCAGGATAGGAATTATGAGGTGCTCAGACTAATTTTCTGAACTCACAAGGGGGATAAAGTTCTAATAGCGTGTTACAGTAAATTAGTGCCCAGGGAGTAGAATGTTATGGTCCACATTAAATTTCCATACCTAGACCATGAATTACATATTGATTTTTGGAGAACAGAAATACAACAGAGTACAGGTTGACAATGAAGGTAAATTAATAATTATTTGGATGATTCAGAAATATTTTTCTGTGCATCATCAGTTTCTGTGTGGTCTCTGGAGAAAGAACTGAGCTTCCTTAAGTCTTGGATATCAGTCCTCTGATGTGCATACGGAGTAGTTCTCCCTTTGTCTTTGGGTAGAAGGAAGAGCAGCCGAAAAAGACTCCTTGAGGTTCCTGGTGGTGGGATGCGGGTCGGGGATACAGATAAGCCATCCTGTCTGTCACTGAGGCAATGGATTCTAGTGGTGGGTATTGCTTTGTATTAATGAAATATAAGATGTTTAATGGAATGAACAGGCAACATGCATATATATGTATGTGTGTGTGTTTATATCCTTACACACACACTCATACATACACATTATATCTAATATGATTATATAACAATCTTATCATATGACATATGCATTTACATATACTACATAATACATATGTAGTTAAATATATCATGCATGTCATGTGTAGGAAATAGAATTGGCCTAAATATAAGTCACGCATTAATATAAAATTTGTATTGTATATATTATATATGTAATATAACAATACATGAATGTGATTATATAAATGTATAAATATATTTAAATCAATTCTGTTTATTGTGGTATTACAGAATATCACATTTACGGGATGTTCCTGGAATATAGAGTTGACAAATCTGTGTTCAAACTTTGAGTCAATGATTACATTACTGCGATTATACTATAATCCACTAATACGTGGCCAATAAAGTACATCTTGCATATCCTGAAGTAAAATCTAGCATAGCACAAGCTATGTTTGAAATGACATAGAAGATCTAAAATTAGAGAGGTGGACCATATGCAGGACGTTTTTTTTATTGGGCTGTGAATTAGTGACATGTTCAGGGCTTGCTCTGAGTTGTTTCATGCCTTTACAACCTTAAACCTTATCACAGTTCCATGCACTTTGATCTCATGTCCTAGGTCTTCGAAATTGCCTTGCTAACACCTAACGGACAGATGGATCTCTGCTATGTGTTTTATATCTGTTTCATTCTTTGTGAACAGGTGGCAGATCTTAGATTTATTCTGATGTGTAGGTGACTTATTATAAGTCAACTTATAAGTTAGACTTATTCTGATTTATACTTTGTGGCCTAGTGTGTTTGTATCCTGAGAGAATGTAAGTGCTAGGCTTTGGATTGAAAGTTGCATTGGACCTTAAAGTTAAAATGATAATTTTATTTCATGTTATTTAAAATCATTAAGGTTAAAAAAATATAGTCAACAACCTCATCTAAGGGAAAAGAGTCACCCATGCAAAATTATATATATATATATATATATACACACACACACACACACACACACACACACACACACACACACATTTTTTCCCCCCTCCAGGAAAAGAATGATGTAGGGAAAGATGTTTGTGAACCATTGCACTCTAGGAATAAATTCTTTGGAATTCAGAATGTATATTTAGAAAGCATTGAGGACTCCTGGAAATAGAAAACTTTAAATTTTATTTAACTCTGCTTTGTCCCCAAATTTATTTAATTTGGCTCATCTCTGCGTACTGATCTCAGAGGATGCAGCTGTTCCAGTGAACACATTTTGGGAATTCCTGAATGATGGTATGTTATCTTCGGCTGGAATCAGATGAAGTGATTACTGCAGGAAAGACCGGAAGGCTGCTCAGTCCTTCTTTGTCCCCAGAAGCTGTTAAAATTCAGCAGTTTTTTTTTTTTTTTAATCATCTGTGTACTAACATTAAGTCTAGCAAATGATAAATGCTACTTTACCATAATTATTTTCATTATGTAAATGTAGACTACCCCCATAACTCAGATGACATTTCCTCAATTCACTTTCATTGTAAATTGGATTCGCACAAAGCACCCTGGGAAATTCCAGCCATGCAGGGGAGGAGGAAGCTAAAAAGGGTTGACACAGGCTTCAGGCCACTGCCTTGTGCTCACTCGACTAGAAAAGGGTAATGAGGATGGATTTTCTCAGTGTGTTTTTGAGCCAAGGGCTTGAATGTCCTATGGGGCTGTCAGCCCTTGGGCTGGTGGGGGATATGTTCATTATTGCTTCTCTGATTCCCTTCAATTATTATATGTCGTGGTGATTATTATAGTGGGTACTCATCTCAGCTAAAACTTTAGGTGTACAAGAAATATAATTTTGTTTAACTTAGTTTGGTTATTTATTTGGAGCTCTTCCAAAGGGCCCCCACTTTTTCTTTGGAAGGTCCACCAAATTCCTTATCTGTTCATACTGGCCATCACCTAGAAGGTCCTTATTCCTGGCAGGCTGGCTGTCCTCTCTAGAATTCTGTGCTGCGTTTTGTCCTTTGTGCTGCTTTCCCACTGTGCTGAGGCCTTGGATCTGCAGAAAGTGATCGGTGGCCATAGCTTTCTCTTCCCGGACATCCCAGGCTGCCATTTCCTCTCTGGAGAAGCAAGATACATGGTCTCTTTGTCTCTGTTACTAACACCAACATCTTTATTCTTATCAGTCTCACTGCAGACAGAAGAAAGGGGCAGGAAGGAAGCTTTTATTTTTGAGCTAGGAGGTATGTGTCAAAGGAAGGCCATTCTTCCCTCAGAAACATCTGGCATAACCTTATGGACAAGACTTCTGGCAACCCAAAAGACAGAATCTTGTTAGGCTATCTGTGCTCGCTCTCAAAAGTGTCGTCAAGGGGCACCTAGGTAGCTCAGTTTTTTAAGTGTCCAACTCTTGATTTCAGTTCAGTTCATGATCTCAGGGTACTGAGATCCAGTCCTGTGTGGGGTTCTGTGCTCAGTGGGGAATCTGCTTAAGATTCTCTCTCCCTCTCCCTTTGCCCCTCCCTGTCCCCCTGTCCCTCCCCGCCCCGACACCCTGACTCTGCACACACGCATGGTCTCTCTTTAAAAAAAAAAAAAAAAAAAAAGTCTTCCCCAAAAAGTGTCTTCCCATCACCTTCTAATTAAAATCTGTGTTTCTGTAAACAAAATGTACTTCTTAAATATGTTTTCCCCTCCCCCAACCCCACACAAAGGTGGGGACTTGGTCTCTGACCCAAACTTGACACCTCAGCATAATAGTCCTACTCAAAGCTTTACTAGGGTTTGAAAACAAAGACATTTTACACAGAATACTTCGGAGTCCAGCCAGGAACCTGCATCCTGGCAGAGTTCTTGGATTTCCTTCTACTCCTTCTACTCCTCTCACTCTTCATGTTCCCCTCCTCAGGCAGAGGAGTGTCCAGATGAACAGTCTTTCAGTGCACTTTCCAGACCCTTCCCTTTTTAGGTCTTTTCTTAGGTGTTAGAGAATGTAATCATATCAACAAACTCTACAGTGATCACATTCACTCTCTTTTCATTTCTTCTGCCAATTTTCCTGAAATTGGAAATTTAAGGCATCTGGGAATTCTGAAAATTAATTTACTTTGCAAGGCTGCTTTGAGGACTGAGTGACATGATTGTTAAAAGTGTTGTGCACAGTGTCTGTCCACAGTGTCTGGGGTACTGCTGTTGCTGTTATTTTACTGAAATTATAACCACGTGATCATTTCATCCCTGGCCACTTTTTAGTTTTGTGAATGGTAGGCTGGGATGATAGGAGCTGATACACAATTCTCTGAGGGGGGAAAAAAAAAAGATTTGAATCCTCTGAGAAATAATGATAATCGTAGTCTTATTTGTTGAGTCATCTTCCTGGGTCAATTAGAATATTTGGATGAGACCTGTGTCCGAGGTCAAAGTTATTTCTGCAGACCTGTGTATTTATGAATGGTACAATTAGCATGCTAATCATGAGAAGACTGGGTACCCCATTCCTCAATGCGGGGGCTTTGTGGAGTCTGGAAAGAAGGGGCCCAGAGAGTTGCAACAAAGAATAATGGACCTTACAAACAGTGTTGTGGAAAACAGTTATTTAAGAATTCTGTTGGGCATCATGCTGAGGATTTCTTCCTTCAAACATATGCTAAGGAAGCACAGAACAGACGTTTTTTGTTTTGCCTTGTTTTTTTTTTTTTTTTTTCCCTCTCATTTGGGCAAAACCATCAATTCATTTGTGTGATGAGTTTCCGGTGGTGACATTATTCCTAGTTCTATTTAGACACAGTTCTGCTTCCTACAATGCCGTTTGCTCCAGCTTCGATAATTGGTGGGAGGCTAACCATATGCCAGGCACTAGGTTAGTGCTGAGAATAGAGTGGTGAGTAGGACCGATCTGTTTCTGCCATCACGAAGTTTAGAATCAAGTGGGAGAGACAAAGTTTAAATTACACAGTTGGATTTGTAATTGCAAGTGTGATGAGTGTTTTGTAGAGGAGTAAAGTAGGGCTGGAGCGTAGAGAAGGGTTCCCTAAGAAAGTGACTTAAGATAGAGTGAGAAGGAATCACTTTGGCAGTAGGGGTGGAGCATGTGATCTGGCTCGAGGAATAGTACCTGTGGCTGCCCAGGTATGGCAGGGAAGTTGGAGAAGTGGAGGAATGGAAAGATGGCCCAAGTGATGACAGAGCGGCGAGCGAATGTGGGTGGCCCAGGTGACCGGAAGTCAAGGGGGTGGGAAGGGGCCAGATCAGGTAGGCACTTTCATGTCATGTTAAAATTCTTTTATTTTGAGAAGAATGGGAAGCTATGGTTGAGCTATAAGCATAGAATGCCGTATAGATGGTATGCTGCAATCAAAGGGGTACAAATTTGAATTTTTAAAAGATATATGTCTATAGTATGGAGAAAGGATCGATGCTGGGGTGCAGTGGGGGTGGGGGCGCACATGCTGGAAGGCCAGTCAAGAGGCTACTCCTCTCTTTTATACAAGAAAGGTGGTGATTTGGGTGAGGGAGGGGACACTGGGATGAAGAAACAAGGACAGATTGGATTGATGTTTAGGAAGCAAAACTGATGGGTGGTTGATTGGATGCTTTTTGTAAGTAGAATCCTTAGGCTCTTTGTTAGACTATATAGGATAAATAGGTATTTCTACTGTTTCTAGATAGAAAATAATACTGCGATTATGCCACGGATCTGCTGTTTCTCAGGTATTTTTTCAAATCTGTAACTTGGAAGTTATTTTTCAGATGACAAGAGTCTCAAGTAGTCTTAAAATTGCTGTTTCAAACCCGAAATAATTATTCCTTTGGGAAGAAAAAATTGGATGAACTAGATGGTTTGTCCACTCAGATGTAGCTTACGTTTTGTTCTCTCTCGCTTGTTCACCACGAATATCTGCTATTAGAGAGGAGATGTCTTGAGAAGCAGATATACTCCTGTAACTATTAGAGAATTGAAATTACTAAGAAAAAAATATCATCTCAAGGATGCTTTAGTGCAATTTTTATCATAGGCAAAATTAATCCTTGAGTTGCTTAATGATAAAAAAAAAAAAAAAAGGATACCACCCTGCCCTTTTGCTTCATGTATTTTTAAAGCCTACTTACGTATCTCAACATTGCTGCTTTTCCAGTGAACTTCTAAGGCAACAGTAAAAAAGACCTCCTTTATCAAGCCCAACATGTATTGATTATTCGCTGTGGAAATAGCACTTTATTCTTTTTTTGGAGGGGGAGGAGCACAACTTAAGAATTTCAGCCTCCTAAGCACCTGTTCCAGTTCGCTTTCTGTGAAGTATAAAGCAAACACATTTCTGGCCCTCCTGAAGTTTAGTCACTGCCTGAGTGGCCAGTAAGCTAAGGGAGAAAGTCCTTCAGAAGAACATCCTGTGGGATCCAGCTTTCCTCTCTTTCTGGCATCCTCTTCCTTGCCTTTTCCACTTAACTGATACCACACAGCTGAGTAAATCATTTTCTTCTGCTTCTCCAGGGAATTTCGAGGGCTTTGCTGAAGCATTTATTGTAAGTAAAGTCAAAGTTGAGTGGAGCCATATTTATGGGATGAGAACACCCCATAAATATCTGTTGACAAGTGTCCCAGCCCCAGGAGTTCTGGAGCCATATCCGAGCCATGCCATTGAGCTGAGACCAACGCAGGGGAGTAGGGCTTCAGGCAAGAGAGGAGTGGCTTTGCCCTGAGCCCCTCACACCAGCTGTGCCCAGAAAAGACCCTCTTCTAAATATAGTATATCTAATGGGCATTGCAAGGCTTCATTTGTTCAAGAGATATGGCTGCTAAAAGTAGCTGAACTGCAGTTGTTGTGAAAAAAAGGCATGGAGTAGATAGAACTGGAGAGGCCAGTGTCAGGGCTCCTGAGCTGTTTACCTTGGTTTATTTTTATTTATTTATTTATTTTTAGACAGAGTGGTGTTGGGGTGGGTGGTAGGAGGGAAGGAGGGGGTGAGAGAGAATCTTAAGCAAACTCAACATCCAGTGCGGAGCCCGACGCAGGGCTGATCTCACGCCCCTGAGATCATGACCTGAGCCCAAATCAAGAGTTGGACGCTTAACCGACTGAGCCATCCAGGTGCCCTCAGGAATTGTTTACCTGGAGCATGTTCTTTAACCTCATGCTCTGATGGTCTCTTCTAGCAAAGCAGACCAGTATCACCAATGTACGTGTGGTACTGGGAAAATGGTAGGTGTTCGAAACAGTGTTACTACTATTACTTGTTATAGTTACTCTAGGGATAGAGAATTCCTTATCAGTGCCAGGGCTTCACTTGTGCTCTAATCCCTTGGACTTTGTTGGTTCTTCTTCTTTTTTTTTTTTTTAAGATTTTATTTATTTGTCAGAAAAAGAGAGAGAGAGAGAGAGAGAGAGAGAGAGATCACACAACCAAGGAGAGCAACGGGCAGAGGGAAAAGCAGGCTCCAGAGCCTGATGTGGGACTCCATCCCAGGATCCTGGGATCATGACTCAAGCCTAAGGCAGATGCTCAACTGACTGAGCTACCCAGGTGTCCCCTCTGTTATTTCTTTATGTTTTTGAACAGTAGCTTAGACTGTGTTCTCAAGCATGCAAAGGCAGAAAGGATTCCATTTCACATAATACATTGTGAAGGGCCCCTGGGAAGAACTCCAGGTGCAGGAGACTGAAAACTCTCAACATTCACAGGACGCTCGTTGTTTGTGTTTTACTGTCTTTATGTAATTTCTACTTATTTTTATGTTTTTCCTCCTTTCCCTCCCACACGTCTTGGGTCACAACCATTTACAGAGCCCTTAGATTTCCCTTTCAGTCTTAGGACGTTACAACAGAAGCCAGCATGATATAGTGCACAGAGACTGGACGGGGTGTCTGGAATGGAACTGTCCATCCCCTTTCTGCTCCAAATGACTGTGTGACCTTGGGCAACTCATTGGGTTTGTCTGGACTTCGTTTCCTCCTCCAAAAGCCATCGGCTGTCACATTACCTTTCTCTTCCCACGTTTGAGGCAGTTAGCAGGCCATAGTTTAAGTGATCGGAGAGGACCCACTTTATGTCAGAATGCGGTTGAAGAATATGAGGTTTGAGATTTCCTTTTAGGCTTCAGAATTTTTAGAAAGTAGAATTCAAACCAGAAATATTGATAAACAATTTTTAAAAGGTGGCTTTCTGTCTCTGTGGTGTTTGCATTAGCTGATGAGTCTTTCAGATATATTTGCAATCTGCTTTGCTGTCAAGCTACTTTTAGTGGATGTTCTAGCCACTGGCAACTAATAATTTGTAATCATAAATGATAAGTAACAGAGGCACTCTGCTTTTCAGTCAGAGACATCTGTCCACAAAGATGAAATGGACTTAGAACGTGCTGTTAGGTGTCAAACAAAAACACAATTGTCCAGAAAGAGCCTGGAATGTTAGTAACAATGCTTTATGCTTTCTGGAAGTATAAATATTCAGTCTGAATGCTCCGCGGTGTCCTCGCGTGGACTCATAAACTGTCTTCAAAAGTAAATCTTTGTACCTTTGAAAATGAAGTTACATTTGGTAGCTCTGAACTGTTGCTGTTAAAATTTTCTAATGAGAATTATTGGAATACTTTAGCACAAATATCTTTCTGACCACAGATATGTTTTGAAAATAGTTTTAGTTTTAATATAGGATTTTTTTTGGTTCCTGTAAAAAGTGCAATAGACTTTTTAAAATAAAATACGTTATGGTTTTAATTTTTTCTCATTTGAAATTTTTTCCATGTTTTTCCATTTTCCATGTGTTTCTCTTGATATCCAGTGCATAACTCAGTTATATATATATAGTAATATAGTTATATATATATACACACACATATATATGTATATATATAAAATGAACAGGTTTTCTCTGTAAATTTGGGACATGCTGCATGGCTTTGAGCATTCTCTTCTAGTAGGAGTAATTAATTAAGACTATAAATTAAAAAATGCAGACTTGAAAACGGCCATCTCTTCTGGCTTCTAGATGTGTCCCTGCCTTCAGTGGTCCCTCTTGGTTTCTGGTTTGCTGCTTTAGGTCTAATGAGCTCTGGGAACCAAAACATTCAGTGTTCAACTGTGTACCAAGTAAGTCTAGGTAGGCCTGCAGAATAGAGCAGATGTCCTCGTCAGGAGGAAACTGGCATTACATTGAGCACACAGCTATTGTAAGAGATACTTGGTGCCTTGTTTGTTTTTATATTTCCAGACTCTTATACACTACTTGTTAAATAGCAGCTGATGAGTAATTGTTATTTTAGTGAATGAATGCTCAGATGCCACTCTTTTCTCATTCCTTGGGTTCTTTGATTTATTTTAGAAAGCATGATTTCTTAGATATTTGTCCACTGTGCGAGGGAAGCATTACTTTAATTACTCCACGCTAGACGAGAAGGCTTTTTAAGAAGTGAAAGCTACTACATAAATTTCAAGCTATTTCTTGGAGGTGAGATACCTTACCAGTACCAATGTTGTTTTATTTCACATTTTGTAATGTTGAGGTTTATGAGTGCTTTGGTATAGTAATTATTCACAGATAATTTGGTTAAGATATTAAAGCTTTGCATTGACATTCCTTTCATGCCTCAACCCCATTACCCAAGTTAAAAATAAAGCAATGTCATGATAATAAAAGCTGTGGTTGAAAAAAAATGCACAGTAAAATAAACATCTTTTCCTATTGCATGAATGGTATTAAGTCAGGGTTGCTGCCTCAAACGGTGGCAAATGCTGCGCAAAAACCAGAATGTGTTTGTTCTCTCTGACCACTTAAGTTCCCTTTTTCCTTCGTTGTAGGCATTTTAGAGAATAGCACACCTAAAATTCAGGCACCCAGCAGGTCCTCTTCAATATGATTATTTAGATTGGGAGATATATTCATCTCAACTAATCCACTTAAGGGTAACTTAATTAAGAGAATAAAACGTGCCAGCACTTTTCTGCTTCTGGGGGAATATTACATTACAGCATCCACATATTTGCGCTTTCTGCAAAAACACAGGCAGGGAAAAAAAAAAAAGGAAATCATAGCGTCTTAAATGTGAATGTGATCCAAGGATTCATCCATGCCACCCTTTTGCATCCAAAGATTTTACTTCTAAACCAAAATGTTAACGTGTTAATGAAAACTGATGTGATTTAAAATATTTAGTGTTCATTCCAATGCAACTGTGTTTATCGCACAGAAAAGGTAGTGACTTGCAGGTGGATGGTGTTTTTATATAATGTTGGTCCAGGTAAACAAGTACTGAATTATTATATCTATTATACCACTGAAGTATTTTCTGAGAATGTAACACAGCATGGGTTTTAGTTTAAATGCATATTATGTCTAATTAAACTTTTAATCCTTTACTGGTTCTAATTTTTGTTTTATTTGTATTACTTGGGACCTGTTTTCAATTAAGAAATACCAAATATGGGGCACCTGGGTGGCTCAGTTAAGCGTCTGCCTTTGACTCGGGTCATGATCCCAGGGTCCTGGTATTGAGCCCCAAATCAGGCTCCCTGATCAGTGGGGAGTCTTCTTCTCCCTCTCCTTCTGCCTCTTTCCCTGCTTGTGCTCAATCTCTCTCTGTCAGATAAAGAAACACAATCTTAAAAAGGATTGGTGTTTAAAAGCATGGGTTTCCTATATGTTTTTTTAGATTATTTATCTCAGATATATATTGTGACTATAATCACATTTTTTGTATGTGGAAAGTTTAAAGGTGATAATCATTTTCTCCATGCAACTGCTCAAAACTTTAATCTGTTCTATTTCTGAGCTTGGACAAGGGAAACAAGATTTCTCAAACTGTAGTTCACATTTTACTTCAATATGGGTGTTTTCTGAAATGGCAAAATCCCTCAGGGCTATGTGATTTTCACTAGTGTGTATGTTTAAAGTTCATAGGCAAACTCAATTGAATAAATCATGGAACACATTTTTTTCTGTGTGCCCGAGAAATGCAAATTATTATAGTATTATAGGTTAATTGCTGAGAGTTCTGGTCTCCATCTTGTATATCTTGGTTGCAGTTTGTTTTTCATTTATTCCAAGTGTACACAATTCACTTTGTATTTGCTTGTTACTTACATGTTGTTCAGTTGTCTGCAAAGTTTGCTTTTAACATGAGGAGAAACTATTCTCCCCTGACTGTGCCTTCCTAAATGTACTGACTAATGCTTATCAGCATTTCTAGGGCTAGGAGGGGGAGATCGTTGCTCACATACTACCTTGATTACTTGTACATTTTCAAAGGAACATATCAGAGGGATCATAGCTAAGCTAAGAAACAGATCTGCCTTGTGATGTTAGGATTGCATATACTAATGCACACCCTGGAAAAGACTCTTTTCAAATGCAGGGCAAGAGCCTATGATTAGAGTCTCACAGATCTGGAGTCCCACTCTAGTCTGCCCCGTACTAGCTGTGTAACCTTGGATGTGCTTTATAACTTCTCTGAGCTTCATTTCCCCAACTGATGAAATAAGCATTCTAGCCCCATGTCAGAGGACTGTTGTAGGAATAGGAAGGAACTGGGCAAATCACTAGGGGTATATGACAAACCAACTCTCAGTTTGTTTGCTTTTTTAATGTCTTGATTTGCCTTGATTTGTAATGTGGTGTAAATACTCTCATCATGGTTGATTTCAAAGTATGAATGATTTAACAACCACCTGGTAAAATTCTTGAATATGTAACAGTCCTCTAATACTATCCAAGCCTAGCACAGCACTGCTAGCCCTTAACAAATGGTGATAATTACTTCTTAATAGTTATATTTTGTCTTCCCTTGATCTAAGAAAATATTTGCTGTTTGATGCATTTCTATATAGACAATGTGAAGGCTAAGTGAAGGACAGTAACGTGTAAGGTTTAAAATATTAATGATTTCAAATAATGAAAAAATAGCCACCTTAACAATTTTGAAAGCAGCTGAAAAACTTACAAGAAGGAAACATTTTAATAAGAAAATGTGTTAGTAAAATGCTTTAAAAGTAAGAATAAAGATCACTTTGTAAGATGTTCTAGATGAATTAAATTTAATACCAGCTTTTTCAGAATGGTTAGAAATGGTTTGATTTCTCTGGTCTTTCTTTCTTTACACAAAAAGTCCTAAGGGGAAAATTGTGTGTATTTGATACGTTAACAAATAAAGATACGCAGACAGCCATTATTTAGAAACCTAGTACTTTCAATATGAGCTTCTTTCAATTTCATCCAGTAGATGTTTTATGTTATTCAAAACTGGTTTTAGATTTTTCAAGTTTTCTACAAGGATGTATTTTTGGAAGTATTTCTTTACTGAGTAACCATGGCGATTTTTTTTTTTTTTTTTACAACAATGAAAATTTGCATGTGTAGTCTGACATGATGGACAAGGGATGGCATACTTGAACTGAGAATGCTCCAGAATATCTGGACACATGAAGTCTGTAAATGACTTTCATGTAGCAATGAACATCTCAATTAACAATGCACAAAATTGTGGGTGATCGAGGAGAAAATTACCAGAATTGTGGGCAGTTGATGAAATCAGCTTGTGCTGAGAGTACAATTTTTTATGTGCATTTACTGTGCCCAGGAGCAGTCAGTACTGGGACACTGCGCCTGGACAATGTGTGGGTAAAGTCAAGGGCTTTTCTTCTTTCTCTCTTTTTTAAGATTTTATTTATTTATTTGACACACAGAGAGAGAGAGAGAGAGACAGTGAGAGAGGGAACACAAGCAAGGGGAGTGGGAGAGGGAGAAGCAGGCTTCCCACTGAGCAGGGAGCCTGATGCAGGGCTCAATCCCAGGAGAGGAAGGCAGACGCTCAACGACAGCCACCCAGGTGTCAAAGGCATTTCTATGGGTAAAAGATGACTTACTTCAATGAAACTCCTCTGTCTACTTCAGCAAGAAGAGACTCCAGGATGGGGACACTGAAAGGACATGAGGGTGTTTTCTATGTTAGTCTCACTCATAAAGTGACAGAAACCATTGGCAAGTAGGTCTACATATCCAGACAAGGCTGTGAGGAAGAACGCTTGTCCTGCGCTTTAAAAGTGAGAGATCTTCACTGCAGCATATTGGCCACAACTTCAGATACCTGTATCTCTGGGGATGTATATGTCTCTTCCGAAGTGGGATGTACTTCATACACATTTCCTGTTCCTAGAGATGGATGTGCATGAAAACACATTTCATGAAGTTTTGGGTTTTTGATCAGGTTTGGGGGAAGAGAGAAAGACTGCACCTTCTTTCTCTTACCTAGGTAAATTAAAATATTTCTCAGGCTGTGAATTGCCTTTATTATCACAACCTAGTGCAGGGGCAAAGGTTACATGGTTAAGCTGGTAAAGTTTTCTCAGGTTCATGTTACAATTAAGTAAAATGAAAGAGAGGAAAGTATTCTTTTCCCATTGACACAAAATGTGATACCTTGCCATCCTTATGAAACGTTGTATTGTCAGCCTTCTGGATGAGGTTGCCGGGTATGTCTATGGATTAGTTGCAAAACTGTGAACATCAATGGATGTTCTTTTATCTGTCCCTTTCTTTGTGGGACTCTTTCCCATGAAAACATATTCATTAATTAAAAGGTTTGGTGTATTACAAACTAATGTTGGAAGCTTGACCCAGAGTTAATACCTACGAGAAATCAAAGTGGGTATATTTCAGGGGTCAGAGGGGCAGAATTTCCATAGGCAGTTCAGTGGTGCTGCTGCTGCTTTTAGTATATCCTTTCCCATCAGATATTTTCTTTTTCATGCAATTCACTCTGCAAGCAAAATCCCAAAGCGGGGACACCTGTTTAGCAAATGAAAGTATATTTAAGATACTTTGTCAGGTCATTTTTTAAAAAACATAGTTCTCTTCTGAACCACCTGCTGTATTGAGCTGAAGGCTTAGAAACATGAAAAATCCCACTTTATTAAAATCCTGGGCTTAGGGCTTTTCTTTTAGGTTGAAACATTGAAAGTAGGAAGTACTAATTTTGAGTTAGATATATAGGTTTTAAAACATAATGATTACAATGATACCAGTGATTTATTAAGTGTGTGTTGGCACCACATTGTACCACTGATCCTCAGAACAGCTCTCCAAGTTAGTGCTTTTATTGTCTCTTAGGTCGTTAAGGAAACGGAGGCTTAGAAAGTGGAAGTAACAGGTCCAAGTTGACATTGCTGGTTAGAGACCGAGTGGGGATTGTAACAAAGGCAAACTGATGCCGCGTCCACACTCTTAACAACCAGATTATATTGTCCACTCAAATCCGTAATTTCATACTGGTCGTGTTGGAAGTGTTCAAATGGACCCATCTTTGTGTGGATGGCGGCATGGAACCTCTGAGTAATTGACGCCCTTGTCTTTCGCCCGTAGGCCCCTGGGGAAGGTGTTCGGGCGACTGTGGACCGGGAGGAGTGCAGAGTCGCGCGCTGTGGTGTTTCCACGTGGAAGGGTGGACGAGTGCCCTATCTAACTGCGACGAGAACAACAGGCCTCCCAAGGAAAGAAGCTGCTTCCGGGTGTGTGACTGGCACAGCGACCTCTTCCAGTGGGAGGTCTCCGACTGGCACCGTTGCGTGCTCGTGCCCGCCAGCGCCGGCCCAGCCCCGCCTCGGACCGCGGAGTGCGTGACGGCGCAGCACGGGCTGCAGGACCGCACGGTGCGCTGCGTTCAGAAGTTGAACAGAACCAGGGTCGCAAATGAAATATGTGAACACTTTGCCCCTCAGCCCCCCACGGAACAAGCTTGCCTCATTCCCTGCCCCCGGGACTGTATCGTGTCGGAGTTCTCACCGTGGTCCGAGTGCCGCAAGGGCTGTGAGAAGCAACTGCAACACAGGACGCGGGCGGCCATCGCTCCCCCTCTCTATGGCGGGTCTCAGTGCCCCAACCTGACCGAGTCGAGAGCCTGTGACACTCCCATTTCCTGTCCTCTCGGCGAAGAGGAATATACTTTCAGCCTTAAAGTAGGACCATGGAGTAAATGTAGACTGCCTCATCTTAAAGAAATTAACCTAAGCGGAAGAGCTGTTCTGGATTTTAGCTCTGATTCAAAGGAGCGAGTCACCCTTCGACATCAAAGTCACAAGCCCCATCACCTCTCCAAGCCCCGGGACTTAGACATAGGTTATCAAACCCGGCAGGTCTGGTGCACCAGAAGTGACGGAAACAATGCCATGTTAAGGTAAAGAGGTCTTCGGTGTTTTCATCTTCGATTCACCTAGATATTTTACAACGTAATTTCATAAGGTTTCTGTATGAATCCCTATGGAGGGAACATTATAACCAGGTTGGGATTTGGATTTTTAGAAGTTTCATCGGAGAAGTTTTCAGTTTCGATTATGACTGTTTCAGAGTATAGACCAGGCAGGGCTCTGAATTCTTCCGTAGTTACTAGGGCAACTATATAGGATATATTACCACGGTTTATCAAAATATCACCCAATTAAAATAGTTTTCTACTGTTACTACAGTAATAAAAGACTGAGCCCTTCTTTATAACAGTAGAAATTCCAATTGACTCTCAAACTTGGTATATAAATTGGGCAAACATTTATCATTTTCACAACTTTAATTTTTTCAAAATTTGTTTTTGTTTACTTTTGTTTTCATGTTTAAGAAGGTTCTCTAACATTTTAGTTGTAGATTTTGTTATCGTACTAATAATGGCAGAAAGTTAATCCATTAACTTAATGGCATTAAGTAATAATTATTATTTAATAAGTATACATTATTACTTCTTAAGTAATAATGGCAGTAAGTTAATCCATCCAAATGAATGCTTTCTGTGGCATTGATTTGAAAAAAAAATATTACCTTGCACAGTAATAAACAGAATTACAAATCTGTAAAGGAAGTGGACTACAATTTTTAAAAGGAATAGTTTAGGCTTAAAAATTATTTGTAACTGTTTTACTTTAAATTCTAGTACCAAAAAAATCATGACATAAATATAAACACATAAGTTGTGTTTAATTTTCCCCAGAAGGTCTTAAATGGAATCACTGGTATATTACCAAGTTTTTTCCAAATTTAAATGCCTTTCACTAGTGCTTTAAATTACTAAACAGTGAAACGCTCATCCCTAGAATTAATCATTATCATCAGTTACTGTTTTCTTGGAATCCACAGCTGGCTGGGAGATGCTCAAAAGACTACCTTTGCTATTGAAGAACAAAGTAATGTGGTGATTTTGTTTTGTTTTGTTTTGTTTTTTTCTTTTGACTTCACAAATGAGCGTATTTTGTCTTTGCTGCTTCATTCTGATTTATGCCATATGCAATTGGCAAGTCCATTGAAAAGTGCTTTTCTGCCTTTTATTGCCTGCCCCTGTGAAGCCCAAAAGATTAAGCAGATGATTTGGGTGATTATTGTTTGAATGTGTGTGTGGGATTCTGTAGACACTGTTTTCTTAATATTCCAGAGAATGTTTTCATTTTTAGGCTGCTTGTTTTTGCTGTGTTTTGTTTTGTTTTTTTAATTCAGAGACTTTATTTTTTAGAGTGGTTTTAGATTTACAGAAAAATTTAGTGGAAAATACAGTTTCCATATATCTTATCATCACTCCGCTCCACACAAACAGTTTCATACATCTTGCATCAGTGTAGTGTATTTGCTACAATTCATGAGCCATGTCAATATGTGCTTTAGTCCATAGTCTACATTAGAATTCACTGTATTGCACATTCTGTGGGTTTGGACAAATGTATAATGATATGTATCCACTGTTACTGTGTCATACCGAATAGTTTCACTGCCCCCAAATCCGCTCCACCTGTTGATCCCACCTTTCCTTTCCCCAGTTCTGTTCCCTGACATTCAATGATCTTTTTACTGGTTGCATAGTTTTATCTTTTTCAGAGTGTTTTATAGTTGGGATGATACAGTAGTTAGTCTTTTTCTTATTGGCTTCTTTGGCTTAGCGATATGTATTTGAAGTTCCTCCATGTATATCCATGGCTTGATAACTCAGTTCTTTTTATCACTGAATAGTGTTTGTTGGTTTACAAACTACCCCCACCTCATATACACAGGGCAAGAAGAGACCAAAGAAAGAGGCAAACCACTCCAGATTGGTAGTGGAATTTTAATAAGCAAGAGAACTTACTTATGAGGCTTGTTTTAGGTGGCTGCAAAAATGAGTAGATCTTTGAACCCACCTGCCAAATCTTAAAAGTTTATATAGAGGCCTTAGATGGGTCCAGTCACGTATTACACCAACCCCGCCCCAATGGTTTCAAAACATTACTCCCTTGAGGCTACGTTCTTAGAGAAGTTCCCACTGTGTACAGAGCATATATTCCCAGGACAATGGAGGGAGTGAGGAGCCTCCAGTTGCCCAGGTCCAGACCAAGGGTCAACTAGAAGTCACACCCTCTTGAATACCTCCTCTAACAGTATTTTGTTGCATGGCTATATCACAATTTGTTACCCATTTACCTATTGAAGGACATCTTGGTTGCTTCCAAGTTCTGGCAGTTATCAAGTTTCTATAAACATTCATCTCCAGATTTTTATGTGAACATATGTTTGCAACTCATTTGGAAAAATACCAGTGGGCACATTCCTGTATTTTATGGTAAGAGTTTGTTTAGTTTTGTAAGAAACTGACAAACTGTCTTCCAAAGTGGCTGTATCATTTTGCATTCCTACCAGCAATAAGTGGGAGTTCCCATTGCTTCATATTCTTGCCAGCATTTGCTATTGTCAGTGTTTTGGATCTTAGCCATTTTTAAATAGGTGTGTAGTGGTATCTTGTTTTAATTTGCAATTCCTTAATCACATATGATGTTCAGCATCTTTTCATATGCTTACTTACCATCTGTTTATCTTCTTGGTGAGGTATCCAGATATTTTGCCAATTTTTTGAGTGGTTTTCTTATGGTTGAGTTTTGCAAATTCTTTGTATATTTTGGATACCAGTCCTTTATCAGATATGTGTTTGAAAATATTTCCTTCCAACTGATGGCCTTGTGTGTCTCAAAAGTGTCTTTCACAGAGAAGTTTGTTTGTTTGCTTTTCTAAATCTTAATGAAGTCCAATTTATCAGTGTTTCTTTCATGGACTGTTCTTTGGTGTTCCATCTAAAACAACAACAGTAAGTTCTCTAAACCTAAGATCAACTAGATTTCCTCCTATTTTGTTTTCTAGGAGTTTTATAGTTTCATATTTTACTTTTAGGTCTATGATCCAGTCTAATTTTTGTGAAAGACTAAGGTCAATGTCTGAATTCATTTTTTTTAAACATGTGGATATTCAGTTGTTTTAGGATCATTTGTTAAAAAGACTCTACTTTCTCTATCGAATTGCCTTTGCTCCTTTATCAAAGGTTATTTGTTTTTATGTGGATCTATTTCTGGGCTCTCTGTCTTTATTCCACTATCTATTTATCTATTTGCCAGTAAAACAATGTGTTAAATACTGAAGCATTAAAGTAAGTCTTGAAGCTGAGTAGTGTCAGTCCTTTGAATTGTTCTTTTTTTAATGTTGTATTGACTGTTCTGGGTCTTTTGTTTTTCCATATAAACTTCAGAATCAGTTTTTTCGATATCTACAAAATAATTTGCTGAGATTTTAGTGTATGGAGCAATTTGCAAAGAAATAACATCTTGATAATATTGAGTCTTCCTCTCCATGTACCTGGAATATTTCTCCATTTATGTACATCTTTGATTTCTTCATCAGAGTTCTTTACTTTTTGTCGTGTAACTCTTATACATATTTTTTAGATTGACACTTATGTAATTCATATATTTTGGTGCTAATACAAACGTATTGAGTTTTTAATTTCAAATTCTAATTTTTCATTGCTAGTATACAAGAAAGCAAATGACTTTTATATACCTTGTATTCTGTTATAATCACTAGTTCCAGTACTATGCGTTATTATTGTTGATAAAGATTCTTTGGGATTCTCTATGTAGGCAAGCATATCATTTGCAGGCAAAAGAAGTTTTATTTCCTCCTTTCCAATCTGTAGTCCTTTCATTTCCTTTTCTTGTCTTATTGTATTATCTAAGACTTTCAGTATGATGTCAAATAGGATTGATGAAGATGGACATCCTTGCTTCATTCCTGATCTTAGCAAGAAAGCGTCTGGTTTCTCACAATTAAGAATGATGCTAAATGTAGGGGTTTTTTTGGGTGGATATTCTCTTTTTTAAAAAACATTTTTTATTTGAGAGAGAACAAGAGCATATGCATGAGTGCAAGCAGGGAGAGGGGTGGAGGGAGAGAAACTCAAGCAGAACCTGTTTGGGGTGGGGGGGGGCAGTTAATCTCATGACCCTGAGATCATGACCTGACTGAAATCAAGAGTTGGATACTCAATCAACTGAGCCACCTAGGCACCCCATGAACATTCTTTATCATGTTGAAGAACTCCCCCTCTATTCCTAGTTTGCTGAGCATTTTTGTCATGCATTGGTTTTGGTTTTTGTTAAGTGCTTTTTCTGTGTGTATAGATATGATGATGTAATTTTACTTCAGTCCGTAGATATGTTAGATTGTGTTAGTTGATTTTTTTTTTTAATATTTTATTTATTTATTTGACAGAGAGAGATGTCACAAGTAGGCAGAGAGGCAGGCCGAGAGAGGGAGAAACAGGCTCCCCACTGAGCAGAGAGCCCGATGCGGGGCCTGATCCCAGGACCCTGAGATCATGACCTGAGCCGAAGGCAGAGACTTAAACCACTGAGCCACCCAGGCACCCCATGTTAGTTGATTTTTGAATGTTGAACCAGCTTTGCATACGGTTATGATGTAGTATTTTTTTTTTAATGTATTGTTGGGTTTTATTTGCTAATATTTTGTCAATACATTTTTGCATATATGGGAATATTAGTCTTAGTTTTCCTTTCTCAGGTCCTTGTATGGTTTTTGGTAATAGTGTAATGCTGGCCTCATGAATGAATTGGGAAATGTATATTCTGCTTTGATTTTCTGAAATAAATTACAGCAAATTAATGTAGTTTTTTCTTGACTGTTTTGTAGAATTCACAGTTGACCCATTGGGACCTGGTGTTTTCTGTTTTGGCAGGTTATTAATTATTGATTCAATTTCTTTAATAGAAATACACCCACTTCTATTATAGATTTTTCTTTTTTCTTTTTTTTTCTATAGATTTTTCTTTGTGTGAGTTTTAGCAGGTTGCGTATTTCAAGGAATTGATCCATTCACCTAATTTATCAAATTTGTCAGCATAGATTTGTTCATAATATTCCTTTATTATCCTTTTAATGTCCATGAGATCATTTTTGATGACCTCTCTTTCATTACTGATATTAGTACTTTGTGTCTTCTTCTTCTTTTTTTTTTTTTTTTTAAATTTAGTTAACCTGGCTAGAGGTTTACTGATTGTTTTTGAGAACCAGCTTCTGGTTTCAGATATTTTTCTACTGATTTTATGTTTTCAGTTTTATTGATCTCAGTTCTAATTTTTATTATTTTCAGTTTTCCTACTTTGGATTTAATTTGCTCTTCTTTTTCTAGTTTTCTAAGGCAGCTTAGGTGATTGTTTTTAGATATTTTCTTTTTTCTCTACTATGTGAATTCAGTGCCATAAATTTCTTTCTAATCATTGCTTTCACTACATCCCACACATTTTAATTAGTTGCATTTTTATTTTCATTTAATTCCAAATATTGTTAAACTTCTCCTGTGACTTCTTTGACCCATGCATTATTTCAAAGGGTGGTGTTTAATCTCCCAAGTATTTGGGGATTCTCCAGCCATATTTCTGTTATTGATCTTTATTTTAATTTTGTTGTGACCTAAGAGTATACTTTATATGATTTCTGTTCTTTTAAATTTGTAAAGTGTATTTTATGGCCTGAAAATGTGGTCTGTCTTGGTGAATGTTCTGTATAATGTGGAGAACAATGTGTATTCTGTTATTGTTGGGTGGGGTATTCTGTAAGTGTCAATTATATCCCATTGATTGATGGTGCTGTTTGGTTCAACTGTGTCCGTACTGATTTTCTGCCTGCTGGATCTGTCCATTACTGATTGAGGGCTGTTTAAGTCTCCAACTATAATAGGGAATTCATCTATTTTTCTTTGCAGTTCCATCAGTTTTTGCCTCACATATTTTGATGCTCTTAGGTTCATACACATCAAGGATTGGTATATATTCTTGGAGAATTAACCACTTTGTTGTTATGTAATATCTCTCTATATCCCTGTTTTTCTTTTTTTTTTTAATCTTTTATTTGTGATTTTATTTTATATTTTTTTCATTGTTCCAAGTTTCATTGTTTATGCACCACACACAGTGCTCCATGCAATAAGTGCCTTCCTTAATACCCACCACCAGGCTCACCCAACTCCCCTCCCCTCACCCCTCCAAAACCCTCAGTTTGTTTGTTTGTTTGTTTGTTTTTTTAAGATTTTTATTTATTTATTTGGCAGACAGAGATCACAAGTAGGCAGAGAGGCAGGCAGAGAGAGAGAGGAGGAAGCAGGCTGTCCGCAGAGCAGAGAGCCCGATGTGGGGCTCGATCCCAGAACCCTGGGATCATGACCTGAGCGAAAGGCAGAGGCTTTAACCCGCTGAGCCACCCAGGCGCCCCCCTCAGTTTGTTTCTCAGAGTCCTCAGTCTCTCATGGTTTGTCTCCCCCTCTGATTTCCCCCAACTCACTTCTCTCCCTCTCCCAGTGTCATCCTAACTGTTTTTCTTGTTCTGAATTCTGATTTGTCTGGAATTAATATAACGACTCAAACTTTCTTTTGATTACTTTTAGCATGGCATTTCTTTCTCTGTCTCCTTACATTTTAATCTACTTGTGTCTTTAAAGTGGGTTTCATGTAGATAATATACAGTTGGGTCTGTATATTTATCCACTCTGACATTTTCAGTCTTTTAGTTGGTATGTTTGTATCATTGACATTTAAAATTATTATTTATGTAATTGGATTAATATCTATTACATTTATTGTTTACTCTTTATTGCCCTGTTCTTTGTTTCTGTTTTTACTTTTGGTTTTTTATCTCTGATTGCAATTGAACATTTTATATTATGCCATTTTGTCTCTGCTTATAACATATCAATTATAATCTCTTTTCCTTACCTTTTTCAATGGTCACCCTAGAGTTTGCAAGTAAATTTACAACTAATCCAATTCCACTTTCAAATAAAACTGTACTATTTCACACATAGTACAAGTATCTTGTAACAGAATATTCCCAATCCCTTATTCCCATCCCTTATAACTCTGCTGCCATTAATTTCTCCTACCCATAACCCACAATTACTCAGTACATTGTTATTATAATTTTGAACAAACTGTTATCTCTTAGATTATTATGAGTGTTGTGAGTGTTATGAGTGAGAAAAAATAAAATATTTTACCTTCAGTTATTCCTTCTTCAACAGTCCTTCTTTATTTATGTAGTTCCAAGTTTCTGACCAGAACCATTTTCTTCTCTCTAAAGAATTTCTTTCTCACATTTCTTTCAAGGCAGTTCTATTAATGGCACATTTCCTAAATTTTTGTTTGAGAAAGTCTTTATGTCTCTACTTTTAAAAGTTAATTTCACTGGATATAGAATTTAGGGTTGGTGGGTATTTTTCTTTTCTTTTTTTTTTCTTTTTTAATCAGCAGTGCTTTTATTTAGGCAAATGCTAATGATGATGAACTATTAGGTTTAGAATCCTCCTTTGCATTGAGATTTTGATCCAGGATCTTCAGTTGTGAAATTGTTACCCATTTGATCATGTGACATTTTTTTAACCTGATTGATTGATTGATTGATTGATTTAGTTAGTTAGTTCAATTAGCCAGCATATAGTACATCATTAGTTTGTGATGTAGTGTCCAAGGATTCATTAGTTGCATATAACATGGTGTGGGTGTTTTTCTGCCAACACTCTACTCTGTTTTTGTATGAATAGGTTTTTGTTTGTTTGTTTTGTTTACTATTAACACGCTAGCTTTTTTTTTTTAAAGATTTTATTTTTTTATTTGACAGACAGAGATCACAAGCAGGCAGAGAGGCAGACAGAGAGGGAGGGGGGAAGCAGGCTCCCTGCTGAACAGAGAGCCTGATGCAGGGCTGGATCCCAGGACCCTGAGATCATGACCTGAGCCTAAGGCAGAGGCTTAACCCGCTGAGCCACCCAGGTGCCCCACATGAATAGTTTTTAAAAAGACATTTGATGTAGGGGTGCCTGGGTGGCTTAGTCCTGAGGCCCACTGCCTTTGGCTGAAGTCATGAATCCAGGGTCCTGGGATCCAGTCCAGCATTGGGCTACCTGCTCCGCTTGGCAGGGAGTCTGCTTCTCTGTCTTCCTCTGCCTGCTGTTCCTCCTACCTGTGTTAGCTCTCTGTCAAATAAATAAATAAAATCCTTAAAAAGAAAGAAAGAAAGAAAGAAATTTGATGTAATTCTTATCCTTGCTCCCCTATAGCTAAGGTGTTTCTTCTTCCCACTTCAACCCCCTATTGCCAGCTTTTTTCAAGATATTCTCTTTGTCTTTGATTTTCTGTTTTAAATATTGTATGTCCTGGTATAGTTTTTTGTTTTTTTTTTTTTTGGTTTTGTTTTGTTTTTTAAGTTTATCTTGTGCTTTTTGTTCCCTGAGCTTCCTGAATCTTTGGTTGGTTGGTCTGTCATTAATTTTGGAAAATTTCTCACTCATAATTTCTTCAAACATTCCTTTTTTTCTTCCCTTCCCTTCCCTTTCCCTTTCTCTTTCTCTTTTCTTTTCTTTCACTTCTGATATTCCTAGTACATGGGTGTTAGATTATTTGTAATTGTCATAACTCTATTATAACTTTTCTTTTTCTTTCTCCTTTATATTCCACTTTTGGAAGTTTCTGTTGACACTTTTTCAAACTTAGTGATGTTTTCCTTAGCTATGTCCAGTTTATTGACATATCAAAGGGCATTCTTCATGTCTGTTTTAGTGTTTTTAACTTGTGTCATTTCCTTTTGATTCTTTCATAGAATTTCCATCTCTCTGTTCATAATATATAGGATTGCATAGTGTAAATTTCTTATGCTAAACTTTTAGCATATTAATCATAGTTGTTTTAAATTCCTAGTATGATAATGCCAAAATTTTTGCTATATCTGATATTGAATCTAATGCTTGCTCTTTTTCAAGCTGTGTGCTTTGTCCTTTAGTATGTCTTGTATTCTTTTGTATGTCTTGTATTCTTTTGTTGAAAGCTGGACATGTTGTATTGTGTAAAAGGAACTGAGATAAACAGGCTTTTAGTATGAGATTTTGTCTTTATTTGGCTAGGATTAGGCTGTGTTTGCTGTAGTTATAGAGGTGAAAGGCTAAAATTTTCTTCAGCTGTCCTTGTTATAATTTTTCCCCCCTTTCACTTTTCTTTTTGAGTTTTCTTAGCAAAGTCTTCCTAATTAAGGTACATGAAGTTCATTTTATTGTAATTTTCTGTTATCGAGCTGGATCCTCATTAATGTTATGTTGAATTTTGGAGAGGGGAAAATGTTTTATAGGCTTATGATTTGGTCTCAATCTTTTATTGAACCTGTTCTCCTAGGATGTGGACTTTGTTTTATTTTATTTGATTTTTATTATTTTGTTCAATTAGCCAACATATAGTACACCATTAGTTTTGATGTAGTGTTCAGCGATTCATTAGTTGCATATAACACCCAGTGCTCATCATCACATGTGCCCTCCTTAATGCCCATCACCCTGTTACCCCATCCCCACACCCTCCTCCCTTCTTTAACCCTCAGTTCGGTTCTTGGAGTTCAGAGTCTCTCAGTTTGTCTCCCTCTCTGATTTATTCCCATTCAGTTTTCCCTCCCTTCCCCTGTGGTCCTCTGTGCTATTCCTTGTTTTCCACATGTGAGTGAAACCATATGATAATTGTCTTTCTCTGATTGGCTTATTTCGCTCAGCATAATGGTAAGTATTCATCCTTTCTGATGGCTGAGTAATATTCTATTGTTTATATCAACTACATCTTCTTTATCCATTCATCTGTTGAAGAGCATCTCAGTTCTTTACACAGTTTGACTATTGTGGACATTGCTGGTATGAATGTTGGGGTGCAGGTACCCCTTCTTTTCACTACATCTGTATTTGGGGGGTAAATACCTAGTAGTGCAATTGCTCCATTTTTAACTTCTTAAGGAACTTCCATACTGTTTTCCAAAGTGGCTGTACCAGTTTGCATTCCCACCAGCAGTGGGAGGGTTCCCCTTTCTCCACATCTAGGGTGTGGACTTTAAAAATGCTTCTCCTACTTCACAAGTTTTTCCTTCCCACTTAGGTAATACAAGAAGGATACAGGGAGCTGGATTTGGATATTTCCTTTCCCCAGGTCAGTTAGGCTCTGATAAAATCCCAGTTGGTTAAGCTTTGGTAAAATAGTTTCCTTTGAGGGTGGGCCATTTCAAGATGAATTCTCTGGGTATACTTCAGAATGGCTATTCTTCCTTCCCTTGATGGGATCATGAGGAGATTTTTCTTTTTCTTTTTCTTTTCCTTTTTTCGTCTTAAAATTAACATATGATGTATTATTTGTTTCAGGGGTTCAGGTCTGTGATTCATCAGACTTACACATTCACAGCAGTCACCATAGCACATACCCTCCCCAGGGTCCATCACCCAGCCACCTCATTCCTCCCACCCAACTCCACTCCAGCAACTCTCAGTTTGTTTCCTGGGATTAAGAGTCTCTTATGGTTTGTCTCCCTCTCTTGGTTTATCTTGTTTCATTTTTTCCCTCCCTTCCCCTATGACCCTCTGTCTTGTTTCTCAAATTCCTCATATCACTGAGCTCATATGATCATTGTCTTTCTCTGGTTGACTTATTCCACTTAGCACAATACCCTCTGTTCCATCCACATTATTAAGATTTTTCTTTATTGCGAGAACCTGGTCAGACTTACGGAGGTGAAACTCAGGAAAAGAAGGGATTTCTAGTAGGAATGGGCCCTCCTGAAGTTTTTAACTGTAAAGCTCATCTACACTGACACCACCCGCAATGTGTTAGTCACAGCTTAAGTTTTCCTACCCTGTAGTGGCTCCAGCAGCATTTTCTGCTCCTGAAGTGCTTCCAGTAAGTTATGATTCTCCATATTCACCTGTTTGTCTCTCCACTTTTGGGGACAGTTATCTGTCCCATGACTAAATCCTCTGATGAATTGAAGAAAGGGTGTTGATTTTCAGTTTAGCTTTTTTTTAATTTTCCTTGTTTTGGTGACAGCAATGACACCTTCCAAACTGCTTAGATGATGGAATGGAAACCAGAAGTTGCCATGTTCTCTTTTGAGTTCTAGGCAGCATATTGAATGAAAACAACCTTTTTTCTTTTAACATTATGTCATGAAATTTATACTATTTATTTCATTGAGTCATCAAAGGATTATGAAATGGCTCACATACAATCATAAAATGTTTAGTTATTAGGAAAATGTGTTAAGTGGCAATATTTCTGTTTCTGTACCTGCTACCACAATGAACAGAAACATTACCCTTGACATCTTTGAGGTCACATTGTTGACAATGTCGTCTAATTTTTATCTAACTTACTGAATTATAGTCTTCCAGATTTTTACTAAACCGTTTCAAATCTCTACTTTTCCTTCTTTGTGAATCTGATACATTCAAGAAAACACTGTTATCTTTGTGTCTGTTAACTTCTCGAAGTTTCTCTTAATCAGTAAAAATTGTCCGAAATAACGGATTCCTTTTATGCCAAACTTATATCTACCTTTACATTGTCTTTTTCTCAGTGGTTTCTGAGAGACTGTAGGGACAAGTGGCATTTTGCTCCCCTTGTTTTGATTTTAGTAATGGCTGGTTGTCATGTCATTTAGAACAGGATACTTCCATAATGCATGCTTCTGCTTGTGCCTTGCTGGAAAGTCACTTTCACAACCTGGGATACCATGGAGGTTTAATTAATATCCGTTACTAGTTCTCTCATTGATTACTGTTAATGTTTGATAATCACCTCAAGCAATTTTCCCTTCACACTTATGTTTGCAGTGTGGTGGGCAATTGTATTACTCTTGGTGCCACTCTGCTCCCTCATCATTGATTTGCCTATTGGGTTTAAAGATCTTTTGTTCTTAATTGTCTCATTGCATATCTTTTTTTTTTCTCTTTTATTTTGATGGGAGTTTCTCTGTGGTTCTATTATTCTGTTTTTAAATAGCTGTCTTATAGTCTGTTCTTTTTTTTTTTTTTTTTCGGGTATCAGTGATGTTGTTATTGAACCTTTGTAGTATCTAACTTAGTGAAATAAAATGTCTTCTTTATTCAGTTTTTGGTTTTGTTTTACTTTGTTTCTTTTTTTGTTGTTAAAGTGGAAGTGCATGATTTAAGAAATCTGAGTTTAGAGTAAGCAGTCTGTTTACATGAGTAAAAAAAAGTGATTTATATTTATTATTTTGGTGAATAAAATTCAAATAAATGGGTTTTACTTTTATTTTAATATAAAGAAACTATTGACATGGGCAATCTTTTAAGAGCTGTGATCATTTGGTACATGTTAAACATACTTAAATTCTCAGGCTGCTATTCTTAAATAAATACTCTGTGACTTCCCTTGAAAAGAGTTCCTAAAAGGTAATAAATTTTGACTATAAAAAGAATCCTATCACTAAAACTCAAATTGTATTGTTACTTTTGCTTTTGTTTTTTTATGCCTATACCAGAATAGATTTAGAAAGAAATTTTCTATTCCTATCCCTTTCTAAACATAAACAAATGCTGACCCTGAATATAAAATTATTTTCATAATTTGGTTTTTGAAAGTAGCAGAGGATATTTTGTTGCTTTTGTTGTGTTGGCGGGGATGAAGAGAGAGACTTTCCTGTTTTTTTTCAGTTTACTTTCAGTTTTAGATTTAGTTTTCCTCTTCTCATATGTATTGATTTAATTTTATTTTTAAAATATATTCAACATGAACATCGTTCTGAAATCAAAAGTATACACACAGTTACTGGGAGGAGCATTACTCCCTCTTGTGTGTTTTTATCCTGTTTCCTCTGTTTTGTAGATAATCAGTGTTCTTATTTTCTAGTTTATCCTTCTGTATTTCTTTCTTTTTTTTTTTTTTTAAGATTTTATTTATTTATTTGGACGAGACAGAGTGAGAGAGAACATGAGAGGAAGGAAGGTCACAGGGAGAAACAGACTCCCCATGGAGCTGGGAGCCTGATGTGGGACTCGATCCCAGCACTCTGGGATTATGACCTGAGCTAAAGACAGTCGCTTAACTGACTGAGCCACCCAGGTGTCCCCCTTCTGTATTTCTTTATGTTTTCTCATTTTCATTTCTTTCTTACAGAGTAGCATGCTATATAATCTCTTTTGCATTGTCACCTAATATTATTTTCTATAAGTTGCCCCATATTAGTTATTCAAGTTCTTCCTCACTTTATTTTTTTTTTTGGTAGTTGTATACTTCCTCATTGAATGTGTACCCTGTAGCTTATTTGAACAGATTCCTATGCTTAGACATTTAGGTTTCTAACAGTAGGCAGTTACAGTTAACTCCCCAATGAATAAATTTTTGCTCCTATGTTTTGGTATTGTTGGAGGTGTTCCTTCTGGATAAATTCCCGAAAGTATGATTGCTGGGAAAAGGATAAATATGTATGTTTGCTTAGATATTGCCACATTCTTTATGGGAGTGATGCCATCTTGCATTACCATACAAAGAGAGCATATTGTCAAGTTTTTTAACTTTTTCCTAATCTGAAATGTGAGAAATGGTATTGTAATAGGATTTTAATTTGCATTTCTCTTACTGTTTGTGAATTTGAGTATTTACCCTTATACTTCAGGGCGATATTTATAGATCATTTTGTGACTTGTCTGTGTTGCTTGCCCATATTTCTATAGGCAGTTTTATCTCTGCTTTCATTTTCTCATGTTTGTAATTAGAGATATTAGGCCTGTATCTGTAATATATGTTCTTACATTATTTCTTGATTGGCACTCTGTATTTTGACTTTGTTTATGGTGTTTTTTGTCATGCAAAAGTTTAAACGGTTTTTATATAATCAAATTGATAACTATATTGCATTTGGAATTTCAGTCATAATTAGAAAACCTTTTTCCATGCCCCGTTTAAATGTACGTGTGATTTCCCTTACAGCAAGTATAGTTTTATTTTTTAAATTTGAATCTTGGATCAGTTTAGAGTGTGTTCTTCTGTATAATGTGGGAAATGGATCTAATTTTTTCTTTTTCGAAGTCTTTCCAGTACCTGTTCCATTCATAAAAGACTCTCTCTTTGACCCTGCAATTGAGAGAACATCTTTGTCATATATTCCCTTTCTATGTGCAGTTGAGTCTCTTACGGGGATCATATTCTATTTTAGTTGTCTATTTATTACTTATTTATTTATAGATTTTATTTATTTATTTGAGAGAGAGTGTGAGCGAGACTGAGAGAACACAGTAGCAGAGGAAGAGGGAGAGGGAGAAGCAGACTCCCTACTGAGCACAAAGCCTGAAGCTGGGCTCAGTTCCAGGACCCTGAGATCATGACCTGAGCTGAAGGCAGATGCTTAATTGACTGAGCCTCCCAGGCACTCCTTAGCTGTCTATTTATGAGCCGTCCCTGACTCTTTTAATTAGAGAGGCTTTGCCAATATAATTCAGTATCTGCTAGGGCTAGTCCCTTCTCATAACTGTTCTTTTTCTGTATTTCATAACTATTGCTTACAAAATTCCTGATCAACTTGTCCAGCTCAATAACATAAGCTCATTGGAATTTTTGTGATTAAATAAAACTTAAAAATTAACTTAGAAAGAAATAACACCTGGGTGTTGAGAATTCCAAGCAAAAAACAAGGGCTATGTTTTCATTTGTTTCAAGTCTATTTATGTGTCTATTAGAGATGTTTTCTAATTTTATTTGTAGGGATCTTGAACATTTCTTAAGTTGTTTCCCTAAGTTAAGTTTTATACTTTTGTTGGTTTTATAGGTGGTTTTTTTTTTTCATCCATACCTTCTTTAAGTGGTTAACACAAAATGCTATTGACAGATGTATGTAACTTTTATAACTTGGAGCTTGCTGATTTCTTTTATTAGATGAGTCATTTTTTATCATTTATCTTCTGGTGCTTTTCAAATATAATGTTATGTTATCAACAAATAGAGATAGTTTTTTATATCCTTTTCTCATTCTCATGCCTTTTTTTCCTCTGGTTTAATGTATGAATACAGAAAAATCTTAAATAGTCGTGAAGATAGTTCATATTCTTAACTTTCTCAACTCTCATTGACAGTGCCTCCAGGATTTCCCTGTTAAGTAAGATTTTTGTTTTTAGGATTGAGGCCTTGGTCCGTTTTCTATCACCACTATAACAAATTATCATGCAATTTGTGGCTTAAAACAGCACATTTATTACTTTGCCATTGTGGCAGTCAGAAGTCTAGAATGGATCTCACTGGAATGGAGTCAGGCCCTCTGCAGGCTGCATTTATTCCAGACACTAGCAGGAAGTTTCCTTGCCTTTTCAGCTTAGCAAGATGGCATGAGTTCTTTGGCTGGAGGTGTAGGTTCTTCAGATCTTTTTCTGAGAATTCTCTGACCCTTACCCCTGCATCTCTCTTTTATTTTTAAGGAAACTTTTTTGTACTTTGGGTCCACCAGGCTAATTCAGCATAATCTCCCCATCTTGAAATCCTTATCAGCGAAGAATCTCTTGTCATTTAAGGGAACATATGCACAGGTTCCGGGGACTAAGGCATGAACTTCCTTGTGGGGAGAGGCATGTTCTTCCTGTCACAAGAGGAGCGCTTGCATGCGTGTGTGTGTGTATTCAATCATATTAAGGAAATAGCCATCCATTCCTGTTTTTTGTCCAGAGTTTGTATTAAAATGGATATTAAATTGTGTTGAAGGCCTTTTTTAGGCCTATCTTCTTATTTTATTATTAGTATTTTTATTATGTTAGTCACCATACAGTACATAGTTTTTGATGCAGTGTTCCATGATTCATTGTTTGCCTATAGCACCCAGTGCTCCATGCAATACGTGCCCTCCTTGATACCCACCACCAGGCCTACCCATCCCCCCATGCTTCTGCCCTCGAAAATCCTCTGTACCTTATTAATTATGCACTTTAGGTGTTTCAGTATCTCATTTTTTGTCCACTTGTCTTCACTTAGACTGAACAATTGTTAAATTCCCTATTATTAGCATTTCAGTTTCTCTTGCATCTTCTATTTTTTTCTATGCACAGTTGCTTGTATTTTGCACATAGATATTAAAAACTTATAACTTCATTGTGGAATGTAGCGTTTAACTTATAATGTATCCTTATTTGACTCTTATCATCATTTTTGGCTAATTTTACTTTATCTCATGTGAGGAATGCAACACATGCATTCTTACTGTTTTCATTTGCCTATTACATCTTCATCTATCCCTTTATTTTTAGTCTTTTTGAATGATCACATTTTAAGTATGTCTAATTTTCACCATCAGCATGGAATTAGGTTTCACTTTTTGAGTCAATGTAAAAATTAAATGTCTTATAACAGATGAATTAATCTTCACATTCGTTAATAAGACTGTTGACAGGACTGGTCTCAAGTCCATCATCTTATGTTGAATTATAGTGTATATCATCCATATTTACTATATGTCTTTATTTGGAGTGTACTTTTTGCTTCTAAATCTAGTTTTGATATTTAGGAATGCTTGTATTTTTATTTTAGAGACTATCTTTATATTAACTCTTCTTATAGTGCCTTTTCTTCCCCTTTATCGAACCTAATATATTACTATGTGTTATGTTAGTTTTAAATGACTTTTAGTTCTTACCTGGGATCTTATTCTCGTTTCCCATTTTCCTCTTTCTTATCATTCCGTATTTTAGGTGAATTCTTTCTATTTGGCAGAACAAATAGTGTTTATATATTATTCTTCGACCCATGACTCCACCCTCACTGTAGTCTTAATTTTACAGTTCTGTATACGCCGTGCTTCTGCTCAGTCCTTTAGCCAAGTTGTCTTTGGTGGGATGCAGTTCAACATGCAGTAGGTGACTATGCAAGGTCACAGGACAAAGTACTTCCTGAATTTGGTACTTTAAAAACTCTTTGAAGGACAATTTAGCAGGATACAATATTTTTGGTTCACATTTTCTCTTTACCTTTCTTGAAAATTCACTGAGGCCTTGATCTCTATGTTGTTTCCAAGAAGTCTGCTGCCAGTTTAATCTTGAAAATCTAATAGTTTCATTAATTTATGTCTCAGGGTTGATTGTTCTGGGTCAGATTTCCTTAGTATCTGGTGAGTCCTTTCAGTGTATAGATTCTGGTCTTTTTTTATTTTGGGAACATGTTTTTAAAATTATACTTTTTTTTTTTTTTAAGATTTTATTTATTTATTTGACAGAGAGAGAGAAAGATCACAAGTAGGCAGAGAGGCAGGCAGAGAGAGAAGGAAGCAGGCTCCCCGTGGAGCAGAGAGCCCGATGCGGGGCTCGTTCTCAGGACCCTGAGATCATGACCCGAGCCGAAGGCAGTGGCTTAATCCACTGAGCCACCCAGGCGCCCTTAAAATTATACTTTTAAACAGTGATTTGTTCTATCGCATATTTTCCCCAGGAACATCTAATGTGCCTATTTTCTGCTTCCCTTGTTTATTCCATTTTCTTGGACCCACTTTACTTCTTTCTTTCTTTCTTTTTTTTTTTATAAAAATTTTATTTATTTATTAGTCAGAGAGAGAGAGAGAGAGCACAGGCAGACAGAGTGGCTGGCAGAGGCAGAGGACAAAGCAGGCTCCCTGCTGAGTAAGGAGCGGATGTGGGACTTGATCCCAGGACGCTGGGATCATGACCTGAGCCGAAGGTAGCCGCTTAACCAACGGAGCCACCCAGGCGTCCCTACTTCTTTCTTTATCTCATCTTATTACTCTTTGTTTTTTTTTCCCTAGTTTTTTTCAGCACCCCGTATTTTGTGTTCGTTTGAGGCTGTTCTTTCTTGGGCATCTATGATTCAGTATTCATTTTTTTAAATAATATTTTCTTCTTTTTTTTTCCCCCTGGGTTCAGTAAATTCTTATTTCATCTCATTTCTTCTTCTTCTTCTTTTTTTTCTTCTTTGTCCATTATGGTCTTAGCTTTTGTGTTTTTCATTCAAGGTAGGTTCTTAAAATATGTCCACATGTTTATTCGAGGATATTTACCACAATTTCATGTGTTGTGTTCTGGTATTTTCTCAGCTTCTTGTGTAGAGGAGACTTCTCACCAGCAGAAATTCTTTCACATTTTCTGATTTTTCTTTATGGTTTTGAATGGATGTAGTCTGCTTTACTTCTGTTCTTACTCATTTCTTGAAAACAGTGTTTATTTTAAAAACATCCTTTTGTGTTGGTTTTGCTCTCTTTTGTGAAGTTTCATTTACCATGTTGCCAGAACTAGTGTGTGTCGGAGGGGAGACTGGTATGTCTTGTTTCACCTTGGTTTCTACTGGATCCTTTATTTCTGCCCTCTCTTTCTTTCCTTCCCTTTATGGCCTCATCCCTAAGTCCTACCAGCCGATTTCTCCCTCTGTGATTCTCCCTCAGGAATGCTTCTCCAAACTGCCACTTCCACGGCCACACACTTTCAGGGCCCTTCTCTGCATCTATATCTGAACTACCAAGTTCTGACCTGTGTTCTGTATTTGAACTTACTAGTAAACTCTCTTCTTCTGGAAATGATTTGTCAGTCCTTCATCTAAGAGTTTCGTTCCTCTTAGTCTTTTTCATGGAATTTCTGGAGATGCTCCTCCCCACTTTCCTTAACCAGTAGGTTGTATTTATTAGGTGATCAGTAAAGTGATCTGTTAGAACTTTTCTACTTACATATAATTTGAAGGCTGTGTGTGTGTGTGTGTGTGTGTGTGTTCATATTCTCTGTATCTAGCAATGGTGAACACAAGGGTCATGTGTGGTTTGATTTTTCTTGTTATTGATCATTTTTTGGTGCAATAGCAGTGGGAGAAATTTAGCATCAGGCAACTGCCAATGCTCTCCAAACCTGGGAGTCATGATAGGCACTTTTTTCCCCCAATGCATTGCCAGGGCTTATAAATTTTGAGTTGGTAACCAGAAGCATTCTCACATGGATTACCTGTAAACAGAATTTTCCCCTAAAAGACAGGGGTTTAATTTTAATTTTGACCATTCTAATACTTTTCTTTGTACCCATTAGAAAAAAAAAAAAAAAAAGAAAGCATCAATTTACTTCTCTGTAAAATGAGGGTAATGGCTAAGATTTTTTAGGTCATTGCTGATAATTGCTTTTATCTCTGTTTATACACATGTCTGTAAGTGTGTACTAACATACCATTCTTAGTATTCTAAGAAATTTGGAGAAAATAAAATCCATTTTATTCTGGGACTTGCACATTTTAAATCTATGTTGAATTATGTTTTCCAGTAACAGGAAATGACCACAGTACTAAAAACATTCCATTTCAATATAATATCACTCTCAAGGATATTCCTTCTACAAATTTCATACCTGTGTGCTTATCTTTGTTTATAGCACAATTTCTTCAACTCACCCACAATTGAACAACTTATTTAAAATACAATCTCACATTGTTATCTTAGTATTAGCATATGATGTTAGTTTTATAACCTACTGAAAAGTTTAAAATCATATAAATAAAAATTAGAAATTAAGAGGAAACTTTCTAAGTCAGAGAGGGAATGGGATGACATACTCAAAATATTAAAAGGACAAAAGATGTCAACTAAGAATTCTATACCTGTTGAAGCTGTTCTTCAGAAATGAAGGAGAGATAAACATTTTCTCATTCAAACAAGAGCTGAGGGATTTTATTACCACCAAATCTGCCTTATAAAGAATTGCTAAGGAGAATTCTTTGAGCTCAAGTAAGCAGAGCTAATTAACATCATGAAAACACTTAAGAAAAAAGAAGCAAAAACAAAAACAAAAACAAAACAAAACAAAATACCCCACATAAAACTCACTGGTAATGATAAATATATAGTCATAGATAGATTTTGCAATAATAATAATGATGTATAACTCATTTTGCAACTCTAGTTTAAAAGTTATAAAAAGAACATAGCAAAAATAGTGACTATAGTAATCTGTTATTAGTTACTCAGTATTAAAAATATATAGATTATAATATCAATAACCTAAAATGGAAAGGGGTGAAGAAGGAAGAGTAAAATTTATGAATTCTATTAAAGTTATCAGTTTTAAAAAGAGGATGCTGTAAATTTAAGGTATTTTATGTAAATCCTTGCAGCCCCAAAGGAAAATCCTGTAGTAATTATAGAAAAGAACTTGATGAAGACAAAGCATACTGACCAAAAGACATCAAAACAAATACAAAAAAGACAGTGAGTAAGAAATAAGGAACATTGAATCTACAAAGCAACAGAAAACAATTAACAAAATAATAGCAGTAAGTCTTTACTTAACAATAGTTACTTTAAATATAAGACATATAGAGTGGCAGAATGGATAAAAAAACAAGATCAATGAAAATCTACCTAGAAGAGATTAACTTTAGCCCTAATGATACACAGACTGAGAGTGAAGGGATGGAAAAAGATATTTCAAGCAAATGGCAATCAAAAAAAAGGGGGGGGGACTTATATCAGAAAAAAATAGACTTTAAGCTAAAAATGGTAAAAAGAGACAAAGAAGAGGGTGCCTGGGTGGCTCAGTTCTTAAGCTGTTGAGCCTTTGGCTCAGGTCATGATCCCAGTGTCCTGGGATTGAATCCCACGTGGGGCGCCCTGCTTAGTAGGAAGCCTGCTTCTCCCTCCCCCACTCCCCCTCCTGTGTTCCCTCTCTCACTGTCTTTCTTTCTGTCAAATAAATAAAATCTTTAAAAAAAGAGGGAGAGAGAGACAAAAAGGTCATTATGTAATAATAATTGGGTTAATACATCAAGAAGATACAACAATGATAAATATTGAGTGTGTCCTGTATTGGAGCACCTAAGTATATAAAGCACACACTAACAGAGCTAAAAGGAGGAATAAACAGTAATAGTTACAAACTTTAATATCTCTCTGTCAACAATGTATAAATCATCCAGACAGAGAATCAATAAAGAAGCACAGTTACACCAGAGCATTCTATCCAACAACAGCAGAATATACATTGTTTTCAAATAAACATCGAATATTTTGTAGGGTTTTATAGAGCATGTGTTAGGCCTCAAAACAAGTCTTAGAAAATTCAGGAAGATTGAAATCATACAAAGTATCTTTTCTAACCACAGTGGCAGGAAACTTGAAATTAGTAACAAGAAGAAAATTAGAAAATTCACAAACACATGGAAATTTAAACAGCACTCTCCTGAACAACCAGTGGGTTGAAGAAGTGAAAGGGAAAATAAAAAAAAAAAAATGTTTCTTAAGGCAGACAAAAGAGGAAAAACAACATCCATAACCTATGGGGTGCAGCAAAAGCAGTTCTAATAGGGAAGTTTATAGCAGGATATGCCTGTATTAAGAAGCAAAAAATATCTTAAATTATCAATCTAACTGTACACTTTAAAGAATATGGGAAAGGAGAACAAACAGCCCAAAGTTAGTGGAATAAAGGAAATAATATATATCAGAATAGAAATAAATGAAATAGACAACAGAAAAACACTAGAAAAAATTAACAAACATTGTTGGTTATTTGAAAAGATAAAGAAAATTGACAACCCCACTAGATAGACTAACTAAGGAAAAAGAAGAATAGTCTCTAATTTAGAAAGTATAAATGAAAAAGATGTTACAACTGATACCAGAGACATTGAAAAGATCATGAGGGGCCACTCTGAATAGCTATAATCCAACAAACTGGACAACCGAGAAGAAATGGAAAAATTATTAGAAACATTCAATTTACTAAGACTAAATCTAGAAACAAACCAATTACTAGGGAGGAGATTTAGTGATTTTTAATAAAAAAAATCACTCAACATAATAAAGCCTAGGACTAGATAGCTTCACTGATGAACTTTACCACACATTTGAACAAAATCAACAGCATTCCTTCTTAAGCTCTTCAAAAAATTGAAGAGGAAGGAACCATCCCGAACTCATTTTATGAGGTTAGCACTATCCTGATACCAAAACCAGGAAAGGACACTGCTAGAAAAGGAAACTATAGGTCAGTATCCTTAACGAATACTGATGCAAACATTCTCATGAAATACTAGCAACCTGAAATTAGCAACACTTTAAAAGGATGGTGTGATGTGATCAAGTGGGATTTATTTTAGGATGTAAGCATGTTTTAATGCACCAATCAATGTGATATATCACATTAATGAAATGAAAAAAAAATCATATCATCTCAATGGATGCAGAAAAAGCATTTGACAAAATTCAACATCTATTCATGATAAAAATTCTTTTTTTTTTTTTTAAAGATTTTATTTATTTATTTGACAGAGCGAGATCACAAATAGACAGAGAGGCAGGCAGAGAGAGAGAGAAGGAAGCAGGCTCCCGCTGAGCAAAGAGCCCGACGTGGGACTCGATCTCAGGACCCTGAGATCATGACCTGAGCCGAAGGCAGTGGCTTAACCCACTGAGCCACCCAGGCGCCCATGATAAAAATTCTTAATAAACTAGATATATAAGAAACATATCTCAATATAGTAAAGGCATTATATGAAAAGCCCACCGCTAACATTTTACTCAATAGTAAAAAGTTGAAAGCTTTTCCTCTAACATTAGGAACAAGACAAGGGTGTCTTCTCTCATCACTTCTATTCAACACAGTCCTAGCTAGAGTAATCAGCTAATGAAAAAAAAAGTATCAGAATTAAAAAGGAAGGAGTAAAATTGTCTCTATTTGCTGATGACATGTTCTATATATAGAAAATCCTAAAGATTCAGACAAAAAAAACCTGTTAGGTCAAATCAATGAATTCAGTAAAGTTGTAGGATACAAAATGAACATTCAAAAATCAGTAACATTTCTATACTTTAACAACACAATTTTTGAAAAAAAATAAGTCAATGCCATATATAACAATGCCAAAACCAATAAAATGTTTAGGAATAAATTTAACTAAGGAGTTGAAAGGTCTCTGTGCTGAAAACTATAAGACATTGATGGCAAATCAAAGAAGACCCAAAAATTGTAAAGGTATTTCATGTTCCTAGGTTAGAAGAATTGCTATTGTTCAAGTGTCAATACTACCAAAAGCCTTTTATAGATGATGCAATCCCCATTAGGATTCCAATGGCATTTTTTTTTTTACAGAAATGGGAAAAAAATTCTTAAAGTTTATATGGATCATAAAAGACCCCAAAGAGCCAAAGAAATCATGAGAAAGAAAAGAAAAGCAGGAGGCATCACATTTTTATATTTACAGCTATGTTATAAAGCTATAGTCCTTGAAACAGTATGGTACTGGCATAAAAACAGGTAAATAGACCCATGAAACAGAGTTAAGGGCCCAGAAATTAACCCAAATATATAAGGCCAAGTAATATTTGGCAGTGGAGCTGAGAATACTCAATGGATAAGTGGTACTGGGATAATTGGGTATTTGTATGTAACAGAATGATACTTCATCTATATTTTACACCACTCACAAAAATGACCTTGAAATTGATTAAAGACTTAAATATAACACCTGAAACCATGAAAATCCTACAAGAAAACTTAAGAATTAAGCTCCTTGACATGGATGTTGGTAATGATTTTTTAGATACAGCACCATAAGCACAAGAAACAAAATTTAAAAAATGGATAAGTGGGACTGTATCAAACTAAAAAGTTCTGCACGCAGAAGAAACTAACAACAAAATGAAAAGACAAACAACAGAATGGAAAAAAGTGTTTGCAAACTGTATATCTGATAAGGGGTTAATATCCAAAAATATAAAGAATTCACAGGGTTTAATACATACCTACATACCCCAATTGCAAAATGGGTAAAGGACCTGAATAAACATTTCTTCAAAGAAGATACCCAGAGGGCCATAGGTACATGAAAAGGTGGTCAAAATCATAAGGGAAATTCAAATTAAAGCCGCAGTGAGTATCACCTCACGTGTGTTAGAATGATTGTCATAAAAAAGATAAGAGATAACAAATGCTGGTATGGATGTGGAGAAAAGGGAACCCTTGTACACTGTTGATGGGATTGTAACTTGGTATAGCAACTATGGAAAGCAGTATGGAAGATTCTCAAAAAATTAAAAATAGAACTAAAATATGATGTATCAATTCCACTTCTGAGAATATATCCAAAGGAAAGGAAAACACTAAAACGATATTTTCACCCTCATGTTCATAGCATCATATTTACAAGAACCATTCAAGAACAGCCTAAGTGTCCATCGATGGATGCATGGATGAGAAATTGGGGGTGTGTGTGTATCTGTGTGTGTGTGTAAATATATATATGCAATATATATAATGTATAAGATATGTATAATTGGAACTATTCAGGCATAAAAAATGAAGAAACCCTACCATTTGTGAAGACATGAATGGACCTTGAAGGCATTATGCTAAGTGAAATAAGTTGGGTGGAAAAGATAAATACTATATGACTTCACTTACATATGTAATCTTAAACAAACAAAACCTAAAAAAAAAAAAAAAAAAGAGATCAGAGGAGCGCCTGGGTGGCTCAGTGGGTTAAAGCCTCTGCCTTTGGCTCAGGTCATGATTCTCAGGGTCCTGGGATCCAGCCCTTCATCAGGCTCTCTGCTCAGCAGGGATCCTGCTCCTCCTCTCTGTCTGCCTGCCCCTCTGCCTACTGGAGATCTCTGTCTGTCAAGTAAATAAATAAATAAATCTACCAAAAAAAAAAAAAAAAAACTAAAAAAACACAAAAATGAGATCAGACTTTCGATTACCTGAGGTGGAGGGTAAGAGAGAGGAAGAAATGGAGGAAGGTGGTCAAAAGATACAAGCTTCCAGTTTTATGATAAATAAGTACTAAAGATCAATGTACAGCATGACAACTACAGCTAACACTGCTCTATGATATGTAAGGAAGTTAAGAGAGTAAATCCTAAGAGTTCTCGACACAAGGAGGAATTTTTTTTTATTTTTTTCTTTTCTTCTTCTGAGAAGATCAGCATTAGCTAAATCTAATATGGTCATCATTTCACAATAATGTAAATCATGCCATCATACTGTATGTTTTAAACTTACACAATGATGTGTGTCAATTATTTTTCAATAAAACTGGAAAAAAGAAATTGAAAGACATTTAATAACTTAATTTTATTTTTATTGAGGATCAGAAGGAGAAAAGTTAAATAACAAGTATGGTTCTCTTAGTTATATATTCTAACCTAATATAAACATAATTTTTGTTAAACAAGACATCATTTACCTCAGGTTAATTTGTCTAAGTAAGGAGGTTATAGGAAAAAGGTAAACTCATAATCTTCCAGCTAAAATTTCTCAGTAATGCTTAGTATTCTTTCTTAGTAATTTTACAGCCTTGTATTTTCAAATTTGTCTTCCAGACATTTGAAACTCTGCTTATTTGAATGTCTTTTCTTGCTGAATTTTATATTGTCAGAGGCAGCCGACATTTTAATCCAGTTTCTAAAGCATCCAGGGATTTTATGTAAGACTAGCTAGGTGCCTAGGTTTTTTCTTTATCAGGCTATAATTCTTATTTTCTTTTCAGATATCCCAATTAGTTTGGCTGGTGGCAGAAAAGTGCCACTAGTTTGGAGTAAAAAATCACTAAAGTCAATGGCATATATTCTATCTAATTTCCCAAATGTATTCTTTTTTCAAGAATTTTCTTAGTTTTAGTTTATTTCTCCTCATTTCCCCATTTACCTTTTATTTCCTGGTGTCATTTTCATGATGTGATCTTGCAGTTATTCTCTTAGTTAGAATCTGTAAGCTCTGGAAGCAACTGTTCCCTTGTTAGTCTGCTATGATTTGGGTAAGCTGCTACCATATGGATAGCAGTGTTCTTGCTAAATAATTAGAATTACTGTGCTTCCAAATGGCCCAAGTTAGTTGCAGTTTCACTTCTATAAAAATAACTTTTTAACTATACAGCATATTTTGGAAGTATTAAATTCTATAAATATTAAATAATGTAGAATAAGATTAGTGGAAATGAAAATAGTTCTACAATTTAATACTTTACTCATACATGTTTAATTACCTCTAGTAGGTAGTTTTTCCAGGTGTAGGGTCGATTTGGTTCTTCAGGAATTTGTTAACTTACAGATTGGATCATTTTGTGGCTTTAACAAAGCTCTATGTCAAAAACTTTTCAGGCTTTTTGTTAGATATGGCAAAACGAACATAATCATTTATCACTGCTGTATTCTAGAACTCCACTTAACTAACAGTAAAGGAATAAAAAAGACATAAACTCTCAAGGACAAATATAATAGGAATGGATATGACAGCTAAATAGAAATGTCAACAAATTTTGGGAGCTGGAAAGCAGATGGATGAGCAGTAATTTACCTAGCAGAGTGGAAAAAGCTGAAACCTCCCTTCCAGTTGGAAGATCTGCAAGAAGCAAATCCATTTATATGGCACAGATGTACGTGACACAAAGCTATGTGTTTATCACATTTCTGCCTCTTCCACAGCACATGGAAAGACATTTCACCGTCTTCTTTGCAGTTCTGTTGGACCTATTTGATTGATTTGGCCAATGAAATGGAGACTGGCCAAAGTTATAAATCACTTTTGGCCATCCTCCTACTTTGTCTTTCCTTTCTAAAGGTGAACTTGGAAGCCATGTATTCTGGATGGTGAATATATAAGATGGACACAAGCTGGATCTTTAGGTCTTCAAGCAGAGTACCTTCTAGGACAGTCTGCACTGAACTATATACAGAAGGAGAATGACCAGTTATTTTATTAAATCATTCAGATTTCAGGATTTGCTCCCACACTATAGCCTATTTGATTCTGACTGATACAAGGTTCTTGGAAGACTTGACAGTTATAGGCACTAAGTAACTCAGAATACATGTCCTCACTAGGCCTGAAAGTTACTCCTTTACCTGCAGAATGTAGTGTAAGTATGAAAATCACTCTGATTTGCAGATGGGTTGAAAATCCATGAATATTTTGTGAGTTGCCCTGACAACTCCCTTCCTCCAGTCAGCTTTCATAGAACTAACAGCCAAGTCTCTACAAGGAAGCAAGAGATAAGGGAATTAGCACCCTGGGAAAAAGGTGAGCATTAGTCATTCTGCCATAATGGATAAGCAGTGTGAATGGCCAGTTCACAAGATAGGATGTCTGAATAGTCTAAGGATGTGAGAAGAATATAAAACTCAATGTAAGCTTAAAATACAAATGTACATTCTTTATATTTTAAAAAACCACCACCACCACCAAAAACAACCAACCAACCAACCAAACTCAAGCCTGATACACCTTTTGAACATGTAAGAAGGGAAAAATCTCACAATACCTAGTGCATTTGATTATATGACTATTTATGGCCCAACTCAGGGAAAATATACTAAAGAAAATATTTTACACATGTGTAGTACAGAGACATATAAAAAGAGATTCAATACATAATCCTGTAGATTTGCAAGAAATTAAACACAACCAAAAAGTATACTAATGGGAAAATGAATAAATGAATTGCTAAGGACTCATATTGGAATATTACTAATAAAAATGAATGCACACTATCTGTATTTATCAACATGGATAGATCTAAAAGTCATTGAATAAGGAAAATAATTTCCAGAAATAATATGTTTAATAAAACATTTATGTAAAACTTTTAAAAACATGCAAGACAATGAATGCTATAGATATTTATGAACATATACACATTTAGTTAAAGTATAAAAACATTGTAGAGAATAATAATTTCAGGATAGTGGCTGTGTCTGGAGAAGAGAGCTAGAGACAGGATTACAAGTGACACAAGGAACTTTACCTGAAATTGTAATTTTTTATTTTATTTAATGAAATCTGTCATAAATATTAATCTTTGCTAGTAAAGTCTAGGAGTATGTATTATATTATTCTATGTTTCTGAATATTTGAGATATCTTAATATTATTTTATTTTATTTTATTTTTTAAAAAGATTTTATTTATTTATTTGAGAGAGAGAGAGAATGAAAGAGAGAGCACGAGAAGTGGGAGGGTCACAGGGAGAAGCAGACTCCCTGCCGAGCAGGGAGCCCGCTCCAGGACTCCATCCCGGGACTCCAGGATCATGACCTGAGTGGAAGGCAGCCGCCCAACCAACTGAGTCACCCACGCGTCCCTAATATCTTAATATTATTTTAAAGCAGTAACTGAAGTGTTGATGTAAGGAAGATACTTTTCTGTTGAGTTTTATCTTCTAAGAATTTCTGTCCTTATTTTCTAAATAGATTTCCCTACATTTCCTGAAGAAATAAGAATTACTATAGTGATTTTTTGTTTCAGTGATTTCCTTTACAGTGAATGCTTGTGAAGTAATTTACAAATGACAATGTGTTCTGTAAATGTCAAGGAGGTATAATTACCGCAGCATCTTTTTTTAAAAAAGACAAATCCATACTATATGTCTGTTTTATTAAAAAGACACACCACCTTCTATGAAAGTATTGATTCCATTTCGGTGTGTAGACAATAATATTTGTTATGGACTTTAGTACGTTTTTCTACTTATACTAAAAGTGACTACAACTGTGTTGGGTGCGGGTCAGTAAAACACATTTTATTGTAGTTTTTTCCTGCAGATAATGAAACTAAGCAGCCAAGAGATACCAAGGTCATGCTATTGTACTGTGATGCAAAATTCAGGACTTACTCACCACTTAGTGCTTGCCCACCTATTCCAGTAAAATGGAATCTCGCAGGGCACCTGGGTGGCTCAGTGGTTTAAGCCGCTGCCTTCGGCTCAGGTCATGATCTCAGGGTCCTGGGATCGAGCCCCGCATCGGGCTCTCTGCTCCGCAGGGAGACTGCTTCCTCCTCTCTCTCTGCCTGCCTCTCTGCCTACTTGTGATCTCTCTCTCTGTCAAATAAATAAATAAAAAATCTTTAAAAAAAAAAAAATGGAATCTCGCAGATCAAAGTAGACCAGGTCCCTCTGTGGTACCTTTTAAGACTTTTTTTTTAAACTAAGAAGGCATATTTGTGAAAATAATGTTAAAAATAAGTGAATATATGATGAGTGGAACATATGCTCTTCCTAATTCCAAAAATTAGGAGCCCTTTCCAAAAACGTGAAAGTCCCTGATTAATCCCTGCAATTCCTGGCAGGTCTTGTTATCCATTCTACTGAGCCAGTAGGGAAAGTCGTTTTGGGGAAGATGAGCAACAGAGAGTCAAAGCTGGTAAATGGGAAGAAGCAAACCACCACTTAACCTGTAGACAGAGAACTGCATAGTGTGGGACCTTCTTCATAAAAGGGAGAGGAAAGTCTGTCTTGGAAATGGAGACTTTTCCCCTAAAAACACACAAATTGAAAAACCGCATTAAATTCTGTATTATGGTGCTAGGGCTGCCTTAACAAAGTATCATTGACTAGGTGGCTGACACAAAATGGAAATTAATTTTCTACTGTTTTGGAGTCTGGAAAGTCCGAGATCAGTTGATTCTTCTGAGCCCTCTCTGCTTGGCTTGTAGACAGCTATCTTCTCTCTCTGTCTTCACATAGGCTTCCTTCTATGTGTGCCTATGTCCTAAGCTCTTCCTAGCACATCATTCATACTGGATTAGGGCCCATCCTGGTGAGCTCATTTTTACTTAATTACTTCTCTAAAGACTCTTCAAATATGCACGTATTCTGACGTACTGACAGTTAGTACTTGAATATATGAATTTGGAAGCCAGTAACAGTTCCCAAAGAGTGAAGACCTAGAAACTTCTTCATCAACAGGTTTCCATTGTGTTACATAGCAAAAGAGATGGTCCTCTTACTCTACATCCAACCATGCCCAGAAATAGTATATTCTGACATAGATGGGGCGTTTTCAAGAGAGGTTCTTCCTATTGTGTCTTCACTCGAAGCTTCCAAAATGTTACATGGGAGTGAGTAATGGTAGTGAGGTCTGTTTTGCCTTTTTCATTCTGAAGGGAATAATGTGATCTGAATAGACTTTATGTATACACACACACACGACCAAAGGTTCATCTTATGTTATTATGACTTCTGAAAAACCACATGCATTCTCTGTGCCTTTATAAAGGATATCAATATGGAAATCTCACTATAATTTACTTGAATTTGAGCATGTTTTATTCTCTCCTGCCCCTCACCTTCTATAATCCATTTCTCTTTTGGTGGCTCCCTGATCAGCATATTTTTGTTTATCGGAAACATGGAATCATTTTAATACATCTCTCTTTTTTAAACACAGGCAGAAGAACCATTACCAAAGTCTGACTGTAGCTCATTACTCCACCAGTTTTCACAGGCCCACTTTGGGAAATCAGTATTTGAACATATATTGACTTATATTCCTGTCAAAATCATTCTTTTCTTCCCCAAGATAATGGAGGACTTTCATAGAATAAGGCAATGGCGAACACCAGAAAAATGGGGGGGAAGAGGAATGCCAATTAATATGTGAAGCATTATCTTCTTATAGGAGTTTAATTGATTTTCCACTTAAAATGATTTAATGCTCAAGTAAATCTGAATTTCTTAGTCCATGATATGAAGCCTTTCCAGACTTACTTTTGAAGAACCCACATACCTAATATTTATCCCCTTTCCTCTTTGAATTTCATGCTTTATAAATGGACAGATTTTTGACAGTTGACAAGTTGGCTTTTACTTACCCTCTTTGGTGTGCATATAGATGTTTAACCCCAGTTCTTGGGGGTTTGGGCTTCAGGGTAGGGTGGGGGTGGTGGAGTGATTTGTAACATTTGTTGATTTCTGTTATGTAAATACTCCTGCCATGGCCAATTTTAAGCCATCTGCATGAAATTAGCTAGCTTGCAAAATTCCTAAAAATTGATTAGTTAGTTCTTGTGAAACAGTACCTCTACTGCTTATAGACCACTGGTTTCCGTCCTCACAAAATTTTTTATCAAGGCTTCACATATGCTATTTCATTGACCTAAAATAGTCTTCCTTCTGTGCCAGAGAAGTCCCCATTAATCTTTAAAAGAAATGCAGCTCTAATGTCATTTACTCTTAGAAACCCCCCAACCCCACCCAGCCCCCAGCCTTCCTAAGTGGTCCATTACTGCCTCATCAGCTCTCCCCCTCATCATTATAAATGCTTTTATGTTGAAATAATCAGATTATCCCATTATGCTGTCTTCTTATTTATCTGTTTCTCAGTTAGATTATTAGTAGTAGATAGCCCCTGAATTTTGCAAATAAGGAAATTGATGCTCAGAGCCTAACAGTGTGGGGAAAACACGATACCACATTTGTTTATTTTTCTCTTTATTTTTTATTTGTTTTATTTTTTCATAGTTACCTGTATCTTTATTTGACCGTAGACAAATGGTTTAGCCTTTCTGAGTCTATTTTCTGCAGATGGAGATAATAATATGTAAACACACGAGATTGTGGTGAGAAAGTGCCTGTGAGATTCAGCACAGTGTGTGACACCTGGGAGCCACTCAACAAATGGCAATTCTAGGTTATATCAGAGGTGAAAGCAAAGGAGAAGAGGCTCGGTTATTTCTGATAATGCTTCAGGCAAAGTTCAGGGTGGGCTCATCTTACATGTGTGTCTTGCTAGAGTGAAGTAACTTCACAGTTTCAGATAAAATAGAGCATGCAATCTTAAAATGGATGTTCTTCATTATTTTATCATGATACCTCTAACATTTTTTTAAAGTCCTTTGAAAGTTCGTATCAAATTTTAGGTTTCTTTTTTTTTTTCCTTCATAACAGGCACTTCATAACATTGGTTGCATCTGTTTAATTTATGCCCTATGGTTTTTTGCTTCTGTTCTTTCAGCCTTTGCGTGCAAGACTCCTTCCCTTTGACTGTCCAGTCTTGCATCATGCCGAAAGATTGTGAAACCACTGAGTGGTCCTCCTGGAGCCCCTGCTCCAAGACGTGTCGTTCAGGAAGTCTCTCACCAGGATTTAGGAGCAGGCGCCGGAATGTGAAGCACGTTGCTGTTGGGGGTGGAAAGGAGTGCCCTGAACTTCTCGAGAAAGAGGCCTGCATTGTTGAAGAACTCTTACAGCCATGTCCCAGGTATTGTGTGTTCTTTGGCATGAGTATGACCTCATTTTATGCGGGGTAGGGGTATTAACAATACTTAGAGTAGCTGCGACTTTTAATTGTTGAATCTTCACTCAGTATCGACATCCACACTAAGCAGTACAGCACAGTGGGTTAAGAGCATGGACTGTGTTGATTACCTGGGCGCTAATCCTTTTTCTGTGACTTTCTGAATTTGTGAATTTCTGCAAGTAACTTAAGTCTAGTGCCCTAGTTTACTCATCTACTAGCAGTACGTACTTCATTCAACAGTTGGCACATGATAAATGCTTACTAATCATTGCTTATCGTTACCTGACATGTCACACCTGAATTTTATGATAACCTAAAAAGCTATTCATAACATCTTCATTTTGCAGATGAAACTGTTGATGCTTAAGTAGTTTTTGAGGTTACATAGATAGTGGGTGGGAACACCCTGATTCTAATGCAGTTCTGTCTCGCAAGGTTACTGCCACCTTATGGCCTCATTTCTAATACAGAGTCCATAAGGAGCCAGAGGATGTTGGGTAAAGGCTTGACCTTGATTAGTAGCTGTATTGCTTATATTTTGGCTGGCTATATGTAGAGCCCTTGGTGAAGACCTCCAGTGTATTTTTCTCTGGATTGTTGGCTCATGGTGGCCAGGATTGATAATGACAGAAGTCATTTGGGACTACCTAGCTATTCAGAAGACTTCTGGGAATTAATTTGTGGTAATTCCTGCTGGACGGCTGCCCTGAACTCTATCTGTTAAATATATAGCTATTTTAGATAGACCTTTTCTTTAGTTTCTTATAGTTTATAAGATTTGAGAATTCCTTTCCTGGTGAAAAGTAAAATGAGGCCAAAAAATATAGCTTCTTGCAGAAATTAACCAAACAATTAATCAAACTTAATAGGCATTGTTGATGGGCTTAGCTATTCCTTACATCTGAAATAATATGTCAGGGGTGGAGGAATAAAGAGGTAATTTCTTGTTGTCAGAATCTTAGCCACTCACTTCCTCCACTTCACCATTGAAATCAGTGTAGACTCAACTCCTTATGTACTGACTGTTCATTTTTTTACCAATATGAGCCCTTAGAGTCATATCATTCCATACCTTAAAAGCAGAAGAGGTAGGTGTAGTTTATGATCCTATACAGATTAACTTGGTCTCACAGAATTCTCCCTAGTTGTGTTGAGTATGTGTCCATTCTTTAAAAATACTAATACTGAGGAAAGAATGAGACTGGAAATGACATAAAGCCTGAGATCTTTGTTCCTTTTGATTTTGGATAGACTTGTATTAAAATTGCATCACCATCGTTTATTAATTGTGTGTTTTTGGGCAAGCTGTACAACCTCTCTAAAGCATTTCCTTCCTCAATAAAATGTGTCTATATTATACTGCCTGTGTTGAGGATTGAATACATACAGTCTAGGTATGTAAAATGTCAGTCTCAGTGCTCAGCACATGGGAGACACTACAAAGATGACAACCCTTTTTGTTGCTGTTTGCAGGTGTGTTCATTTCCTCCAGAAAGAGAATCCCTCCTTTCCTTGAAGTAATTTCATGGGATAGGAAATTATTTCTGTGTAATATAAAATCTTTTTCTCTATGGAGGCATAGTTCAGAGGGGTTCTCAGTGTTAGGCTTCCAGAAACAGAATCTGGGTTTAATAATAAGCTTGACATTGATTCCTTTTTTCTTCATTCCTTTCATGGAATGGATAGTGCCCTCTTCCAGATTTATATACAGACCCCCGCCCCCTTTTTTCTCTTTGTTAAAAATTATCACAATTCTCTTGGGAGTCAGAGAAGTTCCTATGTGATGATCAGGAGAAAGTTGACTTGCATCTACATTTTTAAAATAATGACTACTTTTTATTGAGTACCTACTGTTCGCCAATAAGTGTGTCAGAGTTTTAACAAACATTATTTAGAAGAACATTGTTTATCATCAAAATGGGACACATATAGTAAAAGTGATGTAGATCAGTAGTGTTCAGACTCAAATTGAAGTTTATTTGGCTTCAAAATCAATATTTTTTAAATTACTTTCATGATAGTCAGAGAGTAAAGACACATACCTAGATCAGGGTATGTATACACATAGTTGTGTGTTCATATGTATCAAGTTTTTAACAAAATAAGGTGGAATGGTAGTAATTCAAGATGTAACCAAGATGAATTTCTTTATTGATCTTCATTTGATTAAACCTTAACATCTAAAAATAGGTCCGACAAATTTCTTTGGCAGTGAACCTGGCCCTCTAATTCTGGTGTTTGGAAATGTTACTGAATTTGACATTTTTAAAAACTGTCTCAAATAGTGAATTTGTAGGAAATAGGAGTCCTTGAAAACTCACTGAATACCAACCAGGGTTTCCTAGGGAGAATGATGTGTTACCTACTGATTCCAGGAGAATGCATAAATAACAACAGAATTAACATTGGCTGACATTCTTATTTGTCTGAAATCTGAGCTGTGGCCTCTACCACAAGAAAGCATAAAGGCTGTGTACTAAGTTTGTTTCTAGTGTGACAATGGTGACTAAAATTCATTGTGAACAAGGGAAATGGAAACAAAAATCTATTAAGGAACAAAAATGCCCATTTCTCCTTTCTGAGAATTCACGAGCAATTCCTATACATCAGGCAATCTAATTCACCATATTTCTCCCCAGCAGGAAAATGTACATTTCTGTGACTTTGCATAGTGTTTTGTTTTTTTTTTTTTTTCAATCTCTGAGAATGCAGTTTGGCTTTTACCCTTCCACCATCTGTGCTGTAAGAGACGTGTTCATCCATTCAATAAATGTACCTTGACCTCTTGGTTATGTGCCAAACACTATGTTTAGTTCTTGCAATACCTCAGAGAACAAAATAGTCAAAATCCTCTCTCCCTCATGGGGCTTAAATTTTAGTGAAGGTATACCAAATAAATATAATAAATAAGCTATATACTGTGTGTATGAGCTGTGGGAGAAAAAAATACATTAGAGTTGCTGTGATGCTGTGATGTGGGTTCAGCTCAGGTTACAGAACTAGACAGAGGCATTACAGAAGCCTCATTTGAACAAGCAGGATGTGGTGGGGGAACTTGAAGGAAGTGAGGAAATTAGTGTTTCAGATAACTAGGGGAATAGTCCACGAAAAGGGAAGAGCTAGAGAAGTACCCTAGGTCCTTCATATTAATATTGCTCAAAAAATCCTTTAGTTGCCTGGCTTTGGGGCTACTCTTCTTACCAGCTGGACTCCAATGGTCGGCCTTTTATCTCTAAACACTATGAAGGCTAGTCCCTGAGGTGTGATCCAATGAAAGGAATGGTCACCAAGAGGAACCCATTCTAGAAGTGCTCCCTGAGACCAGAACACTTCGGAAGTTCCTTGGGGGCAACTGGCTTAAATAGACTTGAAAGGAGTTATGCTAGTCTGTGTTATGCTACCAGGGTAAGTTAGAGAACTGTAAAGAAGTTGGTATAGTACAGCCTTATGTTTGTTTCAAGAGTTTGTTTTTAACCAAGACATTTATAGACTCCAAGAACCCCCTTCATTCTGCATTGCAATCTACTTGTAAGTTTATGCCCACTTCCAGCATAACACTAAGCACTCACATTGTATATTATGAGGTGGGCTTAGGAATGAGAGAAAGGATGCATCTTCTTGTCCCTTGCCACCTTTTCTCTTCGTGTGTTTATCTCCTGTCATTAGGCCTCATGATCTTAGGCATTTATGTCATTCTCTACCTCCAAACATTGAAAGATATGTGTTTTATAAACTACCTTGGTCCTTGTGTCTTTTTCTAATGTCCTCATTACCATCTGAAGTATTAGATCCTACATCTCAACTCAGCAGATGGTGAAAAGCATTCTCAGACAATAAATAATAAGGTGGCCCTGCTTACTAGAGAGTGTAAGGAAAGCATTTTAAATGCTTAATGTCAGATAACTGAGGCATGACCTGATGCTGGAACAGCAGTGGCTCCAGATCCCTTGTGTTGACTCAGAGGCCCATCCTGGCTAAAGACACTATAACATACAAGAATATAGGAAAATGTCAATGTCTTTCTGACACCTCAGATGACCCACCAGCTTCTTCCACTACTTCACCAGGAGACAACACTTTTCATGCAAAAAATGGCTGTTCTGCCTCTTAAATGATCATTTAGAATCTGAAATTGAATATAAGACAGCACCATTAAAAGGTGACAGTGACCAATGTAGGTTAAAACTCCTATGAGGATCTGAAGGCAGAGATAATTACATGTACTACGTGATGTAACTGTACAGAAAAGCCCATTTGTAAAACATTGTTTCAACTCTTGGATCTGGCACTGAATAGCTGGCTCTTGTAACCCATCCCTCCTTGTCTCTGCTATGTATGAATTTATCCTTATTATGATCTATCTGTGCAGACTCCTACAGAGAGTTGTATCTGGGTTTCCTGCAGCCTACTTTGATTTGTTTCTGTAACAATCCCCTGTGGCCAGCCTGTTTGTCCCTAACATCTCTTTGAGGCACTAAACCCAACTTTAGATTTTTCTCGATGAAATTCTTTTTCCTTAAAAAAAAACTCTGGGGATTCATTGATGGATATTTATGATATTGAAGCCAAGGATAGAGCTAAGGAAAAGGATGGCAGGCAAAACTTGGCTTGGCTATTGGCCTCCTTTGCCCATTGGAACTGTGTCAGTGCTGGAACAGGGTTGGAGTGTTGTGAAGAGATGTTGGTCCAACACCTGCTTCAGCCTGTCACTGTGCTAATTGCTGGAGAATTCAGGAAACAGAAGACTTTCAGTCTGTGTTCATTTAGTTTGTGCATCTTAAGAATCTTGAAAAAAGATCTTTGAATTATGATGGAGTTACCTCTTGAAAAGTTGAAAAGATTGTAAGTAGAAACCTAACCTACCAAGCATCATAGCTTAGCCTAGGCTACCTTAAATGTGCTTAAAAAGCTTATATCAGCTTATAGTTTGGCAAAATCATCCAACCCAAAACCTCTTTTGTAATAATATTGAATATCTCATGTAATTCACTGACTGCTATACTGAAAGTGAAAAACAGAATGGTTCACAGAATGGGTGCAGGTGTATCTATAATTTACCCTTGTGATTATGTGGCTGACTGGGAGCTACAGCTTACTGCCATGGCCAGGCACCATGAGACTATTGTACCACATACTTACAAGTGAAAAAAGGTCAAAATTCAAAATTCAAAGTACGGTTTCTACCAAATGTGTATCACTTTCGCACCACCACCTGTTCAAAAATTTGTAAGTTGAGCCTCCATAAGTCAGGGACTCTCTGTAACATTGCTCTTTAAAAACTAGAGTATCCAGAACACGATCTCTATATTCTTTAAGAGTGTTTTTTTTTTTTTTAAGATTTTATTTATTTATTTGACAGGCAGGTAGGAAGAGAGGCAGGCAAAGAGAGAGAGAGAGAGAGAGAGAGAGAGAGAGAGAGGTGGAAGCAGACTCTCTGGATCTGGATCAGAGATCCGGATGCGGGGCTCAATCCCAGGATCCTAGATCATGACCTGAGCTGAAGGCAGAGCTTTAACCCACTAAGCCACCCAGGTGCCCCTTTAAGAGTGTTTAATAGTTGGTAATGTTCTTACAAATCCTCCCATACCTAGGAATGTGGCTTTTTGTTTATTTACTTTTTTCCCAGAATGCGTAGCACTTATAAAATTGCCTGGTTCATTGTAAATGCTCAAAAACAATGAATGAATGAATGAACACTCGTATGTAGGGCAGTTCCAGAACAGTGTTATGTACAGGATGCCTTCTTCCATGATTCTACTTATTATATAGCATGTGTGAAGGATTCAGAGTCATTTCTTTTAAAGAGCAGCTGATATTGGCCTCGTCAAGGAGATTAAATAAGAACATCTACCCAGGGCAGGGATGGACACATGAAGCTTGATTTGACATGGTCCCCAATGGCCGCCTTGCTTCTGCTAACAGTGTGTCTGGTTTTCCAGATAAGAAGTTTCTGTTTTCATTAGGTTATAAGAGCAGCTTGGGAAAGGGTGAGGGATGAGATCACAGTCTGAATTTGTAAAAGTTTGCCTTCCAGAACAGAATGGCATGCCTATCATCTACCACATCTTCTGTATTTTCCCGCTGGTCATCTACAACAGCACTAACACCTGTACATGATGGGAACTCAGTACCTTTTGAAATGAATTAGTGGGTTCATTAAGGTTGCTTCCTTTTTTTTTTTCTTTTCTTTCTCTCTCTTTTTTTTTTTTTTTGTAAACTGTTTTAATTAAGCAGCTTTCCTCCAGCACTTGAGAAGGAAAGACTCAGTCATGACCTGAAGCCCTCAGGAGACGCTGCTTTAGACAAGAAACAGTAGTTTCAAAGAATCTATAAATTGTTTCAACAGAAGAAGATTGATGCCTTTTTATTGAGTCTGTCTTTTACTGGTGCATATTGTTTCATGAGTCCCCATTGTACCACTTTTAAGTCCTCTCAGATGGAAGATTCGTTCCCCTGTTAGTGTAAGAAAGTTAACGTACTGCTAAGTGCTGTGCAGAGCGATAGCAGTTTATTAATAATACATATGTGGAGTTAGGCTAGCAAAGCCATCTGCTGAAGGGCAAAGAGCTTTGCACTTCAGAGTCAGCTTTCCATAATCAATAGTCCCACTCTATTCAATAAAAAATTACTAGAGCATAAAATAGATAAAGCTCGATCCGTTCCCTTTATTTTAGTCGTCTGTTCAGCAAAAAATGACAAGTTAATTCTTTTCTAAATGCATTTACAACTTTAAAAGGACAACAGACATTATCACAAATTAGTCATGCTGTAGTACCCTGATTTTTAATACACACACATTTAATTTGAATACCTTGCACTAGGGTTTCAATTCCAAGAGTGTTTGCAAATCTATATGTGCTTAGTCAAAACATGACCATTAACGAATGCAATTATTCTTTCAATCTGTCATCATTAAGTCACTTAAGATTCTATTCCATGTTGCTTTGCTTTAAATCCAAGTCTTCAGAAGGAGAAAAGAAATCCACACTTGTAAGCAATTCCAAGCCTTGTGAAGTGATAAAGCATACGTTTTAAAGGGCAGAGGTTGCTATAAAACTCTGATGGGCCTGCCATCCTGTTGCTATTAGAATTACTTTGGGTCACATTAGTAGGATGGAGGTCTTTTAAAAATAGTCACTAACTGTGCCTACTTTTCTAATTTTGGCTTTGCTAACTTAGGATGTCTCTACTCATTGCTTCACAGCGATGAATCCATTCCTTACTCCTTCTGTCCTCCCCCCACCCTTCCATTTGAAGAAGAGTTTGAGTACAGGATTCCTTGAATTAGACAACATCACTGTCTGGACGACAAACTGGTTATCTTGGCAATTGAATCTGGGGACCTTGAACTGCTTTTCCTAGTCCAGAATTTGTCTCCTATATTCCTTAATGGGAATATGTATTTCTACCATTGGAAATTTTTCTTTGATTCAATCTTGGTTTCTTCTTTAAGCTGTGTGCACCTCCTTAGAATGATAGCATATTTAATATTAACTTTTTAATAATTTATCCAGTATTGTTAACATAGAGTATTATATTAATTTCAGGTGCAGAATACAGTGATTCAGCACCCGGTGCTCATCATGACAAATGCGTCCCTAACTTTTAAAATATATCATTTATTGACCATTTCCTAAGAGGACACTTACATTATAGGAAACATATGAGGAGACTAGGTACTGAGTTTCAGGCATTAGAGAAGGATTTGGAAAGCAGAGTCTAGAAGGCAACTGAAGGAAAACTGAATTTCACAGTTACAGTATTTGCCCTGATATCCTGTTCTTCAAATGGAAGTGGAGAGGGTAGAACGAGTAAGGAATGGATTCTTGTCCCCATTCCTGGGCCGTCTCATTTAAGAATTCACAGCCAACAAATTGTGGTGCCAGTACTTGGGGAAAAACAATTTGGAATCACTCTTCATGCCTCCCTTTCCCTCTCATCCCTATCTAATCCATTAGAAGCTGTCCCTACCTCACGGTATATCCTGAACCTGTTCACTTCTCACCACATTCGCTTGACTGCCCCAGCTGAAGCCACCATCATCCCTCCTAGATGACCAAAGTCCTCCAAACTTGTCTCCCTTCTTTATATCCCCCATGATCTTTTCTTCACTCAGTAGCAAGGGTGATCCTTTAAAGATTTAAATTACACCAAATTATTGTCCTCCTCAAACCTTTGTAATGACTTCCTAGCTCATATGGAATAACACTCTCCTAACTCTGGCCTACACAGCTCTTTCATAGCCTGACTCCTGACTGCTCCTCATTTCCATTCCCTCTTATCCTGACCCACCTGGCCCAGACATACTGGCTTTTGTGATGTCCTAGAAAGTGCCAAGCACTCTTTCTCCCTACAACTTTAGACATGCTCCCCTCTCTGCCTAGAATGCTCCCTTCCTGTGCTCATTCCCTCATGTTCTTCAGGATTTGAAGACTTCCCTGGTCATGGCACCGAAATAGCTCTCCTCATCCATCTCTTTCTTCTCCTCATTATCTGATGCCATGTTATGTGTGATACCTTTCTGTCTGTCCGCCCCACTGGAAGGCAATCTTCTCAAGGTCAGGAGCTTTGTCTTGCTCACTGCTATGCATTTCTGTTATCTGAAATCTGACGTGGCACATAGTTGGAGCTCAGGAATTACTTACCGAAAGAAAGGATGAATGGATGTGTGGCTGCGTAAGTGATACACTTACTATTTGGGCAGGCCTATTTCTCTTTCTAGCAAGTCCTGTTTTTTAGCTCTCCCCCTGCCTGCAGTCTCTTTTACAGATCTGTATGTTAAATAAAATGCTCTTGTGTAAGTTGTTTTCTCTGTGCATTCAGTATTGAGTTACCAGCATTTCTCTTCTCAGAGGTTGGGAGTCCCAGAGTGGCTGTCAGTATGCTCTCTCACTAATAGTGGGCACAGTGGAGTTTTCACATGAATGGATTATGACAAATTTACCTAAGATTTAGAATCACCACGGAGCAGTGTGGAGAATTTGATTTCAATCCTCTTTAAAAGGTTGTCTTCTGTAACTCTGAGTGGGAATTTTAATTTTTACAGTTAGAGACCATTTTATTTGGCTTATATATTATTTCTCTTTTAAACTTACAGTTATATCCTGAAAGTACTAACTTTGGCCCTATGTAACCACAGAGCTCGAATTGTAAATTGGCTGTAAAATATTCTCAAAATGTAGTTTTTGTTTGAGACTGAAAGAAAAAAAATGTATGTTGGCAGTGTCAGATAGTCTCAGTTAGTTGTCACTGACAATATGTTTGTCACCAACAAAGGGAGAAGGAAGGGTTTTTTTTGGGGGGGGGGGGGAGGAGGGCTGTTTGTTTTGTTTTTTGTTTTTTGCTTCAGTCCAGTATACACTTCCTCAAACCAAGAGCAAGATTTACTTGTCCTCCTAGTAACTGGGCAGGTAACTACCTATTGCCAATTGAACTTATTTTCTATATCTTTTGATCAAGTTTCTTTGGTTTGTCATTCACTCTTTTTATCTGTTATTTCATTAAAAAGATGTGCTTCAGAGTCAGATGAATCTAACTTTGAACCTTGCTCTTGTGTGATCTTGGAGAATTACTTCTTGGAACCTTACTTATATGATCTTGGAAGAATTACTTCCTTTTTATTCCAATTATCCCATCTGTAAAAGGGGAAACCATATTTTCCTCATAGGTTGTTGGGACAATTTAATGAGGTTACATGGCTCAGTTTGTTAGTGCAGTGCCTAGCACAGAATAGGCATCTAGAAGGTATTGGTTGCTGTTATTATTACTTGAAGGATATGTCATGATACTCTAGGAGCTCAAATAAATTAATGCCTTGGCTATTGTGTTCAGCCAGAACTTTTTGAAAAGAGCAAATGGATCCTACACATTTGTAGGATGGGAATTGACTAATGTCTTTCATTCCATGCATGGCTCTCTCAACCTAGTTGAGGCATTCCACAATGGATTTCAAAGTGCTGTGTACCCATAGGAAGTAGGACTCTGGCCTTTGAAATTCCTGTATTTCCTTCCTAACCAAAAGGACAAAATGAGGGTGTGTTAAAAGGCAAGAGTTGGGAGAGAGAGGGTGGGAAAGGTCTTTGACAGGGACGTCACTGTGGAAGAGAGTGTCCCAGGCAGTCAGGGAGCCAACTTGTCTGGACACTGGAGGACCATTGCTGTAACAGCTTCTAAAGGACAAAGCGAGTGCTATTAGGCAGGAAGACTCCTGTGGTTCCTCATTCTGTCAGTTCCTGAAGACACTTTACCAGACTGAGGGAGTTCGGGATGTTTAGTTTTCATGGTTGCGGGGTGATTTGTGAGTAAACATAGGTAATGGTTTTGAAACAAACAAAGAAGATGAGCAAAGATGAAACACAGGCATTTAAAAAAGGAGGATAGAAGTCCTTTCCTGGTGAGCATTTTCCCTCTGCTGCTTGCTGGGCTGGTGCTTTCTCTGAGGTGGTAAACAATTGAGATAGTGATAAATGCCTTATATTTCTTTAGAGAATTTGTCATTTGCCAGTGAATGGAATTTGGGTGTTGTTGGTTAATGAGCTACCGACAGGGTTTTTGTTACTTTATATAAAACCGTAGTCATTAAACTTTTCGTTTTTCTTCATAATGACTTCAAAAATTCTTCCACTGCTAATTCTTCTAGGGTCACGATAAATTAATTGAAAAAGCTATTTATACAGCGTGGCCCAGTCCTTTCAAACAAGCAAACAAATTGCTGTGACTTGCTTTAATTCTGAACACTATGTTTCTTTTATACTCTTTGCTGAACTTTGGTTGCTAGAAGTTAGGCCATTGTAGGCCATTGTATTCCTAGATCTCTGACATTAGGACTTGATGATATCAGTTAAATCCTCAGACATAAAACATTGATGTGTGCGTGTGTGTGTGTGTGTGTATGTGTATTTTCTATGGAAGCAAGGAACAAAGCGTACATGCAAAAGGACTTAAGCAGAAAGGGAATTAGCATTTATTGAACATTAGTTATGTGCCATGTTCAGCATTCGGCATTACTATACCCATTTCACAGATGAGAAAGCAGAACTGGGCCAAGGAAACAGGTGCCTAGTAAGTGGCAGGGCACAGATCCATTGAGCTGTAAATCATGCCTGTTGTCTGTACCACACTGTTCCCTTTTCCCTACCTTATTTGCAAATTATATCATAGGAGTCTCCTACTCAGTAGGTGTATCTGACCCCCTCCTTAATGGCCAGGGAGCTCTTCTCCTAGGCAGTCTGTGGAGGAAGAGGGTCCGAAGTGAGCCTTGGTAACCGTCCCCTACAACAAATCCTTACCTCATTGCACCTTGCCCTGGAATAGAGAGCCACCTGCCTTGAGACTCAGATACATGAGGGACAAGCCTTCTGCTTGAGTGACAATGGGGAATAGGATGAGAACTTGGAGGAGAAAAGATTTCAGAACTTGACCTCTGGAGAAGGCCTCCTTCTGGGAAGAACCAAACTTTTTTCTCGGTCTCTCATGCCCAGGAATTGAAAGCAGATTATTGCCCATATTGCTGCCAATGCAGGACCTGCACTTCAAAGTCTTGCCTACCTACTGACTAAGTTTCTAGTCTTGAAGAACCATGTGGAAATGAAGTATTGAAGCCGAGGGTGAACAGTGAACAGTTGTGTCATAAACCCCAAAGGATTGTCCAAATCCTCTTTCTACCGTGTGCTTTTTATAAGATTTATGATTGTCATCTATCAAGCTTTTTAGAGTGAGGCCATGCATTATAAAGGGGTTTGATCACTATTAGGTTTCTTAGAGATTTGCTTTCTTATTTTGGTGTCTGTGACTTAATTTTAGTTTTACACTAGTTTCTGTAAGGCCAAGGTTTTGGTGACACACTCTTATTTTTATTGCTGGGTTTGTTTTTTTTTCTCTTTTGAGCAATCACAAAGCTGAGAAATTTTTCCTCAAATCTAAAATGGGACAGCAGTTATGAGAATGTTTTAAGGTTCTAATTATTTTTCTAGAAGTTAATGAGACTGTTGGTATTTATGTGAATGCTGTAGGATTCTATTAATGCTGTGGGCTTGAAGAATGTTGTAATAACCCCCTAAAGGAAATTCTGTCTGAAATAATTCTCCAGGTCTGAGTACAGTGTTGTTATAGTTGTTTTGTTTTCAGCAAGTTGTGTATATACTCCATTGTGTTTTTTCCCTGTGTGTGTGTGTGTGTTTGTCTATCACTGTATCTTAACCACTTATAAACCAGAAGATATATTTCTAAGTCAGTTTAAATATATTTTTTAAAGATTTTATTTATTTATTTATTTGACAGACAGAGATCACAAGTAGGCAGAGAGGCAGGCAGAGAGAGAGGAACAGAAACAGGCTCCCCGCTGAGCAGAGAGCCCGATGTGGGGCTTGATCCCAGGACCCTGGGATCATGACCTGAGCCGAAGGCAGAGGCTTTAACCCACTGAGCCACCCAGGCGCCCTCTAAGTCAGTTTAAATAACATTTCTGCATATATAAAAGGTACTCTACAGTTAAATACAGTGCCACATTATTAACTCATTTTTAATGTGTATGCTTTTATCCCAATGGGGCAAATAAGTGGAAATACTTTCCTATATCAAGGAGGTTGGAAAGTTGGTCATCTCTATCCATTTAAAACCATATATCCCCAACTTCACACATTTCACGCACTACTCTACTAATTTCAAAAGCCCATGAAAGTCATTCTCATAGTCATCCAGAGATCTGTGAAGTGATGCGCATGCCAAGGTCAGCTGCTATGCAACAGGCTCTTCTGGTTTCCATCTTCTTCCACTAATTCTTCACTCTCTTAGGGCCTCAGGGCTGAGACACAACCTGTTAATCCATATTTCCTTTCTTTACTCCTCTCATCCCACTGTTACCCTGAGAAGTGGCTATAATTTTTTTTTTCCCCTAGGAAATAAAAGGGATTTAGTACCCAATGCCAACTGCCTTCTTTATCCATAGGTGAAGATTTGGCCCTAGAAAGAGAAATTATTATGTACGTGTGATGTCATGACTTATGTCTTCTTTAGAATGTTATGTTTTCCTTACTTGTTCTTCTTCTTTTAAATAAATCAAATTTCTTTTAAATAAATCCAGGTATGCCTGGAGGACCTCTGAATGGAAAGAATGCCAAGTCTCTCTTCTCCTCAAGCAGCAGGACCCCCACTGGCATGTGACGGGACCCGTTTGTGGAGGAGGGATCCAGACCCGGGATGTATACTGTGCCCAGAGCACACCAGCGTCCACTGCACAGAAGGCCAAGGAAGGTAGGCAGCCAGTCCCAGGGACAGATGGTGCTGCTGATTGGAAGGGAAATAAACTCCAACACCATTTCCTCATATTCTTCTTGATATAATGGACCCTTACCACTCACAGATTTAATATTTGTTTTGTTGAGAATTTACAAAACAGTCCTAAGTTTTGCTACTTGCAGTAACTGGGAATAGTGAAAAATAATAGCAATAATAATAATAATAATAACTTCAGCCTTTAAGGATCATTGTGAAGATTAAATGAAAAAATATACCTAAGCACTGTAGCGAAAACAAATGCTACAAGCTGAGGGGGGCTGGTAGACTTGAGTGGTCATGAATTAGTAGCATTCTTATTTTGTTTTATTTTTTTTCTCCCAAGAGGGTTGTTTGTATGAATTTCTGAATGTAGGAGTTTCTACAGACAATGTCACCTTCAAATGTTGAGGATCTAATTTTATTGGCAAGTTTCAAATAATGTGGAAAAGAGAAGAGAAAGGAGGCAGAGGAGGAGGAAAAGAACTTTCTTCACATTAGACTCTCTGATAAGCCCATACAGCCTCAGCAGGAGTGCATTTGCTCCAGAGTTTGAGATAGTGACAACAGATAGGGACTGAAAAACTGGCCCAGGCTTATTTAAGTCAATTGATTGAAAGCCAAAAGTGAGCAATCCTGCCTCTACTCCAGAAGACTATCTGGCCTATTTCAGCCACATCAGAGGACATGGCAGTGCCCTCTGCAGTAGTCAAGGTGGGAATGTTTTCCTGAGTATGTACATAAATCCTCTACTGTAGAATTAGGTTATAAAGGCATGATGCAAACTTCCTTGGTATGGAAGTGCATGCATTTTACCCTATAAACCTTTTCATACCAGGTAACTTTTTTTTCTTCCTATCTTTCTTCCTTCCTTCCCTTTTTTTTTTTTTTTTTTTTTTTTTTGGTGATATGGCCTTTCAACATTCCAGAGGCATCTATGACCATAACCTTGGATAATTCACCCTTTCACTCATAGAAGGATCATCTTTACAGAATCCTTAGTGTTTGCTTAGACAATTAAAGTTACAGTTTTCATTCAGTTTTCTTCCATATCTAATGTCACTTTTTGAAACTTTCTGTTTCAGGGTAGAACCTGACTATGCTTACTTCTCTGACTTTGGAATAACAGAATTTAGATAAAGAACTTTAGATTATTCTTTCAGACCTTGGTAATTTTTTTTTTATTCTACCTCTCTTTATTCCCTTTTACTATTGTCTATAGTACTAGGGTTTCCAGAGGTCAGCAATTGCATTAAATATATAGTATAGCTTACTACAACCTTGCTAGTCATTAACAAAAGCTTTATTTTGCTCTTGTGTGGAAGTGTACAGGAAAGATTGTTCAGTCATTATTTTCCATTCTTATAAATGCCTTAATTTCCTACTGTTATCATTTCTAGATATACCTTGACACATCTAACAACATGAGAATTTCTTCTTGGCTTAAGTTAAACATAAAAGAACAATTGAATTGCTATTGTAAGGGACCAGTGAGTGTGTTGCCCAATTAAAGAGACCAGATTTAAATATCTCTAACCTTTTCTGCTAAAGCAGTAATAAGGCCAAAATTGGTGACAGCTTTTACATTTCAATTTTTGTGAACATTGGCTTTTTTTTTTTTAATGTTAGATTGTAGAGGGAGAAGGAATTTTAATATAGCATTGATTCTGGAAACTCTTTTCTCAATGACAATTGACTTTCCCACAGGTTAATTTTTCCTTATACTCTAGGATACGCTCTTCAATCTCTAGAGTGAAATTGCTTGACTTTTCTTCCCTATAAAATTCCACCATTCACTGTGAATTTGCTGCTCTGCATTTCAGATCTCAGAGGAATACTACCCTGGGGAAAATACTACCAACTCCACCCATGAACCAAAACTAAAACCCAAACCCAAACCAACCAACCAACCAACAAAAAAGCAAACCCCCAAACCAAGACCCATTTCCATGGATCTCTTATGCAGTAGAATGAAATGGAAAATGAATTCCAGAATGCAGGGATGGGGGGACCAAAAGGAATGTTAATTCTCTCCCAAGTGCCTCCAAGTCTCTTCCATAGGCTGGATGCTGAGGCGGAATTTGCTGTCAGCGACTTAGACATCCCTTTCCCCATTTGACCTCAATTCATGGTGCTTAGAGAAATGGCGTAATACCTATGGCATATTTACCTAGTTCTTTTGTTCAGTGTTCATGTGATGTTTTAAATGCAGCCACAGTGGTGCTGTAACAATCAATATGAGAAGCATTACCTGCAGTAGTAGCTAAGCCAATAGAATGGGGAATGAAAATATAGAAGAGTATTCATGATTTTATTTACCAGTTATTGTTGTAGAGAGAGTTGTGCTTCTCTTGTATAATTCAGAAATACCAGCAAGAGTGATGCTTGCCTCTAAGTCTAAAAGTTTGGTTCGGTGAGACCATTTCCTTCTTGCTCTTTTCTCAAATGAAATTAAAGCCACTCAGCCTGCATTCAAGCATTGTTTCTCAGGAGATAAATCATTGAAATAAAGAAAACACCTTCAAAATTTAATAAAGACAGGGACCTACATATTTTCCATTCATGACAACATGGCCTAGAGACTGAAATAGCAATAAATATGGGGTGAAATGACATGGAGATAGAATGTATTTATATGGTGAGGAAGAACTGCCCCCGCCCCCCAAAAAACCCCCAAAAATCCTAAACAAAAAATTGGGGAAAGGTATTGGGTGGTTGCAATTAAGAAGAACCCTTCCATGGGGCGCCTGGGTGGCTCAGTGGGTTAAAGCCTCATTTTTTTATTGAGCCCCACATCAGGTTCTCTGCTCAGCAGGGAGCCTGCTTCCCCCCTCTCTCTCTGCCTGCCTCTCTGCCTACTTATGATCTCTGTCTTTCAGATAAATAAATAAAACCTTAAAAAAAAAAAAAAGAAGAACCCTTCCTGATTTTTTTTTTTCTTATTTCAGATTCATTATTTGGCATTAAAGGGACACAGCTCTTTTAAGGATGGGACACGGTTTAGCTGAGTTGTTAAATGCATTAGTTGCTTCCTCCACTCCAGTAAGATTAAGTAGTTCTTGAAAGTCCTACATCTTTATCATGTTGGACCCAGCGTTGACATTAAGGAAGTACATGGTCAGATAAGGGAATGTGTTCTGGAATGTTAAGTAGTATGTGGAGACTTAATGTATTTTGGGTCTAAGTAGTGTATGGAGACTTAATATGCTTGGGTTGCAGGCTTTAATTTTGACCTGTATAGAACTTAGATAAGCCACAAGAATACTGTTCCTGTCTTCTAGTTCATTGTGTTGTTTTTAAATATATTGATTTGGTGAGTAAAAAGTGGTTGAAAATCATAGTCTTTTTTTTTTTTTTTTTCAGTAATTCATTAGGTGCCAGTTCTGTTTTTGGCTGTGTACTAGACACTGATGTGATGAAGTTGCCCCTCATTACTCTATAGTTTTTTTAAAAATTGGAACAACAATTGAACTAGCAACTATGCTATAATGTCATAAGTAATACGATCATTACATATATAATATGGCTATAACCATTTAATGATATCTGAGGGTTATCTTCATAAAGGAGGTACTGCTTAAAGAGAGTTTGTAGGATCATTAGAGAAGCATGTGCTCATTGGGGGCAGAGGGGACGTATGGAAAGGAATGGAGACATTTGTGTTCAGTGGTGGCACATGAATTGGTGTGAGGGGAGCATAGGGAATAAGGAAGTGACAGTGACACTGGAAATCTAGGCTTTTTGTGCTGTTCTGGAGGTGAGACTTTGTTTTTGAGATATAGGAACAGCCTTTCTTTCAGCACTACAGGTTTTTAAGTGGAGAAGAAATCTCATATTCTTAGCTGTCTATAAGAATGCTTGAATGTCAGTATACCAAGAGAATTCTCGGGAGTGCTCATGTCCTACTTGCAAACCTATCTGGTTATCCAAGACGTTTTTGTGCTATGAAATAAAGTAATTTACATTATGAACAGATGAACAGACTTCTGAAGGGGCAATTGAAGGAGATATCTATTCCACCATCATTCGAGGGCCTATCTTTAGAAACTGGTTTTAAAGTTAATAAACTCATTTGGGTGTGAGAATAAAGTTTAAGGAAAAAATGCTCTTAGAACTTCCTTTAGTATTGACTCATAGAGGAGAAATGGGTTTACAGCATTTTCTCTTCCTTTATGCTAACAGAGAAAAAGAGATAACTGGATAAAATAATCTTCCCTAATTAACAACAGGCTGTTTGATGGCAGTTCACGTGAGACCAAAATGTAGAAGACAATTGTAGTCATTCTACTTTGGAGACACCCTCAGTTATTGGGTTTATAGGTGTTGGAGAAAGTCCATATATGTTTAGTTCAAATATATGCATATTTATATTTCAAATATTCTCTCCAAACATTCTCCCCAAAAGTGTGAAAGCTGAGAAAGGTTTAGAAAAGGAGTATTATGTATTTAAAGGCAATTAGGTCACCAGGAGCCTAAATTGAGATTGGTTTCTACTGGTTGCATTTCATTGGTTTTGTATCTTAGTTTAGTGATTTTTTTTTTTTTAAATCAAGTATAACAAACTTATTTTAGTGTGATATTGCAAATGTTTGTTGAATTAGCGTGCTTAGCAGAAATATTGAAGAGTTCTTATTTTACCACTCATTAAATTATCAGGCTGTTCATGACATTAAAAATGTCTTAATTTATTTAGCTCAAGATATAATTCATATGATTGAAATGGGACAGGAGGGAGCTGGCTTGGACAAATGATAGAGGTGAGATATTTGAGGAGAAAGCCTAGCATTGAGTACTGACTACACCTGGGAAAAATAAATGACTTGTGGAAAAATGGGCCTTTTAGACGACGTGTGAGTCCTGCTTTATTTGATCTCTAAAAGAGGAAGAACACCTTCTTCTTCATGCAATATATTATGATATATTTTTTCAAAATCAGTACAACAAAAGTGATTCAGTACCACTTGCTACTGAAACCAAAGTGTGTAGCGTCACACAAAAGCAAGATTGACAAGGACCTAGAACCAGCTGCGAGTTTGAATTTTTCCAATTCTTTTACCAGTGATATTTCAGCTTTGCTAATCTTCCTACACTATGCTTATACCTCTGTAAAACACATTATGTTTTGCCTGATATCCAGCCATCAATATTATTTTCCTTTCCACCCATAGGCTATAAAGCCTTTGCAGGCCATTCTTGGGGTCCTACTTTGTATTTCCCAGTGCCAGATTCCATCACATAAAGAGAAAATTACAAATGCATATGGAATTCAAAATGAAAAACTCATCAAGTGAGAGATGATATATTAAGTTTTGCTTTATGGGCAGTGCAGAGAAAGAAATTGCTTTACAGTTAACAAAACCAAAATGATCTGCTGTTTGGATATCAGCATTCCTTGCCAAGCTCAGGTGTCCAGAGGACCTGGAATGGAATCAGATAAAATGGAAGATCTGAGGATAATGAAGTGGTGGAAATGGTCCATGAGGAGAGACTGAGAAGGAATGCAAAGGAGAAAACAAGAAGGGTCCCTGGGCCAGGGAGGTCTGCTTGGACTCAGACAGTGGCTTTGCTGAGTGATCTTGGCCTTTGACATGGAGTAATTGATTTCTGAGTAATTTCTAGAGTTAGATATATTTCTTTTGTTCTCCAGAGGAGAAAAGATTATAGAAGCTATAAATGATTTCAAATGATTTATGTCCATCTGTTTTTGTTTTGATCTTCAGCAGTCTAGGAGGGGAGATGTATCAGTCAAAGACTAAATACATAGGTTGTGCTCGCTTCAGCAGCACATATACAAAGACTAAATACATAGGTGATGTAAGCACTTTAGGAGAAAATGAAGATTTTTAGGGAAGGAAATATTAAAGCAGTGGGATGTGGGGAACATAGGGTAGGTTCATGAAGAAGAAAACTTTTCCATGACCATAAAAGAAGGGCAGGTGTTTAGACAGCTGTTCATGTGAAGGGGACAGAATCCCAGATGAAACAAGCCGTTGGAGTAAAGGCACAGAAATAGAATGGCATAGAACATACTTAGAGCAAAACCAGTAATAAAGGTGGACTGAGGGGGGGCAGCTGAAGGTAAGTGCTGTGGATTTAAGGTAGTCAGGTGGAATTCTAAGCTATGATATTAGGCCTTATAATGATCAGATCATGAGATTGTAGGAATTACACTATTGCCTTCTTTATCCCTGTCCAGCGTCCTGAGCTCCAACAATACATAACCCTTTCTTTAGCTTTCTAGGCCTTGGGAGCCAGTCTCTGTCTGACCACTGACCACTATCCTATGTCTCTCCATCCCCCACCTCCAACACAGACCTTTTTCCTGGCTCTGGCCTATCACCTTGATCACACATACTTCTCATAAATTGCTCCTTTTGGGAACCTTCAGAGACCATATAGGGTTTCTGATCCTCAGTGGTCAAAGCCCTTTATCTCACTGCTTGCTTGGCTTGCTTGTGTGTCCCCTTAAGCAGGCTGCTACACAAGGGTGGGGCCGGATCTGTCCTTTGCTTTTGTTTCCCCAGCACTCAGCACCCTCTCTGGCACAGCAAAGAGAGTTGAATCGAATTCAAGCTCTGCCCCTTCTCATATTCCTTTCCACCCTCTTTCTTTCTCTCTATTGATGCTCTATAAGCACGTGGATCTACTTCAGCCTTGGGTACAACACCACATTGTGAGGTGTGGACTCTGGCTTCCTGAGGAGCAGCTGGGGGGCTATGGTGCAGCAACCTGGAAGTGGGGGAGACTTAGCCCTGTAAGGCGTGAAACATCACCAGAAAGAAACAGGATTGAAGAGGGAGCCAGGCTATTTCCAGTGCACCTGTATATTATTCCAATATATTCTTGCAGTCCTTCCAGAGAAATTCTGTTTTCCAAATACATGAATTGGCTATACATCTGTGTGGTTTAATGCAAAATGGCAGCTAGCCCAGTAACCCATCACACAGCATTTCTTCATATTTCCCTTGCTTCTCGCCTCCCACTTTCTCTCCCTTACTGCCTCCTGAACTTGTCCCTCCCAGATAAAGTGTCAACAACTCAATTGTCATTGCAGACTCTGCTCTGTGGAGGGCTCAGCCATGACAAAACAATGAATATGTGTCAAATGAGAGAAAGAGAGATCCTGTTTTTAAGAATCTACTCTTCTAGTCTAGATGAGACCTGGTACCAGCCTGTAGTATGGCAGGGGCTGTAAACAGCTCTTCTTTTCATCTTTCATTCTCCTTCTCACTTCTTCCCCAACCTCATTTTTCTTCCTCTTCTTTTGTATATTTTATCTTCCTCCTCTTCCATTTGTTTTCATTTCTTCCCCTTCCTCATTCTTCCTTTTCATCTTGCATAAATCTTTTTCAAAAGATTTTATTTATTTAAGAGAGAGAATGAGAGAGAGAGAGAGAAAGAAAGAGCGAGCATGAGAAGAGTAAGGGCAGAGATAAGCAGACCCTCCGCTGAGCAGGAAACCGGATGCTGGGCTTGATTCTGGAACTCTAGGATCATGACCTGAGCTGAAGGCAGTCGCTCAACTAATTGAGCCACCCATGTGCCCCTCATCTTGCGTAAATCGTGAGAGCAGCAACAGTTTTAGTGGCTGTGGTAGACTTCACAGCTGTTAGCACTGCACCTGGCCAAAGGCAGGTAAGAGCTCAATGGATATTTCTTGAACAAATGATTAAGCCCCCCACATATAGTCTTACCCTTCCATTTTAGGCATTTCTTTTCACTTTGGAACAACTTTTCCCTTTATTTCAATTGTTCACATACACCTGCACTTCATTAATGAGCAGTTAGATTCTCCTTTTCAGGGTAGAAGATTGCATTTAGAAAAACATGCTGAGACTAGTGCATTTACAATCTTTAGTTGGGTGTCTTACTAAACTTCATTTTGTCAGCTGGATTAGATTTTTCATGAAGACCAAGCCAAGAGGTAATGAGGTTCCTCTTGGCAGTGCAATTTCTGAAACAAAGTTACTCCTTCCAAATCTATTTCTCCAGCCTTGTTGAATATGTGAGTGCCCTGGCAAGTAGGATATAGAAGAATCATACGCTTTTTGTCCAACTGTTCCTGGAGGAAAGTTTCACAGTTTCCTCCTCGACTTGCTCTAGTATTTAGCATCTTTCCATGCTCTACTTGAATTTGCCATCAGGTGCTGTCCTCCAGAGATGAGTTGCTTAGTAAGACACCTGTGTGCTTAAGATGGGTTAAATGGCTCCTTGTGTCATCTGGCCATTTTCTCAGGCATACTGGGAGGGGGTGGAGTATTAATCACCCCATGTCAATGGAAAAGCTGAAACACCAGCTGAGTTGTGGTGCCACTGCTCATCCAAACATTCTAAACATCCAAACAAACTCCATATGGAATATATAATCACAGTTCATTTTATTCTTTTAAGAACTGTTTTTCTTTTTTTTTTAAGATTTTATTTATTTATTTGACAGAGAGAGATCACAAGTAGGCAGAGAGAGAGGCAGAGAGAAAGGAGGAAGCAGGCTCCCCGCTGAGCAGAGAGTCCCATGTGGGGCTTGATCCCAGGACCCTGAGATCATGACCTGATCTCTGAGGCTTAACCCACTGAGCCACCCAGGCGCCCCAAGAACTGTTTTTCTAATACTGATTCTATTTCTAGCTCTTGGTGATAGGTATCCAAGGTGTCCCAAGTCTTTCTAGACCTGGAGCTTAGAACTGGACCCAGCTAGTTCTCTGTAAATAATACATAGCATTTTAAATTCAGTGTTCCCCCAGATTCTTCATTATCCTGCACATTCCCCTATCAGATCCTTTTCCAGTGTTCCAGGATTGGGAAATTGCCTTTCTTCCTTCCAAGCGCTTATGCCAGAAGCCTGAGCAGCATCTTCGATATTTTACTGTCATTCATGTCTTTGCCCACAATCTATCATCATATTCTGCTAATTCTGCTTCAAATATATACTTTGTTTATTCTATTTATTTTATCTATTACCTCTCCTAGCATTATTTCTCACATGAACTGCTGTAATAGTTTCCTGGCTGATTTTCCTCCTACTCTTACAAGACCCTTCTAAATAGAGGGGAGTTATTTAATGTGGTTCAGGGCACGGGCTCTGCAGACCTACTACCTCTGTCCAGATTCTTACTTTAGCACTTATAAGCTGTGTATCTTGCATGAGTTAATACTTTTATCTTCAGTTTCCTCATCTGTTAGATATAAACAATGATAATTTCTGAACATACATGTGCACACACCTACCATTTAGAACAGAGCCTTATATGATAAGCACTTAATAAGTGTTAGCTATGATTATTTTTCTTCTCTACTCCTGCCAAAACCTTATAGGAAAGCTTATGTGAGTGTGTGATTCCCATGCAAAATGACTTCAGTGACTTTTTCTAGATTAAAACTTCTTTACAATCACTCATGAGCCATGCATGATCTGTCCCTTGCCTACCTCTGCAGACTCCCCTTGCTCCATGGCCCCTTGCCCCTTGCACTCATTCTAGTTCAGCCACACTTGGTGGCCTCAGGCGAGTTTAGCTGACCGTCCTGTGCATGAGTTTCCACCTTGTGGTTAAAAGCTAACATTGCATCATCTAGACAGCAAATAGGAGAATGACTAGTCTCACTGAGGAGACTAGTCATTGTCCCTCTCTCTCCTGTCCCCTGCAGAGAGGACAGGGGGATGAGAGGACCTTGGAAAGTGGGATGTCTGGCTGAGCATCCACCTTTCTAGCAACAGGAGTGTGGTTTGGAAGGGAAATGCCTATCTTTGAGGGGCAGCTCACTGTCTCTGGCACAGGCTTTATTTCCTATTAATCATTCCCCTGTATTCCTATGGTTGTGGTAATGAGTTACCAAAAATTTAATGACTTAAAACAATACAAATTGATCACCTTACAGTGCTGGAGGTCAGAAGTCAGAAATGGGTCTCACTGGACTAAAATCAAGATGCCAGCAGGGGTGTGTTCCCCCAGCTTCAACGGGTTCCCTTATTTCTTGGCTCATGACTCCTTCCTCTGTCTTCAAAGCTAGCAACATACCATCTTCAAATGTCTTTCTGACTATGACTCTCATGCCTCCTTCATCCATTTATAAGGATCCCTGTAATTACATTGGACACACTCTGATAATCCAGAATAATCTTCACATCTCAGGGTTGGTTGATCAGGAAACTCGGTTCCATATGACCTTAACTTCCCTTTGCCACATAACTTAATATTCACAGGTAGTAGACAGTAAGATTTTACCATGTTTAGATGGTCATACTTTGTCTACGCAAACCCCTCCCACTTCTTCTGAGAAATAAATAATACTTGGGGTTTGTTAAAACGAAACAAGAGGGTCATCCTTATGAATATATGGATTATGTGGTATGATGTAAAGGGATAGAGTGGTCCACTTAGCTTAATAAGAACAAACTTAGTTCTGAAGTGGGGATTGCCACATCTGAGCACCAGCTCCCCCATTTTCTGCCCATGTGATTTTGGGCAAGTTGTGCAGCCTCGTTAAGTGTCCTGTTTTCTCATGTGTGACATGGAGATGCCAACAGACTTGTTGAGATTAAGTGAGATGATCTGTGTTTAAGGGAGAAACAATTATAACACAGTGCTTGATGCATGGTAAGAGCTCAGTAAGCTGGTTTTTTTCTTTTCAGATGCTGACGGCTTTGCTTTTCTGTGCATTCACACATTTACTGAAGCCCTGCCATAGGCTAGACACCATATGAAATATTAGAGATCGAGGGATGAACAAATCAACCTTAAATACTAGGAAGTCAAAGCCAATTTGGAGAGAGAAGCACAAAAACAAATCATGTGGATTTAATACAATGAGTGTTATGTTATGGGTGTGTAAAAAGCGTTTTTTTTTTTTATTTTTTTTATTTTTTCAGCGTAACAGTATTCATTCTTTTTGCACAACACCCAGTGCTCCATGCAAAACGTGCCCTCCCCATCACCCACCACCTGTTCCCCCAACCTCCCACCCCTGACCCTTCAAAACCCTCAGGTTGTTTTTCAGAGTCCATAGTCTCTTATGGTTCGCCTCCCCTCCCCAATGTCCATAGCCCGCTCCCCCTCTCCCAATCCCACCTCCCCCCAGCAACCCCCAGTTTGTTTTGTGAGATTAAGAGTCATTTATGGTTTGTCTCCCTCCCAATCCCATCTTGTTTCATTTACTCTTCTCCTATCCCCCTACCCCCCCATGTTGCTTCTCCATGTCCTCATATCAGGGAGATCATATGATAGTTGTCTTTCTCCGATTGACTTATTTCACTAAGCATGATACGCTCTAGTTCCATCCACGTCGTCGCAAATGGCAAGATTTCATTTCTTTTGATGGCTGCATAGTATTCCATTGTGTATATAAAGAAGATGTGGTAAAAAGCGTTTTTAAGATGCAGGACTGAAGATCCAACAACCTAGAAGAGGAAAGGAGTATGCCATTTAAAGTTTCTGTTGACATGCCAACACTTCAACTTTCTCCTCTGTAAAATGAGACGTTAGAATATGATGCAGTGGCAAAATCCTTTAGTAACAGGATTATGTGATCTGTTCTCTCTTGGAAGGGGTTAAGTTGAACAGCGGATAGAGCATGACCCAGGCAATGGCCTGGACACTTGATTGCCCTGCGTCCAGTACAACATGTGGGGGAGGGATCTAAGCTCTTTTGCAGTTAACACCTCCTTGAACTTTAGTTAGTCTTTGAGAACACAGAAGTCCCCTGAGTTCTCTATGAGTGCTTTCAGAATTGACCCCTCATACATTTGTTACTGTACTCGAAATCTGGGAATTTAGCATCCCACTCAAAGCATCCCAGTTGATTTTAATCCAAGAAGTCCATAGACCATGCCTTAAGCATTCCCTTGCAACAGTTTGACATAGAAAAAGTGGTAGATGTGAGAATTTTGGAATGTATACTAGAATATGTGACGGAAGTTTTGATTTTTCAAAAAAAATTGCCCAGGGCTGTTCTGTTCCTTAATTGAAATGATCAGTCATAAAGTGACTCTCCAGGATTTCTTAGCACACGGAGAGAGCGTTGAGAGACAGTTCTAAGAGAATCACAGAAAGCCGTTGTAGGAAGAGCTATTTGTTAGCGCCGATGTGAGTAACTGACATACGCATATACCAAGAACTGTGAAGGATCTCAGATTTTTACCCTACTGGCAAGCTAGCTTGTTAGCCTGCAACCATTCCATAGATACTGACGGAAGACACGGGACCCGGGTCAGGGACAAAGGGCAGTTTGTTCCCCACAGCAGTGTCAGTAGCCAGATCTGCATTTGTTTCTTGAGCCCTGGTTCCCACAGTGCAACACATCTGCAGGGCTACACACATGACACCTGCACACAAAGTGACTTCTGTGACAGGAGAGACATACTCCGCTTCAGAAATCCCAGTCTTTCATAAGGGGACTGAAGGAAAATCTGCACAACCTTTGTCCCAGAGAGTGACATTATCCTTCTCTTCTAAGGCTATTTGCTATATAAACGTCCTTGGAAAGTTAGTCTGGAGCAAAAGCTGTCAGTATCTCTAAGGGGTGAGGTACACAGAAATACAACAAATCCATGGAGAAATTGTCTCCCAGCAACAGCACACACATACGTGCGCACATGCGCGTACACACACACACACACACACACACACACACACACACACACACACACAGGCACACTGGTTAATATACTTCCCAGGATGCGTGGGTTGCTTAGATGGTTAAGCGTCTGTCTTCGGCTCATGTCATGATCTCAGGGTCCTGGGATCGAGCCCTGCATCAGGCTCCCTGCTTAGTGGGGAATCTGCTTCTCCCTCTTCCTCTACTGTTCCCCCTGCTTGTGCTCAACTCTCTCTGTCAAATAAATAAATAAAGTATTTAAAAAATAATAATATGTCTTTCTTTCCATTAAAATGTAACTAAAATGATTGCATATAGTGAGTGATATGCCACTTTTCCAATTATAATCAGGAGCTGTGTCTCTACTATGTGAAACAATAAAATACCCCCGATCCTCCAAAATCTTTGTCCAAAAGCAAACTTAAGTTTTGATACCCTACTTTGTGATGTTAATTCATAAAAGGAAAGTGTTATAGCCAAAAAAATAAAAGCAACAGCTACTTTAATTTAGAAAATGACCTCTCTGTTATGAAAATTAGAGCACCCACACTGTTGGGGTATATATTCTATTTCCCTGAAGCAAACCGATGTTATGGAAGTGTTGGGCTATTGAGGTGTAGCTTTATCCAACAAGCTATGAGAAGAATTTGTTAAGGATAGAAAAATAAATATGTAACAGCTTAGCTTCTCTGCAGCATTTTTTTTGAGATGTAATATTTAAAATGATTCTGCCCAAACTGTTGGCCTGTGGAGTTAATATTCTAAGAATTCTACTTCAGAGATGAAAGATTTGTATCTATAAGTTGCCTCCTATTAATCTCAAAGTAACAACCATGGGGGGGGATTTCATCGTGGGAATTTTCAGAAGTATGTAAAATTGAGATAATAGTTATTACTTTTTGATAAAATGAAATAATGTGAAGAGAAATATTGAACTGGGAATTAAGTGAACAGAATTCCAATTCTGCCTGTACCGTTGATGATGATACTTAACCTTGGGCCAGATGAGTTACCCAATTTGGGCTTCAATTTATCCCTTTATAAAGTAGGGATAATAGAATGTATTTATTCTTATCTCATCGGTGTGGGACATATAAATGTAAAAATTAGTTACATTCAGAAGCAAACTTATTTTTATGTAATAATCTTTTTCTTGTTTCTGTGATGTCTCCTTTTCACAGAAATAGAATTGACACTACAAATATATTATTTCCACTACATTCTATACCTGCAGTTTTCTTCTGGCTAGTCAGGTAGACCAGTCCTCTTTAGTATTCTTTAGACTGGAGAAAGATTGCAACTACATCTTTCAATTTTTTTTTTCAAGATTTTATTTATATATTTGAGAGAGAGAGAGAAAGACAGAGATAGTGAGAGAGAGTACAAGTGGGGAGGAGAGGGTGAAGCAGTCTCTGGCTGAGCAAGGAGCCCATGTGGGGCTCGAGCCCAGGACTGTGGGATCATGACCCAGGCTGAAGGCAGATGCTTCTGAGCCACCCAGGTGCCCCTACATCTATCATTTTTAAGACTGACAACTTTATTAAACTAACTTAAGTAATTACTTGTTGATGAAATAGAAACTTTCTGTATCTATCTCTTTAGGTTATGAGAAACTACTATTTGAAACAAATTAAAAAAAAAAGAAATGGCATTTTGAAACTGAGGGAATTTCAGTTTCATGTGAGAAGTAATTGACAACAAATCTGGTGATATGAATTATCTATGGTACTTGTTAAACATATTTCTTCCTGGGCTCCTCCCCTAAAATTCCATCCAGTGGGTTTAGTGTGGGCCTGGAAATTTGTAAGACTTTTTTTATGTATATAGTGTGTGTGTGTGTGTATTATATATACACTTATATATATAATATATATAATTCTTATCAATAGGGAAGGTTAGGAACGATGACAAAATTTAATATTTTTATCCTTAAATATGCAAATTGAGACCTGTAGTAGCTGAAACTTGCTGAGCTCTCCCAGTTGGTCAGTGTTAAGTTTTAGACTTCTAACACTTTGGCCAGTTTCCGTCCATGCCCCTGGCCCTAAAAGTTAATGTGCTTACAAAACATGCACCTTCTCTAACTCGCACTGATTTCCTCCCCATATTTGTTTACTCACTAGTCTAACATTTTCTTTCCTGCTAAATCTGACAATTATTCGAGTTCCAGGGGCTGGAAAGAAGCCCCAGTAATCAGAGAGCTCCTTCCAGAACTTGTTTCGAATGATAATAACTTCAGATGTCAGGGCTCAGTGTGGAGTTTGCTGCTTTCAAGTCAGAGCTTTTACTGACTTGCTAAATCAGATTGTTTTGGCTCCGATTTTATGGCTTTCTGTTTCCTGCTTATTCTTGTTTCCTATATAAGCCACGTGGCTTTTCTTCATGACCCTTTGGAAAACTCCTTTTGTGATGATGCTGTGTCAAAGATTCTTGAAAATCTATAATCTGTTACAAAGATTAAATGATTTTTGTTTTTAACCCCATTTCCAAGTGGTGTGAGGTGGTCTTCAGGCTTGAAAGACCGGGCAGCTGTATGGCCACCATCAGTCTGCTTAACTCTCCTCTTAAAACGCTGAAGCTCAATTTACTGACACTTTCTCCTGATTTTTATTTTCTCCTTAGCAAAGGAGAGTGTTCTGTATGATATAATTTAGATCCTGTTGTCACAGTTCAACCTCTTTTGCTGTTCTTTTTATATCAGATAGAAGACTTCTTAAAGGAGCTTTATTTTTCAATGCATCCCTTCTCCAGACCCACCTCCTTTATTAAAGAAGCCATGCATATATTTGTCTTTGGGAGTGTTTCTTTAAAATTGTAATATAATGTAATAGACCTTTTCCTATTGGTACTTGTGTTTATACAACATAGAATCAAGGTATTTGTTAAGTACCCCAAATTAAACTATGGTTTATGGTACTTGTGTTTATACAACATAGAATCAAGGTATTTGTTAAGTACCCAAAATTAAGTGTCAGTCTCTCAGCCCCAGGCTAACCTTCTGTTCGTTTCTTTATGGAGGTTAAGCCTGGAATTCAAAGTATAACCTTAAAAGTGTTGTTGGGACCATTTCTGTCATCTTTACTAACTGAGAAATTAGAATCATAATGTCAGTATAATCTGAAAGTATCTTGGGAAAGGTTGTAGAGAAGATGTGACCACTGGTTGACCTGTGAGTTGGACCCATGCAATTAGAGGCTTCTCACCCTGTTCCTTGTTCTTGGAATGTGAGTTTTGCTTGCCTTCCCCACTCCCAGACCTACCCCCAAGGACCCATCCTTGAGATCATGATGTGATGTTGAGACTATCTGGACAATATACGTGACCTAACCCAGTTAAAGCCTCCTTGTAAACTTGTAAGATTTGGCAGGCAGGAGCTTACAAACCAACAAAGGGGATGGATTGGTTGTCTGGTGCAAACTTTTTTGACACAGTGGTTTCTTCTTGAAGCATCACCGAGTGTGGTTTCAGATCGCATGCTAGTGGTAACTAATTCATTACTCGGCGAAGTTCCAATTATTACATAGACTTCTCTTATATTCAGTTGCTTCTTGTTAATTTTCACCCATTTCCCCCAGTTCTGCACTTAGGAGCTGCTTCTGCACTTAGGAGCTGCATAAAATTAATCTATTTTTCATATAAAAACTCTTCAAAAATTTAAAAATACCCGCATTATACTCTTGACATTTTTCTCTCTACACCAAACACCCCCAGTCTTCAACTTTTTCCTCCTGGGCCATATTTTCATACTCTTTCATTATAGAGGATGCTTAATGAACTCTAATCATTTCATAATGAAGTGTGATTTCCTTTCTTTTTAGCTACTGTCTATTTAAAAATAAGCTTTGAATTTTGCCTGGAATTATTATCATACTGAAAACACAGTGGAATCCACCCTCTTTCCCTTTGTGAACAGTTACTCAGAATTGGTTTGTTTTCTCCTGCCACTTCTATATCCAAATTTACTCATTTAATCTATCCTAAAGCAAATATGAAGACACAGAGTTCTGTGGGTAAAGGTCGGGGGGATGAGGATTTTTAATGGATCTTCTAGTACGCAAAGTCTGAAAAAGACTGAGCACATGGGACCTCACCTTCTCTATTTAATAAAGTAAAAAGGGATTCCCGTCTTTGCTATAGACACCATGTAGGAGGCTAACTCATTTTTCCTGTAGGATAGTGCCTCTCAGAATGTAATGAGCATGCAAATTACCTGGGGATTTTTTTTTTTTTTTTAACCTGGGGATCTTTTAAAATGCATATTGTGATTTAGTATGTCTGAGATGAAGCAGGGATCTTGCATCTCTAGTAAGCTCCCAGGAGAATCCTATGCTGTTGCTCCATGGACCATCCTTGGACCAGCACTGTCTAGTAGGAATCTAAGGCGAGACACAAATGTGAATCACGTATGTAATTTTTAATTTCCTAGTATGCATTTTAAAAATGCAAAAAGAAATGGGTCAGGTGAAATTAATTGTAATAATATACCTTATTTAACTCAACACAGCTTAAATACATTTTAATATGCAATCAGCATAAAAAAGATATTTTAAATTATTTTTTAATTATGTATTGAAAATTTGTATGTATTTTATACTCTCTCTCCTATTTTTGGACTGGCCACATTTCACATTCCATAGCCATATGTGTGTACATGGCACCTGACTAACATACTGGATAGCTTAACTGTAGATTTCGAGATTTGGATTATTCACAACCAGAAATAATTAATATTTGCTGATGTTTACTTTGTTCATGACACTGTTATAAGATAGGAATGCCATATAAATGCTTTAAATGAATAATCTCATAAAATCCTTATAACATCCCTATCCCATAAGCAACATTATTATCCCCATCATAGATATGAATAAAGTGAGGTTAGCAGTAGCCGGCCTGAAGTTACAATGGCAGGACTAAGATTCTTATCCAAAGAGTGTGAGTCTGGAGCCCAAGCTGTTAACCACTGCTCCAGGACAGAGGGCCCTATGAGGGAGGCTGGTGCTCAGGGAATGGGAGCAGCTGGCCTGGCCTTGGTCTGGCCTTGGAAAGGCCAAGCAAGACTATTCCCTGTGGAAGCATGACCACTAAACTCCAGCGCCGAGTTTCAAATTTATTTTTATGTGATGTGTTTTCCCTATGGTATTTTTAAGTCTCTAGTACCATTGATTGACCTCTATAGCTTAGTAAGAGAGACCTCCTGTTGACATTGTTGATGGTACCTGTGGGAATTCGGTTTGTTGGGGAAGCTTGGGGATCTTGTGAATTCATTTGCAGAGAATGTGACAGAGACATCTGGGTCAGCTGGATCAGTGGTCCACAGGGTGCTGGGACCAACCTCAGGACACTCATTGGCAGTGTGGGGTCAGACCTTCTAACAGCCACATGGGATAAGGGCTTGAATGTTGTAGTTTTTTTTTTGTTTTGTTTTTTGTTTTTTGTTTTTAAAAGATTTTATTTATTTATTTGACAGACAGAGATCACAAGTAGGCAGAGAGACAGGCAGAGAGAGAGGAGGAAACAGGCTCCCTGCAGAGCAGAGAGCTTGATGCGGGGCTCGATCCCAGGACCCTGGGATCATGACCTGAGCCGAAGGCAGAGGCTCTAACCCACTGAGCCACCCAGGCGCCCCAAATGTTGTAGTTTGAATGTCAAAGGGAAACAGCCAGGCTCTGGGCCCTTCTCTCCCATCTCAACAGCAGTTGAGTCATTGGTTATCTACATTTCCTGCCTATTCTGGGTTGTAATTTACCTGGAACGGGAGGCTAACTTTATTTTGAAAGCTACATGATCTCTTTGCCAATTTTAGATTTTTTTTTTTTTAAGATTTTATTTATTTATTTGACAGAGAGAGAGAGATCACAAGTAGGCAGAGAGGCAGGCAGAGAGAGAGGAGGAAGCAGGCTCCCCACGGAGCAGAGAGCCCGATGCGGGGCTCGATCCCAGAACCCTGAGATCATGACCTGAGCTGAAGGCAGCGGCTTAATCCACTGAGCCACCCAGGTGCCCCAGATTTTTGATCCCTTCTTAACCAACTTGTTTATACCCTTTTCAGAGGTAGACAGGGATTTCAATAGTAACAGCAACAATGAGAGTTTGAAAGGTAAATTACTACATGGTGCCCAAGAGAGAGGCTCTTGACGCAAAATGCTGAATTCAGACTTTTGCCCATATCTTCTGGTAGCTGTGTGACCTAGACAAAGTCACTTGCCCTCTGAATCTCAGTTCCTCTGATCCTAAAGTAAGGGTAATGATACCATTGGTCTCCCAGGGCTGTTATAACATCATATAAAATAGTAAACGTGAAATGCTTAGCTTCATGCCTGCTACTTAGGAAATATTCAGTGAGTATTAATTCTTAAACGATTATTACCATTCTTCCCCTTATAGCTTATTATTCATTTGCCCCAGCTGAAAAATCATCCTGTCGCTTTCGTTATTTTTCTTACATAAAACTTTTAAAGTGCCCCTTCCCCTCTTTTGGCTTTCTTTGGCAATTTTGTAGGCCCAAAGTCTTACAAGTCTTATTACAAGTCTTAGCCCTGAGAACATTATTATGATGCCATGCTGAAGTCACTAAAACGTGTTCCTGGCTGTGTTTCCTTTTTTGTGTATTTGTGCAAGTCTTTAAAATGTGTGCTCATTGGAGAGCCCCCTAGGTATCCCACAGGGCCCCCTTGGAGCTTTATCCTATTTAATCCTCTTTGGGGTTCTTGTAGCTGTGGTGGTTAAGATTCCTTTTGGGGGAGGCTACACCTCAAAGTGTATTATATCTTAAGAGATTTAACTCATGAGTTTTCTCTGATCCTTTTGAATTTCTAAAATCTGTTCTGCAAGGCTAGCTTAGTCTTCTATCTGTCAGATTCTACAAGAACTTAAAGGGAACCCACAAGGGCCCAAACCATCACAGGTGGTCACCACCCTTGACACATCTCCATCTTGGAACAAGACTGGGGTTTGGCATGCAATCTTCAAACAAGAGTTCTGGTGCAATAATGATTTACTGAGTAATGGATGTTTTCCTGAAGATTTAAAGGAAAAGAAAAATGGAGAGGCACATCCTACTTCAATTTCCTTAATAGTGTTCCTCCTCAGGCTGCACTGTTCTTTCTCAGGATCATCTTCGCAATTTGTATCTTCTGGAGGCCTCTTTATCTCCTTTTTTACTTTAAACTCTTACCTTTTCCTATTCTTCCTCCTCCTCCTCCTCCTTTTCCTGTTCCTTTCCCTTCTGCTTCCTTCTTCCCTCTCCTTGTCCTTCAAATACAAGTATTTTCTTGTTAACATTCTGCACTTAGCAAATCAAAAGCTTGGGGTTTAGGAAAAGAATGTCCATATACTGTGACCAAATAAGCTGTAGGGGACAGAACCTCAGTGAATCCCATTCACATTGCTTCCTGCCAAAGCATTCCTCATGTCTACCCTGCCAATAGATAACTTCTCCTTTGTCAGGCTTTGTCTGGGATAGCAGCTTCTTTTCCTATTTTCTTTATAATTTCAGCTATGAATTGCTGTTGGTAGAATTTTCCAGATGCTGTTCTTTTTTTTTTTTTTAAGATTTTATTTATTTATTTGAGAGCAAAGATCACAAGTAGGCAGAGAGGCAGGCAGAGAGAGAGGAGGAAGCAGGCTGTCTGCAGAGCAGAGAGCCCGATGCGGGGCTCGATCCCAGAACCCTGGGATCATGACCTGAGCCAAAGGCAGAGGCTTTAACCCACTGAGCCACCCAGGCGCCCCCAGATGCTGTTCTTTTAGTTAAATGAGATTTTTATAAAGGATTTACACAGCCGAAATTCTCATTTTACCCTAACTTACCTCTGTGATTTTTAATTGGGTTACAGTTTACATATAGTAACATGTTGAGATGGTAAATGCGTGTTTTGATGAATGCATGTCCAAACAAGTATTTCTACTACCCCAGAAAGTTCCTTCTGCCCCTTCCCAGTTGGTCCCATTCTACTTCCCCTCCCATTCCCCATCAGAAGCAACTGTTCATCTGATTTCTATGACCCACAGTTAATTTATACCATTCTAGGATTTTCTATAAATGGAATCATATAATATGTACTTTCTTTGTGTTGTCTTTCACTTGGCATGGAATTCCCAGATTTCATCCAAGTTGTCCTTATATTATAGGGTAATATTCCCTTGTATGAATATAGCACAGCTTATTTATACATTTTCCCCTTGGTTGACATCAAGATTGTTTTTCACTATTATTTACAAAGTCATTAAGAACATTCTTTGTGCAGGGCTTTTTGTGAACAAATGCTTTCATTTTTCTTGGGTAATCACATAGGAATGCAATTGCTGGATAATGTGGCAGGTATAGTATTATCAGAATATTTCAAATCCTTTTTTTTTGCCCCTAAATGGGTGGTACCATTCTACACCTTTGCCAGCTGTATGTAAATATGAGGTTCTTGTCTTATATCCTTACCAGCGTTGAGCCTTTTCAGACTTTTTACTTTTAACTATTTTGTTGGATAGTGTAGTTTTAATTTGAATTTCCCTATTGACTAACAGTGGAACACTTCTTCATGTGCTCATTGTATATCTTTTGTAAAGTTGGAATCTTTTCACCATTGGGGAAGTGTTTCAGTCTAGGCTATTAAAGCACAGGCTGTGTCCTCCAGATTGGCTGGGCTTGTCATTCTCCCCAAAGGCTACTTCTCTTCCTCTATCTCTTCTTGGGCCTCCCCTGAGCTGCCTGCCATGTGTTTAGAGTCACTGATTTCTAAGCACCTGAGCAAGGCTGTGAATTTAATGTGAAAATGTATGTGAAACCACTGTGCTCTGTAAGTTCTACAAATCTGAATTATATTCCTATCTCCTTTTTAATATGGAATTGTTGGGTTCTTTTGATGGCAGTTGTGTGCCGTATTTTAGCTGAGGGCCCTTGCCCAGCAAGTCATGGTGTACTTACAATATCCTACGAACCTCCTTTTGCTATATTTCTTATTCATCCTGTATGGTGGTATCATGGCATTATTCAATATTATCAACATTAAATTATTAATTGTTTACTCCTCTGTGTTACTAAGCATAGCTTCTACTGTTCTTTATTTCTGTCCTGTCATTCGACATTCTCTCCTTCATGTATTAACATTTTGCAGCTCTATTTTGGTCCTTTTCTCCCTTTTCTTTCATTTGCAGCTTGAAGTACAGCCTATAATTATTCACAGAGTGCTAACTGCTGTGTTAATATGCATCCCCTACTGGAGGGACATGTTGCTGTTGATTGAGGGTCAGTAGGGTATGTGCGTAGAATTATTTTCAAGTAACGTTAACTGAATTGCACTTAGTCATCCCCATTCTCCAAGCAGAACACCTGAGAAAGTCTTGTACCGATGATTTTCATGTTGAAAAGACTGAGCAAGTAAGGAGAGAATCTGCTCTTCTGGATCTAAAGAAACACATTTTTGAGGTGATTTGGGTGCACTATAGAGACAGTGTGATACAGAGGCAAATCCACTCACAACCGGTGGTCCTGGAACATCCAGTAAACCAGGGGTTGGCCCACTAAAAGTGGGCACCTGGTTTTAAGATGAGGTTAAGGAGTGCGACAGAGAGGGGGATTTCCTTTCTCTCTGCTTATAATGATTTGAATCCCAGTTGTGGAATCCTAAACATTCCACTCCAAGCTTTTAAGTACTTTCCCAGACAACGGGCCATGATTTTTGGTGGTGAATAAAAGGAGAATTAGAGATTCCTCCAATCTGTCCTTTGTTTGATGCAGATACTGCCTTTGTCTTCATGATCCATTGTGAGATGCTCTAGGAAGCCCTCCTTAGTAGAAATATTCTTGCTGAAATTCTCCTGTTAGAAATATATTCCTTTGGCTTAAAAACTTTGTTTAAATAAAAGCATCCTCAGTGAAAGGATAATACATTATGCCAAATACCTTATGACATTATATGTCAAGGATACTGAACTAATTTAATGAGACCACATTGCATTTAATTTTTACTTTTTTCTAATCACATTTTATTTATAAAAGAAACGCATTATTATGAAAAATTAGATAGAGAATACATAGTATAAAAAGTTAAAATATTTCCCTCAAGCCTACCCTGGTAATCTCAGGAGTAATATAAATTAACTGGCATAATTATTTCCTGGTCTAACGTTATGTGTACACAGCATACACACACACACACACACACAAATGTGTGTGTGTGTGTGTGTGTGTGTGTGTGTGTGTTACAAAAAAGAAATCATACCTGGCATAATTTTCTCTAACTTGCCTTTGGTCACTGGATTTTCCATGATGGTATATATATAGAGGTCCCCCATTATAGCATTGCATAATGTCCATGGTGTGAGTTATCTTCATTAATTTCATCATTTCCATTAGAAGATCATTTAGACCTTTGTTTCTTATAACAAATGGTGTTGAGGAGAACATCCAGCTGTCTTCAGATAATGCTGAGGACATTCAGCTATACATCTAGCTGTGTTCAAATGTCAGCTGTCAATATTTTAGTGAGATTCCTAGAAGTAGAATTGTTGGATTTGGGAATTTCAGATTTGATAGAAACTGCCAAAATTCCTTCCCCAAAATGCTGTGCCATTTCAAATTTCATTAACAATGTCAAAGCTTGCCACTTTCTTTATATTTTGCCAGTACTTCATATTCCTGCTGACTAGGCAAGAGAGAATCATAGTCTCCTTGTTTGAAGTTTATTTCCATGATCACCGGTGAGAATTTATTCACCAAATATTTACTGTATGGTCATAATATATGGTATATATGCTATATATTTACTATGTATCCGTTATATGCTAAGAACTATTTTAGACACTTGGAATACAGCCTTAAAGAAAGCATCTAAAGTCCTTCCTGTGGTATTTATATTCTGATGGGAAGAGAAATAATGGATAATTTGACAAAATACGTATGGGGGGGTGATATGTGCAATGAAGAAAAATATTGCAGGGTACAAAACCAAGATAATAATGAAGAGAGAGCTGAGAGTATGTATCACTTTAAATAGGAAAGTCCTAAAAATTCTTTTGCCAGAGGTGATATTTTAGCAGAGGCTTAAGTAAAGGAAGAGAGTGAGACTAACTCTCTGGAAAAAGAATATTCCAGGCAGAAAAAAAGGTTCAAAGACCTAGGGCAACCGTGTGCTTAGCATATTTCCTGATGCAGCGAAGAGGTTCTCACATGGAGGAGTGTGAAGCAGAAGAGACAGCAGGAGGCTTAGCTGGGGACCAGGGCAGAGAATGCAGAGAGTTGCTGGCCAAGGCAAACATTTGGGATTTAGTCAAATGTGATGAGATGTCAGATTTCAGTGGGCGTTATCACACGCCAGTGGTGAATGAAGGGCAAGGCAATGCAAAGGTAAGGCTGCTTCGGGCAATAAGTGGTGCATTGTTTATACAGAATGCATAAGCAATAATAAGACCAATTAGAGAAAAATAGAGAACAGATAAATTGCTGCCAGGTTAATTGGTGTTGGGAGGGGGTGGAATGTGGCTATGATGGATAACACAGAGCCTTATGATGATACGGAAGAGTTCTATGTCATGATTATGTTTCTGGTCACACAGATCTACATAGGAGAAAAAATTTATGGAATCACACACACACACACACACACACACACACACACACACACACGAATGTATGTGAAGCTTATGAACTCTGAATAAGCATTGGATAGTGTACCAACATCCATTTCCTGGTTTTGATATTGTACTCTAGTGTACAGTAAGGTACCATGAGGGAAACGTGGCAAAAGTATACAGGACCTTCAAGCACATTTTTGGTAATTTTATGTGAAACTGTAATTACACTGAAACAAAAAGCTTAAGAAAATTAGCTCCATGTGCCTACAGTTCCTAAGAGTATCAGTGGTAAAATACTTCTCCCCGGCGACAGGCCACTCTCCCTGTTTCAGCCTTGATGCTCACCATTACAGCCTCCCACTTATGTTCAGTGTTCTTTATCATCACCCTTGGCTGCTAGGCATTTGGATACTGGATATAGTGAATATAAATTTTAATAGAGAAGGTGACATAGATATAACTATAGGTTTGTTGAAATGACTACCAGAAACTTTCTCCATGTAGTTTTTTGTTTTTGATTTTTGTTTTTACATATGTCACTCCATACTTGGATGAATAGTACACCAACAATATATATATATTTTTTTAAAGATTTTATTTATTTATCTGACAGAGAGAGATCACAAGTAGGCAGAGAGGCAGGAAGAGAGAGTGAGAGGGAAGCAGGCTCCCCTCAGAGCAGAGAGCCGGACATGGGACTTGATCCCAGGACCCTGAGATCACGACCCAAGCCGAAGGCAGCGGCCCAAACCACTGAGCCACCCAAGCGCCCCCACCAACAATATTTTTAAACAGAGAAAAAAATTGTTATGAAATGTAGTAGATAACTAAAACCTTATTTATTGTACTGTCTTATAATTCTTAGTTTTTATTTGATGTTCTTAAATAATCTAGGCAAGAGACATATATGAATAATAATGTTTGAGGTTCCAGGCCAAAATGGTGACATAGGAAATCCCTGAACTCATCTCTTCCACAGATCACATCAGATGACATCTATTTCTAGAACAGTTCCTCCTGAAGAAGAGCAAAGCATGGGCTGAACAGCTTCTGTACAATAAAAGATAATGAGAATGGCAAACAGAAACAGCAAGAGAGACAGCGATGAGATAATGAAGGGGATGCCCCAGCCCCAAAGCTTTGAATTGCAGTGGGGAGGCATAGTACTGAAAGATGGTGAACAGATTTCTCTGTCTTTGGATACAGCAAAAAAGCCAAGGTATAAAAGACCAACTGGAATATAAAAGAACCAGCCCTAGAACTCTTCCAAACAGTGAAAGAGCTGTGTTGGCTCTCTCTTTGGATGGGAGAGGCTGACACATGTAGTCTACACTCTTCCTTTACCCTGAGAGTGCAGACTAGTGCACAGTCTGGGCACCCTAACTGACCTGAGTTGAGCCCCAGGACCTTAGCGCATACCGTGTCCAGCTACCAGCATAGCTACAGGGCAGTGCATGGGGGGACACACTTGGTTAGCACCCACTACAGCTCCAGCCTTGGCACTAAGGTGACACAGGTACCAAGCCCCCCCAAAACAATTCAGACCCTCATCACGTTGGCTTCAGATGGCCTGCTAGTCCCCCCTGGTACATAGTACTCCAGAATCTCCCAGCTGATGTCTACCTTAGATCTGTTTGGCCTGCCTGAGTGCCCCTGAGCAGAGAGCTTCAGGAACCCCAGGTCCTTGCTTATATTGGTTCCAGCCATCCCACCAAGTTACGCCCTGCACTGAGCACCTTGGAACACTGTGGCTTATACCCATGTGAGCTTCAGCCATCTCTCTAGGTAACCCTCAGTGTGGAGAGACATACGACAACCCAGCTTGCAACTATTTTGGCTTCAGGGTACATTTTGCACTGATCCCAGGGACCACATTAGCCCACACCCACTTCAGCTTTAGTTATTCTGCCAGGGCTCCCACCCAGAACTCCCTGGCCTATACCCTATCTTGATTCGAAGTGCCCCTCCAGGCACCCTCTGTGCAGAGAGTCCTGAAACATCCTATTTTATATCTACTTTTGCTTTAGCTATCTTGTCAAGATGCCCTCTGCATTGAGGCCTGGGTATGTTGACTTGTACCCACTTTAGTTTCAGTTATCCTCCCAAGACATCCTCTGTGCATAGAGCCCAGGCCCCTCCCAGCCCACACACGGCCTCAGCTGCAGCCAGCCTACAGGGTGCTGCCTGCACCAAGCATCTCAGGATACCACAATGAACACTCGTTTCAGCTCCAGGTGTCCTGCTAGTGTGCTCACAGCATGTAGAACCCTCATGTGTTCACCCATGTAGAATACCTCATCTTGCATACACATCAGTTTTATCTGTCTTGTGAGGCCCTCCACTGCGTGGGAAGCCCCTGGGACCTACCAGCCTGCTCCCTGACTTAGCTTGTGCCACCCTTCCAGGGCACTCTCCTCACAGAAAGCCTCTGACACCCCAGATAATACACATTTTAGCTTCAGCTATCCCTTCAAGTTTCCCTCTGCATGTAGAACTTCAGGACATGCCAACTTGCTCCTACTTTAGCCTTAGCTGCCCTGCCATGGCATTTGCTCCATGGAGAGTCCAAGGACCACACCCATCTGTGCCCACTTCAGCTTTAGCTATCTTGCTAGGGTGTTCACTGCTTGGAGAATCCCAGGACCTCCAGTCCTTACCAGCCATAGCTCCAGCCAGACAGCAAAAGTCAGCAAGCACACACAGTTTACATAGGAAATGACCATACATAAGACCATTCCTTCAGGTTAAGGAGAAGTAGGAGAAGTAGCTGTTTCACCTAATTCATAGAAAAAAGGGGAAAAAATGGGAAGACAGAGAAGTGTATTCCGAAAGAAAGAAAATCACAGAACTTGAGAAAAAGAACTAAATGAAATGGAGATAAGCAATATGCCTAATAAAGAATTTAAAGTAATGGCCATAAAGAGGCTCACTGGGCTACAGAGAAGAGGGAGAGAACTCAGTAAGATCTTTAATAAAGAGATGGAAAAAAAGAAATATGTATCAGAGTTGGAGAACACAATAACTGAAATTAAAAACAAACAAAAGTAGAGGGAAATAACAGTAGATTAGATGATATGGAAAAATAGATCAGTACTCTGAAAAACAGGATAATGGGAAGCACTCAAGCAGAATGACAGAAAGATAAAAGAATTTAAAAAATGGGGGATAAGTTAAGAGATCTCTTGACCAACATGAAGCAAACAAACATTCATATTATAGGGGTCTCAGAAGAGGAGAGAGAGAGAGAGAATGGGGCAGAAAACTTATTTGAAGAAATAATAGCTGAAAACTTCCCAATCCTGGGAGACGATATAGATATTCAGGTTCAAGAAGCACAGAGATGCACTGAAGAAAGTCTGTGCCATGACATGTACTAGCTAAATGTCAAAGGTTAAAGATAAAGACACTTTTTAAAATATTTTATTTAATGATTTGATAGAGAGCATGATTGGAGATAGGACCAGAGGGAGACACAGGCTCCCTGCTGAGCAGGGAGCCCATGTGGGGCTGGATCCCAAGACCTTGAGATCATCACCCAAGTTGAAGGAAGACACTTAACCAACTGAACCACCCAGCCACCCCAAAATAAAGACAATTTTAAAGCAGCAAGAAAGAAGCAAGAAGCTACCACAAGGGAAACTCCATAAATCTATCAGCTGACTTATCAGCAGAAACTTCGCAGGCCTGAAGAGACTCAGTACTGAAAGGAATAAGCCTACAAAGAGTATTCTATCCAGGAACACTATCATTCATATTGTAAGGAGAGAGGAAAAAGTTTCCCAGACAAACAAAAGTTAGAGTTTATCACCATTAAATTGGCCTTGTAGGAAATGTTAAAGGGCTTTCTTTAAGTAGAAAAGAAATGGGCATAATTTGATGTAAGCAAATTATGACTAAAATGTTGAAAAGTAAGACAACATATATGTAAAACATGGATGAATGAGTTAGAGAGAGGTCTTTTTTTAAAAAGATCATATTTGAACTTAAATCACCGTTAACTTAATATAGACTACTATGTACTTAGGACGTTATCTATAAACTTCATAGCAACCACAAATCAAAAACCTGTAATTGATAAGCAAAAAATAAAGAGAAAAAAATACAAACATAACAGAACTAAAGCTCATTAATTGTAAAGAAAAAGAGCAAGAGAAGAAGAAAGAAAAACTGAAAAAAACCTGGAAAACATCAACAAAATGGCAAGAAGTGCATACCTATCAATAATTACTTTAAATATAAAGGGACTGAATGCTCCAATAATTAGACATAGGGCAGCAGAATGGATTTAAAAAACCAAGATCTTTATATATGCGGCCGGGAAGAGATTGACCTCAGACCTAAGGACACGTGCAGACTGAAAGAAAAGGGATGGAGGAACATTTGCAAGAATATAAAACTGGAAAAAAAAAAAAAACACGGGAGTAGTATATACTCAGGCAAAATGCCTTTGTTTTATTTTTTCAAATTAAATTAAATTAACACAGGGTATATTATTAGTTTCAGAAGGAGGGCTCAATGATTCATCAGTTGTAAATTACTCCCAGTGCTCTTTACATCTCATGCCCTCCTTAATATCTATCATCCATCACTCTACCCACCACCCCTCCAGCAACCCTCAGTTTGTTTCTTATAATTAAAAGTCTCTTATGGGAGGGGAAAAATAAGATGAAATCAGAGAGGGAGATAAACCACAAATAGCCTTTAAAACAAGGCTGTAACAGGAGACAAAGCAAAACATTACAAAATGATAAAGGGATCAATCCAACAAGAAGATACGTCAATTGTAAATATGTATACAGCCAAGATTGGAGCAGCTAAATACATAAAACAAATATTAACAGATATAAAGAGAAAAATTTATGGTAATGCACAATGGTAGGGGACTTAACAGCACACTTACTTCAGTGGATAGTCATCTAGGCAGAAAATCAATGAGGAAACTGTGTCTTTGAATGACACGTTAGTCCAGATAGACATAATAGATATATACAAAATATTCCATCTGAAGACAGCGAGTAGATATGTGTTCAAGTGCACATGAAACATTCTCCAGAGTAGATCAGATGTTAAGCCATAAACCAATTCTCAATAAATGTAAGAAGATTGAAGTCATAACATGTAACTTTTCTGGCCAAAGCATTATGAAACTAGAAATCAATCTCAAGGGGCGCCTGGGTGGCTCAGTGGATTAAACCTCTGCCTTTGGCTTGGGTCATGATCTCAGGGTCCTGGGATTGAGTCCTGCATCAGGCTCTCTGCTTGGTGGGGAACCTGCTTCCTCCTCTCTCTCTCTCTCTGCCTGCCTTTTGCCTACTTGTGATCTCTCTCTCTCTCTGTTAAATAAATAAAATTAAAAAAAAAAAATCTCAAGGAAAAAACCTAGAAAAAAACAGAAATACATGGAAGCCAAATGATGTGACAATAACAGATCGGTCAAAAAACAATCAATGAAGAAATTTAAAAAAATACCTGAGAGAAGTAAAAATGAAAGCACAATTGTCCAAATTATTTGGGATGTAGCCAAAAACAATTCTAAAAGGGAAGTATTTAGCGATACAGGCTTACGTCTAGAAGCAAGAAAAAGCTCAAACAATCTAATCTTACACCTAAAGAAACTAGAAAAATGAGAAAAGGGGCGCCTGGGTGGCTCAGTGGATTAAGCTGCTGCCTTCGGCTCAGGTCGTGATCTCAGGGTCCTGGGATCGAGCCCCGCATTGGGCTCTCTGCTCCGCAGGGAGCCTGCTTCCTCCTCTCTCTCTGCCTGCCTCTCTGCCTACTTGTGATCTCTCTCTCTGTCAAATAAATAAAATCTTAAAAAAAAAAATGAGAAAAAAACAAAGCTGAAAGTGAGTAAAAGAAAGGGAATAATAAAGATTAGAGCAGAAATAAATGACATAAGGACTGGGGGGAAAAATCGAAATAGTCAATGAACCCAGAAGCTGGTTCTTTGAATAGATAAAGAAAACTGATAAATCCTTCATCAGACTTATCAAGATTAAAAAAAAAAAAAGACTCTAATAAATGAGTAAGTAACAACTGACACCACCGCAATGCAATGGATTAAAAGAGAATGCTACAAAAATTATATGCCAACAGTTTGGACACTTTAGAAGAAATGAATAAATTCCTAGAAACATAGAATTTTCCAACACTGTAGCAGCAAGTAATAGAAAACCTAAACGGACCAATTACTAGAAACAAAACTGAACTGGTAATCAAAAACTTCTAAAAACAAATGCCTAGGACCAGATGGATTCACAGGTGAATTCTACCAAATATTTAAAGAAAAGTTAACATTTACTCTTCTCAATCTATTCAAAAAGTGAAGAGGAAGGAAAATTTCCAAACACATTCCATGAGGCTAGCATTACTCTGGTTCCAAGACAGAAAAAGACACCACAAAAAAGAAACTGTAGGACAATATCCCAATTGACATAGATGCAAATATCCTTATCACAATATCACCATACCGAATTCCACAGTACATTAAAAGTATTATTTGCCACAGTCATGTGGGATTTATTCCTAGGATGCAAGGATGGTTCAGTATTTACAAATGAATCAATGTGACATACCACATTAATAAGAAGAATGATAAAAACCACATGATCATCTCAGAAAACAGAAAAAGCATTTGACAAAATTCAATCTCCATTCATAATAAAAACTCTCAACAAAGTGGGTTTAGAGGAAGCATACCTTAACATAATAAAGGCCATGTACAAAAGACCCACAGCTAACAGTATACTCAATGGTGAAAAACTGAGAGCATTTCCTCTAAGATTAGGAACAAGACTATGATGTCTACTCTCACCCCTTATTTAACATAGTCCTGGAAGTCCTTGCCACAACAATCAGATAAGAAAGATATATTGGGGGCGCCTGGGTGGCTCAGTGGGTTAAAGCCTCTGCCTTCGGCTCAGGTCATGATCCCAGGGTCCTGGGATCGAGCCCCACATAGGGCTCTCTGCTCGGCAGGGAGCCTGCCTCCCCCTCTCTCTGTGCCTGCCTCTCTGCCTGCTTGTGATTTCTGTCTGTCAAATAAATAAATAAAATTTAAAAAAAATTAAAAAAGATAAATTGGAAGCATCCATATTGGTAAAGAAGAAGTTAAACTGACCGTATTTGCAGATGACATGATACTATACATAGAAAATCCTGAAGACCCCACAAAAAAGAAAATTAGAAGTATTAGTATAAATTGAATTCAGTAAAGTTGCAGAGTATGAAATCAATACCTAGAAATTGGTTGCATTTCTACGTGCTGATAGTAAAGTAGCAGAAGGAAAAATTAAGAAAACAATCTCACTTATGATTGCACAGAAAAGAGTAAAATACCTTGAATAAACTTAACTAAGGAGCTGAAGGATCCATACTTTGAAAACTGTAAAACACTGATGAAAGAAATAGAAGATGACACAAACAAAGTAAAGATATCCCATGCTCCTGGTTTGGAATTAATATTGTTAAAATGTTCAGACTCCCCAACACGATCTACAAATTCAATGCAATCCCTATCAAAAGACCAGCAACATTTTTCTTTAGAACTAGAACTAGAATAATAAATTACTATTAGTAAATAATTTTATTAGTAAATAAATTATTAGTAAAATAATACTAAAATTTTATGGGACCACAAAGTTTCTGAATAGCCAGTACTTTTTTGAGAAAAAAACAGAGCTGGAAAGATCACAATTTCAGATTTCAAGATACACTACAAAGCTGTGGTAATGAGAACGTTATGGTACTGGCTGAGGATCTTAAAAAATGAGACACCAACAGATCATAGCTATACTTGTGAACATAGCATAGCACAGAGTTGTTGAATCACTATGTAGTCTGCCTAAAGCTAATGTAACATTGTGTGTCAACTATGCACAGGGAAGGAAGGAAGGGAGAGAGGGAGGGAGGGAGGAAGGATGGGAGGCGGAGAGGAAGGAAGGAAGGGGAAAAAAAAAAAAGGAAAAGGTCCTCCAGAACAGCTTCATGATTATGCTCAGGTTATCCCATGCTTTTTTCAGAATTTCTCTCCCGGTCTCTGATCTTGTTTCTCCTGGGAATACCTTTGTCATGTACAATTGACTCTAGGCACTTGAATGCCTAATTCATACCTATTTGATAATAATCCCTAGTTTTCATTAGTGTAAATCTAATTCAGCTGATCAAATAGTAGAATCATCAAGATGCAGGATTATTCTCTCTTCTCTGGGGCTTTGTAGCAGTGCTTAGAAAAAGGGTTGGGTGTTAATAATAGCTGCTTTGCCTTGAAGAAACAAGCAGTGGGGTGGGAAGGAGGATTTAGAAGTTCACCACTTTATTGCAATTTCAGCTCAGTTGGCATGTCTTATTTGACAGTGATTTGTGTTAAGTAGGTAGTTTCTGCTACCTTCTTTTTGTGAAGAATATAGTCTTTCCTTTTAAAATTACACTTCATATTGCTAAGAGGTTACAAAAGGAAAGTGGCCTATTGTGGACACTTTCACACTGCTTCTATTTAAATTTTTGGACTTTGGAATCACTAACAAATAAATTTAACATTCCGACCTTCAACGCATACCTCTATTAACCTCACGCTGAACTCCACTGGCCCTTGTCACTCTGTGTCTCAGTGTCATATTTCTAGTAAACTGCGGTAGCTAGTCTGAGACCCTAAGAATCTATTACTGATTAGTTTTTCCATCTATTGTGTTTTCATTGATCTGGGATATTTATTGATCAGTCAACTGAATTCTTTTTTCTTTTTAAAATATTTATCTCTCAGGTAATAAAAACAAAACAAACAAACAAACAAAACCCCCCACATCTTTGGGCTTAAGATTCTCTCTCCCTCTGCTTCTCCCACCCCCTGTCTCTCTCTCTCTCTAAAAAAATAAATAAATTAAAAATTGTATATGAATTGTAGGCAGCATAAACTGCGTTGTTCTGTTAATTACATACAAGTCTCCCCCTCTGGGTGGAAGTATTGGAAAAAGATACCCTTCTGGGCATAAACCTGAGGGTGTACTTTGCAAGAGAAGCATGGGCTGAATTTTAGCCCCTATCTGCCCTTTGGCAAGGTGACCTTTTACAGGTTCAACCTGTCCAACCCTATGTAGAACCCCATATATATATCAGGGTTCTCCAAGTATTCTTATACCCTATGAAATGTTCACCAAACATTTGCTACCAAAGCTTCTTTTTTTATTAAACATCTGTGTTAGAATTGAAACTCATATAATTTGTTGACATGTTTATTCAGTATTTCTTGGATGCCGACTACCTGGCTATCAGCAATGGATTGGAATTGCGGTTGTGAGCAGGACAGCGGGTGTTCTTGTGGAATCTGTATTACTGTGGGACTTTAACTCAATTCATGTATTATTATTTAATGTCTACACAGCCTTTCATCATAGGTGAAATATTTCTTCAAACTGCTTATTGAGGGGAAAAAAAAAAAAGATTCTCAGAAGTAAGTGATCCAGCTCTAATAACTGAGTTTTTGCAATCTAATTGAGAAGAAGAAAAGTGAATGTAGAGTACAGATGTGAATGGGATATGATAAGGTTGATTAAGGATTTTTTATTTTTATTTTTTAATTTTTCTTTTTTTTAACTGGAGGCACTATAAATGAGTCAACCAAATATCAGGACAGGAGATTATAGGTTGATACTTACACGACCTGTTGGTCTTGGACAAGTCATATAACCGCTTTAAGCCTTGATTTTCCCTTTTGTATAAATGGGGTATTGTATAAGATATCATTAAGAATTTCTTTCATTCCAAGATTCCACAAGGGAGCATATTGCTGAATGGAATATGATGCTGGAAGGAATCTAATATGCTGAGTAGGCTACCATTTTCCTTAGGATTTGGCTGGTTTCCCTTTGACATAAAACTTCCTCAGACCACAAGTATTCAATTCAAGGAAAAAAATGAGAGGTTTCTCTTCTTTAAAAATGTAGCTATATATGTTTTGATCATTACAAATTTAAAAGAAGAAAATAACCCTAGATGAAATATGTCCTATAGAACCAATTGGCAATCAGTGTTAAGCAGAGAGAACAAAATTTGGTATTGTTGGTGGCCTGTGAGATGTGTTCTTGTCTTTGTTCTCAGGACAGGTAATCTGTCAGAGAGCAGAAATGGTGGCATTAGGAGCATGTGTCCTGTTTGGATTCTGTTGAGTCAAATTTGAAGCAAGATGGTTCTGGATAGGTAGTGCTGGTCCTCAGGACAGATGCCTCATGATTCTGTGTCATCTCCCACAGGGAGCCCCTAAAGACTCCCTAACTTTTGTGCTGAGTTCACTACTTTAAGGATTTTGAGCCACCAAAGGTCTGAACATTTTCTGAATAATGACTACTATTCTTTTAGGGTTCTCTACTTCAAAATAATATTAGTCATATATTAGTCATAATAAATGTGTCTTATCTTCGAGCTTCATTGGGTTGAACAAAACAATATTTGTTAGAGCACCTGAATTAAAATATAAATGTTAGAAAAAATAAAATGATAGTTGCATGCAACTATATCTCTTCTTATGTTATGAAAATCTCCTTTATTTTGAACAATTCAACTCACCTAGCCTTTCAAAAATAGGTAATAACACTTTCAGAATCAGAAAATAGGTAATAACACTTACAGAATTATGTTGCGTTTAGTAACCTATAGAGACATCCATGCTGCTTTTAATATAGAATCTACTAACTGTCTTTTTAAATCAAATAATTATAATTTCAATGCTTTCTCTCGAATTAAGACTTCATAGAAGACAATTATAATTCTTTAAAATATTAATCACTGTCCTTGTGATCTTATACCCTATTTTTTGCTGATGATATATATATATATGTAAAAAAATATATAGTATGCAACTTCTTAAAACAACTTTTTAATAATATGATTTGTATTTAGGCAAAAAATTCATAAAATTATACAGCATGTTAGCTGTTTTAAATTGTTCTGTGAATGTATCAGAAAATAGCATATCTTATTGGTTAATGGAATTGTCTCTTGCTTATTGCAATGACTGTATCAGCATATGGATTCCAACTTCAAGAAAAAAGCAGGTATTTAGAAGCACTGTCGTCAACTTAAAAAGATAGATTCTAGCCAGGAGCCATGGAAATGCATGATGAACCCATTAGTTTTGGAGCCTTTAGCCAGAAGAGTCTAATATGGAGGTAAAGAGGGTAAACCAGAATCATACAGGCTGGGTTCAAGTCCTGCCTCTGCATTTACTTATTACTGAAGCTTGATCAGCCTTTTATTATTATTTTTTAAAGATTTTATTTATTTATTTGACAGACACAGTCAGAGAGGGAACACAAACAGCGGGGGAGTGGGAAAGGGAGAAGCAGGCCTCCCACTGAGCAGAGAGCCTGATGTGGGGCTTGAGCCAAAGGCAGATGCTTAAAGACTGAACCACCCAGGCACCCCTTGGTCAGCCTTTTAACACTTCAGTTGTCTCACTGGTAACTGCAGATATTAGTAGTGATTACTTCACAGAAACGTCTGCTAATTAAATCAGAATATACTTCTAAGTTGCTCAGCACACAATTCAAGTTCAGTATGTGTTCTACTCCATTCATCCCCAATGGAGGATGATATCACCACCAAGGGGACAAAAATTGGCTCATGGGATGAAACAGATCCTACACTTTTTATATATAAAGCATACACATATATACAGTATATGTGTGGTATGAAAATACCATGGGGGATGGAGGGACCATTAGGGAAAATGTCTTTACAAAGGCTCCTTAGGGAAGATAGAATGTAACAAAGGTGAGAAATACTGGCTATCCCTTTTATTTTACTGAAGCTCAATTGCCAAGAAATTTACCCAATTCATGTAAGTAATTATAGATTATCAGCTTAATGTTTTTTTAAATAATTATATTTTGTCAGTTGGTTTTTCAAAATGATAGTTCATAAATTACTTAGAGACTGACTCCCCAACCTGGTAATTATAAAGATGTAAAAAAAATTTAAATATTTCCTGTACACTCTGCTACCTACCCCCTTCCCAATTCTGACCCAGTGCTTCTGAATTGGGACTAGTGTGAAACCCCGTTGATTTAGTCAGGTTGAAAGCTACTAATCTGTAATGTTGGCCTTGACACCCTGAAGAGCTAGCCGTGCAGTGTAGGACTTGCAATGTCTGAATAGGCCTGGGAGGAAGGAGCTTTCATCCAGCTTTGCAATGCAGTTTCGGGTTGTAGTTTTTGTTTAACTTCAAAAATGAATAAAGCAGTTTCTCAAACAAAAGAATGAGCTATTCTGCATTTTTAAAAATTATTATGCAGTGTCTCGTTCCTATCACCACTTAGGGACCTGGTGAATCCCATGAGCCTTCCTTTGAAGTTGAATTAACTTGTTCAGTCTAAAACGATTTGCACATTTACAGTAGCATATGCTAACAAGGATATCAGGAACAACGAGGCCTTCAGTATCCCTTCCTTTAAACACAGGGTGGTGTGCATATTTATTTTAGAGAGAGTTCTGTCCTAGCTCTCTAAAATAAGTACCACGTATCCCCTCCCCCCCTTTTTTCTTTTGTTTTTTTTGTTTTTTTTTTGTTTGTTTGTTTGTTTTTCTTTTGACTCTTAGAAAGAGATTTAAGTTTTGTAGTTTGTGATGTTGTTTTTAGAGATTCGTGTTGCCTTGGGGAATATGGATTTCCCCTTCTTGTTACCATTATTAAAAGTTCCCATTCAGCTATTCCCAGGTTGAAATGCCACCTTCCAAATCAGCACAGATGAAGGTCTGGCTTGCTGGCTTCTGGTGGAATGATAGGGCAATCTTGTGACCAGGACCGAAGTCTGGGAGACCTAGCTCGGCTTTCTGTTGTCTCCCTTTTACCCTTCTTACCAGATCTTCCTGCTTCTTTCCCCCTCCTCTGAGACATCCTTATCTCAGACACTTTTTTCCTCCCTCCTCCTCCTCCTTCTTCTTCTTCTTTTAAACATCCTCTTCCTTTCAGTTTTGCCCAGGGGACTTAGGGATGTCTTGCTGTCACCTCTGCCCTTGCTCCTTTGCTGGGTTGGATATGGTTGATAAGAGAGAGGATTGTGCTAGGGATGCTGGCGGTACCCAGTGGAAGGTGAGCTGGGCACTCACTTGCACTTGTCACCTTTCCCTGGTTTCTAAACTGCCTTGAGGGTTTCTTTGGTCATCTTTTGCTCTTCAAGAAATCTTAAGGGTGCTGGGGTTTGCTGATTATGAAATCACTGTAATTCCTTAGGAATGGCCCTAACCAAGTTTTATGATGAAAATAGTCATCATAAACAAATTTCACCCACCCCCTCCCTCAAACATTACCTTTTAGAATCACATTTAAAAATACAAAATACAGAATACAAAAATACAGAAAATCAAAAACAAAAAACCCGACAACAACCCAATTTTAAACATTTTTGGAAGTGGACAGAATGTTCACCTATTTATTTTCCTGATAAATTATTACTATTACAGAAAGGTTTTTTCCTTTCTCTTCTTTTTTTAAAGATTTTATTCATTTGAGAGAGAGAGCAAGAGAAATCACAAACAGGTGGAGGGGCAGATGTAGAGGGAGAAGCAGACCCCGCGCTGAGCAGAGAACCTGACATGGTGCTTGATTCCAGGACCCAGAGATCATGACCTGAGCCTAAAGCAGATGCTTAACTGACTGAGCCAACTAGGTGCCCCCAACAGGGTTTTTGTCTACCATAATTTTTCCTGCAAATACAAAATCAAAGTAGAGCCTAGTATTAGAGATTAGGGGCTTTGAAGAACCCTGGACCTTTGTTTGTCACATATTAGCTTTGTCATTTGGGACAAATAATTTATCCTCAGTTATTTCGTCTACAGAGTGAACATGATAATGATACTTCCAAGTGATCATGATGAATGAGAAATTGCACGTAAGTCTTTAGCATAGTGCCTAGAGCCAAGTGGGTTGCTAGTATGTATTAGCTGTTATTACTAACATTAATCAATAGAAAAGGCATTTGTGGTCATTCCCAGGAAAACTTGCTCTCATTCAGCTCTTGTCATTGTTTCCCTGGGGAAATGAACTGTAGGTTGCAACGTGCTGTGAGTAAGAAGAGTACTCCCGTGCTAAAGCCCTTGCAAAAGCTCTACTTCCGTGATGTTGCTTAGTTATGCCACTGGCGTCTTGGGAGGTAACACTTCCTCTTACCTGCCTCTCTGACTTTTTACTTTTTCTCCTTGCCTGACCACTTCCCCATCTTGCATTGATCTCCTTTCTATTTTTTCTCATCAATAATGGTATTTTTAACTGTACACTGTGAAAGATGCCATTTAGATCAGCTTTTGTTTCTTCTACCCTCTCTGCACCCTACTTTTTAGCTCTGAGCTAAAAGGCTGAGGAACAATCAGAAAGAAATTCTTAAAAAAGGGAACAGAGTGAGAATGTGTGATAATAGAAATATATGAATATTGGTCCAAAGGCTGCTATATTGTGCAAGTGTTGGATATTGATTCTGATTTCTTTCCAGAATTGTTCAGGTACCTCATTTACTTTGCCTTCCTTTGTATTCGGAATATTGCTTTCCATCTTTTATCTAGAGTGTTGTTACTGTGTAGCATTAAGAAAATCACTAGGCATTTTCTGATTGGCTTTATGAAATGAATGAAATTTAGAAAACTCTTTGATATGTGGTTACATTTCTTGAAATTATTTCTAATTGCAGGAATTATTTTTAGGTATTAAATTCGCAGTACATACACATGCGTCTTCTTGCCAAGTTTCATAGCACGGAACTTTGCCAAGAGAGTCACAATATGGCTAAAATTAAGCTTTATTAAGTATAATAGGATGAGATGTGATTTAATTCTTTAAGCTGCCTATAAGTGCTAGAAGACAGATTGCTTTTATTCTATCCACTAAGTTAGAAGAATGATCCATTATTTTGCAAATCCCAGTGGCAAAAGGCAATTGAAATAATACATGAAGCTTCTTGAAGGAAAATAGCTTTCTGGTTAAAACTGTAATATTATTTATCTTTCCCCTTCAACCATTTGACTCCTTCAGTCTTTAGAAGAGGCCTATTTATTTTAGCAGTAAGGTGGATTGAATTTCTGCCAAGTCAGTATACTCCCTAAATGAATATGTCAGGGGCAATATTGTTTCTCAAAAATCATTTAGAAAGCAGCACTTTTACATAAGTAGCCTCTTTCATTAGTTTTGAATTAAATCTTAGCAACTGCTGTTTCTGTTATGGTGGTTCTTGGAGAGTCCATGGAATGATGAGGTTCTAAGCTTTGAGTGAGAGTTCCCTTTGGGGTTTACAGTGCCTGCATTTCATTTGGAAAGTTGAAATGAATATAACTTGTTTTTGGTCTAGCTTCTTTGGAAAGGTTGATGTCATTCTGGAAATCAAATATCTTATGTAAAATCAACTGAAGATGGAATGTATTGTCTGCAGGGGGACTTTGGTATCACGAAGATACAAAGCAGTGAGAGTCCAGGTTTTTTAAGAGTCCCCAGGAAGTAGTGATCACCTTTCTTCTTCTTCTTCTTCTTTTTTTTTTTTTTTTTCCATCTCTACCTCCTTGAAAATAGTAGGAAAAAAATCAATATCTTGTGACTAATTCCTTGACCATCTTCAAGAACCTCCTTTCTGTACAGAGGGAAAGGTGAGCTCCGTTATGCCATGGCAGAATTATCTCAAACACTTCCTGAATTTTCAAAGACTAACTTGATTTTTCATCCAATAATAGATATATTAAAAGACAAGAAAGAATCATTAGCTCCTGTGATAGCTCTTTTTACTTTAAGCAAATATAACTCACTTTTTTTAATTACAGAAGGAGTATCAGTTTATTAATTATGATTAAATATTATTATTATGCAGTTTCAGTTTAATTTCTTCTTGAGGCATTAAGAGGCATTAAAATTTAGATCTTACAAAATGGTCATCAGCGGGGTGGAGGATAATATACTTGTATTGAACTTTTGCCAATTTATTCCTGTGTTAATTCAAATTAGTTCAGATTAGAGCTTGATTTAGTCTCAAAAAATAAAATGTGAAGGCCCTCATTTTTCTTTACAATGGCAGTCACATGCTAATGTCACAACAGACATTTTTCTTCTTAATTACAAATCATTTTGATTGAATTTGTGTGCTCATCTGAAATCACTGTCATTAAGGAAAATCATGAAAATTGTACATTTCTAGAATAACAGCAGTTTTTTTTTTTAAAGATTTTATTTATTACTTGACAGAAAGAGATCACAAGTAGGCAGAGAGGCAGGCAGAGAGAGAGAGAGAGGGAAGCAGGCCCCCTGTTGAGCAGAGAGCCCAATGTGGGACTCGATCCCAGGACCCTGAGATCATGACCTGAGCCGAAGGCAGCGGCTTAACCCACTGAGCCACCCAGGCGCCCCAATAACAGCAGTTTTGTGTGTGTTTATTTTTTAACATTAAGCATATCACCTACCCAGCCTATTTTTCCTTTCATTAATTAGCATTCTGTTTGTGGAGTAATACATTATTTAAGACAACTTTGCAATTATTAGTAGCAGACTTTCACATTTCTTATTAGGCAGGTCAATGTAATAATTTCTTATTGCAAGTGAAAAATGCTAGGTTAGGCACCAGAATATCCAAAGTATTAATGACTATTGTGTATGTAAAATCACTTATAATATTGTAATATATTCTCTAGCACTTGGAAAGCTACTGCTATGTAGCAATGTCAGTTTCTGAGTTGAAAGTTATTTTGGCTCTTTAACACTTTGTGGCCATGAGAAGTCTCTATAGGCACTGACTTTGCTGCCTGCAAAACCTAAATAGACTATAGACCCTTGGGTAGTTGCTTGGCTGGTCAGCACAGGAATGGCAAAGAATTCAAGGTGATGTAGTATAAAAGGCATCTAGGTGGGGCGCTTGGGTGGCCTGGTTGGTTAGGAATCTGACTCTTGGTTTCAGCTCAGGTCATGATCTTGGGGTCATGAGATTGAGCCCCACATGGGGCTCCATGATCTATGGGGAGTCTGCTTTTCTCCCTTTCCCTTTCCCTTTGCCGCTCCCCCTGCACTCTTCCTCTCTCTCTCTCAAATAAATAAATAAATAATTTATTTATTTATTTTTTAAAAGCATCTGGTACAGGAAGAGACAAGCACAGACCTGCACTGATTAGAGCAGGGATTGATTGCATCAGAGTTGGTAAATAGAAATAAAGTTGTTTCAGTCAGTATATCCAGAGAAAGGGTTTCAGATGAGTAGAAAAATAGCAATTCTTTCTACAAACATCATAACTGGAGTTTGGCCAAGTAAACTACACAAGCCATCTGAATTCAGGTGGTCCGTGTTGCCCCCACATCCTACCCACCTCCCAAGGTAATTATATTACAATGTGAGTTGTCACAAATCAGAAAAGTAGTCTTTTGAAGGGGAGCAAAGTTTGGTCTCACTACATTCTGCTTGGTGGGGGAGGTCTGCACAAGTATTTGGAGGAGTTTTAAAGTAATAATGAAGTAGGGGAGGGATTTGGGTTTTATGTGAAAGGTTATAGTGAGCTTGCAGCATTCATAGATGTCTTGGGTCTGTTGTGTCACTGACTGCCTCCACTGTGGTTAGTATGATTCATCAGCAAAGTATCCTCAGTGCAAACAACCTCAGGTGTCCTGTCTGGTGACTTTGCTCCATGGAAGGAAAGCCAACAGGGACAGGTAGAAGTGAGTCAGCCACCTGGGACAAGGCTCAGGTCTTGCTCTGCCCTGGACTTGCTGAGTGAATTCGTAGAAACTATCCAGTGTATTTGGAGCTCAGTTTTTTAGTAAAATTGACGAATTAAACCAAATTAGCTCTAAAGCTCCCTTCTAGCTCTAAATAGTCAATAGGTATAGAGATATTCTGTGTTTGCAGTTCTTGGGGAGAAAACTACCTAAGTGGTCTGAAGCTGGTAAGTGCTTTGTGACTTACTTATGATTTATTTCTAGAACAAATGTAGCCCAGAGGATCTGAGATAGAGATAGGTTGACCCAAGAACATTGATTCAATGCCTAAATGAAGCATCTTAGACATGTCGCCTGGGACTGAAGAATTTATCTATGTGGATTAAGATCTACTGTCTGTCAAAGCACTAGGTGCTAAAGAGGCATGAGTGCTCTGACAAATGGCCTCACTCCCACCCTTGGGCTTCCTAATTATGCCACTTAATAGTCTCCAGGGAACCCCGCTCCCCCCAGCTCCTCTCTTGCACACTATGTCTCTCCTGACTTCCAAACCTTAGAAGTGCAATTATCCCTAATATCTAATAGTTAACTGATTGACAGTTCAGTATTTATCAGAGAGGACCTTGGGGGACTTAACCCCCTACTTCCAGTTACTCTTATAGCTCTTGAAAATAAGCCAGATAAACATAATGGTCTGTAAAACATTGTCCTTAATGCAGGACATGTTCCCAGTCTCTTTCCAACTGCGCTGCGGATTTAAAGACAGACATTTAGAAGCTTCTGATGAGATTAGTGAAGGACTACTGTGGCCTTGGTGCTGCACTGGTAGACTAATTAGTTTCAATGGCACAGCTCAACGTCAAGTACAAAAGTTATAGCAACAAGTGTCTGCTGGGTCTTTGGAGCTGAGATGTTTGGGGTATCTTCTCAGCATTGATCATCAGACCCCCAACATTTGTCTGGTTTTGCAGTAAGACCGCTATGACAAAGGAAAGGAGAAGCCGCAGTAACAGTTTTCCAGTCTTCTTGTTGGGGCTCACTCATGAATTCATGTATACTTAGTATCAGCTCACATGGGAATATGGGTCCCGTGGGGACTGGGACCTTGTCTGTTTTATTCACTGCTCTGACTTCAGCACCTAACACAGTGCTGATACATGGTAGATACTTATCACTGTAGGCTGAATGACCTATAATAAGACCACATAACATACAGCGCTTAAGAGCATCTGGAGCCATGCTGCCTGGGTCCTAATCTCAACTCTGCTCCTGACTAATTAAGAATGTGAGCAAGTGAGTAACCATTTCTGTGTTGCAGAACCCCCATTTTTAACTTGAGATGGTAATAACATATATCTCATAACATATATCTCAAACTTATGGAGGTTAAAGGGATTGATGTATAACCAGTGTTGGGAATGCACTAAAAATGTTTATTAAATAAGTAGATTAATTAGTTTGCATGCCCTACTTCCTTTTCCCTCACTACTTAGTTTTTTTTGGGGGGGGAGGGGACTTACATTAGAGTTTGTGAGAACACATGCTGACAACTATGGACCCAGACCCAAGGGCATTTCTGTCTTAAGACCTCTGGCTATAGAGCTTTCGATTCCTGTGATGCTCTGAAGCATCACTTTCCATCAGTTTTGTTAATGTTCTACTTGACTTACCCTTCTTGATCGAGAGTTCCTTGAAAGGAGACACCTTCCAAGAAGGTTTGATTTAAAGTAGGAACTAATGGTTATGGAATGAATGCATAATATATTCCATGAATAGCAGTCTTGTGTGTCTTCTCTTGCTCACTCCTAGGGGAGGAATCACAGACCCCTCCCCCAACTTACAGGTGGTGGTTGTGGTGGGGGTTGGGGTGGGTGGCCTTCTTCTTCTCTTTTTGTTTTCATCTTACTAAAGTATATTCCAGGTTCTTCTTTATCCAGAATCCACCAATGTCATATGTACATCCCAGTCCCAGTCACTCCAAACCCCCATCTCACTGTCATTCTGGCCAACACAGTCGCTATTTGATCACTACCTCTCCTCAGCCTCCCCAGGTAACCCCTCAAGTGCCCCCAGTATCTGTTCTCTCTTCTTGTCCCTGCCTCCTCCACATGGCTTGTGATCTTTGACATTTACATTGACCATCTTGTTTGCCCCTGTCTTTTATTTTAAGTCAGGTCAAATCCTATTAGTGAAATATATAAGAATTAGTTGCAAATAAACAATTCATTGCAAATAAAACATTGTTTTTCATGGGCTTTTGTTTTTCCCATTCACCCTCGTAAGCACCTCAAGCTGCCCCATTGTTCATTAGGAACACTTTTTCCCCCATGGGTTACAATTTCTTTGAAAACAGTATTTTTTTTTTTTAATTTTGCTCTTGTTTTCATTTATGTTCAAAGTTCTGCTGGCCAGAGCTATGATTTATTGCCATCTTTACCGGATTTAACTGACATCCATGTAAAGAGTCAAGAAGCAAAGTAGATGGTGTGATTTACCACCAGTCCTGTAACACTCATCTTTGTCTTCGAAGCACTTCCCATCTGCTTAACGGGGTGGACATGACATATGGGAAATATTTAGACAATAGTACAAGCCAGTTCAGTAGATAAAACCATCTGAACTTAAACCATTTGCTCACAAGCTCTGAATTGCCCTAAAACCACTTTAGCGTGGGCTCACTCGGCACAAACATAGTTATGCATTTGGCTCTTCTTTTATTGTGTCATTTCTGTCTTAACTCCTATCCTGTTACAATCTCCATGAGAATCAGCATCTCATCTTCTCCTTCATCTGCGTATTTTCATGGTACTCAGAGTAGACCTGCATGGATGAGGCGCTTGGTGAGGGCCACTTGTGGCCAGGTGGTCACTGCATCCTGAAATGACCCAGTTCTCGGCTCACTCTGGGAGCAGGTGCACCAGGAAGGGCTGGCAGGCTCCTAGGTTGACATCTCCCCCTGAATTCTCAGACATTCCTTGGGCTTCTAGAAAGCCTCACTAATGAAACTGACTTCAAGGCGCTAATTCTGCGGTCACACATCCCGATTTTTCTTTCCTAAGAACCATTTTTCTTCTGTGTCTTTGAGCGCTCCACCCCTCAGGGGAGTAGCAGCAGTAGATTGGTTATGCTAAACATCCCACCTCAGGGGTTTGATTTTGATTTTTTCGCAGCAACCTAGTCATTTATATAGTCAAGATAGACTCATCTTGAAACTTAACAAAGCCATTTAATTTTTTTAAATCATAACTCTAGATAATTTGTATCTATATTTCTAGTCCTCCCTTGAATTCCCAGGGAATACTCTGTGAGGCAGGAAACTGAAGTGCATGCCCTTCGTTACTGTCTTTTTTTTTTTTTAACCTTTTCTCACTCAAAATGCTAATAGTGCAGAGATAAACACAAGTCTTAGAGCGTGTTTATGTTTTGTTTGTATATACTCTTTAACCAGAAAGCTGTTGTGGGCAAGGCAGGCCCATAAATGAAGACATTAATAATTCTAGGTGTATCCAGAATATGTGACATAGACCATTATTTTATTTTATTTTTTTCTGTCCTTCAGTCTTTAGACCTGTGAAAAAGACTTCATGCTTGGGACCTGCCCCTTCAGCCTCTCAGCTCTGCAATCTCCCTTGCTCTACAGACTGTGTAGTATCTTCCTGGTCAGCTTGGGGCCTGTGCGTCCATGAAAGCTGCCGCGATCCTCAGGGGAGAAAAGGTGAGTGTCTTGTTTGTGTCTGCTTCATTTACTTCCAGTGTACACACAATTATTCTGGTAGCTAAGTAGCCGATTAAGCCTGCTTAAGACAATATTTGTTTGTAAAATGTAGATAACCAATTCAAGCCTGACAGCATTCCGTTATTAGGGAGGCCACTGGGGACATGTGCATGGAGCAAGAATCTGACCTTGATTGACCTTCCAGTTGGCTCATAGCTGGTGACGTGACTATTACTCAGATATGGTAGAACAGTGTTTTATATGTGTAGTGGTTATACTGGGGAGATTAGACGTGATTTCTGTAATCGCACCAGGAAACAACTGTTTTGCCTATTTTATGTTCAGATCTCCACATGCTGAATTTGATGTTCTGTTTCAGATTTTTATGAGGGGCATTTATGTGTTGTTTACTTTCTGATGTCCTTGGGCTTAAAGTAGAGTCTTCAAACTTTATATGCTTGTTTAATTTTGTAGGCCTTTGTAGTCTTGTTTCCTTTTGTTTGCTATTATATACACATCTTTGTATTCAGAAGTTCACTTTTGGTGACTCTTCTCTTTCATTGACCCTTTGGTTTGTATTGATACTGTGTTCCCTTGAGTAGCAATGCTAAAAAGAAATACTCCTTTTTCTAAGAGAAATGAGCTCCAAGGACATTCTAGAAATTAGGTTGTGTTTGCTGAGCACTAACCCTAGCTATCACATGAAAAGAAAGGATACATGGCCAAGGGCTTGATGCTACAAAGCTGGTGCTCTCAGCTTAATCCTGTGTCCATTTGGAAACCCACGGTTTAGCAATGCCCAGATTGCTCACAGGCACACATGGGCACGTCCAAGTTCACACACCCATGCTCTGGGCTTTTCTCTTTATTCCCACTTTTCATTCTAAAACAGAAGAGGATGTGTGTTGACTCTAGGTTGAGGAGGAAGAAGCTAATTTTAACTCTTTTATCAAATAATAGAAAACTGGATCTCAGTGGAACCTGGAGGTGTGCAGTGGAGAAGCCCGTGCTACTTTTTATTTAGACTTGTAGCTAGAATGTCCTCCAAGCCTCTTCAGTTTAAGAATTATTTTATTAAAGGGGTGCCTGGGTTTAGCCTCTGCCTTCAGCTCAGGTCATGGTCTCAGGGTCCTGGGATTGAGCCCTGCATCGGGCTCTCTGCTCAGCAGGGAGCCTGCTTCCCCCCGCCCCCGCCTGCCTCTCTGCCTACTTCTGATCTCTGTCTGTCAAATAAATAAATAAAATCTTTTAAAAAAGTTTATAAGAATTATTTTATTAAAAATAATTTCCCATTAATGCTAACACCCACAAGTTATTGTCTTGGGGTCTACATGTGTATAATTAGCCTTTGTAAGTCTCCTAGATTTGCATATGAGACTCCCCCGCGTGACTTACATGTTATTGGAACCAACCCTCCTACATTCACCCTGTGCCAGTCCATTTAGATTGTTGTCCGGAAAATCTTGGAAGATCGGACTCAGGCTCCCACAGCTACTGTGGCCATGTCTGGAGATACAAAGGCAACTCTGCTGTGCTGAGTGCTGCCTTTATTTGCTTTCAGAGTTGTAGAATCCGACCAAGGCAAGTGGGCCTCATATTGTTTTATAACTTTTTGTTTTAAGTGACAGAAACCCAATTCAAACTGGCTAAAGCCGAAACTTAGTAGCTTATATGGCTAAAAACAGAAAGGAAGGTAGGACTGCAGCCAAAAATATCAAGAGGTGAGCAGTATCACTCTCTCATTCTTTCTTTTTCTCCTTATAGACTTATGTTTCTACAGTCTTCCATTCTTTTCTCTTTCCCTTTACAGTCTTCTATTTCCCCATCTCTGAGTTCTACTTTTCTCTATATTAGGTTCAGTTTCAGGCAGGACCTCTCCATGGAGAAGAGAACAGCATTGATTTTCCTTCCGTCTGTCTGTCCTCTGTTGCACTTATGTATTCTTGTTGGTAGATTTAGTTTTAGTTAACAAATGCCTTTTAGTGATTATTCATGCCTTTGGGTGAGGGATAACAAGGCAACAAAAAATTTCTGTAACTCTTTGAAACACTCTGATTTAAAATATCTACTTTTTAAAGTTTGTTAACAAAAAGTCCAGTATAGGACGTTCTAAATTACTTCAGTGATATAATTATTTTCTGTTTCTTTGGAGGTAGTATATTTTAGCATTATTTTATCCAATTGACTTTTGATTTAAAACAAAACAAAACAAAAAATCAGGCCCCCCCATCTCATTCTAATAATCCAATCTCAAGTACATAGAACTCCATTTGGGATTTCAGTAAGGTAGATTGTAAAAAGTCTTTCAATTTCATCTAAACTTTCAGCATGGCTTGGGAAGAATTGGAAATTGGAGAATGAAGCTAAGAGATTGTTTTCTTTTCTTTTTTTTTTTTTTTTGAAGAATGTAGTTTGATATTTATTTAGTATAAAAGGTTTGTGTACAGTGTAACAAATACAGTTTTTACAAATCTGTTTTGGAAATGTGGTGGTTGTTTATTTGGGTTTCATACTCTTAATTACTTCATCCATCAGTTTTTTTACTTCTTTGTGTCTGGTAACTGCTCGACTCATACAGTCCTAAAATTTAGCTCCGGTCAGCCCACTTCCACCTGGTTTGTGAAGACAACATAGCTTGCCTTCCTCATCCATTACTACTGTTAAGGTTCCAGTTGCCAGATGTTCCTCCTCTCCAGTAGGGTCAACTATGAGCAGAGTGTCATCAAATACAGCAAAGGAAGTTGCAACTGGATGAGTTCTAATATTCAAATAACTTTTCTTCTTTAAATTAACTTCTGCTAAACCAGTTTCTTCATTTATAGTAACTTCTGGCAGCTGTACATTTTTTAAGGCTGCTAACAAAGCAAATGTACAGGCATCCAAGATGTTCCCATCATAGTCAAGGCAAATGATATCACAGTACAGAACCCAAGAAAGCTTTCCTGGAGAAATGCATAAGTCTTCTTTCTGAATTATCTGTGAATTTTCAGTGACATATGCAATGAACTGGCTAGCCACTTGGGCCTCTTTTCCAGGAGGTTCAGACCGAAATCTCGATGAACACAGAGGTGGTAGATCCACATTAGGAACAACATATCCTTTATCAGGGGCATCTGTTGGTGGCGCTGCAAATTCTGCCTTAATTCCACAAATTACTGTAGTATTTCCCAGCTTCACTAAAGCAGAACCATCTGCAGTACTAATTGAACCTATGTTGACAGTTGTGGTTCTGAATTCACCAAGTTCTCTTCCATCAGGACGGCAGTTCTCTTTCAAAAATCTCCTGTAATACTCCAGAGGTTCCACAGTTTTGAACCCGGCCGCCATCTTCCCACCCACGCCAAGATTGTCTGTTTTCTTGATCCTTAGATCCATTCTTTCCATATTTTAGGTCTCTAGATTTAATTATGTCATAAAATTGAGATGTACACTTTATGTGGAGGAATTTTTTTTCCTCTAAAACATGGTAATAAAAACAATATTATTTTTATGATGGATCAATTAATTTTGTTCAGCTTTATTGAAATATAATGGACCTACAATATTGGGTAATTTTAAGGTATGTGACATACTGATTTTATATACATGTATATAGCAAAATGATTGCCACATAAGGTTGTTAATACATCTATTCATCTTCACATAGTTACCTTTTTCCTGTGTTAAGAACTTTAAGATCTACTCTTTGTATCCCCATGTTGGTTGCAGTGTTATCCACCATACTAAAGATGTGGAAATAACCGAATGACTACCAATGCATAAACGGATAGAGGACATATGCTGTATACACACCTGTGCGTGTGCATGAGCACATGCAGCCACAGATACATCCACTCACTCATATGTGTTTATAGTGATATTATTTAGCCATAAAAACGAAGGAAGCCCTGCCATTGTGACAACATGGATGAAACTTGAGGACATTATACAAAGTGAAATAAGTCAGAGAAAGACAAACATTATATGATCTCACTTATATGCAGATTCTAAAAAACCTGAAATTATAGTAACATAGGGTAGAGTGTTGGTTACTAGGGGCTGGGTGGAGGGGAATATGGGGAAATGTTGATCACAGGATACAAACATCCAGTTATAAGGTTAGTAAGTTCCAAGGATCCAGTGTGCAGCATGATAAGTATAATCAACTATACTGTATTACATACTTGAAAGTTGCTAAGAGAGTAAATATTTAACATTCTCAACACTAAAAGAAAAAGAGGTAATTTTGATTCTAGATCATAGATAAAGTAGAAAGAAATGTCTTCCTTAATGCTTCCAAGAGGAGTCCTGGAATTGAATCTCATTGGCTGGTTTGTGTCATGTGATAATCTTGACCCAGTCACTCTGATTGGCAAGTCCTAGGCATGTGCCCACCACTGGAGGGACAAAGTTGGCCAAGCCTCACCACTGAGAGTCAGGAAGGGGTGGCTCTCTCAAGGAAATATGAGTTGCCGATACTGTAAGATGGTAGGAGTAATGCTGAGGTTAAACTTAATAGATGTTTATTAAATACTTTGTCCTCTTTGTTCTGGGCCATAGAATTTCTATAGCAATCCAGAGAATGCTTTCTTCCTCATTCTGTGTTGTAATTTTTGTTACTTGAGCAAATTTTCTCAAAACCCTTTGTGAAAAGTGCTCTTTCAATTTTTCTTCCTTTAACTTGTAATCTTCCTTTAACATGTAACATTGAACCAGTCTGTGGAACTCCACTGGGAAACATATAACATTCAGACCCCTCTGTTTGCCCCCTTGGCCCAAGATGCTTCCATATCAAACCTTTTCTTAGCCCCATTCCTCTATTGTGTGGGTCAACTCTTGCAGATTCACTCCGGTCCATCCATTTATTAGACATCACCTGTTGTGGGGTGAATTGTGTCCTTCAAAAAAAAAAAAGGAAAGCTTCATTCCTAACACCTCATGTATGTGAATATGACCTTATTTGGAAATAGGGCTTTGCAGATAGACTCAAGTTAAGATGATGCCATACTGGATTAGGATAGGCCCTATTCTAATGACTGATACAGAAAGAGGGAAATTTGAACACAGAGATACTCAGAGAAGAATGCTATGTAAAGGCAGACATTAGAGTGATATGTGTATAAGCCAAGGAATGCAAAGGATTGCTAGCAACCACCAGAAGCTAGGGAGAGACATGGGAGAAGTCTTTCCCTGGAACATTCAGAGGGAATATGGCTCTACTGACACTTTGTTGGGCTTCTAGCCTCCAGAACTATGAGACAAAATATTTCTGTTCTTTTGCATAACCCAGTGTGTTATTTTCCTTTGGCAGCCCTAAGATTCTAATATACTGCCCAACTTTGCATCAGCATTTAGGCTCAGCAAGGATGTGACACTTCATAATATTTCAAAATTAAAGTGTAGAGAAGTGAACCCATTTGTCCTGAATCCCACAGGGATTTCATAATGGCCCAGGCCCAAGAACCTGGGTTCCTGTCTCCCTAGTCTAGTGTTCCTTCAAACACTGGGCTTCCTTAGTGATTCCCTCCATAGCCTAAGGAAACTTGGATCAAGGCAGAAGTCCAGTGTTAAGCTTAGCTGAGAAGTGCTCTACCCACATGCTCCCCATTGGCCAGTGGGACCCATTAGTCTTGAGAGCCAATAACTGAGCCACTGTAGGAGATAAGGCTTGCAGCATGGGATTTATCTTAGCTCCAGCGTGTCACCTGTGGGGCGAGAGAGAAAGTAGACTGCAGTTGTGTGAGAAAGGAAAGGTGTTCCAAGAATAGCTTGAGAATAGCAGGTATTTGGAATGTATGTTTTTTGCCTCAATTAGTTTTTCCAAGAGAGGTTCAGCCTTTGGAGCTCAAGGAGAGGGTGGAGACAATAGAACTTCTCACCTGAAGGTCATAGCGTCTCCTCAGCCACCTGAAGAATGTAGGGTCACGTTGGGATTGATGAGAACCAGTCTCTGGTCTTTAGGCCCATACTAAGGCTAAATGACCTGCCCTAGGCACTAAGTAATCACAGACAGAAGAGGCTGTATACAGCAATGATTATTATTCAGGTCTGGGAGTTTGGCATTTTATAAATGCTTCCCTAGAGCAGACACAATTTTGATTTTTAAAGTCTTGCTAAAATCTGCCAGGACCACCTGCTACTAATCCCTCCTGGGAAAGATAAAGAATGGAGTTTCCCCTCTAGGGAAATGATTCTGTGCCTACAAGGAGTCCAAGCATGTTACAATGATGGTAAGCAATCTTCTTGTTATTTCTACTGACTTGTGAGCGAGAGGTCTGGGATCTTCCAATCTCAGCCTGTCCCATGGTCCTACCATGGGGTCTGCCAGAGTCACTGACTGGCACAAACTAAAGGTAATTCAGAATTCCACAGAGGCCAGAACACACAAGCTAATGCATTAAACATCACAAAACTCTGGGATGTAAACTGGACCGTTTAGCTTTACATTTGAATTCCCTACCCAAAGAAATGCAGTGAACCTGTAGCAAAAATCTAGGATGGATAGATATATACACACACATACACATTCTTTGTTATTTTATACTCTATTATATATTTTAGAGGATTTGAGGGAAATACCAGCAAATAATAATAAGAAAATGAATGTGCAAAGTTGGAGATAATTACTTCTTTTTCTTCACTGGTCTTTTCCCCACCGTGTTATTGCTTTGGTATGTTCCTTTTGTTCCAATTAAAAAAAAAAAGGATGAAAAAAAGATGAGGATGAGAAAAGGATGGAAAAGCATTTAATGTTGTATTACCTTACAGAAGAAATTAGTTACCCTAGAGATGATCTTAATATGGCTGTTTTTCTAAGGCAGGCACCCTTCAGTCCGGAAACCTGTAAGCTCTGTGGCTGTCAGCCATTCAGAGTATATTAACAAATCAGCCATGGTCCCTAGCCTTCACACTTTCCACCAGGTCTGTGATAGGCAGACAAGGGAAATAGTACTCAGCAGGTTGGTACTTGTCAAGCGAAGCTAGGATGCCTTTCAGAGGAATTTAAATTGGATCAGGTTTTATCATTCATTGCTTTACCTTTGATACACTCCCAGGGAGTTATAATTAGAGGTATGTGAAAGAGAAATAACCTGAAAAAATTGCTGATGGGTGAACTCTATACATAAGTATAGTACATTTAAAAAAAAATTCTAATACAGAGACATACATTTATATGACATCCTTGTCCCTTTCAGACATATTCCAGAAAGACATCCTTGTCCACAGAAGTTGTTTTAAAGAACAATTTGATGGACGCTTCCTGATACAGTGTCACAATAGGTAACTGCTTATGTGGTAGGACTTCAGGGTTCCTTAATGTCCCCAATATGATACTACCCCCAGTCATATATCCAAAGTTTTAAAATCCCCATAGAATAAGACATCTTGAAACTGAGAACCCATGACTGTCTTTACAAAGACAGTCTTTTATGCTCTGAAACAAATCAGTTTAGATAACACACCAAAGCAGGGAAATACTGCATGTTTTAGATCTTATATAACAAAAAGGGGGGAAATTTCCATTTTTCATCCTTGCCTGCTACATAGATCCACTTATGAGAAGTCTATAAAATTATTTTTGCTTTGTTACAGAAAATGTGTATGCTAAGAGATAGTTTTTTCTATTCCCCCCCCTTTTTTTTCTATGTCTGTGTTAAGAGTGGGACCATGGGGAGGGGGACTTTCATGCCTAGTTCTCATTCTAAGTATTGAGAGTTCTCATAATCACAATTGCCCTGTCATTGCTTTTTCTTATTTTCTGTATTCACAGGTGGATGCGAACTAATAATGGTACTGTAAAATGCTGAACTTGTGGGAGGGTGGTTGATTTCTAAAGAGTTGGAGTCAGTGTGCTCAGGGTCTTTGGTTCAAAGTTGTTACCCCATGTCCAAGGCTGCCAGAGATGAGGAGCAAATAGATACCTAAGATGGCATAAACGTCTGTTGTCCTTGGTCAACGTGCTAGCTGCTGCTTCAAGCCTGTTCCGGTGGTAGTAGTGTGGAGACAGTATTGGCCATGAACAGCTTCACAGAAGCTTACATGGACACTTTCGGGCCATTTGCACCTGAAGATGTACAGTCATCAGACCTATACATCCCATGTCTCCTTGAATTTTCCCTTGGCTTCATTTAAAAACAAACAAACAAACAAAAAAAAACTTTGGCTCATCTACTGTTATTTGTGTTTCTTCCCTTTTTCCTCTCCAACCCACAATTCACTCTATTCTAGAATTCAATAGAATATATAGTAAGCCAGTAGAATGTATACTAAACTTTGGGTTTATAAAAGAAAAAAAAAAAACCCTGCAAATACCAGTTTCATTAAAAGTGGATTGAATCTGTAGTCATTAAATGATTATTAAAACTCCTTCTTGCTGCCTCATGCCTTAAATTCCACTATCTAATCTGTCCACTTTCATTTGAAGGAAATGGTGCATAGTCCCTGCAGATTCACTACATGAGTCGGGCTAGAACACATCACACACAAGAGCTGACTGGAATTCTTTCTTATGAAGAGGTGATATCTGAAAAAGTCCTCCCCTGAATTTCACACATATCCATTTAATCAATAATGTGCCTCGGGAGCAGTAATGATGTCTCGTCTGATCTTAGTTTTCACATGCATAAAATGAGAATAGCAACCTACAAAATAGTTTTGCAAGATTTATTAATTTGGGTTAATATAAGTAAAGTGGCTGGCACCATCTTGGGAAAGGGTAGATGTTTAATTAATGCAGTGCCTTTTCCCCTTGTTGGACTATATGCTCTGTGAAGAATAGATTTATGTTTTCTGTTTCTCCTGTGGCTTCCCACAGTACATTACAGGGATCTACATATGGCAGTTAATGTTTACTGAATGATACGATCTGATTAATATGGAACTCGGTAAGTGAAGGTAAGTGGTTGGCTGGCCCCAGCCACTGTGGACTTGGCAGTCGTGTATCTTTCAGAACAGAAGCACCCGGGGGAAGCCTGATGTCAATTGCAGGCATGAACGTGGATGTGTGATTAAAGTTAAGCACTAACAAGAGACTCCAAGGTTTTTGTTTTATGCTGAGCTTGTGCTGTGATTTGATCCTAGTTACAGTCAGGACAAGGGCAGCACAAATGAAAGACTAGAAGAATTTATTGACTAAAGAGATGTAGTCTGTAGATTTACGGTGAGATGGATGCAACTTGATTTATAGAGGGAAACTGCGCATACACCTCAATGACATGAAGCTCTAGGTACCAGGACACCCGAATCCTCAGTAAAGAAGACTGTTTCTGAGACAGTTGTCAAACCTTATCAGTCATGGAGACCCGTGCTATGTGTTGCTCAAACAGATAAACTAAACAAAGACAAACATAAGACCATCAGTAAGCAGCATATGGACATTACATTAAGAATAGAGGTCATCCAAGTTGCATGGCAGTGAGCCCTTGGAGCTCATTGTAGTCTGATGGCCATCGAGTGCAGTTGGAAACCTTTATGTTTCCTGTGTCTCTTCCTTCTCTCAGGAGGGGAGCTGAACACTTCTGCAGATTTTGTTGTAACTAACTGATGATACAGACTTGTAGGTATGAAGTATGGCAGAAGCCATCTATTATTTTAATTGTCCCTGACCTTAATATTTGCAATGCCATGATCCATGCATGTAATCTCTGATAGGCTGAATGATGCCTTCCCTCATGTGGCTGATCATCAACGTAAGAATCGAATCTTTTAAAAGGCTCTCCCTCTAGCCCTCCGCCTATTTTCTCCCTCTTTCTTTCTTCCTTAAAAAAGAGAGAGAGAGAGAGAGAGAGAGAGAGTTCATAGGTTAACCCTGGACCGTAAAACCCCAAAAAAGCACTTGAGACTGTTTATCCGAAATTCTTGTCCAGCCCTATAATATTCTGAAGAAGCGCGGCTCCCTCTTGTGGCCTAAAACCATGAGTCCATTAGTTCAAACCTCCTTGGCTGTGTGGTTTTACAGGAGACAGCCTTTCCCCAGCTATGCCTGGAGCTTTGTAACCTTTTCATTTCATTCCCATTGGTGGGAAAGTAGGCGTGGCTTTGGGAAGTCTGGGAGAAAGATATACCTGGCTTTGTGACCTCTCATGCTCCCTAACTTGTCCTTCTCCCGGCCTCTTGTGGGAAGGGTAGTAGGGGGTATCTAACTCTCATGCTGAGAATTCGGTGTTCTCATACACTCCCATTTTCTTATCACAGCCTGTCTGTCAGTCTCTCTCTCTTTGAACTTACCCAGAGGAATAAGTGAATAATTCCTTAAAATGTTATCATCCAAGAAGCTCAGTTTCGTTAAATTATAAAAGGAACTAAAGGAATTAAACTGGTAAACAGAACTTGGTGCATTAGAGAGTGGAAGTAAAATAGGAGATCCATGCAGCATAACCTTCAGAGGTGATATGTCATAAGGGCCGGAGATGGAAAACTCACAGACTAAAGGGTCCTATCTAGTTCTCAGTCACTTTTTAAAAAAATTTAGGCCACTTTTTTTTAAAAAGATAAATTAGTTAAACATGGAGTGTTGTCATATAAAAACAAAACACACCTTAGATTTCTGTCTTCTTGGACACAAATTAGGAGCTTAGTTAACAGAGGGTCCACAGTCCCTCATGGCGACAGTCCACGGAAGTTGCTTCAGAGGAAGCACATGTCCTCCACTTCGCCACACACCTCAGCACTCCCCACAGTTGTATGGTTGACTCATTTCCCTCAATTTGTACTTGCTTGACTCTTGCAACACTGAGTTTGTGACTCTGTAAGCTCCTAGCATGTAAGACCCGTTTACATCCTTAGCATATAGTGAGGTGCTGGGCCTTAGTCCCACATTACATTTTTTTTAACTGAATAATAGTCCAGGGACCCATGTCGAGCCAAGATGGGGAATGCATCCCAAAGAGGTACTGTCTTCACAGAGCAGACTGACCTGGAAATCTCAGGGAAGGAATCCAGGGAAATCTCAGGGCATGAAGCTATGAATTTTTTAGTTACCAGGGATATGCCAAAATGGAGATGAATTTCAACTTAATGCAGAGTAACCACAATGCCAAAAACAACAGAAAAAAAATGTGGATTAATCTCTTTTGAGGCTATTTCTGAGAGTCTTTCTTTATTTCTGCTGGTTTATGGAGGCCATTGGGCATAAGCTACTTACTACTTGGTTTGATTATGTGTGGCCTCTTCAAGGTTGTTAAGTCTTGGAGGACAGATTTTCTGCTCTAGTTCTTGCCCATTTTCTTTCCCTTTCTTTTCATATCCCCCTTCCATTTCCCCTAAAAGAAAACACCTTAAAATAATACACGTTTTAGAGGATGAAATAGAAGTTCCATCCTTTTCTATCTGCTGCTGCTTTTCTGTTGGATAAAGATGGAATCCTGTGACCCTCTTGTTTTTTCCTTTTCAGGGTTTAGACTGAGACGGCGCCATGTCCTCATGGAATCCACAGGGCCTGCAGGCCACTGCCCTCATTTGGTGGAGTCTGTTCCTTGCGAGGATCCAATGTGTTACCGGTGGCTGGCATCTGAAGGGATCTGTATCCCTGATCATGGAAAATGTGGCCTGGGGCATCGCATCCTGAAGGCTGTCTGCCAGAATGACCGAGGTATGAGGCAAAAAATCATGGGTTGCTAAGTGATATCTGCCCTATGATGTCACCGCTGTCTAACAGGTCCTTCTCCTGAGGGAGAGAAACACTTAAATGTAAGTATTTACATGTAAGTCAGATGCCACATTGCTGCAAGGTAAGCTGCCTTGACTTATTAGGCCACACTCCGAAAGAAATTTGTATGATTATGCCCAAACGCTATACAGTGAACCTAGAGATTTCTCTGCAGTTTTCAATTTATCAAGACAGAGCATAGAGAATTCCTCTGAGTACTCGTCAGCTTATCAATACAAAACAAGTTTTATTTGCCTTTTTTGAGGTCGATATGTAACATGCTTTTATATATTATTAACAAATACTATACCTTGTAAAGGTTTCAGGGCTGCAATTCTTTCCAAGTTAAAGAAAAAAAATACTAAATCTTTTCATTTATACAACATTCAACCAGAATTAGTTCGAGACATAATACTGACATTTCTAAGGAACCATTTTTACATAGAAATTGTCAAGATTTACAAAACTATTAAAGGTGGTGTCTTTACTTCATTGCCAAGCTTCTCGTACAATGGGTTGTTTGAATTGAAGGGTGATTTAGAAAATATGTAAGTCACATGGAAATGAGAAAAGTGACATTTTTAAGCCTTTATCTTACAGTTTAGAAAAAAAAAATCAGTCTTTTGGAAGAATATCAAGTGTGTCTATTAATCCCATTTATAATGCTCTTGGTATGTGGAATGAAATGTTTTGGTTTATGAAGTGAAGTAATCCATAGAATACAAGAAATTACGAGGTGAATTCAGAGTGGCTATTTGCTTCCAGATGGGATTGACATTCAGCAATGGTTTCCTTTTTTCCCTCCTTCCTGTACCCTTTTTTCTCTTTCTGTCTTTCACTCGCTCCATGCCTTTCCTCCGTCACTTTCTTCCTTTCTTTCCTTCCTCCCTCTTCTTTATTTCCTCCTCCTTTTTATTTGTTCTTTTTACTTTATTTTAACCACTGCCATAATTGGGCAGATACCTCCTTTTTATCTGTTCTTTTTACTTTATTTTAACCACTGCCATAATTGGGCAGATACACACATTATGAAGCAATATAATCGGTTATCTCATGAAAGGTATTTGTTTAATTAAATAGAGGTCAACAACACATTGTACAAAGCTGTATCCTTTTTGACTGAGTAATTACAACTGATCGTGGCTTTGAATGTTACCAAATAATTTTTGAATTGTAATATATGTATAATTTATTAATAGAGGCAAATAAGATCACTTTTGTGCTGCTTTCCTTTGAATTCAGGAAGATAAGTATAGAGGTTTGAACCTGAAGTCTAAAGTCAGCCATGTGGGAATTTCAAGTCTGCTTCTCACCTGCTAGATGATCTCAGAAAAATTAACGAACTTGTGGAGGCATCCTTTCTCTTAGTTTGAAGTGGGGGTAATAAAACCTACCTCTTACTCTCAGATTGTGAGAGCTAAATTGGTTATATAAAAGTGATTAGTGAAGTGTCTGGCACATAACCATTCAAAATAAGCTCTAAGCTTATTTTACTTATAATGCACATTTATTACTGTTGCCCTGGGGGAATTGTGCAAAGAGCATTCTTACATAATATGAAGATAATAATGAGTATTAGAAAAACCACCCTACTTCTTCCTCCCAACCTCCCACTGTGGAAACAAGAAGATCTTTTGGTTGAGTCCCAATGACAAATGACTGTGAGGCTTTGTCATCTCACAGCAGGTATTAGAGGCTTGTCATGATATATTATGTCTATAGGGCTGAGGAGTTTTTCACAATTTGTTCTGTGTCTTCTATGGTATTGCAGAGTGTTACATTGTGATCTATAATTAGAAATAAATATTCTTCCCATTTCTGGTACAGAGCTGCTAAAACTCTTGGAACTTTCTGAGCTATAAGAGCAATGGGAGCATCTTTGGTTATATTTAGTCTCTTGCCCTCAGTTGCTGAAATCCCTTCTAAAAAGGTGAGATGGGTATGTTGTGACTCAAAAAAAAAAAAAAAAAAAAAAAAGGAATGGGTGTGTTGTTATTCATAACAAGCTGGGTTCCCCCACAACAGGGTTTATGTTAATGAGGTGATTTGTGGAAAGCACCTAAGGATGGAGCTGGTCACCAGAGGAACCAACCAAATGGAGGGTTGTTTGGAACTTTCAGTCCCAGGGAGGGAGAAGGGCTGGAGATTGAATCCAACACCAACGACCAGTGATTTAATCAATCATACAGATGTAAAGAAGCCTCCATAAAAACCCAAAAGGATTCCAGGCCTGGAGGGCTTCCAGGTTGGTGAACACATGGAGATTTGGAGAGCATGGTGGGTAGAAACCCTGTGCCCTTTTCCCATCCTCTTCCATAAGGCATCTCTCCATAAGGCTGTTCCTGAGTTAGATCCTTTCACAATAAATTGATCATCTAGTATGTAAAACAGGTTTCCTTAATTCTGGGAGCCTCTTTGGCCAATTAATCAAGCCCAGGGAGGGGATTGTGGGAACCTCTGATTTATAGCCCATTGGTCTAAAGTGCAGGTAACCATTTTAATGGTTTAGGCTGGACTTGTGATTGGCATCCTGAGTTGGGAGAGGGTTGTTGGAACCTCCGATTTATAGCTGGCTGGTTAGAAGCATGGCTCACTGTTAGGTCCCCCAATAATGGGTCCGTGATCAAAGGAGCGAGACTGATAGAAAGTGAAGGTCAAGCAAAGCTTTATTTTGCGCCAAGCATCGTGAATCAAACAGACCAGTCGGGGCCATCTCTTACAAAGAGGCGACCCTTCCCTGCCTTGCCAACTAACTTTTAAAGGGCAAAGGCCATGTGGTTGAGCCTGGCCACACACAGGTGGCCAATGAGATTGTAACACACAGAGAAAGTTGCATAGTCATGCTAGGTCACACACGAATGACAAATTGAATTACAATTTACCCTATAGTAGGTATTTGAACTAGCCTGTCACCTTGGTCAGAATTGGCATCCGAAAGGCACCCAAAAGGTGGGGCCCACACTCATTGGTAGCTAGGGAGACATTATGCGGGCCCCACTGATTGGCTATCTCCACCTGGCCTGACCTGCCCTTGTGTTTGGGCTTTGTTACCTTGGACTAGTGTCCTGGACTTGCTTTTAAGTAAGTTCCCTGAGTGGGGGGCTGGGTCAGTTTAAGTTTTACTGCATAAACAACAAAATCACTGTTTAACCGGATGGAATCACTCTGGCTAAATAGGCCCTTACACTCACCTGGGCTTGCAGTTGGACTCTGTCTTCTAGGACTGAGCCTTTTACCTGTAGAAATAGATGCTACTTCTAGGTAGTGTCAGGACTGAGTTGAATATTAGGACACCCAGCTTTTGTTGGAAGGTTCCGTGGGGAAACTGCCCCTCCTCCCCCGACACCTACTTCCTCAGCCACTGAAAATGGATGTAGCCTCCTTTTTTTGGAGGTATCAATTTTACCATTGTAGAGCACTTTTAGAGTTTTTTGTTTTGTTTTGTTTTTTTCTTATTCCTGTGAAAGGACATATTTTCAACATTGACCTACACTCTCAATTTCTGTGGGGAGAAATAGAAATTACTACTGGTTCATATCAGTCCCATGAAGTCTTTGTGATTTTTACATACCTGAATGGCTCCCTAATCATTTGTGGGTCTCAGCCATGTCATGCTTATGAGAATATGCTGGCCTCCTGGTAGCTGAAGCAGTCTTTTGTCTAGTGAGAAATTGAAAATGTAGTCTGGTTACACATTTTGCAGTTCAGTTTCTTTGAAGTTCTGGATGATTTATGATAGAAGTTTAGCAAAATGCTCCTCTTTGACTCTCCACATATTATCATAGTCTTTCCATACCTACGGGAATTGACAGAACTATTGACACTCATTTAAATGCTTAGAGAAAAAGAAAAAGGTTGAGATATATTTAATAAGTCATCTGTAATTTTTTTTCTTCTAACATTTGACAGTTATCTTTTAATCACCCTGAATTTATTAATTGTTTTATATGCCCTTTATTTCAGAATTTATTTAGAGTTAAATGGGTAAGGTGAAAGAAATATCTTCATTTTGGTTGAAGAAAATAAAAACGAAACTCATATGAAATCTAATCTGGCTAGAAGCCTGCTAATTTGCAAGGGTAACTTACCTAATTTTATATAGATATGTAATAAAATGTTATATATACACACACACATGCCCATGCAGACATGTATGTATGTATGTATGTATATAAATCACATAGCATCCCTGCAGAATATCTACATCCCATTCAAGCCAAGAGATTTCCACATAGCCATGATCAGGATTCTCTAAGACTCTTAACAGTGTCTTGTTGGGGATTTGTGCTGCTAGTCAGACATATTTCTCTTTCCCAGAAGTCTAAATCATTAGCTTAATGATTTAAATTATTAATTTAAATCAACAATTTAATTTAAATCAACAAAATTTAAAATGATTTAAAATTTTGTTTTAAATTTAAGTTTAAATTTAAAATTTGATTTAAAATTTTGAAAATGCACAATCTCTGTCACATTGAAACCAGTAAGTAACTGGAAATAGCAATTTGAGATATGAAAAACCTTTTGGATTTAAGAATTATAGTCAAAAGATCCAAAAAACATTTATGAAGTTTTACACCTCTCTGTGTGGGAGGTATGATTTGACTTATTCTCTACTTTGATTTATTAGTGATACTGTCCAGTCTTATGAAAGTTCCTGTGTCTCACCTGGCTTGTGATTGTAACAAAGAATGGGTTAGTAATATTCATTTTTAGGAAGAAAATTGTATAACAGATTATATGAGTGAGGATTCTGATTTGGAATCTGATTTCTAACACTTGGAGTGGTCAGTGAGCTTTGATTTCTTTCCTCTGAACAACATCCTTAGTCTGGGTCAATAGAAGTCTACTGAGTATAGAATATACATAGGTTTTTCTTGTTTCATTGACAAGCAGGTTTCCTCCTTGTCGAAGACGACATTTGAAGGTAAATGGAGTGTGATGCTGACCACATACCCAACCCATTCCTCCTTTAGATTATCAAGTGAATTCACTGTGTCTTAAACTTTGTTTCTCAAACTAGTTCATTGTTGCCACGTTTCATTGGCAGTTGATGAAAGTTTACCACTATGTAACATCTTCCCAGAGCAGGCTGGAAAAATTCCCATAAAGCCAGGGCAGTGAATAGCATATTACTAGTGCTTCAAAGTGACCCCTATTCATCATCTTTCAAGTATCCATAATGCAAAGTGGACAGATGATACTATGGGACCATTGGATAAAAACCAGGCTGTTTATGGGGCAGTCAGATCGTGAGTACTCAGCACCTGCTTTGCTCCATAATTTGCTGGCTAGGTTATGTTGAGGAAAAAGAAAAAAAGTCTGTATATTTTAGCAAACGTCTTTATTCAGAGGTAATGCAGTGTACATTCTGTACATAGAAAAAGCAAATACCTATGTTGGTGTAATGCAGAGTGGAATACACTGAGATGAACAAAGTTCACGTGTACACAAAGTTCACAGGTACATGGAACTAGGGTTCTCCAGTGTTACTAGAATGCCCCCTTGCACACAGGGACACTTATTTTTCAGTTGCATTAGATTTTATCCATGCAAATATTTTCCTTAAGTGGTGTACATTTTTGCAGAGAAAGCTTGAGGAAAGATTTCCCATCATTAGGGTTACTTTGCTTCTCAATTCAGAGGTATTTTTCTTGTGACTTCTTGCCTTGTATCATTAGCCTTGAACAATCCAAAAATGTGATATTTAGTCTTGGATAAAATGGTATATTTTTATAAGCATGTGCTTGTAAGTACTCATAGGAAGACTTTAATTGGTAGAGAGATGTTAAAACAATCATTTAACTGAGGCTGATTAAAATTTTTCTAGTATATTTTATTCTATGATTGGAATGAAAGTTTTGTTTTATTTATTTATTTTTATCTTTAATTTTCAAGAAATGTCCTTTAGGTCAGTTTGAGAAGATCAAACACCATTCAGATAAGTTATTTATTGGAATATTTTGTGAATTGCCAGAGTTCTAAATAGAACCCCTTTTGTGTTTTCAAGTTGTATTTTCTAAACTTTGATCATGCTCTATCTCATTTTGGTCAACAAGTGCTGCTTTACTTCTTTTCTATATTTCTTCCTTTTCTTACAAGACTTTTTAACTACTATTTCAGCCCAATGTTTATTTTCTTATATTTCAGGAAGAACAAGGAATACATATTGGTGAGGTATTTCTTTGCTACACAGGTGTAATCTGCGGTAAATTGTCCTGTTAAACAGATTCTACAAATTAGAACCACCACAGAGAATACAGAGCCTCAAAATAAACTTCAAATAAAATTTTTCTGAAACTTTTGAACAATGTCACTTGGCGGACATAACAATGTAGTTTATTAAGATGTGCATTTTTTTGTTTTTGTTTTTAGATTTTATCTATTCAGTTGACAGGGAGAGAGAAAGCACAGCAGGGGGAGCAGCAGGCAGAGAGAGAGTATTGGGAGAAGCAGGCTCACCCCGAGCAGGGAGCCCAGTGCAAGGACTTGATCCCCGGACCTTGGGATCATGACCTAAGCAAAAGTGAGATGCTTAATGACTGAGCCACCCAGGCACCCCAAGATGCATATTTTGGAAGGGATAGTAGAAATTTGGATTTTTTTTTTAAGTTACCAGAAGATTACTGTTATTTTATATTCTTCTTATACTGATAATGTTTTGTTTCTATTCCAAGAAGAAACACACACACAGACACACACACATACATATTTAACTTTACATAAAGTTTTGGAATTTTAAAACTGTATTGCCAGGAGTTCAGAGGGGTCAAAGGAGGGGGGAGTAAATGTAGACATGCATTTTGTATTAGCAGTGTAAATCCAGAGACAGACTTTTTGAAATAGTCAGACATAGCATGTACTGTTTTTTCCTGCTCAGATCTGCTGGGCCATATACCATTTCTGTACATATCAGCCCCCAAATTCCAGCTGACACTACCTGGCTCTCTTTGGCTGAGGAATTTCTCTGCCCACATATGCCATCAGAAGTGCCAGGGAATTAACAATCCCAGGGAGCGGATGTCAACCAGTGATTGAAGGTTGTATAAATACCAGCTTCTTTTCCCCTCAGGTGGGGTCCCCTTGAGATGACTGTTCTGTGCTGTTCCCTAGTGAGAGGAAGCGCCGCCTACTCATCCTGGAGACTGATTTGATCACATGCCCTCTCATCCTCTCTCAGCCTCCTTCCCTTTCTGTCTCATCCCCAATTCTTGCACTGATTCTCTGGCATTACACCCCAATGATACTTGCTCAAGAAGCTTTGTCGCAGGGTTTGGTTGTGGTGTGACTCAAACTGAGACAGAGATGCCTGCAAAGGTATTTCATAGATCCATTCCTATAGAAGAAACAGGATCCAATTTTAGCCATACCATATTGATAACAACATTTAAAGAAACAGATTCTAAGGAAGAAATGAGATGAGCTCAATACTTTGAACGACCCTCACTATTTTTTTTAAAGATTTTATTTTAGAAAGAGGGTTGGGGGTAGCAGAGTAAGAGGGACAAGCAGACTCCATGCTGAGCATAGAACCTGACTCAGGGCTTGATCCAATCCTACCAGCCTGAGATCATGACCTGAGCCGAAACCAAGAGTTGGATGCTTAACCAGCTGAGCCACGCAGGCACTCCTGAACAACCCTCACTATTTACAATTATTTGGTAATATCAGATGGCTTCAGTAGAATGCTTCTGTCCTCCCATGTGAAAGCATTAAAAAAAACAACATTATTGAGTCCCATTGCTTTCCCAGTTAGGCAGTGCTGGTAACTTACACCGTCCTCCTGAGTCTTGTTTTCCAACAGTTGAGCTATTATATGATGGGGGGGGGGGGCTAGTAGTTTTTATTTTGTAATGGATTCTTGAATGTGCTGGAATATTTCTGAATAAGAACAAGAAAAAAAACAGACTTCTTTTGAATGTTAAAGGAATTATTTGTGTAGGAACATTGGGTCTGAAGTGTTTGGGGAACATGTTGTTCTGTATCCCCTGTTGTAGATCAGTCATTCAAAAACTAGTGTTAAAATCACCTGTCGGGTTATAAAAACACTAGTCATCAGAGAGATGTGAATCAAAACCACAATACATTTTCACCTTACACCTGTCAGCATGGCTACTCACAAAAAGACAAGAAATAACAAGTGCTGGTTAGGATTTGGAGAAAAGAAAATCCTTGTACTCTGCTGGTGAGAATGTAAATTGGTACAGCCACTGTGGAAAACAGTATGGAGGTTCCTCAAAAAATTAAAAAAAATTGAAATGCAATGGGATTCTGTTTCTATTTCTATTACTGGATTTTATTCATAGAAAACAAAGACCTTAATTTGAAAAGACATATGGAGCTCTATGTTTATGGCTGCATTATTTACAATAACCTAGACATGGAAGCTACCCAAGCGTCTGTCAATAGATGAATGGATAAAGAAGATGTGGCGTATATGTCCAATAGATTATTACTTAACTATAAAGAAGAATGAGATCTTGCCATTTGCAGCAGCATGGGTGAACCTATTATGTTAAGCAAAATAAGTGAGACAGGGAAAGACAAATACCGTATTATTTTACTCATATGTGGAATAAAAAAAAACAAATAGAAATAGACCTATAAATACTGAGAACAAACTGACAGTTGCCGGGGGGAAGGGGTAGAAGTATGGCAAAACGGGTGAAGGGGAGTGGGAAGCACAAGCTTCCAGTTATGGAATGAATAAGTCATGGGGAAGAAAGGTACAGCATAGGGAATATCGTCAGTGGTATTTTAATTGTGTTGTATGATAACCAATGGTAGTTACACTTGTGATGAGCATAGCATGACTAGTAGACTGATCAGATCACTATGTTGTACGCCTGAAACTGAAGTAATATTATGTATCACCTGTGCTTCAATTAAACACATACACACACACACACACACACAATTGGAATGGCCTCCCCTCCAGCGTTTCTGATTCAGTAGTTCTGGAATGAGGCTCAAAGATTTGTATTTCTGACAAATTCCCAGGTGATGCTGATGGTGCTGGTGTAGGGACCACATTTTGAGGGACACTGTTCTAGGCAGAAGGGGGCTTATTGGCAGCCTCACAGTGTTAGTATATAACAGAAGTATACTACTGCAGTGACAGACGTGTCTTATATGTAGAGTCAACAGTATTGATTCTAATCTGTTGTTTCTTGTTTCCTGCTGGGGAAGTTATTCTTGAAATCTATGAAATATATTACTGTCTTTCCAGAAGAAAGCAGTGAGTAAATATTCTTTTATTTCTTTATTGTTACCTGGATGGATTACTAAAAGATCAAATAGTGGAAAGCAATAGTGAACTCTTGCAGAAACAGAAGACACACAATATGTGAGATGAGTTATTTAGGTTTAGAAGAGAGAATTTTCTTTTTCAGCAACCTATATTTTTCAGACCACCAACTGGTAGCATTTTGGTGTCAGTGTCCTTACCGAGGGAAGTGTGGTGATGACAAATACGTTGTATTAAATTTTGAAATGAACCTGACTTTGCAGTTGGAAGTGCCAATAAGATCAGGCTGCTATTTACGCTACAGGAATCAGACTGCAAAGGAGATTAAATTTGAGAGTTCCCATAGCCAAGTTCTGCATTCTCTTTCATTTAGATGTTTTGCAGTGAAATTAAAGGTGAAATTTTAATAATGCTTGGCAATGAAGGAATCCAAAAGAGAAAAATAGATCATTCTAATCAGTTTCACCATTGTGTTTGACGGGAAGGTGGGGAGTAGATGTAAATGGTGAATCAATTTAAATGCTAAAGAGAGGAACTGCAATGCAGTTTCAATGTATTTACTGTACATTGTCTGTCAATAAACAGGTATTATATTTTGAATTACTTCCTCTTTCCACCCTGTTACATACCTAGACATTTAAGAGAGCTTTTGTCTTGTTTCTCTCTTAACAAGATTCCTAAGGAATGACTGTATTAACATCACTACCTCATTAATTATAGTCTGATTTTTCCAGATTTTGTCATTTGGAAATACCTTAAAGGAAATTGGTTCCTGAGTGTGCCTGCGTGTCTCATAGAAAGGCTGTCTTCTTTTTCTATCTCTTCCAAAATTCTCACTGGGCTTTCTGTTCCCAGTCCATACCGTTTGAAAAGCAAAACAACCATAGATTGTACTGAAACCTCAAAATGTAGTTCATATGATTAAATGGTCAATCTGACCTTCCAGTGAGAATTAATGGCAGATTGTCACCCTGGCCATTACTTGAATGTTCTGGGCATGCTCTGAGTTTCCCTATTCCACTGTGCATTCCACTGGTGTTACTAACAGGGACTAGTTAACATTAGTGGCAACAATGTAAGTCTGTTTTCTCATTTTGAAATGCTTTTTAAAGTGGCATTTGGCTGTTTCATATGGCCTTTGGCTGGTAACTCCTGGTGTAGCATCTCCCCACTTATCATTCTTATGTAGACATAGGAAAAGTAAGGAATATGGATTAAAACATATTCCTCATCTGATGGACAAATTTTCACTGATAGGATAGCCAATATGACTAGACTGGGAATGTAGTTGGAGGCTTACCTGTGCTGTACCCATTTGAGTATTTTCAGGAAAATATAATGAAATAAATCTATCCCTGAAAAGCCTGTCCATCCCACCCAAAATCTATTAGAAGAAAGTTTTATTTAGGCTAGAAGAAAATTTTACTCAGACTTTATAGTTAAGAATTTTTTAATCTCTAAATTAAAATAATTTTTGCATATACTGTGTCTAAGTGATTAATGAATCAAAGTTAACAATTTATAGTGTGTAACCCTTTCAGTTGTACTGTTAATTCTGCATTACCAAGTTGAGTGTCTGCTATGCCCAGACAACTTGATCATTTTTCATGGAGACCTACCTAAGAAGTAGAAATCAAATTTTTAGAGAAATAATGTATTTTATTTCAAAGAAGCACAAACTAAAGGGGAAAAAAAGTGTCGAATGTTAATTTATGGATATCTTAAGACCATGATACTTTTCTTACCCCAGAGGTGGATTTCAGTCCACAAACATGTAGCAAATCCACACTGAGTGCTACTTTTACCTCTGTTACTTCTGTGGTAATTGACCTCTAATCATGTTGTTCCCCTGCCTGAGATGCTCATCCTCTTCTTGCTTTGGCCAATCTCATCCTTTGAAACTTGGATTAATGTCCTTTAAAAAACCATCCCTTTAATACCACCCCCCCCACCTAAGCTGGACTAAACTGTCAAATAAACATCACAGTTACTACCCACCTTAGATTATTTGTCATAGTTATGATAATTCTATTTCCTTGACAGATGATCAGTTCAGAAATGTGCCAGGTTGAATCCATCTGAACCATTGAGATGTAAGAAAAGAGACATGAAAAAGGAAGGGTCTTGTTTCAGTCGCTGCCATGATCCATCCTAAGATCTATAGCTTTTGTGACTTATGGATGAAAGCTTTGCCGTGTGCAGTAGGGCAGAGATAAAAAGACATGCTCTCTCCTGGAAGACATTGTTGAACCTGTGAGTCAGCATTCTGAGCACTGGTTATTACATAAGACCATAGATTTCCTTGTTGTAAAAGCCAGCTTCTATCAGAGTTTATATCAGCTGCTGTAGGAGTCATTCTAATTGATGGGGCGCCTGTCTTCTGCATTCTCTTAACTCTTTGTGGTTCAGTTATTAATGTCTTTACCATTTTATATTGAGATTATCTGCTCACTTGTCTTTTTTTCTCCATTTGACTCTCAGTTTTTCAAGGGCAGTGACCTTGACTCCTTCGTGGTTTTATTCTTGGCATGATGCCAGAGTGTCTGGGATATTAAGATGTACTCTATAAATATTTATAGAACTTAAAAGAGTCCTTTCAGTTGATTTATACAACAGCCCAGTTGGGATGTATTATTATTATTCCAATTTTATTGATGAGGACGTTGTAGCCCAGAGATGTTCATAGACTAAAGTCACTGAACTAATAAGTTCTAACACCAGAATTTTGAATTTCAGACCTAGGACTCCGAATCAGTGCTTGTTCTACTTTATCAGCGTCAGCAAATGCACAGCACACATACCAGCAACATTGGCATTGCCATGTCTCAGTCTCCTGCAATAGCTTTCATTCTTCTTCTTTTTGTTTTCTTTTTGTTAAGTGAGACTTCATCTGAGATTCACTCTCCGTGCTGCACTCAAGGCAACCACTGCCAACTGCCTGATATGTCCACAAGATGAAACCCATTTCTAACTGCACATTAAGCATCTTGCCTCTCTTTTCTTTGAGCTGAGCCAACAGCAAGAGAGAGATCATCAGGTACAATGAAAACATATAGCCCACACATGTTTCCTTCTGGCACAACAAAATGTATTTGAGCCAGATATATACCACTTATCTGGTTTTTCCTGCAACTTTAGTTGTAATCTTGATCGTATTCAGACAGCTAAGCAGCATAGAATTTATTCATCAGGCAGGATTGGGAGTAGAGAGAGCAGCAGATTCTCTGAAAAAGAAGATATGTAAAATCACAAAGGAGAAGGTGGAAAATAGCTCCTGAGGGACGACTAACTTTTTATTCCTTCAGAGTAGAGGTATTCCTACAGGGAGGAACAGAACTGCTAATAAAACCATACTGTGAAGTCGAAGGAATCTGTGAAGTTGAGGGAATAAAAAGCAAGCAACATTCCATACACCAAAGTGGTCCTTAATATTACATCAGAGTTTCTGAAAATAAACTGAAATAGTGATTCCTTGAGAGGAGGATATGATTTTCCTGGGACATACTGTCTAGAAGGCAAACAGGTCAAAATTACAAGATGACAAATTTTGGCTTAACATGTGAGTACATGTTCCATTTTAGCTGCCTTAGCGATGGTGACTAGAGTGATGAGCTCTCCATCACTGAAGGTGTTTACAGAGAGGCTAGAAACTTTCTCTCAGGGTTACCACACCATCTCCACACCATTCTGCAAGAAGGGGTAGCTCTGTAGGTCCTCTGCTGCCATTCGGGGCAGTACAGTTCTATATTTTTCTTGGTTTTCCTGTACTGAAGGATAATTAGCCTCCCTGGCTCTCCCCCATAAAATGCCAGTTGTGTCCTCTAGTCATTGATCAGCCCAGAATGGCCTCACATATTTTCAGTTACCACCAGGAGGATTTCTCCAGATGGCAAAACAGGCCAGGGGATGCCCAGTCTTCCCAAAGTTATCAAGAAAATGCTATATTTAATTAAGTAATGAATTTTAATTAATTAGTTAATTTAATAATAATAAAAATTAAGAAGAGGAAATTTGAAGTGTATTTTGAATGCATTGCAACTAAAAGCAAACACCCCCCAAAAATAAATAAATAAAAAAGAAGATCAGGCTGCAAGTTAAAATTTTAGATTTCAGGAAAATAGGAAATGTATTTATTCAGAAGGGTAGTCAGTTCCCTGATTAATAAGTGAGGTTTTTTACTGTATAAGCTGTTCCAGTGGATGTGGGAGAATGACGTGAGGGAGAAGCTTGACTTCCTCTTTGGAAAGAATAGTGTGGTTAAGGAGTGTGTTTATTGAGATAAGTAGAACCCTGTTCTTTAAGGAAATTGGCAGGAACACAATCTCAAAATCATCTCCATCCAATATTTATCGCAAGTGCAGTTGAGAGAAACATTAGTCCAGATATTCCAAAATCATTTCCTGGATTAAGTCAGGGAAGAGGAAGGCTGTGTCCCTGGAGTACACACTGTTGACAGCCTACAGAATTGTTTTTACAGAATCATTTATTGCTGTGATATCAGCTGCCTATAGTGTGTCAGGTTCTAATACTCTTCCCCATAAAACTCATTGCCACTTCCTCAAAAGATGTGAAAGTTAGGTTTTTTATACTGTACTTATCAGCATGCTGTGTGAGGATCTTTAGGAGAAACACTGGCTGGTCCTAAATCAAGTTGCGTATCTCCTGATCATATGGTTAGCTTCTGTGGAATGCACCTTGAAATTTGTACTGTTGACAGACTCCCGTATTGCTTCTCTCCTGGATTCATTTCATGTTCCTCATTAGCTTCTACTTTTCTTCTCTGCCATTTTGAGTGTCTCTAGTGCTGGATGTCATTCTCATTCCCCCACTTGCTAGAAGTGTGACCTTGAGCAGGTTACTGATCTCCTTGGCATCTTAGTTTTCTCTTATGAATGGAAATCAGAATAGGACCTATGTCATGGGTTGATGCAGGTATTGATTTGATTTTTGTCAGGTTCCAAAGACAGTTCTCGGTATGTGGTTACTCTGTTACTCCGTAAAATTGTTAGCTATTTATTTTTAAAATTATTAACTTCTATTGTGTGTAAATGAGCAGCCTTAAATGCTTTATAGACTAAACTGAAGGTATAAATGAATGGAAACAATAATTGACCTCAGGCAAATGACTAATCTCTCAGAGACTTAGTGTCTAGACTCATGGGAATAGGATGCTATTTTATAAGATTTGTATTTTAGTTTTTGCTTTTTATTTTGAACTAATTGTAGACTTACAGGAAAAAAAAAATAAAGATTTGCAAAAACAGTAGAAAGAAACCCCTAATGTCCTTCACCCATTTCCTCTATCGTTAACATCTCACATGATGACAATTCAGTTATCAAAAACCAGAAATTAACATTGGTACAATATATCTGGTTTTTAGGATTAAATAAAATAATATAAAGGCTTAATGGAAGGTTTTTCCTTGGAAACTGATCTTGTTTGCAAAAGTAAGGTGTCTGGTAATCTTTAGTTAGTCTACTTTGATGTTTGAAAATATTGCTTAAAAATGGTGATTGTAAAAGATTTAGAACTTTTGAACTAGAAAGTGCACACACAGGCCAAGCTTCAGGCTTAGATCACGTTCTTGAAAATAATGGCTTTTATTTTTTTAATTAATTTTAAAAAATGTCTCAGTAACAGCACAATTTGCTCTAAATCTTGGCATATCCCTGTGGTAATATAGAAGAATCATAGTGGCCCCAAGCTCTGATAGTAACATGAGCCAAGAGACTGTGTGATTGACCATAATTATACCCAGTGTCAAGACAGGGGACCTAGGCATTGATGGATATAGGTCTTTACATGAAGCAGGGAAGGACATCTATGGAAAATCAATTTCTTTGTTCTGAGAAATGATTTATTGTCATTTATAACATTTTACTTTGGGCTGATTTCATTTTTAGAGTTCAGATTTGTTTATGGTGTGCAATAAGGATGAAAAATGCATGTGTTCTCTGGTGGTTTTGATTTAAGATAATGGCACCTTCCACTTATATACTACTTTACACTTTTCAAAACACTTACTTTCATTTACATTATTTCATTTTACTCCTCACAACAGCCCTGCGTGGTGGTCATGAGTTTGTGGCTTACCCTCATTTTATGACGGAGAAGACTAAAGGCAAGAGAGGTTTTATGACTTGCCCAAGATCATAAGGCAAAAACCTGTGCTATCTTCTTCTTCTTCTTCTTCTTTTTTTTTTTTTCTTAGAGAGATTGTATTTCTTTCTTTGAGAGAGAGAAAGAGAGCACAAGCAATGGGGAGGAGCAGAGGGAGAGGGAGAAGCAGGCTCCCCAGTGAGCAGGGAAAATGATGCGTGGCTTGAGCCCAAGACCTTGAGATCGTGACCTGAGCCGAAGGCAGACGCCCAACCAACTGAGCCACCCACATGCTCTTAAAAGTCTTTTTACCCAGGGCGCTTGGGTGGCTCAGTGGTTTAGGCCTCTGCCTTCGGCTCAGGTCATGATCTCAGGGTCCTGAGATCAAGCCCCGCATCAGGCTCTCTGCTCCGTGGGGAGCCTGTTTCTCCCTCTCTCTCTGCCTGTCTCTCTGCCTCCTTGTGACCTCTCTCTCTCTCAAATAAATAAATAAAATATTTAAAAAAAAAAAAAAAGTCTTTTTACCCTCCACCTGGTTCCCCAACCTCCCACCCCCCCACCCCTTCAAAACCCTCAGGTTGTTTTTCAGAGTCCATAGTCTCTCATGGTTCATCTCCCTTTCCAATATCCCACAACTCCCTTCTCCTCTCCATCTCCCATGTCCTCCATGTTCTTTGTTATGCTCCACAAATAAGTGAAACCATATGATACTTGACTCTCTCTGCTTGACTTATTTCACTCAGCATAATCTCTTCCAGTCCCGTCCATGTTGCTACAAAAGTTGGGTATTTATCCTTTCTGATGGAGGCATAATACTCCATCGTGTATATGGACCACATCTTCCTTATCCATTCGTCTGTTGAAGGGCATCTTGGTTCTTTCCACAGTTTGGTGACCGTGGCCATTCCTGCTATGAACATTGGGGTACAGATGGCCCTTCTTTTCACTACATCTGTATCTTTGGGGTAAATACCCAGCAGTGCAATTGCAGGGCCATAGGGAAGCTCTATTTTTAATTTCTTGAGGAATCTCCACACTGTTCTCTAAAGTGGCTGTACCAACTTGCATTCTCACCAACAGTGTAAGAGGGTTCCCCTTTCTCCACAACCTCTCCAACACACATTGTTTCCTGTCTTGCTAATTTTGGCCATTCTAACTAGTGTAAGGTGATATCTCAATGAAGTTTTAATTTGAATCTCTCTGATGGCTAGTGATGATGAGCATTTTTTCATGTGTCTGATAGCCATTTGTATTTCCTCATTGGAGAAGTGTCTGTTCATATCTTCTGCCCATTTTTTGATATGATTATCTGTTTTGTGCACGTATTGCATGGAGCACTGGGTGTGGTGCAAAACAATGAGTACTGTTATGCTGAAAATAAATAAATAAATTTAAAAAAAAGTCTTTTTAAAAGATATTTTTAAAAATAAAAAACATGTTCTTATTGCCTTGATATATAATATTTTGTATATGCAAATATACATTGAGCAAAGTCTCCATTTTGTTCTCCATAACTCTACATAGTTTGTTGTAATACATAAGTCAATGTGAGAATGATAAAACAAAACAAAAGGCTGAGGTTATAAAGTTATGAAGTTATGAAGTTATAAATAAATACATATTCAAAAGAGAGTAAAAATTATTCCCAGTAATTCAATTTTGGGTGAGTGGAATGAAGCCTCATTCTAAATGCCTATCATCACTTCTAAACATATTTCAAAAATAATTATGGCCCATCTATGCCTTATGAATAGATTCCTAGTACATGAGCATTCTATTATTTTACCTTATCTCTGGTTCCCTGATTCTCTTTCCTGCTTTTCCATAAGATACTGGTTTAGGAAACTGGAGTTTTAGACATAGCTAGAGATAGAGAGAGATGAAGAAGTAGAGATACATAGATGGATATATGGTCATATCATATGGATTTTTAAATTGTTCCCCTAGATTATATAAGGACAGAAATATTGGTCAGCTTCTCATATATATAATATATGTTTATATCATATTTAGTAATATCTGTCTTCATCCTATGTCCCTGTATAGACCCCCAGGATTCAGTAGCTAAGATTTTGAAAGTATATACGTTCAGGAATAAGAAGATAGTACAGGGACACCTGAGTGGCTAGTGCACGGTTTAGGCAGATGTATTTCTGATCCCTTTGCTTTTAAGAGACTAGAAGCCCAGGATTGGGTTAGGTGATTTGGGAGGCCGGAAGTGAATGTCAGAATAACAACCACCATGACTTCTACCATAGGGAAGGCATGAGAATCCTGCTGTGCTGAGCTGTGATGAAGGAAGTTTGCTGTTCTTTATTCTGTGTGAGATATCTTGTGGTCATTAGACCAGACTTTTTAACCAGTGTTTTCTCTTTTGTTAGTTCCAAATATAGTTCAGTGTTCCCTAGCATGGGTAATCGATTTTAATTTTATTTCATCTTCTTTAAAATATATCCCCCATCCACACTCTTTCTGAACAATGTATATATTTAAAAATCTAAGATTTTTATGCTAAATTTGAAAAAAAAAATCCTTTGCTTTCCAAGGAAACCCCTAGGAGAGTAAAGAAACCAGCTCTAGACACACTGCAGGAAAGGCCTCATTGCTCATCCTGTAGTCTTCAATTTTAGCACAGTACCTAACACATGGTGGGCACTCAGTATTTCTTTGATGAGTTAAAGGAAGCTAGATCTCCCTAATGGCACCATAGGAATCATAAGATTTATGAGCCGAAGGGCTCTTAGGCATTGAATTCAACCCTGTCATTATATTGAGATTCAAAAGGGTTTCATTTTTCAAAGACAGGTAGAGCTAAGATTAGAATCCAGCCACCTTGCAGTCTGCCAAGTCCTCTTTCTACCACCCCATTTATTAGCAAATGGATATTCCATTTCTCAAAGCAGGGTTATTTTGATGTTCCTGATTTTATGGGATGGAACAATGTGGTTAGATATTATATCTGGAAATCTGCCTCATCCCTTGAACAGAGTAGTTTCCAAATCATGTACTATGGGACTTTAGTTCTAGGGCTTCCCAATAAGTAACCTGGAAAAATAGATTCTCTGATTGAATGAAAGTGGGGGGGGGGGGTAGAAAATGCTGCCCATGTTATTTCTCTAATGGAAACTCATAATCCATCATTGTTGTAGAAAGGGCTTCAAGAACGCCTTTGAGAAACGCATTTAATTGTGTTTCCTCAGGAGTTCCCTAAAATTGAGCATTGAGCACTTTATTTGCACTGTGCCTACTGACGCTTTCTAGACCAGTATTCCAAGGGATGACATTTTCGGGATTGCTGTCATCTACCTTCTAAGATTGACCAAATGTTACCCAATTCTCTGCAGTCCTTGGGACCAGCCTGTTTTTTATACTGGTTTTTCTATGGTGAGATAGTCTACAGGAAGTCTCAAACCTTTTCTTTCCTGCTGAAGATAGTTAAACTGAGGCATCTGTGAGAAATGTATGTGATGCTGAAGTCTTCATGAGAAGATTAAAAAGAGAGCTGTGCACAGAATGACCATTCACCCTCCTTTGCTTAGGAAAACCCAGTTTTCCCCCATTTTACACTTTTTCACTCTCAGAAGGATCCTGGTTTGGACATGTAGTAATTCTCCCAGGCCCAGCCCCACTGCATGAACCACCACGTCTCTTCAACTCATGCCCACCTTTGGAGCTAGTTCACATCTCACCTTCCTCCTTGATCTTCCCACACACCTCATTCTGTTCTGACTTCTTACATTGCTACTGTGCTAGGCAGAGTCACCCACTAGCTACATGAGACCTGGGGGCCAGCTCTTTCCACCACAAGTAAGGTTTTCAAAAATTCTTGCCATGGAAACTGGTTTGACCTGAAGAACCCTTATGTCAGTTGCTAAGAACCCATAAGGGAAATAATCAGAAAATTAGAACAAACAACCGTGTACAAATTAGGCCTGTAACATCATCCCCAGCAGAGGTCCTGCGTTGTGTGCAGCCACCATGTCTACTGCAGGCCCTCCTCTTTCTCATTGCGCCTGGAGCTTCATCATGCAGGACTGAACCACCTGTGGTCTGAAATCTCTGGAGCTCACGCCCAGGACCGTTCCATCCACAGGAGCCTTGGGATTTGTCACTTGGGGCTTCTGATCACTTGATTCCCTTCCTCTACTTGTCATGGCAGTGTGTGCTGTGTTGAAGACGGCGTCTTCTCTGACGATGCTGCCCTCATTGTCTATTCCCTTCCCTGCTCTCCTGTTTCACGTGTCGTTATTACCCCCACAGCTTTCTATTTAATTGCTCAACTGTATATTTTAATTTGGGTTTCTTTCACATAATATATGCTCTTTGAAAATAAAAACTGGCTTAATGATTCTAAATTACCCGCCACGCCTAGCGTATCTCAAGGCTGACATGAATCTGGGAGTTTCAACGGTGGATGGTATTTTAGGCTTCGTCTAGTTCAGCGTGCTGACCATTGTCCAGCAACTTGTATAAGGTCACCTCTGTGTGGAAGGCCAATCCACACTGCCAGAAAAGAGCATTGATTAATAAGAGGGAAGTAGGCCCACAGTTAAGGTTGCTGAGGTCTACGTGATTGAAGCCTTACTCTGGGTTTGACTGACTAGGGACTGTCTGCCTCTTGTGGTCTCCTCAGTATTTCTCATAGTGGATAGAGTGGAGACGTTTTTTGTGAACTGTGCAAGCTTGTAGTGAGGCTTACATGAGGCTGTGTGAATGCCACGTGTTATTCAGAATCTGGGATATACCAGGTGCTTAGTTCCTATCAGTTGTTTTGTTTTGTTTTGCCAGTTTTGAATTCTGTGTCCAGATTGCTTGAAGGCCTGGAGCAAGTTGCCTGAGTTTGGGTGGCATGTTATGGAGACTTAACATCCTAACATCTGCTCTGAGCCATCTCGGAGGAGGGTTAGGAGTGTGGGATTGCCATAGTGAAGAAGGATTCTGCCGGCCCTGCCTGCAGCAAGAGAGGTTGCTCTTTTTCTGAACCCAGTGACTTTGATGACACTTGGCCAAAGTATCCTCAGGTGTTTACAGCCTTGGTTTTTGTACCACATGGCTCTTCTGGTCATCACTTCCTGGGCATTCAAGGATCAGAGTGACATCAGCACCAACTGCCCGGCGAGGCTCCCCAGGGCTGGGGATAGGCTGGGCTGCCTATCCACCACTTTAGTTCACAGGGGAAAAGATTTCACTTGACAATGTCAGGAAATCACATTTCCAGCACATGTAGGCTTTTTCCGAGGCTGCTTTTTTAGGGGATTGCACCTTTTCCCTCATGTGGAAAGTTGATGGGGCACTTGTCGGGTCAGCTGTCACTGCTGTTCTGGGAGACGGTTGCCTACTGACAAGCCGGCAGCTGTTAGGTGGCTCTGGCTTGCTGTCTGTCTCCTCCGGTCAGACCACTTATTGTGGGCTCAGCTGAGGTCCCGAGATGTTGCATTTTCACAGCCCTGCTGCTGCTCACATGGGATCTTGCAAGCCCTGCCGCCACCCAGTCTTGTTGTTGCCCTTACAAAGGTTTTAGGGACCAGGAGGGACTTTTCTCTTAATGAGGGTTTGGTCAGCCTGAAGAGGTGCCAGTGATAACCTCTGCAGGTGACGTCACTCTTCCTGAGAATGGCAAGCCATTTTAAAAGCACAACTACTGCCATCTTAGTCTCTTCACCTTCTGGCCCAGCAGGTATTTACTTGTTAGAACACTTCTTGTCCATCCATGCAGGACTTCGTTTTCCTCCATGATTTCATCCTCTCCACATTAGTTTGTGATTACAAGATCTCATTGTTTCTTTTACAATCCATGTATACTTTATTTTCCAGAGTTTATGAGAATCTGTAATTATCCACTTGCCTTTTCACTGTCCTGGGACTCAGGTAGGAACTAAGATGGGGCTTGTGTTGGGACGGGGAGTTGCCTCTCTGCTTTGAGCCAGCCTGGCACAGTAGTAGGGAGCCTGGGGCTTGCCCCAGTTTGGCTGCTTTCCTTCATAGGTCCCCAAGTCTGGTGTTTAGCAAACTCCTTGGGGTTCCCCAGACTTATTTTTCTTGTGGCCTCTTATGTACAGTTTCATGTGCCTGGAATGAGTTCTGTACCACACCTGCATTGCCCCTCCCACCTTCACTCAGCCACTCCTCTCGCTTAGGTGTCGTCTCCTCTAGGAAGCTCTCTCTTGCCCCCTCATTTGGTTAACTATCTCCCAGATATGCCCCCACTCTGATGCATGCATGGTCTTACACAGCCCTAGTTGTACAGACGTGGACTATAGCGGACATACTGCAGAATGATCTCCACTATGTATGAGCACTTTATCATTTTCTTACTGGGTTCATTGTATACTGTACGACAAATGCACCATAAGTTGTTTAAGGTGTTACCTATTGTTGGATATTTTGGATGTTCCATTCTTTGGGGCATTATGGATGAATATTGTACAACTGAATCTTTATGCTTTCCTTAGGATGAATTCTCAAAAGAGTAATTGCTGCTGTCACTATTTGTGTTTTGTGGGTTTTTACCTCCCACGGAATTCTTGGGATTGAAGGATTCACCATAGAGTGGGGCAGAGAGTGGGGGCAAGAGATGGGATGAGGAAAGCCCCTGCAACTTTCTCCATTTATTCCAGTTTGACCATGGCTGTATCTTAAGTAATATGGTATAATTATGTCATGTGTATATTCAACAAAACATGGTGAGGGCATGCAGATGTGTTCTAGGATATAGGAAGATGCATAAAATATACTCTAGAGCTTTTGTTGTGTAGAATGTGAACAAGAAGCATTCCAAAATGGGGGGCACCTGGGTGGCTCAGTGGTTTAAGCCTCTCCCTTCGGCTCAGGTCATGATCCCAGGGTCCTGGGATCGAGTCCCGCATCGGGCTCTCTGCTTGGCGAGGAGCCTGCTTCCTCCTCTCTCTCTCTCTGCTTGCCTCTCTGCCTACTTGTGATCTCTCTCTGTCAAATAAATAAATAAAATCTTTAAAAAAAAAAAAAGAAGAAGCATTCCAAAATGGGATCATCAGGGGGAAAGTAGGGAAGAGTAGTTCAAGGGCTGTTGGTGATCAATCTCAAATATCTTTCTGGCCATCGTGTTTGGTGGTACTTGAAAAGAGACTCAAAGCATTAGAGTGATTTGGATACTGGAGAAGAGAAATAAGAGCTGGAGAGAAAATTCGAAGTGTAAAGAGTTGTGAAAGCAAACCTTAGAAGCAGAAAAGCAATGGGCATTTTTCCAGAATAGTGAGAGTTTCCAGTTGCCACATGAATAAGAAACATCTATGTCATTTGCACGCTACCTGCACACTCCTTGCTGTAACTGCATGCTTCTATTCATGTAATATATATTTTGCATCTAATAAGTCTTGTTAATTAAGTAAATGCACATTAAAATAATTTTACCTTAAAGGGAAAATAAATATTTCTTTGTTCACCTTCAGCCATGGAAAACCTGGGACAAAGGATGAGGAACCATAGAAAATGCTGTGTGAGGTCTTTATATTAAGCTAAGTTTTGGGCATGTTGCCTTGAAGTCTGATCTTGATGTATTTTCTGTAGCTTCGAAAGGAAAGCTTCTTGTGTTTCTACATCTGTGTGACTGTGTGAGTGTGTTTGTGTGCATGTGTACATGGCTGATTTTCAGAGGGAATGTGCTGATTATGGAAGTATTAAAATAGGTTACCGTGGGTTGCTAGTGCCACATCGCTAGGGCCCCTCCACAGCCTAACCCCTCTCCCGCAACTTACCAGCCCTTTCTACAATCCAACAGTCTGATAAATACCCGTGTTACCCCGGTTGACGTGCACATGTGTGTATGTGTGCATACACACATGCCTGGATGTTCGTGTATGTGTGTAAGCTGAGTTGTATGTGAGTGTTGTTACTTATTTTTGAAAGGACTGTGAAATAAAAACAAGAAGTGACATTACAGATCTCACTGATGAGAAAGCATCTTGAGGAGCAGACCCAGATTATGAAGGGAAGGAATGGCTGCCAATACTCTTGGCAGTACTGAGTCCCACCTTACCAGTATCCTTAAGGATAAGCATGCTACTAGACTTTCTGTAAACAGACCAGATTCCTATAAAATCAAGAATTTGATGTTTAGAAATGCTAATTATAATAACTAAGATATGAAACCCAGAAGCCACAGAATAGGAGATGCATACAAGTCTTATGGCCTGCAGGCCATGAAGCATCAGTCATTTCTTAGACCTAAATGGCAGATCACAGAAGCAAACTAGTGCATCCTCAATATGACTCCCAAGTGTCTACTTTCTTCCTCCTGGTCTCTTTAGGTATGCATTAAATGTGTGTGAATTTCACCCCTTGCTTTCCCATCAAGAAATGGGTTAATAGTCTACCTCCCAGATTTCCTAAAAAGATTAAATGAGGTAACAGTCAGTGCAATGCGGGTCACCTAAAATGGATATTCCCAACTTTTCTAAGAAGGAAAAATGAGAGTAACAAATACAGCTATACCAAACCCACAACATCAGCATAAGCAGAAGATAGGGAGGACCCAAATTCACAATTACACGAAGTAGAAAAGTAAACATCAAATCCAGTAAGCTATCTCTAGCACTGCCTGCCTTCAGGAAGTACAAGGGTACCTAAGGGGTGAGGAAAGATGGTTGCCCTGTAGGAAAGTGGGGGGACAGGAAAGTTATCAGCAGACCTAAAACTTTCTTAACGCCGCCACAAGAAAGAAAAAAAAAATCACCTTGTGTATGTGCATAATGAAAAGTGCACTCCAGTTCAGAGCTTTCATTTCTGGGAAGAGACTTAAAAAATGCATGCCTCATCTGAGCAAGCAGCCTTAGAAAGATTAATGCTGCGTGAGGAGAAAAACTATGTATTTTTATTTGGATTTTATTAATTTTGTGAATTAACTGAGGGAGAACTTCTGTCTTTATAATGTTGATTCTTCTAGCAAAAAGCCTATGTTCAAGTAATCCTTTGTGTCTCTCAGGAGTGTTTTAATATTTTCCTTATATAAGTTTTGTACATTTCTTGTTAAAATTATTCTTAAATATTTCACACTTTTGTTGCTGTTGTAAATGGTGTTTTTTTCCTCTTTGTATCTTCTAATTAAATATTTTCTGTGTAATTGAAGACTATTGATTTATGCTAATTTTATAGCTTGCTACTTCATTGAATCCTTTTATCCTTAGAGTTAATTTTACCATTGATTCTTTAGGGTTTTCCAAGTACACAATAATATAATCCCCACAAAAATATATTGCTTTACTTTTCCTTATTCATTTTTTATCCAAATAATTAATTTTTCTTGTCTAAATACATTGGGTATTACATTATTGATGAATAGTGTTTCAGGCAGTCAGAAATTTTGCCTTTACTTGATCTTAGTGGAGATTATTTGTGTCACCCCACTGAGAAAGATGCTAGCTTTAAGCTTAAGGTAAATATATTTTAAGAATGTATTCATCAGCTCCTGCTTTCTTATATATATATTTTTTAATCAGGAATGCATGTAGAAATTTGTCAAATGATGAATTGCATAAATAGATTTCCCAATATTGAACTAACCTTGCTTTCCTTTCCTTTTCCATGGCCACTTGACCACGGTGTATTATTTTCTTGATATGGTATTGGATTTTGCTCAGTACTATTTTATTTAGAATATCTGCATTAACGTTTAAACATATTTTTATATTCTGTACCAATTTAACTAGTCTTTACTAGATTTAGTTTTCAGTGTTATATTCTGTAGCCATTTGTAGAGCAATTTGATCCTTCAAGGCTGAACTAATTTCCCTGTGAAACCTTATGGGCCTGGCATGGTATGGTTCCATGATTACCTTCTCTGTTTATTCTAGGAAAATTGATCTGTTGATGCTTTCTATTTTTAATGACATCAATACTGGTAAATGTATTTCCCTAGGAAATTATCCATTTCATTTGGATTTTCAAATTTATTTGCATAGAGGTTTACCAAATAATTTCTTGTGTTTTTTTTTTTACAAGTTTTTATTTAAATTCCAGTTAGTTAACATACAGTGTAATAGTAGTTTCAGATGTACAATGTAGTGATTCAACACTTCCATACAACACCCAGTGCTCATCACAAATTCACTCCTAAAATTCCTTCTAAATTAAGGAGTTATTTCTTCCTAGTCATTACTTATTTTGCATCTCATAGCTTAAAGGTTAATATACCTACTATATAAAGGATTTTTTTTTTTTGAAAAATGGGGGGAAGAGTAAAAATCTCAATACCAATTTTTGAAGAAGCATGAATAGATAATGTACAAAAACATATATAAATGGCCTCAAAAACATATATAAATGGCCTTTAGGCATTTCAGATTCATTCACCTTTACTCATAGTAGTATGAATGAAAACCGTACTGAAATATGCTTTCTCACCTGTGAGATTAGCACATGTTAAAACATTATAACAACATACTCTCTTGGTGAAATGGGAAAAACAGGCATCCCTTCATATTGGTCATTAGAATAAGAATTGGTATTGACTTTAATGAAGTGGAATTTAGAAATATCTACTGAAATTACAAATTATGTACACTTTTATACTTTTATTTGACCTTACCCTCTTTACATATATTTACCAAGAAAATATACCTCCTATACTGTAAAAAGATACATGAGCAAGGTTATTTATTGTGGCATTGTTTGCCATTACGAATCACTGGTAATAATGTAAATGCTAATCCACAGGAGAGGTGTTGGGTGGAAAGTGTTGAATGAACTATGGTGTGTCCAGACACTGAAGTGATAATAGGCTGATTTCCAGGATGTATTATTAAATTAAAGATGCAGGGCACCTGGGTGGCTCAGTTGGTTAAGCAGCTGCCTTCTGCTCAGGTCATGATCCTGGAGTCCTGGGATCAAGTCCTGCATCAGGCTCCCAGCTACACGGGGAGTCTACTTCTCCCTCTGACCTTCTCCCCTCTCATGCTCCCTCTCACTGTCTCTCTCTCAAATACATAAATAAAATCTTAAAAAAAAAATAAAGATGCAAAGCACATAAATGTTAGTATTCTACGCTACTTTTTGTGTAAGAAAAATTAAGAAAAACAAAAGAAAATCTAGAGATTAAAATTAATTACCTATACTGTGTGAGTAGGAATTGAGTGGAAAAGATGGAAGGAATTGGGAATAAGGGTGTAGAAAATGGCCCTTTTGTGAATATACCATTTTCACAGACCTGATTTTTGGAGCTTTGGTAATGTTTCATTATTCAAAAATAAATTTAAAAAGCAACAGAAAATAAACAAAACCCATAATATTAAGAGGGATGTGGAATTAAAGCAAAATCAAATAGAAATAAATTAACTGAACTGTATTTAAAATGAATAAACATAGTCACCGTAAGTTGAGGTGGGGGAGGAGAATCAACTCAAGTAACTTATTTTAAGTATTTTTATTTATTTGAGAGCTAGAGAGAGAGCATTAGTAGGAGGGGGAAAGGGTAGAGGTGGAGGGAGAAGCAGACTCCCCACTCAACAGAGGGGTCCCGATGTGGGGCTCTATCCCAGGACCTTGGGATCATGACCTGAACCTATGGCAGATGCTTAACCAAGACTGAGCCACACAGGCACCCCTCAAGTAAATTTTAAAGAGTGTTTGGATCATACACTTTTCATCAAAAGACAGAAAAATAAACCAAAACATTCTAAAGACATATGAAACTCCTTCTGTCATAAAAAGTTTTCTTTGTGAAAGCATGGGTTAGCAGTTCTGAAACAACTTGTTATTCACTATCCTTTGAGCCAGGTTTTGCACCATTGATGAAGTGAGTTTCAGATCTGGAAAGGAGAAACTATGGAATGAGCTCTGTGGTTTTGGTTTATAATTGGTGATATCAGTATAATGATGATAGAAGTGATAGATGTGATAGATGATTAGATAGATAGACAGATATATAGACAGACAGACAAATAATCCCAACATGTTAAGGGCTTGAAAGACTTCAGTTACGTATTTACAACTAAAGAAAAGCTGGAAAAACTAAAAACTAATTTTCTTGGACCTGTCAGAGAATCAAGACTTCAGAGCAAAGTGACATCCTAACATCTGGAGAGACAGGTGCATCTACAGAAATACACTGTTGAGATCTGTACGCATTGAGCAGAGCTGCTGAAACCATAAATAAAAAACACATAAATAGTAATTTTGTCAAATTGGTAGAATATGGGCTAACTTGACAGTGAGCAACCTGAGGGGCTGCAGTCTTAGGAAATGGGCCCACGCTTTCCTGGGCCTTCCCTTCAGGAATCCCACCAGGTTCTCATGGTGAAAATTGTAGAAAGATCCCCTTTGCAGTAGCGGGGAGAGGAGAAGAGTAGCAATTGTGAAATATACTAAGTCTCCTCTATCACAAAGTTCTGCTCTCCCTGAGAAAGGACTTTATCAGAACTTAAGTCTAAAACTTTATCCCAGCCTGGGAAAGGGAAGTCCTCCCTACTCTAGCCTTCCTTAGCTAATAGGGATGGAGTTAAGTCAGAAGAGGAAATAGATTAGGAATGCTCAGGAGAGGGAAGAGGAGAGAGGGCATGGAGGAAAAGATATATAGCATTATAGAACCACTGTGGAAGTCACAGCCCTAAGACACAAGGCCATTAAAAGACTGAGATTTGGTTATAAGATTATAAAGTGGACCTTACCATCACATCAACAGGTTTCCATTATAATAACAGTAGATTACAACTCAAAGGGGTGCTAAAAGCAGATTCTGTTCAAGGAGAAATGTATGGGTAATCCCAGAGTCAAGACTGAAGACAAAAACCAAGGCATTGGAAGAATTTGAAGCTTTTGATATTCATACTTATCACCAAAATTAAAAAACAGCTTAACTTTGCTTCAGATTAACCTCAATCCATATAATAGAGTTCTGTTTACCTCAGTTCTTCTTGGCTGGTATGATAAATCCAACTTTCAGCAAAACCTACAAGGAATACCTAAAACAAGAGAAAACACACTCTTAAGAGGCAAAACAGTTATTAGAACGAGAGTCAAATGTGACACAGATGTTGGGATTACCAGACATGGAATTTAAAACAATAATGGTTAAAATGTTTAGGGTTCTAGTAGAAAAAGTAACAACATGTAAGAACAGATGGGTATCAGCCCCTTGTCTGTAGTGTCATTTGCAAATATCCTCTGCTATTCTGTGGGTTGCCTCTTTGTTTTGTTGACTTTTTCTTTCGCTGTGCAGAAGCTTTTGATCTTGAAGCAATACCCAAATTTGTATCACGTGGATGGATGGGACTGGAGGAGATTATGCTGAGTGAAATAAGTCAAGCAGAGAAAGTCAATTATCATATGGTTTCACCTATTTGTGGAATGTAAGGAAGCATGGAGGACATTAGGACAAGAGAGGGAAAAATGAAGGGGGAGAAAACAGAGTGGGAGACGAACCATGAGAGACTATGGACTCCGGGAAACAGGGTTTTAAAAGGGAAGAGAATGAGGGCATGGAGTGAGCCTGGTGATGGGAATCACAGGAGGGCATGTATTGCATGGAGCGCTGGGTGTTATATGCAAACAATGAATCATGGAACCCTACATCAAAAACTAATGATGTACTGTATGGTGACTAACATAACACAATAATAAAAAAAAAGAACAGATTGGTAATATAAGAAAAAATGAAAAGGAAATTTTGGAAATAAAAATCACTATAACAGAAATGAAGAATAAGCCTTTGATGGATCAGTTAATAAACCGGACAGAGTGAGGAAAGAATCAGTTAGCTTGGGGCGCCTGGGTGGCTCAGTGGGTTAGGCCGCTGCCTTCGGCTCGGGTCATGATCTCAGGGTCCTGGGATCGAGTCCCGCGTCGGGCTCTCTGCTCAGCGGGGAGCCTGCTTCCCTCTCTCTCTCTCTGCCTGCCTCTCTATCTACTTGTGATCTCTCTCTGTCAAGTAAATAAATAAAATAAAAAAAAAAAAAATCAGTTAGCTTGAAGATAGGTCAATAGAAAATACCCACAATGAAATGAGAAGAGGAAAAAAGAAGAATGAGAAAGATGAAACAGAACATTGAAGAACTGAGGGACAATTTCAAAAGGTATAACATGCATGTAATTGGCAGCAAGAGAAGAAAGAAAAAATGGAGCAGTTTAGCATGGTCACGAATAAATAGCCCACTCAGACAACAGCACAAACACTCAAGTATATCATATTGAAACTACAGGAAAACCATGGATAAAGAGAAAATTTTACTGAAAACCATAGGGAAAATTATAATTATTGAGGATCCTAGGATGGAAAGCAGATGGTGACAAAATAATCTAACTGTATTGAAATGTCTGAAATGACTTTACAGAAGGTTGTGGGCAGAAAAGATACTGTCTTATCTAACTTTGGAAATGACTGGAAAGTATAAGATGACAGGCAAAAAGAGCAATGCATAAGCAGTTCCCACGTGATGAGATTGTTTTCTACATGGAGGGGTGCAGGTTAATACGTCTGAAACCACTCTACGTGTATAACAGCACTGAACTATTACGTAAATAGATGGTGGATGGAGGGAACCAGATGTCTCATTGTTGGAGTAGAAGTTTATGGACAAAGAAAGGGAGGAAGCTAGAATGATCCATGTAATAGTAGGTTAAACTTGGAGACATCAGTATGAACTTATGTTTTCTTTAACAAATGGGTATGTATGGAAACATCTACAGATATGTGTGTCTACATAGATTACTAGACACTCATATATTTCTTAGTTTTTTCAGCTGAGAGGACCGAGGAGCTATGTCATCACGGTAGCAGTGAACACATCTAGCACCCAGACCTTAATTTCTAATATCATTCTCCAATTAAAGACACCAGGGCTTCTTGGAGAAATGATGAAGAATAAGACATAAGACTGGGGGATAATGAGCCTGGAATGTCTTGTAGTAGTGCCAGAAGGTGAGAAAGTCTGAAACAGCCTCTTTTACACACATACACAAAGATGTGTATATGTCAGAAGAAAACAGATGTACCTGAAAGGGCTCACAATGGTCAAAGCTCTAACAATTAGAGCAAAAAATGTGATTTTTCGTAGTATGTACTCTTGATATAAAGTAATTAGGCAGATATTTTCTTTGTCTCCTTCCCCTGCACCCATAACCTCTTATCTAAACAATGAGAAAAGTGCCAAGCTCAAATTGAAAAATATTCTATAACATACCTGTCTAGCACTCCTCAAAACTATCCAGGTCAACAAAACTATGGAAAATCTCAGACACTGTCATAACCAACCAGAACTTAAGGAGATACAGTAACTAAATGTAGTGTGGTAACTTGAATGGGATCCTGGATCAGAAAAAGTCATTTGGTAAAAAAATAAGGCAATCTGTAAAAATTGTTGGAATTTACTTAGTAATAAAGTATCAGTTTGATTCATTAAATTGTGAATGAACATACCATACCAGTGTAAGACGTCAATAATAGAAGTGGGATTTGGAATATATGGGAACTCTCTATACTATATTTACAACTTTTTTGTGAATCTAAAACTCTACCAAATAAATTGTTTATTTAAAAACTGAAAAATGCATGCAGGAATACTTTGTTTTATTCTTGTAACTTTTATGGAATTGTATGTCTTAGCCCATTCAGGCAGCTATAATAGAACACTATAGGCAGGATGGAAAGTCCAAGATCAAATCTCCAAAAGAGTCACGGTCTAGTGGGGACCAGCTTCCCGGTTCACAGGTAGCTGACTTCTGTCTCTGTTCTCATGCGGCAGAAGGGGCAAGAGAGTTCTGGGGTCTATTTATGAGGGTGCGAATCCCTTACATGAGGGTCTCACCCTCAATACCTAGTCACTTCCCAAAGCCTCACCTTCAGACACCATCACATTAGGGATTAGGTTTTGACAGATGAATTTGGGGGGTAATATCTAGCAGTATGGAATCATGTAAAAGAATGAAAAATGCATTGAAATGAAGATTAAATTACCAAAATATATGCCCATTAGATTAGCATTCAGCAGAAAAATAGAGCATCTACTGTAGAGAGAGAAGTTTGGACATTATGAAATAGGGAGCTATTGAATATTTAGTAGGAGATATCAATGTAAGTCATAAGTTTTGGGAAGATGAACTACGGACATATAGAGTACAGCTGACAGTTCAGAAATAGTTCAGAAATGCTCTAACCAGAAAGGGCAAGAGGAAGTTTGGGATGCTTGGGAACATCACTGACACAGTCTCAGCATTCTCTCCCCATAATCTTAGGGCATCAGCCTTTGTTCAGAGCATGTAGTACACATTGTTTGTGAAAGATGAAAATGTATGATTCCTTTTGTGTGAGAAATGCCCATTATGTGAATGAGAATAAAACCATGTCTACACAGTTATTGATAGCCACTTGAATCCTCTTATCAACCACATGACTTGGGCCATTTCCTATCCAACACATACTGATACACATATATCCATATGCATGGTGTATGTGTGTGTGTGAGAAAGAGTTCAGTTTTTATTTTCAAGGAGTAGCAAGTACAACCTTTATGCCTCTGTTTGTACTCAGTCTTTCTGCTTGCCAGCTCTTCAATTATTTAGTTCCTACTTTTCATTATTTCTTTACCACGGGGAAAAAAGAAAGTGAAAATACTAATGAATCTGTGTATTCATTTATCAGAAATTCTTCAGAGGTGTGATGGGTTCAGAAATCAATGGGCTGAATGAATTTCTCTTGTCCTCATTTGTTTTCTTCCTTCTGGGATTCCTCTCTCCGCTGCCTGCCCCTCTCCCCCGCCAGTTGCAAAAGGAGAATTTGAGAAGCAACGTTTTCTCCTTATAATCTTTCCAGTGGTGTAACCTGTAACATAATGCCTAAACCTCTGAAGGGTACATCAGGACATTTAGAGAAGAATGACTTATGTTTAACTAAAATCTTCTTACTGAGAGTAAATGGAAAAACACTTACCTGGAGTTCACATTTCCTCCACACCCCCCCAAGCTTTTAGAATCTCTACTTTCAAGACAATTCTGCTGCTACTTTCAACCACTTAACCTTCTGGAAAAAGGGGCTCAGAGTTTCAGCTGCTACTTTCAATCATCTTGGTGATGACCAGATAATGCTGTCTTCCTGTCCACTGCATATACATTCTTTGTGTGGTAAATATGTTTAGAAAAAGGCTGGGGATAGGGGTTCTTCATGTATAAATTGGAACTTGTTTCCTGATTAAGTCCTGATTTCTGCAGATTCTCATTAAATGGTTGTATGCTCAGCACTAAACCTTTCTTCTGCGATATATTGGTAGGTGAACAGTAACACATGAAAATTCTTTTGGAACGCATTTTTGTTTTGTTTCCTACACTAAAAATTTAAATTACCTTACTATTAAGTTTTTGCTTTTATTATTTGAGTTTTAAGATGCCTTTGGGAGACTGTTGTCATAGTTTCACCTAAGATCTTTGAGTAGAGGGCTTTGCTGGTTTTGCATTATCTGTTTGAAATTAACAATGAAAAGAACAGACAGCATTAGGGCCACTCACTATTCCAGTAGGGGGCAGACCTAGGTTACAGAGCTTCACCAGAGCAGTCTTTTGTGGTCTACAGTATAATTGGATAAATAATGACTATGCCCTCCCATTCTACAAGTGAGTTGTATTATACAACTTTCAATGTGTAGCTCTTCACTGGCAATGGTGAAAATTTTTTAAGAACGGTGCTTTTTTCCCCCTTGTATTTATTTTCATTTTTCTTCCTTTCGTGGGAAGTATATTAATAGAGAAGATGGTATTTCCAGTCTTTTTACAACTTTAAGACTATCTACTATACAAGTTAAAGCACTTAATACTTAAATACTTTTAAAAATAAAGATATGTACAACATCAAAAATAAAAGTTCCCCTTCACGAACCCCTTCCTCATTCAACCCCTCTCTCTAGTCTCAATAATCAACAAAGCTTGGCTTGCTAACATTATTAACTTGAGGTTTCAAAATATTTTTCATATGTACATCTACATATACATTTATATTTGTCATGTATTGAAATACAGGTGTTTTAGCTCATTCCTTTTAGTTGATCTCCAGAGGATCTTATGTACTTGGTTTTAGCAGTGATCATCTTGAAAGGACAGTGAAAGCTAATTCTAATACTAATTCCACGTAGTGGAGGGGGAAAAAAAGTCATGCTGTGATGAATATCCCTATAAGAATGTTGAGAATAAACATAGCATATTGTATCTTTGCTTTTGATAAATGAGGATAATTTATTTCCCTATCTCAGATTTTTGAAAATTATTTTTTATTTTTGCTTAACTAAGGGAAATATGCAGATATGGGACTCTTGCATTACACATTTGAATTTTACTTGGAAATGGGTTTTAATAGAGAAAATGAAAAATATGAAGATAGTGTAAAATCTTTTCCAGAGGCCACGTGGCTGGAGTGATTAATGAGAAAACAATGTTGGTGGCCAAATATTTCTTTCTAGAGATACAACTGAGATCCAGGAAGAAATCTCAGAATCTGACTTGCCTGTTGCAGAATCTTCATATAATTATATCCTTTTAATTCTCCAAGGAGCATTGGAAACTTGAATATTTTTCAGTCTGATGGTTTGCCCTTTACTCAAATTCTTACATCTGTACCACTGCGTTCTCCCTTAGATATTTCAGACAGATAGATAAATATCCCTTTGTTGTAATACTGAGGGGGCCTAATGTCATCCATTCTTTTGATTGTTAGTTTCAAATAGTGTAAATCCAGGACATTCAAATTCCTCTACTCAAATTATATATATAATTTCTCTGTGATGACTGTAAATTACTCAGGCGCATGGAGCTGCCTTTTTCTTCTTGTGTATTCCTATATACTTTTAGTCATTCTCACCCCCATGTGGGTATGATTTGGTTGTTCTTTAAGTGCTTGTTCAATTGGTAAGAGAACTAAATCATTAGTTTCAATTTAAATCTCCTTTGAGTCTACTTTATTATGGCATTTTATACATAAAATTTATGTAAATGCCTTAAATTGAGTGTTCAGATTGTTCACATTTGTATTTCTTGGTTTATTAGGAACTGATTTTTAAAATGAGTTTATCCTATTTATTTTTAAAATAATATTATAAAGTATAATATATACAAAGCATAATATATACATGTACATATATTCATAATATATACATAGAAATCATAGAAATCATAATATTCCCTGGAAGAATTTGTAAAATATATATTGTACATGTACACAGTACACATAGAAGAAATTGCCGATTCCTAAGTCCCCAGCATTCCTCATTATGTCCCATCTCAGGGAAACACACTGTCCAAGCTAATTATTATTTTGACTTGTACCATCATAGTCTAACTTTGCCTGGTTTTTGGAATTTATGTAGAAATAAACTATTGTCTTTCAACATTATGTTTCTAGGATTCATCCATGTTGAATATTAGTGATAGATATACATGTAGTTTGTTCTCGTTCTTTACAAAATAGCATTCCATTGTTTGATCGTGATAGATTATTTATTCATTGTATTTTGATGATCATTTCTGTGTGTGTCTATTTTGCATTTAAATCTCCATGCAACACTGTTAGGTCATCTGGTGTGCATGCCTCCACTTTCAGTACAAGCTGCCCCAGTAGCTTGTTGTCTGTCCCAGCAAGGATTCTAACATCAGTGGACGAGAGTCTTAGGTGTGACATACCCTTGTCAGTTTGGGTGCTGTTGGTCTTTTCCATATAGGCACTCGGGGGGAACGTAGCAGTATCTCATTTGTGATTGAATCTGCATTCCTCTGATGACTAACGATATTGAGCCCCTTTCATACCCTGGTCAGCCATTTGCTTATCTATTCTGTGAAGTTCCTAAGCCTTGCCAATTTCTTGGTTGGTCTCGCCACTGTTTTGCTGATCTCCAAGAGTACTTGATTCTCAATATATTTTTGACATGGCTTTTTTTGTTCACACAATCTTTTCCCCATTGTGTATTATGTAATTTCACTCTCGTAACATTGCCTTTTGAAGAAAAGAGATTTTAAATTTCTGTGTTACAAAGGATAATTTTCTTCTACGGATTCTGCTTTTCTAAGTGAGATCTTCAATGATTTTATTTTTATTGTTTTCTTTGAGTTTTGTGGCAGGCTGAAAAATGGTTTCCCCAAAGTTATCTTCATTAAATCTTTGGAGCCTGTGAATGCTATCTTATTTGGAAAAAAAAAAGTGTGTTTTCAGATATGATTAATTTAAGGATCCTGAGGATATAATGATGAGGATATAATCCTGGATTATATTCGGTGGGCCTTAAATGCTATTCCACTATCCAAGAGAAGAGAAGAAGAAAGACACCCAGAGGGGAAGATACAGAGAGGAGAAGGCCATGTACAAAGACAGAAGTAGATTAGAGGGTTATGGGACCACGTGTCAAGAAATGGCAAATGCTACCAGTAGCTAGAATAAGCAAGGGACCCATTCTCTCCTAGAGCTTCTATGGAGAACACAGGCCTGCTGACACATTCACTTTGGCCTTCTGGGTCTTCAGAAGTGTGAGAGAAAAATTTCTGTTGTGTTAAGCACCAAGTTTATAGTAATTTGTTACAGCAGTCTGGGAAATACAGGTTTTATAGCGTTTCTTGTTTATGACTCCATGAATCTGGCCTGGATTCATACCAAATGCTCTAGATACAGAAAGAGTGGAGAGTGTAGTCAAATCTCTGAGTCCATTTTTCTGGAATCTTAACTTCCAGATTCCTATTTGACTCAGCATTTCTATGGTGATAGGTGATTGATTAATTAATCAATTAATAGATAGACAGTGTTTAATTGGCCTTTTTTTGTTCTCAGTCCGATTGTTGGTATGTGTCAAGCTATTCCATCATAACCAAAAGTAGAAGTCTCATGTAAACATTTTCTAAAATTGGAATTCTCTCCATTTTTCCCCCAAATTTACTTTGTTCTCCAAAAAGATAGATGATATTTACTCCTCATTCTTAAATAAGATATTCCTTCATCTAAGGTATCAAGCAGTGAATAGAACAAGAACTCCTAACTCCTTGTAGGTATTAAAATGCACAGAATAAAGCTGTTTATTTTTTAAATTTATCCTTTCCTGGATAGGAAAATAATAATGTTAGATTTTCTGGCATTGGGATAAGTATTAAAGACAGATAATTTATATTTTTTTAAAGATTTTATTTATTTATTTATTTATCTAGCTATCTATTTATTTATTTTAGAAAGCGTGCACATGGGAGTGGGGGAAGGAGCAGAGGGAGAGGGAGAGAGTCTCAAGCAGACTCCACACTGAGCATGAGAGCCCAACATACTGCGCTCAGTCTCAAAACCCTGAAATCATGACCTAAGGCAAATCCAAGTGTTGGAAACTTAACTACTGAGCCACCCAGGTACCCCAGATAATTCACATTTTAAATAGGTATATTTCTGTAGTTCTCAATGGTGGGAAGGAAAAGAAATAATACCTAATTATATTTATTTAATTAACATATGGACTAGATTTTGGTCATACTTCTGGTACTAGTCTAATGCTCTTACTCTTTTACTGAAATATGAGATAAAGGAAAAATTAAAAATTATTTTAGTAATTTGTTAACAGTTAAAATAGTAATTGCTATTAGTAACTTTGAGGATTGCTTAATGCATTAAAGGACTGAAATGGTTGAAATAACTTTGGGAACCTTAAAACATATCAACAAAGACTAAGGTGTGTGTGTGTGTGTGTGTGTGTGTGTGTGTGTGTGTGTGTGAGTATGCATATTAGAAGGGATCTTTGAACTTCAGAAAATAGAATCTTATGCACTGTATTTCTCACTTCATATTGCTATTCATTAACATAAAAAGTTTGAACAGGAACTTTGGAAATTTAGCATCATACACACCTTTACATGACCTTTGATATTGCAAGAATTTGGAGATATAATATTATATAACACACTCTCCTCAGAGGCAACTTTTCCCTTGCCAGGTGGGAGTATACAGGTCATTCCATGAGAAATATGAATGTGTGAGAGAAATAGAACCATAGACAATCTCAAGGGAAAAGGAACAGCTTAGAGCTGCAAGGGAATTAACATCAAATGTTTCTCAGATTGGTGATTTGATGATAATTGGAACAGAATGACAGACAAGGTGTGTGTTATTCAGTCCTCTGGGGGTTCTTTATAGAAGACAGTCTGTTGCATGGCCCTTGGGGTGGACATCATGAAACTAACATTCCAATCTGTTAAAGTTGGAAACTTTTTTAAAAGAAAAATCTATTTAAAAAAAGATTGCTTCATTTTTCCTCTACATAAACTTAAACATGCATACATCAAACTTCTAAAGAATGGCTAAAAGAGAAAATTTATTTTCCCCATTATTTACTTGTCTTCCTGTAGAAAATGTCTGGTAATGGTACAGAGAACCGTGGTGTGTATTATTTTCCCCTGGTGTTGTGGTCTTCAGATTTCCATATTTTCTGTGCTATAGTATAAGCTGTGAATTATTATTAGTGACCTTTTGTATGTCAGTTTATCTGCTGTTCAGTTGTCTATGTGAGGCTGAGATCCGAGGTTAATGAATTAGACTTTTTGAAAAATTGTAATTGGCATTCTATTGTTAATTTTTTTAAAGGAAACAATTTAAAAATGATACATTGTCTTTTAAAATAAATATATAATAATATTTATGCACACATACATTTATTTACTATATGTGTGGCTTTATTTTGACATGTTACCTACATAAAATTCATCAGGAAATCAATAGTCAACTAAATCTCTTAAATTATACTTGAAAAGTGTGAATTGTGAAATGTAACATTTTTCATAGCAAAATGTAGTGATTTCATCTAGAAGTTTAGGGTTTACGAAAAGGGAAAATATTGTGAAAACATTAGTGATTGTTAAGACTATGAAAATGATGAACAAAATCCAGAGTCAAGGAACATCAAATGACAGGACAAAAACTTTCATCATCATGGGATACTGGATCTGAATATAGCATCCAGGTATTGTGTGAGAGACTACAAGAACAGATGAACCACAAGTGGATAATCGAAACGACTTTCTTCCCACTACCACCCTCATTAATCTCTGTTGACTCTGGATAAATTGGATTTAGGTCCCACCATAGTCCAAATCTCAGTGGGAGGAAGATAGTAGAATGCCACTAGATACTATTTTCTAATGCCAGTTTTGCTATTCAGTTTCTACAGAATAGAGTGTCAGTAACAGTGAAAAACTGTAGATATATTAGAGATTTCTTGGGGATTGAAAGAGTTGTCATTAGGCGTTTAAAGTCTACCATGTAGAACAAGTACTAAATTTGTTCTGTATGGTCCCAAAGGGACTCTAGAGAATCCCAAAGACTCTTCTGCTACAAATGAATGGAATTTTTAAGTAATCTTTTCAGTCACTATAATGATGATCTAAGTTTATTGTCATTGGAAAAAAATCCAGAGAATAAGGGAATTTTTCCTGGGGATGCAGTTAGGAAATTAAGGAAATGGATAGTTAAACCCAATTCTTTAATGCTTATTTTATTTTTAAGTTATGTAATTTTTGGTTCTTTCATATATTTTGGAGGTTTTCTCATTGCCTCTGAGTTCAGTAGGTGTGCCGCTATTACAATGTTAAGGTTTAGATGCTTTTGGACGTCACTCTTCAGTGTGGAAACTCTTTTCCTCCAATTTCATCCTTTTCTGTAAAAATGCAGGTGTACAGAAATAGCTTCAGACTGAAAAGTTCTAGAGTCCTCGAGAGCTCTACCTTTGAATTTAAATATTTCACTTTTAATATTATGTGCATCTTAAATCCCGGGGAAGTGATTCTACAAGAGCTGTACATTTATTTTACAGTAGTTTGCATTAATTCAGACCCTACTTGCTCTTCTAATACATTATTTATCATTGTGTTAAGAATAATGTCAGCAGTAAATTGTTGTCAGCATATTTCTCCATATTGATATTATCTACTAACTTATTTCCTTCTATTATGAAGAAATTGGCAATACAAATCTGCACCTCTTCTGACCAAGATTTTCAGCAAAGTTTAGATTTTCAGCAAAGATTCTCCTTTTTGCTTTTTTTTTTCTTTTTAACCTGGGTGGAGGCCATCTGCATGTCTTTCATATTCCTTCTTTTCTTTAAGGGAGAATATTGTGGAAGGTGATTTTGATGTAAGGACATTTTATTTTCAGTGGCTGATTCTTAAGCAGCTGTAGACTTCTTTTTTTAAAAATTATTTTATTAACATATAACGTATTATTTGTGTAGACTTCTTTTTATTGCCATCTTCCACCTACACTCTCATTTAATTCCTGCTGCTATACTGGGAGGTAGGGGACCTCATTAAGTTCTGCAGATCAGGACAATATGGTGATAAAAGGTTAAATGACTTGCGTAAGGGCAAGTATCTACTACCTGGACAAACTAAACAGGGAAATGGTCTTTACGTTCCACAATATAATTAATGAAGGAAAAACAATAAACATAAGTGAAGGTGTTTAAAGCCCCAAACACCAGTCATATGTAAGCAGTTGCCACTCACAGGTTCGCAGTACTGACTGCATGTTAGAATTACCTGGTGAGCTTTTAAAAAATATTAATTGACCTGTCCCCAAACACCAGTGATTTAATTGAATGTGGATTGAACCCTAGCATCAATATACATTTTTAAAGATTTCTAGATGATTCTAATATACAAACAGGGCTGATAATAACTACTTCCTATGCAAGAATTGAGTTGGTCCCATGTTTGAATTGCAGCAAGTTTTACTCTGAAAGACATTATGGGTAGGGAGAAGAGGTATGTTTTGTGGCAATGTGTCTGAATGAGGGCAAGGATACATTGTTTAACTTATTAGACAGTCACTATTCATGAGCACATTGCTTGCTAAGATCCAGTACTTGAAGTTGAATACAAGACGAATAATCGATGCATTTTCATGGTTGGAGCTATGAATACAAATTCCCATACTGGGAGAAATAGAAGTAATTAGGTATGGGGAGGATTTGATCTAATTAGGACAAGAAAGTGCACTGTTCACAGAAGGGATGCGAATTGATCGAGTGATGCTTCAGGAAGGTTGTTGTCACTATTTTTCCAGAAAGTAGAGTTAAGAAGGGGAGAGGATGTCGATGTTAGAAAAGAATTGGCATTTATTTTTTTCTGAAAGGAATGGATATTTAAATAGGTAATTTAGGACAGTATCAGAAGGAGTGAAGAGAAGAGGTGGGAGGTGAGAATGAAAAGGAAGAGGAGTGGGAGGAGAGTGCTTCTAGAAGTTGGGGGCACCTACTGTGTTCTGTGCTTTCATGTATTAACAGCTAAGCCAGGCTGAGTTTATCATTGACATTTTATATGCTACAAATGAGGAAGTGGAGGTTGAGCAAGTTTAACTTATTTGCTCAAGGTCAGAAGATTAGAAATGGGTGATGTTATTGCTCAGATCTAGAACTTTCTGGACAAAAGCTTGATTCATTTCACTTTTCATTTCACTTCTCTACCAAGCCACACTGCCTTGGAAAGACATATTTTAAAGAGCCTTCAGTTAATCAAGAACTAATGAACTAATACAGGTGAGGCAACAGGTAGAGACAATTTCTACAGAAACCTTTTCTCTTTGTCTTTTGTCGACCAGAGCAGGAGTTAGATGGCTTGCAGGAAGAAATGCATATTAATAAATCATGTAGCATAGAAACAAGTGAAAAGAACATGGCTTTAGTAATGATTAGAGATGGCATTGAATGTGTAGACAGTTGGGGAGGTGGGTCACTTAAGAAGTGGGTGACCAGGGCACCTGGGTGGCTCAGTGGGTTAAAGGCTCTGCATTCAGCTCAGGTCATGATCTCAGGATCCTGGGATCGAGCCCCGAATTGGGCTCTCTGCTCGCTGGGGAGCCTGCTTCCCTTCCTCTCTCTCTGCCTACCTCTCTGCCTACTTGTGATCTCTCTCTCTCTGTCTGTCAAATAAATAAATAAATAAAATCTTAAGGAAAAAAATAAAAAAGAAGTGGGTGACGGGATAAGAACACGAGGACAAAAGTCTGAACTGTGTAATTTTCTCCTGGAATTCATTGAGTTCCTATCCATTCAAACCTCTTTTGATTGACACCTGTGCTTGGAAGCCTTTTCCTATCTCTGCACGTGTTCGTATCAGTCATGCCCTCTGTGCTATCAGTGCTATTCTTACATACCTCTAACACTGATTAAATAGGTTTTTGCTTACATAGCTGACTTGACTAGAGTCTGACCCTCTTGAAGGCAGGAAACATGCTTTAATTCTTCTTGAATCCATAACTCCTAACACAAGATGTTTCTCCTATTAAACATAACTGGATAATAAATGAATGATGAATGGGCTCGGTTTTCTTGCCAATGACAAGTACCAGGATTTGTGGCCGGATTTGTGACCAAAATCAATTTACTAGTGGCCAGATTTGTGGACAAACACAAGTTGCAGTTACATTGCTTATCTGGAAATAATGTAATTACTACTATACCTATTAACTGTTCGAAAAAAATCTGGTTATACGCCTGAAACTAGTGTTACACTGTATGTTAACTAGCTAGAATTTAAATAAAAAATATCCAGTCATATATGTAAACTCATTTGTTTAGTAGTCAAATTTAAGAACTTGAACTAGGTACCGCTGGATTCTGCAAATGATCACATCATTACAATAATGTCCAAATAGTTACTTGATTTCCCTGCAATTCTAACATGGAAGATAGAGAAGTTACCAAGTATTATCTGAATTTGTAGAAATGCTACAGTTACAGTAACTTGGCGTGTGTTATGAGCTGAATTGTATTCCCCCAAATTCATATGTTGAAGTCCTAAACCGCAGCCCCTCAGAATGTTAGTGTACTTGGAGCCAGAACTTTTAAAGAAATGATTGGTTAAGATAATGCCATTAGAGTGGGTCTTCATCCATTCTGACTGGTGTCGCTGTAAGAAGAGGGACTCTGGAGACACCATGGGACCAGGGAGGTGGCATGCACAGAGGAGAGGCTGTGGGAGGACCCAATTGAGAAGAAAGTAATCTTCAAGACAGTAAGAGAGACCACAGAAGAAACCAAGCCTGCTGATACCTCGCTCTTGGACTTCCAGCCTGTAAAACTGTGAGAAAATAAATTTCTGTTGTTTAAAGCTTCCAAGTCTGTGGAAATTTTTTATGGCATCCTGAACAAACTATCACAGCATGCTGTTCATTTTTCTCTTCAACGATGCTGCTTATCTAAGTTCTTCATAGTCTATCAACCCTTTACTTTTTGACATTTAAGTAGCTATTCCTACTAAGTAATCGATAAGCAGAAGTACATCATGTCTAAGCACATAGACATAAAATATTAAAAGAGTTCTGCCCCATGTAGTTGGAAAAAATTTGCATAATTGGTGCAGAGATATACAGGGAAAAGAGGTATTCTGTAAAATGAAGTTAGAATATATGCATGTATTTAAAATCCCCGATTGAAGCTGATTTGAAGCATTTGCTCATACAGTCATGTAGAAGCGTCTATATATTTTTTCTTTTCAAGTTAAACATTGAAAACATTCAAAAATAAATCTCTGTAAGATACTCACAAGTCATTGTCAAATCTTTATAAACTTTGAGTGGGAGAATTTTGTAAGAAATTACTAGGCTGACTTGGCTTGATGTATATAGTACATTTCAACAGCATTTAAGTACAGATGAGAGGAGTATCAAAGACTATAGCAATAAGCATTAATTTCTTCTGAAAGTGTTTAATATTTCTCTTGTACAACTTTTATGTTCACTTTTGCATTATGTCATTTAATGAGATTATGTTCTACTTGAAGCTTAAAAAAAGTTATTTCTGAAGATAGAATTTAGCCCTCTAGGTATATCAAGCTTTTGGATGTCATATGGGTTTTGAACTCCTTATCTATATTTCATTTATTCTTAGGGGTTTTTAGAATAATTTATCTGGGGAGCAAAGGAGAATTTATTGAAACTATAGCTGTTTCTTTGAAACTTTGATACTATTGATTGCAGGAACATTATTAATTCTTACCTTTTTTTTTTTTTTTACTTTTTCTTTTTGAAGTTCAGCAGCTTGTGAAAGTGAACATTCATTGAGAACCTATTATAGCAAGGTACTTCCCAGCCATTTAATGTTTCACAGGTACCAAATGACCTCCAGTATCTTTCACTTCAGCGCTGATGTGAGATTTGCATAAACAGATATAGATACTACCAATAAGGAAGAGTATTTTATGGTCCAACTGTTTGATATTTTTGCTCATAAAATTTGACATTGAGAAATAGCGCATAGCCCATTTAAAACTATTAGCCCAGGTTCTTGTCTGTTTCTTCACCCAGACTCTGCCCACCCTACACTCACAACACACACACACACGCACACACATGCACACACATGCATACACACGTGCACACACATATACACACATGCACCATCCCCACACATACATACACAAATAGGTCATAGCTGTGCTTTCAGTGTCTCAAACTCAATATTTTCTCAATAAAGCTAGAATTTTGTACAGAAAAAATGTGAAAAATCAACTTATTTACCAAGTATATGTGTATCATGTAATTTTATTGTTAATATTATTTTAATATTTATTTTTATATTATAATAATGTACCTTAATTACTTAGATGAACTTTTAGTATAGAATTTATACATGATCTTAGTAGAAAGACCTGTGTTTGAGATGTGGCTCTATTATGGGTTGGCTAACTGGGGGGCAACCCAATTAATCTTGTGCCTCAGATTCCTTGTCAAAATAAGATTATTAATACCTCTACTAATACCTGTGGTGAGGAATGTATGATTCACAGTGTAGGAAGTTGCTCAGTAAACAGTTAAGTGCTCCACAAGTTTATTTTTTTCTCATTTTTGTCATTGTAATTATGACTTATTTTAAAGTATCTTTCATGGAATTTACATGAGCACCTGCATATTATAAGATTACGAAAAGAAAGTCAAGGATCGAAAATCGGCCTTCAGGTACTCAAATTGGAAAGTAAAAAGTAAAATCATCTCTTTTTGCAGATGACTTGATCTCATATGTAGAAAATCTTAAAAGCTCCATCAAATAAACTGTTAGAATTGATAAATGAGGGGTGCCTGGGTGACTTATTTGGTTGAGTATCCAATTCTTGATCTCAGCAGTAATGATCTCAGGGTAATGAGTGCAAGCCTCTCATTTAGCCCCACACTGGGTGTGGAACCTAGTTTAAAAAAAAAAAAAAAAAAGAAAGAAAGGTAAATGAAATCAGTGAAGTTTCAGGATACAGAATCAATATACAAAATCAGTTTTATTCCGTACATAACAGTGAACTATCTGCAAACAAAATAAAGAAAACAATTCAATTTGCCATAGCATTAAAAATATAAAATATTCAAGAATGAATTTAACCAAAGTGAAACATTTATAGATTAAAACTGTAAGACATGGATGACAAAAATTGAAGAGGACACAAATAAATGGAAAGATATCTTATGTTCATGGGTCAGAAGAGTTAATATTGTTAAAATACCTATACTCCCCAAAGAAATCTATAATTTGGTGCAATCCCTATCAAAATTCCAATTTTTCACAGAAACAGAAAAATTCGTGTAGAACCATGAAAGACCTCAGATAACCAAAACAATCTTGACAAAGCTATAGGCTTCCCACTTCCTGATTCCAAATTATAAAGCTGTAGCAAGTAAAACAGTATGATGGTGTGGGGACTGGGTGGTTTACTTGGTTAAGCCTCCAATTCAATTTTGGCTCAGATCATGATCTCAGGGTCATGAGGTGGAGTCCCGTGTCAGGATCTGCATTCAGTGGGAGTCTTCTCTCCTTCTCCCTCTGCCCCTCCCCCCCATTCATGCACCCTCTCTTTCTTTGTCTCTCTCTCAAGTAAATAAATTAGTTAATCTTACAGAAAAGGCAGTATGATGCTGGTTTAAAAACAGACATACAGAATGAAAGAACAGAATCAAGAGCCCGGAAGTAAACCGAGACATAAAAGGTCAAATAATATTGACATGGAGCCAAGTAACTCAATTGGTAAAAGATAGTCTCTCAATAAATGGTGTTGATAAAACTGAATATTCTCATGCTAAAGAATGACATTGGACCCCTACATTATACCACTGGTAAGAATTAGCTCAAGGTGGAGTAAAAAGAATTAAATGTAAGACCTAAAACAATAAAACCTCGAGAAGAAAATATAAGTAAAAAATTCTTTGACATTGGTCTTGACAGTTTTTTGGAATTATACCAAAAGTATCAGCAACAAAAGCAAAAGTCAGTGAGACTGTATCAAACTAAAAAGCTTCTGCACAGCTAAAGAATTAACCAAATGAAAATAACAAGCTACTGAGTAGAAAGAAATATTTGCAAACCATATATCTGATATATGGGTTAATATCCAGCATATATAAGGAGCTCATACACCTCAATGGCAATAGCAGCTATAAAAATAATCCAATTAATGGGCACCTGGTTAGTGTAGTCAGTTAAGCATCTGACTTGGTTTTGGCTCAGGTCATGATCTCAGGTTTATGAAATCCAGCTCTGCTCAGGGTGGAGCCTGCTTGAGACTCTCTCTCTCTCGCTCTGCCCCTCCTGCTTCCATGCTTTTTCTCTCTCTCTCGAATAAATGGATAAATCTTAAAAAATAATAATCCAACTAAAAAATAGACAGAAGTCTTACTCGAACAGACATTTCTCCAAAGAAGACATACAAATGGCCAACAGATACATGAAAAGATGCTGACATCACTAACAATCACCGAAATAGAAATCAAAGCCACAATGAGGTACCACCTCACGCCTATCAGAATAGCCATCATCAAAAACACAAGAGACAACAAGTGTTGGCAGGGATGTGGAGAAAAGAGACACCGCTCCCTTGTTGGTGGGAATGTAAATTGGTGCAGCCATTGTAGAAAACAGTATGGAAGCTCCTCAAAGAATTAAAATAAAACTACCATGTGTCCAGCAGCCTCACCTCTGAGTACATTTGTAACAACACAGATGGATCTTAAGGGTGTTATGGTAAGTGAATTAAGTCAGAGAAAGACAAATATTCCATGATTGATTTCACGTATATGTGGATTCTAAAAAGCCAAACTCATTATAACAGAGAGTAGAGCACTGGTTGCCAGGAGTGGGGCATGGAGGAAATAAGGAACTATTGGTCAAAGAATACAAACCTTTAGTTAGAAGAAGAGTAAGTCCCGAGGACCTAATGTACAACATGGTGACTATAGTTGACAAAACTGTACTGTATACTTGAAAACTGCTAAGAAAATACATCATAAATGTTCTCACCAGCACCACCACCACAACAACAAAAATGGAAATGATGTGAGGTGAAGGATATGTTAACTAACTTTACTGTGGTTGTCACGTTGCAGTTTATATGTTTATCAAATCCTCATATTTGTACCCTTAAACTTATACAATATCATACGTCAGTTATACCCCAGTAAAGCTGGTATAAAATCAGCCTTTCTTGTTAAGCCTGCATCTATTCATTCAACAGGTAATTATTGAATGCATATTCTGTGCTAGGTTCAGTGTGGGAATGAGTATACCATGCTGAGAAAAATAGGAACAGATTTTATCCCCTTGGAGCTAAATAAAAAAGGAAATCTAACATCAATTCAAAAACAGAAATAAAACTCCACATGAATATAAAATCATGTGGTAGTATTTGTAGTGGTATATACTAACGTATGCTTGAAAAGTCGGCAATTTTGTTATATATTTATCTTATCAAATATTATTTAAAACCTACATTCTGTGTAAAACAGTGTCACTCTTGCATTCTTTAGGCTTTGATTCTGGTCAGTTTTAAGCATCGGTTTTTGGCAGATATCATAGTTTTATAGGTGCATTTTCCTGAATTCAGTCTGTGGTAAGTAGAATTTTTTATTGATTTTATTCTCAAAGGCATGTCTTTATTAGCATTTAAATGAGATGCTTAAATGGCACAGAATTATGTTACTCTTTTTATGAAAAATTTCTTTTCAACTTATTTTATTTTTATTTGAGTATAGTTGACATACAATGTTACATTAGCTCTTATTAGAATTATGAAAAGCCTTTATAAGGAAACTCTTCACTGATATTTGGTGAGATTTGAAAATGCTGGAAAATTATTCTGGGTCCAATTGATTTGTCAATATTTTTGTCAAACTGGGTGATTGAAAATGTATCCAAGAGAAAGAGCATGGAGCATAATTTTAAAGCAAATTTTAAAGCAAATTGATCTGAATTGAGACCAGTGACTTTCAAAGTGGAATGTACTGAGAGCTGATATGGAAATAATAAATGCTTTAAGTTAGGCCTCCTCTCTATATTGGTGTTTTCTTTGCTACCCAAAGACTATCACATTTTTCCTGTGACTTCTAGTTCAGAAATTATATTGCTCAGGGCAATCCATAGTCAATCATGGACATAAAACATTTTCAAGGTGAGACCTGAGTCTGTGAATATGTAAAGAGAGGCATTGAGTATTGAGGACAGCCCTAGGGATGAGACTGAGATGCTGTGAAGAGAAGGCCTGGGAGAGAAGAGCAAAAGATATAGAGTGATGGCTCAGGAATTGAAATAAGAACTAGAATATTCTCCTTGATAGTTGATACCTGAGTAAAGACTCAAGGACAAGAATGTAGGTCAACTCAGACCCAGATCTGTGGCATCTGCCTAAGTTGAAATTGTTCCAAATTTCTTAAGTTAATATCTGTACAACAAACAGTCATAGAGGAATCTTGTCAAGTATGTAGTAGCTCTGAAAGCCTGAATTTGAAGGAGCCTGTGAGGTAATTCCAAATACACTGAGGACTGTTAGCATATGATGATTTTCTTTCTTTCTTTGGCCACGTTTAGTGAGGCTTCTCTGAGCCCTCTTCTCAGCGAGGCCCGACCTTGGACTTCAGCCTCCATCCTTGTAGAGTCCAGTGTTAGCAAGAATCCTGTCCAGTTGACAGAGAATCCTCATGCTTGATACCTGATTGAAATCTGAACAGATTCTTCCTCTTATATCCTCCTCCAAGGGATACGTGATCATCCTGGCCTGTCTTCAGTAAGATTCTGTTAGGTCAGGTTAAGAAGAATTACACTACCCTTTTAGTAATTTTCTCTCCACCAGTTCCCCTCTCTGCTCCTTGGCTGTAAATTCCCACTTTTGTATTCAGACCTGAGCACCATTCTATATGCAAGTTTCTTTCCCTGCTACTGCAAGACTCCTTTATTCAATATATGTTTACTAATTTAACTAGTGTCCATCTCTGACTTCTCTTTCACAGAGCATAAGCTCTCAGAACTTTCTATGAATACTTTTAAAACTTATATTCCAGTGACATAGGTAGGTAGATAGGTAAGTAGATAGATAGATAGATACCCAATATCTGATACATAGCTGACAAATCTTCAGTATATCTGATGATGTACATCACCAGCTCTCTCCCTCCTCTTGAATTTCTTAACAGATAATTATAATATAAAATAGCATAATACATAGTGTTCTGTATATAATATATATTTGATATTATTTAAAATTAGACTAATCTATATAAGATTATATATAAGGGGTATTTTTAGATTATAACATTAATATTAGGTTATATATAGTATGTACTATAATACAGTTTATATTATGCTATAATATAGTGATACATACATACATAGTTGATACATCATACATAGTATGATACAGTGTATAAAGTAGCAGATGATGACATGTATTATACATGGTATATGCAATTATCTACTAAATCTAAAATAAAATTAGTATAGAGAAACAGAGGATGGGTCCTTCATCCTGAGTATTCTCCCAATCAGATTGGGTTGACAAAACCAACACTAACAAACCATTTTGAGATCTTGATCTTACTCCTGGAAATCTCAGCCAGACTTAAGACCTGGAGTTGTTCTCATTCTCATCTAAACCAAAGTAGACACCAGCCATCAGGTGATGGTAAGGAGGCAGGGAGAGTTGGACCACAGAGCCAGATTTGGGAACACCCAGATACCTAACTGGCCAGGCACACCTCAGTCATTCCACTAACCAAACACTAATGCAAGTCTGTGTTTTAAAATGTGAGCGAAATTTTTAGAATCCCCTTATTGATTTAGGATGGCGTTTTAATATATAGAAACCATGGATTCTGGTTCTGTTTATGGTTTTAATATCTGGGATCACCATTTATTTAATAGGCTCTATAAATAAAGTCAGTGTTGTTCAAAATTAGACTATTTTTAACTTTTTCAAAAATATTTTATTTAAGAGAGAGAGAGAGAGCATGAGATGGGGGAGGTGCAAAGGGAGAGGCAGAAACAGGCTTCCCTCTAAGCGGAGAGCCGAATGAGGGGCTTGATTCCAGGATGCTGGATCATGACCTGAGCTGAAGGTTGATGCTTAACCAACTGAGCCATTCAGGCACCCCTACATTATTTTAAATTTTTAAAAAGTATATCAAATGTCTCATTTTGGGCTCAGTCATTAAGGGCCTGTCTTCTGCTCACGTCATGAATCCCCCATGGGGCTCCCTGCTTGGTGGGAAACCTGCTTCTCCCCCTCCCCCTGCTTGTGTTCCCTCTCTCTCTGTCTCTGTCTTTGTCAATTAAATAAAGTCTTAAAAAAAGTCTCATCTTCTCTTTTTCATATATATAAACAAAAAAGTTAGACTAAAAGCCAAAGTTAAATCAAAGACCTCAGCCAGTTTTATTTGCTCATACTTGTCATCAAAGCAAAATATCTGAAATGCCTGGAACAAATGCTATAGAAAAGCAATTTTTTTAAAGATTTTATTTATTTATTTGACAGAGAGAGATCATAAGTAGACAGAGAGGCAGACAGAGAGAGTGAGAGGGAAGCAGACTCCCTGCTGAGCAGAGAGCCCGATGCGGGACTCGATCCCAGGACCCTGAGATCATGACCTGAGCCGAAGGCAGCAGCTTAAACCACTGAGCCACCCAGGTGCCCCTAGAAAAGCATTTTTTAAAGTTATTTTTGTTGTGTATAATTACTATGATTGATAAAATGTGGGTATATCAGATATACACCCAAAAAAATGAATGATACACCCTTTAGAGAATGATATGTATGCTTTCATTTTTAAATAGGATGACTATATTTTGCTTCCTATAATGTTTGCAAAATCAAGTTAACATGATAGAGAAACAAGGAAGACTACTGACATGGATTTAATATCAAAAAGGATATATATATATATATTTTTTTGGCCTTCAGCTATACTTTTATTGCCATTACCTTTCCACAGTCTAACTCCTCTGCCAAAGACCTCCCTCCCACACATAAGCTACCCCCTTACTCACCGTTGCTTTTTTTTTTTTTTTTTAAAGATTTTATTTATTTGACAGACAGAGATCACAAGCAGGCAGAGAGACAGGCAGAGAGAGAGGGAAGCAGGCTCCCCGCTGAGCAGAGAGCCCGATGCGGGGCTCGATCCCAGGACCCTGAGACCATGACCCAAGCCTAAGGCAGAGGCTTAACCCACTGAGCCACCCAGGCGCCCCACTCACCGTTGCTTTTTAAAAATTATGTCCAGTTAGCCACTGGATAGTACATAATTAGTCCTTGATGCAGTGTTCAATGATTCTTTTATAGTAAAATTCAGACTCTCATGTGATAATAATAATAATATAATTTATTCAGAGTTAGAATTTGCATGTCAGTATGGTTCAGGTTGGAGGAAAAGAAATAAAATAATAAATTGAAGGCTCTGGTTCTAGCTAATAACCTTATTTCATAGATTCTATGTATAAATGGTAGTATATATCCTTTTCCCATATACGTTGTTTTTCTTTTTAAGAAATAAGAAGCTCTTAGGGGAAGAGAGGAACAAGATGAAACCAAGAGGGAGACAACCGTAAAAGACTCTTAATCATAGGAAACAAACGGAGGGCTGCTGGAGGGGAGAGAGGTAGAGGGATGGGGTAACTGGGTGATGGACAGTGGGGAGGGTATGTGTTGTAATGAGTACTGGGTATTATATAAGACTGATGAATCACAAACCTGTACCCCTGAAATAAATAATACATTATATATTATTTATTTGAATTAATAAAATAAAATCTAACAATATCATCATTAAAAGATAATATTAGAAAGGAAAAAAAATCACATGTAGGCATTAAAAGGCAAAATAAAGACCCGTTCCTTAGAGGAAAAAAAAATGAGAAGCTCTTAATATTGCTACTACACCTATTTATGTACTGTTACCTGAGTTTTCCTTCTGTTTACCACCCTCTCTATGTTTGGATGATAAGGTTGCTGAATCAGGGACCATGGAACAAATCCAGCTATTAAAATAAGAATATGAGCTTTAAAAGCATCTTTAGCGTGGTAAATAATATATATGCAAGTCTTTAAAGTCCTAGCTTTGATAGAAGGTAAGAGAGATACATGCAGTTGTTGTTGTTTTTTTTTAAGATTTCATTTATTTACTTGACAGAGATCACAAGTAGGCAGAGAGGCAGGCAGAGAGAGAGAGAGAGAAGAGGAAGCAGGCTCCCTGCTGAGCAAAGAGCCCGATGGGGGCCTTGATCCCAGGACCCGAGATCATCATGACCTGAGCCGAAGGTAGAGGCTTTAACCCACTGAGCCCCCCAGGCACCCTGAGATACATGCATTTTAACTGAAATTATCTTCATCCTTTTCTACAATAGCTGAGGATTTCATAAAGGTTATATGAGTTATGAAAACTAATAGTCAAGTTCCTCTAGAGGGAGGAGTTATTTAGAATAAGGAATTTGTCCTCTGGAATGTAGGAAGGAGTGTGCTGACCTGGAGACCTCCATATACCTCAGCCACTGAAGGAGATCTGATTATTAGGATGTTAGGATAGTACAGTAAGTTTTCAGATGCTTCCCCAGTAAACATGACCACCCAGAAATAGTCTTTGTTCTCTGGCAAGATTTCAGCTCAATTCTAAACCTTGCAAGAGGATAGGAGACACACTTAAAAAGAAATATGGCAAGTCACTGACCACATTTGTTGTCTTCTTTAATCTCTTAATCTTTGTGAATTAGCTCTTTGACTACTTTTGAACAAGTGAAAATGCTATTTCTGAATATGAATATTTTTCTCTGAGATGCTGAATGTAATTTATCAGAATAAGTGTCTAGGAAATTATGCATTCCTTAACTAGGTTTTTAGATTAAATTGTGAGATAGACCCAGAAGTACATAAAGATAGTGAAATTCTATTTTCAGTGTCAGTGTTTCAATATTTTATGAAATTAGCAAAGCTTTATTGTATTTTCTGCCTAGGTACTCAATTGAATAAAAGGCATAATAAATAAGAACTCAAAGACAGAATTTCGTTGAGGGGAAAATAAATTAGAAGCAGTAATGCAATCACACTTATATATATTTTATGAGTTTCATGCATTCTGTATTTGAAAGTTTGTCAAGATATGCTTGGGTATTAAAATATAGATTAACATCGAAAGTTTTAATATTTTTCTCTGTTTACATACTTACTCCTTTGCACGCATCAGTATAAAAAACTCTGCCAAAAAGCAGTAGTCAGTATATTCTCTTCCATTGTAAGTGAATAGTGAAGAAAATTGAAGAATATTTTCTAAGAGAAACAGTATTACTTTCTCTAACTCTGGGCCTTTTTGTATTTTGAGGCAAATTATTACACATATGCTTCTTACATTCCCACCTATTAATTTTGAAGAATGGATTGACATTTACATAGGCCTGAGATTTTAGGTAAAGCAATGAATGAGAGAAATTGAACAGATTTCCTTTTCCATATTGCTGACATTTCATACATACAAAATTATAGGAACCTCTGGCACAGTCTGGCAATAAACGATGTATAATTACTTCTGAGTTGGACGAAAGTGCACTATGGTACCCAAACGTCCAAGGATGGGTTTAGCTTACTCAGCAAGCTCTTGCTGGACAGCTTGGCTTTGCCTTGATATATAGAACGGGTTTATGATTAGGCTTTAATAGCTTGTGAAATTTCACTGGGAAAGCAAATGTGCTTTCCTGAGCTTTGGCTGATCTCCACAAACTAGATTGGAAAGTCACATGAGGACAGGTCTGTAAGCAGACGCTCGCTGCCAATGGCAGTGTTCGTATTTTTAAAGATGCTCTGAGAGTACTGTCTAGGTTACCCCCCTACCCCCACCCCAACGGCTTCAGGGCAAATTTGCTCCTATGTCTTCCAAGGATGAGATTTAACTTTTTTTTTTTTTTTTTTGTAATCTTCTGTTATCCTCTCTTGACTCTTTCAGTCATTTTTGATAACCCCTGATGCAAAAGTTTCTATTTGACATGTTTCTTGCTATTCAGCATAGTTTCGCCACATCTCTCCCTGAGGAAATGTATGCTAGTGAAATGTTACCCCAAGCAAAATAAAAATCCCGGACAAGTAAATCCACTGCCAAAACAGACTAACTGACAAATCACATGCCTCACAAGGCTTTCCACAAATGCCTTTTGGTATGCCCATTGTTTTCTACATTCTTTCTTAATCTTCTCCTACGCTAAACTAGCCTTTATCAGACTTGATTGTAGGTATCTGCAATGAACTTGTGCAAGACCTCAAGGCATTAATAGAGGTCGGTGGACATACTGTTGTCTTTGCCGTTGACATGCTCATCATCACCAACACATATTGAACACTTATCGTGCTCCTGTTGCACTTCAGTCTTCATCACATAACTCCTATATATATTGCTCAGAATCATTATACACATACTTAGATGAGGAAGCCAATATGTAAAGAATTGAAAGAACTTACCCAGTGGCACACAACTGTTAAGGACAGGCTAGAATTCAAACCCAAGTCTTTCTGCTTCTAAACTAATGTTTTTACTCATAGTAGTAGAACTTCATTCAGATATAGGAATGTTAGTATATTCCTAACCATTTAAAAATTTCCTCAATTTGTGCTAGCTCTATGGCTGTCAGGAAGGTCTCAGACTCTAAACTTCTCTTTAGCTCAATTACAATTCTTTCTGTTTGTTTGCCATTTATTGAATCCTTGCTACAAAGGAGGATACTGTTCTAGGCAATGGGGATTCAGAAATACATGAGATAAATCATTTCTTTGGCCAAGCAAGCAATATAATGGGTTAAGGACTTAAGACATTCTACAACTTTAAATTTATTGAGCAGATGTTTCCCTTCATTTATTATGTCTCAGGAAAAAAGTGCCTATGTACAAATAACCTAATAAGTGCTAGTTTAACTGCCTAGAAGGATTAGAAAATTATTCTTCTAACTAGTGGGCCAGTTAGAATAAGATAAATGATCAGAAATATCTCCTGTTCTTAAATTGCTTCCAAAGAAACCATGCGTTGCAGGCAGTAAATGTCAGCATAATTATTAATGATCTAATTAAGGATTTGACCTCTTAAGTAAAGCAGATACCCAATAAAATAATATTTATTTCATGAAATAAGAGCATGTTTCTTTTTGGTCTCACTGCAGAAGAAAAAGGAGTACATAGATTTCAAGTGTCTGTATTCAGCTTTTATTATTCTGAGCACACAGCTTGAATCAAATGTCACAGTTACTCTTATGTAGTATTGAGGAGAACTTGGCAATGATATAAAGTGATGTTTGGATGTTTCTTTAAGTTTACCCCTTGTGTTTTGAAATATGTCAGCTACATTTTATTTATTTTAAACTTAAGTTTTCATTTATTGGCTTTTTTGGAACGCTGAGATTGGTGAGAAGAATGGCAGTGCTAAATTGAATTGTCATTATAACTAGTAGATCAGTTTGGGGAAGATAGACAAATGGAAATAGGGTTTATTCTACTTTAGAATCCATTCAGTTGCTGGGAGACTCAATATCAATCTTAAGATGATATTTGGGAGGTAGAGTAGGTAAAAACTGTGATAATGGAAATCCATATATTCATCGACCTCATACCATCCATGTAATTAATCTAGGTGAAAACATTTTTATTTGTCATACCTGTCTATTTCCACCTGACATCAGCTTGACTTGAATAAGAACATTAATAAACCTTCAGTGTTCATCTTTTAACATTCTGTTTTTCCAATTATTATCTACGTAATTTTAATTCAGAGTTTTTTATTTTTTTATTTGTCTGGCTTTATGAGAGACTGAATTAAGCTTTTAAAAGCTTTCTGTTGGATCTCTAATTCTGATGGATAATGGATCATATTCTGAGCATTAATGTGTGTACCTTCTGGTCTATGGTACTGTAATCCTATATCTGAACTGAGTTTCTAAAACAAATTGGAAAAACAGTATACAGTCATTATTTTAGGATCTTAATTAATTGGCAACATTTTGATGAGGAAAGGATATCGCATGATTACCCACAAATTCAACACTGCAAACCTTCAGTGTACTTTTGTGGTTTGACGTTTTATTCTTCTTCTTCAATATGGTACAAAAGTGGTCATTAGACACCTGACATGTTCTGCAAAATTGAATAGGAACAATTTAATAGCTGGGAAATGAAGTATAATAAACGGCATCAACAGTACTTTTTAAAGGAAAACACTATGGTTATCCTCTGAGAATTATACAATCAGGGATATTTGACTGCTTTAAAATATTCTGCTTTTGTAGAATTGTTCTATAGTACAAAACTCCTTAAAAGATGTTTGTGAACTTGACATATTCTTCACGAATCCCAAATTATGCAAGGTCTGAAGGGAAGAACTGGTATTACAGTTACGATAGTAGCAGGAATGTAATTCAATCAGAAAAGAAGAGGGATATACCAACTCGAGAAAAAGGCAAACTTATCTTGCCCTTCTCATACTTTATTCAAAGTATCCCAGAGGGCTGAGCTTAAAAATCTGTTGGAATGATAATAGTCTGCCATGGTCTGTAGCTTTCAGGATGTTAGTATCACAATTATATCATAATAAATATATATTAGCTATTATGTTGTAGGTTCCCAGCTCAGGGCTTTGCATATGTCAGCTGATTTTTTTTTTTTTTTACATTAACCAAGGAAAATAGGAGTGCTATGAAAAAGATACTGTTTCCTCACAGTCATCCGTGAACTAGAAGTTCTCACTGTACAGGTGAGGACACCTCAGAGAAGTCAGGTATTGAAAAATAAGTGGGAGAAGTAGGATATGAACCTAGGCAGTCTGACTCCAGAGTCCATTATGATATACTGCTTCCCAGTTAATGTTGGCGTTGAAAACCTGACTTTTGGGAGTTGTTTCCCAATTAGTGCCTGATGTCTCTATATGGACATATCACAGGTGTACAGGTTGGGGTGCTTTCTACAAAAGCATAAGCTATAGTTTGTACCTTAAATAGAGTAAACATCTTTCCCTGTACTTCTCATTCATTCCTTCCTCCAGAATTTATTGAGACTTACTTGTGTTTGACATTTTGTCTGACGTTTGAGGCAATGTTAAAAAATACAAAGTCCCATCTTCATAGACTGTGTATTATACTGTTTGGCTCTGACAGAAATGTTGTTTTAGCTAGAAGTAATGTCCATTATATCACAGTGTATTATAATGCTGGACTCTCGGTTATATCAGTAAATATTGTCATGGAGAAGCTGTGCTTTAGCACCAAATGTGAAAAACTTATGCACCAGGGCATGCTAGTTAGAGAAGTCACAATATCCACAATTATGAAATTTTAGGTCCTAGTATGTAAATTTCAACTCATTTTTTTTTAATTGCAGCAGGAACATTTTTTCTGTTCCTTCTTGAACATTTGTCTTTTTAGAAGGAAATTGGATATGACACCAAAGTAAAACCCATAAAGAAAAAGTCAATAAATTAGATCTAAAATTAATTAAAAATTTAAAAAAATTGCTTTGCAAAATATACTCTTAAGAAAATGGGGGAGAAAACACAGACTATGAGAATATATTTGCATATCACAAGTCTGATAAAGAACTTGTATCCAGATGTTGGTTTGCAACCCCAGGAGCTTCCTGGGTATAATCTGAAACTGGCTCCAGTAAGCATAGGGCAGGAAGAGTCCTGAGACAGAGGCAAGCCATTCCCAGTCGGTAGGTACCACTTTTTTTTTAAAGATTTTATTTATTTATTTGACAGAGAGCGATCACAAGTAGATAGAGAGGCAGGCAGAGAGAGAGAGAGGGAAGCAGGCTCCCTGCTGAGCAGAGAGCCCGATGCGGGACTCGATCCCAGGACCCCGAGATCATGACCTGAGCCGAAGGCAGCGGCTTAACCCACTGAGCCACCCAGGCGCCCCCGGTAGGTACCACTTTTAATAAGCAGAGAGAAGTTGTATACAGAGCTTGTCTTGGGTGGCTGCAGAATGAGATATCTGAACCTGCCTGCCAAAACTTAAAATTTATATGGCATTCTTAAAGTGGGTTCAGTCCCATAAGCTGTCTGTGTGGTCTCACTACCACATCACCATCTCAAGGCTGTGTCCTCAGGCTCCTGCCAGTGAAGAAGGCAAGCAGAATGCACATTCCAAGGACAAGGGATGGGGGTGAGGAGCCTCTAATTGCCTAGTTCCAGGTCACAGGTCACCTAGCAGTTACAACTTCTCCATGACCTCCTGCAGCACTCCATCCCTTGTGACCAGCCCTTACGATGTTGCCCCCCCCCACCCCCAGTAGTGTGCTCTGAGGAGTCAGAGAGGGGTTTCACTAGCACAGAGGTAAGTAGCTTCTTTGGCAAAAGTGTGGCTGCATTGGAGGCAGATTCTGATGCCACTGTGATGATACAGGCACATGCAAAAGAAAACATAGATTAAGACATTGATTTCCAAAATCAGCGACAGCTATTTCCACCAAGAGCCCATGTTCCAAACCATTGATTTATTAAGTCCTCTAGCCTGGGGGTCAGATCACTCAGGGTGTCCTCATGTGATTTAATAAAGGTGAAATATTAGCATAGTCCTCAGGTTGAACACACAACATTCTGTTCGGAGAATAGCACAGTTGCCTCCTTATGGGGTAGAATAATGTCCAAGGTCATCTTGTTTGGGAGAACAGCTTTTCTTATTAGAGGCATTTCAGTGTTCAGGAATGACAGACTTGGTTGGCTATGATGTAAGGCTCTCCGGGGGATTTGGTAAGGGCTTCTATATGTGCAGCAACATTCTCCAGGCCAGGGCTGGGAAGGCAAAGCAGGCACCCAACGGTCAGATCAGTAGAAAACAGAATGTTCCCATCTGCCTTGGGGAGAGGGCAGTTGGTAATTGTTAAGGTGGGGTGGATTCTCTCCCATTCAGAGCTAATTTAAGAAGTACGTGGCACCCATCCCAGTCAGTGCCAAACCAGCCACTAGCCTTTAATATGACAGAATGACCATATAGTTCTGGTGATAGCCATCCCATATTTCTTGTACAGTTGAGTTGGTTCTCTCTAGAGTGATTTTTCTGTTCCCAACTTAGGGCTACCCAGGTGTTCAGTGTCCATAACCTGGTTTTAGCCACATAAACCTTTCCCAAATCTGAACATAGCCACCCATGGCTTTGGTGGTGTGTTTTTAGAATGCTTCTGGTCAGCAGTTTGATGGGCCGCCTGTGCAACGTGGCTGACAGTGGTTGACACGGTCATCGGTAGTGTGTGACACAGGTTTCCCCATCAGTACTGGCAATATCAGATAAACTAAGAGTACAAATTGTAACTTGTTCTTCCTTCATGTATTGCTTTGGGGTTTTCCAATCCCCTCCCTGGAGTGGCAATACCACTGTGGTAATTTGAGAAGCTAGAGAGGGACAGCTGCCCACATACTCAACAGCTGTGTTGATTCTTTTGTTGGCCATACCAGTGGGTCCACTGTAAATAGCATTTCTATCAGGTGCCTTCTTGTGACCAGACACCAGAGGAGACAGAAGTCTAAGGCAAAAAGTGAAATACTTAATAGGAACTTGTATAGGAAGGTCTTCTTCTTCTATAAAAATTATGCCTGTGGCCTAATTCTTAGATATTAATGGGGCAGCAGCTTTAGGAATGTGACCTGGTTGTGCGCACCACACACAGTGGCTGGAGGAGGCGGCATTGTCAGGCATGAAGAGGTGGATGAAGTGTGAGAAGTTAGACCAGGACCCTTTCCTTCCCTTTTCCATGGTGCATGTTCCATTCCAGCCGTAGTGCATTTCAGCAGGACTCCTTATGGCAGGACAGTGGGATGCCAATGGAGATTGAGTAGCTCCCCCTTACGGAGAGGGTACAAAGTACCCACCCATTGCATTGCAGATTCCTGTAGGTAACTCCTTTCTCTGGCTGATGGGGCTTGGCGTTCTTAGCAACACAGCATGTTGATCCACAGTGAGAGTTGGAGCAATGACTGCTTCCCGAGACTTCCATACACCTTCATGGTATTTGTTACCTCAGCAGAGGTCCCCAGTCAGGCATACGGAACAACAGGTTCTACTGGTTGATCATTCAGATGTATTAAAGCTTGGGACAGTACTTGGGACAGTTCACCCAGTCAAGGTGGTCTTACTTGTTATTAATTTAATGTGCTGTTTTAATATTCCATTTTTTCTTTCTACCAATCCTGCTACTTACAGGTTGTAGGGGAGAAAGAACCTCTATTTAATGGCATGTTCCTTTGCCAAGTCTTGCATATTATGGCCTTCAAAATGTGGCCCCTGATCACTGTCTGTTCCACAAAGGCATCCATACTTGGTCTTCTTCTCTGACCCCCACATGGTGGCAGCCTGCTTTGTATGGTGACAAGGGAAAGCTCGGGTTAGGTCCGATGCCGTGTCCACACAAACCAGGACATATTTGGTAACTTCACTCAGGGTGGCTGGGGCCAATATAATCAGTTCACCAATTCCTCTTCAGTTGGGAACTCTAGTGGATGGCCCCAGACTTCTTTGGCACTTGCCTTGGACATCATTGAGAACACATAGGGCCTGATGTTACTTCATTAATCAAATCACTATATTTCAAAAGTGATCTGTCATCCTTGGCAATATGCCATCCACCTGGGCACTGTGGTGGCCACTCTGTGCACCTAATCTTCTGTGTCTACTGAAATGTCACCTGCTAAGGCTTGGACCTGAGCAGAACAGTGGTTTTCTATCATTGGGGGGTGACAGTGTCATATGAGCTGGGATGAGGAAGACAGTGAGGACAGCCTCAGATTCCTATAGGAGAATGCAAATGTCTTCCCACATATCCTGACCCCACAAGGGTTTATTCATAAAATCATCCACCTCTTGGCTTCCCATTGTCCAACCTATAGGGTAAATCCCTTTAGAACAGTCCAACTGACAGTTAAAGGGATTGGCCCCACTGGACCCATCGGTATAGCAGGCATCAGCGGGAATTTACTCCACTCCCTCTCTACAGGCCACAGGGGCCACCACAGTAATAAGGACAGTGGCATTTGGAGGATCTACACATTCTACAGGGCCTAATAGCACCCACATTTCTAGAGACAGTGGGCTGGTAGACAGGGTGCTCCTCTCTTCCAAATAAGTCTGCCACTTAATCAAAATGGGTTTGAACCATGGCAGAGGAGGGTTGACGGAACTATTCTCAACCCACCCTTGACAGGAAGGGAAGTTCTTATCTTGATACACTGTTCCTTCAAGAGAGGCTCTACCTGGAGGAGCTTTGGATACATGGCTAGGAGCTTTTCCTTTACGGGACATATCAGGTTTTTGATCCCTTCCAGAGCTAGGAGCAAAAGCCTAGGCGTACTCTCTCCTTCTGTTGTCTCTACCAAGGTACCCAACCCATAGGTTTCAGAGTCATGGACACACATGACTCAAATGGTAGCTTGCTTGAGAGATGCCCAGAGCTCTCATCTATGTCATTAGAGTTTTGTCTTCTCAAAAGCAGGTTGCTGTTCCAATTCCCAGTCTGTATGTGTCCTTTCTTTCCCAGGTGGTATAAGAGAGGGAGGCACTGTGTCAAGTGGAGAATAAAAGTCCTCCCAAACTCCCAAATCTTTATAAAGGCTTGTACTGACTCACATTTTTAGAGCTTCCATGAGCGTGCATTTTATCAGTCGCAGCTTCTGGGACAGCATGCACCTCACCTGACTAGTGACTTCCAAAAACTTTAAGGTGGTTCCCAGGTCTTGAATTTGTGTGGGTTTGCCACCTACCCTCTCCCTCACAGATATGCCAGCAACGCCAGCAGGGTGTCCTGTCACAGCGGCACATCTTCACTTGTTAACTTTATATCATCAGTGTCACGGATGGATCTGTTTTACAAACGTGGGGAAGGAGAACAGGGACAGGTCACTGGCTACTGTCCCCTGACATATGCTGGGGCTGGGCAGGTAACCTTGGGGAAGCACTTGAAAAGTCCACTCTTACCCCTTTCATGTGGAGGTGAATTGATCCCGTGATGGCCTGCGGTATTTTGGAAAAGGCATTTGCTAAGTCCAGCAGAGCATGGCACACTCCTAGGAGAGGCATCTCAAATAGTGGCAGTGGTGGGAACAGCTGCATGGATAGGGGATGTTACCTTGTTCAATTCTTATTAGTCTGAGGGGAAAAAAACAAACAAACAAACAAACAAAAAACACTCGGTAGTTTCTTACCAGCTGTACCAGGCTATTGAAAGAACTATGGACCGGACATACAACAATCGTCCAGAGCAGTTCTTGGACAGTTTCTCCAATCTCCTTATGCTCCCAAGCAATTTGTATTGTGTGACAGTTGCCACTCCTTGTGGGGGGGGGGGGGTGGAGAAATGCAGGCTTACTGGCATTTCCTCTTCACACTGGCTTGATGATTCTAGCCCTGGAAGTGGAATTCACTGATAGAGGTTTGCAGAGTTTGGCCCTGTAAGATATCAGTGCCCAGTATATTCTCTGGTATTGGAGTAATAAAAACCTCATATGGGGTAGGGGGTGAGTTGAGAGAATGTTCAGTTTGCAGGGTCATAGACCCTCCTGTGAATTTTTGTCCTTCCTATTGATGGCACTGAGGGACCAGAAAACTTCTGAGGGTTGCTGTGTTTTACTGTGTATGTACAGCTCCTGTCTCCTCCATACCTGTCACCTTTTGTATATTTCTGGAGGACTAGGGAATACTGAACTTCATATGAGGTCTCCAGTCTCCTCCAGTGGCTCTCAGCTGGAGGGAGTCTTGATTTGCCTCCAATCTGAGGTCATAGGAAGTGATCACCCCAAATAAGACTATACCTCTGAGGGCTCTGCTGGAGCAAGCCAGGCATCATGGGTGGTAGGGGTAGATGGGGCAGTTGTGAACTATGGTGCAGATTTTAAGGCTTTCCACAGGCGAGCCAACGCAACATGAGGTTGTCGGTCTCTCTGTTTACATGAGGGCCCTGCAGTAATGAAGTCAAACCATATCTGCTTTAGGATCTTAGCTTTCATTCCTGTAATGAATGTGGCTTTAGAGGACGTGGGACATTCCCAGGTTCACTGTCAATCACAACATCGCCCTCTTCATTTTCCTCTTTTCCCGGGGATTCCACTGCTTAGCATCCCAATCAGGCTTTGTCGGAGGTGCTTCTACTTGAACTGCAACAGCTTTTGCCTTCCTAGCTTTTCAGGAGGGCATGCCAAGTTCTCCAGCTGATGATCCTGCTCCCCAGCTTCTTGTCCAGCCCCGAAGCCGGCAGAGCAGTGGACAGGCCACCATATGTCCTTCTGTATCCTCAGCTCTTCCTCCAACTCTGTAACCCGAGCTGCAGCCTCTAGTGGGACATCAGTGCCCAGCCGAACAGCGCACAGTCGGGGCCAGCCCGCCGTGGCACCCTGTGTTTTCCTTCTGTGCTGCAGTGCACCGTGGGTGGGTCCTCACACAGGCACGTTAAAGCATCTCCTGTTGTCTCATAATAGTCCACAAGTATCTAATATATGGGCCCTTCCTCCCTACCTAGAGGTTGGTGGGCAAATAAGGATTGTCCCCATGGCTTCCACTTCCTAAGGCCCATTCACATTCCCCTTGGGAACTTCCTGAATGCAATCTGAAACTGACCCCCATTTGCAGAAAGCAGAGAGAGGCTAAAGAAGGAGACAGGCCACTCCAGATTGATAGGTGGCACGTGTAATGAGTGAGGAACTTACATACAAGGCTTGTTTTGGGCAGCTACAAGATGAGTAGATTTATACAGAGGCCTTAAGTGGGTTCAGTCATGTATTCAGTCCAGGTGGTCTCAACACCTCATCAGTATCTCAAGCCTATGTTTTTGGGCAGCATTTGGGAGAGGGGAAGGCAAGTGGAATGCATATTCCAAGGATAAGGGAGGGAGTGGGGAGCCTCTGATTGCATGGGTAGCTCACTGGTCAACCAGTGGTCACATCCTCTCAATACAAGACTTCATAAAGAACTCTCAAAACCTAACAATATGAAAACAAACAACCTGTTTTAGCCAGCTTTGGTTGCTATAGCAAACCAGATTAGGTGGCTTATATACAACAGACATTTGTTTCTCACAGTTCTGGAAGTCCAAAATCAAGATGCTTGCATGTCTGGTGAGGACCTGTTCCTTGGCTTATAGACAGACACCTTCTTACCATGTGTTCTTTCTTTCTCTTCTTGGAAGGACACTAATCTTTTCATAGGGTCACAATGTTATGAAAATCTAAGCTTAATTCTCTCCTAAAGGCCCCACTTCCAATACCATCACATTGTGGGTTCAGGATATGAATTTTGAAGGGACACAAACATGCAGTTTACAGCAAAACTCAATTACAAAATGAGTCAAAGATGTGAATACGCACTTTACCAATGAAGATACAGAGATGACAAATGAACCCATGAAAACATGTTCAACATCATTAGTCATTAAGAAAATGTAAATCAACATTTCAGTGGAATCTCACTGTACCCCTATAAGAATGATGAAAACTAAACAAAGAACACCAAAAATATGGATGTTTGGGTGGTTTCCACATTTTTGTGATTAGAAATAGATTCACGTAGGTTTTTGTATGAATGTAGTTTTCATTTGGGGGACATAAATAATTAGGCATTCACTGTAACACTGGGTGATATGAAGTGCAGATTTTATAAGAAACTGCCAAGCTATTTTCCAAAACGGCCATACCATTTTGCCTTCCCATCCACAATGTATGGAGATTCTAATTGCTCTGACCCTTACCCACTTCATATCACCCAGTGTTACAGTGAATGCCTAATTTTATGTCCCTGATATGAAAACTTTCATTCATACAAAAACCTATGTGAATCGATTTCTAGTCACCAAATTGTGGAAACAACCGAAATGTCTTCACAAGGGGAATGGATAAACAAAATGTGCTACATCCCTACTATGGAATGCTACTCAGATTATTAATTAGTTAATTAACTGAATAATACGTACTGCATGGAGCACTGGGTGTGGTGCAAAAACAATGAACACTATTATGCTGAAAATAAACAAATTAAAAAAAACAGCATGGAGCAGAAACAAACAAACAAAAAATAATACAAAATTATTGTATTTTGTACAAACAAACAAACAATAAACAAACAAAAAATAATACAAACAGCAACATGGTGCCCCTCAAATGCACTTTGTTACAAAGACTGTATGCTATATAATTCCATTTTTTATGACATTTTAGGGGTGGGGAGAAGCAAAACTATAGCGTCAAAGAACAGATCAGTGGTTTCCAGGTTTTAGGATTGCCGGGGAGCAATTGACCTCAAAGGGACATCACAAGGATATGATTGTGTTGGTAGAACTGTTCTGTGTCATGATAATGGTGGTAGACACAAGGCTCTATGCATTTGCAAAAACCCACTGAACTCTGCAATACAGAGGGAATTTTATTGTATATAAATTAAACAGTTTGTGGATAATGATAATGAAAAAAATCCCGCACACATAGGCAACTTTTCTCGTGTGAGTACCTTAAAGAAGTTCATGTCCCTTGACTTTGTTTTTCCATTTCTCAAAATTTATTCTTAGGAAATCAATGTTTGGACAAGAATATTCTTTGCAGTGTTATTTGTCACAGAGAAATTGAAAACCTCTTAATTGTGCAATAATAATGAGGTAGCTAAATAAATTTTATTTCTTGTTTATAGGCATTCTAATTATGTTTTTGAAGGTTAATTATATAAAAAAATGATCATTCTTATATATATATTCTTATATTATCAGTTTATTAACTTACCCAGTTTAACTTAACAATACTGATTTTCAAATACTTGCAAACTTCTAGACAACTTGAAGTACTTTCTAAAGGTATACCACATATTCATGCTGGTCCGCATCCTTTTCTGAATAGCTAGATATATAAATAGATAGGTAGATAGAGAGACAAAATGAATAATATTGTTTCTGCCTTTATACTCATTTTAGTTCCTCTTTTATTTTTCTAGCTGAAACAAAATTAGGATGGAGAATAGAGATGGTATCTTTGATCCAAATCATTTTTCTATTTGGGATATCCTTTATCCCCATTTTCACCAATAGTTAAAAGCCACATTATATATAAATGATGCTTTGCAATTACAAAGTATTATTTTACATTAGCCCCTTTGATCTATCACCAGACCGAATAATATAATCTGAGATGATAGCAATGTCCCTCCTACCACTTATACAAGGCATCTGAAGCCTAAAAAAACCCGAACAGTTTCCTAGGGCCACATTTTGTTTCGGTGTTTAAGTCAGAACTCAAATCCAGATGTCACAACTCCTCATCAAATATTCTGTTCTTTATAAATCGCTGTTTATTTCCTTCAAGTTTTACCTTTTGAAGAAGCATGTCCTACATTCATATTCCATTATTATTATTCTGGATTCATCTTTTTAAAAATATAGAGAATCTCTGTAAAATTCTCATGACAGAATTTCCATACTAAATGGATGTCATCAGATTGTGTTTCGAGATGTAACAGTGTGCTTTTTTTTTCACTGTGGACAAGACCCATACCCCCCTACACCCTAATTTCTGAGCTATCCACTGTGTCCAAAAGATCAAGATTATTAACCCTTGAATGTAAAACAGAGAGTGTAAGTCAGTGCCCCAAATGGCATCTGAGGCTCTTTACATGAGACAATACTCCTGAAAACCAGGATACATATGCAAGAGCCAGGCATGTGGGAGAAAAATGTTTTATAAATTCCGAATAGCTTCCTGTAGATATCAAGATGGGAGACCAAAGAACTCCATCCAGCTTTAGCATCAGCCAGGATTCTACACTGGCCAGTTTCCTGGGCCAGAAAGGAGAAGCCTAGGGAAGATAACAAGAGAAGGTACACAGAAGAGAGTTTCTCTGGCCCTGCTCACCTTTTGCAAATGGATTATTGGGCTGTGAAAATAAAAACTATGGATGTCTCAGATAGGTTAAAGGGAAAGCAAAAGCAGAGGGACTGTTCCTTTGTTTGACACTTTGGGAGGCAGCTGTGCACACGCACAGCATTCCCTGCATCCCACATATAGGAATGGGGCTGCAGCTGTGACATGGTTTAGGGACAGAATGGACACCAGAGCTAGCCACTTACCACCCTTCCTGTCTGGTCTCTGTGGGCTTATTTAGGACATGGGGGCATCCCCAAATCCCTGTATGCACCAGTGTGGGATGTGGAAGTGTTGACTGCCCCGGAAAGCTGGAAACAGGCTACAGTCAGGTCTAGGTGAGTATGAAGTATTTGGACTAGAAAATCAGAAGCTATGTACTGATATACAAAGACCAAGTTAATGGGAATATTTCAGTAGGTGTTTTAAATAGATATATTTGTGTTTCCCCATCCCTTCCCAGCTCCTGTCTGAGCTTTGACTTCCAACCAGAAATTGGGGCTTGTGAACAAATTGATGTCATTTTTAGAAAAAAAAAAAAAAAAAAAAAAAAAAAAAAAAAAAAAAGTTATTTTCCAGGGTCCAATTTTGGTAGATGTCAAAAACAGTGCTATATAGTAATTTTTTCCCCTTACCTAAGATGTAATGAGTAATTTCCAGACCTTTCACAGACACGCATGAAATAGTGGTTACTTTCTCCAGGAACATGTGAGTAAGCCCAAGGAAATATGACATTTCAGTGCTAAGACATGTTAGATTTTAGTTTGTTTGTCTTTTATTTGAGCAATTTTAGTTTGCTTCTAGTGTTTCTGGTCTTTTGCATTTTCTCTCACCCTGAGTAACATTTAGCACGGTACTTGTGACCTATGTTATTGTAATCCTCTACGCTTGACTGACTCCACTGGATCAGGCCTTGTCTAGCAACATAGATAATTTGTCCTGACAGTGGGTAGAAGATAATGAGTGTCAACAAAGCATCATGTTTAAGAAATAGCCTCTGGAACTAGGTTGCCCTGGTCCAAATTCAAGCTCTACTGTTTGACTTCTGTTTTTGTCCTTGGTCAGGTCAATATTGTTTTGTGTATGATGAGCATAATGATAGTTCTTTCCTCATAGTATTGTTGCGACATTTCAATGAGCTGATATGTTAAATCATATAGAGTAATAACTGACATAAATTACATCCAGTGCATGAGTTTACTGTTATTAATGCTTTGAGGATTACATGAGTTAATAATGACCTGTAAAATATGAGATTGTGCTGGGCACATTTGAAGCAATCAAAGTGTTAGCTGCTCTGATAACGTTATTATATGCTGGGGAACCTCATTTGGCTTCTCTGTTAAGTAGGCTTCTGGACAAGCAGCTTACCTGCCATGTAGTTAACTTCTGGCTTCCTTAAACATATTTACCTCAGAAGTATTGTCTTCTTATTTTTAGCTGTTAGCTAACAGCTAAACAGCTAAAACAGCTGTTAGCTGTTTCTTACCAGTTCTTTTGCGTGTACCCATTCATCTTAGCCTTTGCTCTTATGTTCTCTTTTTTCCTCTTTTATTAGCTATTAGACTTTTATTGTTTCTTTTTAACTTTGTGAGTATCCTTACATCATTATTATATATCTTGTTTTAGCTTGTGTCTATATTATTTATTTATCTAACCATATATTATACTGTTTTTGCTGTGTGTCCCTATTTTCCTCTTCCTATCTGGTCTTGTATTCTTATTCTATCATTCTTCCATTCTGAGCTTTTTTTGTTTGTTTGTTTTAATCTGCTTATGGTTTCCATTTTTGCAAAGGATTGCTGTATTCTGCCCCACCTATGGTGCAGTTCCCAGATGATCAAGGTGCCCACCCCGTTGGGCTTATTCTTTCTAATACTAAATTTATGGGTTGACGGACACTGGGTTGTGTAGTATCCCTTCTTTATGTTTTGGCATGGGCCAGAAGGAATGTGATGAGGACTGCACGTGTGAGGTCGGCACCAGGATGCAGTCAGCATCGTGGATAAGAATATGCTTTGTAATGTCTACTTCCAGTTCAGATGCTTACTAGCAATATGACTTTGGCAGGGTTTGTTTGTTTTTAAACCTTCCTGTGTCTCAGGTATAATGGTGGTACCTAACTAATGATGTTACTCTGAATATTCAGTAAACCCCTACATTAATGTGGTTGGCACAGAGTATAATATGCTCTATGCCTTCTCAAATATCAGATGCTGATGTTATTTTATGGCAGTTACTGTTGTTCTTATTATTAGGACCCGGATAATACCTAACAGTGGGGCTCTTCATCTTCCTTTATGTGTCAACTTGGTAGACAAATAAGTTTCAGATTGTGAAAGGAGGAAGCAGAAACAGTCACTGTATTGCGGGGATCGCATTGGTGCACATAGATTCTGCTTAGCCCTTAGCTTTTATTTTATCTTTTATTGTTTTGAAATAGAAACATTTCCTTAGCTGATTAAGGTCTCGGTCCAGAAGTGGCCAGGGGCTGCTTACCTTTAAGAAAGTAACGTTTAAATTTAAAAATGAAATTAAGTACATATCAATTCCAGTAAATTTGCCATGTATTATCTGTTGATATCTTATTCAGCTGTCGGCAAGCATTTAATCAACATTTATTGGCATTCTTTTCTGAGATTTAAATAGGACATAAAATTTTATGATATGTAGAGTATTTTCAATAACTGTTTCATTATTTTCCATAGGTAGTATAATAATATCAACAGAAAATATCAATAAAGTGCCCAGAGTATGTTATCTGGGGGAGTGCAAGGTAGTTTGAAGTTTGTATAATGACAAATGTTGGTCCACTTTCCACATGGTAGATTTGTGAATAGCTGAGTTTCTCTTTCCTTCCTCCATTTTGTTTATAATCCTTTCTCTTCTTGTACACATACTATAGGTGAGAAAACTATAAATTATAGTTGTTTGTTCTGTTATTATAAAAGATAGCTGTGCCTGGGTGACTCAGTTGAGTATCCAACTTGATTTCAGCTCAGGTCAGGATCTCAGAGTCATGATGTCAGGCCTCTTGTTGGGCTCTGCACTCAGAGGGAGTCTGCTTGAGATTCCCTCTCTCCCTCTCATTCTGCCCTGCCCCCAACTCATGCACGCGCTCGCTCTCTCTTCCCCCCCTTCTCTCTCTAAAAGAAATGGATTGATCTTAAAAAATATAAAAGATAGATGGTACTTCACAATATTAAATTCTAATTCCTTAGTGATCGCAAAACAAAGAATGTTATAGGATGTAGTATATAGCATAGGTATAATTTAAATACGAGTTTGCTGTGAAAAACCCAAACTTTGATACCTTATTAGCATTAAATTTAGATGGTTGCTTGACCATGAGTTTGCATGAGCTCTTTATATTGTAAGTAGTATTTGAACTGGAAAAAAGAACATTTTAGGGAATTGTGAGCATATTCATATGCTCAGAAATCTTTCCTTCATCTAAGTACTTTTGCTTTTAGCTAGGAATGGGAAGACAGAGGACAGTAGTGTGAACTATGGCCAAGACCTAGTCATCTGGCCACCTATGCCACAGTCCTCAGAAACACAAACAAAACTGAGTGATCAGTATGACCCTGAAATTTTACTCCTGGGCATATACTGAAAATAATTGAAAACAGGTAAACAAACAAGTACGTATATAAGCATGTTCATAACAACACTATTCACAATAGCCAAAAGATGTCCATCAACAGATGAATGGATAAAGGAATCGTGGCATATACATATGATGGAATATTATTCCATCATAAAATGGAATAAAGTAGCGTATATGGTACAACATGGATGAGCCTGCAAAGTATTAGGGTAAATGAATAAAGCCAGACACAAAAGGTCAGTAATTGTATAATTCCATTAATATGGAATGCTCAAAAGAAATAAATCTGTAGAGACAGAACATAACTTGGTGCCTGCCAGAGTATGAAGAGAGGGGGTAATGGAGAGAAAATGCTTAATGGGTAAACGGTTTTATTTTGGAGTGATGAAAATGTTTTGAAACCAGATAGAGGTAGTGGTAGCACAACATTGTGCTTTACTAAATGTTACTGAAGTGTTTACTCTAAAGTGGTTAATTGTACGTAATGTGAATTTCACCATGTTAAATTATTAAAAAAAAAATAGAGTGGCCACGTTGAAGCAGCATCACATCCCATATTCTCAGAGTCACAATCGGTTTAAATACATCTACTCCGTGAGGAGAGACTGCGGAGTTTGTCATTATTGATCCTAGGGAGGCTGATGAGGGCTGGAAGCAATTTCACAGTCTTCTTGAAAGATGAATTCAATTTCCCTCTTAAATATATTCTATTTTATTATGACATTAGATTATCAGAGCTTGTGGAAATCACTATTAATGGCTAAGTTTCTGTCCCATGTGCCACTTTATTTTCCACGCTTGCGTGAGATTTCAGTTGGTCTCATTGATCCATCCGAGAAAATGAAAACAGGAAAGTATAAACGCTCTTCTTTTGAGATGGATTCTCTCTATACAATGGGAAGGTAATTATACTGATGTGGATAGGCAGATGAGGCTATTCAGGCTCAAGTGCTTTATTTTTGGCTCTTAAATGGTTTAGATTCACCAGTCATGTAAATAAAATGATCTGGATAATTATAAAGTTTCTGTAGTTTATGTGAACCAGGCTGGGAAGCTGTTGGTGGTTATTTGTATACATGTATGAGTGGCAAAGCAAGTGCTTTCCATGGCAGTGACATAAATCTCTAGATTTTTCAGATAAAGAAGACCATTAGGTTTTTGTGGCGTACATCTTTGCAAACAACAGTTTTTTTTAAAGCTTTGTGTATATTGAGAGCTGTCCTATATGCTAGAAGCCTTGTCATGTATGTTGCATAAATGACTTATAATCCTTAGAATATCTCTGAAAAGTGTTTTTATTTCTTTATTACAGATGAAATAACTGAGGTTCCAGAAAGTTAGGTGACATACTCAGGAGGATAAGTGGTGCTAGGATTCTCCTTCATTTATTTTTATTTATTTTGTTTTTAGGATTCACCTGTAGACACTTAGCTGTATACAGCTAGGACACTTTGTAACTAGGATCCCATTGTGCAGCTCACTCACAAATTAAAGACCCGGTTTATGACTAGTGGTTTGGTTTCCCTAAAGAAAATCTCATCTGTTTGCTTCCATGTATGAATTAGCCTTAGACAAGCTATCAAAATGTTGGTGAGATTATTGACATTTAACTGCACTGAGGAAATAGGTATATCAGTTGATATGAAAGCTTAGGTTTTAAAAGCATTTGAGCTCCTGACATGAATACTGAGGGTGCTGAGTGATGATTGTGGCGGGTGTTAAATTTGGGTCATGAGCAACTGGGAATTAAAGGAAGGCAGAAATATGACAGAAGTTGTGTGTCTGTCTAAGTCATTCAGAATTTCATGTCAAATGACTTCCAAAGTGGATTTCCTCTTCTCTTCTGGCAGCTTCCCTATTGTCTTCTGAATACATTGTATTTTCCTACCACCCTACTTTTGTTGGTACTTTCATTGCCTGAAGTAGCCTCTTGCATTGCCACCAAGTTTCTACCGTTCTGTTTTTCCTTGTTGAAAGCCTTCTGCTATCATGTTAGACCCCAGAGGACCTTCTCTTCCCTGAGCTATTATAGTATTTTCTGTTGGAAACACATCTTTGGAATTTGGCATTACTTTTGGACTGAGTTTTCTCTGTATATGTTTATAGCTCATCTCTGTTACGAATCATGAACTCGAGGGGGGTAAATAATAGTATCTTCGTCAATTTTTACCTCATCGTATGCCTTGGACATAGTACGTATTCATCAAATAGTATTTGATATTTGTATAACTCTTGAAGGCAGGGTTTTCTGAAAACATATTCATAAAAATACCATTTCTAGCAGATATTCTTCTCAAAAAGGATGGTCACTGGTCCAATAAGACCAAAAAACACTACCCACCTTTACCACCCTAGGAAATTTACACTGTACGTTGGTATTTTCAACACTGATCAGTTCTTCAGTAGTGAGACCAAGTTTACTATTTTAACTCAGTATTCACACTTTCTCTCAGTTTTTTGTAAGAGCCCTACTAATGCCTATTATTCACCAAAAATATCCTTTGCCAGACACTGCTTTAAAGTGCTTTGTGGGGGCACCCGGTGGCTCAGTGGGTTGAGCTGAGCCTCTGCCTTCGGCTCAGGTCATGATCTCAGGGTCCTGGGATTGAGCCCCGCATCGGGCTGTCTGCTCGGCAGGGAGCCCGCTTCCCCCTCTCTCTGCCTGACTCTCTGCCTACTTGTGATCTCTCTCTCTTTCAAATAAGTAAAATCTTAAAAAAAATGCTTTGTATAAAAATTATATTAATAATATTCACAAATGTGAAAATTGACTTTTGATTAGATGCAGGTTGGGCATTTGTTTGGTCTCCTTGCTTCTGTACTTGGGAAAGCACCATTCCTCAGCCGTGTTAGGGGGTGTGTGTGTGTGTGTGTGTGGCAGAAGAAGACTATCTGTGTGCATGTGTATATATGTATAAAATACAGTGTGGACTCAACCCGAAAATGGATTAAGACTGAAAAGAGAATGGTTGGGACTGGTCTTTCAGCTTGATTATCTGCTAGAATCTCTATTACTTCTCATAATATGCTTGAAAAGTTTTATTTGTACCTCAGGGGCAATGAGCCTGGCCTCATTTACAAATATGAATGCAGATATTAACAGTGTACTGTCGTCTCCTCCAGGCAGTCTTGCTCACTGTTGGCTGATTTTATTTACTTCCTCAGCAAAGGAATATCCATCTCCTTGGAATTAGACACAATGTGGTTAATGGGAAAAGCAGAAGTTTTGGATTCAGAAAGTTTTAATTTGATTCCCAACTCAGGCCTGTGTGACCCTGAGCAAGTTTTCCTTCCAGAACCACTGACTCCTCATCTGTAAAACAAAATGGGTTATACCTGCCTCTAAGAGCTTCTTACAAGGACAGTACCTGGCATAAAGGAGATGCCCCTTAAACATTAGTCCGCTTTGTAGGTATTATTTTGCATCAAGCAGATTATGACAGGAGAATTACATGGGTGTAAAGTCACAGAGATAAAATTGTCTCTTTCCTGTAGATGCCATTCCATATTCTGTGTTGGTACTTCAGACTATAAATGACATCATTATTCTTCGTGTCTTCTGTTTTTATGGGGTGACAGTGAACAGGGCAAATAGTAAGAGTTGAACTATTATTTATGAAGAGTAACACTAGGATTATAAGAATAGGGAGTAAATAACCTAAAAGAGAATTTTTTAAATTATTGTAGTTATTTGAGATATAGAAAAGTAACTTAGATATGTTCCCCTTAGTCTTAACATCTGTTCATTGTGAACAAACAAACAAAGAAACAACAAAATACCCCCCGTTATTTAATATATATATGTGTGTTTTTTCATTTGAGTAATTCATCAGATCATTCAGAGGGGGAATAATAAATGTATTATGGAAAATTTCAGTTGGGCTTTCAACTTTTGTGTCAACATTATATAATTTTAACCACATGTCCCTTTCCACTTTGGTTTGGTATTATTTACCATGAGGTCCAAACAGAACAAAAGAACCATCATGTGATAACGTTGCCTAAAGTTACAGTTTTGGAGATAAAACACACTATGGATAATTAGAATGATGTAATTCTTTATAGCATAGGATAGAATGTCAACACAAATTGAGGTTTGCGTACCAACAGACTACTCTGGCGCCTGTTTTGCAGAAACACATACTCTTACTACACATGGTTGTCAATAGAAGGTCAATCAAGTCCATCCGTAGCCATCCATGGCTAAACTGTTCCTGGAAGAAGCCCATTTTGTCCTTGTGAAGGATAACAAATGAGAGTTTTGCTGTGGCATCTACCTTTCTAAATGCCAAATGATCTCCTGGCAGTTTTCCTTGACGTAAATATTATGAATCGCTGAAGAAGCCATCATTTTTCACACCTGGTTTAGACACCAGGTGAAGTCCTCTTGGCTATGGTGCAAGTAACAGAGGAAGCAACACACCTAAATGTTCCTTAACTGTCCTTAACTGTGCATTAATCAGCATCTGTCTCAACCTGGTTGATTACAGGAGAAGATGTATCAGGGAGTCTCTGCCCTGCATCCCCGCCTCCTGAAAGGATGGCTTGTGAAATTCCCTGCCGAATGGATTGTGTGCTGAGCGAGTGGACAGAGTGGTCATCTTGTTCCCAGTCTTGTTCAAATAAAAACTCAGATGGGAAACAGACCAGGTCAAGAACTATCCTGGCATTGGCGGGAGAAGGTGAGTAATAGTAAAGGGTTCAACAGTGGAGTCAATTGCCCAGTTCTTATTTTTTTTCTAGTAGGCAACTGAGAAAGTCATATCGTGGACGTAGCCACATACAGGTGATAGCTCTATTGCTGGAAATCAAAATTTAGTTTCATTTCCATGCATGCCTTTTCTCTTGAATCCTCTAGTTACTCTAGACTGAGTACTGTATTTACATGAACTATCTTAGCCCAAACTTATGTATAGTCCAAACTTATGTATAGTCAGATGGATATTATTTTTCATTACCCCTTCTTGGGGATAAAAATCAAGGTTTGACTGACACACATCCAGCTTCAGATGGCTCATACATTTGCGAATATAATTGGAATATGTCTGGTAAAAAGGACTCCAAACGAGGAATCAAGAGATATGGCTTCTTGACCAGGAACTGTCACTAACGTCGGCCCGATTTCCTGTTCTGTCATGCTGGCATGTTGTGAGAGGGGAGAAGATGAATGCTCTGAAAATGGCTTTGAAGAAGCTAAAATGTGCTATGGAAATGTAAACGGGTGACATCAGAACAAATTGGAGGAGCAGATGTTTCTATCATGTATAGCAATGGTCCCTGTCCCCAGATGCACGTGTCCTTTCTTTCAGGCTCTCCCTTGGCTTTGTCTGCCTGTGGCTCAGTTAGAACAGCAGGGTGGTGTGGCCACTGGCTGTGAGGAGCTCCTTTTGAAACAAGATTCTGTTCTGTGATCCTGAAAAATGGGGCCAGGGTCAAGATGAATGAAGATTTTCATATTCTTAAAGTGCAGTTGCTTCCCGCTCTTGTCTTTTATATTTCTGGAAGGAGAAAAAAGTCAGTAGTATTTAATGGGAAAAAAATAACAAGAATAACAAAACCAAGGTCACAAATCTTTTTGAGCATTTGGCCCACTGAATAAAACATCATAGGGCGGAAGAGTAGGAAAAAAATCAATACTTTAGATAAATGCCAGTTTTTACATGGATATAAAAATGTGAAAGGAAAGACAGTAATGAATTTTGATTGTCTGACTCACCCAGGAGTGTAAAGATGCACATCTGTCTGGTCTCCCTGCCAGTGGATAACACTTTGTCAGGTATTATTTCAGAGTGTAAGGATGGGCTCTGTTCTGCCAAACTTTAAGAGACACTTCTGGATTTCTCAAATTGCAGTAAAATGCATTGCTTGATGGAGAGTGGGTGTTTTGAAATGATTCTCTGAAAAAAATAATGCTCTCTTAGGAAAAAGAGGCCAGGTACTGGTAATGTGTGTGAGTGTGTGTATTTGACCTGATATCACTTCAAGGTCTTGGCTACTGTATCTAACTGACTAATTTATGTAGTCATCATGTTACTAAAATAAAAGCAAATTTCTTTGGAGTTTATCTCAGAGATACGTAATGCGAAGGTGGGAAATAGAATCTGTTTTTTGTTGTTGTTGTTCTTGTTGTTGTTTTTGGTCTAATTAATGTATACTGCTGCCTATTATGAGGGAAAAGTGAAAGATATTGCCCTCTGATTGTACTCAGGACAAAAGGGCCATGGCCCAAGAGTGGGTAGAAGGGTACAGAGACCAAGCCTTTGGAATCCTGTGTCAAAAATACCATCTTTCTGGACCATTAAAACAGCAAAAACAACAAAAATAAGAACGACATAACAATAGCAACCTGGTAATAACAACAGCAACAACTATGTATTCTTTTGGATTTTGATTTTCACAGGTGGCAAGCCATGTCCCCCTAATCAGGCCCTCCAAGAATATCGTGCATGCAATGAGCATTCCTGTATGCAGCTCTACTGGGAGACATTACCTTGGGGCCCCTGTTCTGAAGACACATTGGTAACTGCTCTTAATGCAACCATTGGCTGGACTGGAGAAGCTACCTGTGGTGTGGGCATTCAGACACGGAGGGTCTTTTGTGTCAAGAATCACGTGGGACAAGTGATGGCCAAAAGGTATCACCAATAGTTTATTGAAAGTGCTTATAATTATTGCATAGATGAGTATTTTTAGTCAAAAACATTTATCAAGCAACGAATATGCTTCAGTCTGTGCTGGAGGAAAAGAATTTTGTTTCGTTTGACTCTTAAAGACTAGAATATATCTCTCAAAAACAAAGGTAGAAGCCGTTATAATATGGATCATTAGTAAGGTTATAATACATGCATTAGCCAATGGGAAGTAAGTGTGGCCCACAAATATTGAATCTGTTCGAGTAATCCAACATTTTCTTGACCTCATCTCAGTACTTTTGGCGTTTTTTTCAATCATGTAAAGACTAGGTCGATGCGAGGGTAAGTTCTCCACTTTGAAAGGATAGGGTTGTGTTAACACTCTCTGTTGGGTTCTGTTGATCTCTTACACAGTGGGCAATAAATCGGTGTAGCCATTTGAATAGACTAATTCATGCCTGTAAGTAGGCTGTGATCCCATACATGTTAGACTCTGTGCCTGAAGATAGACATTTAAAGAACAAAACAAAACAAAATTAATAGAATAATGTGGACGTGGGAACTAGGATATAGATATCAAAAAGGGTCAGGGACAATTGCAAGTAATAGAGGAAAAGAGTAATTAGGCAGAGAACTCAGCTGTGGGAGTTCTCTCCCAAATAAGAGACCAAATAAGGTCTCTCGACCTTATAAGGAGGTCGAGCAAATAAGGAGGTGTGACTTTTCCTCAATCCATGTGGGAAGCCTTGTGGAAAAGAAACCGTAAGGGACCTATGAAGTGTACAGTGACTGGGTAACCGTCCGGGCCATGGAAATTTCCTAATGGCTGTGTTTCAACTAGGCTCTTCCTTGTGGTGGAAGACCCCACCCCCATCACAGAAGTGACATATCCCCAGGATGGGCTGCTCAATCTTTTGTCTAGTGTCACAAACAAGGCCACTTAGAGCTTTTCTCTGGGAATTTCTGAATTGAGAAAATGAAACCTGCTTTTCATTCTGGTCATGAGGCTCTTAGTATATGAATTGACAGTTGCCATTGGCATGGCCCTGGAAGAAAAAGCAGGCAAAGGGAGTGGAAATGATGCTCAGAAAGAAGCAGAAACTGAAGATAACATTTCTGGCAGCATCAAGCCCTGACCCATCCTTGTAAAGATAACCCTACCCTTCCTGGCAACGTGGGCGGACCCATTTGCTCTTCCCCCTAATTCTATCCAGTTTGCATTGCTGTCCTAGGCAACTCAAAACACCTGATTAATTTCACCTTGGGGTACCTTGATACTAGGCTCTGGGGCTTATCTCAACTGGCATGGAAACCACAATAGTTGTGTGAGGAAAGTCGTAGGAGCTCAGTGGAGGGAAGTGAATCACTGATGGCAGAAGCAGTGCTGACTGGCCAAGTCCTGCTGGGGTTGGAGCAACCTGTGAGCTGATGGCTGTGCAGATTCAAGTGGAGATGATATGACTTGCAGTGAAACACAGTCCAGAAGACCTCCGCTCTCTCTCTCTCTCTTCCTCTCTCCCTCTCTCTCTCTCTCTCCAAGGGTGGCTTCTAGAGGGCTGGAGTTGGATGTTCTTAATTGCTGCAACCCCACACGTTAACACAATGTCTGACGTATAGTTAGTGTACCATAAATGGCTGGAATCCAGGACTGAACAAGATTGATACGTAGGAAAGTTACAGGGTTTAACAAGGATTGGGTATGAATTGCAGAAGATTCAGAAAAGCTGAGGTCTATCCTTTGTTCAAGAAAAATTACCTGATCTACCATCCTACATTTGGCAAAGGGGACTGCCGTAGAGAGTAATGACTAGATCAGATGTATGACCTTCTACTCTTACTAATTCATAAATGTTATTTCTGCTTTAGACCTGACTCTACATTGCTTGTTCTGTTCTTTGGAATATCAAATTATGTCAGCTGTGTTTTGCAGCTTTCCTGGTATGCGTAACACTTCATGGACTGATTGAATCAGTGAGAGGTATAGCCAAACATGGACAAAAATGTTTTACATATCATGGGCTCAGGTGAAAATCTAAGTCATGGGATTATGGTAAAATCCTAAAAGGCTTATAAAGATATTATGCAGACATGAGAATTTCTTTTATCTTGGTCTGGGTTGCAGCCTTGATAATGTTCATTTTTGTGATGTAAATTTTCAGCTGCTTAAAAAGGATGCATGAAATATCAGCTTGAATATACAAATAAAATTAAATATGGCTTAGGTATGGTAGTAAACTCTATATATAAAATGCAGCAAACTATTATTCCTTATTGTGATGAGAAAATTTGGCCTGCCTGATGTCTGATCTTCTCCCTGACACAGACTTTTCAGCTCTGAACCAGAACAGGAAAAATCCACTTGATATGAATACGGTTTGTTTATTCCTTAGCAAAAGGACATTAGAATTAAGAGCAACACCAAATAAATTGTCACATTTAAAGGACTATTTGGACATGAGAATTTGGATTATGTGATCTGGGAGCCCCCTTTCTATTCTTATAATTACTTCAAATGACATTTTTTTTTTTTTTGTAAAAGTCTGAGCACACAAATGTCATTATTATGAATAACCCCTAGTTCTGCTCGGCTTACCATCACAAAAAAATGAACTGTACAGATATTTTCCCTAACATAAACACACACACACACACACACACACACACACACAGGCATTGCTGATTACTTTTTACACTGCTAATGAAGCTGGAGACTTAACAACTTAGTTTGAATGCTTACTGTATGTCTCCAAACAACCCTGCTAAATATGAGGAACCTGAATTGACTTGAGTAAAATTTATTAGAAATTTTTAGGTTAAGGACATTAATTGAGCTAAGAAATTAATACCTAGTGTCCAGTGAAGCACATAGTGAGATAGTGAAACTATCGTCAGTAGAAAATATATTTTACTCTGCCCTTTGGAAAAATATGTATTTTTGTTCTTTTTTATGTGAAAACTGTAGCAGTGGAAAGAGATTCCCTGCCATTTGTGAAATCCTTGGGGTGGGGGTATGGGAATAAGAGTAGCAAAGGAGAAGGAAACATCCTAAAGAAGGAGGGGCCTTCAGGGGAGAAGGAAGCAACTCTCCACGGAACGGATGGGCTCATATAATGTGTTTTATCTCCAAACCCACTGCAGTGGGAGGCAGAGTTCCTGGCAAGTTCTCGCTTCCCTGGGTTGGCATTTGGTTTCTATTCAGTTGTATAGGTGAGACTGTTACCATTGTATGAGTAATAGAACTGATCATATCAGAAAATGAAAACTAGCCAGGGCAGAAGTGGAACAGAAGTGAGAGCTCATTGGGATAGTTCTGGGGTTTTGTTTGGTTTTGTTTCACTATTCATTGTTTTTTTTTTTTTTCAGTTGCAGTGTACAAAAAATAATATTAAAAAAGATTAAAAGCACACAATTTGGAGCCTTCCGAACGTCCTGATAAGGCACATTCTGCCTTTAATGTGAAAACACCTGGCATTGTGGAAGATAGAATAATACAGAGTTCCATTTAAACATTTAACGTTGACAGAGTTGGCGGGTTTGCCCCAATAGCTGAGTGGCTTGTGCACTGGTTCCTGGGTAGGAAGCCTAATCGAAGAAATGGAGCATTGTCTCTGCATCTTGATTTTGGAGGTGAAACTAAAAATTGGCAGGTCTTTGTACCTCAGTTTGATGCATTTTAGCACAGTGCTTATAAGGAGCTGAAGGCTACGGGGCGACAACGAGATAAGAATTATAGAGCATTCCAGTGCTGGTCCGAGGAAATGTATGCGCTGAAATGAAATACACTCATCCTTTTATTGAGAGCGCTGCCAATCTAGAGTCTGAGCATTATGTGAAATTAGGAAGTATAAATTAGGACAAAAGCTAAGGTGCCATGCTTTGTTTACTAACTAAAAAGTGAATCCATATGTTTCCCTAGGTTTTAAGGCTGTAAGTTTGTTTTGGAAATGGCCGGATGAATTAACCTAATATCCCCAGGGATTTTATCTTCAGGCGCCAATAACATTGAATACTATTCAATCATTCACTTGCTGTTATTAAATATTTACACTGAGCTAAAATATGGCACTTTAAAGATATGATATAAGATGAAGTTCCACCATCAAATTAAAAATTAGTTTATGTATCGTGCATGCATACACAGGCACACAGATACACGTAGACAGACAGACACACACACACAAAACACACACAGCATGAAAGTGGTCAAAAGCCTTTTTTTGGTCAGTGTCTGTACAACGACACAGAAAATAAACCTTACAGTTTTTCCTGTATGGAAGTGGAGGACGCACATGTTGCTAATGGTCAAAGAGAGTATTTTTGAAGACTATGAAGAAATTTATGAATATGAGAAATATGATGATTCTTGAAGGGGTAGACATCATGTGAATGGAAAGGAAGAGGAAGTTGAGCCCCTGCAGAAAGGGTCAACCTTACTGGCAAAAGAAGTGAACTAAAAAACCGTTTTCACTGACAAGGGAATATTTGGTTCCTATCTGACCAGAAATCACGTTCCAGCTCATGGCCTCTATAAAAGCAAAATAACCTCAGCTTGATCTTTGCCACTGAGGAGATGATACTGTTTCTCTCTTATGGACTGAAGGGAAGAACCTGCAGAGAAAAAGGAGCTGTATTAGCAGCGAGTGTTCTTTGTGAGTGTTGCTAATCAGGGGTAAATCAAGTCGGCAGTATCAGTTCCCTAAAAGAAATGAACACCTACTCCTAACTGAAGTGAGCAAAATCCCTGCAGGATCAGCCTTCCTCTCCAGAAAGCCTGAAGCCAGTGCCACAGATATTTCCAGGCTATGTTGCCCATGGATGAGTGAGTTCGAAGTGGTTGGTTGGGCGTGGGGCCCCTGCTGCCCCACTGAGCATGAGGGAAGCTGGTGTTGCTCAAGTCACACTTTCATTTCCAACCATACACCAGGTGCTGTTGGAGCGGAGTTAGAATAAACAACAGCTCAGTTCAATTTTACTAGACCTCAGAGCGTGAATAAAGGACTTGGGAATGGTTTTAGTGGCTTTTGCTATCTCTAGTAAAGTATGACATAAATTTTCCTTACCCGAGTAGCTTGTTTAAGCAACACTATATTCTCACAAAGACACTCTTCTTCCTCTTGTTTTGTTTATTGAGTTGATCTCTTTGATAGACGGCATTTGTGCATATGCTAAGGATGATTAATAATAATGCCAATAATAATTTATTGAGCAATTCTGTTTCTGTGAGTGTCTCCATTTTCCATTTTTTTTTAAAAGATTTTATTTATTTATTTGACAGGCAGAGATCACAAGTAGGCAGAGCAGCAGGCAGAGAGAGAGGTGGAAGCAGGCTCCCTGCTGAGCAGAGAGCCTGATGCGGGGCTCGATCCCAGGACCCTGGGATCATGACCTGAGCCGAAGGCAGAGGCTTTAACCCACTGAGCCACCCAGGCACCCCATCCATTTTCCATTTTTATCCAAGTGTTATATAGTCTGTAGAAGAAGTAAAATAATTCAGAGAGACTAACGACAACCAGCAACAGGTCCCACCCATCTCCTGCTCCGTTTAGTATCCCACATCTCAAACACAGTCACAGCCACATTTTAACAGTTCTATGTTTTCTCTCTGTCTGTCTCTGTCTCTCTCTCTCTCTCTCTGTTTTGACTGGGTAAGCCTTCACATGGTTCACAAATCATAATGACATGCAAGGAGAAATATAATATATAACAAAGAGAAGCCTGATCTGATGCTTACAGCCCTGCTCCCACCCCTCTCTCCCTGCCCCCTGTCCTGCCACTGGCGGCCACTTATAGTGTCTTATCTCCATCCATTGTATCTTTATGTCAGTACAAGTGAATATTTTTCGTTCTCTTCCTTTTTTCATGTTTACCTCTTAACTCTAAATGATACATTTCCCACACATCATTCATACATTTCCTCACTTATCGATTTAAAATGCCCATTCCTTGATTCCCTCTCATGAAAGCAATGAACCTTAGCCCATTTACACCAAGTCCTGCCTCAAATCCCAGATTGTTGGTGTTCTGTGAGAAGGTTGCAATAGTACTTTTGATTGATCTTTTTAGAACTTTGTTTCTGTTTTCATTTATATTTAGATCATCACTCGGCCCGCCAGCTTTGTCAGATAAGCACATCCAAGCCTCCGCTCCTTGTCTCCCTCCCTTTCCACACCCCCCCCCCCCCCGCTTTGTCCATGGTGTCTTTACCTGATGGTGGCCCGAATGATAGCATGTACATTCTGTTCCATGGTCCAGTTCAGTCTTCCACGTTTGGCTTATATATTGTTTTTCAAGTTTTAAAACCAAGAAAATGTTTTCATTTTGATCATTCTCGAAATTGATGAAGTCTGATATCAGCCAGATTCTTGGATGACAAATCTTTCTTCCTCTTCTCCCACATCCATTATTGTCTATTCTCTTACTTTTTCTTGATGTTTAAAAACTGGACAGCCTTTGTGTTGACATGTTCGTCATTTTGTATCCAGTTGGTGGACTTTTCACCTGAACTGTCGTTCTTTCATCAGCTCTCTCCGTTGTTTTTTTAATTCATTATTGCCTCATTAACTTCATCTCCTCTATTTTCTCTTCTGTCCTTCAAGAAGGTCTGTTGATTGTCTGAACTTGCTACACTGGTGTTTTGTTTTTGTTTTCCCTATCATAAGTTTTCTCAAATGGTCTCTCCCCATGTGGCTTTGGGTCCATTAATGATTATTCCAGTGCCTCAGTTTATCACGTAAAAATGAAGGTTATACTACCTCTCACTGTTGTCAGTAGGAATAAATGAAAGAAGCTAGCCAAAGCCCTTACCTCAGCACTGCCTACTTAATACCAGACTCATGCTGTTAAGTCTTACCCACACGGCATTTATGTGCTTTATGAGGAACTTCTGGGGAACAGAATTTAAAATGCAAATATACATTGCTGAGTGCTTTCCTATTTTACTTTTTGGCATATCACAGTTTTAGAAGATAATGTAGTTTTAGCCCTCTGTGTTCATAAAACAAGTAAGCAGGCAAGAAAGCAAACAAAGTCTTGATTGCCATTTTCTGAGACTTTAGTTCTTCCAAGTGATTATGAATCAATTGACTGTAGATTTTCCTCCCAAGTGAGAGCATTCATTATCAGCAAAATAATGGAAATGCAGAGTTTCTCTTGTTAATGCTACTTAGTATATTTGACATTTGTCATCTATCATATTTTGCTCATCACTCTACATGTTCTGAAGAGATACCTGCCAATCGCTTAAATATTTTAAATTTCTGTTCCATTATCAAAGAGGTAGAGTACGGTTTTCAATGAAAACTGGTTGTTTCCCAGTATGGTCATATATTCATATATTGGCTTGTATTTTCCTATTCCTTTTGTAGAATATCACTGATTCGATATATTACCCTGAATAAAATGCTTTTCAAAAAATATATCAGATATGTTCATTCTGAAAAAAAAGAAGTAATCTTGAATTGATGCTGATGATGACACTTTCTTGTGAGGGCATTCCTTTCATTAGTTTCAGGGATTTCTTTTTTCCTGGATGAGTGGAAAGTATTTTGGTCTTTAGGTCAAGAGAGCTGACGTTGCCTTCGACTCGCTTCTGGCTGGGAGCCCTTGGGCAAGCAGCATCCTGGCTCTCTCTTCCTTGTCTATAGAAGGAACATCAGGGTCTCCATGTTTTCTGTTCTGAAATCCTACAGTTCTCCGCTAAACCACTTACTTCTTCCAAGAGGCATTGATATTGTGTCTTCACATTGACAGATGTCCAGATTCAACTCGGCCCGAAACAGTGCGTCCTTGCCTTCTCCCGTGCAAAAAAGACTGTATTGTGACAGCTTTCAGTGAGTGGACGCCCTGCCCGAGGTCCTGCCAACCAGGTCGGTGCATTCTGGTTTTAGTGCTTTTCTTCCTACCACCTGAATTGTATTCCCCTACTGCTAAATAAATGAGAGACTGTAGAATGCGAGCTTCCTTCTTTGCCATTTGCATGTCCCCCTGGCACACACGGCAGACACGGTTGGTAAAACTTGTAAATGCAGTCTTGGATTTCCAGATCCATCAGGACTTGGGGAAAACATATTCAGTTAGTAGATGCCATAACGTCCCCGGAGGGCCTTGCAGCAGTGCTCATCCTCTGGGAACCCTGTTGCCGTGTTTTGTACAGCCATTCACATGTGGTTCCTTATAAAGCCTCATCACTGACACTGTTTCTTTGTGGCTCCTGTGTGCTGGGAGTCTGACTGGAGGCATCTTTATTAGCCTATAGGGCCTTAAGCATTGTGCTTATTACATCACTGATAAATATAAGCCTACGAAAGAACAAGGGCAGATATGTAAAAAGTGAATGTGTGTAGGAATTGACAATATAAGATTTGTGTTTATTATAAATGGTGACACTTTATACACCTGGGTGTGTCTGGGGGGCAATGATCTGGGATACTTAATATCTATGTCCTAAAAACACACAGGAGCACTTTGGTAAAATGACCCCCTTTCTTAGAAATGTTTATTGTCCCCCCACACACACACATCCTAGCCTCCTCTGCCCCCTCCTTGCCCCCCTCTAGCCTCCTCCTTGCCCCCTTCTCCAGGAGGCTAGTACAGTCTTGTCCTGCCTGGGTAGTCATGTCATGAGGACATGACTACCCAGGCAGGACAAGACTGTACTAGCCTCCTGGAGAAGGGGGCAAGGAAGCATTGCATGCAGTACTGGTGGGAGAGAACCTTCCCCAGAGATTGAGAGCATTCACACCTTCCTTGGGAAATTCCATCCCTGAGCATCCGGGATGGCCCGCATTCTTTGAGTCACACGCTGTCATGGGCGTGATGTGAAAAGATGACCAACATTGACATAGTTCTGCCCCTGACACATCAAAAGCTCTCTCAGTGATCGGTAAAGGGATAGTGGCAGCTACAGAACATTGTCCCCATCAGTGTCTTATATTGTGATATTGGGGAACCTGCATAAGATTTTCATACCCCATGCCATTTCATGTTCGTAATGTTCTTTTGTCACAGAATTAATATGGTCGTATCCAGTGAGCTTCCTTATGGATAGCATTAAAATGAATATTTGGGATATGAAATAGCCTTGAAAAATACAGTAGAATATTTTTCTGATTTTTTTGAGAAATAAAAATAACAGTCTCTTCCAGACACTTTTCCAAAGTTACTTTCTTGAATGGGGATATAAAGTGAGTGAGCTGAATGAACAAGGTCATGCCACTTCTAGACAGAGCAGGACAGAAAAGCTATGATCTCTCTGAACCATTTGAAAGGCAGCATCTAGGAGGCTGACTTTTGGAATTTTAATGGTAAGACATTTAAAAGACAGTCAAAGATAAGTAAAGATAAATATTGGGAAAATGCAGGAAAATACAATAAGCTATGATGAAGGAGTATTATTGAGATTCGGCTATTTCTTTTAGTTTCTTCCCCCTGAGAGATTAACATAATTCCTCTGTTAAGTGATTATGAGAAAGACTGAATTAACAGAATATCCCCCTGGCAGCCAGATATTGGTGCTGGAGCTGTCAGGGTCCCCTGACACTGGGGGAGGCATATTAGTTTTGTTGAGCCAGTGCGCCCTAGTGGCCAGAGATTACTTCGGCTGCTGCCTTGCATGTACTCTACATTCAAGAAAATTCTCTGGTGCCTGAGAGCCTTCCCGCACTGGCTAAGGATGGAGGAATCAGAGAGCATGGGAAATAATTGCTCTTCTGGCAATTTTAAATTTTACTTCAATTTCCAGAGATTCAATTAGTTATTTAAATAGTTGGCATTGTAATGAAAATAGTTCTAAGCCTCTGTGGTCTTTTTTTTTTTTTTTTTTTTTTTTGCCTCCCAATTTTTCAAGCCTAGGTAATTCTTTTCACAGCCCGGCAGCCAGGGGACCTGGAGGAGCAAAGATTCAATTTTCAGATTTATTCCAACTTTCCACTTCAATCCTATTTACCCTCATGTTTAGTTTATACCTTGGGGCCAGTATATTATTAAATAACTGTGGGTTAATTAGGGGGAGCTATGAGAAGGAGGAGAATACTGAAGGAAGTGGTATCTCTAAACCTGTGGTCCTCAGACTTTATTGTTTCTGAATCATCTAGAAGCATTACTGAAATGCAGATTTTCAGCTCCATAGCTAGAAATTCTGATTCGGTCACTTTGGGATGGCCCCCAAAATGTGAGTTGTAAGTAGCTGCTCCTGAATGGTAATGCACTCTCCTTCTGATGATTTAAAAACAAAACAACAAACAAACAAAAATCTGTGAACAAACACTGCTTGAACTCTGGGCATATGGTCTGTTTTGTAGCTTCTTGAATGCATCGTGTTCTTCCCAGCTCAACAGTCGTAGAGTGTGATAGCTAAGAGCACAGACGCTGGAGCCAGATGGACAGGGATGAGTTTCAGTTTGTTCTGTGATGGGGACACATTACTTCATCTTTCTGTGCCTCAGTTTTCCTTGTTTATAAACAGGGTTAATAGTCACAGCTACATATATGACAATCACCTAGAGCCCTGCCTTGCATGGAGTAAGCACTGGGCAAGCATTTCTGTAGTTGCTCTGGGCCTTTGCACCTGTTGTGTTTGAAGCTGACACTGTATTCAGATGCCCCTCCTGTTTTGACCCTGTGCATTCACAGGGACCTGCATTAGCAGACTTTTCCCAGGACTGCTTTTCTCATGTTCCAGATGTCCCAGATGTGTTAGGCTGTCCCCAATATACCTCATTAACTAGATCATCCCAGGGCATCCTACACATCCCCTTTTATGACATCCTCATAGTATCTTTCCATGTCAATATTGCCCTTGCTCTGTCCATGAATGCAGAGACTACTTCTGTCTTCTTCACTACTGGATCCTCTAAACCCAACACGGTATGGGACATAGTTGTCACTCAATAACCACTTTTTGAATGAACCGATGTCCTGTAAAGAGAGAGAATGGTGTGACCTTGAATCTAGGCAGGATACTCTCTGTCCTTGAGAGTGTCCTTCAAAATATACTTTGGAGAATGGTGTTCTTGAATAATACCTTTCAAACTTAAATGCTCATATAAATCCCCTGGGGATCTTAATAAATATGGATGCTAATTTAAGTAGACCCAGATGTGGCCTGGAATTGTACCTGTCTGTAAGCTCCCAGACAATAACTATGTTTTGGTTATGAGGCGCCAGGATGGAGTGCGGTTCGTTTGAAATTTTTAAGAAAGGCAAAGACATGGTTGAAGTTGTAAAGTGAGAAGCATAGCCTGGGAACAAACCAGCAGGTGAGGACACAGGTAAGGTGTGGTGTGGGGTGAAGAGAAGTGGTTTAACCTACACTGAGAAATCAGGAGAAACATGGGCCAGAGCGGGTGACAACCTCGGCTCATGGGAAGGAGGAACTCTTTTTTTTGCAAATGTGGTTTCAGATTGGTTCACCAAGTTTATGTTCACAGTCCCCAAATTTGGCTGCATAATGGAATCACCTTTAGATCTCTAGAATACACTTTTAATTTATGTTTGGGTTCTACTCCAAGACACTATGATTTAATAGGCTTTTCATATTATCAGAGAATCACTGGGTTAATATGAACCTCAAGCCAAATCCATTTGAAACCTCTCAGAGAGCCAAGGTGGCTTCGGGGACCTGAGTGTAGAAGCGATTTGTGCCTTAGCAATGGATGAGTTGTGTCAGCTTTTATTTGGCCCTGGCTGGCTTCCTGAATTAAATCCTATGACTTTAAAGTATTCTCAAGCCATGAACATCTCTAGCTAGTAGCCAGCCACTGCTCCTGCCATCATTCTCCTCCTCAAGTGTGTCTCTCTTTAAATGCCTAATGATAGTCCCACACTTTACTAAGCAAATCAGGTATTTGTCAAGCTGTGGACCAGTTGTGGCTTCTCTGATTTTTAAGTGTCAGGAATAAATACACCAAAGGATCAAGAACCAGTCTTTGGTACTTTTCTTGCTGTTTTCTTTTATTCTTCCTTCAGCCTATGGAGCAAATGCCTGCCTGAAGTAGCCAATGTTATTTGCTTAATAATGACAGCTGTTTTCTTATTATAGAGGTTCTCAGCCCTGTGCAGTTTTTTGTTTGTTTTTCAATGCACAGATGTCCAAGACTCTCCCTAGCCCCTGTTAGTCAGAATCTCTTCATGCTGGAGGGACATTTGCAAATTAAAAGTTTCCTCAAGTGACTCCGTAAGTGGTAAGGATGAGAAATACTCATTAAATGCTTTGTATGGTGCAACATGCCATCACATACGTTTTAACCAAATGTAGGAGATCACTGATAATTGTTCGTTTGGATTTGGTTGGGAATTATCTTGGCCACTGCTCTTGTAATCATCACACTTCATGGTTTTTTTTTTTTTTAAAGATTTTATTTATTTGTTTCACAGAGAGATCACAAGGAGGCAGAGAGGCAGGCAGAGAGAAAGGGGGAAGCAGGCTCCCTGGCAGGGAGTCTGATGCGGAGCTCGATCCCAGGACCCTGAGACCCTGATCTGAGCCGAAGGCAGAGGCTTAACCCACTCAGCCACCCAGGTGCCCCTCACACTTCATGTTTTTACTTTAAAGTCACAGATCAGTACTGATTTTCCAGTTCTCTCAGGTTATCTTTAAAGGAGCTTACTTTATATTTCTAGTGCTGAATTTTTTGAAGTTTCAGACATATGTAAATTAATACAATGTTAATGCAGAATATTAATGATTACTAGAATATTCTCTCATGTAACCATTGCCAAGTGAAAACAATCATCAATTTATTTGTTTTCCCATGCTCTTGTTTTCTCTGTGCTACCAGCATCCCCCTTTCTATCACCCAACCCATGGATTATTTTGAAATAATTCCCAGATGTGTCTTCCACTTCTATAAAAGGGAAAATATATAGTTATTGGGCTGGAACATAAAATGTACCATATTCAAAATAGCTCCTCTTATGAATTCCTAGAAACCACAGAGCTAATGATTAATTATTTGTCAGTATCAATAATTAAAGGCTGAGGGAGCTCCTTGAACTTTCATCTCTAAGGGACAAGCTGGAGAACAGTGTCATGGAAACCGGAAGAGCAAAGGCAAACTGCTGCTGGGAATTGGTAGGAAACTTCATTTGGTGGTAACCTTTGTTCTTGTGTCAAGCTTCCTGGAGATAGGTCTTGAGGTTTTCACTATCAAAGGGAGTGCCTTTTTTTTTTTTTTTTTTAACTGCCTAGGGGGTGTGGCCAAGCAGTTAAGAGCATGGACTCTCAAGTCCCATCTTTGACACATAAGTCACTTCAGACTCCCTTTCAACTTGCTGTGTTTCAGTTTCATCCTGTCTTAAATGAGATAATATTGGCATCTATTTCCTAAAGTGGTTATAAGGATTAACTGAGACTAGGGCACATTAAAGAATGTCATGTACATGGAGATTTATTAGGAGTAGCGGTATGTTAAGTTCCTTAGGAACAGGGAACTTGTCTTTATTATGTTGGTGTCCTGCAACATCTAGACCCCCTGTGCCAGTATGATGGCACTTGTTTCCGTGTCTGTGTTTTTCTTGGACAAGGTGATAACATCTAGAGGGCTGTTGTCTTCTGATTTCATTTATGAACTTGCAGTGCTTAGCATGATGTCTGGGACGTGCAGGGCATTCAGCAGTTGTTGTTGAATGAATGATTACATGAACTCTGCATCTTTCCCACAACCAGTTCTAATTCCTAAAGATTTTGCTTCCATAAAGATGAAGTCATAGCATTAACACATTGTTTAGTGGATCCAGGCCAATTAGGGGGAAAGATACTGGTCTTTTAGAACATTGGATCTGTCAAAAGTCACCTATCCTGGAATTCAGAATTTCTCCCATTCGAATGTGAACTAGCACCACCCTCTCTCTTCACTGTCTTCTTTCCAGCACACAGGATTCCCTCTTTCTCCCCACAGGCCCATCTGTGCTTTTGTCTACCTGGGAAGTAGTGAATGGTGTACTAATTTGCATCAAATAATGAGGAATCTGGTGTGTTCGGGTAATCAAGATTTGGGCCTGGGACACCGGCCCCCAAAATAATGTTGAAGGAATTATGATGATCTAATGACGTTTTTTGAGGAAGTAACCTAAATTTCAGTCACCACCTCTGTAAATATTAGATGCTATCTATTCCCAAGTGTTTTTGAATACATAAAATAAGGTGGGTATCCCACATACATGTCCCAAGCTCCAGCCTCCCAATGCAGAGCATAGGTGACTTTGTTTTATACAGACTCCACCAGGGGTGACTTGTGCTCTTTAGTCTATAATTTATTTTTTAAGATTTTATTTATTTATTTGACAGAGAGAGAGTGAGAGAGAGAGCGAGAGCGAGCACAAGCAGGGGGAGCAGCAGAGGGAGAGGGAGAAGCAGGCTCCCTGCCGAGCAGGGAGCCCGATGCAGGACTCAATTCCAGGACCCTGGGATCACCACCCCAGCGAAGGCCGAGGCTTCTGAGCCATTTGAGCCACCCAGACGCCCTAGTCTATAATTTAAAGGCCACATAGCACTACATTGTCCTTGTACTCAATAAATGTTCCTGAAAATTTAGTAGGAGGAGTGACAAACACTTGGGCTTGTGGAGATTATAGTTCTCAATCATATTCCTGCCAAACTGAGGAATTGTGCTGATAAAAGCTATAAAAGACACTTCCCCTCAATTCAGGGGGGAAGAAAAATAATGGATAAAATTTTCTTAATTTCATGTAATTTTTGTTCTTGTGTGTTTGTTTTTGTTTGGTTTGGTTTTGCTTTTAGTTAAAATTTGGCCCCTTCTGTCAGCCTCTATTAAAACCCAGTATGAGAAGGATTTGATTTGGGAAAAATAAAATAAAATTGGTTTGGCAACAGCAACAACAATTAAGAATATTTCATCAGAGCCCCTTGCCCATTTCCCAACATGAGCTGCTGCTCATAGGTCGGAACTCGGCTGGTGTGAACTACACCTCAACTTCAGAGGAAATACTAGTCTACATAAGAGCTGACAAGGAAGTGTTCTCAGTCTGCACTCTTCCTTCTTGCCCTGACCCCCTCTTCTTAGGCACCAGAGATTGATGTACAGCTACAGGGGCCTGGAGTTCACGTCATCACCAGCTGGGATTTTTCCTCACTTCCTACAGTGGCCCCAGGAGTTGGGTGTAATTCCATATGGCTAAAGAGGTGAGGAGCTCCCAGCTCCGAAGGATGAAGTAACAGGTTCAAGGTTAGCCGCCATGCATGGCAGAGGCACAGCCATCATGAAATGCAGATTCTGTGACTCCAGGGCCTGCCTGATTTATCCCACCACAAGTTCTTTCTCCTGCCAGAGGCACAGCTCGCTTTGCCTGTTTATTAGCAATTCAAGAATTTGGAGCCTAGGACTCTCAAACCTGTGAAGGGGCGTGACACCTCACCGACCTATCATACATTGCATTCACATGTGCTGTTTCATTGACCATTGGACAGTTTGGTGAAACAGGAAGCTGTTCTATTAGGGCTGCTCCAAAGATAAGGTGAGAGGATTGGTCAAGGGAAGGACTCCTGGTCACCTGGGCCAAAAGGATCAAAGAGCAGGTAAAAATACCCAAGTTACATTAAACTTACCACATTGCCTTGCCTGGTGAGCCTGTATAGTTATAGGGAAAAAAAAGCTAGACAAGGTCAGACTTATCACTAAAAGGATATAATATCAGCATGTCTTTGTTTCATCTCACTGTCTCTTCCTATCAAATTAATAAAAGCTATAATTTATTGATGTGCCTTATCCTATTCTTACCTCAATCCTATATGGAAAGAACTATTATTACTCCATATGAGGAAATAGAGGCATGGGGATAGGACCCAAGATTGCAACACTAATAGAGGGCAAAACCACATGGAAGCCTAGGCTCTTATCCACTCATTCAGCAATGAACATCTGCTGAACTATCAGTGCCTTCTAGCCATAGTGCTCAGCACCGTGTGCATATATGCAGACTGGCGAGTGGAGACAGATCCTTCCATCATGGAGGGTAGAGTCTACTTATAGGAAAATGGAGGCATTGAACCCTCAATTACCCAAATCATAATATGTGCTTGGTAGAAGATCAGAGTGCTGTGAGAGAAAATAGTAGGGAAAATCAGAATTCTGCTGTCTAGGATCTCTTTCTCCTTATCTCTGCTGCTTGCCCAGATCCAAACAAGGTGTAAATCCTTGCCTCTACAACATTTGTCCTGATGCTTTTGCTGGAAGCAACCATTCCTCTCTCTTGAGTCCCATAACCCTGTCTGACTTGCTTGCATTCTAACTATCGGTAAAGGTGTTTTGTGTGTCTCTGAAGGGACGTGAAATCTTTGAAGGCTGGAACCTTTTCTGCTTTCATTCCCAAAAGTGCCTAGTAATAAACTCAAGACAGAACAGAACTCAGTAAATCCATGTCAAATAAATGGATGCCAGTTAAAAGCAACCTGCTTAAGCAAAGCTAGCAAATTGCTGAGAGGAAAGTTGATATGCCTTTACAACTAAATTTCTTTCATAAATGAATTTGTAACTTACTGCAAGAAGGTGCACAGTGATGTCAGTGACAAGATGTAGGACATAAAGAATCAGATTTATTTCTGGCTTCCTGGCAAACATACAAGTTAAAAACATGGTTCATCTTTTTTGTTTATTTATTTACACATTCACTCATTAATTCACTCATTCCTAAGTCCATCAATCTGTGTGCTTACTATTTTTTTTTAAAGGTTTGATTGATTTATTTGACAGACAGAGATCACAAGTAGGCAGAGAGGCAGGCAGAGAGAGAGGAGGAAGCAGGCTCCCCGCCGAGCAGAGAGCCCGATGCAGGGCTTGATCCCAGGACCCTGGGATCATGACCTGAGCTGAAGGCAGAGGCTTTAACCCGCTGAGCCACCCAGGCACCCTGTTTGTGTTATTTTAATAAAACCCAAAGGTATAATGTTGAAATGTAAAATTATGGTCATGTGGCCCAGACTGGTCCAAGAGTAAAACAATAATTTTTTTAAAAGTTTTGTTTATTTGACACAGAGATAGAGAGTACAAGTAGGCAGAGCAACAGCAGAGGGAGAGGGAATCGCAAGCTCTCTGCTGAACAGGGAGCTGATGCGGGGCTCAATCCCAGGACTCTGGGATCATGACCAGAGCCAAAGACAGCCGCTTAACCCACTGAGCCACCCAGGCACCTGAGTAAAACAATAATTTGAACAGATTTCTCAAAATGTGGCCCATGCATTCCCAGCTCAGAATTACTGGGAATGCCAGTTAAAATCCTAAGAGATTCTGACTTTGAGGTCAGAACTGGGCCCTCAAAATCTGCCATTTTTTTTTTTTAAAGATTTTATTTATCCATTTGACAGACAGACATCACAAGTAGGCAGAGAGGCAGGCAGAGAGAGAGGAGGAAGCAGGCTCCCTGCTGAGCAGAGGGCCCGATGTGAGGCTCGATCCCAGGACCCTGGGATCATGACCTGAGCCGAAGGCAGAGGTTTTAACCCACTGAGCCACCCAGGCGCCCCAAAATCTGCCATTTTTAAACCAACTGCTTTAGTAATGCTAAGATACATTAAAATTTGAGAACTCTTGAACTATATGGAGACATTTAATTTAACCATTAGACAATGGACTATTTAAGAAATGTGTAATTCGCATTTACTGTATTGTTCTAATCATTTATTTTAGTTTTCAAGGATCCAGAGTTTTTAAGCTATAGTAGGTTAAAATGGCTTGTTGGGAAATGATAACAGAAAATCTCACAGATATTCAAAAAGAAGGTGAAAATATCCCCCATGGACATCATGGAAACGAGGCTTCACTCTTCAGCTTCTGGGCCAGTGCTCCTCCTGTCTCTGCTTCTCTGTGTACACCTAGTGGCCTGCCCCTTGTAGTGGACCTCCTCTGAATCTGTAAGCTCCTAACTAGCAGATACAGAGCCCCAAAATGACTGTCCCAGGCTCAACTCTACCACACTTTCTTCAGTCAAGCACTCCACGTGGACAGAAAGTTACCTTCTGACTCTTTATTGAGGTTACAAGAAATGGAGTCTGCTGGTCCAGTTTGTGTCAGGCCCTCAGCCACTTCAACAGCTTATGGACCAGCCCCCTCAGGTCAGAACCCATCTGAAAGGGGAAGGGGACAGTGTGCAGAAAGGCAGCAGGAGATGAGTGCAGGAGCATTCCCCCTCAGGTAGGGCCATGGTTGTTCCCCCTCTGAGACTGACCTCTCTAGAACACCCAAGCTCAGCTCTTTGGGAGAGAATCCAGAACCTGACTCATGCTCTCAGTTCTGCTTCAACAAGACTCTCTAGGTGCTGAACTGCAGGGAGAGGCATGGCGAAACCTACCTGCTTGATTCCAACGCAAAAACCATCCTCTTTCACTTCAGAGTTGGTTTGGGTAGCATGGTTTACATTAGGTAGAAATACAGAAAAGGAAAACTGAAGTCCCAGGCGACTGAAATGCAGTAGAATTATGCGCTCATGTAGAGTAGAAACTGAAAGGAGAAAGAAAGCTCTCGCCCTGAGTATGATTGGAGCCAGATATTTTACTTCTATCAAACAATTTGTGCAGTCTCTGTGTACTTGAGTTCTTACCAAAATGTCTAGGCTGGGATTTCTATCAACAGTCTATCATCAACAGTGGTGTCTTGGTTGTCTTATAAAATAAACTAACATATCAAACAAAATGAAATAAACAAAAGCAGGCAAATTTTTAAAATGTAGATTTGGTGCATGAAGTTCCACTCTTTATATCTGAAATCCACCGTCTTCCTTCTACATTTGCAACTAATACTCGCTACAAAGCATTATTAATCTCCCTCATTCAAAAGTCAAGCTACATTACCATCAATAAATCCTGTGGCTCATGTGGATATTCATAATAATTTATTGTTCGCCTTGGTAGCAAAAATATGTGTTTCTTCAGATATGAATGCTCTTTCTTTTCAAACTCTTTTTAAGTTCTGGCTGGTTTCTTTCTCCTATCTCTAGAATGCTCTGCAGGTAATACAATGCATCACAATATAATTTCTCTTTGCTTTCAGAGGTAAATACACTACCTTTGAGAAATCAAGTTACCCATTCTAATTAGGAGTTTATTTTTAGAGTTTCAATATACTTATGAAGAAATAGAATAAATTAGTTGTGATTTAGATGGGGTGTTACTTTAAGTTTATTAAATAATTTTCTACAAGTAAAGGAATAAATTATTTTTCACTTCCTTGGCTTTGATCCTATGTTATTATGATTCTAAATTAGTGTATGGTTTAAGGAGATTTTTGACTCTCTGGATTAGCTAATATGATGGTAGATTTATAAACTATTTAATTTGTCTTACTACAGTGAAGCTTAGGGTTAGAGGTGGAGCTAAATGCTGGGATCTTAATATGTCAACTTGGAGCTCCAGGTTTTATAAGAATGTCAAATAATTTATGTAAGGTAAAAAATCAAGAAGATATATCTTGCTTAAATTCATGCTTAAAATGAGGTAGATTGCTCATAGTTTAGACAAAAAACGTTTAAGTCTTCCTAATAGAGAACTCTTCACTGGATATTCTGCTAATTTCTTGAAATTCCCTCAAAATTAAGTTGTTACATGGAAATAGTTCAGATAGAATATCTATTGAATGGCATGTTTTCAGTGATAAGTAATGAGTATGCTAGGAATTGTGGATTCTTTGCCAGTTGACGTCTTTTCAGGTTAAACTCAGTTTGCTCAGATACCTAAAATATACTTATCATAACTTTATTTAGAGACCTTATGAATGATAATCAAAGCTAGAATATAGACCACATGTACAATGACAGGTTCTGTGGGAAATGTGTTCATTTCTAACTTGAGCCAACAATATCCTCTTCTGCTCAATGCTTTTTGAACTGAAATTGATTATATTCAGTTTGGCACTTAATTATATTCTTTCTTAAATTTTTCTCTAATTTGTTCATGTGTAGTGGAAAGAATATAACATAGTTATGGTAGACTCCTAGTGTTGCCCCTTAGCTGTGTGTCCTACAATTTAATTATCCTCTCTGAGATTCTATATGCTCCCCTATAACATAGATATAACATGTAACGTCTGTAAGACAATTTACTTCCTAGAGTTTTCTTGTCCTATGTGAAGAGGCCAGCTTAGCAGTAGTTACTCAATGTGCACCGATTCGCTCCTGGTCCTCCATTTGTATTTCATCTTGACTGAGTAAGCTGTAGGATCGGATCTATGGGTATTCAAGCTCAAGCAATAAAGTTATTAATTTTATAAATGAAAGATAGAAGTATATTGGATGTATATGTATAGTAAGAATGAGGGAGAGCAGGAAAGAGAGATACTTTCTTGTAGCAGAAAAATAATATGAGTTTAATAAACATAGATTATTATATTGAGTGGAACATGAAATACCATTGTACATGAGCAAGAAGCACATACTCGGTCTTGGACTTTGAGGAAGTCTATTTTTACCCCACCCACTTTTTCCCCCACCCAAATTTAGAAACAATTGAGAATTATTCAAAGTAGTTGGGGATCAAAATATCAGCCGATCCTCAACTGTATAATTAGATAGGCTTAACCACCTGGTCACAGCCCATGTTGGACAACTAAAAATTTGATGACCATGGCCCAGAACAGATCAAAATATGTGCATTCTATGAGCAGATTAATCCTAAAAAACAAGAAGGAGAGAGATGGAAGAGCTGCATTTGTCCACTTCCTTCTCCCAAAACCATGATTTAGAAGCCCCTCATCTTTCCCAAAGAAGACACAAGTGGGGAAGAGGGAGAAAATCCTGGGAAAAGAGCATAGTAGAGGTGGATATGTCTCTTCTCATGGGAGCAATCATCTAGGGGGCTCCACCCTCACAGACTGGTACTAGGAAATTTTGTAAAACTTTGTTCCACCTTTCACTGTGTTTTTTACTTTTCCTCTTGGCTATCTTGGCCTCCTTTCTGACCAAGCTTGTTGTATCTCGTTCAGACTTTCACTGGCTGTACCTCCTTCCTACAATACTCTTCTCCTTGAATGCTTTTGCCCAACATTTTGGTTTCAGTTCAAATATCACGTCTTGGTGAGCCTTTCTCTGACAGCCTTATTAGAAATCCCCTCTTCCCATTCTCTTTCTTGCTCATACATATTTCCCTCATAGCACTTAGTCACTCTCTCAGTTAGAAAGTGAGCTCCATGTCTTGTTCACTGCTTAAACACACTGAAGAGTTGGTGCCACAGAGTAAGTGCCTAAATGGTAATCGATTGAAAGGTAACCGATGAATGTATCAGTAATTCAGTAAACTTTTTGTAGGCTTCACTGTATACCAAGCTTTCTGCCAATTGCTAGTAACATTAAGATTAATAAGATGTCGTTACTTTATTCAAGGGACTTTCTGATAGAGGATTCAAATACACAAACCTATCTTTTTTATAACAGGAATGAGCACAGAGTATTAGGCAGCCAAAGATGGGGGGTGGTGTCTTACTTTAGTGAAGTGGTCAGAGGATGTAAGATTTGGTAGATCAGGAATTTCCAAGTAAACATGGAATACAAGTCTCTTGAATATAGGAGAGGGTGTGTGTGTGTGTGTGTGTGTGTGTGCTGGACAGCAAGAGAGTACATTTTTTTTTAAAGATTTTATTTTATTTATTTGACAGAGAGAGATCACAAGTAGGCAGAGAGGTAGGCAGAGAGAGAGAGGAGGAAGCAGGCTCGCTGTGGAGCAGAGAGCCCGACGCGGGGCTCGATCTCAGGACCCTGAGATCATGATCTGAGCTGAAGGCAGCGGCTTAATCCACTGAGCCACCCAGGCGCCCCAAGAGAGTACATTTTAATTAAATGAATTACAAGCAGCTAGTGGAGCTTGGGATGCATAATGCCTATGGAGAAATGATAAGAAATAGGGTTAGAGAGATATGCAGGAGCCAGTTTATGAAAAGATTTATGCCATTCTAAAAAGTTTGGACATTATCTGGAATTCTAATAGACACTTTAAATTTTGAGCATAGGTGTGATAAAATCTGATTTGTGTTTTAGAAAAAAAAAATGGTAGAGAAAATAATGAGGTTAGACAGCATTGGAAACCAGTGGAAAATTATGAGAGCATTCAATTATCTGGGCAAGAAATGAGGAGAATCTGTTTTCTTGAATAAAAAAAAAAATGTGAGTTGTAGGTAACTGTATAAATTACCATAACTCAACATTATATAATAGCCTGTCTTCATGACCCAGTGTGTACTGAGTTCTTTGCCCATCCTGTGGAGTTCACATAACTGGATGATTATGCAAACCTTCTCTTCTGCTCAAGGAATTTAAATGCTAAGAGAGAAGAAGAACCATAAGCAACTGTCAGAACTCTGGGATGGAGCAAACCCTTCCTCGTCACCTCTCTGTATACTTCCAAGCTTTAAAATGATCACAGAGATGGAGAGGATCTCGTTAATTCCCCACATTACCATTGTTTTTATCAGGACCAGCACCATAATTTGCAAGGCCCACTGCAAAATGAAAATGTGGGGTCCTTGTTTATAATTTATTAAAAGTTTCAAGACAGCTGTAGCAAAGCATTAAACTAAGAGCCCTACCAAGCCTGGGACCCTGTAAGCTTATGGCTTTCTTTAGGGGCCAGGTTCCTAACTGGTTTAGAATTTTTCTTCCTGGGAACAGTTGTCATTACTGGATTGCCATTTTATTGGACTGCAATTCTTCTTGCATTTGACTGAGAACATTCAAGTATTGGAGGCATACTTTGGATGCAGACTTCTTGAGTTTTGAGTCCTCTTTATTACATACTGGAATCTTGGATGAGATACAAAACTTCTCTGTTCCTCCATTCTCTGACCTCCAAAATGGGAATAACAAGAGTAACTGTGTTTTTGGATTGTTATGGGGATTGAGCTGGTTTATGCAGGACACTTGGCAGGGGAATCAATCATGGCAAGCGCCTGTGTTGTTTTTTGTATTATTTTGAAGATTATATTCTGGAAAGTAAACCTTGCTTCATTCCACATAGTGCAAATACCACCATTCGGAGTGAGGTTTGTCATTGAATGAACAGAAATGTTTAATATTAGTGTTATGTCTGAATATTCTTAGAAATAATTCAGGTGTGTGTGAAAGGGAAGGGGTATAGATTAAATAAAAGCATAGCCATGCAATTATTGAAGTTGATGGATGGATATATTGGGTTCATTTGATATGTTTAAAATTTCCAAAATTAAAAAGATAAATGTTTTAAATTGAGTTAAAAATAAACTTCTTCAGCATTCATTTTTCTGTGTGCCAGCAGAGTTTCTCCAGCTATATCGTCTGCCTTATTGGTAGAACCTAATGTCTCCAACTTTCCTTTCAAGAAAAAAATATTTGTGGATGGCTGTATTTTCAGCTAGTCATGATTTCTCACGCACCCATCTCCTTATTTATTCAACAATCACTTATTAGATGCCTTCTAGGTTTTAAGCACTATGAGACCTGGAGAGCAGAGAGAGACAAGAAGACAAAAGTATGCAAGGTGGATCTTTTTAGAGGCATGGAAGCATGAGAAGAGGGCTACTTGGCTGAGGATGGAGTGGGAAAGACTTCTTGAAAGAGGTGACCATCTGTTCAGTCTCAAGCATAGGAGTTACCTAGATGTAGAGGGAGAATAAATACTCTTAGCTTACCCCAACACAGTTGCTACATATTACCAGATTCCAAACCCTGAACTAATTACATTCCATTATCTGATTCTTCTTCAAAGCCCCAAATAATTATTTCTAATTATTTCCTTTCGAGGTGCTAGAAGGTAAGTATTTTCCCAAGTTCCCAAACCTGACTGATATTCCAGACTCACCGATACTAAGTCAAGTTATTATATCAACACTAAGCCAAAAAGGGAATTTCAAGAGCAAGAGACTTTAGATTGATGCAAACCATTTTTTACTTGTAGACACATCCTAGAAGGGACATTCCAAAAAGTTGCAGAAACCAGGATTCATGTGGTTGAGCCGTCGTGAGTGGTGGTGTCTTTTGAGCATGCCAACCAAGCAGATGGACAAGTGATACACTTCACTTATCTGTGAGAAGAACAGAGGATCTGAGGGTCTGAAGTTGCTAGTTATATATCCCTGTGCTGTGTCCTCATTATGCTGTGACACATAAGCTTGACCTGGAAGTCCTTCTGTACTCCAGCTGTCAACACAGTGCTGGGCTGGAATAGCAACCTTTTATGCCCATGAAGGCATAAAGCATTAAGAAGTTAGGGTAATATGGATTATTTAAAAGAGTTGTTATGAATATATGGTTCAGTGTTCATGCCTAATAAGGATTATGTCTTGAGTTTGTACCTTGATGGCATCTGTGTCCCTCAAACCTGTCAATAAACAGTCCAGTGTGGTTGCAGAGTACTGTACTCTTAAGGCTGATGGAGTGCAATGCATTAAGGATCTGTGTAGCAAGCAGCCACTAGACGTTTCATCTGCTAAAATGAAAAGGGTTCTGCATGGAGGGAAAATAAATCCCTGTCATTTCAGCATGAGTTGGCAAGAAGAAAAGACAAGTGCAAATTGTCATTATAAATAGTGTTGTTAACCCTCCTCATTTATAGTACACATTTCCAATTATACCCATTATGATGTACTTAGCTAGAGGGCAGGTTGCATTTTTAAAATGTGTTGAGAGCATTAATGATTTAGCTAGTGCTCATTTGTTTTCTGTTGCTTGGTTAAGCATGCTGCATTGTCTTTTTCCTGTTTTACATAGCGGAAGAATACGACTTGCCAGCTTTCAATGTGCTAAATCAGTGATTCTCTGCCCTGGAGATTGTTTAAACATACAAATATTTGTGCACCACCCACCCGAGATTCTGATTTACTCGGTTTGTGTTGCGAGGGGGGTGGGCATTAGGAGTTTGTAAGAGCATCCCTTGAGATTCTCATATGTAGCAAGCATTAAGGACCACATGGGTTAAGTCGAAAGCAAGATCAGTTGTGGGTGACTCCAGTTATCATATATAGAGAAAGGAAGGGCCACACTCTAAGTGGTCACTATTTGATAAGGTCAGCTTTACAAATTGCAGATGTTTTAAGAGCTGCAGTGATGAGGATAGCAAGTAGAGGAATTTGGAGATAATCTCTAGAAATTAGAACTATTGCATAGGCTTCAGTGATTGTTTGGTAAGTACCATAGAGAGAGCATGTTTATTTGCCACGATGGTCATCCTAGATAGTTTATTCAGATAAAACCATGAGTTGCTCCATCTGAAATTAAGAGTTCGCATTTTTAAAGAATAAGGAACCTTAAGTGGACACGCGCTCACATATATTACATTTGCAAAATGCTTTAAATCCAATTTAATTAGGCATTCCTAACAGGTGTCCTATGAGTTGGCTCAGAGGTATTACCCACATAGGATAAGCAAGAAAATTGAAGCTCTCAAAGGTTAAGTGTGTTGCCCAAGGTCATATAGCAATTCAGTAATGAGCTGGGATTAGAAATCAGCCCTGGAGGTCCTGTCCATTGCCAGAGCCATTGAATGTGGCCTCTGTTGCAAAGTGAATGATGATTATGAACATTTGGGAATATAGAATACATTTTTTTCAGGCAACATTTTAAAATGAAAGAAGTGTATGGATATCCTGAAGTTTATTTTCAATAGTCCTAGGAAGTTTAGCAGAAAAGCTTTGCAATTTTGTTTAATTTCATTGGTATATAGATACGCTCAGTGTTCATTTTGAAGTACTTGGAGGTCTAGGCTGGGAGGGAACTTTGGGGGGTGGAGGAGACTACTCTTGATGCATTTGCTTTCTGTCTGGAATACCAAGATGACTAGGAAAGAAAAACATGAAAACTCTCCCTTCAGATTTCTTCTAGGGCATTGTGGTGTGCCCTATTTAAGCCTTCCATTTCTCCTCAAAGAGTGCAGTGGATCAATGGGCTTTGAATAGTGTATACAAAGCCTATATTATCATTTCTGAATACTTATAAAACTGTGGAGAACTTCTACATTATTATCCATCCATCAAGTTTCACTTCTGCTTCACTGGGGAGATTTGATAATGCATGTATGTACATTTCAGTACCACGCACAGCACCTAGGTGCGTCTCCTACATAGAGCAGAAACCTGATAAATATTTGACGACAATGACAACACTGTATGTGGGAAGTTCTTCCCTCCAAGAACTGAGAGTCACGGTATCTCTTTCTCCAGATTTAAGTAGGAGACAGCTGAGCTGGTGGTGAATCCTGGTTTGTACCTTTCCTAAAAAAGAAATCTCACCAATGGTTGTGACTAGACTGGAGAGGGTCATTCTCTTGTGTATAATTAGTCAGTAGAGAGAATGGTCCTTCTAGGGGATTTAATGTTGAAGAAACTTGTGCTGTCTACCATCATACTGTGATCTCTGTCTGTCCATAGATCTGGCTTAGAAACAGACTTCTTAATGACCATTTGGAATTTTTGCCAAATGAAAGTTGTTTTCTCCTTATATTCATGCTTCACTTTGATTAAATACCACTTCTGTTTAGTTATATAGCTTTCATTCATGATGTTTCTATCATAACAGCACATATCACATAACTCCAGTCAGTTATCTTCAGGTAAGCCCTATACTTTCCTTTCCCTTTCATTTTTAATTTAATTCATGAACAAGCGTGCTTGGGGCACAGGACTATCTTCTTTGGATGCACGGGCTGCTATCTGAAGCAGAATTCTCTGGCAAGAAATAAGGCCCAGTGATCCGTTTGAACAGATAATTTTAAGAGCAGCAATGCATCTACCTTTTTCATACATTTGAAATGCAACCCTATGCCGCAGTGAGAAACAAAATGTGCTTGTTTCTTGTATTTGCAAGGGGAGTGGTCTTTTTTTCAGAGTGATCATATAATTTTCATGCCAACAGAGGCACTTCTGAAAGTGAGTGGAGGAGCTCTTCTTATGTAAGCCAGGATAACTGGCATTAACTAAGACTTCTTTGAGCAAACAAGGTATTTGAACACCTTTTCTGTTCCTCTTCAATGATACGAGGAAATGGTTGATACAAATTGCCTTGCAATTGTAATTTAATTTACCAGGAATGTGAGATGGTTTTCAGCCACTCATGGTCTACTCCGGATGCTTGGAACATGGCCCGAGACAGCACTGAATAGATCAGTTTGTCACAGTTTTCTTTAAATATAAAGAAGCCTCAACTCTTGAAGGGTTTCTCCTTATCTCTCTCTCTATATATTTTTAAATCTTTCTTCTCACCTTCTCTCATGAACTCATGTTGGAGAAGATTCCTGGTACCAGGCAATATGCACATGCTTTACGGGCAGTATTTTGTCGAATCCTCCTGGGAATAATATGAACTAGACCCTTTTATTTGGTCTGTTTTACAGCCAAAGATGCTGAGGTTTAGCGAGATTAGAGGACTTGCGTGGAATCTAGTAGGCACCTGAGTTGTTACTAAACCTCAGGTAGTACTTACGTGTGGTTCTTTATACGATCAGCATCTTCAAATATTGGTGCCATCCTTTTGCTTCAAGATCAATTACAGAGAAATCACAAGTAGATTTTTGGTTCTGTTTGTTTAATGGTAAACTTGATATGTAAATGGGGAGGAGGACCAAGAGCACCAGATGAGAATCAAGAGTTTTAAGGCAACAAACCTAGAATATTAGCGCCATGAAGCAGAATGGGTCGCTAAGATCTGTTAGACCCATTAATAATGGAGATAATTGAGAAACAAGGGAAAGCCCGAGCACTGATTTTTTTAAAATCTACTTTCAGATTTCTGCAGATTGGCATCAGAATATCTGCTGATATTCAGTAGGCATTAATAGATACTGCTGATACACAATAATCCCACGTGTAGTTTACACACCGACTTGATTTTGGAAGACCTCCCCTCCTGTGCTCATCTCTGTGCCTCTCTGTCAGCCAGGGCTTATACTCACTATGCTCTACCATGCTCCACTTGCTCTTTACCTACTCTCAGACTTCAAATCGGTTGGAAGCTTAGCGGGTCGATTCTTTAGCCCTAGTCTTTGGTTGACGAACCCTGACACTAGGGACCAGCACTCATGATCTTCAGTTCACTATGAAGTGCCATCCTTGCCTGGCTGTGAATCACCCAGAGCTACTCTTACAGACCAGTTTCTTCCATCTCTGCTACCATCTTTCTGGGAAAAGAGTGGTATGGACCTTCACAGAGAATCTATAAATATCTCATATTCTTCCTATATCAATAAATAACTCACTTGTATATTTCTGATATTAAATATGACTCTTGATGTTTAAGCTGCCATCTTCTCTAAATGTTACTTCTTTTGACTATAAGTATTAACTTAAGTGTAATTATGTGTGATGACTAAGTGGTGATAAAATATGCATAAATCAAAATTGAATTTAGACTAGTTGTTTATTAGGCATAATCATGCTTGAACTGTTACTTATGTTTGCAAACAGGAACTTTATTTTTTAAATTTTTTTAAAATTTTATTTATTTATTTCACACATAGAGAAATCACAAGTAGGCAGAGAGGCAGGCAAGAGAAGGGGGAAGCCGACTCCCTGCTGAGCAGAGAGCCCGATGCCGGGCTCGATCCCAGGACCCTGGGATCATAACCTGAGCTGAAGGCGAGGCTTAACCCACTGAGCCACCCAGGCACCCAAACAGGAACTTTAATTTATTGTTATTTTTTCATAGATCCTAATGAGATTGGAAACATCACTCACCAAGCCCCACTAGCACTATTATTGGCACTTGAAACCTTCTGCCAACAGGGTACTCCTGGAGAATTAATTAAAAAAGAAGAGGTATCCCTTGGGAATAACAGAGGAGTGAGGATGGGAACTCCTCCTGGGAATGCCCCTTGCTCTTTGTTTCACCATAAAATCTCATATGGAAAGATTATGGGCTTTGATATCTGTTTAGTTCCAGTTTTAATGGCATAGTTTTAATAGCTTTAGAACTAGCTAGGTGACTTTGGGCAAACGATTTCTCTCTCCCACCCTCCATTTTCTTATCTGTAAAGTGGGAACAATAATGATAATTTTAAAATCAGTGAAAATGGTGGTAGTGATATCAAGCCTCATAAAATGTTTTTTTTTTTTTTGAAGATTTTATTTATTTATTTGACAGTTAGAGATCGCAAGTAGGCAGAGAGGCAGGCAGAGAGAGCGGAGGAAGCAGGCTCCCCGCTGAGCAGAGAGCCCGATGTGGGGCTCCATCCCAGAACCCTGGGATCATGACCTGAGCCGAAGGCAGAGGCTTTAACCTGCTGAGCCACCCAGGCGCCCCACCTCATAAAATGTTTTAATAATAAAATGAGACAGTATATGCAAAATACCCAGAAGCAGATCTGATATATACTAAGGAGATAATTCTTGAAAACGTATGATTTGGATTACACATGTATGAAATCCAAATATTTTCCACCTTCAAAGCCACTATCTTCCATTCCCTGTCTACTTCCCTGAAATCAATTGTTGTGTATTCAGCAGAAAGGGAGGCTCTGTTGGACACCAGTTCCTGAGAGCTTCAGCCTTTTGCTCGTCCTCTGTTGTCTGACTTCTGACTTTGATGCTGGGTGCTACTGGAAGCATCCTCTTCTGTTGCTAATTACTTCTTGGATTTCTGGAATTATTGTCCTTCCTTGGTACAAAACTGCTCCCTTCAGGCTGGCCTGACGTAGAGCTTGAGGGAGAAGACTACGGACTGCTCCATACCAAGTCAGATGTTGCCTGCCCTTAAGTTTCCATGACACCAGCTAAATCATGTCTCTTGTGCATAACTGACTCTCCCTATCACAGAAAGTGGAAAAACCCTTTAAAACTGAATGCTAACTATGACCCTTCCAAAGTTTAGGACAAAGAAATGCATCACACAGAAAAAGAAATTTTTAGCACCTATCTTACAGACATTGGTGTTGTTTCCTTATGTCAAGATCATCATTTATCTCTCTTTTCCTCTTTGAAAATATACACATTTTTCTTCATGTCTGTAAAGTGTCAATCAGTTTTCTTTCTGAAAAAATCTGGCCTCTATTTTAAAATTTTGTTTTGCCCATAGAATCCATCCCTCCACCTGAATGTCTGTAGGGCACGATATTCAGTGCAACTGTGTTCCCCAAACTTTGAATGACTTGACCTGCAATTATAGCATAAAGCAGAAAACATTTGTGTGGGAATGTTCATTATGCGTGTATGTGTGTGTGACTGTTTGTGTGCACACACAAACATGAGCATGCAGTGTGAACGGACGGACTTGATCTATGTTCTCTCTTAAGTAAGGTAAAGGCATCTGTTTCATTTTTCCTATTGTCTTCAGCTTTTATTTCTGGGTCTCCTAACATAACACTTGGACAACATGCGCACACACACACACACACACACGCGCGCACACAAAAACTCACACAAATACAAATCCTAAGGGTAAGCAATAATTTTCACAGTAAGTACAGTGTAACTGGAATTAAGTGGCAATGGGAGAAGAGACTTTTTGCTAAAGGCGTAATTATTTACAAAGCTGGCCACACCCAAATGTAGATAGCATTATGTAATTATGCAGAACTTTTTTTCTTTATTGAAGTCTAATTGGCATACGATATCCTGTTAGTTTTAGGTATACATTATAGTGATTCAATATTTTTATGCCTTATGAAATGATTTCCATGATGTGTAGTTAGTATCTGTCACCATAAAAAGTTATTAGAATATTATTGACTATATTCCTGATGCTGAAAAGGAGATCCCCAGGACTTATTTATTTTATAACTGGCAGTTTGTACCTTGTAATCCCCTTTCTCTTTTCTACCCCCCCATCTCTGCCCCCTTTGGTAACCAACCGTTTGTTTCTTATAGCTACAAGTCCGTTTCTATATTTTGTTTGTTTGTTTGTTTTTTAGATCCTATGTATAAGTGAAATGATATGATTCTTGTTTCTCTGTCTGACTTTCATTTAGCATAATGTCCTCTAGTTCCTTCCAAGTTGTTGCAAATGGCAAGATCTTATTCCTTTTTTCTGGCTGAATAATATTCTATTGTGTATATATAGCACATTTTCTTTATCCATTCATCTACTGGTAAACACTTAGATTGCTTTTGTATCTTGGCTACCCTAAATAATGCTTCAGTGAACATAGGGATACACATAGATCTCTTTGAATTGATAGTTTCATTTTTTTTTTCAGATAAATAACCTGAGGTGAAATTGCTGAGTGGTATGGTAGTTCTATATTTAATTTTTTGAGAACCCTGCATGCTGTTTTCATTCCCAGCAGTGCACAAGGGTTCCCTTTTCTCCACATTCTCACCAGCACTTGTTATTTTTTGTGTTTTTGAGAACAGCCAATTTGACAGGGTGAGGTAATATTTCATTGTGGTTTTGATTTGCATTTCCCTGGTGATTAGTGATGTTAAACGTCATTCCATGTGTCTGTTGGCCACCTGTACATCTTATTTGGAAATATCTATTTAAGTCCACTGCTCATGTTTCACTTGTTTTTTTTTTTTTGATATGAAGTCACCTGAGTTCATTATATATTTTGGATATTAACCTCTTATCAGATATATAATTTGCAAATATCTTCTCTCATTCAGTAGTTTGTCTTTTTGTTTTGTTGTTTGTTTTCTTTGCTGTGCAAAAGGATTTTTTAGTTTGATATAATAAATATAATTGTTTATTTTAGTTGTTGTTGCTCATGCCTGACAGACTGGTCCACAAAGTATTGCTAAGACCAATGTCACAGGGCTTACTGCCTATCTTTTCTTCTAGAAGTTTTATGGTTTCAGATGTTAGATTCAAGTCATTAATCCAATTTTGATTTATTTTTGTGTATGGTATGAGATATTGGTCCAGTTTCATTCTTTTGCATGTAGCTGTGCAGACACCATTCATTGAAGAGACTGTCTTTTCCTCATGGTATATTCTTGTCTGTTTTGCCATAGGTTAATTGACCATACATGTGTGGTTTTATTTCTGTTTCTATTTTATTTCTATTCTAAATCATTGATCTGTATGTCTATCTTTGTGCCCATACCATAATGTTTTGGTTATTGTAGCTTTGTAGTATACTTTGAAATCAGAAAGTCTGATTGCTTCCTCTACTTTGTTGTTTTTTCTCAGGAGTGCTTTGACTATTTGGGATTTCTGTTTGTGGTTCTATAGAAAATTGGGGTTTTATACAAATTTTAGGATTTCTTATACTTGTGAAAAATAACACTGGTATTTTGATGGGGATTGCACTGAATCTATAGATTGCTTTGGGTAGTATGGAAATTTTAATAATATTAATTCTTCCAATCCATGAGCATGGTATATCTTTCCATTTCTTTTTTTCTTCTTCAGGTTCTTTCATCAGTGTCTTGAAGTTTTGTTTTGTTTTGTTTTTAGATTTTATTTATTTATTTGACAGAGAGAGAGAGAGAGATCACAAGTAGGTGGAGAGGCAGGTGGGGGTGGGGAAGCAGGCTCCCCACTGAGCAGAGAGCCTGACCTGGGGCTCCATCCCAGGACCCTGAGATCATGACCTGAGCTGAAGGCAGAGGCTTAACCCACTGAACCACCCAGCAACCCCAGTTCTTGAAGTTTTGAGAGTACATGCCTTCTACCTCCTTGGCTTAACTTATTCCTAGGTGTTTTATTATTTTTGATGCAATTGTAAATGGGATTATTTTCTTAGCTTTTTTTTTTTCTGATAGCTGATTGTTAGTGTATAGAAATACGAACAATTGCTACATATTAATTTTGTATCCTGCAACTTTACTGAATTCATTTATTAGTTCTAATAGCTTTTTTGATGGGATCTTTAGGGTTTTCTAGATGTAGTATCATGTCATCTGCAAATAGTGGCAGTTTTACTTCTTCCTTTCCAATTTGTATGCTCTTATTTCTTTATCTTGTCTAATTTCTGTGACTAAGACTTCTAATACTATGTTGAATTAAAGTGGGAAGAGTGGCCATTTTTCTCTTCTTCCTGAACTTAAAGGGGAAAATTCTCAGCTTTTTACCAGAACTATTTTAATTACACTTTTCCCCCCTTTCTTTAACCTTCTATTTTATACTCCTCACCGGACCTTAGGTACTTTTAGAACAGGGCAAAATATAACATTCTTCCCTGTCATATAGTAACATGTCTCTGATTTTATTAGCATGTCCTCGCAGGAAACAGGTGGCCCACTCAAATGGGGCAATTGGGAAAAATTTAATGAAGGGGTTATTTCCAAAAGACTGGGAAGGGTTGCTTAAGCTCACAGGTGATGGTTCAATACCTGGACTAGTGACATTTAGGAGCCTGAAATTTGATAGCGGTAGGAACAATTAGTAGAACTGTAGCTGGAGGAGAGGGCCATTCCATAGAAACCATGGGTTTTGGTTTGGGTAGAGAACAAACTGAGGTAATCCAGAAGATGAAATCTGGTGGAATAAATTCCCTTATCTTTCTCTTTTCTTATCATCTTTTCTCCTTATATTGTGTGCCCCATCCCTCTGTTGGCCAAACCCGACCAAAAGCCAATGGACAAGGGAGTCACTGATGCACTCCTATGATTAGTTCCCTTGCTAGACAGCAGATTAAATATGGGGAAGGAAAAAAAAGGAAGGGAATAGGTCTGTAAGTAGTTGGAAAAGATCCTATGCTTAACTTAGTCAAGATCATGAAGTGTATAAATATGTTGGTTTCCTCTTCTTTCCATAATCTCATTAAAATAATAGAAATGAATTATAAAAGCCCTAATTTCTTGTTAAAAAAATAGAGAGGACCATCAGTGGATGAGAGCTCTAAACTCATTAACAAAAAACTTAGTAGACAAGACTAAAGAGCAGAAAAAGTGATGATGCAGCACATGAAACTATGACTTATCAGGAATGTGGATGGCAAGAGAAGAGGAAGCTCATCTACCCATGAAGATTCTTTTGAACAGTGGTGGTTGGTGTGCTAGAGGGCAAGAATGAGGAGTGGGACTGGAAAAAAAGTGGGTTATTTAAAGCCTTTAAATAACCATTAGAGCCATAAAAATCGTGATACAATTACAAAAAATTGAAAGGTGTTGCAAAGTAAACTCCTGTCAGTTATAACAGAAAGTCAATAAATGATGTCTAAAATTAATGAATCAAGAAAAAATGACTATAAGCTTATTATTTATAGATTTGGAGATAACCACAGAAGAACTAAATAGAGTTCAAAGTGTTTAGAAGAAAGACGGGGATTTGGTCGTGGGTCAGTTGTTTTTCACTATAAGTCTTTGTACTAAAGATTTTTTTTTTTTAAGATTTTTATTTATTTATTGGACAGAGAGAGATCACAAGTAGGCAGAGAGGCAGGCAGAGAGTGAGAGGGAAGCAGGCTCCCTGCCAAGCAGAGAGCCCGATGCAGGACTCGATCCCAGGACCCTGAGATCATGACCTGAGCCGAAGGCAGTGGCTTAAACCACTGAGCCACCCAGGCGCCCTGTACTAAAGATTTTTTTTTAAAAACTATGTGAATATACAATTTTAATGAAAGCTTTTTTTCCCCCTGTTGTCACACTCCCCTTAGTTTACTGGCTTTCTAGAAATTTTCTTCTTAATATAGTTATATCCATCATCTGTTCCAAACCTACCAGTTAATTCCATTTTCTTCTACACCACCCCTTCTCTTCATTCTTTGTAACCTCCTCAACAAGTGCACACTCACAAGCCAAATGTACACATTTCCATCTGAATGCAGCTCCCTTTCTTTATGAATTCCATGCACCCATTTATGTCTCAGCAGTGTCTTTTCTCAGACTTTCCTTGGTCCAAAATGGCTTCAGCCTTTTTTCTTTTTCTATTAAGATTTTAAGTCCTAGAATAAAATCTGCCTCCTCCAGGAGCTGTCTGATTTCCAGAAACAAGAATGATTACTCTTTCTACTGTACTCTCGTAACACTGCACACTGTTGATTCTTCTCACTCTACTGATGTCTTACACTTGTATCTCTATCTGCCTCCTTTTCTTTCTTTTTAATTGTAAGTTCAAGAATTTGTATCTTTTTATCTAGCGCAAATTTTGCATATGGTAATTGAAATAGTTGCTAGCCACTGTAATATAATTGATTTTTATTGTTGTTATTGATTCAAGAGGAATCTGAAGATTATGAGATGAGTGCCCCAGCACGTTAAAGTAAACATGGGCTGCCTTTACTGAGATGCCTATTAATACTTCTCCTATTCAGCCAAACCAGAAAGTAGATAATATTTTGTTCTGTCACAGTTTTAGTGCCTTTTCCCTAAGTTCCAATTATATACATATTGTGTGAGGTTATGAGGAATAAGAAATATAAGAAACCAATATCCATAAATAAGTAAATTACTAATGTATTAATTTTAATGAGTGTTTACATTGTAAAGTCACCCACAGAGGGAAGTGCCTTGCTGGAGGGAATGAATTGCTCATAGTAAAACGAGGCCCTTGAGCTATTGTTTTGAGATCAAAGAGGGTTTCTTAGGTTCCTTAGGTTATGCCATGTAACTCTTACACCATAGGTAATATAAATTCTGATGAATTTAAAGCATAGTAATACAGTTGGAAAATGGTCTTTGCATATGAGATCAAATAGATTTGAAATCGCATTATTTAGGATTAACTATCTATATCATAGGAGTAAGATTGAGTATAATATGAAGTATTAACCCCTGGTTATTGCTTGTTATTTTCATTTCCTAAGTAGTCTTACCACGTATTCTTACTTACCTCCCTACTTCCTCCCTCCCTCCTTCCCCCCTCCTTCTCTTCTTCTCTCCCTCCCTCCCTCCCTCCCTTCTCTTCTGTGACTAACCCTAAATTTTTCTGTGCATCCTCATAGAATGGCACTACAATTTTATTTTTCCTTTACTTCAGGAAATGCCACAGTAAAACAGTCTCGATACAGGATTATCATCCAGGAAGCAGCCAATGGAGGCCAAGAATGCCCAGATACCTTATTTGAAGAGCGAGAGTGTGAAGATATTTCATTGTGTCCTATATATCGGTAATTAGTTACCTTTTAAAATAATCATTAGATTTTAGTATAAATCCTGACCTATTTTCTTTATATAGTTTATGATTTTTAGTGAGAAATAAGATAATGTTTATCTTTAATAGCTCAACATTTTCTCCTCTTTTGAATACATTCAAAGGAGTAAAGAATATGAAAGTCATTTAACAGAAAAAAAGAAACAAACATGTTTTGATTTTAAGTGAGCTGCTAGAGTTCTGCCACCCAGGCAATCAATTTTAAGGATTAGGATCCAAAGAGATTTAGGATAAAGTCTTTACCTGGAAAACAAACACACACATAAGTTACCTCATTCTATTGTTTTTATCCTAAAGCTTTTAATTAAGAACTAAGAATAAATACGTACTTTTAAAGTAGTTATTTACTTTTATTAAAAAAATGGTTCTTCTCCCTCCCATAAATGACTCTTAATCTCACAAAACAAACTGGGGGTTGCTGCGGGGAGGTGGGATTGGGGGAGGGGGAGCGGGCTATGGACATTGGGGAGGGGAAGCGAACCATAAGAGACTATGGACTCTGAAAAACAACCTGAGGGTTTTGAAGGGTCAGGGGTGGGAGGTTGGGGCAACCTGAGGGTTTTGAAGGGTCAGGGGTGGGAGGTTGGGGGAACAGGTGGTGGGTAATGGAGAGAGCACGTTTTGCATGGAGCACTGGGTGTTGTGCAAAAAGAATGAATACTGTTACGCTGAAAAAAATAAAATGAGAAAAAAAAAACAAACAAAAAAAAAACATAAAACACATAATATCTATTGCTATATATCAGCATTATGACCATTTTTAATTTTGAATTAAAGTTTTAAAATACAGAAAAAAAAATGGTTCTTAAATTTTGTCATGTACACATTTTAAGAAATTATTTACTTAGAAAAAGTTTAACCTATGGATAAAATTTAAAAAAAAAGAAAATGACTTTTTTAAAGTATATATGGTACTTATATGTTCCCTCTTGATGAACTAGTGATTATTATTTATATAAGCAATCCCTGAGACTTATGTGTTTAGTCATTAATGTCCATTCTTTTAATGTTGGATTGAAGCATTGCTTTAAAATACATCTGGAATAAATTTTTTCACTGTTGAGTTTTACTGATTTGTGCAAAAGTGTCTAGTGTTTCTCCTGATTATTTGAAAAACCATATCATAAAGCTATGAAATTCAAGGGCTAATTTTCAGGAAAATACAAGTTATTTTTTTTTCCTTTTTTCTCTCTCTCTATTTTTTTTTAAAGATTTTATTTATTTTATTTAACAGATAGAGATTACAAGTAGGCAGAGAGGCAGGCAGAGAGAGAGAGGAGGAAGCAGGCTCCCTGCTGAGCAGAGAGCCGGACTCGGGGCTCGATCCCAGGACCCTGGGATCATGACCGAGCCAAAGGCAGAGGCTTTAACCCACTGAGCCACCCAGGTGCCCCTTTCTCTTTATTTTTTAAAGAAGACTCCTCACATTAGATAATGTTAGAGTGTCATTGAAGAGTCTGCATTACTATCAATTCTATAATCCTTTATTCTCATTGTTTCTGTCTAATGGCCAGTTTAAGGAAGATGTGAATAAATAATGGGAGAATGCCCAGACTACCAGTTTTCTTTCATTAACCACAGGGCTGCTCTGGAAACACTGTCAATATTCATCCCTTTCTACCATATATAAATATTGAAACTTCTGAGCCCACCAAAAGAGCTCTTGGGAAAAGTAGCCAATTGAAAAAATTAACCAAATCAAATGTTATTAGGTATTTTTATGGACCCAAGGCTATTATAATCAGAGAAAATCCTAGATGTTATTAGTGAGATTTTTCCTTTCTACTGTCTACTCTCTTCACTCTGGTTGCATTTCATTTTAGCCACTCACGTTTGAACTTGTTTCCATCATTGACCTCCTGCCATTTTCCCCAGAAACTAGTTTTGCTATGTCTGGATTGGATCCTTGTTATCATTTCTCGTGATGCCTAGTTTAGTATGTATACACATTATCAGCATGATTCTCTGTTCCTCAGTAAAGCAGCCTTGAATTTTGAACAACATCGTTCCAATTTAGTTTTTGCATACCTTCTCATTGGTATGTTAGGGAGGCAAGCTAATATAGGACCTTTATCATTATCTTCTGAATATTTTTGACTCCATTAAGGTGACATAATCACAGGCTTACCAAGTTATAACAGAATCAAAATGTCTGTAGAAATTTTTCTGTGAATTTGAGCATCTCCCAACACATTAAGTTAATAACCAAAAAGGAAGGCAGCATGGTAATGTAGCCTTACAGAGAATTGACCATGGGGTCAAGGGTCTGTAGCTGAAAATCCAGGGTTTTAGGAGGGACAACTGGCCTCTGAGTTGTGCAATCTCAGACATTTAACTTAACCTCTCTGAACCCAAGTTTCTCATTCCCAAACCGAGTTTATTGAGAGTCCTGAAATTCCTTCTATTTCACTTTATGCAGCACACCAAACTAGACTGAACTCCATGGTCTCATTTCGATTTAGAAAGCCTCGGTAAACTGAAGGGATCTGAATGAATGCTACATCCTATTGAAAAATTGGACTAAAACCCCTTCCCATTTCAGTTTCTGTGTTTTGGAATTATACTAAATGAATCTATGCATGTGCAAAGTAAATTTACAATTATTTAAAATTAAGGGGTTCTTTAAATGGTGCTTTTTGGTTTAGGTATTTCTTGATTTCTCAATTCCTCAACTATTCCTAGTATGAATACCACTTGAGTGAGGTCAATGATTATATTATATTTTATATATATATATATATATATATATATATATAATATGTATTATATATATAATATATGTATTACATATAAAACTGGTCAACAATATTACATATATATTACATATGTACATATGTATGTAATATATATGTATTATTGTTGACTAGTTTTACAAGATGAAAAATCCTAGAGATCTTTATCTATCAATTATTTCATCTTCAAAACTGGCCAATAATAGTTTTGCTTCTTGTTTCTGTTTCATTTTTTGAAGTAGCATCTCTTATTAGTGGTATTGGCTCATATGAAAAGTGTGAAAATATACTAAGGAAGGAGCAGAATCTGTGGTTACTCTTAAGGTTTGAGTTTTCTGGTACATTCTTTTTTTTTTTTCTTTAAATAAGGATTGTATTTATTTATTTGACAGAGAGAGAGATCACAAATAGGCAGAGAGGCAGTTAGAGAGAGAGGGGGAAGCAGGCTCCCTGCTCACCCCGTATCGAGCTCGATCCCAGGACCCTGAGACCATGACCTGAGCTGAAGGCAGAGACTTAATCCACTGAGCCACCCAGGTGCCCCTCTGGTACATTCTGAAGACAAGTTTAAGGATATAATTCAGTTTGTCTTGTGGATCATAAAAATAGAAAATTTTGTTTACCTGAGAAAGGAAAACAGTGAGAAACCACAAGGCCTCTGCAGTGAATATTTCCTTTGAGGACTAGAAATACTGATGATTCATCAAAGGTGGATCCGTTCCACTTCTATGAGATGAACTATCACACAAGATGGGATTGGGAGGGAGACAAACCATAAATGACTCTTAATCTCACAAAACAAACTGGGGGTTGCTGCGGGGAGGTGGGATTGGGGGAGGGGGAGCGGGCTATGGACATTGGGGAGGGGAAGCGAACCATAAGAGACTATGGACTCTGAAAAACAACCTGAGGGTTTTGAAGGGTCAGGGGTGGGAGGTTGGGGCAACCTGAGGGTTTTGAAGGGTCAGGGGTGGGAGGTTGGGGGAACAGGTGGTGGGTAATGGGGAGGGCACGTTTTGCATGGAGCACTGGGTGTTGTGCAAAAAGAATGAATACTGTTACGCTGAAAAAATAAATAAAATGAGAAAAAAAAAAAAAAAAAAAAAAAGATAGGTCCCTGTGACCCCCCCATCTCCCTTTTACTTTATGACTTATTGAGATATCTGAGTCACTTTAAAATCTTAGACACCACCTTATAAAAACCTCTAAAGTAGAAGATCAGTTGTGAAGGTTTTCACCCCAAATTTTCAGATGTTCAAGCCTTGATTCTCACCGGCTCCAATGGGACATAGGGATTTCTCTCTCTCTCTCTCTTTTTCCTTTCCTCCTCTTCTTCCTCCTGCTCCTCTTCTCATTAGTCTTCTTCCCTTTTTTTTTTTTTTTTTTTAGTAATTTTAGATAATATGGTGGGTAAAACTTCTTGATTGATCTGTGCTTTTAAGGATTTTTACTGCCGCCTTGCCCTATGGACTACAGTTTATATGGAACATGTTCACATTTTTTTTTTTTTTAACAGTCTTCAATAGTTTTTTATTCTGGGTCAAATTCTTTTTTTTTTTTTTTTCTTTTATTTGTTTATTTACAGCATAACAGTGTTCATTGTTTTGGCATCACACCCAGTGCTCCATGCAGTACGTGCCCTCCCTATTACCCACCACCTGGTACATGTTCACATTTTTTAAAAATGGAAATACTGCATTCACCATGAATCTAGGGTAGAGTGGGCTATTTTCTTCCCTATTGCTCCATTTTATGACATTGATTTTAAATCAGATTTTATTGAATTACTGTTTTTGTGATTTGGGGATTTCAAATTCGTTCATTTTGTATATTTTTTTTGAATGTTTGTTATGGTGAAATTTTTAGTCTGCTCTTCTTTGTATTCACAGATGGAAGCCACAGAAATGGAGCCCTTGTATATTGGTGCCAGAGTCTGTCAGGCAGGGGATAATGGGCACCAGTGAAGCCTGTGGAAAGGGGGTACAAACAAGAGGTAAGGGAATTTTAAAAGTTTTTCTGTTAGGATGTAATGTAAATTATGTTATTCTTATAAACTATTGCTTAATTTACATTTGAATAATTATGATATTATTGGACTGAATTATTTATATTTATCAGTATTTGAGTTTAAGTTTGGCATTAGGTAATGTTGATATTATACCATCTTTTAATCATAACAAGCTAGTGTATCTGAGGACTAGTGCAATGGAAGCAGATATCTGTTCTCAGTCATTTGCATATCTTAGTGCTTGTGTTCCAAACACATGTTAGACATAATCCAAGGAATGAAAAATATGTCTATGATTAGACCCAACAGTAGTCATTGCACTTTTTAGGTGCTAATTTAATCTTTGTTAAATGAATTTTAAGGATAATTGAATGAATGGACTAATCTTAATAATCATGACTTAAATATAATTGTTACATATATAGTTACTATGTGTTCTATATAATATGCATAGAAAGGAACGATTTAAATTCCTGGAAGACATTGCAAGTAGTCTTCTGGATCAAAGTAGAAGTGCTTTTAACATCAATGCCAAGGTGTGATGTATTGCAATCTCTGAAAAGCGCTCAGAGCCTCATCAGACTGCTCAGTTTCCTGTTTCATTCATAATCCAGGTACCAATCAAATGAGGCTTGATAAGAAGGGCTTTATTCTTAAAATCTAATCACTTTGTTGCTAAAGGGATATATGTAGCAAAATCAGACCCTGTGGAACCAACTGCATTAAAATGGCTTTATAATTTTTTCTAAAATCTTTGTTTAGAATGAAGTGTCTCTTCCTGTTGCAAAAGCTAATGTATTGGTCGGGATCAGTCAAGCCAGCAGCACAATAACTCCCTGCTGTATCTGTTGATTCAGAGCTGTCCCCCATGACAGAGAAGTCCCCCATGGCCAGGTGGCAGTCTTAACATCCATGTCAATGGAATCTTATTGTGTCTTCTGGTGGAAGCATTGCTTCCTTTGGAACAAAGACCTATAGGGCAACAAAACATAAGATCACAGGAGACAAGAAGCAAACATTTTACTAGTGAGTCAACAGAGGTTATAGTGAGTTATGCCACTTCTCTTCATTCCCTCCTCTTGATTCTTGGACCTATGAATCCTGCCTGTGGGGAAAACAGTACCCCAAATCAGGTGCTGATTCAGAGCATATACAGCCTTCTGTAAAACCTTATCTCAGCCCTGCAAGGTATTGCTATCTGACTGGAATTGTAATTGAGTCTGCAAAAGACCTTTCCACCACTCTGTCAGGCCAGCTGCTTCAGGATTGTTGGGGACATGGTAAGATTAATGAATTCCATGAGAATGGACCCATTGCAATATTTTGTTTGCTGTGAAGTGAGTTTCTTGATCAGAACTATAAACAAGGCATTCTGTAAGTCCATGCATAATAGTTTGGGCAGAAGTATTATTCACAGGGAAGACAAGTCCATATCCAGGATAAATTTCCATATCAGTAAGAACAAAGCACTGCCCCTTCTATGATGGAAGTGGTCCAGTGTAATCAACGTACCCCCCCATGTAGCCAGCTTGTCACTCTAGAGAGTGGGGCCATATTAGGGACTTAGTGTTGCTACCTGCTGCTGGCGTATTGGGCACTCAGTGATGGCTGTAGCCAGGTTGACATTAGTGAGTGGAAGATCATATTGCTGAGCCTGAGAATGCCTTCTATTCCTGCTACCATGGATACTTTGTTCACGAACCCATTTGATGATGGCAGGAGTCACTGGAGAAAGAGGGATAACTGAGGTGAATAGTCTCCATACTATTCCATTTGACTGTTAATATATTTCTCTGCTGAAGTCACCCTTTGGGAAACATTCACATGGGACTCAAATATGTTCACATTTTTCCCCATGCAGTAAGGTCTATCTATATAACTCTTCCCCAGATTTGCTTGTTACCAACTTTCCAATCACGGTCCTTCCAAGACCTTGGCCATAGAACAAAACCATTGGCCACAGTCCATGAATCTGTATGTAATCACATATCTGGCCATTTCTCCTTCCAAGCAAAGTGAACAATGAGGTACATTGCTTTACATTCTATCCACTGGGAAGATTTCTCTTTACCTCTCCCTTTCAGGGGTATCTCAGGAAGGGGCAGTAGTGCTATAGCTGTACATTTGGGGGTTTTGCCTAGATATTGTACAGAACCACCTGTAAACTAGGCTAGATTCTTCTCTTCTTCTGTCAGCAGATTGTGGGGAACTCTCCTTGAGGCCATAGGTATAGGCTGGGAGAGAGCAGATACCTTAGCAGAAGTGGGGACCATGGACATTTGCCCATTTGCTCATGTAACTTACTTATGCCTTCAGGACCTGTGTGGGCTGAATTGCCTATATACTGCGTCCATTTGATGATGCCTTACATTGTGGCTTGGTTTATTAGGTAATACCTGGTTCGTGAAGGAGCCTGTGTTGTATGCTAATTTGGTGCCCGTGATTAAGCCTTCATTCTCTACCAAGACACAGTATCAGACCAGAAGGTGTTTTGTAAAGGAGAATAGTTATCTGCAGAGGGTGGCAGGGCTTGGCTCCCAAATCCTGAGGACCTGTCCTGCAATTCACTTATAGAAGCCTCTAAAGGCTGCAGACAGAGCTCCTGTCTGCTACTGATGCTTGAGTAGCATTGGATCTGCAGGATCATACGGCCCAAGTGGGAGAACAGTGTGCACAAGGCCTGGACTACTATAGAGATTTTTCTCATTCTTGGGCCTGCATAAAACTAGCATCTTTTTGAGTCTCTTGGTAAATAGGCTGGACTAACACACTTGAATAAGGAATACGTTGCCTCCAAAATCCAAAGAGACCCACTAGGTGTTGTGCCTAGTGCAAAAACTTATTCTTTATCAATAGAAGCGATATCTTCACATGCCCCACACCAGTGAAGCTCTGGAAATTTCCCTGGGGTAGAAGTCCCTGACTTTTTTCAGATTTATTTCTTACCCTTTTACCAAAATATCTGAAGTAGTGGCTACACCTTGCTTACTATCCATTCAGAATAATGTCATTCAGGTAATGCACTAGTATGCTATCTGATTGAAGGAAAAGACAATCAAGGTCCCCACAGAACTAAATTATGAAATAGGGCTGGAGAGTCAATGTACCCCTGAGGTAGGAGAGTAAAAGTGTGTTGCTGGCCTTGCCACCCAAGAGCAAACTATTTCTGGTGGTCTTTATTATCTTCAGATACAGCGATATGTGAGGTTAGGGCTGTAGCATAGGAATTTTGGGTCATTTCAGTTTTATAATAGTTATGCTTTAGAAATGATGTCCCTTTCAGAAGACTCATAGATGTGAATGTGAGTGGCAAGTTAATTTCATTCAGGACATCTATGAGGCTAGAGAGTGCGTAAATTAAGGGAAAGGACCACCTCCTTAAAACATTTTACTTGTCTATATCAGAAAATTATTGTAATAATACGATCTTGTCATTATAAGACCTTGACTACTTTCTACTGGAAAATTGTTATAATATATCTAGATCAGCAGTATTTCTAGGAATGAAGTTCTTTAAAAATGGCACTTTTGTGTGGCGTACAGGTTAACTCCAAATGGTGGCTTAGACTTTGAGAGTTTGATACTAGCATATCATAATGGTTTGTTTTCACTGCAAAACCATTTCGTAATTTCTGAGGAGATGTTGCTCCTAAATTATGTGGAATCTTGTCACATAAATGGCAAATTATCTGTCTTAGAATAATTCTACTTTAGATTTCAAGTTAAACAGATTCTAGCTGGAGATGGCATAGTCCCTTAGATTAGACAAGGTATCTCCTTGAGTTTTCTCTAAATTAGACACCAATATTAGAGAATTTGTAGTGTTTATCTGTTGGGAAATTTGTACTTTTAAAGTAGTCTCCAGTTTCAAGATAGTGAAGTAAAGACATTTGTACTCCATCTTTTCTCCGGAGATTACTTCAAAACCAGCAAGGAAGATGTGAAACAATAAGAAAAAAATAATGTCCAGTGAGATATCGTTTGTAAAATTGCTCCAGAGAACAAGAAGCACAAGTTAAACTCACCTTCAAGGAAATGAGGGGCTGTCTGTAACCTCAGCCACAATATACGGTTTAGAAAGTGAGTGGAGATACAGGAAAGGACTTTGCAGACCAAGATTATGCTAAAGTGTTGGCAGGGGTGAAGGTGTGGGGGCTGAAGGGAAATGAAGTGATTTGTCTTGGAGAACTCCAGAAAGTTACCACATTCTGCAGAAGGAAATAGGCAAGTATGTGTTTGTGTCTGTGTGTGCATGCTTGTGTGTGTGTGTGTGTGTGTCTTAAGGGTGGGAGAAAACAGGGGCTTTTGGAAGTCTGATTAAAGAACAGTGAGCAGTGTATCCCTTTCCCTATTCTTGTGGGAGCCTAGAGGCTCATTCTCGGGGGATATAAAACCAGAAGGACAACGGGCAGAGGAGAGTGGAGGCCTACTCTCAAATCAGGAGGATCAAAAGAAAGCCCAAGTAAGGAATTAGGAGACACTTAGTTCTCTTCTTTCACCTGCTTTAGCATGCTAGCCAGGTGGCTTTTATACTTTTCAGTTCCATGGATGCCCTATCAATCTAAAAACACTTTAAATTTAAATTTCTCTTTGAGGAGTTTTTGAATCACAGAGGGAACATGAATTTAGACCATAAAATCATGGAAAGGCCAGCTTGGGGTTATAAATTCTCACAAGAGATTTTCCCTCCCCTCACCATCCAGTGTTCAGTGTTTGATATGCAGGTGGCCTTGCCAAGGCATTTTGCTTTGCATGTTTATCTCTACTTCACCCCTACATGGAGGACTGGCTTTTGTCTTGTCATTTTTGGTGTGGGTCCTTTTATGAGATTCTTATAGTAGAACTTGAACACATGACAAAGGAAACTGGAGCCTCCAAGATTTGGAAGAAGCTCTCAAGATGAAAGTTGTCTGGCTTGCTTACCTTGCATCCCAAGCTTTTACTTTGTTTTGTGCTTTATGGATTATTTGATTTGGAGCCAGCCCAGCAATACATTCAGAAAATACATGTTTTTTCCAGTGTGGGTTTTTTTTTTTTTCATTTATAAGGTCTTTTATGATTTTTAAGCCATTATACTGCTCAAAACAGAGGTACTCCTTGTTTTATCTCACTGTTTATATTGGTTTGGTGATCTGTTAATCGATTTGCAGTAAGAATACATTTATATAATACTCTTGTAATAAAAAAAGAAGAAAGGAAGGAAAATAGAAGGGCATGTAGAATTCCAGCTGGAACTAAATGTCTATACCATCTCCAAGGAAATGCGAATCTGGGGTTCCAATGTCCTAGCTGTCCCATACTTTAGGGAGAGCCATGGATTCTCTCTGCCCAGCTCCCTGTACTTAATCAGAATAAAGAAGGCATGGTTACTCAGCTTTAATGGCAAATGAAAACATAAGAGGAATACACTTTCGTATTCTAACATTCTTTTTGATGAAACTGCCCTTAAAAGGATACAAAGTTCACACTATAAAAGAAAAAGTTAAAGGTGCTGCCATTCCTAGAAGGGACTGAATTTGTTTGGGGACTGATATGGTCTAATTTTTATAATGCTATTCACAGTGATTATTTTCAAACTGGCTAATGGACTTGCCAGTGTATTTCTTTTGGATGTTACTTTCTTCGTATTGGTAAGCTTGTGAGTATACTCTTTCACAGACAGGGCCTGGATATAGACAGCTCTCTACCAGATGCAGAGTAGGTATTGGAGACTGAGATTGTCCTGTCTAGGATATCCTTGAGTTCCACTATGTAGCTATATTCTTTTTTGGTTTGTTTTCACTGAGAAGGGTGTATGTGGACCAACAGAGGCAGAACTCTGTCAGATTTTTTATTCTTCCTTAATTGTTTTTTGTCCCTGTGAGAGGCCAAGTCTTATACAATAGTTTTGATGGAACCTGTGTTTGCTTTGCATCCAAGGGATCTCTTTAAAAAGGTCTCTTCCAGAAAAAAAAAAAAAAAAAGGCAAAATAATCCACTATCAAGATGAGTTTTGATTTATGTTTACTCTTAAAAAGAGAGAAGGTTAGAAATAGGAAGAAGCTAAAGAAAAAATAATCTAAAGCCCTTAATAATCAAGCAATAACACCTGGTATTCAAAAATGAAAATTTGTATGAAATATATATTTGTATTGTCTGCCATTTTAACAAACCATGCTTTATTTCACGTATTACTTCTTTTTTTATTAAATTTTTATTTAAATTGTAGCTAGTTAACATACAGTGTAATATTAGCTTCGGGTATATGATACAATGATCCATTCATCACCCAGTGCTCGTCAAGACAAGGACACGTGTCTCCTTAATTTCCATCATCTATTCCATCCATTTTCCCCGCCCACCTCCCCTCTGGTAACCATCGGTGTGCTCCTTAGAGTTAAGTGTCTGTTTCTTGGTTTGCCTCCCTCTCTCTTCTCTCTGTCTCTTTTGCCTTTGCTCATTTATTTTGTTTCTTAAGTACCACATATAAGTGAAATCTTATGATATTTGTCTTTCTCTTATTCCACTTAGCATTGTATTCTCTTGCCTCATCCACGTTGTTGCAAATGGCAAGATTTTGTTCTTTTTGATGGCTGGGTAATATTCCACTGTATATATAGATACCACATCTTCTTTATCCATTCATTAGTCAATGGACATTTGGGCAGTTTCCAAATTTGGTTATTATAGATAATGCTGCTATAAATATTGGGGTGCATTCAATACTAATTGAATTAGTATTTTTGTATTCTTTGGGTAAATGCCTAGTATTACAATTGCTGGATCATAAGGTAGTTTTATTTTTAACTTTTTGAGGAAACTTACTTCCCAAAGGCCTTTAACATTGGATTAAATCTTTAAAAATTGATTTTTGTAATTTTTGCAGGACTATATAAATATAAGCTCTATAGCCATATAAAACAGGCAAATAAAGATACTACATAAGCAATTCCATGAGAAATTATTCATATTATAAGTCCAAATACTCTAAATTTATGACCAAAAAAAGTTTTTCTCTAGTTATGTTGTCTTCATGGGGGAAAAACATATCTGGAAGAACATACAGAAACACAACAAAAAACATACACTTTGAAATAGAGAAGTGATTGTGGGCTGTTGATAAAATGTTGAAACAGCCAATCAGCTAGTCATTCTCTTCTTTCTAATGCCAAGAATCCTTGCATTTTAAGAGAGGAATAGAGTATCTCTGGATGACTGACCTTTTTATTCTCTAGGCAGAGAAAGTCATAGGCATTTAACGTTTTAAGTTCTCCCATTTAACCTCCCATTTAGTCTCTGTCATATTTATCTACATAGATCACAAGAAAAAAAATAAGTCATTTCAGTAGATTCAGAGAAGACAAGTATATAGATTTTAACTATGACTGAGCAATAATCAAAGACAGAGATAGTCCTTTCTATTTTTATCTTGTTTTTTTTACTGTGTTATGTTAGTCACCATACAGTACATCATTAGTTTTTGATGTAGTATTCCATGATTCATTGTTTGTGTAGTAATACCCAACGCTCCATGCAATCCTTGCCCTCCTTAATATCCATCACTGGGCTAACCCATCCTCCAACCCCTACCCCCTTATAAAACTCTGCTTTTGTTTCCCGGAGTCCATAGTTTCTCTTGGTTCATCTCCCACTCCAATTTCTCCCCCTTCATTTTTCCCTTCTCCTAATGTCCTCCATGCTATTCCTTATGTTCCACAAATAAGTGAAACCATATGATAATTGACTTTCTCTGCTTGACTTATTTCACTCAGCATAATTTCCTCCAGTCCCATTCATGTTGATGCAAAAAGTTGGGTATTCATCCTTTCTGATGGCTAAGTAATATTCCATTGTGTATATGGACCATATCTTCTTTATCCTTTCGTCTGTTGAGAGCATCTTGGCTCTTTCCACAGTTTGGCTATCGTGGACATTGCTGCTATGGACATTGGGGTACATACAACCCTTTTTTTCACTACATCTGTATCTTTGGGGTAAATACCCAGTATTGCCATTGCTGAGACAGTAGCTCTATTTTTAATTTTTTGAGGAACCTCCACACTATTTCATTTTTGGAAGCAGGAAGTTTGCTGGAAAGGGAAGCAGAATTATTACTTCTGTTTAATTCAAGATGAACAAAATGAGCATTTCCAGGGGGGAGGAGGTAACTGTAGCTGCCTCAGGAACTGCTTCTACAGATGTGTTTCTTAAATGGGGAAGGGCATATAGTGATATCTTTCTGGGTAATTTCAAGAAAGGAGGGCATGATACCACTTGAGAGCCCAAATCAGTGTACTAAAGTTTTCAATGTAAGCAATGAACAACACTATTTTCAGTAACTTGTGATATCATTTTAATAACTGCTCATCTCTCAGGAAAAAATAATCAAACCCCAGTATTCTTGATATTAAAAATCATTCTTGGGGTGATTTCTAACTTCAGTTCTGACTTCAACACCAGAATAACCAGTTGGAGGACATCATTTTTTTAAAATTAATGTATCTTATTAATTAGCACCTGATTTAAAAATGCCTGATGATAAATATTTTTAAGGAACTTCAAAAACATCTCTAAATTTATTTTTTTTAGTGTGAAAATACAAGGAGGATCAGGTAGAATGTAGAAGTTAAATTGACAGTGTAGGGCAGCTCTCTAAATTACAGTATCCTCCAATTTTAACAAAAGAATGGGTTTTCTAATACCATAGGCATTGGTTTAGAGAGTAAAGTGTGAAACTTCTAGCAAAAATTGCCTTTTTTACGTAAGTGAATAATGATTCTTGGAGTTATTTTTCATTTCCTTTTCATGTGTAAGGATAAGATTAGCTTTGGAGCTTTCATGGTTGCTGCAGGTAGAATATGCATAGTTTTTTAAATTGGCAATAAATTAAAAACTGTTAAAGGAGGTGAGTAACCTAAGGCATGACGCTTTAGTAACACAGTGTCACCTGCTTGCTTTGGAGATACTGTCTTCACTAGCCTCTCCATTTTTTCACATAAGAAGCTATAACACAAAGTATGAAATAACTCTGAAGTCCACCTGCTCACTTCCCTAGCTGGTATGTCCCTGATGAAATGGTTCTCAGGGGTGGGGATGGCTAGGGGGTAATTTTTTTTTTTTTTTTTCATTTGAGCAATACAATCATTTGCTTAACTAGGAACAATAATTTTCTCTTCTGACCTCATGGCTCTCGGTTACAGTATTGTCTTCCCTTCAGGAAAGTTAATATAAATTTTAAAGTCTACTGCAAACTGTGTAAATGTAATAGATTATACTTCCCTTGTCCAGGACCAGAATTCAGTCTCTTCAAACAGATGTGAATCTCTAGGCTTCCCTTAGCGCTCAGGTGACTAAGGCCAAGGTATTCATTTCTGGTTATCTCAGGAGCCATCTTAGGCTTGTATCAGAAACAAGTAATGTTTTTACCTTTTTTTTTTTTTTTTTTGCGTTTCTAAAGAAAAAGGAAACTCCAGTACTCCAAGTAGCAGCAGAAGGAGGAGGAGCTCCTACTTGCTCTAGAGTCTTTGAAAACTAACAAAGGAGCATCAAAACTCAGACCAGCCACTATTCTAAATTCAAATAGTTACAAAAATTGCAAAGCAATACCTTTCTATGCCAATCACAGTTTGAAGGATTCACGTGGTGGGACAAAGACCTGTCTTTTCAGATGCATGAGGAATGTGATTTAGAAACCTGTTAAAGTCAGTTACACTCAATCGGTTCATCGAAAAATCAACCTCATAGCAATATATTGGAAGTAGGAACTGGAACTAAGAAGTCTTAGGTTCACTAATTATGCTCAAAGGGTTTTGAAAACCTCTACCAGTAGGAATGCTGACTTTGGGAATTCATTACAAACACAGTCCATAAAAGGCATTTAAGAAAAAAAAATCAGTGATATTTACTTGCCAGATGTATACACAGAACAAAAGATGGTGATGAGGGGCGCCTGGGTGGCTCAGTGGGTTAAAGCCTCTGCCTTCGGCTCAGGTCATGATCCCGGAGTCCTGGGATCGAGCCCCGCGTTGGGCTCTCTGCTTGGCAGGGAGCCTGCTTCCTCCTCTCTCTCTCTGCTTGCCTCTTTGCCTACTTGTGATCTTTGTCTGTCAAATAAATAAATAAAAACTTAAAAAAAATTAAAAAAAAAAAACAAAAACAAAAGATGGTGATGAACTGAAAAGATTCAGTAGTTTTAGACCAATGAGAATGATTAATATTGACAAGAAATTTGATGTCATTTTTAGAAAAATAACATCTATTTTGAAATCATCTGCTTATAGGTTGTAGTTGATGCCAGTTCAGAGAAAGGACAGAGAAAAAGTAGTGGCATAAGACCTAGAGGAAATCCCATGTGGTAAAAAGATCTTTCCTTCTCTTTGGAATGTGAAGTACCTTGGCTTAAATCACTGTTTTGCCACTCACTCCTTGTCTGAACTTGATCAATTGATTTAACTTCTCTGTGCCTCAGTTTTCCCACCCACAATGGGAATAATGATTCCAGTTTCTTGCTGCCTTTACCAATGTTTGTGGCTGTTTGCAATGTGTTAATTCCCTTCCTCTTTTCAAAGCTTGGGTGATAGGAATATTTCAGGTCCAGGGAGAATGTGAATATTGTTAAACTAAGGGGAAATTAGCAGAAAGATTCATGGATTACATGAAACAAGAAGGCTGTTCTGTGACAAAATGATGTTCTTCTTAAAAATCTCAATGTAGAACTAACATAATGAAGTCTTTTAGAAATGCCGCAGTGAGGAAATCTATTCCTTTTTTTTAAATTATTATTTTTAGGAGAGAATTTGCCCAAATTTATTTGCCTACAAACAATATTTTTTCACAAAATATCAACCAAAAATTTTTTTATGTTATTGAGAAATATGGATACTGTATCATAAAAATCACGAGGGGGGAATTTTTAAGAAATATGTATGTGGTATTGCCAAATGTTTTAGAAATAATTGTGTAAATAGAGATGAGAGAAAGGATTTAGCAACTGACTGGACTGAATTTTCAGTTTAGTTTCAGTGAAGTAATTGTATATGAAAAAAAATCATAGTTTTGAGACCAAGGTCTGAGAGGAAACTGGTATTTCATAGATGACTTTACAGAATATTTGTCAAAGAAAAGAAGTTAGCATTATAGCTCAGGGTTCAAAGAGCACAGAAGGAACACCCTACAAAAATATAAAGAAAAAAGAAAGAAATGGCTAAAGAAATATATTGAAGGTGTTAGAGAGGGGGAAATTACTAAAGTGAATATGATTCTGGAGACAGGAGGGGATGGAACTGAAAGAAGAGATAAATTCAGGAGTTAGAAGAAAATCCTTTTTCCCTTCATTCTAAACTCCAGGGGGAAATATCAGGACAAAAATGCAGGAGCAGTAAGGAAGAAAGATGAGACTTTTTATAAAATGGCATTCCCACTAGTCACCCATGATCTTCTAATTTTAAATCATGTATATATTTGAGTAATGTATATGTATATTTATCTCCAAAAGGTATCCCTTTCTTTTTGAGACACCCCACCTCCACTCCCATGTCCTAGTTTTCTCCTGGTGCCTCTCTACCTCCCTTGAATACTTAGACCCTAATCTCTAAGCCTGACTTTTCTTCTGTCCAAACCTTAACATGGCCCCAATCTTCATAGTTTTCCTTTTTGCTTTCATTGTCCCCATTTTAATGTCTGTCTGGAGAACCCTGACTTTGCCTGGAGGTTTAAACTTTAAGCTGTTAAAGTGTTAAGCTTTAAGATGATCACCATGTCTTTGTTTCAAGGCAAATCTCTCTTAACTCCAGACTAGAATTTTCACCTGCTGATCATTACTCACCCTGCAGAAGATAAACTGGTGGTTTAAATTCATTACTTCTAAAAATGAATATACTACCTCCAGAAACTAGATTATTCTTCCTGATTTTTCAGTCTCAAGTAGCTGATTCTCCGCCATCCATTAATAAAGAAGTTTGGCCATTAAATCCTGCCAGTTCCATCTTCATAAGTTCCCCAGTCTCTTCTCTCTCTTTTAGATCACTGTTAATGTGTTTCTGAGTTGTCTAGTAACTTTCCAATGGTTCTCATTGTATCTAGGTACATTTCTTATTAATCCATCCTTGTTTTGAAGGCAGGGCTATCTGTATAGAGTAATTCATCTGATTTTTATCATTCACCTACCAAAGAATTTTCACTGGCTGACCTTTTCTCATTCAGAGTCATTACATATGCCCCAAATATCCTCCTAACATTCTGTTTTATTTCTCCCACTCTTTGTCTCTAAGAGCCCCATCGGCTAGCCATTGACCAAGTGACACCCACCATCCACAAAGCATTCATTAATTTTAAGCTTCTTCTTTAGCCTGGAAATCTTCCTCCACTTGTTCAGTCCTACACCTCCTGGTCCCCTCTCAGATATTACTTCCTTCCCCCACACAATTCCATTCTTCCAGTTGTAGTTAAATACTTCCAAGTGTACACAACTTACTTACTCATACTGTATGTGTTATATTATGCCTTCATTGTCCCCCCATTATATATTTCACCTCCCAAAATGCATAGAAAGTACCTTGTTCATCTCTCTATCAGCAGTGCTTCCAAATTGCCTTGTACTATATGCTAATAGTTGTTCAGCAAATGTTTGTTCAACAGTTACTACTTTGTATACAATAGGAAGTTCAGAACATTGGCCAAAATATGAATAAAAGTACATAAAATTCATATGTGATTTTATTCTGCAAAGGCAAAATCAGAAAGTATAACATATTAAAATTACTATTACAAAAAATTTTATCTATTCTTCAGTCAAGAAACGGAAAAGGGAACCATGTGCGTATAGGAGCTTAATCTCCTAGAGAGTAGAATCCCTGTCACCTTTACGCTAGAGTGTGTATATTTTACAGATTGTTTCAAAAGTCTGTTTCTTGTACAAGATAATGAGATGGTGATAAAATACCGTACCATCTGATCCTCTGATGGTGGGATCATGAATTAAATTTGTGTAGTTATCAGGTTCCCCTCTAGGAACTTAACATGAAAGTGGGAGGATTCTGTCCCTTACTTACAGTAGAGTAAAGTAAGGTTCACTTTCTCCGGAGCAGTGATTTTCCACCTGTGGTGAATTTGCCCCCTGGGGGACATTTGGCAACATCCGGAGACATTTCTGATGGTAAAGACTGGAAGGCAGGAGGTACAACTGGCTTGGCTCTGGCATATCAATAGTGCCAAAGTGGAGAAATACTACTAGAAGTGTAGTGTTAGCTTCACTCTCTCATCATTAAACAGACATAATTTTAAAATACCTTCTCATTTAAAGGACTAATCAGAATGCTTCCCATATAAATATTTATTACAAACTGTGCTCAGGTTAATAAGCTAATTGGTTAACTGTGTGTATAGCTGTAAAATAATTCCAAATGCAGTTTAGGCCAGAGTCATGCTAAAGGCATTTTTAAAGAATTCGTTTCTATGTGTAGATCGAGAGCAGTTCAGAATTTGCAATTGGATGGGAAATGGTAATAATGCCAGTAGCAAACCTGCAAACTCAGGCACATTGCAGATTTGAATACTCTACCATCTTATCAGCAACTTCCCTTGGAAGTCCGAGTGACATAAGTGGTATAATTATACCACAAATAAACAACTATTTATTCCGTGTTTATGCTTTGGAAACTGCTAAGTTTAACTTGTAATGACATCATTTAATAATCTAATCAACTGTTAACACAGTTGGCGTTTGTTAAGTATGCTTTCTCCCTTGTATTATTAGACGAATAACTTTGTCACCACAATTTTTTAACTAGGAATATTTTTTTCCATATGATAGTAGTTTTTCCCTCAGGCTAACCACTGATATCCATTGGACATAAAGACCCTTGTCTTTCCATAGTGTCTGGCCACAGTTTCATCATCCCAGTTAATTCTAATTGCTCTGGACCATGACTTGATCACGACCTCACCCTGCACAGCCTTTCTATGAATAGCATGACTAGCTCTTCACTCACTTCATCTTATAGGTTAAATACTTACGTTAGCCCTCCTCTCTCCACTACAGAGTTTTCTTATTTCTTAGTGGAACTGAATTATATTGCTGCTCTCTTCTTGCCAAGGTATAGGGGGCATAATTTCCCAGACAGTCATTAAGACTAGTCTCCTAGGTTTTGAATATTAAGTGAACCAATTGTGGTGCTTCCAATAGAATTTTCTTGCTATTCAAACTTAAGAACTGCTCTAGTTTTTTGTTTGTTTGTTTGTTTTTGAGATACGTTGTTGTTAAGATTTTTTTCTCTTGTTCTGTGAAATATCTCCTGTCCTTCTTTCTCCCTTCTTTTATCTTAGTCTCTTTAGCTTAAGTTAACCCGAATTGGTTTTCTCAGTTGCAATTTTGTTATTTCTTTTATTTTTTGTAAAGATTTATTTATTTATTTGAGAGAGAGAGAGAGTGAGTGAGGGGAGGGGTAGAGGGAGAGAATCTTCAGAGGCGCTCCTCTGAGTTGTGGAGTCCAATGTGACACTTGATACCCATGACCCATGAGATCATGACCTGAGCTTAAACCAAGAGTCAGATGCTTAACTGACTGAGCCAGCCAGGTGCCCCTCTCAGTTGCAATTTCATAATCTTCAATACACATCAATGCAACAAACTTGTTACTCCTGTATTTCAGATTCAAAATAGTGGCATCCCTTTTATTTTTCTTGAATCTTCCCAATTCTTAACTAGTCATGTCTTACTGAGCAGATTCTACAGACTCTACCCCAAATCTCTTCTCTTCTCTCTCTTCTTATTATTGCCAGTTTATTTCAAGTCCCATCACCATCTCTGGACTATATAATAATATTTTCCAAATCTCTGCCTCATATTTCTTAATGATTATTCTGGAATTAATATCTCATTATATTACCACCTATGAACATTTTTAATGTATCCCTGTTTATTTCTGAAGCATGACATATAGAGCTATTCAAAATCCGACCCCTACTTTGATTTCTCACCTTATCTGGCCCTATCCCCCTTTTATGTAATTCAGCTAACCACTTAATTTTCTCCAGAAAGTCTGTCTCTTTTTTTCTTGTATAAATTCCACTTTTTTTCTGAATGAAAGATTATTTTCCCACCTTGTCCTAACAGTCTTCTTTCAGTTTCTTTTGGTGCTAGTTGAATTGTTTACTTATCTTGCTCTTATTGGTGGACTGAAATTACATTTAATTCATCTTTGTAACCCTAATACATAGCATCTGGCACATTCTAGGCACCCAGCAAATATCTGGAAAATAGATGACATAGGTCATCTTTTGATGTGGTCATAGAATTCTAACTAATGCTGGCTTTTTTACTTTTTATTGTGGAAAGAGTTTCAACTACACTATATGTACATATATGGACATGCGTCTATATACATATATATGTGTGTGTGTGTGTATGTGGGCATGTACACACCCATGTTAAATAATTATTAACATGCTACTGTTACGTTTCCTTTATTCCTCTGTCTCTCCCTGCAGTGTCACTGCTGATCCTGCTAACACATCTCACATGTAACTTCTTAGGTGAGCTTATTATTGTCTCCATTTTCTTTATATTTCCTCAGTGGAGTCATAATAGAATAACAACAATCTGGGGCACCTGAGTGGTTCAGTCAGTTAAGGGTCTGACTCTTGATTTCAGCTCAGGTCGTGATCTCAGGGTTGTGAGATGGAGCCCCACATTGTACTTTGTGCTCAGCACAGAGTCTACTTGTCCCTCTCCGTCTGCTCCTCGCCCCCTCTTTTTCTCTCTCAAATAAATAACATTTTTAAAAAGAAGAAAGGTAAAAAAAATTTTAAAAATTATATAAAAAAGTAAATAAAAAGAAGAAAGGTAAACAATGATCTATTACAATTAAAACACTGGCACAGCCAGCAATATCATAACCACAAATGCTGAGGAAATGCCTTAAATAAATAACTAAATTAAATGCTGAGGAAATGGCTTAAGTTGCCAATTGAATATTTATTTTTCTGTTTTACCTAGTTTGTAGTACTATATTTAAATGGTAGATTTTTCAGTCTTTTCTCTAAAATATATTTAACATATACAGATGTTATTTTTTTCTTTGTACATGTTGCCTTTGGAATTTTTTTTAAAGATCTTGTTTATTTATTTGAGAGAGAGAAAGCATAAGCAAGGGGAGTGGCAGAGGAGAGGGAGAAGCCGACTGAACAGGAAGCCCATCACAGTACTAGATCCCCGGACCTTGGTATCAGGACCGGAGCCAAGCTTAACCGACTGAGCCACCCAGGTGCCCCTTCCCTGTGAATTTTGAACTTTGCCTTATATCATGCCCCCATCCCTCAAACAGTATACAAATACCATAGGCAGTGAAAGACCTATTAGTTTAAATAGAACATCTTGCCCTACTGAAATGAAAAAGGTTTTTTTAGTTAGTAGAATTTCCAGTCCTATATTTCTTTAAGTGCTGAGGTTCATGTGACTAATTGTTACCATTAATAACTGATGTCCAAAATATTTTATCTTCTATTGGCTAAGCTGAGTTAGGCTTTGTAAATCTGTGTCCTGCATTACTTGGCCTTTTTCATTCACTGATGATTGGGTTCTTCCTCTGAATTTTGTTTTAAGCTATGTGCTTTATGGCTATCAGTATTATGATAATAGCATGTTAACCCAGAATATCAAAAGTTAAATACCATTATTCTGCTGTAAGTGGTTCAGCATTCTTTGAGAGAATAAACCCATTTGGTATGACTTTTTTTCTTCACGTATTTCATATCACAATTTTTTATGTAAATATTCTCTATTGATCTCTAAGCTCCTAGACTATGAAGAAAATCATGCCAGGGAAACAAAAATATATACATAATATTACTTATAATATATTTTATAATTATATTACTATTATAAGCCATTGACTCACATGATTATGGAAGCTAGCAAATGCCAAAATTCTCAGTGGAGAAGATAAAGACGACTCAGGAGAGCCAGGGGTATAAATTTAAATCTGAAAAGTGGATGATTTAGGACCCAGGAAGAGTTAGAAAGAAACGATCAGTTCAAAGAGTAAGGAAAGAAACATTCTTACCTCCTCAGTCTTTTTGTTTTATTTGGATTTTCAACAAATGGACAAGGCCCACCCACACTGAAGAGGTCAATCTGCTTTACTCAGTCTGCCACTACAAATGTTAATCTCATCCAGAAACATCCTTATGTATACAACCAGAATAAGGTTTTACCAAATATCTGGGAACTCTGAGATCCAGTCAGATTGACACACATTAACCATCACAAGTATCTAGTCCCTAGGGAAAAACTCCAGCAACTAGAAAGTCCTGGATGTTATGGCTTCTTTGCTCATTCTTTGGGCCATTCTAATACACTCAGCTGTTCTTAACCATAGAACTCTGACCTTCTTCAAACTAGGTTCCTTATAACTGGCCTATCAGATTCAAATATTCAACTCATGTTTACTCCTTTGCCTTTTCTGTCTTTATCTCCAGTGAATTGTTTTTTTATTATTCTTGGATTGGGCATTCTCATTAAGATCTGTTGTCTTGGGGCGCCTGGGTGGCTCAGTGGATTAAGCCGCTGCCTTCGGCTCAGGTCATGATCTCAGGGTCCTGGGATCGAGCCCCACATCAGGCTCTCTGCTCCGCAGGGAGCCTGCTTCCTCCTCTCTCTCTGCCTGCCTCTCTACCTACTTGTGATCTCTCTCTCTGTCAAATAAATAAATAAAATCTTTAAAAAAAAAAAAAAAGATCTGTTGTCTTTTCCAAAGTATTATCGACATGAATGTTGGAGGAGATCTCAGCAAATAAACAGTAGGATGCGCCTATTGTCCCAACATCCTTTAACCTGACTTTACAACATATTTGATAGGTAAGCATACTGAGTTTAGCTTGGCAAGATTCGAGAATTTTTTTCAAAAGCCACAAATTCCAGGTAAGAAATACGCAGACATCTAAAGGAGAATAAATTGATTGCCAAAAGATGAATCCATAAATATGGCAATTTAAATTTTTAAAGCCAAGTTCCATCATGATTCATTACCTGACCTTGAAGTTGGTATTGTACATCATTTTCTCCTCTCACACTCTTGGATTGAACCCAAAGTGCCTAACTTCTATAGTACAGGCAATATTCTAGAGCAAATGTACCAAACTAATTTGGTGTAGTCTTTATTTAAACATGTATAAATATATGATGAACTATAAGAGCTATTGATTTTATTTTGTGCCATTGAAAGATTATATTTAGGTGTTTCAGATGAAGAAATCTGAGGACAAAGCTACAAAATAACATATTTTAGTGCAACTATCAACTAGTTTATTAAGATTTAGAAAGATTTGGGGAAACATTTTTGTTGTTGTTGAAAAGCAGCAACATACTCTTATCACATTTTAAAAAATATCTAAACTTTTGGCTTAACTGTCTATTAAACTTAAACATACATATTTATAACTTTGAATAGTTGCTATTGTATTTTTTTTTCTATTCACTATAGGAAATTGATTTGGCACAAGTAAATGATAGATATGATTTTTAAACTTTCTCTCTGTATGGATTTGCTGTATTTTTGAGAAATTGTGTTTAAACCATAAAACATGATATTATGTGCAATCTTTTATGTCTGTTTTCTCAGTTGGACAATAAAGCATTGAACAATATTCCTTATAGGAGCATTGCTGTGTCTCACTGTTATATGCTTGATGGAGAATATTTTATCTACTTCATGAAATGAATAGAAGTAGATAAAGGTTGATTATGATTTTTCAAAAATCTGTTTCATGGATAGAATTTTCCTCTACGTTTTATGTGCTAAGGGAAATCAAATAGCAATCTCATTGTAGTTAGCATTTATAAACTTAATGCTCTTTTAATTGCTTCTTATTCCTACTCGCCCCGCCCTCTGCAAGTTTCTAAACCATAAGAAAAAAATGTTAATTTATTCCAACTGAAATATCCATATTTATTAAGCAATATTTTTTTAATCAAATATAATGAAGAATTTAACCTGGGCATGTTATTTTGTAATTTACAAAAGATTATGAACATTTTCAAGCTTGCCTTCTTGCATTCCTTTCTTCCTCACTTCCTTTCTTTCAATGATAATTTTATAGTGTGCTCTCTCCATTCCATCTGCGTATTTAGTGACACAGTGTGGCCCAGTGATTATAGACTCTAGGGTAAGTGTGTGTATGTGTGTGTGTGTGTGTGTGTGTGTGTTTCTATCCAACTATTGTTCATTAGGACGTTTCCATATAGAAAATGAAATTTTCAAAATTTATTACCAATTCAGTGTGAAAAAGCAGGAATATGTTATCCCTGACATGTAATTTATACTGCCTGAAAATCAGGAGATGGGAAATACATAAGAATCCATGAGAGGATAGCACTGCTCTAATAGAAGGCACATGCTAGAAAAAGGAAAAGTGAAATCAGCCAAGGAAAAACATTCATGCTTGTGACGATGAGTAGTTTATTTGATATTGGAATATGGAAAAAGTAAAGATAGTGGATTAAACGTGTATGGGAAGCAACACTGAAAGAGATCTTGCAGTGGCTGAGGAAAGTAGAGGAAAAGACAGGCCAGAGAAGACAAAGAAAGCAAAGGACGTGTGGAAAAAAGCATCAAAGCTATAAAACCACCTTGGTGTGGCGGTGTGGAGAATAAAGTATATGTAGCTATGCTAGGGATGAACTTATTTATTGTAATTCTCATGACTGACAAAAGGAATTAAAGTCTTTTTATAATTGGAATTTATAACCTTTCTTATAATTCATAAGGCAATATGAAAATCTCCCTCCCACTGGCTCTTTAAAAAAATTATTGCACCTGGCACTGAATCACAACTAGCCCATTAATGTTTATTATGGACATTAACTCAACTGCCCCCAGATTCCTTTTGAACTGCTGATCCTGCCTTTTCCTTCCTGGCTCCCAGGTGACTGGCTGTAGACCCTGGCTTTCAAAATGTTCTTCTGGCTCTCTCAGGCATGATTGTTTGTCAATTCATTCAGTTATTTATTAACTAATTAAGCAGATACTTAACGGGCACCAATCATATATTATATATATATATATATGTATGTATATATGTGTATATATATATATGTATATATATATGTGTATATATATGTATATATATGTATATATATATGTATATATATGTATATATATAATATATGATTATTATTATATATAATATATATATGTATATATATGTATATATATGTATATATATATATATATATGTATCATAGGCACCAGTTGTAGATACTAAATACATTAGTAAACAAAATAAAAATTCCTTACCTCCTGGAAATTAAATTATAATGAAAGGAAATAGATTATCAACAAAAGAAAGGGATGGTATGTTATGTGAGGTGATAAATGTTGGAGAAATATGCATCCGGAAAGGGGATCAGAAATGTAGGAGATTGGTGAAGGAAAATGGTTTAATTTCCAACATGTTAATCAGAGAAGTCCTGAGATAGTAAAGAGCCACTTGTATTCAAGGAACAGCAAAAGACAGTGAATCTTGAGCATGAAAGCCAGGAGGAAAAAAGGGAGAGAAGAGGTCAGATAAGGTGGAAGAGAGTCTTGTAAGGACTTTGGATTTTTATTCTGAGTGAAATGGATGACCATTGAAGGTTTCATGCAGGTTACTGATGTGATCTGACTTACACATTTGTTGAGTGGATAGTAGACTTTAGGTGGAAGGATCCAAGTAAGGATCCAGTTAGGAGGCTACTTTAACCATCCAGGGGAATGATGCTGGTGGTTTTGACCAAGATGTTATGATTAGAGGACTAAAATGGCTAGATTTTGAAAATGTTTTGGGAATTGGGTTGTTGGGTTGTTTGAAAGTATTGGGTAAATGTCATGAGGGAAGGATTATCCCAGAATGACTAAGATACACTTTTGAGAGTCCTGAGCACGTAGTTCATACTTAAACTGTGAGCCTGGATGAGATCACCAAGGAAATCCATGTAGTTAGGGAAGAGTCCAAGGACAGACCCAAAGCTAAAAGGTTGGGGGAAATAAAGGAAAAGAGACAGAAGAAAAGAAATCAGTTGTATAGGAGGAAAACCAAGTGAGTATGGAGCCTTGCTCACCAAGAGAATGGAATATTTCAAAGAGGAGGAGGGACTGACTGTGCTAAGTATTGCTGAAAGAGGCAAGATGGTTTGGAAAAGGGCCCGTGAGATGTAGTAACTTGGAGGTCACTGTTGATCTTGGCAAGAAGAGTATGTGGAGGTGGTGGTGGGGGAGGATTGTGAGAGCATACTTGCCGTGAGTTCGAAAGGATTGGAGAAGGAGCCTGGGGAACACGATAAAAAGGTAAAACCTTATAAGAACTTCTGACGTGAAGGGAATAAATTAGTGGGGCAGTGGAGTTTATTCATTTATTTTGTTAGTTTCTAATATTGGAAAATTAATAGTTGAGGTAAATGGTTCGGTTGAAAGAGAAACTCATGTTGGAGAAAGAGGAAGGAATTGCTGGAAGGATGTCCTTAAAGGCAAGAAGGGATGAGTTTTATTTTTCTAATCCTTTATGTCTATCAGAAAATGAAATTATGGCCATTGAAAAGGGAAATTAAAGAAAGGTACATTATAAATTCAGCCGTTTTCCTTCATGAGTTAATCACAATCTCACTTCTCAAATGAACTCAAAAGTAACTTGGTGTGTATCCCTCCAGAAATACATGTACAAATATGAGGTATTTTTAAAATTCAGATTCATATTATGCTACAACCTTTTCAATTTTATTTAATATTAATAATACAAATATATTTCTGTATAAATATATATGGAAGTTTTTCATTCTTTTTTTAACTAATGTTTAATTTTTTTCTTTATTATAATAACTGATATACTTAGTAAAAAAGTTAGAAAATAGGGGCACCTGGGTGGCTCAGTGGGTTAAGCCTCTGCCTTCAGCTCAGGTCATGATCTCAGGGTCCTGGGATCGAGTCCCGCATCAGGCTCTCTGCTCGGCAGGGAGCCTGCTTCCTCCTCTCTCTCTCTGCTTGCCTCTCTGCCTACTTGTGATCTCTCTCTGTCAAATAAATAAATAAAATCTTAAAAAAAAAGGTTAGAAAATAAGGGAAGATTCTTTGTCATATGAAGCAAATACTTTTTAACCTAAACTCACCTGCAAGAGAGAAGATACCTATTAATAATTTTTTTAAAGATTTTATTTATTTATTTGACAGAGAGAGATCACAAGTAGGCAGAGAGGCAGGCGCAGAGAGAGAGAGGAGGAAGCAGGTTCCCTGCTGAGCAGAGAGCCCAATGTGGGACTCGATCCCAGGACCCTGAGATCATGACCTGAGCCGAAGGCAGCGGCTTAACCCACTGAGCCACCCAGGTGCCCCCCATTAATAATTTTATTCAAAAATGTTATGTTTTATTTTATATAAATGTAACAGAAGAAAATGAACAATAATGAATATGAGAGCTTTACTTTAATGCAAATGCTTTATTTTAGTTTCAAAAATAAAATTGTTTGGTTCTCAAAAATTAATCCAGGGGCGCCTGGGTGGCTCAGTGGGATAAAGCCTCTGCCTTCGGCTCAGGTCATGATTCCAGGGTTCTGGGATCAAGCCCCGCATCGGGCTCTCTGCTCAGCAGGGAGCCTGCTTACTCCTCTCTCTCTGCCTGCCTCTCTGCCTACGTGTGATCTCTGTCTCTCAAGTAAATAAATAAAATCTTTAAAAATTAATCTAAAGTTCAAAAAATTGAGGGAAACATTAAGAAGTTGAAGTTATTACAGTAATTTTAATTGTGTTTCTTAGTGGCCATAAATTTATTTCCATTAATAATTGATGAACTGTGTCCTAAAGGTCAGAATGTACCACTGTTGTCTAAATAGCAAACTCAATCTTCCTATATTGTTAAAATTAATTAATTCAAAAAGTATCTATCAAGTAATGACTGTGTGCTAGGCATTATTTTAGGAAGTGAAGATGAAATTATTTCAATGCAATTAGAGGCCTTGCATTCATTTTAAAAACAAGAATACAGGGAGTATAGGAAGACCTTTTGGTTGCCTGGTCGCTAGAACACAGCTACATAATTATCTAATCATTCTGAACACCCAGAAAATCAATCTGAATTCTGAGAGAACAAACTGCATAACTAGAGGGAGAGAAGAGGCCACATCACGGAAGGTAGGAGGTGCAGTGATGTGATTTGGGGACAAAAAGAACTGAGGGTGCTGCAGAGGGGTGGAACCCCTGATCATGGAGAGAGGAGAGAGAGAGACAGAGAGAGATAAAATAGCATGCAGGGGATTGCATGAGAAAAATACTTCCCCAATACCATTGATGGGGAAAATGAGAGGGTCAGATTACTACGTTTTTATAAGCAGCAGAGCTCAAAGACTAAAGTTTTAGAGGTCTGCACCATCGTCCAGTGGAGGGTGGCAGGCCTAGAGTTGCTCCTGTGGAAGAGAGCAGAGGCCCAGGAGTGTACAGCGTGCTCTGAGTATCTTCTAGGTTGCACTACAAGAGAGAGTTCCCTTTCTTGGAATGCATTAGGAGAGGTGGCACTGCTTCACAGGGGACAAAAGAACCTTCAGGAGCCATTGAGTTGCCTTTAGCATTTGAACAGGGACACTGCTGAGGGCAACTAACCAGGATGCCTGCTTTTTGCTATGCTTTACCATAACCAAGCCCCTGTGCAGTCGGTTTATAAGAGTGCTTTTCTGGGACAAACCCAGCCACAGCACAGCCAGATCCTTTCCCCGAGGATCAGCACAGTCCATGCCATATGAGGTCCCTAAAATTTGTAGTTTTGAAACTTAACCTTGCACCTGGGATGAAACACAGGTGCACTGTGCTGTTGCTGGGCGAGCAGACAATGCCAACACAAACAGGGTGAAGGCAGGGATCTTACAGAAGCCTGGGACACAAGAGGGGAGATTGTTTGCTCTTCTGTGAGTACTACCTGAACAGTGGTGGGTGCAAACTCCCATCTCCAGGGAAGAGAGTAGGCCAACACTATTTTTCACCCCTCCCAACAGTACAGAGGGACATCAGCAAGTGCACAGTACCACAGTGGAGGTTTGAGCTGCTCAATCTAGCCTCACCCCACTTTACTCTTCAGGGGCCATTTTAATAGAACAAGTGTGATTAAGAACCAGAACAGCAGCAGGTCCTTCCCCCAGAAGACCAGCACAATCCCCCCAACCCCCACCCTGCCTTCACACCACACACTGATCATAGAGTGCTGCAAAGCTTCAGTTCTAGTGGAAATAGAACTAGGCACAGGCTTTCCTAACACACAAAAGACAAAGATCTAGACAAAATGCCAATACAAAGGAATTCATCCCAAAAGAAGGAACAAGGAGAGGTCATGGCCAGGGAGCTAATCAAAATAGATATAAGTAATAAGCCTGAACTAGAATTTAAAACAACAATCATAAGGAGAGTAGCTATGCTTGAGAAAAGCATAGAAGAAACCAAAGAGACCCTTAATGTTGAGATAAAAGTCCTAAAAAACTAGTCAGGTTGAAATTAAAAATGCTATAACCAAGATACAAAACTGACTGGATGTAATGACCACAAGGAAGAAGAAACAGAGGAATGAATCTGTGATATGGAAGATAAAATTATGGAAAATAATGAAGCTGAAAAATATTGGATCATGAATGTAGTAGACTTAGGGAACTCAGCAACTCCATAAAGTTTAGTAATATTCCTGTCATAGGAGTCCCAGAAGAAGGGAAGGAAAAGGGGACAGAAGGTTTATTTGAGCAAGGTATAGCTGAAAACTTCCCTAATCTGGGGAAAGGAACAGACATCCAAATCCCGGAGGCCCAGAGAACTTCCATCAAAATCAACAGAAACTGACCAACACCAAGATGCATCATAGTTAAATTTGTAAAACACAGAGATAAAGAATCCTGAAAGGCACAAGGGAAAAGAAGTCCCTAACCTAAAAGGAAAGACAAATCAGCTTACCAGAAGATATCTCCACAGAAGTCTGACAGGCCAGAAGAAAGTGGCATGCTATATTAAATATGCTGAACAAGAAAAAATATGTAGCCAAGAGTACTTTATCCAGCAACACTCCCATTCAGCATAGAATGAGAGCAAAAGCCAGACAGACAAACAAAAACAAAAGGAATGTGTGATCACTAAACCAGCCCTGCAGGAAATACTAAAGGGGCTTCTTGAGTGGGAAGGAAAGTCTAAAAGCAACAAAGAGTAAGGAACTGAGAACATCTCCAGAAACAATGACTTTACAAGTAATACAATGGTACTAAATTCATATCTATCAGTAATCACTCTGAATATAAATGGACTAAATGCTCCAATGAAAACACATAGGGAATCAGAATGGATAAAAACAAACAAACAAAACAAGACCCATGTAGTGCTGCCTACGAGAGACTCATTTTAGACCTAACACCTGCAGACTGAAAATAAAGGGATGAAGAAACATTTGTGATGTTAATGGGTGTCAGAAGAAAGCCAGAGTAGTCATACTTACATCAAGCAAACTAGATATAAATCAATTAATGACAGGCATAAAGAAACTCATTGGTAACAATATGATAATAGTAGGGGACTTTAAAAACCCCACTTACAGCAATGGACAGATCATCTAAGCAAAAATCAATAAGGAAACAATGGCTTTGAATGACACACTGGACCAGATGAATGTAACAGGTATATTCAGAACATTTCATCCCAAACAGCAGAATACATATTCCTTTTGAGTGCACATGCAGCATTCTCCAGAATAGATAACATATTCATTCACAAATCTGGCCTCAACAAGTACAGAAAGATTGAATGCATACCATGCATATTTTTAGACCACAACAGTATGAAACTTTTTGAAATCAACCACACACACAAAAAATAATAATTGGAAAGCCCCCAAATACATGGAGGTTAAAGGAAATCCTGTTGAAGAATGAATGGTTAACCAGGAAATTAAAGAAGAAATTTTAAAAAATATATACATTGAAGCAAATGAAAATGAAAACATAACATTCCAAAATTGGTGGGATGAGCAAAGATAGTCCTAAGAGGGAAGTATAACAATATAGGCCCTCCTCAAGAAGCAAGAAAAGTCTCAAATACACAACCTAACCTTACACCTAATGGAACTAGAAAAGGAACAGCAAATAAATCCTAAAGCCAGCAGAAGAAGGAAAATAATAAAGATAGGAACAGAAATAAATGATATAGAAACAATTAAACAAACAAAATAGTAGAAAAAAAAAACAAAAAACTAGGAGCTGCTTCTTTGAAAGAATTAATAAAATTGATAAACCCCTAGCTAGGTTTATCAAAAAGAAAAGAGAAAGGACCCAAATTAATAAAATCATGAATAAAAGAGAGATTACAACCAATACCACAGAAATACAAACAATATAAGATAATGTTATGAAAAATTATATACCAACAAATTGGGTGATCCATAAGAAATGGATATATTCCTAGAAACTTACAAACTACCAAAACTGAATAGGAAGAAATAGAAAATTTGGACAGAGCCATAACCAGCAAAAAAATTAAATCAGTAATCAAAAATCTCCCAAAAATAAAAGTCCAGGGCTGGTTGACATCCCAGGTGAATTCTATCGGACATTTAAAGAAGAGTTAATACCTATTCTTCTCAAATGATTCCAAAACATGCAAGTGGAAGGAAAAATCCCTAACTCCTTCTATCAGGCCAGCATTACCTGATTCAAATCCAGGCAAAGATCCCACTAAAAATAATAATTACAATTCAATGTTCCTGATGAACATGGATGCAGAAATTCCCAACAAGATACTAGCAAATCAAGTTGAACATTACATAGAAAGATTTGTTCACCATGATCAAATGGGATTTATTCCTGGGCGGTTGGGGTAGTTTAATATTTTCAAATCAATCAGCGTGATATGCCACATTAATAAAGGATAAGAACCATATGATCTTTTAATAGATGCAGAAAAAGCATTTGACAAAACACAGCATTCAAACCTTCAACAAAGTAGAGATAAAAGGAACATACCTCAACATCATAAAGGCCATATATGAAAGACAAACAGATAATAACCCACAGTGAATAACATTCTCAATGGGGAAAAACTGAGAGCTTTTCCTCTATAGTTAGAATAAGACAGGGATATCCACCCTCACCATTATTACTTAACATAGTACTGGAAGTACTACTTCCAGTATGTATGAACTACTGGAAGTCTCAGCAGTCCAACAACAAAAAGAAATCAAAGGCATCCAGATTGGCAAGGAAGAAGTCACGCTTTCACTGTGGCATACAACATGATATTCTATTTAGAAAACCCAGCTATACCAAAATATTGCTAGAACTGATACAGGAATTCAGCCAAGTGGCAGGATATAAAATCAATGTAGAAATCTGTTGCATTTCTACACAGTAGTAATGAAGAAGAAGAAAGCAAAATCCAGGCATCAGTTCCATTTACAATTGCATCAAAAGCCATAAGATACCTAGGAATAAACCTAACCAACGAAGTAAAAGATACGAACTCTGAAAATTATAGAACACTTATGAAGAAATTGAGGAGGACACAAAGAAATGGAAAAACATTCTGTGCTCATGGATTGGAAGAAAAAATATTGTTAAAGTGTCTATACTACCCAAAGCAATCTACACATTTAAAGCAATCCTTACCAAAATGCCACCAAGATTTTTCACTGAGCTAGAACAAACAATCCTAAAATTTGTATGGGACCACAAAGACCCTGAATAGCCAAGGCAATCTTGAAAAAGGAAAACAAAGCTGGAGGCATCACAATTCGGAACTAAAAGCTATATTACATACCTGAAATCAAGACAGCATGGTACTGGCACAAAAACACATAGATCAATGGGACAAAATAGAAAACTGAGAAATGAACCCCACAAGTATATGGTCAACAGATCTTTGATCAAGCAGGAAAGAATATCCAGTGGGAAGAAGACAGTCTCTTTCATAAATGGTGTTGGGAAAATGGGACAGCATCTCTCAGAAGAAGAAAGTGGGACCACTTTCTTTTACACAAAAATAAGCACAAAATAGATGAAAGATCTAAATATGAGACAGGAAACCATCAAAATCCTAGAAGAGAAGACAGGGAGCACCCTCTTTGACTTCAGCCAGATCAGTTTCTTACTAGATACATTTCTAGAGTCAACGGAAACAAAAGCAAAAATGAACTAGGGGGACTTCATTAAGATGAAAAACTTCTGCACAGTGAAGGAAACAATCAACAAAACTAAAAGCATCATATGGAATGGAAGAACATATTTGCAGATTATATATGATGAAGGCTTAGTATCCAAAATCTATAAAGAACTTATCGAACTCAACACCTAAAAAGACAAATAATCCAGTTAAGAAATGGGCAGAAGACGTGAATAAACACTTTTTCAAAGAAGACTCCTGATGTCTAACAGACGCATGAAAAAGATGCCCAACATCACTCATCATCAGGGAAATACAAATCAAAACCAGGATGAGATACCACCTTACACCAGTCAGAATGGCTAAAATTAACAACACAACACAACAGATGTTGGTGAGGATGCAGAAAAAGGGGAATATTTTTTACACTGTTGGTTGGAATGCAAACTGGTGCAGCCACACTGGAAAACAATATAGAGGTTCCTGAAAAAGTTAAAGATAGAACTACCCTATGATACAGCAATTGCACTACTAGGTATTTACACGAGTACTGACGCAAAATACCGACTCAAAGGGGCACACGCAACCACATGTTTCTGGCATCATTATCAACAATAGCCAAATATGGAAAGAGCCCAAATGTCCACTGACTGGTGAATGAATAATGAAAATGTGGTATATATGTATATACTACTCAGCCACCAAAAAGAATGAAATCTTGCCATTTGCAGTGACATGGATGGAACTAAATATATTATGCTAAGTGAAAAGAGTCGGTCGAAGAATGACAAATACCATATGATTTTACTCATATGTGGAATTTCAGAAACAAAAATGATGAACATATGGGAAGATGAAATAAAGAGAAAGCACATTTTAAGAGGCTCTTGACTATAGAGGACAGACTGTTTGATGAAAGGGAGATGGGAAGAGGTTGGCCTAAATGAGTGAAGGGTATTAAGGAGGGAACTTGCTGTGATGAGCATTGGGTGTTATATATAAATGAACCACTGAATTCTGCTCAAGGCCAATATTACATTATATGTTAACTAACTAGAATTTAATAAAAATTGGAAAAGTAGAGAAAAAATAAAGATAATACATTTTCATATAGAAATCTAGATGTAAAAATAATAAGGCAAAGGTAAATAAGCAAAAGGCAAAATTCCTGTAAGTGACAAGACATTTTTAAGAAGAAAAAATTCATCATGGGATAATTATTAAAGTTAGTACCTACTATAAATTAAATAAAAATTACAAATCACATGACTTCATATTCTCAGTAGACCCTCTTATTCATCTTCCATTTCTTTACTGTTCAATGTATACTCTTGTTTTTCCAGAAAATTCTGGTATGCCCTGTTAAGTGCTTCAAATAATACCACATTTCACTTTTTTCATCTATAACCTATGGATCTTTTTCTTTTTTTTTTCTTTTCCTATTTGTTCCTTTAGATTAAAAAAAAAAAAAATGATTGGGATGCCAGGGTGGCTCAGTTGGTTAAACATCTGCCTTTGGCTCAGGTCATGATCTTGGAGTTCTGGGATTCAGCCTTGCATCAGGCTCTCTGCTGAGCTAAACTCTGCTTTTCCCTCTCCCTCTGCCCCTCCCCACCGATCCTCCCCGAACTCGGGCTCTCTCTCTCTCTCAAATAAATAAATAAATTCTTTAAAAAAAGATGATATGTATTTTTCTTAGCTGCTGTGTATCATAATTATATTTCCAGATTTTGATCATACAGTCGTTTAATTATGAATGTTGTCTTCTTGAAAACATGATCAAGGGGCTTGATTGTAAAACTAGGACTTGAACTTAAATTTAGTTCCACGGTCTTTTTTTTTTGTTTTCTTTTTCTTTTTCCTTCTCTCTCTTTATCTTTTTCTTTTTTCTTTCTTTGTGTGTGTGTGGCGAGAGGGGGAGGGGGTGGGTGTGTACCTTTGCATTTTATTTTGCTTGGCTTGTGTTTCAGGAGTCCTGAGGTGGTAAATTTCCAGAGATTCCTGTGTTAAAAAATTAGTTTATTCTCCGTTAAACTGAAATGACCGTCTATTAAGTACAGTATTCTGGCTCTGAAATAATCCTCCCCACAACACACACACACACACACACACACACACACGCACGCACGCGTGCTGTAGGTCCAAATCCATGCCAATCAGATACTCCTTGTATTGGTCCAACCTCAACCAGAAAAGCAAACAGTAGGAGCTATGGATTTAATAAGGGAGTTAGCTTCCACTTTGTGGAAACTAGTTAAGCAGTCTCTATAAAACTGTATCTATCTAATACTGAAGTTTTGCAAGAAGTCACAGTAGGCTGGAATCTACAAGCAGTAGTTGGAACCTCACAAGGGCGAATTGAAACTCAGGTTCATCTTTGACCTTAGTAATGAGAGTATCCAGCAGAAGCTTTTTTTTTTTTTTTTTTAAATCAGAGTTTAAACACATAACCTGGCCCTGGAGCCCCCAAACTATAGGGGGATCCTAGGGGAGGTAGAACAGTTGTAGGCTTAGCTGCTACTTCATGCCAAGGAAGGAAGTCAGCAGATCAGCAACAATTGTTGAGCTGCAAAATGGCTGTTGCTTCTCATCCTTCTTTCAAACCCCTGGAAATCTTCCTTGTGGCCCACTCTAACCTGAAATATACAAGTAAAGGAATTCTGGGAAACTTCCAAGTTTCTGGGAAATTAAGCAATTTAACAGGTTATAAAATACATACTCTTTTAGGTGACTATTTTTGTGGTGTTTTATTTCAATTTCTCCAAACTTACAAGATTTCTTTTGAAATCAGACTACTAAAATTTTACAAGAATTTGCCAATGTGTTTATCATCGCCAACATCTTCTTTCTTATCCTCAGCTATAAGTTAATTGTTTTATATCACTTTGTCATTTTAGGTTTTTCTCTATAGTTAGTGGGCAAAATGAAGATATTTACATGTATCTTCAGTGATGAATTTGTATTTATTATTTCTCTGTTTCTTTCTATCCTTTTTTCCATGATATCTTTAGACTTACATCCATATTCTGTATTTATCTTCTATACCTTACTTTTTTCTCTTATTGTCTCTTCTCTTTTTCCCTTTGATTTTTAAAATTTTTTATTGTTCAGATCTAGGATATGGTTTTAGCCATGCATATTCTATTTTGTAACATGTTTACTGAATATAAAGACCAATGATGTTATTTTTTTAATTCTGATAATTCTTATTTTCTGACTGTCCCTTTTTCAAAAGGCATTAAAGGAAGATATAGGTAGATGGATAGATAGAAGAACATAATATTTTCAAGTAACAACTTTTTAAAAAGATGTTATAATTTTCTTTTAAGTCTTCAAAAACAGGAATACTTTAAATTCTCTGCTGCAGTCTTCATTATTTCTAGTCATCTTTGTTTGTTTTCTTCTATTAAGTTGTTGGTTTTCCTCGTTTGTATGTCTTGGGATTCTTGGTTGTTCATTTATATTTATAGTTGAAGGATTAGCTTGAAGCATGGAACATGGGCTTCTACAGCAGCATTACAAAATAGGCATATCCTCTGGAAGGGAAGGATTAGTTTAGGATTAGCAGCTCTTTCAGGTTTAACAACACAGGCAGACCCTTAAGAGAAGAGTTCGAGTTGTCTTTTTGCCTTTGATGTTGGTGTTCCCAGCAGTCCTGTGAGAAGCTTCTATTTTAGCCCTCCTAGCACAAACCACCTTCAATCAGTGTAACCCTCAGATCCCCCATGATAACAGGGGGCATTAAGTGATCTCAAGCAGGAAAAAAAACAAAAGAGACCCCATACTTTTTAGGAACATGTCTTGACAACCCAGGAATAAGAGGAAGCTTCTCTGAATCAGTATCAAATTTTATTTCATCCTGTATTCAAAGGTTGTCTTCATTTACCTTCTAAAGAAACACACATATTATAAAAGCCATGAAAATGCTCTGGGTAAATTGCAGCCTTATTTATTGGAGTGTGAAAATGGGAATGCTAAGTACCAAATGTGAAATGTGTCCCTAAAAAGACTATCGGTATCCACTTGTGGGAAACCATTTGCATATTTTCATGAAAGGTAAAAAATCAATGGTCATGTACCACTGAAGATCTTTTACTATTCTGTATGCATTAGGATATTGCTAGGCATAAATTGGATTTACATTGCACAAACACAAATTATACTTTTCTCAGAGTAAATTGTAGGATTAGCATGTATTTTAGGGCTTATCATTCTTGACTTTGGTGCCTTTGTCAGTCAGAGGATTCCCAAAACTGACCAGCAAGAATGTTCCTCTCTGGGGACTCTGATGGAAGTCTTAGAGCTCACTCACAGGGGCAGCTACCACCTGCGAGCAGAAAGAAAACTCTTTTCGGAATGGTTGCAAGTAGGGCAACTATTTCCTATCATGAAAGCACTGTGTCATTCTATCCCTGCTGTCTCATCTGATAAAACACATGTGATGTGCTGTAGAGGAAAGAATGGAACCTTCCCATTATCCTTTCCTCCTGGTATTAAATTAACCTTTTATTATGCCTCCCACCTGCCCCTACAATGTTGCACATATGGGCAGTCATACAAACTCAAGACACAACCCCAGCCACGATGGAAAGGGCTCTATTCTATTGGAGCTCCAAGGAGAAAAAAATCATCAGAAATAAGGGAGCAGGCATTTTTTAACAATGTATGAAGACTCATTTTATTGGCCCTGAGCTTTCTGGTCAGGTTCTAGATCAGTTTGTTTTCTGCTGAGGCTCCTTTCATCTATGAATAAAGACCTAGCAGAAATGATTCTCTTCTTTGAAGTCCTGGAGGAGCTTTACAAGTGATGGAGTACTGTTATATATAACAACCATATTTAAAGAGGTTATTTTGGATTTTATTCAGAATCATTATGAATAGTTGATGTATCCTAGCCCTAAATTGTCCAGGAGCACACATTAATATGCAGTTGTCATGGTACAGGTATCAGACAAACAATTTTTTCCTTTTTTTTTTTTTGCTTGTTTTATATATTTACATACTTTTCTTAATTTCCAAAATACAATATGATTTATACCTTTTAAAATATCATATATTTATATTTAAATCCCACTGACACACAACGGTCTGTAATGTAAATTAATTGATTGATTAATTAATATAATAAATAGTACCTGCAATCTCACTGGCCTAGGAAAACCACTAATTAAATTTTAACAAACAACCTTTCACACATCTCTTTATAAATGTATAAACAGAGACATGCCTGTTATTTTTTAAATCTCCTAATAGCTCCTAATAGTCATTTCTGAAGAGTCCTTTTTAATTGGTACAAAGCTACTGATTATATGCATGCTTCATTTTGTGGTAATTAATTTATTACCGACTGATGTGAAGGTGTTTCTCTATCAGAAACAGCAATGACTAACTTTTATCCACTTCTGATTTTAGAATATACTACTACATGTACAATCATTGGGTCAGAGATCATAAAATTTCTTTAGAAATTTTAGTAAATACTTCCAAATTATCTCCTAAAATATATTATTTTATTCTCTCAACAATAGTATAACACAGACCCTGTGCCTTGCTGCTTTAGCTAATGCTAGGTCTACTCAAGACTGTTAGTTTTCCTTGATCAAAATGGGTAAGAGATAACATGTTTTTTGTACCAGTATTTCTTTGATTACTATTATTTCTTAGCCAATTATATTCCCTTGTAAACATTGTCTCAAAATTCTTTGTAAAAATAGCTGTTTGTCTTATTGTTTTTTCCTATAGTTTGAAAGAAGTCTTTGATATATTATGAATAGGAAACTTTTATTTGTCACATATTTTTCAAGTATGTTTCCAATCTGATATTTGTCTTTTAACCTTGTTTAGGGTATTTTTTTTTTTTAAAGATTTATTTATTTATTTGACAGACAGTTCACAAGTAGGCAGAGAGGCAGGCAGAGAGAGAGAGGAGGAAGCAGGTTCCCTGCCGAGCAGAGAGCCTGATGTGGGGCTCGATCCCAGAACCCTGGGATCATGACCTGAGCCGAAGGCAGAGGCTTAACCCACTGAGCCACCCAGGCGCCCTGTTTAGGACATTTTATGTTTTTTTAACAAATTGGACAGGGCTCAGGAATTGACACTCATAATTTTTAAACATTTTCTGGTGGCATGTCTATCAAATTTTACCCTGGTTTCTAGATTTGGTGTTATTTTGGAAAAGTCCCTCTATCCCAAGCTTATAAAAATATCTACCTATATTTTGCTGTGATATTAAAAATTTTTAATTTAATTATTATATTGACTTATAATATATTTGGGATAAAGATTGAGAGATTGAATGTCTTCCTTCCTAAGTAGCCAGCCAGTAATCCCAGATACTTCATGACTTGCAAAGCAGCCTGTCAAAATTTCCCATGTAAGGATCTGTTTCTGAGCCCTGTTTTCTTTAGATCCATCTACTCATGTATTACCAATTCCACTCTTGTGGCATTCTTCATTTTGTAGTATGTTTTAGCATCTCCTAACAAATTGTTCCCATTGTACCTTTCCTTTCTATGTTCTTCCATGTGAATTTTTGAATCCATTGTTGTTTATTTTGACTTTAAAGACCTGGTATTGTATGCATTCTGTAGCCTTTGATATCATCTCAGGATTATTGCTTGAGTGAAACATATTACCTCAGAAGGATAAATCTGGTGGAAATACATTAGCAATTGTAGCAAAGAGGTATATATTTTCATGGATGTATTAGAAGTTATAGTCTTCTCATAGGCTGCTTGGAGGGAGAAAAGATTACCACAAATGGTAACTTCAAGGGAATCCTTTAAACTAAGAAGCTTTAGGATATGGTAAAGATGAAATCATTATCTTAACAGAATGCTACAGTCTTCATTTCTGCACCAAAAATAACCTCTGACACTTAGCCAAAATAACCAACCAAACAAATAAACAAAAGTTACTAAGAATTTACTCCAGTAATTTTCCTGATAGGTTTTATTCCTCTCTTCCCAATTTTTAATATAATATTTTTTACGTATTGAAAAAAAAATCTAACTTCACAGAAATCAGTCATCTAAGTAAGAACTAAGTGCTATGAATAAACAGTGATCAGGTTTGTATGTTTCTTAACTTGACTGAGGAAAAGGATAGGTAGAGAGATGAACCAGCAAAAGAAGTAGAATTTAAAATCATTGAGTGTTAGCATTATATCAATTTATTACTGTCAGTGGATAATTAAGGCATTTTAATCCTCTAACTTGGCAGGTTCTGACATAATCAGTATTCCAAGAGTAAAAGTAAAACTATAGGGAGAAAAGTCTCTGGAATTTAAAATATAAGTTGAAATAATTTATAAATGTAATTCTTATTCATAATGTTACATTGGTCTCTGAATGCAGTTGACAGTTTGTCTCAGGTGATGTTGATATGTAAATTTTTTATATATCTTAATTTTTTTCTGTCCCTTTATCTTTGCAAAATATTGATTAACTATTATTTTTATCTGTAAAATGACATTGGCTTACATAGCAATTTTCTGATCTATTTTTATTTTTCCCAAACATCTGTGAGCAGACCTTTGAAGTCCTTTCATACGTTAGAATATTCTTTATGAATGGAAGGTGTTCAAATAGTGTTTATTGATTATTGTGTAATGAGCGTATTACACATAAACTTTTTTCGTGAAATGGTGTGACTATATTTTCTGATATTACCTACTTATACAGGTACTTTATGAAATATGGTAACTGGACTACTTATTCTAGAGGATCAAATGATGTCAAGTCAAAAAAAAGGGACTCTAGAACATTCTAATCAAGTACTTTTATAGTTTATGCATAAATGTCACTAGAAGGTGAAACACTTTTACTAACTCACAGCACTTCAGCTCCATACCTTGATGGAGTTCTAAGTAATTAATATTAATTGCATCCTGTAGGTACATCACATTTTTGTCTTCTGTAAACTAACTTTATGAGTCAAGATTGTTTTCATTACTGTAACAGAAAATATAACAAACTAGGCCAACTGAAAAAAGGTGGAACTTATTATCTTACATAGTTCAAAACTCTAGGGCATGGATGGTGCATCAAATATGACTGAATCTGAGAATTCACATAATGTCACCAGAGCTTGAGTTTCCTTCTTGGCTCTACTTCCTGTTATATTGGCTCCTTTCTCTGGCTGTGCCCAGCCATAAGGGAGGTACCTCTCCGCTTCAGGCCTAATGACCACAGGATGACGAGGACTTCTGTTTTGCAAATGGTATGGCAAATTGAGGTTTGATGCCAGATTTAGGGTTATTTCCCTGAAACAGTCAATTTGACTCTCATAGGTTAGCTCCAAGTCCAGTACCCACCAAAGGAGATGTGAGATGGAGTCAAGCAGATCTCAAATACAGCCCTACCTCTTTTATTGTGGTTTGATTTATTGCACTTTGCAGAGATTTAATTTTTTTTACAAGGTGAAGATTTGTGGCAATCCTGTGTATTTTGTTCCTCCTGTGTCACATTTTGGTAATTCTCATGATATTTCATACTTCAGCATTACTATTTTGTTATGGTGATCTGTGATCAGTCATTTTTGCTATTGCTATTATCATTGTTTGGGGCCACCATGAATTGCATCCATACAGAAAGCAAATTTAGATGTTGTGTGTGTTCTCTCGGCTTCACCCACCAGCCATTCTCTGTCTCTCCCCCTCTCCTGGGTCCTTCCTATTCCCCGAGGAACAACGATACTGAAATGAGGCCAATTTAATAACCCTATAGTAGCCTCTACATGTTTAAGTGAAAGGAAGAGTCACAACTCTCACTTGAATTTTTTTTTTTGAAAATCCCTTCCCTTAATGATGTATAAGTAACGTACAATGTTATATTAGTTTCAAGTGTACAACACATTGTTCACTTGAATTTTTTTTTGAAAATCCCTTCCCTTAATGACGTATAAGTAACATACAATGTTATATTAGTTTCAAGTGTAGAACACATTGATTCTACAATTCCATACATGACTTGGTGCTTACCACTGTAAGTGTAGTTACCATCTATCACCATATAATGCCATCAAAATATTACTGACTGTATTCCTTATGCTATACTTTACACCTCTGTGACATATTTCTTTATAACTGGAAGTTTGTACTTCTCATGCCTTTTATCTATTTCACCCATCCCCCTACCCTCTTCTCCCTGGAAACCACTAATTTGTTCTCTGCATTTAAGTGTCTGCCTTTCTTTTTCTTTTATTTTTTGGTTTATTTCTTCATTCATTAGTTTTGTTTCTTAGATTCCAGATATAAGTGAAAACATATGGTATTTTTCTTATTCTGATTTCTTTCACTTAGTTTAATACCCTCTAGATTTATCCATGTTGTTGCAAATGGCAAACTTTAGGATTACTTGTTCCAGTTCTGTGAAAACAAAATGTTATGGATATTTTGATAGGGATTACATTAAATATGTAAATTGCTTTAGATGTTATGAACTTTTTAAGAATGCTGATTCTTCTAGGCCATGAATGTGAAGTGTCTTTACATTTGTGTGTGTCATCTTCAATTTTTTACCAATGTTTTATAGTTTTCAGGTCACAAGTCTTTCACCTCCTTGGTACAGTTTATTCCTAGGTATTTTATTTTGGGGGGCAATTACAAATGAAACTGTTCTGTTAATTTCTCTTTCTGCTATTTTGTTATTAGAGTATAGAAAAGCAGCTGATTTCTGTATATGAATTTTTTATTCTGCAACTTTTTAAAATTCATGTATCAATTCTCAGAGTTTTGTGGACTCCTTAGGGTTTTCTATATATATTATCATGTCATCTGTAAATAGTGACAGTTTAACTTCTTCCTTACCAACTTGGAGGCCTTTTGTTTCTTCTTGTCTAATTGCTACAGTTAGGACTGCTAGTACTATGTTGAATAGAAGTGATAAAGTGGATATCTTTGTTTTTTTTCCTGATCTTAGGGGATAAGCTGTCAGTTTTTCACCATTGAGTGTGATGTTAGCTGTGGCTTTGTCATATATGACCTTTATAACGCTGAGGTATGTTCCCTCTAAACACACTCTGTTGAGGGCTTTTATCAGGAGTGGATGTTGCATTATGTTAAATGCTCTTTTTCTACATCTATTAAGATGATCATATGTTTCTCTTCAGTCTTTTCTCTTATTGTGATGTATCATAATGATTGATTTGGAAATACTGAACCACTCTTACACCTCTAAAATAAATCCTTCTTGATTATGGAGAATAATTTATTAATGTATCATTGAGTTTCTCTCTGTGCCTCCTGGATCTGGGTATCTGTTTCCTTCCCCAGATTAGTGAATTTTTCAGGTATTATTTCTTCAAATAAGTTTTCTACTCCTCTCTCCTCCTTCTGGGATCTCTATATGCATTTGATCTCTATAATGCATTTGATGATGTCACTGAGTTCCCTTAACCTTTTCTCAGTTTTAGTCATCGTTGTCATCTTCTTCTTCTTCTTTTTAAAATTTCGTTGTTCAGTTTGGTTGCTTTCCATTACCTGTTCCAGATCACTGATCCATTCTTCTCCTTCCTCTAATTGGTTCTTGATTCCCTCCGGTGTTTCGTTGTTTTCCAGTTATTGAATTCTTCATCTTCGACTGGTTCTTTTTTTATATTTTCTGTCTTTTTATTGAGAATCTGAGTTCATCCAATCTTTCTTCAAGTGCAGTGAGTGTCTTTATTACTATTAGTTTGAGTTTTTTATCAGGCATGCTGCTTATCTAAGTTTTATTTAGCTCTTGTGCTGTGATTCTGTCCTGTTCTTTAATTTGAGGTATATTCCTTTGTCTTCTCATTTTGTCTATCTCTCTGCATTTGTTACTGTGAATCACAGAGGTCATGGGTGTGTCCTAGTCTTGAAATTATTGGCCTTGCATAAAAGAAGTCCAGTTTGGCCCTATAGCACAATGCTTTCTTGTGCAGAAACAGACAATTCAGGATTGCCTCCTGTGTGGACTGTGTGCACGCTACTGTTGTGACTGAGCCATGATTACCTTTAGCTGAAGTAACCTGCTTTGCCTGCTATGTGTGCACTGTGTAGGGTTTGGTCCCTATACTATTGAGGTGTTCTTCTGAGACTTCCATGGGCATGTATGTGGGCAGGATCAATAGTCTGGCTAGCTGTCTGCAAATAGCCTCTCTGCACTGGTGCATCCATCAGCAAGGCTTACTCCCTGGGGGTGCCACAGAGGCTTTGATTGGTGAGTGGGACCAGTAGTCAGACTACTTGTTAGCAATCACCTCTGCCACAAGTGTAAATGCACTGAATGGCAGGGCTCTCTCCTTGGGTGACCAGCTAAATGCCTCAGCTACTAGAACTGCAGGCATGCTGGTGTCTGAGGTTATCTCCGCCTCTCCAGGTTAGGAGTCACTTTAGAGTGGTGCAGCTTCCTGCCATGGCTGCTCACATCATGTAGTGGTGCTTTGGAGGTGCACCTGCTAAGATAGGAGGATTGGATGGGGTTGGCCTACAGGTGACCACAGGGACAGGACATGTAGAGCTAGCAAGATATGTGGAGCCTGTTAGTGCTAGTTTCTGCAAGTGTCCAGTTAGTTATCTAGGCCAGGGTAGAGGAAGAGAAATGGTAGCCTCAAGCTTCTTTGTTCTTAGAGATGTCTCCTGAAAATCCCTGCCCTCCAGCACACATTCTGAGATTGGTAAATAGACTTCATACACCCCCAAGGCATTTTTCAAACTTTTGCTTCCTTGGTGTGTCAGCTGAGTTATTTATTTTGCTGGCTCTTTAAAGGTGGGCACTCAGTTTTCTGTTGTCCTCTGACTCTCCTGGAGGTATGTCTACTGATTTTTAAAGTTCCCTAAATTAAGAACCCTTGGTTTTCAAAGCCAGTTGTTTGGGGAATTTGTCTTTCCTATGCAGGTCCCTGATGCCTAGGGTTCTAAGTGCAGCATTTTCTTCTCCCTTCTCTTGGCTTGTGGTATCCTTCCTGTTTGCAGTCATCTCACTGGACTTTTGGTTCTCAACCGTTTCTCCACCCCTTCTACCCTTTCCAATGTGGCCTTCTCTTTGTGATTAGCTGTAGAAGGTCTTTTCTGGCAGTTTTTGGGTCATTTTGAGTTAGTTTCACAGATGTACCCATTATCTCAGTGTGTCCATGGGACAAGGTGAGCTCAGGATCCTCCTACCTTGCCATCTTCCTCAAGTCTCCCACACATCTCTGACTAAATCAAGAACTAGAAATTGATTAAGCTTAGTGAGGAAGGCATGTCAAAGCTGAGATAGGCCCAAAGCTAGGCCTCTTGTGCCAAACAGTTAACCAAGTTATGAATGTAAAGGAAAAGGTCTTGAAGTAAATTGAAAGTGCTTCTCCATTGTACACATGAATGATAAGAAAGGAAAACAGCCTCACTGCTGATGTGGAGAAAATTTTAGTGATTCCTCTGATGGATCTGGACAAAGTCAGTTAAAAACTTTCTGGAAAGAATTCATCATTCATGATGTTATTAAGAACATTCTTGATTTGTGGGGGAAAGCCAAAATATCAACATTTAACAGGATTTTGAAAGAAGTTGATTTCAACACCCATGGATGAGTTTGAGGCGTTCAAGACTTCAGTGGAGAAGGTAACTGCAGATGGGATGGAAAGAACTAGAATTAGAAGCAGAACCTGAAAATGTGATGAGTTCCTACAATCTCATGGTAAAGCTTGAATGGATGAGGACTTTCTTCTTATGGATTAGCAAGAAAGTTGTTTCTTGACATGGAATCTACGCCTGGTAAAGATGATGTGAGGGTTATTGAAATAACAACAAAGGATTTCGAATTCCATAAACTTAGTTAATAAAACAGTGGCAGCATTTGAGAGAATTTACTCTAATTTTTTAAAGAAACCCTACTGTGAGTAAGTGCTGTCAAATAGCAACGCATGCTACAAAGTAATTGCTTGTGAAAAGACGAGTCAATTGATGTGTTAAATTTCATTATTGTCTCATTTTAAGAAATTGCCACAGCCACCCCAATGCTCAGCAACCTGCCACCCTATCAGTCAACACTGAGGCAAGACCTTCCACCGGCAAAAAGGTTGCTATTTGATAAAAGCAAAGATAATGGTTAGCATTTTTTAGCTATAAATTATTTTTAATTAAAGTATCTACATTTTTTCTGTAAGATCTAATACTTGTATATACTTAGTAGACTACAACGTAGCATAAACGTAACTTTTATGTGCAGTGTGAAACCAAAAATATTGACTCCCTGTATTGCAATGTTCACTTTATTGCTGTGGTATAGGACTAAACCCAAGCCTCTGCATCTACTGAGCACGATGACGAAGATTTCCTGTCCAAGGAAGAATCTGGGTATTGACAGCAGAGGATGGAGGCAGTGTATACTGAGCAACCATAATGTTGGAAAGTCATGATACTACTCTATCTCTTTACTCCTTTCCGACAGAAACAGCATAAAATTTGAAATCTAATGATCTGAGTTTGAATTTTGTGTGTCTAATAGGTGTGTAACCTTGATTTTATCTCCTAACCTCCTGTTCTGCAGTTTTCTCACATATAAAATGGGAATAGTTTCTTTCCAAGCATACTGTGAAGACTGAACTGCATCAAATATGGAAAGGTGTGATGCGTAGCTTCTGGAAATAAGACTCATTAAGTAAAATTTTGTAATGCAAGTTGCTGGTCTTACTATTTCTCACCCTAAAATCTAACTCTAGTCTAATACATACAATACCTCCTTCAAGTATCTCTTTCTACTCTCCATAATTTCATGAAAAATCATACAGTATTCTTACAGTTGGGGCTTTTTGAAGACCAAATCAGTCAATCAATCAATCAATCAATCAATCTTTATTCAAGTGACTAAACTTTAGGTTTGTATTTCTATGAAAGACATATAATGGGTCCTGAGAGCCAGCTCCTCCTCACTAAGGTTCTGGTAAAAATGTGCCACATGTTCTTTTGTTCTATACTCTTCATGTCTTGGGGGTACTCATGTCTCCCACGCTTATTGCATGCGAGCTTTACCACTGTGTCTTCTTCCGGCTTCAAGGTTCTTGTTACTAGCTGCAGAGAGGAGCTCGTCTTGCTTTTCTCTTATTCAGAGCACTTGTTCACAGTGCACTTGCTCAAAGCTTAGAGAATGGATGTTTTTCTCTTTGTTTCTGTGGACGGTTTTTCTTGCCTTTAGTATGCTCTGTAGGCTGCCGACTTCCTTCTCTGCACCGTAATGAGCGTGGCTGCATGATGCCACCTACAGCTATAACTCCTACCTGAAGATGATGTGTCTGTGCTCGCCTGTCACTTTGCCTGCCGTGGCCACAGAGGAGTGGTTTAGAATGCTTTTGGCAGAAAGTTACTTCTTACTGGGAATCCCACAGGTATTTCTGTGTCTCAGTATCTGCACGCCCAAGCCTCTTTAATCTGGTTGTTGCTGTTTAGTCACTTCGTGTTCAGGACCATGTGGCCTGCAGAAACACCCGACAGAATGTGAAGCTCTGCAGAGATCCATCACTGCTGTTGCTACTCTTTCCTCAACTTAATTTACATTTGGATTTTTCACCTCAGATACTATGGTGGAGACTTCTAGTTGCCTGAACAATTGTCATTTGCATCCTTTTCTTAATAACAGAAACTTGGCTTTTTAGAAGTACTCAGGCTCAAAATAATAATAATAATATGATTATTAAATGTGTTTAATAATAACGATATATTATTATTAAACAAATAAATGTTTATATTATAATGATATATTATTAAACAAATAAACGTGTTTAACATATTAACAAATATATTAATTATATTTGTAATTAAAATATTAACAAATAAATGTGTATAATGATATCTTATTCTTTTTTTTTTAAACATTTTATTTATTTATTTGACAGACAGAGATCACAAGTAGGCAGAGACACAGGCAGAGAGAGAGAGAGAGAGGAAGCGGGCTCCCTGCCGAGCAGAGAGCCCGATGCGGGGCTCGATCCCAGGACCCTGAGACCATGACCCGAACTGAAGCAGAGGCTTTAACCCACTGAGCCACCCAGGCGCCCCATGATATCTTATTCTTAAATAAATGTGTTTAATAATAATGATATTGTTATTATTGTTTCTCAGGATTCCTTGAAGCTAGAGGTAGCAAGTGAGTTATAAGTAGAAATTATTGGATAAGGCTTCTAGGAAATATCGTTAAGTGGGTCTGACTTGGCTGTCCCCTTGGCTTGGTCTTACCTGGCTGGTGGATGAGACCTTTGGATCTCTCATCGCCATCTTGTGGCCTTGAGGATGCAGGACACACACCAAGGACTAAAGAGCGGAAAGACAGGAAGATCCTCCAAGAGCTGCTCTATCAGCTTTGGACTACTTGTCACTGGGTTTGTTTTACAACAGAGAATAAAATTGGAAGATAATTTAATGTGCTTAAACCACTAGAGTTAGATTTGTTATTAGCAGCTGAATACAATTCCTAAGCAATGTATACTCCCATATGGACTTTCTTTGTTTTATTTCTTGTCGTACTACCCATAATTAGCTTATGGTCTTATACAAGTGTAAATATATCATTATTATATTACCTTGTGGCCCAGTTTTTATAGTCCAATATTATATTTTTATATATATAGATATATTCTCTTACGTAGCACAGCACTGTCAAACATTTTTAGGCTACTGGACCATACTTAAACCAAAAAAAAATGTTTCCTTTTTCTCTGAAAAGAATCTTTCAAGTTCATTAGATAGTATAACTATTTTGAAATCATATGCCTTAAGTAAGATTATCAGTCTTTGATTAAGGAAATAACATGGGGTGCCTGGGTGGCTCAGTCAGTTAATTGTCTGCCTTTAACTCAGGTCATGATCCTAGGGTCCTAGGACCTCTGCTTGGTGGAGAGCCTACCTCTCCTTCTCCTTTTGCCCCTCCCTCCCTGGCTCATGCTTTCTCTATTCCAAATAAATAAATAAAATCTTAAAAAAAAAAAAAAAGGAAATAACATTAGGTCCAGAATTTGTGCTTCATAAAGCCTTATTAATTCTGAGTTAATATCTGTATACTTGGACCATGTAAAAATTGACTATAATATGTTGAATAGTCTTGGAATTGTCCCTTTGTGTCAAATACCTGAACCATGATTTTATATCTAAATAGAAGAATGAGTTTTATTATATGTATGTAGAAAGTGCTTACAAAGGTGGACTGGAAGAAGTGTGTTCTGATTAGTGCAAATTCATTAATTCTTCTCTGCTCCTGTCTGTTACAGCCAATCCTTTACCTTGAATGTTCTTTCCTTTCTTTGATAAAATACGTTTTATCCTGAAAGCCCAGATCAGATGGCACTTTTCCCATGAAGCCCTCCCAACTTCCAAGAAAGAATTATTCCTCCCTTTCTCTAGCTTCTCAGAACAGTACAGCAAAATGCATTTATGTACTAAATCTAGAATCTGTGACTTCATTTTTTTAAGACTCTCTGGCTTTAAACTTACATGTGACTTAGACAAATTGCTTAATTTCTTTAATCCTTAATTTTCTCACCTTTGAAATGACAATAATACTTACGCCATAAAATGACTATGAGATTAAATGAGGTCAGTTACATAGTTTTGACAAAGAAGTCAGTCTCTATTTAACCCTCAAATTATAGAATTTTTCATTATTCTTATCTTCTTTATTCACTATATAAGAATCATTCTTTCCATGTTAGCGCTTAACATATACTGTAGTTTGGAGCATTGTATCTCTTGCAGGCTAAATTCTAAACACTGTAGAAAGGAAAATTTCTTACCCACCTTTGAGTAGCCTTGAACTAAATAGTGATTAACTCATTCATTGAACAGGGTAAATCTAAAATAAGTATCTTTTGTTTATTTTATTTTGTTTATTGAGGTATAATTAACGTACAGCATTATACTATTTCAGATGTACAATATAGTGATTCCATATTATGTATGTTGTGATCATCATAATGTCTAGTTAAAAACCATCACCATACAAAATTACAGCATTAATTTTTGTGTAGGATGACAACTTTTAAGATTGACTTTCTTGGCAACTTTCAAGTGTGTGATACGATATTATTAAGTATAGTAGCAATGCTATATACTGCATCCTTATGACTTGCTTACTTTATAACTGAAAGTTTGTACCTTCTGGCTCCCTTTACTCACCCCCATTCCCTGCCTCTGGCAACTACTTATCTATTCTGTGTATCTATGAGTTCAGTTTTTGTTTCGTTTTGTTTTGTTTTTAGAACCTACGGTATTTGATTTTTTTCTGGCTTATTTTATTTATTTCACTTATTTCATAGCATAGTGCCTTCAAGTTTCATCCATGTTTTTGTAAATATCAAGATTTCCTTCTTTCTTAGGAGTGAATAATATTCATGTGTATGTGTGTGTGTATGTGTTTTATCACATAGTCATTTGTTTTTCAATGGACACTTAGGTTGTTTCCATGTCTTGGCTATTGTAAATAATACTGTAATGAAGATGGTGATGCATATCTCTTTTGGAGTTAGTTTTTTCATTTTCTTCAGATAAGTACCCAGAAGTAGAATCGTTGGAGCATGAGGTCTTATTTATAGTTTTTTTTGAGGACCTCCATAGTGTTTTCCATAGTGCTAAACCAGTTTACATTCCCACCATGCACATAAGCCATAAGCATTCCCTTTTCTCAGTGTCCTCACCATCACCTGTTGTTTCTTGTGTTGTTGATTTTAGCCATTCTGATAGGTGTGAGGTGGTACTCATTGACATTTTGATTCACATTTCCCTGATGATGAGTGATGTTGAACATCTTTTAAGGTACATGTTGGCCATGTGAATATCTTCTTAAAAAATATCTATTCAGGTCTTCTGCCCATTCCTAAATTAGATTGTTTGATTTTTTGCTGTTGAGTGGAATGGGTTCTTTATATATTAAGTATACTAGGTATCTTGGATGAGTTAATTAATTCATTAATTAAATAATGATTGATTTTTGCCTGCCTTGTGCTTTATATATATAAAGATCATACATACACATTCTGAGCTATGGCCCAGTCAGTTGAGCATCCAACTCAACTTGGAGAGCATCCAAGCATCTCAACTTGGATTTTGATCTCAGGGTTATGAGTTTGAGCCCCCCACTGGGCACCACAAAGGGCATGGAGCCTACTTAAAAAAAAAAAAAAAGTATTGTGTTTGTGCTAATGAATCTACATAGTTTTACCTGATCAACTACTCCAGAAGGGGTAAGAGAACCTTACCACGATACAGAATAAAATTAACTTCCCCAGATGAAGATTCCTATGATCCTGGCTTCATCAGTCTGTCATGTCAGTTGCTGAACCAACCAATCATGGGGCACCATAGGAGTGAGGCAATGTGGTAATGTGCAAAGTGAATTCTTTTGGAGTGAGATGTATATGAAAATGTTGGCAATAGGAAAATTAAGCCCTCAAGGGCATTCAAATGAATCCTGTGAGATGGTGAGCTGTGCATCTCTTTCAACAACTACCAAGAAATACAAATACCCCAACCATATTGTGTTGTTTTAGTCCGTGCTGAATTTCATGGAGTATAAATTCTTGTCCAATCTAAGCACATCTGTTCATAATAATTAACTTCTGTGCCTTGTGAGCAGAAAAGCAGCATCAGCTATACAGTGAGATGCATTGGCTTTATTTCTGTTTGTCATAATGATTCATTGAGACATTATGGGGAAGCAGATGCTTTTTACGCACTCGAAGATTCTGTATTGTGGCTGCCTATGCATTGCCATTACTCCTCATATGTTGAATTAAGCAGGGCTTTAAGGTTGTAGAGCATTATGGTTGTCAAGTGTTAATACCACTGTGGGAATATAATTTTGAAACTTTAAAAAGTCATTTGCTCATTCCAAAACTCAGTTCCCTTTTTCTCTCTGGTGTGGGATCATAATTTAAACCCTAATCTGGTTTTTGAGTAGAAGCTTTTATAAAGTTGCAAATCACTGGACTGGAAATTCCTGTGAAAAATTTAATTCCAGTTCCAGATCCACCACCTTCTCTGTCAAAAACAGGCAATAGCATTTTCCCAGTAGAGAAATTATGATGATTAAAGTGCAATTATAGAAGTAGAGTGTGTAGCAGGGACTCTGGCGACCATAGCCAATGGAAAGTTATTTTTCAACTCTGTTCTAACTGTATGGATTATGGTATTTAGTACTCAGAAACTTCTATGAGATAGGTATTATTTTTGTACCCATTTTATGTATGAGGAAACGAAATCTTAGAGAAATTAATTTTGCTAAACTCATTGACTAAGAAAGTGTGGAATTGGGATTCAAGCCCATGTTGTCACTTTAGAGATGATATCCTTTAACTTTGCTATTCTTCATTTCATAAATGTTAGCTGACCAGTGTTTGACCAAAGCTGAGACAAAAGCTTATTTTGACCTTGAGTTTTGATCAGACATTTTTTTAAATCATGACTTATAAATAGTAATAATATAGTTAGGTAAGATATAAGAAATGCCCAAGAATAATACCTTCTCATTTAGACTTGGAACATCTCTCCTTGACACAGAACCATTCATTCCTTGTTGTCTTTCAGGTATAGAAACCTTGTTGTGATTGGTATGGGAAGACATGGGGGAAAGAACATTTTATTATCTCTATGAAAAATACATCAAAAATATTATCTGACACTTACTTGCACAGCTTTTGTATTGGAAACATCCTAAGGCTCCTGTTGAAAGGGCAGCCCTCACACAACCACATCTGTTAACTGTTTGGCTCCACATTCCAGACTCCTGGGCAGGCTCACTGGCCCAAGGCACTCAACACATATTTACACACGTAATTTAGTAGAAACTCAAGAAATGTGTTGAGGGAGAAGTCAAAAGGCTGTGATGGATCATGTTCAGTCAAAAATTTGGAATGTGAAAAACTATTTGTAAGCAGACACCATGGGATTAAAAAGGATCTAGTAAATGGAATGCCAAATAAATACATAAGTAAATAAAATCAGCATAGTTAACAGAGAGAGTAAACTGAAACAAGTATGAGGATGGGGGCAGAGGAGGCATGAGAGAAACACCATTCAGCCCATGAGCAAGGGAACAAGTAGACTCACCTGGCTTTCATGGCTTTTCATGGCTTTCTTTTCAAAGAATCTAGTGTCTTTCTCCCACCAGAAGATTGGTATTCCAAGTGTCCTCTTTTATTCTTATAAAATCCTCCCTTCTCTTTTTTCTTGACAAAGTAACCTTAAAGTGCTCACTAAGGTATCCTAAGTAACTTCTTTTACTTTCAACTGAAAGAATGAATTAAAACATCTACTCTTCGCTGACAATGCTGGAAGGTAGTATGTGGCATTAAGCAGAGAATTTTGGCTGCACATAGCTCTGGGCTTGCGTCCCTTCTTTGATACTTATTACCTGTGGAGGGAGGAATGGAAGCTATTAGAGCAAGTAGGTGAGTGTGTTGTCTCTTGCTTATGTGAATGAATTTGATAGGAAACTTGATGACAAATTTGTTGCGAAGCCAAACAGGAGACGAACTTCAGCGAATTGGTAATTTGGAATGATATTCATTCCATCAGCTTCACAGGCACGTATTCATCATTTTATAGGAGAAAATTTAGGAAGATGAATGAGATTTTATTTGACAAGAATAAATGTTCTGGTTCTTGCAAAGCAAAATGCCACATTATTGTCAGCAGTAATACCATTCATTTATTTTCATATTTTCCCTAGGTCATAATCCTTTTGAAAGTGAATTTTAATTTGGAAAATACATCACTTTCTGTGGCTCAGAGCAACGAGTGGCCACAGGAGATACCATCATTTGAGACTTAGGTTATCTTTTCCTTGGAGATATAATATGTTTCAGAGGTAAAAGTGAGTGGTTACCTTTGAAACTGACACTATTTTTTTCATTTATCATGCTGTTTTGCAATTTTTAATTACTTCTCTGTGTCCTAATTACCGTAAAGCAAAGATCAACCCCTTTAACATATATAGCCTTGGACCTCTGTGTAGTTGGATACACAGCAGGCACTCATTAAATGTTTGTTCAGTCAGTGGATAAAAAAATAAGCTAGTGTTACAGCTTTTCCCTAATGAGTTACCTATCCATTGTTATATCTATAATGCTTGAATTAATATTCTTTTTTAAAAAGGTTTTATTTATTTATTTGACAGAGAGATCACAAGTAAGCACAGAGACAGGCAGAGAGAGAGGGGGAAGCAGGCTCCCTGCTGAGCAGAGAGTGTGATGAGGGGCTCGATCCCAGGACCCTGAGATCATGACCTGAGCCAAAGACAGAGGCTTAACCCGCTGAGCCACCCAGGTGCCCCTTGAATTAATATTCTTAAGAAGAAAAATGTAGTCAGCCAATAATTAATGAAATTTATCCTGTTTATTTCATTCAATGAGAAATTACTAAATATTTTGAAACCCTTTCATTCATTGCTTTGAATTTTATTTTACACTTTGTGAAATAAGAACAACAGAAAGCCTCTATAGTTCCTATCCTCAAAGTGATTATAATGAAAATGGGTATAAATGACATGTTTACTAACCAACATACTTTGTGGAGGGATTCCTATGCTCTCATAGTGATTCTTACATAGTTCTTCTCCCTATGCTAACAATGGACAGTTTGGAGGACGGGGGTCTAGAGAAGTTTAAAGAAAAATAAAAGTTAAAGAAATATGTTGTTTGTATAAACCAAAGGAAATACTAATCAAACCAAGAGTCTAAAAGCACAAGGGAACTAGTTAAAAGAAAGGACAAATTAAAGGACTAGTTAAAAGAAAGGACAAATTAAAATGGGAGTCAGAGCAAAATCAAAGCTCCATTTTACTGACCGGTTTCCAAGGAGTTTTCTCTCAGAAGGAAGAAAGCCTCAGACACGAGTCAGCTTGATCAATATGTGCCTCTTCCTTGAGAATAGAGGTCAGCAAACTCCATTTCATAGTTAACTGCATTCAACTGGTTGTTCGGTTCCATGATATGATATGACAGATTTACTCAAATTCAGTGGTTTTATTTCTTATCCAGCCTGTGGCTTTGCCATAGGTGTTGGCATTATGTAGTGTGTCTATTCAAGAGTTTGTTGCTGTAGAAAGAAGTAGTCCCTGCCCAGGCAGCTATAGCTAAATAAGAAATAATTTCTCTGAATTCTGCACCATACCCTGTCTCCTCTTTTTTTAAAAACAGCTGGTCCCAGACAGAAGGTCCATGTCTGGGGCAGGGTGGAGGAAGTTCCAAACTGAAGTGAAAGCAAACAGTTGAATTTTATTTTAGTTTACTTTTCATCAATAGTTTTGTTTTGTTTTGTTTTTTCCCCCCCATTTCCCTATTTTCCTTCCCATAGAAAAGAGCAAGGGCAGCAGTGAAAGCAGGTTAAAAATACTTGTACTCAACAAAATGATATTTCAGAAGGAAACCTGGTTAATGGGGTTTGGAGACCTGCACTTCTTCGTGTATTAGTTCACAGACTGTAAGGAATTATGTACCCTACATCAGTTTCATGATCTTTAAAATGACAAGATACAACATCAGAAGACTGAGAACTAAATGATATAATCTGAAAAAAAAATTAGTACAGTGTCTGGTACTCAAGACATGTTAGCTAAGTTTAATATCTGTAATATGGGAATAATATCTATTTCTTCTATTTGGCAGGAAGAAATGAGATGATATATATGGATTTGGAGGGATGATTTTGGTGGAAGTAATTTAAAATTCTACTCAAATTATCCTATAACCAGAAATCAAGACTTAGCATCTGCTTCATTTTTTTTATTTTTTTCTGATTGTTTTGACTCTTTTGTAGTTCTTTCATTTGCTGGCTTCTCTATGGCTACACAATTCCATACTTAACATCCATATGTTGCCATGATATCCAAAGGAGAAGTGATGTATCCTCCCGGTGACTTCTCTTAAGTATAAGGGAACAGGGGCACCTGGGTGGCTCAGTGGGTTAAGCCTCTGCCTTCAGCTCAGGTCATGATCTCAGGGTCCTGGGATCGAGCCCCGCATCGGACTCTCTGCTCAGCGGGGAGCCTGCTTCCTCCTCTCTCTGCCTGCCTCTCTGCTTACTCGTGATCTCTCTCTGTCAAATAAATAAATAAATCTTTAAAAAAAAAAAAAAAGTATAAGGGAACATTTTTTCCTAGAAGCCTTTGGAAATCTCCCCTCATACACCATTGACTTCGATTGGGGCACAAGCCCATTCTAGAACCAATCTTGTTAATAGGGGAAATAGCAAAACCTGATATGCTTGAGTTTGCGTTCTTGAGCCAATAAATATTTACAGAAGTATAACCTTTATACACTTCAAGCCTACCTCTGGCCATGCTGAGGGATTTAACATCTAGAGACACATATTCATAGTGAGCAGGAATAAATACCCAAAGGAAAATTAGGGCTCCCTCGGGTAGGAGTAGTATACATAAATAAAGAATGCGTAGAAAACAAACAGCACTGTAACAATGTATAAACACACCTTTATCTTTGCCTGGCATGTAATTGATGCTCAGTGTAAACGGAACTAAAGAAACTTCAGGGCAGATTTTACAAAGTCATTTAGATTTCTGAAAGTGGGGCTGAATCACTGACGAACTGAGCAGTGGCTCTATTTTTTTTCTAAAACCATGAAATCCACCCCAAATCATGCCTGCCAGTTCTCTCATATTGCCCTTCTGAGTAAGAAAAATTGTCAGTTAGTCCAGGGCATTGATTTCAGTTCCACCAAACGCAGAGCTGCTTGGAGATATAAAAACAAGTAGTAGACATTGGAATGAATTTTCTTTGAAAACAAAATGGTTGATGAAGCTGGATGTACACAAGTAAAAATGACTTGAGTCCTCACAAAATAGCAACTAAACCAACACAAATCAATATGAGAATGTCAGAAGAATGCACACCCCCTTGATACATGCAGTTAAAAAATAGTTTAAAAGGCTGTTTGTCATTCTGTTAACTTATATGTCTCTATGTGTCCTTTTTCTCTGTAAACCCAAGACTTTCTAATATAAAATAGAGAGCAGTTTCATACACACAGCAGGCATGGTTAGGTGTGTTTTCTGATAAATGTTTAATGTGAAAATAATAAATACATGAAATCTCTCTGTGGGTCAATGCTAAAACACTTAAGCTTGTTGATTCTTTCCTGGAAAATTCAGTTATCCACACATTTAATAGCTTTACTTCTATTTGATTAAGTCATCTTTCCTTCCTTTAGTGATTACTAAGTTATTTGTCATTTCTAAGGGAAAGCTAGGTGTACTTTTTGAGGATTTGCATATTCTCCTGCCGAAGTCCCTGATTTAAAGAGCAGGCATGAAACAGCCGGAACAGTTTGGCCAGGGAGGGTCTGGCAAGCCCAGCTGACGGCCACACTCGAGACTCTCAGTGACATCTGCTGAGCATTGTGGACTTCCTTATTGGTCTTGCCCAAGAGCACTGGCCTGTATCAACCACCCAGTGCATTTAGGATTTGATTGATTTATTACTGTTATTATTAGAAGTACCTCATTAGAGTGGTTTCCTACTTATGATATCAAGGAGCAGAAACTCTGCATATTCTAACTGTAATTAGTTAGTCTAACCTCTGGCTGATACTTCTCCAGTGATGTCTGTCTTCTCCTCCTTCCATGGATTCTATCTATTCTTCTCCCTCTTTACTTTCTCTTCACCACCTTCTCCCTCCTCCGTATCTTCTTCCCTTCTACCTACTTCTCTTCTTTACTCCCCTGGTACTTCTTCCCTCTATCTCTCTTCCCTTCTCCTCTACCTTTCTCTATCATTAAATATTTATTGCAAGCTTATCATAGATCAATAAATATGAGACAATTATAGTTCATCATTTTAAGTAAGCTCTGACTTTGAAATGTGTAAAGCTAGATGTGGTTAAAAAAAGATGTTTTCAAGCATCAGTGTCAGAATGTTAGAGAATGAAGTTAATTTCAATGTCTAGTCTTACACATGCATTTCTTTATAGCACAATAGCTAAACAGCATTAATTAATCATTTTAAGTAAAAGCTGTCAAGTTTTACAGATGTGGCCTTTTATGTTTCCAGATTATTTCAGGGGCCTTTTTGTGAAAAGTATCCTGGCATTTTGAAAAGTTGATAATCCATGGTGACTTTTTTTTATCAGTTGGATGAATTTTCAAGATACCATGGAGGCAAAGGTCTACAGTGCGCTTACTGTCTTTCCCTTATTGATATGGGGGATTCACTTTACAATTAGATATTTACAAGTTATTGACATTTTTTTACTACTTCTTCTCTATGAATGGAACATGGGTCTATGAGACTTGACATCTTAGTCTTAAACATGGATGGGTTCAATCAATTAGGTAAAGACAACATGTTATTTTTAAAAATAATTTGAAAAAAATTGCTGATTTTTAAATTGAATTTATTTTACCCTTAAGAGCTTCTCTACTAAAAATTAGACAGAGAAAAGCTCAAGAACAAATACAGTAACTAGTTTCCAGTAGCAACAGATTTTGGTTGTCCTCTTACGCTAATGCTTAATTATATTGAATTTCATGGAGAACACTTCTGAAATTTCACATAAAACATTTAAATGTTAATCAGGACACTGCTAATTTTCCTGTTATTTAACTGTGATAAACAAACAAAAATAAAATCTTTTTTTTTTTTTTATTCTCACTCTGAAACATGAATCAAGAAAACATAGCAATGGAATATATGCTAGCAGTGAATATTATCTCTTTCTTAGAGAAAAGATATAAGGAGGCTACTGTCTAGTGGGCCCCAACTGGTTTTCCTTCTCCAATATACCTTCCCAAATCCTCTTTTTTTTTTTTTTTTTTTTTTTTTTGGAAGTAGTAGAAAGAGAAAGTACTTTTATTTTTTTTTAATTTATTTTTATTTCTTTTCAGCATAACAGAATTCATTGTTTATGCACCACACCCAAATCCTCTTAACCACAGAACGGTTTAGTGAGCAACAGAAGGAGTTAGGTAGTCTTGTAGTCATGTGTATCCAAAAAACCATATGCATCAATTCAGAGTTATTTCTCGGAGAAATACTGGGAGGGTCTATATGGTAGAAGATAGTTGTAAGTGGAGAGTAGATGAGTGCATGCTAAGAGTTTAGGCATCATCCTGGACATCTCTCCCCCTCCATCTCTGGCCCAGCTCCAGGTTCTCACATATTTACTTTTTGAGGATTCTCACAATGTCTCCACCTCCACCGCCACCACCCTAATTCACATTAGCATTTCAGTCCATTCTCCACTCTTTTAAATCCAAGAACAGAACAATGTCCTTTCCTTGCCTGAAATGCTTCAGTGATTTTCCTCTACTCTTGGGACAAAGGCATGATCCTTAACATGGTTGAGAAAGACCTGTATATCTGTATTCCTTTTCATGCCTGGAAAGTCCGTTCCTCCCTCAGACTCCATGCACCAAGCCACACTGGTCTTTGTTCATTTTCTCTTCAACCTCAGGCCCTCTGCAGATCTCCCCCTACACCCTGGAATACTCTCCTCAGGAAAGGAAACTTCTCTGTCCCCACACTGCTACGATCTCCTTGTGACACCCCTGGTTTTTATAGCACCTTCCACAGCTTTCATTTATGAATTTGTGTTATTAGTTACTTAATAACTACTCTTTAATTAATGATGTGACAAGACCAGATAATAAATGCCATGAAAACCAAATTATAAATTCATGTCTTTTGTACTTACTCCTGATTTCCCAGAATCTAGTATAATGACTAGGTTTATGCAAATATGAATACATAATTATTCATGGAAAGAAAGTGCAAGATAGTAGATGTGAGATCTGATAGCAGGCAGGCTAGAATTCCAGTCTGTGTTCCTTGTTATCTAGCTGTGTAACCTTGGTCAAGTTATGTGATCATTCATAAACTTAGTTTCCAACAGGGCTCATAACTTGACACATAGTGATTATAAAAATTAAATTAGATAATGTCTTAGTAAAGTTATTGCCAGTAATATTATGCCATTATTATACTTAGCTCTATGTTAACCTTGCATTAATCAACATTCTCATTTCCTTTTAAGGGCAATTTATGGCAAGTTAGCTGAAAGCACAGTTAGTAGGATGCTAAAATTGCAGTCTCTTACTGATATTTCTTTGACATTCTTATGAGCCATCAGGGATCAGGAAGTGGACATGATTTCTGACTCTCTCTTCTCTAGTTATCTAGCTATGAAGTTTTGGATTTTGCATTTTGTCTACTCTTTTCTAATTGTCTATGCTATAAAATTTTGGACTTTTTCTACTGTCTGGCTCTTTTACTGGCCTTCTTTCATCACTGGATGGTTGCCAGAGTATCTTTTCTTTAGCAGGTAATGACTGGGAACATCATGAGTGATGGCATAGCAACTATGCAACAGAGAGCCAATATTGGAAGACCAAAAGAAAAATAAATAAATAAATTTCAGCCTTTTGGCAATGTAATTTTCAAAAATATGATTAAAATATTTAATAAATATTCATCATTTCCAGTTGCAACTATTTGAAATTCAGGAGAATGTCAAGACTATTGGTAAAAATAGTGGTTCCTTAGTCAGTAAATTTTTAGAATTCTCAGAAACACTACCTGACCAAATTAAGTCTTAGGTATTCTTGTCTGTGAATACCTCTGCATGAACATAGCCTCTGTACCTAATCCATCAGTCAGCTTTGATTATTTTACTTAGCATGTGCCTAAATGGTTCCAGACATTCTGGAAGGTATAAAAGTCATAGTATCTGGGGGCGCCTGGGTGGCTCAGCGGGTTAAAGCCTCTGCCTTCAGCTCAGGTCATGATCCCAGGGTCCTGGGATCGAGCCCCGCATCGGGCTCTCTGCTTGGCTGGGAGCCTGCTTCCTCCTCTCTCTCTCTCTGCCTGCCTCTCTGCCTACTTGTAATCTCTATCTGTCAAATAAATAAATCTTTAAAAAAAAAAAAAAGTCATAGTATCTGCACAGAAACAGATTATTGCCTAGTTGAGAAAATAAATTCCTTTATGGATTAAAAAGACAGCCAGTTATGGGGCGCCTTGGTGGCTCAGTTGGTTAAGTGACTGCCTTCGGCTCAGATCATGCTCCTGGAGTCCCCGGATCAAGTCCCACATCGGGCTCCCTGCTTGGCAGGGAGTCTGCTTCTCCCTCTGACCCTCCCCCTTCTCTTGCTTTCTCTCTCTCTCTCTCTCTCTCTCTCTCTCTCAAATAAATAAATAAACTTAAAAAATAAAAAAGCCAGTTAGTAAACAAAATCCAAAATTTTATAGCACAGATAACTAGAGAAAAGAGAGCTAGCAAAAGGGTCTTTATTTGACCTTTTGTAAGAAAAGCAGCTTTGGTTGGATAGCTAAAGGTACTCTGTTCCCTTCTGATACCCAGGTGCTTTCTCTTTTTTTTTTCTTTTTTTAATTTCTTTTCAGCATAACAGTATTCCTTGTTTCTGCACCACACCCAGTGCTCCATGCAATACGTGCCCTCCCTAATACCCACCACCTTGTGCATTCTCTTCACTCCCTCTCCTTCATGCTATACTTTGTACTACTGCTTAGGAACCCTCCCTTCTCTGTTGTCACTAATGCCTCCTCCCAGGGCCGCAGTAGCCTGTAGCAGAACATGCACACAGATGATGGGGTGGAGTGGCGAGCAGAAGGCTGGATGCAAAAGCTCTCATCCTTGATACGACTTTTCCTAATTCAGCTAAACCCATTCTTCAGGATGGTTCTAAACTAGGCATCACCAAACTTTTGCTGTAAAGCCCCCGATAGTAGATACTTATGGTTTTGCAGACCATATGGTTTCTGTCACAACTACTCAGTTTTTCCATTCAACCTGAAAACAACAGTAGACAATATGGAAACACAGGGGCATGGCTGCAGTCCAGTAAAACTATCTACAGACAGGTAAGAGTCTAAATTGGACTCACAGGCTGTGGTTTGCTGAGACGTGTTCCTGTTTTCCCAAATAGATCCTGTTAATAGAGACTCTTAATTAAGCTGAGAATTGGGTTCGCTGGATTTCTATAATGTACCCCAGCAACATTTTATTTCTGTGGCAGCATAGGATAGTTATTTGGAAATTCAAATTGAGTTAATCATAACATACAAACTTTAAGTATACAACCACTCATAAGTTAGCCATTGTCTCTTTGTCCTGTATAAGCCCCAAATTGCCTAGTATTGGGATTTTCTGAGTGCTCGCAGATAGAGTAACAAAAGCACTGACTATTAGTACGAGATCACCAAGTAAGTGAGTGTTCTTCCTGGGCTCTGCAAACAGAATCTGATCTTTGTCCTTCTGCTGTTTCCATGAAGGGTCTGGAAAACGGCAGAGATCAGAGCAGCAAAGCACTACATGCAACAGATTAGATGCATCGGGTCTTGCTTCTTTTATTTTAACCTTTTTTTTTTTATTCTCCCCACCCCCAGCAAAGAGTTTTTTCTCATCCACGCTGAATTTTCCTGACAGAGCTAATAGCCCAGGCTCACAGCCTCTAAATGAATCAGCAACAGTTGGTGATAGTATTGGTTTGGGAAGAGAAAAAATGTTGGGCACGCATTACACTAGTTCGACAGATTGGAACCAGATTAAGGACAGAGGGGACAGTAAGGTGATTCTGAATTGTAGTTATTACCCTTCAGTACACTTGGAATAAATAGATCAAATTCTGGTTTTGAAAATAGCAAAAGCTGAGGAAAGGCCAGAATATTGATTTTAGGTGATTTTACTTTTATAGAGAATGGTGATTAAGATTCAGATGTAACAGATTCAGGAGCAAACTTTCTTGGTTTGAAGTAAAGAATATTGCCCTCCCAAGTTTGAAATGTTTGTTTTTTCTTTTCTCTTTTTAGTTTTTAGTAGGATTTTTTGGTTATTGTTCCACTGCTTTACTTATTTATATATTTTCTTAATTTTGTTTTGGCTTCCTTTCGGTGATGAGATATTCCACTAGTGAAGCATTAATAAATATTATTTAGTACACTTAATTTTCAAAGAGCAGAGATACTTACTGTTTAGAGAAGCATGAAATACTGTTTTGGGTGACATCCTGATAAGCCATCGTAAACTGAAAATATTGCTAGCCTCACCTACCTTAAACTGCACTCAGAACACTTACATTTGCCTACAGCTGGGAAAAATCATCCAACCCAAAGCCTATTTTATAATAAAGTGTTCAATATCTCATGTAATTTATTGAATACTATACGGAGGGTAAAAACCACAATGGCTGAATGGTAGAGAACGGTTGTAAGTGATCAGTCCTTTGCCCTCATGATTGTGTGGCTGACTGGGGGCTGTGGCTCACAGCCCAGCATCACAGGAGACCATTGTACGCATATCTAGCCCAGGAAAAGATCCAATTTCAGAAATCCAAGGACAGTTTCTATAGAATGCATATGGCTTTCCCATTTTTGTTAAGTCACACACAAAAAAATCATTAAGTCAAACCATTGTGAGTCAGGAACTCTTGATTACTGCAAGTTGCATGTTGCTTTTTTGAGTCAGTAGAAGAAAATTCTCAATTATCAATGCTGAACTGTCAAGGCAGCGGTTAATCAGGAGGATTAGGTTATCCAGAATATTCAGGGTGACTCTAAATATTTGGGGCCATTTATAGTTAATAGTAATGTCTGATGTTAAGAAGCTTGACTGCCTGCCAAGAGCTGAAGCAGGAAAAGCTATCAGGTAACTTGCCTCCTCCCCAAACTCTACCTTTATTGTCTTTGGATGCTACAATGGCACCACATGATGGAGTCTGTCTGACTGTGCTCCAACTCAAGTTTAATTTTCATCCTTTCAGTTCTGGGTCCAATCTGCTATGGCTAGTGTGGCAGCAATTTACATATCCACGTGATAGCCAAGGATTACCCTGTGCATCAGAAAATACAGAGATAGTGCAATGGAACTTAAATTTCCTTCCCTTCTAGCTCTACCTTCAAAATGAACTCATATCAAACTAAAATCAAGACATGTGTAAGATTGTCAGCAGATCAATTGCAGTAACAGCGGCTCTTTTCATGGCCTCACTCTTTGTGTGGAGAACAACCATACCTGATGATCACAGGACAGGCAATTAAATGACAAAGTCACGTTCCCGGACAGAAGACCACACAACTGTGTATGTCAACTTCTTTTTGATCTGTTTAGTGAAGCATTGCGTTACATAAAAGTCCCCAATTATTTTTAAAATGTCTTTTAAAATAATCATTTACTTAGTTGTAAGTTGGTTAAGCACCAGACTCTTGATTTCAACTCAGGTCATGTTCTCAGGGTCTTGAGATTGAGCCTCATGTGGGGCTCCGAGCTGAGTGTGGGGCCTGTTTGTGATTCTCACTCTACCTCTGTCTCTCCCGCCATGCTCACAAATGTGCTCACTACATAAACAAATGAATAACCATCTAAATGTCTGTTCTTCAGGATTAAAATGAAGATCTTTGAGGTCACACCAAATCCTCCTCCATTCCAATCTTTTTTATATATCAGCTTTATATTTATTTTCCTTTTTAAGATAATTTTTGACCTGCAAAGAAGTTGCAAAACAATACACTGATTATTTGTACGCCGGTTTTCCCTGTTGTTAACATCTTACGTGTAAATAATAATGTGATTATCTGAACCAGAAAAGTATAGTGATATAGTACTATAAGTAATCTTCAGGCTTTATTCAAGCTTCACCAATTTTCCCATGAGTTTTGATTTTTGTTTTGCTTTGGTTTTCTGGTCTGAGAGTCAATCCAGGATTAGTTTTTCCAGAAACTAGCATTTAGTTGTCATGCTGCCTTCATTGCCCTCAATCAAGGACTGATTCTTCAGCTTTTCTCTCTCATGACCCAGATAATTGTGAAGATCACTTGTCATTTATTTTATAGCATGTTTCTCAGGTTGGGTTTGTCTGATGTTTTTCTTTTCTTTAGATTGAGATTATATCTTTTTGGCAAAAATGGCGTCAAATCAGGAGTTGCGTGATATGAGCATGGCTTCTTGCAGCTTAATTTTGAACACTTTCTTAATGTGTTATCTGGCAGGTTTCTCCAATGTGAAGTGGCTATTTTTCTCTTGTAAGTAAGTGTTTTTGTCAAAATTTATTTTGAGACTATACAAATATCCTGTTTCTCATTCTTTTGCCCATTACTTTTAGTGACCATCAATGATTCTAATTAACAAAATTTGTAAATGTAACATTTGTAAAGTGGTAATTTTCTGTTTCCATCATTCTTACTATATTTATTCATTTGAATACTACTGATAGGAAGAATTCTCTCTTCTACACCAATCAATTAATTCATTGAATTATTTATATTATGGATTATAGAGATAAAATAAATGTTATGTTAATATATAATGTAATATATATCATGGATAGTTATTTTTTCAATAAATTATAATCAATTACTATCACCATTTTGTTGCTCAAATTGTCCCAGATTTGGTCATTGGGAGCTCTTTCAGGTCGGCTCCTTATAACATATTTTAGTATATGTGCTGCCGAAGCGAGCACATCCTTATAACATATTTTAAGGAGGAAAAAATATATTCTTTTGGACACTTCTATGGTTATATAATGCTATGAAACAGACCCAGAATTTAGTGGATTAAGATAACACTGCAGTGTTATTAGTTCTCATACCTCTAGGGACTGGCTATCTTAGCTTGGTGTTTTTCACTTGGGATCCATCAAGCAGTTACAGTGGGTTATGTTTTCTTTAGTTACATGTTTAAAGCTTGGCCAAGAGTGCTGAACAGGAAGAAGCTATTCAGGTATTTTTTTCTCCAAATATTCACCCCAAATGGCTAATTTGGCTTCCTCATACAATAGCAGTCTCAAAATAGCTGGACGTTTTACATGGCAGGTAGTTTCTCCCAGACTAGGTGTTCCAAGGGACCCATATGGAAACTACAAGGTTCCTGATGACCTGGTCTCAGAAATCACACATTATTACTTCTACTGTATTCTATTGATCGAAGCAGTGATAGACCAGTGGATTTGAGGCTGGGGAGTGGGAAGTCTGGCCAGTCACTATCAATGGGGAAGTGGCCTGCAGAAAAAGGAGAGAAAAAAATTGATGGTGACATCTTAGAAATGTATATACCACTGTATAAACCTAGTATTGATTTAAATTAGTTTAATTTTAATGCCATTTGCTACATCTAAATCCATAAAACTAAGAAAACATTATTTATGCTTATAGTGCTTATGAATTATAAAGTAAGAAAAGTTAAATGCAAACTAAAAATCCCATATATTTTTAATTAATATTAATTTACTGACATTTGATATTGCTTTATTAAAGCCAAAAATCTGCTTAAGATGTGGTGCAAAATGCTGTAACAGAGGTTTTTTAGTCTGGCATACTAAAACTTGATCCTTTCATTAATTACAAAGCCTGTAGATATAGTACACATCATGAGATCATTTACTGATGGAGGAAAGGAAAGAGGAACAGAAAAGGTAGTAAAGCTCATGTCTGGGGAGGTTAAATGTCTTTTAGGGATTTTATTAAGGTCCCTTAGCATCAGTAAATTATCTTTTTCATGATTCTATACCTGAATGACTACTTTTACTTAATCAACTAGATAGTACATATAATAGATACAGGTCTCCACTCTCAAGGGAGATATAATCTATTTCTCTGTAATATAAGGAAGTACCAGCCTAAACTTCCTTTTGTTTATTTTTTTAAAGATTTTATTTACTTATTTGAGAGAGAGAGAGTGAGAGAGGGTGGTGAAGGGCAGAGAGAGAAGCAGACTCCCCTCTGAGCAGGGAGTCCGCTGTGGGACTTGATCCTGGGACTCCAGGAACATGACCTGGACCAAAGGCAGACACCCAACCGACTGAGCCACCCAGGCACCCTGAACTTTCTTTAAAATACTGACAAAGGACAAGCTTTTTGTTCTGAATAAATATCTTTGGAAGACAAATTAAAGCCTGACCTCTGGTACTTTTCTTCCAAGACCTGTGTCATCAATCGGAGTCTTGTGCCATTAGAAATGCAGTCCTTCTGCTGAGACAAATAAGCACAACTGTTCCTGTCAGACGGCAAGCAGCCAATGCAACCAGAAATCACTGAAGCAGGTGTGTTTGTGGTAGATGCAAAAATAACTAGAGAAGAGCAAACAAGCGTGAGCTCTTTAATGCTCTATGGAGCGCTATGAGAAAAGAGAAAACTAAAAATATCAAGAGAAAGTAGTTCTTGCCATACTTGAGAACACGGGAGTGGATGAAGGGGAGAAAAAAAGCATAGTACTAAAGGATGGATTGGGAACCAGAGTGAAAGTGGATGTCCTAACTTCTAAATCGAATATATAATAATAAAAGTATATATATAATAATGATATATTTTTTAAAGCACTTGTGGTTTGGGGCTTGGGAGAAATTTATTTGGCAGCTATTGTTAATGAATTGGTCTCTTATTGGGAGTCATAAAGGAGTGTTTTGAGTCAAGTGATTACCATGATGTGACTCTGGGAGAGGGACCAACCAATAGGAGGAAGCAGCCATAAGATTTTATTCAGGGGCTTTGGTGGCTTTGGGAGAGGCAAAAAGGGATGCTCTTTTCTCACTTACATGTATGCATGTCTCCTTTTCTGCCCATACCTCCCTCTTTAGCTCTCTTTTTGCTTCCCAGTTTAACCATGTTGCCAGGCATTGACTGCAATTGACTAGAGAGAACAGAATAAGGGTTTTTTTTTTTTCTTTTTTCTTTTTTAATATCAGACAGTTCTAGGATTTTATCCCTGTTTCTCCACTTACTAACCAGGTGATATTTGGCAGATTTCTTGATATTCTGATACCCCAGTTTTCTTTTCTCTAGAGTAAAGATCTAATAAGTACATCATAGGATTGTTTTGATATAGAAACTTATTGGTTCAGTGTCTGGTACATTGGAGATATGCCATATATATAAAATTGTGGTTTGTAGTCAGTACAGTTGAAATCAGTTCCTTTATTATAGATAGTTTATCTTGAATTGTGCTCTTATGTCCAGAAATTTCTTTCCATCAAATAGATGAAAACCTGAAATATGTTCACCATATTATGTAATTTAAGGGAAATTCTGACTTCACTTTAAAATTCTAGGTTTTAGATGAAATATATTTTAAAACTCATGTGTAAGGGACGTAATGGTTTAGAAGGAATTTTGAGGAGAGTTATCTAAATAACCAAAATGTTAGGCTGAGCTGTTTCCCAACATTGGCACTATCGGTATTTTGGGTAGGATGACTCTGTGGTAAAGGATTGCCCAGGGCAATGCAGGATGTTTAGCTTTTCCGCCCCTAGGTACTTAATACCACGCAGTCCTAGCAACAACCACAGTGCTTCTCATTTTTAAATACTACTGAGAGGAGCACTACCCCTCCTAATTGAGAACCTCTGGACTAGACCATATATTTGTTTTACAGTAAGGGGTATGTTTCCAGATGTTAGGCTGAACACTACTATAGTGTACAAATACTACACTATAGCTTGTATAGTATACATACTGTACTATACCCCTAGAAGTTATAGAAAGATAATTTGATGTATAACTTCACTCTTTTGAAACATGTTGAGTCCTTGATGGGCCGGAAATTGCCGTCATAAAGGATTCAATCGATGATGGCAGCAGTGTTCTCACATACACATGCTGGGTTTTGAGATGGCCTAATAAATGGCATTTCATTGCCTCCTTGAGTTCTGAGTGAATTGAGAAGAAAGACAGTGGGTTAAGGCACAGGTAATTAAATGTTTTGTTTGTCAAGCTGATATTGGAGAATGTGGTTTATATCTGGAGACACGTTTCCAAATATGAGAATGAAACAGACTTACCAGCCAGTGGCAACACCAGACTGGAACAAGCCTTCCCACATCTAGGGATGAGGTCGCTGCCGCTGAAACATCCATAGTGTGAAAGAGCAGAGGAGACCTCATGATTTCTGCAGGCAGGCTCCATTTTCAGTGAGGTGAAAAGGAAGGTGATATATTTTGTTATACCCATATTATTCCAAATACCACAGTCAATTTCCTGCCCTCCATGGCAGGGGCAACGAAAGAGAAGAGACGGACCAGGAGTGTTATAGCTGGTGGAACTGAAATCATGTGGAGGAAAGAAACATCACAAGTGGGAAAAAAAATCATGTTTCTTTAATTATTACATTGACATTAACTGCTACAAAGGCAGTTGAGTGCTACACACTCAAAGAGGTGGCCTTAAGGAGCAGAAAGAGCCTGTGGGTGGCCTAAGGGCAAATGAAAGAATGGGTAGTTATCAACAGAACAGAAACAGTGTGTCTCCCTACTTCAACTTGGGTCAAGCAGTAGTGATGGAGATACATGTTTCAGATGGAGCCTGATATTTAGTAAATTAGATGGAAAGAAAAATTGGTGATTCCAAGTAGAATGGGGGGACCCTGTTCAGAGACTGACCTCAGGGTCTTTTTTGATTACATATTCAGCTGCCTAATCCCTCCTGAAAATGGACATGAATGCAAGCCACAGCAGTTATCTCTTGCCTTTCCTACCCCCCACCCTATTACACTATTTGATGTGTCAAATAGTGTAATAGAAAATCTCAACTACAAACAAATGTAAATAATTATAAGTCAACAGATATTTAAGGAAAGCCACCATTACCAAAGCAAGAAAGAAAACTCAGTGAATGGGAATATTTACTCCTACCAGCAGGAGTTAATTGAGGAGGCACACTGAGAATAAATCAGATTTTGATATTGGTTTTTTGATTAAGCGTTGTAGCTACATGAATTTAATGAAGCCATATCCTTGGGGAACTAAGGGAAAACAACTTGTCATGTATAATTTTATGCCAAACCCACACTATCCTGCTGATAATGTGGTGAGAAAATAAAACTTTGAAAAAAAAAAAAAAAAAAACCAGACATACAGAACCATATAGTGCTTTCTAGACACAGACCTCTCTGAAAGAATTAGATGTGCCCCAGAAAGATGAAAAATAATTCAGGAAAATAACTGGACCTAAGAATCAATGCTACTTAGGGATATGCTCAATCGAAATAAGAGATAAAAATTTAAAAAGACAGAAAGAGAGACATAGGAAATGGATATGGCATCATAAAAATAGTGGCTGTGACCAAGAAGAACAATTAAATAAAGACAAAGAAAAATGCTAGTACATTAGGCCAAGAACAGGCAATGTAGGCTAGAGTAGGGAGAAGGAGGAGACATGGGATTCCCTGGACTACACAGTTTATGAGATTAGGAGAGAAATTTAGGAGGTGAGCAATTCAGCTGATGCAAAATAAATATGTAATAGAAAGGACAAAGTGAGAAACAGTTTAAGAAAAGACACCTCGTCAAGACATATTCTTTTTATTTTTTTAATTTAGTTAACCCCTGTGTCCCGCCTTGATGAAGTGTTCTGAGTTGCTTGGTGTGGTATGGGGGGCAGGAAGGAGAATCTGCCCCTTTATGTCTGTGTTTAAGACTGGGGTGCTGTCAGCTGCTTCTTGGTCTTATGCACCTTCCTTTTTCTTCTTTATCTTTGTTTCCAGTGCCTTTTTTCATTGTGGCAAGAAACACATAACATAACATTTACCATTTCAGCTATTTTTAAGTGTACAGTGGAGAGGTGTTAATAATTTGTCCATTACTGTACAACATTTTTGTCTTGCCAATCTGAAACATCATGCCCATAAACAATTTCCCTTTTCCACCTTCACTCAGTCCCTAACAACCACCATTCTTTCTGTTCCTAAATTTAACTACTTTAAATACTTCATATAGGTGAAATCTTGCAGTATATCTTTTTGTGACTGACATATTTCAATTAGTATAGGGTCCTCAGATTTTACCCTGCTGTAACATACAACAGGGTTTTCTTCTTTTATAAAGCTGAATAATATTCCATAGTATGCATATGACACATTTTTTTTTTTTATTAATCTACCAATGACCATTGAACTTTTTCCCACATTCAGGCTGTTGTGAATGATTCTGTAATGAGTATGGGTGTGCAAATGTCTCTTTGAGATTCTGTTTTTAATTCTTTGAATATATGTGTAGAAGCAGGATTGCTGAGTCATACAGTAATTGTATATTTAATTTTCTGAGGAATTACCATACGGTTTTCCATAGTGGTTGCATCATTTTACATCCCACCAACAGTGTGCCAGTGTTTCCTATTAACCCACACCTTTGCCAAGCCTTGGCTTTAATTTTGGCGGGCGGGGGGTGTGTGTGTAGTGGGGATGTTGGGAGGTTTTGATAGTAGCCATCCAAATGAGTGTCAGGTGGTATCTCATTCTGGTTTTGATTTGTTTTCCCTGATCACAAGCAATGTTGAACAGCTTTTCATATGCTTGTTGGCCATTTGTGTGTCTTTGGAGGAATGTCTATTCAAGTCCTTTGCCCATTTTTTTTTTTTTAAAGATTTATTTATTTGACAGAGAGAGATCACGAGTAAGCAGAGAGGCAGGCAGAGAGAGAGGAGGAAGCAGGCTCCCCGCTGAGCAGGGAGCCCGATGTGGGGCTCGATCCCAGGACCCTGAGATCATGACCCGAGCTGAAGGCAGAGGCTTAACCCACTGAGCCACCCAGGTGCCCCCCTTTGCCCATTTTTTAATTGAGTTATTTGTTCTTTTTGTTGTTGAATTGTAAGGGATTCATTTTCAAAAACTGTAGCATTACTAGGGGCACTTTAGAGCAGCGTTTCACAGTAGCTGCACTTGAATTGGACCATTAATCATTTTATTTGTGTTAATTCACCAATGTGGAAAAGTCCATATGGAGGCATTTGATCCACCTTAAAGGCTCTCATGTGAAGAAAAAGATTGTGGAAAAGAACTGCATGCAAAATTTCATGGCTATCCAATTGACGTTGACACTCAACGAAAGATATGATTAAAATGTCTCCAATAGATTCAGGTTACACAAGGTGGTGTCAAGAGCCAAACATGATTTAGTAACTAAAAAGCAGTCCTTTGCCACTGAATGCCTAATGATAGTATCCATAACTGCAAGGCCAGATGTTCAGACTCATGTTTTTTTGGTGTGTTTTCTTTAGTTTTTGATTTTCTGAGTGCTATTAATCATATGCCCTCGATATGCAGTGTTCAATCCATTTTGTTAGCCTTTTATCATTTTAAACAGTTACAGATTATGTCTCCATGGAGTGTGCTAGAAATGTGCTTATGTTGCGCCAGCCTATGCTTTATGAGATAAACAAATGAGTAATTCAAGCTTTGTGGTGAGTACGTGTGTCACGTAAGGGCTCAGTCATAATTTTTGAATTGTCTGCAATGCACATTAAATCAAAATGTCTATCTGAAACAGTAGTAGTATTTCATGAACTTGTAGAACAGTTTCTTATCCTATCTCTAAGAATGAGAATGCAGCTTTTTTTTTTTTTTTTTTCCCCAGTTTTGCTTGGGATGTGGTGGAGCACAAAAGTTTAATTTAATCATTGTCAAGGTCAAGGTCCTAGAACCTACATGCTGCATTTTTTATTCCTATTGTCTTAAAAGTTTAGTAATTTGTGCATATGGTTAGTATATCCCTGGCTACAGGATATTGTTCTTTACTTTACTTGAGGTTTTAAAAAGTGGTAATAAATCTGAAAGTTTTAAAAAATCAATAACATAAAATAATTATGAAATAATATTTTTCTAGCCATCTATGATGGTAATTTCCTGAATGTGCATGTGTGTGTGCCTGTGTGCCTGTGTGCGTGTGTGCTTGTGTGTGTGTATGTGTGTGTGTAACTATTTTCACAGACTGGGACAAATTTCGATAAGGTTGCTGATACATTTGTCCTCTGGTAAAACCCTTTATTTGGCTCTATGATCAAAATGAAAAATGGCTTCAGAAGCGTCCGTTCAAGTCTGTTGCTTTGGGAAATCATGTATAAGCAATCATGGGAATCTTCAAATCAAACTAACTTATGTTCCCTATAGAGACATTATTTTGTGATTTTTTTTAACAGCATTTTTACTCATTTATTATTTCTTTATGGAACAAGATGATCATGAAAAGGAGTATTACTAATTTGCGATGCTGATTGCATTCCATTTCAGCTGATTAAAAGCCGGCTGGGACATAGTACCCCAATGCTGTTTATAAGAATCATGTCTAGCATGTGCAAAGTTCATGAAAATCCTTAGCAATTTGTTAAATAATGTGCCAGGTGATAGCTATAGATTTGTAATATTTTAGAAAGGTCTATCTTTAATTCATGAACCTTTCAATTTCCTTAAAACCTTGTGCCAGGAGGGCAAAGCTGCCTGACCCACTTATAGTTATTGCAAACTCTGCTTCCAGTTACAGTTTCAAAGTAGGCTATTGCTCCTGCCTGCTGTGTTCAACATTTTATTGAGACCATTTTCCTTTGACTCTTGAATACCCAGGTAGTTACTTGTGATAGTTATTTCAAATTTCTATTCTCTCTCATTTTTTTTTAAATGGGTCCATACTTTATCAGAATTCTGCTCAAAGATCAGCTAATGAGAACTATTATATGCTAAAGTCATAACATCAAAAGAACTACCAGAGATTAAGAGGGAGAAGTGTCTTTTTAAAAGTATCTCTCTTTTCCACTAACTCCCAGATAAGGTGTGGTCATTGTTAATCTTAATTTGCTAGACTAAGTCTTTCATACTTCTACTATGGAACACATACCTGGGGGTTGGAAAGAGTGCTATTACTGTCGGGTCTCACTGAAAATGTCTTTTAAATAGTAGGTGTTTCTCATAATTATTTTTAAAAAGAATTATTTTGATAACTTGCTATGTACCAAGATACTAAGGACAGAATGGAGAACAGGGTATATAGAGCATTACCCCATGTATCTTTTAACTTAATGGTGAAGTTATGTGCTAGACAAATGCTTATAAATATAAGTAATTATTATTCTGATAAGTGCTATAAAGGAAAAGTTCAGAATAAAAAGAACGAGTTTAGCAAAACTGATGCCAGATGAAAGGAACTTGATTGGTCAAGAAGAGTTCTTCATTTCCAACAAAAGAAATAGTATATGTTAATCTATATGTAAGGAAATTGTTCAGGACATTGGAATAATTGAAATAGAACTAATGGCTAAATTATAGCCAGTAATAGAGTTGAGGGGTGGCCTAAAATAAAGCTACATCAGTGGGGAGGGAAAAAGGATCATATGGAAGTCTATAAGCGAGTGTACCTAGAATTTATGATGAAAACAATAGAACCATAGTAGAGGGTTGGGTTGGAGAGTGGCGTGATTAGATTTAGGTTCTCAAAAGATCACTCTGGCAGCAGTGTGGGGTAGGAATTTTTTGTGGGGAGAGACTGGATTAAGAGGGACCATATAAGAGACTGTTTTCATAATCTGGTGAAGACTTGATGGTAGCTTTGATTATCAGCATATCATCGGAGATGAGAGAAAAGGACATGCCGAAGAGGCGTTTTAAAAGAATACCCAAGATTAAGTGGATAGGGGAGTAAAATGGAGAGAAGTACCCAGGAAGACACTCGGGTTTCCAGCTTGAACAATGACAGCATTGATACCACTGATGAGTTAGCTTCTAGAGTGAAGCAGAATGGAGAAAAGATCATTAATAGGACTTTGGAATATGTCAAGTTTGAAGATTCTGAAAAAATAGCAAGAGATGTCTGTGGACAACGAGAGCTAAATGGAAAGGCTGAGTTGCAGATTCAAGCCTGGTAATCATTAGTCTCAGTATTGGTAATTGAATCTTTGGGATAGGATGAGATCTGCTGATCTGAGAAATGGCAGAATGTCAGGTGAGAAGAGATAAAGACTTCAGAGCAAACCCTGAGAAATTCTAACATTAGAGTATGAAGTGATAGAACATGGTATGAGTTTGGGGTGTCATTTAGTAACTTATGCAATTAGCAAGTTATGTTGAACATGGAAGGTTAAAATCATACGTTTGATAGATTGTTTGTTATCACCACCAAATGAAGTACTGTGTTTTCACCAGGATACACACAGTATTCTCGGAATTCAGGCAAGTCTTGTCTGTTAAGGCTTCAGATTATTTGTTGGTAAAATAGAGACTGCCCAACTGTGCATAAGCGAGTGAGTTACAACGTTAGCAAACATTTATACAAGGGATAATTTCCAACTAAAGACAAAATAGAGTTCTGATAGAAGGATAAGTCTTGATAGAGATTAGGAAATAGATAAAATGTAGATCATTATCAGCGTTGGACTGTGGGTCAAACTTGAGCATGAGGACACTGAGCACATGGGAGGGAAGGAGAAGACCTATAGGGAGTGAAGACAATTAGGAGATGGGAGAGCCTAGAGAGAAATTTTGCCAACTGGAAGTTTTAAGGATAGATTTTCAATAATATTGATAGTATTATTTTGGGTCTCCCTAGAGCCACAAAACACTAAATGGTTGTATTATTTATTCTTTTTCAAAAGGAACTCTTTACCTTAAAAAAGGAAAAGAAAGAAGAGAAAAAAAATTATATAATTCTAAAGGAAAGTTGGATTCTGTGTACTAGTCAGTATAGAATAAACATTCTGCTCTTTTACTTTTCTTATCTGCCTGCTTAATCCAAATGGAAATTAAGACACCATGAGATGAACCATGATTGCTTCTGAAAGTCCACAGGTTTTCATGTTTAATATTTTGCCTTTTATGGAAGGAATTTGTTTCCCTTCCCATTCAAAATCAGTTTAGTTTTGTTGGACTTTCCAGAACCTGACTCACCTCATGAGTTGAGAAATAGTCTTCTCAAACTTAGGGGATCTTGTTTTTGAAATTAGTGTCTCAGGGCTTATGGGATTTATCTAGATTGGAATCTTTGAGATTCAGAATGCCTCTCATGCCTGCAGCCCTCTCCTGAGGCAAATGTTCACCAGTGGTTCCTGACACAGACCACTGAGTATGTATCCTGTGTCCCTGACATTCACCGCACAACCCAGGGACCGGGTCTCAGAGTTCCACTTGAGGCTGACCAGAGCAGTGCTTCCCAAACTAGAGTTAAGATTAAGCTTGCCGTGGGAATGTTGGTAAATGTGCAGAGGGCTAAGAGGTGTTCAGGAAAAAAAAAAAAAAAGTCTTATCTTTAAAGTAAATGACTTTTAAGCATAGTTAATAGTTAAACTGGTTTTCTTTTTGAACATTATAGAGGCTTCAATATGTAAACATACATTATGACTGCCTAACAGGTTGATTGGTATGCATCTTCACTAGCTTTTTTGATGGCAGAATTAATTCTGTTTAACATCTGCTGGAATAAGTATCCCCTCCAAGGATTATTCCAATAGAGTATAGAAATGTTGAGTTAGCCATAAAAGAGACTGGGTACCTTATAAGTTGTCCTAGTTATGGAAATCTGCTCAGTTTAGATGTCTTGTATTAGTCAGCGACTATTTGACTCAGATTTCCAATTTTTTAAAGATAGATATGCAGTGTTGGTTAGAAAGAAATCAGGAGTAAGTGGAGATGTGGATAGTAAACAAAGCAGAAAGAAACTGAGCAATGAGTATGATGATCTGCTAACTTCCAGGAAATAGGTGGCCTCATCTGAGGGTTTAGCAAGATGCATCAGTTGCCAGATGTGCTGGTAGACCATTCCTGTTACTCTTGGTTTCCAGTGGACCTTTGTCCCAGTTGTCTGCAAGGCCAAGTGTACAGCTACAGACAGTGGTCCATGCATCCCAGCCTCCCTGTGTATCCTTAACTGACCAAACCACTCAGACTCCTATTCCTTAAAGTTGGAATGTCTCTGTTGACTCTGTCCTATGCTGGATGATGGCACGGATTTCCCTAACAGAATCATAGGGGTAAAGATTTATTCTTCCAGATCTTCTAGCAAACTGTATAAATTAGGCTGTGTATTTGTTTTCATGCCTGGCGCTCTGTAAATCCTTTACTGGAGAGAATTTGACCTGGATTTATCCTTTTTGTTTTTCTAGCTAAAGACTTGTAAATAAATACATATGAAAAAAAGAATCTTATACCTACACTGCTGAATATAATAGACGCTTCAACCAAATAGAAGCTTTCAAATCTTTTTTTAAATCTTTCATAATCCTTATTTTACATATTTCAGGAAACTACACGTGGTTGAAAAAGAAGTAAAGTATGTTTTAGGAGAATTCGTAGGCTGTGCCTATAACAGAAAAAAAATACAACACATTTAAATCAATCTCTGTGTCACATTCTATTAGAGACAGGTAATCTTACAGCCATATGGTCTGCTTTTATAGTCTTCCAACTGTGTCTGATATCTGATGCTCGTCTCTTTCACACTAATCCTCTTTGTAACTCCATGGCTGGCCCTGGAGGCAGAGCCAGCATCTCTCTCTCCCCTCTGCTTCCAGACAACTATGTGCATAACTCCACTGAAAAGATTTTATTACATAACATTATAGTTATTTGTTTATGTATTTGTGTTTCCCATGAGATTAGGAGTTTCTTAAGGGTTAGAGTAGTGTCTGATTTGCCTTCGCATCCCCACAACCTCATAGCTCTTGGATGTTGAATGCATGAATATAATAATATATAATAATGCCATCAGGAAAGAATTCTTTCTTCTTGATACCTCTGGTAAATGTGCAATGCGTGACACCTTACATTTAAAAGTTCCTCTTTTAACAGGGACTGTTTAACTAGGAAACTGGTTAAATTACCTGGAGGTTCACTGTTGGAAAGAGCCTATAACTTATATTCATGGTTTCACCAATTGGATCGATTTTTCTTTAATACTCATATATTAAAATCCTCTGCTAAGCAGTATAAAGACAACATATTGGTACATTTAGATTCTTTCTGTTATAGGTCTCCAAGCAATTTCTGTTATAGGTCTCCAAGCAAATTTTATGTTTATATAAATATGTATATGTTTATATAAATATGTATGTATTATATATTCTATATATATAGAAGATATATGTATTTTATGTTCTATATATATATAATATATGTTTATAGGGATATATCTAAAATTATAAATAAATATCTTTATATATAAAATACATATAAATAAAATTACATGGGGAACATCTAACAGATAGGAAATAGCCTCAGGTTAAGAGTTGTGCATACAGGTTCCATCGTCACCTGTGACTGAGTTGTCTAGTAGTTGCCTTTGTGGTTATATATCATATTATGAAATCTATGGTAATCTTACAGGTTTTTTTTTATAGTTATGAAATACAGAATCAAGGTAGAACAACTTTTTTCAAAAACCAGCTCATAAATTCAGTCCTATTTTGATCAAAATTTGAATTTCAGGTCCCTCTGGGTATCTGAACAGCCATTTATTTCTGCAACTTGATCATCTAATCAAAAGGGAATATTCTGAATGCATTTTCATTTTGTCTAAAATTAACAGTTAGGCTTCAAGCAGATGTTATGAGAGATCGGAAATAACTGGTAAATAAAAAGAATAGCAAGGGACTACTGCAGTCTAGCAAGGAAATGGCAAAGTAAACAACCGAATAAAAAAAAAATTTAGTAAGCACACAGTCTAAGTATCTTTAATAGATTTATTTGGAATGATAGAGTTTTTAATGGTTTGTGAAAGGAGTAATCATGAATGAGTTTCAAAGCTCAAATATTTATGCTTTTTAAGAAGACCCACAAACTTTAAAGCTTTTTAGAAGCTTCATGTTCTTATGGAGGGTTTTATTTTTGCTGGAGCCAGAGCAATAAAAACAGAAGCCAGTTGCTATCAACTCTTAACATTGAAATGTGGATAGTCATTTAAATGCTGCAAGGCTGAGGATCAGAATGGCCCATCAAGGTTGTGTTACAAAATACGCAATATCGTATGATTGATATTTACTCTACAAGGAAGAAAATGACACAATCATAGCAAGAATATTTCAGTAAGAATAAAGGATTTCTTTTGTAAAGATATATTATAACACCTATATATTCTTCCTATAAGTATCTTAAGAGAGGATGAAAAGAAATTCCTATTTACAACTGAAAAAAAAAAAACCAGATATGTTTGTATAGACATTAAAGCATACGAATAGATAATTCCTAATGCATGAATGCTTTTTAAAATAGGCATGGGGGCTCCTGGGTGGCTCAGTGGGTGATGCCTCTGCCTTCTGCTCAGGTCATGATCTCAGGGTCCTGGGATTGAGCCCCAGGTAGGGCTCTCTGCTCAGCAGGGAGCCTGCTTCCCTCTCTCTCTCTGCTTGCCTCTCTGCCTACTTGTGATCTCTCTCTCTCTGTCAAATAAATAAACTAAATCTTAAAAAAAAAAAAATCAGCATGAACTTTCTAAAGAGTTGTAAATATAGTCACACCTTTAATTTTTCTAATTAATCGATCCTCTATGAAGGCAGAATAACCAGTGGTTTAGAGCCCACACTCTGGAGTGAGACTTCCTGGCTTTGAATCCTACCTCTGCAACATAAGCTCCTTGGATTTGAGAAGTTAATTAACTTGTTTTGTTTTGTTTTGTTTTGCATCTACTTCTTTCTCTATACAGTAGGAATGATAATAGAATGCAACTGTGGAGTGTATGGAATAATACCTGGAACAAAATAAATGCTCTGTAATGCTTAGCTAATACTAACTATGCTTTTTTGCCCCTTTGCCTTGTCTAATTGGTTCCTGAAAATCATAGCGGTAGTAGTCTGCCATGCACATCTAAGAGGGTAAGAGTGGGCATCTGTGAAGTCCCCTACAGGCATGGTTTCTCACTGATACGGGAGTTACTGTTGAAGGCTCGTGTGTTGTATTGGTCCTGTAGTATTAATCTTCATCACTGGGCCACCAAGGTTCTTCATGTGAAGACAGTTCTATACCCATAGTGTAAAGTCTGGCCAACCCTGTCACAGGTTATCAGTTTTGCTCAGTACTTTTATTTCTCAGACATACCCCTTGGGTCTATACCTGCCCTGGTGTATCCGTTCAGGACTGATTCCATGATCCATCAGTAAATGGGCTAGTACTCTTGCCCCCGTTTCTCTCTTTAAGAATCAACCTTATGATTAGATATCTTTTCACCTTTAATCCTTAAACACCAAGTATCTGATAACATCCCTTTAGGAGCTTGAACAATAAGGCTGCTCACTCACCCATCCAAAGGAAAACTATCTTCAAGTCCAAAAATATACCTATGGTGGAGTGTTATTTTAATAGCTCCTAATGAGAGCCTACTATCCATGTCCTCAGTGTAGCCCTTCCAGCATTGATTCTGTGCTTGCCTGCGTTCCTTGCTTTGACCAATAGGATGTTAAGATGACACAAGCATAGATTTTACAAGTGCTTGCCGGTTAGTGATTGTCCTTTTGGATAGCTGCTGTCATCCCTTGAGGGAGTCTGGAAAAGAAGCCCAGCTATTCCATCTGTACAGCTCAGCCCAGCCTCTATCTGATCTTCCAGCTTAATGCTGTCCCATGAGTGAGCCCAGCCAACACCAGGAGAATCGCCCAGAAAACCCAGAGTTGTAAGCTTTGTTTTGTGTGGTTTGTGTGCATAAATACATAAACTGATACAGTGTCCATGCCTACTATTCAAACTAAAGTACTAGCAAACACCTCTCTCTCCCCTAGTGAAGAGAAACACACACACACACACGCACACACCACACATACTTTTACTCTTTGGTAGCAGATGTTGCTATGGTTGGCTTGCAAATGTACTAGGTGTTCATGGGAGACATAGCTTATAATTATATTTGTCGAAACAGATTAGTGACATTCCATGTATATGATTCGTTAAATGAAAGATTTGGTAAATGCCCCGGAGAAGATTTTACTAGGTATTAAGAAAATTCAACCTTAAAGAAAATATGTGAAAAGAAGGAAAAATAACAAAATTGGTATTTTACAATTAAACATCTTCAGATGTTGCTATGCTTCAAAAATACCTGTTTCCCTGTTTGGAAGTGTCTAAGTATAACAGTAGTGACTGTATCCTGTGATGTTTGGTGACCATAGCATACATTTGGGCGTCTTTATTTGCTAGTTTTGTGATTTGGGGGAAAATGATAGGCTTTTCTGAGCTTTGGTTTTATCTACAGGGAAAGACTACATTATTTCATGTGTAGGACTGTTACAAGTATTAGGTAATGATTTCACCAAGCACGTAGCAAAATGGTGGGCCCTCGATGTCTTAGCTCTTTAGTATGTTCAGGGCTCTGTTTCCCATTGCTGGTTACCATCTGGACAGACTTTAAATAAAACCACTGGAAAGTGTTCTGTTTGAAAAAGGAATTTGGAGAAAATGGGCAGTCTAACTTTGGGGGCCTTCTAAGTCTCTCTTTTGAGGATAATGCATGACCAATACCATACCACTACCCCCCTTTCTAATCTTCCATCCCCAAGTGTTAAGAGTTGTAAGGTGAGACACATCATAGGGATGAAATTGCAATAGCCAAGTAATAATAACTGTGGGAAGAGCTGTGATGACAATTTACTCTGCAGCTCACTCTTACACCTGTTAGAACATTTCAGGTAGAGAGTAAGGCTTTACCCTGTATTTCTAACAGTTCCCCTGTAAATTGCATTTTAATCCTACCACTTATTTATATCTTAGAGCAAAATATGTCTCCACTTATTCTCTTTTGCCTTTGCCTTGACATGTTCCCTTATTCATGATGATGCCTTCAGCCACCAGATCTGAGATGTGCCTCTTTCCAATATTTGAGAACAAGTAAAGCAAACTTCTTTTATGAGATAGAAGACTCTTTAGTCATTTTTTTTTTTTTCCTGAAAGGAATTCTGAGATTCCCACTGAAATTTCCTCATGGACATGTTCCCTTAAAAAAAAAAAAAAAAAAAAATCTTATCTAAGACTCTCTTAAGAGCCGTGTTTCTTTTTCTCTTGTTTTATAAAATGATTCGAAATAGAACAGACATTTCACTCTCATATTATAGCATCTGCTAGAACATTCTTGGTGATGATTAAGGGCTGATTTAATTTGCAGACAGTAGATGATTTAGATGTAAACTTACTACAAATATAAAAAAATATGTATATGAAAGGCTGGAGATGAACATGGCAAGTTGATTTGAGGAAACAGTATCTTAAACAATAGTGAGGCTGTTAATGGTTTAGAAGAGATCACCTCGCAGGAAGCAAGGGGAGTGCATTAGGAAAATGGCTCTCAGGTAAGCACCGCACCAGTAGTGACCTCCTCCAGTCTACTTCTGGTATTGCTTGTTACTACCTGGAGTTGCAAGGGAAGCAGGAGTGATCAGGAGTTGTTGTAGACCCCCGATAAGCCATCTTGTACTCAGCATCTCTTCAGTGCCAAACACAGTTTCTCACACTTGGAAGGAGCTTCGTGGATACTTACTCACTGAGTGATGATTTCAACGTGGCTTTAGTAACTTTACTTTTCCAAGTATCACAATCTGGTTGTCAGCTTTCATGAATCATTTATATCGGTGGCCTTGGTTATAAATATATGGATTTGTGGGTTCTCTGAGTGCCTGCAGCTGTTTACAGAGACAGCTTTTACTTATGGACATTCATCAGATATCCTATTATACATATTCCTCTGCTGAAAACAAACAAAACAAATTCCACACCCCCATTACCTGTAGAGACCAAAACCCTTAATAGAGCATCTAGGGTCATCTATGATTTTGTGTGTGCTTACATTTATAGCCTTATTTCTCACATAAACCTTAGGTTTAAGTCCAAGGAGGGCTAATTAGCCATGCCATTCCCTCTCTACAGGATGTCATCCTTCACCATATTATCAGGCAAAACAGTATGCATCATTCATGGTCCTGGGAAGGAGCTACCGCCAGGAACACCTCAGCCACCACTCAGTCCAGGGGTAGAGTGAGCCACAGACAGGCAGGAAACCAGAACTGTCATAGTTGGCATTTGAAAGAAAGGTTTGGTAGGGGTTAGTGCTGGGACACAGAAAAACCAGCTTATCTAAAAAAGATCTGAGAGTCGGGGCGCCTGGGTGGCTCAGTGGATTAAGCCGCTGCCTTCAGCTCAGGTCATGATCTCAGGGTCCTGGGATAGAGCTCCGCATCAAGCCCCGCATCGAACCCCGCATGGAGCCCCGCATCGGGCTCTCTGCTCCACAGGGAGCCTGCTTCCTCCTCTCTCTCTGCCTGCCTCTCTGCCTACTTGTGATCTCTCTCTCTGTCAAATAAATAAAATAAAATCTTTAAAAAAAAAAAAGATCTGAGAGTTAAAGAAAAAGGGAGTCAGTGATAAGGCATCAAGGCAGAGGAAAAGGTGAAATTTTATAGAGATTATGGAGAACTTTAAGCCACTATACTTCCAAAGGAAGACAGCTATGATGGGGGGTGGGTGAATTCAAAGTAGGCTCTCATTGAAGGAGAGCCATCAGACAGAGATAGCAGGATGCTACAGAGAAGCCTCTGGCCTTAATCTGCCCTTTTATTTAGGCCTCATTGTAGAAGAGCATGCTCACCTTTAGGCTATTGTAGTAACATTCAACACTCCCTAAAACCTTCAATCCCCTCCAGGGCACCATGAACTTTTAGAAAAACAGGTCATGTCCTGCGTACTCTTTTCAGATGTGCATATGACATGCCTCTCCTGCTCTGCTGTGAGGTGCTGTCTAGAAGGTGGGCTTTGTTCGACACTTAGGTTTCTATCTTTTCCACAACCCACTGACTTCATATTCATAAACACATACAAACTTCCAACACAGGTGGCATCTGAGATATTTTTTACTGAAATAATGAATAAGGCAATGAATAAGTAACTTATTTGTAATATAGAAATCTAATTTGAAATCCAGTAATATGGAGAAAATATGAGCTTAACATAACTAACAGGGCTGTGTTAATTAAGTAACCGTTACATTTTTTAAGCTAAAGAGTGATGGCATTTCACCTTCAAAGTTACTGTTTACTTTTTCAGGATTAGTCTGTCTGAGCAAAAGAACAGATAAAATGAAAAATAAATGACTATTTTTCCTTTTTTGCTTGATATTTTCTCCTGGAATTCCTGCTTCAGTAACCAAACTGTTTGTTAGTCTCGTGTCCTGGTGATGCTGTAGTTAACTAGCATAACTAATATGTAGTTAGCTAAACCTTAGACAGCCTACATAGCAGAAAGCCTGATAGGGTATCAAGAGATCTGGATTCTAGACCCATTTTTCATTTTAATTACTTGCTTCAACTTGGGCAAGTCACTTTACATCTCTGAAATTTAGTTTCCTCATGTATAAAAGGAGAGAGTCAACAGAAACCAGAGACACAGGCATTGAAGCAAGTTACACAAATGTGTTATTAGGGCAGGAGTGATGCAATTGGCAATAATGGGCCTTCTATAAAATTATAGTTATCCTCCATAAGGTATTTTTTTAATTCTATACACACCTACAAAACAAGTTTACAGGCTAATTCAAAGGCTGCCAGTTTTTAACCCTTAGATTGAGTCATCTCTATGTACCTTTCTAGCTTTAAAATACTATAATATAACCTACACTGGTTTGGGCTACCATAACCAGACACCAGAGACTGGTTGGCTGAAATAGCAGCGATTTATTTTCTCACAGTTTTGGAGTCTGGAAGTCGAGGATTCGTGTTCCAGCAGAGTCAGGTTCTGGTGAGGATTCTTTGTGGCTTGCATGTGGCCTCCTAATTGCTATGACCCTGAATGTTTTTTTCTGGGTATGTGCCAGTCAGGGGAGAAGTATTTCTCTCTCTCTCTCTCTCTCTCTCTCACTCTTGCTTTTCTTTTTTTTTTTTTAAGATTTTATTTATTTATTTGACAGAGAGAGATCACAAGTAGATAGAGAGGCAGGCACAGAGAGAGAGAGAAGGAAGCAGGCTCCCTGCTGAGCAGAGAGCCCGATGCGGGACTCGATCCCAGGACCCCGAGATCATGACCTGAGCCGAAGGCAGCAGCTTAACCCACTGAGCCACCCAGGCGCCCTCACTCTTGCTTTTCTTAAAGGCTGCTAGTCCCATCAAGAGGTCCCACCTTTATGATCTAATCTAATTCTAAGTGCCCCCCCCCCAAGGCTCTCATCTTCAAACACCATACTATTACATTCAACATATGAATTTTGGGGGACACAAATATTCAGTCCATAACATAACCCATTCGATGTATCTCCCTAAATATATTGGAGAGGGTAAGCTATGGAGGTCAAGGCCCTAAAGGACTGAGAATCATTTTCCTTTGAAGAGGAATGATAGAGCAGGAATAAAAATTCCTTATACCCAGAGGTTAGGGAAGAAAAAAGTAGGGAAGGAGTGTGAGCTTACTGTTTTCTGTCTGGATTTAGGATATGTTAAAAAAAAATGTGTAAATCTCTAGATTGAAAAAAGTTATAGATTTTTATACTAAAGCTTCTTGCCAAAAATATAAGCTTTTTTTTTTCTCTTTTCTTCCTCCTTTTTTTTTTTCTTTCTCTTAAAAAAACATGTGGATCTGTATTTTGGCATTTATTTAATCCTTTGATTTTTCTCCTAGCCATATGAAAATTACATCATCAGTAAAGGAAGTATTTAGCTAAATTAATTCTAGATTCATCAGCTAGCTTACATTGAACTGTTAAAGGGTAATATACCAACTCAGTTGGTTTCAGTACAAACCCATTTTGTCGATGATGTTATATTCAAATGCCTGGGTTTCTTTTCAGACATATCTTTACTGTGATCATTTCGATAATCAGAATTGAAGATTATAGAGCCAAGAGCACTTCACTATTAAAAAAAAAAAACAAACAGTTGTCTAAGTCTCCACCATTTGGAAAGTATTTATTTATTTATTTATTTATTAATTTATTTTTTTAGCATAACAGTATTCATTGTTTTTGCACAACACCCAGTGCTCCATGCAATACATGCCCTCCCTATTACCCACCACCTGAGTCCCCCAACCTCCCACCCCTGCCCCTTCAAAACCCTCAGGTTATTTTTCAGAGTCCATAATCTCTTATGGTTCGCCTCCCCTTCCAATTTCCCTCAACTTCCTTCTCCTCTCCATCTCCCAGTGTCCTCCATGTCATTTGTTATGCTCCACAAATAAGTGAAACCATATGATACTTGACTCTCTCTGCTTGACTTATTTCACTCAGCATAATCACTTCCAGTCCCGTCCATGTTGCTACAAAAGTTGGGTATTCATCCTTTCTTTTTTTTTTTTTTTAATAAACATATAATATATTTTTATCCCCAGGGGTACAGGTTTGTGAATCACCAGGTTTACACACTTCACAGCACTCACCATAGCACATACCCTCCCCAATGTCCATAATCCCCTCCGCCTCTCCCAACCCCTCCTCCCCCCAGCAACCCCCAGTTTGTTTTGTGAGATTAAGAGTCATTTATAGCGGCTTGTCTCCCTCCCAATCCCATCTTGTTTCATTTATTCTTCTCCTATCCCCCTAACCCCCCATGTTACATCTCCACGTCCTCATATCAGGGAGATCATATGATAGTTGTCTTTCTCCAATTGACTTATTTCACTAAGCATAATACCCTCTAGTTCCATCCATGTCGTCGCAAATGGCAAGATTTCATTTCTTTTGATGGCTGCATAGTATTCCATTGTGTATATATACCACATCTTCTTGATCCATTCATCTGTTGATGGACATCTAGGTTCTTTCCATAGTTTGGCTATTGTAGACATTGCTGCTATAAACATTCGGGTACACGTGCCCCTCTGGATCCCTATGTTTGTATCTTTAGGGTAAATACCCAGTAGTGCAATTGCTGGGTCATAGGGTAGTTCTATTTTCAACATTTTGAGGAACCTCCATGCTGTTTTCCAGAGTGGTTGCACCAGCTTGCATTCCCACCAACAGTGGAGGAGGGTTCCCCTTTCTCCGCATCCTCGCCAGCATCTGTCATTTCCTGACTTGTTAACTTTAGCCATTCTGACTGGTGTGAGGTGGTATCTCCTTGTGGTTTTGATTTGTATTTCCCTGATGCCGAGTGATGTGGAGCACTTCTTCATGTGTCTGTTGGCCATCTGGATGTCTTCTTTGCAGAAATGTCTGTTCATGTCCTCTGCCCATTTCTTGATTGGATTGTTTGTTCTTTGGGTGTTGAGTTTGCTAAGTTCCTTATAGATTTTGGATACTAGCCCTTTATCTGATATGTCGTTTGCAAATAACTTCTCCCATTCTGTCAATTGTCTTTTGGTTTTGTTAACTGTTTCCTTTGCTGTGCAAAAGCTTTTGATCTTGATGAAATCCCAATAGTTCATTTTTGCCCTTGCTTCCCTTGCCTTTGCCGATGTTGCTAGGATGGAAAGTATTTTTTAAAAAATATTTATTTGAGAGAGAGCAGGGAGAGGGACAGGAGAGAAAGAGAGTCTCGAGCAGACTACATGCTGAGCATAGAGCCTAATTCGGGGCTCAATCTCAAGACCCTGAGATTATGACCTAAACTGAAACCAAGAGTCAGGCACTTAACTGCACCTCCCAGGCACCTCTGGAAAATGTTATTAAAAAGAAACTGAATTTTCTTATCAACTCTTAGGGAAAAAATTGTGTGTTGAGTTTTAGCTTTATCCAAATTCATTAATTCCCAATTCTTACCTAATTATAAATGTGTTCATTGTGTTACTTGCGTTGGGAACCCTGACCACAAAAGACTGCCATCCCATAATTTTCAGAATTCTCAGTCATATTTAAGTAAAGTAGTCTTAGAACTCTGCTTGGAATTTCTTGAGCTCTGTGCAATTTGATATTTATTTCCTGAGTCGTCTTAGTTTCCTTTATAAGGATTCATTTTTTCCAAGGAAACAGACTGCTGGCAGATTAGAATGTAAACAGTACATAAGTGTGTTAAAGCCAAGTTTTTAAAGAACATTTTACCATTTCCCACCCGGTCCACCAGCTTTCCTTGGATTTGATTTGAACTCATTGACTATCCCTCCTGGGTCATTGTTGTTGTTTTGAAACAACCTCAGACATTTCCCTTCCTTTTCCCCACAAGGTACCACAGTTTGGGAGGAAGCAGGTCTCTTATAGTCAATAATGAGTTTGTCTTGGCCAAGAATAAAATTAGATTATTTTGGCTTAGGTTTGTTATTGTTGTCGGCAGTCCCTCAGATTGATTTCTGGCATTACTTGCTTTAGCAAACAGCAGCTTGGAGGAATAGAGGTGACTTCAATACCAAAGTCCATTGTCTACAGCTTTAAATTTGCACCAGACTTTTCTTTGTGACTCATTAGATCTAAGGGATACCTAATTTTAGAGCTACTCTTCTAGAAAAAGAGAAATAAAAATATGGAAATAAAACCTGAGATTGTAATTTCTAAATCAGTGGTCTTTGGGGGTTGAATGTCCTAGAAAGGGCAGAATTGTTCTAAATCAGGAAAGTAAACTGAAAACTTCTAAGTTACCAGCTACCTTTGCCTTTCCACACAGTTCAGGAACAGTTTACTCTCTTTTGTACTCCCCGATGTTCCTGCTAGTTCATCTCTCATTATGAGCCAATAACCATCCTGCTTCGTCTTCATCATTTTGACCTCTGTTATCAACAGTTTTCTCTGTGTCTGGTCCTAGTTTTTCCTTCTAGAGGTTAAAAGAAAATTACATCAGACACCTGGGCCAACCAGCCACTTCAGCTGTCAAAGCCAAGGATTGGGTTTCTGTTGTGTGTGTTTTTACTTTATAATGTTTAATAGAAATGCATAGGAAGCCATTAATAAGTGAAATGAAGGAATAGATGTTTCTGTTATTTTCACAAAGTCAGAAGAAAAAAATGTGCCAGCTTTTGTTACGTTGGTTTTCATTTTTTTGGGAAGGAAGATAAATACATAGGGAGAGACAAATTGGAAAGGCATTACCTATAAAGAAGTATTTATGAGACATAATCTAACATAGTATGTATTTGATTTAAGGTAGTATTTTATATACCTGGGAGTATTTTAAATATGTTAGAGTTAGTCTATGTTATTCATTCATTCATTCATTTAAGTGTTTTATCAAATGTATAGATCTTCATAATTTGAAGGATCAAATAGTTCTGTAATAGGAGTTAAAAAATTTTTAAATAATTCTACAAGGTTTTTCTCCTTGCCTCCATTTTGTTCAACTAATTTTAGCTGATGATGCTGTTTTTAAATCATATCTCCAGAAACTATGTTTGGTTTTTGATGTTATATTTTCAGATTAAGCATTAATGCCTTCCCCATTTGAATAATAAGGATATAGTTCTCTTGTACTATCCTGCCCTCACTATGCTGGTATACTTCCCATTTTCCCCATATGATTATCATGTAATTTTGTTAGATCAATATATTCAGTGTTTATATTGATCTGATTATGCATGTATTTTTGAAAGTCTTACTCTAAGTGAACTATGATAATCATTCTTTCCTTGAAACATCTTATTATTATTTTTCTAGGTTTTTTTTTGTTGTTGTTCTTGTTTTTTTTTTTTTTTTTAAGATTTTTGTTCATTTGAGAGAAAGAGAGCAGGAGCAGGGGCCGGGGAGGGGATGGCAGGGGGAGAGGGAGAAGCAAACTGCCTGATGAGCAGAAAGCCTGACTTGGGGCTAGGTCCCAGGATCCTGGGGTCATGACCTGAGCCGAAGACAGAAGCTTAACTGACTGAGTCACTCAGGCACCCCTAGGTTTGTTTGTTTGTTTGTTTTTCCTTTGCATTGTTTTTCATCTTTTCAGCCCTAAAAAACTCCCAGACTCTCCACTTAATAAAATATTAAGTAAATATTTTATCAAAATAATCAGATCCTTCAGTATCATATTTTGGAAAATCTTTCATGGGTCTTTCTGACTTATTCAATGTCAACTTCATTCATTCAGCCCCATTTCTAGAGAGTCTGTGTTGCAAGTCAGATTAACTTTTGGCTTTTGTTTTTTACCCCTTAAATTTAATATTTTCCTTGGTCTGTACAGCCCTTTGCCTCTTGTCCATTGATTTATGGCTTCCAAAATCATGACACAATTTTGTTCTTTCCCATTCTCTTAACGCATTAAGGACTCACAAAGTTTAATGACATTTTAGAAGGAGGTGGAAATATAATCACATTTCCATTCTGCCATCTTTACCTGAAAGTCCAACTAATTTATATATGTTACATAAAATACCTTCGTAAGTGAAGTATGGGTTTATTTTTACCAAAGTTGTAGAATGCGTGAGCATTCGTGTGTTAGCATGCTGTACGTATTCAACAACATGTCATTAAAGGAAATAAAAACAATTATGCATAAATGCTTACTTTAGGACCAGCTGGCTGTGGTAATCTTACAAGTTCTCAGTAAAACCATGGATTACAACAATATATTTGAGAATGCCCTGTCATGCCTATACCCACAATGCCATCATGGAGTATTACAGCAGGAAGGGTCGCCGATCAACCAAGTCCAAATCCTTCATTATACACATAAATACACTTGATTCTTTATGAGTCTTACCCAGAGTGGTCATACAGCTCTCACCGGAAAAGCCAGAGCCAGACTCAATCTCCTGATTGATGCTGTCACTTCTTCAGATTGTGTTTGGGTCCTGGTCATTTGCATGGAGCTTTGGCTAAGAAGCAGGTATGACTTGGGTGCTATGAAGACTTGAAGCAAATGTGGAAAACAATGTATTATCAGAAGAAGATTTGGTTACAGGCCCAATTAGCCTTGGTAATTTGAATTATGCAGCTGGCCAGTACTAGCGCAAAGTAGTAAAATGTATGCATTTAATACTGTTGGTCACATTAGGTTTAATTATTTCTCAGTGCTTAAAGGTAAGAATAGATCAAGTTCCTGTCTTCACTTACAACTGGTAAGACATTGGAAGGTGGTTTTACTCTTAACTGAGCTAATGTTAGCAGCTATAAAATTTACACATAAGAAATCAGAGGTCTCTTGATTTTGAACGAAGAATATCACTTCAGACACTTTCAGTTTCACATAAGCACATGGGTTGTTTACATTGAAAAATGAATCTTTGAGGTTAAATACCATTATTCTGGGTAGAAAACCTTTTGATAGCAGGCTTCCTGTTGCATTAAAATATCATTCATTCCTTCCTATGTATTGCACACAACTTTTCAGGAATCCATCTGCATATTGTATGAAGTGAGTTATTCTTCATTAAAATGTCTTGTGAGAGAAGCTAAGTTGTGTGACTAGCGAACATATCTATATATATATATATTATATGTATATTATATATATATAGTGTGTAAGAACTACAATATGATCCTCTAACCCACTGTTACTCAGACTTTTATTGTAGGCTTTTATTAAGTTTGAGATTCTAGAATGGAAAGAAAGTGTAACAAATGTGTTTTTCATAGAGAATGCAGCAAATGCTTGGCCTCCAGAGGGACCAAAGACAAAATGGGAATGAATAAACATACTTTCAGCAGCATCTTGGCAGAGCCTATAGGGGAGGAGACCTAACAAAAATGAAAACAAATGCCTTCTTGACATGGCATCAGCCTTGTACCTAACAGACAATTGATTATAATGGCAGTGATTATGATTCCCTGCAAAGCAAGAGTACTCCTAGTGATCTACAAAGAGTAAATCATTTGTCGAAAAAGAAAAGTTCCTTGGAACATGTTTTAGGGGGATAGATCCACAAGCAAATGTAGTATACTTCAGCAAGGGGTGGGGAGTACGTGTGGATATTGTGTTGATATATTGTTTCTCTGTAGCAGTGAGATAATGAATATCCCGGGTCTTTGCACTTGTTTTTCAATAGAGAACACCAAATTACTTCTTAATTTGGAGTTTCACATCTCATTTGTTACTTAGTTACTGTTACTAGAAGGATTATGTGAGGCAAAGTGGAGCTTCCTGATAAATGATACAGCACTCATTATCAAGATAGCTTATTTTGTGGCAGATATGAATAAAGTTTCTGTTTTATAGAGGCATCTAAGAATCTTAGCTTTCATACTCAAGAGTAAGTATTTTTTTTTCTTAATTCTGTAATTACTTGGTGCAGTGATTTGGCCCAAGTCTTCGTATGCCTTTATGTGAAGTGTGGCAGGTAACTAAAGCACCGTCCATCTGTGAAGCACAGAGCTCCTGTTAAAAAAATACCCAGCCCATTTTTTCTCCTGATTTAGAAGTTGTTTGCACAACAGCTGTTTGGAGAGATACAGGTGAAACTTATGTAAATACTGCCATATTCCTTTAAAAATGGAATAAATCACCTTCTCCATGCAGGGTATGAATTAGCATATTTATTCTTTCACAGCTTCCAAATAGACATTTCCCTTGTACATGTACATAAAATAGAGGCTGGAGGAGTATAAAGCTTCTAGCAGATTGCATAGTTATAGGCAATATTGTGTAGAATGAAGTGTGTATGAATTTTTTTTCCAAATATATAAAAGAAATGTCAAGAAACTTTCCTATGATTTGAATTGAGGACTTCATTCGGCATAAGACATAGAATTTAGATGTGACAGATATTTCTGAACGAATCTGAAGACATTTTAGTGGCAGTGAGAAAAATGACTTGGAAATGCTAGAAAGTATCTCATCATTGGTTTACACCTCTAATGAGGCCATGCTAGAGAAAGAAGGAAAGAAAAAGGATTTATGAGGGGAATTAGATGATTTCTTACTTGACAGCTTTTAAAACGTGGTAAGAAATTAACCACTATACAATGCTTTTGTATTCAAAATTTGTTTACATACAGGTGGTTCTCTGATATTTATGGGGTTCCCCACACACACATTAGTTTTCTGTGTGGGGCGCCTGGGTGGCTCAGTGGGTTAAGCCTCTGCCTTCGTCTCAGGTCATGATCTCAGGGTCCTGGGATTGAGCCCTGCATGGGGCTCTCTGCTCAGCAGGGAGCCTGCTTCCCCCCACCCCCTCTGCCTGCTTCTCTGCCTACTTGTGATCTCTCTCTCTGTCAAATAAATAAATAAAATCTTAACAAAAAAAAAAGTTTTCTGTGTAGATTTTAAGCCCTCTTAGGGCAGAAATTCTGTCTTTTATTACTGTTACATTTTGTAGTTCAACCAACTGTATCCTCCAAATAGCATTCTATAGAATTCTAATTTGGCAAGTATGACACCACAGAAAGTCTAGGCAAATGTGTTTGTTTTGTTTTGTTTTGTTTTTTGTTTAGTTCTGTTTTTCTTAATGGAGGACAAAATTTAAAAGTTTGCAGATCAGAAACGTGTGAAAAAGAACTGTCTTAAGGATAAAACCCTAATTCATTATTTATGGGAACATCCTTGTTTATAAAAGTTGATATAAATGTTTTCGGCATAACTTTTCAGAGAATGATTTCTTTGGTAGCAGCTAAATGCGTCTGATTCCCAGGATTTCTAGAAATGCCGCATCTAGTTGACATGATTTGTGACATGACTTTTGAGCTTTTTTTTAGAATTATATTTATAATTTATATTTCTTCAAGATTCAGAATACATTATGGATTGTTTGGATAGCAACTTTGTTGGGATATAATTTGCTCTTCAGTGTATATAAGTTGGTCATTTTTAGTACTTTCACAGGGTTGTGCAATCATCACTGTAATCTAATTCCACAACATTTTCATTTCCCCCAAAAGAAACACTATCCCATTAGCAGTCATTCCCCCTTGCATTATTTTTAATGGGAGAAAGTCAACTGAGGTAAATGGAGCTACTCTAAGGAGTTATAAAATCAGGGAGAGAATCGCTGGTGTATAACGAGCTTGGATGCAGGGATGGCTCCTTCTTATTCACTGTCATGACTTAACTTAGAGTGATTGCTGCCGTCTTGCTGAGTGTGATGATTTATATGCATTTATAATGTCTTTTCTCAATACAGGTTTTACTATCTCTGTAGGAGGAAGGACTTGGAGAGGCAATCTAAATGGCAGGAGTGGCTGAAAACTTTTGAAGCTGGGTTTGCCTAGCATCCCCTGTCTTTGTGTTCAGAGTGTACATCTTTTTTGGTCTAGTTTAAGGGAGGGAGTAGCAGGAGATTAAAAGACTTCCCTGGCAGCTTTGTTAGCAAACAAGCTACTCTTTGTACTTACCTGTTTATTTGGGGAGATGTCACTGTGGCTAATTGGAAATCACTGGTGGTCTAAAGGTACTCCAAGACCACTTGTGTTCATGCAAACACCATGGTCAGGCTCTATGGTGCCCTAGAGAAGGACAATTTTATGCTTTTCCTCCTTAGATTTAGGATTCCCACTGGTTACATCTTCTCAACTCTAGTTTATGAAGCTGCTCACTCTGCTTATCTGGAACCTCCTGATAACCTGATTTTACTAATTGGTCAACATGTACCTCCTGTATTTCCCACTTCCACCAGCCCACAGCTGATCCTGATCAATGTGCTTCCAGCTTGGTAACCTGACCCCATTCCTAGCATTACCTCCTGGAATTTGCCCCACTGGATTGGCAGCTGGAGTTTAAGATCTCCCTTTCTCCTCTGTGACCCTCACATGTATTAGCTATGTTTAAATCTAATTTATGAATTGTTTGTAATTTTACTTTGTTCTCTTTTTTCCGTGTTTATTTTCACCAGTTTTTTATCAGTTAGAGGGGAAAATCCCTTAAGCAAAAAGCCCTCTGTAGACTTCTTTGGTTAGCTGTGAACACGGAGAGCTCCGGGCTTAACAGAATAAAGCAAAGGGGAATTTTTTCACTATGCATTCTCTGATCTTGTATTAGAACCTAAATAAAGTGCTTCAGGGTTACCTCGGGACTAAGTGTACATTATTAGCTCACTAAGTATTTCTTGTTCATTTAAAAATGCTTTTTTTTCTGAGAGGCAATAATAATTGGGGAGTATGTTTCCAACATGCAAAATGAGTTGTATCTTTCCATAAGCAAGCTTATAATTGGGCTCCTACAGCCACGCAGCTTCGCATATGGTACTTATGAGTCAATTAAAGCACCCTAACAAGCAATTACGGGTTTATTGTTTAATTCAATCTCCACAACTCATGCTGTTCCACTCACAAGTTGCATATATGTCAGTCAGCATGTAATCATAAGCACACACTTTATTCAGACTCTAGTTTTGAAGAATGGGACCTCCAAACGCTGTGCTCCCACATGCTGTGTTCTGCACGGAAGAGAGAAAATGCAGGGAAAAAATGAATGCAAGTGGCATATGGCAAGAACTGGCTTTTACTTCCAAATCAACTCATTTGGAGAATAGCAAGTGAAAATGTCTTCTCTATTAACTTACAATTGTCACAGAAATGCAATTGCTAACACATCCACCGAGTAAATTTAGAATATGGGGAGTGTTGGTTCGGTCAACTCCTATGATTAAAGTCCAAAGGGGAAGGGCCTGGGTTTGATCCTTGTGTGGAGAAGTTGGCTTGGTCATTCTGGGGTGACCTGATGTCTGTACCTAGGAAATGCATGTGCTAGATGGCCACCTTTCCTGTTCTTCCTTAGACGACCAGGACTCCTTGGCCTACCCTACACCAGGGCTGGCCACATTAGGAGAGGATTAGCACAGTCTTTCGTGTCTACAGCCAGAGTAACAGCACAGACAAGATAGGAAGACTATTCCACACAGCGTGCACGGGACCCTATTGATGTGCGTCCTCACCTTGGCTAGCACTTGGCTCTTGAGCATGGAGTGGAGTGAGGGAGTGGCTCAGGGCTGCTGGCACTCATGGTGGACGTTCAGAGCATGTCCCCATAGTAGAGACAACAAGACAGGCTTGTTATGAAAGAGAGCATAGAGTTGGCCTTCTTTTTTGGGACATAGTACAATTCCAATATTTCTCCGAAGAGGTTCTCTCTTCATTCATTCATGAAGCCAAAAATTGAAACTTGAAGGTTGGATGGGGCAGGGGGTGGGGGAATGTGGCTTTGCATTTTGCCTGGCTCAGACTGACCTAAATAGAATAATGCATTTTTATTTAATGTAGCTATTCTTCTTTTTTTTTTTTTAAAGTAGGTTCCACACCCAACATGGGGCTTGAACTCCAGTCCTGAAATCAAGAGTCACGTGCTTTACTGTCTGAGCCAGCCAGGTGTCCCTAGATGTATATTCTTGATTATGCTTGATCTTGAATATGAAATAAGTCCACTTGCCTGTTTTCCCTAAGAATACCCCAGCAGAGTATGGGGAGAGTAGTTCTAAAGGTAGTCTGGATGACTGAGGAAAACCAGGCACGGTGATTGAAAAATGAAAGAATTAAAACAAAACAAACCAGCGTGAGAGCAGGGGATGGGGAAGTCATGGTAAATCTGATTGTGTCAAATCTACCTTCCTTCTTTTATTGGAGCAGATGAAGTAGGCCTGGTTCTTATTCCAGTGAATGAGGCAGAACCTCAGATCTAGAAAAACACTTCTCCCCTGTGTTGCAGGCTAAATAACGGCCCCCCAAAGTGGCAAGTTCTAATCTTTGGAAGCTGAGAATGTCTTACCTTATGAGGCAAAAGGGACTTTGCAGATGTAATTAAGTCTAAGGATTGTAAGGGGAGATTAGCCCAGGTTATCCAGGTGGGTCCAATGTAATCACAGCAGCCTTTATAAGGGAGGCGGGAGACAGGAAGGAAACGGGCATGCGCTGTGTTTCTGCACAGGTATGCTTTGAAGCCGAGCTAGGGCCTGTCGGTGAGGGATACAGGCAGCCTCTAGAAGCTGGAGAGGATGAGTGAGCTCCTTGATTCTCCCTAGCTTCCAGAAGGAACCAGCCCTGCTGACGTCTTGATTTTTGCCTTGTGAAACTGATGTCGGATTTCTGACTCCCAGATTTGTAAGAAAACAAACTTGTTTTGTGTTGTCTTAACTTGTGGTAGTTTGTTACAGTGGCAACCGGAAAACAATAACCCCTTGGAAATAAATTAGCACTGGAAAAAGAAAAAATCATGAGGCTTTTTGTGAAACTAAAGGAAAGTGTTGGGCTTTCCAACAGAGCGCTTTTGTGCCTCTGGCTTCTGCTCCATTGTGGGCTTCAAAGAATCCATCCCTCCATTGAATGGCCCCTGAACGGGTGTCAGTCACTTGTTGGGAGACCTTTCCATACAGAAGCCAAACCCAGGTACAGCAGTCCTGGACCTCAGTACCCAGTGGTGAAGTATGTGTACGGCAGGCCTCACGTTTTTTTAGACGCTTCTTTATTTACCCACTTAATCTAATTAGTTTTCTCTCTCTGCGGCTTGTCTGCCATTATGGCTTTGGGAAAAAGGACATGGTAAAGGCCACCTCAGATGTGAGATGGACGCAAGGCAGGAGAAGGGTCTTTTGGACAAGAAGAATGGAAATTTCTTCCTCTTGCTGCCAGAATGGGTGCTGGGAAGGAAATGCAAAGAGCCTGAGGGAGGGGGAAGTGGAGCCAAAGGAATGTGCATCCTGGTTTCTCTGACTCAGGGCTGATGTTGTAAAGGTGGAAGGTTTGGCTAAGGAAAAGGAAGAAAGCTGAAGGGTTTGTGTTCCATGCTGTGTTTGGAACTCTGGGAAGAGATGGCCTCCAGAGGCCCCACTCCAGAAGGAGGGCCTGACTGGCTCCCCAGAGTTGCTTCCCCTAGTGAGAGTCTCCAGAAGTTAGTGCATTCCCTGAAGAGGGTCAGGTGGCTGCTGTGCTGTCCACAGGCATACCAGGAGAATATGCACCCTAGATCTCCCAGGGCACTGATGCCGCGGCCCTAGGACGCACCAGGGCTGAGTAGGCCTCATCAGCTAGAGAAAGATGGTCCGGGACTTGGCTTAGAGGAGACTGTAGCAGTGAATGTCACCAGGGTCAGCGATCACCAAGTGGGTACGGGCCTCTTACTGTAGGCATTAGAAGAGGTCCAGGGACTACTTCTGAAGGACCTTCTTGCAGATCCGAGGCCCTTGCTGGCTGCCACACCTGGGTGTCTAGTAGCTGAAAGAGGAAGGCTGAAGAGAATTTACCCAGAAAATTATTTTAAATAGAAAGGGAACAAACTAAAATAGCCTAAACTGAAATAGCTTTAATTGGAATTGGTACATTCCTGATTATCTACCAGGAAGGGAGGTCTTAAGGAAGATTCCATCAGTCTGTTAAGAATTAATTGGAAGGGAAGGCAGTTCTGCCCTTAGACTCACCAAGAGATGGTTTCCCCTAGCTCCCGTACATTCAAGGTCCCTTCTCTGGCCTTTCCAGCTTCCTTCCCTCTTACAGATAAGGAGTCCCAACAGAGTCCAGCTTCCCTGCCCAACCCCTATCTTCCTAGTCCTTAGGACTCTAGAACCCCCCTGCCTATATGGCCCTGAGCCAGCCTCAAGGATGAAAGAGGCCTCTTTGGAGTCTGCCTGGAGGAAGGCTTACTCTAGCTACGTGTATACTCTAGGCCTGGCATGGATGACAGGCCACTGACTTGTGAATTGAACTTCACAGGATTGACAGCAAGTCTAGGAAGGTCCCGGCTGGGATAGAATTCAGCCGGAATGAGAAGGGAAGGAAGGGGGCCCGGGTATAGGGCTGGGGTGGAGGCACATTCCAGATGAAAACTTCATCCCAGAATTTTTATTAGAACATAGCTTTCCAAGATGTTAGGAAAGCAAATATGTTAATGTAGGGAAGTAGAACAGATCTATTACACATCTGTTAATTTCAGTTTTTAGCTTTTAAATCTTAAGACTTGTGGTTTGTGACCTCTTCTTAATTTCTCACACTGGACCCCATACTTGTCTGGGGCAGCCTGGCATAATGTCCTTAATTTAGTAACAGCCCAGATACAGACCATGTATTTCTATACATAATGGATCTTATCAAAGAGGAATCGAGTCCTAGGAGTGTGCAGAGCAAAGACAGGAAGCCAGCCCACCATATTGCTGGTTCTCTGCACAGGCATATGGTATGTCAAGTCCCTGGCCTGGCTCAAGTTGTTTTATAGGGTACATCCTACCCCACTTTCATGTGTCTGTCCTTCCAGAAAGCTACTCTGACTGCCCGGTGCCAGAGGCTCCCATGCTGTGCTCTTGCAGGACCCTGGGTACAGTGACCATTTCTTCCACCTGTGTGCCCCAGCTACCAGTGCAGGGCCTGATAGAATACGTTGTCAGACTGTTTGTTGAGCTGGGCAGCTGCTGTCCCTCCTGTTCCTTGACACACCTGTAAATGGAGCTTTGTGCTTGAAGCAGCTCACGGCAGGACAGCAAGCTCTTAGAGCCCTCCTGGCTTTCATGTTACCCCCGCTTCCTGGAAATCATAACCTCTAAAAAGAAATTTTTCTTAACCGTTCTTGTCAACTATGACAATTGAAGTATAGTCCATAGCAACTTGGGGAAAGTAATGTGGTTGTCCTTGGTGAAGGTGGGAGTGTAGACAGATGCGGAAGTAGCAGCTTCCATCACTTACTTACTCTTCCCAGGCCGAATACCATCCTTTCTTATCAGGACAGTGACCCGTGCACTCTTCATGCTGTAAGTGGGGGGAAAATTAAAAAAAAAAAAAAAAGACCAACTTATCATGGCATGTCTGATGACCTGAGTCTAGAGGTGATAGAGGGTAAAAAGACTAGCTGTTCAGTAACAGTTAAAAATGTGATGAATTTAGTCACCTTGGAAGCCTGAGAAGGTTGCTTAAGCCTCGCACATTAACAGCGGGTAGTTCTTTTTTAAAAATTAATTCAGACATACTGAGAATTCAGCTAGGTCCTTGCTTTGTTTCTTTTGCTAGATTATCAGATAATTTTACATTTTTGTGTCAGGATATTCCTTTTCATGCTGCTAAAATTGAAAAGAGGTAACAGGGGAAAGCAATTAGTAACTCTTCTCTGCTTTTTGTGATTTTTTTTTTTTTTTCTCTTCCTTTCTAAGGCTCGGCTTATGTTGTAATTAAGAGAAAGGTGAAGAAGCTGAACTCAATTCTATGTGTTGTATACATTGTTAGACACTGTAAATGGGAAAATATGACCTCAAACTTCATAAAAGTTCTGGGGGGTTCCAGGTCACCCTACCATTCCCATTTACTACTAGGTGACTGTTGTCTGAGAGCTCTCATCTGCGTGGGTTAGTTCAAACACGTGCTTCTCCATTGTTCCTTAAGAGTACTCAGCTGTCCCAGGCAGCTAGCCTGAAAACTTTCTGTCCAAAGCCTAAGGTCACTAAATTTCAAACATGCCCAATAATGAGATTGTTCTGCAGCTATTGGAACTAATTTTACCTGGCAGTACAATTTTTCTCTCACAAAGACAATACTATTCCAAGTTTAATAAATGATTATAATTGAGCATTGAATTGCCATTCCTTAAACAATCTAGTCCATGTAGAAATAAAGGACAGAAGGGTCAGTAGTAAATGCCTCTCCCTTTACTCAAAAGATTTGCCCCCTAGTATAGAGGACAGTACTTAGAAGCCCTGTTCCCCTGTCCCCCCCCCCCCCCCAAATAAACTTTCTCTAGATTGTGGTCTGCAAGTGATTTGCTGTGATCCAAAGGACCCAGGACTCAGGGTGAAACTAAATAGCAAATGTCTGATAGATGAATTTTTGGTAATGGCTTTTTTCCTGCTTGCCCATAGGACGTCCTTTCCGTGTAAGATTGCAGTACCTACTTTTCCTTTCTATACCAAGTTCCCTCATTGGTTGTCTCCATTAGGGAGAGGACAGTGTTGTACTATCTACCTTTCTGTCACTGCCACTACTGTAGCCCCCCAGAAGCCAGATTATGTGTATGTACATGCATATGTATATATACACACATTGCTTTCATAATGGTTCATAGTTGCTTATATATTGACGGGATGGAGGGATGGATGAGTGGATCAAGTTCAATAAGATCAATAGGGAACAAGCTGTAGGTAATTAAGATTCAGGTGTATAAGCAAAGTTTAATGTTTAGACCACTACAGAAGTAGAGAAAATGACTTCAAGATATATTTCTGACTTTAGGGCATAACCTGTATTTCTTTGCCTCGTTTCATCCTTCTCCCAATCTGTAATGAAGCACAAATGGTTCTAATGGTCAGAAAAGTTTGATAAATCTCCCTGAGCCTCAGATGTTAAGTTGCTTTAGAATTTAGCTTTAGCTTAGAGAGGCATGGTACATGTTTGTGCTGGATGTAATCGCCTCAGTGAGTGAGGTATGAAGCTGCAAACATGGCCAGCACTCTTCTGCCCAAATGTTCATGGTCCTTTCCTGAAACTCTTAAGATTCTTAAGGAATCTTGGTGCTTCTAGAAAGCATTCCCAACAGGAGTTGGACTTCAGTTTCTGACTTTCTCTGGAGTTCTGATCTCCTATGTTAGCTTATAAGGCTCATTTTCATAAACAATTAGCAGGATGCACAGAGCATCACTTGGAAATAGAATAGACCATATCTTTTGGGAGAGCCGTGTAGTCTTTGGAATAAGCTACTGACTTCAATACTGTAATTGAAGGGAGACTCCAGTTACACTTCTTAGGGGCCAAGATTATTGGTAGTGGGATTTGGAAAATTCTTCCTGAGCCAAGTCAAGTAATGTTGGATTCTTCTTTCCTGATGCTTGTTATGTTTCCATTTCTAGAAGACTTTATCGTAAAAATAGGTCATCTTCCATGGGGCACCTGGGTGGCTCAGTTGGTTAGGAGTCCAGTTCTTGGCTTCAGCTCAGGTCGTGATGTCAAGGTGGTGAGATGGAGCCCCGCTTTGGACTCCCTGCTCGGCACAGTCTGCTTGAGATTCTCTCCCTCTCCCTCTGCCCCTCCCCCGATTTATGCACTTGCTTGCTTACACACCCACCTTCCCCCACCAAAAAAAAAAAAAAAAAAAATCAGCCTCTGGGCACATATATTAAGTGCTTGGCACTGTGCTAAGTACTTCATCTGCGTGCATTTATTATATGGTATAGATATTACTCTAAAACTGTATGGATGGGTTAATGGAGTCTTTTTACATCACTTGTCCAAGGTAACAATAGAAAAAATGGAGAGTCACTTAGTTCTATTTGACACTAGGACTTACAATTTTATCAGTATACTTTGCCACCTCTGTTTTCTCAAAATAAGTTTTCGGGCTTAAGGAGTCTACACACCTTCTAGTGGTTAAGAACTATATTGTAGATTTAAAATAATAATTTTAAAAATAACCTTTCTCCATAAGTTGCCTAATGGAAGGAGGCTCTGAATTGGATTGTGCCACTAGCTACTAGTTATCCTCATTTACTCCAAATATCTTCTCATTTCCTGGTTTTCCAGTCCTGCATACTTTGTTCTTGCTGTTTTTCCTCAGTAATTTTGTACCCATTAGTATAGTTCCATATCCAGTCTTCCAATAAATGCTTATTAAATTATTCATTTTATACTAGGAAGTTCCCAAGAAACATTCATATTTTTTAAAATTTTATTTGAGATGGAGAGAGTGTGTGCATGTTCATGCTTGCAAAGTAGGTGGGTGGGGGAGGGGCAGAGGGAGAGGAGGAGAGAGAATCTCTAGCAGAATTCTCATTTAGTGGGAGCCCAGGAGGGGCCTCAGTCTCAGGACCCTGAGATCATGACCTGAGACAAAAACAAGAGTCATTCACTCAACCAAATGAGCCACCTAGGCACCCCTCGTTTCAGTTTTTGTCTGGTGATTTTTTTTCACACTTGAAAAGAAATTAGAATCTTGAACTTGGAGAAATCGGAAAGTCATAATGCCTGACCTAATTGGATGATTGTATGATACGTAGTGTATCAGTTGCCACTCACTCTTGAGTTAACAGACCATCAGTAATAACACAGAACAGTGTTCTTGAGATTAATGTGGGTATCGTGAAACTTCATGCTACAACTGCCAGTGTTTTCTTTGGCCCTTAGAGGTCTCTAATGTCTCTGTTAGACTACTCTAATACATCAGTTCATATAGGAACACTGGATCTGATTTGGTCTACATAGCCCTGCTAATGTAGTGAATGTGTTTGGGGCATATTTGACATACTGTTTGACTAATGGTGACTTTTTAAGTGTAGTGCCAGACTCCTGTGAGATTCAACCATGGTTTTCTCCCTTCCTTTATCCCTCAGATTCTGAGGGTGGCTATGGACAGCGATAGTGTGGGTACCTGAGAGGAGAACTATCAGTCTGCTTGATTTAATATAGAAATTAAAAATTAAATACAAAAAGTTAATAGTCGATAGCATTTTGGAACCTTGAGTGTATGAGAGATACTGTTTTAAGCTTTCTCACAACTCTGTTATAGCTTTTCTTATTATCGTTTCATAGATGAGTCTATGCAAAGATTAAATAACTCCATTCATGTATTTCCCAGATGTTTGGAGTTGGAATTCATATTCATACCTTTTGACAAGAATGTCTCTGAATTACATCTTATACTATAGCTATTCTTTACTCTTGATGCTTTCTTTCATTAATGCAAATAGCTCAATATAGGCATTCATAAATCCTGAGTTAATTTAGTTTGCAAAATTTCAAAATATCATCAAATGTTTATCATAGTTGGCAAATTATACACTAATGTGGAAAATAATTTTAAAAACTTCTTTGGAAAAAAACACCTTACTTTTGTACATATACAGGTTCAGATTTCAAATAACAATGCTTTTTAAAAGTATTTAAAATTCCACTTCATGCTAATCAGTGCATTGTCATCTTGGGAGGAAAAATACCTTGGGGAGATAGAAGTCCCCTAAATTGACTCCAGATTGGTTATGAAATAACATTTGCATGTATCCTACTTAAGATAAAGTATATTGGTGTATTCATTAATGGCTATAATATTTCCAATGGAAAAAACCATAGGTGATGTTGGCCTTGTGTACAATGGATTTTGTTCCTAGAATGTAAATAAAAACAAAAGCAAAAATTGCTCAAAACCGGTGAATAACCCCACCTGGAATAGCAGGTGTACAAACGGGGAAGTATTGTGTGTGCATCCATTGTCATCTTAGCTGACTCCTTGGTCCTAAAACATTGGATGGATTTGGCTTTCGGTTATTAAGAAAAAAAAAAATCAGATTGAGTTGTTCTCTGTGCTCAGAATAACGAAACTGGGTATTTACCCCCAAAGTTGAAGATTTAGTGAAAAGAAGGGCCATCTGTACCCCAATGTTCATAGCAGCAATGGCCACAATCACCAAACTGTGGAAAGAGCCAGGATGCCCTTCAACAAATATATAAAGAAGATATGGTCCACATACACAATGGAATATTACTCAGCCATCAGAAAGGATGAATACCCAATTTTTACATCCTCATAGACAGGACTAGAGATTATGCTGAGTGAAATAAGTGAAGCAGATAAAGTTAATTATCGTGTGCTTTTACTTACTTGTGGAACATAAGGAATAACATGGAGGACATTAGAGAAGGAAAGGAAAAGAGAAATAGGGGGAGTTGGAGGGGAGACAAACCATGAGAGACTGTGGACTCTGAGAAACAAACTGAGAGTTTTGGAAGGAAGAGGGGCAGGGGGATGGGTGAGCCAGGTGGTGGGTACTAAGGAGGGCATGTATTGTATGGAGCACTGGGTGTGATACATAAACAATGAATCTTGGAACACTGAAAAAATAAATTTTTTGAAAAAAAGTTCAGAATATAAGTAAGAGCAGTTAAGTGGCATCCCTATGTACAGTTACCCTGCATTATAAAACTTTTCATATGAAGTGTTCTTAACAATGTTGATCCTAAGCTGTGGTATGTTTATTCCTTATAACTTGGTAGATTTTAGAGTTGCCATAAAAATGATCTTAAACTGGGACTTCTTTAGGATGAGCAATTCAGCAAATACCTATTAACCTACCCTATATCCACAGGCACCATGCCAAAAATGGGTTGTCTGTGGGCAGGCTGCAGCAGAACCACCTGGGACACTTAAAGACAAAAATATATGCCTAGAATTTTGCCCCAGAGATGCTGATGCAGTAGGTCCGAAGTCATGCCATAGAATCTGTGTATTCTAGGGGCACCTGGGTGGCTCAGTGGGTTAAAGCCTCTGCCTTCAGCTCAGGTCATGATCCCAGGGTCCTGGGATCGAGCCCCGCATCGGGCTCTCTGCTTAGTGGGGAGCCTGCTTCCTCCTCTCTCTCTCTCTCTGCCTACTTGTAATCTCTATCTGTCAAATAAATAAATCTTAAAAAAAAAAAAAGAAAAAAGAATCTGTGTATTCTAGATCTCCATGGTTAGCAATGAGTTTAGAAGAGTAGTTCACCTGGGGCAACATTTGACAATGTCTGGAGCTTTTGGTTTTCACAACTGGGAGGATGTGTGGCTGCTGACATCTAGTACGTAGAGGCCAAAGATGCTACTAAATATCTTCCAGTGCACAAGAAACAAATACCTATGCAAAATGTCCAACCTAAAATGTCAATAGTGCCAATACTGGTCTGGAGGCTACAAAGATCCCTACAAAGTTCATAATTAGGGTGAATAAAAGATAAAGAAAATACCCTGTATAAATCAATAAAAAGTCACTAGCTCAAAGAATCAAATACAGAATTTACAAAATTTCTTAAGTTCTTTACCTCAAGATTATTGGTTGTTTTATGGTATGACTAGAGACCTTCTAGTTCACGTTTGTGAATGAAATTTTGAATTATCTGAAATTGATAGGATATCTGTAATGGGAATTAGCTGGATAGATTATGCCTTTACTTGAAAAAAATATTTAAAAATTTTCTCCTGAAATGTTAATAAGGATAACAAATATAACAAATATATACATAATATATATATAATTATAATATATAACATAATCTGTTGTTTTTGTTATATTTGTTATATATATTATTTTTAAAAATACTGTTAATGAAGCAAAAATAGGACTGTTTCCAGAAGTGCCATTCAAACAAGAGAAGTAAATTAAAATCAAGGAAGAATTCACATGATATTCATGGTCTTGTCCGTTTTTGGTCCTCGTTTTACTCTTACACATTCTTTCCTAGTTTTAGATCATCCCTAGAGATCAGATACTTCACAAGCTTATGTACAGTAAATTACTGGAAGTTATTTTGGTTGCTGTCAGTGCAACCAAATTGAATTAATAATGAAACCAATTAAATTTTCAGATACCCCCACTGGCAACCTTAAACGTTTAATTTCCAGAGAGAAATAAGGTTAGCTGTGTTGAACACTTTTCCAATCACAGTGATAACCAAATTTTCAGACATTGGGGGATTCTGCTATTTTGTTGAAATACAAGCAACAGACTGATTTAATCAAAATAATAACAAAAGAATTCATTTTTTTTAAAGCGGTCTCCTGTATCTCTGATGATAACCAGATGGCAGAAATGATGGAATGCCTCAAGCAGACAAATGGCATGCCTCCCCTTGTACAAGAATGCACAGTCCCGTGTCGAGATGACTGCACCTTCACAGTTTGGTCCAAGTTTACTCCCTGCTCCACAAATTGTGAAACAACCCGAAGTCGACGGCGGCAGCTCACAGGTAGGGGATACCTTTCATTTCGTAGCTTCAGACAGGGATGCACTTCTGAACCTGCAAAAGAGAATGGAAACTCCAGGAAGACTAGAAATTATATCAGGTCTCTCCTTTTCTCAAGTCTACACTTTAGAGTGGTCATAAAAATTATCCTTCCTGATGCTCTGCATCTAATGCGCCTATGCCTGGCACATAAGATGTACTGAATTAATACTTGTGAAATGAATGATGTGAACCATTCTACAGCTGTGAAGTTCCTCTCTGTATGGCTTTATAATCTTTACAGTGGTAAATGGCAACATAGCCACCCACTACCTTGGAGTAGTTAATGGCAAAATTTCTGGTATGTGGTCATTCCAGGATCTTGGCAGGGTTGAAAGCAGTGACTGATGTGTAAAACACCTCAATAGGCAGATCTAATCAAGATCATTTTCTTTTGCCATTACTTTATAAACAGTTTGACATTTTAGAATTTTAGTTATAAGATAAAAGTCAAATTATATACGTAGGTTCTGCCTTTATGGTATATTATTTTGGCTCTATTTACATCCATGCAATTTAATGGATATTAAAGCAATTAATAGTTGAATGAAGGTGCTGGGGCAATTTTTGCCTATAATGTACAAAAAATTGATGCAGTATAGTATATTGTATTTCTTGGTTAGATAAATATCCCACAATTTCTTTTAGTTGTATTTGAATGTGCAGAAAACTTAATTTAGGCAATAAAGACCCAAAGGAAAAATGCCAAAATAATCATTGGGATAATATAATTGTTGTTGACATTGAAGAATTAAGCACAGAAGACCATTTGTTATTATAAGAAGTTCAAGAGCTAATTCTCTGTTTCAAATTCCCCTTGTTTGAATGTATGGCTTACAAGATTATGTTTTAAATTTAACTCTAATGGATTTACTTAATCGATGGGAGCCTGTAACGGGGTTTCTACACACAAATCAGAAGCCCATTCATGAGTAGGTAAACTCTATAATCAAATAGAAACCAAAACATATGCTGTACTTTGTGTTCTCCTCTACAAAAATCTATGAATACATAACTTTGTGCAACACTGCTTGTGTTTCTAAGATGAAAAAAATTCTTCGAGGGAATATAACGGGGTGGAATGTGTTTGACAGGAATAATTTCAAGTTGACCAGCAACAATAAAGCTTGGTGTGCACATTCATACATAAGACTTCAGAAGCCATCATCCTGGCAATTCTCCATCTTTGGGATGAGAATTTCCTTCAGAGGGAAAACAAGGTTTTAATTATTGGCCAGTTTTCTGTTCTTGAGTGTACTAATAGTATTTTATATCTGCAAGTTGACAATGGGAATATAGAAGAACCTAGGATATTTATTGAACTAGTACAGTTTATTATGAACCGTCAAAACTAAATAAGCATTTGGCTTATTTAAAATACACTTTTTGCATAAATATTGTAAGAGCCATTGTACATTTTTCTCCAAACTCTATCCCAAGAATTATTCCTACTAAAAAAAATTACTTAGAATTTTTCTAAATTATTGGTTATGCTTTTTGCTGGGTAATTGATCTTTGTGTGTCTTCATGTCTTGGAGACAACAACTGGTCAATTTCATGAAACGCATGAGTTATGGGGAAAAAAAACAATTCTGTATCACTGAGTGTGCAGCAGGCAGTAGTGAACTGAAATTTTTTACTTAAGACATTTTTATTGTTGTGGTACTATGTTTGTATTTCAGTCTTTCACATGTAGTTTGGTGGTAAACTCAAGTAATCTCTTACATGAATGGTAATAAAAGGCAGACTTAGACCATAAAACTGTGATTCTCCTTAATACAGACACATAAAGAAGCATGTAGACAAAAATACAAGCTACTCCATGAAATAAAGGACCATCTAGTGTGTTTTTCTCTTTTGCATTTTTAACATGAGACTTCAATTCAATATCTGGATGTCTTGGGTGTTGTACCTAAACTAGATCATCACAGGTTTTGGATCAAATGGTAATTATAGCAGTTGTTTATAAGTGCTGAAAATAATCTATCGGTAGATTGGTTTAGGTCATTAATATGCAAAATAACTAGATAAATAAAACATATTAAAATATATTTAATAGTTTTATGTTATTGAAGCAAAAGTCACAAATTTCCATCTCACTTAAGGGGGGGAATGTCTTTACAGTTGTATTAGGGATTGGTTTTCTTTTTCTTTTTCTTTTTTTTTTTGTGTGTGTGTTGTTGTTTTGTGTGTCTGTTTTTGTGAACTTGTGTTTTAGTAGTAAACTAGTTCTTAATCCAAAGGTTAATACTGATTTTCTTTTTCTTTTACTATAATGTAATCCTAGTAAAGGACCACTAATAATTTGTTCCTTGGGAACCATTTCTATATTAACATACTCAAATCCATCCTCAAACAGTGATGTCCTCTATTTAAGGTTATCCCAAATACAGAGACTGCATATTTTCATACAGAATACTTGTTCTGCCAGCAACTTTAGGTTGCCTTATAGATGAATATTTTTCTTCCTCCTGTTTCTTGCTCTCAGTTACTCCTTTTGTCTTCCTTTTCCCCCCTCCCCACTTTTTAAAATCTCCTTTTCTTAATGAACATTTTTCTTGACCACTTATGCATGCTATGTCTTAGGAATACTACTAGGAAATAGACATGATCCCAATTTAAGAGTTTATGGTGTAATGGAAGATAGAGATTTTATTACAATTAAAACACAATATAGAATTTGTGACAAAAGCTGTTGTATTAGTGCTACCTTAAATTCTTACTGCTGCTGTAACAAATTACCATGAATTTTGTGGCTGTAAAATAACACAAATTTATGATCTCCTAGTTATGTAGGTCTGAAACAAACTTCAGTTTCACAAGACCGAAAACAAGATGTTGGTGGAACTGTATGACTTTCTGGAGGCTCTCGGGGAAAATGTATTTTTTTTTCTTCCCCCTAGCTTCTAGAGGCTATCCATATTCCTTGGCTAATGACTCTTCTTCCATCCTGAAGTTCAGTACCATTATGTGTGACTATCTCTTAGGAAAGGTTTTCTAATTTTAAGACATGTGATTAGGTTGTACCCACCCAGATAATCCAGAATAATCTCCTCTCAAGGCACATAATCCCGGTCACATCTACAAAGTCCATTTTGCCGTCTAAGGTAGCATATTTAAAAATTCCAAAACCTGGGGCGCGAACATACTTGGAAAGGCAGTTTATGATAGGCAGAATAGGGACAGTACAGAAGAGTACCTTTTACATACCTGAGATGAAGAGTCTCAAAAACGGCTTTCTGGCAAGGGTAATGTATTGGTTTGGACTTCAAGGACAAGTAGGCATTAACTAGACCATGGAGGGAGGTTGGAACTTAAGATAACTTTTGGCATATGAAATGCAAAGGCCGGTAGGGAGAGGGTGGTTATGTTACAGACACTGGGGAGGGTATGTGCTATGGTGAGTGCTGTTAGATGTGTAAGCCTGACAATTCACAGACCTGTACCTCTGGGGCAAATAATACATTATGTTAATAAAAGTAATTTAAAAATGCAAAGGCCAAAAACCAATGAGTAATTTCTAGGAACTGAAAGATGTGCAGTATGTCTAGCTTGTAACATGCCAGAGACAGAACGACACAACTTAGATAGGAGGCAGGTCCTAATGGTCTCGGTACTACAGAGCCTTGATGACCATAGCAGAGGGTCTAGACTTCATTCCATGAAATATGGTAAGTCAATGAGGAGTTTTAAGTAGATGAATGATGTGGTCGAATTTCCATGTTTGTGAGCTGCTTCTGGTTGCAGTGTGGGGAGAAGACTGGGGAAATATAAAGTACAATGGCTATAAAATACTGGAAGAAGGTGTTGTGGGGATTTAAGAGATTTGGAGATGGGCTACATATGGGTGGTATTGGTCAGAATGGAAACAAGGACTGATTCAAGAGATAGTCATTTAAAATGATAGATCTTTGTCATTAAACAGATAGATGCAGATAGTACAACAGAATTCAAGTGTGACATTTTAGATTTTGACTTGGCCTTCTTGATATAATTGGGAAATGAAGATGGAGAAAGGAAGGCCCAGGTGTGAAGAGACTGAGTATGAATTTTGCCAGGTTGAGTTTGATAGGCCCTTTAGATTCTTACTCTGTGGCTCAGAAGCTTGAGCAAGAAATCTAGAATGGAGGTAATAAGAATTTAAGAGATATAGAGGGTCCTTTAAACTCGTGAGTGAAGATAACGGATCAGAAAAGAAGAGAACCTAGGACAGTGTCCTGAGAAAGCCCATCGGTTAAGAGATGTAGAGAGGGGAAATAATGCAACAAACAAATGCGATCTTCCCGGAGGGATAGCGGGGGTGAGGGACAAAAAGGTAAGGTACAATGGAATTTGGGAAGACTGTTTCAACAGTGATGGTGTTATCAACATTCTGAACAATCATTGAACGATTCAGCCTGAAGGGTAAGATAGAGAGACATTCCAGGTCTTCATTTGTTTTATTACTTTGTCAGTAGTAAGTAGAGTGTCAAGAAATAGGTGGACTCTGAATCCAGGCTTAAATGAGTTGAGAAGAGAATAGAAATTGAGGAGATGGAGACATTTAAGAAGCACCAGAGACTTCAGTATGCTGGGTGCTGGTAGGTCTATGTGTGGTGACTGGTTTCTTCCTATCTTTCAACCAGTAAATTCTCACCAAAGACTGTGTTTCTCAAACATTTTCTCGTTAAGTGCTCCTAATGGTAAAGGCAAGTGAATACATCCTCCCAGAGAGAGATAGTCGCATGGCTGAAGCTCCAGCAACATCTTTCAGACCCTGCAGGAATCATCATTTATTATGACCGTAAGCAACATGTCAGACCATAGAGCCAGTCATCCAGGCAACAACTATAAAATTGTGTATAAATTCTTTGACAATGAGCTAATATCCCATGCATCAGCTTGAATCAAGCTTTTCTAAAAACCCCTATAAACACTGGGAATAAGACCAATAAAGCAGCCTACTTCATATTTTTTTATAACCAGCCAAGACTCTAGCTGATGACTTATTAATGATGAAACAAAATCTAATCAGATCTATTAGAAAACGTTTAGGAATCTAGCAGAAGTGTGTTGGCAGGAAAGTTGAATCAAGTTACATGCGGACTCGAAATCCCATTAAACATGATTATCAAGTACTCAGCAATGGGAAATGATTCTGCATTCTCATTACTCAAAGACAGGATCATAGCTAAAAGCTCCATCAAAGTCAATTGGTTAAGGTAAAGTCATATTCTAGAATACTTAAGTTAAAAAAGTCTTTCAAAGTGGAAGTCATAACTTTTTCTCAGATTAAATTACCCAGCATTATTTGAACATTTATTTCCTTTTATTGTGTCAGCATTTGTGAGCTGCCTGATGGCAAGGACCAAAATAAGTTCGACTTTGTCACTCTCACCCCGAGTGGCATCTAGCCTCACTCCAGGGCCATTGGATGAGATATCATTTTGTTCTTTGAATAAATAAACTGTTTCCAAAAACGCACATCAAAAAGACAGGATGTTACTATTTCCAGTGATTTGTTGGTTTCCCTGGAAACCATTAATTTTCAGGAAAATAAAGTAACTGGTTTGTTCTTACCAACAAGTTATAGAGAAAATCATATAAATAAAAACTTTCCAGCTGTTGAGTCACTGTAGCAAACAGCATTCAGTTTCTTTTTTTTTTTTGCCACTATCCAATATAAACCATTTTTAAATTTTTTCCAAATTATCTTTATTATTATTATTTTATTTTGTTTGACAGAGTATATGAGCCGGGGGAGCACCAGGCAGAGGAAAAGGGGGAAGCAGGCTCCCTGCTGAGCAAAGAGCCTGATGTGGAGCTTGATCCCAGCCCAAGGGAGATGTTTAACAGACTGAGCCACCCAGGCACCCCTCAAATTAACTTTAATTTCACGGTTGCTTTGAGAATTGCTTCCATTGTCCTAGGATTTGCTTTCTTGGAAAAAAAAAAGGTGGGGGGGGTTGTGGAGAAGGGCAGGGGAAGGCCATATTTTATTTGATGTTTAGTAAGTAAACACTAGTAAAGACAATAATGTGACTTTCAACAAAACAGATTGGAAATTAATATATCAATGTTTTGTTTTGCTTTTGAAACAGGGAAAAGCAGGAAGAAAGAGAAATGCCAGGACTCTGACCTGTACCCTCTCATAGAAACAGAACTGTGCCCTTGTGATGAATTTATATCTCAGCCTTATGGAAACTGGTCAGATTGCATTCTTCCAGAAGGTAGAAGGGAGTCCCAGCGAGGATATCGGGTACAAGGAGACAGCAAAGAATGTGGAAAAGGCCTGCGCTTTCGAGCAATAGCCTGCTCTGATAAAAACGGAAGACCTGTTGACCCCTCCCACTGCAGCAGCTCTGGTAAGGAGATGAGTGAGGAGGAACATAAGGAGATGGGAACATACACATACAGCCCAGGAGGTGTATCCAAGTCTAGAATTAGTAGCTTTCTTCTATAATATTTCTTTCCGTTTTCCTTTATTAATAACATACTGCCTTTCATAAAATATAGGCATTTGGAATACACGTATCCATATTTCACTGATTATTTGGAAAGTGATTATTTTGGATCCTTGACTCTCCTCACTCTGTACTTTACCATTGGCCACTTGGTTAACTGTGGATGAGTGCAGTTGCTTTACTTCATTAGAAAAGCCTTATTTAATACAAAATATACTTTGTGGTGGTCTTTGGTGCTCTGATCATATGCATAGAAAGCATCAGGCCTTGAATTTCTTCTAAGGTAGTTGACAAATTAAATACAAAATATATTTTGTGGTGGTCTTTGGTGCTCTGATCATATGCATAGAAAGCATCAGGCCTTGAATTTCTTCTAAGGTAGTTGACAAATTACCAATGAAAACATTGACTTAAAGTGTTTTGCAATGCACTATATAAGTATACCCAAACTAATAGAATGAAACTGTAGAAAAAAGCCATCGGGGAGAATTTTGTGAGCTGTTAATCAGGAAGGAGACTGCCTTTTTTGAACCTTGGGACAATTTGAAAGAGGGGTGAATGGAGAAGAGAATGAGACTCAATCTAGTCGGGATGAAGGTTGATAGGGGATGCTGAGACTAATGATTACAATGGAACATAATGAATTTCATACTCTAGTTTGTGACTTATTTTTTTATAAGACTAAAATGGTAAGGAATTCTACAGAGCATATGAAAGAATTCATGTTTGGAAAACTCTAGGAGGAAAAAAGATTTTGGTCTCTATCATCAAAGTGTTTTAATAAGCTTTCTCAATAATTATGGTGAGTTGAATTCATTTCTGTTATAGAAGTCAGGTAAATGACAGTTTGTCTTCATAATCAATGGATTAACTGTTGAAGATATGCCAGTATCATCTTGTGAATGCAACCTAAGGCTTAATAATGCTTTAATTGGTGGTATCATTGACTCTGCTTCCTGGGTTACTCTATAAAATTTTCTTCAGTGACTTGACTCAGAGAAACATTATACACATCAGAAGCAAGCTGTGGACCCATTTTATGGAAGCCAAAAATGGTTGACTTTAATATTTGTTTTTGGTTTATATATATATATTGGTTCATTTTCTTTCTTTTTTTTTTTTTTAATTTCTTTTCAGCATAACAGAATTCATTGTTTTTGCACCACACCCAGGGCTCCATGCAATGCATGCCCTCCATAATACCCACCACCTGGCTCCCCCAACCTTACACCCCCCGCCCCTTCAAAACTCTCAGGTTGTTTTTCAGAGTCTGTAGTCTCTCATGGTTCATCTCCCCCTCCAATTTCCCTCAACTCCCTTCTCCTCTCCATCTCCCTATGTCCTCCGTGTTATTTGTTATGCTCCACAAATAAGTGAGGCCATATGATACTTGACTCTCTCTGCTTGACTTATTTCACTCAGCATAATCTCTTCCAGTCCCATCCATGTTGATACAAAAGTTGCATATTCATCCTTTCTGATGTAGGCATAATACTCCATAGTGTATATGGACCACATTTTCCTTATCCATTCATCCATTGAAGGGCATCTTGGTTCTTTCCACGGTTTGTATTCGTTCATTTTCTAAAACTAGATTTTCCTTTTTCCCATTGAAATATATTTGACTTCCAATGTGTAAATTTAAGGTTACAATATGTCAGTTTGATTATTCATATGGCAGTGATTGGCACTGTAGTGATAATTAGCATCACTATCCCATTACAGAGTTATTTCTTAGTGGTTAAACTAATTAAGTACCAGTCGTTTAGCAAGTTTGATTATAATACAAAATTGGTGTGTATTCACTATACTGTGCATCAAATCTCTAGGACTTATGTACTACTCACTATAAATTTAAACAGTTTGATAATATCTGTCCTAACCACTCCTCCCCATCCCTCATCTCCTGGTAACCACCATTCTACTGTTTTTACAAATTTGACTTCTTTAAATTCCACATTTAAGTGATAACCTACAATACATGCCTTTCTCTAACTTACCTTACTTGCTATAATGTCCTCGGGGTCTATCTATATTGTCATAAATGGTAGGATATAATTTCTATGGCCAAATGCTTCATTTTTTAATATATGAGATATATTTTATCAAATATAGATCGCATCTTCTTTATCCATTCATCTGTTGATGGACACTTAGGTTGTTTCCATATTTTGGCTATTGTGAAAAATGTTGCAACGAACATGGGAGTATATATATTTCTTGGTTACTCTATTTTCATTTCCTTTGGGTATATACCCAGCTGTGAGATTGCTGTATCCCATAGTAGATCGGTTAATTTTTGAGTAACTTTAATATTGTTTAACATAGTGGACATGTTACATAGGGAATGTACATTCCCACAACAGTGTACAGGAGTTCCCTTTTCTCCACATCCTCGTCAACACCCATTATTTCTTTTCTTAATTAAAACCATTCTAATGGTTATGGTGTTATTTCACCGTAGTTTTGAGTTGCATTTGCCTGATGGTTAGTTATGTTGAGCATCTTTTCCTGTACCTCTTGGCCATTTGGCTGTCTTTGGGAAAATGTCTGTTTCTCTCTTTCATAATTAGATTGAAAATGTTCTTTATATATTTTGGGTATTAACCTGCTATCGGATACATGGTTGGCAAGAATTTCTCCCATTAGCTCTGTTGCCATTTCATTTTGTTGATTGTTTCCTTTGCTATGCAAAAGCTTAAGTCTGATGTAGTCCTATTTTGTTTTGTTTTGTTTTTGTTTTGTTTGCTCTGGTGACCTACAATAAACATTACCAAAACAACATTACCAAAACCAGTGTTAAAGAGCTTCTTTACCACATTTTTTTCTAGGAGATTCCTGGTATCAGCTTTTCTATTTAAGGCTTTGATCTATTTTGAGTTAATTTTTCGAGTGCTGTAAAACAGGGGTCTAATTTCATTGTTCTGCATTGTCCAACACCATTTGAAGAGACCATTTCCCCATTAGGTGTTATTTCTTCTCTTGTCAAGTATTAGTTCACTGAAAATGCATGTTTGTTTTTTTTGTTGTTGTTGTTGTTATGTATGTCACCTTACAGTACATCATTAGTTTTTGATGCAGTGTTCCATGATTCGTTATTTGCGGTGTAACAAACACCCAGTGCTCCATGCAATACATGCCCTCCTTAATACCCGTCACTGGGCTCACCCATCTCCCCACCCTCCTCCCTTCTGAAACCCTCAGTTTGTTTCCTGGAGTCCATAGTCTCTAATGGTTGTCTCTGATTTTCCCCCCTTCACTTTCCCCTTCCTTCTCCTAATGTCCTCCATGCTATTCTTATGTTCCACAAACAAGTGAAACCATACGATTATTGTCTGTTTGATTTTTCATTTAGTATAATCTCCAGTTCCATCCATATTGATGAAATATTGGGTATTCATTCTTTCTAATGGCTGAGTAATATTCCATTGTGTATATGGACTACATCTTCTTTATCCATTTGTCCGTTGAAGGACATCTCAGCTCAAAGCAGGAAAGAATATTCAGTGGGAAAAAAAAAAAGTCTTTACAATAAATGTTACTGGGAAAATTGGACAGCTGTATACAGAACAATGAAACTCAACCATTCTCTTAAACCATTCACAAAGATAAACTCTAAATAGGTGAAAGACCTGTGAGATAGGAATCCATCAAAATTCTTGAGGAAAAAAAATGCATGGGTTTATTCTGAGCTCTTAATTCTGTTTGATTGGTCTGTGTTTGATTTTTATGCCAATAATACTGTTTTTATTCCAATAACTTTGTAGTATAATTTAAAATCAAGAAATGTGACATTCCCATATTTGTTCTTCCTTAGGATTGCTTTGGCTATTTGGGGTCCTTGGTAGTTCCATTTCTCTCTTTATGTGAAGAATGACATTTGAATTTTGACAGATTACATTGATTCTATTGATTCTATAGAAGGCTTTGGGTAGCATGGATATTTTAACAAAATGCTTCAGAACCACGAACACAGATTGTTTTTTTCCATATGTTGTATCTACTTCAATTTTTTTCAAGTAAGTTTTATAGTTTTCATTGTACAGATCTTTCACTTGGTTAAATTTATTACTATTTATTGTTTTGGTGCTATGGCAAATGGGATAGTTTTATATTTCAGATGCTTCATAATTAGTGTATAGTAACATAAATGATTTCTGTGTGTTGATTTTTTTTTTTTTTAATATCTTGGAATTTTACTGAAATTGCTTAACTTCAACAGTTTTTTGGCTGAGTCCTTGACATTTTCTATACACAAATTATCAACTGCAAATAGTGACAATTTTGCTTCTTTCTTTCTGATTTGGATGCCATTTTTTGGGTCTTATTTAATTTCTCCAGTTAGGACTTCTAATACTGTATCGAATAAGAGAGGTGTGTGGGCAATTTTGTCTTTTTCCTGTTCTTAAAAGGAAACCTTTCAGTTTTTCTTGAGGAAACTATATTCTTCTGTTAGATGGAATATTTTATATATGTCAAGTCTATTTGGTTTAAAGTACAGTTCAATTATAGCATTTCCTTGTTTTTTGTTTTGTTTTGTTTTTCCTATTCAAGTGATCTATCCATTACTGACAGTGTGGTGTTGAACTCCCCTACTGTTTTTATATAATTGTCTATTTCTCTCTTCACATTTGTTAGTATTTACTTAATACATTTAGGGGCTCTGATAATGGATGTGTTTGCATTTATGAATGTTACATCTTGATATATTGACTCCTTTATTAAATAATCTTGGTTTCTTATTTTTTGTTTTGTTTTTGTTTTTGCTTTTTGGCCTGGAGTCCATTTTGTCAAAGTATTGCTATTCCTACTTTATTTTGGTTTCTACTTGCATGAGATACATTGTTCTGTTTCTTCAAAATTTGAGTGTATGAGTGTCTCTCAAGGTGACATGAGTCTCCTGTATGTGTCATATGATTGTCTTGTTTTTCTATCCAGCCATTCTGTGCCTTTTGATTGGTGAATTCAACCCATTTATACTTCGAGTGATTATTGATTTGTAAGGACTTAGCACTGCCATTTTATTATTTGCCTTCTTGTTGTGTATCTCGAGGGTATTTTTCCTTTCTCTGCCTACCCTTGTAAATTGGTACTTTTCCACAGTGATATACTCTGTCTCCCCCTTTTTTATGTTGATTAATCAACTCCAGATTTTTGCTTGGCAGTTATGACGAAGCTTACTTAAAACTTCTCACAGATAATACTGTCCATTTTGTGTTGATAATTAATCTCCATTTGCCTGTAGATTCTCTACATTTCACCCCTCCTTTGTTTATATCTGATACTACAATTTGCCTCTTTTATGATTTATGCCTTTATGCTCTTCAACAAATTATAGTCACTATGATGATTTTTAATATTTTTTAACTTTTATACAGTAGCTCCGTGGTTAAGACACATTCTAGCAGAGTTTGCTTTCTATTTTTCAACTTTAGCAAACTGTACTGCATTTTGATATGTTTTCCTCTCTCTGATTAGTGTCTTTTCATCCCACCTTGAATCCCTTTCAGCACTTTTTGCGAGTCTGTTGGTGGTGAACTCCCTCAGCTTTTCTTAGTTTGAGAAAGCCTTTATTTCTCCCTCCTGTCTGAAAGATAACTTATGGCACACATTTTCTTGGCTAACAGTTTTTACCTTTCAGCCCTTTGAATATGTCATCTATGTGTCATCTACTCTCTCCTGACCTGTAGACTTTCTGCTGAGAAATCTGTTGATGGCCTAAAGGGGGTTCTTTAAGTAACTTCTTTCCCCTGGTTGTCTTTCAGATTCTTTACCATTGACTTACTAATTTTTTTTTTTTGACAGTTTCAATGTGTTTCTTGGAAAATGTGTTTTTTGCATTGAGATAATGGAGTCTTCTGTCAGCTTCCTGGATATGTGTGTTTAAGTCCTTCCTTAGGTTTGGGAAATTCTCAGCTTTTGTTTCTTTAAACTCTGCCTACTTCTTGCCATTCTTCTCCTTCTGCACACCAATTTTAAATGTTCTGATCAAATCCAAAGCTATAATAGTTTCTTTTACCTTTAAGTTTCTAATTTTTTTTTTCTTAGCGACAAAGTGAGCGTGTGCTCACACTGAGGAGTGGAGGGGTAGAGGGGTAGAGAGAATCTTAAGCAGGCTCCACACCTAGTGCAGAGTCCAGTGTGGGGCTCTGTTTCACAACCCTAAGATGATGACCTGAGTCAAAATCAAGAGTCAGATGCTTAACCAACTGAGCCACCCAAGTTCCCCTTAAGTTTCTACTTAAATTCCAGTTAGCATACAGTGTAATACTATTCTTGGGTATATAATATAGTGATTTTTTTAACACTTCCATACAGTACCCAGTGCTCATTACAAGTACAATCCTTAATCCCCATCATCTATTTAACCCATTCCCCCCCACCCCATGCACCTCCTCTCTGGTAACTATCAGTGTGTTTTCTTTTTTCTTTTTTTAAAGATTTTATTTATTTATTTAACAGATAGAGATCACAAGTAGGCAGAGAGGCAGGCAGAGAGAGAGAGAGAGAGAAGCAGGATCCCCGCAGAGCAGAGAGCCTGATGCGGGCCTCGATCCCAGGACCCTGGGATCATGACCTGAGCCGAAGGCAGAGGCTTTAACCCACTGAGCCACCCAGGCGCCCCTATCAGTGTGTTTTCTGTAGTTAAAAGTACATTCCTTGGTTTGCCTCCCTCTCTCCTCTCCTTTTTTCCACCTTTGCTCACTTGCTTTGTTTCTTAAATTCCACATATGAATGAAGTCCTGTGGTAGGTCTTTCTCTGAATGACCGATTTTGCTTATCATAATACTCTCTAGGTCCATCCATGTCATTGCAAATGGAATAATAACATTCCATTATACATATATATACATACACATGCATACATACATACATACCACATTGTCCTTATCTGTTCATGAATTCATGGACCTTTGCCCTGCTTCTATAATTTGGCTATTGTCGATACTGCTGCTATAAACATCAGGGGGCATGTATCTTTTGAGTTAGTGTTTTTGTATTCTTCAGATAAAAATCCTAGTAGTAGGATAGCCAGACTATTTTTAACTTTTTGAGGAACCTCCGTATGGTTTCCAGAGTGGCTGTGTCAGTTTGCATTCCCACCAGTAGCAAGAGGGGTTCCCCTCTCTCCGTATCCTTGCCAACACCTGTTTCTTCTGTTGTTCATTTTAGCCATTCTGACAGGTATGAGATGATAACTCATAGTTTTGATTTGTATTTTCCTGACGGTGAGTGGTGTTGAGCATCTTTGCATGCATCTTTTAGCCATCTGGATATCTATTCATGGCTTTGGCCCATTTTTTAATTGGATTATTCATTTTTTGGATGCTGTGTTTTAGAAGTTTTTTATATTTTGGATACTAACTCTTTATCAGAGATGTCATTTGCAAATATCTTCTCCCATTCTGAAGGTGGCCTTTTAGTTGTGTTGATTGTTTCCTTAACAGTGCAGAAGCTTTTTACCTTGATGAAGTCCCAGTAGTTTATTTTTGCTTTTGTTTCCCTTGTATCAGGAGACATCGCTAGAAAGAATTTTCTATGGCCAATGTCAAAGAAATTACTGTCTGTGTTCTCCTCTAGGCTTTCATTGTTTCAGGTCTCACATTTAGGTCTTTAATCCATTTTGAATTTTTTTGTGTATGGTGTAAGATCATGGTCCAGTTTCAATTCTTTCTTTTTTTCATTTTTTTATTTATTTTCAGTGTAACAGAATTCATTGTTTATGCACCACATCCAGTGCTCCGTGCTATACGTGCCGACCATAATACTCACCACCAGGCTCCCCCAACCTCCCACCCCCGCCCCTTCATAACCCTCAGATTGTTTTTCAGAGTCCATAATCTCTCCTGGTTCATCTCCCCCTCAATTTCCCTCAACTCCCTTCTCTTCTCCATCTCCCCATGTCCTCCATGTTATTTCTTATGCTCCACAAATAAGTGAAACCATATGAAAATTGACTCTCTCTGCTTGACTTATTTCACTCAGCATAATCTCTTCCAGTCCCGTTCATGTTGATACAAAAGTTGTGTATTCATGGTCCAGTTTCATTCTTTTGCATGTTGCTGTTTAGTTTCCCAACACTGTTTGTGGAAGAGACTGTCATTTTTCCCATTAGATATTTTTCCTGCTTTATTTAAGGTTAACTGACGTATAGTAGTGGGTTCATTTCTGAGTTTTCTATTCTGCTCCACGATCTATATGTCTATTTTGTGCCAGTACCATTCTGTCTTGATGACTACAGCTTTGTAATAGTACTTGAAGTCTAGAATTGTGATACCTCTAGCTTTGCTTTTCTTTTTTAAGGTTGCTTTGGCTCTTCAGGGATCTTTTGCGGTTCCATACAAATTTTAGGATTGTTTGTTCTAGCTCTGGAAAATGCTGGTGGTATTTTGATAGGGACTGCATTAAATGTGTGTAGATTGATTTGGGGTAATATAGATAGTTTAACAATATCTGTTTTACCAATGCATGCGCGTAGAATGCCATCCCATTTCTTGGTGTCGTCTTCCATTTCTTGCATGTGTTCTGCAGTTTTCAGAGTACAGGTCTTTCACCTCTTTGGTTAGGTTTATTCCTATGTATCTCATTGTTCTGGTATAACTATACATGGGATTGGTTCCTTAGTTTCTCTGCCTTATCAGTGTAGAAATGAAACCAATTTCTGTACATTGATTTTTGTATCCTGCAACTTCACTGATTCTGTGTCTGTCTAGCAGTGTTTTGGTGGAGTCTTTCAGATTTTCTATATAGAGTATCATGTCATCAGCAAACAGTGAAAGTTTGACTCTTCCTTGACTATTTGGATGCCTTTTATTTTTGTTGTCTGATGGCTGTAGCTAGGAGTTCCAGTACTATGTTAAGTGGTGAGAGTGCACCTCCCTGTTTTGTTCCTGACTGTAGAAGAAAAGCTCAGTTTCTCCCCATTGAGGATGTTGTAGCTGTGGGGTTTTCTTACATTGCCTTTATTATGTTGAAGTATGTTCCCTCTAAACCTGCACTATTTGAGGGTTTTTTATCATGAATAGATATTGTAGAAAAAGCATCTGTCAAAGTACACCTATTGAACCATTTAGTTACTTTTGGTTTTGCTGTTGTTGTTTTTATTTGGTTACTTTTGGATGTACGTGTTAACTAGAAATCTGGATCCTGTGGTGGTTTATGCCAAGACACTTCTATTCTCTGCAGATGTCTAATTAGTTATTAAAAGGGGAGTAAAGAAAGGAATGACTCCTATTGTCATGAGACTGAGGTCACTGACATACTGATTTAGCCATTCATGTGATCAAAACCTGTATTTTGAACACCAGCTATGTACCTGGTCTTCTATGATTTGGGTACACATTTAAGTGGAAGTAGAATACTTGTGAATGTTATTGTCTAGTGGGGGATAAGAAAAAAAGGAATTTCAGGTCTTTATTAGCTCTTTGGATGCTGAGTATAAAATCTTTAAGTAAACTTTAGGAAAGTCCTTGCTGAAGTGACAAAAATTTGAAGAACAAGAAAGAAGTAGGAGAAAAAAGCCACCACATGAAAAGTACATACGAGACCATTTCAGGAAGTGGAATAAGCATGTTCTAAGGAGTAAAGGAGTAAAATATGAAAAGTTCTGCCAGCAAACCAAAGGAATCTCTGTGGTTTACTATAGGGAATGAGAGAATTCTGTGAAATGAGGTTGAACAACTAGGCAGAATCTTGGGGGACAAAGCAAGGAGTATGGATCTAATTTAATACAATCATATGTGAAAAGAAAGGGAAGTAATATAATTCAAGCTTTAAAAAACATTTTTATTGACATACAGTAGGTTAGTTTGAGGCCTACAGCATAATGATTCAGTATTTATATATGATAAAATTGGAGCAATTAAGTCTAACATCAATTAACATACATAGTTACAATTGTGATCTTTTAAGACTTAGAACTTTCTAATGTACAAAACAGTTAATAATCTATTGTATATTACATCCCCATGACTTACTTAGACCTGGAAGTTTGTACCTTTTTACCTATTTTGCCCATTCCCAATTCCCTACCTCTGACCACACCCAGTCTGTTTCCTATGTCTGAGTTGAGTTGTGTGTGTGTGTTCATCACTGGTGGTGGTAGTCCCCCCAACCCCCCCACACGAACAAACATACAAGTGAGCTCATACAGTATTTGTCCTTCTCTCTGTCTTACTTCACTTAGTATAATGCCCTCAAGGTCCATCTATGTTGTCACAAATGGCAAAAAAAATTTTTTTATTATTATGCTGGGTGATACTCTGTTGTACCTTTCTATTGTGTTTTATTTATCTACTGGATACTTCTGTTGCTTTGCTATTGGAAATAAGTTGCTTTGCTGTTGGAAATAAGTCCGCAGTGAACATGAAGGCATGCATATCTTTTGAAGTTAGTGCTTTCTTTTTTTTCTTTTTTTTTCCCCAGATAAATACTGGAAGTGGAATTGCTGAATCATTGATCTATTTTTAATTTCCTGAGGACCATTTATACTGTTTCCAATAATGCCTGAACCAATTTACATTCTCACCAATAGTGCACAAGTATTCTTTCTCCACTTCCTTGCCAATACTTGTTATTTCTTGTCTTTTTGATAATAGCCATTCTGAGATGCGAGGTGATTTCTTGTTGTGGCTACAGTTTACATCTTCTAGGTATTGAGTGATGTTGAGTATCTTTTCATTTTTGTTGGCCATCTATCTGTCTGAAAGTCCATTCAGATCTTCTGCCCACTTCCTATTTTGAGTTTTTGGATTTTTTTTTAATTTAATTTTATTTTTTTTCAGTGTTCCAAAATTCACTGTATATGCACCACACCCAGTGCTCCATGCAGTACGTGCCCTCCATAATACCCACCAGCAGGCTCATCCAACCCCCCATTCTCCTCCCCTCTAAAACCTTCAGTTTGTTTCTCAGAGTCCACAGTCTCTCATGGTTTGTCTCTCCCTCCAATTTCCCCCAGATCATTTCTCTCCATCTCCCAATGTCCTCTGTGTTATGTGTTATGTTCCACAAGCAAGTGAAACCATATGATAATTGACTTTCTCTCTCTTTGACTTATTTCACTTAGCATAATCTCTTCCGGTCCTGTCCATGTTGATAAAAACAGTTGGGTATTCATCCTTCCTGATGGAGGCATAATACTCCATTGTACATATGGACCGTATCTTCTTTATCCATTTGTCTGTTGAAGGGCATCTTGGCTCTTTCCACAGTTTGGTGATTGTGGCCATTGCTGCTATGAACATTGGGGTACAGATGGCCCTTCTTTTCACTACATCTGTATCTTTGGGGTAAATACCCAGTAGTGCAATTGCAGGGTCATTGGGTAGCTCTTTTTTTAATTTCTTAAGGAATCTCCACAGTTTTCCAAAGTGGCTGCACCAACTTCCATTCTTTTCCTTTCTCTCTCTCTGTGTGTGTGTGTGTGTGTGTGTTTTGGAGGTTGTTTGTTTTTTACTGAGTTGTATGAATTCTTTATTTTGGTTATTAACCTCCTATCAGATATGACTTGCAAATACTTTCTCCCATTCTATAGGTTTCTTCCATTTTGTTGATCATTTCCTTTGCTTGGCAGAAGTCTTTTTAGTTTGATGTAGTCCCCATAGTTTATTTTTGCTTCTATTGCTTTTGCTTCTTGTGTCAAATCCAAAAAGATTATTGCAAAGACTGATTTGTAGAAACTTATCACCTATTTTCTTCTAGGAGTTTTATGTTTCCAGGTATTACCTATTTAAGTCTTTATTCCATTTTGTGTTAATTTTTGTGTAGCTATAAAATAGTGGTCCAGTTTTATTCTTTTCATGTGGCTGTCCAGTTTTCCCAACAGTATTTATTACAGATACTTTCCCCATAGTATATTCTTGGTTCCTTTGTCATAAATTAACTGTATAAGTGTGGGTTTATTTCTGGGCTACCTATTCTGTTACATTGATAGATGAGTCTGTTTCTAATGCCAAGATCATACTACTGTGATTAGTTTGACATTAAGCATGATATCTCTGGCTTTGCTCTTTCTCAAAATTACTTTGGCTATTTGGGGTGTTTGTGGTTCTATAGAAATTTTAGGACTTTTTTTTATTTCTTTGAAAAATGCCATTGGAATTTTGGTAAGGATTGCAATAAATATGTGGATTCTTTTGGTTTGTATGAACATACTAAAATCAATTCTGGTCCATTAGCACAAAATATCTTTCCATTTATTCTTCAATTTCTTTTATCAGTGTTTTATAGTTTTCAGTTTATAGGTCTTTGATCCCCTTGGTTAAATTCCTAGGTTTTGATTCTTTTGATGTAATTATAAATGGAATTGTTTCTCTTTCTGGTAGTTCAGTATTAGTGTGTATATATACAGAATGCAACTGATCATAGATCTGTATATTGAATTTCTGTATCCTGCAAGTTCACCAGATTTATTAGTTCTTAACAATTTTTTGTGTTGAGTCTTTAGAGTGTTCTATACATAAAATCCTGCATCTGCAAATATTGACAGTTTTATTTCTTTCTATTTTGGATACCTTTTATTTCTTGCTTATTAATTCTGGCTAGGAATCCTAACACTATGTTGAATAAAAGTAGTAGGAGTGAGCATCCTTTCTTGTTGCCAATCTTTGAACAATTTCCAGCTTTTTATCATTAGGAATGATGGTAGCAATAAGCTTGTCATGTACGGCCTATGTTATGTTAAGGTGCATTTCTGTCGATACACACACTGTTGAGAGTTTTGATTCTCAATGGATGTTGTATTCTGTCAGATGTTTTATTTATTTGTTTATTTGCATCTATTGAGATGATCATAAGCTTTTTTATCTTTGGCTTTGTTAATATGGTGTATCACATTGACTATGTGGATATTAAACCATCCTGACGTTCCTGGAGTAAGGTGTAGGATCCTTTTACTCTGTTGTTGAATTCAGTTTGCTAATATTTTGAGGATTTTTTGCATCTATGACCATGAGATATATCAGCTTGTTTTTTAAATGTGTTGCCCTTACCTGGTTTTAATATCAGGGTAATGCTGGCCTTATAAAATGGGTTCAGAAGTTTTCCCTCCTCTTCTGTCTTTTTGAAAGAATTAGAGAAGCATTGGTATTCTTTTTTTTATGTTGGATAGAATTCACCAGTGAGGGTGCCTGGGTGGTTCAGTTGGTTAAGTAACTGCCTTCAGCTCAGGTCATAATCCCTGAGTCCTGGGATTGAGTCTTGCATTGGGCTCCCAGCTCCATGGGGAGTCTGCTTGTTTCTCTGATCTTCTTCTCTCTCATGCTCTCTATCGCTGCCTCTCAAATTAATTAATTAATTAATAAGGAAAAAAAAAAGAATTCACCAATAAAACCATCTGGTCCTGAACTTTTGATTGCTGGGAGGTTTTTGATAACTGATTCAATTTCCTTACCAGTAACTGGTCTGTTCAGACTTTCTGCTTCTTTGTGATTGAGAGTTGGTAGTTTGTGTATTTCTAGAAATTTATTCATTTCTTATATATTGTCCAATTTTTTGGCATAAAATTGTTCAGAGTAGTCTCTTAAGATCCCTTGTATTTCTGTGATACCAGTTATGTTTCCCCTTCCATTTCTTATTTTGAGTGCTATCTTTTTCTTGGTAAGTGTAGTTAAAGGTTTGTTGATTTTGTTTATCTTTCCGAAGAACTGGCTCTAGGTTTCATTAATCTTTCCTGTTTTCTTTTTTTTTTTTTTGGTGTTATTCTCTATTTTTTTCTTCCATTTTATTTATTTTTTCAGCGTAACAGTATTCATTGTTTTTGCACAACACCCAGTGCTCCATGCAAAACGTGCCCTCCCTAATACCCACCACCTGTTCCCCCAACCTCCCACCCCTGACCCTTCAAAACCCTCAGGTTGTTTTTCAGAGTGCATAGTCTCTTATGGTTCGCCTCCCCTTCCAAATTTTTTTTTTTTTAATAAACATATAATGTATTTTTTTTTTCATATAATGTATTTTTATCCCCAGGGGTACAGGTCTGTGAATCGCCAGGTTTACAGACTTCACAGCACTCACGATAGCACATACCCTCCCCAATGTCCATAGCCCCCTCCCCCTCTCCCAATCCCACCTCCCCCCAGCAACCCCCAGTATGTTTTGTGAGATTAAGAGTCATTTATGGTTTGTCTCCCTCCCAATCCCTTCTTGTTTCATTTATTCTTCTCCTATCCCCCTAACCCCCCATGTTGCTTCTCCATGTCTTCATATCAGGGAGATCATACGACAATTGTCTTTCTCCGATTGACTTATTTCACTAAGCATGATACGCTCTAGTTCCATCCACGTCGTCGCAAATGGCAAGATTTCATTTCTTTTGATGGCTGCATAGTATTCCATTGTGTATATATACCACATCTTCTTGATCCATTCATCTGTTGATGGACATCTAGGTTCTTTCCATAGTTTGGCTATTGTAGACATTGCTGCTATAAACATTCGGGTACACGTGCCCCTTCGGATCACTATGTTTGTATCTTTAGGGTAAATACCCAGTAGTGCAATTGCTGGGTCATAGGGTAGTTCTATTTTCAACATTTTGAGGAACCTCCATGCTGTTTTCCAGAGTGGTTGCACCAGCTTGCATTCCCACCAACAGTGGAGGAGGGTTCCCCTTTCTCCGCATCCTCGCCAGCATCTGTCATTTCCTGACTTGTTAACTTTAGCCATTCTGACTGGTGTGAGGTGATATCTCATTGTGGTTTTGATTTGTATTTCCCTGATGGCAAGTGACGTGGAGCACTTTTTCATGTGTCTGTTGGCCATCTGGATGTCTTCTTTGCAGAAATGTCTGTTCATGTCCTCTGCCCATTTCTTGATTGGATTGTTTGTTCTTTGGGTGTTGAGTTTGCTAAGTTCCTTATAGATTTTGGATACTAGCCCTTTATCTGATATGTCGTTTGCAAATATCTTCTCCCATTCTGTCAGTTGTCTTTTGGTTTTGTTAACTGTTTCCTTTGGTGTGCAAAAGCTTTTGATCTTGATGAAATCCCAATAGTTCATTTTTGCCCTTGCTTCCCTTGCCTTTGCCGTTGTTCCTAGGAAGATGTTGCTATGGCTGAGGTTGAAGAGGTTGCTGCCTGCGTTCTCCTCAAGGATTTTGATGGATTCCTTTCTCACATTGAGGTCCTTCATCCATTTGGAGTCTATTTTCCTGTGTGGTGTAAGGAAGTGGTCCAATTTCATTTTTGTGCATGTGGCTGTCCAATTTTCCCAGCACCATTTATTGAAGAGGCTGTCTTTTTGCCATTGGACATTCTTTCCTGCTTTGTCGAAGATTAGTGGACCATAGAGTTGAGGGTCGATTTCTGGGCTCTCTATTCTGTTCCACTGATCTATGTGTCTGTTTTTGTGCCAGTACCATGCTGTCTTGATGATGACAGCTTTGTAATAGAGCTTGAAGTCCGGAATTGTGATGCCACCCACTTTGGCTTTCTTTATCAATATTCCTTTGGCTGTTCGAGGTCTTTTCTGGTTCCATATAAATTTTAGGATTATTTGTTCCATTTCTTTGAAAAAAATGGATGGTATTTTGATAGGTATTGCATTAAATGTGTAGATTCCTTTAGGTAGCATGGACATTTTCACAATATTTATTCTTCCAATCCAGGAGCATGGAACATTTTTCCATTTCTTTGTGTCTTCCTCAATTTCTTTCATGAGTACTTTATAATTTTCTGTGTATAGATTCTTAGTCTCTTTGGTTAGGTTTATTCCTAGGTATCTTATAGTTTTGGGTACAATTGTAAATGGGATTGACTCCTTAATTTCTCTTTCTTCAGTCTTGTTGTTGGTGTACAGAAATGCAACTGATTTCTGTGCATTGATTTTATATCCTGACACTTTACTGAATTCCTGGACAAGTTCTAGCAGTTTTGGAGTGGAGTCTTTTGGGTTTTCCACATATAGTATCATATCATCTGTGAAGAGTGATAGTTTGACTTCTTCTTTACCAATTTGGATGCCTTTAATTTCTTTTTGTTGTCTGATTGCTGAGGCTAGGACTTCTAGTACTATGTTGAATAGCAGTGGTGATAATGGACATCCCTGCCGTGTTCCTGACCTTAGCGGAAAAGCTTTCAGTTTTTCTCCATTGAGAATGATATTTGCGGTGGGTTTTTCATAGATGGCTTTGATAATATTGAGGTATGTGCCCTCTATCCCCACACTTTGAAGAGTTTTGATCAGGAAGGGATGCTGTACTTTGTCAAATGCTTTTTCAGCATCTATGGAGAGTATCATATGGTTCTTGTTCTTTTTTTTCTTAATGTTTTGTATCACATTGATTGATTTGCAGATGTTGAACCAACCCTGCAGCCCTGGAATAAATCCCACTTGATCGTGGTGAATAATCCTTTTAATGTACTGTTGAATCCTATTGGCTAGTATTTTGGCGAGAATTTTTGTGTCTGTGTTCATCAAGGATATTGGTCTGTAGTTCTCTTTTTTGGTGGGATCCTTGTCTGGTTTTGGGATCAAGGTGATGCTGGCCTCATAAAATGAGTTTGGAAGTTTTCCTTCCATTTCTATTTTTTGGAACAGTTTCAGGAGAATAGGAATTAGTTCTTCTTTAAATGTTTGGTAGAATTCCCCTGGGAAGCCGTCTGGCCCTGGGTTTTTGTTTGTTTGGAGATTTTTGATGACTGTTTCAATCTCCTTACTGGTTATGGGCCTGTTTAGCTTTTCTATTTCTTCCTGGCTCAGTTGTGGTAGTTTATATGTCTCTAGGAATGCATCCATTTCTTCCATATTGTCAAATTTGTTGGCGTAGAGTTGCTCATAGTATGTTCTTATAATTGTCTGTATTTCTCTGGTGTTAGTTGTGATCTCTCCTCTTTCATTCATGATTTTATTTATTTGGGTCCTTTCTCTTTTTGATGAGTCTGGCCAGGGGTTTATCAATCTTATTGATTCTTTCAAAGAACCAGCTCCTGGTTTCATTGATTTTTTTCTATTGTTTTTTTGGTTTCTATTTCATTGATTTCTGCTCTGATCTTTATGATTTCTCTTCTCCTGCTGGGTTTAGGGTTTCTTTCTTGTTCTTTCTCCAGCTCTTTTACGTGTAGGGTTAGGTTGTGTACTTGAGACCTTTCTTGTTTCTTGAGAAAGGCTTGTACCGCTATATATTTTCCTCTCAGGACTGCCTTTGCTGTGTCCCACAGATTTTGAACAGTTGTGTTTTCATTATCATTTGTTTCCATGAATTTTTTCAATTCTTCTTTAATTTCCTGGTTGACCCATTCATTCTTTAGAAGGATGCTGTTTAGTCTCCATGTATTTGGGCTCTTTCCAGCTTTCCTCTTGTGATTGAGTTCTAGCTTCAGAGCATTGTGGTCTGAAAATATGTAGGGAATGATCCTAATCTTTTGATACTGGTTGAGACCTGATTTGTGACCCAGGATGTGATCTATTCTGGAGAAGGTTCCATGTGCACTAGAGAAGAATGTGTATTCTGTTGCTTTGGGATGAAATGTTCTGAATATATCTGTGATGTCCATCTGGTCCAGTGTGTCATTTAAGGCCTTTATTTCCTTGTTGATCTTTTGCTTGGATGATCTGTCCATTTCAGTGAGGGGAGTGTTAAAGTCCCCTACTGTTATTGTATTATTATTGATGTGTTTCTTTGATTTTGTTATTAATTGGTTGATATAGTTGGCTGCTCCCACGTTAGGGGCATAGATATTTAAAATTGTTAGATCTTCTTGTTGGACAGACCCTTTGAGTAGGATATAGTGTCCTTCCTCATCTCTTATTATAGTCTTTGGCTTAAAATCTAATTGATCTGATATAAGGATTGCCACCCCAGCTTTCTTCTGATGCCCATTAGCATGGTAAATTGTTTTCCACCCCCTCACTTTAAATCTGGAGGTGTCTTCACGTCTAAAATGAGTTTCTTGTAGGCAACATACTGATGGGTTTTGTTTTTTTATCCATTCTGACACCCTGTGTCTTTTGATTGGGGCATTTAGCCCATTAACATTCAGGGTAACTATTGAGAGATATGAATTTAGTGCCATTATTAGTCTGTAAAGTGACTGTTACTGTATATTGTCTCTGTACCTTTCTGATCTACTACTTTTAGGCTCTCTCTTTGCTTAGAGGACCCCTTTCAATATTTCCTGTAGAGCTGGTTTGGTGTTTGCAAATTCTTTCAGTTTTTGTTTGTTCTGGAAGCTTTTGATCTCTCCTTCTATTTTCAATGATAGCCTAGCTGGATAGAGTATTCTTGGCTGCATGTTTTTCTCGTTTAGTGCTCTGAATATATCATGCCAGCTCTTCCTGGCCTGCCAGGTCTCTGTGGATAAGTCTGCTGCCAATCTAATATTTTTACCATTGTATGTTACAGACTTCTTTTCTCGGGCTGCTTTCAGGATTTTCTCTTTGTCACTAAGACTTGTCAATTTTACTATTAGGTGACTGGGTGTGGACCTATTCTTGTTGACTTTGAGGGGGGTTCTCTGCATCTCCTGGATTGTGATGCTTGTTCCCTTTGCCATATTAGGGAAATTCTCTCCAATAATTCTCTCCAGTAGACCTTCTGCTCCCCTCTCTGTTTCTTCTTCTTCTGGAATCCCAATTAGTCTAATGTTGTTTCGTCTTATGGTGTCACTTATCTCTCGAATTCTCCCCTCATGGTCCAGTAGCTGTTTGTCCGTCTTTTGTTCGGCTTCTTTATTCTCTGTCATTTGGTCTTCTATATCACTAATTCTTTCTTCTGCCTCATTTATCCTAGCAGTGAGAGCCTCCATTTTTTATTGCACCTCATTAATAGCTTTTTTGATTTCAACTTGGTTAGATTTTAGTTCTTTAATTTCTCCAGAAAGGGCTTTAATATCTCCAGAGAGGGTTTCTCTAATATCTTCCATGCCTTTTTCGAGCCCGGCTAGAATGTTCAGAATCGTCATTCTGAACTCTTGATCTGACTTATTACCAATGTCTGTGTTGATTAGGTCCCTAGCCTTCGGTACTGTCTCTTGTTCTTTTGTTGTGGTGATTTTTTCCGCCTTGTCATTTTGTCCAGATAAGAGGATATGAAGGAGCAAATAAAATACTAAAAGGGTGGCAAAGACCCCAGAAAAATGCGCTGTAACCAAATGAGAAGAGACCCCAAATTGTGGGGGGGAGAAAGGGGATAAAAAGAGGTTCAGAAAAAAAAAATTTATAAAATAAAACAAATAAAGAAAAAATATAAAAAAGAAAGAAAAAATATATATATTTAGATAAACTAGTCAAAAAACGTTAAAAAAGAAAAGGGTAAAAGTTTAAAAAATTTAGCAGAAGAAGAAAAAAGAAAAAAAAAATTGAAGTAGCCACAAGACTAAAGAATCATGGGGAGAAAGCCTTGAGTTCCGTGCTTTGCTTTCTCCTCCTCTGGAATTGTGCTGCTGTCTTAAGAATTGAACCTGCTTTCCTTGATAGATGAACTTCGTCCTGGCTGGATATTTTGTTGATCTTCTGGGGGAGGGGCCTGTTGTAGTGACTCTCAAGTGTCTTTTCCCGAGGCAGAATTGCACTGCCCTTACAGGCAGCCGGACTAAGTAATTGGCTCAGGTTCGCTTTTGGGAGCTTCTGTTCCCTGAACGCTTTCCGTAGAGTTCCGGAGGATGGGAACGAAAATGGCGGCCTCCTAGTCTCCAGCCCGGAGGAGCCGAGAGCCTGGGGCCCAGAGGACAGCACCCAATCACTCCCGTATCCCCAGCCTCTAGCCGCGCTCCGAGCTCACCCAGCCCGCGACCAGTTCAAGGTAACCCCGAGCTGAGAGTTCAGTCCTCGGCTCTGTCTCTGTAGCCGGCTTCTCTGTTCTAATACCTGCGAGCTCTGCAACACTCCGACACCCCCGATCCTTCTGTGACCCTGCGGGACTTGGGGCCACACTGACCCCGCGTGGGCTTCACTCCGGTTTAGCCTCTGAAGCAATGTCCCTCAGTTGAACAGACTTTTAAAAGTCCTGATTTTGTGCTCCGTTGCTCCGCCGCTTGCCGGGATCCGGCCCCTCCCCCCGCGGTCTATCTTCCCGTCGTTTTAGATTCACTTCTCCGCCAGTCCTACCTTTCAGAAAGTGGTTGATTTTCTGTTTCTAGAGTTGCTGTTCTTCTTCTCTTCGATCTCCCGTTGGATTTGTAGGTGTTTGCAATGTTTAGATAAGCTATCGAGCTGATCTCCTGCTACCTGATGTAGTCTCTGCCTGCTACTTCTCCGCCATCTTGACTCCTCCCTTTTCTGTTTTCTTTTGAGTCTCTATTTCATTTATGTCTGCTCCGGTCTTTGTTATAGCATCCCCTTTAACTGTGGACTTCACTGGCTCTTTTTCTAATTTCTTGGGGTATAAAATTAGGTATTAGATTTTTTGTGTTCCTTGAAATAGGCATTGGCCACTATGAACTTTCTTCTTAGAACTGCTTGAGCTGCATCTCTTCAGTTTTGTTGTGGGTATTTCCATTTTCATTGAATCAGAGTATTTTTTTTATTTTTCTTTATTCCTTCTTTGACCTACTAGTTTTTCAGTAGCATGTACTCAGATTTTCACATATTTGTCAATTTTCCGGTTTTCTTCTTGTAACTTGTAATTTTATATTGTCGTGTTTAGAAAAATGCTTGATGTGATTTCAGTATTCTTTTAGTAAAACTTGTTTTGTGGCCTAACATATGATTGATCCTGGAGAACATTCTTTGTGCACTTGAGGAAAAATGTGTATTGTGTTGCTTTGGGTTGCAATGTTCTGTATATGTCTATAAAGTCTGTTTTGTCTAACAAGCCTAATGCCAATATTTCTTTACTGATTTTCTTCCTGGATTCCTGGATTTTAAAGTATAGTATTAAAATTTTTTATTAGTGTATTGCTGGATAATTCTCCCCTTATATCTAAGTTTTTCTTGATTTATATCCTCCTGCTGTATTGACTCTTTTATCATCTTAGGACCTTCTTTTTTCCTTAACATCACTTTTTCTTTTAAAAAATTATTTTAAAAATCTATACCATGTACAGATTGACTTCAAAGGGGCCAGGGTACATTGGAGATGATTGCAGTAGTCATGGTATAAGACATGATTTTAGGTTAAAAGAGGATGAGAGCAATAAAGAAATAAGAGAAAAGGTAGTCTTTAAATAAAATTTTAAGATAAAGTTGGCAAATTTGTTGTAAATGCCAGTCATCTCTTTTTTATATCTCACTGATCAGTAATTTTTCATGTCTTTTTAATTTAGAAAGTTACTTCAGGTTAAAAAAAACAGTACATCCTTGAGAAAGAAGAGATGTAACTGAATTTGCAGAGCGACAGCAAAAGCTATTAGACAATCAGATTTTTACAAAGTGAAAATAGTGCTTTCATTAAGATTTACCATAGACACATAGCCTTTATATTTGTGTTAAGATAATTTAAGTATATCTTTGAAAAGATTTTTTTTAAAAAGTAAGTGGCAATACTTCATTTTCTCACCTCTAGGAAAGAGACCGCATCTATCAAGTCAGTGTGGTGAGAGTGAACTTAACAGTACCAATAAAAACATTGGTTTGGTTTGGTTTGGTTTTGTATTGTAATCTGAGTTCACTCATTATGAAAAATTCTAACTTCATATATAAGAAGGCACAGAGCAGTAACCTGAATCTGGCTGTCTTTATAAGAACAGTGAAGACTTTGCCCTTTTAAGCTCTTACATGGATTTGTCTTCCATATGCCTCTTGAAGACCTAAACAGAATTCCCCAGAATTATGCCATAAATTTCTTTGTAAGGGTAATTATTATTCCTCATGCTGAGGTTTCCTGTGTGGACCCTGATAAATAGAGCCATGGGCAATACATCTAGTAAATTCTCAATTCTCTATTCTCATAGATCCCATGGATGATTCAGACCACAGATAATCTCAGCCAAGTCTGTTTGACTTTGGGAACAGCACTATGGGGACTAATAGTAAAACCGGATTTTGTTTTTTAAAAAATAAGGAATTTCTGTTTATGTCTGTCAGTAGTTGTTCCTGTTGAGTCCCATCATGGTTTAATCCCAAAGTATATAATGTATTTCCCAAGTGTGGGGCAACAGGCCAGAGGTTGACTGAGATTACCTAGTTCTTACAACAAAAGAGCATGTGCCAAAAGTAATATAGTTGAGATGAGTTATTTCCAACTATGTTTCTTATCCCACTGATAATTTGTCTAAGAACAGGGCACAAAAGCTTACAGGGCTTTGTTTTCTCTATTGCACGGCCTTTACCCTTCCCTTCAGTGGGTTCTCTGAGAGAAGTCAGAGAAAGACTGGATATGAATAGGGGCGCCTGGGTGGCTCAGTGGGTTAAAGCCTCTGCCTTCGGCTCAGGTCATGATCCCAGGGTCCTGGGATCGAGCCCCGCATCGGGCTCTCTGCTCAGCGGGGAGCCTGCTTCCTCCTCTCTCTCTCTACCTGCCTCCTGCCTACTTGTGATCTCTGTCTGTCAAGTAAATAAATAAAATCTTTAAAAAAAAAAAAAAAGAAAGAAAGACTGGATATGAATAATCAGTCCACTTCATTACTTCCTATGCCCCTTACTAATCCTTATTTTTTTTTCATGGTCCACTTAATCACCAACATAAATGTTGTATATTCACTTAAAAATTGCTTATTATCTCTTCCATAGCAGTAGATTATAAAGTTCCAAGAGAAATAGCTGCTTTTTTTTTCTTTTTTTAACTAAATACACAACACCAGGACTAGTGCCCAAAAGTTAGTAGGTTTTCCAGATTTTTTAGTTTAGAACTGAATCCTCAAGTCTTCATAATGCTTAAGAATTTTCTCTTAACTATTTCTCAATCTTCCCCTTTTATCCTTCTATGTAATAATCCTGGTTGTAGATGCTCAAGTATTTTGCCTTGACCTATCCACCTGACATCCACCACACCAGGAGCCATGAGCCATCGCACTAAAGAGCGGGTGTGACCATGCCAGTGCTCTGCCTGCACTCTTCCTGGTCTCTTCTGAACATCTAAAGAGGACATGACAGAAGGTCCATGATTAGTCTACCTGGCATGCTCTTTCTCGTATCAGGAGACTCTTTGCTCTTTGGACTAAGATCAAGTGCTACCTACTCTGGGAAGTATTTCCCCTATTTCCATTCTCAGGATTGGTGAGGGGATCATTCTGAGGATTCCCATGATTCCTTGTAATTCTTTCTATGACTATATTTACTTTTTTTTTTTCCTCTAAGTTTCTCCATGTAGATTTTTTTCCCTCTCACATAAAATTACAGCTCCAATTCATCCTGAATTGGAATTCAGGACTAAATCATGTTCGTTTCTTCATCCCCAATGTGTGACAGTGTCTGGCTCATCAAAGCTACCAGTATAGGTTCACTGAATGAATGGGAAGGCTAGTGCAGACATGACATGACTCAACACACACACACACACTTCAGTACTTCTGTAAAGGGGTGTGTGCATTTATGTTTTAATAGATCTTTAGGTAGGGGAACTATGTATAATGAACATAGACCCACAGAGAAGTCAGCTGAGCTATACACGGTCAAAGACTACAAGATTACCTGGTTCTACTGCTCTCCTTTGCCTTTGATCTATGGTTGGGATCAGAGGAAATGACATTCTGTTGCTGTAGTTGGACAAACCATGTTTTTCAAAGAAGGGAAGAATGTAGGCAAAGATTTCCAATTGATCCAGTGATAGCTATGTACAATTTTAATTAATCAAACTGAAAAATGAAAATATAATCTGTTTTATAGCTGATTCCAGATGGATTATTTTTAATAGGCAATTAATTATTTTTATTAATATTTCATCCAGAGATGAGCATTTTCAGTTTAACTGTTATAGCAATTTTATTAACTTGCTTTCATATATAAAGAAGTATGGAGAAATGACAAAGCAAAAAAAAACAAACAACCAAAAATACCCTAAAAAAATCACTGATTTAAAGAACAATGTTTCACATATTTGCCATTACTGGAAAAAATAATCTAATGTTAACACATTTAGAAAGTTTACATCTATCTGTAGGCATTAAATTTAAAATACTGAAAAATTTGTTAAAACTACATATAGATAAGCTTATTTTGCCTGAGCTGATAGAGCATGTTCAGGGACTGAAAGTTGATATTTTTATTAACTGGGTGGTTTAGACAGCATTTTACAAAGTGTCTTGGGAAAGATTTGTTTATAGCAAAGATAGGACAAACTTGCTAAACTACCGTGAGCTATCCATATTAAGTCTACCACCCAGAATGGATGAAATAGTTAAACCCCACCCTCAGCTACAGAAAGACACAATTTAGCCATCTGCCTCCTTTGCCAAATGATGGGATTCCTTTGTCCTCTACATCTTTGTTTCTTGTGACATTGAAAAGCTCTTCAAATCATTACCCAGGGAAGAATTAATAGTGCCTATTTTGGTAAAAAGAAAACTTAAATTTGACAAGATGAATATGTTTCTGTGTTTTTTCATGTTGAAATTGTATTTTTTGTTTTAATAGGAATATTGTTTAAAAAATGCATTCAATACTGCTGCTTGGAGACATTTCTCACTTCTACCCAGGATTTTCCATCCCAGTTGTTCTCCCCTTTTCTTGTGAAAACTTCACTTCTCTTTTGCCTAGATTGACTATAGTGGTTGCCCATCTACTATCTTCACTGGATTCTTTTTCCCACAGCATTTTTCTTCCCATTTCAAGGGTAATATTTCCAAAAGACAAAGGGAATTACCACTTTCCTAGGTTGATATGAGTTTAAAACCTGTGCCTCGGATGCCTTAGCACAACCAAGGTCCTACCATGGTTTTACCTTTTTTTAATCTCTGAAACTTTGCCCCTCATCCTTCTTCTTCCAGACTTCTCAGGTTCTTGTACATCCCAACACCTACAGGCATTCTCCTAGGGCTTTTGCCTTTTGTACCTCTACATTTTATCTCTGCTATGACTTTAATCTTTCTTCTTTACAAGCTCCTCCTTTGGTCAACTCCTAATAATCTTTCCAGACGTGCATCAGAAACATCAGCTCCTCTAGAAGACCACAAGCTGACTCACCAGTCCACCCTCCCCCCAAACCCTGGAACCCATTAAGAGCTCAGAATCTGTGTTGATTTTTTTTTTAATATTTTATTTGTTTATTTGACAGAGATCACAAGTAGGCAGAGAGGCAGGCAGAGAGAGAGAGGGGGAAACAGGCTCTCCGCTGAGCAGAGCGCCTGATATAGGGCTCGATCCCAGGACCCTAAGACCATGACCTGAGCTGAAGGCAGAGGCTTTAACCCATTGAGCCACCAGGTGCCCCTATCTGTGTTGATTCTTAGATTCTTCGCACATTTCAACTACTTTATTGCTAGTTGATCCTGCCAGAGGCTGATAGGTGCTCCTTGAGGGAGGGACTTGTCTACTCCATCACTTTCCTTACCAACATCTGGCAAAGAGACAGCACATCATAGATACTCAATAATTAACATGTTGTAAACCCATGCTTATGTGTAAAGAATTTGAACGTACATGTGCTTCGTACAACTGCCATAACAAAATTGCAAATCTGGTGACTTGAAATACAACCTTTATTCTCTCACGGTTCTAGAAATCCAAAGTCCAAAATCAGTTTCACTGAGTCAAAATTAAGGTCTCATCAGGGCCATACTCCCTTGAAAGGCTCTAGGTTGCTGTTTCCAGTTTCTAAAGCTACAGTCCTTGGCTAATAGCCTTTTCCTGAGTCTTCAGAGCCAGTGGCATAGCCCTTTACTTCGTTGTCTCCTTGCCTCCTGATTCTGTGTCATATCTTCTTTACATCCCTCTTAAAAGGACATTTAGGATTTCTAGCCTGTGCTGATAATCCAGGACAATCTTACCATCCTAATATTGGTAATTTAGTCACAACTGCAAAGTCTGTTTTGACATATAAGGTAACATTCACAGGTTCTAGAAATTAAAACTAGGATATCATTGGGGTTATTGTTCAGCCTACCACAGTATGTTAAGGCTATTAAATTTTTGAATTTAAACTTCTTTTAAAGATGTGCAAATTAAAAATAATGGGAAATGTCTCAAACATTCACCTAGGGTTATGTTCTTTATTTCTTCATGTGTATAGTGTCCAGTATCTACACCAGGGGATTTTTACGAATGATAAAACAATCTGGAAAATTACTTGGCAAAACAGAATGCTGAAATGTTATAAGAAAAAAAAAATGGGGATTTTGGTTATTTTCTTCAAAAACAATGTATGGAATTGGTATTTCCATTCACTTTTTTGTTCTGGGGTTTTCTTTTTGTTTTAGGATATAGGGGATCTACTTCTATCCAGATCATATATTGTTTATTTCTTTTTATTTTCTAATTTTGACCTACTAAACAATTACTAGACCTGTATAACAACTTTAGGACAGTAGTTCTCAACTGTTTCATTCCAGGGATTTATATACCCATAATATTTGCTTAGGAAACACTCATATGTAAAATTCCTTGAGGAGAAATGAAACCAAGAGACCTTGTTCTGACTCTACCTTTAACTCTCCCACTGATTCTGCAAATCTCAAACTGTCAAGACATGGCTGCTTTAGAAATACAGTTGTTAACCGGGGCTGTGATAAGATTCCAAATTTATTTTGGAAAGATCATTCTGGCTTCAAGTTGGAAATTGTGGATTAGATAAAAGAAAAATTAAAGGTAGAGAAACCAGTTAGAAGAGAGTTGTAGTAGCCCCTGTGAGAATGAAAAAAGGCAGATGCCATGGGGGAGCACAGGGAAGAAAGTGCCTGACAGTCAGAGGGAGCAATAGTGGTGAGAGGTGGAGAAACAGTGGAATCAGCAATACTTTTGAAAACTGGGGTGGGGATGGATGGGGAAACTGGGAAGGGTATGATACAAACTTGAGAGTAGAAAGTGGAGAACTCCATTTCATACAGTTTGGGAGCTGAGCACAACAATTAAAGATGTTAAAATAATTGAGAATATTTGAAGTCAGGAGAAAAATCACTAATCATGGGTCTGGGATATAAATATTGGCATAGATTTAGGTGGTAAGGTAGGTGATGAGGGTGATACTGAGAACAGGAAGAGGTTATCTTGGACAGAATGCTTAAGACATCTTTCTTATTTGGGATGGTAAGAGAAGAGTCTTCACCTTCTGTTTAAATCTCTGTAACAGTCAGCTGAATGTCTGTAAAATTGGAAAGATCTTTTTATAATGGAGCTCCCTCTGCTCATTGGTTCCAAATTAACTTTATTCAATTAAAAAATCTAAAATATTGTTTACATAGCAGTATTTCAAAAATCTGAATATATATGCTATATACAGATAAAGACATAGGTATAGATATAGTGTGTGTGTGTGTGTGTGTGTGTGTGTGTGTGTGTCGTCCCCTACATTTATAAATTTATAAGCATTTTATTTTCAAGCTAAATATAGCGTTTTACACTCCATCTCATATGTAATATCTAGCTCTTGATTATTGTGCTCATTTTTCTGCAATATGTTTCTATGGCAGTACGCTCTTAAATGATGGTAAAAGGAACACGGTGTGCCAGTGTCTTTCAACCACACAGTACATGTACCATCTGCTGCAACCATACTGCACTTCCTCTCACTGCTCCCCACATACCTTCTGCCCTTGAGCGACTCTTTCCTTTGCCTGTTATGTTCCTTCCTCAGTCTTGTCTTTTCAAGGTGTTTCTCTTTATGGTGAACTTCCATTCATCTTTTGAACCTTCACTCAAGTCCATTTCTTCAAAGAGCATTTTCCCCAATTTTGATAGGAGTTCTTTATTCTTACAGAAATATAGTCATACTTCCATACTTCCATGTAAAACATACTTCCACGTAATGAGTTATATTAGATTTTATCTCTTTACAGGTTTTGCTCCCCTTCCAAATTATTAGTATCCAGTTCTTAGCTCATTAATTCATTACTGTGGGACCTATGTATTGAACACCTACTCTGCATCCAGCACTATGCTACACCTTAGTTATGTAGTGTTAGAGAAAACTTAGGTGATCCTTGCTTTCATGGGCCTTGTAGTCTAATTATTGACATATATGAAGAAAATACATGCACAGGAAATACAATTTCAAATCATCCTAAGTGCTGGGACAAAATTGATCAGGGAACAGAATAAGAGGGGACATCATTTAAAATGGGTATCAGATAAGGCCGCTCTAAGAAAGAAAATACGATCTAAAAAGTAAAGGATGAGTAGATGTTTAATAGGCAAAGAAGAGTGTTTCAGCCAACACAGATACTCAGTGTTTCTTGAATGAATAGAACAATATCCTCAAAATTATATTGTATTTATCCATTTTCTTTGGGCCATTTAAATAGTATTTTTGTGCATGTTTTGTTAATCATCTTAAATACTTCCCAGTAGATGAAATTTACATTAAAATAAATGAAATGCTTAATTTGTGTAGTGACTACTGAGGAATTTTCAGTTTGTAACCAAATCAGAAAGTCTTGTTTTTTAGGAGCCACTATAAAGTTTTTTATTCCCCCATTCTGAGTATGTATGTTCAGTTGCCTTTTGGGTACCATAATGCAGAACTGTGCTTTTTCCTATCTTCTTTCTCCTATTCTTAGCTGTAGCTCATTACTCTAGCTTGTTAAGCACTCTGAATCTTGATTCTGACATCCAACATATTAGCTATAACTCTCAGCTTTATATCATCCCAAAATTTGATAAGCATGCCATCTGTGTCTTTATCGAAGTTGTTAATCAAAATGTTGAGCAAAAAGGACCAAGCATTTTCCCCTCAGCATTCAGCCTGGAAAATAAAATGTTTATAAATTCATAAATGTGGGGGATATTATATTGAATTATATCTATTATACTGAAAATGTGTATGTATATATATATAATTTTCCAGATTTGTTGAAATATTCTTATGTAGACAATATTTTAGATTTTTTAATTAAATCAAGTTAATTTGGAACCAGTAAGTAGAGGGTGCTCCATTTAGATTTTGGAAAGATCTTTCCAATTTTACAGCTGTTCAGCTGACTCTTGTAGGATGGTTTCTAGCCAGTGAGGAGGTTTAAGCAGAAGGTAGATGATTCTCCTCTCATCCTCTCATCACCCCAAATAAAAACAATGACAGCATTCTGTCCAAGATAACTTCTTCCTGTTCTCAGCATCACCCTTATCACCTACCTTGCCACCTAAATCTATGCCAATGTTTATATTCCAGACCTATAATTAGTGATTTTTCTCCGGACTTCAAATGTTCTCAATTATTTTAACATCTTTAATTGTTGTGCTCAGCTCCCAAACTGTCTAAAACTGAGTTCTCCACTTTCAAGTTTGTATTGTACACTTGCCAGTGTCTCCATCCATCCCTGACCCAGTTTTCAAGTGTTCCTGATTCTACCGTGTTTCTTCCCACATCCCTTATTTTCATATCTAAAACTATTAATTCCCAGGCACAGTATTCCATATTTCTCATCAGCCATATTCCTTCCCACTGATGTCATCAGTGAAAGAAGCAATCAATAAGTTTTAACAGTTTTTCCTGGATATTGGAGCCATGCCTAGGAAAGGTGAAGAGTAAGATATTAGCTTTTCAAGTAAATGCTATGTGTTACGCACTCTGCCTGGGGGCTTTGTCTCCGTTATTTCATAACCTCTGTTTATATGGAGTAAAATCTCATGACCCACAGAGCCCGCTCTTGATAACCTATCACACTGGAGGGAATTCAAGTATTTTAAATCTTTTCAGATTCTCCATGTGATACAGAGATGTGGAACCATGGATCATCATGCATAGAAATTTCAAATATACTGTTTTTTCCCATTGCTTCCCCACCCAGTGTCCACTGTAGGGCTTTGGACAGGAGAAAAATAACATGTGTCTTGAAGGTCATTATAATTTTTTGTCTCCTTGTGTTTAATGTCTCAAGTTGAACTAAAGTGCTTTATCATCTGTGTCCTCAGGAAATTTTCTCTTTTGAATACCCACTCAAACTGATAGATTATCGGACTATTTTTAATTTCAAAGAATTAGAACAAACTTAGGTAGCCCCAGACATTGGGGTCCATTGTTAGATACAAGGGGAATGAAGGAAGCAAAGAGAACTTCCTCTGCCTCAGGAGAAATCACACATGACTCCTGGATCTAGCCTCTACTTACTGGTCCCTGCCATGTGTCTGGGTCTTTTGGTCTCTTGAATGTTGCCTGATAGCCTAGACGTTTCTCCCCTATCTCTTCCACTGTCTTTCTGTCTTATATTTAAAATATTTGGAGAGAGGATCTGATGGAGTTTCATGCTCTCATCCTCAGTCCATGCACATATTTCTTTGATTCTTAATTGTTTCATAATTCCCCCTTTCACTCTCTATCCCCAATCCTATTACCTTCCCTCATATTTAATTTATTACCTTATAATCCACCCTGCATGTGTTTATCCTAAAGTATATGCATTCCTAAAGTATAAATATATATAATTATTTAGTGTGTGTTTTCATTTACCTTTATAAAAATATCCATCTCATTTTTACCTTTACTGGAATATGATTGATAAATTTAAGTTGTATATATTTAAGTTGTATAATTTGATATCTTGATATATGTGTACATTGGGAAATTGTCACCCCAGTCAAGCTGGTTAACAAATTCATCACCTCACATAGTTACCATTTTTTTAAGTGTGGTAAGAACAATTAGAATCTACCCTCTTAGCAAAATTCAAGTAGATGGTACAGTACTGTTCACTATGGTCACCATACTGTACATTAGATTTCCATAACTTGTTCATCTTGTACAACTAGAACTTTCTACCTTTGACCAGTGTTTGCCCACTTCATCTCCCAGCTTCTGGTAACCACCACTCTACTGTGCTTCTGAGTTCAACTATTTTAGATCCTATATATAAGTGAAATCATGTAGTACTGTCTTTCAGTGCCTGGCTTGATTCACTTAGCACAACAGCCTCCAAGTTCATTCATGTTCTTGTAAATGGCAGGATTTCCTTCCTTCTTAAGACAGAGTCCTATTTTATTAAATATAAATGGCATGTTTTCTTTATGCATCAATATATATGTTGTTTTCACATCTGAACTATTGTGAATAGTACTGGAATGAATATGGGAGTGTAGATATCTCTCCAAAATACTGATTTAATTTTCTTTGCATAGTTTTTCAGTAGTGGGATTGCTAGATCACAGAGTAGTTGTATTCCAGTTTTTTTTCTGATAAATATGGCTAATACTTAGCATTTACAGTAGAGTATACTTGGCTTTAAATGCTCTATTAGCTCAGTTTATTTTTACATCAACATTATCAGTTATATATTACTATATTAGATATGGGAATTAAGGAATAGAGAGGTTGTATAAGATTGCCCAACCAGTAATGTGAGAGCTTGTTTTCTCATCCATGCAGTTTGATTCCAGAGTGTATCTCTTAGTATACTAACTGCCTCCATTCTTCCTTTTATAGATTTGTTTTTCCTTTGAGGACACTGCATAATATTCCATCTTTTACACATATGTAACATTTTATATTTCTTTCCAATATTAGTAATTATCCACTCTTCATTCCAGTTTTGGCCAAATAACTAAGGTTGTTCTAAGTAGTTCTATCATTGTACTTTGTGCTACAAAATGAATATTAGGTAGTTAGTGAGATAATGTAAGTACAATTTACCCCTCCCCCAAAATTAAGAACATTAACCAAAGAATGAAAATTATACCAAAAAATCAATAGTTGGTAGCCTTTGAATGGTGAGAATATTTTCTTTCTCAAATTCTTTCCTCTTTTTGCTTTCTATTTCCGTATCTCTACATTTAGAATCATACTATTTACAGCCCTCAGCTTTTGAGTCTTATATGCAGAATCAAAGCCAGAGAGTAATTTTTACCTCCATGGTCTGTATATTGTGTCTGATTTTTGCATAAATCCCAGTATGGATTGGTTTCCCCTAATCATTTCAACAAATAAAAAACAAGAATTTAATGCCTTAAAATACCTTGGTTGGTACTACTTCAGTTCTCTTAGGTAAGAATTTTTGAGGATTTTATCTGTCTGAATCATCTTTGAGGACATTGGAAGGATGACTGTACTTCACTAACTTTAGATGAAATAATTCACCGAAACAGAGCTATACTCCAAATATACACAGTGATAGCCTCTGCTTCCTTCCTAAACTGATAATGATTGTAAAGACGTACCTATAAAGCTAAGCTGAATATGGACTGCTTGAAGTAAAAATAAAGGAAGCTGTGTTAAGTGCTTCCTGAATTAGATCTTCACTTCACCAAGTTACTTCCACATGGTGAGCATTGTGAAGTTACAGAATCTCATGCAACTTAAATGCTAATGGAGAGACATGAAAACAACAGATTAGGGAAGTTGCATAAGTTATGTCAAGGAGCTTGGACTTCAGTATAGGAAGAGGGAAAAGAACATGAAAGGAGGAATGTGATTGGTGGTATTAATAATGAGTTCATTGTGTTTTTAAAGTCTGTAACTTCATCCCCATCTTTATGTGCCTTCAAGTTCTGTTCAGTGTTTTAATATGGCTGCTTTAATTAACATGTACTTATCCTTGACAAATACCAAAACTCATCATTAACTGTTCTGTGCATGGTGTCAAAATTCACTCAAGCACTCTACCCATTCCTGCATGCCCCAGAGGTTTTGGCTTTGCAGAGAACGTATCATTCTTGAAGACTCAAGATGTTGAATCTTTGTCAAGGATTTCCCAAGCTGGTCTGTCTTCCTGCTTCCCATACCCATTGCATACACTTAAGATGATGTTATACCTTCTTTGTTGGAGAATGATAAGTAATAGCAATAGCTAACTCCTTGCCTCAGATCCTCTTATCTGCAGAACAACTCTTTGAAATTGGTGTAATAATCAACTCCACTTTGCAGTGAGAAAAATCAAGGCTTGAAAATGGTCAGTGACAGGCACAAATTAATACCACTAGTAAGAAGTGGCCTGCTTGATGTTGAACTCCGGTCTTTCTCCTTTGCAAGCCCATGCTATTATGTGCCATAAACTTTGCCTCTCATGGAGACAAGTAACTCAGAGTACCTGCTTGTGCTGTCAACACTACTTAGAGTTCTCATTTTATTCTTGCATGCAGTGAGTACTGTTATTCCCGTCCTAAAAACCAGAATTTGTAAACCTCTTTTTATAAAGGTCCAGATAGCAAATATTCAGACTTTGTCTATTATACCGTCTCTGTTGCAACTAGTTATCTCTGCTCTTGCAGTGCAAAAACCACTGTAGGCAGCGCTTAAATGGATATGGCTCTGTTCCAGCAAATTGTATTTATAAGACAGGCAGAGACTGGATTTGACCAGCAAGCCATAGTTTGCCAGTTTACGTTATGGATGATAAGATTGAAGTTCATGTTAGAGTGGAATGTAGGCCTAGCTTGGCTTGATCTCAAAGGCCAGATTCTCATCCCTGTGTTTTATGTCTTCCTTATCATTGTCTTCATTCCTCACTCCAGTGGGTTATGTCCCCCAAAAGATATGTTTAAGTCTTAACTTCCTTTTTGTAAACGTGAACTTATTTGGAAATAGTGTCTTTGCGGATAAAATTAAGAAAATTGAGATGAGATCATCTTGAATTTAGTGAGGATTCTAAATCCAGTGATTGGTGTCCTTATAAGAAGAAGGAGAGGGAGTTGTGAGACACAGCAATACACAGGGAAGATGACCATGCAAAGAGAAGGCAGGAATTGGAGGCATGCTGCCACAAGCCAAGTGTTATGACACTCTTAGAAAACTAATAAATTCTCCCTCTTTATTTCTTTGTTTTGTCTTTGGAGGCATATTTCAGGCTACTCTTCAGACTTCTTCCTGGCTTAAAAGGCCCTCTTTTTTTTCATGAATTGGAATTATCTACAGTTCCTTGACACCATTAGTATAACTAGAAGATTGTTGACTATTTCAATTTTATTAGAGGAAAACAAAAATCTCTCTTGACCCCACAACTTTTTTTCCTTTAGCTGGTGTATTATTAAATAAAATCGTAAGATGGCTCTTTGTCTATAGGAGATAAGAAAAGCCTAAATCTCTGGATTAGGTGATACATAATCCATTAGGAAACAAATTTGTTGGTAAGTGAAACAAATTCACCATTACCAGCTTACAGTATAAATCAAGGCAGGGAGTCCTATTTAATTTTACACCTTGGCGATATTTCAAAGTTTTTTACAGTAACTTGCAAGAAGTTAACGTACTGTGAATTCATTCCAGTGCATTGATTTCTGCATTAGCTCAGTGAAACATGCAGTTCTTTGGCAAAAGCAAACTTTTGGACATGAATTTTCCTCATCATGTACTCCGTAATTTAGAATTTATAATAACATGTTTCATTGTTCATCTTACAAAATTTTCTTACAAATCATTGGATGGCCCAAAATTCCAACAAATAAAAAACAGTTTCATCTCTGAAGTTTGTTCCATGCACACCTTGTCACTTACGAGCTTTGTTCCGTGCCACAGAGACTAGAGAAGGGTGGCTCTGAATGGAGAACATCTTCCATCTCATTTTAGGTGTTCATGCTGTTCTTGCTGACACTTTTAAGAATTACGGTTAAGTACTTTTGTGAGTAATATACAAAGTCCTGATGGTAGTGGAACTCAAATCCTCTAAAGAAACTTGACACTCTAGGGACTCTTTCTTGCATGGGTCTCTTCCAAGGCAGGGGTTTCTAGCTAGAGTCTAGATGCCTTCATGTAATGAGTAGGGTGATTCATGGGCTTCTTCATCTTATACATTTCCCTACAATGCAAGCAGCCTCCCTTCGTCTGTTTCCATATTGTGAATTAAGCTTTGCCTTAGTTGAGGGGAAATCCTTACTTTAGAAATTTAGACTATCACTCCAAGGGACTGTAGAGAAATTGTAAGGCATATTTTACCTGAAGAGGTCCTGCTATTTGGTTTCAGTCACTTAATCCCATGTTGGAATGAGGATCCAGATATTCCCAGATCCTCCCCATTTTCCAGAGAAGCTGGAAATCTTTATTTTCATATAAAATCCCCCAATATTGAACTTAGTTTCAAAATAGATACATAAATAAAAGAGACAAAGGCAATATGCTGGTCTAATAATATATCTGGATTTAGGTCAGGCTTCCTTTAGGGACCTACAAGATAAAGCAAAAAAGGACACTTCTAAGCTCTGAATCCTATGGGATATTTAGAAGCATCTATCTCATAAACTGGCCATCGCTAATGGTTGGAGTTTGTTGTATTAAACCTGTCTTAACAGTTGAGAAATGAAGCTGCTATTTAAAGAACTGATTCAGTGGTCATTTGGAAGATAATCATTTCCATTTAGACTGTATATTAGCCATGTGTACAGGTCAGAGCTAGTTAATTATAAGTAATAGTCGTACTTCCTTATATTATTCTCTAACAACATATATAAGTAAATGTAATCTATATCTATTATACTTAATGATCTCTTAGCCTAAGTCCTAATCATTTGTCACTTAAGTTCTGAATTTTCAAATCACCTCTTAAAAAGGTACCTTCTTCTTGTGATGTCTTTTCTTTAATAGCACACCTGAATTAATACCACAATTCTTAATCAACTTTTAAGTACTCCATCATGACCTTCCAGTATAGCTCCACCTGATGTAGCCAATATTATACTTCTTCCCAACCTCACATTCTCATACAGAGATTTCTCCATTGACTTGTGAACATTTTAGGTCCATTTGCATCTTCTCAGTTTAATTTGTGGTATCACTCCTGCCTGGATTGCCTTTTTATCAAAGCTTTGCCATGCTGTAGAGGTTATTTAAAGTTAAGCCATGATATATTTAGGACGTTAAACATGCTTTGGGACATAAATAAGGGGGCTGAGCAGACATGAATGGATGAGATATTAGAAACATGGAATCAGTTAAGTGGCCATTATAATAGTCCAGGTGAGAGAAAACGAGTGTCTGGCCTTGGCTGGTGGCAGACTTGGAAAGACAGAGATGGACTCAAACAACTGATTTACTGATGCAGTACAGAATTTCTCATTTTGTCAATGTTAGCCTAGCTTTTAATTTATATGGAAATGATTTGAAATGAGAAGTGGCACCCAAATTTGAAAATTACCATGCTGTAATTTTTTTACTAAAACATCTTTACAGAATTATAGTCTCCATCAATCACTAGCACCAAAAACAGGACAATGCAAAAACATTTTTACATTGCTATACAACTTCTAGTGGTGGTAAAATATTACCATGTCATTTATGCCATATGTTAATTTTTTCCACAATGGCCTTGTTTTTTGACCTTACAGTGTAAAAGGGAGTTAAAAAGGGCAAGTATTGTTGCATTTTTATTTTCATATGAGGAGGCTAAACTATTAGGATTTAATATTTTATTCCAAATGACATAAGGTTAGACCTTGATTTATAATCCATATTGCTAGACCTTTTTTAAAAATAATAAATTATAAATTTTCCTGAATTACTTATCCATAGACTCCACTTTTTCAAGGTCATAATCTCATTTGATGCTGTTGCCTTTCAAAGTGGGCTAACTGCTGATATGGTTTAATTTTATTTTCTCAGGACATTATATATAGGTTTTCAAAATGCTCTAAATACTTGTTCATGGGACTTCACTCCTCATCTTCTGGAAGATACACTTTGTTATTTCAAGGTAGATCCATCAAGATGAGAGATTATTGTACAATAACAAATGCAACTGGTATTTCAAGATCACAGTGGTTGAAAGCCATAAAGATCACTTAGTATCCATATCTGTCTTTGGTTGGCTAGGGGCTTTGCTTTACTCCAGAGCCCTAGCTATTGAGCTGCCACGATCTAACATTTTTGGTCCCTGTGGCATAAAGGAAAGAAAGAGTACACAAAGTACACTTTGGTTCTTAAGGCTTCAACCTAGAAGTGTCATGTTTCACTTCTCACATTTCATTGGCTAAAGCAAATTAAAGATCACACCTAACTTCAAAGATCAGGGAGCACAACCTAATATATTTGGGCAATAGCACTGATGAATACAAGGCAAGATATCCCCTCAAATTAGCTTTCAGGATTTTTTTTTTTTTTTTTTTTTTTTTTTTTAAGGAAATGTAAGGCAGAGAATTTCTGGTGTGATGCAAGTCAAGACTTTTCAAGGCAAGAAAATATTTCTTGCGGTCTCTTGCAGCCACCATTCTAAGAATTACTTAGTAATACTGGTTTGTCAACAGTCTGTATACCTTTGTAGTGTTTCAAATGTCAAGTTTATTATGTGGTTAAAGCATTCAGTCACTAAATTTAACAGCATTTATTTGCAGCATTGATAGAAAGTGCTTTAGTACACAGTGTCCTAATTGAACGGTTCAGATTGTTCTGTGTCTAATGTTCCATTTGTCCCTAATATGCTCGGTGTCTTGTAAGAGAGAAACCTCTCTTTCGTCTGCCTGGAGGTACTTGGCACAAGGTCATTAATGTGAAACTTGGTATATATGAACAACTAGAAATACCATCTTGATTAAATTGCCTGGACAATTCGATTTAAAAGATCCGTTCTTTATATGATTTGGTTGATTGATTAAATTAACACTGATATATTTAGTTTTAGCAGCTGAACCATCTCAAGCAATAAGTCAAAAACCTGTGTTTACCACAAATTTTGCCAGTATTTCCACATTAATTAAAAAGTAAAGCTAGGATGTGCATTTGTTATAGCTCCTATTGTGTTAAAGTTTGTGTTTATTATTTGTATAACATAATTTAAGTAGTTAATCATATACCCATTTTTTTCTCATTTATAAGACTGTTGTCTTCCAAAATATGAATTTCTTTAAGGGCAGAGTTGATTTTCTACTTTATTACTTTAGCACTAAAGAGAATATTCTGGGCCTGTATATAGTGATTTTTTTTTTCTTTTTCTTTTCTTGCCAGTAAGCTGAGTAACTCAGTCAAGTCTGGGTTATAGCTCCCTTTCTATTTCTGACCAGTTTATAAAATAAAGCTATTGGCCTCCATGACTTTAAATAGCCCATCTACATCTAAAAGGACACCAGTAAGTTATATTTGTTATTAAAGAAATTAGTTGATATTTAAATGATTTTTTTTCTGGGAGGTGTAATAAAATGTAATAATAATGCTACAAAATATTTGAGTTTATTTTTAAGATTTTATTTGTCACAGAGAGAGAGCACAAGCAGGGGAGGCAGCAGGTAGAGGAAGAAACAAGGCTCCCTGCTGAGCAAGGACCCCCCAATGCAGGATTTGATCCCAGGATTCTGGGATCGTGACCTGAGCTGAAGGCAGATGCTTAACCAACTGAGCTACCCACACATCCCAAAATATTTGAGATTGAAAGAGTCCAGGAAAATTCTTTTGTCAACATGATTGTTTGAATATTGTGTAACTTCTAAATCAGGTGTGTTTTGGGTATCTGATCAGGCTGTCAGTCCAAGGAAGATACTTTGTTATTTACAATACCATAACCATCATTTTATAAGGTTTAACATTAGAAAGGCTTTCTGATGGCCTAAAAGGTCATATGCAGGAAAGATACTAGAGAATACTTTCAAAAAAATCACTCTTGTTTAAAAGGTAATGATATTTCTGAAGCTTTCCAACTTTCCCATCTCAGACCCCACAGAGGCCTAAACAAAGCTGGCACCATCTTTCAAAGCAATGTAGCTGCTATTCTGGAGCAGTACTAGATCAAAATAGAAATTCCCCAAAGCAAGCTGGCAGTCCTACTGAGTTTGATCTAAATTTCCACACACTAATAGATTGAGATTCCATTTTTTTTTTTTTTAAGATGTATTTATTTTGAGAGAGTGAGCTTGCTCGCATGTGGGAGGGACAGAGGAACAGAGAAAGTGGGAGAGAGCATCTTAAATAGACTCAGTATGGAGCCTGACATGGGGTTTGAACTCATAACCCTGAGATCAGGACCTGAGCCGAAACCAAGAGTTGGAAGTTTAACCAACTGCAGCCCCCCAGGCGCCCCTGGATTGAGATTTTAAATAAATGTTTAATACAGTCGGTTCTTCCCTTGAGAGCAATGACAATGTATTGATCTACTTTGTCAAGTGTTGTTCTTGCAACATTGTCAGAATATTTGCCATCATGTTTCTGTCCACCTCCCCTAAACATACTTTAAACTACTTTGATTTATATCATTGGATACATTTCAGTATGGTGTATTATGAGATAAATAGTAGCACTAAAATATATAGATTAAAACAGTAAATCTTTAAAGGTTAAGAAATTAAGACATCTCATTTTAATTCACAAGGTATTCCCAGATCCTCACTTGGAACTGAGGAAGAGATGGTCAGTGTTTTATCTTTTCCCTGTCTTATTTTTTAAAATTTTTAAAAAGATTTTTATTATTTTACTTGGCAGAGGTCACAAGCAGGCAGAGAGGCAGGCAAAGAGAGAAGGGAAGCAGGCTCCCCGCTGAGCAGAGAGCCCGATGCAGGGCTCGATCCCAGGACCCTGAGATCATGACCTGAGCCGAAGGCAGAGGCTTTAACCCACTGAGCAACCCAGGCGCCCTTTTCCCCTGTCTTATTGTTGGGACTATATTCTCATTATTTTAGCAGTGTTAGTAAATAAAACATGCACTGTCTAGTTCGGATGTTTGCTGTTATTTTACACCGTAGAAAAATATAAGTAATTGATCTAGGTTATTTCCTCAGGCTTAATATCATCAATATTTCATATCCTCCATAACAAGATCTTATGGGGGGTGGGGTGGAGATGCTTTGGGACTTGAATAATGGGGGGCGGGGAATGCACAGGTAGCATCCTGGGAAGTATTTTATCAATGAGACTACCTGATTCAGAGAGCTGTATTATCACCCAGGTCCATTGTATTTACCTAAAGAGCAAAATTTGGGATTAGTAATATAGATTGAAAAGTCACTCCAGTTTCTGGGCTTCAGTCCCATTGGGTATAAGTCATTAAATAACTTCCTTTAGTTATAACATAGTTAAGAGATACTATTAATGGGTCCTATTCAATTCATCTTTATCCATAATATCAACAGATAATTTTTGAGCACCTACTATGTGTAATGTCTTATACTTCATAAAATCACAGTATAGGTACATGCTCTATTGATAATGTTCTAATGACTACTTCATACCTACTTCATATGCATATGGATAACTAAAATGGAATATGAAGCATCCCTGGGCCAAGTAAATGATGGTCCAAGCATGGTATTCTGCATATAAATTGTAGTATAAAATATTTTTGGCAGAAAAACTGCTTCTTTCATAGCAATTGGATTTAGATTTATGAATGTTGCCAGTGAAGCTATTCTGTGGTATGTTTTATGTAAATTAGTTTTTAAAACATTAGTGAAGTTTACGTAGTCAAGAATTAGAATTCTTATATGGCAGGTTTACCTTGTATATAGTCACATTTGATCATATTCTGTTGCCAAAAATTGTTAAGTATGTGAGTAAAACTAATCGTTTCAGTTATGAGATAAGTATAAGAATATGCAATTATTAATGGTTCTCACTATGGGCTTTCCTTTGGGGTATATTCTAGCATGAAAATAAGTTTCCTGAAAAATAAATGTCACTGTAGCTTAATCCTGTTGAATTTCAAAATTATTTTATACTCATTGAATTTATGACCTTGACTTTCATAGGGATCCTCTGGGTTTATGTCTTGTGGTGAAAGGGGAAAAAAAATGTTGCTAGAGACTCTCTAAAATCCTTCAATATGCAAGCATTGATGAAAATGATTTTAAAATTTCATTGAATTAAAAGGGCATCTAATTCAAGATCTGCTTTAAAATAGGATCTATATGGGGACTCGAATATTTAAAAGTTATTAATATGAAGTCTCCTGGAATTTTGTATTTGAAGCTTGAATGCCATGAGAATTCATTCCACTTAATTACTAGTCCTCGTTTTTTGTTCAGTAGCAAATGGAATCATTTTGTGGCTCAGTTTCTCTATAAAATTAAGCAATGCTTGTGGTATGTATTTAATCTTACATTAGCATTTGTTATGTAGCTAGTACCAATACTCAAGAGTCCTTAGAGAGGACTGTAGAATTATAATTATGTTAAACAGTAGAAAATTAGTCTTTTAATGACATCAAATGGAGTGATTTTTCTCAACTCCACAAGGATCCTTCCTGATGACTCTAGATGTTTAGTATAATCTCCCTAGTCAGTGATTATTATTCAGAAATGTAAAGTCATTCTAATATTAATCAAGAAATGGAACTTATATATATTATGTGTGTAATACATATTAATATAACATATATATAACTTAAAATATGTATATAATGCATATAACATATATATGCAAACACACAGACACGCGCATACGGGGAAGGAGAGGGGAAATAAACAATCAAGGAACTGAGGTCCTGAAAGAACTTGTAGAGAACTTAAGTGGTGAAAATGTGCCCTATAGGGGCACCTGGGTGGTTCAGGTCATGATCCTGGGGTCCTAGGAACAAGCCCCGCGTCAGGCTCCTGGCTCAGTGGGGAGCCTGCTTCTCCATCTGCTTCTCCCCCTGCTCATTCTCTGTCTCTCTCTTTCTCTCCCTTTCTCTCTGTATCTCTCTCTCTCAAATGAATAAAATCTTTTCTTTAAATGTACCCTATAAGGAAACTGGATGCCTTTTCCATTATGATATGAAAAGAGAAGAAAAACATGAGAATGCATACAGACATATTCACAGGAGATTGAAGGAGTTCTTCTGTTTTTTCTCTGAGAAAGAAGGGATGAGGTCTTTAAAGTTTGAGAATATGGAATGGGAGTGGGAGGAAAGTAGAGAATCCCGTGGTTTTTGAAGATGGAGACAATACATGGCAATGTCACAAGTGGGGAGTTAGTATTATCTTCATCTCTGCTGAGGTAGTCCAGGGTTAAGTGGAGTAAGAAAACAGTTGGACCAAACTAGGTCTGATGTTTTGCCAGACTGGAATGGCAGAAGAGCGAAGGCGCCAGGTGGTTGACTCTGTTAGCAAGAGAGTGGCTCATGTAATGAACAAGGAAGGCTAAACTGGCTGGAGAAAGTTTTGCATGAAGAAAGGCATGGAGATTACCAGAGAACATGAATTAGCCTATGTGGACAAATTTCAAGATTCAGGAGAGGGAAGGTCAGGAGGAAAACAAGTTAGAGAGGTGGCCCTCAACCTCGACTGCATATTAGACATATTAGAGTATTCCTCTAGGTCCCATTCTTTGACATTCTGGTCATTGGGTAGTGAGAATATATTTTACAGCCAGGGTTGAAAACCTTTCCTTAGAGCCTCTGGTAAGGAATCCTACAGTTTTTGCAAAGTGGTTGGCAACTTATCATCAAGGAAATGAAGAATCAGCAAAGGTTTTAAAAGTGGAGTAGCATAAGTTATTACATATTTTAGAAAAGAAACTTTTTCTTCAGAGTGACTGGCCAATAACAAAAGGGAAGGTGCTTGAACCAGGAACTGACAAAAGAATTATAGAGCAAAAGGCATTATTTGTGATGTTTCAACAATTGGGATTATTATACCTAATAATATATGTATAAAATGATGGAAAAAGGTTTAAGATAACAGATTTGTATTGGCAATAATATGGTAATTTTCTTTTTTTTTTTTTTTTTAAAGATTTTATTTATTTGACAGAGAGAGATCACAAGTAGATAGAGAGGCAGGCAGAGAGAGAGAGAGGGAAGCAGGCTCCCTGCTGAGCAGAGAGCCCGATGCGGGACTCGATCCCAGGACCCCGAGACCATGACCTGAGCCGAAGGCAGCGGCTTAACCCACTGAGCCACCCAGGTGCCCCAATATGGTAATTTTCAATTGCTGCATAAATTAGTACAGACTCAGCAGCTCAAAACATTTATTGCCTCCATTTCCGTGAGTCATGAGTATAGGAATGGCTTTCCTAGATTCTCTGCTAGGGAGTCTTAACAGGCTAGAGTTAAGATGCCAGCCAAGGCTAAGGTGTCAGCAGAGGCTTGACTTGGGAAAGCTCCTCTTCCCAGCTCCCTTGGAATTCTTGGCAGAATTCATGTCCATGCACTATGGGGTTGAGATCCCTGCCTCCTTACTGATTGACAGTTCTTCGAAGGTGCTTGCAGTCGCCTGAAATGTGGCCACTCCACAGGCATTTTACCCATGGCTCTTTGCATCTTTATGGCCACTGGGAGATCTCTTCCTCCACAGAAATGTACTAGACACTCTTTTAAAAGTTTTCACCTGATTAAGTCATGCCCACCCCCAGGTAAACTCCTCCCTCCTTTTTCGTTGTTTCGGTAGCTATTTGTTTTGCACCTAATATTCTGTCATGGACACTCTGTCCTTTCTAATTATTCCTGAAATATATTTAACACACAATGTTACATTATTTTCACATTTACAACATTGGTTCAACACCTTTGTATGTCATGTTATGCTCACAAGTATAGCTACCATGTATCACCATACAACACTATTAAAATACATTGACTGCATTCCCTGTTTGTTCCCTGTAATGTTCCTCCCCTGACTTACACATCCTATAAACTGCAAGCCTATACATCCCACACCCTTTCACCCATTTTGCCCATCCTCTCACCACCTTCCCCTATGGCAGCTTTGGTTTGTTCTCTGTTTTTATGGGTCTGTTTCTGCCTTTTTGCTGTTGTTTTTTGTTTGGTTTTTATATTCCACATACAAGTTATGTCATGAGGTATTTATCTTTATCTGTATAACTTATTTCACTTAGAATAATATCCTCTGAGTTCATCCATGTTGTCACAAATGTCAAGATTTCATTCTTTCTTATGACTAATATTCCATACACACACACACACACACACACACACACACACACACACACACACACACACACCAATTATTTATCTACTCATTGGTTGATGGGCACTTGGGTTGCTTTCATATTTTAACTATTATAAATAATGCTGCTATAAACAGTGTTTTGGGGGGCATCTGACTGGCTCAGTGGGTTAAACCTTTGCCTTGGACTCACGTCATGGTCTCAGGGTCCTGGGATTGAGCCCCACAGCAGGCTCTCTGCTCAGTAGGGAGCCTGCTTCCCCTTCACTCTCTGCCTGCCTCTCTGCCTATTTGTGATTTCTGTCTGTCAAATAAATAAATAAAATCTAAAAAAAAAAAGTTAGTGTTTTTCTTTTCTTTGGGCAACTATCCAGTAGTGGGATTACTGGATCATATGGTATTTCTATTTTTAATTTTTTGAGGAAATACCATACTGTTTTCCACAGTGATTGCACTAGTTTACATTCCCATGAGCAGTGTGAGAGGGTTTCGTTTTCTCCACATCCTTGTCAACACTTATTATTTCTTGTCTTTTTGATACTAGCTGTTCTTACAGGTGTAAGGTGATACCTCATTGTGGTTTTCATTTTCATTGTGGTTTTCATTTTCATTTCTGATGATTAGTGATATTAAGCATCCCTTCATAAGTCTGTTGGCCATCTATATGTCTTCTTTGGAAAAAAAGTCAATTCAAGTCTTCTGCCCATGTTTTATTGGATTTTTTTTTTCTTGTGATGAGTTGTAGCTCTTTATATATTTTGAATATTATTTGGATATTACCCCTTATCACACTTAACATTTGCATATATCTTCTCCCATCCAGTAGGTTGCATTTTTTGTTTTGTTTATTTCCTCTGCTTTGCAAAATCTTTTTTTTCCCCTTTCTTGAGGATACCTATCTAGAAAAATGTAGCTAAGGTCAGTGTCTAAGAGACTACTGCCTATGTTTTCTTCTAGGGGTTTTATGGTTTCTGGTCTCTCATTTAGGTCTTCAATCTGTTTTGAATTTATTTTTGTGTCTGGTATATGAAAGTGGTCTAGTTTCATTCTTTTGCATGTAGCTGTCCAGTTTTCCCCAAACCATTTGTTGAAGAGACTGTCTTTTCTCCATTGTGTACTTTTGCTTTGTCATAGATTAATTGGCCAAAAAAGCAATTGCTTTATTTTTCTGCCCTCTATTCTGTTTTAGTGATCTGTGTCGTTTTGTGCTGGTACCGTATTTTGATGATTACAGCTTTGTAGTAAATCTTGAAATCTAGGATTGTGATACTTCCAGTTTTGTTCTATCCTTAAGAGTGCTTTTGGCTATTTGGCAAGTTCTTTGTGGTCCCATACAAATTTTAGTATTATGTTTTATGAGAAATGCTATTGGTGTTTTGATAGGCAGCACATTAAATCTGTCCATTGCTTGAGGTAGTATAGAACTTTAACAACATTGGTTCTTCTAGTCTATGAGCATAGTATATCTTCCAGTCTGTATCATATTCAATTTCTTTCATCATTATAGTTTTCAGAGTATAAGTATTTCCCCTTGTTGGTTCAGTTAATTCCTAGGTATTTTGTGCTTTTTGGTGCAATTGTAAATGGATTATTAATTTCTCTTTCTGCTACTTTGCTGTTAATGTAAGAAACAACAGATTTCTATACATTTCATACTCTACAACTTTACTGAATTCATTTATTCGAAGAGTTTTTTGCTGTCTTTTTTAGGGTTTTATATGTATAATGTCATGTCATCTGCAAATAGTGAAGGTTTTATATTTTCTTAGCAATTTGGGTGCCTATTTTGTCTGACTGCTATGACGAGGATTTCTAGTACCATGTTAAATCAAGCTAGCAAGAATGGACATTCTTGTCTTTTTTCCTGACATTACAGATAAGCCGTTTTTCATTGTTGAGTATGATGTACGTTCTGGCTTTGTTCTATATGGCCTTAATTATGATGAAGTATGTTCCCTAAAAAACCACTTTGTTGTGAGTTTTTATCATGAATGGATGTTGAATTTTGTCAAAGGCTTTTTCTGTATATATTAAGATGACCTTATCATTTTTATCTTTGTTTTGTTGATGTGGTGTATCACATTAAATAATTTGTGGATATTGAACCATCATTGCATCTCCAGAATAAATGCCACTAGATGATGGTGAATGATCTTTCTAATGTATTATTAAATTCAATTTCTTAATATTTTGTTGAGGATTCTTGTATCCATGTTTATTGAGATATTGGCCTGAGTTTCTTTTCTTTTCTTTTTCTTTCTTTCTTTCTTTTTTTTTTTTTTTAATAGTGCCTTTGGTTTTGGTATCAGGATAATGCTGTGCTTGCAGAATGTATTTTCAATCTTTCCTTCCTCTTCTTTTTCTTTTTCTTTTTTTTTTTTTTTGGATTAATTTGGGGAGTATGTATTAACTCTTTTTTAAATGTTTGGTAAAATTTACCTATGAATACATCTGGTCCTGAACTTGTGTCTCATAGGTTGTTGTTTTTTTTTTTTTTAATTTTTTGATGACTGATTTAGTTTTGTTCCTCATAGTTTGTTTAGATTTTTCAATTTCTTCCTGATTTGCTTTTCAAAGATTATATGTTTCTAAGTTTTACCATTTCTTCTAGTTGCCCAGCTTGTTGGCCTATAATCTAAGGATCCTTTGTGTATTTGTGGTATCAGTTGTCACTTCCTCCTTTCATTTTTGATTTTATTTATTCGGGGGTCTTTTTTATTTTTTTTTCTTTGTAATATAACTAAAGTTCCTCAATTTTGCTTTTCAAAGAACCACTTATCTTTTCTGGGTTTCACTTATCTTTTCTATTTTTCTTTTTGTCTCTGTTTCATTTGCTTCTGCTCTTACTATTTCCTTCCTTCTAACTTTAGACTGACTTTGTTCTTCTTTTTCTGGTTCCTTTAGACAAAGACTAGATCATTTGGTTTTGTTTGTTTTCTTGTTTGTTAGTTTCTTGAGGTACACCTGTATCACTACAAATTTCCCTGTTAGAATACCTTTCATTATGTCCAAAAGCTTTGGGACCATTACATTTTTATTTTCATTTGTCTCAGGTTTTAAACTTCTCCCTTTTTTTTGATTTCTCCATTGACTCACAGGTTATTGAGTAACATTTTATTTAGCTTCCATGTGTTTGTACCTTTTTCCAGTCCTTTTCTTATCATTGATTTCTAGTTTCATACTGTTAGGGTTGGAAAAGATAGATACTTGATAATATTTCAATCTTCCTAAATTTTTTGGAACCTGCTTTGTGACCTCACACATCTATTCTGGAGAATGTTCTATGGGCCCTTGAAAAGAATGTGTATTGTGTTGTTTTGGGGTGGAATTTTCTGTGTACATCTTAAGTCCGTCTGGCCTAGTGTGTCATTCAAAGTCACTGCTGTTTTATTGATTTTTTTTTTCCTACATGTATTATCTATCCATTGATGTAAGTGGGATGATCAAGTCCCTTACTACTATTGTATTACTGTCAGTATCTCCCTTTATGTCTTCAAATATTCACTTTTTGTATTTGTGTGCTCAAATTTTGGATACATAGATATGTGCGATCATTATCTTTTTACTGGATTGATCCCTTTATCATTTTGTAGTACTCTTGTTGTCTTTTGATACAGTCTTTGTTTTAAAGTCTCTTTTGTCTAATATAAGTACTGCTATGTCAGATTTTTTTTTTCCTCTTCAATTTGCATGGAATATCTTTTTCTATCCTTTAACTTTTTGTTTGTATGTGTCTATAGTGAGTCTCTTAGGGGTAACTTATAGTTAGGGCTTGGTTTTCATCTCTTCAGTTAACTTACATTTTTTTATTACAGCATTTAGCTCATTTACTTTGGAAGTAATATTGATAGTTAGGTACTTACTGCCATTTTTTAATTGTTTTCTGGTTGTTTACATACTTCTCTGTTCCTTTCTTTTGTGATTGATGACTTTTTATGGTCTTACGTTTGGCTTTTTTCCTCTTTATTTTTTTTGTGTATCTATTATAGGTTTTTGGTTTGTGGTTACGATGACATTCATATATAACATCCTAAATGTATAGCAGTCTGTATTAAGTTGGTGGTCACTTAAGCTTCAACACATTGTAAAAGAACATTTTTACTCTCTGCTCCATAGTTCATGTATATTTTGTCATATTTGCATCTTTTTATTTTGAGTCCCCTTTTCTTTCATTTTTTTACTCTTTATGACCTTTTCTTTTCCACTTAAAGCTCCTTTTACCATTTCTTTTCAGGTAAGTTTAGTGGTGATGAGCTCTTTTGACTTTTTGTTTGGAAAATACCATCTCTCCTTTAATTTTGAATGATGATCTTGTTGGATAGAGTATTCTCAGTTACAGGTTTTGTTTTGTTTTGTTTTCCTTTTAGTGCTTTGACTATATCTTGCCACTCATTTTTGGCCTGCCAAGTTTCTTTAAAAAAAAAAAAAAAAATCAGCTGATAGTCTTACCAGGGATTCCCTTGTGCATAATAGTTGCTCCCCTCTTGCTGCTTTTAAAATTTTCTTTATTTTTAATCTTTGCCACTTTTATTCTTGTGTTATGGTGTAGCCCTCCTTGGATTCATCTCATTTGAGGCTTTTAGTACTACCTGAAACTGGATATCTCTTTTTCCCCAGGTTAGGAAAATTTTTTGGTTACTGTTTCTTCAAATAAGTGTCCTGCCCCTTTTATTTTTTTCTCCTTCTGGGTTTCCATATAATACATACATTTGTTTACATGATACTGTCCAAAAGATCCCTTAACCTATTCTCATTTTTTTTCCTGTGTCTTTTTGCTATTCAGTTTGGTCACTTTCCATTACCCAGTCTTCCAGACCACTGATTCATTCTTTTCTTCCTATCAGTGTATGTTTCATATCAGTTATTGTATTCTTCAATTCTGATTGTTATCTTTTTGTTTTCTGTTTCTTTGTTGAAGTTCTTCCTGAGTTCATTCACTCTTCTCTTCAGTCTGGTGAGCATCTTTATGACCATTACTTTTAATTCTTTATCAAGCATATTGCACATTTCCACATCACTTAGTTCATTTCCTGAGGTTTTACCTTGTTTTTCCATCTGGAACATAGTCTTCTGTCTCCCCATTTTGCTTGAATTTGTTTATATGAATTCGGCAGAACCGCTATTTCACCTAAACTAGAGGTATATCTGGTGACTTTCGCTGCTGGAGCTGTGGCTGTGGTGGGCTGGGGATCCTGGGACCCTCCAGGCTGGGACTGTCCTGGCAGCACAGCTGAACTGAAGTAGATGTAAGCTTGGGTGTCTCAAGGCACTCTGCACAGAAGGGGCACCGTGGTGGGATGGCTGGAGCCTATATGGGCATGGGCTGTGTGTCCCAGGGTACTTCACACCCAAGGCATCCTGGCACAATGGCTGGAGCTGAGGTGGAAGTGGCCCAGGTGTTCCCAAAGCACTCCAGGTAGGGCTCCTGCTGCCAAGTTGTATAGTGCCTAAGTGGTGCAGACCTAGAGTGTTCTGGAGTGCTTTGTGCTTACACCGGCTTGGAAAGATGACTGAAGCTATAATGAGTACTGACCAGGTGTGTCCCAGTATGGGCTGCCCTGGGGCCTCCTTGGTAGGACAGCTGAGGTTTGTGTTGCTTAGAGGCAAGAGGCTCACTTGAGGCAATAGGCCAGCTATGGTGCCTGGATCCCATTTTTGTCCACATTATCAAGATGGAAGGAGTAAATAAACTGTAAATAAACTCTCCAACCTGGAGAGATTTCCAGCAGCCTTCCCATTGTATGGCAGAGATCTAAGGCTGGATCCTAGATCTAGATTCTAGTTACTCTTTTAACCTGCGGCTTTTTTCTTTGCCCTGAGGGCATCTGGGGCTGGTGCTGCCTAGGGGCCCAAGGGTTGCTGAGGTGGTAGTCTGGCTAGTATGCCTGGACCCTGCTCCTGTCTGGAGGATGGATCCTAGCCAGGATCCTGTGATCCTAGCCAGCCTCTCCAGCCTGGAGAGAGTTCTAGCAGCTTTCTACTTGACAGGGTTCTAAGGCTATTTTCTTTTCATTCTAGTGCTTTTTTAAACCTTGTTTGTTTGTTTGCTTGTTTCTGCATCCCAGGTAGACAAACCCATTCATGGTCCCTCAGTACTATCCTTTCTCACTGTACTTCACAGCACTAGGCGTGGCGGTTTCTTTAGTTACCGTGTCACAGCTGTCTTGCCATTCTCTACATGGCCTCTTTTTTGCCGTGCAGAGGTTGTTTAGTTAGTCACAGTCCTCCGGGAGGGACTGCTGTATAACTGCATGTATGGTGTGTCCATGGACGTCGTGCGTTCAGGGTCTTCTTGTGCTACCGTATTGAGCAAACTCTCGATCTCCTTTTAGATCATCTCAAAATTAACTAATTTGACATATTATTATATTGGTGAAGTTCCTCACTTTTTACTATATATTATAACCTAATCATGGGAATGGAATTCTATTACAGTCAGAGGTTCTGCCCAAACTCAAAGGGATAAAATTATACTGGCATGGACACCAGGGTACAGGGATCAGATATGTTGCACTTAGTTAAGATGAATGATACAAGAGAATTAGCTTTTGCTTTTCTTCTTCTTCTTCTTCTTTTTTTTTTTTTTTTTTTTTAGGAAATTGATGGCCTCACTTTTAGATATGTTGAATTTGGAGATAATCAGGCATTCAGTTAGCGTGGATCAGTAGGTCTTAGAAAAGTCAGTAAGAATTAGAAACAAATATTTGGTAATGATCAGTGGAGGTGATCGTTAAATAATGGGATCATCCAGAAAAAGACTATAGCAAGAAGTGGGCTGGGACAGGAATAAGTCCAGATAACTAGAGCATCTACCTGTGCATTTCTACCCATGTCTCTTGATTCCAGTCAATATCATCATGGAACTTTCCACTGTTCCTGTAGTTGGTATAATATCCTGCTTCTCCTAATTTGTGGTCCACTGTCTATACTCCTCCCAACTCCAAGCCACACTACCTGGAAGTAAGAATCAGGAGCTCTTTTAGTGAAAACTTTGCAGATCACAGATCCTAAAAAAGGTGCATTCTCTTATGCACCCTGATCCCAGATGGTGAGTTGTGGGAATTATAGAACATAAGGCTCAGTGAGAGGAGATGGTGCCATCATTAGCCCTGCGATAATTTATTTCTTCCTAACAGAAAATAGGAGTAACTGCATTTTCTTTGCCCTTCCTTCCCAGAATTGGCTATAAAGGGATAAGATGGCACAAATTTGGAATGCAGATGTGACTATATGACCTATTTCTTAAAACCTTTGTCTGTTTATTTGAATAGAAAATCACTGAAGCCATTGCAGCGATATTGTTGAACAATCTGAGCTGTGACTCTTTACTTTCTATAAAGAGGTAAATTTGATCAGTACATTTTGACTAGATTTTCCTCCCTTCACATAAATCTTTTTCTTTCAGGTTATATTCAAGAAGAGTGTGTCATCCCATGCCCATTTGATTGCAAGTTAAGTGACTGGTCTAGTTGGGGGTCTTGCAGCTCATCTTGTGGGATTGGAGTGCGAATTCGGTCCAAATGGCTAAAAGAAAAACCTTACAATGGAGGTCGCCCATGTCCCAGACTGGATCTCAAGAATCAGGTAAAGTACATCAAGCAACAACAACAACGAAAAACCTAAAAATATTACTCACTTGATTATTTCTTTTGGAAATGGAAGTCATTCTCTTGCTACAAGTAATGCATAAAAAGTTATCACAAGTTCAAAAGAGGGGTTAGGAGGACATAAAATAATATAACAGAGTTAGTAATGGAGGCCTTGTCCATTCCTAGAGACCAAGTTGGTGTTACTGGCGATTGTAATATGTATGAGAAATAACCCACCTGGTTTTATATGGTCTTGAAGTATAAGTTGATTATTCATATTATAAAAGTGATTTGCTTGTGTGTGTGTATGTATTTAAATATAAATACTAAAAAATATATAAATACTAATGTTGGGAGAATGTCAAGTACGTTATGGCAGTAAGTACAGTTAGTGGTTTCATCCATGTACTCCAAAAATGGGGTACACTTTTCCTTCACCAAACTCTTCATCTATTTTTTTCTTCTCAACCTCACTAAAGTTTCCAGTTTTTTCATGTCTTTTCTAAGCTATTTCTCTACCTGTTACCCTAAAAGTCAAAGCTATTTTCATAAATAGAACCCTGAAGTATACCCTTCCATATTGATGTCTAGTAAAATTGCCATCCTAGGCAAAATTGATTAGAATATGTTAGTTGGCTTTACCCATGTAACAGTCTAAGATTTAGTTAAGAATTTTAATAAAGACCTCAAATTTCTTCCATGATTATATAGAGGTTATCAGATTAGGACAGATGTATTTTTAATCAATTGAATAGGTAGAGCACATGTAGATGATTGTTGAAAATTCTTTATTCTTGAAGTTGTGAAAGGTGTCCTATATGTATATATAGTTCCTTTGTAACTTCCTATTTTGTTAAAATAGCTGCATTCACAGGCTTCAGTTACTAATTCTATTAATTTCTGCCCTATGATCCCCCTTTTGATTAGACGTTCTGTACAGATTGTTTAATGGAATGGAAATCCATATTTCCATTCTTAATTTGAATGCATACAGACATGCAAGTAGATACCATGTGTCAATTAAGGCCAACATCCTAGATATTTTTCTCTTAAGTTTTGCTAAAAGACCCATAATTCACTGAAAAGTGAAAAATTACCATTCCACCAAAAAAGTTATTGTTCTAAGATGGCAGAGTGTTTTACTCTTTTTTTTTTTTTTTTTTAAGATTATGCAGTAAAATAGTGACCATAGTTTCTTCTCTCAAAACTATTGCAAACCTATGGGGGAAGACAAGGCAGAAAATCATAAAATCAACATAGAGATTGCAAAAACAAACAAACACCCCAAACTTCACAAATATGGTAGTTTGGTGATGGGGAATATTATAATATGATTAATAAAAACAGGAGAGCAACAATCAGAGCAGAGATGGTCTAAGGAGATAATAAGCCTTGCTTTAGTACAAAGAAAGGTGTAAGACAGGTTTATGAATACAAGGAAAATTTTTCAAGTGAATTCTATGTATGAGGACTATTTCCCCATCCCTACGGGATTTTCCAGGCATTTAAAAACGAGAATAACTGGACTGTCTGGGTGGCTCTAAAGCCTCTGCCTTTGGCTCAGGTCATGATCCCAGCATCCTGGGATCAAGCCTCAGATCAGGCTTTCCTCTCAGCAGGGAGCCTGCTTCCCCCTCTCTCTGCCTACTTGTGATGAATCTATCAAAAAAAAAAAAGGAAAATAACTACTAAGCATTCATAAACAATACACGGTAGTTTTTATTCTTTCTCAAAACCTTCAATGAGAGCTAAATCTTAATAACACTTATGTTAAACACCAATTTTAATATGCTAATTTTATGAATTAGGAAATTACCAAGGGATTAAAGGGACTTCACTGGAGTGCAGACTTCAAGACTCTATTTTCCGTATGCAAAAGCAAATGTGTAGAAGTGTGTCTATCAAATTTGAGAGTATGAATAAGATAAAGATAATTATCAACCTGTTTTGACTTAAAGGAAACTTCCTCAAAATGCTTGATTGACATATAAAACTGGTAACCTTAAGAAGCAGTACAAGCTGGGAAAAAAAATTGAACCCAACTTTAAGAATAACTTAGATAAATTCCATAAGTGAAAATTATGTGAGGATGGGGCTGTCTGCAAGAGGTATTTCTAACTCTTGGGTTCAAGAAGGGAATATTAGCATTCCAGAGACATTTGTTTGCTATGCTCCAAAACGAATCCTGGCTTTTAATGAGGAGAAATCAAATTTAGTGTGGTGTGTGGTATGTATTCTGCTATGAAGAGGTTTCAGATGTCTAGCATGTGTGTGCCTTAATTCAACTTGAATTGAAAAACTTCACCCTAATCCATACTTTGTATTTTAGCATAATTTAATTGATAGGGGCATTAGGTAATAAGGCTTCCCTCTCACCTATAAGTCTCTGAACGGCAAGGAAGAGTACTGTTATTTAAAAAAAAAAAAATTGTAAATTTAGAAGAAATTCTCCTTAGAGAAATTTCTTTTCTAAAGCAAGCACACTTTTTACCTGGGAGTAGATTTGTGGAAACCAATCTTTGCTGACTTCATTATATATTCGCTCTTAAATATAAGAGCCTCTCGTGTGTGTGCGTATGTATGTGCGCATGTTATGTACTATGTAGAAAACTGTGGAAAGTTATCCATAATTTCTTAACTCATCTGAAAATAAATTGGGTTGGCAGGAATTTTCATTATTGAGGAAATATTCCCCAGCTTCCATAATTTATGGCAAGTTTTCTTTAGAAAAGATGGCTATCTGTTTTCCTAAACTGGAAATAGGATCTAGTTAGAGCTACACCCACAGAGCCTTTTCTGTAAAGCTCGGTTTCACTACTGGCCTTAGGTTATTTGTCTCCTTTCCAATTAGTTCTCGGGTTTAGATTTACTTTTCTATTTTTAGGACCAGGTTAATACTCTCTGTTCTGTTCACATAAGTAATCACTTAGAAAAATACATAACCAAATTTTAGCAGTAAGAGAGGCACGTATCTTCAGTACCTGTACAAGAGGAAAATTCTGTGTATGTCATATTGAGCCAAACAGACTGTTCATAAATATATATGTAAACATATATACAACTTGTGTATATGTATATATAATGCACATGCCCGTATAAATGTCAGCATACCTACATGTGCTTATTCATTCTTCTCCTTCATTTCTCTGTAGACTGGGAGGTCTTGTGAAGGCAAGGTCTTTCTATTTTTGTAACTCATTCTAGCCCGTAGTGCACTACCTTGTGTATTGTCAGATGATGTTTACTAGATGCTTTATTTTTAAAAAAAAACCTTCTCTCTGGATGAGTGGGTGGCTGGTTCTGTAGAAAAAATGTTAGAACCCTGGTCTCCTATGCTATGATGTGGCATTTAAATTCTCAAAAACACTAGTCCTTCTAGAAGAAAGACATAGGGACCTCCAAACTATAATTGCCCAAAGAGTCTTTCAGAATTGATCTGAGGGGCGCCTGGGTGGCTCAGTGGGTAAAGCCTCTGCCTTCGGCTCGGGTCATGATCTCAGGGTCCTGGGATCGAGCCCCGCATCGGGCTCTCTGCTCAGTGGGGAGCCTGTTTCTCCCTCTCTCTCTGCCTGCCTCTCTGCCTACTTGTGACCTCTCTCTCTGTCAAATAAATAAATAAAATCTTAAAAAAAAAAAAAATTGATCTGAAAACTCCTGAATTTGGATCCCCACTGAAATCTCAGTGATTTAAAAAAAAAAAAAAAAAAGGTTGGTATTATGTACATAAGCTCATACACTGCTCTGAACCTATTAGTGGAATCAATTTTTATAATCTCTCATAAAAAGCCTCCCTTTTAAACCTGAAACTATCAATGTGATGGCTTTTTCTCTAGAAGTGCCAAAGTGACAGCAATACTTGAATAGCTTTCTGCTAAGTATATCTGTGATGCTAAATAGTTCTGGCATGCAGTTTACTCAAAACTCATATCGAGGCAGAAAACTTCTAAATAGTTTATTGGATTATCAGGTCAGTTGGCTGATGCCCTTGACTCTCCTGTGCATAATAAAATACATAATATATTTTAAATTTTTTATAGTCTATAATATGTTGAGTAGATTATTTAACTTTATATTTTTGCTATTTTTTTTATTTTGAAATTCTCCTTGATAAAAGCTCAAATGTAGGGACATTAAAGCTCTGTTAGACGTTTCCCCTTATGAATTCTTCACATGATTGAAGGCAAGAGTTCCAGGAAATTATATTTTGTTTTTGGTTGGAAATCTGTGTGTTAACAGTGTATATGGGGGTTGGGGGGATGATACGTTGAGATTCATTACCTATTCTTTTTAAAAATATATGCTGCCTACTTAAATACATTTTTGAGTTTTGATTATGTTTGCAACTAAATGAGAGTATATAAATTAAATATGTGTGCTTTTTTAGAAATAATTGCAATTTTAATGGTCTATCTTCTCCCCAAAGAGAAGTGATCTAAATTTGAAAATGAGTATAATGCATTTTATTTTTCATAGTAGGATAATAATGTTTTAAAGAACACTTTCTTTCCAAAGATACATAGAAATATTTTAGCATGAATATTTTTCTTAAAAGAGGCTTGTGGATGAAAAAATATTTCGACAGAGAAAGAGCTTATGCTCATTTTAATACTACTTTGCTAATTAATAGCAAAATGTTATGATGTGGAAACTGTCAGTCTATCTGAATATCTGTTTACCTGAAAAATATGGCTACACTTAAGCTTTAATTCGACCTAACCAGTTTTGGCTTCTTGCTTCTTTTTGACCGGCCCAACTCCCACTAATTCTAGGCTAGTCCAAATCATTCCTGGCAGTGTCCTGCTCACTTTGGACTTAGTACTTTGGCAAGAGATGCAGACTGTAATGGAGTAAGAAGTCCCATTCTTGAGCATTAAAATGGTAGGCAGTCCAAGCTTATCCGTGATTAAGTATATTCAGGTGTACCATTCTTGTGTGGGAAGAGGTGTCTGCACCTTTGAAAAGGCTTTGTTTTAAGTGTGAAATATATGCCATAGAATTAAGGGAAGCACAGTGATTTATTCCTCAGGGTTATTTGGGAGGATTTAATAGGGCAGATACTCTAGAACACATCACCTCTCTTTAACGTAGTAGTAGTTATTCCAAAAGCCGGTACACTGCTTCCCATCTCAGAGGCAGCATAAAACAGCTCCTAAGGGCCAGTGTTCTTACTTTTTTTTTTTTCTTTATGCCTGTCTGCCAATCCAAACTGCTGTCATGTTGTGACATCTCACTAATTGAGCTGAGTAGAGCTCAGAGGACAGGCAATTTTTCTTTTCTGTTCTTGCCCTGCCATCATCTAGAAGAAAAATTGTTTTTCTTAAGAGATTTCTCTTCCCCCGCATTTGTGTCTACACATAAACTATTCTTGATCATTCCAAAGTAATACCCCTCAGGCTTGTTAAAATCTTTTGGAACTTTGATCATTTTTCTTGAGAGCTGCCAGAATCACTCATGAAAGCAATTTTCTTATGCCTGTTGTCCACTCTGTCTTGAATTTTACTGTGTTTTGATACTGGATATCACTACTCTGCAAATACTCAAAATTACTTTTGTTATTCAGATGTTCTTATGTATCTCTAGAATGTTCTTTATTAGGCTGTTTTGGTAAATATTCCTAATGCGGTTGTCAGGGAACAAGAATTATGTCCTTTTCAAGGGTCCTTCTAGCTGGACTAAGAATGGAATTGACTTGAGACAGATTAACAAGAGAAAATCATACTTAGTAGAGCATGTGTGGGGAATCCACATAGACATGAAAATTCCAAGGACAGGCAATATGAGGTCTACATGTCATTCTGAACCAAGGAGAAAGAGGGTAAGAGTCTAGGACTTCAGGGGAAAGGAATACAATTCACAGGGTGATAAGAAGAGCAGGTGTTTGGTAATTAGATGTTTGCCCTGCTATGCAGATGTGCCACTTTGATAATATTATCTCTGAGAGTGATCCTTATTCTGGGAAAGACCTCTTCTGTGTATTTAAGGGAGGTGCAAAAGTTTCCCTTTAGCTGATAGGGTCTCGATTGCTTTCATCTTAGAGTAATTTTCCTGCCAAAGTAGCCAATAGGGGGGCAGCCTGCTCTTAGGCCCTATACTGTTCCTAGGCAGGAATTCCAGGATTGTCTGGGGACAGCTACAAAGTTATGAACAGGAAAATTTTGTCAAATTTTGTCTTTGTAACTCTTTCACTGTGTTCCCATATCTCATTATCCCTGGTCTCAACTCCTAAAGTCCTGAAGTATTACATTGGATAACATCAGCTTCAGCATGAAATCACAGCATCTGTGTTTCCAATTTTCTAAAACTGTCTTCTTAACCAAGTACTTAAGGTAGAAGTTCTCAAGTGTTTTTATAGAAAAATATTGGCAGAACCTAATTTTCATATCTTTTTTGAATCATTCTGTCAGTCTTTTAAGCTTTAAATACAGAATAGAAACTTGCCTCTTTTTCAGGTAGTGAAAGAACATGGTTTTGACTCTAACCACAAGATTTGGTTATAATAAACATACCTTTCAGAAAATGAAATTGAAATGATGGGAGTGTAGCACTCACAGACCTGTACCCCTGGGGATAAAAATACATTATATGTTTATTAAAAAAAAAAAATTTGGAAGGGAAGGCGAACCATAAGAGACTATGGACTCTGAAAAACAACCTGAGGGTTTTGAAGGGTCAGGGGTGGGAGGTTGGGGGAACAGGTGGTGGGTAATGGGGAGGGCACGTTTTGCATGGAGCACTGGGTGTTGTGCAAAAAGAATGAATACTGTTACGCTGAAAAAATAAATAAAATGGAAAAAAAAATTCTGAATATCTACTTGAAAGTAAGATATTAATGTCTTGCTAATTATCTGTTTTTTAAGATATAATTTATAACATTGTATACATTTAAGATGTGCAGTGTGCTGATTTGATACATTTATATTTGCAATGTCATTATTAAGACATTAACATGTCTCCCATGTCACATAACTATCATTTCCTTTTTGTGATGAGAACAATTAAGATCTAATCTCTTCGCCACTTTGAAGCTTATAGTAGAGTATTATTGATTATAATCACTATGCTGTACATTAGATCTTCAGGATTTGCCTATGAGTTAAAGTTTATACCCTTTAGATCTTTCAAGCTTTATCCCAATATTGTTACCAGAAAGCCGGTTACCTAGCTCCTGAATGGCTCCTATACTAGACCCCTACAGAAAAGCTTTTATTGAATCATGATTTATTTTTTTTTCTACATGACTTGAGAGTCAGGATAAAAATAGTTTCTCTGAGAAGCTTATCTGAATTTTGAAATCCAGAGTTCATTGTTTTGTTTTTATTATGTGAGTCACCGTACAATACATCATTAGTTTTTGATGTAGTGTTCCATGATTCTCTATTTGCATATAAGTTGTTTCATAACCTTTACTGATCATAAAAATAGAACAGTCACCATGGGGGTAGGAAGTGGTGTAAAGATACTTTCTCAGGACCCTGCTCTGGACACTGTAGTCTGCACAGTTAGAGTGGATCCAGGAATGTGTATTTGTTAACAGTGGATTGTTTTTACTGGTTCTTCTGATCAGGCAACTTAGTGAATGCTGCCATAATTGAGATTCTTGCCACTGAGGCTACCATTTCTGCTAAGTTCAGCTTGGAAAAGATTTTCTTTGCAGTTAACTTAGCCTGTCCTTTCAAATCCAAACAGTGAACACAACCACTGTTTGTTTGTTACTCAAAGCCAATCTGGGGGGACCCGCCCCCCACTTCACAGAAGAGGAGACTGAGGCTTACAGAGGTATAATGACTTGCCCAAATCCACCCACTGATACATGCAACAGGTTGAGTCAATCAGGTCTGAGGTCAAATGCTGCCCTGTCATCTCCTAGTTGTGGGAGCAGGAGAAAATTATTTAACCTGAGTCTCACCTTCATAATCTGTCAAATGGGTATAATAATGCCAACTACCTCATGAAATTATTGTATTAATATAAAATGAAAATACATACTTTCTATCTCATTTTTGGAAAAATAGTGTGTGCTTGATAAATGTTAGGTAGGATGCTTTTTCCTTGGTCTCTAACACATAATTTGTGTTTCCAACTCCATTTGCTTTCACCTATATAATACTGCCTTTTAGAACTAAGTTATGCAGATTGCTTCTCTTTTTACATTTAGCTACTTGAACATTTGTGGTCAAATATTTTAGTCGTAATAACTCAGCTTAGATACATAGTAAAGCTACTGTCACTGCTTCCTGTACAGGAAGCCTAATTTATTTTATTTCTAAATATCCTGTTCAGCACTGCATTTTGTTTGTTTGTTTGTAGCAGAAAGGAACATAACTTTTTATATATTTGTGACTAATTTCTATGAATTAGTGATTCTTTGCATCTTTATTTTTATAAACATTTTTAAGGAGTATAACAAAAAGATGGCCAAATCATGATGGGTAAAGCTCTATGAATTTTCACATAGTGAACCTTTCCTTTCAGTTACCACTGGCATCAGGAAATCATACATTATCGACATCTCAGATGGCCCCTTTGTGCTCTACCTTTCTTACTACCCGCTTCCTCTCACCAAATAGAACTACTACTTCCAACAGTATTGTTGGGGAGGAAAAATTTTTGCTTTACCTTTCAACATTCTTCTTGCTGGTCTAAGAATTAAAATCATTTGGTACAGATTAAGAGGACAAAAACAAAAGTTTAGTAACAGTATATCTCCTACGTGGGAGTGACCCAGGAATACAGAGTAACTCCCTGAAATGGCCGGAAGTCATCACCCTAAATACCATCTTCAACTAAAGACAGAAAGGATGTTGGGGCTGGGGAGTGGGTTATGACAGGTTATAGGGAAAAGCACAGTAAACATAAGTAAGGTTGTTATGCGTATTTAAGTTGATGCTTTCTCTGTTGATAAGAAGTTCTAGAGATTGAGTCATACCCCCCTCTTTCCTGCTGCAGAGAGAGAGGCACCCTTACAAATGGAGTTTTCCTTTATATATGTAAATATCTCTTACAACAGAGTAACTTATACTTGGTTTTCAAAACTTCTCCTGTGTTTACAGTTTCTTAAAAATAACTGGATTACAATAATTTGTCAAAGAGGCATATTTTAGGGTGGTGTATTTTTGTACCACTTCACTATAAATTAGTTTTTTCATTATAAAAATGATTTACATAAATAGATTCTGCACTGTACACTCTTTGTGCCTGTCTTTTCCTCCCCAGCATGTTTGTGACAGCATCCGTGTTGTGATTTGTGCTAATATTTCATTTCCATTGCTCTATGATGTCTTTAGGTAGATCATATTATTGTATAGACCACATCTTATCTATTTTTATTGTTGATGGATGGATATTTGATTTGTTCTGAATTGGGGGCTATTAGAAATAACACTGCTATGACTATCCCCATCTTGCGGTGCTCATATGTGTGCATTTCTGTTGAATACATACCTAAGAGTAGACTTCCTGTCATTGGGTATGCTTATACATTCAACTTCAGTAGAGAATTGCCATTTTTTTAACTTCTAAATTATCTCAAGTTGTCCTAAATACAAACAGTATATACTTCTAGATAATGATGTGAAATATGGCCTATCTGACACCACGAAAAGGGGTGTGGAAGTTGTACAGATACATTAAGTGTTATCTCAGCACATGTTCTGTCACAGCATATCAGTGACTAGTGTCTTCCCCTAAGTCACAGCTGCCTTCCCAAAGAGAACAAGTGTAGGAGCACTGCCTCCTGCCTGAATTCCGCTCACCTCTCTCCTAAACAACCATTGTAACCATCATGTTTCCGCTGTCTCTAATCTCCCCTCTCCTCCCCTCTGCTCCAACCTCACACAGCAGCCTCTGTGAGCTTTCTAAATCACGGATCTGGTTATACATAAAACCTTTCATAGGTCTCTTGTTACCTTTGGGATAAAGTGCAAACTATGTAATATAGTTTATAAGACATTTAATGATATTGCCTAAAACACATGTCTCTGAGCTCAGAGTCCTTTCCAAGTCAGCAAGGCCCTCGGGCCAGGGAAGCTTCTTGTGAGTCCAGAGGAAGGAGCCCCACTTCTATGTTTCTGTCTCCTCAACAGCCCTCATACAGGCTTTCTCGTAGAGAGTGAGGCTCTCACATTTTAAGGCTGATCATATAAATCAAGTGATTGTCTAGCATGCTGTCTTTTAACAAAAATTGACTTTCAACTTAGGAGTCACCAAACACTCTTTAATGATGTTAGATACTTGGATTTACTCTATTGCCTTCTCTTTGGAAGCTACTCATCAAACTCCCTCCACACTGGATTAAAGTCCCGCTCCACTGCTATTTACATATAGACTTCCCAGGGCCATTTGGAGTTGCAGCTTCTCCACTGAAGAGAAATCTCTCTTGGATGGCAAGGTAAGGGACACTGTGCTTATGACCTGTGCCGAAAGCATGGAAGTACAGATCCAATTGCAAAGTCTGCCTCCAAAGAATATTCTCTATAATAGCAGAAGGGTTGTCCAAAGCCATGTTCCTGCTAATAGACAACAATCTTGTCACCCTTGGAACTGAAGGTAAATTGATTTGAGTAGCAATATTAGGGAAGAAGTTTGAGTTGAGCAGACTCTCCAACACACAGTATGTCAGATGGAGGCCAGCAGGTTCCATGTGTCATAAAGCAGATTGGTAATAACACAGAGTGAAATTGCTGTTGCTTTGCTCTGTTCTGGAGCAAGGGAACACAATTGTATTTAAGTCACTGCAGATCCAAAATTTTGCATTGTGTTCATTTAAAAAGACATTTGACATGAGCCTTGTGTTTTTATATTTTTAAGTTTTAGCTCACACTCACTTTCTAAAGGTGCCTTACCTGACCACCTCTCTACTCGCACTTCTTCTATTTGCCCTTCTTTGGTTCTCCTTTTCCTACTATATGATGTCCCCACTTACTGTTGGTTTTAATTTTTGGCTGCCTCTCCTTGCTATTCCTAAAACAGATGTACAGTCTGGTTCTGGATGAGCACCTTGAAAAGGGATGACGGTGTTTTAGATTAGGTTCTCCCAGAAGCAGACCTCAGACAGGATTCAAAAACAAGAATTTCTCAAGTGCAGGCAGTGTCATTAAGGAAATAAGTGCTTCAGGGAAGGGCAAAAACCAGTAAGAGGGATGTTATTAAGCCGGAAACCATGGCAGCTACCAAAGCGGAAGCTTATTGGGAACTCTAAGAGACTTTGAAAACCCATGCCTAGGGTTTTCATACCTTGAAGGGCCAGGAAATTGGGATATTCATGGGAAAAGTACAGTAGGAAATATCAGTGACATGAGCATGTACTACATGTTCATCATTCTGTAGGAAAACAAGTAAGGGACACTCTGACATTCTACAACACTCTCTTCTCTTCTGACAATAAATCTCCGTGTATCAGGAAAGGGGAAACCACCTTTACCATGAGAAAGTAACCTCTTCCTGGGGAGGATTTAAATGAACATAAGTCCTCCAGCAAATCCCTTTTCCTTAGGCATGAGGAGACTTATCTCTTGGCTGTGCAAATGCCCCTGAATAAGTAGAAAAATATAAGATACTGCAGGGACCCATGGTTTGGAGTGGTACAATATAGTAGTTAATATATTTTACTTTGCATTATTCAAATATTACGGTTATATCTCCCTGCCGTATGACTAGGTACATTGGGAGAAGACCTAGAGAAATGTGACAGGTAAAATTACCTAAGTGTATGATGTTGACAGGGACTTCTTAGCAACAGTAATTTTTTTTTCCCATTTTATTTATTTTTTTCAGCATAACAGTATTCATTGTTTTTGCACAACACCCAGTGCTCCATGCAAAACGTGCCCTCCCTATTACCCACCACCTGTTCCCCCAACCTCCCACCCCTGACCCTTCAAAACCCTCAGGTTGTTTTTCAGAGTCCATAGTCTCTTACGGTTCGCCTCTCGTCTGATCTCGGAAGCTAAGCAGGGTCGGGCCTGGTTAGTACTTGGATGGGAGCAACAGTAATTTTTTAATGAGCCCTGGTAGATTTCAGAAAGAGAAGAGGTAAAAATCAAATGGAATTTACGGTAATTATAAATGTTTTGAAAGGCAACTTTAATTTTGTGCACCTGTGCCATCATTCATTCATTCATTCTTTCACTCAGCAAACACTGAGAATAAATGCTGTGCCAGGAGGAGACCTCATTTACACTCATTTCAACTCCACTGCTCAGTTTTCACTGGGAACTTGTATTCCTGGAATCTCAAGTGAATGGTTAGAATTAGAGATAATGCTCTAGATGCTTGTGGTATCAGAACTGCTTTACCTTTAAAAATGCATGAAGCAATTTGGACTCAATCAGCAAAATTATCTATTCTTTCTCTGTCTTACGATGATTTGCAACTAACCTAAACCTCAACCCAAATTGGCTGAAAAAAATAAGACAATACATTACCTCATATAATAAATCTAGTGATGATGCAGGCACTAGGACTGGTTGGTTCCGTGGCTCAGCCTTGTTATCGAGAACAGAGTTGCTCTCAACCTCTCTGCTTTGTCATCTTTGGTGTTGATTCCTTCCTCGGGATTTTAGGAGGACTGACATCAGCAGTTTTAGGCATAGCCTCCTGATGCGGCAATAACCAGAAGAATAAGAAAGTGCCTCTCTTTGAGGGATCTTAGGAACAAAAGAATTTTCCCTCAGTCTCCTTCCCTTCCTAAAAGACTATCTCAATGCTTCATTGGCTGAAGTTGGATTTTGTGCCCATTCCTAAGCCATCTTTGGAAGGAGTCATGAGATGAACTTGATTAGCTCAATCAAGGACTTTCCAACCTCTTTTTAAAATTTCATAACACATATAGGAATTAGTAATACTCATCTGGGAAACTGGAATATGTGTTTCAAGCTGTCTATGGCAGGAGTGAATGGTCTGAGACCCCCTAGACTCAATGTCACAGGCACATCTAAAATCCACTTTGGAGACACTGGTGTGGCCAGACAGTGCTCACATGTGTGTGAGAATCATGGGACCTAACTTGCTAAAATCCAGACTCTGAGTAGATCTGAGGGTAAGGAGATAGAGACTGTGATTTTAACAAGCTCCCAGATAGTAGCAAAGCTCTGGATCTACAGATAACACCTGGAGATGCTAATGTATAGCCTTTGAGGAGCTCTTTCCTAGACTGGAGAATCACCTGGGGTGCCATGTGTTTTGAGAAGTCAACTAAAATGCCTACTGTATGCTCCTAAGGTTAGTCTTTTTGACATTTAATTTGATAAGGCACAGATAGTTTTAAGTAACCCTTGAGACTTCTATTAAGACGGAAAAAATGTTTTTAATCGAGTATCTGAAAGTCTCTTATGTGTGAAGAAAAATGACCTAGTAACTTTCCTTATGAAGATATGAATTGCCTGATTTGCCTTTACTCTTCCATGACAAGTTTTCTTTCTTTTTTTGGCAAGAGCATCATTCTATCTTGCAAGTTACTTGGCATCACCAACCTTCCAGTGCCTCAGCCTATCTGATAAATAAGCAGACTTAAATCAGATAAACAGTATATCCACACACCATTTTGTTGAAAACTGGATTGCCAACTTTAATTTGTCTTTTTAAAAAATGATTTTTCTATATGTGATCTCTGAAGCTATGTCTGTATGAAGCTGAACAAATGATAAGTTCAGTAAAGTCCAGGGAAAATGGAACATTTGATGTGAAGAGAGGCCTGTCTGGATTCTTTCTTTGCTGTCAGCCCAGAGTTGTAAGCATTAGGATTGAAGTCCTCTATGTTTAAGAAGCCAAACCAGAAAAAAAAATTGAGTAAAATAGTGAATAATTTTGGGGAAACAGTTGGTCAAGTTGGCTATTTAACACAAAATGGGGATAGCTCTAAGAGAAAAAAACTGAATTGAAACAGCTTTGCAATGTAAAAATGAAATATGAACATCTTGAACTCAATATATGATCCTCTTTACATGAATTATTGCCTGTCATTTGCAATGCACATTACTCAAAACTACTGAAAAATCTGTTCTGGCTTATTACTTAATTAAAAGTAAGTTATGAGCATTTTCAATCTTTATATAATTTATATCATTTGCAAGTCATGAATTTTCCATAATTCTGTTGGCCTTAATCATCAAAAAAAAAAGTATTGCTATGCTTAAATACAATCGCTATGCATCTTTTCCACTCTCTAGCAGATGTTAAAAAAGAAACTATCACAGCTGGTAAAAATTGATATTCAGAAGTATAAAACATGGCAGTGAAAAGATTAATTTTCTGTATTCAATGTCCTTGATTCTTGAAAACTTTAAACTTTCTTCACGGTAAGGCCAGTGGTTTCATTGTCTGGTTGGCAGTGGGCAGATGATAACGTTCTGCTCTATTTTACTTTATGATGAACCAAAGAGGACTGGTTGTTTCTCTAATGAGTTTGTGAGAGATGCTTCGATGCTGATACATTAGCTGCATCCTTTGAACTGCTATGATGAGGAAGTGAAAAGTAGTTTTAACAACTTGCTAAAATTATCATCATTAGAGTGAATGAAGCACTAAAATATATATACCAGATGTTTAAATTGGTTAGATTTGGGAGAAAACCTACAATTAATTTACATTTTAGTGCTAAGTACAAATTTTAATTTATTCTGATTAACTACTTTATAGCCCATCTAGAATACCATTTGAAGGAGTTATGGAAAAGCTATAAAAGAAGTCATCATCAAGAGATGACACTTTATTGGCATAGAAGAAGAGTTTCATTCCTGATGCCCATGTTGCTCAAAAGAGTTCAACTTGCACTCGCCCAGAACCTGTTATTGAGTTACAAGCTTGGAATCAATATGGGAAGCAGATTCACTCACTTAATTACAATTTGTGCCAAGATTTAATCCCTCCACAGATCAGGTAAATTGTTCTAATCTACATGCACATGCTTTATACTTCCACAATCAAGTCACCCGCAGAAGTGTAAGCAGATTTCTTGATAAGAATTATTATAAATGGGACTGGCTGAATAGAAACGGACAGTTGAGTTCCAAAGCTTTCCCCTAGATGAGAAAACCTTGAAGGTATAAATGACATGGCAATAACACAGTCAACAATATGTGCCTGGCTTTGCATTAGGTATTCTGTAAGTAGCAGCTGTTATTATTAGCATTGCTATTAATTGTGATACTGGTGAGGATTTGGGGAGAAGGTTTTTGGAAACCTCACTGTATACCAAACTTTCTTCACATCCAGATGTTATAATCTGGTGGTTCCTTGGAAAGTTATCGACTGCCAAGTTCATTATTTGGACCCATCCGTGTTTGCTACCAGGTATTCTTTGATTAGTTGTCAGGATTTTAAAAATAGGAACTTCTGCGTGAAAATTTGGATTCCTAACATCTCTGTAAAAATCAGAATATCTGGCAAATTTCAACTGAATCTGAAAATGGCTGTCCTCTTTAGACAGGTGCTATCAGTTTGGTCATCTTCTTTCCCTGTCCCGTAGGCCTGCCCTGTACCTAGGCCCGCCATCCATAGCCAGGCTCGTCCCTTCCCAGGTAGCCTGGCAAGAGCATGCAGTTACCCACATTTCATGTTTTGATAATCAGGTTATAAATGAGGGCAGCAAACTATCATATAAAATATGTTGTATCTGGGAGGGGGGAAGGGAGAAAAAAATATATTATATACTCCTCCTTTAACAAATAGACCTTTGTAACAACCCAGAATTCTAAGTTTACATTTGGGATGGAATGTGGTGCTATAAGGAGAGCCAGTCTTCAGCCCATGCTTTGTCCTTGTGCTTTTCCGGCCCCAACTCTGCCCCACTATTTGTACATGCTCTGTCCACTACAGCCCCAACACCCCACTGCCACCCTTCAGGTCTAGGGGTACTTACGTGCAGGGAAAGATGAGTCTCATCCGTCAGGAGAATAAGCATAGGGAAGAGACCCAACTCATGAGAGCAACTCAAACTCATTTGGCAAAGAAGTATTTTTTACTGCTCTTTATATTTTTTAATTTCAATTCCAGTGTAGCTAACATACAATGCTGTATTAGTTTCAGGTGTACGATATAGTGATCCAGCTGTCCCATGCATTACTCAGTGCTTATCACAAGTGCACTCTTTAATCCTCTTCGACTATGTCACCCACCCCCCCACCTCCCCTTGGGTAACCATTTGTTTGTTCTTTATAGTTAAGAGTCTGGTTTTTTGAGTTGTCTTTTTTTTTTTTTTCCCTTTGTTCATTTGCTTCGTTTCTTAAATTTTACACATGAATGAAATCGTATGGTATTGTCTTTCTCTGACTAATTTTGCTTTGCATTGTACCCTGTACATCTATCCATGTTGTTGTAAATGGCAAGATTTTCCTTTTTATGGCTGAATGATATTCCATTGTATATATATGCCACCTCTTCTTCATCGATCCAGTGGACACTGGGCTGCTTTCATCATTTGGCTATTATGAGTAATGATTAAATGAGCATAGTGTTGTATATATACTTTTGAATTAGTGTTTTCATATTCTTCTTCGGATCAATACCCAGTAGTGTGATTACTGGATCATAGAGTAGCTCAAGTTTTAGTTGTTTTGAGGAATATTTGTGCCAGAGACTTCTGGAGTTCAGTTTTTTGGAAGGTGGTCTAACAGATGCTAGAAGGAACCACCTAGAGCCACAGCCCCTTCTTTGCCTCTGCAGATTCTTCACCATAAGGAAGAGGTCCAGCTGGAACTGGGCTAGAGAGGGTTTCTCTGAACTCAGGGAAGAAGCCGGAGACAGTAGGGTCCATGACTCTTTGTGATGACACTTGTGATTCTGCTTTCTTACGACAGTTTTACAATGAAAGCCATATTCTTAGAATTGAAGTTTCTGTGAGAAATAACATGACTGATGGAAAAATAATGTGGAGACTTGGAAGAATATTTTTATATGGAGATTATTTTATGTATTTATGTCACATGCCCAGAATCTGCAGGTGTTTGAGTTAAAGGTCTTAGTCATTCTGCTGCCCATTTTGTAGTGCTTTGTTTATGGTACATAGTTGTTGTTCATGAATATTAATTTCTTGTCTTAATGCCAGAGTGAAATTTGTAGAACACTTACTAAATTATTTCAATTGAAATAGGAAAGAAATCAGTTTCATCTAAAAGGCTTTTTGTGTGTGGAGGGGGGGAATGGTTACCTGGGTGGTTCAGTTGGTTGAGCCTCTGACTTTGGCTCAGGATGTGATCTCTAGTCCTGGGATCAAGCCCAGTGTTGGGCTCCTCGCTCAGGAGGGAGCTTGCTTGTCCCATTCCCTCATCTGCCACCCTCCCTCAAACAAAATCTTTAGAAAAAAATGAAAGGCTTTAAGGATAATGCCCTTAAAACAATGATTCTCAAATTGTCTGGTTTTAAGTTCCCTTATACTCTAAAAACTTTCCAAAAGAACTTTTGTTTATATGGATTGTATCTGTGTTTACTGTTTTCAAAATATAAAGTGGGTAATTAAAAAAATAATTTATTTAAATAATTAAATCCTTACATGTTAACAATACTACGTGAAAAAAATAGCTATATATTCCAAAATAAAAAGTTTTTTAAAAATGTCATCGTTTGATATTTTGCAGGTTTTTTCATATCCAGGATCATAGAAGACAGCCAGCTTCTCATATCTGTTTCAGGGTTCAGTTGTTCATAATGGGCTTTAGTGAAGCATAAGAAATTTCAGCCCTATACAGACATGTAGACAGAAGAAGTATTTTAGTAGACCTTTTTAGATAACTTCAGATAGTCTTTGATATATACCAAAATTTGACTAATAGTTTTTCAACATTCAGTTGCAATGTAAAACATGAAATCATAACAATCCACTTTTCATTCTCCGTGACCTTAAAATCCAGCGAGCTATCTGACAATTTGTATAAATCTTTAATCCATGATTTTGTAACTTGATGCTTGGGTCATGTAGTGTGTATTTTTTGATTGAGTTATGCTGAAATATTGACCTATTTCACTACATAATATCCAAAATTTATATTAATATCACCACTGATCTTATCAGAAAAAAAATTATGTATTGAGAAGCTTCCTAAGTTTGTGGTGGCAGATTCAAATTTTCCACAATTTTACTTTTTCCCTGGAAGCTTGATTTTATCAAGGTGGACAGATGCTATTGTTTTTCTTCACTTCATTTTTTTAAGAATTTATCTGCTAACTATTCAGGTTTGTATAACCATAGTTTATCTGCAAAATGTTCTTTCTTTTAAGTAAAAGTGTTAACCTATGATGGAAGGAACTAGTTTAGCTTGCAACTCAATTGTGTATAAGTGCCTTTTCTTGAGAGAACCATCTAAATTCAGTGTAGTAGAAGGGCTTTACACACGCTTCAGAATTAGTCATGCAGCAGATTATAAGGATGTCTAGCCACATTTTATAGTAGAGAAGAATGCAATGATCAATAGTACAGTTTTGTACCATTCCTTGATTCATCTTAGGTACCAGCAGTCTTACCCACATTGCTTTTGCATCATCATTACAGATGTCATAGGAGTTAAATTAAAAGGCCAATGACATCTGTATTATAATTTTTATGAGGGTAGTTTTGCCCTATAGACCCTCTGGAAGTGTCTCAAGGATGCCTTAGGCGTTCACAAACCACACTCTGGAAGCTACTACCTGGGGTACTTGGGTGGCTCAGTCAATTAAGCATCTGTCTCAGGCTCAGGACATAATCTCTGATGGGGCAGTATTGTGGGGGTTGGGGGTGCTGGGATAGAGCCCTGCATGGGGCTCCCTGAGCAGTGAGGGGTCTGCTTCTCCTTCTGCCCTTCCCCCTTCCCCTGCTCTCTCTCGTGCACTCTGTCCCTCAAATAAATAAAATCTTTAAAAAAACAAAAATTACTACATTAAACAGTAAGAGGATGAGCATAGAACCTCCTGAAATAAATCAGCATTTCCCTTTTAGATTTCCCACTTTTTCATAATAAATCCATTATAAAAAGACTTTAGAGCATTTCTTTTTTTAAATTTTTTAAAGAATGCTACCTAAACCCTTTTGCCAAGACATTACAATTCTAATGAGCCTCACTATCAGAAGGCTATTTTCAGGGATGCCTGGATGGCTTGGTCATTAAACATCTGCCTTTGGCTCAGGTCATGATCCCAGGGTCCTGGGACTGAGCCCTGCATAGGGCTCCCTGCTCTGACTGAAGTCTGTTTCGCCCTTCACACTCCCTCTGCTTGGATTCCCTCTCTCATTGTGTCTCTCTCTGTCACATAAATATATAAAATGTTTAAAACAAAACAAAAAACTATTTTCATTCATGACCAAAATCTTTCCTACTCAAGTTTAGAATCACTATGTGAGTACATACGCTTACCATGCCTTTTTATAATTCTTCTCTATAAATATTGCTCTTTTTTTTTTTTAATTTATTTGACAGACAGAAATCACAAGTAGGCAGAGAGGCAGGCACAGAGAGAGGGGGAGGCAGGCTCCCAGCCAAGCAGAGAGCCCAATGCGGGGCTCAATCCCTGGACCCCAGGATCATGACCTGAGCTGAAGGCAGAGGCTTTAACCCACTGAGCCACCCAGGCGCCCCTGTAAGTATTGCTCTTAAGTTGCTCTTCAGTCTTCTGTTTTTGGGTAGTGTTAGGCTTTTCCAACAATTTACTCTGTGTGCCATTAATCAGTCTTTTCCCTTGGATTCTGCTTATCCCAGTCTCATTTAAGTCATCAGACCTAAAGAAAAGCCGTCGGATGGTTTCAGATTCTCATTGTCAAAGTATACTCTCCTGGGTCAGTCGGTCTTTTTTTTTTTTTTTTTTCCCTCCCTAGCATTACCAGTGGCACGCACTTTCTCCAGGCTCCCAAGATAGGGACCACACGGTTAACTGAACTTGACCAGGATGTATAGGAATGCCAGATATTTCAGAGACCTGTTCCTCTATTTACTCCCATAAGCTTTGTGTTAGTTCCAACTCTGGATCATAACACAGACACCCGAGCTCTCAGTCAGATTTTAGAATTGCTAAATGTGCTTTCTTGCTCCATCTTTCATCTGCTCTAATTAATGAATCTGTCCATTAGATCTTTTTTTTTTTTTTAAGATTTTATTTATTTGACAGAGACACAGTGAGAGAGGGAACACAAGCAGGGAGAGAGAGAGGCAGAAGCAGGCCTCCACTGAGCAGGGAGCCCAATGCGGGGCTCGATCCTGGGACTCTGGGACCATGACCCGAGCTGAAGGCAGACACCCGAGGACCGAACCACCCAGGCGCCCCTGTCCATTAGATCTTAAGGCATAGTTATGAGGGCCTAGACACTGAAGTCCAGTAAGCATATCTTATCATTGTTGTCATTTATTACTTGACCTTTGGCAAGGTTAAATTCTCAGAATCCCAACATCCTAATCACAAATGGTAATGATAATATCTATATTATTGAATTAGCATATGAAAAAATCATATACAGAAATTATCTACTACAGTTTGACTGTAGTAATCCTCAAAAATGATAGCTATCATTGCTAATGATATATATATTATATATATAAATATATATATATATAATGCTAATAGATCATTCTAAGGGCTATGTCCCATTTCTACTCACTTTTCTCAGTTCTTTGTCTAAGGGTAAGTTACTCTAGGACTGGGTATTCTTTTTCAGAGCCTCCAAAAGGGAAGTAAACTTTTCAGAAGGGCAAGTACCCTCAGTGGGCTTGAGTGGATGTCATTTATTCTCCATGTGATGTCATTACTCTCCATTTACTCTAACAGTCAGGTGGAGTTCATACGTATTTAGATGTATGATCAATGTTAAGGTCTTCAGACTATTTTTAAAGAACTTTTGGATTACTCTTTAAAATTTGGGATAAGAATGCAGTAATAGATTACCATCAGTGATTCTACAAAGAATATGCTCAGGATATTCTTTCATAGCAATTTAAAATCATAACTGTTATCTCAATATTTACAAAAAGTCTGTGATCATGTTATTTTAGAGTTTTTGGAAACTCATTTTGATTTACAGGATATTATGGTAATTTAAAATACCAACACAAGGTGTTTATCACAGAACCCTTGTAGGTCTCATCAAATTCTGCAATTCAATAAAAAACCAGCTCTAAGTATTAGATTATTTTATTCAAATTACATGTAGTGTTCTACATACTGAGCAATAGCTCTAAAGTTCTATCTTTACTGAGGAAAGATGAGAATTTTCACTTTTGATTAAACTAAATTGCATCTTTCAAGAACTTTCCAATTAATTATAATTCAAATAAAGATTTTCATTAGTGTTCAGAAGAGGCTAAATTTAAGTATATTAATAAATTAACAAGATTAAAATTTTAATGCTGTGAAGGACTCTGGAAAGTGTCTAGAGTTTTAAGAAGACAACTTAGTGGGGCGCCTGGGTGGCTCAGTGGGTTAAGCCGCTGCCTTCGGCTCAGGTCATGATCTCAGGGTCCTGGGATCGAGTCCCGCATCGGGCTCTCTGCTCAGCAGCGAGCCTGCTTCCCTCTCTCTCTCTCTGCCTGCCTCTCTGTCTACTTGTGATTTCTCTCTGTCAAATAGATAAATAAAATCTAAAAAAAAAAAAAAAAGACAACTTAGTAAAGCTTTAAAAATTAAGTCAGAATTCTGAAAAAAAAATTTAAATGTGCAGCTCTTAGTTCTTTCTCAAAACACTGAGACTCTGCAGGCCGTGACTTTTGCACTCTTATGGAACAGCTGGTTTTTGATGTTTTAGTTTTGTATCCACAACAGTTTTAAGGTTTTTTTTTTTTCTTTTTTTTCCTGGCATTAGATAAAGTTATTAAGTGGATATTCTCCAGATTGAATTAACATAGATAATAAAGTCTATAATCATACTTTTAGAAAGATGTCATCTAATTTTAAATTAAATAATAATCCTAGAAGTTAGAGTCGGGTAGCTTCTTCTATAAAGGGCCAGATAGTAAATATTTTAGTCTTTGCAGGCCACATGATCTCTGGCAGGACTAGTTGGCTCTGTTGTTTGGCAAAGTTAGCCAGAAACATTACTAAACAAAGAACATGTCTGGGTTTCACAACAAACTTTTAATACACCAGCAGGCAGTAGACTGGATTTGGCTCATGGGTTTTCCTTTGCCAGCCCTCAAGCCCCCTGTAAAAGCTTCACAGAATATCTGGAATTAGAGAAGACAGTAAAAATCAGATCACACAAATAAAATAGCAGATCCCATTAGCCTTTCACACATCCAAGTGTTCTCAGGAACAGCGCCTGTAAAAGTGAAGAGTACATTTCTTTTGGGCTCGTGGATATAGCATTCTGTGAAAGCTTAGCCATAGGGTTCATTTTTGCATATAAAACTGTTGACTGCTTATTAGTATAGATCAGCTTTTCAACCATATCTCACATGTTCAACAAGAAGTCACTTAGCATTCTAAGATAGAAGTAATTGTATAAATTCTTATGTTTAAATAATTCTCAGAAATATAGAATTAGACTTTTTTTTTAATTTACAAAATTTTTACTATACACTAATATATAATATAAATCTCCAGATGACATGGTGGATATATTTCCCTAACTTACTTAAGCATGGAAGCCCCACTGAGCAGTCACAGGAGATACATGTAGTAGTGTTTGAGAAATGCTAGTCCTGGGCTTCGGGACGCCTACCAGCCTTCTTAATTATAACTTGCCATCTGGAAATATCTTTCCTGGCTGAAGGGCTCAGTAGGATCCTAAGGATAATTATTCCTTTCCTCAGCCTCCATTTAGGGCTTTCTCTTCTCTGCTCCACCCTTTCCACCTAGATTGTGTCCTGACCTCCCACCTTGTACCAGAACGGGGAGAACTGACCAGAATCCAGGAAAGGTAGTAGATCCTTATGCCCACTACAGCCTAGGTTCTCTGAATTATAGATCAGTTTTAAGTCAGACTCCTGGAACATTAGAGCATCGCACAGTGCTCTTGTTGCAGCAAACAGCTTGAGAAGGCAGGAAGAGTGGGAAGTCATTAAGTGACAGAAGTCATGGGTAAGAGCTGTGAGAGTATGTGTTGTCCCATTTAGGAGAAGCATCCTCGACAGGATGCCTTGGGATCTATAGCTCCTCACTTGTGTTGGCCCTCTGTTGCACCAAACCACCATTGGTTCTGATGTTCTGGTGGCTCTCCTGCTCAAGGAAATAATAATATTAAGAGTTCAAAACCGATGACCAGAAAGCTTTGCCTGTGTTATCTTTTTAGTTCTTAGATTGATCCTGTGAGGAAGGTGCTACTCCCTTGCCTTTGTTTTTTTTTTTTAAAGATTTTATTTATTTATTTGACAGTGAGAGAGAGAGATCACAAGTAGGCAGAGAGGCAGACAGAGAGAGAGAGAGAGAGGGAAGCAGGCTCCCTGCCGAGCAGAGAGCCCGATGTGGGACTCGATCCCAGGACCCTGAGATCATGACCTGAGCCGAAGGCAGCGGCTTAACCCACTGAGACACCCAGGCGCCCCTCCCTTGCCTTTTTTTAAAGCTGAAAAAAGTGATCTTCAGGGAGGTTAAAGTCACTGGCCTAGTTGCACAGATAGCAACTCAGAGATCGACGACTTAGACACAAGGAACCCTGTCTCCAGAGTCCGAATCAATGCCTGTCTCTACTGACTTGATGTGTGAGGGAGCAGAGGCCCCTTATACTAGCTGAAAGCTTTAATGACAATTGAATATGCTGGCACTGTTCCAGGAGCAATACACTTGGAAGTAAATATGATCTAACCCTTCCCCTGAAGGCACTTACAGTAACTGCTTCTTTGAATTCTAATTAGTGTGTATTTATTTTTTTATAGTTGGATTTCCAGAAGCACTGAGTAGGGAACAATTAATTTTAGGTAGTGAAGCTAGGGAGGGTTTTGTAAAGGAAGTTACAACTGACCTGAGCCTGTAAGATGATGTTAACGAATAGGAAATGGAGAAAAAGCCTTCTGAGCACAGGAAGACACAAAGGTCCTCAGCCATTAGTGGGGGTCAGGAGGAGTATGTTGTTGGGTACAACTGGTTATAGCCTCAGGAATCGTTTCACAGACAGAATTTATAAGGCATGTTGATGGATTGGAATTCGAGGCAGAGAGGGTTTAGGGAGAATCATCTTTCAAGCTAGATGGCTTAGTGAGATGCTGACCCCATTAATAGACAGAGAAAACCTTGAGGGCTGGACATGACGTGATTAGTTCCAGACATGCTTAGTTTGAGGTTCCTTAAAGTAACTAGGTATAGCTTTCTAGTTAATTGTTTGATATTTAGATCTGAAGCATAGCAAAACACTCAGTATAGGACCAAATGAGATAGAGTGAAAAAGGTGAAAATATTTCAACTGTTACTAACTTTATAATAAAATCAGAAGTAACTTATTGAAATTATGAAATAAACACTAATTAGATAAGGTGTTTGCACATATCAGGTATATGAATACATAATGTATATGTATATGTGCCAATATACATATGATATATATTTTACATACACCTAATAGGCTTATGTTTTATATATGTATGCACATACACATATATCTTATCTTCTCTATATGTATCGGAGCATTAGTTCTGCCTTGCTTGAGAGAAGAGTTGCAGATCATCAGGTCTGAATGGACAGAGATTGAATGTGAAATTGCTAGATGATAACCAGGAAAGAACTTTGTCCATGACAAAGTTCCACCTTTCCTGCAGCATGGGCCACAGATATGTAACATGATTTTTCAAGCATGATGGGTAAATCCAGGACGAGAATGAAGTTTCCAGTATTCCCACAGCAGCATTCCTGACTGCCCTCAGCTCTCAGATGTTAGAGATAAAACTGAAATTCTGTTCATGTTAACTTAATTTCCTATACTTATTAATATTTGATCAAGGGAGGCACTTTTTTTTTTTTCCTGGGTGGTTTATAATGCTAACAAATAGAAAAGCTGATCTGGTCTCCTATTTCTTCTCTTCCTGAGAAAATACTAACCTACCCAATCCCAGAACCAATAAAAAAAATTAGGTTTTGTTTCTTTGGTGCTGAAAAATTTTGTTCTTGGGGACCATACTTTTTTTCGTTTGTTTCAAGAATTGTGTTTGTTGAATTAAAATCAAATATATATTTGAAAATTCTAGCTGTAGCTTTTAAAATCACTGTGGAGTTATTCTTTAGGTGATATGAATGGTTAAAAATAGGAAATCCTGACATAATGCCTGTAGTTAAAAATATGGTGTTTTAAACTTAAAAAAATTTTAATGTGTATAGATTTCAAGGGTATTTACGACAACAAAAAAGGGACAAAAAGAAAACTTCGAGGATAATATTTATGTTTGTTATCTTGATTGTTGTGGTATTATCAGGGGTTGATAGGTACATGTCAGGCTCCTAACATGTATATGTCAAACTTACCAAATTCTAAATATAATATGTACTGCTATATCAGTTATACCCAAATAAGATTGGAGGGTGGGGGGAAGGAAATCCCAGATTGGAACTCTGTTAGTCTTTTTTTTTTTTTTTTAATTTATTTGACAGATAGAGATCACAAGTAGGGAGAGAGGCAGGCAGAGAGAGAGAGAGAGGAGGAAGCAGGCTCTCTGCCAAGCAGAAAGCCTGATGTGGGGCTCGATCCCAGGACCCTCGGATCATGACCTGAGCGAAAGGCAGAGGCTTTAACCCACTGAGCCACCCAGGCACCCCTGGAACTCTGTTATTCTTGATGTGTATGCATACACACACACACACACACACACACACACTGTATACATCTTCAATATGGGATGTTTTTATGTTTTGCTGGCTTAAATCACTGACTATCTCAACCATCCCTCCATTTCAAGAGAAAACCTCTTTTTCCTGTCGTCTCCTTCCTGCATCACTACACAGCTCTACTTGTTGTGTACTGCATGACTGCAAGTTGCCCAAAACAACATTTTTGTTCAGCATGGAATCACGTGCAGAAAACACTTGAGCAACTCAGGAGCAACAGACAGTCATTAGAAAAATCCATCAGAGAAATCAATGGTGATTTGAGTTTCCCCAAGGAGAAAATGCAAATAGATTGGACAGTACATAAGATCAGAGTAATCACTAAGCTAGCATGAATGATGATGTTATAAACCGTGGTAAAGTGAGTACAACTAAAATGTTTATTTCCAGCCATTAGCGTTTGCCTACTAACATTCAAAAGGTACCCACTGAGTACCAGCTAAGTTCGACCTCCTATGGATCATTGGCAGTCAGGATAGAGATTTTTAGAACTTTCTGCTAGAGATTACAGAATTCAAAGTGTAAATTTTAATTATTTTTTTTAATTGATGACAATTCCCTTTACATACACAAGACTGTATTTTTTATAAATCCATTCCTAATGATGTTAGAAAGTAAGATACAGATTTTAATAGGTGCCAGAGCTGTTGTGTTTTGTTTTTATCCCTCGGAAGATCCTTACAGAAGCATTGCTGTTGAGAAAGTGATAAATAGGCTAATCTTTTACATGGAAGTTTATCCAACTAGTGTCTGAAGATCTCCAGGGGATAATGGACATAGTCTAGACACCCCAGAAGCTGTTTAAAATAACCGTCCATACATGTATTTATGATTGTTTTATTGCAAAGATAATTCTTATAAAAAATGAATGTAAGTGTATTTTGGATTCCAAACAAATGCTTGATAAATTACTATAGGATACAGTTAAACCTTTATTTACATCTGTCCTTCTGGTCACACTAATAACAAACAAGTAATTACTTCTAAGGTTTATTTTAAATCTGAATTTGAGATTCAGATTTGAGTGACAATTATTCAGTTGATCCCAGTTTTTATTTTTATTGTAGTATGAATACTTTACATGAGATCTACATTCTTAGGAGAATTTTATTTATAGTATATGAAAGCACAATATTGTACAGAGGATCTCTAGAACTTACTCATCGTGAATAACTGAAGTTTTATGCCTATTCAAGCACAACTGCTTACTTCCCTCTCTTCTCACCCTCTGGCAGCCACCATTCTGCTTTCTGTTCTCATAAATTTTATTCTTTTCGATGCCTCATACAATTGAAATCATGCAGTGTTTTTCAGTGACTGGACTATCTCACTTAACATAGTATCCTCAAGGTTCATCCTGTTTTTTGTGTTTTTTTTTTCCACTATCGTCATTTGGTTTATTATTACTGCGACATTCAGAGAAGAGATGGCTTTTCTTGACAAAAAGCTCAGGGACTTTTGTTTTGCTGTTTGTGAGTCCTTGAATGAGCTAATCATTCCTCCACCTTAGTGAACCATGATAAACTCTAAATTTTTTTTGTTTTTTGTTTTTAATTTTATTTATTTGACAGAGGGAGAGGGAGAGAATGTGAGAAAGAGGAAACACAAGCAGGGGGAGTGGAAGTGGGAGAAGCAGGCTTCATGCTGAGCAGGGAGCCTGATGTGAGCTCCATCCCAGGACCCTGGGATCAGGCCCTGAGCTGAAGGCAGACGCTTAATGACTGAACCACCCAGGAGCCCCATGGTTCATCCTTTTCTGAGGCTGAATAATACCCCAGTTTATGTATATACCACATTTTCTTGATCTACTGTCAAGGGGCACTTGTGTTGTTTCCACATCTTGGCTATGGTGAACAATGCTTCAGTGAACATGGAAGTGGAGTTTTTGTGTGTCCCTGGATTTTTTTTTTTAAAGATTTTGTTTATTTATTTGACAGAGAGAGATCACAAGTAGGCAGAGAGGCAGGCAGAGAGAGTGAGAGGGAATCAGGCTCCCTGCCGAGCAGAGAGCCCAATGCAGGACTCGATCCCAGGACCCTGAGATCATGACCTGAGCCGAAGGCAGCGGCTTAAACCACTGAGCCACCCAGGCGCCCAGTGTCCCTGGATTTTTAAGCTAAAGATGCATTGTCCCAGATAATGACAAGGGTGTATTCTCCAGCAGGTAGGCCATTGTCTAGTTGAGTACTTAGTATGTGCATAGTAATACTGTGTAGTAAAACTAGGACCTCTTAGAGAGCTTTTCACTGGACCTTGAAGGATGAAACATACACATACACACAAGAAATAGTGATTTTTCTTTTCCCCTACCAACTAGATTTAAAGTGAAAAGAGAAGGGTGAAAAGGGAGAAAACACATTGATCTTTTTTTCTGAATTAACTACTGGGAAAGACTATCAGGAATTATAGGAGTGACCAACTGTTTTGATAGGATTATTACTATTCACTTTGTCCATTAGTCTAGATGTATGTAACAGCCAGGAACTAGAGGACATAATATTAAGTCAAGTCAGCTGCTCAGTTCTGTTCACATGTTGCCAAGGAATGTGTTGAACTACTGCGTTTTGTTCCCTTATTCGCAATATGTCTTAACTAGATAAACAATTTTGCCATCATGTGGATACAAGTTTGGATACAGGCTTGGCCAAAAGACAGCGATTGACAAGCCTCTTCACCCTCCGGCTGCTGGAAGCCAGTTTATTATGTTGGCCACAGCTTTGAGCCAGGACCTGTTTCATGCTATATAATGTTGGAAATAATATTTTCCAGTTAATTTTTTAAAGATTTTGCCTTCCTTACTTTCAAAGGCAGTTGAAAGAAAGGTAAACCATTTAAAAGTGACACATGGGAGAAAAATTATTTGAAGGAAATGAATTGAGTTGTTTCTAGAAAATCAGTGTACAATTCCATTAATTTCCAGGTTGTTTCCAGTATCCAACATACCATGATTATTACCCAATTTTATGAAGCAATCTGTGGTGTGAATTTGATCTTTGCAAAATCTGAAGTGTTTTCTTTCCTTCTCTCACTCGTTTTCTTCTTTAAGAGTACTGCTTCTAATTTGGTCTTGGTTTTAGCTAATCTCTTTGCACTTCAATTAGGAAGACAAGAGCAATTTCTTGATTAGCTCTTTCTTCAACTATATCCATCCTTTACAATTTTACATTTAACCCTGAATTCTTTTTCTGCTCCTTGAGGATACAAGTAAATACCCGGTACTTTAATGGTAGGAAAATGAGACTTTCTATGCCAACTTTCAGAACAGATTCCAACCTGTTAAGTCGGGCTAACAGTAAGATGATGAATTTAATTTTTGAACCTTCCTTTTCTTTCCATCTTTTTTTTTTTAAGATTTATTTATTTGACAGATAGAGATTACAAGTAGGCAGAGAGGCAGGCAGAGAGAGAGAGAGGAGGAAGCAGGCTCTCTGAGGCTCCCAGCCAAGCAGAGAGCCCGATGCGGGGCTCGATCCCAGGACCCTGGGATCATGACCTGACGAAGGCAGAGGCTTTAACCCACTGAGCCACCCAGGCGCCCCCTTTTCTTTCCATCTTATACCTGTTTTCCAGGGTTCAGTGTTTCCGCCCACCAGATATTCATTGTATCCATATACCTACTAGGACTCTTTGACCATGTCTTTCTTATTTAGGAACCACAGACTTGCATTTTGGCATCAAATACACCAACTCTAAGGAAGAAATCATATGAATTGAAATGAGTTGCACTAAGGTTTAAGCAAGTGACTGATAGGCATAGTATTGTAATCTGCCCAGTATAATTTATCTTGCAAAAGAAAAATTCTTAATTCAAGATGAGTAAGGAGGAGGTAGATGAGCGTAATGGAAAAAGGTTAAGACGTGGTATCAAGAACACCTGAGTGGTCATTCTAGTCCCATTCCTCAGTTTCCTGCTCTGTAAAAAGGTTTAGCAGTGGCTAGTTTTCAGAAACCTTACAGTGATGCAGTTAGATGGTGTATTTAAAGCACTGAGCATAGTTTCCAACATAAATTAAAAGCTAATAAATAACACAAGAAATCAGCATTTAGCAATGGTATCCTTTTAAGCACTTCAGCCATACACTAAAGAAAATATTTTTTGGACAGCAGTTCTTTGTTGTTTTCCTATTTTATCTATAGTATTCCTCAAATCTGCCTTGATTTTTTGGAAAGAGATTGATAAGAAGTTGGGAATCAAATTTACTGAGGCCTTCCCTTCATAGTTTTGACAATTGCTTTCTCTAACAGCTTGCAGAATGGGGCTTGCAGAATGGGTCTTATTATTTTGGCCACGAAGATGCAGGTTAAATGTCAGCAAGAGATTAACTTTATTATATGTAATCAAAGAACATTTTGAAGTAATAAACCATGATGCAGCTATGCCTGTCGACTGTTGTCCTGGGAGCCGCTGCCTCCTGTTCCCCCTACTGTCACCACTTCACACACTTGAGCAGTGTGATAAATGAGGGCTCTCGTGGTTCACAACTTCCTCCATGAGGAAAATCCATTATCATCTTCAATAAAAGAATGGCTGATGGTAAAGGTCAGCTCATGTGTCCAATTTTACCTTTGGTTTGTGGGTTGGAGAGAAACAAAGCCACACATGTGAGGCAAGGTGCTGACGACCTTTAAAGTCCGAAATCTTCTAAAAAGACAGAGAATAGTAACATACTGGAAATGTGTTATCCCCTGCTCCTATTTCTTTCTTAATCTTTTTTTTTTTTTATTTTGATCAGCATGTAGTTTAAGAAGAGTAATACCAATACTCAAGGAAATCTACCTACCATTGGGCATGATACCCTTTACATCATTTAGAAAATGATGGTGTTAAAAATTTACAGCTTAAATCTTCACATTTCTCCATACCTTCCCCTTTTTTATATGGCATCATCTGCTTAGTAATTAAATTTGATGCATGGAGTTTTTGAAGATAAAATTTTACTAGTAAATAAATTGAACAATAGCATATCATTTCCCCATGAGAAATCAATCTTCCTGACTCTTGATTAACTAAAATGCATGGAGAGAAGGCATTCATTATTAAAATTTAAAGCTGTGGTTAACAGAAAGTTACTAATTTAATCTTTGCTGTTGAAAATAGCTTCAAATTATTAGTCTATTTCATAGCCTTATTAAATAGAGCATGGTATGATGAATGCAAGGAATGGAATATTCTCTGATGATTAGATCCCTTACATTTTCTAAATATTGTTTTGTACCTGAGAGTACAATAAAGATTCATAAAATAGAGGCAGGTAGATCAGAGGAACTATAAATATTCCTTAGAATTTATACACTTTTGAAAAATAAATTCGTACTTTTTGCCAGTTTTCCTCACCTCCCTCTCTCTTTCTGGGTGTGAAGTACAGAAAAACAGGAGGATAGTATTTAGATGAGATTCTTTACATTATGGTTTCCTTCTATACCCTATTTAGAAATGATCCTGTGATCATGCAATATATGAGCAGGGAATATAATCTGTCTTCTTTTCCTGCCTTTTTTAAACATTTAGTTTAGCAGGTAGTACAAAATGGTAATCTCCTTTTCCTTAGGAAGCATTTATTCAATGTTACTCGATCGTCTCTGCCCACTCTGCAGTCACTCTTCCTGTATATTTTTTTTTATCTCATATCTACTTTTAACTTCTTAAAGTATATTTTAGTTCTATAATAATTTTTGTAGCCACTACTTATTATATCAAGAGAAGGTTTATCCTCCTTAGCTTTGTAACCATGGTTTTTACAATATCTCTATAGACACCCTAGTTTTCTTGACCTCAAACAATATACCCTTTGTTTAATCCCTATCCTGCCTACCCAGCCCACTTCTCTGTCCTCTGCCTTTGTAACCCCCATGCATATTTTATGCCCTCTCTTCCAAAAGTGCTGGCCAGATCACCATCACCATCCCAGACCACAATGAGGGCTGCTTTGCATTTTGAAGGACTACTAGTGTGCTTTCTATCACCCATCACTTGCCATATTGTAATTATTTGTTATTTCTCTAAAATTTTTTTTAAAGATTTTATTTATTAATTTTGACAGAGAGAGATCACAAGTAGGCAGAGAGGCAGGCAGAGAGAGTGAGAGGGAAGCAGGCTCCCTTCAGTGCAGAGAGCCCGACGTGGGACTCGATCCCAGGACCCTGAGATCATGACCCGAGCCGAAGGCAGCAGCTTAAACCACTGAGCCACCCAGGCGCCCTTGTTATTTCTCTATATAGGGTAGATAGACTCCTTAGCACGGAGCTAAGTACTATATATTTAAAATGTTTATTTGACCAACTTGTAATCTTTTCTATATATTCGCATGTGGGAGAAATGCATAAAAACGTCAATGAATATATCATTCCAGATTAAATAATAACCAAGAAAAAATGGCAGGTATAATATTTACTATAGCCAGACAGTAAGACAGTAGGCTCATTATCCTTCTTTTCTTCCGAAGCTGCAGCCTTCTGATCCCTGAGTTATAGCTACTCTACCCAGCTGAACCTTTCTTTCCTTGATGGTGTTGGTCAGAAGTCAGGTGTTACCTTCCTTCACCTGTAATAATTCCAAAATCTAGGGAGGTTTACTCTGGAATTAACAGGCTTTTCACCCCCACTGCTATCTTGGGAGTGATCTGAGAATAAGTAAATTAGTCATTTAGAAGGTCCAAACCCCAGCTGTCATTAGCACCCCATTGATGAGTTCAGGGCCTGCCAGAGGGTCCCAAGAGTCCAACTGCCTAGCAACCTCTCCAGTGCCCTTTTACTTCATACTTTTCTGAGCAATGAGTTGTTATGTAACTGAAAGAGACTATGTACATGGTTCTTAACAGAACAAAGTTCTCTAAAATATCTTTGCTATTTATACCTAGACAAGATATGTGCCTCTTAACTTTTTAAAAAAATTTTTTTTATAGATTTTATTTATTTATTTGACAGAGATCACAAGGAGGCAGAGAACCAGGCAGAGAGAGAGGAGGAAGCAGGCTCCCTGCTAAGTAGAGAGTCCGATGTGGGGCTCCATCCCAGGACCCTGGGATCATGACCCAAGCCGAAAGCAGAGCCTTTAACCCACTGAGCCACCCAGGTGACCCAATCAAGATATTCTTTTGCCTCTTAACTTTTAAATGATGCATTTTGTCCAAATAAAATTAAAGTTCTGCCTCTTTACAAGCCTACTACATTCATTTGCAGATTTTGTTTTTCACGTTTTCTACATTTAAAAAATTAAAAACAACAGTTATCTTTCTAGGGAATCACATTTCATTTTATTTTTTTTAAAAGATTTTATTTATTTATTTGACAGACAGAAATCACAAGTAGGCAGAGAGGAGGGAGGCAGACTCCCTGCTGAGCAGAGAGCCAGATGTGGGGCTCGATCCCAGTACCCTGGGATCAGGACCTGAGCTGAAGGCAGAAGCTTCAACCCACTGAGCCACCCAGGCGCCCCAGGAATCACATTTTAATGTAGACTTAATTATTTACATCTTATCCTTTTTATCCTTATTTTTTTTAAAACATTATGTGTCCTAAGTCAGAGTCACAAAAATTTAAGCAAGAAAAATCTGAAATTGGTTAGTTTGGTTTGAACCATCCTTTAAAATTCTGCAAGCAGAGATACATCAAAGAAAGCTAAAATTCTAAAGCTACCAAGACTTTCAGATTCAGTTAATGAGCCCTCTCATCTTACAAGTGATGTATAGAGTCCAGACCAACAGTCACAGATGACATTGATAAGGTCTCCTCCTACAGCCAAAGAATAATGATTCAGACCAGCACCAGCTTTCCTGACCACCAAATCAATGCACTTTCCACTTCAGCTAATGCAGGTCTGTGTCCTCTGACATTTTAAAGTTAAACTTAGGGGCACCTGGGTGGCTCAGTTGGTTGAACATCTATCTGCCTTTGGCTCAGGTCATGATCCCATGGTCCTGGAATGGAGGCCCTCATTGGGCCCCTTGCTCAGCAAAAGAGTCTGCTTCTCCCTCTCCCCTGACCCTCCCCTTACTTGTGCTCTCTCTCTCTCACCTACTCTCTCTCTTAAATAAATAAATCTTTAAAATAAATAAGTTAAACTTAAGTCTGGATATATTAATCCATTATCTCTGTCAAAATTTTGTCTCTCCTCACAGATAAGCCTGTTTCATACCTCTTAGAGTCCTCTCTTTTGTAGTTTTCTTTACACTCCCAAATGTCTGGCCAGTTTTTATTACATGCTGATTTCTCTTACGTGGCCAGCTCTTTTAGGTTATTACCAGTTATAATTACCATTCCATTCTTCTCTCCTTCAACTTCACTTCTAAAAAAACCATGGATAATATTTGAGCTTTTTGGGCAGTATAAATCTCTGATTGATCCACTTAATTATATGATAAACTCATAATTAGAAGAGTTCTAAAGTGATCAGGATGTTGTAGATACTCTGCAAGTAAGGACACTTTAAAAATGGATTTAATTTCTATCCATAGAGTTCTGACTTGTCTTTATTTTTTTTTCCATAAAGATAATTTTTAATTCAGCCACAGTTTTTGAGTGCCTACAGTATACCTGGATTTAGGGATTTAGAAATTAATACATTCAGAGGTTACCCCTAGAAGGTTCCAATGTCCTAATCCATGTATTTTTCTGGGCTCAGTGAACCACCTGAAAATGTATAAACAATTCTATGATTGTTCATGTGTTCATTTCTTTTTTTTTTTTTTTTTTTTTCCTGTGGAGAGCAGTCTTAAACTTCATTAGGTTTTTCAAGGATTTATAACCTAAAAAATGGTTAAGAAATACTCATTCAAGCTAACCCTTGCCCAAACTATGATGAAGTAAATCCAAACTTCCAGAAATATAATTTCCTTTGTTGGGCTTCTTACAGCCAAAACTCTATATACATACACACTAGCTCTTACCTCAAGCCTCCTTCAGCTTGTTAAAGAAGATAAAGTTCTGTTTACTAACCCTGATGGTAGCAACTTCTAATAGAATTACTTTTTCCTTCAACCACTTCATGGCAAAAAAATCTTAGATCCTGAAAACATTTAATGTGGATTTAATTGTTTCAAGTTGGTAGTGAATAGTATACATCTCCCCCGAACTCAGTATTATTAAACATGGTTATTTTAGCCCTGTTTTGAGGCCAGATTCATTTCCAAATGTGGCAGTTGCATACAACTTTTTTAACTGAATATAGAAAAAAAATATATATATATATTTCTTTAGTGAAGAATTTTTCTGGCATATGGAGAACAATTAACTCCTTTATAAAAATCCATAATAGCAGGATAACTTAATTCCTACTGCTAGTTACTGCTAGTTGAGGTTATCCTCATGAAATAAAGGCACTGTTAAGTAGCAGGAAGGTTTCAGGACTCCTTCATTGGCTCTCATTTTTGAAGTTACGCAGGTGCAACGTTAAGAGAGTAAACTAATATTGGTTTTCATGGAGAGCTGGTTTCATTCTAAGCTTCAAGAAGCTCAAATTGAATATTTTTCACCAAGGTGAAACAAAATGTAACCTGCATATGGAGAACGTAGATTCGGTGGTAATTTACTTCCCTTGAAGTCCTGGATGTTAGGCACCATAATAGAACTCATTGTACCATGGAATACCAGCTTCACTACCATTGCAGTTTGAATTTTCTAAGGCATAAAGAACTTAGCTATATATAAAATGGTAGTATAAGAACTAATAGTTCTTGTGATTGGTTAAGTATTTTCAGATAAATATGAAATGAAATTAATCTCGAGATTTTACTATCTTCTTGTTGAGTTCATTGAGTAGATATTTTTTAGTCATCCCTCCCCCACCCCAGTTCCGTATGTGTCAAAGTATTATGTTAGGCACAAGGAATAGAAAGGTGAATTAATATTACTTCAGTTCAGTATGTCATGTCTCTGTAGAGATCCCTTTTTCACATGCAGAGTTTATTATCATGATTTAGACAATTTGAATTGACTTCATGACTAAGTAGCCCAGAGATTCTGAGCATGTCTATTAGGCCTTAGTCTCCCATCCTTCAGTGAAAACATCAGACTAGGTGGCCCTATGTATCTTCTAAAGTTGAATAACCTAAAACAAGGTGCCCCACCAATCCCAAACCAAGGTTCAGGGTTTAGAGTTTATTTGCCAATGCTTCTTTTTTGGATCTATTAGTTGGTGATATTTTGTTGCTGAAGAGCAAATTGAAAGAGGGGATGGAGGCTTTTATTTTTGGCTATTTTGTAGTCTTCTATAAAAATCATTTAGTCAAAGTTAAAGAGGAGAAAAACGGGAGAGGTAGGCATTGACCACTTGTACTAGTTGTGGAGAGAGAGGTGAACATAGTATCCTAAAGAAATGATCATTATGGCAGACTTTGTGAAACTCTAGGAGAAAGCAAACGAATCTCAGGACCTACGTGAGAATACACTGCACCCTGATGGGAAAGGGGATATACTTTCAGTTTCTGCCAAGAATCCTACGGTGTTATGACATTTAGAGAATCAGGACAAATTGCATCCTTGACATGGATGTAGGCACTATCACCATGACCTGTAGCAGGGACTGTACTGAGCTTGTGCAGGTGGTTTCCTGGGTACAGAATATGGACAAGGGAGTTCTAGAGCTCCTATGTAAGATTGTGATTAAGACCCTGACTCACCAGGATGTCCTTCAACAGACAAATGGTTAAAGAAGATGTGGTCCATATATTCAGTGAATATTACTCAGCCATCAGAAAGGATGAATACCCACAATTTGCATAGATATGGTTGGAACTGGAGGAGATTATACTAAGTCAAATGAGTCAAGTGGAGAAAGACGATTATCTTACGGTTTCACTCATAGGTGGAACATAAAGTATAGCATGGAAGCCCATAGGGGAAGGGAGGGAAAACAGGAGGGGGAGAAATCAGAGAGAAAAATCATGAGAGACTATGGACTCCAGGAAACAAACTGAGGGTTTCGGGGGGGGCAGGGGTGGGAGGATGTGTTAGCATGGTGATGGGTATTAAGGAGGGCACATGTTGTGATAAGTACTAGGTATTATACCCAACTAATGAATCATGAACGCTATATCAAAAATTAATGTTGTACTATATGCTGGCTAACTAAACACTAACCGCCCCCCCCAGTAAAAATCTGTGGACACCTGTTCCAGACTAATAGAAAACTTGGAATAGTCTGGGAGCCTCTTTTAGGAGACACACAAATGGGAGGTCTGGTGATAGGACTAAAAAATCTCAGTTATTAGCATAATGGGATTTATTGTATGCATGGAATATAATGAGGTCCACAGAACATTTGCTTCTTCAATCTACTCTATTCCAGTCTAATCTAAGACCAATTCTTTTAGTCTCAATTGTTCATTGTAAACATAAGCTAATACAGAGATTGCAGGGACTTGTCTAACCTGCATTATTTTGAGAAATTAAATATATCTTGGCACTTGCAAGAAAAAGGATATGGATATTTTCAGCCTGCTTGAAGCACAAATACATTCTAATTGATGCTTGTGTAAGTAACAACAAAATAATTTCCTCATTCCATCATTTCAGTGTATTCTCATAACTCATTCCGCTAAATTTGTAATCACTCCCAAATTTTCAGTGGAGGAGCCCTCTCATTTTCTACTTATACTCTTTCAGTGCTTTATGTTAGAGAGTACTATTCTATGAACTCTGAGGGGTTTTCATATGATTCTGATGTTATTTACATCTGATAAGTATTGAATAGCTTACATTCTCACCAATGCCCATCAGTAGATAATAATGTTCTCTCCAAGGGCTCCAAGAGCTAGCCACAATACCCAAAATCCTTCAAGGAGCTTTATGAACAAATATATCAACACTGGGGGTTATAAAGTAGAGCAGGAGGGGAGAAATACCATGTGTGATTATAGCTGATTGTGGTCGTAAGTGAGTAGGTATAACCATTCCCCATTCCTCTCCCTGCCCCGCACTTGAAGACTACCAAATTCTTGGAGAAGGAACACAATGCAAGAGAGATCAAGCAATACAATCTGAACAGAGATCAGTGAGAAGGATATTGTAAATCCGGGGTGGGGGGGGGAGTGGAAAATGAGGTTAAAATATTCTAAATCGAAAGGAATGCAGGTTATGCAAAAAAAAAAAAAAAAAAAAAAAGGATAATAAAAGGCAGTCGTGATTTTAAGGATCTATTTAGCCAGAGCGACTCCATCTTGGCTAAATAGCCATTTTGTTGTTTGTGCAGTAAATTTAAATTGACCCTGCCCCCCAGAGAAATTTACTTAGAAGCAAGTCTGGGAAACCAGTAAAATATGGTCTGCTAGTTCCTAATAACAGAGCCCAGAATACAAGGCCATGTTGGCCAGTTCCTGATAACAGAGCCCAGAATACAAGGATGAGTCAGGCCAGGTGGAGACATCCAATCAGTAAAAGTACACATACTGTCTCCCTAACCACCAAAGAATGTAAACTCCGCCTTTTGGGCGCCAAACTTGAGCATCAGTTCTGACCAGAGTGATAGGTTAGTTCAAACAGCTACTATAGGGTCAATTGTAATTCAATGGGCCACCTGCATGTGGCCTAACATGACTATGCAATGTTACAATCTCATTGGCCACCTATGTGTGGCCAGACTTTTGCTCTATAAAAGTTAGTCTGTGAGGCTGGGAGGGGTCCCTCTCTTCGGAGGCAGCCCTGATGGGTCAGTCAGTCAATCTTGAGCCTGTAAGCTGGGGGTGGTCGCTCTCTTTGGAGACGGACCTGGCCAGTCAGTCTGACTTCTAATGCTTAACATAGAATAAAGCTTTGCATAACTTTAACTTTGTTTCAGTCTCGTTCCCCTGACCAATCAGTCTGACTTCTAATACTTGGCATAAGGTAAAGCTTTAAATAACTTTCACTTTGTTTCAATCTCATTTCATTTAATAACGGACCTAACAGTGGTGTGTAATCCCTGATAATGTAGGGGGAAAATAACAAAAGCAGATGAATTTCAAGATACCCACTATGTAAGCATGGAGTTCAGACAAAAATCCTCCTTTCCAACTGAAGACTCCTCTTTCCTTGAGCACCATCACTCATTAGTGAAATTGGGACCTAATTAAAATACCTATTACAAAATCTCAGAATAAAGAATTGAATGTTGAGTAACAAAGTCTATATGAGTGTATAAGATAGGATAATAAAACAACTCAACCTAATCTAAGAATAAGTTTTGACTCTGTTTAGATCTGCTGTCAAAAATACAAATTAAAGGGTGATGGGAATAATTCAGAGACACATCTTGTTGGCTCAGTACCAAAGACCTTGATTATAGATGCGCATATTCAGGCTTATGGCTCAATATTCATTTTGGTTTGATAGGTACTAGTTTGTTCTTTAGAGTTTCTGGGGCATCAAAAGTTAACACAGCAACAAAGTGAATGAGGTAAATTAGAAAAGCCTGTTTGAAGTCAGGCTCACTTATGTTTGCTTTCCAGGTCTGTCACCTACTATCAGTGCAACCCTGAACATCACTTAGACTCCCTGAAGCTACTTCTTAATCTGTAAAATAGTCCTAATAAGATGCATTTATGGGGGCTTCCATTGAGGATTGAACAAAATGATATGTGCACACTATGGAAACACGTCTCTTTAATCAACACTGAAGGGTGTTCATAGACTGAAAAGAGGAGCCAGAATATAGCAGAGAGGAGGGGGAATGATCTCTTAAGAGAATATGGTGTGTCTCTTTTCACAAAGTTCTATAATAGCATGCAGTCCTAGTCAGTATAGAATGTGGAATGAATTCACTCTTAATACCAGAATTATTTCAGTATTACCTCGAGGTGTTCTGCATCCATCTTTTAAAAGAAAACAATAAATTTGGTAAAGGTATTTCTTTCTTTTTCTTTTTTTAAGATTTTATTTATTTGACAGAGAGAGAGATCACAAGTAGGCAGAGAGACAGGAGGAAACAGGCTCCCTGCTGAGCAGAGAGCCCCATGCAGGTCTGGATCCCAGGACCCTGAGATCATGACCTGAGCTGAAGGCAGAGGCTTAACCCACTGAGCCACCCAGGTGCCCCTGGTAAAGGTATTTTATTAAAGAAGTGAAAATAGATCATTCCTAAAGTTTTTTGGTTTTTTTTTTTAAGATTTTATTTATTTATTTGACAGAGAGAGAGATCACAAGTAGGCAGAGGCAGGCAGAGAGAGAGGAGGAAGCAGGCTCCTTGCGGAGCAGAGAGCCCATGCGGAGCTCGATCCTAGGACCCTGAGATCATGACCTGAGCCGAAGGCAGCGGCTTAATCCACTGAGCCACCCAGGCACCCCTAGATCATTCCTAAAGTTTTTGATTGAATTTTATCCTGACATAATATGAAAATGAATCCATTCCTCCATCTTTCTACTTATATTGATTTATACCTCCTTAAATGGCTTTAGAGATGGGAAACTTCCCTTAAAGTAGAGTGAAATTTAGCATACCCCCTTTCTACAGCACTAAAAAGAGTCATGGATGCATTACTAATATGACTGTGCTTATAGGAATTACTCAAGTAATTTGCATTTAATTCAGTATTTCTTTAAGAAAATTGCCTATGATTTACTCCTCTAATTGTGGGTTAACAAGGAAATTAGCATCTCTAAAGCCACAGAAGAGCAGAGGTAAGTTAAATTCAGGGTCTAAATGTGATGGTAGTTACAGAAATCTAAGCAGGGCTTTCCTGAGGAAGAATGTTGAGCTTTTCTTGAATGCAACTGGGAAGTGCTTTTGTGGCTGTGGTCTGGCTAATGAATTGAGTAATTTAAACAGGAAAGGATTAAATGGGCACTGATGATCAATGCACAAGCTAAAAGTGTTGATTTGTTAGCTCCGGTACTTATCCTAAGCCTAAATGCAAGAAACGCATAAACTAATAAATGATGCATGGTGAAACACTTTAGCATAATCAGAAAATATATTAGATAATAAAAACCATGATGATGAAGTCAGGTTGTATGTATTAAGGCTAGGGTCCTTGTGTTTACTTTTCTTTTAACATTAACATTCTTTCATCGTAATGATTGTGCACTTTAGCAGGTCTCTTAGTAAGTCAGATCAGGAGATCACTATATAACATAAATCCTTAAATATAGGTAGGCAGAAACATTTGTACATACTTGCATATATATCTGTTTGTGTACCATGTTTGTGTATATTACGAGAGACTGAGAAAGAGAAAAAAACAACTCTGATATTGAAAGGGAATGCATTGATTCTGTTAATGAAACCTTGAGGGCAGAATGGATACAATCTAGCTCCTTGCTAAACTCTACTCTTGTTCCTAAGTAAATGCTCCCAAATCAACTATCTTACTTGTGGATTAAGATTAAAATATGGTAGGGAGGCCTCGGTGGCTTAGTTGGTTAAGTGTCTGCCTTCAGCTCAGGTCATGATGCTAGCATCCTGGAATCAGTAGGCATCAGGCTCCTTGCTCAGCAGGGAGCCTGCTTCTCCCTCAGCCTGCCACTCCCCCTGCTTGTGCTCTCTCACCTCTCTCTGGCAAATGAATAAATAAAATATTTTTGAAAAAAGACTAAAATGTGGTAAAACTAGCTGACTCTGGGGAACTAAAATTTTCATCATGGCTGCAATAAATATTACCTGGGTAAATTTAAATGAATTGGGATTTTTACACCTTGGGACAGTCTGGATTTAGATTAATCCTGTGCAGATATAACTTGTCCTCAAATTGCCCTTACTTAGAAGACCACTTCTAGTTGATCTCAACCCTCTATGATATCTCTGATTCTATGGGTTGTGGTTTGTGATGTTTATTTTCAGGCTGATGAATTTATATCCTTAGGGTCCTGTAGAAAATCATGTGAAGTGTGTATATTCATAGACTATAATGTAATTGGAAAAAATCCTTGCCCTGTGTAATTTTTAGAGAATGAAGTCATTATTATATATTACACATATTTTATAATAGCCTATATACAGTAAGAAAATTTCTAAAGAAGCAGGAAGGAAAATGGATATTTTTAGGCAAAACCTTCATTCTATCATTGCTCTTTGCAGAATATCATGCATCCAAAGGGAACATATAATCTGTAAGCCTACCATTGTTGCAACCCTGGGACACCTTTTTTAACTCATGAAACCAACTTCATTGAGGTTTAATTCATGTATAATAAAATTCATTCCTAAGTGTACTGTACAGTTCAATGAATTATGGTGAATATATACTTATATTACTACCACTCTAGTTGAAGCAATATTCCCATCTTAAGCTTGTCACCATATGCAGTACTAATAAGCATGTTATGTTTTAGAGGACAGAGACATGTGAAAGTGTTTTGAAAATTCTACATTTCTGTATATGAAGATACTATAGTTATGTAATCTTATGTTTATGATCTTCTCAGGAGGAGAATATTAAGCAATACAGCTAGAGAACAGTAAAAATAGCACAGGGCTTGATATAAAATAGACCTGTTTCAACTTCCAGATTACTGCTTTCTTAATGCATAGTTTTCATTCAAGTTATGTAACCTCTGTGAACCCGGTTCCCTCCCCTATTAAATGGAGATAATACTCCACTGAAAGCATAGGAAAGAGAAATCAGATCCCGTAGAGGATTCACCCAGTCAGTGATTGTCCCCTTTATGATAGTGAACATAACTTGTCTTTAGACCTCCTTTACTCTGAAGACCTTTTCTGGTCAGTCTCAGTCCTGTGCAGGATCTCAAACTCCTTGGGTCATAGCTTGTAATATTTCTTTTCAGGTGATAAATTTATAACATTCTTAGAGTACTGCAGAAGTGCATGCAAAATATATATGTTAATTCATGGGATACAATGTAATTGAAAAAATATTTTATGTGTATTTTTTAGATGATGAAAGTCATTATTACATCGGTCTAACTTAATAGGCCTACGTCTTCTTCCTCAACTGGTACTGCTCTGCCGAGATACCAGCTTCCAGGGCTGGTGTTGGGTTATTTCCCTCCCATATAATCCCTGTAGGTTGACTGTTTCTTTTTATGAACTTGATCAAAATAACAGCAGCAATTCCAACACCTGTCCTTTCAATAAGGACACTTAGTCCAATCTTCACGTAAAATAGTTTTTGATATAACACAAATATGACTGAGTCAAACAAAAATTGGATCCCCACCACAGATTTGGAAAAGTGTCCCAACTTTTTTTGTCTTTTCTCTGTACTTACCTGGGGCCCAACATTTGTCTGATAATCAGTCTCGGATCATAGCATCAGGAAGGGATATCAGAGACTGCCTCTGGTGAGGAAAGATAAATATCTATATCCATGTAATTGCAACTCAGGCAGTTTCTTTGTGTCAGTTTTGTAGATTTGTCAGTCTGCCACTTGAGATGGTATAGTTTGTGGGTTAATCCCGGTTGTTCAAAGGCAGACTCTCAGGGTTAAGAGTGTTAGCATTTATTGGGGTTGTGCCTGTGGGAGAAAACACGATAGTATTGGTAGAGCCATTGGACCAACAGTGCAGGTCTGACTCTGAGTGAAGGAGAAGGGGAGAGAGGAAAGGAAGGTTGGTGCAAACATTTTAGAATGCAGTTCTAAGGGAAATTGAGCAAGGTCATCAGAGTCCTTGAGTCAAATTTACCTGTTGGGGGAGTCCCCAGTTTCCCAAGAATGTGCCTACATACTATTCCTGCTGTAATCAGTGGGGACCTAGGAGCAGCTGCTGGGAAGCCTGGGTCAACACAAACAGAGAAGGATTTCAGAGTCCAGGAGTTTGTGGTACTGAGAGATTATGCTCATGACCACCAGAAGTGGTCTTTTTCAATGAGCATACAGGCCATTTAGAGATTTTTGTTAAAATGCAGATTATGATTCAGTATGTCTTCGAAGGGACCTGAGATTCTGCAGCTCTGATGGGCTTCAGGCATCACACATTGGATTGCAGTGGTGGAGAGCACACCTCCTTACTGATCAGTCTGTATTTGTGATTCCATTACTTCTCCACTTGTAATCAAAGAAGCCCAGTTCCATAGGACTTGTGTCCCAGACCAACTCATGGGCCATTGTCCACTATTTAGATGGTTCTGTGTCACCTGATCATCCCTGGACCAATGATCTGTGACCAGCCATCTGGGATAATGTACTAGTAAGGCAAGTAGATCAGGAGATAACTGTCATTGAAAAGATAGTTTGTTACTCATCAATCCCAAGAGGAGGGACCACACCACACAGGGCCACACTGGAGAGCACAGGGGTTGGCAGTGCTGCTGTGGGGGTGGGGAACTGCTGTGCAAGAGCCTTAACTGTGCTTTTCACAGGAAAGAGTGGGTGAGTCTGGCTAAGCAGGTCTCGGATTGGTAGTTTGAATCACTTCAGTGGGTTCTGGGGCATAGGGACAGTCTCCAGTTTGGTACCAAGTCGAGGGGTGATCAAGGCAGTTGTATAGTGGCTGGGAGTGTGAGAGCTTCGTAAAGGAGTCATTTGGGGTGTGGACTCTGGTTTGTTTTTGAAAGGCGCAGCTTTGGGAAGAAGATCCCCCTAAGGAGTGATTGGGTTAGTTGAGGGAGGCAAGAGACCATGGCAAGGGGACCCAGACATATTATCAGGAGATACATGGTAGATAAAGTATCAGACTTAGAGAAGCTAGAACTATGGTTAATACAGCCAGTGGCTTTATTATTATTTATGTCCCATAAGCACAAAAAGCACTTAGACGTCTCTTTAATCGTAAGCATTACTGGTTACATCTGAGGGCAGTTTTCTCTAGAGATTGGTTTTTCCTTCTGGAAAACCATTTTCTAGTAAGAATAGGCATTTTCTTATTTCCTCTTAATTTCTCCAATATAACTGTATAAAAACTTACTCAAGTCCTTACTTTTATACTACTATCAAGCAGCCTTTTATTTCTCTAAGGAGAATAAATCTACCTGCCTTTGACTTTCTGTACTTCTGACTCTCAAAACGCTGCATTGTAGAGTGGAAAGGGGATGTGGAAAGTCTTAGGTAAATACTGAGGAGGGAGGTTCAGGAGAAGCCCACAAACAGCTTCTCCATTAACGTTTACCACACAAAATGCTTCAGAGAGTGGGCATCTTTCACTCTCTTGTATAGTGTTCTTTGAAGTTTTCTGATGACCTCATGATAAAAGAACTTGATTGAGTAGCAATAGACTTTCTGCCTTTGTTGTGTGGGAATGTCCTGGAAGCTCCTGCAAGACTGCCTGTCTCCTGGGCTCAGGAGGCAGCTAATAGTAAAAATCTCTGAGTCAGAAAGGAGTCCTCTGCAGCAAATGGAAAGAAAAGTGAATTGACAACCTTAAACTGAGCAGACACACTCATCTCCAGAGGCTTGCAAGACATAATCACATAATTGCTGTTTTCTGAAGAAAGTGGTGTTGACTTCAGTATAACAATAGCAGCTTAGCTGGTAGACTCCAGGTACTTGAAGGTATTGGGGAGGGCAGCATGGTACATAATTATATCCTTGAAAGGAAAATAGATAATCCCTCCAGCAATAGAATATTCTTATGCATCCAAAATCTGGCCTGTTTGTCAGTCATCATACAATGTCAGCTAGCAACAGGAAGGAAATTACAAATGGGTTTCACGTCCATGCCAGAAAGTAACAATCCTACCTTTAGGCTTTTTAAACCACTGAAAATAGAGCCACTTCAACATAAAGTTTAAGAATTGCCAACCCTGGGGGAGGTCAAACTGCAATCACGCTTTATGGGTTTGGGATTTCCAAATGGTAAATCATACCAGAAAGTCTACTGTTTTTCCCCCCGCCAGTGACAAATTCCTGTGACTTTGGAGTTTGGCGATTTGAAAATTCTGGAATGAAGTTTGTTGGAGTCAGTGGGGCTCAGTGAGAACTATTCTGTTACTAGCTAGCTCTGCCACTAAAGGCAGGTGGCTTTAAACACAATGAAATCCTGGATCCCCACTTCCTCCCTGTGACTTTAGTGAGAGCCTGAAATGGTTAATAAATGAGAATAAAGCTCTTTTTTCTTTTTTAGATTTTATTTATTTATTTGACAGAGAGAGATCACAGGTAGGGAGCGAGGCAGATAGAGAGAGAGGAGGAAGCAGGCTCTCCATGGAGCAGAGAGCCCAATGCGGGCTCCATCCCAGGACCCTGGGATCGTGACCTGAGCTGAAGGCAGAGGCTTTAACACATTGAGCCACCCAGGCACCCTACACAATTCTGAGTCTTAAAGAAGTTAAGAAAAAAAGAAATGCGTGCGTGTGTGTGTGTGTGTGTGTGTGTGTGTGTGTGTGTGTGTGTGTGTGTGATTTGCCCCATATTTACCATTTCTGGTGCTCTTTCCAGTGCAGCTAAGTTATCATTTTGTGTTATTTTTCTTAAGCCTAAAGGACTCCTTTTGGTTTATTTTATAGCACAGTTCTCCTAGCAACAGATACTTCTGGTTTTCTTTGTTTTAGAAAAGTCTTTATTTCATCTTCATTTTGGAAGAATGATTTTGCTGGATGTCGAATTCTTCATTAAATTTTTTTTTTCCTGTCAGCATTTTGAATGGCATTCCAGTGCTTTGGGTTCCATTATTTCTGAAGAGAATTCTACCCTTACTCATATAATTTTTTCCTACGTATGGGATTTGTCATTTTTCTACTGCTACCTTCAACATTTCTATTTTGTTAAAATATTTTTTCTTATCCTTTCCCTCTCTTATCTTCTAGAGCTTCAGTTAAATGAGTGTTAGAGTGCTGGACATTTTATTGTAGATTTCTGAGGCACTGTTCATTTCCCTTAAACATTTGTCTCATCTTTGAATTGGATATTGATCTGTTCTCACAGTTATTTATTTGCTCGTTATTTCTATATTTTCATATGTTTTCAAGTCTTTGAACATATCTTCCTCTAATTCTTTTTATATATTTTCCTTAAATTTACTCAGACGTAGGATAGCTGCTTTGAAGTCTTCATCAAATCCGCTCAGGTCAGTTTCTACAGACTGTTTTTTCCCTGTGCATTGATAACTTTCTTCCTTCTTTGCATGTCAAGTAATTTCTTTTGTGAGAAACTGGCCAGTATAGACGATGTGTTGTAGTTACTTCTGTGCAGGCATCTTCTTCTTCTGAGGGTTGTTGTGCTGTTTTAATAGTCAGTTAAATTCTCTGTACTTAAACTGCAAATTCTGATTATCCTATTGTTTAGTCTCTGATGTTTCTGCTCAGTGTTAATAGCCCTGTTCTCTTGCAGAGTTTCGTGGTCAGTCAGTGACCCATACAGAGATTATGTTCATACAACTGACTCCAGTAAAGTTCCCGCCCTCTATCCCCTGAGCTGCTTGTTGATTGACAGATGGACTTAAAAGCATGGCAAATCCACACTACTCCCCAGGTTTTCATTTTTCACCTGCATCCTGACATGTAATCTAGGAGTAAACCAGTATTTTTTCAGCCTTTCTACGTCTTTCCCATTTGCAAAGTTCCTCACTTAAAATTTCTGGTTGCTTTGCCACCTGCCCTGAATGGAGTCTGTAAATGCCAACTGGTAGAGCTACAGTATTGTGCCACTGCACAGAGGTAATGGGAATGTGTCCAGCAATATGGCCACAAAATCTGTTCTTATGGATAAATTAGCAGTGTTGCAAAATAAACTATTGCAATGTATTGCCTACCATTTTTCAATGTCCTGAAATGATTATTTTTAATAACTTTGAGCAATTTAAAACTGGTTTTCTGCAGAGTACAACTAGCCATTTCCTCAATAAGGCCTTATTAGAAGTAAAATTCTTTCATTTTATTTTAAATGTTTTCTTAAGTCATTTGAAATCAGTCATGGAATCTATATATATATATGTGTGTAAGGGTTTTTCCCCCCCTTTAAATGAATGTTTTTCATTTAAAAGCCTTTTAAACAGATTTTTAAAGAATCTTAAAAAGCCTGTGATAAAAGATTTCATGTATGTAAAGATTAACTTAAAGCAGGCACAATTCTAAATTCTTTCTGTGTAATCATGTATTTTATCTTCAGAGATACTGCCTCCTGTGAGGCAGTATTATTATTGACTTCATTTTAGATGAGTAAACTAAGCATGAACAGAATAAATGTCTTGCCTAAGATCTTCTAGCTACTAAATGGCAGAGCCGGGATTTAAATTCAGGCACTCTGGGGGCACCTGGGTGGCTCGGTCAAGTGTCTACCTTCCACTCAGGTCATGATCCCAGGGTCCCAGCCCACACCCCTCAACAGGGAGCCTGCTTCTCCCTTTCCCTCTGCCTGACACTCCTCCTGCTTGTGCTCTCACTCCTTCCATCAAATAAATAAAAATCTTGAAATTAATAAATTCAGGCATTCTGGAATAATCACCAGCATGTAGAGTCTCTTCTCTCACAGCATTTGAGAAACAAGCCTAGAATAATTTCAAAGCTTCTCAAGGTCTGTTATTTACCTTCTAACACTGGCTGAATTATACATTTTAAAACAAAGCAAGACAAAACAAAACAAAACAAGAAAAACACTGAGCATTTAAACAACAGCACTGAAAACCTCAGAAGAGCATTACATAAATCTCTATTTCCCCAGGTCTTTCTCAGGCTTTCCCACATTCAAGAGTTCAAGGTTCTTTAAGCAATCAGGGCTTGTTTATCATAGTTTTAACAATGCTGTTTGTTTCTCTAGTTCATAACCCAAACTTAATACAGTCAACCAGTCCAATAATAATAAGTAGCAGGTTATGTTGTGATTCTGTGTGAATTATTTGAAGTTGAGAATTTGGGGGAGATAGGAAGTTTTGCTGCAACACGTATCTGAAAGGGCATAATAAAGTAACTGTTGAAAAATTGATGACCTCTCTATAGCATTGATGTTTTAATTGGAGGTAGAGGAAATGGAGAATGTAGGATTCAGCTTCACAAAAAAATTAGGCTTGGTCAATGGAGCAGAAAAGATATAATCTCTTAATAATTTACATTTGGAAAAGCTAGGTCCAAATATTGCAAGTAGGAATAAATACATTGCCTTTGGTAAATTCCAAGCCTTCAATAACTTTTAGAGTATATAGTCACTTATTAAATCTAACAAAAATCTTGTATAAATTTAACAAACCTTATTTAACTCAAATACGCAAATTTTTCATTAAGAGTGATTTTTCCTGCCTTTTGTTTTACCCAGGGCACCATGGAAAACAGATCCTGAGGCAGAGCTAGAGGAAGCAGGCTTAGGGCTATTCTAAAGCTGGACACTTCGTCGAGGTCGAATGGGCAAGGAACAGTTTATAGATGTGGCAACAATAGAAGCTGGGAGTCTCTATACCAAAGCTCGAGTAGTGGGAGACAGGTGATATCCAGAGGCTCTGAGACAAGACATAAATTGTGTCAGACACAGAAAATGACTATAACATTCCATTTACCTTTGTAAAATACAATGTTTCTATGTCTCGAAGTAGTAATTTGGTTACTATCTCTGTGCCTCAGTACACTTTTTTTTTCTTTCTCCTACCTTTTCTGTAAACTGTCTCTTTTCATTATAGAGTATTTTCCCACTGAACATCGCTCAGAATTGATGAATGACTCAAAATTGACCTTGCACCTTCCTTACTGCTGATATCTATGGCAGCATATGTGATAGGTACGGTATGTCACGTCAGTTAAAGGCCGTAAGGAGTTATCAGAGCACTGCTCAGTCCACCTAAAAACTCAGAAGGAAATGCTTAGTCCTTGTATTTTTCTAAGTTTTACAGATGTATTATGTATTTTATCAAAATCAGAATCAAATACACTTAAATTTTTCACACAGTGCTTAAATAGGTAGTTCTTACCGTTGAAAATAAGGTATTTGAGCTCAATAGAACTATACTTCCCATTCTAATTACTTTGTTGGCCAGATCACCCTGGGCACATTACTTAATTTTCTGATTTTTTCATCTGCTAAATGGAGGCAACAATACTGGCTTGAGGACTTTTTGTAAAAATTTTGTGTATTAGTCATTTTACTCAGGAAATCAACACGAAATCAACACGAAACTAGGTAGTTAAGCCAGAGAATGATTTTTTTTTTTTTTAATAGGAAAGGTTGTGAAAGTATTAAGCAGGGACACCTGGGTGGCTCAGTCCGTTAAATGTCTGACTCTTGATTTCAGCGCAGATCATGATCTCAGGGTCATAAGATCAAGGAGATTCTCTCCCCTTCCCTCTGCCTGTCCCCCTGCTTGTCCCCCTGCTTGTCTGCTTGCTCTCTCTCTCTCTGTAAGATAGATAAATATTAAAAAAAAATAAAAAATAAAAAACATATTTTTAAAAAGTATTAGAAGTTTTGGAGAAGAAGAAGCCTGTCCAGATGTCAGGAAGATGCCACTGTTTGGGGGCTGATGTCCGTAAGAGCCTTCTTGGCACTAAAATTGTTAGAACAGTTATCTTCAGTGTTTCTGTAATCATGCAGTCAGGTGACCATGAGCAAGAGTGTTGTTTTTTTTTTTTTAATATTTTTTATTTATTTGACAGAGAGAAATCACACCTAGGCAGAGAGGCAGGCAGAGAGAGAGGAGGAAGCAGGCTCCCCGCAGAGCAGAGAGCCTGATGCGGGGCTCGATCCCAGGACTCTGGGATCATGACCTGAGCCGAAGGCAGAGGCTTTAACCCACTGAGCCATCCAGGCACCCCGCAAGAGTGTTTTTACTCCATTTGATGGAGCTCCTAGCTGCTGCTTTTAAAATGCTTAGTTAGTAGAACTTGGGTGGCTCCTGCCCCTGCCATGACAGGAGGATCAGCCAGAATGTGAATGTCTAACCTTTAGTGATTTCCATTTTGGCATGAGTGACAGAATATAACAAGAAACTTGCTGGTAAGAAAGCCTACAAATTGTAGATTTCAGGCTACTAGCTATAGCAGTTTGAAGGTGAATATAGAAGGAAAGTATAGGGCTGAAACTTAATACGTAAATGTCTAGCACATCAAAAGGAAACAAAAATAAAGCATCTGCCATAAGGTCCTATTTTGATATGTGTAGACCTTATAGTTTCCTTCAAATTCTTCTTAAAACTTCATAAATACTTAAAATATAAGAACAGAACTTTACATGGTCACTGCAAATTCCAAAAGAGTATATACCTCAGGGAACGAATGAATGTCAGCAAAAGAGTATCAGAACTTTTCACTACATATTATCCTTTCCTTTCTGACCTTAAAAGGCAGCTGAACAGATACAGGCAGAGAGCCCATCTATGGGAATGAGAACCTTGTGGGCTCTGCAGGGGAGATGCTAAGAGGTAAAGATTCCCTGTTTCTGATATTGTCTGATACACGTAACAACCTAAAAATGGTGCATATTTTAATAGTTGGTGGAGAAGCTCTAGGTTTGGAGTTAGGATGCATTCTTGTTTTTATTTTTCTTCCTGATTTGTTGGGTGACTTTGATAACGCATTTGTTATTAGAGTGTGACTTCTTTTCTCTAAAGAAAAAGGAAAATGTCGATTAGTTAATTCCCTTTAAGTCTCGTCCAACATTATTACTCTGTTTCATCAAAGATGATGATGATGATGATGATAATGGCATCTTCTATAACTAAGAAAATCTAATTGTGATGGAATGCAACCCATATGCCAGATACTAGGAGAAGTGCTCTATATAATAGTCATCATTAGTATGTTGAAGTACTCCAATTTATATAAGTGAACTAGTTATTCAGTTTATGTAAGGGACACTGAAACTAATTCTCAACTCTCCATCAAATACATTAAATGTGTAAAACAAAGATGCCTATAAATACAAGGTATATTTTAAATCTGAAGACTCCTTAGTAGGTACTATGGCAGTAGGAACCCTTGTAAGAATAGTAAAGTCATTTATTGCTTGATTTCCTTTTAACCAGTCAGTTCAAATGCAATATGTTCTTTTGGTACAAGATAGTTTCATCTTTAGCATCTTTGTGGCATAGTCTATGTACTGGAAAACCAATAAGCATGGCAATGCTTCATATTAAGTTGCAGTTCTATATTATTGCTTTCATAATGCTAGAGGGTGATGAAATTTCTACAGAATTACATTTGCTAATTTAATACGCTGGATGAATCATGATTAGTGCTTAAAAATCATCAGCACTTAGACTTTTAACACATCTCCAAATTGCTTGAAAGTTATGTGTGATAAAGTCTGTGGTAGAGAGAAGTAAAATATCAGCCCCCTCCCCATTTCTGATCATTTGCTGAGCAAGGGTGGGGCTGGGCTTGGGTTGTTCTGTAGCAAACCTGCTATAGAGGCAGACACAGCCACCTGAGTGTTACCTATGGGATCATGTATAATTTGTATGAATTTTTCTAGATGAGGAGGAGGTGTGCCTAGGATCTCAGGACCTCACATTATGTAAAATTTGCCATCCTTATTTAATACATATTCTATCCCCATTCATGAGTACAGCATCCTTCTTAACAAAAATAGCAAAACATTTTTGTTGAGTGCTCACTCTGCCAGCCACTGTGCCAGGAAAGAGTTGTGACGACTGAGGTCGATGAGACCATCACTGTCACCAAGAAGCTTGTACTCTAATGACTAGGGAGATAATGCAATGAATAACTGATAGTAGGCCATGCAAAGTACATCATAGGCTTGTCTAAGAAAAGCATCCAGAGGAAGGCACAATCATACTCATCCCATGTCTCTTTGCCTTCTTTTTGGACCTGCTCCTTTGGCCATTGATTCATCTCTCGCTGGCAGAGCTGAGCTGATACAGGAATAGAGCTGTTAGTGTCTCAGCCCTGTTTGTTTTCTGTGATCAGAGCATGGCTGGGGGAGGTGGAGATGCCAGCTGGCAAGGCTCTTTCTGGTAGGTTAGCAACAGTAGAGGGGCTGATGGCATCTGCTTGGCTTTTGAGATTTCTCTGACCATCTGGCTCCCCACAGAGCAGGAGTGCTCCTAGCATATGGTCACTGTGTCACACAGTAGAGCATCAGAGGGTCTGTCAGTTGTAGGATGTCCACATAGCAGGGCCAGGCTCTGCTGGCATGTGTCCCTGAGCTGTGGAGTTACCTCATGTTCATGTTCTGTGTTATGTTCAAGCATGAGACACTCAGTGCTCTAGGCATGAAGCACAGTCCCACACACCCACACTTTGACCCTTCTGGGGGCAGTAACCCCCATGCATACCCTATGTAAGCAGCATTTAGGTATAAGACACCTAATCCTAATTCCTAGTTTTCTATTTGTTTCTTTTGTAACATGAGTAAGTTAGGCAATGTGTCTCAATCTGTTCATCTTAAAAATGGGATGATAACAACCCAGAAATTCCTCAGAGCTGTGTCTGCCTTGCAACTTCATTTTCTTCTCTGTGTTTAGCATATTTCTTGCTGCATTGGAATTGCTTGATAGATGTTTGTTGAATGAATTGATGGTGAGAGAAAGAAAGTGATTCTGAGTGGCTTTCTTTTTTTTTTTTTTTTTTAATTAATGTAGAGGGAAAAATAAGGATGGGGCAACTGTGACATTCCTTAGCTCTTAGAAAACCTTCTTTGCAATCCCTTTCGCTGCAAGCTTTCCAATGCTTTGTATTACTTCATTGACGTTGTTATAAACCCAGCTTTACAAGAGCAAAGTTTTGTAGCAAACCTACCTGCTACCTGAATGAGAACAAAGGAGAATATGATTAGAAGTTTCTCAGCAGAGCAGAACAGAGCACTCAGAATTATATGTTATGACAGTGTATACTGGCTCCAGATAGATCATTTCTGCATTTAAGAGTCTGCCAGTTACTACCATTTGTGCCGGGTGATTGCATACAAACTAGTTGTTTATCTGTCTGATGGCAAGGATTGCATCTCGTTCATCTCTAAATATCCCTAACACATGGTGGAGGGTGTTACACGTAGTGACTACTAAACAGAAATGTGTATTTTGAACGAATATTCTGGAGGATTAATATGTGACATCATAAATGCTACAACCTAAAGATGCTTCAAGGAGTGATACACTTTTCTTAGATCGATGTGATGGTGTGAATGTATTAGTTTGGTTTCACACACATGGAAACGGACTATGCATATATTCACTCCCGATTCCAGGTTGCAGTTGTTACTTTATTAATTGTCCCTTCTAATTCGCTAATTCAAAGTTCATTTATTGTCACATCAATTTCAGTTGTCAATATAATCTTCAAATTTTTTCTGTGTGTCCCAATATGTCTATCTAAGATTATATTTGGTGAGCCAGAAAGCTCTGTTTCTTCTCGCATTTAGAGTTTCCCATAGTGTCTTGAATCATGGAGTTTTAAAAAGGTGAAAGGACGCTTAAGAATGATTGATCCAGTCCCACATCTCTCCGCTCCATCGCCAGTTACTCGTGTGTGTCGTTCTCATACAAAATGGGAAGTTTACTCGCTGAATTGATATGATAAATACCTTTATTTTCAAACTATGCTCTGGGAAGTTTCCCATCTCACTCTGAAAATTTCTAAGAACAATTTGAGATACTGGGAGTACATGGAAGATACGGTTGGTTGCCTGCCCCATAGCTATTCTTCCTTCCATTCGTTTTTTTCATGTTCATAGAACCCAAATGTGTGCCGTCAGTTATAGGTCCAACCACACTGAGTTCATCAAGATGAGTCTAAGCCAGTCACAGTTAATCCATTATGCTGTTTAGTCAGCCTCTGACCTAGTTCTTGTAACTTCTACTCACAGATCTCTAGGGCACAGTCTGGGTAAGCTCCACGGTGGTGCTCAGGCAACTCCATTTTTTTAAAGGATTATTATATGATGGTAAATGTGAAGCCATGATTGGAAAACACTGCTATACCATAGTCTGTACAAGTAAGTTCTCAACACATGCTTCTTACTTAAAAAAAATACATTGGAGAGATTTAATTTTATGTCAAGGTAGTTTATGGATTTTTTCCCCATTAAAATAGTCGACTAATCAATTTCTGGATTTCATCCAATCCTATTTACAGTCTACTGAGTGAAACTACATGTGTGTTTACTTCACTGAAACCCAGACGACAGCAACAACACAAAGTCCTACTGCTCTGAGTTTTTGTAGCCTGTCAAAATGTCAAAACATTTGGCATCCAAACATCATTTTCAAAGAATGCCTTGAGATACTAATAGGATATTCAGTAAGCCACTGGAAAATCCCAACCCAGCTTGGGGAGGCTTTGCAGTTAGCCTAAGAGGCATTTTCCAACTCATGAAGAAGTCCGTCATGTGGAACTGCATCCTTGCCCTCCCTGCCATGGGCCGCTACAAATTGCTGCTTGGCTGGCAGAGCTTAGGAACCATGCTTGTTAGAGCTCACTGTTCATTTTTCTTTCTTTCCTATTCACTGCTATTCTGGGGACCAAGCTATTTTGAAGTACAAGGTGCCTCATCACTGTTCTACACAGTCCAGACGGAAATGTCTACAAAGTTAATAGGTGCCTGCTGCATCCTTCTTCATGTTTGTCAAGCCAGTGTTCTAAAATCAACTGCTCTGTACTAAATGTTAAGTAAGATCAGTCCCAACTCTCAAAGCGTTTTGATTCTGTTCTGTAAGGATTGAGTATGCAGCACAAGAATATTTGTCAATTCAGGAAATTGCTGTGCTGTGCTCTGAGGTCAGCTCCCAATCTTGGGTCATTCCTACTTGGGAGAGCCCATTCTCTTCAGAATGACATTCCGTTGATATGTACCTGTCCAGCTCACCAACCGGTACTCCCTCTGATTGTTTGGTGACTTTTCTGATTGGTGGATAGTAATCCAAAGGAAAACTTTTAGTCTGTCCACAGCACTTCTGGCACCAAAAGTGCATGGGTGCTTTCCCCAGAACAACCAGTTCCCCACTCTCTGGACACCAATTGGATATCCTAGAATTTAATTCCATTCTGACGCTACTGAGAATTAGTGTCAAATCCCACAAATTTTAGGGCTCAACCCCATAATATTCTTACTTCAGGTGCCAGTCATCAGCATTGAGTCCCCGGGGTACCCACACTTCTGTCTGACTTGGCTATAAAGTTGAGGGTTCCCACAACCCTCTTCAGGTATGATACTTTGCTGAAACAGCTCACAAAATTCAGGAAAACATTTATTAACATTTACTTACTTACTATAAAAGATATTGCTCTAAAGGATACTGATGAAGAACTAGCTAAGGTCAGGGCCTGAAGGGTCCTACACACAGGAGTTCCGTTCCCTTGGAGTTAGGATGTACCACCCTCTGGCACTTGGATGTGTTCACAATCCCAAAGCTCTTCAAATCCTATTGTTCAGGGTTTGTGGAGGTTCCATCAAAGAGGCATGGTTGATTAAATCATTGGTCATTGGTGGTTGACTTAATCTTCAGCCCTTCTCCCTTTCCTGGAGGTCAGAAGTAGGGGCTGCAAGTTACTAGTTTCTAATCCAATAGCCAAGCCTTAGTTACCTCATTAGAAAAAAAGATGCTTCTCTTAACCTAGGAAACTTAAGTGATTTAGTAGCTCTGTGTCAGGAACAAGGGGCAGAAACCAAATATATATTTTGTATTTTGTCACACAACCATACAGTTTGTTAAACATTTTGAATGTCATCACTACCCTACAACATGTACGCATTTGAGTTCTAGACAGCATTGTTTGGTGTTTTGCTGCTCACTGTCTTTTTCATGTGTGCCAGCAACTGGGGTTGAAGACTTTCCCATATGCTTCGTACATCCTTTGTTCTTAGAATGAAATACATATTTGCTGTTTGGTTAGGAAGTTCAGAGTACCCAGAGTAGTGGGACCACTCAAGAATGTTCTGTTCAAATAAGCGGTATACTCAAGTAAGTATACATGAACTGCTAAGAATGAAATAGAAGACCCACAACATGTATAATTTCTAGGACTGTTTTCCTGACTCCAGACATACCACCTTATTCTAACTCCTAACATCACAAAAGAGAACCACTGCCCCAGGTGATCGCTGAGGCATCCTCACTTAGGCAGGCAGCCTATCAGCATGTCTTGGGGAAGTAAATTTCATTAGGCAAGGCTTTTCCCAGAAGTAGTTACTTATACCTACTTATCTATATCCCACAAAGTACAATTCTTCTTTCTCCTCTAGAAACTCTTAACTGCCACTCAGGGAAAAATTTTAAAATATGCTGCCATTATGCAGCTTAAGTAGTATTTTGCATTTGTAATTCATTGTGTTGATCCATGTGGACCACATTGGGCAACCATACTAGTGCAATTTAATTCATTTAAATGTCATTAATGCCAATATTTCATAATGTTCCATACTTACAAATGGAAATGTTGCAGTCGGAAGATGTAGCAACTATTAAGAAGAAAAGCTGGAGAGCAAAGAGCTGTCCGTGAGTTCACACATTTATAAGTATTGAATGAGTCAGAAGGGGCTGGATGAGTAAGTGTCTGTGTGCCCAAATTACTCTTTCTGTTCCAAGCTTTTAAGAGTCCTACATCCCTGTTTTGGAGTCACAGAAAAGACTGCTCCATCCAGCTTCTGTCACAGTTGGTACACTAGCCAGCTTCTTTCTTCCTTAGTCTGCAAGCACCTCTTCTTGGGCGTCAGGGTGTTGTTTCCCAGCTCTGGCTCTTCAGCTTCAGATATTTGTGCCTACACAGAACTTCCAACCCACAAGCCATTTGGTGTCTGTTCTCTGCCTCATTTTTCCCTCTTCTCCCCAGTGCCAGTGCATGTGCTGCCTGGAGAGAGAGGGGCATAGAACCATATCCCCTACCAGCCTCCACCTTGCAGGAATAAAATATCTGGCTACTGAGTACGTTCCCTTCATAAACTTTCATCCAAGAGGATAGAACAGAATCAACTTTTTGAAAAAAATGAAATATTTAGTTACCACATGACTGTTTACCATATGTTCATTGAACCAACAATTATTATTTGTATGGCAGTATGCTAGAGGCTGAAAATGCAGAGCTAGGACCTTACTGAGCTTTTGGTTTATGTAGGAGTGAACTGATTTTTTTTAGTTTAATTAGTGGTTTTTAATTTGTGTAATTGATTTTATTATTAATACTTAATAATTGTGTCACACTGTGATAAATGTTTCGAATAAGGGGCTATCAGAGCATAGAGAAGAGGTGTCTTAGAGACACCTCTTTGATGGTGAAACCAGACACCTGATTTGAAGGATTAACAGGTTGAAAACTAACACATATACTGGGGAAAAAAAACAAAAACAAAAACAAAAAACATTAAATGTCACCAAAAAGTAAAACTCAGGAAATTTGTACTGCTTCTCCAATCTGAAACAAGCCACCAAAGAGATGGATCAGTAAATTCCTCCACTTTCTTTAGAGAAATGAATGATTTTTGAAAGGGAATAAAAACATATGAATTGCTGGAATGAAGTATTGATTAAAGGATTAAAAGAATCCATGTACTTTGAAGAATGAGTGTGGCTGTATGTGCACACAAACTAATTTCTAATCTTTTTTTTTTTTTTTTAAGTGCATGACTTCAGTGGAGCAGTGTTATTTTGAAAACAAAATAACAGGATTCACTTGTTTATGGAATAATCTTATTTGAATGGATTGAATTCTTAACCAAATAATCTTGCAGAAGTCATATTGTGTGTGTGTGTGTGTGTGTGTGTGTGTGTGTGTGTGTAGAAACCATCTCAAAATGTACTCTTGTTAAAGTAAAAGTCCGCTTATTTTGACAATGTGTTATCCTAAAGTAATTAGGAAATTTAGATAAATATTTTCTCATTCTTCAGTGAGTTTAACTGATCTATGATAGTAATATAAAGTCACAGTCAGTTATCTTGCTCCTTTCTTTAGCTGAATGTGGTGAATATTTGCTAATCTTGCTACCCCAAGTTGAAGCCCCCTTTTTTGGTACCATTAATCTGATTTTATTTTGAGGAACTTTTCTCCCCCCACTCATTGTCTATAGTGTTGTGTCTAAGTTGAGTCCAAAGGTGAATAAATGGGCTCCCACCTGGAAAGTCAGAGGATTGAATAGCCCTGGAATATAGCAGTTGACTCAGGTATGAACATGGGATCCAATAAGAATTTCAGCATTCTTTGACAGAGATTGCTGGGGGCAAAAATGTGCTCGTTTCCATTATACTTGAACTTCAGAGGATATGAGGCTTGTATTCTGGAGAAAGCCATCATGCCAGGACCAGTAGAACTGCATATGGAGATAACAAAGAGAAAGCAATCAGGAGATGGAGAAGGAGAAACTTGTTTCTAGAGTCCTAATTCTCTAAATCAAGTGATACCTAGAGTTTACCATGGACTTTTGAGCCATAAGAATGAATAAGTTCTCATTTTCTTTAAACCATTTATCCTTGGTTTGTTGTAATTTGCAATAGCAATAATCCTAATACAAGATAATTTGATATTTATATTTTAACCTCCAGTAATATAAATTTATGTTCAACTTTGTTAAGCAGAAAAATAATGACTATTGTATTTCATTGCATACTTTGCACATGACTTTGCAGTCATTTGCCAAGGCAGCATGGTGTAGGAAAGGAATCATAGACCTAGATTTAATCTTTAAAAAAAAATTTTGAATATGGTTTTCACACGATGTTACATTAGTTTTGGGTACAACATAGCAATTCATCAAGTTGACATGTTACCCAGTATTCACAAGTGTAGCTGCCATCTGTCACCATACCACACCAGAACAATATCATTGACTATATTCCCTGTGCTGCACCTTTCATCGCTGTGACTTATTCCATAACCCAAACCCTGTATCTCTCACTCCCCTTCACCCATTTTGCCCACTCCTCTCACACCCTTCCCTCTGGCAACCACTAGTTGTTCTCTCTGTTTATAGGTCTGATTCTGCTTTTTTATTTGCTCATTCATGCATTTTGTTTTTAGGTTGCACATATAAGTGAAATCATAAGGTATTTGTCTCTCTGTGTGGTTTCACTTAGCATATACCCTCTACTTCCAATCACGGATGAATTGTGTAACAAACACTGTCTCATTTCAGCTCTCTGAGCCCTTGTTTCCTCATCTGTCAGAAATAGTAATAAATACCTCACTGAGTTTTTATGAGGCTTACGTGGGATAATATGCTGTGTAGTACGAATGATATATGCTAGAATATTATAAATCAAAAAAAGATACTTAAGTGCCTTCACTTACAAATCATTCAGTTGCAGTCTTGTCTTAGGTAAGAATAGGAGCAAATAAATAAATAAAAAGCTGTGTATAACTATCATTATTAAAATTGACCCCCCCCCCCTTGCCTGACCTAGTGCCAAAGCTTCCTGGCAGTGGAGAATTAAACTCCCCAGCTTAATTCAGCCCCCACATAGCCTACTTAATAACCCCCTTAGGTTTCCCATTGCATACACATGGCATTTCTCACAACTTCATCTGAGGATAACCTATATCAGAATTAGTAGAGTTGTTACAAATGCATATTCCTGCAACTCACTGTAGACCTCCTTCTACAGAATCTTTAGGACCTTCTGGAGTACACATCAGAGTTCAAGATCAGCTGGTCTATAGGGTAAGACCACATTAATTGGGATGATACAGGAAGCACATGACTGACTAATACTTTCTAGACTTAAGCTTTGTACCATTTACTCCTTCCTCCAACCTCTACGTTCCAGTCACTTCAAAAGTTCTTGGCTTTCCTTGAGCGTATAATTACTTGTAGTCATTAAATTTTCATACAGGTTGTATGCTGTAATTATTTTCACATAAAATCTTTCCATTTTTTTAAAGCAAATTTCTACTTATCATTAGTGATAGAGATTAAAATAAATCTTCTGGGATTCTCCCATTTTCACAGAAATCGTCCCCTTCCTTCACCTTTAGGAAGCGTTCATTTTTATGTGATGGTCACCTGCTTCCCCTCCCTCACTTCTTCCACTGGAATATCAGCAATCTAGATAGTATTTAATGAGATGCTCTGTACGTGTTTGTTTAATGAATGAGTGCATGAAAGGAAGAATGAATGATTCCTTGTGACATGCATCAGAAATACAATGACCTATAGGCAAAGTGGGGTTTTGATGCAATCAAGGACTTTTTTTTAAGGCTCTTTTACTTAAAATTTATTTAACAACATAAGGCTTGCATGTGCTAAGGCACGAATGATTGAGGAATAAAGGCCAAATCATGTCATTGTGTTTCGGGAGGCCTCACTAAGATGACTGAGAGTTGAGCCTTGAAGAAGAATAAGCAAGCAGTAAAGACCGAGAAGTGCAGTATAGACTGTCCGAGAAATCTGGGTATTTTAAGGAATTTAAAATCCTCTAAAAAATAAAAGTAAAGGATATCACAGTGCCCCTGTGCTTGGGCACTTGGTGAAACTATAGCAGATTTCAGAAATTCAGAAGGAAAATATAAACTTTTCGAGAAGGATATGTGTTCTAAATCAGAAGACTTAAACTGTCCTGGAAGTACCACACTTAGTTTTCTTGCTGTGGTTGGGAGGAGAGATGAGAATAGTCACACATGTGGGTTTGAAGTGTGGCCTCTAACATACAAGGCAGCACTTGGAGGATTGGCCTGCCCCACATTTGACATTTGAGTGACAAGTAGATGATGTTTCAATTAACATTAAAAGGGAAAGAAAGTGCCTTTTAAGTAGTGTATGGGAATAATTAAGCAGAAAGGAGGCTTTAAAAATTTTTACTGCTCTCTCTAAATACTGACTGTTAATTGAAAAAGTTCCTGTTAGTGGCACAGCTTGTTTTGTGGTGCACCTGAGAGAATTCGACGTTAAACGCCGTGCAGAGCTGTAAGAAAAATCCTCATCCTGTTGCTCTTGCAATAAGCTGTAGAGATGTGCCTGCCTCTTCCACCCTTTGTAGTAGTCAGTTATTAACTAAATAATAGGTAAAGAAGCTCTGGGGATCCAAAATGAGTAAGCCATGCTTGCAGAGGCAGCTTTTGGGAACAGTGTTTCCCAGAGCATGTTCGAATGCTATAAAGACTAGCATCAGATATTCTCTTCCCCAAAGAGTTTCATGTTAAAATAAGGTTGAAAAACATGAATTTTAACAAATGTAAGCCTTTTTTTTTTCCAGGAAGTCTAAGACTTCTGATATGTAAATGTGCATGATGAAAGAAAGGGACATGTATATTACATGTATCTGTATATTATACAGAGTTAATGCAATGTCTCATAAATAACTTTGACTACTGAACTTTTTAAAAAGTGAACATTTCATGGATTTACAGCTTTTTTTTTTTTTTTTTTGGCCACAAAGTTCCTACAATCTGATCTGTTAAGCCATTTGTGAGATTTCCGTGGCTGTTGCTGGACCCCTCAGGCTTCATCATGTTTCTTCATGACAAGGTTCACTATTCAGACTGTAGCCCCTGCATGGTGTTGCCGGAGCACAACCAGAATGAGACTAAACTGCGAAATGATTGCTACTTTCTGGATCTGCCAGGTGATACTTACAATGACAAGACAGAGCTTCAAGTCATTGATCATTGGCCTCTCTTGGATAATCGGGCTGTTTGAGCAAAAGGCTCTTTGGATTACCAAGATGGGAAGATGAGCAATACTCCTGCAGACCCAATTGGGATGTGCAAAGAGGCAGCAATTAAAGTGAGTCCTGGTGATCATTTTTACAGCCCTGATCTTAGGGCTAGACTCCAGGAGGCCGGGAAAGAGTAAGCACAGTTCTGTAAAGCACAAAGTAGACTCAAGCACATGAGAACGAGGGTAGGACCTATACTTGTAATTGCGATAAGTAACAGAGCTTGGTCCCACAAGGAACATGGCAAGAGCTTAGTGGCTGGAATTAGGACATGGGCACTGCGGATCCTTGAACTCTGATATATAACCAGCCAGATTCATCAATTCTTAAATATCCAAACACATGCAGTATTTGGGATAGATTTTTCTAGCAGTACAAAGCACTTTTATAGTCTGAATCTTCTTGCTAACTGTTAAATTCATTGTTTGCATATCCAGAAAATAGAACAAAATCACAGCTATCAAGTTCTTCTTATTAGAGGAATATAGGTATTCTGTCCCATTGCAGTAAGGTGAGATATGTACCTTGCTTTCCTCTGAAAATAGCACTTGATTGTATAATATTTGCATTGCTTGCACTCTGATGTTCAGGAAAGCAGTCTTACAGAGTGTGATATATTCCACACTTAACGGTGGTATGTAGACTTGATACTGAACCCAAGAAAATATACTGACTCAGATGCCCTTGCTGCACCACTGTGTCAGAAAATGTACAAGTATGATTCAAGTAAACAGTGACTGAGTATAGGGGCACGCACCCAGGCTAACTGTTGTTGTAAAATTCAGTTCTTCAGCATTGAAACCCCAAAATACTCTCACTTAATGAAAATTTTATGACAGCTAATGTTAATATCTTATTTTCTGCACTAGAGATTTTTAAAGCAATAAAATTATAGGAAATCATATAATTATACCTGTTATTACCTAATAATTGAGGTAATTAACCAAGGACTCCCTTGGGAGGGTACAACTGACCAGTTACACCTGCAGTCAGCTAATTTCAGGTGCAATTATATCTGCATGTAATTTCATACACCTGCAGTAAATTGCAAGGGCTAAAGGTGGACTTAAGACAGAGGAGCCTATGTGACTATTTCCCCTTAATGCTCATCTGCTTTATACCACTACCTAGTGACTTACGCTTAATTCAGCATTATCTTAAATTCTTAGTAGGCGCAGTGTCTTCCTGGAGTGATGTGGAGACTTTGGGTGATTGTGGTATTCTCACAGAATATCAAACAGTGCTTTCTGGGCAGGTAGATGAGCCCATCTCCAGGGCTTGTAGCCAAATAGAGATGATTAAACTCTTCTAAAATAAACAGAAAGAGTGTATTTGATGGAGCGAAATGTACTTGAAAGGAAGAGCTCATTTTAATTGTATTTCTGGAGTTGAATCTTAAGGAAGTGAGGAGAGCAGCTCTGATGTATCAAGTCAGTTGCTTAGCATTATATTGAGAGCAATGTAAATGTTCAGGAAATGTTTGGTGAATGAATGAGTAAGCCTCGCAATTACTTTAGGACCATTTTGAATCTTGGGGTATCATTAGAACCGTCTTGGTCAAATGTATTAAGCCAGTTTCTCTGCATTTCAAATGCTAGCAAAGAATGCTTTTCTAAACAAATGAAGTCATTACTGACTTAGTTCCTAAAAGGGAAATTCTTAGACTTTTGGTATTACTAAACTAGAGATAATCTAATTATAGAAAAGGCAAAACTTTTAGATTATGGGAAAAATTTTTTTCTAGATTATTCTGTTTCTGTGTGTTTTATAACTTAATAAATTCCTATAAAACACAATAAATTCCTATAAAACACATTTAATTTAGATTTAATTTGATGAGATCACAGCCCTTGGGGAAGAGTGAACATCTCTAAGGTAAGATTTCCTTATTAGAGATTGCAAGAAATTAAATTATTTCCCAAAATGATTAAACTGCATGGTTATGGAATAGAGACAAAATATGTTCTTTGTATCCCCCAGAGTCTGTTTCAAGATACAGAATATGGCTGGCTTTCTCCTTTCTCTTTCTTATCCAGATTCTGCTTTTAGTTGTAGGGTTTTACACGCTTGTAGTTTCTTAATAATGGGTGATTCAGAAATTCTGTAACTTGTTTTGTTTATGAAAACGAGTCTATGAACTAGCTGATTAGTGACTATAAATCATGAAGTTTCTATGATTAGGATGAACAAGTCTGATGCCAATAAATCAAAACAGTGGATAAGCCATGGTTTTTTTTTTTAAAGATTTTATTTATTTATTTGACAAAGATCACAAGTAGGCAGAGAGGCAGGTGGGGGTGGGGGGTGGGGAGGTGGGGGGGGGGAGCCTGCTGAGCAGAGAGCCCAATGTGGGGCTTAATCCCAGGACCCTGAGATCATGACCTGAGCCAAAGGCAGAGGCTCAACCCACTGAGCCACACAGGTGCCCCAAATCATGGTTTTGATACTAAAAACTGAGTTGAAACCAGACACCTGGGTGTCTCAGTCAGTTAGGTGTCTTCCTTTGGCTCAGGTCATGATCCCAGGTTCTTTGGATGGAGTCTGGCGTCGTCGGGTTCCTTACTCAGCTGGCAGCCTGATTCTCCCTCTGCCTGATGCTCCCTCTGCTTGTGTACCCTGGCTCGCTCGCTCTCTGACAAATAAACAAAATATTTTTAAAAACTTGAGTTGAAACATCTTAAAATATGTGGTTCAGGAAAATGGGCAAGTATTTGACCATATATTGTTTGCTCAGATAAAATAGATACATAGGTGTATGATGTAGATATGGACTATAGGTATATAGATACAGGTGTATCTATATAAATACATACACCCGTATATCTGTATATTTGTAACTCTATGCATACATACATATCTATGTCTTATGTAATACAAATTATATATAACATTATTTGTATATAAATATATAATGATACATACATAATGAAGTAATGTGTTTCTTAGCAGTATAGCCTAGAAATAGTAGATGGAGAAGACAAAATATATCTATTTTGAGTGTAATTGATTCCTTATTATTAATTGAACTTCTTCAGAATGCATTATTCCTAACTCATTCCTCTAGTATTAGGAATGTTGGAATTCTTCATAACATACTGTCCATAAATTTGTCCCACAGAATTAAGAAAACAAAGTAAAGCCTGTTATTCCTACACTAGTTAAGTCTATCTTTCCTCTGTGTCTTCCCGTGAAAAATAACTTTTTCACTTTATTTTACAACTTTCAGATTTACCTTAGCCTGACTTAATTTCATCACTTCATCTCAGCACGCCTACTTAAAAAAAAAAAAATCTTGCTTTTCTGTTATGCAGCAAAAAGTTAAAGCCGTTGGCGCACTAGTTAGCTGTTATTATTGGTTCATGGTTTGGGCTTCTTTATTTTAGATCTTTCATTCCAAATGGCTTTGTTTAGTGATCTAGTCTAGTGCTGTGCAAAGCAGTGTATTATAAATGTTATGTAAATAGCTTTCTGAAAAGGAAGAAAGTAATGAATCCCCAGGTAGATGATTGTATTTGTCATAATGTTGTCATAGCGTGCACTCCCTTAGCCTGGACTGCCACTGGGTTTTTTAGGTTACTGAGATTTCACAAGTTCCATCTGATTAAAGGACTCTCAAAACCAGCAATTCGCCTCTGTTTGCCTGATGGATTCTCTTATTAGACGGAAGCACAATGAAAACTGACTAAACACTTGATTTAGCAACTCCATTCTTAAGAGCATTCTCTCTCTACTGTCACTCTTGTTTATTCAAATGTCCTTAAAATATATACTGAGTAACACTACTCATGCACACCTGCCACAGGCACCCAACATGCCCACACAGACACACACACGGGCATAAGTGCACAGTTAATAGTGTTAGCAGAACTTTGTTTTGTTCCAACTCTGAGTTTGGAAACATCGATTATTTTCCTAATCCTTCTATTTCCCCTTTTCCTTTGATCCAAGTTTATTCTTCCATTTTTAGTTTCTGATTTCTGTACCATCCAATAAAAAGTCATTTCTTTTTCTCCCTTCTTACCTATTTTTGGAGGATTTCAGAGGATTAATGATAACCAGGGTTCTAACAGCATTCATCTATTTTTAGAAGTCAATGGTAACTATTAAATCGTGCATAGCAATCCTTTTTATGTCATCATGATCATAGAATACCATTTCACAACCAACTAAAAGTTGTACTCATTGAAAAATATCATTGGTGAGATTCCTAGAGAATGCATTTTTTTTTTCTTATTTGGTCTTCGAGGTAAGATCAAAATACATGTACCCTAAGAAAGAGGAAGCAAAAAAATAATAATAAAGGAATGAGGAAGCATGTTTGAGTTATGTGTGCATCACAACTTGCTCTTTTTTTAATTATAAAATGTATATAATACCTAATTCATTTTTACCCCCGTGCACTAAACACAAAATATGTAACTTATGGGGAAATTTTGTGCTCCTCATATTTAAAATATACATAACAATAGCTTTCTTTTTCCCCAAAACTTTAAGGTATGCAGAAACATACATATAGATCTGTGAGTAATAAATATGTCCCTAGCATCTCTATGTGAGGTTCTCCGTTAAGTGGAAAATCTCATTGCTTATGATCACAACAGATAACTTTAATATAAAAGCCATATAATAGCATATCCTTTAATGTGATTCCATATTAAAATGTGAGAATGACTATCCTGTAATATCTTAGTTTAATTTTAGTATTTCATAAGAAAAAAACCATTCAATTCATATATCCTCCTAGAATAGAAGATAAGTTTTATCTATTGAACTCCTCCTTAATTATCTATTTATTAAAATCTCTGTTCTTCTCTAGCTTTTTCTAAGGTAGATTTCAGATATTTTTTAGCATTTTACTTAATTTTATGGTGCTTGGGTTTATAAAAAGTAAATACAGGTAACACTATGGAAAATGCTTAATATGTAAACTGTGATAACGAATCAGTTCATTTTTTACTTATGGTTCATATTTCAAACTCACATTTCCATCAGTGTTCATTATTTACATGTCTATATAGTTTTTCTCCATTCATATTAATACATCTGGCTGAAAATTTATTATTTGTGGAAATGCAGAGCAAATAAAAAGGAAAGATGTGCCTGTGCCCTAGCTGTCTTAACTACCATGTGTATTAACTGTCATTGATACGTAATTTAAGGTAATGAGTAAATCAGATTGCATGAAAGTAGAATTCTATCACCTGTCCCTATTTAAGTTTACTGACCACATTGACACACACAACGTTTCTACGAAGTATCTTTTTACCAAGCTTTCTTATTCTTTAATTACCAACCCTCTAGTCCATGCTTAAGACACTATACCAGATGCCTAATGTATAAAGAGGTAATTATTCATGAAATAAAAAATTAGGTAGTACCTCCTATTGCTATAGGCTTAGAATACAGCTAAGGACAAAACAGCCAAAAGCTCTGCTCTAATGGAACTTATATTCAAGTGATGGAAATAGATTGCAAATAAGTAAGCATATAAATAAATACTTGCAGGTAATGATGGTAGTGTGAAGAAATAAACAAGGGTAGAGGGATAGAATAATCAGGGAAGATTTTTCGAGATAGTGACATGAGAGCATAGTCAGGAATGATGTGCAAAGGGAAGCTTGGCAGAATGTCACAGTGGAGAGGATACTGGGAGGGACACAAACTCAGATGCAGGCTTTCACTTTCTTGTATGAGGAACAGCATGAAGGGCTGTGTGACTGGAGTGGAATGAGCTACAGGGACAGACTTGGAGATAAAGTTAGAGAAATAGGCAGGATGGGGTCTCTTATGGCTCAGTGGGTCATGAGTAAGAGAACCACAGGTATGGTTCTCAGTGCAATGATAGCTCCTGCAGTGTTTTCAGTAGTCAGGTGAACTGGTTTGAACTTGTCAGATGTATGTGCTATAGATCCTGGTCTTAAAACAGACTCAGACTCTAGCTAGGAACATAAAATATGTATATATTTAGAATATATATATTTCCAAATATATAGAATACATATCTTTCCAAATCTGTGGGTGTTTCTATTTGAGCCTCAGGAATTCAGGGGACTGTGGAAGCACAGATTTGGGGAAATTTAGAGAAGGAGAAAGTAAGACCTGAACTGAACTGAGTTTTAAAGACAGAGTAGTATTTAAATGTGTGAAAATCGATTTGGTCCAGAGGGAAAGGTAGGCAGTTTCTGTTTAGACACATTACAGTTTACCCACTAGTGGTATTTTAAAGTAGAAAGAGCCAAAAACAGTTTGACTAAAGCTAAGGAAATATATACTGCATATAGAGGTAGAGTGGTTGAAATATCTCAAAGAATTTTAAGCATTAAAAAGAATTAATCTTGTCCAAAAATTATATATTTTAACCACAGATTAAATCATTATGGTACCAAGATTTTTTAAAAAGAAAAAGAAAAGGTAATATATGTAATTTCTGGAAAATAACTGAGTTCATCAAGTATAGTCACATTCCCAGATCTGATACAGTTGTTAATGCTTTGGAAAACTTCAGTAGATATCCTAGGAATAACATGGGGGTAATTTTGTTTATTGTTTGTTGCCCTTTAGAAAATTAACCAACTATATTAAAGAAATTACCCATTACTATTCATTGAGAGAATTCTTGGCCCTTAATGTTAATAATGTACTTGTTATTTCTACATATTTACACATATTTTCTATGGAAGTACAGTTAACTGCAATTGAATAGTTTTAGCAAAACTTGAACTATGGAGCTGTATTCATAGAACCGTACTATAACTCTGAGTTCTGGACAGGTCAAAAAAAACTCAAGGTGTTGACACAATCAGAGGAATAAAATAAGGAATACACCCAAAGCTCTCTGTTCACCGATTTCAGTTCCAACCCATGAGCAGCAGTCATCAAGATCTGATAGTGATATTAATTTAAATATTAAAATACTTACTATTAACTATTGAAGAAAATGAACGACTTCCATAGATGTGATACTAATATGCAATAAAATAATTGTGTGAACATTTTTCATTGTTCACTTAACTCTGAGTTAATTATATCTAGTCATTATCACAAAACAGACATTTCTTTAGTATCAGGAATTTTTCTAAGTTTCTTATCACTAACTAACTACTTGTAATGTTTTTATACTTCTGTCTAAAGCCAAAGATATTCTTCTTTTGACTAACCTGTATAATCTATAGCTAGCAATTCCATTTTAATAGTGCTTTTGAAAAAGCAATAGTTAGTCTAGCCACCTGCTAAATTTGTAAAGTAATTTTTGGTTGTAAACAACCATTATTTATAGATTGTGATGATGATAGACTGATTCAAATGTGACTAGAATCTGCAAGATACCAGGTATATGGATTTTAATTGGCCTACCTGACTTAGTTTCTTTGCAACTGTTATTGCATAAGTTAAGATTTCTGATCTATTACATAAAAGAGTAAAACTTGAATTCAAATTGAAAATTGATTTTAGAGTTAGGTTATAATTTTTCAGACATATCATAAGATTTGTAGTTTAAGTTGCCTTGGGACTACATTCATTGATCTCTCTACAAACATTTTTTAATATCTACTCAATACCAGGCATTGGATAAGCATTGAGAACACAATGATGGACAACAATAAAAAAATGATAGTGACCTTTCCCTTAGGGAGCATACAGTTTTATGTCTAGTTGTAGAAATGGCAGTAATTAAATAGTCACTTAAGTTCAAAATAAACATTATGGTAAGATTAAGGAGTAAAGATACATAGTGGGGGAAGAGAGAGCAGTAGGAACAAGTGTCATGGAAACCACATTCTAAGAGTCTGGTCTATATGTTGCTTTTATCTTTCAAAAATAATTTTTTTCCTGCCATAATTGATGAGCTGTAACTGGGATACTAAGGGAGTTTGACTTAAACTTCAGAGGTTTCATGTATTTCCTTAAACCTTGGTCATAGGACTCAGCTATCACAGCCAGAGGACAGCTGGGAAAAATCTGTTCAACTTTCTCAGATCCATGTGTTTTTATCCTACACAAACATGACTCATATTTACTAAAAGGAGGCATTTCGCTTGAAAATTGGGAGGGAAACATTCAAATTCTAGCTGAAATGTAAGCCATTAATTTTGAATAACCTGGGAAAAGGATTTCTATTTTTTTCATTCTTGCATTATAATAGCAGCTCAACTAATGCATATATAATTTTCTTTCCCTTTTGCTTGTCATGCACTGCCAACATGGACTTCTACAAAGGCTCAGGTTGGTGTTGCAATCTGTTTTGATCTTTACTGTTTTCATTTAGTGAAAAGAAGCTTTGATGTTTTCCTTCACAAATCAGCTTTTTTTCTCTTTGTAAATCCCGATCAAAACATTATTCACACATGGAAGAAAAAAATCTTCCCAGAGGAGAGTCCATTACCTATATGTTGCTCTTAAATGTACACCTTTACATCAACAAAATGACTATTTCAGAAACCCAGAATATTGATTTATATCTGCTTAAATTTGTCATGCGTGGTTTATTTTATGAATTGAAGAAATGACACTCTTAGATTTTAGAATCAGCAGAATATATCAGGCTCTGGAAAGGTTTCTGATATTAAATCTGCTCTAGTAGATGGCATTGTGCATGATCTGTCTCAAAACTTAGCATTGAGAATTCCATACACACCTTCCTACTGACATGCTGATTTTAGGGTCACCAAATTTTTAGCAAATAGCATTCAGTGTATCAGTAGTTTTCTCTCTTTCAATTTCTCTTCTTGTTTTTTAAGGGAATTAATCTTTTTTTCAAGTTTACATCCGTATCCCTTATAAATCTTAAGTTCCCTTAAGTTTTAGTAAGTCCACATGCTATTTCTGCCCACCCCAGTTTTGTTTGAAATACTGTTGGTCACATAATAAAAACATCAGTAAATTTTTCAGAGGCTAACTGTATAGTAGACTAGAGTGATATGTGTGATGCATTAGGGGCCAGGAGCTAATTACACCTAAAGTGAGTTTGTCAGTACAGAAGAATCTAGATTTGTTTTTTTCCTGTGCCAAGTTTTACGAGGACTGTCAATGAAAAGTAAAATGGCTAGGTAATTTGGATCCTGTACACTGGGGGAGGGTACAGAATGTACAACTCCAGACCTACTCAACCTGTTAATTGGGGCTAGATAGCAGAAATTCAAATCCACAGACTATTATAACATGATATACCTATTGTTATGTCTAAGAATCATCTGCATGGCCAAGTTGTGATTTTCTGGTCATATGGTATATAAAATTATGGCATGATATCCATAACGCTGTCTCCCATTTTATGCTCTGGACATATATAATTTATGAAGAAGATACATTTGCTAAAATTAAAGATTCATTTAACATTCTCCTATTTAACTCTAAGATTGTTTTAAAATGATCTGTCCAGATAAGTACTTAGAGTCCTATGGAAACTTTTTCTCTGAGTAAAAAGGATGACTTTTTGCTAACAGGGCTATATGCCATGCTATATGGTACATGCAACTTGGGATATTGTTTTAAAGCTCTCTGACCCCAGCTGTTTCATTTTGTTGACATAAAGTCATTTCGTTTTTATAGGTTGAAGATGGTGTATATCCTTCTCCTAGTTCACAACATATTTCTTCTAAATAACCAGTTCTTTACTTATTGATTGGTATATTTCATTTTTATTTAACTTTATACCAAAAAGGACACTCATTTGAAAATTTCCCCTAAAATTTGTTTATAAAATTACGATATAAAAACTAGAAGATTTAGAAGGTTCATATATATTATAACATGGAGAATATGTGGTAGAATGGACTGAGATGTAGAGAAAGGGTAAGCAAATATAACTTTGCAGGCATTAGGATCTCGGTCCCAACTCTTCAGCCCTACCATAGGAGCACAAAAGCAGTCATAGATAAGACATACATTAATGAGCATGTCTGTAACTCGGTAAATTTAAAGAAATAGGCACTGTCAGTAAGAATCGTAGAGAAAGGTTCTCCCAAAATCCTTTCCTGCATAAAAGCAACAAGAAAACTGGCAAAAAAAAATTGTCCAAATAACATTTCTCAGGACTCTGTAAATTAATCAAAAGCTGGGAAACATTTATTCAAGAAAATGGCTGAGTCTCAAAGCAGAAAGGCTTACTACATTTTAAATTGTGTTACATGAATGCTTACAATTCCAGCTCCATAGTGTTCTTGAAAGAAACTATCTATAATCACACTATAAAAAAATCATAAGTAGTCTGTCAGCCAGTGGAGAAGGCTAAACAGAGTTGGAGCTCTGGAAGCTGCAGAGCTTGGTGGCTGAGGAAGAACTCTCTCACAAGGCTGACTTTGACCTGACTCAGAACCATCCCAGTGTGAAGAACTTGGGGACTTTATTCCAAAACAAACAGAGGTTAATTGTTTAACTTGTAGCTAATAGCTAGGGCAAACAATAGACTAACAAAAAGCTTAAAAGGAAAAGCTAGGGAATAAGATGTCCAAAAGAGTTTGGGAAAACTCTGACATACTGCTGGGAGTCTCAAGATAGATATCTGCAGATAGCTGTGCACATACTTAGGGAAGCCCTAAGTAGCCTCTCTCACCTTGGGCTAACCTTCAGGATCTATGCAAGCACAAAATGAACACAAGAACGGAGTTGTAAACTGCCTGGCTGAATGGTTAAATGTGTGCGCCAGTACACACAGAGGCCCTTGGCAAAGACTGGAGACTCTGGTGCCAGGTGTTAAAGGGAATCTGTGTCAGATCATTAGACAGAGACATCATTAGGCATAACAAACACAGACTTCGTAGAATTAGTTAAAAAAAAAAAAAGTCAATAAATAAACAACATTAGCAACAACAACAACAAATACTGGAGAGAGAAAGAAGAAGCTGGTCTCCAGAGTTGCCATGTTTTATTATTCTAAATGTCTCATTTTCAACCAAAAAAATAGGAGCTATGCAAATAGAAAAGAAAGTGTTTTTTATACACAAAAAAATTAATTAAAAACGGGCCAAAGACCAAAATGTAGGGCTAAAACTATTCCACTCTTAAAAGAAAACTGCAGTATAAATCTCTGTGACCTTGGATTAGACAATGGATACCTGAACCTCAAGCTATGACAGGGAAGAACTGGTAAATGGGATTTCATCCAGGCCAACAGCTTTTGTAATTGAAGGTACAGCATCAAAAAAGTACAAAGACAAACTCCAGAATGAGACATATTTGCGGATCATCTATCAGACGATGATTTAGTATCCAAGAAATAATAAATCTTACAACTCAACAATAAGAAGACTAATTAATCAATGCATACAGACCCGTAGTAGAAATTTCTCCAAATAAGATATACGAATGGCCAATAAGCACATGAAAAGATGCTCAGATGCTAAACATCACTAGTCATTAGGGAACACAAATCAAAACCACAATGAGGTATCACTTCACAGCCACTAAGATGTCTATAAGCAAAATCAGAAAGACTATAAAAAATATTGAATGTAGAGTAATCCTAATCCTTGTACATTCCTAGTGGAAATGTAAATGTTGCAGCCATTTTGGAAAACTCTTTAGCAATTAACAGATAAGCATATACAGTTTCCATCTGACCCAGCAATTCTACTCTGAGGTGGACAGCCAAGAGAATTGAAAACATATATCCGGTGCAAACACTAGTACACAAATGTTCATTGCATGATGTCCATAAACAATAATGAAATACTTATTCATGTTACATGGATAAACTTTGAAAATATTATGCTAGGTGTAAGTAAGCAGACACAAAAGGCCACCTCTTGTATGACTTCATTTATATGAAGTGTCCAGAATACGCAAAAGAAAAAAAAAGGTAGATTAATGGTCAGTTGCCAGGGTAAGGGGAAGGAGAGAATGGGTAGTAATGGCTAATATGGGTATAATGTATCTTTTCAGGGTGATGAAAATATTATGGAATCAGAAGTAGTAGTGATGATTTCACAACTTTACAAATGTGTTTTTAAAAACTGAATTGTACACTTAAGAATTTTAGGATATGTAAATTATATCTCATTTTAAAAAAATTAGAAGGCCATATTTGGCCCATGGGCCATAGTTTCGCAACATGCAAAAGAAAAGAATTTGTGCCATCTTTATTTATCTAATGTCTAAGGGGGTTCTGGGTCGGTCTTATGTAGTACAACATCAATAATATCTGAATTAATGCATGAGTGAATGAGTAAGCACAAGACATGTACTTTCAACTGTTAAACCATCTGTAACTGCTGTTATCAGATAACACACATCTTTACTGCAGAATAGTTCCCATTATATTCACTCTGTCTTCATTCTATTCCTCATCAATGCCTCATACACTTGCCTTGTAAGTGATCACTATATTGTTAATAGTTTTTAATTAAGTCTGCAGTGTAGGGCACTTGATATGTCTCAGCTATAAAAAGATTTTACCTTTTTAGTAGGAATCATTTCCTGCTCAAAAGAAATGTCAAAAATTGATGTGATTGTGGAATAGTAAATATCCCTTGTATCGTTATCAGAAATAATAGTGCTATTTTTGGAATGACTGAAGTTGTTTTGCTTGCTTAGCTGTCACTGATTGGACATCTCTTTTTCTCCACAATGTATTAGGTGCTGTGGAGGATGAGAAAACATAAAACTTGAAGGCATTTGTCTCTTTCATTCTGTCATCTCTCTCAAGTTTTGAGCTTGTTAGAAACCTAGAATGTTAGAAACTATTCAAAGTTTATTAGGTTAATCTACATGGAAATGCAGATGTGTTTTTGATGAAGAAAGTAGGGCAGTTGCACTAGATGATCATATAGCTTACTTTCAGCTTCAGAATTCCTTCACTTCCATGTTTCAATGCTCATCTTCCTCGAAACAGACATTACTTATTACAGTGAACTCTCAAACTTTCTAAATCTCACGTATCCTTGTTGTTCTTTTTTTTTATTTAATTTTATCTTTTCAGTGTTCCAAAATTCTTTGTTTGTGCACCACACCCTGTTTTCCCTGCAATATGTGCCCTCCATAATACCTGCCACCAGGCTCACCCAACCTCTCACCCCTCTCCCCTCCAAAACCCTCAGTTTGTTTCTCAGAGTCCATAGTCTCTCATGGTTCATCTCCCCCTCTGATTTCCCCAAATTCACTTTCCCTTTCCTTCTCCCAATGTCCTCCATGTTATTCCTTATTGTTCTATAAATAAGTGAAACCATATGATAATTGACTCTCTCTGCTTGACTTATTTCACTCAGCATAATCTCCTCCAGTCCCATCCATGTTGATAAAAAAGTTGGGTACTCATCCTTTCTGATGGAGGCATGATACTCCTTTGTATATATGGACCATAACTTCTTTATCCATTCGTCTGTTGAAGGGCATCTTAGTTCTTTCCACAGTTTGGCGACTGTGGCCATTGCTGCTATGAACATTGGGGTACAGATGGCTCTTCTTTTCACCACATCTGTAACTTTGGGGTAAATACCCAGTAGTGCAATTGCAGGGTCATAGGGAAGCTCCACTTTTAATTTCTTAAGGAATCTCCACACTGTTCACCAAAGTGGCTGCACTAACTTGCATTCCCACCAACAGTGTAAGAGGGTTCCCCTTTCTCCACATCCTCTCAAACATATGTTGTTTCCTATCTTGTTAATTTTGGCCATTCTAACTGGTGTAAGGTGGTATCTCAATGTGGTTTTGATTTGAATTTCCCTAATGGCTAATGCATTATTGTTCTTTTCTTGAAAGTAAGTATTAAAGTCAGGAGATAGAAAAAAAAAAAGCTGGACCCCGAGAGTCCCTTAAGGAAATCAGTGGCAGAACCTGATATAAAACCCCTTTCTCACAGCTTCCTTCGCTGATCACTAGACCACAGATAATTTTTCACACAGTGTAAAGGATCACTTCATGAGTGAAATGAAGCCACCCCCAAAGAGGACCCCATTATTAACTTAATAGGATCCCACCAAAGAATCTAATAATAGGTAATTGGAATCCAGTACAAGTAAAGCACTTGATGCTGCTCATCTCCTAGATTGCTCTACAGGTGCCATTTTGTCCATCCAAAGCTGGGTGATTCCTGCTAAGGAAGAATATTTTAACAAGACCCCATTCCAGAAGTGAGATGCCAGCTCAGATCTAGAACCAAAAATCCTATACTTCCTGTAGTTTAGTTCAACAGGAATTTATTATGAGTCTGTCAAGGGCCCTGCACATGAAAGGTGGTGTGTGCAATGCAAGATGTGCAGGGTATCACATCCACCTTCTGAGGGATCAAGTAGTCACTATGAGCCTGGCTCACACCAGCAGAGTTGGCCTTTAGCCAAGGATGGTGAGAGCTGACCACCTTGAATATTACCTACCTTTAAGGGAAAACAAAGTCAATCTTTTTAGAAGCTTGTATGTTTCTTAATTCAAGACATCCATAATTGGAATGGGGAAAGGGGGAACACTCTCCAGTTACTAGATCTATATTCAGAGATCAGGAACTTAGAAATGGGAGAATTTTAAAAATCACATAAACGTAAAAACATTTAAGACTCTGAATTCACTTGGGTATCTACTTCCAAATCTTGGGACCAGAGTACAATTACAAGCAGATAGATTTGAATTATTAGTACATAATTTTAAAATTCCGGTAAAATTTATTATAAAGAGGGCAAGACTTTTAGCTTCGTGGTTTGATCTAGGTATATGCTCTTCAGGAAGCAAGCTCAGAGAAATATTTCTGCACTTCTTCATATTTATGCCAGTGTACAGATAGTAAGCACAAAGAATGAACCAGGGACACAAAATAACTATACCCTGTTAGTGATTTTGGTGGGGCAGAGAGGGTTATTTGCACAAAACATGATTTCTGGAATCCTTAAGTACAGATCCCAGAAAGGCTGCCATTGGTTGCATACAGACAGGTTTATTTATGTCTTAACTTTTTATCCAGGCCAGCTTTGTAGGAACATGGTCTGCTTTATGTAAATGGGTTAACTGATCATTCTGTAGCACATTTTAAGACCTTCACTGTCGGATTTTTCAAATAACTTGTATTTTGTAAGTACCCAGGAATAGGTTCGCTATTTGTGTTGTATATAGTAATACTTGTTCTTGTTACACCTGACTCCTGCCTAACATCAGCTGCCTTCCCTTTGGTCAAAATAAAATTTACTAAAACGGAGGCCAGGTAAGGTCTGCCTTAAATGATCATTTTCCTGCAGCTATCATCTTCTGTTTTTATTACGTGAAGAACCAGAAAGGTCTGCCTCCGTCCTTGTCTCTTCCTCACTGTCTGCCTCAAAGGAAGAATGTTTGCAACAAGATACTCTTTATTCCATAAAGCAGCAGCTTCCAATTAGTCCCTAATAAGAGCCTCCAACTGATGAAACTGGGGTGGAAATCGGAGCCAGGATCCCAATTTATCACCATAAGTGAATGGCAGGGATTCCATTATCCAATCAATCTCACCTCTCAGTTCTGCAAAGGTCAGGCTGTGCTATCCTGGGTTATAAACATCACGTGTAGCTCTGTGTTTCACTTTAATTGTGTCCCCGACACATCGGGTTTCTCATGGGAGGACTCACACTAAAAGTTCATATTTTAAAAAGCCATTTTTTGCTGTGCCTGGCCTTGGATTTTAACAGGGAAAACTGTGAGAGCCCAATGCAGTCTGAGAACTACTGCTTTATACAGTTATGTACAGAAGAAAAAGATCGCTCTGTGTTTGTGTATAACACATAACCTCTGTGCAAAAAGTCTCTTTAGGGGCATTTTATAATTATTTCTCTGGCTCCAACCTATAGGGAATTAATAATTGTATCTGTTTTTTGTTGGATGAAAAGATACAGTGATCTCCTCCTCTCCTCTGCCTGTTATGATAGGATCATTTAGAAATTAGCCAAATTGGGAATGGAATTGTCAGTCAGCATTTCTTATGTTGTTCTTTCTGGTTTAAATTGGTTTTACTGAACAGAAAAATGGCCGTCCTTTTTTTTTATTTAAATTTTTGATGGCCCCTTTTGTTCTTTGACTTCCTGATTCACTTTGAAATAGTGCTATGTGAGAGCTCCCCATGCATTTCAGAGTAGGTAAGGTTTATTTGTGGTAATGATTAAAAGACTATAGCCTGATGAGCCTAGAGCTCTCAATGCATGTGCAACACCAATTATGAGGCTTTCCTTTTAGTCGTGGTGCTAGAAGCCAGTTTTGTGCTTGCCTACTGTGAGTATTGGTAAGTTCTGAGCAAACCTTCCAAAGACCAGATTGCTTTTCAGGTCATATACGGCATCAGATTTATCCCAACTAAGCCAACTTAAGACAAAATAAGATGGTAAATATGTCATGAAAAGTTTTCTGGGCAAATACCCAGGAGTTTCTGCTGTTCTACTCATTAGCAATACTCCCTGGAATTTGGGGCTCTTGGGAAACTGATGCCTTGGCTTTTTCTTCACAATTCTCTTAGTGAAAAAGAAAAATCTTTCATGTGTTCCTACGTTCTAGAATACACTAATCTTAAATGATTTGAAGAAGTAGCACTGATGTTTGGGTTGTCTCTTTCATTTTCACTTCCAAATCCCGGTGTCTCTTCTTCCTCATTCTGTTGGAAGCTTCGTGGAAATAGCAAGTTAAGAAGATCATTATTCCCAAACTGTAGCCTCCTACTGGGACTGCTGCCATTTTTGCTTTGCTCAGAGCTCTCCTGCACTTTCATCTCCCTCCCATTTGAGGTGACTAATGTTCCCCAAACTTTACTTGGAATTTTTCTCTTGATATAAATCTCAGAGATTTTACTGGCTCCCATTGTCTACAAATAAAATTCTATCTAATCACATTTTCCCATTTACTTACTTATGTTACTGCAGCTAGCTACAGTCTCCAGGCTTCATCTCATATGTACTGGGGCCATTGTGTACAGTTTATGAGAATTATACTTACATTTTGGGTTGTTTGCCTGATTAGCAAATCTCTCATTTGAAGTAGTTCCTGTTAGATTATCCTAACTAGGGCTCTTCCTTGTGCATTTGTATTGGAGGGTCTGGCCACACAAGCATAGGATTTCTCTGCCTAAGGGGTGTGCAACTTAGATTAAACCGCTTCTTTATACAATTACATTTTTCTCATCCAAGTTCTATTGATTTCCTAGGCATGTTTTCATAGGCTCCTTGCATTTAGTAAGTGAAGAAACAGTTGTATGTATCTAGAGTGTAGGGATAGCATGATGATCTCAACTACTGAGAACAAGTGGGAGCTAGCTGTATAGGATTCTGTCCCATCAAAGGCTAATAAGGAAAGTGAAGAATTTCCCCCAAGCTTTCACTTCTGTTTGACACTTAGATAATGAGTTGCAAGCTTCAGGCCACACCCCTTCTCTTACCTTTTTTGATAAACCCTAAATAGTACCATATACCTTTCTGATCTAGATACCCTTAGGACATCTAAGAACTGAGATCTGTTCATCCCTGCTTTATGCCTCTAACTTGTAAAACTTTTGTTACCTGCCAAAAGGCACGGGTTTCCATTTCAGACTCTTGTCTTCAGAGAAAGAAAGTTTTCTTTTCTCCCCTGATTTCTGGTGGTCGTAGTCTGTGACCCAGATAAGTGACAAACTTACTCACTTTCTCTGTGTCTCTTAACATTTTTCCATTTCCCTCTCCCTCAGCCCCGACAACCACCATTCTATTCTTTGCTTCAATGAGTTACACTTTTTGAAATACCTCATATAAGTGGAATTTTATAGTATTTGTCCTTCTGTAATTAGCTTATTTCACGTAATGTCCTCAAGGTTCATTCATAACCTCTTTTCTGAAGAGCTGTTAGTTCACTTCTTCCAAAGTTTTCTGGAAGTATCCATGACATTAGCATGGGCATTTCCCCCCCACACTTCAGTGTGACTGATAACTGCAATCCGTTCTATGAAAATCCAATGGACCACCATGATAGTAGTCCCTGGCATGCTATGAGTGATCTACAGAATCCCATCTGATTTTTTTATCATAGCACAGCGTGGCAGTGGGTGGTATCTCCCAGGGTGTTGGAAAAGTCAATCCAACTGTGGAGTGAGTTTCCCCTATCATTCTGTCTTTTATGGTTGTTTACATAGTGCTGAGGTACAGAGTGTGGGCCCTGCAGTTCAACTTGCCCCAACTGGTCTATGTCAGTGTGTTCCCTCAATTCTGTACCACATATCAGGCACAGACGGAGTCCAGTCAGTGCCCATGTGTATACGTGTGTGTTAGTTTTTTTTACTGTAGAATATCATGCACTGCATAGGATCTCTGCAATCATAATTTTTGTTGATTGTCCATTACCATGCCGTTCACTTTAAGACTATGGTTTCATAGTCACTTAAATCACGTACAGTAAGAAATGTAAGTCTGCTACCGGGGAAATCCAGTATAATGGATTAAAAAACAACAACAATACAACTGAGACATTGTTATTTGTTTGCCATTACAAATAATCTGAACTCCATTAGCACAGATAACTGAGCTTTAACCATGGTGTTTTACATGAAGACTTAGTGGCTCCCCACTATAAAATACCTTCTGTAAAGTTGAGGCTATGTGTAATATCCTTGAAAGAGGCAAGAAACATGGGGAAGGGGAAGGAGTATATGCAAGGCTTGGGTCCCAACTTACTCAGTCTTTGTACCCATACCAATCTCCCCCTCCACCTCTACTGTGGGGAGGAAAATAGACTGTGTGAATGACAGAGCTGGCTTAGCTGTGAGAGGTTATTCATCTTGATTCTGATGACACTGTGCTTAAAAGATCAGTGGTATTCAGGCTGAAGGTAAGGAGTTGAGTGCTTTAACCCATTAAAAAAATGAAAGGGGAAAAATTCTGAAGTTATGACCTTCTCAGTAAGAAATATTCTTCCATGTCCACTTTAGAAAAAAGCTATTCTGTACAACATATCTTCTGTCAAAATAGAAACAGTAATGTGATTTCAAGGCATAGCCCATTGTTAGTCCATTTTTTTCTCTTTTTTGTATGTAAAGGCAGTAGTTCCCTGCGTTTTTGTTATAAGAATCTTGCATCATTAGCCAGCCTGGATTGAGAAACTTTTTAATGAGCAATTTCAAATTCAGCAGTGCTTTCAAGTTAAATTAAAACTCCATTAATCACAGTATTGCCCACATTCATTCAACAAGCAGTGGTGACAATATGCCTGAGATTATATTATTCTTTGAGACTACAGGCAAGTTTTGGTTTGGGAATGGATTTATGGGCCCCTCAGTACAATGCTACACTTATCAGAGTCTGTACATGCAGCTCGGAAGCTACTGTCCTGTTAGAAGATGAGGAATGTAGCCCTCTCCATTACTTTTCTAGTAAACTTCCCATTGGCTTTAAAGTTCAGCAACTTGTCTCCAGATTTTGCAAATAAGATTCATGAAGCATTATGAGGTTTGAGATTTTTTTTTAGTGTGAAAACTGAAAAGAAAACCTATAATGCATATTTAAAACCACTGGTGAATCTCACAGACCAGGCATGGCGATAAGCTCAGGGCATGCTCAGGAAATCTTTTCAAATGCTGTGTAGCTAGAGAAGCCAGGGCCTTAGACTTAAACATTGAGGCTAGAACTGACAGTTGCCTGCCTCACAAGTATAGATTGCTTTATTCCAGATTTCCAGAAAACACCCGAGTTCAAACGCCGCCCTGTTGAGCAACACATTGCACAAATGATGGGCACAATGGTTTTCCCACAGATACCAATTTAAAAACAGTTGTAGATTTTTTTTTAACCCCCCATTCACACAAGCAATTGCAACCATCTAAAGGACTCAGGCCTGCTCTTGCTTTGAACATGAAAGTAGGTTTTCTGAGATACCTCTTAGTTTTTTTGAAATTCTTAAAAGACGCCATACCTGAAGCCTTGGGATGAATTGCTTGTGCAGTTGCTTACATAGTGTGTGTGTACGCACACACATATATAATGTATACAATATGTGTATATATTAATAGACATTATCTACTCTGTACACATCTATGAAAATTCTCTTCTTGTTCTTGTTTTTCCCTTTTTAGGGATTGATAAATATTAGCATTATCTTCCTCATTGAAAAGATATTTTCTGAGCATAACCATGTGAGTAAACAAGCTAAACAGGCAAAACCCATGCACTGTTTGCATCGGCAGAGTGGGATTCTGAATTCCCCATTTGAGCACTAGTCTAGTCATTCATCTGTCATGAATCTGTAATGAATCACTGACTAAGCATCTTCAAATTCTCTTTATTTTTACCTAGAAATAGGGATTCTTATACCTTGTGTAACTCAAATGATCCTGATGATTAAGACCTGAAGCATGACATGGCCTATACAAGCTCCAAAGTTCTACACAGCATCATATGGGGTCATTGATAACCAGGGGCCAGTGATGGGCACATGGTAAAGCAGTGGGTACAGTTGTGTGAGGACTGAAATTTAGCACCACATGTATTATATTTATATGATCGGTATAAATGCATGATTAACAAAAATGGAAGCAAAAGATTACTTGCCTAAATGTGATACTTTCCAGTCATGCAGACATTCATAGTGGAAGAGTGCATAATTTAGCGCTGAGTGAGAAAAGGGGCAAAATTTGGTTGAGGGAGAGTTTAGTATAGAGGACCCTTCTGAAGGGGAAGTGTGAACTGTGGAGGAGGAAAGAGAGGAAATAGGCAACTAGAGAAGGGCTTGGGGGGGGGCGGGTTCTTTGAATTAAGACATGAGAGTCCTAGACCTGAGGCATATTTGTACATCTTATGTTAAAAGCCTATAACATTTGGGGGAGAATGGAATCCATAGCGCTTTATTGATCTCACCACTCCCAAAAGACCATTTCCTCTCACCTTCCAATGGTACAGATCCTGGCTCAGATTTGCAGGAATTTCTGGTCCTAGATGGGCTTTTGTCAAGTTCTACCAAGTAACAGCCGCGCCCAGCATGGAAGTCTTCAGCCTGAAGATTTCTGTACAGGTGTTGACTGCAGATTCACTGGAGAGAAGGATCTTAGTATAGAAAACTAGAAGTTATGAGTTTTCCTTTCTTTAGTTTTGTTTTTATTGTGGTTACTGTTTGTTTGCTTTATTTGAGCCCTTGAACCCTAGGACTCTGATATGCAGTGATAACATCTGCTGAGCTGGAGAGAGACCTTGCTTCCAAGTTTATGCCAGGGAAGTCTGCTATAGTTGGAGATGAGTATCAGGAAATAGTGCTTAATTAAAATGATCAATTACAACGAGCAGAGACTTATTTAATAAATATTAAAAGACCGACTCAGTGAATGAGTTTATGATATGACTCTGGAACTAGCAAAATTATGAAAACACAATTCCCCACTGAAGAAGTAATAAATAGAACTCATTACTAAGAGAAGGAAATGTTGCCTCTCTCAGAGGATTTAGATTTTTCAGTGGCATTTTTAGCATCTATGGCCCTATTAGACCCTGTTATTTTCTTTCTAATTTGTGCCATTTATGTATGATTTTCATTTAACTTTCCCATGGCTCATTTCTCTCCTTCAGAACATTTCCATATGATTCCTTGATAAAGTCCTTGCTTTAACACATTTCTATTATAAAACTGTAATAAGCACCAACTAAATAGCAATATGAAATAGCCAGAACATAAAGGACTGACAGGAGAAGAAATTGGCCAGCTGGGTAGTTAATTTTTATTCTTGAATGCCTGCTGCACTTTTTGCCTCTTGTGGGTGTTTTCAATCCTCTCAATAAGATGCCATGCCTAATGGACAAGGACTCTAAGGAGACTGTTCTCACAATTCTTAAGGAAAAGCCTTTCTCTCCTATAACAAAATCATCAGGCAGCACCTTTTGATGGCATAGTGATTGCTATTTTTCATCCAGCCCCATGGTGGGAAGAAAAGGTTTTTGGTTTTTCTCCCTCCTACTGTCCTTTGGGCTTTGTAAAATACCCCTTACACGTTCTGTTTGGGTCCTATGTTCTCTAGAGAATTGTGTGAAGGTCATTTAGCAACCTGGGCCCCTTTCAATTCAACCAGTACTTATTGAAGCCCCTCTATCCTCCATGTCTTGTGAAATACAGACATCATGGAAACTAGGTTTCTGCCTGCCTAAGACTCAAGAGTCTTTTTAAGTGGTCACCTAAACAAATGCTGCTTATCCGGGTCTGACACTGGTTAGGACTAGAAGCATCCTTATATGTGAAAAGTACAAACTGTGTTTCTTTGAGCTTGTTTTCTCGGTTTTGTTTAAAGTAAAAAAGTAGACTTATTATAGAAAGTAAAAAGTAGACATTAAGACCCAGGTGAGAAAAAGAGCTAAAGTAGTGTGAGAAATAGGAAAGACCTAAGAGTTAAATGTGTCTGTTCCCCCAGCAACACACAATGAAGTTCCAACAACCAGCACTGTCCCAGCCCCGATACATGTGCATCCTGATGTTATAATCTGACTACAAGTCTGCTTTAAACAGAGACTGTCGTACCAAAACATGTCAAGTAGGGGTCATGGGAAAAGCCTAGTGGAAGTGCTGGGGTTTACTTGGGCTTTGAAGGAAGAGTACGGATTTGCCATCTAGAAGTAACAGTAGGAGCAATATTAAAATAACTTACACATGTGGGGGGAAAAATCAAGTAAATTCATGTGAATCTTTTTTAAGAGGTTTTTTTGTTGTTTTTGTTTTTTAACCCCTTAGTTAAAAGGGTGAGTCAACATCTTCCTACATAGATATGCTCCCTATCTTCCAGCAACTTTTCACTGAGGTTAGCTACTCTGCTTAGGTATAAGTTGCATAGCATAAAGAGCAAAAATAGTAAATCAAATATATAACCAGACATTCAAATGTGTGTATCAGAGCAACAGGCAACTACACAGGTTTTCATTTTTCTAACTGTCTTTGGGCTTTATGTAGGAGGTAGGGTGGAAATGTAAGCTCTGTTTAGTATGGGTAACTTCAGAAAAATAGGTCCCTCTCAGGATATTCCATCCATTTGCCTTCAAATTTATGCAGGAGGCTTGGGAAAATACTTTTTTAATGAATATTTCTATCTACCCCCTGTCTGTACCAAGTGCTTTGGCAGACTTTCATGTATCTCATATGAAAGCCAAAGAGCTTTATTTAAATTGTCTGATACACATTGAAAAGTTTATAGAACGAGCCCACAAATTCAGTTCAGTGCTCATTTTTGTGGTAGAGTGGAGTTGGCTAAACCCCCAGCTGTCATCGGCTCACTTTCCAGGTGTCTCTGCCACTGGGGTCATGTCTTTGCATTTTTGTAGATTTTTCTCTTACCTCTGCCATGCTAGGAGTCAGGCAGACTTTTCTCCCTTACAAGTTATTACCTCCTTATTCTAATGTAGGTCCTGCTTCCAAACCTTTCATTCCATTCTTGGCAGCATTCACAGCATGAAATGTGCTTCTTTTATTACTTAATTCCTTACTCTCCTGCACCCATTTCCACTTCTATTTTCCCATCTCCTTTCATTTTGCCCTCACATATTTTTCACTTTGTGGTTTTTCCTTTTCCTTGTGTGCTCTACATGAGAGAGCCATATAGAACCACACAGTTAAAAATAGTTTCTGACATTATTTGTGATTTCCTAAGATGTCGTGTCACAAATAACCTTTTCTCATTTGATTTCCATCTAACATGCTGACAGTGCTCCAATCTTGTTTTCTGATTATCCCATTACATAGTGCTTTCTCTCACATTTAGTGGAAACTCGCAAGTAATGGTTCTGTTTGGATAGCACTGCCTAGTCATCATTTACAATTTTTTGGAATTAGAAAGGCAGTGGGAGAAAAGAACTCGAGCTTAAGTTCTTATTTGAAAGGAAAAGCATTAATTAACTATTTTGGTAATAGGTTGAATCAGTCTTCATCAGCAGGCTATACTAGAGTCATCTTGGTGATCTAGAGTAACCTATCATGCAATGAAACATTATCTTACTGAGGGAGAGGGCTGTGCTCTATATTGACTAATGCATTTTAAATTCAGTTTTTAAAAGGGAGGCAAACTCAAAAAAAAAAAAAAAAGGGAGGCAGACTCAATTGAGTACCCAATGGGATACATTCCAGGTGAAAAAAATCATCCCCAAGTACATAGGAAGTAACCTAAGAATTCATTTACTGTAATCATTGGTTTTACCATAAAATTGTAAATATTCACAGTCAGTAATCAATCATGCCCAGCTTCTAACAGTCTAGCAGTGTTTGTGTGTGTATGTGTGTGTGTTATAGCTGTGCTCTGAAAACATCCTACAAATCGTGTGTTTGTGTTATAGCTGTGCTCTGAAAACATCCTGCAAATAGCTAAATTCATATGAAGCCACAACACCCAGGAGGCTAAATGATTGCCTGTTAGCACTGATCATTTGGGGGCATAGAAAGAAATTTCCGGTGCAAATAATGCCACTTTTCTTATGCATTCTAAGGACCTCTTATATTCAAGAGTAAATTTTCCTTACATATATTTATTTCAATTGACATCTCAAAGTACATCTGAGAATACAGTATGCCATATAATTGAGAGCTGGACCATCTAATAGATGGCTCTGTGAGGTCTTTGAGGAAATGAAATGGTAATAGAATTCCTCTTCTCAGTGGTAGGAAATGACTGTCTTTTGTTCTCCTCCATGAAGGCATACCATCATGTCTTAGTTGATTTCCCCTGTATGTTTCTTTAGGCAAGTTAGTAATTTCAGAGAAGCCAAATACATCTTGCTTTTTGGGAGTGTAATTTGTCTGTTTTAGCCAGAGTATAGTTCTTGGGTTATGTTCAGCAGGCATTTCTAAAAGATAGGCTCTTTCTATATAACTTGGATAGTTCCACATAATTTTTTTCTTTTCATTTCCTCTTCTTGACAGGTGCATGAGGCAGTCCCATGCTACAGTGAATGCAATCAGTATTCGTGGGTGGTAGAACACTGGTCTCCATGCAAAATCCACAATGAGCTGAGGTCTCTACGCTGTGGAGGAGGAACGCAATCTAGGAAAATCAGGTGTGTGGAAATGGAGACATTTGGGAAATGGGGCAATGACACTTACACATTTTTATAAAAAACCAGAGAGTTGTTTATCCAAGTGCACCCTGATTTTCATACTGCATACTCTGGCTTTTGGTAATCATTAAGCATCTATAGAAGTATAGGTGCCTTAACTGCCCGTGTGCAGTGGGATGTCCTCTGCAGTGCAGTCACAATCTCTGCCGTTCCCCGCAAATGACTTCAGTGGGAAAGCTAACTGCGTGCAGCAGGCTGGTATCCCTTCATTGATTCAAACTGACACATAGCCATAACTGTTAACAAATCAGAAGATTATGGCTATGATGTCATGTCTCTTTTTTGCTCTTTGGGTAGTGTAGTTGATGGACATTGTCTTAATTTTGAATGTCAGTATGTTGAAAGGTCAATTTAAACCCTCACAGCTGGTCTTGGAAACTATAGTCAGAGAATACTTATGAAGTGTAGTGATGACTTTTAATATAAAAGGAGTGCACTTCTGACAGAATTTAGTGAATTCTGGGTTATTTATGGAGGGATTTTGTTTAAAGTTTTTTGTTTTGTAAATACAGCAGTAATAAGCAAAAGAAACACTTGGTCCAATTTTGTCTAAATGGCCTCTTTAAAAATGATTTGGAAAGAATGAATTTCTTTATCAATTAAGGATATTGGTAATAAATGTTAGACTGAAGAAGTGAAAACTAAAATATTAATGATAAACAATGGTTAGTAGGTAAAATCAAGAAGAAAATATAGTTCAGTCAACTATTCAATTGCATGAGCACAGACTATCATTTTGTTGGATTTAGGAAGCTCCATTTCAAATGGACAGACAGTTCTCCAATCCTATAACTCCCTGTTCAGTTAACTGTTAGATTGAAGTCGTTTAAGTCAGAGCCTATTTATATATGTTGATTGTTATTCAATATCAATGAATTTATTTTATTCAGTAATTCGGTACATACACATCATTTCCGAGACTTAGTCCCAGTGTTGCAAAATCACTGGTAGACATGTTGGAAGAAGTAGCTCTTGGTAAAACTAGCATCAACGCAAGCAAATGGCTAACAGACAAACTGTCTTTCTGTCACTTTGTTCATTCCTCTTTCCTCTGAGGACTACTAGGCTCATGCTGTCACAGACCTTTTTCTCTTCAAAATCTATGTCTCCTGCATCTTATTCTCATGGTTTTGAGAAATGACTAATCAACCTAGCTTATCAATTAACAAGAGGACGAGCTGTGATACCTCCCACTCTCATCCTTGCCAGGCCTTTTTAGCAGTACTCAGCAAAATCTCAGGGGAGAAAGGAAAGCTTAAGAGAATAAATTGCTACCGACAGAATTATGGCAGGCTGATTGAGGAAAAACATACTTAAATGAGGCCTTTAAGCCATACGTAGCTCAAACTTACAGAGCTTGATATAATACAAATAATACAGCTATTGAATATCACTCTGTTGTGAGGTGAATTGTGTTCCCCAAAAATCTACGTATTATAGTCCTAGCCTTTAGTACCTCAAAATAAGACTATATTTGGAGGTAGGCTCTTTGTAAAGAGGTAATTAATGTTAATGAGGCCATTGGGATGGACCCTAATCCAATCGATTAGTGTCCTTAAAAAAGAGGAGATTAGGACACACAGAGAGGGAAGAGCATGTAAAGACACAGGAAGTGTAATCATCAAGACAGCATGGTACTGGTACAAAAACAGACACATGGATCATGGAACAGAACAGAGAGCCCAGAAATGGACCCTCAACTCTATGGCCAACTAATCTTTGACAAAGCAGGAAAGAATATCCAGTGGAAAATGGACAGTCTCTTTTTAATAAATGGTGCTGGGAAAACTGGACAGCCACATGTAGAAGAATGAAACTGGACAATTTTCTTACACCATACACAAAGATAAACTCCAAATGGATGTAAGACCTAAATGTGAGACAGGAATCCATCTAAATACTAGAGGAGAACAGAGGTAGTAACCTCTTCAACCTCGGCTGCAGCAACTTCTTACTAGATATGTCTCTAAAGGCAAGGGAAACAAAAGCAAAAATGAACTATTGGGACTTCAAGACAAAAACCTTCTTCACAGCAAAGGAAACAGTCAGCAAAAGTAAAAGGCAACCTACAAAATGGGAGAAGAGATATGCAAATGACCTTTCAGATAAAGGGTTGGTATCTGAGATCTATAAATAAATTTATATCTAAAAATATAATCTCAACACTCAAAAAAACCCAAATAATCCAGTCAAGAAATGGGCAGAGGACATGAACAGACATTTCTCCAAAAAAGACATCCAGATGGCCAACAGACACATAAAAAAATGTTTTACATCTCTCAGCATCCGGGAAATACAAATAAGAACCACAATGAGATACAACCTGACTCCAGTCAGAATGGCTAAAATTAACAAGTCAGGAAACAACAAATGTTGGCAAGGATGCGGAGAAAGGGGAACCCTCTTACTCTGCACGTGGGAATGCAAACTGGTATAGCCACTCTGAAAAAGTGTGTGGAGGTTCCTCAAGAAGTTAAAAATAGAGCTACCCTATAACCCAGCAATTGCTCTACTAAGTTGTTACCCCAAAGATACAAATGCAGTGATCCAAAGGGGCACCTGCTGCTCAATGTTCATTGCAGCCATGTCCACAATAGCCAAACTGTGGAAGAGCTGAGATGTCCATCAACAGATGAATGGATAAAGATGTGGGGAGTGTGTGTGTGTGTGTGTGTGTGTGTGTGTGTGTGTGTATACATACACAAACACAATGGAATATTACTCAGCCATCAGAAAGGATGAATACTTGCCATTTACATCAACGTGGATGCAAGTAGAGTGTATTATGCTGAGTGAATTAAGTCAATCAGAGAAAGACAATTGGTTTCACTCATGTGGAATATAAGAAAGATCACAGAGGACCATAGGGGAAAGGAGGAAAAACTGAATGTGAAGTCATTAGAGGAGAAAAACTATGAGAGACTGTTAACTATGGGAAACAAATAAAGGGTTGCTGGAGGGAAGGTGGGTGGGGGAATGGGGTAATCGGGTGATTGGACATTAAGGAGGGCATGTGATGTGATGAGCACTGGGTGTTATATGCAACTGATGAATTATTGAACATTACATCTGAAACTAATGATGTACTATATGTTGGCTAACTGAATTTAAGTAAGAAATGAAAAATAAAGACACCATTCATTAGCCATCCACATGCCAAGGAGGGAGGTCTCAGCAGAAACCAACCCTTCCAGCATCTTGATCTCAAGACGTGGAGCCTCAAGAACTGTGAGAAAATAATTTCCTATAATTTAAGGCACCTAGCCTGTGATATTTTGTTGTGGCAGGCTTTGTGTAAATATGTGAAATAGATTTTCTAGGTATTTTGCATTCCAAACCATTATTGGTCTTAATAAGACACTGTTGTAATGAACAAAATAGCTTATCCTTCTCTTTCGTGAAACTTCGAAACTGGAGGACATTCTTATGGTTCATCTTGGATTGCAATAATTTATTATTTCAAAAAATATTCTATGTATCAGGCATTCTAGGCACTGGGATTAAAAAAGTGAACAAAAGAAGTTTCTATCCTCAAATAACTTATAGTGGCAGAGAAAAAAGATAAACACATGAAAGTAATGGAATGCTTTTGCTATGAAATGCCAAGCAAAAAATAAAATTGGGTTGGATTTATGGAGAAGACTGGAGAGGTTGGCCAGGAAAATAGCCAAGCAGAGAATAACATGAGAGACCTGAATGAAGATAAAGAACTACTGAAAGAAATCCCAGGAAGAAAGAGTATCCAAAGCAGAAATCTTCTTGGCTTTTTATAACAAGATGAATAACGAAGTGTTCTGTATAGCTGATGCCGGGACTCAAATCACACAGTCTTCTAAAACAAGGTAAAAGGATTTTTTTCTAACTGCGACTTGAAGCCATGAAAAAGGTTTGAGACAGAGGAAATGACATGGTCTTAATTTACATTTGAAAGGACCTTGTTGGATGTAGAGAAGGTATTTTGGGGTATATAAATGGAAGCAGGGATGAAGGCTTCAAAGACATTCCAAAATTCCAGGTGGGAGACGCTTATGGTTGGACTGGGCTTGGTAATAATGAAGGTGGTGAGAAGGTCACATTCAGACTATATTTGGAAGGCATAGACTGTAGGATTTATTTATAAAGTGATTGTAGAACATGGAAGAAAGAAAAGCATCAAAGATGACCGCTAGGTTTCAGTGCCTAACAATCATAGGGATGATGGTGCCATTTGTTGAGATGAGGAATATTAGAAGCAAGTTTGAGAGAGGGAAATCAAAAGCTAGCTTTTGAACACATTAAATTTGCCTTCCAACTGTGACATAACAGACGAGTTCAGAGAGAGACAGTGGTATAAATTTGGTCATCAACAGCTTATGCATTTGATATATATTGATAAGAAAAGACATAAGAAATTGAGCCCTGGGGACCTCCAATATTCATGGATGATAGCAAAGAGAAGGCTTTACAAATGAGACTGAGCAAGAGCTGTTGGAGAATGAGGAAAAGCAAGAAAATGGGAAGACAAGAGGGTTTTTCAAGAAAAAAATAGTCATCAGTTGTTTCAAAAGGTTCTCAGAAGTTTACTAAGATGACAGTAGACCATTGAGTTTGGCAATGGGGGGAGTCTGTTAATGACCCAGATAAGGGGTTTCTCTGGAATGGTACTAAAAGTGTGATTAAACAAAATTCAAGAGACAGTGAAGGAAGTAGGGGGAAGACTTGGGAATAGCAAATATGCTTCAAAACAGTTCTGTACTGAGTTTTCAGTAGAAATGAGGTGACAGTTGAAGGGAGATAGGGATGGAAATTGACGATCCAGGATATGTAACTACAGGGGCATTTTTGTTTGGGAAAAGTCTTTTCATAAATCAGGCATGAAATAGATAATACTAGCAGCCAGTGTTTTTGAAACCTAATGAAAGAAGGTTTTTGATGTGGTAGACAGAATTGTGCCCCCCTCGAAGATCTCCACATTCTAATCCCTGATATCTGTGAATCTGTTACCTTTTATAGTAAGAGGGACTTCGCATATGTGATTAGATTAGGATTTTGAGCCTGGAAGATACACCTGGATTGTCTGGGCAGGGGCACTTTATTTGCAAGTGTTCTTAAATGCGAAAGGGGAAATGGGAGAGAAAAAGGAAAATGTGACCAGAGATGCAAGGCACAGAGAGATGCAAGTCTGATGGCTTTGAAGATGGAGAAAGAGGCCATGCCCAGGGAATGAGGATGGCCCCTGGAATATGGAAAAAGGTAAGGAAGTAGTGTCTCCTATAGAGTCCCCAGAAAGAAATCCAGCTCTACCAAGGCACTGATGTTACCTTAGTGGGATCCGTGTTGGATTTCTGTACTACAGAATTGTAAGATAGTTTTTGTTCTTTAAACCACTAGGTTTGTGGTAGTCCTTCTAGTCTGTTAACTTGTACGTAAACCCTTGTTTTCAGTATGATATTCTCATCCTTAAGTGAGCTATGTTCTCTAGTCCAAAGACTGACTATTTTTATAACCCTCTCCAAATAATAAACATTCAGTTACCTGCGGGGGCGGGGGTGTGTGTGAGGGAGGGGTCCTCACCTAGCCCTATGGATTGTGGGAGATCTGAGGGCCCAGGTACCTCTTAAACATACTTTTAGTATATCTTCCAATTTTTCAGCATCACCTTTATCCACATTTCCAGAAGTACTTGGTGACACAAGCTCCTGAATTTTTTATGTTTTCTGTGGTATAAATGGAGTTGCGTTCTTTGTTTTTCCTTGAGTGTTGGTATTTCAGCTTTTCTATTTTCCATTTGTTGTCTTTGTTCTTTGTCCTTGTAGGGTAATGTCTTTCCCCACCTTGAGTTTTTGACTTTTCTTTGTGGGTTTTTTTTTGTTTGTTTTTTTTTTTTTTTTGTAACAAATGACTTTACGATTGTTTTTGTGGCATATTAAGAGTGAACAAAAACTGGTGCGTACATTCAGCTGGACACCACTGACAAGAAGTCTATGTCTTCTTTTTCAGTGAAATAATAAAAGAACATCAACAGAGAGTGTGCAGGCAAGAAGGAAAGCAATTTCCAGCTTTTAAGTTTGTCTGGAACAAGACACATAAACTATTTTGTGGTCCCTCCTTCCACTATTGACTATTACCACAAAAGAAATTAAAGTCCATAGATGATTCTGTACCATGCCTTCTTACATTAGAAGACATTACTTAACATCTAACATTTTATGTTAACCTTGTTTATACAATGTACAGGTTTTCATTACTTTGCCAAGTCAAGTTCATAAAGGTTACTTTGTTTTGTACAAGGTAATAGATTACTCTACAATTTCCCTGAATTAAAAAAAAAATTATATGTATAAAAGAAACTCATAATGCATAGGATGGTTCATTCTAGCTTAGCACGATTTGGGAGACACCAAAAGCTCTCCATCATATCTGTCTTAAAATGCTTACTCCTTGGCTGTGGCATCGTGTTTCAAGTGATCAGATCAGCAAATGGCACCATTTATCTCATTGTCATTGTCATTTTCACCTTCACTTCGATTATTTATCACTAGAAGAAAAGTGTCATAACAATAGGGATCTTTTTTTTTTTTTTTTTTTTTTGGTGTGTACCCCAGCAACTAGGCAAGGGCCTGGTACACAGTCCTCAAAAATATTTACTGAATGAGTCATTATTAACAAATACTAAGCTTGTATCCCACACCTAGAAAAAGAGCTTGCATGTAGCTAGTCTTTCTTAAACATGTTTTAAAAAATAATTCAAACATAAAATTCTAATTGAGATTTAATATAAATACAGAGAAATACCCACTCATAGAGTATGGTTAACTTAATTTTCACAACAGGGACGTAGCTGTGTAACCAACTCAGAGGCCAAGAAACAAAATATTACCAGGACTACCTTAAGCCCCTAGTAGTAAGTAACCATTCCCCCAAAGGTAACCGCTGTTCTGACTTCTGACAGCAGGGTGAATATTGCCTGTTTCTTTCTATGAATGAGATCATACAGTGTATTCTTTTGTGTCTAGCTTCTTTTGTACAGCATTGAATTTTTTAATGTCACTCATGTTTCACCATGTCACAGTAGTTCATACATTCCCACCACTTACCACAATATATTTATCTGTTGACGCAGTTGAATATTTGGACTATTTCTGGTTTGGATGATTACAAATAGTGCTATACAAATATTTTCTGTCATTTTTTTTTCTTTTTTGGTGCACATTTCTTTTGTGTATGTAAATAGGCATAGAATTGTAGGGTCATGTGATATGTATATGTTGCCATTTAGTAGATACGCCAACTAGTTTTCCAAAGAGTTTATGCTCCAACCAGCGGATTAAGAAGAGTTACAATTGTTGCACGTACTTGCCAACCCTTGATATTTTCCATATTTTTTTTACTGAAGCCATTCTGATGGATATATAGTGGTCTTAACACTTTGGTTTTTGATTTGATTGAATCAATAGCATGATTATTTACCTCGCCTTAGCCCGCACTTATCTCAAAGGCCAATACAGATTAGGCCAAGTGTCTGTATACCTTGTGTTCAAGTGCCACATGAAAATGCTTGCATATTGCCCTTTGGTTTGTGATACCAAAATTCCATACTGAAGTGCAGAAAACACCTGCAAGAAAGACGTGTTCAATTATGTTTCACCTTCCTTGGCCATGACCTTAAATGTGTTGGACAGAGATTAGGGAAGTTTGGATGAAGTGAGTGAGATACAAGTGTAGGAAAAGTCTAAGAGAGTCACAGGAACTAGGAAGGCTCTTACCGTTACAAAGTGATGAACTCATTCAGAGAAGAGCCTTCAAGATTTGTTACAGTGAAAAGAAAATTCACTCTGTGCTGGACCTGAGTAAAAATAGCGTAGGTCTCTTGACATGGAGAGTGCTTTAAGAATGCCAGTGGACTCTAGTCTTCCCGTTGTTCTCTCTTGCTCTGCTAACTGAAAGGTTATCACTCAATAAAGGTCAACTGGCTGAAGAAGGAATTTTCTTCCCCCTTGATTTCTCTGCCAGTCTTATTTTACATTTAATATTCTTTAATAAGTAACTATGGCGTATCGTAACTATTTTATATTTACTCTCCACTGTTTTAAGTCTCCACTGTTTTAACCTTGATCTTACCTTGCAGATGTGTGAATGCTGCCGATAGTGAAGGGGGAGCTGTGGATAATAGCCTATGCAGCCAGGATGAAATTCCCCCAGAAACCCAGTCCTGCTCTCTTCTGTGTCCCAGTGAATGTGTCATGTCTGAGTGGGGACCTTGGAGCAAATGCCCACAGGTAATTCCTCTTCCCCTGTCAATACGCCAATCCTCCAGTGTTGGCCACCATATAGTCACAGTACTTGTTCTCCAAAACATTCTTCTAATAACATACAAATATCATTTTACCTAAGAAGGAGGGGAAAAAATTAAGCAAGTGAGACTGAGCAATTTAAAATGCAGTGCTTCTCTTAAGGCCTTTATCATGGGAACACGAACAAGGAAAATGAGCCTATAATGATCAAACTAGGATTTGAATGCACACCCATTGTTAAAGGGGTCTTCTTTAGTACCAAAATGATTCTCATTATAATCTCTTGGTTCTGTTCCATTTTTATCCTGGCAGAATCAATTATATTTTAGTAGCTCAGCTCTACTGTGTAATTTCGTTTCTGTTCGTGATGATCTGATTTTGCCTTTTGCTGTTTTCCCGAAGATGAGGTGTTCTTTTGTCATGTTCTTCTTCCAAAGCTGACCCAAAAAAACCCCCAAAAAAACAAAAAACACACCCCCACACACACAAAACACCCTTTCTAAAAATCTAAAGCATTTGCCTTTATTTTTTTAATTGAAACATAACGTGACTATGGGAAAATAAATATTCCTGAAATAGAATGGTTCCACTTAATATTCTCAGAAGCTAAACTCTGATACTTTAGACTTGTATTTTGGCTTACAGAGCTAAAAAAGAAAATGAGGATAAGGAATATGTTATATGGCTCCAAACATTAGGAAGGGAGACCTAGGTTTACAGTGGTAATATAATTTGTGGGAAGGTTGTATAAAATCTTTGTATAGAAATGGAAAATATTTTTGAAATCAATTAATACCCTGTATTTGCAGTTGTGAATGATTGATTCATCGTTAATCTTTGCAACCTTATCTTTGACATTTCCATAATTCTATTCCTGAAAGAGATTTCCCTTTGTTACTATTTTTTCTTTTTTGAGTTGTTTTTGGGTCTAGGACAACACAATATTAAGAGGAAGAGTTATTAATTAAGGGTAATTTGAAGGAATGGAATGTTGGTCCTACTTACTTTATGTGTAACTTAAATACAGTAAAAGTTAACACTTATTGAGCACTTATTGTGTGCAAGGCACATGTAAAATTATCCTCTTTAGTTCCCATAACAATCCTACTCAGTACATACTGTTATCAGTCCTATTGTACAGATGGAGAAACTGATTCTCAAGAAGGCTAAATAGCTTGCATTGAGTAAGTGATGCAGCTGGGCTAAACTTTAGACTATCTGATGAAGCCAAAGCCTTTGTTCTTATGTCCTTGGCTTCCTAAACTTGGATGAATGAAAGGGGATTTAGACCCATACTTTTCTTTCTTTAAGATGCAGCATTTATTTTAAGAATAAAGCAAGTTAGTGGTCTGTATAATTATAATATGACTACACCATATGAGGACATGGAGAAGCAACATGGGGGGGTAGGGGGATAGGAGAAGAGTAAATGAAACAAGATGGGATTGGGAGGGAGACAAACCATAAATGACTCTTAATCTCACAAAACAAACTGGGGGTTGCTGGGGGGAGGTGGGATTGGGAGAGGGGGAGCGGGCTATGGACATTGGGGAGGGGAGGCGAACCATAAGAGACTATGGACTCTGAAAAACAACCTGAGGGTTTTGAAGGGTCAGGGGTGGGAGGTTGGGGCAACCTGAGGGTTTTGAAGGGTCAGGGGTGGGAGGTTGGGGGAACAGGTGGTGGGTAATGGGGAGGGCACGTTTTGCATGGAGCACTGGGTGTTGTGCAAAAAGAATGAATACTGTTACACTGAAAAAATAAATAAAGTGAAAAAAAAATAAAAGGAAAAAAAAATGTAGCAGCATACATTCTTTACTAATCGACTTGCAGAATTAGCAATCTGAGTAAGTTAAATGTAGAGGTCATGCTCTTACTCACTCTGCTTTGTTTCTAATTTGCTCACAGTAAACTCCATTAAGTTATAAACACTTTGCAATGAAAATGTTGCCCTTCTAAGTCAAGGATTCTGGCCACTGAGCTAAAATGTCTGTTTTGGAGCATTTTATATGATGTTGTGGTGGTCTGGCATTCTGTGTTTATTTCTTTGGGTTTCTAAGAGACAATTCACTTTAAGGTTGACTTTTCCAGACATAATTACACTATTTTTGGAGCATTTAGAAATTGGAGATAGAACCTCTCAGCCTCCTTTCATATGTCTGAAAGATGACATAAGCAGTTCCTTACTTGTCAGCGTGAAGTGAGAGGGTTGGTCTGTCAAATGCTTATGCACCTGCAAAGTTACATTATCATCATCATCATCATTGCTGTGAGAACAGTAATAACTTTCATTGAGCACATCTTATGTAATAAGCACCGTGCTGGAATTTCCTAACACTGTGCTATGATATGGACATTTATCCATAGTCACTCAGGTCTGTTCAACCACAGTGGCCTAGCTCTTTTTCATATGCCATGCTGCTCTCAAGTGTAAATAAAGACTTTTAAAAAAAATGGTAATCAGGGCTCACACCTGATTATTTTCCCCTATATCCTAAATATATTACATAAATTTAATAAATTGCAGTATCATAGCATAATGCCCCAACATCCTAGGCACTTAAGCAGTATTTGACAGTGATCATGATCATGATTATAGCAGAGTTAGCAATCTGGATCTTTGTGCTTGAAGTTTAATTAGCACTTCAATGTGCATTTTCTGAGAAAAATACAACAATTATTGTGTAATTGTTCTCTATAGCATGTTCTGATTTATGGATCTAAATACTGGCCATTTTACCGAATTCTCCTTTGAGAGTTTGCAGTGTGACATGTGTTAATAGGACCAATTCATTGTGTTTCTCTTTCATCTTTTTCTTTCCATGGCACTTTTTCAGAGTCAAACACATAACCAAACAAACAAGTAAACAAGTCCACCCTCTCCCCCACCAAAAAACAAATGAAGGATATTTCTGAGACAAAAATATGTTTCTGTTATATATCTATAAAGTATTCTGAAATTTATACTTTGATACGGTATAAACATAGTAAAGTCAGTAGATTTACCAGTTAATTAAAACTGTAAAACTATGTCTCAGATTCCCCGCATGCATCCTATAGTCTGAGGCCAAACATACGTGACACACCATCCCTGCTCCCAAGGAATCGTAGTCGTCAGCATCTTTATAAGTGCATCCTGTATGTGGATAGCAAAGGATTCAGTAACTGAGTAGCAGTGTGTATCAGTTCACACAGTGTTTGTTAATAAACAATCATTTTTATTTAATCATGGAAAATGATTAAAGTTTACTTCCTAACCTCTGGGTCAGTGACTTTCACAGTAGCACACATAAGAAGTGTCTGGAAAGTCTGTTAACACACAGCAGCTCTGCCCTGTCCCAGAGATTCTGACTCAGGACATCTGGGTGGGTCCCATGAGTTGGCATTTAGAATGCTGCCAGGTGATGCTGATTCTGCTTCTCTGGGAGCACACTTTGATTCACAAGGCTGTTGGCCATTACATTCAAGCCATGTTTTTTGTCAGCCTCACTTGAATCACAACTATTTGTTGAATATTCAGTCAACGCTATTATTAACTGGTTACTTAGCTTATATTTGCAGTTGCTTTCCATGTGCCAGACAATGTGCTTAGCACTGTCTGTTTATTTTCTGCTTAATCTTCAGAATGCCACTACAAAACAGATACTACTACCCATTCAATGTGTAGGTAAGTAAACTGAGTCTCAGATTAGTAACATGCTGCTTCTAAAGAGCTGGTAAAAGTCACAGTGACTACTTAAGCTCATGTAATCCATACATAACCCCTAACCACTGCAAAGAAAACAGAATCCGTGTTTCCTGTCCTAGAGACTATGCTAACCAGTATGATCTGTCATCTCCCTTTCTGATTTCCTCTGACTGTTGTATTTGCAAAGGAACATACTTCTAAATTCCATAACCTACTTCATTTAAATAGTTCGCCAGCGAGGGAAAGAAAAGGAGTCACAAAAGAGCGTGTGATCTAATGCCCAAGAACACTTGCTGGCTGTGGGACCGTGGACAAGATACTGAAACCTCTGAGTTACAGGTTCCTCATCAGGAATATAAGGACAACAATCATTGTTTTTCCAGATTATTTAAAGATTAGAGATAATGTGTATAAAGTGGACAGCACAGAGTATTCTTAATACAGGTTTGTTTAAAAAAAAAAAAAAAAAGGAAAAAGCAAATAAAAGCTCCCCCTTGCCTTGTGTACAGTGTGGTTGGGAAACCTAAGATAGGTTGTTATATATTTTCTAAGTTGTACAGGAAATATCCCTTCTTTCACAAAAAATTGGTTATTATATGATCTTACAGAAATAAAATGTCACCTCCTTTGCTGAAAAATGACTTATGCCTTATTTGATAGCAGTCCCCAAAAATAAGGCCTCAGAAAGATAACTTCAAATGAATGGGTCATTCACCTTAAAGTGACTGCCAATTGCAAACCATACCAAAGACCAAACGAGACAAGGCACTAAAAATTGTGTTGGGATCATTCTAACTGTACTGGCAAGAATGGGAGACTATAAATGAATCAAGCAAAACAAACACAGTTCAAGTCAGAATTTGAGAAAATGGAAAACCACGTGTTTCACTTATTTTTATGTTCTTGTTATTTTTTAAAGAATTTATTTGACAGAGAGAGACCACAAGTAGGCAGGCAGAGAAAGAAGGGGAAGCATGTTCCCTGCTGAGCAGGGAGCCCAATGTGGGCCTCCATCCTAGGACCCTGAGATCATGGCCTGAGCTGAAGGCAGAGGCTTAATCCACTGAGCCACCCAGGAGCCCCTGTTCTTGTTTTTTCATGTTCCCAGAACACACACACACACACACACACACACACACACACACACATGTATCTCATTCATTTTTTGAGTCCAGTATGCTTACTTCTTTAGAATGCTTTAATGGGAAAGGAAGCTTATGGAATCATACATTTAAAAATGTTTGCAATAGTGTTCACTCTTTAAAGGTATGTGTATGTGTATATAAATACATGTGTGCATGTATACACATATGAAAAATACATTTATATGACAGTTCATTGTTTATTACCAAGTATTTATCCTTTGTTTACCTAATCTTAATTATTTAATCTTTATTCTTCATATTATGCTGCTAGGTATTATTCATAGAATCTTATATTCTTCAAGAGAGGTTTATAAATTTCTAATCAGAAACTGCTCAGCCCTTGACATATCTAAAGGAATATATAGTTCTCTCCCTGTATGCTGCCAATCCTTACAGAAATTTGCCATCGAGTAATACAGATTTTCTATTTGTGACTCTCCTTGGAAGCTCAACAAAGCAGTTTCTTAAATAATAATGTTAATGGGAGAGAGCAAAGAGGGTCCTGGAGGTGAATTTCCAAATTGATGTATATGTTACAGAAGCAAGCTTTTGCAAACCCTCTCCGGAAAGATGACTTAAGTTTAACAAACCTACCTGGCTTTAATTGTTTCACTTCCAGCTGAATGCATCAGAAGCCAGTTAGAACTACAGCCAGGCAGCCCCTTACACTGTAGGAACTGGACACTCATTTACCGGTGGTCTGCATGCAACATCATGATCAAACAGTGGCTCTAAATCTTTGCCTTGTTACCAGGACAACCTCTTCAGAAGCATCACAAAGGAAGACTTTGCAAAGAAACTATGTAGGGGGGGCGCCTGGGTGGCTCAGTGGTTAAAGCCGCTGCCTTCGGCTCAGGTCATGATCTCAGGGTCCTGGGATCGAGTCCCGCATCGGGCTCTCTGCTCAGCAGCAAGCCTGCTTCCCTCTCTCTCTGCCTGCCTCTCTGCCTACTTGTGATCTCTCTCTGTCAAATAAGTAAATAAAAAATCTTTAAAAAAAAATATTAAAAAAAAAAAGAAACTATGTAGGGGTTAAGTACAGTTGTATCTGGATTCTTTCATAGTCTTAATATTGTGCTTCCAAAAGACGTCTTATTTCTACACTTTTTTCTCTGACTCTGTGTACAGGATACATTAGTAAAAGCTAGTACAGGTATATACTGACAGATACACACTACTGTTAGTCGTCCAGGTGAAGAAACGTCTTTAAAAGAGAAAGAGAAATGCAGATTAATTTTCTAACTCCTCCAGAATCAAGGAGTTGAGGATTTAGAAAAACCTTATTTTGGAGGCTCTTGGGTGGCTCATTCGGTTAAGGGTCTGACTTTGGCTCAGGTCATGATCTGGGTCCTAGGGTAGAGTCCCATGTGGGGTTCCCTGCTCAGTGGGAAGTCTGCTTGTCCCTCTCCTTCTGGCCCTCCCCCTGCTCTTGCATTCTCTCTTAAAAAAAAAAAGTAAATAAAATCTTTAAAAAAGAGAAAAAAAAACTTATTTTATCATGATGCTCCAATGTTATTTTTGGTAAAGGCTGTCAACAATGACATTTTATTACTGGTGACTCAGCATTTTCAGTACCTTAGCAGTAAAACAGCACTCTAAGAGTTATGTATCCAGGGAAACAATGTTCCCCAATGTACCCTGCTAGCATTATTCACCTCCAAGCACTTTATCAACCTCTCCTCAGTCCATAACATGCAGGTGACAACCTGTATTTGTCTCTGGGGGCATGTCTAATGGACTCGACGACCCTCGAGCTGCCTAGTGCTTTTCTTTGACTCACAACTGAAAGCCAGGAGAGAAGAAGGATTATTTTTTTCTATTCTGGACTGCAAACTCTGGTTGTTTTTGTAAATTGATTATCAGAAGCCAATAAGTGATTACTCAGAGATTTATGGAGTATTTTACCCCAGTATGAAATGAGATTTCATATAACCTAGAACCATTCTTACTTCCAGAATTACATTAGGCCCTGCAGAAAGGGACCTCATTTCATGCACTGTAGCAGCAAACAATAACCCTATAAAGATAGCCTTCGGGCTGCTCTGGCTTTTTAAAAATTTAATTTGTTTGTTATTCTTTCTTATGCAGTATGATTTCTTTGAATCTCACTATCCCCAATTTGGAATACAAAATAAGGGTTCCATTGTTCTTAGTATCTCTGTCTCTGTCTCTCTCCCTATCTACCTCTACTCTATTTATCTTTATCTCTATTTAAAAATCTCTATTTTAGAGATATTTTTAATATCTATCTTAGAGATTAGAGATATAGAGATAAAAATAAGGATATTTTTAAATAGACATTCTCATGAAATAGTATAATGAATCCCGTAAGTTAATTATTCAGCATCAATAGTGATCACAGCTTCAATAATTATCTACATTTAATAATTTTTTCTCCTCCACTTCTTATCTCTTCTCCAATCAATGACTTTAAAGTATATCCTACATGTCACATCATTCATCCGTAAATATTTCTGTATATCTTTCTAGGAGATAATTACTAATCACAAGGACAGAAAAGCATAACCATGTTATTTATGCCTTGTAGGAGTACGATTATAGAAAATTAAAACATGACTCTTACTTCTTAATAATTAAACCAGCATAACTATAAGACTGGTTCAAAGAGAATTAGGGCAGAAAACTTGTACTTCTAGCAATGATGAAATATCATTGGGTTTATATGGATTATATTGGCATAATAGGGGCTTGGGTGGTAGAACTGGTAATACTTATTTCTTGATCTCCAGTCTGCTTATACATATGTTTTCACATTGCAAAAAGTCATTGAGCTTAGTTCCTGCGATATTTGCATTTCTCTGCATATATCTTATACCCAGTTACAATACATATGAGAGGGCAACAAATTGTGATCCATAAGCTAGAGAAAAACTAGTCAATATAAGCAGAACCAGAAATAGAAGAGATTATAGAAATTAAAGATAAGGAACCTAAAACAGTAACAAATATTTTAAGTCTTTTCTAGAATTTAAAGGAAAATAAGGACATGGTAAATGAAATAGAAGATACTGAAAAGGACCACATGTAACTTTGAGAGATCTAAAACATGTCTAAAATGAAAAATGTACTAAATGGGAGTAAAGACATATTAGATTTTGCAGAAGAAAGGATAAGTGAACTTTAAGACATAGTAATTAAAGTACACTAAAACAAAATAAAACAAAAGACTAAAAGAAGAAGAGTAGAGATGAAGTGATCTGAGGAACATGAACAAGTAAATTAAAATAACTGTAAATGGAGCATTTGAAGGAGAATAAAGGGTGGACGGGAAATTTTTAAGGAAGTAATAGCTGAAATTATTCAAAATCTAGGGATGGCTGTAGTCCTCAGATAATGTTATTTGGGTCATATAATCCTAGTTGACAATACTGTGAGAACAAAGTAGGAGAAAAGGCTAGAGGTCTAGTTGTTTATTATACAGGCAGCTTTTCACCTCATCCCTGTATTTCCCAAATGTTAGCTTTATGCTTAATTGTCTCTAGTGCCCCTGGTGCAGAGAATTCTGTTTTACTTTTTTTTTTTTAACTTTTAAGCTTTATTTCTATTTTTTAATCAGCATTAAGTGTGAAACTTTTATTCTACTAATGATTACTGAAGCTTGAATAAGTTCATATTATCTCTGTTGAAAGTTTTTAGCAAAAGGATGACTTAAGATAGTTAATTTTGTCTCCAAGTTTTTTTTTTCAATTTTTTATTTAAATTCTAGTTAGTTAGCATATAAAGTGTTTTAATTTTTTTAAAACAATAAAGGCCTGGTCTTTAGTTAGAGTTGAGAAAGGCAAGGATTTGACTATGCTAAGTGGTGAGAGGCTACAAGGTTAGGATAACTACTTGAAAAACAGACTTTTGATGAGTACTCCAGTTTTGAGCCCTAATTTCACTTCCTTTTTCAGATGTGCTTGCTTGTCAAATTCCTAGTCTGTTGAGGCTCTCCAGAACAAATTCATTTCCCCTTTACCCGTTCTTGGTTTGGAATTAGTACTCTCCAGTCAGTTAAGGCAGTTAGCACCTCAGCTTTCCAGTTTCTTAATTTTTTTCTTTGTACCCTCACATTAACATCATCACCATAATCATTTGTGCACTTTTAAAAACAAATTTCTTTACTTTTATTTTAATCCCTTGAATGCCATATTGGTTGCATTTCTGGAAAAAGTTGTGTCTTCGATCTTTAAACCAAATCTCTATTCAATTGAATCTTAACGCAATTTATGATATCTCTCGCCATAGAAAAATTTCTAGTTGCCTTGAAATTACGTTGTTTCTTACTTAAAAACTTAACAGATTTATTATTTTTAAAAAATTTCTAATATTTTTGTTGCTTGAAAAGTACATAAGGATATCTAATTCATGTGGCATTTACTTTGTATATGCTATGAGAATGACTTTTCTCTTAAATTCTAAATAAATATTCATCCACTGACTGTATTTTATATTCTAGGTATGTTTTTATTCATAGTTTTTTTTTCTTCATTTTTTTGAACTATCCAACCCAAATTTTCATCACTGAAAATTGTTTTTCATTGAAAATGTTTTATTCCCCCATGTGCATTTCTGCTGCTTATGCATTTCTGCTGGTTAGTTCCAGGATAGAGTTAAACTTGGTTATTATGAATATCTTACATCTACCCTACTTTCTAATATTTCTTATTCTACTGGTGGCTTTTTTTATTAGTTTACATTCTTAGATTTTCCTTATCATATAATCCTATAATCTATATACAACCACAAAATCTGCCAATAATTATTTTTATTTATCTTTTTTGTATTTATATTAATTTTCTAGATATTTTATTAGTAAGAATTTTCTAAGTAGTACGAAAAATAAAATTAAAAAATCACTTTAATCTTATCAGTGGTTTTAACTGTAACATGTTTGAGCCATTTTTTTCTCACATTTTAGAATTTTCTCTTAATTTCTTTTAATCTACGTGTAACTGTTTATAAAAATATGTTTTTAGAAATAACTAGTTTTAGCAAGTGCTTATTAGTATTACTGAAAGAATTTTTAGAGTTTGCCCTTTATAAATATTTATTTCAAAATGGAGGTTCTGGGGTGCCTGGGTGGCTCAGCGGGTTAAAGCCTCTGCCTTCAGCTCGGGTCATGATCCCAGGATCCTGGGATCAAGCCCCGCATCGGGCTCTTTGCTTAGCGGGAGCCTGCTTCCTCCTCTCTCTCTCTCTGCCTACTTGTAATCTCTATCTATCTATCTGTCAAATAAATAAATCTTTAAAAAAAAAAAAAGATTCTCAAAACAGAGCTTCTAACTTTCAAATGTGCATTTATTCTTAAACTCTATTTGGTTATAGTTTATCATTATTTTAATTGGTTCAGGGTGGTTATAGCTCTCATTCTTCCCATCTTAACATATTTTATTTACTGTGCTTGCTTGAAAAAATACATATGAAAGGTTTCCACATTTTTCTTTTCTCTGAAACCATTTTTTTTTTAAATACAGGAATTAGTTCTTTAAAATTTTAAACACCTAATGCCAGAATATTGTCCAATAGTATGTTTTTGAAAATCTTTCCAATTTCTTATACATTATGTTCTTTTGAAATCATCTACTTTTTAAAAAAATTCTTATTTAAATTCTAGTTAGTTAACATATACTTTTTGAGCCAATTTTAGATTTTCACATAATGCATGTGTATGGCTTATTTTTCCTAGATTTTTTGAAAATCAATTTAAAGTGCACACAACTTCCTCTTTGAATTCATTTAATATCATATCTATGATTATCTCCTTTTCTTTTTATCACATACTATATATTTGTCACTTCCTGTATGTAAATGTGTCTGTGTGTATGTGTATTTCTGGCATTTTGACATTTCTATTCTCATCTCAGTATATTAGTATTTGAGTTTTGTGTTTTAGTTCATATAGCTTAAATATATATTGATATACATTTTCAGTGTTTAAGCAGGTACATTCCTGTCACTTATTTTTCTTTTTGGCTATTTATATATCTTATTCCTAATAAAACTTGCATTTTAGTTAAACTTTGAAGGAAAAGAAACTTGGATATTTACTAAATTTCTATTAAATCTGAATTCAATTTGAAAAGATTTTTACCTCCGTCTATCCAGTTTAAAAAAAACATGGTACATTTTCTCCTTTTTTACTGAAATATAGTTGACAAACAATATTATATTAGTTTTAGGTGCACAACATAGTTGTATGACATTTCTATACATTATGAAAAGCTCTGCCTGGCAGGTACAGTTACCATCTGTCACCATATATGAGTGACATATAACATAGAGTTATTACAGTATTATTGACTATAATTCCCTATGCTGTACTTTATATCTTACATACTGTACCTCTTAATCCTCTATACCTATTTCACTCATTTCCCGCACCCCTCCCCCTCTGACCACCCCAGTTCGTTTTCTGTATTTATGAGTTTGTTTTGGTTTTGTTTGTTCATTGGTTTTAGTTTTTAGATTCCACATATAAGTGAAAGCATATGGTGTTTGTCTTCTCTGACTTAATTAACATAATACCCATTAGGTCTATCCATGTTGTCACCAGTAGCAATATTTAATTTTTTAAATGGCTGAGTAATATTCTGTCATATATAAGTCTTATCTTTTTAATCCACTTATCTATTGATTAATATTTAGGTTGCTTCCATTAAGTGGCCCATGTGCTTTTCTTTTTTTTTTTTTTTCCTTATTTTTTTTTCCATTTTATTTATTTTTTCAGCGTAACAGTATTCATTCTTTTTGCACAACACCCATTGCTCCATGCAAAACGTGCCCTCCCCATTACCCACCACCTGTTCCCCCAACCTCCCACCCCTGACCCTTCAAAACCCTCAGGTTGTTTTTCAGAGTCCATAGTCTCTTATGGTTCGCCTCCCCTCCCCAATGTCCATAGCCCGCTCCCCCTCTCCCAATCCCACCTCCCCCCAGCAACCCCCAGTTTGTTTTGTGAGATTAAGAGTCATTTATGGTTTGTCTCCCTCCCAATCCCATCTTGTTTCGTGCTTTTCAAATGATGCCTCTGTGCTGAGTCTCAGAGGAGTGAGTGCACTGGGACCTTTTACAGCACAGTATCTATAGCCCTCTGGCACTCCCAGAGTGAAGCCTTCCTGATTTTCAAAGCCAGATGTTATGGTGGCTAGTTTTTCTTATGCAAGTCCCCAGAAGTAGGGGTGAGGGGATGAGAGATGCCTGATGTAGAGCTTGAGCCGCTCCTCAGGGAGGACATCAGTGCCTGTGAGACCACTTGAGCTTGTGGCTCACAATGCTAGGGTTGTGGGTCCCAACCAGGCCTCTTCTGCTCCACCTACTTTCTGGATGTGACTTTCCTTTGTAGCTTTAGCTATGGAAGAGCTTTTCTTCTAGTGTTGAGGTCACACTCAGAAAGAGCAAATTGCTCCTTTCATAGTTGCCGCTTTGTGTGTCCGTGTGGGGAGGAGAGCTCAGGATTCTCCTACTCCACCATCTTGATTGGACTCTCTTTCTCTCTTTTTTAATCATGAAACATTTTAGGCATATGGAAAGCTGTAGAGAATTACGTAAATAAAATGTTAGTGTCTAACTTCTAGCTTTGTAAAATACTGACAATTTGTGTACTTCTTTTTTTTAATTCAGCTCTCTTTTATGTATCTCTGTGAAATTTTGTGGCCTTCTTTATGTAGGCATTTTATGTAAAGTTTATACTGAGGCATTACCATTTTAAATAGCTCCACTTTAAGTGTTACTGCTGGCATAGAGCCCAAAGTTTTGGGTTTTCTTTTTTTTTTTTTTTCATGTTTCTATTCATTTCACTAGACTTCTGTACTTTCTCTTTTATATTTTGGGTGTGTTGTCTTGATATTTTAAGAGATATAACTATATCATCTCAAATAATGACTGTTATTGGATATCCTTGTCATATTCCTGCGTTACACAGCAACATTATTTTACAGTTATTAGGACAATCCTATAGAGATAAATAATTTATAATATTTTTCTTTTGGCTTTGAAGAACGAAAGACCAAGACCAGAAACTAAAGCTAAGACCACCAAACTGCCATTTACATTTTTTAAAGACAGAAATTACAGTGAAATTGTCTGAGTTCATATCTCTCTTCCATAGTGCTCCTGATTTTTCTCTTTGCTGTTAGTATCTAGGCTTCACTTGGCATATCTGAGCTGTGCTTCCACGATTCCTTGTCCCTAAACAGTACTCACAGTATTCTCTTGTGAAAGTCCAAGAATGAGCTAGACCCCTGGCTGAGCTCCTTACAGGGCACTTGGGTGGCTCAGTTGGTTTAGCAGCTGCCTTTGACTCAGGTCATGATCCCAGGGTCCTGGTATGAAGCCTTGCTTCAGGCTCCCTGCTCCAGGGGGAGTCTGCTCCTCCCCCTCCCTCTGCTCTCCTCCTTGCTTGTGTTCTCTCTCTCAAATAAATAAATAAAATCTTAAAAAAAAAAAAAAAAGAAGAGCAGTTTTTGTCAAGGCACAGCAATGTGGTGCACACAGAGCCTGATTCTGACATGAGCCAGTTTGATGATTATTCTCTGAGCCAGAACAGTGGGCAGGATGAGGCCAACTGTAATGGGAGTTTGGGCATGACAGACACCATGACTGACTTGCCTAGTATACCTGTCTATGATAGTAACATATTTATTTCTCTACATATATGAGATTTTCTCATTTGTGGATTTTAGATTTTCTTGATTAAATACTTGACGTGCATTACAGTTATTCTGTGCATGTGTATAAATTGCTGAATTCATGGTATTTTGTTAGTTCTTTATGTGCACTGTGTTTGCTGTCCCAGAAAAAAATAATGCAATCTTTCACAGTGTATTATATTTTTATTATGGCTCTGAGTTTCTTTTTCTAAGCATTTATTATATAATCGAATACATTAGTTCTTTCCCATCATGTTTGTATAGTTGAGATTGACTTGAAATTTCTTTTATATGTATTACTATTGTAAGCTGCTTTTATTAAGATTTTATTTTTTTATTTGAGACAGAGACAGAGCAAGTGGGGTGGAGGGGCAGAGGGAAAGAGAGAAACAGACTGTCTGCTCAGCAGGGCCCCGAGCTCGACATGAGCCCAGATCCCAGGACCCAGAGACCATGACCTGAGCCAAAAGTAGATGCTTAACCGACCGAGCTACCCAGGCAACCCATTATTGTAAGCTTTTGATGCCAGAGTTCTCTCAGTGCTATTAAATAAACTTTGCATGCCTTAAAAGTTTTCTATGCTTTGAAACAGTTTACAAATCTGAGAAAGTATGTGATGCTTAATGTTTGATAGAATTTGTCTACAAACTGTTTGGACATAACCTTTTGATAAGGCACCTTAGTTATGTCCTCCATTTCCCAGGCTTATTGATTTATTCCAGATTTCTATTATCCCTTGAGTTAAGTGTAGAAACATACTTTTATTTTTCTTCTACATTTAAAAATTGCCCCTAGGGAGAAGACTTCCTGCATCTGTTACTGTCTCTCAGTTTTTCTGTTTATTATTCTTTCTCTTCATCTTTTTGGTTAGATTTGCCAGAAATTTATTTATTTTAGTAATATCAGTTGCAAGGTTTCATTTCATGATCAATTTTGGTCTTTTTGTTTTATTCTCTAATCTGTTATTTTTGGTTGTTCTACTTATCAATCTATGACTTCTGGGTTTTAAGGTATGTATTCTCCCAACTAGAATAAATCACTTTTCAATGTATTTGCTGCCTTTTGCAATAATGAAAACATTCAATAATATTAATGTAAAGGATATTACAGGATTTATCTGTAGTAGATTGTAGACAGGATAAGAGCAGGTAGAATATGAAGTAAGGAGTTGGCTCTCACCTTAAATTTGGTATGAAGTATTCTCATTTTCACTGTTGACTAGAAAGTCCATTAAAACAAAAATGTCCTTGTGTCCTAAATAGTTGTTTTTCAAAGTGTATTTAAATTTTTAAATTTTAATGGCTTTCCTAATTATTTAAGATTTTATTTATTTCAATTTGCTTTAAACATGTGTTGAGGGTTGCTTAGGAGACTGGTATAGGATCAGTATTTGTTACTGTTGCACTCTGGTTGAAAAATGAGTTCTTTTTTTTTTCTTTTTTTTTTTTTTTTAAAGATTTTATTTATTTATTTGACAGACAGAGATCACAAGTAGGCAGAGAGGCAGGCAGAGAGAGGAGGAAGCAGGCTCCCCGCTGAGCAGAGAGCCTGATGCAGGGTTCAATCCCAGGACCCTGGGATCATGACCTGGGCCGAAGGCAGAGGCTTTAACCCACTGAGCCACCCAAGTGCCCCGAAAAATGAGTTCTTGCTTTTCTTAGGATGCATGTATATATATGGAAAAACTCAGCTCTATATTTTTTAATAGTCTTGTATACATGCTTGTCATGAGCCAACTTGAAAAGTTATAGACTGACAGTGGTCTGCTAGAGTACGCTATTAAGATTGTATTTCTGTCAGATTCTCCTTTTATAATCAGGTTTTATTTTCATAGTTCAATACCATGTCATTTAGCAAAATGAGTTTCATTAATGTTTGCTTCAATAATTTTAAATTGATCTTTGTTTCGTCAGAACTTTGCCTCGTTATTGTATTTCATCTGACAATTTTTCTGCTTTACTTTCTTATATGTGTTATCATCACTCAGTATTTTTTTCTATATTTTCTTTTAAAGATTTTTATTACAAGTATACATTAATTTTTTTGGCCTTTCATAGACGTGTTTAAATTTTAATTTGTATAACTATAAACACCGTTGTGTTTTATACTTTTAAAAAAAATGTGTTCTTGAGAATTCTTTTGTTTCCTTTGGCTTCATGGACTGTGCCTTGCATTTTTAAATGCATTTCAGTATTTTTTTTTTTTAAAGATTTTATTTATTTATTTGACAGAGAGAGAGATCACAAGTAGGCAGAGAGGCAGGCAGAGAGAGAGGAGGAAGCGGGCTCCCTGCGGAGCAGAGAGCCCGATGTGGGGCTCCATCCCAGGACCCTGAGATCATGACCTGAGCCGAAGGCAGCGGCTTAATCCACTGAGCCACCCAGGCGCCCCGCATTTCAGTATTTTAATACTACTACTTTCTCTCATTTTTATAAAAAACCTTAAATATATTTTTATCTATTATAAACTTATGAATAAAACACTCATTAGGAACACTGTGTGTCAAAGATATCTAGTTTGTTTTATTTCTTCCCTCAAATTCCATCTTTGGGGACACCTGGGTGGTACAGTTGGTTTGAGCATCCAACTCTTGGTTTCAGCTCAGGTCATCATTTCGGGGTCCTGAGTTCGAGCCCTGTCAGGTTCTGAACTCAGTGTAGAGTCTGCTTGAGAATCTCTCTCTCTCTCTCTCTCTCTCTCTCTCTCTCTCCCCTTTCTGCTCATGCTGTCTTCTCCCTCTCTAAAAATAAATAAATAAATAAAATCTTAAAAAAAAAATCGTATCTTTGTCAATAAAATCTGCAATTATGGAGCTAAATGGTCATTTTTATCAGCTTCTGTATCTTATGTAATCACTTGCTATTTGTAGATTTCCATATAGAAAAATGCTAATTTTTTTTCTTTTTTTATTTTGTTCTTTTTGCTTTCTTTAATTGCTGTATTTTAATCACAAATATCACCTCAAGCAAGTTGGAATGATACCTTGAGTTTGTTAATTATGACCAGACTTCAAGCTCAAATGCTTTAATGTATTCTAAGGCATAACTGTTTTTCCTACACTCCCGCTCATTTCCATCTATTACTGGATGTACCTTTGTCCATCCTGCATTTCTCTATTATCAAGTGTAGTATGATTTAGGGTATTAGACGTGCATTTTCCCTTTCTAATTTTAGGAATTTTTAATAGTCTTCTGACCAGGTATAAATTTCATGTATTAAAGTGCACAGATCTTAAGGGTGCAACTTAATACAGTTTTGCTTTTTATACATCTGATTAACCACCAAACAGATCAAAATGTAGGCCAGTCCTAGCACAGAATAGACACCTACCTTGATGCCACTTTTCACTTTGTATGCACAATTCCATACCTTAAATTAACCACTATTATTATTATTTTCATCACATTTATTGGTTTTGCTTACCTTAAACTTCATGGATTTAGAATATTACAATACCTTTTTGTGTCTGATCTTATTAGCTTTATGTCTTACACCTTATATAAATGGAATCATATATGTTCTTTTGTGTCAGCTTGTTATGCTTAATATAATATATTTGAGATTTATGACTGTTGAACACGTCAATACCTTGTTCTTTTTTAGTACTAAATAATATTTTATTGTAGGAATATAGCATCATTTATTTATTCATTCTCTTCTTGGTGGACATTTGGGTCATTTCTAGTTTAAGGCTATTATAAGTATAGCTACTATGAACATTCTGTGAGTCATTTGTTGGATATAAGAATTCATTTCTCTTTTTTGAAGATTTTATTTATTTGTTAGAGCACAAGCAAGGGGAGTGGCAGGCAGAGGGTAAGGAAGAAGCAATGTGGGGCTTGATCTCAGGACTCTGAAAGCATGATGTGAGCTGAAGTCAGATGCTTAACTGACTGAGCCACCCATGCAACCCTGAACTTGAGCATGTAGTGGAATAACTAGGTCATAAGACAGGTGCATATTTAGATTAGAAATGTTCAGGGGTCCCTGGGGGGCTCAGTCAGTTAAGTGTCAGACTCTTGGTTTCTACTTAGGTCCTGATCTCATGACTTGTGGGATCCAGTCCCACATCGGGCTCTGCATTCATTAGAAGTCTGCTTGGGTATTCTCTCACTTTGCCCCTTCACCTATTCACACCCTGCTCTTTTTCTCACTCAAATAAATAAATAAATAAATAAATAAATAAATAAATAAATTTTTAAAAATTTTCTATTTCAAAGTTAGAGAACCATTTTACACTACTTCCAGCAATGCACAAGCATACCAATTCTAACACATCGTCATCCACATTTAAAGTTTTCAAGGTTTTTTTTCCATTTTAATTTTAGCCTTTCCATTGGGTTTGTAGTATTATCTCATTGTGATTTCAAGCTGCATCTCTCTGATGACTAATAATGTTGAGAAACTTTTCATGGGCTCATGGGCCCCTTAGAGATTTTATTTGTAAAACACCTATTCAAGTCAATTACCTATGTGTTTTTTAAACGCACTGATTTACTTTTATCCTGGGGGCATAGTTTTCTTGGCTTTTTTTTTTTTCTTGTCTCCTCCCAGATTTATTGGGAAAAAGGTAGACAAATATCATTGTTTAGGTTTAAAGATGTACAAGTGTGATAGTTTGATATATATACATGTTATGAAATAATTTCCACAATGGGGGGTCATACATCCATTACCTCACAAAGTTACTTGTTTTTGTTTCTGGTTTTGTGGTGAAAACATTTACATTTTTTAAAAGTTCTTATTTTAATTCCAGTTAGTTTCAGGTGTACAATATAGTGATTCAATACTCCCATACAACACCCTGTGCTCATCACGAGTACACTCCTCACCTCAATCCCCATCAGCTATTTCACCCATCCCTCCTACCCATTTCCCCTCTGGTAATCATCAGTTTGTTCTCTAAAGTTAAGAGTCTGTTTCTTCGTTTGCCTCCTTCCCTCCCTTTTTTTCCCTTTGCTTATTTGTTTTGTTTCTTAAATTCCACATGTAAGTGAAATCATATGGTATTTGTCTTTCTCCGAAAGACTTATTCCTGTGTGTGTATATGTGTGTGTATGTTTGTGTGTGTGCATGCCCCATCATTTTAACCATTTAGCAATTAATAGACACATGGTCTGTTTCCTTATTTTGACTACAATGGTAGATAATGCTGCTACGAACATCAGGATACATGTACCCCTTTGAATTAGTATTTTGGTATTCTTTGGGTGAATACCTAGTACTGCAACTGCTGGATCATAGGGTGGTTCTATTTTTAACTTTTTGAGGAAACTTTATACTGTTTCCCAGAGTGGCTGCACCAGCTTGCATTCCCACCGACAGTACAAGAGGGTTCCCCTTTCTCTACATTCTCAACATCACCTATTGTTTCTTGTGTGGTTGATTTTAGCCATTCTGACAGGTATGAGATGATATCTCATTATAATTTTGATTGGCATTTCCTTGATTATGAGTGATGTTGAGCATCTTTTCATGTGTCTATTGAAACATCCACATGTCATCTTTGGAAAAATGTCTATTCATGTCTTCTGCCCATTTTTTAATTAGAGTTTAGAGTTTTCATTTTTTGAGTGTTGAGTTTCATAAGTTCTTTATATGTTTTGGATACTAACCTTCTATCAGATTGTCATTTGCAAATATCTTCTCCCATTTTAAAGGTTGCCTTTTAGTTTTGTTGATTGTTTCCTTTGCTGGGCAGAAGTTTTTATTTTGATGTAGTCCCAATCGTTTATTTTGACTTTTATTTCCCTGGCCTCAGGAGACATATCTAGAAAGAAGTTTCTGCATCTGGTGTCAAAGAGGTTACTGTCTTTGTTCTCCTCAAGGATTTTGATGGTTTCAAGTCTTACATTTATTCCTTTAATCCACTTTGAATTTATTTTTGTGTATAGTGTAAAAAAGTGGTCCAGTTTAATTCTTTTATATCTTACTGTCCAGTTTTCCCAGTACAATTTGTCTTTTTTCCATTGGTTATCCCTGCTTTTTTGAAGATTAACTGACCATATAGTTGTGGGTTCACTTCTGGGTTTCTGTTCTCTTATATTGATCTATGTGTCTATTTTTGTGCTAGTACCATACTAACTTGATCACCACAGCTTTGTAATATAACTTGAAGTTCAGAATTGGTATGCCTCCAGCTTTTCTTTTTTAAATGTTGCTTTGGCTATTTGGGGTCTTCTATGGGTCCATGCAAATTTTAGGATTCTTTGTTCTAGCTCTATGAAAAATGCTATTGGTATTTTGATAGGGATTGCTTTAAATCTGAAGATTGCTTTCAGTAGTATAGACATTTTAACAATATTCTTTCAATCCATGAGCATGGAATGTTTTCCCATTTCTTTGTGTCTTTTTACTTTCTTTCATCAGTGTTTTATAGTTTTCAGAATACAGGTCTTTCACCTCTTTGGTTTAGGTTTATTCCTAGATATCTTACTATTGTTGGTGCACTTGGAAATGGAATTGATTCCTTAATTTCTCTTTCTACTGTTTTCTTTGGGGTGTGTAGAAATGCAGCAGATTTCTGTTCATTGATTTTTGTATCCTGCAACTTTACTGAATTCATTTATCAGTTCTAGAGCATTTTGGTGGAGTCCTTAGGGTTTTCTATACATAGTATGATGTCATCTGCAAATAATGGAAGTTTTACTTCTTCCTTACTCATTTGGATGCCTTTTACTTCTTTGTTGTCTGATTGCTGTGGCTAGGGCTTCCAGTACTATGTTAAATAACAGTGGTGAGAATGGGCATTCTTGTCTTATTCCTGACTTAAGAAGAAAATTTCTCATATTTTTCTCATTGAGGAAAATATTAGCTGTGGGTTTTTCATAGATGGTCTTTAATACATTGAGGTATGTTCTCTCTAAATGTGCTTTATATGGGTTACTATCATGAGTGGATGTTATACTTTGTCAAATCCTTTTATTTTTACATCTATTAAAATGATCATATGGTTCTCATCCTTTCTTTTATTAATGTGGTGTATCATGTTGATTGATTTACAAATATTGAGCCACCCTTGCAATCTAGGAATAAATCCTATTTGATTGTGGTGAAAGCTTTTTTTAATGTAATGTTGAATTCAGTTTGTTAGTATTTTATTGAGAATGTTTGCATCTGTGTTCATCAGAGATACTGGCATAGTTCTCCTTTTTAGTGGAGTCCTCATCTGGTTTTGGTATCAAGATAATGCTGGCTTCATAGAATGAACTTGGAAGTTGTCCTTCCTTTTCTATTTTTTGGAGTAACTCGAGAAGAATAGGCATTAACTCTTCTCTCTTAGCAAGTTTCAAGAATACAGTACAGTATTGTTAACTATAGTTGCCATGCTATACATTAGATTCCAAAATGTATTTATCTTATAACTGAATGTTTGTATCTTTGACGAGTATTTCTCTATTCTCCCCAGACCCAGCACCACTATTCTACTGTTTTAATGAATTTGACATTTTTAGACTCTACATATAGGTGAGATCATACAGTATTTGTCTTTCTCTGTCCAGCTTATTTCACTCAGCTTAATGTCCTTGAGATTCATCCATGTCACAGATGGCAGGATTTTCTTCTTTTTTATGGCTGAATAATATTCCATTGCATATGCACCACATTTTCTTTATCTATTTACCTGCAAACCAGCACTTAGGCTGTTTCCATGTTTTGGGACTTTATGGCAGTACTATTTTTAATAGTACTTAATATTTAATAGTACATAAATATTATTTTATGTACTTCTACCATTTTCCATTATGTCTGTACTACTTTATAATCCCACCAACAATACATAATGCTTTTCTCCACATCCTCACTTATCTCTTGCCCTTTTAATGATAGCCATTCTAATAAGTGTGAGATGATATCGCATATTAGTTTGATTTGAATTCCCCTGATGATTTGAGATGTTGAGCATCCATTTACATATCTGTTGGTCATTATGTTTCTTCTTTGGGGAAAAAAAGTCTGTCTAGGTCTTTTGCCAATTTTTAAATTGGATTACTTTATTCCATATTTATTTTTATTTATTTATATATTTATATATATTTATTTATATTTATATATTTTATTTATATTATATATTATATTTATATTATATATTTATTTATTTATATTTATTAAATTGGATTATTTTATTTTTTATTTTTGCTGTTGGTTGTATGGATTCATTATTTATTTTGGATGTAAACTCCTTTCTGATGTATGTTTTGAGAACATTTTCATCCACTTCATAGGTTGCCTTTTATTTTGTTGACTATTTCTTTTGTTGTGCTGTGTTTTGGTATCTGGGTAATGATGGCTTTGCAAAATGAGTTTGGAAGTATTTCCTCTTCTATTTTTTGAAAAAGTTTGAGAAGGATTGGGGTTAATTTTTCATTAAATGTTTGGTAGGAATTGCCACTGAAAGAATCTGGTTTTGGGGTTTTCTTGGTTGACAACTTTCTGAGTATTGATCACATTTCCTTACTCATTATCATTTTGTTCAGATTTTCTATTAATGATTCAGTCTAGGTAGATTTTATGCTTCTGGGAATGTATTCATTTCTTCAAGTTGTCCACTTTGTTTGTCTGTACTTGTTCATAGTAGTCATTTATGATCCTTTGTATTCCTCTCATATCAGTTGTCATGTAGAGTTGACCCTTGAAAAACACAGGTTTGAACTGTGTGGGTACACTTATATGTGATTTTTAAAAATAAACACAATACTGTAAATGTATTTTCCTTATGACTTTCTTAATGTTTTTTCTCTATTTAATTACAAAGATAAGGTAAAAAGTACATATAAGATAAATGTGTTAACTGACTGTTTATGTCACCAGTAATGCTTCCAATAAATAGTAGGCCACTAGTAGTAAAGTTTGCAGGGAGTTAAAAGTTATAAAAAAAGACAGTCTCTTCAATAAATGGTGCTGGGAAAACTGGACAGCTATATATGGAAGAATGAAACTCGACCATTCTCTTACACTGTACACAAAGATAAACTCGAAATGGATAAAAGACCTCAATGCGAGACAGGAATCCATCAGAATCCTAGAGGAGAACATAGGCAGTAACCTCTTTGATATCAGCCACAGCAACTTCTTTCAAGATATGTCTCCAAAGGAAAAGGAAACAAAAGCAAAAATGAACTTTTGGGACTTCATCAAGATCAAAAGCTTCTGCACAGCAAAGGAAACAGTCAGCAAAACAAAGAGGCAACCCACGGAATGGGAGAAGATATTTGCAAATGACAGTACAGACAAAAGGTTGATATCCAGGATCTATAAAGAACTCCTCAAACTCAACACACACAAAACAGATAATCATATCAAAAAATGGGCAGAAGATATGAACAGACACTTCTCCAATGAAGACATACAAATGGCTTCAGACACATGAAAAAATGCTCGTCATCACTAGCCATCAGGGAGATTCAAATTAAAACCACACTGAGATATCACCTTACACCAGTTAGAATGGCCAAAATTAGCAAGACAGGAAACAACATGTGTTGGAGAGGATGTGGAGAAAGGGAAACCCTCTTACACTGTTGGTAGGAATGCAAGTTGGTGCAGCCACTTTGGAGAACAGTGTGGAGATTCCTCAAGAAATTAAAAATAGAGCTTCCCTATGACCCTGCAATTGCACTACTGGGTATTTACCCCAAAGATACAGATGTAGTGAAAAGAAGAGCCATCTGTACCCCAATGTTTATAGCAGCAATGGCCATGGTCGCCAAACTGTGGAAAGAACCAAGATGTCCTTCAACGGACGAATGGATAAGGAAGATGTGGTCCATATACACAATGGAGTATTATGCCTCCATCAGAAAGAATGAATACCCAAATTTTGTAGCAACATGGATGGGACTGGAAGAGATTATGCTGAGTGAAATAAGTCAAGCAGAGAGAGTCAAGTATCATATGGTTTCACTTATTTGTGGAGCATAACAAATAACATGGAGGACATGGAGAGATGGAGAGAAGGGAGTGGAGGGAAAGTGGAAGGGGAGATGAACCATGAGAGACTATGGACTCTGAAAAACAACCTGAGGGTTTTGAAGGGGCAGGGGATGGGAACGTGGGGAACTAGGTGGTGGGTAATAGGGAGGGCACGTATTGCATGGAGCACTGGGTGTGTTGCAAAAACAATGAATACTGTTACGCTGAAAAGAAATTAAAAAAAAAGTTATACATAGATTTTTGACAGCATGGGAGGTCAATGCCTCTAATCTCTACATTGTTCAAGGATCAAGTGTATTCTCTTAATATTATGTTTATTTGAGTTCTCTCTTTTCCTTGGTGAGTTTAGCTAAAGGATTATACATTTTTTTTATCTTTTCAAATAATGGAGCCTTATTTTGTTGGTATTTTCTATTTTCATAAATTTTATTTCATTTTTTTCTGCTATAACACTATTATTTCTTCCCTGTGCTAATTTTTGCTTAGTCTATTCTTTATGTGGTTCCTTGAGATATAATGTTGGATCATTTATTTGAGATCTTTATTTTTCTTAATGAAGGCTTTTATAGCTAAAAAATGAAATGCTTCTGTTGAATCCCATAAATTTTCTTACTTATGTATCCACTTTTATTTCTTTTGTGTTCTTTTTATTGAAGCATAATTACATTACATTCTATTAGTTTCAGAAAAACAGCAACTTAATTCAACAATTCTAGCCATTATCTGTGTTCATTATAATAAATATAGTAACCATCTGTCCTATACAACAATATTGCAATATTATTGACTATACTCCCAATGTTGAACTTCTCATCTCTGTGACTTCTTTATGTATAACTGGACATTTGTGCTTTTTTTTTTTTTTAAAGATTTTAGTTATTTACCTGACAGACAGAGATCACAAGCAGGCAGAGAGGCAGGCACAGGGAGGGGGGGAGGCAGGCCCCCTGCTAAGCTGAGAGCCCGATGCGGGGCTCGATCCCAGGACCCCAAGACCATGACCCGAGCCAAAGGCAGAGGCTTAACCCACTGAGCCACCCAAGCGCCCCACATTTGTGCCTTTTAATCTCATCTCTCTCTCTCTTCTCCTTCTGGTATCCCTATAATGTAGATGTTATAACACTTGATAATGTCACTATGTTGCCTTGAGCTTTTCTGTTTTTATTATTCCCTTTTCATTTTGCTGTTGTCCTTGGTTGCTATCTATTACCTTGTATTCCAGATTGTTGATCTGTCTTTCAGCCTCCCCTAATCTGCTGTTTATTCCATCTAGTCTGATTTTTGTTCAGTTAATAGATTGATCTCTTTCTGCATTTGGTTTATATTTTCCATTTTTGTTGTTTTGAAGTTCTCACTCAATTCATCTACTTTGTTCTCAAGTTCCGTGAGTATCTTTATGACCATTACTTCAAATAATTCATCAGATATATTGTTTCTCTGTTTCACTTAGCTTTTTTTGCTGTGATTTTATCCTGTTCTTTCGTTTGGTAAATCCTCTTCTTTCTCCTCATTTCTTTGTTTGTTTCTGTGTATCATGTAGGTCAGCTATGTCTCCTTGTCTTAAAAGTAGTACCCTTGTATAGAAGAGCTCCTGTGGTGCCCTGTAGGGCAATGCTCTCTAGCCTCTAGGACCAGGTATTTCAGGGGTGTCTCTGGTGTGGGTGGTGTGTGCCCTACTTCTGTCTTCAGCCCAGTTAGCTGCAATGACACAAGGCCTGCTGTGAGCATGCTAGGCTATTTGGTCCCTGAGTTAGCGAAGGGCTTGTCTGAAGCCCAGGTGGGCTCATAGGTAGAGGCAGCAATCAGTTTAGCTAACTGCAATTAGCCATTTTGCGAGGCCCACAGACACTTTTATTGGAAGACAGGCCAGCAGTCAGACTAGGTCAGCCTCTCTGCCTCAGTTGTGGGTTTATCCAGTGCCAGGTCTTTCTATCTGCACAGTCAGCGAAAAGGCTTGGCTGCTGGAACTGCAGGTGCACTGGTGTATGGGGTTTTCACTCCTTCCCTGAAGAAAAGGAGGCACTTTGTGGCTGCAGAAGTCCCTGCCCAGGGTGGGGAATGATCCTCTCACTTCTCTGGGCTTGTGATGTCCCTCCTATTTGTGGTTAATCACAAAGGGGTTTGCTTTTCAACCACATCTCTGCCCCTCCTACCCTTTCCAATGTTGTCTTTCTCTCTATGATTAACTGTGAAAGGTCTGTGCTGACAGTCTTCAGGTTATTTTCAGAGTATTTACTTATTCAGATATAATTGTTATCTCAGGGTGTTCTTGGGTATTCTTTGTTCCCTCAAATTTGAGAAGTTTTCACCCATTATTTTAAAAATAGACTTTGTTCCTTTCTCTCCCTCTTTTTCTGGGATTCTGATAATGCATTTATTGAATATTGTAATGTCCCATAAATACCATAGGTTTTCATCACTCTTATTTCTTTTTGTTCGTCTGACTGGTTAGTTTCAAGTGATTTGTCTCGAAGTTCATGGATTCTTTGTTCTGCTTTGTCAAAACTCCTGTTGAAACTATTGAATTTTTCAGTTCAGTCATTGTATTCTTTAGTTTTACCATATTCGTATGTGGTTTGTGTGTGAGTGTATAGTGTGTGTGTGTGTGTGTGTGTGTGTGTGTGTGTGTGTGTGATGGTTTCTATTCCTTTATTGAACTTTTCATTTTGTTTATTGTTTGCCAAAATTTGTTTAGATGTTTATCAATGCATTCATTGGACTTCGTAAGGGGATTATTCTGAATTCTTTGTAGACAGTTCATCAATCTTCATTTCTTTAGAATAGGTTATTGGATCTTCATTAGTTTCCTTTGGTGGGCTCAGGTTTATCTGATTATTCTTTATGTTCTTTATATCCTTGAGTTGGTAATTACAATCGAGGAAGCTGCCTCCTTGTCCAACCTTTGCAGTTTCCCTTCAGCAGCAAAAGACCTTTTCCTTTCAGCTAAGTTCGTTGTTCTGAATGGTTTAGCTGGTAATGTCTGTGGCGGGTGACACTTGCTGTAGTAGTCTGTAGTAGTGTGGGGCTTTTGCCCATGTTCTGAGGTTGGGGGAGTGATGCTGGGCTCCACATTCAAGTGGGACCACTCCATGGGGTCACCAACAAAGCATGGCTGACGAGTGAGCTCCACCGTTAGCTGGACCACTGCCTGAATTCTGGATTCTCTAGTTGGACTGGGTCACAGGCTATGTTCCATGACAAGTCGGTGCTATTTGTTGGACTCAACAACTGGGCATCATTGCTAACTGGGCTTCTTCCCTGAATGAGACCATAGCTGTGCTCACCAATCAGACTGGACTGTAGTATGTATTCTTTTGCCAGATGAGGCTGAGCTCCACAGTAAGGCACCACTGCAGGCTGGGCTCTGAGGCTGTCCATGATCACTGTCAGCATCCTTGCTCAGGCAGGACTGGAGGCCCTTCTCAACCATTGTGCATGGCTGCTAGCTTGGTCTTTTACCCAGACTAGCCATTGGATGAGCTTCATGGATAATCAAGGTCTCTAGCAAGGATTCCTGAGTAGGTGGGGCTAGAGGCTCTGTTCATCTTGAGAGCTGCTGACATGCTTTATTATCCAGGCAGAACTGTAAAACGGGCCCTATGTCCAGAATAAGCCATTGGCTATGGACATAAACCAGATAGAGCTACTCACAAAGCTCCCTGGGTAGAAGGGGCCACCCGCTCAGAAATATATGTAGGCAGAGCTGGCTGGCATTTTTGCCTCGACACCATTGCCAACAGAAACCTAAGTTGCCAAGATCCATGTGCTTGTTGTTCCGAGTCCTGCCCCCTTCTCCATCTCTAGATAATCCACAGTGGTCTAGTCTGCTGATTCCCCCCGAGTGATTCTCACACAGCAAAACCTAAGTTAGCTTTCTGAGAAGCATTCTGTAACAATGGGAAAGCATTCTGTAACCTTGGGCTGTCTTTTCCTCGCTGTCAGCCTCCCTACATAGGCAAGACTGCTAATGTTAAGTTTTAAATATTAAATTTATATGAAATAACTATGTTAAATTCACTACTGCTAAAAACTCTTTCTATAAAGGGGCACCTGCCTGCCTCGGTTGGTTGAGCCTTTGACGCTTGATTTTAGCTCAGGTTGTGATCTCATGGGTCCTGTGATTGAGCCCCATATAGACTCTATACTCAGTGGAAAGCCCGCTTGAAGATTCTCTGCTTCTGCCCCTCCCACCAACTCATGCTCCCTCCCTCTCTCTCTCGCTCTTTCAATCAAATAAATAAATCTCAATAAATAAATAAATAAATAAATAAATAACTTCTTTCTGTAGGGGGGGAAAATCTGTCTTTCCAGACTTCATGACTCCCCTTTCCTTATGATGTATCATCACTGTATTATGGCCTCCAAGATCCAAGTACTCCTCTTTGTTCTGTTTTCTATACTTCTTTATTCCAAAATTGTAGTATTTAATTATAAGAAGGTACAAAAATGCCATATCTGCCCCTTTTGTCAGTCTGTTCAGTTTCTCCTTTATGTATCTATCTTTTCAAAAGAAGTAGTATGAGAAGATCGGTATGGTGGGCTTCGTAAGTCTTGGCATGCTTTCCATCATATTTATAGCAATCGGGCCAACTAAACAGCCCTAAAGCAGACAGATCCTAACAACCAAGAGAGAAACACTTTCTCAAAGGGGTGAAAGTGGTGTAATATAGAAAAAGTATTTCCTGATTCATAATACTTTTGTTGTGTTCTTTGTATAATTTCAAATCAACTTGTTTAACTTAAAACTTAAAATTTAACTTAAAACTTAGAACTCAAATATTAATCTAGACAGTTTAATGATTTACTATCTTGGTTTGGTTTGGAAGTACTCAACTTTCACTTTAAAACAGAATGAACTATCTTTTATATATAAGTTAATATCCCTTTTTGCTGATCATCCTTTAGGAGGATTCTGATTTTAAAAATATATTTGTGTATATGTGTGTTTACACATATAGAAATGCATACATTTCTATATGTGTCAATGAAGATAGGTACAGATATACATACAGATCCATCAGGAATGACTTATCAGTCACATACAACTTTTTAAAATGTCACTTATTACAAACTCCTTTAAGTGAAGTTTATATTAGATGCCTACTTAATATTTAATTATTAAGTATTGAATGTAAGCTCTGGGGAGTTTATACATTGCTTGGTACTTTTGCAGATCTGTATTACACTGTTCTAATCCTTAAGAAACTCAGAATCTCAATGAAGAGAAAAAACGTTATTTATATGAGTAGCAAAAGGAGAGAATAATATGAAATAGTTAAATATATGTCAGTTTTTAAATCTTAATGTGGACTTATAAGAGAATGAGACTACTGTAATCCCAAGAGGGTGAGAAAGACTCCAAGTAAAATTCATATATCTTGCAGGCATGATGAACACATAGAAAGTCCCTAAACACAGGCAAAAAGCATGAGTACATACTGGCTGATACAACATCCTCTAAGGACAGGGCAGAAGCTATCTTACCAGAGTATAGTGTAGCTGTTAACAAACTCAGGGGATTCCGTTAAATGGGAACCAAGAACAAAAGTTTAAATGCTGGATTAATGAATTACTTTGAATTTGCAGCATATAGAATTAGTATGCATTTTGATAGCTGCATACTTCCTAAAAACTTCCATTATAGATAATCCTTTAATTAGACTTCATTTAACTGTGTGTTCAAACATCATCTGGTTGTTCATACAAGCAGATAAAGCTTCTGCAACCAAAATCTTATATCCTAGTTAAACATACTCTGATCAAGTATCAGACACTGCTAGCTGTATCTCAATTTGTATTCATCTTACATTGAAATAAAGTGAATTGACTTCAATGCAATTCATCAAAGTGTATACAAATTGAAGTTATGTGAGAGTTGTTCTTTGAGTCCCTATGATGTATGATTTATTTCCTTCTCCCTTCTCTCTCTTCTGGTTCTTCTCCCCATCTCCCTCCCTTTCTCCTTTCCCTTCTCTGCTTTGACTTTCTCTTCCTCTGTTATCCCTCTTCCTCCTCCTTTTTCTTTTCAAAATTGGTAGTAATGTGTAGTATTTTCTATGGCACAGTAACAATGGATAGGTCAGCACATTTACTCATCTGTTATAATATATTTTACACTACACTATTTTTAAACATTTAAACTAAGTTAATAAAACAAGATGATTATGTATAAATTTCAGAGATGCTAGAGAATGTGCATTGCCATAGAAACAATAGAAAGGTATAATAATATTTAATATTTATTCGCTAGTTTCATAAATGTGTAAGCTACTGTGTGGTATTTCACAAAAAAGAATATTTTGAAACCATGGATATGAGGGAATGTGGTATGTTATTTTGAAATTTTGTAATATTAGTATATTGGAAGTAGCCAATATTAGGGGGTAATTTAAAAGGAAATCTCAGCACAACTTTGGAAAATTTAAATACAGTGGGAGCTGTAAAAACAAGGTAAAATTTATGACCCAATGATTTGTATGTATTTTCCCTCTGATTATTCTACGTGTGCATGCACACACACAGCCACCGGAGAAAAGACAATAAAACTAGGTTCTTCAGAATGTGTTGATGACTGCTGAAGAAATCCAAAGTAAAAGAAATATTATTGTAACTCCACACCTTCACATATCTGATCTCACAAACATATTATGAGGGTTTTGGGATAGATATAATCATGTCTCTACTGTAGATGAGGACAAAAAGCTAAGTTATTATCCCAGAGCATAACAGCTACTAATTGTCCTAGTCAGTTACAAAACTTTTTAAGGTTCTTTTTTCTATTAAGGGTTAGTGAAAAACTTTGAGGTAGATTTTTTAAATACACTTTAGCTCTTTCATTTTCATTAATAAAACTCTTTGCCCTCTTTGCTCTGCTCTTCCCTACTTAGACTTTTACTTTTCCAGAGAAACTGCAATGGGAATAACTTTGTTAATATAATACATTCTATATTCTCACTGATAATGAGCCTTAGTTTGAAAGAAATAAGCTGAAATTTTTGTTGGGCAACTTTTTGCCATAGAGCATCATTGTAATGAATACAGCAAATTACTGTTGCCATGGACAGTTGCATGATACATAGAAATAGATTGTTGTACACAATCTTTGTCATAATGGCATTTAGAATAATGGAATTCTGCCTATATTATCAAACACCTAAAAAATTGAGTTATGATTCCCTGACTTTTAAACAGTCTTAGACCTTGGAACTCTCCAATATCCATCAGGCCTCAGGCATGGTCTTTCAGTGTTAGGAAACAAATGTCTTTGTGTTTAAAATGCAGCAGCTGTACAAGCTAACTGTCAAAGTCATTTACTAATTGAAGAAAGTACAGTGCAAAAGAGGAGTAAAACTGTTTTTAAAAATGTGGTGGTTGTCTATAGATACCTTATTACTAAACAGAATTTATCTGGGAATCTAGACCTTGGAAGAGTTAGTTTCTAGTTAAGTATTTGCTAAATGACAAGGAATGACTCAACCAATTGTCAAGAGAATATAGTTAGAGAAACTGAGGCAGCATCAAGAACAAAAGACACAAAGTCAATGAAATGTTATGTTTCGAATACATAATATAGTTCTATTTTATAACTGTCAAAATTTATGAAAGAGCAATATTCTGTTCATGGAGTTTCCTGAATTAAGACCTATGAAGAGTACATGGTGTAGCAGTTCCAGTTTAATTACTTTTTTTTTTTATTTTTAAAGATTTTATGTATTTATTTATTTGACAGAGGAGACAGTAAGAGAAGGAACACAAGCAGGGGGAGTGGGAGAGGGAGAAGCAGGCTTCCCACTGAACAGGGAGCCTGATACAGGACTTGATCCCAGACCCTGGTATCATGACCTCAGCCAAAGGCAGACGCTTAACAACTGGGCCACCCAGGTGCCCCCAGTTTAATGACTTTAAGTTGGGGCTACACTGTTGACGGGTAAGAGACTGAATTATTGGAATTATAAACACTGTGTATCTAGAGGTATAGTCCTACATATCTTTATCTATATGTAGATATATATAAAACATTATTTAAATGACTACCTAGGGAAATAAATGATAAAAACATATGAAGTAAATGATAAAACATATGAAATAAATAATAAATGATAAATGGGAAATAAATGATAAAAGAAGTAAATGATAAAACATGAAAACCCCTGGTGATTTAGCATGGGGCTCCCTCTTCCTATATCCCTCACTCACTCCCATTCCTATTCCTGTCTTCTCTCTCCCCTCTTTCTTCTCTTCCCTTTCTTCTTCTTTTTTTTTTTTTTAAGATTTTATTTATTTGACAGAGATCACAAGTAGGCAGAGAGGCAGGCAAAGAGAGAGAGAGGAAGGGAAGCAGGCTCTCCGCTGAGCAAAGAGCCCGATGCGGGGCCCAATCCCAGGACCCTGAGATCATGACCTGAGCCAAAGGCAGAGGCCCTAACCCACTGAGCCACCCAGGTACCCCCCCCTTCTTCTTTACCTCAATCTCCAACCCATATGCATGCATATTTTTATAAAGAAGCCAGAAAGGTTCAAAATATTATTTTTGCCTTGATGCAGGTAGATTGCAAATTAGACCAATGACCTAGTAGTCTTCCAGATGGTACATTCTCTTGTCAGTAGCCAAATATGCTAAGAGATCCTCAGAACTTTGAAATACATCACTCTGCTATATCTGAAAAATCTAGAATATGGGATCAGGAATAAAAGATGAACTTCTTTTTCATGCATTAGCAAAATTTCAGCAAGGACAGTAGGTTCTTTATCATTCAGGACCAAAACAACTTTGTTAGTCTCCATGTTTTGCCATGTGTTCTAGAACTATTCAGTAATTCACAGAATAAAGCATTTACAGGATAGCTAGTGAACATTTACACTGGCTGATACAGTTAAGTTAGGATATGAGCATTTATTAGACAGTTATAACTGCTCAAAACCCACTAGAGATGCATTCACTTTAGTTTAAGGGTTGCACATTTCCCTATAAATGGCTTGTTGTGAATAATGTAAATGTGCATCCCTGAGAATAAATTAAATACATTTCCTGCTATTGGTAATGTGTTAGAACAGTTGTGCCATAAATCACTTGAGCAGCATTTATAGATTACTATACTCTATCTAGGCCAAGCTTGTAAATATCTGTGTAACTCATAATTCAATGATTTACAACCCACTAAAGAAAACCTTAGAGATTTTTCTCTTGTTTTTTTTTCCCTCTCCTCTCATATGATAGCAATAAACATCTACCTCAAAGATACTCATTTTCAATGCTTTTATAAAGCTTTACTTTTTAATAGAAGCCAGAGGATTTAATGTATAACAAGAAGAATCAACCAGAAACCCATGGAGTGACTCTCGCTCATCATAGGTGGGTCTTCACTCATCCCTTTGCCCTTTCCCTTCCAAGTTCTCCTTCCTAGAAGACTGAGGAATTCTCTGCAAGCTTGTGACCATAAGGAGTGAATGTTTTCCAATGCCTTTAGGCTTCCTTTGTGCTCTGTTTTCTCCCAGCTTCCTTCTCCACTCTCCTCTTCCCGTCTCCTCCCACTACTTCTCCCCACTTTTACACACACACACATCCACAATCATGTACGACCAAGCAGGTACATTTTGTCTGCACCCATCTCCATCAGTTTTATAACCTAAGATACACCAGAAGCAAAATGGGTATTCAGATTTGGAAATGATATAGACCATTGGTTTCAATGTATCTTTGGAATCACTCTTCTAAGTAAAAACAAATTGAAAACAAAACAAAATAACCAAACAAAAAAACCAAACCCAGTGTCTCTCTGTGCTAGGCATGTTGTATGTATTATATCGTTGTATGTATTTTATCATTTTATGCTTATAGATCAGTGTGATTATCTCCTTCTTACTAGTGGGGAAAGTGAAAGGTTTAGAAGACTTATAATATCTGATGTTGCAGGGTCCAGATTTGAAATGGAGCCTAACTCAAAAGAAAGCATCTATGTTTTTTGGGGTTGACCTTTCTCCATAACTCTGGAGAGAGATTCTTAATTTTTTTTTTAAATATTTTATTTATTTGACAGAGAGAAATCACAACCAGGCAGAGAGGCAGGCAGAGAGAGAGGAGGAAGCAGGCTCCCTGCGGAGCAGAGAGCCCGATGTGGGGCTCGATCCCAGGACCTTGGGATCATGACCTGAGCCGAAGGCAGAGGCTTTAACCCACTGAGCCACCCAGGTGCCCGAAAGAGATTCTTATCTTAGGAAAACTAGTCATGTCCATTGAATATAATGCTCTGAAAATTTGCCTCTGTGAACTGTGTTTGAGTTTCCAAACTTACAGTAGCCTACCCCCTCTGCCCCCACTGATGACATTTACCTAAATTGCTTTCTTGGGCCTCTTTCTTGTTGCATTGGACTTCTAACCTAAGAAAACACCATACTTCTTGGAATACCCTTCAAATTATCCTTTGTACATCTGAGTCTATGTCAATAGGGAGTTGAGAAACCTTGCAGTGAGGAATTCTGTTTATGCCCCTTCTGTGCACCTACCATCCCCAAAGACTGCTTCAGCAATCGTTAGCTCTCCTCTTGCTCACTGACTCACATTGAGGAGTCTGACTGTTATCTATTTTGTGTTCCACCAATTTTCAATTTGTTTCTGGTGACACCTGATTGAGTGGCTCCAACCTTTGGGTAACTGGTGATGAGTTGGAACTTGATGGCTCTTAGTTTTCATTTAGATGATGCTTTGCTGAATCCACCGCTGCCATATGGCACAGTCAGGCAGGGACCCCTTCCCTCACCAGGTGCCTTATATGTTTGTAAAATGCTTTTTGTTCTGTAGAGTGCTCTCAAACTTATTTTATTTTCTTCATTGTGAATTATTTGGGGTGAATCTATGAGTGAAGAAACAGACATGGAGAGATGACTTCTTTTTCCAAAGGGAATAGCTTTAGTTTGTTAAGGAAGCGGGCTTCTTTTGATGCCCCTTTTGTAACCACAATGTGCTAAAATAGGTTCTTGAAATCTCTAACTTTCTATATAGGCTGGTTTTGACATAGCAACATCCAGATTATTAAACAGTGTTCTTGGAAGATTTCAACCACCCATATAATGTAGAATGGGGCATGAAGACTACTTAGCTGCTATCATAATTCTTCTTGCTATTGAATTAATATTGGTGAACATTATTTATAAAGTAGGCATATAAAGGTAATATGTGATGCCATTCTTGATATCAAAGAAGATAACAGAAGGGGATTCTGATTTCTGCTCTTCGTATTATACTGTATATATACTGTATATATATGTTCTTTGTATTATACTATGTGACTATGACAGGGCGTTGACACTATTGGAAGCCCAATTTACTAATCTATAAAAGTGAGGATAATAATTAGTCTTTAGAATTTCAAAAATGATTTTAGTTGGGATTATAAGTACATCAAAAGTTAATAATGTTGACAATTTTAAAACAGAGTTGGAGCCCAAATTTACTTGTAATATTTCCAATTGCTCACAGCTTTCTGCAAGTAAATATGAGTTTTCTCTAGGAAGTATGAAGAGAGTAACTATTTTAACTTTTAAGATAGTAAAATATAAAATTTAATTTTTTGAAATGACTCAATTGCTTTCTTTGATCTATGTGAGAACTTTCTTTACTGTCAATGATATTTCATTATTATGATGGCTATTATTAAAACTTTAGTATCAGACTACTGTGTTAATGGTTTTGAACTCAGGTTTGTGATCTATATTCCATTTCACTTGTGATTTCGATTTCATCCCAAATGTAGGTTTCATATCCAAGTAGAAAAGGCCAGGTTTTCACCTTGAATTTTAAACATGTGTTTACAGTATGTGAAGGTTACCCTACAACTCCTTCTTTATATCATTTCAATCCCCCAAATTGGTAAAATGGAAAAAAATGTGAAAATATATTTACCCCAATGGTACACTACAGCATTGTTTGCCAGGGAAACTCTCCATACAATGGCATGTCTGATCAACTATAATGGAAAGTCTCTTGGTGACTTTTGTACACACTTCAGATTTTTAAAATTTATGTGTTGTTCTCCAAATCTTAATGCCCTTTCCATTTTGGTTACAATATTCATATCACCTTGACAAGTATCTGGGGGCGTGCCCGGATGGCTCTTTTGGTTAAGCATCTGCTTTCAGCTCAGGTCATGATCTCAGGGTCTTGGGACTGAGCCCCACATCAGGCTCCCTGCTCAGCAGGGTGTCTGCTTCTCCATCTCCCTTTGTGCTCTCTCACAAATTAATAAATTAAAAAATCTTTAAAAGAAAGAAAAGTATCTGTGAATAATTATAAGTGAATTATATTTTCTTGAAGGATATAATGTGTTTGGCTAGATTAGCTTTATCCTATCTCACTAGTATTCCTTAGTTCTTCATATTTATCTGTAGGGTTTTGAAGTTTTAAATAGTACACTTTCTGTGTGGCAGTAATAGAAAAAATGGTAATTCTGAAATGACATGTATAAATAGTATGGGTGTTTTTACATTCAAATTATCTTATAATTGCAGATCTTATAGAGACCAAATTCCCACCCCCAGTTTTTCTTTTTTTCCCTTGTTTCAGAAGACCCTCAGATAAAATAGACCTTCTCAATTTGGTTGCAGGTCTTATTTTCTAGATGGTAAATTCCATGTTGAATTTAGGTACACAGCTGTGTTGAGTAAACATTTGTAGGAAATAGGTTTGAAATTTATGAACAGCCTAGATACATTTGTATTCTCTTTCCTTCCTGTCTCGCTTTTTATCATTGGCACTTTGAGAAAGCTATTTAACCTGAATAAATCAGGAAAATTAAAATAATCATGCACAACTCAGAAGTTATAGTAAGGATTAATACATGTAAGTTATTTAGCATAGTGTCTAGCACGTAAGTACAAAACTAAATTGCAAATAGTGTGTATTAGACCAATATTAAGTGCCACCTATGTGATGAATTCTATGTTAGACCTTGGGATATAATGATGAAGAGCCTTTGTCCTCAAGGAATATACAGTTAATGAGGAATTCAGAAAATTTCTAATCAATTTCAACAGAGTAGCAGGTGTTAAAAGAAAAAGCAAAGGGTGTCGTGTCAGTGTATATTGGCACATTTCCTAACAGCTGGGAGGACCCCTGAAGTTTTTCAGGCAGAAAATATACATATGGAAACCTTAGAGATGAGTAAGGGTTAGGTAGGCAGAGTAGATGATGGAGAAAAGGGAAAAAAAGATGAAAGAAAAGATTCGGTGTGAGCATGAGTCTAGAGCAATGTTGTGACTGAAAGGAAGAGCTCAGGTCAGCTTCCCATGTGGGTGCCCTCTGTTTTAGCCCCCTCTATGGAACTTAATAGCACTCTTGTTCTGGCAGATGAAGTGGTTCTGGCCACCCAATGATCAGATTCTCCTGAGAGGAAAGGGGCCCAAAGATCTTCGATGGGAGGGGAAAGGCAAAAGTGGAGAGTGAGATCTTAGACACATTCTAGGTGCAGTGTTTAGCCCCTTTTCTTTGGTTTATGGTCGGACTGGGAATGGAGGAAGGACACAAACATTAAAACAGTATCACATAGACCAGTGGAACAGAATAGAGAGCCCAGAAATCGACCCTCAACTCTATGGTCAACTCATCTTTGACAAAGCAGGAAAGAATGTCCAATGGAAAAAAGACAGCCTCTTCAATAAATGGTGCTGGGAAAATTGGACAGCCACATGCAGAAAAATGAAATTGGACCACTTCCTTACACCACACACGAAAATAGACTCCAAATGGATGAAGGACCTCAATGTGAGAAAGGAATCCATCAAAATCCTTGAGGAGAATGCAGGCAGCAACCTCTTCGACCTCAGCCGCAGCAACATCTTCCTAGGAACAACGGCAAAGGCAAGGGAAGCAAGGGCGAAAATGAACTATTGGGATTTCATCAAGATCAAAAGCTTTTGCACAGCAAAGGAAACAGTTAACAAAACCAAAAGACAGCTGACAGAATGGGAGAAGATATTTGCAAACGACATATCAGATAAAGGGCTAGTATCCAAAATCTATAAGGAACTTAGCAAACTCAACACCCAAAGAACAAACAATCCAATCAAGAAATGGGCAGAGGACATGAACAGACATTTCTGCAAAGAAGACATCCAGATGGCCAACAGACACATGAAAAAGTGCTCCACGTCACTCGGCATCAGGGAAATACAAATCAAAACCACAATGAGATATCACCTCACACCAGTCAGAATGGCTAAAATTAACAAGTCAGGAAACGACAGATGCTGGCGAGGATGTGGAGAAAGGGGAACCCTCCTCCACTGTTGGTGGGAATGCAAGCTGGTGCAACCACTCTGGAAAACAGCATGGAGGTTCCTCAAAATGTTGAAAATAGAACTACCCTATGACCCAGCAATTGCACAACTGGGTATTTACCCTAAAGATACAAACATAGTGATCCGAAGGGGCACGTGTACCCGAATGTTTATAGCAGCAATGTCTACAATAGCCAGACTATGGAAAGAACCTAGATGTCCATCAACAGATGAATGGATCAAGAAGATGTGGTATATATACACAATGGAATACTATGCAGCCATCAAAAGAAATGAAATCTTGCCATTTGCGACGATGTGGATGGAACTAGAGCGTATCATGCTTAGTGAAATAAGTCAATCGGAGAAAGACAACTATCATATGATCTCCCTGATATGAGGACATGGAGAAGCAACATGGGGGGGTAGGGGGATAGGAGAAGAATACATGAAACAAGATGGGATTGGGAGGGAGACAAACCATAAATGACTCTTAATCTCACAAAACAAACTGGGGGTTGCTGGGGGGAGGTGGGATTGGGAGAGGGGGAGGGGGCTATGGACATTGGGGAGGGGAGGCGAACCATAAGAGACTATGGACTCTGAAAAACAACCTGAGGGTTTTGAAGGGTCAGGGGTGGGAGGTTGGGGGAACAGGTGGTGGGTGATGGGGAGGGCACGTTTTGCATGGAGCACTGGGTGTTGTGCAAAAAGAATGAATACTGTTACGCTGAAAATAAATAAATAAATAAATAAATAAATAAAAAACAAAAAAACAAACAAAAAAAAAAAAAAACAGTATCACAGAATTGAGTCTTTTTTAATCTCCTGAGTTCTGAAGAGTGGCCCAGCACTACTGCCCTGCTGGCAGACACCACACTCTATGCCGAGGTTCTCCTTGCTGACAGCATCCTTGGGAGGCCCATCACACATCAGGAATCACATTGCACTTTTTTGCTTATGTTGGTTTGGTTTTTTATTTGGTTGTTGGATGGTTGGGGCTTAGAATGAAGAAAAATAAATAAGATCACATGGAAATAAGAGAAGGAACGGAGAAAAAGAAATAAAGGAATGGTAGAGCGATGACATTGAGATTGAGTTTGTGTGACCTCAATTCAAATGGCAGTTGTCACCTAGGGATCCTCCAGGTGACATACAGTTAGTTATGACTATATGCTTCCTTGTTTCTTCATTAGCATCTCCTAAATATTTGTGTGCCAGTACCACTTATAATTATCTTATTGACAAAAAGCTTCAAAATAATTTCACATTTATAGAAAAGTCACACCATCAGTTTTTAGGCTTGCCACATACACTTTATCTTTCCCTGTCCTGTACATACAGGTCCCACTTTCTCCACATGGACACATACACACACACACACACACACGTGTATATATGAAAAAATAATGGTATATGTGTGCATATATACACACTCTTTTTTCTGGGCCACCTGCATATGTTAAAGACATCATGCCCTTTAATCTCTTAATATTGACCATTCAGGGGCTGCCTGGATGGCTCAGTCAAATATCTGACCCTTGATTTTGGCTCAGGTCATGATTTCATGGTTGTGAGATGGAACCTACTTGACTCTCTCTCTCCCTAATATATATGTGTATTATATATGTGTGTATATATGTGTGTGTGTGTGTGTGTATACACATATATATTTTTTACATATATAAATTCACCATTCAGTATGCATTTCCCAAGTATAGGATATTCTTTAACATAATCACAGCATAGTTAACAAATTCAGGAAATATATCACCGACAATACTTGCAGCTAATCTGTGGACCATATCTCCAAGTTCTCAATGGTCCCAATAATGTCCTTTCTAGCAGTTATAGTCCTTTGATTACAGGATCCAGACCATATTTCACTTAATGGTTGTATATCTTTGGTCTCTTTCTTTCATGACTTTGACATTTTTGAAAAATGTAGGCCATTATTTTGGACTTCGGTTATTCTTCTTTCTTCACTCCTAGGCTTCAATAATAATGTAAGCAGGTGACACCATTTATAAGACATAAATGGTGATTGGGTAGGCCATACATCATTCATTTGTTCCAGGGTCTCTGATTGGATTATGAATTTGTACCTTCACTACTTCTTAGTCATAAAATACCAGCCAGAAGGACTATATGGGGATGTCCCTAACTATTATAAAATCTTCACCCAAACAAACATCTTAGCCAAGCAAAAATCTCCAGATATTTATGTGTCATCCTAACTTCCTTCTAGCAATAGGCCAGGAAAGCTTTACCAGGAACATTATTTCATGTTGATGATATGATATGATATTGATGATATGATATGATATGTTAGCTTTTGACCCTGCTCTTGTCAGTTTCATTACACTGAGACATGTGGCACTCCTCTTTCCAATTAACTCTCTAAATACGGTGCACCAGCCCCTAGAATTTGAGCATCTTTCATGAACTATGTTCTCCTCAAAGGCAGGCAGCTGGGTTTATTCATCGTCCTATCCGTAACTTGACTCTCCCACTCTCCAGCCTGTGACTTTTCTTGCTTTTTGGTTAGTTTCTAACCCATAGTTCCTTGTGTTGTTCTCTCTCTCCTTTTCCATCTCTAATTACCGCTGCCCAGACTAAATTCTTCCCAGGTTAAAATAAATAGCAGTCACAGTAACCAAGTCACAATTTAGCTCTCTGATACATTGTTCAACCCACTGTCCCCACCTCAACATACTCCTCAAGTACCACTACTATACAAGTAGAATAGTTGGAGATACTGAAGACCAAATTAGCCCTCCCCAATTCAAATCCTGGCTTGAGCACCTACTATGAAATTTTTATATTCTTTGAACTTAATTTCATCATCTGTAAAAACTAGGGTATTAAAAGTATGCCTAGATCAGCAGGAGGTTGAAGGGCTTCATGTAATAATCCCCACATAATATTCACCATAGTACTCGGCATATGTTCGTACTTTAAAATGTTACCTGTTGGTATTTAGGGTTCAAGACAGCATCCAGAATATGGTTTCAGTCTCCACTGGTTATTATCCATTTAATGCCCCAAAAGACAAACAGAAGCTGTAAGACTATTCTGCTATATATAGGGTTATATGTCTTTTTGGACCTCTCAGATCTGGGTTAAAGTATAGAAGAAACAGAGCCCATCACTGTAGGGCCTAGGAATCCAACCTCTGACCCTTCCGACTGACCAGTAACTTTAGTTTGTGGTACTTTGATTTCTCATCAGGTTTGCTATGATGTCATAGTAAATATTCCTTTTTGCATGCAACTCTTTACCTATGCAAAATATATCATTAAGAGTTAACCGCACTTGCAAATCCACAACTCTAAGAATTCAAAATGCTTACATTCGTTAATTTCATTAAACTCACTAAGTATCCCAAAGCCACTTTAGTAGAACAGAGGTTTGAAATATCCACTAACATTTCCTTTATTTTGAAGATGAAAAACATCAGGGGTTCCTACTGATGACCTATAGGAGTTCATTTAAATTCTACATTAAATCTATATCTCCTTTTTTCTATACTAAGAATACACTTTTTCAAGAACACTGGAGATAAAAGAAACAAAATATATCATAATTACACATTTGCTTTGTTCCATGTAACACAGAAAACATTCTCAGAGTATAATACTTCTAGGACCAACGTGAATACCTTAAAATGTCAGTATTTTTTTCCATAGGCTTATATTTTATATTTGAATTTTATCTATCTCTTCATGTAAATCCTACATGTAAATTTGGCTCACCACAAGTCCTTTTGGATGTATAAAACTCTGTGTCCAATGAATTCCTAAGAAAGGATTCCTAGAAACCTCATTCCTTGAGTTCTTATGTATTGTCAACAGTTTATGCATGGTCTTTTAATTGAAAGCTTTGTTGGACATAAAATTCTTGGATCATGTTTGTTTGTTTCTTTGTTTTCTATGTATTCTTTATAATAACTCTGCAGTTTTTTATGGTATAAAGTTTCTTGTTTTAAAATCATATGCATGTGGCATCTGTTTTGACTTACTTTTCTATTTGTTAGTTTTTCTCAAACACTTATCTCTTGTTAAATTTTTTTAATTCCTTTTTTTCCATTTTTTGTTTTTCTTGAGAAAAAACAATAGTTTTTTTATTCTATTTCTCCTAGTTTTATCTTCATTTCTCAAAATATTTCTTTTATTTCTACTTACTGAGTTCTATCACTAAAAGTCTGTGTTTTTCTAATAATTATATTTTTTCATATCTTGTGCCATTTTCTAAATTCTGATTTGTTCACTTTGAAATAGTGGTTTTCATCTGCTTTTCATGCATGTCTTCTACTATACTTTCTTATCTATGGGTATCCTATTTTGACCTTTATTATTTTTTTTCATAATACTATTATTTGGGATTTGAATTTGATATTTTCTTTGATTTTTGTTGTTGTTTTTGGGGTGGGGGAGGGTGAGAGAGACAGGAGGATGACCAGCGGGAGAGGGAGAATCTTAAGCAGGCTCCATGACCAATGCAGAGCCTGAGGTGGGGCTCAATCTCTTGACCCTAAGACATGACCTACGCTGAAATCCAAAGTGGATTGCCTAACCAACTGAGCCCCCAGGTGCCCTGTGTTTTGGAGTGAGGTCAAATTTTGTGAACTTTTAGGAGGGAGCTGTGATTGAGGATTGATTTTCCTAATTTCATTTTCATGGTCCAGGGCTTGTTCATTCTTTCCCTCTTTTGTTTTGTTTTTACTGTTGAGAACTACAGCAACTTACTTTGTGTGATTTACTGGATCCTGTGTCCTTCCCCCTTCATTTACTGGTTCTTCCTTTTCCTTCAGTGCTAGTTTCCCTGTTTTTCTCAATTTGGAAGCTCCTCCCACCCATTTCTCTTCAGTGCAGGAAACTGTCCCAGAAAGGACTTCTGACTTGTTGATGCTACAAGTTCATTGGACTCATACTGTATCAGCACCCAAAACCCCTCTATGGACCCCCTTATGGTCACCTGCTTTTAGAGTATACAAAATCCTCCTGTGTTCAAGTTTAATTTTCCATTTTGGTGTTTTTGGGTATGTCAGATGCTTCTTTTTTACTTTCTGCTATTGAATACAGATGTCATATAGGTGCTGCAACTTCAGTCGCTGGTCTCCCTGTTTATAGTGTGTTTATGGGGATAACTTATCACTTAATTTTACTAAAGCATAGTATCCATATGTTTCTGTCTTGGCTCTTCCTATTGGACCGTGATAAACTTTTTTTTTTCATTTCTGTAACCATCTTCTCAGAATTCTTGAGAATATTTTTAAGTATAAGAGATATGAATAGCAATTCTTCAGGTCCAGATTTTTCTCCTATAGAGGTCTGGTCATCCCTTATCAACCTTTGAGAATCAGGGTTTCATTTTTTAAATTTTTATTTTAATCCCAGTATAATTAACATAGAGTGTTATATCAGTTTCAAGTCTACAAGATACTGATTCAACAACTCTACACATTACTCCATGCTCATCACAGAAACAAAGTAAAAGTAAATTACAAAACAAAAGTAAAAGCCTACACCAAAATAAAAAGTTTTTGCATATTTACTAAAACCAGTAAAATACAAAGAGAACCTATTGAATGGGAGAAGATATTTGTAAATGATATATCTGATAGGGGCTAATACTCAAAATATAAAGGACAACTCAACACCAAAAATACAAATAATAAAATTTAAAAATGTATACAATTTTTTCATGTGTCTGTTGGCCATTTGTATGTCTTTTTGAGAGAAGTGTCTATTTATGTCTTCTGCCCATTTTTTGACTATTTTATTCGTTTTTTGAGTGTTGAGTTTGAGAAGTTCCTTATAGATCTTGGATATCAGCCCTTTATCTGTAATATCATTTGCAAATATCTTTTGCCATTCTGTGGGCTGCCTCTTAGTTTTGTTGACTACTTCCTTTACTGTGCAGAAGATTTTTTATTTTTTTTAATTTTTTTTTAATTTTATTTATTTATTTGACGGACAGAGATCACAAGTAGGCAGAGAGGCAGGCAGAGAGAGAAGAAGGGAAGCGGGCTCCCTGCTGAGCAGAGAGCCCTATGTGGGGCTTGATCCCAGGACCCTGAGATCATGACCTGAGCCGAAGGCAGCAGCTTAACCCACTGAGCCACCCAGGCGCCCAGAAGATTTTTATTTTGATGAAGTCCCAAAAGTTCATTTTTGCTTTTGTTTCATTCGCCTTTGGAGACATGTCTTGAAAGAATACTATGGCCAATGTCAAAGAGCTAACTGCCTATGTTCTCCTCTAAGATTTTGATGGATCTTGTCTCACATTAAGGTCTTTCATCCGTTCTGAGTTTATCTTTGTATTTGGTGTAAGGGAATGGTCCATTTTCATTCTTCTATATGTAGCTGTCCAGATTTCCCAGCACCAGTTATTGAAGAGACTGTCTTTTTTCCATTGGATAATTTTTCCTGATTTGTCAATGATTAGTTGACAACAGAGCCAAGGGTCCATTTCTGGAGTCTCAATTCTGTTCCTTTGGTCTATGTCTGTTTTTGTGCCAATACGATGCTGTCTTGGTGATCATAGCTTTGTATTATAACTTAAATGCAGGCAAGATGATGCCTCCAGCTTTGTTTTTTTTTTTTTGTTTTTTATCCTTGCCTTGGCAATTTGGGGTATTTTATGAAAAAATGTTCAACATCGCTAACAATCAGAGAAATACAAATCATAACCACAGTGATATACCGCCTTACACCAGTTAGAATTGCAAAAATTAACAAAACATGAAACAAATGCCAGTGGGGATGTGGAGAAAGGAGAACAAGTTGCAAGTTGGTATAGCCATTCTGGAAAACAGTATGGATGTTCCTCAAGATGTTAAGAATAGAGCTACCCTATGACCCAGCAATTGTACTTACTGGGTATTTACCCCAAAGATACAGAAATAGTGAAAAGAAGGGGCACATATACCCCAATAGCCAAACTATGGAAGGAGCCAAGATGCCCTTCAACAGATGAATGGATTAAGAAGATGTGGTACATATACACAGTGGAATATTACTCCATCCCAACCATCAGAAATGGTGCCTACCCACCATTTGCATCAACATGGATGGAAGTGAAGGGGATTATGTTAAGTGAAGTAAGTCAAACAGAGAAAGACAATTATCATATGATGTCACTTGTATGTAGAACATAAACAATAGCACAGAGGACCATAGGGGAAGAGAGGAATATCCAAAGGGGGAGAAATCATAGAGGGAGATGAACCATGAGAAACTATGGACTCTGAGAAACAATCTGGGGATTTCAGAGGGGAGGAGAGTGGAGGGAGATGGTAACAGGGTGATGGGTATTGAGGAGGGCCCATGCTGTGATGAGCACTTGGTGTTATACTTAACTAATGAATCACTGAACACTGCATCAAGGACTAATTATGTACTATACAGTGACTAACTGAACATAATAAAAAATAAAATACAAAATCAAAAGAACAGACACAAGACATAAACACATTTTTCCAAAGAAGACATACAAATGGCCAATAGACACATAAAAATATGCTCAACATCACTAAGCATGAGGGAAATGTAAATCAAAACCACAATGCAGTATTACTTCACACCCGTCAGAATGGCTAAAATCAAAAACACAAACAAGTGTTGGCAAGGATGTGGAAAAAGAGAATCAGAATTTAATTTTATTAAAAATTTTCTTACAAAGCACTGTAATGTTATCTTGCAAATCTTTTTTACACCATTTTTCCAAATAAGAAAAGTCAATGGCATTATATATCCATATTTGCCTCATGAGAGATGTGGAGAAAAATAGTCTTCTAGCTTCTCTCAGTGGGACTAATCAATGAAATGAAGGAGAGACTATCTCAGAATGATCAAATAAATTCTATAATGACAAAAAGTATGCATTTTCTATATCTTGTGGGAGTTGACAAGGCCAGACCTTGGAATTATGCTCATCTCCAGATAGGAAGTATGCTGAGTGACTAAAATGCACATATACCTGGGTTTATGTGCGGTTTTATCAAATGGTGTTTGTTAGTAGCTAAGTATTAGAAAAATATCAAATTGTACATTCTTATTTGGGTTTCTTTAAAATATCTACATTAACTGTCATCCTTTATCTGGGTAAATAAAAACTCATTTGTTGATATGTTTTATTAAGTTAATGATCAATGCTATTATTTTGTGAATTGTCATCTAGAATTTATAGAAAATGTGTGAAAATTAGAAAAAAGATTACATTCTCTTTTTATCCGATATACAGATATATGGGGAATCCTTACATTTTGGCAATATGATCATAGTCCAGGGTTGACCATTGTCTACTAATGGTAGCTTAGAAATATCATCTTATTGCCTCAGAAGAACCAAATTATCCCACATAGCAAGTATTTATTATTTACATTCTTTATGCCAAACTTGGGACAAGTATCCCAGAAAATTAAGACATGGACTCTCTTCAAATAGCCCATGGGAAAGAATGCACACACATTGATACATATACAAGTGCAATGGGAAATGTGGACTAAATGACGATATTCCATTTTTATGGGTGCAGGGGAGTCACTGAAGGTTCTCAGATGGGATATCTGATTTAATTTTGACAGTTGAATACCAATATTCAGGTTAGGTCCAAGGGTAAAGGCCCTATTGGTGGAGAGAATGAAAGGTATGAAAGCACAATGTCATAAGAAAGGACTGAACTTTAAAGTAAGTGCTGGTTTTCAAAGGTAATAAGTTAGAAAATCTAGTCTCATAAAGGGGGCTTATTTACCAAAGACTAACTGGTTCTTATTGGTCATCTCTTTCACTAGCAAATAAACTTTAGCTGTATAACCTTGATCTTTACACTAAAATTGATCCAAAGTTGACTTTGGGTTAGTTATCCACACATCACTTTCTCACTTCATTTAGGAAATTGACAATATGTCTTTATATAAATACCCTAGAGAAGAGGAGATCCAGGTTTGTATTTGAGGAGTCTTGATCCAATAAAGAAATCATCCAGACATAAGCCTCCTTTACCATTCTTTTTTATTTAGCTCCACTCCCTTCTTCCTTGTGACCAAGTCATTATTTTATGAACTTCCTATAAACTGCCAATAGAAAGAAATAAGGAGAAAACACTAACCTATCTATCACTTGTTAGCAGTTGCTAGGGCATTTTTTTAAAAAGTGGAACATAAAAATATTGCCTAAGATTACATTGGATTATGTTTGTGGACTCCAGTCATCCACACTTTCCCCTGTCTATTTAAAGTTTAGTAAAGTAAACTTTAGTAAAGTAAGTTTAGTAACTTTTTACAATAGTACTATAAGTATAGGCATTCGTAGAAGAGTTAGCTGCAGTGTTGGTTTTCAATATACTTATTTCTAGAAAGTAATTACCAAGGTCTACATGATTGTGAATGATTATGCTCAACTGAATATTTTTAAAATATTTTATTTATTAGAGAGGGAAAGAGAACACAGCCAGAGTAGGGGGGGGGCAGGAGGAGAGGGAGAAGCAGACTCCCTGGTGAGCAGGGAGCCTGACACAGGACTTGATCCCAGGACTCTGGGATCATGACCCAAATCAAAGGCAGATGCTTAACTGACTGAACCACCCAGGTGCCCGCAACGGATTATTTTAAAGCCACACCCAGCAGAATTATAGACTAATAGACTATGAGGTCTAAGGGAAGAAATTCCCAAATCTCATCAAGTTACATTCATGACCTCTTTTCACTCAGGTTTAGATGAGGAGCTAAGATTTAGACTACATAATTGTTCAAGGTGACATAATGATTTGATGTGTGCATGTGTTATTTTCTTTTTGCTTTATTTGATGGCTTAGACTAAGCAGGTACATAAATCCTAACACTTACTCATTTCGTTCCAACATCAATTGATTTTTTTTTTTTAAGGTAGCAAATCAGTAGAACACTAATCAGGGATATCTACCTAGATACCTTCATTTTTCTTTCATTGGCAAATCATTTAAGTTCTTATTCCTTCTTATGAGACCAAACAATCAAACTAATTGGTGAACTAATAATAAATTATTGGTAAGGATTTAGCATGGGATTCATTTGCAGATAATTAACTATAATTACCAGGTTTCACTGGCCCATCTAAAGACAATCTGATACAATTAAAATGTAAAATTAGTTTAAGAATATTGACAGATTATCGAACTATAAAGTCACACGCATAAAAAATGTGTTTCAGGGGCTCTACTAAATATTTAAAATTAGCAGAAAATTTTGTGGCTTTTTTTTGCATATTTCAGTGCAATCCAATATTATCATTTTGATTAACAACCAAGATCCAGTTTACAGGTTGTGTTCTTGCTATAATATTGGAAAACTAAAAGGAATAAAAATAAATAAAATATCCCAATATAGAAATTATGACTTTAGTGACCTTAATTCAAAGGCTTTTATTTCTCCTGTGATTGAAGTATCTCTTGCCTCTTTAAATTTGGGGTCTAGAATTGTGTTGTTATGACCTACTTAGTGGTATTTAGTGAACAATTACTAGTAATTTTTTAGTATTTAGTATTTAGTAATTTAGTATTTATTTACTAAAATACATAATTTTAGTAAAATTATGTATTTTACATACCAATATTTTTAGAGATTGACATGGGAAGTAGAAACCATGATCTATCATGCCCTCAAAGAATTTATAAAGAAAGAAAGGAGCCAGGGTAATAAAGAATGGCAATATCATAAGGGCAGGTGCAGCGTTTAAGTGTATGGGTATGTGTATGTGTTCAGAAACAAATCCTATACAGTAATTCCTGAACACGGGTAGAGAGTTGCTCAGGAAGGAAGAGAAAAATTTATCTTTATTAAAAGGAGTGTCAATAAAGCCTTTATTAGAGTTCTGAAGGGGTGTGGGAAGGTAGGATTTAGGACAATTGAAAGATTATTCTAGTAGGGGGAGCTTAAAGGTTCACCATGGGTAGAGCAGCTAGATGAAATGTGGCAGACAGGTTTACCTGGCTCAAGGGAATTATGTGAACTGAAACTAGAAGAGGACCCATAGGCAAAGTGATAGTTGCGGGAGGTGTTTGAAGTTCACATTTATACACTGATTTTGTGGAAAGGTCAGTATGACAGGCAGGGGCTCATCCCCTGTGGGTCAGAGGGCCTCCCAAATAAGAGGAGTTCTGGCATATTGGCAATAATGATTTTATAATTCTCTTTATATACCTGTTTTGGGGTTTTAAAAATGATTTTCTCATTAAAATGTTCTGTGTAGTTATTTCTATTGGGCTAGACTATCTGAGGGCAAAGGGACTTGGTCTTCCTTTTTTCATTCATTTAAGCATTCAAAATGCACTTATCTCTTGCTATGTGGCAGTCTATTTGAGAGCATAGAAAGTGTTAAATTGATGAAAGTAGTGTCTGTGTGCCTAATTCTACATGGAAGATAGAAAAGTAGCCGTCACCATGACATAGAAAAAGAAAGAGCTGTCAGGTGGGTAAAACAAAAAACGATGTATAGTGAATCACTAAATGGTTTTAGTTTCTAAATATTATGTTTAACAGCTCAGTTTCTCTTCCCCGTAGCTGTTACACATGTGGCTCCACATATACAGATAATCATATATAATTTGCCAACTAACTCTGGGTCCATTCTAACTCTGCCTGCTCTTTGGTTTTCACAGTCATGTGATCCTCACTCAACGCAGAGAAGAACCCGCCATCTGCTAAGACCCTCACTGAATTCAAGGACATGTGCTGAAGACTCACAGGTGCGCCCTTGCCTCCTCAATGAAAATTGCTTCCAGTTCCAGTACAATCTAACAGGTACAGTTGAAATCCACAGCAATGCCATTTCCCCTGAACACTGACACGTTGACTAATGGGAGAGAGAGAGAGAGAGAGAGAGTGTGTGTGTGTGTGTGTGTGTGTGTGTGTGTGTTTTCATTCTTGGGATTAAGGTCTGACAGTAGAGTGTGAGAACATATTGCATGAAAAGCTGAGGATTTGCCATTTCCAGTGTCCCTTCACAAAAGAAATGCCCACTCTTGGCATGTAGATTCAGCAAAGCCACCTGGAATCTGTGAATTTCAAGATGCTTAGAAAGACTTGGTAAAGTTTCAGAATAGAGCTGAATTAAGCCATGATAAACCAAAACAAGAAAAATATGCAGCAGGGGATAATTTACCATTTAGGGAGGAATGTAGTCATGCTGTCATAGAATTTAGCCCTTCTATGGCCTTTATTATTTCAAGAAGTTCAAGCTTGTGACGTACTTTGCTCTCTGGGTCTCAGTGAGGACAAGTGGTAGACCTGAGTGGACAGGGGTGTTTTAGAGGCACTGGGAATCCCATCCCCCCTCATTATTCAGCCACTGTTCAGGTGTGGGCACCACAGTGGCTAATACCACAGTCTGTTTAGTTGCCTTGGTTGCTGCCTGTCATCACCTGCAGGAGCAGATATACAAAATACCACCAAATGTGGAGCCGTGATAAGTATCAGCGCTGAATTCATTACTAATCACCAAACCATGACATGCCGGCAGAGGCAAAGCAGCACAAGAACCTCTTGTGAAACCGGTTCCCCACTGAGGTCACACTGGCACGACTGAGATTTCTCACGTAGAAAACTTTATAGGGAATTCTAGGGGCCCATTTGATTGTCCTTATTGGTGAAAGATGACTTAGTGTATTTGTCCTTTTTCTTTAGCTAAAGGTGCTTCAGATGCTTGATTTGTGTAGTAATTTTTCAGAAATACAGTATAATTTGTGATACTAGAGGAACGTGTCTTTAAAATACTGATTTTATGGGGTGCCTGGAGGGCTCAGCCAGTTAAGCAACCAACTCTTGATTTTGACTCAGGTTGTGATCTTAGGGTCGTGAGATTGGCCCTTGTGTGGGACTCTGGGCTCAGCAGAGAAACTGCTTCTCCCTCCTCCCTTTGCCCCTCCCCCATTTGCATACAAGCGCTTGTGCCAGCTTGCATTCTCTCTCTCTCTCTAATAAAATAAAATACTGATTTTATTACACATGGGCTTACTATTCCTGTTAAAATCATAGATCACTTATCAAGCATTGAAAATGTATTTTTTAAAAGATTTTATTTATTTGACAGAGAGATCACAAGTAGGCAGAGCAGCAGGCAGAGAGAGGGGGGAAGGAGGCTCCCCACCAATCAGAGATCCCGATGCAGGGCTCAAGCTCAGGACCCTGAGATCATGACCCGAGCCGAAAGCAGAGGCTTAACCCACTGAGCCACCCAGGCACCCCTGAAAATGTATTTAAAGAGGTTCTCAATGTTTTATCATCAAAGAGCATTCTTTGTAACTACACCAAAGTAAGAGTTTTTTTTCGTTTTTGTATTGTTTTGTTTTGTTTAAGAATCAGATTAATTGGAACACCTGGGTGGCTCAGTCGGTTAAGCCTCTGCCTTCAGCTCAGGTCATGATCCAGGGTCCTGGGATCAAACCCCACATCGGGCTCCCTGCTCAGCAGGGAATCTACTTCTCTTCCTGCCACTCCACCTGCTTGTGGGCTCTCTCTTTCTCTCCCTTTCCCTTTTCCCACCCCCTCTCTGACAAGTAAATAAATAAATCTTTTAAAAAAATAATCAGATTAATTACGGGGTAATTCATTCAAACTCCGTTATCTGATTTATAATGCAACTATTCAAATCTATAAAAATCTTCCCTCATGAGAGAATAATTTGAAAAAAGTAGATTTTTTGTAATAAGCATATAGTCCTGAGGTATCTCTCTTTCCTTTCTGAGGCACAGTACAGTGCCACTGTACTGATGTATGAAATGGTTTAAATTATTGGATTTATTCCTTGAAAATATTTTCAAGTTACATCAAACAGTAGCATTTTTTCTGGGTTCCTTTTCTTTCAGTTTTCACCCACAAACTGAGGATTCCAAACTAGTTTTCCTTTACCATCCTAGTTAGTGTCTTTCCCATCCTCTCCAGTCAACAAGGACATTGTCTCTGACAAACCATTCAGTTCTTTACTTTTAGAAAGCAAACTTAGGAAGGTAACACACTTTTATTTGGTTGCTTATTCGTTTTGCAATAAAAGAATTGCAGGTGCTTTCTGAAGCCAGCTGCAAATGATTTTAGGGTTACACGTATATAGATATACATACACTGTCCTCCCCCACCAATGCAAATAATCAAAGGTTTGTTGTATTTTGCTCGCATGACCATAATTCTGAAATTCATTGTGGTGATCCTCTACCTGTAGAGTGGAGCACATGCCAGCTGAGTGAAAATGCCACCTGTGGGCGAGGTGTCAGGACCCGCCTTCTGAGCTGTGTGCGCAGTGATGGCAAGCCAGTTGGTGTGGACCAGTGTGAGCAGGTAATGGGTCTATATTTGTATTTCACATTCGAGGCTTTGTGTTTCTTAGTATTAGGCTGCAACCTTGATGCTTAATATAAAAGACAACCCGATTCCTTCTTGAAGCTTCTTGAAGCTTCAGTTCAGTTAGAGTAAGAGGGAACTGGTATGGGGCAGTTATACCTCATTAGTTTGAACTTGATCAAAAATGACTGGGAAAGGTCCTTTTGCCTTGAGGAGAAGGACTCATTAAAAAATTACTGTTATTACTTTCAAGAATGTATATAGATGTACTTGCTTAGTAACAAACTACTCGCATCCGGTGACTTGAATGTTTAGATAGGACTCTGTATTAGGCTGGTAATTCATTTGCATATATGAATACTGTGCCTTGCATATAAGATGAACACTGACACTTGTTATTAGAATGTGCTGTTCATTCGTTTAGCAAATGATGGCTAGATAAGTAGCACAGTTGTATTTTTCTTCTCAACCTAAGTTAAAATGCCTCCCTGCCAAGTTCCAGTTAGTGGGTTCTGAATTTTTATAATGTTACATTTCCTTTCTTTCCTATGATAAACTATGTAGAGCTTGGGCAAAAGCTGTAGTCAAACCTGTTCCAAAGAAGTTGCATTTTAAAATCTCTATGGGGACAGTTTAATAGAAATAAGGATGACCATGTTCCCTCATACTGGTAGAATCACCAACACAGTCTTTGGAATAATTTGAAAATACAAGGTCAGTTAACTCAGGCTTCCACAGGGGCTTCCTAAACAAACTGGAAAAATGAAAACTGGTCCCATTTCTCCTGACACAGGTGGAGTCCACAAGTGGAATTAAAATCAAAACCAAACTCTTCTCCCCTATCCTGACTGAAGTATTCTCCTATTAAGTAGTATAAAAACAGCTCTCTAAACCAACAGGACAGCCATAGACAATAACCCCGAGACCAAGCCATCCAAAATTGGATGTCCTATTTGGTGAAATTCTAAAACTGGTTAAGACAGGGCAGAGTTCTATTCACAAATGCTTGATTTTAACATTTCATTTAACCTGTTTCTCCAAAAGTTGTCTGCTTCAGGAAAAATAAATCACCAATCTACAGCAATTCCGAATAAGTTAAAAATCCTTACATTTGGTGTATGTAATAAATCTTTTCTTTTGATACAAAGTAAAATATAAACTACTCAGTAATAGAAAAATCAGTTTCTCTGCTTTTTGAATACCATATGTTCCATAAATATTTAAATAATATTAGTTTAAAGAAGTCCCAAATTATAACCTATCTAGAGTATCCATATATCTCAAATAGATTGAAGATCCTATGTAGTAATTTCTCTATTGCCTATGCAGCACGTAATCATGTTAATCATCCATTTTAGCTTGGTGTGGACATTGCTAACATTTAACATGTGTTGAATGTCAGAGTTTTCCTAAATAAGCACACAGTCTGTGATTTCTGTAGCAGGATTTTTCATTATCCTTTCTGTATTTCTTAGATGACTTATTTTCCTTCAAGAAGATCTCTTCTAGTTTGGCCATTAAAAAAAATCTATTGATTTTGCCTCCATGCTGGTTTAAGAAAGGCTAAAAGGAAAATAAACTATACCACCATTTTTTTTCGTGATTTAGAGTATTAGGTTATGTTTTCAACCTAATATGAGTTATTTAATGAGCACATTTGGGTTGTTAATTCTGTTTTTGTTCTTATTTATTTATTTATTTACTTTTAGCCTGGATAACTGTTCATTTTGTGATCTCTTTGTACTCTTGGCCCGTCCAGAAGTGCGAGGTACCTGAATTTAACAGCACGGCGTCCTCCTGCTTCTGTGTTTGCTGAGCGAGGATGTGTCCTATAACTGTCTGCTTTCCCAGTACCCTAACTGCAGGTCTATTCTATAGTTGAGGATTTTTTAAAAAAGAAATTTGGGCCAACAAACTTCTATTCTGTGAAGTTAGGACAACCATTTTCTAAAACTGCCACTAGTTTATATAAAAAAGATATTTTTCCATACAAAGACATAGAAAGATTATTATCATAGAATAAAGTTTTTCCCATGAAAGGTGACTTGATAGGAGAGTGATAGTATTTCTGCATTCAAATCATATTTTATTTCCATCTGCAGCGTAACTTGGAGAAGCCTCAGAGAATGAGCATTCACTGCCTGGTGGAATGTGCGGTCAACTGTCAGCTCTCGGGGTGGACAGCATGGACTGAATGTTCAAAGACCTGTGGCCATGGAGGTATTTGGGTTCCCTGTGTTTGTCCCCAGTAAACACTTTGGAGGAGGAGGAGGATGATGATGATGATGATGATTTTTTAATTTTAGTTTTTTAAAGTAGGCTCCTTGCCCAGTGTGGAGCCAAATATGCGGCTTGAACCTCACAACCCTGAGATCAAGACCCAAGCTGAGATCAAGAGTCGGTTGCTTCACCAACTGAGCCAACTAGGTGCCCAATAGTTTGGTTTTTAAATACCTTTCTGGATGCCATAGCTTGACAAATGGGCATAAGGCATGTTGGCCAGTTGGTGGAGGCAGTGTGAGGCTGACCCAGAGGGGAAGAGAGATAGAACTTGCTTTGTATCAGTCCTTTCCGTCAAGGTAGAGGTTGTAAACCTGACCTGGCCACAGTGGCAGACACCAAAAGAGCTGGTAGCCCAGTGGGACAGTGTTTTGTCAAAAGGTCATAAATTCAAGGTACCTGGGTAGCTCAGTCAGTTAAGCATCCAAATCTTGAGTTTGGCTCAGGTCATGATCTCAGGGTTCTGTGCTGGGTGTGGAGCCTACTTAAGATTCTCTCTGTCCCCCTCTCTCCAGCTAGCTACCCCCTTCTTAAAAAAAAAAAAAAGGTCATACACTCAACAAACAAAAAATACTGGCCTTCATAGTTTTTGGAATAAGTATGTCTTTTGTAAGTAATTTTGTGTCAGACAAATCCCCAAATCAAAATAGCTTAATATACCAAACTAGAGACTACTTTTCCACTCATATAAAAGGGTTGTTTGCACTTTAGAAAAGTCAGGCAAGAGCACAGGTTGAAGAGGATCTACCACTGTAACATAACCAGTTGTCTCTGGAGGGTGCCTTCCAGTGGCTCTATGCAGGGTTTGATGGGCCACTTTGCAAGTAGCGTACATCCCTTCCATCTATATTATACAAAATTTAGTGCCATGTTCCGACTCAATGCAGGATGGTCAGGCAGCAAATGTAGTTTCTAGATGGCCAGTCACTTCTCAGAAATAGTGTTCACTATGGAAGAAAAGGAGTATAAATCTGTAGTGAGCAGATAGAAACCATTACCACAAGTTTCTAGGACCTCAGTGGACAAATGATATACAATAGCAAGGAAAGGCAACTGATACTCAGAAGCTAGGCAAATGGATATATAGGTAGCACTCCAGCACCAGACTAAAGTGGGGTCCAAGACCTTGTCCCTGGAAAAGAGCTCAAGAAAATAATTGGAAAGCATGGACCTGTGGTTTAGAATAGGACTGTGGTTCTGAAAAAGATTCTAGCTTATTGCAAGGTAGATATGCAAAACTCTTGTTGTATGGTTAGGCACTAAGCAGAGGAGAAGGGAAGAATTTCAAGTTTCAGGAATCATGGAATCAAAATGGGAGGAAGATACACCAAGACCTGGACGTGATTGCCAAACAAAAATATTTAGGACAAATTTCTAGAAGTGACTGAACTACTGGCACTAGAACATAGGCTCATTTCTAAGCTACCTCCAAATGAGTTGCTGGAGTTACAGATAATTCTCTGCCTCAGTTGGGATTATCTGAGGAACTGGGGCAAGATGCAGCATGGAAAAGGGCCCATGTGTGAACTCAGCTCTCAGATTTTGGAGAGGGCAGAGCTGAAAACAGTAGTCAGGATCTGTGCTAGGAAAAATGTGGCTAAGGAAATTGAAAACTATTTCTGCAAAGAGCATTATTCACAATGAAAATATGAGAGTCACAAGTCCAGTGGCAACATGCCATTTTCTGTGCGATTGAGAGCCTGTAAAGAACCTCAGGAAACCAAATGGAAAATCTGAAGATTTCAGTGATTGACTGTTCCTCACTCAAATATTCTGATTGGCAGCATGGTATAGTCTCCAGTTGGGCATCCACTTAAACTTTGGGTTAATCTAGGTTCAAGTTGGAGATGTTTAGGGAAATTACTTAATCTGAGTCTCAGCTTCTTTATCTATAAAATAGAATTCATGCATACTGGAGGTGTTTTTGGTTGGAGAATTAAATAATATGAAGTATATAAACACCTACTACAGTAACTGACACATCATGGGCATTTACACTGTATGTTAATTTCCATCTCCATCTTCGTAGCTCCCAGTAGTGGAGAGGGTCATCAGAGACTCCCTAGGATCTTTTAAGGATTATTCGATAGACTTAGGCACTCTGTCTCCCAACCTCATTTCTATCCTTTTACCCCACTTAAAACCCACCTGTTACAGTCACAGCCTAAGTGTATTTTTATTTTTTTTAAAGATTTTATTTATTTATTCGAGAGAGATCACAAGTAGGCAGAGAGGCAGGCAGAGAAAGAGAGAGAGAGGCAGGCTCCCCGCTGAGCAGAAAGCCCAATTTGGGGCTCGATCCCAGGACCCTGGGATCACGACCTGAGTCGAAGGCAGAGGCTCTAACCCACTGAGCCACCCAGGCACCCCTTAAGTGCAAATCTGAACAGTTGTTTTCTTACGGACTTTTAAATCCATTAAACAAATACCCGTGTGCCGGTTTTCATTGAATGTGTTGGTGAGAAGCAGTGGGTGGAGGTAGACACTTGCCTCTTCTCATGGAGCTTACAATGTAGTTGGACAGTAGACAATAAACCAGCAAAGATGCAATACTGTATGTTGATGAGTTCACTACGGACTCAAACAAATGAGAGGTGGTTTTCACATTAGTGATGTCTTTTGTCAGAACAACTGGTTGCTCCTTCTCTAGCAGTGACTCATCCTGGGTATTCCACAGCTATAAACACAGTAGTCTCATCCTTATGGGTTTCTGGGAGGGGTCTCTTTTACAGTGGTGAAGGGTAGCATGGAAAAGTAGAGAAAGGGTGAAGTCCTTTACTGTAAACCAGGACCTGTGGGATCTCACCCATGCCTGCCTCTCTATGCCCGTCACCTCTCCTGATACATTGGCTCTGTCTGCTCTCATACAGTGTATTTCAGTCATCCTTGAGTGTGTGCTACTTTTCCTTATGTGGAGCATCTTACCATCAACCCACGACTGCCTCCTCCTACTCTTCTCATGCAAGAAGTGAATCAGTTGTTATTCTGTATGTCTGAAGGGCCAAAGACCCTGTTTGGGTTCTTCATGGGTAAATTCTCCCCAGTTCCCTTGAGCGTATGTATACCTGACATATTGGAGAAATTTCAGTTAATATCTGTCATTGCCCCTGCAGCTCATTAGAGGGGAAGAACCCACATACTGGATCACAAGCCCAAAGGCAGCCAAAACTGCCAGTGGATGTTTTCCCCACTCTCGAACTAAATGCACACGTCGTAGGTACCATTACCCAAGAATGCGCTCAATGCAAAGGAGACAGATCTCTTTATTCTTATTTTTGCCTGGCAGTCCTAATTCTGCCACTGTACGAAGTCAATGAAGCATGACAGATCTCTGTGTTATACTAATACACTACCTTTAAAAATAAGACCCTTAATTGTAAGTTTAATATTCAAGTATTTAATTTTTCAAGCAGTTCTGTTGTGCTATGGACTCAGCAGCCCGTCTGTCTCTTAGAAAGACAAAAACAAGCAAAAGAAAAACTTTCCCAAATCTGAATCCCACTATTGGAGAATTCTAGGTAATTAGAGTTTGAACTTAAATTCACCTTTTCCAAGCCTTGAAATAGTAAACAAAGAGAAGCAATCAAAGATTTCCTAAGGAAGTTATTGTGTGAACTAAGGTACCAGTGGGACTGGGGAAGGAATGTTAACTACTTGGAGAAATCAAGTTACATAAAGCTCTTGGAAGTCGTTGAAATAGTATCCATTGGCATTCAGTATAGCATTAGTTATAAATCACCTCTAGCTAGTTTCTAAGGGTCTATTAGGATATCTTCATGGGAATCCTTTCTTGATCTTTAGATGTCTTGATCTCCTGAATTGTCAGATGTAATTATACATTTAAAAATACATTCCATAATCCTGATATCTGTCAGACCCTCCAGTGGATCTAAGGGTGTGTGTATTCTGTGTTTCTTAATTATTCAAAAAAGATTTATGAAGCTTATCTATTATCCTGGCACCTAATAGTGTCTTCTTTCATTGTCAAGAGTGGCAATGTGAAAAATAAATTATATGGTGACCATGCCAGTTAGATATCTGTTCTTGAAGGCAGGACTGTTGAAGTGTATTCATGTTTTACAGATATTCATTGGATGCTTTCTGAGCGTCAGGTGTTCTCGCAACAGCTGAGACCACACTGTATGGAATGGAAAGGATCCCAGGCAAACAGAGTCCCCTGATGTCGTACAATGAATGTTCCAGTGCAAAGTTAGTTGGTGATGACAAGACAGATAGCAAATAAATGAAGATATAAACACAGAAATAACCAATATCCACAATGAAAGCAAAATAGATCATGTGATGGAGAATAAGGAGATCAAGTAGTTTGCCAGGGAGTGAGGCATGGGGGAGGAAAGACCACCAAAGAGGTGATATTTATGTCGACACTGAATGACAAGGTGCCACAGCTCTTACAACTGGTGTTTTCTTTAGGAGACTGCTCTTACTCAACTTCACAAGCATTTTTTGACTACCTGTTACATTGAAGCCTCTATGTCAGGACCTACAGACAAAAACCTAAAAATCAGTATTTTTGTAATTTCAATCTTAATTAACAAATAATTTGAAAGGTACAAAGAAGAATAGAACACACAGGCCTAGACTTTCTAAGCACCCACCCTCAGGATATTGCAGACAGAGTCTTTGGTTGCATTACATTCTACCCCACAGCCCCCAAACTTGTCCAGTTCCAGCCCTAATCTTAGAGCCCCACTCTTCTCTGATCATCACCTGCCCCCACCACAGGCGGATAGTAATGTTTCCAACATGAGAGAATTATGTATTTAGATCCAACCTTAATCCTCATGCACAACCTAAAAGCAACAAGCAAACAGCAATAATCAAAAGCAAAAGTGTATGGCACAGACGAATGTGTTTCTTAAAAGAGACCAAACTCTGGAGCTGCGAGGGTTGGGAGCTATCATCGAAAAACATCTGTACCTTGTCCCTTCTGAGACAGTGTGCCAGCAGCTGTCTTTTGTATGAGGCGCTTTCATTTTTCCAACTATTGGTGGCAATGGGGCAGAAACCATGAGAGGAGAGAGTTTATTTAGTCACATTAAAGTGGGCAAGCAAGTTGCATGGGAGTCTGACTCCAGCACCTGCGGCTCTCCATGGACTTCTTTATCAAAGGCAAAAAATTCACACAGTTGTCACAGTTTATCAATTCACTGGCTGTCAGGTAAACGCTAGTGTGCTGGATGTCCCACATGCTCCCCCCACGAGCCACACTTCCGCCATCAAATCCACAAAACTACCTTGATCTGGGGAGAGATTTTGAAATGAGTTCTTCCTTTATTTTCCAAGTGTCTGGATTGCCTCTTTAATGTATACCTGATGCTTGGCATATACTTTCTAATTGTGTTAAAGATTTCAAGGTCAGAACAGTTTGAATCCAATTTATTTCACGTCAGAGAGAGACTGATTCTAAGCTTCCACTAAGGGATCTTTTTAGATAGATTTCAAAGATCAAAGCTTGTAATAGAAGAGCTTAATATTTGGATTAGTCATGTTCTTTGTTGAATTTTCATCAGTTCACTGGAATGTAGAACTCCCTAAATTTAGCATATCATGAATTATTCATAATTATTATTTGACTGATAACACTCTAAGAATGTTATTAATCCCAAACTGATTTTTTCCTATTTTGTATTTTTTAATTCAGTGTATATGAGTTTATGTTTTCTGTATTATTTAAACCAGCCTGATTCTTTGTTTCCCAGATGGCATATAATTTTTCTTTCAACTCTGGCTTATAATGCAAAAATAATTTTGTATTAACTCCAAAGTACCACCCCTTTGTGATCTCTCTGGCTTTTCTTTTTCTTTTTAAGCAAAGATAAGCTTAACCTTATAACATATGTATATGTTAACTATATATATATATATATATATATATATATATAACCATATAACATATGTCTCTTATAACCTGCCTTCAGTTTTAGTGTCTGTATAAAATGTGATCAGTGTGGTATCCTTGACCAGGCACAGTCCAATAGCTATAACAATTCAAACTTATTTGTTTTTTGTTTTTTTGTTTTTTTTTTAAAGATTTTATTTATTTATTTGACAGAGAGAGATCACAAGTAGACAGAGAGGCAGGCAGAGAGAGAGAGAGGAAGCAGGCTCGTTGCTGAGCAGAGAGCCCGTTGCGGGACTCGATCCCAGGACACTGAGATCATGACCTGAGCCGAAGGCAGCGGCTTAACCCACTGAGCCACCCAGGCGCCCCTGCTGAACATCTTTTGGTCAAAGGCACAATTGTTGGAGGCAGAAGTGTTTTAGTAACTTTTTACAATAGTACTATGAAGTACAGGCATAGGCAGAACTTCAGAGGCGGGGTGATAAACAAGTAACCTGCTCAAGTCATGTCGTTTGTCATTTATGGAGGAAAGATTGAAACCCATGTTCACGCGTCTCCAAAGCCCCATTTGTTCCACTTGCCCCTTTGCATCTGAAACTGTACTTGTAAATGTTTGTGTTATGTCCATGGCCCTGAAATTCTCATAATTTATAGGTATATTTAAAAAGAAGTAGAGGAAATGGATATCAGATTAGGACACAAAGGGCAGTAAGAGTTTTAAGAGGTCCCCCAGAATTTAAAGCCTCCTAAATGTACTTGTTTCCTAATCAGTAACGTTGCATATCATGTAGCACATCAATCAGAACGTAGCTACAGGAATCCAGTATACCTGGGAAAGGTTGACCCTGGTGGACACAGCAGGAGCAGGATGGCCAAAATCACTCTCTCTGCCCTTCTCCTTTTGCGTCATGTGGGGAGCTCCTTATTGGGGTGTATCTGCAGTATATAGGTTTTTATGGTCGTCCATCAAGTTTTGTTATAAGGGACAGAAATCTGACTCTTGAGCATAGACGTGGAGATGAATGGCTAGAACACACTACAGAGAAGTCAGGAGCTCTTTACTTCTTTTTTTTTTTTTTCTTTTTTTTTTTTTAAAGATTTATTTATTTGACAGATAGAGATTACAAGTAGGCAGAGAGGCAGGCAGAGAGAGAGGAGGAAGCAGGCTCCCAGCTAAGCAAAGAGCCCGATGCGGGGCTCGATCCCAGCACCCCGGGAGCATGACCTGAGCTGAAGGCAGAGGCTTTAACCCGCTGAGCCACCCAGGCGCCCCGGGAGCTCTTTACTTCTAAACCAAGTCAAAGGTGCCTAATCTTCTGTCCTTGAAAGATCTATCATGATCCGTGATACCATGGTATGTCTCAGTCTCTAAAACTGTGGTCTAATTTTTTACTTACCTGACCTCACTCCCAGATAGATGGTCAAGCCTTGGACTAGTCTGCTTTACTGTGAAAGGCTTATAGAATCTTTATCTTGCCTAACTTGAGTGTTCTCTTCTTGGATGAAAGGTATCTGGATGCCTGCAACAATTTTCAGATAGGCCAAGAAATCCTTCTGTAGGGGAAACCTTTGGACTGTAGCTCTGAATGCAGACTTTTGCCATATCTTCCATCTCTAACAATGCCAACCATAGGCCAAAGATGAGTCTAGGTTGCAGATCAGGGCCAAAATTTTTCCCCACTCTGTCATATTAGAGTGTAACACTGATCCTAAATCCATGACCACCAGAGTGTATATTTAAAACAGTGTTTACACTTAAATTTGGATATAAAGTCTAGACGGTATTTTTTTTTTAAGTTGGTTCTCTTTCTTTCTTTTTTTAAGTAAACACACCACATGTGGGGCTCAAACTCACAACCCTGAAATCAAAGGTCACATGCTCTACAACTGAGCCAGCCTGGTGCCTCCAAGAGGTATTTGTTAAGAGTATAAAGAGCCTCATGAAATTAATTGAACATTTTAGACAATGTAACTTTCCACTGCTTTCAGAAATGTACTGAGAAATACCCCAAAACAAATAAAGAGCTATCAGAGTGGAAGGGGTTAGTACTATAGTTGTAAATACCTTTTACTAAAGAAAAATGGGAAATATATGAATACAGGCAATACATTTATTGCACAGGGTAGACCCAAGTACACATTTCAGACTTGTACAAGTGGTCTAGTAATTACAGCATAGCATCTGATGCCTGACTTGGACCAGATTGAAAACCTTTGAGAAGCACATGCTTTTGGAGTAAGATGGATCTTTGTTCCAACACTGCTAGCTGTATGATTTTGCAAAAACATATTTAACTTCTCTGAGCTTCAGTTTATGAAGTGAGGATATTAATAACTGTGTCTGAAGCAGAGTCTGAGATTGGGATTCTTGTTGAAGTGATTTATTTGAGCGTAGTGGGGAGAGCAGGTACTCTCTGGGGAAGGGAGAGCCAAGCAAGCAGGATAAGGAAGGGAAAAAATCTAAGGTAGAATATACTGTATCACCTCTGTATCATAGCACATTGTATTCACTTAACTCAGTCCCTCCCTCCATAACACTGAATACTTTTGTAATGACAAAAGGTATTATACAACAAATTGTCTTCACCAGAGACATAGGTGATCAAAATTGATTAATAGATTGACCTGACCAGCTATTAATGGGGTTTTTATCAGTATCCCCTGGCTTCTTTTTCGTTTATTTTGTCATCTGTTATTATTTTTTACTAACATTAAGTAGCAGGCACCAAATCTTAAAGATAAATCCACAGGAGGAAATACTTAAAATGGAAACACCATATTAAATAACCTAATTTTTTGTTGCACATCAGGAAGGACTACCATCACGTTGAAGTTAGTGACATTGAGCCCCACCTTTCATGGTGTAAATAGGCCAATCCCTGGTAGATGTCCGCTGTGGAAGACCATTATGCTTATGCCTTGAAAATTCAATTCCTATTCAAAAGAAATAATGCCCAGGTGGAAAGCAAACCAGTCATAATATTCAAATGACATGCTATAAGCTCAAAGTGACTTTTTATACTACTGTTGTTATATTTCCATGACTGCAGTGCATTGGAGTTTATGAGTATGTTTATCTAAATTGCTCAGATATTTTATTTAATGAACTATTTAAGATTAAGTAGGTATGTTCTTTATTGCTCATTATTCTCATATTTCCTTTTCCACATTCCCCTACATACATACTTTGCATTGTTTGTCTGGTCATATTCAAACTGCCCAGAGCTATCAAAACCATAATTTTCAATTAACCCAATGACCATATGTCAGGGCTGCAGACGAACTATTGTTTAAAGCATGCCGCTATAAAGGTATATGGTGGCTGGCTCCTTGGATCTGAAAGTCTGGTCAGAGAATCATTGCATTGACTCCATTTCCTTATGATTTTGAATTTATACAGTATATATATAATTATATACATAATTATAAATTATGAATTTATACAGTGACAAATATTTATTTTGTGAGGTTTTTACTGCTTACATTTTCCACAACCCCTTTGTCAGTGGAGCCCCAGAGCGAAGTCTGAAAACTTCAGTGGGCGTGTGATCTGGTCCAATTTCCTTTAAACCTATATGTAGGCACCAATATAGGCCTCTCTTCGGGTGTGTGTGGGGTATGTGTACCTCACTGTCTTTTCTTCCTGGCATTCGTACCGTGCAATTCTTTCTTCATCATTGCAAGTAATATTTTAACAGTAGGCCCAATATCACTGTTGCTCATAATGAGTTCCAAGTGTTCCTCAAGGGAGGAGAGGAAAAGAGTCAGGGAATTGCTTGCAAACCTACCCTACTGTAATTTGGGTCTTTATTTAATTGGAAACATATTTTGTAAGGGAGTGCTTTTCTCTCTTTTATAGCCTGAAGAGTAGATGAACAGAGTAGATTTTGGTTTTTACATCTCGTTGGTATTGCTTGTTAAACATCTTATCTATAGCTGCTGTTGAACTCAGTTCCAAATAGATTCCTAGTCCTCTGTCTTTTACTGAAAAACATAAACCCAAACAAGAGGAATCCAGAGAGAGCATCCAAGAAAATGCCCCCATTTTCAGATTGGAAGCATTGAGATAGGCATGGTAGAAATCGTCATTCTTATTCTGAAGGCAGAAGGAATCCAAGCTACGATGTAAGAGGTTTGGTGGGTTGGGACCAGGGAGTATCATTAGGGATTTCATAACTGTATGATTTTCATATCATAAGCCCAGCAGAACACCAGGAGAAGCAGTCAGTGCCAGTTCTAGAAATAGATATGAAATAGCAGTTGTTGGGGTGCCTGGGTGGCTCAGTGGGTTAAAGCCTCTGCCTTCGGCTCAGGTCATGATCCCAGCGTCCTGGGATAGAGCCCCACATTGGGCTCTCTGCTCAGCAGGGAGCCTGCTTCCTCCTGTCTCTCTACCTGCCTCTCTGCCTACTTGTGATCTCTGTCTGTCAAATTAATAATTAAAATCTTAAAAAAAAAATAGCAGTTGTTAAAATAAGTGGCTAAAAATAGAAGTTTTAACAACCAACTGCTGTATTTTAGATATGCTATATGGTGGTTTATATATGGTATTTTTAAATTTATATAACCAATGTGAGATGACGCTAAGGAATCATCATCTCAGGGCTTTTCACCTGAGTCAGTATAATTGTGAGTTCTGAAGGAAGGCAAAGCCTTTATAACATCAACATATTCACTACGGAACTGACCGTTTACGAAGCTATCCCCCAACCAACGACCTTTCTCCATTGACACATGTTCTGTCATTCCATCAGAATATTTGCTGATCAGTCTGTAGCTGCAAATAGAGTACATATCCAGAACAAAAGGATACAAAATGGAACCATTTGTACATCAAAGATTAAAGGGAGCTGGTGAGAAAGTTGATGAAAAGCGAGTCAGAGGCCAAAGACTGATGATCAAACTGCAAAAGTCAATCATGAAACAATACATCTTTTATAGGGTAATGACAAAATTACATAAGAAATATTAATGACTGATTTATAATTTTTCCTAATAATCCCATTGTAACAATTATCATCCACACAGTAGTTGATATTAGATCAAATAAATTCACCCGCATACGTTTTAGTTCCAGAAAAAGTCCCATTTAGACTTTATTAAAAATAAATTTCATTCCCATTTAAATAGACTGATTAAGTGGCATTTCTCCCCGCATGAATTATCCTCAGATAGTAAGAACTTTCTGTATACTTTATTTTACCGAAGAGGAAACTCATGTTCTGAGTAGTTAAGTACTTCCATGTAGTCCCATCACTTCTGAGCTGTTAATCTGAGAGAACTGTTTCCAACTAGAGACTTTTGATGCCAAGTCCAGGTTTCTTTTCACCGTACATCAGCTATTTTAAACTTGTCTTTCCCTTAGATTCTATATCACATTGTAACTTTGAATATCTTCAATTTGGCCACATTTCCCTCTGCTTTTCCCCTCACATGGAAATTCACTATCACCAAAACTATTTCTTTAGGCTCCTGATTTTAGGGGTTCCTTTTAGAATAATCAGCGCTGAAAGATACTGGTTGGCTGAATATTCCAACCTGTCTGATGTTTGGAATCCTGGGCAATTTTAAACAGCCACCTTTGGAGATGGTGGGCCTCCTTACTGATGCCATCTGTATTCCATGTAGCTAGATTTAATATTTCTAACTGCAGGATTTGCGAAAGAGTGATTAACTTGGGGAGTGCTTTCTCTGATAATTTATACAACCCAACTATCCCTGACATAAAGAAAAGCCCCCAGGGGCTCAGTTGGTTAAGCGGCTGACTTCAGATCAGGTCATGAATCTTGGGGTCCTGAAATCGAGCCCTGCACCCTTGCTTATTGGGGAGCCTGCATTTCCTTCTGTCTGCCATTCCCCCTGCTTGGGTGCACACACAAAAAAATCTCTGACAAATAAAACTAAAAAAAAAAAAAAAAGAAAGAAAGAAACTTATGTCAAGTACCCCACAGAAACCTTTTACACTCTCATGCCTTCATTAGCAACATTTTGTCACTGAACTTTAATATTAGCCACTTAAACATGACAATACGCTTCAAAGTGTAGGATTGTTATAAGCTCCTTGGTTTTAAAAAATGTATTCTTCATAGTAATTGGCATTGTTTGAAAATCTTATTTTTGTGTTAGGATAGCAAAAGGCAGAGAAATCCTATGGCTGTGCTTTCAAGGAATGATTTTAAGGCTTCCATTATTTCAAAAAGTAATAGCATCATTTTTTTTTCTGTTGAATACATTAGGTTCCCCCCAGCTCTATGTCCAGCAAAAGATATCTGTCACTTTAATAGAAATGACTAAAATAGTTGTAAAGTAATGGCCATCTACATGCCATCAATTCAAGCACAAACTTGAAATTATTTGGTTATAATGAAATAGAGCCTCTTTAGCTGTGATAAAGGCAATACTGCATTATTATTCTTACAGAAATGGATAGAATAGAATCCAATTATAATGACATTTATGGTAATAGGTATTTAGGTCAAGAGGATAAATATAAAGAATATTATAAAACTGAGGAGTATTTAAGCAGGAATTAATGTAAAATCTTGAACCAAATGTATTCACCAAGCAGGGACAAGATTTCAAATGAATGATGTCCAACTGGTATGATTTGACTTGGGTGATGCTAGGGAGAACATCAAAAATGCATGGTCTTCATAGGAACTCACACCCAGGAAGAATGGGTTGATTCTGTCGTTAACCAAATACATGTCATCGCTGACTCAAATTTACCTTCATCCAAAGTTCCTTTTATGTTTCCCATAAAAGGACGTGGTAAGTAGTTATCCTTGCTCTCTCAACTCGGGACTAATACAGCAGCCTCTGGACCAAAACTTTGACTTTGAATCTTGTCTTGCACCTTACTCATTTCACTCATTTTTTTGACCTTAGACAAGTGAGTTAGAGTCTCCCTCATTCTCCTTATTCAAAGAATTGGAAGAATTTTCCTTTAGGGTTGTTATTATCCTTCAGCATTTAAGTATTTAAAACATTACCTTTGTACTTGGTACTTGCTCAATAATTGATATGTTATCATACATTTTCAGATACCAGACATTACATAGACAATGTATAAAAATATGAATTTAACAGATATTCAGTTAGTGCTTAATACATGTGAAGCACCATGTTAGGGACAAAAGCCCGAACCTCAGGAATGAAGAATAGGGTGACTGGAGCTTCCTAGGGGCACCTGGGTGTCTCAGTGAGTTAAGCATCTAACTCTTGATATTGGCTCAGGTCTCAATCACAGGGTGGTAAGTTCAAGCCCCACCTTGGGTTCCACACTGGGAGTGGAATCTAATTTAAACAACAACAAAAAAACAACTCCTAGTTTTCCCCATAGGTTTTCTCAGAGAGAATTAGTTTAGCACATAATCTATAATCTTCTAAAAAAAAAAATCTATAATCTTCTAGTCGCCAGGAAGAGGTCTAGTCTACTGAAAGGTGAGTCACTCTTATGCATCCCTGAACTTGAGAACATCTGAGCATTACCTTGACCCAGGGCTTTCAAGGGAATTCTGTGCTGAAGTTCTCCCTCTCTTTCCATTTTTCTTAACATAGAAATCTAGACTCTGTGACATCAATGAAAAGACTCCACTTTAAATAGATTTAATAGCACTGCCTCCACGTATTCTTCCCCCAGCTCTGTTTGGACCACAGTAGCCTCTGTCAGTGCCACAAATGTGGTTTGCTCCTTTGCATCTCGGGGCTTCTTCGTGTGCCCTTTCTTCAGCAGTGACACACTTCCTGTACATCATGTCTGGCTGACTTCTTCAGGTTTCTGCTCAAAGGTCAGCTGCTCATGGAAATGTTCTGACTCCTTCCCAGACTGGCATGTACCCCCATAACATGCTGTCATGGAACTGTTTTTCTTTCTTTTTTATTTTTTTTAACACAAATACAATTAAATAGTTAACTTTATAACAACAGTGGAAGGACATCATATTCACAGACAATAGCAATGAAACTACTTGCACATAGTACCTCATCAACAAAGACAGATTAAGGACAGGAGTGAGTTGGGGAGAGAGCAAGAGAGAAACACAGACATTTAAATTCTGCCCACTATTTCCCTTTAACAGGTTTAAGACCTGATGCTTACAAGTGGGCGTTAAATGACATGGGAGCCCTGCTTTTTCCTTGGCTATTCCTATTAACCAGTTGTCTTTTTTTTTTTTTTTTAATGAATTGGAATACCAGTATTTGAACAATTTTTTCAAACATCCAGCCTCCTTCACACAAGCCAACAACTTCATTTATCTTGTGTTCAGTGAAAAAACAATTTGGCTCTAAGCTGTAGGACAATTGTCCATATTGAATTAATTGAAAGATAGTCTGGAGACGTTGGGGTGGCAACTTCCTAAGGAGTTTTCTAAGATAATTTGGGTTGTGTGCAATTTTCACCCTACTTGCTAATTTAGAACCTACCAAGAAAGATACAACTCTATTTTTAATATTTTTAATTTTGGCCTAAAGTACATGTTCTATAAGGGCAGAAGCTAAATCTGGCAATTTCATCCCTGTATTCCTAGCACATAGTAAGATGCCTGGATCATACTGGAGCTTAATAAATATTTGTCAAATTAGTTAGCACTCCCCCAATGTTTACAGGATCAGTCTATTTGGGCAACAGTACAGAGTTTGGAGTTAGGAAGACTAAAGTAGAAGGCAGACAGAATTCCAGAACCTTAAGCATAATGAAAACCTTCCATAACCTGCATGTCTGTAGGAAACTAACTTAAAATGGCAGGGAAAACTGAGAGCCAGACATGACAAAGTTCGGTATATTTTAATGAAGACTTGTGTATGTAAGACAACATTATGTTTGTTTGTTTGTTTGTTTTTAATTCTTTTACTAAGCCAGCCTGTAAACAAAAAGCCAACACCTTCCTTATCATTTTAGGTCAAATGAGCCGGGCTCGATTCATCATTATGCCAACCCAAGGAGAAGGACGGCCATGCCCCACAGAGCTGACCCAGCAGAAAACCTGCCCAGTGAAGCCTTGCTACAGCTGGGTCCTCGGCAACTGGTCCGCATGTAAATTGGAGGTAGGTCACGTGATGATACTTAAAAAAATGCTTTTTAGTTGGTCTAAAGCATTTGTCTGGTCAACCTGTGTGCCAATGGAATAGATTTCACAGCACTAGGGGCCTCGCACTGTGTATTTTTTACAATAGAACACACACAAAATTACAACCGAATGACTTAACCTTATGCCAAGTATTGTTGCCAGGAAAATAGCCATTCATTAGGCATGGGATCATGGGACTTTCTTTCTCTTAGGTATTCTCCGGAATACAATGTTATGTTCTTGGCTTGTTGAAAATATCAAAGTAGTATTTAATTAGGCAAAACCCTGATGCGATGGGAATGCACAGCTTGCTGTATTTCTTCAAGAGGCACTTGAAGGCTTAGACAAAATCTTGCATATGGGCAGAAAACCAAAAGTGTATGAAAGTTATATTTTAACATTATTACACGAACCAAGGTTACTACATTTTCCTCAATGATTACTTTTTTATTGACCTGAAATATAAATGCCTAGCAACATCATCATATATCACATACCCAGAGCTTTTGCTAGATCAGCAAAGATCCTCTCCTGCATTTTCTCTGTGGTTTCTTGTATAAGAAAAAGCACAATTGATTTTCTTTAGGTTCTTATTTTACTAGTTTATCCTTCAGTTCATATTCCAAAGCACATTTTAATTAGGTAACAATAATTATGATTCTGCGTTAAGAAATCTGCCGAGTATTCTCAGAGAGATGTTTAGTGTTCCTGTCAGGATGACATTGTCATGCAGCATTACTATCTTGCAGAAGTTAAATGCCCATGTATTTTAATAAGTCCCAGAGGAAAAGCAATGTGTGGTACATTTGTTCAGTCTCCTTTTTACAGAAAATAAGATAACCATGCTCATTAATTCAATAGTAACCTAGTGGCTTTAAATACGAATACTTTGTCTATGAGTTGAAAATCATCTTATTTCCTAAATCTTGAGTAATTTCCAAATGCCACTTGGAATCCCAATAAGGAAATGGAAGGAATGTTTTTCCTTAGCACGGTGATAACTGTTGACAGAGTAGAGAAAATAAACTCAAAGGATTCAGGAACCCATTGCAGGGGAAGGGAGAAAAAAGTTAGGGGCGAGGGTGGGAAGATGCAGGCCTGATAAACCCCTTACTCCAAGTCTTGCCAGGCCTACAACTACTATTTCTACCTTACTTGTTCTTTCGTACCTTCCCTTTTTATCTTCTCAGGCGTCAGGAGCCTTTTCTTTCTTTCTTTTTTTTTTAAAAAGATTTTTTTTTTTTTTAAAGATTTTTATTTATTTATTTGTCAGAGAGGGAGAGAGCAAGAGCGAGCACAGGCAGACAGAGACAGAGAGAGAAGCAGGCTCCCTGCGGAGCACGGAGCCCGATGTGGGACTGGATCCCAGGAGGCTGGGATCATGACCTGAGCCGAAGGCAGCCGCTTAACCAACTGAGCCACCCAGGCGTCATTTATTTGACAGAGATACAGCAAGAGAGGGAACACAAGCAGCGGGAGTGGGAGAGGGAGAAACAGGGAGCCCAGTGCAGGGTTGAGCCCAGGACCTTGGGACCATGACCTGAGCCAAAGGCAGATGCGTTATACAACAGAGCCACACGGGATCCTTTCTTTTTTTTTACACACATATCTATCCACTTGTCCCATGGGAACATTATGGGGCTATGCCAAACGTAGTGTTTCAGGTTGCTGTCACATACTGAGCTTTTGCCAGAACCACAGGAGCAAGACCGGTGGGTTGTAAACATTTTCTTTTAGAAATGCCAGTGGGGGGAGGGGGCGCCTGGGTGGCTCAGTGGGTTAAAGCCTCTGCCTTCGGCTCAGGTCATGATCCCGGGGTCCTGGGATCGAGCCCCGCATCAGGCTCTCTGCTCTGCAGGGAGCCTGCTTCCTCCTCTCTCTGCCTGCCTCTCTGCCTAGTTGTGATTTCTCTCTGTCAAATAAATAAAATTTAAAAAAAAAAGAAATGCCAGTGGGGGTTGGGGGTCATCATATCCTTTGGAGATACCCAGGCTTGGAGGCCATGGGAGCCACTAGCTGCAAGTGTATTCTGAAATCTCCGAACTGCTTCCGATTTCTAGATGAACTTCTTGTTCACTGCCACCTCCAGGCAGGAGGAAAGTCTGCAGTTTGACTTCATCCAGGCAAAGCTCTTGAAAAACACATCTGGAGTTAATTGTTCCGAGGTTGGCACCTTACCCAAATGGGACCTTTCAGCCTTCTTCCCTAAGAATTTGGAATGGTACTAAAGCTCTTGGAAGATCGTGTATTTGCGAACTCTCACCTGCCACATTTTCTTACCTTGCGGATCAAATAAGTAGCTCTGAAACGAGAAGAAACAAAGGTAGAGAAAAAAGAAGTGAAAGAGAAAGGGAAGCATGATAATAGGAGTTGAATTTTGCCCGAGTTCAAGCTGCATTTCTGGTTTTCTTGAAGCCTAACTGTGAAATCTTTGTGAGGTGGCTAACCCAGTATCTTTCTGGAAGGTTGCCTCTTCATAAATGTGTATGTCAACAGAGTTTGGAACAACTGATCAAAATACATGTGGGCCTCTGCACACAAAGGAAAACCCCCACTCGCACAGCTGCACTCCTGTTTCTCCTTGTCCTTGCCTGCCAAATACAGGTTGGGCACTCACTCCCTGAGGGCGGTGGGGATATCCACGTGGCCCACTGCCATCCTATGGATCAGACCATCTGAGCAGCTAACATAGGGCCCAGCGGATGTGCCAGTCTGGCCACAATCTTACATGGAAAGAGATTAGCACAAGGAAGCATTCATCCTCAGGCTTTACTTTTTTAGTGTTTTCTGATTTTTTCCTTTCCAGAGTCCTCAGCTGATACCATGTATCCACATAGAGATAGATAAATTCGTTTTAGGAGCTCAGACTCCTGAGTCTAGCAGGCTTTATTTTGGTCAAGGTTCTGTCAGTTCTTAGCTCTGCAGATTTTGCCAAGTCTGTAAGCTCTCCAAGTCTGTTCTTGTTTTGTTCTGTTTTGTTTTGTTTTTTGTTTTCATCTCTTATCAGGAAAGTAGCGATCATACCTGTGTTTCTGGGAACTTTTTGTTGGGATTACACCATTTTAATGCAGTGCTTACCATGGTACCTGACATAAATTAAGAGCTCAATAAATTGTAGCTGCTATTATAATTTTTATTAAAACTGTGATTATGATTATTGTCACCATCTGCCTCTCCACATCTGGTGGAGATGCCAATTCAGAACATACAAAACATCCATCAATGATGGGGACAGACGAGTGTCAGTGGGAGAATCCTTGGTTATTGACAGTCTTGCTCACAGAAGCCTAGGTCTGTTTTCAGCCTCTAGTGTATAAAGCTTCATGAAAGAGAGTGAGCGAATGCTCGCTTTGTGAATGAGATTATCCTTTAGATACTGATGTCTCTTCATTTTATGGCTGCTGTTGTCAAAGATGGAAGAGATTCAGGTTGGCTATGGATACATATGAGGAGCATATTATTGTTTGTCTTGGTGTTTAAAGGCATCCCTGATGGAGACTTGTTTCCTGTCTTTTCAAACAAAATAATCAACTGCATCTTCTGTTCCCCGAGGTTCCAGACAGCAAATTTCATACATGCTACTGTGCCTTCATACTCTTCTCTCCACACACTCTGTAGCAAAACATCATCTTGGACAAGTCAGCAATGGATCCATCATCCAGGATAATGACTTCTAAGAGAGACCCCTAAAAAAGAAATTCAACTTATACTGTTTTCCACTTTAGAGAGTAACCATTTACCAGAGCTAAATGAATCTGCTGCGAATTAACTCTGAACCTCTGTCTCCCAAAAAATGGACTTGGGTCCGAAATTAGGGTGCATTTCTTTTGACAGTTTCATAGTGGCCAGAGAAATGACTGGAGCAGTTATGAAGTGTTGATAAACCAGGTGTGGAAATTGTCATCTTGGATAAAGAAATGCTAGTTCTTGTTAAAATCTCTAGAAGCAAAGGTGATGGCCCCAATTTATGTGCCTCTTCAGATTTTTAAGCTTTAAGTTGCTCCAACTTGGACCTCCTCTAAGTTGCACCTTTTCTTTCTTGTATAGGTCTTTGAATCCTAACTTTCTTATTATGTAAAGCATTTTTCTCAGCAGCTGCACTGTACCAGCCTGGATGTCCAGCAGTCTGTCCAACAACCTGCCCTTGGCACTCAGCAGCTGCTGCCACGATGCCTGGCCCTGGTCAGTGTTCAGAAGGCGCAGCACTCACCCCGGACCTGCTCCATGCCCTGGCTCACTATCCTGACTGCACTGGTCATCCACCTCCTCCTGTGCTCCTGCCACTCCAAGGCCACAGCAGCTCCAAAGCCTTAGAAAGGCAGTTTCTGGCTCCTGCACTGGGGAAGGCATAAAAAGAACATGAAACCCAGTTTTCCCAGTGCAGGGCAGTTACCAGCCTGCCACCTAATAAGGGGTTGATGGATGAGAGCACGTGGCATCCCTGATTGCAGCAGCATGGGTGCAGAGAACTTGCTCTAGCTCTTTCTCTCTCCCTCTGGACTCCCGCCCTATGAGCAGTAGTAATGAAAACTCTACCTCTTCCACTGAATTCTGGAACTAGTAGGAACTAACATCACTCAGAAGTTTAGGGGAGTTAATATTGTCTGGGATTGCCTCCCTCCCTCATCTTAGATGGTACCAAGGCGTGGTGTTATCACATGGCCTGTCTGGAAGACATGGGTGTCCAAGAAGGTAGCTGGTAACTCACTACTTTGTGAAGTTGTGAAGTTGAGGCCAGCTTGGTAACTTACTACTTTGTATTTGCTTTCCCTCCGTTCCTGCTGTAGTTCCTCACCCTCTCTCGTGCCATCCTGGGATTTTACCTCCTTAGCAGAGAAGCTCTGCCTTCTGCTCCGTTTTCTGCGGTACTTATGGAAAAAACAGAGCTGCTCTCTAAAGCTATCCTCGTATCAGTGGACTTCTTTTTGAAGTATGAACACCTGACAAAAACTGAGGAGGAAATACTCATGAGTATCTGCCAAAAACGTTATAGTGGGAAACCTTTCATCAGGCAGATGGTTAGGTCAGATAATCACTAGGAGCTTTCCAGTTCTACGTTTCTGTTTCTGTGAGACACTGCACAATTTTTTTCTAATTGCCCAGAAAAATCTGAGTGGGATTTATATTAAGTATCTTTAAAAACAAAAAACATTATTCAACAAGAAGGAATTCTGGGAAAACAACTTCTTGTGACAAGAGAGAAAATCGGTGTTTTATTGGAAACCCCAGCCTATTCCATATGAGAAAGTACCAAATTCCCTACCAAAGAAAAACAAGCAAAGTAAAAGAGAAATGTATGCCCTGTGGCTGTACACATGCTCTCTTGGGGAGTGATTATGGATTAAGCCATTTTAATACATACACCTAGACAAATTCCGTATTGTTTGTTCTTTTTCAGTCAATCTTGGCTGAGTTCCGAAATGAATCGTCCTAATCTGAGTACATAAATTCCATGGAATAAATTTGCATTTCTACTTCAGCTTCTCTGTCAGCTCTAGGAGAATTGCTCAGTGATGCTTTATTGTCAAAAATTGAAAGATAACTCCCAAGAGAAGGAAGCTACTGATTTTTCTTGGGTGAGAGGTGGCCAGAGCCAAAAACCTGGGAGATGCTAATTGTTCGGGCAATTCTGACAGTATTCTTTGCTTTAATAGGGTGGAGACTGTGGGGAAGGAGTACAGATCCGCAGCCTGTCCTGCATGGTCCACAATGGTTCAAGCTCTCACTCAGCTGTAAGTGTAGATGCTGCACTGTGTGGAGAAATGCCCTTTCAAGACAGCATCCTGAAACAGCCATGTTCTGTGCCTTGCCCAGGTATGTCGTTTTAAATGATTGGGAGGGACTTCCCTGTGGATTTTTAAAGTCATTTAAATTTTTTTCCTGGAAAAGCTCTCATCAAAATTGAAATTTTTAATTAACTACAATTAAAAATGCAATAAAATTATCACTTTGGAAGAGCCCTACAGCTTCAATGGAGGCAAGGTAGGTAAGAGGCAAAAAAAACAAACAAAAAAAAGGCACCAGACTTGGAAATTTAACAATGAAGTTAGAATTTTGTCAAGTCACTGGTGTTTTATCAGGAACATAGAGTCTAGTGCCTTGGACCAACGATTGATATATCTAGAAAATCTGTTAATAATGCCTAGCCTGACAGTGTCTAACACAATGGCTATCACTCAAAAAAATGCTGACTGGCTCCTTGAGTTGATGAACCCCTGAAAGATGGTGTGTGGAAGCAAGTAAGGCTGTAGGTTCATGAAAGCATTCTGTAATTGTCAAGGTCATTATTAGTTACATAAAATGTATGAGTTGATGTTTAGTCCTAATAACCAACCTAGCTGATATGGCCTTTCAGGTAGCTGAATAGGTACAGGTGTGTGTAGACACATACATCTATATACACACACAATTGTGTATGTTCGAATTATTAAACATCCTTTATACTCAAAGATATCCCACTTCAGAGACCAGCTTCTCCCTTTTATATGGTTTCTATGGATGTCTATTTTATGACGTTATGCCTCTCTTTGAAAACCGAGTTACTGTTTTGAGAAGTTTATTATTACTAGAAGATACATGGTGTCCTCTAGATAAGGCTGCCGTGATTTGAAATGAAGTAATGGCAATTTAGTTTTTTATACTTTCTTGCTAAACTAGGTTAAACCATCAATCATCATTCGTAGCATATCCTAGGTGAAAAATTGGTCAAGGTGGCATGTATAGTGTGTACAACCCACCCCTGTCACTGTGCCATCACCACGGATGTCATTGTGAACCCTGTCCAGGTAAACATTTTCAAGTGCCAGTTTTCATGTTATTTTCCTTCCTCTGCCCTGCACAATCATCCAGGAGACTGCCACTTAACAGAATGGTCAGAATGGAGCACATGTGAATTAACCTGCATCAATGGAAGAAGCTTCGAGACCATGGGCCGCCAGTCTAGGTCAAGGGCATTTATAGTCCAGTCTTTTGAGAACCAAGACAGCTGCCCCCAGCAGGTTCTAGAAACACGCCCCTGTACAGGTACCAAGAGCACTTCTCGATTCTCAGCCTTGATTGATCAATGCTTATTCTATTTTTATGTGAGGTGTAATAGAACTGCTGTTATCATATTTACTTGCAGGAGGCAAATGTTATCACTACACATGGAAAGCAAGTCTTTGGAACAATAATGAACGAACCGTATGGTGCCAACGTTCAGATGGCATTAATGTCACAGGTATTCCTGCCTAAGATTTGTGTGGGCACTTCAAAAAGATCTCTGAGTGTTGCTGTTTGTGAGAAGAATTAGCTTACAGAGTATAAGAGAAGACTGGGCAGGTGGCCTTAGATGATCTTCATAGCAAATTGTCATTAGACCTTATTTTGTTTTAAATTTTAAGTGAAGTATCCTTGGCATAATAGCATTAAGTTAGATTTAGGTGTACAACATAGTGATCCAATAATTATATACAAGATGCCCACCATGATAACTGCATTACAGTATAATTGACTGTAGTCCATATGCTGCATTTTTCTTCCCTGTGACTTATTTTATAACTAGAAACTTGTACCTTTTAATCCTCTGCACCCATTTTACCTAATCCATCCCCCTGCCCCCACTTTTCGCAACTACCAGTTTGTTTTCTGTATTTACGTCTGGTTCTTTCTTTTTTGTTGTTGGTTGTTCATTTGTTCTGTTTTTGGATTCTATGTATAAGTGTAATCATATGGTATTTGTCTTTTTCTGTCTTGCTTATTTCACTTAGCATAATACCCTCCAGGTCCAACCATGATATTGCAAATGGCAAGACTTCATTCTTAGGGCTGAGTAATAGACTTTTGCTTCTTAGAAAGCAAACAGCTTTATCCCAAGACCCATGATATCCAACAACTTACACACTAAAATTTCCTTAAATATCATGTTCTGAGACAAAGGCTGAAAAAGACACATGGGAGTTTAAAACAACAGTCTCTAAAGTTTTTAAATCATGTACCTTCTCAGTAAAAAGTTTTTGAGGACATATCTCAACATTCTATGCTATACAATGCTAAAACACATACAAAAAACATAAAAGGGTGGATAAAGATATAATAAATTTGTTAATGGTGCAAAAAATGTATCTTGAACTGGAAGATTGGTTTTCGATATTTTGCCAGTCATTATTATTTAATATCTAAACATAGATGGAGCAAAGGTTTCTTTACTCATGACAGTGGATACAATTTGATTGTACAAATGATCTCAATTTTAAAGTTTTTTAATGCCTTCTCAGAGAAAATTGTCATTGTTTTTACTGCAGCTGACAGAGCTTATCATATCAATGAGAATTTCTATTCTTCCATAGGAATGGAAGAACTGTCAGCCCTGTCTTTGTCTTGTTTGCCTATATTTGTGTTATTGTATTCCCTTTAATCCATAGTTTATCCATACGGTAATTTATTTTAAGCTGCTTGCCCGTTCTGTAAATTAGTGTTGCAACTGAATACATTGTGAATCTGTTTAACCAGGAACATCACAAGCAGCGTCCTCTCAGCACCCTGAGAGCTGGTGCGGGTTACACTAAATTCTCCTCCGTGGACTTGCACAGTGTACAACACTGGGCCATCCATTGATGAGCTCAGGTTATCACTATCAGCTTCATTTCATTTTTTAAGTTTAAACAACGTATTGTATGAGCTACACAAATTCTGGTATCTTCTAGATACTAGAAGATACATGGTGTCCTCTAGATAAGACTACTAGAGATTCTAGGGAAGCTCTACCAATTCCCTAGAGATTCTGTCCCCAGGGGCGCAGACACTGCTCTTTGGAGATCACTCGTTCAAAGAGTGGAAACAATACCCCCAAGCAGTACTGGCAGCAACACCACCCTGTGGTTATTGCTCCTTTGTCCAAATTATCCTTTCACACGGAGGTATAGTTCTGGATTTTAGGTTTTTGGGTCCCCCCCCCCCGTGAGGATTTTTATTCTTTCAGTAACACTAGGACTTTAGCTGCTTCGTTCACAGGGAAAACATAGATCTGTTTCCTACGCCATCTGGGGCTGAAAGCTTTTTGCTAGGTACCCAATCATAAGCTATAACTGGGTAGCAATTATAGTAAGGCAAAAGCTAGAATCTGTAAGTGAAACCGGTATTACATAAATACAATTTAAATGCTACCCTCAATACATCAAGTTAAGAACTTGATGTTCTTAACCTAGTACCTGACTCCTGAAAGGCATAACTAATGTGTAAATTATCGCAGAGTACAGAGACATTATTCCATCCATTTACTCAAAAATATTTAATACCTGCAAGTATTGTATCAGATGTATGACTGCCTCTTCAGGAGCTTATACATTTGCTTTTAAAAAAAAAAAGTGTCAAGCTCCATTTGTGACTGTGTGTGTGTATGCATTCTGGCTGAGATATATTTTAAAGCTTTATCAAAAAGTTTGCTATTGTGGTCCATGAACCTGTTTGTGGCTTTCTTTTAACATTGGTTATTGCCAATTGGCTTATTGCCTAGTTGGGGTATTCAGGCACTGGAGAAAAATATACAAAGAACAGGTCTTTGAGCAGATGTACTTTGGGCTCCTGAACTGAAATTGAAATTTCATCCATTCTTTTCCTGGCCCAGCACACAGATGTGGCTCTCAAGCAGAGTCCTATGATAGAATCACATTTGCCAATGACTAGGTACAAAAACTACCGCAGCCATCTTGTTGGCAGAGCCTCCCATCTTGAACAATTCTTCCTAATCAATAAAATACAGCTGGACCATGTGTCAGCAGATGCATATAAAAAAGAGTACTGTTACGAGTGCCCAGAGAGGAAAACCATTTTTTTTTTAATGTTTATCATAGAAAAGTCCACAAATGATGGTGGGTTTTTGTGTTTTATTGTTTTTTTTTGTTTTTTTCTTTGTAGGAGGCTGTGCCCCTCGGGCACGTCCTGCTGCTATTCGGCAGTGTAATCCGGCCTGCAGAAAACCTTTCTCCTACTGTACACAGGTGAGTCCCGCGCTGAAGCCTTCTAGACCTTTAACTGCTGTCTTCTGCACGTGCTGGTGGATGTTTTCCGTCCTGCAAGCTACAGCCCTAGCAGCAGTTCCTTGTGCTCACGGTACCATCTAGAGGAATTTGCAGGAATAATCACAGCCATTAAGGATTTTTTTTTTTTTTTTTAAGTAGAGTCATGCCTTAAGGCTATAGCCAACTCTGCCTTTCAGATAGTTAATTCATATAAGCTCTGCTGATCAATAAATGTTCTCAGTTGATTTATTCTTTCATTATTAGCTTTTCAGCTACCCAAACTATTTTGAAAGATCTTATCAACATTCATATTTGCTAATTATTTAGTAAACTGACTACACTAGTATGAGTAAATTTTCAGTTCATTTAAAATAAGTTAAATATTTGCCTGTGGAGAAAAAGTAAGTATGCACATGCGCACACATTTTTTTTTTTAAAGCAGAATTCTTTCTTCCATTCTTCTCCCTTAACTGCCATTTATCACTGCTCAGGAATTAATGCAGAATGTGTAGTGTATTCTAATCAATGACCCTCATAGGGAGCAGTGCCTCTATCATGTTCCTTAAAGGAACAGGTTTCTTATTATGTGCTGTTTCCAAAAATGTTCCTGTTAAAAATAATTCAAGCTTAATAATTAATAATTCAAAAATAACAATCTAACTTAAAAATAACTTAATAAATCAAAAATAACTCAATCCTATTTTATGGCTCTTTCACTTCAAGGTGGGTTAATTCCTTACCACAGAAAAGCTAGTGCCTAAGCTTACAGAGGAGAAAAGAGGTCAGCAACAACTTCTAGGCGAATCAGGTTTGCAAAAGAGAAGGTGTAGCTTTCCACCAGCTGTCTGGATATACTCTCTTTAATAAAACATAAATACCTTTTACCTTGAACTTTTGGCACATGTGATTGGCTACAGCTTTTCAGTTAGATTAGAGGTAATCTTAATTGTCTTAATTAGCTCTCTATTAAATATCGTGTAATATCTTCAAATGAAATGCTGTAATGTCATTATAGGAATGCTGCCTTTTACTAAACAATGGCAATTATTAATTTTAATGTACTTTTCTGAACCTTTTCCTTTTGTAGAAGATGGAGGTGCCCTCCTTAGCTTTAGTATCTTTTGCTCCTTAACATCATGTGTTCAGTTAACAATCGATGACCCAAATGTACTGATCCTTATGGCTCAGCAGCCTTGAGGGGCTGTGTGAGACTAGGGTCTGTTCAAAAAATGCCAAATAGTTTCAGGTAAGGTGCCCCTACAGCAAACTCATACAAATTCATAATTTTATGCCTAACTTGTTCTATTCTTCTCTATTGTCTTTATGTTTACTGGAGGACAGAAGAGCAATTATTTTCAGTTTCACTTCTAGAGACAGAGAGAAATCCTTGTTTGTTATATCTCACCCTAGCCAGCATCTTGGAGAGGTTTATTGTACATGAAAATGATCAGGAATTCAGAGAAACAGGAAGGACACATTGTTACAATGCCAACGAGGAATGTGTTGTAGAGTGACACCGGGTTCCTCCAAGGAAGAATGTGGAACATGTGCCTTTGGTGAAGTCTTTTTTTCTTTTTCTCCACTCAGGCTGCCCTCCTTGAGTGCAGAACCAAGCCTGCAAGCAGAGAGGTAGTTCAGACTAGTTAGTGATCAGTGGTAGAAGGGGGTAAGCACATTCAGCAGCTGACAAGGCAACAGACATCAAAGAGCACAAAGCCCAAAGGCTCTCCATACATAATCCCTGGTGCTCTACTTCTCAGCATCAAGGGCAGCAGGTTCCAGTCAGCGGGCAGGAATTTCAAACAGTTGCATTGGGAAGACGGGCAATGGAGGATAATTTGGTTAAATGCCTTGTACATCTCTGTAAGGGAGAAAAGGATAGAGCTGATGCCCTCTGTTGACAAGGAACTGTGATTTCTTACTTGGAAAGCATGAGATCTGATCATGTATTTAAGGGTGACTTTGGAATTCACAAGAAAGGAACTGCTCTGTTTTTCATTTCTTTTGCAACTGTTGCTGAAAAACCCCAAATTGTCATAACACATCGCACAGGTATTAAGTGATTCCAACTTTTACGTTGTTCATTTTCATCACCGTTTAACCATAAAACTATTTTGTATGCTGTAGGGTGGAGTCTGTGGCTGTGAGAAGGGCTACAGAGAGATCATGAGGTCAAATGGTTTCTTGGATTACTGTATGAAAGTACCCGGCTCTGAGGAGAAAAAAGCTGACGTGAAGAACCTTGCGGGGAAAAACAGACCTGTGAATTCAAAGATACATGACATTTTAAAAGGATGGTCACTTCAACCTCTTGATCCAGGTACATTGAAGAGTAAGAAATACACATTTATTTGAGGGACACCAGGGTTCATATTGTCATCACTGCTTATGACATAAAGAATGGAGGGAAGGAGTAAAAGAGGAGAGACGGAAAAGGTGATGTGGTCCAATTCAAGGTTTCTCAAATCTGAATGTCATAAAGGGAGAGTCTCTTTCAATGTGAAATGTTCTCCTGGATGGTTGGAGAAGTCTCTTGCAACCCCAGTCTAAGAGCTATGGAATTGAGTCCCCATGATATTAACCTTTAAAGTTATTTTTTCATTGTAAATTATCTCTGCAAAAGAGAATGCCATTTTAACTGTGAATATGTATATATAATTAAAATTAAAAGCAGAAGTTGCATTAGATCAAGAACCTGTAGATACCTCAGAAAATGTCTAGGGACTCTACATGGTTTGAGAAACACTAGTGGAACAGTAAAGAGCCTTAATTTCAGAGACAGGCGTTGACATCAAAACTCAGAATGTACCTGTTTTGTGATTGAGTATAATGTCTTCATCTCTCTCAACTGATTTCATAAATAAGGAAACAGGTCCAGAGACACCTAACTTGCAGGAGTGTTGTGAGTTTTATCATAGTGCTGGGCCTATAGGAGTCAGGAATTAGTGGTTATTAAGGAGAGGAGTGAACATTAGAAACTTTGTGTAACCTATAGTTCTGGGCTGGTTGTATTGAGTGAATAATCTCATTAGGTTGCAAAAACCTAATGATTTTGAGATTAGGAGTCTGAAACAGTGAAATTGAATTTGACTAAGGTTTTATCACCAGTAATGATAGGAAGATTTGCAAGGCAGGTCATAGAATTTGTCTCAGCCCCCCACCCCACCCCCAATGAAACATGCTGAAAATGAAAGCAAGATTCTTGGTGCTAATCATACATACCTTTGCTAGGAAACAAAAATGCTAATAACTAAGCAAAGAGGCCTGAGAGGGCATGGAGAGGGAAGATGTAGACAGAGATCATGCAAAACATACCTTGAGAATTCCTCCCAGACCCCAGGCCTCTGTGTATCAAAAGTGTCTTAATGATATGCTTAACTGAAGCAAAAACCAGAGCCCAGGCCCAAAGGACACTAGATCTAGGAGAACCAGATGTACACTCCTCAGCCAACTTTTCAGGATGCCCACAGTATCTTATTCACTGATGATTCTGCTCTACGTCTGGGCAGGCCATGGATTTTTAAAACGTTTCATTCATTTTGTTACTAAATGAGCAGTAGCTTTAAATCTGAAGGAAGGGTGGTGGGAAATATAGCCAGGCTCACCCATTACCTGTAGCCCCCAGTTCAGGAAGAGAATTAGGGTGAGGTTCTAGAGAAATGAATGCTCAAATCCACAAGTGAAGTCCTTAGCCTTTGGGGGTTAATGAAAACATCAGTGGCGGCATGGATGTGAATATACGTATGTGTATGCTTTTTTCTCATTAGAGTATAAATTGGAGCAACCTCTAGAAAGACATTTAGGCAACACACATCATACAGTTTGACCTAAAATTTGTTTCATAAGAACCCATCATACAGATACATACATGTCTACTAAATAATGTTTGTACAAGTGTTTGTTCTAAAGCATAGTGGAAACAACCAAAATGTCTATAAACAGAAAATGGAAAAAGAAAATGATACAATTATCCAATATGCTTCATATTAAAAAGAGTAAGACCTGTCTTCTGATCTAGCATGGGAAGTTGTTTCTAAAAAAGTAGAATTCAAAATATGTGCCATTCGTATCCCCCCCCGCAAAAAAAAAAAAAAAAAAAAAAAAGTATATATTTGTATGCTTGTACTCAAACATTTGCATGCACAAAAGGAAACTCAACTGCTAAAGGAAAGGAAGAGGATAACAGTGGTAGCACCTGGCTTGGGAACTGAGAGAGGGTAGCAGCGCGACTTATTTTTCATGACTTACCTTTTCTTCATAGTTTGATCCTGTCCATTATGTTCTTATAAAAAGTTATATTCTTTTTTAAGTAACATGGACCACATACCCCTACACTGGGGATTTCAAAGTTCTGGAGCCTCCAAATACTTCAGCTCTGTGAGGTTTAGGAGTAAGAAGATGAAAGGTGCTTTCTTTCTCAGCGAAGACTTTTTTTTTTTTTTTTTTCCAAATGTAAAAAACTCAGAAGTGGGGATTTCATCATTAGTGTTTCAAAGAGATCAGAATCAAAGCTTTGTTAAAAGTTTCATGACTGTCAAAAAATATCATTACTACATTGAAATCTCATTTTAAAACCTGACTGAGGTTTTAAAGTGTCCTGTAAGCAAAAACTCTAATGGGGAGTGACAATATAATTGAATATAATTGTGATTTTATTCCAAACAAATGTTGATTACCATAGATTTTGATTGTTGTTCACCCCACAGAAGCCTTTCAAATAAGATGCTGATTTTTTTTTGGACCTGCAGTTAGTTAAATTCATGTAGTGTAATGTATCTTCTATGTGTATGTGTGTCTTTCAGAAAGGAAGGCTGTTCCTTGGGAACGCTCAGGCATTCGACGATGCTCACGTAAACAGAACATAGAAAACTATACATACATACACTCAAGTTGTACATAACAGTAAAAATCACAAAATAGATCAGACTTACGTGGTTTTATTTTTCTTAACTCTGGCAGATAGAACATTAAAAATAATGTCTGTGCTTTTACACGTGTGGTAATAATTTGACATAATTTAGTGAATTTATTACCTTTTGGGGGCATATAGTTTTTGTTCACTCAATATCAGGTGTCACCAAAGTGGTGACAGTAATTTGCTTTGCTTACAGGATGGCCTCTTTATTTTTTGCTTCTCTTGGTATTGTCAAAATGTATTGCAGTACTTTTTGTATTGTATGTATTAGACACACATAAAAATACATTTGCAATAACCTGACAATCATTAGATTTTATGAAGTAGTGATTACTGGTGTGTTTGCCATTGTGAAAACTTTGATACTGTCTTAACATTTTACATTTTCACCTTTGTCAGATGTTTTCTAGCTGTCACTTGTGGGTAGTTCCACTATGATTGTGACTTATGCCAGTCTCAGAATTCAGATGATAAATATTTCAGGTGAAAAGACTTTTGTATGCTAAGCTTGTTATTTAATCTCTATCTTAAACAGATGGCCGAGTAAAAATTTGGGTTTATGGCGTCTCAGGTGGAGGTTTTCTTATCATGATTTTCCTAGTATTTACTTCCTACCTTCTTTGGTAAGTACTAATTGCAAAACATTTATATTCCATATTCTGATCAGTGATGTGTTTTACTAAACGATCCTTGGCCATTATCACTGGCCCCTTTACCCACAAATAATTATCAACAGTAGAATAGTTGAAATCATTTATCTTTCCTGTCCTCATTTGACACAACCTACTTTTAATCAGAAGGTATAAGAGGGAAATCACTAGTGAGGATTTCCCATTTTAGTATTTTGATTATTTTTCGCTTTGACTGTATCTTAGCATCTCTTAGTACCTCCTGGGGACTGATACTTGGCTCCCAGCCCCAGTGATTCTAATTTCATTAGTCTTGCCTTTGGCTGGGTCATCTAGATACTTAAAGGCATCCCAGGTAATGCTAAACTGCAGTTAAGGCTAGGAGCTATTTCTCTAGAAAATTTTAATTCTTAAATTGACCTATCTTGACCCACAGGTTCAAACAACCAGTTTAGTACATTTTAAATAGTAGAGCCAGGTGTTTATCCACCTTGACCAGATGTAAAATCTTCTGTCAATTCCATTTTGTAAGGGACTTATTCCTAAATATTATTCTCAGAAAATGATGATTGGTTTGTTGTACAGAATATATTTTAGTTGATGAGCTGCTCTTTAAACCAGCCAGGAGTAAATACATTTGAATGTTTTCAAGTGTGTTGAGAATATTTTATTAGCTTCCAAAGCAAAATTTCTAAAGGATCTTTTTTTTTATTTTCATGAGATCAAAGTGTTACTCTACTTTTTTCCTCCAAATTGAGATGTTTGTATTCATCATCCACTAAACTATTTCCTTGAGAATTTTTACCCAAGTTTTAATCTCGATTCAAATCCAGCCTTTGTACATTTAGCCTCAGATTCTGTTTCTAAGGTTACACAGGTTTATAAATCTTTGCCCTCAATCAGTGAAAATTAGTGAAGAAAATAAGATGACTTTAATTCTTTCTGCCACCTCTAGTGCTAGAAATTGGATTTCTACCCAACTACTCTTTCCATAGAGCTGTAGTAAAAAGTAACACCTTCGGTTAGTCCTTCACCCTATAATCAAATGATCTGACCAATTTTTATGTCTTGATAAATTTTGTGTGTATTCTTAGATCCTGTCGTAATGAACAAATGTGAAGTTGAAAGCTTTATATGAGGTTCAGAGTGATAGTATGCATTCATCACTAGAACAGATTAGAAAAGGAGGAGAAGGTCTTATATTGCGACAAAAGATATGAAGGTTTAACGGATGAGAAACCTCTGAAAGTAATGGACCAACACAGTGCAAGGGAATAAGATAGTCTGTTCTTCTTTAAAAACTTGGATGTACCACACTTGTTAATTTTTAATCTCTTAGGGATTCCAGGAAAGAGGGAACCATAGGATTTAGAATTGGGGATGTAGTAGTTTGTAGTAATAGTCCTTAAGTTTAACATTTCTCTAGTCCTTCAAAATTAAGTATTTATTGAGCCCCCCCCTTTTTAAGATTTATTTATTTGATAGAGATCACAAGTAGGCAGAGAAAGAGGAGGAAGCAGACTCCCTGCTGAGCAGAAAGCCCAATGTGGGGCTTGATTCCAGGACCCTGAGACCATGACCTGACCCGAAAGCAAAGGCTTAACCCACTGAGCCACCCAGGTGCCCCGAGGCCCTTTCTCAATGACTCTAAACTCTGGGTATTAATTAGGTACATCAGTGAATTCTGGAAACAATTTTCTAGAAAATTTAAACATCAGTGTAATTTTCCCTTACATTTTAATGACCAAATTACATAAATATATATGGTACAGTATTTCTCACATCTATTTTTTTCTCAGCTTCAGTGCTTGACTTTAGTCTTCTCCCTTTAGGAGTAGCACAATAGGGGCGCCTGGGTGGCTCAGTGGATTAAGCCGCTGCCTTCGGCTCAGGTCATGATCTCAGGGTCCTGGGATCGAGCCCCGCATCGGGCTCTCTGCTCCGCAGGGAGCCTGCTTCCTCCTCTCTCTCTGCCTGCCTCTCTGCCTACTTGTGATCTCTCTCTCTGTCAATTAAATAAATAAAATCTTAAAAAAAAAAAAAAAAAAAAGGAGTAGCACAATAGCTATATATCTGGACTCAAAACAAATGTTCCTTTCTTCCGTCTACAGCCAAATTAGTCTTCCTTAAATCCAGATGATCAGCCCGTCTCCTACTCAGACACCAGCGGTGGCTTTCTTTGACTACAAAATGAAAGTCAGGTTTTGGCTGCCTAACCCGCCAACTAAAGTCTTCCACAATTAAAGCCTGAACAATCCTTACAATTTCATTAGTTTCCCTATGCCTTAGATCGTCTGCTGTGTTGGATAGGCCCAAATCACTTTTTCACATTGAAGACTTCCTTTTAAATTACTTCTTTATAGACCCTTAATTTTGATAAAATGGTACCTTTTCTGGTGGAATATTTAACCCACAAGTTTAGTTCTAATTCCCATCAATCCTATATTAATTAGTTCATTATAACATACTCCTTTTCCTTCGTAGAGAACAAAGTTTGTGTCCATCTTTCGGATCATTTCATTATTGCTTTCATCTCCCTTTCCACAGTCAGGTTCGGTTTTTCAAGTTTACCATCTTCATTTCTAAGTTACTGAGATACAGCACTTTTAGTTTGTGTTGCTGTTTCGTAAGTTTTATTCAAGACCCCATGTACCCATTGTATTAGGGATGTTTACCATTATATCAGTACTGTGCATGTATATTTTTTAATGTCTATTATGTATTTTTTGTATTACAAATGCTTCATTATATGAAAAACTTCCAAGTACTGAATGTAAGGCTACAACCTCATCCTGAAGGATAATTTCTTGAGAGTAGTAACCTTATATTATAGTATTTACAGTGGTTCCCTCCAGTTTTGCAAGGAGGCTTCTGGTTCCAGGGTTTCCTCCTTCTATTCCATTCATCTAGAATGAATTTTCACGTTTAGCTATTGACACTCTGTTGCTTCTTCCCAGTAAAATGCAAATGCCAGCATTTTCCCCTTAAACAGTCTGGAATAACTTGTCCATTCCTCCTCCTCTCTGGCACTTGTCTAGGCTGTGATTATAGTTGTTGCTTAAATATCTCCCTCCTCTACCACCTGAAGTAGAATACTGGATGAATAAATATTTTACATAGGTTGCCTTTCCAGACCTCACAAAAATCTACCGAGCTGTTACTCTTATTGTACCCATTTTAAAGAGAGCTAAGTTATTTCACTTTTCTGAGGATCACTTATCTGAGGTCATGAGCCTAGTAAAATCACTTCTAGGTTTGTCTAGGCCCAGAGCTTTACGTGCTTTCCACTGGTCTTCCGGTTTACAATTTCTTTCTCTTGAGTGACCCTAAAAACCCTTTAGGCTCAATGTAGTGGCTACAGTTTTCATATTTTTTTAGAGGCTTCTTGTTTCCCAAGTAAGCTATAGACCTGGAAACAGACCTATTGATATCAAAACACCTACCATTTCCTGTTACACGGGAGCTGCCTAGAGAGTCCAAATAGATACTTTCACGGCATTTTCTTCTATTAAATAGCTTGCAGAGGAGTTAGACGATGACAGTTTTGGAGATTTTATATTTTCTCCCCAAAATAAAAGGCTTAGGACAAGAGAACTGCTGTAATATGCCAGGCCTTAGGTGTATACTTTAGATGAAAGCAGTTTATAATAAAACTTAGAAATGCTTTTGAGAAAATATAGAGAAATCATCGTCTTAAGGACCACTTCGTTCATATATAACCCTTTGTACATCTACCATTAGTGCTCGAAGTTTTTGAAATATTACTGATGCCCCTGCTCCCCTGGCAGTAAAGATCCATGAGGCAATTTAGCAAAGACGAGCGCTGGGTGAGCCTGTAGTCAATCTAGACCTAGTGCCAGAAAATTGCTCTAGATAACTCCAGCATATCCATTCTCCGTAAATGGGCCATCGTTGTGCCCACGTTTCAGAGTAGTGCACCTACTCCCCGAGGCTCCACCCTCACGAGTGGCTGCCTAAACCAAAGACAATTTCAGGTGTTCATCAAGCTATTTAATCTCTCCTGCCCTAGGGATGGGTCCTTGGGGCTTGAATTGAGTGGTGCTGTTAATTCCCCTCAGTATGCCTGTCTGTTCATCATCAGTTTGCTTTTCTGGCTTCTTTTCTTGCTAAAATGCAAATGATCCCAGAGGAGGTCACTTTAAATGTGTGTCACGCCATGGTCTCTTATGGTCGGTGTTGCATAATAGCTTTATCCCTGTGCCAACCCTGGAAGTGGTGGTGGCTGTCAAGAGGGCTCCATTAGGAAGAGTTATGAGGTGACACCTCAGTCCGACAGAGAAGAATTGTGTGATGGATTAGAGATCCACCGTGGGTACAGGACGAGTGGTGGCCCATGTGGCAGGCATCCGTAGGTCCTGATTTAGTGTGAGGTGGTCACACCTCTCCTGATACCAGAATTGAAGAGAAAAAGTATTTAAGGGGAAAATGAGTACCAGTAAGGGAGAAAGGAAAGAGAGCAGGGCCTTCAAATCAGGCCTCCTAGTTGCCGACTTTGCTATGGACAGCCCCCTTCCTCAGGCATTTTTTAACTAGTCAGGAAGATTTGTAAAGTCACAGCTACCCGACATATACCACCTTACTCAGTTTACCAGCATTTAAGAACTTTCAAACTCTCTAAAATTTCTCAGATCTCACATAGTTATGATATTAGTAGCAGTTGAGAGGCTACCCAATTTGAAGCGATTCATAAAAAATGAGGTCTTCATCCAAATGATCCCCAATGCACTCCATGGCCCACAAGGATTTAAGGCCTATGTATTAGCAGACCCCTTTCCTTTTCTATAATCCCATACAGGGAACTCACTCATAAAAATCTCTAATATTTTGAGAATTTTATAGGCCCAACAAACAGGCTGGCCAAGTTTAGATGTCTCCCAGGCAACATCAATATAAAGATCCAGCCATCTCTATCCCTCTCTCCCACTCCCCGGGCTTTTTCTTTCATTTCTCTTTGCCTAGTAGCCCTTGGCAAATGCTAATTAAGAACAGATTGTCAAGAACTATTTGGAAGCACCTACATCTACGTTCTCTTCCTTTCTTCTCTGAAAAGACAGGAGCTACAGGATGGAGAAGATCCCAACTGTCATTTCAGATGAACCATCTTGTATTAAGACAACCTCCACACCCATCAGCACCACCACCACTGTGGATGCACAGCTGTCCCCTTCTTGGTTGTCCTAAACTGTGGTGTGATCTCTTAGTACTTTTAAATGCTGCAGATTAGCATTCTCTGGACCTCATTTCAAGTTGGGTCCATTCTTGATGCTAGAGTCTGGGCCAGGCAGTAGAACTAGAGCCACTGGAATATGCTTACATATAAAATTGAATATTATTCTAATAGTCATGCAGTGAATACCCTTCAGAGAAGCACACAATCAGAGACCAGGGCTCCAATGGCAGAGAATGCTAGAGCCAGTTTCTGCCTGTCCTCAGCTTCCCTGGTTGGAATGTGTCCGCCTGCAGCCCATGCCCAGCACTCAGCACCCACTAAGCCCCCACTGCACCCCAGATGCCAGGCAGGAGCACTGATAGGATCTGTGGTTTTTCCTTTAGTGATTTTTAAAATCATTTTTAATTTCTTCTTTTTGTAATGTTCATTATAAAACAAAAAAAAAAAAGCTTTAGAACTTGAGCATTTAAACTAGGTGATACTCTCTAGGCTCATTTTAATTCTATCAGGCATCTCTTTCTGTGTATGTGGTAAAATTCGCATAATACAAAAGTCTCCATGTTAACCATTAGGGGAAAGAAGCTAGACAGAAAGGCCATATATAGTAGGACTCTATCTGTATGAAATATCCGGAATAGGCAGATCCTTAAGAGATGGAAAGTTAAGTGGGTGCCAAGGGCTGAGGGTAGGGGAAATAGGAAGACAACTTTTTGGGTACAGAATTTTTCTTCAGGGTGATGAAAATATTCTGGAACTAGATAAGATGATGGTTATACAACACTGAATATACTAAATGCCACTGAATTGTACACATGAAAATGTGTTTTTCTAAGTTCAAAGTATAAAAATTCTCATGATCAGAAAAAAATGTTGTGTCTACCACATGCCGAATTAATGGCATGGATACAGAGAGAGTGCACTGAAGAGGTTAAGGGCCTGGGCGTCTGTGTTAGACGTGCTTAAATTTCAGCCTGAGCCACTCAGTCACTTGGGAGAAGGTAAGTGACCTCTGTAGTCCTTCTCTGTAAAAAAGTATTGACCCTAATGCTCCCCCCACCCCGGGTTGTTCTGGGTTTATTGAGGTATTTAATGTACAATGCTGAGCACAAGGCTTGGCACTGAGCATACATCCAATTAATAATAGATGCTTCTGTAAAATAATTTGCAGACAAGGAAAGAGTTAGCAACACCAAAGAGTTGGGCTCTGAAGGCATGGCAAAGCAAAGGCACTGAGGAAGGAAGAGAAACAGTATGGTAGGGGTGGGGCAAGATGAGGGAAAATTCAAACTATCAACCTTCATAGATTGAGTTTTACCTGTACTAAGAAACAAAGTATAATGCAGGTTGTTTTGCCCCACATCTGGGCCATCACTGTGTGATTTGCCAAGGTTGGTCAATTTCAGCTTCTCTGTGAGAAGGAAGAGCAGCCCTCCCTGACCTGGCAAAGTTGTCAGCCTCAGGTCAAACAGAGACCAGGCGAGAGTGGCTCTGCAGGGTGCAGGATCAGAGAAAGTTTCCTAGCAGACTCTGGTGACATGGCATCCAACTGTCAGGTGTTAGGTCAGAGCAGAAGTGAATTAAGAACACCACTAGGGTAAGGCGGAGGAGTCTGGCTGTTCCAGCTGCTCCTATGAAATATCTCTGATAGGAGGGTCATGGTAGCTTAGGAATTAGTGAACAGCATCTGGTTGCATTACTGAGTATAAACAAGAATGAGAAAAGTAGCTCTCTACCGAGTTCATTGCTTCCATGAAACCATTTTTAAGATTTTGAAAAAAATGATAGCTTGTCCTTAAAATAGGAAGTATTCAAAAAAGAAATCCACATGTTCAGAGCACTCAATCTTTTGTCATTTAACCACGTGAATTTCTATACCTTGTAATTGTCTTTGGCAGATAAACAGCTCTGTGAACCTATATCTGAGGAATTCTTTTCCCTTTGCAGCAAGAAGCCAAAATCACATCAAAGCACACCTCCCCAACAGAAGCCTCTGACCTTAGCCTACGATGGAGACTTAGACATGTAACCTGAAAAAGAAATCCAAATGTAGACATCAACTGCCTTAACCGCTTTCTCTTTTGTAGCTCTCAGACTTCTCAGTTTTTTGAGGAATCTCATGATGTGATACACTGGGCAGAATACAAATATTGCAAAAGTAATATTTCCTCAACTTCATTTGAACATGGAGTCAAGGATTCTTAGGTCTGCCATTTTGCTTTCAAATTGTTTGTGGGTGTGTGTTTAATTTTTTGATTTTCCCAAGGGTCCTGAAAACCCTTCTCTTCCTGTTTGGAAATGAGAGGAAGAAAACATGATGGAATTCCCACAGACTTCAGTAAACTTTATCTTCAGCAGCATGATGACAATCTGGAGGAAAGTCCAATCAAGGCATTTACTGTAAATGATGAGCCTGACACTGCTTTGTTATGCACTATATTAGTGCAAGTCTTTATTCTTCCCATATTTCAACACTGAGTTTTCTAGAGTTTACATTGGTTCAAAGACTTTCAAATTGGATTGCCTATTTTCATGAACACAGAGAGAATGGTTTACCATTTCAGAAATTCTCTGAGTTTTTACCTTTAAATATTGTATTTTGTTTTGTAGCCAGGGGATGATGGCACTTCATGGGTTGCATTTATTGAAAAAAAAAATGGCGTGGGCATAATTGCTGGTCTAGATGAAAGCTACGTGGTTTCTGAATGAAATATGTGTGGAGTGTTAGGTGGTTATGTTGGAGAATGAGGTAGATTATTTGCTTACTAAAACTATTTTAACAGAAACTTAGCCATGTAGATATAATACTATACCATACACACTGGTAATTCAGTTTAATGATAACAAACTCTGCTTTTGTAATTTCAATTTTCTTATCTGAATATTTATAAATTCTTTTTTTGAATTTAATTATCTGACCTCATTTAATATACATCAAACACCAATCCTGTTTGTAGCAAGTCTTGCTTTTATAAGGTTTCAATAATCTAAACTCATTAAAGAGCTGAAACCATTTTATGAAGATAATTGTTTGTAACTGTAGATGTTGAGAGTAAGAAGGTGCCATCTTGTGGTATTGACTTGTATTTATAACAAATAAAGTGCTCAAGAGACTGAGATGTTGCCTATTCTAGATTTATTCACTTATGAAATGCCCTTGCTTTGACAAAAACAGTTTTGCTGTCAGTTTCCCTGTGTCACTGCTGTAGGGGTTGACAGCTGAAATCACTGCCGGAGAAAGGGATTCTTATTCCACATTCTCAACACTATCAAGTACGCTATGAAATAGAGCCAACTACAATTCCACAGAGTAGCTTTGAAGGAATATTTAAAGCTCAGTTAACACTAGAACCAAACACTGATATGTCAATGTCCTCAGAAAATGGGAATGTTAGAAATATGATACATTGAGGAAGAGAGAGGAAGTTTTCACTTATACAGGACTTCTGTTAAGCATTTAACACGGATTAACTAGTTTTGTCCAATGGCACTATGGTTTAAAAAGAAAAAATACATGAAAATAGGATGGTTTATATCTATAGTGTCACTGAGCAAACACACCCTAGAGTTGGCCTCTTACTAGTTTACCTAAATAACAGCATCAACGATCTTCATAGAAATTTAAGAGATCCTTCTTCAGAAATCAAATCCTGGCTGTGCCGATTTCCATGTGCGACCCAGCATAAGGATCGCAAATTATGTCTGCATTAGTTGTTTGACCCACACAATGAAAATAATGAAATTATGTTCCTTTTAGACATTAAAATATCAGATGGAGTTGTGGTTCAAAATGACAATGTAAGAGGATCCCTAGCTTACTGCCACCCCACAGACACTACAACATCTCTATAGCTTCTTATGGAACAATTCCCAATGAAATAAACCCTCAAAATAACTGAGCAACTCCTACACATCAGGCAAATGAGAAAACATAAACACTAGGACAGAAGAAGCTGTGACACAATCTCACCGTAAGACCCACCTGTGGTATAGTGACTCACCATCCCAAGCTTCTCCCATACGAGCAAAGGTTTGAACCCCACTTTTGGCACCCCAAATTTTAAGACATGTACCTGTGAGATGAATCCCCCCAAACCATCTACCTTTGAAAGCCAATGGGGCTTGCATTACAAAACCTCAAGACTACAAAACTGAGGAGTAGTTCTTGAAGGATTGACACAGACTCAACACAGCTATACATCAGGGCACAGCATACAGGCAGCAGTCTTTCTATGAAAGAGGCTATCTGCATATCTTAAAGGCTTTGACCTGAGGGTCAGGGATCTACTTTAGCACACATCTAGGGGCCTCCTCAGATATAAAGATCATGGTGGCAAGAGGCAAAATATCCAACATAGGAACATCATCTTTATGTTCCCCCACTACCTTGTTCAGGTGGCTACTATTCCCTAGAAAATAGATTGTACATGCATCTAGGGCCCTGGTTTTTGTGGCTCCAACCCAGGGGAAGACTTCTGATCACCTAACTAGTGGCCACTGGGCATTGTGTTCATAGGTTCAATGAGAAGATATCAAATAGCAAACAGTACTTCACTATTTCTCCAGGGCTCAGTGAAGCAGGAGCAGACAGAAAAGCCCATCTCCTAGTCATCTCCAATAAGAGGTCTATTTGCTTAGTTTAAAAGCTGCTGCGTCCAGCTTCGAGTCAGCCTAAATCTAAGTGTTGGCTGAGATCCTCCCCTTTGGGACAGTAACAGGTGCTGGCAGACCCTCACTTACTGAGAGCCACAAAGAACTAAGTAGGCTGCTTGGACAGTCACAAAGCTTTGACAGACCACCAGGGTTCATCAAAAGGGCTTATCTGTGCAAAGCCTACAGATTCAAAAAAGGTAGAGATGGCTGTTTTATCCAATGGATAGAAACCCAACACACAGTCAAGGAAAATGAAAAAAACAGAGGAATATGTTCCAAATGAAAGAACAAGATAAAACTTCAGAAAAAGACTTAATAAAACAAAGACAAGTGATTTATATGACAAAGTGTTCACAATAACAGTCACTGACCCATCTGTATGATACCTACCAGAGACTCACTTCAGATCTAAGGACACAGACTGAAAATGGGGAGATGGAGAAAGATATTTCATGCAAGTGGAAACCAAAAGCTGGAATAGCTATGCTTATATCACAGAAAGTAGACTTTAAAACAGACTCTAATCAGAGACAACATCATTACATATTGATAAATGGCTCAATACCAAAAGTACATAAAATTTGTAAGTATTTATATACCCAACATAGGAGCACCTAAAATCCAGAAAGCAAACATTAACAGACCTAAAGGGAGAAATAGTAATACAATAATAGACTTTATTTTCTTACTTTCACAGATCAAAATCAACAAGGGAAACAGCCTTAAAAAAATGTTAGACCTGCAGCATTTTTATTAAGTACACATGCAACATTCTCACATAAAGTATGTATAATACATTTGAGAAGACTAAAATATCAAGCATCTTTTCTGAACAGTGACATGAAACTAGAAATCAACTGCAAGAAAAAACTAGAAAATCCTCATATATGTAAAGATTAAACCATATGCTTTGTAAAACCAATAGTGATAATGTTAGCTCATATATTATAATGCTAATACCTACATGAAGAAATAAGAAAGATCTCAAGAAGGAGGCAGAGTAGGAAGATCCTTAGCTCAGCGACTCCCATGGACACACCAAATTAACTAGTTCATGTATTGTACCTCACTCTAAAAACCACTGGAAGGGGGTGCCTGGGTGGCTCATGGGTTAAGCCTCTGCCTTTGGATCAAGTCATGGTCTCAGGGTCCTGGGATTGAGCCCTGCATCAGGCTCTCTGCTCACGGGGAGCCTGTTTCCCCCTCTCTCTCTGCCTACTTGTGATCTCTCTGTCAAATAAATTTAAACACACACCCCAAAGACAGGCAGAACAGATTTTCCACAGCTAATGTCTTAAGAACAGAAACACATTGAAAAGGGTAGAAAGGGCAGAGATGTGGTCAGGACTCCTCAGGATGGCTACCTACAAGTGAAAGGTATATCATAAGCATGGAAGAGCACGGGGATCAAGCCCCACACTGGGCATCCCTAGCTGTAGAAAACCAAGTCTCTTCCCTTAAAGAACCAGCACAGAAACAGCTGTTTGAAAATCACTTCCTTCATACATGAAGATTTATTGACTAATTTTAGGACATGAGCCAGAGGGTCAGGGATCTACAGAAGCTTTCTCTAGAAATAGAAGTGCTGGTGGGCATCATTTTTCTTGTCCTCCATCAGCCTAGATAACCAGATGCTTTTGGGAGCCTGTCTGACACCCTCCATTTATCTTGCCAGCACTGCTTGCCCACCCCAACATTCCCATGAAGAGCTGTCCCACCTAACCCACCCACCCTAGAAGTTGCCCTTCCAAAGTGGCTCCTGCCCACCACCCCCAGCAGACAGACTCAGCTCAGACCAGCATCTCCCCCAAAAGATCCCCCAAAAGGCCCACCACACCCAGAAGGCAGTCTTAGCTGGGACTGATGTACCAAAGCTATGCCTGCTCCAGAGAGAAGGGGAGCTGATCCCAACCAGCAGTGCCCTGGCACTAGCTGCATCTGGGACTCAGTTAACCAAGAAAGGGGCAGGCCCTTCCTACCAGTGCTCCCACAGCAGTAGCAGCCAAATATTTCAGACAGTGGGGCTGAGAGCTAGCCCCACCTGACAGCAAGTCTGGAGTAGTTCTACCCAGGACTCTCAGCTAACATGGCTGTGTCCAAACCCTACCCACCAGCACATCTACAGAAGCTGCAACTGGGACATTCAGCCAGCTGTGCAGGAGGAAGTTCCTGCCAACTAGGGTGGGCACAGCAGTTGCAGCCTACCATTGCAGAGAGATTAGCTGAGGGCCAGCCTCTCCTGCCCCCACCAGCCCACACAAAGCATTTGCAGCAGGGCTTCTCAGCCAACCATTATGGGGACAAACCCTGCCCATCACCAAAACAGCAGTTGCTGCTCAACCACAAAAAGAGAGCACATACAACCCACACAGGATACATCACTGCATCACCTGGTCCTGGTGACCAGGGAAGACTGTACTATAGAATGTCACTACTTTCAAGACCAGGAGACGTAGTTCATCTACCTAATACATAGAAGCAAACAATGACTCAGACAAAGTGAGAGACAAAGGAATATATATGTTCCAAATGAAAGACCCAGAAAAAAACACAGAAAAGGAGCTAAATAAAGCAGAGACAAGTAATTAACCTGATTAAAGTTTAAAGTAATGGTCATAAAGATAATCAAACTTGAAAGAAGAGTGGGTGAACTGAGAATTTTGAAAGAGACATAGAAAATAGAAAAAGAACCAGATAGGGCTGAAAAATATAATAACTGAAATGAAAAATACGCTAAGGGAAGCAATAGTAGATTTGAGGATGCAAAAGAATGGATCAACAATCTAGAAGACAGGGTAATTGAAAGCAACCCAGATGAAGAACCAAAAAATTTTAAAAGGGATAGGGAAAGTTACTTATGAGATAAGCATAATAACATTTACATGATTGGAGTCCTAGAAGGAGGAGAGAGAGAAGGGGACAAAGAAGTTATCTAAAGAAATAGCAGCTGAAAATTTCCCTATATCCAGGTTCAGGAATCAAAGGAAGCCCCAAACAAGATAAAACCCAAATAGGTCAACACCAAAACACAATTAACGTAACAAAAACAAAAGATCAGGAAACTTAAAAGCAGCAAGAAAATAGTTATATACAATAAAAACCCCATAAGAATATCAGCTGATTTTTCAGGAGAAATTCTGCAGACTGGAAGAAAGTGGCATGATATAATCAAAGAACTGAAACAAAACAAACAACAAAAAACCTGTAACCAAGAATATTTTACCCAGCAAAGTTATCATTCAATAAAGGAGAGAGAGTTTCCCAGCAGACAAATATTAAAGGACTCTATCACCATTAAACCAGTGTTAACGTTTCTTGTGAAGAGACTTCTATAAGTAGAAAAGAAAGGGCCAGAACTAGAAAAAAAATTATAAAAGAATTTACTGGTTAAAGCAAAAATGCAGTACAGGCAGTAGATTAATCACTTATAAAGCTACTATGAAAGTGAAAACACAAAAGTAATAAATTATATTTACAGAAATAAGTCAAGGGATGCACAAAAAATGTAAAATATGCATCATATACATGAAAAATGGAGGAAAGAGTAAAAGTTTAGTGCTTTTAGAATGCGTTGGAACATAAATGACCATCAACTTAATAAAGAATGCTATACATATAGGATGTTATATATGAAACTCATTATATCATAACCAAATATCATAACCAAAAACATATAATAAACACACACACATAAAAATAATAAAGAGAAGGGTAACTAAGTACAACACTAAAGAAAGTCATCAAACCACAAGAGGGCAAGAAAAGAAAGAGAACTAAAAATATAATTAAAACACAATTACCAAAACGTCAATGAGAACATATGTATCTGTATTTACTTTAAATGTAAATGGACTAAATGTGCCAATCAAAAGAGATAGGGTGACTGAATGGATAAAAAAATAAGACCCGAACCATGAGAGACTATGGACTCTGAAAAACAACCAGAGGGTTTTGAAGGGGCGGAGGGGGGGGGGGGGGTGGGAGGTTGACAAACCAGGTGGTGGGAAATGGGGAGGGCACGTACCGCATGGAGCACTGGGTGTGGTGCAAAAACAATGAGTACTGTTACGCTGAAAATAAATAAATTTAAAAAAAATAATAAGACACTACCGTCTACAGGAGACATACTTCAGACCCAAAGACACATGCAGAATGAAAGTGAATGGACAAGGAAAGATATTCCTTGCAAGTGTAAACAAAAAGAAAGCTGGTGTACTTTCATAAGACAAAATAAACTTTAAAACAAAAGTTATGGGTCCCAGTTCCAGTCCAAGATGGAAGACCCTATGAACTATGCCTATGAACTCACAGACACCAAATCGACTTCTATTTAGAGGAGTACCTAAACAGTTTCTCTGTTTAAAAAGAGAGAAAGAGAATGGCAAGAGACTGAGACACAGTAACTAAGGAAACCTTCATACCTGATGCTGAAAACTGCAGAGACAGTGTTGAGAGGCCATGAGATGATTTTTTTTTTATCTGTGCCTCAGATTAGACAAAACAAAGCAAAACAGCACACACACACACACACACACACACACTACAGTTTAAAAGAGCAACTGGATAGTTCTGGTTCAAGATGGCAATGAAAGAAGACATGGAACTAACATCCCCCACAGAACACCCCAAATGACAACTATTAATAAAGTAATTCCTCCTGAAGAAAAATGGACTGAATTAACAGCTACTAACAACCAAAGAGAATGGCAAATGAATAGCAAGAAATACAGAAACCTGGTAACAAAGGGAACTCCACTGTGAAGAGCAGTGGGGAAGCATAGTGTTGAGAGACTGGGAACAGATTCCTCTGTCCATGGACACAGAGGGGGGAAAAAAAAAACGTGGCTTAAAGCAACTAGCATATAAATGAGACAACACTAGAACTACTCTGCCAAGCAACAGAGGAGCTATAGGAAAGCTCTCCAGGAAAAACGAACTGGAGACCAACACAGTTTACATTCCCACTCAATCTTAAAGGCCTAGACCAGTACAGAGTCTGAACACCACTTGGGCAGATCCTTATGCCATAGCTGGTGGATCTAATCATTGATCTTGTAACATCAGGAATCACAGGATCTGGAAACCCAGACCAGTTCCAATCACACTGGCACACAGGGACACACTGGGACTGGGACACATAAATAAATTAAAAAAAAATAATAAATAAATAAATAAATAAATAGTTTGAAGGGGCCAAGGAGTTGTGGGAACATTCCATCTTAAAAGCCCAGACCAGAGCAGGGTCTGGACAACATAATACACTGGTCCTAGTGCTATAGCTCACAGGTCTGGTTGTCACAGGAAGCTGCAAATTCAGCAAGCCAAGAGTCTACAAACCCACATCTGTCTTACTTGTTCTGGGACACAGAAAAAAGTGGTGAATTAAAAGGATCAAGGATGTGTGGAGAGTCTCCATCTCTACCTTAAAAGACCAGACCAGAACAGGGTCCAGATTACAGGGAGCTTGAGACATCAGTGAGCCCAGGGTCCTCAAGCCAACATCAGTGGGTGTGGTGCTGGGGCACAGAAAATAAGCCACAGGTTGTCTCTATTTTCATTCTTCTGGTTTTTTCTTTTGTTTTATTAAATTTTTAAATTTGCTTTTTAATTATTAATTTTATTTTTCCATTTTGTCATATTTTAATTTTTGTGCTTTTTAGTTTTGTTTTTCCTTTTTCTATTTTTTTCTTATTATTTTCTCCTTTTTTTCCTTATAATTATTTTTCTATGAAAACTAATGATTTAAAAGAGTGGCTAGCACATACAGCCAGACATTGAAGGCCACAAAGCACACAGTCTGCATAGGGGACACCATAACCAAAAAGCACTCCTTCATGTTCAGGAAAAGAAGCCATTCTGCCTAATCCATAGGAATAAACACAAAGTCAGGCAAAATAGGAAAACAGAAAAATATGCTCCAAAAGAAAGAACAAGAATAAACCTCAGAAAAAGAAATAAAACAGAGGGAAGCCATATTCCTGATAAAGAATTTAAAGAAATGAACATAGAGATACTAACTGTGCTAGTGAAAAGAGTGGAAGTTCTCAGTTAGACCTTCAATAAAGAGACAGAAAAATATTAAAATGAACCAGAGTTGAAGAATAACTAAAAGTATAAAAACAAAATACAGGGAATCAACAGTAGATTATAGGATTCAGAGAAATGGATCAGCAATCTGGAAGTCAGGGTATGGAAAGCAGACATAATGAACAGTAAAAAGAGGAAAAAAGATTAAGAGATCTCTTGGACGACATCAATAAACATTGACATCATAGGGCTCCCAGGGGAAAAAAAAAGAGAAAGGTATAGAAAACATATTTGAAGAAATAATAACCAACCTTCCTTAATCTTGGGAAGGAAATAAACTCCAGGTCAAGGAAGCATGGAGAGTTCCAAACAACATGAACCCAGGGAGGTCCACACCACAGCACATAATTAAAATGTCAAAGATTTTGGGGCTCCCGAGTATCTCAGACAGTTAAGTTTCTGACTCCTTATTTCATCTCGGATCATGATCTCAAGGTCATAGGTTCAAGTCCTGCATCAGGCTCCATGCTCAGCAGGGAGTCAGCTTGAGATTCTCTCAGTCTGTCCCTCCCCACTGTATTCTCTCTCAAAGAACTAAAAAAAAAAAAAAAAAAAAGTCAAAAAGTCAGAGGTTAATGAGAAAGCATCTGTAAGGCAACAAGAGAGAGAGAAAAGGTTACTTGAAAGGGAAATCCTGTAAGGTTATAAACTCATTTTTCAGCAGAAATTTTCTAGGCCACAACAAAGTAGCATGATATATTCAAAGCGTTAAAAGGAAAAAAAAAACACAACCAAGAATATTCTACACAACAAGTTTATTATTCAGATTTGACCATGACATAAAGAGTTTGAGACCAAAACAAACAAAAAACCCCCAGAAGTTTATCACAAGTAAACCAGCCTTAAAAGAAATGATAAAAGGACATCTTTTAAGTGGAAGAAATGACCGTAAATAGATATAACGAAATTATGAATAAAAAGATGTAAAATATAACAATGTATCCATAAAATGTGGAGGAAATAGTAAAAAGGGAAGAGAGGAAAAAGAAAGTGTATTTTTTAAAGAATGTGTTCCAACTTACATTACCATCAAATTAATATAGATTGCTATTTACTTAGGATGTTATACATGAACTTCATGATAGCCAGAAATTCAAAACCTGTGATAAATTTTATACACACACACACACACAGATAAAGACAAATATAACACTATAGAAACTCAATCACAAAGAAAGCAAGAAGGAACAAAGAAGAACTACAAAGAAATTTTTTTAAATGGTAACAAATATAAACCTATCAAAACCATTTTAAATGTAAATGACCTAAATGTTCCAATCAAAAGACATAGGGAAGCAGAATGGATAAAAATGGATATGTTACCTACATACATGAGGCTCATCTCAGACCTGAGGACACACTAACTGAAAATGAAGAGATGGAAAAACATTTGCAGTAGAAATGGAAGTAGAAAATAAAAAGCCAGGGTAGCAATACTTATATCAGACAAAATAGATTTTAAAACAAAGACTATGACAAGAGATGAAAAAGGCATTACAAAATGATAAAGGAATCAATCCAAGAGGCCCTAACAATTGCAAATATCTAAGCACCCTCATTGGAGCACTTATACATAAAGCAAGTATTAATGGACATAAAGAGAAAAATTGGCAGTCATACATTAATACTTAGGGAATTTAATACCCCACTCACATCAATGGATAGATCATCCAGACAGAAAAATCAATAAGGAAACAATGTCTTTAAGTGACACATTGGACCAGATGGACATAACAGATATATACAGAAATTCCATCCAGAAACAACAGAATACACATCCTTTTCAAGGGCCCATGTAACATTCTCCAGAAGAGATCACATATTAGGTCATAAAACAAGCCTCAATAAATTTAAGAAGATTGGAACTAGACCATGCATATTTTCTTATCACAACAGTATGAAACTGGAAATAAATCACAAGAAAAAAAAACTGGGAAAAATACAAACATGTGGAGACTAAACAACATAATACGAAACAACCAATGGGTTAACCAATCAAAGAGGAGATTTAAAGAAAAAAAAAAAAATACGGGAAGATAAATGAAATTGAAAAACAGTCCAAAATCTTTGGGACACAGAAGAAGCATTTCTAACAGAAAAGAATCTAGTGATACAAGCCTACCTCAGCAAATAATAAAAAGCTCAAAACCAATCTAAACTTCCATGTACAGGAACTAGAAGGAAAAACAAATAAAACCCAAGATGAGCAGAGAAAAAGAAAATAATAATGATCAGAAGTATATGGCATAAAGACTAATAAAACAATAAAGAAAATCAATGAAACCAAGAGCTAGTTTTTGATATGATAAATAAAAGTGACAAACCAAACTCATCCAGAGAAAAATAGAGAAAGGACCCAAATAATTAAAATCAGAAATGAGAAAGATTAAGTTACTACTCACCCCAAAGAAGCACACAGGATTATAAGAGAATACTACAAAAACTACATGCCAACAAATTTGACAACCTAGAAGAAATAGATAAATTCCTGGAAATATACCATCCTTCCAAACCAAACCAAAAACAAATGGAAAAATCTCAACAGACTGATTCCAAGTAGCAAAACTGTATCTATAATAAAAAAAAAAACTACCAAAAAATAAAAGTCCAGGACCAGCAGATTCAGAGCGGAATTCTACCAAACATTTAAAGAAGGCTTAATACCTACAATCCTCAAGAGAGACTATTCCAAAAATAGAAAAGGAAGGAAAGGTTTGAAGTACATTCTATGAGGTCAGCATTACTTAATACCAAAACCAGATAAAGGAAGGAAGGAAGGAAGGAAGGAAGGAAGGAAACCATAGGCCAAGAACCTTGATGAACATAGATGAAAAATCCTCAATAAAATATTAGCAAACTGAATTCAGCAATACATTAAAGACTATTCACTGTGATTATGTGGAATTTATTCCAGGGTGCAAAGGTAGCTTAATATTTGCAAATCAATCAATATGATACACCACATCAACAAAATGCAGGATAAAAATCACATGATCAGCTCAATAGACTCAGGAAGTTTTTGAAAAGATTTAACATTTATTTATGATTTAAAAAAAAAAACTCTCAACAAACTGGGGTTAGAGGGTACATATCTCAACATAATGAAAGATAAATATTAACAACTCATAGTTAACACCATACTCAATGGTAAAAACTGAAAGCTACCCCTCTAAGGTCAGGAACAAGACAAGAATGTCCATTCTCACCACTTTTATTTAACATCACACTGGAAGTCCTAGCCATAGCAATCAGACAAGAAAAATAAATGACAGGCATCAATATTCATAAAGATGTTAAACTGTCACTATTCATAGGTGACATGATACTATATATAGAAAACCCTAAATACTCCACTGAAGGGGGAGGAAAAAAAACTACTAGAAGTAATAAATTCAGTAAATTGGAAGGATACAAAATACGAAGAAAGTGGTAGCATTTCTATACACTATTAAAGAAGTAGCAAAAAGAGAAGATTTTAAAATAATGCTATTTGCAGTTGTACAAAAAGAATAAAATATCTAGGAATAAACTTAACCAAGGAGGTGAAAGACCTGTACTCCACTCTGAAAACTATAAAACACCAATGGAAGAAATTGAAAAGGACATAACAAATGGAAAGCTATTCCATGCTCATGGATTGGAAGAATGAATATTGTTAAAATGTTCATATCATCCAAAGCATCACCAACTGAATGCAATCCCTACTAAATATCAACAGCAGTTCTCACCAGACTAGAATTTAAAAAATCCTAAAATGTATATGGGATTACATAAGACCTTGAATACCCAAAGCAATTCAGAGAAAGAACTACAAAATTGGAGGTATTACAACCCTAGATTCCCAACTTTACAACAAAGTTGTAGTAAGCAAAATAGTATGGTACTGGCACAGAAACAGATACACAGCTGAATGAAATGCAATAGACTCCAGAAGTAAACCATAATTATCTGCTCAATTATGACAAAACAGGCAAGAATATACAATGAAGAAAAGCTGGTCTGTTCAACAAATCATGCTGGGATAACTAGACAGTTACATATAAAAGAATGAAACTAGACAACTTTCTAACTCCATATATAAAAATGAACTAAAAATGGATTAAAGACCTAAATGTGAGATCTGAAACCATAAAAAATCCTATGAGAGTACAGGCTGTAATTTCTCGGACATCAAAAACATAGCAACATTTTTCTAGATATGTCTTCCAAGGCCTGGGAAACAAAAGCCAAATAAGCTATGGGGACAGCAAAAAAACAAAGCAAAACAACAACAACAAAAAAAATTGAGCAAAATGCACATACATTTGCACAGCAAAGGAAACCACTGACAAAACAAAAAGTCAGCCTAGTGAATGGAGGAAAATATTTGTGAAAGATATATCTGATAAGGGATTAATATCTAAAATATATAAAGAATTTATACAACTCAACACCAAAAAACCCAAATAATCCAAACTACAAATGGGCATAAGACATAAACAGATGTTTCTCCTAAGAAGACATACAAATGATCAATAGACACAAGTAAAGATGTTCAACATTACTAATCACGAGGGAAATGCAAATCAAAACCACAATGAGACATGACTTTATACCAAATAGAATAGCTATAATTAAAATGACAAAAATAAAGAGTGTTGAGGATGTGGAAGAAAAGGAAACATTGTGTGCTGTCAATGGGAATGTAAATTGGTACAACCACTGTGGAAAACAGTATGAAGGTACCTCAAACAATTAAATATATATATATTATCTAATAATTGTAAATGTTCCTCAGAACAACGTATTACTTAAAATATAACTTATAAGAAATTGTACCATTCATGCGAGGATGCTTAAATATATCCTTAAGAAAAACATGTACTACAGAGGCAAGATGGAGGAGGAGTAGCAGACTGAAATAACTGGTAAATTATATATATATATGTATGCACTAGAAGTTACATGACATTTACTAAACAAAATAGGCAGGAGAGAAATCATGATGAAGTGAGACCCAACAGAGAAAGTTGCTCCCCACCTTCCACTGGGCCTCCTGGCTAGTCCCCATTAAAGGTCACCATGGACCACCTGTGTTTGCTGACTCTCTCCCTTGCAGGACTGCTCCTTCCTCTGTGTCTTTGGTGTCCCTGGGGAAAAGGCTCCTGAAGAGGTCACTTATACCTTGGAGATTGCTGTGGATATATTTGACTTCTGCTTTCAGATTCAGAAAATCCAGTGAGTGTTGACCCTGATCCCATCTAGTGGTCCCTGAGCTTTTTGTAATATCTGGGGAGAGAAGACAAAGGGTAGAGAACAGGAAGTGAGGGCTATCTGGAAGCACCTCTGTTTGTTTTCACTATTGAGGGCTGACCCAGCCCTGGTGCAATGATAAGGGGATGGTAGAGGCCACATGCAGAAAGGACACCCTTACAAAGTCAAAACACAACAGGTTTCCAAGAAGACACAATGGGGTTGTGTCTCGATGCTCTGACTTATTTCTTAGTAGAGGCTGAAGCACCAGCACCATGCTGGAGACCTGCACTGATTTTTAATAATAAGGAGATACAATGAGTCCTTGGGCTGGAAATTTACATATCGATCTGGCCTCAAGATGATCTACTCACAGTAAAATGGTGAAGATGAGTAAGGTTTACTGTCCCCAGCCTTGGCTGCCTGAGAGCCCAGGCCCTCGGGTTCATCTAACCGAGCACCCAAGGACCTAACTTGTAGCTCAAGTTATTAATGAGGTGCAATAAAAAGTGGAGGCTCACAAAAACAGACACATAGATCAATGGAACAGAATAGAGAGCCCAGAAATAGACCCTCAACTCTATGGTCAACTAATCTTCGACAAAGCAGGAAAGAATGTCCAATGGAAAAAAGACAGCCTCTTCAACAAATGGTGTTGGAAAAATTGGAAAGCCACATGCAGAAAAATGAAATTGGACCATTTCTTTACACCGCACACAAAAATAGACTCAAAATGGATGAAGGACCTCAATGTGAGAAAGGAATTCATCAGAATCCATGAAGAGAACACAGGCCACAACCTCTTCAACCTCAGCTGCAGCAACTTCTTCCTAGGAACATCGCCAAAGGCAAGGGAAGCAAGGGCAAAAATGAACTATTGGGATTTCATCAAGATCAAAAGCTTTTGCACAGCAAAGGAAACAATCAAGAAAACCAAAAGACAACTGACAGAATGGGAGAAGATGTTTGCTAACAACATATCAGATAAAGGGCTAGTGTCCAAAATCTATAAAGAGCTGAGCAAACTCAATACCCAAAGAACAAATAATCCAATCAAGAAATGGGCAGAAGACATGAACAGACATTTCTGCAAAGAAGACATCCAGATGGCCAACAAACACATGAAAAAGTGCTCCACATCACTCGACATTAGGGAAACACAAACCAAAACCACAATGAGATACCACCTCACACCAGTCAGAATGGCTAAAATTAACAAGTCAGGAAATGACAGATGCTGGTGAGGATGCGGAAAAAGGGGAACCCTCCTACACTGTTGGTGGGAATGCAAGCTGGTGCAACCACTCTGGAAAGCAGCATGGAGGTTCCTCAAAAAGTTGAAAATATACGTACCCCATCACCCAGCAATTGCACTACTGGGTATTTACCCTAAAGATACAAATGTAGTGATCTGAAGGGGCACGTACATCCAAATGTTTATAGCATCAATGCCCACAATAGGCAAACTATGGAAAGAACCTAGATGTCCACCAACAGATGAATGGATAAAGAAGATGTGGTGTATATATACAATGGAATACTATGCAGCCATCAAAAGAAATGAAATCTTGCCATTTGCAATGACGTGGATGGAACTAGAGGGTATTATGCTTAGCGAAATAAGTGAATCAGAGAAAGACAGCTATCATATGATCTCCCTGATATGAGAAAGTGGAGATGCAATTTGGGGGACTTGGGGGGTAGGAAAAGAATAAATGAAACAAGATAGGATCGGGAGGGAGACAAACCATCAGAGACTCTTAATCCCACAAAACAAACTGAGGGTTGCTGGGGGTCAGGGGGTCAGGAGACGGTGGTTGGGTTACAGACATTGGGGAGGGTATGTGCTATGGTGAGTGCTGTGAAGTGTGTAAACATGGTGATTCACAGACCTCTACCCCTGGGGCTAAATATACATTATATGTTTATTTTAAAAAAAAATGTCATAGGGAAGAGAAAATACAAAAAAAAAAAAAAAATGGAGGCTCTTACCACTAGGATAAATGACGTGGAAGAGAGAATTAGTGATATAGAAGACCAAATGACAGAGAATAAAGAAGCCGAGCAAAAGAGAGACAAATAATTACTGGACCATGAGGGAAGAATATGAGAAATAAGTGATGTCATAAGACAAAACAATCTTAGAATAATTGTGATTCCAGAAGAAGAAGAAGAGAGAGAGGGGCAGAAGGTATATTGGAGTGAATTATAGTAGAGAATTTCCCTAATATGGCAAAGGGAACAAGTATCAAAATCCAGGAGGCACATAGAACCCCCCTCAAAATCATAAAAATAGGCCCACACCCATCATCTAAGAGTAAAAATTACAAGTCTTAGTGACAAAGAGAAAATCCTGAAAGCATTTCCGGACAAGAAGTATGTAACATACAGTGGTAGAAATATTAGACTGGGAGCAGACTTATTCAGAGACCCGGCAGGCCACAAAGAACTGGCATGATACATTCAGAGGACCAAATGAGAAAAATATACAGACTATTATACCCAGCTAGGCTATCATTGAAAATAGAAGGAGAAATTAAAAATTCCAGGATAAACAGTAATTAAAAGAATTTGCAAACACCAAACCAGCCCTATAGGAAATATTGAAAGGAGTCCTCTAAGCAAAGAGAGAGCCTAAAAGTAGTAGACCAGAAAGGAACAGAGACAATGTACAGTAACAGTCACCTTACAGGCAATACAGTTGCACTAAATTCATATCACTCTATAGTTACCCTGAATGTAAATGAGCTAAATGCCCCAATCAAAAGACACAGCACATCAGAATGGATAAAAAAACAAAACTCATCAATATACTGTTGACAAGAAACTAATTTTAGACCCAAGACACCTCCAGATTTAAAGTGAGGGGATGGAAAACCATTTACCATGCTAATGGACATCAAAAGAAGGCTGGGGTGGCAATCCTTACATGAGATAAATTAGATTTTAAGACAAAGACTATAATAAGAGATGAGGAAGGATACTATATCATACTAAAAGGGTCTGTCCAACAAGAAGATCTAACAATTTTAAATATCTATGCCCCTAACATGGGAGCAGTCAACTATATAAACCAATTAATAACAAAATCAAAGAAATACATCGACAATAATACAAGAATAGTAGGGGACTTTAACACCCCCTCACTGAAATGGACAGATCGTCCAAGCAAAAGATCAACAAGGAAATAAAGGCATTAAATGACACACTGGACCAGATGGAAATCACAGATACATTCAGAACATTCCACCCCAAAGCAACAGAATACATATTCTTCTCTAGTGCACATGGAACATTCTCCAGAATAGATCACATCCTGGGACGCAAATCAAGTCTCAACCAGTACCAAAAGATTGGGATCATACCCTGTATATTTTCAGAATGCAATGCTCTGAAGCTAGAATTCAGTCAGAAGAGGAGAGTTGGAAAGAACTCAAATACATGGAGGCTAAAGAGATTCCTCATAAAGAATGAATGGGTCAACTAGGAAATTAAAGAGGAATTGAAAAAATTCATGGAAACTACTGAAAATGAAAACACAACTGTTCAAAATCTGTGGGACATAGAAAAGGTGGTCCTGAGAAGAGACTATATAGTGATAGAAGCCTTTCTTAAAAGAACAAGAAAGGTCTCAAGTACACAACTTAACCCTATACCTAAAGGAGCTGGAGAAAGAACAGCAAAGAAAGCCTAAACCCAGCAGGAGAAGAGAAATAATGAGGATTAGAGCAAAAAATCAAAGAAATAGAAACCAAAGAACAGTAGAAGAGATTAACGAAACTAAGAGCTAGTTCTTTGAAAGAATTAATAAGATTGATAAACCTCTGGCCAGACTTATCAAAACAAAAAGAGAGGGGCACCTGGATGGCTCAGTGGGTTAAGCCTCTGCCTTCAGCCCAGGTCATGATCTCGGGGTCCTGGGATTGAGCCCCGCATCTGGCTCTCTGCTCAGTGGGGAGTCTACTTCCTCCTCTCTCTCTCTCTGCCTGCCTCTCCACCTACTTGAGATCTAGGTCTGTCAAATAAATGAATAATATGTTTAAAAAAAAAAGAGAAAAGAGAAAGGGCCCAAATAAATAAAATCATGAATGAAAGAGGAGAGATCACAACCAACACCAAAGAAATACAAACAATTATAAGAACATATTATGAGCCACTATACACCAGTAATTTTGACAATCTGGAAGAAATGGATGCATTCCTAGAGATGTATAAACTACCAAAACTGGACAAGGAAGACACAGAAAAGCTGAACAGACCCATCACCAGTAAGGAGATTGAAGCAGTCATCAAAAATCTCCCAACAAATAGGAGCCCAGGGCCAGACGGCTTCCCGGGGGAATTCTACCAAACATTTAAAGTAGAATTAATACTTATTCTCCTGAAACTGTTCAAAAAACAAACAAACAAACAAAAACAGAAATGGAAGGAAAACTTCCAAACTCAATTTATGAGGCCAGCATTACCTTGATTCCCAAGACCAGATAAAGATCCCACCAAAAAGGAGAATTACAGACCAATATCCTTGATGAACACAGATTTGAAAATTCTCACCAAAATACTAGCCAATAGGATCCAATAGTACATTAAAAGGATTATTCACCATGACCAAGTGGGATTTATTCCAGGGCTGCAAGATTGGTTCAACATCTGCAAATCAATCAATATGATACAATACATTAATAAAAGAAAGAACAAGAACCATATGATATTCTCAACAGATGCTGAAAAAGGATTTGACAATGTACAGCATTCTTTCTTGATCAAAACTCTTTAAAGTGTAAGGATAGAGGGTACATACCTCAATATCATCAAAGCCATCTATGAAAAACCCACAGTGAATAACATTCTCAGTGGGGAAAAACAGACCTTTTTCCCTAAGATCAGGAACACAGCAGGGATGTCCACTATCACCATTGCTATTCAACATAGTACTAGAAGTCACAGCCTCAGCAAATCAGACAACAAAAAGAAATAAAAGGCATCCAAATCAGCAAAGAAGAAGTCAAACTCTCACTCTTTGCAGATGATATAATTATTTATGTGGAAAACACAAAAGACTCCACTCCAAAACTGCTAGAACTCATACAGGAATTCAGTAAAGTGTCAGGATGTAAAATTGATGCACAGAAATCAGTTCCATTTCTATACACCAACAGCAAGACAGAAGAAAGAGAAATTAAGGAGTCAATCCCATTTACAATTGCACCCAAAATCATAAGATACCTAGGAATAAACATAACCAAAGAGGCAAAGAATCTGTACTCAGAAAACTATAAAGTACTCATGAAAGAAATGGAGGAAGACACAAAGAAATGGAAAAAGTTCCATGCTCATGGATTGGAAGAACAAATATTGTGAAAATGTCTATGCTACCTAAAGCAATCTACACATTTAATGCAATCCCTATCAAAATACCATCAATTTTTTTCAATGAAATGGAACAAATAATTCTAAAATTTATATGGAACCAGAAAAGACCCTGAATAGCCAGAGGAATGTTGGAAAACAAAGCCAAGGTTGGTGGCATCACAATTCTGGACTTCAAGCAGTATTACAAAGCTGTAATCATCAAGACAGGATGGTACTGAAACAAAAACAGACACATAGATCAGTGTAACAGAAGAGAGAGCCCAGAAATGGACCCTCAACTCTATGGTCAACTAACCTTCGACAAAGCAGAAAAGATTGTCCAGTGGAAAAAAGACAGTCTCGTCAACAAATGGTGTTGGGAAAATTGGATAGCCACATGCAGAAGTATGAAACTGGACCATTTCCTTAAACCACACACAATAAAGGACTCAAAATGGATGAAAGACCTCAATGTGAGAGAGCAATCCATCAAAATCCTGAAGACAACACAGGCAGCAACCTCTTTTTATTTTATTTTATTTATTTATTTGACAGACAGAGATCACAAGTAGGCAGAGAGGCAGGCAGGGGTGAGGGGGGAGAAGAGGGAGGAGAAGCAGGCTCCTTGCCAAGCAGAGAGCCTGATATGGGGCTCAATCCCAGGAACCTGGGATCATGACCTGAGCTGAAGGCAGAGGCTTAACCCACTGAGCCACCCCGGCGTCCCAGCAGCAACCTCTTCGTCCTCAGCTGCAGTAAGTTCTTTCTAGACACATCGCCAAAGGCAAGGGAAGCAAGGGCATAAATGAACTATTGGGACTTCATCAAGATCAAAAGCTTTTGCACGGCAAAGAAAACAGTCAAGAAAACCAAAAGACAACTAACAGAATGGGAGAAGATTAGCAAATGACATGTCAGATAAAAGGCTAATATCCAAAATCTATAAAGAACTTATCAAACTTAACATCTGAAGAACAAATAATCCAATCAAGAAATGGGCAGAGGACATGCACATGAACAGACATTTCTGCAAAGAAGGCATCCAGATGGCCAACAGACACACGAAAAATTGCTCAACATCACTCGGCATCAGGGAAATACAAATCAAACCCACAATTTTGGTTAAAGAATGGCTAAAATCAGCAAGTCAGGAGACAATAGATGTTGGAGAGAATGCAGAGAAAGGGGAACCCTCCTACACTTTTTGTGGGAATGCAAGCTGGTGCAGCCACTCTGGAAAACAGCATGGAGGTTCCTCAAAAAGTTGATAATAGAGCTACCTTGGCTATATTGACGCAGCAATCACACTACTGGGTATTTACCCTAAAGATACAAATGTAGTGATCTGAAAGGGCACATGCACCCAAATGTTTATAGCAGCAATGTCCACAATAGCCAAACTATGAAAAGAACCTAGATGTCCATCAACAGATGACTAAATGACTAAAGAAGATAGGGTATATATATCCAATGAAATACTAAGCAGCCATCAGAAGAAATGAAATCTTGCCATTTGCAATGACGTGGATAGAACTAGAGGGTATTATGCTGAGCAAAATAAGTCAATCAGAGAAAAACAATTATCATATGATCTCTCTGATATGAGGAATTTGAGAGGCAGAGTCGGGGGCATGGGGTGTAGGAAAGGAAAAAAATGAAACAAGATGGGATCAGGAGGGAGACACACCATCAGAAACTCTTTTTTTTTTTTTAAAGATTTTATTTATTTACTAGACAGATGGAGATCACAAGTAGGCAGAGAGGCAGGCAGAGAGAGAGGAAGGGATGCAGGCTTCCTGCCGGGCAGAGAGCCTGATGTGGGGCTTGATCCCAGGACCCTGGGATCATGACCTGAGCTGAAGGCAGAGGCTTTAACCCACTGAGCCACCCAGGCGCCCCCCATGAGAGACTCTTAATCTGACAAAAGAAACTGAGGGTTGCTGGGGGAAGGGGGTGTGGAGAGGGTGGTTGTGTTATGGACACTGGGGCGGGGGGGGGATATATGATATGGTAAGTGCTGTGAAGTGTGTAAGCCTGACGATTCACAGACCTGTACCCCTGGGGAAAATAATACATTATATGGTAATAAAAATAATTTAAAAAAAAAGAAAAAAGAAAAAAAAATGTATTAACAGCAGGCCTCTTGGGGAGAGGACGATATACGTCCTTGAAGCTGAGCAGCTGGCAATGCCTGGCCTGCTCAGGGTGGAACACCACCTCCTTTTTTCTGTTATCTCCCCTTCTCCAGAGACCACCTGTGGTTAATTAGATGATCCCTTTGAATGTGCTTGCTCAACTATAAATTCTATACTAATTGACCAGACATATCCTGCCTTTCTTCTTGCTTATCTATAAACTTATAATCAACGTATAACTCATATTCTTTCTTGTTTATCTACAAGGCATATGATTAATGTATAGCCTTCTTTGGATCCTTTGTTGATTACTGTCTAAATAGCCAATAAACATGAGACTGAGGAGTTGTTCAGGGCAACAGTCTTTTCTACTGTCGACCCCTGCTCCCTCTCTCTTGCAGCTGACTTGCTTGTGCCTCATTCTTCTGCTGTGTGATGTCAGGAAGCAGCAAATAATTCCACTACTGGGTATTACCCAAAGAAAATGAAAACATAATTTCTAAAAGATATACATATCTCTATGTTTATTGCACTATTATTTACAATAGCCAAGATATGGAAGTAACCTAAGTGTCCATCAATAGGTGAATGGATAAGGAAAAATATGATGTGTACATGTATGGATATACATACACACATATACATACAATGGAATATTAAGCATCTATTTACAAAAAGGATATTGCCTCATTTGAGATAACGTGGATGAACCTAGAGGGTATTATGCTAAGTGAAGTAAATCAGACTGAGAAAACAGATACCAAATGATTCCACTCATAAAAAGATTTAAAAAAATAAGCAAAAAGCAGAACAAATCTATCAATACAGAAAACAAACTCCTTGGGTTGTGCAAAAGGGTGGAGAGGAGTGGGAGATATAGGCTTCTAGTTATGAAATAAGTAGGTCACAGGAATAAAAAGCAGAACATAAAGAATACAGCCAATGATATTGTAATAGTATAGCTATGCTTGTGGTAAATTATCAAATCACAAAGCTGTATACCTAAAACTAATATAACACTGTCAACGATGTTTAAAAGAGAGAGAGTACACTTGAGAGAGAACAAATGAGCACAAGAATGCTCTACTGGAATATAAAGAAACTGTCCAAAAAAGAAAAAGAAAAGAGGAAAAAAAGAGAAAATAAAGGGAAAGAAGAAAGGAAAGTGGAAAAGAAAGAGGAACAGAAAGAAAAAGGAAAGATAAGGAATAGAAAGGAAAGGAAAAAGAAAACAGCCAAATGGCAAGGGAGCTACTGGAATTCTCTCCAAGACTGAGAAGCTGTCACCATGGTTTATGTTTCCCTCCAACTTGGTGGCATGGACAGAAACAGGATCCAGGTATCCTAGTTGGCTCACCATCTCAGCAAGCCCTGGGCCTCTAGCACACACCAGTCCCAACTATCTGACCAAGGTGTCCCCAGTGCAATGCACACTGAGACACCAGAGTCAGCACTAACTATAACTCCAATTGTAGTGCCAAGGTGACACAGAATCAAAGTACCCCAGAACACTCCAGTCCCTCACCACTTAGGCCAGATAGCTTGCTCACACCCCTGGTGCAGAGCACTCTGGTATCTCCCAACTCATACTTCACAGATGCGTCTCCAAAGAGCTCTGTGCAAGAACACACCAGCTTGCACTCTCTCTGCTTTAGCTATCCTCCCAGAGTGCTCGCAGTGAAGATAGTAGCAGGACACCCTGGTTTTACCCACTTCATCTACAGCTATCCTGTAACACTGCTGACACCCCAGCCCATGTCCTACCTTGGCTACAACATCTCTGCTAGAGTGCCCTCTGCAGAGAAAACCCTATGACCGTGTTGATCCATAACCACTTCAGTTCTGCTCATCCATCAGGGGCAGTCCCATGGAATGCCCCAAGAATCTTAGCTCATAACAATTACCAAAGACACAACATACACACAACTTAATACAGGGGATGACCACATGCAGGACCATTCTTTCAAGATTAGAGGAAATAATTATTCTGCCTAATTCATAGAAACAAACAGAAAAAGTCAAGCAAAATGAGGAGACAGAGGAATATGCTCCAAATTAAAAACCTTGGTGGTGGGGGGAGAGAAAGAAGAAAAGAAACAGACCATAAGCAACATGTCTGATAAAAAAAAAAAATTAAGGTAATGATCATAAAGATGTTTACTGCATTGGAGAGGAAAGTGGTAGAACTCAGAACTTCAACAGAGAGAGAGAGAGAGAGAAAAACAAATATATACACACATGCACATACACATAAGAGTTGAAGAATAAAGTAAAAAATTAAAATACACTACAAGGAAACAACAGAAGACTAGTGACTGCAGAAGGACAGATGGACAATTGGACTAACAGTGTAATGAAAAGTGACAAAGCTGAATAGCAAGAAGGAATAAGACTTTAAAAAATGAGGGTAGGTTAAGGAATCTTTCTTACAACATCAAACAAAAGACACTCATAGTATAGCATCGTAGAAAGAGAAAAAAAGAAGGGGGAAGAAAATTAGTTTAAAGAATGAAAATCTGAAAACTTCTGTAAACTGCAGAAGGAAATAGACATCGAGGCTCAGGATTCACAAAGAGTTCCAAAGCAGATGAACCCAAGGAGGTTCACATCAAGACACATAATTAAAATGTCAAAGATTAAAGATAAACAGAATTTTAAAAGCAGCAAAGGTGAAGCAAAAAGTTATATACAAGAAAATCCCTATAACTATCAGCTGATTTTTCCTTTGCAGACCTGAAAGGGGTTGTGTGATATATTCACAGTGCTGAAAGGAAAAAATCTACAACTCTTGCATACTGTGCTTTAAAAAGAGAAAAATAGTTCCCCAGATAAATAATAGATTAAGAGTTAATCACCATTTGAGCCTTACAATAACAGCTAACAGGATTGCTTTAAGTGGAAAAAGAGAAGGAATATTCAGAAGAAAATTATAAACCAAAAGATGTAAAATATGACAAGATTTACATAAAATGTAAAGGGGGAAGTAAAAAAAAAGTCATTTTAGAATGTGTTTGAATTTAAGTGACCATCTACTTAAGTAGACTAATATATACGTGGGTTGTTAATATATACACCTTATGATAACCACAAATCCAATACCCATTACAGATGCACAAACAAGTAAAAGGAAGCCAAGTGTAACACTACAGAAAGTCATCAACCACAAGGAAAGAGATAAGAAGAAAACAACAGAAAAGAACTACAAAAACAATGAGAAAACAATTAATAAAATGGCAGTAAGAATATACTTATCAATAACTACTTTAAATGTAAATAGTCTAAATGTTCCATTAAGAAGAGATAGGGTAGTAGAGAGGATTAAAAAACAACAAAAACAAAATCCATTTATATGCTACCTCAAGAGACTCACTTAAGACCTAACATACATATAGATTCCAAAAAAAAAAAAAAAAAAAAGATATCCCATGCTGGGGCACCTGGGTGGCTCAGTGGGTTAAGCCTTTGCTTTTGGTTTGGGTCGTGATCTCGGGGTCCTGGGATCGAGCCCCACGCAGGGCTCTCTACTCAGCAGGGAGTCTGCTTCCCCCCTCTCTCTGCCTGCCTCTCTCCCTGTCAAGTAAATAAATAAAATCTTAAAAAAAAAAAGATATCCCATGCAAATAGGATAGCAATACTTGTATAAGACAAAATAGACTTTATAACAAAGACTTCAATAAGAGATAAAAATGGGCATTAGATCATGATAAAGGGATCAATCCAAAAAGAGAATATAACAATTGTGAATATCCATATTAAATACATAAAACATTAACAGACAAAAGGAGAAATTAAGAATACTACAATACACCCCATTTACATGAATGAGTAGATCATCCAGACAGGAAATCAATAAGGAAATACTGGTTTTGAATGATACGGTCAGCCAGATGAACTTACAAGATGTATATAGAACATTCCATCCAAAACCACAGAATACACATTGTTTTTGAGTGTACTTGGAACATTCTCCAAGATAGATCACATGTTCAACCATAAAACAAGTCTCAATAAATTTAAGATTGAAATAATATCCTATATCTTTTCTAACCATAATAACATGAAACTAGAAATCAATTACAATAAAAAAAAAAAACCCTCAAAACCACACAAACTCATGTAACCAAACAACATACTACTAAACAACGAATGGGTCAACAAGAAAAATCAGAGGAAAAGAAAAATATACATGGAAACAAATGAAAATGAGAAGACAATGATTCCAAATCTTTTGGACACACTGAAAGCAATACTAAGAGGAAAATACCTTGTGATACATGCCTACCTCAAGAAATAAGAACAAGGTCATATAAACCAGCTTATAACAAAGAGAATAGAAAAGAACAAACTTCATTCAGAATTATAAGAAGGAAGAAAATAATAATGGTCAGAAATAAATGAAATAAAAAAAACACAAAAAGATCATAAAACTAGAAGCTAATTTTTTTTTTAAAAGATAAGTTAATAAACCTGGCCAGACCTATAAAGAAAAAGAGAGGGACACAAAAAAGAGACAAATAGGACACCACTACAGAAATACAAAGGATTATAAAAGAATACCTTAAAAATTACATGCCAACAAATTATTGGACAACCTATAAGAAATGGATCAGTTCCTAGAAACACACAATATTTTAAAAACAATCAGAAAGGAGGGAGAAATTTGAATAAACCAATTACCGGTATCAAAATGGAATCAGTAATCAAAAAAATTCCAATAAACAACAGTTCAGGACCAGAAGGATTCACAAGTATATTCTACCAAACATTTAAAAAGAACTACTACTGATCTCAAACTATTCTACAAAATAAAAGAGGAAGGAAGACTTCCAAATTCACTCTATGAGGCCTGCATTACCCTGATACCAAAACCAGACAAAGACACTGCAAAAGAAAACTATAGCCTAATATCCCTAATGAACATAGATGCAAAAATCCTCAACCAAATACAAGCAAACTGCATTCAACCATACATTCACCATGATCAAGTGGGATTTATTTTGGGCATGCAAGAATGGTTCAACATTCCCAATTCAATCAAGTGATACACCACATCAACAAAAGGAATGATAAAAATCATATATCATCTCAATAAACATAGAAGAAACATCTGACAAAATTCAGCATCAATTTACAATAAAAATTCTCAACAAAGTGGGTTTACAGGGAACACACCCAAGCAAAATAAGGCCATCTATGACAACCTCACAGCTAACACCATAGTCAATGATAAAAATCTGAGAGTTCTTCCTTTAAGATAAGGAAGAAGACAAGATGTCCCCTCTTGCCATTATTATTCAACATAGTACTATAGTCCCAGCAACATCAGGCAAGGAAATAAAAGGGATCCATACTGATAAGGAAGAAGTTAAACTGTCACTACCTTTAGAATAAATGCTATCATTCATAGAAAATCCAAAAAACTCTAAAATAAAACTCAGAAGAAATAAATTTAGTAAAGTTGAGGAATACAAAATTAATACACCAAAATTTGTTGCATTTCTATATATTAATAATGAAGTAGAAGGAAGAATTAAGAAACTATCCTATTTACAATTGCACCAAAAATAATACCTAGAAATAAACCTAACCAAGAAGGTGAAAGACCTATAATTTGAAAACCATAAAATACTGAAGAAAATAATTGGGAATGACACACAAAAAGACTGAAAAATATTCCATGCTCATAGATTGAAAAAATTAATATTGTTAAAATGTCCAAACTACCCAAAGAAATCTACAGTCAATGAAATCCTTATCAAAATATCAATTGCACTTTTCACAGAACTAGAGTAAAAAATCCTAAAATTTGTATGAAACCATAATACATGCCTCATAAGCAAAGCAATCTTGAGAAAGAACAAAGCTAGAATATCACAACCCCAGATTTTGAGATATACTACAAAAAGCTGTAGTAACCAAAACTTTAAGGTACTGGAGCAAAAATAGGCACAGAGGACAATGGAACCTAATAGAGAACCCAGAAATAAATCCTTACCTATATGGTCAATTAATCTACAAGAAAGGCAGCAAGGATAAACAATGGGAAAAAGTCTTTTCCTGAATGACGCTGGGAAAAGTGGATGGCTACACGCAAAATAATAAAACTGGAACACTTCCTTACGTACACACAAAAAATAAACTCAAAAGAGATTGAAGACCTACATTGAGACCTGTAACCATAAAACTCCCAGAAGAAAACATTGGCATTAATTGGTATTAACTTCTTTGACACCAACCTTTACAACATTGTTCTAGATGTCTCCTGAGAAAGTAAACAAGACCAAAGCTAAAGTATTGGAAATATACCAGAATCAGGGGCGCCTGGGTGGCTCAGTTGGTTAAGCCTCTGCCTTCAGCTCGGGTCATGGTCTCAGGGTCCCCCGTTGGGCTCTCTGCTCAGCAGGGAGCCTGCTTCCTCCCACCCCTGCCTGCCTCTCTGCCTACTTGTGATCTCTCTCTGTCAAATAAATAAAATCTTAAAAAAAAAAAAAAAAAGAAAATATACCAGAATCAAAAGTTTTCACACAGTGAAGGAAACCATCAACAAAACAAATGCAACCTGCTGGGAGAGCGAAGATATTTGCAAGTGAGATATCTGATAAGGGTTTAATATCTACAAAACATAAAGAACTTAGAAAACAACACACACACACACACACACACACACACACACACACACACACACACTAATCCAATTAGAAATTTTCCAATCAAAAGACATAGAGTGTCAGAATGGATTAAAAAAAAAACAAAACAACAAAACTCATCTATATGCTGCCTAAAAGAGACTCCTTTTAGACCTCAAGAATCCTGCAGTTTGAAAGTGAGGGGATAGAAAAACAATGATTGTGCAAATGGTCATCAAAGGAGAGCTAGAGTAGCAATACTTACATCAGACAAACCAGATTTTAAACCAAGAACTCTAACAAGAGATGAAGAGCACTACATCACAATAAAGGGGACTATCTAACAAGATCTAACAATTTTAAATACTTATGTTCCAACTTAGGAGCACCCAAGTCTATAAAACAATCAGTAACAAACATAAAGAAACTTAAAGATAATAATAGTAGGAGCCTTTAACACCCACTTACATCAATGGAGAGATTATCTAAAAAGAAAACAAAAAAGGAAACAATGGCTTTGAATAACCCATTGTGCCAGATGGACTTATATATATTTAAAAGATTTCATCCTAAAGCAGAAAAATGTACATTCTTTTAAAGTGCACATGGGACATTCTTCAGAACAGATCTCATACTAGGTCACAAATAAGGCCTGAACAAGTATAAAAAGTTTGGGACCATACCATGCATATTTTCTAAACATAACATTATGAAACTTGAAGTCAACCTTAAGAAACAATTTGAAGGGGTACCTGGGTTAAGCATCTGCCTTTAGCTCAGGTCATGACCTCGGGGTCCTGAGACCCAAGCCCCACATCAGGCTCCACTGCTCAGATGAGAGGCTGCTTCTCACTCTCCTTACCCTGCTCCCCACTCATGCTCCCTCTCTTTCTCTCTCTCTCTCATGTGGTCGTTCAAATAAATGAAATCTTTAAAAAAAAAAAAATTGGAAGGACCACATATACAAATACAGAAATAATGCAAAGTTAATGAACATGCTACTAAAGTACTAAAGAATGAATGGGTCAGCCAGAAAATTAAAGAAATTTTTTAAAAAATTCATGGAAACACATGTATACAAAACCACAACAGTCTAAAACCTTTGGAATGCAGTAAAAGTCATTAGAGGGAAATATATAGCAATACAGGCCTACCTCAAGAAGCAAGATAAATCTGCAACAACCTAACCTTACACCTAAAGGAGCTAGGAAAAAAAAGCAAGACCTAAAGACAGCAGCAGATGGGAAATAATAAAGATTAGGGAAGAAATAAATGCTATAGAAATAAATGAGAAAACCCAATAGATCAATGAAACTAAGAGCTGGTGCTTTGAAAAAAATAAACTCCTAGCTCAATGTTCTCTTTTTAAAAAGAGAAAGAACACAAATAAATAGAATCAAAATGAGAGGGAGAAATAGCAACAAATACCACAGAAATACAAATAAATATAAGAAAATATTATGAAAACTATATGCTAGCAAATTGGACAACCTATAAGAAACAGATAAATTCCTAGAAACATATAAACTTCCAAAACTGAAATAGGAATAGAAGAGTTAAACAGATGAATAACCAGCAAAGAAACTGAATCAGTAATCAAAAATCTCCCAACAAGCAAAAGTCCAGAGCCAGATGGCTTCACAGGGAAATTCTACTAAGCATTTAAAGAAGAATATCTATTCGGGACGCCTGGGTGGCTCAGTTGGTTAAGCGGCTGCCTTGGGCTCAGGTCATGATCCCAGCGTCCTGGGATCAAGTCCCATATTGTGCTCCTTGCTCGGCAGGGAGCCTGCTTCTCCCTCTGCCTCTGCCTACCACTCTGTCTGCCTGTGCTTGTGCACTCTCTCTCTCTCTAACAAATAAATAAATAAAACCTTTAAAAAAAAAAGATAAAAAAAAGAATATCTATTCTAAAACTATTCCAAAATATAGAAATGAAAGTAAAACTTCTAAACTCATTCTATGAGGCCAGCATTACCTTGCTTTCAAAACCAAACAAAGATTCCACTAAAAAAAGAGAGAACTACAGGCCAGTATCCTTGATGAGCATGGATGCAAAAATTCTCAACAAAATACTAGCAGATTGAATCCAAAGGATCATTCACCATGATCAAGTGGGATTTCTTCCTGGGCTACAAGTGTGTTTCAATATTTACAAATCAATCATTGTGATAAACCAAATTAATAAAAGAAAGGGTAGGGTCCGTATGATCCTCTCAATGGATGCACAGAAAGCATTTGACAAAATGCAATATTCTTTCCTGATAAAACCCTTAACAAAGTAGGAATAGAGATAATATACCTCAACATAATAATGGCCATAAATGAAAAACCCACGGCTTATATCATCCTCAATGGGGAAAGACGGAAAAGCTTTTCCTCTATGGTCAGGACAGGGATGACCAGTCTCACCACTGTTATTCAACATGGTACTGGAAGTCCTACTCACACTATCAGACAACAAAAAGAAGTAAGAATCTAAACCAGCAAAGAATCAAACTTTCACTGTTTGCAGATGACATGATACTCTATGTAGAAAACCTGAAAGAATCCACAAAAAATTGCTACAAGTTATATATGAATTTGTATAGTTGCGAGATACAAAATTGATGTAGAGAAACCTACCATATTTCTATATACCAATACTAAAACAGCAGAAAGAGAAATCACAAATTGATCCCATGTACAATTGTACCAAAAACCATAAGATACCTAGGAATAAATTAACCAAAGATGTAAAAAATCTGTATATTGAAAACTATAAAACATTGATGAAAGAAATGGAAGAGGACACAAAGAAATGGAAAAACATTCCCTGTTCATGGATTGAAAAAATATTGCTAAAATATCTATATTACTGAAAGCAATCTTCAGATTTAATGAAACCCCTATCAAAATACCACCAACACTTTTCACTGAGTTAGGACAAACAATCCTAAAATTTGTATGGAGCCACAATAGACCCTGAATAGCCAAAGCCAACTTGAAAAAGAAAAACAAAGCTGGAGACATCACAGTTAAGGAATTCAAGTTATATTATAAAACTATAGTGATCAAGAAAAGTATAGAACTGACACAAAAACAGACAAAGATCACTGGAACAGAATAGAAAACCCAGAAATGAATGTACAACTCTATGGCCAAGATTCTATGACAAAGCAGAAAAGATTATCCAATGGAAAAAATACAGTATTTTCAATAAATGGTGTTGGGAAAACTGGACAGAAATATGCATAATAATGAAAGTGGACCACTTTCTTACACTATTCACAAAAATAAATTCAAAATGGATGAAATGTGAAACAGGAAACCACCTCACATGAGGAAAGCACAGGCAGTAACCTCTTTGACATTGGCCACAGCAACCTCTTACTAGATATGTCTCCTGAGGCAAGGGAAACAAAAGCAAAAATAAATGACTTGGACTTCAACAAGATAAAAAGCTTCTGCACAATGAAGAAAACAATCAATAAAACTAAAGTCAACCTTCAAAAAGGGAGAAGATATTTGTAAATGACATCTCTGATAAAGGGTAATTACCCAAATTATATAAGGAACTTATCAAACTCAAAACTCAAAAAATACAAATAATCCAGTTAAAAAATGGGCAGGGGCGCCTGGGTGGCTCTGTGGGTTAAAGCCTCTGCCTTTAGCTCAGGTCATGATCCCAGGGTCCTGGGATCAAGCCCCGCATCAGGCTCTCTGCTCAGCAGGGAGCCTGCTTCCTCCTCTCTCTCCCTGCCTGCCTCTCTGACTAGTTGCAATCTCTGTCTATCAAATAAATAAATAAAAATTTTTTAAAAATGGGCAAAAAACCATGAATAAACATTTTTCCAAGGAAGACATCCAGATGGTGAAAAGACACATGCAAAGATGCTCAGCATCACTCATCATCAGAGAAATTCAAATCAAAACCACAATGAGATATCAGCTCACACTGGGCAGAATAGTTAAAATTAACAACACAGGAAACGATAGGTGTTGGCAAGGATGTGGAGAAAGGGAACCACTTTTGCACTTTTAGTGGGAATGCAAACTGATCCAGCCACTCTGAAAAACATTATGGAGGTTCCTCAAAAAGTTAAAAATTGATCACATTATATATACCAGCTTGATGAAGATATAAGTCTCCTTTTATTCAAAAATAAAATGAAAAGTCACAAACCAATCCAGTACATAAGGTGAATCATTTCACATTAGGTAAATTGTATCTTATTTTTTTCATATGTAGAGAATGTTTGAAGAAAAGTGGTAGCTATGGCATGGTGAAAAGATCATTGGCTTCAGAGCAAACATAGCTGGACTTGAGGGCTGGCACGTTCATTTGTTAAATAAATGGACAAATTAAAAAAAAAAGTTAAAAATTGAACTATCCTATGGTCTAGCAATTGTACTACTAGGTATTTACCCAAAGAATACAAAAGTACAGACTCAAAAAGATATATGGACCCTCATGTTTTTGGCAGCATTAACAACAATAGCTAAATTATAAATAGAGCCCAAATATTCATCAACTGACGAATGGATAAAGAAGACATGGTGTGGGGAAATAGGATGGGCAAGATGGCAGAGAAGTAGGAGACCCTGTTTCAACTGGTCCCCTAAAGTGAGCTAAATATCTACCAGAACACTCCGAACACCCAGGAAATCACCCTGGGATGCAAGATTATACACTTCTGGATCTCTATGGGGGCAGAAGACATCAGTGGAGAGGTAAAGTGGAGTGGGAACACGCAGACTGATATTGGAGGATAAACAGAAGGGGGAGGGAGCCATCAGAAGTGACCCATTGGGAAATAATACCCCAGAACAAAAGTGCCCTGTGGGGACCAGCATTAACTTGGAGTCTGGTTAAAAGCACTCAAAAAGAACAAAAGAACTTAAGGGACAAATGGTAGAATTGGGTGGTCATGGGCACAGGCCTAAGCCCATGGACCCAGGACGGTCACCACTGGTAACCACCCATGCCAGAAAGAGTGTGGTGGAGCCTCCAGTCTGTGGTCCCTGAGCCCCTGGCTTTGCCTTACTTGCACCATTGCTGGGCTGGGTGCACTCCTACCCATGTGTAAGGGAGTCTGGTGTGGGCGCCAGCCAATGGCCTTTAGATCCACAGCCTTCCATGCTCTGAGTACCCTGAACCACTGCAGGGGCTGAGCACACTTCCTCCCATGCCTGAGAGAGCTTGGTGTGGATGCCAGCTGACAGTCCTAGGACCATGGCCTTCTGCCACCAGCCGAGGGTCTGAATACTCCCAGCCCGTGCCTGAGAGAACCTGGTGCGATCTCTGGTTGGGATCCCTTGGTAGCTGCCTTCTGTGACCTATGGGACTGCAGGGTCTGAGTGCACCCTGCATGGGCCTGGACTCCAGACAGCAGTCCTGGCAAAGGCAGCCTCCAGAAGCAGGCTCCTTGGACCAATATTGCCTGTGGTTTAAGTGGTACGGGGTTGCAGAAACAAGCGGACCTCAGGCAACCACTGAGATGGTGGTTGGGGGTGCGCACCACCTGTGGGAAGTTGTGCTGTCCAGTCGAGTTTGTAGAAGGGGAGTCTGTGTGTTCTGGACCACCCAGAGCAGAGCAGATGGAAGGTTCTCTCTGAGGCGGAGGTAGGTACAGTCTGCTTTCCACTAAACCTCCAAAAAAACTTCAGAGAGCCACCAAAGACCACCTGAGAACAAAAGCCTGAAAAGCTGGTTTCCACATAGCCCAGGCCCTTGATAGGGGACAGGATGACTCAACCCAAGCAAGACTGACTGAAAAACAACATGGCAAGTCCTCCCCCAGAAGGCAAGCCAAAAGAACGAAAGGACAACCACTACAGGGTCCCTATAAAACTGTAAATCCCAACATCAGGGGAAAACAATATATTAAGCTCCCGATATTGCCCTAAAACCTGTATATTTCATAGATACGACTTTTTTTTTAAATTCATTCCCAGGATTCTTGTTCTTTTAATTTTTTAACCTCCTTACCATTTTTTTAAAAGATTTTATTTATTTATCAGAGAGAGATCACAAGTAGGCAGAGACGCAGGCAGAGAGAGTGAGAGGGAAGCAGGCTCCCTTCAGAGCAGAGAGTCTGACGTGGGACTCGATCCCAGGACCCTGAGATCATGACCTGAGCCGAAGGCAGTGGCTTAAACCACTGAGCCACCCAGGTGCCCCCTTCCTTACCATTTTTAACTTGAATTTTTTTCATACATATACCTATGTTTTTTTAAATTTTTTTTAAATATACATATAGATATGAGCTTCAAGGTAATCCTTTTTCCTGATTCAATACTACCCCTATACATAAATCAGTTTTAATCTCTTTTTATCTCTGGAAAGTTGACTCCTTTAACAAAGATATCAAGATATATCCAGGAAGGCCCAAAATAACCTTCCTCACCCACATCGAGGATTTAAAAGCATCATCCCATCTTTTTCTTTTGACAGTGTTTCTGTGTATTTGTTTTTGTTTTGGTATTATATAAATCTTATTCTTGGGGCTCATTTTGGCTGGGTTCTTTTTTTTTCTTGTAACTTACTTTTGTCAGTCTTTTTGTTTGTCCGTTTTTGTTCATATACCTTATATATCTTACTTTGGGGGCACATTTTGGCTGGGTTTTCTCTCTTTTTCTATCTCTTTTTTTTTCTTCCTTTCTTTCTTTCTTTTTCATGGTGACTTCCAATTACTCCAAAACATTCCAGGGTGCAACTTGTCTGGATCGTGGTTGACATATTCGGCTATATATCCTCTCAGCAGCCTCTCACCAAAATGACAAGGAGGAGGAACACTCAAGAGAGGAAAAATTCAGAGACTGTGTCCTCTCCATCAGACTGGCAAGATTTAAAAGAGTATGTGATCACCAACCCAGCACTACAAGAAATATTAAGGGGGTTCTCTAAAAGAAGAAAGAATCCAAGAGTGACATAGAACAGAAATTTACAGAGACAATCTATAGAAACAAGGACTTCACAGGCAACATGATGTCAATAAAAAGTTATCTTTCAATAATCACTCTCAAAGTGAATGGCCTAAATTCTCCCATAAAATGGCACAGTGTTGCAAATTGGATAAAATGACAGGACCTGTCCATATGTTGTCTACAAGAGACCCGTTTGGAACCTAAAGATAAATCCAGACTGAAAGTGAAGGGATAGAGAAGCACCTTTCATGCCAATGGGCCTTAAAAGAAAGCTGGGGTTGCATTTCTCATATCAGATAAATTAGATTTTAAACTAAAGACTGTAGTCAGAGATACAAAAGGACACTATATCATTCTTAAAGATCTATCCACCAAGAAGATCTAACAATTGTAAATATTTATGCTGTAAATACAGGAGCAGCCAACTACAAAAGATAACTGTTAATCAAGATAAAGAACCATATTGATATGAATACATTAATAGTAGGGGATCTTAATATGCCACTCTCAGTATGGGAGATCATCCAAGCAGAAAATCAATAAAGAAACAAGAGCATTGAATGACACATTGAGCCAAATGGACTTCATAGATATATACAGAACATTCCACCCTAAAACAACAGAATACTCATTCTCCTTGAGTGCACACAGAACTTTCTCCAGAATAGACCACATGCTGGGTCACAAATCAGAGCTCAACCGATTCCAAAAGATTGAGATTATTCCTTGCATATTCTCAGATACAATGCTTTGAAACTGGAACTCAACCACAACAAAAAGTACGGAATGAATTCAAACATTTGGAAACTAAAGACCACTCTGCTTAAGAATGTTTTAATCAGGGGTGCCTGGGTGGCTCAGTGGGTTAAAGCCTCTGCCTTCAGCTCAGGTCATGACTCCAGGGTCCTGGGATCAAGCCCTGCATCAGGCTTTTTAGTTGGCAGGGAGCCTGCTTCCCCCTCTCTTCCTGTCTCTCTGCTTACTTGTGATCTCTGTCTGTCAAATAAATAAATAAAATCTTTAAAAATAAAAAAAATAATGTTTTAATCAACCAGGAAATCAAAGAAGAACTTAAACAATTCATGGAAATGAGAATGAAGACACATTCCAAAACCTATGGGATACGGCAAAGGTGGTCCTAAGGGGAAAATACATAGCCATCCAAGCCTCACTCAAAAGATTGAGAAATCCAGAATACACCAGCTCTCTTTACACCTTAAAGAACTGGAAAATCAACAACAAATTAAGCCAACATCATGCACAAGAAGGGAAATAATCAAGGTTAGAGCAGAGATCAATGAGATAGAAACTAGAGATATAGTAGAAAACATCAATGAAACTAGAAGCTGGTTCCTTGAAAGAATCAATAAAATCGATAAATCACTGGCCAAATTAATCCAAAAGAAAAGACAGAAGACCCAAATTGATAAAATTAAGAATTAAAAGGGAGAGATCATGACTAACACCAAGGAAATAGAAACAATCATCAGAATTTATTATCAACAGTTATATGCCAATAAGTTAAGCAACCTAGAAGAAATGGATGCATTCCTGGAAACCTATAAACTTCCAAGATTGAATTAGGAAGAAACTGACAACCTGAATAGTCCAATATCTAGTAATGAGATTGAAGCAATGATCAAAAACCTCCCCCAAAATAAGAGCCCAGGACCTGATGGATTCCCTGGGGAAATCTACCAAACATTCAAAGAAGAAATGATACCTATTCTCTTAAAGCTGTTTCAAAAAATAGAAACAGAAGGAAAACTTTCAGAGTCTTTCTATGAAGCCAGCATTACCCTAATCCCCAAACCAGGCAAACATCATCAAAAAGGAGAATTTCAGACCAATATCCCTGATGAATATGGATGCTAAGATTCTCAACAAGATCCTAGCTAATAGGACAGAATAGTACATTAAAAAGATTATCCACCATGACCGGGTGGGATTTATCCCTGGAATGCAAGTGTGGTTCAACATTCACAAATCAATCAGTGTGATAGAACAAACCAAGTAAGAGAAGAGAGAACCATATGATCCTTTCAATTGATGCAGAAAAAAAGATTTGACAAAATACAGCATCCATTCTTGATTATTTGATATCCCTATCAAAGTATAGGGATAGAGGGAACATTCCTCAACTTCATAAAGTATATCTATGAAAAACTCACAGCGAATATCATCCTCAATGAGAAAAAGCTGACAGCCTTCCCTTTGAGATCAGGAACAAGACAAGGATGACCACTCTTGTCACTCGTGTTCAACACAGTACTAGAAGTCCTAGCAACACCAATCAGAAAACAGAAAGAAATAAATGGTATTTAAATTGGCAAAGAAGAACTCAAACTTTGTTTGAGATGACATGATACTTTATATAGAAAACCCAAAAGACTTCACCCCCGAAACTACTAGAAAGTTTTAATCATACAGCAATTCAGTAATGTGGCAGGATACAAAATCAATGTACAGAAATCAGTTGCTTTCTTATACACTAACAATAAAAATATAGAAAGGGAAATTAGAGAATCAATTCCATTTACTATAGCCCCAGAACCATAAGATACCTGGGAATAAACCTAACTAAAGAGGCAAGGGATCTGTATTTGAGGAACTACAGAACAATCATGAAAGAAACTGAAGACACAAAAAGATGGAAGACCATTCCATGCTCATGGATTGGAAGAATAAACATTATTAAAATGTTATACTGCCTAGAGCTATCTATTTTTTCAAACCCATCCTGATCAAAATTCCACCAGCATTTTTTAAAGAGCTGGAGCAAACAATCCTAAAATTTGTAGGAATCAGAAGAGAACCCCAATTGCTAAGGAAATGTTGGGAAAAAAAAAAGCAAAAACAAAAAACAAAAACAAAAAAATCATGTTGCTGGATTTCAAGCTTTACTACAAAACTGTGATCACCAAGACAGCAAAGTACTGGCACAAAAACAAACATGTAGACCCATGCAACCGACTAGAGAGCCCAGATATGGACCCGCAACTCTATGGTCAAATAGTCTTTGACAAAGTGAAAAAATATACAGTGGAAAAAAGACAGTCTTTTCAATAAATGGTGCTGGGAAAATTGGACAGCTATGTGTAGAAGAATGAAACTCGACCATTCTCTTACACCACACCCAAAGATAAACTTGAAATGGATAAAAGACCTCAACATAAGGCAGGAATCCATCAGAATCCTAGAGGAGAACATAGACAGTAACTTCTTCCACAATGGCCACAGCAACTTCTTTCGAGACATGACTCCAAAGGCAAAGGAAACAAAAGCAAAAATGAACTTTTGGGACTTCATCACGATCAAAAGCTTCTGCGCAGCAAAGAAATAGTCAACAAAAGAAAGAGGCAACCCACAGAATGAATGGAAGAAGATATTCACAAATGATACTACAGACAAAGGGCTGATATCCAAGATCTATAAAGAACTCAAACTCAACACACACAAAACAGATAATCACATCAAAAAATGGGCAGAAGACATGAACAGACACTCCTCCAAAGAAGACATACAAATGGCTAACAGACATATGAAAAAATGCTCATCATCATTAGCTATCAGGGAGATTCAAATCAAAAGCACATTGAGATACCACCTTACACCAGTTAGAATGGCCAAAATTAACAAGACAGGAAACAACAAGTGTTGGAGAGGATGTGGAGAAAGGGTAATCCTCTTACACTGTTGGTGGGAATGCAAGTTGGTACAGCCACTTTGGAAAATAGTGTGGAGATTCCTTAAGAAGTTAAAAATAGAGCCACCCTATGACCCTGCAATTGCACTACTGGGTATTTACCCCAAAGATACAGATGTAGTGAAAAGAAGGGCCATCTGTACCTCAGTGTACATAGCAGCAATGGCCACGGGCATCAAAACTGTGGAAGGAACCAAGATGCCCTTCAATGGATGAATGGATAAAGAAGATATGATCCATATATACAATGGAATATTATGTCTCCATCAGAAAGGATGAATACCAACTTTTGTATCAACATGGATGGGACTGGAAGAGATTATGCTGAGTGAACTAAGTCAAGCAGAGAGGTTTCACTTACTTGTGGAACATAAGGAATAACACGAAAGACATCAGGAGAAGGAAAGGAAAAGTGAATTGGGGGAAATCAGATGGGGAGACAAACCATGAGAGACTGTGGACTCTGAGAAAGAAACTGAGGATTTTGGAGGGGACGGAGGTGGGGGGTTGGGTGAGCCTTTTGTTGGGTATTAAGGAGGGCACGTATTGCATGGAGCACTGGGTGTGGTACATAAACAATGAATCTTGGAACACTGAAAAAATAAAATGAAGTTTTAAAAAAGGTGGGGAATAAAGAAGTTACAGGAAAAAAAAGAAGAAGATATGGTGGTGTGTGTGTGTGTGTGTGTGTGTGTGTGTGTGTACCAGAATATTACTCAGCCATAAAGAAGAAAGAAATATTTCCATTTGCTATGCTGTGGTTGGAGCTAGAGAATATTATGCTATGCAAAATAAGTTAGAGAAAGACAAATACCACATGAGTTCACTCATATATGTAATTTTAAGGGAAAAAAAACCCAGATGAACACAGAGGAAAAGAGAGGCAAACCTTAAAACAGACTTAAAACAGAGGTTACTGGTGGGGAGGCGGGTGAGGGCAATGGGTTAAATGACTAGTATGTTAAGGAGGGCAGTAGTAATGATAAGTACAGGATGTTGTATGTAAGTGATGAATCACGAGCTTCTACACCTGAAACTAATACTACACTGTATTTTAACCAACTAGAATTTAGATTAAACTTGAAGAAAAAAATAAATAGAATATATCAATAAAAATAAAAGCAGTTTCTTTGAAAAGATAAAAATGGCAAACCTTAGTCTAATCAAAAGAGAGAAAGAAAACCCAAATAAATAAAATTAGAAATAAAAGAGGTCACAAATGACACCATAGATATACAAAGGGTTATAAAAGACTGCTATTAAAAAATGCCAATGATTGCACAACCTAGAAGAAATGTATAAATTCCTAGAAACATAAATCTCCCAAAAATGAATAAGGAAAAATAGAAAACTTGAACAGACCAATTACTAGCAATGAAACTGAATCATTAATAATAATAAAAAAAAACTGCCAAGAAACAAGTCCAGGACCAGATGAATTTATAGATGAATTCAACCAAACATATAAATAAATATCTATTCTTCTTAAGCTGTTTCAAAAAATAGAAGAGCACTTCTAAATTCATCCTATGAGAGGCCTGCATTACCCTGATACCAAAACTGGACAAGATACAACCAAAAAAAAGTTGCATATCAGTATTCCTGATGAACATACATGCAAAAAACCTATATCAAATATTGGCAAACTAAATTCAAAAATATACTAAAAGGATCACTCACCATGATCAAGTGGGAGTTATACCAGTGATGCAATTTGATTCAATATATGTAAATCAATCAGTGTGATCATCACATTAAGAAAATGAAATATAAAAATTCTACATTTATCTTGATACATAAAAAGCATTTGACGAAATTTAATACCCATTAGTGATAAATGTGCTCAACCAAGTAGGTATAGAAGAAATATTTCTCAACATAATGAGGTTATATGTAACAATCCCACAGCTAAAAACATATTAAATGGTGAAAAGCTGAAAACCTTTCTCTTAGTTTGCATCAGGAATAAGACAATGATGTTCACTCTCACTTTTATTCAACATAGTACTGAAAGTAGTAGTCAAAGCATTCAGCCAAGCAGAAAAAATAAAAGATATCTACATAGATAAGAACTAAAACTACTTGCCGATAACATGTAGAAAACCCTAAAGACTCTATACACATACACACACACACACACACACACACACACACGAAACCTATTAAGAGTAATAAACATACTCAGTTAAGCTGAAGGACAAAATCAACTTGCCAGAATCTGTTGTGTAGAAACGGAAATTAAGATAATAAACTCATTTATAACGACATAAATATAATAAAACATACAGTAAATAAATTTAATCCAGAAGGTGAAAAACCCATACTCTAAAAACAGTAAGACAATGATGAAAAAAGTCAAAGAGGACAGAAATAAATGGGAAGATATTCTACGCTCATGGGTTGAAAGAATCAACATTATTAAAATGCACATACTATGAAAAGCATTCTACAAATGCAGTCTTTATCAAAATAAAGTTTTCTCACATACATAAAACAAAACTCCAAAAGTTTTATGAAACCATTAAAGACCTCAAATAAACAAAGCAAACTTGAGAAAGAAGAAAAAAGCTGGAGGTATCACAGCCCCAGATTTAAAACTATATTACAAAACTTAACTGTATTACTAAACATATTACAAAGCCATATGACAAAGCAAAACTATATTACACAACAGTAATTAAAACAGTATTGTACTGACACGAAAACAGGAACATAGATCAATGGAGCAAAATAGAGAACCCAGAAATAAATCCTTACTTGCATGATCAATTGACCTTCAACAAAGGTGGTAAGAATATACAACGGAGGAAAAACAGTCTCTTTCATAAATGGTGTTGGGATAACTGGACAACCACATGCAAAAGAATGAAACTAGCCAGCTTTCTTAAGCCATACACAAACCCAAATAAATCAAAGACCTGAATATAAGACCCCAAACCTTAAATATCCTAAAGGAAAACAGGAAGTAAATTCATGGATATTGGCCTTATCAATATTTTCTTAGATAGGTTTCCTCAGGCAAGGGGAAATGTTTTGCATAAAATCTCTCCATTTTAAAAGACTACAACTAGTTAAATGTATAAAAAGGGTGGCAAAGAGAAAAATAAAGGGGTAGGACTACACGAAACCAAAAAGTTTCTGCACAGCAAAAGAAACTATCAACAAAATGAAAAGGTAAATTACCAAATGGAAGAAAGTATTTGCAAACCATATTATCTGATAAGGGGTTAATATCCAAAATACATAAAGAACTAATACAACAATAGCAAAGAGAAAGCTGATTAAAATGAGCAGAGGATCTCTAATAGACATTATTTCAAAGAAGTCAGAGATGGACAACAGGTACATGAAAAGATACTCATCAGAACTAATTATCAGGGGAATGCAAATCAAAAGAATGATGAGATATCACCTTATAGCTGTTAAAATGACTATAATAAAAAAGATAAGAAATGAAGTTGGTGAGAGAACTTGGGAAGATGGTAGAATAGGAAGACCCTCAGCTCACCCATCCTATTTTCAACTAGATATTATCCAAATCCAAGTCATTAAAACAGAAAGTGGTCCTAAAATGTACAGAGATATTTTACTTATTAGTTGTAGTCATTTAAAATGAAGAGATTTTATGCAAAATTTGAATTTCTAGCTTCTCTTCAAAACCTAGAAGATCTGGTAACAAGTGTCTCAATCTTTCATGTTCATAATTTGCTGGAACTGAGTACTGAGTGCACTCTAGAAATAACATTTACTCTCTACTCATCATTTAAAAAATATTTAGCCAATTTCTACTGTGTGCCAGACAGTACTCTAGATATTGAGCATAAAGGGACAAGCTCACAGCCCTCATTGCACTTACATATTCAGAGGGTGTGATAGAAACAAAGATGACAAATGTGCAAATAAAACATGTCAACACTGTGATAAATGTTATGATTGAATTTATAAAAGACATTAGGAAAGAAAGTAATTTAGCTCAAATCCTACCTTCTTCATAGAACATTCTCCAATGATGATTTCATACTATAATCCAGGATTCCTCAAATTATATATGGCCCAACATCCAAAACAGGCCAACTTCTTCTTTTTGGAAAGTTTTATTGGAGCACAGCCATGCCTGTTCTTATCTATGGCTGTCTTCCTTCTAGAAGGGCAGGGTTGGGTAGTTGCCACAGACCCTATGGCCTGCAAAACCTAAAATATTATCTGGCCCTTTATTAAAAAAAAATGCTAACCCCATTCCTGCTGGCATTCAAAATCCCCTTTATTCCCCAACTTTTTCTTTTTGCCATAGCCCTACCATGTCTAAAATTGTATTTACTACACATAGTTATTTTATAGCTTATTGCATTTTCCCCTTACATTAAGATATTAACAACATGAGGGTAAGGGTCTTAATTTTGTTTCTATATGTATCCTAAATATGTGGAATATCATAGGTACTCAATAAATATTTGTAGAAAGAACAAATGAGGCTAGAGACATAAGCAATATATAGCTCACAACTATGGAAGCTGTTGTGAGGAATTTGGGTATTATTCTAATCCATGGGCAGCCTCAGGAGGGTTTTAAACAGTGGAGTAACATGCTGTGATGCAGACCACTACCATGGTCTCATGACTTCCTATACTCCTTACCCAGATCAACCAGGCCCCTTCATCTGTTACTTACCTGGCCTATACTATCATTTTCAGTACAGTAAATACTCCATGAATGAGAGATGTTTATGGTAGCAGAATCTTGTAAGACCAGTGTTCAATGACTCTGCCTCAAAAAATTCCTCTGTGGACAGAAGCCTCAAGAAGAGATGGGTTTATGGGCAAACTCTGCATAGTTCTTCAATAACAACATTAAATAGCAACGTCAAAGATTTTGACACAGATTTTATGGGAATCTCATAAATTTTATGATTATATATATTAGATATTTTATATTTATACTTTTATAACACTTATGTTATCTTCTGAGAAGGTTATTCCAAGATGTTATTGTAACCAAAGTACAGTAAGACCCAGGTTACCAATCAATATACCAAGTGTGCATGCATATTACCCATTGGTCACAGGTGTGTTGAGAGAGCAGTTCCTCTCTACCTTGGGGATTACTAGAACCCCTCTCAAGAGCTTAGTCATGACCTCATCCATTTATCCTGACATGTTATAGAATTATTATTTTACATGAATGCCATCAGGTTAAGAAGTCCTGCAATATATAACAATCATTAGTTAATATTTGTTTTTCAAAAAAGCATAATAATCAAAAACTTATTTGGCTACTGCTAAGATTATGAGGCTTATTAGAAAAATTTAATGAAGGCTTCCTGAATATATTCTTATTTTTAATGAATTTATACACTAGAGGAAATACATACAAACAGTAAGGAACACTGATATGAATGGGAGCACAAGGAAATCTTGACTAATTTCATTTGGGAGATTAAGGAGGGGCTTAGGAAGTAACTGGAATTTAAGCTATTTTTTAAAAAGATTTATTTATTTATTTGATAGAGGGAGACATCGAGAGAGGGAACATAAACAGGGGGAGTGGGAAGAGAAGAATCAGGCTTCCTGCTGACTAGGGATCCTGATATGGGGCTTGATCCCAGGACCCTGGGATCATATCTTAATGACTGAGCCACCCAAGTGCCCCTGAGCTATTCTTTCTGATGGAGTAGAAGAAAGAGGACTCCTAATTGCCACCACATTGCTATTCCAGAGATCAAACTTTTACATTCCTTAGAATGAGCACCAGGGTAAGAATAATTTTCACATTTTTGAATTGGCCCAAGAACAAATCAGCCCAAACTGAGATGCATTGATTCCTTTATAAAGCTGTATAAAATGGTTCTGCCCTTACAACTCCTTAAGACCCTCCTTCTCAACCAAATCACTGGAAGACTCCCTACTGATGAGATTATATCCCATGTCTACCATACAGCAACCTCATCAATTTCACACAACAAATGGGAGTTGTGGAAAGAAGAACATGCTACTCAGATACCTAATTAAGAAAACTCCCCCTCAATTCATTGGTAGTTAGAGACAGGGAACCCAGGGAATATTTAGCCATAGTCTAGAGACTATACAGACACACATACATACTCCAAAACCCCCCCAAAACCCCAAAGCAACAACACTGAAAAACTTCATACAGTGTCACTTGGTCTTTGTTATTTATTCATAGAAAAGTCAACAGATTCAAACTGCTCAACAGTGTGAAACACTGCTATTGTGTAGTTCAGAGTTTCCCAGACTTCCTTGATTTACAGGGCCGTTAGTGTCTCAGTAATTACTCCACCATGGTCAACAGGGCAAAAGTAATAAAAATTACTCTGTTTATAAAATAGTAAGATCCAGACAACTTAATAATTTATGGCTTAACCACTTAGTAAACTTCCAGAAAAAATTACACAAATTGAAGGAAAATTTTTTTTTTTCATTTTTAAATAACTATTATAACATATAAAGTGGACTTGTGCTCCTGGAACTTAAACCTTGGAATTAGATTGGATGCTGCCACCCTCTTTTCTATTCCATATTGATTATCATTCACTATTCATTTATATCACATCAATGAAAACCCAGCTTCATAAAGATGTGACCTCATAGAAAGAAATGCAGTGCTAATCTAATGTTGAAATATGAACTACCTCAAGCTAATAGTTCACACCATATCTAACAGATGCTACCTTTTGCTGTGTTTTCCTTATAAGTTTAAAAACTGGTGAATGTAATTCCAAAAAAACTTAATACACAGCCAATCAGAATTTTGTTTTTGAAGATCCCTTAGTATATCAGGGCTTTAGATATCCATGTCTATTTTCCATGGGTTTGTTTTTCATTTCAGGGATGAATAACCACTTGAGCCTCATTTGTTGTTATTGTTTTGGTTCTTAAAAATACAGCTTCAATTTATGTCTCATTTCTCCAAATATCTCTGTATCAAACATTATTGATTTGCAATATATTTAAAGGCACAAGGGAAGCAGTCCAAGGACTCACATGTAGCCACTCACCCCTAATAAATGTTCTGTACAGATATTATTCTGTATAGATTCCTTAAAATAGAATACTAAGTACCTAGCCCCCTTGTTCTCTATCACCAGACCCCTTACCTACACACCTCCCATTAACACCTTCTTAATGTAACTATATTTACATACAACAAAACAGTATCTAGGAAACATGTAATTAAAAGAGCAGATATGAAAAGGCAAAAAGTTGCAGAAAAAAATGAAATAGAGTAAAAAATGGAGAAAAACCTTTCTTCATTGATTATATCATAAAATGAAAGAATCCATAACCATTGCAATAAAAAGCAACTTCTGAAAGTTTTGCTCGTGACTGCAAAGTTGAGAATACATTTGTGTGTGTGTGTGTGTATATGCATATGTGTATGCGTATACATTTTCTCAGGGAATCTAAATTTTTTTTTAAAGATTTTATTTATTTATTTGACAGAGAGAGATCATAAGTAGGCAGAGAGGCAGACAGAGAGAGTGAGAGGGAAGCAGGCTCCCTGCTGAGCAGAGAGCCCAATGTGGGACTCGATCCCAGGACCCTGAGATCATGACCTGAGCTGAAGGCAGCAGCTTAAACCACTGAGCCACCCAAGTGCCCCGGGAATCTAAATTTTAAGTCAAACAAGAGGACATCTGAAACTACTCAAGAGCTAATATATTGCATAATACTACATTAGGCAAGAATACATTATTATTTTCATTCTACATTGCAGTTAGGTACTTTGAGAGATGATTCCATCAGTAAGTTATAACAAATCCATTAGAATAAATCTGTGAGTACTCAGGGGATTAATCTTTTAACTAACATGCAATCCCACAGCCTAGCCAATGTTTGGAACTGCTATTAATCCCGAATTGCAAACTAAGATCTTCATATAGATTTATCCATGATTTTAAGCATGAACATGGAGCCATGCCCCATGGTCACTGACAAATCCTAAAAAATTATTGTTCCCATTCTTTCATCTTTAACAGAATAAGGGAGAGTCCCTTTTAATGGCCCATACTGTGTCTTCCCTTGGACAGAACAAGAGAATAAGCCAATGAGACTAATCACTTGGAAAAGAATGGAGAAAATACTCAGGTGATTTAAAGGGTTGTCACTAGGGGAGGGAGGGAGAGAGAAAGAGAACAAGTAGAATCTGAAGTGCTCCTATTTGGATACTTGATACAAAAGATAAGAAACCTTTATAGCCTTCAGGGAGGCTGTAGGGCATTGCCTGGCCCCAAAGAGCTCCATTCACATACAGTAGCAAAAGAGGGTTGCTATTCTCAGTGTTTTCTGTGTAGGTCTACCTGTAGTTGTGTAATGTTCCAGCCCTGATGGTCTCCGTAGTTTGGGGGTTTGGAGTAATTGCCTTAAATTGTAGTATTTTGTATTTAAAATAAAGAATGTTTTACACTGAATGCAATCTCTATCAAAATACCAACAATGTTTTTCACAGGACTAGAATAATCCTAAAATTTGTATGGAACCACAAAAGACCCCCAATAGCCAAAGCAATCTTGAAAAAGAAAAACAAAGCTGCAGGTATCACAAGTCTGGATTTCAAATTATAATACAAAACGGTAGTAATCAAAACACTAAGGTAGGTACTGGCACAAAAATAGATACACAGATCAATGTAACAGACTAGAAAACCCAAAAATGGACCCACGACTGTGTGGTCAAGTAATATTCAACGAAGCAGGAAAGAATAGCCAAGTGAAAAAAGACAGTTTCTTCAACAAATAATGTTGGGGAACTGGATGAAACTGGACCATTCTTTATAGCATACACAAAAATAAACTCAAAATGGATTAAAGACCTAAATATTAGACCTGAAATCATCACCTGGGATGAGTCAGTAAAAGAGTCTTAAAATTAAGCAAATAGGGGCGCCTGTGTGGCTCAGTGGATTGAGCCACTGCCTTCAGCTCGGGTCATGATCTCAGGGCCCTGGGATCGAACCCCGCATCAGGCTCTCTGCTCCACAGGGAGCCTGCTTCCTCCTCTCTCTCTGCCTGCCTCTCTGCCTACTTGTGATCTCTCTCTCTGTCAAATAAATAAATAAAATCTTTAAAAAAAATTAAGCAAATGGCTCAGCAATGCTTTTAGCCCATAATTTATTTAGTAAGACCTTATTATTGTCTACCCTAGAGGTATTGAAATTGTTAAAGCTAGAAAAAAAGTGACTACTTTAAAAATGAAAATTAAGTCATTAGAGATGGCCCTCAAAATACCCCTCAGGTAATCATGGGCTTCATAAAGAAAATATAATTGGTGAAATAAGACTTTAAGTGTCTTTGTCGTTGAGCTACTTGGTAGTCTCTACAGTAAGATGCAAACATTAAATGTAAAAAGTAGTGGTTTGCTCAAATTTTATTCTTACATATTTCCCACTATTATTTTAATAATTAATGAAGGGTCTGGGGACTAAAGGACGAGACTGATACAAAGTGAAGGTAAAGCAAAGCTTTATTTCTCACCAAGCATAGAGAACCAAACCGACCAGCTGGGGCCGCCTCTTACAGAGAAGGCGACCCCTCCCTGCCTTACAGACTAACTTTTATAGAGCAAAGGCCATATGGTTGAGCCTGGCCACACAAAGGTGGCCCATGAGATTCTAACAGACAGAGAAAGCTACACAGTCATGTTAGGTGACACATGGGTGGCCAATTGAATTACAATTCACCCTATAGTAGCTATTTGAACTAGCCTATCACCTTGGTCACCTTTGGCGCCCAAAGGGCACCCAAAAGGCAGGGCCCACATTCTTTGGTAGTCAGGGAGATAATATGTATGCTTTACTGATTGGATGTCTCCACCTGGCCTGACTCATCCTTGCATTCTGGGCTCTGTTCTCTTTCCCTGACCTGAGACATCCTGGTATATGGGCTCTTTTATCAGGGGCTGGTCGGCCATATTTTACCAGTTTCCCAGACCCGTTTCTAAGTGAGTTCCTCTGGGGGGCAGGGTCAATCTAAGTTCACTGCATAAACAACAAAATGGCTGCTCTACCGAGGTGGGGCTGCTCCAGCTAAGTAGGCCCTTACAATTAAGATAGCAGACAAAAAACAATAAATTTCTCCCAGGATACATGCATGGCACAACCTTCAGTAACTTAGGTGCTGAGGAATAAGACACATACTAGGGGTTGACTGGGTGTGATGCAAAAGACAAATAAGAAAAACATTTTTTCTCCAAGGGGAATACACATACTAGAAGAGAATGATAACTTCATAAATATAATACCAATTATGAACTGACAGGTGCTAAAAGTGAAGGATAAGAAGTGTCACTAGACCAAGGTTTGGTGCCAGTTAATCATGAAATAAGTTAAATAAATTTAGTTGAAAGGACTCAACTTGGGGTTGCTACGATGGCTCAGTCAGTTAAGCCTCTGACTCTTGATTTTGGCTAAGGTCATGGTCTTCAGGATTCTACAATCAAGCCCTGCCTAGGCTCAGTGCTGAGTGTAGAACCTGGTAAAATTTTACCTCTTCCTCTGTCCCCCCTCCCCAAAAGAATGTTTTACACCAAAGCTAGAGCACCAAATAAACATAAGCTTGAAGCAAAAAAAAAAAAAAAAAGTCCTATAAATTTATTTTTTTAACCTCAAAAACTATATTGTATTGATCTATTCTTTAAATAGATAGACCGTAAGTATAAGACCTTAAATTTGTCAGCTTTTCATCTGCAGCATATCTTTCAAATATTATGACACCCTACTGGAATCTTGTCTTATCCTAAGAGTCAGAAAAAAAAAAGAAAGAAAGAAAATAACTTTTAAGTACTAAAGAGTAATCCAACAATCCCTTAGCTTCTTAGATTTCCCTTAAAGGCCAGTCTCATATCAATTTATAGAGACAGTGAATGTACACATGACTTAATATTTGGTACATTTTTTTTCACTAACATTGATCAATCTGACTCTAAGCATTATATACCACTACCAATTCACTTAGTCCATCTCCCAAACATAATGAGTAAATTTATAATTAAAGTTTAAAATTTAAATAAATGCAGTAATAAATTGAAAAAAAAAACAGGTCATCATTAGTCACTTTTAAGGATACAAAAGATCTGCAAATCTGCTGACGACAAACCTTTCATTAAGAAAAATGGCAAATTTGTGCTCTTTTCAAACAAGCTTAAGTAAAACTTTGATGGCAAATAATTCATAGAAATTCTAGCAGGAATATGCAGAGTGCAGATACATGGTGCTGGATTTATTTGAATTCAATTGAAATACAGAATTTATTTTCCTTCCCAGCAGTTTTCTGAAATGTACATTATGGCTTTGTTTAGTTAAACCAGTTATGACACTTGAGCCTCTGAAATGTTAATATACCTGCATCCAGGCTCCAAGTGTGTTGATTTTGCTTCTTTGGTGGAACAAATTTCAATCCCTTTCAGGCAGAAAACTAAGATGAGCAGATACTTGTGTAATGTATATGTTAATTAAAGCACACTCTTCCCTAAGGGCTGGGAAGAAAAAATGTATTATTGTGGATATTTTAGGGAAGACATTCACTCATATAAAATTCAAGACCAATAGAGCAGGATAGTATATTGGTACGTGCTATAAATTGACTTATTGTAATAATATATTAAAAAATAAGAAAAAGTCATGCTTTTCAAAATAATTGTGGATGCTTTAATGCAACAGCAATGTGGCTCCCATCAAAGATTGCATCCTGCTCATGGTCACTGTAAAAGATTGAAAATGGAGCAAGCCAGTCTTGCTAGAGAATCTCCTTTAAAACAGGGTCAGGAGGCCCTAAGGGGTGAAGAATTTATGCATGTCCTCATGAGGGGGAACCGTGAACTTTTTGCCCGCTATGAACCCTCAGCCTGGACTTAATTTCTTCCTCACTGACATCTGAATTGTTTGCATTCTTCACTTACAAACAAGTCAATGCCATTTGCCAAATTTCAATCCCTCATTTGCATATTAACCCAAGCAAGTCCAGTTAACCTGGTTTCAATCCCTATTTTGCCTAGAGGACATAAACTAGAACTGTCCACATGACCATTTACCTTTATACCCCTTCCCCTTTTTTGGTCTTCTCTAGAACAGGGTTCAGGTTTCTACTTGAATAGGGCTCCCAAATTTTAATTCCAATTGCCTAAAAAAATGCTTGTTTGCTTAACTTTTTAGTGAATTCTTTAGTAGGTAATGTTTCTTGGCACAGTTGGCAGGATCCAGAGGAATGGATACTGGATCCTGGTTGCCTGTGTAGACAGGTGGATGGTGGCTCTGGGAGATCATAATTCTCTGTGTATTTCCAATGGGTGAGGCTCAGAGTTCTGCCTGTGTGTTGTCCTAGATCTGAGCTTCCTTCCTTTTTTATTCAAGGTTCAGGCTAGACTTTTTTTGAGCAAAGTAACCAGTTCTGTCCTCATTCTTTCAAGGAGAGAATGTCCTTCTCCCCTTAAATGGGTAAGGATTTGGGTTACAAGATATTTACCAGTAAGTGTTCAGCTTATATTCAAGTGGCCACATTTTCTTTCAACTTAAATCCTATCTTATTCATCAGGAAAGATTTCCTTTATAACAGCCCTAAATGACCAACCTTCTTTGTAAACCACCATTGGATTTATGCTTAAAGAATATGGTCCTTCATGTTATAAATCCTTGCCCTATTAGACTCACATTACCCAGGATAATTTAAAACTTCATTGGCTAAGATGGGATATCCCCATCTTTTGATATCCTTGAATTAATGTGTACAAAATTGGAAAGAGAAAGATTATAAAAATCAGAGCAAATGAGTGGGAAGTTTATTTTAATTGGCATCTGGAGGCCTCCAAAAGATATACTAAAAAGGTTGCTTCAAGGAGTCAACTCAAAATGTTTAAAAGCTAATTGATCTTTTGAGAAGCTTTCAAATTAGGTATATGAGCTGAAGCTTCACAAACACCTCCTCCCCCTCCCTTTGCCCTGCCTACCATTCTTTCCCCTAAGCCTCTCAACGCTTTAATCCTGTTCTCTCTCCCCATATTGTTTCCACCACTTCCTATCCACCTTCTCCGTATAGCCTTAGCAAAACAGATCATTAAAAAAAAAAATCATTTTAGCTTCTAAATTGTGAATTTTCTTTAAAGTTTCTAAGGCAGGACTAAAGGGGTTCAGAGCAAGTTTACCCCAATACATGCCACCTTGGCATATGGGCTATTTTGAGTTGAAGTCAAAGAAGGCCCTGCAGGCTCAAAAGAAATAGCTATCTCCTACCTGTTTTCTCATTTTGTCTTCCTGCCTGAGACATATAGGTTGTGGTAATGAGGGATAGTCAGAATGCAGGCAAGCAGGGACAAAGGGCCCCACCCTAAAAGGATTTTACACCACCCTGGAAGGAGTGCCCCCATGCTTTCCCCATGAACAACTACCTGATAGGTAGGTGAGCGCATGGACTAAAACCGTGATTGGGTGATAGGCGCATGGAGGGTTAATCAGATTAAAACACCCTGCCAACATTCTCATAAAAACCCCTAGACTAGAAACCCCTAGAAACTCTGGGGGCAACCATCTTGGGTCCCCTTCCTCTCGAGGAGTTTTATATTATTGCTAAATAAACTCTGCTTTGCTGCCTACCACTCTTCTGGTCTTTCTTTATTCTTCAAGGCATTGTGACCAAGAATTGCAGGCACTAAAAGAAAAGTCCAGAAACAGTGGCTTCTTTTGGTTATCTCTGGGAGTCACTCTGAATGTCAGGAAGGTAGTATCCTCTGTACTTTCTTTGGGAACCCATCTTATACCAAAGGGATGGGTCTTTAATATAGTCGGAAATATTTACTGTTCCTGGGTGAAAACGAAAAAGAATTTTTTAAGTAGCTCTACAGTCAAAAGTCAGCCAGATTGGAAGCTGATATTCAAAGCCTGATGGGAATCTTTTTTTTTTTTTCTTGAAAGACCTCTTTTAAGTTAAAATTTGAACTATGTACCCCAAAGGAAAGAGGCAAATTGAAGGTAATGTAATTAGATAAATGGATAAACCTATGATGTCATTTAAGTTACAGGCCTGTGCTTTGAGAAACTGAAAGTAACTGCCCCTATCTTACAAATCATTACAAAACTAGAAATGTAGTTCTAGAAGCAATTCAAAGTTCACATATTTCTTTACCAATCCAGAACTTCCAGTTGTTTATCTCAAAAGTCTCGTAAATTATTAGCTTTGGGAAAACAAAGTCCTTTTTCCAGGAACTTATATTTCTTTCTTTATCCCTTAAAATTATCCATCTTATCATGTCTTTAAAATATAAACACAGCCAACAATCACCTGAGATGGAAGGAGGGAAAAAAAGACAAAGAGGCTTTTTAAAAACACACACACTGCTAAAAGGTTTCGTGGGCCTAAATTCTAGCACAGCATCCTGAAGATTAATTCCAGGGACAAATAGAAATCTTAAAAATCTTCTCCACAAATATTAGTAACTGTAAGGTGTTTACATTGGTCTGTGTATCTGCATTAAATATACATATGTGTATGTACAAACACACACACACATATTGCAAATGTGAGATTTTTTATACCTCTGGATAGCATTGTTAAATTAATAGTAAAGAGCTTTATTTAGTTGGTTTAAAAGCAAGTGCCTCAAAAATTAAGCATTCTAAGACTCTCAGGAAGATAGAAACTAACCCAGACATTTTTTAGGTTCACATAATCTGGAAAAATATTCAATATAAAAGCTAGTTTTAATTTGTTGGTTTAATTAAAACAGGCATGTGCTTAGAGTTATCAACATCAAATATAATGCACATAAACTTTTATTTTGCCTGAATTTACTAATTATATGTTTTTTCTTTTGTGATCTGTCAGCAAAAATAATGTAAAGATGATGGTTGGCTGTTTAGTGTCTTAAAATTTTAATGACGAATCTAAACATTGTATAAAGAACAAGCAAATTAAATAGATATAAATAAAATTTAAAATTCTTAACTTTTAAAAAGTCTCCCAAATCTTTTTAGTAACTTAAAACCTTTGAGTTTTGCTAAGTTAAATTAGACAATGGAACCTCACTAATTATCTGGATCATTTTCTAAACAGGACAAATTACTACAACAGTAATTACTAAACATAGGTTTGTCTACTTTTGGTTTCTTATTAGAAACAAAACACATTTGGACATATTATCCTAGATTGGAAAATTTTAAAAGGCATATGATTCTAGAAATTATGAAATGAGTTCATAAATTTGCAAATCTAAAGAATGCTGGTATAACATTAAAAAAAAAAGGAAAACTGTAGCCCAAAATGGTGTTGAAGTGGGAGAGCTAGGTTCTTGTCTCACGGAGTTGAGGAATGAATCTCATGTACAAAGGACAGTGAATAAAAATAGAATTTCATCAAGTGTCTGTTCATGTCTTCTGCCCATTTCTTCATTGAACTTTTTGTTTGAGTGTTGAGTTTGATAAGTTCTTAATGGACCTTGGGTGCCAGTCCTTTATCTGTTAAGTCACTTGCAAATATCTTCTCTCATCCTATAGGTTGCCTTTACTTTTATTGACTGTTTCCTTTGCTGTGCAGAAGCTTTTTATTTTGATGAAGTCCCAATAGTTCATTTTTGCTTTTGTTTCCCATGCCTTTAGAGATGTGTCTTGCAAGAAGTTGCTGTGGCCAAGGTAGAGGAGGTTGTGTTCTCCTCTTGGATTTCGATGGATTTCTATCTCACATTTAGGTCTTTCCCCTATTTTGAGTTTATCTTTGTGTATGGTGTATGAGATTTATCCAGTTTTATTTTTCTGTATGTTGCTGTCAATTTTCCCAACACCATTTGTTGAAGAGACTGTCTTTTCTCCTTTGGATATTCTTTCCCGCTTTGTCAAAGATTAGTTGACCATAGAGTTGAGGGTCCACTCCTGGGGTCTCTATTCTGTTCCACTGATCTATGCGTCTGTTTTTGTGCCAATACTATGCTATCTTGATGATCACAGCTTTGTACTATAGCTTGAAATCAAGCAACATGATGCCCCCAGCTTTGTTTTCCTTTTTCGACATTCCCTTGGTGATTCAGGGTCTTTTTTGGTTCCATACAAATTTTAGGACTGTTTGTTCCAGCTCTGTGAAAAATGTCAGTGGTGTTTTGATAGGGATTGCATTAAAGGAAGGTGACCTAGCCTGAAATAGTCCTTTCTTTTCTTCTGCTCCTAACTTCCCTGCCCCACCCTCCTTCCTATAAAAACCTTCCATTTTGTACAACTCCTCAGAGCTCTATCTCTCTGGTTCCTAAGTGAGGTGCTGCCTGATTCATGCATCATTTAATAAAGCCAATTAGGTCTCCAAATTTACCTCGTTGCATTTTTGTTGTTGTTGTTTTTTGTTTTGTTTTGTTTTTGTTTTTTCCATTTTATTAATTTTTTCAGCGTAACAGTATTCATTCTTTTTGCACAACACCCAGTGCTCCATGCAAAACGTACCTCCCCATTACCCACCACCTGTTCCCCCAACCTCCCACCCCTGACCCTTCAAAACCCTCAGGTTGCCCCAACCTCCCACCCCTGACCCTTCAAAACCCTCAGGTTGTTTTTCAGAGTCCATAGTCTCTTATGGTTCGCCTCGCCTCCCCAATGTCCATAGCCTGCTCCCTCTCTCCCAATCCTACCTCCCCCCAGCAACCCCCAGTTTGTTTTGTGAGATTAAGAGTCATTTATGGTTTGTCTCCCTCCCAATCCCATCTTGTTTCATTTATTCTTCTCCTATCCCCCTACCCCCCCATGTTGCTTCTCCATGTCCTCATATCAGGGAGATCATATGATAGTTGTCTTTCTCCAATTGACTTATTTCACTAAGCATGATACGCTCTAGCTCCATCCACGTCGTCGCAAATGGCAAGATTTCATTTCTTTTGATGGCTGCATAGTATTCCATTGTGTATATATACCACATCTTCTTGATCCATTCATCTGTTGATGGCCATCTAGGTTCTTTCCATAGCTTGGCTATTGTAGACATTGCTGCTATAAACATTCGGGTACACGTGCCCCTTCGGATCACTATGTTTGTATCTTTAGGGTAAATACCCAGTAGTGCAATTGCTGGGTCATAGGGTAGTTCTATTTTCAACATTTTGAGGAACCTCCATGCTGTTTTCCAGAGTGGTTGCACCAGCTTGCATTCCCACCAACAGTGGAGGAGGGTTCCCCTTTCTCCACATCCTCTCCAGCATCTGTCATTTCCTGACTTGTTAATTTTAGCCATTCTGACTGGTGTGAGGTGATATCTCATTGTGGTTTTGATTTGTATTTCCCTGATGCCGAGTGACGTGGAGCACTTTTTCATGTGTCTGTTGGCCATCTGGATGTCTTCTTTGCAGAAATGTCTGTTCATGTCCTCTGCCCATTTCTTGATTGGATTGTTTGTTCTTTGGGGGTTGAGTTTGCTAAGTTCCTTATAGATTTTGGATACTAGCCCTTTATCTGATATGTCGTTTGCAAATATCTTCTCCCATTCTGTCAGCTGTCTTTTGGTTTTGTTAACTGTTTCCTTTGCTGTGCAAAAGCTTTTGATCTTGATGAAATCCCAATAGTTCATTTTCGCCCTTGCTTCCCTTGCCTTTGCCGTTGTTCCTAGGAAGATGTTGCTGCGGCTGAGGTCGAAGAGGTTGCTGCCTGCATTCTCCTCAAGGATTTTGATGGATTCCTTTCTCACATTGAGGTCCTTCATCCATTTGGAGTCTATTTTTGTCTGTGGTGTAAGGAAGTGGTCCAATTTCATTTTTCTGCATGTGGCTGTCCAATTTTCCCAGCACCATTTATTGAAGAGGCTGTCTTTTTTCCATTGGACATTCTTTCCTGCTTTGTCGAAGATTAGTTGACCATAGAGTTGAGGGTCGATTTCTGGGCTCTCTATTCTGTTCCACTGATCTATGCATCTGTTTTTGTGCCAGTACCATGCTGTCTTGATGATGACAGCTTTGTAATAGAGCTTGAAGTCCGGAATTATGATGCCACCAACTTTGGCTTTGTTCTTCAATATTCCTTTGGCTATTCAAGGTCTTTTCTGGTTCCATATAAATTTTAGGATTATTTGTTCCATTTCTTTGAAAAAAATGGATGGTATTTTGATAGGGATTGCATTAAATGTGTAGATTGCTTTAGGTAGCATAGACATTTTCACAATATTTATTCTTCCAATTCAGGAGCATGGAACATTTTTCCATTTTTTTGTGTCTTCCTCAATTTCTTTCATGAGTACTTTATAATTTTCTGTGTATAGATTCCTAGTCTCTTTGGTTAGGTTTATTCCTAGGTATCTTATAGTTTTGGGTACAATTGTAAATGGGATTGACTCCTTAATTTCTCTTTCTTCAGTCTTGTTGTTGGTGTACAGAAATGCAACTGATTTCTGTGCATTGATTTTATATCCTGACACTTTACTGAATTCCTGTACAAGTTCTAGCAGTTTTGGAGTGGAGTCTTTTGGGTTTTCCACATATAGTATCATATCATCTGCAAAGAGTGATAGTTTGACTTCTTCTTTACCAATTTGGATGCCTTTAATTTCTTTTTGTTGTCTGATTGCTGAGGCTAGGACTTCTAGTACTATGTTGAATAGCAGTGGTGATAATGGACATCCCTGCCGTGTTCCTGACCTTAACGGAAAAGCTTTCAGTTTTTCTCCATTGAGAATGATATTTGCGGTGGGTTTTTCATAGATGGCTTTGATAATATTGAGGTATGTGCCCTCTATCCCCACACTTTGAAGAGTTTTGATCAGGAAGGGATGCTATACTTTGTCAAATGCTTTTTCAGCATCTATTGAGAGTATCATATGGTTCTTGTTCTTTCTTTTATTAATGTGTTCTATCACATTGATTGATTTGCAGATGTTGAACCAACCCTGCAGCCCTGGAATAAATCCCACTTGATCGTGGTGAATAATCCTTTTAATGTACTGTTGAATCCTATTGGCTAGTATTTTGGCGAGAATTTTTGCGTCTGTGTTTATCAAGGATATTGGTCTGTAGTTCTCTTTTTCGTGGGATCCTTGTCTGGTTTTGGGATCAAGGTGATGCTGGCCTCATAAAATGAGTTTGGAAGTTTTCCTTCCATTTCTATTTTTTGGAACAGTTTCAGGAGAATAGGAATTAGTTCTTCTTTAAATGTTTGGTAGAATTCCCCTGGGAAGCCGTCTGGCCCTGGGCTTTTGTTTGTTTGGAGATTTTTGATGACTGTTTCAATCTCCTTACTGGTTATGGGCCTGTTCAGGTTTTCTATTTCTTCCTGGCTCAGTTGTGGTAGTTTATATGTCTCTAGGAATGCATCCATTTCTTCCAGATTGTCCAATTTGTTGGCGTAGAGTTGCTCATAGTATGTTCTTATAATTGTCTGTATTTCTTTGCTGTTAGTTGTGATCTCTCCTCTTTCATTCATGATTTGATTTATTTGGGTCCTTTCTCTTTTCTTTTTGATGAGTCTGGCCAGGGGTTTATCAATCTTATTGATTCTTTCAAAGAACCAGCTCCTAGTTTCATTGATTTTTTCTATTGTTTTTTTGGTTTCTATTTCATTGATTTCTGCTCTGATCTTTATGATTTCTCTTCTCCTGCTGGGTTTAGGGTTTCTTTCTTGTTCTTTCTCCAGCTCCTTTACGTGTAGGGTTAGGTTGTGTTCTTGAGACCTTTCTTGTTTCTTGAGAAAGGCTTGTACCGCTATATATTTTCCTCTCAGGACTGCCTTTGCTGTGTCCCACAGATTTTGAACTGTTGTGTTTTCATTATCATTTGTTTCCATGAATTTTTTCAATTCTTCTTTAATTTCCTGGTTAACCCATTCATTCTTTAGAAGGATGCTGTTTAGTCTCCATGTATTTGGGTTCTTTCCAGCTTTCCTCTTGTGATTGAGTTCTAGCTTCAGAGCATTGTGGTCTGAAAATATGCAGGGAATAATCCTAATCTTTTGGTACCGGTTGAGACCTGATTTGTGACCCAGGATGTGATCTATTCTGGAGAAGGTTCCATGTGCACTAGAGAAGAATGTGTATTCTGTTGCTTTGGGATGAAATGTTCTGAATATATCTGTGATGTCCATCTGGTCCAGTGTGTCATTTAAGGCCTTTATTTCCTTGTTGATCTTTTGCTTGGATGATCTTTCCATTTCAGTGAGGGGAGTGTTAATGTCCCCTACTATTATTGTATTATTATTCATGTGTTTCTTTGATTTTGTTATTAATTGGTTGATATAGTTGGCTGCTCCCACGTTAGGGGCATAGATATTTAAAATTGTTAGATCTTTTTGTTGGACAGACCCTTTGAGTAGGATATAGTGTCCTTCCTCATCTCTTATTATAGTCTTTGGCTTAAAATCTAATTGATCTGATATAAGGATTGCCACCCCAGCTTTCTTCTGATGCCCATTAGCATGGTAAATTGTTTTCCACCCCCTCACTTTAAATCTGGAGGTGTCTTCGCATCTAAAATGAGTTTCTTGTAGGCAACATACTGATGGGTTTTGTTTTTTTATCCATTCTGATACCCTGTGTCTTTTGATTGGGGCATTTAGCCCATTAACATTCAGGGTAACTATTGAGAGATATGAATTTAGTGCCATTATTAGCCTGTAAGGTGACTGTTACTGTATATTGTCTCTGTACCTTTCTGATCTATTACTTTTAGGCTCTCTCTTTGCTTAGAGGACCCCTTTCAATATTTCCTGTAGAGCTGGTTTGGTGTTTGCAAATTCTTTCAGTTTTTGTTTGTCCTGGAAGCTTTTGATCTCTCCTTCTATTTTCAATGATAGCCTAGCTGGATAGAGTATTCTTGGCTGCATGTTTTTCTCATTTAGTGCTCTGAATATACCATGCCAGCTCTTTCTGGCCTGCCAGGTCTCTGTGGATAAGTCTGCCACCAATCTAATATTTTTACCATTGTATGTTACAGACTTCTTTTCTCGGGCTGCTTTCAGGATTTTCTCTTTGTCACTAAGACTTGTCAATTTTACTATTAGGTGACGGGGTGTGGACCTATTCTTGTTGACGTTGAGGGGGGTTCTCTGCATCTCCTGGATTGTGATGCTTGTTCCCTTTGCCATATTAGGGAAATTCTCTCCAATGATTCTCTGCAATAGACCTTCTGCTCCCCTCTCTGTTTCTTCTTCTTCTGGAATCCCAATTATTCTAATGTTGTTTCGTCTTATGGTGTCACTTATCTCTCGAATTCTCCCCTCATGGTCCAGTAGCTGTTTGTCCCTCTTTTGCTCGGCTTCCTTATTCTCTGTCATTTGGTCTTCTATATCACTAATTCTTTCTTCTGCCTCATTTATCCTAGCAGTGAGAGCCTCCATTTTTGATGGCACCTCATTAATAGCTTTTTTCATTTCAACTTGGTTAGATTTTAGTTCTTTAATTTCTCCAGAAAGGGCTTTAATATCTCCAGAGAGGGTTTCTCTAATATCTTCCATGCCTTTTTCGAGCCCAGCTAGAATGTTCAGAATCGTCATTCTGAACTCTTGATCTGACATATTACCCATGTCTGTGTTGATTAGGTCCCTAGCCTTCGGTACTGTCTCTTGTTCTTTTGTTTGTGGTGATTTTTTCCGCCTTGTCATTTTGTCCAGATAAGAGGATATGAAGGAGCAAATAAACTACTAAAAGGGTGGCAAAGACCCCGGAAAAATGCGCTATAACCAAATCAGAACAGACCCCAAATTGTGGGGGGGAGAAAGGGGATAAAAACAGGTTCTGAAAAAAAAAAAGAAAAAAAAAGAAAAAAAAAGAAAAAAGAAAAAAATTTAAAAAATAAAACAAATAAAAAATATAAAAAAGAAAGAAAAAATATATATATTTAGATGAACTAGTCAAAAAATGTTAAAAAAGAAAAGGGTAAAAGTTTTAAAAAATTTAGCAGAAGAAGAAAAAAGAAAAAAGAAAAAAAATTGAAAAAAGAAAAAAAAAGTTGAAAAAAGAAAAAAAAAATTGAAGTAGCCGCAAGACTAAAGAATCATGGGGAGAAAGCCATGAGTTCCGTGCTTTGCTTTCTCCTCCTCTGGAATTGCTCTGCTGTCTTAGGAATTGAATCTGCTTTCTCCTTGATAGATGAACTTCGTCCTGGCTGGATATTTTGTTGATCTTCTGGGGGAGGGGCCTGTTATAGTGACTCACAAGTGTCTTTGCCCGAGGCGGGATTGCACCGCCCTTACCAGCAGCCGGACTAAGTAATCGGCTCGGATTCGCTTTTGGGAGCTTCTGTTCCCTGAACGCTTTCCGTAGAGTTCAGGAGGACGGGAATGAAAATGGCGGCCTCCCAGTCTCCGGCCCGGAGGAGCCGAGAGCCTGTGGCCCCACTCCTCAGTGCGCCCCCAGAGGACAGCACCCAATCACTCCTGTATCCCCAGCCTCTGGCCGCGCTCCGAGCTCACCCAGCCCGCGACCAGTTCAAGGTAACCCCGAGCTGAGAGCTCAGTCCTTGGCTCTGTCTCTGCAGCCGGCTTCTCCGTTCTAATACCTGCGAGCTCTGCGACACTCCGACACCCCCGATCCTTCTGTGACCCTGCGGGGCCTGGGGCCATGCTGACCCCGCGTGGGCTTCACCCCGGTTTAGCCCCTGGAGCAATATCCCTCAGTGGAACAGACTTTTAAAAGTCCTGATTTTGTGCTCTGTTCCTCCGCCGCTTGCCGGGAGCCGGCCCCTCCCCCCGCGGTCTATCTTCTCGTCGTTTTAGATTCACTTCTCCGCCAGTCCTACCTTTCAGAAAGTGGTTGATTTTCTGTTTCTAGAGTTGCTGTTCTTCTTCTCTTCGCTCTCCCGTTGGATTTGTAGGTGTTTGCAATGTTTAGATAAGCTATCGAGCTGATCTCCTGCTACCTGATGTAGTCTCAGCCTGCTACTTCTCCACCATCTTGACTCCTCCCTTGTTTTGTTTTTTTAACAGATTTGGTGGGAGCGGTGGGATCCAAAGTGAGCTTACAGCAGCATCTGGAGACAACAAGAACTACCAGCACAGCAAGGTATCTGGGAACAGTCTGAGATCACTATCTTTCTTGCCATTTCAGAGGGCTGTGTATAAATTCCTCTCAGGCTGAGTTCTGTTCCATTTCGCATGTGAGCTACTGATCTAATTGGCTTTCCTCTACAGGGCTGGTCTGCTTGAGCTGGCGGACAATTACACCCAGAGCCCAGAGAGCCCATATTTTTTCCTAGACCCAAACCCCTAGCTTTCCAGTCCATTAATTCCTGGGTGAAAAAAGTAAGTTTTCACAGGAATTGTGGTGGTGTTCATAGGACCTCCTTAAGGGCAGAATGCAGTACTTCTAATACATTAAGGCCAATGTTTGTCTTATCTTGTGTAAATAAAGACTATTGCTAGTGGGCATTTAGGAACCCAAAAAGCTGCAAAAACTGATAGGCACAGGTTAAGTATTTAAAGGATATTACAGTGCTGGCCACTCAAAAAGACTCCTATAATAGGTTAAGTTACAGAACAGGTTAGACTGACACTAGGTCATCTGCCAACTTCAGGAAAGTGGGCAATAAGGTATGCTGTGTAATTGTGTAACCGCACAATCCCCAAACCTGTACACATTCCTTTTCCAGACTACTTTGGCTCCAAGAAACCCAAAGTCTTAGCCAACGAGCCATTTGAATTATAAAGAGTCAAGCACACTACCTTCCTACCACCTGCTTAGCTTGTCTAAGAATTATAGTTTCAGAAATTACAGCTATCTAGCAAGAAGAAATTAAAAAAGCAACAACCAAAAAAACAAAAAAAACAAAAAACACCCAACTGACAAACAAACAAAAAAACCCTAAAATTACAGTGGCCATTATGGGGAATGTTCCAATTAGACAAGATTGTTCATTTAAGAAGTGCACTTAGAATTAAGTGTTCCCAAATTAAACAAAACGGGATGTCTATTTTAACTGGCGTAGTGAAGCTTCCAAAAAAGGCTTGAAGGTTCCAAAATAGTCTTATTAAAAGACGCGCGCGCACACACGATACCTAAGACAAAAAACTGTAAGACTGAGGTGACTCCTACTCCTATCCTTCTTTGCCTGAGTACTCCATCTACTAATATTTTGTCTCAACTGTCTTTCCACTCTGAAGAGGCAATTACATTTTAAAACAAAACCACCTGAAGTTACAAGTGATCCTCCTCAGATATTTTACTCTTTGTTTAAAGACTAAGGGCTACAGAAAAGAAAAAAACAAAACAAAACAACTTTAAACCAGGGAGAATCCTAAAAAGTCGTGCATTTTAAAAAATAAGTTACTTCCTGAGCACAGTTGAGAGGGCAAAATAAAAATTCATGTTATCCTGGGGCACCTAGGTGGCTCAGTCAGTTATGTGACTGCCTTAGGCTTGGGTAATGATCTTGGGGTCCTGGGATCAAACTCCCTGCTCAGAGTCTGCTCCTCTGTCTCCCTTTACTCCCCTCCCCCACTTATGCTGTCTGTCTCAAATAAATCAAATCATAAAAAAAAAAAATCATGTTGATGAGGAACAGAAGGCTAGCTGGTGGCAAACCATAGGCTGACACCCTGCAACCTTCACCCCCACTCCCAATCCCCCACTCCTGTGTGGATATGAGGGACACTTCTCCAGGAAATTTCCAACTATCTTAAAGTTAATGCCTTGCTAGAGGGAAAAATAAACAACTTGACAATGCAAGCCTCCAGTATCTTGTAGGTACCTTTTAGCATACTCTTTAGCATACTCTTCTGAAAACCTCCTTTTCCCTTACCTCCCCCTACTCCCAAATATACAATCAGCCACCCCTCACTACCCTACAGCAGCAGTTCATGGGTCCTGTCCCTGTGCTTTTAATAAAAGCACCATTTTGCACCAAAGACATCTCAGGAATTTTCTTGGCTCTCATTCCAGTACCACCTCCTAATGTCAAGTACATTCCAAAACTACATCACATGTTATCCATTCCTTTCCAAATCCAGACCTATTGGTATTAATCCTTTTTCTCCTGGCAATAACTGATGAGGGAGCAGGATGCTGGCTGAGGACAAAGCAAAAGCTGGCACCTTGCACCCCCTCTCCACCCACTCCCCTCAGTAATATGTGTAGCATTCCTCAGGCACCCCTGACCGCCATAAACAAGAAACAAATAGCTAACTTGCCTGCAAGACAGGAATCTCCCGACTATCTTGATGTTAATGGCTCGGCAAAAGACAACATTGATCAAGCCAGGAAGACCTCTGGGATACTCTGGGACCTCTTAGGCCCTCTTTAGCATATGAAAGCTCCATTGAAACCTCCCTTCCCCTCACCTTCCCCCAACTGCAGGGTATATAACTTGCTATCCCTCACAACCCGGAGCAGCAGCTCTTCCTGCCCACGGGTCCTGTCCCCGTGCTTTAATAAACCACCATTTTGCACGAAAGATGCCTCAAGAATTCTTTCTTGGTCATCGGCTCCGGACCTCAGCCCACCGAACCTCACCTAGGTTCTAGAACTTCATCAATAACTATTTCCTTCTTGCTAGTCTTGTTTTACATCCTAAGAACATGATTGGCTCTCTGCCTTCCTGTAACGTGCAAGCTGTCTGGTCCTTATTTGGCCATCTTTGGGACAGCCAATAAATTAAATGTAAAAATTCTGGCCTTAGGAGAACAAAAGTCTTTCTAGAAAGTGCTTGCATTTTCCCCTGTGCCTTCAATATACAGTATGCAGGAATTCTTCTTTCACCCATCTCTTTAAAATGCAAATTTCAGGGAGGTAGTTCTTATCAAGTGAAAACAAGGGGTAAAGGCCTTTTAAAAGTTAACCTGTCAAGGACAAATAAAAAACTGAAGTGTATTCCCCACAAATATTAAAGATCAGATCCAGCTTTTATAAGTAGTAAATTTTGTACCTATTTGATGGCAGTAATTTTAAAACAGCAGCTGTAAGATCTGCATCTATCCGTGATGTTGACACGTGTTTATATTTGTATTATAAAATGTGTTTCTACCTCCCGATGGCATAGCTAAAATTGATTTGTAAAATAACATTTGGTTGGTTTGAAGGTAAGTACTTATAAAGATCGGACATCTGAAACACAGAAAGATAAAAACAAATGCTTTTAAAGTTCGCAGGACTTAAAATATAGATAGATGATATATAGATAAATATCAAATATATATATTTGATATAAAAGCTAGTTTGGGATTGATGGTTTTGTTTCAGGATTTCTTTTCCTTTAGTGCCCACAGTTTTTATGATGAAGTTTTGGGATTTAGGTGAGGTCTGGGGCCCATGACCAATAAAGAATTCTTGAGACATCTTTGGTGCAAAATAATGGTTTTATTAAAGCACAGAGACAGGATCCATGGGCAGAAAGAGTTGCTGCCACCCCTGCGTGCTTCTTCCAGCTGGCTCCCTGCTGCCCAGGGCTGTGAGGGGGAGCTGATGCCAGGCATTAGCATTAAGACTGGAGCTTCCTGTAAGAACGTTATACCCTGCCTGCCTCAAGTATTTGTCAGTGGGCTGTGGGTTATATGGATGTGTAATTTTATCTACATTTCCTTCTGCCTATTTCCCACATCACTTGGTCACACAGGTTGGAAGAAGGAAGAGTGGATCAGACAAAGAGTGGTAGGCAACAAAGCAAAGTTTATTGAGTGAGAGTACAAAACCTCCCAAAGAAAGAGGGGACTGGAGAGGGTTACCCCCAGAGTTTCTAAGTCTAGGGTATTTATGAAGAATGTTGGTGGGCTGTTTTAATCTGATTAACCCTCCATTTGCCTGTCACCCAATCAGGTTTTTGTCTATGTGCTCATCTACCTATTAGGTAGTTGTTCATGTAAGAAAGCTTGGTGGAGGGCTCCTTCCAGGGTGAAGTAGAGGGTCTTTTTCCTTTTAAGGGTAGTTTCATCTCAGGATGGGGGGGCTTGCCCCTGCTTGCCTCTCTTCTGAGTATCCTCCATTAGATTAATATAGGCATGTCACTTGAAGTTATTAATATCAAATATAATACAAATAACCAACTTTTATTTTACTTAAATTTATTAAATTCATGTTTTATCTGTTGCAATTTTAGCAAAAGTGACTTAAAATGATGGTTGATTTTATCTGTCTCATGAAGTTTTCATGGGTAATTGTTAAGAACAAATATGATGAATAAATTAAAAGGTTTGGAGGTAAGCTTTTAAATAGTTCCAAAATATTTGGTAATCTAAAAATGTGCAGTTTTGCTAGACTAAATGATTAAACTATGTTGAATTAACTGGATATCTGTTTTTATTCCAAATAAGGTAAATTGCTAAAATATTGATTATTAAATACAGGTTTATGCACCTGTGTCTTATCACAGAGAAACTAAAGATAAATTTAGATCTCTTAGTAAACATGTTTTATGCTTGATCATACTACAAAAAAGCACACTTCTAAAAATTCTTATTCACAAATTTGCAAATTAAAAAAAAATGCTGATAGGACAGTCTATTCACAACTGCCTACTACTTAGTTTTTGATGTAGGAAAGAATGTTATGGTTTGATGCTCACAGCCAAAAAAGAATTCTTGAGACATCTTTGATGCAGAAATCTAATGTGATTTTTTTAAAGCATGGGGACAGGACCCATGGGTAGAAACAACTGCACAGGGGTCATGAGAAGGGGCTCATTGTACACTTTCAAGTTGGGAGGGGGTTAAGGATAGTGTAAGTCTGTAAGGAACTTTGGAAGCAAGGTTTCCAGGACCTTGAGGGGGCTAGTTATTGTTGGGAAAAGGTCATTTATTACCATCTAATAAAACCTTAGTCATGAGACCCTTCAAATGTATACAGTGGGCCATTTTCTTGGGGCATGATTATCAACATTATCTTGGAGGGATTTAGAGATAAAGGAAGTTTCCAAAAGAATTTTTATACATTAAAGTAGACTTACAGGATGGGGTGAGGTGGGAGGGGGAAGTCAGGCTAGGATTGCCTTCTGCCCTAGCAAAATACTAACATTGAGGCAGTTGAGTCCCTAGAGGAATGTCACTCTGCCTTTTATAAGGACTTACCAATGGGCTGTAGGTAGAAAGGGAATTTAATAATTTTTCTTCTGCCTTTGTTTCCCACCAGGTTTTTTACCAGAAATTAAGATTTCTAAGCATTAAAAATTTTAATAAATATAATTAAAACTATTGGAAGTACTAAGGGAAGCAACTCTGTATGCAAGAGAACTAAGAGATGTGTTTTTGTTAAAGAAGATATAAGAAATGGGAATCCATTTTTGTGGAAGGAAAAGAAAGTAATTTTGTCCTAAAATGAGACTGGGTGGCTATAGTGAAGGAAAACCTAAGGTAAAATATAAATGAAAAAGAAAATTATAGAAAATTTGTGAAAAAAATTATCTTTAGAAAAGAATTTTATAAGTGGTTAGAACTAAGATTAAAATAAATGGAAAACACATTCCTGGAATATTCCAAAAGATCTGTTTAGGCTTATTTAATATGCAAAATACATAGAAAATACTGCCAAATAAATAATACTAAGTGTTCTTTAGATTGTATTTGTAAGATTGTGGCATATGTAGATAATATCCATTCTGTTTCTGCAGAAATGTCCCCTCATCAGATTTTTGCCATTCTAATGTTCTTGTGACATGCCAATAGACTGCTTCTGAAAACAGATCAATATATATAACTAATGACTGTAAATTCAATAAACAGGCCTACCAGATGCCCAAGACAGCCACTTGGTTCTTTCTGGCTCCCTGACAAACCCCACTTTTCAGTTTTTACATACCTTCACCCACAATAGTACATTTAAAATGACTCAAATTATGAATAGACACTGGTGTACAGACTTCTATAAAATTTTAAAATCTGAAACTGGGCCTTATTAAGCTATCATTTAGTGTGAGTTATCAATATGTTCTTGTTACTAAATGTATGAATTCTGGATGGGTTACAGCCTTTCTTTGTTACAAAGCTGATGCCCTTGCAGTAAAACAGAACCCAATTGTCAAAAAAAAAAAAATAGTTTCCCAGTTGGCGTGTACTCTCCATTATGTTCAGTGATCAAGGCACCCACTTCACTGACCAAATCAAAGATACCTTAATAAAAACCTTACAAAGTTCTTGAAATTCTATCAGTATACATTGTTGTCTTATGTTAGTATGACTTGCTACTGTTAAATCTCTAATGTTTTATTCTCAGGCCTGTCATCAGCTGGTTAAAAAAGCCTTTCTAAATTCTAATTCAAAAAAGTCTATCCATCTTAGTCCTTGTAACTTGATATTTTAAAACATCAGAGAAAGACAGCCCATGTACCATTAAAAGCAACCTTACCAAGTGCTTGTGACCACTGACACTCACTAAAAGATGCTAGAGACCTCTAAATCAAATTGACAAGGAGGAGAATTAACTAACATCAAGGTGTGCACTCCTTCAACCCAAGACACCAGATCAAGACTTCATACTTCAACAAAATATAAAATACTTTCTCTCTTCCTTTTCTTTCCTCTGGCATTAGCCTAAAAGGATGGCAACCTCATTAGTATCTCCCAGGCCACTGCTATAGTAAGGTAGTCTCTTTTATTTCAGGGAACCAAAAAAGCCTCTGTGTCTGACTTTTCACAAGAAAAAAATAAGACATCTCATTGGTCACTCTCCTTATTAATAGAATAGCTATTGATTATCATTGAGATGAGCAAGGTGTCTGTGCTGTGTCTAACACTACCTGCTATGCCTGGATTAACCCTTCTGGGGAAGTTAAAACTCAGTTACATAGGAATAAGTCACTTGGCTTAAAAACAAAACAAAACAAAAAACAAAACAAAACAAAACAAAAAACCTCCCTCCATGAGTTTGGTCTTTGATTTATTTGATTTTCATTGGTTTAGGTCTTGGAGACCAGGATTCCAAAGTATACTCCAAATATATTGGGAATTATCTTGCTTATAGTAATCATAATCATCTCCCTGGGTGCACTATGGTCTCTCAAAAGTTTTAAATTCCTGTTTGTAGGCATTAACCACCAAATTGACCATCAAATGATCTTCCTAAGACTGAGACATCTAAGGAATGAGGTAAATAACCAACTTAAACATTGTGAATGGGAAGCCATGACCTAGGACTATCACAGAAGCAAAAATCAATCAATCAATCAATCAATCAGGACATATAGATACCAAAGGAGCTAAAAAACTGAACTGTACTCGTGGGGAATATGAGGGAGTAGGAGGATCCTAAACTCACTTTGTTTCAGATATACCTACATAACACCTATATCAATGTTTAAAAAAATAATAATAAACACAGAAAATGTCCTGAAGACTGGCAGAACAGATTCTCCAAAGCTAAAAATAAGGAGGCCACATTGAAGAGGGTAGGAAAGTCAGAGACTGGTGAGGAGCTAAACAAACTCTCAGGACTGTCCCTAAGAGGGAGGAATACCATGGACATGGAGAGCAGAGATAAACACAGCCTCACACCAGGCACCTCAGGGAGAGGGACTCTCCACATAGGGAAGATGAATTCCCATAATATTTGGCTTTGAAGACCAGAGGAACTTAATTTCATGAGTTCCTACCATTAACATCTGGACATTTGAAAATCAGTGGGCTCAGCTTTGATAGTACGTAAAGGGCAATAGGAAACTGGGTCTCCACCCTTGAAGAAATAGCACAACAAGCACACCCACAAAGATACAATACAGAAGTGCAGTTTGAAAAATGCCAGAGGTATAAGGGAGGGAGCTTTGTTTACTAATCTCAGAGTATATGATGGGGGGGGGGGGGTAGTGGGGAAGGGATCTTTGGGAGACTTTTTCAAGAGAAGAGCTGGTGGTTGTCATTTCTCTCCCCAGCCCCCAAGCATAGACCCATGTACATCTGTAGGAAGTAGTATAGCTGGAATAATTTCTACCTAGCTTGCTAACAGCATTCTCCTGCCCTGCACACTTCTGCAGATCTGCCCACTCCAATCCAGCTGGGATCTGCAGTTTTGGGTAATTATAGGTCCTTCCTGTAGCAGACACCAAGGAACCTGCTGGCACTATGTGTCTTGGCCCTATATTCCTGTGGATTCATCTCCTCCAGCCCTGTGGTAGGAGTTTACTAAAGGAGCTCCAGGTCCCCTCCCCATAGCAGATCTGTGCAAACCTTGCTAACAGCATTGACTTCACCCCTACATTTTCTGCAGACCTGCCTCCTCCACTACACACTCTGGAGTCCATCTATGATGGTGCTACAAGCCAGGCAATGGGTAAGGAGACCCAGTAAGGTATAACACCAATCCAAAGTGACTCTTGATCTGGAAAGAGGGGAAGACAACCATGCACCCCAATCTGACTGTGACCCAAAGAGCAGGCTGGGGAAATAACCCTGGTTTAACTATAGAACCTGCCTACCAATGGAATATTCTCTGGGGAAAGCAAAGGGAAGTGCCCTGCAATTTGTTACTACTGCATCTCTGGCAAATGCCTCATCCAACTCAACCACAGTGGCTGCACACTGGTCTACTAACAACACAGGGTCAAAATCTTGCCCACAGCAGACAATGAGAGCCACTGCAAATGACTGGACTGAAGGCAAAAGTGGTTCAGTCACAATAGTAGGGCATGCATAACACACATAGTTGCCACTGTAGATGAATAGGGGATATTACACTGTAGGGGACTATAAGACTCCTTCCTCTACAGGCCACTACTTTCAAGAGTAGGAGATGTAGTTGACTTTTCTAACTCAAGAAATGGACACCATGTTATACAAAATGAAGAGACGAAGGAATATGTCCCAAATGAAAGAACAGGGACAAAATCACTAAATGAGAGCTAAAGAAAACAGAGAAGTAATGTGCATGAGAGAGAATCTAAAGTAATGGTCATAAAGATAATCACTGGCCTTGAGAAAAGAGTGGAGGACTTCACTGAGAAATTTATTAAAGAGAGAAAACATAAAGTACTAATCAGATAAAGATCTCAATAACTTAAATTAAAAATACACTAGATGGAATACATGGTAGGTTAGAGAAAGCATAAGAGCAGATCAGTGATTTAGAGGCCAGAATAATGCAAGACAAGCTGATCAGGAAAGAGAAAATAATAATAAATGAAATAGGCTGAAGAAACTCAGAGAAAACATCAAGCATACTTAGGTTGGCATTATAGGGACACTAGAAGGAGAAGAAGGAGAAAAGGATGCAGAAAATTTGAAGAAATCATAGCTGAAAACTTCCCAAATCTGGGGAAGGAAACAGAAATCCTGATCGAAGATACACAGAGAACCTCAAATAAAATCAAACCAGGGAAGTCCACACCAAATCACATAGTAATTTAAATGGCAAAAAGTAGTGATAAAGAATTTTTTAAAAGCAAGAGAAAAAAAGACAGTTACATGCAAGGAGAACCCCATAAAGCTATCAGCTGATTTTTCAGCAGAAACTTTTCAGGCTAGAAGAAACTGGCATGATATACTCTAATTACTGAAGAAGAAGAAAAAAAAAAACTGCAGCCAAGAATACTTTATATAGCGGGACTATCATTCACAATATAAGATAAAGAGCTTCCCAAACCAAAGTTAAAGAAGTTTATGAAAACTAAACCAACACTACAAGAAATGTTAAAGGGGGACTCTGAGCAGAAAGGAATATCACAAGTAGAAGAAAATTAGGAAGCACAAAAGCACTAAAATATATCTATTAAAATCAGTCAAGGGATTAACAAAATAGAAGGATGTAAAGTATGACAACATATATCTAAAGCATGGGAGGTAACTAGTAAAGAATGGGTACAAATTTCGGTGATAGTCAACTTAACATAGACTGCTATATGCAGAATGTGTTATATACAAACCTAAGGGTAACCAAAAATCAAAAATAAATAATAGATATGCAAAAACCAAAGAGTAAGGAATCCAAACTAACTTATAGTGAGAGAAGAGAGCAAGGGAAGAAGGGGATAGAGAAGAATAACAAAACTCAGAAAATAAGTAACAAAATGGCAATAATTACATAATTACCAATGATTACTTTGAAAAAAAAAATTACTTTGAATGTAAAGGGACTAAATGCTCCAAAAGATGTAGTGTGCTGGAATGGATTAAAAAAAAAAAAAAAACCAAGACTCTTCAATATATTGCCTACAAAGGATGAATTTCAGATCTAAAGACACATGCAGATTGAAAATGAATGGATGGAAAAATATTTTTCATTCAAATGGAAGTGAAAAGAAAGCTGGGTTGCAGTACTTACATCAGACAAAATAGACTTTAAAACAAAGACTTTAATAAAAAACATTATAAAAAGGACATAAAGGGAAAAACCCAACATGACTATTTAACAATTGTAAATATTTATGCACCCAACATAGGAGCACTGAAAAATATAAAACGACTATTAAGAAAAATAAAGGAAGTAATCAAGTAATAATAGAAGAATTTAACATCCCAGTACAATCAATGGCTAGACCATCCAAACAGAAAATCAACAAGAAAACAGTGGCTTTGAATGACACATTGGACCAGATGAATCTGATATTTTCAGGACATTCTATTCTAAAACAGAATACACATTCTTTTCAGGTGCATATGGAAGATCTCCAAAATACAGCACATGTTAGGGCACAAACAAGTCTAAACAAATTAAACAGATTAGTCACACCATGCATCTTTTTTAAACATAACACCATGAAACTAGAAATCTACAACAAGAAAAAATCTGGAAAGAATAAAAATACATAGAGGTTAAATAACATGTTATTAAACAATAAATGATTCAATGAAGAAATCAAAGAAGAAATTTAAAATACATAGAGACAAATAAAAATGAAAATGCAATAAAAAAATCTGGAAAGAACACAAACACATGGAGGTTAAATAATATGCTACTAAACAATAAATGGATCAAATAAGAAATCAAAGAAATCAAATCTACATAGAGACAAATGAAAATGAAAACACGGTCCAAAATCTTTGTGATGCAGCAAAAGCTGTTCTTAGAGGAAAGTGTATAGTAATACAGGCCTACTTCAAGAATAAAAATTTCAAATAAACAACCTATTTTCTAGTAAAGGAGCTAGAAAAAGAGCAAACAAAACCCAAAACTAGTAGGAGGAAGGAAATAATAAAGATTACGGCAGGAATAAACAAACTAGAAACAAACAAACAAACATCAATGAAACTTAGAGCTGATTCTTGAAAGGTTCAACTAAATTGATAAACCTTTAGCTAGACTCATCAAAAAACAAAAATAGAGAAAGAAGGTGAGAGAGAGAGAAAGGACTCAAAATCAGAAATGAAAGACGAGAAAGAACTACTGACACCATAGAAATACAAAGGGTTATAAGAGAATAATCTGAAAAATCATACTCCAACAATTTGGACAACCTAGGAGAAATAGACAAATTCATAGAAACATAACCTCCCAAAACTTAATCAGGAAGAAATAGAAAATTTGAACAGAGTGATAACCTGCAAAGAAATTGAATCAGTAATCAAAATATTCCCAAAAAACAAAGGTCAAGGACCAGACAGTTTTACACGTGAATTCAACCAAACATTTAAAGTCAATGTCTATTCTTCTCAAACATTCTGAAACACAGAATAGTTAGGAAAGCTTCCAAATTCATTCTGTAAGATAAGCATTACCCTGATACCAAAACCACAGGAACTACCCAAAAAAAAGAAAGAAAGAAAAAAAAAAAAGTACTACAGGCCAATATCTCTGATAAGCATAGATGTAAAAATCCTCAACAAAATATCAAAATATTAGCAAATGAAATTTAACAATACATTAAAAAAATCATTTACCATAATCAAGTGGGATTTATTCCTGGGATGCAAGCCTGGTTTGACATCTGCAAATCAATCAACATCATATATCTCATCAATAAGAGGAAGGATAAAACTATATGATCATTTCAGTAGATGCAGAAGCAGCATGTGACAAAGTAAAACGTCCATTCATGATAAAAATCCTAAACAAAATTAGAGGGAATGCATTAATGTTAAGTAAAGACCATATATAAAAAACCCACGGTGAACATCATATTCAAGGGTGAAAAACAGACATTTCCCCTGAGTTCAGGAATAAGACAAAGATGCTCACTCACACCACTGTTATTCAACATAATATTAGAAGTCCCAGCTACAGCAATCACAGAAGAGAAACAAAAGGCATTCAAATGGGTAAGGAAGATGTAAAACTTTCAGTATAGGCAGATGACATGATACTATTTACTGAAAACCCTAAAGAAGCCACCAAAAAACTTCTAGAACTGATCAATGAATTTAGCAAAGTCACAGGATACAAAATAAATGTACAGAGATCCATTGGATTTTTATACACTAATAATGAAGCAGCAGAAAAAGAAATTAAGAAACCAATCTTATTTACAAATGCACCAAGAAGAATAAAATACCTAGGAATAAATTTAACCAAGGAGATGAAAGACCTGTACTCTGAAAGCTATAAAATATTTATGAAAGAAATTGAAGGTAACACAAACAAATGAAAGATAGGTCAAGCTTATAGATTGGGAAAATATGTTAAGATGTGCATACTACCCAAAGCAATCTACCTATTTAATACAAACCCTGTCAAAATACTAACAGCATTTAAAAAAAAAATTTTTTTTTTAAGATTTTTATCTGTTTGGGAGAGAGAGCAAGCACAAACACAGGGAAGAGGCAGAGGGAGAAGCAGGCTCCCCACTGAGCAAGGAGCCTGAAATGGGACTCGATATCAGGACCCTGAGACCATTTTCAGAGTGGAAGGCAGATGCTTAACCAACTAAGCCATCCAGGTGCCCCAATACTAACAGTATTTTTTCTAGAATTAGAACAAATTATCCTAAAATTTGTATGAAATCACAAAAGTCTCTGAGTAATCAAAACAATCTTGAAAAAGAAGAACAAAATTGGAGCTATCACAATTTGAGATATACTACAAAGCTGTAGTAAGCAAAACACTATGGTACTGGCACAAAAACAGACCCATCAATCAATGGAGCAGAATAGAGAGACCACAAATAAACTCACAATTATATGATCAATTAATTTTTGGCAACAGAGGCAAGAATATGCAATAGGAAAAAGGCCATCTCTTGAACAAATGGTATTGGGAAAACAGGACAGCTACATATTAAAGAATAAAACTGGACCACTTTCTTATATCATACACAAAAATAAATTCAGAATGGATTAAGGATCCAAAAGTGAGATCTGAAATTATAAAAATCCTAGAAGAGAGCACTGGCAGCAATTTCCCTGGCATCAGCTGTAGCACTACATTTTTCTAGATATGTCTCCTCAGGCAAAGGGAAATAAAACCAAAAATAAACTATTGGGGTTATATCAAAATAAGAAGCTTCTACACAGCAAATAAAGGTCAACAAAACTAAAAGACAACCTATTGAATGGGAGAAAATATTTGCAAATGATCTATCCAATAAAGTGTTTGTATCTAAAAAATACAAAGAACTTCTGCAAGACCCAAAAAATAAATAATTCAATTTTAAAAAAATAGTCTGAAGACGTGAACAGAAATTTCTCCAAAAAAGACATACAGATTATTAACACACACACACAAACACACACACAATGTTCAATAGCACTAATCATCAGAGAAATGCAATTCAAAACCACAATGTAATATCACCTCACACTTATCAGAATGGCTCAAATGAAACAAAAACAAAAACAAGTGTTGGCGAAGATGTGGAGAAAAAGGAACCCTTGTATATTGCTGGTGGGACTGCAAACTGGTGGAGCCACTGAAAAACAATACAGATGTTTCTCAAAAAATTAAAAACAGAATTACCATATGATCCAGTAATTCCATTACCTGTTATTTATCCCAAGAACACAAAAAACATTAATTCAGAAAGATACATGCAACCTTATTTTTATAGTAGCATTGTTTACAATAGCCAAATTATGGAAGCAATCTAAATTTCATTGGACAGGTCAACAGATAAAGAAGATGTGTGTATATGGTGTACATACATACAGAGCATATATACCCAATGGAATATTAGCTGTAAAAGAATGAAATCTTTCCATTTGCAACAACATGGATAATTCTAGATGGTATAATGATAAGTCAGTCAGAGAAAGACAAATACCATATGATTTCACTCATATGTGTTAAGACAAAAAACGAAGAAAAAAGAGACAAACCAAAATACACAACTACAGAGAACTGATCATTACCAGAAGTGGGTGGAGTGACAGGTGAAAAAAGTGAAGTTTAATCATCATACACTTACCATGATGAGCATTGTGTAAGGTAGAGAACTGTTGAATCACTATATTGAACACTTAAATCTAATATAACACTCTAAGTTACTTTTACTGGAAATAAAACGTAAAAAAATAAATAAACAAAATGTTAACTGCAGAGTGGTATCTATAAGTGGTTCTAATGCTTTACAATTTGATTATATCTCTCAGACAAAGAGATTACATCTCTCAGTTAGACAAAAGGGGGGAGTTGATAAGAAAGAAAACTGACAGAGTTCTCAAAGAGGGGTCTAATATCCAAATTGCAGTTTTAACCTCTCTACTGGTCAGTTAGGAATTTTCTGGTCAGCACCGGTGACACTATCAGTCACATGAGCACTCTCCATCACCTCCCCACCCCCCCACCCCCAAGGAAGAGGAAATAATCTGTATGATAAGATGCCCTGTCCTTTCCTTGAAAGGGGGAATGACCTTGCCTGGAACAGTCTTTTTCTTTTGCTAATAACCTCCTTGCACCCTTCTTCCTATAAAACATTCTATTTTATACAACTTGGAGTGCCTCTCTACTTGCTAGATGATGTGCTGTCCAATTCATTAATCATTTAATAAAGCCAATTAGATCACCAAATTTATTTGGTGAAATTCTGTTTTTAGTCCAGTTCACAATGCTTATTCCTTAGTTTTCTCTACAGATTAAAGTTTCTAAGGGTTAAGAATTCTAATATATGAAACTAAATCTACTAGGAATAATAAAGGAAATCTCAAAATCCCAGCAATGTAGGATATGTTTTCAACAAGGGAAGGTATGAGAAATGGAGATGTGGCAGGTGTGTGTGTGTGTGGGGGGGGGGGTGTTGAGATGTTTTTTTATTGAAAGTAATGTTTTCCTAAAGTGAGGTTGGTTGTTTAAACAAAGAACAACAACAGCAGCAGCAACAACAACAAAAACAGGATAAAATCAGAATGTTGGGGAAAAAGTTTGTAGAAGGATTGCATAAAATTAATCTTTAAAAAGGAATTTTAATGTGTGATCAAGCTGGCTAAGAATTAAAAGAAGTTATTTTAAAATGAACTTTAATTTCATAAGCTGATACAAAATTAGAATTTGGTTTTCTATTAAAAGGACAAAGTTTTCTTAGAGTATTGGTCTACTTCTGATAATATTATGAAAGTTTCTTTAACTTCTACATAAAAGTTTCATAATGACCTGTGATCCTATTTAGGCAAATACTATAAAATCTTCAAGGTATTTTTGAGGGGAAGTCAAGATGGCGGGGAAGTAGGAGGAGGCGCCGTTTCAACCTGTACCCTAAAGTGAGCTGATTACCTACCAAAGAACTCCGATCACCCATGAAATCAGCCCGAGATCAGAATTATACATGTCTGCATCTCTACAGGAGCAGAAGATGCCAGTGGGCAGGTAAAGCAGAGTGGGAATGTCGGACTGATATCAGAAGATAAACAAAAGGGGGAGGGAGCCACCAGAGGCGACTGATTGGAAAGTAATACCCCAATAGGAGAGTGCCCTGTGTCTGGGGACCAGCATTAGCTTGGAGTATGGTTGAAAGCACGCAAAAAAAGAGCAAAGGATTGTGGGGGGAAATTGTGGGAATCGGGGCAGTTAGGGCAGGGGCTTAAGTCCCCGGACCCAGGACAGCCTCACCTGGTGCTAAGCCAGAGAGAGTGCGGTGGAGAAATCAGGTCTTGGTCCCTGAGCCGCCAGTGTGCCTGAGAACGAGTGGGGTCCGGCTCCCGTGAGGGCCTGGGAGCCTTGCCAGACGGCGTTCCTGAGACACGCGTGCCCCACATCCTCCCTGAGAGAGGTGCGGGCAGGCATTAGCCTGGTGCTCTTAGTCCTCCACCGTGGGATCAGAGCCTGAGATGCGAGCGCCCCACACCCTCCCCTGGGAGAGGTGCAGACAGGCACTAGCCCGGAGCTCTGGGACCTAGAAAAACCAGGCACTCCCAGCCTGGGCCAGCGGGAAAATCTCAGTATGCGATTGCTGCTTGGAACCTCTCTGGCGGTCTGGAGCTGCCCAGACGGCTGCCACTGCTGCGGTTTTGGGTCCAAGGAGGAGATCCTGCATCCCCAGGGACCATGACTCAGAACCTACTCTGCCAGCAGCTCTGCAGAGCATTCTGAGGCTTCTCTCTGAGAGGGAGGTCGGGGTGCAGTTGCTCTCCTCTAAACCTCCAAAAACCATCAAAAGCTGTCAAGGCAAGAGAAAACAGATGAACAAACATAAAAACCTCCAGAGAACAAAAGCCTGAAAAAAAACAGTTTCCTCAGAGCCCACACCCTTGAGAGGGGCAGGAGGACTTAACTCAGGGAACATCATTGACTGAAAACTCACGTGGCAGGCCCCTCCCCCAGAAAAACAACCAGGAAGGAAGAAAAAAAAAAAAGAGGACAAGAGAACAACCACCACTACTTCATAAATACAACTTTTATTTTTAACCCGTTACCACTATTCTGGTTCATTTTTTTTTATACATATAGATAATTTTTTAACCTATTTACCATCACAGTGAGATGTCCAGTACATCAAATTCCTTAATAACCTTCTGACCTGAACTTTTTGATACATACACTGTGTTTTTCTTTTGATTTTCTATTTTTTTTTAAATTTTAGTTTAGTTTAGTCTAGTTTATTCTTTTTTAATTTTTATTTTCTAATATACATATAGAGTTAAACTTCAAGGTAATCCCCTTTCCCCAATCAATGCTACCCCTATAGGTAAACCAATTTTTAATCCCCCTTTATCTTAGGAAAGTTGAGTCCTTTAACAAAGACACCAAGATACATCCAGGAAAAATCAAAATAACCTTCCTGGACCAGACTGAAAATTTATAACCACTCTCCCATCTTTTCCTTCTGCCAGTGTTTCTGTGTATTTGTGTTTGTCCTGATAGTATATAAATCTTATACTTGGGGTTCTTTTTGACGAGGTTCTTCCTTTTTTTGCTTTTACATATATATTTTTTTTCTCTTGTCATATACTTTTATCAGTCTTTTTGTTTGTCTGTTTTTGTTTGTATACTTCATAAATCTTACCTTGGGGCCCATTTGGGCTGAGCCTTCTCTTTTATCTTCCCTTTTTTTTCCTCTCTCTCTCTTTTTCTTTTTCTTTTCTTTTTTCTCTCGTTTGGGTGGGGAATCCTGATTGCACAGAAGCGTTCCAGGGTTCACCTTGACTGCACCACAGTTGATACATCCAGCTACTTCCATTCAGTCATCTCTCACCAAAATGACTAGGAGGAGGAATACCCAACAGAAGAAAAATACAGAGGATGGACCTTCTGCAACAGAGCTAATGGCTATCGACATAGACAATATGCCGGAAAAGGAATTCAGGCTAATAAGTATCCAGGCAATAGCTAGGTTGGAGAAAGCCATGGATGACCAAATGGAATTGATTAGGGCAGAACTGAAAGCCACCAGGGATGATGTTCACAATGTTAGGGCAGAACTGAAAGCCACCAGGGATGATGTTCAAAATGCTCTCAATGGCTCTCTCAATTGAGAGCCATTGAGCTAGGATAACTGAGACAGAAGATAGAATTAGTGATCTGGAGGACAAACAGATAGAGAGAAAGGATCAGGAGGAAGCCTGGAACAAACAGCTCAGAAGCCATGAAAACAGAATCAGGGAAATAAATGATGCCATGAAACGTTCCAACATCAGAATTCTTGGAATCCCTGAAGGGGAGGAAAAAAAAAGAAGTCTAGAAGATATGGTGGAACAAGTTGTCTATGAAAATTTTCCCAACCTCACGAATGGAACCAGCATTCATGTACTAGAGGCAGAAAGCTTCCCCCCAAGATTTTAGATTCTTGAAAGTCCTCGCAACACCTGATAGTTAGAATGAAGAATGATGATTGTAGACAGACCCTCTTGAAAGCAGAGGACAATGAAGCTCCTTACATACAGAGGAAAGCCCATGAGAATAATGTCAGACCTGTCCACGGAGACCTGGCAAGCCAGGAAGGGCTGGCAAAATATATTCAGGGCACTAAATGAGAAGAACATGCAGCCAAGAATACTTTATCCAGCAAGACTGACATTCAAAATGGATGGAGAGATAAAGAGTTTCCAAGACTGGCAAGGCTTAAAAGACTACGCAACCACTAAGCTGACACTGCAGGAAATATTAAGGGGGGTTCTATAAAAGAGAAAAAAATCCTAAGAATATCATTGAACAGAAATATAGAGACAATACACAGACAGAAAGACTTCAAAGGTAACACGATGTCAATAAAAAGGTATCTATCAATAATCACTCTCAATGTGAATGGCCTAAATGAGCCCATAAAATGACACAGGGTTGCAGATTGGATAAAACGACAGGACCCATCCATATGTTGTCTACAAGAGACCCATTTTGAACCTAAAGATACACCCAGACTGAAAGTGAAGGGATGGAGAAGCATCTTTCATGCCAATGGGCCTCAAAAGAAGGTCAGGGTAGCGATTCTCATATCAGATAAATTAGATTTTAAACTAAAGACTATAGTCAGAGATACAGAAGGACACTACATAATTCTTAAAGGGTCTATCCGCCAAGATGATCTAACAATTGTAAATATCTATGCCCCCAATATGGGAGCAGCCAATTACATAAGAAAACTATTAATCAAGATAAAGAGTCATATTGATATGAATACATTAATAGGAAATCTTAACACACCTCTCTAATAGACAGATCATTGAAGCAGAAAATCAATAAAGAAATAAGAGCATTGAATGAAACATTGGACCAGATGGATCTCATAGACATATACAGAACATTCCACCCTAAAACAACAGAATACTCATTCTTCTCAAGTGCACATGGAACCTTCTCCAGAATAGACCACATACTCGTTCAAAAAGCAGGACTCAAACAATACCAAAAGACTGACATTATTCCCTGCATATTCTCAGAACACAATGCTTTGAAACTGGAGCTCAATCACAAGGAAAAGTTCAGAAGGAATTCAAACACCTGGAAGCTAAAGACCACCTTGCTTAAGAATGCTTGGATCAACCAGGAGATCAAAGAAGAACTTAAACAATTCATGGAAACCAATGAGAATGAAGACACTTCGGTCCAAAACCTATGGGATACAGCAAAGGCAGTTCTAAGGGGGAAATACATAGCCATCCAAGCCTCCCTCAAAAAAATTGAAAAATCCAGAATACACCAGCTATCTCTACACCTTAAAGAACTGGAGAATCAACAACAAATCAAACCAACTCTACACACAAGAAGGGAAATAATCAAGATTAGAGCAGAGATCAATGAGGTAGAAACGAGAGATACAGTAGAATGTATCAATGAAACTAGAAGCTGGTTTTTTGAAAGAATCAATAAAATCGACAAACTATTGGCCACACTAATCCAAAAGAAAAGAGAGATTCATAATTCATAAAATCATGAATGAAAAGGGATAGATCGCAACTAACACCAAGGAAATAGAAACAATCATCAGAAATTATTACCAACAGTTATATGCCAATAAGCTAAGCAACCTAGATGAAATGGATGCATTCCTGGAAAACTATAAACTCCCAAAATTGAACCAGGAAGAAATTGACAACCTGAATAGACTGATATCTAGTAACCAGATTGAAGCAATGATCAAAAACCTCCCAAAAAACAAGAGCCGAGAACTTGACGGATTCCCTAGGGAATTCTACCAAACTTTCAAAGAAGAAATAACACCAATTCTCCTGAAGCTGTTTCAAAAAATTGAAGCAGAAGGAAAACTTCCAGACTCTTTTTATGAAGCCAGCATTACACTGATCCCCAAACCAGTCAAAGACCTTACAAAAAAGGAGAATTTCAGACCAATGTCACTGATGAATATGGATGCTAAGATTCTCAACAAGATCCTAGCAAACAGGATCCAGCAGCACATTAAAAAGATTATCCACCATGACCAGGTGGGATTCATCCCTGGGTCACAAGGATGGTTCAACATTCACGAATCAATCAATGTGATAGAACAAATCAATAAGAGAAGAGAGAAGAACCACATGGTCCTCTCAACTGATGCAGAAAAAGCATTTGACAAAAGCCAGCATCTATTCCTGATGAAAACGCTTCAAAGTATAGGGATAGAGGGAACATTCCTGAACTCCATAAAATCTATCTATGAAAGACCCACAGCAAATATCATCCTCAATGGGAAAAAAGTTTGCAGCCTTCCAATTGAGATCAGGAACAGGACAAGGATGCCCATTCTCACCACTCTTGTTCAACATAGTATTAGAAGTCCTGGCAATGGCAATCAGACAACAAAGAGAAATAAAAGGTATCCAAATTGGCAATGAAGAAGTCAAACTCTCCCTCTTCACAGATGACATGATTCTTTATATGGAAAACCCCAAAGACTCCACCCCCAAACTACTAGAACTCATACAGCAATTCAGTAACGTGGCAGGATACAAAGTCAATGTACAGAAATCAGTGACTTTCTTATCAATGAAAATACAGATTCTCTTATTGGAGAATTGATTCCATTTACTATAGCACCAAGAACCATAAGATATCTGGGAATAAACCTAACCAAAGAGGTAAAGGATCTGTACTCAGGGAACTACAGAACACTCATGAAAGAAATTGAAGAAGACACAAAAAGATGGAAGACTATTCCATGCTCTTGGATCGGAAGAATAAACATTGTTAAAACGTCTATACTGCCCAGAGCAATCTATACTTTTAATGCCATTCCGATCAAAATTCCACCGGCATTTTTCAAAGAGCTGGAGCAAATAATCCTAAAATTTGTATGGAATCAGAAGAGACTCTGAATTACTAAGGAAATGTTGAAAAACAAAAACAAAACTGGTGGCATCACGTTACCCGATTTCAAGCTTTACTACAAAGCTGTGATCACCAAGAGAGCATGATACTGGCATAAAAACAGACACATAGACCAGTGGAACAGATTTGAGAGCCCAGATATGGACCCTCAACTCTATGGTCAAATAATCTTCGACAAAGCAGGAACAAATATACAGTGGAAAAAAGACAGTCTCTTCAATAAATGGTGCTGGGAAAATTGGACAGCGATATGTAGAAGAATGAAACTCGACCATTCTCTTATACCATACACAAAGATAAACTCGAAGTGGATAAAAGACCTCACCGTGAGACAGGAATCCATCAGAATCCTAGAGGAGAACATAGGCAATAACCTCTTCGATATCAGCCACAGCAACTTCTTTCAAGATATGTCTCCAAAGGCAAAGGAAACAAAAGCGAAAATGAACTTTTGGGACTTCCTCAAGATCAAAAGCTTCTGCACAGCAAAGGAAACAGTCAACAAAACAAAAAGGCAACCCACGGAATGGGAGAAGATATTTGCAAATGACAGTACAGACAGAAGGTTGATATCCAGGATCTATAAAGAACTCCTCAAACTCAACACACACAAAACAGATAAGCATATAAAAAAATGGGCAGAAGATATGAACAGACACTTCTCCAGTGAAGACATACAAATGGCTATTGGGCACATGAAAAAATGTTCATCATCACTAGCCATCAGGGAGATTCAAATTAAAACCACATTAAGATATCACCTTATACCAGTTAGAATGGCCAGAATTAGCAAGACAGGAAACAACGTGTGTTGGAGAGGATGTAGAGAAAGGGGAACCCTCTTAACTGTTGGTGGGAACGCAACTTGGTGCAGCCACTTTGGACAACAGTGTGGAGACTCCTCAAGAAATTAAAAATGGAGCTTCCCTATGACCCTGCAATTGCACTGCTGGGTATTTACCCCAATGATACAGATATAGTGAAAAGAAGGGCCATCTGTACCCCAATGTTTATAGCAGCAATGGCCATGGTGGCCAAACTATGGAAAGAACCGAGATGCCCTTCAATGGATGAATGGATAAGGAAGATGTGGTCCATATACACAATGGAGTATTATGCCTCCATCAGAAAGGATGAATACCCAGCTTTTGTAGCAACATGGACGGGACTGGAAGAGATCATGCTGAGTGAAATAAGTCAAGCAGAGACAGTCAATTATCATATGGTTTCAGTTATTTGTGGAGCTAACAAATAACATGGAGGACATGGGGAGATGGAGAGGAGAAGGGAGTTGAGGGAAATTGGAAGGGGAGATGAACCATGAGAGACTATTGACTCTGAAAAACAACCCGAGGGTTTTGAAGGGGCGGGGGGTGAGAGGTTGGGGAACCAGGTCGTGGGTAATAGGGAGGGCACATATTGCATGGAGCACTGGGTGTGGTGCAAAAACAACGAATACTGTTACGGTGAAAAGAAAAAAAAGTGAAAAAAAAAAAAGGTATTTTTGACAAACTTCTCCAAATCTAAACGAAGTCTTTCTGCTCTGGAATATTCAAAAGGATTTATTAAACTATTTAGGCTTATTTGATATGTAAATTACATGGGAAGCCTGTCAAAGTAACACTGAACCTTCTTTATATTGTATTTATAAGACTGGCACATATGCATCAAGCCCTTTCTGCTTCTGTGAAATATGGTCCCTTTTTACCAGACTTCTGCTATCCTGATGTCTTTGTAACATGGCAATAGTGTACCCCTAAATTAGAAATTAAGATGGATGGATAATGACTATAAAGTAAAGAACAGTCAGGGCTATGGGAAACCCAAGAGAGCTGCTTGGTTCTTCCTGGCTTCCTAATTAACCCCATTTTTTTAAGTTTTTCTGTTCCTTCACACACTACAGTTCATTTTAAATGTTTCAAATTATAAATATAGACATTGGTAGTGAGATTTCTACAACATTGCAAAAACAGTCTACCAGCAATTTTTATTTAATCTCTAATCCCAGAAAAACTGTTTTTGCTCCCAGAGCCTTCAGACCTCTTTTTCGACCCCTTGAACACCTGTAGCAGGACTTCATTCAACTACTACTTAGTATGGACTACCAATATGTTCTTATTTGTATGTTTTCCAGATGGATTCAAACTTTTCCCTGCTGCAAGGCTGATGCCCTCACAATGGAACAAAATCTGTTATAAAATATTTCCCCCTTGGGGCATACCTTCCATAACTTCCAATAATTGAAGCACCCAGTTCACTGGGCAAATGGTACAAGCCTTAACAGAAACTCTGCAAACTTTTTGGAATTCTATCAGAATATAAACTTCTGCTGATCCCTTATTGTCTTACGGTAATATGACCTGCTAGTGAAAGTCTCTAATGTCGTATGCTCAAGCCTACCACCAATAGGTTAAAAAAGCCTTTCAGGATCCCAATTCAAAGGATCCTGTTGGTCACAATCTGGGTCCTGGTGACTGGGTATTCTGGAGATGTCGTCAGAGAAAGACAGCCCTCGAGCCCTGTTGGAAGGAACTTACCAAATGCTCCAGACCACTAACAATGCTGTAAAACTAAAAAAGTATTGAGGCTTGGGTACACATCTCACAGCTAAAGAAGGCTCCACATGAAATGTGGTCCTTTACAGACACTGGATACCTCTGATTCAAATTAATGAGGATGAGAAGCAGATGACATCTGAGTGGACTGCTTTCCCCAGACTCAGGACCAGGCCCGTATTTATACTTCCACCACCATCCCATTTTCAATGATTAACACACTATATCCTACCTACCACTACCATCCTTTTAATATTATAGCTTTTGTACCTACTAACCAATCCCTCAATTTCTAAAACCAATCTGGTGCCCCTAAAGGATATATTTTTGTTTATGGCTATGATCGTTAGCCTTGGGCCTATACATGCCTTGACAACTAGTGGGAACTTGGTTTTATTTGCTTTTTCGGCTAACCATTCTCAGGTCCTGAAATTGGTTACAAAACAATCTCAAGGTATTCATAGCCCAAAAAAGAGGGCCCTCAGCATTCTATTACCCATATACAGATCTCTCAGAATACCAGGATGGTTCTTACAGTTAGAGTCAAGGTTGTCCTCCCAGCTGTGTTTTATGGAGTTGAAGGCAAACCTTTTCTCTTGGACAGACATAGGCAAGGCAATGAGGGGGCAGTGCTCTCTAAGTTATGATGGGAAATCTCACTCAAACTGTAAACAGAACTGTCTTGTCTATTTTTAGAACCATTAGAGCCCAACAGAGGCTCCTAGACTCCCTATACTGAGTCATACTAGTCAACAGAATAGTTTCAGATAACCTTCTAACTGCCGAAGTAGGAGCCTATAAACAGAAAACAGTGCTTGCTGTGTATAGATCATCCCCTTAAAAAAGTAAAACTAAAAACTATTAAGCTATTTACATTGGTCAGTTCCCTAAATTTACATTGGTTTAGTTCCCTAAAGATATGTTCAAAATTTTCCCAGGATGGCTTTTTACATTTTCTAGTATTTTTAGTTCACTCTCTTGGGGCTTGGAGCTCTTTTCTGTTTGGTTTTACAAGTTGTACTATTAGTTATTATCATAACCTATATCTTAATTGTTATATTTAAGCTATTTGTAATGTGCATTTCCTCACGTAGTTCTTCTACTCAAAATGCCAAAAGAATGGTTGGATCTTAAAAAGTGTTAATCAGACCTACACTTTGACAACAAAAAATTAAACCTTAATTGACCATAGCCTAAAGACCCTCTCCCTAAAAGGCCTCCTCCTTTCTCAATTATGGTCCTAGGACTTGCAGACAATAGGCTTAGAGATATATAAGAATATGAGAGTCCCCATTCTGAGGGGACATGATAGACACAGACCACTCTGGCAATGCAATGGGACCAAAACCAAAAGATTGACTTTGATGCTTTCTTATTAGGAAAGATCTTGATCAAAAAAAGGAAATGTATAGGAGGTTTCAAAACTGAACAATCAAGCCTAGCTAAGAGAGTCTCTTTTAAAATAGGGTCAGGAGGCCTTAAGAAAGGAGGAATTACCAACTTTTTGCCAGACACAGTCTTCAGCCTGAACTTAACTTTCTTCTCATCATGACACCTGAATCATTCACATTTTTCTCTTTGAAAGGAGCCAATGTAGTTTAACAAGTTTTGATCCACCATTTGCATATTAACTACAGTAATCCCAGTTAATTTAGTTTTAATCCTTGTTTTACATAGAAGACCTAAATGAGAACTGCATTTAGAGCCTTTGTCTTTTTAACTTTGTTTAATCTGTCTTCCTTAGAACATAAATCAAGTTTCTACCTGAATCAAGTTTCTACCTGAGTCTGTGACTCCCAAACTGTAATTTTAATTGCCCAAATAAATGCCTGTTTGCTTAGCTTTTCAGTGAATTCCTTTTTGGACATCACCAAGATGCTATAATTGCTTCACCTGATGAATTTTCTTCAAAGCTATATTCAACTCATGGTGGTTGGGTTCATATTATCATAAAGGATTAATTTCCCCACCCCTACCATGAGCTGAAAATTATCATCAGACTCCATCACCATTCTGCTCACTAGTAAACCATGGGTTTATAGATTACAATAGCCAGGGTTCCAGTTGCTGCTATACTTTCATGCCAGCCCAATACTAATAGCAAGCAGCAACTGTCCCATAAAGGCAAGGCATCAAAACTCCTCTGGGCTTTAGGCACTCATTGCAGAACATGCTAACTTCCAACTTGTCTTTTTGTCTGCTCATTGGTCCAGTTCCCCAAATTTGAGGAAATTTTCATTTATGGTTTGGTTCAAGTGTTGGCAACTTTCCCCCCAATAGCTGGCAAGCATTGTGGCTTGAAATTGCCAAGTAACTCACTCTCCTTCAGATGAGCATGGCCGAGGAGATTCCTCTACAACCAACATCTAGTCAGCCCATTCCGATTTTACTTTGAAGAGGGACATTTTTGATATGTCTTAGAATGATAACATAAAAGATGCCACGAAGTTTCAAAGTGACCCACCCTTTTATTTAGAGGATAGGGAATACTTAGCTCTTACCCTCAATGTGAGATATTGCATCTGACTACAAACACATGGAATTTCTTGAGTAATTTCATCAGCCTTTCAAAAGTAAATGAGTATTTTCATAATTCCAGAAAATACATCACTCTTTGATTAACTATAGAAATTTTTTTTTTATATATTTTATTTATTTGACAGAGAGAAATCACAACTAGGCAGAGAGGCAGGCAGAGAGAGAGGAGGAAGCAGGCTCCCCGTGGAGCAGAGAGCCCGATGTGGGGCTCGATCCCAGGACCCTGGGATCATGACCTGAGCCGAAGGCAAAGGCTTTAACCCACTGAGCCACCCAGGTGCCCCTAGAAATTTTTTTTTGAGATCAAGATATGAAAGAAGAGTATGGAGCTCACAGATATAGTTTCTCCTTAGTTTTTCATATTTACATTTTAGATGTTTTATCCTTTCTATTTTAAATGTAAAAACATATACAAACCTCTGTATCTTCAACAGTAATCTTTTGATGCCTTTTCTTTTTTTTTAAAGATTATTTATTTATTTATTTGACAGAGATCACAAGCAGGCAGAGAGGCAGGCAGAGAGAGGGTGGGGAGAAGCAGGCTCCCTGCTGAGCAGAGAGCCTGATTCCCGGCTTGATCCCAGGACCCTGGGATCATGACCTGAGCAGAAGGCAGAGGCTTAACCCACTGAGCCACCCAGGTGCCCTCCTTATTTTTTTACAATAAGAATATTAACACTTCTCTAACTCCCCTCATCCATATGCCAATCATTTTTAATGACTAAATAAAATTGTGCCCTAGTTGACCAAGTAGCATACTGGATTATATTTTCTTCTGTAGGTGTCTAGTACAACAGATGCCTTATTTTATCAGTTACTTAAAAGTATTTTTTTTTTTTTGCTTCATATTTGAGCTAATTCTTTTTCATCCAGTTTCCCCACCTCCTTCCTTGGAGTGTCTTGTTGCTCCCCTCCTCTTGTATTACATGTCTTTATCATAGCCTAACTTTTAACTTCGTAAAGATTTTTTCCTAGTTCCAAACTCCCCAAGTTCATTCTTTCTACAGTCTGAACTGGTTGTACTTAAGGGGTTTTTTGTTTGTTTTTGTTTCTGTATTGTTTTGTTTTTATGATTTTATTTATTTATTTGACAGAGAGGGAGATCACAAGTAGACAGAGAGGCAGGCAGTGAGAGAGGAGGAAGCCGACTCCCCACTGAGCAGAAAGTCCTGATGTGAGGCTCAATCCCAGGACCCTGAGAGCATGACCTGAGCAGAAGATAGAGGCTTAATCCACTGTGCCACCAAGGCACCCCAGCTGTTTTTTCGTTTTGTTTTTAAAATAGATATCTCATTCCTGGTCTTCCCTTTATTGTTTATCTAGGTGGATCCATGGTTTTTAGATCCTGAGACTTCCTTCTCTTGGATTACTTTATTATTCTGATGAAGAACAACCTCAAGTAATTTCCTTAGAAGAGAGCAAGAGGCAAACTTTCTGTCTTTTCATGTCTGAAAAGAGCACATTTCACATTCGAGTCTAGGCTTAAATGGTTTTAAACAATAATGACAAATTTAATTTTGCAAAACTATAATGGTTATTAATTAGAATATGTCAGTTAATATAGCTTCAAATATATTTTTAAAAAATAAAATATAATGAGATATGATTCCCTATTATAGTGGAAGATCTCCTTCAGCAAATGGTCAATTAAGTAGATAAAAGATAAATTTGTAACTCTGAATTACAAATTACGGAAACTACAGGCGTCAAGAATATACACTTATTTATGCATAGAAAAAGCATATATGACCAAAATTATAAGTAAATTGTGAAGATCAAATATCAAATAGATTTGGAAGATTGGGAGGGAAAATGAAATAGAGGATCAGCAATGTCAAAGGTGGTGTCTTTGAAACTAATGAATAACTGATTATCTTCTGGAAGGACTGATCAAGAGAAAAAGAGAAAAATTATAAAGAATATCTAGAACGAAAAAAGGGATATTGCATGGTATAGAGAGTGAAAAGTAATACAAATAACATCAACTTTATGAGACTATAATGGACAACTTAAAATTTTAAGAAAAAAGAAATTGAAAACCTGAACAGAATTCTTAGTATTAAAAAAATAGTAATATTTACCTATAAAAGAAATAACTGGCCCAGATGGCTTTGTTAGTTCTAGCAAATACTCAAATTCCAAATATGTATTTTATATCATACGATTTTGGTATATATCTAAAATATAAGACTGGCTGATTATTAATCATCTAATTAATTATATTTATATATTAAAGAAAATCTCATGATCACTTCAAATGCTGATAAAGAATTTGATAAAATAGGACAAAACTATTCATAGAAGACAGATACTAATTTGATATAGCAGTTAGTCTAAAATGGTCCCCTATAAACCTTACCTTTTCTTTTTTTTAAAGAATTATTTATTTATTTATTTATTCATTTAATTTATTTATTTGAGATAGAACACAGCATAGGGAGCAGCAGGCAGAGGGAGAGGGAAAAGCAGTCTTCTCACTGAGCGGTGAGCCTGATGCAGGGTTCAATCCCAGGACCCCAGGATCAGTACTGGAGCTGAAAGCAGATGTTCAACTGAGCCACCTGGACCAGACATCCCTGATCCCTACCTTCTGGTATTCATGCGCTTATATAATTACTTCTTACAATGTATTGGGCTGCAATAAAATATTGTGGAAATAATATTATATGATTTGAAGGCTGTCATAAAAACATTTTGTCTCCTGCTTTGCTATCTCTTGGATTGCTCACTCTAAGGGCAGCCAGCTATTCCGTCATGAGGGCATTCAAGCAATCTTACAGAGAAGTCCATGTGGAAAGGATCTAAAGTTTCCATCTAACAAACACCAACTTGCCAGCCATATGAATCGGCCATTTTGGAAGCTGATAATCCAACTCCAGTCTAGGTGCTTAGAGCCTTGATTGACATTTTGACCATATTCATGGTTGATATTTTGAATACATCTTTATGAGAAGCCAGAATCATACTCCTAAGGTGCTCCAAGATTCATACCCCATAAGTAATACGAGATAATATACTTTATTGTTGCTTTGAGACATTCTGGAGTTGTTTTTTTTTTTTTCATTTTAAATAAGAAGATTATTTAAATAAGATGCTTGACATGAAGGGAAAGCTACCTGGAATTCATTTCTTTTAGAGTAATTTATCCTTAAGGACAGATTGCCCTACATGTAATAGATATGTATAATAAAGTTATAAAATCGTCCTTGGTTTTATAATGATAAATGAAAAACATTAAAATTCTTCAATTGAACAAGATAGGCAAGGATTTTGATGTTGTTCTTTTTGTTGCTGTTGTAAACACTGAGAGCAAAATAACTTACCAGAGTATAAAGATAAGAGCTGAATGAGCACAGCACTAATGGAGAAAGAGGGTATTTTCATAGAACCAGTATTTTTAGGTCATTCCATCTCCTTTTGATGTTGATCAAAACATATTATTGATCATTTACTTTTTAAAATGCAATATGCTTGTGCACATACACAGTTACCTTATGTACAATAAATGAATGGGGAAAGGGAAAAATGAAAGAATAGAGAAAACTACATTGTAATAAGTCAGAATGTGGTGGAACCAAATTGTGGTTTTCTAATTAAGAATGTTTTTTTGGTCTGGAGGAAGGGCTTTTGAAGTAGCAGGGTTCCTTTTTAGTAGACACTTCCTATCTGATGCAGCAACACATCAATTCTATCTCCATTCTCCATTTCCAACAGTGCAGGTGTGTCTGTTTCATAGACTGGCTGCTCATCAAATTGGAATCTGATCAGCCTCATTGACAAACACTGTCATTTACAATAGGCTTTCATTAGTTTACTAAGTAGTGTATTCCTCTTAATTTTAAACTACACCACAGAACCATCCTGCCCCACTACCTTCAAATTAATATGATCACTATTCTCAGTCTGGATTCCTTCCTTTGCTTTTTGGTAGGCCATGGTATGTGCTAGAGGGTACTCAGCTGCTGCTTTATAAAGAGGTACAAACTCTGCACCACAGAAGCAGCACCAGAAGTGGCAGAAAAAGGAGGTGGCAATAATATTAAGGCACTAATTTTTAAAGTAACTTGTTATACAGCAATAGATAAATTAGATACCTGGTAAAATGTTTTTGTAAAAACTTACAGTATCCCTCAGATACAATAATGAAATATTAAAATGCTCAATTTAAATAAAAAATTAAAATGAGGAATTCTGATATCACTTGTTTTTAATATATATTTAAGAAGTTCTAGCAAGGGGTGCCTGGGTGGCTCAGTTGGTTAAGGATCTTCCTTTGGCTCAGGTCATGATCCTGGAGTCCTGGGATAGAGCCCCATGTCAGGCTCTCAGCCTCAATAGGGAGCCTGCTTCTCTCTCTCTTTCTCTCTCTTTCTCTCCCAAATAAATAAAAATCTTAACATTAAAAAAAAAAAAAAAAAAAAAAGAATGTTCTAGCTAGCCCAGTAGGATAGGGGGCAGCTTTTCCTGTGGGAATTATTGGGTTGAGAGGAGTATAGTGATTCCTCCACTCTGGTGTGGGGCAACCACTGATATCAGTTTATTCCAAAGAGGGGAAGTTATCTGGCAAAAATGTAACTGCCTGCTGCGTTCAAGACTTCCATTTGACCAGATATTGTGAACTTTGTTCAACTTGTGCAAGAAAAACAGCACTATGCTGCCAGTCAATTATCAGGGCATCAAACCAGTGCTAGGTGTTGGGGTATGAAAAGAGTGTGCCTTGAATTCCCAGAATTCAAGATGGTGTGACTCACAGTTCCACCCAGAGTGCTTTTGGAGATAAGTGTTGTGAAACCCTATGTTTCCACCAACCAAAACCTCGCACCATTGGAAACAGAATGAACACAACACAGAAGTGTTATACCTTCTGCTCTGCCCTGGATGCTTTGGCCTTACCAGTCCTGGTTGCACCTAAAGTCATCATATTGAGGAAGTTCCTGAATTTCCTCTGGTGGCTGAAAATAAAGTTGAAAGCTAAGAGATGACTATGGAGTCTACTTTACCTCTTAAGAAACTTAGGGCCTAGAATGATATAGTAAAGTTCCTATGTGTTTCAGCAAACAGAAGCTGCAAAAGCAAAATGAGAAGTGGTCATTGTATGCAGAATAGGGGGCTCTGAATCATCAATAAAGCCAAGTGTCATCAAGGTCTTCAGAAACATCTTGAGATTACTCTGCTTAAGGTAAACAAACTGAACATTTTGAAAATTACTCCTGGTAGGCATGTGGAATATTTCTACATTTGAACTAAAAGTGCTTTCTCTAAGATAATTAATAAATAATGATTTACCCTCAAGACTAAATACAATCGCCCATCCACACAATTTTCAAAACAGACCTTAACAGAATCTCAAAAATCACAAAGATCCAAAGATCCCTCTTAGAACAACACAAAAATTTCATCATAGAGTCTTAAAGAAGAATCCACTGAAAAATCTGAGAATGATATTTGAAGCTAAACTCATATTCAAAGACTGTAAACCAGAACAGCACTCTTCACCAGGTCAAAAATCACAATCTCTGGGTGGATAAAGTCACGGCCGCACTAGAAGCCAAATCAGATGAGAAGGGGTTCTAGGCAAGTAACCACTGGTAGGAAAGAAAGAGAAGAAGGTTATTGGTGTTAAGAAGCAGAATAACTCTTTGGTGGGAAAAAGGGTTGCTGTTGCCAAGAAACTAGCAACTGGAAAGATGCCAGCAGAAAAGACTGACCACAGAAAAAAAGCAGCCTGCTGCAAAAACTTAATTTATTCCATCAAAGTCAAATAATTTTGGGTAGCTCGTTTTGAATAAAGAGGTTGTGAAAAAAATGGGAGAAAAAGTTATGGATAGTGAAATCAGAAAAAAATGTAGATGGAAATTTGTCTTGATGGTTAAGGTGAAGAAAATTCTATAAATGATTACAACTAATAAGTAACAGAATTTAGTAAGTTAATCACATAAGAAATCAAAGCACTGATGTTGCCAATTCAAGATGGCAACGTAGGAAGATCATGAATTCACCTTCTCCCCAACTGACACCTTGAATCTACAGCTATGTGGAATAAGTCCCTCTGAAAAAAACCTAAAACTATGTAAGCAACAATTACTCATTGGGCGTACTATTAAAAAAATATATCAAAGAAACTGATATAATCCTACCATAAGCCCCCTTCCCCCCCTTTTTTTTTGGGAGAGACAGAGAGAGAATGAGGTGGGGGGGGGTGGAGTGAAAGGGAGAGAATCTTAAGCAGACTCCATGTTGAGTATGGAGCCTGATGCAGGCCTCAATTTCATGACCCTGAGATCATGACGTGAGTCAAAATCAAGAGTTAAAATGCTTAGCCAAATAAGCCACCCAGGTGCTCTGACCCCGATCTATAGTACAGGAGGGAACTAAAAACCCAGAACTTCTCCCAATGGAATGAAGGCTCTGAACCCCACATCAGGGACTACATTTTTAAGAACCTTACCTGAAAGCTCTCCAAACATCTAGCATCGTAAAGAAACAGGGCTTACTTCAGTGATGCCTAGAAGGGCATAGTGATCTGAGAAATGGCTCTTAAAAGACACCTACACACTTGGAGTCACTCATCCCAGAGCCCAGGTTAGAAGCAGCTGATTATGCCCACACTTTGGAAAAGAAGCTCATTTCTAATTATAAAGCATCAACCTGATGGGCAAGGATCTAAATTAGGATCTTGGGGTCTTCTTGGAAAATCTCCAGAGACAGAGCCTGGTAGGCACCTTCTATGCACACCATCTTCTTTCCCAAATCTGAGGCTTTCCCCTCAACCCTTAACCCAGAGTCCTATCTTTATGCTCCCCCACTGCCTCGGTCCAACCAGCAGCTGCCATCTGAGCACTGTCTCTCTCTGCCTGCCATGTTCCATAGTGCCACTATCTCCCAGAGGTCCCCTGGTTTTATGTTTCTGGTTTTTGGAGCTGCAGCTCAGGAGATACCCAGTGATTTCCTGGAGTTAGAGGGAGTTGCATTTCTGAGTCCTAGAGACTGTAACTAATTGGAGAGAAAGTTCTTGACATGCCGTCATCAAGACACTGTACAGATAGCAGGATAAACACCCGCGTAGACTTTTTTTAAAAAGATTTTACTTATTTATTTGACAGAGAGACAGATCACAAGTAGGCAGAGAGGCAGGCAGAGAGAGAGGGAAGAAGTTGCCCTGCTGAGCAGAGATCCCAATGGGTGACTCGATCCCACGACCCTGGGATCATGACCTATGTGGAAGGCAGAGCCTTTAACCCATTGAGCCATCCAGGTGCCCCACCCATGTAGACTTTTTGTGAAATAGGCCAGTTTTCTTACTCGGGAGCTTCAATCTGAGGAGTAAGTCCCTCAAGCCCCAATTTTCATGACTGATTCACAAGGGACAACTCCAGAACACCTGGCTCTGGTGGCCATTGGGGCTTATGCTTGCAGTCCCAAAGGATTATATATATGTTCATACTTTATAAGCTGGTACCTCAGGTCTGGCTTATATCAGCCTGAATCTAAGTGCTGAGATCCTCCACTGACAAAATGAGACAGAGGACTGTGTCACAAATTAAAGAACAGGACAAAATTATAGCAAGAGAGATAAACAAAACAGAAATAAGTAATATGCTGAAGGAAAAAATTTAATGTAATGGTTATAAAGATACTCACTCAACTGGAGGAAAGAGGGGAGGACCCCAGTAAAACCCTAAACAAAGAGAGAAAAATGTTAAAAAAAAAATTAAGAACTACTGATGAGGAACTCAGTACTTGAAATTACAAATGCTGTAGGGGCATCTCGGGGGCTCGCTCAGTCAGTAAAACTCATGTGGTGATCTCACAGTTGTGAGATTAAGCTCTGAGTCAGGCTCTGAGTTCAGTGCAGAGTCTGCTTTGGATTCTTTTTCCCCTCCCCTGACCCTCGCTGCTCACATGCACTCTCTGTCTCTGAAATGAATAAATAAAATCTTTAATAGAAATACTGTAAATGGAATAAAAAATAGACTAGAGAATACAGAAAAACAGATCAGCAACCTGACAGTAAATAAAAACAATCAAGCAAAACAGGAGAAAAAAAAAAATCAAAAAATGAGAATGGACTTAAGGAAACTCAGTAATATTCACATTATAGGGATACCAAAAGAGAAAAGAGGGAAGAAAATACACCTAAAGAAATAATAGGTGAAAATGTCCTCAATGTGAGGAAGGAAACAGATATCCAGATCCAAGATGCACATAGAACCCCCAACAAAATCAACCCAAGGAGGTCCCCTCCAAGACACATATTAATTGAAAGGGCAAAAACTAGTGATAAAGGGAATTTGTAAAACAGTAAGAGAAAACAGTTACATACAAGGGAAATCCTATAACACCAAAATACTGTCAGCTGGTTTTTCAGCAGAAACTTTGCAGGCCAGAAGAGAGTGGCAGGATATATTCAAAGGGCTGAAAGGGAAAAACCTGAAACCAAGAATACTCTTTCCAACATGGTTATCATCCAGACTAGAACAAGAGATAGAGTTTCACAAACAAACAAAAGTTGGAGGAATTAGAAAAATAGGAAATGTAAAAGCAGTAAAATTGAGTATATCTATAAAAATCAGTAAAGGGATTTATTTACAAAATAAAAGATACAAATTATGACTAAATATATTTAAAATGTGGGATGAGGGCGAGAAATAAAATTTAGTGCTTTTAGAATGGGTCCAGACTTAAATGCTCAAATGATATAGACTACTATATGTATAAGATGTTATTTATTAACTTGATGGCAACCACAAATAAAAAATTGGTAACAGATATGCAAAAAAATAGAAAGAAATCCAAGTATATCAGTAATGAAAGCCAGCAAATCATGAAAGGAGGGAACAAGAGAAGAAATAGAACAAAAAAACAATAATAAAACTAGTAACAAAATGGCAATAAGTACATTCCCATCAATAATCTGAATGTAAATGAACTACTGCTCCAATCAAAAGACATAGGAAGAAGGGACAGATTAAAAAACAAAAACAAAAACAAAAAAACTAAGCCCTATCTATATGCTGCCTACAAAAGATTTATTTCAAACCGAAAGACACACGAAGATTGAAAATGGAGGGATGGTAAAGCATTTATCATGCCTATGAGAGTGAGAAAGAAGCCAGGGTAGCAATACTTATATAGGGCAAAATAGACTTTAAAACAAAGACTGTATCAAGAGATAAAGAAGGACATTATATAATCATAAAGAAACAATCCAGTGTAAAGATAATAGCAATTGTAAAAATTTATCCACCCAGTATGAGAGCACCCAAATATATGAAGCAGCCATTAATTAAGATAAAGGAAGTAATTAACAGTGATAAATAATTAGGACACTTTAACACCCCACTTATGTCAATGGATAGATATTCCACACAGAAAATAAAAAAGGAGAGAGTGCTTTGAGTGACATATTTTACCAGATGAATCTAACAAATATATTCAGAATATTCCATCCTAAAACAGCAGAATACACATTCTTTTCAAGGACACATGAAATATTTGCCAGAATAGATTACATATTAACCAGCAAAACAGGCCTCAACAAATTCCAGAAGATCAAAGTCATACAATGCAGCTTTTTTGATCACAATGTTATGAAGCTAGAAATCAACTGCAAGAAAAAATCTGGAAAAAACACAATACAAGGAGGTTAAATACCATGCTACTAACAAGGAATAAGGCAAACAAGAAATCAAAGAGGAAATACAGAATACATGAAGATAAATGATAATGAAAACACAATGGTCCAAAATCTTTGAGATGTAGCAGAAGTGGTTGTAGCAGAAGTAGTAGATGTAGCAGAAGAGGCAGGTTTATAGCAATATAGGCTTACCTCAAAAAGCAAGAAAAATCTCAAATGAACAACCTAACCTTACATCTAAAGGAGCTAGAAAAGGAAGAAGAAACAAAACACCAAAACATCAAAACAGTAGAAGGAAAGAAATAATAAAGATTAGAGAAGAAAAAAATGAAATAGAAAACAAACCAAACCAGTAAAACATGTCAATGAAACCAGGAGTTGGTTCATTGAAAAGATCAACAAAATTGACAAAGCTTTAGTCAGTTGGAAAGGAAAGGAAAGGAAAGAAAGAAGAAAGGAAAGGAAAGGAAGGGAGAAAGAAAGAGGAAAAAAGGAAGGAGAAAGAAACAAATTCAGTATCAGAAATGAAAACTGAGAAATAACATCAAAAATCACAGAACTATGGTGGGTTTTAAGAGAATGTTATAAAAGTCTATATGCCAACAAATTGGACAACCTGGAAGAAATTTACAACCTCCCAAAACAGAAACAGGAATAGAAAATTGAACAGACAAATTATCAGCAATGAAGTTGAATCAGTAATCAAAAAAACTCCGAACAAACAAAAGTTCAGGACCAGACAACTTCACAGGTAAATTCTACCAAAGAGTGAATACCTGCCATTCTCAAATTATCAAAAATTAAAATGGAATGAAAGCTTTCAAATTTATTCCATGAGACCAGTAATAGCCTGATACCAAAACCAGATAAAGACACTAAAATAAAGGAGAACTATGGGCCAACATCCCTGATGAACACAGATGCAAAAATCCTCAACAACGTATTAGCAACCCGAATCCAACAATATATTTAAAAAATCATTCAATACAATCAAATGGAATTTATTCTTAGGATGCAAGTGTGGTAGGTTCAGACGGATCATACCTTAACATTATAAAGACCATACCACGAATAATACCATTCTCCATGGTAAAAAAAAAAAAAAAAAAAAGGGAGAGATTTTTCTCTAAGATCAGAAACAACACAAAGATGTCCACTCTCATCATTTTTATTTAACACAACACTAGAAGTTCTAGCCACAGCAATTACACAAGAAGTAGTAAAAATAATCCAAATTGGTTAGGAAGTAAAACCTTTAGTATTTACAGGTGATTGCAAAAGTTTTCTATTGACTTTTCTAAGAAGTCAACAGAAAAACTTCTAAAACTGATAAATGAATTCAGGAAAGCCATAGGATAAAAAAATCAACACACAGAAATTTGTTCCATCTTTATACACTAATAATGAAGTAGCAGAAAAGAGAAATAAAAATAATTACATTTATGATTGTACCAAAATTTAAGAAACAAATTTTAAGAAACAAAAGAGAAAAAGAGACAGACTCTTAAATATAGAGAACTGGTAGTTACCAGAGGTGTGGTGGGTTGGGGGATGAGTGAAATAGGTTAAGGGGATTAAGAATAGGTTTATTGTGATGAACAATGAGTAATGCATAAAATATCTGAATCACTACATTTTACAACTGAAACTAGTATAATACTGTATGATAATTATATTGGAATAAACCAAAATAAACAGGCCACTTGGACAAACACATCATTTAAATGACAACCAGTGCTAGGGCAAGGTTAAAAAACTAGTTTTATTTTTGACACAAGACAACTTCTTTCGAGACTGGAAAAACTGGCTGTTTCATTTAATACACAGAGACTGAAGAGTCAAGCAAAATGAAGAAAGAGAGAAATATGTTCATACACACACACACACACACATATGCATATATATATATATATATATATATATAGCCTCAGAAAAAATTAATGAAATGAATATAATAATTTACCTGATACAGAGTTCAAAGTCATGGTTAAAAGATTTGATGAACTTGGGCGAAAAATAGATAAGCACAATGAGAACTTCAACAAAAAGACAAAATAACATCATACAGTGTACCAAATAGAATTTACAGAATTGAAGAATAAAATAATGGAACTGAAAAATATAGTGAAGTGGTCTGACAGAAGACTAGATGAAGAAGTAGTTAGTGACCTCAAATTCAAGGCAGTGGAAGTCTCCCAATCAGAATGGGGAGAAAAAAAGTAATGACAGCTTAAAGGAATAAGACATCCATTGGGCTAGCACTCACATTATAGGGGACTGAGAAGATAAGACACAGAGAAAGGGCAAAAAATTTATTTGAAGAAATAAAGATTGAAAACTTCACTAACCTGAAGAAAACATATATCTAGATCCAGAAATCCCAGAGGGTTTCAAGTAAGAGATACCCAAAGAAACCCATGCCAGGACACATTATAATTAAAATGTCAGGGGGTGCCTGGGTGGCTCAGTGGGTTAAAGCCTCTGCCTTCAGCTCAGGTCATGGTCTCAGGGTCCTGGGATTGAGCCCCGCATCGGGCTCTCTGCTCAGCGGGGAGCCTGCTTCCCTTCCTCTCTCTCTGCCTGCTTCTCTGCCTACTTGTGATCTCTGTCTGTCAAATGAATAAATAAAATCTTTAAAAAAAAAAAACCTACTTTAAAAAAAAAGTCAGAAGATTAAGAGAATCTTAAAAAAAAATAGATAAACAGCTTGTTACATCCAATGGAAGCTCTGTAAAATCATTAGTAGATTTTTCCAGCAGAAATTTTCAGACCAGAATAAAGTGGCAAGGTATATTCAACGTGCTCAAAGAAAAAAATTTTAACTAAGAATACATTATACAGCAAGATTATCATTCATAATTCAAGGAAATATAAAGAACTTTATAGGTAAGTGAAAAGTGAAGGTATTCATCAACATTAAACTGCACTTAAAATGAATTTTAAACAACCTCTAAGTTGAAAGGAATGTGTGCTAATGAGTAACAGGAAAACATATGAATGTATAATCTCACATGGTAAAGGTAGATATATAGTAAAAGTAAGGAATTAACCATTTAAAAAGTTGGAAGAGAGGGCTAAAAGACAGGTAAAAATAACTTTATAGTAATAATTTGAGGGATGCACAAGATAAAGATACAAAATGTGACCACAAAAACCTAAAATGTAGAGAAGAGTAAACATATAAAGCTTTAGAATGTGTTCAAACTTATGTAGTTATCAACCCAAACCCAAAGCAAAAATCAATATGCAAAAGTAAGAGAAAGGTCTCTAAGTATGCCATTAAAGAAAGTCATCATACCACAAAGGAAGAGACAAAAAGGGAACAAAGAGGAACTACAAATCAGCAAGCTAACAATGAACAAAATGGCAATAAGTACATACCTATCAATAATTACTTTAAATTTAAGTGGATTAAATTCTCCAATTTAAAAGATGGAGTAACTGGGGCGCCTGGGTGGATCAGTGGGTTAAAGCCTCTGCCTTCAGCTCACGTCATGATCCCAGGGTCCTGGGATCGAGCCCCACAATGGGCTCTTTGCTCCGTGGGGAGCCTGCTTCCCTTCCTCTCTCTCTGCCTGCCTCTCTGCCTGTGATCTCTGTCTGTGAAATAAATAAATAAAATCTTAAAAAAAAAAAAAGATAGAGTGGTTGAATGGATGGAAAAACAGGACTAATTATATAATGCCTATAAGAGATACACTTCAGATGTAAGGACAAACTCAAAATAAAGGGATGAAAAACATATTCCATTAAAATGGAAACAAATAGCTTATGTATCTACAGTGATATCAGACAAAATAAATTTTAAACAGACTGTAATCAGAAACAAAGAATGCCATTTCATAATAACAAAGGGGCCATCCAATAGGAATATAACATTGGTAAATACTTATGGACTTATGGTATAGCCAAAATATATAATATATAATATATATATAATATATAATAAAACAAATATCAATAGATCTAAAGAGAGTAACAATGCTATATTTAATACTCCACTTGTATGAGTAAATAGATCATCCAGACAGAAGATCATTAAGAAAACATTAGTCTTAAATAACAAATCTGAACTGAACATATACAGGTCATTCCATCCATAAGTAACAAAATACATATTCTTGTCAATTGTACATGAAACCTTCTACAGGAGAGATCATATTTTAGGTCACAATACAATACAAGTCTTGATAAACTTAAGAAAACAAATCATATCAAGCATTTTTTCCAACCCCAATGATATGAAACCAGACATCAAATTATAAGAAGAAAACTGGAAAACTCATAAGTATGTGGAGATTAACCAACATGCTATTGAACAACCAATGGGTCAAAGAAGACATCAAAAGAGATATAAAATATATTGTGAGACAAATGATAATGGAAAACAACATAGCACAACTTATGGAATCAGCAAAAGCAGTTTAAGAGGGAGAAAAGTGCCTACCTCAAGAAATAAGAAGTACCTTAAATAGTCTGACTTTATACCTTGCAGAAGTAGAAAAGAACAAACAAAGCCAAAAGCAGTAGAAAAAAGAAAATAATAAAGATAGAGAAAAAATAAATTAAGGAAAATATAGTAGAAAATATTAATAAAACTAAGAGCAGGTCATTGGAAAGGATAAATAAAATTGATAAAACTTAGGTAGACTCAACAAGAAAAAAAAAGAGGACTCAATATTGGAAATGAAAGAGAAGGCATTATACCTGAGTAATCTATATGTACAAGATCACATGAGACTATCATACCACCAAATTGGACAACCTACAACAAATGGATTCCTGAAACACACTCTACCAAGACTTAATAATGAAGAAATAGAAAATCTGAACAGACTGACTACTAGCAAGGAGATTAAATCAGTAATCAAAACCCCCTTAATGATCATCATATGCCACCAGACAACACACTAGTAAATTCTGCCAAACAGTCAAGAAGAATTAATACTAACCCTTCTCAAATTCTTCAGAAATAGAAATGAAGGGAATACTTCCAAACTTATTCAATGAGGCCAGCATTACCCATTTGGTTTTGGTAAACCAAATAAGAATGCCACAAGAAAAGAAAATTATAGGCCAATACACCTAATGAACATAGGTGCAAAAATACTTGATAAAATATTAGCAACCCTAACTCAACAATCCATAAAAAGGTCCATTATAATCTAGTAGGATTTTTTACATGAATGTAAGGATGGTTCAAAATTCACAGATCAATATAACACATTAAGTGAGTGAAGGATAAAAATACTGTGGTCCTCTCAATACATACAAAGCATGTGATGAAATTCAACATCATGATAAAAACTCTCAACAAAGTGGGTATAGAGGGAATATAACTCAACATAATAAAGGCTAAATATGACAAGCCCACTGCTCCTATCATGCTCAACAAGAGTGTACTCTATGATCAGGAACAAGACAGGATGGCCAGGCTTATTTTTATTCAACATCGTATTGGAATCCTAGTGAGAGATATTAGACAATAAAAAAAAAGAAAAGGCATCCACAATAGAAATGAAGGAGTAAAACTGTCACTATTTACTGATGGCATAGAAAGAAAACTCTGAAGACTGTTAGAATTAATAAACAAATTATTTAAGCTTGCAGGATACTGAAATGAAGATACAAAATTCAGTTGCATTTCTATGTTAAACTATAAGAAAGAGAAACTAAGGAAATAATCCCATGAGCAATTTTATCAAGAATAACATACCTAGGAACAAATTCAATCAAGGAGTAAAAAATCTATACAATGAAAGCTTTAGACACAGACTAAAAAAAATAAAAAAACAAAAAATAAATTAAAGGTGCAAGTAAATGGAATAATCTGCACTCATGGAGTGGAAGAATATTGCTAAAATGTCCATATTACTCAAGGCAATCTAAGATTTAAGACAATCCCTATAAAAATTCCAAGAGCAATTATCACAAAGTAGAATAAACAGTTCTAAAATTTTTATGGAACCAAAAAAGACCCCAAATAGCCAAGCAATCTTAAGAAAGACAAAGGTGGAAGCATCACACTATGATTTTGAGCTATATTACAAAGATATAGTAGTAAAAAATATGGCATCATCATAAAACAGACACATAGATCAATGAAACAAAATAAAAGCCCAGAAATAAACCAACACATATATGGTCAATTAATTTGTGATAAAGGAGCCAAGAATATACAATGGGGAATGCACCATCTCAGCAATAAATGGTTTTTATAAACTGAAAAGCCTTATGCAAGTGGATGAAACTGAAACCACTACATTACACAATACACAAAAATTAACACGAAATGAATTAAGGCGCTTGAATTTAAGCTCTGAGACCATTACATTCCTGGAAGAAAGTAGAGTCAGCTCCTTGACACTAGTCTTATGTGACTTTTTGGATTTGACACCAAAACAATAGCAAAAATAAAGAAGTGAGACTATATCACAGTAAAAACCTGAATAGCAAAGGAAACCATCAACTAAATGAAAAGGCAACCTACTGAATAGGAGAAGTATTTTTCACTCATGTCCCTACCACCCAAACCTTGCTTCTGGCAACTACCAATCTCATCTCTGTATTTATGAGATTTCCAAATTAATATTTCACATATAACTGAGATATAAGGTGTTTTTCTTTCTCTGACTTATTTCACTTAGCATAATGTCCTTTAGGTCCTGCCACATTGCTGCAGTTGACAAGATTCCATTATTTTTATGGTTGACTAACACTCCATTGTATACATGTATCCATTTTTCTGTTCATTTGGCACTTAGGTGGTTTCCATATCTGGTTAATGTAAATAATGCTACAGTGAACACGGGAAGGTACATATATCGCTTGAATTTAGGGTTTTCATTTCCTTTAAGTAAATACCCAGAAGTGGAATTCCAGGATTGGATGGTAGTTTTATTTTCAATTTTTTTGAGAAATCTCCACGCTGTTTCCCATAGCAGCTGCTCAAATTTACATTCTCACCAACAGGGCACAAGGATTTCCTTCTCTCCACATCCTTGCCAACATTTGTTTGTCTTTTTGATAATAGCTTTTCAACAGTTCTGTGGTGATGTCTCACTGTGATACTGGTTTAAATTTCCCTGATGATTACTTATTTTGAGCACCTTTGTTGGCTATCTTTATGTCTTCTTTAAAAAAATAATAAATTGGCCTGTGCTATTGTCTCTTGGTGATGTTTCCCCCCACTCTTTGAAATAAAAAACAACTACATCACTAAAAAAAAAAAAAAAATTCTTTTCAGATCTTATGTTCATTTTTCATGGGATTGCTTTATGCTTTTGTCTCTCTTTTGCTACTGAGTTATGTGAATACTTTATACATCTTAGATATTAGCCGCATAAGATGTATGATTTGGGGTTCAAAAGTACCACCTTCCAGTTATAAAATAAGTCATGGGGAGTTCTGGGAAGATGGTAAAATGGGAGAATCCTGAACTCACTTTTTCCATGGACACACTGAGATGGCTGCCATATCGGAGCAAGTACCTTGAAAATGACCTGAAGACTGGCAGAACAGACTTCCCACAGTTAATTCTAAAGAGGCAGCCACATCAAAAAGGGTATGAGGGCCACACACATGGTTGGAAATCAGACCCCCCCACTCCCCCACCTCCGAAGGAGATGAACCATAAATAGAAGGGACACCATAAGCATGAGAAGTGAGAGAATTAGATCCCATACCAGGCACTCCAGGCATGGGGGCCCTGCTTGAGAGGACAGTCCCCATAACATTTAGCTTTGAAAATCAGTGGGTCTTAACTTCAGAAGTTTTTACAATCAGTGGGGGTTAATTCCTTGTACTTAAAAAAATAGCAGGCTTAGCTCTGGGAGAGCCTGAAGAAAATAGGAAACTGAATTCCAATCCCTAAAGAGACAGGCTAATAAATAACCCTGCTGAGATACAGCATCGAAGCAGCTGTTTGAAAAATGCTCAGAAGCAGATTGATTTACTAATTTCAAAACATGTTCTGGAGGGGCAGAGATTATTAGGAGACTTCTCTAAGAACAGAAGTGCTAGTGGGCACCACTTCTCTGGCCCCACCCCATATATTCCAGATAGTAGGACACTTGAGAGAACCAGTGCAAACGCTCTCCACCTATCTTGTTTGCACTGTTGCCCCACCTCCAAGGATCTGTCCCATCCAACTTGCCTCCTCTACAAACATCACTCCAAAATGGCTCCTGCCCAACACATCCTACCAGCAGCCCCAAGGAGAGACTGGCACCACTCCAAAATGTCTCCTGCTGTGGGGAGAGGGGAAAATAACCACACACACACACCAGTGCACCTGCAGTCCCAGGAGTTGAGCTTTATAGCTAGCAGGGCAGAAAGAATCCCCTGCCAAGCAGTCCTGGAGTGGAAGCAGGCATGTGTTCTGACTGTAAGCTCCACCTACCAATGAAAGTCTCTCAAGGGACAAAGCAGGAAGAAGGCATTGCTAGCTGGTGCTCCTGTAGCCTTGGCAGATAGACTGAGTGTAGGCCTCTTGTCTCACTGCTGACACTACCCAACTATAAGCCTGTCCTGTCCCTAGACTGGCCCTATAACAGCACAGGGAGAAAACCTTATCTAGTGTGCCCAGAATAGGCAAAATGTGCAATCACAACTGACTGGACTGAAGGCAAATGCAGCTCAAATGTAACAGAAAAGCATATGCAACTCACATAGGATACACCCCTGAATCACTGGCTCTGGTGAACTAGAGCTTTTGCACTCCAGCTATTACATAGCTGTATTCCTAATATACAGAAACAACTTAGAGAGCTAGAAAAATTGGGGAAATAGAGGAATATGTCCCAAATGAAAAACAGGATAAAATCACAACAGAAAAAAGGAGATAAGCAACATTCCTAAAAAATAATTCAAAGTAATGATCATAGTTACTGAAGAGTGGAGGATCTCAGTGATACTTTCAATAAAGAGATAGAAAATGTAAACACCTGAAATGAAGAATTCAGTAACTGAAATTAAAAGAAAGTACACTACAGAAAATAGCAGCTTAGAGGAGGCTGAAGAATGGATCAGTGTTACCCTGGAAGACAGAGTAAACAAAGAATGTATAAGACTTTTCTGTGGGATATTTATGTATTTAAAGGCAAAAGAGTAAATTTAAATAAGTGGGAGTATGTCTTAGATGTTTTCCATTTTTCTCTCCAGACTCAATCTTAATTCTTCTACCAACCCTGGAAGACTGAATTTACAGATTACATTAATGGGATTTCTTGAATTCTGGATTCAGGTAGAGATCAGCCAATGAGAGATACTGGCAGGAGATCAAAGAGCAAACAGATTGCTCATTCAGCCAACTACCTCCCTACTGACTTGCCCTGCTTCATTCTTCTAATGAAGGTCATAGCTTCTGTTGAACAACTCTCTCATACAACTAGAGATTTTCCCTCTGGGTTACAGCACCTAATTTCTCCATCTCACTTCTTCTATACCTTTAGGCATAAAAGGGATACTTGTTTTTGACTACTGGCTTCCATTAATCCTGCTCAATTATTTAAAAATATTTTTATTAGACTCAAATCAATCTATTGCTGAAGCCACTGCTTTCTTCTTTCAACTGAGTTCTAATTTGTACCAATGTACTACGAGGAAATGGGACTCCATTATTGCCTTGCTCATATGTTTAAGGAGAACATGAACTACTTTCTTACCCTAGTAATTTATATGCAATAGATTCACAATTACCCAGAATAACATTGGTGGTTAAATGTTATGTAACACAGAGAGCAAAACCCTATGGCCCTTCATTGCTGTGATGACAAAAGTGATCATAATCATGGAAAGCACATACAAAGAAAATGAAAAATTAAAGGTCTTGAATACTAACTTATTATATGGGTGGGTAAAAATTAGATCACCGGTATGTTAGCTGGTTTCTCAGGATAGTTATGACTGAGATGTAAGTCCAAGTCTTGATTGTAAACACTGCAGATCTCTTATACTAAATAAGGCCATTGATTTGAAAGAAACATGACTCTGAGATGTGAGACAGGGCATTTGAATAGACAAATAATCTTGTGAACTTTAAATTACCCTGGAATTCCTTTACCAGCAAAGGCAGCTCCTCTTCCCCTTAAGGGGACTTCCTCTATGCATAAAAACTTCTGAAAGTTCTATCACAGAAGATGTGAACTCTCTTATCTATTACCATCACTACTTATTTCCTGTAGACTTACAGGAGAATTAGATACCAATATGAAGTATAGACTGGTGAAAAAAATAAAAATATTCACCAAATTTGTTTAGGTAGGAATCTGAGGAACATGCATGCATGTGGGTAGAAAGTTAGACCCAAAATGGAAAATAAGAGATTTGCTTAACCCAAGTTTGTTGCCATTGATACAGTCACCTAGAATTTATTGTTTATTGTGTTACATTGAACATCTAAGGAATCCTACTAGTAGACATCTAGGTTGGCTAATTTAAGCCCAGAGTCAATGGTACATTAAACATGCTCCAGAAGAAGAGGACAAAATCTCAAGGAAATCAAGAGTTTGAATGGAACTACACTGAACCTGCTCAATCACTCATTAACTCTGCTTTCATGAAAATCTCAGAGCATACATACCTTAAGAAGGCATTAAGAAATTCACTGGTAAATCGGGAATGTAATCTTACCAAGATGGTAACATAAGTCATTCCTGACTGCCCCTCACAAGAACTATTTGTGGATGCCCTGTGAAAACCCTGTGAAAATTCCACAGAATTCAATATTCATATGGGTGAGGCTGAAGCAACCTCTTGCACCACAGAAAAGAATTCATTACAAGGTTAAGTGGAGAGGCTACACACTAATCACATCACCTCCCACCAAATGAAGAGGGTTCCCCTGAGCCTACAATTCCTCCAGTGGTAAAAAGGAGCCCAGGGTGGACATCTAGCTTCCCTACCATTGTGGGCTGCTTTTTGGGAGTCCCACTCTGGTCTCTCCTCATGGAGATCATGGAGGAAACTGCAGGTCTTGACTACTAGGAATTGAATTGTGATGGAAAAGGGAGGGGGCTTATAGTAACCAACACTTGGAACTTAGCATACTAAGTTCCTCCTTGCACACCCAAGTAGTAGTCCCAGCCAGTAGGTTTGTTCAACTGCAGAGTCAAGATGGTGGCCAAACCTGACCAGGATAGTTGATTGGGTGTAAGTCAGCCTGATTGGAACTTTATATAAACAAAGAGCTCTGCTGGCCCTGGAACGTGGTTGGTTCTTTCACTGGGGCAGGAAAACAAAGTTGTATCCCCATTCATTGATAAGTATAGCTCTCAGCCCCACCTGTCCAGAAAGCTTTGTTTGGACACCTGGTGGGCCACTTAGTCCAGAACACTGGAGCAAAGAGATGAAAGTCAGTAATGATCATCCACACAGCAAAGCCAGTGGCTCTATTTTCCTGGGGAACTTGGGGCACCGTTTGACTTAAGTCAAGATCTCAAACAGAGTGTTGCCAGACTTACAGCTTGTTCTGCCATTTTGCCAAGGGAAAAGGAGTGAACTCATAGCCCTGCCCACTGCTGAGGATAACTTTCCACCCTACCTGACCAGGAAGCCAGGCCTGAGCTCCTGATGAACTGCTTAGGCCAGCGGCACTCAAGCAGTGAGCCCAGTCAGACTGGGCCTTGCCAAAGAATTTAGTGCATAGCTCTGTCTGATTAGCTCCCCAAATAGAAGTCTTGCAAGACTTGGAGCCTGTTCTGTGTTCCACTCGTCGTGGGCAGGGAAATTAATCTGTATGCCTGCCCACAGCTGAGTACAGCCTCTACCCCTGCCATCCAGGATACCTATTCAGAGGTCTGGGGAATCTTGGCAGCTTACTCTGAAGCTCAGATTACAATAGCACTTGAGAGGGGAGGCTGACCAGTAGCTCTCCCTGACCCAAGTCAGTGGCCACATCTGTTGAGGGAGCTTAGCATGAAGTTTTGTCTGCCTTAATTCCCAAAGAAACTTGTTGGCCCTGGGGCTTCTTCTTCAGTCTCAACTAGGCAGAGAAAATAATTTATAACCCTGTACAAAGGTCAATACAGCCTCCAGGGCGATCTGATCAGGAAATCTAACCAGGAGGTCCCAGCAATCTATGTAGCCCATTCTGAAATGTTGATTATACTGGCACTTGAGCAGAGAACCTGGCTGGCAACTCTACTTGTCTGCAGTGCTAGGATAATGAATGGCCCATTAGGCCAAGGAAACAAGTGCACAGTTCTGCCTAATTTGATCCCTAAACAAGAACTTTGCCAGCACTGGGGCATGTGTGGGGGCCCTGCCTACACAGGAAAACTAATTCATATTCCTGCCCATAGGTGAATACAGTTTTGTGTCTGCCTGACAAGACAATCTAAACAGTACAGGGGAAACAGTCTAGCCCATCCTACAGCCTTGCTTACACTTGAACAGAAAAAAGAGACTGTGGCTTTCCCATCTGCAGAGCAAAACTGGTGGCTCTGTCTAGTCAGAGAATTCAATATTCAGACTTGCTTGATTCTGGTCCCTGAACAATGAAGCATATATGCCTTGGGGCTTGTTACGCTTCCCTAACAAGGAAGGGAGGCTAAATCATAGCCACACCTATTGCTGAGTATAGTATCCAGTCCTGCCATCTCGAAATCTCCACCAGAGAATCCAAGAAACAGATATAGTACCCATCCTCCAGACTTGCTTGGGCAGGGAACCAAACCGATTGTCTCATTTAGCTGTTGTCAGTCAGCAGGTTCACCCCCTTCAACCTTGGAACTTAGTTATGCTGCCCCCAAATAGATCCTGGTAGCAGGTTCCACCTACCCTAGGATGTTACCAGATGATTATATCCAGAACCCACAGTTGAACATACTGGTGAAGAAATGTCTCTGCCAAAAAACCCATAAAGTCTGGAACAGGATAGTGCTTATTCAAATGCACAGATACAAATGTAAGGAATCAAGGATCATTTGAAAGAAGGTAAATATGATGCCAAAGGAAACTAATAAAGCTCAAATAACTGATTCTAAAGAAATGGTGATTTATGAACTGTCAGATGGAGAGTTCAGAATAATTCTCTTAAAGAAGTATTGTGAACTTCAAGAATATACACACAGACAACTAAACAGAATTAGGAAAGCAAAACATGAACAAAATGAGAATTTAGACAAATAACAATAGAAAAGGGAAAAAAATTCTTTTTAAACCATATCTGTATGGGGTGCTGGATATTAACTTATTGCAGTAACCATTTTGCAATATATGTAAGTCATTATATTGTATTTTTTAAATTTATGTAGTGCTGTGTGTCAATTATGTCTCAATAAAACTAAAAGAAAATTTTAAAAAATGCATTGAAAAGAGAGCTCCAGTTTTCCATAATAAGTACTGTCGTGGCTCCAGTTTCCATAGTAAGTTCTGTGGTGACTGACTTCTGTAGACCAGAGATAATGGTGAATAATACTGCAATGAACTTATGTTCCCTGTTTTTAAAAAGGATAAGTTTCTACATGGGAAAGCTCAGGCTGCTGTACTTAAAAAATCAGCAATGGAAATTGGGAACAATTTTCACAAAAATTCACAGGGACAGAGTGGTAATCAGAATATTTCAATCCATAAGGATCTGTGAGGTGATCGTTAATTGATTACAAGATTCCTAGAAATACATTGGAGGGTCTTTACAGCTCTGCTTTACATTTATAGAAAGACAAATTCTAGATCTGTGGCACAGATCTGCTAAGTATATTAGAGAACTGTGATCTCTTACACAATACCCAGACTTAGGCTAATTTATGGACCTAGAGCCCCTTAATAGGAAAGAAGATCTACAATGTAACTAGTACAATATACTATAAATCATAGCTCAAGTCTTCTCCAGAGATACTTGTGGCCACTTGCCATCAGCTTTTTGGACTACAGAAATGAAAACACACATACATAATTCTGAACTTTGGGACATAATTAGGTACTGGCTATTCACTGAGGCAAATCCCTAGGTACTGAAAATATACGACATTTCACAAGTCAAAGAGGGGAATTATGAAGGTCAGGTGATAAACTTCTGACTCTGATCCATTATCTCATAATGAGTCCATTGAAAGCTCGTACACACCCTGTGCTGGATTTTCCCTGTCCAAGAATTAAGACTTAGTCTAATAAGTAAAGAGAACGTGGCTTTCAAAATTTACCATACACCAGAATTGCCTGGAAGACTAGGTAAAATACAGATTGCCGGGCAATCTGCCTCTGCCCCAGGTCTCTGCCTCTAGGTCTCAGATGGAGCCCACCAATCTGCACATCTAAGTCTGTAAGTGGTAGTGATGTTTCTAGTCTGGGCATTGTACTTTGAGAACTCTACTCACCATCATATACCTTGTTCTATGGTTCGGATAAGCAATTGGGTATTTTTCTAACTTAGTGGTTCTCAAGGTACCATCTTCTGATACATGGAATGAGAACCATTTATTCTCTTTTATCTTATTTGAACAGTGCAAAAGCCAGAGGTCTTCTGGTATACATCAGCACAAGCTTAATTAGACAGTGATGTTAATTACAGCTATCTTTCTTGATGTATTTTTTTGGAGGAAAACAGTCCAGTCCTTGGCACCTAGTATACAGATATTAACTTGGAAAGTTTTCCCCTTATTGGTATGAGCAAGGTTGGTTAGAAGCTGTTTATCTTCACACACTGGCAATGGTATATGATCATAATCTTGTCACTGGACCATATTAACCCTCTTGTTCTTTCATTATATAGTCCAAAGGGAGCTTGATTTTCCTGGTATCCCACAAAACATTATGCTAGCTCATTATACTGATAACCTTTCCTCACTGCACTTAAAGAGTAGAAAGTAATACATGTGTGTCAGAGAGTGGGCAATACCTATGAACACTCAGAGGCTGGCCATGGTGAAATTCTGGACCCACTGATCTGCAGCATGTTGGGATATCTCCTATAAAGTAAAAAAGAAACTGCTATAATTTGCCCCGCTCATCAATAAGAAAGAGATCCAATTGTGGTGATACTCTAGATTTGGCACACTGTTTCAAGGTGTTTACTGGGTTAACTGGAAGACTCCTGATTTGGGTGTGGCCCTGCCACAAAAAGTCTCTGCAGGAAGTACAGGCTGCAGTGCAAGCCGCCTGTCGTTGGGAAGTGACCCATACACATACTGTTTTAGAGAAAATCTGTGCTAGAGAGATGCTTAATGAAACATCTAGCAAGCCCCCGCAGAAGAACCGTAGTGCAGACCCTGCGAACTCTGGAGTTCAGTTGTGTCCTCTTTGCGCTCTTCAACTAACAACTCTACCCCATTTGAAAAGCAGCCCCTGGTTTGCTACTGGGCACTAGGAGCAACTGAACACATGACTACGGGGCAGTGAGTATTTATGCAATCTAAATCTCTTGTTATGTACCTGCTATATATTGGGTGTTATATAATTTACCAAATCATAGAACTGGAACATTTTCAGCAGTAATTGTATCATAAAGTGGAAATAGCGTAAAATCCTGTACTAGCAGGTCCAGAATGTATGGGTTAAAATGCACAAAGTGGTTGAGATTTCAGTGCCTACTCCCGCTGCTTCACTGTGTCTTCTTTATCCCGGTACAGCCTCATGGAAAGTGCTGTGAAATGAGTTAATGAAAAAGAAAAAAAGGAAAGATCTGGATTATGAATAAATCAACACAGTGTTCTCTCCCTAGGTGGAAATGGAGAAAAGAGAAAGACAGCGGTGATGGGTATCTTCCCACTGAGCTGGTTTTTCACTTACATAACAGAGAGACAACCCATGGTAAGGACTGACACTAACTCATATGTGATCCTATATGTTGCCTGTTAAATTAGGGACTTAAAATTGGAAAATTGGTGACAACAAAGTCTGAGTGAAGTAAGTTGATGAATGTCTTGGCACAGGATATAAAGGTATTCATGTTTTACATAAGAGCCAATCAAGAATATCCACAACAGTAGACACTGTTAATAATTAATGCATAAGATTCATTCTCGGATGTCAACCTTTTCCCCCAGGCACTCTGGTGTTTGCTCGATGAACTCACGTATAATGAGGCACTGATAACAGGGGTGGAGGCTCAGTATCTTCTCTTACAAAAGCTTAGCTACGTATTATTGTTGAGCGCAAAACCTGCTAATAACAGAGACCAATATTGAGACCAAAATGTCACCAGTTCCAAAGAAATCAGCTAACCACCCGATGGCTGAATGTTTATGTATTTTTTAAAAATTTTATTTTTATTTATTTATTTGAGAGAGAGAGAGAGAGAGAGGAAGATAGTGACAGAGTTAGCAAGAGAGAGCCCAAGCTGGGAGGAGAGGGAGAAGCAGGCTCCTGCTTCAGGTTCTTTCTGCTGAGCAGGGAGCCCCATATGGGGCTTGATGCCCCGACCCTGGGATCATGACCTGAGCTGAAGGTAGACATTTAACTGACTCCCCCAGGCACCCCAACACCAGGCTGATTGTTTATAGAGGGGAGAAAGGGGTTGATCTCACAAAGATAGAAATATACTATCAATTACCTTTTCCAGCACCTCTACTAATGGACTTACAGAATTATCATTTGTAAGGTATATTACACAATGTCACCTGGGACTAGAGAACTCATTTCATACACATGAAGTGTCCTAATAGACCGACTAAATTCAGAAGTCTCACCACATGCTCCCGTGTCTCATAAGCAGCTCAGTTGAAGGTGGAATTCCTAATGGATGGAAACATTTGGGAGATTGCTTCAAGGTCAAAAGGAGCCCCTCTAAGTTGCTCACCAGTAATCGTCTGCCCCATAAATGGGTTATAAAATAAAGCGTTGGGGGTATGTCTTAGTCTGTTTGGGCTGCTTTAACACAATAACACATACTTCATGGCTTATAAACAACAAAAATTTTAAATTTTAAATTCTGGGAACTGTATGAACTTGCAGTTCTGGGAAGTCTAAGATAAAGGCACTAGCAATTCTGTGTCCGGTAAGAGCTCATTTCCTTGGTAAGCTTGCATCCCCCTCCCTGCCCTTTTTTTAATACAGCTGTTAATGTTACATTAGTTTCAGGTATATACCAGTGATTCAACAATGCTATGAAACTCTGCTCACCACAAAGGTAGTTTCCATCTCTAACCTACAACACTACTACAATACCACTGACTATATTCCCCATGCTGCACTTTCATCCCCTAGAGAGCTCTATTTTCACTTAGATCTCAACATGAGAGGAATGAGTGGGAGACATCTCTGGGGCCTCTTTTATGAGGGCGCTAATGCTATTTGTGAGAGCTCTACTCTCATGGCCTAACCCCTCCCAAAGGCCTCATCTCCAAATATCACCATGGGGATTGGGTTTCAGCATACGAATTTTGGGCAGATAAATGTTCAGTCCGTTGCAGGGCAGGATTAATTACTCTTAGATTCCACCAAATCACCTAACAAATTTTTGCTTCCTCTTCATAGCAGCTGGGGATTAGTATGTTTGGAGGTCTTAGAGCCCTCAATTTATTGACTCAATATATTATTGCCTAAAATTCAGGTTCTTTCTAGTTACAAACTTCTGTAAATTAAATTTTAATGAAGATTCCTGTGCAAGTTGTGACAATTTGCTGGTTCATATGATCAAAACTTGATATTAGAGACTAGCGGACGGTTTTCCAAAGTGGTTGTACAACATTAGACTCTAAATATAAAAGTTCTTGTTACTCTACATCCTTACAAATTCTTGGAGTTTAACGTTAGCTGGTTTGTATGTATGGTGTTTGTTATTAATTTTAAAGTCTCATTGTGAATGTAATTTGTATTATAGTCATGGCATTGAGAAGCTTTTCATATGCTTATTGACCATGTGGATATCTTGTTTTCTGAAGCGTTTGCCCAAATAATTTGGTTATTTGAAAAAAAAAAAAGTTAGCGTTTTAATTATTTGTAGGCTCTTTTTAATATGTTCTGGATAGAAATCCTTTGTCAGATACATGTTTTGTAAATATACTTTCCAAGTCTATGGTTTGTTTTTTTACTTCCTTAAATCTATCTTTTGGTGTGTAGATTTAAATTTTAAGTCAAATTATTTTTAGGCTTACCATCTTTTTTGTCCTAATTAAGAAATATTTGCCTATGCCATATTTATCTATATTTTCTTTTAGAAGTTTAAAATATTATCTTTGACATTTAGGCTTATAATCCATTTTGTATTAATTTTGGTGGAAAGGGTGAGGTTGTGGGGGATCAATAGTAACACATTTTATAAACTTTTTTTTCTATTTGGATATATATTTCTCCATCAATATGTGTTATGATGATTAATTTTATGTGTCAACATCACTGAGTAAAGGGAGGCCCAGCTAGTTGGTAAAACATTATCTCTGTGTGTACCTGTAAGGATGTATCTGTAAGAGATAACTCAGTCTACTGAATCAAAATGCTAAAGACATCCACCCATGGAGCTCCTGGGTGGCTCTGGTGGTTAAGCATCCAACTCTTGATTGCAGTTCAGGTCATGATCTCAGGGTTGTGAGATCTCAAGGTTGTGAGACAGGACCCCACACCAGGACCGTGATACATATGAAGCCTGCTTAAAATTTTCTCTCCCCTCCTCTGTCCTTCCCCTGACCTTAACAGAAAAACAAAATAAAATAAATAAAAGACATCCGCCCTCACCAAGGTCGGTGGACATCATCCAATACATTGAAGGTTTGAATAGAACAAAAAAGTGAAGGAAGAGTTAATTCTCTTATCTTGAGCTAAGACATCCATCTTTTCCTGCCCTTAAACTCATGGAACTCCTGGTTCTTGAGTCTTTAGACTTTGGGACTTACATAAGCACCTACCCCTAAGATTTAGACTATATGATGTCACTGGCTTTCTTGGTACTCCAGCTTGCAGAGGAAGTAGTTTGTGAAACCTAGACTCCATAACTGCACGAGATAATTCCTATAATAAATTTCCTTTTATCTACACCTATATCTATAGATATCCAATTGGTTCTCTTTCTCTGGGGAACGCAAATAAATTTTTTTTTAATTGAATAAACCTCCCCTTACCTTACTGAACTCCATTGTTGCCTCTCAAAATCAAGTAATTATATACAGGGGTTTATTTCTAGACTTTTTGTTGTTGTTCCACTACTCTATTTGCTCATGTGTATGCTAGTATTTCATTGGCTCAATTAATGTAGTTTTATTCTAGATGTTGAAATACAGTACATCAGCCTTCTCTTTCCAGACTGCCTTGGCTCTTCTTTAAATTTGTATATAAAATATAAGCTTATAATTATGTCTTATAAGTTTTAGAATTCTAAATCAGCAATATGTAACATATAGGATTATTAAAATATATTAATATGTATCTATTATAAGGTTTATAATTCTTTTATGAGCAATCAACTAAGTTTTGTTTGTTTTTTTAAAGAATTGAGAGAGAGCAAGAACGAGAGAGAGAGAGAGAGAGCGCGCGCACGTGCACAAGCAAGCTGGAGAGGCAGAGGGAGAGGCAGAAAAAGCAGACTCCCCTGACAGCAGAGTGCCCCGTGTGGGGCTAGATTCCAGGACTCTGGGATCCTGACCTGAGCCAAAGGCAGATGCTTAACCGATTGAGCACTTATGTGCCCTTCAACTTTAAGGTGTTTTTTTGGTTGTTGTTGTTTTGTTTGTTTGTAGCAGGTTCCCTGTGGAACAGGGAATCTGATGTGGGGCTCAATCCCAGGACCCTGGGATCATGAACTGAGCCAAAGGCAGTTGCTTAACCAACTGAGCCACCCAGGCACTCTTTAACTTTAAGTTCTAAAATAAAAACCTACTAGAAGGGGTTAAATGTGATTCTATAGATCAACTTCAGGAGAAATGACATCTTAATATTCAGACTTTCAATTTACCACAGTATGACAAGAGTATCTCTCTAATTTTATTTAGGCCTTTAAACTTCTTGCACCAATTTTCAATGTATAGTTCTTACATGTGGTTAGAATTATTATTTTTGGCTGCTACTGTAAACTATATTTTTTAATTTTATTTCCTAATTATTTATTACTATGCATATAGGGAAACATTGACAGTCTCTTAAAAGGCTCTCATCCCCAATTTTTAAATTTATATTTTTTTCTCTCTGTGCTTTTGTTTAAATAATTTCAGATGACCTTTGAAGTTAATATAAATTTTCTTCTATATCCAATCTACTTTAAAGCCAATCAAATTAATTCCTCATTTCAAATATAATTTTTAGCTCTAGAATTGTTTTTGCTACTTAAGCTGTCCATCTTTACACCATTTCATCCACATTTTTCTCTAAATCACTTATTTATAATTCTTATTTATTTATTTTACTTTATTAATTCCTGCATTTGTGTCTCATCTATGGTTCTGCTTCTTGGGACTTTGTAACTTTTTACTGTGGTCACATTGACCTGCCACTTTGCAGGTCTTCTTCTTCTTCTTTTCTTTCTTTTTTTTTTTTTTTTGATTATTTATCTGTTAGAGAGGAGAATGAGTGAGCATGCACAAGCAGGGGGAGCAGCAGAGGGAGAGGGAGAAGCAGACTTCCCATTGCACAGGGACCCCAATGTGGGACTTGAGCCCAGGACCCTGGGATCATGACCTGAGCTGAAGGTAGGCACTTAGCCGACTGAACCACCCAGATGTCTTTCTAAATTATTTTTGTATGTCCTGTACTTTAGGTATAAAATATCAGTAGAGAGTCAAGGGGATAATAAGTTCTTCCAGAAGGGACTTGCTTTGCTCCTTTGATATTCAGGTTAGGTATTTTTATCTTCACTTTAATCAGTGGTTAGGTGACTATCCTAGTTTTTCACAGTGAGATTATTAGGTCCTGCCCTCTCACAAGGCTTTGAAATTTAATTAGCCTCCAATTTTCTAGGACCATGGCTCAGTTACCCAGATTTTTTAAATGTGGAGAATTGGTTAGCAACCCTTTGAGCCAAATTGCAGTACAAAAATCCCAGCTGATTTCTCCTTAATGTTCCTTTGCCTATAAAGGTCTTACTTTTGGGGCGCCCGGGTGGCTCAGTGGGTTGAAGCCTCTGCCTTCGGCTCAGGTCATGATCCCAGGGTCCTGGGATCGAGCCCCGCGTCGGGCTCTCTGCTCTGCAGGGAGCCTGCTTTCTCTTCTCTCTCTGCCTGCCTCTCTGCGTAGTTGTGATTTCTCTCTGTCAAATAAATAAAATATTAAAAAAAAAATTCTAAAAAAAAAAAATAAAGGTCTTACTTTTGCACCCATTTTCTTTTTTTCTGCATGAAGAAGTAAAGAGTGTTGGGGCACCTGGGTGGCTCAGTTGGTTAAGTACCTGACTTCAGCTCAGGTCATGGTCTCAGGGTCTTGGGATTGAGTCCCATGTTGGGCTCTCTGCTCAGTGAGGAGTCTGCTTCTCCCTCTCCCTCTCTTTCAAATAAATACATTTTAAGAAAAAAAAAAAAAAGAAGAAGAAGAAAAAAGTGTTGCTGGTCTTTCTCATCTCTGAGAGGCCATCATTTTTCAGATATTATTTATTTAAACTTTGCAATGCCAGTCATTCTTTCATGACTTAAAGGTATGTAATTTTTAAAGTTTTATGTTTTTTCTTAGTATTAATTAGTATGCTCAATTCTCTTGTGACTCTATTTAGAGATCAGATCCCCAACATACATATTTTATGTTAATTCACTTTTCTTCCACACTTCACTCTATTTTTTTTTCCTGCTGTCACATATGAAGAGCAAAGAGCAGTGTTTCAAATTTCACTGAATTGGTATCATCTCAGGATGATAAGTTAGCTTTGGGGATTTTGCATGGAGCTAGATGTTTTAACAGAACAAAAGGGAAAAATGAACTCTGAGAAGGAAAAAAAAGGCTGAATCTTTGTCTTGCAAATGTCAACTTCACATTTCTCATCATACTCTGTGCTCTAGAAAATAATTTTTAAATTTCACAAGTGAACTTCCTTACCCGTTTAACACTAATTTCGTTCCGTCACTAAACAAGACATATTGGTAGAAATGGGAGGAGACCACATCTGAGCATCCTGAGATACCTGCAGTGTACCCGGATTCAAGATGTTTGATTCAGTGGTGGCTTCAAAAGTATACATACATGTAAATATTAGATAGGTTGAAAACTTAGTATTTGTGGACTTCACTGTGTATGTAAGCTCCAACTTGTAAAGAGCACTGGGTGTTATATGTAAGTGATGAATCACTAAATTCTATTCCTGAAATCAATATTACCCTATATGCTCACTAACTAGAATTTAAATAAAAACTTTAAACCCAAAATTTATATATTTATAACATTATAATATATATAAATATAAATATATAATTTATAGATAACATTTATATATTATATATAAACATATAAATAATATGTAATATAGAATTATATATAATATATAAACATACATATATAACATTCTATTTAATGGTGAATTTTTGAATTTTCCTTGTGAAATAAATAAGATGAAGATGTCCATTATTACTACTGCTGCCCAACACTGTACAATATTATGAAAATTCTGCTCTACTACAATATGGCAAGAACAACAAAGCATATGGTTTAGGAAAAAATAACAGAATGGTCATAATTCACATCTCATGTCACTATGTATACAGAAAAACCATAATATTAAAAATAGAATTGAAAAATAAATAAATAAAAAATAAAAATAGAATTGAAAAATGAACTTAACAAGATCTCTAGATACAAAGTCATTATATATATTTCTATGCAATAACATACGATTACAAACTCATGTCCTCTTGAAATTATACTATTTACATTAGCATCAAGAACCAAATATCAAAGAGTAAAACTAAAAGTTGTTTAAGACCTAAAAATCACAAGACATTTTTGAGAGAATTTAAAGGTGACCTGTCCGAGTAAATGGAACTTAATGAACTGCAATATTAAGAACTGCAAAAATGTCAGTTATTTCCAAATTTATCTGTAAATTAAAGAAAATCCCCAAATACAGGTGTATAAATTCACAAGTTGGTTCTTAAATATACATGAGAATGTAATGGGCCAAGAATGGACAAATCAGTAAAAGGAGAACACAGTTGAAGGAATGTTACTACTAGTTATCTAAAACTTATTATAAAGCAACACCAATTAAGACCATGTGTTGTTGATGCAAAACAGACTAATAAAAATAAATGAACAAAATAGAGAATCTAAAAAGAGACTCCACACATCTTTGATTAAAATCAAAGATGACCCTGTAATATAGCATAGAAAGAATAGTCTCTTCAGTAATTGATGCTGAGGCTACTGGGTACCCATATAGAAAAATATTTAATCTTGGCACGTACCTCACACCATATGCAAAAATCAATTCCAGAAGGACTGTAAATCTAAATGTCATAGATAAAGCAGTAACACTTCTGGAAGCAAATATGTTAGAATATCTCAATAAGCTTTGGGTTGGCAAAGATTTCTTATGGTGGACATAAAAACATAAACCATGATATAAAAAACTGATAGACAAACTATATTAAAATTTAAAGTATCAATTCATCAAAAGATTCCATTACAGAAAGTGAAAAGGTAAAATGAAAAGATATATGAATCTAGAATATATGAACTACTATGAACCAATAAAAGGAAGCCAACACAATAGGAAAATAAACCAAAGATCTGACCAATTTATAAAACAATATCCAAATAGCCAATAAAAAAACTGCTAAATTTCATTAGTCTTCAACACACCGAAGCTGAAAACACAATGAGCTATCATTACACATTTGCAAAATGGCTAAAATAAAAATAAATGTAAAATAAGCTATTATCAAGTGTCAGTAAGAGTGGGACATAATGGAAAGCCTTGTATACTACTACCACAGAAAGTGTAAATTGGTACTCCAACCTTAGATAAACTTCACAGCAGTTTCCACTAAAGGGGAAGAAAAGCACATCCAATGACCCATTGATTCAGTTTCTTTGTATAAATGGGCCTAGGTGCACCAAAAGATATGTAGAAGAATGTACATTACTGCACCAGTACTTACCACCCTAAACTAGAAACAACCCAAATGTTCAAGGGAGGATTGGATAAAATGTGGTCAGTGAATACAATGGAGTGCCATGCAATGAGAATGATGGAAATATTTTTATGTGAAACAAGGATTAATTTCACACACATTTTAAGTCATCATACACAATGGAATGTATGCTGTACGATCCTATGTGAAGTTCAACAACGGAGTACTGCTAATCTTATATATGTTAAATTAGGTGGTGTACATTTATAGTTTGTGCATTACTAGGTATGCATGATATATTACTAAACATTTACTGATACATTTACAAATATACATTTATAGGTCTACAAAAACACATTTCCTAGGAAACCATAATAGAAATTTAAGCACAAGTACAATGGTATTAACTGCAGCTTTCATAGAAAAAGAAAAGAGGCAAATGCCTGGTAATAAAGACTGCTTAATAAGTAACGATAGCTGCACAGCATGGCATATGATACAGCCACTAGGAAGAATTAGAGTTACTATTTGATTTGGATTTGGAAATATTTCTATGAACTATCAAATGAATAAATGTGAGGTGCTAAAAGGTAGGAAAAGATGTAGAATATTCAATTTTCATTAAAAAAACACCCCAAATTAATTTCTGTTTGAATACATATATGTGTGTGTGTGTGTGTGTGTGTGTGTGTGTGTGTGTAAAATATATACATATTTTACATCCACAAATTTTAAATGTTACTGTGAGATCATAGAGAAATCTGAATAATGCCTACATTTTTGGATAGGAGGTGAGGATAAAATATATACATATTTTACATCCACAAATTTTAAATGTTACTGTGAGATCATAGAGAAATCTGAATAATGCCTACATTTTTGGATAGGAGGTGAGGATTGACATGGGTGGAAAGATGAGAACAAGGGGATTATACAAATTTATCTTAAGAAAAATACAACCCTAACAGTTTTTGTTATAGTGAATAAATAGATGTGTAAATAAGATAAATAGAAAATGAAAATGAAAACTTAGAATAAAAAAGCCAAAAATAACTAAAAAGGAAAATTACAGCCAACTCTGCTCATTGATGCAAATATCTTTAGAAAAATATAAGCATCCAAACCAAATATTTGTTTTAAAAAAATGGATCATGACCATACTAGGTTTTCTCAAGAATGTAATGATGCTTAACATTCAAAAGCAAATTTATAGACATAGTTTGCTACATTTAAAAATTAAGAGAAACAATTGCCTCAAACATATGAAAAATATTTGATCAAATTCAATACCTATTAATGATTAATAACTGTTAGCAAACTAATAACTGAAAAGTTCCTTAGCCTGCTCTAAATCATTTGCATGAGTTATCATTGCTAATGGAGACATGTCAGGAATATATCAAGGGTTCCCAGTATGATTGCTCTAATTCAGTATTATTCTAAGGCATTCTCCTTATTCAAAATAATGGGATTAACATATGGAAAAGGCCAAAATCTATAAAGGAAATTATAAAAATGGAGGAGAAAAGTATGACACAAAGTTATGACAAAATATGCACCTTTGAGATGACAATGAGAATTCCATTTACTTGTTTTGGTAGAGTCTTAACTATGAGAGGATAACAAAATTACAATTTGTTATTACAATCTGAAGTGTCTCTATCTTTTCTAGTATATCTAGGACTTTGTGCAGTCACAATTGGTAGGATAGTAGGATGTAACCACATCTACTTAGCGATGTTGTCCGTTAGGTATTGGGATAGGACTGTTACCCTCAAGGAATTTATAATCTATTATGGAGAAGGAGGACTCACAAATGCTATGATACAATAAAAAGTTTAGGTAATATTATAAAAGCATGTTCAGAATATATTGAAAGACCAAAGATGTAAGATTGCCTAGAATGATTACGTGATGTCTGCACAAAGGATTTGGAGTTAAGTTTTGAGACAGATTGGGGAACGGCATTCTGGACAAAGGATACAGAGGTAGAGTATCATGGGGTGTAAGATACCTGATGTATTTGGAAATTAGACCAGTAGGACAGAAGGATAGGTATAAGTGGAACTAAGGAATGGACCTCTTGAGAGGGAGAAAAGAGTTGGACTGTAGAGTTACCTATAGCATAATAAGCAGTGTGGACATTACCCAAAGGCACGGAGATCCATTTCATGTTCTTAAGCAGAACACAATTCAGATTTATATTTTTGTAGCATGGAACAGGGGACAAGGTACTAGAGGCAAAAAGGAGGTGGCTATGGAAACAAAAAGGAGATGAGCTGAAAAGATGTGTGGCTTTGGTTTAAGGAAAAAGAGGATGAGCAGAGTTGGGGACACATCTAACCAAAGGTTCCTCTAGCATTCCCAGGCCAAGATCTCTAGCCCTGTAACAGTGAAAAACAGGAACCTACCTCTAGGGTTCTTTTTCTCCTATTTCCAACCCCAACAGGATTGAAACTTCTTTGTGTTCACTTTTTATTCAGGTTTACTCAAGTCTTAATGTATTTTTCAAAAGATTTTAATGATGGAAATAATTTAGTTTTTTTTTAATTAATTTTTTTTCCAGTGTAACAGTATTCATTGTTTTTGCACAACACCCAGTGCTCCATGCAATACGTGCCCTCCCTACTACCCACCACCTGGTTCCCCCAACCTCCCACCCCCGCCCCTTCAAAACCCTCAGGTTGTTTTTCAGAGTCCATAGTCTCTTATGGTTCACTTCCCCTTCCAATTTCCCTCAACTTCCTTCTCCTCTTCATCTCCCAATGTCCTCCATGTCATTTGTTATGCTCCACAAATAAGTGAAACCATATGATACTTGACTCTCTCTGCTTGACTTATTTCACTCAGCATAATCACTTCCAGTCCCGTCCATGTTACTACAAAAGTTGGGTATTCATCTTTTTTTTATATAAACATATAATGTATTTTTATCCCCAGGGGTACAGGTTTGTGAATCACCAGGTTTACACACTTCACAGCACTCACCATAGCACATACCCTCCCCAATGTCCATAATCCCCTCCCCCTCTCCCAACCTCACCTCCCCCCAGCAACCCCCAGTTTGTTTTGTGAGATTAAGAGTCACTTATGGTTTGTCTCCCTCCCAATCCCATCTTGTTTCATTTATTCTTCTCCTATCCTCCTAGCCCCCCATGTTACATCTCCACGTCCTCATATCAAGGAGATCATATGATAGTTGTCTTTCTCTGATTGACTTATTTCACTAAGCATGATACCCTCTAGTTCCATCCACGTCATCGCAAATGGCAAGATTTCATTTCTTTTGATGGCTGCATAGTATTCCATTGTGTATATATACCATATCTTCTTTATCCATGTTGATGGACATCTAGGTTCTTTTCATAGTTTGGCTATTGTAGACATTGCTGCTATAATCAAAATAATTTAGTCTTTATAATTGAAACATGTATCTACTAATTTCAATGGAAATGTATCTTCAGCTACATCTGATCTGAAACTCTCAATATACTTCAGTAGCTAATAAATAGATCCAGGATTTTCTTTTTCTTTTTTTCCAATTTTTTATCTTCCTTAGGAATATATTCTTGTTCTTCCTTTTCTTTTTTTGGAAAATATATTACAATAAACAAATCCTGTTTGATACGATTTTATTTATATTCATTTTACCTTTTAGCTTGCTTTTAGGTTCATGTAAAAGAAAATTGACTCCTTCCACCTTTTAGTTTATTTAGTACTTTTCCTTGGATAGTTAAGATACTGAGGTACATCATAGTTTCTTCATAGCAAATTCAACTTTGTCAGCTTATTTTCCTAGATCAGGAGAGTTTACCAGCATCTATTTATACCTATTTATATTTTAAAAGTACTTTTATATTTCCCTAGATCATCTTGGATGTTGGCTTTCATCACAATGATAGTTTGCACTAGTTGTCATTTGGTATTTAAGGTAACTTGATGTTTCTAAATGGTCTATGAAAGTCCATGGTCAAGATATATTCTGATGTCCAAAACAGCAGTATTTATTAAAATGCAGATACTAAAATCTCTGTAAATTGTCATTCTAATTTTGCTGGAGCATTGCAGTTTCAAGGAGAAAGATTCAGCATGACAATTACTCCTATTTTGACACTAATTGTTTTTTCTGTCAAGTAGAACATATTTGCATAACTTCATCAACATAAGAGTAAGTTTAATAATATGCTGTATCTAGTTCATACTCTAATTGCACATTCTAAAAACTCAATTTTCATTTGTAGGGGTCTTGAAAAACTAAAGCTCTTTCACCGTTTTGATGACTGAAACTTTCAGTGCTTAAAATTAGAACAGCTTTTATTTTATAGTCTCTCCAGCTCACAAGGATCCCTCTTTTTGAAGGCACTGTTCTCTGATTCACAGGTATGAGAGCTCAGGAGTCACTGTGGATCTCAGATACTTAGGGGAACATGTTCAGTAAAGAGATTCAGTGTACATCACTGATTTTTCATCTTACTATCTATAACACCATCATTGTATAAAATAATTATGTTTACCCCCTAAAAAGATCAGGAAGGACCTTTATCTAATTTAAGATTTTTTTTAACATTTATTTATTTATTTTTTGTGAGAGTATGTGTATGCAGGCACACTCAGGAAAGGGGAGGGGCGGAGGGAGAGTGAGAGAAGCTTAAACAGGCTCCACACCTAGTGCTAGAGCCTAGAGCGGGATCTCACAACCCTAAGATCATGATCTGAGCTAAAATTAGGAGTCAGAGACTTAACTGACTGAGGTGTCCCTAAATTGAGTTCTTTCAACTAAATATATTTAACTTAATGAAAAATCTCCTTATGTTTTTATTTCATGATCAACTGGCACCAAACCTTCTTATCCTTCACTTTTAGCACCTGTCAGTTCATAGTTGGTTATTATATTTATGAGGATATCTTTCTCTTCCATTAGATAGTATTCCCCTTGGAGGGAAATTGGTTCTCTTATGCATCATACCCAAGTAGCCCATAACACATGTCTTATTACTGAGTATTGCCTGTAAGTAAGTTATGGAAGTGCTATAGATGTAGCCTGGGAGAAATTTCTTGTTTTTGTTTTACTGTTAGTGCAGGGTTGAGTGGGAAATGTGTGAGAATAAGATTTGGACAAACCAGTACTTTTTACCTAGTAAAGTTTAGATCTTTACTATATAGACTACCAAGAAGCTCAACAATGATAAGGACTTAAAGTCTTATTTCACCAATTGTCTTTGCTTTATGAATCCCATTATTACCTGGGGGGGGGGCAGTATTTTTTTTTTTTAAAGATTTTATTTTATTTATTTGACAGAGAGAGAGATCACAAGTAGGCAGAGAGAGAGGAGGAAGCAGGCTCCCTGCGGAGCAGAGAGCCCAATGCGGGGCTCGATCCCAGGACCCTGAGATCATGACCCGAGCCGAAGGCAGCGGCTTAATCCACTGAGCCACCCAGGCGCCCCGGGGGGGCGGTATTTGAGGGCCATCCCTAATGACTTAGTTTTCATTTTTAAAGGCATTACTATTTTTCAGGCTTTAACAATTTCAGCAGCTCTAGGGTAGACAATAATAAGTGTCTTTGTTGAGCCATTTGCATTTAAGACTCATTTGCTGAGATCATCAGACTGGGTTATAATAGATAGGGACGGAGGCAGTGGCTGCTTTAGACTTTCAGAAACTACTGACTTGGAAATTATTTCAAAAGTAAGCCGGAATCTTTAGTAATAGCACGTACTGAGGATATACTTACTAGATTAGTTGACCTGCCACTGAAGATACAATTCTTACGTCGTAAGACTAAGTAGGGTGTTTAGCATAGCAGCGGGAATTACATGCTTTTGCCTTTCTTCCAGGATCACAGCATATGGCAGGTGGGTGGTGTTCTGGTCTTAGAAGTCTCAACCCCCAAACTCTGGGCTACTCTAGTTTGGCAAAGAATTAGTCTCAGAAGCTGTAATTCTTCAAGCAGCTGACATCTGAGGCTGTAACAAACTAGGAAACAACCCATTCCTTTGTGGGCAAGTGAAGACAATTATCAGAAGTCAAAGAATTTTGCATATTTTGAACATACTCTCTAGCTCCATTCCAAATACCTTAAGTATTTCACATATCTACCAGCATTCATTTTAAGCAACAGAGCAAACACAGGCAATTTCTGCACCTGCTCCACAGAACTCCTCTCACATACCCAACTGAATTAATCTCATTTGACCGCTCAATTATTGCCAATGTACACATTAAATTATCACTTCAAGGTAATTTGTTTCAAAATTACTTGACATAGAATTAATCACCTGAAAGCATCACAAAGTAGATTCCAGGTTTTGCCAGCACAAAAAGTGGTTTGCAAGGATCACATCGCATGGGCTCTGCTCCTGTCCTACCTACTCGAGCACATATTCTCATCAGCCTTTTCTCCTGCTGCCTGTCCAGTGCCTTCATTCATATTCACTGCTGTCTAGAATAGAGGCATTCTGTTGCTTGGGTTCCCCCAGCTCTGTGCTTCCTCACGTCTTCACTGATGTGGTTCATTGGTTAACTCGCCAAGTAGTTGACTTAGTCATAATTCTGGCCACAGCTTTCTTCAGAGAAACCTCTTCAGCCTCCAGGATTACTTTAGGTACTCCAGTTACATGAAAACGCTCTTATTTAAACACAAGATAATTTACCGAATTGCTACTTCTCTCATTAGAATTACAAGCTCCATGTGGCTAGGTGTTTTGTCCCTGCTGCTTTGAGATCTGTATTCAACTACGGCCACAATTTTTTTTCTGTAGAAATGACATCTAGAATATGATGGTGGCAATGCATTTTCCAAGCTAGTCCTTTAAGACAGTAGCAGCTGATTTTCTGCTACCGTCACTGTAAGGCAATACCCTGAGATGACAGCAGCCTGAACTTTCTTAGGCAACTGACCTTAAAACCAGCGGTTTCAAGTCCTGTCTTGACAGGGTTACATTCCTTGCTATTCAACTGGGTAAAGATAGAGTTTTACTTGATTCTCATTTTGCATAGAAGCATATGAATGCGTAAGGCCTTTGGGGACTATGTACAGAGGTAGAATCTTTCAAATTCTTTATGTTCTTATATATCTAAGAGTTGGTAGCAGTGAGCACAGAGGTTTTGGGAAATTTAGGCAAACATTTATGTTCGTTTGTTAGGGCGGCCATAACAGAATATGACAATCATAAACTGGGTGCCTGAAGCAACAGAAATTTATTTTCTCACAGTTCTAGAGGCTAGAAGCCCAAGATTAAGGGTTCAGCAGTTTAGGTTTCTCCCAAGGCCCCTCTTCCTGGTTTTCAGATGGCCTTTTCTCTACACATATGCCTCCCTAGTCCCTCTTCCCCTTATAAAGACAACCAGTCATATTGGATTTGGGCCTTAATCTCAAGACCTCATTTAACCTTATTTACTTTCTATAGGCCCTATTTCCAAATACAGTCAAAGTGGGGGTCAGGGCTTCAATATATGAATTTTTAGGGGGACACAACTCAGTCCATAACATCTAATAGACCCCAGATATACTGGTTTCATAGGTAGTTGCTCATTCAAAGAATAATCTTTAATGTTGCTATGTTTTGATTTTATATATATATATAAAATACATCACATTCATAAATGTACCGAAATATGTATATAAATATTTTAAGTATGAAACTTACGTTCTGAGAAGGATCTTAAAATAGAGTCTGCATTTTGTGGTTAAGACTACATAGTCAACTCACCCCTAAGAGATAGTACTATATTATTATTTTAAGAAATATCTTAGGAGGAAATAATATCTCTCATGAAATAGCTTTACAGAACTACATATGCAGACAGATAAATTCTGCTCTACATCATCCACTGCATTTGAGGGAATGAAAAGAAATTGCCAAATTCTGCTGCAAGACTGCTCTTACAGTGTCTGCATATGGGAATTGGGACCTTTATAATCCACTGATATGGTCTTATATTGTACATTTTAAAATTTATTGATATGAAAAAATATAAAATATTTTGCACAGACTTATCTAAAATTGCTTACATTTGGGCTAGATTTTTTTGTTTTGTCTTGATCTGTGATTCCAGATAGATTCTCAGATTATTTCTTTTTTTTTTTTTTTTTTTTCTCAGATTATTTCTGATCCAAGGTATTTGTTTTGAATACCGTATTATGGAGCCCATTTTATCCACAGGAAGGTAAATGGTTCAACTTGAGTGAACTAATTTACTATGTGACAAGGCTGTTGTCTTTTTTGACGAGAGAAGATCCAATCTCCTATTTAATACAATCAGTGCAGGAAGTCTATGAACTGTTTGAATTGAAATGAAAAACCATAATGACGACATTTATAACATCTGTCACATTAGATTTGCTTGGTCTATATATCTCTCTGCAGAATAATAGTGATTTATACAAATTGCTTCTCACTGCAATTTATATCAGTGTAAAGATGCCACCAGATATATGGAGAATTTTATTTGCTTCAAACTGAATGTCTGCTTAATTGTATTTGCCACTAAATGGAAATACTACCCTCTGGCATATCTGTTTAGATATAATGGTTAATTTATTTTGTGGTTTTATAACTTCAGTCTCCTCCACTCGTTAGATACTTAAAAGCTAACTTTCCTCTTTCTGCCAATATATGTATATGTTTATGTATATGTATATGACATCTTTATGTCACAAATCTGGTAACTATAATTTTATTCTCCAGGAAACTCATTGCCTAGGTATGCTTTCTTTCTCATGTAGAAGGAAAAGAGGAAGAAGAAGGAAAAAAAAAAAAAACCTCTTATTCTGTCTACTATTAAACTATAGCAGTGGTTTCCAATGCAGTGGGGAGAGAAGGCAATTTTGCCCTTCAAAGGATATTTGGTAACTGAAGAAATTTTGGGTTGTCACAACTGTTGAGGGATGCTACTGGCATCTAGTGGGCAGAGGCTAGGGATACTACTGAACATCCTATAATCACAGAACAGTCCTAAACAACCAAATATCTAGCCCAAAATGTCATTAGTGCCAAGGCTGATAAAATCTTGAACTGCAGAATGGAACCTTAGTGTTATGGAGTTACATTATCAAGCTATGTCTACATAGAACCTCACATTTCCATTGAAAGTAAACAACTTTAAAATCTAAATAATTTATATAGGTATATATTATGTAGCTAAATTCCAAGAAATCCAATTGCATTTTTTATTTGTAATTGGGAATGTTTTGGACTTCTGATTTCTTTCTGGTTTTTCCTATTCTGTCCCCCAGTGTAGGGCTTTCCCCTTTGTTGGATGGAGCTCTGTGCACTTTCCCAGAAGACACCCTTTCCTTTGAAGGAAAAAAGTGGAGGCAGCACAGGAACTCATCCTCAACCATGATTTTGGCTCTCTGCTGTCTGGCATTCTTGTGTCTTTGTTATCCACGACGGCGACCTATATTGGCTTCTCCTTTGCAATGAACACTTTTTTTCTGTCCTTTTCACTAAGTTTTCTTCTTCCCATTCTTTATGTGTATGCATCACCCAAGGCTCTCATCCTGAATTCCTTTCTTTTCTTCTGCATTTGCTCCTATGACAATTCCATTCACCTTATGGTTTCAACAGTGATTTCTAGGTGATTATTAAACTTGCAATTTAAAGCCCAGTCTCTTTTCTGAGTTGCAGATGTTTTCCTGGGCACCAGCTGCTTTGCCCAACTGTGCTGCTTTCCTTAAATGCACATCTCCTCTTCAGGCTCACCACCTTCACATAGTCTGTGCTATATCACGCAGATTGTATCTCATGTAAGTATCTGCCTTCTCCATCTACTCAGTACTATTTGAAAATGGCATTCTCTCAAAAGCAGAGATTCCTCGAATTACTACACTGCCAAAATGCTCCGTGCCAACTCTTCACCTAATGCATTAAAAGAAAGTCATCATCCTGACATTAAGACCTTCTGTAATATGTTCCTAACCATTTTTTTTTCCTGCTTTAACAATGTGGACACCCAAAGAAACTCCACATTCCGGCCCAACTAACTTGAGCCTGGATCCCCAATATGCCCTATGTATTCCACAGTATGTGTTTTTTCAAGCTTACTTGCCCCCCTCCAACTCTGCACCACATCACTACGTATCGTATAGGAAGCCTTTTCCTTCAAGCTCCATCTCCAACGTTATCTTTCTCTTCCGTGAACACCCAGAGCTCTGTTGCCACATTTTCTTTAGTGCTTACCTGGTGGAATGGTCATCCTTGTCTAATTTTCCTCGTCTAATTTTCTGTGTTAAATAGACTGCATATTGTTTGATGAACAACATAGATTTTGTTTTGCATAAGTTTTTTTTCCCAAAGCACTAAACATAAAATGCTGCACATCATTCACTGTTCAGTAAATGTGTCGTATTTAAATTGCAATCTACCTCTTGTCCTATATCTTTAACTGCTGACAGCACATTTTTATATTTTATCTCAAATTCTACTCACATGTGAAGTTGAACTCATCTTCCCTGATCACAGGATTCTTCATTTAGATTTCCTTATTTTTGTCAAGGTGGCACATTTTTTCTTATCAGTCAAGTTAAAAAAGAGAAAAACTGTCTTTTATACTTCTTAAAGCCATCAAATGCCTTTGATTCTTTCATTAACACTTTGCACATGCATTTTCTAGTGACTTCTTAACCAATGTTTCTGCTGCTCATTTCCTTTATCTGAACACGGATAGTAACAATTAACATTGTTTGGAATGCTTCCTATGTGCTAGATACTACCTAAATACTTCATAATCAGTAATTCATTTAATCTTCACAATAATCATATCATGAGACCCAGAAAGATAAAATGTCTTTTTCACAGGAATAGCATTATAAAGTGATAAGCCAGCTGCAAATCCAGTCAGCCTGATGAGGTTTTGTTTTGTTTGTTTTTTGTTTGTTTTTAAGATTTATTTATTTTAGAGACTGTGCAGGGAGAGAGGCAGAGGGAAAGAGAGGAAAAGTCTTAAGCAGCCTCTGCATTGAGTGTGGAGCCCAACACATGGCTTAATCCCAGAACCCTGATATCACAGCCTGAACTGAAACCAAGAGTCAGAAACTTAACTGACTACACCACAGCGGCACTCCAAGGATAAGACACTTAAAAAATACATAAACTTGGGGTGCCTGGGTGCCTCAGGGGGTTGGGCCTCTGCCTTCAGCTCAGGTCATGAACTCAGGGTCCTGGGAACAAACCCCACATCAGGCTCTCTGCTCAGCAGGGTGCCTGCTTCCCCTTCTCTCTCTGCCTGCCTCTCTGCCTACTTGTGATTTCTCGGTCAAATAAATAAATAAAATCTAAAAAAAAATACATGTACTGCTTTCCCATTCTCAAATTCATCTACAACTACCAGATTAATTATCCCACTTTCTTTGATAAAAACTCATTTCCTACAGTTGAAAAATCATAGTTCTTGGAATTCTAGGCCATGCTCAATTTCTCCCAGTGATACTGATCCAACCTTGTCTACTTCAAGAGTGCTTCTCTCCAGCAGCAGCAGACTTTTTACTCTGCCTGAAGAATGCCCCAAATGCCCCTCTCTTCATTATTCCTGTCTCTGTATCTTCTTGTTCAGGCTCCTCTACTTTTTTGCTATCCAAACCCTCCTCATTCACTAATTTAGAAGCTGAAAACTAATAGTCAATCTGTCAGAGCTGCCCTAATCTAGCACTGGTTTTATGGTGTTTTGAAAGAAAATATTTAAAAATCAGCATAAAACTGGGCCACTGTCTTACACAATACACAAATATCAACTTAAAATGGACTAAAGACTTGAATGTAAGCTCTGAAACCATCAAACCCCTGGTGGGGAGGGTGGTGAAGAGGCCATAAGCTCCTTGTTGTTGGTCTTGGTGATAATTTTTTGGATTTGACACCAAAAGCAAAGGCAACAAAAACAAAAACGAAGAAGTGGGACATCAAATAAAAAGCTTCTGCACAGCAAGGAAAATCATCAACAAAATCAAAAGGCAACCTAACAAATGAGAGAACACATTTGTAAATCACAGATCTCATCGGGGTTAATATCCAAAATATATTAAAAAGCTCATACAACTCAATTGCAAAAAAACCCCCCAAAACAAAAAACAAACAAAAACCAAAAAACAACAACAACAAAAAAAAGCAATTCAATTAAAATATGGACAGGGGATCTGAACATTTTTCCAAAGAAGATATACAGATGGGCAATAGGTTTATGAAAAAGTGCCCATCCTCACTAATTAGGGAAGTGCAATCAAAACCACTATGACATACTACCCCATACTTGTTAGAATGGCTATCATCAAGAAACACAAGAAATAACAAGTGTTGGACAGGATGTGGAAGAAGGACAACATTGTATGTTTTTGGTAGAAATGTAAATTGGTGAAGTAACCATGGAGAAGAAGTATGAAGGCTTCTCAACAAATTAAAAGTAGAATGACCATATGATCTAGTAATTCCACTGCTAGGTTATTTGTTGGAAGGAAATAAAAACTCTAACTCAAAAAGGTATCAATATCCCCATGTTCACTGAAGCTTTACTTATAAAAACTAAGATATGGATACAACCTAAATGCTTGTTGATGGATGAATAAAATGAAACCGTGTGTGATATATGTGTAGGTGTATATACACATGTATATTAGCTATTAGCTGTTTAGCAGTATGGCCAGGATTCAATTTTAATTGACCTTGCTGAAAATTCTCTTTTCCATACCACATACACTTTATTTAGCTTACAGATTAATGGCCTAATTGTTGAAGCAAAGCATAGATAGTGTTTTTAAATCTCATAGTGTCCCTAATGTGCTGGCTCACACTGGATAATGACAGCCTCTTCTGCATATCTTTTCTCAATTCCTTTCAGTTGCATCAGACTGATTGCTTGATATCAGCCATAGAGGGAATATTTATATCATGGAAATCAGCAAATGCTAAAAATGACGGGTATTTGGATAGCCAGTCATTAAACATTACCAGCACATTTTAAAAAAAGATTTTATTTATTTGACAGAAAGAATAAGAGAGCACATACTTGCTTACTCTTTTTAATGAGTAATATGGTCATTTGAGGTTTGGCCCATTCAAGATTTTATTATTTGTTCATGGCAGAGCCTCCTCCAATACTAAGAGTCTAAAGGACTGAACATATTAATGAGAAGGAGGATGAAATTTGTGGTTGATAGTTCACTTTAAATTCCTGTCTTGTTACTAATTACATAACCTTGGGATGTTACTTAATATCTAAGTTTCTTCTTCATCTTTATGTCACAGAGTTGTTAATTATTGTAAGTAAGGCATAGAGGTCCCAGGGAGAGAACAGGGGCAAGTACCTTACTCTTAAGTTCCTAGAAGGAAGAAAGGGATTACTGGATAGGAAATGTTTTAACTACCAAAACTATGATAAAATTGTCACAAGTAGAGAAAAAAACTATGTAAATAATAAAACAGTTTATGATTTTATTTTTTCTGTATTAGTATAAACATACATTTTTAATAAAGGCTCCTTTTCAAACATTTTAGTTATGATCTGCTTAGATACGACACTCGCCCAGTCACAATGGTGGAATAGGAGGATCCTGAGCCCACTTTTTCCTATGGACATACCAAGTCTGCAGTTACATATGGAGCAACTCTCTGAGAACTGACCTGAAGACCAGCAGAATAGCTCTTCCACAAACATATAAAGAAAAATCCACACTGGGAAGCATAGGAGTATTGGAGACATGATCTGGTTGGGACCTACACTACTGGTGTGGTGATGTACAAGTGGGAGGGATATCAGAGGGACAGAGGTCCTCACCAAGGAGCAAGGCTTTCAAGCCCCATGCTGGGGAAGATGAGCCCCGATAACATCTAGCTTTGAAAATCAGTGGGCTTAATGGTAGGAGTTTTGAATGTCTGTGGGGTTTACTCTTGGGAGAGCCACAGGGCTATAGGAAACAGGCTGCTCTTAAAGGACTCACATGCAATTTTACTTGCTCCAATAACTAGCAGAGGGAGCAGTTTGAAAAAACATCTGAGCCCTATGTGAAAAAGATTTATTGACTAATTTTAGGATGTATACAAGAGGAACAGGGGTTTATGGGAACTTTCTCTGGAAACAGAAGCACTAGTGAGTAGCATTTTTCTCACCCACCTGTTGCCAAGTCGGTGTGACACTGGTGGCAGCGGTTCTGATATTTTCCGTTGTTATACTAGCAATGTTCATTCAACCTGATGTTCCTCAGACCGACCACCACCCAACCCACCTGCCTTTGCAGGTGCCCCCTGAAGTAGCCAACAATATGCCATACCAGTAGGCAAACTGGGCATTACTGGCACCCCCCAAGTGGTTCCCACCCCACCACACCCAGCAGGTGATATCAGCTGAGACTGGTGCCCCACCAAAGAGGCTGAGCCCTGAGGAGAGGTGGCAGCCCTGCCCAACAGTGCATCTATAGCAACCGCAGCTGAGACACTCAGCCAGTCATGTGAGAAAGCGGGACGGGCGGCGATGAGCAACCCCATCTAGCAGTGAGTGTGTAGAAGTCACAGGAGCTGGGCAGGGGGTCAGCCCCACCAGCGAGTGCACTTGTAGCAACCTACCTGTAATAGGAGAAAATAAACAACCAAAAATATGGGGCACTCTTAGAGCACCTGATTCTGGTGGACCATGAAGGATTGCACTTTTAGGCCCCACAGAATGCTTTCTACAAAAGGCAATTCCTTTTGCCTTTTGACCAGGAGACATAACTGATGTACCTATTACATACAAACAAATACAGAGAACCAGGCAAAAAAAATGACACAGAGGATAAGGTCTAAATGAAAGACCTTAGAAAAAAACTCAGAAAAAGACTAAAAGAAACAGAAATGAGCTATCTATCTGATAAAGAGTTCAAAGTAATGGTAATGAAGATAATCACTGTACTTGAGAGAAGAATAAACAGGGAGCTTCAACAAAGAGATAGAGATAATTAAAAAAGAAGCACTCAGAGATGAAGATTACAACTAAAGGGGAAAATACAGTAGGGAAAATCAACAGCACACTAGAAGTTGCAGAAGAATGGAAGAGTCTAGGAGACGATGTAAGGGAAATCAGAGAGCAAAAATATATTTTCTTTTTAAAATTAGGATAGGGATGCCTGGATGACTCAGTCAGTTAAGCGTCTGCCTTTGGCTCAGATCATGATCCCAGGGTCCTGGAATTGAGTCCTGCATTAGGCTCCTTCCTCAGTGGGGAAATTGCATCTCCCTCTGCCTGCTACTCCTCCTGCTTGTGTGCCCCCCTGCTTGTGCACATCCTCCCTCTCTTTTGGTCTCTCTCTGACAAAACTAAATCTTAAAAAAAATAAATTAAAAAAACCAAATACAAATAAAAATTAGGATAGCTTAAAGTGTCTCCAGGACATCAAGCATCGTAAAATTGACATTATAGGGGTCACAGAAATGGAAAAGAGAGAAAGGGGCAGAAAATACATTTGAAGAAATAATAGCTGAATTGTCCCTAACCTGGGGAAGAAAATAGACATCCAGTTCCAGGAGGCACAAAGAGCCCCAAAAAAGATAAACCCTAAGAAGGCCACACCAAGATACATAATAATTAGAATGGCAAAAGTAAAAGAAGGAATTTTAAAAGCAGCAAGAGAAAGGCCAGTAGTTACATACAAGAGAAACCTCATAAGACTATGATCTGATTTTTTAGCAGAAACTTTGCAGGCCAGAAGGGAGTGACATAATATGTTCAAAGTGCTGAAAAGAAAAAAGTCAACAACCAAGAATATTCTACCCAGTAAAATTATCATTCAGATCTGAGTTTCCCAGACAAAAATTAAAGGAGTTCATCGCTAAGCCAGATTTAAGAAACGTCAAAGGGACTAAAAAGACCGTAACTATAAGTAAGAAAATTACGAAAGAAAAAAAAATTACTGGTAGAAGTAAACACATATTAAAGATGGTGCATTAACTATTTGCAAAACGACTATGAAGGCTAAAAGATAAAAGGAATAAAATCAACAATATCTGTATTATTTAGTTAAGGGATATACAAAAAGATGTAAAATATGACATTAAACACATAAAAGAAAGGAGAAGTGAAAATGTAAGTCTTCAAGAATTTGTTCAAACTTAAGCGACCATCAACTTAAAATAGACTGCTATGTATATTGGGTGTTATATATAAATATCATGCTAATCATAAACCAAAACTCTGTAACAGATACACCAAAAATAACATGAAAGGAATATAAACATAATACTATGAAAATCATCAAATCATATGCCACAGAAGAAATAGAAGAGCTGAGAACAACTATAAAAGAAGCAGGAAACCATTAACAAATAGCAGTAAGTATATACCTATCAATAATTACTTTAAATGTAAATGGAATAATGCCCCAAGACATAGTTTGACTGAATGGATAAAAAAAAAAAGACCATCTACCAAAGATTCAATTCATACTGAAGGACATACACAGACTGAAAGTGAAAGGATAGAAAAGTTATTTTTGCAAATGGAAACAGAAAGCTAAGGGAACAATAGTCATATCAGCCAAAATAAACTTAAAATCAAAGACTAACAAGAGACAAAAAAAGAGTACTACATAATGATAAAGGGATCACTCCAATAAGAGAATATGACTATTATAAATATCTATGTACCTAATACGAAAGCACCCAATACGAAAGCACCCAAATATATGAGGGAAGTATTAAAAGATGTAAAGGGATAAAAATGACAGTAATATGGTAATACTAGGAGACTTTAATACCCCTATTTACATCAATGGGTAGATAACCCAGTCAGAAAATTGGCTTTGAAAAGGAAACATTGGCTTTGAATAACACATTAGACCAGATAAACTTAACAGATATATACAGAAATTTATTTATTTTTTCTTTTCAAAGATTTTATTTATTTGGAAGACAGAGATCAGAAGTAGGCAGAGAGGCAGGCAGAGAGAGAGAAGGAAGCAGGCTCCCCGCTGAGCAGAGAGCCCGATGCGGGGCTCGATCCCAGGACCCTGGGACCATGACCCGAGCCGAAGGCAGAGGCTTTAACCCACTGAGCCACCCAGGTGCCCCTATACAGAAATTTACAACCAAAACCAGCAGAATACATATTATTTTCCAGTGCATCTAGGATAGATCACAAGTTAGGCCACAACAAACCTCAATAAATTTAAGATATAAATCTATCAAACACCTTTTCCAACCGTAATAGTATGAAACTAGAAATCAATTACAACAAAAGAAATGGAAAAACACACACACACATGGAGGCTAAACAACATGCTACTAAACAATCAACAGGCCAACAAAGAAATCAAAGAAATAAAAAAATACCTGGAGACAAATGAAAATGAAAACACAACATCCCCAAATCTAGAAGATGCAGGAAAAAGTGTGTGGTTTTTGTTTTTGTGTTTTTTTTTAAAGATTTATTTATTTATTTAAGTGAGTGAGTGAGTATAAGCAGGCAGAGGGTCAGAAGAAGAGGGGGAAATTGATTCATTGCTGAGCAGGGAGCCTGACATGGAACTTGATCCCAAGTCCCTGAAATCATGACCTGAGCCAAAGGCAGATGCTTAACCAACTAAGCCACCCAGGTACCCAAGCTAAAACAGTGTTAGGAGGGAAATTTATATTAATACAGGTCCATGTCAAGAAATCAGAAAAATCTAAACAACAACAACAACACAACCAAACCAAACCAAACAAAACCTAACTTTACACCTAAAAGAATTCATAAAAGGAGAACAAAAAAAGCCCAAGGTTAGTAGAAGGAAGGAAAGAATAAATACTAGAGTGAAAAAGAGACAAAAAATTTTTTCAATGAAAATAAGAGCTTGTTCTTTGAAAATATAAACAAAATTGACAAAACTTTAGCCAGATTCATCAAGTAAAAGAGAATTCAAATAAAATCAGAAATGGAACAGAAGGTACAAATGACACCACAAAAATAAAAAAAGATTAAGAAAATTTTATATACACTTACATGTGAATTGGGAAACCCAGAAGAAATGGATAAATTCCTAGAAGCATGCAATTTTCTGACTGTATTAGGAAAAAATAGAAAGTCTGAATATATTGATTCCTAGAAATGAAATTAAATCAGTAATCAAAAAATCCCAGGAAATAAAAGTCCAGGAGATGGCTTCACAGGTGAATTTACTAAACACTTAAGGAAAGCTAATGCATATCTTTCTCAAACTATTCCAAAAATTGAAGAGGAAGGGATGTTTCCAAATGTATTCTACCAGGGCAGCATTAAACTGACAGTAAACCAGATAAGAACATGTCTCCCCCAATCCAAAAAATTAATATCCTTAATAAACATAAATTCAAGAATATGCAATAAAATATTAGCAAACAAAATTCAACAATACATTAAAAGGAAATACACCACAATCAAGTGGGATTTATTACAGGGATACAAGATGGCTCATTATCTCCAAATAAATCAATGTGATAAACCACATTAAGACATAAATCATAAGATCATCTCAATAGGGGCAGAAAAATGATTTGACAATATTCAACATCCATTTACAGTAAAACTCTTAACAAATGAATATCAAAGGGACATACCTCAACATAATGTAAGTCACATTTAACAAACACTGTTAACATATTCAGTGGTAGAAAGCTGAAAGCTTTTTTTCTAAGATCAGGGCTAAGACAAGAATTTCCACTCTTGCAACTTTATGGAACAATAGTACTGGAAGTCCTAGCTATAGCAATCAGACAAGGAAATGAAATAAAAGGCATCAAAATTGGAAAGGAAGAAGCAAAACTGTCACTATTTGCAGATGATAGGATACTATACACAGAAAACCCAAAGACCACCAAAAAAAAACTTCTTGGTACTAATAAACTCAGTAAAGTTGCAAAATACAGAGTATACAGAAATTTGTTGCGTTTTTAAAAGATTTTAATTATTTTTAAAGATCTATTTGACAGAGAGAGAGATCACAAGTAGGCAGAGAGGCAGGCAGAGAGAGAGGGGGAAGCAGGATCCCAGCTGAGCAGAGAGACCGAAGAGGATGCAGGGCTCAATCCCAGGACCCTGAGATCAAGACCTGAGCTGAAAGCAGAAACTTAACCCACTGAGCCACCCAGGTGCCCATTTGTTGCATTTCTATACACTAATAATGAACTAGCAAAAACAAATTTAGAAAACAACATGACTGCATCAAGAAGAATAAAATTCCTAGAATAAATTTAGCCTACAAGGTGAAAGACTGGTACTCTGAATATAAGAATATAATTGTGTAAGACATTGATGAAAGAAAGTGAAGATGACACAAATAAACAAAGATATATCATACTCATGGATTGGAAAAATATTATTAAATTGTCTGTACTACCCAAGGCAATCTACAGATTCAAGCATTTCTCATCAAACTAACAATGTCATTTTTCATAGAACTAGAACAAGAATCCTAAAATTTATATGGAAGCACAAAAGACCCTAAACCATGAAAGCAACAAAAACAAAAACAGGAGGGAGGAGTCAAGATGGCGGAGAAGTAGCAGCCTGAGACTACATCAGGTAACAGGAGATCAGCTCGATAGCTTATCTAAACATAGCAAACACCTACAAATCCAACGGGAGAGCGAAGAGAAGAAGAACAGCAACTCTAGAAACAGAAAATCTACCACTTTCTGAAAGGTAGGACTGGCGGAGAAGTGAATCTAAAACGACGGGAAGATAGACCGCGGGGGGAGGGGCCGGCTCCCGGCAAGCGGCGGAGGAACGGAGCACAAAATCAGGACTTTTAAAAGTCTGTTCCACTGAGGGACATTGCTCCAGGGGCTAAACCGGGGTGAAGCCCACGCGGGGCCAGCGTGGCCCCAGGCCCCGCAGGGTCACAGAAGGATCGGGGGTGTCAGAGTGTCGGAGAGCTCGCAGGTATTAGAACGGAGAAACCGGCTGCAAAGACAGAGCCGAGGACTGAACTCTCAGCTCGGGGTTACCTTGAACTGGTCGCGGGCTGGGTGAGCTCGGAGCGCGGCTAGAGGCTGGGGATACGGGAGTGATTGGGTGCTGTCCTCTGGGGGCGCACTGAGGAGTGGGGCCCCAGGCTCTCGGCTCCTCCGGGCCGGAGACTGGGAGGCCGCCATTTTCATTCCCGTCCTCCGGAACTCTACGGAAAGCGTTCAGGGAACAGAAGCTCCCAAAAGCGAACCCGAGCCGATTACTTAGTCCGGCCGCCAGTAAGGGCGGTGCAATCCCGCCTCGGGCAAAGACACTTGAGAGTCACTACAACAGGCCCCTCCCCCAGAAGATCAACAAAATATCCAGCCAGGACGAAGTTCATCTATCAAGGAGAAAGCAGATTCAATTCCTAAGACAGCAGAGCAATTCCAGAGGAGGAGAAAGCAAAGCACGGAACTCATGGCTTTCTCCCCATGATTCTTTAGTCTTGCGGCTACTTCAATTTTTTTTTCTTTTTTCAATTTTGTATTTTTTTTCTTTTTTCAATTTTTTTTTTTCTTTTTTCTTTTTTCTTCTTCTGCTAAATTTTTTAAAAAACTTTTACCCTTTTCTTTTTTAACGTTTGACTAGTTCATCTAAATATATATATTTTTTCTTTCTTTTTTATATTTTTTTATTTGTTTTATTTCTTAAATTTTTTTCTTTTTTTTTTCTTTTTTTTTCAGAACCTGTTTTTTATCCCCTTCCCCCCCCCAACAATTTGGGGTCTCTTCTGATTTGGTTACAGCGCATTTTTCCGGGGTCTTTGCCACCCTATTAGTAGTTTATTTGCTCCTCATATCCTCTTATCTGGACAAAATGACAAGGCGGAAAAAATCACCACAAACAAAAGAACAAGAGACAGTACCGAAGGCTAGGGACCTAATCAACACAGACATTGGTACTATGTCAGATCAAGAGTTCAGAATGACGATTCTGAACATTCTAGCCAGACTCGAAAAAGGCATGGAAGATATTAGAGAAACCCTCTCTGGAGATATTAAAGCCCTTTCTGGAGAAATTAAAGAACTAAAGTCTAACCAAGTTGAAATAAAAAAAGCTATTAATGAGGTGCAATCAAAAATGGAGGCTCTCACTGCTAGGATCAATGAGGCAGAAGAAAGAATTAGTGATATAGAAGACCAAATGACAGAGAATAAGGAAGCCGAGCAAAAGAGGGACAAACAGCTACTGGACCATGAGGGGAGAATTCGAGAGATAAGTGACACCATAAGACGAAATAACATTAGAATAATTGGGATTCCAGAAGAAGAAGAAACAGAGAGGGGAGCAGAGGGTCTATTGGAGAGAATCATTGGAGAGAATTTCCCTAATATGGCAAAGGGAACAAGCATTAAAATCCAGGAGATGCAGAGAACCCCCCTCAAAGTCAACAAGAATAGGTCCACACCCCGTCACCTAATAGTAAAATTTACAAGTCTTAGTGACAAAGAGAAAATCCTGAAAGCAGCCCGAGAAAAGAAATCAGTAACATACAATGGTAAAAATATTAGATTGGCGGCAGACTTATCCACAGAGACCTGGCAGGCCAGAAAGAGCTGGCATGATATATTCAGAGCACTCAACGAGAAAAACATGCAGCCAAGAATACTCTATCCAGCTAGGCTATCATTGAAAATAGAAGGAGAGATAAAAAGCTTCCAGGACAAACAAAAACTGAAAGAATTTGCAAACACCAAACCAGCTCTCCAGGAAATATTGAAAGGGGTCCTCTAAGCAAAGAGAGAGCCTAAAAGTAGTAGATCAGAAAGGTACAGAGACAATATACAGTAACAGTCACCTTACAGGCTACTAATGGCACTAAATTCATATCTCTCAATAGTTACCCTGAATGTTAATGGGTAATTAATGTAAATGCCCCAATCAAAAGACACAGGGTATCAGAATGGATAAAAAAACAAAACCCATCAGTATGTTGCCTACAAGAAACTCATTTTAGACGCGAAGACACCTCCAGATTTAAAGTGAGGGGGTGGAAAACAATTTACCATGCTAATGGGCATCAGAAGAAAGCTGGGGTGGCAATCCTTATATCAGATCAATTAGATTTTAAGCCAAAGACTATAATAAGAGATGAGGAAGGACACTATATCCTACTCAAAGGGTCTGTCCAACAAGAAGATCTAACAATTTTAAATATCTATGCCCCTAACGTGGGAGCAGCCAACTATATCAACCAATTAATAACAAAATCAAAGAAACACATCAATAATAATACAATAATAGTAGGGGACTTTAACACTCCCCTCACTGAAATGGACAGATCATCCAAGCAAAAGATCAACAAGGAAATAAAGGCCTTAAATGACACACTGGACCAGATGGACATCACAGATATATTCAGAACATTTCATCCCAAAGCAACAGAATACACATTCTTCTCTAGTGCACATGGAACCTTCTCCAGAATAGATCACATCCTGGGTCACAAATCAGGTCTCAACCGGTATCAAAAGATTAGGATTATTCCCTGCATATTTTCAGACCACAGTGCTCTGAAGCTAGAACTCAATCACAAGACGAAAGCTGGAAAGAACCCAAATACATGGAGACTAAACAGCATCCTTCTAAAGAATGAATGGGTCAACCAGGAAATTAAAGAAGAATTGAAAAAATTCATGGAAACAAATGATAATGAAAACACAACAGTTCAAAATCTGTGGGACACAGCAAAGGCAGTCCTGAGAGGAAAATATATAGCGGTACAAGCCTTTCTCAAGAAACAAGAAAGGTCTCAAGTACACAACCTAACCCTACGCGTAAAGGAGCTGGAGAAAGAACAAGAAAGAAACCCTAAACCCAGCAGGAGAAGAGAAATCATAAAGATCAGAGCAGAAATCAATGAAATAGAAACCAAAAAAACAATAGAAAAAATCAATGAAACTAGGAGCTGGTTCTTTGAAAGAATCAATAGGATTGATAAACCCCTGGCCAGACTCATCAAAAAGAAAAGAGAAAGGACCCAAATCAATAAAATCATGAATGAAAGAGGAGAGATCACAACTAACACCAAAGAAATACAGACAATTATAAGAACATACTATGAGCAACTCTACGCCAACAAATTGGCCAATCTGGAAGAAATGGATGCATTCCTAGAGACATATAAACTACCACAACTGAACCAGGAAGAAATAGAAAACCTGAACAGGCCCATAACCAGTAAGGAGATTGAAACAGTCATCAAAAATCTCCAAACAAACAAAAGCCCAGGGCCAGACGGCTTCCCAGGGGAATTCTACCAAACATTTAAAGAAGAACTCATTCCTATTCTCCTGAAACTGTTCCAAAAAATAGAAATGGAAGGAAAGCTTCCAAACTCATTCTATGAGGCCAGCATCACCTTGATCCCAAAACCAGACAAGGATCCCACCAAAAAAGAGAACTACAGACCAATATCCTTGATGAACACAGACGCAAAAATTCTCGCCAAAATACTAGCCAATAGGATTCAACAGTACATTAAAAGGATTATTCACCACGATCAAGTGGGATTTATTCCAGGGCTGCAGGGTTGGTTCAACATCCGCAAATCAATCAATGTGATAGAACACATTAATAAAAGAAAGAACAAGAACCATATGATACTCTCAATAGATGCTGAAAAAGCATTTGACAAAGTACAGCATCCCTTCCTGATCAAAACTCTTCAAAGTGTAGGGATAGAGGGCACATACCTCAATATTATCAAAGCCATCTATGAAAAACCCACCGCAAATATCATTCTCAATGGAGAAAAACTGAAAGCTTTTCCATTAAGGTCAGGAACACGGCAGGGATGTCCATTATCACCACTGCTATTCAACATAGTATTAGAAGTCCTAGCCTCAGCAATCAGACAACAAAATGAAATTAAAGGCATCCAAATTGGTAAAGAAGAAGTCAAACTATCACTCTTCGCAGATGATATGATACTATATGTGGAAAACCCAAAAGACTCCACTCCAAAACTGCTAGAACTTGTACAGGAATTCAGTAAAGTGTCAGGATATAAAATCAATGCACAGAAATCAGTTGCATTTCTGTACACCAACAACAAGACTGAAGAAAGAGAAATTAAGGAGTCAATCCCATTCACAATTGTACCCAAAACTATAAGATACCTAGGAATAAACCTAACCAAAGAGACTAAGAATCTATACACAGAAAATTATAAAGTACTCATGAAAGAAATTGAGGAAGACACAAAAAAATGGAAAAATGTTCCATGCTCCTGGATTGGAAGAATAAATATTGTGAAAATGTCTATGCTACCTAAAGCAATCTACACATTTAATGCAATCCCTATCAAAATACCATCCATTTTTTTCAAAGAAATGGAACAAATAATCCTAAAATTTATATGGAACCAGAAAAGACCTCGAATAGCCAAAGGAATATTGAAGAACAAAGCCAAAGTTGGTGGCATCACAATTCCGGACTTCAAGCTCTATTACAAAGCTGTCATCATCAAGACAGCATGGTACTGGCACAAAAACAGACACATAGACCAGTGGAACAGAATAGAGAGCCCAGAAATCGACCCTCAACTCTATGGTCAACTAATCTTCGACAAAGCAGGAAAGAATGTCCAATGGAAAAAAGACAGCCTCTTCAATAAATGGTGCTGGGAAAATTGGACAGCCACATGCAGAAAAATGAAATTGGACCACTTCCTTACACCACACACGAAAATAGACTCCAAATGGATGAAGGACCTCAATGTGAGAAAGGAATCCATCAAAATCCTTGAGGAGAACGCAGGCAGCAACCTCTTCGACCTCAGCCGCAGCAACATCTTCCTAGGAACAACGGCAAAGGCAAGGGAAGCAAGGGCGAAAATGAACTATTGGGATTTCATCAAGATCAAAAGCTTTTGCACAGCAAAGGAAACAGTTAACAAAACCAAAAGACAGCTGACAGAATGGGAGAAGATATTTGCAAACGACATATCAGATAAAGGGCTAGTATCCAAAATCTATAAGGAACTTAGCAAACTCAACACCCAAAGAACAAACAATCCAATCAAGAAATGGGCAGAGGACATGAACAGACATTTCTGCAAAGAAGACATCCAGATGGCCAACAGACACATGAAAAAGTGCTCCACGTCACTCGGCATCAGGGAAATACAAATCAAAACCACAATGAGATATCACCTCACACCAGTCAGAATGGCTAAAATTAACAAGTCAGGAAATGACAGATGCTGGAGAGGATGTGGAGAAAGGGGAACCCTCCTCCACTGTTGGTGGGAATGCAAGCTGGTCCAACCACTCTGGAAAACAGCATGGAGGTTCCTCAAAATGTTGAAAATAGAACTACCCTATGACCCAGCAATTGCACTACTGGGTATTTACCCTAAAGATACAAACATAGTGATCCGAAGGGGCACGTGTACCCGAATGTTTATAGCAGCAATGTCTACAATAGCCAGACTATGGAAAGAACCTAGATGTCCATCAACAGATGAATGGATCAAGAAGATGTGGTATATATACACAATGGAATACTATGCAGCCATCAAAAGAAATGAAATCTTGCCATTTGAGACGACATGGATGGAACTAGAGCGTATCATGCTTAGTGAAATAAGTCAATCGGAGAAAGACAACTATCATATGATCTCCCTGATATGAGGACATGGAGAAGCAACATGGGGGGGTAGGGGGATAGGAGAAGAATAAATGAAACAAGATGGGATTGGGAGGGAGACAAACCATAAATGACTCTTAATCTCACAAAACAAACTGGGGGTTGCTGGGGGGAGGTGGGATTGGGAGAGGGGGAGCAGGCTATGGACATTGGGGAGGGGAGGCGAACCATAAGAGACTATGGACTCTGAAAAACAACCTGAGGGTTTTGAAGGGTCAGGGGTGGGAGGTTGGGGGAACAGGTGGTGGGTGATGGGGAGGGCACGTTTTGCATGGAGCACTGGGTGTTGTGCAAAAAGAATGAATACTGTTACGCTGAAAAAATTAATAAAAAGGGAAAAAAAAAAAAAAACAAAAAAACAAAAACAGGGACAACATCAAACTAAGCTTTTGCACAGCAGAGGAAACCATTAATAAATCAAATAAAGCAACCTATTAAAACGGAAAATATATTTGCAAATTATGTATCTGATAAGAGGTTAATACAAAAATATATAAGGGACCTATACAACTCCACACTAAAAAAAATCCAATTAAAAAATTGCACAGGACCTAAACAGACTTTTTGCCAAAGAAGACATACAGATGGTCACAGACAGATGAAAAGATGTTCAGTAAAACTAGTCATTGGGTAAATGCAAATCAAAACCACAATGAGATATCACCCCATACTTGTCAAAATGGCTAGCATCAAAAAGAAAAGAAATAACAAATGTTGGCAAGGATGCAGAGAAAACCAATCCTCATGCACTGTTGGCAGACTGTGAACTAGTGTAGCCACTGTGGGAAACATTATGGAGGTTTCTCAAAAATTAAATACAGAGGGCATCTGGGTGTCTCAGTCAGTTAAGTGTCGACCTTCCGCTCAGGTCATGATCCCAGGGTCCTGGGATTGAGTCCTACATTGCCCAAGTGGTGAGTCTACTTCTCCCTCTCATTCTCCTTCTGTGTTTCCCCCACCCCCTCTCAAATAAATAAAATCTTTAAGAAAATTAAACATAGAAATATCAAAATCCAGAAATTCTATTTCTGAGTATTTACCTGAAGAAAATGTAAACACTAATTCAAAAAGACTTTTGTTGTAGCATTATTTACAATAGCCAAGATATGGAAGCAACCTAAGTGTCTACTGGGAGATGAATAGATACAGAAGATATGGTATATACATACAATAGACTACTACTCAGATATAAAAAAATAAAATCTTGTTATTTGCTATACAATGGATGGACCTAGAGGGTATTATGCTAGGTTAAATAAGTGAAAGAAAGACAAATACTATATATGATTACATTTACATGTGGAATTTGAAAATCAAAACATGAACCAATAAAACAAAACTTAAATAGACTCATAAATACGGAGAACTGGTGGTTGCCAGAGGGGAAGAGGTGGGGAGGGGGGAGATGGGTTAATAATACTGAATAACTATGTATAGTGACAGACGGTGACTAGACTTTTCATGTTGATCATTTTGTAATGTATATAAATGTCAAATCACTGTGTTGTACATCTGAAACCAATATAATATTGTATTTCAACTATATTTAAATTTTAAAAATTAAGAAAAAAGATAACTAGTTTAAAGCACCATATAAAGGATGAAATAATACCTATAAGGCACCTAGCACTATGCTTCATATACAGTAAAGTATAATAAATGGTAGCTATTTCTCGCCTTTTTTTTTTTTTTAAAGATATATTGGAGAGCCAGCACACACAAATAACTGTGAGGAAGGGGAGGGGTAAAGGGATAGACTCTCAAGCAGAGTTCCCATTGAGTGGGGAGCCCAGTGTAAGTCTCAATCTCATGACCCTAAGATCATGACCAGAGTTGAAATCAAGAGTCAGGTGCTTAACCAACTGAGCCACCTGGGTGCCCCAATGGTGGCCATTTCTATTAGTCCTATGGGGATCACACACTTTCTGGTACTACTGGAAGAAAAAAAAATCAGATTTTTTTTCTAATGTTCATCACAAAAGCAGCTGGAAAAATAAGCAGAAAGACTCTGGAATAACATTTATTGAAAGGAGCCGCCAAGGAAAGTACACATAGCTACAGAGAAGGTATGTTGGGCCCCATGAGAAATAAAATCAACACTCGCTAATGATTTTCTTCACTCATGCTCATAGCTCTCACTGGTAGCCAGGCAGAACAGCCTTAGTCCTTGTGGAATTTACATTCTATATTACACTGGAGCTCAAAGTCCTAGAGCCGCAAGACACCAATTTATATACATCTGTACTTTGCTAAGAATTGAGAACCCTGCTATATATAATAGCAAAACTGTAATAATTATTCAATATGTAATGATATTAATTAAGGGACACTGTGTGGTCTTCATTTAGTGGGTGGAGGTTGGGAGGAGCGGAATTCTGGGTTTGTTATTGGTGTCGCCATGGATAAGATATGAAGGCTCTAGCCAAACAGAAGACAGGAGGAGCTTCTGAAGAAGGAAGAGTTGGAAAAGAGGGCAGAGATATGGCTACCAAAGGGAGAAAGCCCATGAAGGAAGACCAAGTGGTCTGATGTGGCATACGAGGACATCTCTCGCATTACAGGCAAAGTGATCATCTCTTTCCCTGCACAAATCTTCCCTGACATCTCTCTTATTCAGCCAGTCTTCCAAGGTTGAATACGTGGGATTTGTAGGAGAGGTTACCAGATGCTCCACCTTGTCTGAACAGGAGCAGAAGACAAGGGCCGAGCTGCAAAGGTACATGTGCTACAGTGTGCAACCCACGCCTTTTTTGCTGTTCCTGTGTTATCTGGGCCATGAAGCTACTATTTCTAATCACAAATTTGGCTGGGGGGACACTGCCCTAGTGACTGTGGGTCAAGATCCCCTGCAAATTGCTGCATGTAGAAGTTTAACTTGCTCTGGCAGATGCCACTAATTACCACCCATTTATTTTCCATTTCTTCCATATAAACTGAATTCTACATTTTTATTTAGAGTGACAACAATCAATTTCCCCCTTCCTTTTCCAGCTTTCCTTTCAACAAGGTATGGGCACATGACTATGTTGCTGTCATAAGACAGATGCAGGAGTGTGGGAAGGGGCTTCCTGCAAAGTTGCAGGTGGGAGGTGCTGACTCAGATCCCCAGCTTCTGTCCTTTTCACTTTTCTTATGACCTGTATTGAACATAAGATGGCTTGAACCCAGAATTCATCTTTGTCAAGAAAGCAGCCTCGCAGATAGGAGCCCTGTAATGAAGACACTTGAGCAGAAACCTAACAGGAGTTAGGTGGCTGAGTAACTCTTCAAACCATCAACTGAGACTGGCCTACATACTGATGTGTTTTTTGTTGTTGTTGTTTGTTTGTTTGTTTTTTTAAGATTTTATTTATTTGACAGAGAGAGATCACAAGTAGACAGAGAGGCAGGCAGATAGAGAGAGAGAGGGAAGCAGGCTCGCCGCCGAGCAGAGAGCCCGATGCGGGACTCGATCCCAGGACCCCGAGATCATGACCCGAGCCGAAGGTAGAGGCTCAACCCACTCAGACTTTCTCTTTCATGCAGCCAAACCATTCCAACTCATAATCATATCCCTTTATAAGCTGCCAAACATTTAAAATAAGGAGTTTTGTTGACAATTCCTAAATGTTTCCAGAGACTGTGGACATCCATACCACTGACGCAAGAAGTGTTTTCATCCTTTTTTATTCATGTTGATTTTATTCATGTAAGTTTATGCATTTGCATTTATTTTTACTTTTCTGTAGATTTTATTTGAGAGCGAGCAAGCACACACAAACGGGAGAAGGGCAGAAGGAGAGGGAGAAGCAGATATTCTGCTGAGCAGGAAGCCCAATGCGGGACTCAATCCCAAGACCCTGAGATCATGACCTGAGCCAAAAGCAGACACTTAATTGACTGAGCCACTCAGGCACCCCTTTATCAGCATTTAGGTTTTTAATTTCCCTGATTATTGGGAATATATTAAAAGAAAAGAAAATATAGCTATTATTAAACATTGAGTTAGGCTTTAGGATTTTTTTTTTAAACAAGATGTAGGTATTCACTGAAAAATCTAATACTTTAATATGAAAGAAATGGTAAAGCCAGTTGTATTATTTTAGTTTTAGTAAGTTTAATTTACTTAATTCAAAAGGAGAGGTCTTCTTTTTGTTACTTACATTCCAGTTGTGTAGGCAGCAACCAATGGGCTCAGTTTTAACAACCTGCACTACCTTGTCCTTCTCTCAAACAGCAAAGGTCAAGTAATGCAATTTTGGCCAAGTAAATAAAAATGTAAGTAGCAGACAGATCTTCCTGAAAATCTCCTTTAAAGTGAACTGAGTCGGCACAATCATGACCTTTTACCCTTTACCATCTCCTTTCCTTCTGTCTGGTATGAGTATGAGAGCTGAGGTTGGAGCAACCAGCTTAAGACCATTAATGAAAAGCCAAGAAAAGTCACAGAAACCTGGACTCAGATATCTTTTAGTAGTGGGCCCAATGCCCACAAATGCTTGCCTTCAGACTTACTGTGTAAGTGGACTATAAATCCCCAATTAAAATTCTAGAACACCAGGCAGGCACATTTCATCTCTAAGAGTTACAGGGCTACAAGGAAAAAAAAATAAATAGAAAAGATGCAAATTATGTGTATTTTAGGAGGTAAAGTATAAGAAATAATCATTTTTAAGGGCTATTTTCAAGTCTGCTTTTCTGTACTTTTAGTTGATGATTGGCAAGATATCTTCCCAGTATGTCTTCATTCCTAAGAGTAGCTTGTAGCATTCTTTTCTTCTTCAACTATTCTTTAGTGAAGAGGACTTCCCTCAGGGAACTATTTCTGAGCCTCTCAATCATAGATAATTGAGAGTGTCTCCACATTCTTTTTCAGTTCCTTTCCCTAATTTCTGATTATTTTTCTTCAATACCCCATTACTTTCCTTCTTAATCTACTCTTCTCCTTTGCTTTTATCTCTTCTCTTAGCTTGCCTTTACCTCTATTTTGTTTTTTCTTTTTCCATTTTATGCATTTTTAAATGTATATTGCAATTCTGAAAAATCAGTTATTTTATTCTGTCTCCCACCATTCCAGATGTTTAAGCTACTGAAACTATGGGAAATATTTTAAAAAATCATTTTAGCAGGCAAATACAATGAATAATACTGTCAGTGAACTGGCTATACACCCCCCCATAATTCATGTATAAATGTATATACATGTATATATACACATTATATAAACTGGTTGGTGTTCTTTAGAGAGAACTTTGTTACAAAATGGTAACACATCACTGCAAAAAAGAAAAATAAGAAAGTCCTCTTGGTACAGTGATTTTCATAGGATGACATAGTACTTGGTATAAAGTATCAATGTGAATGCGTGTACTACACGCACTTAAAAATTTTATTCCATAACAAATTTAAAGCAATTTACCCATTTCTTATACTAAACATGATGTGAGTCTTACAGGTGCTTGCTCACTTTAAAATTATTTCTCTAATTCTTTAGTGAACTTGATTTTGAAGCCTTCCCTGCACAACTCCCACCTCCAGTTCTCATCCAGTTTGAAAGCAAAGTACATAAAAATTGGAATATCCATTCACCATCTTTATAATGATTTGTGTCATAAAACGATTTTGCCACAAAATTGTCTCATTAGGTAAATCTGATGCGGACATAACAGTGACAGCAAATTGTTTTACTTGTTTATAACTTCAAAATCCTTTACCAGGTATTAAAGATAATCCATGGTTTATTACCTTAGGGTCATTTCATGACAGCAGTTGTTCCCTGAACATAAAAATGCTACACAGTAACTAAATGAATATAGAACAGGTGCCTCAACAGAAAGAAATGAAGCTGAGTTCCAACAGCCTTGCATTTTTTTTTTTAAGATTTTATTTATTTATTTGACAGAGAGAGATCACAAGTAGACAGAGAGGCAGGCAGAGAGAGAGAGAAAGGGAAGGATGCTCCCTGCCGAGCAGAGAGCCCGATGTGGGACTTGATCCCAGGACCCTGAGATCATGACCTGAGCGGAAGGCAGCGGCTTAACCCACTGAGCCACCCAGGCGCCCCAGCCTTGCATTCTGAAGAGAAAATGGGCGAAAGTAAATGGAACTGACAGGGTGATGTAAGCTGTAGGTGGAAGACTATTACTTCATTAACTTAGCAAAAGGTTTTGACCCTTCCCAATATCTGTAATAGTTTAGCTGTGTAAGGTGCTGGGCCTCTTTCATTCAAAAACCATTTTCTAACAGATTTCTGGAAATAGCTTAGCGCCACCAAGTTACCCATTGTGACATCTGGAACTGGCAGTGTGATGAAAATGCCAAGAGTGGTCATCAGGAGGCTTTTCTGCCTCAAATATGAGAATGACAAAACAGCAGTAAACTCTTAATCCCATCTGTGTGGGAGCCTGTCACGTCTTCTAAGTAGACTTTCCATGGGGTTACCATCCCCTGGAGGTCTCATTGGAAACTTCCTTCTTCTAATCTCCACCCAAATCTCCCCACCTAAAAAGGCACACAGAGAGGGGGCATCCAATCATGCTCATTGTCCTTGTCAAGAGAAAACATAGAATTCTAAAGGCTTTTCTTTCAGACCAAGCAGCATGTGGGAGCCATGAGAAATCCCAGTGAAAATCTGTTATCAATCATTTGGCTCTGGGCACTGGTCCAAGCCCTCCATACCCTTCATCCCTTTTATCCTCTCAACATTGGTTTTCTCATTTTATAGGTTAAGTAAACCAAGACAGAGAAATTGTCAAGGTTACAGTGGGTAGTGGAGCGAGAATGTGAATCTATAGGATTCCAGAACGTTCTTCTGAACAGTTATCAATACCGATTTCAGAAAGAAACAAACCAGCCTTAAATATGACTTCCCAATTGCTAACTTTGAAATTCATCCTGTTTTGTACCCATTTGTTCAGCTCCTTCCTCTCAGTCATGTTAACACGGGCAAACACTGCCGAGCTGAGTGCTCCTTTAAATAACAGACACTGAAAATGTACATAGATTTCTAAGCAGCCTGAAAGCCCTGAGGTTTCCACTTGGTAATTTTTGAAGGGTATTCCTTGGGAGGCTGATCCTTTGCCAGTCCTACAGGACAATTAGAACTTGTCAGTTGAAGGCTCAGCCTTATTCTCCAGCCCCTTAACCTCATGGCATTTGCATTACCTTATTGCAATGCACAGGCAGCTACTGATTTGATTATTAAACAAGCACTTCATCAGCTGCTTCTGCCCACACAGGCACTCTAATCTCTACCAACCAGTTCAGCCCTTCTACTTTTTGGGATGATGGGGGTGATGCCAAGTTTCCTTATGCCATTGTGCTCTTCGTCTTCTGCCTCTAACTTCTTCCCTGCTACCATCAAGGCTTTAACTATGTTCTCTTCTTCCCTTGAAATTTTGAATCAATGTGATTTTTCTGACCTAGACCCTGGAGGGAGTGACTCTGCAGTGCTTTCCTCTCCTTTACCTTCCAGGCTTATGGAGTAATACTAAACCTGCTAAAACAAAACTGCCTGACCCTTCGTAGCCTGTAGTGGCCTCTCTGGATTTGGTAGGGGCTTCCAAATCATTCTGGAGAGAAAGGAGGATGCAGGAGTGAAATCAATGATAACATCTCTGTTTCCTCCCCTACAGTTTGGGTCATCAAGTCTAGAAAGTGCTAAATAGTCTATCCAATTAGGCCATAAAAATTAGTAGTAAATTCTGACCTACTAGAAAGGAACCCACTTAAAATAACCTGGAAATAGCAAGTTAAACAGTCTGCTAAATTTAATCAGATAACAGGAATTCACTCAAATAACTGTTCTATTGGCCTATTCTAGCTAACTGGTCTATTTATTAAGGAATTATGAAAATATTTTGCACATTAGTTGACTAAACTTGGGGACCAGATGCCTGATGCTTCTGTTTCAGATTGAATTCAGGTGAGATGACCCAAATTTTAGGTCAAATAATGAGTTGTGAGGTTAATTTAGGAGTATAGTGTTATTATACCTTAAAACTCAAAATGGAGCTGAAGGTTTCCTGATAGTCCAGTATGATGTGAGAAGGAGAAAGGAGAAAGGAATCAATTGTTCCCCCAGAAGCACTCAGATTAGACCTGGAAATTCTTTCAATTTGTTGCTTTCCGGTGTTGAATGCCAACTTACGGGAGAGATAATTTATTTGGATATGGCCTTTGGCTTGTAGTGGTACTTTTTTCATATATTTGGAATTTATATTGGTCACTGCACTTGAGGTTGAAAACCAGTGCAGTTAGTAGTAATCAGACTAAGTGCTTTAATGGCATTGCTAAACTAAGTCAGTATCAGAAGGTTACCAGCAATAGTTTTGTTAAAATACAAAAGCTAGTATCTAAAGGGAAGAGATTTTTAGTTTCTAGATGATTTAGTCTATATGCCAGAGTTTCACAGGAGGCTATCAACACCAGTCCCAGCTTCTGTGGTATTCTTTTTTAAATGTAAAGAGACTGAGAAATAGTTATTTCCTTCCTAAAATAAATAAATAAATAAATAAATATGAATGAGTCTGTTTAGGAATCAGAATTATTTTGGGGCACTTAGGTCGCTCAGTTGGTTAAGCATTCAGCTCTTAATTTTGGCTCAGGTCATGATCTTGGGGTCATAAAATCAAGCCCACGTTGGGCTCTGCGCTGAGTGTGGAGCTTGCTTCAGACTCTACATCACACCCCCTCACACGTTCTCTAAAAAAATAAAGGAATTGGAATCAGTTTAAAGAAAGAGCTAACCAACGGAGGCTAGAATAATATGGAGTGAATGTTGGTTTTGTGTCTCTAAATTCGTACATTCAAAGGAACCCAGAAACCATGAAATTTGCTTCCATGAGATTTTGCCAGAACGTTATACTTGGGCAATGAAACTGTTTATCTTCAGAAAAGCTCATGAGCGGAGATGTGAATATGTGTAAGACTGTGTCACATTATGACACCTATCTCTAAATGCTTTTAAAAGTGTGAATAGAGCTTGATCTGAATATTTGGTCTTATACAAATTATGAAATGCCATAGTTATTGGATAGCCCCAAATATGAGACATGGAATAATGGAGGAATAAAGGAGGACCTCAAGTTACTGTCACTGAGAGAAAGTTTGTGAGCTATATAGGAAGTGTTTTGCTGCCAATGTGCTAGTGGCAAGGAGCTGGTTATGTTATATTGTCTATACTTGATTTTAAAATACCTCAGCACAGACAACATGTGTTGTTTTTCATCTATTATTTAGGGTCACTGAATGAACATTTCAAGTTCCTTGACTGGACTGCACAAGCCTGTAACCATTTGAGTTTCTAGTCAAGCAGCTTTGTGTTTTTATCCCCAATCAACATCAGAGCCCTTAAAAGCTAACATATTGGATGAGAAAATGTGTTTTCATCAGTGCACTAAGTGTCAGTTAAGATAGGTGCGTAGTTATTGTTCATGGTGACATGTTTCACTCCGAAGAACAGAGAATAAGAATCAGCATACCCAATAGGATCTGTCCTATAGGATGTAATCTTAGATTTAGGATTCTGAAATTAGATTTGTATTTTACCACTGTATTAGCATTCTTCAGAGAAATAGAAAAAAATAGGATATCAAATATATAATTATTATAAAGAATTGGCTAAAACAATTACAGAGGCTGACAAGATCCAAGATCTATTGGAGACAAGCTGGAGATCCAGGAGAGCAAATGATGTAAGTTCTAGTCTGAAGGCTGGCTGGCTCAAAACTCAACGATTGATGTTTCAGTCTCTAAGTCTAAAATAAAGATAAAACCAGTGTCTTTCCTCAGAGACATGCAGAAGGAATTCCCTATTACCTGGGGAAAGGTCAGCCTGTTTGCTTTAGTCAATCTTCAACTGATGACATAAAGCTCATCCACATTAGGAAGAGCAATCTGCTTTACTTAGTTTATCCATTTAAATATTAAACTCATTTAAAAACACCCTTATGGAAATAGGATAATGTATGAACAAGTATCTGGGCACCCCAAAGCCCAGTCAAGTTAATACATAAAATTAACCATCACAACTACCTATGAGTTTTGACATCTGTCCCAACCAAAACATTAAGTCAGTGATGCTCTAGAATGATGTCACACCCATCTCTAATAATTATGTATAGCTATGTTGGCACAATGACATGGTCAGAGACCTGGAACTACATTAGTAATACTGAACACATTCCATGATTTTTGTGCATCTTGATCCTTTATGACAGAATTTTTGCACTGTAACCTGCTACCTGTAGTAGTAAGACTGTAGCTCTCAACTGCATCTAAGCTATTGGAGACTTCCCATTATCAACCCAGAAAGAACCTCATACACTGGCTCACACTAGATTGCAGCACAACTTCTATAAAATCTCCGGGCAGAAAATGATTTTTTCCACTGAAGAGATTTTAGATGTCCTTGCATCTCAATAGCACCCAAGATAATACTGATTTCAGAGGACAAGGGTGACACAGAACACAGCCACATCCTTGAGGTAGAGAGTAGAGGCCTACAAGAGCCCACAACTATTTTTGATAATATGAGAATGAGGAAGCTAACATTGCACAGAACCTGTGGGAGTAAAACACAGCTTCTATAGAAATCAGTTGCCAATGGCTGTCCCATAAGCAAAAGGAGAAATAAGTCATTAGGACCCAAAGAAAGAAGCAGACATCAGAGCATATCCAAAAAAAGAGAACTCAGAAGAGCAGAACTAATCCCTGATCACATGCTTAGAGATTATCATCAGCTCCATGGTAATTAGAACTGCAAATAGACCAAGAGCCACTGAATTATTTTACAGTTCATTTTATGTGTGTAGATGAAATTTTATATAGTTCTTATAGGAGAGAATAAAAGGGAGATAATATTTCCCAATTAAAGAATACTCTGTATTTTGTTATGATAACCTTATAAAATTAGACTCAAGATTCTGGTACCCTGATTGGACTAATCAGGTAAGCAGCTATATATATAGGATAGAGTCATAATGGGGATTAATTCTGCTCTTGTACATGCTACCTAAATGAGAACAATATAGGCCAAGAAACAAAAATCAGCAATTATAATAAAAAATACATATTTTATCCAAGACTGTGCTTTAACTATCTAGAAACAAATTTACTTTCTTAAATATTTTATATTTAACATTGAATGTGAAATCCCTTTGCTTTAGCTGACGACATCTCAGCAGGATTGGGAAGGGAAGAAAACTGAAGAATTACTTCACATGATGCTCGTTCAACTGACTTTATAATGCAAAGGATGTTCTGAGATGGAGGATATGTGCTTTTAGGAAACACAGTAACTCTTATCAGCCTTGCAGTGTTTGCTTTAGTAAAACACTATAACAATGTCTAAAACCGTGTATTCAAATCGAGAATAGTAGGTGGGTTCCTTCCTAGAATAGTCTTTTGTGTACTTGACATCTCTTTCTCAATCTACATTCAGCCTTCTAGTCATTTCTTCACATCTTATCTCCTCAGGACAGTTGGGAATTTATTTGGATTATTAATGTCTCCTTTATAGGGATATTATCTACACTAGGCTATTTCTTGTTCTGATAGGAGCTTATAAAGCTGATCTAAATATAGGGACACCTTTGACATTAAAGGAAATTCTGTTCAAACATCCCCATGAGATTCAGCAAAACAAAAACAAAAACAAAAACAAAAAAATGAAACACAATGTGCTCCAGAATCAATCCAGCACTCCAGGGAAATTCCTAAAATGATTTTAAGATTAACATTTTCATTTCATGGAAAAACCAAAGCAGATTTTATTGCAGGTATCACTTACTTGTAAGTTAGACACACTGAGGTTGAATGTGATTTATGTGTGGAATTTACTCTGGATTCTCACATGTTGTGCACATCTCTACATACTGAGTGGTGATGGCAAACACACTGTGGGTTCTTTGTATTATAACCAAGTTATCTGGAGTTTTACTCCCTCAGCAAGATAAGCTTTTCCATTACATACAGAATCACATGTAAGAATTAGTAAAATTAGGAAAAAGAAAATGACAGTTGAGTATTTTGATAGTATCAGAAGGGGAAATTCAGCTGAGGAACAGAGAAAAAATCTCCTGAACAAAATTGGTAGCAACTCAATTTCTCTCATGAATTAATTGGGTTCTGCCATTTCCCATAATTCAAGGCTCTGGATAGTGTCTCTCTCCCATTCTGGAACCCATTTGCACTAATTGTGACCAAAGGGGGTGGGTGGCAATCAGATAAACAAATATATTTGCTTCCTTTATGGCAACCACGAAAAATCATTGAATTCACAGAAAAACGGTTGCACAATATGTTAATTTCAAAATGCTTTCATAATAAGTTCAAAATTATTTTTCACCCTTTTCTCCCATTTTGTATCCAATTTGTCACCAATTCCAGTTTTTTCTTTTAAAATACCTTTCAGATCTCACTTTTCTCTCTTCAGGATTTAGGACTGCACTCTTGTGATAACAATAACAAATTTTAGTCTGACTCTTGATCAGTCTCATTTTTTATCTGTTCATATTTGCTGATTTAAGATTTAAATTTAGTTAACAGTGTCACTATGGTCTATGAAAATGTCAAGTATAGATTATTCCATATTTAGAACACAACTCAGTGACAATGGCTGAGATCTAGTCTGATCATTTCTGCCTTTTAATTCAAGTCTATAGTCTACTTTTATGTTAGTATTATCAAATCTGTCATTTGATATTTGTTTTCAATTTGACTCATCTACTTTGTTGTTACTATTTTCTTTCTACTTTTAGGTTAAGTTTATTTTCATATTCTATTTTGATTCCTCATTTGTTTTTTTTTGCTGAACTTTCCTGCATTATTTCCTTCAGTGGTTGCTCTAAAGATTACAATAGAAATCATTACATTATCACAATCTGCTTATTATTTTGTGTAAAATATAGGGACTTTATAAAAGTAGAATGTTTTCATTTAGCCCCCAGGCATTTATACCTGTATACATTATAAACATATCATACAGCATTTAAAATTTTGCTTTAAATAGGTTATAAAAAATGGAGAATAAGATGACAATCTTCTGTGTTTAACCATTTCCAGTAACCTTGGTTTCTAGGGATTCAAGTTCTCTGATGTCACTTCCCTTCAGCGTGAAGAATTTTTTTCTAACTTTTCTTGCAATTCAAGTTGTTTGAGATGAATTTTCTACTTTTTTCTTCATCTAAAAATTTTTTTATTTTGCCCTGTTTTGAAAGACAGTTTTTCTAAAAGAATTTTTTTCCTTCAGCAATTTAAAGATGTCTTTCCATTTCCTTCTGACCTTTTATCTGGTTTCTGACAAGAGGACTATTATTCTTGTTGTTATTACCCCTTAGGTAATGGACCTTTTTTCTCTTACTGCTTTAAAGACTTCATTTTTAATCCCTGGATTTGAGCAGATTGGATATGTTGTGTCTTCACTATATTCACTGGATCTTGTTTGGGTTTCTCTAATGACCTTTTAAGCTACAAATCTAAGACAAATGATTTTTTGGTTGTTATCTCCTTGAAAGAGGCAGCCTCCATCTGAATACACCTATTTGGATTTTGGACTTGCTTTCTTCTTGATATGGTTACCAGGTACGTTGCTATAGAAGCTATCTGCTTGCTATTGGGTTCTTGTTGATATTGAACATCGAACCCATGGAGGCTTGCAGGACTCTTCAGTCTCATATTCCTATTTTGGAATGGGTCAGTTTAGACTCAGTGTCCAACAAGGTATGAAAGGCCCATCAAGTCTAATTCGTCAAATGAAAATAATATACATAAGAACACAGCAAGCCTGACCTGGGGCATCATCTTGGCTTTGCATTAAACCTGACAACTATTGGTTTGGGGGAAATTTTTATCTTCTCCATTATCTAAAACAAAGTTGCTAGCTCAGCTCTACTCTCACTACACTGATGGGACACCTAAGCTGAAACCCCGTGGTGCCCACTGGGCTGCTGCAGCTATTCAATGTAAGCACCAGCTATGAAGAACCAAAAGGGATGTGATAATTCTGGCCGGTGCATGGGTAATACTTCCCCTGCAGAGCCTTCTATTTCCCACTGGCTTTTGGGCTTTTGGCAATGGCCTATCTGCTTAGTCTACCATTTGGTACACTACAGACTAGCAGTTTAAAGTAACCCCCCTCTGAAGCCACAAACAGTGAAACAAATCATGGCTAATAATGGAACCGTCTTGGACCCAGGCAGAGGTCCCTGGTCAGGGTCCATTCTCTGATGAGACAGATTGCTTGAGTTTGCACTATTCAGATTGCCACCATTGCTGCCTGGATTCATCATCAAATAGGGCAATACATTCACCACCATAGGTTGGAGCAATATAAAGGGCTATTTCTGATGCAGAGGTTTCTACCACTTGCTAGATTTATGACCCATGCTAAAAGTTCAACTATTTATCTTGTGTCGGAGACCATATTGGATAGCACAGGACTCTTACCCATACCTGTAAGCTGACTAGAGCAAAACTGATGCATTATGAAGGCAATAATGGTGTTTTGTCACTCTATACTTTCTTTATGATGTTTCTGTATATTTAGGCATATCTGACCACAATTATGATCCTTAAAAATCCTTCTCATATGTTTGGACTTCCAAACCATTTGCAGTCTGATAGGGAGTTCTCATAAAAAGCACTTAATGAGTTGCTTATTGGGGTATTGGAGTTTCCATATTTCCTTTTACCCCCACATATCTGATATTATACATTGCAACAGCCTCCTCAAGAAATGACAGTTTTGACACTACCCCTTCTCACTTCCTCCTGAACAACACATCCTAGTAAGGCAGTTTGGTCACTGACTGCAACTGCCACAGAAAGGTATCATCTCTTTGTGGCTATTTCTTGGGTAATGATTAAAATCAAAGGGTAGAAGGTTATATAGACCTATTTTGAAAATTCAGATTCCCTCCCATACCAATCCTGGGCATAAAACTTTTCACTTTCTCCTAATGGAAAACCCAGGCCAACTTGGCTGGTATGCTATTTGGATGGCAGCTCACCTAAAAAAGGGGCATAATGGAAATGAGTTTAATTCTGCCTCAGCCACCTAGATTCTCCTGTTGGACTGACACTGTCCTAGATCATAGGATAATAATCTCCTGGCTGACTATGTTATACACTGAGTCCCTTTTTAGGGGCCCACTCCAGATCAATGGGAGGAAATAGATTTAAGTTTTAGAAATATATTTTTTTCTTTCATACTTAACCTTTCTAAATGAGAAGGCTAGGTATGAGGAAGCATGATTATTAAAAAGGTGAAGTTACTGATGGGGCATACAATTGGGGCATATTGATTGTGTGGTATTAGTAAATTAACATTCTGGTATCAAGTGGAAGAACACTCAGACACCAGAAGAGAGGTACCTTACAAATAACTGTGAGAATCACCACTGGAGCCTATTTCACAAAGGAATGTTCTTTGATTTTGCATTCCAAGAATGTTATAAGAGCTTCAAATTCAAATGGCTACTTGATGTATCATCCCTCATCAGGTATCTGTGACCATGATTTCATCATTATCTACCTTAACCTTACTGAGAAACCTATTAGAAAAAGCAGCTCCTATACCTCCCATGCAAAGTATCTGCCAACACATCTGGATGTTTTCCCCACCCCCACTTTTACAGTCCTTGCTCAGTCCCATGATGCAGACTAATTAAATTCAACTTGTAGCACGGACAAACAGGACAGGTTGGACTGACTTCCCTTAAGCAATTCCTCCCCAATAAGGACTTGACTAAATTAACAGAACTGGGGACCCTAAAATCTATCAGCCAGATAGGAAACCAGGTAGAACCCCAGTCAACCTGTACCTACTTTGGAGGAACCAACAATTATAAACAGCACTTTATTCCAAGGGTACCATGTACATTTGCTTATGTGTAAGCCAGGCATTAATTTGACTTCTTCCTCAAAACATGGTGACTTGACCTTAGAAGACATTCAAGTATTTAAGAGAACACTACCAGTAGCTCATGTAGCCCTCATACCACTGTGGGAATCTCTCTAAAATTTGGTCACCATTACTCAGAAGATATTCTTCAAGGGATAAAGTTTTCATTATTTATACATACCCCATGGGCAGTTATTCCTACAATGGGAGTTATCTAACTTGAAAAGGTAGTATGAATTTTATCCCTCATTTCTGGGAAGATCCAGAAGAATAGGGGGCCCTTGATTCATCTGGTCCCTTAAATTCACCTAGATAGCTATCGAGTCATTCTGAACTCCTGTGAATTCAACCTAAGATCTAAGAAAAGAATTGCTACAATTCTACAAATAGAAAAACCACCACATTTTGCAAATAGTGCAGGAAGACTTCAGGGAACAAAAGCCAAATAGAGGAACCAGAAGCAGCTTACACTGAATCCAGTCCCCTGGCAAGGGCCAGTGCAACTTGACCCAGGCAAAGATACCCGAGAATCAGTGCAACAGGACCCTCTCCACCAGAAGAACAGCAGGAACATCAGACTAATACCTAGTTTACGGATCACACAGCACTGAAAAACTGTGGCAGGGGAAAATAGGATATCAATTTCGAGGGTTTTTCCCCCCCTTTATGAGTCTTTAGTCTTTCAATTTAATATTTTTTTTCATTTTTAAACTAGTTCTTTATTTTATTAACTCTTTAACTCTTGGTTTTTAAGTTTTTAATTTTCTCTTTTACATTTACATTTTATAGGTATATTCATTTTTTTAATTCCTTTTACTGTATTCAATTATATTTAGTGTGTGTATGTGTATGTGTGTGTGTGTGTGTGTGTAAGTTCTGTATTCTTTACAATTTTGGGAGTGTCTTCTAACAAACACCAAAATGCTTCCAGGACAAAGTGTATCACATTGTTTTGTCCACCTGTGAGGTTATAGTCTCTTTCTTTTTTTGGTTTTGGATCTCCTGGGATTTGTCTAGTATGTATTTCACTGGCATCATTGATATGCCATTGAAATTATTGATAGTTTTTATTTTGTTCTCTCATTCATCTATTCTTCTCTGGATGAAATGACTAGAGGGAGAAATTCACAGCAAAAGAGAACTGGAGGGAATACTCTGTCACAGATTTAATTGATATGGATTATAAGTGTGTTAGAATTAAGAGAAATGATTATAGAGATACTAGCTGGGGTTGAAAAAAGCATAAAAAAACACTACAGAATCCCTTAGTGTAGAAATAAAAGAACTAAAATCTGATCAAGCCAAAATTAAAAATACTTAAACTGAGATGCAGTCTAAAATGGATGCTCTAATAGCTAGGGCAAATGAAGCAGAAGAGTCAGTAACATAGAAGATAAAATGATGGAAAGGAAGCTGAGGAAAAAAGAAAAACAGCTAACTGATCATGGTGGGAGGCTTTGAGAAGTCAGCAATACCATAAAGCAAAACAGTATTAGAATTATTGGGGATACAGAGGAAGAAGAGAGAGAGGGACAGAAAGTATATTTGAGCAAACCACGGCTAAGAACTTCCCTAATCTGGGGAAGGAAATAGGCATTCAAGTCCAGGAGGAAGAGAGAATTCCCCTCTAAAACAATCAATAAAAATAAATCAACACCCTGTCATATAATAGTGAAGCTTGCAAATCTCAGAGATAAAAGAAAAATCCTGAAAGAGATAAGAGGTACTTAATGTATAAGGGTAGAAACATTAGACTGGCATCAGACTTATCCACAGAGACATGGCAGCCAGAAAGGGCTGGAATGATATATTCAAGGTACTAAAAGAGAAAAACATGCAGCCAAGAATACTTTATGCAGCAAGCTGTCATTCAGAATGGAGGAGAGATTAAAAGCTTCCAGGACAGACAGAAATGAAAGGAATTTATGATCAATATACTGCAAGAAATATTAAAGGGGATCCTGTAAGTGAAGAAAGATCCCAAAAGTAACAGACCAGAAAAGAACAGAGACAATCTACAGAAGCAGGGACTTAACAGGTAATACAATGACACTAAATTTATCGCCTCCAATAGTTACTTTGAATGTAAATGGGCTAAATGCTGCAATGAAAAGACACGGGAAGAGGGTGGTGGGGTTATGGACATTGGAGAGTGTATGTGCTATGGTGAGTGCTGTGAAGTGTGTAAACCTGGTGATTTACAGACCTGTACCCCTGGGGCTAATAATACATTATATGTTTATTAAAAAAAGAAAGAAAGAAAGAAAGAAAAGACATGGAGTCATGGATAGACTCATGGATAGAGTCATGGAAAAGACATGGATAAAAAAGCAAGATCCATTGATATGCTGTCTACAAGACTCATTTTAGATGCAAAGACACCTACAGATTGAAAGTGAGGGAGTGGAGAAAATTTATCATGTTAATGGACATCAAAAGAAAGCTGGGGTAGCAATCCTTATATTAGACAAATTAGACTTTAAACCAAAGACTGTAGTAAAGGATGTAGAGTGACACTATAAAATACTTAAAGCGTCTATCCAACAAGAAGATCAATTATATTTATGCTTCTAACTTGGGAGAAGTCACTTACAGAAACCAATTAATAACAAAATTAAAGAAACACATTGATAATACAATAATAGTAGGGGACTTCAACACCCCACTCATAGCAATGGGCAGATCATCAAAGAAACAAGGGCTTTGAATGACACATTAGACAAGACAGACTTCACAGATATACATAGAACATTCCATCCTAAAGCAACATAATACACATTCATATCAAGTGCACATGGAACATTTCCAGAATAGATTGCATACTGGGTTATAAATCAGGTCTCAACCAATACCAAAAGACTGATACTGTTCCCTGATTATTTTCAGACCACAATGCTTTGAAATTCAAACTCAATCACAAGAGGAAATTTAGAAGGAACTCAAACACTTAGAGATTAAAGAGCATCCTACTAAAGAATGAATGGGTCAACCAAGAAATTAAAGAAGTAAAAAGAATCATGAAAACAAGGAAAAATGAAAACAAAATATTTGAGATACAGTAAAGGTGTGGTTCTAAGAGGGAATTACATAGCAATACAAGCTTTTCTCAAAAAATTAGAAAAGTCTCAAATATACAAGCTAACCTTATACCTAAAGGACTGGAAAAGAATAGCAAATAAAGCCTAAACCAAGCAGGAAAAGAGAAATAATAAAGTTTGGAGCAGAAATCAATGAAATAAAAACCAAAAGAACAGAAGAACAGATCAACAAAACTAGGAGCTGGTTCTTTGAAAGATTTAATAAGGTTGATAAGCTCTTGGCCAGACTTGTCAAAAAGAAATTAGAAAGGACCCAAATAAATAAAATCATGAATGAAAGAGGAAAGATCACAACCAACACCAAGGAAGTACTGACAATTTTAAGAGCGTATGAGCAGCTATACACCAACAAATTAGACAATCTGGAAGAAACAGATTCATTCCTGGAAACTTATAAACTACCAAAATTGAAAGAGAAATAGAAAACCTGAAGAGACCCATAAGCAGCAAGGAAATTGAAGCAGTCATCAAAAATCTCCCAACAAACAAGAGCCCAGGCCCAGATGGCTTCCCAGGAGAATTCTACCAAACATTTAAAGAACATATATTCTGAGACTGTTTCAAAAACTAAGAATGGAAGGAAAACCTCCAGACTCACTCTAGGAGGCCATCAATACCTTGATCCCAAAACAAGACAAAAACTCCACCAGGAAGAATTATAGACCAGTATCCCTGATGAGCATGGATGCCAAAATCCTCACCAAGATACTAGTGAATAGGATCCAACAGTACATTAAAAGGATTATTCGCCACCACCAAGTGGGATTTATTCCTGAGCTGCAAGGGTGATTCAATATTCACAAAATCAACGTGAGAGATCACATTAACAAAAGAAGAGACAAGAAACATGATCCTCTCAACTGATGCAGAAAAAACAGACGATTAAAACTATTCTCAGTGTAGGGACAGAAGGAGTATACCTCAATATCATAATGAAAAGTTCACTGGGATTACCATTCTCAATGGGGAAAAACAGAACTTTCCCCCTAAGGTCAGGAACATGACAGGGATGCCCTACTCTCACCATATTGTTCAACATAGTACTAGAAGTCTTAGCCTCAGCAATCAGACAACAAAAAGAAACAAAAATTTTTCAAATTGGAAAAGAAGTAGTCAAACTCTCATTGTTCACAGATGACATGATACTTTATGTGGAAAACCGAAAAAAAACTTCACTCCCAAATTGCTAGAACTCATACAGTGATTCAGTAATGTGTCAGGATACAAAATCAGTGCACAGAAATCAGTTGCATTTCTATACATTAGCAATGAGACTGAAAAAAGAGAAATTAAGGAGTTGGTCCCATTTACAATTTCACCCCAAACTATAAGATACCAAGGAATAAACCTAACCAAAGAGGTAAAGGAACTGCACTCTAAAAACTACAGAACACTTATGAAGGAAATTCAGGAAGACCCAAAGAAATGGAAAAATATTGTATGCTTATGGATTGGAGGAATAAAAATTGTTAAAATGTCTCTGCTACCCAGAGCAATATATGCATTCAATGCAATACCTATCAAAATACCATTGACATTTTTCACAGAACTGTAACAAATAATCCTAAAAATTGCATGGAACCAGAAAGACCCCTAATAGGGACATTAAAAGCAAAAACAAAAACAAAACAATAAATACCAAAGCTGGACTTCAAGCTCTATTACAAAGCTATAATCTTCAAGACAGTATGGAAATGGCACAGAAACAAACACATAGATCAACAGGGAACCCAGAAATGGACCCTCAGATCTATGGTCAACCAATCTTCAACAAAGCAGGAAAGAATATCCAATGGAAAGAGGAAAGTCTCTTTAACAAACGGTACTGTGGAAATTGGACAACCACATATAGAAAAATGAAACTGGATCATTTTCTTACACCATAGACTCAAAATGATGAAAAACCTAAGTGTGAGATAGGCATCCTTCAAAATCCTAGAGAATGCAGGCAGTAATGCCTTCAACCTCAGCCACAGCAACTTCTTGCTAGAGAGGTCTCCAAATGCAAGAGAAACAAATGTGAATGTGAACTATTGCGACTTTCTCAAGATAAAAGGCTTCCGCACAGCAAAGGAACCAGTCAACAAAACTTAAAGGTAACCTATAGAATAGGAGAAGATATTCACAAATGACATATCAAATAATGGGATGGTATCCAAGGTCTATAAAGAACTTATCAAACTCAACACCCAAAAAACAAATAATCCAGTCAAGAAATGGGCAGAAGACATGGACATCTCTCCAAAGAAGACATACAAATGGCCAACAGAAATATGAAAAAATGTTCCACATCCCTTGGTATCCAGGAAATACAAATTAAAACCATGGTGAGATACCACCATACACCAGTCAAAATGGCTGAAATTAACAAGTCAGAAAACAATTGTTGGTGAGGCTGTGGGGAAGGAGAACCCTCTTACACTGTGGGTGGGAATGCAAGCTGGTACAGTTGGTTTGGAAAACAATAGGGAGGTTCCTCAAGAAGTTAAAAATAGAGCACTCTGTGACCCAGCAATTGCACTACTGGGTATTTGCCCCGAAGATACAAATGTAATGATCCAAAGGGTCACATGTACCCCAATGTTCATAGCAACAATGTCTGCAATAGCCAAACTATGGGAAAAAGCTGAGATGTCCACTGACAGATGAATAGATAAGATGTGATACTATATATATGTGTATGTGTCTAAACACACACACACACACATATGGTAAGCCATTATGTGGGTGTGTATATAATGGAATACTACAACCATCATGAAGGATGAATACTTATCATTTACATCCATATGGATGGAACTGAAGGGTATTATGCTGAGTAAAACAAGTCAAAGAAAGACAATTATCAGGTTTTCACTCATAAGTGGAATATAACAGTACAAAGAATCATAGTGGATGGGAGGGAAAACTGAATGGGAAGTCAGAGAGAAAAATCACGAGAGACTCTTAACTATAGGAAATAAACTGAGGGTTTCTGGAGGGGAGGTGGGTAGGGGAATGGGGTAATTGGGTGATGGGCATTAAGAAGGACATGTGATGTGAAAAGCACTGGGTGTTCTATGCAACTGAGGAATCACTAAATTCTACCTTTGAAACTAGTACTGTACTATCTGTTGGCTAACTGACTTTAAATTTTAAAAAAGGAAAAAAAAATTATCCCTAATTTAGTTGACATGATCAGTAACATTATCTTAGCTCTGGAACGCATTCAGATAACCAACAACTCAATGGCTGGAGTTTTGATACATGGCCAAATTGCACGAAACGTTCCCCCTTGTGGGATTAGATTAAGTCTGTTTCATCAAGGTTACACTTTTTTGTACCTGGATTAAAGGTTGTAGACCAAAAAGATTAAATTCAGAAATTTAAGAAGAAAATTACCTGAGATTCTATGGTAGACCCTGGTAGTTTATGGAATTTATTTAGCTAGCTAAATCCAACTCGGGGGAATTGTTGATATTGCAGATTGGTGGTCTCCTACTATTTTGAGTCCTGATGATGGCCATCTTCAATAATATATGAAAGAAATTCATGATCTTGGTTCCAACCTAAGTTGTTCAAATTAATAAAGGTGGGCAACAGAGTGTGGTACGCCTGGAGAAATCCACCAGGAGCTCAGACAGCATCAATGAGGAAGAGATATTGTTTAAAGAGGAGTCTCCAGGGTGCTCTCCTGTTTTGGCAGGTCTCAAAAAAGGCAGTTACTACTCTTTATTCTGAGCTATCTTTGTAAGGATATTTATAGGGAGAACAGCCTTGGAAAACAGAGATAGGGTTCCCACCCAAAGTTAAGAGCAAGCACGCTTATTCTCAAACACAACATTTCCCTCTGGAGCAAAGTACAGGCATATTATGATATATTAGGGTCCTAATCACAAAGTTCTTCCCCTCTAACACAACCCATAGCAGGTGCAAGTGCTGTTTTTCTGCACTTAGCCATGTAGAAATTGGGACTTGGAAACACAATGCAAACATAAATGCAACTACTCTAGCTACTGGTGTAAGTGAAACAGTTATTTTCTGAACCAGCGTTCTCATGTAGTCTATCTGCACCAATGAAACTGTGACAGGAAACCTGTTAGTTTGCAAGAAGAGTAAAGTCTCCAAGCCTTCAGCATTATATATAGCAGCTAATACTGTTTCTTGTACAATGAGTAACCTTAATATTAGAAGCTGTTGGATATTATTTCCCATGCATATCACAACAACCAGCACACAGGGATGCTTAATATATATGGACAGAGGGACTGGTACATATTTCCATGAAATTACTGTGAAAGTTTCATAGCCATTATAATAATGCCATAAAAGAATGACTTCCAAGTATAACTGGATGGCCAAAAGGAAATTAATAGCCAGTTCTGGAAGGGTTTTCGTTTAACACATGCCAATCAGAACAATAGTTCTCACAAGGTGACTAAATTTTTTGCTTAATTTTCTACCCAACAGATGTCAATGGTAATCTTACTAAGCTGACAAAGATAATTTTCACTTTCCTTCAAAGTCAGTTCTTTCATTATTCATATTTTAGACATAAGAAATTCTCCTTAGAATTGGGTTTCAATAGTTATCCATAACTTTTGGTCATGTAACAATTCATGACAGTTAAAGATAGTATTTCATTGTGTAATGAAGGCCAATACTCAAATCTTGATATATCTTGATACATCAGCCAGACATTGAGGGAGTTCTTGTTTAAGGTATACTGGACATATAATGAAAGGATACTCGGATCTATGAATTAAAATCAGAATGAAGTATGAATTTATATCTATAGCAATATTTAAGTACTTATCTAATTCATAAGTTGTTTTATTGTTTTTTAAGCACCTGGTTGGCTCAGTTGGTTGAGCATCTGATCTTGATTTTGGCTTTGGTCATGATCTCAGGGTCATGGGATTGAGCTCTACATCTATCCCAATGGTCAGCAGAGTCTGCTGGTCTCCTTCCCTCTTCTCCCTCCCAAATACATAAAATCTTAAGAGAAAGAATGGAGCCTCTAATAGAGTATTACACAAAATATTCTCTATCTTTCCTTATACGAGGATAACATACCCCAACTTAGCAACTTCAGTCTTACCTGGAACTTGTTTGGAACAATAAAATTTTAGCAAAAATGATATATGTTATTGATGAGTACAAGCTTTTGGAACTTTCATGTCCTTCTGAAATTGTTCCCTTTTCCCTCTGCCTTAACATTGGAAATGTCCCAAATAGAAATTGTCCCTTCATTCTGTGTTTCAGAATGAAGACAATGAGTTGCTTAATCCATAACAGATAGGTGTTGGCTCAAGTCACCTAATTTCTGAAGTCACTGATATTTAGGGGTTGACACTGAGACAGAAGTTAGTCTGAGATGTGTGACATGGGGACAATGGAAAAGGTACGACCACAGATGGTAGATAAAATTACCAAAGCACACTTTAATTCTAAAGCACCACAAAGTCTGTACATTCAAAGAATACAACTTCTAGAAATAGAAAGCTATTAGCTTTCCCTCCTTTTTTATTTGCTCTTAAGACGGTCTATTCCATGCCCTTGTTTGTATCTGCTACGAGGAATCACAAAACTCTATTCTCATTCCTTCTTTCCCTTCTTAAGCAAAGATTCATTCCATATCCATTATGTTCAGCCATGTGTTAGCTTTTCTTTCTTCATCCTTTTATATGTTGTAGGAAAAACTGATAAGTGTAGCCTTTTATGAAGCAATCATCATGTTTTGACTTAACGTTTTCATTATCAGTATTTTATAGTTACAAATCATGTTATGCCTCTTTTTTCTATTCTAAGACTCAAATGGAGATTCAGAGTGGCTAAGGAAATTGAGGACAATTATATACCTGCTCAAAGAACAGAACTAAGATTTGAATTCCATTTGTCTAAATCCTAAAACCTGGTTCTTCCACTACACAATTATCATACATGATAGCATGAGAAAACTACATATATTGTCAAATCTAATTTCCTCATGAAGCCAGAAATATGTGCAAAGAAATATTAATGAGATACCAATGCATTTTAAAGAAAAACTTTACTCCTAATCTGTTTATCTTTAAAGTTATTGACCATTAGTTTAATGTTATAAAATTATTAAAAGCATTAGGTAAATAATTAAGTTGATAAAAATTAATCAGCTGCTTTACAATTTAACTTTTAAAAAGTTTAATTTCACATGGCCTATTTAATAATTATTTGGGGGCTGAACTAGGTTACTCCAGATAAGCCTAGAACTGTTTATTAGTTTAACAATATAAGACAGATTATGTGAACTTCATCTTCAGTTTTTTTGTTTAATTGATCTAGAGAATTCTTCTAATCAATGCTTAAAAACAAAACAAAACAAACCAAAACCTGTTACCACTATTAGAACTGGAACAAATGGACTTGCAAGGAACTAGATAAACCCAGGCAGACTTTCTCTGAGATACATGGAAGAACATAATTTCAACAAAAGAAACAAATGTAAATAGGGAATAAAATATGAAGAATAAAAGAAAACTAAGTATCTGATGCAGCTGGCACATTTTGGGGTGTCTTCCAGCTTACAACTAATTTCCCTTCTGTGGGAATTACACTGGAGTGGGTGCCATCTGCTCAGGTCCATTTAACATCACCCTAGCCCGTTCTGGCCATAGACAATGAATCCACTTTTGACGTTGATCCAAGAGATCTCATTGGAGTCTTCTTTCAGGGAATATGTACCTTAACAGAAGAGTACAGAGGTTGGGAGGTTGGAGCTAAATCATTCTGTTGTGATGGCAAACCTCCTAGAATATTCATATACACTGAGTTTGGCAAAAAATGCTTTAGTTTTTGCCAGTCCCAGGCTTACTTCAAATATATGGTATTCTTTTAACCTTACACTTAGTATCTCTGCTTTCTGGGGATATTTTTTCCAGCTTTACTACTTAATTTAAATCTTCAGTTTTTGTGTCCATAAAAGATCTCTACTAACTCTAAAGTGCACCTTTAATGGTTGAGCCTAATACATAATGACTAAACAAGGTATTTCAATGTAAATGTATCCTTGGATCCTCTCACATTAACAGTGCCTTTATATATGTATAGAAGTTATTTAAAAATTTTTGACCAAAAGAAGTTTTTACAGGTATAAGTGTACATTTGAAATCTGGAATAAAAGTTTATAATTAGAACAATTTACATGAAATAAACTGATGAAAGTAATGTCCTAAGCTTTCTCTCCCTACTCCTAACCCCATCATGTATGCTAATATTTCATAATCAAATTTTTAAAATTTATATTCTATACCATAATTACTACAGTCATTTAATCCTATATTTAACTAGATTCAGTGCTTTTTAAACCATAACTTCCTCTATCGTTGGTGTCTCAGATTTGATTTTTGATTTATGAGATTTCATTTTTAACCAGTTTCATTTTTCAAGGGGAAATGTATTAAATTTTGGCTTAAAATGAGGTACTTTACATATAACAAAATTCATGATTTTAAGTGTACATTTCAGTAAGTTTGAAGAAATTAATCTACCAATGTAACTGTCACTGCAATCAAGATACAGAATATTTCCATGACCCCAGAAAGTTCCCTTGGGCTTTTTCCAAACAATGACCTCTCCTGTTACTTCCTACTCTTGACACAGAAACAGCCACTGATAGGATTTGTTACCCTATCACCATAGCTTACTTTTGTCATTCCTAGAACTTCATTTTAGGATTTGTACAGTGGGGGGTGCCTGGGTGTTTCAGTTGGGTAAGTGTCTGCCTTCAGCTCAGATCATGATCTCAGTGTCCTGGGACCAAGCCTCTTGCAGAGCTCTCTGCTCAATCTGGCATTTTCCCCCACTCTCCCAAAATCTTTTTAAAAATTGTACAGTAGGGATGCCTGGGTGGCTCAGTCAGTTAAGCTGCTGCCTTCGGCTTAGGTCATGATAGCCAGGGTCCTGGGATTGAGTCCCGCTTCAGGCTCCTTGCTGGGCAGCGAGCCTGCTTCTCTCTCCAGCCTCTGCCTGCTTGTGCACACCCTCTCTCTCTGACAAATAAATAAATAAAATCTTTAAAAAAAATTGTACAGTATATTCTTCTGTGTTTGCCTTTTGTTCAGTATCATCTTTTTAAATCCATCTGTACTGCTGAGTGTATCAGTGATTCATTTCTTGTCATTATTGCTGAGAATGATTGTACAAGTTTTCCCAAAAGGTCTTTTTCCATTTACCAGTTGAGGGATAGTGGAGTATTTTCCAGTTTGAGGCGGTAATGAATATGGCTGAAGTAAACATTCTTTTACAATTTTTTGTGGACATTTTCATTTCTCTTAGGGAAACAGGAGTGAAATTTATGGGTCTTTATGTTCGTATTTTAGAAATTACTAACCTCTTTTCCCAAGTAATGGGACAATGTTACACTCAAATCAGTGTTTGAGAGATCCAGTTGCTTCATACGCTCTTCAATGTTTGACATTGTAAATCTCAATTTTATTCTTTATAGTGTGTGCAAAATGGTGGGTCATGATTTCAGTGTGCATTTTCTTGATGACTAGTGAGGTTGAAAAATCCTATCATGTGCTTATTAGCTATTCTTATTTTGCAAAGTGTCTGTTCTAGACTTCTCATTTTAAAGTGGATCAACGTTCTTATAATTGATTTGTAGTTGTTTATACATGCTGGACAAAAGTCCTTCGTCATATGTAACAGTTATTTATCTTATATTTTTACGTGTTCTTTTTCCTGCTTGCATAAGTGTGATTTGTCAAATCACCTCGTCGTAAAGAGTCCTTTCCTTATTATGTTCGCATCTTGTCCTCTATTGACTGTATATATATTGGTCAGTTTTGAACTCCAATATTTATCCTTATACCAAAACTACACTTAATTTCTTTAATTTTATTCTGTAGCAAATCAATTCTGTTCAATTCTTCTTCCATCACTTTATAGTTGTTTACAAAAGTATTCTTCATTAAATTTCTGTATGCAAATATCAGTTTCTGAGTCAGTTTCTGGGGAAATCTAACCTTAGATTTAGATTTAGCAATCTTAGATTAGAACAACCCAGGTATTACTCATATCTTCTGTATACTTAATCATTTATTGCTTTCAAAAAAATTAGTAAAAAAAAAAAACAAATAGGTTTATGGACTTGCCCATTTTCCTTTTAGTCAGTCTTATTTCTTTTGGCTTGATGTATTTTCAAATTATCTTATTAAGTACATTCATGTTTTAGAAAGGATTTGTTTCCTTTTTGTAATTATGACAAGGCCTTCTCTTTTTCTACAGATTATTCCTGGTCTTCAACTCTAGTTTGATATTAATGCAGTCATACTAGCTATCTTAAGTTTGATATTTGCATAATCTAAAAACATCAAAATTAAAGGATAAAATATATTTAAAATAATCGAATATTTAGAACGTCTATATTTATCTGCTTCCTTTATAAATATAATAAAGCCAGATCTTGTTTTTATCCAATGTGATGATCTCTGTCCTTTAAATTGTTTTGCCCACTTCTATTTTTGCTATGCTTGGGTTTAAGTCTACCATGTTACTCTTTTATTGCTAATTTCTTCTTGCAGTTAACATAGTGTTTTTCTTTTCCTTTGGCTTTTTTTTTTTGTGGTAAAGTATGCATAAAAAATTTAGAAACAACAAAAGAAATTTGGAGCAATCAAAAATACGTGGAAATTTAAAAACACACTCCTAAATAACCAGTGGGTCATATGAATTCAAAGATGTTGGAAAACTACTTTGATAGTAAAGAAAATGAAGACACACATATCAGCCTTACAGAACAAAGCTAAAACAGTCCTTAGAGGGAACTCATATTTAAATAATATTAAAAACTCAATTCTCCCAATTTTAGCAACTGGCAAGAAGAGAAATCAACCTAAACCAAACAGCAAAAAATAAGATTAGATATTAGTGAAGTAGAAAAAAAAATATATAGAAAATTGATGAAACCAATAGCAGTTTTCTTTGAAAAGGTCAACAAAATTCACAAACCTCTATCTGGATTGACTGGGGGGTGGGGAGGTGTGAAAGTGACTCCAATTACTAGAATTACAAGTGAAAGGGAACATTAGGACTGATCTAACACAAATGATTATAAAGCAATACTGAAGCATTGCAGGTTATTAAATAACTGAAATGAAGTGGCTACATCTCTTAAGAAGTCACAAACTCCTAAAACTAAGGCAAGAAAAGATAAACAACCTAAGGAAATTGATAGTACGCAAACAGTTTTAATTAGGACTTAAACTGCCAACAAAGAAAAACCCAGGAACAGATGGCTTCATGGCTAAATTTTTCCAGCCTTAAAAAAAAAAAAAAAATACCGTTTTTACCACCAGGTCTACCAAAGAAAACACTCTCCAGCTCTGTGTGGCTGGTATTACCTTGTTAACAGACAAAAATAAATAAATAAATAAATAAATAAATAAATATAAAGAAAAATCACCAGACTATTACAAACCAATTTCTCATTAATATGGACACGAAAATCCTCAACAAAACATTAAGAAACTAAATTATAACATATAAAGAATTATATAACATGATTAAGTGGTATTTGTCCCAGGAATGAAAAGTTGATTTAACATCTGAAAAATAATGTAATATACCATTACCAATAAAGCATAAACAAAAAACTACATGATAATCTCAATATATAAGAATTTGACAAATTCTAACCACCTTTCATGATAAAAACACACAGAAAAGTAGAAATATAAGCGAACTTCCTCAACCTGATGAGCTGCATCTCTGAAAAATGTATAGCTAACATTATTCTGAATGGTGAAAGACTAGTTTCTTCTAAGATCAGGAACTACAAAATGTTCACTCTTACCACTTCTATTAAACATTGCAATAGAGGTTCTAGCCAAGGCAATTAAGAAATAAATGGCACCCAGATTGGAAAGGAAGAAGTAAAACTATTTGCAGATGTCATAATCCTGTATACAGACAAGCTTAAGGAATTCACTTAAAAACTGTTAGTTAGAGCTAACAAATATGTTCTTGTGTCCAGGATACAAGAACATACCAAAAAAAAAAAAAAAGTCAATCGCATTTCTATACACTTGCAATGAACAATCCAAAATAAATTTCCATTTACAGTAGCATCCCAAAGAATACTTACATATAAATTTAATAAACATGCACAATAGATATGCTGAATATTACAAAATATTTGAAAAAAATCAAAGATCTAAATAAAAAGAAACATCATATTCATGGATTAGAAGACAGTATTATTAAGATGGGAATATTCCTCAAATCGATTTAGAGATTCAAGGCAATCTCTGTCAGATAACTAGTTGATTTCTTAAATTGTCAATATGATTTTAACAGTCAAACAGTCACACGGAATTCTAAGGACCCAGAGTAGCCAAAACAATTATTAAAAAAAAAAAAAAAAGAACAAAGTAGGAAGACTCACTCTTCCTAATGGCAAGACTTACTACAAAGCTAGAGTAATTAAGACAGTGTAGTGCTGGCAGAAGCATCTATAGATCAAAAATAGAATTGAGAGTCCGTAAACTCACCTGTGTATGGTCAATTGATTTTCAAATACAGTGCAAAAAAATCATTTAATAGAATGGGGGAATAACAGCTTTTCAATACATGATGTTGGGACAACTGGAAAAAATCCCTCATTTAAAAAAAAAAAAAAAATTACCCCGGATTTTCTAGTCCTCACTCAAGTGTTAACTATTGTTAATAGTTGAATATATAGGCTTCTAAAATAGTTTTATATGTGCGTTTACATACATAAGTGAAAATAAACAAATACAGTTTTTTAAAAAATATGTTCAGACTGTGTTGTGTTTGCCATTTATGAAATGACATATCTTGAGTAACAGCTTTCACTTATAAATTACTTTTTAGGAGTGCCTGGGTGGGTGAGTCATTAAGTGTCTGCCTTCTGCTCAGGTCATGATCCCAGGGTCCTGGGATGGAGCCCCGCATTGGCCTCCCTGCTGGGTGCGGAGCCTGTTTCCCCTTCTTGCCCTCCCCCTGCTTGTGTTCTCTCTCTTGCTTTGTCTCTGTCAAATACATAAAATCTTTAAAAAAAAAAAAAAAAGTAAAAAATTAAACTATATTAACCAGGCAACATTCTAAGTCCTTTATATCCTAACTTGAGGTAATCCACACAAAACACGTAAGAAAAGTGCTATTACTATTCAAATTTCAGGACAACAAAAGTAAGTATCTGGAGTTAAATAATTTGGCCAGTTTGCATAGTTGGAAAGAAGCAGGGCAAATACAAGTCCTGGAGTTCATGTTCTTTACTCTCCCTCCACTGGCTTACCACTAGAAAAGCCAAAAAAATTTCAAGTTTTTATGTGAAATAGCATGTTTTCTACTTTTTTAATCTGCTCCCATCATTCAAAACATTAAGGTTGAACCTTTTTGTATGTATTTCAAGCAATGCCTCATGAATATTTTTGGTATGATTTATTTTACCAGAGAATGAGGTTGTGATTGGACTATGAATTTTTTCCTGATAGCCAGAATTTTATTGTTCTTATTTATTGTTCATTTGTCTGCCTGTCCACAACATAGTCGGGTTCTGTATTTTATCCTGTGCCTAGCCAAGTGACTCCACACTACTTTGTTGAATGAGTGAATAAATGAATGGACAATCTCTTGGGAATTATTACCTCATTGAGAGTAAGTGGAACAGTTCACAAAACTGAGGATCAGATGAATAAACTTTGAAGCGCTGAAAAATGAGAAGTGTCATATTGTTCTCCCTCTTTGTAATCCTTTGTGAATCTTTGCAGAGTAGGCACTTTAAAGATATCTGACCATGTGTTACAAAACCCTAAGTATTCTTTGATTTCAATTTCTATTCTTCTGACTTCTCTAAAAAGTACAATGTCTCAAACTTTGTTTTCTGGTTCTACAGCTTAATGAAAACTTTCCCCTTTTATTAAATTTCAGTTGGTCTTTGAAAAAGACACCCTGGCTTTGTAGCTATGCTTTATTTTGTATCTTGTCTTTTACTCCAGGCTTGAAAGGAGGAAGCACTGGGCTGTTCCACTCCTTATTGACTGTGATATCCCTCCCTGGTTCTGCACTGACATGTTGATGTGGTGAGATGATTAAAGGATCTGAAAAATAGAGCACAAAATCTTGAATGTGTGAAATATTTGTCAAAATTTCATAGTAATTAGGAGCTAAGCTAAGAAAAATGTGGCTTCTTAGAACTTGGTAGAATTTCAATGTGATGTAGATTTCTTTTGAGATTTTTAAATGGCCTGAATTCATTAGAAGACTCAAAAACTTCAAGTTCCATTGGAAGCAGAAAAAAATCTGTAGTATCAGGTCTGTAGTATACTTTAAATGTGAGTCTATTCATAAGTGGCATCTCAGAATTGATTACACTATGGCATCTTTCACTTCCTCCCCCTTTCTTGCAGGAGAGTAGTCAGATTCATTCTTCATTTTATTCCTTTTTTAGTCCATTTATACTGTCAGACATTATAATAGACATGAAGATAAAATGGTGAACATCATAGACACTGTATTTGACCTTGTAGAGCTGACAGCTTAGTTACAACATTTATCAGTTTTTACTGTCATTTAAATTATTTAAATACTTTAGGTTTCATGATCTCCCATGATTGAGAACTACCTCTGTCCACATAATTATCTTTTGGAAAATATTAAAGCTGTTTCCATTTTTCATTAATAAATCTAATTTGCCTATAAATATCTTATCCTTACATAATATTTACTTGCCAAAGGAGAGTTTTAAGGTAAAAAACACTCCTTTAACACAGGGCTCAATCTAATTTGTCTAAGGCAATCTTTCTCATTAGGGAAGTCATAGTGTTCTGCGTGGCTTTGCACAAAAGTAACTAAAAAGCCCAACTAGAAGGCATATGATTTAGGCATCACTTCTCCTGTATTAGGGAAGTGGAGAAGGGGGGGGAGACATCCATTCTTAAAGTGGCTTTTTTTTTTTTTTTAATCTTCCAGGAATCTATTATTTGTGACCTATTTATCATCTAGGAACATCACTGACATATTTTGCTTCATGTGACTTATGACAATGGATGTTTACCCCAGCTTTCATGGTTCTAGAGGAACTGAAAAACTTTAATGCTTGAGAGCACTTTGGAAATTCTGGATGGTAAAATACTGGAAATGCTAAGAATCTCTATGATAGGAAATCAAAAAAATAAAGTAGGGAACTGATCTTGGAAAGATGGAAGGGCTTGATGGCTATAAAATGAAGACAAAGTATGATCTAGAGTTGAAGGCGGGTTGCTAAGGGAGTAATGACTCCCACCCTCACACAACTTGATTAAGTACAATGAATCTTGGAAAACCCATCTCTCTGGTCTGTTCCTATTGAACGTTGTAACCAACTTACCATGGCCAGAGCTAGGAAGAATAAATGTTATTACTTCCTACATCTCAGGAGGGGAAACCAATCTGAGCTATTCCAACTGGAATACACATCACCTCAGCTGAGTTTTATCCATTTCTTTGTCATTTCCTCAGGCTGTACAAAAATGGAAATAATACAAAGTATTCTGTTCTCACTATAGCTCATGGTGAAAAGAAAAAAAATAGACTTCTGGAGAAAGTCTAAAAGTTAACTGCAATATATCATAGTAAATAGCATATATGGATAGAAACTTCAAAAAAAGGAGCAAAATATAAAATAAAGCAGTCTTGGCAACTAGACCAACCAAAGGCAGGGAAAAGGATGCATGAAAATAGGGGAAAAGGAAGGGAAGAGAGGCAAGAAGATAAAGAAGGAACTCACCCATCAAAAAGTTCCAGATGAGATACAATACAGTTATTTTGCCTTTGTCAGTTGATACAAATATATTGAGTTCAAAGTTATGTGTTAAAAATGGTGGAGTACCGAATGAACATGGTTTCTTGGAAATAAAACTTGGCAAAGAGGAGAACTGGTCTAAAGGCTCCAATCAAAAGACACAGGGTGGCAGAATGGATAAAAACAATAACAGCTACAAAAACCAAGACCCATCTATATGCTGCCTATAAGAGACTCACCTCAGACCTAAAGACACAAACGGACTGAAAGTAAAAGGGTGGAAAAATATTCACCATGCAAATGGAAGTGGGAAAAAAAAAAAGGCAGTCATCAGACAGGATAGGATTAAAAAAAGAAAAGACCATAAATGAGACAAAGAAGGGCAATTATATAGTGATAAAGGCATCAGTCCAACAGGAAGATATATCGTCAGTAACTACACAACCAACACTGGAGCACCTAAATACATAAAGTATCAACAGACATAGAGGAAAAAATTGATAGTAATACAATAGTAGGGGAATTTAACACCCTACTTATAACAGTGAATAGATCACCCAGAAAGAAAAAAATCAATAAGATAACAATGTCTTTGAATGACATCTTGAACCAGATGGACATAAGATATGCACAGAATGTTCTATCCAAAATATAAAATACACATTCTTTTCAAGTACACATGTAACATTTTCCAAAAGAGGTCACATATTAGGCCATAAAATAGGTCTCAATAAATTTAAGAAAACTGAAATCATATCATGTATCTTTCTTTATCACAATGGTATGAAACTAGAAATAAGTACAGGAAAAATAAACTAAAAAGAAAATGCTAACATATGGAGATTTGACAACATGATACTTAACATTCAATGGGTCAGCCAAGCAATCGAAGAAGAAATAAAATACATGGAGACACATGAAAATAAAAACACAAAGTTCCACCAAAAAACTCTGGGACACAGCAAAAATACTTCTAAGAGGGAAATATGTAGCAGTACAGGCCTACCTCAAGAAAAAGGTAAAGTTGAAATGAGCAACCTTATACCTAAAAGGAACTGACCTAGAAAAAGATCAAAGTCCAAGGTGAATAGAAAAAAAGAATAGATGATCAGAACAGAAATAAACCACATAAAAGGAAAAAAATGAAATCAAGAACTGGTTCTTTGAAAGGAAAAATAAAATTGACCAACTCTTAGACTCATCAAGAAAGGACTCAAATAATTAAAACCAGAAATGAGAACTAACAACTGACACCACAGAAATACAAAAGTATTATGAGAGAATATTAAGAACAATTGTATGCCAACAAACTGGACAACCCAGAAGAAATGGGTGAATTCCTAAAAACATGCAGTCCTAGAAAACTAGGAATAGAAAAATCAGAACAGACCAGTTACAAGTAACAGAATCAAAACAGTAATAGAAAAAAAAAAAAAAAATTCAGGACCACATGGATTCACAGGTGAATTCTACCAAACATTCAAAGAGGTAATACCTATTCACCTCAAACTATTCCAGAAAGTACAGTAGGAAGGAAAGCTTCCCAATACATTCTACAACGCCAGCATTGCCCTGATACCAAAACTAAAGGCACCACAAAAGCAAACAAACAAAACAAAAAACAAACACATAAAAAACTGTAGGCCATTATCCTTGATGAAGATGCAAAAATCCTCAACAAAATACTAGCAAACCACACAATACATTTAAGATCATTTCACTACAATCATGTGGGATTTATTGCAGGATGCAAGGGTGGTTTAATATTCAAATCAATGTCCTAGATCACATCAACAATTAAAAACCATGATCATCTCAATAGACACAGAAAAAGCATTTGACAAGATTTAACATACTGAGGATAAAAACTCTCAACAAAGTGGAGTTAGTGGGAAACATACCTCAATATGTTAAATGCCATTTATAAAAAACCCACAGCTAACTTATTCGATGGTAAAAATCTGAGAGCTTTCTTTCTAAAGTCAGGAACAAGATGATGAGCTCTACTCTTGAAACCCTTTTTTTTGGGGTGCCTGGGTGGCTCAGTGGGTTAAAGCCTCTGCTTTCGGCTCAAGTCCTGGTGTCAGGGTCCTGGGATTGAGCCCCGTATAGGGCTCTCTGCTCAGCAGGGAGCCTGCTTCCCCCTCTCTCTCTCTGCCTGCCTCTCTACCGACTTGTGATTTCTGTCTGTAAATGAATAAATAAAATCTTTAAAAAAAAAAAAAAAAGAACCCTTTTTTTCAAGAAACCCTTTTTTTTCAACAGAGCACTGTAAGTCCTAGTCACACCAATAAGAAAAACAAATGAGACATCTATATTGGTAAAGAAGTTAAACAGTTACTATTTGCAGATGACATAATACTATACATAGAAAATTCTCAAGAATCCACCAAAAAACTACTAGAATAAACAAATTCAATGAAGTTGCAGGACACAAGATTAATACCTAGTAATAGGTAGGATTTCTATATACAAGTGATGAAATAGAAGAAATTGAAAAAAAATTTTACAATTGAGAAAAAGAATACCTAGGTGTAAATTTAACTTAAGAGGTGAAAGACTTGTACTCTGAAAATTATATAACACTGATGAAAGAAGTTGAAGGTGACACAAATGTAAAGATGTTCACAGACTAGAGTAATATTTTTAAAATGCGCATAGTACTCAAAGCAAATCTATAGATTTAATATAATCCCTATCAAAATACCCACAATATTTTTTTTCTTTACAAAATACTAAATTTTTTATGGAACTACAGAAGACCCCCAAATAACTGAAGCAATCTTGAGAAAAAAAGAACAAAGCTGGAGTTATCACAATATCAGATTTTAAGATATACAACAAAGCCATAGTAATCAAAATGGTACAGTACTGGCATACAAACAGACACAGAAATTAACGGAACAGAATAGACACCCCAGAGTTGAACTCATGATTATATAGTCAACTGATCTATGAAAAAGGAGTTAAGAATAGACAATAAAAAAAAAAAAAAGACAATCTCCTCAATAAATGGTGTTGGGAAAAATGGACACCTACATGCAAAAGAATGAAACTGGACCACTTTCTAATACCATACACAAAAACAAAATCAAAATAAATTGAAGTATTCAATGTGAGACCCAAACCATTAAAACCTAGAAATTTTAGAAGAGAACATAGACAGTGATTTCTCTAACATCAGCTGTAGAAATATTTTTCTACTTAGGTCTCCTAAAGCCTGGGAAACAAAAGCCAAAATAAACCACTGAAACTAGATCAAAATAAGATGTTTCTGTACAGTGAAAGAAACCAATCAAACAAAAGGACAATTTACTATATGGAAGAAAACATTTGCGAATGATAGATCTGAGAAGGGATTAATATCCCAAATATATAAAGAACTCATACAATTCAACCTCCAAAACAAAATAAAGCAACTCATTAATAAAGAGGCAGAGGACCTGAATACAACATTTTGCCAATGAAGACTTACAGATGGGCAATGATGAAAAGATGCCCAACAACACTAATCATCCAAACAATGTAAATCAAAATCACAATGTACTATCACCTACACCAAATAGAATGACTAAAATCAAATTACCAGAAATAGCCAGCATTGGTGAGGATGTGAAGAAAAGGGAACTTTTATGTACTGCTGGTAAGAATGTAAATGGTTACAGTCACTGTGAAAAACAGTGTGGAAAACAGAAATACCATATGATGCAAAAAGTTCACTATTCACAATGAAAACATTGATTCAAAAGGATATATGTGTCCCTATGTTTATGGAAGCATTATTTATAATAGTCAAGATATGGAAGTACCATAAGTATCTATCAATAGATAAATGAATAAGGAAAATGTGGTATAGATACACAATGGAATATTATGCAGCCATAAAAATGATGGGATCATGTCATTTGAGACAACACGTGGACCCAGAAGGTTATTATGCTAAGTGAACTCAGGCTGGGAAGACAAATACCTTAGGACTCCACTTATAAGTGGAATCTACAAAACAACAACAAAAGCAAATGAATAACCAAAAAGTAAAATCCAACCAATAGAGAGAACTGATAGTTGCCAGAGGGGAAAGGGTTGGGAAAAATGGTTGAAGGGAAGCAGGAGATCCAGGCTTCCAGTTATGGAATGAATAAGTCACAGAATAAAAGGCACAGCCTAAGGAATATAGTCAATAATACTGTAGTAGCAATGTAACAAGAAAAATGGTTGGTACACTTGTGATGAACATAGCATAAGGTATGAACTTGTCAAATCACTAAGTTACATCTAAGACTTATGTGACATTGTGTGTCCACTATATTATTAAAATAGAGAAACCACAAACCTTTTCCCTGAGGAACAGTGGGTTGGAGCTTCTCATTAGGCACTCCATCCCTTAGATCTTACACAGGAGAGATGAAATCCCAAAGTCAAACCTTGAAAACTAATACAGATGACGTCAAGAAAATCCATAGAGCTATGATATTGGGCTATCGATTACCTAAAATTCTTGCCTACAGACTCATTTTCTCCAGGACCCAGTGATAAACCACCAGTTGCCAAAGTGCCTAGAACATAGGTGACATAGACTTACTAGTCCTGAGACCTCTGTCAGAGGCAGAAATTGCTGAGATACCCTCTGGGAAAGGACACTATTCAGCACCATTTTTGCAACCACATTCTATTTTGGTATTTCTGACCTTTGTGGGTGCCATCTTTGAATGCTCTAACCTGCTAATATTGGTGGGCATGCCCTGCTGAGACTCTTGCCAACCCCGGCAGCTAAGATAGCTACTGAGGCACTTCTGCAAACTTGGCTGGGAGAGAAGGCCCTACCCACTACCACAGCTGTAGCAGCAAACAGCTACTCAGCCAGCCAGGCCTGGGTAGAACCCCATCTACCGTCATAGCCACAGCTAGATAGGTGGGCTACCCCAACCAGTCAGGCCAAAGGGAGAGTCCTAAAAACTGCTGGAGCCTCAGACAGCTGACATGGGGAAAACCCACACACCATAATCATACAGGCATTTCTCTGTAACACTAGGCGAGCAGAAACTTGCACAACCAATGGTTCAAAAGAAATTAAAGAGGAAATCAAAAAATACCTTGAGACAAACTAAGTGGAAATGCAACATTCCAAAAATCTATGGGATGTAGCAAAAGCACAAGTTCATAGTGATAGAGGCTTACATAAAAAACAAAACAAAAACTCAAACCATCTAAAATTTTATGCTTAAAAAAACTAGAAAAAAGACAAAGCCCCCAAATTAGAAGAAAATTTTAAAAATCAGAGCAGAAATAGACCCCCCCAAAAAAAGAAAAAGAAAAAAAAAAAAGAAGTGTTCAAGGATACTATAGCCAGTTCTTTGAAAAAAGATTAAGAAGCCTTTAGTCAGACACAGCAAGAAAAATGAGGGTTCAAATAAAATCAGAACTGAAAGAAGTTGCCATGAATAACATAGAAGTACAAAACTTCTTAACTATCTGATATGAGCAATTACACACTACCAATTGGACAATCTAGAAGAAACAGGTAAGTTTCTAGAAACCTACAATCTGCCAAGACTGAATATTGAAAAGAAAAGTTGAAGATGAATTACTGATAATCATACTGATTCAATAAATCAACACTCAAAAGTCTAGGATACTTTATAGGTGAACTTTAAAGAAGATTTAATGTTGGGGCGCCTGGGTGGCTCAGTTGGTTAAGCATCTGCCTTTGGCTGAGGTCATGATCCCAGGATCCTGGGACTGAATCCCACACTGGGCTCCTTACTCAGGAGTCTGCTTCTACCCTGCCTGCCGCTCCCCCTGCTTATGCTCTGTCTCCGCCCTCCTCTGACAAATCTTTTTTTTAAAAAAAGTTACTACCTATTCTTCTTAATTTATTCCATCCTTGAAGAGGATAAAATGTTCAAGTTATTTTATGAGGACAGCATTAACCTGATACCAAACCAAAGACACTTCAGAAAAGAGAATTATAGGCCCATATTCCTGATCAATGTAGATACAAAAATATTCAACAAAATATCAGCAAACAGAATTCAACAATTCATTAAAAGGATTATACACCAGGGAAGCAAGAGTGGCTTAATATCACAAGTCAACAGGATACACCACAAAACAAAGCAAAGGATAAATGTGATCATTTAAGTTTTTTCATTTAAGAAAAAACACTTGCCAAAATTCAGCAATTATTTACAATAAAAAGTAGTAAACAATGCAAAAATTTGTATGGAGTCACAAAGACCATGAACAGCAATTTTGAAAAAGAAAAGCAAACCTGGAGGCAGCATCATTCTCGACTTCACATTCTATTATAAAGCTGTAGTGATCAAGACAGTATGGTATTGGCACAAAAATAGTCACATAGGTCAATGTAACAGAGTATAAACCCCAGAAATGGACTGACAACTACATGGACAACTGATCAACAAAGCAGGAAAGAATGTCCAGTGGAAAAAAGACAGTCTCTTTGACAGTGTTGGGAACACTGGACAGCAATATGCAAAAAAAAAAAAAAAAAAAAGAAAGAAACTGGACCACCTTCTTACACCAGACACAATAAACTAAAAATGGATGAAAGACCTAAATGTGATATAGGAAACATCAAAATCCTGGAAAGAACACAGGCAGCACCTCTTTGACATCAACCGTAGCAACTTCTTACCAGGTACATCTCCTGAGACAAGGGCCACAAAAGCAAACAACATTGGGACTTCAAGGTAAAAAGCTTCTGCACAGCAAAGGAAAAAATCAAAACCAAAAGGCAACCTTCAATATGGGAGAAGATATTTGCAAGTGACAATATGATAAAAGGTTAGTACCCAAAATATATAAAGAACTTATTAAACTCAACACTCAAAAGAATGAATAATCCAATTAAAAAATGGGCAGAAGACATGAATAGACATTTTTCCAAGGACAAAACATAGATGTCCAACAGACACATGAAAAAAATGCTTAACATCACTCATCACAGAAATGCCAGTCAAAACTGCAATGAGCTCTCACACTACACCTGTCAGAATGGTTAAAATTAACAACACAGGAAAAAACAGATGTTGGCAGGGATGCCAAGAAAGCGGAACCCTCTTACACTATCGGTGGGAATGCAAACTGATGCAGCCACTCTGGAAAACAGTACAGAGTTTCCTCAAAAAGTTAAAGATAGAACTACCCTATGATCCAACAATTACCCTACTGGGTAGGATACAAAATACTAATAGAAAGGGGCATGTGCAACCTGATATTTATAGCAACATTATCAACAATAGTTGAATTATGGAAATAGCCCAAATGTCCACTGACTGGTGAATAGATAAAGAAGCTATGGTATGTGGATATAATGGAATATTACTCAGCCATCAGAAAGAATATCTTGTCATTTTCACTGATGTGGATAGAGCTAGAGAGTATTAGCTAAGCAAAATAAGTCAGAGAAAGACAAATATCATACGATTTTATTCATATGTGGAATTAAGAAACAAATCAGATGAACATTAGGGGGAAGGCAAATCATAAAAATAGACTCAACTATAGAAAAGAAATTGAGGGTTGCTGGAGAAGAGATGGGTGGGGGGTTGGGGGGAAGGAGGGGTTAAACTGGTGATGAGGATTAGGGAGGACACTTGCTGTGATAATGCTGGGTATTCTAAATTATCATCACTGAAATCTACAGCTAAAACTAATCCTATACTGTATAGAACTGGAATTTAAAAACTTTTAAAAAGGTAGCAACAAAGTTGGTATAGAGGGAACATATTCAACATAATGAAATATGACAAATTCACTGCTAACATCATATTCAACAGTGAAAAGCAGAAAGCTCTTCCTCTAAGATCAGGAATAAGGCAAGGATTCCCAATGTCATTTTTTATTCAATGTATTATTGGAAGCACTAGCCACAGCCATTAAGGGAGAAAAAGATTTAAGTCATTCAATAGGAAAGAAAATAGTAAATCTCACTATTTGCAGATGACAGAATACCCATATAGAAAACCCTAAAGATAGCACATACACATACACCTTAGAAGAAATTCAGTAAAACTGTAGAATATAAATTTAATATAAAAAAATCTCTTGTGTTTCTATACTCTAATAAACTTTCAGAGAAATTAAGAAAGAGTTCCCATTTATAATTTTAACAAAAAAATACTAGGAATAAATTTATCCAAGGAGATGAAAGACAGGTACTCTGAAAACTATACTTTGATGACAGAAATTAATAATGAAACAAATGGGAAGATATTCTGTATTTCCGGATTGAAATAATTTTGTTAAGATGTCCATTCTACTCAAAGCAGATTCAATCCAATTCCTATCAAAGTACCAAAGGCATTTTTCACAAAACCAGAACAAAAAGATACGAAAGTCTGTATGGAACTACAAAAGCCACAAAATAGACAAAACAATCTTGGCAATGGAGAACAAAGCTAGTATATCACGCTCCTGAGTTTTAGACTGCACTATAAAATGGCAGTAATCAAAACAGAATGGAGTTGGCACAAAAACAGACATGTAAATTAAACCAGAGTAGAGAGCCCAGAAATAAACTGACACTTATATGGCCAATTAACCTATGGATGAGTGAGGCAACAATATAAATGGAAAAAAGACCAGGTCTTCAATAAACCATGCTGGGAAACCTGGACAGCTGCCTGCCAAAGAGTAAAACTCTATGACTTTCCTCCATCATAAACGAAAAAACTCAAAATTGGTTTAAGACTTAAATATAATATCTGAAGCCATAAAACTCCTAGAGAAAACAAGCAATAAGCTCTTAGACATTGGTCTCAGCAATACTATTTTGAACTGATTTTTTCAGGCAAGGATAAGAAAAGGAAAAACAAACAGGACTAAAACAAACTAGAAAGCTTTTTTTCACAGTAAAGAAAACCATCAGTATGAAAAGGCAGCTTATCAAATAGGAGAATATTTTTGCAAATCAAATGTTTAATAATGGATTAACATCCAAAATATATAAAGAACTCATGCAATATTTAAAAAATAAATAAAAATGAGCAGAGGACCCAAATAGATATCTTTCCCAAAGAACACATAGAGATAGGCAACAGGTTTATAAAGATGCTCAACATCACAGATCAGGGAAATGCAAATCAAAACCACAATGAGATATTATCACATCTGCCACAAAGGCTATGATCACACAAACGTGAAATAAATGTTGGCAAAGATGTGGAGAAAAAGGAGCACTTGTGCATTTTTGGTGGGAATGTAAACTGGTATAGCCACTTTGGAAAACATTATGAAAGGTCCTCAAAAAAATTAAAAATATAACTACTATAGGATTCAGCAATCCATATCTAGGTATTTATCTGAAAGAATATGAAAACACTAATTAAAAAAGACACACTGCTTACTGTAGCATTATTAACAATAACCAAGATATGAAAGCAACCTACATGTTCATCCATAGATGAACAGATAAAACACACACACACACACACACACACACACACACACACACACACACACACACACACACACACACTAGAGTATTAGCCATAACAAATGATGAAATCTTGCCATTTGTGACAACATGGATTGGCCTAGAAGGGATTATGCTGAGTGAAATAAATTAGACAAAAAGACAAATGCTGTAGAATTTCACTTATATGTCAAATCTAAAAAACAAAAATGGAAACAAACTCAGAGAGAACAAACCGATGGTTGCCAGAGAGGAGTGAGGAGAGGATGGACAAACAGGTGAAGGAGAATTAGAGATACAGCCATCTCGTTATAAAATAAATAGAACATGGGATATAATCTACAGCATAGGGAATACAGTCAACATTGTGAAAACCTTGCATGATGATGTTGATAATTATCAGTTACTATGTTGTTTATCTGAAACTAATATTGGACATCAATTGTACTTCTATAAAAAAATCTTGATAGAGAGCTTTCCACTCTCAGGAACATTCATATGAGAGAAAAATTTCTATTGCCTGTGAACAATTATACACTTTTTTCTGTTATTGCAGCTAGAATTATCTTAACACGTGCATTGTGTATTAAAAAGCAGAAAACCAGTCAAAGATAGATAAAAATGTAATTCAAGGATTAGAAGAAAATTTCTTAGTTTCAATTTATGAAAAATGTTAGTGCAACAAGAACTTAAAAACATTAAAATAAAATGATACATAAAATGAACTATGATCTTGTCTACAGAGCCAAGAAACATTATGAAGTTGGATAGATAAGGAACAGAAAGTAACAATAAACATTTCTAGTATTCAAATTGTTGACAGAAGAAAAACATGATACAAACACAATACAGATAAAAACAAAGATAATAAAATTTAATGATATTCTGCAGACAACCACGCCCTATAATGTTAATTGGTAATAAACACCACAAATAGGAAAAACATTCAAAATATAATACAAGAAAATTTCTGTTTCTATATCAAAACAAAATAATTTGCCTATCAAAAGAGCATTTCATGTTTAAGAAAAGACTTTATCCTAAAAGCTTTTAACCCTAGTTAGTCAGTAAAACGTCAGAGATAGATAAACCTTCTTTGAAGATATTCAGGCAGGGGTGTCTGGGTGGCTCAGTGGATTAAAGCCTCTGCCTTCAGCTCAGGTCATGATCTCAGGGTCCTGGGATTGAGCCCTGCATGGGGCTCTCTGCTCAGCAGGGAGCCTGCTCCCCCCTCTTTCTCTCTGCCTGCCTCTCTGCCTACCTGTCAAATAAATAAATAAAATCCTTAAAAAAAAGAAAAAGATATTCAGGCAGAAGATTCAAATTATTGCTGAGAGGGAGATTTCTCCTAGCATTGTTCAGTGTCATAAACAATGGCAGTGGCCTCAAAGTTCTGAGCAAAAATAGAGTCAAAATAGAGTCAAAAATATTTCACTCTGGTAAAATATCTTTCAGGAACAAAAATGACCAAAAAAATCCTACTTCTGACATCAGTGGACAAACAACCCACACCGGCTCTCCTTTAGTAATAAGAAAAATGTACATATTATTAAGTAAATATTCTACTTAAAGCCACTGGAAATAAAGGGAAAAAAGTGAGTTCTGGGCCAAAACCATGTAGTGAAGGGAATCTCAGGGTTGAAGCCTGTATTTGTGCTACTTTTCCATTTTGGACTTTGAATTCAAAGTTGCAGCACAGAGTTAGAGAATCTAAGCAGAAAGTAGAATATTTGAGACTCTGAACAGGGATTTGGCCTATTTTGTATGCATGAACAATAAAAATTAGAATGCAGAAACCATCAGGGAGAAAGAGCCCTGTTAAGTATTCCAGATTTCCAGTACAATCAACTCAAAAGGACCACACACTAGGAGGCTCTAGCAGAATCACATACTAGAAATAAATGTTAAATTGGAAACCATGAGCTTTTACAGATACAAATCCAACTTCAAATTAGCTCAATTCCTGATTGGATTAGTTAATTGCCCTAGTCTAGCCACATGACAGGATTAAAATTCAATTTTCTCTGGTGTGTGTGGGGGGATTAAATCAGTTGGAGACAACTGTGAAAATATCAATTATAAAACATACAATATATGGAAGTCAATATCAATGACTCAATAACAACATCTTATCCATGGATGCAGAAAAAGCATTTGGCAAAATTCAACACCCATTCATGATAAAAACTCGTGGCAAACTTGAAATAGATGGGAATTCCCTCAATTTGATGAAGAACATCTTCAAAAAACCTCCAGCTTAATAGTGAAATACTAAGTGTTTTCCCCACTAAGATCAAGAACAAGAAAAGGGTGTCCCCTCTCACCACTCCTTTCCAACATCATACTGGAAGTCATAGCCAATGCAGTAAGAACAGAAAGGGAAATAAGATGTACAGATTAGGAAGGACTAAAACTGTATTTATGAATTTCATGATCATCTAAGATGGAAATCTGAAATAAATGACCAATGGAACTAATAAGCAATTATACCAAAGATATAGGACACAAATTATTGTGGAAAAGTCAATTGATTTCCTGAATACCAACAATGAACAACTAGAATTTGAAATTTTAAAAAGCCATCTTTCTTTCTTTAAAAGATTTTATTTATTTATTTGTCAGAGAGAGAGAGAGTACACACAAGCAGGAAGACGCAGCGAGAGAAGCAGGCTCCCTGCCGAGCAAGGAGCCCAATGCAGGACTCAATTCCAGGACCCTGGGATCATGACCTGAGCCAGAGGCAGCAGCTTAACCAACTGAGACACCCAGGTGTCCCTTAGAAAGCCATTTTCATTAGCGCCCCACAAGATGACATACTTAGGTATAAATTTAACAAAATATGCACAACGTCTATATGAGTAAAACTACAAAACTCTAATGTATAGAAGAACTAAATAGAGATTCCAGGTTCAGAGATAGGAAGACTCAATATTGACAAGAGGGCAGTTCTTCCCAAATTTGATCTAGAGATTCAATGCAATTTTAGCAAAAGTAAGAGTAAATTATTTTATGGCTATCTATAGGCCATACCTATATGGCTATCTATAGGCCAATTATGGATTCCAAAGTTTATGTAGGGACACAAAAGATCCAAATAGTCAACATCTTGTTATTAAAATAGAATGTACTTTATAAACCCACTTTACTCATGTATTTATCTTCAACTTTTTATAAGTCATTTATCTGGATATCTAGAAAATACCCAACTAGTTTAATAATGTATATATAGTGAAAATTGCATCTTTTCAAAGAAACACTTTGTATTTTTAAGTTTTGTATGTTTAAGTTTTTTAGAGCAGTTCTAGATTCGTTGCAAAATTGAATGGTAATTAAGTGGCAAGAGTTCTACACCCATCCTTCCCTCCCACACACAAAGACACACACTTCCCCACAATCACCATCCTACAGGAGAGTGGTACATTTGCTGTGACCAATTGACCCATCATTGTTGCCCAAAGCCCATAGTTTAGAATTTATGGAGTTGTACACTTGATGAGTTTTGACATATTCAATGACATGTATCCACCATTATAGTATCATACAGAACAGCTTTACTGCTCTAAAAATTCTGTGCTTCTCCTATCACTCCTCCCTTCCCTCAGACTCTGGTAACCACTGGTCACATTACTCTCTGCATTATTCCTTTTCCAGAATGTCAGATAGTTAGACTTGTACAATACACAGCTTTTTCAGATTGGCTTCTTTCAATTAATATGCATGTAAGTTTCCTTCATTTTCATGGATTGATACATCACTTCTAAAAAGAAATTATAAAAATGATAAAAAGTATTGAATCACATCCTACTGTCTGAATGTACCACCATTTATCCATTTGCCTACTGAAGGACACCTTGGCTGCTTCCAAGTTTTAGCTCTTATTCATAACTTATGAAAAATCCACATATGGGCATTTGTGTGGACATGAGTTTTCAGTTCCTTTGGATAAATACCAAAGAGTATGATTGCTCTGTACTTTTCTAAGAGCATGTTTACTTTTCTAAGAAACTGCCAAACCCTATCAAAATTTTGCTTTTTTACCAGCAAAGAACAAACAGTCCCTACAACACTATATCCTCACCAGCATTTGGTGGTGTCAGGGTTCCAGATTTGGGCCATTTAGTAGATATGTAGTGGAATCTAATTTTATTTTGGATTTTTCTGATGACACATGGAGCATTTTCTCATAGTCTTTCATGTTTTTTTCATCATTTAAATTCTAAAGGAATCTTCTTTCCTTTTATAAAAACAATGAGGAAAGGTTTCCTTTAAAGGGGGAAATTACTGACTCGGAGCATATATACCAAGATGTAATAATGGTTAGTTTAGATTAGGGAATAGGAATTACCCTTTTTTTTTCTTTATTTTTTTCAATGTGCTTTTCAATTTAAGAAAAAAAAAATGTTTGAAGTAACTATGTAACCAACTCCACCTGGGACAGATGAGATCCAGGTGTGAGCTGAGAGATATTGCTCACACCTACTCATTGCTCACACCTACTCATTTCCTTTGGAAAATGAGCTTCAGCTCTACTCCTGACCACATTTTGTCAGAGCCTAGAAGGGCTGAGAAAACACTCTGACCCAGTGCCTTGACCACACGGACCCAACAAGAGATGCAGGAGTGGGGTTTTTGACTTTCTCTTACCCTAACCTCAGCAAAGCTGCATTGCAGGAACTACCCCTCCTGATCTTCAATCAGCTATACTCCTATTTTCTCTTCCCAGGCCAATCTGCCTTTTACACAAATATTTCCCAATAACAACCAAGTATTTAGGAGACAATGGGAACTGAGTCCTGAACGAGTAAAATCCTCATGTTAAGTCTGTAAGGTCAGCATGGCAGACCCTGTTGTCACCATTAAAAATTTAAGGCTATAGAGAGATCAGTTCTGAGAGATCTCAAATGTCTTAGCATTAACACTTTCTGCTAAGGCTGGTGGGGAAGAACAAAAACATGCAAAAATAAATCTCTGCTTTAAGTGAAACAATTGAGAAATAAAAAACAGGAGGAAAGAGCGGGTGGGGGGTGGGAATAGAGCCACAATATCCTATTTGTTCCTGTGGGGTGCTCCTAAAGGGAACATACCAGGGACCTGGCTGCCCTGTGATTCCCTGGGTCCTGGGGAGTGGGTGATACTGACTCCCTCCCTCCTCTATTTCACTCCTTATCCCCAGGATGAGCTTTTTGTGGGTTACTTTTATTAAATATTAGATATAGTTTATATCCCGGTGCTTGTTTGCTGGCATTCAAGCAGTTTTCTGTTTGATAATTCTTATTGTTTTATACGCTAAGCTGAAGAAATCACCTTAGCAAGGCAGAACAAACATCCAATGATTAAAGGCCTAGGTCCCAGGCATTATCAATCCAGAGTGCTAGTTGCATGAAAGAGTGTTAAACTCCAAATTAAATGCCTCATCAAAGGTCCACCTAATCCCAGGCCTTCACGAAATCATGTAACATCTGCCATCCCAGCTCAGCTTTGAGGACTGTGACATCAGGACGGGGCCTCGTGCGTGCCTGGGACTCTTCACAGTTGAATAGAAAGGTTCCCATGGGGAAGGAAAAAGCATAGATTTACATATTCAGTTTGGAGCCTGGACAAGTCCTCAAAGATCAACTTTCCTCAGAAATGCCTATAGAATTAGACAAAGCGAATCAACCAGAAAAATCTACACTTGTTTCCTAGATTCTTAATATCTATATCCTTAATACATTCAATGACAAAAATAGTGCGAATTTTTATGTTTGATAACCAAATAAATGCTTTTTTAAACCTGTGGGAATTCACTGAAAATGGCAGGCATTTGAGACACATTTTGTCATAGTAGTACACCATTTGGGCTATAAAGTTCCTAAGCTCCTATTTCTATCTGGGTGACTTTTGCTGCCCAATTTAACCTCTCCGGGTCTTCATTTCCTTGTTTATAAAAGGAGTATGTCCAGCCTGGAGAATTTTTGTAAGGTTAAGAGATAACATGTGTAATAAACTTGGCACAATGCCCAGCACACAGTAGGGACACAGAAAGTGATTAAATATTATTTCTAGATTTTTTTCAAACCAATCCTAATAGTTAGCCAGTATCAGAAAAACAGAAGCAACTTCAGCCAGGTAACATCCATGTGTTTAAAAATAGTTTTAGGGAAAAATCGTAGGTTATCAAGAAGGTATGTATTATTGATATTGGTCCAAGTTCTGCTATTGCCCCAATTTATAGGTGAAATAAGGAATAAGGTTTGCAACACAGATGAAAGACAAATCACCAAGAAAAACAAACAGAGACTCCATGACCTGGAAGAGGAGAGGGAGGTCTTTCCATAAACCAAACTGCATCAGCCCACACCGTACCCGGAGAGACGCCAAGAGTGAGGAGCAGAGGTGATCCTGGGGCAGTTTGTGGACATTACCTTGTAATCACTTTCCCAGGCCAAATCGGCAGTGATGGTGTTTAGAAGTTTCCTACAGCACCACGTTTATTCTCTTTATATCCTGTTCTCCCATGGGTACCTCATGTTTTGAGGTTATTCCAGATTTTTACATTCCAAGAAATTATTCTGCAGACATGACAGGATCTGCCCTTAATACCAGTGTTTCCTATTTGTCGTCCTGGGTAACATTTCCCATCTCAGGCAAAGAAATCCACATCAGAAGCATATCAGAGCCTGTGCATATGGGACAGAGGTTCAGATCCTCTCATTCCTTGCTAATTGTCATCTGAGCAGAAAGCCTTCCTGAGAGGGGCTCCGCTTCACTCACCAGGACTTTGGGCTATGCTATGCCTCTGGAATTCACAATTAGAATAAGATAGTCAGATCGAACAATTCTAGACGAGCCCTGTTTAAAAAGGATGCATACTGTTTCCACTTAATGTGGCAATCATTTGTAGTGGGCAGACATCATGTTGTGAGGCGAGAACATGTATTATTTATCTCATTTTACGAAGAATGTGTAAGGTTTCATTTTCCTCAAAAGATCTATCCCAAACTCCAAACAGTTCAGAGAGCAAGATTGAGAAAAGTAGGCACGAAAGAATTTTCCTGCCATCTCATTGTTTCTCTGTGTTTAATAGGTTCATGTACTTACCCAGAATATGAACAGGTTAAAATATACACGCCGAAGAACTAGTGGTTCTGCTCATTTTGCAAAGGTACTGGTAATATACAGCAGTCTGATCAGAAAGGCAGGCCCAATTAGGTCTTTAATGTCAGTTATATGGGCCTCTGAGAAGAAGAAAAGCTTGGAACTTATTTAAGATTCGAAAAACATTTTTTAGTTCCTACTTTCTGCCAGCCACTGGTCCGTACTCTCCAGAAGAAAACTGTGTAACGATAAGAACCTAAGGATAACATCAACAATACTACTAACTGTTGGATTCACACCACAGGCCTGGCTCAGCATTGAAACTTTCATGCACATTCTCATAAACTTGTGGTCAACAATTTTACAGACCATAAATTGAGACTGGAGAGTTAAAGGAACTTCCCGAGGGGTTTCATAAGTGTGGATTTTACTATGATTCAGATTTGATGGAGCCAACAGTTCAGAAGACAACTCTAACTGAAAAGATAGTTTGTTACTCACAGTTCCCCAGAGGAGAAGACAGCCAAGGACAGTGCACAGGGAAGCACCACGGTTGACCAGGAGGCAGAGAGAGTGGGAGGAAAATGGGGGCAAGAGCCTTTATTGTGGTTTCTGTGGGTGGGACCATGTAAGGTAAGCTGCTTTAGGATTGGCTACTTGGAACAATTTCCATTGGCTCTGAGGTAGAGGGGCTTCCCCTAGTTGCCTGGTACCTGGCCCCTGTGATTAGGGCTCGGGGAATAGTGGTCTGAAGCATAAAAGCCCCATGAAGGGAGGCTGTTGGGAATACAGACTCCGGGTTGATTGGTTTGCAGTTAAAAGGAGCATTGTCAGCTGAGTCCTTTACTAACTCTAGGAATTGGTTTAACTTGTGAGAGGCAGTCTTTCCAGGGACCCTAGATATCAAAATATCAGAAACACCTGGTTAATAATTGAAGTCACAGAGCTGAAAAGACAGAATTTGATCTCAGGTCTAGCTACAGAGCAACCAATCCCTTAATAATGAATCTGTTTCCCTGGGGGGATGGCATAGTATTCCTTCATCCCTTGTGTTCTCTGTCCAGTTTACTCCACCCAGCAGCAAGTAATTCAGAAAAAATGCTAATTTTCCATTCTTCCCTATAAACAGAAGCAGGATTTGGTTCTTTGGAATTGAAACTTGTTGCCTCTACCAACTAGTTTTTCACTGAACTTTAATTTTTCTCACTTGCAAAGAAGGAAAGGATAATGCTTACTTGAAGAGTTGTTTTAGAGAATAGAATAAGTATTAGTACACGTTTTGGACTGTAGAGAGTGCTCAATGAATACTATCTGCCTAAGAATTACCCAGGAAATTTTCTTGTCTGTGGAGTTCTTGTTGGTATAAAACATTAGCAGACCTTAAATACTTTTAAGAGTGTAAATGATAGTGATGTTTAGACAGAAAATACTGTTATGGACTGAATGTGTGTCACTCCAAATTCCCATGTTGAGGTTTTAATACCAATATGAAGGTATTATTTGCAAATGAGGACTCAGGAGGTGATTAGGATTAGATCAGGGCCCTCATGATGGGAATAATGCCTTTATAAAGAGAAGAGACACTAGACCTCCCATCTCTGGGATGGACTGCTTTCTGCAAACCAGGAAGAGGGTCTCAGCAGATGGGACCATGGCTTTCTGTAACCCTGAACTAAGCCAGTCTTCACATGCTTCTAGGTAAAGAGATTCTTTTACTAGATTTTGTAGAATCGTAAAAGTGTCACAATCAGGACAAGGTTCTAGAGAGCATCTACAATTTAGTAGGCAGCCAATACTCTAACAGAGGTCATTGGATTTAATTCCCAGTATAGGTGCTCTTCTTCATCCTTGTGGTCGAGGTTGGCTTTGTATTTACAATAAAATGGCAGCAACATAAGAAGGTATGATATGAGATATATATAACATATATGTAATATTATATATTGTATATATTACATATATTTAATATATAATATTATATATTATATACATTACATATATTAAGTATATATGTAATATATATTATATATATATAATATTATATAATATTCTGTACTCATCACTTGGGTTTCCAAATATTTTTTGCTCTCATCATTTGGGATTCCAAACATTACATTCATTCCTGTTAGGAGGACGTCTCCTTAATGCCCTCATTAAGATGCTCACAGCTAACCTGATGGTAGCACCATGCACAAAACCAGTCACAGAATTAAACAGAGCAGGAGCCCTCAGCCAGGTGGCTATAGTTCCTTTCTTTTCACTTCAACCCTACTGCCACTGACCCCACAGCTATAGATAATTTGTTACCTGGCCAATCCATCAGCCTGAACAGCAGATTAAGTGTTCATATTATTTACTGAGAAGAAGGGGAAGTTTGGGAGTCAGGTTGAGAGTTGTGGGGCATCAAGAAAAATGAAGAGCAGCCCGTGTATAGGTTTTACCTCCAAAATATATATCTAGATGGTTCTTTAGTTGTATCTTGAAAAATAGTTGTGGTTTTTTTTTGTTTGTTTTTTTTTTTTTAGTTGTGTTGCTGGATCATTATGGACTGAAAATAAAAAGGTGTACTTGAGAGAGGAGCACAAACCAGGATGTGGTATTTGAAGGCATCTCACCTCCTTATATTTGGGGTGTTAACTGCAAGGAGTCACACAATGCTCTCCACGTGAGAGCTGCAGTGCCCATTCCGGGTGGGGGACATATGCTGGCACCTTCAGGTGCCGGCCAAGGAAGGACGTCCTAGGTCAGGCCCTGAGACAGGAGCCCTGGGCATCGGAGCTCAGGTCAGGTTCTGCGTTCCCCAGTTCTGACATTCCCTGAGAGGATTAGGCCCCAAGTCATTTTCCTGAAAGGAGTCTCAAAGGTCATCTACTTAATTTATTTTGATGAGTAGCTGATGTGCAACTGCATATACTCTAAAGTTTTAAAAAAAAATTTGACCTTGCTTTTATACCTATTTTGCAGCCTAAAGAGGCAGTATGGTGCAGTGGTCAAAGGAATGGATGTTTAAAACTGAACAGACCGGCGCTAAAACCCCATGTCTGCCACTGGGCAATCTCTACAACAAATCTTGGAACTACAGTCTCCTATTATGTAAATCATGGAGATAAAACCTACCTCATTAACTGTTGCAAATTTTAAATAACCTGGTATAAGAATTTTGCACAGAACCTAAGTCAGTGGAAGTGGTAAGGGTTGTTGTCCTGGTGGATGACTTTCCTGTGTCAGCGTGCTGGTGCTGGATCATGGTAGAAACTCGAATGGACTGCATAAAATGACCCATTAACTGAATCCAGTTACTGATTTTATTACTGTGTCTTACTTTTTTGTCTGACTTGACCACTTGTTTTGTTTTCATCTCGACCAAGTGTCTGTAAATGATAGGGGTTAATCCAAACTAACGAGCTGAGAAATCGGCGTAAGCAGACACTCTCTTGGCTCCATCCTCTACATTCTCAGTTCTTTGTACTTTGCTTTCAGAGGGAAGTTTGTAAGCACAGTGAGAAAATTCATAATTAGGAGGTTTATGCAACCTTAATATACCATTACAAGATGATAAAAAACGTTATGGATATACTGTAGCAGAAGATGAAATGGAACCTTAGCATTACTTCTTTTTTTTTCTGAAATGACACAAGTAACACTGGCGCGATAAAGTTAAGTCTAGAATTGGTGTTCACTTTATGTACTTAAAGCTAACAAACAAGATTTTTGTTCTCTTTCAATTCTCCCTGTTCGGTTTTTAACCTCTCCTGTTCTTCCAGAGCCCAAGTAGTCAGTGTTTCCTGTCACCCTGAACCTTCTGGATCCGGGCACTCCCAAACTCCTTTAACTTTTTATTGGAAAGATACATACATGTGATGGAGGTCACTTCCTGTGTAAATGGTCCTGTGTCCTCTCCAGATAGTCTCTCCTTCTGCTTTGGACTACTCCTCTCAGTGTGCCAAGTAATCAAGAAGGAACCTAGTGAGAAAAAGGTGTATTTTCTTTTTCTTTCTTTCTTCCCTTCCTTTCTCTCTTCCTTTCTTTTTCTTTCTCTTTCTCTTTTCTTCCTCTTTCTCTCGTTGTCTTTGTCTTTCTTCCTCCTTCTTTCTTTCTCTTTCTTTCTTTCTTCCTCCTTTTCTTTCTCTCTCTTCCTTTCTTTGAGGGAGAGAGAGAGAGGAGGGAAGGGCCAGAAGGAGAGGGAGAGAGAGAATCCCAAGCAGGCTCCATGCCCAGCACACAGCCTGACATGCCTGATCCCACAGCCCTGAGATCCTGACTTGAACCGAAATCAAGAATCGGGTGCTTACCAACTGAGCAGCACCAATCATCCTGAAAAGGTGCCTTTTAAAGAATACTGGCTAACTTAAATTCTTAGAATAACATGAAGCTGCAAATGTTTGCTGATCCTGCTGAAGTTAGTATTGAGTCAAGGGGTCATTTCAGTTGATCCCAGCTGAGCACCACCAAGTTGAAAGTCAAGATTATCTCCTTAGGTCTAGGGAGCACATGGGACACTTTAAGGGGTATGGGGTAGGAAAGGATGAGAGTAGAACAACGGGGACTTTATAATCAGATAGCTATGGGTTTATATACTGTCAAGATATGTAATAGGTGTTGTGATTTGAGGCTTCTTATGAAAAATTCTCTGGGCTATAACATTCTCATGTAAAGAATGTAAATAGGACATCTGTAGGGGGCCTCTGCTGTTTCTGATTACTTAGTCTTACCAGATTCAGCAAATAAAAATAAAGAACAGCCTTTTAACTTTGAATTTCAAACGATCACATCTTAGTGAAAGTATGTCCCAAATATTGGTGGAACTTATTTATGTGAAAAGTTATGCTGTATTTGGGATATACACTCAAAAATTGTTCATTATCTGTCTAAAATACAAATTTAGGTGATTATTTATATTTTATTCAGCAACTCTATGCTTATTCCATCCCCCTATTTTCTGATAATTCTGATGTTCTTCTGGGGAATCACCCCTCCTCCCAGTTTAAATCCATGTGTTTCAGGTAGAGTTACTACTGCCTCGGTACTAAACAGGCAAAAGGATGCAGTTTTGGCCAATCAGGCACCAGATTCTCCTTGTCACTCTTTCTTGCTCAGAGCTGGGCATGTGATCTACAGGGTCCAGTTGGACTCAATTCTGGGACTCAGTGAAACAACCCAAAGAAAAATTTACTTTCTCTTGGGGCTGATGAGATGCATATATGAGCCAGGAGCAGCTGACAGCTGGTTTGCTAATATGATTTGAGAGCCTGGTGGAGAACTGAGCCAGGAGGACAGTGTAGACCTCGGAGGTAGAGAGTAATACTGTGTCTCGATGATCTTCTCTGAGCCCCTGGATTCGTCTGTGCATGAAGTCAGCCCACCTCTGCAGCATTTATACTGGGAAAACCACTGAACCACTAGAATATAGTCTAGTAATCTGGTTTCAGGGTGGTATGTTTAAATATTGCCCAAGTCATAAGGCTAATCACAGTATAGTCTGATAGATTATAACCATCTTGGCTTCCTTAATTACCATAATTACTTCATTTTTACACCTGATAGTCCTGAATATAAGCAAGCATCTATGCTGCAGGCTCTGGATCTAGAGGAACATGGACTGAAGGCCAGTTCTGACAATCGCTAGCTTCATGGGTGCTACAAATAAAACTTGTTATTTTCCTTTTCCCATAATCACTGACACTCTGTCACTTCATCTGTAAAGCAGGCTGCTGTGAGAACTGAAGATAATATGTGATGGGTACCTGGCAACATATCTAGAACGAGGTAGAAGCTCACAAAACGATAAGCTCCAGAAATAACTGAATCACAGCTGTGTTGAGTTTTTATGGGTTAGTCTCTGAGGAGATGGTTGCCAGGTCCATAAACTGGCAATTTTTGTCCTGTTGATTTTGAATTCCCTGAAGTCAGAACATGGTATTTCACCACAGTTTCTTCCAGTTCTTTTGGTCACTATGTAGTTGGGATTTGGGCTTCTAAGATGATACTCTCTTTTGTGTCTTTGATCTGTTCTTATCCCTTACTTACATTTAACTGGACACTTTTAGGCGTAACCCGTTTACTAGAACAGAAAGAGCTGGTAAGAAGAGAAGCTTAGGAGGATGGACAACACTATAATACTCAGGTCAAGATATTATGGCAGATCATTTATCAGTGTCGGTGATGAATGTAGGCCACAATTTGCAACTAGGGTTGGAACCAAAGTGAGGCCACGGAGCTCCTGGGGTGCAAATTTAAGAAGGCACTGACTCAGAGCTTTGTGCGGGTGCCGTGTCAGCCCTGAGAGTGAAGGTCTCCTAAATTTTGTTTCCTCGGAGAAATACCCACTCACTCACTCCATCTTAGTTCTGGCTCTGACTTGCAATACTATGTCACATTAATTATACAGGTATGGCAGCATTCAAAGCTTGAAAATGCAAATCCACTTTAACTTGTAGTGAATTGTTTTCCAAGCCAAGGTTAGAATTTACATGCGCATGCACACACACACACACACACACTTCAGTAACAAGTTGTTTTATAATTAATCAGCATCAAGTAGGACATACCTTTTTTATCTTTGGTTCCAGGAATCATTTTGGTTCAGCACAACAGGAAGAAAATCATGGATATGTTGAAGGAGTGGTTTCAAAAGAAGCATAAGCATAATTTTTTTCTAACTCCCTTTAGTTGTCAAGTAAAGTCTCATTTTTTTTTTCTGAGCTATTCAAAACATGAAAGATACCTAGTGTTTTATTGCCTATGTGAATTAATTTTTTAAAAGTCAGCACATTTCAGAAATCCAACTTCATGAACACTTTCAAAAACAGCAAGAAGCATGAAAGAGTGTTTAAGGCAGTTCTGGTAACTTCCTAAGAGAAAACAAAACAAAACAAAACACGAGTTTAAGACAAATTTAAAAATCAAGAAGTTTAGTACAAGCATTTCAAGTTTCCAAGCCTTGGACTTACTAGTTGGCCAATCTTTCCCCTACGATTAAAGCTTTGCTATTTGCTCAGAATTCAAGGAAAAAGTATAGTGCTTGCTAATTTCACAGAGCACTCATTCAGTTCCTGTTGTTGTTTCTGTACCTAGGCTCAGGGTGCACTGTTCCTACAAGATTCCTTTTGTCTAATCTTTGCTCTTACATTTTAAGAAATCAAGGTATTCTCTTAACTATAGAGAACACACCGATGTTTAGTAGAGGGAGGTGGGTGAGGGATGGTTGAAATAGGTGATGGGGATTGAGGAGTGCACTTGTGATGAGCCAGGGGTTGCATGGAAGAGTCGAGTCCCTACATCGTACACATAAAACTAATACCACACTGTTTGTTAACTCGCTGAAATTTAAATAAGAACTTGAAAAAATAAAAGAAATCAAGGTGTTGTATATTTTCAGCAGCTCACACCTGTGTCTGCACGATGGCAGCTGCCATATGCTTACCTGTGGGTGAGGACTGGGAGTCAGGTGGGGGTCAGACTGTATAAGCCTTGCGAAAGAGAAACTCTTCTGTGGTTTCCTATCTCCTTGTGCCTTTTGTTTGCCCTTTCCCTTTCTTCACTTCCTGTGTGTTTGTTACTTTTTCTCTGGGAGAAATTTCATATGCTGCTCAAAAAATGCTGAGTGATCTATGGCTAGAAGGGACAGGCAGGTTTTTGATGAAGTCTCAAGTTGCAGTTAGACCTTTTCCACTTGGCACTGGCACCAAATTTATAGACTTCTTAACTACCAGAGAAGACAGAAAGATGGTCTCACAGTCGGGTAGTGTGATTTATTTTAAATAACATTAACCCTCCTTCGTGCCGATTCTGAGAATCAAGGAGCAAGGACCGTGGTGAGAAACACCCGAAGTCCCTGCTGCAACCAAACAGGTTAAATGTTCTTTCGAGGGAAACTCTTTAGTTTGCCAATTTTTAAAAAGCCTCCTCTTCTCCTGCCGAAAGTGGTAGATTCTGACCCTTGTGTTTTGGAAAATGCCTGTAAGAATTTCCAGGACTTTAAAACAATTAAAGTTGTCCCATTATATATATTATATATATATATATATATATATATATATATGTATACACACACACACATACACACACACACACATATATGTGTGTGTATATATATATTCCCTCCAACATATATATTTATATATAAATAATTGAAATTGTCCATACACACACATATCTATATCTATATCTATGTCTATATTCCAAGCTATATAGGTATAGCTATACCTATATAGCTTGGAAAGCTATATAGTATGATAGAAAAGCATTAGATTTGGGTCAGAAATTTTATATTCCAGTTTTGACACTGTAACTAACTCTTCAAAGGGCATTAGAAAAGTTATTTTCCTTTTCTGAGTCTCCATTGCCTCACCCTTAAATCTGGGATTTTAAATTAAACCTTTATTTCAATTCAAACAAGTCCATGAATCCATGTTACTCTATGACCAATGCTATGGGTACACAGAGGTAGAAATCACAGTCATGACTGGAGGAACCTATCATTTCATTGGGACTATAAGACCGTGCATGTAAAATAACAGTAAGCATTATGGAACAGACCATATTTTAGTCAGGAATTAGATGGAGCAGATCATGAGTGTCAAAATATTTCAGAAGAGGATGGTTTCAGAGGAGTAGGTCTTCCTAGAGAGGTTAGATTTGGGCCTTTAAAGTAGGTGGATTCATCATGTGATGGATGGAAGGCAAGGAAATGGTTAATAGTCAGTTAGTGGCAGCTACCTGATCAGAAGCCCAGATTTGAGAGTGAGCATGGTAAAGGTAAAGTAAGGAAATGTCTCAATCTATTAGTTTTAAATGGCAGACATTTGTTCATTTCTAACTTCCTAAGTTAGATTTTCCAACTTTCTGATAAGTTTGGCTAAAAATCAAACTTAAGACCTAGCGTAAAATCAGTGATCCATATACATTTGTGTGTTCTTTACTTCTTAGGAGAGCTCTCCTATCTTATAGCCCACACTCCTGTGCTTCATCTCTGATGAGTCCTTTCCACAGAAAGTATGCTACCAATTAAATTTTCACTGCTAGAATGAATGAGTTGATTCCATTCCCTTTGAGACTTCCTAGAGTTTCAGATACAAGGAAAGTTACAGAAAGGTCTAAAGAATAATCTTTCCATTCTTGTATAGCAGAACATGCTCATTGCATTCTGATTTACTACCTAATCCCACAATACCTCATCTTCAGTCATCTCTATGCATGTTGAAGTTCCCTAGGCTCTGCTCTGGATTCCCTGTCCTTCAGAACCTTAAGGAAACTTAGAATTTCTGTTTCTATTTCTATTTGGAAGTACTAGTTACTGATGATATGCTTCCGCTGTGAATGTTATACCTTGCCTCCCAAGCAAGGATCCATGGAGTAACCACGGACTCATTTATTTCCATGATTTTGCCATGTGGAACGGTAGGGATTGCTTTCTTCCTCTTTCCTCCCATTTTTAGATTCTCAAAATTGTTCTTTCTACTTAACACGGAAGAAATAAGCTGCTTGAAGACATTTGGGGTCAGATAGTAGAATTTTGTATTTAAAATACAAGCATATCAAATTCTATTATGCATCTCATTATTGTGTTTACAGATATTGTGTTTTGTTTGTTTATTTTTTACAAATTGAAGGTTTGTGGCAACTGTGGTTTCAGCAAGTCTATTGGTGCCATTTTTTAAACAGCATTTGCTCACTTCATGTCTCTGCATCACAGTTTGCTAACTTTTAATATATTTCAAATTTTTTCATGTTACCATATTTGTTATGGTCATGTGTGTGATCAGTGATCTTTAGCATTACTACTGTGTTTGTTTTGGGGCACCAGGAACTGTATCCATATAAGAGGATGAACTTGATCAAAAAATGTGTGTGCGTGTTCTGACTGCTCTACTGATCAGCCATTCCCCTGCCTCTTTCCCTCTTTGTTGAAATAGACCAAAAGAGAGGCCCCTTTCACCAAACAGTTAGCCAAGGTGTGAATGCAAAGAAATAGTTCTTGAAAGAAATTAAAGGTGCAGGTGCACCTATGTCGCTCAGTTGTTTCAGCCCTTGACTCTTGATTTTGGTCCAGGTCATGATCTTGGGGTCATGAGATCAAGGTCTGTGTCAGACTCCATGCTCAGCGGGGGGTTTGCTTAAGATTCTCTCTCCCTCTCTCTCTGCCTCTCCTCTTACTCATGTGCTCTCTCTGAAATAAATAAATAAATCTTAAAAAAAAAATTAAGGTGCTACTCCAGTGAACACATGAATGATACGGGAAAAGTGTTAGTGGTCTGGACAGAAGATCAAATCAGACACAATACTCCCTTAACCAAAGCCTAATCCAGGGCAAGCCCCTAGCTCTCTTCATTTCTTTGAAGCTGAGAGAGGGGAGGAAACTGAAGAAAAGTTTGAAGCTGGCATAAATTTTTTTCTGAGATTCGAGGAAAGGAGCTGTCTCCATAACATAAAAGTGCAAGGTGAAGCAGCGAGTACTGATGTACAAGCAGCAGCAACTTATCCAGAAGATCCACCTAAGGTAACTAATGAAGGTGGCTACAGTTTTTCAGTGTCAATGAAATAGGCTTATATTGGAAAAAAGTGCTATTTAGGACTCTCATAGCTAAAGAGGAGAAATCAATGCCTGGCCTCAAAGCTTCAGAGGACAGGTTGACCCTTGTCAGGGCCTAATGCAGTTGGTGACTTGAAGTTGAAGCTAATGTTCCCTTACCATTCTGAAAATTCTAGGGTCCTTAAGACTTATGCTAAATCTGTTCTGTCTGTGCTCTAAAAATGGAACAACAAAACCTGGATGACAGCACAACTCTTCATAACATGGCTTACTGAATATGTTAATATCACTATTAAGACCTACCGCTCTGAAAAAAGGATTCCTTCAAAATATGACCGCTCATTAACAGTGCACCTTGTGCCCTAAGAGATCAGGTGGAGATGAATAACATGATTCATGTTTTCACATCTGCTAACACAACATCCCTTCTGCAGCCCATGGATCAAGGAGTCATTTTGACTTTCAAGTCTTATTATTTAAGAAATACACTTCTTTTTTTTTTTTTTAAATTTTATTTATTTATTTGACAGACAGAGATCACAAGTAGGCAGAGAGGCAGGCAGAAAGAGAGGGGGGAAGCAGGCTCCCCACTGAGCGCAGAGCCCAATGTGGGGCTCCATCTCAGGACCCTGAGATCATGACCTGAGCTGAAGGCAGAGGCTTTAACCCACTGAGCCACCCAGGTGTCCCGAAATACGTTTCATAATGTTATAGCTACCACAGATACTGATTGCTCTAAGGGATCTGAGTAATGTCAAGTGAAAACCTTCTGGAAATGATCCACCAGTCCAGATACTTGAAAAATACTCATGATTCATGAGAAGTGGTGAAAATATCAACATGAAATGAAGTTTGGAAGAAGTTGACTCCAACCCTCATAGATGATTTTTTTTTAAGATTTTATTTATTTATTTGACAGAGAGAGATCACAAGTAGGCAGAGAGGCAGGCAGAGAGAGTGAGAGGGAAGCAGGCTCCCTTCAGAGCAGAGAGCTGGACGTGGGACTCGATCCCTGGACCCTGAGATCATGACCTGAGCCGAAGGCAGCGGTTTAAACCACTGAGCCACCCAGGCGCCCCATCATAGATGATTTTGACAGTTTCAAGACATCAGTGGAGGAAATAGCTAGAGTTCTACTGTGGGTAAAATGCTATCAAACAGCACTGCATGCTACAGAAAAATCGCTTGTGAAAGGAAGAGTCAATTGTTGTGGCAAACTTCACTGTTGTCTTATTTTAAGAAATTGCCACAGCCACTCCAGCCTTCAGCATCCACCATCCTGATCTTCTAGCAGCCATCAACATTGAGACATGATCCTCCACCAGCAAAAAGATTGCAACATGCTAAAAGCTCAGATGATGGTTAGCATTTTGTAGCAATAAAGTATTTTTTAATTAAGGCATGTTCATAATTTTTATAGATAATGCTATTGTATATGTAATAGATTATAGTACAGCAAAAACATAACTTTTTCATGCACTGCAGAACAAAAAAAATCATTTGAAAAAAAAAAAAAAAAAAAAGAAAAAAAAAATCATTTGACTCATGGGGTTGCAATATTCACTTTATTGCAGTGGTCTGGAACCAACCTGCAATATCTCTGAGATATGCTTTAGATGGATGGGAAGAAAGTGCCATATCTCACATTTTTGTATCAGAGAGGTGAATTCATGCATCCAAGTTTCCTCTAAAGTAAAAATGGCTCTAAGGGTTCTTCTTTGAACCAAGACTAAGGGAGGTGAAAACTTACCAAGCTCATTGCCTCATCTAACTCTGAAAAAACACTTCCTGATAGATGTGGTCCTATCTATTGCACATTCCATGTGGTCTTCATTAATTACTGAGAGTATTGATGATGAACCAAAAGCCATTTTGCAAAACACTAAAGTCAAAGTTGCTCATCAGAATATTTAATGCTCTAGATATTTATTTTATTCCACTGATTTCAAACAGGTGGGCCTATTATGCTTTTTGCTATTTGTCTCATATGACTGATTCTCAGTCTTACAACTTTCACAACTCTATGCTAAGTGACTAAAAAGGTGCTTAATTAAATGTGTGCTTAGTAATTAGGGAGTTTTCACAAGCAAGGGCAGATGGTGAAAATGTAATTAGAAGAGGGAACATAGTAATACAGTGAGCTTTTATATAGATGTGGAATTGTTGAGCAAGATATTAGGAGAGGCTCCTAGTAGGAGTCTAATAATGGAAAGATTTTTTGGCCTCCCTAAAATTTAATTGTTTTGAACTCTTCAGATTCATACTCAACCCAAGGAGAGATGGACAAATATATAGTCCTAATATATGGCCCATTAGCATGGTGATCATATGTCCTAGTATGCCTGGGACAGTCTTAGTTAATATATCATAGCAGATGCTATTGTGTCCACCTATAACACCTTGGCATCACATTCAAGTCCATGGCCAAAATGTCCCAGTGCAAGCACTCAGGACTGTCTCTATAAGGGCTTTCTCTTGGCTTGAAAGGCCAGAAGTGTGTAGTAATTTATTTCTCTAAGAGTGGGCCCCAGACAATGAGAGCTGGAAGCTGAAGAATATACAGTTTCTCTCTCCTTGGGAAATATTTCTGAGGTATGCTCTAGATGGATTTTCAGTTTCTCAGCAGGATTGAGCACCAGCTGACCATAGTGGTAACTGGCTTGGTGTCTGTCTACTATTGGTTTCCCTCCTGTCCTTGTCTTACTTCCTCACTCTCCCACAGCTGCTTCCTAGAGCAATTTCCCAAATAAATGGCTTTCAATTTTTTGTCTCCAAGTCTGAATCTATAGGAAGACACCCAAGACATGCTTGGTGTCCGTGGGTAATTCTAAAAAAGAGTTTCCTTTGCTTCTTTAAGGTTTATCAATTTACATATATCCTTAAATCAGGATATATCATTTTTGGACTCATTTAAATTACAGAAAATCTTACTTCCTTTATTTAAAGATTTACTCTGAGTCAATATTTCTAAACAGCCCTTCACTTCCTCTTATTGCAATCTTCTAGGAGACAATAACTGAATTATTCTAGTTACTCTAGGTATCACCAGAAACTTTAATTCATTCATTCTGTATTTTGAAAACATTTATTCATATATCCCTTACAGCACTTAAATTATAAGAACAATTTACAAATATGTCTGTTCCAATTGATTGTAAGCCCCTCCTGATCCAAGGACACTTGTTTACAAACCTTTCAATTCCTGGAGTGTAACAGTATCTGGTATGTTTAAGTGATATTCAATGAGTGAATGAATGAGTAATTTGCATGCGTAAATTCTGGGCCTATTCCTTTTGTAAATTAGGACCGGATTTCTAAATTAGGAAAAAGTTGTTCTCTGGACCATAAACCCTCATGTTCCTGCAATAAACCCAGGTACTTCTGGAGAGAAAAGTTACATAAATAACTGAGATCCATGTGTTGAATAACAGCAAACATTTTCTCTTAATCTTAACTCATTAGGTCACAGATTAGTATTTGTAAGAAAGGCAGCCTCTATAATGTCTTGGGGCAAAATTCATCCAGTAGGGTTGCTCTTTTGCCTGGTGGCCAGAGTATCAGTTTCACCCTTGTGGAAACAAATTCCTAGGTGCAGAAAGAAGGCAATACATCTGCTAATGAGTGACTCCTGAAAAATTCTGAGACATTTCTCTAGTTTTCCATAATAACCTGCCATAACCCTAGTCTTGGAAATACTGGAAGCCCCCCAGAATTTATCTGGGTGAAACGCTAAAGTTCTTTGCCACCTTACATTTCTATCTTTGAAAAAATATGTTACCAAATGCAACATGTTTATACTCCCCTACCTGCAACCTCAAAGAACCAAACAATGCAGATATATTAGTGGATAAATGGATTGAGTCCGAAGTGATGTTTATCTTATAAACACAGGTCAGCTACAAGGACAGGAAGATGTTCTGAAATATCTTCTCTCAATCTCCTTGACTTTCTGATTTGATATCTGACTGATGTGACCCTCAGATTTCAGTTTGTGTCATCTCATATCTATAAATGTCTGGTGCACTTGCTGTGTGGAATAACACCTGCTATTTCTAGTCTGACTTGAGAATGTGCTATGGACCCCAGAATACAGAGCATCTCTCAAACTTAATGTAACTGAGAAAAGGCAGCCACCATGCAACAGAATACTGAGTCAGGGGTAGGTGACAAGGTCTGCAGCCCTCTCCTGGGACATGTAGTGACAGTCCTCCAGGACTGTTGGAGCCTGATGACATCTGTGATATAACTGTCTGTTACAACAGCATAGCAGAAATTCCATTTTGAAACTCAACTTACTCAGGTGAAAAGTGACCCAGAAATCATCTCAGCCAGGCTTTGTTGTAGTAAATAGGGGAAAAAAATTAACCACAATCAAAAGCTAAAAGCTGGGGAGAAGGGCCAAGATAACAGTGTGGGAAGACCCTGAACTCACTTCCTCCACAGACACAACAAGTCTACACCTATTTATAGAGCAATTCCTTCTGAAAAATTACTGAGCTCTTCCTGAGCAACACCACAACAAAAGATAGAGAACATGTAGAGAACAGCAAGTGAAACAGAGCAAGTAAAATCCATATTCCCAAAATTGTGAGCTGCAGGGGGAGAGATATTATTGAAGGACTGTGAGCAGATTTGTCTTCCCTGGATCACAGAAAAAGATCCACAGTTTAAAATGGCAACTAGAATATGAAGAAACCAGCCCTAGCACCCTGCTAAATGGTGGGGAGTTGCTAGAACTCTCTCTGGGTTGGCCCACATCAGTCACAGCTCAAGCCAGCTAGCCAAAGTCACCAGGTACACACAGTCTACACAAGTGATGACCACACACAAGATCATTCCTTCAAGTTTAGGAGAAATAGCTGTTTTACCTAATCTATACAAACAAAAATCAAGCAAAGAAAAGTCACAGAAAGTCAAGCAAAATGAGAGGACAGAACAAAAGTCCTCCAAATGAAAGAATAAGACAAAACCTCAGAAATGAAATGGAGATAACAATCTAACTGGTAAAGAATTCAGGGGTGCCTGGGTGGCTTAGTTGCTTAAGGCCTCTGCCTTTGGCTTGGGTCATGATCCCAGGGTCCTGGGATCAAGCTCTACATTGGCTCTCTGCTCAGCAGGGAGCCTGCTTCCTCCTCTCTCTCTGCCTACTCTCTTTCTGTCAAATAAATAAAATCTTTAAAAAAAAAAAAAGAAAAGAATTCAAAGCAATTGTCATGAAGATACTTTACAGACTGGAGAAGAGTAGATGAATTCAGTAAACACTTCAACAAAGGGAAAATACACAAAAGAACCAATTAAGAGTTGAAGAATACAATAACTGAAATGAAAAGTACACTAGAAAGCTAGAGAGAATCAATAGTAGATTAGGGGATACAAAAAACATATTAGTGATGTGGAAGACAGAGTAATGGAAAGCACTCAAGCTGAACAGGAAAAACACAGCCTCAATACATTTTGTTAAAAAGGTTAAAGTCACACTATGCAGCTTTTCTACAAAATGGCATGAAACTAGAAATCAATCACACGAAAATAAAACTGGAAAAAACACAAACATGTTGAAGCTAAACAAGGTGATACTAAACAACAAATAAGTGAACAATAGAGTCAAAGAAGAAATAAAGGGGCGCCTGGGTGGCTCAGTGGGTTAAAGCCTCTGCCTTTCGCTCAGGTCATGATGCCAGGATTCTGGGATCGAGCCCAGCATCGGGCTCTCTGCTTGGCAGGGAGCCTGCTTCCTCCTCTCTCTCTCTCTGCCTGCCTCTCTCCCTACTTGAGATCTCTATCTGTCAAATAAATAAATAAAATCTTTAAAAAAAAAAAAAAAGAAGAAATAAAAAAAATACATGAGGAAAAATGAAAATGCAAATACAAAGATCCAAAATTTTGGGGACACAATGAAAGCAATTTTAAGAGGGACATATACAGCAATATAAGCCTACCACAAGAAAACAAAAAAGAAAAAGAAGTAAAAACAGAAATAAATAATCTAGCCATATACGAAAACGAACTAGAAAAAGAAGAGCAAACAATGCCCAAGGTGAGTAGAATGGAGGAAATGATAAAGATCACAGCAGAAATAAATAATATAGAGACTACAAAAACTATAGAAAAAATCAATGGAGAGTAAGTTTTTTTAAAAAGATAAACGAAATTGATAAAACTTTAGCCAAACTCATCAAGAAAAAAAAAAGGGGACCCAAATAAATAAAATGAAAAATGAAAGTTGAGAAGTAACTATTAACACAAAACATATACAAAGGGTTGTAAGAGAATACTAGGAAAAATTATATGCCAACTAGTTGGACAACCTAGGAGGAAGAAATAAATTGCTAGAAATATATAATCTTCCAAAAGTGAATTAGGAAGAAATTAAAAACCTGAACAGACCAATTACAAGAAACAAAATTGAACTAATAACAAAAAATGAAAGTCCAGGACCAGAGGGAGTCACAGGTGAATTTTACCAAATATTTAAAGAAGAGTTAATACCTATTTTTCTCAAACTATTTCAGAAAATAGAAGAGGAAGGAAAGCTCCAACACATTCTATGAGTCCAGCATACACTGATACCAAAACCAAAGATACCACAATTGAAGGAAGGAAGGAAAGGAGGAGGGAAGGAAAGGGAAGGAAGTGGGGAGGAGGAGAGAGAAAGAAAGGAAGAAGAAAGAAAGAAAAAAAAAAGAAAGAAAGAAGAAAAGAAGGAAGGAAAAATATAGTTGAATATGCCTAATGAATATATAACAAAAAATCCTCAATAAAATATTAGCAAACCACATTCGACAACACATTAAAAGGATTATTTGCCACAATCAAGTAGGATTTATTCCAGGGATGCAAGTATGATTTAATATTCACAATGTAATCAACATGATACTCCATATCAACAAAATAAGGAATAATAACCATATTATCATCTCAATAGACATAGAAAATGCATTTGACAAAATTCAGCATCTGTTAATGATAAAAACTCTCAACAAGCTAGATTTAAAGGGAATATATCTCAACATAATAAAGACCATATACGAAAACCCACAGATAACATCATACTCAATGGTGAAAAGCTAAAAGCTTTTTCCTTAAGGTCAGGAACAAAATAAGGATGTCCACTTTTACCACTTGTATTCAATATAGTACTGGAGGTTCTAGCCATGGCAGTCAGACAGGAAAAAGAAAGAAGAGTCATCAAAGTTGCTAAGGAAGAAGTAAAACTGTCACATTTGCACATTACATAACACTGGATAGAGGGAACCCTAAAGACACCACCAAAAACTATTAAAAGTAATCAATGAGTTCAGTAATGCTGCAGGATACAAAATTAATATACAGGAATCTGTTGTGTTTCTATAGACCCATAATGAAGTAGAAAAAGAAATTGAGAAACTAATGTATTGAAAAGAATAAAATACCTAAGAATAAACTTAATCAAAAGGTTGAAAGACTCTGAAAGTATAAAACACTGATAGAAGAATTGAAGATGAGGGGTGCCTGGGTGGCTCAGTGGGTTAAGCCTCTGCCTTCAGCTCAGGTCATGATCCCAGGGTCCTGGGATCAAGCCCCACATCAGGCTCTCTGCTCAGTGGGGAGCCTGCTTCTCCCTCTCTCTGCCTGCCTCTCTGCCTACTTGTGATCTCTCTCTCTGTCAAATAAATAAATAATCTTAAAAAAAAAGAAAAATTGAAGATGACACAAATAAGTGGAAAGAAACATGCTCATGGATTTGAAGAGATAATATTGTTAAAATGCCCACACCACCCAAAGCAATCGACAAATTCAATATAATCTCTATCAAAATACCAATGTATTTTTCACAGAACTACAGCCCATAATACCAAATTTGCATGGAATTTCAAGAAACCCCAAAGAGCCAAGGCAATTTTGAGACAGAAAAACAATCCTGGAGATCCTGGAGACAATACCAGATTTCAAGATGTACTACAAAGTTCTGGTAATCAAAAGAGTATGGTACTGTCACAAAAATAGACACATAGATCATTGGAACAGAATAGAGACTCCAGAGATAAACCCACTCTTTATAGTAAATTAATTTATGACAGAGGAGGCAAGGATGTAAAATGGGGAAAAGACAGTCTCTGTAATAAATGGTACTTGGAAAACTAGACATCCACATTCAAAAGAATGAAACTGAACCACTTGCTTATAGCATACATAAAAATAAACTCAAAATGAATTAAGACCTAGTGTGAACCTGAAACCATAAAACCCCTAGAAGAAAACATAGGCAGTAATCTCTTAGCTATCATCCTTAATAACCTATTTATGGGTATGTCTCCATGCCTATGGAGACATACCCATAAATACAACAAAATAAACAGCTTTTGCACAATGATGGAAACCATCAACAAAACAAAACAAAACAAAAATACAACATACTGGATGGGAGAATATATTTTCAAATACTATATCTGATAAGCGGTTAATATCCAAAATATATAATAAATTTATACAACTCAACACCAAAAGACAAATACTCTGATTTAAAAGGGGCAGAGAACCTAAAGACATTAGAAGACATATAGATGACCCACAGACACATGAGAAAATGCTCAATATCACTACTCATCAGAGAAGTGGAAATTTAAACCACAAAGAAATATTACCTTACACCTGTTAGAATAGCTTATATAAAAAGATAAGAAATAATAAGTCTTTACAAAGATGTGGAGAAAAAGGAACACTCATTGGTGTTCCTTTGGTGGGAATGTAAACCGGTATAGCCACTATAAAAAACAGTATGGAGGTTCTTAGAAAAATTAAAAATAAAAATACCATATAATCTAGGAATTCCTCTCCTGGGTATTTACCCAGAGAAAACAAAAAGACTAATTCAAAAGGATATATACACTCCTATGTTTATTGCAACATTATTTACAGTAGCCAAGACATGGAAGCAACCTAAGTGTATATTGATAGATGAATGGATAAAGAAGGTATAGTGTGCATATATGTATATGTAATATGAAATATTATTCCTTCATAAAAAAGAAGGAGATCTTCCATTTGTGAGAACATGAACAGACCTACAGGGTATTATGTTAAGTGAAATAAGTCAGACAGACAATACCATAAAACTTTACTTATATGCGGAATCTAAAAAACAGAACAAGCAAATGAAGAGTAAAAAGAGAAGAAGAAGCATACCTGTAAATACAGAGAACGAAGTGGGAGTTGCCAGAAGGAAGGGGGTAGGGCAGGACAAAAATGGGTTAAGGGGAGTGGGAGGCATAGGCTTCCAGTTATGGAGTGAATAAGTTGTGTGGATGAAATGTCAGGCATAAGGAATATAATTAATGATATTGTAATAGCACTGTATGGTGCCAGATAGTAGCTACCCTTGTGAGCACAGCATAACATACAGAGTTGTTGAAACCCTATTTGTACACCTGAAACTAATGTAACATTTCGTGTCACCTATCTTTCAATTTTAAAAAAGCTAAAAGTCGGGGCGCCTGGGTGGCTCAGTGGGTTAAGCCGCTGCCTTCGGCTCAGGTCATGATCTCAGGGTCCTGGGATCGAGTCCCGCATCGGGTTCTCTGCTCAGCAGGGAGCCTGCTTCCCTCTCTCTCTCTCTCTGCCTGCCTCTCTGTCTACTTGTGATCTCTCTCTGTCAAATAAATGAAATAAAAAATAAATAAATAAATAAATAAATAAATAAGCTAAAAGTCAACAAACAAACTTGGAAGAGGTCAACACCCGAATTATGTGTAGCATTCTAGAAGCTTTCAAATAGTTTGGCTAGTTACGTCTATGTAGTTGATACAATTAGTCCTGTGGGTGTGAAGGAAGAAGAGGGCACTGGGAAACAGGGAAGGTAAGCCATTCAGCTAGGTTTTGGGTAGGTCAGTGCATGAACCCTTTGCTTTCTCAGTATTCTTATAGCATATCAGCTTCTACCCATTTTTGCTCTTCCCTTCTCCTTCCAGGTGACCATCCTTTCTTATTCTACTTTCCTCAGGATATAGGAATGGGCACATGCCCCAAGTATGACCAACTGCTATATCCCTTCTCACTGAACCAGTGACTAATCCAAGAGGTAGACATTACTTTTCTTGTTGTCATTTGTTGACATTTAGCTTTGGAGTTTTTTTAATATTTAATATGCCGAGACTGAGAGAATGAAGCCATTTTTCAACTGTGGTTAATAATCTGGTGGTATGAATCTGGAACTGTGGGAAGTGTCTTCTATAAATTTAGAGCAAATATATTATTAAGAGAGGATTAAAAGCAAACAAACAAACCAGAAACAGAAATTGAATTTGAATCCTGGCGTTAGTCCATGAGGTAACACATGGTTTGTTTAGCAGTTCCTCAACTCTAGGTATCCTTTCTAGCTTCCTGACCCAATAAATGCTCCCAGTTTGTTAGTCTGTTTTAACTGTTTTGGGTTATGATATTGTCCCTTGCAACATTTAACCAATTACAAAGATAAATAAGGTGAACTGATAAATCATCTTCCAGTTAGAATTCAAAAAATGACTCAACCCCAGATAACATTATGAGGCTCAAAAAAGGGAATTAGAAGACTGACTTTAGAAGATAAATAAGGCAGAGCTGCTAGGGTGTACTCAAGATTCTATGTCCAACAAGGAAGCCTGAAAGGCACACAGAACAGGTGGAGATAAAAGGGGCAGAGGAAAGGAAAGCTGGAGTAAAGTATGAGAAATGTGTGTCATCATCAGATTCAAGAATATAATTCAGGTCAGTAAAGAATCTATTATACACAACTTGGTCAGCTTACCTAATGCACCCAGTAACTAAGGTGTTCCTAGTCCACAACTACCCAGTAACTAAGGTCTTTCTGCCTCTTTAGGGTATACTCTTGTTTTCCATCAGCCATCCTCAGTGTAATCTTGGTTTACTAGCAAAATGTTAGTTCTAGGACAGGGGTAACAACTAGTCTTATTTAATACTGCAATCATATGGAGAAGTCCAGAATATACAGAAGCCTGCTTTCTCAGGAAAGTACTGGGCTTAATTAAATCCTCTGTAAGGATCCAAGAAATTAAAGACACTTAGCAAAGTGGGAATCATTCTATTTTTTACTCACTTAAACATTCATAATATCTCGGTGTCTGGATGGATGATTATTTCTTCTGAAGTAGAACCTTTGACTAAATGAGGAACTGAAGAGTAGAAAGTCAAGTACCTTAGTATGAAGACTGTTCCTGTTAAGACATTTTTTTAAAGGCACAACTTAAAAAACCTTTTAGTTTTGAAGTTAATTTGGTAAATAGAATCTTGATATTAACAACCACTAGTTGGTAGATGATTGAGCCAGAAAGCCCTGGAGTTGGAATCTGTCCTTGCTAATTTATACAATATCAATCTAATCCTATAGGTGTTTGTTGCTAGCCACTCTTCTGTTTCTAGAGATACCATGGTTGGAAGTGTGTCATAATCCCTATTGGCATAGAGCAGCTAGTCTAATGGGAAGGAAGAGTCAAGAAAAGTAATAATGACAATAAGGTGAGGGGAGAGAGGTATGAGAAGTTTGGGGACCTAGGGGAAGTTGCAGCAGGAGGGCTGACTAATGGAGAGGCATAGAAGTCCTTCCTTTCAAAATTGATATTTAAGCCAAGACCATAGTGACGAATGGGATTATCCAAATGAAAGTGGCTATAGAGAATGTTTTTGGCAGCAAGAACAGTCTGTGTGAGGGATAAGGCAAGAGAAAAGGAGCATTGACACTTGGTGGAAGTACAATGTGCTCATTATAGTTTGCACACAGTGGTGAGGTGATGGGAGACTGGGGGACAGACCAAGCTAGAGCTAGCATAGTAACTAGTGTAAGTAGTTACCCAAATGTACTGAATCAGTTAATATCTCTAGGGTCAGATCTGTGCTCTTTAAATCAGGAGAGCCATGTTTCCAACACCAAGGTTTGTTTTTTGTTTTTGTTTTTGTAGTTGTTTTTTTGACTCAGCTGCCCCTTAACTAATCATCAGGAGTTACGATCACAGAGAATCTTATAAATTATTTTAAAGAATATAAATTTGGCATTTGAAATTTCTTTCAGACTGTGATCCAACAATCCACCCTTCAACCCATACATATATATATACCTATTTATTTAACAAATACTTACTGTCTATTATGTTGCAGGCATTGCAGCAGGAATTAACATTGTATTAAAGAATATACAAGGGTCCCTGGGTAGCTCAGGTGGGTAAGCATCTGCCTTCAGCTCAGGTCATGTTCCCAAGGTACTGGAATTAAGCTCTACATTGGACTCCTTGCTCAGTGGGGAACCCGCTTCTCACTCTGCCCCTCCCCCTTCTTGTGCACTTTCTCTTTCTGTCAAATAAACAAAATCTTTTTTAAAAAAAAAAGAAGAGACATAGTTCCTGTCTTTGTGAAACATACAGAAGAGGGAGGAATGGACAATAAACAAATCAATCAACAAGTATATAATACAGCTTATTATCACTACAGGGAGGGAAACAACCTCCTTACAGTGATAGAGGATAATAGGAGTCAACCCAGATCAGGTGGTATGGGAGATATCTCTGAGGAAGTGTAATGTATGCTGATGATAGAAGGTGAAGAAGGCAGCCTTGTAAAGAATGGGTGAATACTGGGGTGCCTGGGTGGCTCAGTGGATTAAGCCGCTGCCTTCGGCTCGGGTCATGATCTCAGGGTCCTGGGATCGAGCCCCACATCGGGCTCTCTGCTCCACAGGGAGCCTGCTTCCTCCTCTCTCTCTGCCTGCCTCTCTGCCTACTTGTGATCTCTCTCTCCATCAAATAAATGAATAAAATCTTAAAAAAAAAAAGAATGGGATGAATATTCTAGGCAAAGGAGCAGGATATGTAAAGGTCAGAGGATAGATGTATCTTGAGACATCTGAGGAGATGAAAAAGAGCCACTGTCCCTGGGATATGAAAGGAAGGTCAGAGTGACTCAAGCTGAAGTTGAAGATCTACTGTACATGGCTTGGTAGGAAATAGTAATGAGTTTGCATTTCACTGAATAGCAATAAGAAACAGAAGTATGATGACCTGCTATATTATCTTTATGCTTTAAGTTTTAAAAAATTTTATTCTAATTGCTGTATGGAGAATAGATTTGTAATAATCAGTTTAGGTTGCCATAACAAGATACCATTGGCTGGGTGGCTTAAATAACAGACTTCTATTTTCTGACGGTTCTAGGGGCTGAAAGTCCAAGATCAAGGTGTCAGTGGGTTTGGGTTCTGGTCAGAGCTTCCTTCCACACTTGCACAAGTCTACCTCTCTCGGTACAAATGCAGAGATTGAGATTTTCTGTCTCTTTCCGTTCTTGTGATGACACTAGTTCTCATTCGATTAAGGCTCTATCTACGCTTATGAACTCACTTCAGCTTAATTAATCACCTTAATTACCCCATCTCCAAATACAGTCAACATTGGGGGCTAGGACTTCAACGTATGAATTTGAGGGGACACGGTCCATAACAAGATTATAGATCAAGAACAGAAATGGAAAGATACAACGTTTGCTACGATCAAGATTGTGTATTAAGCAAAATAATGCTAGTATGTTAGAGAAGAGTAGATGAACTCAAGAAATGTTTAGAGGTAGGAACATTAGAATTAGTGGATGGTTTGGTTGTGGTGCCACTACAGAGGTAAGAAAATCTTGGGAAGGAAAAATTTGAAGGAGAGAAGCAAGGGTATGATACTAGAACTGTTAGATTTGAGAAATCTGTGAGCCACTAAAGTGGACACATTGACAATTAGATATAAGAATCTGAAACTCAGAAAGGAGACTTGGAGAGAAGATACAAAATCGGGAATTATCAGCATGAACATTGTTACTGATAATGCTATAATGACTGAAATATCACCAAAGAAAAAACCCATTGTACATTAATATTAACTAGTTGGCTGAACAAAGGGAATCTAAAAAAATAAATTAAGAAAGATACATAAAGGCAGGTAGAAAACCAGAGAAGCATGTTGCCTGAGGTTCAGAGAGGTTTTTTTGCTTTTTTGGTTTTTTTTTTTTTGAAGTATGAGTGTCTGCATTGAAGTCCCCAAGACCACCCCCAGGTTCAAGAATTCTCTAGGGGATCCCACAGGATTCAGAATATAATTGCACTCCTCAGGGGAACTCACACAGGACATACTTGATTCCTTCAGCATAAAGTTCTAACAACATAAGTAAACATTGCCAGGGAAGCTCATTAAAGACTTGGGGGCTAGTCACATGGGCACCCCCTGCCTGGCATGCCTCAAAATTCCAGACTTGCTAAAGGACAGCAGGTGTTCAGAATAAACCCTCTTGTTTGCACGAAAAGTTTCGGTATTGAGAGCCACTCTTGCCAGTTCTGGGAATGGTAGAAACCCTCTAAAAGTCCAAGTTCCCAGATGCCTGCCTCTTCAGGGTCAACCTTGTTTTGTTTGCTTGTTTGTTTTTCCACATTTTCTTTTTTCTTTTAAAAAGATTTTATTTATTTATTTGACAGATCACAAGTAGGCAGAGAGGCAGGCAGGGGGGCGGGGCGGGGGGGGGGGGAAGCAGGCTCCCTGCTGAACAGAGAGCCTAATGTGGGGCTCAATCCCAGGACCCTGGGATCATGACCTGATCTGAAGGCAGAGGCTTTAATCCACTGAGCCACCCAGGTGCCCCCCCACATTTTCATTTAAATTCCAGCTAGGGCAATTTTAGTTTCAGGTACAGAATTTAGTGATTCATCACTGGGCCAACCTTATAAGCAGACCTAAGGATAAGCAGTCAGACCGGCTCTGTTAACTCTTTCCTGCAGTGTTAAGAAGTAAGACACCATTGACAGGGTTAAAGCTAGAGGGAGCTGAGGAGTCTGATGAAATCATGTGAGAAGGAAGTTACTGGTGACTTTGCAAAGCAGTGTCTGCACAGGGCATGGTGAGCTAGTTTGCCATGTTGAAGCATAAGCAAAGGTTAAATACTGAAGACAGTGTAGAAAATGCTTTCAAGAACAGATGGTTATGAAGGGGAGCCCAGTAGGGAGCAGCCGGCAGTGAAAATAGGGTAAGTGTGTTTGTCTTAAACAGGGAAGTGGGGAATAAAATGAAAAGCTAGCACATGAAGCTGGCAGAGACGGAGAGGTTAAAGTACCAAAAAGAAAGAAGATAATCAAAAGAACGTGAGTTCTGACAAGGCATCAGCACACCAGGATTAAAGAAACTGGGACAGAGTAGGATAGAGAAACACAGGGAAAGTGACAGTCTGGGGAAGGTTGGTGACCACAAATTTATAACTGCAATAAATAACTAGTTAAGTGATTCCTTCAGAGAATACTGAGAAAGAAACATTTTGTGGTGGGGACAGTCAGAGGCATACTGTCATTTCATTCAGGAGACCATATGAACATGATATGTCACTTGCAGAAGGTAACAAATGTGGATGCGAAGCGACCCAGAAGAGGGTAAGGTTGACAGCAGGGAGCTAAATTAAAAAAAGAAAAAAAAACACACACACGAAACAAAACAAAACCCCCCACAAACATATGGAAGAATTTATTCTGACTTGGCTCTTCTGTCTTTTGTTTCAGGAAATGGTGATGGATCTAGAAGTTCAATTCTAACCAACCAATGTTTATTGAGCACTTACATCCAGATACATGGTCTAGATAGTGGCATGGGGACATAGAAGAAGACTGTTTTGTATAATAAGTATGCCAGATTTCATTTACTATAACATTAACAAATAATTATATCAAAAGTAAAAGGGCTAAAATCATTCGTTCCAGGCTCAGCCATGAAGAACTTTATGCTTTACATTATTTGGGACTAGTATGGTATTTTCCTAGAGTTCTGTTGTGACCTTATATAAAATATTCTGGCCTTATATTATTTGGGTTGTATTTACTAACTCCTTTTATTTCACTATAATGCATCTCACTAATTAGTTACTTCCTTACTCTACAGCCATTCAAGTTCTATTTGTTGGACTTGTTATAGATAGTGCACATTATAAAAGCAATACTAGGAGTTGCCGCTTCCTCTATTTTAATAAACGTAGGCTTTAATGAGGTGTCTGGCTGATATGTAGCCCAGAATTTAGAAGACAAATCAAGCTTTCATTTGAAAATGAGGATCTAGATTTTGCTCCAAATGCCACAATACTTTGGCAGTTTGGACTGACAAGAGAACAAAAAGCTATTTTTAACCCTCCCTTTACAGTGATGTTCTTCTTGAATATGTAAGCGTATGCTGATGAAATCATTTCCATTCTAAATTTGGAGAAAGTCTTGAATGTAAAACTAAATTGAGAAAGTCCTATAGGATTTCATTTGTATTTCTCATTCAGTTTCAACAACTCACCAAAAGAGAAATATTCTAAAATCAAATGTGTCAAAATGCATGTGAAAGAAATAAATATATTTACAATGACACTATGTTTATCCATTTAGCTGATATGTTACAAAGTATACTATCACACATCTATGACACTGTATTTGATAAATACATCCCTAAACATTTTAATGCAATACTTACATATTTAATACCACTGTATACCAAGAACAATATCAACATTTATTGTAGACACAAATGAATCAGAGTCTCTGCCTCCTGAAATGTAGTCTTGCTGAGGATAAGTGAAATATATGACATATTTGATGAGTGCAAGGCAAACTGATGAAGACCCTGTGTGTGTAGCATAGAAAGGTTTGAGGAGGGAGTGAGTATGCTAATCTGTTTGATCCAGTTACTATTTCAAGCAGCAGCAGCTCCAGAATAATATTCCAACAAAAATCTGCCGTGATTGAGCTATTTCCACCTCTGGTTTAATCCTCATCCATTCCTTCACATGAAACTTCTAGACCAGGCTCAGAGACCACTTAGTGCAACCACAAACCCCATTTGGTCTGATGCCTCCATGACTTGGGCTTGCTACTCCCTCTGCCTAGAAAACTATACCCAATTCTACACTCTACTTTTTTTTTTTTTTAAGATTTCATTTATTTCTTTGACACAGAGAGAGTGAGCAAGAGAGATAGAAAGCAAACACAAGCAGGGGGAAAGGCAGGCAGGGGAGAAGCAGCTCCCCGCTGAGCAAGGAGCCCCATGCAGGTCTTGATCCCAGGACCCTGAGATCATGACCTGAGATGAAGGCAGCCACTTAACCGACTGAACCACCCAGGTGCCCCAAGTGCACCCTATTTTGATGACCAGTTTCTAGCCATTCAAGAACAACTCAAACATCACTTACTCTGGGACATCTCTCAGACCTCACTTGGCTGAATTAAGGAACTCTTGTTTTGTGTTATGAAAATATTTTCATTTATCTTGGTCCTAAAGTTACCACGATATCCTGAAATTGCCCTCTTCCAGGTGGCCTTAGGCAGGATATCTATAGGAATGGCCACTGTTACTCACCCCCTGAATGATGCCTGGCACATAAATGGGTTCTCCAAAAATTATCACATGGTTAGATGAAAAGGAGTATTTGATAAGAATATTCTAGTTATGTGGGACATCAACTTGTCAATTGTTTTTTAAAAATAGAACAAAGACATGGTAGTCAAAAAGAGTATGGTTTTCTCTAAGGCCTGGGGAGAGATAACTCTTTACTGTAGTAAAGGAATACATCTGGGCTCTTTATGGAATGAGACAGTAATAAATTATGAATAAACTATAGACAACAGGATTCTGTGGGTGTGAATCTCCTGTGTGTTAATCATTCCTGCATTTGTTATCTTACTTATTCATCAAATAACTTTGCCAAGTAAATATTTTGATAACTTATAGGTACTTCCTTCTTTAAAATTGTCTAAATTTGATCATAATTGCTCTAATTTGTTCAACTTTTTATTATAAAAATAATGTGTGCCCATAATGGTATTAAGTGCAATGAAAAATGTTGTTATGCCATTGCCAGTTCCAATTATTTCACAGGTAACCACACCACTTTTAACTATTCATGTTTTTAGATTTCTCCTGGTCAACAGTATTTTAATAATATGGATATGAGTCCATTGTTTGATTTAACAGTTTAGGAAACTTTCAATTTATGAAATTTATGGTATAAAACCATAATTAATTTAGATATCTCAATAGCTTGAGATTCTAAAAATCTGAATGCCAATAAGGAGTATCAATATTTTCATTATCCAAATTCTCTTTTTAGAACCAAGTAGTACACTTGAACCCATAGAAAGAAACACACTTTGACATCATATAGAATATGCTGGTGAAAAGAGAATGTGCCCTGCATCAGTCAAAATAATTATCTTTTAAAATTTTCCATCAGTTGTTCAAAGCATATCTCATTTTGCTCTGCTTTATATTTCAAGCATGACCTTCTCATGCAGCTCTTTGTTGTTCCATGGTTTCTATTCACATCTCTGTTCTCTTGAGTAGAAGAAACCATGATTTCTTTATGATGTAGCTGAAATCTTCCAGTTTTTAAGTCATAATATTTGATGAATAAGGCCACTGTCTTCTTTCAGTCATTGTTCTGGATGCACTCTTTTCCTCTGTCCCAAGAACAGCCATAACCAGAAAGAGGCCTGGATCAGGCAGATGAAGCAAGTGGTGTAATTTGTTACCTCAGCAGTACGTAGCCCACTCTGACTGATACAGGCTTGATGTGTGTGGTTGGGATTTTATTTCTTCATAGTTTTGAATTACTAATCTAGCATCTACTGATTTTGATAAAAGTTTTGATAGCAATATAATTGTTTATTTACTTTTGAGATATTTTTTCTTATTCTCTCAGGAACATTTAGGATCTTCCATCTTTGGTGGTGTGAAATTTCATAAGCTTGTGTCTAGATTTCAACTGTCTCATTCATACTTCAATTAAACTCTTCTAATTTTTTTCTAGTTCTAGTAAATTTTCTTCTCTCTGTAATTTGTACCTTAATTAATTTTCCTTCTTCTTTGTTAATTAACTTTTCAGTCTGTGCTGAAATCTTCCAGTTTTTAAATCATAGTACTAGATTCTTATTAAGTACAGATCTTCTAACTTCATATCTTTAGTTTTCCTCCCATAGTTTTTTTTTTTTTTTAAGATTTTATTTATTTGACAGAGAGAGAGATCACAAGAAGGCAGAGAGACAGGCGGGGGGTTGCGGGGGTGGGGAAGCAGGCTCCCCGCTGAGCAGAGAACACGATGTGGGGCTCAATCCCAGGACCCTGAGATCATGACCTGAGCCGAAGGCAGAGGCTTAACCCACTGAGCCACCCAGGTGCCCCTCCTCTCATAGTTTTAATGCTCAACTTAACTGGAAAATAAATAAATTGTCTAAATCTTAAGAGTCTACTGGCTATAGGTTCTATGTGGTTTCTTCATTTCTCACCTTTTTTGTCAGTTCTTTTTAGTTCAGGTGCTTTCTGTGTTCTCTCAATGCTCTTTTTTATCCTAGTGGTTCTCTTATAATAAAGCAAATTATCTTCTCCATTCCCTTTAAAAATAAAAATTGGTATTTTAAAAAAATTACTTCAACCTTTTCTCTGGTTCAATCATTCTGTATATTCATTGTGGTATTCTTCTATCAAGCCATTTCCTTTCTTGAAATGCCTAGTTGTCTCTGACTTTCTATCATCCTTAGGAGTAATCAGTGAAGTGGATGACTATAGATGACTGGGGAGTTGATCTAAGCTTCTTCTGACAGTCTGACAACCTGACCAAAAACATACAAACAAAAAAAACCCCTCCTTGAATTGAAGAGCTGACAAAAAGTCTTCAAGTTCTGGGCATCCGAGCAGGGCAAGCTGCTTTCAGGTGTCTTTTTAGGGTGCACAGGGGGTTAGGTAGGCAAACTGCCCTTCCCTTCTACTGGAAGAGGAGTACTTTGCTCTTAGGCACACATACCTGTGTCAGGAATCCTAACCTTATATGGAGAGATTGTTCAAAATTTTTGGAAAACTATTTCAATGTTTAGCTAGAGAGGCAAATTGCACTGCTTCCTCATTCTTGGTAAATATAGGTGTATTTGAGTTAAAAGAAGTCAGTTGACTTAGCTTTTATATAAACAGCTTCAAAATAAAATATTCAGATTATTTCCCTACAACTCTTCCTGCATTCCCTGCCTGATTATTCTGAGCCTGAAGCTTTGCCAGGCTTCTACTGGGCAACACAGCTCATATTCCTAAAGTTGCCTTCTTGAGGCTTTTTCTTGATTTCTGGCTTATATGTCAACATAGTCCCATTCACTCTCCCCAAATGTCTGATTTGTTGAGGCTTTCTTCCACTGTTCTTCCAACAGGCGTTCTGTTAAGGAGTTATTCCACTTTGTACTTCCGTACTCTACTTTTAATGATATTTTGGCATGCATGTGTCTCAGTCTGTCATCTTGATCAGGAAGCAACCAAATTTATTCTTCCAAATATTGAGTAAAGCTATGATTCTGCTCATTACTGGATTACAATTTTAAATTAAACTAAGATATTTAGGCAAGAATGATATAGGAAGGGAAGGAAAGCAGAATAACATTTGTTGATCACCTACTGAGTGCCAACAGCTGAGTGAGAGAGATTCTTTATTTTCATGACCTCATTTAATCTGTACAATAACCGTCTGAGGTGTCACTATCTCCATTTTATAAAGGTATATATGGGAACTCAGGGAGTTTAAATAAATTGCCCAAGTCATAGGACTAATAAGTAGTAGAACCAACTCTGGACGTGTTGGGCTCCAAATCATTTGCTAGTTCCTTCACAGCATGCTAAATGACTTTGGACGGTTTAGACTCGATGTTGTAACATGGTGAGTTGTTGTATTTTTATTGTTTTTAAAATAAGAGAATAATATAAAGAATAGACCTTATTTATTTACTATTTACAAATTCAGAAAAATCCTATTTATAGGAAATTTTTTTTTAAAGATTTTATTTATTTGACAGACAGAAATCACAAGTAGGCAGAGAGGCAGGCACAGAGAGAGAGGGAGGCAGGCTCCCTGCCGAACAGAGAGCCCGATGCAGGGCTCGATCCCAGGACCCTGGGATCATGACCTGAGCTGAAGGCAGCGGCTTTAATCCACTGAGCCACCCAGGTACTCTATAGGAAATTTTTTTAAACGTATTTTGTGGGTGGCATGAATGAAAGGGCAACTGTTTTCCTACCTTTCATTGAAATCCCACCAGTGATATATATATATATATAAATATATATATATTTTTCTCTGTAAAGTAACAGAGATAGTGACAAAGAAGTAAATATGAGAGTTCTTCAATGTCAAATCAAGGCTAAAACAATAGATGCTGTGCATTGGGGCCCACAGACTATGAGACAGAGACAGTGGAGGGGGTAAAACCTAGTTTAGTTCTCTCTCACTATATCCTCCTCACCAAATAAAAGGTTAGAAAAGGACAGCTTACAAGTCATTCTCCTCATTCAGTGAAGAAACGACACGTTTCTTCCTTCCCCAGTGAATTAGGTATACGGGACATTATCAGTGTATGTCAGACCTTGTGAATTTTATGCTAGTGGATGCTGGTGGGGTTTTTGTTTGGGTTTTGTTTTTTGTTTTTCTGTTTTTTTTTTGTGGTATATCCTTAAATATTTTGGAGCTTTATTCTGGGATGCAGTTAACTCACTCATTTTATCCTTTTGAGGCTCACTTTTAAAATTCATTAATTGGGAATAGAACAGCCTTTGTTTGGGGACTAATTTATCCTTCTTCTCAGGTAATACCCTTTTGAAGACTCCATGTGATGCACATAAATTAGGAGATATTTCCATTTTGGCAGGTGGAATATCTCCTGACCCTCTGTGAACTCCAAATATTATTCTTTGTATTTCTTTTTAATGGTTGTTAGGTATTGGTTGTTCGTTCATGTGCCCCAATCAATACTCAGCTAAAGGCCCAAGGAAAACTCTCTGAAGATCTTTGAAACTGTGAAGCTATTTTGTCTCTGGTATTCTGACCCACAGATTTAAGTTTCCTTGGTCTCTCTGAAATCCAAATGTGTTTTCCTCAACACACAAAGACTACCAGGCTCTATTTATGGTTCCCTTCCTTACATCATTGGCTGAAAATTTTCTTCAGTTAGCAAGCTGGAACAATCATAAGAGTTCGTCATCTTTGCACCTTCTCTCAAGGATCATTGTTATGCATGTTCTCTTGTTCAATCTGAAAACTATTGTTTTGTCTTATTTTTTAATTGGTTAAGACAGGAAGGTATCTTAATCAACTCTGGCTGCCATAACAAGAATACCATAGACTGGGTGGCTTAAACACATGATAATTATTTCTCACCATTCTAGGTAGAAGTTCAAGATCAAGGTGCTAACGGAGTGGGTTCTTGAGGAGGCTATTTTTCCTGGCTCCTAGAGGCCTGCTGCCTTCTTGCTGTGTCCTCACATGGTGGACAGATAGAGAGTGCTGGTCATTCTTCCTTTTCTTTAAGTACACTAATCCCATCGTGGGGGCTCTAAACCTCACAACCTCATCGGAACCTAATGGCCTCCCAAAGGTCCTACCTCCTACAAGTGTCAAATTGAAGGATGGGGCTTAACCATAGGAGTTTGGGTTTGGGGAGGTGGGGGGAGGTCATAAACATCCAGTGCATACAGAAGGTAAAGCCAATCCCTGCTACTCTTGATCGGAAGTGGAATTTTTAGTCACTTTATGTCCAATTGGATTTGGTCAAAAAAACTAGGTGTTAGTCAGAATACAGATATAGACAGCTTTGCTTTCCATTTATTCCTGTTTTAGGCCAGAATAAATCAATCCAAATATCATAAATTTAAAAATTTAGTCTAAAGGATACCAAACATCTTGTGGGAGAAAAAGGCAAATATTTGGCAGATGTATGGCTTATGTCAAATACTGCGATTGTTTTGACATTAAATCCAGACATTTTACACCCTGTTGATACAGCTCTATTTTACATAACATGAGAGACATTTTATCATGCAGACTTCTTTTCAAGTATTCACTCATATCTGAAGTATATTTTAATATAAAAGAGTAAAACAGGTGTGGTGGCCCACATACAGAAAACAGCTGGTTTGCTGATAAGCAGGCTGGCTAGGAAATGAGGTCCCACTGCCTAAACAAACTGCTTCATTTAAGAGTAATTGAAGGGTCAAACACAATTAAATAAAAATATCAGGGCTATTCACTGTGTGTGTCTTAGCAAAACAATAACAACAACAATAACAAAAAAAAACTCATTTCAGAGTACTTGCCAGATATTCAGACCTGGAAGATAATCTCCAGCGAGTCAGAATGGCTGAGAAAGGATGTTGCGTGGTTTGCATTCAGTAAGTCATTGGCTTGTACTGTCTTTAAAATCCAAGAAAACCTTTGTGTTAGTTTTGAAAGCCCCTGACATTTCAATAGAGCACCTTTTCTTCACATGTGCTGTGGCAAAGAAGTTCTCATTCCCCCTCACATTTATTGAGTCCTTCGAGCAGAGCAGTGTGTACTGAGCATGGGGGACGTACAATGATGAGTAAGAACAGCCTTACTTCTGAAGGAGAAAGGGATTAAAAAAAAAAAGTGTATCCCAATGTTCACAACCTGAGGCACTGTGTGTTAGGTGCCATTAGGATGGTTTGAAAAAGAGCATCTAGGGAAGAGACCTAGACTTAAAGGGAAGTTTTCCTAGATGGCCTTTAAAATAGGTGGTGGAAGGTGGGCAGGATTCTCACAAGAAGAGACAGGAGTGGAAAAGGGCTTACTGAGCACAGAGGTAGTGAACCACAAGGTAGTGACTTAACAGGCAAAGTACCTCAGTGTGTATTAAAGATTAACTGGAAGGACGAGTGGAAGAAGAAACTAGAGAGACAAGTTGGCCAAAACTCTATGTGACAGGCTAGCAGGTTGTTTTGACAAGGTAGATCACTTCTGGGTTCCCACCAGTAAAACACTAGGGTTCAGGACAAAGTTCTCAACTTTCCATGGTATGCATCAAAAACAGAATTTATTTGAGAAGCTTAAATAGTCTGAAGAAAGAAAGAAAAAAGTGATCACGAGAGCCCTGATTCTCCTTTCATCCCCCAGAACAGTATATTGGGTTCAAGGTGGTGCTGAACTTGACAAAGTATCCAGGCGGTAGTTGACAGTCCACTTTCCCTGGTTACAGGACGGGTACGGGGAATCAACCCACCAGTGGATGTATTAGTCAGGTTCTTCAGGGAAACAGAGTCAATTATATCTATCTATCTATCATCTATCTATCTATCTATCTATCTATCTATCATCTATCTATCTATCATCTATCTATCTATATATCTATCTACATATCTTATGAGGAATCGGCTCATGTGATTACAAAGGCTGAGAAGTTTCATGATCTGCGTCTGTTAGCTAGAGAGCCAGTGGTGTAATTCTAGTCCAATTCGGAACCCCTGAGAACCAGAGGAACTAGAGATGTAAATACCAGTCCAAGGGCAGGAGAAGACAGAAGACCCGGCTCGAGCCAGATAGGCAGGAACCAAAAATGAAGGATTCCTTATTTCTCTGTCTTTTCGCTTATTCAGGCCCTGGGCAAAATGGGTGATGCCCATGCACATTGGGGAGAGTAATCTATTTTATGAGATTTCTGCCCACAGATTCAAATGCTAAGCTCATCCAGAGAGACCCATGCAGACACACCCAGAAAGGAAGTTTAATCTGGGCACCTCTTGGCCTTGTTTATTTGACACATAAAATTAACAATCATCATGGGTGAATGCACAGATTACTTATTTCCACAGAGTCTGAATTTGAGGTGCCAGCTATATACAGGTAGTGTCTGGAGAAGGCAGATAGCCAAAATTTGGAGACCTCAGAACCCATGGGATGTTGTGGTGTCCTCTGTGGGAGGAGGAGACCTGCGAAACGGAGTCTTGATAGAATTTCCAAGTTCTATCTTATCTATTAGATCCTGCTAACTGCCAGGATCACATTTGGAAAAGTCTGCTCATTACATATGATTTACATTAGCAAGGTTAACAGAGATTGCAAATCCAAAAATCCTAAGGCACCAAACAGGAAAAAAAAAAACAAAGTAAACAGTGGGGCTTGCGATATATTGCAAAGACTGAGAACATTTAATGTTAAATTTTTAAACCTACACACACACACATTACACACACACACACACACACACACATCCATCGTGTTCAGGCCTCTAACATTGTCTGTGACCCTCATTTTGCCAGTGACAATTGATGTTCCCAATAAAGATAATAGGGCTCTAAAATCAAAGAGATTACTCAGCAGATTACTGTATTAAACCAAACAGGATACAGGGCAGTAACTACAAATGGGGAGGGTGAGGCGGGGAAAATAGATAGTAGCAAGAAGCTGAACAAAAGTCAACAGAGCTTGCTGACCCATCAGGTGTGGAATGAATGAGGGAAGAGTCAAAGATGACTCAATTCCTGAAAACAGGTGACTAAGAACATGATAGTACCATTACCGGTAATAAGAAATTTAGAGGACAAATAGGTTTTTGCAGGAAGTGGACAGTAATCTGAGTTTTAGACACACTGGATTTGAGAAGATAAATACAATCTCTAGAACATATGCTCTGCACCAGGCACTCTGCCAAGCATTTGGTATGAAATATCCATTTAATGCCTACAATTATTCTGTGAAGTAGAAACTTACTGTTATTACCTCTATTTTATTGGCATAAAAGTTCTTGGAGAAATTAAGTAATTTGCTAATTACACCATTCATCTAGCAATGCCCAGACAAAACCTTTCTGGGCCAAAGCGGATTAACCACTGAATCAATATACAAGTTCGAACCAAAAAGTGAGGCTTCAAGCCCCATTGAAGAGCAGGGCAGAGGCTTTGAGTCATCTAGTTTGTCATGAGAGAAGGAAGGTCAGGAAGAAACGGAACTTGTTTAAAGGGAACATAGAGAAATCAAGAGAAGGATGGCCATAGACAAAATGTTGGAATAGCTTATTTTGGCTGGATAGTGGAAAATTGGAAGAGATAAGAACAAGGACAAAGGCAGAAATCAGAAGACAGAAGTGGGTTTGAGTGACAGAAAATAAGAAATTTCCAGAAAAATCTGTTATCCACAGTATAAATTGCTGCCAAAGGGAAAGACAAGTAGAAGGTTATAGAAAACTTTGGGACAATAATGCCAAGTACTTAATAATGGCAAGTACTTATTATATGTATCAGGAACTATTTTAAGTACTTTATACATATTACTCAGATAATTATCACAAGTTGATTCCACTGTACAGATTGGAAGTTGATGCCAAGAAGCAAAGTCCAGGGGGCGCTTGGGTGGCTCAGTGGGTTAAAGCCTCTGCCTTCAGCTCAGGTCATGATCTCAGGGTCCTGGGATCGAGCCCCACATTGGGTTCTCTGCTCAGCAGGGAGCCTGCTTCTCCCCATCTCTCTGTGGGCCTCTCTGCCTATTCATGATCTCTGTCTGTTAAATAAATGAAAAAAAAAAAAAAAAAAAAGAAGCAATGCCCAATGTCACTTGGCTAGTCGGAAGCAGACTGTGATGCCACCTATGAGTCCAGGGTGGGCATAGACACCCTCCAGCCCCGTCACAGTTTCAGGAGAGTGGCCCCTGCACTGACCAGGCTGTAGCCTGTTAAGAAATGGCTAAATGATGGTAGTGCCCATCTCATGGTAAAGAAGTGGTCTTTTGGATAACCTGGCTCAGGGTTCTTCCTCTTATGCAGACCCCTAAATAAATAAGTAAATAAGTAAGTAAGTAAGTAAATAAATAAATAAATAAATAAAACCAAAAAACAAAACCCCCAAATCTTTGGTGGAACTGGAGTCCAGGAAGGGCCAGCCTAGCTGTGCTCCCATGGCTTCCCACCCCCGAGGGCTACTGGAGCTTGGTACGTGGACTGAGGCCGTGAAGGCCAGAACCACCACTTCCGGGGGAGGTTCTTTAACTGCCTGACATTTTCTTTCTGGCGTATTTCCCCCAAAGCTGTAGAGAGGCCAACTGGACCCACAGGTTTGCTACGAAGGAGAAGAGAAATGACGGGAGAAGAACAGGAGTCCGAGTCAGTGCTAACCCAGAGGAGGTCCTGATATCAGGTCCCAGGACTTCTTTCATCGTGTGTCGGGTCTGTGCCGCCGCTTGGCCGTGCACCACCCAGGACACACTACATAGCTGCCGAACTCGAATCCTACAGGACGGCAGAAAGGCACCCGCACACGTAAGGGAAAGAAAGATTGTAAATGGCACTCATCAACCTTCTGCCCCTGGAGCCTCTCTTTACTCATTCATTCATTCATTCATTCACTTAGAGGGTGAGTGTGGGAAGGGGCAGAGGGAGAGAGAGAATCTCAAGCAGACTCTTGTGTTGGGTTCTATCTCAGGACACATGTGATCATGACCTGAGTTGACATCGAGTCAGCTGATTAACCAACTGGGACACCCAGATGCCCCCGGAGCCTAACTTTAATAAGCACCAGTTAGCAAACCCAGATGGGGTTCACATGCACCGACCCCTTCCTGATTTATGTTATTTTTCACTTCCTGACTCTACTGAGCCCCTGCTTGTCCCCTCCGTACTCCCTCACCCTCCCTTTAAAATACCCAGTCACATCTGCACAAATCAAAGTTGAATTCAGTTCACCTTGAACTCTTTTTCCTATTGCAGTAGGATATTACTGATTAGAATCTGTCCTTCTCCTTTTAGCTAGTATCTGGCTTTGTTCCTCTTGGACAGTCTCCACAAGAATACCCTCTCTGGCACCTTTAGCCCCCCCCCCATTCATTAATTCCTTTGAGAAGGGGCATTGTTTGTAAACTTTAGTTGAAAAGCTCAGCCTTTTTTTTCTGGGAAGAATTCTACAGTAGCCCGTTAGGAGGAGCAAACGTGGGAGTGAAATTGCCCTGAAAGCATTGAAAGGGCTCTGGCCCTAGAGAGAGTCTGACCAGGATTTCAATAATTGCTCCTCTCATCAAGCAGCACCCAAAGGCTTACATGCCTCATCCCTTATTTTGCTGAATATGTGCCCTCCGCAGACTCCCCACCTGCCCACTGCTTAATATCCCACCTCCTTCTGCCTTTGCCATTTTCTTGAAGAAGTGCTCAGCAAAGTTTCCAGTGATGGGATGCATGTACCAAGGGAAGGAAGGCAGACCAGAATGGGGAGCCAGGGTCACTGGCCTCCCTGGGTTAGCGGGGTGGGTGCGGAGAGACACTGGTCCTTGAAATAGAAGTTGAAGAACTGAAAGCCACTCTCTCTGTATCAGCTGGTTCCAAACTTCATTGCACATTGAAATCAGCTAGGGATCTTTGAAAACTATGGCCACTTAGTTTCCACTTCCAGACATTCTGATGGAACCAGGATGGGCTGGGCATCAGAATTTTGCAACGCTCCTCGAGGTGATTCTAATACACAGCAAATTTTGGAAACCATGAGTCTGTATCACACCTCGCTCCCTAGGCAACTATGGTAACATTTTAAACAGGCTGATAAATCTTCTAGTGATAAAAGCAGCAGCCTCATTGAGCACTTCATAGGTAACTTATGTTTCCCATTCATTAATTCATGTAACAACCCTAAGGTGGATATTCCTTCAGTTTTATAAATGGGGAATCTGAGTCTCAGATGTCTTATAACACATGGTTCAAGCTTACACTGTAAGTAAGGAATGGGAGCAGACTCAAAACACAAGACTCACCCCAGACCAGTCGATCTTACCTTCTACAGCATACTGCCCCGCATCCAAGACCCTTTATTTTAGATGCTTGAAAAGTATCTTTGAACACGTAGCCTGGAGCCTGCCCAGAAGAGGGTCTGGCCCCAGGAATATTGGATCCAACAAACACATTCGATTTGGCATGATGGTTTTTTCCTGTCTGGATCTCATATGATGTCATGCTTGTTTGAATGGCCTTCTGGACCCCTAAATCTTAGCAAAAGTGGTCAACAATCAGGCTCAGTCATCTGGGGATGGAGTTTAGACGAGACACAGCAGGTGTCAGGGTGGAAATTGATGAGTTCTAAAGGTCAACACAAGTCCCGGGAGACAGATATTAAAGAACACCAGGGAGATGGAGGAGGCAGATAAAATCTGTTAATTCAGCAGGTCTTAGTAAATGAGAAATAGCAACGCCGATGGGGATGCAGCTTGATTCTAGAGCAAAGGTCATTCTTGTGGAAGGTAATGACAACCAGATGAACTGAGTTTGGGCAGAAGTGGCAGTCTGGTGGTGACAGGGGATGTGTTGACACAGACTTCCAGATCTTCAGTCTATTTCATTTTGTATGAAGGTGTGAGTAATATGTATCTAGAACAGACAGAACTTAAAAAATGAATACCACGAAACTCCAAAACTGGAAATAGATATTTGGGCAGCATCATGTGCTGGATGACACAGAAGGGCCTAGAACATCCCCCGCCCCCAAAGACTGCAATAGAAGCGTGCGTCTTGTTGCATCAGTGAATGACCTGTGTAGTTAGACGGACCTAGGAGAACTTGGCCTGAACACCTGCTAGTTGCATGACCTTGGGCAAGTTACATCAGCTCCCCGAGGCTTTGTTTTTTTACCTGTAAAGCAAGGATGTGATTTTGCTCTCCGTGTTTGTTGTTGGATTGAGTAAAATAACAGCATAAAGGTTGTGCCCATTTCTTGGCACAACGTGTGAGTTCGACATTTCCTTGCCTTCCTGTGTTGTCTTGTTCTTTTATCTCTGGAATGGAAATACATTCAAACATTTTTTGGTAATATGCAGCAGATTCAGTGTCACTTAAATTTTAAAATATTACAGGTGATGAGGTGTAATAATATATGTAAAAGTGTTTTGAAAATTATAAAGTAGTAAATGACTCTAAGGTATCATTATTTTAATTACATAATTATGCAGGAGCAGATTCTACTCATAATGTCGACTAATCCTTCCTGCTGCTCACTCTCGAATGTACATTTCTAGGACAAATAAGTCCCCAAAGGCTCCTTTTCTTCAGGGACACTTCCAAATCTCCATTTTCCATTTCCAAAAGAGGGTAATATTCCCAGGAAATTGCTCCTTCCTCTTCCTACTTCTCCTTACTGGCACTTGGGACAGACTTACGTTCTCTGTCTCTCTGTGCGGGGGATCTGGCCTTGAGTGTAGGTCAGAATGGTAGAGTAGTGAAAACACTGTCTGTGAAATCAACAGTCACCCCTTGAAATCTTAGAGAGGCAGAACATGGTGAATATCACATTCTAGAACCTAACTGCCCTCATTCAGACCCTACTCTCTTACAAGCTGTGTGACCTCAGACAAGCTACCTGACTTCACTAATGCTTCACCTGGGAAATGGGGATAGTAATAACAGCACTACTCTACGGAGTTGTGGTGATAATTAAGTGAGCTAACATAGTGGAACTGGTTAAAATAGTACGTTACCTATTGTTCATATTAACTTGGTGCTGCCACCATAGCTACATAGTCTTAGATAAAGTGGCTAAACTTGGAGCTTACTGGCTCATCTGTGAAGTAAAATAATGCTTGCCTAAGGAGAGAATAAATTTGCTGCCAAGTAGTTGGAATCATTCTCTAATTAGTTTGTGTCAAGGACGATGGTAGATTGAGTCCAGTTGCTTACTGAAGACAGAATATGGTCCCCTTCTTGCTTCTCCTTTCCATGGCTGGAGTACTCATTTTGCCTGGGTTTGGCCAGCTACCCACCCTCAATCTGGATGCATGTTCTTCATCTCTCCTGGAAGTCACGGGTGGCTATTGCCCAGATTCCTGCTTAGACCAGCTCAGCAGAGGCATTGTGGGCAAGCAGCCTCTCACTTGCTGTCTGTCTGCTTCCATGCCCCTGTCGTGGCTAGGACTGGGATTCTGGATTAGATTTAAGGAGAAATTTTCTAACCTGAGCAAAGGGAGTTCTGCACATGGTGGGTCCCAGATTACTTCAGTTCCCATCCAAGGACTTGCTGAGAGGCCCCACAGTAAACAAGAATAATTTTCCTTCTACTGGCCATGAGTATGTTTTTCTTTGGGGTCTCCTGAAAACTGGATCTAGGTTAAGTTGAGTGTCCGTAGACTCTGGTGATAGTTGTTGCCATAGGAGGACCTCAATCTCTGATTTCTAACCATCATAAGTACCGGAATACCTATTCATTCTATTTCCATATGATATGGTTTGATATGGTCACTCAGACTGGAAAAGGGACATTTTCCTTCCTCCCCAGCCACTGGGTGTGCTGACCTCCTGAAGCCCATGGCCAACGCGAAGTGGAAAGACTTCCTTATAGACAGCAGGTGTTTCCTTGCCGAAGTCTCTAGTGTGTATATTCCCTCAGTCATGTGAGTTCAACACCTCTGCTATTTTGGGTCCCTCCTCTCTGTCATTGTCCATTACCTTGTCAATCATCCAGTAAGTGCTGATTCTCTGATGTCTCTCACTTTTTTGAATTCTAAATGTTGCTCTCTCCATATTCAGTTGCTTTTCTAGCTCTGATCAAGCTAGATTTATCTTCCTAAAGCAATAGTTCTGATGACTCACTCCTACGGTCTTCCTGTTGTCCTTATGCAGAGGTGACTTGCCACAAATGTAATGAGGCTTGATGTTGAGGACTACTCACTGGCAGGAGATCCAGTAGCACGTTCGTGTGATCATATGCTGTTGTAAAAGTAGCAAAAGTAAGATATTTTCACCCAAATAAAACCACCATGTCTTTCTGCTTCCTGATATACCCCTTTGTCAGGAGGTGATGGAGCAGCAGGATTATATTGGATTTTATAACAGGAATTTTAGTTGAGAATATAGTTCAATCCAATTTAGTGACATAAAACCTTTTTGGTTCACCATTATATTATGCTCTTTTCCTAAATTTTGTGGTGTTTTTGTAATCTGGCAGCCTTTAAAAATATATAACATGTTGTTAATTTGTATCCTCATTTGAAATAACCATTCACTTTGTACCTCATTTTGTATAAAACTTCTTCCAAGGGTGCTCAATCATATAAGCTTCAAGCTAAAAAGAAAAAAAATGGATCTACTCCTGCTTACATTATATTAAAAAAATACAATTCATTTGAGACTCAGTGCCTTATCTTCTGGCTTCTCATATTTTTTCCCCACATTTTCCCAACCTCTCCTTCCCACACCGTTAGCATAGAACTTCTACTCTTCTTGCTTCCCTCAAAACTTCGTGTGGGTCTCTGAATTCTACTTATCCTTCTGAACCTCAGCCACGTTCACGTCAAGGATAAAGATAAAAAGCTCACAGTTAGGGGGTATTTTCATACACCAGGGGTTGTCCATACCTCGTCTTTAGTTCTTACGAAGCGCACCCAGAAGCGAACATCAGTGGCTATGCTTGCCCTGTAGATGACGAAACCGAGGTTCTATGAGGTTATCCTGCCCATGGTCAGAGAGTATTGGCTCTTGCCCTGTACCAGCACCTCATAAGAATAGCGACTTCTGGGGCACCTGGGTGGCTCTGTTGGTTAAGCCACCAACTCTTGATGTCTGCCGGGTCATGATTTCAGGGTCATGAGATCGAGCCCCATGTCTGGCTCTGTGCTCAGCGAAGGGTCTGCTTGAGATTTTCTCTTCCTCTCCCTCTCCCTCTGCCCCTCCCTACTCTCTCACTCTCTCTTCCTTGAAAATACATAAATAAATCTTTTTTAAAAAAGATTTTTTAGCTGCTCCCCATATCAATCCAGAGATATCTCTGAACCCCAGAGTACTGATAGTTATCTACCTTATAAACAACCAGCTGCCTGTGTTGTTATGTAACTGTCTTATAGTCACATTTCTTACTTGTTCGTCCTTCTTCCACCCCAACCAGAGTGTATTAACCTAGAAACCTGGCATGAAACCCCACGTTCCCTTTGATGCAAACCTGTGTGTGCACACCTGTTTGTACTTATTACACAGAGGTATACATGAAATGTCCAATTAGAAAATGGAAATAAAACTGGTTGGAGGGAGAGCTCAATTCTCATTCACAAGGGCTGGAAACTGTGAGCACAGGTGTCTCTGACCTGCTACGCTGATACCAGAATAGAAGACAGAAGTTAAAAGATGTGTATTAGAACTTTCTTTAAATCCACAATGTCAAAAAATATATCCTAAAAATATTACTCACAGAGAAGCACAACTGACACGTGTCAGGACACTGACAGCCAGCTGTGCAGGTGATTAGACTGAGAAGGAATCTCTGGACTTTTAGAATACAGTTGAAAAATTATGTAGGGATTCTGAAATCAATTTCCATCCTTCAACCTGAAAAATGCACCTTTTTCACACCCAATAAGAACACAATGATAGGGGCACCTGGATGGCTCAGTGGGTTAAGCCGCTGCCTTCGGCTCAGGTCATGCTCTCAGGGTCCTGGGATCGAGCCCCACATTGGGTTCTCTACTCAGCAGGGAGCCTGCATCCCCCTCTCTCTCTGCCTGCCTCTCTACTTGTGATCTCTCTCTCTCTCTCTCTCTCTGTCAAATAAATAAATAAAACCTTAAAAAAAAAAAAAGAACACAATGATAACTGTTATATCTAGAGCAGCGAGTTATACAGATGGACATCACATTCAGTAGGCCAAATTGAGGCGTCTATTAAAAAGCCAGCGGCTGTGAGCGGGCTCATGCACTCCAATATCTCACAGCCCCGAATGAGCTCAGGGATAGACTTAAAAAGGTACAAACCACATCCTGTTGCCAGTTTTTAAAAATTGCCAAGTACAGTACAGAGGCAAAAATGCTGGGTTAAGCAGATATTTAGGGTAGGGGTACATTTCCTGAAATTGTTATGTCTGGAGTATTCTGCAGGTTTTTTGGGTTAAGGTTGCAATACCATGGGTATAATAACCTGACTGTGTTATGAAATGCCCACTTTTTATAAAAATGGCATGACTTATACTAAGTCTGTTTCCTAAGTGTCTCAGAATGAAGAATAATAAACATATTGTACATCAGAATGATTATTCTGGGCAGTTTTTTTTTTTTTTAATCTCTCTTCTGATACCTAGCCATCTGTAGGTTGCTTCATGGATTGTTGGGAGTGAAAATTTGGGAGAATTAAAATTTTCATTTTCTTCCTTTTTTCCTAGCTTCCCCTTATCCCTCACAACCCATCATTAATATCTTAAGTTGATGGGAAGATGGATTGTTTTGTTTCTACATACAAGTTAAAGTTATCTGCCTCCACGGCATATGCTGGAAAAATTCCTCTGGCATCTGGGTGTTGGTGAGTGATTTCATCGCCAATCTCAGGATGATGAGTAATGTTAGTTATTATACACTGCAAAATATTTCATTAAACTAATAACCATAGTTTAGTGTGTTAAGCATTATATCAATTGTACTTCAATTATTTTTTTAATATTTTATTTTATTTATTTGACAGAGAGAGAGATCACAAGTAGGCAGAGAGGCAGGCAGAGAGAGGGGGGGAAGCAGACTCCCTGCTGAGCAGAGAGCCTGATGGGGGGCTTGATCCCTGGACCCTGAGATCATGACCTGAGCCGAAGGCAGAAACTTAACCCACTGAGCCACCCAGGTGCCCCGTACTTCAATTCTTTAAAAAAACAAACAAACTATCTTTTAACAAGGAGAAAACTTGGGCTTAAGTCGTTAGATAATAATTATTATGAACATTTATTAAATGCTTATTATATGTCAGACAATGTTCTAAAAGTGTTAGTAGGTCTGTTAACTTGCTCCATCCTCAGACAATGCTGAGAACAGTACTTTGTGAGAAAGTACTACAGTCCATATTCTACAGATGAGCCCAATGGGGCCAGGAGAACTTTAATGACATACCAAGCTCATACAGCTAGGAAATGTCAGACCGGCATTGAACACCAGGCTGACAAGCTCCAGAAACCAAGACTCTGCCCCAAATAATGCACCTATTTAGAGTCTTTGAACTTTTTTTTATTCCAGAGTCTATTTTCTTAGTTATACTGTTTCAGTCCTCTTTCCAATTACCTTGCAAAAGGTTATTAAGCCTCAGCAGGAACCCCTATTATTGCTGGGGAGACTGGCTGCTTCTGAAGAAAGTTCATTCTATTTGTGGACAGCTCTGTTGTTAAAAAAAAATTCTTCCTTACATTGAGCTAAAATCTACCTCCCCGTTACCTGTGTGAAGACAGTGGGTTGGTAGAAAATGTCATTAGCTATGAGGCTAGACAGGAAGGTAAAGGGCACAGCATGAAGGGCTTTGAAGGCCACACCGGCTTCTAATGCTGATGTGAACACTGAGACCCTGGTAAATGCCCAGCCGTTAAGACGTAGCTCTCCACCTGCCCCTGAAATGACAGGTTCTCCAACTTCAGAAGAGGAATTTACATGGATCTATTCTGCATTTGGCATTGTTGGTTTCTACTCATCATTCCACTCTAAAGATATTTTTGTCTCCCGATTCTGAATGTTTCATGTGTTAGCAGCTACCTCTTTCAGCTTTCTACACTCATCAGTATGTTTATTCAATCTATTGATAAACTCCCAAGGAAGATTGTGTACTGCATGTTGCCTAAAAATCAGAATTGAAATTGTTGGTCACCATCAAGCTATAGCATTCTTGTGTCATAAGTGGACATTGGCCATCCTCTTCCCTTTTTCTCACTCTGTAATATCCTGGGTGCTTCAGCAGCCAAAGGACCATTAGGAACAAAACTGAAAATCATGAAATTTTGATGGAGGATGTTTAATGCTATTACACAGGAAATAAAAGGGTATTTACATGCCTGTTTAATAGAGAATCAATATTAAGCTATGATATAATTGGGAAGTTCCTTTTTGCATATCAAAAGAAAAAAATGTTCATTTTAAACCCTGGGGCATCTGGGTGGCTCAGTTCAATAAGCATCTGTCTTCGACTCAGGTTATGATCTCAGGGTTCTGGGATAGATCCCCGAGTTGGGCTCCCTGCTTAAGTGAACTCTTAAGAAGTTCTTAAGTTCTTAAGTTCTTAAGAAGTTCTTAAGAAGTTCACTTAAGAAGTTCTTAAGAAGTTCACTTAAGAAGTTCTTAAGAAGTTCACTTAAGAAGTTCTTAAGAAGTTCACTTAAGAAGTGAAGTTCTTAAGAAGAACTCTACTTCTCCCTCTCTGACTCTTTCTCTGTCTCTCTCTTTTTCGTGTCCCTGCGGATGTTCATCCTCTCTCAAATAAATAAATAAAAATCTTAAAAAAAAAAAGCTTACCCACTGCCATAGCTTTATGGACAACATGGAGTCAACTGGGTGGAACAGAGAACAAATACATGAGGTCCATAGAGTACAAGGATATCGACCCAGGAAAGCAGAAACAGGGGCCATTCATTCCTGCCATCAAATAACCCACAGCAAGCCAGTGGGCTTTTTGCAGACATGAGGAAGAGCCCTTCTTGGAAACACCTGGTAAACACTTTGTTACTTAAAATCTTTTAATGGTTGTAGTTATAGAAGGAAAAAACAAAAACAAAAACAAAAACAAACCCTCTGCAATTACAACAAAGATTGTGATACAAAGAAGCAATCATTCCAGCCTTTGAGAAGGACCCAGAGGGAGGCAGCCCACCAAGGAAATTAACAAATTCCTCCAGCAGAAACTCAGAGCTAACCCAAAACAAAAGCCATTCCCACAGCAGTCCCAGCTGACCTAGGATTCACCAGATAACTAGCAGAGACCGAATGAAATTTAAGAGTGTGCCATTTATAAATTTTCCTTTAATATATGCAATTATTCTCAAGTTATTTTCAATACACTACATATAGTTTTCGTTTCAAAGCAGCCTATTTCCTCATAAAGTACCCAATTATTAAAAATTAATAACAACAGCTCCCTGTATAATGTCAGAGAGGTACCTGGTCTGAGCTAACCCGAACTAAAACTCCCATTTAAGATTTACGTTTATGACTCTGAGGCTTCGTGTGAGCAGACCAGATGAACAATGTTGTCTAAGGCTGCTTATTTTCATCATACATAGGTGAATGGCCAAGCAGAAGTGAGTTTTGGAAAGCAGGGTTTGTCTCACCTCCTGAAACAGCTGACTCCCGGAGCAATGTGCCCACTACAGTGTACAGTGTACAGTATACAGTGTACAGTACAGTACAGTACAGCCCGTGTGAGTCTCTTCCTACCAAGCCCCAGTGATACCATGAGAGGACTTGTCCACAGTAATAACAAGATCACAATTTATACGGCACGCTGTATGGGCCCTCACTGAAAGCAGGGACTTTAATTCACTCCTTTCTCAGTTCTTATAGGAAACTCTTCAGTGTAGGTTTAATGAACCCGATTTTATATCTGAAGAACCAGCAGTTCAACGACTTTAAGTGTCCTTTTTTCAAAAGTGAAATGACTGAAAGATGATGGAGCCCGTTTCTGCTTTTTACCATGTAGTCATGTGCACACTTGGTGCGATTTTTACTACCAATTCCTTTCCAAGTCTCCCCCTCTCACCCTTGGCACTTCCAGCGCTGTGATTCCGTTTTTACTCCCTGCCTTTTATGGACTGCTGTTGGCTCACTATCCACCTTCACAGAGCATTTTTACAGAATCGCCTATCTCAGAAGGAGGGCCACCCTTAGCTTCTGGGAAAGGTATGAATATAGGCCCACATTCTGTGTGTCTAAATATTTACAGACCAAGCTAACACACTGTTTAATAAAATATGTTCAATACTTGACAAACATACCTTTATAAAGACCAAGAAAACCATATTTGAGTTTAGAATTATCAAGTTCCTTAAGAGACAGGTCCTGGGCCCCAGTAAACTTGTCTCTATTTTTGGTTCCATTGTATACTGAAAAGTCTCCTCAGGTTTACCACCCTGGGCCTAGGAGTGTGCATGCCAGTGGTGTGATCCATCCTAGGGAAGGTAGACATAGAGATGCAAGCTGTGGGAACCTTAAAAATGACTTGGGGGTCATTTGGACAAAGGATTCAGGGATTCTGGTACTGCACCATGGTCTGGGAAGGGAAGGTGCTAGTTCTAAGGCCATGTTCCACTGGCCTCATGAAGCCTTATCTTATGGCAAGGGGTATACTGAAATTAGTATGGAGAGGAAATTAGTATGGAGAGGAATCTTCTTAGATGGCAATATTGCTCGAGAGTTCTCCAAATCTTGGCTTCTCTCATTGAGAACCATTAACAAAATGAATCCCTGGGCCAAGTGCCAGACAAGTTGCTTTGCAAGTCAAGCTGGTCTTCAGGGCCAATTCCCTTTACCTTTTTAGAATCACTCCCTTCCAAGTACCCACTGCTTTTCTGCGGGTCCAAGCCATCCATTCGCTGAGTACAAAACGTGAAAAAAGCATTCTCCAAAATATGTTACCTTTCCTAAGGGACCTTATGTATTTTATTTTAAAAGAGGCTGCAATTTAAACTAAAGAAATAAATTTCCTAATGATGGAATTTCTAGCAACAGCAGAAATATATCTGGGGACAGGGATTTTCTTGATATAAATCTGTATTAGTTTCCTAGGGTTGCCGTAACAAATAACCACAAACTTGGTGGCTTACAACAACAGAAATTTATTTTCTCACAGTGTGGAGACCAGAAGTCTGAAATCAAGGTGTCAGCAAGGACATGCTCCCTCTGAAGACTCCAGGGGAGGACAGTTCCCTGCCTCTTCCAGCCCCTGGTGGCTGCAGGGGTTCCGCCCCTTCTGTGGTGCTGCTGCTGCTCTCCCATCTGCCCAAATCTCCCAGGGTCTTCTCTCTGCCTCAACCTCCCTCGGCCTTTTTAAGGATGTTTCTCATGGGGTTTAGGGTCTATCTGGATCGTCCAGGGCGATCCGTATCAGGATCCATAACTTAATTACATCTGCAAAGACCCTGTCTCTAAACTGGGTCACATTCACAGGCTCCTGGAGACTTGTCTTTTGGGAATCAATTCCACTCATGACACCGTTTGGGCAGCATTCTTGGGCACCCACAGACTGAAGGCCAACCTGCTGCAGACACAGGAGGCAGGGGATGTTAGCCCAGCACTGCAGACCTCAGGGAAAGTTGACAAGCCTCCTCACAGAAGATAAACTCCGGGGCGGCGCCTGGGTGGCTCAGTGGGTTAAAGCCTCTGCCTTTGGCTCAGGCTGTGATCCCAGGGTCCTCGAATCGAGCCCCGCATCGGGCTCTCTGCTCAGCAGGGAGCCTGCTTCCTCCTCTCTCTCTCTCTCTCTCTCTCTCTCTCTCTCTCTCTCTCTCAGCCTGCCTCTCTGCCTACGTGTGATTGATCTCTGTCTGTCAAATAAATAAATAAAATCTTAAAAAAAAAAAAGAAGATAAACTTCGTTATTGACAGAACCATGGGGCAGATAGCAACTGCGTTTGAGAGCGCTGCTTTTTAGAAAAATCTTCGTCAGACGAAAGCACAGTAAAGAATAAATCATCTCTCCTTGCTTTTGGAAACTCTTCATTTCATCCCAACCATCACTAGAGACTGTAGGAGCTTAAGGTCCACCATTTTAACGTTCTATGTATTTTTTTTCCCCCTTAGGCAAGGGAGAGAAAGGACTGTTGGTAACTGACTGCCTATTATGTCCTAAGATTTTTAACTATATTACTTCATTTTACTCATAACATTCATAACTTCCCTCTAAGGGAGACAGTAATATTCACGCCCATTACACAAATGTGAAAACTGAGCCCTGAGACAGTAAGTAACCGGCCAGGATCCTATAGCTATGAATCAAAGGCGCTGAGGGCCATGCCCTTTCCACGCCCTTTCTAGGAATTCACTGCCCTAGGATCCGTCTAGATCAGCCTCACCCCTCTAAATTGATTGTTAATCTGGCTGACCTTGCTCTTCCAAAAGAGCGGAAAGCATCCTTTACTAGCAGCTAGAGAAGCCCGAGGCTAAGGAATCAACTGTTCTTTTTGCTTACACTATACTGCCATCTAGTGGGAAAATAATTAATGGCAGGAGATACCATTTCCGGCATCTTAATTTTTGGGTATTTGCACTTAAATTTTGCTTTTTAGGGTATTAAGGAGGGCACTTGTTGCGATGAACGTTGGGTGATATATGTAAGGGATGAATCACTAAATTCTACACCTGAAACCAATTTTACCATATATGTTAACTAACTAGAACTTAAATAAAAAACAAAAAAAATATTTTATTTGTTAAATTGAGACCCTATCCAAATCAACATAAAATTCCTGCCCTGCATCCATATACACATGCACACTCCTTCTGTCCACCTGTCTCACATATTTCTACGTTGTGTAATCGGGAAGTGAAAGTACTAGATGTATCTTCCACACTTGGATCATGACCGCAAACGTGCAATAGTTACAATCATGAGTAAAGACGTGCATTCTCCAGACTCCCCACTCATGAAATTGTGACCCTGTGGCACTGACTAATGTGACTAAAATTTTAGCAAGGGATTCAGGCAGAAATGACTAATCAATCTATCCTGAATCATTTTTCTTACCTAAAAACACAATGTCTTTCCACCAGAAATAGCTTCTATACTGAGCCCACGGCAGAGCCGGCTATAGCACTGGTGGTGCCCAGGGAGATGGTTGTTGGAGTAAGACCATCCCGTAGGTAACGCAATGATGAATGCCTCCGTGTAAGTGTGAAAAAAAGAAGGTGCAGCTCCAATCGCCCCATTATTAAATATACATTCTAAGGTATCTAAAACACTTATTAGGGGATGCCTGGATGGGTCAGTCAGTTAAGCGTCTGAGTCTTGATTTTGGCTCAGGTCATGATCTCAGGATGGTGAGATCCAGCCCCATGTCGGGCTCTGTGCTGGACCGGGAGCCTGCTTAAGATTCTCTCTCTCCCTCTGCCCCTCCCTGGTCTCTCTCTTAAATAAACAAACAAACAAACAAATACTTATTATTATTAGTCTCTTAATCCTGCTGTCATGAATTACCACAAATTTAGTAGCTTAAAACAACATAAGTTTATTATCTCATAGTTCCAGAGGTCAGAAATCTTAAATGGTCTCATGGGCTAAAATCAAGGTGTCAGCAAGTCTGCATTCCTTCCTATAAGCCTCTTCCAGCTTCTAGAGGCTGCCTTAAAGTCAGCAGCATTCGCTCCAGAGCTACTCACGATGCCCTCTCTCTGATCTCTCTCCTTTGTTTCCCTTTTCTGCTCTACAGGACCTGTGGACCCACCACAATAATCCAGGGTAATAACCAATATCCCTGTTTTAAGGACAAATGATTAACAACCTCAATTACATCTGCTACCTTAATGTAATGTAGTCTCGTGTTCCAGGAATTAAGGTACAGGCATCTTTGGGGATGGGGAAGGCATTTTGTCTCCTTTCCCCTCCCACCCCCTCCCCACCTTCACAAACTGCAAGGAGCCTTGTAACATGCAGGAGGACACACCTACCCTGAAATTCTACCTGCACTTTTGGCCAGCTACATCTCATAGTAGGTAAGAGCATAGATTCAGATAGACTTAAGGTTAAATCCCAGATTCCTCTCCTGATGTGAAAACTTGCATATGTTACTATGTTCAGTTTCTTCATCCCTAAAGTGGGCATAATATCTGCCTCCTAGTGTCACTGTAAGGCTTAAATACGTCTCCAAAAAGCACTTAGCAGAGCATGCGGCATACACGAGCATCTCAGATAGGCTGAAGGAACAATTTCTGAGAATGAGGATTTTCCATCCAATCTTCAAAGGGAGATTAACTAGCCACCTAACTAAGCACTGCACTGGGTGCTTGGGGGACAGGGAAAGGGAAATGCCTATCTTCACCCCATTAACGACGAGCAGTACAGTGGAATCAGAGACCAAGACACGCTCTCGTGTCTCGTGATGAACTTCTAAGGCCGGTAACTTCCGTTGTACCTTCTGCACGACACAGACTATGTACAGGGATAGACTCTGCCCAGTCAGACACTTTCAGGTGGGGAGCATCTGAAGAGAACATGGAAGAGGAAGACCATGTTTCCTTCGTTCTTTCCTGTCAATGTATACCAATGCCAATACTTCAGGGACTTTATATATTGTATGAGTATACACAGAAAGATGGTCATTCTTTTTTAAAAAAAGATTTATTTATTAATTTGAGAGAGAGCATGTGCACACAAGTGGGGGGAGGGGCAGAGGGGTAGGGGAGAGAGAATCCTGAGGGATTCCATGCAGAGCATGCAGCCACGTGCAGGGTTTGATCTCACGACCCTGAGGTCATGACCTGAGCTGAAACCAAGAGTCAGACACTTACCTGAGCCACTCAGGTGCCCTGAAAGATGGCCATTTTGCCTTGTGTCCTAAAGCTAAGGGCATCAATGTTGTGTGTGTGTGTGTGTGTGTGTGTGTGTGTGTGTATTGCTACCATACACACACATATGCCATCAAGTTATACTGAAACATATTTTTACCCTAATAAGAAGTAAATTTAGGGCAATAAAATTAAACTGTTTTAAAAACTTCCTATGGTACCAAATTTTCTTTTCTTTTTTTTTTTTTTTTATTTGACAGATAGAGATCTCAAGCAGTTGGAGAGGCAGGTAGAGAGAGAGAGAGGAGGAAGCAGGCTTCCCGCTGAGCAGAGAGCTCGATGCGGGGCTCGATCCCAGGACCCTGGGACCATGACCTGAGCCAAAGGCAGAGGCTTAACCCACCGAGCCATCCAGGCGCCCCCTAAAATTTATTTTTAAGTGGAAGTTCTGGAATAATGAATGAAAAAGTTCCTTGAGGAGTGCCTGGGTGGCTCAATGGGTTAAAGCCTCTGCCTTCGGCTCGGGTCATGATCTCAGGATCCTGGGAACGAGCCCTGCATCCGGCTCTCTGTTCAGCAGGGAGCCTGCTTTCCATCTCTCTGCCTGCCTCTCTGCCTACTTGTGATCTCTGTCTGTCAAATAAATAAATAAATATAATCTTTAAAAAAAGAAAAATTTCCTTGGTTATAAGCCACCCATAGAGAATGCACTTAAGATGTAAAAAAAAAAAGTCATGCTTTTAGATGGGCTAAATCTATGTCTCTTTTAATCTTGTTTTAATAATAAATTTACTTAGGAATATATTCATTAGAGAAAGCAATTTCTGCAACTACGGTAAATATTTCTGAATTTGTAGTATCTGATACATTTTACCGTTTTATTTTTGGATTTTACATAACTCTTCGACTATCATGCATGAATTCCTTAGCAACAGGAAATATGGGGTAAAATGCTATTTGCACATTAAAAATACAGAAAGGATGCCAGAACTCTAAGTTTTACTTTTACCTCTGATTCCCCCAACAGGATTAGAAAAGAGAACACTTTCCTCCAGGCCTATTAGATCTTCTTGAACAAATGGGAAAGATTCAGCCTTGAAGGGTCCTTCGGGGTTTGCCAACACTCTCACTTGGGTGGCCTCATTGAGCAAGTCACTGGATTTTGGGTGTGGTTACAGTTCACCCCCAGAGGCATCTCTGTAAACCTCATGAGCGGGAGGGCTACGTTGTGACTAGAAAACCGAGAACCTGCAACCATTATTGTACCTCATGTTTGCACAAGCTTGACGTTCATTATATCCCAGGGTCTTTAGCATGAGGACTTGAAAGGCGGTGTGGCAAACCCAACCTCCACCGTGAGTTTACACAGCTGAGGCTGAGACTGAGCTTGTGGGGAGGCGGTCGAGCTTGGGTAACGAGGCTATGGCAGACTGTACCTTGGGAAGAACATTCTGTGGTACTCCTGTGCATGTAAGTACCTCCCTCAGAGACAGTCACGGAGCTCTGGATTTGACAAGTCTTCGACCCTTGCCAAGGCAAGCACGTTAATTCAGTGTGACAAGACTGTCAGCCCAGTCCAGGTGGTGGGAGCTAAGGCCACATCCCAGCAGAGCTGGGAGTTAGTGAGCCCTGCCAGAGGTATGCAGGAAGAGTCACCCCAGAACCCGTCATATTTTGTTCCTCTCTGCCTCACTGGGAAATTCTGAAAACTAAAGTTACACACAGTTTACATTTTAGAGAGAAGCAGCTAGCTCGATTAAACTTGGGTTGGACTGGTTGGTAATATTTATTTAGTACCTAATAAATGGCAAGCACTCTACTAAGAGATGTATATGCATTACTTATTAATTGCACTGTAAATTGGGTAGAATTAATCCTTGATGAATCTGAGGCCTACAGAACTCAAACTTTCCCAGATTCCCACAGAGTAAAAATGAGTATTGCCATTCCCCTTGCATATTAAACCCCTCTGGTTTTCCCTTAGTTATGAAGGAACACAGCAGTCAAATATACATAAACAGGAAAATTTAAAAAAAAATAAATCCTAAACATATTTGACTGTTCTAATTTTTAATTCAGCCGGTCAGTCCTCTCAGACACAATTTTTCTTTGTCCTCTTCCCATCTTACATCTCATATCCTCCCTGCTAAGTTGTAGGAAATGATTCTGAAAGAGGTCTCATTTGGAGTATTAATAGGATGGGTTTTTATTAGGAGCACTCAAAATGTGTCAGGAACTATCATTTTCCCTTTGTTCTGGATGAGATCATCCAGATGATAACAAGTTTATCAAATAAAATAAGAAAAGAGGAGATGAGCAAATGGGTGCAATAAGTGTTAAAAGTAACAAGTGGGAGGAAGCAGGAGTCAGTGGAATATATTACGGCACCCATAAGATTGAGGAAGACAACTGTGTGATAACTTATATTACATGTCATATATTAGTTATGACGAAATTTCTTAGTTTCCTCTATCGACAACCGGATGAAAATTTCATTTCTATTTTGTGATTTTCTTTTAAAATTCCTACAATCAATAGAAAGGGATCAATGATTCTTTTGTCAAGCTTCTGTGAATGAGTCTAGTAAGTAAAAAGGATTGTTTTGAAGGAGACTCTATGTTTTTCCACTCATTGGCCTGGATTAAAGGTGAAACTCAATTGTCTCATTATGATGCACTTCTCTCTTTCATAATGAGAAGGTGATGATGAGGGGAGATGCATTAACACATAACAAGGACCAGAATGTATCATAAAATATTAGCTAATGCTTTCTTTCTCCTGGTAAAAATGTTTGGAACAGTTTCTCATTTATTTATGAAATAGGCTACATTAGTTTCAAGGCCTTATGACTCAGGATCTATAATTTACACAGAACCAGTTCAAAGCTAAGGTGTTTACTGCTGCTAAAGCCATTAATTTTTTTTTGGATGATTAAAAACAAGAGCTAAGGATTAGCAGTAATTAAATGTCTCTTAGAAAAGGTCAGTGGTACAAGGAAATGGTTAATTACACTGAAAGAACAAGAAGAAAGTTGAAGAGAATGTATTTTTTCAACCACAAAACTGAGTAAAAGCCATCCAAGCTGGGAGATTTACTAATTCATAGCAATTAAGTAGTTAATTAGAAATCTGTAATTATCTTTGCCACTTCATTAAGAACTCTGTACAGATTTCCCAGTATAATTTGTTGGAAACCCTACTTACCTTGGTTATTGGGATTTTATGAGGAAACTGCTTTCAATGTATTAAAGGAGTGTCTCATTAAAACTTTGTTCAGCCATCCATGGAAACACAAGTTGATTCCTAAATGTCTAATAGTTCTGGGCTTACAGACGAAGTGTGACTTAAAGGACACGGGATAGCATAAGTAACTTTCTAGTTCCCAGTCACCAGGGTGGGTATTCCCCCCTGCACAGGTATGACCTTATTACTTACTTACACAAGTATTCATTCTTACTAGCTGTGGCCCTGTTCTGATTGGACAGTGTCCAAGCTGTATTAATTTTTATACATTACAGACATCACTTGTTCTGCTAATGGGTGACTACCCTTAGGGAAATCTAGAACCACAGCAAGATAATGACACCAGGTCACCTATCTTGGCAGTAACATAAGAACGCAACCCAACTTCTATCTCCGACTATAAGAACCCAACCTAGGAAGACGAGTCCCCTCAAAAAAAGGTCAAAAGACAAAAAGGTCTACTTTTTTGCATTTTACTTGGCAAACTGGCCCTGTGACTATTACCTACATTGTCAGCAAGTTTTCTCAGAGTGTTTGAAAATGTAGAGGCTTCATGGGTGCTTGGGTGGCTCAGTTGGTTAAGTGACAGCCTTCAGCTCAGGTCAGGATCCCGGAGTTCCGGGATCAAGTCCCCGCCTTGGGCTCCAGCTCCATGAGGACTCTGATTCTCCCTCTGACCTCCCCTCTCATGCTCTCTCACTCTCTCTTAAATAAATAAAGAAAATCTTTAAAGAAAAATGTAGAAGCGACAGTGCTATAAATAGATAAGTAGCAGAACAGGAATACCAACCTCATCAGGTGATATGGAGAGAATAAAGTAATGGATGTGTATCACCTCTTAACTCTAGCATAGAGTTAATATTTTATAAATGGTGCAGAGCATGAACCGAGGCATTTCTCTTTGTTTTTCAGACAGATTACAATCCAATTTTTAATAATATGTATTTATTCACCAAAACAAATGATCTGTGATTTCCTAAGGAACTCGTCATACATTAAGGTTGTTTTGAAATTTTTGCAGTTGTAAACACACTCTCGAATGAATATCTGAATGTGTAACACTGTTTCTGCCTTGTGGGCTATTCTTCATTCTACATTTTGCTAACTGGATTGGCTGCATCACTGGGGTGAAATTTTATAACATCTTATCACAAAAAGTTGCCCTCTGCTTATTTACCCTCCACTTATTGATAATGTCGAACTACACCTGTACCTGACTTTAAGTTTAGAGATTTGTCCTATTTGTAAAAGAGATTAACAAGAGTACTGCATGGGCATGCCATAAATGTGGGAAAAAATGATGCAGAAACTAAAAACCATAGAATTCCGGACTTCAGGTAGGAATTGAAACTAGAATTGAGAATTCAAGGAATAATTTATATCATTTCATCAGAAAAAAGGACAAGGGCAAGAATACACACTAGTATACTTGCAGACAATAAGCATATAAATTTTGCCAGAATGAACGGTTCCTTCATATGCAGAAATAACAAGGCATCAATAGAGAATAAAAAGTAGGTACAGACAGATAAGAAAGTACCTTCAGTATCAACTAAGACATCTTGGCTTTATTTTCCAGGCTACTGGATAATAATGAAAAATCAAGATTTCTGAGTATGAGACTGACATGCAAAAAGGCATTATGAAAATCTGTGATTTTTAGATTTTAAGTGGAATGTGGATTGTAAGTGGTTAAAAATGCCGGAAGCCCTTGATTTGTCATTAATAATTTAGAAGTGATTTGCTATGCAAAAGAGAAGCATTTGAAAGGAATAACCATAGTTCTTATTTTATGTATTAAGAATATTGGATTAAATATAATATTTAAAAATTGACATGCAAAATAAAAAAATACCCACATATAACATTTTTAGTACGTACTGTGTATCAGGCACTGGGTGAAGTGCTTTACATTTTTTATGTCATTTAACCTCCCCCAAAAACCAAATGGTAGAAATTATGGTTATCTCAACTTTATAGAAGAGGAAATAGCAGTTTAGAAAGGATAATTACCTTATTTCATACAGATAATAAGTGACACAGCCAGGATTTAAACCTGGTTCTCCTGGTTCTAGAGTATACACATTATCTTCCTTTAAGTCTGGACTCGTTCTTGACAAATATGATTTATTTATTAAAAGAACCAAGGCAAATGTTGGTTCCAGGGAAAATGGAAATGAGAAACAGATATAAGATAAATTACTAAACTGAATTCCAGAAGAGAGAAGACATCAGAACAACTTCAGGTGTTTGACTATGGGATACAAGGAGAGCAGTAAGACCAATAACGGAAATCGTAAAAATGAGAGATCACACTGGTTCTCAGTAATTAAATGAGTATCTCCCTAAAAAGAAATAAAACAGTATGGGTTTATTTTAGAGCAAAATTCAAGATTTATATTACATCCCTTGAGCCTAGCAATTCCCAAAATAATGTAACTAGGTGTTAAATAAGGTGTTGCCAGATGGTGGCTTGACCATATCTTCCCTTCTTCCTAAAATAAGAACACACAGCAATAACTAAACATACCATTTGGTGAATTAGCTCAACTACTGTGGGCATTGGTGCTCTGGCTCAAAGTCCAACTTCAATCATTTAAAATTTCCCCAACCCATGAAATAGTTCATCTACTTCTCTCTTAGGTATTCCTGCCAATTAACAATCCCCATTAATGTAAACCAAAACCTGCAAGAACTCTTCAACTGTCTTGTACTTAAAAATGAACAGAAAACCTAGAATCTATAGTCATGCAAGAAGAGTTGACAAAATGCTGCAAAAGTAAACAAAAAATGAAGGAAGGTTGAAAGGGCCAACAGGTGGCTAAAGAAAATAGTTACTACAAAGAACAGGATATAAAATAAAAAATTAAAAAAAATTAATGCTTTTGCTATCCTCAGAGAGCCCAGAAGATACTGAATTTATAAAACCAGCATTATAGACCTTACATCAATTCTAATGTCTTTTGTTGATAGTGTTTATTAAAAAGAGAACTGTTTTAGATTATTGAATCACTGTCTTGCACACCTAAAACTAGCACTCTGTGTTAATTATACTGGAGTTACAATTTTAAAAAAGAAAATAAAAATATCTGGATGAAGGATGGTGGCCTGAGGACTTTTGATATGAAAATTACAATATTAATTGTCAGAATTTTTTAGAAACTATTATTGAACAACTGTAACTGTGACCCAGTGGAGGACATCGTTTTGATTTAAAGCATTTCTCTTTATCCCAAATTACATCCCTAAGAGTGTTCACAGCCCTTCAAATAAGGCTGTAATGACAGGAATCTCAGTCTCACCAATCCCTTGCGAAGCTCTGGCATGTGTTCTATGATCCTAGCAGGTCCCTTGTAGAGGCTCCACATCTGAGAGGATGAAGAACCACAGTTGTTCCCAGGCAATCTGTAAAGGTGCAATAAGGTTTAAATAATATTCTCACACAGCACTCACAGTTCACTGACAGTCACTCGTTTTGGGCAATTAATCTAGAAAGTGAATTTCCTCTCCATCTTTAAGTCTTTGTAGCAGTGATATAAAAATCTAGATATGGCATTTGGAGATGAGGATTCAAATTACAGCTGCTTACCCCTAAATAAGTCAATCACGACTCAATATGTAGTTTCTACCTCAAACATAAACACAATAATATCTGTGGCATAACATTACAAAATAAAATAAAGATTTAAAATCATGATTTATCATGGTGTTTAACATATAGAAACACTATTATATTGAAGAAAATTTTTTTAGGTAGGTATAAACTAAAATTTCTACATAAAAATCAAAGATCATTATATATCATTTTATCATCATCAATAGATTGCCCATCACGTGTATACAGTATTTTATCCAATACCAAACAGACCAAGCTTTATTGGAAAATCTTTGTGTACCCCCAAACCATCTCTTTTCTATAAGAAAGTGGATATTGATTTTGAGCAGACAACTCCCAAACAAGTAAAAACAAATACACAACAAAAATCATACAGTCCTCACAAGAGAAAGTGAGATTTTCATAATACAAAACCCAAATTTTATCCCTAAGTTTACCATATTTGGACAATAATTATTTTACTTCCTCAAGTGCAAAATAAAGACATTAAATATGATTTCAAAGATCTATAAATCTTTGGAATTCAAACTCTAAACATGTCTAATAATCATTCAACCTGTATCATCATCTAAACTGCATTGGTTCAAAACAAAGACTATATTCTTTCCAGTTTTTTTCTTATGGTTCCTATGAATATTTTTGGAATAGCAAATCTACATTTTCAACACAATTGTAATCTCTTGATTATTTATACAGACAAAATGCTGATGATCTTTATAAAATTTTACCTACTTTATAGACTCGGTGATGGCATAGCAAATGTACTAACACAATTAGAAACAAATTTTTTTATTTATTGAATATTCTTGATATTATTGAATATTGATAATATTGAATATTGAATAATTTATTTATTGAATATTCTTGGCAAAGTTTCTCAAAATGTTAAACATATAGTTACCACACGACCCAGCAAGTCTGCTATATATATACTCAAGAAAAGTGTAATCATATGTCTACTCAAAAACTCATACATTATGGTCATAGTGGTATTTATAATAGTTGAAAAGTAGAAATGACACAAATTTCCACCAACTGATGAATAAATAAATGCAAGGTATACTTCTACTGTGGAATGATATTTGGCAATAAAAAGTGATACAGTACAGACACATACTACAACAGGATGAACCTTGGAAACGTTTTGATGTTGATAATAAGTTTATGATTCCATTGATGTGAAATGTCCAGAATAAGCAAATATACAGAGACAGAAAGTAGATTAGTAGTTGTCTAGGGCCAAGGGGGAATGGGGAGTGACTGCTACTAGGTATGATAATTTGACAATATCTATCAAAAATTTTAAAGAACATGTTTTCTTGACTCAGGCATCTCCTTTCAGAGATCTATGCCAAAGTAAGAGTATAATGAAACATATATGACAAAGTTATTATTGCATTATTTACTACAGTGAGAAAATAGATTAATTCTGTGTAATATTATGCAGCACTTACAAATTACAATAATATGTAAGACTTGGAAAGTGACCCAAGGCATCTATAGTTGACCAGACAAACAGATGATTTGAGATAGAGATATTCCTTTTATATGATAATATGTATATGATATAAAGCAATATTCATACAGAGACATGCCTTTGGGTAACATACAAATATAAGACACTTATGTGACACACAACTATGCATACAATATGATTCTATTCAGGTTAAAAACAAAAGTTAGATAATCTGAAAGGAGGCTTAGCTGATTGTCAAAGAGCAGTTATTTCTGGGGACCGAAGCAAGACTGGGAAGTAACAAAGAGGGCTTTTTACATTTTACTCTGTATACTTTATATTATTTGAAATAATATTTTCATATTACTATGAAACAGCCATATATTCATGTATTACTTATGCCATTAAAAAGGAGGACTAATGTTTTTAAATAACCATAGGAAAAATCCTTTGCCCATGGAAGAGCATTTTTTAAAAAAAGTAAATAAATTTCCCCAACATGCTAAAAACATCCAAGCAAGCAGGTAAGTCTCATGGTTTCACTCAGTGAACATCAAGTTTCAAGAGTTGTAGAGAGTCAAAGGGTGGGGGAACTAGACTGAAGAAGAGGATTAGCAAGACCAAGGTCAACCCAGTTGTTAGAGAAACATTAGGGGCAAGTGTACTAGGAAGGGAATAGATTAGTTGAATCCCATTTAAAAAAAAAAATTTTTTTTTTAATTGAAAGAGAGAGAGTGTGTGAGCAGGGAGGAGGAGAGGGAAAGAGAGAATATTAAGCAGGCTCTATACCCTTTGCAGACCCCAGTGTGGGGCTTAATCTCACACCCCTGGGATCATGACCTGAGTGGAAATCAAGAGTCAGATATTTAACCTACTGAGCCACCCAGGAGCCCCCGCTGAATCCTATTTTCATGATTTGATTTTTTTTTTTTTTAATTCTTGCTCATGGCTTTTAAAAAAATTTAATTTGTGTGTGTGTGTGTTCCAAGATTCATTGTTTATGCACCACCCCCAGTGCTCCATGCAATAGGTGCCCTCCATAATACCCACCACCAGGCTCATCCAACCTCCCAGTCCCCTCCCGTCCAAAACCCTCAGTTTGTTTCTCAGTCCACAGTCTCTCATGGTTTGTTTCCTCCTCCGATTTCCTCCAACTCACTTAGACTTGCCAGTTAGAAAAGTAAAACTTATTCTCATCCTTGCCACTTTCATTTGAAAACTTTTGTAGGACACAGAGCATGATAGACGATTATATGAGTCATGGTCCTGGGCAGGAAGCAAATGGTACAGTGAACAGGATCACTACTAAAAGAATTTAATGAAGGGACGATTTGGAAAGCTAGAGGCTGCGTTAAGGGAAATGAAAAGGTGAACGAAGTGAAAGAATACAAGAGTATAAAGCCATTACCCCCTCAAGGCCTAAAGGGAAGGGGGAAGCAGTAGCCAAAACCTCTAAGGCTAACGCTAGAAAGAGCGGCCACCTGACAGGAGCTGCTGCAGAAGGAGACACACAGACACTGCCTAACTGCAACAGGCAACCTGAGGATTATAGAACGCTTTCTCCTCCTGCTTTCTGACCTTTGGCCAATGCTCTCTTTTGACCACATCCAAAGGGCAAGTGATACAGGAACAGAACATCCAATGCCAGTGCCTCCTTGAAATAGAAGGTATTTGTGCTTTTGAAAGGAACTCTATTTAAGACATCACTGTTATTCTGGTTATGCCTTACTTCACCATTGTCATGTAAATACCACAGGAAACAATATGCAAAATGAAGTACACTTAACTATTCAACCGTACTGGAAATGTATTTATAAGACTCAAGCAAAGGCTCTGCAAAAACTAGAATATTTCAGGGAGAATTCACATGTCTATCCCAGAGAGTATAATTAGAAACCATAAAGTGATTCTCCCATCTTTGTCATGAGGCTGAAACAATTTTCAGCTGTCCCATTATTCCCTGTGATAAAGAAGATAATACGTAAGCCACAGTTATACTTTGCAAGGTTTTTTTGTTTGTTGTTGTTGTTATTTTTTGGTGGAAAGAATTTACTAGATTTGAAATTCAAATAATGTCTGTATGATAAGCCAAGAGCCACTCTTCAGGAATCCTACATATCAGTCAGGAACATACTAAGTGAATGTCATTTCTTTTGGATTTGAGTAAATGAAATTTCGAAAAGTAATTCATTCTATTGATTAATCCAAAACCACCATTCCTATCATAAACCCCCAAATCATTCTGTATGACTTTAAACAGGTTAAAAATTAATATTGAATAACTGAGATTCAAAAATTCTTCTCTCAACTAGAGTTTCCTTTGCAAATAATAAGTAATTGCTTCAAGGAGAAGAAACCGCAGCTTCAGATGTACAACAATGTGAGCAAGTCTGTGGTGTCTGAAGAACGGCCAAAGGCCAGAGTCAACTACCGTAGAGGGAGGAAGGGGGAGTTAGAGAATTAACACAGCTGATAAACAAATCATGTAGTCTTGTTAGCCAAAGCAACAACTTCGGTTTTTATTCTGGGTGGAAAAGAGCAGATGCTTTAAATGCTCTTGCCCCTTTCTGCCTGTTTTAACTATAACTTCTGGCATGTGTCATGAGAAGAGTGGACCCCAGAGAGTTGTTGCTCCTTCAACATGGGTCCCAGAGCTGTCCAACTCATTGTTATAATTTCTTGCAATGGTAAATCCTGAGTATTTCGGGGTTGATTTGTTGCTGCAGCCTAAACTGGGTAATATACTCCCCTAAACTAGGAGCTTCGTGTGTGCATATTATATCTGGTTTTGGATCAACAATTGTGTACACAGTGCTGGATGGTTCTTATCAAAAATAGTTGCTCAGGGGCGCCTGGGTGGCTCAGTCATTAAGCATCTGACTTCAGCTCAGCTCGTGATCCCAGGGTCCTGGGATTGAGGCCCACATCAGGCTCTCTGCTAGACGGGGAGCCTGCTTCTCCCTCTTCCACACCCCCTGCTTGTGTTCCCTTTCTCACTGTGTCTGTCTCTGTCAAATAAATAAATAAAATCTTAAAAAAAACAAAAGGTGCTCAGAAAATCAGGGTGGTGTGCATAAAAATCTAGCTGTGGAGATTCTAGAATTGTAAAAGTGCTTGAGCCAGACCTTAAGTTTTTGAGCCAGAATAGAATCTCTGTGTATTTAACTCAAGTACTTGTATTAAATATTACTATCAATATCAGAGAAGAAATATATGTTCTTCATTAGAAAATGTATTAACACACAGGATATGAAATAATTCTCCTGAATTCATTTTCCCATCTCTTACTGGTTTGTGTGTATACTGTGTATTTTTATTATGTGTACATCTGTGTCTATATACATGCATATATCCATAGGAATATATTTACACACACATATATATTTACATAAATGGCATTATGCCCATATATATTGATTTGCAATTTATTTTATCACATAAATTGAAAACATATTTTTGTTGGTCTTCTTATCCTTTCTTAAAGCTGTATAGTATTTCTTGATATATTTATACCATTATGCACTTAACCAATCTATTGATGTTTATTTTTTAGTTTCTAAATATTTTCCTACAAATATGCAAATAAACACCTACATATATACATGTCACACAAATTTGTAGAAATAGAAATGCTGGACTCCAGGCATGCATAATATATATTTTGATAGTGACAGATTGCTCTCCAAAAGGTTGTTACAACTTTCCATATATATTTTAAAAAATCTTCATAAGTGATAATAATGCAGTCTTCTGGTTAAAACCACTGAATTAAATAGAAAAAGAGAGAGGGAGCTCAGAGTTAGAAAACCAATCTAATCATGTCATGGCTAACCAGAGAAAAAGAAAATACCACCTTGGTCAGCCATCATTAGTTTTCTCAGAAACAGATTTCAGTTTAGTAAATTTTCTCCTGGTAATTTTTTGTACATCTGAATAATTTTTACTTTTAAATATTAACAGTAACAAATGAAGGTATTCCTACTGATTCCTTCAATTCTTCTTAGCTTTTGAAAGACAATCTAAATACAATTGTTTTTATATCCAAATAGATTTAAAATCTTTGCCTTTCATTCATATTATATGCCTCAAAGTTTCAGGTTACTATCTTCTTTCAGAAAAAACATTTCAAGGTATGAAATGTCCAGGTAATGACAAAGGGAAATGAGCTGATCACTTTTGTTAGAAGTACAAACCTGTAAAGAAAATGACAAGATGTTTTCATTGATGACATTTTATATTTGTTAAATCTGGAATATTTGATTTTTGTTGAAAGGGCAGTACATTGAATTAAATCTTGGCCATCTAAATACCATGATAACCTTGGAGTAATAATTAAATCTGCATTAGCTAATATTTCTAGATGTGAACATCTTATAAAATGGTATTGAGGGATAGACTGAGAAGGATCAAAAACACGATAAATTATTCAAAAACATGATAAATTATTCAACCAAGTAGGCTGAATATGGGAAATGAAATGACAACTTGATTATCAAAAAATCATTATAAAGTGAACATTTCCTCCAGACTAGCATGGCTTTCTTTTCCTTATCTTTTTATTTACTCTGACAAGCTGCGATGTGCTGTTTAATACAACTTAATGGACTACATGAAATCAGATCAAAGAGCTTATCAACAATTCTACTGACTCTATCTGAAGTTTTATCAAGTCATAATAACATGTTCCAGTCTTGTTAAATATCTATTTAACAATTTTTAAAAATTCTGAAAACACTGGAAAATTAAAAAATAAGTCTTTATATATTTTCTTATTACTATTATTAATATTCTATGACATCATTAATCACAAATTCAGAATTTATATAATTAACATAAAAAAACTAAAATAAATATATTAATTTAGAAACTCCTCATGAAGAAGGATTTTGAAAAGATGATGGCCCCTAATTTCAATTTTACACATATTATTAAAAATCTCCTACAGACTAACTATGAAAAGAAAATATCCCAGACGGAACACCCACAGAGAGGTAAAAGTCAGAAAATACCAGGACTTCCAGTGATATCCTAGTGGGCAAATAAATAAGCCAGACCCATTAGAGTTGGATATGGAGTCCTTGATTTGTGGCAAGTCAGGTGTGGATAGCACAGAAGATAGGAAATGCATGAGATTCTCATAGGAGAACATAGATGACATAGATGACACCAATTTCTCATAAGAAAGCCAGCGAGTAGATAAACATGATGAATAGATCTGAAATCTGGCATATCAGAGCACTCACTACCAGAAAGTGAAAAGAAAAGAAAAAGGAATGGAATATGTGAAGGACCAGAGAAGACAACCCAGGGGAGGTTTTTTTGTTTTTTTTAATTAAATGATGAAAGGAAGCTAGGAAGCAGCTCAAGAGAGGGCCCTGAAGTATGACTGTTTTGAACAAGGAAAAGAAGTATAAATGCTTTCAATTATAAACTTGAAAACTCATAGCCAGTAAATATGTGAAATGAAGTTTGACTCTAAAATAGACAGAAAAATGAACAAGCTCATCCCAGAAGAAAAGGAAAAGTTACAAGATGCTCAAGGGAAAATAGGTACAACTGAAAATTCAATAGGAGCATAAATAATGGAAATAAGAAGAGCAAAGAAAGTGAAGCCAAACACATAAAAAAATTAGAAAAGTCCAATGAAAGTGATAGAGTGGCAAAGCAGTTTTAACATATGTATAAAATTGGAATTTATGAAAAAGGAAAAATAGAAACAGAACCAATATTTAAAACTGTAATTCAAGAAAAGTTTCCTGAAAAAATCCTGAATTATTAACTCCTAGATGTTTCTTGATTCAATTATTAGACTTTAAAATGAATAAATACTCCTCTGAACTTCAGGTAAAAAAAAATCACATCACTTAAAAATAAAAGAAAATTAGGTTAAAATTAGACTCCAGCAAAAATATGGAAAGCAATACAAAAGAGAAATATTTCCAAGAAACTCAATAAAAATTACCTAATTATTTTATATTTAACTCAGTTTTCCTTACAATATTAGGCTATGGGAATAAAAAGAACAGTTATAAACCCTTAGGAATCTATGAATATTTTTTCAGACATTAAATTTGCAGAAGTTACTAGCAGATAACTTTTTCCCTCTAAGAGATGATTAAGGAAAGTGGCAAAGTCATTGGTGGAAAGAACTACATACTTAATTTTAGATCTAAGACTCAAAGGTGGGTAATCATGGAAGAATAAAATGGAAATGCAATGTGCTCAGACATAAAGCAAACATGTAAATTTAGAACATGGAAAAAGGGAAAAATAAGAGAGGAGTTAAATAAAGTAAAATAAAGTCATTGGGATATATGTGTGTGTGTGTGTGTGTGTGTGTATGTATATACACACACATATACATACACACGCACATATATATATATTTCAAACCTTATAGAAAAATGACCTCAGAATCATTCAGACCTGCATGTGAAAGCTTAAATTCTAAGAGGAAAACTATATATAAATTTTCATGGCCTTATATTAGGGAATGGTTTCTCAGATACAACACTAAAATCTGAAGTAATAAAAGAATGGATAAAATATATTCATCAAAATTAAAACCTTTTAGGAATAATGAACAGACTTGTGGAATCACTATGTCTTACACCTGAAATTAATACAACATTATGTGTCATATATATATATATATATATATATATATATATATATATATATATCCAATTAACAAAAAGCATTTAGGGGTTCCAGTTCAGCATGATGATGTCGGAAGATCACCTTCTCCTATGGACACAATGAGTCTACAGCTACATATGGAATAATTTCCTCTTTAAAAAAATGTAAAGGCTGGCTGAGTGATGACTACACACCAAGAGAATGAGTAGAAAACAACACTGAAGTGGGTAGGAGAGGCTGAGACACAATCTGGCCATAAAAACCCCATCCCAGGAGCAGGGATGCACAACTGGGAGGGAACTTAAAACCTGGATCTGCTCCCTGAGGAGTAAAGCATTTGAACCCTGCATCAGGCACCCCAACTTTTAAGACATGCACCTGAGAGATGAATGCAACCTCCCCCCAAAAATCTAACTTTAGAAACATATGGGACTCATGTCCCTAGACCCACAAGACTCATGATCTGAGAAATGGCTCTTAAAGGGCTCGAGTGCACAGATTCCAGCTCAGAGGCAGCTGATCATGCTCAGACTTGAAGTGAAGGAATTTCCACTGCTTATATTAAAGTGTTTCCCTGAGGGTAAGTGTACATTTAACACACACATCTAGAAGACTGCTGGAACATACTCTGGGACAGAGACTCGCAGGTACCATCTTTGTACTCTCCCTGTACTGTGCTCTAGCACACCAGTGTCTTCCAGAAGGGAGCCCTGCTTTTTGTAGCTGCTGCCGAGGAGATACCTGTTGATTGCCTGGCTCTGGAGGCCAGGGCAGCTTATGTTCCTGGTCCCATGGGACAGGAAAAACTGGTGTCACCCAAATAGGAGCTCATATCCCTGTCTAGCAATCCTGATATTTATGACTGCTCTCTGGGTACACCTCCAAATCTGGCTCTGGTGGCAAGAGGGGCTTTTGCTTATGGGTCCTACAGAACCATAAACAATGGAGAAAGAGTCCTAAAACAACCACCCCCAGGGTACACCAAGAGGCAACAGACACAGGAAGTCTTTCTGTGAAGGAAACCTATAAGGTAATTATCATGGTGGTGGCTTAAGGGGCAGTCTTCTAATTAAAAACACACCTAGGGGTGACTATAATCCTTTCCAGAGACCTCAGAGGGTAAGTGTCATTTTCTTGCTCACCCTGTTCCTTGCTGTAGTAGAGTACCAGTGTTTTCTAGAAGGGAGCTTTTGCACACATCTGGTACTCTTTTTGCAGCTGCTACCCACAGGATGGCCCTTTATCACCTGTAGCAAGGAGGGCTTACATACCTGGGTCCCACAGCACTGCGGAAATCAGAGAGATGGTTCTTGGCTATCATCCTAGATTACTGCAAAGATAGCAGCCTGAGGCACCCCTCTGCCTAGTCTTTCTTGAAAGAGGACTCTTTGCTTACCCTAGAGATTTAGTCTAAGGAGTAGGCTTTAGTATTGTCAAACATTCAGGGGTCTACTGACTAGTATTAAGGAACATAGGCTGTGGGTGTCATGCTGGTGTTCTCCCTCTTCCTTACTCCAGATCAATGGTGTGGTATCAAGAAAAGAACTTCTATACTTCTCTGTAGCCCTGACTTTTGTGACTGCTTCCCAGGGGAATATCTCAGAGTTCCTGGCTCTCATGGCCAGCACAGGTTATGCTTGTGGTTCCACAGGACTGTATATATCTGAATACTTTTAAAAGCTGATTTCTGAGGGTCTGATTTCCAGTCAACCTGAATTTAGGTTCTGAGATCTTCTTTAGGACACTGAGAGGACTTGGCACATCCTCAAATACTGGGAGCTACTGAAAATGTAATAGGCTGCTCGGAAAAGCACAAAGGTTTGAAAGACAACCAAGAACTGAGAAGGGTTAAACAACAAGGTTCATTTCCTACATGAGGCTACTCCTTCAAGGCCAGGAGAGGTGGCTGTTTCATCTACTATGAAGGATTATAGTCACCCCTAGGTGTGTTTTTAATTAGAAGACTGCCCCTTAAGCCACCACCATGATAATTACCTTATAGGTTTCCTTCACAGAAAGACTTCCTGTGTCTGTTGCCTCTTGGTGTACACTGGGGGTGGTTGTTTTAGGACTTTTTCTCCATTGTTTATGGTTCTGTAGGACCCATAAGCAAAAGCCCCGCTTGCCACCAGAGCTATAGATACCAACACAGAGTCAAGAAAAAAACCCAAAAAACAAAAAAACAAATAAATATTTTCCAAACCAAAGGACAGGATAAAACTCTAGAAAACAATAAAAACAACTAAACAACAACAACAACAACAAAATCCTCAAAAAACCTTAATGAAATGGAAATAATTAATTTACCTGATAAAGAGTTCAAAGATGCTTACCAAGTTAGAGAGAAAAACGGATGACCTCAGTGAGAAATTCAACAAAAAGTTGGAAAATATAAGGAAGTACCAAATAGAAGTCACATAGCTGAAGAATACATACAATAACTAAGAAATGCGCTAGAGAGGTTCAACAGCAGGCTAGAAAAGGCAGAAGAAAGAATCAGTCAACTTAAAGACAAATCAGTGAAACACACCAGAGCAAGAAAAAAAAATAAAAAACACACAAAAAAAACCCAAACCCATAAAAAAACAACAACACCCACCCCTCCCCCCACCCCACCCCCCAAAAAAAACAATGAAGAAAAGTGAAGATAGCATAAGGAACAGCATCAAACTGTTTAACATTCATATTATAAGGCTCCAGAGGAAAAGAGAGAGGAAGGGGCAGAAATACTATTTGAAGAAATAATGGTTAAAAACTTCCCTAACCTGGAGAAGGAAACACATCCAGATCTAGGAAGTGTGCAGAGTTCCAAATAAGATGAACTCAAAGAGACCCCCATCAAGACATATCGTAAGTAAAATATCAAAAGTTAAAGACAAGGAGAAAATTTTAAAGGAGCAAGAGAACAACAGCTTGTTGTGTACAAGGGAATTCCATAAGACTACAAACAGATTTTTCAGCAGAAACTTTGCAAGCCAGAAAGCAGTGGCATGATATATTTATACTGTGGAAAGAAAAAAAAAAACTTTCAACCAAGGGTACTTTACCTGACAAACTTATCATTCAGACTAAAGGAAAGACAAAAAGTTTTCCACACAAGCAAAAGCTAAAGAGGAAAGGGGGGTGGGAGGGAGTTGGGTGAGCCTGGTGGTGGGTATTAAGGAGGGCACATATTGCATGGAGCACTGGGTGTGGTGCATATACAATGAATTTTGGATCACTGAAAAAAAATTAAATTAAAAAAAATAAAATAAAGGAGTTCATCACTACCAAACCAGCCTTAGGAGAAATATTAAAGAGACTTCTCTAAGCTGAGAAGAAAAAGGGCCCTAGTTAGTAACAAGAATACATAGAAAAGAATATTACTGGAAAGGTAAACATATAGTAAAGATAATAAGTTAATCACTTATAAAGCCAATATGGAAGTTAAAAGACAAAATTAGTAAAAATATGATTACAATAATTAAAGAAAACACATGATTAAAATATAACAAATGTGACATACAACATCAAAAACATAAAATTGAGGAGTAAAGAGTAAAAATGCTCAGCTTTAGACTGGGATAAAAAACTTAAAATAGACTGTTATAGATGTAAATTATTATAAGTAAGCCTTATTGTAACCACAAACCAAAAACCTATGGTAAATATACAAAAGATATTGAAAAATAATTATAAGGAAGTCATCAAAAAGTCATCAAAAAGAATTATAAGAAAGTCATCAAGCAACAAAGAAAAAGAAGAGAAAAAGAAAGGAACAGAAAATAACTAAAAAAAACAGCCAAAAACTATAAACAAAACGAAAATAAGTACATATCTACGTATAATTACTTTCAATGCAAATGAACTGAATTCTCTAATCAAAACACATACAGTGGTTAAATGGATAAAAAGAGGAGATCCATATATATATATTGCCTACAAGAGACTCACTTCAGATGATAAGACACATATAGAATGAAAGTGAAGTGATGAATACTACATAATGATAAATGGATAAATTCAACAAGAGGATTTAACAACTATAATATCTATTCATGCAGTAATGGATCAAGTAAATAAATAAAGCAAATATTAACAGATATAAAAAGAGAAATTGACAGTAATACAATAATACTAGGGGAATTTAACATCTCCTTTACATCAATGGGTAGATCATTCAGACCAAAAATCATTAAGGAAGAATCAGCCTTAAATGACACATTATGCCACATGAACTTAACAGATATTTGCAGAATATTCTATCCAAAAACAGCAAAATACTCTTCTTTTCAGGTGCACATGGAACATTCTTCAGGGTACATCACATGTAAGACCACAAAACAAATCTTAATAAATTTAAGAAAACTGAAATCATATCAAGTATCTTTTCCAATCACAGCAGTATGAAACTAGAGATCATCACAAGAAAATAACGTGGAAAAACATAAACACATAGCGCCCACAATAAGCTACTAAATAGCCAAGGAGTCAACAAAGAAATCAAAGAGGAAATAAAAAATACCTGGAGACAAATGAAAATGAAAACACCATGGTTCAAAATCTTTGGGACACACCAAAAGCAGTTTTAAAAGGGAAGTTCATAGCTAAACTGACAGCTAAAGGAGCTAGAAAAAGTAGGGCGAACAAGCCCAAAGTTATAGAAGGAAGGGTAATAATAAAGATCAGAGTAGAAATAAATGAAATAGAGACCAAAAAACTCAATTAGATCAATGAAACCAATAGATCATTCTTTGAAAAGATGAATAAAATTGATGAATCTTTAGCCAGACTCATCAAGGAAAAAAATAAACAAAAGAAGAAATGGAAAGGAGGGAATTCATAAACAACAATACAATCTTCCAACACTGAATCATGAAGAAATAGAGAATCTGAACAGACCAATTACCAGGAATGAACTAAATCACAATTTAAAAAACAAAACAAAACAAAACAAAACAAAAAACCCCAAAACATTTGGTCCAGGACCAGATGGCTTCACAGGTGGATACTATCAAACATTTAAAGAAGATTTAATGTGCATTCTTTTTTTTTTTTTTAAGATTTCATTTATTTATTTGACAGAGAGAGAGATCACAAGTAGGCAGAGAGGCAGGCAGAGAGAGAGGAGGAAGCAGGCTCCCTGCAGAGCAGAGAGCCCGCCGCGGGGCTCGATCCCAGGACCCTGAGATCATGACCTGAGCCGAAGGCAGCGGCTCAATCCACTGAGCCACCCAGGCGCCCCTTTAATGTGCATTCTTCTCAAAATATTCCAAAAAATAGAAGAGGAAGGAATGCTTCCAAATTTATTCTATGAGGACACCACCACCCTGAAATCCAAACAAGACACTTCAAGAAAAGAAAATTACAGACCAGTATACCTGATAAACACAGATGCAAAAATTCTCAACAAAATATTAGCAAACCAAATCCAAAAAAACAATAAAAGGATCATTCACTATGATTAAGTGAGATTTATTTCAGGAATGCAAGGATGGTAACATCTGCAAATTAATAAATGTGATACACCATATTAACAAAATGAAGGAAAAAAAACCCCAGTATGATCATTTCAACAGGTGTAGAAAGGCAATCTACAAAATGACATCCATTCTTGATAAAAACTTTCAACAAATTGCATTCAGAAGGTAAATACCTCAACCTGATATAAGCCATATATGACAAATCCATAGCTAACATACTCAATTGCGAACAGCTGAAGCCTTTTCCTCTAAGAAGAAACTTTTTGTGCTTCAAAGGACGCTACCAGGGGACACCATGATAGACTTCAAAACAAAGATGGTAACAAGAGACAAAGAAGACATTACATAATGATAAAGGGATAAATGCAATAAAAGGACATAACAATTGTGATAACTATTCATGCAGCAAAGGATCACCTGAATATATAAAGATAAAAATTATAAAAATTGGATATATAAGAAAATTAGAGAATTAATTCAGGAAATCTGGTATTTGATAATAGAATTTGCAGAAAAAAAATCAGAGAGAACAGATGAAAGAATAATACCAAAATGTCCCTGAAAGATCTGAAAATTGATTGAAATGGCCAGGGGCTACCCACAAAAATGTGTGAAAAAGGGACACCTGGATGGCTCAGTTGGTCAAGCATCTGCCTTCGGCTCAGGTCATGATCCCAGGGTCCTGGGATAGAGTCCCACATCGGGCTCTTGCTTAATGGGAACCTTGCTTCTCTCTCTGCCTGCCACTCTCTCTGACAAATAAATAAATAAATAAATAAATAAATAAAATCTTTAAGAAAAAAAATAGGAACACTATCAGGAAAGTGAAAAGACAACCCACCAATGAAACAACATATTTAAAAATTATATATCTGGTAAGTCTTTCATCAGAATACATAAAGAACACCTGTAAGTCAACAATAAAGATATATATAACCCAATTTTTAAAATACTAAAGGATTTGAATAAATATTTCATCAAATAAGATATATGAATGACCAGTAATCATTTATAAATATGTAATTCATTATTATAGAGATGTAAATTAAAACTACAGTGAGATACCAATTCACACCCACTAAGTTAACTAAAACCAAAAAGACACACAATAACAAGTGTTGAAAAGTATGTCGAAAATTTGGGACATTTATTCATTGCTCATGGTTCAGACACTTGGGAAAAGCTTGTCAGTTCATTAAATGGTTAAACATAGAGTTGCTGTTCCACTCAGCATCTCCATTACTAGATATACACCCAAGGGTAATGAATACTTGTTTACATACAAACTCACTTATACATAAATGTTCACAGCAGCATGATTTATAACAGCCAAAAAGTGGAAAGAACTAATGTCTATGAACTGATAAAATAATTAACAGAATACAATGTATCCAGACAATGCAATAAAATATTTGGCAATAAAAACGAATAAATCATTGGTCTCTACTATAAAATAGATGAACCTTGAAAACATTATGTCAATTAAAAGCTAGTCACAAAGGACCACATATTATATGACCCCTTTTACTGAAAAGTCCAGAATAAGCAGATCTATAGAGACAAAGGCATATTAGTAGTTAAGACTGGTTGGGGGTGACTGGGAGATTGTAGAGTTATGGTTAAAGGGAGTAGAACTTCTTTTTGGAACAATTGAAATGTTCTAGAATTGATTTTGGTGATGATAGTCCACTGTGTATATTTGCTAAGAGCCATTGAATTTTACACTTTAAATTTGTGAATTGTTTGGTACATAAATTGTATCTCTATAACGCTTCCTAAAAGGGGGGTAGGAGGGAAACAAAGTAATGATACATGTTGCAGTGTGGGTGAACCTTGAAGATATTCTGCTAAATTAAACAAGCCAGACATAAAATGCCATATATTCTGTAATTCAATTCACATGACATGCCCAAAACAGGCGAATCAATAGTGACTGGAAGTACATTGGTGCTTGTCAAGGACTAGGAGAAGGGAGGAAGAGAGAGTGGCTACTGTTGGGTGCAGGGTTTGCTTTGGTGTTAGTGAAAATATTCTGGTATTCCATAGTGATGTTAGTTGCACAATCTTGTGCATACACTAAAAATTATTGAATTGTACATTTTTTGAAAGAAAAAAACCCTTATCAGTTAAAATAAATTATCAAGTACAGTGTATACTGCTCAAGTAAACCATAAGCTTAATTATCTGACCCTGTTGACTTTCAGTCTCCTGAAGATATTTAAGGTTGTTTTTAAACTAATTAAGTGATGCTTTCTAACGAAAAGCTCATTAAATTCTATGGTAAATGGGTAATGATTAATATTTATGGATTAAAAAAACATTCTTATTAAACAGGTGATAGGATTCACACACCCCCACAGCCCATACTATAATGTTTTTGTAAGGAATATATTAGCTCCAAATTTTAATACAGAACCAACCTGGTTGTATGAATGCATATTCATTGCCTCTGACCACATCTCATCAAGCAGTCAGCAACTTCGATAATAGTAATTCTGGGGAGGCCTGGGTGGCTCAGTTGGTTAAGCATCTGTCTTTGGCTCAGGTCATGACCTCAGGGTTCTGGGATAGTTTCCTGTGTCGGGTTCCCTGGTTGGTGGAAGACTGCTTCTCCCTCTCCTCCTCATGCTCTCTCTCACTATTTCTGTCTCTCTTTCTCAAATAAATAAAATATTTAAAAAAAAAAGAATAATTTTGTACATGTAAGAATTATCAATTGTCTTGTGTTTGGATGATAAATCTGATTACAATTACATATTATGCTTGTATTCATTTTAACAGCTATCTATGAAAGCACAGATTGTGTTGATATAACCCAGAGCTGTCTGACATACAATGTCCCCAAGAAGTTAGTTCAATATAGTCAAATACTCCACATTTTATTCTCATTGTAAGTTCATAAAAATAATTTGATTGAGTTTTAAACATTTTCAACCATTTGTTTTGACAGAACAGACAAGGCACATTGACAAGCAGACTCAAAGACAGGAAGTATGATTTAAGTAGCCTATGGGAGTGTTTGGGATTTTTAAGCATTCACTGCAGAAGTAACATGGGTTGAAACTATAAGTGGAATATCTGTTTAAGATTATTGGCCAAAATCTTGAGAAGATGACCAGAGATCCCTACCCCCACTGAACTTCTACTTTAGATACAGTAGAAAGGTGAAAATATAAATAAAACCAGTAAATAAAAACCATAATATATTCAAGGTGGGAAATTACATAGAAAGAATAAGTGGAGTACAGTAAGTAGAACAGAGTATTCAAGGGGGTTATCAGATTGCAGTATTAAATATTATAGTAATCAGAGTAGACCTTGCTAAAAAATGTAAGGTGAACAATATATTGAAAATGCTGGGGAAAGAACAATCCTGGAAGCATTACCAACAGGAGTAAAGTTTTTAAGGTGCAGTGATGTGTGGGAGCTGGTTTGTAATTGTTCATAAATCCGATTGTTAAATTATTCAGACTTCTGTGAGCTGGTTCTTAAACATGATCATTATTAAACATTAAATTAGATAAACAAGTGAAATATATTAAAAACTTATCATCTAAGTATTTTAGTACATTTTACCATTATTGATGCTATTGAGGTTATTTATATGTATTATTTCTGTATTTTGAATACTATCTAATGATGTAATTCCCAACTTTGTGTTAAAAAATGTCACAATGATAGTTTAAAATCTCCAATGGCAGGAGCATATATACCTCAGAGATTGGCAAAAACTATGAGTCAGGGATTGATTTTTTGTTTTCTTGGCTGTCTACACTGATGAAAGAGGTGAAGAGTAATTCATTTCAAACTTAAAATTGTGTCTTATCTTCTTTTTTCAAGATTTTAGACAAGTGTATATAGAGAGTAATCCTTGTTTTGGGGTTGATTTTCCCAGGAAGTTGCTGTGGTTTCCTCTTTTGTATCTGTGACTTTCAGTTTCCTCTCATTTTTACCACAAAAAAGACTACAAAGGCTTTATGTGTATAAAATGCAGCCTTCCCTTTAAGGTAGGAGGATGGGAATCTGACCAACCTGTGTGTCATGCACATACCAGAAAGAGGAGAGCACCAAAACCAGTCCTAATTACCATTAATTCCCAAACAGATAATTTTACTTTTTCATGAAAAAGCCCTACAGATTTTTCTTGGGAGTAGTCTCTGCATTATAAACATATGGGAGGGGAATATGAAGAAAAAACTGGGATGTTTACCCCATAGATACTTTGAATTAATTTCCTGCTTTGCCCTCCCTTTCTCATGGATCTCTAATATGCTAAATGCAAACCAAGTATCTCTGACTTCTTACTGTCATATTTGCTTTTTCTTTCACTACATCTTGTTCCCGGCTCCTGCTTATTCTCTTTTCCTATTAGCCATTGCTATGCTATCCATATCCCAGAATTTACTGAAACTATATGTTCACCAATGATTCTCTTTCTTTTACTCTCACCGTTAGCACTTAGTCTTTTAAACATTTATCTATAATCATTTTAATGGGTAATTAGGAGAGACAAGTGATGGATGGATAGGATCAGTCTACTATCCTTAATCCATATTTTTCCTCTATTAGACACTAATTCTAAAAAAAAGCCATAAATGTGTATCGATATTTACCTATTACTAGCTGTAGCACTTTATGTGATAGGATAAATAAGAAAGCCACATATATAATTTTTTTGTAAATGGGCTTAGTTTATAAAATATGTCACATTAAAAATCATACATTGGACCTTATGAAAATCTAATTATTGACACAAATATTTTTAAAACCATCATTAAAAAATAAAATTGATTAAAACTTTACCGTAGTCCAAATAAATCCAGAGGTTTCATGAGGAACAAATTCTGAATGGAGTTGCATTAAAAAATATATATCTTTGAGTCAAGTTAATTAAAACATTTGTAAAATCCAAAGTTATCAAAGAGTAGTAAAGGCTATCAAATTCATCATTCACAAGAACACTACAACTAGCTTTCTCTCCTCTCATGCTTGCAAATGCAGCACCTGCTTTGGAGCTTCTCACTTGCCAGTTTTTATCTCTTTCCCCTCTGTAGAAAAAAAATGCCTGAAAAGCATCTATACCAAATAACAAATAATAGTTCTTTTCATGTAGTGGAACTAAGTAACTTGAATTTTTTCTGTTTTTTTTTTATTTTGAAAATAAATACATTTACTTGTTTTATACATTTATTTTTATACATGTATTTTTTTTTTTTTTTTAATAAAAGCTCAGTACTTTTTTTTTATTATGTTATGTTAGTCACAATACAGTACATCATTAGTTTTTTTTTTTTTTTTTTTTTAACAGGAAACATAACTGTTTATTTATTTTTTTTCAGCGTAACAGTATTCATTCTTTTTGCACAACACCCAGTGCTCCATGCAAAACGTGCCCTCCCCATCACCCACCACCTGTTCCCCCAACCTCCCACCCCTGACCCTTCAAAACCCTCAGGTTGTTTTTCAGAGTCCATAGTCTCTTATGGTTCGCCTCCCCTCCCCAATGTCCATAGCCCCCTCCCCCTCTCCCAATCCCACCTCCCCCCAGCAACCCCCAGTTTGTTTTGTGAGATTAAGAGTCATTTATGGTTTGTCTCCCTCCCAATCCCATCTTGTTTCATGTATTCTTCTCCTATCCCCCTACCCCCCCATGTTGCTTCTCCATGTCCTCATATCAGGGAGATCATATGATAGTTGTCTTTCTCCGATTGACTTATTTCACTAAGCATGATACGCTCTAGTTCCATCCACGTCGTCGCAAATGGCAAGATTTCATTTCTTTTGATGGCTGCATAGTATTCCATTGTGTATATATACCACATCTTCTTGATCCATTCATCTGTTGATGGACATCTAGGTTCTTTCCATAGTCTGGCTATTGTAGACATTGCTGCTATAAACATTCGGGTACACGTGCCCCTTCGGATCACTATGTTTGTATCTTTAGGGTAAATACCCAGTAGTGCAATTGCTGGGTCATAGGGTAGTTCTATTTTCAACATTTTGAGGAACCTCCATGCTGTTTTCCAGAGTGGTTGCACCAGCTTGCATTCCCACCAACAGTGGAGGAGGGTTCCCCTTTCTCCACATCCTCGCCAGCATCTGTCATTTCCTGACTTGTTAATTTTAGCCATTCTGACTGGTGTGAGGTGATATCTCATTGTGGTTTTGATTTGTATTTCCCTGATGCCGAGTGACGTGGAGCACTTTTTCATGTGTCTGTTGGCCATCTGGATGTCTTCTTTGCAGAAATGTCTGTTCATGTCCTCTGCCCATTTCTTGATTGGATTGTTTGTTCTTTGGGTGTTGAGTTTGCTAAGTTCCTTATAGATTTTGGATACTAGCCCTTTATCTGATATGTCGTTTGCAAATATCTTCTCCCATTCTGTCAGCTGTCTTTTGGTTTTGTTAACTGTTTCCTTTGCTGTGCAAAAGCTTTTGATCTTGATGAAATCCCAATAGTTCATTTTCGCCCTTGCTTCCCTTGCCTTTGCCGTTGTTCCTAGGAAGATGTTGCTGCGGCTGAGGTCGAAGAGGTTGCTGCCTGCATTCTCCTCAAGGATTTTGATGGATTCCTTTCTCACATTGAGGTCCTTCATCCATTTGGAGTCTATTTTCGTGTGTGGTGTAAGGAAGTGGTCCAATTTCATTTTTCTGCATGTGGCTGTCCAATTTTCCCAGCACTATATGTGGAAAACCCAAAAGACTCCACTCCAAAACTGCTAGAACTTGTACAGGAATTCAGTAAAGTGTCAGGATATAAAATCAATGCACAGAAATCAGTTGCATTTCTGTACACCAACAACAAGACTGAAGAAAGAGAAATTAAGGAGTCAATCCCATTTACAATTGTACCCAAAACTATAAGATACCTAGGAATAAACCTAACCAAAGAGACGAAGAATCTATACACAGAAAATTATAAAGTACTCATGAAAGAAATTGAGGAAGACACAAAAAAATGGAAAAATGTTCCATGCTCCTGGATTGGAAGAATAAATATTGTGAAAATGTCTATGCTACCTAAAGCAATCTACACATTTAATGCAATCCCTATCAAAATACCATCCATTTTTTTCAAAGAAATGGAACAAATAATCCTAAAATTTATATGGAACCAGAAAAGACCTCGAATAGCCAAAGGAATATTGAAGAACAAAGTCAAAGTTGGTGGCATCACAATTCCGGACTTCAAGCTCTATTACAAAGCTGTCATCATCAAGACAGCATGGTACTGGCACAAAAACAGACACATAGACCAGTGGAACAGAATAGAGAGCCCAGAAATCGACCCTCAACTCTATGGTCAACTCATCTTTGACAAAGCAGGAAAGAATGTCCAATGGAAAAAAGACAGCCTCTTCAATAAATGGTGCTGGGAAAATTGGATATACATGTATTTTTAAAGGCACTTTACCAACTTTACTATCTGAATTGAGGTTTGTATTTTGGCATAAATAAGAACTAGTCATCTTGTTTATCTACTGATTTCACTTGATTCATTCTTTGAAACCATACCCAGATGAACTATTGTGAGGTATTTATTTTTAATTTTATTAGCTTTGCTTAGATCCTGAAAATAACTGTCTCTTACATACTGTTACTTCAATATTTCAAGTAGAATACTTTAAGCCTTAATGGTTAACAACTGGTAACATGACTGTTGTCTTCACATGCTTTCTATATGTAGATGATTGTTTTTCGCAATAACAGTAACCAGTAATCTTCTGTCCCAGAAGATAAAGCTCTCTTCCAGGATTGGGTAATTTTTCAAGGTTTAACTTTCCATAGTTGTAATCAATGAAAGGAAGTTTTTACAAGGCTAATCAAAGATTGTAGCTGTGTTTTCATAACAATATTCTTATTTTGTTTTCTTTTTTTTTTCCAACAATACCTTCAATGGTAGCATACACATGAATCAAGATCTGCCAATTTCAGCATTGTTCTTAGTACCCTCATAACAAACTCAAATGAGACCTGATATCTACTATGACCTTTTTTTCTTCTCATGTGAAGGTTATGGGTCTAAGAAACGATGACTTCATTGTCTTTAAGCCAATTATTTCCAAATTTGCCCTGTCTCTTGAAATCTGCACTAAGAAATAACATATGACTTATTTATTTTTCTTAAAAACCTTTTTTTGGAGAATTAATTTTTTAATGTCAGTATATACACATATCTATATGAAAAGGGTACCAGCTGATACTTCTTAATATCCCAAACAGAAAGTAAATTGTTATATTCCTATTCTTTTACAGTTTATTCTGGGGAAGAAAGTAACAAGGGCTAAAACATCAATCTTATTTCTTTGTAGGAACAATATCATGATTATATCCAATGACTTGACTAGAGGATGTGAGAAAAGTAATGTTTTATGAACATTATTCATTAGGAAAAAACTGCTTTTGAGACATTGCAGTTAACTCTCAAATTAGAGGCATCTGAAATATACATATGATAGATATGTTTTCTAGTCCCTCCATAGGATTTTTCCATTCAAGGGTCTCAACAATTATTATTTGGTGTCTACACTCTGTGGATAGAGAAATTTGGATGTATGAGAACAGTTGCTCAGTCAGTGGCAAAGTGAGCCATGTTGAAGCAAAATACTAAATTAATGTTTTGGGAACTCTGTATCTACATAATACATCCTCTTTAATTTTATTAAAAAATCATTCTTCAAATATTTATTCAGTGAGGTTGTGTCGATCAATGAAAGATAAAACTGCATGCTCCAAAATATGTGCATTTGCTTGGCATCTGAAGGATTGCAATCCAGGAGACACAGAGTTGACCAAAATTGAAAACATGCTCCAGACAAAGGAGGTTAGAGTTTTTAAAAGGAAAATGGAGATTTACGTAAATTGTTTTAAATGAAATGTGATTGGTACTGGGATAGCTACACTTACACTAATCTACACCTGATTGATTGCAGATCTAGTGCTGGGTGCAAAGCCCACTTACGTCCATTATAACATGCAGCAGAGGCCCTGGCTTTTAGCTGAGTTCAACAACAAGTCTGAGAATTTGAAATAGGAGACATGTATAAGCCTCATATCTTCAGCGTCCTCCTAGCTCCATTTTAAATAACTCTCTTAGCAATACTTACTCCATCTTATTCTCTCCATTATCAGTTGTCAGTCTATACATTTATGGCCACCTAAGAGCAAGAAAAGTATGAAGTCTGTCACAGTCAATATGACATCACTATGTGATAACAGTTGTTGCTAATGAGACAGATGTTAAATAGAAAATTCAAGAACCTGGGGATGGAGAGTAAAGTTTTTCTACCAAAAACGTTGTTGGGTTCTTGGGTGGCTCAGTTGTTACGTGGCTGCCTTTGGCTGGGGTCATGATCCCAGGGTCCTGGGATCCAGGCCCACATTGGGCTTCCTGCTCAGTGGGAAGTCTGCTTCTCCCTCCCCTGCTCCTCCCTGCTTGTGTTCCCTCTCTCTATATATGTCTCTCTCTGTGTGTGTCTCAAATAAATAAATAAAACTTTTTAAAAAATTATTAAAACTTAAAAGATATTTAAAAAAACAACCCTGAACTCAAGATACAGAGAATGAACTTGCAGTTATCAGAGGTGGGAGGTTGGGAGGTGGGCAAAATGGGAAATGTTCTATAACTCAGCCTTTCATACAGGTAAAATGAGATAAATTTTTGATACATACATTATACAAAATATTGAATTTACTATACATAGACTGCTAAATGTTTACATGAAAATAAACATGTTTAAAATTATATATAATATTTATAAGAACTCTAGTGAAACTAAAACCACGATATTAAATTTTTTTTTATTTTTTTATTTATTTATTTGACAGAGAGATCACAAGTAGATAGAGAGGCAGGCAGAGAGAGAGAGAGAGAGAGGGAGGCAGGCTCCCTGCTGAGCAGAGAGCCCGATGCGGGACTGGATCCCAGGACCCTGAGATCATGACCTGAGCCGAAGGCAGCGGCTTAACCCACTGAGCCACCCAGGCGCCCCTAAAACCACGATATTAAAGGTCATTCCATTTCTCGTAAGATAACGATCAGAGTAAGTAGGCTAAAGCTTGTGACTTAGTGACTTTGTGTAACTATGGAAGTGTTAGCCCTGGTCTTTACCTTCTTTGACATCTAGGTTTTATTGTATATGAGTTGTTTCCTGAAAGTAAAGTTGATATGCAAATTATAAGGTCTTTGTTTCTCTCTGTATAATTATTCAGTGGTAAGATCTAGAGCATATGTCACTATATTCCAAATATATATAATTAATTAAGTTTTTCTGTTTTGATATTTTTATTTCCTTTGCTAATGGACTTATGCAAATCAATGCATTACAGAAGCACATATTTTATTTTTATTTTTTCATAAACATACATTCTCTTATATGCCGTGATATGCATGTGAGTGTGTAGCCCTGTGTGACATCTGTTAGAAGGGCTTATCATCCAGGCTGAGCTTCTCGCCTTGGGTTGCTTTCTACCTCTTCTTAGGTAGCCTATCTCCAAAGGGATCTCTTGTCTTTGGGGCTGGGATTAGTCTAACTGACTGAACTAGAACTTCACTATAAAGACATTTCATTCCCTTTGTATGTCAGTTACAGTAATCCTGAGGAAACAACTTTGAAAATAGACCAGCTATAAGTATGAAGATGTGAAACATCTGGCAATTTATGCCAGCTTGGAGACGGCTGCTCTGACCACCCAACACTCTGTTTTAGGATCCCTCAATACACGAAACAGAACACATACTGGCTCACAATGAAAACTTTTACAATTTCTTAAGCATCATTCATTGCTGCATGTCACTAAACAGCAAGTCAAAAGTCTTCACTGAGAGAATTCAATACTCTTTTTAAAGCTGGAATGAACAGACCATGTTGGTGAAAGCTTGTGGAGATGAGTAGCTGGTTACCAACCTGAAAACAAAGACAGGACCATCTCTTTTAAAACTTTCCAGTATGTGTTTAAGAGGGTGTTCGTGGCAGCCTGCCAGGTATATAAGCCAGAGTGGGAAAAAACTCTAGTCAATCATCTGACCTAGGGACCAGTCTGTGCTCAGTGAAATAAATTTTGAAAATAAGGAACGAGTTGCCTTTGTAGGCCCTTCTTTGGACCTATCTTCAAAGTCTTTTCAGTGACATGCCTCAGAAAAAAAATTCAGCAATGCCCCATTGGATTTATTCCCAAGAAGCTAACAGCAATAAGCAGTTAGTATTTAAGATGACTGGTAGGCTCTCAAAGACACTTCATGGAATTTTAATGATAAAATCTGGGTTGGAGGAATGCATGTTAAAGTACTTAATTTTTTTTTCTCAGTCTGACTTATTTCACTTAGAATTCCACATAATTTAACTCATATGTGGATTTAAAAAAAAAAACAAATAAACACACAAACAAAAGCGGAATTGGACTTATAAACACAGTGAAAAAACTGATGATTCCCAGAGGGGAAGAGATGGAGAAATGGGTAAAGTGGGTGAAGCGGAGTGGGAGATACAGGCTTCTAGTTACAGAAGGAATAAATCACAGGAATGAAAGGCATAGTATAAGGAATACAGTCAATAATATTGCAATAGCGTTATATAGTAACAGGTGGTAGATACACTTATGGTGAATACACCATAACAAATAGAGAAGATGAATTGCTATGTTGTATCCCTGAACTAATTCAATATTGTGTGTCAACTATACTCAAATTAGAATTAAGAAAAAAAATAAAGTACTTGCATTTCTTTCTTTATGGCAATAATTTAAATTATAATTTTTGTAAAATCCACAAGGCAAAAGAGTTAACACTAGGCATATTAGCAGAATGAATTGAATTTTAGGACAATGAAGCAATATTAACTCCCAAAATGGAAGCATATCTACACAATAAACATAAATTTCTGTTTTGGTAGATAGGTCTCTGACTTTTAGGGGGTAGTTCATTGGTCAAGTTAAAAGTGGTCACTAACTGTATATTTCTTGAAGGCACGTAAAATTTGTAGTATCAAAAAAGCATTCTATCTAATATTGTGCTAAGACTTTTTAGATTTTCAGTAAGACCTTGTCATTGACAAATGAGAATAAGTCATAACTTTCATAACCTCTATCAATAATTTTTAGTTGAATAGATTTTTTTGGTTGTCAATATTAAATTTATACATAACAGAATGAAATAAAAAAGTATGTCTCTTTGTGTCTCTGGAAGTATACAGAAAGAACTGATTTACCAATTCCTAGTCTAAGAAACAATAAATCGACAATTACCACTGGAATAGTTTATATATATGTACATATATGTGTATATATATTTCTGTGTATATATATGTGTACTTATATATATTTCATAGAATATACATTACACATAAAAATGTTATATAATGTATTACATAAAACTAATATTACTTAGCCATCAAAAAGAATGACATTTGCAATGACATGGATAGAACCAGAAGGTATTATGCTAAGTGAAATAAATCAGTCAGAAGACAAATATCATATGATTTCACTCATATGTGGAATTTTAAGAAATAAAAACAGATGAATATAGGGAAAAGGAAGGAAAGATAAAAATTAGATCAAAAATAAGAGGGAGGCAAACCAAAAGAAACATGGAACTCTAGGAAGCAAACTGAGGGTTACTGGATGGGAGGTAAAGGGAGGGTAATTGGGTGATGGGCATTAAGGAAGACACTAGATGTAATGAACACTGAGTGTTATATGCAACTGATGAATCACTAAATTTTACCCTGGTAACTAATAATACAGTGTATGTTAACTAAATTGAATTTAAATAAAGAATTTTAAAATATATTATAATTAAGTGGCACATAAATGAAGACATAATCCCTACATTCAATGCATTAGAGACTATAAGGGAGTCAGATCCAGAGTTAGTGGTATGACAGAAGAAAACTCGCAAGAAATTAGTTATACAAGTTACACAAATAAGATGCGGTAACAGTTTGCAAGGGCTTTGAAAATTTGAATGCATGCACATTAAATCTATGGTTAGTACTAGGATGAACTGCTTTAAAATGAAGCTAAGTCATGAAGGAGAATGTTAGATTTTTCTTTATACTATATCCCATATTTCTGATGAGTTGTGCATTATTCATCTTTCTCAGCATATCTGGTCTATGCAGCTTTATTCAAATTATCTTTCTTCCATCCAGACTGGCTAGCCTCACTGAGCAGAAAAGAACTTGTCATTTTGTAACTACGAAGAGTCCAGCAGAAACTTTGAGTACCCTCAATAGGAAAAGCAAATCTACCTGCATTCAAGATCGTCATCAGTCAAAAGCGGCTTATAATCAAAGAGAGATGAAATGATGAGTTTAGTCTGCTTGTTGTTATGCTAAATGACAATAAACAAAGAACTCCATTTAATCTTCAACAATCTAAGTAGAATCACAGTCCTTGCTTACATAAATCTAGTTAACGAATGAGGAAGTTTTCTGAACTCAGTGGTGACATTACTGGTTTCTATAGCTTGCATTTATGAGTACTCACCAGGCAACAGGTAGTGTACCAGGAGTACAGGAGACAGACATGGAGTAGATAGAAGGTCTGCTTTGTCAAACTTATTTTCTATTGTTAGAGACAAACACTAAATAGAATAAATATATAAAATACATAGTGATAAGTATGTATATGATAATTTCAATAGATGCAGAATGAGTCTTTGACAAATTACAACATCCATTTGTGATAAAAATGTTCAACAAATTAGATTTAGAGGGAACATAGCTCAACATAATAAAGGCTGTATATGAAAAACCCACAGAAAACATCCTACTTACTTAGTGGGGAAAAAGTGAGAGCTTTTCCCTAAGATCAAGAACAAGAAAAGTATACCCACTCTTACCACTTTTATTCAACATTGCTACAGGAATCAGACAATAAAAAGAAATAAAAGACATCCAAATTGGCAAAGAGGAAGTAAAGCTTTCACTATTTGCAGATGACATGATACTATATATATAGAAATCCCTAAAGACTCCACCAAATAACTACTAGAACTCATAAATGAATTCAGTAAAGTCACAGGATATAAATCAATGTACAGAAATCCATTACATTTCTATACACTAATAATGAAGTAGCAGAAAGAGAAATTAAGAAAACGATCCCATTTACAATAGTACTAAAAATACCAATACCTAGGAATAAAGTACCAAAGAGGTGAAAGACCTATATTCTGAAAACTATAAAACATTAATGAAAGAAATTAAAGATGACACACAATAAATAGACATTTCATGCTCATGAATTGGAAAAACAAATATTATTAAAATGTCTATATTACCCAAAACAATCTTCAGATTTAATGCAATCCCTATCAAAATGCCACCAGCATTTTTCACAGAACTAGAACAAACAGTCCAAAATGTGTATGGAACTGCAAAAGACCCCAAATAGTCAAAGCAACCCTGAAAAAAAAAAAGAAAGAAAAAGAAAAAACAATTGGAGGTATCACAATTCTAGACCTCAAGTTATATTACAAAGCTGTGGTAATCAAAATAGTATGGTACTGGCACAAAAATAGCACATAGATCAATGAAACGTAATAGAAAACCCAGAAATGAACCCACAATTATATGGTCAATGAATATTCAACAAAGTAGAAAAGAGTATCCAATAGGAGAAAGACATTCGACAAATGATGTTGGAAACAAAACTGGACAGCAACATGAAAAGAATGAAACTATACCACATTCTTACATCATGTATAAAAATATATGCAAAATGGATTAAGGACCTAATTGTGAGATCTGAAACCACAAAAATTCTAGAAGAGAGCCTAGGCAGTAATTTCTGTGACATTGGCTACTGCAATATTTTTCTAGATATGTCTCCTGAGGCAAGGAAATAAAAGTGAAAAGAAACCATTGGGACTACATCAAAATAAAATCTTCTGCAACCGTGAATGAAACAATTAACAAAACCAAAAATCAGCCTATGGAATGGGAAAAGATATTTCCAAATGACATATCCAATAAAAGATTAGTATCCAAAATAGATAATGAACTTACACAACTCAACACCCAAAAACCAAATAATCCAGTTAAAAAATGGATAGAAAACATGAACAAGCATTTCTCCAAAGAAGATAAGCAGATGTCCAACAGACACATGAAAAGATGCTCAACATCACTCATCATCAGGGAAATGCAAATCAAAACTACAATGAGCTATCACTCTATCTCTCAGAAATGGCTAAAATCAAAAACACAAGAATCAACAAGTATTGGTGAGGAAATGGAGAAAAAGGAACCCCCATGTACTGTCGGTGGGAATGTAAACTGGTGCAGCTACTGTGGAAAACAGTATGGAGGCTCTTCAAAGAGTTAAAAATAGAACAACCTTAGGCTCTTGTAATTGCAGCACCAGGGAATGAACCCCAAAAATCAAAAAACACCAATTCAGAGGGATATGTGCACCCCTATGTTTATTGCAACATTATTTATAATAACCGAATTATGGAAATAGTTCAAGTGTCCATTGGTAGTTGAACAGATAAAGAAGCCATGATGCACACACACATATACACACCACACGCACAGACTGGAATACTATTCAGCCATTAAAAAAAAAGAATGCAATTTTGCCATTTGCAACAACATGGATGGATTTGGAGGGTATAATGCTAAGTAAAATAATTCAGTCAGAGAAAGACAAATACCATAAGACTTCACTCCTAATTGGAAGTTAGAAACAAAATAAGCAAAGGAAAGAAGAAGACAGAAAGAGAAACCAAGAAAGAGACTCTTCACTATAGAGAACACACTGATGGCTAACCAGAGGGGAGAGGAGTACGGGGATGGGTAAAATATGTGATGGAGATTAAAGAGTACACTTCTCATCACATTCCCTAAGTAATATATAGAATTGTTGAATCACCATATTATATACCTGAAACTAATATAATGCTGTGTTAATAATAACTGGAATTAAAATTAAAACCTTAAAAAAGAGGTGGTATGTGTATATATATAATACATACCACTATATATATATATTTGCATGTATACAGTATACACATATATACATACATGTATATACACACATATACACATATGTATATATACACACATATACACATACATACATATGTATACACAATGTAATATTACTGAGCCATAAAAAAGAATGAAATCTTGCCTCTCATTCTTGTAACATCATCGATGTACCTAGTGGGTATTATTCTAAGTGAATAATCAGATAGAGAAAGACAAATACCATATGATTTAACTTTTATGTGGAATTTAAAAAAAAATAAAACAAATGAACAAACAAACTAAAAACAGAAATATACTCATAACAACAAAGAACAAACTGGTGATTGCCAGAAAGGAGCAGGGTTGGGGAATGGGAAAAAAGAATTTGCAATATGCAAGGGAGTATAACATGTCTATGCACAATATGAAGTGAGAACATTATACCACAGATTGCCACATACCTTATTACATACTTATTTATGAAAGTTCAGAAAACCTTCCTTCTTCAATCTTAACTTGCTCCATCTTCCTCCTACCCTCAGTTTTAGAGTCAGAATTATGTAAATTATGTAGAGTCAGAATTATGTAAAGAATTATGTAAATTGAGTAAAGGAAATCAGAAGCATTTACCTGACTTACAAGGAAAGAAATTGGATTTTAAATATTCTTTGTTGAATTATATAAAGTGAATGAATTATGTATCTAACTATTGTTTTCTATAACTTCCAATTATTTGTTTTATCAACAAGTGATATTGGTTCTCTTAAGTTTTCTAAATTTGCCTTGCCTTAAGTGTCATACTATTATCTATTGTGGAACATATTTGAAATAAGGCTCTGAGGGTAAATAGTGTACTTGTTTTTTTATGACTATTTCACAGTCACTTGTAAATTGAAATGCACTTGCAATCATGAACTTTAAAGAATCAATGAATCCATGAAAATGTTAAGGGAATTCTGGACTTTCTCACTTCTGGAATTAGAAATTCATTTAAAATGTGTGTGTGTGTGTGTGTGTGTGTGTGTGTGCATGTGTGTGTGTGTCTGTGTGTCTGTGTGTGTGTATTACATATTGTGTATCTTTGATGTTAACTAGAAATGGCGATGATTAAGCCTTCTCAATTAAATATAAATTCTCTTTTATTTTTCAGCCTAAGAAAGGGAAACTGAAATGCCTTTATTTCTAAGGTTCTAAGCAAGTTTCCATGGCAGGAGAAGAGTCTATATAGCTATATAGTTGTGTGTGAATGTGAGTGTGTGTGTGTGTTTAATTTTCTTGGTCACTTGTATTCATTAACAGCAAAAATTCAGTCTGCTGGGTGGCTCAGTTGATTGAGCACTGGACTCTTGGTTTCAGCTCAGGTCATAATCTCAGGGTCCTGGGATCCAGCCCTGCATGGACGGACTCCATGCTCATCAGGTTGTAAAGTTAGAAATTCTCTCCACCTGCCCTCTCATGTCTCTCCCTCTCTCTCTCTCAAATCAGGCAATCAATCTTTAACAGCAAAAATTGAATGAAAGAGCTCTGTACAGAAGAATAACCTAGGACTCACTGACATAACCCTTGGCTCTTCTGTCATTGATTGACATTTCAGGACATCTATAGGTACCAGATAACACTCACTCTCAAAATGAGTCAAGATAACTTTCTGAGAGTTATGGAGTCCAAATGCTCTGTGATTTTTGGGGTATGTACTTCATAGCTATCTTTGCAATTTATTTGCAGTAGGCTTATCTGACTGGCTGAACCCTGAAGTCCACTGGAATAGTAAATGTAGATATTCTCAATACTTATTTCCAGAGCTATTTAATGAAATGTCTTTGTTTCTTTAAACATATTTCAAATTATTCACATCTAAAATTGTGATGCATGTTTCTAATAACCATATCACTATTATTTGGGCATGAATTAAAATCATTTTTGTTATAAAGATTCTTATTTTTAAATATGAATCTATAAGAAGTCCTTTTTAAATGCCCATTCTGCTGTTGGAGCTGCTTGCCTTTTGTGCTACTTAGTGTCACTGGATAGGATTGATTCAACAAAAGAGGGTACCTCTTCTCCATGCAAATGCAAAGATTCTTTTCCAATGGCTAATATTCAGCAGAGGTCTGAGTTAGAGAGCTGCGTATTGGATCTAGTTATTTCACTCATCAATTCTATGACTCTGAATGAGTCACTTGGATGAATCAGTTTCCTTTCCTTAAAAATGAAGCCAAGGTAACAATACACATTAAAGTACTATTGAAGTTGTTCTTTCAATTATGATGAACAGGGTTTGTCATTGTTATTCCTTTAAGTACTACATAGATACAATGCAATATTATATTTAAAGTACTGTTAAAATGTAATATAACATCAAAATTATTAATTTGTGGGGTGGGAGGATTGAACACATATAAGGTTATTCTATGCAAAGGTATTTCCCAAAATTCATATTCAAAGATTGTAAACACTGACCATATATTAAAATGAACAGTTCATTTAGTCCACATTACTCCTAGCCAGGAAATTCTCTGAGGGATGCTACAATTTTTACCATAATCACTATTTTACTCTAGTATCTGGTATTATACCTAATATATAGCAGGTATTAAATATATACACACACATTATGTATCCAATAATTGACTTGTCAGATAATTACACCTGTGAATGAAAGAGGAAAAGCTTTCCTTTCTCAATGGAGATACAGAAGAGGAGGATAAGCTTGAGGATGAAGGTGTAGGTGAAAAATTAGGACCAACTGGTAAAAACAAGAGGAAATTAGTAAACTTAACTTTTTAAAAACATGGTCAAAAAAAGAAACATTTATATTGGTAATAGAGATTTCTTTATAATGAGACATGCTTAACAAAGGCTGATGGCCACCTGCATGGCTATATTAGAAGAACTCATTGAGCTGGTTGGGATGGAGTACAAGGTAACACCTATGATCCTTTCCAAGAGCCAAATGTATTTCAAACCACAATTTAAAAAAAAAAGTCCTCTTTGGATATTAGATAATTAAGATATTTGAAAAATTAGCTGTCAATTTCATTAATATAATTGATTTTGTCATTATATATACACCAATCCCCAAAACATTTTCTATATCTGACAATTTTGCATGACTTATCATGGCATGAAGCAATGAAATTAACTAGACTTCTAGGAAAGCACAAGTATTACCTCATTTTCATAAGCAGCAGTCTTGTTTGCTATTTCCTTAGTGAACTGGAGCTTCCAGGTGGGCAAACTCTCACATGACTAAATATTATGTTGACGAATTGGGAGCAGGGACTTCATGAACATGATCTCTCTTGACTTTAAAATCTTTCAAAAGATGCCTTTTGCCATCATAAGTGTTCTGGAGATAAAAGAGGAAGCTGGTTGACAGCAAGCTGAGAGGAGCAGTCATTAGTTCTAAGTGCTGAGTAATGGAACATAATATTTTTCATCAATAACACCCAGGAGAAATGGCCCTTAAAGTATCTACAGTACCAAGTAACATAAATGAATGATTATCACGTGATAGATACATAAAGTGGGTGCATAGAGGTCATTTGTTATGACTACAGTCTGCTCAAAATTCAGAGGCAATGACATTCTTATTTAGGATCAGACTTTTACATCCATGTCAGGGTTAACTCATAATAGTCAAACTGCAATGAAATGTAGTCCTCATGAAATGCTGTAGTTAAATGCAGTATTAAAAACTACAATGTCACTAAAAAAAACACACAGTCATTAATTAAGATAAGTGAAAGGAGCTTTAGAGATCAAAACCCTTTTTATCTCATATTTCAGGTAATGAACCTGAAGCTCTGGTCGATTAAGGGATTGGGGTAAGTTCATGTAGTAGGTTTTTAATGGGTCTATTTATCCTTAGTCTCAGCCCAATACATTTTAACTATTACATAGCAATTCACTAAAAGGTTAATATGGTTAATTAATTAAATAGTCTGAATTAACTAAATGACCTATTTCAATATAACAGGGCAAACTGGCCTTGCTCATTTGACTACTTTCCCTACTACCTCTCCCATTCCCTCCATCCATAGGGAAATATTTATACCACATTGGAAATAGAGAACAAGTACCAGCCACATACCAGAAATTTTGTAGAATCTTTGCAAGATATAGTATAGGTGAGACCAGAGTGAGGGAGGGCTGAGCAAAGTTAAGACATCATGGGTAAGGTCAAAGTCCCATAGATAACCAGCAGAATCTCGTGTCTCTGAGTTCAGAAGCTGGGTGCTGGGGCAAGGGCAGTAGATGAGCAGCAAGAATTAAGCTCTCCAGTTCTTCTAAGAGGAGCATTCCAGTGCTGTACACAGAATGACAGACAATATACTCACTCCCAGCTTGCCCTCATTGTGGGATGCAGGACTTTGTATGTAGGGGGTTGTGTATATGTGATTGGAGTGGAGGGTCAGCCACTGTAATCCTTGGTCTTATAGAAGAAAAGTGGTATTCCAGGTAATTTGGTTTGTAACAATCAACATGATAGGACAACTTTATCACAATGTCACAATGCTTCCTCCAAACTAATCACACACACGCAAAAATGGATATCTTATCTGGCATCATTATACTATAATCTAAATGTTTTCACTCTTTTCTTTTTTTTGAGACCCAAGTGTCTGAATAGAAGACCAAGAATAATCTGATAGAAACTGTGTCATAACCGGGGCGCCTGGGTGGCTCAGTGGTTTGGGCCACTGCCTTCGGCTCAGGTCATGATCTCAGGGTCCTGGGATCGAGTCCCGCATCGGGCTCTCTGCTCGGCAGGGAGCCTGCTTCCCTCTCACTCTCTCTGCTTGCCTCTCTGCCTACTTGTGATCTCTCTCTGTCAAATAAATAAATAAAATCTTTAAAAAAAAAAAAAAAAAAGAAACTGTGTCATAACCATATACCTGATAATATTGTGTCAAAGTAAGAAACTTATGTTCTATCTATATAGCTGCAATCTGTTTTAGAACAATTAAAAAATAATGATTGTTATTAAATTATTAGTTTATATTTAAAAAGATTACAGTTACAAAATAAATATATATTAAAAAAGATTACAATTACAAAATAATTATTATTAAAGTATTAGTCTATATTAAAAAAGAAGAATGTGAGTGGCCACAGTCAGAGGGCATTGAGGTCCGCCATATTTTATGGCCAGTGAAAGCTAGAACCCATCCTTCTACTTGGAGAAGTGAGTCCTCAGACATAGGCAACTAGTGCCTGCAGCCCACTCCTTAAGAATTTATTTCATATTGAGTCAGAAACTTATAGTATGTTACTTATAAGACTCAAACTTTTAACATGTAAAAAGAGAAAATTAAACAGAGCAATTAAAAAAAGAAAGAAAGACTGTAAGGGCCTACTTAATCAGAGGGAGCCATTTTGTTGTTTATGCAGTAAACTTAGATTGACCCTATGCAGTAAACTTAGATTGACCCTGCCCCTCCCAGAAGAACTTACTTGCAAAGCCCAGATACAAGGGCAGGTCAGGCCAGGTAGAGACAGCCAATCAGTGGGGCACGCATATATCTACTAGGGTGAATTATAATTCAATTGGCCGCCTGTGTGTGACCTAACATGACTGTGCAATTTTCTCTGTGTATTGTAATCTCATTGGCCACCTGTGTGTAACCAGGCTCAACCACATGGCCTTTACTCTATAAAAGTTAGTCTGTGAGGCTGGGAGGGGTCACCTCTTTGCAAGAGATGGCCCTGACCTGTCAGTTTGATTCTTGATGCTTGGCGGGAAATAAAACTTTGCTTGACCTTCACTTTGTATCAGTCTAGCTCCTTTGATTACGGACCCTAACAAGACAATCATAGCCTATAAACTATAAAGATTCTCCCTTTCTGAGTCATTCAATACAAAGGCTAATACATTGCCTTCCTTAACAGAATATCATTAAGTATTGGGTCATTTTAGTTAACTCCCTTTGCTTGATTCCTTATTTACAATCAAACTTCTCATCATAACAGTGTAGCTTTCCTTGTAGTGGAAAAAAAAGTAGCGACTCTCATCTATACAAGTGTTTAATTTGACATTTCATCATAAAGCAATGATTTAGTCTTCTGATTTTATGGGCTGGTGTGGAAGAGGAAGAATAGGCACATATGTGCATCAGTAATGAACGAATGAGCATCAATATTAATGCCTGATGAAGAAGACTTAAAGCCAAAATAATGGAATTGGATAAAAAGTTTTCTAATGGATAAATGTATTGTTTATGATGTACAGCAAAAACACGTTCCTAGTAGTTGATTTTAACACATATCTTTCAGTCATTTGCAAACAATTTAAACAAAAGGATAATATAGATATGTGAATGACATAATCAATAATGTAGATTTTACATGAAACCTTATAAAATGTACAAATATTATTTTTAATACTCATAGAATTTTGATACAAATAAAATAATAAGCTATAGAGAAAACTCTACATCACAAAATTTTAGTGCCAAAACTAAGCTGAGCAATAGTAACAAATGAACAACAAATTCCCCAAGATATCTTATTGGAATTTTTTTAGAAATTTCAAGTAATTCACATCAATAAGAAATATAATCTGGATTGGTACGGGACTTTGAAAGTGAAAACAGGAACACAATTATTCTTATTAAAACTTATGAATAGGCAAATTAAACTCAGAATAATATTTTATAACTTTACATGTCTCTATTATTTGAACAAAAACATAAAACTTATTTCCCTGAGCCACATAAGACCCAGAATGTCTTACCAATAGGGGATTTAAACATTAAAGGACAAATCCTAGGCTATTGAAACTCTTCCAGGTTATATAGAATTTTTTTAAAGCTTAAAAATTCTTCTTGAGAAGCTCAGAGTAACAAAATAAGATTAAAAATAAAACAAAATCAGTATCACTTAAAAGCATAAAAAATTGTACATAACAAATTAAATCAAATATGATGCCAAAAAGAATATAAAATAGGATGAAGAAATTTAGTCTAGAAATGTAAGTATAATTCTGTATTATATTATATTTTTCATCATATCAGTATCTGATATGATATTCTTTATTTGTAAAGAAAATGACTGTATGGATTGAGGCCAAACAAAAGTGAGGTGATTAAATTTAAATCCATTCTACATGAAATAAAAATAATTTTTTAAATAAACATTATTTCCTAAAATAATGAAGAATTTATAACTCAATCTAGTCAATATTGTGCATATTGGAAAAAAAAGAGGATTTCATCCACCAGCTCTTATTTCTCTGAGAAGAGAAATTATAAGAAGAAAGAGTTGTATCTTTGATGGGGTCATAGTTGTTATATTTATAATTCGCTAAAATATTGTTTGTAACTAAAATCCTTTTCCCAATTAATCACTTGAAATAGAAGTTTATGATCATTTACAAAAGAAGTGTCTCTAATCAGGCTTTATGTATACTTCATGGCGGGAGCTGAGATTTCAGTTCCAAATGAAAACCAGCCTCTTGCACACAGCACAGGAAAGTGGAGGATTCTCAGGGTTGTGGTTCTGGAAGAAGTGCTTCTGCTGGCTGAATTCACAGATACCAGGCAGAGGACACCTGTGGTGCCTGGTCTGAGGAAGCAAGAGGCATACTGGGCAAGAATCCATAATGCTGCTTGTGGGTTACTTCCCACCAAGCCCCCTGCTGAGATGAGGGCTGGAGAACCCAACAGGAGGCAAGTTTCCTATCACATCTGCAGCAGGAAGGCTGGCCAGGGAGCAGAGCCCTGTCCTTGGAACAAGCTAGCCTGTGCATCAACAGCAAAGGCCCACCACCATGGTCTCACAGTCTCCCAGCTATCTGATATGACTGCCCTGCCAGGCTCACACCTGCTGACATGGTGACTCCTAAGACCCAGAGACTGCTTTCCACCCCAGCACAATGCTACTCACAGAGAAGCAAACTTCAGTCTCAGAAACATGTTCATTGTTTCTGGAATTCCCTGGGTTTGTCTACACTGGCCCACTGAGGTGTCCCTTCCAGATCATTCCTCCAATGCCCTAGGATTTTGAACCACCTTCAAGATGACCTTCAAAAGGCAGGAATGGGTCCATTTAGGCAGACAAACTGAGCAACTCTGTGTGGAGGAAACTCAGATCATATCCTTCCTGAACACCAATGCTTCCAAGTCCAAGCTTCAAACCCTCACTCACTGGGCATGGAGCACCACATCAGCATGAACACTGCTCTTTCAAATCTCATCTCCCATTCCTTCAAATCAGAAACCAAGTTCCAGTCACCACTCTATTTTCCCTTCAGAAAACTAAGGAAAAGGATAGAATCAAACACTGTGTGTGGAGGGAGGAGCAAGACAGCGGAGGTGTAGGAGATCTAAGTATCATCCTGTCCCAGGAGTTTTGCTAGTTATCAAACCATTCTGAAAACCTACAAACTCAATAGGAGGTAGAAGAGAAGAAGAGCAGCAATTCTAGGAACAGATCGACCAGTTTCAGGAAGGTAGGATGTGCAGAGAAGTGGATCCAAGGCAACCTACAGGAAGATAGACCATGGAGGGAGGGGCTGGCTCCCAGCAAGTGGTAGAGCAGCAGAGCACAAAATCAGAACTTTTAGAAGACTGCACCACTAAAGGATGTTGCTCCAGAAGCTCAGTAGGGGGTAGAGCCCTCTCAAGGACAGTGTGGTCTCAGGACCCGCAGGGTCAAAAAGTACAGTGGTGTTTGAGGGTGGCAGAGCTCCCAGGTATTGGAGCAGGGAAGATGGCTCCAGAGACAGAGCTAAGGAGTCAGTTCTCAGCTTGAACTTACCTTAAACCGTGATCTGAGGCACAGTTAGGCCACTGCTCTTCAAGCAGGGTCCCACAAGTGGCAGATCTGTGGAGATCCCCACCTTCCTGGTGTGAGAGCAAATGGCAGGAATCTGCTGGGTTTGGAAACTCCAAACGGGGCTGTGTTCCTGTGATAGAAATGCTCAGTCACAGGCTGGGTGAGCATGGAGTGCAGCTGGAGGAAAAGAAAAGGGAGGAATTCATGGCTTTTCTCTGAGGATGCACTGAGGAGTGGGGCCCAGAGCTCTCGGCACCTACGGGGCCAGAGATTGGGAGGCCGCCATTTTCATTCCCATCCTCCAGAGCTCTATGGAAAGCGTTCAGGAAACAAAAGCTCCCAAGACTGAAACCACACAGATTACTTAGCCTGGATCCTGGCAAAGGTGGTGCAATTCCACCTCGGGCAAAGACATTTGAGAATCATGACAATAGGCCCCTCCACCAGGAGATCAGCAAGACCATCCAGCCAAGACCAAGTTAACCAATCAATGAGAACTGCAAAACTTCAGATATTTCTGAATTCAGATATTTCTGGATATTTCTTTTGGCTGCTTTCAGAGTAGGAGACTTTTCCCGCCTTCATCTCTGTCCCAATGATAGAGAACAAAGTCAACACAGAAATACACTTTGAAATGTCAAGAGAAATCTGCCAACCCAAGTTTTTCCAGGAGCTAAAGTTTCAGGACCGGGGTGACAGAAAGGAGAGGCCGACAGCCAGGAACCAAGGGAACACGTCATGTGCGTGTGAGCTGGTCCACTTCTCTACCTATCAGAAGCAAGCCATGCCTGACAGGAGGGAGTCCCACCTGCACCTGGTCTGCTGTTTGCTGCCCTTGAGCAGAGCAGAGGATGGGCTGAGCTGGATATGGCTGTCGGGGAGGGGGAGATGGCCAGCTGACCACATACGCTATCTGCCAAGTACCTATAGGACCAGCTCCTGGAAGAAGGGGACTCTTGTACATGTTTGGTGGAAAAGCAACCTGTTGCAGCCACTCTGGACAACAGTATGGAGGGTCCTCAAGACGTTACAAATAGAGCTACCCTAGGATCCAGCAACCACACTACTGGGTATTTACCTAAAGCATATGAAAATAATAACTCAAAAGGATACATGTACCCCTATGTTTCTTGCAGCATTATTTACAAGAACACAATATGGAAGCAACCCAAGTGTCCATTGATAAAGTGCTAAATGAGATGAGAATTGTGTACACACACACACACACACACACACACATAGGAATATTACTCAGCCATAAAAAGAATGAAATCTTATCATTTGCTGCCACATGGATGCATCTAGAGAGGATTATCCTAAGTGAAATTAGTCAGTCAGAGAAAGACAATACCATATGATGTCACTCTTGTGTAGAATTGAAGAAACAAACATACATGAATAAAGGAGAAAAAAGGAACAAAACAAAATACAGATTCTTTTTTTTTTTTTAAAAGATTTTATTTATTTATTTGACAGGCAGAGATCACAAGTAGGCAGAGAGGCAGGCAGAGAGAGAGGAGGAAGCAGGCTCCCCGCTGAGCAGAGAGCCCGATGTGGGGCTCGATCCCACAATGCTGGGATCATGACCTGAGCTGAAGGCAGAGGCTTAACCCACGGGGCCACCCAGGCGCCCCTACAGATTCTTTTTTTAAAAAAGATTTTATTTATTTATTTGACAGAGAGTGAGAGAGATCACAAGTAGGCAGAGAGGCAGGCAGAGACAGAGAGGAAAGCAGGCTCCCTACTGAGCAGAAAGCCTGATGCAGGGATTGATCCCAGGACTCTGAGATCATGACCTGACCAAAGGCAGAGGCTTAACCCACTGAGCCACCCAGGTGCCCCCCAAATACAGATTCTTAACAACAGAGAACAAACTGATGGTTACCAAAGGGGAGGTGAATGGAGGGATGAGTGAAATAGATGAAAGGGACTAAGAGTACACTTTTCTTGATGAGCACTGAGTAATATACAGAATTACTGACTCACACTATTGTACACCTGATACTAATGTAACACTGTATGCTAATTCGAATGGAATTTAAAAAAAAAAAACAATAAAAAGGACTTTTCTTTCAGTAACCTATTTGAAAAAGCTTTGATACACAATGTTCATATGCCTTACTTGGGAGTATTTCCTCATCAATATTTATTCATTCTATACCTCAAATTCAAATTTCATTAAATTCTTATATTTTACCTGTTAATCGTGGCCCACGGGAGCCATGGTCCCTTTTCATCTAGGATCAGCACCTATGCATTCAAGAGAGTGTAAGTAGAGAAAGATGCCATGTCATAATCCAGAAAGCTATTAGTGTTTCTCTTTTAGTATGAGATGCTCACAGAGTGTGGGACAGGTTTCAGAGCTGGTTTGTTCTCTATCCCGGATCACTAATTCAGTGGTCATTACTTAGATCCATTTGGTTATGAGATTTCCTGTGGACAAGCTTGCTTCTAAGCACATCCATGGAAGACACAAAGGTGGGTGGGCTCAGTGCGGGATAGGAAGAGGGTCAAGTACAGACAAAGGTACGATTCTTCCCCTGATCCAAGGGTGTGGGTAATAATGGAGACAGAACAATGGGAAGCCACCAAGCTCCCCAGCTGAATGCTGGAGGCACAGGTCAAGGGATCTCGTAATGTGGGGTGTGGAGGCTGCTCTGAGCTACCTCTGGAAGGCAGAGTGCAGAAAGAATAAGAGAGAGAAACTGCCTGTCCCTGGCCCATGCCACCTGCCCACTGCTCCTGGCACACATCAGTCTACACTGCTGACACAGCCTGGGCTCAGGATGAGCTGGCTCAGGTCCCTCAGCACTTAGTGGGGCAGCTGACTCCAGGACTCAGGGAGTCGGTGGCAGGGAAGGCTGGCCCTCTGAGGTCATCCCCTCTTTGAGCAGGCAGACTTGCAGGACTGCTGAAAACCCAGTGAGAGTTTTGAAAGACATGGCATGGATGAATTAAGGATGAACTAACTAAAAGAAAACAATATTAGTTTTTAAGGTCAGAGCTGTCACCTGAGGAAGTACGACAGCTTCCCTGAGGGGGACTGAGGGGAGGGCAGGCCAGGCCGAAAAGGAAGATGGGGCTATCCTGATTGGGGACCTGCGGAGTCCTTCCAAGGCAGCTCATTGTCCTCACCTCACAGGGGATCCATGGAAATGTTCCATCAGGGGACTGACAGAGCTGCTTCTTGAGAAGGCTGCCCTGCATCGGCTTGCACAAGGCAGAGGATGAGGGCTAGATGGAGGGAAGGAAATACCCCAGGGGTCATGGGGCAAGAGCAGAGGTTAATGACCATGAAGATGATGAAAAATAAGAGGCAGCAGCATGGGAGGCCTGGCATGAAAGTGTCATGAGCACAGTGTCCACAGCTACAGTGAATGGGCGCCTTCTTTGCCAGGCACGATTCATTTCAGTGGACTCCAGTTTAGTGCTGACCACAACCCTAGGAAGTGTGCACCACCACTGCCCTCCTCTCCCCATGCTGCTCCTAGGAATCACAGTCACCAGATCCTGATTAGTTTTCATGGAAGCCGAGCACTGGCTCCCTCTAATGGCAGTCTAGTGTGACCCTCATACCTGGCCAGAGACTGCTGTCTACCTGTCTTCACACAACTCAATAGACAGGAGGGTGTCCCTGAATTCCATAGGTTCTGGTGAGACAGATCCACAGGCCCCTCTACACCACCCACAACCAACATTCAGTGGCTCACTTGGGACCTTGGCTATTGTCATGAAACTCACCATGCCCTGTTCCTGTCATTTCCAACAGAAAGTCAGATTCTGATGCCCCAATTTACTGTACATCCTAGTTTATGACTTGGGGCCATGCCATGAACCCACATGGCACCTTTCTGTTAGAGAAGGTCACCCTGCACCTCCTGGAAAATGTTTGTAAGGAAGTACACGTCCATCAGGGCTACAGTGTGAATAGTGGTACACAACCTTCATGGTAGTAATCAATAATTCTAACAAGGGTTGACCACCTCCCCCGCCCCAGTCTCACCAAACCTTCCTCTGTCCCATGGAAGTCATGGTCTGCCCTCAGAAAATACCCCAGGAAATTAACCTTTAAACTGAATGCTCCCTTCATGCTCTGGTTCAAATCTTGTCCAACCACAACACTATGAAAGTAGACATAAGTCACAAAAAGAAAATGGGACAGTCACAAATATATGGAAATTCAATATCATGCTAGTAAACAAACAAATAAGAAATCAAAAGAAAATTTAAAAGTATCTTGAGACAAATGAAAAAGAGAACCTATGAAAAATTATGGGATGCAGCCAAAGTAACTCTAAGGGGAAAGTTCATAGAAATTCAGGTCCTCATCAATCCATCTGAAAGCTCTCCAATAACCAACGTCATATACATGGGACAGAATTGGACAAAAAGAAAAAAAAAAAAGCAAAGCCCGAAATCAGAAGACAGAAGGAAATAACAAAAAGGGAAGTGGAAATAAATACAATACTAAAAAGACTAAAGATCAGTGAAATTATGAGCTGCCATTTTTGGAAAGATAAACCACACTGACAAACTTTTAGTTAGACTCACCAGAAAGAGAGAGGGCTCAAATACAAGGATGAAAGAAAGATAATTGATTTCTGTCTCACATCAAAGTCCTAGAGAAGAACAATGTCTTCAACCTTGGGCACTGCAACTTCTTGCATATCTCTAAAGGCCAGGGAAACAAAAGCAAAAATGAACTATTGGGAGTTCATCAAGGTAAAAAGCTTCTGCACAGCAAAAGAAACAAGTAACAAAACTAAAAGGTAACCTACAGAATGGAAGAAGATATTTGCAAATGGCATGACAGATAAAGGTCTGGTATTCAAGATATACAAAGAATTGCTCAAAATCAGCACCCAAGAAACAAAGAACCCACTCAAAAAATGGGCAGAAGACAGGGAGAGACACTTCTTCAAAAAGGTCAGGGGTGGGAGGTTGGGGCAACCTGAGGGTTTTGAAGGGTCAGGGGTGGGAGGTTGGGGGAACAGGTGGTGGGTAATGGAGAGGGCACGTTTTGCATGGAGCACTGGGTGTTGTGCAAAAAGAATGAATACTGTTACGCTGAAAAAATAAATAAAATGAGAAAAAAAAATAAATAAAAATAAAAAAAAAAAAAAGACATACAGGGGCGCCCGGGTGGCTCAGTGGGTTGGGCCGCTGCCTTCGGCTCAGGTCATGATCTCAGGGTCCTGGGATCGAGTCCCACATCAGGCTCTCTGCTCAGCAGGGGGCCTACTTCCCTCTCTCTCTCTGCCTGCCTCTCTGCCTACTTGTGATCTCTTTCTGTCAAGTAAATAAATAAAATCTTAAAAAAAAAAAAAGACATACAAATGGCCAACAGTCCATGAAAAAATGCTCCACATCAATTCTCATCAGGGAATTCAAAACCACAATGAGATACCACCTTCCAGCAGTTAGGATGGCTAAAATTAATATGACAGAAAACAACAACTGTTGGCGAGGATGTGGAGAAAGGGGAACCCTCTTACACTGTTGGTGGGAATGTAAGCTGGTACAGTCACTCTGGAAAAGAACATGGAGGTTCCTCAAAAAGTTAAAAGTAGAGCTGCCCTAAGACCCAGCATTTGCACCCCTGGGTATTTACCCCAAAGATACAGATGCAGTGAAATGAAGGGGCACATGTTCCCCAATGTTCATAGCAGCAATGTCCACAAGACCCAAACTGTGGAAGGAGCTGAGATGCCCTTCAACAGAAGAATGGATAAAGAAGATGTGGTACATACATACCATAGAATTTTACTCAGCCATCAGAAGGGATTAATGCCCCCCATTTGCATCAACATGGATGGAACTGGAGGGGGTTATGCTAAGTGAAACCCATCAAGCAGAGAATGACAATAATCATATGGTATCACTCATATGTGGAACATAAGGAATAGTGTGGAGGACCACAGGTGAAGGGAAGGAAAACTGAATGGGAAGAAATCAGAGAGGGAAACAAAACATGAGAGACTCTTAATCACAGGAAACAAACTGGAGGAGAGTAGGTGGGGGAGTGGGGTAATTGGGTGATGGGTATTAAGAGGAAACATGTGGTGATGAGCCTTGGGTGTTACGTGGAACTAATGAATCATTGACCATTACATCAAATCTTATACCTTGGCTAACTGAATTTAAATTAAAAATCTGAAAAAATAAAAAAAAAAGAAACTTGAGCTATTACAAGGAATATCATAAAAATACAAAGGATCGTTAGAGAGTACTATGAGCAAGTAGAGGCCAACACCTTGGACAACCTAGAAGAAGTGGATAAGTTCCTAACAACAACCTAGAATGAACTGTGAAGAGAAAAAAATCTGAACAGACTGATCATTAGTGAAAAGATTGATTCAATAATCAAATCCTCCCAGGAAACACATGTCCAAGGCCAGACAGTTTCACTGAGGAGTTGTAACCAGATGGTAGAAGAAGAATTAATAACAAACCCTTCCCAAACTGTTTTTAAAAAAGGAGAGAAAAGGGACAACTGTGTGGCTCAGTGGGTTAAGCCACTGCCTTTGGCTCAGGTCATGATCCTAGGGTCCTGGGATCGAGTCTCGAGTCCTGCATCGGGCTCCTTGCTCAGTGGGGAGCCTGCTTCTCTCTCTGCCTCTGCCTGCCACTCTGCCTGCTTGTGCACACTCTCTCTCTCTGACAAAGAAATACATGAAATCTTTAAAAAACGTAAAAAAAGGAGAAAGGCATACATCTAAACTCATTTCATGAAGGCAGCAGGACCCTGCTACCAAAACAAGATAAGGATGCTACAAGAAAAGGAAAGGCCAATATCCCTCATGAACAGAGATGCAAAAAATCCTCAACAAATTATCGGCAACATCAATTCAACAATCCATCTAGAGAATCACACAACATGATCCAGTGGGATTTATTCCAGGGATGCAAGGATGATTCCACATCTATACATCCACCAATAGCACACACCACCTTAACAAAATAAAAGATAAAAACCCTAGAATTTTTACAATAGATGCAGAAAGAACACTTGACAAGATTTGATATGCATTTATGATAAACACTCTAAACCATCTGCGTACTGAGGGAACATACCTCAACCAAACAAAGGCCCTATATGAAAAGCCCACAGCTGATGCTATATTCAAGGGTGAGATGCTGAAAAATTTCCCACTACCAGCAAGAACAAGATAAAGATGCCATACTTACCACTTTCATTCATCATCATATTGAAAACCCTCACCAAATCATTTAGACAAAAACAAAACAAAACAAAAAAAGATATGAAATCTAAATAGGAAAAGAAAATTGTCACTATTTGCAGATGACATGATACTATATGTAGAAATCGCTAAGGAGTCCACAAAAAAAATTTTTATTAATAAACAAATTTGAATAAATTAGAATAAATAAATTCAGGAAAGCTGCAGGATACAAAGTCAATACACGGAGACATTTTGCATTTCCTTTTTAAAGAATGTGTGTATTTGACACAGAGAGAGAAAAAGAGAAGAGAGAGCATAAGCAGGGGAGCAGCAGAGAGTTAGGGATAAGCAGACTCCCTGCTGAGCAGAGAGCCCAATGCCGGACTCATTCCCAAAACCCCAGGATCATGACCTGACCTGAAGGCAGACACTTAACTGACTGAGGCACCCAAGTGCCCCGACTTGTATTTCTATATACTGATGACCAAATTTCACAAAAAGATTAAGAAAGCAATGCCATTGACAATTGCATCAAGAAAAAAAAATCTAAGAATAAAAGTAATCAAGAATGAGGAAGACCTGGCATACTGAACACATGGTGGAAAAGGAAGGAAAAATATGTGCATGTTGGTGGGTGAATGTATGGGCCAAATATTTGGAAGAAGACACGAATAAATGGAAGCATACACCATGCTCATTAATTGGAAGAATTAATAATCTTAACATGTCCACTCTGGAGAAAGAAGAAGAGAGAGAGAGTCCAAGATGGCAGAGGAGTAGGACACCTTCATTTGATCTGGCACAAGGAATTTAGCTAGAGAGCTATCAAATCATTCTGAACACCTGCAAATTCAAGTTTAGATCCAAGAAAAGAATAGCAGCAATGCTAAAAACAGAAAAGTGTCCACTTTACACAAGGTAGGAAGTAGAGAAAAGTGAGTCTAAGCTGATAGGTGGGAAGATAAAACCTCAGGGGGAGGGAGCCTCTGTCAGCTGGCTACTGCCAAGTGCTAGGGGCAGCAGAGCAGAAGTCTGCTCTGGTGAGGGATGTCACTCTGATGACTGAGCAGGAGGTAGAACCCTCGATGGGAAAGTGTGGTCTCAGGATCCTTGGGGTCCCAGGAAGACCAGGGGTGTTTGAGGGCAGCAGAGCTCCCAGGTATTGGAGCAGGGAAGCCAGCTGCAAAGAGTGAGTCCAGGAGTGGACTCTAAGCTGGAGGTTGCCAGAAACTGTGATCCACAGCACACTCTGGTCACTCCTTTTTGAGAAACGGCCCAAGAAGTGGCACACCTGGACAGAGCCTCCCTTCCTCCCCCAGGAGGAATGGTGCCTGAGCATGCTGCAGGAGTCTGCTGGGTTTGGAGACTCCAAACTGGGTTGTGTGCCAGACACAGAAATGCTTGGTCACAGGACCGGTGAGCACAGAGTACAGACAAAGACCAGGATTGACTGTTTTTCTGTGAGGGCGCATTGAGGAGTGGGGCCCCGAGCTCTCAAGTCCAGGGCCAGAGATAGGGAGGCCGCCATGTTCATTCTCATCCCAAAAGATTGGGATCATTCCCTGCATATTTTCAGACCACAATGCTTTGAAAATGAAACTCAATCACAAGAGGAAAAGTGGAAAGAACTCAAATACATGGAGGCTAGAGAGCATCCTACTAAAGAATGTATGGGTCAACCAGCCAATTCAAGATGAATTTTAAAAATTCATGGAAACACAAGAAACAAAAACACAGCCATTCAATATCTTTGGGATCCAGCAAACATGGTCCTAGGAGGTAAGAATATAACACTACAAGTGTTTCTTAAGAACCAAGAAAGGTCTCAAATACACAACCTAACCCTACACCTAAAGAAGCTGGAGAAAGAGGAGCATAGAAAGCCTAAACACAGAAGGAGAGTAGAAATAATAAAGATTAGAGTGGAAATCAATGAAGTAGAAACCAAAAGAGTAGTAGAACAAATCAACGAATCTAGGAGCTGCCTCTTTGAAAGAATTAATAAGATTGATACACCCCTGGCCAGATTTTTCAAAAAGAACACAGAAAGGACTCAAATAAATAAAATCATGAATCAAGAAGGAGAGATCACACCCAACACCAAAGAAATACAAACAAGTATAGGAACATAGGGTGCCAACTCTATGTCAAGCAGTCAGGCAGTGTTGAAAAAATAGATGCATTCCCAGAAACATAGAAACGACCAAAACTGAACTGGGAAGAACAGGAAACCTGAAGAGACTCATAATCAGCAACAAGATTGAAGCAGTCATCAAAAATCCTCCAGGAAACAAGAGCCCAGCACCAGATGGCTTTCCAGGGGAATTCTACCAAACATTTAAAGATTTAATACCTCTTCTTCTGAAACTTTTCCAAAACATAGAAATGGAAGGATAATTTCCAAATGCTTTTGATAAGGCCAGCATTATCTTGATCCCAAAACAAGACAAAGACCCCACCCAAAAGGAGAATTACGGACCACTATTCTTGATGAATATGGATACAAATATTCTCACCAACATACTAGCCAATAGGATCCAACAGCCTATTAAAAGGATGATTCACCACGACCAAATCAAATTTATTCCTGGGCTGCAAGGGTGGTTTGACAACCACAAATCAATCAATGGAAACCACTACCTTAATAGAAGAAAGAACAAGAACAATAGGATCCTCTCAATAGATGCAGAAAAAGCATTTGACATATTAGTGCCTCCCTTTTTGATCAAAACTCTTCACCATGGCGGGATAGAGGGTACCTCCACATCATAAAGGCCATCTATGGGAAACCCACAGAGAATATCACTCCCAATGGGAAAAAAAAACTGATAAGTTTTCCCTTCAGGTCAGGAACGTGACAGGGATGCCCATTCTCATTGCCATTGTTCAATGTAGTACTAGAAGTCTCAGCCTCAGCCATCATAAAACAAAAAGAAATAAAAAGTGTCTGAATCAGCAAAGAAGTCAAACTCTCACCCTTTGCAGACAATAGGATACTTTCTGTGGAAAACCCAAAAGACTCTTCCCCAAAATTGCTAGAACTCATCCAGGAATTCTGTAAAGTGGTAGGATATGATATCAATGCACAGAAATCACTTCCATTTGTCTGCAGCAACAATGTGACAGAAGAAAGAGAAATTAAGGAGTCCATCCCAGGTATAATCCTGCCCCAAACCATAAGATACTTAGGACTCCATCTAACCAAAAAAGCAAAGGATTTGTACTCAGAAATCCACACCATAGTCATGAACAAAATGGAGGAAGACACAAAGAAATGGAACAATGTTCCATGGTCATGGATTGGAAGAACAAATATTGTGAAAATGTCTATGATACCCAGAACAATCCACAGATTCGATGCAATTCCTATCAAAATACCATCCACATTTTTCATGGAACTGGAATGAATAATCCCCAAATTTGTATGGAAGCAGAAGAGACCCCGAGTAGCCAAAGGGATGTTGAAAAAGAAAACCAACGCTGATGGCAACACAACTGCAGACTTCAAGCTCTATTACAAAGCTGTAATATTTAAGACAGTATGATCCTGGCACAAAAACAGACACACAGATCAATGGAACAGAATACAGAAACCAGAAATGGACCCTCACCTCTAGGATCAACTAATGTTCCTCAAAGCAGGAAAGAATATCTAATGGGGAAAAAAAAGTGTCTTCAATAAATGTGCTGGGAACACGGGACAGCCATGTGCAGAATAATGAAAGTGGACCTTTTCCTTATACCATACATAAAAAAATAGACTCCAAGTTGGGGCGACTGGGTGGCTCAGTGGGTTAAAGCCTCTGCCTTCAGCTCAGGTCATGATCCCAGTGTCCTGGGATGGAGCCCCACATTGGGCTCTCTGCTCAGCGGGGAGCTTGCCTCCTCCTCTCTCTCTGCCTGCCTCTCTGTCTACTTGTGATCTCTGTCTGTCAAATAAATAAATAAAATCTTAAAAAAGAAATAGACTCCAAGTGGATGAAAGACCTCAGTGTGAGATAGGAATTCATCCAGATCCTTGAGGAGAAAAGAGGCAGCAACTTCTGTGACCTCAGCCATAGCAACTTCTTGATAGACACATCTCCAAAGGCGAGGGAAACAAAAGCAAAAATGAACTGTTGGGATTTCATCAAGATAACAAGCTTTTACATAGCAAAGGAAACAGTCAACAAAACAAAACAAACAAAAATAAAAACCAAAAAGAATGAGAGAAAATATTTTCAAATGACATATCAGATAAAGGACTCATATCCAAAATCTAGAAAGAACTTACCAAACTCAACACCCACAGTACAACTAATCCAATCAAGAGATATGCCAAAGACATGAACCGATATTTCTTCAAAGAAGACAGCCAAATGGCCAACAGACACTTTAAAAAGTGCTCAACATCCATCGCTATTAGGAAAATACAAGTCAAATCCATAATGAGATACCACCTTACACCAGTCAGAATGGCTAAAATGAACAAGTCAGGAAAAGACAGGTATTGGTGAGGATGTGGAGAAAGGAGAACCCTTTTATATGGTTGGTGGGAAGTAAGCTGGTGAAGCTACCTTGGAAAACAGTGTGGAAGTTCCTCAAGAAGCTGAAAATAGAGCTACCCTGCAACCTTGCAATGGTACTGCTGGGTATTTTCCCCCAAGATAAAAATGTAGTGATCTGAAGGGTCACCTGCACCCCAATGTCTAGAAGCAATGCCCACAAGAGCTAGAGTATGCAAAGAGCTCAGACATCCATCAACAGGTGAATGGAGCTATATGGGTATATGTACCATTGAGTATTAAGCAGCCATTAAAAAATGAAATCTTGCCATTTGGAATGACACGGATGGAACTAAAGGGCATTCTGCTAAGTGAAGTAAGTCAATCAGAGAAGGACAATTATCATATCATCTCACTGATATGTGGAATTTAAGAAACAAGACAGAGGATCATAGGGAAAGAGGAAAAATAAAGGAAGCAAGATGAAACCAGAGAGGGAGTCAAAGCAAAGAGACACAATCTCAGGAAACAAACTGAGGGTTACTGAACGAGAGAAAGGTGAGGGAATGGGTGGCTGTGTGATGGGCATGAGGAGGGTATGTGCTGTGGTGAGCACTGTGTGGTATGTAAACAGAAGGATCTCACCTGTATCCCTGGAACAAATAATACATTATATGATCATAATAAAAAAGAAGGGAAAGAAAAACATTTAGAATACAAATGTAAACTACATAAAAATAAATAAATAATCTCATTGATAAGCAAGCAAGCAAACAAGCTGCAACTAAGCCACCTGGAGTCACCACACTCCAATTTCAAGCTAGATTACAAAGCTGTTGTCATCAATACAGTATGGTACTGGCATAAAAACAGACACACAGGGGCGCCTGGGTGGCTCAGTGGGTTAAAGCCTCTGCCTTCGGCTCAGGTCATGATCCCAGGGTTCTGGGATCGAGCCCCACATCGGGCTCTCTGCTCCACGGGGAGCCTGCTTCCTCCTCTCTCTCTGCCTGCCTAGTTGTGATTTCTCTCTGTCAAATAAATAAAATATTAAAAAAAAAACAGACACACAGGACAATGGACACAACAGAAAACTCAGAAAATGATAATCATAGTAATTTTGGCAAACTTTATTCATTCATATATTAAAGGTATATTTAAACTTAGTTCTGAAAGGATGATTAACTCTGAATGGGAATTTGTAATATTGATGTCCTGTTCCAACGTTTGCTACCAATAAATGCGTTTTTAAAACATGCTGTTTTATATACATATATATTACAAAATAAGGATGATTTAGAATTCACATTTTTAGGAAAAGTTAAATTCACTTTAATAAACTTACCACAGAAAAGGAAATATAGATATCCATTATCGCAACTGAGAACATCACAAAAAAAGACAATCAGACACAATCTGGTGCCCGATGGAAGAATAGAATACTACTTACATAGTTCTGCCCAAGTGTTCAACCTGTTGAAAGCTACAGATCCAGCTACTCATTTACAAAAACACAGATGCCAGAGAAAAGTCCTACCAAAGAGTATGAAGACATCATCAATGAAGTCCACACTGTATATATTCTGACACGAAAAATATTTTACAAACAAATAAACTGTAAAATTAAAAAAAAAACAACAGAAAGAAGGAAGTAAGGATGGAAGGAAGGAAGGAGATAAAGAAGAGAAAAAAAGAAAGGAAATAAGGAAAGAAAGAAAGAAGGAAAGAAAGAAAGAAACATACATCAGAAATTAACCCCCACACATATAGTCTTAACTTATGATTTGACAGAAAATATACAATGGGGAAAGGACTGTTTTTTCGGTGAACAGTATGGGGAAAACTGGACACTAAATGCGGAAGAATGTGACTGGATCACTTTCTTACACCGCACATACAAATTATGAATGGATGAATTACTTGAACATAAGAACTGAAACCATAAACCTCCAATAAGAAAACACAGGTAGTATGTTTCTTGACACCGGATTTGGGGACGAGTCTTTTACATCAGACGCCAAAAGCAAAGGCAACAAAAGCAAAAATAAACAAGTAGAAGAACATCAAACTGAAATTTCTGCATGACAAAAGAAACCATCACACCCTTAAAGGAAACTTCCACAATGAGAAAAATATCTGCACATCCTATATGTGAGAAGAGGCTAATATCCAAAATATACGAAACACTCCTTCAAATCCAAACAAAAACTGAATAAAAAGTGGGGAGAATATGTGAATAGATGCTTTCCAAAGATGGCATACAGGTGGCCAACAAACACAGAGAAAGTTGTTCAACATTACTAACTGTCGTCAGGAAACTGAAGTCAAAACTGCAATCAGCTATCACCTCACAAGTGTGGGAATGGCAATCGTCCCAGAGACAGACACCAGGTGTGGTCAAGGGTGTGTACACCAGGGGACCCTGGGCACTGTTGGAGGGAATGGAAATTGGTGCAGCCACTGTGACAAATGCTATGGAGCTTCTGGAAAAAAGTTAATAGAACTACCACATGACCTGGTAATTGCTCTACTGAATATTTCTTGGGCAAACACAAAAACACTCCCTCCAAAAGAGATGCACTACCATGTTCATGGCAGCATTATTCACAATAACCAGACATGGAATATCGACCTTGGGAGCATTATGCTAAGTAACTCAGACACAGACAACCACCAGAGGCTCTCATGGACATTCCACATGGGAAAAAAAAATACTGAATGCATACATAATGAGAACAGATGGGTGGTTCCAGATTCAGGGATGGTGGGGGGAAATGGGTGAAGGTAGTCAGAGGTGCCATGTTTGAGTGATAAAATCCACAAGTCAGGGAATATTCTGTGCAGTATGAAGACGAAAGCTAACCCTGCAGGATGGGGTACAGGCTCCCCCGCTACTTGAAAATACAATGTTCCTAGGAAACTTTTCACAGCAGAAGTGGCATAAATGGAAAAAGGAATTACCATTCATTTCTACAGAAAAATGAGTGAGCATGCTCAGACACCAAAAGTTCCTTCTCTTTGGCTCTTCTTAGACCTCAAAGCACAACATCTTAACAGATGCCAGAAATAAATGGAGATAAAGCACAGCAGATGCTCACAGACACAATTCAAAGCGTTGGTGGCTGGACATGGAGATCAGTGCTCAGGAAGGAGCTGGCTGGGGTGCACGCCGCCTCTGTAGTGGTTCCCCACAAAAGAGATGTTGAATGTGATGCTCACTTTTTGGCTTTTTTCATAAGAGAGAAATACTCTTCAGGTTACTTCCTGCTACTGGAGCTGGGTAATAACATAGATCTTTCAAAAAAGCCAAGTGTCCTCCCAGGAACTTTGAGAAAAGTGGGGAAGACTTGTACTTGAAAGTTGCTGAAGGGGTAGAAGTTCAGAGTTCTCCCAGACACAAACATTAGCAGGTCCACTGTGAAAGGCACCTTCCTCAGCAGGTAGAACATGGACTACCTCCTACCCCCAGAAACCTCCTCCTTCACCTTGATCGGGACAACCCACAAGAGCTCAGACTTACCTCAATTCCTCTTTTCTCCCATTCCCAATATCAAACCCATCAGCAAATCCTGTGAGCTCCATCTTCAATAGGTACCCAGAATAGCACCAACCCCTCCATCCAAGGCCACCTGTCTGGTCCATACTGGAGCCCATCTCTTGCCTGACTTCCTGGAAAAGCTTCATTATTGACTTCCTTTGCCCATCCTTAACCTTGTGTCATCTGTTCTCAACACTAGCCAGGATGGCCCAGTGAAACAGGGTCCCATGAGGTCACAGCCCTGCCATGGCTTTCTGTCACCCTACTGTCACCTCTCTGAGGTCATGTCCTAAGCTGTCTCCTATGGCCACAGGCTTGCTGCTTTTGGACATACATGGTATGCTCCTGCCCCAGGGCCTTTGCATATGATTTCCCTTCCATTTAGAAGACTCTTCATTGATATCACTCACCTTTTTTTGAACTTGACTCAAGTCTCACCTTTCTAGTGAAGACACACCTGGCCCCTATGAGAATAGCAAGTATCACTGCCACCCCCCTTTATTGTCCCAGCCCTGTCTCCTACTTTCTATTTCCAGACCAGTTATCACAGTCACCAGCCTATCTCGGCAAGGGGAAACGAAGCCCTGCTCTGATGGTTTCACCACAGACTCCCTCCGATTTCTTAGTCCAGAGCCCTGGGGGAAAAGGTGACCAGAGCTCTTGCACAGCCAGGATGCCCAGGACAATGGGTGCCCCTCCGGCTCCCTGAAGACCATCAGAAAAATGAGCCCTAAGAGGAATCTACTTTCACATGAAACCTGAAACCAGACAACTTCCTCAATTCCAGGTGAGCACACACATGTCCTCTCCTTGCCTGATGTGCTCATCTGAGAAAGTTGAGCAGAGAAGCATCCCAGGATCCACATCTCCCTCTGGTCAAGTTTCTGGAAAACAGACCTCTCTCCTTCCTGCACCAGCCCCCTGTGATTGACATCCAGCATCCTCCTGTGTTGGGGCAGAATGGTGCACCTGTCCCTCTTTCCTGGGACGTCATCTCAAACCAGGCTTTGCTGCACACTTTTCAGGAAGGAACCTGCAGCAGCAGCAGCAGCAGCAGGAGCAGCAGTGGCAGCAATAGCAGCATGCTTCCCAGGTTTGGTCTCAGACTCACATGTCAGGCCCCATGTGGAACTAGAGCTTTAAAGAAACTGGTGTACCGTGTAGCCTTGGAATATATAATGCCTGAGCTTCCTTCTTTGTTCACACATAAAAGTTGAGGAGGTGGAAATGACTGAAAGTGAAATTTCCTTCTGCATCTTTTCTTCTTATCAAGAAAATTCCTTCCCCAACATTGTAAGCTTTAAAAAAAAATCAGTATTTCCAAAGAATGTGTAAGTTTGTGTTAAGCTGATTGTTCCATTAATAAATACTGCAAAAAATTAATAATGACTTCTTTACCTGTAAGAGTGAATCATAGCATTCTCTACACCTATCTGATCATGATAGTATTCTCTCAACACTGTTGGAAACTGGAAAAGAAATCTGTCAGGTTTTGACTTCACTGTAAATATGTCATTCAATGTGTGTGTCAAAAGTAAGCAAATTAAAATCAGGTCATATCATAGGAAAGGTAAAAGTATCTAATACAAACATGTTCCAAGCAACCAAATGTTTTTGCCCAAAGAAGAAAAACAATTATCTTTGATTAAAAAAAAAAACACATATACTTTAAAGTATTTATAGCTCCCCAACTTTATTATAGGACTTACAAGATCGTATTTTTGCCTTTGCCTTTGAAATTTCATTTGACCATATATTTTTAAAAGATTTTATGTATTTATGTATGTATTTGACAGACAGAAGTAGGCAGAGAGGCAGGCAGAGAAAGAGAGAGGAGGAAGCAGAATCTCTGCTTAGCAGAGAGCCCGACGAGGGGCTCAATCCTAGGACCCTGAGATCTGATTTGAGCTGAAGGCAGAGGCCTTAACCCACTGAGCCACCCAGATGCCTATTTTGTATCAAGGATAAATGACTATTTTAGGCTTAAACTTTCATTGAAAAAATGCTTTGTACTTCTCAACCCTAGAAATTTTTGTCTATAGGGTAGCAGGTATCTGTATCATACAGAGAAGATAAATCTGTTGACCTATGAATATACAGATATTAGTAGTTGTGATGTCATGTGTGGGGCATATTTGGACATCACAATATGAAGTTTCTTCCAAATTGCTGGACTCACAGTGATATGTGGAGTTTTTGATCTTTTTTTTTTTTTTTTTTTTTTAGGGTTAGAGTGAGTAATAACACAGTGGACTTTGCAAACAAACATGATTTTTTCTCTTCCTGATCCCATTTTATCCCATTGATAAAACTGAAGGAATCCATAGAACACATTTTTCTATTTGTTGAAACTCCCTAATTTTTTAAAAGGATTTTATTTATTTAAGAGAGAGAGATAGAGAGCGTGAGAGGGGACGGGTCAGAGGGAGAAGCAGACTCCCTGGGGAGCAGGGAGCCAGCCCAATATGGGACTCGATCCTGGGACTCCAGGATCATGACCTGAGTCAAAGGCAGTTGCTTAAACAACTGAACCACCCAGGCACCCAAAACTCCCTAATTTTTTTAAGAGAAAAAAATTTTGAAGCAAAACAGTACAAAACACATTTGCTCCTTGAGAAAACAAGTATATGACCTAATAACAATGAAGTGGAACTGGAAAATAATGAGTCAACTACACTTAAAAGGAATGAACTAGATATGCATGTATCAATAAGGATATAGTTTAAAAATACAGTATTAAGGGTGACAACCCTCTTGGGGGCTCTTCCCTCTGCAGGATTTTCGTACTATCACTTTGCTATCACTCAATAAGCCCTGCTTTGCTGGCCTCCCGCTCTGCCTGGTCTATTTCTTCATTCTTCAAAGTGGCGTGACAAAGAACCATGGTCACCAACAGAGAAATAAAATCCTGTAACGTTTATGGGGGCTCATCCAGGAGATCCACTGTTGTTAAGGACAACTAATCATGAGTAGTGGGCAGCAAGTCTCCCTCTCTCTTCCCCCATTTTGTGTGTTGAAACAAAAGGCACCCATCAGCCATGTAAGCAATTTGCAGCACTGTCATTCTTAAGTCTCAGGTGACAGGTTCCCTGGTCTCCTTTCTGACTGATCCCTCAGCAGAAGTTGGGAATGTTGGTTTGTAAGGACTCAGAACTTCTTTTGGGGCAGATTACTAAAGGTAAGGGACCGAGGGAAAACTGAGCAGCAATTGAAAGGCCTGACCAAGGCTATCCTTTGGGCACCAGAAGGCTCTTGGAGGGACCTGGCTCCTTACTTGCCCATGTGGGCATCCGGAAAGAAACCCCTCCACTACTCTTTTCTTAGCTGATTACTCCTCTAGAAAAATGAGTGAGAGCCCAGGATGGTCCCCCCTATATTCTTTTGCGAGTGGTCTGGGTGGCCTTCATGGGATCTCACACACGGTTCTCTGTTACTGCGAGGAACAGTCTGCTTCTGATGACTCCTGTCATGGCATTACCAGGACATCCCTTGAACTGGCTGCATCACCTGTGTGAAGGAATGGCCAAGCAGGGAAAAAGAACTAAGATCTAAGGGATCTTCCAGGGAGGGTTGGACTTCCCCTCCCTGGATGCCCCATCTTGCTCTCCATGTGGCCATACCAGACAGAATGGTTCTGCTAAAAGATGATTAGGTGGCTATGCCGGCAGAAGGTCTGGTAGGGTAGGAGGCCCTACCTCCAGGGAGCGACCCTGGTCTTCCCCACACTTAAGACTCCCTTAGGAGTCAATGGATACACTAGACTCTACTAAAAGAAGTCTAGTGTATCCATTGACTCCTAAGGGAGTCTTAAGTGTGGGGAAGACCAGGGTCGCTCCCTGGAGGTAGGGCCTGGCCTACCCTGGCTAATTGGGACTACTCCCAGCATGAGGATGAGACACGGCCACCAGATGGACTTTGCCTTCCTGGTTTTAACTGGGAAAAAGGAGACTCATTTCTTTTGTTCTGATGTCAGCAATGTAGGATTAATCCCAGCCTCCTGACTGCTCTCTTTTGCCCCTGGGACACAAAGGAGCACCACATGCACATCAAAAGTAGATGCTTGGGTGGCTCAGTGGGTTAAAGCCTCTGCCTTCAGCTCAGGTCATGATCCCAGGGTCCTGGGATCGAGCCCCGCATCGGGCTCTCTGCTCAGCAGGGAAACTGCTTCCTCCTCTGTCTCTGTCTGCTTCTCTGCCTACTTGTGATCTCTGTCAAATAAATAAATAAATAAATAAATAAATAAATAAATAAAAAGTAGATAGGCAAGTGAAGTCTGAAGGGGAATCTTCAACCATGGCTGCATCCTTCCTAGGGTAAGATCAGGTCCATATACCTGTCCTGCCCTATCCAGTGCTTGAGGGCTTTACTCTTTGCAAGAACAGGTAGTCTGGAAGGGGAACCAAGGGGGGGTGCTGCTATAAGAACTGAGATGAAGGGGGACCTCAAAGTTTTCCAAAATTGGATGTAATGTTTTTGTTATGTCAAACCATTTCCAAAGCAGAAAAACACTGCGTTATGGCCATTGCTAAAAGATACGGCGACCAAGGGATGGGTGACCCCTTGGGTGGCTTCAGTTTCTTACTGGAGTCCAGCCTATACCTCCTCAAGACCCCAATTTGGATCCTCTCAAGACCTCAACTGTGATCCTAATGATCCCCTTGGAGACTGGTATCACTGTCACTTCTAAGCCTGCATCATGGATTGAGCAGTACATGGGTACTTCTCCCTTATTCATTTCCTGGGTTAATGGCTATAATTGGAACCAACTGTGGTTAGTCTACATTGGGACAGAGACTTTGAGAAATATACCTAAGCATCTGCCAAAATTCCCTTTGTTTTGGGGAAATTCCCTGTCTTCTCCAGCCTGACATGGACCACATCTTTCCCAAAAGACATGGTGTCTGTTTGTCTGCCTAAGCTGATGAGGTTTAGAACCAGGAACGATTTTATCTCAGTTTGCTGAAGGTCAAATAAGCTCCTGTTAAAAAGGCCTTTAATTTTGTCTGTCTCAAAGTTTTCATGGGTAATTGTTAAGAAGGTTTTGCTTGGATGATAAAGAGGATTACATGTAGGTCTTTTCCAAATAGGCTCACTACCTGAGGACTCCACACTTCCCTTAGGTAGAGATATTAACTCTCATCTTGATACCAAGGATATCATCAAAGGATATCTAGGTCTGCTGGTAAATTAACTGTCTACCCAAACTCAGGAAGAAAACCCAACAATCTTCTTAGATGGAGAGAGGCTCCCATTAAACACACAGCTCTCTCCCTCTGTTCTCCTGAGGCTGAGATTCTTCTTAAAGAAACAATCTGCCCCAGATATTTAGAAAAAACTACAAAAGTTGACTATTGGCCCTGAGGGGACCCCAGGAAAGCTCTTATGAGGGGCCAGCTTGTCTTTTATAATTGGGACCAAGAGGAGAGTGAGAGACGGAAGCTAAAGAGAAAGGCTGAGGAGCCTTGGTTGCAGACTTGCATGCCTTTGCCAGCTCAGCCTGCCAAGGCTCTGGCACCAAATGTCATCTCTCTGACACTAGAAGTGAGAATGCCCCCAGCGGCAAAAACCAAGGCCCTGTAACCCTAGTCTCACTTGTGGAGGGGGTCACTGGGAAACTGAATGCCCTCGGGGACTTCTGTCTGCAAGGGCTCAGGTGGCCAGTGCCCCTGATCGGGACTGATGGGGCCCAGGGCTTTAAGCAGTGGTTCCTCTGAAACAGCTCACCATAGGGAACCCAGAGCCTCAGGTAATTTTGGAAGTAGGAGGAAAACCAGTTGATTTCCTTCTTGATACTGGAGACACCTTTTCTGTTCTGCTCCCTAACCCAGGCCAACTGTCCAACTGCAGTTTTGTTGTTAAGGGTGTCACTGGGTGACCCCACAGCCAATTTTTTTCTCACCTTCTGGGATACACCTAGGGTGATCTAATTTCCTCTCACTCTTTCTTAATGCCGGAGAGCCCCATACTTTTCTTAGTGAAGATACTTACTCTCATACTGAGAGCCCCTGGGCAGACTAGCAGACTAGAAATTGCCTCCCCTTAATAAAGGCTGATATTAACGCCGAGGTCTGGGGAACTCAGGCTGAAATGGGTTGGCCTTAGCAGCAGTGCCCATTCCCACACACGTTAAGGAGCCCACAACTTCCTCTTGTCAGAAAGGTTTTTTGGGTCTGATACCAAGATATGGAGAAATAGCACCCCCCCCCCCACCTATCAGTTGATCAAGGACACCCAGACAGCCAGTACCCACCTATTAATATGGGATCCAGAGTCAGAAGAAGCTTTTAAAAATCTCAAGAGGGCCTTGCTCAGTGCCCCAGCTTCAAGGCTTCTTACTGTGAGGACTTGTATATGACAGAAAGAAAGGGAATGGCCTTGGGCCTTCTAATCCAGGCCTGGGGGCCAGCTCAACAGCTGGTAGGCTATTTAAGCAAAAAGTTGGGTCTGGTAGCTTGTGGCTTGGCAGCATGTCTTAGGGCAGTGTTTCCCTCAGCTATGAGACTAACTCTGTGACAGGAAGAACATGTGAAGTTTCCCAGAAGTATAACCCATTTTCCCATCCACAGGTACAGCAGGTAGAAAGTTACCCTGAAGAAGACTGGCAAATGGACTTCACATGCACCAAAAATGCATGGTACAGGTACCTCCTGGTTTGGGTAGATACCTTCATACATTGGGCTGAGGCCTTCCCCTACAGAATCAAAAAAGCCTCAAAAGTGTTAAAGGCACTAGTAAATCCCTCAGTTAGGACTTGCCCAGTCCCTTCAGAGTGATAACAGAGGGAGTATCCAAGGTTTTGGGCACTACCACTTACACTGTGTCTGAAGACCTCAGTCTTTGGAAAAATGAACTAGCCCAAGAAATAAGTAAAAATTGGGCATCCCTACTCCCTATTGCCTTACCCCGAATTAGGAACACCCCCAAGAAAAAGCGGTTGAACCCCTTTGAGACCTTATACAGGAGACTCTTCTTTGTAAATGACCTGGTGAGACATAAAGAAGTCTTTGATCTGATAAATCATTTCCTATGGCAAGGAGCTTCCCAACTCCCAGCCCCCAAATAAATAGCCTGTCCCATTTCACCCTGGGCACCAAGTGCTTATAGAATTGGTCTGGGAAGGCCCACATACAGTGATTTTAGCCACTCCAACAGTAGTCAAAGTGCCCAAATTTGAAGCCTGGATCCATCATTCCAGAGCCAAACCCTAGTCCCCAATGGGGCCTAACAACAAGAAAACAAAATCCCTCTGTGAAACCAGGGAAGACCTCAAACTTGTCTTGAAGCAACAAGACACAGGTAAGTCTTCTTAAATGTCACTCTCCCTATATCCCATCAAAATCATCATCTTTATCGCACTCCTTTCACCCACCCTCTCCTCACAGTATGTGGGGAGTTCACTAAAACAGAACATCCTCTATCTCTCGCCAGACTTCTGGTTCTACTCAGTCTTGCATTGTGCTTTGGGCCTTGCCTCCTAAATGCCGTAAGCCATTTTATATCTTCCAGAATAAAGGTCATCAAACTCCAAATGGTTATTCAGATGGAGTCTCTCATGGAGGTCAGATCAGACCTTTACAGGGGACTCTTTGATAGATTGGGACGAGAGGAACCCTGACTGCTGCTCCATCCAATGCCCTTGACTATCAGGAAGGAGCTATGATAGTCGTCGCCCTTTTTCCCTAACAGCAATTAGAGAGTTAGGGATGATGAAGGATAGTTGGAAGGCAAGCAGGCAGGGGCAAGGCTCCCCCACCCTAAGAGGAAATCATTCTTAAAAGGATTTTACACTAAGTCAAGCAGAGAGAGTCAAGTATCATATGGTTTCACTTATTTGTGGAGCATAACAAATGACATGGAGGACATTGGGAGATGGAGAGGAGAAGGAAGTTGGGGGGAATTGGAAGGGGAGGCGAACCATGAGAGACTATGGACTCTGAGAAACAACCTGGGGGTTTTGAAGGGGCGGGGGTGGGAGGTTGGGGGAACCAGGTGGTGGGTAATAGGGAGGGCACGTGTTGCATGGAGCACTGGGTGTTGTGTAAAAACAATGAATACTGTTACGCTGAAAAAATAAATAAATTAAAAAAATTAAAAAAAAAAAAAAGGATTTTACACCACCCTGGAAGGAGCCCTCCACCATTTCCCATGTGATAGTTAGGTGACAAAAACCTGATTGGATGATATATACAGGGAGGGTTAATCAGATTAAAACAGCCCACCAACAAGCCCATAAAAACCCCTAGATTAAGAAACTCCAGTGGTAACCGTCTGGGGTCCCCTTCCTCCTTGGGAGCTTTGTACTATGGCTTTGCTATCACTCAATAAAGCTTGCTTTGCTGCCTACTATCTCTCTCTCTCTCTCTCTCTCTCTATATATATATATATATTTATATGTATAAATATATATATACACACATGTTATATATAATTTGTATTTATATTTATCATTTATATACATATATAAAATGTTAAGAAAAAGAGGCAAGGAGCAAAAATATTGTTATTTATGTATGTCGTTTGTTGTCATTTATATTGCCATTTAAAATATAAAGCACAAAAAAACCATTACATTTTTAGTGGTTACTTTTACTATGAAAATGTGCAGAATAACATTAGAAGTACATGAACCAATTTCGTAAGAGACAAAGTAGGGTCTAGATAAAATCTAAAAAAGGTTTTGCAACCTTTTATAATATTCTAAATTTAAAAGGGAATATATCACATGTATTTATATGTCCGTTCAGATATATACTATATAGAGTTATGTATCATAATTATGTAGTACGTTTCAGATGGATGGATAGACAAATAGATCTGAGTAAGGTTTTAGTCTCTGCAACCAGACTTGTTGGGCTTGAGTCCCTCTGTCTCTAGCTGTATGATTTTGGACAAGTTAACTAACTGCTCAGAGCTTCTAATTCATTTTAAAATCCTGATGATAGTAACACTAACCTCATAACTTATTGGGAGGATTTAGTTAATTTATATATTTAAGTGTTTAGGAAAGTGATGGGAATATAGCAATCCACAAAAATTAAATGCAATCATCATTTTACAAACAGAAGAAAATGCACTGGTAGCAAAGAGAGTTAAGTACGGAGAGTGGTTACTTCTGATTTGTGAAATATGACTCTATGCTAGCTTGAAGTATTGTTCAGAAATGCTCAGTGCCCCTTTCGTAGAGACAATTAGACTTCTCTGTTTCCTTGCCATCTGTCTTCACCTTGCGACTTGCCTTGCTCAATGAAATGGGAGGGAGATTAACATGTATCTTCTGAGTACAATCTTGAAAAACCAATATGTGATCCACATTTAATGTTTAAATTATAATAAATCTTTGAGTCTTGTGTAATGTTTAAATTACAATAAACCTATTTGTTCCTCAACAAATATAACTCTCAACCATTTTTTCCCCCCCAGCAAACCTGGTTAGGTATCAGGCCACGTCAGACTTGAGCTAGGTACTTGGGATACAAAGAAATATATTCCAATCTCTGTTCCCAATGTGTAGATAATGTGGGGGAGAGAAGTAGTTATGCTTACAAATAAGTAAATTAAAAGATATATTTAAAACATGATATTAAGTGCATTTTTTCCCAATGGTCTCATACTTTCCTGAGATTCAATAGGAAGGACAATGAGTGACAGGTGAATAGGAAAATCTACTTCACAGGTTTTCCAAGCTGGCTCTGCAATCAGTAGCCCATCATGAGCCTCCAAGGAAGAATGTTTGTAAAGAGGCAGCTGGAGGGTCACCTGGGTGGCTCAGTGGGTTAAGCCACTGCCTTCCACTCAGGTCATGATCTCAGGGTCTTGGGATCAAGCCCCGCATTGGGCTCTCTGCTCAGTGGGGAGACTTCTTCCCCCTCTTTCTCTGCCTGCTTGTGATCTCTCTCTCCCTGTGTCAAATAAATAAAATCTTAAAAAACAAACAAAAAAACAAATGAGGCGGCCAGAGACTGGGGAGAGGAGATTAGCAAGGTTTCCTTGAAGAGAATTTTTAGAAAATTGGGCTCCTTCCCTCTACCGGGAAAACCCTCACCACCACCTCAAGACAAATAAAGGCAACACTCAAAGACCAACTTGAAGAGCTTGACAAGATACCTGCGGTCTGATGGGATAGAGACTTGAGCTTGACTCTCGCCACAAACCACCTCTCTGAGAAGCTGGTTGAAGTGGTTTGGGTTGCAAAGTAAAGACAGAATGGCATAATAGGAACAGCCTGCAATTCTAGAGTTTAGAAAGACAAAGGGAGTGGGATTTTCCTGTGAGGAAAGATTCTTGGAGAAAGCAGAACTACAGCCATCTTAAAAGACCCCAGGGCAAGAGAGAGTCAATTATTATATGGTTTCGCTTATTTGTGGAGCATAAGGAATAACACGGAAGACATGGGGAGACAGAGAGAAGTGAGTTGGCGGAAACTGGAGGGGGAGATGAGCCATGAGTGACTGTGGACTCTGAGAAACAAACTGAGGGTTTTGGAGGGGAGGGGGATGGGAGGTTGGGTGAGCCTGATGGTGGGTATTATGAAGGGCACGTATTGCATGGAGCACTGGGTGTGGTGCATAAACAATGAATTCTGGAACACTGAAAAGAAATTAAAAAAATTTTTTTAAAGATTTTATTTATTTATTTGACAGAGAGAGATCACAAGTAGACAGAGAGGCAGGCAGAGAGAGAGAGAGGGAAGCAGGCTCGCTGCTGAGCAGAGAGCCCCATGCGGGACTCGATCCCAGGACCCTGAGATCATGACCTGAGCCGAAGGCAGCAGCTTAACCCACTGAGCCACCCAGGCGCCCCCCCCCCCCAAAATTTTAAAAATCAAATAAAGAACATGGATCTAAAAGCCTTAAAATACATACATACATACATACATACATACATACATAAAGACCCCAGGACCAAAGGAGGGACCTGATGGGGTGAAGTGAACTCTGGCAGTCCACCAGGGGGCGCACTGCTCCTGCAAGCAACCATGCAGTAGCAGATTAGGATAGAGGCAAAATATAGGCAATAATGTCTAAAGGGAATCAGACTATACTTCCCCAAAATACGCCATTTTGGAATAGCGATATTTTCTTCCAGAGACTGTATCGTTTTATATTTCTCACTGAGGTATGCGATCCAGAACAAATTAATCTGTGTGTAGTGTATGAAGAGGTCTCAAAATAAATTTTTCCCTTGTAGATATCCAATCGATTCTTCACATTTTACTGAAGAGATCATTCTACCACACTGAGTCATAGCAAGACCTTTGTCAAAAACCAAGTCTGTTTCTGGACTATTCTGTTTCATTGTTTTGTATATCCATCCTTGTCTAATACCATATTGTCTGATTTACTTTAAGCTTTATGGTAAAGTTTGATACTGAGAATGTAAATCCTCTAATTTTGTACTTCAAAATTATTTTGACTGTTTTAGAACCTCGGTATTTTCAAGTAAATATTTAAGTAGCTTTAGATAAGACTTTTAATTAATGAAAATGAGACATTCAACGTCTTAACAAGACCAGAAAAATTCTGGAATCTCTTTAACATACAGGTGTGGAAAAAAGATAAAACAGAGAATTTGAAAGTTAGCGAATAAAATAAGTACTATTTTTTGCTTGTACACCACCAAGTTCAGCTCATTTAATAGCCAAATTGTAATACTGTCATAAATCCCACAGGAAAATTTTATATAATTAGCTATATATTTGAAGAGAGAGAAGAAAATAGTACAACGGTGAGCACTTATAAGAGTAAAATCTAACTGCTTCTTGACGTATAAATAAGCCTCAACAAAAAACTAAACTGTAAAAGAAATTTATCTTATGGAAGAGGATATAAGGGATATGTGGGGGAAATGTGGGAAAAGTAATCAGTAGAACTTAACAAAGGGTAGACAAGCCTCCATCACAGAACTATTACACTGATGTTCGAAAGGAAGACTAACAGCCTTCAGGTCAAGACAGCAACATAGGAAAATCCTGAACTCACTTCCTCCACAGATGCCCTAAATCTACACCTGTTTTAGAGCAATTCATCCTAAAGGAGGACTGAGGGCTGACTGAACAGCTTCTGCAAAATGAAAGATAGAGAAGCCACATGAAGAAAGGCAAGAAAGACAGGAGAAACCTTCTACTCCTAACACTGAGAACTGGAGGGATAGTCCTGAGGGACTCAGATCGATTCTGCCTTGGGACACAGAAAAAAGCCATGGTTTCAAAGAGCAACAAGAATATAAAGGAACTAGCCCTAGAACCCTGCCAAACGTGGGGGAGCTACCAGAACTCTCTACAGGCCAGATGGCTGCCAAATGCCATAGTTACACTCCCCCTACACCTGATCAGAGCTTCCCACAGTTCCTGCCAGCTCACCAAAGTGACACAGGTGGAAATCATGCTGCAACACTTTGGGCCCATACCACTTTGACTCCAGCTAACCCTAGTAGGTGGCCCCTGTGTGTAGTGCCCGGGACCATCTGGCACATGCCCACCTTGGCTCTGGCTCCTGCCAGGGCACCTCCTGTGTGAAGTGTCCCAAGACAGCCCAGCCTGAATGCAGCTCTGGCTCCAGGTAACCCACAGGGTGCCTCTGAGGGGAGTGCCCCAGGGCCCCCCAAGCCATGTTGGCCTCAGTTCCAACCACCTTGCCAGGTTGCCTGCACTGAGCATCCCAGGATACCACAACTTGCACCCACTTTGGCTTCAGCTGTCTTGTCAGGGTGCCTTCTGCGTGGAGCACCCTAGAACTCTAGCTTATACCTACTTTAGCAGAGAGCCCAGACTACACCAGCCAATTCACACTTCAGTTCTAGCCATCCCAACAGGGTAACCCAAGCACGAAGTGCCCCCAGGAACCCCAGCCCATGTCAGCCACTGTTCCAATAAACCAGCCCCAATCACCAGGCAGACATAGTCTATATAGGAGACACCCAACACAAGACCATTTCTTCAGATTAGGAGAAGTAGCTGTTCTGTCTTATTTATTCATATATATTTTTAAAGATTTCATTTATTTATTTGAGAGAGAGAGCAAGTCAGGCGCCTGGTAGCTCAGTTGGTTAAGCAACTGCCTTTGGCTCAGGTCATGATCCTGGATCCTGGGATTGAGTCTCACATCGGACTCCCAGCTCCATGGGGAGTTTGCTTCTCCTGCTGACCTTCTCCCCTCTCATGCTCTCTCTCACTCTCTCTCTCAAATAAATAAATAAAATATTTAAAAAAAGAAAGAAAGAGCAAGTGCATGAGCAGGTAGGGGTAGGGGCTGAAGGGAGGGTGAGGGAGAGAGTCCAAAGCAGACTCCATGCTGAGCACAGAGCCTGATGCAAGTATCCATCTCATGACTCCAAGATCATGACCCAAGCCAAAACCAAAAGTTGGTCACATAATTGACTGTGTCACCCAAGAATCCCTCTTCTAATTTATAGAAATTAACACAGTTGCACAAAATGATGAGACAGAGGAATATGTTCCAAACATATTGGAGATCCAGACAAAACCTCAGGAAAACAATTAAATGAAATGGAGATAACCAATCAACCTGATAAACAGTTCAAAGTAGTCATAAAGATGCTTGGATTGCTGGACTGGAGAGAAGCATGGATGAACCTAGCAAGAACTTCACAAAAGAGAGAAAATATAAAAAAAATAATAGTTGAAGAATACAGTAACTCAAATGAAAAATATGCCAGAGGTATTAACAATAGATTTGTGGATGCAGAAGAACAGATCTGTGATCTGGAAGACAGTGTAATGAAATGCATCCAAGCTGAAAAGAAGAAAGGGAACAAAAGATTCTAAAAAGTGATAGGTTAGGAGATTTTTGGACAGGGGTGTTGGGCTGGCTAAGTCTATGGAGTATGTGACCCTTGATCTGGGGGTTGTGAGTTCAAGTCCTACTTTGAGTATAGAGATTATTTAAAAATGAAATCTTAAAAAAAAAGGGAGAGAGAGAGATATCTTTTGGACATTTTCAAGTAAAATAATAGCTGAAGGCATCCCTAACCTGGAAAAGGAAACAGACATCCAGGTTCAGGAATTACAGAAAGTTCCAAATGAGATGAACCCATAGAAGTCCACCCCATGACACACAATAATTTAAATGTCAAAGATTAAATGTCAATTTTAAAAGTCTTCCAAATTGGTAAGGAAGAAATGGCAAATGACATCCATCAAAATACTATTAGAAGTAATAAATGAATTCAGTAGAGTTGTAGGATTCAAAATTAATATACAGAAATCCATTACATTTCTGTACACTAATAATGAAATACTGAAAAGAGAAATTAAGGAAACAATTCCATTTATAAGTACAGTAAAAAGAAAAAAATACATAGGGATATACTTAACAAAGGAGGTGAAAGACCTATACTCTGAAAACTATAAGATATTGACAGAAGAAACTGAAAATGAAACAAATGGAAAGATACTCCATGATCATGGACTGAAAGAAGAAATATTGTTAAAATGTCCCTACTGCCCAGGACAATCTATAAGTCTAATGCAATCCCTATGAAAATTCCAGTAGTAATTTTCACAAAACTAAAACAAATAATCCTAAAATTTGTATGGAACCACAAAAGACCCCAAAGAGTTAAAGCAATCTTGAGAAAAAATAACAAAGGAGGTATCACAATTACAGTCTTCAAGATACACTACAAAGCTACAGTAATCAAAACAGTATGGTATTGGCATGAAAACAGACATATAAATCAGGAGAACAGAATAGAGAGCCCAGAAAAAAGCCCACACTTATATGGTCAATTAATCCACGACAAAAGAGGCAAGAACATAAAATGGGAAAAAGACAAACTCTTCAAAAAATGGTGCTAGGAAAACTGGACATCGCTATGCAAAAAACGAAAACTGGACCACTTCCTTATACCATACACAAGAAGAAACTCGAAATGGATTAAACTAACTAAATGTGAGACTTGAAATCCTAAAACTTCTAGAAAAAAAATTGGCTGTGATCTCTTTGACATCAGCCTTAGCAACTTTTTAAAAAAATATTTCTCCTCAAGGCAAGGAAAACAAAAGCAAAAATAAACTATTGGCACTAAAAAATAAAAAGGTTTTGCTCAGTGAAGGAAACTGTCAACAAGACAAGAGAGCAATCTAGTGAATGAGAGAAGATATTTGTAAACTATGTTACCTGATAAACAGTTAATATCCAAAATATATAAAGAACTCATTCACTTCAACACGAAAACTAAACCAAACAAAACCAAACCCAAACACAAATAATGTAATTAAAAATGGGAAGAGGACTTGAACAGACATTTTTCCAAAGAAGACATCCAGATGGCCAACAGACACATGAAAAGATGTTCAACATCACTTATCATCAGGGAAATGCCATTCAAATCTACAATGAGATAGTTCACCTCACACCTGTTAGAATGGCACATATCAAAAAGACATGAAATAACAAATGTTGGTATGAAAGTGGAGAAAAAGGAATCCTCCACACTGTTGGTGGGAATACAAATTGGTGCAGCTGCTGTGGAAAGCTGTATGAAGGTCCTTCAAAAATTTTAAAATGGATATGGACATTGGGGAGGGTATGTGCTATCGTGAGTGCTGTGAAGTGTGTAAACCTGGTGATTCACAGACCTGTACCCCTGGGGATAAAAATACATTATATGTTTATAAAAAAAAATTGGAAGGGGAGGTAAACCATAAGAGACTATGGACTCTGAAAAACAACCTGAGGGTTTTGAAGGGCGGGGGTGGGAGGTTGGGGGAACCAGGTGGTGGGTAATAGGGAGGGCACGTATTGCATGGAGCACTGGGTCTTGTGCAAAAACAATGAATACTGTTACACTGAAAAAAGAATAAATAAATTAGAAAGTGAGCTAATTAAAAAAAATCCAAAAAAAAATTTTTAAATGGAATTCATATATGCTCCTGTAATTCCACTATTGGGGATTCACCCATAGAAAACAAGAACATTAATTCTAAAAGATGTATGCACCCTTATGTTTATGGCAATATTATTTACCAAAGCCAAGATATGGAAGCAATCCAAGTATCTACTGATAGATGAATGGATAAAGAAGACATGGTATATGCATACAATAGAATATTATTTAGAGGACGTGGAGATGCAACATGGGGGGTTAGGGGGTAGGAGAAGAATAAATGAAACAAGATGGGATTGGGAGGGAGACAAACCATAAATGACTCTTAATCTCACAAAACAAACTGGGGGTTGCTGGGGGGAGGTGGGGTTGGGATGGGGGAGGGAGTTATGGACATTGGGGAGGGTATGTGCTATCGTGGGTGCTCTGAAGTGTGTAAACCTGGTGATTCACAGACCTGTACCCCTGGGGATAAAAATACATTATATGTTTATTAAAAAAAAAAAGGGTGAATACCCAACTTTTGTAGCAACATGGACGGGACTGGAGGTGATTGAGCTGAGTGAAATAAGTCAAGCAGAGAGAGTCAAGTATCATATGGTTTCACTTATTTGTGGAGCATAACAAATGACATGGAGGACATTGGGAGATGGAGAGGAGAAGGGAGTTGAGGGAAACTGGAAGGGGAGATGAACCATGAGAGACTATGGACTCTGAGAAACAACCTGGGGGTTTTGAAGGGGCGGGGGTGGGAGGTTGGGGGAACCAGGTGGTGGGTAATGGGGAGGGCACGTGTTGCATGGAGCACTGGGTGTTGTGCAAAAACAATGAATACTGTTACGCTGAAAAATAAATAAATTAATTAAAAAAAAAAGAGATCCTGCCATTCATGACAAGATGTACGGGGTATGGTGTTAAGTGAAATAAGTGAGATAAAGATGAGTATCATCTGATTTCACTTATACGTGAAGTCTAAATAACAAACGGACAAAAACATAAAAAAAGCAGAAACAGACCCATAAATGCAGAGAACAAACTGCTGGTTGACCGGGGGAGGGGGGGAGATGGGCAAAAGAGATGAAAGGGAAAGTGAGGCACAGGCATCCAGTTATGGAATCAGTAGTCCTGGGATGAAGGGTACAGCACAAAGTACATAGTCAATGGTACCGTAATAACGCCATATGGTGACCGATGAGAGCTACGCTTGTGATCAGCACAACATAAAGTATAGAGTCAGTGAATCACTGTGTTGTAGACCTGAAAATAATGTATCACTGTGTTTCAGCTATGCCTCAATTAAAAAAAAAAAGGAAAGAAAGAGGAAAACAGAGAGAGAGAGAGAGACCCCAGAGAGCTCACTTGTCCATCTTAGCATGTGAGGACACGACAAGAAGTCTACAGCTCGGGAGACAGCCCTCACCCATCCCTACAAGAACTCACATCTCAGACTTGCAGCCTCCAGAATGGTGAGGAATAAGTGTCACCAGAAAGATGAGGAATAAAGATTAAGGCCATGGTTAGCTCCAGCCTTCCATGCTCTCTTATCATACATCTCTATTACTTTCTACCAGAAAGCATAACCTGTACTTCTAAGATATTCTGAAAATCTTAGGGAAAAGTCTATTGTACTGAGCATAATCTCACAAGACAGGCAGTATCTATAAAAACTTATTTTAGAGAAATAAATCTAAGCAATTTTTAATTTAATGTTTATTTTGAAAACGTACTGTGTGTCAGGCACACTTTAAAACATTTGGGATACGAGGGCGAGCAAACAGGCAAAATCTCTACCCCAGGGGAGCAGAATGGAGTTGCCATTTCTGTGAGGACAATAGAGTAACCAGATTCAGAAAGCAACAGACGGTATGAGGTTAGGTTGTGTTAGGGCTGGGAGGGAATGAGGCCTGTGAAGACAGAGGAACACAGTGAATGTGTGGCAGGGAGTATCTGAGGTAGAGAGATGGCTCAGAGAGGAACGAGATGACAAAACACCCACACCAGAATCTGGGGGGAAAAGGGAAGAGCCAACCAGAGGCCCTATGGCAGCAGGAGCTAGGGGAGTTCAATAAATAGCAAGAGGGACGCCTGGGTGGCTCAGTAGGTTAGGCCTCTGCCTTTGGCTCAGGTCATGATCTCAGGGTCTTGGGATCGAGTCTCACATCGGGCTCTCTGCTTGACAGGGAGCCTACTTCCTCCTCTCTGTCTCTCTGCCTGCCTCTCTGCCTCCTTGTGATCTCTGTCTGTCAAAAAAAAAAAAAATAAATCTAAAAAAATAGCAAGAAAAGTAGTGCAAAGTGATTAAGTGAGTGAAGGAAAAGTGGCAGGGAGTGAATCCTAAACACAACTAGGACCCAAAATCCTCAGAGCCTGCAGACGGGAGTGACGCCTCTGGATTTGTTCCTCTTGGAAGGAAAATCCTTTGCAAAAATCTGAGAAAATGGGGCACCTGGGTGGCTCAGCGGGTTAAAGCCTCTGCCTTCAGCTCAGGTCATGATCCCAGGGTCCTGGGATCGAGCCCCGCATCGGGCTCTCTGCTTGGCTGGGAGCCTGCTTCCTCCTCCTCTCTCTCTCTGCCTGCCTCTCTGCCTACTTGGCCAAAGGATTGGATATGGGTGTGTGATAAACAGGGAATCCAGGCTGCTTCCTAAATTTGGGGACTGGGCAACTGGGTGATCAGAGACGATATTTCTATTAAGATTGGAAGTGAAGGGAAGCATCAGATTTGGGACAGGGAGCGATCAAGTCTTCTGTTCGGACATAAATTCCAGATATCTGTCAGACATCCTGGTGGATGTCTAGTTCAGCAGTGAGAGATGTGAATCTGAAATCTTAGATCAGTCACAGCTGAAGATCTTAATTTGGAAATAATTAGCACTGGGGTAATAGTTCAAGCTATGACATCAGATAAAATAATCTAGAGAGAATGTAGACTTGGAGGGCTCTCCGTATTCAGGAAAGCATGTCTACTGAGAGTGGCTCAGGATATGTGACTTTTATCTGGAAGACAAATAGGGGTCCAGGCAGCCATTCAGTACCAAGAAGGCATGGTTGAGTTCAAGTAGGTTGTCTCTTTCTTTGCCATGGTACACAAGAGACAGTAAAGCCTCACGACCAAGTTCTCAGGATGTGAAGTCAGGCAGAACTGCATTCTAATAGGCCACTAAATCCAGGCCAGTGGTGTTAGGAAAATGCACAACCTTGCCAGGTCTGCTCTCCCTCCAGCTAAATGAACATCTCATCATTCTCAGCTCAGAGAGTGTTATGAGAAATGAAGGAAAAGACGTAAAGCACTTAGCACAATGCTTAGCACTTAGTAAACACTCAGTAAATGAGTGTTTGGTTGCGATGCGATGATGACTTTGTTACAGTTCCTTAATTTCCCCTCGTGTGTTAGACTTTTAAGCTTGTTTCAGTAAATGAAAACAGTTTAAGGATCTTAAGAGGGAAATGCGGTAGGGAAAGAAAATTCACATCAGCTTAAATATATCTTATAGAGAGTAGGTAATAAAGCTAAATGAGGACACAAAGATTATAAATTTTAATCACAGAGAGAAACGTGTTGTGAGAAGAGCATAATTTCATATCAGACAGCAAGTCTTGAGCTAATTCTTTCATTAAAGCACTGGTAAGAACCATTTTGGGAAAAAAAAAACTGTTCTTGTGGCAAATTTACCTGGAAAGTTTTGAAAAATTTGGACTTGGCAAATGTAGCATCATTTAGTTTTTCCCCCACAGTAATTATAAAATTCTGGAGGGAAGCAAAAGTATAATTTTTTCCAGGAATGAGAAGAAAGGAAGCTAATGCTTTGGGCCATCCTGGACATAATTACTTTCGTATATGCACTTTCAGAAGAGGTCCCATGCTGTGGACTGAAGTGGAAAGGAAATGCAATCATTATGTCTGGCATTAAATATATGTAAGTATATTTTACAACAACATACATTAGTGTATGTCTACCAGATACATGACAACTGGTAAGTATATTATAAGAGAATCCTAATGTGATTGACAAATAATAACCAAATTGTTTATAATAACCTCAGGCACAAAACTGAAAAGAAGGGGAATTTTTCTTTTCTACTTAAAAATTATCTATCTAGAGACAGTGACGTGAAGCTGAGTGCTCATGTAAATTGGACGGAATATGAGAAGCAGTAGGCCACCATCATCTCCCCAGCTTTTCCTCACTGCTGCCCTTCCCAAACAGAGGTGAGCCCAAGCTTTTACTTCTAGGAGAGGAGGTCAGAAGGACTGGGTCAGAGGGCAGGGCTGGGGGAAAATGGCAGGCAGACCCTTCTCTGGAAGCAGGGAGTCTGAGTGAGGATTCCTCATGCTCTCCAATTCTCAACTCCATGCTCCCCAATTCTCAAGTCCAGACTTCCCATATCTGTGGACAGTAAGGGTATCAGGTAATGGGCACATTTCTGGAATTTCAGCTGCTGATTAGAAGTCCCAACCCATTTTGTTCAAGATGATCTCTTTGTGGTCAAACTCAGCATTTCATAGCACGCAGGTGTTCTACTGGGAGGATGGGTGTATGACTTCTCCTCCTCTGACTTAAGGAGAGAAGAGATACAGAACAGCCTGCCTTGTGCTCTGAGGGGTTTTTTAGAGACCAGCACACCTTGGGGAGGGTAATGCTTGCAAGCCATGGAGCAATATCAGAGACTTTAAATGCCCTGTGGTTCTCAAACTGTTCGGGGCCACCTTGTTGGGCAAAATAGACTTAATCCCCATAGCAAGACTTATATACACAATTGGCTAACTGAAAGCAAAACCATCACATGTGACTAAAGAGGGGGTAGATATTCTCTAGGGGGTCTGTGTATATAAACTCTATTGGGCAAACACATCTTAGCAGGAGAATGACCTGAATAGTTTGAGGCAGCATGAACTCTAAATTCTTGGATAACTCATTAGGGGCAATGAGAGGCAGAGTTGGTGTTAGTCTGTAAGAATATTCTCTGCAAACCAACTCAGTCTCATATCTTTCAGTTAATAAAATTCTCTTCTTCCTCATTATAGTTTATCCCTCATGAAAGGGACACACAAATCATGGTAAACTTAGGAATACAAATTACATTTTAATAATCTCATTGCTTCCAGGAGAAAGGTGGAATATCTATATATTTTGAATGTTTTCCATATTTTTGAATGTAGGCTCACCCCAGAGGCACTTTAGTCCAGAACTTTTATTATCAAGCTTTGAATAACTCTAGCATATTCTCTGAATATAATTCACTCAAGGTCATAATTGATTAACATGACCAATATTACCAAAAAAGCTATGAATAGTAAAATAATATATAATTATGATATATTTTATGTGATTTAATATAATCATAACTTTTATTAAGAGACATGAAAAAATGAGGCTAAAACATATTTATATGTAGTGTACATTTGCATAAAAGAGGAAGAAAAGGGAATACTTTAAAATTATAATAGTGCTGGTGGACAGTGGGATTGTGATGGTTTAACCTCTATATTCCAATATCTGAAATAGAATATGATTTAAAGAAGTTATAAAATAACCTCTCTTGTTTAGAAACAAGTAAAACTTGCAGAAGTGGGTATCATTTGATCAACGCTGATCCTTCAAAACACAGGGATCCAGTCTGAGAATGAAGCACTCATATGAAAAGGTAAAATAAATTCGACTCTCAGAGAATATGAACTTCCGGTCCTCTTTGTCACGAAGTGAGGGCCATGGTCTCAGGAGAGCAAAAGTGAGCTTTGGAAGCTGTATGTATGACAGGCAACGTTCCAAAGCAAACACTCCCGAGTCTTTTTCCTATACGGCTTTGTCAAAATAGAATGAAATGTATCCTCAGAATAGAAATGATGGCACAAAAAGCACAATCTTGCTTACGTTGAAATGTAAGGTTAGCTGCTGTGACAGCTGGAGTGTGAACGGGATAGGGAAAGCATTAGGACTTTGGGCTGATGAGCAGTGTCCGCAGAGCCTAGAGCACTCTACCTCCAGGTGACTTTCATCGCGATCCCGCTGCTACTTGAACCTTGGGATCGTCGGCCACCAGAGGGCGCGCGCACCCAGTGAGACAAAAACTCAAAAGAACCTCTAAAGGTACTTGGAGAGGCGAAGCTCTTCCTGGCCTAACCTGCTTTGCTTTCTGTGGTTTTAGCATCACACTTAGGACGCATTAGACTTAACTGAGGATGAAACTCCCACGTGTCCAAAAAGAAGTTACGAGCTTTATTATGTAAGCGGCTTGGAGCAATCCCGAACGCGAGGAGAGCAGACTCTGGCTGCCCCACACCTGAGTGGGTCTCTGAGAGGGCTTCCCTTCAGGGGTCACGGCGCTCCTAACAAGATCCAAGGGACCGCAGTGCTGCAAAAGCTGCTCCAACAAGTGCAGGGCAGCTAAAGGGTCAAGGATAGGAGAGACACTTCCCAGATGCGAGTTTGTGTAAGCAACTTAATAGATGGCAATTGAGTGCTGGTGTTGGCTGACTACATTGGAGATAGCCCATATGAAGATAATTTAGGAGGTCTGATGCTAAGAATGGAAAAGTAGGGGTGGGGTAGATGTTGAGCACAGTTTGGGGCTATGATTATATAAACCTAAGATTTGCCAGAAAATACTCTGTTAGCAAAAAGACCTATTTCTCGGTTATAATTCTTTTTAGTTTTTTTTTTTTCTTGTTTTAAGCTGCAAAGTCCTCAGCTGTGTAATTTTGAGAAAAATCATTTAACCCCTCAGAACCTCTGTTTCCTCAAATATATTTAATCTGCGCTCCCCAGCCCTCATCTCTTTAGCATAGAGCCTTCAAACAATTGTTTTTGCCCTTCCCGCACACTCCCCACTTCAAAGAGAGAGTTTATGTAACGTTTTTCCTCATAAGTCCCTGGTTTGAAATCTACCTGCCTTCAAGTCAATTCCTACTTCTTTCTGCCAACTCTGATTTCTTTTCATTATTACTTTCAACTTATTCTGTTTCTTCAAATTACCTTCCCTCCACTAAGTTTTTATAATAAGCTGGGTGAATTTTCTGTACCACTGTGGGGAAGAAATAAATACATTTTGTCCTTGACAAAGGATGGCCATGCCTGTCCAGCGTTAAAACATGAGAGATGTTAAAAACCATAAGCGTGAATTCCTCATGCTGTACCATCTCACAAGCAGGGTCTCAGGCAGGACCCACTGTTGCTGCTCTGTTGGGCTAACTCAGGAAGGCTGGTTCTTGCCAGTTCCCAGGCCACAGTCCGGCGGCCTCCTAGGTGCCACTGCTGTTCCTGCCTCTGATCCGACCTCCGCCAAGCATTTCCCTCACAGACCTTAACACCGTCCTTCCTGGACATGCTGAGTCTCATCGTGAGGCATTCCTGATCCTCCTGGAACCCCCAGTGTTTCAAAGTAACCCTGTTTTATCTGAAACATTCAGGTGTTGAAGCCCCAGGAAGTTTCGTCGTGGAATGGCCTCCTGCATCCATGCTCGCTCTTCCCCAGCCCCTCCAACCCACTTTACCAGCTGCATGCACACATCCTTTAGTATCTGTGCTTTGTTCCAAATGTCTTGTGCCTGTGGCCTTCACCAGAGGGCTGCCATGAATCAGCTCAACTCCAGACAGAGAGTCAGACAGGTAGGTCTGTCTAGAGCAGCTTGAAACCAATGACTGACAATGGCAAGAATCTGAAAGCCTGGCTCCCTTGCTCCCAAGTGGGGTGAATTCTGACATAATTTATGGCTTAGAGCTCCCCCAGGAGATGAGGTGAAGGCTGGGCAGTTGTGTAAAATTATCCCTGGTGCTGTCTGCATGTCCTTCTCTTTTACATGCTTTTCCTGACCCCTACGGAACTCCTTACTCATGACACTGAATCTCAGGGTCTGCTTCTAGAAAGTTTACATAAGATACTTGGTACCGAGACTGCAGTGGTGGTTTTTGAAGTCAGACTCTATGGACGGTGAGCTGGAGTTGAACTGCCAGCCAAATAGCACTTAGGAGCCTATCACAGGTGGTATAGGGAAGCTTGAGAGCCCCTGACATACTGTGAGTGCTCAGCTTTCCTCTCTGATGAATTAGAATGCCATTACAGGTTGAATCGTGCCCCCCCAAATTGATGTTGAAGGCCTGACCCCAGTACCTTACTTGGAAATAGAATCTTTATGAAGATTAAGTTATGATGATGCCATTAGGGCGGGCCCGAATCCAATGTAACAGGTGTCCTTATAAAAAGGGGGAAATTCAGACCCAGAGACAGACACATCTGGAGGGAAGATGATATGAAGGCACAGCAAGAACACGGTCTACAAGCCACAGAAGAACTGAAGCTACCGGAAACCCCAAGAGAATCACGGAACAGATTCTCTCTCACAGCCCTCAGAAACAGCCCCATTGATCATTTGATTTTGGACTTTTAGCCTCCAGACGGTGAGACAATACATTTCTGCTATTCTAAGGCACCCAGTTTGTGGTGCTTTGTAAGGGCAACCCTAGGAAAAGAGCATAGATGAGACACTGACAGAAGGGGGTATACTAGGTTGTGCAATTGACATTGGCTTTTGAGAGATACAAGTAAAGTGTAGTTGCAAAGCCTGAGGGTAGGTTCCACAAGGAAGAGAAGATGCCAGGCTCAAGCTGGTCAATTTCAGGCATGGTGGAAAGTCAGAATACCCCTTCACATGTTTTAAACAGACCTTCTCCTACAATCAGAGATGGACCAGGCTGAAGATCAGGCCCAGGACCCACTGTAAGAGTCACAAACCTAAAGAAAAGCCAGCTTCCATTTTCAGCAAGTCTCCCGGCAATATTTAGGGTTTTATAAGAAAGGAGGGGGACTTCAAGACTTGAACCAAATATGAGAATAGAGGGGCGCCTGGATGGCTCAGTGGTTTAAGCCTCTGCTTTCAGCTCAGGTCATGATCTCAGGGTCCTGGGATCGAGTCCCGCATCGAGTCTCGCATCGGGCTCTCTGCTCAGCAGGGAGCCTGCTTCCGCCTTTCTCTCTGCCTACGCCTACTTGTGATCTCTGTCAAATAAATAAATAAAATATTTTTTAAAAAATATGAGAATAGATACTCTTGAAAGACTTGAACTATGATCTTGAGCCACAGAGACTTGAACCCTTGAATCCTCTGGGCTGCAGAAAGGCCCACCTCCTCTTGCTGGAAGGCAACAGTGTCCTTGCTTGAAGACTATAACCGAGTGTACAGATGCACAGAAGCCTAATAAGAGATTTATTTTACGGCTTAAATCCCTCATTAGACCTTAAGATAAATAAGTTTATTAGACCTTACATTTCCATCTGCGAGAGAAAGAAGGTGGTCTTTCAAATTCTCACTCCACAAGGTTTGCGACCACAGGCAAGCTATATAATGGATTTGAGCCTCAATTTTCTTATCTGACAAAGAGTGGTTAATAACACGGTAATCTATGCAATGTAAAACTACCTCGTGGAGAGGGTGCTTGATAACTATAATCTATTAGATTCTTTCTAGCTCCAAATGCCCCTGATTCTAATCAAGAATAAGAAATCTACCACCCAGTAAAGAGTCCTGAAAGGTAGCCAGGCAAGGAATATGGAAGGAAGCTTTTCCTTTTTCTTTTTTCCTCCTTTTTCTTTTTATCCATGGAGAGGGAGATGAAGTCAACAGCTGTTGAAACAAACAAGCTCACTTAGTGAGTTGAATAATATCAAACTATTGCTCAAATGAAAAGAGCAGCTGGCTTTTTACCAAGGCATCATTGTCATACACACCCTCACATTGGGGATCATTAGAAATTTACATGGGGTGAAAAGCACTGGAAAACTATATTTACTTTTCCATAAATCATCAGAAAAATGCTAGCACACTCTCAGAGAGATATGAGAGAAAAAGAAAACACACACACACACACACACACACACACACACACACACACACAAGCAGATGTGTATTTTTCATGTGAATGTGAAGGAAAGTGCTGGAAATAAATTTAAGCTTTCCCCAGACAAAGAAGTGGCAGGCATTCAAAGGAAGATAGATGCTTAGAGGAAAATGGGGTAAGTGTAGCAGAGAAAAATGTGAGCTATTTAAAAGCATAAATTAGTTCAAATGTTTCGACTAGAACTAATTAGTCCTAGGCCTGTTAAGAGTACTGTCTCTCAGATGTTACCATTTCAGACCTCTGAGTATGTACACACAGCTAAATTTCCAAAGTTTACTTTTGTCTGATGCTAAAAATTCAGTATAGAATATTTGTAAGTTTTAAATAATAGAAAAACCCCATAACCTCTTATCTAGTGAAAATAAACCCCCAATATAGTGTTGTTTCCTTTTAGTATATTTTTTACACATTTTAACATAAAATATATAAAATAGTATACAAAATTTTAAAGCCTGTCTTTGTTATTTAATATTACTCCATAATATTTTTCACTGTCCCTCAAAATATTTTATAAACTTTTAAAAAAGATTGTATAATATTGCCTTGTATGAATGTTCATAATTACCAACAATTCCCTAATAAAATTTAATTTTAAATTTCTTATAAGCATAAAGGTATGAGGTAATCAAAATTTAATTTACTTTTTAGGATAATAGAATTAATACATGATACTGTGGAAAATCTGGAGAATAAAGAAAATTACAGCAAATTATAAACAAATTTATCTCCATTTCTTTCCTTCCCAGAGTAATCAGTTGTCACATAATTTTTTCAGGTTCCAGAAGTCTTTGGCCATCTCTGGGCCTCTCCAGATTAATTGATCAATCTATCTATCTATCTATTGATCTATCTATTCATCCCTGCTATATTACCTCAGATCTCCCAGACAAAACTGTATCTTAAATTCAACAAGTGCCCATAATTATATTTCAGGTTCTACAGAAAACCTGTAAAGGAGATATTTTCTGGCATTGCCTTCCAAATTTACATATCTAACAGATTTTTGGGGTTGCATTCCAAATTTAGATATGAAACAGGCTGCCAACTTCCTTCACCTGTTGGGCTGGTCTCTTGTTATCTACTCAATGTTCAGCCCTCTCATTTCCTTGGACCTCTGTGACCTGTGAGTAGAAATGGGATCACCTTCATAAATCTGCTCACATTGATTTACGTTCTCAGCCCCAAGCCTGTCATTTGCCCCTCTTATCTTCCCCGCAGACTCCTGAGGAATCCCTAAAGTGTATTGGGCTGCTATTGGTTGAAGATGAAATCTTCACAGTGAGGAAATTTCAGTCTCTACTGTGAAGGGCTCTGCTCATATCCTGGTTACAAAAGTTATCCTCTTATTTGACTGTAAAGTTCTTTATTTGTAAGTTGTCTTAGGGCTGGTTCTACTCTAGAATACCCTGGGTTGAGGATTTTGCTGGAAGTAATGTATTAAGAAAGTGAAGTCAGAGATAAATGAGGAAGACAGACAAGTAAAGGTTGTAGTTTCAGAAGGAGTCCAGCTTTAGGCTCATCCAATGAGAGGCTAAGGGAATGGACTGGTCACACTCTTAAGCCTGAATCTCAGTCATTGCTGAATTGCTGTTAGAGGGTCCTAACTTCCTGAGGAACCACTGCTGCAGAGGTCTCTGAAGAGAGTCTTAGGTGCAGGCTTTTATTTTAATTTTTTTTTTTAATTCTGTTTATTTACTTGACAGAGAGAGAGAGAGAGAGAGAGGGTGCACCAGCAGGGGGAGTGGCAGGCAGAGGGAGAGGGAGTAGCAGACTCCCCACTGAGCAAGGACCTGCAGATGAAGGGCTCAATCCTAGGACCCTGGGATTATGACCTGAGCTGAAGGCAGACACTTACCCAACAGAGCCACCCAAGAATCTTAGTTGAAGGCTTTTAGAAGCAGCACAAAGCAGCGGGCAAAGGGTTTACAGAAAGAGTCAAAGGGATTCAGGATGTCCGCTGGAGCATCAATAGTGCTCGCTGATGCTGTGGACTGAATGATTTTGTCTCCTCTAAAATTCCTATGTTGAGCCTCATCCCCAGTGTGATGGTATTAGGAGGGGAGGCCTTTAGGAAGTGGTTAGGTCACCAGGGTGGAGCCCTCATGAATAGGATTAATGCTCCTATGAGAAAACATACAAGAGAGACGATCTCTCTCTACACCATTTGAGGATGTGAGAAGATTGGCCAACTTACCGGTAAATGGGCTCTCACCAAACACTGAATCCTGAACTTGGACTTCCCAGATTCCAGAATTGTGAGAAACTGGCATCCTGAACTTGGACTTCCCAGATTCCAGAATTGTGAGAAATAAATTTCTGTTGCTTAAGCCACCCAGTCTATGGTATCCTGTTCTAGCAGTTCAAACTGATTAAGACAACTATACATGCCAAAATCCTCATTAAACTGTAGATCTGCGCTATGTGATTTCATATCTAGCAGATTCTAGATTCTACAGAAATCTGCTAGATTCTAGAGAAATCTGCTAGATTTTATATATAGCAGAAGATTCCATTATTGGGGCACCTGGGTGGCTCAGTGGGATAAGCTTCTGCCTTCAGCTCGGGTCATGATCTCAGGGTCCTGGGATCGAGCCCCGCATCGGGCTCTCTGCTCAGCGGGGAGCCTGCTTCCTCCTCTCTCTCTGCCTGCCTCTCTGCTTACTCATGATCTCTGTCAAATAAATAAATCTTAAAAAAAAAAAGAAGATTCCATTATTAATGGCAATACATATTTAACTTAAACTTGTTAGAAGCTTTCATAAAATCAATTTGCTTTTGACTATTTCACAGTCAAGCTAGTTTTTGTTTGAAATCCATAACGGTTTAGTTTGATCTTTTATGGATGACTTCATAGAGAAAGTGTAAAATATTAGAAACTACATGCAAAATGTGTAGCTAGCACTGAGGTTTGTGCACGAAGTCTAATCTTACCTATATGTAAAGGCAACAATCAATGTCAATTCTATTGGGAAAACATTTTTTCTTCAAGTCAGTCATCTGTCAGCTTAACAATGGAGGTAATTTTACAAACTGTTGAGACCAGGAATGGCAATAATGAGCTATCCTTTCATTACGTTCTAGCATGTAGAAAAAAAACCCGAGTCCCCACATGATGATTTAGAGTATTAAATGCATAGACAGAGGTCTAAAAATTCCCACAGGAATTCTCTGTTACAGCTTAATTAGAACACTTCTGGAATCTGAGGTCAAAACGGGATATAGGGATGAAGACCGGTGATCGCAGAAGGCAGTGCTGATATGACTCACCAGCAAAACTCAAGCAGAAAAGTTGCAGAATGTTGGAGTTCCCCCACAACAGCCTGCAGTTTGGGGTCAGGAATATAAGTAGATGTCTGTCTGGACAGAGTATAGGGAAAGAAAACAGGCTTCAAAACCTAGGAGAAACCCATTTTCTTTCTTTGGCAGGGGGAAGCTAGCTGACTTTTCCACTGATAATGTCATCCAATGTTTTTCGGGCATGCAAAAACAAGCCTCACAAAATAATTGGATATTTAGTGTGGGAATAAAATGATACTAGAATAATTCTCTTTATGCTCCCTGAACTGGAAGAGAAGCAAAAATTTACTTGTTTATAAGCTAAAGGAGAAATATTAGAAGTAGTAGTATGCTTCCTCCCTCTACCTCCATTTTTAATCCTCATTTTTGTTGGTAGCTGGCCTAAGGTGTTGAAGTTTCATCAAGAAATCCAATGCCAGGGGCGCCTGGGTGGCTCAGTGGGTTAAAGCCTCTGCCTTTCGCTCAGGTCATGATCCCAGGGTCCTGGGATCGAGCCCCGCATCGGGCTCTCTGCTTGGCAGGGAGCCTGCTTCCTCCTCTCTCTCTCTCTCTGCCTGCCTCTCTCCCTACTTGTGATCTCTATCTGTCAAATAAATAAATAAAATCTTAAAAAAAAAAAAAGAAATCCAATGCCAGATCAGAAATTCATGCAACCACACAAAACATAATGTACTAATGTACATCTGACTATTTTACCACCTAGTGTAGATCATACACTACCAAAATAAGCTCAATGCCATACAATGGCTATTTATGTGAGGCTCCCTAATTAACTTCATGATATCTCTTCGATATTTAGAATTACTATAAAACACTCTTTCTGACATGGGGCATTGGTTTGTCATCAACTCTGAAAGGAAGTTTTTAAAGACTAAAACTTTATGCAGTGCATTTATAGTTAATATGCAAAACATTTTAGATGCATCCATGCCAATTAAGTGCTATTTTTCCTAATATGTACTTTTTTGCATGCCTAAATATTTTCAAACACTAATAATGGAGAGAGAATATGGAACGCTATAGAAATATATTTGACAGTCCAGAGTAAATGAAAGAATTGCTAATGATGTTCTCATTGTCAAATTAAATAGCGGGAAACTTGGATGGACCAAACCCAATAGAAGAGATTACAAAGGTGAATAAAGATATATTAATTGGAGGAGGCTCCAAGAAAACTATAAAATACTAAATAAATTTAATATGAATGACCTAGGATCTATATTTATGATTTTCAACCTTGGACAGGACAAATAGGTCAGCGGTACAGAACAGAGAATTCAGAAATGGCATCCAGAATGTATGAGAAGCTACAGATGATCAGTTCAGTTGCATGGGAAAATGACGGATCATTTAATAAGTAGTACTAATACCATTCTATATACACCTGGAAGAAAGTAAAAGTCGACCTTCATTTTTTAATGTTTACTAGCAAACTCACAATTGTTTTATCATTTTAAATGTAAGGTAAAATAATTAATAAATTTATATACAATACATACATATGTAAACTCTTAAGGAGACTTCATGTTAAAAATAGGGCTGGGTGGGACCCTCTTACCCAGGACCGCTCTGTAGCTTCCCTTCTGTATTTTCCTTTGGCAATCATTTCAATCCTTCCCCTTCTCCTTTATTCTTCTCAGGCCCACAAAACTACCTCCAACAGCATCTGTTCCATTCAGTTGCTTAGAAATTCTTACCGTTCCCACTTGCTCTTCTACTGGAGGCTTTGGGAAGACTGAGGAAGGGAAATGGAGCCCAGAATGATCACTCGTGTGCAGCACCTTTCATGGAACATCATTGTTCAGGATACCCTCACCACAAGCTGAAGCCTCAGCTGGAGACAACCGCGAGTCCAGAATCTATCATATCATAAAATTCTAGCTTCGTGATGACTAGAAGAAAAATGTCATTTTGCCTTTCATTTTTCTTATTTATAGAAACAGATATCTCTTTGACTTCTCTTTTTTTAAAAAATATTTATGGGGGAGCATGAATGTCGGGAGGGGAAAGGAGAGAGGGGTGAGAGAATCCTCAAGCAGATTCCCCACTGAGGGCAGAGCCTGGAGCAGGACTCCATTCCATGACCCTGAGATCATGACCTGAGCCCAAATCATGAGTCAGATGCTTCACTGACGGAGCCACCAGGTGCCTCACTCTCTATGACTGTTCAGTCGAAAGTATTTAATCGGTCTAAAAGTTAATTCTGCTAAATTAGAACATTTCTATGGTAAACTGGCTTAAAGTGTATTGACTAGCCGAGCAGAACAGCCTGTGGGAGATTATGCTGGCCTCAATCACCCCAAGCATTCATACTGACTACCCACGAAGGTTTTGAGTAGGATTTCTTCTCATACCTAGACACCTATAAACATTTTACAATGGTAACTGAGAAGCTCAGAATTATTGTGTTAGGATTGTTTTTAATTTATTAAACATACCAGAATTTATATAGTCAAATAAGAGCTACCTCTCCCCAGTGTCCCGTGACCTTGCCCTTGTCCTTGCTGTTACTACTAGGTGTGTTGCTCTTTTCTCAGAATTTTCATTAGAGTCAAAGATTCTATGATTCTCTTCAATGAGTTTTTCAAACTAGATGCGCAATCTGAAAATAGCCAAAATCATACAGAGTAAAAGCTGGGTAGTCATATAGAATAAAGTTGGAAAGAATATATGTAGTTATACACAATATAGATGGGGAAACTCCCAGAATAATACTGTGTGTCAAGTTCCACATACATATGTAAGTGTCTCAAATTTGTTTGAACACAATTCTAAATGTTTACTGTTTCTGGGTAACTACATTAAATGCCAGCACTCACTAGGGATCCAGCTGTCACTTTGGGGAATTATAATCGCTATCACACGGTCACACCTTTTAAATGCTGCACAGATGCATAAATATATTTCCTCTTTTAGACCCATATGGTCCTTTCACTGAAGCCACGCCAATCTGCCCAGTCGTGGTCCAAGGTCTTGCTATCTCCAACTTCAGGATACTATTTTTGTCACAAATACCCCTGGCCTAAGGACCCTCCTCAAACCTTTGTCAACCCTGTCCAGCATTGCTTTTGAGACCTGACTCTGGATGCCCTGAGTATTCTTTTCTATAAAAAAAGAGAATTTTTCACTTGAAGTAGCACTTGCCTAAGAGATGGCAAAATTAAATGTGTTTCATTACACTGGGTCCTAACCAGCTGAAGCTGATTAACCACGAGGGACTAGGAATGACCTTTCTCTGCCCCCCAACAAAAGGGACCTTTTCTGGATCTAATTGAACTTGCTCATGACCAATAAACAAGGAGGGGATGCTTTTCCAGAGCTCATGCACCCATCCTCAGTCTTAGGAGAAATGTGAGTTTTCAGTGCTTAATTAGCATAAGCACCATGGCCCTCCTCTCTCTAGCATTTTAGACCCTGAGCTTTGCCTTTTAGGCCCAAATATTCAGGTGATTTCCTCACCGGTGTTGTTTCCTAATAAAGTCAGCCCCGCAGGCCACCCTCACCTCTGTAGGCCTTGGTCTCATATTCCTCTTTGTCATCTCTGACCTCTTCCGCCTCACTGCTGTTTAATTAGTTATTGTCAGAATTTCTGTAGTGTCTGCACTGTATTTTACATTAAAAATACATGACCTGGGGGCACCTGGGTGGCTCAGCGGGTTAAAGCCTCTGCCTTCAGCTCAGGTCATGATCCCAGGATCCTGGGATCGAGCCCCACATCGGTCTCTCTGCTTAGCGAGGAGCCTGCTTCCTCCTCTCTCTCTCTCTCTGTCTCTCTCTCTCTCTGCCTACTTGTGATCTCTGTCTGTCAAATAAATAAATCTTAAAAAAAAAAACCAACTACGTGACCTGCCCGTATTCTTATTTCATCAAACATGTGACAAAATACACCCCCAATACCTCTCCTTACGAATCTTGAATCAGGGACAGATTGCTGATAAGCCATTTCTTTTTTCATCCCTAGAGATGCCGTTTCTTATGGTCCCCAGATAGCATTAGAAGAATCATCTGGGAATTTCACGGAAATAGACATTCTGGAGCCACAGTCAGATCTGTTCAATCTGCGGGGGTGGGGCCCAGAAGCTTCCTGCATCAGGCCCTCCAGGTGTTTCTGATCACAAACTCAAATCTGACAACCATTTAGCAGGCAGACTGCCCCAGAGCAGTGTCTCAATAAATCCTTTTAGTTTGCCTTCGTTAGTCCTTCCTTTCAAGCCATATTTAAGATTAAGGGAACTCAGCCATTTTAGGCAGAAAATAGGAAAAAGATACAAAGGATGCAGTAGGAATTTTAGGCCCTTAGAGGGAGCAGAGTCTTCGTAAAGAAATACATCATACTTATTTACCTCATGTTTCTTTTCTTACCTTGTCTCATCCCGGCAGTGTGATTCCACATTCGTTTCTGACTCTCCTGGTTGTCTTCTGAACGGTTACACACAGGCCCTGAGAAAAATCTTCTTAACTTTCTGTCCTTTATTCATATTTCAGAGTTGATGTCTTCACAGAAAGCCATCCCTGCAAAACTGCACAATTTCTAGGGTATCTGGAGTCCCTCCAGGTTCTCTAGCAAAACTTGTTTCGCTTTGCATGCCTTCACTAAACATGGGGCTTTCTGATATCTCACATTTTCTAGAACCTCCATAGTTTTTAGATGTCCCGTGCAACAGTCCCTTAACGATAGCCCTGCAGCAGCCGGAGGCACCCGCTGCTTGTGTCCAAGGTAGCAGTTGGAAGTAAGGACAAGCATGGACCTGGAATTGGATGCTATTGACAAAGTAAAGAGCACTGAACTTTCTATTTTTTTTTTCTCTTTGTACTAGGCCTTCCTTAATCATAAATACTTTGAGCACATGGTAAATCTTTATTTGATTAGCTCTTTGGACCAGTGACTCTCCACTTTCTCAAGGCTGTTCGGATCATCTGGGGCAATTTATTTTTAAATCTCTGGGCATGGGACCCATGTATCGGTAATTCTTAAATTTCCCAGGTGATTCCAATGAGTAGCTAAAGCTGAAAAACACTGTTTTGGATTTCCTAATTGAACATTGTTAACAACAAGTTTTCTGCCTATTTCTCAATGTTCCTTTTCCTACAGTCAGCTCCCAGAGGTCCGTCCACAAGTGGATCAAAGAACTGCACAAAAAAGGGAAACTGAGTCATCCCTCAATAGCTCTAGGATCAAAATAAGACACAATTACATGATCAATAAGCTCTGATGCCGTCTCTCTCTTTTTTGCATCTGTTTTGTCCCCCTATCTACCCAAGACCCTTATTCTACCTTTATGACAAAGTACCCACCATTATCAGAGAAAACTATCTGACAAACCTGCTAATAATAAAACTTCAGTGACCCAAAAGGTAACTACTATCCTTTTTGATGGATTTTTGCATCTTCAAAAGTTACCTGAAGAGGAAAACATCACACTCATGGGGCTTGAGAATGCACTAACCCAAGCTAATGACTGCATTTCAGGTTAGGGATGTATCTTTGATCTAAGAGACCTTCCCATCATGCTCTGGGGAAAAGTGTGCTGGAAAAAGCAATTTACAGATTTCCAGACCCCAGCATCCCAGGAAATGATATGGAAGTATGGGCTGAAAGATGATATAAATTACTTGATTGATGTATAGATAGATAGATAGATAGATATAACACAAAAGAATTTCTGGAAATGCAAATTGTTTTTAGTATGTGATGGAAATCTCAATTTTTAGAACAACATTGATACATAGTAGTCACAAGCCTTGCTAAATCACCCCTTCCACTCCTAAGGTAATAAAATTCATTTGTCTTGGTTAGTTTGAAGACATTCCTAACCCATAATCACCAACAGCAAAGTATAGATTTCAGACATTTGCATCTAAAAGTTAAAGACAACATAAAAAAATAATGCTAAATGGGGTCACCTGGGTGGCTCAGTGGGTTGAGCATCTGACTCTTGGTTTTAGTTCAGGTCATGATCTCAGGGTCCTGGAATTGAGCCCCACATCAGGCTCTCTGGTCAGCAGGGAGCCTACTTTCCCCTCTGTCTCTGCCTGCCTCTCTGCCTACTTGTGATCTCTGACTGTCAAATAAATAAACAAAATCTTACAAAAAAAAGTTAAAGACAACTTAAAATATAATGCTAAATGGGGGCACTTGGGTGGCTCAGTGAATTGAGCATCTGACTCTTGTTTTTTTTTTATTTTTTTTTTAAAGATTTCATTTATTTATTTGACAGAGAGAGATCACAAGTAGGGAGAGAGGCAGGCAGAGAGAGAGAGAAAGGGAAGCAGGCTCCTTGCTGAGCAGAGAGCCCGATGCGGGACTCGATCCCAGGACCCCGAGATCATGACTTGAGCCGAAGGCAGCAGCCCAACCCCCTGAGCCACCCAGGCGCCCCTGACTCTTGGTTTTGCTCAGGTAATGATCTTAGGGTCCTGGGATCTAGCCCGGCATTGGGGCTTTGTGCTCAGTGAGGAGTCTCCCAATTATGTTCCCATGGGTGCTCACAATCTCTCTGTATCTCAAATAAATAAATCTTTAAAATAAAGCAATACTAAATGATTTCTAAATTATTCAAAGCTTAGTGCTTTTTTTACATGTTTAAAATTTTAACAATCAACTTTCTTTTAGAGAGTAACTGAATAGGAAAGAATTACTAAATATAAAGAGATAAAAGAGGCCTTTTGCAATTTGCCAAGCTTCACATTACTTATCTAAAATCAGGGGCTCCAGGGTAGCTCAGTCGTTTAGCGTCTACTTTCAGCTCAGGTCATGGTCCAGGGTCCTGGGATCGAGCCCTACTTCGGGCTCCCTGCTCAACGAGAAGCCTGCTTCTCCCTCTCCCACTGCCCCCTACCTGTGTTCCCTTTCTCGCTGTGTTTCTCTCTGTCAAATTAAAAGAAAAAAATCTTTAAAATCAAATCAAACAAAATTCTGGTGGAAAGTAAGAAGGAAGGCAAGAAGGAGCCTCTGACTACTATCTGAAGAGACCTATCAGATGATGATTGAATCACTGCAAAAACACTATTCCACTGAGGTCACTTCCTCCAGTGGTAAGGTCTAGACTTGTGGTCACTTGTGGAGGGTCAATAGCTCAAGGCAGGAGTGTAGTTGGCAATTTAAGTGTGAAATTAGATTTCCAGTGTAATTAATCATCTAATTGCCTAGCCAAATATATTCTGTATTTGCACATTTAATTATGTTTTAATTGAAATCTTTCTGCTCATAATGATTTGTTCTAATTTCCTTTCAAATAAAATTATCAAAGGAAAAATTCAGCTTGAATTCATTTATAGGGGAGGTATTATATATATTAAAAAAAAAGGAGTAAAAATGATGGATTTTCAAACTGTTTCTTGAAAAAATTTTTTTAGTTCCCATAGAGGTGCAATGGAAAACATTAAAGACAATCCAGATAAATTGGATTTCATTTGAACACTCATCTAACTTCGAAGATGGAGAGAATATTCTTTTGTTGTGGATGTGCCTATTATAATATTGGTATAATTAGTCTTTCAGCTGTAACTCAGATTCTTGGGTCAGTGCAAAAGCCTTGTTTGTTTAGAAGAGGCAATTTTCTAAGAAAGTGGCTCATTAGTCTTAGATTCCAGGCACACACGGTCTGGTCTACAAATTAAAACAGCTATTTAAATTCTCTTTATGAAAATTGTGCCTGGTAGGGCACTTCCACATGCAAAAAGTTCTTTATTTCTACATCTAGACATTCCAGGAAACTAGAAAAGGTGGGGTTTGTATCTCGAGATACTCCACAGTTGATAAATCCTAAGATTCGGATATTAACAATTGGACAAACTCTTGCATTTCCCATGATTTTAGATTTGAAGCCATCTACTAACTTAGTACTGGGGAAATAATGTCAGGAATGCAGAGAGAGAAAAAGTTCCCAGTTATGTTTTTTGGGTGTCTATAATTGGAAGTCAGATTAGGCCTTTAAAATTAATAACATATAATGTCACACAAAGGTCATTTTGTTATTCACTTGGGAGTCACAGTTCTGAAATTACTGACTCAAGCATCTAACAGTTTAGATTTAAGTTAGGCATTTAATTTATCATCCATTATAGCTCCTCTTCCATCCTGATCCTTGCCCTGAACAAGATGTCATTTCATAAACCCAATTAAACATGGTACTTACTGTGGCTTAAATACCAAGACAGATTTAATGTATTGTCCAATTTCACAGATCAGCAATGTTTCTCTCCCTGCATCACTTACCATGACAGTAACAGAAGTGAACAATCTGTGCCAGTGGATGGGCCAGAATGAAAAGAGCATAAATACCGTGTGGTCCTGCAGGTAAGACCGTTGGGAGTTCTTCACCCAAGGTGCCAGAGAGTTCTTGGGAGACACTGTGAAATTGATATTCCATATACATGAATTTCAGCCTTTTTCAAAACAGGTTTCTGGAAGTCTCTTTCCAAAAATTTTTTTAAAGATTTTATTTATTTATTTGACAGAGATCACAAGTAGGCAGAGAGGCAGGCAGAGAGATTGGGGGAAGCAGGCTCCCTGCTGAGCAGAGAGCCTGAAGTGGGGCTCCTCTCTAGGATCCTGAGACCATGACCTGAGCCGAAGGCAGAGGCTTAACCCACTGAGCTGCCCAGGTGCCCCTTTCTCCAAATTATTGAATTAAAATGCTTAGTCAATAAATAGACAAGCCAGGGCTATTCTCATCAATATTTGAATTGCTTTTCCAGGGTGGGTTTTTTTTTTTTTCTCAATTAGAAGAGGGTTCTAGTTAATTTGTTTAAATAGTGAGAAATCAACATGGGACTGTTTTGTTCTGGCCTCACAGTGGGCTCTGCCTAATGCACTCTCTCTTCTCCAACCCAGGCATACTCATTGTGAGGCTGGTGTGAACTAAGTCAGATAATGTTACTGGTTTCTTACTAGAATCATTACTTATTCCCTTAATTTTTTTTTTAATTTATTTATTTTTATTTGCTTATTTACAGCATAACAGTGTTCATTGTTCTGTCATCACACCCAGTGCTCCATGCAGTACGTGCCCTCCCTATTACCCACCACCTGGTTCCTCAACCTCCCACCACACCCCACCCCCTCCCGCCGCCCCTTCATAACCCTCTGGTTGTTTTTCAGAGTCCACAGTCTCTCATGGTTCATCTCCCCTTCCAGTTTCCCTCAACTCCCTCTCCTCTCCATCTCCCCATGTCCTCCATGTTATTTGTTATGCTCCACAAATAAGTGAGACCATATGATACTTGACTCTCTCTGCTTGACTTATTTCGCTCAGCATAATTTCTTCCAGTCCCGTCCATGTTGCTACAAAAGTTGGGTATTCGTCCTTTCTGATGGAGGCATAATACTCCATTGTGTATATGGACCACATCTTCCTTATCCATTCATCCGTCGAAGGGCATCTTGGTTCTTTCCAAGTTAGTGCAGCCACTTTGGAGAACAGTGTGGAGATTCCTGAAGAAATTAAAAATAGAGCTTCCCTATGACCCTGCAATTGCACTGCTGGGTATTTACCCCAAAGATACAGATGTAGTGAAAAGAAGGGCCATTTGTATCCCTTAATTTTTTTAAGATTTTATTTATTTATTTGACAGACAGAGATCACAAGTAGGCAGAGAGGCAGTCAGAGAGAGAGGAGGAAGCAGGCTCCCTGCTGAGCAGAGAGCCCCATATGGGGCTTGATCCCAGGACCCTGGGATCATGACCTGAGCTGAAGGCAGAGGCTTTAACCCACTGAGCCACCCGGGCGCCCCTCCCTTAATTTATAATAATCATATTCTATACGTGTTGCAACAAGTTCACAGAATGTAATTCCTTTCCAGTCTGAAGGGATGGGCCATGATTGGTCTAAGCCATGAATGTTGTGGTAGATTGTTTTATTTGTTCATAATTCTTTGTTCCCTTCCCACCCTTGCCATGCTTCAGTGAGGGAAAAGAGGACTAACCTGCTGCATTGACTTTGGCTTGGCTATATGATGGCTTTACATGTGGAACATGGGTAGAAGTGAGAGAGTGAGTGCCTATTTTAAGAAAAACTACTAGGAAGCATCATGTGTTTCTGCTTCTCCTCTTGCATTACTGCTCTGAATTGTGAAAATCATAGGTCCCAGCTAGTCACTGCCCTTCAGCCTTCCAGGAGTGAGGGACTCATGGAACACACCTGAACCTCCCTCATGGTCTGATGTAGAAATATTGCAACTGATCCATAAACTCATAAGCCAGAAATGATAAACATATGTTTGTTGACATGTTAGTGTGTTTCTTCAGCTGCACTATTGTAGCAAAAGCTAATTCACACAAATGTTGACTTAATTCTTCTTTTCTTGTAATCTTGTAGCTAATCTGATGTATTAGAAAAATATATTATGGGAGAGAACTTATAAGTAGGATTTTGACCTCTGATGAAAAAGTGAGAGGGCAGAAAGTACACGTGTTTTCAAAATTTCATTGGCTTTATTGTTTAAAGACATAATTATTGGAGTTGTGGTCGTGACCTTCTAACCGTGAAGAATTACAAAGGATGAAAATGAAACATGCTAAGAGTAACAGAGCAGAAAGCTAGAGAAAAGCTGGATGCTTATGACATTGTTGAACTGCCACAGAAAAATCTCATAGCTCTTATTTCCAGATAAATAGAAACTGAGATACTGTATTGCTTAAGCCACTATTAGTGACTCCTCTGTTACTTGCACCACATGCACCTAATTAGCACAGCATGTTTCTAGCAATTTACCGAGAAATGCAGACTATATATACACAGATATCTTTTTAAATTAAAGCACTATATTATATAAATTGTACTATTTTTCATCTAAAAAGAAAAAAAATGACACTCCTATACACAATAGTATCTCCATACCATAGGACCAATATCTGTCATTTAGAAAAAATACCTGCCTAGTATTCTATGTATGATTATAACAATGTCTTTGTGCTGAATTCGGAATCTAAAAGATCAATCAATTTCAGTGAGCTATTACTACAAAATAAATTTTAAAATATATAGAAAGATGGAAAATGTGAAAGAAAAGCTAAAGGACATGGAAATTAAATCCACAAAACATAAAATCCACCTGAAGGATTCATGAAGGAATAGAACAAAGGACACGAATATTAAGAAACAAAAAACTAGGGTGCCTGGGTAGCTCAGTGGGTTAAAGCCTCTGCCTTCAGCTCAGATCATGATCCCAGGGTCCTGGGACTGAGATCCGAATCGGGCTCTCTGCTCAGTGAGGAGCCTGCTTCCTCCTCTCTCTCTGCATGCTTCTCTGCCCACTTGTGATCTCTGTCTGTCAAATGAATAAATAAAATCTTAAAACAAAACAAAACAAAGAACTAATAGAAGAAAACTTTAAAAAGTGGACTCATGAATTACATCCCCTGAACTCATTACTCACAAGGCAGTGAGTTAAATGAATTTTTTTGTAAAACTCTAAAAGCAGGTACAGCTTTTGAGTATGTGTGTGTGTGCCCATGTATGTGAAACATTTATTTTACTTACTTTTTAAAAAATATTTTATTTATTTATTTGACAGAGAGAGAGGTCACAAGTAGGCAGAGAGGCAGGCAGAGAGAGAGGGAGAAACAGGCTCCCCACTGAGCAGAGAGCCCGATGCGGTGCCCGATCCCAGGACCCTGAGATCATGACCTGAGCCGAAGGCAGAGACTTAAACCACTGAGCCACCCAGGTGCCCCTATTTTACTTACTTTTTAAAAAGGATTTATTTGTTTGAGAGAGAGAAAGGGGATAGACACAGGGAAAGGGACAGGGAGAATCCTAAGCAGACTTCCTGCTGAGTGTGGAACCTGACGCTGGGCCAGATCCCACAACCTTGAGATCATGACTTGAACTGAAATTACAAGTCAGACGCTCAACCAAATGAGCCACTTAGGTACCCCTTAAATTACTTTTGTTGAAATATCACATATGTACATATAAGGGCAAATTATGAGTGTGATGAATTTTACAAAGAGAATACAGCCATTTAACTACCCACCAAGTTAGTAAACAACACGTACCCAGCAACTCTGTCAGATATCTTCACTTAGGACATTATTTGTGATACTTATCTACGCTGTTCCACATAGAAGTAATGCATATTTATTCATTAGTCTATAGTATTCTATATGCAAATAGATGACAGTTTATCTTTTCTCCTCCTGATGGACATGCAGGCTGGTTTCAGGGTTTGGTTATTAAGAATATTAATGTTTTATGAATATGATGTTTTAAATATTCTTGTCCCCCTGTTTATGTTTTTTCTAAGTGAAAATGTATGGATTTTCAGATGGACAAGAGACACTCTCTTTATATCTGGGGAAACCTTGATAGCTAGATTTTTTTGGCTCTTGGCCAAGATAACAGCAATGAGGTTTATAACATAGAACTTAAAGTCAAGAAACAACTCCTGGTGACCTTCAATGTCAAGTTTTTTATTTTGTTTGGCTTTGGTTTTGGTTTTCCTGAGGGTTTGAAACTAGCCTAACTTGCTTGACAACATAGCTTAGGACAAGGGTGTATAAAAGACTAAGGGTTGCTCCTTGGAGCTCTCCTGAAAGCAAGGTTCCTGGCATAGATCTTGGTAGTTCAACCTGAAGACAGAATACAATCTGTGTGTATGTGAATAAAAGAGACCTGGGGGGCATGCATATGGGATGTCTTTCAGAGACTCAGTGCTTGCCTGCACAATCTCTGATTTGCTGCACCATATTCTTTGCATTTAAGTGAACACCTTAAGGGAGTATGCTTTATAGAATAATGTTCCTTTCAAATACAAAACTTTGGGAAATTTGCGATATAGATCTAGCTCTAGGTATATACCTAGGACTGAATTTGCTAGTTCATAAGGTACACACATGTTGAGTTTTGGAAGATACAGATAAGGTTTCCAAATGATTTTACTAATTCACACTCCAACCAGCAGCGTGTTAATGATCTGACTTCTTTACATTTTTTGGTTACTGGTGTAGTCATTTTATTTCCATCATTTGGTTGTAGTTTTTCTAAAAAAAATTTTTTTTCAAAAAAAATTTTTTAAAAGATTTTATTTATTTATTTGACAGATAGAGATCACAAGTAGGGAGAGAGGCAGGCAGAGAGAGAGAGAGGAGGAAGCAGGCTCCCTGCCAAGCAGAAAGCCCGATGCGGGGATCGATCCCAGGATGCGGGGATCGATCCCAGGGTTCTGGGATCATGACCCGAGCGAAAGGCAGAGGCTTCAACCCACTGAGCCACCCAGGCGCCCCTTTTTTTCAAATTTTGACATAACTTCAGACTTAGACACAAATTGCAAATATAGGACAAAATAATTTCTTTTTCATTTAAATTCATATAAAAATAATTTCTTAATCATTTACGAGTAAGTTACTGAGCAGCAGTCCAATAGCTCTGATACTTTGGGATATATATCTTACAAAACAAGATTTCTCCAACATATCCACAACAAACCAACAGCATTGCTTATACTGTCTTATATACGTTGCTAGGATCTAATCCTCAGGCCCCATTCAAGTCCCTGCATTCACACTTAGTTATCCCTGTGTGTATTCACCCTTCTTGCTGGGGCTCTGATCCCCTCCCTACATCTGTATACCCCAGAGAATTTCTGTATACACCACAGAGAACTTTCCTGAATGTTTTATCTTATATAACCAGAATATAATCCTCAAAGCTAGGACACTAGCATTGGCATTAGTACAATAATATTAATCAAGCTACAGGCTTCGTTCAAATACCAGCTGTGTTTTCCTCTAATGTCCTTTTTTTTTTTTTGGTTTCAGGATTCTGTATAGGATCCCACCCAACATTTAGTTGTCATGACTCCTCGGTCTCCTCCAAACCATGACAGTTCTTTAGTCTTTTTGCTTTTTAGAACCTTACCATCTTTGAAAAGTACTGGTTGGTTATTTTCTGGAATGTCCCTCATTTGGGTTCTTTTGATGTTTTCTCTTGATTGGATTGAAGATATGCATTTTGGGCAGGAAAAACCAGGAGTGATGCTCCTTTTCAGTACAATGTAGCAGGGTTTATATGATAGTGACAGTATGTTTTGTTACTGATGGTGTTTACCTTGATCACTTGGCTAAGGTTGTGTCTGCTAGATTTCTTTACTATAAAGACACGATCTTTACCATTGTAGCTAATAAATATCTCGGGGAAGATAATCTGAAGCAATGCAAACATCTTTTACCCCAAACTTTTGCAACTAACTTGGGCATCCATTCATGGATCTGATCACTAATGATTATTAATGTGGTGATTGCCCAATGGTGATTATCCATCTCCTTTTTTCTGTCTATATTCACTTAGAGTTTTTCTTAAGTGCTATCTTTTCCTCCCCACTTATTTATTTATTCAATTATTTATATGGATATAGACTCACGTATATTTAGTTTGTTCTATGGAATAAAATCCAATAATATATATTATTTATTTTATTGCTCAAAATGTTTGAATTTTGGCCATTAGGATCTCCTTCAGGATGACTGCTATGTTATTTCAACAAGCACGCATCACTTACTTTATTTTCTATTTTTTTACCCATTTCCTTATTTTCAGGGACTGTAAGATGTTCCAAGCTTATCTTGTGTTTTCCCTACCCTAGATGAGCAATTAACCATTTTTTTTTTCAATGAATATTGGCTCCTTTTGAAAAAATCTCAAACTTAAAATACTCAATACATTTTATAATATTGCCAGGAATATTCTCCAATAATTTATAGTGAAAATTATTTTTTAAAATGTGCTCACAAAAATTATTATAAGCATCTAAAAATGTTTTCATTCTATACATTTATATTGTATTTGGAATAAATAGTAATTTACTAAAAAAATGGTGTTTGCCAAGATCTAGGTGCTAGGCATTCTAATGGAGTATCATTGTTTTTATATGCTCTTACTGAACAAAGTTAAGGAATATATATCTATACATTAACCAACACATACTATAAGGATAAAATGATGAAACTTTCTTTGAGGAGGGAGTTTGCAATCTCCCCACACTCCCGTCCTTAGAATGTCTCCTTGAAATCTTAATAGGTCCCCAAAGAGATATGACCATTTGATTGTACAGTGCAAATTTGGGGACCTTCTGATATTTGGAACTGTAAACACATATCTCTCAAATTAACTTAGAAGACTTCCACTAGGAGACTATCAACAGGTATGACTCTTTGTCTATTGAGGAGATAAGAGAAATTATTCTTGTGTCTGCCTTGCTAAAGAAATTATGTGAAAATCTGTCAAGGCATTTTGTCACTTTTTTTGTATCTTACACTCATGTAAATCTATTAATTCTTATTTAGAAATAAACTGTGTTCTCTTATCTATATTAGTTCAGAGGGGTCTTTTGTTGGCAAGGTTGTTTTATTTTCCCCAAACACACGTACCCATATCTGCATTTCTGAATTTTGGTTTAAGAAGAGGGGGTGCCCTTGGATACTTAAATACTGGTGAACAGGCAGCAGGAAAAAGAGAGCAGAAGAAAACAAATTTATAGATTTGGTGGCAGAGAATTAAAGAATTTTTCCCTTTGGGCACCAATTATCTCTGAAAAGTAGAAAGTACCTGTTGGGAGTACCTATAGAATTGGGAAGAGGAAGGTCTGAGGAAAGTAGAGGTTTATAAAATTAAAATAGTTACTGCCAACAATGAGAAATACAGTTGAACAAAAAACAAAGCATGCATGGTTGCTGAGTAGTTTCTTGGATGAGTTCATATTGATGACTGCAGCCATCATCTACGGTGGCTTCACTCACACCAGAGCTGCCTCTGCTTTTCCGCTCGCCAGCCCTCCACAGCCCTCAGCCAGTGGTGACTACCCCAGCTGCACACCAGATTCATCTGGACGTCTGTTAAGAAACAATGACCTCTGGGCTTCACCCGCGAGATGCTGTTGCAACCCTTCCAGACTATGATGACAGCACCCAGTATTTAAAATCTCCCCAAGTGATTCTTAAGCACCTGAAGGTGGAGAACCACAGACCCAAATGTACTACTCACTTCTCCATTGCTTACCACAAATAAACTACCCACGCACGTCATCTGTGAACACAACAGAGTTTACTGAAGACTGTAAATTGGGAGTTGAATGAAGCAAATTTTGTCAAATCAAATCGAATTCCAAGGTTTAAAAATTTCCCATGGCCGCCCCAAGAACTGGACACATTCACTGGGCCTTCACCCAGCATCGTCTTCTACTTCAAACTATTTCACCAGCTCCACTTTACCCTTCTACCCTAATCTCTTTTTGCCCACTTCTTCCTAGTCTGCCTGACCACGGCGAAGTAAACTTCCTGCCCTTATGCCGAGTGGTTCAGCTTCTACTAACAGTCTGGCGTCCCGCACTTTCTAGCAGCGGGCTCTAGCTACTCATCTCCTTTGAACGTTCTGGTGAGGCAACGTTCTTGTGTATTATCTAGTTTGTAGAATCAGGACAAAAGGATGGTGCTGACTCCAGAGCTTCTAGGGCCCTGGAACTTCTAAGGAATACATGGCAGATACAGACTTACAGGACGAGTGTAAATTACTTTTATTTTTTCATTCATTCAGTAGTTACTTACAGCCTGCCACAGGTTAGCCAATGAAGGGGAAAGGACAGGCAAACAGCCATACAGTGTAATCAGTACAATGGTTTAGTAAACATCAGGGGCACACAGTAGAAACACCTACACCAACTAGGAGGGTGGGAGGAGAGAGGAGGTGAAGGAGCCCTAGGTAGTGAGAGCCCTGGGTTGCAATCTGGCTTCCTGAGTCCAGATTGACAGCATTGTAGAATTAGAGCATCACAAGGGATGTTAGTGATCATCTATTCTAATTACCGCCTTTTGTGGATTACGTTATAGAAGCCTGCTTTCTAGGAATTGAACTGACTTGCAGAAGGTCCCATAGGAAGTCAGTGGCCGAATCAGGATGAAACTGGAACCTAGGCACATTGGTTACGGGGCTAGTGATTCTTTTCCCAATAGGTGAGTTCCTAAGATTCTCTCTTAGATTCTAAGATTGTACCACAGAGGGTGGGCCAGCCAGAGTTGGTGAATCTGCCCGGCCGATCCCTCTACCTGCAGTGACTGCCTCAGCCTGCAGCCCTTGGCTGTGCACTCCCTAGGGGCTCCACCCAAAGGGGACCTGGGAGGGAGAGGTAGACAGAGAATCTGGCTCCAGCATGGAGTGAGAAGGGCACATACTGAAAACAGAGAAGAGAAGGGGGCATCTATCCGAAAGAAGAACCACTCTAACAAATGTTAGATTTTTCAGTTACAAAGCAAATATAGCCCAGGCACATGGCACAGCTTTGGAAAATTCTAGGAGAATGAACAAAAGTAAACAAGAATAGAAAAAGATAACTTTGGGACCCGTGTCTGAAGTAAGTGAAGAGGCATTCGGGGACATAACAGGCAAGGAACACACATACCCATCTAAGGAGAAAACCCAGGCAAATCTACAATAAGTCTTTAAAAAAAAAAATCCAGTTTGTATGGAGTCCAGTGAGGGAGTGCAGATCATTTCTCCATTATTATGGTTAGAATTGCTTAATCGCAGCCCTAATACGGCAAAAACATGATGCAATGGGGCCGTTCCTCACAGCAGTTCTCTCTTTTCCTTTTCACTTCCTACCGCAAGGGACTAACATAGAGAAATTCTCTCCATTCAGTTAGTTTGACATTCCCCAATTTCCACATTTGTAATTATGACTCGGGAAACTTCTTTGCTTGGACAAAGATGTTATATTAAACATAAAACTTTCCCCCAGCGTCTACTGGTTCACCCACTAAGCAATTTCTTCCTTATACACCAGAGGTCAGTGTTGGCCTGTTAATTTACATGAGCTATTAATTTTTATTTTCCTGGTTAATACAAACAAGAAACAAAATGCCAGGGATCATTGTTATACTGGAATTTGGTATTAATCCCCTAAGAAAGTTTCTTGTGGGTGGATATGTATATATCACAAATGACTTAAGAAAAAGAAGGAAAATTTTAAAAGGGGAAAAAAGTCATGCAACGGAAGTGGCCCTTGTTCTTCAGGAAAGCAATCCTAACTCTCCCCAGGCATTTCAATTAAGCAACTTTTACATGACACTTATTATTACCTGTGAGAAAACTTCCTAACTAGCAGTATTGATTTACATGCTGAAAGTACACTGAAAGCATAACACGTGTTTACACAGTGTTAGGAGCCGAGGAAGTGAGAATCCCATGACTGCATGGGACTACAGTAATGTATCAGTTGTGGATGGCAAAGTTATGGACAAATAAGATGGGGGTCCAGCAGTATAACACTGACTGTAAGTACCTAGAGAAGTTCAAAGATCTAATGGAAAGAAGAAAAAACCTAAAGGCAGATAGTACAACTGTCTACAGATGTATTAAAGGCTTTCCACAGAAAGGAAAACTAGACCAGCAAGGTTGCTTTAGTCAGGCAAGGCACAGAATTATAGACAGGGACATGGCGACTTCATACGAGGTAGAATTTTCTAAAAACGATAGCTGTTGCAACATTTTTTGCCCGGGGTACCATAGAAACAGTTCCGGCATTGAGTATCAGGATAAACTATGGGAATGCCAAAATCTTGTGCGTTCTAAGGTTATAGGGGTATGTGGTTGTGATGCTAAACAGCAGACATTCTCATGGATTCCCCAAATTCCTAGGTTCTTTCCAAGCATATCTCTTCCAGGTGGCATCTGATTTAAAAAGCCTCCGGAATTCTCCAGAACATTTTGCTGATCATGGATGCCTCTAATATTTTAACCATACACATGGCCTTTTGTCATCTTTTGAAACATATTGTACATTTTTGTATTATTTAGCTTTGTGTTGTTATGTCTTGTCTGAAAAATAGATGACTCTTTCAGGAATGCATGTTACTTTATCCTCTGGAATACAGAGTATAAAACGATGAACTTAGTAAATACTCAGATAATATTTGCAAAGTGAACTGATTTCTTTATCTATAAGCCAGTGAATAAAAACACCCACTTTCCCTGCCTCCCTGAGTTTTGAGGCTCAAATGAGATAATTCTTCTGGAAAGCTCTTTGAAGAGTATAAAGTGCCGTACAAATGTAAGGCATTATTATTTCAGAGGGTGTTCTCTCAGTTATAACCTTCTGTGTCAGCTTGAACGTAATGGCAACAGAGGAACATTTTTAAAAACTTAATCTGAAAAGAGACTTGTCCCTTCTGGGCACAAATTATAAGACTCCTGGAAAAAAATGTTTGTGCATATTTTTGTGTTTGTTTCTAAATAGCATAATGAACTATGGTCTTTCAGGGAAAATGTTGGTCTGATAGAAGTAATTCACAATGTAGAAAATTGCCCTTGTGTACTTCCAGGAAGGAATTGCAAACAAATGAGCTATTTTGTCTTCTCAAGCAAAGGGACTTACTGGGCATGGGTGGCAGCTGTTCAAGTCCATCTGGTCAAGAATTCACTAAGATCATAATGTGAGAGTAGCTCAAATGCAGATTTGCATGACAGCCTGCAAATGTTCCTTTGGAGACAAAATGGTTTCTCAGGCCAATAATCTGCATTTTTAAAAGTCTCCAAATATGGGCTTATGGAATAATTCATAACAGCTTTAAGAAACTATTATGGCACACTGGGAAAGTCATCCATATAGCAAGGCATACTTGTTCTGTGGATCTGCACACATTTGTTTACAGTTGGCATTGACCGTATCACAATTTTATAAATAGTTCATTCATTGTTTTTTAAGAATGACTTTTCCAGACAAAATATTATGAGCAAATAGAGGACACAGATAGATTTTAGAAACATCTTATTAACTTTGAAATGATATTTTAAAAATGAAATAAGACCATAAGATATGCCTGCTGATAAATGGGAGGGGGGAGAAAAAGAATTAACTGAAGTTCATAAAAGCTTCATAGCAAATAAACAAATGAGAAAGCCATAAATGACAGAACTATAATCTATAATCTACCTTAATGGTACAATTACATAACTTCTTAAAATAGTTTTATCATTTTAACATGCTTTTTCAAATTAGATTATGTGAAGAATGTTGTGAGGTAGAATGTATATGTTTTACAGTGGAATGTGCTGACATTGAAAGAGGGGGAGTTGGGGCGCCTGGGTGGCTCAGTGGGTTAAAGCCTCTGCCTTCGGCTCAGGTCGTGGTCTCAGGGTCCTGGGATCGAGCCCCACGTCGGGCTCTCTGCTCCGCAGGGAGCCTGCTTCCTCCTCTCTCTCTGCCTGCCTCTCTGCCTAGTTGTGATTTCTCTCTGTTAAATAAATAAAATATTAAAAAAATAATAAAAATAAATTTAAGAAAGAGGGGGAGTTGGGGCGCCTGGGTGGCTCAGTGGGTTAAAGCCTCTGCCTTCGGCTCAGGTCGTGGTCCCAGGTTCTGGGATCCAGCCCCGCGTCGTCAGGCTCTCTGCTCAGCGGGGAGCCTGCTTTCTCCTCTCCCTCTTTGCCTGCCTCTCTGCCTACTTGTGATCTGTCTGTCAAATAAATAAACAAAATTGTAAAAAAAAAAAAAAGAGGGGGAGTGATTGATTCTGTATCTCTTTCTCAAAAGCATGACTGAAATGAACACTTAGGATCATTACATGGACCTGGAGCCGGTGCCTTAGTCCTATTCGGTCCAGGTCTCCAGGATACCTACTATGCTGACAACACTGCCCCTGAACTTTCTTCTCACCTTGTTATCTCTACCTTCTGGAGGACAAACACTTGCCTCTTCTCTTCATAATCCTCATAGAATTTCAGGAACATTGATGATTAGAGAAGTTATTCTAGACTTGAATTATCCACCAGTGGTCTAGGGCTGGCTTAGAATTGGGAGAGAGAAACAAGAGGGCTTGGCAAACTGTCTGTTAGTTCTAGAGTTAAGGCTAGAGGGCAAGCTCACATTTCTCTGCGGTGTCCCAAGGAATCCCTGTTATGTCCATATCAGGTCCAGAGGTCATTTCATCAGTCAAAGGCCATGGGCAGCCTTAGCAACTCAGAGTCAAGAAAGTGTTAGCAGTCCCTGGGCAGTCACTAGTCATTCACGGAGTCCCAGGGACCCATTCAGCTGTCTCTTCAATGGTTTAGGAGGCAGTAGGGACACCTTGGTGGTCATTTCCACCAGAAGCACAAGCTCAAGGCAACTCGACCACTTAGGGGATTAATGCTGGCTTTGAGAGTTATGGTAGGTTTATCGCCAGGGTCTCCTCCTACCTGTTCCCACAAGCACTGCAACTGACTCATAAAACTTTCATCCCTTCAGGATATGTAGCTCTAATTAATCCAGGGGGGTGAAATGGAACAGGCTGAAACTTGATTCAGAGGTTCTGGAGTTACAACCCCCATACTACAGTCATCAGGGTTCAATCATGATAGATCGTCTGGGGATAAAGGAGGAAGAGCCAAGTTCAGAGGCTATTAAAAAGCTCCTACTGACTTCTTAGAGCCAGAAGACACACGTTATTAGTATTCAGGAGGTAAATGCTCTAAACACTCCAGGCCAGAGTGAATATCTGGATCTGACTCACAGTCCTCGTAAGGGACCTCTGGGTGGCACACACGAGGTTTTGAGCAAGCATTAGTAGAATGGATGTTTATGGAAGGACAGTTGTCTGACCTAAGGTACTATATCCCAGTGAGAAAGGTTCTTAGAACTAATTGTTGAAGAACTGTGTTTCACTTGTTTGCTGGTCTTCTCTGTCATCCAGAATGAGTTTTTTTCAAGAGAGAAACTGTGCCTTGCTTATGCTCTTCTCCTCAATGGCCATATAGTTCCAGGCATCCAATAAGCATTGTTATGAATGAACAATCCAGGTAAGTCCAGTTACTTATTGCCATATGGCTTAGGTGAGACAGGGCTGCAATTTAATAAAGCACTCAATCACTCAATAGGTTCTGGACAAACAGATCCCATCACAGATGGGAATAAAAACCAAAGCAGCATGTCCAATACAACAGAACAATAGCAGGTTACATTCCAGATAAGTAGATATCAGCAAAGCGTTAAAACAAAATGGAGCCCTTTCCAAACAGTTGGATAGAATATGACACAATTCATTCTTATAGGAAGGATAGCAAATTGAAACAAGAGGTATCTATCATTATAGAGGATGGTCCAAGCTAATGGGCCAGGATCCAGGACTGGGATATTCCTTTATGAGAAGGCAGTGGCAGAGAACGAAAGAGAACCTTAAAAACAGGGATCAATCTTGGGTGCCTGGGAGCAGGCAAATAAACCTTCAGAACAGGGACTCAGTCAGTTAAGCCGACTCTTGGTTTTGGCTCAGGTCACAATCTCAGGGTTGGGAGACAGAGCCTAGTGTCAGCTCCCGGCGTGCCTGGGAGCAGGCAAATAAACCTTCAGAACAGGGACTCAGTCAGTTAAGCCGACTCTTGGTTTTGGCTCAGGTCACAATCTCAGGGTTGGGAGACAGAGCCTAGTGTCAGCTCCCGGCTAGGCATGGAACCTGCTTAAGTTTCTCTCTCCACCCCACCTCCCACCCTGGCTCGTGCACTCACTCTCTCTCTCAAAAAAACAAACACAAAAACAAAAACTTCAAAACAGAGTCAGATCCATGTACCAGAACTAAGGTATGACATCAGAGCAAAGGCAAAGTAAACAGGATCAACCACAGTTTCTAGACATGTGGCCATGAGAAACTCCCCAGCAACAATTCAGCATAGCAGAGAGTCAAGACACTGGTGAACTGTGGGAGGGCTTGAAGTGACCACAGCTCAGGAAGGAAGAGACTTTCAGAGAATGGAAACCACGCCTGGGCTAACCTTTGCAATAGTGGGTTTGACTTGGGATATTCATTCTAACAAACACCAATTTAATTAAGTGACATATTCCAGGATGTTTATAAGAGCTAATTTCCTTGGAAATGATTTTTTAAACATTCATTATAGAATTTTTTTTTTTTTTTGCTGTGTACACTTTAGAAAAAGGTGTATTATTTATAAAAGTTGGGATTGTTGAACTATTAGATAAAGCCAGGAGAAAAAAACCTTCACAAAGTAGCTTCTCCAGCTACTTCTTATAGATGTTGTCTTAAAATAATTACTTGACATATTTATACGTACATCTTTAGTTTAATATCTTACCTAATTGTCCAACAAACTAATTCAATGTTGTTTGCGATGCATTAAATGAACAAAAGAGAAACAGGGTAATAGAGAATGCAAGAGAGCCTAGTGGCCCATGAAATCACTGGATTTGCAAAGTGATTTTCTTTTCAGTGCTGCCCTATCTGAGAAAAAAATCTGTTGGCAAAACACTTTAGTGGCAACCAATGGATTAGAATATAGAGACATTAGGCATGCCACACAGGGTCAAACCAATGGTCCATCCAGGATAGCCTATTAGAGAGACAACATGAGATGTTTTTTGGAGATCAAGGCTGTCTGATGTGGTATCAGTTTATAATGACAGAAGCACTTAATATATCTTCCTAAAATCTCTTAGTGAACTGACATGTAACTATAATCCACCATTTTATACAAATTCCTAGATTTTTTTTTTCAGCAGCTCTCAGTCGTTGTGTAACAAGCTCCAGAGTTGTAATGTCTAATATGTGAAAAGTAACACTCTCCTTTTCTTGCTTGTAGATTACCAAATATTTCCAATGTTTCTTAAAACTGGCAGTCTTACTGATATTTCAAACTATTTCCATCTCACTTTGTTGTGTAGCAGTTCTCTGTGTGCGGTTCCAGAGCAGCAGTATGAGCTGGGAAATTGTTAGAAATGCAAGGTCTCAGGCCCCACCCTGGACCTACGGAATCAGAAAATCTCTATTTTCTATTACCATGATCACAAGGTATACTCATGATTGAGAACTATTGCAATACGCACAGCACGTTTATCTACACATCCTCTGGCAAGAACATACCATTGTTTTTACTTTCTAGTTTGATGGTTACTTATCTTGGTAACTTTGGATTCTAATTCAGTGGGAAACAAAAACAGAATTTTATATACTGAAATACAAAATGGAAATGAAGACGGAGAAAATATTGGTAGTAAAATCAACAATTATAAATAGCAGTTTGAGGTCATTTATTTCAGGGGCAGGCAATATATGTACCTCAAAACCCAACAAGCCTTGCATTTTATTTTATTTTTATTTTGTAAAGATTTATTTATTTGAGAGAGAGAAAAAACAGGGGGAGGGGAAGAAGGAGAGAGAGAGAGAGAGCACGAGAGAGAATCTCCATCAGACACCTTGCTGAGCGCAGAGCCTGATGCTGGGCTCCATTCCAGGACCTTGAGATCATGATCTGAGCCAAAATCCGGAGTCAGAGGCATAACTGCCTGAGCCACCCAGGCACCCCAGCAGTACGTTTTAAAAACATAACCCCAAAGTGAGTGATTTCCAGGCATAAAAAGATTAACTCACGTTTATTATATCCAAATTTCTCTGAGCCAAGAATAAATTATGAAGGCATTTTGGATACATTTTCATCATAATGAAAATAATAAATATGTTTCAAAAATAATGGGGCAAATGGATATATATGAAATATTTACTTATTTGAATACTAAAGATGCTAGAAACACATGTTATTATAATCCTCCATTTGTCTTCTTTGAAACATAAAAAGTGGTGTCTGTTGTCACTTTTTTTCAATTTTTTGTGGTAAAATACATATAAAATCTATTAACCATTTTTAAATGCATGGTTCAGTGGTATTAAACACATTCATATATGGTGCAGCCATCACCACATTCATATCCATAAATTTTTCAGCTTGTAAAACAGGAAACTCTATAGACATTAAATGATAACTCCCCATGCTCCTAAGCCCCAGCCACTGATAACAACTATCACACTTTTTGTCTCCATGACTTTGACAGCTCTAAGTGGAATCATACAGTATATATATCTTTTGGTGATCGGTTTATTTCACTTAATGTTCTTAAGGCCCATTTATGGCATAGAATATTGAAGAATTTTGTTCCATTTTAAGGATGATTAATATTGCTTTGCAGGTCTATACCATATTTTGTTTATCTGTTTATCCATCAGTATTCACAGAGGCCTCTTCCATGTATTAGCTATTGCGAATAATGCTGCTGTGAACATGGATGTACCAATATTTCCTTGACAACTGCTTTCAATTCTTTTGTGTATATACCCAGAAGTGGAATTACAAGATCATATGGTAATTCTGTTTTCAATTATTTGAGGAACTGTTACACAGTTTTCCATAGTGGCTATGCCATATTTACATTTCTGCCAATAGTACACGAGGGTTCTAATTTCTCCACATCCTAGCCAGAGCTTGTCTGTGTTTTTGATAGTAGCCATCCTAATTGGTGAGGTGGTATCTCATTGTAGTTTTGATTTGCTTTCATTACTGATTAGTGATGTTGAGCATCTTTTCATATGTTTACTGCTCATTTGTCTATCTTCTTTAGAGAAATGTTTATTCAAATACCATGCCCATTTTTAAATCAGGTTGTTTGTTTTGTTGATGTTGAGTTTTAAGAGGTCTCTACATGTTATGAATACATATCCCTTATCAGATACATAATTTGCAACTATCTCCTCCCATTCTGTAGGTTTCCTTGGTTCTCTGTTAATAGTGTATTTTGTTGTGCACAATTTTAAAATTTCATAAAGTCCATTATGTCTATTTTTTTCTTTTGTTACCTGTACCTTTGGTGCCATATCCAAGAAATCATTGCCAAATCCAATGTAAATCTTTTTTTTTTGTTGTTATCTTTTTTCTTCTAAAAGTTTTGTGGTTTCAGGTCTTACGTTTAGATATTTGATTCATTTTTACTTAAGTTTTGTATACGGTGTTAGATAAGGACTTCATTCTTTCACATGTAGATATCTGCTTTTCTCAGCAACATTTGTTAACAAGACTGTCCTTTTATATGTAAGGGTTTATTTCTGGGCTCTCTATTCTCTTCTATTGGCCTATATTCCTGTTTTAAGGAAGAATCTCTCTGTTTTGATTAGCGCAGTTTTGAACGTAAGTTTAGAAATCATGTATGTGAGTCTTCTAGTTTTATTCTTTTGCAAAATTGTTTTGGCTACTGGAGGTACACTAACGTTCCACATGAATTTTAGAACAGGTTTTTCTATTCTTGCAAAAAATGTCATTAGGAATTTGATAAGGTTTGTGCTGAAACTCTAGATTGCTTTGCCTAGTATTGACATTTTAACAATATAAAGCCTGTCACTCCACAAATATGGGATGTGTTTCCATTTATTCATGTTTCTTTGTGGTGAAATAGATATAGGGGATTAGAGTACACCTATTGTGATAAGCACTCAGTAATGTATATAATTGTTGAACCATTCTATTGTATGCCTGAAATTAATATAAACACTAGGTATTAATTACACTTCAATATTAGTGTCTTAATTTCATTCAGAGATGTTTTGTAGTTTTAATTGTCTAAGTCTTTCACCTTCTTAATTAATTCCTTAGTGTTTTATTATTTTTGATACTATTGTTATTGAAATTCTATTTGTAATTTCAGATTTTTCATTGTTAGCATACAAAAATACAACTGATTTTTGTGCATTGAATATATCCTGCAATTTTACCAAATTCCTTCATTAGTTCTAACAATTTTTGTGGCATTTTTAGGGTTTTCTCCATATAAGATCATGTCATCTGTGAACAGAGATAATTTTACTTCTTCCTTTCCAATTTGGAAACATTTTATTTCCTTTGCTTGCCTAATTGCTCTAGCTTGAACTTCCATTACTATGTCAAATAGGAGTGGTAAAAGCAGAGGTTCCTGGTGTCTAAGTTGGTTAACTGACCCTTGATTTCAGCTCAGGTCATGATCTCAGGGTTGTGAGATCAAGCCCCATGTTGGGCTCGACACTGGGCATGGAGCCTGCTTAAGATTCTCTCTCTTCCTCTTTGCTCCACTTGCCCCCAACTCATGCATGTGGTCTCTTAAAAAATATATATATATATACATTGAAAGCAGGCATATTTGCCTTGTTCCTGACCTTAGAGAAAGAAAAAGTCTTTTTCATCTTTGATCGTTGAGTTTTTGTTCACTGTGCATTTTTCATATATAGCTTTTATTATATTGAGGTAATTTGCTTATAATCCTAGTTTTTTCCCGTATTTTTATCATGAAAGGATGTTGAATTTCAACAAAGGTTTTTTCTGCATCAAATGAGATGATCATGTGGTTTTTGTCCTTCATTCTGTTAATGCAATACATTACATTGATGTTTATATGTTGAACCATCCTTGCCTTCAGGAATAATTCCATTTGTATAATTATACTGATATACCGTTGAACTGGGTTTGCTAGTATTTCACTGAGAATTTTTGTATAAATGTTCATGAAAGATACTGGTCTGTAGTTTTCCTTTCTCACAGTGTCTTTGTCTGGCTTTGGTATCAGGTCAATACTGACCTCCTAGAATGAGTTAGGTTGTATTTCCTCCTCTTCCATTTTTTGGGAAAAGTTTGAGAAGGCTTGGTATTAGTTCTTTAATAGTTTGATAGAATTCACCAGCAAAACCAATGGGAGTAGGGCTTTTCTTTATTGGGAGGTTTTTAATTACTGATTCAATCTCAATGCAATCTCCTTAAGTTATAAGTCTTATTAAGATTTTCTACTTATTCATGATTTTGTCTTGGTAGGTGTTAGGTTTATAGTAATTTATTTTATCTAGGTTATCCAATTTTTTGGTGCACAATCATTCATAGTACTCTCTTATAATCCTTTTTTATTACTACAGAATCAAAAGTAATGTCCCCACTTTCATTTCTGATTTTAGTAATTTCAATATTCTATTTTTCTTAATTCATCTAATTACTGTTTGTCAGTTTTGTTGATCTCTTTGAAGAACTAACTTTTGGTTTCATTTTCTCTATTGTTTTTCTTTTCTCTATTTCATTTATCTCTGATCTAATCTTTATTATTTCGTTCTGTTAGCTTTGGATTTAGTTTGTTCTTTTTCTAGTTCATTAAGTTGTAAAGTTATGTTGTTTTTGGTTCATAATTTAAGGATTTATAGCTGTATATTTTTCCCTTAGCTCCACTTTGGCTACAAAATTTAAGTTTTGGTATGTGTCATTTTCATTTTCATTTATTTGCAACTATTTTCTGATTTTCTTTATGATTTCTTCTTTGATTCACTGGTTGTTTAAAAGTATATTGTTTAATTTCTACAACTTTGTGAAAATTCTATTTTTCTTCTGTTATTTATTTATAACTTTTTTATGTTGTGGTCAAAGAAGAGACCCTTTATGATATCATCTTTTGAAATCTACCAAGACTTAATTTGTGACCTAATATATAGCCTATCCCAGTGTACTTGAGAATAATGTGCATGTTGTTGTGGGTAGGTAAACTATCCTCTACATGTCTGTTAGATCTAGTTGGTCTACCATGTTGTTAAGTCCTTTATATCCATACTTGTCTTTTGTCTGTTTTTTCTATCAATTATTGTGAGTGAGGTTTTATTGTAGAAACATCTATTTCTCACTTTAGTTTTTCTAATTTTTGCTTCATATATGCTGGTGGTCTGTCATTAGTATATAAATGCTTATAATTATTATATATTCTTGCTGTATTGACCCTTTTATTAATATATAATGTACTTTTTTGTCCCCTATAATCTTTTTTTCACTTAAAGTCTATTTTGTCTACTAGTAGGATAGCTACCTCTATCTTTTTTTTGTAACTATTTTCGTGAAATATCTTTTCCATCATTTTACTTTTCAATCTATGTGTGTCTTTGGGTCTCAAGTGAGTTTTTTGTATACAGCATACAGTTGGACTATGTGTTTGTTCATTATTTTTTTTAAAGATTTATTTATTTATTTTTGAGACAAAGAGAGTGCAGGTGGCAGGGGGAGACAGAGGGAGAGAATCCTCAAGCAGATTCCCTGCTGAACACAGAGCCTGACGTGAGGCTTGACATAAGGCTTGATCTCATGAGATCATGATGTAAAACAAAAGCAAGAGTCAGAGACTTAACCAATGGAGCCACCCAGGCACCCCTGTTTGGTTTTTTGTTTGTTTGTTTGTTTATTCTGTTTTTTAAGATTTTATTTATATGTCAGGGAGAGATATTGAGAGCACAAGCAGGAGGAGTGGCAGGCAGAGGGAGAAGCAGGCTCCCTGCTGAGCAAGGATACTAGGTGGGACTGGATCCTGGGACCCTGGAATCATGACCTGAGCCAAAGGGAGATGCTTAACTGTCTGAGCCACCCAGGTGTCCCTGTTTGTTTGTTTTTTAATTTAAGAATAGTTGAAACACAATGTTATATTAGTTTCGGATATATGACTTAATGATTTGACAAGTTTATACATTATGCTATGTTTACCACAAGTACAGCTACCATCTGTCCCATTACATTGCTATTACAATATCATTGACTGTATTCCTTATGCTCCCCATTTTATTCCCATGACTCACTCATTCCATAACTGGAGGCCTGTATCTCCTTTTCCCTTTACCCATTTAGTCCAATTTTCGACTCCCCTTCCTTTTAGCAACCATCAGTTTGTTCTGTGTATTTATAGTTCCAGTACTGCTTTCTGTATACTTTTTTATATATATATATATGAGTGGACTATGTGTTTTTAAGCCATCTGCCAATTTTTGTATTTTGGTTGATGAGCTTAATCTATTTATATTTAAAGTAATTACTGATAAGGAGGGATTTAATTCTGTCATTTTGCTATTTGTTTTCTATACATCTAATAGGTTTTTTTTTGTCTCTCATTTCTTACATTACTGTTTCTTTCATGTTGATTTTTTTATAGTGAAATGTTTCAGTTCCTTTCTCATTTCCTTTTTTGTATCTTCTATAGCTATTTGCTTTGTGGTTTCTTCCTTTTAGTTCTTTGTGGGGATTACATTTAAAGTCTTAATGTTATAACACTATAATTTGCATTTATACTAGGTTAAATTCAATAACATACAAAAACTCTGTTCCTTTACAGTTCTGTTCCTACTCTTTTTTTCATTGTTGATGTCCCCAAAATTACATCTTTGTATGTTGTGTACTCACAAAACAAACTAATAATTCTTTTTAGCTGCATATATCTCTTAAATTACATAGAAAAGAAAATTGGAGTTATAAACCAAAATTATAGTAATACCAGCTTTTAGACTAATTATTGTTTTTTTAATGTATTAGTCTCTTAAATCCTACAGAAAACAGAAAACTCCAGTTTTAAACTAATGTTACAATAACACGAATTTTTATAATTGCTCATGTATTTACCTTTTCTGGACCTATTTCTCCATATGGCTTTGAGTTACTATCAAATGTCCTTTAATTTACCCTGCAGGACTGCCTTGAGCATTTTTTGTGAGGTAAGTCTAATGGTAATGAACCCCCTCAACTTTTGTATCTATGGTGTTTTGATTTCTCCCTCACTTTTGAAGGAGAGTTTCACTGAATATAGGATTCTTGGTTGACAGCTTTTTTATTCCTCTTAGCACTTTGATTTATTGGCCCACTGACTTCTAGCCTCCAAAGGTTCTAATGAGAAAACTGCTAAAAATATTACTGAGAAGCCCTTGTATGTGATGATTTGTTTCTTTCTTCCTTCTTCTTCTTTAAGATTTTATTTATTTGATAGAGACACAGTGAGAGAGGGAACACAAGCAGGGGGAGTGGTAGAGGGAGAAGAAGGCTTTCTGCCGAGCAGGGCTTGATCCCAGGACCCTGAGATTATGACCTGAGCCGAAGGCAGAGGCTTAACCCACTGAGCCACCTAGGTGCTCCACTTTCTTCTTCTTTTTTTTTTAAAGATTTTATTTATTTATTTGACAGAGAGAGATCACAAGTAGACAGAGAGGCAGGCAGAGAGAGAGAGAGAGGGAAATAGGTTCCCCGCTCAGCAGAGAGCCCAATGCGGGGCTCAATCCCAGGACCCTGAGACCATGACCTGAGCCGAAGGCAGAGGCTTAACCCACTGAGCCACCCAGGTGCCCCATATTCCTTCTTTTAAGATTTACTTTTAGTCATTCAAAAATCTGATTATAATGTGTCTCTGTATGAATCTCTTTGAGTTCATATAACTTGGAGTTTGTGAGCCTCTTGGATGTTTATGTTCATACTTTTATCACATTTGGGAATTTTTAGCCATGATTTCTTCAAATATTCTCCCTGCCCATTTCTCTGTTTCTTCTCTTCTGGAATTCCCACAGTGAATATGTTATTGTGTTTGGTGCTGTCTCACAGTCCCTTAGTCCATGTTCACTTCAATCTTTTTTCTCTTTGTCCCTCAGACTCAGTGATTTTGATTATCCCACCTCCAGGTTCATTAATTCTTTCTTCTGCCTGCTCACATATGCCTTGAATCCTTTTAGTAAATTTTTAAAAATTTAAAAAAATTTTTCAATTATTATGATTTTCAGTTCTGGAATTTTTTAGTTTTCTTTTAGATTTTCTCTTTATTGATATTTCCATTTTGTTATGCATTGATTTTTTTAAACTTTCTCCACATCTTCCTTTAGTTTTTTTTTTTAAGACAGTTTTTTAAAAGTCTTTGCCTAGTATATCTTCCATGAGGTCTTTTTTAGGGATAGTTTCTATTTTTTTCCATTAAATGGTCATATTTTCCTGTTTCTTTGTATGTCTTGTGATTTGTGATTGTTGATGTGGTTGAAAGCTGGTCTTTTGAATCTAATAACGTGGTAACTCTGAACATAAGATAAGATACTCCCCTTTCAGAATTTGTTGGGCTTTGTTGTTGTTATTGTTTTTCTGATTGATGTAGGCTTTCTCTGTACTGAGGATCAACTTGTTGTATAAATTTAAGGTCTTTCCTGAGCCTTTCCCTGGACATGTGTGGTCATTTCTCATCTGAGTATATGAAGTTGCTTTTGAATATCCCAGTTTTTAATGTTTGTCCCCAAAGGTGAAAATTAAAAGAAAAATGAAGGAGAGGACATTTGCCCTCTAAATGTCCTGAAAGTCACTTCCACAGGAGGCAGAGGAAAGGTTTACAACAAGGAAGTACCTTAAAAACAATGGGTGCCCAAGCCGCTGCCTTCGGCTCAGGTCATGATCTCAGGGTCCTGGGATTGAGTCCCACATCGGGCTCTCTGCTCGGCAGAGAGCCTGCTTCCCTCTCACTTTCTCTGCCTGCCTCTCTTCCTACTTATGATCTCTCTCTGTCAAATAAATACATGGAATCTTAAAAAAACAAACAAACAACAACAAAAAAAAAAACAATGGGTGCCCAGTTCTTTGCCTGTACTTCTGTGATTTGAACCAGTAGTGATCAGAGCACCGATTCCTAATAGTTGGAGGACAGGGTCCTTTTTTTCTACCCTGGATCCTACCAGCTGTGTACAAACTGTTCCAAGAACACTGTGCACTGCTGCCATCCACATGGCTGTGGGTGGGGACAGGTAGGTGCTGCTGTACAAAGAGCTAAAATTGATAATCTACAGCTACTTATGATCCAAGCATTTCCCCGGAGATTTAAACCTTCAATAGATTCTGGAGTTCCAAAACAGTTATATCAGACAGATTCTGCCAGTACAATTGTTGTCTAGGTGACAGATGGTGTAGGTGGTGTCTAGAGAGATGCGTCCTACTCTGCTATCCTCCTGTCCTTTAGCTTTAAACATGCTAAACTGAGACATAGGCCAAGGCAGAGGACAACATGTTCCAGTTTAAGAAGCTAATGATTTGGGGTCAAATTTCACCATAACAGGGGTGCCTGGGTGGCTCAGTTAGTTAAGTGTCTACCATCAACTTGTGTCATCATCCCAGGGTCCTGGTATTGAGCTCTGCTTCGGGATACCTGCTTAGCGGGGACCTGCTTCTCCCTCTCCTTCTGCTGCTCCCACTGCTTAAATTATCTCACTCTCTCTGTCAAATAAATAAATAAAATATTTAAAAAAAAATTTCACAATAACATTATATGTTTGATCATCATGGTGACAATTTTTTTGAGAGAGAGAGTGGGGGAGGGACAGAGGGAAAGGATCTCAAGCAGACTCCACGGTGAGTGTGGAGCTGGTTGTGAGGCTTCATTTAATGACCCTGAGATCATGACCTGAGCCAAAATCAAGAGTTGGACACTTAACTGATGGAGCTACCAAGGTACCTGCATGGTGGCAATTTTTTAAGTATGAAAACTTACTTTTTAAACCTAAGTGCTAACTTCACAACATTTGACTTATTCTGAAATGTATCTCTAGCACCAGGAAAAGTCTGACTTCATGTTCAATGGACATTTGTTGAAGAAGATAATGTATGCTTCTGTTCTGCTAATTATTTCTGGAGTCATGCTGACCAGTAGAGATGCAAATTCCAGACTAACTGCATCACAGGTGAAAACAGTGGCAGAAAAATATCTCCCTGAGTCCTCATCCTTGCAGAACCAGATTACTCAGTCAGTCATTAAGGAATTTGGTACAAAACATTGTTAAATTTAGTGGAGAAAAAGTTCTAATTTTCTCATATTCTTTGTCACCTACTGTCTGACATGTTTTTATCCACTCAGTCGTTCTTCTCTGGATTTCAAATAAGATTTCTAATAATAAACATGAACCAATTCCATCATCAGGCTGTTCATGTTCTTTACATTTCTGTCCTTTATAATTATATGCTAGTCTTTGAATATGAAGATAATACCTCTGATGCAGCATTAATAATGCATATGCCTTGAATTGTTGTGTTTTTCTAGAAGAATATATTTGTATTGATCTTATCACTGCACTTTCTTGTCCAGTCTTCATGTGACCAAAAGCATCATCTTAAAGACTGCCATGTGAGTGTGGCTTGTAACTTACACCAAAAATACAACTGGTCAACCAAGCTGATGTGGAAATTCAGCAAAGGCCCATGCTTGACCTCTTTAGCAATAGGAACCAGCAAAAGATAGTGGTCACCACTCATTAATTTAAATAGATACTGAAATTTATCTTTGGAAAAATCCAAAGCACAAAAATAAATACTATATAATACCATAAGTTACGGTTATGGATAGTTAGATGACAAAAAATAAAATTGACGAGACTGGGAGCTCTGCAATTGTTGGATTTTCAGGAAGGGTTAATAGTATGTTCTGGCTCTAAAATAATACAAGAAAAGAGTATTGTGGTGATACAAGAATTTAAAATACTGTAGGGCATGTTCTGAAGAAAACAGATTAGCCTAAAATTGTTGGAACAAAGGGAGGTAGTTCTAAGAGAATTGGAGTTACCATTCCTGAGATTCAAATTTAATATTAACTCGATATTCTCATATATACTTCAAGTATGGAAAATTTAATTTTATTAGTAAAATAGTGCATGCTTGCTATTACTATTAAAACACACTTACAAAAAAATGTATAATCCAGAATATAAAGTTTCTTAAAGTAAAGTGACTATGGATTCTGATTCCTCTAGACAGTCCTGTATCATGCTGATGAATCAGATGTAATTCACAGAAGTGTCCTGGGGTGTGTGTGTGTGTGTGTGTGTGTGCATACACATATGCATATGGCTTTTGTTTTTATTTGTTGTTTGTTTGTTTTGCAAAATTGGAATGATTATATACATGTGTTTCTGAGACTCTTTTTCACTAAATATATACCTTAGAATCTTTTTTTTGTTATTCAAAATAACTTTTTAAAAAACCTACTATATACTGTTCATTAATTATATTTAATCCTCTATTAAAACCATCTGCATTACTTTGAATTTTACATGATTATAAATAACTTACCATACATTTTTTACCCGTAACTTCATGCACATGTTTTAGTGTTCCTGTAGGATAGATTTTGGAAGTGGTATTATTAGATCTAAGAATATGAACACTAAAATTGTAATCACTGGGATGCCTGGGTGGCTCAGTCAGTTAAGCTGCTGCTTTCGGCTCAGGTCATGATCCCAGCTTCCTGGGATGGAGTCCTACATCGGGCTCCTTGTCCAGCAGGGAGCCTGCTTCTCTCTCTGCCTCTGTCTGTCACTCTGCCTGCTTGCGCTCCCTCTATGACAAATAAATAAAATCTTAAAAAAAATTATAATCACTACTCCAAAATTTAGGTATATTTTTGAATCTTCAATTTAGTAGCTCATAAAACTTCAACTTTTTCCATTAATAATATTTCCATTTTAAACTAAAAGTTTTAATTCTTTAAATTAAGCACAAAATGTAGCATATTTTGTTGTATCGCTTGTCTTCTGCACCATACATATATATGTGTGTATATATATATATTTATGTATATATATATTTGTACCATACATATATTCTGCACCATATTATTTATATTTTTATATATATACATACAAATACACACACACACACACACACAAATATATATATATAAAACCACTCTCTGAGACTGGAGTTATTGACCAAAGAAGTACAACATAGAGGTACTGGTTGTCCACACTAAAGCTTGAGACCCTCTGGGAGTCTAGGGACTTCTTCTGGTCCACCTTAAAGCAGTCTCACTTATCATTTGGTAAAATATATCAAACCACCTTATCAAATAGTATAAGTTAGCTGAGTTTATATAGAAGAACCTATCAGACTGAACTGTTTATGTAACTATAACAGTAATTTATCCTTAGCTTTTAGGAGCCTATGAAGTAACATTACAGACAATAAATGGTCTCACATGTTGAATTAGGGCAACTGGAAAGTAAAATATCCTGGAATTAGTAGGCTATATGGATGCATTGTTGGGTATGAGAAAGTGTCAATCCTGACCCAGAGATATCCTCTCTTGGTTGTCTTCCTGCTATCCTGTTGCTGAAGATTGTGCCAGTCCATGGAGCCTTGTGACAAAAGGCACACATATGCAAACCCCTTCTTTTTCTTCTTTCCTTGCAGTCTTGCTCATTTGCTTCCTTCCTTTCTTCTTCATCTATTTTACCTTTATACATTCTTATTTCCTACTCAAATACAACCCCCAACTCTTTTCCACCCTATCCATATGCACCAACAAAATGCCAAGTATAGGTCTTAAAGAAGACACAGATGACTAACAGGGAGTACTTGCCCTTGAAAAGGCCACAGTTGAGTCAGGGAGACAGACATATAAACAAAGAATTAGCCAGCTTGATGAGTACCATAATTATGTATCCAATATAATTACTATGATAAAGAAAATAGCAATTTATTTTCCTTAGAGGACAGGACAGCTCCATAGAGCATTTGGTACATGTGACATGTCTGGAAGGTCATTTCTTTTGGAATGTGGGAACGAGTAATTTGGGCACATGGACAGATAGGCCCTGGGCTCTGACTGCATCAAACACAGGCTACAGCATGGATGGCAAGTGATATCATTTCTGCCTTCATTATTTAACCTGAATAACAGAGATGGTAGTAATCAAGTTGTAATACAGTGGTTTTTACTTTTATTTGTGTATGTCGCTCTTAGCAGAGGGGGAAAAAAATGCCCCTGAAACAAAGCATTTAGCTTTTGTTAGTTTCCTTCCTTAGGGTAAATAATCTCAGAATTTTTATTTCCTCTTTTTAGGAGAAGAATAGTATTTAAATATATGAAACAAAATTACTCCTTTATTTTTGAGATTTGTAACTATTTCTTCAATAATTGGATGAAATACCTTAATGCCCCATTTTATAAACACTACTTTTCACTCAGCCTTAATCCCCAAAGGTCAATTCACGGCCAATAAATAAGTATTGTTCATGCTGGCTAAGAAGGAACAAGCATGATAAGGCTCATACTGGGTAGATGTGTAACTACAAACATAATTACAGTTATCTAATCAAAACCAACAGACTATTTGCTGTTTGAAATGAATCCACTAAGGCATATCAGGAATATATGTGTGTGCATGTGTTTCCCTCTAAGTAATTGAAAGCATGTTTCTCAAAGTTTGTATATTTCACAGAAACTTAGATATTATTTTCATTATTTATTCTGTTTTATAAAATTTGTTATTTAACTATCTTGTCTTCAAGTTTGAAGTAACCTAGTTATATTAATCTGGACAGGTTATGCTATGCTATGGTACAAATACTGAAATCTTAGCTTTAAAGCTCCAAGATTTCTTTCTAGATCATACTACAAGACCATTGCATTTCTTGAGGGTTTTGTTCTATATTATCCTTATTCCAGGGGTCAGGGTGATGGAAGTTCTACCATCTGGAGCATCTCCAATCGTGGCAGTAGGGGAAGAAATTTCTAGAACATCTTAACCGACAATTAAATGTGCTGGCCAGAAATAGCACACATCATATCCAGCATAATACATGGTCTAGAATAAGTCACATAGTCATGCCTAATTTCAAAGGGAAGGAGAAGCAGGTTTTACAAATGCCTGACAGGAAGTATGCCACGCATATCCTTGGGGGCATGCCTACTGACCTCCATCAGGGCATTATCTGGACAGGTGGAGTTTAGGGTTTTCCAGGAAAGAAAATGTCGCAGTTGGAGCTTGCAGGGTGCAAGCTGGTGTCTGGGAGAGTGCTTGGGAGAGTGCTTGTAAGTTCACTTGAAGGGGCAGGCACAGGATGGGCTGGGGTATGTTGGGCATCAGGGATAGCTCAGAATAACAGAATCAGGCCCAAGGACCTGATGACACCTCTTAGTGGAAGGATGATTTCCAGGGATCATAAAAATTCTACTGAAGAAAAAAAAATAAGATTGAAAACAGAGAGAGAAGCAAATTATGAGACTCTTAACTATAGGAAACAAACTGAGGGTTGCTGTAGGGATGGTAGGTGGGGGGAATGGAATAATTGGGTGATGGACTTTAAGGAGGGTACTTACTGTAATGAGCATTGGGTGGTAGATGTAACTGATAAACCCTAAATTCTGTCTCAGAAAGTAATAATACAGTATATATTAATTAAATTTAATTTAAATAAAAAATTTAAAAAAAAAAACAACTTCTACTGGGCCAACAGAGACTCCTGGGAGGAGAAACACCTGGGTTGCACAGGTAATACAGACCACTCAACCCAGACTTCTCTGTAAGGAGACTGGCTCACACCACCTATCATACAAACTCCGTATTTGTGGATAACTCTCCCTCCCACTACTTGACCCAGAAACCTGGCCAGGTTTGGTGGAATCAGCAGGTTGTATAGGACAGGGACTGCCCAAGACCATAAAGGAAGTGATTTGAACCTGTGCAAACTGCAAATCTATAGCCTTCTAGGTCCTTGAGGGCCCCAGTTGGCAAGGGTTTCAAGATGGAAACCCAGGACCCCAATCCCATGACTGCCAATTTCTAAGGTCATAGCAACTCTGAGGGCCAGTTTTTCCTCCTGGCAGCTGGGAGTTGTCTAAAATCTGTCCTGGCAGACCATTGTTGCCTCTTCCTGGAGGCTTTTCATTTAAGAGCAGCCCTGGGACATCACTCGCTTTCTAAGGGTAAAGCCAACAGGATTTCCTCATACATTGGGCCTAGAAGTAAGAGAAACAGAGCCATAGAGGATGATGCTGAGGTTTTTAGATAGAACAAGTAGAAGCAGAATAGGATTAGGATGAGGTGAATGAAGGGCTGAGGGTACCAAATTGAAGGAGGCACTCATACTTAGGGTCCTGCAAAAGCAGAATTGGCACTTACATGATTCTCTAAATGTCTTAAATTTTGTGTCTAAGCAATTCATCTGCTTCACCCTAGTCCCAGTACTGACTAGAGGCATAAATTGAGTGGGGATAGGCTGTGAAGAAGCAGGTTTGGTGAGGGTGGGGTGAATATCTGAAGTCTGGTTCTAGATATGTTAAGTTTGAGAAAGTGATGGAACACCCAAGAGAAGAAAACAACAGATGGATCACTGATTCTGTATTTCTGGGAAGAGGTCAAGAGTAAAGGTCTAGGTCTGGAGTAAAGTTATACATTAAAAGGTTGTCACAAGACAAGATCAGCTCATGAAGGCAGTGAAGATGAGGGATAGTTAGATATATAGATGATAGATAGATAGATAGATAGATGATAGATAGATAGATAGACAGATAATAGATAGATAGACAGATAGATAGGAGATGTTCAAGGACTGAGCCAGGAAGTACTTTTTTGTCAAAACAAAGAAGAGAAGCCAGCAAAGGACCTTGGGAAAAAAAATAAGGATCCAGGGAGAGAAGGAAAACTATAATTGTGGAGTCCTAGGAGACAAGAGAAAATGCTTCAAGGGACAGGGACTAATCAGTCATGTTTCATGCTGCTATATCAAGTTAGATAGGATTGTGACTATAATGTTGGCATCCATTGCATGCAGGTCATTGATATTGATGAGAAACAGTTTTGGTGGAGAGATGGGAACAAAAGCTTAAACAGAATACATTAAGCAGAGAGAGGGAGAGAGGAATAGCATTCAGTAAATAAGGACAATGCTTCAAGGAAAAGGGAGAGGGGGGAGCTGTAGAGGGAGAAGCTGCAGAGGGAGAGAGAAGCTGCAAGGGGAATGAAGGTCCAGAATTTAGGTCTTTTCCAGTTTCTTAAACTTGCACTCAACCTCTCATTGGATTTAGCATGAGTTCCTGATTTTTCAGCAGGCAGGATTCGAAAAAACAACCACTTTATTCTGATGGGTGAGAAAGCTTCTAGAAGAGATTTTTCTTCATGTCACATGTCAAAGGAAATGGCAACGTGTGGCAGTTCAACTAGTATCAGCAACTTTTCTGAATTTGTTGATTTGGAAATCATTTGTCTAGTTCTGCAACTGAATCATCATATGCTCTACCAGTTTTTGTAAAGTCTCACATGCTGATGCTGGTTAAGAATAATACATTTTACTCTGTCAACTTTTGCTTACCATTGAGGATCTAAAAGTATGTTCAGAGGTAATTTGAACAGACTCAAGATACTGCATCTTTTAGTAGATCCACAGAACAGTAAATATAACTTGATAATCATGCCAAACATTTCTTTGCATTGTAAAATTGAATTGGCAGCTTTGCATAATAAAGGACTAAAATTATGAACCACACAAGATTTGCCTGAAACTTGATTGTTCAGGCTCAAAATTCTCTGCTGAATACTTTTATGCTTGCTTTTGTATTTATCCACTTTCATGTGACTGCTTACAGCAGACATTTTTTTATCTATTTTCATAAAAATAAATGTTAATAAATATGCCAAAGCCATTCCAATAGCATCCACCATATCACATGTATAATATAGATAATATTTTACCTTCATAATTGACATACCAGCATTTATGAACTTGAAATTTTTGTGGATGCATTAGAAGTATCCCTTTATAGAATGTAATATTTTGTTACTTTTTGTTCCTTTATGTCACATCTCACAAAATGTTTATAAAATAGGGTGCTTTGGGGATGCAAAATAGGCAATCACCAGGGTAAAGTCATAAGAAAAGCAGAAGTAGAGTGGGGATCATGGGACATTTCCATTTCTTTGTAATGTGTGGCTATTTAGCCACAAGGAAACTCTAGAGAAATAATCCAGCAAAAGTGAGATATGGAATGTTAACTTTCCCAAAGTAGAAATTATGAGCAAAATTATAAAATTTCCACTTACAAATTTAATCCTCTACCTTTCAATTGAAATTAGGGACTGAAGTAAGGGCCAAGAGGGACCTCCAAATTAATCTAAGCTGTTCTCATTGTGCAGATGAGAAAACTGAGCAATGTAATTCCATAAGTCACCCTAATGTGGTCTAGAAAATATTGGAATCTAAGTTTCTGTTACTGTTCCAGATATCCATCTATTACAACATACTTTTACTAAGAAACTAGTATGGACAAGGGATCATTCAAACTTTCCATGAAGGATAAGAAGTTGTGGAATATACTCTGCCCTAGAGGACCATAGTCTATTATCAAAGGATGAGATAGAAGTTTGAATATCTAAAATACAAGATTCATTTTATTAAAAGCAATGAGAGTGATGCAAAAGGTTTAAGAAGGAAAGATAAAATGAAGTTTGGACAAACCCGTGTGAGTTTCTTCAAGGAATAGCCCTTCTTTTGTGATATGAAGGTAAGATTTCAATAAAGAGAGATGAGGAAGAGGATGGTAAGGATGGAAGAGGGGTATCATTAGCAAGGGCAGGAAAATACACAGAAATGAAGAAGAGCAAGTCATCTAATGTGACTGGATTATAATTTATATTCACATTACTCTGTCACGTTATTTCTTACCCACAAACTATGGTCATATATTCAATGAACTGAAATATCAGATGAAGTAGCCTTTTCTTAATAGTAACTCACTGAAGTCCCCAAGCAGAAGATAACTTGATTGCTATTCTCTGGACTTTGAGAACAAAATCAAGCCATGTATCCTTTACCAAAGTTTGTAAGGCATTTTGATAGGAAAGAGGAAAAGAAGACTGATGTTTCCTAACCACTGGTGTTGGTCATTTGTTTTGTTTGCTCTCAAAGCTATCCCTGTCCCTCTCCTGCTCTGCTATGAATTGCAGTCTTACCTTCATAAACCAAATTCCGTAGGCCTCCTTTACCAAATGGCTACAAGGTAGGTTCAACTCATGGGGGAAAGAGGGGCACTGAAATCAAAGGATGGAAGGAAAGGAGAAGTCAGGATATTTCTTCTCAGCCTGTGCTGAGGCAGTAGGTCCATAGTAGTCATATTTCCTTTCTGGCTTCATCTCTTGTAGTGGTGTCTCTGCCATGGTTCTAACCTGGCAGACTCAGCATTCTCTGGGCAGCTTCTTCTTCATGGTTCCAAGTCCTGCTGGAAATATGGTAGTGCCAAAGCCTTCCTTTGGGTCCCAATTTGGGCAAGACAGAGAGTTCCTGATAATGCCAAGCAGTGGATGCTTCACACATCCTTATTTGCCTTTTCAACTCTTCCAACACAGGAAATTAAAGATGCATATAACTGGAGTTTTAAAAAATGAATCTTCAGGTATAATTAGAACCAGAACTTCAAATGAAGTCATCACGGATCTATCTCTTTCTCTCCCTTTCTAGAATCTTCTGTGTTCTCTCTGCATTGTTTACATTGTCAGGTCAATATATATGTATGACACAATATAATAAATAAAATAAAATAAAATATATAATATGATATGATATAATTAGACCATATAACCAGAAAGATGATTATTGGTTGGCATGAGTCTATATCCTTGAGGTTTATGAAAGAAATGAAAAAGAGGCTCTCTTTTCCACCAATTCTGTATTAAATCCCAAGGTTAGTCTGATTGATTTATGAGAGTTCTAAGGAGAATGAAATTCTCTGATTGGTCCTGGTCATGTGAGGTAGATTGTTATTATTCCAGCCATAACAGAATGAGCCCCATTAATCTACTGAGTGCAGAATAGTGCTTACTCAAAAGAAGGGATACTGGCCAAACAACAAGCTTTAATATCAGGAGACTCTGAAAATTCTACATCTGCCCCTCCACATCCATTCTTCATCACTTTTTTTTTCTTCTCTTCATCATTTTCTGTCCAGAGTTTGTGTCCAGGAACCTGACTTCTTTGACCTCTTCTCCCTGTCATTTTTTGTCTTCTTTTTGTTGAATACAGCCAATGGAGCACACTGCCAGGGGATTGGTCAGAAGGAAAGAGCCTTAGAGGCATATATTCTACCGCCACCATCCAGTGATTTGGCAGTGGAAGCATCCCCCACTAATGGCTCTTTGCTGAGAAGTCTCTCCTATTTGTAAGCTCCAGGAAGAGCTGACACCTCCCCTGCCTTCACAGAGGTTTTACCACTGCTAGTCCCTGGGTGCCTCACTACTCCTGGTAGGTTCTTTTAACTCTGTCTACACCCTAAATGAACTCTTCTTAAAACAGTCTTCAATTGCTCTTAAAAAAAAATCTTTTTATTTATTTATTTTTTTTAGAGCAGGTTTAAATTTACAGCAGAATAAAGAGGATGGTACGGAGATTTCCCATACACCCCTCCTCCCACATATGCATAGCCTCCCTCATTATTAACATCCCCTCCAGATTTCCACATTTGTTATAATTGATGAACCTACACTGACACAGCATTATTACACAAAATCTACAGTTTATTAGGTTTCATTCTTGGTGTCATATAGTCTATGTGTTTGGACAAATGTAAAATGACATTTATCCATCATTATGGTATGAAATTTTTTTTCACTGCCCTAAAATCCTATGTGCCTTGCTTTTTCATCCCTCACCCTGGAAACTGCTGATTTTTTTACTGTCTTCACAGTTTGGCTTTTGCCACAATGTCACATAGTTGGAGTTATACAATATGTAGTCGATTCCTACTGGCCTTTTCCACTTAGTAACATGCATTCAAGTTTCCTCTATGCCTTTTCACAGCTTGATGGCTCATTCCTTTTTAATATTGAATAATATTCCATTGTCTGTACCACATTTATCCATTCACTTACTGAAGGACATTTTAGTCACTTCCAAGTTTTAGCATTTATGAATAAGCTGCTATAAATATCTATGTGCAGGTTTTTTTTTTTTTAAAGATTTAGTTTATTTATGTGAGACAGAGAGAGAGTGCCCACACAGAGAAAGAGGGAGAAGCATGTTTCCTGCTGAGCAGGGAGCCTGATGTAGGGCTGGATCCCAGGACCCCGAGATCATGACCTGAGCTGGAGGCAGATGCTTAACCGACTGAGCCATCCAGGTGCATCCCTATGTGCAGGTTTTGGGCTAGACATGCATTTTCACCTTTTTTTGGGTAAATCCTAGGGAATATGGTTGCTGGATTATATGGTAAGAAAATGTTTAGTTTTGTAAGAAGCCACCAAACTGTCTTCCAAAGTGGCTGTACCATTTTGCATTTCTACTAGAAATGAATGAGTTTCTTTGCTCCATATCCTCACCAGCATTTGGCGTTGTTAGTGTTCCATGTTTCAGACATTCTAATAGGTATGTAGTGGTATCTCATTGTTTTAATTTGAATTTCCCTGATGACATATGATGTAGGCCATCTTTTCACATGCTTATTTACTAGCTGTATATCTTCTCTGGCAAAGTATCCATTAAGCCTATTTTTTAATCAGGCTATTTTCTTATTGCTGATTTTTAATGTTTCTCTTGTTAGCATGCCAACTGTCCCCAGCAGGACTTGGTACTTGCGGGTAAAATGATTATTCCTACTTTATATTTTACCAAGCCAAAGCTCCAGCATTTTCAGAAACTTCCAGGAAATCATATAGTTACAGGGGGCTGGGATTAAATTTAAGGCTCTGGTTTACTTGCCTTCAAAGTCTGGATTCTGAAGTGATAATTTCTCTCCTTCTGACAGATACATAAACACTAGAGGACACAGTCCATTGTCATTGGCTTTGTCTGATGACAATACTTTACCAAATATGGTGGACAGGAGACAGAGCTTTTGGCTCCAACAGTCAAAATGGCTCCCGCATTAAAGAGCAAAGGGAATAAAACAGAGAATTCAACCCCATCCAATGCTCATGTTGGTGGATGAATCTAGTTTGTTGATAATACACATTCTCAATTTCTCATAGTCTGTGAGGAAATGGCCCCTTCATCAGTCCATCCAAAGAGTAAGTTTTGCTGTTATAATCTTCACCCCTGTCTTTGTACCATTCTTAGAATGAATAGCATTAATAAATGTGAGAGTAAATTTTTGGTCTTACTATTTTTTTTTTTTGAAATATGTAGTTTGTGTGGAGGAAAATGGGGGAAAATAGCAGTTGAGTAGAAACTTGAATAAACTTTAATCCTCTGAGAAGGTCTGCAAAAGGGACCAGATTTATAAGAAGCACCCTCAGTGGTTCTTAGCTATAATTGTAAACAGATTTTTTTAAGTGACCTAATTACTGTTAATTCTTTACCATAAAATTTGCTTTAGCACCATATTAATGATATGTAGAATTCATCAATATAAAGTACTTAACAACTTATTATGCAGGGCTCATGGATATAAAAATAATAGTGTTTGAAAGGCACAAAACCAAATGTGTAATAATAGACAAACAAGACCTGATCCAGAGTGCTAAAGCTCATTTCCTTCTCACTTCATTTCCACTATATCTCCTTACCCAAATGAAATCCAAAAATACATTATGAAACTAAGAAGCCTGAGAAGTTAAATGGAAAATAACAGCTGGAATAAAGCACAATTAAAGGCATAGGAGTAAAGACAAATCCTCTGATGCATCTGAGATTTGACACACTGGAATACAATTGAGCAAAGCAAGAAGGAAAACTAGACCAGCCAAGTCCTGCTGAGAGAGAAAGCTCTGTTCTGCAGTGTCCTTTTATGTGGAGAATCATAGAAGGTCCAATATGCAAGAGAAATGAGCACTGTGGTTTGTAGAAAGAATTCAACACAATGAGGGATTTGCATGCGGACAAAGCACTGACTCTGAAGGCCAAGGAAGACAGCAGCTTTATTTAATGATAAGATAACAAAAATGAAAGAATACATCTACAATTATTAAAATCTTGTTTCTTACACATTGACATGGACCCAGACTGGGAAGACTTGTCTCCAAAAGCAGATTCACAAAGAGTGAAATATATTTTGAGGAACATTTGGAGCAGAGAAAAATAGACAAAGACTCTTTGTGGTCAAAGTCTGCTCTGACGGGGCGGGGGGGGACCCTTGTTTCCTGTAGTTCTGGGCAGACACAGTGACACAGGTGGTGAAGCAATGACCTCCTTGCATTTTCTTCTACAAAATTCCAATTACCCCAGAGCCATCACAATTGGTGAAGATAGAAGAGCTTTGTAGAGTGAAATATTCCCATGGTTTGTGTTTATTTGTTTTACTGCAGTAGTAAAAGTAAAAGTAAAAGGCTCCTTTGTAGTCTCTGAATACCTTAAGAACAAAAAGAGCCTTTATTCATTATTCTTATTTGTTAGCTCTATGCCTGGACAAATAGTTGGTATTTAATAATGTCAGTTCTATTGACCTAATTTTCAAATTTTGGTATTTTTTCTGCCTAGGAAAAAACTTATACACACACACATACACACAAAATAGTGGATACAAAAATAATAATGGTAAGTCAAAGAAAAAAAACTATTGACTTGCACTAAAAGTAAAAATGAAGGTATGACAAAAGATCGAGTAAAAGACTGAAACATATAGAAGCTACAGGAAAACACAGACCCACAAAGCATATTTCATGTCTTCATGTCTCCATCTTTTTTTCTCTAACATGGGGGATGAGGCAGTATTTCTTTTTTTTTTTTTATATTTTATTTATTTGATAAAGAGAGATATCACAAGTAGGCAGAGAGGCAGGCAGAGAGAGAGGAGGAAGCAGGCTCCCTGCTGAGCAGAGAGCCCAATGTGGGGCTCGATCCCAGGACCCTGAGATCATGACCTGAGCCGAAGACAGAGGCTTTTACCTACTGAGCCACCCAGGCGCCCCATGAGGTAGTATTTCTATTGGTCCATGCTTTTGGTTGGTTCCTGGTGGCTGTATTTCCTTTTCTAATAAGAAACCCAGCAATTAGCTGTAGATGCTTTTGTCCCTAAATAGATCTTAAGCATCATTGATCAAATAGAAATTAGTTAAAAGGGAAAGAGGTATAATGGGTTGAATAGTGTCTCCCCGCTGAAAAACTCATGTGCATCCCAAACATCAAAATGTGATCTTATTTGAAAATAGAGTCTTTATAGACATTATTAGGATATGAAAGAGAATCTTGAGGTAAAATCATCCTGGATTTAGAGTGGGCCCAAATCCAATGACTGATGCCCTTCTAAGAAGAGAGAAGGGCACAGAGATACAGGAAAGAAGGCCATGTGCAAACAGAAGCAGAGATTGGAGTTATGCTATCATTAGCCAAGAAACCCAAGGAACCATCAGAAACTAGAAAAGGCAAGAGAGAATTCTCTGCTACATCTTCCCAGTGGAGGGTGGCCCTGCTAGCTCTTTTCTGTTTTTCTGACTTTGGACTTCTTTTTTTTTTTTTTTAAGGTTTTATTTATTTATTTGGCAGACAGAGATCACAAGTAGGCAGAGAGGCAGGCAGAGAGAAAGGAGGGGAAGCAGGCTCCCCGCTGAGCAGAGAGCCCGATGTGGGGTTCGATCCCAGGACCCTGAGATCATGACCGGAGCCGAAGGCAGAGGCTTTAACCCACTGAGCCACCCAGGCGCCCCCTGACTTTGGACTTCGGACCACAACTGTGAGAGAAGAAAACTCTATAGTTTCATGCCACCTAAAGTACTTTGTTACAGTGCCCTAAGGAAGCGAATGCAGGAGTTTTATACTTGGCATTGATTTGAGAAGAAAGGCAGATTCCATAGAGAGACAGTTTGGTAAACTGTTCATATTAACACCCTATTGAATATAAACTCTACAAGTGGGAAATCAGCACTCCCAACAAAAGCAAATAACACATTTCAAGTGTACTTATGGTGGTTGAGTCAGGGGTTCTTATTCTAAAAGAGTCCTCTAAAAACTACCATGGATATAGATCATGGATAATTCCTTGCCTCATTTATATGCATATTTTATAGAAACTATATAAATGTTATTTTAATAATTAATAAAAACTATATTGAAGCAATTTATAAAAATATATGATTAATCACTACCTTTAAGTCCTCAGTAAAATAATGACATGTCTTAAATGCTTTCAGTTTTATAGGAATTCATCTTGATACCTCATCACTCTAATAAACTATGGGCTGAGGGATAAAAGTTCTTCAGCATCCCTTTGGGAGAACAGTTTTGAATCTACCTTTCCAGAGAGGTATTTTCAAGGATTTCTGTCTCTAGAATTGCTCCTAGAATTGATCCTTGCTATTATCCAGGGACAAAAACTATCAGCTACATGAATTGAGGTCCTGGGACAAATGCTTAGATCATTACTAGAAGATATGCAGGGTTTTAAACTTCATTTTATGGACATTGTTTATTATTAATGTAATCATTTACACCAGAGGGAAATGAAGATCAGGAAGTTAAGTGAATTGCTTAGGGTCACACAGATTGTAAATGGCAGAATCAGGAACTGAAACCAGTACTGTCTAGTCACGGGGCCATGTACCATATTGCTTCTTTAAAAATGTATTTAAACCTATTTGTCTGCTTACTCCCTTTCTTGAGTTCAGAAAGGGCAAACACGATGTGTCTATTGAAAGCAAAATGGAACAATTACTGGGTGCCTATTTTTTGCCAGGCACTGTGAGAGTAAATGATGGTTTATAAGGCAAGATCAGAGAGTATACTGGCTGACTAAAATTAAATAATTTTTTAACTCATTTACATGGTCTAGCAGGATAATAGGAAGTAATTTCCCAACATTTCTGTTTTTATGTTTGAGAAGTATATTGAGCCTGGGAAATGGGGTGGAGCAGAAAAGAAGAAAAGTGGCATAGCTGTTTTTTTTTGTTTTGTTTTGTTTTTTGTTTTGTTTTTTGTTTTGTTTTGTTTTTAACTCTTCTCAAAGTCAAAGACTTATGGGCATACTTTTTTGGTGCAACCAAAGTGACTTCTGCTTCCAAGCTCCATCATTTTAGTCATTTTTCAGTAGGAAAACAAAGTCATACTGCAATAAAATATGACTAAGCAAATAATCTAAAATTCTACAACAAACCCCCAAAATCTGATAGTGGGAAGCCACTATTAGTAATACATTTTTGCCCACCATTTTCTTTTACTAATTTTTAAAACCATGATAAAACACATATAAAATTGGGGAGAGTTAAGATGGTGACGTAGGGGACCCTAAGTTCATCTGGTCCCTGAAATTCAGCTAGATAGTTATCAAATCATTCTGAATACCTGTGGTATCAAGTAGAGAGCTGAGAAAAGAAATGCCACAACTCTACAAATCGAGCACTTTTTGGAAGGCAAGAGGTACAAAGACTTGAATCCAGGGTGATATACTAGAGGATATGGCAGAGGGGAGGGAGCCGGCTTAAGGAGGCTACTGTAAAGTATTATAAGCAGCAGAGGGCAAAATTGGAACTTTTATAAGTCTGCTGCAGGAGTTGCTGGAGGAGAGGTGGATGAAAGGATGGGGTAACTGGGTGGTGGACATTAAGGAGGACATGGGATGTAATGAGCACTGTGTATTATATAAGCCTGATAAGTCGCAGGCCTATACCTCTGAAACCAATAATATGTTATATGTCAATTAATTGAATTTAAATTTAAAAAGTTAAAAAAAGAAGTCTGCTACAGTGGGTTGTGTCCCTGGCTTAAAAGCACTGAGGTGGTGTGGAGGGGTAGAATCCTAGGTGGGACAGTGTGTTCTCAGGATCCCTGAGATCACAAGAAGAATGGGAGTGCCTGAATGTGGCAGAGTTCACAGACATTGGAGCAGGGAAGCTGGCTAAAAATAGTGAGTCCAGGTGTTGGCTTTTTTCTCTGTGTTGCCATAAACTATGAACAACTGCATGGTCATATAATTGCTCCTTGGCAGGGCCCAGCAAAAGACAGAAGCATGGCAAGATCCTACCTTCAACTCCTAGGAGGAACAGTATGAGTTCACTGTAGGACTCCACAGAATTTGGAGTCTTAAATCTCAGTTGTGTGCCTGAGGTAAAAAAAAAAAAAAAAAAAAAAAAAAAAAAAAAAAGTAAGTTTGGTAACAGGCTGGGTGAACACAGAGTTCTGAGGGATACCAAGGAGACAAGAGTGACTGACTGCTTTTCAGTCAGGGCACACTGAAGAGTGGGGGGGGTGCACAATTTCAGCTCTGGGTCTAGAGAGCAGGGTATCACCATTTTTATCCTGCCAATTGGTATTGAAAGCCTTCAGACAGCAAAATAGTACTACGTGGTGGAATCCAGAACCACTTAAACTGAGCCCATCCCCCTGGCAAGGGAGGCACATTTTCATAAGTTCAAAGGCACCTGAGAATCAGTGCAATAGGCCCCTTCCCCTGAAGACCCTCAGGAACAACTGGGTACTATTAAGTTTACTGATCACAGAGAACTGCAAAACTTCAGCTCTTGGGAAAAACAGTAAATAGCATTCATAGTGGTTTTTATTTTTTTTTTATTCTTTAGTCTATCAGTTTTATTTTTTCCAGCTATTTTCTTATATTTCAATTATTTTTAAATTATTTTTATTTTTTATTTATATGTTTTGTATGTATGGTTTATATTTCATTTCCTTTCATTTTATTTTTGTATATACATACATTTTTCTTCCTTTCTTATTTTGGGATCTAATTTCTTATAATAAACAGACCAAGACACACCTAAAATCTATTTCTTTGTTTTGTTCTATTTTGTTTCTTGTTTTTTGTTTTGTTTTGGATTTTTTTTGTATGTTTTTTTTTTCCCCTCTGTTGTTGCTGTTGTTATTGTTGTCTTTTCACTTTCTTTGTTCTATTCTTTTCTGGTCAAAATGACAAGATGGAGAGATTCACAACAAAAGAAAGAACAGTAGGTAATAATCATTGCCAGGGACTTAATCAATTCAGATATAAGTAAGATGTCTGAATGAAATTTAAAACATTTATAAACATACAGTGGGGCTTGAAAGAAGCATAGGAATCTGTTACTGTAGAAATAAGAACTAAAATCTCATCAAACCAAAATTTAAAATGCTATTACTGAGATGCAGGCCCAAGAAGAGGCTCTAAAAGTGAGGATAAATGAAGCAGAAGAGAGTCAGTGATATAGAAAATAAAATGGTGTAAAATAAGGAAACTGAACAGAAGAGAGAAAGAGAACTACTGGATCATGAAAGGAGACTTCGAGAACTCAACAATTCCATAAAGTGAAATAATATCTGGATGATAGAGGTCCCAGAAGATGAAGAGAGGGAGAGAGAAGCAGAAGGTTTATTTGAATAAGTTACAGCTGAGAATTTCCCTAATGTGGGGAAGGAAAGAAACATTCCATCCAGAAAGCACAGAGAACCCCCTCAAAATCAATAAAAATAGGTTGATACCTCAACATATAATACTGAAGCTTGCATATTTCAAAGATAAAGAGAAAATCTTAAAGCTGCTTGAGACAAGAGGTCTTTAACCTACAAAGGTAGACACATAAGGCTGGCAGCCGACCTTTCTGGCAGGCCAGAAAGGACTGGCATGACATATTCACTGTGCTAAATGGGAAAAACATGCAGCCAAGAATATTTTATCCAGGAAGGTTGTCATTTGGAATAGAAGGAGAGGTAAGGAGTTTACAGGAGAAACAAAAACTAAACAAATTTGTGAATACGAAACAAGCCTTGTAAGAAATATTAAAGGGATCCTCTGAGTGGAAAGAGAACCCCAAAGTAACAATAACCAGAAAGGAACAGAAACAATCTACAGAAACAGTGATTTTACAGGTAATATAATGGTGCTAAATTCCTATCTTTCAATAATTACTTTGAATGTAAATGGACTAAATGCTCCAGTTAGAGATAAGATATCAGAATTGATAAAACAAACAAATAAGCAACCAAAAAACAAAAAAATCCCCACAAGACCCATTGGTATGCTGTTTACAAGAGACTCATTTTCAACCCAAGTACACCTCCAGGTTGAAAGTGAGGGAATGGAAAACAATTTTTCATACTAATGGATGTAAAAATAAAACTGGAGTAGCAAACTAGAATTTAAACCAAAGAGACTGTATGTAATAAGAGATGAAGAAGAACACTATCATAAAAAAAGGATCTATCCCAAAAAAGTCTAACAATTGTAAATATTTATGCCCCTAACTTTGAAGCAGACAACTATATAAACCAATTAATAACAAAATTAAAGAAGCTCATTGATAATACAATAATAATAGGTGGCTTTAACACCCCATCACAGCAATGGACAAATCATCTAAGCAGAAGATCAACAAGGAAACAAGGGCTTTGAGCAACACACTGGACCAGATGGACTTAACAGATATATTGAGGGCATTTTATCCTAAATCATCAGAATACACATTCTTCTCGAGTGCACATGGAACTTTCTCCAGAATAGATCACATACTGGCTCACAAATCAGGTGTCAACAGGCAAAAAAGATTGAGATTATACCATGCATATTTTCGTATCACAATGCTTTAAAACTTGAAGTCAACCACAATACAAAAATGGAAGGAATACATAGAGGTTAAAGAACATTCTACTAAAGAACAAATGGATCAACCAGCAAATTGAAGAAAACTAAAAAAAAAAAAAAATACATGGCAGCGAATGAAAAAGAAAACGTGACAGTTCAGAACTTGTACAGCGAAGAGGGTCCTAAGAGAGAAAGTATATAGCAATGCAAGCCTTTCTCAAGAAACAAGAAAATTCTCAAATATACAACCTAACCTTAAACCTAAAAGAGCTGGAAAAAGAACATCAAATAAAGCTTAATTTTTTAAAAATATTTTATTTATTTATTTGATAGAGATCACAAGTAGGTAGAGAGGCAGGCAGAGAGGAAGAGGGAGGAAGCAGGCTCCCTGCCGAGCAGAGAGTCTGATGCAGAACTCGATCCCAGCACCCTGAGATCATGACCTGAGCCAAAGGCAGAGGCTTTAACCCACTGAGCCACCCAGATGCCACAAGTAAAGCTTAAATTTATCAGAAAAGAGAACTAATAAAGATTAGAGCAGAAATCAATGATATGGAAATTTTAAAAAAGCAATAGAACAGATCAATGAAATGAGGAGCTGGTTTTTGGAAAGAATCAAGAAGATTGGTAAACCCCTACCCAGATTTATCAAAAAGAAAAGAGAAAGGACACAAATAAATAAAATCATGAATGAAAAAGAAGCAACCACTACCAACACCTAAGAAATACAAATAATTATAAGAGAATATTATGAGAAAATATATGTCAACAAATTAGGCAATCTGGAAGAAATGGATGCATTCCTATAAATAGAAAACTACTAACACTGAGACAGAAAGAAATAGAAAACCTGAACAGACCCATAACCAGCATAAGAATTGAATCAATAATAAAAAGTTGACCTATAAATAAAAGTCTGGGGCTAGATGGCCTTCCAGTGTAATTCTACCCAAGATTTAATGATGAATTAGTACTTAGACCTCTGAAATTGTTTCAAAAAATAGAAAGGGAAGGAAAATTGTCAAACTCATTCTTTGAGGTCAACATTACCTTAATCCTAAAACCAGGCAAGGACCCCACTATAAAGTAGATTTACAGATTAAAATGGTTACAAAATTTCCACTATGATACTAGCTAATAGGATACAACAGTACAATAAAAGGATTATTCACCATGACATGGATTTATTCCTGAGCTGCAAGTGTGGTTCAACATCCATGAATCAGTGTGATACACCACATTAATAAAAGAAAGGAGAAGAACCATATGATCCTCTCAATAGATGCAGAAAAAATATTTAACAAAATGCATCATCCTTCCTTGATAAAAACTCTCCACAGTATGGGTATAGAAGGAAGATACCTCAATATCATAAAAGTAATATATTAAAACCCATAGCAAATATCATCCTCAATAGGGAAAAGCATAGCTTTACCCCTAAGTTCAGGAGCACTACAGGGATACCCACTCTCACCACTGTTGTTCATCATGGTAATGGAGGTCCTGGGCTCAGTAATCAGAAAACAAAAAGAAATAAAAAGCATCCAAATTGGCAAGGAAAAAATCAAACTTTCACTCTTCACAGACAACATGATACTCTGTAGAAAAACCAAAGCACTCCACAAAAAAATTGCTAAATTTATAAAAGAATTCACCAAAGTTGTAGAATACAAAATCAATGAACAGAAGTCAGCTGTATTTCTATACACTAACAATGAGGCAGAAGAAAGAGAAATCAAGGAGTCAATCCTGTTTATAACTGCACCAAAAATAGTAAGATACCTATGAAAAAACCTAACCAAAGAGGTAAAATATCTGTGCTCTCAAAACTATAGAAACCTTATAAATGAAATTGAGGAAGACATAAAGAAATGGAAAAGCATTCCATGTTCACGGATTATAAGAATAGTATTATTAAAATGTCTATGCTACCCAAAGCAATCTAGACATTCAAAGCAATCCTTATCAAAATATCATCAACACTTTTCACAGAGCTGGAACAAGCAATCCTAAAATTTCTATGGAACCAGAAAAGACCCTGGATAACCAAAGGAATGTTGGGGAAAAAAAAAAAAAAGAACAAAAAACAAAGCTGGAGTCATCACAATTCTGAACTTCAAGCTGTATTACAAAGCTGTAATCATAAAACCTCTGAAATGGTCCCTCAACTTTATGGTCAACTACTCTTTTGACAAAGCAGGAAATAATATCCAATGGAAAGAAAGATAGTCATTTCAACAAATGGTTTTGGGGAAAATCAGACAGTCACATGCAGAACAATGAAACTGGACCACTTCCTTACACCATACACAAAACTAAACTCAAATGGGTGAAATACTTAAATGTGAGACAGGAATCCCTGAAAATCCTAGAGAAGAACACAGACAGCAACCTCTTTGGGTCTAGCCACAGCAACTTCCTGCTAGACACATCACCAAATGTAAGAGAAATAAAGACAAAAATGAATCATTGGCAATTCATCAAGATAAAAGCTTTTGCATAACAAAAGAAACAATCAACAAAACTAAAAGGCAACCTACAGAATAACAGAGGATATTTACAATGTCTTATCAGATAATGGGTAGTATCCAAAATCTATAAAGAACTCATCAAACTCAATACCCCCCAATATACCAAATCCAGTCAAGAAATGGGCAGAAAATATAAACAAACACTTCTCCAAAGAAGACATACAAATCTACAACAGACACATGAAAAAATGCCCAATATCACTCAGTATCAGGGAAATACAAATTCAAACCACAATGAGATATTATCTCACACTGGCCAGAACAGCTAAAATTTACTCAGGAAACAACAGATGTTGGCCAGGATGCAATGAAAGGGGAACCCTCTTATACTGTTGGTGAGAATGCAAACTAGTGCAGCCACTTTGGAAAACAGTATGGTGGTTCCTTAAAAAGTTACAACTAGAGCTACCATAGGGCTCAGCAATTGCAATACCACATATTTATCCAAAAGATACAAATATAATGATTTGAAGGGGCACATGTACCCCAATATTTATAGCAGCAATGTCCACAGTAGCCAAAATATGGAAAGAACCCAGATGTCCATTGACAGATGAATGGATAAAGATGTGACATACATATATATATATATACATGTATATACAATGGAATATTACTCAGCCATCAAAAGAATGAATCTTGCTATTTGAAATGACATGGATGGAAGTAGAGGGTATTATGCTAAGTGAAATAAGGCAGTCATAGAAAGAAAAATACCATATGATTTCACTCATACGTGGAATTAAAAAAAAAAACAGATAAACACTGGGGAAGGGAAGGAAAAAAATAAAATAAGATGAAAACCACAAAAGACACTGAATTCTAGGAAACAAACAGGGTTGCTGGTGGGGAGGTTGTTGGGGGTAGGGGAAACTGGATGATGGGCGTTAAGGAGGGTACTTGATGTAATGAGCACTGGGTATTATAAGCAAGTGATGAATCACTAAATTCTACTTCTGAAACTAATAAAAAAATACAATTTCTGGGTTATAGGATAGCTCTATTTTTAACTTTTTGAGAAATATCCGCACTGTTTTCCAAAGAGGCTGTACCACCTTGCATTCCCACCAACAGTGTAAGAGGGCTCCCCTTTATCCACAACCTCTCTAACATTTGTTGTTTCTTGCCTTGTCAATTTTTGCCATTCTAACTGGTAAAAGTAGTATCTCAATGTGGTTTTGATTTGAATTTCCCTGATGGCTAATGATGAAAATTTTTTCATGTGTCTGTTAGCCATTTGTATGTCTTCTTTGAAGAAGTGTCTGCTCATGTCTTCTGCCCGTTTTTTTGACTTGAGTATTTGTGTTTTGGGTATTGAGTTTGAGAAGTTCTTTATAGATCTTGGATATCAGCTCTTTGTCTGTAGTGCCATTTGCAAATATTTTCTCCCATTCTGTGTGTTGCCTCTTTGTTTTTTTGACTGTTTCCTTTGCTGTGCAGAAGCTCTTTATCTTGATGAAGTCCCAAAAGTTCATTTTCACTTTTGTTTCCCTTGCCTTTGAAGATGTGTCTTGAAAGAAGTTGCAGTGGCCTATGTCAAAGAGGTTACTGCCTGTGTTGTCCTCTAGGACTTTGATGGATTCCAGTCTCACACTGAGGTCTTTAATCCACTTAGAGTTTATGTTTGTGTATGGTGCAAGTGAATGGTCGAGTTTCATTCTTCTATGATAGCTGTCCAATTTTTCCAGCACCATTTATTGAAGAGACTTTTTTTTTCCATTGTATATTTTTTCTTGTTTTGTTGAAGATTAGTTGATCATAGAGTTGAGGGCCCATATCTGGGCTCTCTATTCTTTTCCATTGATCTATATGTCTTGTTTTGTGTCAATACCATGCTGTCTTCGTGATCGCTGCTTTATAATATAGCTAGAAATCAGGCAATGTGATGCCCCCAGTTTTGTTTTTCTTTTTCAACATTTCCTTGGCGACTTGGGTCTTTCTGTTTCCATACAAATTTTAAGGTTGTTTCTTCCAACACTCTGAAAAATGCCATTGGTATTTTGATTAGGATGGCTTTGAAAGTATAGATTGCTCTGGGCAGCATAGACATTTTAACAACGTTTATTGTTCCAATCCATGAGCATGGAATATTTTCCCATCTTCTTGTGTCTTTTTCAATTACTTTCATAAGTGTTCTGTAGTTTCTAAAGAGTATAGATCCTTCACCTCTTTGGTTAAGTTTATTCCAAGGTATCTTAGGGCTTTTTGTGCTATCATAATGGAATTGATTCCCTAATTTATCTTTCTATAGTTACACTGTTAGTGTATAGGAAAGCAATTGATTTCTGTGCATTGATTTTGTATCCTGACACATTACTGATTTGCTGTATGAGTTCTAGTAATTTAGGGGTGGAGTCTTGGGTTTTTCACATAAAGTGTCATGTCATCTGTGGAGAGAGAGTTTGACTTCTTTTTTGCCAATATGAATACTTTTTATTTCTTTTTGTTGTCTGCTGCTGTTGCTTGGACTTCTAGTAGTTTGTTAAACAATAGTGGTGAGAGTGGGCATCCTTGTCGTGTTCCTGATCTTAAGGGAAAGATTCTCAGCTTTTCCCAGTTGACAATTATATTCACTGTGGGCTTTTCATAGATGGTTTTTATGAAATTGAGGAATGTTCCCTTTATCCCTACACTCTGAAGAGTGACAGATGTAGTAAAAAAAGGGCCACATGCACCCCAATGTTCATAACAGCAATGTCTACAATAGCCAAACTGTGGGAGCTAAGATGCCCTTCAACAGAGGAATGGATAAAGAAGATGTGGCCCATACATGCAATGGAATATTACTCAGCCATCAGAAAAGATGAATACCCAACTTTTGCATCAACATGGACAGAACTGGAGGAGATTATGCTATGTGAAATAAGCAGAGAAAATCAATTATTATATGGTTTCACTTATTTGTGGAACATGAGGAATATCACAGAGGACATTAGTAGAAGAAAGGGAAAAATGGGGGCGGGGATCAAAAGGGGAAACAAACCATGAGAGAATATGGACTCTGGGAAACAAATTGAGGGTTTCTAGGGGGAGTGGGGGATGTGTTAGCCCACTGATAGTTATTAAGGAGGGCACATATTGCACGAGCACTGAGTGTTTTATGCAAAAAATGAATCATGAAACACTACATCAAAAACAAATGATGTATTGTATGATGACTAACATAATTAAAAAAAACACATAAAATTTGCATCTTTACCACTTCTAAATGTACCTTTCAGTAGTGTTAAGTATATTCACATTATTATGCAACCAATCTCCAGAAATATTTTTAAAGATCTATTTATTTATTTGAGAGAGAGAGAGAAAGAGAGAGAGCATGTACAAGTGAGGGAAGGGACAAAGGGAGGGATTCTTCAAGCAGACTCCCTGCTTAGCCTGGAGCCTGGTGTAGGGCTCAACCCCAGAACCTATGAGATCACAATGAAACCCATAACTAAGAGTCTGACACTCAGCCTACTGAGTCATGCAGGTTCTCCTGTCTCCAGAAGTTTTTTTTTTTTTTTAAAGATTTTATTTATTCATCAGAGATCACAAGTAGGCAGAGAGGCAGGCAGAGAGAGAGGAAGGGAAGCAGGCTCGCCACTGAGCAGAGAGCCCGATGCGGGGCTCAATCCCAGGACCCTGAGATCATGACCTGAGCCGAAGGCAGAGGCTTTAACCCACTGAGCCACCCAGGCGCCCCCAGAAGTTTTTGATCTTCAAACCTGAAACTCTATATCCAGTTAAACATTTTCCCCTTTCCCCCTGCCCACAGCCCTTGGCAACAACTTTTCCTTCTGTTTCTATGAATTTGTTTACTTTGAGATACCTCACATGAGTGGATTTATACACTCCTTGTGCTTTTCTAATTGGCTTATTTCAGTTAGCATAATGTCTTCAAGTTTCATCCATGTTGTATCATGTGTCATTTCATTCCTTTCAATGGCTGAGTAATATTCCATTGTATGTAAATACCTCATTTTCTTTATCTATTCATTCATGGATAGACCCTCGAGTTGCTTCTACCTCTTGTTTGCACTGCTGTGAACATGGGTGTACACTCTGCCTACTATTTTTCATCACAACTTAAGCCCTTTTATTTTGTAAAAAGTTCTAAATTAATAGAATATCTTGTGTTCTTAACACAATAAAAAATTATTATTTCTTTACAGTTCATAAAGTGCCATTGTGTGATATGTCTCTATGTAAAAATACTTCCTGCTGAAGAAATTCCCCATCACCCTGCCCAATTGCCACCAATATCTTTTGTTTTTTTCTTCAGATTGTTCAACACATTAGAAATATTTGATAAAATTTCAGTCTATATTACTTCTTTGAATGGAGTTGTGAACTGGGCAGTATCAGTTTCCCAGGAAGGGAAAAAAAGAGCTGGTGTAGTATGAACACTTCCAATTTTGTATCACCCAGAGATTAATGCTCTGGATTTTTCTGACATGCGTCTTGATGGTGTTGATGCTAAATGTGCCTCATAGGGTCATTTCCATTTCTAAATTAACCCACATCATTATGTTTCAGGAATCAAAATTTCCGAATGAGTCACCTCTTTGTTGTTGTTGAATTATGATCACTTTAGAATGACTGCCTCTCTTCATGATGATTTAATGATCTAATTCTTACTGTGGTATTAGAGGCTTTAGGTTGGGAGTACTACATACCTATGTTGTGTCCTACTCTTCTAGGAGATAAAATTAATGTTCAGAAAATGAGGTCTTTCAAGGGACATGACTGTCAGATAAGTTAATTGCACAAACTGAATCATCTTTTTTTTTTTAAGATTTTATTTATTTATTTGACAGATAGAGATCACAAGTAGGGAGAGAGGCAGGCAGAGAGAGAGGAGGAAGCAGGTCCCTGCTGAGCAGAGAGCCCGATGCGGGGCTCGATCTCAGGACCCTGGGATCATGACCTGAGCGAAAGGCAGAGGCTTTAACCCACTGAGTCACCCAGGCGCCACAAACTGAATCATCTTTTTTTTTTTTCTTTTTATTGCAAGGCAAATATAAAAAATATTTCTAGTTAAGTACTGTTGTTTTTGAGACAAAAGATCTATGCTTTGGAAGCTGGAGACAATATTGTACTAGACCAGAATTATCTGATGAGGTGAGCTAATTGTCATGAAAATAAAATTTTTCACACTTTTTTTGTTTTATTATAATAGCACAACTAAGAAATCTTGATTTTTATAAATATAAATTAACATTGCTCATAAACACACATATACATATCTTACACATAAACTATTATATATATATATATATATCTTTATATTATAAATAAGCAAACTGAGGCCTAGGCAGTTTATGGGACTTATCACAATGCCCCACAGTCTATTAATGTCAATGATGGAATACCTTAAGCTCTTGTTTCCCAGGCTGTTTTAACTCAAACTGCCTTTTGATAAACATGAAAGTTTTGTAAAGTTGCAAGGAGTTTCTGAGAAAGACAAATTTCCCTCCCCTTCCCCATAATTCAGTCCCTTTAAAATCACTGGTATGCTTAGAAGATGGTTTATTTTCTATATACTTCTACACACTGATTATGTTGAGCTTTTATTTTTCTGTGGTCAATTTTTTTTTTTAAGATTTTATTTATTTGACAGAGATCACAAGTAGGCAGAGGCAGGCAGAGAGAGAGAGAGGAAGAAGCAGGCTCCCTGTCCAGCGGCTCCCTGTCCAGCAGACAGCCCGATGCGGGACTCGATCCCAGGACCCTGAGATCATGACCTGAGCTGAAGGTAGAGGCTTAACCCACTGAGCCACCCAGGTGCCCCAAATATTTTTTTTTCAAATTCATATATCCTTCTATGAGCCTCCTTCCATTACCCTCCAAACACTGGCTGAGAACCATATTATTTTAATTAGCATGCTCTTTGGCTGCATTTAAAACATGATTTTTATTTAGAAATATTAAGCTGATGGCTCCAACTTGTACAGACCATCTCTGAAGAATGCTACAAATATGTGAATTTTTTAAGTATCACTGCTGTACTTTTGTTTCCTAATTTATATCTATCCCTAATTCAGCCTTGTGCTGAAAGTCTCTTCAGACAAAGAAAAGTTAACATTAGGCTTTATGTCAGTTGTTAAGGAGTCTATTCTTTAATTTCCACCTATTTCTGGATCTCCCAATTTTCCTTCTATTTTATTCCATTATGGTTAAAAAAAGACACTCGATATGATTTCAATCCTCTAAAATTCGGTAAGGCTTATTTTGTGACTGACCCATCATTTGATATAATACTGGAAAATGTTCTGTGTGACTTGAGAAGAAGGTGTATTCTGCTGCTATTGAATCAAAGGTTCTGTACATGCCTGTAAGATCCATTTGGTCTATAGTGTTATTCAAGAACACTATTTCCTTATTGATTTTATGTCTGGATGATCTATCCATTGTTGAAACTGTGGTATTGGAGTCCTTTGCTCTTAATGTACTGCTATCTATGTCTCCCTTCCATTCTGCTAGCATTTGCTTTATATATTTGGGTTATCCAATGTTGGGTGCATATATATTTACTACTGTTATATCCTCTTGATGAACTGACCTCTTCATCATTATATAGTGATCTTCTTTGTCTTTTGACTTCCAGATTTCAAATTATATTATGAAACTATAATAATCAAAACAGTATAATACTGTCATAAAAATATACACAGAGGCCAATGAAACAGGCTAGAGAGCCCAGAAATAAATCTTCATACATATGGTCAATTAATATTTGACCAGGGCCTCAAGAATACACAATCACAATGATGAAAGGAACATCTTCAATAAATGATATTGGGGCAACTGGATATCTAAATGCAAAAGAAATGAAATTGGATCCTTATGCTATACACAAAATTTAACTCAAAATGGATTAAATGTAATAACTGAAACTGAAAAATCCCTGGAATAAAACAGAGAAAAAAACTCCTTGACATTGGTCTTAGCAATGATTTTTTGGATATGACATCAATAGTACAGGCAATGAAAGTGAAAATAACAAGTGGGACTACCTTAACCTAAAAAGCTTCTGTAGAGAAAATAAAACAATCAACAAAATGAAAAAAACACCTTATGGAATGGCAGAAAATACATGCAAACCATATACTTGGTAAAGTGTTAATATTTTGTTTCTCCAAAGAAAGCATACAGATAGCCAAGTATAAGAAAAGGTCTTCAACATCACTAATCATCAGGGGAATAAAAGTCAAAACCAGAGTGAGATACTACCTCACACCTATTAGGATGACCACTATCAAAAAGAGAAGAGATAACAAGTGTTGGCAAATGTGTGGAGAAAAGAGAACCTTTGGACACTATGGTGGGAATGTAAATTGGTACAGCCATTATGGAAAACAAGATGGAGTTTCCTCAAAAAAATTAACATAAAGCGAGGCACCTGGGTGGTGCAGTGGGTTAAGGCCCTGCCTTTGGCTCAGATCATGATCTCGGGGTCCTGGGAAAGAGCCCCACATCGGGGTCTCTGCTCAGCAGGGAGCCTGCTTCCCCCTCCCTCTCTGTGTGACTCTCTGCCTAGTTGTGATCTCTCTCTGTCAAATAAATAAGTAAAATCTTAAGAAAAATTAACATGAAGCTACCATATGATCCAACAATCCTATTTCTGGGTATATATCCAAAGAAAATAAAATCAGTATCTCAAAGAGACATTTGTCCTCTGATATCCACTGCAACATTATTCATAGTAGCCAACATATAGAAACAACCTGAGTATCTGTCAATAACTGAATGGATAGAGAAAATGTGTGTGTACACACATATACACACATACATGCACACATGAAATGTTATTCAGTCTTAAAAAAAGAAGGAAATCCATGGGCGCCTGGGTGGCTCCGCGGGTTAAGCCTCTGCCTTCAGCTCAGATCATGATCTCAGGGTCCTGGGATTGAGGCCCACATCCATCAGGCTCTCTGCTCAGCAGGGAGCCTGCTTCCCCTCTCTGTCTCTGTCTCCCTACTTGTGACTTCTCTCTCTGTCAAATAAATAAATAAAACCTTTAAAAAAAAAAAGAAGGAAATCCAGTTATTTATGATAATCTAGGTGAACCTGGAGGACATTATGCTAAGTAAAATAAGCCCAACATGTAAAGACAAATAATATATGATCTCACTTATAGGTGGAATCTAAAAAGGTCAAATTCATAGAACTATAGAGTAGAATGGTAAAGGTTAGGGGGTGAAAAATGGGGAGAGGTTGACCAAAGGATATAAAGTTCCAGTTATAAAATAAAAGCTTCTGGGGTTCTAATGTGCAAAATGGTGACTATAGTTAATATTGTGTTGGAAACGTGAAATTTGCTAAGAGAGTAGATCTTAAGTGTTCTCACCAACAACAAAAAAATAGTAACTATGTGAGGTGATGGGTGTGTTAATTGTGGTAATCATTTCACAATGCGTATATATTAAACCATCGTGTTAGACACTGCAAACAAAATAAAACAAATGTTGTTTTTTTTTTCCTTCCTTCCTTCCTTCCTCCTTCCTCCCTTTCCATCCTAGTTGCTTTCTTGCTTTCCTTTCTTTCTTAAGTAATCTGTGGATCTCACCCCAAGGAACTTCTTGCACTGATGTAGATTACATAAATTCCAGCCTATGCATTTTGAGAAATAAGACATCAGAAACTTAATTAGCTCTGCTTGGTCTTTGCATCACAACAGTAAATATTGGGGTGCACGGGTGACTCAGTGGGTTAAAGCCTCTGCGTTTGGCTCAGGTCATGATCCCAGGACCCTGGGATTGAGCCCTGCATTGGGAATCTCTGCTCAGCAGGGAGCCTGCTTCCTCCTCTCTCTCTGCCTGCCTCTCTGCCTACTTGTGATCTCTGTCTGTCAAATAAATAAATAAAATCTTTAAAAAAAAAAAAGAAAAAGAAAAGTAAACATTAGCTGTCTTTGAGAGATAAAGCCTGGAATCTCAGAGGCTTAACACATAGGTTTCATTATGTAAAACCAATCCACAGTAGGGTGCAGATGAGAATGGGATCTATGTTTATATTTGTCAGCTTGGGCTACCATAAAAACACCACAGACTGGGTGGCATAAGGGACAGAAATTTATTTGCCCAAATTTCTGGAGGCTCGAAGTCCTCAATCAAAGTACCCACAGGTTGATTTTCTGGTGTGGCAGCTCGCTTCGTTTTGTAAATAGTGGACTTCCTGCTGAATCCTCACAGGGCCTTTTCTCTGTGCATGCTCAAAGAGAGAGAGCAAGCAAGCTCTGGTGTCCTTTCCTTTTCTTATAAGGACATCAATCCTATCAACTTCATTTAACCTTAACTATCTCCTGACAGGTCTTATTTCACATTGGACAAAATATGTCAAAATATGAATTTTCAGAGAAGGACACAATTTGGTCCACAACAATGCCATACACAATCTTTCAGAAATCTAGGCTAAAAAAATATCCACCACCCTCCTACCAGGTCTCCCTGAGTGTCAACATTTAGTAGCAACAAGGGGAGAAAAAGAGTATTGTGCACAGGAGGATAAAAGGCCAAGGATCTTCATCACTTCTGCAGAGGTCCCACTGGTGATGCAGGCATGTGTCACCTAACTGCAAGGGAGACTGGGAAATACTGTCCAGAGCATGCCCAGTGTAAAAGAAATGGGTTTGATTAATATCTCTCCAATCTGTACTACAGCCTTTGATGCTCCCAGATATTGTAAAAAAAAAAAAAAAAGTGTGCCTTTTCTTTGCTCTCCCAAACTGTTCTCTAGCTCATGTTAATTTCAAATTCTTCCCACAATTTTCCCACATGCTTTCACCTATGGAGCTATGTAACTCAAGAAGTGTATGGGGGCGCCTGGGGGGCTCAGTCAGGTAAGCATCTGCCTTTGGCTCAAGTAATGAACCCAAAGTCCTGGGATCCAGCCCAGCATAGGGCCCCCTGCTCAGCAAAGAACCTGCTTCTCTCTCCCTCTGCTTCTCCTCTGCTTGTGTGCACTCTCTGTCAAGTTATTAAAATCTAAAAAAAAAAAAAAAAAAAAAAAAGGAAGTAAATAGACAATATGTTCATATAAGGGAGAGGAAGGGGGAAAAAAAGGAAGAGGGAGTCTGAAGCCACATTCAGTTTAGGTTTGAAATCTATGCAATGAAAGAAGAGCCAATGTGTGTCTATTTGACAATGTACATGCAATGGATGGTGAAGAGCTTCAACCACTTTAAACATGAAAAGTCGTGAAGCCCTCACCTTGCGTGTGCAGAGTCATCAGATTTGTGTACAGTATCTCCATGTATACAAGAAAAGAGAAGCCCTGTGTATGTTTCATGTTTTCTGTCATGGTAAGAATGCATAGCAAGAGGGGCGCCTGGGTGGCTCAGTCGGTTAAGCATCTGCCTTTGGCTCAGGTCATGATCTCAGGGTCCTGGGATGGAGTCCCATGTCGGGCTTTCTTTCTGCTCAGTGGGAAGTCTGCTTCTCTCTCTCTCCCTCTGCCCCTCCCCACTATTAGTGCTCTCTCTCTTTGTCTCTAGCTTGGTTTTTCTCAAATAAGTAAAATCTTAAAAAAATTAAAAAAAAAAAGAAGAAGAAGAAGAAGAATTGATAGCAAGAGAGCTGGGATAAGATCCTGGACAAAGAGACAGTACAAAGCACAGTTATCTTCCTTTCACTCTCTCTACTATCTTTCCAGAAAATCCCATGTAAACCTTAAGCACACTTCAAAACCGTGTGTTTAGACAGGTTTATCTCCCAAGCACCAAGCCCCATGCCACTCCCCCATACCATTGGGGTGTTCTCAGGGCACCACTCCCAGGATAAGCTACTGAATGGGTCAAGTGTGTAGGAAAACTCCCAGGGCCACCCTGAAGAGGTGAGAATCCTGGTCTCCCACACAAGAAAGCAGGCTGTTCTAGTACAGAAGCAGGGTGTGCTGGGTGTGCCATTCATTCCTCCGTGAGTGATTCCTCAGAACCCACTCCTCCCTCCTCCAGTTAATTCTCCTAGTAGAATTAAACTCTGTGGGGTTTTTTCCCCCCACTCTTCTCTAAAGGGTACACATGAAGGCCCATTCTTCTTCTTCTTCTTCTTCATTTTTTTTTTTTTTTGAGGAATCTGGGTTTAATAGACTAAAAATTACTTTTTCTTTTTTTTTTTTTTAAGATTTTATTTAAACTAGAGAGAGAGACAGCAAGAGCAGGAACAGGAGCAAGAGGAGTAGGAGACAGAAAGGAGGCCTCCCGCTAAGCAGGGAACCTGATGCAGAGCTAGATCCCAGGACACCGGGACCATGACCCAAACCGAAGGCAGATGCTCAACTACTGAGCCACCCAGGTGCTCCTAAAAATTACTTTTTCTTTAAATTTCCTGAAAACAGTAAAATCCCATTGCCGTTCTTTTTTCCCCCACACACTTCTCATTACTGTACTTTCAAAGTAAGCCTTTTTCATAACCCTGAAGTGATTTTGTCTTTAGGTTGTCGGTAAAAACAAGTTGGCCTCTTTGACTCAGCCCATTGAGATATGAGTGCACTGAAATGTGTGCAATGGGCCATTGCCAGAGTTGCTGTTTTTCAATTTATGTCTGAGCTGGAAAAGTCCAAGGAGAATTCTACTTGTGTAGGTTGCATAATAGCCAGCAAACAAAGCTGAACTGGATAAGAGCTTAAAGAAAATAAGAGAAACATAATGTGTGATCGAGGCCACAGATACTGTAGTACAGGGAGAGAGATCGTGTCAAGGTGAAAAGAGGCTGCAAATTTACTAAGTGACTCAGTCCTTCCTGAGAGCTCTCTGCCGTATCTCCTCCACCCAGCTGCAGGCTTTGCCTTTAGTTTTATTAAGATTAGAGCAAGAAAGAGGCTGCTTTGAAAAGGGGGGAGGGGTGGGGACCAGTTTCAGTGCACCAGCATGTAGTATGATCTATTGTACCCTGTTATGTCTATGCATCCTCTTATTCTCACTTCATGGCATGCATGTAGTAGAAGCTCAATAAACGTCTACTTCATTGAATTGTTAAGCTCTGTTCTCTTCTAAGTAAGCCAACACCACATGCTGCTTGCCACCTCTTGAGTAATCAATATTTTGGTGGCTTCTTCATGTCTCCAACAAATAGCTCCAATAAAACAGCTCAACCTTTAACTCATTTGTGGGAGCACTGCCTGCTCTCATCTCCTGGTTATGCCAGAGTAACCTTCAGACCTACTAGAAGGCAACCCTTCTTCCTTAATATTGCCCTACAGTTCCCAATAAGAGTCCCCAAATACACAAGGAACATGGAATCTCCACCATTTATTACATTTACTTTCCTTCAAGTACAAAGCATCAGATGTTTCTACATTCAGGAGAAAGAAGGAAAGAAAGAAAGAAAGAAAGAAAGAAAGAAAGAAAGAAAGAAAGAAAGAAAGAAAAGAAAAGAAAAGAAAAGAAAAGAAAAGAAAAGAAAAGAAAAGAAAAGAAAAAAGAAAGAAAGGAAAGAAGGAAGGAAGAAGGAAAGGAAGAAAATAAATCATGAGTCATCATGAGAAGACCATAGGTGTTGGATTCAGACTAATCCATATTCTAATCCCCACTGCACTTGTAGCTGTGAAACCAGTGGGAAGTGGCATGATCTTTCCCAGTCTGTTCCATTATCTGCACAACAGTCATGCCTACTTACAGGGATGATCCAGGAATTAAGTGAGAAAACACCTGTGCAGTAAGGTTGAAAATGTCCTCAGAGTCAAATACAGGTAAAGAAATGTAGTTTCATGGTATTCTGTAGCTGGTCCACTTTTTCTGAGTTCACACTCCATTTGATAGTGGGGAGGCAAGCATGTGATCTTCATCTGTCCCAGGAACAGAAAGTCATTTAGGTAATGCTATCTGTTCTAGATGCTATTCAGACTTTTAGATTCCCTCCCCTTTCCCTGATCTTCCCTTGGAAATCACCAGGCATATGAAGGGGTTTACTCTGTTCTTTTGATAGAGGAAAGAGAAGGCTCAGGTCATGCAGAGTCCCCTATGCTCTGTATGGCTTGCTGTGAACAGGCTGGCCTATATTGGCAATTGCCAACCTGTGACTAGTTCTCCCTATTCTTTTTGAAATGAAGAATCCATACCCACCACCCAAGTCCACCACTCTAGGCATTCACATGTGCTCCCCAATTCCATCTCACCTTCCCCTGTTTGCTTTGACCCCAAGCCTTTGAAAAGTTGCCCCCTCCTTTCTCAACACTTCCTCTGCCCGTCTAGTCTAGTGCACAGGGGGACTTCTGGATTCCTGTCATATAAACCACAGACAAAGAGGAGCCAGGCCTGTATCTCGGGCTCCTGCATCTGAACCCACCCTGTGGGGCTGCTTCAGCGCCAAGTTGGATCTGACTTCAGCTGACGCACAAGCCATTTTAGGGGCCTGCAACCTCCTCCACAGTCTGTGCTGATATTTGTATGTTGCCTCACACTCATTTCTATGTTCCTAAAAGACTTCTGCAATTTAATATATGATTCTTAAGTGGGGAGATAGAAATAAGACCACTTTTTACTCTACTGTTTTTTGTTTTTTGTTTTTCCTATGATCCCTCAGGGCAAGAAGGGACAAAAACTTTTTCCTTCTTCTTCGTCTTCTTTTTTTTTTTCCTTTTCTTTTCCTTCCTGTCTGAAAGGAACTTGTCCTATATCCTCAGTTCCTTGTTCCTAACTTCCTTTAAGACACCTGTGTCACAGTCCAGTCCAAATGTTGGGAGGGGTGCAAGAAATCAGCCTGCCCACAGTAGAACCTAAGTAGGAAAGGATCTCCAATGCCGTGTAATTGCTACAGACAAAAAATGCTTGGACCAAAGCCCGGACTCTTCTATGTATTTGCAATAGGTAAATATGCTAAACTATATGGTCATTTCTGTGCATAAATCAAGCATTATGCTTTGAACTCATGAATCCAAAACATTTTATAAGACAAGCACCAGACTCGATATGCCCACTCCACGATCTCTAGGCAGAATTCTGCCAAATCTATCTAGATTAAGGACCTTTGTGCAGGTCTTTGTGATGGTTGCACCATAAACCCAAGTTAACTAATCTCAGTATTAACCAGCAGTTACTCAGGAAAGTTCTCCAAGTTAACTCACATTCCAAATGCCTAAGACAAAAGACAAAGTGTGTGCTTCTCTCTTCCTGTTGATTTGTGGATAGTTTTTTGTGGATAGATAGATATTTGTGGATAGTGATTAGGAAAAGAACCAGACTAAATGCAGCTTGTCAACCACAACAATGTGGCTTTTCAACTTTTGGCTGATCAAGACATGAAAAGGTAACAATTTGACTACTTTTTATATAAATATAAGTACATATTTTCACAGCTTTGCTTCGAGACTTAAGCTCCTCCAGCTGATTATTAATTGCCAGGAAATGTCTGCCCAGTCTATCACAGAGTCTTAATTAAGCAAATACATAGAAATTATAAGGCGGCAGAGGCCCACAGAATTCACCAGGTGTAACGAATTCTAAAGAGGCAGTAGTTACAGATTTCCCAGGTGTGCTAATAATACACACAGCTAGAAGACAATAGAATTAAGAATTCTTTTTTCCCCCCTCCTTTCTACTAATCCTTTTTTAAAAGATACGAACTATTCAGTCCTTAACTCTCAATTTAGGTGCCTCCTCTTTCCAGAGAATTTCTCGGTCTCCTTCTTCCATACTCCATTAGGCTACACGGAATGACCCTCCTTCAAACTCCAACTGGTAAACAGCATTACTATTGTTCCAACCACACTCTGCTTTAATTATCTATTATATCTTTGTCTCCCCCAAAATGTCTACAGCCTGGCTTGGTCCATGCTTTATTTATCAAAATATCCCTGGAATGATATAAAATGTCCAATCCACAGTTATCCATGAACAATTGCGTTCGGTTAAATAAAATGTCCAAAATCACCGGGTTGAGCTCTCCAGAGCACTTTAGAATCCATGAGAGCAGAAGGGGTTATTTATTTTTACATTTTAAATATTATGCTTATGAACAGAACACACAGTGAGCAAACCCTAGTTAATTTACTACCTATTTTTGCCAAGCTGGGAACTAAAACATCTTTGGATCATATTGCCTGTGAGCTGCTGTGCTTTCCATAATTCATTCCTCAGAGGGCTTTACCAGGGGGCTGGGGCAGCGAGGGCCCTACCGGTAAACAGCAGATGCCCAGCAGGCGTAAGGCATGTCTGACACACAGATGATGGAGGGGATGGGAGAAAGGGAGCAGCAGCTCCCGGGATGACATATTTAAGAGCCTGAGGAGGTGTATTGCTTGGAAATTACTGATCATAAGAAATGGTTCCTGCAAACGGTGTATGGTATGTGTCCTTCTGTCCACACTAATTCAGTTGGTAAGCACAGAGAAGCAGAACTCTTCTTGTTGAAGCTCATAGAAATGTCAAGAGTGAAAAGGATGGTGCAGTTAGAAATCCTTTTGCAACCTGAAGCTCTCGCTTGAAGATGAAACAAGGAAAGGGAGCTAAGAGTGAGCGGACTGGGGCAGCAAGCAGGACAAATACGCGATCCAATGCTGGCCTCAAGGAGGGGAGACGAAATGGTCACTACCTTAGAGAGAGGCAAGTGCTCCCTCTGCTGAGGTCATGGCCTTCCAAGAAGAGATATTTCAGGGCAGTAGATGACCACTTTCTCCAAGAAGCTGAGGGCCTGACTTCCTTAATCTTCCAAAAGAGAAAAATAAAAGGCAGGCGCTGATCTTTAAAGAGGTAGAGGGAAGTCTGAAATCATCATATTGCTGACTGCAGAACTGTTCCTTACAGTGAGGTAAGTGGCATTTATATCCTAAGGAAGGGCCTGGCCCTATTCAAGGATAATAATTTCTGGATTAATAATTACAGGATTTCCATTCTCTTTGGAATTTAAAGCAGCGAAGTCTATTAAGCATGCATGATGAGCAAGGCAGTAAGGGAGTATGAGAAGAAAGAGACATTCTCTGTCCCAAATGACTTTAAGGGTATGTTGTGAAGATTGCAGACATACATAAAAGTGACCAAACAATGGCGTATAAACTTGGCATAGAGTGGGCAATGGGTTAATATTGTCATGGATTTCTGCTTTGTGATGAAGTTTGTGGTCTATGTACTAGATTTTAAGTATATGGTATCATCTAAGTTATGCTCATCCCAGACAAATAGAGAGGCCTGAGCTTAGCACTGTCCCCTCCTTGGGCCTTCATACTGAGTCCCTGTGTTTGCAGTCTCAGGGACTGCCACCTTTTGGTCTCATGAGGCCTCTTTCAGCCTTTATCCCCACTGTCCTGCCCTTCTCTGCTAGCCTGTGTAACTGTGAAAGTACATACGAATACACATGAGGACTGTGTGATGATTTTTGTATTTAGACAAGGGATGGATTGGCTCTTACACTGAAGCTACTGCACTTGGAGTCAGAAGTGCAAAGTGTGACCTGAGTCCCTCTCTTACAAGCATGTGCCCTTGGGTAACTCCATGACATACGCAGCCCACATGTTCTCATCTTCCCAGAACAGAGATCCCAACTGTGGCAGAGGCCAAGGTGTGGGCCCACCAGGAGTGGACAGCATTGAGTCCATTTTGCTGGAGTGATGGTGTATTTGATGGGAAATACACAAGTTCCTGGAAGTCCTTCATTGGTGAGTATAGGCAAAAGTAAGGGAAACATAGGTTATGGTCAATTTTTCAACCTCACTTGTAAGTCTCATGAAAACTTGTGAGATGCAGGTTACGAATAACAAGAAAGTGTATAATTTTCCTCATAAGGTTATTATGAGAGTTACTCACCAAACAGAGTATCTACTACAGTCTAATTGCATTGCCCAAACATTTCTTGAACCTACTATTTTGCACCTGAAATTATTTAGGGGAAAAAAAATGTTGATAGTAAAAACAGAAGGTTTAGGTTAGAGGAAACTAACTGGGGCTTTGTATTCTTAACGCCCAGGTGGTGGTCATATGTTCTATGTCTCCTCTGGGCATCACCCAGCTGCCAGCTCTCAGTACCTTGAGGCACTGACCCCATCCCACTTCATCACCGCGTCCTCCACAGCAGCTCATACAGTGGCTTATTGCACTAGAAGTTCGATATAGATGTGCCAAATAGAAAATGAAGAAAATTATAATTAGAAGTCCATAAGAGCAAGAAGCAGCAATGCTAATGCAGCTGATACTGTGTTTATGAGGAATTGTTTAGGAGCCCACAGTCTAGAGATGCTATGCTCATGGGGTACACTGTTAATTAATGAAGAGCCAAGTGCTGAGTTCAGGAACAAGAGAAGACAATTATAGCTTGGCTGCTGGTGAGGCAGCTAACATTCACATGTTAGCTCTGCTTAAAGCCTTGGAAATTTCCATTTTAATAAAAACAACCTTGGAGCATCATAGGACACAGGAGAATCTGTTCCTTATCCCTGACAGTTTGGCTATCTCCTAAAATGAGGTTTTGCCTGCCTGATGCAAAATCCTGGGTGCAAGTTTTGTTTACATTCACAGACCACTTCTTAGTGCTCTGTAAGAGAGATCAGAGAGAGGCTGTGGATATGAAACACCCACCAGGCCTCCTCTCATGCTGAGTATAATTAGATTTTAGTCTTAGGTCAGAGGCAAATGGGTAATTGGGGCAAACTGCTATGAAGCCAGGCACTTTCTCATATGACTTAGACTCTGAACTCAAATGAACTTGACCTCTCTTGCAGAGTCCTGCCTCTGTAGAGTCTCTCCTGTCACTCCTGTGTCTCCCTCATTACTCACAGCCCTCTGCCCTCAGCAGTCTTTGGGGTCTTTCACTCATTATTTATGTTCTTGATAGACTCTCTCACTCTTTCCCCCTTTAGATATCTGGCTAAGGATCCTTATTTTTAGCAGTCCACAACACTTTGCAACTCTAAGAGAAAGGCCCTTACTTAATAATTATTTGTGGATTGGCAAGAACTGGACCCCAGCAGGGTAGTTTGTCTGGCTGATATCAAGAAATCAGTCTGAGTGAGCTGGGTAATTGAAAGCATTTTTGTTTAAAAACCATGCATGGAGAGTTTAATCAAGATAACTATGATTCCTCCAAGTGCTGAAAACAATCACATAACTATGTTTGAAACCTGAGAGGGAAAAGAAGGCACAGTGTGCAACCCTCTTCATCCATGTGATAATGTCAAAGACTCTTTGGAAGTTTGGTGTCCCTGTCAATGCCTTTATCCAGGTGCTAACAGTGAATGTGAAGGAAGACAGCCAGTCCTGGAACTCAGAGCCAGTAAGGAGTCAGAACTGGTCCATGTGCAGTGAGTAGAGGTGACTGGGTGTTCTATCAAAGCAGAGAACATATCCTGTGGGAAGGGTAGACTCCAGGGAATCAGGGATTAGGGACAAGGACAGCAAGACCTAAGTAAGACCTAAGTAAGCAAGACCAAGCAAGGGAATAATAATAAATGTAATCGTGGCCTTTTTTTAGTTTTCGATTACTGTTGTAACACATTACTACACACTTCGTGGCTTAAAACAACATGGACTTATTATCTTGTAGTTTCAGAGGCCAGAAATACAAAATGCATCTCTCCGGGATAAAAATCAACGTGTTGGCAGGGTTGCCTTCCTTCTAGGTAGAATCCATGTTCTTGCCTTTTCCAGCTTCTAGGAGCTTCCCATATTCTTTGACTCATGGCCCCCTTCAATCAAATCTTTCTCATGATGTCATTTCTCTGGTTCTACCTCTTCTGCCTCCTTCTTCCACTGTTTTTACATGTTCTGGATATCTTCTCTTGCCTTATTTCCAGAATATTCCCTAACAGTCAGGAACTATACCCCTTGGCAACAGTGAAGTCCTCTCTAGAGAAATGGAAGAGCCCTAGAAACTATGTCTACATATTGTCAGTAAAGGGAGTCTCAATGAAAAAGCCAAACTTTTGATCACCCTCTGTGACAAAACCCTGTTGTTGGCAAATTCTAGCTCTGCACCCTGAGTTAGACCCTAAGATCCTCTTTAGAAGCTCAGAACCAGGGCTATGACAAACATGCAGATGTTTATATAAACTCTGTCTTCATTCCCTAACCCTCAGGGAACCTGGTGTTAAGGTCTATCATGCTCTTATTCAGTTTCTCCCAGAGTTATCCTCCTGGGATATGAGAAAGGGGCATCAAGTGTTCTAGCAGCTGTCAATCAAAAGGATATCTGGAATGCAGAATTGAAAGACAAAGTATCTGATCCAAAAAAGGCCAAAGTATGGTGATAACATTTGCATTTAAACAGATCTGATACACAGTGCTTGAATGGAGTGTAACGAGGCGTTGGTGAGAACATAGTAAGATGAACACAGAATGCAATGAGCAGAACACATGAAGCAGAGAAGTGTTGTCTCTCTTGGGGAAGAGCTTTAGAAGACTTCTCAGCATGAGGAACCCTGGAACAAGGTGTTTCTGAAAGATGGCATGGTGGAACTTCCAAGTAGCAAGAGGCATTAAGATAGGTATCAGGAAATCTTAAAATGGTCTGCTGTTCTTGGGAAACGCAAAGTTATGAATGATGCACTTCTGGCCCTGAGAACAAGTATTTGCTCGCTCTCAGAATCCAGATCTGAAGCAGGTATGTGCTCATACCATGATATTGCTTCAGAAAAATCCAATTGTTTACTTACTCCTTGAAATGTTTTAAGCTGCTCATTTTCATCATCTTTCTCAGTGTGACTCTGTCTGCACACCTATTACTTCCTCTTTCCTTAACTACCCTGGTTCTTAGTTCTCCCATCACTCAGTAATTCAGGAGAGATATGAGGCTGACTCAATCAAAAGGAAACAGAAAGGAGTAATTTAAACATAACGTGATGGGAACTGCAGTTTTAATCCATATCTACTGCCATCAGAGTCTGGCTGGATTTCAGCTTTGACTGTGAGTTTCTTAAGAAATCATTAAAGTATAGATTTATAGCCAGATGATCTTTACCTAGGCATGTTACAATATTACATTACTTAGATCTCTGGTCAGTGGTCTTTCTAGCCTGCTTCAGCCCTGCTTAGGTCCGCAGCATCAAGAATCAACAGGATTTCTCCCTTCAATGGAAACAGGGTCACAAGCCACCAGGTGGCAGTGGTTGTTAAAAGTGGATACAAGTCAAGACTATTCTGTACTCATTGTTCCTTTTCTCATTCTGGCCATTTCTGAAGAACTTTTAGATGTTCTAAAGGTTCATCTAAAACACCCAGTCAGAACTTTCTTTCCTATGGTCAGTTCCATTCTCTCAATTTCCCAAGTTAGGAATTTTAAATTATATTTCACCCTAATTCTTGAATTGCTGTTATCCAATTAATCTTTACTTCTTGATAAAACACTGTTGTTATCATATAAATCCTCACAAATTCTCCCAATGTTTTCTTAGCTACTGAGCAGAATCTAAACATTTCAGACTAATAATCAGAACTCTAACAGTCCATGCCCATTCACCTTTATAGAAACGTGGAATCAGACAGTGCTGTGTTTAGAAGATACTTAAAAAATTTTGTCCTTTAGTAAGTCAATCGGAGAAAGACAACTATCATATGATCTCCCTGATATGAGGACATGGAGATGCAACGTGGGGGGTCCGGGGGTAGGAAAAGAATACATGAAACAAGATGGGATCGGGAGGGAGACAAACCATAAGTGACTCTTTATCTCACAAAACAAACTGAGGATTGCTGGGGGGAGTGGGGGAGGGAGAGGGGGGTGGGGTTATGGACACTGGGGAGGGTATGTGCTATGGTGAGTGCTGTGAAGTGTGTAAACCTGGCGATTCACAGACCTGTGAATATATAAAATATATTATATGTTTATAAAAATATATTATATGTTTATAAAAATATATTATATGTTTATAAAAAATTTAAAAAAAAATTAAAAAAATAAAAATTAAAAAAAAATTTTGTCCTTTAACTGATAGTGGTATATAATTATAAATATACAAATTTATACAAATGAAAATATAAGGTATATTGTCCTTCAACCATTTTTATTATGGTCGGATCTCTCTGCAAATAATATATCCAAAGCAGGTAAGCCTTTCAAAGCTTACAAGCTGCTGACATATAAAGATTATATAAGATTTCAGTATCACCTCAGAATTTAACCACAGACCTGTGGCAGAAGACTACACATCCCCCTGTGACAAGAAGTAGCTTTTTCTTCCATCAGATAAACTAGTTTAGTTCATTCATATCCAGGAAACAAACTCACCAACTGATTTAAGATTTCATGCTGACAGTAATAAGAATTTCATCTTGCATGCATAGAATGATTTATAAGTGCATAACATGATTTTACTTATTATATCACTTAAATTTATTATATTATTTGAGCCTTCCAGGTATCATATATGGTTGACAGAAAAGTATTAGTTGTTCTATTTTACAGAAAAAGGAATTCAATTTTAGTAGAAAGAACATATTTGCTCATGGTGATAAGAAAAAGAAGTGGGAGAAATAATGACTTACACTGGATTTCCAGACCCCTGGTTACAAGTACAAACTGGACAAACTTGTAATGTTGAAGAGACAGGCAGTCACTTTGGCTCACTTTAGTACTAGAATCTTCTACCCAAGTCTGGAAGAAACTCTGTCTTGGTATGAAGGGACAGTCCAGCAAAATTAATGGAATTTGATTGCCTAATGAACTTCTCTGCCACTCAAATGTAATTTCTAAGCTCCCCCCCCCCCCCGCCCCCAGAAACCCTTTTTCAAAAGAAAATGTTAAACCAAAGGGTGCCTGGGTGGCTCATTGGGTTAAAGCCTCTGCCTTTGGCTCAGGTCATGATCTCAGGGTCCTGGAATCCAGCCCTGCATCGGGGAATCTCTGCTCAGCAGGGAGCCTGCCTACCCCCCATCCGCCCACCCCCCAGCCGCCTCTCTCTGCCTACTCGTGATCTCTGCCTGCCAAATAAATAAATAAAATCTTAAAAAAAAAAAAAAGAAAAGAAAGTGTTAAACTGAGCTGCTCTGCTTGATAGAGAACCCAGAAAACTGCAAGCTTACCTTATTCTGTTTTCTAGTGTAGCTCCTGAGGTACTTGCAGAACCAGAAGATTCCAAGAAATACAGGGAAAGAAAAAAAAAGCATTTGCAGGATTTGGGGTCTTTCTTGACAAGCAAAGAAACTGGGTCTAGTTGATCTAGGCAGACCTATGTCTACTTTAATCCTCTTGAAGTCATGGCTTCTCTCCCAGGGGCCCCTGGAAAAGTGCTGCTGCCCAGGTGCTCGCCAGAACCAAGCCTGGGGTGACACCTGGGACTGACGTGACGAGGGTGCCACTTCTGCTATGGAAACATTTGGCCGTGGACCTGATTCTGCTGCCCCCTTGGTGTCATGGCCACTATCAGCAAAAAGTCTCTGTGACTCTTGCATCCTGGAGTCTCCAGTCCCATTCAAAGTCCAGGAGTGTACCTGATGCAAGCCCTGGCACCCTTGCTCCAGTTGCGAGGGAAGCTGGTGAACCTCAGGGAAGGTGCAAGCCCCAGGACAACTTGAGGGCCCTGAATACAGGGCCTAGGTTCACAGGCTTTGGGCTTTGGTTCATACTTGTCATTCTCAAACCTAGCCACCTAGACGAATCACCTGGAGAGCTTTGAGGATAAAATAAGTGACAAAATACCACAGGGACCAATTGGATCCGAATCCCTAGAGATAGGGCCCAGGCATCCCTATGTTTCTATCAGTCTCTCCTGGGGATTCTAATACACAGTGAGTGTTGAAAACCACTGGCTGTGATGGTCTCTAAAGTAGTTCCAGCTCGGTTTTTCGGATTTCATTACAACAAGCCCACTGCTCTTTCCACAACGTTTTGCACATTTTACTTCTTAGGAAATTGAGTTCCTCATGCCAAAATGCTTTAGCAAATCCTACTTTTTTGCCTCTCAGCCTGCCCCAGCTTCACAAGAGAAAACCTTTTCTCTCTGTTCTTAAGGTGGAAAGATGCTTTTATCATCTCCCATTGATATATACCCCCCCCCCCCCCCCCCCCCCCGCCAACCAGTGGTCTTCCATGTATCCAGAATTGTCTGACATGAGATGCATCCTTCCTACGGAGCCAAATTAGGAATGAAAGGGTGAGAGAAAAAGTCTTTCTCTGGCTTATGAAGGGAAGGTAGCACAGCTTTTCTGGAACATAGTTATGGGCATTCCCTAGCAGTCCAGTCCATCTATTAATTTAACTTCTATCAGGTGCCAGGAACTGTGAGAGGCACTGGGGATCCAGTCATGGCTCAAACACATACTTCCTTGCCCCCTTGGCATTTCAGCCTAACTAGGGAGATTTTCACAGATGCTTTGAAGGCAAAGATCTAAGTTATACCAGAGAATAAAAGGCTGGAGGAGGCCAGGAAGGGGACTGGATTATGGGATTCAAGGACCGCCCCTCTGATGAAATGACTCTGGTGCTGTTTGAGGAGTTAAAATGGCTAGATCTGATCTAGAATGCAGCCACCAACAATAGTCCCTGTTTTTCCTCAAGGCAAAGGCAAATTCTTTTTCTCTACTTCAAAAGAGGATATCAGACAACCAGATAGGCATTTGCTCAACTGGTTTGCTATTTATACTTTGAAACATACTGAGAAATACTGAATCCACTACGGAAAGCAAAACATACAACATTTGGCAAAACCAGTCTCTTGAGGAAATTTCTCAGGAAGTGCTGGGGCCCATCTTTCTTGAACTGTGTCTGTTTAATAGAATGAAATTTATGCTTTCCTGGTTAGCTCGCTCAAACCAGTTGCGGAACAAGGCACAGAACACATAGATATTAATCTCTAGTTAACGGCCTCCTGCCTCATAAAAGAAAACATGTCTTACATGTTCATCCTTGAACTGGTCAAATTTCTCTCCCTCGGCACATGGGAGATAAGATCTTGGAAATTATTTCCTGAGTGTAGATTTTCAGTGTGATGCTGCCTGTTTTCTGGAGGTGGTCTTTGACTCTTTGACTTAAAGAACACTGTCCCATCTGAGCTACCTATTTCTGTGGCTTTTCTAGATCAAACTGAAAGAGCAGAATGAGCCCATTAACCCAGAATTGGAATGCCGTCCCTAACAGACAAGCCCGAGGTGGAGATCATTGATTCACTTCCTGTGCACACACTCAAGAACCTCAGAGATCTCACAGGGTGAGACACAGCTGTCAGTAGCTCTGAGCGCATAGGCTATGTGCAGTTGGTTGTAGAACAAGGAACCCTAGATCAAATAGAAGCTTTTTCATGTACTAGGCCTGTGACCATGGGCACTTCACTGTTCTGGGCCACAGTTTTCTCATCTATAAAATGGGAGTGATGACCCCTGCCTCACTAGCAAGGTGAGGGAATATTAAAGAAACTAGTTTAAGATTATCATAAACCACGATGCACTTTACAAATAGAAGGTAGTATATTATGATATCCTTCTATTTATTTCCTCTCTATTCCCCACCTTTGTTTTGTTTTGTTTTGTTTGTTTGCAAGACACCTCTGTCAGGCGAACCACCAGCACCCCCTGCCCCCGGCAACCTTCTGTGAATCTCTTCCATCAGCACATTTTCTCCACTATCAGATTGCTGTTATGTAGGTCTGAATTATTTCCTTCATCGCATATTCAAGGCTTGGTTCTCAAAGGTTTTTATGTGCCTGGGTGGCTCAGTCATTTAGCAGCTGCCTTTGGCTCAAGTCATGATCCCAGGGCATCAGGCTCCTTGCTTAGTGGGAAGCCTGCTTCTCCCTCTCCCACTCCCCAAGCTTGTGTTCCCTCTCTCGGTGTGTCTCTCTCTGTCAAATAAATAAAGTCTTTAAAAAAAGAAAAAGAAGAACAATCAGGGAATCCAAGCAAACCCTGGGAAAGAAGAGAAACTCAGGAGAGGTGGGAGGAAAGGATGCTTTGAAATAGTAGTCAGGGTGGTAGAGAAGTACCAGGTTAGGGGTCAAGTCTACTGGTGGACACATATAGCATAAAATCAAACTGACATAAGTTTTAAAAATGTCAATGTTGATAATGTTTGCTTGTTTCTTTTTTAGTTTACATGAAGTTCCCTCTTTTTGGCATACAGTTCCAGGAGTTTGGACACTCGCTGCCACCACCGCACTCAGAACACAGAGTCCATCAGTCCGAAAGGAGCTCCTCTTGCTTCTCCTTTAGAGTCTACTCCTCTCCTGACCTTTAACCTCTGCCAACCACTGAGCTGTTCTCTCTTGTTATCAGAATTTTAAAATGGGAAATGAAAATTTCCAAACCAGTTGGTAAACACAGTTTCCTTCCTGTGTCAGCATTGCCCTTGCTCTGGCTTTTTCTTGTGTTTTAGCTCATAGTGATAAAGTTAAAGAAGAGATAGTGTTTCCTAAGCAATCCTATCATTGTTTTGGTAAATGCTCTCCTGCCTGGGTGCCAGAAGAAGGTCCTGGGGTGGGCATATACTGTGTTTGCAAAAATGAACAAGATCGCATAGAAAGGCCATTTTCAGTATAGAACTGCAACCCTGATATAAAATTAGAATTGCTTCTCAAGGAGAAACAGCCTTTATTAAAGTAAGTACAGATTCTTTCAGGAGAATCCCAGGTTTGATATAACTTTTAATTAAGTTTCTCAAAAGCTGGAGCTCATTTATTCTTCCCTCTGTCTGCCATCTAGTAGCAATGTGCAGAGCCCTGCATTCACTGAGATCTTGCTTTGAATTCTAATTCCTCTTTGAGTTTTTATACATAATTTTGGTTCATTCCATGAGTTTTCTAAAATTATTTGTTTGAATATCATCAACATCTACCTCTTCCTCTCCCTCCACTCTCTCTGTGGAAATCTCTTTGGATATAGCTATTAAGGAGTCTGAGCTATCTCGTCTCAATACTGGATTGCAGTTAGTATTTTAGAACCAAATTAAACAAAATGAATTCCCTAAACAAATTAAATTCCAATATGCATTCATTGCTTATCCTGACTGGAGATAAAAAGGTGATAAAACGAACCTTCGAAAAATGATTCTAACAGCAATATCAGGAAAAAGAGGTGAGCTTTTTACCGTGTATCTGAGTAGTGAAAGGCCAAATACTGTGAAGTTTTAACCAACTTTGAAATTCCAACCAGTGTTTCCTCTGGCATCCAAACTAAAAGCAGGCTATACAATATAGAGCAGGCCTTTGTGGGAGACAAAAATCACTCTGCCTTTTTTCTTTCCTCTTTTTTTTTTCTTTTGGTGGCATGACATTCCAGAGGCAAAGGAGCCCATGTGTGTATTCAGGATTGCCTAAAGTAAATTTTCAAAAGTTAGCAAGTTAATTCCACATACCTTCACCATCCTTGACCAATGTGTGTTGTTTCTGCTAGAACTGTGCCGATGGAAACATTTATTTGGCCTAGCCAAGTAGAGAGGTTTTGTATGAACTCTCTATACATTTATGCCTCCTTCTTTAACTGTGTGTTTATTGGCTGCAGATTTCACTTGACTGCGCAAAATGCGTTCACAATCGATAACTCTGAAATGTAACAGCAATTGTGTTTATAGAAGGCCATCTTCTAGCTACTTAAACTGGCTGACACCCCATGTATAATGTCTGATTATAGAACATTGTGGGAAAGGAGCTAGCCCTTTAGGTCCTATAGGTATCTGCAATTACTCTTAGAGGCTTATATAGGAAATAATAAACACAAACATTGACATGCATGTTTTTTGTTTGTTTGTTTTTAATTAGCCATATTGATAAACAGATCTTAGTTATTTTGTACTGCCTGAAAGCATATGGGTAATTAGTATGATCTCCTTATGTTTTCCAAATAGGGTGCTAGAATGGTATAATCTATGCTTAACAATGGAAAATAGCTTTGAATTTAGGGAAGGAGGAATAACAAAGAGTCAGAGAATGAGGAAGACAGAGTGCGATATCTCAGAAGTGGCATCCTGCTTCCAACTAGAAATACTATGTCTCTAAATAATGGGTTTAAACTCAAATTGTCTTAGAATATTAGAACTGGAAGTGAGATGATGGGATCTAGATCTTCATATTTGAAGAAACAGAACCCCCACTGATCTAAGTACTCGTTCCAAGTCACACAGGGAGCTAGTGAGTAGAGCCGCAAGAAGAACCAGGAGGTCACACACGACTTAGTAACTTCCTCTGACTGTCTGAGGAGAGAAGGACTTCTTGACCCTACTCAATGGCCAACTCTGAAACCTTCAGAGGGGAGCCCCAGGGGTCCCTGAGGATTCTTCCTCATGAGTTTAATGAACCCTTTTGGATTCCCAAGAGGTAATTTCCAAGAAAATACCCTTTTCATAAAAAAAGCCAATCTTTCCAATGACCTGAGGGTATTAATGATCAGAGTTAATCATCCCAGCTCTTTAAGATTTCATGAATACCAGCCTTCCTTTAACACTGCAGCTATCATATTAACTATACAATATCATATAATATGTAACATATAATATCATAATAGGGATAATAATATCATAATGCAGTGAAGGTATCTTTATCTTCACTGTTTTACTGTGATTTCCTGGCACTCACTGAGCATTCACTATGTTCTAGATATTTTGCTTTATGCTTTTGATATTTAAATCTCACAACACATTAAGATAGTGAGCTCTTATGCTGGTCATTGATGTCAGATCCATTTCCGGTCCTTCTCCTGCTCTGTTCAGTATTTACAGGGTGCTCAATCCTGAAAGTTACATCACTCGTGCTTTTTGCCAACTGCTTTTCACTCAGCTTTAGTAAAGGGGGAAACTGGTAAAGATGAGAGGGTAGGAAGAGGGACAATGTTAGGTATTTCTGTCCATTTCCTTTGGTTTCAGGCAGCATCTCCAAGAGTAGTGTTGTCCCTCCACTGTTCTAGTTCTTACTGGTAGGCCAGGCTCCAGAGCTTTGGTAACACATGTCCTCCCTCTATCCTGCCAGCCCCATGGGTGGTGGGAGCTTCCTCATGGGTTGCCTCACCATCTTTGTTTGCCCTTTCCGCCCTTCCAAGACCTTTCCAACTGGTTGCTGGTATTAAAAATTCCCTCTGAACTACCTGACATGGGTTCTGCCATTTGGACTGAAACTCAGCTAATAGAACATTATTGTCCTCATCCTATAAATGAAGAAACTGAAGGTTAGAGAAATCTGTCTCACACCAGAAACATTACTATGTACTAGACACTGTGATGAACATTTTATACACATTATTTCATTTATTCCTCACAAGACTATTTAAAAAGGAATGTTATTACTTCTATTTCACAGATTGAAAAATGTGGCTTAAAGAACATAAGTAACCTGCCCAACGTCATACTATAACTGGTAATAATACTATGTCTTTTTTTTTTTTTTAAGATTTTGTTTATTTATATGACAGAGAGAGAGACACAGCAGGAGAAGGAACACAAGCAGGGCAAGTGGGAGAGGGAGAAGCAGGCTGCCCTGGAGCAGGGAGCCTGGTGCAGGGCTTGATACCAGGAGCCCCAGATCATGACCTAAGCTGAAGGCAGATGGTTAACGACTGAGCCACCCAGTCACCCCTATGTCTTATTTTTAATGGCATAGTTGTTTCAATTGAAATTTATTAGCATGAAGTTTATGACGATTTTGATTTGGGATGCCTGGGTAGTTCAGCCAGTTAAGCATCTTCCTTTAGCTCAGGTCATGACCCCAGGATCCTGGAATCAAGGCTCTTTGTTGGCATGGAGCCTGCTTCTTCCTCTGCCCCTCCCCACCTTGTGCTCTCCCTCTCTTTCTGAAAAATAATAAATAAAATCTTTCATAAGAAACTATACACTTTTTGCAGCCCATAGTATTTGAAAAAAAAAACACTAAAAGCTATTAATCAGAGGAAAACGAGAATTAAAACTACAAAGAAGTACTGACATATACCCCTAGGAGGCATTAAAAAAAAAGTGACTGACAATACCAAGAACTGATGAGAATGTAGAACAACTAATATCTTTATATTTTGCTGATGATTATGAACATTTGCAAAACTTTTTAGCGATATCTTCTAAAGCTAAATAATTGCTTATTCTATGACATAATTTCACTCATGGTAACAAAAATAAATGCATCAAAAGGCATGTATGCGTGTTTCCATCAGGTTTAGTTATAATAGCCCCAAAGAGGAACAGCCCAAATTTCCATTAAGAGAATAAGCAATTAAACAATATCCATTAGGGGTATCTGGGGGTCTCTTTCAGTTGAGTATCTGACTCTTGGCTTTGGCTCAGGTCATGATCTCATGGGTTGTGGGATGGAGCCCCAAGTGGGGCTCCATGTTCAGTGGGGAGTCTGTTTGAGATTCTCTCCCTCTGCCCCTCCCCTCATTCCATGCACACAAACACGTGCATTCATTCTCTCTCTAAAATAAATAAATAAATAAATCTTTAAAAAATTTTATACATTATAACAATATCCGGCAAAAAAAGAGAAAAAAAGAAAGAAAAAAGAATTAACTGCTGAAGTCCCTTCTCTCCAAAAAAGTTATGGGCAAATTTCAAAAAAGGTTATGAAGAGAAAAGATCCAGACATAAAAGAATACATTCTGTATAGCCCTTATATATGAAGTTTAATAACAGGAAAAACTAATGTATGGGGATAAAAATCAGAATGGTAGTTATATGAGTTGGGGAGGGAGTACTATTGATTAGAGATATGAATTAGTCTTCTAGGATATTTACGTATATAAAGCTTCCTCAAGTTGTACACTTGAGATTTCTATATTATATGTAAATTATGCTTTGATTTTTTTTATGTAACATTTAGGACTTATGGACATGTGTATCTTTTTAGTCTCTGGATCATACAAAAGCAACGCTTCCCAGATGGGAGAATATTCTAAACCAGCATATACTCAAACACATGGGTCTGTACCGAATGCCAGAGTAATCTGCTTGCCATTACCACTCCCTTCATAAAAAATTCTCTTACATGAATCCTTTGCCTTCACAGATCCCTAATTCAACATTAGACCTCCTCTCAGAGTCACTGAGACAGTAATTGAGATGATCTGTGTTATGGATTCAGGCAAAGCTTGTTTGATGAATTGTATTCTTTTATGTTTGTTTTTGTTCTTATAACTGCTCAGTTCCTAATAATATATCAGGTTTCAAATATTTACCAACTTCCATCTTTGGAAGGAGATCTAGACCTTTCCAGGTGAATTTTTAAATATTTGGATTATTAAATAGGAACTCTCCATTTCTTCATTGTCTTGTCTCATTACTCATTCTTCCTATAAATAATTCTTACAAGTTGTAATCTTTAGAATACCATTGGTTGTTCTTCTATAGTTCTTAACATTATTTGTCTACTCACCCATCCTCTTTACATCTCAACTAATCATTCTCCAAATATTTCTTCTGCATTATTTCGTTTGGTTTGTCTCCTCTTTTCCTGGGTTTTTTGGACCTTTTTTCATTTTTTTCTGTTCTAAGTTAATTAAAATGAATTATTATAGATTTTAATTTATTTATCAGAGAGAGAGAGAGAGAGAACAAGCAGGGGTTGCCACAGGCAGAAGGAGAAGCAGGTTCCATGCTAAGCAAGAAGACTGATGCAGGACTTGATTCCAGGACCCTGGGATCATGACCTGAGCTGAAGGCAGATGCTTAACTGGCTGAACGACCCAGGCCTCCCAAAACAAAATCATTATAAACTTCATGCTAAGAAAGTGTAATTGAAACAACTATGCCATTAAAAATAAGACATCTAGCATTATCACCAGTTGTGTGAGCTTAAGCACCTTACTCTGACAAAACGTGGCCAGGAATATTTCATGTACAGCCAAGGGGCTGCTTATGCAGAGACTATCTTCAGGTTACCATTTATGATTTATTGATAGTCCTTGAATATAGTGGCTTAGCTAGTTATGAATACACCTATTTTTAGTTTCACCAGCCCTGAGTAATTTATCTTTTTTTTAAAAGATGAAGACTTATTAGAACTTCAAGAAACCTTAAAGATCATCCAGTCTACCTTATTTCCCCATATTTATATATGGTAGAGATGGTAGGGGGTGGAGCAGGCAACTTAAAGCATTTCCCGAACATCATTTATCTACTAAGGGTCTAAGCTTGTATAGCACTGAAATCTCTCCCTTCTTGATTTATTTCTACACTTATGAGAAACTTAGCCAAATGTCCTATTAAGATTCTAGTATCTATCATATTTACCTGACATTACCAATCTAACTGAGCTCTAAGTTTTTATGTACTGTAGTTTCAAACTTCCCTTCAAGATCACAGTTGGGTAAAACTGCCTGCTGAATTTCAAATAAACCAGCACATCAAATGAGCCAATCAGTTTGTATAAAATACCTACTTGTTTGTCATGAGAAAATAAAATAGGACTCTTCTGAATATTTGATTAAGATAGTTTAACGGCACGTATTGCATGGAGCACTGGGTGTGGTGTATAAACAATGAATTCTGTTACACTGAAAAGAAATAAATAAAAAAATAAATAAAATTAAATTAAATTAAAAAGGATAGTTTAATAACATTGGCATTATCATCTACATATATGTTACGTAATGGTGCATATGACTAAGGATAAGAAGCCAGGCTAATAAGCACAATGTTCAAAAGACTATAGACCAGAGTGAATAAAGATAGCTGAAGAATGTTAGAATGTTGTGTACAGTAAAATGGGTTCTTAGTGATGTGGAGAACAAAGGCAAAAGAAAAAAAGAAATTAAATTTCTGTTTTGCAGCCCATTGCAAGAACTTGAGACAGGCAAAATGACTTTCCTCAAGGACCTTAGCAGCCTTGGTGTTAATATTTTGCTAAACAAAATGGTCCAATCTCTAGGACCCTATAAAAAATCCCTTTGAGGAATACCTGGGTGGCTGGGTGGCTCAGTTAGTTGAGTGATCTACTCTTGATCTCAGCTCAGGTCTTGATCTTAGGGTCATGAGTTCAAGCCCTGGCTGGGCTCCCCACTGGATGTGGAGCCTTCTTAAAACAAAACAAATTAAAAAAAAAAATCCCGAGAGGAGGGAGTCAAGATGGCGGAGAAGTAGCAGCCTGAGACTACATCTGGTAACAGGAGATCAGCTCGATAGCTTATCTAAACATTGCAAACACCTACAAATCCAAAGGGAGAGCGAAGAGAAGAAGAACAGCAACTCTAGAAACAGAAAATCAACCACTTTCTGAAAGGTAGGACTGGCGGAGAAGTGAATCTAAAACGACGGGACGATAGACCGCGGGGGGAGGGGCCGGCTCCCGGCAAGCGGCGGAGCAACGGAGCACAAAATCAGGACTTTTAAAAGTCTGTTCCACTGAGGGACATTGCTCCAGGGGCTAAACCGGGGTGAAGCCCACGCGGGGCCAGCGTGGCCCCAGGCCCCGCAAGGTCACAGAAGTGTCGGGGGTGTCAGAGTGTCGGAGAGCTTGCAGGTATTAGAACGGAGAAACCGGCTGCAAAGACAGAGCCGAGGACTGAACTCTCAGCTCGGGGTTACCTTGAACTGGTCGCGGGCTGGGTGAGCTCGGAGCGCGGCTAGAGGCTGGGGATACGGGAGTGATTGGGTGCTGTCCTCTGGGGGCGCACTGAGGAGTGGGGCCCCAGGCTCTCGGCTCCTCCGGGCCGGAGACTGGGAGGCCGCCATTTTCATTCCCGTCCTCCGGAACTCTACGGAAAGCGTTCAGGGAACAGAAGCTCCCAAAAGCGAACCCGAGCCGATTACTTAGTCCGGCCACCGGTAAGGGCGGTGCAATCCCGCCTCGGGCAAAGACACTTGAGAATCACTATAACAGGCCCCTCCCCCAGAAGATCAACAAAATATCCAGCCAGGACGAAGTTCATCTATCAAGGAGAAAGCAGATTCAATTCCTAAGACAGCAGAGCAATTCCAGAGGAGGAGAAAGCAAAGCACGGAACTCATGGCTTTCTCCCCATGATTCTTTAGTCTTGCGGCTACTTCAATTTTTTTTTCTTTTTTCAATTTTTTTTTCTTTTTTCAATTTTTTTTTCTTTTTTCTTTTTTCTTCTTCTGCTAAATTTTTTTAAAACTTTTACCCTTTTCTTTTTTAACGTTTTTTGACTAGTTCATCTAAATATATATATTTTTTCTTTCTTTTTTATATTTTTTTATTTGTTTTATTTTTTAAATTTTTTTCTTTTTTTTTTTTTTTCTTTTTTTTTCAGAACCTGTTTTTTATCCCCTTTCTCCCCCCCACAATTTGGGGTCTCTTCTGATTTGGTTACAGCGCATTTTTCCGGGGTCTTTGCCACCCTATTAGTAGTTTATTTGCTCCTTCATATCCTCTTATCTGGACAAAATGACAAGGCGGAAAAAATCACCACAAACAAAAGAACAAGAGACAGTACCGAAGGCTAGGGACCTAATCAACACAGACATTGGTACTATGTCAGATCAAGAGTTCAGAATGATGATTCTGAACATTCTAGCCGGGCTCGAAAAAGGCATGGAAGATATTAGAGAAACCCTCTCTGGAGATATTAAAGCCCTTTCTGGAGAAATTAAAGAACTAAAATCTAACCAAGTTGAAATCAAAAAAGCTATTAATGAGGTGCAATCAAAAATGGAGGCTCTCACTGCTAGGATCAATGAGGCAGAAGAAAGAATTAGTGATATAGAAGACCAAATGACAGAGAATAAGGAAGCCGAGCAAAAGAGGGACAAACAGCTACTGGACCATGAGGGGAGAATTCGAGAGATAAGTGACACCATAAGACGAAACAACATTAGAATAATTGGGATTCCAGAAGAAGAAGAAACAGAGAGGGGAGCAGAAGGTCTATTGGAGAGAATCATTGGAGAGAATTTCCCTAATATGGCAAAGGGAACAAGCATCAAAATCCAGGAGATGCAGAGAACCCCCCTCAAAGTCAACAAGAATAGGTCCACACCCCGTCACCTAATAGTAAAATTGACAAGTCTTAGTGACAAAGAGAAAATCCTGAAAGCAGCCCGAGAAAAGAAGTCTGTAACATACAATGGTAAAAATATTAGATTGGCAGCAGACTTATCCACAGAGACCTGGCAGGCCAGGAAGAGCTGGCATGATATATTCAGAGCACTCAACGAGAAAAACATGCAGCCAAGAATACTCTATCCAGCTAGGCTATCATTGAAAATAGAAGGAGAGATCAAAATCTTCCAGGACAAACAAAAACTGAAAGAATTTGCAAACACCAAACCAGGTCTCCAGGAAATATTGAAAGGGGTCCTCTAAGCAAAGAGAGAGCCTAAAAGTAGTAGATCAGAAAGGTACAGAGACAATATACAGTAACAGTCACCTTACAGGCTAATAATGGCACTAAATTCATATCTCTCAATAGTTACCCTGAATGTTAATGGGCTAAATGCCCCAATCAAAAGACACAGGGTATCAGAATGGATAAAAAAACAAAACCCATCAGTATGTTGCCTACAAGAAACTCATTTTAGACGCGAAGACACCTCCAGATTTAAAGTGAGGGGGTGGAAAACAATTTACCATGCTAATGGGCATCAGAAGAAAGCTGGGGTGGCAATCCTTATATCAGATCAATTAGATTTTAAGCCAAAGACTATAATAAGAGATGAGGAAGGACACTATATCCTACTCAAAGGGTCTGTCCAACAAGAAGATCTAACAATTTTAAAAATCTATGCCCCTAACGTGGGAGCAGCCAACTATATCAACCAATTAATAACAAAATCAAAGAAACACATCAATAATAATACAATAATAGTAGGGGACTTTAACACTCCCCTCACTGAAATGGACAGATCATCCAAGCAAAAGATCAACAAGGAAATAAAGGCCTTAAATGACACACTGGACCAGATGGACATCACAGATATATTCAGAACATTTCATCCCAAAGCAACAGAATACACATTCTTCTCTAGTGCACATGGAACCTTCTCCAGAATAGATCACATCCTGGGTCACAAATCAGGTCTCAACCGGTATCAAAAGATTAGGATTATTCCCTGCATATTTTCAGACCACAATGCTCTGATGCTAGAACTCAATCACAAGACGAAAGCTGGAAAGAACCCAAATACATGGAGACTAAACAGCATCCTTCTAAAGAATGAATGGGCTAACCAGGAAATTAAAGAAGAATTGAAAAAATTCATGGAAACAAATGATAATGAAAACACAACAGTTCAAACTCTGTGGGACACAGCAAAGGCAGTCCTGAGAGGAAAATATATAGCGGTACAAGCCTTTCTCAAGAAACAAGAAAGGTCTCAAGTACACAACCTAACCCTACGCGTAAAGGAGCTGGAGAAAGAACAAGAAAGAAACCCTAAACCCAGCAGGAGAAGAGAAATCATAAAGATCAGAGCAGAAATCAATGAAATAGAAACCAAAAAAACAATAGAAAAAATCAATGAAACTAGGAGCTGGTTCTTTGAAAGAATCAATAGGATTGATAAACCCCTGGCCAGACTCATCAAAAAGAAAAGAGAAAGGACCCAAATCAATAAAATCATGAATGAAAGAGGAGAGATCACAACTAACACCAAAGAAATACAGACAATTATAAGAACATACTATGAGCAACTCTACGCCAACAAATTGGACAATCTGGAAGAAATGGATGCATTCCTAGAGACATATAAACTACCACAACTGAACCAGGAAGAAATAGAAAACCTGAACAGGCCCATAACCAGTAAGGAGATTGAAACAGTCATCAAAAATCTCCAAACAAACAAAAGCCCAGGGCCAGACGGCTTCCCAGGGGAATTCTACCAAACATTTAAAGAAGAACTCATTCCTATTCTCCTGAAACTGTTCCAAAAAATAGAAATGGAAGGAAAACTTCCAAACTCATTCTACGAGGCCAGCATCACCTTGATCCCAAAACCAGACAAGGATCCCACCAAAAAAGAGAACTACAGACCAATATCCTTGATGAACACAGACGCAAAAATTCTCGCCAAAATACTAGCCAATAGGATTCAACAGTACATTAAAAGGATTATTCACCACGATCAAGTGGGATTTATTCCAGGGCTGCAGGGTTGGTTCAACATCCGCAAATCAATCAATGTGATAGAACACATTAATAAAAGAAAGAACAAGAACCATATGATACTCTCAATAGATGCTGAAAAAGCATTTGACAAAGTACAGCATCCCTTCCTGATCAAAACTCTTCAAAGTGTAGGGATAGAGGGCACATACCTCAATATTATCAAAGCCATCTATGAAAAACCCACCGCAAATATCATTCTCAATGGAGAAAAACTGAAAGCTTTTCCATTAAGGTCAGGAACACGGCAGGGATGTCATTATCACCACTGCTATTCAACATAGTATTAGAAGTCCTAGCCTCAGCAATCAGACAACAAAAAGAAATTAAAGGCATCCAAATTGGTAAAGAAGAAGTCAAACTATCACTCTTTGCAGATGATATGATACTATATGTGGAAAACCCAAAAGACTCCACTCCAAAACTGCTAGAACTTGTACAGGAATTCAGTAAAGTGTCAGGATATAAAATCAATGCACAGAAATCAGTTGCATTTCTGTACACCAACAACAAGACTGAAGAAAGAGAAATTAAGGAGTCAATCCCATTCACAATTGTACCCAAAACTATAAGATACCTAGGAATAAACCTAACCAAAGAGACTAAGAATCTATACACAGAAAATTATAAAGTACTCATGAAAGAAATTGAGGAAGACACAAAAAAATGGAAAAATGTTCCATGCTCCTGGATTGGAAGAATAAATATTGTGAAAATGTCTATGCTACCTAAAGCAATCTACACATTTAATGCAATCCCTATCAAAATACCATCCATTTTTTTCAAAGAAATGGAACAAATAATCCTAAAATTTATATGGAACCAGAAAAGACCTCGAATAGCCAAAGGAATATTGAAGAACAAAGCCAAAGTTGGTGGCATCACAATTCCGGACTTCAAGCTCTATTACAAAGCTGTCATCATCAAGACAGCATGGTACTGGCACAAAAACAGACACATAGACCAGAGGAACAGAATAGAGAGCCCAGAAATCGACCCTCAACTCTATGGCCAACTCATCTTCGACAAAGCAGGAAAGAATGTCCAATGGAAAAAAGACAGCCTCTTCAATAAATGGTGCTGGGAAAATTGGACAGCCACATGCAGAAAAATGAAATTGGACCACTTCCTTACACCACACACGAAAATAGACTCCAAATGGATGAAGGACCTCAATGTGAGAAAGGAATCCATCAAAATCCTTGAGGAGAATGCAGGCAGCAACCTCTTCGACCTCAGCCGCAGCAACATCTTCCTAGGAACAACGGCAAAGGCAAGGGAAGCAAGGGCAAAAATGAACTATTGGGATTTCATCAAGATCAAAAGCTTTTGCACAGCAAAGGAAACAGTTAACAAAACCAAAAGACAGCTGACAGAATGGGAGAAGATATTTGCAAACGACATATCAGATAAAGGGCTAGTATCCAAAATCTATAAGGAACTTAGCAAACTCAACACCCAAAGAACAAACAATCCAATCAAGAAATGGGCAGAGGACATGAACAGACATTTCTGCAAAGAAGACATCCAGATGGCCAACAGACACATGAAAAAGTGCTCCACATCACTCGGCATCAGGGAAATACAAATCAAAACCACAATGAGATATCACCTCACACCAGTCAGAATGGCTAAAATTAACAAGTCAGGAAATGACAGATGCTGGAGAGGATGTGGAGAAAGGGGAACCCTCCTCCACTGTTGGTGGGAATGCAAGCTGGTCCAACCACTCTGGAAAACAGCATGGAGGTTCCTCAAAATGTTGAAAATAGAACTACCCTATGACCCAGCAATTGCACTACTGGGTATTTACCCTAAAGATACAAACATAGTGATCCGAAGGGGCACGTGTACCCGAATGTTTATAGCAGCAATGTCTACAATAGCCAGACTATGGAAAGAACCTAGATGTCCATCAACAGATGAATGGATCAAGAAGATGTGGTATATATACACAATGGAATACTATGCAGCCATCAAAAGAAATGAAATCTTGCCATTTGCGACGACGTGGATGGAACTAGAGCGTATCATGCTTAGTGAAATAAGTCAATCGGAGAAAGACAACTATCATATGATCTCCCTGATATGAGGACATGGAGAAGCAACATGGGGGGGTAGGGGGATAGGAGAAGAATAAATGAAACAAGATGGGATTGGGAGGGAGACAAACCATAAATGACTCTTAATCTCACAAAACAAACTGGGGGTTGCTGGGGGGAGGTGGGATTGGGAGAGGGGGAGCGGGGTATGGACATTGGGGAGGGGAGGTGAACCATAAGAGACTATGGACTCTGAAAAACAACCTGAGGGTTTTGAAGGGTCAGGGGTGGGAGGCTGGGGGAACAGGTGGTGGGTAATGGGGAGGGCACGTTTTGCATGGAGCACTGGGTGTTGTGCAAAAAGAATGAATACTGTTACGCTGAAAAAATAAATAAAATGGAAAAAAAAAATCCCTTTAGATACTTCCTTCATCTCTACCCCACAAGATATATATTTGTAATCATCCCCCAAACATATGGTCCACTGATATACATCTGAAGGGTCTTGTGACTATAAGGTTTTAGTAGACAGCAGTAAATGACCTTATCCTAACAAGAGCAAGCCCCTCAAGGTCCTGAAAAACCTTGCTTGCAAATTCCTTAGAGACTATGCTATCCCAACCCCTCCCAACCTGAAAGTATATAATCAGCCACTCCTCATAACCCCTGTGTGGGTCCTGTCCCTGTGCTTTAATAAAACCGCCCTTTTGCACCAAAAATGTCTCAAGAATTTTTTCTTGACTGCTTGCTCCCAAATCCCAACATTTTCACATCATTTTGGCATCCAAACATCCAGCTGGAGTCTTCTCATCTAGATTCCATGTCTTGGTACAAACTTGGTGAGTGTGTTCTCTCCTCTTTCTTTACTTTCATTCCGGGGGCTTTTCAAGGAGTACTGTCTTATTGGTACACTTTCATGTCAGTTTCTCAGGCTGCAATCCTCTGGCCCATGTCTACTCCATGGGAAGGAGAAAGTCTGCCTCTCCTAGCTGGAATTTAATACCCTGGTCAGAATGATAATAAAACCCAGAAGCTTGATGCCCTCTTTTTATTCCTATCATTATACAAAATTGTCTGTCTTGGGCATGGAACAGCCACCTAAGTCACCAGGACAGCAGCCAACCTTAAGACTCCTGTGTGAGGGTTCCTCCTCATTGGTCTAATGTAATCCCCTCCACGTCTCTAGTCTAGCCACTTCTGACCACAAGACCTCCACTCAGAGCCAGTAAAAACCATCACTCAACTGAATAAATCTCAGCCAGGAACCATTTCCTAAGGAAGTTGGTTATAAAGACTACTTGTGTTAAAATGTTACTTAGACCATGATGGATTTCAGTCTCTACTACTTTCCATCAACGTCTCCTATTAACTACTTAAATTATAAAATTGGGCAACTTCCAATTGTAAAACTTTTCTAGTATTTTCCATGGGTTAAAAATGACAAGTTCTTCACAGCACAGTCTTCAGAGCGCCAGGAGGCAAGGCAACAGCACAGTAAGGTAAGGCCTTCTTCAGTTCCCAAAGACACTCCCTTGGAATGCCTTTTAATCCACTGAAAATAATTCAGATTACAAAATTTAAGAAAGGACTAATCTTCTGTAACACTGGATGGCCTCAGTATGATCTATTAGTTAGATCTCGTCTGTAGGAAATAGAGCAAATGGACACAGATATACTGGGTCCAGAACTTCATGGCTCTAAATCAAAATCCAGAACTAAGGACCTCATGTGGAATGTGTTTGGTCACTAACCAGGCCAGTAAACTCCATCCTGATATATTGTCTAAATAGGTCTCCTCCTGACTGAACTCATGTTGCTGGAGGAAACACAGGCCATCCCTAAAGGAAGGGGGGCAGTGATGTTCCCTTTTTCACTGTTCCTTCTCCTAATAGATGTGGGGGATTCATCCTCATTCATTTCCTGGGTTAATGCTTATGATAATTGGAGCCAACCATGGTTGTCTCCCTCAGGATGAGGACTTTAAGGAATATTCCCAAGCAACTACCACAACTCCTTTTTGTTTCAGAGACATTCCTTGTCTTTTCTGGCCAAACATGGATTGTATATCTCCACTTTACTGGAAAAAAATCTTGGCCTCTGCTCATCTGTCTGAGCTGACCAGAACAAGGAGTCCTCTTTCTTTGTCTTCTGGCAGCACTTCCCCTCTTCTGCCTCCTCCTTCCACTTTTCCTATTACTGCACCATCTTTGGTGTGGCCTGTAGAACTGGTTCCTACACCAGCCTGAGTGCCTCTGGTGCCATTGGCACCTCCTCCTTCTAACCCTGCTATAAAGGAGCAAAGAGCACCCCCCTTGGACTTAAACTGCCCACTTCAGATATCCCCACCAGTGCCCCAGGTAAAAATTAACAATGGGGAACAAATTGATGGGCTTTCAAGTGGACCCAGGTAGGACATAACTCAATATTTAAATTAATTTAAGCTTGTTGGTTTAATTAAGATAGACATGTCTTTGAAGTCATCAGCATTAAATATGAAACTTTTGTTCTACCAAAGTGTACTGAAGGTCAAATAAGCTCATACTATGTTTGTTGCAATTTGTTAGCAAAAAGATGACTTAAAATGATGGTTAATTTTCTCTGTCTTAAATTCTTTGTGAGTAGTAGCTAAGAAGCTTTCAAAGTCTTTGGTAGCCAGAAGTTTTAAAGTTTTCCTTGGATGATAAATTGGGATTGGATTCATTGGACATTTTAAGTCTTTTCCAAGTAGGATGTGCTTTTGACTTCTTATTGCAAAGAAACTAAAGATAATTGGGCCTGTTGGAAGATGATTTGTGCTTAATTGATTCATAAATTTGCCATCTAAAGAATTCTGGACTAACAATACACAATTGGTTACTACTTAGTTTTCACTGGAGACTAAGGTTTCTAAGAGTTAAGACTGATGGAAATAAGGAAAGCAACTCAACATGTACGAAAGTAGGAGATGTATGAGAAATAGGAACACATTTTTTGAAGGTATGTCCTAAAATGAGATTGGTTATTTGGAGAGACATGGCTTGGGACAAAATCTGAATACAAAAGAAAGTTGTAGAAGGTTTGTGAAGGGAAATCTTTGGAAATATATATTTTTTGTGTGGCCAGGATGGACTAAGGTTAAAATGAATGGGTTTTAAAAATACACAGTACAGTATAAAACTGGAATTTTATATACAGTATAAAACTGGAATTCTGCTTTCTCTCTGTTAAAAAGACAAAGTAAGTTTTGTGGTGCCTGGGTGGCTCAGTGGGTTAAACCTCTGACTTTGGCTCAGGTCATGATCTCAGGGTCCTGGGATCGAGTCCCACGTCCAGCTCTCTGCTCAGCAGGGAGCCTGCTTCCCCCTCTCTCTCTGCCTGCCTCTCTGCCTGCTTATGATCTCTCTCTCTCTGTCAAATTAAAAAAAAAAAAAGTTTTCTTGGATTGTCGGTCTGCTCTGAGAAGAAAACAGAAACAGAGCTTTCTGTTTTCCTTGTCCATCCAGAAAGACCAGTTTCTATGTTTTATTTTTATCAGGTATTTAATTATCTATAACTTATGTACTTATGAATTATCTGTAACTTATGTACTTATGAATTGATTTAAAATTTTCTAAGGTTTTAACAAACTTCCCCAAGATTTAAATTATAAACAAAATCTCTGACTAATTAGGCTTGCTTGTTTGGTAAGTCACTTTCTGGTATAAGATCATCAGTCAATATTCTGATTATTGAAGTGTTACGTGTCACAGAAATAACTGAATTTTCTTGTCAGCTACATCATAATGAACTCTATATCAGATCATTAACAGTGTCAATTTCTGAGTTTTTGTTAGTTATGACTGTTCTGATGCTCTTACGAAAGAAGATTCATTAAGAGGACTTCAAGAAGATTCATTAAAAGGACTTTGGGACAAATACAGGTATTTGGCATCTTTGAGACCCTAAAACTCAAAGAAATGGGTAAGAATTTCAGAACTAAGTAAAAAGCTGCATTCAAACTGAGTAAGAATTAGTAACATAGGATTAAGTGAACCAAAGAAGAGGATTATAGTTTTGTGACTCTTGTTTGAAACACTGCTGGTTCTCTAATGTTTGTTTTTCCAGATTAAAGAAACTTTCTCTCAAGATATCTATGACTTACAGAAATGTGATAAAATATTCCTTGAATGAATTAAAGTGTAACATTTCTCCCTACCTGAATCCTCTGAAGTTCAAAAAGTCTCTGCAAGTATTCTTTCTTTCATGGCAATCATAGTTGTTTGCATAAGTTCAGTAAGAATCTGTTCTCCGTGTAATAGGACACCATTGGAGACATTGGCTATTTCACCCAGGTTTGACTGGAATGTCATATGTGAGAAACAAACACATAGACTCAGATATGACCAGACAGCTTTAAGGAATTGAGGTTGACTTTATGAAACACAGAGCCACAAAGACCTTCAGAAATCTTGGCCTGATACTTTGCTTACCAAGTTCCCAGCAGCCTTACTGGATAAAGAAAGAATGTCACTTTCTGGCAGGTGCAGGAAGTCAGGATGCTTTGGGAACCTTGAGAAGATGAATTCACCCAAATCTACAGGTATTGCAGTCATGTCTCATGACAAGTATTTAGCTTGATTTCTATCCTAAAGACACTACTAAAAGTTCAATCTAGATTCCTTATGAAGAGGTCCAGCAAAGCAAATTTTGAAAGATCTATATGGCCAATTATAATTCTTGCTGAGCTCATGTAACTAATTAGGCCAACTATGTTAAAAATTGGGCTTTTTTTACAAGCGGATTTGTTTCAATTTGGCTATCTCTGGAAATAAGGGTGATTCTAGAGAGAAAAATTATGTTTCAGTAATGCATTTTAAGGATGTTAAATTTTAGTTCTGATTAACTTTGAGTATTTGTTGTTTGCCTAAGCTAGACAACTTGAGGTAAATTTCAGAGAAATTTCCATGATAGCTCATGTATAGACAGTTTTCATGTTTGTTATTTTGTGGGGATAATAACAGGATCCCATGAGCATATGACTATTTGAACAACTGGAAAAATGGGATGAATTTCCTCCCCAACAACTGTGTAACTCAAGTGGCATCTTGACCAATTCTGTGTGACTTGAATAACAAAATCACTCCTTAAAATCCAAAGTGCAACTGCTCCATAAGATTAACTATAGGATTGTATAAATAATGGACAACCCTCTTTCTTTATGATTGTATTGGGTGTTACACTTGGGGATACCTATATACCCAGACAAGTGTTCTCTCACTTGCCAGTGAATCCTCATAATTAGGATATTGTTAAATTTCTTTAAAAAAATTTTTTTTTTAAAGATTTTATTTATTTGACAGAGAGAAATCACAAGAGAGGCAGGCAGAGAGAGAGGAAGGGAAGCAGGCTCTCCGCCGAGCAGAGAGCCCGATGCGGGACTCGATCCCAGGACCCTGAGATCATGACCTGAGCTGAAGGCAGTGGCTTAACCCACTGAGCCACCCAGGTGCCCCATAATTAGGATATTGTTAAGGCTAAACATCAAATGAAGAGGACATCTTGGTGGTTTTATCCCTTAGCCATATTTGTTCCAGGAGCTGCCTCTTATGATATAAAATTGCAAATAGAGGACTTAGCCAGGCATACAGTGACTACCTTGAACTAAGCTAGACATGTACTCATGCACAAATCAGAAGGTGACCCTCCAAAACCAAATGGTCCCTGATATCCCGACTGCAGCTCAAGGAGGAACCTATGCTTTATTAAAACAGAATGTTGTGTATATACCTCAGATGACCACAAGCATGTGTCAGGGTTCTATGAACATCCAAAGGTGGGTAGGTGCTTTAAATAATCTCTCTTTTTCCTTTAATGATTGTTTAAACTCCTAGATTGGAAGAGGATTTTTGTCAACTGACTCTGATTTGTGTTCCTTTTTCTTTTTGTTACTCTAATCACGTTTTGCTGTTTTCTCCCCTGTGTCTCTACCTGGTGCCCAGACTCCATCACTGCCCCATCTTCAAGCCAACAGGTGATCCTTTGTACTGAGGGAAATTTTACATATGTGGTCTCCCTTGGATTCAACTGCCTCTGTCTTTCATAACTCCTATAAATATAAGTCCCTGACCGATCAATGTTGACCAATAGGCAGGGACATCTTTATGCCCCTATTCAGCAGGAAGAAGTTCTAGAAGATGAGACCTTCCACTCTCAGCAACGTTGAAGATTTAAGGATCAAAATTATTCAGGGGAGAATGATGTGGAGAACAAAGGGAAAAAAATTTCCCTTGCAGTCCATTGACAAGTACTTGAGCTATCTCAAGTAATCTTCCTCAAGGAGCTTAACTACTTCAACAGTAATACTTAGCTAAAAGCAAAAGGCAACTTCAGCTTGACACTAGCCCAGCCTCCAGAATCCTATTAAAAATCTCTTTGGAAACTTCCTTCCTCTCTATCCCTCCAAGATAAATGTTTGTAATCATCCCCCAAATATACAACCCACTGATATACCTCTGAAGGGTCTCAGGACTGTAAGGTTTTACAAGACAGTAGTAAATGACCTTATCCTAACAATAGCTAGCCCCTCAAGATCCTAGAAACCCTGCTTTCAAATTCCTTAGAGACTGTGCTATCCCTAACTGCCTCCCAACTTGAAAGTATATAATCAGCCACTCCTTCCGACCTCAGGGCATCTCTTTCTGCCCATGGGTCCTGTCTCCATTCTTTAATAAAACCACACGTTTTGCACCAAGGTGACTCAGGAGTTCTTTCTTGACTGTTTGTTCCCAAACCCCAACATTTTCACACCATTGGCATTTTTGCTACTGTTTCTTTCTCTTTTATTTATTTGTTTGTTTTTTGGTATAGCACATACAAAGCCATACGAATAAAGGGAAATAAACAAAAAGCAGAATCATACCTATAAATACAGAGAACTAACTAATGGTTTCCGGAAGGGAGGGGTATGGAGTTTGAAAAAATAGGTGAAGGGAAGGGGGAGATACATGCTTCCAGTTTGGCAAGAATAAGTCACAGGAATAAAATGCACAAGATAAGGAATATAGTCAATGATATTGTAACAGTGTTTCAGGATTTCTTTTCCTTTGATGCCTGTGGTTCTTGGTCAGGTAGCTTCGAAGAGTGAAGAGGGAGACCAGGAGAAGAGTGGTGGGTAGCAAAGTTTACTGAGAGATAGTACAAAGCTCCTGAGGAGGGAGGGGGCCTGAGATGGTTCCCATTAGGGCTTCTAAGTCTAGGGGTTATTAGGAAAATGTTGGCAGGCTGTTTTAATCTGATTAAGCCTCCCTGTACCTGTCACCCAATTCAGTTTTTGTCCACTGCTTATCTACCTATCAGGTAGTTGTTCACATGGGAAAGGGTGGAGGTTTCCTTCCAGGATGATGTAGAGTAACAGGATGGGTTCCTTTTCCTTTTAAAGGTAGTTTCCTCTTAGGATGGGGGTCCTTTGCCCCTGCCTGCCTTACTTGCTACTATCCTTTATTAATAGTGATATATCCGGACAGATGGCAGCTACACTTGTGGTGAACACAGCATAATGTATAAACTTGTCAAATCACTATGCTGTACACCTAAAACTAATGTAACATTGCATGTCAGCTATACTCATAAAAAATTAAAAAAATAAATTAAAAAAAAAGTAAATAAGGGATACCATTTGCTTTTTGACCTAGCATGGATAATATTATATTACTTGATGACAGGAAGAATACAGAATTACTCTACCTTTTTGTTGTCATTGTTCCAGAGTTCTCTAACATGGAAAATAATCAAGTTGAAAAGGTACAGAGTGGTAAGAAATAGTGTGATATAATTTTTTAAGAAATGGTCCATGGAGTTAAACAAAATGAATTTGAATTCAGATTCTTTTCTCATGTGTTACATGATTTCATACAACTTATTTGTTTTGAGTCTTGCTTGATGATAGCAATGGTTCCATTCCCAGAGGATTAAGAGTATTATGAGATAATGTGTGAAAGGCACTTTGACACAGTAACAGCATAATATATGGTAGGTGATAGAGGACAGAAGCCCCAAAGAGGTATGAGAACATCTAAGAATTCTAACTATGGCAATCTTTCAAAGCCTAGAAGAATCACATCCCAATGTACTGAAATAATTTATAAGAGCAATAATGATGTTATTATCAGTAACCTTTGAAAAGTCACAGTAAATGATAGATTGCTAGACTGTTGCCCCAATTTTTAAGAAAGAGGGGAAAAGAGGATTCATAAAATTTAGTAATTCCAACCAGCCTGCTAGATGTTTTAATCCCCAGGGACATTCCAGATTCATTATGGATTATGAAACAGATAGTCTATTTGTAATTGTAGAAAGGAAGTTGTGATTGCTGAAACCAGCATTTAGTCAAGTGCAAGTCACACTGAAAGCAACAAGATTTTCCTTTTTTATGGAGGGGCTGAAAGACTAATCAGAGAAATGCCAAAATGCCATAGACATGGCATATCTGCATTTCAATACGGCATGTGGCAAAGGTTTTATGAAGCTTTAATATGTTAGTATGCATTATGACTATCAGAGAAATCTACTGAACCCATTTTTTTTTTTTTTTTTTTTTTTTTTTTTGGTAAAGCAGCAAGTAACATCTGAAAGAACTTGGGTTGGGCAGAACATCATTGGGAAATATTAGTTTCGTCTAACCTGGACCCTAACAATCTGTACCAGTTAGGCAATTTTTGGGATATTGTGTTTATTTGCAGACACCAATTTTTTAAAGAATCCCTGACAAACTAGTATGTCCAAAAGAAGAAACTAGCATAATGGATTATATAAAGCTATATTGTAAATGAAGTAATTAGTAACTGTCATGGACCAAGTATCTGAGTACTTTGCAAATCATATGTTGAAACCTTAACCCCCAATGGTATGGTATTAGGAGGTGGGGGCCCTTGAAGAGTGATGAGGTCATGAGTATAGAGCACTCATGAACAGGATCGGTGCTCTTATAAAAGATTCCAGAGAACTTCCTTGTCCTTTCTGACAAGTGAAGAGGCAGTTAGAAGATGTCTGTTTGAGAACCAGAAAATGAGCCTTCCCCAGATCCTGAATCTGCCAGCAACTGCAGATTTTGACTGGAATGTCATATATGAGAAACACACACACACAGACTCAGATATGCAGAATTCTGAGAAATAAATGCTTGCTTTTTAAGCTACTTAGTGTATAACATTTTTGTGATAGCAGTCCCAATAGACTAAGAATTACAGAATTAGGAAAGAGATACCTTTAGGAGTAGGGCTATCCTATGAGCCAATTTCAAATTTTTCAATAGGTGTTATATGGGGAAGAAATTAGAATCATTCCATTTAGATTAAGTAGCCAGACACAGGAATACCATGTACAAGTTATAAGGAGGCAGATTTGGGCTGAACATAGAGTTTGTGACAGCACTGTTTTGGGATCTAACAGAGGAGAATTATATTCCCAGTCCTGCCCCTTCCTTACTAGGCATCCTTGAGCAAAGGACCCAAACTCTTGGGATCTCAGTTTTCTCCTCTGTCATATAGGCAAGCCCACAGAGCTACTGCAAAGTAAAAATCCTACACTAAAATAGAAAAGACCCATACAACTCTGGGCACAAAATAAGAACTCAGTAAGTGGAATTACAGTTTTTTTTACTAACAGTTAAAACCAGTCATGTAAAGGATGAAGACTATCTGACAGTGGAGAGTATCTCAATACTGAAAGTGATCAAGCACAATTTTAATCTTTTAAAATAACTGAAAGCCTACTCTGCACAGTTGTGACTCAGTTCGTCTTTATTAGCTGGCAGTCACATAGGGACTTGAGGGGGAGAGAAGGCAGGTGCATTAACAGACCATAACATAAGGACAAATGCCATCAAATTGTAAGAGGCTTAGAAACTAAGAGCACAGTGCTAAGCCTTTCGAGGCAAATATGGAAGGCTTCATGGAAGTGGTATCACGTGAGGAGTGGGAACATTTTTGGTGGGCGGGGTAAAAGGAGAAGCAGGACATTAGTCAAGGAGGGACTACTGCATGGAGAAGCTGTGGGCAGGAAAGCACAGGGATATATCCAGAGAAGTAGCACAGTTTGAGGGCATGCACTAGCAAGGCTTAAAGGAAAAGGAAACACAAGTCTGGATGATTTGGGGTGGGAGAGTCAAAGAATGAGCTTTGGGCTTAACTTGGGTAATGGTAGAGAGACAGTACCCATGTGAGGGGAGAGGAGTGACTTTATCATTTCCGTGCTTTAGAAGACTGAATTTGGCAGTGGCGATACAATTGGCTAGGATCTGTGTGACTTCTAAGATCGGGAGGTCAGTATGGAAATGGTGCAATAGGTGAAAAAAAAGGAGAATCTCAAGTAGGATAGAGGCAATGAGAAGAGGGAAGAAATTCCAAATGAGAAATGAATGAAGAGCAGACTGTTGAGGAAGATTTGGCAATGGGCTAGATGATCGTCTCAGGAGAAGAGTGAGTTTTAGTTAGAAGTAGGTTTTAGTAGGAACTTTTGAAGCTAAGATCAATGCCATTTCTTCACAACCGAGTATCACACAGTATACCCTTACTAAGTATTTGTTCAGGAGATGAATATGTGAATGAACGACTTGGCTTAGATCTAAAGGGAAGAGTGGGAGATCGTAATGAAGAACCAGAAGCATGTGAGAGTCAGTTTGAGGAGGAACCAGGCTAGGTGGATAGACACATGAGTTAAGGAGCATATGTCTGTCGGCCTATATGTAGTCCCAGGAGCTAAGTTAGGGCCGGTGGGCCAAATCCAGCCCAGAATCTTGTTTTTCATCCAGCCCATGAGCTAAGAATAACTGTTACTTCTTTCAATGACTGGAGAAAATCCAAAGAAGAATAGTATTTCATGACATGTGAAAATGATATGAAACTCAGCTTTCAGTGTCTATAAGTAAAATGGCAACTTTTGTCGTTTTCTTATTAGAGAGGGGACTGGCCTGTCCCTTACATGAGCAGTAACAATGTGCTAATCACGATATAAAAGAATCCAGGAGAATTCGCACAACCCCACGAGATTTAATTCATTGTTCCCATTTTACTGATGAGCAAACAGAAGGTTCTGTTTCAGCCAAGGTCACACAATTTCACACTACACCCACGTCAATCTGCTTTTCCAGATTTCCCATTTTCTCCTAAGGTAAAGGCACAGCTCCAAGAGTAGTGTGACCACGAAGTGCTTATAAAAGAGGGTTTGGGAGTGTTGAATGCTTGGAGAGCAGTTTTGGAACTGAATCAGAGCATGGGAATGGCTTAGGCAGACACACTTCTAAGAGATGTATAGGAACTAACTCATTAATTCTTATAACCTTTCCTGAGATGGATAGTTATTAACATCCTAAGCTGGAGGAGTGATTTTCTCTTCTTTCTTTCTTTTTTTTAAGATTTATTCATTTATTTTGAGAGAGTGTGAGAGAGATAGAGCACACAGTCAGGGAAGAGGAGAGGGGAGCCAAGGGAGATAGGGAAGTAGATTCCCTGCTAAACAAGGAGCCTGATTCTGGGCTGGTTTCCAGGACCTTGGGATCATGACCTGAGCCAAGACAGACGCTTAATTGACTGAGTCACCCAGGTGTCCTGGCAGTGGTCTTTTTAAACACCATGTCCCAGGTAAAAAGTCCAGCATGTGGATGTTTTAACACTTTGGGTCTTTGCTGACAACGCTGGGCCACCAGAAGCTCATCCAACCCTAGGTACCTAAGATCCCATGCTCAGAAGCATTTGGGGAATTCCTACAGACTCAGCTGGCTTTACCCTTTCTCCTGCATTTGTGCCAGAGAGTGTTCTCTCATTCCCTTCACTGCCCCCAGCAGGCTTCTCAGACCTAGTTAATAGTTCCTTCCCCACGGTTTATGCTAAAGAGACTTCCTGAATCACAACAGCATTTGAAAAGAGGCAGAGGAGGAGTGTAAAGTTCAAGTACTGAGCAGGGGGAAGACAAGAAATTCTCCTACAGAAAGCATGGAGGCAAGGTGGAGGAAATCTGTCAAAGATTTCAACCCGGGTATATTTCTGAAAATGGTCTTTAGCCCTTTACATGGGTGTTTATCCCTGTGTTTGTCGCCTTTCGCCCTTAAAGCCGCCACTGTACCACTTGGAATTTATGTCTAGCTGCTGCTCACAAACAGGATATGATTAGAATCCAGTCTGTGTTTTCGACTTTCTGAACTTCAGACGTTAACAAACGAGTTGTAGCAGCGGATTTATTGCTTTACTTTCCCACCTCCCTTTCTTACAAAACAACGCTGTAAGGGTTAAAGTAGCCGCCAAAGTCCTGTACAAATGACTGACGTAATAATGAGATTTGCACACCAGCCTTCAGTGCCTCTTAAATTCAAAGTAGGTTTTGGTGGGTTTTGTCTTGTGTTGTTTTGTTTTTGTTTGGGTTTTTTGTTTGTTTGTTTGTTTTGTTTTTGTTTTCCTTTTTTTTTTTTTTTTTTTTTTGCAGGGGAGGGAGGGTAGGAGGGAAGGAGTGGTGTTGAGGAGAAAAAATAAGGAACGGGGAAGAAAAGGAAGGGAAGTTAAACTTCCTTCTCTGTCTTCCATCAGAAAAGCAAACATGGCATCTTCCATGAGGAGCTTGTTTTCTGACCACAACAGATACGTTGAATCTTTTCGGAGGTTTCTCAGCAGTTCCACGGAACACCAGTGCATGCAGGAATTCATGGACAAGAAGCTGCCAGGAATAATAGCAAGGTAACAAAAAAGGACGTTTTTGTCAAAAAGACAAGCCTCGGGCTCGCTGTGTGCAATGATAGATGGGTCGAGCCCAGCCCTGCAGGCTGGGCGCGGGGATAAGAAGGAGCTACTGATAGCAGATTCCACCCAGCCCTCCTCGCCGCCTCCCCCCACCCCTGCGCCCCTTCTCCTGCCCTGCTTTAGTTAGATGCTCGCTTTCCTCGTTCAAAGGCTCCGATTTGTGCAGTATTTCCAGCTGCGCGGAGATAAGCATTAACCATTTGAAGGCACACAACCATGTTCATTTGGGAAAAGATGCAAATCTTTGAGCTCAGATTTTTCAGCCCTCCTCCAGATTTCGCGTTTCAAAAAAGTACCAAATGCAGAATTTAGTATTCTTTTGATTAGAATAAAATATAAATAATTACCAAATACTGTTTACCCTTGTGGATTGAGGAAAGGGTGCTTCTGGGTTCTCCTAATATCCATTTAAATTCACTTCCTTATCCATTCTTATAGTTATCATTCTCAAAAAAAAAAAAGTCTTTTCCTTTCAACTTAATATTAGCAATGTGGTTCTTAAAAAAAAAAAAAAAAGAAGCATTTTCCCGTTATCAGTGAAACTCACTAGTTCCTATCCTTCTTGCAGACTTTTTTTTGGGGGGGGGGGTTGATTAATGTGTTCAATTTGTGCCAGAGCTGATAAGCATTATGAGAGTTAAAGATTCCACATGCTAAAGATAATCAAATCACCTATCTGGGGGTGGATTGCTGTAACTTACTCTGCTTCAGGAAATAATGATGGAAAATTGGAAGAAATGACTGACTGTGGATACAATTTGCAACAGCAAAGAAAACTGATATTTTATCTTTTGCTGGATATCTCTATTGTAGGCCTGAAATTCTTTCACCGGGACAGTACCAATGCCTGATGAAAGCAGGCATTGTTGGATGTGTGTGAAATTCCATTTCCCTTTATATTTTTCACGGTTCAGTTTTTTAATTTTTTTAAATAGAGTGTTATATATTAATAATTAGTAAGTATTAGAACAATGATGCTAAAATCAAAGCATGCCTCAAATACAGGTAACTTCTCATCTAGGAACTAATAATTTACTTCTTTGGGTCTTTTTGTTCATTTCTAAAATTAAAGATTATAAATTAATTTCTGAATTCTTTTGCAGTACTAAAGGTCTGTGTTCATGTCTGTAGCTTATCCAGACCCTTGGTTTTCTTTAGTCATCAGTGGTTTGAAGAGGCACCCTGAATGGATATAACATAATGAATGATGACCCCTATCTTCATGGTGTCCACAGTCTGCTTAGAAATATTGAATGTAGAATCTGTGAAAGACTGAAGAACTTTCAAAAGCATAACTAAATTAGCACTGCAGTGGTAAAAAAACAAAAAACAAAAAACTGGTTCCTAGCTCTATTTACTCCCATCTCAGAAGCAACCACTTTCAACATTTTGAAGTATTTTAGTTGTTTCTTATGAAATTTTCTTTCCTAATTCTAAATAACATGTTCTTCTTCTTTTTCTTAATTTTACTGTATTAAAATAGCTAAATAAACACATACATTTCCTTCCCTAGCATGTCAGTATATTTATGTCAAAATTTGGGGTTCAGTAGTTTGAATGTTTATATCATTTTGCCTATGTACATATTATACATAATTGAATGATACATTATACTACAATCACATTTCCTTTCAGGTACTTTTTGTTTTTTTCCTAGAGTTAACTATCGTTTTGATTTTAGTTTCTTTTCTTAGTTTTCAATATACCTATCACTACTTGTACCCCAAGCAGAAGGATTACTCTTCTCTCAATATAATCCAACAAATCAAGTCATCTGTTAATTTCTCCCCATGGAACATCTTTTCTGGAACTCTGTTGATCTTTTCCACTCTGGTGATTTGCTGGTGATCTGCCATACAATTATTGATAGAATTTATTTCACCTTCTAGAAATTCTCTTCTCCTCTCTGCAGTACTGAATACCCTGATTCTGGATCTCCTGTCATTCTTTTCTTGATTTCTTTAGACTTTTATCATCCTCAACCTCGTCCTACCCCTCTCCCCGCACTTCTTCTTCTTGTCCTTTAAGGCTTCCCAAGAAACAGTGCATGAAAAGTAAACTTCTTTGAGATTTTGTTATGTTTAAAAGTACCTTCAATCTATGGTCATCTTTATTAGATAGAAATTGCTATCCTGAAATATTATATCAGAAATTTAAAGGTATTTTTTCCTTTTCTTTTAGCAACTAGAGTTTCTATTGAGAAATCCAATGTCCTTCAAATTGTTCTTGTTTGGCTTGTGACTTTTGTTTTGTTTTGTTTTTGCTTTCCCTACTTAGAAGTTTTAAGGATATTCTGTCTAGTATTCTAAAATTTTAAGATGAGTTGTAGTGTAGGACTTTTTCACACATTTTATTTTTAAGATTTGTCAGAGAGGACAGCAAGGGGAGCAGCAGGCAGAGGGAGAAGCAGACTCCCCACTGAACAGGGAGTCCAAATCAGGACTCGATCCCGGGACCCTGGGATCATGACCTGAGCTGAAGGCAGATGCTTAACCGACTGAGCCATCCTGGCATTCCTTTTCACACATTTTTGTGGGTAGTCCCTGGGCCACTTCAGTCAAGATTCAGATCTTTCATTTCAGGAAAATTTGGTATTATTTTATCATCCCTTCTCTCTGATTTTCTTTCTGGAATTTATATTCATCAAACAGAATTAATTAATTCTGACCTCCTGAATTAATTCCCTAATTTTCTTACATATCCAATTTTGACAATTTTATCTTATAGCCCTTCTATTAATTTTTTTACTATTATAGTTTTAATTTTCAAAAATGTTCTTTTTTATAGCCTGTTCATCTTTCACAGATGTAATACCTATTTTATCTATTATAAAACTTTCCTCTGCTCTCTGCATGTTTCTTCTGAGTGCTCTTTTTCTGTTTCTTTTGGTCTCTCTCATGTTAGGGGAGCTCCCTAGCTACCTGATGTGATTTGATTATCCACCCAATCAATAGTGAGACACTAAAAAGGTGTTCAGATACTTTTTGTGTATGTAAGTGAAGTTTGAGTGGGTGACTCACTGTAGGAATTGGATGTGAATTCAGTTGTTTACTGAGAGATTCTTGGATGTCAGTATTGTAAGTTTATTCACCGAGATGGTTTGTTTCCTTGGAGAAACAATTCCCATCTGGATGCGAAGTGTGGGGTGGGGAGAGTTCCAGTATATTGCTGTAAATAATAAATTGTGTTGCTGTTGTTATATGTTATACATTTTTTTTAAGAGTATACTTATTTATTTGATAGAAAGAGACTCAGCGAGAGAGGGAACACAAGCAGGGGGAGTAGGAGAGGGAGAAGCAGGCTTCCTGCTGGCGCAGAGAGCCCAATGCCAGGCTCAATCCCAGGACTGTGGAATCATGACCTGAGCCAAAGGCAGACGCTTAATGACTGAGCCACCCAGGCACCCCGATATGTTATACAGTTAGATCCCTGGCTGGAAAATAGTAAGTTTTCAATAATTACTCATCATAATGTGTGAAATAGGTTCATAATAGTGTCTAATTCATAGAAAAATTGTGAAGATTCAAAGAGTGAAATCACTTAGTTGTGGCTGGACAATTGCTTGACAATTGCTGGACAATTAGCAATAACAATTGCTAATATATGTTGAGTGCTTGTCATGTGCAGACACATTTCTAAGAGATTTATGTGAATTAAATCACTTAATCCCCACAACTGTTCCTTAAACTAGATACTATTATTACAATTACCACAGTAGGTGGTATTATTATCCTATTTCGTAGGTAGTAAAGATGCAGAGAAATTAAATAACTTGCTTAAGGTAATATATCAGTAGGCCATGACTTCAACCTTGGTGCTCTGCTCCATGTCTTCACTATGCTATCTACAGATATAAAGCAGTTTTAAGAATTAACCAAGACCATAGATAGGGATGGGTGTATTAGGACTATGATCATGAGTGGGAAGATAATTAGAACTAAGGAAGGCAATTCATTCATAGGTGTCCTTGAATCTATCCTTTGTGAACTTTGCTTCAATCTGTTTTTGTTCTACTACTCTGTCCAGGCTCTCTCACATCAGGGGGAAAAAAAGCAGCTGCAAAGCTAGAGTCCACATAAATACCACTCCTGGTTCCTGTTTTCCCTTTCCATTCTCACCCTTTCATTATAGTACAACAATCTCTAGATCTTATTTCTCTTTACTCAGCTCACTTTTAATCTCACTGCCATCTGACTTCTGCCCTCAACATTCTTTTTAAAACTATTATCAAAGATACTCATATTGCCAAATTCAATGGAGATGATTCCTCCTTTATTTTTTGGTAATACACTCTGCTACTGTTAACTCTACTAATGGCTTTCTCTTTCTCTAATTCTATCCTCTCTGAGCTTTACAGTTTTCTTCTTTGTCCTCTTTGTGGGTTCCCTATAAACCAGTGACTTTTAAAAGTTGGCATTACATCATTATCCTACTACTTGTCTAATTCTTTGCTGTATGCTTGGGGGATAGAATCCAGACTCCTAGTTAGACCATAGATTTATGATACTAACTCTTCAGAATACATCATTGACCTGATCTGTCTCCCACTCAACTTAAATCTTGCATATCCAAATGTTTGTAGAATTCTGATTAAAAAAAAAAAAAAAAAAAAAAAAAACAAAGCACCCTGACAAAACACACCTTGCCTTCAAACTATATTCTCCAGCTTCTTTCTTTTCACCATATGCAGTCACCCAAGCTGGAAATTAGTCAGTCATAATACCCTTTTCCCTTTTATTAGCATTAATCAAAAGCAAGTCCTACTGTTACCTCCCACTAAATCAACCCCATTCCATTTCCAGTACTAGAACCATAATACTGAACTCTATTTTTTTCTTTAGTTTTAATTGAAGTATAGTTGATATACAGTATTGTTTCAGGTACACAATGTAGTGATTCCATAATCATATACATTACAAAATGCTTACCACAGTAAGTATAATTACCATTTGTCACCATAAATTATTACAGTATTATTGACTATATTCCCATGCATTCCCATGCATATTTATTTCATAACTGGATGTTTGTATCCTTTAAACCCCATGCCTATTTTACCCATCACCTCACTCGCTCTCCCTCTGGCACCACGTTTATTTTCTATATTTATGAGTCTGCTTCTGTTTTTGTTGTTGTTGTTGTTGTTGTTGTTGATTTGTTAGTTTTGTTTTTTAGATCTGACATGTATGTGAAATCATAAGGCATTTATCTTACTCCATCTGCTTTATTTCACTTAGAATACCCTCTAAGTCCATCCATGTTATCACAAAGGGCAAGATCTCATTTTTAAAATGGCTGAGTAATATTCCATTGTGTATATATATATCACATATTGCTCCATTCATCCATTCATACTTAGGTTGCTTCCATGTTTTGGAGCATATATCTTTATTTAGTGTTTTCCTTCTCTTTGGGTAAATACCCAAAAGTGGAATTGCTAAGTTGTGTGGTATTTTTATTCTTAATTTTTTAGGAATCTGTTTTCCATGCTTAGTGGCTGAACCATTTTACATTCTGACCAGCGGTGCACCAGTGTTCCCCTTTCTTCACATCCTCACTGACACTTGCTATTTTTTGTCTTTTTGATACTACCCATTCTGACTGTTGTGAAGTAATATCTCACTATGGTTTTCATTTACACTGCCCTGACATTTAGTGATGTTAAGCATCTTTTCATGTCTGTTGGTCATCTGTATATCCTCTTGGGAATAGTGTCTATTTAGGTCCTCTAAGATTTTTTTTTTTTTTTGGTCCTCTAAGATTTTTAATTGGACTTTCTCTTTCTTTCTTTCTTTCGAGTTGTAGGCATTCATTATATATTTTAGATGTTAACCCTTTATGAGATATGTCATTGGCAAATATCTACTCCCATTCAGTAGGTTGCCTTTTCTTTTGTTGGTGGCTTCTTTGCCATGCAAAAGCCTTTTAGTTTGATGCATTCCCAACTGTTACTGTTTATTTTTGCTTTTTGTTTCCCTTGTCTGAGGAGACAGATGAAATATCTTGCGAAGGCTAATGTCCAAGAGATTACTACCTATGTTTTCTTGTAGGATTTTTATGGTTTCATGTCTTACATTCAGGTTTTTAATCCATTTTGAGTTTATTTTTCCTTATGGTGTGAGAATGTGATCCAGTTTCATTCTTTTGCATGTAGCTATCCAGTTTTCCCAGTAACATTTATTGAAGAGACTGTCCTCCACTTGTTCTATTTTAAGATTTATTTGTTTGTTTTAGAGTGAGAGAGCATGAGTGATTCGGGGACAGGCAGAGAGAGAATCTTTCAAGTAGACTCTCCACTGAGCATGGAGCCTGACATGGAGCAAAATCTCATGACCCATGAGATTATGACCTGAGCTAAAACCAGAAGTCAGATGCTTAATCAACTAAGCCACCCAGAAACCCTCTCATTGTATATTCTTGACTCGTTTGTTATAGGTTAATTGAGAATATAAGTATGCATTTATTTCTGGGCTTACTATTCCATTCCATTGATCTATGTGTCTGTTTTTGTGCTAGTAGCATATACTTTTGATTATTATCACTTTGTAAACTTTGTAATATAATTTGAAATCTGGGATTGTGATACCTCTAGCTTTGTTGTTTTTTTCTTAAGATTTCTTTGGCTATTTGAGGTCTTTTGTGGTTCCCTACAAATTTAAGGATTATCTGTTCTAGTTCTGTGAAAAATACTATTGGTATTTTGAGCGAAATTGTATTAAATCTGTATATTGCTTTAGGTCATATGGACATTTTAACAATTTTAATTCTTCCAATCCATGAGCATGGTATATCTTTTCATTTATTTCTGTTCCTTTAATTTCTTTCATCAGTGTCTTATAGTTTTCATAGGATAAATGCTTCACCTCCTTGTTTAAATTTATTCTGAGATATTTTATTCTTTTTTAATGCAATAGTAAATGGGATTGCTTTCTTATTTCTCTTTCTGCTAGCTTGTTACTAGTGTACAGAAATGGAATAGATTTTTATTAATTTTAGATCGTGCAACTTTACTGAATTGATTTCATACTTCTACTAGTTTTTTAGTGCATCTTTAGGGTTTTGTACATGAAACATCATATCTATAAAGAGTGACAGTTTAACTTTTTCCTTACCAACATGGATACCTTTTCTTTTTCTTGTCTGATTGCTGTGGCTAGGACTTCAGTACTATGTTGAACAAAAGTGGTAAGAGTGGACATCCTTGACTTGTTCCTGACCTTCGAGGAAGAGCTTTCATCTTTACACCAGAGTATAATGGTAGCTGTGGGTTTTTCCTGTATGGCCTTTGTTATGTTGAGGTATGTTTCCTTTAAGCCCACTCTGTTCAGAGTTTTTAACATGAATAGATGTTCAGTTTCATCAAATGCTTTTTTGCATCTAATGAGATGATCATATGATTTTTTGTTCTTCCTTTTGTTAATGTGGTATATCACATTGCTTGATTAGCAGATATTAAATCATCCTTGTATCCCAGTATAAATCCTATTTGACTGTGGTGAGTGATCCTTTTAATGTGTTGTTGAATTTGGTTTGCTAACATTTTGTTGAGAATTTTATGCATCTATGTTGGAGACTGGTCTATTATTAAAAAAAAAATTAGTATTTTTATCTCATTTTGGTATCAGGGCAATGCTGGCCCCACAGAATGAATTGGGAAGCATTACTTCCTCTTCCATTTTTTGGAATAATTTGGGGAATAATAGGTATTAACTCTTCTTTAAATATTTGGTAGAATTCTCCTGTGAATCCATGTAGTCCTGGACTTTTGTTTGTTGGAAGTTTTTTGATTACTGATTCAGTTTTGTCAATAGTAATCTGCCTGTTAAGATTTTTCTATTTATTCTTGATTCAGTCTTAGAAGATTATATTTTTCTAGGAATTTATCCATTTCTTCTATTTCTCAGTGTAAAATTTGTTTGCATATAATTTTTCATAGTAGTTTCTTATAATCCTTTGTATTTCTGTGGTGTCAGTTGTAACTTCTCTTTCATTTATGATTTTATTTGAGCCCTCTTCCACTTTTCTTAATGAATCTGACTAAAGGTTTATGAATTGTTTAACTTTTCAAAGAACCAGCTCTTGGTTTCACTGATCTTTCCAATTGTTTTTTAAGTCTTGATTTCATTTATTTCCTCTCTGATATTTATTATTTCCTTCATTCTATTAACTTCAAGCTTCATTTGTTCTTCTTCCAGTCCTTTAGGTGTATGATTTGATTATTTGAGATTTTTCTTGTTTCTTAGGTAGACCTGTATCACTATCAACTTCCCTTTAGAATTGCATTTGTTGCATCCCAAACATTTGCACTGCTGTGTTTACAGTTTTATTTGTCTCCATGTATTTTTTTTTAATTTTCTCTTTGATTTTTTATTTGACCCATTGTTTTTTTTTTTTTTTTTTTTTTAAACATTTTATTTATTTATTTGACAGAGAGAGATCACAAGTAGGCAGAGAGGCAGGCAGAGAGAGAGGAGGAAGCAGGCTCCCCAACGAGCAGAGAGCCCGACGCGGGGCTCAATCCCAGGACCCTGAGATCATGACCTGAGCTGAAGGCAGAGGCTTTAACCCACTGAGCCACCCAGGCGCCCCCTGACCCATTGGTTTTTTAGTAGTGTGCGGTTTAGCCTCCATTTCCCCCCCTTTTTTTCCTTATAATCAATTTCTAGTTTCATATTGTGATCTTTTCTGATGTTTGATATAATTTCACTTCTCTTAAGTTTATTGATACAAGTTTTGTAAGCTAATGTGATCTTTCTTAGAGAATGTGTATTCTGCTGTTTTTGAATAGAATGTTCTGTATGTATCTGTTAAGTCCATCTGTTCTAATGTATTGTTCAAAGCCACTGTTTGCTTATTAATTTTCTGCCAGGATGATCTATCTATTGATGTAAATGGGATGAAAGTCCCCTACTATTATTGTATTACTGTTACTTCTTTATGTCTGATAATATTTGATTTATATATTTAGGTGCCTCTCTGTTGGGTGAATAAATATTTACAATTGTTAATAATTGTTTTTGTAGCTCTTCTCTTTTGCTTTGCTCTTGGTCTATTGCCAGGTGATTTGATGACTTTCTTTAGTGTAAAGCTTGGATTCCTTTCTCTTTACTTTTTGTGTATCTACTATAGGTTTTTTGTGTGTGTGTGTGTGTGTGTGTTTGTGGTTACTATGAAGTTCACATATAACATTTTATGAATATAACAGTCTATATTGTTTTTTTTTTCAAAGATTTTATTCATTTATTTGACAGACAGAGATCACAAGTAGGTAGAGAGGCAGGCAGAGAGAGAGGAGAGGAAGCAGGCTCCCCGCTGAGCGGAGAGCCCAATGTGAGGCTTGATCCCAGGACTCTGGGATCATGACCCAAGCCGAAGGCAGAGGCTTTAACCCACTGAGCCACCCAGGCGCCCCAACAGTCTATATTAAGTTTATGGTTGCTTAAATTCAAACACATTCTAAAATAAAAGCATTTTTACTTCCGTTCCATGTTTGATGTGTATGATTATCATATTTTACAACTTTTTATTCTGTGTAATCCTTAACTAATTTTTGTAGATAGAATTTATTTTACTACTTTTATGTTTTATCCTTCATCCTAGCTTTATTTGATTTTTACCAGTGAATTTTTTTTCCTTTATAATTTTCTCATTTCTAGTTATGGCTTTCTCTTTTCCACATAAAGAAGTCCCTTTAACATTTCTTGTGAGTCTGATTTAGTTATGAACTCCTTTAATTTCTGTTTGTTTGGGAAACTATCTCTCCTTCAATTCTTGATGTTAATCTTGCAGGTAGAATACTCCTGGTTGTAGGCTTCTTTTCTTTCAGCACTTTGAATATATCTTGCCACTATCTTCTGGCCTGGAAAACTTTTTTTTTTTTAAGATTTTATTTATTTATTTGACAGACGGAGATCACAAGTAGGCAGAGAAGCAGGCAGAGAGAGATGAGGAAGTAGGCTCCCTGCTGAGCAGAGAGCCCAATGCAGGACTGGATCCCAGAACCCTGAGATCATGACCTGAGCCGAAGGCAGAGGCTTTAACCCACTGAGCCACCCAGGTGCCCCTGGCCTGGAAAACTTCTGGTGAAAAATCAGGTTATAGCATTGTGGGATTTCCTCTGTACATAAATGCTTTCTTTTCTCTTGCTGCTTTTAAGATTTTCATCTTATCTTTAATTTTTGGCATTTTAATTATTATGTATCTTTGTGTAGACCTCCTCTGGTTCATCTTGTTTAGGGCTCTCTGTTATTCCTGAAACTGCTTCCTCCCACACGTTGGTGAAGTTTTCAGCAATTATTTCTTTGAGTAAGTTTTCTGCCCCTTCTTTTCCTCTGGCACCCCTATAATACAAATGTTAGTACTCTTGATGTACAGAGGTCCCTTAACCTATCCTCATTTTTTGAAAATTTTTCTTTTTGCTGTTCAGCTTGGGTGCTTTCCATTATCCTGACTTCCAGATTGCTGCTCTGTTCTTCTGCATCCTCTAATGTGCTGTTGATTCCCTCTAGTATATTTTCCATTTCAGTGATTGTATTCTTTAGCTTTGATTGGTTCTTTTTTCCATTTTCTGTGTTTTCACTGAAGTTCTTATAGAGATCATCCACTCCTCTTCCAAATCTGGTGAGCACCTTTATAAACATTACTCTCATTTCTTCATCAGGTAACTGCTTATCTGTTTTGTTTAGTTCTTTTTCTGATATTTTGTCTTGTTCTTTGTTTGGAACATATTCCTGTGTCTTCTAATTTTCTTTGATACTCTGTTTATTTCTGTGCATTAGTTGGTCAGCGATATCTCATGGTCTTGAAAGTAGTGGTCTTATGTAGAAGGCATTCTGTGGGGCCCAGTAATGCAATGCCCCCATTCGCCAGTGCCAGGTGCTCCAGGGGTGTCCCTTGTGTGGGCTTTCTGTACCCTCCTGTTGTGATCAGATTGCAACTACTGTGAGCACAATGATGGCCAGAGATGGCCCATAGCCTGGCTGGCTGACAGAGCAAGTGCTTCTGTGCACTTGCCGGTCAGTGGTGTGAGCTCCCAACACAGCTGTCAGAGAGACCTAGCCACAATCACTGCAGGTTTGCTGGTGGGTGGGGCTGCCCCTCAGTATCCTCAGTGAAGAAATCACTTTTGTGGGACACTGGTCCCAGGTGGGGTTGTCTTCTGGGTGTGGTGGTGTAGGGCCTGCTTTGGAGGGCTGCCTGCTGGGGCAGGTCTGCAGGGGTTTGCCAGGAAGAGCAAGCAGTAGATGGAGAGTGGCAACATTCACTCCTACCAGCATCTAGCTAGTTAGACTGAAAAAGGGCAAGAAAAATGAGGCCTGCCAAAACTTCCATTCCTGGAGAAAGCTTCTACCCTCCAGCACAAAGGTTGAGATTAGTCAATACATTTCCTTCCTACATGTGCAGGTCCTTTTCAAACTTCTGTCTCTGTACTGGGTCTCTGATTGAGTGATATTGTGCGCTGACCTTTTAGGAGCAGAGTCTCCGTTTTCTATGGCCTGGTTCTTCTGGAGTTAATTCCTGCTGATTTTTCAAAGCCAGATTTTCTGAAGGCTTGTCTTCCTGGTATAGGTTCCTGCAACACGGGGTGCGTCAGGTGGGGCTTCACCCCCTCACACCTTAGGAAGGATCCCCTTGCCTTTGATATCCCTCCAGCCTGTAGTTGCCATGCTGCGGGTTTGGTTCCTCCCACATCTCTACCCCTCCTACCCTTCTTGATATGGCTTCTTTATGTCTTTAGCTGTGTCAAATCTCTTTCTGCTAGTCTTCAGGTTGTTTTCGGGGTGAGTTGAATTATATGTCATTGTGGCCTCAGTGTGTCTGTGGGAGGAGATCAGTTTAGGATCCTCCTACTTTGCCATCTTTCCCTTCCCTTAATACTGGGCTGTATTATCTCACATTTTAACTTAAGAACAAAACAGTGTTTTATTCATTTTTATATCCCTAATGCTAAATATGGACACACAATAAATGTTTAAAAAATTTGTTCATTGAAAGGAAGTTAGCAAGAAAGAAGAAAGGCATATATACAGTATGAATCACCTTAGCCTTCCTCCTATCTATAATGGATGGCTTATTAGATCACTAGACTCAAAGGCCCAATTTATCTGTTTTTGTTCTCCGTACAATCTCTAAACAAATGGCATTTCCTGTCTCTGAAATGTTTATAGTGCTCTTTTCAAAAGTCTCACAGTTCAAAGTCATTAATGAGTAGAACGTATTTTCTAAAGATTTCTAAACACAGCAGTGTAACCACTGACACGAATGTGACCTTTCATGTTGACCTAGTTTTTGTTCATTATAATTTTAGCTTATTTTCTTCAACTAGATTCAATAATCAGATCTTACAATGCACACAGCACATTTTTCTTAAACGACATAATTTTTTTTTTCAGGATTGGTGATAGAAAATCAGAAATTAAGATTCTAAGCATTGGCGGAGGTGCAGGTATGAATAACACATTTTTAAAATTTGTATTTCACTCCAAACATCATGCTGTTTGATAGCAATATTTTTCGTTCTTTAAGATAACTATTTTTCTTTGCTTTTGGAAGAGATTGGCTTATTAAAACTAGTAAGAGTAGTATCACTTCAACTAAGATTAAGGGCCCCCATAATTTTACAACACTTGAAACTTAAGTCTTCATTAGTATAGAAATATGGATAAGATGTAGCTTTTTATATATATATTTTCTAAGATTTTATTTATTTGACAGAGAGAGAGAATGAGAGAGAGAGAGTGCAAGCATGAGCAGGGGGAGCTATAGAAGGAGAGGCAGACTCCCCACTGAGCAGGGAGCCTGATATGGGGCTCAATTCCAGGATCCCGGAATCATGGCCTGAGCCGAAGGCAGATGCTTACCTGACTGAGCCACCTACATGCCCCGCTGTGGCTTTTTAATACTTTTTTTATAAATGGAAAAACACACAGAGTAAATTTAAAGGTAACTTTTATCTAAAATCATTTAATTGTTCACAGTAAAGGAAATTTCACAGGATATTCCTTATGCTTGTGCCACCTATGTGTGGTCCATGGACTGCTTGCTGGTTTGCAAACTGTTAATGGTCCAGGAGGAGATAAAGAAGCATGCACTAGAATGTAAATCAGTGCACAGCTCCCTTCATTGAGAAACTATCAATATGGAAGGGAAATATGTTTAATGACATAGTTAATTTATACTCTTATGGCCCCACTCTTTGAGTTGCACTAGCCAAAACCTTTCCCTTCCTTGGATTCAGTTCCCAAACTGCCCTCCAACACACTCCCAAATCCACTTTTACAAGTACTTTTACTTCGTGGTCTCACTACTCTTAGAGCTGTGCTTGTATCCTAGGAGAAAACGGCTGTCTGAAAAGACAGATTGATTTGGGTGTAGTTTCTGACTCTGCCATTAGAGCTTCTGTTTACTCTTCGGTAAAATGGAAGCAATGAATTCTATCTCATAGGGTTGTAGTGAGAACTATACAGATAAAATTTATATCATGCTTAGCACATTGTTACTACTCCTGTAAGGTACAGGGTGGTCCCTTCTTCAAAAATAAAACAAAAAATTTCATTTGCAGACTTCCCCTCATAACTCTTGAGTAGTGTTTCATTTTTAAGTTGCTAGTCACCTGGAGATCTGAGTTAAATATATTCATATGTAAAGTATAGTTATATATATTACTTATATATTTATACCTTTCTTTCTTCCTTTGTTTCTTTTATTATTTTCTTTTGATTAAGTGATGGCTTAGTATTGGTTACCTCCTGGTAAGAAGAAGACACTACACTACAACATGTTATGTAGTGTCAAGTGGTAATCTCTTGGGTTTCTCAAGAAAGTGCTCTAGTGACACGTGAATAAGTTAAATTGTGACCCATGTGCACACAAAGATAACTAAGAGCCCTCAAATGGAATTAGAATCATTTGCTTTTAATATAGTCATTTATTCATTTTTCATACAATATACTGTGATATGATGTAATGAGGGCTAACTATTTAAAATAATTTTTATTTATTATCATCTTCTACCAAGAAAATAGAAACCAGCAAGGACAAAGAAGGAAGGATACTGTCATGAACAATAGTTTAGAGATTGTTTAAGTGAAAATATCCTATCATTGCTTATTGATATCCGAAGTCCTAAGGATTATAAAAGTAAATTCATTTAACTAAGCCAGGTCTTTCCAGTGAGTTTTGCATATGGATTTGAGGCCCCCAACAGGCAATGACACTATCATTTGATAGTGTCACTTGTGCTTGGGCGAGAAGAGAAGCCCTACAAGGAAAAGGAATTAAAAACAATCTCTATCATGGCCAAGTTAATTGACCTTTTAATATAAAGTTAATTGAATTTCTAATGTAAATTTATCCAGATGCTTAAAAGCTATCTAGAGAAAGGAACATTTGGCCTGCACGGTGATTCCTTACACAGAGGTGCATATAGGAGCTAATATAGAGAACTTATCAAAACAAAGGAAGCAACATTTGGAATTTTTCTGACTGAGCCCTGACAATGTATTAATAACAGGCTCTACCTTGGCAAGAGAATATGGGTGCCGTTTAAGGTTACTCTTCATAAGAAATTGATCAGAAATATAGGAAGAACTCTAAGGAAAATTCAAGCTATAGATACGTAACATTCTCTGCTTAAGCAAATAAGCTATATGTTTTATTTAAAATTCCTAGGTCTAGATGTTCCTGGCATGAAAAAGCACTGCTTTATGGTGCGAGGACCCCATTTAGTTAGTTTGAATGCTCACATACCAACTGGGACATGCTTATTTGATAACCTATCATTGCCTAACTGCAAGCACTGGGCAGAAGAACAGTATATTACTGTACAATGAGGAACTTCCTATCTTTTAGAGAAATGGTCTCTCCACATGTTCTACAACCTAAAGGATACCTGAGAGTTTTGCATTATCCTTTGACATCAGTATCCTTTCAAGTCAGTCACTGAACTCCAATCTGTGGCAAACAAGGCCATTGGCCCTGTCTAGTACTTGTGCTCAGCTCCCATATTTTATCATACAAGATTCTACTTCCCTCTCAGCTTACAGACCTGTCTGGTTTCACTGTGTAACTGTTCTCTTCCTGCTTGCCCAGATACCTACAGATTATCTTCTGCATATCTTTGGTGCAAATATTTTCTCTGCATACATACTGGTGCTACCACTTCTCTCCACTACAATGAAAAAAACAAGAAAAAGCAAAGAAACTAAAAACCTCTCTAAATGAAATTGCTGCTTTTATCACTTAATACTCATGCTCTTTGTCAGCCTATTTGGTTTTCTTTTCAGAAACATGGGCAGGAAAATACTATGCACCCTTTCTATCTCCTGCTTCTCTTCTGTAGAGGTTGGTGACATGCTTTAATGAAACACAAAACAACTGGAGTTGCTTTTACTCAAGGTCTTGAAGTACTCATACCTTGTTCATTTTAGCAATTGTTTTTAGATACTGAGAACAATTGCATTGTATTCTAAGTCTCATAGAATATGTTTTTTTGGTTCACTCTCAATACTGATGCTTGAGCCACCCGATGGGGTTTCATTATTATTTGATTTTTAATGAATATTGTCTGTATGGTAGATATACATGAAGAAAAAAATATTCTTTTTGGTAAAGGAGAATGCTAGTAATTTACACTGCATACATTTATGCCTGGAAAAATGTTCCAGAAGGCTGTAATGGGCAATGCGTTCTCCTTGCTCTGGGCTCTGCTTAAAGGAAAACCTGCTGTTAAAAAAAAAAAAAAAAAGGAAAACCTGCTATTCAGTCCCGATGTTCAAATGCCAGAAAGCTTTGTAAGGATTAGATGATAACAAATAATTTCATTTTATCCAATCTTTTTACTTCTATTTTTATTAACCTTTTATGTACTGACTCAACTGCCATAATATATATATATAATGGTATATATGTTCACAGATAATTTTTTAAGATTTATTTATTTTATAGAGAGAGAGCAGGGGGAAGGATAGAGGGAGAGGGAGAGAGAGAGAGTCCTCAAGCAGACTCCCTGCTAAGCACAGAGCCCCAAGCAAAGCTCAATCCTAGGACTCTGAGATAATGAACTGAGCTGAAATCAAGAGTCAGAAGCTTAACGAACTGAGCCCCCAGGTGCCCCTATAGATAATCTTTGATCAACTGAATTAACTCACATATGAAATACAGGTAGTATGAAACCTCTTATGACATCTTTTTGGTAATAATTTTGCTGACCTAATGTTGAGAACAATTAGGTGATTTTCTTGTTTTACAACAACACACAGATATCAGCATTCCTACTGAGGTTAAAAAATAGAAAAGAGTTTAGAAACCATCAACATCTCATTTTACAAATAAGAAGCCCGAGAATCACCAAAGCAGAACAAAAGGCAGGTCTGTTGACTTTACTCCAGTTCAACAAATTTTACGAAACAAATATAAAAGTTAATTATTGACTTGGAAAACGAGATATTAGGTACTTAGTAATAACCAGCTATTTGAAAATCTAATCTTTTAGATATTAACTCTGTCTCTGTTCATAATGACATGTTAAGGTGACACAGAAGTTTTATTTTCTAAGCTAGTTGGATAGAAGGGAAGGAAATGTAATTAGGGCAGGAACAGAAAGAGTCAGTGTGTCAAGTTTAGAAGCCAGGAGGTGGTAGGAACTAAAGGTTAATATTTTTCAGTCATCCAGAGTAAGCCAACCATTTATATTAGCAAACTGGGAATGACTGGAGAAATACAGAAAATGAGGGGATTTTTTTTTTAAAAGCCTGGTTGGGGGACGGGGATTGAATGTGGTTGTTTCCATCTTCAGATATTTCCTGTTGATCAAATTATGGAATATATACCCCCTAAAGAACCAATGGTTATAAGAGAGAAAGATTTCTTGAATCAATATTAAAATTTACTGAACAAACTTGTCCAGAATGAAAGTACACATCTTGAGATAAGGTGTTATCTGTAGCTCTAGGAGTAAGCATAGGCTAGAAAATATTTCTCAGACATGCTGTGGAAAGGACTTAGGCACTGATTTCTTGGATGCTGGGGCCATAAGATGCTTTTGGTCCAAAAAACCCATGGTTTCATGAGTAACCTTCTAGAAAGTGGTAGACATTTCTCCAGAGTGGTATGGCTAACACCATGTTTGGCTATACTGAGGAAGTGGAGTTTAAATGGGACTTCTAGACATGCACATAATTTTAATCTGTAATGCTTATAAGTTGAAATGAGTAAGTACTATTTTACTCAAGTGCAGCATACTAGTAGATATTCTATGATATGGACTCTACTGATTAACTAATTTATAGAATTTAGGACTGTCTGCTTTGGATAATCATAGTTTGGGGCCTCAGATATTTTGTTAAAGGCATTCATAACCATATTATTAAAACTATATCGAATTTTAACAAAATAGTTTACCTCATTGTATTTAAAACTTTCAAGTGAAATGGAAGCATTATTAACAATAACTACATTACCAATTTGAGAGAAGCAAGCATATTGCTACCGCATTGGAACCATTGTCATTAAAACCAAAGTAAACAAGATTGTTCTGGGTAATTCAATAAGGCTTGAAACAAGAAAACTGGATAATGAGCTGAGTGAAGACAAAACTACCATTATTTGCAGATTAAATGACTGTATACTTAGGCAAATAAACTCAGTTGTACAGCCTTAGAATTCATAAGAATGCAGTAATGGCCTGATAGAGGTAAAAAACAGATAAAAAGCAATGTGATAGATCCACATTCTTTTTCTGTTAAAATGTGAGCTTTTTATTCAATTTTGAGTATCTATAATGTACTTGGAAGTCCTTAGCATGTGGCTTCTTCAATTTTGCTGAAGGAAAAATTTGTATCTTGTCATTTTTTGTGACAGTTTGGGACTATCGCTTTAATTAGTGAATAGGCTTCCACTTGACATTTATTATTGAATACAACTTTGTGATTTAATATACATACTCATGCAACCCAGTGTGGGGGGTCTGTTTTCATCTTCATTTTGCAGATGGTGAAACTAATAAAGGGGCTTGAGGATTACAGAGATTGGGATCAATGCCTAGGGTCTTCTGTAGCTTTGTTTCTATCAACAACAACAAACTTATAGAAGTGATGAAAAAATATTTGATTAGCTAATAATATTTAATATGAAAATAAGCAACCTATTTGAAGAAAAGTTCAAATTTTCACTGAGAACAACTCGACAAGATTTTAAAAAGCCATTATGTAATACTAATGAGACTACAGTGATATGGAAGCTTTCATGTATAAAAGGTAAAGGCATGAAATGAAATTTTCCTGAATTAATATATCAAAAAAAAGTTCTGGTATTCATCAAATACAGAAGGACCTGTTCATTCTGGCCATAAAAATACTGACATGCTTAATACATAGCCACTCCCTTACTGTCCCACCACAGCCCCAGCTGCTGCTTCAGGCCCTCCTCATGGGTCCTGGACATGTCTGCTCCCACCCTGTACCCCTGTCCCCTGCCCCCCATCTCCAAGTGCTCCAGCATTTAGACTGATCTTGCCCAGTGAGGAGGCCTCTAAGAATGTGCTACAGTTCTTCAGCCTGCATCCTTTCTCAACATCTGGCACCCTTGTCCTTAGGCCTTGTCTTTTGTTTTGTTTTGTTTTTTATTTTTAATACCACCAAAGCCCAAGAGGCTTATTCTAACCATGAGTTCTGGTTCTTGGAATTAATCTGAAAAAAAAAAAAAAAAAAATCAAGATTTTTGCACAAAAAGTCAGGGTTTGTTGTCAGGTTCTTCATAATAGAAAAAAATTAACTATATACCAACTAACTATGTATTAAAATATATTTACATATAAATATGTATTCATATATATTTCCACATATAAATGTATAAGTTTATATACATTTATATTATAGTATAAAAGATAATTAAAACAATTATTCCATTTTAGAGAATATAGTGTTGCCACTATAAATAACACATTTAAGTATATTTTGATATATTCATGATTTAACTCTCAAGTAATAAAATCAAAATAGTTCATATACATAATGATCTTGACTGGGTAGACTAAAGGAAATCATTTGAAAGTAAAAAAGGAAAAGCTTAAGCAGGAAATAAGCTAAAATGTTAACTTGTGTTTTCTCTGGTAGTGAGCTATTTATTTGATATTTTACTTCATATCTTTTTCTCAAGTTTTCTATGGTATACATTTTATAACCAGGAACAGGAAAAATAAGCCCAATTAAAACTATAATCTTATAGTTGATGAGAGATGATGGTAAAGAGTATACTCACTGACTTCTGACAGCAACTTTAGCTATGTGGCTGATGCCCAAAGCACTTCTCCCACATGTATGTTTTTGGGACAGTTTTCCTTTGGCCACTTATGACTCACTGGCAATAGCATTATACCTGTACAAATATTTTAAGAACCATGTTATCTGTGTTATAGCTTAGCAGAGGTTTTTTTCAGAGGACACAGATTCTTCCATGCCTGATCCAAGTACATGTTAGTCATTATGATGAGGGTGATGGTGGCCAAAAGGATGGTAATTGTCCACTGTCTCTTCCTAGAGACACTTGGTAATACAGTTTCCTATTTTTTATTCCATCCATGAGGGTAGCAGGTCCTTAGACTCTATTCATATGAGGGTATAAATGACTAATAATTTTCAACAAGAAAAATTTGTGTTTTAATGATTATTAATATTGCCGGCTCACATAAGTGCCTGTGAAGTTTATTTGAGAGACAGAGAGGTATGAGAGAGCATGCATGCATGCCAATGTTGATGAAATCACACCATCTGTATGATTATCTCGGACGCCCTTTGCCAGTTCAAGTAGTTTGATCTTTTTTTTTTTTTTTTCAAGTAGTTTGATCTTATAAGTCCTGTCTTTGGGCATGAGGAAGAAAAGTTAAAGAAAGTTAGCACTTCACTAAGGGTAAATCAGTGTAACTTTTAGACATTACAATATGGTATGGATAGACTTTACTTCTTTCTATGTATGTGTTGAAGTAGCTGTCAAGTATCTGTACATTTAGGATTTATAAATTAAAAGCTAAGGCAAAATTCAGTCTTTTATGTGAATTGTCTATCAAACATCTCTACATTTCAGTGTTCATCACCTTTTGGGACATTTTTTCTAAGTTGTACTTCATACAGCATTTTGGTAGCATGGCTCTTCTTAGGCCTCCTGCAGTTGCAAAGTATTCAGGTAGTTTTGTTCCTGGGCTAACAGCCAGAAGACACACGAAAACAAATGGCAATGCCCTTTTGACTCAGAATTTATATTTATAATTCCCTTCCTGAGACCCTACAGCTATTTTAATATTCTATCTCATATTTCTATACTGACAGAATTGCCTCAGTCCTGAGGCACCCAAGGAAAGAGAGAGAGAGATGAGGTGATCTTGTCAAGAATCTTATTTCTTTCCCACTGCAGCTCAACATCAGATTGCTCTTGCTCTGGTTGCAAACCCATAGCTGAAATTGTTTTTCATCACTAACCACAGAGTTATCTGGGCAATTTTTCTCCATACAATTTTTTTTTGCTTGATATTCTAGTAGAGAGAACAAAGAAGATAATAATCTTAATGCAACATGTAATAGAATAAAATTTTTCCTGCTATTAATCTAAAGAATACACATGCATTTCAATATGAGAAATGAAGCAAGAATAGAAGGAAATCAAATGGCAAGTGGTATCTCCAGTCTTTAATCCTCCATTTTCTTGACCTGAAGATTTTCTCATTTTGGGAAACTCTAGTTCTCAAGCTGGGATTTGTGTTTCATTTGATGGAAGATAACTAAGAAGAACAATCTAGATAATACAAATACCTGATGACTGCTCTTAAAAGTTGTCATTTTATTATGTAGCTGCTCATTTAGAAGGGTAAAACTTCATTCCCTCATTCCCCATCTCCTTAAACTTTCTCTTAAATGTCACTTTTTACATGAAGCCTACTTGACCAACCAGTCGAGATTCACAAACTCTCCTCCATGGCTCCCCCTTGCTCCTTTTGCCTTGGTTTTCTCTATGAGACTTATCACTATTTATACCAGTTGAGTATTTTTGTCTGTATTATTCATTGCTATATCTCCATTTAGTAGGTGCTGAAAAATATGCATTGAATTAATGTGTAATAGCTTCAGTTTATTGAGCAATTACTATATAATCATGAACTGAAGTACCAGATCTTCATACAGTGCCTCTGCCCTTTACAATAGCATAGACCACATTATCCCTAATTTACACATATGTACTTTAAAGGGCAGAGATATTAATAAATTTATATGAGATAATTCTGGAAAATACTAAATTTGAGCTCAGTTTTGTCTATCCATAACCTCTAAGTTTTCCTTTTCATATTTTTTTTCTATATTTAATCAGCTGACCTTGGATTTCAAGCAAGAATGTAACACTCCTCTGCTATCTGATTAAATATATCATTGAAGTTCAGGGAATGGAGAAAGGTGGCTAGAAGATGAGATCCCCACCCCTTTTCCTTGTTTTTGAACTTTTTCTAAGTTCCACTGTCAGGGATTTCAAATATATATATCCCTTTAAATACAGATATGATGCATTTAAAATATGGCTCATTTGAAATCAAGATATCCCAACCAGAAATATCTGACTATAAAATTAAATAAAGATTCAACATAGCCCAAAAAGAGAAATGAAGTCACTTTATAGTTGTGGCTGATTTGAGGAATGGGGTGGTACAAAGGAAGGAGATTTGTATGAAGGGGATTTTAAGAAATTAATTTTCATTTAACTTTCTAAATTAAGATCAGCATATTTTGTTTGACAGAAAATAACCCAGGAAAAAGGAGAGAAGGGGGCAGAGAATTTATGCAAAGAAATAATAACTGAAAGCATCCCTAATCTGGGAAAGGAAATATATTCAGATCCAAGAGCACAGAGAACTCTCACCAAAATCAACAAAGGCAGATCCATACCAAGATATATTGTAATTAGATTGGCAAAATATAATGATAAGGAAAAAAACTTTAAAAGCAGCAAGACAAAAGAAGACAATAACATGCCAGGGGAAACCCATAGGGCTAGCAGGAGATTTTTCAAGCCAACTCCTTTCTTAACAAGCCAGAAGGGAGTACCGTGATATAGTCACAGTGCTAATGGGAAATATCTGCAGCCAAGAATACTGTATCAAGCAAGGGTATTATTCAGAATACAAGGAGAGATAAAGAGTTTCCCAGACAAACAAAAACTAAAGGAATTCATGACCACTGAACCAGTCTGCAAGAAATAGGAAAAGGGACTCTGAACACAAAGAGGAGACCAAAAGTGACAGTATAAAGGCAGGAAACACAAAAGCAGTAAGAATGAATATTTCTGTAAAAAAATCAGTCAACTCACAAAGTAAAAGAATGCAAAATATGGCAACTATACCTACAGCATGGGGAGGAGAAGAGTAAAGAATGGGTTCAAACCTAAATGACCATCAACTTAATAAAGATTGCTATATGCAGAAGAGGTTATATGCAAACCTAGTGGTAACCATATATTAAAAACCACTGATAAATATCTAAAGAATATAGAGAAAGAAATCCAAATATATCGCTGAAGAAAATCAGCACACCATGAAAGAGAGAAAGAGAACAAAGGATCAGGGGAAATATTAAAAACAACCATAAAACAAATAAGATGACAATAAATTCATACCTATCAATAATTATTTTGAATGTCAGTGGACTAAAAGCTCTAATCAAAAGATGTAGGGTGACAAAATGGATAAAAAAATAAGACCCATCATTGGGAGAGGGGGAGGGGGTTATGGACATTGGTTAGGGTATGTGCTATCGTGAGTGCTGTGAAGTGTGTAAACCTGGTGATTCACAGACCTGTACCCCTGGGGATAAAAATACATTATATGTTTATTAAAAAAAAAAATTTGGAAGGGGAGGCGAACCATAAGAGACTATGGACTCTGAAAAACAACCTGAGGGTTTTGAAGGGTCAGGGGTGGGAGGTTGGGGGAACAGGTGGTGGGTAATAGGGAGGGCACGTTTTGCATGGAGCACTGGGTGTTGTGTAAAAACAATGAATACTGTTATGCTGAAAAAATAAATAAAATGGAAAAAAAAATAAGACCCATCTATATGCTGCCTATGAGACTCATTTTAGACCTAAGGACACCTGAAGATTGAAAAGGAGGGGATTTATCATGCAAATGGGTGTCAAAAGAAAGCCAGAGTAGCAATGCTTATATCAGACAAATGACTTGAAAACAAAGACTCTAAGAAGAGACGAAGACAATATATAATAATAAAGGGGGCCATCCAACAAAAAGACGCAAAATATAGGAACACAATATATGTAAAAGTTACTAACAAATACAAAGGAACTAATTGATAATACAGTAATAGTAGGGGACTTTAATACTTACATCAATGGACAATTATCTAAACAGAAGATCAACAAGGAAACAATGGTTTTGAATGACACACTGGAACAGATGGATTTAATAGATATATTCAGGACATGCCATCCTAAAACAGCAGAATATACATTCTTTTCTAGTGCACACAGAATATTCTCCAGAACAGATCATACATTAGGTTATAATATAAGCCTCAAAAAATTCAAGATGATTATAGTCATTCTGTGCATTTTTTTTCCTGACCACAACACTATGTAACTAGAAGTCAACCTCAAGAAAAAATTTGGAAAGAACACAAATATATGGAGGTTAAATAACGTACTACTAAACAATGAATCAGTCAGCCAGGAAATCAAAGAAGAAATAAAAAAGTGCATGAAACAAACTAAAATGAAAACATTACAGTATAAACATTTGGGATGCAGCAAAAAAAGTTCTTAGAGGGGTTTATTGCAATTTGGGCTGACCTCAAGAAGAAAGAAGAATTTCAAGCAAAAACTTAACTTTATGCAAAAGGAGCAAGAAAAAGTACAACAAACAAAAACCTAAAGCCAGCAGAAGGAAGGAAATCATAAAGATCAGAGCAGAAATAAATGATATAGAAACTAAAAACACAATAGGACAGATCAATGAAAGAAGGAGCTGTTTCTTTGAAAAATTTCAACAAAATTGATCAACTCCTCACCGTACTTAATGAAGAAAAAAGAGAAATGACTCACATAAAATCACAAATGAGAGAGGCGAAATAACCAACACCTAGATATACAAACAATTATAAGAGAATAATGTGGAAAATTATATGACAACATACTGGACGACCTGCAAGAAATGGGTAAATTCCTGGAAACATATAAACTACCAAAACCAAAAAAAGAAGAAATAGAAAATTTGAACAGATCAATAACTAGCAAAGGGATGGAATCAGCAATTTAAAAACTGCCAGCAAACAAAAGTCCAGGACCACGTGGCCTCACAGGTGAACTCTACCAATCATTTTGAATTTTGGAACACTGAAAAAAAAATAATTAAAATTTTTAAAATGCTAACAATTAGCTCCAAATAAAAAAAGAAGAAGAATTAATATCTGTTCTTCTCAAACTATTCAAAAGGAGGAGGAGGAGGAGGGGAAGGAGGAGAAGGAGGAGGAGGAGGAAGGAAAACTTCCAAATTCATTCAATGAGGCCAGCATAACCCTGATACCAAAACCAGATAGACACCACTAAAAGGGAGAACTACAGGCCAAGATCTCTGATGAACATAGATGCAAAAGTCCTCAACAAAATACTAGCAAACATAATCCAACAATATATTTTAAAAAATCATTCACCACAATTAAGCATGATTTATTCCTGGGAAGCAAAGGTGGTTTGGTATTTGCAAATCAATCAATGTGATACATAATGTCAATAAGAGAAAAGGTAAAACCATATGATTATTCCAATAGGTACAGAAAAAGAATTTGACAAAGTATAACATCCATCCATGATAAAACCCTCCATAAAGTAGGTTTAGAGGGAACACACCTCAACACAATAAAGGCTATATATCTTCCTCAGTGGGGAAAAACTGAGAGCTTTTGCCCTAAGGTCAGAAATAAGACAAGGATATCCACCCTCACCACTTTTTTTTTTTTTAAGATTTTATTTATTTATTTGACATACACAGAGAGAGATCACAAGTAGGAAGAGAGGCAGGCAGAGAGGGAGGGGGAAGCAGGCTCCCTGCTGGGCAGAGAGCCTGATGCGGAGCTGGATCCCAGGACCCTGGGATTATGACCTGAGCCGAAAGCAGAGGCTTTTACCCACTGAGCCACCCAGGCGCCCCACCCTTACCACTTTTATTTAACATAGTACTGGAAGTCCTAGCCCCAGCATCAGACAACAAAGAGAAATAAAAGACATCCAAATCAGTAAATAAGAAGTAAAACTTTCACAATTTGTAAGTGATATGATACTCTCTATAGAAAACCCTGAAGACTCCACCAAACAAACAAACAAACCTTACTGGAATTATCAGTTCCATTTATCAGATGAAATCAGTAAAGTTGCAGGATACAAAATCAATGTACAAAATCTTCTGTATTTCTATACACTCGAAACAACAGAAAGAGAAATTAAGAAAACAATCTCATTTACAATTACATCAAATATAATAAGATATCTAGGAAAAACCTAACCAAAGAGGTAAAATATTTATACTCTGAAAACTATAAAACACTGATGAAAGAAAATTGAAAGATGATGAAAGAAAATTGAAGATGATACAAAGAAATAGAAAGACATTCCATGTTCATGGATTGGAAGAAGAAATTTTGTTAAAATGCTCACAGTACCCAAAACAATCTACACATTTAATCCAATCCCTATCAAAATACAATAGCATTTTTTAAACAACTAGAAAAAAACAGTTCTAAAATTTGGATGTAAAGACCCCAAATAGCCAAAGCAAATTTGAAAAAGAAGAGCAAAGCTGGAGGCAGTGATCTAAATAGTATGGTACTGGCACAAAAATAGACACATAGATCAATGGAACAGAATAGAGAGCCCAGAAATAAACCTACACTTATATGGTCAATTAATCTACAGGAAATGAGGCGGGAATATACAATGAGGAAGAGGCAATCTCTTAAATAAAGGATTCTGGGAAAACTGGATAGCTACATACAAAAGATGACCCACCATATTACACCATACACAAAATTAAATTCAAAATAGATTAAAGGCCTAAATATGACACCTGAAATCCTAAAACTCCTAGAACAAAATAATTGTCAGTAATCTCTTCAACATTGGCCTTAGAAACATTTTTCTGGATCTGTCTCCTCAGGCAAGGGAAAGAAAAGGAAAAATAAACTATTGTGACTATGCCAAAACAAAAAGGTTTTGCACTGTGAAAGAGACAATCAACAAAACAATAAGGCAACCTACTGAATGGGAAAGATATTTTTAAATCCTTTATCTGATGAGTGGTCAATATCCAAACTATGTAAAGAACTCCTAACTCAACACAAGAAAAAACAAATAATCCAATTAAAAGTGAGCAGAGGATTTGAATAGATAATTTTCCAAAGAAGACATACAGATGGCTAACAAACACATAAAAAGATGCTCAACATTACTCATCATCAGGGAACTGAAAATCAAGACCACCAATGAGATATCACCTCACACCTATCAGAATGGCCAGTATCTGGGCAAAGATGTGGAGAAAAAGTAACCTTCATGCACTGTTGGTGGGAATGTACATTGGTGCAGCCACTATGGGAAACAGCATGGCGGTTCTGCAAAAAATTAAAAACAGAAATACCATATAGTTCAGTAATTACACTTCTGGGTATTTACCTAAAGAAAACAAAAGCACTAACTTGAAAAGCTATATGCATCTCTGTGTTCATTGCAGCATTACTTACAGTAGTGACGATTTGGAAGCCACCTAAGTGTCTACCAAATGATGAATGAATAAAGAAGATGTGGCGTGTGCACATACACACACATGCACACACACACACAAACACAAACACAGGAATATTACTCAGCAATAAAAAAGAATAAAATATTGCCATTTGCAACAACATGGATTATGCTAAGTGAAATAAGTCAATCAGAGAAAGACAACTACCATATGATTTCACTTTTAAATAGAATATAAAGAAAAACAAAACAAACAAGTGAAGCAGAAACAGACTCCTATATATAGAGAACAAACTGGTGATTGCCCAAGGAAGAGGGTTGGGGGTATGGGCAAATGGATGAAAGTGAGTGGGAGGTACATGTTTTCAATTCTGGAATGAAAAGGTCACAGGAGTGAAAATTTAAAAAAGGGGGGCGTGAAAAATAACCTGTAATTCCACCACCTGAGATAACCAATGATTGTAAACTGGTGCATATCTTTCTAAACACTGTATATTAAAACAAAGTACTCTATAACATTTTGACACATTTGGATTTTCTCAACTTTGCTCAAGTTTTACATATTAACCAACTGAGAAAATCAATTACCTCTTTATTACTCTCTTTTTGTTGAGGAAGATGTTCACATTAGTCATTTTTTTAAACACAGGTCTCCTATTTCTGAAAGATACTGGGAAGCCATCTACGTAGGGTATGAGAACAAGGAATGTATTATATTTTGGGTGATCTCTACAACTATCTGTCTGTCTATCTATCTATCCATCATCTATCTATGTAATCTATTATAATAAGAAATAATACAGCCCATTATAAATAATAGGCATAGCCGAGAGAATAAGTGTCTCATCAGCATGGTGGAATTATTTATTGTCAAATCCAGAATACTTTTAAGAGTGAGAGCTGTAGGGGCATCTGGATGGATCAGGAGTTGAACATCGGACTCTCAATTTTGGCTCAGGTCATGATTTCAGAGTTCTAGGATCAAGCCCCTCATCAGGCTCTACACTTAGTAGGGAGTCTGCTTGAGAATTCTCTCTCTCCCTTTCCCTCTGCGCCCCCTTCCCTAAAATAAATAAATCTTTTTTTTTTTTAAGCATGAGAGTTGTAGGGAGTGGGTAAAGAATTAAAATTATTATAATTTTAAAAAATATTTATCAAAAGGTTTTTATTAGGTTTGTCAATTTATAAAATAGTTATTAAAAACTATTTGTAAAAATAAAATAATAATAATAATAATATTTGTTCAAAAATTAAAAAAAAAAACAACTTAGGACAAGAATAAAACCAGATGGGACACCAGCACAACAAGCAAAAAATAGAACTGCCCCTGGCAAAGAGGAAATGTGGTTACTCAACTCATGAAGACAGAAATGGGTTCTATTTGCTAATTCCTGATGAAAGAGTTTCATTATCTCCTTTTTTTGCTCATTCATTTCTGCTAGGGATCCACCAGAAAATTCATAGACACTTTATGGCCACACATAGACTCACAGTCCAGACATTGTTAGGTAAGCCCATGGTTTCTTTGTCTCAGGTGCTATTCTAATATTGTGCCCTCCATCATTGCCCTAAAAAGAGGGACTGGCTGGCTCTGACTGTGGTAGAATATTCTGCTGCTTGGGAAAATAACAATATAAGAATATACTCTGGGGATGTGCTAGATACATCCTGCCATTTGGGTAGACCCAAAATGTTGGGGTCCATCTTAGGAGAAGAGCTCATAAAGCCCTAAGGGGCAAATTACTACAATCTTCTGAGTTCTAAAATGTTGAATTTGGAATCCTCAGAAATGATTACTTTTTTTTGTTTAAAATCTATGACTAGTTTGGGAATGCCCAGGTGGCTCAGTTGGTTAAGTGTCTGACTCTTGGTCATGGTACCAAGGTTGCAAACTCAAGTGCCAGATCAGGCTGTCAGCTGGGTATGGAGCCTACTTAACATTCTCTGTTTCCCTCTCTTCCTGTCCCTCCCCTCCCTGCTCATGTGCTCTTAAAATGTCTTAAAATGTATGTATCTAGGCTGATAGAAGAAAAAATAGAATTTTGGGCCTCTGGTCCTTTGGGACAAGCTGTAATCTATTTCTCATTCGTCCACAATTTTTCTTCTCAGCCTTTGCCCTAGTAATTATTATTTTTTTATCATTCAAAAATAGTTACTGGAAAAAAGGGGAAAAAAACCCTTCGTATGCCCTTCTAATATTTGGTATCTTCCTATTTCTTAGTATGAAGTAGTTAGAAGGACAACCACTTTAGAGTCAGAAAAATGTACTTTAAACTTCAGGCATATTAATAGTGTCAAATTACTTTAATCACCTTATCTGAATGGGAATAATACTGTGGGAATTTGTGATAACTTTGTGGTCAGGATTAAGTGAGATGATCCAAGTAAAGTGCCAAGCACAGTGTTTGACAAATAGTAGGGGGCCAAAAAGTGGCAGCTAGAGTTACTACAGAAAGTACAAAAGGTGTCATGTTGGTGAGGCCATAAAATTGTCACATAGGCTCCTTTATCTTCCATTTCAGCTTCCTTCCCACTCCTTCCCCTCCCCATCCCCACCAACTCCTACTGCCAGTACTTGGGGCTCTCATGGTCCTGTGTGACTGCCTTTTTTCCTAGTCTAGCATCTTTTGTTCCTGATTTACCTTGCTCATTTCCTTTCTTCCAGACCTCCTAGTCTTATAACTTATGCTTTTGTTGCCTACCATATCTATCCTTGTAGAGATTCTGTTAATGTCATATACCAAAATGTTAAAAAATAACATCATTTTTATAGGCTAGTCTTACTAGCAGATAGGTCTATTTTAGTAAAGGTTAACATCATAACCTTAAAGAATGAAAGTGCAGAACTTAAGTTGGAGGCATCAGCAATAGGGACAGAGGAGATATTTTCAAAGAGAGGCACTCAGTGATAACAATAAAACTAATGAACAGCAACTGTTTATTGGGTGTCTATTTTACACTGAGTTTTATATGCATTGCCTCACTGAATCTTCACAATTAATAAATTATGTACTATCATTATTGCTATTTTTCTGATGAGGAAAATACAGCTTGGAGAGGTAAAGCAAATTCCTGAAAGTTATATATACCTAGTAAGTGGAGACGACAGGTTTGGAACTCAGATCCATCAAACATCACCATCTCTCTCACTCAGTCATTACAGGCTAAATTTTCACAGGTATCTCTGTGCTCTTCCTATCATTATTTGCTAGAACCTAGTACAGTGCTGGACACACAGTATGCAATTAATTGTTCTTGCAGGCATTAATGAATATATATCTATTTTGCCATAACCTCCTCTCCATTTTACCTACTGGACTCAAGTTTTCCTAGGAGGTCCTGACTTACTGAATATTCCAAAATTCTGAGTGCCAATAGTCCATATGTACCATTCTGTTCCCTGACTTCACGTCTCTATCTTGCTGTCCTATCTACCTGCAATTCCTCATTCTCCCAGAAGTCTCTGAGCTAACTTCCCTTTACCTGGTAACAGAGAACTCAAGCATGGTCTCCCTCCATAAGGCCTTCCACTTCTCTCACCTCTCCTCCTATCCTTTTTCTCACCATCTCCTTTCCTTTTCCCACCATGGCTCAACCCAACAGGGTTCCGTTCATGCCTGTGTCTTCCACTAGACCATGGTGTATTTGAAAGTGGATGTCTGACATCTTTTTGTATCTTTTTTTATGCCTAACATATTTTTCTTCTGACATATTTTTATATGGTTCTGTTATAGCCTAGTTTATCAATTCTCAGGTGCATTTTAAAAAATATATATTTAACATCTCTGAATTTGGGATAATACATCTTTCAGTTGACAGAATCTTAAAATTATAATCAACAGTGTTTTTCTGATCTAGTGACACAAAAAGAAGAGTTGACTGAGTCTTATAATTGATGGCATCTTAGATTTAACATAATATGGTAATAGGGCACCTGGGTGGTTCAGTGGGTTAAGCCTCTACCTTTGGTTTGGATCATGATCTCAGCATCCTGGGATCCAGTCCCACATCAGGCTCTCACTCAGCAGGGAGCCTGCTTTCCCCCCACCCCTCCACCTGCCTCTCTGCCTACTTGTGATCCCTCTCTGTCAAATAAATAAATAAAATCTTTAATAAAAAATGTGGTAATAGATGATAAATAAAAGTTATATGTATGAAAGAAGGAATAAAAATCATAGCCCTCCTTAAGTCGTATTATTATACCTACTTATAACCTAGCTGTTCTGCATCAGACAATGTGGCAGGGCAACAGTTGAACATTATTCTTTACTTATGTTGGGTTTTCCTAGTACAAGTAAAACAGATAATACACTACATCAAATTTATCTTCATCATTTCTTACTGGACTTACATTACATGTTCCATATGCTTGTCTTCTAGGTGAAATTGATCTTCAGATTCTTTCCAAAGTGCAGATTCAACATCCAGGAATTCATATCAACAATGAAGTTGTTGAGCCAAGTGCTGAGCAAATTGCCAAGTACAAAGGTATCTGTAACCTATGGTGCTCTATGTCAAATCCTATCCTGAAAGGCTTAACATCCCAAATTTGTCCCCTCACTCATTAACAACATAGTTACTGTGGTATGTTCTTTGTAAGCTTATTGGGAAAAGAACATATTTAATTTGTTTTCTTGGAAGACATGACTAACACCTCAGAAATATGAACAATGAATAATTAGATTTCTTTTTGTACTGATTCTTCTATTCCCTGGTGATCAACTATTATTTTTGATGTTTATTCTTAGAGACAGAATCATTAATTCATTCAGAAATATTTAAACAGAATCCTTGCTCTTAAACGGTTTGTGTTTAATGGATTATATATAGTGGGAGTCAGCAAACCTCTCTGAAAAAATACACACTCTAAATATTTTTAGGTCACATGATCTCTCTCACAATTAGTCAACTCTCCTACTATAGCACCAAGGCAGTCACAGTGATGCTGACAAACTGAGTGTTCATATGTTCCAATAAAACTTTATTTATAAACACTAAGTTTGATTTTTATATCATTTTCACATTTCATGAAATGTTATTCTTTTGATTTTTCCTTCAACCATTTAAAAATCTACAGCATGAGATATGCAAAACAGGCATAAAGTCAGGAAGTGCAATAGTATGTGTTTTTAGTTTGCAGTCTAGAAATAGGTAGTGAGCCAGATATGGTCCGTGGGCCATGGTCTGCTGACTCCTGGGTTACAGAAACATATCATTTGTTTTCCACTGATAAAATTCACCAGTTGATTTCCCATTAATACTGATAAAATGCAACCAATATCTGATCAGGGTTCTCATAATTATTTCTTATTGACTCTTTCTTTCATCCCTAATTTCATTTAATACTAGAAAAAAATCAGGATGAACTCTCTGGCCTTCCAGAGCTACATAAAAAAGAAAAATGTGCTTTATATCTGTTATGTATATAACATTGATTGCATTAAAATTCGAAATGGAAATGGATTCTACATTTGCAATTAAAATTGATGGTGTGCCATCTCTTTTCTGTATTTTAGAGCTTGTAGCCAAGACATCAAACCTCGAGAACATAAAGTTTGCTTGGCATAAGGAGACATCATCTGAATATCAAAATAGAATCATGGAGAAAAAAGAATTTCAGAAGTGGGACTTTATTCATATGATTCAGGTAAGAAATATTTATTGTTATATATTCTCAGGAGATTTTTTTCCAGAAATATGTATGAAGAATACCTAATATTCTGCCTTTAAGAAGAAAAATGAAAATCTGATTTCTGATTTTACAAGTGAACATTATCCATTCAAATTGAAGATAAAGATGTTGATAGGACTGAGAGATTCTCTGTAACATTAAAAAATCCAGTTTTTTTTTTATACTCCACACCTTCTGTTACTGATTTTTTTTTTCCAGTGTTGGCTTAATTAATTTTTGTAGGATTGGAAGTTCATAGATAGTTTTGAGGAGAGTAGAGTGTGACATATCTTAGCACAGCTCTAATGGTCTGGATGGACCAATGTCCAGAGTTTTTCTGAATCCTTTCCTTTCCCTTCTTTGATGACCTGGTTAGTGTCCATGTGACAGAAGGGGAAGGTTAGATCATTTTTAGGTTGATAAAGTTTACTTATGTCAGTCATTCAGTAGGAATATATTTCCATGATCCAACACTGATAGTATATTTCTTAGAAATATACTAGAGGGTTTCTTGGAAAGGGGGTGACCATTTATTAGATGTTATAGGGATGGATTTATGAGAATCACTGATATTTCTGGATAGCATATGGGTGTATAGACTTTGGATGTTTTCTACCATTAGAAGATGTATATTTTAGAAATACCAATATAACAGTAAGAGACCTCTTTCTACAGTCCACAAGTGCAGTCATCCCAAAGGAATAAACCTTTAAGAAATCAAAGAAATCAAAGGAAGAAACTAACATTGGTATATCCAAGCAATCCTATACCTCTGTTCTCCTAGCTTACAAAATCATTTACCTACAAGGGAGTACTTAAATTACCCATCAAGCCTACAGTGTTTCTCTATTAGACTTAATCTCCTCCCTCCTCATATAACTATTTCATACCTCCCTCTCTCTCCTTATACTTCCTGTAACTCCTTCACCACCACTCATTCCCAGCTGATGACCTCACTTCACACTGTATAGCAAAAAGAGAAATCATCAAGTGGAAAGTCATCTTTCACCCTCCAAATTTATAAACACAGCTGCATCTGTACCCACCATCTCTTTCTTACATCTTATTACAAGGCCTCCTTTTATCAAAACCTAGTACCTCCACTGGTGCTCTGGATCCCATTCTTTACCTGTTATAAAATGTTGCAGCTTCAGGGATCATTCTCCTATTTCTCTCAAAATTTCCTTGCATCTTCCTTCTTTCTTAGAGCAACACTGCTTCCTCTGCATTACTGTTATATTTCTCTACCTTCCTCCCTGTCTAGCATACATTTTCCCCATGTTATGTCTTTGTCTCTTCATTGTTCCTTATAGTCTTAACACTCTCATGACATTCTTTCAGCTTAATGTTCACAGTCAAATTCAGAGAATCTCATTATCTATTAGATCAAATTTCAGAGCATCTGTTACGGCCCACCTCCTCTTTTTTAGCCAGGTTACATCATAGACTGTGAGCTGTCTTATGGATTATGTATCTGGGTATCTATCCCTGTCATGAACAGCATGGAATGACATGATACTAAATATGGCCCCAAAGCAGCATAGGCCATGTGCAGCTCCATTTTATTTCTTTTTTTTTAAAAGATTTTATTTATTTATTTGACAGGGAGAGAGAGAGATATCACAAGTAGGCAGAGAGGCAGGCAGAGAGAGAGGGGGAAGCAGGTTCCCGCTGAGCAGAGAGCCCGATGCGGGGCTCAATCCCAGGACCCTGGGACCATGACCAGACTGAAGGAGAGGCTTAACCCACTGAGCCACCCAGACGCCCCACCATTTTATTTCATTCATTCATGTGAGAGGGGCAAAGTTTAAGTTGTGTTGCTTAATGTAATAAATTCTATCATAGGCATCTACATAGAATATTAACCTCTTGCCCAAGAGAGATGGAGATGAGATATAAGAAGTAGGTATCTGTGGAGGTAGATTCCAGGGATGCAAAGAAAGCCTTTGGGGAAAATTTTCCACTGCCAATATATAATTCTAGGCTCTACCTGGGTTGAGTGGAAAGAGCTCTCCCTGCATTTCATCAGAGAATGGTCCAGAGTTATTACAAAGGGGTGAGTTGACCCTCAGCACCCTGTGACAAAGCATGTAACCTCATGCTTTATTCAGTCCATTTTCCTAGACAATCTTACAATATCAGAGATTGCCATATTTTCTGTGATTTAAAAAAAGCATCTGTGAGCATATGGTAAAGCTAGTGCAAAGGGCTTAATTTTAAAGCAGAGTTCCATGAAAGGGGGTCTGTTTTTATGGTGCCAGCACCATCTTCTCCCAGAACTACAATTCACAAAATATAGAGCAAGCATAGAATCAATGTCCCAATGTGGAGCAGAGATGAAGTATCTCCAGCTATAAATGTCTCTGTTATTTAAACCAGAAAGAGTAAATTTAAAACTGTTTGGCTATAATTGAACAAATACCATAGTCTTGTTAATTTTGACCATTCTAACTGGTGTAAGGTGGGAACCACTTAATGTAGTTTTGATTTGAATCTCTCTGATGGCTAATGATGGTGAACATTTTTTCATGTGTCTGTTAGCTATTTGCATGGCTTCTTTAGAGAAGTGTCTGTTCATGTCTTCTGCCTATTTTTTGAAAAGATTATCTGTTTTGTTTGTGTTGAGTTTGAAGAGTTCTTTATAGATCTCGGATATCAGCCCTTTGTCTGTATTGTCATTTGTGAATATCTTCTTCTTGAAGTGTTTTGTTGAGTAAAACTCTCATTAGCAATCAGGAAGATTAAAATCAAAACCACATTGAGATACCACCTTATGCCAGTTAAAATGGCCAAAATTAATAAGACAGTAAACAACATGTGTTGGAGAGGATGTGGAGAAAGGGGAGCCCTCTTACACTGCTAGTGGGAATGCAAGTTGGTTCAGCCACTTTGGAAAACAGTGTGGAGATTCCTTAAGAAATTAAAAATAGAGGTTCCCTATGATCCTGCATTTGTACTACTGGGTATTTACCCCAAAGATACTGATGTAGTGAAAAGAAGGGCCATCTGTACCCCAGTGTTCATAGCAGCAATGGCCGCAGTCACCGAACTGTGGAAAGAGCCAAGATGCCCTTCAACAGATGAATGGATGAAGAAGATACAGTCCATATATACAATGGAGTATCATGCCTCCATCAGAAAGGATGAATACCCAACTTTTTTTTTTTTTTTAAAGATTTTATTTATTTATTTGACAGATAGAGATCACAAGTAGGGAGAGAGGCAGGCAGGCAGAGAGAGAGAGAGAGGAGGAAGCAGGCTCCCTGCCAAGCAGAGAGCCCGATGCAGGGCTTGATCCCAGGACCCCGGGATCATGACCTGAGCGAAAGGCAGAGGCTTTAACCCACTGAGCCACCCAGGCGCCCCTGAATACCCAACTTTTTAAGTCAACATGGACGGGACTGGAAGAGATTATGCTGAGTGAAATAAGTCAAGAAGAGAGAGTCAGTTATCATATGGTTTCACTTACTTATGGAGCATAAGGAATAACATGGAGGACATTGGGAGATAAGAGAGGAGAAGTGAGTTGGGGGAAATCGGAGGGGGAGATGGACCATGAGAGACAGTGGACTCTGAGAAACAAACTGAGGGTTTTGGAGGGGAGGGGAGTCTGGTGGTGGGTATTATGGAGGGCACATACTGCATGGAGCACTGGGTGTGGTGCATAAACAATGAATTCTGGAACACTGAAAAGAAATAAAATAAAATGGAAAAAAAACCACAAAAAACCTCTCAACTTGAAAATCAACCTTTCTAAAGAATATCTAACCCAAGTAACAAAGAACTTGACATAGAAAAGTGTCTAATTTCTCTTTTCTTTCATTTCTAGATGCTGTATTATGTAAAAGATATCCCGGCTACCCTGAAATTCTTCCATAGTCTCTTAGCTACCAATGCTAAGATGCTGATTATTCTTGTGTCAGGTAAATTATTGACATTCACCCTGAATTTTAAAACAGTAATAGTGCCTATGTGCTTGGATATATGTGTTTGAAGTCAGCTGCAATATTTTGTCTTCATTATGAAATTCTTGACTTGGCTTCTAATCGTAGTCAATTAATTAACACAGTATTAGGAGAGTCCTTCACAACAACTATCAATTCAGGGGCCCTAGTGGAATTAAATATCTATTTATTCCTTTCCCTTGGTAAAATTTGTCTTTGTTGTCTATATATAAATTCTTTTTTATACAATGTAGAGCAAATACCACTAATAGGAAATTTTTTAATAAGGACAAAAATAGCAAATATTTCTGTTTACCTCCTTTTTGTTTCTTGAATGTTTCTTTCTCTTCTGTGATGTTTATTAATACATAAATAAAGGTTTAAATATTTGGGATACCTTCATATCTGATTAATTTACATTTCTAGAGCCTATCAATATTGTTCATGGTAGATTTTCTTAAATAACTACCAAAAATTGTTCATTTGTTTTGTATTACTGTCTTATTTTCAAAAGAGGGCATTTGATCATGTCATGTTGCTTCCAGTATATAATAAGTACCAGAGAAGTAAACATGTTAATAAATGAGACACTGACATTGTTGAGTTCATTAATTCATTACTTCTTTCATTTAGTAATCTTCATGGATTGTCTACACAGTGCTAGGCAGATTGATTCTAGATATACAACAATCTCTATCTTCCTAAGTTTATACCAGACCCCATACTCAAAACCATAGGTCACAAAATTCATCAGTTCTTAAATATGAGGAATGACTTTAAGGATGGCAAATGGGGTTGTTGCCTGTAATTCTAGGTTTGAAATCATGTGGGAGTTTTGCAAATGAGAGTTCCTACATACAACCTCTTCCCTAAAGAACATTTTGATATACTATTTTTATCTCTGGTTAATTAAAAATACTCTATGTGGGAGAGTTCTATCTTCCCATTTAGAAGGGCTCATGTAAACTGGATGCTTCTTATTAACCTCCATCTAAATTAAGACACTTGGGTAAAGCCATTATACTACATTTAGGAATACAAAAGAAAACTTAGTTGTGACCAATGAGGACAGTCTATTCTTGATAATCTGTATCAATAATAAAGAAAAAGCATTACCAATAGAAATAACAATTCATCCAGATTTTACAATGTATTTCATATCAATAGAAGATCCAGTCTTATTTATATTTGGTTTATTCTTAAATATTTCAGAAGTTAAGTATTTCAGTGTCAGAAAGCAGTTTTCTATATTTCTACCAAGAGGGAAAAGCCAGCCCAAGATTTAGAAAGTGACATGAGTAGTCTACAAACAACTGAGAACTGGCTAAGTACCCTTATGAATACAGTATTCTGCTAGCTATCTCTTGAATTACACTAATATAACCCATCGTATATTGGCATCAAGAAGTGTTCAGACCAAAATAGGTGCAGCGAAATATATGATGATACATGCAACAAGAATGCTGAGGCATTTCCTAGCTGTGTGAACTTGATCTGTGAGTCTTAGTTTATTCAAGGGCTATTTCTAGATAATCATACCTGCATTATATTGCATCTATGCATATATATGTTTTCATATGTACTCTGTATATATACATTCACAGGTAAAAATCAAAGAAATATAGTAAAGACTCAAATATCAGTTAGCTTTTTCTTAAAAAGTATTTCGAGTCAAAATTACTCAGTCAAGGTACTTTGATGGTGGAAATATTTTGCTAACTTTTTCCTGTATGCAGTAAAAAACCCCTCTCATTACTGTATCCAGCATGGGAGACCTGTATCCCAAAGAGAAAAACACTGTTCATAAACATTGCTCCTACACATAAGAATAGAACAAATAACAAATGTCCAATTATTAAAGAGACTCCAGTGACCCCTAGCCTTCATCATATGCACTTTTCTTAGAAGAGAGTTGTGCAGCTACAAGAAAAATATCATACGTACATTTCTTCTTAAAGAACCACTTAATAAAAGGAGAAGATAAATTTAGGCATTTTATTTTGGACTTTCCAGTTCTCTCCTAAGGCTAAAAGTTACAGCTTTTATTGCCTCTATCAGAAGAGCTATTAAGGAAGGAAATCAATTAAATATATGTAATAAAAAATAAGCCACCTTGTTCAATATAGTTTCCTTTTCAGTAAAGGAAAAGGTAAATAAAATTGTCAGTAAACTGAAATTGTCAATTTAGTATAAACTGAATGTCTCCAGATTCCCCAGTCTTAGGGGATCACTCATAACTCTTGCAAATCCAGGATAAATGATGGGATCCCTTATCTCAAGTAACTTGGATCATTCATCCCTTGCCCCATGACTGCTGAGGATCCTGGGAGTCATGCTTACATGCTCCTGATGGTTGCCAACCACCGTTTGCCCCAAACTTCTGCTCCCAGTTCAATTTTTGATTTCCTATCTCCATTACTTTTCCACTGCTTTGGAGCAGCTCTTATGTAATGGAGGACTGAGGCATGTAAACACTTGGAACACTGTGCTAAGTTTCTTATCAGAGGCATATGGGGCATATAGCATTCTAAACTACTAGTTCTGAATGTGTCTAAAAAAAAAGCATATTTTGGCTAAAACGTACTACATGATGGACATGGAATCAGAGAACATAGTTCTGGAGACTTGAAGAAGGTTTAATAAACAGGAGTAAAAGACTCAATAAAGAAGATTAACATTCACAGAGACACACATACATGCTTAAAACCCACGCTGAAATAGGCAGAGAAAAGCTATGAAGGGTAGGCAAATGAAACTCATTAGGAAAAGAAAAAGAAATTGAAATCAGAATTAAATGACAGCATTTACCGTTAGAATACATGTTTGAGGGAAGAGGGGCTTTTATCTGTGTTTGTAAGTATCAGTGACAGAACTAGCCCAGCTCAGTAAATATTCATTTAATTATAACAAGCAGAAATTCTTGATTATATAAAGATAAAAGATTTGATTTGGGGATGAAAAGGAAGAGAAATAAGGACAAAAGAGGTGGATTTTTTAAATGAGTGCCTCACACTAAAATGATATCAATAGTAGCATGTCTTTCCCCAAATGTAGTAGCCAGGCATTAGTTTTGAGAGTTGCTAGTTAAAATGTAAATTTTCTGGTTAAGGGGGTTTTGCCAGAAGGAGACACCACTTTTTTGATCATCCCTCTCCTTACCTGACTTACAGATTATAGTGTGTTATTTTTAATACAATGAGAAAAAAAATCTGGTTTATATCATGTTGGAAACAAAAGTAACACCATATGTTGTGCCCACCGAGAGCCATTATGATAATGCATCAGTTAGAAAGTGTATAATTGCTCAGCTCAGAAATGGCACCAAGTCATACAACACTGACACCAGTAAAATTTCTGCAATCAGTGTTTGGTTATTTTTTTTCTCTGTCAGGTTAAAAATAAAAATAATAATGATAATAGAGCCTCTTTTCAACCATTGAAATATTTTTTTTATAAAGCCTTATTTGTAGGCATATTCTTATTTGGGCAGATAATCACTGTCTATGTAATAAAAGATTTTTTTAATATAGACTCATGACCCTATTTTTTTTTCCATTAGACTGAGGTTTTGTTTTTTTCTGCTTCATTCCAATTTTACCTTCTAGAGCATACCCTGCAGTTATTACTCCCTCTTCTCAAATATTAGATGAATGTCAATTATCTAAGCTATTTAAATTTTACCTTTTTCTCCTTGGTTAGTCCCTTTTGTTGAGTTCAATCAGGAGACTTTAGCCCAATCCATGGATGAGGGCCAGGGCTCTTTGAACATCCAATAATTATACGCATAACTGTATGGGTATTTATTGTTTGTGTATTATGCTGGAGAGTCAATTACTTCATTAGACCATAAAAGAGGCTTGGAAACCCAAAATTTCAAGCCTTTGAAATCTTCACTATTAATCCTGGAATACACGTTCTCTCTTACATTGCTTTGCCAAGTCCAACTTAATTTCCTAATACTTGAACAATGTTTGTTTACTTCGTTTGCCAGTCATGGTTCTTAGTTCCTTTACTTTCTCTTACCCCAATTCTATGCTATAAATTCTGTATTTATCCCATTTTGCAGGTGATAAAACTGAGGAGAAGCTTCATAAAGCTAGTTAGAGGAAAAGCCAGGCTTCATACTTAGGCAGTTGGCTTTAGAGGCCCTCTTAATTTTACATTGTATCAACTGATAAATATTTATTGGGTATGTGACATCCCATTATTATATGCAGGTATTAGAGGGTCCACAAATAGATGCTTATTTCTGTTGAGGTATTAGTATTACAGATTTCCAAACAGCAAGTTTGCTTTTTCATAGTCTCAAGATTACAACCAGTGAAAATACATTATCAAACCAACTCCATATAATGTTCATTTATTTTGTGAGTACTTATTACCCATCTGCTATGTGCTTAGCATTGCACAACAATTCGCTTAAATTATCTCATTTAGTACTTGCAGTTGCATTTGAGGTATGTACGGTTATCTCCACTTTATGCATCAGAAAACTGAGGTTCTCAGAGACTAAATAACAAATCTCATTCATGAAGTGTCTGAGGTACATTCCAGCCTGTGTCTCTCTCCCTCAGAGGCTGCATCTCTTAGCTTCTACACTGGGCCAGGTTATCCATTAAACACAAAAGACATTCCTAAAACATCTTCTAAAGCTGGGGACAAAACTTTACACCTGATGATACATTTAAAACTGTTCCTCCCTCATTCTTCCCATTTCCAATAATGGCAGTTCTCTCTTTTCAGGTGCTTGGGCCAAAATCATTGGGTCACTGACTCTTTTTTCACTCATACCCAAAATCCAAATTGTTGGCAAATCTATGTATCTATGTAAATCTATGTATCTATGAGCATAATATATAAGAAATCCAACCACTTCTCATCACTTCCAAAAGCTAGCTACTCCAATTTACCATCATCTGTCACCCAGATTATTGTCATAAACTCTTTACTGTTCTCCCTGTTTCCACTCTTATGGCCCTATAGTCTATTCTCATCTGTGTGACCAATTAACCTTATTAAAATATAAATCAGGTTAAGTCACTATAATGTTGTATTGCTCAATATAAAAGCCACATTTGACTGCTGAAATTGATATGTAAATGAGCTGCAGTGAAGTAAAACTTAAAATTCATTTCCTTGGTCATACTAGCCACAGTTCAAATGTTCCTTAGCCACAGATGGTTAGTGGCTACCATATTGGACAATGCAGATACAGAATATGTTCCAGAAAGTTCTTTCAGACAACACTACAGTGACTTCCCATCTCACTCCATGTGATATGGTACCCTACCCACTCCCTCCACCACTCATCCAACCTTATCTTCTTCTACTTTCCCCTTTGCTCACTGATTTCAGATCTCACTGGTTTCCTGGCCAGTTCTTAAAATGAAAAGCATGCTCTCACCTCAGGTCCTTTGTAGTTGCTCTTTTCTCTACCTAAGGTAATCTTCCCTCTCATATCTACATGGCTTGTTCACATATCTCTGCTCAAATGTCACATTATTATCAAGAGTTTCTGTGACCACCCTATATAAACAGCAACCTGTCCAACCCTTTGACCCTCCTTATTCCTTGTTCTGATTTGTTTTTCATTACTACTTAGCACCATCTGATATGTGATTTATTTACTTGTATATTTAGCTTACTTTCCCCCTTCTGCGTACCTATTAAATTAAGCTACCTAAAGGCAAGAATATTTATTTATTGGCTGCTTTATTCTAAGCATGTAGTATACTTCCTGGCAGAGAAGGGAAGTGAAAAGAAGAATAAGTAAAAGCATGAGCTTTGTTTTATCACACAGGAATCAGTGGCTGGAACAAGCTGTGGAAAAAGTATGGATCCCGCTTACCTCAGGATGACCTCTGTCAGTATGTCACATCGTCTGACCTCACTCAGATGCTGGATAAACTGGGGATTAAGTATGAGTGTTATGACCTTCTGTCCACCATGGACATATCTGATTGTTTTATTGATGGCAATGAAAATGGAGAACTGCTTTGTGATTTTTTGACAGAAACCTGCAACTTTAATACAACAGCACCACCTGATCTCAAAGCAGAAATTATGAAAGATCTGCAAGAGTCTGAGTTCAGTGTAAAGAAGGAGGGAAAGGTTCTTTTTAATAATAGTCTGAGTTTCATAGTGGTTGAGTCATAACTATTAATCATGAAAGTATATTCAAAATTATATTTTGAATACTGTTGATCATTTATTTCTGTATTAAAATTATAAACACATCCCAATATAAATGGAGCATTGTCTCATATATAAAATCTAGAAAATCCCAAGACATTCTCAGATTTCCATGCATATCATATAAGATACTATTATTCTTATCCCATTCCTTCCCCATATCAAGAGGCCACATCAGGCTAAATACCACCTACGCTATAAGAACGAGACAACTAAGTTTCACTAACTTATTGACAAGAAAATTCTTTTCATTTGTTGATTGTACTGGAATTTCCTAAAATATTAATAAAACATATGCTATGAATTCTTTAAATATTACAAAAGTATATACTTATTGATATATATGAAAAAAGTATATGTTTATTTATTTTTTTCCTCCTGTGAAGAAATATTTGTGCATATTTCTCTAGTAGTTTCTAACTTGTTTTTATTGATTACTAAAAATAAGCACCTTAGGATATTACAAAATTATTTGTCACATGTCCCATTTCCTTCCACTTTGTTTTCTCTTTATTGTTTATCTTTTATCTTTGATTTTATAGTATTTGGTTTGCTTTTGATACAGTGAAGTTTTTTTCTATTTTATTCAGTCAAATCTTCAGGTTTTGTTTTTTTTTCTTTTTTTTTTTTTCCCCCTTCTGGGTTTCTGACACATTTTTAAAGGTCTTCTTAAAGTTTTAGAATCTTTAGGTATTTTATTATAAAAATATAGTTTCACTTTTAAAAAATGGCAGAATAGAGGACCCTGAGCTCACCTAGTCCCACGATAACACTGAAATCAGCATAAGTAACAAAACTACCCAAAGACAGGCAGAAGAAACTCCACAACTAAAGGTAGAGAAGAGGCCTTGTGGAAGAGGATAGGAAAGGTGAAGATGAGGTGGGGAGCTAAAAAGGCCCTGGCTGTCTGCAGTTGGGAGGGAGCAGGGGCGTGGAGAAGGGTGAGAAATACACTGTCATACTAGGGAGCCTGCATGGAGAGGAAGAATCCCCATAACATTTGGCTGTGAAAGCAAGAGGGACTGAATTTCTTGAGTTCTTACAACAAACATGACTTTTAAAAACTAGCAGGCTTTGCTCTGGGAGAGCCCAGTGTGCTGCAGGAAACTGTGTCCCTGCCCTTAAAGAGAGAGCACAACAAATTGCTTATGGAGATACATCATAGAAGCAGCAGTTTGAAAAATGACTAGGGCATATGGGAGGGAGAGTTATTTACTAATCTCAGACCATGTCTCAGAGAAACAGATTTCCCTGAGAGACTCCTCCAGAAACAAAGGAGCTGCCATTTTCATCTCCCACCCCTCAGCATAAATGCTTCACCACCTTCAGAAACTGGCAAAGACTACACTCCTTACCTAACTTGCTTACACTAAGCCCCCCCACATCAGCAGATCTGCCCCTCCCCAGGCACTTGCCTGCACTACAGTCCCCTCCCCTAGAAGACTGGCATAATGCTTGCCAACACTGAGTCTCCTGGGTGTTTTGTGGGGCCTTGTTCCAAGCAACAGTTCACCTCCATAAATACCTTATTAAAACTGCACTCCCTGCCTATGTGGGCTTTACAGAGCAGCACTGGCCAGGCCTGGTCTTCACAGCAATTGCATGTACCCTATGGAAGAGGACCAGCATCACCTCATTAAAAGTGTGTGCCTTACCCACTACTTTCAAGAGTAGGAGACAGCTGAGTTTCCTAACACAGAGAAACAGACATGGAGAGTTAGACAAAATGAGGAGACAGAGGAATGCATTCCAAATGAAAGAATAGGACAAAACCACAACAAGAGACCTATGTGAAATGAGTATAAGTAATAAGCCTGATAAAGCATTTACAGTAAGGATCATAAAGGTAGTCACTGTGCTTGGGAAATGAGTGGGGGCATTGGTGAGATCCTTAACAAAGAGATAAAAAAAGTACCAATCACAGATGTAGAATATAATAAATGAAATTTAAAATACACTAGATGGAATAAATAGCAGGCTAGAGGAATGAGAAGAACAAATTCTCAATGTGGAAGACAATAATGGAAAGCAATCAAAATGAGGAGGTAAAATAAAATAAATATGCAAAATGAGAATAGACTTAGGGAACTCAGTGACTCCATCAAGCATAACGACATTTGCATTATAGGGATCACTAAGAAGAAAGAAAAGGGGACAGAAAATTTATTTGAGGGAATAATCGCTGAAAGTTCCTGAATCTGGGGAAGGAAACAAACCCAGATCTAAGAGGTACAGAGATCCCACAATAAAATCAAACCAAGAAGACCCACACAAAGAAACATAGTAATTAAAATGGCAAAAGAAGTGATTAAAAAAAATTAAAATAGCTAGAAAAAAGAAGACAATACTTACAAGGGAAACTCCATAAGACCAGCAGTGGATTTTTTTTTTAGCAGAAACTTTGCAGGCAAGAAGGGAGTGGCATATATGCAAAGAGCTAAATGGTAAAAATGTGCAGCCAAGTATATTCTATCCAGAAATGCTAGCATTCAGAATAGAAAGATAAAAAATTCAGAATAGAAAGATAAAAAATTTATCAGACAAAAACTAAAGGACTTCATGACCACCACACCAGTCCTACAAGCAAGCAATGTTAAAAGGGAATGCTGCAGATAACATGAATATATATATAAGATCCCACCAAAAAACTACTAGAACTGATAAATGAACTCAGTAAAGTTGATGGATACAAAATCAATGTACAAAAATCCATTCCATTTCTATAAGTGATAATTAAGCAGCAGAAAGGTAAATTTATTCTATTTACAATTACACCAAAACCAATAAAATACCTAGGAGTATATCTATCCAAAGAGGTGAAAAACTTGTACTCTGAAAATTGTAGAACATTTGATGAAAGAAATTGAAGATAACACAAAGAAATGGAAAGACATTCTGTGTGCATGAACTGGAAGAACAAATGTTAAACTGTCCATAGTACCCAAAGCAGTCTACATATTTAATGCAATCCCTGTTAAAACACCAACAGCATTGTTCTAACAACCAGAATGAACAAGTCTAAAACTTCTATGGAACCAGACAAGACCCCAAATAGCCAAAGGAATCTTGAAAGAGAAAAACTAAATTGGAAGCATCACATTTCTGGACCTCAAGTTATATTACAAAGCATAGTGATCAAAACAGTATGGTACTGGCACAAAAACAGACATGTAGATCAATGAAACAGAATAGAAAACCCAGAAATCAACCCATAAGTATATGGTCAATTAATGTTCAATAAAGGAGGCAGGAATATGCAATGAGAAAAAGACAGTTTGTTCAAGAAATGGTGCTGGGGGGGCGCCTGGGTGGCTCAGTGGATTAAGCCGCTGCCTTCGGCTCAGGTCATGATCTCAGGGTCCTGGGATCGAGCCCCGCATTCGGGTCTCTGCTCAGCGGGGAGCCTGCTTCCTCCTCTCTCTCTGACTGCCTCTCTGCCTACTTGTGATCTCTCTCTCTGTGTCAAATAAATAAATAAAATCTTAAAAAAAAAAAAAAAGAAATGGTGCTGGGAAAACTGGACAGCAACATACAAAAAAATCAAACTGGACCACTTTCTTATACTGCACACAAAAATAAACTCAAAATGGATTAAGAACCTAAATGTGAGACCCAAAACTACAAATATCCTAAAACAGAACGTAGGCTGTAATTTCTCCAACATCAGCTGTAGCAACATTTTTTCTAGATCTGTCTCCTGAGGCAAGGAAAATGAAAGTTAAAGCTAATTATTGAGACTAAATTAAAATAAAAAGCTTCTTGAGGGGAGGAGTCAAGATGGCGGAGAAATAGCAGGCTAAGACTACATCAGGTAGCAGGAGATCAGCTAGATAGCTTATCTAAACATTGCAAACACCTACAAATCCAACGGGAGATCGAAGAGAAGAAGAACAGCAATTCTAGAAACAGAAAATCAACCACTTTCTGAAAGGTAGGACTGGCGGAGAAGTGAATCCAAAACGACGGGAAGATAGACCGCGGGGGGGAGGGGCCGGCTCCCTGCAAGCGGCGGAGCAAAGGAGCACAAAATCAGGACTTTTAAAAGTCTGTTCCACTGAGGGACATTGCTCCAGAGGCTAAACCGGGGTGAAGCCCACGCAGAGTCAGCGTGGCTCCAGGTCCCGCAGGGTCACAGAAGGATGGGGGTGTTGGAGTGTCGCAGAGCTCGTAGGTATTAGAACGGAGAAGTCGGCTACAGAGACAGAACCGAGGACTGAACTCTCAGCTCGGGGTTACCTTGAACCTCGCAGGCTGGGTGAGCTCGGAGCGCAGCTGGAGGCCGGGGATATGGGAGTGATTGGGCGCTGTTCTCTGGGGGCGCACTGAGGAGTGGGGCCTCAGGCTCTCGGCTCCTCCAGGCCGGAGACTGGGAGGCTGCCATTTTTATTCCCGTCCTCCAGAACTCTACGGAAAGTGTTCAGGGAACAAAAGCTCCCAAAAGCGAAGCCGAGCGGATTACTTAGTCTGGCCCCGATAAGGGTAATAATAGGTGCAATTCCGCCTCGGGCAAAGACACTTGAGAGTCACTACAACAGGCCCCTCCCCCAGAAGATCAACAAAATAACCAGCCAGGACGAAGTTCATCTATCAAAGAAAGCAGGTTCAATACCTAGGACAGCAGCAGAATTCCAGAGGAGGAGAAATCCAAGCACGGAACTCATGGCTTTCTCCCATGATTCTTTAGTCTTGCGGTTAATTGAATTTTTTTTTCAATTTTTTTTTCTTTCTTTTTTCTTCTTCTGCTAAATTTTTTAAAACTTTTACCCTTTTCTTTTTTAATGTTTTTTGACTAGTTTATCTAAAATATATATTTTTTCTTTCTTTTTTATATTTTTTCTTTATATGTTTTATTTTTTTAATTTTTTTCTTTTTTTTTCTGAACCTCTTTTTATCCCCTTTCTCCCCCCCCCCACAATTTGGGGTCTCTTCTGATTTGGTTACAGCACATTTTTCTGGGGTCTTTGCCACCCTTTTAGTATTTTATTTGATCCTTCATATCCTCTTATCTGGACAAAATGACCAGGCAGAAAAAATCACCACAAACAAAAGAACAAGAGGTAGTACCGAAGGCTAGGGACCTAATCAACACAGACATTAGTAATATGTCAGATCTAGAGTTCAGAATGACGATTCTGAAGGTTCTAGCCGGGCTCGAGAAAGGCATGGAAGATATTAGAGAAACCCTCTCTGGAGATATAAAAGCCCTTTCTGGAGAAATAAAAGAATGAAAATCTAACCAAGTTGAAATAAAAAAAGCTATTAATGAGGTGCAATAAAAAAAGGAGGTTCTCACTGCTAGGATAAATGAAGCAGAAGAAAGAATTAGTGATATAGAAGACCAAATGACAGAGAATAAAGAAGCTGAGCAAAAGAGGGACAAACAGCTACTGGACCACGAGGGGAGAATTCGAGAGATAAGAGACACCATGAGACGAAACAACATTAGAATAATTGGGATTCCAGAAGAAGAAGCAGAGAGGGGAGCAGAAGGTTTATTGGAGAGAATTATTGGATAGAATTTCCCTAATATGGCAAAGGGAACAAGCATCAAAATCCAGGAGGTGCAGAGAACCCCCCTCAAAATCAACAAGAATAGGCCCACACACCGTTACCTAATAGTAAAATTGACAAGTCTTAGTGACAAAGAGAAAATCCTGAAAGCAACCCAGGAAAAGAAGTCTGTAACATACAATGTTAAAAATATTAGATTGGCAGCAGACTTATCCACAGAGACCTGGCAGGCCAGAAAGAGCTGGCATGATATATTCAGAGCACTAAACGAGAAAAACATGCAGCCAAGAATACTCTATCTAGCTAGGCTATCATTGAAAATAGAAGGAGAGATAAAAAGCTTATAAGACTAACAAAAACGGAAAGAATTTTCAAACACCAAACCAGCTCTACAGGAAATATTGAAAGGGGTCCTCTAAGCAAAGAGAGAGCCTAAAAGTAGTAGATCAGAAAGGTACAGAGACAATCTATAGTAACAGTCACCTTACAGGCAATACAGTTGCACTAAATTCATATCTCTCAATAGTTACCCTGAATGTTAATGGGCTAAATGCTCCAATCAAAAGACACAGGATATCAGAATGGATAAAAAAACCAAAACCCATCTATATGTTGCCTACAAGAAACTCATCTTAGACGCGAAGACACCTCCAGATTTAAAGTGAGAGGGTGGAAAACAATTTACCAAGCTAATGGGCATCAGAAGAAAAAGTGCTCCACATTACTCGGCATCAGGGAAATACAGATCAAAACCACAATGAGATATCACCTCACAACAGTCAGAATGGCTAAAATTAACAAGTCAGGAAATGACAGATGCTGGCGAGGATGTGGAGAAAGCGGAACCCTCCTACACTGTTGGCGGAATGCAAGCTGGTGCAACCACTCTGGAAAACAGTATGGAGGTTCCTCAAAATGTTGAAAATAGAACTACCCTATGACCCAGCAATTGCACTACTGGGTATTTACCCTAAAGATACAAACGTAGTGATCCGAAGGGGCACATGCACCTGAATGTTTATAGCAGCAATGTCTACAATAGCCAAACTATGGAAAGAACCTAGATGTCCATCAACAGATGAATGGATAAAGAAGAAGTGGTATATATACACAATGGAATACTATTCAGTCATCAAAATAAATGAAATCTTGCCATTTGTGACGACATGGATGGAACTAGAGGGTATCATGCTTAGTGAAATAAGTCAATCGGAGAAAGACAACTATCATAGGATCTCCCTGATATGAGGACGTGGTATCATGCTTAGTGAAATAAGTCAATCGGAGAAAGACAACTATCATATGATCTCCCTGATATGAGGACGTGGAGATGCAACATGGGGGGTTAGGGGGATAGGAGAAGAACAAATGAAACAAGATGGGATTGGGAGGGAGACAAACAGTAAGTGACTCTTAATCTCACAAAACAAACTGGGGGTTGCTGGGGGGAGGTGGGGTTGGTAGAGGGGAAGAGGGGTTATGGACATTGGGGAGGGTATGTGCTATGGAGATTGCTGTGAAGTGTGTAAACCTGGTGATTCACAGACCTATACCCCTAGGGATAAAAATACATTATATGTTTATAAAATAAAAAGCTTCTTAACAGCAAAACTGATTGGAAACAACCAACAAGACTAAAAGATATCCTAATGAATGATAAAAGATATTTGCATATCTGATGCAAATATCTGATAAAGCATTAGTATCCTATATATATAAAGAACTTATATAACTCTACACCATAAAAAAGAAAACACAACAGCTATTCAATTAAAAAATGAGATGACATGAATATATATTTCTTCAAAGAAGACATACAGATCGCCAACAGACACATGAAAAGATGCCCAACATCACTCATCATAAGGGAAATAAAAATCAAAACTATAAAGAAATATTTCTCACACCTGTCAGAATGGCTAAAAAAAAACAAGTGTCAAGGATGTAGAGAAAAAGGAACCATAGTGCACTGTTGGTGGGAATGCAAACTGGTGTATCCACTAGGAAAACATTATGGAATTCCCTCAAAAAGTTAAAAACAGAAGTACCCTACAATCCAGTAATAGCGCTACAGGGTATTTACCCCCAAAATACAAGAACACTAATTCAAAGAGATACATGCACCCCTATGTTTACTGCAGCATTATTTACAATAGTCAAGATATGGAAGCATCACAAGTGTCCACCAACTGATGAATGGATAAAGAAGAGGCATATGTATATATAATGAAATATTATCTGGCCATAAAAAGGAATGAAATCTTGCCACTTGCAACAATGTGGATGGAGCTAAAGAACACTACTATGCTAAGTGAAATAAGTCATTCAGAGAATGACAAATACTGTATGATTTCACTCATATGTAGAATTTAAGAAACGAAACAAAGCAACAAAGAAAAAAAAGAGAGAGAGAGAGACAAACCAAGGAAACAGACTCTTAACTATAGAGAACAAACTGATGGTTACCAGAAGGGAGGTGGGTTAGGGGATGGGTGAAATAGGTGATGAGGATGAAGAGTACACTTATCATCATGAACACTGAGTAATGTATAGATTTGATGAATTACTGTATTGTACACCTGAACCTAATGTAACACTGTATGTTAACTATATCAGAATTAAAATTTTAAAACTTAATAAAAATTTACATAAGTGGAAGGAGTTAAAATGAGAATAAAATGTCCTCAAAAAGACAGGTAGCTATACCAACACAATTTTCTTGGTGGGGGGGTATCTTCACTGACTTAAAATGCACTTTGTATCATTTACCAAATTTCCAGAAAACCCTGAATCTATTTCAAAACTCTAGAGTCTCTTATGTTCCTCTAAAACCTTCCTTAAGACTAAGAATCATCCTTGGACAGGATTTCAGAGGATTTTTGAAAGCTTATTGAATGTGCTTTATTTTATTTTTTATTTTTATTTATTTTTTTTAAAGATTTATTTATTTGACAGATAGCGATTACAAGTAGGCAGAGAGGCAGGCAGAGAGAGAGAGAGACGGATGCAGGCTCCCAGCTAAGCAGAGAGCCCAATGCGGGGCTCGATCCCAGGACCCTGGGATCATGACCTGAGCTGAAGGCAGAGGCTTTAACCCACTGAGCCATCCAGCGCCCCCTTTATTTTATTTTTAATGACAAACATCTATCATTCTTATAAAAACAGTACATCTCTTTAAATAAGTCCAATAATTTATAACTAATAAAGCTATATTTAAAGTAAGTGAATAATTACTACTTTCTCTTAGGTACAGAATAAAAGTTTTTACTGAAAAGCTCATGAACCCTCATTTTCCCAGTTATAAAGTCTTCAACATTGTGTGATATTCACTCTTTCATATTGTGGAACTACTACTTAAAATTACAGGAAATACCTATAGAGTTAATACCTCTCCCTAATCTCCTAGATGAGATCCTGGAAGTATACTGGAGAGCACAGCCTATTTTTGCTAACAAAGACCAAGCTTTGTTGTTCATTATACGTAAAACTGGCTTGCATTGCCCTTTTTTCTTAGACAACTTCATCAGTGTTTTCTGAATTATCAGTGACAACAAATGAAACAACAGTTATCCAATCAGGTTCCTGAATATGAACCCTGAACTATTAATCATACTGATATGTACTACTGACAAAGGAAATCTGTGAGGCAGGCATAATTGATGGATATGGGCCATGACGACCTTGAACAACTTCCCCAAAAGGATAGAAATCAAGACTCTACAGAGCAAATTATGGCCTTCTCTGAAAGACACACATGCAAAACAAAACAAGAATAGAATTAACATGCTACTTACAGATAGAAAAGAATAGCACTCCATAGATGGATATTTGTAAAAATGGCCTTTCTCATCCCTATAAATATCCCTTACTAAAAACAAACAAACAAACAAATGAATAAATAAATAAATTCTCACTGATTCTGTTTGTTAATGCAATGGAACACTTGAACCTTTACAAAAATAAGATCCCCATTAGTACCTACTAGGTAGTAGTGGAAAGTTGCATAGGTACAAGGAATGAAACTACTGATTTTTCGTTTGTTCTTTTGATTCAGAAAAAAAGCCTGTAACATGAATTTGGAATGTTGTTTTATACAAAATTAAACATTTCCCAGTGTTTAATGGTGCCATGCATATGGATCCTAAGTAATGGGTGTTCAGAGAATTCTTTTTTTCTCAAGCATTCATCTTGTATCTATGTGTGTGTGTGTGTGTGTGTGTGTGTGTGTGTGTGTGTATGTATATATATATTTTTACCTGTGTGTTTATATTTTTACTGCAAGCATAGCTCAAGACCCCAGTAAAATTGTTGGTTGCCCTTAGTGTTTGTATAAACCTTAACTTACTTAAAGTATTTCTGACACTTTTTTAATTTTGTTTTTAGGGAGTACTGCTAAAATCCAGAGAATGCATTAAGTGGAGCACAGTATTACAGGGCCCTGATATTTGCTTATTATAAAAATTGGCGGGGCGCCTGGGTGGCTCAGTGGTTTAAGCTGCTGCCTTCAGCTCAGGTCATGATCTCAGAGTCCTGGGATCGAGTCCCACATAGGGCTCTCTGCTCAGCAGGGAGCCTGCTTCCCTCTCACTCTCTCTGTCTGCCTCTCTGCCTACTTATGATCTCTCTCTGTCAAATAAATAAATTAAAAAAAATCTTTAAAAAAATAAATAAAATTTAAAAATTGGCAATTTCCTTAATAAAAAATTCTGCCAATCTGGGCAAAAGAAAAAAAAAAACAAAAACAAAAAAATTAAGGACTTCTGGTTTATCTCCATATCTCCATAAAAACAGATTCAAAGATCACAAAGAATACTAGATCTTAAGTCTGTGAAATCGCACATACTTTAATGTATATTTAATGTATTTAAAATATTTGCTTAATAAGAATAGCTTATGCAGAATATTTTGTCTTTTTAAGGGGTACATGTGTTTAGTCCATCAGAATGTTATTTCTAAGAAAATAAGGACTTCTTGCTAAACCCCACAGGGAAATTAATGTATAAAATAAAGTTTTGCTAGATAAAGCAGAACCAGACTTCTGGATTCAAACCCCAGTTATGTTAGTTACTAAGAGATCTCAGGTAACTGATTTTATCTCGATTCTCACACTTCTTCACCTTCAAAATAAATATAATTATCCTATCAACCTCAGAGGATGGTCCTAAGGACTCCAGGACTTAAGCTACATAAATATATTCATAAAATGGCAGAGTCAGGGAATTTCAAAAATATTAGCAATGATTATTATTAATTGCTCATAAAAATTTAACATAAAATGCAGAACAGATTAAAAAAAATCAAAATTATGACTGAAGTCAGAGAGCTAGTACCTAGAGAAGTCAATCTAATAATTCATAACTTTGACATTTCTAGCCAAAGGTTGATGGGCTCTCTTTGTCTACCGGAGCCAAGCTGGTGCTTCATGAAGCCCAAGGTGCCATCGGGTTGGGCCACTCTAGTCCTACCTTGGGATATCTGCCTGTCCCATGCTGTAACTGCCTGTGCTCTGTACTGTCTGAAGTGGCCCCATCTCAACCCTGTCTGAATTGACCAAGGGATGGGCAACTGACACAAGGAGGCAACTCACTGGTTGGCCAGGAATTGATTGGAGTGGTTTCTCTTGAGAAATATGAAATAGATCCTTTTAATTCTTTTCTTAAAATAATTGAAATTATAGGGGCACCTGGGTGGCTCAGTCAGTTAAGCATCTGCCTTCAGCTCTGGTCATGAGCTTAGGGCACTGGGATGGAGCTCCAGGTTGGGCTCCTTGCTCAGTGGGCAGCCTACTTCTCCCTCTCCCTCTGCTCTGCCCCCCTCCCCACTTGTGCTCTCTCTCTTGCTCTATCTCCAATAAATAAATAAAATCTTTAAAAGCTTTTGAAATTATGAATCTGGGGAGATTTGGCATTTGTACTATCACTAATTCATGAAATAAACATTCAACCAATATTTATTGTGTGAGGCATTTGTTCTAAGCAAGAGCAATACTGCAGTAAAGAAAAGAAAGTTCCCAATGCCACTGGCCTGATTTCTAGTGGGAGGGCAGACAGAAAAATAGATATATATCAGATAGTGATAGGCACTATTAAGAAAATAAAAGTAGATAAGGAGAAAAGAGTACCAGAGGGTATAATAGTTAGAATGGTCAGAAAAGTCCTCTTTAAAGGGGTAAGATTTGAACAGAGGTTTACATGAAATGCAAGGAAAGCCATGCAAAGAGCTGGGAGAGCATTTCATGAAGGACATGCAAGTACAGAGAACTTGTTGTGGGAACAAGCTTAACATATTTGAAGGAACTTCAGGAGGCTAAGCTTTCTGTAACAGCTGTGATGAAAGGTCTTAAGATAGAGTCAATCCAGAGTAGTCACTGTGGGCCACATGGGGGAGGCCCTCATTCAGATGTTAGTTTGAAAGACAGGAATGAGACACATACAGGAATGAGAAATGCCAGGAGAATAGAACCACATGGCATTTGAATGGGAGATGAGCTTTGGCTGTCTCCAGTAATGCTCCTTGACGTTTCCAATCCCTATCTAGGTCTATCCTGGAAATAAATTCCCTTTTCCTTTGTGTGTTCTCATGGGTATCTTCTTGCCACCCAGATGTCTTAGATAGAACTGCATATAACATCTCAGTTGATTATGACTTAATTTGAAAGACTGATGATATTATCCCTGTTGAAGGCAAGGATGCTGAGATACTAAGTAGTTAAATGATTTAGCCCAGTTCTCAAAGCAAGTTTGTAACAGGGTATAAGCTAGACTCTATACCTTCTGACTTCACATTATGTGTCTGTATAGTGTGCAAATTAAGTTAATATGCTCTTTTATCTTAGATGTAGCTTGTCTTAAAAAGTAAGAATTCATAGGATTCCCTTTGTTCTCAAAGATCCATTTGCAAACAGAAGGGGATTGATCTTATTACGGAAGGGAGGAAGCAGCATCAGAGGGCCAAAGAGTAGTATTAAAAAATGGTAAAATAATACTCTAGATTTCTAAACACTATGCTTCATGAGTAAGTTTGTATTAACCAAGTCCAAATACCTGGGTTCTCCCAACCATTTGCCTTGACTTTTGCCTTTATTTTTCTACCTCTATTCCTACCAGGTCCCAGGCATCACTGATTTCATGTTTAAATTATCTGTCATCCATATCCTAGCTCCCCTATGATTCATACATCGTGTAATACACATCCATAGTACGCCACCTACTAATGCAGGGTAGTTGAAGCTACGGATGTGTAATCCATTTCTCAACATGATATACACTGTGAAAAGGCAACTGCAGTAAAGAGGTGGGAGTTGATTTAAGAGGCTCCCTGGGCAACAACAGTCACAATTTCTAAATGTGTCAAAAATTCATTAGGGCTCTGTGTCAGATTGCCATAATCTCTGTAACAATGGATTAATAAATACAGTGATGCGTTGTTCTGGAGGATGCAATGACACATTGTGGATATTCTATATAAGCAGTGTCTTCCCATGATCATATTCTTCTCTTCAAGAATTATCTGTTTCCTGATTTGTCTTAATGATACTTGAAGGACTTTGCAAACAACCTGCCTAGGTTAGAAAATGTTGAAATAAATCACAGAGGCCATCAACTGCAGTCCAAGCTTGGTGAGTTCTCCAAAGACATTTGATACAGAAGATGCAGGAATATGTCAGTACCCCTATTTATGTCCTACAGCTAACTAATTTCATGCTAATTTCATTTCTGTACTGCGATTCCTCTTTCTACCTGTGTTGATAGATGGATTTCATGAGTTAATTCTCTAGTTTCCGATGCAGGCAGAATGTACATAAATCCCAGGGTTTTGTAGAGGAGACAGTTCTTCTATGCTACTTATTATCAGCACAGGCACATTGCAGCCTTGGCTTTTTTATCAAGATATTGCTACCATTCTGCATGCTTTCCAAGAGGTTTAATCTACTTCACAATGACTTTTAATGGGAGGTGTTTTACAGTTTTTGTGGTTTATTACTATTTTTATTAGTTTTTTTTTTATTTCTCCAGGTCTGATTGGGAAAAGAGTTTGGACTTCTTTCTCATTAAAAACAAAACAAAACAAAACAAACAAAAAAACAAAAACCAGAAAGTGAGACAAGGAAATGAGCCAGGGCTTATGGCTTCAGAAGAAACCTCATGGGACAGATTTCTTTGGGCAAGGTTGACAACCCATGGGTTTCCCATCTGTGTGTCCTACGAATGGTGGAGTAAATATTGGCTCCCTGTGTTTTCTTTGGTCTGTCTAATTTATGGATTTCCAGCTTGAAAAAGTGTTGATCACGGAGAAAGAGTCTTTGCTAAATAAAACGGTCCTTAAAGAATTTTAAGGACTCCATGTTAATAATAGTTAATATTTATTGAGGAGTTACACACTGTGTTACATTATTTAATCTAATCCTCCCAGCAAGTTTATGAATTAGTAACTATTTTTATCCCAGTTTCACAAAGAAGGAAGCTGAGGTGTAAATTGCTTGTATCACTTCTCCCATATTCTCACAGCCTGTGGAACCAGAATTCCAATCCACACAGAAGAGCCCCAGGGACCATGTACTTAACCACCACATCTTGGCTTCCCTTAATATTAATCCTTGTTGATTCACTGTTCCTTTCTCTCCTAGCCCTACAAGCTTCATTATAGGAATTACCTCCTAGCTGCTGAATTTTCATTCTTTTTCCCAGGGATGGATCTCACTCGGTGTCTCTGTTACAAAGATAGCACTTGCTTGACTTAGTCAACTTTGATCCTACAATGTAGTACTATATAACTCCTATATAACTTTGGCCTGCCCTGTTGGGAAGGGGAGGACAATTCCAGTAAATTGATCTAGTATTCTGGTCTTGTGTAAACATATTATTAGTTATTGAATATCCATAACAAAAGAGACTTTTGGTAATGGCAAACAGTAAGGTCTACGTAACTCCAGTTGGTTGGAGAATTGTAAGGTAATGTGCAGACTTTTTCCCAATACCAATACTCCCCTTCTTCTCTGGTAACATAATGTTTAATTTTTAATTAAGTGCATGGCTCCCCAGATGAAGACTGCATTTCCCATATGCCCTTTGAGCTGCATATAATCATATGACTAAGTTCTAGCCAATGGGATATGAGAAGAAGCAACACAGTTTGTGGGTTATGCTGACAAAGCAAGAGTTATGTTCTCCTCTTCCACTTTTTCTCCTCTGGATGACTAGAATGTGGACGTGGTAGTGTGCGATCTCAGAGTGTGCAGAAAAAGCAGCAATTCCGTAGGGAATTTCAGAGCAATAGGTAGAAGGAGCTGAGTCTTGATGGAACAGAATTACCGCAACAGGGGTGTATGTAGTGCCGACCCTTAGACTGTTACATGAGAGAGAAACAACATTCTATGTATGATACTAACTTATTTGGAGTAAAATAATACCCTAACACAAACAGGTTAATCTAATCCAAGTTTTCCCTATCTTTTTTTCTAATTCGTAAAGCAGACCAAGAAGAACATTGAGAAAACTAAGAGAAAAACTTTGAAAAATACAACACAGGTTATATTGGGTCTAGGAGAGTAGATGGGTGTTTTTGAGGAAAAAGCATTTTCTCCCCAAATAGGCCCAAAATATCAAGATGAGAAGTATATATATTTTATCAATCACTTGAATTCTAGATGTTTAATCAGCACGATGTCAAATCTCACCTACTAGATGATCTAGTCAGTCATCATGGTATTTTAGTTCTGTTTCAACAAGTTACAGAGACATGAGCATCTACAAATTCTGTAAATTGTACCGATGCTCTGCTTTTAAAATTTCAGTTGGCAGAAGAATCACTTGGGAGGATTGTTAGATATGAAAATTTCTTAGTCCTTCTCTAGATCTGTGTGTGTGGCCCAGAAATCTGTCCTTTTGTGAACCAACCACGTGATTCTCTGGCTCACTAGATCCTCAAAAGCTACAAGATGTGGAAGTTTTAAGGAATATTAATAATAATGGTAGAAATAATTATAGTATCTTAATCATTGACTGACATATCTAGACCAGTGTTTCTCTAATTGACACAAAAATAATTTCTAAAATGAATTATGCACTCATTATGTGTCAGGCACTATGCAATTTTTTGATATTATTTCATAAAATTTTCAAAATAAAAAGGCATTCTTTACTAACCTAATTTTTCAGATGAAAACCCTGAGGTTTTATCAGTTTAGATGGACTTTCATACAGTCTAAGCTAAGAAGTGGCAGAGCTGGGTCTCTTCTCCAGAGTCCTAGAGCTTAACTCTTGGACACTAAGGCTGCTCATCATTCTTAGCATGGAAGTGGGTCAGAAGGAAAAACCACAGTTCAAAATTTATTTAAGTAAGGACAGTAGTGAGTACAAATGTATTCATTATGTGTGTACCTGCCATTTGTAAGATATCATATAGGACTTATGGAAATAATGATTTCAGGGATTAAAAGAAAAGGAAGAACATTAAAAATATGTATTCTGAGGGGCACCTGGGTGGCTCAGTGGGTTAAGCCTCTGCCTTCAGCTCAGGTCATGATCTCAGGGTCCTGGGATCGAGCCCCACATCAGGCTCTCTGCTCAGCAGGGAGCCTGCTTCCCCCTCTCTCTCTGCCTGTCTCTCTGCCTACTTGAGACCTCTCTTTCTCTGCCCAATAAATAAATAAAATCTTAAAAAAATATATGTATTCTGAGTTTAAGGATCGACCTTTTTTAAAATTCATCTTTTATGAGAGACTTTGGACTCTGAAAAATAATCTGAGGGTTTTGAAGGGGCAGGGGGTGGAAAGTTGGGGGAGCCAGAGGGCACGTATTGCATGGAGCACTGGGTGTGGTGCATAAACAATGAATTCTGTTACATTGAAAAGAAATAAAAAAAGAAGTCATCTTAGCTTTTACACACACACACACACACTCACACATAGATGTAAAATGTTTTTAGTGCTTCCCAAGACTGTTCCTGCTCTATGTTAATAATTTTAGATTCATTATCACTTAACTCAAAATCTTTTGGTGAACTCTTTCATTTTTTATAGTTTAGTTTTATTGCATTTTTTGGGGTCTATACGTGGCTAAGCTATGGTTTGCATTTTCCAGTTTTGCCTGTTTTTGTCAATATATATATGTATGCAGATTGTATATATGTCTGTGTGTTTGTGCCACATACACACACACACACACACACACGTAAATCATTTATATATGTACTTCCACATTTATTATCACAGCTGTCAATCTCCATAGTGAGAGGAATCATGATGTGGATTATAAATTCATGTTAATGTAACATGAATACTTGTGGGTTTTCTTAATTTAAAAATACTTGCATAAGCAAGACACCAGCATATATCATATCTTAACTGGGTCCTTAATTACAGCAGGAAGTTAAACAAAGAAATTAATATAAAAATGTTACATTTTACTGAAAGACATCAATATATCTCATGCTTTCATTTTATATCAAGAATTTTTAACCAACAGTACTACCCAGGAGAGAAAAAAGTCTCCATTTTCAATAAAAATAAAAATGCTAAAATTAAACAGATTAATATCTAATTTTATACTTTCATTTATAATATGTGCAAAATTATCTTGAATATTTGTTATGGATGAAGTGGCTTTCTACCAAATTGGGCCTTTTCATAGCAGAAAATGTTAACATAAATTGTAGCATAAATCATTGCCTTGTAGAATACCAGAAGGCGCATATAAAAACCCATATCTTTACTGCACATATTTCCCATTAACCATAATCTATTAGTAATTGAAGTTCATTACAAATTCTTGTAGACTTTATTGCTATCATGCTGCATGACATACCGAACCTGGCTTGCATAACAAGAAGTCCTTGCTGGGAAATATCCTATTAACAATGACAGTGCATTTGTCATTGTGATAATAAACCCAAGAGCTGCCTGTAGACTATAAATTATCAAGGCGCCATTTGTGCTGCCCTGGCTTGAAGGTTTGTCAGTGCTTCCATTTTAAACCCCCGATTTTCAGTGAGTTGTAACTCAACTATCAGAATCTGCAGTGAGCTGCAACTTTGCATCCAAGGACTCAGCTCAAGACTCTTTTTGGAACAATTCTTAAGTATGATTTACATTTTCCAATCAAAAAGAACAGAGATCTGCTGGCTTATGCACAATAGTATTGAAGGGAACTGTAAGATACAATTATTTCCCACTAAGAATAATATGTTTAAATCTGGCCCAGATACCTATGGGTATTTAAAATCAGAGTTTTCAGCAGTCCTAGTTTTGTGCCTTAAAAAGACATTACTTAATTTTTAGCAGGGTAACAACTAAACTCAATGTCAGGTCTTCAAGATAATCATACATGCCAATTGATTTTTCTTTTCGTGCAAGATCCCCCACCCCTACCCTCTTTGGATCAGTAATTTGAAAAATAAAAGGATTTGCATGGAACAGTGAGAATATATTACTGAGAAGGGAGAGAAGTGTTGGAGAATCAAAAGTAATATTGAAATAAATAATCACAATGATGTAAATAGTTGTGCATTTGGCTTGGAAGCCAGTTTTACCTGTCTATGCCATTTCGCCACCAAGGAGATGGAAGGCAGCAAGACCAGGAAGGCCCTTCTTCATTATAGGGTAACTGATTCTACAATCTTCAATCATTCTTACCACAAAATGGGGTTTTATTTAATTACAGTTACCCAAAAAACCTCCCCAATTCCCAAATTAAACATTTCGATGGCCACAATCACAGTCACAAAGACTCTCAAGTCTTGGGGTTACTGCAGAGGGAGAATGATTGACAGGGACTTACTTTGTTTGGATACCTGCACAGGACTGGATGTTGGTATCATAGGAATGCCGCAGTGAGTGAGCAGACAGCCTAGTTTTCACAGTGGTTCCTAACACCTAAGAGAGACTGACAAGAGAACAAATATAATACAGGACACAAGGAGACATAACTGCAAATTTAAGCAGTAGAAATTACTTGAGGGAATATAAGACAATTAATTCTTACTAGACAACTGAAGATTTCTTGAACAGGACACATTTGAGCAGGGAACTTCAAGAACCCCATCAATGTTGTTCATTTTCCTTGGAGAGTCCTCTCCTATCCCACTACCCAGGGCTTTTCCGGGATATGTCATAACATGCAGGGATTAACAGATTTCTACTTCAGGAATGACCACTGGCTTGCAGTGAGGTGGACTAATTTATACTTGCTCAAGTTCTAATAATGACAAATAAAAAAAATATCATACCCAAAACATAGCAATTGATTAGAGAGAGAGGCAGCTACCAAAGCATAGCCAGAAGGAATAAATATTCTTTTTATTTAAGGGAAACTCTAATATCTAGGTCCATCTAGTCTGCTTCCCATGGGACACTAGGCCTTAAGTTTTGCTTAGTCATTAAGAGGGAAAAAAACAAAGCAAATGGGTTATTTTATTAAATTTATTCCCAGACATCTTTGAAAGAAAAATTGAATAGTTCAGGTAATATCAGTGCAACACACTGCATAGCAAATTTACTGGGAAGGACTATATGCAAAATCCTATTTCTGTGTTTCAGACCCTATGCTAAGCAGTACATGTATCTCATTTTAGCTCTGCAAATCATGAAGGAGATTTTAGTATTTCCACTTTACAGCAGAAACTGATACTTAGGCAAGTGGTACAGTGGGATTTCAGACTCAGGCCTGATTGCACAGGCTGTGCAACACTCTAGCCTTCATATCAACTTTTGTCTTTGAGCTAATCTCAAGTAATAAACTAGGGCATGCAGAGAGCCACTTCCCATCCTCCTAAACTTAGTTTGTACTACTAATTAACTATGCATGCTTCAATATTTTTTCTTTCTTTCTTTTTAGGTCCAATTTGACTGATGCTCTTCAGTCATGTCTCAATTTAGCTTACTTTTATTCTCAAGAACTATTCCAAAATACAGTCATTTCAAGTTTAACTAAAATTAAAAAATATTATTTACTCAGAGAGTATTGGTTCCATCAAAGTTAAGCAATATCCCTTTATTTAGAACAAAATCCATAATTCAAGATCCACTTTTCCCTTAAAAATACTCCTGGTCTCTACAACAATGAAGCATAAAGAGTTTGTCCATGCCTAGATAAAAGCTCTGCCACCTAAACTTCAAATTCCACAATGTACTCAGAGTCTTTTCTTCCTGTTAGCTTCTTTGCCATTTGGTGATGGATATCTGTTCCTTCACTTGCTTTCTTTTCAACCTTCATCCCAGTGCTTTAATAAATCACAGATTTTTTCCTAGCAAGTTTTATGTCCTTTTGTAATTGTGAACATGACTTGCATAGTACACAGAGTACTGAAATATTCTGAACAAATGGAGTAGGGTCATTTTGATTCCAAATATTTGCCCAGGCAATAGTTTACCATTTGGAACCAACCTGAAAATCAATGAAAGCATGACGAGCCATCTGCTCATTCCTTCCTTCTTGTTCTCAAAAATTTAAAACAAATATTTCCATTCCTATAGCATCTTTATTTTTCAAAGAGTTTGGCAATTGTCAAGTATATTATTTCACTTACCAACCCAAGCTTTTCAGTAAAATAAAAAAAGAAAATTCAGGAGAAAGTAAAAACTTACTATATGTCTTATCCAATGATATCCTCCAAGTTTTCTCCTCATGGGGAACCACACAGTACAAGGACATCAAGTGTTTTACTCTAGCCTATGATTTTAGTAAGTAATGATTTCCTCTCCTTGCTCTGACCAAGTTCCCATGTCTTTTTTTTTTTTTTTTTTTTTTTTTTTTTTAGAGAGCTCATGTGAGTGAGGGGGAAGGGGCAGAAGGAAAGGGAGAGAGAGACTCCCAAGCCAGCTCCATGCTCAGGACAGAACCTACTCAGGACTCTATCTCACCACCCTGAGATCATGATCTGAGCCAAAATCAAGAGCTGAACACAGACCTGACTGAGCCACCCAGGCACCCCATGGAATCCTTTTCTGATCACACCTTCGATCTGTACCCAGTTCCTAAACCTCTTCAAATACGACCTCTAGAACTCCTGGTTCATTATAATGAAAGACAACTTATGCTCTACGTCCTGATTCTTTCTTGAGAATACCACTTCCCCCATAGCCCTTTCAGATAATAGCTGTTAGCCTCTGTGTGTTCTCAGACACTGGCCTTGCAGGAGGGAAAGTTGCCCTCTTACCACCTTACTGCTCCTTCTTGTCTATTTTCTGTTCTTTCTCCATGGAAACAGTTTTGAATATCAAATGATCCGGTGCTTCTACACACCAGTCCTCCTAGCTATAGTTATCAACTCATACTAAGGCCACTTCTTAATTTTTGAAGATTTTTTGATTCTGCTTCATTGTCATTTTCTTTTATACCACTATTGCTTCTTGGTGATTTCAATGTCCTTCCAAGTTAATATGATCCTTCTGATAATCCTGGCTTCCTAAACTCCTCCTAACTTCCTATGTTCTCTTCCCATGATTATACTACAGATTTTGTCACTACCTGAACTATGTCCATTCCATATTCTTTATTTCCAGCATCATACTCTTTAACTACCACCTGCTGTCTTTCCAGATCACTCCTTCCATGACCTTCTCTTCAGTCTCCTTTTAAACCTATCAGGATGCAAAACTCATCATGGTACGTTTAACTTTGTTTCACTTTTTCTGACCCATTTTGGATTCACTCCCCTTCCAGCCTTAATTCTGTGACCAATAATTATAATCCCTCCTTTGCATATATTAATGACTTCTTTGCCCCTCTGTATCCTCCTCATAGGCCAAAACACATCCCTGGTTAAATCCAACTCTCTGCCTATTCATGCATGCAACTATGCAACTGAAACTGACCAATGAAATGCATAAAACCATGACAAAGGCCCTCAGATTAATGACCATTAATCTCAAATCGGCTCTTAAGACTAACTAGAAGTTATATTTCCGTATCCATTTATTTTCTATCTACTAGTGCACTATTTCATACTTGAAACCTCCAATAACTTCTTCCCCATCCTCCTTTCCTACTTAATGATTTGAAGACTCCTCAGGCTCATATTTTACTGAGAAAAAAAATAACAGAAGAGAATTTTATAAACTCCTACTATATCTACTCACCTACCTCTATCGTGGCCATACACTCTGTTTTCTCTCCTGGTACTATGGATGCACTGTCCATGCTCTTAGCTAACTTCTGCCCGAGGTACCAACTCCCCCAGTCTGCTCAAAGACCATGCAGCAGCAATTATCTATCCCCCCTTTTCCCCATGAATAATGATTGTCTCTTCTCTATTAGAGCTTTCATATCAACATAATAACTTACTATTTATTCTCCTACCAAAAAAAAAATTCTTCTTAACTAACTCTACTTCATTCTCTAGCTACCATTTATTTCTGTCTTTCCCTTTACAGAAACTCTCCTGGTATTTTCTATTATATGTCTCTCCTCTATTTTCTATTCTGTCATTCATTGCCATGTCATTTCATTTTCCCTTGAGCTCACTCTGTGTTTTATCTCCAATACTCTACTGATACTCTCTTTTCAGCATCACTAGTGAACTCCAGATGGCTAGATATGATAGTGAGCCCTCAGTTCTCAACTTATTCCATCTATTAGTAGCATTTGACACCTTCTTTCTTCAAACACTTTCTTCACTTGTCTTTCAGGATATCCCTCTCAAATGTCTTGCCTCACACCTCATTTGCCACTACTTCTAAGGCTCTTGTTATGGTTAATTCTAGTGTCAACTTGACAGCTAAAAGATGCACAGATAAACGGTAAAAAGTTATTTCTGAGTATGTCTGTAAGGGTGCTTTTGGAACAGATTGGCCTCTGTTGACAGACTGAATAAACAAGATAACTCCTGGGGCACTTGGGTGGCTCAATCAGTTAAGCATCTACCTTCAGCTCAGGTCATGATCCCAGGGTCCTGGGATTGAGCCTCCCATCGGGCTCTCTGCTCAGGTGGGAGTCTGCTTCTCCTTCTGCCCACCCCACTTATGCTTTCTCTCTCTTTTGCTCTCTCTCTCGTGCCCTCTCTCAAATCAATAAATTTTAAAAAGAAAAGAAGATAACTCCCAGCAATGTGGCTGAGCATCCTCCAATCTGTTGAGGGCCTGAGCAGAATAAAAAGACAGAGGAAAGGCTACTTTGTTCTCTGCTTGAGTTGGAACATCCATCTTCTCCTGCCCTCAGACATGCGTGCTCCTGGTTCTCAGGCCTTCAGACTAGAACTGGAACGTCTGCCATTGACTCCTCTGACTCTCAGGCCTTTGGGTTTGGATCAGGACTATATCATTGGCTTTCCTGGACCTTTAGCTTGCAGACAGAAGATCATAAGACTTCTTAACTTCCATAATTGCATGAGCTGGATCCTTATAATAAATCTCTTTCAATGTGTCTTTATAGTTCTTTATAAGTCCTATTGATTCTGTTTCTCTGGAGAACCCTAATACAGCTTCTTTTTGAATTCCTCCTCATATCACTGACCTCTTAATTTTGGAGTGACAAGGACTTGATCTTCAGCCTTTTATTTTTCTAGCTATGTTCACTTTCATTTCCTTTGGGCTTTATATTTAATTTAAGTACTCTTGATATGCTGACAACTCTGAAATCTCTCTCTCTATTCTAGATTCACAGAAGCAACTGCTTCTGTGGCATCTCTTCTTAAATTTGCAAGGCTTATCATATTTAATATGTCTAAATACAAAGCTCCTAATCTCCCAAAGCCTAAATCAACCTCCTCCCTCTCATCTTTGCTCTGTTTCAGTTAATAAGAACAATGTCCTTCTGAGGCTGTAATCAGAAACTGTGTATTCCCCCTCAAGTCCCTTCTGTTACATCCACCTCATCCAAATATGATGCTGTGAGCTCTTTCCCTCTCTCTGCCTGCATACTCTTTACTTTGAAGACCCATGACTCTTTCTTTTACTGCCTCAGGTCTTTACTCAAGTATCATTCTAAATGAGGCCTTCCCTGACTTTCCTGTTTAAAATTTCAATTCTCTACTTCCAAAGTTTACTATTATTTCCCTGTATTATTTTACTCTATAAAATATATTACTATTTTAACATAAATATTACATATTTTGCTTATTACATATTATAATCGTGGTTCATGAGATAAAAAGGGGATAGATAATTGTTGCTGAGTGGTCTTTGAGCAGACTGGAAGAGTTGGTACCTCTTAGGTTCATCTCTTCTGTCACTTACCCTTATATTATAAACTCCATAAAGACAAAGTCTTTTTTGTTGTTGTTTTTGGGGTTTTTGCTTTTGTTTTTGTTTTGAGAGAGAGAGAGAGCCCACTTGCATGAGCCAGGGATGGGAAGAGGTAGAGGGAGAGACACAGAATATTGAGCGGGCTCCACGCTGACATGGGACTCTATCTCTCAACCCTGAGATCATGACCTGAGCTGAAATCAAGAGTCCGACACTTAACCAACTGAGCCACCCCGGTGCACCCAGAGGTTTTTTTTTTTTTTAATCGCTCACTACTCTATCCCAGTACCTAAAGTAGCATGGAACATAGTACATTCACTAAGAGTTACAGAATGACGAAACAAAACAGCTAACCTTAACATTTTACAGGACAAACACTGTTGCTGTATGAATTATTGTTAGGACTACAACTTTTAAACAATTGCTTTGAATTTTATACCCTTACCAGCCATCCTGAATATCACAAGGTTTCTAGTTTGCTGCCTTAGTGGCAGCACTCCATTCCTTTCCTGCTGAGTACAAAGCAATTCTCAGAGGGAAAGCCTAGTACTGTATTCTTTCACAAAAGAAGGCCCGTAGTTTGGATGTGTTATGGTCTCCTTGTGAGTGCTGCCTGGTAGTTTGGTGAGAGCTAACCTCCTTTCTTCCTGCAACATAGTATTTAGGAGCCAGCAACATCTTATTTTTAATCTGAATAATTTCCCACATATACATTCCTCCCAGCATATTCTTTCTTCTACATACTGTATTTGTGAGTTTATGCTTAACTGTACCTCACCACAACCACCTTTTGTAAAATCAGCCTCTATCAATCAGGGCCCAACCAGGAAAAACAGAAACTAGTCCATGTATATAAAACAATCCCAGGGAATTGGTTCCAAAGGTATATAGGATCAGGGAGCATGCTGTAAAGCCACTCAGTACAGAGAGAAGCATCAGAGATGAGCAACAACAGGAGACCCCTACAATTCCAAGTTTGAAGGAGCAACAGAAGAATTTTATCACTGGAGCCTTGGGGAGGGAGGCTTTCACTGTAAGCTGGAGCCAAGGTAGGTCATTTCAAGCTTTGCTGGAGACACGGAAGAGAAGCAGCTGACATTGGAAACCCTACCATAAACAAAAAAAGTGAAAGCTTTTCCCTTCTTCCCATGAACCTCCAACCTTCCTTGGTGAAATCCATCCATAAGTGTGTGCCTGTGGACATAGCATGGATTCTGGAAAACACAGCCTATGGGGGTTAGTCGACCCCTGTCACTGCCTCCTTACCCTTTGTGCCAGTGCAGAATAAGGGAAAAGCAGATAAATAAATTTGAGGGCAAGTGGTAACTCCATGAACAGGCATAAAAGATGGGATTTTGTTCATGTCTCCCTATCATAAGTGAATATCCCCCAAATATCTGAAGATGCATATGGGGGCCTTCAGAATAGGAAGTAGGGCCAACCTTGTTTACTTTTAACGGTTTGGGATGAGGTGGGGAGCTTTTATCAGAGGAGAGCTGACAGGAACATAATGAGAAGGAGGAGTGATAAGGAAGCTGCCTCCCATGCTCTGAGGTTATTTTAGGTCCCACAGTTGCCATCTCCTATGCTTCTAAGGGGAACATGAATTGAGAGATAGGCCTGGTCCAGAACATGGACACCAGTTTCTCATGTCATCCTAGGATTCATAGTTGTTTACAAATTTTTCCCCATGACTAGGGCTTTGATTTTTATGAATCCATAAACTCTCAAAAGGGCACAGTTCTAAAAGATTACAATTTAAAGGCTATAATTATAGTAGGTCCCAAATTAGGTAGTAAACGCAGGACCTCCTTTACAAGAAGTTAGATAACAGAAAGAAACTGTACACTGAGAAGAACCACATGATTATCTGGAGGGAATTATTTATACTTTTTAAATGTAAATGAAAACAACAGAATATGTATCTATACTATTCCTTACAATAACAGATTCTTACACAGCTACTCTCTTTTTTTTTCTTTTTTATTTCTTCAGCGTTCCAAGATGCCTTGTTTATGTACCACACCCAGTGCTCCATTCAATATGTGCCCTCCTTAATACATACACCAGACTCCCCTTAACCCCACACCCCTCCCCTACAAAACCCTCAGTTTGTTTCTCAGAGTCCACAGTCTCTCACAGTTCATCTCTCTCTCTGATTATCCCCCAATTCACTTTTTCTTTCCTTCTCCTAATGTCCTCCATGTTATTCTTTATGCTCCACAAGTAAATGAAACCATATGATAACTGACTCTCTCTGCTTGACTTATTTCACTCAGCATAATCTCTTCCAGTCCTGTCCATGTTGCTACAAAAGTTGGGTATTCATCCTTTCTGATGGAGGCATAATTCTCCATATTAAGGGACTATAACTTCTTTATCCATTCATCTGTTGAAGCGCAGCTTCGCTCTTTCCACAGTTTGGTGACTGTGGCCATTGCTGCTATGAAATTGAGGTACAGATGGCCCTTCTTTTCACTACACCAGTACCTTTGGGGTAAATACCCAGTAGTGCAATTTCAGGGTCATAGGGTAGCGCTATTTTTAATTTCTTAAGGAATCTCCACACTGTTCTCCAAAGTGGCTGCACCAACTTGCATTCCCACCAACAGTGTAAGAGGGTTCCCCTTTCTCCACATCCTCTCCAACACACGTTGTTTCCTGTCTTGCTAATTTTGGCCATTCTAACTGGTGTCAGGTGGTATCTCAATGTGGTTTTGATTTGAATCTCCCTGACGGCTAATGATGATGAACATTTTTTCATGTGTCTGTTAGCCATTTGTATGTCTTCTTTGGAGAAGTGTCTGTTCATGTCTTCTGCCAATTTTTTGACATGATTATTTGTTTTTTGAGTGTTGAGATTGAGGAATTATTCATAGATCTTGGATAGCAGCCCTTTACACAGCTACTTTCCATTAAGTTAAAGTCAGAACACATCTCTGACCCAGGAACTGTCATGCATCAACAGCAAGATGAACACTGGGTGAGAGAAACCAGACCCAATTCATATCTCAGCTTTTCTTCTTACTATTTAGATATCACTGAGGAAGCTGTCTAATCAAAGTATATTCCTTCATCAGTAATAATGATTAAAATTTATATTTCCTGAATGCTTCCTATTTGCCAAGTACCTAACTACTTTATATGCATTACCTAATTTAATCCCCAGAAACCCATTATTGGTTTCTAATTTTACAGAAACAGAGAAAGGTTAAATAATTGTATAAGTTCACATAGATTTAAAAAAAAGTAGCAGAACTAGGGTAGTTTTTATATGTTGTATACTTCAAAAGGTATCCAATCTAAATGTCTGCCATTCTCATTATAGCTGTGGTAGATTTGTATATTGAATCAGATGATTTTCCAGAAGATGACAGTACTGTGTTCTATTCTAACAAACTCAGTATATTATGACACTTTTGACAGATGGAGGTAAAGCATTTTTTAAGAAGTGTACCTTTTTTCAAGAATGCACAAATCTGCCATATGGGCAGCCAGCAAATGCAATGAGTAGAACCAGGATCCAGATCTGGGCAGTCAGGCTCCACGGAGATGCTAGAAGTATGTTAGAAGGGTGTGCAACTTCAAGTTAAATTGCAAAAACAAAATAAGTTACCATACATAAAGCATAAACATTTGTTTTTGCCACATAATTTTCAGGGAAAAAGAAACTATCTCTGTACTAATGCAGAACTATAGTTCCTATAGCTCCTTTGTTTCTAGATATTTTACCAGAATTCACAGAATTTCATTTTTATGGCCTGGGCCCTTCATTTGTTAGGGAACAGCAGTGATTTCCTACCCTTATCTCAGATCTTGCCAGTCCCCCAAAAAGGTCCAACATTCCCTTACTTTGGTAATAAAACTGACAGTCTCCACAGAGGTCCTTTGAAGTAACTTTCCCCTCATTCCTCTTTGGAATAATTTTCTCCTCATTCCTCTTCTTCTTTCCACTGGTTCTAGAGAAACTTGGGAAAAAATTCAGAGCTGGGCATTGTTTTTATCTTACAGAAGAGATTGTGTGTGTGTGTGTGTGTGTGTTTGTGTGTGCGTCTTTAATTTATTAAATTATCTACATATACTTTCCTCTTGACCTTTTTCCAAGCATCTAATCACAGCACTTTCATCTGTACTGGCCCTGACAAAATCATTATTGACACATAAGGACTCCTCAGGGAAGCTAGACGTCTTCTCATCACGTGTCTGAACTTTCAGAGTAGAACCCTCAGTTCTTTTGGACAAACACCCTTCTTTTGGTTTTGTTTTGTTGTGAAACTTATTGTGCACTCTGACCATGAAAATGCACACTAGTTTGCTTAATTAGTTGGAGAAAGAATATGTGTTGACAAAGGAAAGTGGTAATGAGAGGAAGTTCACTACTTTCACTACATAAAAGACTCTGGCAGGATGGCCTGTTAACATATTATTATGATAATATTTCTTAAAATAAGTAGGATGTATTGGTCACGTAATAACAGAGAAATTTTTCCAGTTATTTCTTTTTTTCTGTCTCACGTATAGACAGAGCTATTATTGTGGCTCTCTGAACTTCCAGGGTGAGGAAAGAGTAGTTGAAGTAGGACAGTGTTGGTAACACCCATACCTGCCTGATGAGTGCAAGGGCTTCTTACCTTGTAGAACTACATAGACCATTTTATGTTGAACAGCTCCTCTGGGGAGAACAGATGAGGAGACGAATGACTTGGGAAGAATTTACCAGGAATTGGGGTAGGAAAAAAAGTACTCAACAGTTTAAATACTACATTTTGAACAAAAGACCCATGGGGCAACAGTGGGAGGTTGTAAATCCCTAATTCTATCTGGTTTCTAAGACCCTTCCAATCCTAAATAAAGGTTATAATCTAAATATCAGCCCCCTACTCTTTTCTCTGTATGCTGCATATTTTTTTCTCATCTCCTTCACTCTGAAAGTTAAGTTTTAAACAAATTTTATAGAGAAAGGAACTAAGCAAAAAAAAAGTGTGATTACATGGGACGCCTGGGTGGCTCAGTTGGTTAAGCAGCTGCCTTCGGCTCAGGTCATGATCCCAGCGTCCTGGGATCAAGTCCCACATCGGGCTCCGTGCTCCGTGGGGAGCCTGCTTCTCTCTCTGTCTCTGCCTGCCACTCTGTCTGCCTGTGCTCACTCTCACTCTCTCTCTGATAAATAAATAAAATCTTAAAAAAAAAAGTGTGATTACATAGCAAAGCTTAATTTACTCAACAAATACTTACTAAGCACAGACTATGGGCCAGATACTCGGCTAAAGCTAGGAATTCATCAAACAACCAGATGAACAAGATCCCAGCTCTCATTGTATATATGTTAGTGAGAGATACAGAAAAGGACGAAAAAAATAAAAAGGCATTAAATGGGGTTCTCACCATCTTGGAGTTTTAAGTGAGGTCCTAAATCTGAGAAGAGTATAATATACTCCATATTCTAAATCAAAGTTTTAGATCTTTGAGGTTGTCTGTACAAGATGCTTGGATAAAATTGGTTCTGCCCAACCCAATCCCATCTTGTTTCATTTGTACCCCTGGGGATAAAAATACATTATATGTTTATTAAAAAAAAATTTGGAAGGGGAGGCGAACCATAAGAGACTATGGACTCTGAAAAACAACCTGAGGGTTTTGAAGGGTCAGGGCTGGGAGGTTGGGGGAATAGGTGGTGGGTAATGGGGAGGGCACGTTTTGCATGGAGCACTGGGTGTTGTGCAAAAAGAATGAATACTGTTACGCTGAAAAAATAAATAAAATGGAAAAAAAAAACCAAAAAAAAAAATTGGTTCTGCCATCTATTGCCAACACTTACCTCCCATCTATAAAGAGCAGAAAACAAGAGGGGCCTGGAAGTAGAGAGTGATGAGTAGGGTGTTGTCAGCAAGCAGCTCAGGGTATAAGGAAGAAGATTATTTCATCCTCAGAAAGTTTAATCCTCAGAAAGCAAAAGTCTGGGAGACATAGGGTCTTATTACTCGTGGCAGAAACCCTCCCGGCAACCTTGAGTAAACTTTGGTAACAAGTTTCATTAGAAAGTATTTGCTATGGTCTAAATGTGCCTACCCCCTTAAATTCACATGTTGAAACATAATTTATAATGTGATGGTGTTTGGAGGTGAAGCCCTTGGGAGGTGATTAGGTCATGAGGGTGGAGCCCTCATGAATGGGATTAATGCCCTTGTAAAAGAGTTCCCAGAGAGCTCCCTTGCCCCTTCTGTCATGTGAGGATACACTGAGTAAGTGACCTCAATGAGGAAGAGGGTTTTCACTAGACATCAAATTGGCCAGCACCATGATCTTGGACTTCCCAGCTTCCAAATCTGTGAAAAATAAATGTTTGGTGTTTGTAAGCCACCCAATTTACAATATTTTTGGACTGAGACCATCCTGTATACCTTGCTTTGGCAGTACAAAGCTGAATTATTGTCCCTGCTCCAGATATATTCTCTGCAAAAGAGATTTGTATATCATGTTATCTCAAAAGGGCATCGTTCAGAGGAGTGAGGTGATCCCAACGCGGTTATTTGGGGGAGTAGGCTGTAAGAAGCCAGGAGTTGAAGGAGGTGCAATCAATTAGTATGTAAGGTATTAACTGTGTCAGAAACTGAAGACTGGAAGTCTTGAGAAACTTGAGAAGGAATCAGCAGTCAGGCCTCAATACATAGAAGGCCTGATGACAGGTTACAATGACTCAGGTGAATAAAGTCCTTTTATATCTCACCTAGGTCTGCATTTGTTCCAGTTCTGAAGGTTCAGGAGTGTACACAGTTGTGTGGGAAGAGGAAGGGAATGCAAGCTAAGGGGGATAGTAAAGAAGCTGATTGTGTCTTCTTTGTCCAATGTAGTCTTTCTAGCCTGAGGCAGGCCCAACTGGGAGAACTAAAATGCTTCAAATAGCTTAAGTCTAAGAAACTAAATTGTACATGTTTCACTGGGTTGGAATTTTAATATCTGAGAGGAATAGAAGCATGGGATTATTTATTGTAGAGGATAATGAGTCAAGGGATCAAGGTTAATAGAAAGTTGTTTTCTGCTTTCATATACCCAAATCAGGCCATTCGATAGTCAGGATTTTACAGAACAAATAACCTTGCAGATTGTGATCAGTGCTGTCGATGAGCTAAGCAGGTCAAGTGAGGCCTCTCTCACACAAGTGTCTTTGAATCTGAGGCCTGAGTGATGAGAATGAGTCAACCAAAGAGATCTGAAAGAGCATTCTTACCTAAGAAAACAATAAGAATGAAGGCCACAAGACAAAAGCTTTTAATAATCTAGGCATGGCCCGCTCCCCCTCTCCCAATCCCACCTCCCCCCAGCAACCCCCAGTTTGTTTTGCTATGGACATTGGGGAGGGGAGGCGAACCATAAGAGACTATGGACTCTGAAAAACAACCTGAGGGTTTTGAAGGGTCAGGGGTGGGAGGTTGGGGGAACAGGTGGTGGGTGATGGGGAGGGCACGTTTTGCATGGAGCACTGGGTGTTGTGCAAAAAGAATGAATACTGTTACGCTGAAAAAAAAATAAATAAATAAAAAGGGGAAAAAAAAAATAATCTAGGCATGGACCAAAGGGCAGCATCAGAAACAGAAAAGAAGCTTTTGGTAAGGATGGCATTGGAAGCAGAAGCCTAATTGTGACGTGCCTTTTAGATCTTGGTCTTGAGTTTGAAATTAATTATAAAGGCAATAAGAAGCTATTAAAGAATTTGAAGATGATCAGATTTGTATTAAAAAAAAAAACAACAACGACAAAGAAAGAAAACTCTGGCTTCTGTGAGGACAATGCATGCTGATGAGTTAAAGTTGACAGAGGAGCACCTGTTGGAAGCATTTTACTGGTGTCGGTAAGACATGGTGGCACCTTGGCCTTGGTGTAAGTGGAGTTGGCTGAGATGTAGGTGGATTTCAGATATAAGTTATGTAGTACTTAGGCCACACATTGAGAAGTTTAATTTAGAATCTTTAGTGGATGCTACTGGTGTCCTGCTTTAATGGCAGAGATACCCATTTCCCAGCTGCCATGAAGGTTAGCTGCTAATCACTCACAGCTACTACCTTCTCTGGAGAATTTGCATAAGTTAAACAGTAACTGCAATACTCAAAAGTTATGCCCTCCAATCTCCCACTTGTGGGGATCCAAAAATCTGAGATATGGTTATAAAAGGTCAGCATCCTTGCCTTAAGGTGGAAACAACATAGTGTTCAACTAGCACTCCAGAGTTTCCCATTAGGACCATGCTGGAGCTAGTCTCACTGAGTTCTTTTCCCCAGTCCTCTCCTGTTTTCCTTTCCCCCTTCCCCCTCTCTGAGGGAACTCACTAAATAAGTCACTTGAATATCCCTAAAACCATATCAATAAAATAAGCACTTGAGAATCCTTGTCTGAGGCTCTGCTTCTAGGGAAGTTAACCTGAGATAGGATTTAATTTTGAACATGTTACTTCTGATGTGAATTTGAGGCATGCAAGTGGTAATGGTAAGTGGGTAGGTTGATACATGACTCAACCCTGGAGAGATGGCATATTTGGATATCAATAGCATAGGAGTGGTATTAACAGCCAGAGAAATGGATGAAGTCTCCAAACAAGTGTACTATAAGAGAGTCTAGGACTGAATCCTAAGATTGACAACATTGAGAGGGAAAAGATGAAGATCCTGCAAAAGAGAAAGTATGATATCTTGAAATCTGAAGAAACCGCAATTATATGCCTAGATTTGGGGGTTATAATAGGGTTCTACTATATGATACCATGGAAAGTATTAGACTCCCTAGTGACCATTGACTCTCTTTTTTACTGTACAGCATGAAGAGAATTCAAGAAATGCGATTTTCTGTTACAGATCTTTTAATCATTGATACCTGCAAACTGATGCTTTTAGATTCTTCATAATACTAGGTAGGGTTATTTCATGTTAACTGCACAATTAACTCATGTCATCAATGAAGCTTTTTTCATTTGAATTAAGTCCCCAGTCCCTTTAAAATTAGAATTTTCCTCATTTGCTGAAGTCTTCCAATTACTTTCTAAGTTGAATTAGTAGTGCACTAAACTTTTATTTCCAGAGAAATGAGTTCAAGTAGAGGTCATCCATGCAAATGAGTTGAGTGATCTCAAACTAGCATTTAAGTGTGTCAGAAAGTTCGATCTATATTGGTTTATTTTTAAAGGCAAATGAAAGATAAGAATATGGATTTTGTGTATTTATTTAAAGATAGATTTCTGAAAATGGCAGTATTTTCATCTAAATCTTCTGTACCCATCAAATAAGTTATCAGGGAGCAAAGTTTATGGCAGGTCAGAGAATCACAAGATGAAGAGACAAGCCCAAGAGGTAGGTCTAGAAAAAAAGATGCTCTGAGTTAAAGATGTCATGGACAGTTAATACATAAATTATTAAAGTTTTTTAAATTTTATTAATTATTTTTATTAACATATAATGTATTATTTGCCCCCGGGGTACAGGTCTGTGAATCGTCAAGATTACATACTTCATAGCACTCACTATATCACATACCCTCCCCAATGTTCATAAACCAACTAAATTATTAAAGTTTAAACTAAATTATAAGGTAATTAATTCTTATTAGGATAAAGCTCAAAGTTTTCAATTCTCATTTCATCTTTCCTGCAATGCTTTCAGTTAAGTAGTATTTTTTCAACTTAATGATGGTCTAAATAATAATAATAATTTAAAAAAAACTAAGCAACTTCTTTAAGAAAGCAAAGCTACTAAATGGTAGATTAGGATTCTAATGTAGGCCCCTCTAATTCCAAGTTTTGTACTTTTTCTCCCATATCAAGATCAACCTTGAAGATCTAGCATTTTATCCTTAGATGTCCCAAGTCCCTTCAGTGTTGCAACAGAGAAGAACTCCAGAAAATAGGACTCAGGGAGAAGTGAATTCTGTATGCCTTGTCTTTGACTCTCTCCCTGTAGGAACACCTCTCAGTGGGTCATCACTCATTGATCCATGTACCTCTTTTTGTCTCTGTAATGTAAAGATTGTTCTTCTCTTTGTCTTTAAGCACAGTTTACTTAGAAATAATATTTTCTAAGGAATTTAAAAATGTGTTTGGGATGTGGGTAAGGAATGATACCAACTGAAAGTATAAAATATATAACTTTTCTATGTCTATGTGTATCCCTCTTTTGCATAAGGGTTGAAGCAGCTTTGGACAAAAGGGAATAGAACTCTGATCTCCACAGCTCTATACCTATAGATATACCTGAAGAAAAATATGTTAATAAAGAAATAAAACAGGGATTATATTGAAGATGAGATTTCAGAAAAAGAAAACAGGACCCTGAGAGTAGGGAGGCTAGACATCTGCATGAGCTTCCCCATCAATGCTAAAATTGTTGGACTCCACTAGTGAGTCTGGAAAAAAAGTGTGTGTTAGTTGATACCAGAGCCTTATTACCAACATCTGGTCTGGTAGGGACTGAATTGTTGTAACCTCTGGGAGCCTGGGTTATCTAACTGAGGACCCAGCTATGGATAACACAGGTGATGCATCATTCTTCTGCCTTATTCAAACACAATGCTTTCTTCTTTTTACTACAAAGGGGCAACGATGAGGACACTAGGCCTAAGATGCAGGACAAAACAGGTGGTATTCTCCAACACTGTAACACTTACAATGTTAGATGCCATAGTGGGTTTCCTAGGAACTAAAGTGGAGTCCAATATTTTTTTTTTTTTTTAAGATTTTATTTATTTATTTGACAGAGATCACAAGTAGATAGAGAGGCAGGCAGAGAGAGAGAGAGGGAAGCAGGCTCCCTGCTGAGCAGAGAGCCCGATGCGGGACTCGATCCCAGGACCCCGAGATCATGACCTGAGCCAAAGGCAGTGGCTTAATCCACTGAGCCACCCAGGCGTTCCAAGTGGAGTCCAATATTAATGAAGTTCAGCTGCTAGTTGCCTTGGACTATCCCTCTTCAAATTAGTCTCAAAGGGGTTCTGATCTCCAACTTAACTATCAAATCTTTAAAATGTATAAGAATGATTCACTGTGTTAATCAACTCACTGTCATGTCTCCACTCCTACTTGCGGATTTACAGAAACATTTGAGCCAGAGTGGTTCTAGGGAGACTGTGCTCACTGCAGATAAGCAGGGTAAAAGTTCACAGTTAGTCAGACTTGAATGTTAATATTAAAATAATCATATCTATACTCAGAACATGGGATATTTTATATTTCTGTTACAATCAATGTTCAGTAAAAGTCATTTCACCCAAGCTTATTACAAACTAGGACAATCTTACCTAAATTCATTCTCTCCTACTTTCCCGCCAAACTTTTCATTATTATCTCAGTGACTCCATTAACTTTTATGCATCCATTCAGGTTCTAGTTTACTTAATTTTTCTAACTTCATTCCATTCATTAGAAGATAAAGGAATTTATCTTCTAAAGCTGGTTCACTGTAGTTTCAAAATATATCTTAGTAGTGGACTGAATGGTGGTCCCCACGAAGATATACCCATGCCTTAATCACCAGAACCTATGAATATGACCTTATTTGGAAAAAAGTTCTTGGCAGATGCAAGTAGGTTAAGGATCTCAAGATGATGTCTTTGGATTTTTTAGGTATATCTTAAGTCCAGTGTCAAACTTCCTTATAATACCTTACAGCGGGAGGAAACAAAGAAGCCGTATGAATAAACAGAGGTTGGGGTTATGCAGTCACTAGCCAAGGAACACATGGACCCCACCGAAACTGGAAAAGGCAAGGGAAGATTATCTTCTAGAGCCTTCAGAGAAAGCCCAGTGTTGTCAACATCTTGATTTTAGACTCTGGCCTCCAGAACTGTGAGACAATAAGTTCTTACTGTTGAAAGACACTAAATTCATGGTAATTTGTTACAGTGGCCACAGGAAACAAAAGCAATTAGTAGAAACATTGAAACTATACAGTAACTAAAACAAATATTGTAAAAATTGGGATGCATACTCCAAGGCATTCAGTTACTAGTTATTCAGTTTTATTCAGTGATTAGTTATTCAGTTACTGATTAAGAGGTAAGGTTATTAAACCCTTATTAAGATTTTGGGAGCATTTTGTGCTGAGAACTATCCCCAGTTTCTCTGTAATTTCAAACCTATAGAACCATACAAAATGGGTAAGACTATCCTGATTCTACAGCTGATGAAACTGAGGCTCAAAAAGTTAAGATTTTTTCCTGAAGACCACTGCAAGGAAGTAAGAGTGGGGATTTGTGTTCAAGTCTGCCTAATATCAAAACTTTGCTCTTTGTAATATACCATTCAGCATGTTCCACATGGAGCTCATTGATTTTAGACCACTCAATATTACAGTAAACTGCTAGTATAGCTGAAGACTGTAACACAAATGTTGGCTGATAGAGACTTAATGTCATTAAAGCACTATAATTGGGGCTCCTGGATGGCTCAGTAGGTTAAGCCGCTGCCTTCTGCTCAGGTCATGATCTCAGGGTCCTGGGATCAAGCCCCGCATTGGGCTCTCTGCTCAGTGAGGAGCCTGCTTCTTCCTCTCTCTCTCTCTGCCTGCCTCTCCATCTACTTGAGATCTCTGTCTGTCAAATAAATAAGTAATATCTTTTAAAAAAAAGGCACTATAATTATCATCTTCCAGTTTTAAAATACTTCGTTTGGGGATCTTCATTCTCTTCCCAGGAAAAGGCTATACATGTGCTATTGGTGAATCAGATTTCTCCATTGCTTAATGTCTTCATCAAGATTTTTAGAAGCTAAAATTACTTGTGAGTTCACTCCTAAGTAATTACCCCAAAAATCAACAAAAATTATATTTGTTGAATATGCACTAAGAGTATAGATGGGTTAGATGAAGCTTGGCAAGGTATGACATAAATTCTTAGCAAATTCTGGGGTGGATTCCAAAAGTTTCCATGCTTCTCATGGGCAAAAGCTTATGTCTGCATGAGCAATTTATGACCTCAAAAACCTCTTAGAATGATAACTTTAAGAAAAGAAAATCATACTGTAACCATCCCCTAGAAGTTATTCTTAAATTGCTAATACACTCCTAGCTCTTTCCTTGGACAAAGTGAACAAACTGCTGAGATTGTGAACATTTGTTATTGTCATAGCAGAAGGTAAACTATTTTCATAAATATGCAAATATCTCCTACTGGGCTTCTATAATATTTCCAGCAACTGTGCTGCAGTGTATGTTTATTTCAAATCTGATGATATTAAAAAGGAGGAGAAAGTGCAGAGCATGCAGCTTGGAAATATTTCTGCCCAGGAAAGCTAGCAATTAGAGCAAGGGATAGGTGAGCAGCCTGTATAATGAGCAGTACCAAGATAACCTGTTTAATTTAATCTTCCTCCAAGTCTGAGGATATTGTAAAGGAATGGGCTTTGTTTCTCTAGGGGAATATAGTGAAACAAGGACAATCTCTTTATGATCTCACTGCTTATGTACTAAGAGGTTTGTATTTTTTCAAAGAAAAGTAATATTTAATCTAATACAAGAGCCCCTTATACTGTGTTCATCTGTTTGCTTGTTGCATGTGGGTGGTGTCACTTTCTCTCCACCTTTCTGCGAGCTTGAGGAAGTCAGGGACCCGTGACAACAGCCACTTGGAATGTTCACATACCCTGCCATGCTGTTGAAGCAAAGCATGGGTTAAATGAATGAGTGAATCGAAGTGAGGGAAGGATAGATATAATGTTAAGAGAAAAGGTTTGACAATCAAACAAGACTAGGATTAAGTCCTTACTTTACTAGCTACTTGATCTCAAAAATGTTCATAATGTCTCTGAGTCTGTTTTCTCATCTGAAACTACTAGGCACTGGACTTGGCTTATTTTAGGCATTCAATTCATGGCAGCTGTCATTAGGTTCTCAAGATAGTAAGTTCCATAGCTGACCCTGGGAGAGTAGGTCTAGTAAGGGATTTTTTTTTTTTTACAGAAAATTTATTTTTGAGCCCCTGTGGTATGACAGATGCTATGCTTGACTCTTGAGATACACAGATGAAACACGATGGTTTCTACTTCCACCACAAAGTGGAGAGATATATACTTAAAATGATAATAAGTATAAGATGTATTATCTATTATTATAAAAATGTTGTTAGTGTTAAAACACAATGAACATTTTAACAGCCATGCACAAGAATCAGTAGCAACATATTAAAAAGAATGTCAGAAGAGACAAGACAGGGAGACAGGGATAGTTTTATAGGGAGGTAGTAAAACTTATTAATGAAAACTGAAATTTCATAATAATAGGAATTTTTTGGAAATGGGCTGAGTTGAAGGTCACACAGTATTTCGGGGATAATAACTAGCCATTGCCAAGACACCAAAACAGTTACCAGCATTCCTAGAAGGGTTGTAAATGTCTCCTTGACCCCAAATCTTTGCCCAACAATTGGTTCCTTCTTTTGAACACTACCCTGTCCCCTACCTGGGAAGGTAGAACAGCAAGTGTATGACGTTATAGTGTGTATGGATGCTTTAGCACAGTTCCCCCCAGGCAAGGCTGGGTGAGCATAAGGCAAAGAAAAGTAGGTTCTATGACACATTCGAATTTTTCATAATTTTGTCTGAAGTAGCCCTACTGAATTTTTAACATTTAGAGCAATACTTGTTTAAGGGAAATATTCATAGCTTTCTACACCATTTCTAGGCATAAAAGTTCTAGGTCTGAAGTTCTTTTTAAAAGTGCTGCTGCCATGTCCACAACAGCCAGACGGTGGAAAGAACCTAGGTGTCCATCAACAGATGAATGGATAAAGAAGATGGGGTGTCTATATATACAATGGAATACTATGCAGCCATCAAAAGAAATGAAATCTTTCCATTTGCAGTGATGTGGATGGAACTAGAGGATATTATGCTGAGTGAAATAAGTCAATCAGATAAAAATTATTATATGATCTCCCTGATATGAGGAATTTGAGAGACAAAGTGGGGAATTTGGGGAATAGGGAAGGAAAAAATGAAATAAGATAGAATTGGGAGGGATACAAACTGAGGGTTCTTGGGGGGGTGAGGGAGGGGGGTAGGGAGAGGGTGGTTGGGTTATAGACACTGCGGAGGGTATGTGCTATGGTGAGTGCTGTGAAGTGTATAAGCCTGACGATTCACAGACCTATACCCCTGGGGTTAATAATATATTATATGTTAATAAATTTTTTTTTAAAGTGCCTTTTCTCTTCCTACAACCACATGTATATTTGGAGGAGAGCTCCATCAGGAACTGGGACCTCCCAAGGCAGAGCTCTGTTACTTTGTACTCCCTAGTCCCAACTCCCTCTTCTGATTCTGTAAATATTCAAAAGTCTCATTTTTTTATATAGAGATTTGTGAATAGCTTACCCTAAAACAGCTCTGGGGATTACAGAAAATATAAGCATAAATATTAGTGGGAAAGTATCTTAATGTGATGTGAATTGGGGCAGTTTCTCATTAATATAGCATGTCACCAATCCTTATCCAAATTGTATCTCATGGGGTCCTCAAGTGTCCCTGGAAATGTTCTCAGGTGCTGCCATTTGTCTCCAGGAACAAGTAGATCTCCAGGCTCCTCATCTACATTTCTAGCAAAATGACTTACACTTACCTATATTTATATTGAACTTGAGACAATATTCAGTTTAAGGAAAATGTTTCTGCCACTTCAAAAATTTGAAAAACATTGATCTGAAGAAGTGGTCCTCAAACTTGAGCAGGTATCTGAGTCACCTGATGGACTTTTTAAAACAGATTGCTCTGTCCTACTCTTGTTTTCTGATCCAGTAGATAAGGAATGGGGCTGGAGAATATGCATTTTTAACAACTTCCAGATGATGCTGATACTACTGATCTGGTAATCACACCTTAAGAAAGAATGATCTAGGGAGACAAAACTGGCTTGGGAGAAAAGGGCCCTAGATTCCATGCTTAGATATATTACTAACTAGTAGTAAAAATTTTGAGAAAATCATTCTGTCTCCTGAGCTTTAGGTTCTAAAACTATAAAGTTGGTAAGGATGGGGAGGGTATACTTTTTCAGATGTTAGTGATAGAAAAACAACTCAGGTTGGCTAATGAAATGGAACTGGTTGGTTTGTGAACTTGGAAAGTCCATGTATAGGTGTTTGACTTTGTACATTGCTGGACACAGGTTCTCAAATAATGTCATCAGGATTCTGTGCCTCTCCATGTCTGGGTCTGTCTTCATCTTCAGGCAGGCTCTCCCTCATGATGGCAAGAGAACCACTAGCAATGTCAGACATATATTCTACTGACTTAGCAACCTTAGACAGTATCTCTTTCTCAATAGTTTAAGCCAAGAGTATGAAGGCTGATGCTCATTTCTTGGAATGAGCCAGTTTGGGGCTCTGTTGACCAGACCAAGGACATGTTCCAAATTCATGGAACTAAAGAGTTGGGTAGACACAGCTCAGGCCACAGGGATGGAAAGTCGGGGAGAGCTGATTCCATGAAGTTACACCTTCATGAGGTGTTGCACTCAGAAGAGCCAGTAATGGTGAGACAAAGTCAAAAGACAACTCAGAGATGAGTAAATCAGACCAATGTTTCTCAGCATCTTTTTTAAACTTATGGACCAGTGATCAAGAACACTTTGTAAAACTTTCTTTAAGAGTTTTACTTCAAAAGTCATTGCAAGGTTATTTTTTCCTATTTTGTAATATAAAATTATGTTGATCATTTTATGTGTTATTTATTATTTTTTAATGTACTTTTTAAATATCACTCCCTCCTCCAGGGTTGTAGTTCCTTGATGGGATCAGGGGAGGTGTTGTCAGTAAGTAAGCAGAGGTTTTGGTCCTAGCCAGACCTGAGGTTGAATAATGAGCAACACCACAGACTATTTCCCTTGACTTTCCCATTTCTGTGGTATCAATACCTACCTTCTAGGGTGATGGTAGGCATCCAATTAGGTGATGTCTGGAAAGCACCTGTCCTACTCCAAAGACTCAACAGATTACACCTATTTTTTTTATTACTGCCAAACTTGATGGTGTCTTTTTGGTCAAAATGGTCTAGATACCAGCTAGAAGCTTTAGTCTATGGTCAATCAGACCCAGATAGCCAATTAAAGACATCAATTGGGGCGCCTGGGTGGCTCAGTGGGTTAAGCCTCTGCCTTCAGCTCAGGTCATGATCTCAGGGTCTCTGGGATCGAGCCCCGTATCGGGCTCTCTGCTTGGCAGGGAGCCTGCTTCCTCCCCTCTCTGGCTGCTGCTCTGCCTACTTGTAATCTCTCTCTCTCTCTCTCTCTATCTGTAAAAAAGAAAAAAAAAAATTTAAAGACATCAATTTGCCAGACTCAGGTTTGTTTGTCCCCCACTCCTCAAAAAAAACTCTCAGCAACTCCTGAAATATTTTTAATAAGGATTCTGGAACATTTCTTGGAGTTTATAAAATAAGGTAGAAAGTAGCCTGGATGAGATGAACATAAAAAATGGAAAACAAAGAGAACCTGGAATCAGTGGGAAACTTCATTTTCTTTAATTAGCATATTTAAGTGAAGTTTAGAAGCTGCTCCTTCCCTGAAACATTGCATTTTATTAAAAGCTGTTTAGAGCTCATAACCATTCTGCTGATTTTCTCAAAACACGTTCTCCTTATAGGCCGGTGCTAAACTGTGCATATGAAATGAGCTCAGCTTAATGTTGTGTTAAAAGAATTTGGTCTCCAGAGCTGTCTCTCTTCTTAATAATATGTAATCATACTCCATCTATTTAGTTTTCATTTAACTTGCCCCATGCAGGCAATGAATCCAGTTTAATTAAATGTGCCTTTAAATAGTTGAACGGCACTCATTTGCACCTAGCAAGCCTCCCTTTCATCCTATTAAGACCCCCCTCAAGATATAAAACCCAATAAAGAAGTCATGTAAGACGTGTGTCTGATAATGCAAAGGACGCCTGATATTTCCTCTGTACTTCAGTGAAAGCTGCAGTAGCTTTTGGGCAGTGTCACAGCTGAATGGAGCCAGCGTGGGACCTCTTGGGTTATGGAGTGGTTATTTGGATCACTCCTCATAAACAGCACATTTGGAAATGAGCTAGTGATCCTCTGGGTTGGAGTCAGCCATGCCCAAAATGAACCCTACTGAGATACCACACAGCTGCCTACAGCGGCTCTCAGGGAGTCTCTGAGGAAGGCACTGTCCATGGCTGTAGTCATAGTCCCCAGGGACACTGAGTAGGCAAGGCTGCAGTTTCTCCCATTATAAGACTTGGAAAAAAGCAAGGAAGTTGGTCCTAAAAATTAAGAGAGGAGAGTCAGGTGATATTTTCCTGTCAAGAAGGGAGAGTATTAAAGAACTGTTAAATAATCATCCTAAATTAGAGGCCCTTAATTAAAAATGGATTTCTATTCAACTTACTGCTTCATCATTCATGCAGTGACCGCCAATTGCTAGCCCCTTACTGACCAGCGACAGGACAGCAAACAAACTCCTTATTCTCTTTAAATTTACATTCTAGTTGAGGGAGACAGAAAATAAACAAAAACAAGGAAAAAACAAATAAATACATGATGTTGGGTGGCAAGAAGAAAGAAAATAAATCATATTAAAGAGCAGTGAGATTAAAGGGGTGGGGAGTTGCAGGGTAGTGTGGACATAGTGTCAGAGAAGACCTGTCTTATTAGACACTTTTTTTTTCTTTTTTTACGATTTACTTATTTACTTGACAGAGAGGGAACACAAGCAGGCAGAGAGGCAGGCAGAGAGAGAGGAGGAAGCAGGCCTCCTGCTGAGCAGAGAGCCGAGTGAGAGTCCTCAATCCCAGGACTCTGGGATCACAACCCCAGCCAAAGGCAGAGGCTTTAACCCACTGAGCCACCCAGGTGCCCCCTTATTAGACACTTTTGTAGGATCAGATATGACACACTCTTGTGAGCTAAGTCCAGTGCTGGGGACTTTCACATAGAATACTAGAGATCTCACTATAATTTATATTGATGTTCTACTGGTTGACTTGATTGGGTTGATTGGGTGGGTCCCTCTTTCTTTATTTGTACTCTTCCTCAAGAGAACACAGAAGAGGGAGGACTTTCCCCAGTTATTCTCCTCAGCATTTTTAAGTGTCATATTATATTGTTCTCAGTGAGTTTTTGTATGCATAAGTCTTGCCTACCTAGTGAGAAGATAAGTTCCTTAAAAGTGGGGACTCAGTCTTTTAGTTATTTATTCCTCACCCAGCAGACATGCCTTTGTAATAGAGGGTAACACAAACTTCCAAAAGGTACTATGATTTAAAAAAAAAATTATATTTTAATACTCTATGCTTTTCTAAAAAAATTGACATGTGTATAATCCCAACAGCTTTGCATGGTAGAGAAACTCTGCCATGTTTAGATATATGTAGCCTTGGACAAATTCACTCATTCATTCAATAAATATCATTTCAGTGATGTGATTAATTTCCATGGAATTCAGCATCCACATCTAAAATTTAGTGACACTGATGCTCATTTTGCTTGAAAATTAGAAATTGGAATGAAAACATAGGTTAAGTAACTACCACAATGCAAATAACAGATGCCTGAATAAAAGCCATTTATCTGTGTAGGCATATGATCAGTGAGGGAGAGATATGAATTACTGTGCAAAAGAATAGTTACTGGCCAGATCATGATGGACACTTTAACATAATTATGATGAGGGTTGCTTCAAGTGTTTTAAGCAAGAATTGACATGATCATACTGGACATTTAGAGACTACAGAAAACAGACAGAAGAGAGGGAGGTGGAGAATGGAGTAACCGGGTGATAGGTATTAAGGAGGGTATATGTGGTGGTGAGCACTGGGTTATATGCAACTGATGAATCGTAGAACACTACATCAAAAACTAATAAATGTACTATATGTTGGCTAATTGAACATAATATATAGTTTTACTACCAATTTTAAAAATAATAAAAAGAAATGCCATCTTTGTGATATACTATATTTTGTTTCTTAACTGCTTAATTTATTATATCTTGCCATTAATAACCTGCATTAATTACTGTAGCTTCATATTATGATTGTAAATCTACCTTATTAGTTTGCTTCCAAAATTTCTTGGTTATACATAAGCATTCATTTTTGCAGATAAATCTTAGGAGGAACTTCTCAAGTTCCAAAGTAAAATTCCATCGGATTCTATTAAGTTTTTAAATTAAAATTGCATTAAACCAATAAAATAAAATAAAATAAAATAGCCAGATTTACAATAAAAAATGGAGAAAAGTAGAAGTAAAAAGACCATGCAGGTGATTGCTGCAATGTTGGTGGAAATAATAGTGGTGTCGGTACAACGAAGGAAATGAAGAGCAACAGACACAAGGTATGGTGTGATGGCTAAATGGACAGGACTTGTTTATGGACTAAATACAGGAAATGAGGAAAAGGGAAGGGACTCCCAGTGTTATGAGTTAAGTAATGGCATCATTTTCCGAGTAATACTCAAGGATAAGTAAGTTTGGCATTTAGTTTTTCACATATCATGTTGAGACTTTTAGTGGAAACACTAAAGGCCTGAAGATGAGAAGAAAATGCTGGGCAAGAGAATAAGTTTAGGACCATTAGCAATAGGCAACATTTATAAAGCCATGGAAGAAAGTGAGGTCACCTGGAGAGAAGGTGAAATGTGAGGAGAGAGTTCCCTGAAGAGTTCCACAACTTAAGGGCTATGAAAAAGGAAGAATTAATGAGACTTCAGACCAGGGATGCAGAAGGATATCATGGTAACCATGAAGAGTGATTTGAGATGAAGGTGGTTACCTATTCTGTTGAAACATACTGTGAGGCAAAAATTAGATGAGGATTTGGCAAAAAAAAAAAAAAAAGTATTTGAAGACCTTAATAAGAGCAAATTTAGAAGGCAGGGAGGCAAACCTGTTTGGAATGAACATGAGAATAAAGGGGATATAACAAAATGGAGACATTCTTTAGGAGATGGTTATTGAAACCTACTACATGCCAGGTGCTCTTCTAGATGCTGGGGTTAAAGTAGTAAATTGAAAATCAAAAACAAAAACAAAAACAAAAAAAAAAACATGGCTTAAGGCATTTCTGTTACAGAGGATAAATAGACAATAGGCATACCAATAATTAAATATGCAATATGGTGGAAAAAATAAAGCATTAAAGGAAATAGGAATTATGAGTAGGGGTGGTTGCTGTTTCATTTAGGGAAGTCTTCTCTTAAATGGTAATGGGGGAGCACAGACCTATAAGAAATAAGAGAGTGTCCACCATAAGGATACATATGGAAGCCCATTCCAGGCAGAAGCAGCACATGCAAAAGACCTGAGGCAGCAGTACAGAGTACTACTGAGAAAAAACAAAGCCAGTTTACCTGAAATAAAGCACAAAAAGTGCAGAAGGACAGAGGTGATGTCAGAGCGGTCAGGGGAGTAGGATAGGGCGGCTCAGATCAGGTTTTGAACATCTTTTTTTCAAGACTTAAGTGTTTTCTCTGAGATGGGAAGCCATTGGGCAGTTCTCAGCAGAGGCTGTTGCAGGGAGGCAGGGTAGAGGAAGCAGGAAGAACAACTGGTAATGGATGATAGCAGTTTGCACCAGGTAGTTTTGGTTTACATGGTGAGAAGAGATCATATTCTGAAAATATTTTGAAGCTACAGTTGATGTAATTTGCCGTTAAATTGGATGCTAAGTATAAGTGAAACAGAGAAGTTAAAGATGCCTAAATAGATGATTCTATTTAGTTAACTGTGAAAAGAAGTTGAAAATAGAGAGCATTGGCTGGATGTAGATAGGAACCAACATGGTGGATTCAAGAACATGTTTGGATGCTAATTAAAAGAATCCACTGAGGGAGAATAATTCAAACATAAAAGGAAGAAGTATAACTGATATAAAGGGGACGATGGGAAGGTGAGATGGGAACTAGAGTCCTGGGAGCCTGAATATTGGTAAAGGACACTTCTTTTAAGGTAGGAGAGATGATGAAAAGAATGGGTTTTTATGTAGAAAACTTGATAAATTTGGTAGTAGGCAGGTGGGAGTTCCCATTTCATAGTTTCTTTTTTATCTTTGTGATACAAGGCAATGTTTTCAAAGGTTAGTGAAATTGAGTACAAGGGAAGTTTAAGTGTTATGAAGAAAAGGAGAATATATAAATGATGTTTTAAAGCAAATACAAGAATTTTCTTAGTAGCACAGCCTAGTTAGAATATTAAGCACTTTTGGGGCACCTGGGTGGCTCAGTGGGTTAAAGCCTCTGCCTTCGGATCAGGTCATGATCTCAGGGTCCTGGGATCGAGCCCCGCATCGGGCTCTCTGCTCCGCGGGGAGCCTGCTTCCCCCTCTCTCTCTGCCTACCTCTCTGCCTACTTGTGATCTCTCTCTGTCAAATAAATAATATTATATATATATATATTTTTTTAAAAGATTTATTTATCTATCTGACAGAGAGAGAGATCACGAATAAGCAGAGAGGCAGGCAGAGAGAGAGGAGGAAGCAGGCTCCCCGCTGAGCAGAGAGCCCGATGCGGGGCTCGATCCCAGGACCCTGAGATCATGACCTGAGCTGAAGGCAGAGGCTTAACCCACTGAGCCACCCAGGTGCCCCTCAAATAAATAATATATTAAAAAAAAAGAATGTTAAGCACTTTTGAAAGCTCAGCTGAAATCTGGGATCGTAAATTTATAATCACACTAATCTGCCTGGCTTTGTGAGTTTTCTGCAGCAATACTCATCCATTTGGATGCAAACATGGAAAAGACAGATATTAAGATCTACCCAGAAGTATAGTTTTGCCAGACAGGTTGTATGAGAAGAGGGAGGTACAAGTGAGTTTTTGCAGGAGAATGATTGTTATAATGTGCCATGGAACATATACTAGATAAAGAGAGACCTGAAGACAGGGAGGTGTGGGATAGATCAAATTTGGACGTGACAATGGATTGCTGTATCAGTGAAGTCAATGATGTACTGTGGGGGGACACATGTCATCTGGAAAAAAGTAAAGAGCCCGGTAGAAGAAAGCAAACTATGCTTTTGTGACTTACGAGTAGATTATCTATTAGAGATGATACAGTTTTGAAAGGGATTATGGAAATGGGTGGTTTAAGTGCAGTGGGATTGAGGGTCATTTGAAATGAAGAGATAAGTCAAGGAAGTAAGAGATCAATGAACTATAGAAGTCAGGTTTGGTTTTGGAAGTCTTCCGGAGTAGGGTCAAAGTTGAGGTGGAAAGTGGATAAGTATATAAAATATTTACTGAGGGGTGGCTTAGTCAGGTTAAGCCCTGAGACAGTGGCTTAGTCAGGTTAAGCCCTGAGACAGGGTCCCTGCTTAGCAGGGAGTCTGTTCCTCCTTCTCCCTTTGCCCCTCCGCCACTTGTGCTCATGCACACACTCTCTCTTATGCTCTCTTCATCTCTCTCTCTCTCTCTCAAATAAATAAATAAAAATCTTAAAAAAATAAAAATAAAATATTTACTGAATGAGGGATTCTGTCTCAATACTGGTAAAATATCAGTAGGGTGGTACAGAAGGATTCTGTCCTCCTCAAAGAAAAATGGAATGGTCTGGAATTACCCCTAAGGAGAAAGGAAGATAATAATTCTACCTCCTTTTTCTACTAGGAGATAAAACCACTTTCCTGTTCAGTAGGCTACAGGAAATGAAATTCATGTAAAAACAAATAGTTGGAAGGCCCTTTGCAACATGCTAAGGGTGCATGGATTTTGTCTATTAGGGTTGTGGGTTCTAGAGGAATGGTGGGAGAGTTTGGGACAAGGGTGTGTGGAAGTTTAGCCTCAGTGCTGGGGAGTGGGGAAAGTGTGAAAGATCAGAATGTGATCAGTGGGTTGTGATGCCTTTATTTCAACACTGAATAATGATAACGTGATATGATGGTAGGAGCCTCCTACTGATCGAGGATAGTGACCGTCAGGACTAACAGTATCTGTCTGTGGCCTAGAGGTAAGGCCCAGTGTGTTATACGGGGTCATCTTCTCCTTTAATTCCCAGCCTGTTGTTATTACACGCTTCAGTGAGTATAATCATGGCTCAAAGCAATGGGAGAGCTCACAGATTAATGGTTCTTCTCTTGTGAGGGGAGGCAGTTGACTCTTGGTCACAGGATTGGAGCTTCCTCTTCCCAGTTCAGTGGGGCTGGTGTAAGTGGAAGATGAGCCCCTTGGGTGAGAACTATCACTAAATTGCTCTAACTTCAAGAAACTCTCAGGATAATAACACAGAGGCCAGTGCAAGTTGTAAAGTGGCAAAAATGATCTTCTCTTCGGAAATACTTTCAGCCACAGAGGACACAACCTGGACACATTCAATGCTTATGAGTCATTTATCCTTCTCTACAGTCTTCTGACACTGCCAAATTCCCTTTCCATATTAGTCAAGAACATCTTCTTATGAAAAACTCATGTGGAACAGAACATAGGTCCATAGGAAGATCTGTTCTCCTGAAAAATAGTTGCATTTTGTACTTCTCAGATCAAAGATCATAAAGGAAGAAAGATGAAATTTTGTTAGTCACTGGGAAAGGCCAACTAATGAGTTGCCCATTCCAATAATTGGAAGGGGGAAAGAACCTCCCCTTCAGTCTTTCCACCCTGAACAGTGAAGTGCCATTAATACAACAGCCTTAAGCAGAACAGGAAATATTCGTCATAAGAGCTACACGTTCTCTACTTCAGGTGTCAACTCCTTATAGGCTCATACCGGAACTCTATTGAATGTGTAACATTTTGATTTAGACTTAGCAGTGGGGAGAGATGAAGAAGAAAGTGAAAATGAACTTTTCTCCTTTTATTTTTTTAATTTTATTTTTTTAAATTTTTTATTTCTTTGACAGAGAGAAATCACAACTAGGCAGAGAGGCAGGCAGAGAGAGAGGAGGAAGCAGCCTCCCTGTCAAGCAGAGAGCCCGATGCGGGGCTCGATCCCAGGACCCTGGGACCATGACCTGAACCGAAGGCAGAGGCTTTAACCCACTGAGCCACCCAGGCGCCCCCTTTTCTCCTTTTATTAACATACTGAAATATCATCTAAGTTCTGATTTGGAATAATGGATGTGGCAATTAGGGGAGAGTGAGAACCTTGCAGGAGAATCTCTGGATTATTCTTAGTGTTAAACAGTAAACTGGTAAGAGGAGAATAGTTTTTGGATATATCTGCAGGATTGATATGGAGACGATGTATACTTTCTTGGAATCAGGTTCTAGAAGTTGAGTTCTACAAATATCGAACTTACTATCTGTACTGCACATAGTTTTCTAAACTGAGTCTCAGAGAAAGAAGGAATGATCAGGAGATAAAGATAATTAACTGAATTAAAGTGCAATTTTGACCCAAGAACCTTAAGCAGAACAACAAGTTACTGAAATATTCCTTATTCTCAAAGAAATGAAACAAGAAAAGGCAGGTGATTATTGGCCTATTATCACCTCATCAGTGCCTCATTAAGATGTATTTTAGTAGACCATAAACTTACTGCAAAATAGTACTATATGAAAGATATTTTTAAGTCAAAATAAATCAATAAAAGGTCAAAGACCACTGATAAAATAATGAAGTAGATTAGTAAGAATGTAATTATACAGATCACATTCTTGGACTGAGTATTTTCTTAGATATTTCTTACTTATACTCATGAGTCTTTCAGCATTTAAATTCTAACTCCAAAACTTACTATGTGATTTTGGACATATCACTTAACCTACATTTCAATTTCATCATCTGTAAAGTGGAAATAATGAAAACAGTGATCCCAAAAAGCTGCCATGGTGATTACATGTATAATATGGATTAAGTGCTCAGTACAATGTCTGGCACAGAGTCAGTGCTTAACAAATAGTTTCAACAACTGTTGGTATAAGTGAGAGAAAATGAAACTTAGTCTTTGAGGTAATGTGTGAGTAGGATATAACCTAGGACAAAAGGTTATAGGGCCATCTCTAAATATAAATGGCCAAGGTGAAGTAGGGACTTGGCAATATATACCATTCTACCTCAGAACCGCAATTCCTTGCTCAAAAAGCAGAAAAACAGTTTCATTTAAAGTACTAAAATATTAAGTTTTTACCTTTCTTCCACATATGTCCTTTTCTCAAGTTTATTCCACATTGTCCCATAGGACTTGACTTATGAAACACACAGAGATCAAATTATTAAGTTTCAAGACACCAACAGTGGAGCATTAAACCAAGTGTGGTGTTCTGAGGCCCTGCTCTCACTGCTCCATAGTAATCAATAAATGGTCAGAAATCGAGACCATTAGGGAGAATTAATTAGAACTTTTCAAATGTAATGGGAATAGGTCAGAATCTCAGGCATTTTTTTCCTCTGGACAAACCATCTGTGGTGTGTTTTCTATTTAGTTGAATACAGCTGGATTACCAACCAGTCTCTCTTATTGTGGTATGCAAAGCCTACTTACACAAAGAGGTATCCAGAGAAAACTGTATACTAAGTTATTTGTATATTTTGTTCCAAATAAGCTGCCAAATACAACCTTAAAACTAAATATAGAGGGGTGCCTGGGTGGCTCAGTGGGTTAAGCCTTTGCCTTTGGCTCAGGTCATGATCTCAAGGTCCTGGGATCGAGCCCTGCATAGGACTCTCTGCTCAGCAGGGAGCCTGATTCCTCCTCTCTCTCTGCCTGCCTACTTGTGATCTTTCTCTCTCTCTGCAAATAAATAAATAAAATAAAATAAACTAGAAATAGATTCTCAAGAAGCACCTCAGGTCTAAGCTGTGTTCTCAAAATTCAGTTAATAGAATTCACTCATAGGATCTGCTTGCCTAAGCCATATGGAACCCTGATTGCTAATTTGGGAACTTTGTTAAATAATGGATTAGGTTCAAAATGAATGCTTCAGGGAGTAGCTAGTGATAGTTTGGTCAAATGAGACAATTAATAGTGCACAGGGTTATCTATTGGGTCTGAGTGGGATTGCTATCCCACTGCCCAACTCATAATCAGTAGGGCAAAGAAAACAAGTCCGCATAGACTAAATGGCCAAGAACAGATGAAGAGTGAGCTAATAGTATAGTAATTAGGAAAAAAGCCAAAGCAGGATCCACAGATGGCCAATGTTAAAGAGAGGCAAAGACATGTGTTGGATTCTGAAAAATGGACTTGTTGGGGCAGGTTATTTATGAGCATGTATTTTTAAATTAGGGTTGGAGATGATGGTAATAAAGAAAAGATTAGCCTCTTAGCTGGGTTTGTTTACAGATGTAGTAAAATATTTGCAAATTTCCCTTTCCATTTTCATATAGTAATTAATATTCGAATTGTGTTATTTCCTAATATCGTTGTTAAAATTTGCAAAGTAATCATTTTGAAAAGTAGAGCTTGAAAAACAGTTGGCCTAATGCCTAGAGAGAAAGCAAAGGATCTGTCTTGGAGTAGATCCTAAGATAGTTTTTGATCAAGGTCAGGTGGTACTAGAAGAGATATGATTTCAGTCTCACTTCTACTGTTTACTGTGTGTGACCTTTTTTGGGTCTCACTTCTTTACTGGCCTTCAGAATACTTCTCTGTCAAATGGAACAAATGGACAATTTCCAAGTTTCTTCTAGGTCAAACATTCCATGATCTTTCTCTCAAAAGGACCCTGTGAGCCAGTGGAAAAAAATAAACAACAACTAGTACTTACTCTGGAGCATGGCTGTTATCTGTAAACACAAGAAATCACCTATATTTATGCTTAATACTGTTATATATTCCCTATCACAGCTTCACAGTCTCCCCCATGGCCTTTCCATGTATACTGGCACATGTAGTCAATTGCCATAACAGTAAAAACATTAATTATAGTTTTAAATATTGTAATCATCATACAAGTTTGATGACACAGTTTATTTCTTCAAATTAAAATAAAACCAGATCAGTCCCCCAGAGGAAGTTGAGAAGAGACAAGGCCATCCTTGTCAGTTGGACAAAGAAGGAGAGGGTGGCTTTCTAATTCCATGCCCAAAGAAGGAGAGGGTAGCTTTCTAATCAGTCTGTTGCAGCTTCTGTACCCATGGTTTTTAACCATCAAAAGATGTCACTGAGGAATTTGGCTGATGATGTCCAGCATAGCTGGTTTTCACTAGGCCAGCTTCCATCAGTGATCTTCGAAGGGAAGAAGAAATTGAAAGTAACTCCACTCTTTGGTGCTGAATTCAATCCAAATATACCTTATTTGGTTCCTGAGATCAGCTCTCTTAGCTCAGTGTCATCTCTCTCTGAAGGATCAGGAAAGTTTTCTTTCTTTCTTTCTTTCTTTCTTTCTTTCTTTCTTTTTCCATTCCACCTCTTTTCTAGATCACAAGTCCTTATTTGACTGTCTTTCTCAAGGGTTGTTATATGTATCATCTTAGCAAACCCCTCCCTATAACTAAGAGGTGTGCAATATGGTTTCAGAAACTCCTTATAAAAAATAAATCAGTTACATTCTATTAAAATCCTTTACTCTTTATGCCTAATTAACAATAGTAATAATAATAATAATGAGTAATCTAAGTATTTACTTGACAGTGTTGACATTTCTCATTTTAGGGAAGGAAATTTAATCAAAGTATCTTATCTATGACATTTAAGAACCAAGATTTGAAGGCAATTTGGGCAGTAGGGCCTGAATCGATAACACCTGGAGGCACAAATAGAATGATATATTTGAGCAAGGCCCACAGTGCCTAGTATAGCCATGGCATCTAGTGAGAGAAAGAATGTGATAGAAGATATAAAGATAATTTAGTTTAATTTTAGAAGGATTTGATGATGAGACCATATCTGACATTACCTTATTTGAACATGAGAACCCAGAACACTGTACTTCGGTGGGGGCAAGGAGAAAACTTTACCATGGAACACCATTTTTAAATACCAAGATACATGGATGTCCCAGGTAAGCTGATAACTTGATGTACCTTCAAAGTAATTTGCTTTTTAATATATAATCAATACTTAAAGGAAAGGCAGATCGCTATGTGAAGAATGTTGAATAAAGGGAACCCACAGTGGAATTGCTTGGCTTTGCATGTATTTTTCCTGAGTTCTGGCTCCACGCTTGCATGTAAAATAAAAAGTGAAAAAGAAAACTTTTCCATCAATTTGAAAAAGAAAGAAAAAGCCTTATATTTATTGGCATCAATCATTATTCAATAAAGTCTTTAAAGGGTCTCATTCTTCCTCCAAGGCTCTAAGAGCAAACTAGACATTTGTCTTGTTTCCTGCTCCCAAAGACTTTTCCAGTACTACCCTAAAGGACAGGCCAGAGAACTGACTTTGTCAGCTTCTTCCACCTGGAATGCAGGAGTGTTACCTGGGCTCCCCCAACTGGATGAACCTTGCAAACTGTGATAGAAAGTAAATAGTGGTAAAAGCAATAACTACACAGATCTATTTTTTTTTTCTGTTGTTGTTGCTGTTGTGTCGCAAAATTAAAGGAGAAATATCCACCTTTTGGGGTCTGTGGTGGCTGTAGAAGATGCAAAGCTGCTTTGATGGCTTAGAAGAGGCATCAGTACAGGCAGCAACAGTAATTGCAGAAGCAATGAGGTTGTGATGCATAAATGGTGGTAAAGCAAATCATTTTACCCACTGTGCCGTGGCCTCAGCTGCAGTTTTCTCAAAGGCCACCAGCATCACAATGTGGTTTTGGAGCATTGCTCTTTGTACTCAGTCTCCAGCTTGCTTTCAATAATTCTGTGATCTGTTAAATATCTTTTTAATATATTTCCTTTTCTGCTTAATCATCCTGAGCCAGCTTCTGCTGCTTGGAACTACAATCCTCATCTGGCATACTATGTCCTTTCCTTTCAGATAAACTCAATTTTCTCCACCTTGTTACATAACCAGTGATGTTTTCAATCCCCAGCTGATGGTTTGACAGCTCATATGGATGTGCCAACCTGCTACTGAATGTGGAATTGATATAGAAGGAGAAACTCTAGGAGGACATCCAGGGAGTGGTGAGAAAGCATATATGGATCACTGTGTGGCAGAAAAATGGGGAAGATCACTAACATGAAAGCTTAACTCTGAGAGTAAATAATATTAAGCTGCAATCATAATTTGTCTCAGAGAAGTCTTAAGTACAGCTGTAGGAGCATTTAAATTCTCAGTTGCTCCTGTCTTTGAGTTCCCATAGCTCACAGTACTTGTCTTTATTATAACACATCATGTGCTAAACTACATTTAGCAATTCACTTGTCTGTCTCTACCACTAGAATGAAGCTAGAACCATGACATCACTGTGCATACACCTAGTACCAATTGTTGGACTTCTTTGGAGAACTAGTAAAAAGCATGTTTCATTCCCACTCCCCAAATTATGTACATACTGATAGATAAGATAAAGGAATAATAACAAACATTAACACAGCATTTGTCTAAGCACTTTCTTTTTATTTTTTATTTCTTTTCAGCGTAACAGTATTCATTGTTTTTGCACCACACCCAGTGCTCCATGCAATACATTCCCTCCCTAATACCCACCACCTGGTTCCCCCAACCTCCCACCCCCCACCCCTTCAAAACCCTCAGGTTGTTTTTCAGAGTCCATAGTCTCTCAGGTTCATCTCCCCTTGCAATTTCCCTCAACTCCCTCTCCTCTCCATCTCCCCATGTCCTCCATGTTATTTGTTATGCTCCACAAATAAGTGAAACCATATGATACTTGACTCTCTCTGCTTGACTTATTTCACTCAGCATAATCTCTTCCAATCCTGTCCATGTTGCTACAAAAGTTGGGTATTCATCCTTTCTGATGGAGGCATAATACTCCATCTTGTATATGGACCACATCTTCCTTATCCATTCATCCGTTGAAGGGCATTTGGTTCTTTCCACAGTTTGGCGACCGTGGCCATTGCTGCTATAAACATTGGGGTATACAGATGGCCCTTCTTTTCACTACGTCTGTATCTTTGGGGTAAATACCCAGTAGTGCAATTGCAGGGTCATAGGGAAGCTCTATTTTTAATTTCTTGAGGAATCTCCACACTGTTCTCCAAAGTGGCTGAACCAACTTGCATTCCCACCAATAGTATAAGAGGGTTCCCCTTTCTCCACATCCTCTCCAACATACGTTGTTTCCTGTCTTGCTAATTTTGGCCATTCTAACTGGTGTAAGGTGATATCTCAATGTGGTTTTAATTTGAATATCCCTGATAGCTAGTATCAGACACATTTTTTCATGTGTCTGATAGCCATTTGTATGTCTTCATTGGAGAAGTGTCTGTTCATCTTCTGCCCATTTTTTGATATGATTATCTGTTTTATGTGTGTTGAGTTTGAGGAGTTCTTTATAGATCCTGGATATCAACCTTTTGTCTGTACTGTCATTTGCAAATATCTTCTCCCATTCCGTGGGTTGCCTCTTTGTTTTGTTGACTGTTTCCTTTGCTGTGCAGAAGCTTTTGATCTTGATGAAGTCCCAAAAGTTCATTTTCACTTTTGTTTCCTTTGCCTTTGGACACATATCTTGAGAGAAGTTGCTGTGGCTGATATCGAAGAGGTTATTGCCTATGTTCTCCTCTAGGATTCTGATGGATTCCTGTCTCACATTGAGGTCTTTTATCCATTTCGAGTTTATCTTTGTGTACGGTGTAAGAGAATGGTCGAGTTTCATTCTTCTACATATTGCTGTCCAGTTTTCCCAGCACCATCTATTGAAGAGACTGTCTTTTTTCCATGTATATTTTTTCCTGTTTTGTCAAAGATTATTTGACCATAGAAGTGAGGGTCCATATCTGGGCTCTCTACTCTGTTCCACCGGTCTATGTGTCTGTTTTTATACCAGTACCATGCTGTCTTCGTGATCACAGCTTTGTAGTAAAGCTTGAAATCAGGTAACGTGATGTCGCCAGTTTGTTTATGTTTTTCAACATTTCCTTAGCAATTCGAGGTCTCTTCTGATTCCATACAAATTTTAGGATTATTTGCACCAGCTCTTTGAAAAATACCAGTGGAATTTTGATCGGAATGGCATTAAAAGTATAGATTGCTCTAGGCAGTATAGACATTTTAACAATGTTTATTCTTCCAATCCAAGAGCATGGAATGGTCTTCCATCTTTTTGTGTCTTCTTCAATTTCTTTCATGAGTGTTCTGTAGTTCCTCGAGTACAGATCCTTTACTTCTTTGGTTAGGTTTATTCCCAGGTATCTTATGGTTCTTGGTGCTATAGTAAATGGAATCAATTCTCTAATTTGCTTTTCTGTATTTTCATTGTTAGTGTATAAGAAAGCTACTGATTTCTGTACATTGACTTTGTATCCTGCCATGTTACTGAATTGCTGTATGAGTTCTAGTAGTTTGGGGGTGGAGTCTTTTGGGTTTTCCATATAAAGAATCATGTGATCTATGAAGAGAGAGAGTTTGACTTCTTCGCCAATTTGGATACCTTTTATTTCTCTTTGTTGTCTGATTGCCGTTGCTAGGACTTCTAATAATATGTTGAACAAGAGTGGTGAGAGTGGGCATCCTTGTCATGTTCCTGATCTCAATGGGAGCGCTGCAAGCTTTTTCCCATTGAGGATGATATTTGCTGTGGGTCTTTCATAGATAGATTTTATGGAGTTCAGGAATGTTCCCTCTATCCCTATACTTTGAAGCGTTTTCATCAGGAATGGATGCTGGCTTTTGTCAAATGCTTTTTCTGCATCAATTGAGAGGACCATGTGGTTCTTCTCTCTTCTCTTACTGATTTGTTCCATCACATTGATTGATTTGTGAATGTTGAACCATCCTTGTAACCCAGGGATGATGAATCCCACCTGGTCATGGTGGATAATCTTTTTAATGTCCTGCTGGATCCTGTTTGCTAGGATCTTGTTGAGAATCTTAGCATCCATATTCATCAGTGATATTGTTCTGAAATTCTCCTTTTTGGTAGGGTCTTTGCCTGGTTTGGGGATCAGGGTAACGCTGGCTTCATAAAAAGAGTCTGGAAGTTTTCCTTCTGCTTCAATTTTTTGAAAGAGCTTCAGGTGAATTGGTTTTATTTCTTCTTTGAAAGTTTGGTAGAATTCCCCAGGGAATCCATCAGGTGATGGGCTCTTGTTTTTTGGGAGGTTTTTGATCACTGCTTCAATCTCATTACTAGATATCGGTCTATTTAGGTTGTCAATTTCTTCCTGGTTCAATTTTGGGAGTTTATAGTTTTCCCGGAATGCATTCATTTCATCTAGGTTGCTTAGCTTATTGGCATATAACTGTTGGTAATAATTTCTGATGATTGTTTCTACTTGTTTGGTGTTAGTTGTAATCTCTCCCTTTTCATTCATAATTTTATTAATTCGGGCTTTCTTTCTTTTCTTTTGGATTAGTGTGGCCAATGGTTTATCGATCTTATTCATTCTTTCAAAAAATCAGCTTCTAGTTTCATTGATATGTTCTACTGTATCTCTGGTTTCTACCTCATTGATCTCTGCTCTAATCTTGGTTATTTCCCTTCTTATGTGTGGAGTTGGTTTGATTTGTTGTTGATTCTCCAGTTCTTTAAGGTGTAGAGACAGCTGGTGTATTCTCGATTTTTCAATTTTTTTAAGGGAGGCTTGGATGGCTATGTAGTTCTCCCTTAGAACCGCCTTTGCTGTATCCCATAGGTTTTGGACCGAAGTGTCTTCATTCTCATTGGTTTCCATGAATTGTTTAAGTTCTTCTTTGCCCTCCTGGTTGATCCAAGCATTCTTAAGCAAGGTGGTCTTTAGCTTCCAGGTGTTTGAGTTCCTTCTGAACTTTTTCTTATGATTGAGCTCCAGTTTCAAAGCATTGTGATCTGAGAATATGCAGGTAATAATGTCAATCTTCTGGTATCGGTTGAGTCCTGCTTTGTGACCCAGTATGTGGTCTATTCCTGAGAAGGTTCCATGTGCACTTGAGAAGAATGAGTATTTTGTTGCTTTAGGGTGGAATATTCTATATATACCTATGAGGTCCATTTGGTCCAATGTGTCATTCAAGGCTCTTATTTCTTTATTGATTTTCTGCTTGGATGATCTGTCTATTACTGAGAGATGCATGTTAAGATCTCCTACTATTAATGTATTCATATCAATATGACTCTTTATCTTGATTAATAGTTTTCTTTTTTTTTAAGATTTTATTTATTTATTTGACAGATGGAGAGCACAAGTAAGCAGAGAGGCAGGCAGAGAGAGAGAGAGAGAGAGGAGGAAGCAGGCTCCCCGCTGAGCAGAGAGCCTGATGCGGGGCTTGATCCCAGGACTCTGGGATCATGACCTGAGCTGAAGGCAGAAGCTTTAACCCACTGAACCACCCAGGCACCCAATTAATAGTTTTCTTATGTAATTGGCTGCTCCCATATTGGGGGCATAGATATTTACAATTGTTAGATCATCTTGGTGGATAGTCCCTTTAAGAATTGTGTAGTGTCCTTCTGTATCTCTGACTACAGTCTTTAGTTTAAAATCTAATTTATCTGATATGAGAATCGCTACCCTGACCTTCTTTTGAGGCCCATTTGCATGAAAGATGCTTCTCCATCCCTTCACTTTCAGTCTGGGTGTATCTTTAGGTTCAAAATGGGTCTCTTGTAGACAACATATGGATGGGTCCTGTCATTTTATCCAATCTGTAACCCTGTGTCATTTTATGGGCGCATTTAGGCCATTCACATTGAGAGTGATTATTGATAGATACATTTTTATTGACATCATGTTAGCTTTGAAGTCTTTCTTTCTGTAGATTGTCTCTACATTTCTGTTCAATGATATTCTTAGGATTTTTTCTCTTTTATAGAACCCCCCTTAATATTTCCTGCAGTGTCGGCTTGGTGGTTGCATAGTCTTTTAAGCCTTGCAGGTCTTGGAAACTCTTTATCTCTCCATCCAGCTTGAATGTCAGTCTTGCTGGATAAAGTATTGGCTGCATGTTCTTCTCATTTAGTGCCCTGAATATATCTTGCCAGCCCTTTCTGGCTTGCCAGGTCTCTGTGGACAGGTCTGACATTATTCTAATGGGCTTTCCTCTGTATGTAAGGAGCTTCTTTGTCCTAGCTGCTTTCAAGAGGGTCTACCTACAGTTATAATTTTTCATTCTTACTATCAGGTGTCTTGAGGACTTTCAAGAATCTATAATCTTGGGGGAAAACCATTCTGCCTCTAGTACATGAACGTTGTTTCCATTCGTGAGATTGGGAAAATTTTCATAGACGACTTGTTCCACTATATCTTATAGACTTCTTTCTTTCCACTCCCCTTCAGGAATTCAGATAATTCTGACATTGGGACATCTCATGGCATCATTTATTTCCCTGATTCTGTTTTCATGGCTTCTGAGCTGTTTGTTCCAGGCTTCCTCCTGATCCTTTCTCCCTATCTGTTTGTCCTCCAGATCACTAATTCTATCTTCTATCTCAGTTACCCTAGTTTTTAGAGAATTTAGATTAGAATGGAACTCATTGAGAGCATTTTGAACATCATCCCTGGTGGATTTCAGTTCTGCCCTAACATTGTGAACATCATCCCTGGTGGCTTTCAGTTCTGTCCTAATCAATTCGGTTTGGTCATCTATGGCTTTCTCCAACCTAGCTATTGCCTGGATAATTGTTAGCCGGAAATCCCTTTCCGACATATTGTCTATGTCAATAGCCATTAGCTCTGTTGTAGAAGGCCCATCCTCTGTATGTTTCTTCTGTTGGGCATTTCTCCTCCTAGTCATTTTGATGAGAGATGACTGATCAGATGTAGCTGGATATATCAATTGTGGTGCAGTCAAGGTGCATCCTGGAACACTTCTGAGCAATCAGGATTCACCACCCAAATGAGAGAAAAAAGAAAAGAAAAAGAAAGAGAGAGAAAGAGAAAGACAGGAAAAAAAGGGAAGATAAAAGAGAAGGCTCAGCCCAAATGAGCCCCAAGGTAATATTTATGAAGCATACAAACAAAAACAGACAAAAAGGCTGATAAAAGTATATGACAAGAGGTAAAAAAAAAAAGTATATATATAAAAGCAAAAAAAAAAAAAAAAAAAAGAAGAACCTCATCAAAAAGAACCCCAAGTATAAGATTTATATACTATCAGGACAAAGACAAATACACAGAAACACGGGCAGAAGAAAAAGATCAGAGAGTGGTTATAAATTCTCAGTGTAGGCGAGGAATGTTATTTTGATTCTTCCTGGATGTATCTTGATATCTTTGTTAAAGGACTAAACTTTCCTAAGATAAAGGGCGATGAAAAATTGGTTTACCTATAGGGTAGCATTGATTGGGGAAAGGGGACTACCTTGAACTTTAACTCTATATGAATATTAGAAAATAAAAATAAAAAAAGAATAAACTAAACTAAAATTTTTTTTAAAAATTAAAAAAATAGAAAAGCAAAAGAAAAACACGGGTGCATGTATCAAAAAGTTCAGGTTAAAAAGTTATTATGGAATTTGATGTACTGGACATCTCACTGTGGTGGTAAATAGGTTTAAAAATTATCTATATTAAAAAAAATGAACCAGAATAGTGGGAATGAGTTAAAAATAAAAGTTGTATCTATGAAGTAGTGGTGGTTGTTCTCTTGGGGGTTTTCAGTCAATGATGTTCCCTGAGTTAAGTCCTCCTGCCCCCTCAAGGGGGTGGGCTCTGAGGAAACTGTTTTTTTAGGCTTTTGTTCTCTGGAGGTTTTTATGTTTGTTCATCTGTTTTCTCTCGCCTTGACAGCTTTTGATGGTTTTTGGAGGTTTAGAGGAAAGCAAACTGCACCCCGACCTCCCTCTCAGAGAGAAGCCTTAGCCTGCTCCCCTGTGGGTGTTAGAGAGTGCATTAATTCCCTCCTGGCCGCTGGCTGAGCAGGTTCTGAGTCGTGGTCCCTGGGGATGCAGGTTGTCCTGCTTGTATCCAAAACCATGGCAGTGGCGGCTGTCTGGGCAGCTCTAGACCACCAGAGAGCTTCCAAGCAGCGATCGAACACAGATTTTCCCGCTGGCCAGGGCTGGGAGTTCCTGGTCTCTCTGGGTCTGAGAACTCCTAGCTGGCGCCTGCCCGCACCTCTCTCAAGGGAGGGTGTGGGGCGCGCGCGCGTGCATCTCAGACTCTGAGGGCAGGGCCTGGCATTCTGCCCTCTGGCGAGGCTCCCAGCCCCTCACAAGGGCTGAACCCCATGTGTTCTCAGGCACGCTGGCAGCTCAGGGACCAAGACCTGGTTTCTCCACAGCACTCTGTCTGGCTCAGCGCCAGGGGAGGCTGTCCTGGGTCCGGGGACTTAAGCCCCTGTCCCTAACTGCCCCATTCTCACAATTCGCCCCCCCCCCCCGCAATCCTTTGTTCTTTTTGAGTGCTTTCAACCAGACTCCAAATTAATGCTAGTCCCCAGACGCAGGGCACTCTCATATTGTGGTATTACTTTTCAATCGGTCCCTCTGGTGGCTCCCTCCCCCTTTTGTTTATCTTCCAATATCAGTCCAACATTCCCACTCTGCTTTACCTGCCCACTGGCATCTTTTGCCCCCGTAGAGATCCAGATGTGTATAATTCTGCTCTCAGGCTGATTTCATGGGTGATCGGAGTTCTTTGGTAGGTAATCAACTCACTTTAGGGTACAGGTTGAAACGGCGCCTCCTCCTACATCCTCCTCCTACTTCTTGTCTCAATCCTGTCTAAGCACTTTTCATTAATTTTTTTAATTTGTAACAATCTTATAGAAGTAAATACAGGTATTCTCCTATTTTACATGTAGAGAAACTGGGAAATAGAAAAGTTAAGTAATTTAACAAAGATCATCTAGCTTTTAAGTAGAAGTCTTTCTAGTGTCTACAACAAGGCAGAGAGAGCTCAAAATATCGACTTTTCAATGATAGAGGTGATGGAGGTAGTGGTTTAGGTGAAAAGCAACAGTAGTATTCATAATACTGTACCTCAATCTTGAACAGAAGAGAAAACTGCAGACCCCCCTAAACAAAGTTTTAAGCACTAAGCTTAGCTCACGCCCACTGTTGGGAAGAATGCATGATCTCTGAAAGCAGAGAGAACCCAAAAAGAGAACAAAGGGGCTGAGCATCCTGGTTCCTCTCCCTATCTCATCAATCTGATCACTCACTCCATCTATCTTAGAAAGGAATAAGTAAGATGGGAAGGGATAAGCCAGAAGCATACACTGATGTTGCTTCCTTTGGAAACATGAATTACTATAAAGGATTTCCAATCAACATTCTCAAGACCTTATTTTTCTTAATCCTTAAATATATGGTCAAAAATGGTACGGATGTCTCCTTGGGGGAGGATATTGGTAGCCCCTTAAGGTGATCTGAGTCTACCTTTATAAAGCTCTCCCCCATATCAATCACTCCTTCATGGAGGACCCTTCTGAGGTTGCTGATGATAGTATCCATGTTACAGAAATAGAGGATTAATTAAACTAATTCTAAGGCTACTGTAGACAACTGAAAAAAACTGTCTGCCTATTTCCCCAATTGTACATTCTGTTCAAGCACATCACCTCATGTAAATCTCCAGGAAACTTAAAATTAATCTAATAATAAAATTTCCAATACCTGACTATGAACTCCCTTCAGGCTCAAATTCCTTGGTAGAAAATAAAGTCCATAGATTAGATTTGCTTGAAAATTCAAGTTCAAATATATTAAAATTCAAAGTCATTAAATAAGTGATGGAGATTAAGGAGTCCATTTGTGATCAGTACCAGGTGATGTATGGAAGTGTTGAGTCACTATATTGTACACCTGTTAACTAGTTAACCAGTTAACTAGAATTTGAATAAAAACTTTTAAAAAGTAAGATGAATATTCTTTAAATAGAAAAAAAAGTCCAAAATCAAATATTCTTGAACTTGGGTATGAAAATCCCAAAGAAAGTAAAGTCCTTTTTTTTCTCCTTTTTTTTTTTTTCTTAATGAAACAAGATAGGATCCGGAGGGAAACAAACCGTAAGATACTCTTAATCTCACAAAACAGCTGAGGGTTGTTGGAGGGAGGGGATGTGTGAAGAGGGTGGTTGAGTGACGGACATTGGGGAGAGTATGTGCTATGGTGAGTGCTGTGAAGTGTGTAAGCCTGACGATTCACAGACCTGTACCCCTGGGGTAAATAATACATTATATGTTAATAAAAATAATTAATAAAAATATTCAACTAAAAGAAAGTGAAGTCCTTTTTGTATTTGGCTCTTAATTGAAGATGTTTTTTCAAAGTCTGAACAGAGTTTGGCTCCTTTAGAATCTACAGTCTATGCTGACCACTAGAATACAGTTCCTTTGGATCACAGAAATTGAAATGCTTTCACATCAAGACTGCCATGTACCTCACTTTTTAAAGAGTTTGAAAGATTAGTACATAAGAGTTTATCCTAGTCCTGCTGCAAACCTAGAAATGTAAAAATGAAGGCAATTCCCATTCCTCAAGCCCTCATCCAAAGGAAAAACAAAAAACAAAAAACAAAAAAAGCGGAACTTATGATTGCCAAAGAACACAGAAAAGATAAAACAATAATTGAAAGAAGTGGTTATATGGAGAACATTTAGTTTTAGCTCCATTAAGCTTAGCCTGTTAAGACCATCCCTTGTTCAGTTCAGAGATCTTTTTAAACCAAGGTTAACTTAGGCATCATCTCATTTGGGGAACTCCACCTACAGGTTCTGTCTCTTATCCCAGAAAGTGTCACTTGATATACTGTCTTTTGAGTTTAGAAATTTGCAATGTAGCAGTCTAAACATCAGGTCTTTTTCAAGGCATCACTCTTTTCCATTAAGTATATTTAAACTTAAATATAGCTCCAATTTCTCCTTGATCCCTGTGTCTGTAACATATCCTCTATTAGAGTATGGCACTTTCTAGAAGCATCTTTCCACATTCTCAGGGTGTCAGGCATTCTTACTCTTATGCCTCAGTGTCTGTTAACAAAGCCCCTTGCTATGGAATTGATTAGGCTTATGAAAGCAGCCTCCTAAAGAAATGTTTCCCCTTTCCCTACCTGGTTGTCAGTGGGACGAACACCTTAGGATGGAAGCTGCTTTTACTTATTCTGAAACTTGTAGATGGGGGCCCTCTGAGGGCCAAAATCTCTGGCATTTGCTCTTCAAATACAGTAAAATACAGAAAGCTCTTAGTAAATAACTAATCTAGAGTCAATCTGAGGCCAGTTTGTGTGTTTCTCTGGGGATGGGAGTGGTAATACAGAGCCTGTGAGGCAACTGGGACTAGCAGCATTATCTTTTCTATTAGAGAACCTGGCTCAGAGGAAAGTTAGTTATGAGCTAGGACTAAAAAAAAAAAAAAAAAATTGGGCCTCTTATCACAAGGCTGGAGGCAGAAGTCTCACTCAATGACTGTTACAGTTTCAGAATGAGGAAAGTAAAGACCTGCAATTATGGAGTACCTTGTATGGGTCAGGCCTGCACTAGGCCTGGCACAACCACAAAGACAGAGAAGCAGGCACTATTCCTTCTTTAAGCCTTGTAGATAAGGGAAATTTGATTATCTTAATTCTTGCCTCTTTCCTTTTTTGTTGCTTGGATGTTTTCAGGGGTCTCCCTTATACCAGAGGGAAATAATTTTCATTAAGTCCATATTTCCAATCAAATGAGGCAAGATGGCAGAAGAGTAGGGAACCTCATTTCATCTGGTCCCTGGAATTTACCTGGATAACTATCAAACCATTCTGAACACTCATGAATTCAGCCTGAGATGTGAGAAAATATATCTGGAACTCTATAAGTAGAAAAGTAACTGCTTTTCACAAGGTAGGAGATGCAGAGACATTAATCTGAGAGGAGATATCTGAAGACAAATGGAGGGAGGAGGGAGCCTCCAAAAGCCGGCTACCAGAAAGTGACATAGCCCCAGAGGACAAAATTGGAACCCCTAGAAATCAGCTCCAGTGAGAGACATCACTGTATGAAAGGACCTCAGGGGATGAAAAGGGCAGAATTCTAGGTGGGTCAGTGTAGTCTCAGGATCCCAGGCATCACAGAACTAACGGGGGAGCTTGAGCCAATAAAGTACCTAAGCAGTAGAGTGGAGAAACTAGTTATAGTGAGTGAGCCCAGGAGGGAACTCTCAGCTCTGGTGGCCATAAACCATGAGCCAACGAATCAGGTGGCTGCTCTCCGCTTGAGCACCCTGAAAAGGACTGGAATGCATGGACCATCTGCCATCCCCGGGATGGGTGAAGCCAATATGCCCATGACCAGGCAACAGCTCTTAAGGTGGAAGCCCTGGAAAAGACAGTAGGATGACACTCAGTCATTCCCTGGGAGCAGTGGAACAGGTAAGCACAGGAGTCCACAACCACTCTCAGCCCCAGGGCACACAAAGGACAGTAAGTAACATAGGTCCCTCAGACTTACCCCTCCAGCCCCCAGGGAGGATTTCTGTGGGCGTGCACTACAGATGTCTGCAGAGTTTGGCCCACACAAAAGTGAAGACTGTTTCTTGCAGACGGTTTACTGAAGAGAGGGGGCATGATCTTTCAGCTCCGGGGCTGGAGATTGGGATGTGGCCTTTTTTTTTTTTTTTTTAAGATTTTATTTATTTATTTGACAGCGATCACAAGTAGGCAGAGAGACAGGCAGAGAGAGAGGGGGAAGCAGCCTCCCTGCTGAGCAGAGAGCCCAATGTGGGACTCAATCCCAGGACCCTGAGATCATGACCTGAGCCGAAGGCAGAGGCTTAACCCACTGAGCCACCCAGGTGCCCCGAGATGTGGCCATTTTTATTGTGATCTCTAAAGAGGTGTAGAAAGCCTTCAGGGAACAAGAGCTACGCAGAGGACCAGCTTACACTGAGCCCAGCACCCTGGCAAGGCAGTTCAACTCTGCCCAGGCAAAGACACCTGAGAAGCAGCACAGAAGGCCCCTCCCCCAAGAGGCAAATGGGAAAATAGATGCACAAGTAGTTTACAGATCCCACAAGACTATAAAACTCCAGTGCTAGGGGTAAACAGTATATAAAACCTGAGGGTTTTTTTCTCATGATTTATCTTTCAATCTAAAATTTTTCACTTTTTTCTTTTTTCCATTTCAGTTGGTTTCTAATTTTACCAACTGTTTGTTTTTTAGTTTCTTTTTAACTTTTATTTTTTATACCTATAATTCATAGATATATACTTCATTTTTTGGCCTTTTCCCACTCTATTCAATTTTATTTTTGTACACATATAAGTTTTGCTTTCTTTGCATTTTGGGATTTAGGGTTTCTAACACACAGACCAAAATTCATCAGGAACAAGTAGATCACCCTTCTTTGTCCACCCTGTGAGATTAGAGTCTCTCCCTCACAACTTTTCTTTTCTTTTCTTTTTTCTTTTGTTTTGTGTTTACTTTCCTGTTTTGGTTTCCCATGGCTTCAGGTTTGTCTAGTGTGTATTTTGCTTGGATCATGGTTGATATTATTCATTCTGCTCACTCACTAACTCATTCTTCTCTGGGCAAAATAACCAGAAGGTGGAATTCACAACAAAATAAAGAACCAGAGATAATGTTCTCTGCCACAGATCTAATTGATATGGATATAAGTAAGATGTCAGAGATGGAATTCAGGATAACAATTATAAAGTTAATAACTGGGGTTGAGAAAAGCATAAAAGACAGGAGAGAATCTCTTAGTACAGAAATGAGATCTAATCAGGCAAAACTAAAAATGCTATAATGAGATGCAGTCTAAATTGGAAGCTCTCTCTAACAGCTAGGATGAATGGGGCAGGAGAGAGAGTAAGTGTTCTAGAAGAAAGGCTTATGAAAAGGAAGTCGAAAAGAGAGAAAAACAACTAATAAACCATGAACAAAGGCTTTGAGAAATTAATGATTCCATGAAATATACCAATGTCAGAATTATTCTGAGGAGAAAAGAGAGAAAGAGGGCCAGAAGACATATTTGTGCAAATTATAGTTGAGAGCTTCCCTATTCTGAGGAAGGAAACAAGCATTCATGTCCAGGAGACAGACAGGACCCCTCCAAAAATCAATAAAAATGGATCAATACCCTGACATATCATAATGAAACTTGAAAATTTTAGAGAAAAAGAGAGAATCGTAAGAGCAGCTCAAGACAAGAGGCTCCTTATGTACAGAAGGAGGAATATCAGACTAACATTAGACCTATCCACAGAAACCTGGCAGACCAGAAAGGACTGGCATGATATATTCAGGGTAATAAATGAGAAAAACATACAGCCAAGAATACTATATCCAACAAGACTGCTGTTTAGAATGGAAGGGGAGATAAAGAGCTTCTGGACAGACAGAAACTAAAAGAATATGTGACCACCAAGCCAGCCCTGCAAGAAATATTAAGGGGGGGGGTGTCCTGTAGGTGAAGAGAGAGCCCAAGAGGAACATAGACCAGAAATAAATAGAGACAATATACAGAAACAGGGACTTTACAGGCAATACAATGACACTAAATTCATATCTTTCAGTAATTACTTTGAATGTAAATGGATTAAATGCTCCAATCAAAAGACACAAGGTATCAGATTGGACAAAAAGGTAAGACTCATTAATATGCTGTCTACAAGAGACCCATTTAATTTAATTTAATTTTATTTTATTTTATTTTATTTTATTTTATTTTTGCCAGTATTCTAGCTTAATGTTTATTCAGGAAATTATAGTAAATCCAGTCCTGTCATCTGAATGATCAAAGGATCTTTAATGTTATTAATCCTAAAAAAGAACCTAATTTCTTATACCTAAATTTTTCCATTTCCACATCATAAGTAAATATTATATTTCTATGTCCTTTCCATGGGGCTAAGAACATGTTACCATATCTGATGTGTTGTTAACATCTTCTCTTGTTTCTCTCATTAAATTAATATAAATCAGGTATTTTTTGTGTGCTGATAGATTGTCTTTTTTTAAAATTTTTATTTGTTTATTTTCAGCATAACAGTGTTCATTGTTTTTGCACCACACCCAGTGCTCCATGCAGTACGCGCCCTCCCTATGACCCACCACCTGGTTCCTCAACCTCCCACCCCCCCCCCGCCCCTTCAAAACCCTCTGGTTGTTTTTCAGAGTCCATAGTCTCTCATGGTTCATCTCCCCTTCCAGTTTCCCTCAACTCCCTCTCCTCTCCATCTCCCCATGTCCTCCATGTTCTTTGTTATGCCCCACAAATAAGTGAGACCATATGATACTTGACTCTCTCTGCTTGACTTATTTTGCTCAGCATAATCTCTTCCAGTCCCATCCATGTTGCTACAAAAGTTGGGTATTCATCCTTTCTGATGGAGGCATAATACTCTATTGTGTATATGGACCACATCTTCCTTATCCATTCATCCGTTGAAGGGCTTCTTGGTTCTTTGCACAGTTTGGCAACCGTGGCCATTGCTGCAATAAACATTGGGGTACAGATGGCCCTTCTTTTCACTGCATCTGTATCTTTGGGGTAAATACCCAGCAGTGCAATTGCAGGGTCATAGGGAAGCTCTATTCTTAATTTCTTGAGGAATCTCCACACTGTAAGAGACCCATTTTAGACTGAAAGACACCTCCAGACTGGAAGTGAGAGGGTGGAGATCCATTTACCATGCTAATGTTCCTCAAAAGAAACCTGGGGTAGCAATCCTCATATCAGACAAATTAGATTTTAAACCAACGACTGTAGTAAGAGAAGAAGAATGCCTATTTAAAGTGCCTATCCAATAAGAAAATCTGACAACTGTAAATATTTATGCCCCTAACATGGGAGCAGCCAAATATATAAACAAATTAATAACCAAAGTAAAGACACTGATAATAATATAATAATAGTTAGGGACTTCAACGCTCCATTCTGGCAATAGACAGATCATCTAAGCAGAAGATCAACAAGGAAATACTGGCTTTGAATGACACACTGTACCAGATGGACTTCACAGTTATACACAGAACATTCCATCCTAAAACAACAGAATACTCATTCTTCTCAAGTACACATGGAACATACTCCAGAATAGATCATATACTGGATCACAAATCAGGTTGCAACAAATACCAAAAGGTTGGGATTATTCCCTTCATATTTTCAGACAACAATGCTTTGAAACATGAACTCAATCACAAGAGGAAATTTGGAAGTAAGTTAAACACTTGGAGGTTAAAAAGCATCCTACTAAAGATGGAAATTGAAGATGAACTTAAAAAAATTCATGGAATCTAATGAGAATGAAAACACATCTGTTCAAAACCTCTGGGATACAGCAAAGGCGGTCCTAAGAGGAAAGTATGTAGCAATACAACCTCTCTCAAAAAATTAGAAAAATCTCAAATACACAAGCTAACCTTACACCTAATGGAGCTAGAGGTAGAACAACAAATAAAACCTAAACCAAGCAGATGAAGAGACACAATAAATATTAGAGCAGAAATCAATGAAAAAGAAACTAAAAGAACAGTGAAAGAGATCAATGAAACTAGAACCTGGTTCTTTGAAAGAATTAATAAGGTCAATAAACCCCTAGCTGGACTTATCAAAAAGAGAAAGGACACAAATTAATAAAATTATGAATGAAAGAGGAGAGATCACAACTAATACCACGGAAATAGAAACAATTTTAAGAACATATTATGAACAACTATACTCCAACAAATTAGGCAATCTGGAAGAAATGGATGTATTCCTGAAAACTTACAAACTACCAAAACAGAAACACGAAGAAATAGAAAATCTGAATAGATCAATAACCAGCAAGGAAATTGAAGCAGCAATCAAAAATCTCCCTACAAACAGAGTCCAGGGCCAGATGGCTTCCCAGTGGAATTCTACCAAACATTTCAAGAAGAAATAATATGTATTATACTGAGGCTGTTTCAAAAACATGGAAATGGAAGGAAAACTTCCAAACTTGTTCTATGAGGTCAGCATTACCTTGATCCCAAAACCAAAAACCATCAAAAAGGAGAATTACAGACCACAGTATCCCTGATGAACATGGATGCCAAAATTCTCACCAAGATACTAGCCAACAGGATCCAACAGTACATTAAAAGGATTATTCACCACAGCCAAGTGGGATTTATTCCTGGGATGCAAGGGTGGTTCAACGTTCACAAATTAATCACCTGATAGATCACATTAATTAAAAAAAGGCCAGAATCAAATGATCCTCTCAACTGATTCATAAAAAGCACATGACATGGGGCGCCTGGGTGGTGCAGTGGGTTAAAGCCTTTGGCTTTGGCTCAGTTCATGATCTCAGGGTCCTCGGATCGAGGCCCACATCGGGCTCTCTGCTCAGCGGGGAGCCTGCTTCCCCCTCTCTCTCTGCCTGCCTCTCTGCCTACTTGTGATCTCTGTCTGTCAAATAAATAAATAAAATCTTAAAAAAAAAAAGCACTTGACACAGTACAGCATTCTTTCTTGATTAAAACTCTTCAAAGTGTAGAGATAGAGGCAACATACCCCAATATCACAAAAACCATCTACGGAAAGCCCACAGAGAATATAATTCTCAATGGGGAAAAACTGAAAGCTTTTCCCCTAAGGTCAGGAACATGACAGAGATGCCCACTCTCACCACTGTTGTTCAACTTCTTACTAAAAGTTCTAGCCTTGGCAATCAGACAACAAAAAGAAACAAATGAATTCAAATTGGTAAAGAAGAGGTCAATCTCTCATTTTTTGCAAATGACATGATACTTTATGTGAAAAACCCAAAACACTCCACCCCCAAATTGCTAGAACTCATGCAGCAATTCAGCAAGATGGCAGAATACAAAATCAATGCACAGAAACCAGTTGCACTTTTATACACTAATAATGTGACTGAAGAAAGAGAAATTAAGGAGTCTGTCCCATTTACAATTGCACCAAAAATCGTAAGTTATCTACAAAGAAACCTAACCAAAGAGGTAAAGGATCTTGCCTCTAAAAACTACAGAACGCTTATGAAAGAAATTGAGGAAGACAGAGTGGTGGAAAAATATTCCATGCTCATGAATTAAAAGACTAAGCATTACTAAAATATCCATGCTACCCAGAGCAATCTACACATTCAAAGGAATCCCTATCAAAATGCCATCAACATTTTTCAAAGAGCTAGAACAAATAATCCTAAATTTTGCATGAAACCAGAAAAGACCCTGGATTACCAGGGGGATGTTCAAAAAGAAAACTAAGCTGGATGCATCACAATACTTGACTTCAAGCTATATTACCAAGCTGTGATCATCAAGACAGCATAGCATTGGCACTAAACAGACACATAAAACACTGGAATAGCATAGAGAGCCCTGAAATAGACCATCAGCTCTATGTTCAACTAATCATCGATAAATCAGGAAAGAATATCAAATGGAAAAAAAAAAAGACAGTCTCTTCAATTAGAGGTTCTGGGAAAAGCAGATAGCCACATGCAGAAGAATGAAACTGTACATGCTCTTATACCATACATAAAAATAAACTCAAAATGGATGAAAGACCTAAATGTGAGATAGGAATCCATCAAAATCCTAGAGGAGAATATGGGCAGCAATCTCTTTGACCTTGGCCACAGCAACTTCTTGCTAGACACGTCTCCAAATTCATGGGAAACAAAAGCAAAAATGAATTAACTGTTGGAACTCATCAAGATAAAAAGCTTTTGCACAGTAAAGGTAACAGTCAAAACCAAAAGGCAACCCATGGAATAGGAGAAGATATTTGCAAATGAGATATCAAATAAAAGGCTGGTATCCAAGATCTATAAAGAACTTCTCAAACTCAACACAAAAAAACAAGTAATCTAGTCAAGAAATGGGGAGATAATATGAACAGACATTTCTCCAAAGAAGACACCCAAATGTCCAACAGACACATAAAAAATGCTCCACATAACGTGTCAGCAGGGAAATACAAATCAAAACCTGTGAGATACCACCTTATACCAGTCGGAATGACTAAAACTATTAAGTCAGGAAACAGCAAATGCTGGCAGGGATGTGGAGATAGGGGAACCCTCCTACACTGTTGGTGGGAATGCAAGCTGATGCAGCCACTCTGGAAAACAGTATCGAGGTTCCTCAAGAAGTTAAAAATAGGGCACCCTATGACCCAGCAATTGCACTAGTGGGTATTTACCCCAAAGATACAGATGTAGTGAAATGAAGGGGCACCTGCATTCCCATGTTCATAGCAAAAATGTTCACAACAGCCAAACTGTGGAAGGAGCTGAGATGTTCTTTGACAGCTCAATTGACAAAGAAGATGTGGTTTATATATACAACAGAATATTACTCTGTCATCAGAAAGGATGATGGCTTTATTTTTTTTTCACTTACATCAACATGGATGGAACTGGAGAATATTATGCTAACTGAAATAAGGCAATCAGAGAAAGATAATTATCATATAGTTTCAGTCATGTGTGGAATATAAGAAGTAACACGGAGGATCATAGGGGAAGGGAGGGAAAACTGAACGGGAAGAAATCAAAAAGGGAGACAAACCATGGGAGACTCTTGACTCTGGGAAACAAACAGAGGGTTGCGAAAGAAGAGGTGGGTGGAGGGATGGAGTATCCAGGTTATGGGCATTAAGGAGGGCATGTGATGTGATGAGCACTACATGTTATATGCAACTGATGAATCAGTGAACACTGCATCAGAAACTAATAATGTATTATATGTTGGCTAACTGACTTTAAATTTTAAAAAGTTCATATTTCCTCCAAAAAAAAGTCAGAGCATACATTCAAGATCTTTTTAAGGAAGAAATAACAAAAAACAGAACCTTCTGAAGAGAAATTTTCCATTGGCCTCAGGAATACAAAGTACTCGCCATATTCCTAAATATGGAATGGAATTTGGAAGAGAAAATCCAGTGCAACCTAAGATTTTACTATTAGAATATTATCAGTGCTTATTAAGCCATACAGCCCAACCCTAAGTCAAGGGAAAATCACAAACTGGCCCCATTAAAATAGAACATTTATTGTTTAAGCTTATCACACAACCAAGAGCTGACCACACAGATTCCAAAGAGAAGGAAAAGAGAAAGGGTTCGAGTTCCCTGAAACTCTTCAGTAAGGTAGGTCACTGCCCCCCTGAAAAGTTATGTGGGGGGAGGGAGCAGAAAGATACCAAGTGATGTTTCTTCTCACAGAAACCGAAACCAGGGATGGGAGATTCTCACCCTCACTTCTGATATTCCTAGACAGCTACTATAGTGTCTGGCATGCTGTGGGTATCCAATAAATAATTGCTTAAAGAAGGGGGATAGGAGAAGAATAAATGAAACAAGATGGGATTGGGAGGGAGACAAACCATAAATGACTCTTAATCTCACAAAACAAACTGGGGGTTGCTGGGGGGAGGTGGGATTGGGAGAGGGGGAGGGGGCTATGGACATTGGGGAGGGTAAGTGCTATCGTGAGTGCTGTGAAGTGTGTAAACCTGGCGATTCACAGACCTGTACCCCTGGGGATAAAAATACATTATATGTTTATTAAAAAAAAAAATTTGGAAGGGGAGGCGAACCATAAGAGACTATGGACTCTGAAAAACAACCTGAGGGTTTTGAAGGGTCAGGGGTGGGAGGTTGAACAGGTGGTGGGTAATGGGGAGGGCACGTTTTGCATGGAGCACTGGGTGTTGTGCAGAAAGAATGAATACTGTTACGCTGAAAAAATAAATAAAATGGAAAAAAAAAAGAAGGGATATTGTTTAAAGAAGGGATGTCCATGGCTCATGCACTTGTAACTTGGCCTATGATTGAACCCCAGGGTCACCTATTTATTCTCCACCAAACCAAATATTTCATCTCCTAGCAGGAGCATAATATTAGATGGCAATATGATTCACTGCATGTGTTATGAATTCCTATCTCTCATTCCTTGTGTGAATTTGCAGGATAGAGAGAATGAAGAAGACTCAGTGTGAGTCTAGGCTTTGCCTCTCATCTGCCCATGAACTCAGAACAACCAACTAACCTCTTAACTTTAACTTAACCTCTTAACTTTAACTTTCTACTTCAAAGTAAGGGGGTAGATTCACACTCACGGCTTTCTGCATTCACATTCCCAAGCAATTTCTGTATCTATATCCCAGGATCTCCAAGGGAAAAAGAGATAATGCTCACTGTAGATAAAAGATGTATGTTTATAGCATTCTGTATTAGGTTGAATCTTTAAAATAGATCCTAAGAGATCTATTTAAAATCCTACTAAAAATGTTTTCTATTAGGTAGAGGAGAGAGAAGATTTTCTATAATAATACATGACAAGATAATTCCTCATATTCCAAAGGTCATGGATAAGTCATCACTGGTAATATTTTTAACAAATAGGACATTATCTTAATAAAGGTTGCATGCAAATTAGTTCTTGGCAATTCTTAAAAAATCCCAACAATCCCTACAGACAACCTCTGCATCCCAACAGCAGCCCTTCATACTACAGGAGGAGAGCCAGTGCATCAAATGGTACAATTGTTCTACTATTCTATAGTCATGAGTAGTGGAAATATGATGGAGAGAGGACCACTCCCATAGTACTATTAGAATTCTTCCCATGGAGTCAAGGCTGACTCAGGGCAGAATTGTGCAATAGGTGAAGTTTTTTCTTTGGAACTCTATCCCATGTCCCATGAACAATTCTGTTTGGCCACTTTCCATGTGACAGTGCTTCCTTCCAGATCTAGAAGTATAATATAGTGCTGTCTCTAGAACAGCATGGCACATCCTAGAATGTGATTTACAGAAAGGGAATGGGGAGGTACACAGATAATGTTCTTTGGACTTTATATTTTGTATGTCTGGATAATTTTGCCTGCTTGTAAAATCTGGGTAGCAGAAAACAGACAACCTACCTCTTACATTCAAATGAAAATGGGAATGGTGAAACAGGTTATTATGTCCATTAATGGTCTTGGGTATGACAGAGGATTACAGGTTCCCTCAAGAGGGAGAAGCATGGTCCACAAGCTTAACTGCAGATGAATCTTTTTGTTTCCTCCTCCTAAAATAGAACAGATCCTAAATCTATGCTCTGACATTTGAGAAATTAAAGGCAAAAGATTTCATTCATACCAAGCTGAAATCGACCTGGGAAATATTTGATTATAACTATCATTTTGAGTAGAAAATAAAAGGACTCAGATAAAAGTCTTTTTGTCTAAAGTTCCTCTTGAATTTTCTGAATTTTCCTAATTTCCTTATAAAAACCAATTAATTGGGAGTTTGAGTAGTTAGGAGTCTCCCATAATATCTGGACGACAATTCTCCAAAAACAGATACATATCCACTACTTCTCCTTGGGATGCTTTTTTTTTTTTTTTTTTTTTTCTCATTTTATTTATTTTTTCAGCGTAACAGTATTCATTCTTTTTGCACAACACCCAGTGCTCCATGCAAAACGTGCCCTCCCCATTACCCACCACCTGTTCCCCCAACCTCCCACCCCTGACCCTTCAAAACCCTCAGGTTGCCCCAACCTCCCACCCCTGATGCTTTTTTTTATCGGACTTCCCATTTATAGTGGCTTCCCCCTCCCTATAGCAAGACCATAAAACAGGCCAAGAATTTTAGTGACTTTAATACCAAACTTGCTAAACTTGATTACATTTATCATGTTCTTTTACATTAGGGTAAGAGAGCAAAGCTGCATCTCAGTCGCTAGATCCAAGGATTCAGGCAAACAGATGGCTGTGCATCTATACTGTCTTTCAAATTCATCTTTCCCAGCTGCTAGGTGGTCTGCACTGCCCTCCTGGTTAGAGATTCTTTTTCCTCTACTTTTTGTTCCCCATCTCAATTTGGGAACTGAGATGATTTTTTTTTTAATATTTTATTTATTTATTTATTTGACAGACAAAGACCACAAGTAGGCAGAGAGGCAGGCAGAGAGAGAGGAGGAAGCAGGTTCCCTGCTGAGCAGAGAGCCCAGTGCGGGGCTCGATTCCAGGACCCTGGGATCCTGACCTGAGCCGAAGGCAGAGGCTTTAACCCACTGAGCCACCCAGGCCCCCTGAGATGACTTTTAATGTCTTTTAATTTTTTTTCCTTGAGTAATTGCAGTTCTTTTCTACTCCCTTTCACTTTAAGGGTGCCTGGGTGACTCAGTGGGTTAAAGCCTCTGCCTTCGGTTCAGGTCATGATGTCAGGGTCCTGGGATCGAGCCCCACATTGAGCCCCACATCAGGGTCCCACTCACCTGGGAGCCTGCTTCCCTTCCTCTCTCTCTGTCTGCCTCTCTGCCTACTTGTGATCTCTCTGTCAAATAAATAAATAAAATCTTTAAAAAAAAAGTGAAATCTACTCCCTTTCACTTTAGACTGAGATTATTCCTTATTTACTCTAGAGTTCAAGGCAATGAGCAAGCTCTGTCTTCAAACTAATGTCTCAGGCAATCTCATGCAAAGCAATGAGGCAGAAGTGGGAGTATATTGGGTATTCTGCTAATACCTGGAGGCCTGCTATCTTTGGAAGGGCAGTATCTCCTCCCTGGATCCTATACCACTTTTCCTTCAGAGGTGTCAGGCATATTCAGGCTTTCTACTTCCTCTACTCAATCATGAGATCTAATAACACTGAACACACACAGTGGTGGCACAAGGTAGCTCTTCTATAAGGACTCTTTGCTTCAATAGAAAAAGATTTAGGGAGAACTGGGAGTTATACTTAATTTAAAAGGCATATATCCCTAATCCCTAGAACAGTGTAAAGAGTAGATCACTAGAGAAGGCACCTTCTTATTTCCTCTACTTACCACATCAAATCTGTTTTATTATTAAGCTACCCAATGGTCATTTGGGCTCCATCTGCAAATAAGAATTCAAAAATGAATAGAAGGTACAGGATAAAGTACAAGTTTTGAAGAATACATTTGCCAGCCTTCTTATCTTACTTGAAGCCTTTCCCATTTCTGAGCCTTTTAAAACAGAAGCTCTAGAGTAAATTACAAAACAGAATTACACAGCCTCAAGCAGAAGCACAGGCAGCTGAATTTTGGAGAGAGTGATAAAACACTGTAAAGTAGTGACAAGATCCTAAGATGAGAAATGGTTTGGAAGGTGTATTGTATTGTTTTGTTTCACTTAGAGATTCAAGAATTTCTCCTTGACAATCTCACTCCTATTTTCTTTCTTTCTTTTTTTTTATTTGTTTATTTACAGCATAACAGTGTTCATTGTTTTGGCATCACACCCAGTGCTCCATGCAGTATGTGCCCTCCCTATTACCCACCACCTGGTTCCTCAACCTCTCCCCCCCCGCCCCTTCAAAACCCTCTGGTTGTTTTTCAGAGTCCATAGTCTCTCATGGTTCATCTCCCCTTCCAGTTTCCCTCAACTTCCTTCTCCTCTCCATCTCCCCATGTCCTCCATGTTATTTGTTATGCTCCACAAATAAGTGAGACCATATGATACTTGACTCTCTCTGCTTGACTTACCATTTTTTTCTTTTTCTCTCCCTTCCTCCCTTCCTTTCTTTCCCTCCTTCTCCTCCCTTCCTCCTATCTTCCCTTCTATTTCCATTTCTCCCTCCCACTCTCTTTCTCTTAGCAAAAGAGTATTGCAACTCTGGCTAAGAACTTGTTTGATCCTGAGTCCTAAGTGGTTTTGATCAACTAGATGGATTGACAACTTTAGCACAGGAAGAGTGGAATTTCCTTGTCTCTGTTTCTTGTTGCCTACATGGACCATGTTCTAGAGATGGAAAGGACCATTGTCAGGTTGGATGATTCACTGAAAGAAATATGATCTGCTCTATAAGAGCAGCAACTGGGATCTCCAAGTAATGACATCAAACTTCAAGCCAGAAGTCAGGAAGGAGAAGCATAAATGAGATAGAGAGTGAGTGAATTCCTATCAGGATAAAATGGACAATAGTAGAGGCTGCAAATATGTTATATGTTGTTATATGTTGATGGGTGCTGAGAATAGACCTAGGAAACATTCGTGTATAATTTTAACAAAGGAATGACAAAGAATGTCTCAAAAGACTATTGTGGAACTCTGTCATTCCATTACATCACCTAGGTAACAGGCCTGGTGTAAGCCTCCACCATCTTTCTATGGGCCTATAGCTAGTTTAACAGTGTCCCCAACTCTAGCAACACTACCTTTCTGTCCATGCTGTTGCCAGGATGTTTATAAAACTCAAATCTGGTTGCATTGCTCTGCTGTTAAACCTCCCAAATAGCTGGTTATCCCTGACAGGATTAGACCAAGTTCTTAAGTAAGGACTTGGCCCACTTCATCTCCCACAAGAATCCAATAACAAGATTCTATCAATGTACTCATCCTCTCATATGTACATTTGTTATCTTAAACCTGTAGGTCTTTTCTTTTACTTTTAAATTTTGAACCAAAGACTTATAGAACTGTAACTTGAAAAAATAATAGAGATTTTCCATATATTCCTTACTCCCCCAAACATCTTATATAAAAACAGTCCATATGCAAATAAAATAAATTTACATTGAGATAATATTCACTAAGTGAAATGATCTTATTCAGATTTCACTAGTTTTTCCCTAACTTTTTTTCCTATTCCCAGTCCTATCTAGGATCCCATTTTGCATGGAGTAACTCCTTCTTAGTCTCCTGCAGTCTGTAACAGTTCCTCAGTCTTCCTTTATCTTTCATATCCTTGATCATTTTGAAGAGCTTTGACCAGTTGTTTTGCTGAATATCCTTCAGTTTTGGTTTGCCTGATATTTTCTCAAAATTGAACTGAAGTTATGTGTTTTTGGCAAGAACAGCACAGAAATGCTGTGTTCTTCTCAGTGTGTCATATCATGGGTCCACAATGTTGACATGTCTCAATTACTGATGATATTGACCTCTATTAGGTGGTTTCTGCGGGATTTTTTCACTGTAAAATTTCTATCATTGCCTTTGTAGTTATTACAGATCTTGGGGGATGTATTTTGAGACGATGTAAGTCTTGTTTGTTCTAAAGCTTTTATTCACTAATTTTAGCATTCCATAATGAATCTTGTCTACAACAATTATTACTGATGTATGATCTCCTTATTTTTTTTTCCCTTTGCCTTAAATATCAATTCCCACTTTTTCCTCATGGCCATTTTCTACTCATCATGCACATCTCAGTTCCAGACTGTTTTGTTATTTCTCCTCTGTGAAACATTTCCAGACTGCTCCAGGAAAATGAAGAATCCCCTTCTACCCACCTCTTGTATATCTTCAAAATACATATCACCATGTTTATTGGCTGTTTTTGTTTTCCTGTGAATCACCCCACCTGAACTTGAGAGTAACTACACTATCTTAGTATTTTTTTTTCCTACCATTTTTTTCTACAGTGTTGGCTTTATAATAGACATTCAATATATGTTGGAGAATAAATGAATGAATGAATACATCTGTTATATTCTTTCCAAAATTCATTTCCAGGTTGAATAATTTAGAGTTTTTATTGTTACAGTTAAAGAATAGTGCTCGTTTCTAAATACACGATTCTGATTTTCTGCCAAAATTTTACCCCTTTGAGAAATTTACTTCATCATGTTCCTGGCATAAACCTTATTTAATCCTCTAAAAACCAGACTAAAATCCTGCTTGTTGCTTTTTTTTTTTTCTACCTCTTCCTTGTCATACAACGGCCTATCTTTTCCACCATGATTCAGTTTGTGAGTGTATTTTCACAGCCAGAAGTGAAGAAACTGCTCTTTTATTCCTTTTGCTAAGCTTCTGGGTGCTTCCTACTCTGATCCTGATGCATAAGCTTCCTTAATCCTTGGTGATACTTTTCCTCCTGTGTGTTTGCTTTATTCTGTAAATTCAAAGGAGGTTTTCTAAAACTGCCTTTATTCCCCTGAAGAAGCAAAACAAACAGTGGAAATTGACTTTTTGGCTAACAGTTCTCATTATTCTTATTACATAATTAGTGACTGGAATCATTAATGCAGGAGACCAGGCATGCATGAGGATGAATAGCTTGCCTGGTCATGTGCCCATACACATGTCAACAGCAACTAATGTAATTATAGATGCTAAAAAGAACTTGTCCTCCATTATCATTATCAGCAACGGCAGCATCCTGTCACTGAAACCTGTACTACGTTGTGTGGTCTCCACAGAACCATATGTACCATTCTTAATCAGTAACATCACTCCTTCGAACCGTCTTAGCACTTTGAACCCACATAATACTACATTTCAGTAGTTATGTTAATGTTGTCTGAAAAACCAGAGGAAAGGCAGTTGATTGATAGTAAGTTTTTTTTTGTTGTTTGTTTTTTTTTCCATTTTATTTATTTTTTCAGCCTAACAGTATTCATTCTTTTTGCACAACACCCAGTGCTCCATGCAAAACGTGCCCTCCCCATTACCCACCACCTGTTCCCCCAACCTCCCACCCCTGACCCTTCAAAACCCTCAGGTTGTTTTTCAGAGTCCATAGTCTCTTATGGTTCGCCTCCCCTCCCCAATGTCCATAGCCCGCTCCCATTCTCCCAATCCCACCTCCCTCCAGATACAAACATAGTGATCCGAAGGGGCACGTGTACCCGAATGTTTATAGCAGCAATGTCTACAATAGCCAGACTATGGAAAGAACCTAGATGTCCATCAACAGATGAATGGATAAAGAAGATGTGGTATATATACACAATGGAATACTATGCAGCCATCAAAAGAAATGAAATCTTGCCATTTGCGACGACGTGGATGGAACTAGAGCATATCATGCTTAGTGAAATAAGTCAATCGGAGAAAGACAACGATCATATGATCTCCCTGATATGGGGACATGGAGAAGCAACATGGGGGGGGGTAGGGGGATAGGAGAAGAATAAATGAAACAAGATGGGATTGGGAGGGAGACAAACCATAAATGACTCTTAATCTCAGTAGTTATCTTAAACTGCGTTGTAGCTATCTGGAGTTGTCTCATCCTTCCCAGTCCACTGTCTCCCTGCCCATACTAGACTGGGAATTCCTTAAAGCCTGGGATTGAGGTTTATATTCTCTTTATCATTAGTGTCTCCTACTGTGCTGAGAACATTATAGAAATTCAATAAGTATTTGTGGAATTAAATTGTTTTTCTTCCATCTAAAACAGATTAACAAAGAAAATGATAAACTGGGGAAGAATGTATAAGGAATTAACAATTATAGCATCATAAATATTTTTCATTGATATAATGTTATTGATGAGCACATTTTAAGTAGAACAAGGTTTCTGGAAGTTCTGAGAAGTTAGAGAAAGAAATAAAAAATTGACATTTTTTTAACAAAAACCATGAACAATACAATGAATATCTTGAAAATACAAAAGACTTGGGGTGCCTGGGTATCTCAGTGGGTTGGGCCTCTGCATTTGGCTCAGTTTATGATCTCAGGGTTCTGGGATTGAGCCCTGCATTGGGCTCTCTGCTCGGCAGGGAGTCTGCTTCCCGCCCCCCGCCCCCCGCCTGCCTCTCTGCCTACTTGTGATCTCTCTCTCTGTCAAATAAATAAATAAAATCCTTTAAAAAATACAAAAAATTCATTTCGATTTGATTTATGTAATACTTTTCTAGTAGTGGATGATATTCAGCCAAAGACATAGTCTAAATGTTATTCTCTTTGCCTCCATAATAGTATTAATTAAAGAATCTACCTCCTCTTAATTCTTAGTTGCAATGTCTTAGTTCTGATCCTCATTATTTTTTTATCAAGATAATTGCAATACCTCCAAATGATTCTCCTGTTTCCAGTTTATTCTCCCTTCAATTCTTTTTTTTTTAAAGATTTTATTTATTTATTTGACAGAGAGAGAGATCACAAGTAGGCAGAGAGGCAGGCAGAGAGAGAGGAGGAAGCAGGATCCCCGCTGAGCAGAGAGCCTGATGCGGGCTCCATCCCAGGACCCTGAGATCATGACCTGAGCCAAAGGCAGCGGCTTAATCCACTGAGCCACCCAGGCGCCCCTCTCCCTTCAGTTCTTAAGAGATGACTCTCCATTGATCATAAAACCAATTTCTAATTCTTTTCCATGGCATATAAGATGCTTCAATTTTGGCTACCAATTTATTTTGACTTCTCTATTACTGTTCTCTTTATGCAAGTTGAATTCTAGCCACATAAAACTTCACAAATCTCCAGGAAGGAGTACAGTATGATTTCTAGCTTTCCACACATTTCCTCACCCTGTTTCTACAAACAAAAATGCCCGTCACTTTCTTCTGATCCTCTCAGGACCCAGATATACATATATATGTGTAATCCCCTCAATGACATATTCCCTAAGTTTACCAAGCAGAATTGATCTCTCTCCATTATTTGCTCCAGATGTTGGTCTGTACCTTTATATAGCCTTTGTCCTATTGTGTTAGAATTCTTTGTTTACAAAACTTACATTCTCTAAAGCAAACAGCTCTTCATCTCCGCATCACCAATACCGAGAAAGAGACTGTAGTAGGCTAGGTTGCTGTAACAAACCCTGAAATCTCTGTGGTCTATAATGATGAGAGTTTAATGTTCACTCAGGAAAGACCAATGTGATAGAGAAAGGGGAGGGATTTTTGTTCCAAACAGTTACTCATAGGTCAAGCCTCCTTATATCTTATGATACCACCATCTTCAACATGTGGACTTCAAGTGTGCCACAGAAACATTAAGTGGAAGATTGCATGTGGGAGACTTTATGGATGAGACCTGATATACCATGCACAATATTACATCACATTCTATTCTTATAACTTGGTCACTGACCCAAACTAATTTTAAGGGGCCTGGGACATATAGTTTAGCAGTGATCCCAGAAAAAAAGAGTAGTAACATCGATATTGGAGAGCACAACATTCTTTGACATCCTGTGCAGTAAATAGATTCAGAGCATAATGAAAGACATCTTTCTAATCTGAAGCCATTGTGGTAGATTCAAAGGAGCAAAGAAAATAGTTTTTGAACAAGAAAGTCCTGGTTTCAGACTACAGCAATGCAAGCCATTTACTAGGTCTGTTGTCATGACAAATATTTAAAGCTCTCTAAGCTTCAAGTTCCTTATCTGTAATGTTATAGAGATTAATTGATGTAATACATAAAAAGCATCTGGGACATAGAAAAAGTTAATAAAATCCTTATTTCATTCAACCAATTTTTTTCATAATCTGCAATAAGCTAGAGCAATATGCTAAGTATCAAGAATAAAACCCATTAAAAGTATTCCTTACCTTTAGAGAATTTACAGACCAGTTGATAGGGCATAATTATAGATAAGAAAACAGACCATTTAAAATATATTGTGATTGGTAGGCTAATACAGAGTATCAAAATATCCAGTAAACAAATGAGAAAATACTCACATCATTAGTCACCAGAAAAATGCAACTGAAAACCACAATGAATTCCCATTACATACTCACTAGAATGAGTAAAATTAAAAAGATGAACAATACTAAGTGTTGGCAAGTAGATGGAATAACTGTGAATTCCTTACCTAGCAGGGAAAGTGCAAATTGATACCATCACATAGAAAAAAATTATATAGTACCTACTAAGAACAAGCACACATCCCATGACCTAGCAATTTAATTCCAACACAGTCCCACAGGAATGAATGTTTATGTCTACCATGATGGACAGGAGTATTAAGATAAACCTTAAGCTGGAAAGAAATCAAGTTTTCTGGGAAGAAGCCCAGCTAATGGGAATTTTCATGCCTAGATATAGAGAAATCAAGTTTTCTGGGAAGAAGCCCAGCTAATGGGAATTTTCATGCCTAGATATAGATGCAGATTACACAATCTATGTATTTGTCTAAACTGTTAGAACTTGACACTTAAGATCTGTACATTTCAATATATGTAAATTATGCCTAAATAAAAACTACCACAATTATAAAATAATGACTTTAAAGAAGTTGCTTCCAAATCAGCAGTTACAAGGCTCTTATAACTCAGTTTTAGTTGTTTTGAGGATGACTCATATCTTAAGATATGTCACAGCCCCTCATGCATCTAAATAAATTTTATTAGTAACAGATTATCTCAATAATTTTTTCCACATTGTTCAGTTGTTTTTATTAAAAAACCATCCTCAGGTTTAGTTCTAGACAATCTAGCTCTTTAATGGCCCTCTGGAACAACCATTGTGAGTACTGCATACTACCTAGAATATATTTTAAGGCTGACCCACCCAAACATACCATCAATTTTGAGTAAGAACCCAGACCACCAATTTGAGTTACATATATATTAATCTTCATAAAAAAGGTAACCTTTCTCACTTTAGTGGTAAACACACACACACACACACACACACACTCACACACACACACCAAGTAGAAAATATTTTGTTGCAAATCTGACTTAAAATAAGAGGTAATGAAAAGAATTTCCTCAAAGTCCTCTAACATATGAATTTTTTAAAAGCTATAGTCTATTCCCTAATTATATGGTAAAACATGAATATAGTAAAAATATTTCAAAATAATAACATAGAAAGATAAAATTTTTATCCAAACTCATAATCCCAAAGACAACCATTTTAATCTGACATTATCTTCTGCCATTACATAGATAAATAAATGATATTCTTTTTCTAAAGTTATTTAGATAAAAATATTAGAAGATAAAAAGTACCAGCAAAAAAACATCAAAATTACTCACAATTCCATCACTCAAATGAGGTAAGCATCATAGACTTGATGCCACAGAACTGCTTATTTCCTTGGTTGTCCAGGTCTTACAGAAGAATGCATCCAGGGATAAAAGAATGGAATGTGGAAGATCTTCACGTCTTGTTTCATCTGCAACAGAAACATTAGAAATTTTCTTTGATTTTGGCCTATTTTCCAATTTTATTTTTTTTCTGAGTTTTCATCTTTTGCTGTTTCTATATTTTTTGTAGCACATATGTATAAATATATTTTAATGAGAACTGGGAAAGGCTATCAGGGAGATTGCTTTTTAAGTCAGAAATCTAATAGTCATAGAATGAGGAATTCCAATGAATTAGAGTAATATCTAGTATCAAATATCATAAGCGTTTCTGTAGCCCAGGCTATTAAGGAAGCTAGAGAGGATTTCTAGAAAGAAAAGTCAATGCTAAAAGATTTCTAAAGGCAAGGGAAAATATGGAGAAAATTGTCCTATTGTTATTACACAATAACAGATTCTGCTATTGGCCTCCTCACAGATTCCTGCAGGAGGAAAGAAAATAGATTTGGCATACTCACACAGTCTCATTGGAATCAATCTTCCTTTCTACTTAGTGACATTTGTTTCAGATCATTAGCAACTAAGAAGGCAGTGTGTAAGCTGGCAGGATAATTGAAGAAGAGATCCTTGGTTTACTGTTTCCCACTAAAAATCAGGTCCAAATACTCAGGGATTCTAAAACAGAGGAAAAAGTAACCTATGGGAAAAATAATGTGGTCTTTATCTAAAAAATATAATTTTATTTGATACAGAAAAAAATCCTTTCACTTCCAAAAGAGGAGGTTGCTTTCTAATTGAAGTAAAATTGGTATGTAACATTAATTTCAGGCATACAAAATAATAATCTGATATTTGTATTGTGATAATCACAGTATGTCTAGTTAACCATCTATCACCATATAATTGACCTCCTTCACTCTTTTCTGCCCACTCTCCAACCACTTTCCCCTCTGGTAACCACCAATCTTCTCTCTGTATCTATGAGTTTTATTTTTTCTTGTTTGTTTTTTAAATTCCATATATAAGTGACATCATGGTATCTCTTTCTCTGACTTTTTGTGCTTAGCACAATACTCTCAAGGTCCATCTACATTTTTCAAATGGATAGATTTCTTTTCTATGGCTGAGTAATATTTCATTGTATATATACTGTATCTTAATCAATTCATGCACTTCTGAACACAGGTTGTTCCCATAACTTGGCTAGTGTAAATAATGCTTCAATAAAATGTAGGGGTCCTCATATCTTTTTGAGTTAGTGTTTTAATTTTCTTTTGATAAATACCCAGAAGAGGAATAACTGGATGATATGGTAGATCTATTTTTAATTTTTTGAGGAAACTCCATACTGTTTTCTACAGTGGCTGCACCACTTTATATCGCCACGGCAGTGTACAAGGGTTTCCTTTTCTCCACAGCCTTTCAACACTTTTTATTTCTTGTCTTTTTGAAAATAGCTATTCTGACATGTGTGAAGTGATATCTCATTGTGGTTTTAATTTGCATTTCCTGGATACTTCATGATATTGAACATCTTTTCATTTTTCTGTACATTATCTGCATATCGTATTTAGAAAATCTGTATATCATATTTAGAAAAATGTCTAGACCCTCTGCCTGTTTTTTTTAAGGTTTTATTTTTCATTTGACAGATAGAGATCACAAGTAGGCAGAGAGGCAGGCAGAGAGGGAGAAGCAAGCTCCCTGCTGAGCAGAGAGCCGGACATGGGGCTCTATCCCAGAATCCTGGGATCATGACCTGAGCCGAAGGCAGAGGCTTAACCCACTGAGCCACCCAGGTGCCCCAGGTATTTTTTTTTAATGGGGGTTTTTTGGTCTGTTGTTTACCAATTGTTTTTGTTTTTTGTTTGTTTTGCTTTTGCTATTGAGTTGTTAGAGTTCTTTATGTTTTTTGGATATTAACCCCTTGTTGGATATATGCTTTGCAAATGTTTGCTCCCATTCAGTAAGTTTCTTTTCATTTTATTAATGGTTCCTTTTGCTGTGCTGACGCTTTTTAATTTGACACAGTCCTACTTATTTTACTTTTGTGGTCTTTTCTTTGACATCAGATCCAAAAATTCAATACCAAGACTGATGTCAAGTCCCTTGCTATGTTTCTTCCAGGAGTTTCACAGTTCCAAGTCTTACAGTCAAGTCTTTAATCCATTTTGAGTTAATTTTTGTGTATGGTGTAAGGTAGTGGTCTAGTTTCATTCTTTTATGTGTGGCTGTCCAGTTTTACCAATATCTTTTATTGAAGAGACTACTGTCCTTTCCCCACTATATATTCTTGACTGCTATGCTATAAATTGACTGTATATGAGTTGGTTTATTTATAGACTCTCTATTCTGTTCCATTGATTTTTACATCTCTTTTTATGCCAATACCATACTTCTTTGATTATTACAGCTTTGTAATATAGTTTAAAATAAGTGAGCATGAAAATCAAGGAGTGTGTTCTTAAGATTGCTTTGGCTATTTGGGGTTTTTGTGGTTCCAAACAAGTTTTAAGATTATTTGTAAACCACCTTTATGATCTTTGGTGAAATGGCACTATAATTTTGATAAGGATTACATTGATAGAGATTACACTGAATCTGAAGATTGTGTTGGGTAATATGGACATTTTTTAAAATATAATTCTTTTAATCATGAGCATGGAATATCTTTCCTTTATGACTTCTTCAGGTTCTTTCATCAATGTCATAGTTTTCAGTGTACAGATCTTTCACCTCCTTGGTTAAATTTATTCCTAGGTTTGTTTGTTTTTTTCCTTTTTGTGCAATTGTAAATAGCATTATTTTCTCAAGCACATTGATATTTTATTATTTTATAAAAGTGTAACAAATTTCTATATATTGATTTTGGACCCCACGATTTTAATTTATTTCATTTATTGTACCAGTTTTTTGGTGGAATTTTTAGGATTCTCTATGTCATCTTCAAATAGTGATTGTTTTACTTCTTCTTTACCATTTTGGATGTTTTTTGTTTTTCTTGTCCACTTGCTGTGACCAACACCATGATGAATAACAGTGGCAAAAGTGGACATCTTTGTCTTGTTCCTAATCAAAAAGGAAAAGCTATCAGATTTTCACTTTTGAGTATGTTAACTGTGGATTGTCATATACTGCCTTTAGTATATTGAGGTATGTTTCCTCCACACCCTATCTGTTGAGGTGGTTTTTGTTTTTGTTTTTTAAGATTTAATTTATTTGAAAGAAAGAGAGAGGCAGCCAGAGAGGGAATAAAAGCAGGGGGAGTGGGAGAGGGAGAAGCAGGCTTCCCGCAGAGCAGGGAGCCTGATGCAGGTCTCGACCCAAGGATCCTGGGATCGTGATCTGAGCCAAAGGCTCAGATGCTTAATGATTGAGCCACCTAGGTGCCCTCAGGGTTTTTTTAAATCATAAATCTATGTTGAATTTTATCAAGTTCTTTTTCTGCATCTATTGACTATTTTATCTCTCATTTTGTTTATATGGTGTATCTCTTCGATAAATTTGCTAATGTTGAACCATCCTTGCATTCCTGGAATTAATCTCACTTGATCATGGCATATAATCCTTTAATGTATTATTCAATTTGGTATGCTAATATTTTGTTGAAGAGTTTTGCATCTATGTTCATCAGGGGTATTATTCTTTCGTGTTTGTGTGTAACATACTTGTCTAGTTTTCATATCAGGGTAATGCCATCCTTGCAAAATGAATTTGGGAGCATTCCCTCCTCTTCAATTTTTTGGAAGAATTTTAGAAGGATAGTTATTAAATATTCTTTGAATCTTTAGTAGAATTCACCAGGGAAGACATCTTAAACTCTTGTTTGTATGGATGTGGTTATGGTTTGTTTTCCTAATTCAATCTCTTTACTAGTAATTGGTCACTTTGAATTTTCGATTTCTTTGTGATTCAGTCTTGGAAGATTGTTTATTTCTCAAAATTGATCCATTTCTTCCATGTTATTCATTCTGTTGGCATATAATTGTTCATAGTAGTCTCTCGTGATCCTTTATATTTCTGTGGCATTAATTGTAACTTCTCTTTCATTTCTGGTTTTATTTGAGCCTTCTCTCTTTATTTCTTCATGAATCTAGCTAACATTTTGTCAATTTTGTTTATACTCTCAAAAAAATCTGCTTAGTTTCATTGATCTAGATCTATTGCTTTTTTAGTCTCTATTCCACTTATTTCCACTCTGATCTTTATTATTCCCTTCTTTCTACTAACTCTAGGCTTCATTTGTTCCTTTTCTAGTTTCTTTTGATGTAATGTTAGATTATTTGAAATTTCTTTGTTTCTTGACATAGGCATGCAACACATGAACTTCTCTTTTGGGACTGCTTTTGCAATACCATTCAACTCTACTGATTATGGATTGCTGTATTTCCATTTTCATTTGTCTCCAGATATTTTTTGATTTCCTCTTTGATTTCTTCACTGACACATTGGTTTTTAGAGCATGTTGCTTAATCTTCCCATATTTGTGTTTTTCAGTTTTCTTTTTATAATTGATTTCTAGTTTCATATCATTGTGGTCAGAAAAGATGCTTGATATAATTTGTCTTCTTAAATTTATTGAGATTTGTTTTTAAACATAACATGTTTGGAGACTGTTCTATGGAGAATGTTCTATGTGTACTTGAGAATAATGTGTATTTTGTTGCTCTTGGATAGAATGTTTTATACATTCCTATTACGTCTACTTAGTCTAATATGTCATTTAAGACTGATGTTTCCTTATTGATTTTCTGTCTGAATGATCTATCTATTGATGTAAGTGGGAGTATTAAAGTCCCCTACTGTTATGGTACTGCTATCAATTTTTCCCTTTATGTCTGTTAGTATAGCTTTATATATTCAGGTGCTCCCATATCGAGTGCATATTTACAAACATTACATCCTCTTGTTGAATTGACCTCACTATTATCATGGAATGCCTTTCTTTCTCTTCTATTACAGTCCTTGCTTTAATGCACACTTTATCTGATATATGTACAGCTACACCAAACTTCTTTTTATTTTCATTTGCATGGAGTATTTTCCATACCTTCACTGTCTGTGTGTCTTATATGCATATAGATGAATATCTTGCTTTTTAAAAAAATCTACTCAGCCACTATCTTTTGATTAGAGAATTTAATTCATTTATATTTAAATTTAGTCCATTTATATTTAAATATCACCTACAGCTATTTTGTTAATTGTTTTCTGGATGTTTTGTAGTTCTTCTCTGTTCCTGTCTTTCTTGCCCTCTTTCTTTCTGCTTTGATGACTTTTTTTAGTGATATGCTTTTATATATTTCTCTTTATCTTTTGTGTATTTACTAAAAGGTTTTGGTTTGTGGTTACCATAATGCTTACAACTTTAATAGTCTACTTTAAGTCAGTAACAACTTAAAGTAACTTTTTCTAAAGCTCAATATTTTCATTCTTTATCTCACATTTTATGTTTGTGACATCAAATTTGATACCTTTTAATATTATGTCTCTCTTAACTATTATTATAATCTTATTTATACTGCATTTGTCTTTTAAGCTTTATACTAGTTTTATAAGTGATTCACTACCTTTACTACATATTTACCTTTCCAATGAGATTTATTCTTTCTTATGTATTTTGTTACTAATTAGCACCCTTTATTTTCAGCTTAAAGAACTTCCTTTAACACTTCTTATAAGGCCAATTTAGTGGTGATGAATTCTTTTAGCTTCTACTTGTCTGGAAAATTCTTCATCTCTCCTTCTCTCCTTCAATTCTGAATGACAGCTTTACTGGGTAGAGTATTCTTGGTTGTTAATTTTACTCCTTTCAGCACTTTGAATATATCATGTCATTCTTCTTTGCCTTACAAAGTTTCTGCTGGACAGAATCAACTAATAGTCTTCTGCAAACTTCTCTTGTATTTAAGTAGTTGTTTTATTCTCACCACTTTAAAAATTCTCTCTTTAAGTTTTGACATTTTGATTATAATATGTCTTGATATGGATCTCTTTGGGTTTATCTTACTTGGAACTCTGTGATTCCTGGATCTGAATGTCGGTTTCTTTCCCCAGGTTTGGGAATTTTTCAGCCATTCTTTCTTCAAAATGATGATAAATTATTCTGCTTTAACCCACTCTGCTGTTGAACTATTCTGGTGTATTTTTCACTTCAGTTATCATATTCTTCAGCTCTATAACTTGTTTGGTACTTTCCTATACTTTCTGTCTCTTTGTTAGCATTCTAGTTGTGCTCATCCATTCTTTTGAATTCAGTGAATATTTTTGCACCATTACTTTGAACTGTCTATCAAGTAGATTATTTATCTCCATTTCATTAAGGTCCTTTCCTAAGGTTTTTGTCTTATTCTTTTATTCATAACATATTCCTCTCTTTCTTAATTTTGCTTGATATCTGTTTCTATGTGAGACAGCTATCTCTCTTGAGGGATATGACTGTGTGTAGGAGATGAACTTTATCATTTAGGCAGCTTGCCCAGCTCTTAGTTGTCTCTCAAACCTTTGTGACTGTCCTAGTAGTGTGATTTGTTCATGATAGATCCTTGTTGTTTAGGGTGTGCCAAGACCTGTCAGTGTTCAAAATGGAGTGATCTCATTCAGCACCTACTTTCAGGCTAATTGGAAATCAATCCTTTGAAAGCAACATATTAAAAATATACACAAGGGGCACCTGGGTGGCTCAGTGGGTTAAAGCCTCTGCCTTCCGCTCAGGTCATGATTCCAGAGTCCTGGGATCAAGCCCCACATCAGGCTCTCTGCTCAGTGGGGAGCCTGCTTCCCCCTCTCTCTCTGCCTGCCTCTCTGCCTACTTGTGATCTCTGTCTGTCAAATAAATAAATAAAATCTTTAAAAAATAGAAATAAAAAAGTACACAAATATATATGATCCTGTAGGTTCACAATCCCATCATAGTGCACTGATGGCCTCTAGACTAGAACTGGAGGTGTTCCCTGGGTGACAGGTACAAGAATTGAGACTTCAGAGGAGTTTACCTGCTTCTTTCTGGGAGTGAGCTGTGGTAAAACCAAGGGAGGGTGCAAAGATGGTGTCTCCTTGCTCGTGTTTCTACGGAATGCCTCTGCATGTGTGGCAAATCTGAAGCCTGTCCCTTAGGTTAAAGCTCTGTTATAAGTAAATGAGTCTTCTTCATAGACATACTAGAAGTGTGTTTTAGTCTATGCAATGCCATGGGTATGGTAAGCAATTCTATGATGTAAGTCCTATTATATCCCAACATTAGAGATCAGGAAACTGAGGCACTTAATTGTTAAGTCAGTAACGTCACAGTCATAAGTGACATAGCCAAGACTGAATTGCAGATAGTCTGGCTCTAGGATCTATGCAGACTAACCATTATACTATACTGCCTTTGCCATCTTATCACATTTTCCTAGTAAACATGTTTTCCCACTGTTAGAGACCATTATTTATAGAAATTCTCTTAAATCTACAAAAATCACTCCCTTTCTTCATTCTTAATTGATGGAAGTTGTTTTTTTTTAATTCCCCAAGAAAATAAAGTATTCAGAAAATAATTACCTCATCTTTCCATCATTAGATTTCCTAGTCTCTATAATCAGTATCCAGTAACCAAGTTTCTAATATAGCAGGTGAAACATCCTTGCTCAAACAGAGTTGTTAAAACTAGTCTGTCTAAAAAGGGAACTGACTTTCACTCCCTCTGCCTGCTCAGGAGTTTGGCTCTTACATCTCATTACTCTACTTATTGTGTGATCCCTAAAGACTTATGTGGTAGAGGCAGTGATGCTCATTAAAGATTTCAATTGCTTTCCTAAATTTGCCAGTCATTGGGCAGGCCATGTGATTACTTCTGACCAAGTAAATATATAACCATGTCAGACTAAAGAGTGAAAAAGCCCATGTACAGTGTTCTAGTCTTACTCTTCTGCTATAGCAATTAAAGTGTTTTCATATTTGAGATTGTGTACACATAGGACCTATGGAGCCTCAGTCAGGCTCTGGCCTCAAGAAACTATGGGTAGGGGTGCCTGGGTGGCTCAGTGGGTTAAAGCCTCTGCCTTCAGCTCAGGTCATGATCTCAGGGTCCTGGGATCAAGTCCCGCATCAGGCTCTCTGCTCAGCGGGGAGCCTGCTTCCCCTTTCTCTCTCTCTCTCTGCCTGCCTCTCTGCCTACTTGTGATCTCTGTCAAATAAATAAATAAAATCTTAAAAAAAAAGAAACTATGGGTAGCAGACCTTCGAGCCTACCATCCTTAAACATGTAGCTTAGGTGAGAAATAAAGCTTTGTTGTAGTAAACCACTGGAATTTGGGGCCTAATTTGTTACTGCAGCATACCTTAGCCTACCCTGACTAATAGAGCATACAAATATCTTTTTAAAAACTCTCTTGACCCTACATTCCCATCCAGTAATTGTCAACTTATTCTCCTTTTTATAGAAAAAAAAAATCACTGAATGTATTATCTACACTCAGTCTCCACTTCCTTGCCTTAAAAAAAAAAATCTGTAATCAGGCTTTTTTCCTCACTCTTAAAAAAATGTCACTAAATGAATCAGTCAGTTCAATGTCCTTATGTTATCTAACATTATCAGACTTTATTCTCAGTGAAATTTGTTTATTTCACAGATAACTTCCCTTTAATTTTAGTTGCCAGTTTCTTTTTCTCTACTCTTTCCTAAATATTATCCTGCCCCCAATTTTGGTCCTTGCCCTTCCTCTCTGTCTCCTTTAGTGATCTTATCATTTTCTGCATCTATACGCTGATGATACCCCATTTGTATACCCCATCCAGACCTCTCCCTGATGCTGGACTCATCTCTGAGCTTTGAATAGTAATAGTTTAGAAGTATCTAAAACATAACGTGTTCAAGTCAAAACTTTTTATTCCTACCTCAATCCTTATAAACATTGGTTTCTTCACTATTTTCTTCATTGCAGCCACTAACATTCACTCATTTCCTAGACTCAGTCATAGCCTATGCATTGGATGAAAGTTGTGTGCTGCTAAAATTCTAGATTGCTCCATTCTTTTCATTATTCTTTCCCCAATTTCAACTTTACCCACATATAATCCATCACAAAGCTCTGTTGGGTTTACTCTCAAAATATATCCATGTCTTATTACTTCTTCTCACTTCTTTAAACATCACATATCTCTAAGATACCATCTCCTTCATGGATATTAGAAACAGACTCTCACAATTGGTCTCCTTGATTCTCTTCTCACCACACTTCTCACCACACTGTTTATTCTCTACACAGTCACTAGGGAGCTCTTTAACACATTTATTCAGATTATGTCACTTCCCCTGCAGTATTCTTCTACTTTTCATCACATTTAGAACAATAGCCCAGCTGCTTTCCAAGGACTCTCTTGGCCTACACAACTTGCCTCTGCTACCTTCCAGCCTTAATTCCTGCTTTGCTCCTTCTGACCCTCTCCACCTCAGCTATGCTGACCTCCTTGAGGGTTCTGAAACACTCTAAGCTAATTTTTGCATCAAGACATTTACATCTGCTATTTCCTTCCTATGCTGTTACCTCTCTATTTAACACTGTATTAGAGTTCTTCACTTATTCCTACATATTTATTCCTACATATCTTCAGATCTCTGCTTAAATATACCCTCCCCAGAAAAGCCTACTCTGACATCCATTCTAAAACAGACTTTCAATTTCCTACACTCCCTCTCACTTTCAATTTCTTGGTAACATTCACCACACTATAAACATATATTCTTGTATATAGTTCTTTATTCAACTATTTAGTTTCTGTCTTCCTTAATACAACTTAAGTGCAGGAAATTTGTCTTATCACTGGATTTCCAGTGCTCAGAATAAATCTAGGCATCTAGTAGATGTTCTATGATTATACTAGTGAGTTAATTAATAAGTCACACATGTCTACTTTTACACATGATTCTTTTGGAATTTTATCATTTCTTTCAATGAAAGGGAAAGATTCACTGAGGCAGAAAATATTTCTGACATAGAGAAGATCAGGAATGATCCCTAGCTGAACAAAGGCCAATTCTACAAATAGTTGATGAACTGCATGAGTTTTGGTCAATTCATTTTTTTTTAAAGTCACCTCCTGAAAGTGTCGGCTTTTGCAGTCCCTACATCAGCCATGCAGTCAATCCAATTCAGCCTCAGAAGAGGAAAACAGATTGAATGTTTTTAAACCTACATTTTTTATTCTCCCCAAATGGGCAGTCTATAACTTGGGTAATCTCCAACACAAAAATACATAAATTTATTAAAATATCTATAGTGTTAACCTTGTTGCATCCACTTTCCTGCTGCATGATTTTCTCTTCACATTCTAGTACTTAAAAAGCACTTGCCCTTGTTACTAGAAAAACTAATGTTGGAATCTCTTCTAATCTTCATGTTTCCTGAATGCATATTAATAGAAGGGAAAGAGACCAATGGTCTCATCTGTGCTTATTCCAAATAGAGCCTCATCTTCATCTTCATATTTGAGCACTAAGTTTAAAGCAAAATTCATCACAGAGCAAAGGGGCACATTTTAGCAGTTAAGCTTCAGGACAACTTGATCCGATCTAAATGCTTTGTAATCTTTCATTAAACAAAAGCTTTAGCTTCTGTAATCCTCCTCTGTGTCTATCCTTATGAAGCCTCCTGAGGATGAAGCTGCTGCCCATGTCATTTTTATAAACAACATAGATATCTGCCCACAAATAGTTTTCCAAGGGTGGTAGCTTCAGGGTCAACTTAGCTCAAGTACCATGAGTCCTATTTCCCTCCCTTTAGAAATATGTCCAAGCAAAGCCTGAAAATCCTTTGCTTGTACTCTCACCGCACAGATGTCCTGTTACTGAGCATCCAGGCAGCCAAGGGCCCTGGCTCATTAAAGCATGGCTGAGGGACTACTGTGTCTGTCTGCACCTTCTGTTCTTGAAATTCCAAGAAAAGCTTTCCATTTGTCCCGTAAACATGCACTGTGCTTCACTGCGCCACACTGTACCCCTGGATCTACCCAAAGTCCGGTGTCTTTGATAGGGTCCATTGGTGGCTCTGAAATTCTGTTTCTCTTTCTGAAGGGAAACATCAAGGAAGTTCAGGCTCCATGACTCCAGACTGATGCCCTAAGGAAAAAACAGTCTAGCCAGGATTGAAATGGCTCATGCTGGCCCAGTCACTGCGAGTGTTCTAACAGGCGTCTTAATTTTTTTCAGGCATCTTTAATACATGCTGAAGAAAGCCTGCATATAGAGACAGTGAAAAGCTACAATTCAAAAAAAAAAAAAAAAAAAAAAAAAAAAAGAAAAAAAAAAAAAAAAGAAAAGCTACAATTCAAATAAAAGCCAAAAAGTAAAAAAAAAAATTTAAAATATATGCAGAGGTGCACCTGGGTGGCTTAGAGCCTTAATCCTCTGCCTTCAACTCAGGTCATGGTCTCAGGGTCCTGGCTTGAGCCCCACATTGGGCTCTCTGCTCAGCAGGGAGCCTGCCTTCCCCTCTTTCTCTGTCTGCCTCTCTGCCTACTTGTGATCTCTTTTTCTCTATGTCAAAAAGATAAATAAAATATTTTAAAAATATAAAAATATATATGCAGAAACATCAGAGAGACCAATGTGACTGGGTGTATACACATACATACAAATACAAACACACACACACACACATACACACATACACACTCTGCAAGAGAGCAGCTGTCCTTCTGTCCTCTTACAAGCCCATACTCTAACTATTTGTGACATAAAACAATCTCTGGATAAATCCTCAGAGGATAAAGTCCTATTTTAACTTTATTTATGATCTAGAACTCTGGACTCAGACTCAATGACCAGAAAGTCACTATTGCTAGGAATGATGAGAACTGGGTTCTCAACAAGTAGCCTATTTTAATGAAAGGAGTATGGATGTTGGAATTAAAAAGACCTAGCTTTCAATCAGATTCCATTTATTAACTGTGCAACTATAAGCGAGTACCTTAAACACTCTGAGCCTCCATTTCCTCACATACATAAAGCTTTTTGGAAACATTAAGGATGACGTGCATGAAGCGGCAAGAACAGAGTAAGATCTCAGGGAACTGTAGGTAGTTTCTACTACAGATCAACACTTGCTCTTGTCGGATAAAACACATCATCTCTTTGGACTCCACTTTTTTCCTCAAAGAACCAAGTCTAGGGCTCAAAGATTCAAAACTTAGTGGTTACACTTATGGAAGAACGACTGATGATGTAAAGAATCAGGCTTTTCTTGACAAATTTTATGAGTCTCTTCATCCTCCTTGTTGTGTCTTCATGGTAGATGGACAAAAGTTCTGTCTCTAAATATGCACAGGTGTTACTAAAATGGAATAGGATGATGGTAAGTCCTCAGTGAAGAAAGTATAAAATTTCCACTCTCATCTTAGCTTTGTGCTCACTTGCTCTCTTTCTTTCCTTTCTTCTTTCTCAATCTCTTTTTCTCTCTCTCTCTTTCCAAATGGAGAATGGAGAATGTACGGTCTCAGGCTTACATTTCATGAGATCATTAATATGAACATCCTTATAAAACATCCTTATAAAACATCCTATAGGCAAACAAACTTATTGCTAACTATGTAAACATTATTGCAATGTCTCCAGTTTTTCTTTGAGGTATATTATTTTCAACTCTGGACTGTCCTAGAAAACAGAAACTGAAATGAAGTAATGTCCCTGAAGTGTCATATAAAGAATACTGGGTGAAGGGATCGTATCGTCTTGCATTTGGAGAGTTTCCTAACAGTCTTCTTTCCACACCCTATATTTGATTTGTATTACATAATTTCTTCTGTCATCCAGGACTGCCACTTTCTTTCTATAGACGACAGTAATGCAGCTGGACTCAGTGTCATCATTTTTAAAATGTGTGCATATATAAGGACTTTCTCAATCTTTTATTTACAAGGTAGGTAATAGAATTTAGATGGGATTAATCAGTACATAGTTATATGTATATGTATATATACATACACATACTGTTTTGAGTTCAGTAGCTGGCATTTTTCATTTGCTTTTTTCAGGTGATCAATCTATCCTTAAATAGCTTTCAAAAGGCATGAACTGGTCTGGCTCAAGCAGTGGAGTTTTCATTTCTTCTTATATTGATTACAGTAACTACAATAACAAACCAATATCCACAGGGTAAAACTAATCTTTCTTATGCTGGTGAATAGTTGGTGAATTGCATTGACCTATTTTTCTTTAAAGATGTAAACTATGTTTAATCGTCAAACATGTACTCAAATTGCCCGATTCCCACTTGTTTTTCAGCTTGACAGGTCTTTAGTGAGTCAAAGTGGTAACTCCCCACACAAAACCTTTTGTAAATGAACTACTGAAAGACAGAACTCCAACCTCAGAACAAATGTTACAGGTAAGATGGAGTCAGCACTTGTAGCTGGTCTTCTTTAGCATCATTCTGATTTGTAATTCTGAATGGGTATAATAGTTTTCTGTTGCTGTGTAACAAATTACTACAAACTTAGGAGCTTAAAACAACCATATATTTTTTATCACACAGTTTTAGTGGGTCAGAAATTTGGGCACCTCTTAAATGAATCCCCCTATTTAAGGTCTCACAGGGTTGCAACCAGTGTGTTGCCAGCTGGATTGAGTTCTCATTCGAAGGCTTGAAATTGTCCATATCCAAACCTACTACCTTTGTAGGTAGACTTTACTTTCCTCATGGATACAGACAGGGTTGAGGGCCCTGACTTCTTACTGTTGGAGGCTGGGGCTGCCCTCAGTTCTTAGAACTCGCCTACGATTCCTCACTGGGTAGGCTTTTCCTAATCGCTGCTAACTTCATGTTAACAGGGTGAGTCTCTACAGCATGCTTGCACCAAGGTCCTTTTAAATAACAATGTATTAATGGGAGTGACATCCTTTATTTTTTGTCATATTCTGTTGGTAAAAAAATCAAGTCACAAGTCCCACCCACAGTCAAAGACAGGGAATTATAAAAGACCATGAAGACAAAGATGTAGAAGGCTTGGGAGGTAGGACTCATTTTGTAATCTGTCCAATGAAATAGGTACAAAAGGCAAAATATTGGGAAAGGCATAATGGAGGATTCAGAGCACAAACAGTCTTCAAGAAGATAAGGCTGAAGGCAGAGATGGAGATGATAATATGATCAGCCAAATAAGACTAACATTTGGAACAACTCTAAACTCCTATTTTAAAAATATTTGCTCTGGGGAGGTGGGTTGGGGAATGGGTGAAATAGATAAAGGGGATTAAGAGTACACTTACTGTGATCAGCATGGGATAATGTAGAGAAATGTTGAATCATTATGTTGTACACCTGAAACTAAGATAATACTATATTAATTAAACTTCAATAAAAATATAAAAAAATATTTATTTCATGTTTATGTAGAGAAGAAATAAAGGGCTGTGAAGGGAGGAAAGAGGAAAAATGTTGAGGACAGCAGTCATATTTGGAAACTCACTCAGTAAAATAAATCCTTGAATTTAGCTGCCTTTAGAAGGTAGTTACCATCTGCTATTATTCAGTTATGCTGTCCACCACCTCACCATCCTAACCCAAAGTATCCTATAACATTGTTCCTTTTAACTACAAGTGATACTCATCCCAAGACAAATTTTGATAAATTCAATTTTCTCTTTTTCCATTCCTGAAGATAGAGCAGAGTCTAACAGATCAACTCCCAAGTAAAAGACTGTACCCTTAACAGAGCTATGCTTTTATGCTTACTAGGAAGAGTTTTCAAGCTTGACAATGCAAACAATTAGAATGGGTAATAGCCTTAACTATTATTAAGGGTTTTTTTAATTAAAAATTTTTATTATGTTCAATTAGCCAGCATAATTTTGTCAAACACGAACTGGAATAACTTCTAACTATATAGGTGTCTATTTATGACTGTCCAATTCAGGTTTCTGGAAACTCTACCTTGTCAGAATTCAGATCTGGAGAATTTACTGTCCTACAGAGAAATTAGGGTGGAGTGTTAACTTTGTAAATGAAACTACAGAACTTCTTATAAATACTTTCATATTCTTTGAAATAAGACAACATAGATGGAACAAAACAGGAATACCAATTATTATTTAGATATCTTAAATTAGAAAAAAAAAGGAAAAGAAGGAAAGAATGAAAAAAATATATAATTAATTTTTTACTTATGATCACTTCCTCTCATGATTCTCTTAGGAAATTCCCACCTTGTCCAGCAGAACTCCTGAGGCAAGGGCCCTAAGTAAGGGGAGCCTCAGAGTAGTCTACCACAATTTGTGCTACTTGCCTAGCCTCTAGAGGCACTGACTTGTGACCCAGGTTTGTGCCTCATTTAATATTTCAGCTCTTTCTCTCCTTTAGGAGATCCATGGTTGGGGGGCAGGAACAAAAACCAAAACCAAAAAAAACCAAAAAAACAAAAAAACGGGGCACCTGGGTGGCTCAGTGGTTAAAGCCTCTGCCTTCAGCCCGGGTCACGATTCCAGGGTCCTGGGATCGAGCCCCATATGGGGATCTCTGCTCAGCAGGGAGCCTGCTTCCCCCACTCGCTCTCTACCTGCCTCCCTGCCTACTTGTGATCTCTGTCTGTCAAATAAATAAATAAAATCTTTAAAAAAAATAAAATAAAATAGAGAACTGACTCTGCTAGTCTTGAGCTTATATATAAGGAGGGAAAGTGTCACTTTGAGGCATGGGACTGAAAACATCCTTTACTGTTGAACAACCATTGTGTACAAATGATATCAAAGCTTTACTGGCAAAATAGGAGTTAAATGTGTCATGGGATTTGAGGGGTTCTTGGCAGAACATATGATTTAAATATCTGTTTTACTATTAGTGCCACATTAACAGAACTTCTGTCATTGGAGATTCATGTATTTGGATTAAGATTTCCCCTCTTTAGGAGATTTTCATTAGTCATAAATAATCCTAGAAGGATTCATTAAGACCTTTGTGTTAAATAGCTCACAAGGTCACTGTTGCTTGCAATAAGAAGAGGCATATACAATTACCACTTGTAATAGACTTTGTCTCCTTCTCTTTGCTGGGCTTTCCATAAATGCAGAGCTGTGCCTGCATTAACTATTATGTCCCCAGCACCTAATTTAGTATCTGGACAAAGCAGTTTATAGTAAATGCCTTTGAATGAATGATGAATGAATGAATGGTGAATAAAAGAATGAACTAACACACTTGAGCAAATGGGTGGCCACAATTAGTTATGAATCCTGAAAGAATAGAAAGAGAAAAAGAAAAAAAAAAGAATTCTTGGGGGAAAAACATTGCCATGGCATAGTTTTCCTGGAGTTTGAGACTTTGTACAACCTTATCTCATAAAGTGTATTAAAAACAATTCTCTAATAGGTCCATTTTGAGGTTGTTGGCTTCTTTTGCTGGGCTTTTCCCTCCACCATTTTTCTTCTTAAATAATATTAATTAAATGAACAGAGCTACAGAAGATAGTGGAGGAGTAGGAAACTGAAATAGCATTAGGTCCCAGGAGTTCAGCTAGATACTTATCAAACCATTCTGAACACCCACAAACTCAACAAGAGATAGAAGAGAAGAGCAGCAATTCTAGGAACAGAAAATTGACCACTTTCGGGAAGGTAGGATGTGCGGAGAAGTGAATGCAAAGTGAAGGAAAGATAGACCCTTGCAGGGAGGAGGGAGGTGCCAACTTCCGGCAAGCAGTGGAGCAACAGAGCACAAAAACAGAACTTTTAGAAGTCTGCCTAAGAGGAAAATTGCTCCAGAGGCTAAGTATGGGTGGAGCCTTCATTGGGACAGTGTAATCTCAGGACCTGTGGGGTCACAGAAAGACTTGGGGTGTCTCAGTGTGGCTGAACTCCCAGGTATTGGAGCGGGGAAGCTGACTACAGAGACAGAGCTGAGGAGGGAGCTCTCAACTCAGGATTACCTTAAACTGTGATCCGGGGCACATTCGGGGCCACTGCTCTTCGAGCAGGGACCCCACAAGTGGCAGATCTGGAGAGACCCGCTCCGGCAGAAGTGGTGCCGGAATGAATGGCAGAAATCTGCTGGGTTTGGAGACTCCAAACAGGGTCATGTGCCAGGGACAGAAACATTCTGTCACAGGCCGGATGAGCTTGGAACAAGCTGGTGCTACCACTCTGGAAAACAGCATGGAGTTTCCTCAAAAAGTTGAAAATAGAGCTACCCTATGACCGAGCAATCACACTACTGGGTATTTACCCTAAAGATACAAATGTAGGCATCTGAAGGGGCACGTGCACCCGAATGTTTATAGCAACAATGTCCACAATAGCCAAACTATGGAAAGAACCTAGATGTCCATCAACAGATGAATGGATAAAGAAGAAGTAATACACACACACACACACACACACACACACACACACACACACACACACAGGAATACTATGCAGCCATCAAAAATGAAATCTTGTCATTTGCAACAAGGTGGATAGTGAACTAGAGGATATTATGCTGAGTGAAGTCAGTGAAAGACAATTATCATATGATCTCCCTGATATGAGGAATTTGAGAGGCAAAGTGGGGGGCATGGTGGGGTAGGAAAGGGAAAAATGAAACAAGATGGGATCGGGAGGGAGACAAAGTATAAGAGACCCTTAATCTCACCAAACAGAGGCTTGCTGGGGGTTGGGGCATTGGGGATAGGGTTGTTGGGTTATGGACTTTTGGGAGGGTATGTGCTATGATGAGTGCTGTGAGATGTGTAAGCCTGACGATTCACAGACCTGTAGCCCTGGGGCAAATAATACATTATATGTTAATAAAAATAATTATAATTTTTTTAAAAAGAACACAGCTACCATTTATTGAGCTTTTACTAAGAACCATACATTGTATTAATTACTTAGGTACTTTTACTGATCTTCTTGATAACTATGAGATGGGTATTTCCATTACCAATTTACAGATGAGAAAACCTAAACTTACAAAAGATATGTAAGTTCTGACAATCAAATGGTAGATGTGGGATTTGAGCCACAATCTGTCTGATGGCTTGTGGTTTCATTGGATCCTGATGTTCCTCCTTTCATCTGCTTTCCCCCATCTCAGCATATACTCTTTCTCCTTCTATCTCTTTCATATGGTCACACATACACCTTAGGTATGAGGATGCAGTTTACTCTGTCTGAACATGTGGTAGCCTGAAAACGTTTAAGTTGGGAGGCAATAGGTAATATTCTAACAATTGGGATCAACACAGCTTCTGGGATTGAACTTTAAATGCACCCAATTTATCTGCACCCAATATGCAGAGGAAAATAGGGTGAGGTCTCAATGTATTTTGTTCCACAAGAAAACAAAGTTTTTCTTCATATAAATCTTTCAATTTCCTACATTGAAAGGGGAATATATATGATATAAAAGTGAACATTTTCAGCCCCTATTTCACATCAAACGCAGAAGAACCATTGACAGTCCTCACAAAGACCTCTAAAAAAAGTCAGAGACATGATACCAGAGTGCAATTTAGTAACTCTAACTTAGATGGTATGATGCACAGAAGAGGGGTCTCAAATAGCAACACTTGCTGAGAAAAGGAAAAAGTTTAAGTAGGCTTCCCTGGGCAAAGGTTGCTTGAAAGTCCATGGAAAAAGTGAAATATGATGGTCTGATATTTAAAAGGGAATGCAGAGTACACACTTTAAATATGATAATCTCTCAATATCAATTTGTACAATTTGTACAACAGATGTAATAAAGATCTGTCTCTCAGATAAAGATTATATTCTTTATTCATCAACTAGAGGATTAGTATCCTGGAGCCCTAACTTTGTATATTTCCTGAAGTTTTGCAAACCATACAAGTACTTGCTGATATAATATTCTCTTATGGCATAAACAAATATTAACCAATATTTTTACAAAGATGGAAAGACAAGTCCCTTCCTCATGGACAAGGCTCTAAGTGGATGGAGTATAAATATAGAACAAGTATTTTATCTTAGAGAGACTTAGGAAGAAATACCATATTCTTCCACTTCACTGAGATTGATAAAATCTAGTCTGGAAAATTTCCAGAGGTAGTATATGGAAACGGTACTATGTCTTTATATATATATATATAAACTTCCATATGTATGTATGTATGTGTGTGTGTGTGTGTACTTTCACATATGTATGTATGAAAGATTTTTAGATGATGATGTAGAGAAAGTCCAGGAGCAGACACATAAGACTAATAAAAGGAATATTCCCTGTAACCTTAGATTTTCTGTGAAGACTCCTAGAGAGAGCATCAGAGAAACAAGACTGCATTGGATGTTCCAAGGAAAAATTCATCCTGCAGATCAATTTCATCATGGGCCAAAGCATCTCCCAGTGAGTAAGGCTGAGGTAAAGACCTATATTACTTATGCAAATGTAGCATGAAAGTGTATATATCATAAAAGTTCCAGGAAGTCAGATATTTGAAATGTTCTTATAGACAAAAAGCTGATTTTGTGCAAGAGGAAAAGAATGAGACTGGCTTTATGAAAAGATAGGAGAAAGAAGGATTAAAAAAAGATAAGATTTAGATGTCAAAAGAAAGAGGTGAATGAGAGATATGAAAATAATACAATACAGTTGAAGAGCTGAGAAAAGCCGAAGGGGTAGTTAGGCCTCAGTGGTACAAGTGGAAGAATAAGAAGGACTACACACCATTGCTGGTGTGTAGATAAAGGAGGTCACATGGGAGGATGTCAGTGCTCTCCAGCAACAGAGAATGGCCAGCAAAGAACAGGGACCTCGGTTCTACAACTGTAAGGAATTGAATTCTATAGATGACCTAAGTGAGCTTGGGAGTGGCTCGTTCCCCAGACAAGAGCCTAGCTCAGCTTTGATTTTAGCTTTATGATATCCTGAGCACAGACCCAAATTAAACCCACCCAAACTTCTGACCTATAGAACTGTGTGCTAATACATCACCAGAGGCAAGGGAAACAAAAGTAAAAATGAACTACTGTGACTTTATCAAGATAAAAACTTCTGCATAGCAAAGGAACCAATCAACAAAATTAAAAAGCAGCCTACAGAATGGGAGAAGATATTTGCAAATGACATATCTGATAAAAGGTTAGTGTCCAAAATCTATAACAAAACTCAGTATCCCCCCAAAATGAAAATCCAGTTAAGAAATGGACAGAGACATGAATAGACATTTTTCCAAAGAAGACATTCAGATGGCTAATAGACACATGAAAAGATGCCCAACATCATTCATCATCAGGAAAATACAAATCAAAATCATGAGATACTATCTCACACCTGTCAGAATAGTTAAAATTAAGAACACAGGAAACAACATATGTTGGTGAGGATGTGGAGAAAGGGGAACCCTCTTATACTGTTGGTGGGAATGCAATCTGGAAAAGAGTATAGAAGTTCCTCAAAAAATTAAAAACAACTACCCTATGATCCAGCAATTGCACTATTAGGTATTTACTCAAAAGATACAAAGATACAGATTCAAAGGGATACATGCACCCTGATGTTTATAGCAGCATTATCAACAATAGCCAAACTATGGAAAGAAGCTAAATGAATGATGAATGGATAAAAAGGATGTGGAGCTATTTCTCTCTCTCTCTCTCCACGTGTGTGTGTGTGTGTATGTATGTGTGTGTGTGTGTGTATACACACATACATACATATGGAATGGAATATTACTCAGCCATCAAAAACAATGAAATCTTGCTATTTGCAGCAACATGGATGGAGCTAGAGTGTATTATACTAAGCAAAATAAGTCAGAAAAAGACAAATACTGCATAATCTCTCTCTTATGTGGAATTTACAAAACTAAACATATGAACATAGTGGAAGAGAAAAAAAAAGAGAGGGAGGCAAACCATAAGACACTCAACTATAGAGAACAGAAGGTTGCTGGAGGGACGGGGGTAGGGATGGGCTAAATGGGTGATGGACATTAAGGAGGGCACTAGTTGTGATGAGCACTGGGTGTTCTAAGTAAGAGATGAATCATTCAATTCTACTCCTGAAACCAATATTATACTACACGTTAATTAACTACAATTTAAATAAAAATTTGAAAAAAGAATAAAATTTAAAAAAGGAAAAATAAAAAAAAGAATGATATGCCAACAAAATAAAGCTTTTTATTGGGGGGGTTCCTGTTTATGACAATTATCCTACATGTGATTTTTTTTTTTTTTTTGGAAGAAATTTGTTTAAAGTATCTTAGTTAGTAGTGACTTTTTATGCAGCAGTAACTAATCAACACAGCAGCTGTAACAGTCACTTACGTGGCTTTCCTAAATCTGATTTTTCTCTCCTCCAAAATGACACTGAAGATTATTCTCTGCTCCAGGACAACATCTTAACAGTCTGTGGTCAGGGCAGGCCATTTAACTAAAGGTTAGTTGAAGTAGCATGAGTCACTTCAGGGATATCACATTTAATTAGCTGTGCAAGATACTGCGTGGCTCCCATCTTTATGCCACAGGGTTCTTAGAAGTTTGTGATGAAATGCAGCCTCATCAGCCTGGGTCCTCTCTTGGTGCAGTGAACAGAGTTCCACTGCTACCCTCAGGTAGACATTTAGTGATCACAAGGAACAAATATGTGTTGTGCTAAATTCCTGAGGTTTTGGAGTTTTGTTGTTGTTACTTTAGCCCAGCCTGTTATTTTTTAGCTAATTCAGAAATTTAAAATATCAGTAAATAGGGGTGAGGAGGAGAGGACATATTTTAAAGAGAGAAAGTCTAAGTGGACATCATTGAATGATGAAGTAATGGAGTTGGCCATGTAAAGATCTGAAGAGAGAAATGTTCCAGGAATAGAGAACAGAAAGTGCAGAAAACCAGAGAAGTGGGTAAGTTGGAGAAATACCAAGGAGAGTGTGTCTAGAGTATAACAACTAAGAATCAAAAAGTAGGCAAGAGACAAGTCACATAGGCTGACAGACCATGGTAAGTGATTTATATCTTATTCAAAATATGTTGGAACTCCATCCATATGGATGTTTCAAGCAGCAGAGAACATTAATAAAGATAAGGAAGTTATGTTGTAGTAATAACAGCAAAATTTCAGTTCCTTAAAAAAAATACAGACATTCCTTATGATTGCACTGTGTGTCTATCATGGCTTGGCTAGAGATTCCACACTCTGTGGTGACCATCCTTATCCTCACTCTAGGACCCAACCTGATAAAGTCCCACTGTCTGAAACATGCCAGTCTCTACAGCAATGTGAAGAGTACATTCTGGAGGGTCTCAAAACAGCAATTAAATACTCTGCCTCAGTAATTTGGTTGTTATTTTTGATTTAAATGTATTTGCTAAGGGCACCTGGGTGGCTCAGTCCATTATGCCTTTGCCTTCAGCTCAGGTCATTATCCCAGAGTCCTGGGGCATCAGGCTCCCTGCTCAGTGGAGAGCCTTCTTACCCCCCTACTCTTCCCCCTCCCACTCATGCATGTTCTCTCTCAAATAAATAAAATCTTTAAAAAAAATGGCCAGAACAAGCCACATAACCCCACTCATCCACAAGAAGGGATGTAAACACAATCTTACCAAGTATCCAAAGGAGAATGGGGCAATGTGGTCAGTGGGTAGTACTAATGACTGTGACAGGAGAGACCTGATATGATTTGTATTTGTTAAGTATCATCTTGGCTATTATATGGAGAATATATCATGGAAGCAAGAGCAGAAGAAGCAAGGATACCGCTTTAGAGACTACTTAGCTACCCATGAGAGACATGTCAATGGCATGGAGGTTGTTAGCAGAAGCAGGAACCTCAGGTTGAGGTGAGGCGGGTGGTGCCGACGTGGGACCTCCCTGCTCTGCCTCCTAAACCACCACGAGTAGGTTGGTTTGAGGATGCCCAGCAGATAGCCTGTTGCGTCCTACCCAGCCAACATCACGAGCATAAGGTTGCCTTCTGTGTGCAGATGAGCAAGGATGGGGACTGAGGGCAGCCTGGTCAAGAGCAACAACTACCTGCTCAAATTCTTGCTGGTTGACTACAGCAACGTGCACCTGGGCAAGATCCTGGAGTGTGTGCGGGACAACACGGCCTAGGCCGAGTAAGTCTACAGTAATTGGATCGACTACTAGATGACTGCCAACCTGCAGGGGGGCCCATGGGTCAAGCTGGAGGTCTTGAACATGTCTGGCCAGGGGAAGTTGCATACGGTGTTAAGATCCTACTCCAAGGGTGCACAGAGGATACTCCTGGTGTATGGTATTACGAACAGCCCATCTCTCCACTGAGCCAAAGGGTGTGTAGAGTTTATCGATGAGCATGAGCCCCAGGGTCTCTAGGATTCTAGCCAGGAACTTGCCGCACATGGTCTTCAAATAGCAAGCTGCAATAGAGCAGGTGTGCCTGCACAGAAAAGAATGGCCCAACCTTATTCAAGGTCAGCCAGCTGTATAACCTCAGCATCATCAAGTCCTTCATTGAACCTCTCGACATTGTGCTCCTGCAGCACGGCACGGAAAAGACCTGTTGGCCCAACCAAGTGCTCAGGAAATTGTCTCCTAACCCCCTGTACCGCTCAAAGACAAACTCCCACTGCCAGTCACCTCAAGTCCTTATCAATTGGCAAATGCATCCAGGATGCACCTGGCAGATGGGGTAGACAATGGTGGCCACAAGGCTATGGCCTCAAGAGGTCCTAGCTCATCCATTTCAGAACTGATTGGGGAGCAAGTGAGATATCTAGTGGGGCAGGCCAGATGCCCTCTGGCAAAGCTCACCCCTGGCGAATGCTCCTAGCCAGGCTGGGAAGCATTGGGACGCCCCTAGTGGGTTTAGCTGTCTCAACCAGAACAAGTCCCACCAAGGGCTGGGAGCCTCCTGGTGCTGTGCGAAAATTAGACAGAACAAGTCCTGGGCCCCATGGTGCAGCTGAGAAGCAGGCAGAGGCGGTGCCTAGAAACCCAGGAGGCCTGGGTATCCTTTCTTATTTATATAGATGTTACCCCTTTTGTACATTTTTAAATCACCAGCAGGTTATCCTCAATGCAGCCAAGTGATGAGCCCATGTCAGCTGTGGGAATGAACTTGAGGCATTTGGAGAGGAAGGGGATTTAAGGCAAAGATGGAAAGGAGTCTGCTGTCCAAACTTGAATCTTTTTTTGAATTCACATACACATCACATATGGGTATGGAGGCTGTGCTGGGACCAATGGGGACACATGGAATAAGTGAACCCTTTGGAAGCTTTGGGCAGTAAGTACAACCCCTTGCTACCTGCACCAGCCTTTGTGAGCATCATGTTTTTTTTTTTTTTTTTTCATTTTGTGTTGTTTTTATTTTTAAATTGATTTCTCATTTTAAGGTAGATCAAACACAAGTTTGGTGATGGACTGAGAAAAAGAAGTTTCAAGGGTGACTGATGAGTTTTGGCATGAGCACCTGGGTCTGTTAAGTTGTTTATTGGTAGAATTTTAATGGTAAGGACTGGATTAGAGATGGTAGTGATAATCAAAATACTAGCTTTTTTGGATTTGTTAATTTTCAATGCCTAGGTTTACCAGACTAAAACCCAGAGGAAGGTTAAGGAGTTGTCAACTTAGAGGTGATGATGTGTATACCTAAGAATCACCATGAGACCATCTAAGAAGTGAGTTTTGTATAGAAGATAGGAGAACAGTTACTGATACCTTGTACAACATGGGTGAAGGTATGTTTTAATATTTTTATTTTGAATACTGGAGATTAACAATGCATTTGTATTGCGATGGGAATTGGGTGATTCAGGGAAGATGTGGAGTCTCTGTAAGAGCAAACTCCTTGAGAGAAAGAGAGGAATTAGGATGCAATAAATTCAAACTCACTTTGAAAAGTTTAACATGCTAATTCAGGAAAGTTCTATTAGGAGGAGTAAACTGTGCCCTCCAGAATAACTCAGTACTGACTTTAAACTGTCAGTGATAAACTGGGAAAAAAACCCAAAATATGCATTAAAAAATCCTGATTGAGATGACATAAAACAACCCTAAAACTTTCTAGAACTTGGGGCATAGCCTCAACATGAAATAATTTAGATCATGAAATCCAGCTGATTCAGTGACTCTAAAATCACACCAATAGAGTGCCAATGCCAACTTCATTGCTAATGTCCTTGTAAGATTCTCCTGTCTGGTTCAAATTAAAAACTCTCCCAAGATATCCTTCAGTTACAAAACAAAGAAATATGCTCTAATCAACATGCATAATTATGCATATTATAGTGTGAAGATGATCAACTCATCTCTTGGAAATTTATGGTAACCACGATTTAATTGTGCTTTCCTAGGGTTTCAACACAGCCTCTCTGTTTCCTGGTCTATTTCTTTCTCCCACAATTAGCCACAATTCTAAATAAAGGGGAATGTATTCACCCCCATTCTCTCCCTATCCTACTGCTCTATGATATCAGCTTTTAATACCTCTGAAAATGATATTATTCCAGTATCAATAATGGCCATTTTATTAGCCTGGTAAACCTCCCATAACAAAATACCAAAGACTGGGCAGCTCAAACAACAGAAATGTATTTTCTCACAGTTCAGGAGACTAGAAGTCCAAGATCCAAATGAGGGCAAGGTTGGTTTTTCCTGAGGTCTCTCTTTTGAGCTTACAGACAGCTGCCTTCTCTCTGTGTCCTTACATGGCCTTTCCTCTGTATGAGTGCAGTCCTGGTGTCTCTCAAGGGTACCAGTCCTATTTGTTTTGCAACCCCCCCCCCATGAAGTTATTTAACCTTAATTGCCTCTTTAAAGTCCTATCACCAAATACAGTCACATTAGGGGAGATTCCAAATGTGAATACAATTCATTCCACTGCAACCATTTTTCTAATAAATTCAATGGCAATTCTGCTTTTACTTGAATAACGTGGTTTATTTCATACTTTTTATAACTCCCTCCTTATAAAAATTCTTTTTAGTCCCCCTCAGTTTCTATATCACTGCCTTTTCTTTATTGTGCTTTTTCATTGGCTATTCCTACTCTCTCCTTTAAAATTTCTGACCCCACACCTTCTCCTAATGTCTCCTAGATGTTGCTAATCTCTAGGCTCAATCTTGTGCCCCCTCTGAAAATGATTTTGCTAAATAGGGTATTAATCACGCCGAAGTGCAAACACGATCTGCTTAGTCCTGATACACACTTTTATAACTTTAGCCCAGAACATCTCTCAAGCCTCAGAGTCACATGTATTCACTTTCTTTGTGTGTGTGTGTGTGTGTGTATTCAATTCCTATTGAGCATCCTGGAATTTACTGAACATCTCTAAGACACACAAGAGCTCAAAAAATAGTTGATTCTCAATATGTATTTATTGAGTTCTTTCAATTCAATCATTCATTCATTCAAAAATAGTCATTGATTACATATTAAATAGCAGGCACTGTTTTAGGTACTTGGAATACATCTGTGAATGGAAGAAATCAAGATCCTTATCTCACAGAGCTCTCATCATAACAGATAGGCAATGATCAATGAACATGCTAATCAAGATGATTATACATAGGGAAGATGTTAAATGCTAAAACTAAAGAAAAAATAGAGCAAGATAAGGAGGATCAGGAATGGGACAAAGGGGAGTGTTGAAGGATTAAATTAGATGGTCAAGGGAACCTCATTGAGAAAGAGAGATTTGAGCAAAAGTTTGAAGGAAGTGAATGAATGAATAGTTATACCACAGGCATCTCAAGTCCAAAATCTCCATTTCCATACCTCTTTCCTAATAGTCTCAATGTGATTGTCGTTGTTCTACTGCAGTGACCACACAAATCTATCTGCCAAAATAGGACACACTGGAGTATAAAGAGATAGTACTATAGGCCTTAACCAGCATAGACTTGGACAAACTTGAATGTCTGGATGTATGGATAACTAGCTGTCACCCCAGGCACAAGCCTACCAATCATCCTTGCTTTCTCCCACTCCCTTGTTTCTCCCTTCCCCCACATTTTCTTCCAGTAGATCACCAAGTCCTTTTGATATTACCTCTAAATTCTAAGAAGAATATCTCCTCTTTTGCACTTTTACTGCTCTCTCCTTTTAGGTTCTCAGGATCTATGACTAGGATAAACAGATGGGCTTAAAAATGATTCCTTATTTTTTTCCATCCATTTCCCCTCAAATCCCTTCCCTAGACCTCAGGCAGAATCTTCTTAAACACTCAAATCTGACAGTATCATTTAAAATATTTTTTTGAGAGAACGATGTGAGTGACAGGTGTGGGTAGAGAACACATACAGAGGGCTGACAAGACCATCCTGGTCCCAAACACTCTCCTCGGTGGCTATCATCTACTCACCATGTATAGGCAAACCCAGCCTGTGAGTTCTTGCCACAATCCTGCTTTGCTGTATGCCTTCCCAAAAGGTAAGAATGCAGGAGACTCAGCCAGTTTATCTTTGAAATCCACAATTTCTGCAATTTCAAGTCTAAAGCTCAGTGCCTCACAAAGATTAAATGCCCATTATTTGTCCTTAAGATGTGGGAAATTAAAAATATATCAGATCTCTCTGTATTTCCTATTTCAGCCCAAATGAATCCAATTAGGTTTCACTACAAACTATAAAATACTCTAGGCCTGTTTCTTCTTTAAATTGATTATAAATGTTGATGCTCTTAAGTATAAGTGCAAATTAATCTAGGGAATTCCATGAGATTTTATTTCTTAATTAAGCAATTTAAACTAAATTACTTAACTAAAATGACTACTCTGGCTCCTAAAATTGTTCAAGGTCAGACAAATGTAATCAAATGTAACATAGTGATTTTTCACTAGGCATAAACCCTTTTGTTAAACTTATTTCACTGCTTTGGACTTGACAGAGAGGAGAGATTCTACTCTTGAGGAGGGTGATCTCTACTGAGACTGGGAGGCAAGACTGGGTGACGACACCATGCCAGTTGCAGGAGTTTCTGGAAAATGGAAGCATGATTTCCATTAAACTGAGAAAGGAACCAAGGGCTTAGGCTGCCCAGAAATTAAACTTTCCTCTGATACACATCTGGCAATGCTCCAGTGAGCGCAATCCATTTGGCCAGCCAGATGGACTAGTCCTGGCAGCTTTTCTGTCTCATGCACAAAGCACTTCAGCCTAGGGAAGAGAAAAGTCCCAAAACAAAAATATAAAGAGAAGACTCCAGCATTGTGGTTAAACAATGAAGAAGACTTGTGGTCTTACAAATGAGGTTTCTACAACATTGTGCATTTCAGACATTCCAACTGTTACCTTTTCTTCTTGATTTTTAATAGCTTATTTATCATGGGTGAAGCATGAGATTACTTATCTGAGGCCCCATGCTTTTAGCAGAAAACCTTTATAATGCTCAGTTACTCTCTCCTGGAGGAAAGAAGGCAATTTCTAGCCTCTTTCTGAGAAAAGATACTACATAATACCAACAAAGAATGTTGATAAAATCCCAACTGAAAAAGATCATTTGAAAATGCAAACTTTTATGTTGTTGACTATCATAGGGACTCTGGCTAAAAGGACAGACTCACCAAAGAGATTATTTTTTCTCATTTGGGAAGGCTTACCCTCTTCTCACTTTCTAACATCATGAGTCCGATTCAAGTCTCTCATTATCCTGAACGACAATTTTCTTCTGTCAATCAAGCTGCCCATCAGAGTTGAAGTCCATTGATCATCCATCAGCTCAACTGCCACAGCTACTCAATAATTATGGCCCATTTCTGATTCCTTAAGTTGGATGCCTAGTTAAGGGCATGACATCCACTAAGTAGTGTAAGCATGTTTTCTCTTTCCTCACTCAGTTTGCTGAGGGAGGAATGCAGAGATAGAAATCCATTCTGAGCACCTATCCTGATGTATGCCTTTCATAATTATGGACTCCTAAAATTATTCTAAATATATATTTTGACTCACCTATCAATAGATTATTGGAGGGGATAAGGTTGGAAGGTGTGACATAAATTTTTTAAAAACAATGTCTTTTTCTTACTAAGCTTTTTTTTATCCAATTCATTTATTTTTGTTTTTAAATACATGGAGTCACCCAAAGCTTAAAATATGGTCCTTCCTTCCATATCTCTTTCCCTTTCTTCGTTCTAGCAAAGATTTACTTACTTCCCATTCTGTGCCAGGTACCACACTGGGGATTTGTGTGAATTATCAATAAAATAAAGCATAATTCCAGGTTTTGCATGTAAACTACCTACATTTCCATTAGCTAATCTTTTTGTTTGTTTGTTTTTTAAAGATTTTATTTATTTATTTGACAGAGAGAGAGGTCACAAGTAGGCAGAGAGGCAGGCAGAGAGAGAGGAGGAAGCAGGCTCCCTGCGGAGCAGAGAGCCCGATACGGGGCTCGATCCCAGGACCCTGAGATCATGACCCGAGCCGAAGGCAGCGGCTTAATCCACTGAGCCACCCAGGCGCCCCTCCATTAGCTAATCTTTAAGTTTCTTCCATTATTTGCATCTTGGCAAGATGTCAAGCTCAGATCAAATATCACAAACAGAAACTTCCACATGGAATGCTTTCCAATGTTTGATTATGGTTCTTGTGGTGTTGGGCTATATATTATCTAGCTTCTTTGGAGAACTAGATTCCTTAACCCAGTCTCCTGAGAAATGTTGGGAATTTCCTTTCTTTGTTTCAAGGAAAGATAGTATGATTTTCTTTTAATGCCAGCTGCCTTTTCAGAATCAATCCTTTCTTTCTTCCTAGCACTTCTGCACCCAGTCCTTTGCCTCCATGGGCTTAAGCTCTTGGTAAAATCTCCAGAATCATGGCATGCTACAATCTTTTTGAAGGGTCATTTCCTTAAATATGCTTTCCACCATAGTATGAGTTTGTTTCTTATATTGCTTTCTTTTACTGTCTCTGTGAAATAAATACAGAGTACTAGGACTGAAATTTTTCAGGCAAATATTGCTTAGCAGATATTTTCAGAGACACAAGGAGGTTTGTTACCATCAAGCCCTCAGCATTTTGCCAAGTGGGCATAGTTTGACCTTCTCCCATTATGTAATACTTTCCTTTCTCCAAGGCCTCATGCTGTCACTCATCCTTTTGCTGGTCAAAGTCAAGAACCAATTCTATTTATTTTTATTTCTTTGAATTTTTTTTAAAGATTTATTTGAGAGAGAGAGCTCGCTCACAGACAATGTGTATGAGGGAGGGGCAGAGAGAGAGAATGCAAGTGAGTCTTAAGCAGACTCTGTGCTAATGGGTGAGTCATATATGGGGCTTGAGCTCACCACCCTGAGACCATGACCTGAACCTAAACCAAAAGATGGACACTTAATCCACTGTGCTGCTGAGGCACCCCAAACAAGAGCCAATTTTAAAACTCAGTTTAATTGAGATATAATTTACATGTAATTCAATGCATCTATTCTAAGTATACAGAATAATGTGTTTTGACAAATATTCGACTATGTTATCACTGCCACAATCAAGATAGAGGATATTTTCAACACTCCCCAAACCCACATGTCTCTATGTCTGACTTCTTTCGCTCATATTGTTTTCAGGATTCATCCATGTTTCTATGTATATTGGTAGTTCATTCCACGTTAGTACTACATTCCATTTTATGGATACACCACAACTCTTTGTACATTCACTTTTTAAAAAAATTTTTTTATTGTACATTCACTTTTTAATGGGCGTATGGGTTGTTTCCATTTTTTGGTTTTTCTTTGTTTTTCTGTTTGAGTAAATCTGCTACAAACTCACCTGTATGGACTTGGTGTAAAATATCAGAGCACTTTTATAAGAAATATAAAAAGGAACATTCGAGGGCCATAAGTTCAGATGCCAAAGGAAAGAGACAGATAATATAAATGAATGAAGCCAACTAAGTGTTAAGCAAAGGGGGGAGGTGACGGATGTAGCAACTGATCACAGATCCAGTTCTTAACTCTTACCTTCTCAAATAATGTTATGAAAACCCAAGAGATAAAGTACTGTAGCATCAAAAAAGAGTACTGTAGGTCAACTCATTCCTCGGATCAGGTAACAGACAGCTCTTTTCAGACTTTTTTTTCCCCACAGGCTAAAGTATCATTAAGAATGCATCGTTAAGAAAACTAACAGTTTTAGACAGCCTTGGGTTTGAATTCATGATCCACACCTACCAACTGCATGACTTTAAGCAGATTTCTCTATGTTTCTGAACCTTTGTTTTTTATTAGCAAAGTAGGGATAATAATGTTATCACATGGAGGTAACACATAAACAAAATTAAAGTATTATCTGCTATTAGTTTAAACATTCTCTCACTTTGGCATAAGCTACAATATTATTGCATGTCTTTCACATGCCAAGCCCTAGGTGAGGCACATTATTCTCATTATCTCACTTTATTAGATCTTCACCTCATTAGCTAAACAAGAAACTAAGGCTGATGTGAGTTGAAAGCCATGTGATGAAAGCAAAAATGGAGGCCACTAGTTTTGTCTGGTGCTTGCTAGGCCTCCTCAAAGCATAAGCCAACAGCATAATGATTTTCATTGATTTCAGATGTATCCGTACATTTGTAAAAGACGGGGACCCATTTGAAGGGAACTCCATTTCTTTGCAACCATTTCAGCTTCTTCCACTCATCCAAAACTTATAAGTCTGATATGCTCATAAAAAGCTGGAGGCCAAGCTTTTCTGAGAACTTGTCTTTGGTCAACTCTAACCCTACTATAAAAAATATACCCCTTCCACTAGTCTGTGAGCTCTATCCCCAAAGCCTGGCAGAATGCCTGGCATATAGTAGGAAGAGATCATCTTATGGAGCACAACTTGAACCAAATAGTTTTCCTCACATCAAATTCAGGAAACAGAATCTTTAGATAAAGAACAATACTCCCTTCTTATTCTATGGTGTATATTGCTGTAATCTTTACTATATCTTTAGTAGCTTAAACTACCACCTGAGTTGCTCTCAGTTAATTTTATGGCCAAAAAATGTGTCTCTCTTGGTGTAATATTGAGTTACTTATGTTTAAAATGGTGCCACTTGTCCTTGAAGAATCCCTGTTGTTTCTTTGCCTATAAAATGAGGTACAGACTTAGCACTTTATAAGATCCTTAGATTTAAATTCTCTATAGTTTACTAAGCTTCAGAACCACCCCTGTTGAAAGGGAGAACGCAATCCTTCTCTGTCTAGTTGGAGTCTTTCCTGGAACATCAAAATTATCTCCAACTCCATAGCAGCGGCCAGCTGACACCTCCTGCATTTTGTGGGAAGGCCAATGCCTAGAGGGTTCTTTAAATTCCACTCCCCCTGCCCTATGACCCAATATGACATCTTTGTTGGCCTCATTATTGAATTATGAGGATTCTTCAAACAATGGCATTTCTAAAGTTAAGCATCAGTCTATAAGCAAAGGCTATTGACTGGTTTCTGCCTGGTAGAGGGCAGGAGGTGTTTGGGGTGTGTATGTGGCCGGGGAGCATCATATCAAGAAAAGCTTCTGCCTGAGCATCTTATTAATGAAGGAGCTTTACTTTAGAATTTTGATACAGTTTCTAAGTTCATTTATGTGAAAGATGGTCATCTCACGTGTGTCCCTTATCTGGAGCATACTTACTGTGGTGTATAGTGAATTATTTTTAAAATGAGTGCTGTCCTTATCTCATAAACAACATAATTATCTTGCATTGAGTTTTCATAAAAGTATTTAATTTGTTAGTACATTAAATTTTGGGGTCCTGTTTTTGTATGATAGTGGACTTGAATCTCAGTGTATCAATTTGCCTTTGCCTCTCTTTCAGTGAGAAACTCTGGGATGGTACTCAAGCGTTTACATGAGCAGATCTGAGGATACAACATTAGGCCCCAAATGGATACATGCAACTTATGCTAATAACTTCCCCTTGAAACTGAATTCCCTCAGGCATTTAATGTACTTCCAAATTTCTTGTCTTATTCTCATTCATATCAAAAGTCAACAAACATGTACCAAGTGCTTACTCCATGCCAGACACCATACTAATACTGAGGAAACAAAGATGAAAAAGATAGCCTCTATCTCAAAGTGCTCACAGCCTACCCAAGGGAGAGAATAAATACCGTATGAGAAAGACATGACATAGAAATTCATGTTAACCGGGGAGAAGTGAAAGACGCTCTAGATGATTATGAGGGTGCCCTACTACTTGACAGCAAACAACAACTGGGCCAGAAGCTGAGTATCTGCACAATGCGGGTGATTGTAAAGAGCCCCAGCAGCTGGTTGGGTTTTGCTGCAGGCTAAAGGCGGTGAAATGGAAATGGGAGCAGAGCGAACTTGTTGCACCTCCCGCCCTCTCTGAATACTCAAATCTCTGAGCCTCTCACTCTCTCCAACATGCGGTCTGTATTTGTTGAGAGTCTTATGGCCAAAAAAGGCCAGAGTACAGAAAACAAGGACTGTTGTATCCCTCCCTCCAGGTTTGCCCTGGGGAATCCAGAAGCTGGCAAAGCTGGCAACCTGGATCCCCAACAGCTGAGCCTCGCAGCTGCAGGAGCCACTGGGCTCGCACTGCGTTCTCCTTCCTGTAAAGTATAGACGGATTTAAAATAAAACACACAAAACAAAACAAACAGACAACAACAAGAACAAAAGACAACTCTTACGTTAGAGCAAACAGATCCATATTATCAGGAGAGTTCTGCAGCCCCTCTAATCTGGAAGCACCAGGCCTCCAGCACAACATGATCCATCAAAGTCACTTCCTCTGCTTTCCCACTTCACAGCTGGCGTGTGGCTCTGCTCCCACTACTGGGGAGGAAATCAGTGGGAGGGATCATAAGGGGGCACTGGTCATAAGGGGGATGCTAATTGTGCCAGAAGTGGAAAAGGGAAAGGGTACTGTGCCCCAAACATCCTTCAGGCAGCCAAGAACCAAGGACAGCTAAGCCGGTGCCACGAGAGGGAGGGAAACATGCCCCCCGCGACACCATGCACACACACATATATACCATACAGTGCATGTAACTACACACCACATAGCATACATACAACATGAACATACACCATACACATACCCACTCAGTCACACCCACGTACGCACACCATGCATGAACCACCACACACACTAACACACAGGCATGTTCTGTGTCCTGTTGTCATTTGTTTTCAGTCTTTCATCCTTTATCAGAAATGCCAGACCCATTTTCATAAACGCTTGTCCTTATGGCTCCTTTTGGCAGGCCGTGGGATCTCCACCTGCTGCCAATCCTGTGGGTAGAGAATTTATTGCTTCCTTTCGCTGCAGTTATTACGGTGGTGTTGGTTTAGTTTTGCTTTTTGTTCCGGAGAGGGCAGGAGTCCGCAAAGAAGTGGCCCGGAAGCCACAAATTTTGCAGGTGGGTGGTCCAACATATAATTTGCCTGTCCTCGAGCTCACCCAGTTCTGAGATTGCTCTCACTTGCCCCTTCCAGGGCCCAGTTCCCTTCCTTTCTTGGGTGAACGGCAAGCGTACTACCAGCAGGGGGCGCTTCTCTTTTACCAGCCCCTCTTCTGCTGGCCACGCCTCCCTCTTCTTTATGCTCCTTCAAGCCCCAGCTTGGGAAGTTTTCAGCCTTCAGTGATCTTCCCTCTCCTTGGGCATTCTGACTAAAGTTATAGTAACTTTACTACTCCTCTGTAAAACACAATTTAGCCCATAATTTATGTCGACTTGTATTCTCACTAGATTTCAAGGATGTCAGTCTCCACTTCTCCCGCCAGCTTGGAAGCGACTGCAGGGCATGATCAGCGTTTTAAAGCATTCTGGCATGCTCCCTCAACATTTGGCAGAAAGCGGATAGCTGGGTTGTGATTCTCATCTTAAGGCATGACCGATAGATTTTACATTCATTGTATTCTTTTCTTTGACAGAAGCTTCTTCTGAGAAACTACCAATTTTTCTAGATGCTCTCTACTATGCATTACTAAGAACTTTTGAAGATGATCCATGCTTACAAATTGTCCTGCAAGAATAGAACCTTCTTTGACTGTTGTAACTGTCAGCATTCTTCAGTGGTGAAGACCTTGGGAGTAGGTGAGTAGCGGGGAAGTCTCCAAGACCATGACTCCTAGTACCTAAAGCTGATCCTGTTTGACAAACATGTCTTTCTCATATTAGGAGGGCAGAAGCAGTTCCCAGGAATCTCACTGAAGTTACCTCCAAAAAATTCCTATACAAATTGGTTGCCCACTATGATCAAAATATAGTATAATTTGTCCATTTGTCAGATAGTCGTAGATTGCCTAATAGCTCTGAACTGAATTCTGGGTGAGGCACAGGAGCTATAACATTGAACAAGACAATTATGGGACTTACACTCTAGAATTACAAATGGTGATCAACAGAAGAACAGGAGAGTTGTGATAACAAAAGGAGGAGCTGAAATGGGGACAGGGACCTGTGAGCTAGAGGGAGTGGGAGAGGAATAGGGAAAATTAATTTAGATAGAATTGGCAAAGAAGGTGAGGAAATAGAGTGTAAGACCTAAAGGTGGACAAGGAGGCAGGCTTCAGAGAGCAGGGCAAGAGGTAGTTTATCAAATGCAACAGCTGGTTTTGTTCAGCTCTAAGCCACGTATTATGCTGAGCAGCTGCCTAAACAAGGAGAATCCTAGGTCACAATTATAATAGCCAACTAGCATTCATTATTTATATGCAAAATGGCATCTTACAACAGGAACATTTATTGCAAAGGAGGAAACTGAGAGTCAGAGAGGTAAAGAGAAGGGGTTGAGATCCAACTTGGGTCTAATGGACTTCAGACTGTGTGCCTCTTCCCCCTTAGCTAATTGTATGTAAGAGAATGAACATGGCTCAAAACCACCTAACCAGACCTAAAACCAGACCCAAAAAACTGCTCAAAGCATATGTCCTACTGATGGCATCTGTATATCAATTTTTTGAGTAAATCACAACTGTTTTAGTTGCATAAATCAAAGATATGCCACAAAGTGTATTTAGGAGTAGGGAAGAATCAAACAATTAAAGTATTCAAAAAGATCAAGAGTGATTGTCTTGAAATATCCGCTGTATATTATGTATTAATATCCACTGATTCCTGCCTGGATAGAAAATAGACAACTATTATTGATTCTAATTTACCCTTCTTCATTCCATGGACGTTTTGGAGCACCTGTTGTATGCCAAACACTATGGTCGTAGCTCAGAATACAGATAAATACCATGCTGTCGTTCTAGAATTTACATACAATACTTTGGGGGAACAAAGAAAAGAGACAAGTGTAATATACAAAGGAAACGGCTGTGATAGATGTCGCAAAAGGGCATGAACACAGAATGGGAGGTGGTGATGTTAGGAAGAAGTCAGTAAGATGTCCTTCAGGTGTTCCTTGAAGGAGATGATTTCTGAGCTGAGTCCCTGAAACACTAGTAGGAGTTAATCAAGTGAAGGCTATAGTCCAAAAAAAAAATTAGCAAGGAATATTATGGGGACTTTTAAGTAGCTGTTGTTGGAGGGTATGAGGGTAAACACAATAGGTGAGGTTGAAATCAATTCAGAGACCCAATTATGAAGCGCTTCTATATTGTGGTAAAAAGTTTGGAGTCTATGGGAATCTACCCTCTGTGAAAATATGAGCAGAGGAATGATACTGTTTTAGTGTAATCTCTCAGCTATGTGGAGAATGAATTAGAGGGAGGTAAGACTAGAGATAGGGTGGGGTGGTGTGGTTGCCATATGCCAGGCACTGTCCTAGCCACTGACATTCTGACTATGAGCAAGGCGCAAGCAGGCTAGTGAACATGAGTTTCACTGGCAGATCTTATTTGATAATCATGATCAGAAACCTCAGATTAGCTCTTTGTGTTGTAGAGCAATCATTCTTTATGTCCACTTATCCCTTTCTCTCCTGGATACTATTTTATTACTTCTCTTCCCTCATGCTACCACTCCACTCCCTCCTACTTGGATGTTGACTTTGTTTTCAACTTCACTGAGAAAAAAGATGCATTGAAGAGAGAACCTCCAGACACTCTCAACACCGCATTTACCTGTCCTCAGGGTCTGCACATTCTGACAGCCTTGCCTAGCCCCAGAGATGAACTTGTTGTGTTCCCACCTAAAGCTAGTCCTTTCCGTTCCAAGATCCATGCTCTCTCACCTCCTCAAAGCAGTTCTCAACCTTCCTCTACCAAAACATTTTTCTTCACCCATGGATCATTCCCATCAGCATACAAATATGCTGATATTCTTCCCATTTTAGAAGTCTCCTCTTGACCGCTTTCCCCACCAACTACTGCCATGTTTCTTTGCTCCTAACTGTAGCAAATTTCAGAAGGGTTGTCAGGATTCACTGCCCCAATTCCTCTCTTCTCAGTTTCTTTCTATAAACCTACTTCAACTGAAGTAGGGTTTGCTGAATTTGATGGTCAATTTTCAGTGCTCATCTTAAGTGACCTATTGGTAATGATATACATAAATCCTCTTCTTATATATCCTCTCTTGACCTTGCTTCCAGGGTACACATATTGTTGGTTTTCTAACTCACTCATCATTTCTTTTTGGTCTGTTTCTCTTGATTCTACCTCTTCCCACTAACCTTTTATGTTACAGTGCCCTGGGATACTGTTCTTGTCTTCTTTCTCTACACTAATAGCATCTATATGCTGATGCCTCACTGATATATAAAAATCTTGGCCCATTCCTTATTCCTCCACACTGCAGCCTCATTGATACAACTACTTTCTTAATACCTCCACTAAGACATCTGGCAAATACTTCAAACTTAACATGTCTGAAGTAGAACTCCTGGTCTTACACCACAATACTTAATTTCATCAGTAGCCTTCTCCCCCTCAGGTGACAGAATCTCCATTTGTCTAGTTGCTCAGGCCAAAACTCTGAGGGACCAAGTAGTGAGCCACCTGGGGACCAGTAGCTAGGACAGTGTCTGGCACACCCTGCATCCAATCCAAAAGCAAATCCTATAGCTCTACTGTCATTATATAGCTAGAGACTACTACTTCCAACCACCTTAACTGCTACCACCATCTTGTGTTTAAAAAATTCCCAAGGGACAACTGGGTGGCTCGTTCAATTAAGCACCCCACTCTTGATTTCAGCTCAGGGAATGATCTTCTGTAAGTGGGATTGAACCCTGCATCAAGCCCTGTGTTGGGCACTGCATTCAGTGTGGAGCCTTCTTCAGGTTCTCTCTCCCTCTTTCTCTGTCTTTCAAATAAATAAATAAATAAAATCTTAAAAAAAAAACCCCTCCTAATATATCTGTTTTTACTCTTACTCTCAAAAAATCTGTATTCAGCACTAGAACCATTCTCTTAAAACTTAACCATGCTTGGGAGGAGTCAAGATGATGGAGAAGTAGCAGGCTGAGACTACATTAGGTAGCAGGAGATCAGCTCGATAGGTTATCTAAACATTGCAAACACCTACAAATCCAATGGGAGATCGAAGAGAAGAAGAACAGCAATTCTAGAAACAAAAAAATCAACCACTTTCTGAAAGGTAGGACTGGCAGAGAAGTGAATCCAAAACGACGGGAAGATAGACTGCGGGGGGAGGGGCTGGCTCCCGGCAAGTGGCGGAGCAAAGGAGCACAAAATCAGGACTTTTAAAAGTCTGTTCCGGGGAGCCTGGGTGGCTCAGTGGGTTAAAGCCTCTGCATTCGGCTCAGGTCATGATCCCAGGGTCCTGGGATCAAGCCCCACATTGGGCTCTCTGCTTGGCTGGGAGCCTGCTTCCTCCTCTCTCTCTCTGCCTGCCTCTCTGCCTACTTGTGATCTCTATCTGTCAAAAAAAAATAAATCTTAAAAAAAAAAAAAAAAAAAGTCTGTTCCACTGAGGGACATTGCTCCAGAGGCTAAACCGGGGTGAAGACCATGCGGGGTCAGTGTGGCCCCAAGTCCCGCAGGGTCACAGAAGGATTGGGGGTGTAGGAGTGTCCCTGAGCTAGCAGGTATTAGAACGGGGAAGCCGGCTACAGAGACAGAGCCGAGGACTGAACTCTCAGCTCGGGGTTACCTTGAACGGGTCGCAGGCTGGGTGAGCTCGGAGCGCGGCTGGAGGCCGGGGATACGGGAGTGATTGGGTGCTGTTCTCTGGGGGCACACTGAGGAGTGAGGCCCCAGGCTCTCGGCTCCTCCGGCCCGGAGACTGGGAGGCCGCCATTTTCATTCCCGTCCTACAGAACTCTACGGAAAGCGTTCAGGGAACAAAAGCTTCTGAAAGCGAACCTGAACGGAGTACTTAGTCCGGCCCCCGGTAAGGGCGGTGCAATCCCGCCTCGGGCAAAGACACTTGAGAGTCACTACAACAGGCCCCTCCCCCAGAAGATCAATAAAATATCCAGCCAGGACGAAGTTCATCTATCAAGGAAAACAGGTTCAATACCTAGGAAAGCAGCAGAATTCCAGAGGAGGAGAAGGCAAAGCATGGGACTCATGGCTTTCTCCCCATGATGCTTTAGTTTTGTGGTTAATTTAATTTTTTTTCAATTTCTTTTTCTTTCTTTTTTCTTCTTCTGCTAAATCTATTTAAAACTTTTACCCTTTTCTTTTTTAACATTGTTTAACTAGTTTATCCAAAATATATTTTTTTTCTTTCTTTATTATCTTTTTAAATTTTTTTCTTTTTTTTTATGAAGCTCTTTTTATCCGCTTTCTCCCCCCCACAATTTGGGGTCTCTTCTGATTTGGTTAAAGAGCATTTTTCTGGGGTCTTTGCCACCCTTTTACTATTTTACTTGCTCCTTTACTTTACTTGCTCCTTCTTATCTGGACAAAATGACAAGGCAGAAAAATTCACCACAAAAAAAAAAGAACAAGAGGCAGTACCGAAGGCTAGGGACCTAATCAATACAGACATTGGTAATATGTCAGATCTAGAGTTCAGAATGACGATTCTGAAGGTTCTAGCCGGGCTCAAAAAGGCATGGAAGATATTAGAGAAACCCTCTCTGGAGATATAAAAGCCCTTTCTGGAGAAATAAAAGAATGAAAATCTAACCAAGTTGAAATAAAAAAAGCTATTAATGAGGTGCAATCAAAAATGGAGGCTCTCACTGCTAGGATCAATGAGGCAGAAGAAAGAATTAGTGATATAGAAGACCAAATGACAGAGAATAAAGAAGCTGAGTAAAAGAGAGACAAACAGCTACTGGACCACAAGGGGAGAATTCGAGAGATAAGTGACACCATGAGACGAAACAACATTAGAATAATTGGGATTCCAGAAGAAGAAGAAAGAGAGAGGGGAGCAGAAGGTATATTGGAGAGAATTATTGGAGAGAATTTCCCTAATATGGCAAAGGGAACAAGCATCAAAATCCAGGAGATGCAGAGAACCCCCCTCAAAGTCAACAAGAATAGGTCCACACCCCGTCACCTAATAGTAAAATTTACAAGTCTTAGTGACAAAGAGAAAATCCTGAAAGCAGCCTGGGAAAAGAAGTCTGTAACATACAATGGTAAAAATGTTAGATTGGCAGCAGACTTATCCACAGAGACCTGGCAGGCCAGAAAGAGCTGGCATGATATATTCAGAGCACTAAATGAGAAAAACATGCAGCCAAGAATACTCTATCCAGCTAGGCTATCATTGAAAATAGAAGGAGAGATCAAAAGCTTCCAGGACAAACAAAAACTGAAAGAATTTGTAAACACCAAACCAGCTCTACAGGAAATATTGAAAGGGGTCCTCTAAGCAAAGAGAGAGCCTAAAAGTAGTAGATCAGAAAGGTACAGAGACAATATACAGTAACAGTCACCTTACAGACTAATAATGGCACTAAATTCATATCTCTCAATAGTTACCCTGAATGTTAATGGGCTAAATGCCCCAATCAAAAGACACAGAGTATCAGAATGGATAAAAAAACAAAACCCATCAGTATGTTGCCTACAAGAAACTCATTTTAGACGTGAAGACACCTCCAGATTTAAAGTGGGGGGGGGGGAACAATTTACCATGCTAATGGGCATCAGAAGAAAGCTGGGGTGGCAATCCTTATATCAGATCAATTAGATTTTAAGCCAAAGACTATAATAAGAGATGAGGAAGGACACTATATCCTACTCAAAGGGTCTGTCCAACAAGAAGATCTAACAATTTTAAAAATCTATGCCCCTAACGTGGGAGCAGCCAACTATATAAACCAATTAATAACAAAATCAAAGAAACACATCAATAATAATACAATAATAGTAGGGGACTTGAACACTCCCCTCACTGAAATGGACAGATCATCCAAGCAAAAGATCAACAAGGAAATAAAGGCCTTAAATGACACACTGGACCAGATGGACATCACAGATAGATTCAGAACATTTCATCCCAAAGCAACAGAATACACATTCTTCTCTAGTGCACATGGAACCTTCTCCAGAATAGATCACATCCTGGGTCACAAATCAGGTCTCAACCGGTATCAAAAGATTAGGATCATTCCCTGCATATTTTCAGACCACAATGCTCTGAAGCTAGAACTCAATCACAAAAGGAAAGTTGGAAAGAACCCAAATACGTGGAGACTAAACAGCATCCTTCTAAAGAATGAATGGGTCAACCAGGAAATTAAAGAAGAATTGAAAAAATTCATGGAAACAAATGATAATGAAAACACAATGATTCAAAATCTGTGGGACACAGCAAAGGCAGTCCTGATAAGAAAATATATAGCGGTACAAGCCTTTCTCAAGAAACAAGAAAGGTCTCAAGTACACAACTAACCCTGCACCTAAAGGAGCTGGAGAAAGAACAAGAAAGAAACCCTAAAGCCAGCAGGAGAAGAGAAATCATAAAGATCAGAGCAGAAATCAATGAAATAGAAACCAAAAAAAACCAATAGAACAAATCAACAAAACTAGGAGCTGGTTCTTTGAAAGAATTAATAAGATTGATAAACCCCTGGCCAGACTTATCAAAAAGAAAAGAGAAAGGACCCAAATAAATAAAATCATGAATGAAAGAGGAGAGATCACAACTAACACCAAAGAAATACAGACAATTATAAGAACATACTATGAGCAGCTCTACGCCAACATATTTGACAATCTGGAAGAAATGGATGCATTCCTAGAGACATATAAACTACCACAACTGAACCAGAAAGAAATAGAAAACCTGAACAGGCCCATAACCAGTAAGGAGATTGAAACAGTCATCAAAAATCTCCAAACAAACAAAAGCCCAGGGCCAGACGGCTTCCCAGGGGAATTCTACCAAACATTTAAAGAAGAACTAATTCCTATTCTCCTGAAACTGTTCCAAAAAATAGAAATGGAAGGAAAACTTCCAAACTCATTTTATGAGACCAGCATCACCTTGATCCCAAAACCAGACAAGGATCCCACCAAAAAAGAGAACTACAGACCAATATCCTTGATGAACACACATGCAAAAATTCTCACCAAAATACTAGCCAATAGATTCAACAGTACATTAAAAGGATTATTCACCACGACCAAGTGGAATTTATTCCAGGGCTGGAAGTTTGGTTCAACATCCGCAAATCAATCAATGTGATACAACACATTAATAAAAGAAAGAACAAGAACCATATGATCCTCTCAATAGATGCTGAAAAAGCATTTGACAAAGTACAGCATCCCTTCCTGATCAAAACTCTTCAAAGTGTAGGGATAGAGGGCACATACCTCAATATTATCAAAGCCATCTATGAAAAACCCACCGCAAATATCATTCTCAATGGAGAGAAATTGAAAGCTTTTCCATTAAGGTCAGGAACACGGCAGGGATGTCCATTATCACCACTGCTATTCAACATAGTACTAGAAGTCCTAGCCTCAGCAATCAGACAACAAAAGGAAATTAAAGGCATCCAAATCAGCAAAGAAGAAGTCAAACTATCACTTTTCACAGATGATATGATACTATGTGTGGAAAACCCAAAAGACTCCACTCCAAAACTGCCATAACTTGTACCAGAATTCAGTTAAGTGTCAGGATATAAAATCAATGCACAGAAATCAGTTGCATTTCTGTACACCAACAACAGGATAGAAGAAAGAGAAATTAAGGAGTCAATTCCATTTACAATTGCACCCAAAACTATAAGATACCTAGGAATAAACCTAACCAAAGAGGCTAAGAATCTATACGTAGAAAACTATGAAGTACTCATGAAAGAAATTGAGGAAGACACAAAGAAATGGAAAAATGTTCCATGCTCCTGGATTGGAAGAAAAAATATTGTGAAAATGTCTATGCTACCTAAAGCAATCTACACATTTAATGCAATCCCTATCAAAATACCATCCATTTTTTTCAAAGAAATGGAACAAATAATCCTCAAATTTATACGGAACCAGAAAAGACCTCGAATAGCCAAAGGAATATTGAAAAAGAAAGCCAAAGTTGGTGGCATCGCAATTCCGGACTTCAAGCTCTATTACAAAGCTGTCATCATCAAGACAGCATGGTACTGGCACAAAAACAGACACATAGATCAATGGAACAGAATAGAGAGCCCAGAAATAGACCCTCAACTCTATGGTCAACTAATCTTCGCAGGAAAGAAGCAGGAAAGAATGTGCAATGGAAAAAAGACAGCCTCTTCAATAAATAGTGCTATGAAAATTGGACATCCACATGCAGAAAAATGAAATCGGACCACTTCCTTACACCACACACAAAAATAGACTCAAAATGGATGAAGGACCTCAATGTGATAAAGAAATCCATCAAAATCCTTGAGGAGAACACAGGCAGCAACCTCTTTGACCCCAGCCGCAGCAACATCTTCCTAGGAACATTACCAAAGGCAAGGGAAGCAAGGGCAAAAATGAACTATTGGGATTTCATCAAGATCAAAAGCTTTTGCACAGCAAAGGAAACAGTTAACAAAACCAAAAGACAACTGACAGAATGGGAGAAGATATTTGCAAACGACATATCAGATAAAGGGCTAGTGTCCAAAATCTATAAGGAATTTAGCAAACTCAACACCCAAACAACAAACAATCCTATCAAGAAATGGGCAGAGGACATGAACAGACATTTCTGCAAAGAAGACATCCAGATGGCCAACAGACACATGAAAAAGTGCTCCACATCACTCAGCATAAGGGAAATACAGATCAAAACCATAATGAGATATCACCTCACACCAGTCAGAATGGCTAAAATTAACAAGTCAGGAAATGACAGATGCTGGCGAGGATGCGGAGAAAGCGGAACCCTCCTCCATTGTTGGTGGGAATGCAAGCTGGTGCAGCCACTCTGGAAAACAGCATAGAGGTTCCTCAAAATGTTGAAAATAGAACTACCCTATGACCCAGAAATTGCACTACTGGGTATTTACCCTAAAGATACAAAGGTAGTGATCCGAAGGGGCACGTGCACCCGATTGTTTATAGCAGCAATGTCTACAATAGTCAAACTATGGAAAGAACCAAATGTCCATCAACAGATGAATGGATAAAGAAGAAGTGGTATATATACACAATGGAATACTATGCAGCCATCAAAAGAAATGAAATCTTGCCATTTGCGACAATGTGGATGGAACTAGAGGGTATCATGCTTAGATGAAATAAGTCAATTGGAGAAAGACAACTATCATATGACCTCCCTGATATGAGGACGTGGAGATGCAACATGGGGGGTTAGGGGGATAGGAGAAGAATAAATGAAACAAGATGGGATTGGGAGAGAGACAAACCATAAGTGACTCTTAATCTCACAAAACAAACTGAGGGTTGCTGAGGGCAGGGGGGGTTGGGAGAGGGGGAGGGGGATTATGGACTTTGGGGAGGGTATGTGCTATGGAGAGTGCTGTGAAGTGTGTAAACCTGGTGATTCACCTGTACCCCTGGGGATAAAAATACATTATATGTTTATTTAAAAATAAGAAATAAATTAAAAAATACTTAACCATGCTCTGTGAAAAACCCTGAGTAACAACTAGAGTAACTAAAGTACCTAAAGGTACTGCTTATCTTGTCCTTTCCATCACATTTCTGTCCTCACCTACTTTCTCTCTTTTAATCAATGTACTTCAGCCATTTTGGCCTCCTTCATAGCCAGTCCTCAAATTCTCCAGATGCATTTCCTCTTAAGTATTTTTGTATCAATTGTTTCATCTTCTGAGAATCTCTTCCCTCCAGATATCTTCATGTATTCCTCTAGATGCACTATACCTTCACCGCATTTAAGTCTTTACCCAAATGAAACATTTTTATAAGACTTTCCTTGAGCTCCCTATCTTAAATAGCAATCCCTTACCCACCAGTACTCTTGATCTACTCTTAGTCTGTTTTATTCTATAGCACTTACTACCTTATATCATATAATAATGTACTTACTTATTATATTTTATGTTTATACTGCTCTCTGACAGCTAGAATATGGGCTTCTCAAGAGCCAATATTTCAACATTTTATTCCTTTATGCATGACATGTACCTAGAATAGAATCTATCATAAATAGGCATTTAGTGACTATTTGATGAGTGAATGAATGATGGTAAGTGTTAAGGTACTAAAGGATGTGGAGTTAAAATGGGACAATGTCAGTGGAGAGATGAGGAATCCCAAGAGATTTAAAATGTCAAATTAAAAGATGTTGTCACTGAATTCAGGGAGAGAAGAAAAATGTAAACAATGATTCCCAGATTTTAGGCTTTATAATCTGTACAGAGGATAGTGCCATTAAATGAGGTAAGAAATGGGAATTTAATCTGGTAACTGGATGTGGGACATTAATGTAGGAAGGACTATTTGTTAAGATTTATTTTTATTGAGATATAATGAACACATAATAAAATTGTACCTTTTATGATTTTACTCACAAATCAGTGTGATACATCACATCAGAGAAAAGATAAAAATCATATGATCATTTCAATAGATGCAGAAAAAGCATTTGACAAAGTATAACATCTATTCATGATAGAAACTCTCAACAAAGCAGGTTTAGAGGGAACATTCTTCAACATAATAAAGACTGTGTATATTAAAATCTCATAGCTAACATCATACTCAGTAGTAAAAATCTGAGAGCTTCTTCCCTAAGGTCAGGAACAAGGCAAGGATGTACACTCTCACCCCTTTTATCCAACATATTACTGGAAGTCTTAGCTACAGCAATTAGTTAAGAGAAAGGAATAGAAAGCATCCAAATCAGTAATGAAGAAGTCAAACTCTCACTATTTGCAGGTGACATGATACTCTACATAGAACACCCTAAAGACTACCAAAAAACTAGAACTAGCAAATGAATTCAGTAAGATCACAGGATATAAAATCAATGTACAGAAATCCATGTCTTCTTTTTTTTTTTAAGATTTTATTTATTTATTTGTCAGAGCGAGCGAGCACAGACTGGCAGGCAGAGGCAGAGAAAGAAGCAAACTCCCCACTGAGCAAGGAGCCTGGTTCAGGGCTTCAGGGCTTCATTCCAGGACCCTGGGATCATGACCTGAGCTGAAGGCAGCCACTTAACTGACTGAGCAACCCAGGCGCCCAATCCATCACATTTCTATATACTAATAATGAAGCAGCAGAAAGAGAAATTAAGAAAACAATCTAATTTACAACTGTACCACATCTAATAAAAATACCTAGTAATAAATTTAACCAAAGAGGTGAAAGACCTGTGGCCTGAAAACTATAAAACACTGATGAAAGAAATTGAAGGTGATACAAAGAAATGGAAAACATTCCATGCTCATGGATTGGAAGAGCAAATATTATTAAAATATCTATATTACCCAAAGCAATCTACATATTTAGACCAATCCCTATCAAAATACCAATAGCATTTTTCAAAGAACTAGAAAAAGCTAACCTAAAATTTGTATGCAACCACAAAAGACCACAAATAGCCAAAGCAATCTTGAAAAAGAAAAAACAAAACTGGAGATATCACAATTCTAGTCATCAAGTTATATCACAAAGTTGTAGCAATCAAAACAGTATGGTACTGGCACAAAAAAATGACAGTTGGGTCAATGGAATAGACTAGAAAGCCCAGAAATAAGCCCACAACTGTATGGACAATTAATCTTTGACAAAAGAGGCAAGAATATCCAATGGGAAATCTGGATACAAAAGAATGGGGGGAAATCCAGATACAAAAGAATGAAACTGCACCATGTTCTTACACCATACACAAAAATAAATTCAAAATGGATTAAGGACCTAAAGGTGAGACCTGAAACCTAACAATCCTAGGAGAGAGCATAGGCAGTAATTTCCCTGATGTTGGCCACAGCAACATCTTTCTAGATATGTCTCCTAAGGCAAGGGAAACAAAGGCAAAAATAAACTATTGAGACTACACCAAAATTAAAAAGGTTCTGAACAGTGAAGGAAATAACAAACTAAGAGGCAAACTACTGAATGGGAGAAGATACTTGCAAATAACATATCTGGTAAGGGCAGTATCCAGGATACACAAAGAACATATATAACTCAACACAAAAAAGGCAAATAATCCAATTAAAAACTGGGCAGAAGACATGAGCAGACATTTCTCCAAAGAAGACATATAGATGGGCAACAGACACATGAAGAGATGCTCAACATCACTCATCATCAGGGAAATGCAAATCAAAACTACAATGAGATATCACCTCACACCTGTCAGAATGGCTTAAATCAAAACACAAGAAAACAACAGGTACTGGTAGGGATGTAGAGAAAAAGGAACCCTCCTGCACTGTTCATGGGGAAGCAAACTGGTGCAGTCACTGTGAAAAATAGAACTACCCTATGTCTAGTAATTGCACTACTGGGTATTTACCCAAATAATACAAAAGCACTAATTCAAAAGGATATATGTACCCCCATGTTTAGTGCAGGATTATTTATAATAGCCAAGATGTGGAAGCAACCCAAGTGTCTATCAATAGATATATGTGTGTGTACATTTATTGATGACAAAGACATGGTGTGTGTGTATGTGTGTGTGTGATAAATATGATTCAGCCATAAAAAAGAATGAAATCTGCCATTTGCAACAACATGGATAGAGCTAGAGAGTATATGAAGAGGTCAAACTCTCTCTCTTCGCAGATGACATGATACTTTATATGGAAAACCCAAAAGACTCCAACCCCCAAACTACTAGAACTCATACAGCAATTCAGTAATGTGGCAGGATACAAAGTCAATGTACAGAAATCAGTTTCCTTCTTATACACTAACAATGAAAATACAGAAAGGGAAATTAGAGAATCGATTCCATTTACTATAGCACCAAGAACTATAGCACCATAAGATACCTGGGAATAAACCTAACCAAAGAGGTAAAAGATCTGTACTTGAGGAACTACAGAACACTCATGAAAGAAATCGAAGAAGGCACAAAAAGATGGAAGAGCATTCGATGCTCTTGGATCGGTAGAATAAACATTGTTAAAATGTCTATACTGCCTAGAGCAATCTATACTTTTAATGCCATTCCGATCAAAATTCCACTGGTAGTTTTCAAAGAGCTGGAGCAAATAGTCTAAAATTTGTAAGGCATCAGAAGAGACCCCGAATTGCTAAGGAAATGTTGAAAGAGAAAAACAAAACTGGGGGCATCACGTTACCTGATTTCAAGCTTTACTACAAAGCTGTGATCACCAAGACAGCATGGTACTGGCATAGAGAGTATAATACCAAGTAAGTCAGAGAAATACAAATACTGTATGATTTTGTGGAAATTAAGAAACAAAACAAATGAGGAAATTTAAAGAGAGAGAGAAAGACAAACCAAGAAATAGACTCTTTTTTTTTTTGACTCTTTTTTTTATTTTTTTATTTTTTTTTATTTTTATTTTTTTTAATTTAATTAATTAATTTATTTTTATTTGCTTATTTACAGCATAACAGTGTTCATTGTTTTGGCATCACACCCAGTGCTCCATGCAGTACGTGCCCTCCCTATTACCCACCACCTGGTTCCTCAACCTCCCACCCCATCCCACTCCCTCCCACCGCCCCTTCATAACCCTCTGGTTGTTTTTCAGAGTCCATAGTCTCTCATGGTTCATCTCCCCTTCCAGTTTCCCTCAACTCCCTCTCCTCTCCATCTCCCCATGTCCTCCATGTTATTTGTTATGCTCCACAAATAAGTGAGACCATATGATACTTGACTCTCTCTGCTTGACTTATTTCGCTCAGCATAATTTCTTCCAGTCCCGTCCATGTTGCTACAAAAGTTGGGTATTCGTCCTTTCTGATGGAGGCATAATACTCCATTGTGTATATGGACCACATCTTCCTTATCCATTCATCCGTTGAAGGGCATCTTGGTTCTTTCCACAGTTTGGCGACCGTAGCCATTGCTGCAATAAACATTGGGGTACAAATGGCCCTTCTTTTCACTACATCTGTATCTTTGGGGTAAATACCCAGCAGTGCAATTGCAGGGTCATAGGGAAGCTCTATTTTTAATTTCTTCAGGAATCTCCACACTGTTCTCCAAAGTGGCTGCACTAACTTGCATTCCCACCAACAGTGTAAGAGGGTTCCCCTTTCTCCACATCCTCTCCAGCACACGTTGTTTCCTGTCTTGCTAATTTTGGCCATTCTAACTGGTGTTAGGTGGTATCTCAATGTTGTTTTAATTTGAATCTCCCTGATGGCTAGTGATGATGAACATTTTTTTATGTGTCTGATAGCCATTTGTATGTCTTCGTTGGAGAAGTGTCTGTTCATATCTTCTGCCCATTTTTGGATATGATTATCTGTTTTGTGTGTGTTGAGTTTGAGAAGTTCTTTGTAGATCCTGGATATCAACCTTTTGTCTGTACTGTCATTTACAAATATCTTCTCCCATTCCGTGGGTTGCCTCTTTGTTTTGTTGACTGTTTCCTTTGCTGTGCAGAAGCTTTTGATCTTGATGAAGTCCCAAAAGTTCATTTTTGCTTTTGTTTCCTTGGCCTTTGGAGACTTATCTTGAAGAAGTTGCTGTGGCTGATATCGAAGAGGTTACTGCCTATGTTCTCCTCTAGGATTCTGATAGATTCCTGTCTCACGTTGAGGTCTTTTATCCATTTCGAGTTTATCTTTGTGAATGGTGTAAGAGAATGGTCGAGTTTCATTCTTCTACATATCGCTGTCCAGTTTTCCTAGCACCATTTATTGAAGAGACTGTCTTTTTTCCATTGAATATTTTTTCCTGTTTTGTCGAAGATTATTTGACCATAGAGTTGAGGGTCCATATCTGGGCTCTCCACTCTGTTCCACTGGTCTATGTGTCTGTTTTTATGCCAGTACCACGCTGTCTTGGTGATCACAGCTTTGTAGTAAAGCTTGAAATCGGGTAACGTGATGCCGCCAGTTTTGTTTTTGTTTTTCAACATTTCCTTAGCAATTCGGGGTCTCTTCTGACTCCATACAAATTTTAGGATTATTTGCTCCAGCTCTTTGAAAAATATCGGTGGAATTTTGATCGGAATGGCATTAAAAGTATAGATTGCTCTAGGCAGTATAGACATTTTAACAATGTTTATTCTTCCAATCCAAGAGCATGGAACAGTCTTCCATCTTTTTGTGTCTTCTTCAATTTCTTTCATGAGTGTTCTGTAGTTCCTCGAGTACAGGTCCTTTACTTCTTTGGTTAGGTTTATGCCCAGGTATCTTATGGTTTTTGGTGCTATAGTAAATGGAATCGATTCTCTAATTTCCCTTTCTGTATTTTCATTGTTAGTGTATAAGAAAGCCACTGATTTCTGTACATTGACTTTGTATCCTGCCTCGTTGCTGAATTGCTGTATGAGTTCTAGTAGTTTGGGGGTGGAGTCTTTGGGGTTTTCCATAGAAAGAATCATGTCATCTGCGAAGAGAGAGAGTTTGACTTCTTCCTTGCCAATTTGGATACCTTTTATTTCTCTTTGTTGTCTGATTGCCGTTGCTAGAACTTCTAATACTATGTTGAACAAGAGTGGTGAGAGTGGGCATCCTTGTCATGTTCCTGATCTCAACGGGAAGGCTGCAAGCTTTTTCCCATTGAGGATGATATTTGCTGTGGGTCTTTCATAGATAGATTTTATGAAGTTCAGGAATGTTCCCTCTATCCCTATACTTTGAAGCGTTTTCATCAGGAACGGATGTTGGATTTTGTCAAATGCTTTTTCTGCATCAATTGAGAGGACCATGTGGTTCTTCTCTCTTCTCTTATTGATGTGTTCTATCACACTGATTGATTTGCGAATGTTGAACCAACCTTGCAACCCAGGGATGAATCCCACCTGGTCATGGTGGATAATCTTTTGAATGTGCTGCTGGATCCTGTTTGCTAGGATCTTGTTGAGAATCTTTGCATCCATATTCATCAGTGATATTGTTCTGAAATTCTCCTTTTTGGTAGGGTCTTTGCCTGGTTTGGGGATCAGGGTAATGCTGGCTTCATAAAAAGAGTCTGGAAGTTTTCCTTCTGCTTCAATTTTTTGGAACAGCTTCAGGAGAATTGGTGTTATTTCTTCTTTGAAAGTTTGGTAGAATTCCCCAGGGAATCCGTCAGGTCCTGGGCTCTTGTTTTTTGGGAGGTTTTTGATCACTGCTTCAATCTCATTACTAGATATCGGTCTATTCAGGTTGTCAATTTCTTCCTGGTTCAATTTTGGGAGTTTGTAGCTTTCCAGGAATGCATCCATTTCATCTAGGTTGCTTAGCTTATTGGCATATAACTGTTGGTAATAATTTCTGATGATTGTTTCTATTTCCTTGGTGTTAGTTGTGATCTCTCCCTTTTCATTCATAATTTTATTAATTTGGGCTTTCTCTCTTTTCTTTTGGATTAGTGTGGCCAATGGTTTATCGATCTTATTAATTCTTTCAAAAAACCAGCTTCTAGTTTCATTGATACGTTCTACTGTATCTCTCGTTTCTACCTCATTGATCTCTGCTCTAATCTTGATTATTTCCCTTCTTGCATGTGGAGTTGGTTTGATTTGTTGTTGATTCTCCAGTTCTTTAAGGTGTAGAGACAGCTGGTGTATTCTGGATTTTTCAATGTTTTTGAGGGAGGCTTGGATGGCTATGTATTTCCCCCTTAGAACCGCCTTTGCTGTATCCCATAGGTTTTGGACCGAGGTGTCTTCATTCTCATTGGTTTCCATGAATTGTTTAAGTTCATCTTTGATCTCCTGGTTGATCCAAGCATTCTTAAGCAAGGTGGTCTTTAGCTTCCAGGTGTTTGAGTTCCTTCTGAACTTTTCCTTGTGATGGAGCTCCAGTTTCAAAGCATTGTGATTGGAGAATATGCAGGGAATAATGTCAGTCTTTTGGTATCGGTTGAGTCCTGCTTTGTGACCCAGTATGTGGTCTATTCTGGAGAAGGTTCCATGTGCACTTGAGAAGAATGAGTATTCTGTTGTTTTAGGGTGGAATGTTCTGTATATGTCTATGAGGTCCATCTGGTCCAATGTTTCATTCAATGCTCTTATTTCTTTATTAATTTTCTGCTTCGATGATCTGTCTATTTCTGAGAGAGGCGTATTAAGATCTCCTACTATTATTGTATTCATATCAATATGGCTCTTTATCTTGATTAATAGTTTTCTTACGTAATTGGGTGCTCCCATATTGGGGGCATAGATATTCACAATTGTTAGATCGTCTTGGCGGATAGTCCCTTTAAGAATTATGTAGTGTCCTTCTGTATCTCTGACTACAGTCTTTAGTTTAAAATCTAATTTATCTGATATGAGAATTGCTACTCCGGCCTTCTTTTGAGGCCCATTGGCATGAAAGATGCTTCTCCATCCCTTCACTTTCAGTCTGGGTGTATCCTTAGGTTCAAAATGGGTCTCTTGTAGACAACATATGGATGGGTCCTGTCGTTTTATCCAATCTGCAACCCTGTGTCGTTTTATGGGCGCATTTAGGCCATTCACATTGAGAGTGATTATTGAGAGGTAGGTTTTTATTGACATCGTGTTGCCTTTGAAGTCTTTCTGTCTATAGATTGTTTCTATATTTCTGTTCAATGATATTCTTAGGATTTTTTCTCTTTTATAGGACCCCCCTTAATATTTCCTGCAGTGTCGGCTTGGTGGTTGCATAGTCTTTTAAGCCTTGCCGGTCTTGGAAACTCTTTATCTCTCCATCCATTTTAAATGTCAGTCTTGCTGGATAGAGTATTCTTGGTTGCATGTTCTTCTCATTTAGTACTCTGAATATATTTTGCCAGCCCTTCCTGGCTTTCCAGGTCTCTGTGGAAAGGTCTGACGTTATTCTAATGGGCTTTCCTCTGTATGTAAGAAGCTTCTTTGTCCTAGCTGCTTTTAAGAGGGTCTCTCTTGAAACATAATTCCCCATTTTAACTATAAGGTGCCGTGAGGACTTTGAGAATCTAAAATCTTGGGAGGAGATCTTTCTGCCTCTAGTACATGAACATTGTTTCCATTCGTGAGATTGGGAAAATTTTCATAGACAACTTCTTCCACTATATCTTCTAGACTTCTTTCTTTTTCTTCCCCTTCAGGGATTCCAATAATTCTGATGTTGGAACGTTTCATGGCATCGTTTATTTCCCTGATTCTGTTTTCGTGGCTTCTGAGCTGTTTGTTCCAGGCTTCCTCCTGATCCTTTCTCTCTATCTGTTTGTCCTCCAGATCACTAATTCTATCTTCTGTCTCAGTTACCCTAGCTTTTAGAGAATTTAGATTGGACTGGAACTCAATGAGAGCATTTTGAACATCATCCCTGGTGGCTTTCAGTTCTGCCCTAACATTGTGAACATCATCCCTGGTGGCTTTCAGTTCTGCCCTAATCAATTCTGTTTGGTCATCCATGGCTTTCTCCAACCTAGCTATTGCCTGGATAATTGTTAGTCTGAATTCCTTTTCTGACATATTGTCTATGTCGATAGCCATTAGTTCTGTTGCAGAAGGCCCATCCTCTGTATTTTTCTTCTGTTGGGTATTCCTCCTCCTAGTCATTTTGGTAAGAGATGACTAAACAGATGCAGCTGGACTTATCGATTGTGGTGCAGTCAATGTGCACCCTGGAACGCTTCTGTGCAATCAGGATTCCCCACCCAAATGAGAGAAAAAAGAAAAGAAAAAGAAATAGAGAAGAAGAAAGAAAAAAAAAGGGGAAAGAAAAAAGGAAGAAAAAAAAAGAGAGAGAGAGAGATAGGAAAAAAAGGGAAGATATAAGAGAAGGCTCAGCCCAAATGGGCCACAAGGTAAGATTTGTGGAGTATACAAACAAAAACAGACAGACAAAGAGTGATAAAAGTATATGACAAGAGAAAAAAATATGTATATATAAGCAAAAAAAAGGGAAAAACCTCCTCAGAAAGAACCCCAAGTATAAGATTTATATATTGTCAGGACAGACACAAATTCACAGAAACACTGACAGAAGGAAAAATTGGGAGAATGGTTATAGATTCTCAGTGTGGGTGAAGAAGGTTATTTTGATTCTTCCTGAAGGTATCTTGATGTTTTTGTTAAGGGACTCAACTTTCCTAAGTTACAGGGGGATTAGAAACTGGTTTGCCTATAGGGGTAGCATTGATTGGGGAAAGGGGGTTACCTTGAAGTTTAACTCTATATGTATAGTAGAAAATAAAAATTAAAAAAAGAATAAACTAGACTAAACTAAGTTAAAATTAAAAAAATAGAAAAACAAAAGAAAAACACGGGTGTATGCATCAAAAATTTCAGGTTAGAAGGTTATTAAAGAATTTGATGTACTGGACATCTCAGTGTGATGGTAAATAGGTTAAAAAATTATCTGTATGTATAAAAAAAAAAGAACCAGAATATTGGTAAAGAGTTAAAAATAAAAGTTGTATTTATGAAGTAGTGGTGGTTGTTCTCTTGTAGTCTTTTTTTTTTTTTTTTCCTTCCTTCCTGGTTGGTTTTCTGGGGGAGGGGCCTGCCACGTGGGTTTTCAGACAATGATGTTCCCTGAGTTAGGTCCTCCAGCTCCCCTCAAGGGGGTGAGCTCTTTTTTTTTCAGGAAACTGTTTTTTTTTTTTCAGCCTTTTGTTCTCTGGGGGTTTTTATGTTCTTTCATCTGCTTTCTCTCGCCTTGACAGCTTTTGATGGTTTTTGGAGGTTTAGAGGAGAGCAAACAGCACCCCAACCTCCCTCTCAGAGAGAAGCCTCAGACTGTTTTGCAAAAGCTGCTGGCAGAGTTGGTTCTGGGTCACTGTCCCTGGGGATGCAGGGGCTCCTCGTTGTGCCCAAAACCAGGGCAGCTGTGGCTGTCTAGGCAGCTCCAGACTGCCAGAGAGGTTCCGAGCAGAGATCGCGCACTGAAATTTTCCCGCTGTCCCGGGCTGGGAATGTCTGGTTTTTCCTGCTGCCAGAGCTCCAGGCTAGCGCCTATGAGCACCTTTCCCAAGGGAGGGTGTGGGACGCGTGTGTTTCAGGATTGCCGTCAGGCCAGGCTCCCAGCCCCTCACGGGAGACAGACCCCACTCGTTCTCAGGCGCGCTGGCGTTCAGGTGCACTCGCGGCTCAGGGACCGAGACCTGATTTCTCTGCCGCACTCTCTCTGGCTCCGCGCCAGGGGAGGCTGTCCTGGGTCCGGGGACTTAGGTCCCTGACCCTAACCGCCCAGGTTCCCACTATTACCCCCCCCGCCACCGCGATCCTTTGCTGTTTGTTTTTTGAGTGCTTTCAACCAGACTCCAAGTTAATGCTGGTCCCCAGACGCAGAGCACTCTCGTGTTGGGGTGTTACTTTCCAATCGGTCACCTCTGGTGGCTCCCTCCCCCTTTTGTTTATCTTCCGATATCAGTCCAATGCTCCCAGTCTGCTTTACCTGCCACTGGCGTCTTCTGCTCCAGTAGAGATCCAGACGTGTATAATTCTGATCTCAGGCTGATTTCATGGGTGGTCGGAGTTCTTTGGTAGGTAATCAGCTCACTTTAGGGTACAGGTTGAAATGGTGCCTCCTCCTACTTCCCCGCCATCTTGCTCCCCCCCAAGAAATAGACTCTTAACTATAGAGACAATCTGATGGTTTCCAGAGGGGAGATGGGTGGGGGATGGGTGAAATAGGGGAAGGGGATTGAGAGTACACTTACCATGATGAGCACTGAGTAATGTATAGAATTGTTGAATAACTACATTGTACACCTGACACTTATATAACACTGTTAACTATACTGGAATTAAAATTAAAAAAAAAACAATTAAAAATAAAATAAAATTGACCGTTTTAAAATGGATAGTTCAGGAGTTTTTAGTATATCCACAAGGTGGTTGTGACCATTACCACTACCTAATTCCAGGGCATTTTTTTTTAAAGATTGTATTTATTTATGTGAGAGAGGAAGAGTGAGAGAGAGCATGGGAAGAGAGAAGATCAGAGGGAGAAGCAGACTCTCCGCAGAGCTGGGAGCCCAATGCGGGACTCCAGGATCATGACCTGACCCAAAGGCAGTGGCTTAACCAACTACACCACCCAGGCACTCTCCAGAACATTTTCATTGTCCCATAAAGTAACCCCATACCTGTTACCAGTCACTCCCTTGCCCAAACCTCTGGGGAACAACAAATACACGTCTCTATGAATTTGGCTACTATGGACATTTAATATAAATAGAATCATATATCATGTAACCTTTGTGTCTGGTTTCTTTCACTGAACGTACTGCTTTCAAGGTTCCCCATATTGTAGCATGTATCAGTATTCATTATTCATTATGGCTGAATAATATCCTATTGTCTGGATATACTGTATTTTATTTATCCATTCATCAGCTAATGCACATTTGGGTTGTTTCCACTTGCTGACCATTATGAAAAATGATGTTACGAACATTTATGTTCAACTTTTTATGAGAACATAAAAATGTCACCTGGGAGTGTCATTGTTGGGTCTCAGGGTAATTTTATGTTTAATTTTTTGAGAATGTCAGGTAGTTTTTAATAAAGTAATCATATGACTTGTTTGCTAGGGAGAGTCCTAGTCTATGCTTGTTATCACAGTGAAGTTATTAATAGTGTCTCCTTTCACTCTTAAAAGAACCCAAATCTGGACATTTTATTATATGATCACCATAGTTAGAAGGTTCTGGACCTGAAGAAGGTAACAACAATTACAGTCAGTACTTAGAAGTCATAGGAAGATTGCTACATGGAAGCAGATAGTCAACAGCGTATCTATAAATGTGAAGAGAAGTGGTTTGGTTTCAGTGTTGTATTAGTTTCATGTATATAATATAGTAATCCAATAATTCTTTACATTAGTGCTATTCCACTGAATGGGTACCAATTCTTTTTTTAAAAAATCACTTACAGTCGTGGATCATATTGCTTGCTTTCTCTTTGCTGACACTTCTTTTCTCTTGAGTTTTATGTAACACTGGTCTATCACTTTCCTCCTACCATCCTGAAGGATCCTTCTCAACAACTTTTATAGGTTCATATTCCTCCTTTAACTCTTTAAATGTCTATATGTCCCAGGCTGATGAAGGTTGCTCAATGGAATAGAATTAATGATACTAGTAAAACAATTTTGCTGAAATGGTACATGGAGTCCCAGACAAAAGCAAGCAGAGATCTCTGGGAAGGGAGATAATCAGTATGGGTTTCTCTGCTAAGAAGTTTATCTGTGAAAAGAAGAGAGATATTGCTTAATAGTGAGGGGAGGTATATGTTTGGGATTTGTTGTTATTGCTCATTTTTTTTTAAGATTTCATTTATTTACTTATTTACTTAGAAAGAGATGAGCATGCTCATGAGCGGGGGAAGGGCAGAGGGAGAAAGAGATTCTCCAGCAGACTCCATCCTGAACACAGAGCCCCATACAGGGCTCAATCCCACCAACCTGAGATCATGACCTGAGCTGACATCAAAGGTCTGATGCTTAACTAGCTGAGCCATCCAGGTTTCCCATGTTATTAATTAATTAGTTAATTAATTTTTTAGATAAAAGAGATTGAAGTATATCCAGAGAAAAAGTTGAACATGACAGGGAGGAAAAGATCATGGGAGAAGTATGTTTGATTGCATCTAGCTGGGCTGGCAGGTAGCAGACATGTAGGCAGAGGAGGGGAAAGCAGCTCAGATGACTCAGAAACCCCTTCTACACTGGGGTATGAGGTGTGGCAAGGATGAGAGGCTGTGGGGATAATTTAGCGAGTATTAAGGCCAGAGTGGATTGGGAGAAATGAAAAAAAAAAATGAGGACAGTTAGGAAGGCATCTGTTTTCTGTGCCAAAGGCAGAGTGTGAGGCAGAATGCTGAGCAGGGGTCTTGAGGGAAATGACCTGAGAAAGACAGGATGCTGGCAAAGAATGTTCAGCATTATTTACAGCATTCGAAGCCTGGCAGAAGTTGAAGTCCTGAACTCAGGGTATACGGAGTACTTTCCAATAGCAGGATGAAGGAAATACAGAGAAAGCAATTGCTGAGCTGGTCCAGAATTGGATTTCTGGAAGGTGGGCAATTCAGATGTTAAGGGGAAAAGGAAGCAGAAAGGAGCCAGAATGGTTGAATATGGACCCCAGTATTTGAGTTAAATAGGAAATATTTTTTTTTCCTCCCAGTCAGTTAAACTTTGGCATACAACAAGAAGTTAAGAGAAAGCAAAAACAAACAAACAAACAAAAAATCCCCAAAGCAAAACAAAACAAAAAACAACAAAGTTACAACAGAGAAACTGACTTCTTTCATACCTATCTCGAAAGGAATAAATAACAAAGCATTTTAAGATGTTTTCTTAACACTGAACTAAGAACAGTAATAAAATGTCATAAATATAAATTTATGTTGCAATCTGCTCACAGGAAAGAGATGAGTTTAGCTATAATAAAATTAAATAGACCAAACACTGAAATCTAACAGACTTTTTTTTTGTTCATTTATGTTGCATTGCTAAGGTTTCAGATTTGTATTTACTCTTTCATAATAAATATTTTATTTTTTTAAATTTGTGATCAGTCCAGTCACATTCATCATTAGCCTCACAATACTGATAAGATTTGACATTATTGTCCACTTGCCTTCTATGGTTAAACTTTTGATTGTTAATTTTAAAGTATAAATGATTTTTGATACTTTTAATTTAGATGGTTTTCAATTTTCTGGAACTGTTCCTGAATTCTTTATGCTATTAAACATAAGATAGTATGATAAAAGGAAAAACAGATTCTAAAAATGAGCTTCACATTGATTCTACTTAACTTGTCTAAAATGTTAGTTTTAAAGATACTACTGGCAAAAGTTATTTCAGCTCCACTCCTTAACAATGAATAGAATAACCAAATAAACAAAAGGTTTTAATATCAGTCATAATATAAATCTGTTTTATATCATGATCTTATTGTTTGGGTTGACACTATGTTCTTCTACACCCCTCTGTCAGTATAGATCCTACATCTTCGGCGCAATTGATCTGTGGTCAGTTCCAGTTCTATTTCCTCAGATTGCCTATTGGTTTACAACATTGAGTTTCTTGGGTAAGACACAAAACTGTCCCGTGTGTGTGCAGGGTAGAGAGAGACCAAAGAAACAGGCAAGCCACTCAGTTAGATGGCTGTTTTTATAGGGAAATAGTACTTATATACAAGGACAGCCATAAAACAAAGAGATCACCATACCCTCCCACTAGAATCCTTGGAGTTTATATCAAGGCTTTAATAGGATCCTGTCACATGTACCATCCAGATGATCTGAACAATGCATTATTCTTTCAAGGATACGTCCTTGAAGTGTCTCCTAGATGGGAACAGGGGACAGGGTCCAGTTCATGGGCTAATGGGCAGCAGTCATGTCCCTCAATGACCTCCTCCCAACAGTGCCTTCCTATAGGACCTACACTGATCTATACTGATCAGGATCGATTCTACACCACTGCCTATACAATCCTGAATTATCTGACCCAGGCATTCTTCTCCAATCTCGTAACACTCTCCCCCTTGCTCATCATGCTCTCATCTCACTGGGTATGATGGTTAATTGCATGTGACAATGTGACTGGGCCATAGGATGCCCCAATATTTGATCAAACGTTATCCTGGTTGTGTCTGTAAGGATGTTTATGAATGAAAATGACACTTGTCTCTCCTGGGTCTCCGGCTGACTACATATCTTGGGACTTCTTAGCCTTCATAATTACCAGAGCCAATTGTATATATTATACAGGTATATGTCTGTGTTCATCTGTGTGCACGTGTGTTTGTGTGTCTATCTCCCATTGGTTCCATTTCTCAGGAGAACCCTAATACACTGGGTTTTTCATTAAGCTCTTTTCTGCTGCAGGGCACTCTTACATGATACTTACTCCCTTTGCCAAGCATCCCCTTTCTCCAGATCTTCCCATGGCTGCCTCCTCTTTACAATTCAAGTCTCTGCTCAAGTATTCCTCCTCCTGGCAGACTTCCCTGACCACTAATAAAACTTTTCCCCAGTCACTCCATAAACCCCGATTCTCCACCAAGCACTTTTTTCCTTAGCACATAGTGAAGTCCAGCATTGTATTGTTACTGTGTATTTGTTCTTGGCCTACATATTCTTTTCCTTAGTATTACATTCCAAGATAAACAAAACCTCTTGTTCTTATTCACCACTGCCTCCCCGTGGCCAGGGAAAAGCCTGGTACATACTAACAACTCAAAAAACATACTACCTGTTATTTAATGGTATGAGAAACTCAGGAACGATTTCAGAAAATTAACTCATCCTATAATTATTTTTAAGTAGCTCTTTGTACATATTACCAACCTGAGGGAAAAAAGTACTGAGCCTATAATGATAAAACCTCAGCTTTGAGTCCATTTCTTCATCAGACCAAAAAGGCAAGTGATGCTCCCTGTTCCTACCAAACAGAGGTCAAATGTGTGACACACTTGGAAGTGCCCTGACTGCGCAAACAAGGGTTAGATAGGATCATATGGTGGGATAACTGTTGTATCTTGTTATCCCACTGTGTATCGTATTTTATTTCCATTTGATACTTTATGAGCACTTCTGCGTATTATTCTTGCAAACATAACTTAGTGACTAATGCTTTATGTGGATGTGTACTCATTTTCAATCGTCCCCCAATTTCTGGACATTTTGAGTTATTGCATTTACATTAAACTTACCTGTGATATACCATAATAAATTAAGTATATACCTGATTGTTTCAGAATGGCAGACATGGAGTTAATACACAAAGATGAGAACTATTATGGCACTCTGAACATTAGGACAGACTATTTCCCACTAGAGGTTGTACCAGTTTTCACACTTACCATCTTCTAAGTGTTGAATGAGATTGTTTTTATCTTTTACACTCTTAAGTGTAAGAAATAATTTCCTGTTGCCTAATGCTTGAATTATTGGTTAAGCTAAGTGTATGTTGTGCATTTATTAGACATTTGTATTCCCTTTCCTAAGAATTGCTTGCTATGTTATTTTGACCATTTTTCTGTTGGGCTTAAGGATTTTTTCATTTTGTCAATTTGTATGAAGGTATTATAGATTGATGGCTCTTATTATTTATCATGAATGCTTCAAGTATTTTCCCAATGTGTCTTTTGTCTTTAAACTTGTATATGACAAAGAACTTTGTTTTTTAAGTAGTCAAATCTATTGATAGCTCTTCTGGCTGTGATTTCCTTCATAACTATTATGCCTAGGGTGTTCTTCCTTACACTTAAATCAGATAGTTATTGATATTCTTTTTTTCTCCTAGTTCTGGTATGATTTTATTATTTACTTTAATTCCTAATCCACCTGGAAATTTTTGGTACATAAGCTGGGGACCTTACTTGTTCCCCACACTCATGTCTGACCAAGCATTATTTATTCATTTATGCTATCAGTATCCTTATACTAAATGCTCCATTGGCTAATATCTGTTAGAAGTGTTGTTCACTTTGTTCCGGTCTGATCTATTGGTTGATTCTTAACACCATTCTATTTCAAATTATTAAGGAATTACTACATGGTTTGTGATCAGGCAAAAAGAGTTCCTTGTTATTGCTCTTTTTTAAAAAAAATAGCATTGGCTCTCTCTCTCTCTTTCTCTCTCCCTCTCTCTTTTTTTAGACCTTATTTATTTATTTGAAAAAGAGAGAGCACACATGGGCAGTGGGGAGGGGCAGAGGAGGTGGGAGAAATAGAACAGGGAGCCTGATTTGGGGCTCAATCCCAGGACCCTGAGATTAGGACCTGAGACAAATGCAGAAACTTAACCGACTAAGTCACCCAATAGATCCAGCATTGGCTATCTTTACTTAATTGCTCACTGAGATGAAATTTAGACTCTTTAAGTGACAACATCTCAAACTTAACTTAAATTTTTGTTGAGATTACATTGAACTTATAAATTAACTTGGCAGGATTTTATATGTTTTAAAATTTCAATCTTATGTCACAGAATGAAAACTGTATTTCTCTGTTTGTTTCAAAATTTGTATCAGGTTCTACAAACAAAATTTCTAGTTTTCTTTACAAGTTTTTTAAAGTTTTCATTAAGTTATAAACACATTTATATATTTGACTTAGTTCTTGTTTTGGTAGTCTTGATGTTGTTATACTATTTCCAGGTAAGTAAATATTACTCACATATGATATCACTATATCTCATATATTGGGAGAAGAATTGAGGGGAAATGAGGTATTTATGAAGTGAATAGAGGAGAATATGTAAGAGAGGGGACAGAGGGGTCAGGTCAGGAGCCATTTCTACACAGAGATAGACTTTATAAACTCTCATGTGGTTTAATTTTGTTCCCAGCAGTCCTCATTTTTCACTTTTAGACAATCATTCCTTTGATTTAAAGTATGATACACCCAAGAGTATCCCTAGCAAAAACTCATACCATTATCATCCTGTAAGAGATCATTAAATATTTTAATAGATAAAGGAGCAAAGATAAGAGTTGATAATAACTGGGGGCACCTGGGTGGCTCCGTGGGTTAAGCCACTGCCTTCGGCTCAGGTCATGATCTCAGGGTCCTGGGATCGAACCCACATTGGGTTCTCTACTCATCAGGGGGCCTGCATCCCCCTCTCTCTCTGCCCGCCTCTCTACTTGTGATCTCTCTCTCTCTCTCTGTCAAATAAATAAATAAAACCTTTAAAAAAAAAGAGTTGATAATAACTGAACAGTATCAGAGCACAAATAATACAGTATGTTAGAGGAAAAGAATATTATCCCTGTGCTAATTATGGTGTAGAGGTATTGTGAGTCCAAAACCAACATGCCAACAAAATAGCTGTCAGTAGAAGCTAGGGTCCTAGTCAAAATTAGAAATACAGTAATTAGTCTTTGTGTGAAAAGGCTTAACAAAAGCTATAAGCATTAAGATGTGTAAGAATCATGTCAAGATATTAAGCAACTGCAGAAGAATCCAAGACGGAAGAAAGAGGTGATAGGTGACATGAAGATTAAACTTCCAGTCAGAAAAAAAGACAATACTATACTGGAAATAACAGAGTAATTCCAATAATAACAACAGTACTTTTGTTCTTGAAATCTTAGTAAATATAGTACATTTTTCTATTCTCCAAATTCTGCGTTAAATATTAGCTTTTGGCTTCCCAAATCACCTTCTTCCTCTCATCATCCTGAATATGTTGAAAGCAGACAAAATGGGTACTGTGTGTATGGTCCTGGGCAGTCAGTGAATGACACTAGGAAGCATGTCATAAGTACAAATAGAGGAGAGAGTGGCCAAAAATGTAGTTGGAGAGAGTGTGCCAATCATACTTCATGTAGCTTCCAAATTTGCCAATGGTGACTGGGTGGAATGAGAGATTAGAGAGTCTGAAAATCTGCCTTACCATATTATGATGTTCTATTAATAATAATTTGCATTCAAACCATATGTTATAGTTTGAAAAGTGCTTCCATAACTACAAAAGACTGTGATCATCCAAATATTCCTTAGAGTCTGAGGGCTAGTCTGAGCAGTTATAATTAATCCCATTTTATGACTGATGAAAACAAGTCTGAGAGGTGTAATGACCTACCAAAGTAACAAAGTTATTGAGGTGCAGAGATCTTGAACTCAGTCCTTCTGAAAGTCCACATAATTTCTTCTCCACAATGTTTCCATTTCTGTTGCTCCTTCTGCCCAGCCATTGGTTCTCAAACTTGGTTGCTTCTTGAAATCATCTGGGAATATTTAAGGAAAACTATGGTCCTACTCCTGGAGATTTGGATTTACACTCAGTCTGGAGTTCAGGATCTCTGAAAGCTCTGAGATGATTCTAATAGAGCAAAATGTGAGAACTACTACCACCAGACCCATGAATTAACACTAATGACAAGTGCTCTATTCAGAAAGGTAGCTGGGAATTTAGTGATCCATCCCAGTATCAACCAAAGTATCTCATTTCAGATCAACTGGCTGGGCTGATGGTGGTGGAGGTGTGGTCTGACTTACAGAGGTAGCTCCCTTAATCAATTGTATAGTTAGTAAGACTTAACCAGAGCCCATAAATATCTCTTCTCCCCCTCTTCATTCTCTTCATTTCTGTACCTAGGGGTCGAGGAAGGTGGTAAAGGGATGATTTCTGGAAGGCAGAACCATGTATCAAGGAACATGTTTCACCCATGACCAAGGTAAGCTAAAGTGGGGAAAGGCAGACTCATAGAGACTGTGTCTTCAGACTAAGAGTCAGCCGGGTGGAAGTGCTGAGACAGGAAGAGGAGATGAATCAAAGCAGAAAAGAGGCTGGGCTGGAGGTAGTGGGACATTGTCCTGCATGGGAAAAGGTATTTTTTTTTTTAATATTTTATTTATTTGACAGAGAGAGATCACAACTAGGCAGAGAGGCAGACAGAGAGAGAGGAGGAAGCAGGCCCCCCGCAGAGCAGAGAGCCCGATGCGGGGCTCGATCCCAGGACCCTGGGATCATGACCTGAGCCGAAGGCAGAGGCTTAACCCGCTGAGCCACCCAGGCGCCCCGGGAAAAGGTATTTATGTAAAATTGCATGTGCTTTCAAAACTAGTTAGGTTAGGTGAACCAGTGGGCATGGATAAGTAGGACAGAACCAGAGAAGCGTGTCCAAAGCAGTGATGAAATATCCGCTGAATTCAGAACTGGTGCTGTTAGGTGCAAATGCATGGGGCAAGGGGTCACTGTTTACATCTCTACAAGCAGGGAGCCTCTGCCTTTCACCTCTTCTGGAGCTCTCATCCCTTGTCAAATGACTTCATACCAGAGAAGTCAGGTATTTAAATGGATTCTTTTAGGAAAGTACTTCCTGTGTCCTACACTGGAGCTCAAAATGTATTTTTCCCACCATAGGAAAAAAAGGTAACAGTGCTAGTGAAAGAAAATTTGAAATAGCCTTATTGGAGTAATATTCCAGAACAAAGGGATTGGGACCTGAAAACCAACTACCGCATTTAACATATTTATCTCTAAGGAGAAGGCACTGTAAGTTTCAAATCAACTTCTAAATATTTGGTTCCATTGCAGCAAGTTTCTTGTGAACAAGGTCTGTGTATTTCTTATCATTGTACCACTGGGGCTTAGCACAGAGCACGTTTATATTGAATCGTTCAAACATGGACCCATTTATGAGTTGCCAACCACCTCTACTTAAAGACACAGGAATAAGTAATACCTCAAATACTTTCATGCACCCTTTTCCCCCTTTCTTTCTTATTTTGACATGAGATAAATTAAACACTGTTATCAAATGTAAGTTCTAGTACTAGAAGGCAAATGTAAAGGCTTCTTGCCTTCCTGGCATCCTCCTTTATGGATAGGAAGAGGTTTTTAATCCACCTGCAGTTCAGGACACCCACAGGCAGTAATTTGAGAATCTCCCTGCCATTTAGCATATTGGTGTTTGTACTGGTTTTGTCTAGGACAGATTGTCCTTCTCCCGGTTTCTCTTTTTTCCTTTCCCTGCTTTATCAAGATGCAGCCCTTTTTATCTGCTCACAAAAGTGAACTCGTAAGTGCTGGTTTGTGATCAAGAAGCAACAAAGCTGTCATCTCCCTAAATATATTTTTATATTTTGCTTGGGGTTGTCACTATAAATAAGAGAAAGTGTTGCTGATGGGGTTTTTCATGTGTGTGCTCTCTTTCTCTCTCCCTCCTCATTCACTTCATCATCGCCAGGCCCCCAGAGCTGTGTCACCCCCCAGAAACAAATGGGGTAAAGCAACCAATTACATTAAAATGCAATATAAATAGAGGGAACAAGCAATTTTTAACTCGGGTTTCCTGAAAAACTGTTCATATTCTGGTGGCTAGTCAAGGGAAGGCAACAAATAAAGAAGTTATTTGGCTGTCATTTCATTTGAACTATTATAGGAACTAAGTGGCCCAGGGGAATAGTCCCATGGAAAACTCTCTCCCTTACAAATAGCTTAGTTTTTGTCTATGTCATTCATTTGGGAGAATACAGAGACTGATGGAAGGCATTTCTGGCATAGTCTTAGGAAAATTACTCTGGGCACATGACCAGTGAAGAGGATTTTGAGAATAATGAACATAGAGACTTGGATTCCTCCCGTCTTCTAGAAATGAAAGGGCAAGAACAGAGAGAAGTGCCTCTGACAGGAATTGTCATACATATGCCAACCTCTTACAGCAGGCAATGTTACCAAGCATCAAGGTGCCCTTAGAACCTGAAAATGTGGAAGTGAGAGGCAGTCACATTTAGCAGGCTACTCAGAATCACACAGAGCACGAGTGGTGAACACCTTTGGTTGTGATCACCCTTGTCATATCCAATGCAGATATTGCAAATGAATTATAACCTTCTCCCCTCAACCTAAACTTAGCTTAGAAATCTGCTTTACTACAGAGTGCCAGATACATTATCCATCAAATGATATCAGCGTACCATAAGAAATGTTTGATCTCCATGAACTGGAGGGTCCCCAAACACCTGCCTGTTCATTCAGGTCCAAGGGCTTGTGATCTAGGCTTGACTGAAGCAAGTGAGCACCTGATCTCTGACCTGAGCTTTCTGCCCCTACTCTAGGTGTGATCACACCATGATTGCCCTGTCATGGGCTCTTAGTTTTCTCTCACTATCACATCCACATCACTTCACTTTCTATGCTGCTCTGTGACCTCCCACCTCTGTAATATCCAGGCAAGACTCATGGGCTATTTTCTTGAAGACGGAAATGGAGTGGATTGATGATGATGATGATGATGATGATGATGATGAAAGAGATGGTACAGCTTTTCTCTGTATCTCTGCACCCAGATGTATGAAGTGTTTCTAGCTGTTCAATTCTAGTCAGAGATTTGTGACTAAGTTTTCTGATGGCTCACTTGGCATTCCATTTTGGGGCTGTGCTGTCCCTTTCTCATTTTTAGGTTATCTGGGAAAACACAGGACTAATGATGACCATTCTAATGACATCTATAAATAGTTTTCCCACAAAAAAAAAAAATGGAGATGACATGTGAGCTTTGCCATTTTTAGATGAAGCTTTCGCACCTACCTTCATATCAATTATAGCCATAATACTGACTTACACATATTTTTTATGAGACCTTTGGTATATTCGACCTCTTTCAATTCCAACACCCTCATTTGAGTCTGACAACAGTCTCTGTAAACTGATTTCTGAGGATTATTAAATCATACTAGTCTATAGTAATGGAGATAAATTTCAGCATTTATAATTCAAAATAATTTTGAGTGATGATAAAAATCTTATCATCCTTGTTTTCATAATGAGTGCTGTGTTTTCTGAAATACTCAAGTTTATTATCTATAAACACTTGCAGCCAGTAGGAAGTACAAAGGGTCCCAGCAGTTTATGTGAGCTCTTGAGGGGCATTTTCTGAGAACCTTAACCTTCAGAGGCTTCTTTCCCATAAATTGACTTTTAAAATGAAAAAAAACTGAAAGTAGGAGAAATAGAGAAAAATGGTTCAATCTTCAGATCAGGCAATTACCTCAGAGTGAGTGGGGTTGGCGGCTATTTTCGGGTGTTAGGAATTCTGAAATTCTTGCTTACTTCAACCTGCCTCTTAAATTTCCAGTATTAAATGTACCTCACTGAGTCAAGAAAACTCTCTTCCCTGGGAAGCGTCACTCACTAAACATTGTTCTGTTAGCTTCTGATGTAAAGCAGTCAGCAGGAATGGTAAGTCATGACAAGGGAGAAACATTAGACCCTTGCGTCTCATCCTCTCCTCTGACTGGAGTGACTTTATAGATACTTTAAGGACATCTTGAAGTCATGGGAACTATATATTTTATGTTACCAGAACATTTTCACAAACTATGTTCCTAACAGAGCTTTCTCTTTGTAGAAGCTCAGCTCCTTACCTCATCCCCTTCTCCTTCCCACCACCCATATTCTGCCAGATGATAAGCTAGACCCTAAACCTGGTCTCCTCCGCCAAGCTGGTGTCCAGCTTTTCCCAGAGACCACCATCTCTTTTCTCCTTCATGGCCTTAAACAGGCAGCAGGTCTTATGTGAAATTTCATAGCTCATAGGTCCTTTCTGGGATCCTCATTACATTTCCATTTCCCAGGGAAAACGACATTGTCCTAGCTTTCTCAGAGCAAATGGTGACTGATACAACTTGATGCCAGTGACATTAAGTCCATTAGCCTGAGGGAAAGCATGAACCGTATGAGCACTGGCTTGAGCTAACGAAAGACAAGAGGCTCCTGGCAGACTTACTTGATTCACAAACATACATGAAAAACATTTTGATAGCTTCAGAAACACTGGTGATGTGGAATTCAGAAAAATTCATGAACATACATGAAAACCATTCTGATAGCTTCAGAAACATTGGTGGTGTAGGATTCAGAAGACGGAATACTAAGGTTCTGAAATATGCTTAATGAGCTAGTAGACCTTTAATGTACATTTGACCTCATAGGTACAAGGCTGCTGATAACTAGGAATATTTGGTCTATCATAATGACATGATTTCCATGGATATAGAATCAATGTTTCTTTTTTTATAAAGGTATTTTTTTTTTGAAGATTTTATTTATTTGTCAGAGAGAGAGAGTGAGCACAGGCAGACAGAGTGGCAGGCAGAGACAGAGAGAGAAGCAGGCTCCCCGCTGAGCATGGAGCCGGACGTGGGACTCGATCCCAGGACGCTGGGATCATGACCTGAGCCGAAGGCAGCCGCTTAACCAACTGAGCCACCCAGGCGTCCCTAGAATCAATGTTTCTTAGGAAATTTGGGACTCTTCATGAGCTATTTTTTTTAAAGAGTTTATTTATTTAAGGGTGCCTGGGTGGCACAGTCATTAAGTGTCTGCCTTCGGCTCAGCTCATGATCCCAGGGTTCTGGAATTGAGTCCTGCATAAGGCTCCCTGCTCAGCGGGAAGCCTGCTTCTCCCTCTCCCACACCCTCTGCTTGTATTCCCTCTCTCACTGTCTCTGTCTGTCAAATAAATAAATAAAATCTCTTTTTTAAAAAAAGATTTTATTTATTTATTTGTAAGAGAGAGAGAGAGAGAGAATGATCTGGGGTTGGGGGGCTAGGTGCAGAAGGAAAGGGAGAAGCAGACTTCTCACTGAGCAGGGAGCCTGATGTGGGACTCCATCCCAGGACCCTGAGATCATGACCTGAGCCAAAGGCAGATGGTTAACTGACTGAGCCATTCAGGCGCCCCTTCACAAGCTCTTAAATCACCTTAGTATCTATAATTGTCCGCGAGAACATAATTTTAACAAAAGGCTTTCCAGATTTATTTTACTATGCCAGTCGATTCACTAAACAGTGTCTGGAGACCTCTGAGTATTAATCTCATTAATGTTTGGCTTAATAGAAGATAGTTGGAGTGCCATATCTGCTTCTGCATTTACTCTGTTGTATGTTGTTTTCCCCCAGAAACATATGGAGAACATCTGGCATCAGACAGGTATGTAGTTAGGAAAGTAAGGGGAATTCTAATTGCTTTTCCAGATAATTATAAAGACTCTTTCTTGATAGTACACCAAAATTCAACAAGTAGTTTTTTGAAAGGGTCGCTGTGTATGGAATTTGAAACCTTGTATCAATGAACTTTTCTCACTCTGTTACATTATAGTCCATTAGCCTATCTTGCACTTTGAATGGATCTTTTTACCATGTGTGATTCTATAACATTACCCATTGGTGATCTGAAAAATATTGGTTCGCAGAGTTATGAAATTTTATAAATGTTGACATATTTCATTGTGCAATATCAAAAATCACACTTATTAATTATATCACCAGTCTCATTAGAAAGGTTTCTAAATATTGGGAAGCTGCCAAGCTCATGGTGATGGATACAAGTTTTCAAGTGAAAGTTTAAATTTTATCACTGACATCAAATACAGGCAGTTGTTCTTCTCAAAGTGACAGATACTCATTTTCTTAATGTCTCCCAAATATCCACATCTGACTATCGACAGTTTGTCTCTCTTGTACTTTTAAGTAAAAATGGCATTTTGAAAAAAGTTAGTAGTCCAGTGTGCAACCCAAATAACTGCACGAGTACTTCTCTTAATAGATAATCATTGTATTTCTGTAAACAACCATTCATCATGTATACTTCCCACCTTGTCACCAGAATATTTGTGATGGTTAATTTTATTTTTCAACATGGTGTTTTGGGATGGCTCTACTTTATCTGTCCTGAAAGATAAAAGGAGCAAAGAGATTTCTAAAAACTGACAACCAAATGAATGAAGTTAAAATCATTCCCTAAGGCAGCCTTGCCCCAAAGCCTTAGAGCTAGCTGCAGGGGTGTGTGTGGGGGGGGGGGGTGTTTGCATGGTGATGCTAGTGCCTCTCCTGGTCTCTCTTCTGTCAGTGCCACAGCAGGTGAAGGGCCAGCTAGCAGCACCACCTCTTACCCTGCTCAATTTGCTTCAACCCAGTGGGGGCTCTTTCAATGGCAGCAAGTATGCCTGCAATTCCAAACCTCATTTCATACATAATTGACAGCGCGTAAGAACTTTACCAGATTCCTATACATATATATATATATAAAATGATGATGTTGGAGTCCTTTATTGTTGTTGTAGATTCACATCAGGAAGAGGAACCCTTTAAGGAGAAGAATATGGTATTTTCATTTGCATAAAGACAATAAAACTCTGTCAGCAGCAATTTCCCCATATATAAAAAGTGGGAACATAGCACCTCGGTGACACAGACATCTGTTACTTAAACAGATGCCACCTTCTAAACTCACTCAAGCAACCCTCCGTTCCAACCAGAGACCCTTAAACCAAAATTCAATGTGTGGATGGAGCTTAAAAGGGGGACTTTGAATAATGATTGGTTTTACTTCCCAGCTTTACTATGAATTTGTCTGACTTTTGTTATTTTTTTTCAATATTTTATTTATTTGACAGAGAGAAATCACAACTAGGCAGAGAGGCAGGCAGAGAGAGAGAGAGGAGGAAGCAGGCTCCCCGCAGAGCAGAGAGCCCAACGTGGGGCTCGATCCTAGGACCCTGGGATCATGACCTGAGCTGAAGGCAGAGGCTTTAACCCACTGAGCCACCCAGGCGCCCCTGTTATGTTTTTAATTTAGCAAAATCTCCATCATCTCTCTCAGTAATTCCTTGCTTCCAGCTTAATCTCCACAAGCTGCAAAATTCAATACTTCCTTCCAAGATTCATTGCTGATTAGCATTAGTCCTTCAGAGAACCAGATGAACCATGGCTTTTGTTTGTTTGTTTGTTTGTTTCTTCTTGCAAATACACTTTAATGACTTCAGAGGGCAGGATTCTAGCACTATCTAAAAGAGAAATGAAACCTGGTTTCTTTTTTCTAAGTAGCACAGAGAGTCCCGGACTGATGTTTTCCAGTTAAGCAATACTTCCCCAGCCGGAGACTGATAAGTTCCTTCAGAAGTTAGGCTTACACTTCTAAATCAGCAGTTCATGAAAGGCATTACGAAAAACTATTATACTGCTATAATGGATGACAGCACAGTTGTATATGTTACACCTTGAAGTAAGCAGTAGGATTTTCAATCATTTGATAACCTTGAAACTGCTAAGGTATCAAATTGCTATCATGAATATTGTGCAGGAGCAGGAATAACTCAGGAAGCTGCCTTTGTGAATAATAATCAGAAAACTGCAACATTTTTACCGAGAAAATAGATTTGAGGCACTGGTGTATTGACAAGCTCTCCGGCAGAAAACTAAGGGAGACATTACAAGTACATTTGCATTGGACGATGCGTCAATCCATCATAAATTCCAACAGCATTGGCTTTGTAAGATCTAATCAGTTAAAAATTATTAGCAAAGCTTATGTTGTTTGTTAAAATTTCAAGGATAAAAAGGGTAAGGAGAACCCCAATGTAATTTTATAGCTGAAAACAACAAACATTTATTTAATATTTAAACTTCTCTGTGTGCTCTCAACTCTAATTCATTTCAGCAGAGAACCAACAAGAAGGGCTTTGGAAAGTGAGCATTTGCTTTAATAGTTAGGCATTTAAATCAATGGCAACATGAAGACATGGTAAAAACAGACAGTACGTGTTTATTAAACATCTCTTTTCCTTAAAAATGCATCTCTTTATTTCTACCAAATCCCAGGTTTGTTCTTGAACAGAGCACCCAGTGCTGGTCTGTAGCATTTCCAGACAACAGAGTCTACTGAGAACCCTCGACAGCTACATGAAAACTCAATGTCTGGAGTGATTCATCATTGTGTCAGATTGGCCAGCGCTTTGTCACAGTGACTGACAATGGGAGAAACTTGGAAATAATACAAAGATTCTCTGTTCACTGATAGCGTCGGCACCATGATTAGAGAAGAAAGCTTTGAGACTGTGAGGGGAATCTTAATTTTTCCCCCAAATGAATTTTGATGTTTTTACTCTTTGTAGGTCAAACCCTCCCTAACAATGAGTCTTACTCAAAAGTGACCATTTTCATTTAAAATAATTCCTGGAACCTGATTATTGAAATCATCACACACCCAACAGCTTATTAGGTAGGGTGAATTGTTTTTCAAAGCTGTAAAACCATCTACACCTGCTTTATGTGGGGTCACTGCATCCACTTAAAAAGATAAGAGTCATCCAGCAGTAGATTGTCTGAACTGACTGGCTGCTATGAATGGTGGTACCAACATGGTCTAAACTTACTCATGATTAACCCTTCTTTCTTTGGAGCCTAGGATCATTTTATATTCAGCTTGGCAAAATCCTAAAAGGGTAATGATATTAATTCCTGACTTCAGGTAAACTATTGCTAAATAAAGTAATTCAGAGCCTAGGTATTAGTTTTAGAAGTGATAAGGAACAAATATAAATGATGTGCTCCAAATTCATGTCCTCCCTAAGAAGTAAATGATACAGCATCTTCCACTGGTAATTGATAATTCACTGCCACCCTCTTACTAACAAGAAAAAAAGAAAGCTAAAATGTATCACATTTGAAAAGTGTGGTTACAAGAGGAGTAAATTATCAGAGACCATGGTTAAGAATACTAGCATTTATTGACTTATAATGTGCCAGAAATTGCACAAATAATATTTCATTTGTCCATAGGAAACTCAATGAGAAGAATTATTACCACTTTCTAGAGAATAGAGACTTAGAAAAGAATAAATACCTTTTGCAAGATTATACCATTGGTAAATGGGGGAATTCAAATTTAAGTACAAAGTATGCCAAATATTTTAATTTCCAAGAGCATTAACCATCCCTCCAGAGTAAACAAAAGGATTCGAAGTGGGGTCCATGAAAAATAAAATAAGAATAAGAAAAAAAAATGCAGTCAAGTATCTGTAAGAGGGATGGTCTCAAAATGTAAATCCAGCCATATTACTTTCCTCCCTCCTATCATCTGCTCTAAAACTTCATTGCCCTTAGGTTAAAGCCAAACCTCCTGATCAGAACCAACAAAGCAATGTGTTATCTGTTGCATGCCTGCCTTTCAAGCCTTGTCTTCAACTACCTCGTCCTCCTCCCCAGACACATTGGCTTGGTGATGATCCTTTCTATCCGGCATGCTCTCTCTCCTGACCTATACTGTTTTTAGTCACTAAAATTCTCTTGCTTACCCTCTTTTCCTGGTTAAATTCTCTTCATTCTGCATAGATTAGCTAAATGATACCATAAGGAGGTTGGATCCCACATATCATATGAACCACATACTTCTCCTTTATTTCCTCTGCCAGATTTGTAACTTATATTTGTCAGAATGATTTCTTATTTATATTGAATCATCATCATCATCATCATCATCATCATCATCATCATCATCATCATCTCGCTTGACTGGTAGTCCCAGAGCTTAGCTCTCCTTGACACACAAGGGGGCTTAATTATCTCAAAGAGTGAATGAATGGGTAAGTGGAAAGTTTCTACCTGTATTTCTTCTTATAGTTTGTATTTGAGTTTCACCTGGATATATATTGCAATTCAAGGGCAAAATGAGCAGGGTATCACTTCCCCATTCTGAAATTGATGCTTATAATACTGATCTAAATGTACATTGGTAGTGACGGAGCCTACTAAAATCTGAGCATTCTGAATCCCATTTCACTGCCAATTATACCAAAGTCTTACAGGGTCATCCCCAGAAATGCAAAACACCGAAGATGGGGGGGGGGGAATACAAAATTATGTCCTCAGTGACCATGGAGAAAACACGAGTTCAGGAATGAACCTTGCTGATAGTAGCATCGCTTTTCCTCTGTGAAGCTGCCTGACCCAGCTCACGGTGCTGGTTTGAGCTCACAAACTTTCATAAAGATCCTGGAGGTTGAATACAAAAACTTGAGTTAGGAGTCATGTCTCTCAAGTCAAGGAGCTGACTGAACTCTGAGTGAATGGTGGTAAAATAGCCAAAGTTCAAACACACAGAACACACGTCTGGCCCACCATCCATGGACAGAAGCTAGATCTAACCCTTCACTCTACCCTGGTCTAAGATCCACCTGTGTTGGAGCACTCAGGACTTAAGATGAAATCCATCTTCGATGTCTACATTTCAGATTTTCCCTGGTGAATATGTGAATTGCCCATTGCTTCTGTTTAAACCAGCACTACGATTCTGTCCTCATGTGGCAAGGGGAAAAATCCTTAACAAGCCTGAGACTTAAAGAGAAGCATCATCCCAGAAGTGTTCAGTATGCTTATTTTATGGGGATCCAGACCAGTCACTCTGTTTAATTTGTGCTCACCCACTGACCCTAAACATCTGCACCAATTTTTGGCTTCTTACCTCAAACTTTATTGATCTTCTTGTGGTTTTCCTACTCTTATTTGGACATCTGGCTCTGAGAGAAAATCTTCACAATCCCCTGGATACTTTGTTACTGGTTACCTCTGACCCACCTGAATCAGTTTCTTTTCTTTTCTTTCTTAAGATTTTTTAAATTTATTTGACAGATAGAGATCACAAGTATGCAGAGAGGCAGGCAGAGAGAGAGGGGGAAGCAGGCTCCCCACTGAGCAGAGAGCCCGGTGTGGGGCTCGATCCCAGGACCCTGGGATTGTGACCTGAACTGAAGGCAGAGGCTTTAACCCACTGAGATACCCAGGCACCCCAAGTCAGTTTCTTAATGCCAAAAGTCTACCATAGCCTTTCTAAATGTCACTGGAGATTTTTGAAAATGAGTAACACCAAGGAGGGCACATATTGCATGGAGCACTGGGTGTGGTGCATAAACAATGAGTTATGGATCACTGAAAAAAAAATAAATTTTAAAAAATGAGTAACACCAGACATGAAACTACTGCCACGTAACTAGTCAATGTTAGGAGCTCCTGTTAAACAGTCTTAGAATCTAGTGGAAATTAGAGGGAAGGGCAACTGTAAGAGAGAGTGGGTTTGTAAGGCAGAAGGGAATAAGTGGGTGAGAAAGGGATAACTTAACAGAGCAGGTGTCAGGTGGGGAGGAGACTGAATTAAAGAAAGAAGAAAAATCCCTAGAAGCTATGCCTGGGGGACAACATAGGAAAGGAACATGCTTAGGAGGCAGACAGAAATGTAATCAACCTAGACCCTTGGGTATAAATCACTGATGCAAGGGCACAGTGAACTCACACTTACTCCATCCCTACAGCAAAAACATCAGCCAGCCGTAGGCTTGTAAACATCATTTTTAGAAAACCATAATGCATGTGATTTTCCCTTGACTTTACTTGCTCATTTTATAATCTTGCCCCAGAGTAGAGGTGGTGGGGGTGGGGGACTTTCACTGTATAGCTGCCAGAAATTGACTACTACTTTTCATGAACTTGATAATTTTGGATGCTTGAAAAACCGAGGCTATAATTATAACACACTGAACTTTGTTCCAGGAAAGGCAACTGATTTAATAATATCATGCTTCAATAGTAAAGAGCCAGTGTTTTGGCTTAAATGATGGGTGAACCAGCTCTCTTCCCTGAGTCATCCAGAAACATAAGTGACAAGTTTGAGGTTGAAATAGATATGCCGTAATTGGAAAACACTCCACAAAGTGAGTTTGTTCTTCTTATCCTTTCTAAGAGAAAAGATGGGAAGTTGAGTTTGGATAAGACATTCTATCACAGATTCATTTCAGCCTTATGTCATAGCTTGTGTATTATTTAGAGGTAATTTAAGATTCCTATATATGGCAACATAGATTGAAACTTTCATTTCACCTCTTGCACTTTCTCCCTGCGCTTTCCAATTCCAGTCTTTGTTTTGGAATGAAACTATTAAGCTGCGATAGGAAGTTAAACACACTCGACAGGGAAAGGTGTGTGAGTCAGCAGTTTGTACCTGCCAAGAAAGGTATGAGAGGGCTTTTAAATTCATGTTATTGATGTGAATTATTTTGAAGATGGTGTGATTGGCTGTTGCAGTGAACTCTGGCAGGGATCAGCAATTTACTGATGATGAAAATAAACTAACAAACAGCATTACATTCTCCAAACAGGCCCCAAAGCTGATCATTTGGTAATCAAGAGTTAAAGAGATGAAGCTACAGGGGATCATTTCCAAGTGCCTTAGAGAAGTCCCATAGACAGGGGACTGAACTGAGCTCATTATCTCAGATGGTCAGATCACAGGTTCACAGTGAATGACAAATCTGTCCCAAATCACATCTGGGCTACAATTTCTTAGAGCCTTCATTCAAGTCTTTAGTGACAAATGCTGTGGAATCATTTCTAAATATTATGTCCCCAGTTATTGTGGGAAAACCTGAAGAACCATTCTGGAAAATTTGATCCACGTCAACGGCATCAAGATCTTCTGGGGAGACTAAAACAAAACAAAAGAAAACAAAAACACAATCCCCAAACCCAAAGGCCATCACTTCTGATTTAGTAGCGCTGATGTGAGGCCTAAAAATATGTATATGAAAAGTACTCTCTGGTAATTTCCAAAATGCCAAAAGGTATGCTACCTACTGCTTTTGACAACTGGTCTATTAAAAGGCAGAATAAATAAGAATATGCAGAGTTTCTGTGGGTTCACTTGAATAATTTATAGTAAATTCTATTTCTTCTCAGCAATTTTACATATTTGATCTGAACAGAAAATATTTAATACTGAGAATGTTAGAAATACAAGTAGTCCACTTACTATGGACAAGGACAGAAAGATACATATAGAAAGCGTGTTAATAGCTCATCCCTTCTTCTGGCCCAGGTGGAATAATGATGTATAAGTAGTGGGGAGTACTTATTTGGGTGCACAGACGTATCAGGTGACCCAGTGTTAATGACTATTCCTGGACATGGCTCAGCTATTGGGGGACACAATATTTTAGCCATAGGAACATCTATGGAGATGGAGAGAAAACTTATCCTCGGCTGTGCCTTCGTGGCTCAGTCGGTTAAGCGTCCAACTTTGAATTTGGTTTAGGTCATGATCTCAGGGTCTTGAGATCAAGCCCTGGGTCAGGTTTTGCACTGAGCATGAAGCCTGCTTCAGATTTTCTCTCTCTGCTGCTGTTGAAAGAGCGAGGGAGAGAGATCTTATGGTCCACCTCCAACTTGGAGTCATCCCTGAACTCTCTCTCTATTACATAGTCCAAATCCATTGGACAAACAATCTACCAGCAAACCCTTTAACCTCTATCTTAAATATATCCAGAACAAGACCATTTCTCACCACCTCCACTGAAGTGACCTTGGTGAGAGCTACCAGTAGGTCTCACTGGAATTACCAGACTCACTTGGATTCCTAACTGGTGTCCTCATTTCCTTCCTTGCCCACTATAGACTTTCCCTTCATAGCAGAGAGATACTTTTAGAATGGAAATCACATGTCATGGATCTGGGCAAAAACCCAGTCCTTACAATGACTTGCAAGATACCCCATGACTCGCTTCCTGCTTACATCTCTAATCTCATCTCCTATAATTTCCTACTTTTTTATTCTGCTGCAGGTATGCTGGCCTCCCAGGTACTGGCTGAACATTTCAAGTATGCTTCCTCTCAAGTCTAATGTACTGGTGTTTCTTCTGTCCAGAATTTTCTTTCCATATATACCCCCAGGGACAATTTCTCAACTCATTTAAGTCTTTGCTCAGGGGACACTTTCTTGGTAAGGCAAACCCTGATCCACCAAATTAAAATTCCAACTCACCTCTTCTCTCCTCCTATCCTGGATGTACATATCCATATTTCCTGCTGCTTGTTGAACATCTGCTGAATGGCTCTCTGACATTTAACATGTTATCACAAGAGGGATTCTTTACCATTCCCTAATCTTGCTACTTTACTTAATGGTATCCAGTCTATAAGGGAATTTCAAATGAAAATGTATTAACAAAGCTCCATGTCAGAAGCTTTATATGCATCATATCATTCAGTATTTTTTCTGGTTCCCTGAACTCAGTATTTTTCCCTTTAAATCAAGAACAGCAGGGGTACATAGTAAATGGCAGAGCTGGAGTTCAAAATCAGGTCCCAATCATAGCATACCCATGTCTTTCACTTACAGAAGAGGTAGCAAATACAGCCCATAGGTCAAATCTGGTCCACCACTCTTCCCACATCTTCTAACATGCTTTTCTGAAAACAGATTCTAAAGGGAAAATTGAGTGAGAGGATCCAGACACTAGTATGGGGAATTTTTGTGAGAGCGACAAGGTACTATATAAACTTGGTATTGCCAGCACATTTCTGAGCCTCACATTCATCTTCTACACCTTGAAATAAGGATATCTGCTTCACAGATTAGATGTGAGAATGAAAAGCTATATAAACCACAAAAGCACCCAGCACCGTGCATATTTGGGGATTGTTTTGGTTTATTTGCTCTTTTTCCTAATTAGCAGATTTCTGTTCAAGTAAAACAATCACCTAGAAAAATCCATACATCATAAAGGCATGTATAAGTGATGAGCTAGCACCGAGTGAATGCACCTGTGTTCCCCTACCCAGGTGAAGAAATAGATAACCAGTGCCTCAAAGCTCTTTTACTGCTCCCTTCAGAGACTCGCTACTAGATTAGTTTGATCTGCTTTCAAATGTGACATCCATGAAACCATGCAGTACGCATTCCTCTGTGTTTTGACTTTTCACTTTACGTTATATTTCTGATATATGTCAGTGTTATTGCATGTAACATTAGCTTATTTTTTGTCGTTGTATTGTCATAACATTATTTTCTATGACTGTATCATGATTAACCTGTTCTCTAGATTAATAGATAAATTGCTGTCAGTGAGGATAGCATGAATTATGTTGCTATAAAGGTTTTTGTACATGGTTTTGAGTAATTATAAGTACTTATTTTTGTTGGGTCTATAATCTGGAGTATTAATAGCTGAGTCACAGAGTGTGTGCTTGTTTAACTTTAGCTGGTACTATTTGCTTTTTCAAAGGCAGTCGTACTAAGTTTATCTTCATACCAGCCATTTATAGAAACTCCAATTGCTCCATATCTTTGCTAACCGTTGGTATATCATTGTGTTTTAATTTGTCTGTCTCTAATCACGCAAGAAATTAAGCTCTTTTTAACTGCAATGCTGCTTTGGCAGAATTGATCTTCTGATGTAATAGATTTATCTTTGCCTAGAATAGCTCTCCATGGTATGGACTGACTAGTTGATGCTCTGTAAAGTTTTTCTTGGCACCAACTCCTATTCTAAAAATGAGCAAGTATGTACGTGGACATTTTCCTTCTATAACAGAATGGTTAAAAGTCAGCATTTTTTCCAAATGCAGTTTTTAGAGTATTTTCTTCATCTCTATACCCTGATCAGTATTTGGCAAAGAGGTCACGTAATTTTTTCGCGGTGTTAATGGATATCTCACAATTATCAACAAGTAGAATGGATTCTAACTATAATACTCAGGTATCTTTGTATCAAAAGTTACCTAGAATGGCATGTGCAATGATAGTATCTCCGTATTTCTCAAACCACTAAAAACCATCCCCACTACCACTCACCCTCATCACAGAAAAAGGGCAAAAACAAATTCAGCTCCATGAAGGTGACAAATTTGTACAAAGGAGAACCTGTGAGGAGAGATGGATTGAGACTGTTGGCTTCATGTTCAAATTTAGTATTTTCTAAACCTAGCTTGTACTGATTTTGATCTCATTTTTATATTCTGACTAGGCAGATCAAATACATGTCTAAATTTTTGAGATTATATGATGTTACTCCAGATCATAATAAGTTTATTTGAAGGCCCAGGAAACATATCTTTTTTTTTTTTAAGGTTTTGTGTGTCTGAATCTTTGTTTTCATCACTTTGCTAACATTCCAAAGACTCCTCAGTGAACAAACTGGAAACTGAGAAGCAAAAAAAGTGCTAAGAGCATGATTATACTGGGGATATTTAATCTTATTTTTTGCTTATTGTCACAATAGAGAAAGCCCAATATCAATTCTTGCCAGTGTTCTTTAGCAGGATTTGTGATGGTTTAGATTACTGTTTAGCAAATATTAATTCCCCTGCCACTCCCACTGCAGGAAGAGTAACTTTCCCTGCCTTGTTGAGACTGAGCTTGGAAAGTTAGTAGATGTGACACAGGCAGAGGTCTTGAATATGCTCGTAGGATATTGACTTGGCTTTGGGACTCCTGACATTCATGATGAGAAGAAAATGGCCAGATGGTTACTGGTCTCAAGAGTGTGAAAATTATGTGTAGCACATCAGAACCCTATCTGGATCCTAGAGCCCAGAGCCTATAGTCCTCATCAAACTGAGCTGAGGATCTACAAACGATAAGATCTTGATATTTGAAGCTGCTTAGTTTTGGTATGTTTTATAATGCAGTATTATTGTAGTAAAAGCTGAGTGAGAAAGTTTCTGAGTTTATTTGTGAATATTGACATTAAAATCCTCAAGTATAAAAATTTAATACATCAGTCACATATATATAACATATATATGTATGATATATATTATATATATGTATGTATGATACATTATATATGTATGTATATATGTATGGTATATATCATATATATGATATATATGTGTGATACATATATATGTATGATATATATCATACACATATATACATACATATCATTTATAATGCTCCAGTCGTTGTGCTCCATACTGGAGAAAGACAGCGAAGAAAATACATCTGAGAAAACTTGACAAGGTAATTAAAATAAAGTGCCATCTGTTTCTGATATGGACAAGCATATATTTACTACAGGATGACTTCGAAGGGGGACTGAAACTAGTCTTGATAACTCAAGGAAGTTTTATCAGAGATGAAGTATGAGAAGGGATTATTCACATTATTATAGGCAGAGGTGATAACATGCTCAAAAACTCAGAAGTTAGAGAAGATAATGATATGGTCATTTATTGCATGACAAGACATGTAGTATGACAGAGACTGAATGGAGTGCAAGGAAGGAGATAAGTCTGTGGAGGTAAATAGCTTGAGGAGGTTAAGCATGTAGAAACTGTCTGGGGCTCCTGGCAGCACACTAAGTATAAAGAGAGAGAAAGCTCAGATGGTATCATTAGTTTCTAAGATTCACTTTGCATGAAACCAAGGGCAGGACTCCGGTAACTCCAACATTTATGAGACAGAAAGAGGCAATGGATTCACAAATTTACAAGTATTTGTTGAGCACTGTGAACATGATGGTAAATGAAAATAATGCAATTACTTTCCTCAGAGGCATTAATGTCTGGTTAGAAATATAAAGCAGCAAAGAGGCAGTTCTAATATATGATGTTAAGTGTTATAATATGGAAGTATATGAGACAAAGTAGGGAGATGACCAGAAAGGTTTCAGAGAAAGTAACACCTAAGCTGAAAACCTAAAGGAGGAATAAGAATTACTCAAGTCAAGAGTAAGAAAAATACCATCACAGGTAGAGGGAAGGGAATGTTTAAGATTCTCAAGAGCAAGAGAAAAGATGATGAGTCCATGTAAGGGGTGATTTCTCTTAAGAGACAGAGGGAAAGGCAAATAGAGTCAGATCATAAGTCATGTTATGGTGTTTGGGATTTAATTCGAGAATAAGGAGAAACCATTGAGGGATTTTAAGGAAAACTGAGAAACATTCATGGGGCATAATCAGCAGAATGGTATGCCTGGATAAGAGGAGAGGGAACATGACCTGGGCAAATCAGTGAAGGGTGATTCCACTGGGAGCACAAAATGCAGTGGAGGTTTACATAGTTGGTGATGAGGATTTAGAGGTGACGTTAAAAAGAAAAAAATTAGTGGGGGTGAATGATTAACTGTTAAGGACAAATTAAAAGAATCAGAGTAATCCTTATTCACCAATCAAGGAGAAGACTTAATTTTTAAGAAAGAGGTGCTCTTTCTCAGTGCCAGTATGATAAAGAACAGGAAGATACTGAGTAAGAAAGAATATTCATGTTTGGATATTTATTAGAGGTTTGTGAATGACTTTTGAGAAAATAGTTTTAGCAAATTGGTGGGTTCATAGAGGCCAGATTGTAAGAGGCTTAGGACTGAATGAGTGAGTGAATGAAGAAATGGAAGACAAAGTGGAGGAAATGGAATAGCAGCTTAGAGAAGCGGCTGTGAAAGAGCAATGTTAGAAGTAACCCACGCTGGCTTGTGTACTGAATGGAAAGAGCCAGAGGAGAGGAAGAGGTTTAATATTTAAGGTATGTTTGTGGTTGGGGGGAAAAGGGCACTTCTAGAGCATGTTTGCAAAGGAAAAAGAAGGCTTGAGTTCAACCTCAAGGCTAGAGAACTTCTGCCTGATAAGGAGCAGGGACCCATCATCATTAGGAAGGAACAACAGGGAAGGGCAGGCTGATGAAAGTAAGAAATTTTAAGGTGATGGAAAGGGTGACTTGAGATGCTGCTTACTGACGTTTACTCCAAAAGGTAGAAGAGGTTATTGGCTAGCTGAGTTTAAGAAAAACAGAAAAGATTACATCATCCTTCTGCAGAAACTGCTAAGGAGATGGTTCTTATTTGCAAACCACAGACTTCACTTTAGTTAGTTTTGGTAAAAGTATAATTTATCAAGGGCTATTAGCTAACTTACAGGATCACCAGGAGATGCAGCAAGCCACAGCCATGGGCAATGCTCAGGGCAGTATGCTCCCTTATAAAAAGCCATTGCTGTCATCATGTGGTGCCTACATGTCACTTCATCAAAAAAAAAAAAAAAAAAAAAAAAAAATCACAACTTGTACCTGCCAAGCTCAAGATTGGACATTAGATGCCTCTGAAGAACCAAATGCTTGGAACCACTGGGAATCACCACATGCCAAAAGGTGGATTCAGTGAATTTTTCTATCCTCATATTGCTCCCTTCCACAGGAGAGGCTGCTGTCTGTACCCAATATGTATTCTTCCTTTCTATTGTAGTAGAATGTTTAGGTCGTCACATGACCAGCTGCTCTGAGTAAAAACTACCTTTCCCATCTTTTTTTTTTTTTCTTTTTTAGATTTTATTTATTTGACAGAGAGAGACACAGGGGGAATGGGAGAGGGAGAAGAAAGAGAGAAGCAGGCTTCCCGCTGGGCAGGGAGCCTGAAGCTGGGCTCAATTCCAGGATCCTGGGATCATGACCTGAGCCAGAAGGCAGACACTTAAGGACAGAGCCACCCAGTCGCCCCTCCCATCCTCTCTTGAAGCTGAATGTGAACATGTGACTTTTGGCCAGTAGGGGATAGTCAGAAGTATTCTGGGGCAGCTTCTGACACAGTGAAGTTTAGTCACTCTTAGCGTTTGTTAAGTCTTTATCTAAAAGAAGCCCGTGTCCCTATGGACTTCTTAGAACAGAGCCATCATACCAGGCCAGTATAGTGTATTTTACTCTTCCGTAACAGAAAAGTAAACTTGTATCTCGCTTTTCAAATTCAAAGAAGTTTTTCATAGGTGTATCTGATGTGTGGCCCGGATCCCTTACCTGGACCCAGGGAGCCCAGGAGAACGAGGGAAAAGGCTTGGTTTCCACCCCTGGCAGCCAGGACCCATAATGGAAGGAATGTCCTTCAAATAGGGAAGGTATTCAAAAGATATTAGGCAACCTACTAATAAAACAGATGTTTACAACAGGAATATGCAAAAGAGGGGCAAAGGGAGAAAGGAAAATAATAATAATAATAATAATAGTAATAACAGTAAGTGGCAAAGGGGCCCAAAAGTGTATGAACTGACCAAGATCTGGTATCATGACTTCTTCAGAAAAGAAACCCTTGACACTCTGGAGATGGGAACAGAAACTAGTCTTAGCCTAGTGAAAGTGCTGTGGAATTTCCGGACTGTAGAATTAAAGTTGATAGAATGAACAGATATGGACGAGAGTGAAAGATAAGACATCTTTCCCTTCCTTGTACTTGACCCCAGGATGCAGTAGAGGGATGAGTATGGAGAAGGTGGAAGTAGAAGCTGGCAAAGCTTTAGAGTCAGATGCCTAACATACTTCCTGTAAAAACCTAGGCAAGTTTTTGCCTCTTTGAGAGTTCACTTTGTCATCAATAAAATGGAAATAAAGATAGCACCAGAAAACAAGTATAGACACAGATAGTGTCTGCTTGGCTCCTAACACAGTGTTGGGAGCCTCCGCTCTCGGAAATCATGGTAAACATTTTTTAGTAAAGCTCTAGCACTACACTTACTCTTCCACTCTGATCTGTTTACCCCATATCATAGGTTTTAGGCACATAAGAAGAGCTAGTCCTCTCGGGCTGAAAACCACACAGCATACTCAAGTGATTTTCAGGAATCAAGCATTTGGACATAGAAAAAATGTCATGACTCACAATTAGAGGATGGAATACTCAGGAAAAACCAACATTAGCATCTAAACAAGAAAATGAGTTTATTGACATTGAAAAATGTTACTACATTTTCAATTTCATTAAAGTCTCAAATAGACAAACACATTTATTTCTGTGCTATGTGTCTGATAGCAAGAATGGGGAAAAACATCAGTCTACAAGCTCTCAGACTCTAGACTGTGACAGCGCTGATAAAATATATGTTTCCTGAAGAGACATGCAATCCTCACTATCTGTGACCATTGAAATATTAAGGAAATTACTTATAAAATAGATAAAAATCCATTATGGGAGCACAGCCTAGAAACCGCAATGGAGGATGGGAAGGAGTAATTTCCAATCTTTCTTGAAAATAAAAGAATATTTTTTCCTTGTTATTATCCTGGCGAAATTAAATTTCATTGTGCAGTACTCATCTTCATAATTACCAGGTTGCTTTGAGAATTAGATATAAAAAGCCACCTCATATAAAGGTAGCAGCTGATTTTTCTAAATATTGTATTTTTAAAATGATAAAAGCGGAATAACATTTCAAATGATCATTTTAATCGTTATACTTGTTCTGTGTCAGCCCACCACCTTTCTCAACACACTCATTGACAAGCATTGAGGCAGGATACCTGCAGGTACATCCACCCAGGCCCTAAAACCATCTGAATTTGTACAGTAATAGGATCCCCACGAATATGTACTTGAGTTTCTGGAAGAAGTTTAGAAGCTGAGAGTATGGAAACGTATGAGTCTTAAGAGGTATTGTAAGCTAAATAAGTGCCTGAAAAGATATTCAAACCCTAATCATCTGGAAATCTGGAAATCTGGAAAAAAGGAAATTACCTTACGTGGCAAACAGCACTTTGCAGATGTGATTAAGGTTATGGACCTTGAGATGGGGATAATATCCTGGATTATGAAAGTGGGCCCAATCTAACCACATGAGTCATTAAAAACAGAGGATCCTTTCTAGCTATCAGTCACCAAAAAGAGAGATAAGATGATAGAAAAGAACCAGAAAAATAGCAACACAAGACAGTCTCAAACTGCTATTGTTGGCTTTGAAGACCAATAGGGTCATGAACAAAGAATATTTTGTTAAGCATATTCCAAAATTTTTCAGGATCTGTAGATACACTAATATAGACATGAAAATCCCTGCTCTCACATAACTTGCTTTCTAGAATTGGAGTTAGAACGAAAAAATAAGTAAGAAAAAATGCAGGTAGAGGTAAGAGTGATACAGATTAAAAAAAAAAAAAAAAGACAAGAGAGAAGTGATCCTTAGACCAAAGGTCAAGGGAGACCTCTCTGTGGAGGACCATCTCTGAGATGACTTTTAAGTTGAGAAAGAATGGTTAGTGTAAAGGCCCTAAGATGGGAGTAAGAAATAAAGGGGTAGGCAAATGGTAAAAAGACAGTAAAAAGAGATGAGATCAGTATGGTAGGCAAGAGTCGGACCATAATGTAGGACATTTAAAATGGAGTAAAGAGTTTGGATTTGATTCTAAGTGTGATGCAAAGTCTTTTGAGGATTTGGAGCATGATGCAGATATATAGGAACATGGTCTGATGGACATTTCTAGGAGTTTATTTCAACTAATGTGTGGAGAATGGATGGTAGAGGTGGGAAGTGCAGGTACTACATTAGAGAGATCACTTGGGAAGCTATTGCTGTTCAAGTGAAAGATCATGATGATTAGACCTGTTTGGGATATGTTGTAAAGGTACAATTTATAGACCCAGACAGTGAATTTGATGCCATATGTGAGCAACAGAATATAGATAGGCAGTATAAGCTGGATATGTGTGGTGCTCTTTACTGAGATGGGAAAGCTCAAGAGAAGCCAGTTTATATGAAAATGCTGAGATAATCAATAATAGCATGATGTTTATACTAAATTTGAGATGCTTAAAAGAGATCTAAGTGATGATAGTAAGCAGACAGTGGAATATGCCTATTTGGAATTCCAGGAGGGATCAGACCTGACATATATATTTATGAATTATTTCCAAATAGTTTGTATGTAAAGCAATGAAACTCAATAGGTCATTTAAGGAGAGAGTGGGTAGGTGGACATGAGAAATGACTTAAGAAGGAGCCTTCGAACATTCTTCCATTTAGAAAACCAGAGAATGCAAAGAAACCAAAGAATAAAGATTTTCAAAAGAGTATATGGTGAATGGTGTCCAATGCTGATGTGGAAGCAAGTGAGAGATGATAAGTCAAGTGAGAAAAGGGACTATTGGCCTGGCCATCTGCAGGTCCCTGATGACACTCACAACAATTGTGCTCTTGGAGGAGTCTGGAACAGAAGTCATCTTGGAGTGGGCTAAAGAAAGGATGGAAGGAAATAGAGACAGCAACTACACAGAACAATTTCAGGAAGTTTAGTTTGGAGGGAGAGTGAAGAAATAATATACTCACTAAAGAGGTGATATCAGAGCATATTTGTGTCCTTCAGGGAATAATTTATGGATAGAGAGAGAACATGATGAGGCAGAGAAGACAAAAAAAAAAAAGTGGCTCCTACACCTGATATGACAAGAGGGGATGAGATGCAGACAAACCTAGAAGGAATGCCTCAGGCACAGATAAGGTGCTTATCCATAATCTTGGAGGACAGGCAGAAAATATGGGTACAGATGCATATAAATGAATAGACTTGGAGGTGAGATGATAAAGTAGCTACCATCTGATTATACTCATTTATCAGAAACATATCCCTCATCTCGCACCTTCATACTCACAAGGAGACACATAGGGTATACATGCTGTGTCCCCTAGAAAGGGATTCAGCCTGAATTTGAACATTAGAGATGAACCCCTGAGAAAGCAAACTCAGAAGTATGGAGAATAATGGTAAGGGAGATTTCCCTGGAGAGCTGCCATGTTGATTAACCAAACAACTGACTCTACAGGCTGAGCAGGACATCTTTGCTATTCCCATTCAGAAGGAGTTGATGTTTGCTATGAATTAGTGTGTAATTCTTATTCTCTCTTGTGCTGACCCCCCCCCCCCTTTTTTTTAACCCTGGTATCACTGAAATCAAAGACATCTGGCTCTGATAGAGAGAAGTACACATCACCTACCACAGAAGGTAGTAGAGTCTAGTTTCTCAATCTAGTAGTAGTGTGTTTCAGGGAACCTGAGAAAATTCAGGAGGAATGTGAGCATCTTGCTACCTTCCCTCTAGCAATCTTTTCTTCCTTCTTAGGAATAGAGAATGGAAATATATTGTAATATTTTGGTAAGCAAAGTGTGACAATAAAGGCCACCGTACTTTTCCTTTAATGTATGTTCACAGTTGTTCCAAGAAGAATAAATTACACATGAACATCTTCCACACGTGCTCCTTCATTTCCAAATAACATAAAGGAAGATTATATTACCTTTTTTTTATATTACTTTTTCACATGGGCAAAAGTCTCCTCAGTTTTTGTTTGTTTGTTTGTTTGTTTGTTTGTTTTGTTTTAAAAGTCTCCTGAGTTTTTACCACCAATTATACCTCAGCTACAGTCTTGCCAGGGAGTTGAAATAAAAAGACTTACAACAGTGGCCCATAGGAACCTGGGGAAACTTAGAGCAGAGATGACCACTATGTCATGTTATCAATAGGAACCCAAATACCAAAGACTCCTACCAGTTCTGGATCCCAGCATGATTCAGATAGATTAAAGTTTACCCTTACCACACAGAGAAATGACAGCATTGTTACCAACATACAGATATCATTTGGACATTCACATAGCAAAGAGAGAGCCTATGGCCAGTCTCTGATGTCCTCTGCCAACCAGTTTCCTAAAATTCCCACTTGTTCTATTGAAAGAATCAAAATACAATCTAGTCCAAGGAAAAGCTACCCTATACCTTGGTTTAACCACCAGTGAGACTTAAATACCAACAGCCCTCTGAAAGAGATCATTTTTCATTGTATCACACACATTTCAAAATATTTATAGCCTATTAATTGTGCAATATAGAATTCTTAAATAACTAGCAATGGTTTGTTCAGCATGGATACTCTGAAACAAGAGACTACAAATGAATTAAGGCCCCCCTAATGGGTGTCATCAAGGAAGAAAAATGTGTAGGAAAAGAAATCAGATAAAGGGCTAGTATCCAAAATCTATAAGGAACTTAGCAAACTCAACACCCAAAGAACAAACAATCCAATCAAGAAATGGGCAGAGGACATGAACAGACATTTCTGCAAAGAAGACATCCAGATGGCCAACAGACACATGAAAAAGTGCTCCACGTCACTCGGCATCAGGGAAATACAAATCAAAACCACAATGAGATATCACCTCACACCAGCCAGAATGGCTAAAATTAACAAGTCAGGAAATGGAATTTTCATTTTTAAATCTGATACATTTCAATGTAATTTCAATATAATTTTAGTGTGTGTGTTTGTGTGTGTGTGTGTGTGTGTGTGTGTGTGTATGATTTATTTATTTATTGAGTGGAGGGGCAGAAGGTGAGGGAGACAGAGAATTCAAGCAGACACCCTGCCAAGCATGTAGAATAAAGTGAAGCTCAATCCCAGGACTCCAAGATCATGACCTGAGCCAAAATCAAGAGTTGGATGCTTAACCCACTAAGCACCCAGGTGCCCTAATTTTAATGTGTATTTTTAAATTTAAAAATATATTAGTATAAGAATAGATATAAGGGTGCCTGGGTGGCTCAGTGGGTTAAGCCGCTGCCTTCGGCTCAGGTCATGATCTCAGGGTCCTGGGATCAAGTCCCGCATCGGGCTCTCTGCTCGGCAGGGAGCCTGCTTCCCTCTCTCTCTCTCTCTGCCTGCCTCTCTGCCTACTTTTGATCTCTCTCTCTCGCTGTCAAATAAAAAAAAAAGAATAGATATAATGGGTATGTAAGCTTAATATGTATGTTAAATTTTACTTTTTAAAAATATATATTTATTTTAGAGAGAGTGGGAGAGCGGATGTGAGTTGGGAGAGGAGCAGAGGGAGAAAAAAATCTTTGAGCAGACTCTATGCTGCGTATGGAGTCCTAGGCAGAGCTTGATCGCAGGACCCATGAGATCATGACCTGAGCCAAAAACAAGAGTTAGCTATTTAACTAACTGAGTCACCTAGGCGCCCCCCAAATTTACTTTTCTTTAGTAACTGGTGTAGTTACTAAATAGTAGACAATATTATAGTAGACAATAAAAAAATTTTGAGAGAACTTTTCTGTAGACTGCTCAAGTATGAGTTGCGATCACTTTCTATATAGTACTACTAGTACTCATAACAATAATAAATAAATTGTAATCATGTAAAAATAATCATATAAATTCAGCACTTATTATGTGCATTGCTGTGTTTTTGAGAATTAATATAAGTGTTCCTTACGACAATCCAGTAAGTAGGTGAATGTTTCCATATTATGAATAGAAGAAATGATGCCTATAATGTTTAAGAAATTTGCCCAGGGAAATAGCTCCCAGCAGAAGGAATCAGGGCTTTTCACCATGTCATTAAGGGACAAAATGGAAGAGACAGGTATAGGTAATCATGGCAAGATGTTTCATGCTGATGAAACTCCTGAGTGTCTTCTTGAAGCCAGTTTGATAATTTCAAGCCACTCTTGAGCCCAAGCTGCTGTAAGAAATGGAACCTAAAAATCACAGATCTGAAGCTAATGGCCTGGGAGTCAGTTCTGATATCTGGTCTCTAAACTGATAGCCATTTTTCTTCTCTTGACTCATTTTCAATTTCAAAAATCTCTTATTAAATGGTAAGCAGATCAGCTCTGTTTACCAATCTCCCAAAATAAATTAATTAAATGGTAATTCAATTTAACAAATAAACATGAATGGGAGGAAGAGAAAAGTATGAAATAATCTTGCCGATTTTCAGACGCTTGGGCTCTTACCTCAATTCTCCTTAAAACATCTAAGATTTTTAGATCTTGGTTTAGACTGCATCTCTGAGAAACCTTCTTGACTTTCCAAGCCAGAGTTGAATTACTGTTCCTTCTTTTGTGCTATCCTGCCTCCCAACACTTTGTTTGCCATGCCTCAAACAATATAATCGTCAGTTTACTTGCCTGTCGTCTTTACTAAACTCTGTTGACTACAGGGATAGGTTATTTTTCATTGTATCTTCAGTGTTTCCATAACCCCTAGCATAGCATAAGCACAATAAATTCACATAATATGATAAATAAATACATATAAATTGATGAAGAAATACCAATTTTTTAAACTGCCCAACAGGTTGGGAGGCCTGGGTGGCTCAGTCCATTAAGCATCTGTCTTTGGCTCAGGTCATGATCCCAGGGTCCTGGGATCCAGTCCCACATCAGGCTCCTTACTTGATGGAGAGCCTGCTTCTCCCTCTGCCTGACGCTCCCCTTATTTGTGCTCACTCTCTCTGACAAATAAATAAAATCTTTAAAAAAATTTTTTTAATTAAAAATAAATAAATAAATAAACCACTAGGTTAAAAGGTGGCAGATTAAATATGGTACAGGCATTCAGTGAAGTAGAAGCACAAAAAAAAATGTGAGAAAGGTACACACCTTCAGCATATTCTTTCAGGCTCTTGCAACCAGAAACATCTAGAAAGAAACTACTTAGTTTCATTCAGCATTATGTAAATTGGGGATTCATTTGGCCTTAAAGATTGCTGGTCACTTACAGAAATTCCAAACAAAAAAGCTGTGCTAGTGAAGGGGAGAGAATACGTCACCCCAAAATATGTCACTTTGGCAGGTTATTCTGAATTAACGTTATGTGAGAAATAACCAATGCAAAAAGGACACTGATGTTCCTTGTCCCCCTGAAAGCAGGAGCCAAATCTCCCATGTGTCTATCTTACAGCAATTTAACTATTTATTGCACCAGCCCAGGAACCTAGAAGGGAAAAAGGAAATTTTTTTCTAATGGTCTGAAAAGACAGCTGAATACAGACCTGAGGTCTTCTGGTTTCCCATAAACCTCCTGTAGTTTGGGTTCACACAATATCCCACCTCTTGTGTGTGTTTAATTCAAACATGAAGATCCCAAGACAGGCTGGGGGGGAAAACAACCAGTTCTTGACACCTTTCTCCTTGAAATCATAAATCATCCACGGTCCAGTGGTCACTCTTGACACAAGATGTACCTGTCCCTCCTTCTCTCAATCCCCAAAGATTAAAGGCATCGCTCCCAGTCACAAAGTTTCCACTAGAACTTTTCAAATCTCCTCCAACTTCAGAATGACCAATTGTAGCTCAGGTGCTTGCGGAAAATGCGAAGAGGCAGTAATTCCAAATTGCTAATTAGTGTCACATGGCAGGAGGTGAGGAAGAGCCAGCAAAAGTAGAAGAATGGTAATGAGTGGGTAATGAAATATTTTTGAAGCCCTCCCACTCCATTCATTTTAGTAATTTTACAAATCTGCTTCCTTTATGTTTGTGTTGTAATCCTGTTACCTCCTGGGTCATTTTAAGTACTCTCAATTTTAAGTTTTAAGAACCTGGGAAAACGGCTTTTCATGGAAAACAGTGTCAGGTCTCACTGCACTTAAACTGCCCCCCATCATTTGCATGGTCCCTAATAGGGTTTAAACTCCTGGATTTTGACAGTCATTTGCGTTTAAACTGCTTTTCTAAGAAGGCAGTCATTTCTGTGTAGCTAAAAGCCCTAGAGGGCCTCTCATGACGAATACAGAAGTCAACGTAATTCTACATGCTGATCTCTAATATAGACAAATACCTTTGTCCATATTGGATATAGTGAGAGATTTCTCTAACCTGGTGGAAACAGACTTTCATAAAATACAAAGTTCCTAGGACTCCTCTAGGGATGAACAGAAGCTCAAGCTAATCAAATCAATGGGCTAAAAGCAAACATAAGTAACAATTAAAAAAAAAAAACTCAGCGAAGTAAAAATGAAACTGTGTTTAACACTGGACAGGGAAATAAAAATTAAGATTTCTAAATTCTTTGGAGAAAGAAATGGTAAGGACAGGAATTACACATCTATCTTTGTTAGTGAGAGGATGGAATTAGATGGAAGAGTAAGAAACACATGAATTCTCACTTGAGTGATAGTCTGTGTGGTGATCTAAGCGATTTGATGGGATCATCCCTCCAACTGAGCTAGTGTAACCAGCGGCTTTGTAAAGAATAGATTAGAAGCCGCACAACACAGCATTAGAACACAACAGAGCATCTCTACTAAAAAGGACTATTAGGGAGAACTAGAAAAGAAATCAGAAGACTTGGGTTTTGCTGTTCCAAGTGACATTTCCAAGCTTGGGAGTCCTTGTGTCTTTGTGAAGGTTATTCAAGGTATTTTATACCTTTTGGTATAGAATCAGTTTCCAAACTAGGTTGTCCAAGGGAAGTGTATTATTTGTATGGATTCTGGAGAGCAGCATGATTTGTAGTAAAAGGGAGGATCAGGAATAACCACCACCACCAATAATAACTTTAACATTTACAAACAGCACCCTATATGTGCCAGAAGCCTCATGAGGGTGCTATGTGTTCCCTGTCCTCATTTAATCTGCATAGCATCACAGTGATGAACGCTCCACAGGGCAGGACCATTTTATGCAGGATTAGGTCCTAAAATTAGTACTTAACTATTTACTAAATAACATAAAAACAACTAGAAAACCCCCAGAGGTAAATGTGGGTTGGATGGATAATTCTAAAGAGTCCCCGCTTTCCTAAAGAGTTTGTTTGTTTCTGTCTTAGTATTAAGTCTCAATGACCTTAATACACGTGATGTAAACTAATTACATAGTAAAATCCCAGGAGAAGAACGAAAATACTTAGTGTAACCCCAGGGAAAGGATGAATTATAAAAAGGAGTACACTCAAATAGAGTACGGGATAACTCCTACTGTATTTTACATTTTAGGAAATTCAAGCTAGAGAAAATAAATATATTCTCCAAGGTCAAGAAAGTAGTAAGGGGTAGAGCTGAGATTTAAACCGGAGCCTCCTGGTAGCACCAATATGCAATTCACAGGGCTAGTGGAGTTAGCATTGTGTACACATTCCAAAAAGATACAATTTCCTTTGTTAGCAAAGAGTCTAGAAACAGACTATTTATAAAACAGAGAATAATTATATGTATTTAAGCTGAAACATCAACAGAGAAAAATGTACACAGCAGGGAAAGAACATTGGCAAATTCATCAATACTCCAGGATAATTTTGTAGGTTTATATAAAAAAACAACAACTATGCTTTGATCGAATAAGTGAAAATAGCAACTAATTCCAATGTACAGAGTTTTAAAATGCTAAAATTTTATGGTATTTGTGAAAAAGATTATGATTCAATGACAGATCTCAATAAAGCCTGAAGAAGTTTGTACAAAAGATACTGAAATGTAACTCCTCAATTATCTTTTCCACTAGATAGTCACACACATTCTGTCTAACCAAAGCATTTTTCTGCTTCAAATGGAAATTTTCCCCTATTCTGAGAGGTCCAGAATGGAGCCAAAGCCTAAATCAACAACTCTTTGGGTAACTTGAATAGGTGGGATCACACAAACTTCCCCAGAATGGGCATAGGCTTCTTTTCATTTAAAAAAATAATAATAATAATATAATTTAGGGATGCCAGGGTGGCTCAGTCAGTTAATCATCTGCCTTCAGCTCAGATCCTGGGATGGAGCCCATATCCAGCTCTCTGCTAAGTGGGGAGCCTGCTTCTCCCTCTCCTGCTCCCCCTGCTTGTGCTTTCTCTCTCTGCCAAATACATAAATAAAATCTTTAAAAATAGTAATTTAATGAAGAATAGTTGGAAGAAAGGCAGGCAGGGACAGGCGGCCCTGGCCCTAAAAGGAAACCACCCTTAAAAGGATTTTACACCACCCTGGAAGGAGCCCTCTACCCTTTCCCACATGGTAAGTAGATGACAATAACTTGATTAGGTGACAAGCACAGGCGGGGTTACTCAGAATAAAACAGCCCACCAACAAGCCCGTAAAAATCCGTAGACTTAGAAGCTTCACCTCTTGGGTCCCGTCTCTCTTTGGCAACTTTGTACTCTCAATAAACTTCGCTTTAGCATCACTCAATAATCTTTGCTCTGCTGCCCACCACTCTTCCTTTGTCTGGTCTACCTCTTTATTCTTCAAAATGGCGTGACTAAGACTGGTGGTACTAAAGAAATCCTGTAACATAATTTATTTTTGCTTTATCCTTCTTTCTGATTAATTACTAATCATCACGGCTGGGGACATTTCTGCTTCTAAGTATTACATATCTAGTAAATCCTACCAGAATCTGGATTTAAATGAACTGCTTCCTCTCTGTTTCAAAGAGCAAACATCTCTGCTTCTCACAAAACCATCCCATCTACTTGTCACATGGACATCATCCCTTTGGTGCTTTTCAAGGATTTTACTCCTGAAATTACTTTCTCTGTGTTCTTTTTTTTTTTTTTTTAAAGATTTTATTTTATTTATTTGACAGAGAGAGATCACAAGTAGATAGAGAGGCAGGCAGAGAGAGAGAGAGAGAGAGGGAGGCAGGCTCCCTGCTGAGCAGAGAGCCCGAAGCGGGACTTGAAACAGGACCCCGAGATCATGACCTGAGCCGAAGGCAGCGGCATAACCCACTGAGCTACCCAGGCGCCCCTTTCTCTGTGTTCTTAATTGGTTTTAATGTCGTCATGAACATACTGTTGGGGTTAATGTAGAGCACGAAATCAGCCATAACACTTGGCTTGTTAAAACGTTAACACAGGGGCGCCTGGGTGGCTCAGTGGGTTAAGCCGCTGCCTTCGGCTCAGGTCATGATCCCAGGGTCCTAGGATCGAGTCCCACATCGGGCTCTCTGCTCGGCAGGGAGCCTGCTTCCTCCTCTCTCTCTGCCTGCCTCTCTGCCTGCTTGTGATCTCTCTCTGTCAAATAAATAAATAAAATCTTTAAAAAAAAAAAAAACGTTAACACAGAGGCTGCTGGGGGCGAGGGAGGGTTTCAGAGAAGGGCGTGCGCCTTTAGAATGCTGAGGCCAGCGTGACCATTCAGTGACTGGAATGCCACAGGGAGTTACCTTCCCCTATCCCTTCCTAGCCCAAACTACCAGCTGCCCTGTGATCTAGAAAAATGCGCATATTAGCATACCGTATCTTTTTTTTTTTTAAAGATTTTATTTATTTATTTGACAGAGAGAAACACAGCTAGAGAGGGAACACAGCAAGGGGAGGGGGAGAAGGAGAAGCAGGCTTTCCGCCCACTAGGGAGCTTGATGTGGGGCTCAATCCCAGAACCCTAGGATCATGATCTGGGCTGAAGACAGAGGCTTAAGGACTAAGACACCCAGGTGCCCCAAGCATTGTATCTTTCCTGTAAATAGATCCTCCCAGTTTCAGTAAGACCCCTTGTCACACACCACGTGCCTGAGAAACAGGGATAAGAATTTGTGATTATCCTGAAGGACCAATAAAAGCAGGAGCAAAGAAGAACAGAGTCTTTGCCTCTGAGCATGGACTCCCCTGTCTTCTCCTCTCTTTCACAGCAGAAGTTTGGAATAATTTTTCATTCGTCGGTACAGGGATTGCTGGCCATTCCTGGCAAGTGGTGACCTTGACGTGATCACCTTGCAGTGAACACTGTGCGGACACCCCCTGAGCCCCCTGAAAATGTGAAGTCTGTACACAGTATGTTGGCATGGACTCATGGCCGAGTTCGGAGAAATTTCAGGCTTGGGTATTTTTACAGAATTAAAAGGTATTTGAAAATTCCAGATATGGGGCAAAGCCTCTCTCTCGAACGGAGACAATATTATGGTTTTAAAGCAATTTTTAAAGGCTAAAGGGACTACTATAAATGAGAAATAGTTCCTTAAGGTGCGGGGGGCCTCCATACAGATTCAGGGTTTGTTAGAGGTTGTTAACTGAACAGAACCCATGGTTCCCTGACTGAGGAACTTTAGAAGTATGGGAAAGAATTGGAAAAGAACTTAAAATGTTGCCATAAACAAAGTTAAAAGGTATCCCTTACTCCTACTAAGACTATGTGGGGTCTGGTCAGGTCTGCCCTGGCCCCCTTACATACTGAGGGCACTTCAAATGTGTGTAAATGGCAACATATGACCTTCTTTGGCTCCCCTAATCAGCACTTTAATTTCTCAGGTTAGACCCAACAAAGAGAAAGAGCTCCCTCCCCCTGACTAGGAAATTCCACCATCTCCTCCCTTCCCCTCTCCTCCCACTTAATTGATCCTTACTAGAGGCTACATCTAGAAAGTGATACTTACAGGGGATTGTTTCCTAGGGAAGTTGGCTGTAATGACTACATGTATTAAAATGTTGCTTAGACCATGCTAGATTTCTATCTTTACTATTTTCTGTCAATGTCCTCTACTAAGTACTTAATCTACAAAGTTGGATAATTACCCCTTGTAAAACTTCCAGTGTTTTCCATGGGTTAAAAATGGTAGGTTCTTCCAGACAAAGTAAAATAAAGCATGACCTTAAAGCACGGCATTTTGGTCCATACACCTGCACCCATCAGGGTCTAGAATGTGACAGGGACACAGGAGGGCAGGCCTCCCTCCTACAAGGGTCTATACCAGTGGCGGTGGTCATAGTGATTTTGTTTGAGGGATGCTTTGGGTCGCTTTTACACCAAGAACCTCATATCCCATGTGGGATGCCACCTGGGAGTCGGGGAATTTCTAGGTAATGGACCTTCCCTTTTCTTCAGTTCCCAAGGACTCTTTGGAGTGCCTTTAATCCCTTGGAATGATTCAGACTGAAAAATTTGGGAAAGGACAGATACATAACACTATATGGCCTCAGTGTGTTCTATCAGATCTCTGCGGTAGGAAAAGGTAAATGGACCTAGGGTTCTTTTTCCCATACCTAGGCCTTCACTGCTCTACCAGGACCCTAATCTAAAGGCCTTGAAGAACAGGTTTGCCTGAATATATCCAGCTACTAAACTTCCACCTGACATATTGGATGATAATGATCTGAACAGGCCTCCTCCCAGTAAACCCAGGTAACTGGAGGAAACACAGGCCATCCCAGACAAAGGGGACTCTTGACTCTCCTCTCTCTCACTGCTCTCAGTAGATGTGGGGGCTTCTCCCTCATTCATTTCCTGGGTTAATGGCTGTAATTGGGGCCAACTGTGGTTAGTCTACCTCAGGATGGGGACTTTATGGAATATTCCCAAGTAGCTGCTGAAATTCCCTTTGTTTTGGGGAAATTCAAATTCCCTGTCTTCTCTGGCCTGACATGAACTGCTTATTCCCCCTTGTTGGTGGGAAAACATGGCATTTGCTCCTCTGTTGGAACTGATGAGCTCTAGAACTGGGTACCCTTTCTCTGCCTTCTGGCAGCACTTTGCCTCTTTTGTTTCCCCTTCCCCTTTCTTTCTATACCACCCTGGGTGTGGCCTGCCTAATTGGCTGCTAGACCTTCCTTGGTGCCTTAGGCATCATGGCTCCCCCCTTCACTATCAAGGAACTAGAAGAGCACCCCATGGACCTAACACCTCACAGTTCAGATTTCCCTACCAGTGTCTCAGGTAAAAACTGACAATGTGGAGGGTCCAAGCGGAACGTAATTCAATATTTAAACTAAAGTAAGCTTGTCCGTTTTATTAAATAGACATGTCTGTTGAAGTTACCAGCATTGACAATGAAAGGTCTATTCCACCAAAATTAAAGGCGAAATAAGTTTGTGTTGTCTCTGCTGCAATTTGTTAACAAAAAGATGACTTAAAATAATGGCTAATTGTCTCAGTTTTCATGGGTAGTTGTCAAGATAGCTTTCAAAATCTTTAGTAATCCAAAACTTCAAAGTTTTGTTAGGATGACAAATGGGATTAAATTCATTGGACAGCTAGGTCTTTTCCAAATAAGATAAGGTGCTAAATCATTGATTACTGGATATTAATCTTGTGCTTTTGACGATTTATTACAGAAAAATTAAGGATATTTAAGTCTGTCGGTAAACACGCTTTGTGCTTAACTGATTCACAAATTTGTGGTCTGAAGTTTTGGTGTAACAGTTCACAATTGGTTACTACTTAGTCTTCCCTAGAGACTAAGATTTCTAAGAGTGAAAAATTTCGCAACTCTGCATATAGAAAAGCAGGAGATATGTAAGAAAGATAAGGAATGGAAATACATTTTTGTTGAAGGTAAAAAAAAAAAAGGTAATTTTGTCCTAAATAAGATTGGTCGTTTGGAGTGAGATGGCTTGGTACAAAATCTGAATGCAAAAGAAAGTTGTAGAAAGTTTGTGAAGGAAAATCTTTGGAAAGGAATTTTAGGTGCAGTCAGGACAGACTATGATTAAAACAAAGAGATTTTATAAGTACATTGGTATATTGTAAGATTATAAGTCTGCAATCTCCAGAAAAAATTTTCTATATTTTGACTTTATCAGGTCTTTGGTGATCCCTAAACCTATTTAGGCATGTGCTTTAAAATCTTTCTAAGGTTTTAACAAACTTCAAGATTTAAATCATGAACAAAGTCTCATAGACTAAATTAGCCTTATTTGGTATATTACCTTCTGGTACAAAGTCATCAACTGTTGTTATTCTGGCTATTGAAGTGTTTCATGTATCCCAGAAATAACAGTTTTCCTGTCAATAGCATAAGGAATGCTCAGATCATTAACAATGACCATTTTTTGAGTTTTTAATCACTTACAATTAATCTAAGAATCTCTTAACAAAATGAGGTTCATCTTCGAGGAACTTCTTATAAAGGACTTAGGACAAATACAGGATTTTAATGCTTTAAAAACCTAAACTGCAATGGGTAAAAACTCCCCGAACTAACTAAAGCTACGTTCAAATTAAACAAGAATTAGTTAACATAGAACTAATTGAACTAAAAGATTATTACAGTTCTGTGACTTCACTTAAACCATTGCTGATTCTCTAACATTTGCTTTTCCAGGTTAAGGAAACTGTCTCGTAAAAGATATCAATGATTTACAGAAATGTGATAAAATACTCATTTGTAAACAAAAGCATTTATGTAAGGCAGTACCTGGGGCCCTTCAGTATTTGGTCTGTACTGAATATGACGGTTTATATGAACAGCAACTGTTCAATCACTTAGCAGGAGTTCCTATAGTCGCTAATGTTCTTCAGGGGCGAGGTGCATATGTAGATGTAGGACAACTTCTAATGGACCCGTTAGTCTTTTTTTTTTTTTTAATCTATTTTTATTTGTTTATTTACAGCATAACAGTGTTCATTGTTTTGGCATCACACCCAGTGCTCCATGCAGTACGTGCCCTCCCTATTACCCACCACCTGGTTCCTCAACCTCCCACCCCACCCCACCCCCCTGTCGCCCCTTCATAACCCTCTGGTTGTTTTTCAGAGTCCATAGTCTCTCATGGTTCATCTCCCCTTCCAGTTTCCCTCAACTCCCTCTCCTCTCCATCTCCCCATGTCCTCCATGTTATTTGTTATGCTCCACAAATAAGTGAGACCATATGATACTTGACTCTCTCTGCTTGACTTATTTCGCTCAGCATAATTTCTTCCAGTCCTGTCCATGTTGCTACAAAAGTTGGGTATTCGTCCTTTCTGATGGAGGCATAATACTCCATTGTGTATATGGACCACATCTTCCTTATCCATTCATCCATTGAAGGGCATCTTGGTTCTTTCCACAGTTTGGCGACCATAGCCATTGCTGCAATAAACATTGGGGTACAAATGGCCCTTCTTTTCACTACATCTGTATCTTTGGGGTAAATACCCAGCAGTGCAATTGCAGGGTCATAGGGAAGCTCTATTCTTAATTTCTTCAGGAATCTCCACACTGTTCTCCAAAGTGGCTGCACTAACTTGCATTCCCACCAACAGTGTAAGAGGGTTCCCCTTTCTCCACATCCTCTCCAACACACGTTGTTTCCTGTCTTGCTAATTTTGGCCATTCTAACTGGTGTCAGGTGGTATCTCAATGTGGTTTTAATTTGAATCTCCCTGATGGCTATATCCAGGATCTATAAAGAACTTCTCAAACTCAACACACACAAAACAGATAATCATATCAAAAAATGGGCAGAAGATATGAACAGACACTTCTCCAATGAAGACATACAAATGGCTATCAGACACATGAAAAAATGTTCATCACCCGTTAGTCTTTTAACAATGCTCTCTTTGTGCAAAAGGAGCCTACGAACGAATGGATCCCTGATCAGGGCACTCCTCCGGGCTCTTTGTCTCTATCAAGCAGGGCCCCCTAGGATCCTTTATCGAATTCATCAATAAATTACAGCAAGCTATTCGGAGACAAAGGAGTCGTAATCAGGCTATTATTGGGAGAGCACATTCTATCCTTAACCCATGATACAAAAACAAAAATGTGGAGGAAGGGGTCTTACAGCACAATTAGAGAAAGCATTACTTACTCTAAATCTTTTTAAATTCAAATTCTGAAACTCCAGCCAAAAAGGATTTTAAACCACACTCCCTGCCAGAAACATGAGCCCGAGTACTCTGGAAGGACCCAAACATGGGCATTTGGCAGGGAACAGTAGAACTCATAACATGGCGGTGAGGTTATACTTGGGTTTTCACTAAGGACGAGACCAGTGTGGACCCCAGCTAGAAACGTTAAACATCACCACAATCTGCCAGAGCCAGAATCCAATCCTTCAGACGAGTCACTTGAAGAAAAACAGACGCCCATCATGTGCCTCGCTAGTACACACAAGGCCAAATTCATGACCTGGGAGACCTCAAGCAGATGACCCAGAAAGCCAAGGAGATTCTACAACAGATGGGTAAACCCTCTACCCTCAAAACATGTTCTTGGCTATGGTATCTGTGCTTAACAAGAGTTTTACCCTCATATGTATTCTTGTCTTTCTGCTGCTGCCTAGGTGCTTTGTGTCCTTTTATTGGACCTATAAATACCCCTTCTGGAAACCTGTTACTTGGGGCAGATACCCTTTTTCCTATTTTCAACCATGCCACTATCTCTGGTAATCTTACCAGAGTTTGGGAAGAATCCAAATCCATTAGCATTTTGAATCAGGCATTCTCTTGTTGTGGAACCTGGACTGGACCCTGAGGGAAGAACTAAGTGGCACTCAGAGACTTTGGAGGTTTATTTAACTCTGGCAGGCTCAGAGGAGAGTGTTCTCCCAATCAATGGCTGATCCTGGAGTGCGAGCTCGGAGGGTAATTTCTGCCTTTCTACTTCCATGTACTTGGTACTTCCGGCACATGCGGGAAACAGGGTAGGGAAGAAGAACCTGGAAGGGCTTTGAGACAGAGACTGGAACTCCCCTGCTGGTTTCGTTGGCCATCTGAAAGCAGTTTTCCCCTGATCAGTCTGACATCAGATGACTAAGTGCATCTTGGGTCTGTCTACTCACTGCCGGCATTATCATGGCTATCTCAGTTATCATCGCCATAGAGTGGCAGTTGCCTCTCCCTCAGTTCAGACTGCTGCCTTTGTGGATCAACTGGCTATTAATACTACAAGGGAATTTCAACTTCAACAAAGAATTTATCAAAAAATATTAAGATGTCTTAAACTAATGGAAGCTGCTATTGAATATCTTGAGGAAAAACAAGAAGCCTTAGCTTACTGGCAAGACCTCTTAGGGAACTGGGCTCACAGATCCATCTGCGTTACTCCCATGCCCTGGAACCAGACCATACATGATTGGGAAAAGAAACAAATGCATGGATCCCTCCATGATAATTTCACTTCTGACGTTCAGCATCTAAAGGATCGGATCCTCGCCTCACTGACGGTGGTGGAGAATCATAAGCTTTATACAGAAGCTTGGCAGTCTCTTTCCAATAATCTGCAGTGACTTAACCCAGCCACATGGTTCTCTTCCACAAAATGGGAATTCTTCTGAGTTGCTATTGTAATAATTATTACTGTTTTTCTTCTCATCATAATCTGCAAACTTGGAATAAATTCCCTCTCCACCACCAGAGGTGTGAAGCATATCTACACAGCGCAACTCTCAAGAACTACTTGCTGCCCCTTTAAAGAAGCAAAAAGGGGGAGATGTTGGGGTTAATGTAGAGCATGAAATCAACCATTATAACCGACTTGCTAAAACGTAACACAGAGGCTGCTGGGGGGCAGGTAGGTTTCAGAGAAGGGTGTGGGCCTTTGGAATGCCGGGGCCTTGACCACTCTGTCGTTGGAATGCCACTGAGAGTTGCCTTCCCGTAAGTTTTTTAGCCCAAACAGCTGCCCTGTGATCTAAGATGTGTGCATTGTCCCTTTGCTCTGTTTAGTAGAGCACACAGATTAGCATATCTTATCTTTCCCATAAACCGTTCCTCCCAGTTTCAGTAAGACCCCAGGTCAATGCCACGTCCTTGAGAAACTGATAAGGATTTGCATTATCCTGAAGCACCAATAAAAGTTAGAGCAAAGAGCCAAGGGTTCTCACCTCTGAGGTTTACGGCCTTGCCTTCTTCGCTCTTTCACAGGAAAGTTTGAAGTAATCTTTCATCCCACAGTTCAGGGATTGCTGGCCATTCCAGGCACATACAAACAAGTTCTATCCACCAACTTTTTTAAAAAACCCTTCCTTGAGACCAAATATCCCTATTCTCCATTTCTTAGCCCCCAGTTTGCAGCAACAGTTGGAAAATTCACGGTCAGTATTTACTGTGTTTTTCATTTTATATATATGTAATATTTTCATTATATATATAATTAGGAGTATATATATATATAGATAGATAGATAGCAATTTTAAACTAATGAAAAAATTTACAAAAACAATACAAAGAACTCCCAGATCTTCCTTAGCCAGCTTCCCCAATTGTTTACATTTTACCACATTTGTTCCATCTCTCTCTCCATCTGCATATGTATAATATATATTGCATTGTCATTTTTTTTCTGGTCAACTCATGGGCAACTTACTATGGTGCCCCTTCCTCCTTCAATACTGCAGTGTGTGTTTTCCAAAATCAGGACATTCTCCAGCAAAACTGCCCACACAACCATCCAAAACAAGAAATCTACAGTGATTGATCACTACGGCCAAGTGTGAAATCCATTTATTTTTCCAGCTATCTCCGTCAAGTCTCTTTCCCCTTTGATCCAAGATGACATCCAAGGTCATGCTTTTCATTTAGTTCTGATGTCACTTTAAGTCTAGAACAGTTCTTTAACCTTCCCCTGCCTTTTATGTCCTTGATGTTTAAAAAGTAAGGATCTTTCACTCTGTAGAATGTCACTCAGCCTGAGTTTCCTGGGGTGCAGAGTAGGGTTATGCATTCCTCCCCAGGTGCAGACAATTAATACCAGAGAAATGAAGTTACAGTGTTCTCAGGGCATCAGGACGATCATTCCCACAAAGGGTGATAAAGCATAAGCCTTCATAAGTTGATGTCTGCCAAGTTTTTCTACCTTAATATCACTTTTCTCACATAAATGACAAGTATTTTGCAGAAAGATACATCTAAACCTATATCTCACTATGAGGGCCTTGTACTGCATGAACCTGGCTAGGCTAACTTACACTTTGCAGAATGTTTTGTACTATGCTGGGCCATATAGGTTCCTATGGGTCACGTGAAGAGCAGAAGTAAAGTAATAGCCATTCTGTGCTCTCAAACCTTGTCACTTACCTATTGGCTTTCTCACTGCTGTGCTGCAGCCGGGTCTGCGTCTTCTCCCTGGTTCCCTTTTCAGTTTCTCTGATGCTTGGGCAGGCTTGAACGGTTCCGACTACTGCAGGACTCACACACCATCAGCTAATTCAGGTTCCATTCCATCTTCATGGTCTGCAGCTTGTGCTCATGTTCCAGCTCATTCTTGCTTCCCTCATACCCCAGCTTCTTTCCATCCATTTTTCCCTTACTGGACATAAAACTCCAGCATCACACTGAGCAGCCGGCAAAACCTGTTTAACTGGTTTCCACAATTGTAGAAGGCCAAATTTATCTGCAAGTATATGAGATATATATAGAAAGGTATAGTACAAACATGTATTATAATTAAATTATAAATTACATATCATATAAATAATATGTAAATATGCAATATGATAATTATAAAGTATATATTTTAAATGACATGTAAAATATATATCATGTCCATAAGTCATATGTATTCCACATATATATACATACATGCATGTGTGTGTGTGTGTATAAAATTTCCTGATGGCTCTTCTCTGCTTGAACCATGACCGATCTGCTGTTCCCCATCAAGCCTCTCCCCAGGAGCCCTAGCATCCTTTCATACCTTCCACTTGACTCAGTCATGACTATGATGTTTACCAAATGCTGAGTTTTCGATATCCAGAATTCATTCTAAATTTTTTAGCATTCTGCTCTAAGCTTCCTGGGTTATTACTAAACATTTTCATTCTAAGTGGGATAAAGCACATAGGTAAATATTTCCCTTACTTTTTTTGAAGAGGATTTTAGAAGAAAATAAGAAAATAAGGCGCATGTCAAACTCCTGAGGGTAATGAATAAATGAGTCAAAGGTCTGCTCCTGATGGACAAAATGGATCATCAGAAAGACCTAAGTCCTGATCTCAGAATAAAATGAATGTCATAGATAGGTGATGATATCCCAAGACAACTCAGTCCTCATGTGTGAAAATTCAACTCATAATCCTAAAGAAGCCTGTGTCACTGTATCTGTGCCTAGTCATAACCATATGGTGGAAAATTCTGGACTGAGAAAGGATCTAACCCTGAAGGATAGGAGAAAGGTAGGACAAAAGAAAGGTAAGTAGGCTGATTTTAATATACTGACAATAGATTGAACTCTTTTCCCTTTTTAAAATTTCTAATGTTAAAGAATGCTTGATTTAAGCATTATTTACAATAATCAAGACATGGAAACAACCTGTGCCCATTGATAGTTAAATGGATAAAGAAGTTGTGCTACATACGTAGGGCGGAATATTATTCAGCCAAAAAAAAAAATAAGGAAATCCTTCAATGTGGGACAGCATGGATGGGCCTTAAAAGGTAGGGGAAATATTTACCTATGTGCTTTATCCCACTTAGGATGAAAATGTTTAGTAATAACCCAGGTTAAATATATATATTTTTTCCCTTCTACCTACAAAATTTCTACTACAAAATTTCTTTTTACTTACTTGTATGTTATGGACCTACAAATTGCTATTTCTTTTAATGGGTTGTAAATCATTACTTTATAATTAATTTTGATGTTCAAGTGGTCTTAGAGTTGGCCAGTGGGAGTCACCTTTAGATTGGCCCCATGTCCCTTTTGACATATCCCCTTCATTTTTTGAATACTTCCTTCCTTTCTGGTATAAAAAGATATTTGTGTTTCTTTTGTTCTTTCTCTGAGTTAGCCCCAGAATCAGCTGTTTTTTGTTTTTTTTGGAGAAGATGGCAGTCACCAAGCCCAAAATCTTGAACTTCCTCTTTTTTTATGCCTTTCTTTTGACCTGTCCATTATAAATCATGTATTAATTTTCTATTGCTATGTAACAGCTTACTACCAACTTAACAGTTTTAAACAACACAATTTATTTTCTTTGATTTTTCATGCGTCAGGGGTCCAAACACTGTTTAGCCACTCAGGATCTTACCGGCAATGACCAAAGTGTCAGCTGGGCTGTGGTCTCATCCAAGGCATGGGGTTCTCGTCCAAGCTCATCAAGTTGTTGGTAGAATTCACAGACTTGTGGTTTAGGGCTAAGGTTCTCCATTAGATGGGGGTCATTCTCAGGACCTAGAGGCCACTCTCAGGTCCAGATCACATGGCCCTCTTATGACAGAGCAGCCCCGTTCTTCGAAGCCAGCAGAAAAATTTCATTCCAGTCTGCTGTAAGGAAATCTCAATCAACATGATGTAATTATGGGAGTTGATTATCCCATCATATTCACAGGTCCTGTTCACATTCAAGGCAAGAGGATTATACAGGGCATGTATACCAGGGGTAGAAGCTTAGGGGCTGTTTTAGAATTCTGTCTCTTATAAACCATAGGCAACTTATGGATATTGGGGAGGATATGTGCTATGATGAGTGCTGTGAATCATGTAATAAGACTGATGAATCACAGACTTGTACCCATGAAGCAAATAATACATTATATGTTAATAAAAAATAATTACTGAAGGGAAAAAAAAAAGGAATTCTAATACCTAACCAAATCTGGCCCCTTCTCTCTGTCCATAGCCACCATCCTAGCCCATGCCATTACCATCTTTCCTTTATTCTGATAGTCTTCTTTTTTCCACTTTTGCACCCTTTACCATCATCCAAGGCCATCCAGAGTAACCTTTAAAAAGGTTGGGATAGTTGGGACAATGATGCTTGATGCTATTAATTTCACTTCAATCTTCAACAGTGTTCTACTGCATTCAGAGCAAAATCCACACTTCTTCCCACAGTCTCTAAGCCTCTGCATTGTCTGCCCCTGCCTACCTATTGCATCATCATCCTTTTGTTCCCTGGACATTATGGTCTCCCCTCCACCCCCAACTTTCCTCATTTAAGCCAAAGTTGTTCCCTCCCTACCTTTGCACTTTGAACAAATTTCTTTGGCTGTTTGCATCTCAGTTCACATAATACCTCTTTAAGAAGTTTTTCTGATGCTCTGAAACAACATTTAAGTTCAGTCACTCTGAGTTACATCAGTCTATTTGCTTTCTTCATAGTGTTTATCACCATCCAAAAGTGTATTGTTTATCTCTTTACTTGTATATTGTCTGCCTGCCCCAAAGTAGAAAGCTAGCTCCATGAGGCTAGGGACTATGTCTATGTCAATCACTGGTATATCCTCAGTACTCAGTAGAGTACTATGCTTTGTACTAAGCAGGTGCTTGATATATATAATGAAATACATGGAATAATCAGAAATTTGTGAAGATGTTAGCTAAAAGGACTCAGGCTCTGATGTCATTTTGTAATGTGAAAAACCATACATACATACATACATACATACATACATACATACATATTCTCTAAATTGTCTGAGACCAGGGTATTCAACAATTAATATTCAATCATTTCCATTTAAAAGCCCTCTTTGGACCCTGGAAGGAAAGTATCATTACAGAAACTACTTTTTCACTACTTCTGCCATCAGTGGCCTGATATTTTTGCAATAAACATCTGGCAATATTTTCCTTTATTTATTTATTTATTTATTTATTTGACAGAGAGAAATCACAATGAGGCAGAGAGGCAGGCAGAGAGAGAGGAGGAAGCAGGCTCCCTGCAGAGCAGAGAGCACGAAGCGGGGCTCGATCCCAGGACCCTGGGATCATGACCTGAGCTGAAGGCAGAGGCTTTAACCCACTGAGCCACCCAGGCGCCCCTGGCAATATTTTCCTACGGTGAACTCATATCCTACTCCAGAACTTTGATTTATCACTGTTAGCAACAATAATAAAAATCCTTCTTCCAGAGACTGCACAAGTGGAAGACTCCTTAACAACTTTGAATTAATGCAGCTGCCACCAACCACCAACATCTCAATTCCAAATTCCAAAGTAATCCCTATCCTACTGGGAGCATCTCAGTGCAAAAGCGCAGGACTCTCGCTTGCTAACTCCAGAATGAGGTCACAGACTCAAGGCTTTTGCCCAAGCTGGCACAAGGGGAAGGGACATGGTTAATTCAACTTGGATATGCTCTAGGACAGTTCTACCTGAAACAGCTTCTGGTCCTCCAGATAATTCCAGTATCCTCCAGGTCTTTTGAAGGTAGAGTCCTTAAGAACCTAACTAAAAAGAGTGTGCACTGATAGCATTTTCTGTGGTCAGTTTGCCAAGTTAAACTACTATATACAGCTTAAGACATTTAAGAGCCTCTGGCTAAAGGGCTAAAAATGTAACAGGAATGCTTAGGAACTGTTTATATGCTTGATTTGTTTTACAGTGTTTTTGGTCTTTAGTTTTGATTGGATTGTTTTACTGAAACATGAAGGGCATTTAGAAGGCAAGAAAGTGAATAGGATACATTTGCAACAATATGCCCTAAAGCAACATCTTAATGTCAGAAGTAAATTATAACAACTTACATTACTGATGACATACATTATAATTCAAAGCCAGGGGAACTACATCAAGGTTGTTCTCACTATGATATAAAAAGGATTTTCTTGGTATCTTTTGCAACTAGATGAAGACCTTTATTGATGAAAATGGTATCAACAAAAGGTAATAGAAGAAAATACATATCTCTTGGAATGCATGAAAACATTTTTTCCCCTGAAGCTTCCCAAAGCCTTTGCATCTATTCCCTAAAAATATTCTTTATTTCAGAGATGGCATGGAATGAGTTTCTTTCAGTGTTAGATATGCGTCTCCCAAGATGTCAAGAGCAAGTACATCTGATAAGTATCCAATTGTTAATAGCACAAACAGTGAGGACACTTACGAAATAATGCTTGTGACTAACTATTAAAATTACTGGGGCCAAGGCTGCATGGGAAAGGCTGAATCTGTGCTTACTGAGTGCTTCATGGGCTCCTGCCAGAGGTTTCAGTGCTCCACAGATCCAGGTCGAATTCTGCTGCAGCTGCCGGTACACATGCGTGTGTGCACGGACATACAACAAGAATAAAGCACAGGCAGTCATTGAGATTTGACAATTACCGACTATATCTTAATTGATATGGAATACTGCATTGAAATTTTATACCTACCAAAGGTTTTTTAGACTCTCTAACCAAAGAATTCATTACCAACTGTTTTCATTGGACAATACTCTTGTGATGTCTTCAGGTTTCTCCTTTATATATGTGGCCTCCCCTCATGTTGATGTTTTACAGTAGTAAGAATGAAGTAAAGTTCCATAAAGTATCTAACTACATTAATACTTGGAGAGCTAATTCAGGCCTCAATTTAGATTTTAAAAGATTTTGAATGTGAATACTACAAACATATTCCTTCTTCAAATAAAAAACAACAAAGATAACCAGGAAAAGCATGCAAGAATTTTTTTTTGTTGTCATTTCTCTGTTTTTTAAGGGACTATATAGACTATGTGGGCAAATATATCTAAACAACTTAGGCTGAATGCAATAACTTGAAAGCTAATTAAAACCTACTCCTGTCTTCTAATTCGGTTTACTATTCCAGTGGTTCTGTGGGCTTGCCAGCTCCCCTGCTGTTATTCCCAGGACAGGCTAAGAATCCTTCCTGAATGTCAAAGCTAAAAGGAATTTGGAGATCTAGAATATTAGAGGCAGCCATGGGAGTGCACCCTCAGTGTACCTCCTTTCAAGAGAAAACCAACTAATGATATTCATATCCTCAAGACATATTATGGCCATATATAATAATGACACTTTGAATTATGTCTGCATGTTGGGGTATGTTGGCATCCTTGGTTCTCTGGAAAACCTAGAAGAGGGAATAAACTCTTTTGCTTGTCTTCTTGCTGATCTAAAGAGAGCAAAATTTCCTTACTTAGAGGAGCTATTGTACTAGCCTACAATGAGGAGCTAGGAGAGGTGAAGTTCTTCTACCATTTGGGATGATGTGTTTTTGAATACAAACTGTCTTGCAACAGCCCTTCTTGGGAATGAAGTACCAGCTTCATGACTATTGGACAGAAAATCTTTTGGCTGGGTCTAGTAGAGCATCTCATGAAACCGTAGAACGCTCTCAGTGCTGTGAAATGGTACCATGTCAGATAGCATCACTTGATGGAAAAGCCCAGGTTAGAGCCAAGAGGCTGGACTTTACTAATTGAATTTACTAAGATCATCTAATACTTGTATAGCCTACCTTCACATACACATACATTGATAAGACAGAAAGGGATCAATAAACCATTCTTCCAGTGAGGAATCTGAAGCCCAAACTTACTGACTTAAGGTCATATAGTTCATAAAAACTAATTTCTTACTATGTGTATAGCCTTGTGTATTCTTTTAGAAAATACATTCTCTCTAAACTGGAGGCATTTACAACATACGGCAATGTAAAGCAAGGCATACCACTATACCTTTAAAAGGGATTATGAAACCATCTGGAGCAAAGTGTCCAAGTGGTCTATCAGTCAGTGCTTGGATATGGGAGTTCAGGTTGTTGCAATGTTGTTCTTCACATTTGAGCCCCCTTTGGGCATTACATGCATCTGCCGTTTAGATGTCAGTCCATGGCTAAGCAGCCTGGAGTGATGACTATAGATCTAGGACTTCTTGCCAAAGACTCTGTGCATTATTGTTGCTTCTCCCCTTAAAATCTGTGCAATAGGCAAGTGCAGTCATGATTGCTATAAAACTTAGGTTGTGTGGAATTGAAATTATTATTTTTTAAAGTTATTTAAGGTTTCTTTTTTAAGATTTTATTTATTCGAGAGAGAGACAGAGCACAAGTAATGAGGGAGGAGCAGAGGGACAAGCAGACCCCCTGCTGAGCACAGATTTATTTTCTTTCCCCCATGTCAGACTGGATCCCAGGACCCTGAGATCATGATTTGAGACAAAGGCAAATGGTTACCAACCTAACCACCCAGGTCCCCCAAAATTATTAATTTTAAATTTCTAGATGAATATTTGTAAGTAATTATTTATTTTAAGACATATATGTTCAGGCCATCAAGAAAAAGATGATAGTGAAAATCCCAGATTAGGATTGTTAGGTATTTAACATTTCTCAGAGCTGTAATTCTCTGTAGATAGACTAAGGATGGTCTCTTGATGAATATTTACAACATGGTTCTTGAAAGCTATGTGGAAATACTAATTGTATCTTATATAAGACAAAATACCTATTATGTGTGTGTAATATAATGCCTCCTATTTGACCTCAATCTCCCTCTGCTCTTTAAACGTTGGTCCCACCATCATTAAAACTGGCCACCCCCAAACCAGAAGGGTGAAGATGAAATTTTAAAATTACTTCATTAAAAACTAGGTATCTCTATATAGCAGTTGACAAAATCTAGTAAGATTGTTTTTTTTTTTATTCAGAGCACCACCATAAAGACAATATTTAATGACAGTAAATAAAGTGTACTTTTCCACAGTAACTAATACAGCAGGATCTTATTACAGCTGCTTAGGTCAGAAAGTTTTCAGATGATCCTAAAATGGATTCTTAAGTTTCACCCAAGAAATAAAAATAATGCATTATGTTTGTATCACACTTTTTAAAGTATGACAGTTTTAATGTTATCCTTATTTGATCTCTATATAATTATTCTGGGAAGGCATGACAGGCATATTGATGCACAGGCCTCAGCTACAGAAGCCTGTTCCAGATTGCACAGTTACAGAAAGAGACAGGGATTCCTCTTAAAGCAAGCGCTTCTGACCCCAAATTCTATGCTCATCATCTCCTAGCATGATCAGTGTATCTACATATCATGTTCCTGCTGTGGCACCCGAGAGTTTGCTTGCTTAGAAGATTTTGGGGAAAAATTGGGTTCTTAAATAGTACATGGTTTTGAATGTATTATTAGGCCACTTGTGTTCTCTCTCTGTAACCTCACTGACTTGAATTATAAAATGCTTGATGCCACACCAGCTACAGTATCATTAACCCTATTCTTCCAAACCAGTGAAATAAAAGGATTTTTTTCCATGTTTTTCAAACACATAAAATGCAGAAGACAGGCAAGGATTCAGCATTGTTGAAGCTTGTTGTCTACATGCAAATCCAATTAGAAAATGACTGTAACTTGAAATTAGTGAGTAATAAGATCTCTTTAATTGCTCTGGGTTTTGTTTGTAAATGTTAAAACACAATACATGGCTGTTTATTTTCTGTTTAGCTAGTAAGGACTTGGACCTTCTGCTTTCTTTCACTGCTAATATGGATGGACATATTATAATTCACGCTCATGGCCAGTCACCTGAAAATGTTATGATATTTTCATTTGTAATGATATTTTTAAGTTATTCACTTCCTTTGCCAAAACCTGAATTCCCTCCTACCACTCCACTGGAAAAAAAAAAAAAAAAGCCAGTGAAGAGTCAGGTATATGAGGTTTTGTTTCCCCCCTCCTGTCTTTTATCATTAATTTTTATATCAGTCATAATAAAACATCTTTCTCTTCTGGAAATTGTTTATCTCTCTCTGTGCAACAAATTTCTGTTGAGAATGAATAAGAATTAAGTTAATAATGAACCTCCTAAGCCTTCATTTCCACCCGTGTTTGTCTGTGTCTGTGGTGGGGTGTGACAAGGAAGGTGAAGTATTTTAAAGAGATGTTGATGAAGAAGAGTGAAGTTGACTCGTTTGACCAGATTTGAGTCCACATACACATTCAATCAACTTTCTGACAGTTATCTCCACGCACATTGTTCTAATTCTGTTTTGTCCTAGGCTTTTGTTGTTGTTGCTTTTTCAGGCAATGTGATGGTTTGAAAATTTGAGTCCCCCAAAATTCATATATTGAAACCTAACCCCTGAAGTAAAGATGTTAGGAGTGGGGGCCTTTAGGGGGTGATTAGGTAATGAGGGTGGAGCCCTCATGAATGAAATGAGTGCTCTTAGAAAAAGGACCTCAGAAAGCTCTCTGGACTCCTTGCACCATGTATGGACGACAAAGAACAAAAAAGCACCTCTGTGAACTAGAAAGTGGCCTTTTACCAGACACCACATCTGTGCAGTGCCTTGATCTTAGATATCCCAGCCTCTAAAGCTGTGAGGAACAAATTTATTTTGTTTATAAGCCACCCAGTTTATGGGGTTTTGTTATAGGGCAAACAGACTAAGAGTACAGGTCCCTTCAGTTTTAAGCAAGTACCAAAGTGTCTTGAAAAAAAGGTTTGAGTAATGAAATATTGAGTTGTACAGTTTTGTACTAATTGGGAGAGAAAGAAAAAAAAACACAAAACTTGTGAACTCATTAAAAAGAATTTGTAAGACAGGCAGGGTTTTCCACCCCTGTTCTAATGACTTTGAAAGGAGAACAGTCTGTTCCTAGAAAGCAATAAAGTCATTAAGTCCAGGTGGCTGATCTTCTTTGTTATTTCTAATAGCTTTAAGAGTCTTTCCACAGGAGGAAGGCTCATCTGATAGTTACTTAACAAGGCATTTATATTCTTAATAGGTGGCTGATAAATTCTATTATCCAAATCAGATGCAGAGGTGATGCTACAATGCTCCAAATAATGACCAAGTTTTAGAAGTTCTTTAAAGTTACTAAAGTGTACTATTGTGAATATTCACTACAAGACTCCATGGCACACACATTATAAAGCCAAAGTATAATTAGTCACAAATTACCACTATACCAGTTTGATTGTTTATAAAGAACTTTCTTATCCATATCTCAGTTCGTAGTCAAAGCAGTCCCAGAAGACTTGTGGCACAGAGCTGGATGGTCAGCGTGACAGTAATATCAACTGCCGTAGCCTTAGCTGTGCCTTCCTTCCCTCCCTCGCACACTATGTTCTAACTACTGGTTAGACCAGAGTTAAGCATTGGTGGTAGTACATTTTCTCATTTATTTACTCTTACTTATTTAATAAATATTCATGATGAAAACTTTTTTTTCCCCTGAAATCTCTACCTTTAACTCATGCGATCTGATTATGTGGACATACTGAAGACATAGTAGCCAATTCATCACATATATTGACAGGAAACTTGCACTATAGGAGGGTTCCACGCCTGCAGTAACTGGGCATTGGAAAACCCAGACAAAAGTTCTTCCCAACTTTGGAGAACTGGTTTGAGACTAGTGAAAGGTGAATCAGATTTATTTGCCTAATTCTCCCAAGCTTACCAATTATAGCCTTCTTATCTTTGTAGTTCAGTGACAATCCAGGAAGGAATAGAATCAGATAGTCTCAGGAGGTGAGTGAAAGATTTTCTTTCTAGACCTCCATTTTCAGGTGAGGAAAGTGAGCACTTGTCATCCATTTCCTAAATATTTATTCAGCAACAAACACTGACCACAAAAGTCAACCTCTCAAACACACATTCTTGTCTACTTTGGAGAAAGCATCATGAATTTGTGTGAACTTTTATGTAGAATATGTGTATCTTTCAAAATGGAGCTAAGATTTCATTAAATTTTGTGAAAATGATGCATGTACATAGTTTAAAAAATGAAATTGTACTATTAGGTTCACATTAAGAACCAGCAATACCTACTCTTTTCCAACCCTGCTTCTCATGGGCTATTTTTCACTCTTTAGGTATGTTTTTCTGCTATTTCTAAAATATATATTTTTAATATTTATTTCACCAATCTTTCAAATTAAAAATTTTTACACTTTTAAGATGGAATCGATACATGATAAATGATATTTTTAAAGTTTATGATTTGATGACTTTCGACATACACAGACACCCACACACACACACAAACACACATGTGAAAAAGAGCACCATAATTAAGGTAACAAACATTCTCATCACTCCCAAAGGTCTCTTCATGCCTCTTTGAAATCATCCTTCCCTCCCTACCTCCAGCTTCTTCACCCTCAGGCAACCATTTGTCAGTTTTCTGTCACTACAGAGTAGTTTATTTCTGGAGTTTTACACAAATTGAATCATATGATATGAATTTTTATAATCTGGCTTTTTTCATTCAGCAGAATTACTTTTTTAAAAGATTTTATTGATTTATTTGGCATAGAGAGAGACAGAGATCACAAGTAGGCAGAGAGGCAGTCAGAGACAGAGAGGGAAGCAGGTTCCCTGCTGAGCAGAGAACCCTATGTGGGGCTTGATCCCAGGACCCTGAGATCATGACCTGAGCTGAAGGCAGAGGTTAAACCCACTGAGCCACCCAGGTGCCCTCAGCAGAATTATTTTTGTATTTACTCATATGGAATACATACCAACATTTCATTCCTGTTCGTGGCTGAGTAATATTCATTGATAGGATATATACCACTATTTCCTTCTCCATTTAACTATTGATGGACATCTGGTTAATAAATATTAAGCTACTATGGGGGCACCTTGGTGGCTCCGTTGGTTAAGAATCTGACTCTTGATATCAGCTCAGGTCATGATCTCAGGATCCTGGGCTCCAACCCTGCACCAGGCTCCCTACTCAGTGGGAAGTCTGATTTTCTCCCTATGTTCGTCACCCTGCTTGCTCTGTCTCTCTTAAATAAATAAATAAATAAATAAATAAATAAAATCTTAAAAAAAAAAGCCACTATGAATACTCATTAGACATTATCTTTTGACCTATCACTTGGTAACTAAGATTTAGCTATCTTACAATTTCCCCCATTCACTGTTTTCTTTCCCAAACAAAGTTCAATTATATGTTAATTTTGGAGGTAATCAATATTCACTATTTAAGTTATTTTTTTAAAGATTTTATTTATTTATTTGTCAGAGAAGGCGAGAGAGCACAAGCAGGGGTAGCAGCAGGCAAGAGAGAAGCAGGCTCCCCGAGGAGTAGGGAACCTGATGTGGGACCCAATCCAAGGACTCTGGGATCATGATCTGAGCCAAAGGTAGACACTTAACCAACTGAACCACCCCGGCATCCCTATTTACATTATTTTTAAATACAAACATTGATCATTACTGAATCTAATAATGGGTATATCTCATTTTATTTTTTCATACAGCTTTTTATTGCTTCACTTTTTCATTTGTTTATTCTCAAAGACCTACAAATAATCATCTCTCATCATCCAACAGCCTCTTTTTTTTTTTAAATTAACATATAATATATTATTATCCCCAGGGGTACAGGTCTCTGAATCACCATGTTTACACACTTCACAGTACTCACCATAGCACATACCTCCCCCAGTGTCCATAACCCCACCACCCTCTCCCTACCCCCCTCCCCCCAGCAACCCTCAGTTTGTTCTGTGAGATTAAGAGTCTCTTATGGTTTGTCTTCCCCCTGCTCTGGATCCCATCTAGTTTCATTTATTCTTTTTCTACCCTCCAAACCCCCCCATGTTGCATCTCAACTTTCTCATATCAGGGAGATCATATGATAATTGTCTTTCTCTGATTGACTTATTTCGCTAAGCATAATACCCTCTAGTTCCATCCATGTTGGAAATGGATCTTGCAAATGGCAAGATTTCATTTCTTTTGATGGTTTTAATGGTTGCATAGTATTCCATTGTATATATCTATATGTATGTATGTGTGTGTGTATATATATATATATATATATATATACACCACTTCTTCTTTATCCATTCATCAGTTGATGGACATCTAGGTTCTTTCCATAGTTTGCTTATTGTGGACATTGCTGCTATAAACATTCAGGTGCACGTGCCCCTTCGGATCACTACATTTGTATCTTTAGGGTAAATACCCAGTAGTGTAATTGCTGGGTCGTAGGGTAGCTCTATTTTCAACTTTTTGAGGAACCTCCATGCTGTTTTCCAGAGTGGTAGCACCAGCTTGCATTCCCACCAACAGTGTAGGAGGGTTCCCTTTTCTCCGCATCCTCACCAGCATCTGTCATTTCCTGACTTGTTAATTTTGACCATTCTGACTGGTGTGAGGTGATATCTCATTATGGTTTTGATGTGTATTTCCCCGATGCCGAATGATGTGGAGCACTTTTTCATGTGTCTGTTGGCCATCTGGATGTCTTCTTTGCAGAAACGTCTGTTCATGTCCTCTGCCCATCACTTGATTGGATTATTTGTTCTTTGGGTGTTGAGTTTGATAAGTTCTTTATAGATTTTGGATACTGCCCTTTATCTGATATGTCATTTGCAAATATCTTCTCCCATTCTGTCAGTTGTCTTTTGGTTTTGTTAACTGTTTTCTTTGCTGTGCAAAACTTTTGATCTTGATGAAGTCCCAATAGTTCATTTTTGCCCTTGCTTCCCTTGCCTTTGGTGATGTTCCTAGGAAGATGTTGCTGCAGCTAGGGTTGAAGAGGTTGCTGCCTGTGTTCTCCTCAAGGATTTTGATGAATTCCTTTCTCACATTGAGGTCCTTTATCCATTTTGAGTCTATTTTTGTGTGTGGTGAAGGAAGTGGTCCAATTTCATTTTTCTGCATGTGGCTGTCCAATTTTCCCAACACCATTTGTTGAAGAGACTGTCTTTTTACCCCAGGACATTCTTTCCTGCTTTGTCAAAGATTAGTTGACCATAGAGTTGAGGGTCTATTTCTGGGTTCTCTATTCTGTTCCACTGATCTATGTGTCTGTTTTTGTGCCAGTACCATACTGTCTTGATGTACAGAAATGCAACTGATTTCTGTTCATTGACTTTATATCCTGACACTTTACTGAATTCCTGTACAAGTTATAGCAGATTTGGAGCAGAGTCTATCCAACAGCCTCTTAATATCATTTAGCAAATGGTAAAATGTACTAGATGAACTATAATTTCTATTTCATCTGGAAACTCCTGATGGAGTCTTGCCTCCTCCTGCTGCTGGAAACTTGCTCTCTTGGTCAGTTCACAGAGGCGTTCCCATTGCTTTTGTTCTGGGAATTCTTTCTTTTCACTTCCTTCCTAGGTCAGGACATGATTTCCCATGTTGTCCTCTTTCACCTTTATTTTAGTATGACTCATCCTCCAGTGTATTTCTGATATAAGTGCATAAGGAGGAGGTTAAATAGTTTATTCTCTGCAAGTATAAAAATTATTTTTTTCACCCTGTTCACCCAGGAGAGAATTACTGCTTGAAAAATTTTTTACTCTGCATTATAAAAGCATTGTTCATTGTTTTCTAACTTCCAGTGTAGTCCCTAAGATACTGAATAACCTCATATAATAGGATGACCATTTTTTCCACCTAGAATATTTTTAGCATCTTTCCTTTTTGTTTATGTTCAGAAATTTGCAGTGATATACCTTGTTGCATTAATTTCCCTGAGTATCCTTTTAATCAACAGAATTATATTCTTTGTTTCTATAAGATTATCTGGCATTATTTCTTTGATAACCTCATCTGTCACCCCTCCCAAAAAAAAAAACACTATGCTCTTTTTCTTACTTCTCTTTTTTGAAATTTCTATTAATAGCATATTGGGTCAATACTGGCCCTCTAATTTTCTTATATATATGTCTTATGGTTTTCATTTATTTTTCCCTTAATTTGAGGAAGACTCTCCAACATTATCTTTCAACCTTTCTACCTTTTAAAAATTTTCCAGTGTAATTTTTTAATTTCCAAAGACTTTTTATTTTTTTATTTCTCCTATGTTTATGGGATCTTATTTTATAGATGGATATCTTCATTGATCTCTTAGAGAATATAAAACACATATCAAAATCTATATTTACAATATTGTTGAACTGCATCAAATTGATGTTTGATCATTTTATCTATTAAAAATAGCAGTTTCATATGGTTCCACCTAATACTTTTATCTATAAATATATTTTTGTGTACACACACATACTTCTGTTCTCTGCAATTTTCTGAATTTATTTTTAACATTTATTGACTTTAAGCCTTTTTTTTAATTTGAGAGAGCGAGTAAGCATGTGAATGGGGTAGGGGAGGGAGAGGGGGAGAGAGAGAGAAAGAATCTTAAGCAGGCTTCACATCCAGCCTGGAGCTTAATCTCATGACCCTGGATCATGACCTGAGCCAAAAATCAAGAGTTGGACACTGAAGCAATTGAACCACCCAGGTGCCCCCAGAATTTTTTTTTTTTTAATTTGCTCACTGCTATATCCCCAGTCATCCCCAGACACATAAAATTAACACAAAGTGGTGCCTGGCTGGCCATATTGGTAGAGTATGCAGCTCTTGATCTCCAGGTCATGATTTCAGGCCCTAATTTTGGCCTATAGCTTACTTAATAACAAACAAACAAACAAACAAACAACACCATAGGATGCTAAGCACATCTTTGAGGTGAGGAGTCACTGAGTTATCAGTTTGTTCTGAGGTGTCTGGAGGTCCAACTGCCCCCTGGAGATGAGACTTTCACTGTGAATTAAGCCATCACTAGAAATCTGTGGATTTCTCGCACATGAAGCCATTTTACCACAACTCAGTTGTACCTTGTGTGGGAAATACAAAGTCATTGAGAGTCAGGAAATGCCTATCTTTGTTTTGAGATTATACTGGTAAAGCTTGCTTAGTGATCTATTAGTACCAATGGGAAAGCAATCTTGAACCAAGTCTTGAGTTGTCATTCTCACCAATCTTTAAAGTCAGACTGGCCTCTTTTTGGCATGACTTAATGACCCCATGTTCAGCTTTGTACCCTTTTCATCCTAGTCTTGAAGTACCCAAGACTAATTTAATAGAACTTCTGTGATTATCGGAGGGCCTGTGATTGACTACTTGTTTGTATTCATCTCTGTAGGCATTTAGGATTGAAGTTCTTCCTTTTCATTTCTGTTATTCTAAGCTGTGTTGGAATTTATCCTAAATTAACTGGTTTTATCCTCCTAGTCACCTTGTTCCTATGGATTTATAACTTTTTGTTTGTTTCTTTACCTTTATTTTAGTAGGATTTGAAGTGGAAGCAAATATAAATGTATCTGTTCTCTGCTGTGCTTATTCAGTTACTTTATATCATACTTTAAAAAATATTTTCTTATTAAACCATTAACATGTACAATAAAATCCATCTTTTTTATAAGTGTAAAATTTTATTATATTCTTAGACCTCAGATGTTTGAGTGCCATACTCAATAGTAACATCCAAAACCATCATAATTACATGTGTCTTTTTCTCCCTTAAACTCACATAGATAAATACATGCATTCTTCCTCGTAAGAGTAGAGGAATTATAATCCCTTAACATTTAGAAGAAAATATCTGTAGCTGTTTGGCATAGATCTGAATGGAAATAAGTGGGAGACCAATATAGTTGGCAATATATTTAACTATAATTGCAGAGCTGTTATTTATGGATAAGGAATCACGATGAAAATGGAAGAATATCCTATACTGTACTAGTCAATAATGCTTAACTGGTTCCTATCATTTTTTTTTCAAAAAATAAAAAAAAAGAAGCAGAAAAGAAATATATTAGTTTTGAAGCAAGACCAAAAGAAATGAGCAATATTAGGATTTACCATATGATTCCTGCCTGAAGTGGTACAAACGGTACATATAAACATCTTAGAGGCTGAATATTTGTAGCAGAAGCTCTTTTAATGGCTGCTGATGAAGCATGACAGGCACTTTGAGAGCATCCGATAAATTTCTCCAAGGAGCCCATTGTTCTCTTTGGAAATAGTAGATGGGAGCATGCAGCATATCTTCCTAAATTTCTGAACATGTGTGTCTTATATTTTTTTAATATTAGGGGATATTTTTATGCAAATAGTTTTACCAGTTTTCAGTCATAACGTCTTTAGTATGGGTCTTCTAGTTGGAACCACAAACTTAGTTATCTACAGACATGAAGCCGGGATATAAACACAGATATAATAAGGAATGGTGAATCACAGAATGGCGTAACCTCATAAAGACACTCAAACATAAAATATGTTTAAAATATGTGAAAACAAATTTTAAAATGGATAGGTAGGCTAAAAATAGATAAATTAAAAATAAAGTAAAACAAACCGATGTCTCAAGGTGCTTACATATAGGCTGCAGATAACCAGTTTAGCCTCTAGCTTAGGAAATGATGGGTGAGTTCTCAGAAGCTGATATCTTCAAAAAATAGCAGATTAGATCTTGCACCTAATACTCAATTCAGAATTTACTTACATTTTCTATTTAATCTTTTTCTCACTTTTTCCCCCTCCTTTACAATGTTTTTCTTTTTCCTACCCCTCTAGTGTTTGCTCCTTATGCCTTTGTCCCTTCTTTCCTCTTTCTCTCTTCTTTACTGTGCCAAGATGTGAATGGAGTCAAGAGGTTCATAAATACTCTTATAAAGGTTGAACCAAACTGAATCTCTGTAAGTGGCTCATTTCCCTCTTTAAAAACCTTAGATGGCATCTCCTTACCTATAGGACTATAACACAGAGGACAATATTGCTAAGCCTCCCATTCAAAGGCGTCTTCAACGGACCCCCTACTTGCTCTGCCAGCCTCATCTCTGAGGACAGTGGCTCTTCCAGTATCCCAGACCCACCAGGCCACAGCAGCCAGTGAGCATACAGTATCCGACTTACTCCCTACTACTCATCTGCGTTCCTTCACTTTGCCTAGAACATGCCGTGACTATTGTAGGTATTTTAATATGAGTTGAATTTGAATTTTCTGTTATCAGTTTGGAGCAAAATGAGCTGGGATGTTACTATTTCTCAGTTAAACAATTTAAAAGTTGATTAAGTCACATTTAGCTATGACACTTTTTTCTTCTTAATATAAAAATAAAGCTGTTAAAAATAAAAAAGGAATCCTTTTCTGATTTTCATGCTCTGTTGTTTTGCTTGTTTGATTAGACATATGGCACTAGGTATTTGATTCTGGCAAGTGTTGATGCATGGATAAAAAAGAAGTGAAATAGATTTCCAAGGTCAGAAATTGTTGACTAGTAGACTATAGTCCACTTTCACTGCAAAGAGATTTTCATGCCAATGTTTTAATTATTCTGGGCTCTTCTCTATTACATGAATTTGCTATATAAATTCTTACGCTTTCATTCATATACTGCATCCTTTCTTTCCTCAATTCTCTGGATAGAATCTTGCAAAGAGAGTAAACAGACATTTCCTTGCCATTTACAAAGGGCTTTGTTTGCCCAAGAAGTCCATAATTTAGACACTAATGAAATATGAAATATGTCACATTATACTTTGAAAATGACCTTGTGTCAATGTCAAATAAGGAAAATGAGTGTTCAGGGAATTTCATGGTTTATCTCCAAATTTTATGCCTACTTCATTGAATCTTTTTTCCACACTTATATGCCCTGATATTTTTATAGGCATTAATATAAAAAGAACAATTTAGGTTATTTTAAAAAATCTAAAATCTGATTTATCTATGAGACACACTTCAGAACACAAACCAATTTTGCTATAGTAATACTGTGTCAATATTTCCTGACAGAAGACAAATGTTGTTATTATTTCACCATTTCTTACCTTTGTAAAAGTTTAGAATTTTACAAAATGATTCTTCTTTACATGTCAAAATAGTAGGTTGATGAAAAGAAAAAACCTACAGCAATTTTTATATCTGTTAGCAATGATAGATAATCCAGGTGTGTTGGGTTATAAATGGTGTACATACCATATTGACAACTTAAAAAACTGAATAAAGTTTAAATGGAGAAATGTATTTTTTAACTTTAAGTTTTTATTTTAATTCCAGTTAGTTAACATACAGTATAATATTAGTTTCAGGTGTACAGTACAGTGATTCAACAATTTCACACAATACCCAGTGCTCGTCACAGCAAATGCATTCCTTAATCCCCATCACCTATTTCCCCCATTCTCCCACCCACCTCCCCTCTGGTAACCACCAGTTTATTCACTATAGTTAAGTTTGTTTCTTCGTTTACCTCTTCTTTTCTTCCTCTATGTTCCTTTGTTCTGTTTCTTCATTTCCTCATAGGAGTGAAATCATATGGTATTTGTCTTTTTTTTTGACTGACTTACTTTGCTTGGCATTACACTTTTTCCATTACACTCTCTCCACTCTGTCCGTCCATGTTATTGCAAATGGCAAGATTCCATTATTCTTTATGATTGAATTCTTTAAATGTGTGTGTATGTGTGTTTATACACACACACACATACATACACACAAACACATATATTATGTATATGTACATGTATACATATGGAACATCTTTATCCATTCACCAGTCAATGGATACTTGGGCTGCTTTGGTATCTTGGCTATTGTAGATAATGCTGCTACAAACAGAAGGGTGCCTGTATACCTTCAAATTACTGTTTTTGTATTATTTGGGTAAATACATAGTAGTGTAATAGCTGGATCATTGGGTAGATCTATTTTTAACTTTTTGAGGAACCTCCATACTGTTTTCCAGTTTGTATTCCCACCAATAGTGCACAAGTGTTCCTTTTTCTCCACATCCTTGCCAACACCTGTTGTTTCTTGTGTTTTTGATTTTAGCCATTCTGACAGATGTGAGGTGATATCTCATTGTAGTTTTGATTTGCATTTTCCTGATAATGAGTGATATGGAGCATCTTTTCCTGTGTCTGTTGGCCATCTGTATGTCATCTTTGGAGAAATGTCTCTTCATGTCTTCTGCCCATTTTTAATTGGATTATTGTTGGAGAAAGATATTTTTTCATCAAAATCACAGATAATTTCTTTAAAAAAGAGCGTTGTGATTTGTTTCACTTTTATTTGATTGGATATTCTCCATGATAGAAGATTGACATTAGAACTATCTAAAAGTCATCAGTCTCCATCTAGTAGTCCATTGGCTGGTGTATAGGACAAATGGGGACAAATGGCTGGGGAGTTTTTAGTGCTCAAGAAAATTGGGGAAAGAGATAAAATCATGGTTCAGTTTTTACATCTTTTCTAAGCTCTTTTCTAGATTTCCTTTCCTCTTAACCACACCCCAACACAAACAGAGTCACTTAATGTTCTCATACTATTGTAGCCCTTTTCACAGAGGATATCTGATATTCTTTCCCGGTAGATGCTTAGGGATTCAATGTGTGATAATGATAAGAATAATTATAAATTAACAAAAGAGCCCAAGAAATTTTGGACAATGAAGACAATTAGGAAATAACTGGAGGAGAAATTTTCTAGAGTTTTATCACAAGATCCAAAGACAAGTCTTCCTCTGAGATGATGTCTATACACTTACAAAGAAACAATTGTGTCACATTGATTTTCCATGTTTGAACTGGAGTGTGATCTGGATAACTGGAACAACATTGGTTTTTTGGATGGTTAGCCTGGAGAGCTCCCAATAGTTACTCACTTTTTCCAAGAAGATGTTATACCTAGAAGTTCTGCTCCACTTCCTTCTATCCACCCATTTTTAGTGCTACTGACCTTGTTACTTTCCAAAGATTCTATGCAACATGCCCCTGTATATTGCATAGAATCTTTCTTACCTCCATATAAGCTATTGTCTAAAATAACTGAACTTCTCAATTCCTTCTGTAAAGGAAGGATCACGTAATTCCCTGGATAATCCCTAGGATGACTAAAAATATATTTCACCATCAATTTAATCGTTAGTTCTCAAACATTGTGTGCTATGGACTTGTTACTATATTAAGTAATTTAATTAAATAGTATGCAAACAAAAAATAAAGTGGTATGCAGATATGAAAGAAAAAAGAGTTTTGTTCTGCCTGTAAACAATAAATTGAAAGTTTTCCACAGACTCAATAACTGCTAGTCATAAGAAAATTGAATTGGAATAGATAAGGACAAAAATAATTTACAAAAATTAAAAATAAAAAAAAAATTTTTGAACTCTGATTCACAAATTTCTTTAGCTTTTTTCATTTTAGAAATGTGAAATTGGAAATTATGGAAAATATATGATGCATATAGTTTATGCAAGAAATAGAACTCTAATCATGGACCCTAGTCAAAAAGAAGTCATCAGTGCTACATCAAAAAATTACCACATGATTTTTCATTTATATAGTAAGTGTTTAAAATTGTTTAAGGTATATTTGTAACATTTTTGTAAGCCAAATTTAATCTTTTAATATTATTAAAGACCAGATACTGATCTAATCACCTCTGAGAAGCCAGCTTCTGTGAAATGTCAGCAGAGGAAATCTTTTGGCTGGCAGACTAGCATCATATGAAGTCAGCACACATGCCATGAAGTTGGGAGTGAAGAAAAGGCTGAAGATTTAATTTAAAAGAGTCCACCCTTACTGATTCCTGCAATCGCTTCTACACAGCACACATATTTTTAGAGAAAACTTAAGCTGTAAACATCTCTAGGATAGAGAATATACAAAGTGGCAAGTGATTGAGGTCAGCTTTATGAATGAGGAAAAGAGAAAGCAGACTGGTGTCTATTATTTCTATAGAAGTGATATCTCAGTGGGAGTGAAGAAGTAAAAATTCATTCAGAAATTCAGAAGTAAAATGGGGGTTGATTGTTTATATCGTAGTTGAGTTGAATCCAAACCTTCATGAAGTCAAGGATGGTCAGCTTTCATATTGCATTTAATTGAGAGTCAGAGCATAAAATATGTTCTTGGAAGTCTAAGCAACAAGCATCATTGTAATAAACAGGCCCCACCAGGAACAAGTGCCTCCTTCTTCCCTCAAAAACAGTTTTATATTTCTCTCTTTTCCAACTAAATATAAACTCCATGGTCAGGATCTTTGTGGCTAGAAGTAAGCCTGACATTGATGAAGCTCAGAAGTTGTTTATTGCATCATGGCCTGAATTCTTTCTCTATTGTATTAACTTGTCTTCCCCTTCTTTTCTCTTCCTAACTCTTAGTTCTTAAATGGTCCCTCTATGGTCAATGCAAACAGTCAAAACTAAAGATTCTTGCTCCTTCCCAACACCATGAATTTTTCAGCTACTTACAATTGGCACACTGTATGGTATTAACGATTATTATTTTTGGATCCTTGAATGGAAAGCATTAGAAAAGTAGACCCATTATCTTGGGTCAGTTTTCCCAAAATCAGATGCTTAGACAAACATTTGTATACAGATGAGTTCTTAGGAGATGCTCCCAGGAGAAACAAGCAAGGGAATAGGAGACATTGAGTAGGGAGAAGTAAGAAACTAAACAAGAGTGCAATTCGGTGTCATCCTAGCCTCAGCCTGATCCCACAGGAAGCTCTGAAGATTGAAGACTGCAGTGTATATTCCCCCTGCAGGCAAGGTATCAAGACTTTTTACCCAGTTTTCCCTCAGTCATTGGCTATAGGCCTTCCCAGGGACTATTAGATTCTAAAGTAGTTCCAGAAAAACTCAGCCTATTCATCCAAGGACAATCCTGTGAAGAATATTGCAGTTTCAGGTGTGAATAGCTAACATGAAGAGGCTGTGGTGTAGACCCATGACAGGGATCCAGGGGAGCTAGACAGATCATTAATTAAGGTATCTCCCAATGCCAAAAACTGTACTGAATAAAACTCTCATTTTCCACCTTCTGGCCTGATTAGTAAAGGGGGTACCTGAACACACAGTGTTCTTTGGGGTTCTAGCTAATAACCCCATCCCCTTTTTGGAGTGGCTAGATTTGGGTTCTGCTTGCATAGGCTTATTGTGATTCTAGGGAAGAATATCAAGTTAATTCCTCTACACTTAAGTTGAGCTAGCAAAATTTTTTTTTTAAAGATTTTATTTATTTATTTGACAGAGAGAGATCACAAGTAGATAGAGAGGCAGGCAGAGAGAGAGAGAGGGAAGCAGGCTCCCTGCTGAGCAGAGAGCCTGATGCGGGACTCGATCCCAGGACCCTGAGATCATGACCTGAGCCGAAGGCAGCAGCTTAACCCACTGAGCCACCCAGGCGCCCCGAGAAATTTTTTAATGTTCCCCCAAATAAGTTCCTGTGCTAAGATGTGAAAACTAAGTGACCCATTGTCAACTATAATGTGCATTGAGGTTTGGTTTCCTACCAGTTACTGTAATCCATCTCGTTTCATAGTGAGCAGAAAATGAGAAAATGTATTATTTTTATGTTATTGAAATTGTGACTATTCTGTAGAATCTGATAAATAAATCACAATAGATTTTTTAAATGACATATTAAGGATGCCCATCTTGGTATGAACATATTAACATCTGTTCTACTTTTTTTTTTTGCTACAGTTTACAAGAAATAGCTTTTTTGAAAAATGTAATTTTGATTTTATTTTTCACTTAGATATAAACAACAATGATTACATAATTATAACTTCTTTATGTGTAATATATATGTACAACATTTTACATATATATATATACATATATATATATGATCTATGGAGGTGAGGATTATAGCAATGATCAAAACACAAACATTTCTACCAAGAAATAATTGTTTTAAATGTTGTACTCTACAATGAACAAAAAAGTCACAAAGCTCACACATCCTTACTATTCTATTTTCTTTATGTGTTTATAAAATCAAAATTACTTACTCAATAATCTTAATGATCTTTTTCCTCAGCAAGCTAATATTATTGCCAAGCAGATTCAGACAGATTACTTACAGGTGGAATATGGGGAGGAACTTCTATAAACGGATAAATCTGTAGTTAGAAAAGAAGGAGGTATTAGAAAATCAGCAGAAACATTGACAACTGAGCATGCTTGATGGACATCTGGTCTTGTTGTGTACTCTAATATAAAACAGCATAACAATAAATACTCATAATGAACTAATAAAGTATGATGGATTCACTGCACCATTCATTGAAATTTTGATAGATGTCCTTAGAAAAGTCATTAAACAAAAACTGACAGAACTAATGGGAAAAAATGTTAATGAAATCTTAAATTTAATGAAAGATGTGTAAGACCTCTAAACTAAAAACTGCAAATTATTGCTGAGAGAAATTAATGAAAGTAAAAAATTAATAGTGAATAATGAAAATTAATGAAATGGAGAGATAAACCTTGTTTGTGCATTATAAAAAATTCAATATTGTTAGAATATCTTGTTTTCCTCACACTAATCTATAAGTTTAATACCATCTCAATCAAAAGCCCATCAAACATTTTTGTATAAATTGACTACATGATTCTAAAGTTTATATGGAACTACAAAGACCTACAATAGCCAAAACAATCTTTAAAAAAATACAGAGTTGGTTGGGGTGCCTGGGTAGCTAGTCACTTAAGTAAGTATAGGACCCTTGATTTTGTCTCATGTCATAATCTCAGGGTTGTAAGATGGAGCCCTGTGCTTAGGACTCTCCCTCTCCCTCTGCCCCTGCTCAGGCTCTCTCTCTCCCTGTAATATATTATAATATATAATATATATGTATAACATTGGAAGATTAAAACATGAAACTTTCAAAAAAAAAACATGAAACTTTCAAGAACATAACAGAAAACACGGAAGAGTGCTTAAAGCCTATTAGCAAAGGAAAAGATTACTTATTACACAAAAAAACTATAAATCAACAACAAAGATAATTAATTGGACTTTGTCAAAATATAAAACTTCTGTAACCAAAATATCACATTAAGAAAATGTAAATGCAAGATATGGACTGAAAAAAAATACTCATTTTACATATGCCTGACAAAGATCTTGTAACCAGATACAAATCTACAATTAAAAGTCAAACATACAGTTTAAAAAAATGGGCAAAATGTTTGAAGAGACATCTCATAAAAAATACAGGCATGGTCAATAAGAGCACGAAATAGTTCTTTACCTTCTTAGTCATCTGGAAAACAGCAACAACAAAACAAAACATGATGAGATACCACTTCTCACTCACTAGAAGCCTAAGAGTAATGACTGACAAAGTTCTTGGCGAGAATGTACAGCGACTAAGATTTTCGTACATTGTTGGTGAGAATAAAAAATGGTACAACTACTGTGCCAAAGTATTTGGTAGTTTTGCTGATGAAGTTAAACACACACCAGCCCTATTACACAGAAATTTCACTCCTTGGTGTTTAGCCAAGAGAAATTAGAACCTATGTCCACAAGGGGACCTGACAGAATATTCACTGAAGCCTAATTTAAAGTAGGCCCAAATTGAAAACATCCCAAGTGCTCCTCTACAGGAGAATTAGTAAATAAAGTGTGTTACACTCATATAATAGAGTATCACTCAGCAATAAAAAGAATAAACTGCTGGAACACACAACATGGAGGAATCTCAAAATTGTTATAGTGCAGAAGAAAAGATACAAAAGATCACTATACTTTTAGAAAGTTAAAGAACAAGCAAACTAATCTATGGTGATAGAAATCAGAACACAAGTGATATCATCATCATAGATAATTTTTGCCCCCCCCCCAACCACAAATATTCAGCACCCATCTACAGAAGTGCTTTTGAAGGAGCTGTGGAATCCAGCCTATACTGAGGGACCTGGAGGAATCTTGCCTACCTGTGTTCAGGGCAATAGGCAGACTGACCTTGGTCTAGGCTGTGGACCCTGCAGTAGCCCATGAACCAGCTGCAGTCCCTCTCTCTTGGCCACAGGCCAGGAACCCCTAGAAAACACTATCTTAGACAATCACCCATGGTTGGGAGAGCCTTTGTAGAAGTTCAGCATTCCAGAGAAGTTACAGCATACTGTTGGAGCAAAAAAATTGACTTTGGACACTGTGGAGTGGAAGGCAGCTTCTAAAGATTAGAGGAAGTGACTTCTTCAAATATGAAAAGTGCAACACAGAACTTTAAGGAACAGTTTCCACCCTACTGCATACCAGGGTTGAGAAGTGCTACTCTCAAGCATTTGTATAGCCAGAAGCCAAGCAAGTCATTCACAAGTAGTTTGGAGACTCATAATAGCTAAATTACCTTAGCAGAGAGATAGGAGATGAGAAGCACTGAATAACAATTGTGGAAAGTTTTAGGTAGAAGGGGCTGTCATTTGCCTACAGTATAAGAAGTTACAAGCTTCCACCAACAGAAGCTACGGTTCATTTATTCATTCAATCAAATGTTTAGAATATTTAATCATTGTCTAATAAAAAATGGCACTGTCCTAGGCCCAGGAGATTTTATGGTAAACTCTCTAACATCATGGGATCTATATTGTAGTGGGAGAAGCAGGTGTTTATCAAATAATCACACTAATACATGTACTACTATGAAAGTACGAGCATGAAAAGAGTAATGGAGGAAAAGTACATAGGGCTAAAGAGCTTATAACAATAACAGCAACTACGTATGTTTATTTTTTACAACAGTCCTACAAAGTAAACGCCGTCATTCTTATTTCCATTTCATAACTGGAGAATCTGAGACAATGAGAGGATTAGTAACTTACCAAAGATCACAGAGCTGGCCAGTGGCCAAGCCAGAATTTTCCTCCAGGCCTTCTGTTTCTAAAGTCTGTGTTCTTAACCACAGTGATACAGAGCATACCCATGTGATCTGGATGTTCAGGAAGATGTCCCTGGGAAAAACAAAAACAAAAACAAAAAAACATTTAAACTGAGATCGGAGAGATGGGTAGAATTACCTGGGAGAAGAGTGTGTGCAAATTCCCTGGTGTGACTGGGAGCATGATGGACGAGAGAGTTATACAGTAATTCTACAAAGATCAGGTAAGAGCCTATGTATGATTAAACAAGTCAGAAGAGAGAGGTAATATTGACTTTAAAGTGTCATTAGTTTGTGTCCTTCCTAAGTTAAAAAAAAAAGGTTAAATTATATTCTCCATCAGCAGCGGCACTTCTTTGTTATTCTGTCCTCAGTGGGGGTGAGGAATGGGCCACCTTCACTGTTCTGGGACCCTTTCAACCAGTACTGTTCACCAGTATTCAGCACTGAGATTGCAGGAGCCAGAGTTCTTTTCCCAACAACTGTATCCCATTGTTCCACGAAGACTCTTCACTAAGAAACATGAAGCAGTTAATTCCCCCTGCTAAACACAGCAGGAAGGTAATACTTTTCTCAAATATCAAATCAGTCCAATTTCATTTAGACTTAAATGATTTTTCTGGCCCCTCTTCATGTAGATACCTCTGCAGTCAATTAGCATTGTCACTTTTAATCTTCTGTAGTCAGATCCTGGTCATTTCCCATTAGGGTTCTATTAAATAGATTCTTACGGCCTGGCTGAACTGACTGCAGTGCAGTTTCTGTAGAAAGCACGCTAGCCATCATTATGCAGCTGGCATTTACTAAAGGTTAGATATTACCGATAACCTTAATCACAAATTATGCTACTTTGCCTGAAAATTCACTTCTGGATTTTTTTTTTGCCACCAGACTCGAATGCTCCTGGAATATCAGGCTATGCTTGGGTGGAAAGGCACCTTGAATTATGCATCTCAGCTTAAACTACTTCCAACTCCATGGCCTTTGCCTCAAGATCCAAAGATGCTATTGCTGTCAGGGGCAAAAACCCTTGCATCTGCCTGCAATGTCAGGTGCACTCTAACTAAAGAAAAAGGAAGGAGGGATACATTTTGCTCAGGGAAAGAACTCTGTCCCACTGTGGCTTTGCTTATTCGATTGGGTCATGTAAATAAAATAAGGATGGAACTGTAGAAAAGTGAAGCAGATAAAACTTACAGAAAATTCCTACCTTCTAAGTGCATAAGAAGGATGAGAATGTTATATGAGGATGTTAGAGTACCTTTACAACATACAGCAGATACAAAATAGCATCCTTTAATAGAAAAAGCAACAAGCCACATATCAGAAAGCATAGCTTCCACATACGAAGTACTAACTGCTGCTGTGACCTTGAGTGAGCTGCATGATTCCACTGGGCCCTGGAAGTCCTTGGTTAAATATAAAAATAAATTAGGTGCCTGACTAGTGATTCCCACAGATTAACATGTGCTATCTCATTGGAAAAGTGGAGAGAGAGGAAACAAACAGGACTGGCCCACCACCCTCCAAATGGGCTGTCCTCTGTGGAAAAGCATCTAGCAGACTGGTCACTATTACACCCTGGGGGAAGAGAGACAGGGAAGACACCCTGGAAGATGCCTATGTCTACTGTGTATTTTGTTGACAGCCAGTCCTAGGGGATAGAGATCCACAAACATCCAGCAGTGCAAACCTTCTCATGGGCTTCTGGCCCCTTTTTTGCTTCCAGCCATTGGCCTATTCAATAAGTTTCTTAAGCATTTATTAGGTAGGGTCCCTGCTCTTGAAGGGCTTGTGGTTTAGTAGGGGGAAATTCAGGCTGGGTTTGGACAGATGGTCCCAGAGAATATTATGAGACTCAAGTCTTTACCTTTATTTTAGACCAAAGTTCTTGATCCCTATTCTAGATTTAGTTTCATCCCAAATTCTAATAATTTTGACACAAAGGATTAATAATAATAATACTGCCTAACACAGGTAAGCTGCTTTGTATACTCACAACACCACCTCAAAGAAAATATTGTCATGCCAATGCACCTGGGTGGCTCAGTTGGTTAAGCAGCTGCCTTTGGCTCAGTTCATGATTCCAGTGTCCTGGTATCCAGCCCCACATCAGTCTCCTTGCTCAGTGGGAAGCCGGCTTCTCCACTGCCTGAAGCCGCCCCCACCCCCCACCGCCTGTGCTTGCTCTTTCCCTCTTTCTCTGTGTGTCAAATAAATAAAACCTTAAAAAAAAGAAGGAAATATCGTCATGTTAATTTTCTAGCTGAAGAAAACTGCCAGACATAATGAGAGATGGACAAAGAGCTCAAATTCAGGTCATTTGACTCTGTGTCCCACCTGCTTCCCACCACTCATACTGACTGTGGTAAGGATTAAAAATACCTAGTTCCTGAGATAATGAGCAATATCATGAATGGCATAGTTCTGAGGTAACAACATGTATTACCAACAAAACGCAGGCATTTATGAAAGGGAAAGGAGGGACTGTTAATCCCATCAGGGCAATGATGCTTTCTTCATTGGAATTTTCCTCACATCAGCCCATAATCCTGCAACATCCTTCATGAACAGGTATACAGTATCAATCCCATCTACAGTCCCCACAGACTTAGTTAACCCTTACCAGGAGAACCATATCTTGGCTCGAGGAAGAATTGCCTTCAGCTCCCTACTCACCCCTGCTTCTTTTCTCAGGGAAAAAAATTCCCCTTCATATCCTTTGGGCCAACCTTCCACCTCCATGAAATGCCGGGCAACTCTGACCCTGTGGTTAGAAGGTTTGTTTTAGGTCGTAACTATAGATAAAATTTCATTTATTCAGCATCTTTGCCACCAACTGTACACTTCATTTGCAGATGGCTATTTGCCTAGAGTATCTTATTTATTTAATTGATTGACTGTCTCAGTTTTCAGAATAATTGTTTACCCCACGTGGCATAACAGCATGCTCTGTTTCTATGCTCTTCTCAGGAAGAGAGTGAAGGCTGCTTGGAATAATTCAATGTTTCATTAAAGAAAATGCACTGAAACTTAGCTCTAAAAACTCTCAACCAAGATACATGTTCTTCACAGCTTTGAAGATTTCATCTTTTTCTGGTCAATATGCACACAGGAAGAATGCTTGCTCAAGTCTAAGTCAATCAAATATTTGGGGGAAAACCGGGACTTCATCATTGTGTCTTCCAGTCTGCTTAGCATCTTCATCTTTCCTCCAAGATCATGATATTTTGTGTTTGCTGGTAATTATTTCAAAGCCTAGAAGTTTCTACCCTGTAACTGCAGGAGATAAGGGGCTCTTTAACTACAGATACCTTCTGGTTTTCACAGTATGCTTTTGAACTGGTAGTTGATTTACTTGAACCAGTCATGTTGAGCCATCACTGCGTTAGTGGGTCCAACCCAATCCATGCTTCTTTTAATTATGATTGCAGGCATTTTCTCATTACTTGAGGTATTGCATAAGCCAATGCAACCACTGGTACCTCCATCCCATCCCAAATCACTACAGATGAGAATCTGGGTAAGAGCAGTGCTGTAGCATGCCCGAGATTAATCACCAAGGCACTCCCACTTCAGAATCCTTTCTTGAGTAGATTCTTAGGAAAAATAGTATAAAAATTCTGGCAGAAGGCCTTTAAAACGGATGTTGCAGAAACTGTTTCCCTGCCATGCACTTGACTCTGTGTGTGTGTGCTTGGATGTTTAATTGCACATAAACGTGTGTAACAGGAAAAAAAAAAAAATTCTGGCAGAAGTTCTTCTAGTTTAGTCCCAGAAAGATTTGACTGCAGGGGACTACCACTAGAGAACTGGGAAAGTGGTATAGGGAAGAGAAGAAAGCCAGAAAGTTAATTATTAAGTTAATTATTAAGCTTTTCCATTCTTAACAAGAAATGGGAAACTGGGTCTCAATCAGTGGGAAAACTCTGGGGAAAAGAGTTGTCCTACACAAGTGACGAGGGAACTGGCACATTTTTATACCGTTTTCTGAGAGTCATTGATGGAGGGCTTTCTAAAGGGATGTTTCTTTCCAGGTCCTTATGGCTTACCACACACATGGTAAGCATGGCCTTCTGCATTTCAAGACGTAGACTACAGGACTTGAAAATCAGTTACAGCACCTTGAAATGATACCATCTAAGGGATACGGATGGGGCACTGACAACAACTGCTTCCTTCATACTTTAAAAGATGAAATGTTAGATAGCCTGGGTGGCTCAATCGGTTAAGCGTCTGCCTTCAGCTTAGGTCATGATCCCAGGGTTCTGGGATTGAGTCCCATGTCGGGCTCCTGCTCCACAGGGAGTTTGCTTCTCCCTCTGTGCCTCCTCCCACTAGTTCTCTTAATCAATCAATCATTCTCAAATAAATAAATAATCTTAAAAAAAATAAAAGATGAAATGTTACATACCTTTCACGTAAACTAAATGGTGTAACTTAATTCTGCCTCAGATTCTACTGCTTTCTCTGAGTATTGTTAACATTATGCATAATACCTAGATTTTCCACAAGCAATTGCTTAGATTGTTGCTTCATTTAGTCGATAGTAAACTGTAATGTTAAGGAAGAGTAGCTTTGAGAGTCAGGCTGAACTTTGAATGTAAGGTCTCCTGTTTGTTATCTATGGGCTTTGACAAGTTTCTGAGAGCTACACAATTCAGTTTTCTTGCCTGTAAAACAGAAATGATGGTACATATCTCCTAACAGCTATTCTGATGAGTGAGGACACGATATATTTAAAAGAGTGGGACACAGTGCCCGTCAAAGAGTAAATATTCATTACACAGTAACCCAAGAGGATTCAGGGGTAATTTAGAATTTGTATTGCTGTGACCCTTACTATTTTCCCAAGCTTTGGTGAGGCCCTTCTGACAATTTATGGTATGCCGACATATTTACCTTTGCTATACGTCTTCTGTTCGCTGTAATAGATTCACATGCTTTTGTGAATGTACCTTTTTTGCACCTTTCTCTGTGCCCCTGGAAGCTGTCCCACATCTCCTGCATTAGTCTATTACCTCCATAACCTCCTTTCTGGATCATCACAGATAGGCTGTATCCCCTCTGTTAAAGATCATAACAGCTGACAGGTGAATCTCTTTATACAGCCTCACTCTGGATTCCAATAAATTCCTGGTCCCCTTGTTTCTTCAGACTGTGAGTGATAAAGGCTTACTGTGGTTACTATGCCCTATGGCATGGCCCTTTATTGGTTTCCTAACCACAGCTTTGTAAATAGTCCCTCCTCAGTTATTCCCAGTTTGAGTGTGCCACCTGTTTCCCACCAGGATCCTCACTGAGGTATTAACAAAGGGGCAGATTTCCTCCCATAGGCCCTATAGATGTGACAGGTATGTGTGTCAGGAGGAAACAGGGGACAGAAGCATGTATATGTATGTGAATATACATCAATATAATTAATTCCATCAATTATTTTATAAGTAATATAATAAGTAAATTCAAGTATTTTTCAAGGTACAGCATTTACTGTGTTAGGTATATGTACACGCACGCACACACACACACACACACACACACACACACATCATGTGCTGTGGATGGAAAAAGCATTGTATAAGGAGATGCCAAGATCAGGAGGTCTTGAGCTTTCTGCTGCTAAGGGATAGTTGATCCTCCCATGCATAATTTTCTTTCACTATGCCTATGATTCTTAGTGAGCTAGGGAAGTATATTGGAATTAATGGGTCTTAAAGAGAGATTTTCAAAACTGTCCAGGAGATTCTGACATGGCCTTTATGTTATACACTCAAGAAGTGCTCAAGAGGTGCTCTTCCTCCTAACTAGACTTCCAAACATTGGAAGTTTTCACCAGAAACCCTTTCATTCCCGAACAAAAGAAAAGAAAATTAAGTATAGTAGAAATGTTCGGGGCTATTGGGTCTCATAACGTAAATTTGAATCTCAAATTAGCCACTTCTTAATACCATTTGGAATGTTTTTTATCTGTAAAATTGGAATATGAAAGGATTTTTATAAGAATAAGGAGATGCATTATGTATATTATTTATTTTACATATATGTAAGAATATTACTTATATATTTTCATAAATGTACTGTTATGCAACATAATGCATATTTATATATTTATTTACATAAATGTATTAATATAACACATTTGTAATGAGATGTTTTCAATGCTCAATATAACAATGAAAGGTAGCAATTAATATTGGCGGGACAGTAGAAGCAGTACATGTGCAGAAGCAGGGGTAGGTGAGCTGAAGATTCTAAGAAGATTCTAAGAAGCCTGGAATATGGGGGAGTTTGGAGAGATCACAGGAAAATGAAAACAGAACGGAAAATTCCAGCATCATCCTTCTGGACATTGAAAATCTGCTATTAGGAACTTTTGATCCAGTATCATGTTCTGTCTTCTTTAGGCCAGTGCTCCCTTTAGATAGCTCTTTTCAGTCCCTGGTATTCTATTCCTCAACTTGTCAGGGTTATGCTCCCTTTCCTGTATTAACCCTGTGACCTGTTACTGAGGGCCATCAGGGAAAGAAGGAAAGACCTTGATGCCAAAAAGTGTCAATCACCTAGGCGGTCCTATAATCCAGAATTAAGTCTAAAAAGAAAATAAAACCTGCTAAAATGACTTCTGCCAGGAAGTCGGACTCAAAACTTCCCATTTGCCACTATTAGTTATAACCTGTGGCTCCAGTGCCTCAAGAAGGACTGTTTTATGTATGCGGAAGTATTTAACCATATAAAATAGAGGAAAACCACGTTATACACTATCAAAATAGTGTGAAGTGGCTGCTTCAGAAGAAGGTGTGAATTAGGTTAATCTGACCCAAAGGACATTTCCTGGTCTACTTTCCAGTCCAGTGTATAGATGTCTAGCCTCACTGTGAATCTAAAGAAAGCCCACCCTTTCCCATACATTGCCCCTGCTTCTGAGATTCCAATGCCCCTGCTCTGTCTTGGACCCTTTGGCTTCACTTCATTCCTCCTCTCCCTCTGCACTCCATGTCATATGTCTCTCCATATGTGGCACCACATTTGACTCTTCCTAGAGAAACAGGATTAACCTTGGTGCTCCTGAAGATAAAGCTTCCTGGACCCTCCACCCCCGTATATAAGCAGCATCAAAATAAAGAGATTTTAGTGAATGAAAAGGTAGGTTTCAGATGCAATAGGTAGGATAGGATAAGGGGCAACATTTACCATACAGTCTAATAGCAATAGTGACACGGTAACAAATCCTAATCACCAAGGCCAATAAAACTACATCAGAGTTCTCAAGCTCTTTACTTTTTTTTTTTTTTCAAAGATTTATTTATTTGACAGATAGAGATTACAAGTAGGCAGAGAGGCAGGCAGAGAGAGAGGAGGAAGCAGGCTCCCAGCTAAGCAAAGAGCCCGATGCGGGGCTCGATTCAAGCTCTTTACTTTTAATCATCTATTTCTATTTTTTTTAGATTTATTTATTTATTTATTTATTTTAGAGAGAGTGGAGGGATGGGCGGAGAGAGAGAATAAATATATCTTTTAAAGATCTTATTTATTTATTTGTCAGAAAGAGGGAGAGAGAGAGCACAAGCAGGGGGAGTGGCAAACAAAGGGAGAAGCAGGTTTCCCACTCAGCAAGAACCCCAATGTGGGGCTCAATCCCAGGACCCTGACTGGGATCATGACCTGAGCCAAAGGCAGATGCTTAACTGACTGAGCCACCCAGGCTTCCTGAGAGCGACAAAAAATATCAAGCAGACTCCCCACTGAGCCTGGCGCTGATGTTGGGCTACATCTCAGGACTCTGAGATGATGACCAGAGCTGAAATCAAGAGTTGGATGCTTAGCCAACTGAACCACCCAAGCACCCCTATTTCTACTTTTTAATAATGTGGTCTGGGATCTTATTTCTTTCTCCCCATACCAAATTCTCTAGTTTGCCTACAATTTGCTTTATTTTCATAATTCATCAACGTCTTGAAAATCCTCTTAGCCCAACATTTTTATCAGGTTCTGCTTGCAGAAGCACTGGAGTTTAATGAATAACGGCTCAGCTTTAGAACTGGGTAGATTTTGAATCCACGGATGTAGGCATGGGGATTTATGTTCAGCTGATTGGGCGGAAGATGTGATATAACTAGTTAGAAAGATGAGAGAAAGGATATTCACCTTCCAGGGCTATTTTGGCTTACTAGATAATGCGCATAAAGTGCTTTGCATACACTAAGCACATGGCATATTCTAAGCTTTAAATAAATATCTCATTTGTTTCTTCATTTCTTACTCTTTTTTGGGAGATTTGTTTCATTCTATTAACCTAACTATTGCTGTCATTTTCCCCCTGCTTTCTCTATATGCCCACCTTAATCTTTTCCTGAGATTCTAAAAAACATGGTAGGATGCTCTTAGTATTAATAGCTACATCACCAGCTCAGCTGAGAAGAAATCCCAGTACCCTGTAGTTAATCGAGTGTACAGAATAGAGTTTGCAAATGTCAGGAGTTCAGCAGCAACACCAATGGGATGGAGGAATGCATGGTGGAAACAACTCAGAAATAGAGAAAAGGAGAGCAAAATAATTCTTGGCTAAATCAGACATTAACTAGTTTTGCTTTATTGGTCTCACTTGCCTTCTGTATTAAATAGACAGTTGAATGACATGATACCAATTTCCTCCCAGCTTCAACATTCTATGATTCTACTTAATTAATTCTTATCCTTCATAGGGCATAAAACACCTTGGGAAAATTTAGCCTCAAATCCTACCTAATTAGCGACCCACCTCTTAACATGTTTAAAAGTTCCCTGAATATTGTTCACTCTGTTGACACATCAATTAAAAAAAAAACTGATTGGCAAGGGCATTGTACTTGATACCTTTTTTTTTTTTAAGATTTCATTTATTTATTTGACAGAGAGATCACAAGTAGGCAGAGAGGCAGGCAGAGAGAGTGAGAGGGAAGCAGGCTCCCTCCCGAGCAGAGAGCTGGATGCGGGACTGGATCCCAGGACCCTGAGATCATGACCTGAGCCAAAGGCAGCAGCTTAAACCACTGAGCCACCCAGGCGCCCCTGTACTGATACCTTTAATGCAGAAAACAAATCTCAGATCTAGTCCCTGCTAACCATAGTCTAACTGAGGCATAACTAGCCAGGTATCAGGACAAAGTTAGTAATGTGAATGTAATTACATACATGTACGAGGGAACTAGCATTTTGGAGGTAGAGGTGCAGATAGGTATTGCCCTGCAACTAACTCTCACTGAAAACCTAATCTCTGCCAGTCACTCTATACTTTACTTTTTTTTTTTTTTTAAGTCCTCAATATATATTATTGTTATATTTTTCTTGAATTTTAAAATGAGTATGAACACAAAGGAAAAATATCATTTTAATATAGCTGCATATTGGTTTCCTGGGAATACAGGTATTTTACAGCTTTTTTTTTTTTTGTAATTTTATTTTTTCAGTGTTCTAAGATTCATTGTTTATGCACCACACACAGTGTTCCTTCATTGAACCCTCAAAATTTGACAAGAGAGGAGCATCTGAGTGGCTCAGTCAGTTAAGCTGCTTCCTTAGGCTCAGGTCCCAGGGTCCTGGGATGGAGCCCCACAAAGGGGAGCCTGCTTCTCTCTCTCCCTCTGCCTTCCCTCCTACCCTAGCCTTGTGCTCCTGTTCTCTCTCACTCTCTATCTCAAATAAATAAACAAAATCTTTAAAAAACAAAAACAAAACAAAACTCTACAGGATCATTATTCCTGCTTTTTTTGGATGTGAAACTAAGGTTAAATAGAAGTCATACATAGCAAATTGGGATTCAGTACCAGACATGAGTCCACACCACATGTCTCCCTAATAAAAGACTAGTTTTTAGAGAAGGAGAGAATTAAGGCCTTAAGCATAGAGGGGGTTTGTGAATTAATAAAGAAGAGCTCTCTAGCAAGGGGGCAGGTAGAGCTAAGGGGATGAAGTCATTTTGGAAACAAAAGTCTCCCTCACCTCGATCTCAAGAAATGAGCTGTGCATCCTTTTTTATCAAAATGCCCTATGAATGAAACAAGCACTGAAGAGTATATGAAATTGAGGGTTAGTGATGGTCTAACACCACGGGCTGGCTGATTCAGAGTATTCTGAGAGGGGTGTAATGACAAACATATACCCTTTCCGAAGAATGTTCTCCACATATAAAACCCTGCAGGGAGCTGGATGATCATGGTGGTATGATTTTATTAGTGACCAAATAACAAGAATTCCTACAGAGATCCAGGAACAAAAGAGATCCCCAACCTTTACCCTGCATCTCAGATTCCCTTTTTTCAGAGCGCTTTAGGGGGAAAAAATGTTTAAATTAAGTTTGTTGCAGCTGCTCTGTCAGGAACTTACCAAGCGCTAAAGCCATCGGAGCAATTAAAAAAAATTGCACAGAAGGTAATTAAAAGCCTTACTGGTTCTTGCGATTAGACTGACATTTTAAATGCCTCTGGATGTTTTATTGTGCCAATAACCTATTTCCCTCATCTCCAAGAGAAATACAACTGACATCAGTAATTTACCCAAATACTCTACAGGTAACATGTGCCAAATACAAACCTGCACTAAATTAGGACCAGAATTCTCCTCTGTGCAATCGGCATGATACATCTTAACGGGAAAACTATTATTTGCAAATTCCTTCTCTATGTTTGTGTTTTCACTGTTCACTGTCCTGTTTGCTCTGCGCTGAGAACATAGCCTGATGATAACTGCTGGCTGGACTAGTCCACATCTAGGGGCAAGGTAATCATTTCCCATTTGCATGTGGTTATGCAAGGACAAAGCTCCTGGCTTTGGAGGACAGGGCCTTATTTTGTCAACCTTATTTCATAATGATGATTTATTGGGAAATGTGCTTCCCTTAACAGACTACTCATGCCAAGGGAATTCTATCCCCCCTCCATCCCTAATCCTTGATTCATGATTAGAACATGGGTTTGTAAATTTGGTAAGGATCAATAAAAAGCTTATCTTAGGATTAAATTTAGGAAGCTTTTCTGACTTGGGGATTAAGAATTTGAGGACATGTACTAATTTACAGCTTAGTTTCTCTCAATTTTCTATTCTTTGGTAGAAAGACCCCTGGGAGTTGTGGGTTCCTTACAGTAACAAGCATGTGGGCCAATCTTTCCTCAGAAGTGCAAAAATAAAAGCAACAGCAACAAACAAAGACAGAAAATAAAAGAAGTGGAATTTAAGGTGAGCTAAATTGCTTCTTTATAGTGAAAGATTATGAGAAAATAGAAGTTAAAGTCACCCGTAAGACATCAAAATTGGGTAAATAAATAAATAAATAAATAAAAGTTTCTCCAGCTTCTTCTCAGGAAGTACTAAGACTAAAGGCAAACTAAGCTCTTCTCTTTTAGACTTTCTAGGAGAAACGTTTTAATTTGCTCTCTTAATTTTTCCCTGTGTGATTTATTTTTTCTACTGTACAGAGCGATCGACAACCACTGCAAATGCTTCTCAACTCTCTTGCTCTCCTGTTTGAACAAACTTTTATACTGGTAAGTGGCAGTGCTACCCAGCTGTTCCTAACTCCTTCCAGAACCTTTGCTCTGCCTGCATGTGAATGACACAGACCTCACATCCTCGGTCCTTCTGACCCAGAGGCCATGGGACAGCAAAACTGAAGATCATTGAACATTACGTAAAAATTTGTTAAAGAGAGCATGGATTTCTTAGCACAGTTAGGTAGATTAAATACCACCAGACTTAAATAAGATGCTCACATTCTATGAGCTTGTTGAGGAGCTTCATACAAAGATGGCATTATGAAGGACAGAAGAAAAGATGCTCTAGACTTCTTAGAATTAGAAATTAGCCATTATACAGTGTGAGAATGTCACAATGGATGAGAATGACAATGGATGTCACAGGCAACAAATATAAATTCCTTTAATTTGTTAAATGGAGATACACACAAAGAGTGCCACACAGAGCACTAGACTAGGTAGCACTGGGGTCTGGCTACCTTGGCCTTCAAGCTCTACTGACAATAATGATGAAAATTAGAGTGAGGAGTTCATGGGTCAACAGAGCAGCTGCCTTTGCCACATATATGACTTTTTATTTATATCTTTTTAATAGATTCTCACAATTTTTCTGAAGACTCTGGCAACTCATTTGTCTGCTCACCAGGTAAAAATCACTAGAAATAGCTAAGGACATTCTTAAAGCTCTGGTGAATCAAAAATGAATTCCCTCTGGCCCACTTTCCACATGTCCATGCATCTGCAGACCCCATTCCTACAAACATAATGAAAGAGACTTGAAAGTCTGAGCTCTTCATATAGAAGTGTCAATCATAAAATCTACTCCTCTAGAAAATTTTCAAAAGAGGATAAATTCCAGGACACCTGGGTGGCTCAGTCAGTTAAGTGACTGATTTTTGATCTCAGCTCAGGTCTTGATGTCAGGGTCATGAGTTCAGGCTCTCTGTTGGGCTTCATGCTGGACATGTATCCTATTTTTAAAAAATTCCAAAGGACACAAGATGATTAAGGAGAAATAAATATAAAATCTACTTTCACTAAATTGAGTGGGAAAAATAAATAAAAGTAGGCTTAATGCAGTAAAATAATCTTCAAGATAAGTGTTTATTTGATCATTATCCTATGATGAAAAAAAGTTGATTGGAATGAATTTTTATTTTTCATTTGCTTAATTTAGCATTGTGAAAACATATAAGTCATTTAAGCTAAACAAAAGAAAAAGAAAATGGTTTCTCGAGATACTGGATAACCCCAGAATGACATAACATCTCAAAAATGTTAATTGAGCTTTTTTGATTATGCAGGTCAACATGAGGAATTGATGGGACTTTCACCATGTCATCTAAAATTTAAATTAGTTCATTAAGTTCTTTTTGTCAGGTGTGAAAACAGCAGTGTTATGTAGAATACGTTTTAAGAGAAAAAGTAAACTTTACAAATGATAATTTATGGCAAATTTCTGAATTATTTTAGATTGTATTATGTATGAGGGATATTGAAGTCATGGTTTGATAATGATGAATCTCTTTAAATTTACAAAGATAAAAATCCATCAGTATTATATGTTCAATTGTTTATTTTCAGATATGTAGATTCCCTATACATGCAAGATTTTTAGGAAATCGGCAGTTGAATTCAGACAAAAACCATCATTTTTAAAATAAATGCTAGTAAGTATTAATACCTGGTGAGCATTACATACATAAAATGGAGAAAGTACTGGAACTAGGGTGGAACAGTATTGAATCATGCTGAGAAGTTATTAAGTTCATGCCCTTTTTACACCAGACCATCTGTATTCCTAAAGCAGATGTGAAACTTACAAATGCTTTTACCTATCCTAAGGAAACAATCAGAAATGAAGAAAAAGTTATATGAAAGAGATTTGGAAGACTTCCTTGTACTTACGATGTAGTCGTATTGAACTACTTGTTCTAAAATATGGGGATGGTGAAATGTCCAACCATTTATTATATGACTGAATGTGATATATTCAGTAGACACGACATTTTTTGAAGAATTTTTAGTAATATGAGAAGTATCTTCTTAAACTAAGTAGGGAAAGCAAAACAAAAATTTCTAAAATAACATTAAATTTTGAAGATCATCTACATTTATACTAAAATGTTGCCAATAGTTTATCTCTGGGTAGTGGGACTATGAATGACTTTTTTTTTTTTTTAAGATTTTATTTATTTGACAGAGATCACAAGTAGGCAGAGAGGCAGGCAGAGAGAGAGAGGAAGGGAAGCAGGCTCCCCGCTGAGCAGAAAGCCTGACGCAGGGCTTGATCCCAGGATCCTGAGATCATGACCTGAGCCGAAGGCAGAGGCTTTAACCCACTGAGCCACCCAGGCGCCCCCCCTGAATGACTTTTTAAAAAATTTTTGTTCCCTTTCCTACATTCCACCTTTTCTATCAAAGATATTCTTACTCCTCTAATTTAAAAAAGTTATTAAAATATTTTCAACTACATGTACTTTAATAGCTCTTTTCTTAATTATAAAGCTTCAATCTAGTCACTTTTTTTTTAGATTTTATTTATTTATTTGACAGACAGAGATCACAAGTAGACAGAGCAGCAGGCAGAGAGAGAGGGAGAAGCAGGCTCCCCACCGAGCAGAGAGCCCAATGCGGGGCTCGATCCCAGGGTCCTGGGATCATGACCTGAGCTGAAGGCAGAGGCTTAACCCACTGAACCACCCAGGCACCCCAAGCTAGTCACTTCTATAATCCCTTTTCTTTTATGCCCTTGATCCATTGTGTACCTGCTCCCAGGGTCATTCTTGAATCTATACTTTGCTCCCCACTTGCACACAGCAGCTAAGTTATGTTGGTGCTCTATGTCTCAGGAGCTTTTTCCTCCACCCCCTTCACCACCACCTTAGTTCATGTCTTAATTGCTTTTTTTTTCCATTCACAAATGTCTCTGGATCCCATCTTACCATTCTCAAGTGCCTTCTCTGTTCAGCTTGCATACCAGTCTGTCCAAAATGCCTAACTGCCTAAAATCTTCATCATTTTCTCATCGCTGAGATTTCTTACCATGAAATATAGCCCTTGGCAGCCCTGTCTCTGACTGCCCGGTCAGCCTCAGCTCCCACCCTTCATCTCCCATGACCTTGCACTTTGCAGTAGAGTCATTCTGTGCTATTTATAGTTTCCCTGTCACTGTAGATTTTTACTGTTCTATCCCTTTGCAAGTTCAGTTCCCTGTTCCCAATGGCCTCTTTGTCCCCATTTCCCTCATCTTTCTCTCATTTGCTTCACCAAGTTCTGTACTTGTTATCAGCCCCTGTGTGATGTTATTCTCAGTTACCCCCCCAAGAGACAATTAAGTGAGTTTTCCTCTGTAATACTTCTTAATTTATGTGTTTATCTCTGCATATATCAAAAGTTTATCTGTTCGTTTACATGTCTTTTGCCTCTAATGAGATAGAGTCTTCCAGGACTCAGTATCCACCATTACATCCCCAGTTTGTAAAGTTGTTGTAAGCTCTGGCATTCAGTGTAGAGCTATTGATACATTATATGTATCATTATATGTATCAATATATGTGATTTTGTAGACCTTAAAAATAATTCCAGCAAATGAGACATGGATATACCCTACACCATCTAGTTAAAATATGAACTCTTAAGTATAACTGTTTTTTTTTCCTATTTCCAAAGAGTTGGTTTTTTACAGATTTCTCACCACTGAATCAAATATTTGTTGACTAGATATGTTAATTTGAATTGGTTGACTTAGTTAATTCAATGCAGTGAAAAATCCAATGAATTTGTTGTTTCCAATGAATGACTCATCAGTCCATGCCGGATATTTGTACTTACAGATTTCTACAAGCCAACTAAATCTTTGCAAGCCCAGTCTGGGATATCTCATTTTATTTCATTTTGTTTTCCTAGCACTACAGAAAAAAACTTCCAGTCCCAATGTTGCCCACACTCAAGAAGTAGCATAGACCAAGTTTAAGATTAAACAATTTCATCCCTAAAATCTCAGCTCGCTTTTTCTACACTCACAAGCACCACTCTTTGACCCTGCAAGCTCTGCCACGACTAAGAGAACTTTCAGTCCTCCCGTGTATTATTTGATTTTCCTGGACTCAATTTTTTGCCTGATTTTTTTCTTCTTCTTCGTAATCAGATACTCCCTTGGTTATCTGGGCTCTTATCTTGGTTCTATTTTGTTAGCCTCCTGTCTACAGCTGGTTGCCTGCATAACCGAATGATGCAGAATGATGTAGAGTAGGGATATTCACTGCTTAATTTGTAGTGGGTGCCTATAATATGCTGGGAAGGATTCTGAAACCATGTTCAGTGGGAAGGAGATTCATCACTGATTAGTAACGTCTGAAATAAGCACAGGGAGAGAGATAAGAGTGGTTCCCCTTTTATAATGGCATCAGAGACAATAGGTATTAATCTGTATTTAGAACTAGGACAAGTACAACCATGGGCAAGTTACTTAATTCTGTGAGAAATGGTTTTCTCCTCAATAAAATGAGAATAAAACACTCTACAGGCTTGTTCTTAAGAAGGAATTAGATACTTTGAATAGTATGTTTTTCATAGAGCACATAATAGGTTTTCAATAAATGGAGGGAAACTAAAGATAACAATGATGGCCAACTCTTTTCAAAATTAGATTGTGACTTTTTTTCTCTTCCCAGAATGGTCTACTCAATCAGATTAAGTGAAAATTTCTGTTGATTACAGTGTTGAGAATGTAAAGGGTGATCACTTTCCCAGCTAGGTAATAGCCCTCAATAGATGCCTTCCTATGCCTGTCAGAGGCCAACACTTCCTCTAAAAAATATGCGATTGCTGTGTTTGAGTTTGATGCATGTTTCCCAGAATGTAAACACTATCTTCCATTTTGAACCATCTCATTCATTCCTGGTTTTGTCCCAGTTACTTCGCACTTAAATGTTTGTTCCACCCTTAGCACACTTTGGGGGTCCTTCTTTTGACTTCTGACTTGTTTTGGTGTGGGTTTCTGACCAGGAAGCTGCTCACCAACTCTATTTTCTTGCACTGGTGCCCAGGGACTGTCTTTCTCTTCTCTCTGCTGAACCCAAAATTCCCTGTACTCCTAAGTTTGGGGAGGTGACCAGGCAATGGTAACCCATATCTCACATTAAAAAAACAAAAACAAAACAATAAAAGTTAATTTCCCATCTGAACCTGTCATCTTCCACTTGGCAAAGAGATACATCCTCAGAAGTTAATACTGCAGTTAGTTCAGGTGACATAGCATTGAAGAGTCAAGGCGAGACACAGATCAGCCAGCCAGAGGTTACTTTGTAGCACACAGAGAGGGACAGGATATTTCTGTGAGCTTGACTCATATCTGAGATGTTTTTTCCAGTATCTGGGGATTGTGTTAAATGAATATCACCTGGGTCTTTTTATCTTCCCTCACTTCTAAATCTATTTCTCACCCTTCTCATTCAAAAATGAAAGTCCTGAGGGCCTGTCATGATAACAGATGTTTCATGCCTTCACATTTTAAAATTAACATAGCACTTGAGTCATAGCCTCTGAGGGCTTTGGAAAGGAAACATGAGCTTGGTACACATGGAAATAATAAAACTAGATGAGAGGTAAAAAACAGCAAACAGATTTATTTAGTGCTATATGAACACAGTAATTACCACCCCCAGCCGACTGTGTTAGAAAAGCAGCAGATAGTGTTTTATGGGAGAAAATGGTTGCTCTCCATAGTGATTATATCCATACAATCAGAGGAAATAGTAATATTTTGGTAGAAAAAGCAACTGAGCTAAGTGTCAGGACACCTAGATTCTAAGTGCAATCCACTTATCGGTGGGATGTGTGTTATTTGGCCATTGCCGCTTTTCCTAAAGTGTATTACATAGAAACTAGCCTTCTTGAGGTTTCCTAAGAAAAATAAAAGGTCTGTAGACATTGGTGTTTGGGAAATGATATATACTATAGCACCCAACTTGGAGAGTCGTGATTCCTAATTGTGTATTAAAGGCACTGAGAAGATCTGTAATAAAGACACCTGACTGATCTGCGTTGTTTCCAAAACATCTTAGACATTGTGATATTTTTATTTTGTAAAGATTAATTGGTTGATTGATTGTCAGGCCTCTATTATTTATAAAGTCTATTTTCCAAACATGTCCATCTTTTTAAATTGCACCGTAATAGCTGTCCATACTACTTTTTAGAAGCAATTTAAATTTAATTGAATTCTATTAATTTACTATTTTATTAAATATTTCTATTTTTGTTTCACCTAAATTTACCCCTTTGCAAAGTATTCTCTACCTCTATTCTAGGATTTCATCAACAGTTATTTATTTTGTACACTTTTCTCTTCTTTCTTTCTTTTTTTTGTTTTGTTTTGTTTTTTTTTTTTGTTTTTTGTTTTTTTTTTTTGCTTAGAAAATAAAGTCTTCGGCAAGCTCACACTTGTAATTACCATCAACATTCTCACAGCTACCACTTATTAATCACTCACTATATGTGAGGGAATGTGCTAAAGGTTTTGTATTGCATTTTATACTTAGTACAACCACTGTGGCAACTGTATAGTATAATTTACATTTTTAGGTGAAAAACCTCAGCTAAAGATTACGTAACTTCCCCAAAAGCTCAGTGGCAGAGAGAAGATTATACTCAAGAGTCCCTTTGACATCAAAGTCTAGGAGCCGCTAACTATACCATTGTCCTTGCATGCAGCTTAAAGATCTTAGCGTGTCTTCATGTGAAATCGAGGAAGCCTACAGTTCCCACAACAGAAGAGTCTTAAGACAGCAGATCAAAGCCCCTCCTCACTCCCAACATATTAAAAGCAATTGCTTTGCACTTCTGTATCTGGACAATTGATTCTTTTCTGGTTTCACTGCCAAGACCTAGTCTAGCATGTTTAGTCCTTTGCTGATTTGGCTCTGAGATTTAATTTCATGTTCTGGAATCTTCCTTTCCAGTCTCATTTCTGATTTGATGATCTTTATATTCAGTCTCTCCTTTGGCATTTGCTTTTCTTTCTCCAGGTATATGTCCCTCCAGTTTTATCTTGGATTTCATTAGATTTTTTTCCATGATTTTCCTTTTGATCCCAGACCCAACTCTGTCATCTGTCTCAGCCACTTCCCCTCCTCAGCATACAGGAATTTTCCAGCTCCAGCTGATTATTGCTGCCAGTACCTAGTTCCCAGCGCCAGAGGGCATAACTCTGTGTGCCCCAAGTGAATTAACCTTGGTCCTGAGAAGGCCATACAAATGCCCTTGCCTATTTTACAGGTTCTTCTTCCAGTATTCTCAAGCCACATGATGCTTATTGAACGATGGAAACTTAAGGCACTTGCACTATCCCACTGCAGGAAAACCATGGCTCTAAAGCAGTCTGAGGTGGAAAATTTTCTTTTCCTTTTAACATGCTCCCTGGTAATTTCATCACAGCTTTTGTTGCCACTGGGTTACCTCCACAGTATATTCAGCTAATTTTGTCAAGGAAAATATTCTCTAATAATTTTTCTGAATGTTTGCTTACCCAAATCATAAATCAAGGTACAAAATTATCTTTCTCCCTTTCTTTGAGAGCTTGGACTGGTAAATTAAAACATATGGCCCCATTTTTCCTCATCTATCTGTACAATTAAAGCAAGACCACATCAGTTTTTATGGGATGTTCCAAGAATCCCTGTGATCTGTGGCGTGTCTTGAGGGAACATCGGAGCAGGGAAGAGGTGAAGATTATGCAGGAAGCCCAGGCTAAAAGTCTGCTTTGAGCTGTCTTATAAGTTAGGTTTTCGGTAACATCTTAATTAGAAATAAAGGAAAGTTTCAAAAAAATAAGTTGGAGCAAGCTAGACCAAGCCCTGTGTTCCCCTGCCTTCCTCGCATCATGGAAAACTTCCCCTTTCTCTTCCTGATCCTTAAGATGTAGTTCAAATGTCACTTACATTGAGATGCCTTCCTGATTGCCTCAGGCTCCATGTTCTGCGTTCCCAGAGCTCTTTATTATTGTTCTTGAAATAGCATATGTCATGCAATATTATAAGTTATATGGCACTGTGTCTCCCCCACCCCAGTCTGCCAACAACCATGTCCTCTTTATCTTGGTATTCCTAGAGGCTGGCACTATGCTGAGGGCATAGTAGGTGTTCAACAAATATTTGCACAAAGAATGAATAGTTCATTCAATAAATAAAATTTATAGTATCTCCCCTAAATCTAACACATGGTCTACACTTTCTGAAGTGGAAACTGTTATTATTTTTCAGCTTATTCCCTGCCTTAGTATATTCAGGCTGCTATAACAAATACCATAGATTGGGTGGCTTAAAAAATGGACATTTATTTCTCATTATCTGGAGGCTGGAAAGTCCAGGGAACCTTCTCAATTTCCCATGACGGCCCTTTTCCTCTCTTGCAGAGAGCTAGCTGCTTTCTTTCCTTCTTTTTTTTCTTCAAAGTACTTTACATCCTTCGTTTCATTTAGTACCTTTTTAAAAATTCTATTTTTTTTCAGTGTTCCAAAATTCATTGTTTAGGCACCACACCGAGTGCTCCATGCACTACATTCCCTCCTTAATACCCACCACCAGGCTCACCCAAACCCTCATCCCCTCCCCTCCAAAACCCTGTTTGTTTCTCAGAGTCCACAGTCTCTCATGGTTTGTCTCCCCCTCCGATTTCCCCCAACTCACTTCTCTCCAACTCCCAATGTCCACCATGTTATTCCTTATGCTCCACAATTAAGTGAAACCATATGATACTTGACTCTTTCTGCTTGACTTATTTCACTCAGCATAATCTCTTCCAGTCCCATTCATATTGATACAAAAGTTGGGTATTCATCCTTTCTGATGGAGGCATAATACTCCATTGTATATATGGACCATATCTTCTTTATCCATTTGTCTGTTGAAGGGCATCTTGACTCTTTCCACTGTTTGGCAACTGTGGCCATTGCTGCTATAAACATTGGGGTACAGATGGTCCTTCTTTTCACTTCATCTGTATCTTTGGGATAAATACCCAGCAGCGCAATTGCAGGGTCATAGGGAACCTCTATTTTTAATTTCTTAAGGAATCTCCACACTGTTTTCCAAAGTGGCTGCACCAACTTGCATTCCCACCAACAGTGTAAGAGGGTTCCCCTTTCTCCACACCCTCTCCAACACATGTTGTTTACTGTCTTGTTGATTTTGACCATTCTAACTGGTGTAAGGTGGTATCTCAATGTGGTTTTAATTTGAATCTCCCTGACGGCTAATGACGATGAACATTTTTTCATGAAAAAAAAAAAGTTCAGCTAGCTGCTTTCTTGCTATATCCCCACAGGGTACAAAAAGGAGGGATAAAGAGACAGTGAATGAGCTCTGGTCTCTTCTTCTCTTCTTGGAAGGACACTAAGCCCATCTCGAGGAAGTCATCCTCATGAGTTCATCCATCAATCCATTACATTATCCAAGTAATATGTGGTAATTACTTACCACAGGCCCCCTTTCCAAATACCATCCACATTGGGGGTTGGGGTTTCAACATATGAATTTGGGGAGTATATAAACATTCAGTCCACAACATTACAAATACTTATATGAAGAATGACTCATGCAACAAAGTTTAGATTACTTTTCCTGAATTTAACACACTTCCTTACACTTTCTGAAACTGAAGCTCAGTTACTATTTTTTGGCTTACTCCCACAGTTTCTCAAGATGTCCCTGCAATTTATTCATGTCACCCTGGCATTTCACTATCAGGAAGAGCTAGTGTCATCAGCAAATTTGGAGATGTCACTGTGCACTCCATCTTCCAGATCACATCTAAAAATGTTCTCTGAGAACAATCCTTAAAGTATTTCTCAGTTTGTATTCCCTGTATCTAGATCTGTGTATTCTTATTCTTTGTTTCACCGATAGAAACTCAGTCCATAGGGATACATGAGGACATTTTTTTTTTCCAAACCTGATTATTTTTTAAGAACAACTGTTGGACCTGGTCAAAAGCTTTTGAAGGTCAATTAATTTTGATGAATAATCTTAGGTTGATACAATCTTCCTGGAGGTGTTATCTGACTGTATGATCACATACCAAACTAACTATGTTCCACTTGGTTATGTGTGGAAACGAAAATGTAAAATTGTATATAACTCTGTGGATACTTTCTAATCACTATTTTAATCTCTCATTTTACTGATAACTTTTACTTGACAACCTTACTGTGCAATCTAAGATATCAGCTTGAATTCTAATTCACCATATTTTTCATCTACCCCCAATACACACACATACTCAAAGCACATAATAATAATTTGATCTTCAGTCATTTTTGTTTTCTATTAAGAAAAAATATCTTTCATATTAATCTCCCAGAATTTGTACCAGCAATCTGATTATTGAAGTATCTATACAAAACAACTTTATTATTCAAGTAACCCATAGCCAGTGTAGATTGTCAAATGTTAAACTACACAGTGAGTTTAGCAATATCCCTCATCTAGAACTACAGAATATAGTTTCTTATTTAATATAATTTCCTGCTTGTTTTGGATTTTTTGAATTGCCATTATACACCAAGTCGAGATTCCAGACTTTTCAGAACATAATACTTCCCAAATTCTATTGATTGTCTCTGAATTAGATTTCTTTTTTTCATTTAGCTTTTATTTCATTTATTTATTCTAATGTTCATTATTATTGATTTATGTGAGTGAAATAGAAGTTACTTCTGTTAACTTCAATGTAGATTTACTTTTTCCCCTGTCTCTGTAACAACTTCATTTTTAATTTAGGGAAGAATATATAATATTTTATGTATCTTAGTTTTTCTTCACATGTTTTCAAAACTGCCATCAAAGCAAGTTACAGCTTAATTTTTAATGTGCTTGTCCTGGACACAGCTTGCTAACTTTAAGAAGAAACATTTCATATAATTTTTAGGAGTAGGTATCACTTCAAATTCTTTTTGCACTGTCTACCCAACTAATTTCACAGTTCCATATTTTGGCAGTTTGAGTCTGTATATGCACAATTTCTGCTTCCCTATTAGACATAGTACACTGTATAGATCAAATTGAAGTCTCTATCATAGAAATCTCTCAAGGGAAAGTTTTAAAAATCTCATATCCCTAATGTACTTATTCTAGACAATGTCAACATAAAATTTCTGAGCAATAGCAAAATGTAAACAGTACCTTAGAGTTTTATGACGGAAGAATTGGTTATGTGTTCACTTCAGGCTACATAATAAATCACAAATATTATCTAACTTTATAATACAAAATTAGAGATAATGCATAACCACTTTATAATAATCACCAGCCTTAAGCTTTTCCTAAATGAGCCCATGGGGGTCATTTTGATTTCTCATCAGTTTGAGTCTTTCATATGGGAAAAGAGATTGAGCAGAGAACATGTAATTTAGAAATCGAAAGATCTTCTTAATTTAAACATTTTAACTTTAATTGTCCTTTACAAATAGCAACTATAGAAACTTGGATATGTCACTTAATATTTCTGCTCTCAATTTCTCTGTCTAGAATAGTAATCTTTGTGTACTGGGCTACATGAAAACTTCCCACGAGTCATGTGGGTATTGGACAGTTTTAAATAAAGCACCTCTGATCCGTTTCAATGTAGATGGATCTGAGAAGGGTCTGCTGTCAAGACACCATGCAGTTTCTCTTTCCGTCGCCCCTTTCACATTGCTTTTGAACCAGTTTGGAAAGAAAAAAAAAAACATAAGTTTTCACCAATCCCCAGTCGTAGTATGCTGCATTGCCTTGAAAGTAGAAAATTTACTAAGGCACTAAAGTTTTGATATAAAATACCAGTGTCAGCAAACCCTTCTCTGTGGCACCATAAACCAGAAGGAGGTGTCCCATCTCCAATCCCTTCTTATTTTAAATATTTCATTCAGAGGCATTAGAAACATCATCCCATGTTGGTATTTTTTAGATCCTGGTATGTAGTGGAAGAAGCGGGAGGGTTCGGGGAACGATGATGCTTTTAACAACTTTACCTTTTCCTTCACTAACTATTGTCAAATAATGCCCCATACCCAAAGATGGGATCTTAGGAGAACAAAGCACTGGGAGCTTAGGAAAAATGTACTTAGGGCAGCAGCACCACGTTTCATCCGGCAAGACTATACAACTCATCCATCTATCTAGCTATTTACCTATCTTTAAAATTAGAATATTCAAGTTTTGTAAATAGCACAATATAAAATATCAATCTGCTATGAAATGAGAAATGAATTGTTTTTACATTTTTAGCACTTTTTTAAGATATAATTTTTTTAAAAGATTTTATTTGTTCATTTGACAGAGAGAAATCACAAGCAGGCAGAGCAGCAGGCAGAGACGGGGAAGCAGGCTCCCTACTGAGCAGAGAGCCCGATGTGGGTCTTGATCCCAGGACCCCGAGATCATGACCTGAGCCAAAGGCAGAGGCTTAACCCACTGAGCCACTCAGGTGCCCCTTAAGATTTAATTTTTAAATAATCCTATTCCCAACATGGGGTTCAAACTTACAACCCCAAGATCAAGAGCCACATGCTCCACCAACCAAGAAAGCCAGGAGACTCTACTGTTCTTAATAATGAGAATTTGGTGAATACTTTCTTTCATGTATCAGTGTGACTTCACTTGGCATCATTTTAAGGAGAACAGATGAAAAGCTTGCTTACCTACACTAGATCAATATTACATCTTTGAAAAAAAGTAACAACATATATCAAAATAAATGACTGGTATTTCCAGGACACTCATACTTAGAGATGAAATATTTTAGTGTTCCTCAAGCAATAATTAGACATTAAAAATCCATGTTCGTATTTTAATTTGGGATAAGAATCCTGCTTTCTTTCACTCATCATTCACTTTTCTGCCCATGCACTTATCTCCACCTTGTATTTACTAGACTTATATTAAATTAATGCACATATGGTGGATTCCATGCTAAATAATGCATCAACAGTTTTCACCAGTACATCATTGATAGGCTTGCACTTACTAGAGGCCCACTACCATACTTTTTTATAGGCTTATAATTTCCCCAAAATAAATTAACTTTACTCTTTAAAGCAGAATATCTTGTTCTGTATAGGTGAAAAACAAATGTTCTGCAATGCAATTTGGGACATAATATCTTGAACTTTAAAAATTTAATGACATTTAATTTGGATTACTCAGATATTAATATATTGTTTTAATTTTACCAAGTATACAAATTATAAATTTAATATTCAACCATGAAATAAAATCACTTATCTATTTTTTGATATTTCTTAAATGTCTGCTTTCTGGTAATTTTTTACACATTTACTTTTTTTTAACTTAAATTCAATTGCACAGTGTATAGTACATCATTAGTTTCAGGTGTAGAGTTCAGTAATTCATCAGGGGCATATAACACCCAGTACTCATCACATCATGAGACCTCTCCTTTTTTAACTAATTACTTAGTTGATTTAGTTATTTGAGAAAGAGAGAGAGAGAGAGAGAGAAAGAGAGCAAACATGCAGAGAGGGGTTGGGGCAAAGGAAGAGGGAAAAGCAGACTCCCCACTGAACAGGGAGCCTGACATGGGGCTCAATTCCAGGATCCTAGAATTATGACCTTAGCTAAAGGCAGACACTTAACTGACTAAGCCACCCAGGTGCCCCATCAAATGCCCTCCTTAATGCCCATCACCCAATTACCACATCCCCTCACCCATTTCCCCTTGAACAACTCTCGGTTTGTTTCTTATAGCTAAGAGCCTCTCATGGTTTGTTTTTTTTGTTTGTTTGTTTTTTTTTTCCTCTCTATAATGACTGTTCTCTCTCTAATGACTGTTTAATGAGTGGCTGTACCAGCTGGCATTTCCAACAACAGTCTAAGAGGGTTCCCCTTTCCCTGCATTCTTGCTAACATTTTTTGTTTCCTGACTTGTTAATTTTAGCCATTTTGACTGGTATGAGGTGGTATTTCATTGTGGTGATTTGTATTTCCCTGATGCCAAGAGATATGGAGCATTTTTTCATCTGTCTGTTGACCATTTGGATGTCTTCTTTGGAGAAATGTCTGTTCATGTCTTCTCCCCATTTCTGGACTGATTATTTGGTTTTTGGGGATTGAGTTTGAGAAGTTCTTTATAGATCTTATATACCAGCCCTCTATCTGATACATCTTTTGCAAATTTCTTCTCCCATTCCATGGTTGTCTTTTAGTTTTGTTGACTGTTCTCTGCTGTGTAGAAGCTTTTATTTTGACGAAGTTCCAGTAGTTCCTTTGTGCTTTTGTTTCCCTTGACTTTGGAGATGTGTCTAACAAGAAGTTGCTGCAGCTGACATCAGAGAGGTTGCTGTCTAAGTCTCCTCTAGGACTTTGATGGATTCCTGTCTTACATTTAGGTTTTTCATCAATTTTGAGTTTATTTTTGTGGATGGTGTAAGAGAATGGTGCAGTTTCATTCTTCTGCATGTGGCTGTCCAATTTTCTTGGTACAATTTGTTGAAGAGACTGTCCTTCTTCCATTAGATATTCTCTCCTGCTTTGTCAAAGGTTAGTTGGCCATAGAGTTGATAGTCCATTTTCGGGCTTCCATTGATCTATGTGTCTGTTTTTGTGCCAGTACTATACTACCTTCATGATTATAAATTTACAATAGAGTTTGAAGTCTAGAATTGTGATGCCACTAGCTTTGGTTTTCTTTTTCATTCCTCTGTCTATTCTGGGTCTTTTCTGGTTCCATACAAATTTTAGGATTATTTGTTCCAGCTCTGTGAAAAATGTCAGTAGTATTTTGATAAGGGTTGCATTGAATATGTAGATTTCTCTGAGTAGCATAGACATTTTAATAATATTTGTTCTTCTAATCCATGAACAGGAAATGTTTTTTCACTCTTTTTTTTTTTAAGATTTTATTTATTTATTTGACAGATGGAGATCACAATCAGGCAGAGAGAGAGGAGGAAGCAGGCTTCCCGCTGAGCAGCAAGCCCAATGGAGGGATTGATCCCAGAACCCTGGGATCCTGACCTGAGCCAAAGGCAGAGGCTTTAACCCACTGACACCCAGGTGCCCCGAGGAAATGTTTTTTTCACTCTTGTTATGACTTTCTCAATTTCTTTCATAAGTGTTCTGTAGTTTTCAGAGGACAGATCCTTTACCTCTTTGGTTAGGTTTATTCCTAGGTATCTTATGGTTTTGGGTGCAGTTGTAATAGGATCAGTTACTTAATTTCTCCTTCTTCTGTTTCATTGCTAGTGTATAAAAATACAACTGATTTCTATTCATTGATTTTGTATCCTGCCACATTGCTGAGTTGCTATATGAGTTCTAGCAATTTTGGGGTGGAGTCTTTTGCATTTTCCACATAAAACATAATGACATCTGTGAAGAGTAAGAGTTTGGTTTCTTTGCCAATTTGAATGCCTTTTTTTTATTTTTGTTGTCTGATCGCTGAGACTAGGACTTCTATTACAGTGTTGAACAGTGGTGGTGAGAGTGGGCATCTATGTCATATTCTTGACGTTAGGGAAAAGCTCTTAGTTTTTCCATATTGAGAATGATATTCACTGTGGGCTTTTCATAGATAGTTTTTATATTGAGGTATATTCCCTCTCCGTACACTGTGGAAAGTTTTAATCAAGAAAGGATGCTGGGGGCACCTGGGTGGCTCAGTGGGTTAAAACCTCTGCCTTTAGCTCAGGTCATGATCCTAGGGTCCTGGGACGGAACCCCACATTGGGCTCTCTGCTTGGCGGGGGGCCTGATCCCTCCTCTCTTTCTGCCTGCTTGTGATCTCTGTCTGTCAAATAAATAAATGGAGTCTTTAAAAAAAAAAAAAAGAAGAAAGGATGATGTATTTTTTCAAATGTTTTTTTCTGAATCAATTGAAGGTACTATATGGTTCTTGTCTTTTCTCTTATTAATATGATGTATCATGTTGATTGATGTGTGAATGTTGAACTGCCCTTGCATCCTAGGAATAAATCCCAGTTGGCCATGGTGAATAATCCTTTTAATGTACTGTTGGATCCTATTGGCTAGTATCTTGGTGAGAATTTTGGCATTCATATTCATCAGGGATATTGGTCTATAATTCTCCTTTTTGGTGGGGTCTTTGTCTGGTTTGGGGATCAAGGTAATGCCGGCCTCAGAATGAGTATGGAAGTTTTCCTTCCATTTCTGTTTTTTGTTTTTGTTTTTTTTTAAACAGCTTCAGGAGAATAGGTATTAATTCTTTAAATGTCTGGTAGAAATCCCCTGGGAAGCCATTCAGCCCTGGACTATCTTTATTGGGAGATTTTTGTATTACTGCTTCAATATATTTGCTGATTTTGGATCTGTTCAGTTTTTCTATTTCTTCCTGTTTCAGCTTTGGTAGTTTATAAATTTCTAGGAATGCCTCCATTTCTCCCAGATTGCCTAATTTGTTGGCATATAGTTGCTCACAATATATTATTAAAATTATCTGTATTTTCTTGATGTTCATCATGATCTCTCCTCTTTCATTCATGATTTTATTAGTTTGGGCCCCTTTCTCTTTTCTTTTTGGTAAGTCGGGCTAGGGGTTTATTGATCTGGTTAATTGTTTCAAAGAATAAGCTTCTAGTTTCATTGATTTCTTCCACTGTTCTTTTGGTTTCTTTTTCATTGATTTCTGCTCTAATCTTTCTTATGTATCTCCGCCTCTATTTTAGTCTTTATTTGCTGTTCTTTCTGCAGCTCCTTTAGGTGTTAGGTTAGCTTGTTGTATTTGAGACTTTTCTAATTTTTTGAGAGTCTTGTATTGATGTGTACTTCCCTCTTAGGACCACCTTTCCTGTATCGCGAAGATTTTGAACAGTTGTGTTTTCATTTTCATTTGTTTCCATGATTTTAAAAAATTCTTTAATTTCTTGGTTGACCTATTCATTATTTATGAAGGCGCTCTTTAACCTCCAATTTGAGTTCCTTCTAAATTCCCTCTTGCAGTTGAGTCCATGTTTCAAGGCATTGTGGTCTGAAAATGTGCAGGGAATAATCCCAGTCTCTTGGTACTAGTTGAGACTGTATTTGTGACCCAGAATGTGATCTATTCTGGAGAATGTTCCATGTACACTTGAGAAGAATATGTATTCTGTTGCTTTAGAATGGAATCTCTTGTATATATTTGTGAAGTCCTTCTGGTCTGGGGTGTCATTCAAAGCCCATGTTTCCTTGTTGATCTTCTGCTTAGATGATCTGTCCATTTCTATGAGTGGGGTGTTGAAGTCCCCTAATATTACTGTGTTATCATCAATATGTTTCTTTAATTTGGTTATTAATTAGTTTATAATCAGCTACTCCCAAGTTAGGAGCATAAATATTTATAATTGTTAGATGTTCTTGTTGGATAGTCTCTTTAGGTATATATTGTCCCTCTACATCCCTTATTAGTCTTTGATTTAAAGTCTGATTTGTTTGATATGAGTATTGCTACCCTAGCTTTCTTTTGTTGTCCATTAACATGATAAATTGTTCTCCACCCACTCACTTTCAATCTGGAGGTGTCTTTGGTTCTGAAATGAGTCTCTTATAGACAGCATATGGATGGGTCTTCCCTGATACCTTGTATCTTTTCACACTGGAGCACTTAGCTCATTTACATTCAAAGTAGCTATTGGAAGATATGAATTTAGTGCCATTGGTTTGCCTACAAAGTCCTTATTTCTGTAGATTATCTCTGTTTCTTTCTGGTCTATGTTACTCTTCTGCTCTCTTTTCATTTACAGGATCCCCCTTCATATTTCTTGCAGGGCTGGTTTAGTGATCACAGATTCTTTTATTTTCTGTTTGTCTTAGAAGCCCTTCATTTCTCCTTTCATTCTGAATGATAAACTTGCTGGATGAAATATTCTTGGCTGAAAGTTTTTCTCCTTTAGTACCCTGAATATATCATGCCAGCCCTTTCTGGCCTGCCAGGTCTCTGGATAGGTCTGCTGCCAGTCTAATGTTCCTATCTCTGTAAGTTAAGGAGTTCTTGTCTCTAGCTGCTTTCAGGATTTTCTTTTTTTCTCTGAAATTTGCAAGTTTTGCTATTATATGTCAGGGTGTTGATCTATTTTTATTATTTTGAGGGGGATTCTCTTTACCTCCTGGACTTGAATGCCTGTTTCATTCTCCAGGTTAGGGAAGTTCTCAGCTATGATTTACTCAAATATACCTTCTGTCTCTCTCTCTCTTTCTTCTTCCCCTGGGACCCCAGTAATTATATTATTTTGCTTTTTGGTATTGCTGATTTCTGAGAGCATCCCCTCATGGTTCATTAGTTGTTTTTCTCTCTTTTCCTCAGTTTCCTTCCTTTCTATCTTTCTGTCCTCTATATCACTGACTCTCTGTTCTGCTTCATTTACCCTAGTCATTAGAACATCCATTTTAGACTGCATCTCAGTTAAAGCATTTTTAATTTTGGCCTGATTAGATTTTATTTCTGCACTAAGAGATTCTTTAGTGTCTTTCTGGCCCTTTTTAAGCCCAGCTAGTAACTTTATGATCATTATTCTGAGTTCAATTTCTTATATTTTACTTATATCTGTATCAATTAGATCTATGGCAAAGAGTATTACCCCTGTTTTTTTTTTTCTTTTGCTGTGACTTTCTCCTTCTAGTCATTTTGTCCAGAGAAGAATAGATGAATGAGAGAACAAGATAAAAAATACCAATCCTGATCCCAGCAAAATACACACTAGATAAATCTGAAGAGGTCAGGAACCAAAAAAAGAAAAGAGAAAAAAGAAAGGGAAAGAAGAGAGTAATCTCACAGGTGGGCAAAACAGGATGATCCATTTGGTCCTGGGTATAGTTTGGTCTGTTTGTTAGACGACACTACATCCAAAAATTGTAAAAAAAAAAAAAAAAAAAGAAAGAAAAAAGAAAGAAAAACTATATACATATAGATAGAGATAGAGAGATAGAACTATAAATATAAATAAAGAGATAGAACTATAAATATAGTTAGATATAGACATATAAAATTGAATTCAGTGGAAGGAAGCCAAAAATGAACAGTATATCTATAAGATGCACATGTAAAAATGAAGATTAAAAAAAGAAAAGTTGAGAAAATGAGAAAATAGTTGAAAATAAAAGAAAGGAGAAAGAAAAAGAAAATTTTAAACTAAAAGACTAAAGATTCATGAGGAAAAATCCTCGAATTCTATATACTGTTTTTCTCTAGCACCGGAGTTTTTCAGTTTGAGTGATCCATAAACTTGGTATTTGACTGGTGCTCCTGCCGATCTTCTGGGAGAGGGGCATACTGCACTGATTCCCTGTGTCTTTGTCTGGGCAGGGTTGCACCACTCCTTGTCAGGGGGCCAGACTCAGTATAAGCTGCTTTGGGTTGCTCTTTTGTGGCTTTTGTTCCCTGAAGGCTTTTCTCACCACTTGCAAAAAGTGGCCGATTTTCTATGTGTAGAATTGCAGCAATTCTTTTCTTAAATCTCAGGTTGAATTCACAGATGTTCAGAATGATTTAATAGACACTTAGCTGAATTTAAGGGACCAGATGAAGCAAAGGTTCACCTACTCTTCTGCCATCTTCCTTCCTTCTTAAAATTTCCTAAAGCACTAAAAATATAACTATGAAAACTGAAATTCATCACAAAACATAGATCTTTACAGCCAATGGAAAAAAAATCCCAAAATGAATGCTATCCAATTTTTTTATATTTATTTATTTTGACCAGTTAGACCTAAAGTGAAATGATTCATCACCTGTGAAATGAAAAATGGGAATAGAATTGATACTGAATTCTATTCAGCTCTGACAATAAGTAATATTTATTGAAGACTACATTAATTGAAAGAAAATCCCACTCATTGCACTGAGATGCACTTCTGAAAAATGTTTACTTTTGTGGTGCCTGGGTAGTTCAGTCAGTTAAAGTGTTTGTCTCTTGGTTTTAACTCAGATTTGAACTCAGGATCATGAAATAGAGCCCCACATTGGGCTCCACACTTAGCGTGGAATCTGCTTTAGTTTCTCCCTTTCCTCTGTCCTCCTTCCCCACTCTCACTTGCTCTCTCCCAAATAAATAAATATTATAAAAAATGTTTACTTTTTATATTTAATAACTATCTGTAAAATTGTAAATACACTTGTTATTTTGATCTGTGGTAACCTTATTATAATCTTAAAATAATTCAATCCAGAATTTTAAACATTGAAATCCAAAAGCTCCAGGGAATTTTTTAAACAGTAATAATTTTGAACTTCTTTTAATTTTAGAGAATTATAACAATCTAACCAATATATAACTTTCAAGCATAAAATGTATTGAATTATAATAAAATTATGTCAAGGACATGGATTGAAAATAAAGTTCAGAGGTAAAGGAACAATGTAACATTTCTGCTGTTACAGAAGAATTTGCCTGTTTCAGTGGATGATTTGGGTTTCAAGTCACTGTCATATTTAGGCATTTTACTTTAATTTTATTTTTTAAAAATTTATTTGTTTTTTGAGATATAGCATGCATGTGCATGGTAGATGGAGGGGCAGAGGGAAAAGGGAAAGTCTCAAGCAGACTCCCCACTGTGTGTGAACCCCCAACATTGGGCTCTGCTTCACCACCCTGAGTTCCTGGCATGGGCCAAACCAAGAGTCAGACACTTCACCAACTGAGCCACCCAGGCACCCCTAGTCATTTTTAAAATAAGGGTTTTAAAAGTACAAATTTCGTTTTTAAATTTCATTGCACATAACAGGCTCAAAGTTGCATTATTTAAACTCAAGAAAGAGAATTTTAAGTATTACTCAAAAAATGCACAAGAGGAATACATATTTTTCCAAAGTCTTTTAAGGGATAGAATATGTGGACACTATCAACATAGAAGATGGACATAATACCATTTGATCTGTTTTCTTCAAATGGCTTCACCAGTGACATACTGCTTAAAATGTAGATATTATAAAGATATGGTGACTCTGGAATTCCATAATATTTTAATTTTGTCAGCTTTAATTGCTTATGTTATCTTTTGTATGATATTGAGTAAGGCTAACTGCAGAGAGGCATTCAATTGGAATGACTGTGAGTGACAATGACCAAATCTCTTTCACAGTTGAGCAGGTTTTATGCCAGATCCTACTGGAACAAAATTGCCTTCATTCACAACACTTTTTTGTCAGGAAAACTTGGGGTTAAAATTATAAAATTCTTTTATATCTTTCATTTCACAAAATGGGGGGAAGTCAATTTTTATTATTTATCAATTTAGGTAGCCATATGTTCATTTGCTTCCATTTTATTGAATTATTACTGACTGATTATAATTCTACCATTAACATCCTTTCAAAGATTACAAAATCTCAGTTACTGCTAGGTTATGCTCTCATCAATTTTAATTTCAATTTAAGAATAATGATACCCTCAACATGATCACTTCTTTAAGATATGTGTGACTAAAATTGGGTTCATTCCCCTTCTTCAGCAAACTGTAAACAAAATGGTACAGCAAATCCCTGCAAACATGTGTTCGTCCTTAGTCATCTGCAGTTCTCAATCTAGTCAATGTCAGAGTATTTAATATGACCCATTTTTCATAGAGAATAGTGGTCCCATTTACAGTACTGAGATTGATAGCCCGGTATGCTATCAATCCCAAAAGCTCTGATGCGGGCCATGGACCTCTACCAAAAGATTCCTTTCTGAGCTATCAATCTCATCGCTCCCCACTGTCTCTGAGCCCTAAATCAAACTGCTTGATATCTCTCCGGTTTTGTGTTCCTGCATCAGCAGTCTGCCTAAGCACAGCCATCACTCACTAGCACTGTTAACTGCAACTTGCTACAAATATCAAACCACTTTCCTCATCCTAAGGGCAAGTGCGAAATCCCTGCTATATTACCTCACTTATGAAATCCCTTGACAAGAAGAAAGCATTTTGTTTGCTGGATTTTGAATAATCGGAAATTTAATGGGATTATTATTTTATTATTCATTTTGTAGTAGGAATCTTGAACATCACAGGTAGTCAAGTACTGAAGCAAATATACTACAAAAAGCAAAGCTAAAAGACTCATCAGTAAATATCTACTTTTATCTTTTTTTATTATAGTATTACAATATGTACTTTTTTCAGTCTAGAAGTGTTTCAGTCTGGAACTGTTAAGTATTTTATTCAATAAAGCTTATAAAACCGATTTGTCATTCTTTTTACATGGGTTTATTCAAAACCAGCAAAGTCTTACCGAGGACCTACTGTAGGTGAAACAGTATCTTAGGTGGAGAGTGGTTAAACCAGTAAAGGAAGTTCTCCCAGCTGAGATGCTTGAAGGCATATTTAATGCCATCCATTTCTTTAAGTTCATAAATGAATTTTTTGCCTCAGTTCAGCTGAGTCATTTCTGCTCATGTTTCCACCATCGCTCACTTTGAAGTGCTACCCTTCCATGTACAGGGGAGAAGTGAATTGGAGTACAAAGATGACTGCACAGGTAATAATGCAAATTATCTATATCAAATGCAAAGCCATTCATACTGCTCTTGGCATATAGAAATTGTTCAAAAAATGGTAATTTTTTATTAGTGTTACATCCCTGGAGCGTTTGGGTGGCTCAGTCAGTTAAGTTTCTGCCTTCAGCTCAGGTCGTGATCCCAGTCTTGGGATCAAGCCTCCTCCCCCCACCACCCCCGTGTTGGGCTCCCTGCTCAACAGGGAATCTGCTTCTCCCTCTCCCTCAGTCTACCACTCTTCCCACTTGTGCTCTATCTCTCTCTCCCCGCCAAAAAAATAAATAAATAAATAAAATCTTAAAAAAGAAAGAAAAATTATATCCCCATAATAACTAGGATCTACTATTAGAGAGGCAAAAGCCCTCTCTATGACTGAAGGAAGGAAATAAATATTCCTGGTACATTAGTACTTCATCCCCCAGTAAAAGTGATTATCAAAATCTGTTCGTCTATATCAGGACTGTCTTTCAACACTTTGAGAAGCACCAGACTTGTATTTCACTGTCCCAATTATTCAAGGTACTTAATTATAACTAATATTATTGTCAGATGTTCATACGTAAAATCTGTACCATATTACTTCTACCCAAAAGATATAGAAGGTAAATTAGCACAGGCTGAGGTATGCCACAAGGAATTATTCTTTCATTTATCCCAATGACTAATATGTGTGTATGGGATCTACTTAGATTTCACATGTCCTTATTTTATAACAGTAATGGTCCTAGAACCCCCTAGTGCCTCGAAAACTAGCCAAGTGGCTAAATCCTTAAAAGGAAAAGAGTTATTCTCTAGTCTTCCCTTATATTCTCTTTCTTTCAAATAAAAGAATGATACGCTTTCTGAATTTTTCCTTTTTTTCTATTCATCTGTCCTGGATTCTATTCATTAAGAATTTTTTTCCCTATCTGAAAACTAGGTACTTATCTCATTCCAATATCATAATTCTCCCTAGTTATTATATATTTGCTTGTATCAGGGGCTTTTGTGGAAAACTGTTCTTTAATAATAAAACATGCATGCATGGTGTATGTACTCAGAGGGAGTTAAGAATCAACATTTCCTCTTTAGGTGTGTCACCACATGGTTTTAACCTTGACAAACAATAACCTTTGAGCCTCAATTTTCCATTCTGAAAAATGAATGAGCAGACCTCATGCTATTGTCCTGACTTCATACATGTTGTCTTCCCCCTATGACATGCTCCCTAACCTCTCTCTTAGTCTCCCTCATTCCTACATATTTACTGTTAATTTCTTTTATTTTAAGCCCATAAGTATTATTTCAAGTTATTACTTCTTATAAGAAGTTTCCCTACACTCAGCCGAGGGAAGATTCTATGCCACTCCCTGGGCCTCCTAAAATAACTATATGGCTTTGTATTTAAAACATTGATAGTCCTGTTTTATATATATATTTATATGTCTCTCCTACCCTATAATATACATACTCTTGGAGAGACATGTTCATGTCTAATTCATCTTTTGAGTGTTTGGAAACAAACACTAAATAAATGCACGTGGTATGGATGGATGGATGGAAGAATAAATTAATGAACAGGTGAGTGAAGTAGGAGTAGTAGATGAGTGAAGTAGATGATTTTTCTCAAACTTCTTTAGCTCAAACTTTATAGTAATATAAATATATACATAAATATAAATAAATAATATATAAATAAATATAAATAATAAAATATAAATATAAATATAATATAAATAAAGAATGGAGATATTGGGAAAATTGGCAGCATTTCAAATCACTACAACTAGGAAGTTATACTTCCACTCCTTTGGCCTCTGCTTCCTGGGTTCTCACTGTGGCTTTTCTCTTCAGGCTCTTCAAGTTCCTTGTTTCTATAAAATTAACTGGCATGTTGGTGAAATATACAGCTTCTCTCTCATCCATGCCCCCCGTCATATGAGCAAGGATTCTTTGCTCATTTGATTACTAGACAGGGAGTCTCTGCTCATCAGTCAAGCAGGCAGATGATAAGTAGGACAAAGGCTGAGCATTGGAACCATGGAAAACATTGGTGCAGTGTCCATAGAGACTATTATGACTCTGTTTTATTATTGCTCTTACAAATAGATAAGAGGAGGAATGTGGGAGGCACATAGTAATTAATCCCTACTGAAGAATAAATTCATCCTCCCATCAGGAAATATTCCCTTTAGGCAAACTAGTTGATTAATCGTTACAAAACAAATCATACTTTGTTTTCTTATCTTTCATGCTAGTTTCTCTGTCTTTATACTCATTTAAGTCCCACCTTTCTTTATGGCAAAAATCCAGGGTACCCCTTCCATCCACCGTAGACCACTCCAGTACCCAAGATCTCTCCCTTTTCTTAACTTAGTATTTATAGTCTTCCATGTGATAGTTAACCTTAAGCTGTTTTATAATGTCATGTAATTTTTCTATATTTAAAATTTTTAACTCTTGTGTTTTTATTTAACTGTGCATGTGTTTATGCCTAACCTCTACAATTATAGTGTAACTTCTTAGAGGGAAGTGACTATCTAACACCTCTTTGAATCATCCTAGCAAGGCACTCAATAACCAACAAGTAATTGAATGTACACCAATTATTTAAGCCATTAAGACAGGAAAATCCATCTCATATCCTCAATGATCTAAGTTTATAAATTGTATATTATATCTGTAGCATATTTTGTATTTATATATTTATTTTTAATTAATTTATTTTTTGACTTACATAAGCAGAAATTTTTCTCCTGCAGTAGCCCAGAGTAGGTAATACACTACAGTTGGGTGGACTGGTGAATAGTGTTTCATGACCTGTTAAGTCTACCTTCCCCCTCAAGTAGCTTGGATTTCAGAGTCCTGGCATGCTGCTACAGTTGTAGGCATTTCCCAGGGGAAGAGAGTGGCTAAAGTAAATGACTTTGTAAAGGAGGTGACATGATCTTTCGACTGATATTCCATTGGCCAAAACTTAGTATCATGGTCTCAGCAAGGGAGGTTGAGAAATGTAGCTGTATTTTCAGCTAAAATTTCAGAGGTTCTATTACTAACACAAAGAAGAAAGTGTGGATTCCAAGGGTCAATTACCCTTGTTTAGTCTAATTAGTATCTCCTAACACTACTTTATGAAGGTCCTGATACTGTTACCCCTTCCTCTACCTTTCTTTCTGGCCTTCTGTACAGCTTGTTATCTATACAAATTTTCTTTTTGTTTTAAAATGTGATGTTACTAATATTTACCTTCTCTTCTGAAACCACTGCTGAATCTCTGTGTATGGTCTTTAGCAGCTTATGTTGTTAATTCCATACATATTGATTACTTATTATTTACTTTTACGTTAAAAAAAAAAAAAGAGCTATTGCTACAGTTCCTTTTCTTTAGGTCCAGGGTTATGATCTCTGGGCCACTGGAAAGGATATACATTTTTCTAGCATCATGGCAAATGGACTGATTTTTCTTCCTATTATTTTTTCATAGATTGATTAAAATCAGGGCACTGTATTTCTAAGGTCTGCATCTGGGCACTGACTTGTTTATTAGGTAAGAGAAACAGCACTGAATATGGTGAGTGCTCAGGGAGCTTTCAATCACCTTCAAGAAATGAGATCTTTGTATTCATTCATTTTATTGTGACCAGGAATTACTCAAGTTAGTTTTACAGCTGAGTGAAATGAAAAGCCCAATGCCAAAGACAATGAGACCACCTTGAAAAGCTCAGAATCTCTCTTATTAGTCCTAAATATCCCAAAGAGATTCTTACTTTAGTCAGAAAACATGGCTCTCCTCTCACATTCAGAAATTAAAGGCTAGGAAAGATCCACTTCACCTTGGATCACCTGGAGATAGCAAACCAGTCCCAAATCTTCAAGACTAGAATTTTCACTCTCAAATAGCATATTTTTAAATCTTTTGTTAAATCTTTCACAGTTATAAGCTAATTTTATTCCTATAATAACCTTTTGCTGATTTAGATAGTACAGAGAAAATATCGCTTTTCAGATGAAGAATTTACACAAGTAGAATTATGATTCTAGCCCTAGTTGGGGGACTGAGGCTAAACTCGGGTCTCCTGGCTCCATTGCTCATTCCGGTACAACACATCAAATTCATTTTTCCAGCATCTAGTTCCTTGTACATGCTTCTACCACATAAAAATGTACTGTTATCCAGGTCCATTAAAGAGTCTATAATAGCTTCATAATCTTCTCTGCACCAAATTGCTAAAAGTGAGAAATTTCCCTCCAAAGAAAGAAGTGCTGATTCTGAAAGCATTCTCCTGGCTCTTGGGATGGGTTACAGGAAGGCTAGAACACTGATTCATGTGCTTGCTATTTGCTCAGAAGCACCAGGAAAAGAATCATCTAAGCCCCAGAGAACATAGCCTCATATTTGGCTCTGGAATATACAGAACAGATTAGAAAACACAAATTCAATATTATCTCTGCCTTTGAAAGATTAAAACAAAAAACAAATCCAAACTCTAAAGATTTTTTTTTTTTTTTAATACAACAGAGGCTTCTTAACTTCCTGATCCACATAGGTGGATTATTCAATAAAAACATGTATTCAGCTATCAGAAATTCAATCATTATTTTATTCCAATAGAAGTTATTATTCATGCAAAATAAAGTGATTCTGCTTTAATTGTCCACGAGCTGTGACAGTGCAGCAGACTCTGTGAGACTTACACTTGAATCCTTACCACAGGCAGAAATGAGGATATAAGCATCTAAAATATAGTTCATTTGGGTCATTGTTTAAGAGCTTATATCCTGTCCAATACTTCAGAGTAGATTACATTATAGTTATTAATCACATCATATCTTCTGAACATCCCAAAGGAAAATATAATTTATCTTTATCTATATTTCTTAGTCAATGAAAATTGCTCAATTATTCTCCATATTAAAGAAAAATTACACAAGGTAGTTAATTGCTTACCTACATAATACTTTATTTCTGAAGCCAAAACATTAACACATGCAATAATAAAAGTGGAGAAAAGTAAATTACATAAAATAAAACCATGCTTCGGCTTATGGGCTATAAAACAAACAAAGCCTGGCTTTAAAAGCTGTTAATATGTATAAATTAGCATATAGGTAGGTCCCTAAAATAAATAATACCTTTCTTAAAAAGAAAAATGAAACAAAAAAAATCCATCACATTTGTGATGGTTGTACGACATTTATTAGAGCAAGGTATTTTTTAATGTAATAATGAGCTGGAATTTTGAAATTCAGCCAAAGAGCTTACAGAAAGTTGATGCTGAATTAGCAAAATCAACAGTCTCTGTTTTCAGAAGTATTTCAATTTATGTAGAATTTTTGTTTGCATTGATTTTTAAGATCTGAATTTTATATTTAATATATTTTTTTCATTTCCTTGTAAGTGAATGAGCCAAAATTTAGCATAGAAAGGTGAAATCTTTTTCTCCCATTATATTTGGTGAATGAAGAATTACTCCAATGTTTTCAAGTAATACCTATGTATTAACTTATTATTAAATATTAACTTTTAAAAGAATTTAAATTTAACTAGATCTCACTGTACACACTCTTGGGCTCAAAGCATATGTGAGCATGTAGCCTCAGTTTCACAGTGAGGACACTCATCTCGTAGCCTGTCATTATGGAGAAAAACTCCTTTTTTTTTTTTTCAGTTTATGGGTCAGAAAGTCTAGCTTTTGGTTTGGTTCTCTATCAGGTAAAACCTTGTATTGGGACAAATCAATCAATTATGGTTCCTCATTTGTGGAATGTGGGCAATAATACCTTCTCTTTTGAATCCAGGAACTGTGAGAATCAAATGAAATTGCATAACAAACAATATAAATGTAAAAGATGATCATTTAAAAAATATAAAATCCATTAATCTATTTAGGATTTCAAATTTATTTATTAAATTTGAATAGACTATACTAGACTATACTAGCAGCAGCCATTTCCATCACACACTTTAGCTAAATACACTGTAATGTTTATACATGTTTCTCTTTTAAAGGGACTGTTTTAGTCTTTACAGTTCAACTGTAAATTTCTAGGAGGAATGACTATAACCTGTTTGCCTTCCAAAGCTGTCAGAATGGACACATACGAGGAGCACATTCTTTAGTGTTTGGGATTGTGAGTAACTGAGAATCTCACTTTCGAAGTGTGCCCATATGGGTGAATATACACTGTCGTCAGCCTGTCCACATGCATATTTGATATGCAGGTCAAATAATGAGCCCTGCTTTGGCCATTGGCCACCTGACTGGCTGTGGGATAAACAAATGGATTCAATTAACATCCATAGAGATTCACAAAGTCCTGCTATTAATAAAATGTGGTGTTTCAGGTGAGTGCCATTGAACATGTCCTATGTATCCTTCGCTGTTCTCATAAAAATTCTGTAATGCAGTAACATAGCAGATTAAAATGAGTCACATTTTCTGGAAAACACTTCTTGATATTCCAGAAATAGATGCATTCTTTAGGATCTAAAATGTTGCCAATTATTTCATAAAATTAACCATTAATTCCAAGACAATGATTGAAAAAGTTAGAGCATATGGATGAATAGAGGTGAGTTATCAAGGGTATGGGTAATGATAGAGTGAGTTATCAAGCTGACCAGTGGTCTCTGGAATTGAATCCCAGTGGTGTGTGTTTAGGCTAAGGTTTAGCAGCAGAAGGTAGAGAGGCAGGGGCAGTATGGGGAGAGGAGGAAAACACGGAAACTAAATAAAGGATAAGGATGTAATAGAACAAAAGAAGTAAATAGAGAAGGAAAGAGATATCACTAAAAAAGAAGAAAGAAAAACAGACCAGAATAATAGCAGAAGAAGGTATCATCTGAGTAACTGTGTTTTCCTGATATTATCCAGGAGAATCTTTTTCCATGATGCTGACTGGAATCTTCCAAATCTACCTTCCTCACAAAAGGTGCTCATCTTTTCCTCAAAATGAGAAACTATCATTATATGAGTGTACATAGAAAGTTGCTTTCTTTCATGAAACTTGACTTTTTTCCTTGTGCGTTAGCAGCTATATTGCAGTGAATTACTTTTGTCTACATCAAAAAGCAGTTTCTGTCACCAGAAACACACACAAGGACTATGATTATGCTCCTTGGAGTGGCCATCTACATGGTTTGCGAATGCTGCCACATCAGATGGAAGCCTCCTTCTCTTACTTTTTTTTTTTTTAAGATTTTTTTTTTTTTTTAATTTGACAGAGAGATCACAAGTAGGCAGAGAGGCAGGCAGAGAGAGAAAGAGGGAAGCAGGCTCCCCGCTGAGCAGAAAGCCCAATGCGGAACTCGATCCCAGGATCCTGAGATCATGACGGGGGCCGAAGGCAGCGGCTTAACCCACTGAGCCACCCAGACGCCCTCCTTTTCTTAGTCTTGATGATGACATACGAAAAGGAGCATAGCTGGTATGCAATGGGATTATAGCATGGACACATATAATGAATTTTATTTATGCTTCACCACCATATTACGCCTTCCAGTGTGACTGTGAGGACTTTCTGATTATACAAATATAGGAGGTGGGGATGAGGTAGGGGAATCTTGGAAGTGCCTTCTGGAAGGCACTATATACTTCCACATAATGTAGTTTATCCAAAGAAAGGTATTTAATTACTGAAGAGTAATATGGGCCATAGGGAAAAAATGTGTATTTCCAATGCTATATGGACAGATTTTTTTTTTTCAGATTTTATTTATTTGACAGACAGAGATCACAAGTAGGCAGAGAGGCAGACAGAGAGAGAAGGGAGAGAAGGTTCCCTGCAGAGCAGAGAGCCCGACGCAGGGCTCAATCCCAGGACCCTGGGATCATGACCTGAGCTAAAGGCAGAGGCTTTAACCCACTGAGCCACCCAGGTGCCCCAACAGATCATATTTTTGAGATATTATTTCAAGTAGGACTTCCCCTCTCCTACAGTTGGTTAAAAGGAGAAAGTAAAAGAGTACAGCTTAATCTTTAAGTACAGCTTCCCTGCTCATGTTTCCAAAAGAACATACCAGTTAAAGGAGTTACGCCCAGGGTCTCTGAGTTGGGCTTTAAAGTTGAAGGAGAGCTTGGACATGAGGAATATGTGGAGAGAAAGAGAGAGAGGGAGGAAGAGATTTAATCTGATGAACAGGACATGTCAAAGGGAATGTGGAAGAACAGATGTGAGTGGATGGTTTGGCTACATCCTTGAGAGAAGGTCTGTGCATGAGGGCCATAAGGACAAGAGTGAAGCACAGCTCAATAAAGGAACAATATGAGAGGTATTGTTTCTGCAGAGGAAGTAGAATCTCTGTATGCAGCAGTCTTGGTTTTCATGCAGGGGCACCAGCTATCCTTTGCACTGCAATCTGGAGCAGAGCTCTCTCTCTCTCTCTCTGAGAGACCTAATTGACATATTGAGATAGGATTGATATAAAGCCTTGTGTAAATTTAAGCTATACAACTTGTTGATTTTCTATACTTCATTGCAGGTTAAGTACCAAGGATCCTAGGATTCCATCAGACTTTTTGTAGATTACCTTCCCCCAACACCTACATACACATCTATATAAACTCTTAAGACATAGACCCAGTGTCCCTTAAGAACAATGAATACAAGAAAAGCAAAGGTAGGACTAAGGATCTTTGAATGTTAAGGAAGAAAGTCCATACATTCGAATTTGGGGATAGATTGGTGAATAGAACCATCGCCACTAACACAAGCAGAATGATTAAACACTTAGCTAAGACATTATAATTTTGGACTAAATTCTTCTAATCCAGCAGATTAAGGTAACAGTTAACACTTGGGTAACTCAGGTAAGTTCACCTAAGTGGAAGGTAGAAGGGACATTGGAGATCTAGTAACTAATTTAATATCCTTTAAATAGATTTAACGATTTTTGTGTACTCATTCATGCACTTAATCATTTGGGACACACACACACACACACACAGGTGCACTCCACTAGTGCAGGCAGTAATTCCTTGCATTCTATGTAAGTCCTAGTTACACTGACAGTCTTGCCCTCTATTCAGACTATGGGGTCAAACCAATGCCTAGAATAAAGGAGACATGGATTCTTGTGGACAAATCATTCATTCATTCAATTAGTATTCATTGAATCTGCAATATGCAATATGCAAGACCGTGTACTAGCTTTGGGGGTTGACACAGTGATGTATTAGATGCAACCCTTGTTTTTAAGAAATGTAGAATCTAATAAAAGCATAAAGTAAAGCACAGGACTATACCTGACCAAGTGGTTAACTTGCATACATGAATGAGTAAATAAGACTTATAAACATATCCTAAATGAAATAAGATGAATTTTTAAAGTGTACCAAAAACTGTAACAAAAATAATTATTTAAAAAATAATTTCTTCTAACCATACATGGGGAAAAGGAGGCACTATTTCTGCTATCCTTAATCCTCATCACTGGGAAAGAAATAAACAGCTTTTAAATTCAAGTCTGTTTAAGGAGGAGTTAGGATATTGAGATAGAGTAAGTCACTCTGACAAAGAAGGGTCTAAAGGGCTGGCGAGCAATGTATGTAGCAAAGGTTAGCCTGAAAAAATAGATCTGTGTGTGGAAAGTTTCTGCAACTGGAGAATCCTGTAAGTGGGTAACTTCTTCAGCACGCCTGCAGAGGCTGCCATCCTGCACGGGGGCGTTAAGATCAGCAGCTAAAGTCTCTGGTAATGAGTTTGTGGTCGGAGGACTGGAACAGCCTCTAGGGCATCCTCACGTGTGCCCCAAGCAGCACAGACAGTGGAGGATGAAGGGTCCACCTTAATGCCAGCATCAGGTAGCAGAGAGGGCAGTGGTGCAGATGGCTCCACCATGAAGTAAAGATGTGGCTGCTTCCTGATTTTCTGGCACTGATGCCCCAAATGTTCAAAGATATGGTCAGTTTTCCAAATTCAGGAATACTTAGCCAACCCAGGTATGCTCCTGAGGAGATTTCTTCTTTGGTCTCTAGATGGACCCCATAAAATTTCCTTCCATGCCGTTGAAGTGAGGGGGAAAGTCAACTGAATTTCAGCCCACCTGTAAGCAGATAGTTGGGGCTCAGAGAAGTCCCATATGATGTAAAGAAAAATTCAAAATGTGATAGATCTTACTATTAATACTAAGTTTGTAATTAAGTTCTACCACAAACTAAAAGATAAAACATCTGTGATTAAGACCATCAATATGACTCATAATGTAAGGATAATTTAGACTCAATAATAAAAATACAAAGTAAAGGAGTCTTTACATCCTGCACAGACTAAACATCTGATAAAGGTTAAACTAAGTCAAATGACATAGGGTAATTCAAAAACTAACAATTATTATTTACTATTCTACCTGAAGCCAATTCAAGTCTCTTCTCCATGTTGAAGAAAACCAACAAAGAGAATACAGAATCTCACAATCATAAGTCCCCAAGCTACAATTTAGCACCAATTTAGCAATGCCATTAGAGAGCACATCCAGCTCATTAAAAACAGCAAGCTAACCTGTCTATAAATTGTTTCAGCATCATAAAATATTGGAAAAATACCTAGATAGGAAATGTAATACCCATTTGAAATATTAACAATTAGTTGTTACTACAATTAACAAATGTGCAACATTTATATAACAATCAACATTTTTTCCTAAAATGTCATGCATTTTACTGTTACTCATGTTCCTTAAATTGCACTGAAAAAAAATTTCCTTTTTAATTTTTTTTTAATTTGCATTTTCCTTTTTTAAAAACATTCAAGACTTGGCTATTCCCATGGACATGGATTCATTCTATATAGAAACCAAATTTTGTCAATGAAGCAGAGACCTTCAAGCAAATTTGGAATTATAGGAGGGCAACAATTTAGGTATCAAGCAGAATTGTACATAGCTATAGTCCCTTCTCCAGTCCCAAGCAAGGGAGGAGTCTTTATGTTGATAGTGCAGAGACAGATATAAGAATCTCTTTTTTAAAGATTTTTTTATTTATTTGATAGAGAGAGCACAAGTAGGCAGAATGGAGAGGAGAAGCAGGCTCCTTGCCTAGCAGAGAACCCCATGTGGGGCTTGATTCCTGGATCCTGGGATCGTGACCTGAGCTAAAGACAGATGCTTAACCGACTAAGTCACCCAGGCGTCCCTGATGTAAGAATCTTTTTTACAGCATCTCTGATTTGGCCAGGAAATGGTCCATTTCATTTGAGCATGCATTGTAAGATGTTAAAGAGCTCTTTTTTAATTAAAATGAAACCTAGATTTATATAATTTTTGCTCATTAGTTTCAGTTTTGTCTTTTGTTCAAACAAAACAGCTACCTCCTCTAACTCAGAGCATTATAAACATTTAAAGGCTACCTTATACCTTTTATTAATCCTCTTGTTTCTAGTTGCTTAAGCCACTTTCCAGCAGGACATGGTTTCTAGATTTCTTCACCCTTGAAATGAATAACTGTAGAAGATGTTTATGGATTAAACTAAGAATTTTATATTTTTTATGTCATTAAAGGAAAAACCCAAGTTTTAGAATCATTTTGGTTATATCCAAATTGAGCTGTTCCCTTAACTATTTTGGGAAAAGTATCATCTTTTGAGGCGAAAGGGAAATACCTATTTCCTCGAAAGACTTTTAAAAATGGACTAATAGTAATGGGCTCTTATATGTGCTTAGTGTTTTTAGCAAGCTTATTTCTCATAATTCAGAATCATCTGTAGAAACAGTCATTTTCACTCTAAACATCTAATGAATTAACTTATTTACCTATAACTTCTTTAATTCATTCAGTAGGCATTTACTGACTATGAACTGGGAATTTTGCTAGGTGCTATGACAGTGAACAAGGACAACCTCCAGTCCTTGACCTTAGAGGAAGGAGTCATTGATTGAGCATTCATGCAAGGTATCAGCTGTGATAGGTGTTATGAAGAGAATCCACAAAAATCCATGAGAAAAATAAATAGGTACATTTAGTCCAACCAGGGGTCTTTCAAAAAAATTTTTTTTTTATTTGACAGAGAGAGAGATCACAAGTAGGCAGAGAGGCAGGCAGAGAGAGAGGAGGAAGCAGGCTCCCTGTGGAGCAGAGAGCCTGATGCGGGGCTCGATCCCAGGACCCTGAGATCATGACCTGAGCTGAAGGCAGTGGCTTAATCCACTGAGCCATCCAGGAGCCCCCCAACCAGGGGTCTTAAGGAAGGTATTTTAGTCAATTCAGACTGTAATGACAAAATTCCATGTATCCTGGGTCTGCTAAACAACAGACACTTATTTCTCATGGTTTTGGAGGCTGTCCATAACCAAGGAGCCTATCGATTTGATTCTTCATGAGGGCCTTCCTCCTGACTTGCAGATAGCTGCCTTCTGGCTATGTTCTCACATGACCAAGAGAGGAAGCTCTGGACTCTTCTTTTTCTTGTAAAGACACTAATGCCTCATGACCTCATATAAACCTAAATTACCTCCCAAAAAACCCAATTGCTTGGGTCACACTGAGAGATAGGGCTTCCTTAGATGAATTCTGGAAGCACATTGACATTCAACCCATAACATCAGGCTTCACCAAGGAAGTGACATTGGAGTTGTAACATGAAAAACAGGTGAATATTAACCAGGCAAAGATATGGGAGAGACCATTGTGGCAAGGAGGCAACAACCAAGTCTCTGAAGTGGAAGGAAACAAGAAGGAAATAAGGTATGACTCAGAAGCTCACTTGAGCCCATTTTGGCTAATACACTAAGATGGGGAGTCAGGAAGAGGGGTGTAAGATGAATCTGAAGAGTGTGGCCTGGGCCAAATTGCATAGAGCCTTGTGGGCTATGTTAGAAATTGTCTCCTTATCCTAATAATAAGAAATCTTTAGAGACTTTTATCAGAGATGCCCTAGTGTTAAAAACTCCCTCCAGGGGCACTTGGGTGGCTCAGTGGGTTGGGCCTCTTCCTTTGGTTCAGGTCATGATCTCCAGTCCTGGGATGGAGCCCCACATCAGGCCCTCTGCTCAGCAGGGAGCCTGCTTCCCCTCTCTCTCTGCCTGGCTCTTTACCTACTTGTGATCTCTGTCTGTCAAATAAATAAAATCTTTAAAAAACAAAACAAAACAAAAAGCCTCCCTCTAGACACAGTATGGAGAGTAAACTGGAGTGGGGTGCCCAGAAAATGTGAGAAGAATCCTAGTGAGGCCTCATGATGGGTGTGTGAGTGTGGTACATACAGATTTGAGAGACAGAGGTAAAACTGAAGGGACTGGGTGTGTGGGATTCAGGGACCAAAGAAGAACAATGTGTCAGAGTGACACATTTTCCCTTGTGCAACGGATTGGATGGTGGTGCACATGAATGTGACTGGAAATTAGGAGAAAAAGGTATGGGAAGGAAGAAAAGAAACTTCATGTTGGACATGGTAAGTTAAAATGTCATCAGAAAGTGCTGGGAGACAGGCCTGGGTACAAGAGTGTTGGGCATGTGGATGAGATCATCAAAACAAAAACTCTCCCTTTACTATCCCTAAGTATAGTACAGGGTGTGTGCTTGGGGTATACAACAACTCACCAGCTCACAAACACATGCATCATTACCAGTAAGGCTAGGAAGCAGCTAAGCTCACATGATATGCAGAATATATACATATCTCTCTATCCCAGGGAATCTTCTCCCCACAGTCAGATTTACTCCCTAAAGTTATCTGTTGAATGTAAAGTTCCCTTCAGCTAACCAAGGAGTGCTAAAGAGCATTTCTCAGAACAATTAGCCTAAGGCAAACTACCCTGCAAGCTTTTCCCTGTGAGCTGAAATGTGAACCTACACTTGAAAAACTACTTCCCAGGAATTCCCCTATAAGAATGGTGTCCAGATCATTCCTTTGCAGACTCGGTTAGAAACTAAGAGGGAAATCCGGGGTGCCTGGGTTGTTCAAGTGGTAAGCATCCTACTCTTGATTTTGGCTCTTGTCATGATCTCAAAGTCCTGAGATCGCCCCACTCCAGGCAGTGCCCGGTCCCATGCTGGGCTCCACAGATTCAGTGAGAAGTATGCTGGAGAGGAGTCTGCTGGAGATGATCTCTCTCTCCTGCTGCCCCTCCCCCTGCTCATGTACGTTCTCTCTCTCTTTCTTCCTCTCAAATAAATAAATAAATAAAATATTTTTTTTAAAAGAGCAGAAATGTGTCTTAGGGTTCATCCTCACTCCACATATAATAAACTGAGCTTCAAAACAAAGACTTTAGACAATGGTAAGAGCAGTTCTCTCCTCCCACTTTAGGTTTTTTTTTTTTTTCTTTCTTTTTCTTTTTTGAATATCTCTAAAGTGAGAACAGAACACACTGATAGCAGTTATTTGCATTCCAGCTGCTGAAAAGAACAATTTGGGGACCACAGTAGAAGACATTGTGTTCTTGGACTCTTTGCATTCTGACAGCTATTCCAGGCAGTAAGTAATAAAATTTTATTCATGATACTGTGTTCAGTACTCACTGAAACCGTCAGACTAGTCATTGGGATGGATTTTCCAAATTAGTGAGTGGGAGTAAGTTGCTAATCCTTTTAAAGAACATCTATTTATTCCCAAATTATAAAGAAAACCAACAGGTTTCTGGTTCAACTGCCACCTCAATGGCTTGATTACTCTTAGAACTCAACTCTCACAAGGACCTTTATTGGAACTGTGAGCATAAGGCTCAGTGAGGGATTTGTCATCATTACCATCCTAACTGGTGGTAAAGACTGAAATATTGTTAATAAAAACAACCTTGCAGCTTGGTCCTATTTATCTTTAGTGTTTTAAATCAAAATCAACGTGACTTTCAAAAGTAAAACCCAGGTAGAGTTTAAAATGCTGAGTATGAATTATGTATATGTACAAAGCCTAAGGCCTCAGGTGCATTGTTACTAAATCAAATGCCATAAATATAAATATAAATTCATTCCAATAGTTCATTGGAGGTGATTGGGGCTCCTGCCTCATGCCACACAATTTTAACATAGGAGGTAAGAAGAGGACTGCTCACATGGAAAGATATAGGCATGTGTAGGAGTTAGAATGGTCCAGTGATGATGCTATTAATAAAAGCCAACATAGTCATGATTGAAAACTCATCTAAGCTGTTTAACAATTTGGCCATACACTTTTAAGGAATGCCAACTGTGTGCAAATTCTTGCTTTTGGACAGCCAAATGAAGAAGACTGGATTCTCTCCCCATAATAAATCATAATCTACTGGGTGATTTACATGCCTAATTACAATAACACAAGACAAACAAGGAGCAGTGGGAGAGGTCATAAGCTCAATTCAAATAGGCCTGTTTATTTTCTTTTCCACATCCCAGAGAAAAGGTTTATGATGCAGTTGCTATGATGTTTGATGTACTCTAAATTCATTTGTTTGAGAGCTAACATAACCACCATATATAACAAATATAATAATATAACAAAGTATTGGCCAGAAGTTACTTATTATAAAATTAAAGAACTAAAAGTCACCTAGTCCAAACTGGTCTTTTCAAAGTTGTGAGAATCAAGACTAAGAAAGTTTAATTTCATACATAGGATAATTTACCATCTTCTTAATCTTAACCATATATGTGCACACATACATTCGTGCATGTTTGTATACTTACAAAAATATAAATATATAGTATAATGTAAGTATAATGCATATAAATACTATATACATAGCAATGCATGTTTATGTTTTTCTGCATATATAAATATGAGTGGATAGATATAGATAAATAAGGGCTAGTGGATTATTTTTAGAACCATCCGTCAATTGTATTATATTGGAACCAACTTCATTTAGATCTAAGGCATGATTTGCCAAAAGAACTGCTTAATGTATTTTTTGTATCTCTTCCCTGAACCCCACAAGTAAAATTAATTATCTTAAGAAGTCTGGGAACCAAAAGCAATGAATGATAGAACTTCCATGAACCTTAAAAGGTAGCATCACCTAAGCTAAGTTATATTTATCACCAAGCCATCACTTCCTCTGCAACACATATCAAGTAATTAGCTTAAGGGACTCGGCTTTCTATAATGCAGAAAATGGGCTGATGGAGGAACTTCATCTTCTATCTCATATGAAATAGACTCCAAAGAAATAGTGACAAAGGGAAATTTAATTTGTAACTGAGGAGGCAAGAGATTAGATAGCCCTGGTGGAATGAGCTCTGAGACTTGCTGGAACTTAAATATGAGTCTTTTATAGGAGAGATTTATTAAACTCAACCACCTCTGTGGACTATCTCTTTGCCAAAATCAATCCCCATTCTGATATTTCCCCATGGACTACACAAGTGATAACAGAAAGGGCTTTGGCTCTGTCACTATAAAAACTGTAGGCTTATTTCATATTTCGTTTGTATGGTAAGCTGTCCCAGGGGAGAAATGAGGTTGTAGGAAAAGACAGAGAATAATCAAATCAATTTTTTAGACTGGGATGTGGAGACTATTTTCAGAAGCTTCACATGGTGAAAACAAAGCACTGAATTGTCCTCATGAAAAACCACAAGGTTGATGGGTCCAAATAAGGCTGGTACAAATAAGGCCAGAGCAGCAATATAAGAAAAATAAATCCATCTCAATGGTAAAAAACTATTACTTATTAGATCCTTTCTAATAGAATTCTTTCTGCTTAGGGCCTCAAAGCATTTTCCTTTTCTTCTCTCATTTAATCCTCACTGAATTTTCTGAGGTACAGACAGATGGGGTATTCCTTTATTTTTTTGGTAGAACAAGAAAAACCAGCAGTAGCCTATAAGGTTGCTAAGAGATGAGAGTGGCCCATGGCTTATCAATTTTGGATTCATGTTCTTGAGAACTTGTCTCTCATTCCTCACTTCTCATCTTCCCCTACTCTCACCTCATTTCAGGCAATATCTCTTTTTGGGAGGCAGCTGTTTGAGTTTCTTACTGTCATCTTCTCTTTATACATACCCCAAAATATCTGAACCAAATTTAACTATGTGTACTGACCAACTGGCTTCAGTTAATCAAGTGACTATGCCTTTCATATTAATGGATGCATTAGAATTTTCTGGCAAATAATACATGGGTCATGTGTCTAAAGTCATTTTGCGCTAAATCTGTCTCACTCCTGCCCATATAATTCCAGTGCTCTTGGAGTTTCATAAATAATGCTGTATTCATCTCTATTAAAAGGACCATTTTAACTTTATAGAGCTGTGATGCTTTTTATGCTTTTTGTCACTATTATTCTCAGTCAGGATTCTCTTCTATTGAATTCAACTCAAGGATACAAGTCATTTATTATGACACACGTTATATGGTTTCACATTGCTTCTATCACAGAATCTAAGGGATTTGGTTAAGACTTCCTTTGTTGATCTTCCCATAGAATTTAGTTCAAAAAATGCCTCAACTTAAGCAAAAGAAGTGTTATTAAATTTTCTAATTTCCATGGGATAAAATAACATGTGTGAATCTATATATTACATATATTTAAATGGTTACCCATGAATTTTGAGATGGCAGGCATTAAATAAATTTCCTTAGGGTATCTTCTACATACATCTACTGTATTGAAATCTAGTTTCTTACTTATTGGAGATAGTTCTTCATCTAATCAACTATTTGGTTAGGCCTCATTCTCTTATATTACAGGAAAACACATGTAAGAAATAAGCTTCATTACCATCACCGCCTTGGAGAAATGGCCTACTTTGTCTGGTTCTCTGGTTCCCAAAATCTCAGTTGTACTTAACAGCTGTGTCCATTCATTCCAGAAAATAATGATCATAACAATGGGGAGCATTCACTGAACACTTCCAATTACCATTGTTCCCATGGCTTTGCATAAACATACACTTTTTAAATTTTGATGACAACTTTGTGACAGACTATTATCAGCCCCATTTTACAACACTGAAAAACAGACAAAGAAACAAATAATTTTATAAAAATATGGGAGAGAGCCTGAATAGACATTTCTCTAAAGAAGACATACAGATGGCTAATAGACACATAAAAGATGTTCAACATCACTACTCATCAGGGAAATGCAAATCAAAACCATAATATCACCTCACCCAAGTCAGAATAGCAGTATCAAAAAGGTAAAAATAACAAGTATTGGCAAAGATGTGAGAAAAGGAAAATCTTGTGGACTGGTGGTGGAATTTAAATTGGTCCAGCCACTCAGGAAAATGGTATGGAGTTTCTTCACAAAACTATGAATAAAAATACCATATGATCCAGTAATTCTATTTCTGGGTATATACCCCAAAAAACCAAAAACAGTAATTCAAAAATATGTATGCATCTGTATGTTTATGGCAGCATTATTTACAGTAGCCAAGTTATGAAAGCAACCTAAGTGTCCATCAATAGATGAGTAGATAAGGATGTTACATTCCACACAATGGAATATTTCTCAGCCATAAAAAAAGAATGAAATCTTGCCATTTGCAACAACAGGGATAGACCTAGAGGGTATTATGCTAATAATACCTGAATAATACCTAATAGTCTGAAATAAGTCAGACTAAGAAAGACAAATACTATATGATTTCATTTATATGTGAAATCTAAAAAACAAAGCAAGCAACCAGCATTAAACAAACAAACAAACAAAAAACAGGAAACAGAAACAGATTCATAAATATATAGGGCAAACTGGTGGTTGCCAGAGGGAAGGAAAGTGGAAAAATAGGCAAAATAATAAAGGGTATTAAAAGATAAAAACTTGTAGTTACAAAATAAATAGATCACAGAGATGAAAAGTATAGCATAGGGAATATAGTCAATAATATTGTAATAATTTGTGTGGTGACAGATGGTAACTGTACTTATTGTGGCAAGCATTTTGTAAAGTGTAGAATGGTCAAATCACTATGTTGTACACCTGAAATTAATATAATATTACATGTCAATTATACTTCAACTAAAAATTTAAAAATAAATGAATGTAAAGAAATGGCAGGGAAAAAAAGTTAAGTGACACCAAGGCAGGTAGCTCCAGGCCCTTAGCTTCCACGTTCTGTTGTGTTAATCTATTGCATCTCTGTCTAACAATATCAGATATTGGAGGCAAGTAACTTGGTTCTTCATAAAAAACTAAAAATGATTCATTTTAAATGCATAATTCACCCTCAAATAAAATGATATGAAATTTATTCTACAGGTATTCTAAGTATAACTGGATACATGAAAGTATAAATACTATAGAGTAGAAAGGATCCTGTCCGAAATTCCAAAGTCCTGTTCTTAAAGATAGTTTCTAGCCCTAAGTGCAGCCTGGGTCCACCTTGTTCATTGTCCTTTTTGCTCACCTGGTTCTTTCACCCACATCATGGAAACCATAGTCTCTCTATGCTGAATTTACTTACCCAGAAATATCTAACACTTACTCATTCCGAAACATTTTGCTCTGTGGTTCTGTCTTGCTGTCTCTCATTCCATCTCCAAATTTGCACAACTTATATTTACTTCTGATTCTCCTTACTTTGCTAACCTTTGCAGTCCTTTTCCTCTGGCCTGTGCCCTCACCATCACCTCTCAACTCTACAAGTTTGAAGATATGAACAATCTCTTTGTTTCAGGAAGATACTTCATTAGCCTTACTCTTGCAAAATTACTGAAATCACATCCACTCTAGGTTCCTTGCTACAGAATGTATCCTTGCACTAGGCTAAAGTAGGTAGAGTGTGTTGTGATAATAGCATGGACATGCTTCTATAATTTCTCTCTGAAAATGGTGTTTATCTTTCACCACATTGCAAAATCTCTGAGTAGAGGAGCCCTGTCTTTTTCAAATCACCTGTGCTTAGCACAACGCCTGGAACATTGTTGGTAAGAGTTGAAAGGCTTTTGAACTGAAAGAAAAATTTACCTCTGTACTGCAGGGTACTTGAGGGAGAGGGTGGGTTGAGGGAGAGGAGAACCAGGAATAAAACTGAAGAATAAACCACCTATTTTCAAATGCAGGACTGGGATTTCAAGAGGAATAGGGATGGAGAAAGTTCATTACCAGAACAAAGGAATAGTTAGAAACTATAAAGACAGAACATAAGTGCAGAACAAACTAAATGCTTAGTGACTCAGCTCAACGAAGAGATCAAGGAAGCCATAAAATTGCTCAAAGACCTTTTGATACTGACAATGTGTAATTAATCAATTATTTCCTAAGCACCTGGTATGGCCATAGCATTATGCCATCCACAAAAAATTATGGATGTGTTCAAAAAAAGAAATGTCGTCTAGAAGATTAAAATTAAATCTGTGGGAAATGAAATCTGCATATAACAAACCATTAGAAAATCATAAAAAGCAGTATCCAATTAACTACTAAACTACAAGTATGGATTAACTGCTTCATTCATTTATTCATTCGATAATATCAAGAGGATCCTATATGTACTTTCTCATGTCAGGTACTTAGAGAAAGAGACTTTGTGAACTCAGTGTGATGGTGTAAAGCTTTTCTCTTTTGTTAGTGTTCTCTTTTTGTTAGTTGTTGAGTCTATTAAAGGGGAATTATAACACTTCCGCTAAGAAAGAGCCAGATATAAGGTCCAGATAGATTTTGTTGGATATACACTGCAGAATACATCTCAGTTGCTATGAGCATCTCAAAAGTTAGGAATTGCAACTTATTGGGACTTTTTCCTCTTTACATAGTGATGTTCCCAAATAATTTTTTTGATCATCAGTACTTATAATCTACCACAAACTAAAAATTCAGCCTTACAGCAATATCTTAAATCAGTCAACTGTTTTAGAAATTCTTGAATTCAAACTGCTGTATATAGGATGTTTGCTATCAGGATAATTTGAGATCTAGGGCATCAATCTCAATTCCAGAGATTTACTCAGTTTATTTCTGAACTGATTTTTTGCTGATGTTTCATTTGGGGAAACTACATATGAATTGTTGTGCTGTGATGAATCTAAATGTATGATCTAATCCAGCTCCAGGGCTGTGTTAAGTCACTGCTCAGCAGGACACTGCAAGTGCGTGGAATGCCAATATGATGAAACACTGGTTGCAGGAAATAAATTCTAAAGGCTCTACATTTCTAAATCAGAAGGAGCCACTTTTACTGCTCTGAATGTTCCTCCAGATGACAATCTATGGGATTCCAGAAATGAAATGACAAGCCACTCCACTTTGGAATTCTATATATTGAATTATGATTTACAGAATGGCCCATCTCTTTTAAGAGAAGTAAATCTAACCTCATAGTTTACTACCAAACACTTTTCCCCTGCAGTAATGTAGTTGTTTGGAGGAAATCAAGGAGCAAAGGAATGAATTAAATAGGGTCAGCCATTTAGGTTCCCAGTGACCCTTTCTCCAAAAATAGGTAAGTTGTTTTGAAGTCCATTGCCCCCCCCAACCTTATCCAGGAATAGATTTGATTGGAATCTTCTCATTATCTTCTCTTAACACCTGTTCAAAGGTCAGATACAAGAAATTTCCTGAGTCCCATGAGCAGATGCTCAATGACACTATGCTCATATAGCACCTAAGATGGCATGCAAAGCATATTTCTGTATCACACAGTTCCAAGCCCTCTATTGAGACAGTGGCAGCAAAAGGAAGTTATATTCCAAATTTATGTGTAAGTAGAACACAAATTTCCTTTGTTCCATTATTTTTATTGTTTTTAAATTTAAATGTAATTTATATGCAATAAATACATGGATCTAAAGTGTATAGATCATAAGTTTCTGTTTTTACATTTTGACATTTTTTATGGCTATGTAACTACTACACTAACCAAGATAGAGAACATTACAAATTTTATCATACTTTTTTAATTTAATCCACCCTCGGAGCAATCATGTGTGATTGTATTTGTGTGAATATATATATATGTATATGTATACATATATATATATATAAAACACATACATACATATATACATTTAATATATATTCTGGATATAAGTCCTTTCTCAGATAGTTTTTGCAATTATTTTCTCCCTGTTTTTGGCTTACTTATTTTTTAAACGGTGCCTTTTGAAATTAATGTTTAATTTTGATAATGTCCAAATTTTCTTTTCTGTTTCATGCCTTTATGCCTTATTTAAGAAACCTTTACCTACCACAGGTCATGAAGACTGTTCCTGTGTTCTCCTCTAGAAGTTCTGTAGTGTCTCTATTTACCTTTATGATTCACTTCAAGTTAATTTTATGTATCGTGTGAGGTAAGGATGGAGGTTCATTTCTGTTATAACAACTGAGTTGTTCAAGAACCATTTCTTGAAAAGATTCTCCTTCGCCTGTTGAATTCTCTTGGCGCTGCTGTAAAAATACTCTGGACTCTTTATTTAGTTCTATTATTTGTTGGCCATTCCCACAATACTACACTATCTTATTATCTTCAGTTTATTATAAATATTGAAATCATCTAGTATAAAGTTTCCAACTTTCTTGTTCTTTTTCAAGTATGTTTGTCTATTCTGGGTCCTTTGTATTTCTATATAAATTTCAGAATCAGTTTGTGCATTTCTATAAATAGCCTGGTGAGTTTTGACTAGGACTACACTCAATGTATGGACCAAACTGGGGAAAATGGGCATTTTAAAAAAAATAGTGAATTTTCCAATCCACAAAGGCATATCTCTCCATTTATTTAAATCTTTTACATTTTCCTCAGCAATAGTTTGTAGTTTACTATGAGGAGTTTTGCACATCACTGATTACATTTACTTCTTGGCATTTGGTATATTTTTATGCCAGTAAAAATTTTAAATATCATTGTCAATACTTAATTTCTAGTTTATATTCTGTGTATTCTGTATATCATATGATATTGCTAAATACACTTACTAGTTCTGGTATATTTTTGTAAACTCCTTATGATTTTCTATGTAAACATTTATTCCATCTTCATTTATAGATAAAATTAAAAATTTTAATTTTTAATTAATTTTAAGATATTTGCTTATTTATTTAATTTGCTTTTTTTGGCTAGTTTGTACTTTCAGCAAAATAATAACAATAGCATCTCATAAATGTAGTTTCTAATTTTTATAAGCAAAGCCAGAACAATTTTGATAACTAAAGGTCAAACTTCTTGAGTAATTCATAAGGCTACCAGCAATATACAGGAGTGCCTGTTCCCTTAAGTATTCACTAGAACTAGATGTTCTAGATAATGTTACCATTACTTAAAACTTTTATCAGTCTGATGGATAAGGAATGGTTCCTATAATGCTTTAAACTTGTAAGAATATAGCAAAAAATAAAGATTAAAAAATGATTTTACTAATATAACATAAATATAGAAAATATAATAGCTTTTCTCTTTATTACCAGTACACAGAAATGGAAAATGGAATTACTAGCCTTTTAATTGTTTAGAAATGTGTTTACTGAGAAGACATAGAGCCAATATGAATAAACTTATTAAATATAAACAAATATAAAATAAGATAATATTGTTAAGTGTAATACAATCCCATCGTGAATCTGAATGTCTTTTGTTTGGTTGAGAGAACAAGATGAAAATATTTTACAGTGTAGATGATGGAATGAAGCTCTGAGAATAATAAAAACGATAAAAATGAGGAATACTGAAGAGGAGCTTGCTTTCCAGCTATTAAAAATTACTGTGAAGCTGCAATCAAGCACTGGGATAGGCATATAGGTTAGAAGAACAAGAAATATAAACCAGAATTATGTGAAATGATCAAAGTTTACAATTTCAGTTTACTGGGATTTTTTGAAAAATGAATATAGTGTTGGCATAGACAGCCGTTTATCTGGAAGAAAACAGCTAGTTCACTTTTCATTTTACACAAAAATATACAATTTGATACAATTTGTTGTATAAATACTAAAAATAGTATGAGAAATGTAGGAAGATTTTATATGACTTTCTATAAGAGACATCCTTAGGTAAGGTGGGAATTCATAATCCATAAAGGAAATGAAGATGTTAGGCATAATATAATTAAATTTAATAAATAGTTAATGGCAAAGAATACATAATACAAATTTCATTCCAATTGCAAATATATTTATACATAACAGATACCAGATATCTTAAAAATAAGACTAGGAAGAATATTGACACACATATAACTGAAAATAAGTTATTGCAGCAAACATAAAAAGATGTTCTATAAAGAGATAATGGAGAAAAACATTTAATTGAGAAATGTTCAAAAGGTTTAAATGGGCAATTCACCAAAACAAATTCAAAGGGGGTGTGTGTGTGTATGTGTGTGTGTGTGATTCTTTTATTTAAAGAAAGTCACTATTCCCCCGGTAAAAGTGATGACTAATTACAAAGAATATAGGCAATAAAGAAAAGTACTTTGGAAGGACAAAAGAATCCCAAATTCCCCCCATCAGAAATAACATATATTAATCCTAGTTCAACAAAATTCCAGATACTATTCTCTGCATCTTCACAGATAAAATGGTTTGATAGATGGGTAAAATACTTTTATATAAAAATGGTTCATAATATATAAGTATTTAAGTCAAAATATTGAATTCTTCTTTGCTTGAATTTAACTGAAGAAAAAGACACTGAAATAAAATTGAAATCATTGCTGGACTTTAGAAACCACTCCTTGGGTGCTTGGGTGGCTCAGTGGATTAAGCCGCTGCCTTCGGCTCAGGTCATGATCTCAGGGTCCTGGGATCGAGCCCCGCATCGGGCTCTCTGCTCCACAGGGAGCCTGCTTCCTCCTCTCTCTCTGCCTGCCTCTCTGCCTACTTGTGATCTCTCTCTCTGTCAAATAAATAAATAAAAATCTTAAAAAAAAAAAAAAAAAGAAACCACTCTTTCACCAAAGCTAATATATCCTTGAAGGTCATAAGTTTGGGGATTTTTTTTCAAACATAGTAAAAGGCTGTCAGTTTTTTTTGTGTTTGTTTGTTTTTTACTATTTTTTAAACCATTTTTTTAAACTACATTTCCATTACTCACCACTGTAAAAAATGAAGAAAATAGCAATCTCATATCTTTTACATATCCTCTCTCTCTCAAACTTAATTATCTTTATTTACACTGCCAAATTCAAATTACTTACATTCTATTCTATATCCTGTAATTGTCTGGATCGGTTCTATTTTTTTAAATCAGTACCCACAATCAATTCTTTAATCATGGCTCTTCATTTCTAAGTTCTTTGTTATAATCTTTGCTAGATTTCAAGTGCTGTTTTCAAGAAGAGTTCAAGGGTGTTACATTTCTTTTACTCTTCTGTTAAGAATGGTTTTCTATTTTTTAAATGCATATGGATATTTCATTTGTCTTTAGAACTCTGAAACACTGCTTTGAACATCTGAGGTATTGTTCTATTATTTTCTGGCACTGAATGTTGCTGAGCACAAGGCTCATGTTAGTTAGCTCGAACTTCTCCCACCATTCCAAGGTTTTTCGTAGCTGAATGAGTACATTTTTTTCTTTTTTGTTGTTGCTAAATAACATTATAGAACATAACTCAACATTGCCTTTCATATTTTCCTGAAATGTAGTGTCTTTTCTCAATTTGCTGATTCAGTTTTCTTCATTTAATGAAAAATTTCTGTTTAAAATTTTGGAAGCTATTTCTTTTTCCTGTTCCATTTGTGAGAGTCTCTTCTTCAGGGGACACTGTTGTTAGCTCATCTTTCTCTGTTCATGGATTTTCTCTACTGGCTTTAAAATATTTCCCTTCTGTCTTTTCCTTCTCTCTGTGTTCACTCTATTTCTAATTTACCCTCTGTGTCATTATTTTCAGTTTTACCTCCATTTTTGTTCCTTGCTCTTTCTCTTTTATTTGCTATTTCTATATCAGTGTTTGCTTTTTCCAATTTCAATCACCCTAAAGAATCTTATTTGTTTTAACTGGATTCATCACCATAGTAACACATAAAGAATTTCCTTCTTTTTCTTTGGATATTTTCTTCTAGCACAGGTTTTGTTCCTTTCATGCTGTTTCCCTTTTCTGTCATTTTTCCCCTCTAGTATTTTGCATATTTCATGTGCCTTCCTACTGTGTGCCTTTGCAGTTGGGCTATTTTCCAGAGTGGTTAACTTTGAGAGCATAGTGTTTGGGGAGAGTGGTAGGGGTGTTAAGTCCAACTGAGATGACATAAGCTCTGTTAACATCCTGGGCCAGCATGGACTTGAGAAACCCTGGGTTTGGCCCTTGACCCCCCTTTTCTGACCTCTCTCTTGCCATTCCATTCCTTCTAGCTTGCACTGGCAACAAGTATGTTTTTACCTTTGGACCTTTGCATTTGATATTTCCTCTGCCAGAAACCCTCTTTCCCACGTATTGCATCCTGTAGATATCACCTTATTTATGACTACTCAAATGTCCCTGCCTCTGAGAAGGCTTCCAAGGTACCCTCTCTCTCTGTGCAGCTATCACTTTCTATACCATTATCCTATTTTATTTTCTTCTTAACAGCACATATATGATCAACACTGACATCATGCTGTATTTTATTTGCATTGTTTTTCTCAAGCTGATAGAATGACCCAGCACAAAGATGTTTCCAGTAGAATTGTCTTGTATACACAATCTTAAACATGGCTCATATAGGCTTTCAGTAAATTTATGATAAATTGATAAATGAAATAAATGTTAGGCAGGAAGCCAGGCATGAGTGATGAACTTAGACGTCCTGAGGGAGAGTTCTGACCTAGGACAGCCCAGGGACTACCCCATTCCACCCACCTAGCAGTTCCTTTACTGTTGCAACATCCTGGCAGAGGAAGAGTTAAGTGTGTTGTGCCTGTTGCACTAGTGCAGAAAGCAGCAGCTGCCTGTCTATCTGACCTATGTCTCTAGAATAGAAATAATGTGGTTTCCTAGCTGGTGCAGGCATTTTGTATACATCTTGGGAAAGGACATGCGTAGTTGGCTAATTATCATGTAATTCAGGCCTGTCCCTCAAATAGTGCAACCCTAGGACCCACCTGAAAGAAAAAAAAATTGACATAAGCCTACCTCCCCGAGTTTCCTGCACTTTTGTCTCTCTTGAGTGGCCCAGTCCTCTCTTGGAGTGTACTTCAATAAAACTTTGCTCTGCTTTACTTTCATTTTTCTGCCTAAATTCTTTACTGTGACAGCAAAAAGAATCGAGGTTTCCTTCTTTTTTCATTTTACTCTCCGTAACCTAAGTACCAGCTGCTGATACTGGGGGGAAATTAAGAATAGACAATATTTGTAAACTATCCTGAATAGAAATGGTCTCCTTTTCTTCTGTATATTCAATTAAACAGATTGATGTTTTGTTATTTTTACTTGTCTCTTTATTTTTTGAAGGTCTTCCTTAAAGGATATAATGAAAGAATGAGTGATCTGACTTAGAACTCAGAAAACAACCCAGAAATGAATCAAATGGATAGTAAAAATAACAGTTGCCAAGTTTTGAGCGCTTACTATGATTCATACTCTGTATTTCTTTATACAAATTAATTTTAATTTTTATAACAACACTACAGGTAATTTTTATCCTAATTTGACAAATAAGAAAACTAGGCTCACCAAATATGAGGTTGTATGGCTAACAAATGCTAGAAAAGTGATCAAATTTAGGAATTCCTTATTCTACCACCTGCAATCCTTCCAACATACCAAGTTGGACAAATATAAAAATAGATGTCTCCATAAAGGAGACAGAATTCTGTGAATTATTTCCCTTGGAAAAATAGAGTGAACCTGTTTGCTGATGCCTAGGGAGATGGAAGGACACTTGACACCCTCTGGTCCTGACTGGTCTTTCAAAGTTTCTATTCAGAACAAGTTACTTAGCCTCTGTGGACATTACTTTTAAAATAGGTGTCTGACAGGTTATGATATTCCATAGATGTTTGATATATATGCATATATCAATCCATGAATAAATGGTGTTCACTGCATGTTCACAAAGCTTCCTCCTAATGTCAAGTCTAACTCCCACATGTCCTCGCTACTAATACTACATTGAAATGATTCCTAAATATTTATTCTGTTTCTACATAAAACTAACACGGTATTTATTTATTTATTTAAAAAGTTATTTATTTATTTATCTATCAACGAGAGAGAGAGAGAGAGAGAGAGAGAAAGCACAAGCGGGGTGGGGGGGGCAGAGAGAGAAGCAGGCCCCCTGCTGAGCAAGAAACCTGATGGGATGTGGGACCCTGGGATCAGGATCTGAGCCGAAAGCAGATGCTTAACTGACTGACCCAGACACCCAGGCGTCCCAAAACTAACATGGTTTTTCAACTCATTTTTAAACTCTTTTACTATAGTTATGCTAACCTGTCATGGCTTCCAAGGTGCCAAATCTGGTAATCTGGTAATCTGGTAAAGATCAAGCCACAAGAAATTAGAACATTAGATGTTAACTAAAATAATAATAATAATAATAAAGTTTGAAGAAATATACAATCTCTGGCCCTAATGGAGATATTTGTAATCAATTGAGATGTGGTGATTTCAGATAATCCACTCTCTTTCTTTACATGAAGACTGGTTACCTACACAGGGACAGATGATACAAATATGTTTAAGAGAAATAAGTTAAGGAATCTTAACTTATAAGAAATAAGCAGGAGATCTGTCTCAATACATTGGAGCCAATATCAGTTAGACTTGATTTGAGTCATATATCATCAACAGGAATAATAAAGGAAGTTTCATGATAAAATTCGTGAACAGGGATTTTTCTCCATAAAATAAACTGAAAAGTCACTGACAATACCCAATCAGGTTGTCACATTAGTTTGTAACCATTTGCTGTTATTCTTTGCTCTAGAAATGAGTGATACAAATTCCCTATCAAACACAATGATATTCTAAATTTAGCAATCCTTCCACAGCTTCTCATTTTCCCCAAGATCCCTTACATTTTTTTTTTTTTAAACAGGACTTACAGTGCTCTTTGTGACAAGATAAAATTGAAAGTACTCAAGCTGTGAAGACCAATAGATACTGGTTTAGATCCCAGTTCATCTTTCCCAATTGTGTGCTCTCAGACAAATTCTGTAATGTAGAATAGAATCTGAACATACTTCCTTGTTTTAGAAATGGGCATACTAATGCCTATTTCACAGAACTGTTTTGAAAATTCAAGAAATTATATATAAAGAGGCTAACAGTGCCCAGCACTTAATAGGGCTGAAAAAAATACTGTTTTCCTCATCTTTTTTCTTCTTTCTCCCTTTCATCAAGGTAACAGTAAACACAAAAATCATATTTACTTCTGTTTTTTAGATACTGTGATGTTATTATGGCTTATATTTGGCTACAACTATACTTACATTCTGAAAAGGGCCTAGAACTTTCAAGTTTAACTGTAGCCTTCAGAGAAAATTTGAAATTATGAGAACCTTGGAGAGAGGCATCAAGACTGATGACTGATAAGACATTTCTATTATTTTTTAAGTTTTTAAAGCAGTAGCTAATTTTTAGTGCATCCTTTAAAGCCACCCCCATATTAGACATTTGTCCATTGGTATGGGAAAATACTCCTCCCTTAGCTTCTGGGGCCATCAAAAAATAAAATAGAATTTTTAAAAACACAAAGGAAAAAAATCAAAGACTCATTACCTCCGTTTCAAAAAAGAGAATTATTGAGTCCTTACTCAAAGCCAGGTGCAGCTCAGGGAAGAGGGAAACATCAGTGACCTTATCCATGAGGTCCGTCATGGGACCCAACACTCTAGTTGGGGGAGACAAACATAAGTAATAAATCAATATTAGGATTCAGTACAATACAGGGTGCCATGTGATAGGAAAAACAAAACAAAAACAAGGTAAGGAAGATGGGAAGTATTGGGGCAAGGAGAAAATGTAATTTTAAATAGTGTGGTCAAGGGGCGCCTGGGTGGCTCAGTGGGTTAAAGCCTCTGCCTTTGGCTCAGGTCAGGATCCCAGGGTCCTGGGATCTAGCCCCGCAGCTTCGGGCTCTCTGTTCAGCAGAGGCCTGCTTCCTCCTCTCTCTCTGCTGCCTCTCTGCCTACTTGTGATATCTCTCTCTGTCAAATAAATACATAAAATCTTAAAATAGAAATTAAAAAAAAAATAGTGTGGTCAAGGTAGGTGTCAATGAAGCAAAGACTTGGAAGATGTAAGGAAAGAGCCCTGGAGATTCCTGGGAGCAGATCTGACTTACCCAGTAGGCACAGCAGGCACAGTGCCTATGGCACACCATCCTTTGGGGGTATATGAAAATGTTTTACTTTTTATTTTTTTTAATCAGAAGGAAAAAAATGAACTCTTAAGAGTTAAAAAAAGGTTCAAATTTTTAACACAGACTGGACTGTAGTTATCTTTATAGCAAAACAATCATAAAATATACTTTTAATATATATAAAGCATATTTTAATTTTACACATGTGTGTAATAATGTATATATAATATATATGCATATTTGGGTTTTGATGGAGAAAGGAGCCCACAGGACAAAGGTGCTTAAGGCCCAGGAAGGTCATAATGCAACCCTGTTCAGGAATGGGGCTTCTAATCAACGGACTCATTAGCATCAGAATGAAATACATTAATGAAATATAATAAGCTATATCAACTAAGAAACAGTTTGGGGAAGAATTTGTAGGGCTTTTAGAGACTTACTTAACCAAAAATGCTTCATCATTTAAATCCTAATATTGCATTTTAAATCCTCAGACACCTAATTAGAATACAACAGATGAGCTATAGAAGTTGAAAGTAGAAACAGCTCTTTTTTTTACAATAGTCTGCCCATTTATTACTTCTTATAAATTTTTCCAGTGTCTCTGATGCCACTCTCACTGACAAAAAGCACTCAATGTACTATATAGAGTTAGTACTGGCTGGCTTACAAAAATAAAAACTCATCCTAATGATAAAAGTAGAAGAGAATTGGTGGTAATTAACATATTTTCATTGGGCAAATCATGGCATAGTAATAAGGAGTTAAATTTAACTTATTTAGGATACCCCAAGGACCAAGTCAAAGTATATCTCAGGATCATAGAAAAGAGGAAGGTAAAAAGCAGAATGAGAAATTATAACACTTGGATGGCAAAAGTAGTTTGATGAAAAATAAAGAACTAGGTTAACACACAAAAACATCACCAACAGAATTCAAGAATTAACATAAGTTCTTAAAAGTTAGAAATCTGTTATTTTTCATGTAGATTTGGGGGAAATTTAAAAATTCCATTTAAATTCAACCATTTTTATTTTCATTCTCACATAAAAGAGTTCCAATATTCTTTAGACTATCACCTAGTAGTTGCATTCAAATTTCAGAATTCAATTTTTGAAGAAAACTTTCCTTAGCACTTTTTAATAAATATACTGAGCCGATCTGTGGGTGGGGCTAGAGGTGGTATAGCAACTGAATACATGTGCATGTGAAAGAGAGAGAAGAGATTGAAAATGACAGATTGGTTCCAGGGAAAGAAAAGAAGCAGGAAGTGAGTGAGCCCTAATTGTATCCTAAGAAACAGAAATGAGCACGCTTCGTTCCATACAGTTTCTGATACGGAGTTTTGTTGTTGTTTTCTTAACTGTTCTTGTATCTCCTTATTAATCTGTCATCCACGAAATTCTCCCTGGATTCCCACATTTTACTCTATCATAGGTTTACAAGTATATAGCTAAACAGCAAAGTTGTAATTCTTATCACTTAAATAAATCAGAGGGAAAAAGTAGATATGGGATAAGTCAGGGCATAGAAAAAAACACAAGAGTTAAGATAAATAATACATATTCTATAGAACTATTTTGGGGATTTAAAAGATTATATAACTACATGGATATAATTATATATAACTGAAGATGAATTAAGCTAGCAGTTACTTGATATATTTTTCTTCTTTAAGTCTTATTTGATTATCAGAAAAACTTTCAATGAAAAGAATAAGCCAAACGTACTGATTTAGTGGTGACTGACCATAGTTAAATGGAACATGAAGAAGCTATTTAGAGAGTATTTCTTTCCAGGGTGACTGGGTGGCTCAGTAAGTTAAACAACGCACTCTGGAATTCAGCTCAGGTTGTGAGCTCAGGGTCCTGGGATAGAGTGCTGCACTGGGCTCTCCACTTAGCAGGGAGTCTACTTGTTTCCACTCCTTCTGTCCCTCTCCCTAATTGCATGCAGGTACAAGCTCTCTCTCTCTCTCAAATAAATAAATAAATCTAAAAAAAAAAAATTTCTTTCTTGTACCCCTTCCTTTATCTTCCCATTACATTATCCAAACCTCTCTTAGACTTTAATCATAACAATTATAATATAATCTCCACTGTGAATGTATTTCTATTTTCCCTTTTAATTGTATGTATTTAAATTTACCATTTTATTTACCTCTGTAGGCTGCTTATGTCTAAAAGAGACCTAGAAAAGTAAAGGTGCTTAGTAAATATTTGGTTAATTGAATTAAATATTAAGAAAGTAAGCTTTGCTATGCTATCCTTCAGAGCATAAGAAATTTATTCCATGGTCACAAGGTGCAGGATGCATAATTTTATTAAGTGATGACTTAGAGATTCAAAGTTTTAAATACATTTCTCAAACAATTTATGATTTACCAGTTCTTGGGAGATGTTATACTCCTAATATACTTGTCACACTCAGAGGATCAGGAGAGAAAGCTGGGTGAAGAGGCTTGAAGGAGAAAAGTGAAGTACAGGACTAAAATCATGGATATTATAGGCATATGGATTCGCACCTCTTCACTGAACTCAAAGGACACTCCATTCTCCTGGAGAGTTATTTGTAACTCTGGATGGTCAGATAATTGCCTGTTAAATAGTGAATGAAAATTGTCAGGGGGTGACTGAAAATGCAAGCCATTTACATTCCTCAGGAGAATTTGCAAAGTAGTTCTACAGCTCAAAGTAGTTTAAAGGAAAGTGGGCTGAAGGGTCATTGAAGAGAGATGCAACTGATAAAGGTTGATTGGAATTTCTTGTAGTATTAGCAGTTAATGGTGTATTTAAATTATCCTGTAGGCTCTTTCATTATACCTTAATGTTCAGAATTTAACTCTTTTTGAGTGTGCAAGTCCTAGATGAATTTTTCAAATTCAGAGATGAATAATTCAAATACAGGAGACAGAATACTACTTAGACCCAGAAGCAAGGTGAAAAGAAGCCTGACATATTAGCCACCAAGTGAGGAACTCAGCAATGTAGGGCCTATTTTATAGAAAGCTGCTAAAACCATCATCACTGGATGAGAGCAAAGGATTTGGGCTGAGCGGTGCATAAGAGAGGATTTATCATTTCATGTTGTATTTGAGAGGGATTTTAGAAAAAATATACATTAACTTGTAATAAATTTTTTAAAAAATAGTTTGTTAATGTCTATTGTTACTTAGTAGTTTGGGGCTCAGAGTTGTAACCCATAAAATGTATGGGATACATCTTCCAAAAAATTAACCAGAGATTGCCCTACAAAATAAAGAATATAATTTAGATAACTAGAATATAATTTAGATAAGTATTTTTGTTCAAATTCCACAGATCTCTCACATATGTTTTCCATCCACTATTAATATAAATAGTCATTTAATATTAGGGGACACATATGTTACCAATACATTTAAAATCATGTTTCAGAGCAACTTTTAAATACCTCTACTACTTTCCTCAACAGTCCTTTACTGTTTCTTTGTTATAGCATCCTATTTATAATTAAAAAAGAAAATTGCATCCAGGTAGACCGAATCCTACATTGGGACCAGGACGCTGCTTGAAATGAACAACAGATAATGCCTCTAAGAAATTAAGTTTGTGACAGCCAACTTTTCAAGATGCTGATCACATGCTTCCTTGTGGGTTTTTTCCTTCTTTCCCAAGTTCTCTCCTTCCTTCAGCTCACTTGGAAGAGATAGAAAGCACATGTGCATTTGGAAGCATAATGTATGGTCCCTGGACCAGCAGCATCACATCACCCTTGAATCTGTTAGAGACATCAGATCCCAGTCCCTATCCCAGATCTGCTGAATCAGAAACCCCCCGGGGCGGGGGAGTAGGCAGGAATCTGTGCTAACAAGCTTTTCAGGGAATTCTAATGCACACTCAAGTTTGAGAACTATAGATTCATATACCAGTGTTAAGTTCTTTGCATAGAAGAGAAGGCATGTCTCTACTTAGCTTCCTTTTGTTTTTCTTCCTTTTTTATCAGTTATTTAAAAACTCAGAGCTACACATAAAACTATTCTCCTCAAATTGACTGTTCTTTCAGCTTCGGATCCTAAGTGCCTTTGTTCTAGAACCCCAAAAAGCATTTTCTTCCACAGCCCATATGCCTAATGGGGAACAGATTATTTTGTAAAGTATAGAAATAGATTTCAAAAGATGTTTAAAGAGGTTTCATTTTAATCTACATAGTTAATACATATCTGATTTTCTATACTGATTAGAAAATTAAACTTGAGAAGCTTCACAAAAATAAAAGAAGTTATTAAAAAACACCCCATCTGACTTGGAAAGGTTGTAGAAACCAAACTACTCCAGATTTTAAAAATTAAAGTGGTTGGATTGATCTTTCTCTAAATCCAGGGATAGTAAATAAAGTCAACTTAAATCTAAACTTCAAAAGCATGATTAAAGAAGATATTTTATATTTTTTTAAAAATAAGTTTTTACTACTACTGCTTACAGAGTCAGTTTGTAATCGATACAAATTTTTAAGGAGTGGCTGGAGGGTGTCACTATATTTAGTTTTCAAGTAACACAGCCAGCAAACACCTTGGAAATATCACTTGGGAGGAAGAAATGTTTCTTCTTTAAGAGCACAGTGGAAAGTTAGCACCTACTGAGTGGGAAAAAATTAATCACTGAACTTTTTCTCTCCATGTAGAAAGAATTTAAGTAGCTTTTTACTTCTTCCTTCAGTTTATTGCTTGGGAAGGAAAATAGACTCCAAAGAAACTGCAAACTTTGGGGAATGATTTTAGTAGTGGATTCTGAAAGAGCAGCCAGAGATAATATTCCTCATCTGAGTTCTTGAGCTTTAGTGTAGATAAGAATCCAATATGGGCTACAGTCAAAATTCTGATTCCACATTCCACCTCCCACTGGAGTTCCCGGTGATACCAATCCAATAGACCTGGGGCATGGCCCAATAATTTGCATTTTTAACAAGTACACACGGGATGATTCTGATAAGATGGTAAAAATTTCACACTGAGAAAACTGACCATGATCTACTATTTCCATAACTTGCAAGACTAAGATGCTGTAAGTGTAATTAGCAGATGGTAGATTTGAAATGCTTCAGTCGGTATTTTTAAAAAAGCATTTGCCTTAGAAATTTAGTTCTGGTATGTTTGGGGATTGGTGCTTTAAAAACCCAGGAATCTGTGGTCATATATGTTAAGAAAATGTTGCACTCCAAATCTTTTGTTTGGAAGTTTGATACACAAAGCCCATTGGAAAATTAGAGGCCCCTGAAAAGTTCCTCGATTTAAAAACAGAGCCTACAAGAAACAGACTCTTAACTATACAGAAACCAAAACTGACCATAACCATAGTGGAGAGGGGTTGGGGTGTGAGTGAAATAGATGACAGGGATTCAGGGGTGAATTTAAAATTATGAGCACTGAGCAATGCATAGAATTGTTCCATTACTATATTGTACACCTAAAACTAGTATAATTCTGCATGTTATCTATACTGGAGTTAATATTAAAAACTTAATTTAAAAAGTGAAAAAAATAGGGTTTAGATTTTATTTAATAAATGTCTTAGAAAAGGATTTTTTTCTTCTTATAAATTTAGAAACATTTTCCCAGAAAAGTTTTTCAGTAACACTTGTTTGGAACAGACTGGATCAAACTGTAAAATTCTATTCTGTTCTGGTGCAAATAGACAAAAATATTTTATGGTGTCAAAAGTGTCAAAGATAAAGCCAGACACCAGCTAGAATGGTAAGGACAGATTTTAATCAGTAATATACTTTTGCAATAGGGAAAGGGGTCCAGTGTGAACTGAACTCAATTTGTACAGAGGTGACTGGGTGTTTTAAAGGGACGGTGATTTTAAAAAAAAAGCGGTGGGGGAGGGAGTGAGCAGGGGCTCAGAAGAATCAAGAAGTGAAAAATGTCAAAAAGCAGGAAAGGGTTGGTTTATTTGAAACCCACCTGGGTTTGCCAACTGGTGCTCATTCACATAAGGCTCCTATCCTCCCACAGAGCCTGGGAAACAGGGGCTCTACCTTCAGAAGGTGGCTGAAACAGACAGTAAATTCTTTTAGCAGCCTTGAGTTTTCTCAGGTGGCCATTTCAAGAGGAGCAAGGGTCATGCTGAGAATGCAGTCTTAAGTTGTTAGAAAGTATGTTAGTATTTATTCAAGTCTTTGCAGGCCAAGGTTGAGGCCTAGCGGAAAAGAGGGCTCAGAGGGTGAGTTCTGGATAGACTTTATTGGATCAAGGGAGGAATGTTTGTCAGAAGTAAGTGAGGGGAAAATATCAATTTTGGTCTCCCACTCAAGTCAGGAAGTTTCTCTAATCTCCCCATCAAAAAGTGAGTAGAATAAATTCTCCCTACCCCATCATTTTGGAACACTACAGAACTGGAAACAGAGTACACTTTGAGGAACAAAGCTTCAGAGTCAAGAATAGTAACAAAAGCTATTTATAGATTAAGAACAGTAACAGTAATAACTAGTACTTGGAGCAAACACAAGTCCTAGTGTGTAATCAAAAAAATTTTTTTTGGTCCCTCACATTCCCTTAACAATTTATGCAGTTTGCTAAGATTGATCCCCTGCAAGTGAACTCTGGAAAGTTTCTGATCATTTTATTTCTGTTCTTTATTGTTTGTTTTTTTTTTTAAGATTTTATTTATTTGGGGCACCTGGGTGGCTCAGTGGATTAAGCCGCTGCCTTCAGCTCAGGTCATGATCTCAGGGTCCTGGGATCGAGCCCCGCATCGGGCTCTCTGCTCCGCAGGTGAGCCTGCTTCCTCCTCTCTCTCTGCCTCTCTCTCTGCCTGCCTCTCTGCCTACTTGTGATCTCTCTCTCTGTCAAATAAAAATAAAATAAAATCTTAAAAAAAAAAGATTTTATTTATTTGACAGAGAGAGACAAAGCAAGGAGGGAACACAAGCAGGGGGAGTAGGAGAGGGAGAAGCATGCTTTCTGCTGAGCAGGGAGCCCAATGCAGGGCTCGATCCCAGGACCTTGGGATCAGGACCTGAGCAGAAGGCAGATGCTTAATGGCTGAGCCACCCAGGCACCCCCTGATCATTCTTTCATAGGAAAAGTATTTGACACAGTATTAATTCAGTAACCTAAAAATCACTGACTAATATAGAAATGATTATAGCTATACAATATACATTTATATTACTACATATTATATAATATGAATATTATATATCACAACATAAAATATAAAATTATCATAAATACTTCAGTCTTCATTCAAAAGCCGGACCTCTCCATAAGCCTGCCACTGTCAATGGGAAAGATTATATGGAAGTTTCTTTCTTAAGTTACCTTATTCCACACCTATTGTTGCAGACCCTTCTAGGGTTAAAGCACAAGAAGGGAGGAAGAAAGAGGAAGAGAAATATACTTGATAAACGGCATATGTTACCTTCACACTTGTTAGTCCAGGTAATGCTTAAACATGTCTCTTTGTCTTGTGGGTGCTTTTCTCAATTTCTTGGAGGCATCTGGGTGTCCCTCTCTGATAGGGGTTTTCAAGTACTTGGCAATGCATTCTCTTTCTCTGGTCTTGCCCCTCTTTAGCCCAGGTTTTCAGGTGATTTGCCCGTCTAAGGGCTCACTCTGTTGGAGTCCCAACAACTTCCCACATGATCCCCCTGGGTAAAAATCAAAGTCATGGTGGTCTTAAATTCTCTCCCATTTGGGCCACATTGGGTTCACAGAAATAGTCATCCATCCTTTACTTTGATAAGTTCTGGGAGTGGAGACAGACTTCAAAACAATTACTTTTGCTGTAAAAGCAGCTCGCTGGTTTCCCTTGACCTCTAGGTTTCCTGCGCTGCTGTCAACCAATCTGTGTTGTCTGCTATTTTCTCAACAGTTTTCCATTTGAGCTTGGAGATCCTCCTCATTTTAGACCTGAAATAGTGGGCAGCACCCCTTTCCTTCAAGTGGGTCGGTGGCAGAACTCAAAGCCTGAGTTCTGCCACCTCTCCCAAGTCGTATTACCAGATAAACGCAGGATGCCCAGTTACATTTGAATTTCAGTAAACAGCAAATAGTATAGGTATGTTCCATGCAAGTATTTGGGACATATTGAGACCAAAAAGGTATTTGGTGTTTATCTGCTACTCAAATGTAATTGGGCATCTTGTATTTTCATTTGCTAGTTCTGACCAACCTACACCTAAGAAAATTCTCAGATCTTTCTCTTTCATATCCATTCTCCATTTTTTCCCCTTTTTATTAATTTTTTTCAGCGTAACAGTATTCATTCTTTTTGCACAACACCCAGTGCTCCATGCAAAACGTGCCCTCCCCATCACCCACCACCTGTTCCCCCAACCTCCCACCCCTGACCCTTCAAAACCCTCAGGTTGTTTTTCAGAGTCCATAGTCTCTTATGGTTCGCCTCCCCTCCCCAATGTCCATAGCCCGCTCCCCCTCTCCCAATCCCACCTCCCCCCAGCAACCCCCAGTTTGTTTTGTGAGATTAAGAGTCATTTATGGTTTGTCTCCCTCCCAATCCCATCTTGTTTCATTTATTCTTCTCCTATCCCCCTAACCCCCCATGTTGCTTCTCCATGTCCTCATATCAGGGAGATCATATGATAGTTGTCTTTAATTCTCTAAAAATTTTGCAAACTCATTCTTTAGATTTCTCAACTCACTTTGGTTGAGCACCTTATATTAGAATTTCTAATCAATCCTGGTGTAACAGCAAAAACATAATGTAGCAACTGTTCACATTATTTATTAACCACCGACATTTTGCAGAGCATTGGAAATAGCAAATCTTTATAGGAAAACGCTGGGTATTTTTAACTGAACTTTGAGCATTCACACAGAAAGACTGTTTGAAATAGCCATAAGGGCCCTTATACAAAGAATTAGTGTCCAAATAGCAAAAGCCTAGGGTAAGGACGGAATGGCACACAAAGATTAAATCATCGGACATTTAAATTTTTTTTTTTTGCTTTTCTTTTTTTTTTTCCCTTTTTATTTATTTTTTCAGCGTAACAGTATTCATTCTTTTTGCACAACACCCAGTGCTCCATGCAAAACGTGCCCTCCCCATCACCCACCATCTGTTCCCCCAACCTCCCACCCCTGACCCTTCAAAACCCTCAGGTTGTTTTTCAGAGTCCATAGTCTCTTATGGTTCGCCTCCCCTCCCCAATGTCCATAGCCCGCTCCCCCTCTCCCAATCCCACCTCCCCCCAGCAACCCCCAGTTTGCGACGACGTGGATGGAACTAGAGCGTATCATGCTTAGTGAAATAAGTCAATCGGAGAAAGACAACTATCATATGATCTCCCTGATATGAGGACATGGAGAAGCAACATGGGGGGGTAGGGGGATAGGAGAAGAATAAATGAAACAAGATGGGATTGGGAGGGAGACAAACCATAAATGACTCTTAATCTCACAGGACATTTAAATTTTTTAAAAAGGATGAGGATTATAGAGAACATAGGAGCAGAGTTAGTTCTGTTAGCTAAAATTTCTACCATTTCCTTAAGGATAAAGAAATTAAAATTAGTATAAGAACATTGAGCATTTACAATTTTTTCACAGTAAGGTCTATTTATGTTATTTCCATTATTAATTGTCAGTCATTTGTAATAAGTTCTTTTTGCTGTTTTCATAAAGACCCAAGTTGAACAACTCCTGGGGGTATAACAGATCTATATCTGCACCTAGACAGAGCAGTCTATACAAACTGTAGTATTATATGGATTCATTTCAGTTGGTGAATTTTTGAAATTGTTTAAAAACCTCTGATAACCCAATTAAAATAATAGCTTAGTACAAACTCTCAGAAAGGACCTGGACCTAAGAAAGAATTTTAGCTTTGTTAGAAAACAAGATGGTTTGGGGAATAATGAAAAGATAGTGACCTATATACATAGGACATTTAATATCTTTGCCAGTTATTTGGGGGTAGTTTTCTAGAAGTGAGATTACTGGGTCAAAGGGTAAAAGGATGTAAACTTTTTTTTTTTTTTGAGTTAACTCCACTTTTTGCCTTATTAGCTTTTTTAAATTTTTTTTATTTATTTTTTATTTTTTTATAAATATATAATGTATTTTTATCCCCAGGGGTACACGTCTGTGAATCACCAGGTTTACACACTTCACAGCACTCTCCATAGCACATACCCTCCCCAATGTCCATAACCCCCTCCCCCTCTCCCAACTCCCCCTCCCCCCAGCAACCCCCAGTTTGTTTTGTGAGATTAAGAGTACCTTATGGTTTGTCTCTCTCCCAATCCCATCTTGTTTCATTTATTCTTCTCCTAACCCCCTAACCCCCCACGTTGCATCTCCATGTCCTCATATCAGGGAGATCATATGATAGTTGTCTTTCTCCGATTGACTTATTTCACTAAGCATGATACCCTCTAGTTCCATCCACATCATCGCAAATGGCAAGATTTCATTTCTTTTGATGGCTGCATAGTATTCCATTGTGTATATATACCACTTTTTCTTTATCCATTCATCTGTTGATGGACATCTAGGTTCTTTCCATAGTTGGGCTATTGTAGACATTGCTGCTATAAACATTCGGGTGCACGTGCCCCTTCGGATCACTACGTTTGTATCTTTAGGGTAAATACCCAGTAGTGCAATTGCTGGGTCATAGGGTAGTTCTATTTTCAACATTTTGAGGAACCTCCATGCTGTTTTCCAGAGTGGTTGCACCAGCTTGCATTCCCACCAACAGTGTAGGAGGGTTCCCCTTTCTCCGCATCCTCGCCAGCATCTGTCATTTCCTGACTTGTTAATTTTAGCCATTCTGACTGGTGTGAGGTGATATCTCATTGTGGTTTTGATTTGTATTTCCCTGATGCCGAGTGATGTGGGGCACCTTTTCATGTGTCTGTTGGCCATCTGGATGTCTTCTTTGCAGAAAGGTCTGTTCATGTCCTCTGCCCATTTCTTGATTGGATTGTTTGTTCTTTGGGTGTTGAGTTTGCTAAGTTCCTTATAGATTTTGGACACTAGCCCTTTATCTGATATGTCGTTTGCAAATACCTTCTCCCATTCTGTCAGTTGTCTTTTGGTTTTGTTAACTGTTTCCTTTGCTATGCAAAAGCTTTTGATCTTGATGAAATCCCAATAGTTCATTTTTGCCCTTGCTTCCCTTGCCTTTGCCGATAGGAATAAACCCAACCAAAGAGGCTAAGAATCTATACGTAGAAAACTATAAAGTACTCATGAAAGAAATTGAGGAAGACACCAAGAAATGGAAAAATGTTCCATGCTCCTGGATTGGAAGAACCAATATTGTGAAAATGTCTATGCTACCTAAAGCAATCTACACATTTAATGCAATCCCTATCAAAATACCATCCCTTTTTTTCAAAGAAATGGAACAAATAATCCTAAAATTTATATGGAACCAGAAAAGACCTCGAATAGCCAAAGGAATATTGAAAAAGAAAGCCAAAGTTGGTGGCATCGCAATTCCGGACTTCAAGCTCTATTACAAAGCTGTCATCATCAAGACAGCATGGTACTGGCACAAAAACAGACACATAGATCAATGGAACAGAATAGAGAGCCCAGAAATAGACCTTCAACTCTATGGTCAACTAATCTTTGACAAAGCAGGAAAGAATGTCCAGTGGAAAAAAGACAGCCTCTTCAATAAATGGTGCTGGGAAAATTGGACAGCCACATGCAGAAAAATGAAATTGGACCACTTTCTTACACCACACACGAAAATAGACTCCAAATGGATGAAGGACCTCAATGTGAGAAAGGAATCAATCAAAATCCTTGAGGAGAACGCAGGCAGCAACCTCTTCAACGTCAGCCGCAACAACATCTTCCTAGGAAAGGATGTAAACTTTTACTAGATATTGCCAAGTTCCACTCCATGACTATAGAAATGTATGTGTGCCTGTTTCCCAGTTTCCCAGCACAGCATAAGATGAAATTTTTAAGTTCTTGTCAACACACTTTTGTATATTTGTTCTTAGATTATTTATTTTATCTTTTCTTATTTTAAGTGAAATCTTTTCTTCCTTTATATTTCCTAACCTTTGCTTACATATATGAAGTTTCTAATTTTTGATTTTTAGTTTTATATATTGCCATTTTATTTAATTCATTTACTGTTTGCATGGGTTTTTTTTAAAGATTTTATTTATTTATTTGACAGAGAGAGAGATCGCAAGTAGGCAGAAAGGCAGGCAGAGAGAGAGGGGAAGCAGGCTCCCACCTCAGGAGAGAGCCCAATGTGGGGCTTGATCCCAGGACCCTGAGATCATGACCTGAGCCAAAGGCAGAGGGTTAACCCCCTGAGCCACCCAGGTGCCCCTGTTTGTGTGGTTTTAATTTGACTCTTAGGACTTCTCCAGATATGATATTATAATACAGATTTTCGACTATTTGATTACAATCCCAATTTCAAATTTTTTTTGTCTACTTAGCTAGTATCTTTAGTTCATTATTATATAATAGTGCAGATGATGAATAAATTTGGCATGTTTATTTCATGAGAATGTCTTTAATATTTCCTTATTAGAAAGAAGTTGGTTTTTGAAAGGCAGTACATATTAAGAAAAGATTCATCAGTTACTATTTTATTATATATTTTTGTCAAAGATGAGTGTTGAATTTTGTCAAATGAGGACTGTCAAAATTTTTAAAAATTTTTTTAAAGATTATTTATTTATTTGTCAGAGAGAGATGGGGGGGGGAGAATTGGGAAAGTGAGCCGGCAGGCACAAACAGGGCAAGTGACAAACAGAGGGAGAGATGGGCTCCCCTCTGAGCAGGGACCCCAATGTGGGACTCCATCCCAGGACCCTGAGATCAATATCTGAACTGAGGGCAGATGCTTAGCCGACTGAATCACCCAGGCATCCCAACAACTGTGAAATTTTATGATACATTACTAATACTGAACTATGCTTTCATGCCTTAAAAAACCCTCTACTTAGTCATAATATATTTTCTTTTTTAATGTAATCTTATTGAAAAATGCACCAATTACAAAGCAAATGTAAGTTTTTACAATGTAAACATAACTCATGTAACAGTATATAGATCAATAAACAAACATTACAAAATATAAGAAACCCTATTATGCCACCTTCCAATAACTATCAATATTCAACAGAATAACTACTATCCTTTCTTCAAGCACCATGGATTTATTACGCCCTCATTCCTTGAAGATCCTTACAAGACAACCCATTAAACAACCCAGTGTTGCTTTCATTTAAGCTGCACTATAAAAAATAGTAGCCACTAGCCACCTGTAGCTATTAAATATAAGCTAAAATGAAAAACCAAATAAACTCAGAAGAATAAGACTAAAACAAAAGCAGAAATAAATTGTAAAGAAAAAACAATAATTTGTTAAAGAATGTTTTTGTAAAAATTAATGAATTTACATAAATCATTGGCTAACCGATTCAAAACACAAAAGAGTGAAACAATACAAATACCTCACAATAGCAGTGATAATGGGGACATATCCACAAATACAGAAAAAAATAAGGGAATTATAAATGATTACTTTGTTCTCTCTCTTTTTTGCAAAAAAACTTGAATACATGGTTGAAATAGAGTTCTTTAATAAAATTTAAGTGATCAAAAATGACCTTATGTCAAAGTAAAAATCTAATGTCTAAAAAATTTTGTTCAAGCTTGTGTAAAATATTAATTAAAGCCATAGGACAAATGTCAAAATCTATTTTAACTTATTTTTAACTAATTAATTAACTAATTAATTAATTTTAATTAATTTATTAAATTTATTTTAATAAAAAGGAAATTGTCAACCCAGTTGCCTCTTAGAACGTAAAGTCTAGGATAGTCTTTATTTTTAATTATAAATATAAGAAACCAGCTATGATAAAGTCTATAATCAAAGGTAATCAAAAATTAAAGAGAATGTATATAAAAAGAAGTGAGAACATTCTATCTAAGTTGTATTTCTGAATATTCTGTATCTTGGCATCACAAGTTTGAGTATATGTCTACATCAGCTTTGAGAAAAATAGGGTCTTGATGTTGTGGATTTTAACTGTAAACAATTTACTGTCATAACTTTTGTGCACAATCCTCAGCCTGGGGACTATAATTATTGTAAGCCTTGATTTTCATTCTTGTTTTAATAAATTGCATTAGTTTGAATAAGAAGATGATAACAAACTTAATTACAATCATCACTTGTAGTAGGTTAAATGGTGGCTCCCTGAAATATATGTCCGTGTCCTAACACCCAGAACCTATATATGGGATCCTAGGTGGCAGAAGAGCCTTTACAGATGTAATTAAATTAAGGATTCAGAGATGAGATCACCATAAATTATCTGCATGGACCCTAAATTCACTGACAATTATCTTCATAAGAAGCTAGAAAAGAGAGATTCTTCCCTGGAGCCTTTGGAGGGATCACAAACCCTGTTGACACCTTAAGTTTGGACTTCTAAACTCCAGAATTGTAAGAGAATAAATTAGTGTTATTTTAAGCCACTCATCTTGTAATGATTTGTTATGGTAGCCCTAGGAAGCTAATGTAACACCCGTGTTGTAAGGTTCACACTAATAATGTAATGATTGCCTTCTTATCTATCAATTCATTTTTTAAAATTTTTTTAAATATATATATATTTTTTAAAGATTTTATTTATTTATTTGACAGACAGAGATCACAAGTAGGCAGAGAGGCAGGCAGAGAGAGAGAGAGGAGGAAACAGGTTGTCCACAGAGCAGAGAGCCCGATGCGGGGCTCGATCCCAGAACCCTGGGATCATGACCTGAGCCGAAGGCAGAGGCTTTAACCCACTGAGCCACCCAGGCACCCCAATCTATCAATTCATTTTATTTGTAACTCTCCACTACAGGTGTGGTATAAATTTACTTTCTTAAGAGAAAGCATTAAAATATTTTGTCTCAAATTTCTTAGTGTTGGTCTGTTGGAAAAAAGAAATTAGTCATTCTAGTAGGTTATTTTTATGCCCAACCACAAAGTTATCTTTAACAAGTAAGATAAATTAAAAAATATAAACAGAACAGCAACCATGGAAGAAACTTGTCCACTCTCCTGCCCCTTACCCACTCCCCATACCAATTGTCACGATGTTGGGCTCAGAAAATTTCACATTTCAAAGTTTTAGAACTTCAAGTAATAATTCCATAATGAATTGTGTATAGTAAAATTTGATAGCGATAGAAAAAACATTTGTAGTTACTATATGTAATTATATTACTGTAATTATATTACATAGCATACAGTATAGTATTATATAGGAAATGATATAGTATATTATATATTGTATAGTATAAGTATACTATTATGGTATGTTATTAAGATAGTAATACTAAAAATAATATAATAGTAAAAATAATCTAACAATAAATAAATAATGGTAGAAATGATGATATATTAATACATACTTCTATAAATCCTAATGAAAAATTTTAGAAAATATAAAAGTAGGACATTAATAGACTAGACCATGACCAAAGTATGCTTTAATAATAGAATGTTCAGTACAAGCAAATATAGGAAATTGCCATTACTAAATCAAGGAAGAAAATAAAATAGTGAATACCTCAACTGAAGCCAAAGCTATGTTCATCGAATTTTAATATCCTACCATATCTTTTAAACCTTCAAAATACAAATAAATGGTAATAGCAGCATCATATATTAAGATAAGATATTGGAGACATTCACACTAAAGTCACCACTTCATAATATTCTGGGAGTTCTGTTCAATGTTGATTAGATAATAAAAAGAAATAAGAAGTGTAAATACTTGAAAAGGTAAGTGAAAAATAAATATTTTAATATTATGTAGTTTATTAAATATATTATCAAGATAATCACTAGTTTAAAAAAATGCCAACAGTTTTCCTATATACAATATATATACAATAAAGAAAAGATCTCATTAATAATACAACAAAATAGTTGAAATGCACTGAAAAAAGATTGACATTTAACATACAAAAATTATATGTTAAAGAGATACTTAAAAATTATGATGAGTGATATCAATATGTTTTAATAAGTAGAAAAAAGATTTCCATCTATGGCAATATGATGGAGCAGATGGGCTGAATGATTATCTTTTTTTTTTTTTTTTATTTTTTCAGCGTAACAGTATTCATTCTTTTTGCACAACACCCAGTGCTCCATGCAAAACGTGCCCTCCCCATCACCCACCACCTGTTCCCCCAACCTCCCACCCCTGACCCTTCAAAACCCTCAGGTTGTTTTTCAGAGTCCATAGTCTCTTATGGTTCGCCTCCCCTCCCCAATGTCCATAGCCCGCTCCCCCTCTCCCAATCCCACCTCCCCCCAGCAACCCCCAGTTTGTTTTGTGAGATTAAGAGTCATTTATGGTTTGTCTCCCTCCCAATCCCATCTTGTTTCATTTATTCTTCTCCTATCCCCCTACCCCCCCATGTTGCTTCTCCATGTCCTCATATCAGGGAGATCATATGATAGTTGTCTTTCTCCGAGTGACTTATTTCACTAAGCATGATACGCTCTAGTTCCATCCACGTCGTCGCAAATGGCAAGATTTCATTTCTTTTGATGGCTGCATAGTATTCCATTGTGTATATATACCACATCTTCTTGATCCATTCATCTGTTGATGGACATCTAGGTTCTTTCCATAGTCTGGCTATTGTAGACATTGCTGCTATAAACATTCGGGTACACGTGCCCCTTCGGATCACTATGTTTGTATCTTTAGGGTAAATACCCAGTAGTGCAATTGCTGGGTCATAGGGTAGTTCTATTTTCAACATTTTGAGGAACCTCCATGCTGTTTTCCAGAGAGGTTGGACCAGCTTGCATTCCCACCAACAGTGGAGGAGGGTTCCCCTTTCTCCACATCCTCGCCAGCATCTGTCGTTTCCTGACTTGTTAATTTTAGCCATTCTGACTGGTGTGAGGTGATATCTCATTGTGGTTTTGATTTGTATTTCCCTGATGCCGAGTGACGTGGAGCACTTTTTCATGTGTCTGTTGGCCATCTGGATGTCTTCTTTGCAGAAAGGTCTGTTCATGTCCTCTGCCCATTTCTTGATTGGATTGTTTGTTCTTTGGGTGTTGAGTTTGCTAAGTTCCTTATAGATTTTGGATACTAGCCCTTTATCTGATATGTCGTTTGCAAATATCTTCTCCCATTCTGTCAGCTGTCTTTTGGTTTTGTTAACTGTTTCCTTTGCTGTGCAAAAGCTTTTGATCTTGATGAAATCCCAATAGTTCATTTTCGCCCTTGCTTCCCTTGCCTTTGCCGTTGTTCCTAGGAAGATGTTGCTGCGGCTGAGGTCGAAGAGGTTGCTGCCTGCGTTCTCCTCAAGGATTTTGATGGATTCCTTTCTCACATTGAGGTCCTTCATCCATTTGGAGTCTATTTTCGTGTGTGGTGTAAGGAAGTGGTCCAATTTCATTTTTCTGCATGTGGCTGTCCAATTTTCCCAGCACCATTTATTGAAGAGGCTGTCTTTTTTCCATTGGACATTCTTTCCTGCTTTGTCGAAGATTAGTTGACCATAGAGTTGAGGGTCGATTTCTGGGCTCTCTATTCTGTTCCACTGGTCTATGTGTCTGTTTTTGTGCCAGTACCATGCTGTCTTGATGATGACAGCTTTGTAATAGAGCTTGAAGTCCGGAATTGTGATGCCACCAACTTTGGCTTTGTTCTTCAATATTCCTTTGGCTATTCGAGGTCTTTTCTGGTTCCATATAAATTTTAGGATTATTTGTTCCATTTCTTTGAAAAAAATGGATGGTATTTTGATAGGGATTGCATTAAATGTGTAGATTGCTTTAGGTAGCATAGACATTTTCACAATATTTATTCTTCCAATCCAGGAGCATGGAACATTTTTCCATTTTTTTGTGTCTTCCTCAATTTCTTTCATGAGTACTTTATAATTTTCTGTGTATAGATTCTTAGTCTCTTTGGTTAGGTTTATTCCTAGGTATCTTATAGTTTTGGGTGCAATTGTAAATGGGATTGACTCCTTAATTTCTCTTTCTTCAGTCTTGTTGTTGGTGTACAGAAATGCAACTGATTTCTGTGCATTGATTTTATATCCTGACACTTTACTGAATTCCTGGACAAGTTCTAGCAGTTTTGGAGTGGAGTCTTTTGGGTTTTCCACATATAGTATCATATCATCTGCGAAGAGTGATAGTTTGACTTCTTCTTTACCAATTTGGATGCCTTTAATTTCTTTTTGTTGTCTGATTGCTGAGGCTAGGACTTCTAATACTATGTTGAATAGCAGTGGTGATAATGGACATCCCTGCCGTGTTCCTGACCTTAATGGAAAAGCTTTCAGTTTTTCTCCATTGAGAATGATATTTGCGGTGGGTTTTTCATAGATGGCTTTGATAATATTGAGGTATGTGCCCTCTATCCCTACACTTTGAAGAGTTTTGATCAGGAAGGGATGCTGTACTTTGTCAAATGCTTTTTCAGCATCTATGGAGAGTATCATATGGTTCTTGTTCTTTCTTTTATTAATGTGTTGTATCACATTGATTGATTTGCGGATGTTGAACCAACCCTGCAGCCCTGGAATAAATCCCACTTGATCGTGGTGAATAATCCTTTTAATGTACTGTTGAATCCTATTGGCTAGTATTTTGGCGAGAATTTTTGCGTCTGTGTTCATCAAGGATATTGGTCTGTAGTTCTCTTTTTTGGTGGGATCCTTGTCTGGTTTTGGGATCAAGGTGATGCTGGCCTCATAAAATGAGTTTGGAAGTTTTCCTTCCATTTCTATTTTTTGGAACAGTTTCAGGAGAATAGGAATGAGTTCTTCTTTAAATGTTTGGTAGAATTCCCCTGGGAAGCTGTCTGGCCCTGGGCTTTTGTTTGTTTGGAGATTTTTGATGACTGTTTCAATCTCCTTACTGGTTATGGGCCTGTTCAGGTTTTCTATTTCTTCCTGGTTCAGTTGTGGTAGTTTATATGTCTCTAGGAAGGCATCCATTTCTTCCAGATTGGCCAATTTGTTGGCGTAGAGTTGCTCATAGCATGTTCTTATAATTGTCTGTATTTCTTTGGTGTTAGTTGTGATCTCTCCTTTTTCATTCATGATTTTGGGTCAACCAGGAAATTAAAGAAGAATTGAAAAAATTCATGGAAACAAATGATAATGAAAACACAACAGTTCAAAATCTGTGGGACACAGCAAAGGCAGTCCTGAGAGGAAAATATATAGCGGTACAAGCCTTTCTCAAGAAACAAGAAAGGTCTCAAGTACACAACCTAACCCTACGCGTAAAGGAGCTGGAGAAAGAACAAGAAAGAAACCCTAAACCCAGCAGGAGAAGAGAAATCATAAAGATCAGAGCAGAAATCAATGAAATAGAAACCAAAAAAACAATAGAAAAAATCAATGAAACTAGGAGCTGGTTCTTTGAAAGAATCAATAGGATTGATAAACCCCTGGCCAGACTCATCAAAAAGAAAAGTGAATGATTATCTTATTTAAAACATTTTTTCTAAAAGTTTGTTTTTAAATGAGTAACTAATCTGGTTAAAAAAAAAAATCAAAGTCTCTGAAAAAGACTGAAAACAGAACTCTGGAGATACAAAGAATTGCACACAGTTTCTGGTCTGAGGGAAACTTCTAAATACTGGTTAACCTGGGCTTCTGTTTCGATGGTCAAACCAACTACTAGAGAAGGCATCTGATAGCTAGGACTTATGAAAGATAGGGAATTTAATAGGCCTCTGTATAAAGCTGACAATCTAAATGGATCATTTGTGAACATTGTGATCATCACAGTGAACATCATTGTGATTATTTGTGAAGAAATCAACTTACTTCACAAGAAGACACTTGCCTGACTTGTCATCAGTGCTAATAGAAGAGGCAAAACATGTTCTCTGAGATGTTTTATTTGCTCATCATTTTGTGGCTTGAATTTATACTATCTGTTCCACTTGAGAAGTATAAAGTGGAAAATTAGAAGTTGAAATCAATAGAACCCCAACCTAATTGGCAGGAGCAAATGAAAATCTTTTAAAAAAGGCTTCCAGTAATTCTCATAGATAAAATTCTAAATAATATACATTCATAGACTATGATCACAAAATAGTGAGTCATCAGGGAAATGAAATTTAAATCACAGTAACATAATACTGTATACCAGTTAAATGGCAGAAGTTTAAGAGATTGGCAATACCAACTACAGCTGAAAATCTGGAGTAAATGGAACTCTCATATGTTGCTGGTATTATACTAGTACAATTGCTTTGGTGAAATGCTTAACAATTCATTATAAATTATACTTACCATACAGCTGAGTACTTATGCTTCAACGCAAGTACTTAAGTGAAACACAAATATATGTCCACCAAAAACAGATGTATATATAAATGTTTATAGAAACTTCATTTTTATTAGTTAAAACACACAAAGAACCCAAATGTCTGTCAATTGGTAAATGGATCAACAATTTGTTGTATATACATATAATGGAATATCACTCAACAATGAATAGGAACAAATTATTGGTATAAGCAAAAACAAGAGCTAAATAAATATTGAAGTTTTCAGGCAATTATTACTAGACAGCATATGTATTGGACAGGCTTAAAAGCAAATTATGGGTTCACTTGGAAAAGTAATCAAATATCATTTTTACATTAAAAATACAAATAAGAATACAAATAAAAAAAACACAGTGTATGTGCCATCTCATTTCTGATTTCAAAGATCAGCTGCAAATATATGCAACTATAAATAGGAAGATGGATGGGTTAGATGGAGATATAGATAGATGTTTAAGAATAGAAAAAATATGGAAAGATAAATATCAAACCCTAATGGAAGTGTCTACTTGGTTATGGGATTATGTAGGATTAATGGAGGAGGATATGAAGAGAGAATACACACTGTTTAATTTATAAGGAGGAAGAAAGTTTTCTGGCTTTGGAGCTTTGTGGGGGAAAAAGAGCTGAGTGTATAGAGACAAGGTAGATAACAGAGCAATTTTATTATCTCTACTCAGAAGTATTTTCTTGCCTCCTATCCCTGAACATTAACATGCAGAGCAACAAATTTTAGACACTTGGTTTCCTTTGTTGGGAAATGTGTGTTGAGAGTCTGGCAGACTGGCAACAGGGCTAATATTCACACTAAATTCTAGAAACAGACAGCTTGAACTATGAACATCATGACCAACATGGCAGAGACTCAGAAGAGCCTGCATCCAACAAGATCCAAAGAATGCCCAGTCATCAAAAGCAGTAAGAATATCAGCAGAGAAGCACATCAAAATACCCTGACATGGTGTTGGGCCAACTAGTTATACCCCCAAGGAATGCTAGATATTAAAGCCTCAATCAGATCTAATGTACAGAAATCATCATATACCAGGACCAAGTGGATGTATCTCAGGAATGCAAGGTTAGGTTAGGTTTTTGGTTAGGTTAGGGTTTTTTAAAAATTTTTTTATTTATTTGAGAGAGAGAGAGAGGAAAGGCAGATGGAGAGGGAGAGAGAGAACCTCAAGCAGACTCCCTGCTGAGTGTAGATAGGGCTCAACCTCACAACCCCAAGATCACAACCTGAGCCCAAATAAAGAGGGGATGGTTAATGGACTAAGCCACCTAGATGCCCCCAAGGTTAGTTTAATATTAAAAAAAGTAAATGTTATATCACATTAACTGAGAAAAAGGAGAATATAGATGCAAAAAAATGAATCTGATAAAATTAAACACACAGATATTATAAAAACTCTAAGAAAATTAGGAATATAAGAGAATTTCCTCAATCTTATAAAGAATTAGCACCAAAAACTGGGGTGAAAGACTGAAGACTTTATCACTAAAATCAGAAATAAATCAAGACATTTACCTTTGCTACTTCTCTTCAACACTGTACTGGAAGCTCTAGCTCAGGCAATATGAAAAATAAAAATAAAAAAAGACATCTAGATTGGGAAGGAAGGGGTAAAACTTTTTATTTGCACATGATGTTATCATATAAATTCTAATGAATCCACAAAAAAAAAACTACTAGAAATAATAAACGAATTACATAAGGTCACAGATAAAGGCATATATAGAAAAACTAAATGCATATATACTATATACTGTAAAGAACAATTGAAAACACAAATTTTGCATATATGGTCTTGAGCAAATATTTAACTTTTCTGAGTGCAAGTTTCCTGACCTATGAAACTAAAGAGTCAGAGAAAATGGAATGATCTCAGAGGCTCCTTCTTGCTTTATTTGTCAGTATTTCACTCATCTGTAAATCATCATGAGATCAAAGATTCTGTTTTGCTCATGATTTCATTTCAGTGTCCAGAACTGTAGGTGTCAATGCATTGTCTGTTTAATAATAAAAGAATGACATGCTGGAACAGACCACCAAGGAACAGTAGTGAGACTCCACTTGTGCAGATTTTTTATGACATAAATAGCTGCCATCTGGAGAGCCTCATCATTCTAAATTCAGAGATTAAATTCTGTGGTCTCTTAAGGTTTCTTTGGCTCTAAGAATACGGTTCTTCCCATCTGAGAATAACCATCATGATATTATCATGAAATCAGAAATCAGAAAGCTGTTATTTATGCTAAGTTGAACCTGGCACTATGCTAGGCGCTGTAAGGGAAGAATATTAGACTTTTCCTTCCATTAGACAATGAGTCAGAGGCAGAAATCAGAATGGGTTGTAATTATGCTCTATTTCCAATGGCACAGGAGGTAGAAACTCAACTCTTTGTAAAACCACACTCTAACTTCTATTTCTTAAAATCATGGGGAGCAAAGACCTTTGGCTATAATAACTTCAAATCACAGAATACTTAACCTACTTTAATATGCAATTGCCTTAGAATGTGTCTGAGGTTTGCATGCTTAAGTATTCTTTTGACAACCAGGCTGTAAAAAAGTTTGAGCCTGTAAGCCTACAAAGTGATTGCTGTTGGAATGTGTATTTCACCAAAGTTAGTCAAGCTTCATGTCACCACTGGGAGGCAGTTCAAAATTAAACTTTTCTGGAGTAAAACACACACACACATGCACACACATACAGTGAACTAAAACCAAGCATCTAAAAACTAACAACGGGGCACCTGGGTGGCTCAGTGGGTTAAGCCTCTGCCTTTGGCTCAGGTCATGATCTCAGGGCCCTGGGATCGAGTCCCGTATCGGGCTCTCTGCTCGGCAGGGAGCCTGCTTCCTCCTCTCTCTCTCTGCCTGCCTCTCTGCCTGCTTGTGATCTCTCTCTGTCAAATAAAGAAAATCTTTAAAAAAAAATAAAAAATAAATAAAAATAAAAACTAACAACTATGATTTTATTTCTATTGGGTGAACGTATACTGAAATCAGAACTAGATAGCTCTAAAGAATCAGATGACCTCTTAATGAATCAATAAACATGTGAGTACTAGAGCTTATTAGTAGGGCTTATTTCAGAGCAAGAACAGAAATGGAGGTGGGGACACATAACAAACATTAAATTTAGACCAAAACAAAGGCCCCTAGACTTCTAAACGTATGCACACAGTCAAAAGCACCTAAGAATAAAATGTATTATTAAATAAATAAATAAAAGAATAGTAAAATAAATAAAATAATTTAAATAAATAAATAAATAAATGGAAGTCAAAAGCACAAAAGAATAAAATGGTATTAAAATGGAAATGTTAAACAAGATAAAGGGTATGATCATAAAGCAACTTAATGTTTTTTTCTCCCATTGTCCATTAAACCCCTTCTATATGTAAATGAGAGCATACATGTATATATTTATACATCTATGTCTATATACAGAGAGAGTAAGAGAGAAGAAGGAAAAAGAAGAGAAGGAAGGGGGGAGGGAGATTTATTTTAAGGAACTGACTCATGTGACTATGGGGGGGCGACAAGTTTAAATGCCATAGAAAAAGCCAGCGGCTCAAATTCAGGTAAGATTATTGAGTTTGAAATCCTCAGGACAAGCTAGGCAGGCTCAAAATTCAGGCAGTGTTTCTATGTTGCAGCTTTGACGCCAAATTCCTTCTTTAGGATGCCTGTCTTTGCTCTTAAGGCCTTTTACTGATTGGATGAGGCCCACCCATATGTGGAGGTGAATTTGCTCACTTAAATGGTAATCACATGCAAAAAATACCTTCACAACATCTGGCCGGATGTTTGGTCAAACAACTGGGCACCATAGCCTAACCAGGTTCACAGGTAAAATTAGCAAGTGGATAATTCTCCCCCAGTTCCTTGGATGATAATAAGAGTAGTTGTTATGATCCTTCTGCTTTTTCCTAGGAAATAAACAGCTCTAAAGTCATTTTAAGACACAAAATAGTCTTGTTTCAAGATTTCAAGTTGTCAAAACATCCAAATCCATATAAAGTCATCCCTCAGTCAGCTCAGGCTGGCCTTGGGCTGGGTGCCTGTATTAGAGGGGGAGAGTGCCTGCTTCGCCTCCAGGTCCTAGCCTAGTACATTGATTTTTCCTCCCTCAGGCATTCCACGGGTGATATCAAAATGAGGAAGAGTCGGTGACACTGTCATGAGCTACTATTAGTACTCCCTGGGTTTTGAAGATTTGAAGATGATCTTTTTCTCAAAGGATGCTTTTTTACATTCTTTATAGATACCTGCTATCCCCATTTTGGGTTCTTTCACCTGTCTTCCCTTGACCTGTCTTTCCTCTTACTTAACACCAGTATCTTCTTTCTCAGTTCCTGGGAACAAGCTGGTCTCTTACCTATGGTGGATACTGCGTTATTCCAGGCAGTCCTTTTGAACAGGGTCATCCCTGGTTCATCCCTGGGGCGTGTGCCCCAGATCTGGTTGTTGGAAAATATGCAGGTATCAGTACTCTCAGAAACTCTGTGGGATCCTTTGCAAAATGCAGTACACTATCTGCACACTCTCTCTCATTAGAGAAGCTAGTCAGGCATACACTCTATCCACCAGATTTCAGAGATTTAAGTCAGATACAAGCCTACTGTAACTTCTAAGCTCCCGGGAACTTATATTGGACTCCTGGAGTTGACTCATGAGGTCCCCTTCTCTTGTATTTAATTTAGGACCAATCCCCCCTCAGTCTTTAATGAAGGTGTGTTGGGACTCACAAGATATCATCAATACTCTCCAAAAAGTGTATTCTTTCATTAGACCTTCTGATCCTCTATACCCTTCATGTGGGTAAGCATCTAAGAGATGAAAATACAGTTTTCAACCATCTTTCTAAAGGTTCTATACAGAGATTTCTCACTTTTGAATGTGAAAGTAGTTGGCATTCTGAAATCTTAGAGATTCAGCTAAAACTGATAATAAATCAGTTTGGTTTTATTATCTGGTTACATTAACAAAATGGAATGATATTTTGGTAAATTAGAGCTTTCCAAATAGTCAGGCTAACATGATTTTTTTTCCCAGTAGCATAAAAATATTATTGATGTCAAAGTAATCAATATAATATTGGAAACACTGAGACAAAAAATTCAAACTTTTAGTTAGGTATATTCCTTCTCTAAACTATTTTTGTACATATGCATTATACTTCCTTGCAAAAAATTTGTGCTTTTTTTTTTTTTAGTTCAATATTCTTTCCATCCAGCAATGGAATCAAGTGTCATGAGGCAATGAATGTGGATTTGCAAGCACGTGCTATATTCTTCAAACCAGTGGCTTGAGACAATTCTATACTTTACTCAGGAGCTCTTGGACATGAGAGGTCTACTTTATTCATTTACACCCACGGCAATTGTTTCTATAAAGAACTCATCTTTGGGAAGAACTGACATCATTTCATCTATTATCATGGAACGTAGCTCTATTTATTTAGGTCTTCTTTAAAGTCTCTCAATATAATTCTATATAAAGATACCACATAAATTATGTTTGACTTTTTCCTATGAATATGATATTTCTGAAACTATTAAAAAGGAGATCTTTTAAAATTACATATTCTGGCCATGGCTATTATATAAAAATACGATTTTTCTATACTTTTAATGGAGCAGCTTTGCTAAATAACATATTAGTTTTATAATTTAATTCTAAGTATTTTGAGTTTTCTATATATACTGCATTCCATGAATTTTTTTTTCTTTCTATCCAATAATTTTTGTTCCTTTTCCTGACTTAATGTTCTAGGTAAGAAGAATAGAAATGGTTATAGTGAAAATCATTTTCCTAGGCACAACACAAAATAGAAAGCTAGCAATATTTATTTATAAAGAATAAAGAATAATATTACTTTATTTATTTTGAAATACCCTCTGGCTGCCTTTTAGATATTCTTATCAAGTTAAAGTAGATTCCTTTTATTCCTAGTTTGCAAAGAGCTTTCATCATGAGTGCATGTTGAGTTCTATCAAACATTATTCTGCATTTATTAGGACAATATTATTTTTTCCTTTTAGTTAATTAATGTAGTAAATTATATTGATTTATTTTCAAATGCACAACCATTTTTGCATTCCTGGAATGAAAGCCACTTTTTTTTTTAGTGTTTTTAGATTTAATCTGTGAAAATTGTTTTAAGTAAATACCTATCATCTATCTATACGAATGTCTTGCAATTATCCTTTCTCACACAGTCTCCGTGTGTGTCCGTAGAGGGCATTGTGCTGCTCTTGGAGAGATGTCAGACAAACAACCTTCAGACATACAGTGTGGAAACAGCAATCTGAAGAGAGCCTGGGACATAGAGTGGGAAGGTTATTTGCTTATCTCAAAGTGCTTGCCAGAGAGACAGCAATCCGGAGAGACTCCTCTAGGAACAAAGGAACTAGCAGGGGTCATTTTTCTTCCCAGCACTTCAGCATAAGCACAGGGCTACCTAGTGCAGCACCTACATTCACGAACTGACTTGCTTACACCAAGCCCGCCCCAACCTCCCCTCCCCCAACCTGGCACACTCTGGTGGAACTGCCCTTCCTAGTCTTATCTGCACCAGTCCCAGGGCCCCTTCCCCAGAAGTCTGGCAAATGCCTGCTCACACCACACCTCCTGACTTTGGAGGAGTGACTCCCACTCCTGACTCAGCGGGGAGCCTGCTTCTCCATCTGCCTGCTCTGCCTGCCTTTCCCCCTGCTTGTGCTCTCTCTCTGACAAATAAATAAATAAAATCTTAAAAAAAAAAAAAAAGAAACAAGAAAAATCTCAAATAAGCCATCTAAAGCCATCTACCATATACTAAAATGACCTAGAAAAAGAACACCAAACATAATCGAAATTCCGCAGATGGAAAGAAATAATAAAAATTAGAGCATAAATAAATGATACAGAAACAAAACAAAACAAAGCAAAAACCAATAGAACAGATGAATGAAACCAGGAGCTAGTTCTTTGAAAGAGTTAAAATTGATAAACCTCTAGTCAAATGTACCAAGAAGAAAAGGGAAAGGACTAAAATAAGATCACAAATGAGAAAGGAGAAATAGCAGCCAACACCTCAGAAATACAAACAATTATAATAGCATATTATGAAAAACTATATCCAACAAATTGAACAAGCTAGAAGAAATGGATAAATTCAGAGAAACATATACACAACCAAAACTGAAATGGGAAGAAACAGAAAACTTGAACAGATGCATAACCAACAAAAACTGAATCAGTAATCAAAAAAACTCCCCAAAAATGAAAATGTAGAATCAGATGGCTTCACAGGCAAATCTTACCAAATTTATTTATGTATTCACGTATTTATTTACTTACTCATCTATTTATTGTTTATGTAAGTCTTAGTTTTTTCAGATTTGTTTTACCTTATTTATTTACCTAATGTGTTTTATAGGACACTACACTACGTTTATTTGTAATATCTCTTTAGGCTATTGTTAGCTATAAAAGTTGCTGACACTTATTATTTTTGATGACCTTGACAGTTTTGAGGATACTTGTCAAGTATTTTGTAAGATGTCCTTCTATGGAATTTCCCTTACATTTTTATCATAGTAAAATTGGGTTTGTAGCTTTTGGGAGGAAGATCATAAAAGTAGAGTGCTATTTCATCACATCATAACTAGGATACATGCTATCAGTGTAATTTCTCACTGTTGATATTGACCTTTATCCCCTGGCTGAGGTAGTGCTTCTCAGGTTTCATCTCTGTCAAGTTATTCAAATATGTTTTCATTATTTTCTTCCAAATTTTTATTTAAATTCTTGTTAGTTAACATATAGTGTACTATTGCTTTCAGGAGTAGAATTTAATGACTCATCACTGACATATAACATCCAGTGCTCATCATAATAAGTGCCCTCCTTAATACCCACCACCCATTTAGCTGGTCCCCACCCACCTCCCTCCACCCTCAGTTTGTTGTTTATCCTTAACAGCCTCTTATGGTATGCCTCTTCCCCTCCTCTCTTATTTTTTGCCCTTCTCACAAGTTCATCTGTTCTGCTTCCTAAATTCCAAATCTGAGTGAAATCATATGTATTTGTTTTTCTCTGACTGACTTATTTTACTTAGCATAATACACCCTAGCTCCATTTACATTGCTGCAAATGGCAAGATGTCCATCTTCCTTATCATTTCATCAGTCATTGATGGACACTTGGACTGCTTCCATAGTTTGGCTGTTGTGGATAATACTGCCATAAACATGGGGATACAGGTACCCCTTCAAATCTGTATTTTTGTATCCTTTGGATAAATACCTAGTAGTGCAACTGCTGGATCGTAGGGCAATTCTGTTTTTAACTGTTTGAGGAACATCCATACTCTTTTCCAGTTTTCATTCCTGTAAGAGTGTTCCCTTTTGTCCACATCCTTACCAACACTTGTTACCTGTGTTGTTAATATTAGCCATTCTGACAGGTGTGAGCTTTGTAACTCATAGTGGTTTTGATTTCCATGATGATGCATGATGTTAAACATCCTTTCATGTGGCTGCTAGCCATTTGTATATCGTCTTGGAAAAATGTATATTCTTGTCTTCTGACAATTTCTTAACTAGATGATTTTGGGGGAGGGTGTTGAGTTTGATAAGTTCTTTATAGATTTTGGATACTAACTCTTTATGAGATATGTCATTTTCAAATATCTTCTCTCATTCTGTAGAGTGCCTTTTAGTTTTGTTGATTGATGTTTGGAACTATAAGCAAATATTCCTGTTGAACATAGGTGCAAAAATCCTCCACAAAATACTAGCAAACTGAATCTAATAGTACATTAAAGAAAAAAAAATCACTTACTACAATCAATATCAGTTGAGAGGATCACATCGTTCTTCTCCTTTCTTTTATTAATGTGATGTATCATGTTGATTGATTTGTGAATGCTGAACCATCCTTGTATCCCAGGAGTAAATCCCACCTGGTCATGATGGATAATCCTTTTAATGTACTGTTGGATTCTATTGGCTAGAATCTTGTTGAGTATTTTGGCATCCATGTTCATCAGGGATATTGGTCTGCAGTTCTTCTTTTTGATAGGGTCTTTTTTCTGGTTTTGGGGTCAGGGTCATGCTGGCCTCATAGAATAAGTTTGGAAGCTTTCTTTCTATTTCTATTTTTTGAAACAGCTTCAGCAGAATAGGTATTATTTCTACTTAAAATGTTTGGTAGAGGGGTCCCTGGGTGTCTCAGTCGATTAAGCAGCTGCCTTCAGCTCGAGTCATGATCTCAGAGTCCTGGGATCGAGCCCCGCATTGGGCTCTCTCCTCGATGAAAGCCTGCTTCTCCGTCTCCCTCTGCCTGCCTCTCTGCCTACGTATGCTCTCTCATCTCTCTGTCAAATAAACAAATAAAAATCTTAAAAAAAAAAATGTTTGGTAGAATTCCACTGAGAAGCCATCTGGCCCTGGACTTTTGTTTTTTTGGGGAGGTTTTTGATTACTGCTTCAATTCCATTCCTGTTTATTGGTCTATTCAGATTGTCTGTATCTTCCTATTTCAGTCTTAGTAGTTTACGAGTTTCCAGGAAGGCATCCTTTTCTTCCAGATTGCTTAATTTATTGGCATATAGTTGCTGGTAATAATTTCTAATAATTGTTTCTATTTCCTTGGTGTTAGTCATGATCTCTTCCTTTTCATTCATGATTTTATTAATTTGGGTCCTTTCCGTTTTTGTTTGGATAAGTCTGGCCAGTGGTTTATTGATCTTATTAATTCTTCCAAAGAACCAGCTTCTAGTTTTGTTGATATGTTCAACTGTTTTTTAGGTTTCTATTTTATTGATTTCTGCTCTAATCTTTATTGTTTCTCTTCTTCTTGCTTGGTTTAAGCTTTAGTTGCTCTTCTTTCTTTATCTCCTTTAGGTCTAAGTTTAACTTGTGTATTTGAGATTTTTATATTTTTTTTCCCCTTTTTATTAATTTTTTCAGCGTAACAGTATTCATTCTTTTTGCACAACACCCAGTGCTCCATGCAAAACGTGCCCCCCCCATCACCCACCACCTGTTCCCCCAACCTCCCACCCCTGACCCTTCAAAACCCTCAGGTTGTTTTTCAGAGTCCATAGTCTCTTATGGTTCGCCTCCCCTCCCCAATGTCCATAGCCCGCTCCCCCTCTCCCAATCCCACCTCCCCCCAGCAACCCCCAGTTTGTTTTGTGAGATTAAGAGTCATTTATGGTTTGTCTCCCTCCCAATCCCATCTTGTTTCATTTATTCTTCTCCTATCCCTCTACCCCCCCCCCCCCCATGTTGCTTCTCCATGTCCTCATATCAGGGAGATCATATGATAGTTGTCTTTCTCCGATTGACTTATTTCACTAAGCATGATACGCTCTAGTTCCATCCACGTCGTCGCAAATGGCAAGATTTCATTTCTTTTGATGGCTGCATAGTATTCCATTGTGTATATATACCACATCTTCTTGATCCATTCATCTGTTGATGGACATCTAGGTTCTTTCCATAGTCTGGCTATTGTAGACATTGCTGCTATAAACATTCGGGTACACGTGCCCCTTCGGATCACTATGTTTGTATCTTTAGGGTAAATACCCAGTAGTGCAATTGCTGGGTCATAGGGTAGTTCTATTTTCAACATTTTGAGGAACCTCCATGCTGTTTTCCAGAGTGGTTGCACCAGCTTGCATTCCCACCAAGAGTGGAGGAGGGTTCCCCTTTCTCCACATCCTCGCCAGCATCTGTCATTTCCTGACTTGTTAATTTTAGCCATTCTGACTGGTGTGAGGTGATATCTCATTGTGGTTTTGATTTGTATTTCCCTGATGCCGAGTGACGTGGAGCACTTTTTCATGTGTCTGTTGGCCATCTGGATGTCTTCTTTGCAGAAATGTCTGTTCATGTCCTCTGCCCATTTCTTGATTGGATTGTTTGTTCTTTGGGTGTTGAGTTTGCTAAGTTCCTTATAGATTTTGGATACTAGCCCTTTATCTGATATGTCGTTTGCAAATATCTTCTCCCATTCTGTCAGCTGTCTTTTGGTTTTGTTAACTGTTTCCTTTGCTGTGCAAAAGCTTTTGATCTTGATGAAATCCCAATAGTTCATTTTCGCCCTTGCTTCCCTTGCCTTTGCCGTTGTTCCTAGGAAGATGTTGCTGCGGCTGAGGTCGAAGAGGTTGCTGCCTGCGTTCTCCTCAAGGATTTTGATGGATTCCTTTCTCACATTGAGGTCCTTCATCCATTTGGAGTCTATTTTCGTGTGTGGTGTAAGGAAGTGGTCCAATTTCATTTTTCTGCATGTGGCTGTCCAATTTTCCCAGCACCATTTATTGAAGAGGCTGTCTTTTTTCCATTGGACATTCTTTCCTGCTTTGTCGAAGATTAGTTGACCATAGAGTTGAGGGTCGATTTCTGGGCTCTCTATTCTGTTCCACTGGTCTATGTGTCTGTTTTTGTGCCAGTACCATGCTGTCTTGATGATGACAGCTTTGTAATAGAGCTTGAAGTCCGGAATTGTGATGCCACCAACTTTGGCTTTGTTCTTCAACATTCCTTTGGCTATTCGAGGTCTTTTCTGGTTCCATATAAATTTGAGGATTATTTGTTCCATTTCTTTGAAAAAAATGGATGGTATTTTGATAGGGATTGCATTAAATGTGTAGATTGCTTTAGGTAGCATAGACATTTTCACAATATTTATTCTTCCAATCCAGGAGCATGGAACATTTTTCCATTTTTTGGTGTCTTCCTCAATTTCTTTCATGAGTACTTTATAATTTTCTGTGTATAGATTCTTAGTCTCTTTGGTTAGGTTTATTCCTAGGTATCTTATAGTTTTGGGTACAATTGTGAATGGGATTGACTCCTTAATTTCTCTTTCTTCAGTCTTGTTGTTGGTGTACAGAAATGCAACTGATTTCTGTGCATTGATTTTATATCCTGACACTTTACTGAATTCCTGTACAAGTTCTAGCAGTTTTGGAGTGGAGTCTTTTGGGTTTTCCACATATAGTATCATATCATCTGCGAAGAGTGATAGTTTGACTTCTTCTTTACCAATTTGGATGCCTTTAATTTCTTTTTGTTGTCTGATTGCTGAGGCTAGGACTTCTAATACTATGTTGAATAGCAGTGGTGATAATGGACATCCCTGCCGTGTTCCTGACCTTAATGGAAAAGCTTTCAGTTTTTCTCCATTGAGAATGATATTTGCGGTGGGTTTTTCATAGATGGCTTTGATAATATTGAGGTATGTGCCCTCTATCCCTACACTTTGAAGAGTTTTGATCAGGAAGGGATGCTGTACTTTGTCAAATGCTTTTTCAGCATCTATTGAGAGTATCATATGGTTCTTGTTCTTTCTTTTATTAATGTGTTGTATCACATTGATTGATTTGCGGATGTTGAACCAACCCTGCAGCCCTGGAATAAATCCCACTTGATCGTGGTGAATAATCCTTTTAATGTACTGTTGAATCCTATTGGCTAGTATTTTGGCGAGAATTTTTGCGTCTGTGTTCATCAAGGATATTGGTCTGTAGTTCTCTTTTTTGGTGAGATCCTTGTCTGGTTTTGGGATCAAGGTGATGCTGGCCTTATAGAATGAGTTTGGAAGTTTTCCTTCCATTTCTATTTTTTGGAACAGTTTCAGGAGAATAGGAATGAGTTCTTCTTTAAATGTTTGGTAGAATTCCCCTGGGAAGCCGTCTGGCCCTGGGCTTTTGTTTGTTTGGAGATTTTTGATGACTGTTTCAATCTCCTTACTGGTTATGGGCCTGTTCAGGTTTTCTATTTCTTCCTGGTTCAGTTGTGGTAGTTTATATGTCTCTAGGAATGCATCCATTTCTTCCAGATTGTCCAATTTGTTGGCGTAGAGTTGCTCATAGTATGTTCTTATAATTGTCTGTATTTCTTTGGTGTTAGTTGTGATCTCTCCTCTTTCATTCATGATTTTATTTATTTGGGTCCTTTCTCTTTTCTTTTTGATGAGTCTGGCCAGGGGTTTATCAATCCTATTGATTCTTTCAAAGAACCAGCTCCTAGTTTCATTGATTTTTTCTATTGTTTTTTTGGTTTCTATTTCATTGATTTCTGCTCTGATCTTTATGATTTCTCTTCTCCTGCTGGGTTTAGGGTTTCTTTCTTGTTCTTTCTCCAGCTCCTTTACACGTAGGGTTAGGTTGTGTACTTGAGACCTTTCTTGTTTCTTGAGAAAGGCTTGTACCGCTATATATTTTCCTCTCAGGACTGCCTTTGCTGTGTCCCACAGATTTTGAACTGTTGTGTTTTCATTATCATTTGTTTCCATGAATTTTTTCAATTCTTCTTTAATTTCCTGGTTAACCCATTCATTCTTTAGAAGGATGCTGTTTAGTCTCCATGTATTTGGGTTCTTTCCAGCTTTCCTGTTGTGACTGAGTTCTAGCTTCAGAGCTTTGTGGTCTGAAAATATGCAGGGAATAATCCTAATCTTTTGATACCGGTTGAGACCTGATTTGTGACCCAGGATGTGATCTATTCTGGAGAAGGTTCCATGTGCACTAGAGAAGAATGTGTATTCTGTTGCTTTGGGATGAAATGTTCTGAATATATCTGTGATGTCCATCTGGTCCAGTGTGTCATTTAAGGCCTTTATTTCCTTGTTGATCTTTTGCTTGGATGATCTGTCCATTTCAGTGAGGGGAGTGTTAAAGTCCCCTACTATTATTGTATTATTATTGATGTGTTTCTTTGATTTTGTTATTAATTGGTTGATATAATTGGCTGCTCCCACGTTAGGGGCATAGATATTTAAAATTGTTAGATCTTCTTGTTGGACAGACCCTTTGAGTAGGATATAGTGTCCTTCCTCATCTCTTATTATAGTCTTTGGCTTGAAATCTAATTGATCTGATATAAGGATTGCCACCCCAGCTTTCTTCTGATGCCCATTAGCATGGTAAATTGTTTTCCACCCCCTCACTTTAAATCTGGAGGTGTCTTCGCGTCTAAAATGAGTTTCTTGTAGGCAACATACTGATGGGTTTTGTTTTTTTATCCATTCTGATACCCTGTGTCTTTTGATTGGGGCATTTAGCCCATTAACATTCAGGGTAACTATTGAGAGATATGAATTTAGTGCCATTAGTAGCCTGTAAGGTGACTGTTACTGTATATTGTCTCTGTACCTTTCTGATCTACTACTTTTAGGCTCTCTCTTTGCTTAGAGGACCCCTTTCAATATTTCCTGGAGAGCTGGTTTGGTGTTTGCAAATTCTTTCAGTTTTTGTTTGTCCTGGAAGCTTTTTATCTCTCCTTCTATTTTCAATGATAGCCTAGCTGGATAGAGTATTCTTGGCTGCATGTTTTTCTCGTTGAGTGCTCTGAATATATCATGCCAGCTCTTTCTGGCCTGCCAGGTCTCTGTGGATAAGTCTGCCGCCAATCTAATATTTTTACCATTGTATGTTACTGATTTCTTTTCTCGGGCTGCTTTCAGGATTTTCTCTTTGTCACTAAGACTTGTAAATTTTACTATTAGGTGACGGGGTGTGGACCTATTCTTGTTGACTTTGAGGGGGGTTCTCTGCATCTCCTGGATTTTAATGCTTGTTCCCTTTGCCATATTAGGGAAATTCTCTCCAATGATTCTCTCCAATAGACCCTCTGCTCCCCTCTCTGTTTCTTCTTCTTCTGGAATCCCAATTATTCTAATGTTGTTTCGTCTTATGGTGTCACTTATCTCTCGAATTCTCCCCTCATGGTCCAGTAGCTGTTTGTCCCTCTTTTGCTCGGCTTCCTTATTCTCTGTCATTTGGTCTTCTATATCACTAATTCTTTCTTCTGCCTCATTGATCCTAGCAGTGAGAGCCTCCATTTTTGATTGCACCTCATTAATAGCTTTTTTTATTTCAACTTGGTTAGACTTTAGTTCTTTAATTTCTCCAGAAAGGGCTTTAATATCTCCAGAGAGGGTTTCTCTAATATCTTCCATGCCTTTTTCGAGCCCGGCTAGAATGTTCAGAATCGTCATTCTGAACTCTTGATCTGACATAGTGCCAATGTCTGTGTTGATTAGGCCCCTAGCCTTCGGTACTGTCTCTTGTTCTTTTGTTTGTGGTGATTTTTTCCGCCTTGTCATTTTGTCCAGATAAGAGAATATGAAGGAGCAAATAAACTACTAATAGGGTGGCAAAGACCCCGGAAAAATGCGCTGTAACCAAATCAGAAGAGACCCCAAATTGTGGGGGGGGGGGAAGGGGATAAAAAACAGGTTCTGAAAAAAAAAGAAAAAAAAAAGAAAAAAATTTAAAAAATAAAACAAATAAAAAAATATAAAAAAGAAAGAAAAAGTATATATATTTATGAACTAGTCAAAAAACGTTAAAAAAGAAAAGGGTAAAAGTTTTTAAAAAAAATTTAGCAGAAGAAGAAAAAAGAAAAAAGAAAAAAAATTGAAAAAAGAAAAAAAAATTGAAGTAGCCGCAAGACTAAAGAATCATGGGGAGAAAGCCATGAGTTCCGTGCTTTGCTTTCTCCTCCTCTGGAATTGCTCTGCTGTCTTAGGAATTGAATCTGCTTTCTCCTTGATAGATGAACTTCGTCCTGGCTGGATATTTTGTTGATCTTCTGGGGGAGGGGCCTGTTGTAGTGACTCTCAAGTGTCTTTGCCCGAGGCGGGATTGCACCGCCCTTACCGGCGGCCGGACTAAGTAATCGGCTCGGGTTCGCTTTTGGGAGCTTCTGTTCCCTGAACGCTTTCCGTAGAGTTCCGGAGGACGGGAATGAAAATGGCGGCCTCCCAGTCTCCGGCCCGGAGGAGCCGAGAGCCTGGGGCCCCACTCCTCAGTGCGCCCCCAGGGGACAGCACCCAATCACTCCCGTATCCCCAGCCTCTAGCCGCGCTCCGAGCTCACCCAGCCCGCGACCAGTTCAAGGTAACCCCGAGCTGAGAGTTCAGTCCTCGGCTCTGTCTTTGCAGCCGGTTTCTCCGTTCTAATACCTGCGAGCTCTCCGACACTCTGACACCCCCGATCCTTCTGTGACCTTGCGGGGCCTGGGGCCACGCTGGCCCCGCGTGGGCTTCACCCCGGTTTAGCCCCTGGAGCAATGTCCCTCAGTGGAACAGACTTTTAAAAGTCCTGATTTTGTGCTCCGTTCCTCCGCCGCTTGCCGGGAGCCGGCCCCTCCCCCTGCGGTCTATCTTCCCGTCGTTTTAGATTCACTTCTCCGCCAGTCCTACCTTTCAGAAAGTGGTTGATTTTCTGTTTCTAGAGTTGCTGTTCTTCTTCTCTTCGCTCTCCCGTTGGATTTGTAGGTGTTTGCAATGTTTAGATAAGCTATCGAGCTGATCTCCTGTTACCTGATGTAGTCTCAGGCTGCTACTTCTCCGCCATCTTGACTCCTCCCCGAGATTTTTATATTTTTTTGAGAGAGGCTTGGATGGCTGTTTATTTCCCCCTTACAACTGCCCTTATAGTATTCCATAAGTTTTGGACCTGTGTGTGTTCATTCTCATTAGTTTCCCTGACTTGTTTAAGTTCTTTAATTTCCTGATTAGCCCAATCATTCTTTAGCAGGATGCTCTTTAACTTCCGAGTGTTTGAATTCCTTCCAAATTTTTTTTTTTGTGATTGAGTTCCAGTTTCAAATCATTGTGATCTAATAATATGCAGAGAATTATCTCAACATTTTGGTATTGGTTGAGATGTGATTTGTGGCCCAATATGTGGTCTATTCTGGAGAAAATTCCACGTGCACTTGAGAAGAATGGGTATTCTGTTGTTTTAGGATATAATGTTCTGTATATATCTACAGAAGTCCATCTGGCCCAATGTGTCATTCAAAGCTCTTATTTCTTATTGATCTTCTGCTTTGATGATCTGTCCACTGCTGTGAGTGGAGTGTTGATGTCTCCTACTATTAATATGTTATTATAAATATGTTTCTTTATTTTGGGTATTAATTGGTTTATATAATTGGTTGCTCCCATGATGGGGGATAGATATTTACAATTGTTAGAGCTTCTTGTTGGATAGACCAGATAGACCCTTTAAGTATGATACAGTATCCCTCTGCATCTCTTATTATGGTCTTTGGTTTAAAATCTAATTTGTCTGAGTATTGCTAACCCAGCTTTCTTTTGATATCCATTAGGATGGTAGATGGTTCTTCATCCCTCACTTCCAATATGGAGGTGTCTTTAGATTCAAAATGAGTCTCTTGTAGACAGCATATGGATGAGTCCTGCTTTTTTATCCAATCTGCAACCCTGTTTCTTTTGATGGGAGCATTCAGCCCATTTATATTTAGAGTAACTACTGAAAGATAAGAATTTAATGCAATTTCACTGTCTATAAGGTCCCTGTTTCTATAGAACCATATGCAGAAAAAGCATTTGACAAAATACAGCATCCTTTCCTGATTAAAACTCTTTAAAGTGTAGGGATAGATGGTACATACCTCAGTATCATAAAAGTCATCTATGAAAAGCCCACAGTAAATATCATTCTCAATGAGGAAAAACTGAGAGCTTTTCCCCTAAGGTCAGGAACATGACAGAGATACACACTCTCACCACTACTGTTCAGCACAGTACTGTAAGTCCTAGCCTCAACAATAAGAAAACAAAAAGAAGTAAAATGCATTTAAATTGGCAAATAAAAAGTCCAACTCTCTCTCTTTGTGGGTGAGAGAATACTTTATGTGGAAAACCCAAAGATTCCACCTGCAAATTTCTAGAACTCATACAAGAGTTCTGCAACATGGCAGGATATAAAATCAATACATGGAAATCAGTTGCATTTCTGTACACTAACGGTGAGACAGAAGAAAGAGAAATTAAGGAGTCAATCCCATTTGGACCCCAAACCATAAGAAAACCTAGGAATAAACCTAACTGAAGAGATAAAATATCTATACTCTAGAAACTACAGAAAACTTTTGAAAGCAATTGAGGAAGACACAAAGAGACTGAAAACATCCCATGCTCATGATTAGAAGAATAAACATTGCTAACATATCTACCCTTCCAAGAGCAATTTACACTTTAATGGCATCCCTATCAAAATACCATTGATATTCTTCATAGAGCTGGAACAAATATCCTAAAATTTGTATGGAACCAGAGAAGACCCCAAATCACCAGCTGAATGTTGAAAAAGAAAACCAAAGCTGGAGGCATCAAGGTGCCTGACTTCAAGCTATGTTACAAAGCTGTGATCATCAAGACTGCATGGTAGAGGCACAAAAACAAAAAACATAGATCAATGGAACAGAGGTTCCAGAAATGGACCCTCAACTCTATGGCCAACTAATCTCCAACAAATCCAGAAAAAATATCCAAGGGTTTTAAAAAAGACACTCTCTTCTGTAAATGGTGCCAGAAAAATTGGACAGCCACATGCAGAATAATCAAGCTAGACCATTCTCTTATACCAGACACAAAGATAAACTCAAAATTGGTGAGAGACCTCAATGTGAGATAGGAATCCACCAAAATCTTATAAGAGAACATAGGCAGTAACCTCTTTGACATCAGCCACAGCAGCTTCTTTCAAGACACATCTCCAAAGGCAAGGGAAACAAAAGAAAAAATAAACTTTTGGGACTTCATCAAGACAGGAAACAAGTGTTGGTGAGGATGTGGAGAAAGGGGAACCCTCTTATACTGTTGGGGGAATGCAAGTTGGTGCAGCCACTTTGGAGAACAGTGTGGAGATTCCTCAAGAAATTAAAAATAGAGCTTCCCTATGACCCAGCAATTGCACTACTAGGTATTTACCCCAAAGATACAGATGTAGTGATAAGTAGGGGCACATGCACCCCAATGCTCATAGCAGTAATGTCCACAATAGCCAAATTGGAAGGAGCCAAGATGCCCTTCAACAGATGAATGGATAAAGAAGCTGTGGTACATATATACAATGGAATATTACTCAGCCATCAGAAAGGATGAATAGCCACCATTAGCATCAACATGGATGGAGCTGAAGGGGATTATGCTAAGTGAAATAAGTCAAGCAAAGAAAGACAACTGTCATATAGTATCCCTCATATGTGGAATATAAGGAACAGCATGGAGGACCAAAGGGGAAGGGAGAAAAAACTGAAGTGGAAGAAATCAGAGAGGGAGATGAACCATGAGAGACTGGACTCTGGGAAACAAACTGAGGGTTACAGGAGGCAGGGTTTGGGGGGGATGTGGTAGTCAGGTGATGGGTAATAAGAAGGGCACGTGTTGTGATGAGCACTGAGTGTTATAGGCAACTAATGAATCATTGAACACTATATCAAAATCTAATGATTTACTATATGTTGGCTAACTGAATATAATAAAAAAATCATTTACTCAAATAACTGGGATTTATTCCTGGGTTGCAAAGGTGACTCAGTATTCACAAATCAATCAACAGGTTACATCACATCAATAAGAGAGAGAATAAGAATTATGTGACCATTTCAGTAGATGCAGAAAAAGCATTTGAGAAAATACATCAGTTCATGAAAAAATCCTCAACAAAATAGGTGTAGAGGGAATATATCACAACATAATAAAGGCCATCAATGAAAACCCCACAAATAACATCATCTTTAATGGGGAAAAACTGAGCATTTTCACCTAATGTCAGGAATGAGACAAGGATGTCCACTCTCAACCTTTTTATTCAGCATAGTACTGAAGTCCTAGCCATAGCAACCAGACAACAAAAAAGAAGTAAAAGTCATCCAAATGAGCAAGGAAAAAGCAAAACTCTAGGTATTTGCAGGTGACATGGTACTATATACAGAAAACCCATAAGACTCCCCCCAAAAAACTGCTAGAACTGATAAATGAATTTAGTAAAGTCATAGGATACAAAATCAATGTACAGAAATGTCTTGCATTTGTATACACCAATAATGAAGCAGCAGAAAGAGAAATTAATATGACACAAAGAAATGGAAAGACATTGCAAGCTCATGGATTAGGAAAACAAATATTGTTAAAAGGTCTACTAGTCAAAGCAATCTACACATTTAAAGCAATGCCTATCAAAATGCCAACAGCATTTTCCACAGAACTAGAGCAAAGAATCCTAAAATTTGTATGGAACTACAGAAGACCCTGGATACCCAAAGCAATCTTGAAAATGAAAAGCAAAGCAGGAAGCATCACAATTTAAGACTTCAAGTTATATTACAAAGCTGTAGTAATCAGAAGAGTATGGTACTTGCACAAAAATAGACACACTGATCAATAGAACAGAATAGAAATCCCAGAAATAAACCCATAACAATGGTCAACTAATCTTTGACAAAGCAGGAAAGAATATCCAGTGGGAAAAGACAGTTTGTTCCACAAATGGTGTTGGGAAAACTGGACAGCAACATGCAAAATAAAGAATCTGGACCACTTTTTATATCATACACAAGAATAAATTCAAAATGGATTAAAGACCTTAATGTGAGACTGAAACCATTAAAATCGTAGAAGAGAGCGCAGACTAATTTCTTTGACATTGACTGTAGCAACTTCTTTCTAGTTATGTCTCTTGAGGCAAGAGAAACAAAAGCAAAAATACACTATTGGGACTACATCAAAATAAAAACCTCTGCACAGTGAATGAAACAATCAACAAAACTAAAAGGCAACCTATGGAATTTCTGCAAAGTACATGTCTGATAAAGGGTTAGTACCCAAAATATATGAAGAACTTATAAAACTCAAATAACCCATTTAAAATATGGGCACATGAGCAGAAGACATGGCCAGACATTTCTCCAAAGAAGACATACAAATGGCAATGAGACACATAAAAAGAAGCTCATCATCAGGGAAATGCAAATCAAAACTACAATGAGATATCACCTCACAGCTGTCAGAATGGCTAAAATCTATAGCTCTGAAACAGCAGGTGTTGGTGAGGATGTGGAGAAAAAGAAACCCTCTTACACTGTTGATGGGAACGCAAACTGGTGCAGCCACCATAGAAAAGAGTATGGAGGTTCTTCAAAGAGTTAAAAATAGAAGTACCATATGACCCAGCAGTCACACTACTAGGTAATTACCCAAAGAATACAAAAATACTAATTCACAGGGATACATGAACCCCCATGTTTAGAGCAGCACTATTTACAATAGCCAAATTATTAAAGCAGACCAAGTATCCATTGATTGGTGAATGGATAAAGATGTGGTTTGTAGGTAAGTAGGTAGGTAGATAGATAGATACAATAGAATACCGTTCAGCCACCATAAAAAGAGGATGATATCCTGTCATTTGCAATAACATGGATGGAGTTATTATGCTAAGTTATTATGCTAAATAAATGAGTCAGAAAAAGACAAATGTCATATGATTTCACTCATATGTGGAATCTAAGAAACAAAACAAATGAGAAAAAGGAAAATTTGAAAAGAGAAAGAAAGAAATTAGGAAACAGACTCTTATCTGTAGAGAACAAACTGATGGTTACCAGGAGGGAGAGAGGTGGGAGGATGGGTTAAATAGACAGATAATGGGGATTAAGGAGTGCACTTCTTGTGACATGTGGAATTGTTGAATCACTATATTGTACACCTGAAGCCAATACAACACTATATGTTGATGAACTGGAATTAAAATAAAAACTTATAGAAAAAGATTAGCTTACTTATGAGTGTTTGTAGATAGCTTTGAAATCATCTGTGCCAGATTGCTTTGTGTGATAATTTTTACTACTGATCTGATTTCTTCAAAGGTAACAGATTTACTTGTCTTTTCTAATTTTTCATAAGTACATTTTATATTTTCTATGTGAGTTTAAATTATATAATGTCAATTTTTAAATAATTGAATATTATTAATTTTAACATAAACAGTATCTAAGGTGATATTTTTTCTTTTCTGATATCAGGGTAGGTCTTCCTCTTTATCCTTTCTCTCTCTCTCTTCCCTCTCACCCCCTGATCACTCTCATTATGCATTTATCATTTATGTTAGCTTTTCCAAGAACTATACTTGTATCTTTAATCTTCTGTATCATATGTTTTCTTTCCTCTTTATTAACACTTACTGTTATTCTTCTAATTTACTTGATGCTTTTTTTTCAAATTTTCACTGAAAGGCTATAAGTTTCCCTCAAAATATTGACTTAGCTGTATTCAACAAGTTTTAACCATTAGTAGTATTTTTGTTGTTCAGTTAATATACATTTTACTTTCCAATACGAATTTTTAAATATAAAAAGATTTATATTGTTGTTAAAGAGCAAATTCTTAATTTCCAAAGATAATTTTCCTAATTATCTTTCAATTAAAACAAAAGACTTTATTTATTTATTTGAGAGAGAAACAGTGAGAGAGAGCATGAGAGGGGAGAAGGTCAGAGGGAGAAGCAGACTCCCCTTGGAGCTGGAAGCCCTATGTGGGACTGGATCCTGGGACTCCAGGATCATGACCTGAGCTGAAAGCAGTTGCTTAACCAACTGAGCCACCCAGGCACCCCCTACTTATCTTTCAATTTATTGACTTCTGGCTTCATTATATTATAATCAAAGGACATAGTCTATATAAGTCCTTTGAAATTTATTGAAATTTACCTTATTGCTCACTACATGCTCAAATATTGTAAATGATCCATGGATATTTGAAAAAAAAAATGTTATCATCTGCTTGTCACTTTGTGACTGAAAGTCATGATAAAATATTTCACTGTTATTTGGGATCTATTTAATTCTTCATGTAATTCTATAAATTCATGTACATATTTACATTAATTGCAGAAACAAAGTTTGTATATATTCTTGAAGATTAAATTTTTTTCATTATGAAATAAAATTCCTTATAATAATGATTTTGCTATAAAGTCTATTATTTATGATATTAATATAGCTCTGCTAAGTATTCTTTGTGCTGGTATTTGCATGGTATATGTATTTCCATTCTTTTTTTTAATATTATTATGTTTTAGCTGTGTCTCTTGTAAATAGTATTTAGATCTGTCTTTGACATTCTAATGATCTGTGTATTAATGAAAACATTATTCCCTCTGCTTGAATTATATCCCTTAGAGTTATTTTAATATTTGTCTGAAAATCTCTGCTAGTTTATTTTCACTTATGAAAGATACTTTATCTAGATTTAGAATTAAATAGTTTGGCCATGATTTCTTGTTGTAGTCAAAGATACTAAAGATCTAAAATACTTGTACCCAAAGATACTAGGGTGAAAAAAAAAACGAAGGTTTTTGTTTTTGTTTTGTTTTGTTGGTTCCATTGTTCTTTCTGAGAACTCAAGTATCGATCTGCCACTCTTTGAAGATAATATTTCCTCTCTCCATTTCATCCCTGACTTCTTTTACAATTTTCTTCTGGTATTTGGTTTTCTGCAGTTTCACTACGATATATCTTAGTGTAATTTTCTCTTTATTTATGCTACTTGGCATTTCTAGGTCTTTTATCTATAGATTAATGTCATTTAATATTTATTGAAGTTGTTTTTAGCTATTAGGCCTTCAAATATTGCCTCTTCCGAATCTCTCACTCCTTCATTCTGTGTTCTTATAAAGTTGTCTTAGACCCTCTCATCCTATCCACTTTTCTGTACTATTCATTTTATCTGTCTGTACTGCACTCTGTGTAATTCTTATGCCCTATTTTCCATAATTCATTCTTCATAATTCATTCAGCTTTCTAATCTGCCTGTAAATCATCCATTGTATTTAACACTGTGTAATTTAAATTTCATTTATAAATATTCTATTTACTTATTTTTTCAAATCTATTGTTCTATTCTACTATTTTAAGTCAATTTTCATAGTTCACTGGTTCCAAAGTATCTTCAAACTCATATTTTGTTCCTTTTACTAGTATAAGCATAGTTGATTTTTAGTCAGTCTGACAATTAGAATACCTAATTTTTTTTTTTGAAACTGATCATGATTTTGAACTTTTTCTGAAAATCTTATTCTGGTATGTATATTTGTTTTTCTGCCCAATTATCTTTGTCTAGGTGTTGGATATGTTATTTGAAAAAAGAAACTGTAGAAATTATCTGTGACCTTGGATAAAGATATCTTGTTCTAGAAAGATGTTACCTTTGCCTCTGCCAGGCTTTTGGGGACATTACACTAATCACAGATCTATTTAAAACAATTTCAAGGCTTAAGGTATCTTGGGCTATGAAGAAGACTGCTGCAATTCTAGAAGAAGCCTGGTCTACTTCTGGCTGAGTTTCTCTTTGAGACTGTAGCTTTTTGGAATCACAGCTTATTGTGGACAGTGCTTCCTCTGAGACCACCACCCTACCTCCAACTACTACCAGACCTGAGCTTTGATTTTTCTCCCACTTGTTGCCCTAAACTATCACACTGAGGAGAAACATAAATGCAAGCCAAAAGCAGTTTTGGTGTTCATTTATGTCTCTCTGTGCATACAAAAATATTTATTCAGGATTTTAAGTTAGTTTCCAAGGGAGGAACTATTCAAATAACTTAGCCTAGCATTGTTTCCTGAAGCTACATTTGAAATTTTCCAATTCTCCAAAACAACATACAATCTTTGACCAAAACTACCTACTTATCCTAATACAAGTATTAATAACTGATGAGAATAATTAAATATTGTAACTTTAAGTTTACTTAACCTTGTTCTACAGAATGTGTGGTGAAAGAAAAAAGAAAGAGAATGGTTTCTGGCCAAATAAATTTACAAATGCAGCAATAAAAATTTTTTATTGGGGTGGATTTCTCTGAGCTTCATCTAATATGCATACTCAAATTAAGGAGAGATGTATGGGGCATCTGGGTGGCTCAGTGGGTTAAAACCTCTGTCTTCGGCTTGGGTCATGATCCCAGGGTCCTGGGACGGAGCCCCACATTGGGCTCTGTGCTTAGCAGGGAGCCTGCTTCCCTTCCTCTCTCTCTGCTTGCCTCTCTGCCTACTTGTGATCTCTGTCTGTCAAATAAATAAGTAAAATCTTTTTAAAAAAGGAGGGGGGATGTTTTTAGAAGTTATTTACTACAAAATTTATTTTGTAGTGTAGCATCTCCAAGGACTGGTGTTACGCAGTATGCACTTTAGAAAAAGTTCCTAAAAATTAAGAGCTACAGATTTTGGAAAATGTGGCCATTTATGTTTATGAAAATTAATTCTTCCTATTTTTATGCATCTAATTTCTCCAACTTTCAGCTGTTAAATAGTATTTTCTCCTGTTATAAAACCATTTGACAACTTTCTATAAATTGTAACATACTACTTGTAAAAAGATCAAAAGGCCAACAATAACTCTATTATTGGCTCTAAACTGATTTTTCTCTCTTTTCAGGTTAATAATTAAAACTCTAAGAAATCTTGAGTAGACAATTTCAAGATAGATACTGGCCTACAAGATCTCTTAATGATTTTCTAATGAGTCTCTATGGATTCTCTCAGGATCCTTATTTTCATACTCACTTCTCCTATAAGAAGTAGTAACATAAAAACATTAGACTGAGACAGGAAAATTATAAGATGATTCTGAGTTTACAAAAGATACATGTGGAAGAATAAAAAATCAATTTAAGTTCTTTTAAGTTGAATTATAAGTAAACTCTGTGACTCATTTGGATTGAAAATGTGGCCCCACTTCACTCTGTAACTATCAGAATTAGCCCCAAGACATCTCACTAGGTCTACTTGACACTTTGTTAAATAGTCACTATAAATTCATGCTTCCATAGACAGTTTTAGTTTTAATTAGTTTGCATTGGTGTAGTGTTCCTTAAAGAATGAACGTCACTGTAGTTGGGATTATAGATTGATTTCTCAAGTAATAATGAGGGCTACCACAAAAGATCATCCAGATTCCATCATGTGTTCCCATACCCGTGATTTAGAACATCAAATAAGTTTAATTTCCCCACCTCATTTGTAATTATTCTTAATTTGTATTATATTAAAAGAAAAACTGTAAGTTTTTCTAATTTCTCTTACCTAATCCTGGATTACATTTCAAAATGATGTTAATCAACAGGCTATAGAAAAAGGTATGATATTTATAGTAACATGGTAACAACTTTAATTAAGTAATATCAAAGATGAATTGAAATCTCTATGTTCTTCCTCTTGATTTGGACAATTTTCCTCATGATATGAAAACTCAGATGAAATTACATAGCTTGATTACTTTTTAAAGTGATTATTGAGTTCTCCAGATACTTATTAGTTCCTCAGGATCAGTTATCCACATTTATAAAGTGCTATATCTAATTGGCAAATCTATTTCACTTACACTCTTTAAATTGCCCCATTGTTGGTCAAATCGTGTTTGACAGTATCAGACTCTATTATACAAGGTAATTTAGTTATAAATATGATTTCAGGTTTCCTTAAAGCTATTTCTCTGATTATGCATGACAATCTGGACAGACTATAGCCATTGTAAAAACTGGAGCTACCAAATAATTTTCCATATTATGGAATCAGTCTATATTCTTTATAAATGTGGATTAAAACAATAGGTTAAAACTTAATTAGCTGCATCATGGTTTGCAATATAGGCAAACTCAAATAAGTAGCAATATATTAATATCAACAGTTCAATAGATAAGGGAAACCTATAAAATCCAAATGATTTGATTATAGGTAGACATCAATGATCATCTAGTACAATATCAAACTAAAACAGAAATATCCTCTACTATGTACCTGTGATGTGTAAAGTGGATTTCTATATATTAGTTAATATGTAAGAAAATGCAAAGTATCAATACACTTGGAATAGTTACTGGCATAAAAGCAATAATATTTTTAAGGTAATTATTTCATATATTAAATGCGATCTGTCTCCCAGTACTTTCCACTCTTCAGTCCTAGCCTTGACTTTAAAATTTACTATGCAAAACGTATCCCTCTTCTACATTTCCACTCTTGGTCTTTCAGGCTTTCTTTGCTTCAGGCAGAAAGTTACCAGATCTCGAATATACATAAATACTGTCTTCAGGTCAGTGGATCCTAGGTTAAAATACGTTTGTTGACTTTTTTGCTGGTACACGGTACTTCACAATGATTTTTTTTTAACTTTTAAAACTGAAATATAATTGACATATAACATTGTATTAGTTTTAAGTGTATAACATAATGGTTCAATATTTATATTGCAAAATGATCACCATAATAAGTCTAGTTAACATGCATCACAATATGCAATTGTAACTTTTTTCCTTGGGATGAGTATTTTTAAGGTCTACCCTCTTAGAAACTTTCAAATGTACAATACAGTATTATTAACTATAGCCACCATGCTGTACGCTACATTGCCATGACTTATTTATTTTAAAAATGGAAGTTTATACATTTTAACCCTTCGCCCATTTTGTTCACCCACTCTCCCCTCTCTTCTGGTAACCACCAATCTATTGTCTGTATGAGTTCAACTGTTGTTTGTTTGTTTGCTTGTTTTAAGATTTCACATGTAAGTGAGATTATACAGTATTTGATCTTCTCTAATTTCACTTTGCATAATGTCCTCAAGGTCCATCCATGTTGTTGCAAATGGCAAGATTTTCATCTTTTTTTAATGGTTCTCTAGTCCTTACATTCATATGTTGTTTTCCCAAGTTTGGGTTGAGTTCTCAAAGGGCAAGAACTAAGTCTTCTAATCAGAAAACCTCCACAAAAGTGGATATTTAATAATGATAATTAAATAAATGTGTGGTCCGGGGGGGATGCCAGGGTGGCTCAGTCAGTTAAACATCTGCCTTCAGCTCAGGTCATGATCTCAGGGTCCTGGGATCAGGTTCCCTGCCCAATGAGGAGTCTGCTTCTCCCTCTGCCCCTCCCCACACTCATGGTCTCTCTCTCTAATAAATAAATAAATAAAATCTTAAATAAATAAAATCTTAAGTAAAGTCTTAAAATAAACAAATGTGTGTTCCAAAGACTCAAAAACAGCTCTTTGCTGCTTCAAAAGCTGGTCTAAGAAAATCTGACTTAAAACATTAGTGTGAATATGTATTAAGAAAGTTTTTAGAATTACGAAACACTAACATTGAACCAAGGCACTAATATTTTTATGCTGTAAGGGAATGCTAATATTTAGTAATCCTTAGAGTACTTTGACAATAACAGGAACATTATTTGCTGTGATGATACATTTTACATTTTGTCTCCTCCTCTTGCGGTCTTCAAGATGTTCAACTACAAAATTGAAAACAGATGGTCCTGAAGGAAAAACTTCTGTTGGTTCTGCTGTTTCAAGACACCTACAATGGAAGCCTGAACAGCCAACCAACCAGTTGATATCATGCTGATTTCATTACCATAAAGCTGGGGCTCAAAAATACAGAATCCAAAACTTTCATAGGAAGTGCTCCCAACATTCTAGAGTCACAGTAGCAGAGATCCCTGATTCAATGCTGTTTTTTTAGTTTCTTTGGCAAGCATTAACCTTAATGGGCTGGATGAGATTTTTCCAGTGTTTCATATGTGTTTTCACTATAAATGAGATAGGGCTTAGGCATCACTTTTTATTCAAAAAATATTTGTTCATGACACTAGGCATAGTGATGTAACGGAGAATCTACAGGCACAATATTTCCTTCCATGGAGATTGTGAAATAAAAAAGTGGTAGCTCTCAAAAAATAGGGGGCCCTGGACTAATAAGTAAGCGCTTCTCTCAGGAATGTGTTAGAAATGCCATTTCTTGGCCCTCACCCCAGACCCACTGAACCAGGAACTATGGGGGATAGCCACAACAATATGGTCTTAAATACCACCAGTTGATCTGATGCAGATGTCACTATAACATAGAAACCAGACACTGAATTAGAAATTATAATGTTGGGAATATAATAAGCAAGAAGAGAAACCTACTGTGGGAACTTAGAAAAAGTAGAGTTCACTGGTAGACAACATATAGATAGGTACCAATTTTTTTTCAAGATTTTATTTATTTATTTGACAGAAAGAGATCACAAGTAGGCAGAGAGGCAGGCAGACAGGGAGGGGGTAGCAGGCTCTGAGACTATGACCTGAGCCGAAGGCAGATGCTTAACCCACTGAGCCACCCAGGCGCCCTAGATAGGTACCAATTTTAAAGGCATGATATCATTGGCAGTTGTGAGTAGAACAGATACTTTCATATCAATAAAACTTCCTTATCATGGTGTACATTTTACTCTGTAGGTAAAATCTGCGAATACTATGATTCTTCAATTCTATGTGGTATTTCTTTCCACTCCAGGTTCAAAGCACAGCTCGGAATTATCAATAGTGCTCTTTTTACAAGGAAGGGATGGGGTGTTGAGTGTCCCATGGCCTGGTAAGAAGCTATTGTGACTATGTTCTTCCTGATTGAGGATGTGAAAATCGTGCAGAGGACTCTGCTATGCCCTTGTGACCAGGAGGAGCGTTGCTACACATATTGCTACACATATTGTTGCATTCTGAAGCATGGGTGCTGGGCTTTTTATTTTCTACAGCCTGGGTTTTACCAACATGTGATTTTAAAAAGATAATCTGATAAAACTGATAGAGGCACTTCCCTTATATCTTAAATACTAGTTCTCAACTATGGTTCTACAAATAAAGACCACTCAGGGAGCTTTTAAAAATAATCTAAGCCAGGGCTTTAACTGCAGAGATTCAACTGGTCTGAGGAAGACCCCAGGCATCACTATTTTTAAAAACATCTTCCGGTGAATCTCATGTGCAGGTAGGTTTAAAAAGCACACAGAATTGCAAATCAAGTTATGGTCTGTGAACCAAATGTACTCTGTCACCAGAAAGTTTCTTAGAACTACAGACTCTCAGGCCCCAACCGAAAACCTACTGAACCAGAATTAGCATTTTAACAAGATCTGCAGCTGATTGCCATATGTATTAAGGTATGAAGTACTGGTCTGAAGGGGTTGTGATTGATTCCTTCCTTGTAACATAATTGTACCATTGATGTGTAATCACAGCACATATTTTATCCAGCACAGTCTGAGTGTTCGATACCTATAGTTTGTCCCAAAACATGTACTTTAATGTGGATTGTTAATGTCTGAGTTCTCTGTGCATATGAACATTCAGATCAGAAGCTGTTTGGTTTAGGGAGCATAGAATAATTTGATCCCATGGCCATTTTGGGGTGATTTTTGTACACATTGGAGGGTCTCTTTACAAACTTCATGTGCACTTGTAATTCAAAGAATGCTCAAACCAGTAGTGTGCTCTATTGTATAAGCATACAAGTTAGTGTCTAAGGTTAAGTTACTGATCTCACTTATTCTTAAGGTCTTTACAATAGCCATGTAAATGAAGTCTTATGCCCATTTTTACAAAAGGAAACTGAGGTCTAGAAGGGTTCATTAAATTTTAGCCTAAAGTTCAAACTAAGCCACTGAGACATCAAAAATCAAGCTCTTCATTATTCCAAGCTGATTGTTTTAATTCTGAAAGCTTTAGTAGGGCATCACTCTTCTCCTTTCTACATCCTCTACAAGGTATACATCACTTACATCTCTTAATATTAATAAATGCTAACCGATTGTAACTTTTCAAAACTGCCCGTTATCTGCTAAAATGCCAAATATTTTGTACTTAGTCTCAATGTGTCCTTTATCTAATCAAAGTTCTTATTTTTGGAGCAGTCACTTTTGAGTGTTAATAAACTACAGGAAAAATCTGATGGGATTTGGCATATTTTGGAATCAGATTAAAAGCACCTGTATGCCATTTCTGGTTCTTTCCTTAGCTCTAACAAATTAATTAAATTACACCCCTTGTCAGGCTGCAGAACATTGAACTGTAGGTGCCTGCAATCTTTTTATAAATTAAAAGTGTAATTTTAGAGTTTGCACATTACTCTGGACTTGATGTATACATGAAGAAAGCTGAAAAATTAAAACAATAAGGTCTGTCTTAAAAAAGGATTTAGTCACTGTAGTTTTCTATGGTGGAAAATGACCTTGGCTGCATCTTTCATGCACCCTTGCATTTGGCTTAGGATGCATAATTCATACAGCAATCAATTAGCTGGATGTAGAGCCTGCAACAAGAGCGAATATTTCATATAAATCATTCCTGGCCAATTAATAAAGTAGGAAATCTGTGGTCATCAATTTGTAGGCAATACAGGTTCATCAAAAGCAAATCAGTTTCTTCCACCTCTTGGAAAGAAATGCACACAAACACCACATATCATTTAATCACTATTTCTTAGGAAGGGCTTGATCAAGATAATATTATTTGTTGTTTTTATGAATGTGAACAAGTGCCTAACATAAGTGGTTCATTTACTTGGCTTAGGGCACTCAATCAACAATGCCATTTTATGAATTAAAATACAGCAATCAAATAAGTATTCTTGCTTGTGAAGCATCTATAATCTAGCATAGGGGACCTCAAAGTGAGATCTCTGGTAGGTCATGTGGGTCCACAAGTTGGCCTGTAGACTCCTTCAAAATGCAAATCATCTCAGCATGCATTAGTCGAGATTCAAATGTTACTTTCATTAATTATTTCCATCTGTGTCACATGTAATCTAGGGAGATTCAATTTGCTGTGTCTCTTAGAAGTAAAGCAAGTCTATTTTTGGTATATGTGCTAAATAAAGCTATCCTGTTTCACTTTTTTGATGATACATTATTCAAAAATAATTTGAAACTACTTTAAGAACACAACCCCTTTTTAAATGACTGATTGTTCAGACAAGAGTCACTCATGTGTTATTTTTATTAAATGCAAGACATGAAATGTGATAGCCTTCATATATAGGTCAGTAACTATAATTTGGCTGCACATTAGAATCAACTTTTAAATGTGGTTTTTAAATATAAACTTTTAAGCATTTAAAATTCAACTATGCCTGAGTCCCACTTCTTGGGTATATCAATTCAATTAATCTCGAATAAGGCTTAGCAACAGTGTTTTCTTAAATTCCTGAATTGAGCTGAATGCACAGGAAAGTTTAGCAACACATTTATCAATGGTATTGTGAAGGGCAATGTACCTCAAACTTGAAGGTGCATACAACTCACTTGCGGCTGGGACTAAGCTTCTACATGTCTGGCAAGCTCATAGGCAATAATCCTTGGACTACCTTCTGAATGGTAAGGGCATGGGCCAAAAGTTCTTACACTTGGCTGTCCATTAGGATCAACTGAAGATTAACATACCGCTGCCTGGGACCCATCCCAAACATTCTAAATTGATTTCTGTGGAATGAGGCCCTTGAATTTGTTTCTTTGTTTTTGTTTTGTTTTGTTCTTTCCAAATTTGCTTTCCAAATGATTCCAGTGTATGCAAAATTTGAGAATTACTGGTACAGAGCAGTGATTCTCAAATTTATTCAAACATTAGATATTGCAAGGGAATTTTGAAAATATGCTAATACTGAAGCCCAAACTAAACAAATCAAATAAAAATTTCTGAGGGGTGGCACTAGGCATGTGAATATTTTAAAAGCACCTCCTGCAACTTTTGTAAACAGCCCAATTTAAGAACTTGGGGTATAGGTGAGAAAGAGCACAAGCTTTGAAGAAAAAGCAAAACAAAGTTCTAACTCTTCCTAAGCCATTGTCTAGCATGTTCAAAATAGAGTGGAAGCATAACATATACAAAAACGAAACAAAAAATTTCTGGGGAGTGTCTTATACAACCAAACAAAACATGAAAGGAGAAAATAGAAAATTCACAATTCTTCTGGATTATAAATTTTTATATTTGACCAAATAATCTATAATTTCAAGGTCAGTGCAAGACAACTCTCTTATAATAGATATATATAACTATACAATTATTGGAAATGGGCAGATATCAAAATATATCATAAAGCCCTAATAACTAAAAATAGTCTTGCTGGGCAGAAGAACAAGAAATATACTACAGAACCCAAAAATGGATCTCTGTATTATATTTAAATTTTCTAAAGTTAAGAATGTCATGAATCAATTGTAAATGACTATGTATTTAATAAACAGTTATAATTAGGATATTAATAACATTTTATTTCTACCTCATTTCATAGTACCAGAGGGAATAAGGACTTAAGAAAAAATAGAATTGTTTTAACATTGGTATAAGGAAGTTCTTCTCAAAAAAAAATTCAGAAATAAATTTTTAAAATGTCAGATTTGGATACACACACACTTTTATTCACTGGAGAACAATAAAAACAATTTTTAATACAAGTGATGTTCCAAATAAATACAAGAGTTGAACATACACATACATAATTTCACCATCTCCTGAAACCTCAACAGTGCCAGAGATATTTATATTTTTTAATTTGTTTATTTTCACAAGGATGGGGAGGATGAGAGAGAAGGGAGATTGACAATGCACTTCTCCTATCTTTAAACCAAAAAATGAGTGTGGAAACTGAAAATAAAGGAAACAAAACTGCCAAAAAAAAAAAAAAAAAACAAAACCAAAACCAAAAACAAAAAACCCAAACCCACAACAAAACAAAGACTGGATGATAAACTGGAAACCTAAAAACTAAAGCCGTTATATATAACACAATCTTTAAAACCTCAAGAATTAGGAGCACCAGGTACTTCTGGATAGAGAAGTGAACAAGAGTGAACTAAAATAAGGAGAATTGGTTGAAAAGTACATAAAAAGCAGAAGCAGATACATTCTTCTACATAGCCTCATTCTCACCCCACAAGAGGAGTACAAGTTTGTCTATACTTCAAACAAAAGATCTCTGGGCTTGATTCATCATACATGCTAATAAAGTAAGGAAAATGAAGATTAAGGAGAGGCATTTTTACTGAAAGCTGATATCCTCTCAGTCTTCCTACCGCTTCATTAATCAGCTCTTGGAATACTGGCAGCCAAGTCTTTATCCTGCAGGCAGGAGACTGGACAGATCTCTGGGCAATGTGACCAGCACAAAAGAAAAACCCTAAAGACAGATGGATATAGGGGGCCTCCCCAGGAAGCCAAACCATACTTTTCTGCTATGAATGCCACAATCCACCAGTCCAACCCAACCATTCAAAGCATTTAAATAAGAGCAATCAAGTGGAGGAAATCCTTTGAAAGGAAAGATAAAGACTAAGATGTAAGAACTAACAAAAACAACTTGGAAGCAATAGACTATGCAAAGAGAAGGAATTTTAAACACGAAACATACTATTGTCAGTATTCCTAGAGATGGGCAAAACCAAAGGATACAAAAGCTAAAATAGATTAAGTGGAGATATATCAAACTAAAAAGCTTCTGTGTAGCAAAGGAAACAATCGAACAGAGCCAAAAGGCAATCTGTGAAATGGGAAAATATGGCCATTACAAAAAAAAAATTAAATATCATATGTTGGCAAGGAGGTGGAGAAATTAAAACGCTTGTGCACTATTGGTGAAAATAAAATGGTGCGACCACTATGGAAAACAGTATGGAGTTTCCTCCAAAAAATTAAAAATAGGGGTGCCTGGGCAGCAAAGTCAGGTAAGCGGCAGACTCTTGGTTTCGCTCAGGTCTGATTGCAGGGTCCTGGGATTGAGACCCAGGCAGGCTCAGCGCTCAGCGTGGAGTCCGCTGACTCTCCATCTCTCTTCGCCCTCCTGCTGTACATGTGCACACATGCGTGCAGTCCTCTCTCTCAAATAAGTGAATGAATCTTTTTTAAAAAATCAAAAACACAACCACCACATGATCCAGAAATTCCACTTTGGGGCATATATCCAAAGGAACTGAAAACAGGGTCTTGTAGAGATGTTAGTGTAACTGAGATACAGGCCATGAACAAGATGAATGAGAGTAATCCCCTGGGTCTTTCTTTATTACTGTAACCAGGTAAAAATGAAATCCAGAGCAAACTGATCATTTCCCAGGCTGCTTTTTACAAAACTTGAATATTCTAAGATACACAGATAATAAAATCAGAAAGGAATAAGATGAATAGATAAAGCAGGAGGCTCTTGTAGTTTGCCATCTGTATGAAATAAATACTGATCTCTTCAGTATCTCTACCAACCCACACTGTGCTTTGTTTGCTCTCCCTCCCTCAAGAGCTTGACAACACATGGGGGTAAAAGAAGTAAGGTAGTTAAAGAAAACCAGTCAGAACTCTTGCTGCCCTGCTCCACAAAAGAATCTGAATCCAGGCATTCCAATGCAGACCTAAATATCTCATTTCTAAATCCCACTTTCCCTTAACAGAAATATGTATCCCGTGGGTACTCTGCCCTGACTACAGAACCCTTCGTTGGCACCTCTAGTTTGAACTGCTCCTCTTTTGGTGCCCCAGAAAATCTAATTTCTTTTCTTTTCTCTTTTCTCTTCTTTTCTTTTCTCTTTTTCTTTCTTTTCTAAAGATCTTATTTATTTATTAATTTATTTGAGAGAGAGAGAGAAAGAGATAGTGAGAGAGCATGAGCAAGGAGGAGAGGGAGAAGTATGCTCTCTGCTCCACAGTAAGAATCAGAATGAAAGAAAAGTCCACCTTCTTTTGTTCCTTTGTAAGACTAATGTGATTCCAAACTAGAAAGAGTGGTGAAGCAGCAGGATGCTTCACCTGCAGGCAGGGTCTCTGGGAAGTTCCTTTGCAGGAAAAATCCATATGGATATTGTGGATCAGGAAACTGACCCTTAAAATTACCAGTGTGCACAGTGGACCTTTATGCACTTCCAGGATACATGCATTTTGGTTTAAGATCCTGCTAGTGTGAGAGAAGTTCCTAAAGGGGGGGGGGGGGAGAGGGAAGGCTTTCTGGACCTGGAAGTGGACTCTAGACCCCAGGGAACCAGGGGAGAGCAGAAGAAGATGCAGCTGAGTAGAACATTTCAAGGCCAATGTAGTGCTCACACTCCCTGTTGAGAACGTAGGTCTTTGTTCTAAGATCAGCGGGAATCCCTTGAAGTAAATAAAGGTAGGAAAAGGTTGATTTACATTTTGAAACAGGTAAAATAGATCTGCTTGGGATGAATAGGTGCAGGGAAAATAATTAAAAGACATTTTTATCATTCCAGGGAAGACCAGACAAGAGCAATAGAAGTGGTAGTGGGGAGAAGTGGACAGATTTAACGAATATTTAGCAGATCAAATTGATAGAAACTAATGATGTATTGGATATGAGGAAAATGGAGATGAAGGTGTCCAGAAGTGACTTCTAGGTTTCTAGTTTATAGATCTAGAAAAATTTTCATTATTTCCTCAATATTTTTCTGAAATATATAAACATATATATGCATATATACATGATATAATAGGAATTTTAAAATCTTTCATTTTTTTAAAAAAAGATTTTATTTATTTATTTGAGAGAGAGAACAAGCAGCAGGGAGGGGCAAAGGAAGAGAGTGAGAAGAAGACTCCTTGCTGAGCAGGGAGCCTGATGTGGAGTCCCAGAGATCATGACCTGAGCTAAAGGCAGACACTTAGCTAACTGAGCCACCCAGGCATCCCTAAAAATGTTTTAAAGAAGGAACATAAGTCTTCAAAAATACGCCATTTGGGTTTGGGGGGGGCGGGGATTACTTATTTTAGAGTATCTGGAATTTAAAATCATGTTTGCAAAGTGATCAAAGATAAAAAGATTTTTTTAAAGAACAGGACTAATAATGTGGTAACCTGAAAAATGTAATTTTTTCTTAAAGATTTTATTTATTTATTTGACAGAGAGAGAGTTCACAAATAAGCAGGTGGTGGGGGGAGGGGGGAAGCAGGCTCCCTGCTGAGCAGAAAGCCTGATGCAGGGCTTCATCCCAGGACCTTGAGATCATGACCTGAGCCAAAGGCAGAAGCTTAACTCACTGAGCCAGCCAGGCACCCCAAAAAATGTACTTTCAAAAACAAGATGTTGCACTCTGAGTATCCTGCCTTTGAAATATAACATTGACCATTTCTCCAAAGTCACCAATGCTAGTACCCTTCCACTGCAATCCTCATAGCAAAACCATTTCTCCAGTGAACAGCAGGGCTCCCATCCTAAAAATTCGGCTCTGAGGACCCAGAGAAAGTAGCTGAATTCAATCTCAGTGTCATCTTTTGACCCATGCATCTTCCACATATGAAAACTGAAAATAATACTGTATCATCAAATTCTCCAGTTTCTCACTTGTTCATCTGGTCAAAGAGAATCAAATACCACATTACTGAAATATTATCAATTCTCCTGTGGTTATTTTACAAATAAATATCTTTTTCTCTACTTTTATATAGCACATAAAATTTTCATATAGTTGAAATGAGCTGTGCAGAGAGAAAGGTAAATGCCAGCAGGCATCTAAATATTGTAGCATCTGTTATATTTTACACTCTGTAATCACAAATCTTATAAAGCTTCATTGCATTTGAGGCTGGATTCTTCACAAATTATTGAAGATTGATAGCTGTAGTAATTGTCATTACACTTTTATTTTTATTATACTGAATTATACAGACTTTCTTCTATCTCTTTTTCTTTGTTGTAATGTCTTTTATTTTTTTTTTGTCTTTTATTTTTCTAGAAAACTATTTCCTGTTTCTGCTTTCTATTTTCTTGTAAAAGTCTAAAATTTATATGACGGAAATTAACACTTTCCAGTTAAGTATCCAAACTTTGTAGACTGTGTGTGCCAATATTTATGTGTGGATGCATGTGCATGTGTCTAGCATTGCTAAGAAAAGTATTTTCTAGAGCATTTAGAAATAAAATGGTACAAAAATAATGAAGTATATTACTTTAAAATAATTTTAAAACTGAAATGGAGCAGCTGCCTTAGGCTCAGGTCATGATCCTGGCATCGTGGGATCAAGCCCCGTGTCAGGCTTGCTACTCAGTGGTAAGCCTGTTTCTCCCTTTGCTGCTGCTCCTCCTGCTTGTGCTCTCTCATTCTTGCTCTATCTAAGAAATAAATTAAAAAAAAAAAAAAAAACTGAAATGGAAAGCACCAACCACTCTTATTTACTTTTGCTATTTGTCATTAAACATAAACAGAACTAGTTAAAATATTTGAAGTTTCAAACTTTGGATAATGTGCACGTTCTTATTCTCCGTCACCTGCTTTGTTAAGGCCTGCATTCAGTACCTGGAGCAAACCTCAGGCATCACACGAATGTTTATGCCTCCTTTGGCAGACTGATTTCATTTTTCTTTCATCATTCCCCCCTCTTCTTATTAACTTGTTGAGATGTTACCTCCCAGGTATATTTACTTCATCTCACTTACCTACTTTCAGGGCTCACAGTCGTTAAGCACCTACTATGCGATGGTACTATGTTAAGTGCTGTTATGGTCAGAAACCCTGTAAAACTCCATCTTCTGTGAGGTAAATTCTTTTGTAATTGACAAAAGAACTATATCTGGTAAGTAAAATATTTTATAGAAAAGGAAATAAAACCTCAAAGAGACCCAAGAACTTTGGCCAACACTATTCAAACAGGTCTCCAACACTAGTCTACCTCAGAGCTACTGTATATGGTCACCTGAATTGTATACTGCATAATTTCAGGGAATGCCAGTCACAGAGCCTATCATATGAATGGCACCCCATGTAGCTATCCAGTGCTACAGCCCAATATCTATCTCAAAAGTGTAGTGTCTTTTCACTGCACTGTATTGTTATCTCACTAACTCATTCATACTAAAGCAACTGGAGTAGAGAGGAATTGGGAAAACAAATGAGAGTTAAGTTTTGTATTGTACTTCTTAAGAATACCACTAATATTTCTACATAATTATTCTAAATAATCTTCAAAGCAGCTCTATCATATTTCTATTCTTACATAAAAAGGAATTTATGATCATTTGTAAATAGCCTAAGTATAAGCTAAATTATCATTATGGCCTGCCTTTTGAAACAGTGTAAACTATGTAATTTTTTATTATCACTGCAGGAACTAACAAGAGAGTCTGAAATGATCTTTTAACACTCAAAATTAATCATATGTTGTTATGCAGTGTGACATTCTCTATATGAATTTGAGGGGGAAGTATGTCTCTATAGCATTTTAATCCACTTACAAACTCCATTTATTCAGAATTGTACATCTCTAATTGATTTTACAAATAATGCCCTTTCCAAAAAAATACATATTAAAATAATGAACATCTGCAGAGACATGGTTAAATGAACAAAGACAATTCAAAGGCATGTGCTGTCCTAATTCCTAGCAAGTTGACAGACAATGCCCCAAAACTCTCTATCAGATCCAAAATGAACTAATAAGCTAATCAGAGCATAACAAGTCTTTGCCGAGTGACTACATAAGAGAACTGTAAGTACTTTTAAGCAGCACTCATGGGTATTTCTTGTTAAACATGTAAATTCCTTCTGAGAAATTTTGTTAAATATTGGTAAATCCATGTAGTCTATTATTTTCACTAGTGATTAGGGCTCTGGGGTATGGTGAAATGATATATATTAATTTTCCTTTGAAAATGCGACTGCTAGACAACAAAGTCCTTGCTAATGTTTGCTCAGAACTCCTTACCTTTAAACTGTATCTCTGATGTTCCCATTTACTACTTAGTGATGACAACTTTCCATGGGTTTATGATCATGCATGATTTGGTCATAGTTCTGTTAGGTTGTTGAAAGTTCTCTGCTTCTTCTTTTTTAAAGATTTATTTATTTATTTTAGAGAGAGAGAGTGAGAGAAAGACAGCACAAGTGGGAGGGGTAGAGAAAGAGGAGAGACAATTTGAGGCAGACTCTGCACTGAGCATGAAGCCTGACACAGACCTCAACCTCACAATCCTGAGATTATGACCTGAGCAGAGACCAAGAGTCTACTGCTTAACTGACTGCACAACCCAGGCGCACCAACAGTTCTCTTCTTGAGAGACAAATCAAGAACAGACTTAGCCATGGAGAACAAAGTGATGGTTACCAGAGAGGAGGAGAGTCGGGGGGATGAGTTAAATAGGTGACGGGGATTAAGGAGGGCACTTGTCATGATGAGCACCAGGTGATGTATGGGACTGTCAAATCACTATATTGCACACCTGAAACTAATATAACATTATATGTTAACTATACTGGAATTCAGATTTTTTTTAAAGGAAAAAAAATCTTCTCAGGAAAATATTTTATTCAAGACTATAGAATGCCAAGTTTCTGAGGTAAATCTAGAAAACTCTGTGGGAATACTACAATTTGTTAGCCAAAGTCATTATCTCATGCCTAAGAGAACATGTAAACCATAAAGCTGTAAGAATTAATGGCAATTGGTAAGCAGAAAATTATTCTCATAAATAAGTATCAATAATTACAAAATATAAAACGTGTTTTTCAAATAGCAACATTGATGACTGCATAAACATTTATTAAGTTACTTTTATCTCATTTAATATGAGAACACTTTCTTCCTTTATGGAAATTACTAACTGTATCAACACAATGTCCAAATATGAGAAAGAAAGTCTTCTAGATCAATTAACAATAGTTGATATGGCCTATCTCTTAAAAATCAGAATCACAGTAGAACAACACAGAATCAATTGTGCCTGTGTTCTCTAAATTAACAAAATTAGGGGCGCCTGGGTGGCTCAGTGGGTTAAAGCCTCTGCCTTCAGCTCAGGTCATGATCCCAGGGTCCAGGGATCGAGCCTCACATCAGGCTCTCTGCTCCGCAGGGAGCCTTCTTCCTCCTCTCTCTCTCTCTGCCTAGTTTTGATTTCTCTCTGTCAAATTAAAAAAAATTAATTAATTAATTAACAAAATTAGTGAAAGTGTTCAAAAAAATTAAAAACTCTACTAAAGTGTTCCTCCTTCACTCTTCTTCCCTTTCTTTTTTTGAAATCCAAGTTATAAACCAAGAAGGAAAAAAAAATGTTTCTACTCCTCTGAAATCATGTAGAACTTGATTTCATAACTTTATTATATTTTTTAGTATTCAATACACAGAATGGTAAAAGGAACTGACTTTTTTTGCTACTGGTAAATTAGAAAATATTAGTTTTCAAATTTTTCCTTGATATTTCTTCTTTCTTACTTGAGAGAAGGAAAAAAGTAGATTATAATATGTGAGCATATTTTTTTAAAAAAGGAGCTGCCTGGTTGGCTCAGTCCCTAAATGTTTGCCTTCAGCTCAAGTCATGATCCCAGCGTCCTGGGACTTAGCCCCCCACATCAGGTTCCCTGCTAGGCAGGAGGCCTACTTCTCCCTTTTCCACTCCCCCTGCTTGTGTTCCCTCTCTTGCTGTGTCTCTCTCTGCTAAATGAAAAAATAAAATCTTTAAAAAAATAAAAATAAAAACAAAACAAAAAACCCTAAACCTGTCTCCAACCATGGAAATTGTCTTATAAGCTATAAGAGTCTCTCAGAAGTATATTGAAGCAGCCCCAGTCAGAACTGCGTCCACTTCCAACCACAAGTCATTTTATTCCATATTTCTTTTTAAATTGTCTGAGATGATTCTAATTTTACTATGTCTCAATGTTCTATCTTTGAATCGTCACAGAATATTTTCACTTAAACTGTTTTGAGTGCTAATATTTAAAGAGTGAATTCATTTCAAACCTAGGGATATCAGTTTTCATGCTGAAAATCATCCAAAGCATGTCCAAGTTAATTCATTTTCTTATTCCGCACACAAGGTGGGCCAAAGGCATGCTGCCTATCTCTATGAGGAAACCTGACTAATGGCCAATTTACAGAGTCTATGCTGCAAATACCTAACACTGCCTTTGTGTTCTGCCTCTTCCCAAAGGAAAGAAGAATTTAAAAAAATAACCCATCCTGGAGACAAGATACATTTTACAGACAGACATACTTCAGTAATGATAAAAATCATGTCAAAAACCTGCAATTTTGTTCCATCTGGTAAAACAATCTTCCTTACATTCTTCTCCACAGTTCAGAGGTCACTCACTACAAGCTTTGTATTTTTAATGGATGTGATAAATCTCTTCACTATTTACCCTTCTCTTCTCTTTCCCTTATCTGAAAAGACACCTAAGGAAGGTTTTCTTTTTTTTTTTTTCCATTTTATTTATTTTTTCAGCGTAACAGTATTCATTCTTTTTGCACAACACCCAGTGCTCCATGCAAAACGTGCCCTCCCCATTACCCACCACCTGTTCCCCCAACCTCCCACCCCTGACCCTTCAAAACCCTCAGGTTGTTTTTCAGAGTCCATAGTCTCTTATGGTTCGCCTCCCCTTCCAATTTTTTTTTTTTTAATAAACATATAATGTATTTTTATCCCCAGGGGTACAGGTCTGTGAATCGCCAGGTTTACACATTTCACAGCACTCACAATAGCACTTACCCTCCCCAATGTCCATAGCCCCCTCCCCCTCTCCCAATCCCACCTCCCCCCAGCAACCCCCAGTTTGCTTTGTGAGATTAAGAGTCATTTATGGTTTGTCTCCCTCCCAATCCCATCTTGTTTCATTCCTAAGGAAGGTTTTCTTAACCTATACATTATACATAAATGAACAACTACATATAGTTTTCAGGAAGAAGTAGTCAATTTAAATGTACATAAAACATAGATGTTCAAATCTATCATATCTAAAACTAACATACATTAAAATAACTTATCACATTCCCATTGTCACATCAACTCCCTACTCCTAAGAACCTTTTTCTGGCATTAGTATTACCTTGTATCAACCAGATGGTGAGCTCCACGGGGAGCAGTAGCATATTTAATAGGATTCCCCACTGTAATCCCAGCACTTAACGCAGTGTCCATTGCTTAACATGTACACAATCCTTAATAAAACATTGAACAAAGGGGCAATTTTCTCAGTCACTCAGTCTTAATACCTGGAAATATGTGACTCATAGTTTAATGGCCAGACTATTGGCCTTAGTGCCAAAAGTCTTGGTTTCTATTTCATAGTCTGACCCTATGGAGATGTGTGACCTTGGGCAAATCACTTACCCTCTCAGTGGGCCTAAAAATTGGTGTCTGAAAAGGTAGGAGGGAAGCAGGCAGCTAGATAGCTTATTAGAAGAAATAATTCTTTTAAATGTTGACTCTGATATTTATTCTCTTACTAAACTACTTATATCTGGGCAATAAGTTTATATAGTTTCCTTTTAAATTGTTCTTTGTAACCATTCTTTCTTCCCTGTTACCACTGCCACTCCTCTTAGAGCTGGTATTCACCACCTCATGGTCAAAAGGGTAAACCTCAGTAGGTGTTTCTAAATTCCGTTTCTTGGGTCTCTTCTCCTTGTTCCATAGTGCAGTGGAACAATCTTTCTTAAACTTTACTCAGAATAGTTTTCCAACTTTAGCATGCACGAACCTAGAGAGCTTGTTATAGAAACCCATGCACCAGACACAACTCCACAGACTCTGATGCATCAGAGGTAGTCTGCAGGTAATCTGCAAACCACATATTAAGAAATTGATTCATTGATTTCCAACTCTTTTAATTTATAAACAGAATAGTGAAATATGCTTATGTGGGCATAAGCATAACCCTTAAAAATATGAAAATTTATAATTTAAATATATTTACACACATATATATTTCAGTTTGTTATTTGATTTTTGAGTCCTAAATGATCATCTTGTGTTCTCCTTGGTGCATTACAATCACAGCATTCAGGGTCCATAATCCTATTCTAAAAAATTAATTAAAAACTTAATGGCAAATTACAGCAAAAAGAATGTTCCTAAATTGACTATGTCTGTGGAGTCTTGCCAATACTACTTCTCATAATATACCATTTTCCATAATATACTGTTCACACTTCTATCAATGTATAGTAAGGTAATGTTTGTAAATAATCTTTTTTAAAAACAATTTTGTATTTCTGTATTGTCCCTGTCCCTTTACTCCCTATTCCAGCATGTGTCTGGGATTGTGCCCACAGCCTCAGCAGAGGGATGTGGTGGGAGAAAAACAAAAATGGTGTTATTGACCTTTCTTTTAGAAGCCCCCAGAATGGGGGAATTTGGTGCACAATAAATTGTCTTGGCCAGTGTAGGAACAACAGGGTTTACTTCTACCCCGACACTGCTGAACCCCAGGACAGAGTAGAAATGGAAGCCTCATACCACATGTGGAAAAATGTAAAAGTTATAACTAAAGCTATCAAATTGGTAAACAAAACATTTTATTCTGCTATTTTGACAATTCACCCTTACAATGACAAGTGAGTGTAAAGTTATAGTTTTTAAGTGATTGAATGTTAATAAAATATCAACGATAACTGAATAGCCACATTTTATGTGTTTCTTATTGTTCTATTCATGTGCCAATAATATTTGGATTAATAATAAAATATAGATTCACATAAGTTATAAACTTATAACAAATTATAATTTTTTCATAAAATGTATTTTTCTTGCCTTTAGAGCAATCACTAATTAAGTTATTTTAATAAGGATTTTCACAAAACTTCTGTTCTGTTGACAGTAATTAAAAAGTGAAATGTAATTGTAGTCAGTCTATAAAATTTTAATATATTTTCATAAAAATGTAAATTTAAGTAACTATTAAAAAATGGGCTAAAGAACTAAACAGACATCTCACCAAAGAATATATACAGATGACAAACAAGCATGTGAAAAAGATAACTAGGGAATTATAAATTAAAACAACAATAAGATACCATCACACACCAGTTAGAATGGCCAAAGTCCAAAACACTGGCAACACCAAATGCTGGGGAGGAGGTAGAGCAATAGGAATTTTCATTCATTGCTAGTAGGAATGCAAAATGATATGGGTCACTTTGAAGGCAATTTGGTAGTTTTTTACAAACTAAACATAGTCTTATGATACAATCTAGCAATTGTACTCCTGGGTAAATACCCAAGTGAACTGAAAACTTACACCCACACAAAAACCTGCACATGGGTATTTACAGCGGATTTATTCATAATTGCCAAGATGTTCTTAGACAGAAGAATGGAAAAACTGTGGTATATCCAGACAATGGAATGCTATTCAGGTCTAATAAGAAATGAGCTATCAATCCATGAAAAACCATGGAGGCATCTTAAGTGCAAACTACAAAGGGAAGGAAGCCATTCTAAAAGATCTACATATGGTATGATTCCAAGTTTATGACATTATAAAAAAGACAAAACTATGGAGGAGTGTAGAAAGATCAGTGGTTGCCAGTGGTTAAGGAGGAAGTAAGGAAGAAGAGGTAAAACACAAAGGATTTTCAGGGCAGAGAAACTATTCTGTAGGATATTATAATGGTAGATACATGTCATTATATATTTGTCAAAAGTCATAGGGGCACCTGGGTGGCTCAATGGTTGGGTGTCTGCCTTTGGCTCAGGTCATGATCCCAGGGTTCTGGGATCAAGCCCTGCATCAGGCTCTCTGCTCCACGGGAAGCCTGCTTCTCCCTCACCCACTCCCCCAGCTGTGTTCCCTCTCTCACTGTGTCTCTCTCTGTCGAATAAATAAATAAAAATCTTTTTTTTTTAAATTCGTAAAATGTACAACATGAATAGTGAAACCTAATGTAAACTATGTACTTTGGGTGATTGATATATCGGTGTGAGTTCATCAATCGTAACAGATATATATCACTGTGGTACAGAGTGTCAATAGTTGACGAAATCTGTTCTAAAAAATAAAGTCTATTAAATCATTAAAAAATTTTCAAAAAGTTATTTTTTCTAAAATATTCAAAATTATCTATAAAAATAAAAATGTATAAATTATAACTGCTATGATCTAAATGTTTGCATGTCCCCCACTCCAGTCTACATGTTGAAATACTAACTCCCAAAGGTAATGGTATTAGTATGTGGTAGGGCTTCTGGGAGGGGATTATACGATGAAGGTGGAGCCCTCATGAATGGGCTTAAGTGCACTCTCTCTATTTTTTAGCTTTTTTTTTTTAACATTTTATTTATTTATCAGACAGAGAGAGAGAGAGCACAAAGTAGGAGGAGCAGCAGGCAGAGGGAGAAGCAGACTCCCTGCTGAGCAAGGAGCCTGATGCAGGACTCAATCCTGGTACCCTGGAATCATGACCTGTGCCCAAAGCTGACAATTAACTGACGGAGCCACCCAGGCATCTTTTAAAAGCAATTCCACAGAGCTCTCTAGCACCTTTTGCTATGTGTGAATGCAACCAGAAGTCTGAAACTTGAAAGAGACCCCTCACCTGACCACACTGGTCCTCTGCTTTCAGACTTCCAGCCTCTAGAACTATGATGACCAATAAATTTCTGTTCTTTTAATTTTTTTAAAGAATTTTAAAAAAGATTTTATTCATCTATTTGACAGAGAGATCACAAGTATGCAGAGAGGCAGGTGGCGGCGGCGGGGTGGGGTACAGAGGGGAAAGCAGACTCCCTGCTGTGCAGAAAGCCCAATGCGGGGCTCGATCCCAGGACCCTGAGATCATAACAGGAGCCAAAGGTAGAGGCTTAACCCACAGAGCCACCCAGGTGCCCCAAATTTCTGTTCTTTATAAGCCACTCAGTCTGTGGTATTCTGTTATAGCATCCCAAACAGACAAGACACTAACAAAGAATAAATGTTTCAATAAAAATTATCATTTTAGGGGCGCCTGGGTGGCTCAGTGGGTTAAACCTCTGCCTTCGGCTCAGGTCATAATTCCAAGGTCCTGAGATCGAGCCCCACATCGGGCTCTCCGCTCAGCAGGGTGCCTGCTTCCTCCTCTCTCTCTCTGCCTGCCTCTCTGCCTACTTGTAATTTCTGTCTGTCAAATAAAAAAATAAAATCTTTAAAAAAATTATCATTTTAGTTTTATTTAGTCTAATTTTGAAAATTTGATTAATATGTATTAAATAATTTTTAAAAAATTTTAAAAGATTTATTATAGAGACAGAGAGGGAGAGCATGAGTTTGGGGGTGGGGAGGGAGAGGCAGAGGGAGAGAATCTCAAGCAGACTCTCTGCTAAGCACAGAGCTCTATGCAGGGGCTCCATCGCATGATCCTGAGATCATGACCTGAGCTGAAACCAAGAGTCAGACACTTAAATGACTGAGCCACCCAAGTGTCCCAAAATGTATTAAATATTTTTATAAGATTCAACCATGTACAATTCTAGCATTCAATTTCCACCTGCTAATGTAAAAATTTGATTTGTGTCACACTTTCACAGTTCTATATATTCAACAAATGGGGATTAGTTACTTGAATAATTGAGAACTCTGACTGACCATGTGAAAAATACTGAAGGTAAGTAATTCAAAAGACATTAAGATCCACCCCCACCCCCCACGCTCCTTGGGTCTCCATAGCTACTGTCACGAGCTCTATGTAGAAGAATCCTTATATGTGCTCCACCCGAGTAGTAAAAGATTGACACCTATTCCTTTTGGAATAAACCCTTCATCTGACCGCTTGATGTCAGCTGCAGAATTTGATGAAATCCATTTCATAAGCCTTAGATTATTATAAATTATTGCTGGTGTCCTTCAGTGAAATCCATGAAACTCATGATTACAAACAAACTAAACTGAGAAGAATGAAACACTTTCTGGACTAGAAACAAGATCAATTTGTACGTTCTTAGCTATTCTACAAATTTAGTTAGGTAAATTCAAGTCAAATACCCAATGTCTACTTCTGGTGAAGCCTTTATTTTCTTATAAACTGATCTATAAGTAGATAAGTCTATATAAGTCTTTTTTTCCTGATAAACTGATCAATCTGAAGCCTGTGATACAATTCAGCAAGCATGAAAGGAGGAAGACAACTGAAGGATTGAGACTAGGAGGTTAATCTGAATCAGGGATGGCTCACCAGTAAGGCCTACGTTTGGGAAGAGCAGATAAACTGAACTGGTGACATTCATGGGATACCGTGGATCCCACTGAGATTATTCCATAAACTAGTCAACACTGATAATGAGGAAAATAAGTGCTGGGAGTTACATTCTGGTGGGTTAGCTATGTTACAGTTCATAGTGATCGTACAATGGATGAAACCCAGAGAAAAGAGAGTTACCATATGCAAACGTATTTTTAAGCCTAAGCAAATAACTTCAGAACTTGGTGATAAACGGGATTGGTAAGCTTGAAGCCCACTCATACAAACTGGCTGAAAAGTATGGGACAGTGGTGCCTGGATGTCAGGGCTTTTCCTGAACAGTTACCAGATGCTGGTCCCCAAACACAGAAACAGAGAGAGGATTCTCACTTTCTCTCTAAGGGATGGCATTGTTTTTGTTTCTTCTGATCATTTTCCATCAACACTGACACTTCTGTACATTTCTCTGTTGGCTCTTTACCACTTCTGAGTTGCTAGTGGCTACGAGGTACTTCCCTGTCCATGAAAGCTAGGATAAAATGGGAGAAGCTGGGATCAATAACTCTTGCTAAGGAAGGCATTTATGTCATTTTTGTTTTTTCACATCTCTTTTAGGAAGTGAATAGAAGACAAAAGCAAAGTATTGGTGAGGATGGGATTTGGTTTAGTTTTAATCATACTTGCTTTATTTCTAGATAGCAAAAACCAAATTACATCTTGAATTCATATTCCCAACTAACTTCTCGGGTTTCAGTAAGCCAGAGAGCCTCATTCCCAGACAGAAAGAAGGCTCAATATCCTGCAGAGATCATGTGTCTAGCTGCTGGCCAGTTGCAATCCCGCCAATACAATAACTCTGGGCAGAGGCCATTTCAGGGTAGAGAGGATAGGAAGGCCTCAGGTACAGACTATCTGTAAACAGTTCTTTAACCAGTGGTCTCCATTATTTTCCACTTCTCTATCCATTCTCTCCACAAGCTAAATCCAGAGGCCTCCACCATGAACACCTTCTTCAATCGAAAATGTTCTCGTTTGCTTGCTCTGAATGGTGGCCCTCTCCTCCGTGATTTGACTATCAACATGGTTCTCTACACCTGTTTTCCAAAAGTTTACCCAAACCTTCGGTATGCTGTTGTCACTCTCTCCTTTGTTTTCAGCACTTTTGAAGAGTTCTCCTTCTCTATTTTTGCCATCTTGAATAGAAATTCCATCAAGGTCTGTCAGTAATACTGTTTTACTTAGCTCTGAAGACACTATAGCCCATCCTGAAAACAAACTGTTTTCAGTTTTGTTTCACTACCCTTTAAAGTGCCCAATTACATCCCTTCTTCCCAAAGCCTTACATTATTTTTAAACCTATCTCAGAAATCTGACAAAAAACTATAGAACAGGGTATCAACAATGGGGCAAGTCTCAAGGTATGATAAAGCTTGATAATTGGGTAAACCTTAGCCGTGGGGTGAGTTTCTCTGCTTATTATTCACTAAAAAACAAAACAAAACAAAAATAAATAAACAAACAAAGCCCTAATGATTTGTTTAGAGAGACTCTTGATTTTTGGTCAGGTCATGATCTCAGGAGTTGGACAGTTAACCTACTGAGCCACCCAGGTGTCCCTCAGCTTTCTCATTTCTGATATCAAGAAAATAATGCTTTGCTGATAAGGTTTTTGTGGGGAATTAATACAGTTAAAATGCAAAGCTATAAAATGGAGGAAAGAAGAACCAGGGAATCAGCCTTGCAGGAACTTACTAGCTAAGGAAGAATTTAGAAAAATCAGAGTTTTGAAAAATATCAGAGCATATATTAATGATAAGCAGTATATAAACACACACAGCACTGTATGGTGACCAGAAAAGTGCTGGATTGATTATTAGGGCTGCTTTTGGTCATCAGCTCATTCTCTCCCCTTCCCACATGAAACCTAGAGTACTAAGTTACTGTGGTTTATTTGATAAATTTCTTAAACAGAGTATCTGTAAGATTAATCATACTTTTCAATTCATCATACTTTATCATCAGTATGTTAAAGATAATTTTGGTTTTTTTTTTAAGATTTTATTTATTTATCTGACAGACAGAGATCACAAGTAGGTAGAGAAGCCGGTAGAGATAGAGGAGGAAGCAGGCTCCCCACTGAGCAGAGAGCCCAATGCGGGGCTCGATCCCAGGACCTCGGGATCATGATCTGAACCAAAGGCAGAGGCTTGAACCCACCGAGCCACCCAGGTGCCCCCTTGTTTTATTTAATTTCATCTTTTATTCCTTTTTCCCTTTTACCACTTTTCTCACCTTTGCAACTTTACATCTACACAAGTGGTTATTTAGACATATTGTATTCTTGCAAATTGAAGAGCATCTTACATATGCTTTTATTTGCATAAGCAATGTTGTTACCTATTACATTTCTTGATATTTTCATCACCACTATTTTTGAGATCATGCCATGCCATCCAGCGTGATTCTAGCCCATTGTTGCTAACTACATTCTTACATATGCATATTCCTAATTTTACTTGGTCATTCCCTCAGGTTGCCCACAATTTCCCGCTAGTACAAGCAGTGCTGCTGTGAAAATCCTCCATTTCGGGTAATCTTCATGAACTAGGACATATGGTCCAGGCACACTTATTTCCCTAAGTACTGCCAGCTTCTCTCCAGCATTGTAGCATTTTACATTCCTACTAGCTGCTCATGTCCATTCTTTTTTCCCCACCCCTCATATCCTTACCTGCCTTGTAACCTCTGCTAATCTGGTGATTTTTATGGTAATATTTTATTGTTGCTTTAATGTTCATTTCTGTAATTCAGTGGATTTGAGAATCAATTTACATACTCACTTATATGAGTTGTTCTTTCAAATACTATACTTATTTTTATAGATGTTACTTCTTTTATTAAATAACATATTTTTAAATTATTTTAAATATTGGACAGTTCTCATTGTTATAATTTCTATATGCTAAAATTTCCTGTGTCTTATTGAACATTAAACTTTTATTTTGATCATAGTCAAATTCCCTAGTTTCTGTTTTTGTTATTTTGTTTCTTTGTTGTTGCTGTTCTTATTTTTCTCCCTGCACTACTCTGGAATTTTTTAAGATTTTATTCATTTATTTACTTGAGAGAGAGAGAAAGAGAGAGCCGCATGCAAGTGAGGGGAGGGGCAAAGGGTGAAAATCTCAAGCCAACTCTGCCTGAGTGTAAAGCCCACGCAAGTGATGTTTGATCTCATGACCCTGAGATCATGACTTGAGCCAAAACCAAGAGTTAGATGCTTAACCTACTGAACAATCCAGGTGCCCTGAATTTCTATAGCTTTTAAAAATAGATATTTTTACCTAGCTCAAGATGGAGGAATACGACCTTCTCCAACATTCTTTTCTTCCTATTATTCTTTTTCTTCTTCTTTTTAATACCCAGACTTGTCAAATATCTATTTTTTCCAAATAAGGGCAATTAAAAACTCAACTTCATCACTAACTGTCACCATTGCACAAAATAAATGGATATTTTAGTACTAAATTACATGGAGATAATTTCACAATAATGAATAGTCACTTATAATTGAATAAATATAGCACCTTGTAAAACTTTCCCCCTATCTCTCTCTCTCTCTCTCTCTCTTTTTTTTTTTTTCCTTCTTTTCATAGCACACTAGTTCCTGGAACAATAACAATAGTCAGGACCCACTGAATTAGACAGAGGGGTGAGTGAGGGGAGAACCAGCCTAAAAACAAATGAAAATCTAACAACTTTGGTTACGCACATCTCTGATGCCCTACTGTACCTTCAGGGTCAGTTCAGAGGAACCCTCATGCAGCCGCTGATGGGTTTTCTGACATTACAAATTAGATTTGTCTCCACTAGAGTTTCGTATTAATGGAATCATACTCTATACATTCTACAGTGGTTTGGGTTCTTCTGCATAGGATATTGTTGAAAGTCATTCAAGTTGTGTGTATCCAGTATGTTATTTTTATTGCTGAGTAATACATCACTGAATGACTATATCACAGTGATTATCAATGCACCTATAGAAGGACATTTGGCCTTCTTCCACTTTTGGAACTATTATAAATAAAGTTGCATGAGTACTGAAAAGTCCTTGTGTGCGCTTTGGTCTTCATTTCTCTTGAGTAAGTACCTAGAAAATGGATTTCCTGTGTTACATGATAAGGGTATATTTCACCTTTTAAGAATCTGCCAGTTTCTGGGGTGCCTGGGTGACCCAGTTGGGTAAGCTTCTAAATCCTGATTTCAGCTCAGGTCATGATCTCAGTTAATGGGATTGAGACCCACTTCCAACTCTGTGCTCAGTGCAGAATCTTCTTGTCCCTCCCACTCTGCTCCTTCCCCCATGCTTGCATTTCTGTATCTCTCTTTCTCTCAAATAAATAAACAAATAATTTAAAAAAAAAAGAATTTACCAATTTCCAAAGTGGTAGTTCCACTTTACATTCTAACCAGTAATGTATCAATGTTCCAGTTGTTAGATATTTTGGACAGAATTTAATATTGTGGGTATTTTTAACTTAAGTCATTCTAGTGGGTGTGCAGTGTACTATACTGTGGTTTTAATTTGCATTTTCCTAAGGACCAGTCATGTGGAACACATTTTCATGTGCATATTGGCTATTTGTGCATCTTTTGAAAAGTATTTTTCAGATCTTTTAACAATGTTTTAAACTAAGTTGTCTTATTATTGAGTTGTCTTATTATTGAGTTTTCAGAGTTCTCTATATTCTGGTTATTTAACACTTTAAAGGATTTTATGCCTTTGTTTATATTTTAAATCAGCTCACAACTTTGTATACTTCAACTATCTTTTTCTAATTTAAAAATCAGCATATTAGAGGAGGAGTCAAATGGCGGAGAAGTAGCAGGCTGAGACTACACCAGGTAGCAGGAGATCAGCTCAATAGCTTATCTAAACATTGCAAACATCTACAAATCCAATGGGAGATCGAAGAGAAGAACAGCAATTCTAGAAACAGAAAATCAACCACTTTCTGAAAGGTAGGACTGGCGGAGAAGTGAATCTAAAACGACGGGAAGATAGACCGTGGGGGAGGGGCCGGCTCCCGGTAAGCGGCGGAGCAACGGAGCACAAAATCAGGACTTTTAAAAGTCTGTTCCACTGAGGGACATTGCTCCAGAGGCTAAACCGGGGTGAAGCCCACATGGGGTCAGCGTGGCCCCAGGTCCCGCAGGATCACAGAAGGATCGGGGGTGTCCGAGTGTCACAGAGCTCGCAGTTGTTAGAACGGAGAGGCAGGCTACAGAGACAGAGCCGAGGACTGAACTCTCAGCTCGGGGTTACCTTGAAATGGTCGCGGGCTGGGAGAGCTCGGAGCGCGGCTGGAGGCTGGGGATACGGGAGTGATTGGGTGCTGTCCTCTGGGGGCACACTGAGAAGTGGGGCCCCAGGCCCTCAGCTCATCCGGGCCGGAGACTAGGAGGCCGCCATTTTCATTCCCGTCCTCCAGAACTCTACGGAAAGTGTTCAGGGAACAGAAGCTCCCAAAAGCGAACCAGAGCGGATTACGTAGTCCGGCCCCGGGTAAGAGCAGTACAATTCCGCCTCGGGCAAAGACACTTGGAGTCACTACAATAGGCCTCTCCCCCAGAAGATCAACAAAATATCCAGCCAGGACGAAGTTCATCTATCAAGGAAAGCAGGTTCAATTCATAAGACAGCAGAGCAATTCCAGAGGAGGAGAAAGCAAAGCACAGAACTCATGGCTTTCTCCCCATGATTCTTTAGTCTTGCGGTTAATTCAATTTTTTTTTTCTTTCTTTTCTCTTCTTCTGCTAAATTTTTTAAAACTTTTACCCTTTTGTTTTTTAACGTTTTTTGACTAGTTTATCTAAATACATATATTTTTTCTTTCTTTTTTATATTTTTTCTTTATTTGCTTTATTTTTTAAATTTTTTTCTTTTTTTTTCTGAACGTCTTTTTATCCCCTTTCTCCCCTCCCCCCACAATTTGGGGTCTCTTCTGATTTGGTTACAGCACATTTTTCTAGGGTCTTTCCCACCCTTTTAGTATTTTATTTGATCCTTCATATCCTCTTATCTGGACAAAAGGACAAGGCAGAAAAAATCACCACAAACAAAAGAACAAGAGGCAGTACCGAAGGCTAGGGACCTAATCAACACAGACATTGGTAATATGTCAGATCTAGAGTTCAGAATGATGATTCTGAATGTTCTAGCCAGGCTGGAAAAGGCATGGAAGATATTAGAGAAACCCTCTCTGGAGATATAAAAGCCCTTTCTGGAGAAATTAAACAACTAAAATCTAACCAAGTTGAAATCAAAAAAGCTATTAATGAGGTAAAATAAAAAATGGAGGCTCTCACTGCTAGGATAAATGAGGCAGAAGAAAGAATCAGTGATATAGAAGACCAAATGACAGAGAATAAAGAAGCCGAGCAAAAGAGGGACAAACATCTACTGGACCACGAGGGGAGAATTCGAGAGATAGGTGACACCATAAGACGAAACAACATTAGAACAATTGGTATTCCAGAAGAAGAACAAAAAGAGAGGGGAGCACAAGGTATATTGGAGAGAATTATTGGAGAGAATTTCCCTAATATGGCAAAGGGAACAAGCATCAAAATTCAGGAGATGCAGAGAACCCCCCTCAAAGTCAACAAGAATAGGTCCACACCCCGTCACCTAATAGTAAAATTTACAAGTCTTAGTGACAAAGAGAAAATCCTGAAAGCAGCCCGGGAAAAGAAGTCTACAACATACAATGGTAAAAAATAATAGATTGGCGGCAGACTTATCCACAGAGACCTGGCAGGCCAGAAAGAGTTGGCATGATATATTCAGAGCACTAAATGAGAAAAACATGCAGCCAAGAATACTCTATCCAGCTAGGGTATCATTGAAAATAGAAGGTGAGATTAAAAAGCTTCCAGGACAAACAAAAACTGAAAGAATTTGCAAACACCAAACCACCTCTACAGGAAATATTGAAAGGGGTCCTCTAAGCAAAAAGAGACCCTAAAAGTAGTAGATCAGAAAGGTACAGAGACAATATACAGTAACAGTCACCTTACAGGCTAATAATGGCACTAAATTCATATCTTTCATAGTTACCCTGAATGTTAATGGGCTAAATGCCCCAATCAAAAGACACAGGGTACCAGAATGGATAAAAAAACAAAACCCATCAGTATGTTGCCTACAAGAAACTCATTTTAGACGCGAAGACACCTCCAGATTTAAAGTGGGGGGGGGGGACAATTTACCATGCTAATGGGCATCAGAAGAAAGCTGGGGTGGCAATCCTTATATCAGATCAATTAGATTTTAAGCCAAAGACTATAATAAGAGATGAGGAAGGACACTATATCCTACTCAAAGGGTCTGTCCAACAAGAAGATCTAACAATTTTAAATATCTATGCCCCTAACATGGGAGCAGCCAACTATATCATCCAATTAATAACAAAACCAAAGAAACACATCAATAATAATACAATAATAGTAGGGGACTTTAACACTCCCCTCACTGAAATGGACAGATCATCCAAGCAAAAGATCAACAAGAAAATAAAGGCCTTAAATGACACACTGGACCAGATGGACATCACAGATATATTCAGAACATTTCATCCCAAAGCAACAGAATACACATTCTTCTCTAGTGCACATGGAACCTTCTCCAGAATAGATCACATCCTGGGTCACAAATCAGGTCTCAACCGGTATCAAAAGATTAGGATCATTCCCTGCATATTTTCAGACCACAGTGCTCTGAAGCTAGAACTCAATCACAAAAGGAAAGCTGGAAAGAACCTAAATACGTGGAGACTAAACAGTATCCTTCTAAAGAATGAATGGGTCAACCAGGAAATTAAAGAAGAATTGAAAAAATTCATGGAAACAAATGATAATGAAAACACAACGGTTCAAAATCTGTGGGACACAGCAGAGGCAGTCCTGAGAGGAAAATATATAGTGGTACAAGCCTTTCTCAAGAAACAAGAAAGGTCTCAAGTACACAACCTAACCCTACACCTAAAGGAGCTGGAGAAAGAACAAGAAAGAAACCCTAAACCCAGCAGGAGAAGAGAAATCATAAAGATCAGAGCAGAAATCAATGAAATAGAAACAAAACAAAAAAAAAAAAAAACAATAGAAAAAATCAATGAAACTAGGAGCTGGTTCTTTGAAAGAATCAATAAGATTGATAAACACCTGGCCAGACTCATCAAAAAGAAAAGAGAAAGCACCCAAATAAATAAAATCATGAATGAAAGAGGAGAGATCACAACTAACACCAAAGAAATACAGACAATTATAAGAACATACTATGAGCAACTCTACGCCAACAAACTTCACAATCTGGAAGAAATGGATGCATTCCTAGAGACATATAAACTACCACAAGTGAACCAGGAAGAAATAGAAAACCTGAACAGGCCCATATCCAGTAAGGAGATTGAAACAGTCATCAAAAATCTCCAAACAAACAAAAGCCCAGGACCAGACGGCTTCCCAGGGGAATTCTACCAAACATTTAAAGAAGAACTAATTCCTATTCTCCTAAAACTGTTCCAAAAAATAGAAATGGAAGGAAAACTTCCAAACTCATTTGATGAGGCCAGCATCACCTTGATCCCAAAACCAGACAAGGATCCCACCAAAAAAGAGAACTATAGACCAATATCCTTGATGAACACAGTTGCAAAAATTCTTACCAAAATACTAGCCAATAGGATTCAACAGTACATTCAAAGGATTATTCACCACGATCAAGTGGGATTTATTCTAAGGCTTCAGGGTTGGTTCAACATCCGCAAATCAATCAATGTGATACAACACATTAATCAAAGAAAGAACAAGAAGCATATGATACTCTCCATAGATGCTGAAAAAGCATTTGACAAAGTACAGCATCCCTTCCTGATCAAAACTCTTCAAAGTGTAGGGATAGAGGGCACATACCTCAATATTATCAAAGCCATCTATGAAAAACCCACCGCAAATATTATTCTCAATGGAGAAAAACTGAAAGCTTTTCCAATAAGGTCAGGAACACGGCAGGGATGTCCATTATCACCACTGCTATTCAACATAGTACTAGAAGTCCTAGCCTCAGCAATCAGACAACAAAAAGAAATTAAATGCATCCAAATTGGTAAAGAAGAAGTCAAACTATCACTCTTCACAGATGATATGATACTATATGTGGAAAACCCAAAAGACTCCACTCCAAAACTGCTAGAACTTGTACAGGAATTCAGTAAAGTGTCAGGATATAAAATCAATGCACAGAAATCAGTTGCATTTCTTTACACTAACAACAAGACAGAAGAAAGAGAAATTAAGGAGTCAATCCCATTTACAATTGCACCCAAAACTATAAGATACCTAGGAATAAACCTAACCAAAGAGGCTAAGAATCTATACACAGAAAATTATAAAGTACTCATGAAAGAAATTGAGGAAGACACAAAGAAATGGAAAAATGTTCCATGCTCCTGGATTGGAAGAACCAATATTGTGAAAATGTCAATGCTACCTAAAGCAATCTACACATTTAATGCAATCCCTATCAAAATACCATCCCTTTTTTTCAAAGAAATGGAACAAATAATCCTAAAATTTATATGGAACCAGAAAAGACCTCGAATAGCCAAAGGAATATTGAAAAAGAAAGCCAAAGTGGGTGGCATCACAATTCCGGACTTCAAGCTCTATTACAAAGCTGTCATCATCAAGACAGCATGGTACTGGCACAAAAACAGACACATAGATCAATGGAACAGAATAGAGAGCCCAGAAATAGACCCTCAACTCTATGGTCAACTCATCTTCGACAAAGCAGGAAAGAATGTCCAATGGAAAAAAGACAGCCTCTTCAATAAATGGTGCTGGGAAAATTGGATAGCCACATGCAGAAAAATGAAATTGGACCACTTCCTTACACCACACATGAAAATAGACTCAAAATGGATGAAGGACCTCAATGTGAGAAAGGAATCCATCAAAATCCTTGAGGAGAATGAAGGCAGCAACCTCTTCGACCTCAGCCATAGCAACATCTTCCTAGGAACAACGGCAAAGGCAAGGGAAGCAAGGGCAAAAATGAACTACTGGGATTTCATCAAGATCAAAAGCTTTTGCACAGCAAAGGAAACAGTTAACAAAACCAAAAGACAACTGACAGAATGGGAGAAGATATTTGCAAACGACATATCAGATAAAGGGCTAGTGTCCAAAATCTATAAGGAACTTAGCAAACTCAACACCCAAAGAACAAACAATCCAATCAAGAAATGGGCAGAGGACATGAACAGACATTTCTGCAAAGAAGACATCCAGATGGCAACAGACACATGAAAAAGTGCTCCACGTCACTCGGCATCAGGGAAATACAAATCAAAACCACAATGAGATATCACCTCACACCAGTCAGAATGGCTAAAGTTAACAAGTCAGGAAATGACAGATGCTGGCGAGGATGCAGAGAAAGAGGAACCCTCCTACACTGTTGGTGGGAATGCAAGCTGGTGCAACCACTCTGGAAAACAGCATGGAGTTTCCTCAAAATGTTGAAAATAGAACTACCCTATGACCCAGCAATTGCACTACTGGGTTTTTACCCTAAAGATACAAACGCAGTGATCCGAAGGAGCACGTGTACCCGAATGTTTATAGCAGCAATGTCTACAATAGCCGAACTATGAAAAGAACCTAGATGTCCATCAACAGATGAATGGATAAAGAAGAAGTGGTATATATACACAATGGAATACTATGCAGCCATCAAAAGAAATGAAATCTTGCCATTTGCGACGACGTGGATGGAACTAGAGGGTATCATGCTTAGTGAAATAAGTCAATCGGAGAAAGACAACTATCATATGATCTCCCTGATATAAGGACGTGGAGATGCATAATGGGGGGTTAGGAGGATAGGAGAAGAATAAATGAAACAAGATAGGATTGGGACGGAGACAAACCATAAATGACTCTTAATCTCACAAAACAAACTGGGGGTTGCTGGGGGGATGTGGGTTTGGGAGAGGGGGATGGAGTTATGGACATTGGGGAGGGTATATGCTATCGTGAGTGCTGTGAAGTATGTAAACCTGGCGATTCACAGACCTGTTCCCCTGGGGATAAAAATACATTATATGTTTATGAAAAAAAAAATTGAAAGGGGAGGCAAACCGTTAGAGACTATGGACTCTGAAAAACAACCTGAGTGTTTTGAAGGGGCGGGGTTGGGAGGTTGGGGGAACCAGGTGGTGGGTAATAGGGAGGGCACGTATTGCATGGAGCACTGGGTATTGTGCAAAAACAATGAATACTGTTACGCTGAAAAAAATAAATTAATTTTTTAAAAAATCAGCATATTGAAAGCATAAAAAAAAGTATTGTTTCATAGCTGTTTAAAAACAAGTAGGCCTATGTAAAAATAATCTACCAGAGAAATTATATGACAAGAAATAGACTCAAAAGTGAGACAGTGAAAAATAAACAGGTTGGTTTAATACCAACTTTTATCATGACAACTCTTATCATAACAAGAACAGAAAATCTAGCTTTTATATAGGTTCAATTTAAATGATAATGATGATGATAAAAGACTTCTAAATTCTTGTTAGAAATCTGAGTGGTCTAAAACACATCACAAAGAAAGGACTGCACAGGCACAAAGAGAGCCTAGGCCTCTAAAGTTTACCCCATATTATACTGACCTGTTAATGGAAAGACCTGGAATTCTTGACCTAGTAATAATGTTCTCAATATTGTTGGCACATCCCAAAGTAGGTTCTTAGCAACTTGGTAGAGTAAAAAGAGGGAATGATTAAAACAGGATAATTTTAAATTTTGTATAAAATGTTAATGCTAATATGTATTTTAGAACACATTAGGTACCATACTGCAGTCTTATCAGAGTCAGTGAAGAAAAAACTGTGAAGTGCCATAGTTGCATAGTGTCGCCTTAGCTGTTCAATTAACAATTGGCTTCACTGTATGGAAAGAAACATGGTCTGAGAAAAAGTGTGGAGGAAAAAGTCTGGACAACCTGAAGCTTAGGCTGTTCTCTCTACTTTTGCTATCGCTTAGTGGGGCTGTGCCCATTCAAGGCAGCAGTAAGGCAAGTCAAAATTTAAACCCGTTTCATATTAGGAAGTGGTCCAACTTTCCTTTTTTTGCATTTTAGATCAATTTATTTATGATAGGGAGATTCTGTGCCTTGAAAATTTGATAGCACTCACTTTTAAAATGCTGATTCATTGCCGTTTGAGGGAGAAGAAGGGGAATGAAGAGGCAGGTTTCTTACCAACATTTAGTAGTTGTTAGGATATTGAAATGTTATAATTCTTTTCATGCAAGTTTTGTGTTTCTATATATTTATTTATCTCATCAAGATTTTCAAATCCTTTGGGTAGTTATTATAGCCCCATGATTTTTATGCTTTTTTATGCATCACCAGTAATTCCATTTTTCATATATTTTATAATATTTTTATCTTCTGTCCTCTTCTCTTGATTAGGATTACCAGAAATCCATATGCCTTATAATAGTCAAAGAATTAAGTTTTTGTTTTATTAAGCATCTCTATGTAGATTTTGTTGTTCTGTACTTTTTTTAAATTTATGTCTTTGTAATTATTCTTTCTGTCCTTATATGTTTGACTTTATGCTGATGAATTTTTTCTAGCTTCCTAATTTAAATGTTAATCTCATTTGTTTTCTCTTCTGTTTGCTTCATCATATAATTAAATCTATGCATTTCTCTTTAAGTAAACCTGTAGATTCGTCCTGCAAATATTGTCCTACAATCGAACAGTATATATGTTAATTCTAAGAATTCCAATTCCATAGTTTCTTTTATGATTTCTTAACAAAAGTCACTTATTAAAATTTTTTTAGTATTCAGGCATACATGATCATTTGAGATTTCCTTTGTTACTTATTTCTAATTTTATTACATTGTTATCCGAATCTACATGGTATTGAAGAATTAGGTTATACTGAGGTATTCCCTCTATGGTCAGTACATGGTCCATTTTCTTATCGGCTCTTTCTAAATCTTCTATTTAAGTCTATAAACTTTTATGTATCTGTTTAAGCTCAATAGTCTTTTTACATATTTTTTGGTCCGCTTGATTTATCACTTTCTGAGACTTGTCTACTAAAATCTCTAATTATGGGGCACCTGGGTGGCTCAGTGGGTTAAAGCCTCTCCCTTCAGCTCAGGTTATGATCCCAGGGTCCTGGGATTGAGCCCCATCTGCATCAGGCTGTCTGCTGGGCAGGAGGCCTCCCTTCCCCTCTCACTCTTCTTGCCTCTCTGCCTACTTGTGATCTCTGTCTGACTTGTGATCTGTGAAATAAATAAATAGAATCTTTTAAAAAAATCTCTAATTACAATTGTTAAATTAGCTACCTATCTTCACAGAGCTACTAGTTATTATTTTGAATATATAATATTAGTTGCACAAATGTTCATAATTGTTATGCCTAGTATTCTTATTATCAGTGCCCTTATTGTCTTTTATTTATTTATTTATTTGCCTTAAATTTTATTTACCTGGTATTAAAACTATTAATCCATTTTGGGGAGGAGGTTGAATTCACCTACTATGCATTAAATCATTTTTCTCCTTTCCCCTTCCTATATTCCAGTGTGTTAAACATTTCTTTTATACAAACATTACTCTTTTTAATCACATTGAAATAATTTTTTAATCTGAGTGAATCTTTGGTTAATAAACATTATTATACTACTATGCAAAGACATTTCTGCATTTTATTTTGTATTTACTTCTTATCCTACCACAGTATACACAATTCAATACTGAATTACATTCTCTCTCTTCTAAAGACTGCTGCTGCTTCTCGTTTGTATTTCCTCCACAACCCAACACAAGGGTATAATATAAATTCACCAGGTCTTTATTCATCAAGTAGTTATTGGTCATGTACATGAATCAGACGCTATTGTGGATTCTGGATATAGAAAGATGAAAAGGAAATGCAGTAGCTATCAAGTTTTATGCATATCCAATTACAGCACTAATTACATACTGAGCATGTAATTACTCAATAAATACTTATTTGATTGACTGACCTTTGAAACAATTCTATCAGCAATAACTAAATAAGTAATGATTTATAATTTGGATATCAAAGTCGAAAAACAATCAGTCTCTTCCTCCAATGCCTAGTGCTTTATACCTGGATCAAGCTACTTTTCTTCTTTTTTCAGGAAAAGTTTTCTCCCTAGAGATATCTTTGAGATTTAAGCAAATAACATTTAAGTAATTAAGCAAATACATCTCAACCTATTTGCAAAATCCTTGATGAATAAGAAAAACAGAAAAAGCACCTTAAAGGGCAAGAACATGAAGGCACATTTGCTTAAGCATCCAACTCTTGGTTTTAGCTCATGTCATGATCTCAAGGTCACGGGATCAAGTCCTGCTTCTAGCCCTGTTTTGGGCTGAGCATGGAGCCTCCTTGAGATTCTCTATCTCCCTCTCCCTCTTTCTCTGCCCCTCCTGTTCATTCTCTCTCCCCCATATTTCTCTCTAAAATAAATAAATAAGTCTTTTTTTAAAGGCAAGAATATGTGAAGAGGTTCTATACCTCATATTGAAAAAGAAATGTGCTGAAAATGATCAATATTGCTCACTAAAAATTATTACAACAAAAATACTCATCAACAAACTGATTTTAATTATATTTGTTTTAGATCATTAATTTTGGTTTAACGAATCTTTGGCAAGTTGATCTGATAGAGGCAGTAGGAAGAGTCTTCACTGTAAAAATTCTCACTGAACTCCAGATATTTGGAAAATTGAAGTAGCAGGAAAAGATGGTACTTGTGTCCAGCAAAAGTAAAGAGTACCTGGTAAGGAAACTGTGTCCTTTCTAAGATCAAGGTAATCTGATCCTACTGTCCCCTATCTCATGCACTTGACAGCAGAACAAACTGCTGAATTTTAAGCACCCTAAAGCCAACTGGTTTTTTGTTTTGTTTTGGTTTGGTTTTATTTTTGTTTTTTAATCTGGAAGAAAGGAAATAGAGACAATATGTTGCAGAAAGATGAGGATTGAAAACATACAGGCACCAATGTTGGGGCACCAACTGGCTCGGTGGTTAAGTATCCACCTTCAGCTCAGGTCATGATCCTGGGGTCCTGGGATCCAGCCCTGCACTGGGCTCCCTGATCGGCAGAAAGTCTGCTTCTCCCTCGCCCTTTGCCCCTGCTTGTGTTCCCTCTCTTGCTGTTTCTCTATCAAATAAATAAATAAAATCTTAAAAAAAAAAAGAAAGCATATAGGCACCAATGTATATCTATTTTGAGGTACAATTCAGAAGCTGATTTCTGGTTCTATCATCTAAGACTTAATGTTCATCTAAGACTGAATGTCTTTACCTATAAAATGTGGTATATGGCTCATTATAGAAGTTCAATAACTGAGAGTGGCTACTGCCATCATTATCATCATCATCATCACCATCATCATCATCACTATTACCATCCACCACCAACAAAGAAAATGGAGGAGTATAAAATAGAGCTATTAGAATAGTGGCTACAGGATTAAAAGTTATCTTGCACAGGTGAAGAGGTGTGCACCATTATAAGAATGTGTCCCTGTTACCTTAAAAGAAATTGATGTAGGTAGCTGGCTAGGGTGTTCTGCTGGATTGTACCCTTCCAACAAATTTTGCCTTTTGCCTTATATAAGACAGGTGTCAGCTATCCCAGAACCTGAGACAAATTCAGTGCCCTTGATATTCCTCTTTCCCCTTTTTCTTCTCCCCACTCCTCTTTCCTCCCTTCTTATTACATTTGTCTTTCCTTAGGTTTCTGTCTTCCATTCTTACAGCACAGAAAACAAATGTCAACTTACACAGAGCCAAGACAGTAAAACTAGATCCCTTTCTCTGGACTGATAATCAAAATGATGGTGATGATTGTGATAGCAAGAGGAATTTATATTTTTGAGTACTTAATACATCCAAGTCACTTTTAAGCATGTTTTAGACATTATTGCATTTATTCCTTACAACCACCCTATGAGATGGCTGACGATAGTCTTTTTAACAAATGGAGAGAATGGGGCTCCAAAAAGCTAAGCTACTCAATCAGGATTTTTTTTTTTTTTAGATTTTTATTTATTTATTTATTTGACAGAGAGAGAGAGATCACAAGTAGGCAGAGAGGCAAGTAGAGAGACAGGAGGAAGTAGGCTCCCTGCTGAGCAGAGAGCCCCATGTGGGGCTTGATCCCAGGACCCTGAGACCATGACCTGAGCTGAAGGCAGAGGCTTAACCCACTGAGCCACCCAGGCGCCCCTCAATCAAGATTTTTAAGAAGTTATCAGTTATCAAAATCAAAATTCTCCAGGTCCAGTGTTCATACAAAAAGGAATTTTGTGCTTCTTTTCCTGGAGCACACAGTATAGCAGTTTGGGAATGTGTTGGCAGGAACCTCTGACATTACAGCATCCCACAGTGGAATACCGCAACCCAGGCATTTCACTACTTGATGAGCAGAATCTTACTTCAGTACAGCAACAACTTGCAGTAGCTCACAGGGAAGACGGTAACAAAGATAGATTGTAATGTTTATTTTATGTTCATATTATTTACCAGGAGGAACCATGCTCAGTTGTCCCAAAATAAGACGGTGATGACAAGTTCTTACACTCAGCATCTCATGAATAAATCCATAGTCTATGCGAATCCCAGTGTCTTGAATGTGAGGGAAATAAAACCACAGAGGGCCTCATTGACTTCAGAATTATAAGAAGTCCCTGACTATATTACAGGCTATTTATCCAAATAAATTCTCAATCATTCCACAATATGTCAATTCTAAATGCCTGCACACACGCTTCAGTTGCTCCTTGGGGGCCATTTTTCTATATAAAACGTGTTCCTGGAAAATACAGTACGTGACAAGAGAGCTTTACCAAACGGAGTACAATGAGGTTTGTGGGTGGGTAGTTATTCTTTAGGCATTCAGGAGATTCTGAACATAGAACCTGAGCCACTTAAAAATGATACTCATATAATACATACGTGGCTGACAGTGGAGGCCTGGTAAGGGTAGAATTCCACAATAGCCCTGAGGAAACGGGAAATGAGATGTGAACATCTTCATTTAAATATTATTTTAAGAAACACCTTGAACAAAATGGGTTAAATGGTGATTATTGCTTTGTTAGGAAATTAAGTGAACAACTGTTTTTTATTATAAAAAATATTTTTTCTACAAAGTTTATGTGCGTTTATTGTATATGAGAAATAAAACAAAAAAGAAAAATATGAACTGCAATACCATTAATCAGCATTATCATTTTGCCATATGTATTTCCAGATTTCTTTCCTATTTAATTATTCAATGTTATTTATATTGCCTATAAGCCAAGCACAGGTAAAATACATACATATGTACTTTTCACAAAAACTAGGGTCATAGGATATATACATTTGAATCTTACTTTTTTCAGTCAACACTGTACTATGAACATCTTTCTATGTAAATAAATAATTATATGAATGTTATCTTAATGGTTATGTATCATTAGATTGGCCATGCAATAGTTTATTCAGCCAATACTACTTTTTTTTTTTTGCTTTTTAGCTATTTTCCAATGTACCCTGTTAAAAATATCCTGATGGATATCTTTATAATACTATTTGTTCACATTGCATTTGATAAATAATCAAATATAAGTTTCATGCATCAAGAGAATGGGTTTAAAACATATCAGGCAGCGTTTTAAGGTTTCAGACAGGTTTCAAATTACCATACAAAAGTATTTGTCCAAGCAGAATAACTCCTAGGAGAAATATGGAAGTGCCTATTTGTCCTCACTCTTAATAATTTTGGGTAACTCAATTTCTTTTTACAAATTTTATGAAAAGATATTAACTCATTTGGTTGTATTTTGTCTTTTTTACATTACTAATTGGATAAAATAGCATTTATAAGTATATTACTTATTTGTACCTGGTTATTTTTCTATTTTCTAATGATTTCTTTTCTATTCTCTGAGTACATTGCTAGTAGTCACTTTTAGAAAGTCTTTGAGATGTTTCCATCAGAATACTTCAGATAGAGAGTTGTAGCTTATTTCCTTTCAGAAACTAATACTTGATTGGAGAATAAAAATCACTGCAGAGTTTAAGAAACAAACATACAAAAAGAGCAAAGACTCCTCACACCCTAGTTAATATTGTAAAAGGTTGGGGCATAAATAAGTTGATGCAGAGCTGAAGTGCACTGAGTAATGAGACAGTTCAAGGGCATGGCTTCCCAAGTTTGGGAGAGGGAGAGCCTAAATCTCCTGATACAACAGAACAAGGTGAGACTGATAGTAAAGAAACCCTGTTCCTTCATGTGCCAGGCTTGTTAGCACTAAGCAAGCCCAGGAAGCTGTCCAGAACTCCATTTTCTTATTTGTATTGCAAAGGTAAACAAGATGATACATTTTTCTCTAAAATTCTAAGTAGCTGTATTTAGAAGACTCGACAAAGTTGTAGCATTGGAGTTGGAGAAATTAGACTGATAGTAAATGGTGAGTTCATGGCCTCTACACTCAAGTGTCTTTGGCATAGAATAGTGTTTCCTAATGTATTTATTCCATAGGACAAAATGTTAAGGAATGTTATTTAAAAAAAAAAAAAAGTCCTGAGGTCACCAAAGTCTGGGAAATTATGAGTTAGGCAAAGTCAAATACTTCTGCATTGCACAGCTTTTCAGATTCTTTAAGATGCTTATGCGCATGTGGAGTCTGTAAGAGGAGATAGAGTTTGCAGCATTTATCAAGCTTGTATGACCATAGAATCCTTTTCTAAAGCATCTTTCAGGACTAGGTTCCAACAGAACATACCAGGGGAAACAGGTATTTTTTAAAAAGTCATATTGAATCGGATTGGCAAATAGCCTTTTGGCTTATCTAAACTTTCACCCTGATTAAGCAACAGCTAGTCCCACTCACGTAGGCATGCCCCTCCATGGTCCAAGACACACTGCTGGTAAACAACTAACTATTTTTAATGGCAAACCTCTATGCTGGGTTGGGTAGGGAGCATTATTTTGTGCTTAGATATTGAGAAGGTCCCATAGTTGAACCACTTTTTCCTCCCTCACAGTTCTCTCTTTAGAAGTATGTTGAAACTAAAACATCCTCTTTTCAGTGACAAGATAATAGTTATAAGATCATATTTTTTGATGGTTAAAACTTGAGAATCAGAAAACAATTTAAATGAAACAAATTCATTCTAATGCATTTATTGGGTACCAATTATTTGTTAGTTACTATGCCTTGCTTTGGCATAACACATGAACTCCTTGATTTCAGTTCTTATGAGTTTGAAACAGTTTATTTGTGAGTGGGAGGAGGGTAGCAAAGAATAAATGGGCAGTTTAGTACAAAATGGCAAGAGTATAATTGAAGTATAAAAAGGTTACAGGAATCCAAAACAAGAACCATCTAGCCTAGGTCAGAGATCCTTAAGAAGGCCTCACAAAGAAGGCAATATGGATAAGTAGGATATTACCAAGTAGACATCACAGGGAGAGGCATTTCATATAGAAAGATAGTGTGTTCAGCCACATTAAAGTGAGAAGGAGCGTAGGACATAGCAAAGAGTTGGGTGTTAGCGGAACAGATTTTTGCTAAGGAGATGAGACTGTGGAGAAAAGAAGGAGCAGATTATGAAGACCCAAATACAGAAGACAGGGGTTTGGTTTTTCTTCTATGGTTTATAGGAGAACTATTGATGAGTTTTAAGTGAATGAGTCATAGAACAAATTTGAAAAGTTTTATTGAAAAGATTGTAACTTTGGCAGTGATATGGGATCTGATTGGAAGTTTGAATGAAGGGCCCCAAGTCAGAGGTTGTTTATTACAAATTTACTTAAGAAATATTTAGGACGTGAGCAACGCAGTGGCATGGACTGCAACAAATCATACTCAAAACTAAAACTTCCCTTTAAATTGAATGAAATAAAAGAACAAAATTTAATAGAGATATTCTTTGAAATTTCCATGATCAAAATTGACAAAGTTTAACACCTCATTCTACATTACTTACATGCTCAACCAATTTTATTTAAGTTAATATAGCTGAGGTTATCAGGAGATTATCTGTAGTAGTATTTTTAACAGCCATACTTTGGGGGCATTTTCAGAGAGCATAAGGTGCTAATTTGGATACTATAAAACCATTGACCACTGTGAAGTTCTTCCAGTTTAGAAGTCTCTGGTTCAGGAAACAACCAAGTTAGGAAAGAAGATTAATGTGATGGGAGGAATTTGAGCATTCCTCTAACCCCAGGGTCTAGAATGCACTGAAATCTTGACAGAATCACAACCTGGGCTTACGTCTTCCTAGCAAACATGCTTCCTAAGAGGTTTCAGTGGGTAAAAGATATTGGAGCAGACTCACATTCTTTCTGGCCCAGAGGTTCAAAGACCTGCACTATGATGAATTGCCTTGGGCCTGTTTCCAAAAAAGGGGCACTAGAGTCATTGCTGATGCTGTTTTAAAGTTGGCTCTAACTTTCTTCATTGAATTCTACACCTTTACATGTGCCTTCTAACCAAATGCTCTGCTTAGAATATGCCTATGGAGAGATTACTTAGATCTTAGATTCTCAATAAAATCATTTAAAAAAAGAAAATAATCCCCCAAAATTTCAGTAATAAGCAATTAATGTAATTTAACTCATTTAGGAATCCGTGCAATCTGTGAAATGGGAACTATTATTCTCCTCATTTTATTTTTTAAAAATATTTTATTTTGGGGGGTGCCTGGGTGGCTCAGTTGGTTAAGCCACTGCCTTCAGCTCAGGTAATGATCCTGGAGTGCTAGGATCGACTCCTGCATCAGGCTTCCAGCTCCATGGGGAGTCTGCTTCTTCCTTTCACCTTCTCCTCTCTCATGCTTTCTCTTTGTCTCTCTCTCTCAAATAAATAAATAAAATCTTTAAAAATATATTTTATTTATTTATTTGAGAGAGACTGAGACAGTGCGAGAGAGCACCAGCAGGAAGGAGGAAGAGAAGCAGACTTGCTGCTAAGCAAGGAGCCTGAGTTGGGGCTCCACTCCAGGACCCTGGGATCATGACCTGAGCTGAAGGCAGAAGCTTAACTGACTGAGCCACCCAGGGACCCCGTCCTTATTTTATAGATGAGAAAAATGAGGTGCAAAGAAGTTAGTTAAATTACTTAAGGTAACAATAATAAATAGAATAAATGAAACAAGATGGGATTGGGAGGGAGACAAACCATAAATGACTCTTAATCTCACAAAACAAACTGGGGGTTGCTGGGGGGAGGTAGGATTGGGAGAGGGGGAGCGGGCTATGGACATTGGGGAGGGGAGGCGAACCATAAGAGACTATGGACTCTGAAAAACAACCTGAGGGTTTTGAAGGGTCAGGGGTGGGAGGTTGGGGGAACAGGTGGTGGGTGATGGGGAGGGCACGTTTTGCATGGAGCACTGGGTGTTGTGCAAAAAGAATGAATACTGTTACGCTGAAAAAATTAATAAAAAGGGAAAAAAAAAATCTATGTGTGAACCTAGAAGTCTGGCCCTGGGTCTGTGTGGTTCAACACGGTGGGTTTTGCACCCAGCGTGAAGCAGCAGGCCCATTGCTGTTCTGCCATGGAGAGAAAAATATTGGTCCATCTAAAATGATCACCATAACTATCAGTTCAAAATATCAGTTTAACTGATAATTTCAAAGCAGGAATCTGCCAAGATGAACTGTAAAATACTATTTCAGAAGTGATCACTTTCAACTTCTCAGAATATTCTTGGCCCAGACGGTCTCAGATCCCCAACAAATTAAAAAGAGACTTTTCCTGTGAATTCAGAAGATCTTCTCTGGGACACTGACCTTCAAGAAAGGAAGCAATGTTTATCCCTGTAAGGAGATCTTGAATTCAAATATATATTAGGCTTTATTCTAAATATAATAATTATATAATGTTTTTAAGACATCAGATTATTTCATTGATTTAGCATAAGACAGCAATTATTTATTGAGAACCTAATGAAAGTCTGCTTGCATTTACATTTCTTTCTCAAGGATGTTGCAACAATAAAGCCACAAAATCAGAACCTAGAAAATACTTATGAATGGGATAAGTATTGGGGAAAATATCTTTATGGTCAGGGGAAGGAAAAAAAGGCTTAAATACACACATACACATATACACTCCTGGGATTTTTTGGTGAGATAGTGACCTGTCACACATAATACCTAAGATACCCACACATGTGGGCACACACACTCCTACCAATATAACAACCAATCTGCCTCTGCTACCCATGAGGGCAACTGAACTCTTCCACTCCAGGTTATTATGGTTAATATAAAAATAATCTAAAAGATAACCCTAAACATAAAACCTTGCATAACATGTGGGTTCAGTGATTATTGAAATGAATGTTTACTTCAGGATTTGAATAAGAATTAGAGTCTGTGAAAAATAAAAGTATTATGGTTATAAGAATGATGGTATACGGGATTAAAAAAAGCAAAAAGATTCTTTTGGTGAACCATTTCTAGCATACATACACCTTATATTGAAGAAACTATTCGCTCAGAAAGTGGCAATTTCCATTTTAAATGCATCTGAGATTTCAACTATTTTTAGTGGTAGAAAATTTTTACAACCTTTGACTCAGTACCTCCTACTAAATGCATCCTTTCAAAAGCATGAAATGTTGAAGGTCTGTCTATATTATTCAAACCGGCAATTAGAACCAGATGTTATTGCACTTTATATTTAGACACTACATTTCAATATCTAAAAAAGAAAGAAGCTCATGAAGGACAGAGAGAATAATTTATAAATGCAATTAAAGCATATTGTTTGGATTCCTTCTCACTAATTTACCTGATTGCAAAGTAAAATTAAATGAATTCATATTTAAATCCAAAATTGGGCCATTGAGTAATGAAATTTTTTAAACTGTGCATATAAGGAAAATAAAATACCACGTATACTATTGTTATGTCACATACACTTCTTTGTCAGTTTTATACCTTTACTATAAAGTCTTCCATCTTCTTTACAAGGCAGTCAAATTCTAGATAGTGTGAGGTCTAAATTTATATTAACCTTAAAGAAAATGTATGGACCGGTTACAAAAGAGCAACTTGAAACTAACTGCATGCTCTATATAGTAGCAAAGCTATTAATGGGAATCTATAAATACTGCAGATGTCATATGCTTTTCCTGAAGTTTGGCATGTTCTTCATCTGGAGAAATAATAGAATAGAAATCATATGTTCCTTTCAACACTGCTTGAAAAAGAATGCCATACATATAGAATATAAACAGGGATAGCTTGCAAAAGAGAACTCATTCTTAAAGTTTGGTTAACTTGGGTCAACATAGCCATTCTATGCACTCCCTTCCTAAATTATTGAATAATCCAATAGGTACTTGTCTTAATCCAGTACATTATAATGTTTCCCTGGCAGTGGATTTTCTTCTTAATTGTTGTCTTTATGTGGCTCATATTAAATGGACTGGTCTTTTCTGAGTGTATGCCAATGGCTGGTAACACAAGAATAGCCTGCCATAAATGTCAGGAGCAGAGGAGCCTGCGATGGGTCAACAGCCTTATGCTGTGACAGATGTACAGGGCTGAGAACTGAGAGCAGTGACCATGTGACAAATTGCTGAACTTGCAAGTGGTGAAGGGCCACTGATGCTTAGGGTTCTGCACCAAAGGACAGTATCATAACTAGATAACCACCAGAGCTCAAAGCTAATAATCCTCTTTGGTCTCTAATTGGTTTGTTCATAATTCAAATGGCTAATGAATACTGCAATGTTCTTTAAAGCCACTTTTCAGGTTGTTACAGTATGTGAACTTAGAGGTAAACAGAAGTAGTTCAACATTCATTCAAAATTTTAATTAGCACCCACTTTGAACCAGGCAGTATTATGTGTGCTAGAGCACCTGCATTAATTAGGGTTAGTTTCTTCTGTGATCTCAAAAATATGAAAATAATTATAGTTCAAATAATAATAGCTATTGTGTATATAGTGCTTTCCAAATGCCAGATACTGCTCTAAGCATTGTATATACATTGTCTCATTTATTATAGCAACTTCTTGGGTTAAGTGTTACTATTAACCTACTTTATAAAAGATGATACTAAGGCACCATTCATTACTTTAATTTGCTCAGTGTCACATAGCTAATAAGAAATAGAGACAAGGCACAATCAAAGCTGGTTTCTGATTTCTGAGTTTATCTTCTTTATTACAGTGGTGCTAAATTTCCCTCAGCTTAATAAGACTGTATTCTGTTGCATGTATAATTCCAGGTAAGCAAGCCAGGCCAGGCTGATATGTGAATACGCAATCACCCAGGCCAAATTTTCCTTTATCTTGTTCTGCTATCTTCTATACACAACTTCTATATCACACTGCAAAATGGCTACACTAGCACCAACCATTCCAGTCAGCCAGGAAATGGAAAGTAAGAAAGGAAGGTGGGGGAAGAAGGTAAAACTCTTCTCTTTTAAAGACTTCTTCCAGAACCTTCACAAGGAACTCTGTATATACCTCATTGGCTGGAATTTTTCCACACAATCATAATGGAGTCGTGATATATAATCTTTATTCTATGCAACCCATGCCCAGCTGTTAGAGTCTCTAAATTCTGATGGAAAAGGGCAGAGCAACATTCTTTATCAAAATATTTTAAAATAGCCCAGAAACCATTGTTCCTTTCAGAATATTTCTGCTATTGCCTCTAGTGTTTCTTTCTTTCAAAGTCAGGTTCTTTTTGAATCCAGATGCCTTTGGGTCATTGTGAGACCCTGATTCTGTGGCCTCTCTTTCATGTGATATCTGATAAGTATACAGCACACGTCCCTAAGTAATATTGGCAAACCAGAAACTAGCAACAGTCCTCAAGCTGCAGATAACCAGTACTTCCCTCCAACCTTTCCATGTGCCTGCAGTCTTCCACCTCCTTATTATCCCATTAAGTTTCTAAGGCACTCTTGACAGAGGAAAGCACCAGAAGCCACAAATACCTTACATCCTAGTTTCATGTATTCATGAAGGCAAGACCTTTGTAAAGGAGTTTTCAAAGGAAGAATCCAAAATAATGGCTGTCCCAAAGAAAAATTTTAAGGTTCTAAAACTTACAGATAGAGGCATTTTGAGTGACTATATACCTCTCATCCTCAAATTCATTCATCTTCAAATTACATGAGCCAGATACTCCCAAACTTGGCTACCATGAGAATCATTTGGAAGCTTTCTGAACAGTGATTCTCTGGCTCCATCTAAGACTTGCCAAATCAAAATCCTTAGCAGTAAAACCCAGAAATCTGTATTTTTAAGAATTTTCCAGTCTTTTATAATCTATAATCCATCTGGGTGATTTTGCTATAAAGCCAGATTTGGAAACCACTGACATAAGTTAGCAATATCCCTTTGGAAAATAAGGCTGCCCTTGCTCATGGAATGAAAAGAATTGATAGAAGATTTGTATGTTCTTTGAATCTACAAAAGAACACAGCACTCAATTTTGTCATATGCAACTCCATGTGTTGTCTGTTATTAATTATCCAAAGAACAAGAACACTAAAATGAATAGAACTCTTTTGTTCAATACTGTATAATGATAATTGAGGTTCATAATAATAACCTTAAGGTACTGCAAGATAGTCAAGTACCTCTGGGATTATCAAAGAAAATTAAACTCATTTGATATTATTTTATGTAGGTCTACTTGTATTCTAGTTCTTTGGAAGTTCGTATTTTATATGTACTATGGTGACTTTATTAATCAGAATAATAGCAGCACCCAGTTCCATTGATTACATAGGAGCTTGCTGGTTAGGCTAATGGTAGGTGGTTGATACTTGCCTGAAAATATTGACTTTTATGAGAACTTAAGAGACCACAAAGCACGAAAGGAAAATGTACAGACTTTGAAATCCATGAACCTGGATGCAAATCCAGATTCACAATTCATCAGCTGTATAAACTTGAGCAAGCTATGTAACCTCACTGAGTATGATTCTCATTAGCAAAACATGAATGTCCACCCTTTCCAGGGTGAAATTTCAAAGAGATAATGTTTTTAAAATGCTTTTTATGTAGTCAACATTCAATACATGGTCAATATTACCATTTGCTAGAGACAGAAATGAGAAAACCAGAAGCTGTAGGGCACATGACAGAGAACAACTGGGGTTATCACAAGGGGCTTTTTAAAAATGCCAAATCCTGGTCCTGGCACCAGAATGTGAAGTAGGAAATCTGGGATAAAGCCCAATAAACTGAATATTTAACAAGCATTTCAGGTGTTTTGATGGACATTGTCAACAAAACTCACTTTGAGATTTGTAGCACTTCAGGACAATGATCCTGGCGGCTGGAAAGCTGCACTATTCACGTTTCCACAGTCCTGCTCCTAAACATTTCCCATTTTGAGGAAAATATTTCTCCCTCACCTCCAGCAATTAAGCATCACTTCATTTCCTATGGTCAGAATACCATGGAAAGCTAGTTTGAAGAGGAGAAATTTGTCCCTTCCATTTTAAGGCAATGAGAAATAATACCCTGCAGAACTGTTTTACTTTGAAATACAATGACCCTTGTGAAAAACCGAAACAGTTCTGAGACCAAATAATGAAACCGTTTCCTAAGATCCTCAATCCCTCCATTTTCTTCCACTAAAGTATGTAATTCTTGCTTGAAAAGACATGTTAACATATGAATCTGCATGCCTTGCTGGCTCCAGATTGAGGAGAAGGGAAGATGGCATCAAAAGATTAAGGAACCATGAAAGTTGCAAATCTAGTTACAAGGTTTGAAACACAGGGGTAAATATAAATGTCATCCCTAATGTCTCAGGTCACATTCTCTATCTTATGAAGGGGACAACCAAGATTGTGGGTTAAGAGAAACGGTCCCCAACTTACAAAACAAGGAAGCAAGACCTACTAGTATAAAAGGACAGGGGAAATGTTCAGTTCTTCATGAAAGAAGCACCTTGATAAGAATGAAGCTGTCTGCAGTTCTTCTGCAAGCTCTTCCCTCAGCATCTCGTGTGCAGGGCTCGCTTCCTATATACATAGGGATATGAAGGGTAATGTGGAGATAATTATGAAGTTTCTAAACGATTAGGAATAATTTTCTACAGTAAATATCCAGAACTCTTGGTTTACCTCCTAACCTCTCCATCTCAGCCTTCCCAAATTCAGTTAATGATAAACACTACTTTCTAATTGCTCAGTCCAAAAGCTTGAGCCATCCTTGACTCCTATATTTTTCTTACATCCTGTATCTCCTGTATCAGAAAATCCTGTAGGCCCTGGCTTAGAAACAAAATCAAAATCAGAGCACTTCATACTTGCTCAACTGCTGCCACCCTATCTAAGCTGCCATCCTTTCTCACCCAGATTATGGCAATAGCTGCCTACCTAGTTGCCCCACCAGGATCTTCACCTCCCTACAGTTTATGCTCCAAACCAGTACAAAAAATGGAAGGGTTTTCACATCCTTACTCCATATTCAGCTTTCAGACATCCCTATATCTGTGCCTCAGAAAATGTCTCTTTCCACACTCTTGTCCTTCCTCTTGTGCCTATTACTGGGGGCAGGGGCTGGGAGGTTCTCTGCTGTCTTGGTCCAGCCTCAGTCTCAGGTAAGTCCTGTGTCACTGGACCTTGGCAGTGGAGCTTAGTGATTAAGTAGCTTTTTGCCCATGGCAGCTAAACTGCACCCTGTGTCCTAGGGGAGAACTTTGCACGGCAGTGTTTCCTGCTCTTGTCCAGCAGCAGGAATCCTCAAATGGCACTGAGCCAGGAAAGTTTTCTGCCCCTCCCCGGAGACAGGCTCTTCTTTTACCTTCCTCTAAGACCAGCAGTGGGTCTTCCCCTGGGCCCTGGGACAACAGGGTTTACTGCCTTTCTCCCAGTGGCTTCAGGCTTTTGTTCTGTAGGAGACAAGGGTCTCTGCCAGGATTCAACCTTGTCCTTGGAGACTTTTAATTTTCCTCCAGAGTGTTCCATGGAAAGTCATGGAAAAGAGCCTATGACTGAGTGCCAGCATTCCTGTGTCTGTAACATCTAGGGCTCTACTTAGCAATTCCTTAAAACTTTTAGCTGAATGCTTCTTACTCACTACGGTAGCCTAATTCCACCAGAGGAATTTTGCCAGAGGTAAGTCAGGGCTCACCTTCCAGCTTTTGGAGGCACCTGTCTTTTCTTAGACTTCAGACTAATTGGCTGCCCTGTGAACTTACCAGCTCTGATGGTTTCAGCAAAAGTTAGGATCTTGTAGTCTAGCCAGCATTTTCTTACTGTTAGGTTGAGTGATAAGATATATTTTTTTCTTTAAATTTTATTTTTTTTCAGTGTTCCAAAATTCATTGTTTATGCACCATACCCAGTGCTCCATGCAATATGTGCCTTTTTGCCTCATAACTGGATTGTTGCAATAGTCTTACTAATTAGTTTCCCTACTTGGGTCATTATATCTCCTCCAAAACATTCAATTCTGCCCACTTTCAGGCACAATTCTTCAATGTCTCACCTCACAAACATTCATCACATAGGGTACTCTACTCAGAAGTAAATCAAATACTGACCCTTCTGTCCTAAAACTACAACTGAATGCACATTTTGCTCATTTTCTTTCCTCTTTGTCCATTCTGTGCCATTCTGTAATGGCCATCCATATCCTACCCATGTCTCTATAACCCATCCTTCATACAAACCCTAGTCTGAGCATCAGAGCACAACATCCATGATACTTTTTAACTATTGCAGATGTATCCTTTTTTCCCTCTCTTGTGTTTTAAGGAACTTCATTTTCATCTTCCTATACCCCTAATTAAATTGTAAGTCCTATGAAAGAATGGACCATACCATAGCAAAACTTGGTATCATAACCTAGTAGCATCTAACATTTTAGGAGCTCAGTATATATTAATCAATGATATTATATACTCAAGGCATTAAAAACATAGGCTGGTGTCTGGCAGACCTGAGTTCAAATTCTGACTTTGTTATTATGTGATGTGTGACAAGCTTTGTCACCACAACATTATTTTCCTGAGTGAACAACGAAGAATATGGGATTGTTGGAAGCATAATTGAGGTGCTGTATATAAAGTTCCTGGCATGTAATAAGGTTATAATAAATAGCATAGCATATTAGTATGCTAATAATGCTATGCAAATAACACTAGCATATTAGTCCTAAATTACAGCACAGTAATCACCCATATTCAGGCTAGATCTCCTTTTCACAAAGGGCAGCTCACCAAAGGAGTCTGAACTTAAAATTATAGTGGCTTCACTAGTAGTCGATATAATAAGTATTATTGACCCTTTGTCTTTCTAGTCACAACATGCACACAAATAGCAATCCCAATGCAGCGTGGTAAAATGTAAGAGTCTCAACCTTTAAGGCCAAGTGAAATGATCACTGTGAGACTGAGTTCAAAATGTTTAAATAGTGTTCAAAATTCTTTCACAAACTCATGTTTGGAATGAACCCAAAGTAAGCATTTTGATCAGAAGATTGAAGCAGAAATTCTAAGTCTGTTAGGATGAGGAGAAAGGGCACTTAATTGAAAAAGATGTAGGCTTTATTTTTCCTTTTTTAATGTAGATTTTAAAGCACATGACATATCACTAAGATCACTGGTAAACCTAGCAAAGGTCAACACTGATACTCATTGAAAGAGACAATACAGATGGCCTTCATCTCTGTCTTAGAGTATTCTAAACTAAGGGAGAAAAAATTAAAAAATAAAAGCAGATAAATTATGATAAATTCTACTAAACATTTAGTAATGTAAATTACTGGTAAATTCTATTAAAATCTACTAAACATTTAAATTCTACTGGTAAATTCTACTAAACATTTAGGGAAGGAATTATACAATTCTGTATAATCTCTTCCAAAACAGGAAAAGAGAAAATACTTCCTAACTCATTCTATAAGGCCAACATTATCCTAATGCCAAAATCTGAAAAGACATTATGAGAAAGGAAACTATAGACCAATACCTCTCTAAAACATAGATGCAAAAACCCTCAATAAGTTATTAACAGATTAAATCCAACATATATAAAAGTGAAATCAAGTGTAATTTATTCCAGGTATGCAAAACTGGTTCAACATTTTAAAATCAATTAATATAATTCATCACATCTACAAACTAAGGAAGAAAAAATCACATGATCATATAAAAAGATGCAGAGAAACCACCTGACAAAATCTAATAACAATTCATAATAAAACTTCTTGGCAAACTAGGAAGAAAGAGGAACTTCTTCAATTTGATAAAGAACATGTGCAAAAAACTAATAGCTAACATCATACTTATTGATGCAAAATTAAATGCTTTCCCACTAAGGTCAGAAATGAGGTAAGAATGTCCACACCTCTCCTATTCAACATTGTACCGGAAGTCCCAGGTAACTCAATAAGACAAGAAAAGAAAACAAAAGATTGAGAAGATAGAAATAACGTTGTCTTTGCAGTTGTCATGATTGCCTGTGTAGAAAATCTCAAAGAGCAAAAATAAAAAAAACCTCCAGAAACTAATAAACAATTATAGCAAGCCTATAGAATATGAGGTTAATATACAAAAGTTAATGGCTTTCCAGTATGCCATTAATGAACAATTGGAATTTGAAATTAAAATCATATTATCATTTATATTAGTATCAGAGAAAACAAGAGAGAGAGAGAAAAATACTTAGGTATAAATCTAATCAAATATATATACAAGACCTACATTAAGAAAGCTATTAAACTCAAATGAAATAAAAGAATTAAATAAATGGAGAGGTATTCCATGTTTGTAGAAAGAAAGTTTCAATATCATTAATATTGTTCAATATTGTTAAGATTTCCATTCTTCTCAAATAGATATATAGATATACCTATAGATATATAAATTCAGGGTAACCTCAGTAAAAATCCCAGATATTTTGTGGATATCAACAAACCAGTTCTGAAGTTTATATTGAGACAAAAGACCCAGAATAGCCAACACAATACTGAAGGAAAAGAACAAAGTTGAAGCACTGTTGTACCCAACTTCAAAACTTATAAATTTATCAAAGACAGTGAGGTAGTAGCAAAAGAACAGATAAATAGATCAATGGAACACAACAGAGAGCCCAGAAATAAACCCACACAAATATAATCTAATATCCTTTGACAAAGGAACAGAAGGCAATTCAATGGAGAAAGGATAGTGTTTTCAACAAATATTGGTGCAACAACTGGACATACCCATGCCAAAAAAAAAAAAAAAAAAAAAGAAAGAAAGAAAGAAAGAAAAGAAAGAATATGAACATAGACCTTACACTACTTACCCTTCACAAAAATTAACTCAAGATGGATCACAACCTTAAACGTAAAACACAAAACTATAAAACTCACAGAGGATTACATAAGAGACAATCTAGATGACATTAGGTTTGACAAAGACTTCTCACATGCAATACAAAAAGGCTGATTCCATGAAAGGAAAAAATTGTTAAGTCAGGTTTCATTAAAATTAAAAACCTCTGTTCTGCCAAACATTGTTGAGAAAGTGAGAAAACGAGCCTGTCTGGGAAGAAATATTTGCAGAAGACATATTTGATAAATATATACAAAATATACAATAAGCCACTTTGGAAAACAGTGTGGAGATTCCTCAAGAAATTAAAAATAGAGCTTCCCTATGACCCTGCAATTGCACTGCTGGGTATTTACCCCAAAGATACAGATGTAGTGAAAAGAAGGGCCATCTGTACCCCAATATTTATAGCAGCAATGGCCACGGTCGCCAAACTGTGGAAAGAACCAAGATGCCCTTCAATGAATGAATGGATAAGGAAGATGTGGTCCATATACACGATGGAGTATTATATCTCTATCAGAAAGGATGAATACCCAACTTTTGTAGCAACATGGATGGGAGTGGAAAAGATTATGCTGAGTGAAATAAGTCAAGCAGAGAGAGTCAAGTATCATATGGTTTCACTTATTTGTGGAGCATAAGGAATAACATGGAGGATGTGGGGAGATGGAGAGGAGAAGGGAGTTGAGGGAAATTGGAAGGGGAGGTGAACCATGAGAGACTATGGACTCTGAAAAACAACCTGAGGTCTTGAAGGGGTGGGGGATGGGAGGTTGGGGGAACAAGGTGGTGGGTATGAGGGAGGGCACATATTGCATGGAGCACTGCGTGTGGTGCAAAAACAATGAATACTGTTACGCTGAAAAGAAATAAAAAAAATAAAAAATATATACAATAAGCTCTTAAAATATAACAATAAGAAAATGAACCACCTGATTTTAAAATGGGCAAAAAATCTGAATAGAAACCTTAATAAAGATGAAGTACAGATGACAAATAAACATGAAAAATGTTTAACATCATATGTCATTAGGGAATTTCAAATTAAAATAAAAGTAACAAAAATTCAAAACACAGATAATATCAAATGCTAGCAAAGATGTGGAGTAACAGATATCCTCCAGTAGATGAATGAATAAATAAACTAATGCACTCAGACAATACAATATTATTTAGCACTAAGAAAAAATGAGCTATCAAGCCATGAAAAGGCATCACAGAAACTTAAGTGCATATTACTAAGTGAAAGAACTCAATGTGAAAATATTACATACCACATGATTCTAACTATATGACATTCTAGAAAAGGCAAAATTATGGCAAGAATAAAAAGGTTATTGAAATTAGGGGTAGGGAGGGATGAATAGGTAGAACACAAGTTGTTTTTAGGAAAGTGAAATTACTCTGTATGATGCCATAATCATGGATACATGTAATTATACATCTGTCAAAACTCATAGAATGCACACCAAGAATGAATCCTATAGTTTACATTCAGAGGGGATGTTGATGATGGGGAAGATATTGGGGGTGACTGGAGAGATGTGGGAACTCTCTCTACTGTCTCCTCATTTTTTGTGAACCTAAAACCACTCTAAATTTTTTTTTAAATTAAATCAATTGATCAAAGAGAAAATGAAGGAACCAAAGAGTGTCCATCAGAAAATTTGTGATTCTTTCCATAAAATCCAATGGAAAGTTAAAGAGAAAAAGTGGGAAGAAACCCAGCAGTCAGGAGCATGAGAAGCACCAAACAGGATAGATACAGTGATTTCAGATAAGACTAAGCAATTAGCACAGGTCATAAATATGGAAAGCTCCATAGCATTGCTGTGCACTACAAGAATGCCAGAAAAGATCTCTGACCTCTAGGAAGAAAACCAGAATGGTGTTTAAGTAGCAATTTAGAATAGCTACATAGAAATAAGAAGGTATTTATCTGGGCTAAGTATTAGCACTACTTAAAAATCCCTTTCTAAATACGTGAATATAGGTAATTAGTGGTCAATATGCATCTAGTTTTTTAATTGTCATAATTATATTACTTAAATAAAAATACTGTAATTTGCTTTTTCATGAGCACTGAAAGCTTAACTCTCTGTTTATCTCTTGAACATTTGCTAACCAAGAAAGGGTCATTCAAAAGAATCTTATCAAAATTGCAGGTAGGCACTTTGTTTGAATTTCTATAACTAGTTTCTTGAAGCTAGTCCTAGCATATTTAAATTAAGTGTTCTTTATTCCATCATTTATTCAGCGAAAAAGCATTGAGCACCTAGCTTTCCGAGCTCTGTGACTCACAAGCTATTCTTCTGCCCATCCTTCTAGTAGCTGACTCACTCTAGTTTGCCATCAAATGGCAGCACAATTATAAATATATGTTATATATATTAATAATATATATAAACCATAAGATTGGGGGTGGCTAGATGTGAAAGATTAGACCAGCTATCTGAACAATAACAAACAATCCAACATGACTCTATCTCCTGCCTCACATGAAGAATAAGATAAGAGGTTCTGATGGCAGCACTTTATAAACTTGTCAGTTAAATCTACTCACATGGTATATGTATATCTATTTGCACATGTGTGTGGATGTGTGAGTTTTCCTGTATTTTGTACAACATGAGATACATAAGCTGGTTCTCAGTGATCAGTGTCACAGGTCTGAGAAAATTTACACCATACAATCAGCCTTATCCTGGTAGGATAGGTATGGGTGGTAAAAGCTTCAGAGTGAATTAGGAAATTAGTGAATTAGGAAACTTGGGCCCAAAGGACTGGCTTAGAGCTCTAATGGGAATGGGAATGTCTTAGAAGACAGGGAGGATTTAGCAAGGAGAGAACACAGTGTAGAAACAGTGCAGATGGGAAAAAGAATTAAGAGAAAGCATAGTGTCAGGTTTCATCCAAATTTGTGGGATCACAAAGTCCAGTGAGATCTCTCAGCATATTCAAAGAGGAAGCAACAAAATATAAGGACCAACACTGGTTGTATGGTGTTGCATGTTGAGGGGATGACACTATCTAGGAATCAGAGTAGACTGGGGAAAAAATACTGGCAGAAGCCTCACAGTGGGTGGAATATTTTATGGGAAAGACCTGTGGGACCATCCATAAAGGAGGTCAGAAACTGGTGGAAAGTCTTTAAAGAATCCAAAGGTCTGTGTCTGCTATTTAACATTAACTATGCTTTAGAACAGATGTTAGGGAAGCTTCTCTGAAAGCAAGCCTTGGGGAATCCCTTTGCAGGTCAAAGTTTATATTTACATAAGAGAACAAGTAATCCAAGTATAGGAAAAAACACTTGTGTCTCACTAACAGGGAACCTCTTCCTTTCTGTATCTATGCTTTGTCTCAAGTCTAAGAGAGAACTAAAAGCCCAACTGTATAAAAGACAGTAGTTGGACAATTAGCAATATTTGAACAAGGTCCATAGATTAGATAATAAATTGTGTCAAAGTTAATTTTCCAGTTCTGATAACTGTACTACGGTTACATCAGAAAACGCCCTTGTTCTTAAGAAATATGCACTGTAGGGGCGCCTGGGTGGCTCAGTGGGTTAAAGCCTCTGCCTTCGGCTCAGGTCATGATCCCAGGGTCCTGGGATCAAGCCCCGCATCGGGCTTTCTGCTCAGTGGAGAGCCTGCTTCCTCCTCTCTCTCTGCCTGTCTCTCTGCCTACTTGTGATCTCCGTCTGTCAAATAAATAAATAAAATCTTAAAAAAAAAAGAAATATGCACTGTAGTATTTCAGGGTAAAGAAACATTATATCTGCAACTTTCAAATGGCTCAGAAAAATTTATGTATATAGAAATTGGTATATAGGCACATATAAGTAAATATGAAGACAAGGGAGAGAGACACAGAAAGTGTATGGCAAGACATTAATGATTAAGGCAATAGTTAAAAGTTATACAGCAGTTCTCTGTATTATTCTTGAAATTTCTCTAAGTTTGAGCTTATTTCAAAACAAGGTTCTTCTAAAAAGACTTTGAGGGCGGAGGAGTCAAGATGGCGGAGAAGTAGCAGGCTGAGACTACATCAGGTAGCAGGAGATCAGCTTGATAGCTTATCTAAACATTGCAAACACCTACAAATCCAATGGGAGATCAAAGAGAAGAAGAACAGCAATTCTAGAAACAGAAGATCAACCACTTTCTGAAAGGTAGGACTGGCGGAGAAGTGAATCCAAAACGACCGGAAGATAGACCGCGGGGGGGAGGGGCCGGCTACCGGCAAGCGGCGGAGCAATGGAGCACAAAATCAGGACTTTTAAAAGTCTGTTCCACTGAGGGACATTTCTCCAGAGGCTAAACCGGGGTGAAGCCCATGCGGGGTCAGCATGGGCCCAGGTCCCGCAGGGTCACAGAAGGATCAGGGGTGTCGGAGTGTCACAGAGCTCACATGTATTAGAACAGAGAAGCCAGCTACAGAGACAGAGCAGAGGACTGAAATCTCAGCTCGGGGTTACCTTGAACTGGTCGCGGGCTGGGTGAGCTTGGAGTGCGGCTAGAGGCTGGGGATACGGGAGTGATTGGGTGCTGTCCTCTGGGGGTGCACTGAGGAGTGGGGCCCCGGGCTCTTGGCTCCTCCGGGCCGGAAACTAGGAGGCCGCCATTTTCATTCCCGTCCTCCGGAACTCAACAGAAAGCGTTCAGGGAACAGAAGCTCCCAAAAGCGAACCCGAGCCGATTACTTAGTCCGGACCCCGGAAAGGGCGGTGCAATCCCGCCTCAGGCAAAGACACTTGAGAGTCACTACAACAGGCCCCTCCCCCAGAAGATCAACAAAACATCCAGCCAGGACGAAGTTCATCTATCAAGGAAAGTAGGCTTAATTCCTAAGAGAACAGCAGAATTCCAGAGAAGGAGAAAGCAAAGCACGGAACTCATGGCTTTCTCCCCATGATTCTTTAGTCTTGCGGTTAATTCAATTTTTTTTTCTTTTTTCAATTTTTTTTTCTTTTTTTTTTCTGCTTCTGCTAAATTTTTAAAAATCTTTACCCTGTTGTTTTTTAACGTTTTTTGACTAGTTTATCTAAATCTATATATTTTTTCTTTCTTTTTTATATTTTTTCTTTATTTGTTTTATTTTTTTAATTTTTTTTTCTGAACCTCTTTTTATTCCCTTTCTCCCCCCCACAATTTGGGGTCTCTTCTGATTTGGTTACAGCGCATTTTCCTGGGGTCTTTGCCACCCTTTTAGTATTTTATTTGATCCTTCGTATCCTCTTATCTGGACAAAATGACAAGGCGGAAAAAATCACCACAAACAAAAGAACAAGAGGCAGTACCGAAGGCTAGGGACCTAATCTACACAGATCTTGCTAATATGTCAGATCTAGAGTTCAGAATGACGATTCTGAACGTTCTAGCCGGGCTCGAAAAAGGCATGGAAGATATTAGAGAAACCCTCTCTGCAGATATAAATGCCCTTTCTGGAGAAATTAAAGAACTAAAATCTAACCAAGTAGAAATCATAAAGGCTATTAATGAGGTGCCATCAAAAATGGAGACTCTCACTGCTAGGATCAATGAGGCAGAAGAAAGAATTAGTGATATAGAAGACCAAATGACAGAGAATAAAGAAGCCGAACAAAAGAGGGACAAACAGCTACTGGACCAGGAGGGGAGAATTCAAGAGATAAGTGACACCATAAGATGAAACAACATTAGAATAATTGGGATTCCAGAAGAAGAAGAAAGAGAGAGAGGAGCAGAAGGTCTATTGGAGAGAATTATTGGAGAGAATTTCCCTAATATGGCAAAGGGAACAAGCATCAAAATCCAGGAGATGCAGAGAACCCCCCTCAAAGTCAACAAGAATAGGTCCACACCCCGCCACCTAATAGTAAAATTTACAAGTCTTAGTGACAAAGAGAAAATCCTGAAAGCAGCCCGGGAAAAGAAGTCTACAACATACAATGGTAAAATATTAGATTGGCAGCAGACTTATCCACAGAGACCTGGCAGGCCAGAAAGAGCTGGCATGATATATTCAGAGCACTGAACGAGAAAAACATGCAGCCAAGAATACTCTATCCAGCTAGGCTATCATTGAAAATAGAAGGAGAGATAAAACTCTTCCAGGACAAACAAAAACTGAAAGAATTTGCAAACACCAAACCAGCTCTACAGGAAATATTGAAAGGGGTCCTCTAAGCAAAGACAGAGCCTAAAAGTAGCAGATAAGAAAGGTACAGAGACAATATACAGTAACAGTCACCTTACAGGCTAATAATGGCACTAAATTCATATCTTTCAATAGTTACCCTGAATGTTAATGGGCTAAATGCCCCAATCAAAAGACACAGGGTATCAGAATGGATAAAAAAACAAAACCCATCAGTATGTTGCCTACAAGAAACTCATTTTAGACGCGAAGACACCTCCAGATTTAAAGTGAGGGGGTGGAAAACAATTTACCATGCTAATGGGCATCAGAAGAAAGCTGGGGTGGCAATACTTATATCAGATCAATTAGATTTTAAGCCAAAGACTATAATAAGAGATGAGGAAGGACACTATATCCTACTCAAAGGGTCTGTCCAACAAGAAGATCTAACAATTTTAAAAATCTATGCCCCTAACGTGGGAGCAGCCAACTATATCAACCAATGAATAACAAAATCAAAGAAACACATCAATAATAATACAATAATAGTAGGGGACTTGAACACTCCCCTCACTGAAATGGACAGATCATCCAAGCAAAAGATCAACAAGGAAATAAAGGCCTTAAATGACACACTGGACCAGATGGACATCACAGATAGATTGAGAACATTTCATCTCAAAGCAATAGAATACACATTCTTCTCTAGTGCACATGGAACCTTCTCCAGAATAGATCACATCCTGGGTCACAAATCAGGTCTCAACCGGTATCAAAAGATTAGGATCATTCCCTGCATATTTTCAGACCACAATGCTCTGAAGCTAGAACTCAATCACAAGAGGAAAGCTGGAAAGAACCCAAATACATGGAGACTAAACAGCATCCTTCTAAAGAATGAATGGGTTAACCAGGAAATTAAAGAAGAATTGAAAAAATTCATGGAAACAAATGAGAATGAAAACACAACGGTACAAAATCTGTGGGACACAGCAAAGGCAGTCCTGAGAGGAAAATATATAGCGGTACAAGCCTTTCTCAAGAAACAAGAAAGGTCTCAAGTACACAACCTAACCCTACGCCTAAAGGAGCTGGAGAAAGAACAAGAAAGAAACCCTAAACCCAGCAGGAGAAGAGAATTCATAAAGATCAGAGCAGAAATCAATGAAATAGAAACCCTAAAAACAATAGAACAAATCAATGAAACTAGGAGCTGGTTCTTTGAAAGAATCAATAAGATTGATAAACACCTGGCCAGACTTATCAAAAAGAAAAGAGAAAGGACCCAAATAAATCAAATCATGAATGAAAGAGGAGAGATCACAACTAACACCAAATAAATACAGACAATTATAAGAACATACTATGAGCAACACTACGCCAACAAATTTGACAATCTGGAAGAAATGGATGCATTCCTAGAGATATATAAACTACCACAACTGAACCAGGAAGAAATAGAAAACCTGAACAGGCCCATAACCAGTAAGGAGATTGAAACAGTCATCAAAAATCTCCAAACAAACAAAAGCCCAGGGCCAGACAGCTTCCCAGGGGAATTCTACCAAACATTTAAAGAAGAACTAATTCCTATTCTCCTGAAACTGTTCCAAAAAATATAAATGGAAGGAAAACTTCCAAACTCATTTTATGAGGCCAACATCACCTTGATCCCAAAACCAGACAAGGATCCCGCCCAAAAAGAGAACTACAGACCAATATCCTTGATGAACACACATGCAAAAATTCTCACCAAAATACTAGCCAATAGGATTCAACAGTACATTCAAAGGATTATTCGCCACGATCAAGTGGGATTTATTCCAGGGCTGCAGGGTTGGTTCAACATCCACAAATCAATCAAAGCAACACATTAATAAAAGAAAGAACAAGAACCATATGATACTCTCCATAGATGCTGAAAAAGCATTTGACAAAGTACAGCATCCCTTCCTGATCAAAACTCTTCAAAGTGTAGGGATAGAGGACACATACCTCAATATTATCAAAGCCATCTATGAAAACCCACCACAAATATCATTCTCAATGGAGAAAAACTGAAAGCTTTTCCAATAAGGTCAGGAACACGGCAGGGATGTCCATTATCACCACTGCTATTCAACATAGTACTAGAAGTCCTAGCCTCAGCAATCAGACAACAAAAAGAAATTAAAGGCATCCAAATCAGCAAAGAAGAAGTCAAACTATCACTCTTCGCAGATGATATGATACTATATGTGGAAAACCCAAAGGACTCCATTCCAAAACTGCTAGAACTTGTACAGGAATTCAGTAAAGTGTCAGGATATAAAATCAATGCACAGAAATCAGTTGCATTTCTGTACACCAACAACAAGACAGAAGAAAGAGAAATTAAGGAGTCAATCCCATTTACAATTGCACCCAAAACTATAAGATACCTAGGAATAAACCTAACCAAAGAGGCCAAGAATCTATATGCAGAAAATTATGAAGTACTCATGAAAGAAATTGAGGAAGACACAAAGAAATGGAAAAATGTTCCATGCTCCTGGATTGGAAGAACCAATATTGTGAAAATGTCAATGCTACCTAAAGCAATCTACACATTTAATGCAATCCCTATCAAAATACCATCCTTTTTTTTTTTTTTCAAAGAAATGGAACAAATAATCCTAAAATTTATATGGAACCAGAAAAGACCTCGAATAGCCAAAGGAATATTGAAAAAGAAAGCCAAAGTGGGTGGCTTCGCAATTCCGGACTTCAAGCTCTATTACAAAGCTGTCATCATCAAGACAGCATAGTACTGGCACAAAAACAGACACATAGATCAATGGAACAGAATAGAGAGCCCAGAAATTGACCCTGAACTCTATGGTCAACTCATCTTCGACAAAGCAGGAAAGAATGTCCAATGGAAAAAAGACAGCCTCTTCAATAAATGGTGCTGGGAAAATTGGATAGCCACATGCAGAAAAATGAAATTGGACCACTTCCTTACACCACACACGAAAATAGACTCAAAATGGATGAAGGACCTCAATGTGAGAAAGGAATCCATCAAAATCCTTGAGGAGAACGCAGGCAGCAACCTCTTTGACCTCAACCGAAGCAACATCTTCCTAGGAACATCAGCAAAGGCAAGGGAAGCAAGGGCAAAAATGAACTATTGGGATTTCATCAAGATCAAAAGCTTTTGCACAGCAAAGGAAACAGTTAACAAAACCAAAAGACAACTGACAGAATGGGAGAAGATATTTGCAAACGACATATCAGATAAAGGGCTAGTATCCAAAATCTATAAGGAACTTAGCAAACTCAACACCCAAAGAACAAACAATCCAATCAAGAAATGGGCAGAGGACATGAACAGACATTTCTGCAAAGAAGACATCCAGATGGCCAACAGACACATGAAAAAGTGCTCCACATCACTCGGCATCAGGGAAATACAAATCAAAACCACAATGAGATATCACCTCACACCAGTCAGAATGGCTAAAATTAACAAGTCAGGAAATGAGAGATGCTGGCGAGGATGTGGAGAAAGGGGAACCCTCCTCCACTGTTGGTGGGAATGCAAGCTGGTGCAGCCACTCTGGAAAACAGCATGGAGGTTCCTCAAAATGTTGAAAATAGAACTACCCTATGACCCAGCAATTGCACTACTGGGTATTTACCCTAAAGATACAAACGCAGTGATCCGCAGGGGCACGTGTACCCAAATGTTTATAGCAGCAATGTCTACGATAGCCAAACTATGGAAAGAACCTAGATGTCCATCAACAGATGAATGGATAAAGAAGAAGTGGTATATATACACAATGGAATACTATGCAGCCATCAAAAGAAATGAAATCTTGCCATTTGCGACAACATGGATGAAACTAGAGGGTATTATGCTTAGTGAAATAAGTCAATCAGAGAAAGACAACTATCATATGATCTCCCTGATACGAGGACGTGGAGATGCAACATGGGGGGTTAGGAGGATAGGAGAAGAATAAATGAAACAAGATGGGATTGGGAGGGAGACAAACCATAAATGACTCTTAATCTCACAAAACAAACTGGAGGTTGCTGGGGGGAGGTGGGGTTAGTAGAGGGGGAGGGGGTTATGGACATTGGGGAGGGTATGTGTTATTGTGAGTGCTGTGAAGTGTGTAAACCTGGTGATTCACAGACCTGTACCCCTGGGGTTAAAATACATTATATGTTTATAAAAAAAAAAAAATTGGAAGGGGAGGTGAACCATAAGAGACGATGGACTCTGAAAAACAACCTGACGGTTTTGAAGGGTCGCGGGTGGGAGGTTGGGGGAACAGGTGGTGGGTAATAGGGAGGGCATATATTGCATGGAGCACTGGGTGTTGTACAAAAACAATGAATACTGTTACATCGAAAAAAATAAATAAATTTAAATACTGAAAAAAATAAGACTTTGAGAAGAACGACAAAAAAGCTATTACAAATGGGAGCCAATCATAAATATAGATTCATGCTGTACTTTTTTTTTTAATATTTAAGCTTAATTATTGGGACCCTAGTTATTTAGGATGCTCACACCAAAATACACTCTACCTCCTGGCCAACATCTAATTTTATGCAAATCATTCTTGGGGTCAAAACATTTTCCAGGGGTGCCTGGGTGGCTCAGTGGTTTAAAGCTTCTGCCTTCGACTCAGGTCATGATCTCAGGGTCCTGGGATCTAGTCCTGCATTGGGCTCTCTACTCAGTGGGAGCCTGCTTCCCTCTCTCTCTCTCTGCCTCTCTGCCTACTTATGATCTCTGTCTGTCAAATAAATAACTAAAATCTTTAAAAAAAATTTCCAGAAATCTCTGCAAAGAAATTATAATGTCTTAAGGGTTGTGCCTTAATCTCTGCCCATTATCCCAGCAGAAAAAAGCTGGATCTTAAAGATTCTTTTTTTCTGGTTTCTGTTGTACTTACCCAACAAATAGCCTTGCCCCTCTACTTCATGAATGTAGGTTTTAGTGTCATTAGTCATGTAACATCACATTAAACTTCCTGCGGGAGAAGAAGTACAATTTAATGGGAAAATAATTTCTTTTGATTGCTATGCCATGCTTTTAGACTAAAGCTCCACAATTTTGTGCTTTTTACAATCACCAGACAATAATACTAATGGCCTGTTCTATTATCCACAATCATTTTTTTTTAATGCTAAGTCCACTAAAGATTTGGTATCAAAGACTCACTTCAGTGATAATCATGCTGATTTTTTTTTTTTTTTGGAGTCATATGCTATGTGTTTTACATTTTAATACATTAAATTTATGAAGTCTTTATCCAATGATAAACCTTCTTAAATCAAAAAATATTACATATATTTTATGGGTTTTGGAAAGGGGCCAATTTCTGGGGATCATTTCTGCTCCAAATATCCTAACCTGTGCCCAGAAAATAAAATCCTCTACCTACTTGGTAATTCCTATTCACTCCCAAAGGTGAGACTGACATCTCATTGGTGGAACTGAAAGGCAATTGAGCACACTCAACTTGGGCCCATTCTCCTGTCTTTGGATTACTGGATGAATGCATTTTTCTCTGTTGCTGTTCCAGGGGGGCAAACCACACATAGTTCAGGACCAAGACCTACTTTCTAGAAGTGATTCTTAAGATACATGTCATTCTTTTTGAGAATTCAGAAGTATAAAGCAATAGCCCTCAGTGAGTGTGTCTATAGTAGAAAGACCATTCCAGCCTTTCCAATAAGAAACAATGATATTCTTTTTTTAAATTTTTTAATTTTTTTAATAACATATAATGTATTATTAGCTCCAGGGGTACAGGTCTGTGAACCACCAGGTTTACACACTTCACAGCACTCACCATAGCACTTACCTTCCCTGATGTCCATAACCCAACCACCCTCTCTCTACCCCCCTCTCCCTGGCAATCCTCAATTTGTTTTGTGAAATTAAGAGTCTCTTATAGTTTGTCTCCCTCCTGATCCCATCTTGTTTCATTTATTCCTTTCCTACCCCCCCAAACCCCCACATTGACTCTCAACTTCATCATATCAGGGAGACCATATAATAATTGTCTTTCTCTGATTGACTTATTTCACTAGGCATAATACCCTCTAGTTCCATCCATGTCTTCGCAAAGGGCAAGATTTCATTTCTTTTGATGGCTGCATAATATATATATATATATATATATATATATATATATAATATGCCACTTCTTCTTTCATTCATCTGTTGATGGGCATCTAGGTTCTTTCCATAGTTTGGCTATTGTGGACATTGCTGCTATAAACATTCAGGTGCATGTGCCCCTTCGTATCACTACATTTGTATCTTTAGGGTAAATACCCAGTAGTGCAATTGCTGGGTTGTAGGGTAGCTCTATTTTCAACTTTTTGAGGAACCTCCACCCTGTTTTCCAGAGTGGTTGCACCAGCTTGCATTCCCACCAACAATGTAGGAGGGCTCCCCTTTCTCCGTATCTTTGCCAGCATCTGTCATTTTCTGACTTGTTAATTTTGACCATTCTGACTGGTGTGAGGTGATATCTCATTGTGGTTTTGATTTGTATTTCCATGATGCCAAGTGATGTGGAACACTTTTTCATGTGTCTGTTGGCCATCTGGATGTCTTCTTTGCAAAAATGCCTGTTCACGTCCTCTGCTCATTTCTTGATTGGATTATTTGTTCTTTGGCTGTTGAGTTTGATAAGTTCTTTATAGATTTTGGATACTAGCCCTTTATCTGATATGTTGTTTGTGAATGTCCTCTCCCATTCTGCCCACTGTCTTTCAGTTTTGTTGACTGTTTCCTTTGCTGTACAAAAGCTTTTGATCTTGATGAAGTCCAAATAGTTCATTTTTGCCATTGTTTCCCTTGTCTTTGGCAATGTTTCTAGGAAGAAGTTCCTGCAGCTGAGATCAAAGAGGTTACTCCCTGTGTTCTCCTCAAGGATTTTGATGGATTCATTTCTCACACTGGAGTCTTTTATTCATTTTGAGTCAATTTTTGTGTGTGGTATAAGAAAACGATCCAGTTTCATTTTTCTGCATGTGGCTATCCAATTTTCCCAACACCATTTGTTGAACAGACTATCTTTTTTCCACTGGATCTTCTTTCCTGCTTTGTCGAAGATTAGTTGACCATAGAGTTGAGGGTCTATTTCTGGGCTCTCTATTCTGTTCCATTGATCTATGTGTCTGTTTTTGTGCCAGTACCATACTGTCGACAGCTTTGTAATAGAGCTTGAAGTCTGGAATTGTGATGCCACCAACTTTGGCTTTCTGTTTCAACATTCCTCTGGCTATTCAAGGTCTTTTCTGGTTCTATATAAATTTTAGGATTATTTGTTCCATTTCTTTGAAAAAAATGGATGGTATTTTGATAGGGATTGCATTAAACGTGTAGATTGCTTTACGCAGCATAGACATTTTCACAATATTTGTTCTTCCAGTCCATGAGCATGGAACATTTTTCCATTTCTTTGTTTCTTTTTCAATTTCTTTCATGAGTACTGTATAGTTTTCTGAGTACAGATTCTTTGCCTCTCTGGTTAGGTTTATTCCTAGGTATCTAATGGTTTTGGGTGCAATTGTAAATGGGATTGACTCCTTAATTTCTTTTTCTTCTGTCTTGTTGTTGGTATATAGAAATGCCATTGATTTCTGTGCATTGATTCTATATCCTGATACTTTACTGAATTCCTAAACAAGTTCTAGCAGATTTGGAGTGGAGTCTTTTGGGTTTTCCACACATAGTATCATATCATCTGCAAAGAGTGATAGTTTGACTTCTTCTTTAGTGATTTGGATGCCTTTAATTTCTTTTTGTTGTCTGATTGCTGATGCTAGGACTTCTAGTACTATGTTGAATAGCAGTGGTGAGAGTGGATATCCCTGCCGTGTTCCTGACCTTAGTGGAAAAGCTCTCAGTTTTTCTCCATTGAGAATGATACTTGTGGTGGGTTTTCATAGATGGTTTTGATGATATTGAAGTATGTGCCCTCTATCCCTACACTTTGAAGAGTTTTGATCAAGAAAGGATGCTGTACTTTGTCAAATGCTTTTTCAGCATCTCTTGAGAGTATCATATGGTTCTTGTTCTTTCTTTTATTAATGTATTGTATCACATTGATTGATTTGCGGATGTTGAGCCAAACTTGCAGCCCTGGAATAAATCCCACTTGGTCATAGTGAATAATCCTTTTAATGTACTGTTGGATCCTATTGGCTAGTATTTCGGTGAGAATTTTTGCATCCGTGTTCATCAAGGATATTGGCCTGTAATTGTCTTTTTTGATGGGATCTTTGTTTGGTTTTGGGGTCAAGGTAATGTTCGCCTTATAAAATGAGTTTGGAAGTTTTTCTCCCATTTCTATTTTTTGAAACAGTTTCAGGAGTATAGGAATTAATTCTTCTTTAAATGTTTGGTAGAGTTTCCCTGGGAAGCCCTCTGGCCCTGGGCTCTTGTTTATTGGGGGATTTTTGATGACTGCTTCAATCTCCTCCAAAAAATGATATTCTATTCTGTCTTTCTCTTCAGTTTATTTACCTAAATTTGCTCAGAACTCAAGAGACTAAGAGAAGAGTGCTATTTATTGGTCTCTTAAATATTACCAGTCTTATTGCCTAGTTTTCTGCTTTCAGATTTAAGGACTTTCTTTTTGTGAATGCATATTACATTGAGGTTTAAACAACTTAGATTTCTACCTAGGGAATGGATAATTAACAAGTCCCCTATTTACATTTCAAAATAAAGTGGTTATTCACTTATTTCATTGCCTTATGGGTTATATGTTCATTATAAGCCAGTAGTGACCATTTGGAAATGCAGTTCTTCTCATTTCCTAAAGTTGTGTCTGAACTTCCTAAATCATCAAATTCTGTCAACTCCTTCAGAGAGAAGGATCTCTGTGGCACCTGGGTGACTCAGTCAGTTAAGTGTCTGACTCTTGCTTTCAGTTCCAGTCATGATCTCAGGCTTCTGGGATCAAGCCCTGAATTGGTCTCCATGGTTGGTGGGGAGTCTGCTTGAGTATTCTCTCTCTACCGTTCCTTCTGCTCATCCCCCTAGCTCTCTCTCTCTCTCTTTCCCTCTCAAATAAATAAAAAAATCTTTTAAAAAAGGGGGGGGGAAGAAAAGCATACCTCTGCTGAAGTCGAAAAGCACTGAAAGTGGAAAAGGACAAGACAGAGCCTGGTTCTACAGTGGAGCAGTATGGGCTGATAAAAACTTAATCACTGAAGTGGGCAGAGCCTGGGGAACTGATCCAGCAGCCATGACTGGCTGCCTGCAGGAGGTTGGTAGTTACTAGGAAAGTCAGTTCTTTGTCCTTTTGGAATTTGTATTATCATAAAGTGATACTAAAATTGAAAGTGGTGTCAATCCAGAGGGAACAAAACAAACAAGAAATCTCCCAGTCAGATTATATCTGGTAACATCATTAGACCTCCAAATCAAACTACAATGCTTGGTCTTTTAGTTATGAGAGCCAGTAAATATACTATCTTGCTTCAAGAAGTTGGGAGTATATCATAAAGTATCTCATTTAGATTGAAGCAGGAAAAAAATTAATTATTTAAAACAGAGGAAACTTAATACAGGGAATTGGTTCCCCAGGTGATAAAATATCACCAAAATAGATGGTGAAGCAACCTGAGGACTGGCAGGAGCAGCAGGATGCCTAGAAGCAGCAAGTTATTGGAGCCCAATAGCCAGGGTTACCTGGAGGAATTTGAAACCATAGATTTGCTTCTCTGCCACCAAGCTCTGCATCCAGGGATACTAACTGAACAGGAACAGATTTCAAAACAAACAAGTCAAGGTCCAGCACAGACAATATTTGTAAATTAGCTAATATCTTATTTCAAGGTGTCAAATGCTTTCCAACCAGAAAAAGAGAGTACACAAGCAGTACTTGCTCAGTGCAACCATTCTTTTCCTCATTTCTCTCACCCGAACCATAAGAAATAAAGAAAATGAATACTGTATTTTTCAAAGCTCTTCAGGTAATTCAGATTATGTTTGTACCACCTCTCATCCTTTCATCCTCCTTACCTGTAAACACTGTTCTACTTCATGTCGAAATTCAAAATTTGAACAATGGTGTACTTAAATGATGCTATTCTTAATGATTTTCCCTCCTTCCCTAATTTAAAATTTGAAGGAAAAAAAAAAACATATGAACAAATCCAAAGAAATGGTTTCTAAGATAAGGACCCCAAGACCATTGAATCCATATTTTTTCTTAATAATACCAGAGCTTCATACCCGAGAGTTTATTTAATCAAGAGAAAACAAAACTTGAAGAAAGCACCATGACTTTATGTGCACTTCAAAACTAAATTCTTTTTAAGATATAAATTGATTTGTATGTTTTAAAAGGGGGAAAAGTGCACTCCTTGACCTCTCAAGTGCATAATTGGACACCTTGGCACCATCTGTAATGATTTGGCCCCAATCCTACTTATAATAGTAAAAGTAGAGGCAGCAGAACCCAGGTCCGAAACTAGGGAACAATTAGTTCCATCCATTAGTGGAAATTTTATGAGTTCAGTAAATGAGGAGTGTCTGGTTGAGTGCTTAGGAGGAAAGGGGGAATTTGGTATAGGAAAGCTGTAATATACTACTTATTTGGAACCTTCTCAGGAATCTTAAGGTCATCTGCCTTCCAGCCCCAAAGAAATACAACCCTGCAAAAACCTCTCTGGCCATTTGCAACCTGCCTCACTAAGCTTTCCTTTAGGACCTAAAACACTGACCCTTCTGCTGACTCAGGCAGACAGATTATCCTTAGGCCTTTCAGCATCCACATATCTAGCCTCATCTGTCCTGCACAGAAAATGAGACTAAGATAATATCCATGGATATGCCTAGGCTGCAGTAATCAGATTGAACCCCTATTCTGGGAGGTGGCATTTGGGCAGTTAATTGAGGGAGAATGTAGGGTTCCTGAGATGACCAAGGGAGTTATCTAAGTGAGAATTCAGAAACCTGAAGTCTAGTATGATGAAACATGATCAGAGACAGAAGAGAGATTCAGACATTAGTGGCTGTGACAAATCTTTTCAACAACACCTTCCCAGGATGCCTGGGTGGTTCAGTCTGTCAAGTGTCAGGTTCTTGATTTTGGCTCAGGTGGTGATGACCTCAGGGTCACGAGATCCAGTCCTGTGTAGGGCTTCGAGCTCAGTGGAGAATCTGCTTGAGATTCCCTCTCTCCCTCTCTTTCTGCCTCTTCCTCCACTCATGCTCTAAATAAATAAATAGGCAAAGGAAACAAAAGTGAAAATGAAGTTTAGGGACTTCATCAAGATCAAAAGCTTCTGCACAGCAAAGGAAATAGTCAACAAAACAATGAGGCAACCCACAGATTGGGAGAAGATATTCGCAAATGACACTACAGATAAAGGGCTGATATCCAAGATCTATAAAGAACTCCTCAAACTCAACACGCACAAAACAGATAATCATGTCAAAAATGGGTAGAAGACGTGGACAGACACTTCTCCAAAGAAAACATACAAATGGCTAACAGACACATGAAAAAAATGTTCATCATCACTACCCATCAGGGAGATTCAAATCAAAACCACATTAAGTGGTTCCCACCTTACAATAGTTAGAATGGCCAAAATTAATAAGACAGTAAACAACAAGTGTTGGAAAGGATGTGGAGAAAGGGGAACCCTCTTACACTGTTGGTGGCAATGCAAGTTGGTGCAGCCACTTTGGAAAACAGTGTGGAGATTCCTTAAGAAATTAAAAATAGAGGTTCCCTATGACCCTGCAATTGCACTACTGGGTATTTACCCCCAAAGATACAGATGTAGTCAACAGAAGGGCCATCTGTACCCCAGTATTCATAGCAGCAATGGCCATAGCTGCCAAACTATGGAAAGAGCCAAGATGTCCTTCAAAAGACAAATGGAAAAAGAAGATATGGTCCATATATATAATGGAGTGTTATGCCTTCATCAGGAAGGATAAATACCCAAATTTGTATCAACATGGATGAGACTGGAGGAGATTATGCTAAGTGAAGTAAGTCAAGCAGAGAGAGTCAATTATCATATGGTTTCACTTACTTGTGGAGCATAAGGGATAACATGGAGGACATGGGGAGATGGAGAGGAGAAGTGAGTTGGCGGAAATCAGAGGGGGAGACGAACCATGAGAGACTGAGGACTCTGAGAAACAAACAGGGTTTTGGAGGGGAGGAAGTGGGAGGGTTGGGAAGGCCCGGTTGTGGATATTAAGAAGGACACATATTGCGTGGAGCACTGGGAGTGGTGCATAAACAATGAATCTTGGAACACTGAAAAAATAAAATTAAATTCAAAAAAGCCAAAAATGAATAAATAAATAAATATTAAAAGTAAAAAACCACATCTTCCCCATCAACCTGGAAAGTGTTCCTCAGGATGCCTGATTCTGCATCACTTATTCCCTGGGGATATCCAAGATCTCAGAATGCACTGAGGATCACATAGTGGGCAGCTAAAAGTCCTCAAAGATGTTTATCTCTTTCTTATATTGATGCTATCCATCTATTTATTCATTTATTTCTTTGGCATTGCCTTTCCTTCATCTCCACACTCACCTTCATTATCAGAATAGGTTTCAACTGCAAATAAAAAAAATTAAGGGGTATTTTGGGGCGCCTGGGTGGCTCAGTGGGTTAAGCTGCTGCATTCGGCTCAGGTCATGATCTCAGGGTCCTGGGATCGAGTCCCACGTCGGGCTCTCTGCTCAGCAGCGAGCCTGCTTCCCTCTCTCTCTCTCTGCCTGCCTTTCTGTCTACTTGTGATCTCTCTCTGTCAAATAAATAAATACAATCTTAAAAAAAAAAATTAAGGGGTATTTTAAAGTTCTCTCCCCATAGTATATTATATTTTGAAGGACTAGTCTTCATAGGGTATTTGGTGATTTTTAATAATGATGAAATAATCTTGCCAATTGCAAAGCCTTTATAACCAAATCATTTCTCTTAATTTACTTCCTTCCTAATTTGTAAGATAAAATTGTTTGTTTTTATTGATTAATCTATAATTGATAATCCTATCTTATTTAAAATTGATTAAATTTTCTTTATAAGGACAGGTATATTTTATTAAAATAATATAATTTAATGTGTTTAATAAAGAAGAAAGCAAAATAAGGATAAGACATAAAATGCTGCTGGTGGTAAAGCTAATGCCTAAACCACACACACACACACCCACAATACACTGAGATCAAAACAATTGCATTGCAATAAGTGGCCTAGGAGTTTATCTCTAAGCTAACAGAGAACATAAAAATGCAATCATGGCAGCTGAGCCATCAAACAATTACATAAAAATTACATAAAAGCAGCTAGTCCTGACATGAAAACTGAAACAAAATCCTCTCATACAATATAATAAAATACTTATCAATAACAAACATACCAAAAACACAGTTAGAATATTTTAGGGCCATTTTTTGAAGTACTCTTAGATATAAGCTTTATTATCATGATAAAGCCCAATTTTACCAAAGAGGTGAAGCTAGTTCACAGTTATAGGGGTTAGCTCTATGCTGGCATAATTAATAAAGGAATAGGTTTAAGACTGTGTGGAAGTAAGAATGGATGCTTAAAGTATGATAAATCTTCTTTAAAGGTTAATTCTCTCATTTAGACTTTGACAGCTGTAAGGGGCAATGAGTTTGCTCTCTAGCCTCTGGACTTCTGCTCTTTTGTGTTGTTAGTTAAAAACCAGCCCCTATGCCTTAACAGTAGAGGTAGAGTTTTATAAGACAGGATTTTCATAAAAATCTCACCTTACAAGGACATATACCTAACTGGAATATATCCTGCATCTGCTCAGGGATTAATGAAGGACAGGATCAAAGTTTTCCTTATGCATTTTTTTGGATGAATGTTGATATTCAGACCACAGCATTGTCGAGATCCCAAAGTTCTATTACATTTAATTTTGCTCCAATAAGTTTGGCCTGGAAAAATGTCGACATGATTATTAATAACTTCATGTATTCATTCATTCAATAAATGTCTATGATCCCCTGTTATGCTTCAGACCCTCTTCTAGGTGCTGGAGAAATAGGGCACAAAAAACAGACAAAAATCCTATCTTCAAGGATCTCACCTTCTAATGAATACTGGAATTGGTCATAAACAAATTTCAATAAAACATTCTTTGAATAATTTGGTTTTGAGAAAGCCCATTTCTAAGCACAGCCTTCAAAACAAACTGTTTTAAAAGCTAAACTACATCTCATTGTCTAACACAGAGCTCTTCTTAAATTTAGTGTCTTTTTTGTGGTCATTTTGGAGACCAGGATTTTTCGTGTCATTTTTATGTTATCTGAGGAAATTTTACAATATATTTTTATTAAGGGACTTCCAATATGAATACTTACTACAAATATACAAAGTCATTATTTTTGCAGCATTACATTACTAATGGCATTGTGTATGTGGCATATTTTAATATTTTATTCAATATTGAAAACTGAATTTTTCAGTTTTTCAAGAAACTCATCTCAAAAGTCTGTTTCTAATAACAAGTGCTTATCAAATCTGACAGTTTTGTAAAACATATTTCATATTTTATCTTCTGTGATTAGTTTTTGCAAATTAATGCTAATTTCTATGTTCTCTATGTCTGATGTATACATTAAATTCTTATAAATCAACCAAATAGGTGCTTCTGTTTAGTGAGACATTGACATTAATCAAAGATATTATCAAAGAAATGAGAAATAGATTACAATTTCATTAAACTCAGATTTTTAAAAAGATACCTAATTCATAAAATAATACTGGATTATAATGTGCAATAATTTAGAAAGAGTATATATACCCAGATTTAGAGACTAAATTACACTAATGCTTCAAAGAGAGTTGTAATACTCCATTTTGTCTATTATTTTGTAAAAGCTATATCATAAATTATATAACTCAAGCATCTTGGAAACTATATAATTTATATGAAATAGTTCACATAATACTATTAGAAATATGCTATATTAATGCAATTTTTTTTAGGAAAAAGAGTTTTTAAGTCATGAAAATGGACAAAAATAGGAAGAATCACTGAAGGGATATAAAACAGTCTCCTAAAGCACAAAATGCTGTAAATGTGATTTTTTTTTCACAGCTATTTGTCATAGTAAATATTAGGTACATTAATTTAAAGGACTGTATATAATTTAAAATATGGCAAAAAATGAAAATCTATTAAATGAATATAAAAACTCCCAAGGGGGCTTTATTTTAGGCAAAGTGGTAATTAGGTGAATTTATAAGTAGGAAAACTGGCTTTTTTTTTTTTTTAAGATTTTATTTATTTATTTGACAGACAGAGATCACAAGTAGGCAGAGAGGCAGGCAGAAAGAGAGGAAGGGAAGCAGACTCCTCGCTGAGCAGAGAGCCTGATGCAGGGCTCGATCCCAGGATCCTGAGATCATGACCTGAGCCGAAGGCAGAGGCTTAACCCGCTGAGCCACCCAGGCGCCCCGAAAACTGGCTTTTTTAAGGCAGAATTTTTCCAAAGACAAAAATGCAGACCAGGTAAAAAGGAAGCAGAGATTTACTAGAGCAATTATGAAATTTGAACTCGTATTACATATTTTAAAATGACACCAAAAAAAAAAAAAATCTTTAACAAATGAGATTAGAAGGAAAATAGCAATAGCTAACATGTATTGATGCACTGAGCCCTTAGTTTCTGTTCTAGTTACTTTATATGTAACTATATATGTATGTAATTTATATGTGTTTTGTTGTTGTTTGTTTTGTTTTTATATATTTTTATTTTATATATATTACTATATATATAGTTACTTTATATGTAACTATAGTTACTTTATATGTAACTATATATATATGTAATTTATATGTGTTTTGTTGTTGTTTGTTTTTAGACACTGTTCATTTTCTGCCAACCTTATTTCCATTTTGTTTGCATTTGTAGAAGAGCAGCTTAAAACCACTCAGTCCTTGTTCCTGCCCATTCAGTGGCCTGAGCAGTGGGAGATGCAGACCAGTCTTCAGGGGCCAGCTGGGCGTTCCAGTCTTCAGTAAGGAACTGCTGACTAGGCACCAAGGGCACGTGCATACCTTCAGACCAATCTGTGACTTCAGGTTGAGTAGCAGTGAACTCAGGAGCTGGAGCCCTGCATTTCACCCTGACATTCCTCCTTGGTCACAGGCTTTTCAGCAGAAGCCTGCTCTTCTTTCTCAATTTCGTTAGGATCTCTGTAGAAGTAGAGATCAGGCCTGACTCTCATGGTTTTTCACAGGAAATGGTGCCACACATGTGCAGAACTTCTGGGACCAGAATCCACCATATCAGACCTACTGAGGTAGCTCCTTTGTTGTTACAAGAGATAGCAATGTCCACATAGCACAGAGGAGAGTCTGTGTTAAACAGCAGTGCTAGGCAGGTTAACAGAGGACACCTCTGTGAGAGGCTAGTGGTCAGCTCTGGGATCAGGAACGACCAGAGTCCCAGTTCCGGGAAGGCTGTCAGGATCTGGTTAGTAAAGGTACCAGGAATAATGCTGTCAACAATAGAAGTGGCTCCAGTAGCAGCAGCAAATTTCAGCACAGCTCGCTGGCCAGTATTCTTGGATGATATGACAGTAACGTCAGCTGGGTTTTAAGTGCAACAATTGTAGGAGCTGCCAACAGAAGCCTCTCCCTGGTTCTCTTCAGATATATGGTGTAGATGCCATTACTTTTCCTTTTGTAAATGTACACTTCTGTTTGGAAGTCAAGTTTGGTGCCATCTAAGGGGATTCCTGCTGCAAGACATTTGAGGACACCGTCCTCCTTCATTTGCAGGACATCAAGGGCTCCAGACATTGTGAAAGTTTCCCTTTAAGTTACAATGGAAACTCAAAACAATGCAACAATGCCATAGGACCCCTCCCTGGGTAGCATTGGAAAAAAGACTCATTAGTCTTCACAACCCTTCAGAGTAAGCACTGTTATTATCTCTATCTTGCAGACAAGGAGACTGAGTCACAAAGACTCAGAAAAACTTGTTCAAGTTTGTCAGCTAGGACGTTGTACTCAGATATTCTGGATCCAGAACCACTAAAGTATGCCTATTATAGCAATATTTTAAAAAATCATATTTAAAATGAAAAATAGAGGCATATTCTGTAAGTCAGTTAGACACTAGTGTCTATTATATCTTGTATCACTCAGAAATTTGGGAATGAAAGGAGAGATGGGGAAAAAGGATGGAAGGTAAGTACATAAGTGATGAATCACTAAATTCTACATCTGAAACTAACATTACACTGTATACTTAACTAACTGGAACTTAAATAAAAATCTGGAGAAAGAAAAATAAGTAAATAAATGATAAGATTGAAAAAAATAAAATAGAGAAAAAACTATTTAAACTGTCTCCCTAAAATTTTTTTGGTGTGCAGATAATCTAAATAACTGAAAATCATTTTTAGTAGTTTCTGGTTATCTTAGGGAACATATGTGTTTATGAATGCACACACATGTAATATAATTATATAATTATAATATATTACATGTACATATATGTACATACAATGTACATAATACATTGCCCACACACATATATTTGTGTCATATATAATAAATGGCATGATGTGTATATACATATATACTTATGCATATATCAATACTTATAAATCTTCAATAAATATCTTTTGACTGAATGAAAGAATGAATATATATATATATATATACAGATTTTTTGGAAGCTATACATGCACTGTTCAAAGACCTCCAATAAAGAGGCACCTGGGTGGCTCAGTTGGTCAAGCATTGATATGAGCTCAGGTCATGATCTCAGGGTGGCTCAGCTCTCAGCTGGAATCTGCTGAAATTTCTCTGTACCTCTGCCTCTACCCCTCCTCCTTTCATGCTCTTTCTTTCTTTCAAACAAATAAATAAATAAATTTATTTATTTATTTATAAAAATATATATTTATTTACAAAAATATATATTTATTTATAAAAATATATATTTATTAAAAATATATATATATATATATACATGAATCCAGCTAAAGTAATACAACAGCTGTTACCCAAAGAACAAGATTTGCTGGTGGTTTTTTGGGGGGGGCATTGTTTTTGTTTTTGTTTGGTCAAAAGTCTCATCCAATGAATGTCTAGTTCCCCAATTAAGTACATGGAAAATCAGAGCATCACCACAGTCAAATGATAAACACAACTACCTATATTTCTTACTTTTAAACTTAAGTGCCATCTTCCACCAAAACTCTTTCATTTACTCTGTAGATCTCTCTCGACAATCATGCAGCCATAATTTAAGTAAGTATTAAAACTAAAATTCTCTTAGAAATAATCTTTCTCCCCACTCTTCTTTTTGCCTTTCAGTAATTACTGTACCTGTGGATAGGTGGTATAAAGGCTATGAAGTATTTTAACAGATTTTTTTGGTTTCATGATTAACTGAATACAAAACTGAAGAGTTACCCCTCTTACATGTAATCAAGTAAAGATTATAGTTTTGATTAGCCATTGAATAAGTCCAGAAACATAATCAGATACTTGCCTATTTTGTCAACCTCTGATTTAGAGTCTTTATTGCAATTGAATGGCCCTAATCGACTAACAAATAAGATATCTGATTTAAGTAGACAAGGAATAAAATGGTTTTGCTACGAAAAGTTTCCTTCTCGCTTATGCAAAGAGATGAGTTAAAACCTTCTTAATGGTCCATTAAAGACCATAAGCATTTGATATGTAAGGAAAGATGACTTTCAGTGTTCTAAGTTAGAATCTTTATTTTATCATCTCTTTTTCTCGAATCAATCAAAAATATTTCTTGCACTCTTGCAATATAAAGCACCAAAGGAGGAAGAATCATAATCTCTACCTAGAAATGTTCATCTCATTAGAAAAATAATGCTACTAGATAAGAAAAAGTAGAAAATTAAAATTTCTATTGAAGTATAAAATTGTGCCATATAGTATAAAGTGACATATAGTATTAAAAAAGTATAAAAATGTGCCATATGAAGACAATAAATCTTCATTTTCTATTTTTGTCACTCTCAAGATCTTTTTATTCTTTTAATAGTTCCTCTACCTTCAAATATTGGGTATATTTATGGCTAATTTTTCCACCCTTTTCTCTACACACTTCTCCAATGATCTCATGCTTTGCCATATCTATGAAATCATACAGATTTAGTGCTTCCTGAATGTACTTGTCCAGTACAGACCTCAGACATGAGGGCCTGCTGACTATTCTATACATCTGCTTAAACAGCTCAAATGTTCCTAAAATGTAGCCTCCGCAAAACTGATCTCTTGATCATCCTTCTCCCACACTAAATCTGCTCCATCTCTAGATTTCTCAATCTCTATACTGCTAAAGCCAGAAATCTTAGAATTGTCTTTGATATCTTACCACTTCTCCTTGACTCCTATATTTAGTCCATTATAAAGTCTTGTTAATTTGACTTCCAAGATATTACTTAAATCCATGTATATCCTCTGATCATTCTGATTGCTTACCTGGCCTGCCAGCACTTGTCCTTTTTTGCCCTCTTCCCTCCTCCATCCATTCTCCATTTGGCAGCCCAAATGACCAATTTAAAATGAAAATCTTATGATGTTGCTTTTTCTTAAGTCTTCAAGAACTTCCCAATGTTTAAGATAAAGTATGAGTAAAATCTAAATCATATACCTTGCCACATTTATGCCTCAAATAAAATTGTTATTTTTTTATAAAACATTATAATTTCTTAACTTTCTTTTCAATGTTAAACATAGTTTTATTTGGATTGTTAATATATTTCTTATGGGTAGTTTTCATTTTTGTTTTGGTTTTATTGGATTGTCTGTTTATGCACTCATACTAGGCTTTAAGCTTCATGAAGCAGGGATCATGTCTCCTTACACACACGATCTCATTTAATCCTCAAAATAACTCTATTTTATTTATTATCTCTATTTTATGAAAATGCCTATTTGAGGAAAATGGCTTAGAGAAGATGAGTGGCTTTCCTGAGGACATACATCTGAAATAATGAAAAATTTGATTTAAGACAAGATCTATGGGAAGCTGAAGGCTATATAATTATCTATAGTGTTGTATCATCTCCCACAGGAGATGTCCAAAAGCACAGCTGTACTAGGGAACTTCCTTCTGTAAATTATTAATGAGCTATAATCAACATAAAAGGAAGGAAGGAGGTCTCAAAGATGTCAAATGTCAAACAATTCATTAAATGAATGATTATAAGAGAGGTAGGGTAAGAAAATGCCCCACTTTTGGGGGGGCAGGACACATAGTTCTTTTATATATAAAAACTTCAAGTGCTAAGAGCCTTCAGAAAGATGATCCAAATCCCAATTCCTCTATTTCAGTTTCCTAATATGTAAATGCTTTTAAGAGTTAAGAATTAAATAAAGCAATAGGTATGATGTATTTAGCATGGTTTACAATCAAATACTTATAGTATAAGTATATTCATTAGTCTTTTTTCAGCACAGTTGTACAATTGCATAGTGAGGGAAGAGACGCTGGAGAATGTGTTGTCATTTTTAAGTCTGAGGGTGCTTATGGTTAAGTATCAGTGAATATAGAGTAATTCCAGTCAAGCAAAATGGAATCCCCCAGGTTCAGGAATTGGAATGAGCTCCAATTCCCTGTATTTGATGATGACTCCCTCTAGAACCTATGGAGAACTTTACAGATGAATTCAACTCACGGTTTTTTCAAGCCCCGATGTTATCCTTCTTACTTTATTCTGTACACGTAAGTCTCTCCTATAGTATCCTTCAGGCACCCCCTAGTGCCTTGCCCGCACGAATCCATCTCAGAACTCTACTTCTTATACCTACATCCTTTGTTCCCCTTCTTGGAGTCACTTCTCCCAGGGCTGCCTTCTTGTATAGAGATATATCATCTCAGGGAATATTGGATTTTCTATTGTTGCACTTTGAGGTTGTCCATAATGGTCTTTGATACCTTGTTCTGCTAATACTCTCCTCTTCCTTCTTCTCTATCCACAAAATAAGATGTAGGTTCTGTTGCTCATCATTCCACCATGTGTGGAAATAGTAATGAAATCATGTTCAATGCCTTTATTCCATAATGCAATGTAATTAACTTCTCTGCTATTAACCCCTATTAAAAGGTTAAAATTCTAAAGACTCAAGACATACACAATGGACACTGATAAAAGAAAATATTTGAAGGTGGGAGAATTTCTAACATCACTCCAGAATAAAGCTAATATATTCAAAAGTAGCATAGTTTCATAGCATAGTTTTTTTTTCAAATTAATTTATTTTTTCAGCGTAACAGTATTCATTGTTTTTGCACAACACCCAGTGCTCCATCACAGCATAGTTTTTTAAAGCACAAGAATACTGTCATTTCTTTAGAATTGATATTAAAGTTGGAATAATTATGAATTGTAATCATTAAAAGCACTTTGGAGAACAGTTTCAAAATACACTGGCCTTGGGGAAACAAAAAAGGGAATCAAACTCAGGAGCCCTCCCAATATTTCTGTCACCAGTATTTCTAATTTCTGATGACCCTGCTCCCATTCCTAAATGCCATCCCTTTCCTCATGATGCATAAACCAAACAAAAGAGATGTTTCTCCAGTCCGTTGTCTGCATCCATCACAACTCACCCCCGTTACAGACTTTTCCTTCCCTGGCCACACTACTTCTTGCTGACTGCTCTTTCTTAGACCCTTGCTCTAACTAGTGTTAACTCTTCTTTCTATGACTAGTGTCATAGGGCACAGAATGGGCATGGGACTTAAACTCTGCTTACTTATGGAGTTCTATCATGCCTTTCCCAGTATACCCAGATGTATTCATTTCATCATTGGTTGCTGTCAGGTTAGCAGCCTGTCTTCTTCTTTGCAATTATTTGTGAAAACAAATGAATACATAACAAATAAGACTTATGAGAAAAGGGAGAAATGAATATAAGTCCATGACCCCTCTCCATTGACATGTAAGATATTAAAATAAATCAGTGAACTGGCAAGGACCTGGAATCCAACTAAGAGCAATAAGATACCTGGGGATAGCATAGCATAGAAGATAGAAGGATTTTGAAAGCAGGAGTATGTCTCTTTATCAAAGCTATGGGTGAGCTGAAAGTTCTAGTTCTCCCCACATAGACCACTGAAAATTCAATTACTACTAGCACAATTAATTTGGTAATATGAGTGTACTTTATGGGCCATGGCAGAGTGAACTGCTTTGAATTGAAAAAGATTTTGCCACTCCTGGAGCTATTGTTTCCAGGACAAATCAAATCCAAGGCAGAAAGGAATACAGAGCCATCAGTAGTAGATTTTTAGCTACTAATGGTGGCATGGAGGTTTCAGAAACTGGTCAATATGGTGTCTGTCCTCTAGGAGGGCACCAGTTTCTATTCCCTCAGAAGGAAGCAGCATGACAGAAATGGTAGGAAATGGTTCGTGAACATTATGTACTCCCCTGGAGAACTTCAGATATATTTAGGGATAGAAACATCTGGAAATACTAGGAAGTTTTATAGTAAGATAGATGGGCAACAAATATTCTTATGATTTGGGATAATGATGTGATTGTGTGTGTGTGTGTGTGTGTGTGTGTGTGTGTTTTAATTTTTGATCTACCAACTGCTAAAATTCCCTTATAGCCTCACTCTTTTCTAAGAATATTTGAACTTAAATAGTTCAAGGAAATCCTGTTTTCCCCAATATAAGAGGTACCATTGCTGTCTATCTTTAATAATAATTGAATTTTTTATGGGATACACAGTTTCTCCGAATAAATATTACATTTCTCGGTCTTCTTATAGGTATATATGGCCATGTGAAAAAGTTCTGACTAATGAGACATAATTATAATTTTTGTATATGAACCTACCATAAGTTTGTAGGAACCTACCTGACATATGTTCCTTATTTCTTCTTCCTTCCTTCTTCCATCTGCTTGCCAGGAACATCATACCACCACCTTGAATGATGATGATGAAGGCAGTATCCTAGAAAGAGTAAGGCAGTGAGACAAGGATGTTGTGTTCTTGATGAACTCATGGAGCAGAGCTATCACATGAGCCCAGGAAAGCACAAGACAGAATTTCCATTCACATGTCTGGTACCTGGACTGGGAGGGCCAGAAAAGCTGGGGGCTGAATAGGCAACTCTTGTTCCATGGAGCTCTTAATGGAAGCTAGTTTAGCTAAACTATCTCTCGGTTTCCCTTCTACCCTGCAAATTGTTCCTTCTCAGTCAGTCCAAAATGGGTTATTTTCCTCTGCCTTCTGGCTACTTTTCAAAGTCCTGCCCTCTGCACATTTGTCTTCTTCCTCCACACTCTCTCCCCAGGTAAAGCAATTACTTCCAGAGAGTGCTAAGTGACCAAGCTCTGAGTAGAATGACGTTAAAAACATTTGCAACATGACTCCAAGTTTGTGTTCTCTACTCTCTCCCCAAAATGTCAATGGCATTTGCAGAAAAAGCACATATTGAAATTAACCTATCTTTAGCTCAGGCTCTTCCCTCCTTCTGAAATAACCAGTCCTTCCCTTCTATCATATGTGATAATATATGCCTACTGTCTGACACAGTCAGCCCTCAACAAATATTAGTTTCAAAACAGAAACAAAGTCCTTATGTCACTTTTTTTTTTCCTGAGATCATGTCCAATATCCTCAGAAATAATTAACCATTGCCTCTTCTCTGCTTCCATAGCAGTTCATCTTAGACTTGTATTTACTACAGCACATATTACATTGTATTGGAATTGGCTGCTTGAATATTTGTCCCATACCCCTCTATGAAAGGTTCCAAATAGCCAGCCCAGGGATCAAAAATCATGCCACCGAGTAGTCTGTTTGGCCAGCACAATATTGGTAAATAATAGAATTTGAATGATTTGGCAGGCATTCTCCAATGCCTCAAGCCCCAGCTCTCCCTACTGTCTTATTTCTACTTTTTATCAATGCTTCAAAACAAGTCTTTAAGGACACAGTTCTTCTAAGACACAAGATACTAGAGTCTGAAATAGTATAAACAGTTTCCTGAGTTCTGCATTCTACCCTGGGAAAACCAGAACAGAAGGTAGGAGGACAGGAACCAGGATTTAATTCTGTCCTGTTTTACCAAGGAATAACAATCACTACAGCTCCCCCAGCAAACAATGGCAATTCCAGTCAAATCACAACCATCATCTTCCTCTCATTCTTTATATAGTCACAGTGAAGCTGAAAGATCTCTCAAAACACAAAATTGCTTTTGCTAGCCTTTTTAACATTGACATAGAAGACAACCTTTCTCCCAGCATACACTTGAAAAGGGGGAATTTTACTTAATCCAAATAAACTTGGTGCATCTCATTATAAAAAAAAAAAAAGAAAGAAAGAAAAGAAAGAACGAGAGAGAAAGAAAGAAAATGCACCACCTAGGAATATGAATACATTTTTACAATTGCATTGAGATTCAGAGTGTGAATTTTTTAATACTTAATATCCTAAGTTGTTTTCTTCATTTCCACAGAAAGAACTCTGCAAGTTCAGAGTTTATTTTTTAAACTACTTTTTTTCGGAATCAGTGAGAAAAAAATTACCATATCTTTCAGCTATATAAAATAGTTCTACAGTTTAGCACTTGAAAAACAACCCCCATCAATCACTAGCAGTAACTGAGGCACTTTATGTACCAAACAACTTAAGCTTAAATTGAAACATCACTGATTGGCAACAAAACAATTTTTGCCTTTTTAGTTTCTAGCATGTCTTCTTATCAATAGATGTTAAGTCTAAGGTAAAGTCAGCCTGTGGTTCTATTTAAAATATTTCTAGGACCTAAGGGGTGAGTGATGGGAAAATCCTGTCCAATTATTAAAAAGCATGTTATAACTATGTATGTTTTCCTGCAAATATTTCCTGCCTGAGGAAAATTCCTTAAGGACATTATTATCTTTCTAACACCATCACAAGAAGAAATATTTAGTAACCTGATTAAATATGGGTTGAATCTGCTACATAATAAAGGCACATTTTGGAAGCAAATAAAGTTGTTTACTGCTTGCAAGTTGGCAGTGTATTAACATCTGAACCAATTATATTCTCCACCCTCCCAGCCCTCCAAAAACGAAAAGTCTGTTCAGTACTTGCATACTATTTTCCACTAAAACGTTTTATTTCTGTCCAGTAGTTAGGGAGTTATTTTTCTGGGAAAACATGCTGGGAAAGCATTCTAGAACTTTATTTTTAATAGATACCAATCTATAATATAATAAAAGGTTAACTCTAAATGAACAAATTTAATTTTCAATATATTATATATATAATATTTTATTTTATTTTTATATGTATATAGCATATACATATACTTATAATATGCATATACCTATTTATTAACACACATTTTAGATCTCCCTATATAATGAAAGGAATCATTTTTAGGTTCTCTTCTAAAGCCATTGAACAATTTCTATTTCTTCTACTGGGAAAACGGCCCATTTCACACCAACATTGGAGAAATAGCAGGATAAAGAAAGAAGACAGTTAAAGAGCAGATTTCCTATTTGTTTATTCAGTCATTCAACAAATATTTTTTAAGCATCTTCTCTGTGTTAGGCATTGTGTTAGATGCTGGCATATTGTATACTATAAAGCTTACAGTCTAAAGAATTGTTTATGATTCTAGGAAGCTAAAGGGGAACTCAGGAAGGCCATTTCCTCCAACTCCTAGATCTGAAGAGAAAGATTCTTAGACCCATGGAATAATTTCCACGTCTATGTCTCTCTCTCTGTGACTTATTCAGTATAATAAACTTACTAGTTCCTTTGCAAAAAGAGTGAATCAGGGATATAGACCCCAATCAAAATGTGGGGTTCCTTGGAGATAATGTTTTTCATTAGATTTTGTAATAAATTATAGAAGTGGTGTTAAAAAATTGAATTGTTTATAAATGTGAGTCATCATTAGCATATATTGAATATTATTATTTATTAGAATATTAATAATTTATTATTTTTTAAATTGATCATCAAATCACTTTACACAATTAAGTCTAATTAATGCAGAGGGATTTCAGAGGAAGGATATTCTGAAATACTTCTCTCTCTCTCTCTTTTTTTTTTAAGGAAGTAGCACAATTTGAGGCTGTTACATAGCCCTTAGGCACAGCTCAATTATTGGACAAGGAGGGAGATTTGCATAACAGCATTTTCACGGTTTGGGTCGCTTAATTAAGGTCCCTTATGCCTAACTAATGCCTAACTAAGGTCGTTTGGAGCTCAGGAAATGAAGTACTTCTCCAGGATAAGCAAGCTGTAAGATGAGAAATCTAGTGGTTCATAAAGTGACTGCCTGTTAGTTTGGGAGAAGTTCCATAGGTAATAGGTAATGTTCCTTCCCTGTTTCTCAAGTTGGGAACACTGCAATGGGCTTCTAAGCTCCTTAAGAACAGGATGACGTCTCATCATCTTTACCTGCTAGTGTCCATAAAAACATATGACACAGAGCACTAAGACTCCATGTTTGCGTCCCTGCAAAATTTATATGTTGAAGCCCTAGCTCCCTTCTAGCTGTATTTGGAGTAAGGAATTAAAGTTAAATTAGATCATAAATATGGGGCCCTAACCCAACAGGATTAGTGCCCTTATAAGAAGAGACACCAGACAACTCTCTCTCTCTCTCTCTCTCTCTCTCTCTCTTTTTCTCTCTCTCTCTCATTCTCCCTGTTTCTTAACAAGGAAAGACCATGTCAGTACATAGTGAGAAAATGACCATCTACAAACCAGGAAGAAAGTGCTCACCAGAAACTGAGTCACACAGCATCTTGATCTTGGACTCCCCAGTCTCTAGAATTATGACAAAATAAGTTTCTTTTTTTTTTTTTCATACAAAATAAGTTTCTTTAAGCCACTCAGACTAGGGTATTTTGTTATAGCAGCCTGAGCAGGCAAATACAAAAAGAACCACTATGATTAATTATCAGCTAAACAAGTTTCTTCAAAATATTCCAGGATTTCTCATTCAAACTTTTTTTGTACATCTGCAGTATCAGGTACTATAGTGGTCAAAGTTATGAAATGAAAGAGAACTATAGTTATATTTCTGCATCTATCATGCAGAAGAGGAGCAATATTAATACATTTTTAGGATTATAAGAAATAAATGATATAAAAAGACCTTAGTTTAGTACTTACACAGAGGAATTACCCCATCATTTGTTGTTATTATTATGTCTCAGGGTGACATGCCACCAATGATAACCATAGACTTTTTTTTCTTTCGTTCACAAAGTAGCCAGGAATGTTGCTCACCCCAACTGCCATTTTTCATGGGTGTATGCCTTGTATTGCCTTGGGGAATAGGGTTGGGACTTCAGTAAAGCAAGAAGAGACCTATACCGAAAACTTAAGACTCATGTAAGTACAACCCTGTACCTGCATGACACAGAAAATGAGTGCCTCCTTAAATTTTGTACTCTAGTTCCCTCCTTACCTCCCCAGCCATTTTGGGTAATCTCTTTATGAGAATAAATCATCTTGTAACTACTACTAGTAACCTTCTGTAGGAGTATGGACAGTATTGCCATCTTGTGAGGAAAACGGTTATAGACCATTTGTATTTTGAACATTTCAGGTGAAGCTGCTTATTTGGGGTTGAATAGTCTCCCCAAAATTTATGTTCACCATGAACCTGTGAATGTGGTCTTATTTGGAAATGAGATCTTTTCAGGTGTAAGCTAGTTAAGATGAGGTTACAATAAATTAAGATAGGCCCCTAAATTCAATATGATTGGTGTCTTTATGAGAGGAGGGAAGTTTGGACACATGGAACTAGACACAGAAGGTTAAAAGTCATTTGAAGATAGAAGCAAAGATTGGAGTGGTAGATCTGCAAGCCAAGGAATACCGAGGACTGCTGTCAACAATCAGAAACTGCCAGAGGCAAGAAAGGATTCTTCCCTAGAGCCTTAGAAGGGAGCATTAGCCCTGTAGCCACCTTTATTTCAAACTTCCAGGGTCCCCAACTGAGAGAGAATAAATTTCTCTTATTCTAAGACATCCAGTTTGTACTAATTTGTTGCAGTGGCCCTGGAAAACTAATATGCTGCTCAACCACTAGACGTAAGTCCCTGGAGAAAGAAGAAAGAGGTTAGTCTGGATCTACGAGGTATAGCTCAGATCAATCTTGATCCAGTGTCTGTGGGACCTCATTTCTCAGGAAAGGGGCCATCCATATGAACTAAGAGACTGAGACCTAGGATCCAGTCTTGGGACCCAAGAATGGGGCAGCCGTGACTGAGCTTAGCACTGGCGCTTGTGGTGTCACCCTTCTTCAAAAACACATGGACGTCCCTGAAGGAATCTCACCATCATTGTCAGGGTTGTGGAAGAGCATGCTCCAACATCTCTTTAAGGCTGGCGCTCATCAGGAATAAGTGCCACCAAGGGCCAACGGAAACGCAGTTGTCTGTCCATGTGAATGTAGAAGCTAGACTGGTCATCCTCTCTCCTTTAGACTAAATATACTCTCAGAGGTTTTGAACAGCTTGAAAATGCAGAGACCTAAAATAAACTTGAAGCATGAGAAGGAAGAACCATGGAAGTTTTTACAGAAATTTGATTCCCGCACTGAAGGACAAATGGGAGTTAGCCAATAGAAGTATGGATGAAGGAGCATTTCAGCTAGAGTGCCAGCAAAAATGAGGTCCTTGTTTTTGTCATTTGGGTGTAGATTGGTGGTAATTGTATTATTTTAACAAGTTCCCATTTATGTATAGATTTATTCTTTAGGCCAATATTAATTGTGAATAAAGATTTGGAAATCTTAATGTAGATGCACTGATTTCAGTTTAATATCACACACACACACACCCAGAATTAGGGCCTTGAATTGATAGAAAGATGGCACATTGAACATTTGAAAAGAACTGAGAAAGACCAAAGCAAAAACTAGAGTTCCAAGGCATGAGATGGGGAAGTAAATGTCTCTTTGTGGCAAGTTGGGGAACTGGTGGAGTTGGTGGAAGTGGAGGGAAAATAACAGATCATGAAACCAGGGTCACAATGGAGGTAAACGGAACTCCAAATACATTTCTAAATATAAGTGGTTGTTGGTTTCATCATACCGTTAGACTACACTACAATTGCATTGGGAGTTAAATAGATTTTAGTGGACCAGCTTAGGAATTATGTCAGCATTTTTTTTTAATTTTTTAATTATTTATTTATTTATTTGACAGAGAGAGAGAGATCACAAGTAGACAGAGAGGCAGGCAGAGAGAGAGAGAGGGAAGCAGGCTCCCTGATGAGTAGAGAGCCCGATGCGGGACTCGATCCCAGGACCCTGAGATCATGACCTGAGCTGAACGCAGCGGCTTAACCCACTGAGCCACCCAGATGCCCCTTATGTCAGTATTTTTAATAATGTTTCTATGGAGTGGGTGATGGGCATTAAGGAGGGTAATTCTTGTGATGAGCACTGAGTGTAAGGAATGAATGACTAGACTGGACATCTGAAACTAGTGTTATGCCAGATGTTAACTAATTGGAATTTAAATAAAAACTTGAGGGACGCCTGGGTGGCTCAGTGGGTTAAAGCTTCTGCCTTCGGCTCAGGTCATGATCCCAGGGTCCTGGGATCGAGCCCCGCATCGGGCTCTCTGCTCTGCAGGGAGCCTGCTTCCTCCTCTCTCTCTGCCTGCCTCTCTGCCTAGTTGTGATTTCTCTCTGTCAAATAAATAAAATATTTAAAAAAAAAACCTTGGAAAAAAATATGTTTATGGACTGTTAGGTTTCTAAATTTCAAACAGCCAATTTACAAAGAAGCCCAACACAGTTCTTTTTTTTTTAAATATTTTATTTATTTATTTGACAGAGATCACAAGTTGGCAGAGAGGCAGGCAGAGAGAGAGAGGAGGAAGCAGGCTCCCTACCTAGCAGAGAACCCAATACGGGACTAGATACCAGGACCCTGGGATCATGACCTGGGCCAAAGGCAGAGGCTTTAACCCACTGACCACCTAGGTGCCCCTAGAAGCCCAACACATTTCTAAAAGTCATACTAGCTACAGCAGTCACTTGTCATACCCTGAAATGGCCTTGAAACTTGGGAGGGCACGCAGTTCAACATAAATTATCCTCTGCTACCATTATATTCTGAATTGCTGATAAGTAAACTCATCACTTTTCTGTAATCTGTACATGTTCCTTTTTATTGAGATAGCCAGAATGCCACAATAGGTCTCAATAAAATTGATTGAAGACCAGAACCAAAGTACAGTTAGAAACATTCCCTTACCCCACTCCTACCACTGATCTGTTAACAGAGCTGGGAGGGAATTAGGCAGACAACCTGTTCCAAATCACTGATCACAACCTGGTGATCCCCAGAAAAACTCCAGAGACAACTGTATTTTCATAGGAAAACTGTCCCTCTTGGTTTTAGCATGAGCAAAGCTGAAAGCCTGTGTTCCTAGACTTAAGTAAAATGCAATGGACATTGAATAAGGGTGACAGCAGCCTTCCTTGAATTCCCTTCCTGTCCATGAGTTAAATTCTCTTAGAGGTGAGACTCTCATCACCATGCAGCTTGGGAAAGGACATGACTGATTGAGTTCATATTATAATACCTGGTACCTCTCCTGCCTCAGGAAAGGAAACATAAAATAAAGATGCCTGTACCATGAAATACTCAAATATGTTCTTCAGAATTCAAGGATTTAAATTATTCATTGACTGGGGCATATATATTTTTTTTTGGAGAATAAAAGGGGGAAAAATACCCTAATCTTTCTGTCACAAAATAAAATATCAGTCCTAATGTACAAATTCACTCATTACTCTGTGTTCATTCAGAACACAGCGTAATTTCATATTATAACCAATTTCATAAAAAGTGAAAGTGTATGCAAAATAAGATAAACAAAAGGAAAAAAAAAAGCACCTGGGTACAAGAAAATAGCTCACAGCAAATGACATTTAGAATGAAAGATATTTTGTTCTATACTTAAATAAACCAAGAGCAGAAATGCACTGGAGACATTTGATAATCAATATAACATTACCCTGAGGGCACCATATACAACTATACTCTTAAAAACAAAACTCAAGGAAATGGAACATTTAAATTAGAAGGACTTTTACAACAACAACAAAAATGGCAAGAACGAGAAAAAAGGCTTAATGTCCTTTTATATCAGGGAATTCTTAACTTCAGGCTTATTTTTCACAGCCAGTCTTTGCCAAGCAACATGAGGAGAGAAAAAATATCTCCGGTCTTTCCTGTCACTGTAGCCTTCATAATCACCACAATTCAACATGACACCGTGACTTGTAAGAAATTCTCCCCGGCATCCATTTAAGTGGACACTAATTGGAAAGTTCAGTGAACAGAAAAAGGCTGTGAACAATATATATTTCAACATGCTGTACCCAATCCTGACCTTAAATGACAAGGAGGAAAAAAAATGGTTCAACGCAGCCTCCACATTCGGCTCTGTTTTGTGAAACTATGATATAAGTTAGCTCCAGGAAAAACCCTGGGCTGGTGCTAAGACAGTAATCAAATCTGGAAGCTCCATGAGCTTCACAGATGGTCCTATAAAGGAGCACCTGGGTGCCCAGCACTGAAGTCAGAGACTCCCCAGGTGAGGAGGCAATGTAAGATCTTGAAAACATGAGTCACACCATTTTCTAGCTGTGTCACCTTGGGCAAAGAGCTTCAACTCTCAGATTTGTCATCTGTACATTGGGGGAGGAAGTATTAACAATATCATGAGGTGTTATGAGGAATAACTTAGATGATGTAAACATAGTACAGCACCTGCCACATAGTAAGTGCTGCCTTAATAATGGGCAGCATGCACTGAGGTCTTGCAACCTGTTATTGAAAAACTTGTGTCTCTCCAAATAACCATATGAGTTAGATGATATGACTATCCCCATTTTACAGAGGAAAAGACTGAGGCATGGAAAGGATAAGTAACTTGCCTAGGGTCACACAGCTGTTTAGTGGCAAATTGCCACATGAACCTAGACATTGTGGTCCCAGTCTACACATACTGTTTCTCATTTAGTTTTAGTGAATGAATGAATGTTTATTCTTGAAGATTTGATGATCTAATTTGGAAGCGATAGGCAGAAGCACTGTAACCAAAAAATATGATAGTATATAACCAGGAGCTACCTTTAAACCTCCAGAGTACTAAACCCCTCAAACAAGAAATAGAGGCAGAAAGGATTGTAAAAAGCATTATGGGAGTTTCCTCAGCACCAAGGCAGAAAATACCTGACTGCTTACAGAAGATCCCTGACAACTCTGGCTTCAGAGCAACTCTTCCCACTCTGGCTTGTGGCAGTATCAATGTTCTGCTAATTCTCCTTCCTGGCTTGAATAGGAAAACTCACCTTTATGTTGTACTCTAGGGCCCAAGGTTCCCAACTGGACAGGGTTATCTACACTTCAGCATCTAAACTCATCCTTGGGAGTTGCAGTCCTCTGATTCTAAGAGACACCAAAATATTATGCATCAGAAAAGTGAAGTCCTGGTGATTTGGGGACTAAGAGTAAGAAACTCAATACATCATATATGCACAGAATTTTTAATTTAAAGTACTTCCTCCATGCAAAAATCCTTCACAAATGAGAGACTCAGTTCCCAAGATATAATTTGCACAAGGTCACAGAGAAGGTATCAGAACCAGGATCTAAACCCAGGCCTTTCTTGCTCTGTTTAGCTTCCTCTTTTTCATGGTCCCTTACAGCTATATAATGTGCAAATCCAACCTCAAAATTATGCTTTAACCTAAAGCTGATTCTGGGAATTCCAAGAATTTTGGAAGGCTGTTGATAAGAAACTGTTTGGCCGTCTATGCCATTAGTATCCTGGTTTCTAGATCTTATAAGCCAAAGAAGAGGACTCTAGGAGACTATGAAATCTATTGTTTTGATTGTCTGGCACTTTTTGCAAGCACTGCCTTCTGTTAATGGATTCTACTTCATAGTCATTCAATCCAGCATATGATATAGGCCTGATCAATTCTAGAAGCCATTTCCCTCAACACAGTAAGTAATTCAGAATTTGGCACATAACGCAAGGGAAACTAATCAGAATCCTTTGCTGGATTTGCTACATAGGGACTAGGAGGGAAAGGTTCCCTATCAAATGAGACTTCTAAAATAAGAAGGTCTAAATCTGGTGTCTTCATTATATCTTCCAGGGCTTCAGCATCCACATTCCATACCATGGGTCAAAGCCTATTTTCAGATTACAGGCAAGACAGAACAAGAGAAAATGAGAAGAACAGAGCTGGACTTTAAAAGAAGTAAGACTCCAGTGCACTTGCTCTTATGCATAAATTGTTTTCCATGGTAGGCTGTCTAGGAAAGAAGTTTGGCAATTATATTACAAACAAACTGAATAGACAAAGGAAGCTTTTTTTTTAAATTTAAACAAACTTAGTCCATGTTGGTTGAAGGAGAGGTGTAACCTGAAAGAGAGCAGACTGTTGAGGCTCCCTACACCTGCCTTGTAATACAAACCCCATATTAGCATGATGGAACAATCCTCCCTTCCCCCCAAAACCTGCAAAATACATCATGAATCAAGTAGACTTTATTTATGGTTTTCTGAGGAGAAGGAAAAGAGGATTAGATGGCACCTAATCCTTCTGACAACAGAAGTCTCCAAAACACACTTTAAATAATACTCTTCTCTTTCTCAGGGAAAAAAATATTTTTTTTTCCTCTCCAGAACATACATATCTCCTCTCCATTTTCCCATGCTCCAGCCCCAGCTATAAGCCTAGTTTCCTATCTTATAGGATTTTCCTATCTTATCTATCCATTCCCTCAACAAAACAAAACCTTGCTAGCTGACTGAGAAGTAGCAATGGGATAATAATAATTAATAATAACAATATATAATAATAAAGTAATAAATAATAATAAATAAAATAATATATAATAATAATAATAAAGTGAAAACTAACCAAGAGAATGAGGAGAGCTTTCAATCACCCTTCCAAAAGTAAGTGATGAGATGTAATAGTTTTAAGCATGTACTATGGGCCAAATGTTGTCCTTGGCCCTGAACAGTTCAGCCAGGAGCTTATACCCTAGAGAATGGACGTAGACATTAAATAAATATGCAAAATCATCAACTGAATTGCTGCAGGTGGCAGTAAGTGCTAGGAAGGAAAAAGTTTGGTGCTATGTTAACAATGACCAGAACTGGTGGAAAAGAGAAATTTTATATTTTGGGGTAGGCAAAGGCTTCTTCAAGGAGGGGACTTTTGATCTGCATCCTGACAGGAAGATAATAGCTGTGCAATGATGTGCTTTCTAACAGGAGAAATTAAGCAAATTTAAAAGCCAGTATCACCCCTAAGTGGGTCAGGGAGCCTGGGGTGGAGTGAGCAAGAGAGACAAATGAGGATGGAGAGGTATATAAGTAGGACCTCCTGTTCAGAGTAAAAAGTCTGGATTTCATTCTCCAGAGTGGGAAGCCCCTGTAGAAATTGAGCAGGAGTGATTGGCATTTTGTAAAGGGTGCAATGACTACTATTCAGAGAATGACTGTGGGGGATCATGGAGGAAACAGAAACTTCCCTACAAAAACTTCCCTACAGCCTCAGCCCTAGGCTGTTTGATTTTGGCTTTCCTCTTGCTCAGTATCATCCAGCTGGCTTATTGGATTAGACATCCATTATAGGAGCCTGGGTACCATGGGCTTATTATTTTTTGTTTGTTTTTGAGAGGGAGAGATTGGGGCTGCTGGAGGTTGTGCACAGAGGGAGAGGGAGTGAATCTAAAGCAGGCTCCACACCCAGCACAGAACCTGAGACTGGGCTTGATGTCACAGCCCTGAGATCATGACCTGAGCCAAAAATCAAGAATCTGGAGTTTAACCGACTGACCCATGTGGGGCTTATTTTAGTGTGATGAATCTCTGTCGGAAAGTGGATGCATTTGTGAGACTAAGGCAACCAGACCTGCTTTGAGTTGTTGAGAAAGGGGTAAAAGATGAATCTCAGGTTTTGAGATGGGTCAGTATTGAGGGAAAATTAGTTGATGTGTAGAGAGGGAGATGAAAGATGAGAAAGCTGGAGTTCAAACCAAAACTTTCCAAAGCTATTTTAGCCTAAGGGATTTTGACTTTATTTGTTCAACAATGAAGAAGCCAGCGAAGATATTTGTTTACTTTGCTTTTAAAAAACTCTTTATTGAAGGATAATCAACATGAGGCTGGGTTCATAGGAATGGCCCTTACTCAGAAGGGCCCATGCTTACTTTATTGCTCTCCTGTTGAAATTCTTAATAATTTTATTTTTGAACTTGTGTTTTGTAAGTGAAGTCTAGTGGTACAATGGAGCATGTGTGTAAGCTTGACAAAAAGTTTCTACTGTCTCTTGTGGCCCTTTTTAAGTATAGTGTTTGGGATGCCCCAAGAGCATAGAATTTCACTGGACCCACCATGCATAGAAGTTTGGGGAGATGCAAAGAAAGTACAAAGAAAGAGTATTTAAGGAAGCAAATGCTTTCCAAAGTGTTGGGAAAATGTGTGTGTTTTTTAATAAATGAAATAAAATGTATTTATTATTTAATTATTGGTGGACACTGAGGTAGCTTCCCAATTTGAGACTATTATGAAGAGAGCTGCTATGAGTATTCTTGTACATATCTTTTAATGCACTTGTTTACCCATTTCTCTTGGGTATTTGCCTACAAGTGAAACTGCTGGATCAGAGAGTATGCACATACTCAGCTTTAGTTAATAACTATCAAACAGTCTTTCAAAGCATTTATGTAAATTCTGCATTTCTAACAGGGATTATAAAAGTTCTACCTGTTCCACATTTCTCCCAGCACTGGTATTATTTGAGTTTTAAAGTGTTTGCTATTCTGCTTGGTGTGTAGTAGTATTTCACTTAGGTTCTAGTTTGAGTCTAATTCTCTAGTAAAATGTATCATTTCTTCATGTGTATATTGGCCATTTATAAATGCTCTTTCATTACCTATTACAGTCTTTTGCCTCTTTTTCTACTAAGTTACTTTTTTTTTCCTTAGTATTATTTTCTTATTATCTTGTGGGAGTTTGTCATATATGTTATACTACTCCAATGTCAGATAGCTTATTGTAAACATCTTCTTTCACTTTGTGGTGTGCATTTTCACTTCTTTATGTTCCCTAATTTTGACACAATCAGATTTATTAGTAATTTCCTTTTTAATTATTTTTTCATGTGTGTCCCTTTGGTTATTTTATCTCCCATATTTAGATCTATGTCTCATCTAAAATGGTATTTTACAATGTGAGAGAGGGGTCAACATCTATTTTTTTTCTCACATGGATATTCAATTGATCCAGCACCACCTATTGAAAAGGCCATCGTTCCCCACCGTACTGCGACATTATCTTTCTCATTGATCAAGGAACTATATAATGTCTGCCCATTTCTAGATTCTTTGTTATGTCTGTATGTAGAATTCTTTTATCATACTAGACTGCTTTGCAATTTTTTCATCTACTCCAAATCTATGTGTCTACCTTGCTTAAGTACCACAGTGTCTGAATTGTATTTGATATTTTGTGGTATAAATTATTTATGATATATATTGATACCTAGTATTATATGTAGTCAACTTTGTTTTCATCTCTTTAATTATGTTCCTATTCCTAGCTCTCATCTAAGGCTTTTGATGAGTAGAAGAAACTATTCTTGTGCTATGTTAGGAATCTTGTGGTTTTATAAATATCTTGACTTGGAGGACAGCTTAGTAAGGACCAGAGAAAGGAAAGGAGAAGACCAATTTAGCAGAGTGATGGTAAGTGTCTACTACTTGATATTAGAACTGAAAATAAAAAGGTAGATCTAAGAATATAACTAACAAGATTGGTGAAAGATTGGTGAAGAAAATTCATTGACAATAGGAAAGAGAAGATTGAGAGCTGCCTTGAGGAATAAGGAATACCATTCCTCTGATAAGTTCAACAGACAACAAGAGGGATCTCAAGTATTTAAGGAATCATAGCTGCAACTGTCCAATAAGCAGGTGGGAATGGCAGATTGGAGGTTAAAAAAGATCAGGGCTGGAGAGAGAAAATAGAAATGAAGTGTATATTGATGTGCCATAGATTAAATGTGCTTGGAGCATGCATAAAGAGAGGCTAGGAGAAGGAGACATAGTAGAAGACCAAGATAGAAAAAGAAACCAGAAGTAGAAAAAGACAGAGAAAGGACAGAGGAAGGAGAGAAAGAGGAAGAAGGGGAAAACTGGACAGCTATATGTAGAAGAATGAAACTCGACCATTCTCTTACACCGTACACAAAGATAAACTCGAAATGGATAAAAGACCTCAACGTGAGACAGGAATCCATCAGAATCCTAGAGGAGAACATAGGCAGTAACCTCTTCGATATCAGCCACAGCAACTTCTTTCAAGATATGTCTCCAAAGGCAAAGGAAACAAAAGCAAAAATGAACTTTTGGGACTTCCTCAAGATCAAAAGCTTCTGCACAGCAAAGGAAACAGTCAACAAAACAAAAAGGCAACCCACTGAATGGGAGAAGATATTTGCTAATGACAGTATAGACAAAAGGTTGATATCCAGGATCTATAAAGAACTCCTCAAACTCAACACACACAAAACAGAGAATCATATCAAAAAATGGGCAGAAGATATGAACAGACACTTCTCCAACGAAGACATACAAATGGCCAGCAGACATATGAAAAAATGCTCATCATCATTAGCCATCAGGGAGATTCAAATTAAAGCCACATTGAGATATCACCTTACACCAGTTAGAATGGCCAAAATTAGCAAGACAGGAAACAACGTGTGTTGGATAGGTTGTGGAGAAAGGGGGACCCTCTTACACTGTTGGTGGGAATGCAAGTTGGTGCAGCCACTCTGGAGAACAGTGTGGAGATTCCTCAAGAAATTAAAAATAGAGCTTCCCTATGACCCTGCATTTGCACTACCGGGTATTTACCCCAAAGATACAGATGTAGTGAAAAGAAGGGCCATCTGTACCCCAATGTTTATAGCAGCAATGGCCACGGTCGCCAAACTGTGGAAAGAAACAAGATGCCCTTCAATGGACGAATGGATAAGGAAGATGTGGTCCATAATCACGATGGAGTATTATGCCTCCATCAGAAAGGATGAATATCCAACTTTTGTAGCACCATGGACGGGACTGGAAGAGATTATGCTGAGCGAAATAAGTCAAGCAGAGAGAGTCAAGTATCATATGGTTTCACTTATTTGTGGAGCATAACAAATAACATGGAGGACATGGGGAGATGGAGAGGAGAATGGAGTTGAGGGAAAATGGAAGGGGAGATGGACCATGAGAGACTATGGACTCTGAAAAACAACCTGAGGGTTTTGAAGGGGCGGGGGGTGGGAGGTTGGGGAACCAGGTGGTGGGTAATAGGGAGGGCATGCATTGCATGGAGCAATGAATACTGTTCCACTGAAAATAAATAAATAAATTTAAAAAAAAAAGAAGGGGAAAAGGAAAGAGTCAAAAAGTTTTAAAAATTCAGTTAATAGAGAAGGCCAGTCATATCTTTATTCTAATGTCAAATCCATGCATTGCTCAAGCATTCCACTAGAAGATTTTCTTGGTAGGATCTTTCTGTGGCAGAGATTTTGAGACCACCCCTCCCTTACTGATGTGCTGTTCTGTTCCTACTGCTGTCTCCTTCCCGGAAGATCTGTGGGCTGATGGGGGAACATTTTGGGGCCCCTGGATTTTCTGTCAATAGGTGTGCATTTGAAATGACAGCAGATGGGTGGATACTGATTCCTTACGTTATCGGGGGAGGGGCCTTCTGAAAAGGAATTAATGTATAAAAGGATTGACTTGGGGATCAGGGAAAAGTGTATTGCACATTGTAATAAAATCATTAAAATAATGCCTGCCTCCTAATTGCATTCAAGAATTTTTATTGCATTGCTTATCTTTTATTATACTTAGTCAAATTTTAGACTGTTGATGATTCACAAATAAAGAACATTAAATGTTCCTGATGGCCTGCAGACAAGGTTAATTTACACCCTGGAAGCCAGATGAGGTGTTAAGTATATTCAGGTTTCACTTCAGTAGTTTGAAAGGTAATTGTTTTACAATCCCAGAGCTTAAAAGGGATTTCCAAAAATAGAGTAGACCATCAAATAGAAAGAGACAATAAAATACTTGGGAATTGTTGTTTTCTTAAAATTCTCTTCCCTCCTGTAATTTATCTAACACTAGTCAAAGTACTTCATACAAAATAGATAATAATGAAAGGCAACATTTTGAGGAAAGTTCTACCACCATTGACTAGAGTTTTGTACCAACCTTCCTTTTTTTTTCTTTTTTGCTTAAACAAAATATAGAGGAAGTATAAAATGAAAAAAAAAATATTTTCTATCTTCAGAGACCAGCAGTACAAATTAAAGAACTGAACCATATTCAACAGTCATGTCCTTTCCTCATTTATCTATTTGATCCTTCAAGGAAAAAAAGCCAAATTTGGAAAATAGAAGATTCCTCTTAAGTAGTTTATACTAAAAAGACATTCCTTATTTGGACATTGAGGAGCAAATTTAATTCAACAAAAAGTCCCAGAGCAGGGGCACCTGCATGGCTGTCGATTGGGCATCCAACTCTTGATTTTGGCTAAGGTCATGATCACAGGGCCTTGAGACCAAACCTGCCATTAGGCTCTGTGTTCAGAGGGGAGTATGCGTGAAATCATCTCTCTCCCTCTGCTCCTTTACCCTGCCCTCTCTTTCTCTCTCTCTGTGAAATAAATAAATAAGTCTTAAAAAAAAAAAAAAAAAAAAGGAGTCCTGGAGCAGCACTTTTTTTCCCTCCCCACTATAAAAGAATAACCTTGCTAAGATTAATGAATGAACACTTAACTTCCAATCTCTCTCTCTCTCTCTCTCTCTCTCACACACACACACACACACACAAACACACACAAACACACATACAAATCCACTAGTCCAGAGGCAGTGTATCATGACTGATAACTTTATAATTAGAGAAAACTGTCTTGTGACACTCTTACTATGTGTCTGGATATTTCTAGATAGTTTTCAGGGTCAGAAAAGAAATTAGAGTTCAGCAATCAAAATTATAATACAAAAACAAGACAAAATAATTTGGCCAAATAAATAAGCCCAGAATTATTTTTGCACCAAAAGGTCCATAATTCCTCTGGCCTTAAGAGAGATTTTTCATTTCTAGGACCACAAACATCATCCTCATACTCTTGAAATAACAAAAGTGGTAAAAATCAAGTACACACAATCTTTGCTTATTCTTCACAAACATTAACTTAAAAAATGTATAAAGAGAAGTGGTGTATGACATGCTCTTACTTCATTTTTCTGTCTTTAGTTATCTTGATAAATAAAAGTCAAATATATTCAAGTGATATTTTAGACTTCAAAATTTAATTTGTAAAAAAAACAAATAAATAAAAAAAATTAACTTTTAGTAGAGACTTCTGAACACAATCTAAAAGACATTTTGGTAAAGTATCTCAAAATGTTGATTTCCTAATCAGGAAATAGATTCTGAAAAAAAATCACATCTCAATTAGCACCACTCATGACTTTTATAAAGTCTTCCTTTCATGTTTTGAGGAATGCAACATCTTAAGTTAGATGAGAATTAAAATTCAGAGGTTAAATTCAGCTGTGTACTTGAACATTGTGTAAATTCACTGAGCTGAGGCCCACATTTGTTTACTTAAGAACTTTTCAATAAAACCCTTAAATATGCTTGCAGCTCCAAATAGCTACTAAAATCACAAATTCTAAAGCCATGAATTTTTTTTTGTGAAGTGGTACACTGAAATTAACACTACACTTTTGAATAAAACAGTAAGGTGGTACATAGAAATGTCTCCAATTTTCTTGGCTAAGGAAACACAGCTGAAGCTGTGTCTATTATGTTGCCAGGCAGCAATTTCTTAAGGTAGTACCAGAGTAACTTCCAGTCAAAGACAGGAAAAGTCGTCCTATTTTGGCCACACTGTGATAAGGCTTCACTTCACTCATCCCTTCACTTGTGAAACACCTAATACTGCCTTTTAACCTTTCCAAAGATCCCCCTGAGACCACAAAACTGCATTTTATTTTCAAATGAGATGCATTCCTCTTGAATTGTTTCTAATCCCCATTGATCTATTAGAGAGCAGATATGAAAATGAAAGCCCTTTGTAATTTGATGGTAATAATGGCCAACATGTATTATACTCTTACTATGTGCCAAGCACAGAAGTAACACTTTACCTATGTTATTTTATTTACTCCTCACACAACCTATGAGATATTCTATATTTCACCATTTCAGGGAAGCCATGAGCAAATTATGATTTTTTAAATATGCAAATGAATAAGAGGGGGAAATGCTGTCAAATAAACTCTGATACAATATTTTTTGTCACTTCAAATTTTTATTTTATACTTGTTGAAAGTGCATTTCTGTCATACCAGCCTCTCACTGCTTAGCAATTTTTTCTCAATATACCAAGGGATTTGGAATTTCCCCTGCTTTCAGTTGCATGACTTGGTATATGTTAAGCAATCCTTTTGTTGCACCTCATTAACAAAAGGAACACAGTTTCAGCTACCTGAGGGTATTTTCCTTTCTTAGATATCACAAAGCACTTTTTCTTTCTTTGCAAGAAAACCTGGCATAACAATTGTTCCTCTAATGATGAATATAGTTGCTTCACAAATATCAAATTTAAGCCCCACTGTTCTGTTTCTGCATATACAATAAATTTTTGTCTTAAAGCCAAATGCATTGTTTAATTTTTCTGAATAATAGCAAATTAACTCAGCATGCACATTAACACCAATGCCCATAACTCAGGTAAACTGATGACAACATGAACAATAATGACAGTGTGTGTGTGTGTGTGTGTGCACACACACACATGTACATGCTCAGGCAATGCCAGTTGTATCTTAGCTTCCACGTGGGCAATGGTGATCATAAAATACCATTCATTTTATAAGTAATCTCAATTTCCAAGATGTAAACAATGTAAAATACTATATCCCACGGAATCTATAAAATACAGTTTGTTCAAAATATTGTATAATTGTTAAGAAGCCAAGGTAGAATTGTGACATAGCAAATCGGACTCTGGACCACACTCTTTTAAATGTTACATTACACATGAAGAAAATAAATCCACGCCCTTATCTTAACTTTGCCGTAATGAATTAAAGTTTTAAGTCAATATAAATTTCACTTCGGTTTATAGATTTAATTTTAAACCTTCCCAGCTGCTTCTTGTGTTTTTATTAAATAGTGAAACCAGTCATAGTACTCAATATAGAGAGGTGATGGTTTCTGACTAAAGAGTTTATGATCTAAATTAGACAGGACAGAACTAGGAAAATGAGATGGCAAAAGGTCGTGAGAAGCTGGTGTTGGTTTCAATTTGCTCCATTTTCACAGTGCAAATTTTCTTAATGCTTCCTCAATTCACACTTCTCATCTCTCTTTCTCCCAATAATTTGCAAGTCATGTCAAGCACATAGTATGTTCCTTTGTTTCAAGTGAAGAATCTGAGTATAGAGGGAGGAGTCAAGAGGGCGGAGAAGTAGCAGCCTGAGACTACATCAGGTAGCAGGAGATCAGCTCGATAGCTTATCTAAACATTGCAAACACCTAAAAATCCAACGGGAGAGTGAAGAGTGAAGAGAAGAAGAACAGCAACTATAGAAACAGAAAATCAACCACTTTCTGAAAGGTAGGACTGGCGGAGAAGTGAATCTAAAACGACGGGAAGATAGGGGGAGGGGCCAGCTGCCGGCAAGCAGTGGAGGAACGGAGCACAAAATCAGGACTTTTAAAAGTCTGTTCCACTGAGGGACATTGCTCCAGAGGCTAAACCGGGGTGAAGCCCACGCGGGGTCAGCATGGCCCCAGGTCCCGCAGGGTCACAGAAGGATGGGGGTGTCAGAGTGTCGGAGAGCTCGCAGGTATTAGAATGGAGAAGCCGGCTGCAGAGACAGAGCCGAGGACTGAACTCTCAGCTCAGGGTTACCTTGAACTGGTCGCGGGCTGGGTGAGCTCGGAGCGCGGTTGGAGGCTGGCGATACGGGAGTGATTGGGTGCTGTCCTCTGGGGGCGCACTGAGGAGTGGGGCCCCAGGCTCTCGGCTCCTCCGGGCCGGAGACTAGGAGGCCACCATTTTCATTCCCGTCCTCCGGAACTCTACGGAAAGTGTTCAGGGAAGAGAAGCTCCCAAAAGCGAACCCGAGCCGATTACTTAGTCCGGCCGCCGGTAAGGGCGGTGCAATCCCGCCTCGGGCAAAGACACTTGAGAGTCACTACAACAGGCCCCTCCCCCAGAAGATCAACAAAATATCCAGCCAGGACGAAGTTCATCTATCAAGGAAAGTAGGTTCAATTCCTAAGACAGCAGAGCAATTCCAGAGGAGGAGAAAGCAAAGCATGGAACTCATGGCTTTCTCCCCATGATTCTTTAGTCTTGCGACTACTTCAATTTTTTTTTTCTTTTTTCAATTTTTTTTCTTTTTTCTTTTTTCTTCTTCTGCTAAATTTTTTAAAACTTTTACCCTTTTCTTTTTTAACGTTTTTTTGACTAGTTTATCTAAATATATATATTTTTTCTTTCTTTTTTATATTTTTTCTTTATTTGTTTTATTTTTTAAATTTTTTTCTTTTTTTTTTTTTCAGAACCTGTTTTTATCCCCTTTCTCCCCCCCCACAATTAGGGGTCTCTTCTGATTTGGTTACAGCGCATTTTCCTGGGGTCTTTGCCACCCTCTTAGTAGTTTATTTGCTCCTTCATATCCTCTTATCTGGACAAAATGACAAGGCAGAAAAAATTACCACAAACAAAAGAACAAGAGACAGTACCAAAGGCTAGGGACCTAATCAACACAGACATTGGTAATATGTCAGATCAAGAGTTCAGAATGACGATTCTGAACATTCTAGCCGGGCTTGAAAAAGGCATGGAAGATATTAGAGAAACTCTCTGGAGATATTAAAGCCCTTTCTGGAGAAATTAAAGAACTAAAATCTAACCAAGTTGAAATCAAAAAAGCTATTAATGACGTGCAATCAAAAATGGAGGCTCTCACTGCTAGGATAAATGAGGCAGAAGAAAGAATTAGTGATATAGAAGACCAAATGACAGAGAATAAGGAAGCCGAGCAAAAGAGGGACAAACAGCTACTGGACCAGGAGGGGAGAATTCGAGAGATAAGTGACACCATAAGATGAAACAACATTAGAATAATTGGGATTCCAGAAGAAGAAGAAACAGAGAGGGAAGCAGAAGGTCTATTGGAGAGAATCATTGGAGAGAATTTCCCTAATATGGCAAAGGGAACAAGCATCAAAATCCAGGAGATGCAGAGAACCCCCCTCAAAGTCAACAAGAATAGGTCCACACACCGTCACCTAATAGTAAAATTTACAAGTCTTAGCGACAAAGAGAAAATCCTGAAAGCAGCCCGAGAAAAGAAGTCTGTAACATACAATGGTAAAAATATTAGATTGGCAGCAGACTTATCCACAGAGACCTGGCAGGCCAGAAAGAGCTGGCATGATATATTCAGAGCACTAAACGAGAAAAACATGCAGCCAAGAATACTCTATCCAGCTAGGCTATCATTGAAAATAGAAGGAGAGATCAAAAGCTTCCAGGACCAATAAAAACTGAAAGAATTTGCAAACACCAAACCAGCTCTACAGGAAATATTGAAAGGGGTCCTCTAAGCAAAGAGAGAGCCTAAAAGTAGTAGATCAGAAAGGTACAGAGACAATATACAGTAACAGTCACCTTACAGACTAATAATGGCACTAAATTCATATCTATCAATAGTTACCCTGAATGTTAATGGGCTAAATGCCCCAATCAAAAGACACAGGGTATCAGAATGGATAAAAAAACAAAACCCATCAGTATGTTGCCTACAAGAAATTCATTTTAGACGCGAAGACACCTCCAGATTTAAAGTGAGGGGGTGGAAAACAATTTACCATGCTAATGGGCATCAGAAGAAAGCTGGGGTGGCAATACTTATATCAGATCAATTAGATTTTAAGCCAAAGACTATAATAAGAGATGAGGAAGGACACTATATCCTACTCAAAGGGTCTGTCCAACAAGAAGATCTAACAATTTTAAAAATCTATGCCCCTAACGTGGGAGCAGCCAACTATATCAACCAATGAATAACAAAATCAAAGAAACACATCAATAATAATACAATAATAGTAGGGGACTTGAACACTCCCCTCACTGAAATGGACAGATCATCCAAGCAAAAGATCAACAAGGAAATAAAGGCCTTAAATGACACACTGGACCAGATGGACATCACAGATATATTCAGAACATTTCATCCCAAAGCAACAGAATACACATTCTTCTCTAGTGCACATGGAACCTTCTCCAGAATAGATCACATCCTGGGTCACAAATCAGGTCTCAACCGGTATCAAAAGATTAGGATCATTCCCTGCATATTTTCAGACCACAATGCTCTGAATCTAGAACTCAATCACAAGAGGAAAGCTGGAAAGAACCCAAATACATGGAGACTAAAAAGCATCCTTCTAAAGAATGAATGGGTTAACCAGGAAATTAAAGAAGAATTGAAAAAATTCATGGAAACAAATGATAATGAAAACACAACAGTTCAAAATCTGTGGGACACAGCAAAGGCAGTCCTGAGAGGAAAATATATAGCGGTACAAGCCTTTCTCAAGAAACAAGAAAGGTCTCAAGTACACAACCTAACCCTACATGTAAAGGAGCTGGAGAAAGAAACCCTAAACTCAGCAGGAGAAGAGAAATCATAAAGATCAGAGCAGAAATCAATGAAATAGAAACCAAAAAAACAATAGAAAAAATCAATGAAACTAGGAGCTGGTTCTTTGAAAGAATCAATAAGATTGATAAACCCCTGGCCAGACTCATCAAAAAGAAAAGAGAAAGGACCCAAATAAATCAAATCATGAATGAAAGAGGAGAGATCACAACTAACACCAAAGAAATACAGACAATTATAAGAACATACTATGAGCAACCCTTCGCCAACAAATTTGACAATCTGGAAGAAATGGATGCATTCCTAGAGTCATATAAACTACCACAACTGAACCAGGAAGAAATAGAAAACCTGAACAGGCCCATAACCAGTAAGGAGATTGAAACAGTCATCAAAAATCTCCAAACAAACAAAAGCCCAGGGCCAGACGGCTTCCCAGGGGAATTCTACCAAACATTTAAAGAAGAACTAATTCCTATTCTCCTGAAACTTTTCCAAAAAATATAAATGGAAGGAAAACTTCCAAACTCATTTTATGAGGCCAGCATCACCTTGATCCCAAAACCAGACAAGGATCCCACCAAAAAAGAGAACTACAGACCAATATCCTTGATGAACACAGACGCAAAAATTCTCGCCAAAATACTAGCCAATAGGATTCAACAGTACACTAAAAGGATTATTCACCACGATCAAGTGGGATTTATTCCAGGGCTGCAGGGTTGGTTCAACATCCGCAAATCAATCAATGTGATAGAACACATTAATAAAAGAAAGAACAAGAACCATATGATACTCTCAATAGATGCTGAAAAAGCATTTGACAAAATACAGCATCCCTTCCTGATCAAAACTCTTCAAAGTGTAGGGATAGAGGACACATACCTCAATATTATCAAAGCCATCTATGAAAACCCACCACAAATATCATTCTCAATGGAGAAAAACTGAAAGCTTTTCCGCTAAGGTCAGGAACACGGCAGGGATGTCCATTATCACCACTGCTATTCAACATAGTACTAGAAGTCCTAGCCTCAGCAATCAGACAACAAAAAGAAATTAAAGGCATCCAAATCAGCAAAGAAGAAGTCAAACTATCACTCTTCGCAGATGATATGATACTATATGTGGAAAACCCAAAAGACTCCATTCCAAATCTGCTAGAACTTGTACAGGAATTCAGTAAAGTGTCAGGATATAAAATCAATGCACAGAAATCAGTTGCATTTCTGTACACCAACAACAAGACAGAAGAAAGAGAAATTAAGGAGTCAATCCCATTTACAATTGCACCCAAAACTATAAGATACCTAGGAATAAACCTAACCAAAGAGGCTAAGAATCTATATGCAGAAAACTATGAAGTACTCATGAAAGAAATTGAGGAAGACACAAAGAAATGGAAAAATGTTCCATGCTCCTGGATTGGAAGAATAAATATTGTGAAAATGTCTATGCTACCTAAAGCAATCTACACATTTAATGCAATCCCTATCAAAATACCATCCCTTTTTTTCAAAGAAATGGAACAAATAATCCTCAAATTTATATGGAACCAGAAAAGACCTCGAATAGCCAAAGGAATATTGAAAAAGCCAAAGTGGGTGGCTTCGCAATTCCGGACTTCAAGCTCTATTACAAAGCTGTCATCATCAAGACAGCATGGTACTGGCACAAGAACAGACACATAGATCAGTGGAACAGAATAGAGAGCCCAGAAATCAACCCTCAACTCTATGGTCAACTAATCTTTGACAAAGCAGGAAAGAATGTCCAATGGAAAAAAGATAGCCTCTTCAATAAATGGTGCTGGGAAAATTGGACAGCCACATGCAGAAAAATGAAATTGGACCACTTCCTTACACCACACACGAAAATAGACTCCAAATGGATGAAGGACCTCAATGTGAGAAAGGAATCCATCAAAATCCTTGAGGAGAATGCAGGCAGCAACCTCTTCGACCTCAGCCGTAGCAACATCTTCCTAGGAACAATGGCAAAGGCAAGGGAAGCAAGGGCAAAAATGAACTATTGGGATTTCATCAAGATCAAAAGCTTTTGCACAGCAAAGGAAACAGTTAACAAAACCAAAAGACAACTGACAGAATGGGAGAAGATATTTGCAAACGACATATCAGATAAAGGGCTAGTATCCAAAATCTATAAGGAACTTAGCAAACTCAACACCCAAAGAACAAACAATCCAATCAAGAAATGGGCAGAGGACATGAACAGACATTTCTGCAAAGAAGACATCCAGATGGCCAACAGAGACATGAAAAAGTGCTCCACGTCACTCGGCATCAGGGAAATACAAATCAAAACCACAATGAGATATCACCTCACACCAGTCAGAATGGCTAAAATTAACAAGTCAGGAAATGAGAGATGCTGGCGAGGATGTGGAGAAAGGGGAACCCTCCTCCACTGTTGGTGGGAATGCAAGCTGGTGCAACCACTCTGGAAAACAGCATGGAGGTTCCTCAAAATGTTGAAACTAGAACTACCCTATGACCCAGCAATTGCACTACTGGGTATTTACCCTAAAGATACAAACATAGTGATCCGAAGGGGCACGTGTACCCGAATGTTTATAGCAGCAATGTCTACAATAGCCAAACTATGGAAAGAACCTAGATGTCCATCAACAGATGAATGGATAAAGAAGAAGTGGTATATATACACAATGGAATACTATGCAGCCATCAAAAGAAATGAAATCTTGCCATTTGCGACGACGTGGATGGAACTAGAGCGTATCATGCTTAGTGAAATAAGTCAATCGGAGAAAGACAACTATCATATGATCTCCCTGATATGAGGACATGGAGAAGCAACATGGGGGGTTAGGGGGATAGGAGAAGAATAAATGAAACAAGATGGGATTGGGAGGGAGACAAACCATAAATGACTCTTAATCTTACAAAACAAACTGGGGGTTGCTGGGGGGAGGTGGGATTGGGAGAGGGGGAGGGGGCTATGGACACTGGGGAGGGTATGTGCTATGGTGAGTGCTGTGAAGTGTGTAAACCTGGCGATTCACAGACCTGTACCCCTGGGGATAAAAATACATTATATGTTTATTAAAAAAAAAAATTTGGAAGGGGAGGCGAGCCATAAGAGACTATGGACTCTGAAAAACAACCTGAGGGTTTTGAAGGGTCAGGGGTGGGAGGTTGGGGGAACAGGTGGTGGGTAATGGGGAGGGCACGTTTTGCATGGAGTACTGGGTGTTGTTCAAAAACAATGAATACTGTTACGCTGAAAAAATAAATAAAATGGAAAAAAAATAAAAAAAAAGAATCTGAGTATATCTGTATTCACACAACTGGTAAGAGAATGAGATAGGTCTGGCACTTAAATTACACCTCTATTCAGAACACATCCATTTTCAAAAAAATATATAATCTTGTTGCTATAGTAAACAAATGGATGAATACAGAGATCTTATCTGATCACAAAAAACCTCTCCCGCAAAATGAGAATCTGACTATGCACCAGATTTCAAACATTTACCTTGAATTAGTGAGAATAAGCAAGGTAGAATAGCTTATGCTCAGGAGCAAGCCTATCTTGGTCCACGTCCTGGCTCTGCCAGTAACTAGCTTTGTAAGTTTGGTCAAGTTTCTTTCATTTTTTAAAAAATTAACATATAATGCATTGTTTCAGGGGTACAGGCCTGTGATTCATCAGTCTTACACAATTCACAGCACTCTCCACAATACACACCCTCCTCAATGTCCATCACCCATCCACCCCAACCCTCCCATCACCCTCCCCTCCAGCAACCCTCAGTTTGTTTCCTGAGATTAAGTCTCTTATGGTTTGTCTCCCTCTCTGATTTCGTCTCTTTTCATTTTCAGGGCCCTCCCTTCCCCTATGGTTGCTCAAGTTTCTTAACCTCTCTATGCTTCAGTTTCCTTATCTATAAGGTGGAGATCATAATAGCCTTAAAAGTTCCAGACATAAAGAAAATGAAAGAGTAGAACTCTATCAAAAAGTTTGTATATAGATTAGAAAGAATGGTCTTTAAAACAGAAACTTAGAAATGATGAGTAAAAAATGGGGGGAAGAGGAGGCACTCTTTATTCTTACATTAAACTTGGATTGACTACCAGTTCACCTTCAGTTTTTATATATGCTATTATTCATCTATACATATCTGATCTTTCCAGCAGCCCCCGAAGGGTTATCAATTCCCAGCCCAAGTCTTATGTGCACTGAATAATACTCCTGTTTAAATTTCCAGAAACATATCCACATATCATTTCCACAGTCCCTGTACTATTTTCTTATGCGCCTCAGTGAGAACATCTGATAAACGCACGCTTTCTTCCTGAAGCCACACTGACTCTTGGTATTGTGAGCACACTCAGGAGACTTACTAAGCAAATGAATGCCCATTGAATTCCTACTTTCATCTACTTCCCATTTAGTAATGGGAGATAGTTACCAGTTCTTTTCAGGATTGTAAAAAAGCATGCCCACATGAAGATAGTATATGGAAAAGTAATTTCTCATTCTTGGTGGTATTAGAATGCTCCAAATGGGTAATGGTGAAGAAAAATAGTACAGCTGTAGTGAAGTATCTGAATTCAGCAAGTCTATTTTCCCAATTGGAAAATCTTGGCTTAATATATATCACATAGGTATATAACTACTACTACTGCACAACAATCTCTTCACATTAATGTTGGCTAGAAGGTTGATGGATAATCTCAAACATCAGAAAATAATAATGCTTTTGTTTATGGTGGACTATGGTAACTCTAGCTTGTCTTTCATATTTCTCTTCTTTGGATTTTCAATTCCAAATTCTCCCCATACTTTCCAGGTATAATAACAAAGGTGAGTACATGATTCAGCCTCCTGCAATCAGAGGACCCCACCCCTAGGCCACAGTGGTTTAGTAATGGGCATGTGACCCATTTCAGACCAATCAAGAATACTTCTTGGGAATTTTCTACTTAAACCTACAAGAAAGATTATATTTTCTTTCTGTTACCATTTTGGAAGGATATAAGCTATAGCTGTTTGTGGCCATATTTCTGAGCCTTATGGAGGAAACCTAACTGGTATCAAAGAGAATATGGTACAAAGAGAAGCAAAATCAGAGATGAAACTTTGTCACATCTCCAAAGGGCATATTTACCCATACATTGCCTTGTGCCTTACATGAAATTCCTCTGGAATACCATGTGAACAGTTTGTTCTGGAGTTGTGCTGCAAAGTAGTCTTAGGAATGAGAAAAAAAATATCCGGGTAACTTTGAATACCTAGTCCCTAACTCCAAGAACCCAGTCCTTACAGCATGTCCTTTAGTCCTATGAAATTACCCAGCATCCTGTCTGTTTCATCAGCCTATTGATTACTTTCTTAGCTAGTTTCATTGAGTTTCTATCACTTGCAACTGGAAAGTCCTAAACAATACAAACTTTCTATAACTGTACAAAATGCTTTCATACAGATAATTTCATTTCACATACAGAATGTGCCTACTTTATGGATGACAGAACAAAGAGGTTAAGGATTTGCCTGCCACTATAGATGAGCAGATTTTTTTTTAAATAATGAAAGTAAAAGGGGGGAAATGGATGAGAATTATATCTAGGTCTCTTCCATGTGGGTTCAGGAAGTTTCTCTCCAGGGTGTATTATGCCACACTTATTTGTCTCTAAATTCAGGCTTGCATTTGGGAGGAAGCATTCCTGGATCCTCACCCACTCACTGCTGATTCCAGCTAAGTGCTCTTCATTCCTCCTTCCCACACTCTGAGTCAAGTGTCTGAACAGAAGCTGACTGTTGAACCCCAACTGTATTTACCAATAACTTTTAATAGTTCATATTTATTTAACACTTACTATTATTTATATATCATATTTATTAAATGCACCAAGCACTGTTCTAAGTGTTGTATTTGTATTAATTCACTTAATCCTCAGCAAATACTTGTAAGTATTACGATTGTTCCTATCTTATGCACGAGGAAACAGAGGCACCAAGAGATGAGAAACTATGTAACTTGCCTAGGTCACAATGCTAATAAGTGGAGGAGTGTGAATTCAAATGGGGGAAAAGGCACTCCAGTATCTATACCTTTGTTTAGATGCACATCACATGGCTCAGGTGGTCTGCTTTGGACTCTTGAATACATTTTATATCATATTGAATACATTTTATATGCACCTAGGTGCCTGACCTTTTTAATTCCTACTCTTATATCTTGACTCTATTTCCTGCTTCATGACCTCTATAGCCTGCTTGTCTATGGGACCTGATTGCTCCTTCTCTTTTTACCTTTTTTGGATCCATAATCTACATAAACTATGTGACTAAAGGCAAACTAATGCTCATTGGATCTGCTCATATATTTGCAGGACTTGATCCCACGAACATTAGAAGGATGGACCTAATGTGAGTGGATCCCCCACTGAATTAGCATTGTCAGCAAGAGTATTTGGAGGGCCCACAAGTAACAAAACTGTGTCTGATGTTTATCTTCTTCCTTTATCCTCTCCTATTGGCCTTTATAATATGAAGTACCAGCTGAGATAAATTCTTCTCCTCTGAGAATTACTCATTGTATTTACTAAAAGAGTTTGCCCTATATTTGCAGAGTTCAAACACCGAAGATAAATGTTGGTGAAATCAAAAATATAATTTATTCAGGACACCTGGGTGGTTCAGTCAGTTGATTATCTGACTCTTGATTTTGTCTCACGTAATGATCTCAGCTCAGGTCATGATCTTAGGGTTGTGAGATCGAGACCCATATCAAGCTGCATGCTTAATAAGGAGTCTGCTTGAGATCATCTCTCTCCCTCTCTCTCTGTCCCTCTACCCACCTCTCTCTTATCTCTTTCTAAAATAAAAAATAAACACATCTTTTATATATACATAAGTTATATATAATATATGTAATTTACATATAAATATACAAATAATATATTGATTTAATTAATATGTATTTATTATATATTTATATATTAATATATACTATATATATATTTTTTAAAGATTTTATTTATTTATTTGACAGAGAGAGATCACAAGTAGACAGAGAGGCAGGCAGAGAGAGAGAGGGAAGCAGGATCCCCGCTGAGCAGAGAGCCTGATGTGGGACTCGATCCCAGGACCCTGAGATCATGACCTGAGCCGAAGGCAGCGGCTTAACCCACTGAGCCACCCAGGCGCCCAATATATACATTTACTACATTTAATATATAAGTAAATTATATATATAGTTTGTTGGAAGTATATGAAGTGTTGAAAGAATAAAGGGGAAACTGGCAAAGTAGGCTTTGAAGCTAATAAAAGGATTCAAATTTTCAGTTTGTGTAAGTTCTGTGTGAATAAGTTCTGAGGGTCTAAGGTACAAATGATGTGTATAGTTAATAACACTGTATTGTATAGTTGAAATCTGTTAACAGAGTAAATCTTAAGTATTCTCACAAAAAAAAAAGGCAATTCTATTAAGTGATGCCTATGTTGATTATGGGAATTGCTTCACAATATATACATATATCAAGTAAACATGTTGTATACTTTAAATATATTATAATTTTATTTGTCAAAAACAGAAAAGGGGGGGAGTCAAGATGGCGGGGAAGTAGGAGGAGGCGCCGTTTCAACCTGTACCCTAAAGTGAGCTGATTACCTACCAAAGAACTCCGATCACCCATGAAATCAGCCCGAGATCAGAATTATACATGTCTGGATCTCTACAGGAGCAGAAGACACCAGTGGGCAGGTAAAGTGGAGTGGGAATGTCGGACTGATATCGGAAGATAAACAAAAGGGGGAGGGAGCCACCAGAGGCGACCGATTGGAAAGTAACACCCCAATACGAGAATGCCCTGCGTCTGGGGACCAGCATTAGCTTGGAGTCTGGTTGAAAGCATTCAAAAAAAAAAAAAAAAGAGCAAAGGGTCATGGGGGGAAATTGTGGGAATCGGAGCAGTTAGGGACAGGGGCCTAAGTCCCCGGACCCAGGACAGCCTCCCTTGGTGCTGAGCCAGAGAGAGTGTGGCAGAGAAACCAGGTCTTGGTCCCTGAGCCGCCAGCGCGCCCGAGCCACCAGCATGCCCAAGAACGCGTGGGGTCTGGCTCCCGTGAGGGGCTGGGAGCCTCACCAGATGGCATTCCTGAAAAGCGTGTCCCACACCCTCCCCTGGGAGAGGTGTTCACAGGTGCTAGCCAGGAACTCTGGCACCCAGAAAAACCAGGCATTCCCAGTCCAGGCCAGCGGGAAAATCTCAGTGCGCAATCGCTGCTTGGAACCTCTCTGGCGGTCTGTAGCGGCCCACACAGCTGTCACTGCAGTGGTTTGGGATACAAGGAGGAGACCCTGCATCCCCAGGGACTGTGACTCGGAACCTACTCTGCCAGCAGCTCTGCAGAGCATTCTGAGGCTTCTCTCTGAGAGGGAGGGATGGGTGCTGTTTGCTCTCCTCTAAACCTCCAAAAACCATCAAAAGCTGTCAAGGCGAGAGAAAACAGATGAACAAACATAAAAACCTCCAGAGAACAAAAGCCTGAAAAAAACGGGTTCTTCAGAGCTCACCCCCTTGAGGGGGTAGGGAGGACCTAACTCAGGCAACATCATTAACTGAAAACCCATGTGGCAGGCCCCTCCCCCAAAAAACCAACCAGGAAGGAAGAAAAAAAAAAAAAGACTACAAGAGAACAACCACCACTACTTCATAAATACAACTTTTATTTTTAACTCTTTACCACTATTCTGGTTCATTTTTTTATACATATAGATAATTTTTTTAAAGATTTTATTTATTTATTTGACAGAGAGAGAGATCACAAGTAGGCAGAGAGGCAGGCAGAGAGAGAGGCAGGCAGAGAGAGAGGAGGAAACAGGCTCCCTGCGGAGCAGAGAACCCGATGCGGGGCTCGATCCCAGGACCCTGAGATCATGACCTGAGCCAAAGGCAGTGGCTTAATCCACTGAGCCACCCAGGTGCCCCCATATAGATAATTTTTTAACCTATTTACCATCACAGTGAGATGTCCAGTACATCAAATTCCTTAATAACCTTTTAACCTGAACTTTTTGATACATACACCCGTGTTTTTCTTTTGCTTTTCTATTTTTTAATTTTTTTTAAATTTTAATTTAGTTTAGTATAGTTTATTCTTTTTTAATTTTTATTTTCTAATATACATATAGAGTTAAACTTCAAGGTAATCCCCTTTCCCCAATCAATGCTACCCCCATAGGCAAACCAAGTTTTAATCCCCCTTTATCTTAGGAAAGTTGAGTCCCTTAACAAAGACATCAAGATACACCCAGGAAGAATCAAAATAACCTTCCTCACCCACACTGAGAATTTATAACCACTCTCCCAACCTTTCCTTCCACCAGTGTTTCTGCATATTTGTTTTTGTCCTGAAAGTATATAAATCTTATACTTGGGGTTCTTTTTGACAAGGTTCTTGCCTTTTTTTTTTTTTTTTGCTTTTATATATATATATATTTTTTTTTTCTCTTGTCATATACTTTTATCAGTCTTTTTGTTTGTCTGTTTTTGTTTGTATACTTCATAAATCTTACCTTGGGGCCCATTTGGGCTGAACCTTCTCTTTTATCTTCCCTTTTTTTCCTGTCTCTCTCTCTCTCCTTTCTTTTTTTTTTCTCTATTTCTTTTTCTTTTCTTTTTTCTCTCATTTGGGTGGGGAATTCTGATTGCACAGAAGCGTTCCAGGGTGCACATTGACTGCACCACAGTCGATACATCAGGCTGTATCCATTCAGTCATCTCTTACCAAAATGACTAGGAGGAGGAATGTCCAACAGAAAAATAAAACAGAGGATGGACCTTCTGCAACAGAGCTAATGGCTATCTACATAGACAATATTTCAGAAAAGGTATTCAGGCTAACAATTATCCAGGCAATAGCTAGGTTGGAGAAAGCCATGGATGACCAAATGGAATTGATTATGGCAGAACTGAAAGCCACCAGGGATGATGTTCACAATGTTAGGGCAGAACTGAAAGCCACCAGGGATGATGTTCAAAATGCTCTCAATGAATTCCAATCTAATCTAAATTCTCTAAAAGCTAGGATAACTGAGATAGAAGATAGAATTAGTGATCTGGAGGACAAACAGATAGAGAGAAAGGATCAGGAGGAAGCCTAGAACAAACACTCAGAAGCCATGAAAACAGAATCAGGGAAATAAATGATGCCATGAAACGTTCCAACATCAGAATTCTTGGAATCCCCGAAGGGGAGGAAAAAGAAAGAAGTCTAGAAGATATAGTGGAACAAGTTGTCTTGAAAATTTTCCCAATCTCACAAATGTAAACAACATTCATGTACTAGATGCAGAACGGTTTCCCCCCAAGATTTTAGATTCTCAAAAGTCCTCACAACACCTGATAGTTAAAATGAAGAATTACAATTCTAGGCAGACCCTCTTAAAAGCAGCTAGGACAAAGAGGGTCCTTACATACAGAGGAAAGCCCATTAGAATAACATCAGACCTGTCCACAGAGACCTGGCAAGCCAGGAAGGGCTGGCAAAATATACTCAGAGTACTAAATGAGAAGAACATGCAGCCAAGAATACTTTATCCAGCAAGACTGACATTCAAAATGGTTGGAGAGATAAAGAGTTTCCAAGACTGGCAAGGCTTAAAAGACTATGCAAACACCAAGCCGACACTGCAGGAAATATTAAGGGGGGTCCTATAAAAGAGGAAAAATCTTAAGAATATCATTGAACAGAAATATAGAGACAATCTACAGACAGAAAGACTTCAAAGGTAACACGATGTCAATAAAAACGTAGCTATCAATAATCACTCTCAATGTGAATAGCCTAAAAGCGCCCATAAAATGACACAGGGTTGCAGATTGGATAAAACGACAGGACCCATCCATATGTTGTCTACAAGAGACCCATTTTGAACCTAAGGATACACCCAGACTGAAAGTGAAGGGATGCAGAAGCATCTTTCATGCCAATGGGCCTCAAAAGAAGGCCGGGGTAGCAATTCTCATTTCAGATAAATTAGATTTTAAACTAAAGACTGTAGTCAGAGATACAGAAGGACACTACACAATTCTTAAAGGGACTATCCACCAAGATGATCTAACAATTGTAAATATCTATGCCCCGGATATGGGAGCAGCCAATTACATAAGAAAACTATTAATCAAGATAAAGAGTCATATTGATACGAATACATTAATAGTAGGCAGGAAACAACGGGTGTTGGAGAGGTTGTGGAGAAAGGGGAACCCTCTTACACTGTTGGTGGGAATGCAAGTTGGTGCAGCCACTCTGGAGAACAGTGTGGAGATTCCTCAAGAAATTAAAAATAGAGCTTCCCTATGACCCTGCAATTGCACTACTGGGCATTTACCCCAAGATACAGATGTAGTGAAAAGAAGGACCATCTGTACCCCAATGTTTATAGCAGCAATGGCCATGGTCGCCAAACTGTGGAAAGAACCAAGATGCCCTTCAACGGACGAATGGATAAGGAAGATGTAGTCCATATACAAGATGGAGTATTATGCCTCCATCAGAAAGGATGAATATCCAACTTTTGTAGCACCATGGACGGGACTGGAAGAGATTATGCTGAGCGAAATAAGTCAAGCAGAGAGAGTCAAGTATCATATGGTTTCACTTATTTGTGGAGCATAACAAATAACATGGAGGACATGGGGAGATGGAGAGGAGAATGGAGTTGAGGGAAAATGGAAGGGGAGATGAACCATGAGAGACTATGGACTCTGAAAAACAATCTGAGGGTTTTGAAGGGGCGGGGGGTGGGAGGTTGGGGAACTAAGTGGTGGGTTATAGGGAGGGCACGTATTGCATGGAACACTGGATGTGGTGCAAAAACCATGAATACTGTTAACGCTGAAACAAAACAAAAACAATAACAGAAAAGAAAAAGCTAGACTTTAAGCAATAACAGGAAGAACCACAAACCAAGGCAGCTCAACACCTCAACTGGCTCATGGGTCCAAATGCTGGAGTAAATGAGCTTCAAATAACTTTTTTCATGATTCAACTCAATATTCTATGCAAGATGAATCAGCTTGAGTTCTGTGCCTGGCTCTCAGCTTGGTCATGAAAGACACATAACTGACATTCTACTCAAATTGCCCACTAATGAAAAGAAGAAATTTCCCCAAAAGTCACAGTAAAATTAAGAATGGTTCATGGTCGGGGTGCTTGGGTGGCTCAGTGGGTTAAAGCCTCTGCCTTTAGCTCAGGTCATGATCCCGGGGTCCTGGGATTGAGCCCCACATCAGGCTCTCTGCTCAGCGGGGAGCCTGCTTCCCCTCTCTCTGTCTGCCTCTCTGCCTTCTTGTGATCTCTCTCTCTGTCAAAAAATAGATAAAATCTTAAAAAAAAAAAAGAATGGTTCATAGTTATTAGGCAACAGTAACACAGTAGTGTCTACTCTATATGACTTCAGCCTCACAACCTTAACCATAAGTACTGAGTAAGTTATTCCCAATTCCAGTATCTGCATTCAGTAGTACCTGGAGAGGTGCTTTTATTCAAAACTTTATAGAGCTGACAAAAAAAAATTTTTTTGACTGAGATCAAGTAACTCCATACTTGATAATGCTACCTAGATACATTTTAAATATATAAACTAGAAAGGATACATAGGAGGTTCTGAAATCTATTTATCTCACATAAAATTTATGATAAACTTGGAACAAGGAGGCTAAAGGAGTGGTTTGATTCACAACAGAATCTCCTCTCTGGGTTCCATAATTTTTGATGCTGGGTTACCTACTTCTGCTTTGGGGGCTCCACATCTTTGCTCCTGCCCTTATTTAAAGTTAAAGTTTGCATCCCCTCAAACATTCTGTTACACTAATGACAGTACTCTGCCTCTCAGATCTGAACCTTTTAACCTGTAGTTATGTCTTCTCTGATGACTACCTTCTCTTCAGAGGATCAGTCATCTCTGGGCTGCAACTATACAATATAGCACACCTTTTAAAAGGAATGCATTTCTTTGACATAACAACACTGATTCTCCTTTGCAAGGAAACATAGACACCATAGTAATTGCTGAACAAGATCACTCAAAATGGTTGATTTTTGCTCACTTCAGTCCTTGCAGTGAGCCTTATTTTTAAAGATCTTATGGGTCTTATAGAATACACATCCTGATGTTATTCTACTAATAAAATCAATGAAGTCAATAAAAACGTCACCTTCTTACTTGGTAGTAAACATGGCTTCTCCTGATGAGCAAACCAGCATTTACTTCTCATACCTAATGTTTAAGTCAAATTTTAAAAGTCAACTTTTTCATTTTTTTTTAAAGATTTTATTTGTTTATTTATTTGACAGAGAGATCACAAGTAGGCAGAGAGGCAGGCAGAGAGAGAGAGAGAGAGAGAGGGAGAGGGAAGCAGGCTCCCCGCTGAGCAGAGAGCCCCATGCGGGACTCGATCCCAGGACCCTGAGATCATGACCTGAGCCGAAGGCAGTGGCTTAACCCACTGAGCCACCCAGGTGCCCCAGTCAACTTTTTCATTTTGATAAATGTTCTTCATAATTAGCAATAATTGCATTACACTGATCCATTCAACAGGCAAATTTATTCAGATACCTGGTGTCTTATTTTAAAAATAACTCAAATTGACAGATCCATCAGATCAATATCAACATCCCATATAAACTATATTAAGGTTTTCTTATCAGGGAGGACAGGATAGGCTTAGGCTTTGCTATTGATTCCCAAATCTTACTGGCTTTACACAGCTGAAGTTCACATCTCACTTTCACAAAGATAGCTGCAGAACCCAGCTGATCTCCAGGATAGATGTCCTTCATATAAAAATTGAATTTCTTTGAGCTTCAGGAATTAAAGCTTTTTGGAGTTTTTGCACTACACATGTTTACTCATTCACAACTCTAGACTTTTTTCTCTCTCTCTCTCTGAAAACTATCATTAGCCCTTAGAAATGCAGCGGCCTCCCCTCATTAGCTCTCCCTTCCTCTCACATACTTCTCCCTCACATACTTACATGTGTCATTTCCTCCTCCACATTCCAGAAACTCCCAACTCAGATGCTCATCAATTGCTTAGTTACCTTGACTACTGCCACCTTCTTCTCTGCCAATTCTCCTTTGTCACCTATCCAATCTATTTAAAACCCCTCTGCCAAGATATTTTATTCACACAGCTAAGACCAAGACAGCTATGTCTTCCCACCCATCTCTAACTCCCCTCTCTTCCCTGACTTCTAACTTCTGGCTACTTTAATCTAACAATCAGCAAAAATTTACTAATTTGCTTGCAGGATTCTGTAAACTGTGCTAGGAACTCTATTCAAGAGAAAAATATAACATGTTTTCTATCACTAAGCATATTGCAGTGTGTTGGGGTTGATAATATAAATGAAACTTAAGTATGTTATATTTTTAGTCACGACTTCTTGGTAGTGCATGACCATTAGATGGAATTGAATAAAGGGAGATAGATGCTTGGACTCGAGAATTTTCAAAGTATCTAATTGGCAAACATCACTGATCATTAGAATCATCTAAAGAGGTTTTAAAAAAAATACCACACACTTCAGATTACTGACTCAGCATCTATGGATGGAGGCACTGGAATCTGCATATATATGCAATATATATAATGTACACAATATACTTATCGTACGTGTGTGCATATATGTGTGTGTATGTATGTATATATAATGTGTATGTGCATATATTCATACAATTTGAGTAAAAAGAAACACCTTCCCAAGTGATTTTCATAATTATTCATATTTATGAACCAACTCTTTCTCATTCTTTATTTTGTTAATCAAAGCCAAAAATTAATTGCAGAAAAGTTTAAGTGCTTTAGCTAAGTCACATAACTAATTACTGACAAAACTAGAAGCTAAAAGCAGGTTTCTTGACTCACTGCCTCCAAACTCCTCCAAAGCTATGTACTCTGAGAAGATAGTGGGAAGATTTGGAACTTCAGCTGAACTTTGAATTATGGATAGGTTTCATAAACATAGGATATTTCATCAAGGGATGTTTCTTCCCACCTCTGCTCCTATCCAAGTAATTTAAATTCAATGCATATTTTGCATATTTATTGAGAGGCTAACATATTTAAGGGCACAATTGGAAATACAAAGATGAACAAACGGGGCACCTGGGGTTCAGTCAGTTAAGCAACTTGCCTTTGGTTCAGGTTATGATCTCAGGGTCTGGGATCAAGCCCCATGCTGAGCTCCCTGCTCATCGGGAAGTCTACTTCTCCCTCTGCCCTTCCCCCCAGTTTATGTGTGCATGTCATGCTCTCTCTTGCTTTCTCTCTCAAATAAATAAATAAAATCTTTTAGAAAAATAAAAATAAAAATAAGCAAACTACCATCGCTCAGGGAGAGTTTACCTTCGAGAAGATATTGCCTTCCAAAGTCTTTTTTAGCATGGGGAAACCCTGGGAAGCTTTTTCAGTATGCAAGCTCTTTTTGTCTACCTGAGACTACTGAATCACAATTTCTGGAGTCGGACATAGAAATATGTATTATTAACATACTTCCCAGTTGATTCTTATGTATAGTAAATCCTGAGAAACATCGTGGTGCTGAGTAAAGACAAAAATTGGCACAGATGATGAGGAAAATCAAGATAAGTATTTTCAGCTCAGAAATGTAAAGAGAAAGAGTGTTGCTCCAGTCTTAAAGACAAAGCTATACAAACCGCAAATTAATAACTTTCCTTAAACACAGTAAGGAACTGAGATTGCAGAGCCACCATGTACCCTGAAGTCTGAGTATTTTCAGGGAGAAACAAGACCAAGCATTTACTGACTTGAGGCAGACAACACTAGATGCCATCTTAGCTGGAAAGCTGCAGCTAAAATATTTTTTAAAATTGCTAGACAGTGAGGATGAGCTAACATGGGAATGATAAGACTCTAAGAATCTCATCTATAGGGACTTCACATACTCTTGCAGGCTTTGACTCCATGAACCCCACCAGACATTCACAGGGAAGATCAGGAAGAATCCCAAGAAAACTTTTCTTGGGGTTGTGGTATGGGAGGTGGCGCCAAAACCATGGCTCAACCCATCACTTAGATGTCCTTAAAAGCCTTAATCTTCAGGGGGAAAAGTAGTGAAAACTTTCTCCTAAGGGCACTCGTGGAAACCCATTTCATTTGAGGGCAGAACAGAAGAAGAAAGCAAATACTACCCCTCTGAGCAGGGCAGGAACTCCTGCCACTTGTGAAATGGATAGACTTTGAAGGCATTATGCTAAATGAAATAAGAAAAGAAATATACCATATGATTTTACTAATATGTAGAATCTAAAAAAACTAACTCCTAGAAACAGAGAACAGATTGGCAGTTGCTGCAGTGAGGTGGCTGGAGAAAGAAATGGGTGAAGATGTTTCTTTGTTTTTGTTTTCATTTTGGATTTAAAAAAAAAAAAAAATCCCTGAGCAAACCCCCGAATAGGAGCCTCCCAGCTGAGCCCAGTCAGCCAACAGAATTGAGAGAGATAATAAAGTGGTTGTTTTAAGCTCCCTAAAAGGAAAAATGATTGATAGGGTCAAAGGCTATATCTTGTCTCAAGAAAGTTGAAATAGCTTGTATCTAATACAAAACCGGGTTAGTTGTAGTTTTTTATTCCCAAATCAAATTTCTCATAACCTTACAAGCTTCATTTGTATTTGAACAATTTGGAGTTCTTGTCCCTCCCTGGTAAGAATGAGTCTGGTTGTTGAAAGATCTGGGTGCCTCTTTATGGCCTCCCCAAAGTATGATAATACCCATTCACTTTATTTCTTTAATAAACAAAAGCTTGCTTTATCAACAAAGTCTAAAACTCAAAATTAATTAATTGGGTTACTTTATTCTAGTCCAGAACTTAGGTCTGTATATTAGGTACACTGCACAATCCAGATAATTAAGTTTTAAGTTTTTGAAGACAGATGTATGTGTTATATTATCCCAGATGTTCTATCAGACATACTACTAATCTTCTTGGATCATTTCTTCTCAATATATATGACATTTTCTGAATGGCCTGACCCTGCACTTTCTTCAATTAAGATTTGTCTAATGACCTCAAAGAAACTATTGTTAGGCTTTTGCTGTATATTTAGTTTTATTTCCCATGGTTAACCTTCTTGATCTTCTTCTACTTAAACTACTACTACTACTTAAACATAAGTATTTAATAGTTTCCAGTGAGTGGGAAAATAACTTCTAAGAGGGATTATAGCCCAACACTATAGGAGGATGTTCATTTTCTAAGAATTTATTTTCAAGCAGATAATGCTTACTAAAAGTACAAACTATAAAAACTTTACATAGTGCATACAAAGCAATGGTGAAGGTCTAGGATTTACAGAGCCTAGCTTTGCAATTACTATTTGTGAAACTTTAAAGCCCTCCTAAGTCTAAGTAAATGAGTAATGCATGTGGAAGCACCATAACTCTAAAGTGCCATATAAAAATGTTAATTTTATATTATTAACATATATACTATAATTCATTTTTTCAAAAACATCTTATTTAAAATTGTTATTTAAAAATCAGACGTTTTCCAGTAATTTTCCCAAACTGTCCCTCTCTACCTGCCTCCCTAGACAGAGTCTGATTCAACTTTACAGCTTCATAATTTAGCTTATGACCTGAAACATAGAAAATATGCAATTAATATTTATTAAGGATTCCAGAGAGTCTCAGTTTCCCCCTTCCTTCTCCCTCCAATGAAAACTAATATATTCTAAATTACATTGTGGTAAAGTTACTCAGTAGCTCCCAGTTTCACTCTATAACGACATATAGTCTTGAAAAGAACATTCCACTTTGAATCAGTTTAAACTTGCCAGCGTTATTAAAATAATTAATGGACATTCACAATTTGAATTTTACATCTTCATTCAAACACCATCTTTTTAAATTTAATCATGAAAGGCCCACCATATGTTTAAAAGTCACCATGATTGTTTAGCTAGGGAGAGACTGGCGCTCCCTCTGCTGGTCCTACAGAGAAAGAAGATAACCCCAAAACCCTCGCAGTTCTGACGTCTTGACAAGGACTTCCCATAACCTATACTGAATTAACACACCATTTTGATGCCCATGCTTGTCAGATGTGAAAGACATTATAGAAAGAGATATCTGAAATTTAAAGTTAAAAAATATGTTGTTAAAAAAAAGAAACCTATGAGAATAAAACAATAAAAAATGTAAAATAAAAACCGACAGTACTGTATAAAATAACAAAGACAGTTTGTTTCTTATTGTGAATAGTTATTAACTTGTACACTCAAAATAATAGGTGTGAAGAGTATTTTAAAGGAGCAATGTGGATTAATGAGCATTATCTCAGTTAATTCTTACAACAAATGCTATAAGTTATAGGCCAGGGAAAATCATGACTGTTATCCCCTCCATTTCAAATAGAGGTTATCTCTGCAGAGATACATAGCTCTTCTACAGGCCGGCAAAACAATCCCATGACCACTTCTATGCTTTAGATATTTATAATAGCTAAACTCTGATGAACACTTACTACGACCCAGTATTGAAACAAGTAGTTTACAAGCAATGCCTCATTTACTGCTCACAACAATCCTACAAAGGAGGCACTCTTATTATTCCCATTTTACAGATGAGGAAATTAAAATGCAATCACTTTCCAGGGCCAAATTGTTATTAAAAATGATGTCCCAATATTCAAAGTAGGTCATGTGAGTACTCAACAAAGCCAGCTCAAACACTTACATGTGATGTAATATTTGGAAATCATAGTCCTCTTCTTGGAATGCCATGAAATATTGACATATTTACTTCCATTTTATAATTTAGAAACACATTTTCTAGAAGAAAATATTACTAGAAAATATATGCATGTACCAATGAAGTTATATATATTTATTGATATATCTATATAATTATACTATATATTTTAATGTATTTATATAATCATATATAAATTACATGTGATATATTTCAAAATTATATATATCATATATAATTTTACAACTGGAAGTTTGTACCTCTTACTCCCCTCCACCTATTTCACCTATCCTCCCTACCCCAAACAAATTATATTTACATTATATACATTTAAATATATAAATATATTTCAGGTTTGGAGAGGGATCTTGAGTCCCAGAATGCCTTCAACTCTAATAAGTACAGACATCATATCCTTTACAGAATTATAATTTATTTCCCTCATTGAATTTTACAAAAGTTGAAAATTCTTCAGGATATGTTTCAGCTATTTTCAAATCAGTCCTGGAAGTGTTCCCATATCCTTTTAGAAGATAAAAATTGGCATAAATTAAAATTTATTGAAACATCCCTGCCCTCTCCCCCATGATTAAGTACAAGCTTTGTATTCAGGCTCAACATGTCTTCCCTTTAAATAGGCTTTGATGAAATCCTGACTTTTCAAATGACTTTAAATAACATGAGCCACTGTGGTAAAAATTTGCACAGTAACAGAAATAACCGAAGATTGAGATCAAATATCTTTTACTGATCCTAATTCTTGGCTACATCATCCCCATTGCTTTGCAATATTTCTCTACAAAACTACTCTGATTTCCTACAGAGAATGCAAATTTTTCAAGCATCTCTAAGATAATATGGGTTTTCATACTCCCAAAATACCCAAAAATTTTCAGGGAAATATTTTATCAAGTTAAAACCATTTAAGATGAACCCAATTACCTTATAAAGTGATGAAAGTGCTTGACTGGGTGTCCATTTTGCCATTTTCATCCTCATTATTTACCCAGCTGCAAGTACCACTGAGCAAACAATCAGCAGCAGTTACCAAAGTTTTACAATAACAAATTATGAGGTAAAAATTTAGAATTCAGAAAATTCAACCTGTAAACTTAACTATTTTCTGAATATTTGGGAAAATACTAACTTATTGAAATTTTGTAGCAAAACCTCAGTGTTCTGTGGAAGGCTAGTTTGAGAATCACATCTGTTTGGATTCAGATTTTGATCCTCCTAATCATCTATCTTTCCCTCCATTGATGCTCCAACAGAAAAGCTATACAAGGAATTAAACTGTGTTGAATTGCTTTTAATTTAATTTTATATTTGAATGAAATTAAATTGAATCAAGCACCCATGGACTGGCTCATAGGTAGCAGAGAATGGGACCATCCTACAACTGAGTTAAAAAAAAAAAAAAATCAGCTGAACCTTTAAAGAATTCATAAATGTTGAGTGTGGGTAGTGTGCCCGTATAAAACCCCTGGCAGCCCCAGATACGGCAGAACTGATACTTTCTCCCAGACTCTTCGTCATGATCTCCAGCTGGTGCTCCTAAAAAGGATGGTAGCACAGTAGATAACCTAAGAGGGTCCGCTGGGTGGTACACAGCAGCAGGGGAGGAGCAACTGCAGTTGTGAGGAAAAGCCTGAACCCTGACTACTCTGCTCAGACCATTCTCTCATAAGTATCAAAACTCTAAGCCTCGGGCGCCTGGGTGGCTCAGTTGGTTAAGCGACTGCCTTCAGCTCAGGTCATGAACCCAGAATCCTGGGATCGAGTCCCACGTCGGGCTCCCTGCTCCTTGGAGAGTCTGCTTCTCCCTCTGACTTTCTCCCCTCTCATGCTCTCTCTCTCAAATAAATAAATAAAATCTTTAAAAAAAAAAAAAAACAAAACTCTAAGCCTCTGTGAGAGGGGCAGAGAAAACTCTGCCACTACCAGGCATAGGTAAAGATCCACTGCTGATGGGAAAATATAGAAGAAATATTCCATTACCCCTGGAGGAGGGTCAGGAAATAATATTGGGGTCAGACCCACAATCTTATGTCAATGCCATTAGAAGTGTGCTGTCACTGCTGGAAGAGTCAGGAAACCCTCTCCTGTGCCAGGACATCAGAGTCCACACCCTCCTCGGCCACCACCACCCCAACCCCCACTACTAACATACAATTATCAGAACAGCTAACAATTTTACCCCAGGTATTTGTCCAAAGAAATAAAATCTTATGTCCTCACAAAATCTGTAAATGAATGTTGATAGAAGCTTCATGCATAATTGCTAAAACAACCTAAATAGAAACAACCTAAACATCCATCAGCTGGTGCATGGATAACAAACTATGTTATAGCCATCTGGCAGAATATTACTCACCAATAAAAAGGAATAAAATGTAACAACATGGAGGAATCTTAAGTGCATTGAGTGGAAGAAGACAGGTGCAAAGGCTACCTGCTATATGCTTCTATTTACATGACCTTCTCAAAAGGCAAAACTATGATGACAAGAAGAGTTCAATGGATGCCTGGAGGTGGGAGGGAGACGCTGACTACAAAAGAAACACAGGAACTTTGTGGGGATGTTAATCGTCTATATCTTAATTATGGCATTGGTTACATGCACACATATGTCAAGCTTATAAATGAAATAAATTTTATTGTATGTAAATTATTTCTCAATAAACCTAACTAAAAAAGTAAAGAGATAAATATTTGAGCCTCACTTCTGTCATAGTCTGAGTGATTTCAAAAAAGATTCAGTTCATTTAACCCAACTTTTATGAAGTACCTACTATATGCCATGCCATTTTATATCTAAGAGGTGAATTAACTGTGACTTGCTGGGAACACACAGAATAATGATACTTATTAAAACATCTTCACCAATTTATGGAGTAAATCTGAAATCCCAAAGCAAAAATCAAAATATTTAGAACTATATGGCAGTGAATTGCATCATTTTAGAGCTTGTGGCCTACAACTCAAGAGGTTTGTAGAAGGAAATTTATAACCTAAAAAGCATTTATTGAAAAACGAATAAGGCTTATATATCAGGTGTTTAACTCAAGAAGCAAAAATAAAATTTAAAAAACCCTCGAACAAAGGAAAAGAAAGATGTAAGAACAAAGCAAATGAAACTATGCATTAAAATAAGCTTAATAGATTGTTAATAGATCACTTTGCTGCAAAAAGATTTCCATCTTTGGTATATAATATGTATTGTTAATCACTGAGGGCTCAAATAGTATGCAGTCTTTCCGAAACTAATTTGACCACTAAACCATGTGTATGTGTGTATGATTATACCTGCCTCATATCTAATGATCCATAGGAGAAATTTTAGGAAACATTGGTCTATTGGCTTAATTAAATCATTAAATTTTTCTGAGTTCTGATTTACCTTTCTAGAAAAAAAAAAAAGCAAAATGTAATTCCTTCCCTTACAGTTACCCTGTAAAATCTAGTTGGTTGTACAGAGGGGAAGGGTAAAACCAATATAAGAGATCCACAAGTTAAATTTACATAAAGTAACAAAGAGAAGGTATTTGAAAAAAGTAATAGCTGTATTACATGAAAAGTTTCTATAAACAAAAAGAAAAAGATAATCCACTAGAAAAGTGGAAGAAGAGAAATCATTTGGGAATTCACAGGAAACAAGCATCAATTATCTTTATTTTTGTAGAAAGGAGGAAAAGCAGTGAAAATTGTAATGCTGAGAAAATCGTGTTGTAAATGATGAACTACTTCTTCTTTTATTGTCTAAATAGTTATTTATCTTAAATATAGGTATAAGATAGAATACTTTCTCTTTCATGAACATCCCTTCCAGGTATTTTGGAAATGCTAGTGGATTCCAACTCACTCAGACTATAAACATTTATCAGGCTCCTGAGAAAAAGTACACTCTCAAATTGGCTGAATTTGGTCTGTTTCCCTAATCATAATCTTTCCAACTTATTAATCAAATTCAATGCTATTACTCCTTAATAATTAAATCCAAGCTACCACTATTATTTTTCAAATTTCAACTTTTTTTTTTTTCATTCTGACACTCTTGTTAGCAAGATATCAGGTTAAATAAGCAGTTTTAGCAAAACCAGTTCCACTTATTTGGAACACTGATTTAAAAAACAATCTTTTTAAAAAATTTTGTTTTATTTTATTTTTCAGTGTTTCAAAATTCATTGTTTTTGCACCACATCCAGTGCACCATGCAATACGTGCCCTCCATAATACCCACCACCCGGCTCAATTTTTAACCCAATATTACTTGAAACATTGACTAGGTGCTGCTGTTTCTTAGGGAAAAATATTTGGGAGCTAGGTGATAAAGTCATATTTATTTTAATGTGATCCCGACATGTGCTAAAAAGGAAAAAAAAAAGAAAATCTATTCACTCTTTAATGGAAATGGCTTCATAAAACTAAAAAGATTTGGTAATACTGAGCAACAGTCCATGAGAAACTGGTTATTGTCGATACTCAGTGCCTGGTTTGCTTGTTAATGAGGTGAGAAGAAACCAAGATGGTTAATATTCTCACAAACTGATCATAATCAAATCATTACAATGTTAATTATGGAATTAAGGGGATTGTAACCAGGGAAATAAAAATAAATATAAAAATCACTGTCTTTGTTCTAAATGTGTTATGGAAAACCTTATTTTCTAAAGCTAGATGGGGCTCAAAAAAGATGATACTTCTGTGGAAATTGCTTTTTCAAAAATAATCAGTTTGTGCTGGTTTTAATGCTAGAAACTAAAAAATATTTATCCTTGTTTTTTTTTTTTAAAGATTTTATTTATTTGGCAGACAGATATCACAAGTAGGCAGAGAGGCAGGCAGAGAGAGAGGAGGAAGCAGGCTCCCCGTGGAGCAGAGAGCCCGATGCGGGGCTCGATCCCAGGACCCTGAGATCATGGCCTGAGCCAAAGGCAGAGGCTTTAACCCACTGAGCCACCCGGGGGCCCCATTTATCCTTGTTTTGCGTTGTAAGACTTAGAAAGAAACTCTCAACCAGTTCATTGAGATATTTAATTTCCTTATCATATATACTCACAGGGAAAGTCATTACTAAGATAAACTATTTTTTTTATAATGTTGGAAACTTTATTGGATTTATAACTTGATTCTCAATCCATGTATTTCCAAGAGCTAAATCAACAGTCTTCATTCTAGAGTGCTGATACAGATATTCTCATTTATTTATATGACACTAACAGATAATAGATTTTATCTAATTTTGCTAATAATAACTAACCTCAGAACTACTGTCTCTTTTCATTTGATTTGCAATTTTTAGAGCATTTTTCTTTTGACAGAGTATGTTAGTAAGATTTTAAACCAATGAAGACAATACCTTCCCTATTATGCCTTAATAACCTAAAAACCTCCAAAAATATTTTAATTCAAATTTACTTTACTTTTTTCTGAATATAAGATAATCTGTTTTGACTGTAAAATTTTGAGACAACCAGAAAAAGTATAAAGACAAAAAAGAAAAGGTAAGTATAATCTTACAAGTCAAAGGCAACGACTATTAACTGGTATGCCTTCCTTGTATCTATCTCCTTTAAATAGTCAAAATCACAGAAATATACCAATTTGTTTTACATAAAATGAATGAGATTATGGAAAAAGTATTCAACATCACTCAGCATCACAGAAATACAAGTCAAAACCACAATGAGATAGCACCTCACACCAGTCAGAACGGCTAAAATTAACAAGTCAGGAAACAAGAGATGTTGGTGAGGATGTGGAGAAAGGGGAACCCCTTTGTACTGTTGGTGGGAATGCAAGTTGGTACAACCACTCTGAAAAATGGTACGGATATGGCAGTTCCTTAAGAATTTAAAAGTAGAACTACCCTATGACCCAGCAATTGCACTACCAAATATTTACCCAAAGGATACAAACATAGTGATCCAAAAAGGCACCTGCACCCAATGTTTATTGCAGCAATGTCCACAATAGCCAAAATATGGAAAAAGCCCAGAAGTCTATCGACAGATAAAAGGGTAAAGAATAAATCATGGAATATTACCCAGCCATCAAAAAATGAAATCTTACCATTTGCAACAACAGGATGAAACTAGAGGGTATTATACTAAGTGAAGTAAGTCAATCAGAGAAAGAAAATTATCCTATGATTTCACTCATATGTGGAATTTAGGAAACAAAACTGAAGATGATACAGAGAAGGGAGGGAAAAATAAATAAGATAAATCAGAGGGGGAGACAAACCGTAAGAGAGTCTTAACTATAGGAAAGAAATTGATGGTTGCTGGAGGAGAGGTGAGTGAGAGGCTGGGTTAACTGGGTGATGGGCATTAAGGAGGGCACTTGATGTAATGAGCTCTGGGTATTATATAAGACTGAGAAATCATTAAACTCTACCTCTGGAATTAATAATACACTATATGTTAATTAATTGAATTTAAAAAATTAAAAATAAAATGATTGAGAATAAACTCTTTGCTAGCTGCATGGTATTGTATGGGGTTTACCACAGTTCATTTTACTATTACATTATTAATAGATTTTTTACATATTTCTAATTTTTATTATTATATAATGAAAGATATCTTTGTGTAAGATAAAAATTATAATGAAGAGTCCAAGTGGAAACTGAAGGAGATGTTAGTTCAAATCCTGGCCCAGTTAGTTGGGAGTTCTGGTGAAAAATTAATTACACAACGTGAGTTTAAGCCAGTCACATGATAATTAGTCAATGAATTAAAGTTATTAGACTGAAGTTTTTCAAAGTTTTAGAATATTTTCTTATCATATATACCCTAATTTGGATTTCTTGGTTAAACAACGCAAGTATTTTTAAGGATTTTCATACATATTGTCAAATTATTCTCCAAAGTGGCAAACCAATTTAAACTCTCATTAGTATATATGAGAAGTGATCCTCATCAAAATTAGGTGTTTTCTTATTTTTAAATTCAGTAGATGAAAATGTTATCTTATTTTAACTTTTATCTTTTTGAGCATTTAGTAACATTATACTTTTTATTTTATTTTATTTTTTTTTTTGCAAACAGCAAGAGGTTCTTTATTGCAGCGCGGGCGCCTGCGGGTGGTCAGCAGCTCCTGCTAGCTGAGCACCCCAGGCTGGAGTGGTGCACTTTTTAAAGCATACATTAATCATTTGTACCTTTTAAATAAATTATCTGTTTGTGTCTTTTGCCCATTAACATATTGGAATCGTATCAATTTTTATAACTGCCTTAAATGTTAGGGCTATTAATAATTTGTCATATGTGCACTTAAATGCCTTGTTCATTTCTTTATTTTTAAATTTGTTCATAATAATCCTTACATTGAGAAACTTTGATATTTTCTAGAGTAAAATATATTTTTCTTTTCCTTTATGAATTTTCCTTTCTCATCCAGAAATTGGAAAATAATCACCTTTTATTTCTACTAGTTCAAATTAACTTTAATATTCTAAAATTGCCTTTTTAATCTTGATAAAACATACTTTGGTTTATACTGTTAAATGAGAATCCAAATTTAATTTTTTCCCAAGTCGCTAAACAATTGTCCAAATAAGATTTATTAAATAATCCATCTCTTTCTCATTGATCTACAATGTCTCCATTATGATGTATACTTTTACACATAATAAAGTTATGTTTTTACAAGTTACCAAAATTAATCAAAGATATTACCCATTGTACCTGATTTGCTTTTAAAAGAGGAGCTGTGATTAAAGATCCCCAAGGCAACTCTCACCCATAATTATTGCCCACACCCACTGGGGCTAGGAGATTGCCAAGGCAAGAAAGGAGGAGGCACAAAGGAAAATAACGAGTAACTGAAAAGAGTCTACATTTTAGTTATTTAGTTATTTATTTTTGAGAGAGTGAGAGAGAGAGAGTATGCAGGCCCATGTGTGTGAGCAGGGTGGGGAAGGGACAGAGGAAGAGGTAGAATCTTAAGCAGGCTCCACTCCTAACGCAGGACTCAATCTCTGAACTCTGAGATCATAACCTGAGCCAAAATTAAGAGTCAACTGCTTAACTGACTGAGCTACCCAGGCACCCCCAAAAGTCTGCATTTAATTCATGGTCGTTCCTTTCTTCTCACTGTGCCCACAATAAGCCTACATCATTAATGGAATGAGATAAAATCTAGGCAACATTTATCAAGCACTTACAGTGTCCCAGGTCATTGTATCCCTTCTCCCTTCCCTACTCCCAACAGAGATAGACATTGTTTTCTTAATTTTACAATTATAGAAATACATTCAGCAATTTTAACTAACCTATCCAATACCACACAATTACTAAGTAGCCAGAATAGGATGTGAACCTAGATCTCTCTAAATCAAAATCATATTTGTTGAAAATACCCTTAGGTGTAAAAAAATACTCTCTCTCTCTCTCCAAATCATTTCCTTTTCTGAAGTACTATTTTAATATTGGCAGACTGCATATGGCAAATGCTATAATTTGGAGTTTTTATACTCTTCAAGGGTAAATGTACATGTGAAGTTGAAAGGATGAGGAGGTAGGAATCTCACAGCTGGGATGCAAGAACCCTGCTGCAAAGGATGTCGACTATTCTGCAGAAAGTTAGATGATCACCAGGGTCAATGAGGGCAATATTAAGACCAGATAATACTAGCTATAACTTAAAGGATACAAATATCATGTGAAACATAATACTAGCAATGGACCTTCCCTCATTATTAACACCATCAATGACTATAGCCTAGCAATGGACCTTCCCTCATTATTAACACCATCAATGACTATAGCCTAAGGTCCTGAGAGCCTTAATCCAGAAGGAGGAGGAAAAGAAAGTAAAAACAATCCTGACTGTGACAATTTCCAACATGAAGTGACTGAAGAATCAGCCAAATAAATTTGATCAAAATTTTTAGATTTCATTTTCGGTGTCATGAAGAGTGGGGATTCAGTTTCAAAATTTCAAATAAGCTGTAAAAAATAATTGTAAAATTTACAGTAAACGCTCATAGAACTGAGCCCCCACTCAAACTAGGTTGAAAGAGATTACTTAGGACTCAGAGGCATAGCCAGCCTGCAAGAATACTGGAAGTGAGAGTAAGAAAGCAGAAAATCAATCTTCCTTTTGTGTCAAAGGGACCCAGGTCCTCCTTCCTGTCTTCTCCTAGCTCATACTTGCTGCTCTCTCTCCTGGCCTCATCCTGGACAAGAAGAAGGAGCTTCTCTGCTGCTTCCCATAAATGCTCAGTGTCAGTCAAGAAGTCTCCTGCTCATAATATCAGTGGCTCCTGCCATTCCAAATCCCATTCCTAGCTTGAAATTTCTGACTTAATGCACTCCTACTGATTTCTTCCTCATCTCAGTCTTCCTTTCTCTTTGCCAGCACTTTTTTGTCTACTTTATACCCAAATGTAAATGTCATTTACATTGTCATTTGGTGGAGATAGAACCCACATACTGTGTATGTGTGTGTGTGTGTGGATACATATGTGTATGGTATCTATAACACTGGATTTATGGATTAGATGAGATGGATACAAATCTCAGTCCAAATCTCATGTTTTATAAGAAGTATAACATATGTCTTTTTCAATAATTCAGTTTTCTTTCTATTTCAGGTCCCCATTCTGCTATAGTGGTAGAAACTCAATGTTAACTAGTTCATGCCCACATGGCTCCCTTTCTCCAGGATTATGCCGAAGTTTTGGGACATGTCTAATGCCAAAACTATGCCTCTGGAAAATCTCCCACTTGCTCCGTCCAGATTCATTCTCAATATCTCAACCCCAGCTCTTTGTCCTGGAGCCTGAATGGAGTGGAACACATCCAGACAGAATCTGTCTTTTCTCTATATGATTCCTTTTCTTCTGGTTTCTAATATTTGCCCCCCTTCATCCCTTCAGGCCTAGCAGCACTAACAGTGCTAGCCCTGGATTCCTACTAGCCTGCTGCTGCTAACTCCCTGTTCCTGGGCTCTACACTGCACGCACACATCTGTAATCATTCCTTTTGTAAATAATCTCTCCCTGAACTATCCCACGGGGAAAGTACCAGCAGTTTATTGCTGTGATACAGTTCCAGGATGTCCATTTTCCATACAGAGATTCTGTGATACCTTTCATTCTGTCTGGTTCCTGGCTGTAAGATTATAAGGTTTCCACAGAAACTTTCCTCATGTTTGTTGTCCACTTTGACCTGCAGGTCTTGTAACTCTCCCTACTGCTATTTCCGTGCCACACTGTGGACCAGAAATGCCTATGGAGTTGTCAAGGCCCTGTCTGTCCAGTCTTTGTGTGCATTCACTGTGTCTCTGCTTTCAGGGTTGCAAAATGTAGGGAGCTCCCTCTCTCTCTACTCTGTCCACCTTATGCAACTCGTAGCAGGTTTGTTTGATAGGTGGGAGATGGGGAGAGAAAGGGGTGCATGACATACCAAGAAAGGAAAAAAATATATACCACAACATAGAGAAGTGTATTAATACTCAAACATTATGACCCTGTAATAAATCTATAAAACTGAACATTTAACCATCCAGCTTGTGGGTTCTAAAAATAAAGATTTAAACATTCCTATTGCTAAATGTCAGGCTCTTCATTTATATAGCAAATTAAAGTTTGAAAAGCACTTCACATAGAAAAGTCATTGGATCTTCAAGACAAACCCTAAAAGGATTATAAAATATGTTCCATGTTATAGGCTGAACTGTGTAATTCATATGTTGAAGTCCCAACTTCCAGTATATCACAAAGTAGCCGTATCTGGAGAAAAGGTCATTAAAATGATAATTCAGTTAATATGAGGTCTTTACAGTGGTTTATAATGTAATATGACTGATGTCCTTTTAAGAAGAGGAAATTTGGAAACAGACATGTGCACACGCAGAGGGAAAACCATGCACAGTCAGAGGGAAAAGACGGTCCTAGACAACTCACACATTCCATTTTTAGATCAGGTAGAGAATTTTAAAAACCTACCAAAAACCCACAGATTGTTTTACAATAAATTATTTACAATAAATTTTACGTTGTAATCTTAATAATACTTATATCCAGGCTGCCTCACATCCTCTATTACCTCTCTCAAATGTTTGCAACGTGTTCTGCAACTGTATGATATTGCTGGCATATGAGAATATTCATGAGAATATGTGTATAAACCTCTTCAAAGTTAAGCAATACATCTGTGGGCTTGGGCCACCAAGTAGTGGCTGCCTCCAGGCCATTTCAGACTCTTGCTTCCCTCCTCTCTGCACTCCATCAGCCTTTCCAATCCTTTCATGCTCCCTGTCAATTTCCTGAATTGCAGGTCCACTCAAAGGCTGAACAAAGAAGCAAAGAGGTGAGGGAGGTAACCCATCTAGTGCAGCAAGTAAACAGCATTGAAAGGTTGTGAGGTACATGAAGGAGAGGACACTACCACAGGTATTCAGTTCCCAGGCTGGCCAGGCTGAAAGGCAGAAAACAGAAAGCAGCAGGGATTTCTAATTTTGTTCTGAATCCAGGCACAAAAGATTGAGTCTGTGTAGTGCAGGAGAGTGAAAGGACAAGAGGGAAATGAGAAAGCTCGGATTATGGGCTCGGATATGGACTCCTTATCAAGAAGTTTGAGCAAGTTAGTTTTACTCTTGCACTGCCATTTCCTTACCACCAAAATGAGTATGTTATAGTCAAGGTTTCTTCTAGCTCTAACATTTGGTGAGATTTTTATCTGACACTATGAGTTTGTGCTTTCCCAGGGAAGTATAAAATTACACCATATGGTCCCATTGCATTTGAACCTCAATGTCAAGTTTTGATGCTCAAGGGGAATGAATTTTTGAAAATAAAGAATAATCTCAGTGTAATAGTGTTCTTTGGAAATGAATTATTCCAATTTAAATAAATTAGAAAAAAAAACTTTGATTTATTGGCCTATTTAACTGTAACCATAGCAAATGTTCCATTCACTTATTCATTCATTTAACCAAATTGAAGGAACATCTACTATGGACTACCATACTTTTGGAGCTCATAGTATCTCTAGTGAGAAACAGACAGTGTGGTATGGGAAATGGTGTGGGTTCTTTAGAATATAGGTAAGCTCAGAGTGGTTTGACCTCTAAAAGGGCATACAGGACATCTAGCCCATGTCTTGAGAGTGCCAGTGATCAAATTCTATTATGACAAAAGTAGTAATTTGTACAGTATCCCAGAGAGGCTGGGCATATGTAAGGAATTATAAGAAAATGGGAGCTCAGCCTATCAAAAATCTGGGTATTTTGAAGATTAAATCATAAAGACTCTCACATACAGCTTATCAATGAGCCCAAACACAGAAAGCTAAATTTCTTTGCTATTCACTACCATTTTAAAGATTTCCAAGAGCTGTGAATCTTACATGTCAATTCTTTGTATTTATTATAACCATACTTACCTTGGGAAGCAAACATACCTGAGATCTTAAGTATGGAAAGGACCTTATTAATCAGCTGCTTCAACCCTCTCATTCAGATATGAACTCATTTGTTCCCAGGTTTCATAGTTGCAGATAAATCTAGATCGCAAGTATCTAGACTCCCATTTCAATGTTTTTGTTTATTTTTTTGTTTTTTTGTTTTTTTGTTTTTTTCCTACGAACCTCTCTGTACTTCCCATCAGCCTTTACACATAAACTTGAGAATGAAGTCAAGGGGTGTCTGTCATTCAATTGATCAAGGAATCAATCATTTAGGAGGCCTATAAATATCTTAGAATCAGCCATGATTATCTGCCAGTCATGCTGCCATATGTATTTATTTGTTTAGTCTATAAACTGAATTATACATTTTGAAATTGTCTTGGCTACAAATATCCATGAATGGAGACAGTGAAAAGACATCGTAATAATTTCCCCAGAGTTAAGTGAAGAAGTGGATATTGATTTATGTTTCATTTGGCAAACCTTTCATGAGCACCTAATACATGCCAGGCACCATCCTAAACAGCATCAGTGAAAAACAGAATAATTGTAATAACACAGCATCCATGCCACATGGCGCTTATCTACTGGACAAAATAGACAATAAACAAAGAAATTAATATACATAATTATAATGCCAAACAACAAGTATAAGGCAAAGTTTCAAAAGGCAGGAAATGAAAAAAGTTTTTTTTTTAATTCTGAAGGAACAGAAAGTGCAATAAGAAGAAACTGTAATGACTCACTTCCAGAAAAGAAAGATACTTGGATATATTGAAGCCTTTCACATTCACCTTCCTCTGCCGTGGAGTCATTCTTAGAAACGTAGTGGGAAGAAGTAGGAGGCATTCTCAATTTTTTTCTGGAGTGTCAAGAACCACCCTCCTAACTCTTATCAGACTGGTTTTTAGGGAGACATCAAACCTAAGTGCTTTCTTCTCCAAACATGAGGTATTCCATGTTTTTATGTTAATAAGCAACAGTTCTTTCAACATTTCTAGATAAGTTCACAATCCCCTTTGAATATATGAATTAGTAGAGAACTTCCCTTCCAAAAATACCCACTAACACCTACATAGAAAATGTTGCATTAAATTTCAGGGAACCACTGAAGACCAATGATCCCCCTAGAGACCAGTCCAAAAAAATATATTTTTTCCTGCATTATGAGGAGTGGATTCTAACAGAATTAGGACCAAGGATCCAAGAGTTTTCCAGTTTAAAAATTGCACATGTTCAGAGGCCTCTTGACCAAAGGGCTTTAGGTTGCAAGGCTGCACTGCTTAGGGAGCAGAATTCACATGTGGTACCAGCAGTATTAATCAGTGTTGGTTATTAAAGGCCAAATAGGAATGCAACCCTCTTCATTAAAAAAAAATAATTTTATAATGATTTTTAAAGATTTTATTTATTTATTTGACAGACAGAGATCATAAGTAGGCAGAGAGAGAGAGAGTGGGGTAAGCAGGTTTGCCACTGAGCAGAGAGCCTGAGCAGGCCTGATCCCAGGCCCTCTAGATCATGACCTGAGCCGAAGGCAGAGGCTTAACCCACTGAGCCACCCACGTGCCCTAAAATAAAAGAATTGTAGCATGTGAAATTAGTTGCTCTGGAAAGGCACAGAATAAATATACCAAGAAAATCCTCAAAGCAGTGGTTCTCAATTCATATTCATGCACATATTAGAATCACTTGAGGAGTTTAAAAAAAGACTGATGCTCGGGACCAAAGCAGACAAATAAAATCAAATCTGTCAGAGTGGGGACCAGGAACTGGTGGTGGTTAAATTTCTCCAGATAATTCCAATGAAGAGCCTGTTTACAACCCACTGTTTTAGAAGGGCTGACTAATTCATGCATTGTGAACCTGGCTTTACTGAATTAAAATAAAGTTTTAAAACTAAATCCAATTGATAAGAATTGTTTATGCAGTTGATCAGAACTTAAAGTTCAATAATTCTAATGGTTCTAAATAGTCCTAACATTTCACAGAACATATGAGGAACAAAAAACCTATCAGTAAATAGTATGGGTTTCCTTTTATGGATCAAAACAGGCACAAATACCTATGAGCAAACATTCTCCCTACTCCTTCCCGAATTCCAGTAGCTAGCGTAGTGTGACACACATGAAGGCTTAATTAATGTTTACTGATTTAACCACACTGTTTTGATCCTTTCTTTCTCCATCAAACACTCCAGGAAAGAGAACATCAAGATCATTCAGTAGGTTATCTAATGGGGCATTTAACTGCACCCTTACAAGCAATATTATTGAATTCATCCTTCCATTAAAACATTGACTATCTACCATGTGCCAATTACCAAAAGTTATGTGAGGGATGATAATGATAATAGTTTAATACTTTCAAAATCATTTCCAACATCTTCTTTTAAACAATTATTGGACCTTAGTTCCAAGAAGATTAAAAGACACTCAAGACCACAGAATTAGTGTGTGGCAGAGTGTAAAATGGAACACCAATCTTTTTATTCCCAATGTGATGCTATTTTGCAGGAGCAAAGTACATCACTTCTATTATATGTATAAATTTAAAATAGTAAGACTAATTCTAAAAGTAGATGATTGTGTGGAAAGAAATCACATGTGTAACTTTGCATAGGGGAACTTCGCAGTTCTATCAGCTTTGTGTAAGTAACTTTCGGATTAGAAATAGATTCCCTGGGATGCCCGGGGGGCTCGGTCCATTAAGTGGCCACCTTTGGCTCAGGTCATGATTCCAGGCTCTTGGAATTGAGTCTTGCTTCAGGCTTCTTGCTCCGCAGGGAGCCTGCTTCTCCCTCTGCCTACTTCTCCCTCTGCCTGCTGCTTCCCCTGCTTGTGCTCTCTCTCTCTGACAAATAAATAAATAAAAATCTTAGAGAAAAAGAAAGAGAGAGAGAGGGAGAGAAAGAAAGAAAAACAGAAAGAAAGAAAAAAAGAAAAGAAAGGAAAGAAGAAAGAAAAGAATGGGTTGAAATGGTTTTTGTACTTAGAGCGTGACACTGAAGCAGTTGCTTCCTTCACTGTATTCAACAATATTTTAATATTTGCAGTTGTTAGTAAGGAAGAAAGGAACAAAGACAGGGAGATTTAATGGTCTACATATAATGCTAAAATTCAGACAAATATAAAGATATCATGTCTGTGATGAGTACTGGGTGTTATATGCAATTGATAAATTATTGGACAGTACATCGGACAGTAATTATGTATTATATATTGGCTAATTGAATTAAAATAAAAAAAGTTAGATTATACAGGCATTTTAACACCCATAAATTATAGCGTTTATTTTGTGCACTGGAGTGTTAAGATGTTTAAGATCCTGTCTTATATATTGGAGAGTTTATTAACATAAATATTATGTGTACAAAACAATAAATTTACAAAAAATAAATAAATAAGTAAATATGTGTGTGTGTGTGTGTGTGTGTGTGTGTGTATCTCCTGTCTTATCCAACTGATTTGTTATAAAACAAAGATGAATAAAATCCAGTGTTGTCACAGAGGTTAAAAAATGTACCCTGTAACCCTTGTGGAACTATAAATTGGTCCAAACTTTGGAAGAAGAGATTTAGCAGTGTCTAACAAATTTTTGTCTTACTTATTTATTTATTTTTTTAAAGACTTTATTTATAAATTTGACAGAGAGAGAGCACAAGAAGGCAGAGTAGCAGGCAGAGGGAGAAGCAGACTCCCTATGGAGCAGGGAGCCTGATATGGGGTTCAATCCTGGGACCCTGGGATCATGATCTGAGCAGAAGGCAGGCACTTAACCAACTGAGCTACCCAGGTGCCCCCCGAACAAATTTTTAATGTGCACATTTTCACCTATGTATTTCTCTTCCTATCTACTTTCTTATTACTATAGTTAACATAAACAATAACTTGTACATGGATGTTTACAGTTTATATGTAAAGGGAAAAACTTTGCAACGTTTTAAAATGTACCTCAATGGTTAAGTAAATTGTAATACATAGAAATAAATACTAAGTAGTTGTTAAAAAAGAATGAGGAAATCTAATTGGACTGGCATAAGATAATATCTGTGATACACTGTTAGCTATTTTAAGTGAACTATAGAACTCTATGTCTATCAATGCATAGAAACAGATTTATAAGGATACTCACCAAATTGTCAATTACTTTTACTTCTAAGTAAATAGCAGGACTGTGGCAAGAAGTTGGTAATGATGGGGAAATTTTCACATTTCGTGTATATAACTAAATATTTCATTATTTTTAAAAATTTATTATAATTTGTTTTTAATAAAAACATGCTCACTTTCCAAAAATATCCCTACCTTGGGTTTCCTGAGAAACCTAGCCTAACCTGTTGTGAGATGGTCTTGCCAGAAAATAATGGCTAGATTAGAAGCTTCATGAGAACAGAGAACACATGTGTTTAGGGCTCTATATGCCTGTTTGAAAATCTGATACATAGAATGCACTCAGTATAATACATCGAATGAATGACAGAAATTGACAGAAATGTCAGGGAATAATTTAGCTGCTGTAATTATATACTAGTGAAAAGTATAGAATTTTTAAATAGGAATATTCCTCAAATTTGAAGTTATCAAAAAATTTAAATTTTTTTAAAAAATTAGAATTCTTCAAGTTTATAAAAATTCTCTAAATCTAAGAACATACAGGTTAAAGTACCATGAACAGGCTTTGCCTTTAAGCATTTTGATAGAATTATAAGAATTGAGACAAGGGTGTTTTGTTTTGTTTTGTTTTGTTTATTTTTTACTATATTGACAGCCAATCAATTTGTGTTGCTCTTCATCTTGTTATTGTGGTAAAATAAACATAACATAAAACTGACCAACTTAATCATTTTTTTTTAAAGATTTTATTTATTTATTTGAAAGACAGAAATTACAAGCAGGCAGAGAGGCAGGCAGAGAGAGAGAGAGGAGGAAGCAGGCTCCCTGGTGAGCAGAGAGCCTGATGCGGGGCTCGATCCCAGGACCCTGGGATCGTGACCTGAGGTGAAGGCAGAGGCTTTAACCCACTGAGCCACCCAGGCCCCCCCAACTTAATCATTTTTAAATGTACAGTTTAGTGGCATTAAGTATACCCTCATTATTGTGTCATCATCACTACTTTACCTCTCCAAATGCTTTTCATTTTGCAAAACTAAAACTCTGTACCCATTAAATAATAACTCTCCATTCCCACCTCCATTCTCCTTTGTATCTCTATGAATTGACTACTCTAGACACCTTACATAAGCAAATCAGACAGTATCTGTCCTTTTGTGACTAGCTTATTTCACTGAGCAGAACGTCTTCAAAGTTCATCCAAGCTGTTGCCTATGTTATAGGCTGTATAATATTATTTTATTTTTAAGGCTGTATAATATTCCATCATATGAATGCATCACATTTGTTTATCTATTTATCTATTAATGGACATTTGGGTCTTCTACCTTCTGACTATTGCAATAATGCTTCTATAGACATGGGCATACAAATATCTCCTTGAATCCCTGCTTTTGATTATTTTGGATATATATTCAGACGTGGAATCACTGGATCATATGGCAATTCTATTTTTTAATTTTTTAAACTGTCATACTGTTCTCTACAGCAGCTGCACCATTTTACACTCCCACTGACAGTGCACAAGGATTCGAATTTCTCCACATCCTCCCTAACACTGGTTATTTTCTGGGTTTTTTGATAGTAACCATCCTAATGGGTGTGAGTGTTATGTTGCTCCTTGCTTTCTGAAATAGCAAAAGCTGGGAAAACCTAAACCTAAATGACCAACACACAGAGATTATGATATTTTTATCCTGACTTTTTTTTAATTTTAGTAACGCTGAAATCAGGATTCATATTACAACTGATATCATCTTATAGTTATATTTAATAGCAATATTTAACATCTCAATGGCATTTAAAACAATAGTGTCTTAAAATTAATACTGTTTTAGATTCAGTGAAATATGGAACACTCAAAATTTTAAACCACAAAGGATTAAAGTATCTGAATTATATAGCAATAAAGATTAGTTGTAACAATCAACTTAAATGTACCCAAGAGAAAAAGTAACCAGGTGACAAGAAAAGGAAAAATTATCATGAATTTTTTTTTTAATATTTAAAGTAATAAGGATACAGGTTGATTCCAGATCCTACTAGATCCTGAGCTGTGTAACTTTTGGCAACTTACTTAACTGCTCTGTGGTGCAACTTCTACACCTACAAAATGGGAATAACAATATTTCTATGGTATTATACCTACAGGCTTATATCCTATTTGTTAGAATTTAGCAAATGGCAACAGTGATAAGAGGATATTGGTTCTTTTTTGAGAGGATGATTTCTGCTTTCCCTCTTAAGGTAAAAATAAGAGCTTCTACCATTAAAGAAAGGAAGGAAAAAATAATAGGAAATAATTTTTCAGTCTTTATCAAAGGTGCTTAAGTTATTCCAATAAATACCCAGTAATAGTTCACTATTTTTCTAAATAGCCTATTTTTAGATTTTTTTCATGCATTACATCTTCATACAAAGATATTTCTGAGATACAGGGAGCCTGAGTGGCTTAGTCAGTTAAATGTCCACTCTTGATTTCAGTTCAGGTTATGATCTCAAGATCCTGGAATAGAGCCCAGGAACAGGTTTCATGCTCAGCCTGGCATCTGCTTGAGATTCTCTCTTTCCCTCTCCCTCTGCCCCTCCCCCAGCTCCCAAACAATCTTTAAATAAATAAATAAATAAATAAATAAAAGCTAAAAAAAATATTTCTGAGGTACAATAATGTCTGAGAGCAATATAGAAATATATAAGTAAAAACAAGAAATTTTTTCTGAAAAAGAATTAAATTGCTAATGATACATTAGCAAAGCCTCTCTCCAAGTGCTCAAAAATATGATTACATAAAATGGTTTATATAATCAAATTTTGTTTCAACTCAATTTTCCTTTGTTATGAACCAAAACAATTTTGATCAATGTGATGCATTAATGTGTAATCCTGCATGATACTATATGTTCAGATAGTGATTATGATTTACTGGATTACCATTATGCAGATTTTATACATGAGGTATATATCTTTAGGCCTATGGTATCTGTTGTAGATAATAGTAGATTTTGGAAAATTCTACCAAAGAATGTGCTAGGAACTACAAGGGAATGGAAGTAAGAAGGAAATAACCTTTAATGTGTCTCCCCTGGGTTGACTGTGGTGAGGAACCAGATAGACTGAACACCTCTCTCATAGAGGATAGCAGCATGGAAGTAATTCCTCAGCATGACATGGTCACCAGTTGGCAATTAATTCAGTCCATTTAAGTCTATGTTACCCCACTTCCATCCTCAGTGCCCTTTCCTCTTTTTTTTTTTTAAGATTTTATTTATTTGATAGACAGAGATCAGAAGTAGGCAGAGAGGCACAGACAGAGAGAGAGGATGGGAAACAGGCTCCCTGCCGAGCAGAGACCCCGGATGCGGGGCTAGACCCCAGGACCCTGGGATCATGACTGAGCCGAAGGCAGCGGCTTTAACCCACTGAGCCACCCAAGCGCCCCCCTTTCCTCTTTTTAAAGATTACAAAGAAGTAGGATAAAACAGGAACTAACTCCAATTAACATTTTAAAAATTCTGGAAGGTCTTCTATACCTTTAAGATTAGACTGCTTAAAAAAATTGTAAAAAGTGAAGTAACACACTAATTCAATATGGTATGAATTTAAAGTACCAAAGTTTAAAGTGGAATATACCAAACTCCAGAAGATATAATAAAAGGCTAATGCCAAAATCAAAATGAATAATTGAGTTGCCCTGAAGTGTAATTTCAAAGACTAGCTGTAGAAGAAGGACTTGTAGAATAATAGAGTAAGGATGTCCAAAAATCAACTCCTACATAAAGAAGTAAAAATACTGACAATAATTGTCAAAATAAAATTTTACAGAACTCTGAATATTAAACAAAAGCTTTCAATGTTTCAAGAAAAAAAAAAAGTTGAATCCTGATAAGAGCATTAACCTTCATGGGTAATTTAGCTTGCCTTATTCCTATTCCCCTCTCACCAGCTTTGTGGCAGCTATGACAACCAGCTGCCTCAAAATAATGGTAACTATGAAAAACAAATGCCATGATTTAAAGGGGGCAAAAGACCTGAATAGACACCTCATTACAGAAGACATGCAGATGGAAAATAAACATTTAAAGATATGATCGGGGCACCTGGGTGGCTCAGTGGGTTAAAACCTCTGTCTTCAGCTTGGGTCATGATCTCAGGGTCCTGGGATTAAACCCTGTATTGAGCTCTCTGCTCTGTGGGGAGCCTGCTTCCTCCTCTCTCTCTCTCTGTCTGCCTCTCTACCTACTTGTGACCTCGGTCAAATAAATAAAGGAAATCTTTAAAAAAATATAAAATAAAATAAAAATAAAGACATGATTAATATTATATATCATTAATAATTGCAAATTAAAGCAATGAGATACCTATGAAAATGGCCAGAATCCAAATTCTGACAAAACCAAATGCTGGTAGAGCAACAGGAACTCTCTCATTCATTGTTGGTGTGAGTGCAAAATGGTGCAGCCACTTTGGAAGACAATTTGGCAGTTTCTTACAAAACTAAACATACTCTTCAAGATGGGATCAGGAATGAAACAAACCATAAGAGACTCTTAATCTCACAAAACAAACAGGGTTTCTGGGGTAGGAGGTAGGGATAGGATGGTTTGGTTATGGACATTGGGGAGGGTACGTGCTATGGTGAGTGCTGTAAAATGTGTAAGCCTAATGATCCACAGACCTGTACCCCTGGGGCAAGTAATACATTATATGTTAATAAAAATAATTTTTAAAAAACTAAACATACTCTTACATATGATTCAGCAATAATGCTCCTTGGTATTGACCCAAAGGAACTGAAAACACCTCCACACACAAACCTGTGCATGAATGTTTATACCAGTTTTATTCTTAATTGCTAAAACGTGGAAGCAACCAAAATGTCCTTTAGGAGATGTAAACTGTGGTACATCCAGACAATGGAGTATTTTTCAGCACTAAAACGCAGTACACAATCAAACCATGCAAGCACACGGAGGAAAATTAAATGCGTATTACTCAATGAAAGAAGCCTGAAAAGAATGCATAGTATATGAGTCCAAAAAGATTACGTTTAATAAAAGACAAAACTATGGAGAAAGTAAATAGATCTGGTTGAGGAGTCAGGGATATGGAGGGATGACTAGGTGGAGCATAGAGGATTTTTAGGATGGTGAAACAAGTCTGTATGATACTTAATGGTGGATACATGTCATTATACATAAAATATATACAACAAGATTGAACCCTAACGTAAACTGTGGAATTTGGGTAATAATAATGTGTCAACATATGTTCATTGATTCTAGCAAAAGTACCTGTTTGGTGCAGGATGCTGATAGTGGTGGAGGCTGAGTAGAGCAGGGGATACATGAAAACTCTCTGTACTTTCTGTTCCTCTTTTCTGTGAACCTAGAAGTGCTCTAGAAGGATAAAATCTATTTTTTTAAAAAAGAAATTCAGTAATGATTCTTGGTTACAACTTGTTTGAACCTTGAAAACATTATGCTAAGTGAAAAAGTCAGTCATTGTATAGTTCCATTTACTTGAAATATCTCCAAATGGCAAATCTATTGAGACATAAGGCAGATTAGTGGTTGCCATGGCCTGAGGTCAGGGGTAATGGATAGTTAGTGCTAATGACTGTAGATTTGGGGGAATGGGAAGGTGATGAAAATGTTCTAAAATTAAATAATGGTGATGATTGCAAAACTCTGTGAATATACTAAAGAGCCAAGACTTGTAAGGATTAAATGGGTGAATTTTATAAGATGTGAATTATATCTCAGTGAAGTTGTTATTTTAAAAGACCAGCTCTAAAAATACTTTGAACAAGATAGTTTTATCATAGTAAGCATATATCCTTAACCATAAGTCGATGAGTAATCATGACACTTAGGTAACATTGAATCCACTGGCTCCACCGTTTTTCTTTGTGCGTACAGACAATCATTTAAGCTTATTAAATTAAGTGTTTCCTCATCAGTAAAATGGAGATAATCCTCAAAGCATAGCTGAAACAACTTATTATCATATCACAGAAAAAGAACCTGGCATGAGTTTTCTTACTGTTGGAGAATAAAATTACGAATGAATAAAAGGGGAAAACTGAAACAAATCCAGAGGTACTATACTGGAAGTCAGAGATATCAGTATGAACTCATGTTTATTTTTATATGTTTGAAGATAGATACAGGAGTAATTATAGATATCTGTGTACACATGATTTAATATACATACAGATATCTCCTAGCTCTGTGAGCAGAGAGGACCGAGAAACAGTAATACTCCCATAGCCATCAGCATGCCTAAGGTCCAGATCTGAATTTCTAAATACCATTCCCCAATAAAAGGAACTAGGATTTCCTGGAGAAATGGAAGATTCTAGAACTGGAACAGGGTAAATACTCATAAATCTGGCCATTTTTTAAAAGATGTAAAATAAAATGCCTTGAGAGGGGAAAAAAAGAGTGAGTACATGGCAAAAGGACATAAAAGCCAATTTGAAAGAGTTCAGATGGCCAAAACTGGAACAATTTGGACAGTACAATAAATAAATTTAGTATTGGATTATGATTCAAAAAATAAATGTCCATACTTATCTACATAAATGATTGAATCCATTAATAAACTAGGGAGAAGAAATAAACATTCTTTCCAAAATCATTGCAAAGCATAAATAAAGACTAAAGGAAAAGAACATCACCATTCGACAGAAAAACTGCTGCAAGCAAGATCCATAGATTAATGCTCAAATGGGTGAAACTTTATGGAGTAAGAATATATTTCCCTCATTTTCAAAGTATTGCCCCTGAAATACTCATTATTTATTGTGCTGGCTTTAACATTTGTTTCCAAATTTATAGTAACTTCTAGGTGAAGAAACCTGGCAGATACCACCTTAACCAAGTAATGAAGGCTTACATCCTGTTACAAGTCATGTCTCTATCCTGTTCCCCTGCTAAGATGGCCATTATATGAACAAAGAACATATTGCCTCTCTCGTATTCTCTCCACCCATAACTTCAATCTAATCATGAGAAAACAACAAATAAACCCAAACTGATGGACATTCTACAAATTCTTGACCAGTACTCTTCAAAAGAGCCGAGATAACAAAGAACAAGGGAAGACTGAGAAATTGTAATTTATTGGAGAAGACCGTGGCAACGTGATGACTAAATATACTGTGTGGTATCCTGGTTCAGATCCTAGAATGGAAAAAGGTCATTATTTGGAACACTGGTGCAACCAGGTTAAAGTCCACAGTTTAGATAATAGTGTACAATGTTAATTCTTAGTTTCAGTAAATGTGCCATAGTTATATAAGATGTTAGCTTTAGGGGACGCTGGATGAACTGTATTCAGGAGTTCTGTGTACTATCTGTACAACTCTTCTGTAAATCTATAATCATTTTAAGATAAAAAGTTACAAAACAAAACAAGGATCTGGCTTGCTTAACATGCTCAATAAATTATCCTCAATATTATATCCTCAAGTCAGCTATCACCAGAGTCTTCTAAAGATGACACCTCCTGAATTGATTAACAACTTCCTCCCCAGACTCAAATATCGCTTTGGTTATAATGGGAAGGCTCTAAGGAATCACATTAATAAATGTGATGTTTCCTGCCACATGCCTCCTATGTGTTATCCAGTCATAACTGATTGGACTAGGAATGGACACTTGCCCAAACAAAGTCAATGAGCCCCTTTCTCTAGGGATATGGGATTCCAGGTACATCTGTCTGATCTCTTGAGTGGAGGAAATCTATTTACAAGCACTTAGAAGTTATTTTCTAATATCTGGTCTGGGAAACATGGAAGCAACTTGTTACAGACTAAATGTAATATTCCCCCAATATGTTGAATTTCTAACCCTGAATGTGATAATATTAGGTGGTGGGCCTTGGAAGGTGGTAAGGTCATGATTGTGGAGCCCTCATGAATGGTATTAGTGATCTTATAAAAGGACCCCAGATAACTCTCTTGCTCTCCAACTGCCATGTGAGAATACAAAGAGAAGTCAGCAATCTGCAAACCAGAAGAGGGTTCTCACCAGAATCTGCCACACTGATCTTGCAATTCTAGCCTCCAGAACTGTGAAGAATCCAGTTCTCTTGTTTATAAGATACCCAGTCTGTATTTGTTGTAACAGCCCAAATGAGCAGACGAAGGCACCATTCTACAGCAAGAGAGCAGAATGAACAAGATATGCTTGAGAGGCAAAACTGATAAATAGGAACTGAGAGAATTACCTGGGTCACTGTGCAGTGACACACTTAAGTCCCCACTGGTTCCCAAAGCCTATCTGCTGCTATGCCCCTTAGATTCCATGAAATACCCAGTCACCTTATTTCTCTTTGGGCTTCAACAGGCTAGATTTGGCTTCTGTTAATATAATGTGAAAAGTGCTAGTTAATTCAACTACTTTGTAGAAAATGGCATGCATTTAGACTTATGTTTTCTGCTTTTGCTTTTTAAGACTCAAAGTCAATAACTTCTTGGTCATAATTCATATAAACTATCTGATTAAATTACTGTTATCCTTATATATATACCACATCTTTTCAGTTCTGGCCATTTATTTATTCTGTGCTTGCTAACTGAAAGACCTTTAACCTAGCAAGATACTATTGGCACCTGGCTGTATTATTTTATTTTACTAAATAAGGAAATTATTTCTAAAAAGTAAATCTGTCTTGGGACGCCTGTGTGGCTTAGTCAGTTAAGCTTCTGCCTTCGGCTCAGGTCATGTTCCCAGGGGATCATGACCTGTGTCTCTGACAAATAAATAATATTTAAAAAAAAATTTTAAAAAAGAAGTAAAGCTATCTTATACATACTTCTAAAAGAAAATATTGGAAAGGAGTACCTGGGTCACTCAGATGGTTAAGCATCTGCCTTTGGCTCAGGTCATTATCTCCAGGTCCTGGGATGGAGCCCCATGTCCAGCTGTCTGCTCAGCAAGGATTCTGCTTCTCCCTCTCCCTCTGTCTCTCCCCCTGCTTGTGCTCTCTCTGTCTCTGTCTCTGTATCTCTCTCAAATGAACCAAAAAAAAAAGTCTTAAAAAAAGAGAAAATATTGGGGAGTATCTTCATCACTTAGGGTCAGGCAAAGAAGTCCTAAACAGATAACAAGCACTAGTAAAGGAAAATTGGATACATTACTACTATATTAAAGTTAAGGATTCCTGTTTATCAAGGAACATCATTAAGAAAGGGAAAAGGTAAACCACAGAGTGGGAGAAAAAAATATGTAACATACATAAAAGACTAATTCCAGACATTTTTGTTAAGATATTATTTTTATCTGTATTACTCATTTATCTGGTAATGCCTAGATTCTACCACAAGCAGAATGAATCAGAATTTCTGGGGTTGTGGCCTGGGCATTACTTTTTTTTTTTAATATTTTATTTATTTGACAGAAATCACACTAGGCAGAGAGGCAGGCAGAGAGAGAGAGAAGGAAGCAGGCTCCCTGTGGAGCAGAGAGCCGGATGTGGGGCTCGATCCCAGGACCCTGGGATCATGACCTGAGCCGAAGGCAGAGGTTTTAACCCACTGAGCCACCCAGGCGCCCCGCCAGACATTTTTTTTAAATGTTTTTAAAATGTCTTTAAAAAATTTAAGTCTTTAAAAACTTTTGCAACTCATTTTTTTTTAAATAAGTACAAATTTCCCAACAGAAGATCGGGTAGAAGACTTGACCAGATCCTTCAGAGAAAGGGATCTCCAGAGTCAAAAAATGTATGATAATATGTACAACATCATTAATCATCAAAAAAATGATGTATATTAAAACCAAAATGAACTACCACTACATAGCCACCAGAATTGCTAAAATGAAAAAGATGGAGAAAAACAAGTGTTGACAAAGTATATGAGGAAGTAAACACGAATGCACTGCTACTAGGAGTATAAATTGATACAATCACTTTAGAAAACTGTTTGGTGGTACCAACTAAAGTTGTAAACAGGCATGCTCTTTGACCTAGCATCAATTCATGGCTATGCATCCATTCGTGTGTTCATCAAAGGACATATACAAGAATATTCATAATCCCATTCCCATAATAGCTAAAATCTGGAAACAAATGTCCATTAACAGAAAATGGATGATATTGTGGCACATTCATGTGGAAGCATATTATACAATAATGAACAAATTATTGCTAAATCCAAAAACATGGGTGAAATGCATAAACACAATGTTGAGGGGATTTGGGGTTTTTGTTTTTTTTGTTTGTTTGTTTTGTTGTTTTGTTTTTTTCTTTAAAAGCAGGCACAACAGTTTTCCTATTGTGGGATTCAACTTATATAAAGTCCAATATCAAGCTAAATTCATCAATGGTGTAGAAATCTGACTACAGCTATCTTTTTCAGGGGATAGTGACTGGGAGGGGAAGAGGGAAGTTTCTGGGGTACTGGCATATTCTATCATTTTTTAATCTGGAGGCTGAGTGTTCATGTATGTTCACTTTGCAAAAATCCATCAACCTGAAAACGTATAATTGGTGTGTACTTTTCTGTAAGACTGTTATATTCTATAAAAGATTTTTAAAATAAAAGCCTTTCATACATTATTTGTAGCAATAATCTCCATTGCCTAAGGCATCATGCCAAAGGGTTGTGTATGTATAAATTACATATCCTTTTAGAATCACACAAAAACTACTAAAATCAATATTTTTATATTACACCTTTGAGAATTAAGAGGTAAAATTATACAGTGATTTATTTGGAGGAACAAGTAGGAATAATAATAAATGTTTATTGATTTTAAAATTATGGAGGCTTGAAAATTTAAATCAGAGGTTCAGTATGCAAAAGCAATTCATTTGTTCAATGACTTTGGTAAACTGGGAATTTGACTAAGCTCAAGCATATGTGATCATCCTGCAATGTGAATGTGTTCCCCCCACACCCCTGTTTTTCTTTGGTGTGTGTTCTGGGAATATCCTTAACATTGTATATGTACCTAGAAATGAAGGTGATCCTTAAAATCCAGCTAAGTGGGTTATGGCTCCACCAAAACTATCAAAGAGAGAACCAGAATTAAGTATTAAGAATCTTTCTAGGCTAAGAGAGGAAATCTGCATTGTCTGTATTCTGGGGTTATCTGATACAGAGGAGAACATGCCTTGGTTTTGGGAGTTTTGTTATTGTTGTTGTTGTTGTTTACAGAGAATGAACTAAAAAAATCCCCAGGACTTCAAGGCCTGGAACAAAACATTTTTTTTTAAAGATTTTATTTATTTGTTTGACAGACAGATCACAAGTAGGCCGAGAGGAAGACAGAGAGACAGGAGGAAGCAGGCTCCCCGCTGAGCAGCGAGCCCGATATGGGGCTCAATCCCAGGATTCCGGGATCATGACCTGAGCTGAAGGCAGAGGCTTTAACCCACTGAGCCACCCAGGTGACCCAGAAGAAAACATTTTGTTAGGTCTTCTGTGTTCCAGCATTTCTACTCAATAATCAGATTTAAATTTAAGTAGACATTAGTCATAACTTTGAAGGATAACAGAAGCCACAACAGGGCAAAGAACAGCATGCAGTGGGGCACCTCAGAGGAGTGGCTGTTAGATAGGGAAAGGAAAGGAGACACCTTAGACTTGCTAGTTTAGTCCAGCAGGGCTGCTATAAAAAATACCAGATACTGGGTGGCTTATAAACGACATTTATTTCTCATAGTTCTGGAGGCTGGAAAGTCCAAGGTCAAGGCAATAGCTGATCCAGTGTCTAGTGAGAACCTACTCCCTGACTCGCAGCAGCTGCCTCACATGGCAGAAAGGATGAGGGCTCTGTAGGACCTCTTTTATAAGAGCATTAATCCAACTTGTGATATATCACCTCCCAAGAGTTCCATTCCAAATACCATCAAGTCAGGGATTAGGTTTCCACATATGAATCTGGGGGAACACAAACAGTCTATAGCACTCACTATATTTTTCTTTGAAATTCGAAGATGTAAGTGATAGCTCTGGCCGATTCCTTCCAACATGTTAAAAACCTTCAAAAACACAACTAAAAGGCCCACAACTCAATGCCTTCAAAATGAACATGAATGTTGGGAATGACCTTACTATTTCACCTCTCCTCCTACAAACAGTCCAGGTTTCCCTCTAGGTCCAGCACTTTAGAGGTCTCCACACAGTCCTAGCATGCACATGCACACATACACACACACATGCACACACCCACAGAGGCAGAAAGTGTGTGTGAACACTACAAATAGAAGTCCAGAATTATGAAATTTTATCTTATTGCAGACCAGCCTTTTACTTTTGCAAAGTCCAGGGCAAGATTTAAAATAATAATAACAATAAAAATACATAGAAGCCCATATGCCATATGTTTAAGTATTTGTTATAAATCAATCTAAAACTGTTACATAAATTGTTTTGTCTTCCTGTTCTTATAAACACAACTTTCATAGCATGTATTTTGGGCTCATGTGCCTGTAGGTGGGCTGGGCAGTTCTACTTCCACGTCTCATTCCAGTGCACATGCTAGAGGTACAGCAAGGACCTGCTAGAGGAACATCTAGAAATAGCAAGGTATGCCCTTCTGGTGATAGAAAAGCACAGAGAGTGATACCAACCTAGCAAGCTTTCACCATATTTGCTAACTTCCTTTAGGTTAAAATAAGTCATATAGCCAAATACAAAGTCAAGGAGACAGGAAGCACATTCTATCTAAAACAAAGCCATGACAAAGGAATAAATAGATTATTTTACTGGAGCAAAGGAAGATTTGGGATTATTCAATTTACCTCACTCAAAGGCACAGTTCTTCCTGTTCAATCACCCTACTTTGACTTTGCAATTTTGGCACAGGCTTATTTTCATGGCTTGCCTTGGGTATTTTAAAATTTGCTTCTTGGAAGAAGGAGTAATATTACAAAAAATGTATAATTAAAAGCCTATCACAAATTAATATGTCACCTTTTGCAAAAATGATAAGTACCAAACAAATGTTTCAGTAGATTAAAAAAATGAATACAGTTCAGCTCCTGAATCTGCCATAAAATAATATATCCTACTGAAAGCTGTACTGCCTAACTAAACACTAAAGGGCTTTCTTTTAAGCAAATCCACAAATTACAGTACACTAGCTAAGCATTTGTATAGTTGTGGATTTAAGCTTGGAGGATAAAAAATAATTTATAAACATTCCATTTCCAACTCTATATCTTCAGGCATTTGCATATATTGAATTATTTTTTTTGTTTTCTTTCCCAAAGAGAAAATATGTGAAAAACTAGATGCCATGCCATACTCAATAGACAAATATTTTTTAGGAGAAAAATGTTAATATTAATATTTAATGTTAATCACCAGGGAGCAATTTTTATAATGGAATTCCTTGAATGAATAATTGTTTTTCAAAAGATGTATAGTATTTTTCAATTTAATTCATGTTTAATTCAGAGTAGGATTTTTTTTTAATTGGACAAAAGGTAGTATCTGGCATCCTGGGTTTTAGAATCTAGTTAGTCAGTAAAAATATAGTTGGAAAACGGCATAAAACTGATACCAAATTCCTTTTGAGATGTGGTAAAATAAAATAGATTATATTATCAGTCAAATATTATATGCCCCTTTATTGGAGAGGACTAAAAAGAATGACCATTTGACACATAAAAAGACTCCTAGCTTTCAATTTTCAATGGGCAATCTATCAGTTGAGGCTAAGTCAGGAAACCAGAGCAACTGATGAGTGTTACAAGGAATGAGGGATAAAATATGAGAATTACAAGTTATTTAAATGTAGGTGGACCTAGGAAAGTGAAGGGTTTGGAAGTAGGAGTTGTAAGATCAGAGGAATAGTTACTAATGACTTTCATCTGAAGCACTGGCACAGAGGCAAGTTAGAACTTGCAGGAAAATACAAGAAGACTGTGTATCTCACTGCCAGAGAGGACCTGGCAAGGCAAGAGCTTGTGGAGAGTTCCATACAAGCTTCTGTGGGCCTGTAGCCAAGCCTTTGTGGGTTGAAACAGCTGTTGGTCAGCATGGCCAGCAACTAAGATGAACTGAAGCCGGAAGAGAAGAACAGGCAGTCCACCAGGCACCTCCACTACACATCGTGTCTGACCATTATAACTTTCACAGAGTAATGTCCTTGGCTCTCATATGCCTTCCAAAACTCATAAAAGTTCATCTAACTGGCCAACTCCATCCCATAACTATACAGAGAAGAGGATTCTAGATATGTAGTTCCCAGCCTTAGACAGGAGTTCACACACTAAGTCAACAATAGACAATTCAGCACCGTCTGAAGGTCTGCTTAGCTCCCAAGGAGAGTATTTTTCAGATGTTACCAAGAATAATGGAAAAGATATGAACTCCCAGAAGGTAGAGCTAATAGTCAGAAAATATTACAAACAAAATCTACTCAAAGGAACAGAAACAAGTATGTAAACTTGGAATAGTCCCCATTCCAAAGCAGAAAGATCTTGCTCAATAGGCTTTCAGAATTTCTATGGTCCAGTAACTGCTCTGTGCCTTCCACTGTTCTCCCTCCCAAATAGAAGAGCTTACTCTGGTTATCCTGTCCCTATTCTTCCATCCAGTTGGTGTTCAGCTTGTCTCATGTATTTGAATAGTTTTCAGGTCAGCAAACTATAGCCTGCAGTCTGAATCCAGCTGTTGTCCATTTTTGTAAGTAAAGTTTTTGTAAGTAAAGTTGAGGAACACAGCCACATCCAGCCCATCTGTTTACATATTATCTATGGCTGTTTTTGCATTACAACGGCGGAGTTGAATAGTTGTGACAGATTGTATGACACAAGCCTAAAATATTTACTAATCTGGAACTTAACAGACATTTTACCAACTCATGAATAAGATCTACACATTATAATGACTGGCTATGTCTCTCAAGTCTCTCAATCTTAGTTCCAGTGACAGGATTTCTCAGTAGTATGTAACGATCCTTCTCATATCTTTTAACAACTGCATACTATAGCATAAGTAGGAAAAAGGATCTCAGTATAGCTTTAAATTGTCTTTTAAGTATCAGTGATGTTGAGCATCTTTATAAATAAGGGCTATTTTTATTTCTTTTTTTATTATCTGTCGATTTAAATCTCTTACCCATTTTTCTATAGGACCTATAGAATGTTTTTCTTCTGTGTAATTTCTTTATATATTAAGATTATTAAGCTTTGTCCATAATATAAATTGCAAATATATTTCCCATTTTGTCATTTGTACTTCACTCATGGTAAGTATTCTTTATTTACTTGTTTTTGTCATGCAAATGTTTGTTGTCATTTTTAATATTTTATGCTGTGAAATTATCAATATTCTCTCTTAATGCTTTTATGTCTTGCATTATAGTTTGGCAGTTTCTTCTATGCCTAAGCTACATGATTTTCACCCATGTTTTGTTCTAATACTGCTGTGATTTGATTTAACTCTCTGTCACATTTGGAATTTGTTCTAGTGTGCATGATAGAAACTGGGACCAATTTTCTCTTTTTCTCTATTTTCATCCACTTATGTCAATACCAGTTTTTAAATAAATATAAGTTCACCTTTTCCCTATTTATATGAAATTATTTTAGACTACATTTTCATATGTACTTGAGTCTATTTCTTCCTTGTAATGCTATAATGCTATACTATTTTAATTATAGAGATTTTGCAGTATGATTTAATGTATCATAGGATTAGGTTCCTCTTATTGTGCTTTTCGTTTTTTTTTGAGATTTACATATCTATTCTCATTTTTTCCCTTCAGATCAGTTTTATAGACAACATTTCCAGCATCAGGAAGGAAAAATAATAATGGCACTTTTATTGAGATTGTATTAAGTATATTAACCTAAAAATAACTGACATCTTTATGATGTTAAGCTGTCCTGTCCAAAAACATATCTTGGATTTTTTCAAGTGTACCTTTAAATCTTTCAACAGTGATTTATAGTTTTTCTTACAGAGACTTTGGCAATTTCTTACTGAGCCTAGGTATAATCTGTGTGTGTGTGTGTGTTTTATCATGGATTGGTTCTTCTAATGCATTATAACTTCAAATAGTTTTTGTTTATATATACACATTTAAATATATATGTATGAAGTTTATTCAACTTTAAGCTGTCAATCTTAATTAAATTATACCATTGCTGGCAGTATTTTTTACACAGGTCTTTGGGGTTTTTAATCATATAATCACACGATCTGAAAATAGAGATGCTTTAATGCTTTAACTTGTTGCTTAAAAATTCAACTTTAATTATTATTATTTTTAAGATTTTATTTATTTATTTGAGAGAGTGAGAGAGAGCATGAGAAGGGAGAAGGTCAGAGGGAGAATCAGACTCCCCATGGAGCTGAGAGCCGGATGCAGGACTCAATCCCAGGACTAAAGGATCATGACCTGAGCAGAAGGCAGATGCCCAACCAACTGAGCTACCCAGGCAGCCTCAACTTTGATTGTTACTAAATTAATCAGATTACCCAGGGATAAAGAAATCTGTTTTGTACTTTTCTTTTTTTTTTTTTTAAGATTTTATTTATTTATTTGACAGAGAGAGATCACAAGTAGGCAGAGAGGCAGGTAGAGAGAGAGAGGAGGAAGCAGGCTCCCCACCGAGCAGGAAGCCCGATGCGGGGCTCGATCCCAGGGCCCTGGAATCATGACCTGAGCCAAAGGCAGAGGCTTTAACCCACTGAGCCACCCAGGCGCCCCTGTTTTGTACTTTTCAAAAAACTCTAAAAATCTGAGTTGAAAGACTGGGTTTATTTTACTTCGTTTGTTCTTACTAATTCCATCAGTCAAAAACACTACCTGAGTTACAATATACCAAACATTTTAGAGTGAAATCCTTAAAAATACTTCAAAAGCTCGTACGTACATTTTTAAAAAAAATATATGACCTCGAGTTTACAGGTATTATCTCTTACTTAATTGAATAAGTTACACAAAAGAACAGGATCAGCCCTAAGCAAAACTATCCAAGTTATTTTGAATTCTTCTTTTGCAATTGGTAATCCTTTCTTAGGTCTCCCAAGTTCCTCAAGGCCCTTGGTTATGTAACTAACCCAATACACTCTAAGAATCCTAAAAAGGAAGCCCCCTAATTTGGAGATCCTCTTTACTTCTGTCCTTCCTTGTTCCCATCTGACTTAGCAGAAGCTGAACTGGTATTAAAATAATTTTACCCAAGCACTGTAAGCATAACTTGACTCATTTCATCTAGCATGTAAATACAGTTTGAAAAGGAACCAACCAAACAAACACACAAACAAAAAGGCTAGTAAGAATAAAGCAGTGATGATTAAATAAACTCAGAATACCTTTAAAACCTTTAACAAAAATTATATTCCTTATTTAGAGAGGACTTTTTTAAAAAAACAGCTGTAAGGGGTCCCAAAGTTGCAGGTCTGGAATACCATCTAGCTCCATTCAACTCTCTCCCATCCATTCCCCATTTAGGCTTGAATTTTCTAAACAACAGTGAATAATGGACAACAAAAAGCCTTACAGAAGACTGATGATTATATTTATATGTATATATAAACATTTATGCCAAATATTTTTATACATTTGTATATAATATAAATGTATTGATATAATCTATATATTATTTATATATAATATATATTATTTATATATTATTTATATAATTTATGTATAAATTATAATTAAATATTACATATTATATAAATTATATTATATATGATATACAATAATATAATAATTATTATATATGATATACAATATATAATATGTATTATATTATATGTACTATATAATACATATATATGTATTATATATTATATATTATATGTATAATAATACATAATGCAATAATACATAACATTATTGTATTATATATTATATAAATATCTTAAATTCTATAAATATGGTAATCTTAAAATAGAAGTATTTTATTATATATTGTTTACATTAAAATATAATCCATATAATATTCTCTTTATATGATTAAAATAGTTATATATAGCTTATTATATAAAATTTATTCATATTTATGCCATATCTCCTGGTCTATGAATTCTGCCTCTCTTTAAATTTGGAAAGAAGAGCCTTTCAATTACAGTGGAATCAAGCTAGAATGTATGCAAAAATTAGTACAAGACCATCTCCATAATTGTTGAAACAAAATAGATGTTAATTACCTACCTATTGAATGAACATACTATTAATATGTATGTCAATACTACCCCATTTGTCTGTGAAAGATGTGGTATTTTGTTAAATATCCAAAAGTTTACTGAGATTTTATGACTGGAATCAAACTCTATAGTAAACTTTGTACATTCATTTTTTTTCTGATATACACAACTAGTTACAAGATTTTCTTCAAAAATCTGTTGTGATATACACAACTAGTTACAAGTAAAGATTTTCTTCAAATATCTAGAGAAAAATGTTGCTATGGCCAATGCCAGAGAAATTACTGCCTGTGCTCTCTTCTAGGATTTTTATGGTTTCAGATCACACATTTAGGCCTTTAATCTATTTTGAGTTTATTTTTGTATACAGTGTGAGAAAGTGGTCCAGTTTTCTTAACACCATTTGTTGACGACACTGCCTTTTTCCCATTATAGAGTCTTGCCTCCTTTGTTAAAGATTAACTGACCACATAATCATGGGTTTATTTCTTGGCTCTCTATTCTGTTCTATTGATCTATGTGTCCATTTTTGCATCAGTACCATACTGTTTTGATTACTACAGATTTGTAGTATATCTTGAAATCTGGAATTGTGATACCTATAGTTTTATTCTTCTTTTTCAAGATTGCTTTGCTATTTGGGGGTGTTTTGTGATTCCATATAAATTATATGATTATTTGTTCTATTTCTGTAAAAGGTGCTTTGGTATTTATCTAGGGATTGCTTAAATTTACAGATTTGTAGATTGCTTAAATTTATAGATTGCTTTTGGTAGCATAGACCTTTTAACAAGATTTATTTTTCCAATCCATGAACATGGACTATCTTTCCATTTCTTTGTGTCATCTTCAATTTCTTTCATCAATGCTTAACAGTTTTCAAATACAGTTTACAGGTATTTCACCTCTTTGGTTAAGTTTATGGCTGGGTATATCATTATTATTATTATTATTAAATATTAGTGCAATTGTAAATGGGATTGTTTTCTTATTTTCTCTTTCCTCTGTGTCATTATTGTTGTATAGAAATGAAGCACATTTCTATACCTTGATTTTGTAGCCTGTGACTTTACTGAATTCGTTTATTCTAGGAATTTTTTGGTGGACTCCTTCAGGTTTTCTGTACATAATATCATATCATCCACACATGGGGAAAGTTTTACTTCTTCCATACCAATTTGGATGCCTTTTATTCCTTTTCCTTGTCTGACTGCTGTGGCTAGGACTTCCAATACTCTGTTGAATTAAAATGGTGAGAGAAGACAACCTTTTCTTGTTCCTGATTTTAGGGGAAAAGCTCTCATCTTTCTACCATTGAGTATGATATTAGCTATGGGATTTTCAACTATGCCCTTTATTATGTTGAGGTATGTTCACTTTAGCCCTACTTTATTGAAGGTTTTTATCATGAATGGATGTTGTATTTTGTAAAATGCTTTTTCTGCATCTGCAGAAATGATCATATGGTTTTAATCCTCTCTCATTAATGTGATGTATCCTGTTGATCGATTTGCAAATATCGAATTACCCTTGTATCCTGGGCATTAATCTCACTTGATTGTGGTGAATGATTTTTTAAAATATATAGTTGGATTCAGTTTGCTAATATTTTGTTGAGGATTTTTGCATCTATACTCATCAGAGATATTGGCCTGTAGGTCTTTTTATGGTGTCTTTATCTGGTATCAGTATTAAGGTAATGCTAGTCTTTATAATGAATTTGGAAGTTTTCCTTCCTCATCTATTTTTTTGGAATAGTTTGAGAAGAATTGGTACTAACTGTTCTTTAAATGTTTGGTAAAATTCACCTATGGACCTCTCCAGTCCAGGACTTTTATCTATTGGGAGTTTTTTGATTACTGATTCAATTCAAGTGGGGAGTTAAAGTCCCCTACTATTATTGTATTATTATCAATTACTTCCTTTCTGTTTGTTATTAACTACTTTATGTATTGGGTCTCATATTGGGTACATAAATATTTACAATTGTTATATCTTGTTGTATTGTGACCTTTATGATTATATAGTATTCTTCTTTATCTCTTGTTACTGTGTCTAGTTTAGAGTCTATTTTCTCTGATATAATTATTGCTATCCTAGGTTTTGTTTTTTTTATACCCATTTTTTTAAACACATGATTAATGTTTTCCCATCCCTTCACTTTCAGTCTGTATGTATCTTTAGGTATGAAATGAATCTCTTGTAAGCAGCCTATAGATGAGTCTTTTTATCCATTCCATCCCCCTTGATTGGAGTGCTTAATCCACTTACATTCAAAGTAATTATTGATAGGTTTGCATTTATTGGCATTTTGTTACTCCTGTTATGGTTGTTTAGTAGATGTTCTCTGTTCCTTTCTCCTGCTCTTTTCTCTCATCGGTTGCTATCTTTCTTTAGTGATATACTTGGATTCCTTTCTCTTTATATTTTGCATATCTATTACCAGTTTTTTCTTTGTGGATACCATTAAGTTTATATATAACAGTTTATGCCTATTGCAGTCTATATTAAATGGATGGTCTCTTGACCATCTCTTGAGTTTGAACCTATTCTTTATCTCCCCCCACACACATGCATTTTAGGTATATGGTGTCACACTTCACATCCTTTTGTTTTGTGAAAACCTTGTCTGATTTTTAAAAATATACTTAATTTTACTGCTTTTGTTCTTCGTACATTTATTCTATTTACGGGCTTTCCATTCAATAAGTGCCCTTTAATATTTCTTGTCGGGCTGGTGTGTGGTCATGAATTCCTTTAACTTTTGTTTGTCTGAGAAGCTCTCTCTCTCCTTCTATTCTGAATGATAGCTTTGCTGGATAGAGTATTTTTAGCTGCAAGGGTTTTTGTTTTGTTTGTTTTGTTTTTTTAGTACTCTGAATATGTCACTCCCTTCTGGCCAGCAGTTTCTGCTGAAAAATCCACTGACAGCCTTATGGGGTTTTCCTTGTATGTGACTATCTTTTTCTTTCTTGCTGCTTTTAAAATTCTCTCTTTATCACTACTTTGTGCCATTCTAATTACTATGTATCTTGATGTGGACTTGTCTGGGTTGATTTTGTTGGGGGCTCTCTGTGCCTCCTGGATCTGGTATGTTTCCTTCCCCAGGTTATGAAAGTATTTAGCCATTATTTCTTCAAATAAATTTTCTGCCCTTTCTCTTTTTTTCTTCTGGGATTCCTGTAATGCAAATGTTATCACACTCAATGGAGTCACTGAGTTCCCTAAGTTGATTCTCATTTTTCTCCCAACTGTTCAGCTTGATTACTTTACATTACTCTATCCTCCAAGATGCATTCATTCTTCTGCTCCCTCTAGCCTGCTATTTATTCCATATAGTGTATTTTTAAAAGATTTATTTATTTTAGAGAGAGCGGGAAAGAGCACATGGGGGAGGAGAAGAGGAAGAGGGAGAGTCTCGAGCAGACTTTGTGCTGAGTGAAGAGCCCAATGGATGACGCTGAGAGCACAACTTGAGCTGAAACCAAAGGTCAAATGCTTACCAAACTGTGCCATCCAGGTGCCCCCCATCTATTTTTAATTCTATTTAGTGTGTTCTTCAAATCTGGTTCTTTCTTTATCTTTGTTAAGAGTCTCACTGAGGGGGCACCTGGGTGGCTCAGTGGATTAAGCCGCTGCCTTCGGCTCAGGTCATGATCTCAGGGTCTTGGGATCGAGCCCCGCATCGGGCTCTCTGCTCCGCGGGGAGCCTGCTTCCTCCTCTCTCTCTGCCTGCCTCTCTGCCTACTTGTGATCTCTCTCTCTGTCAATTAAATAAATAAAAATCTTTAAAAAAAAAAAAAAAAGAGACTCATTTAAAAAAAAAAAAAAAAAAAAAGAGTCTCACTGAGGTCTTCCACTCTTTTCTCAAGTCCAGTGAGTATCTTTTAAGATTACTACCTTAAATTCCCTATCAGGCATATCATATATATACATATATATACATATATATACATATATATATATATATCACTTATATACTTATATACTTACATATCACTTATATACTTATATACTTACATATCACTTATATATTTTGCTTAGGTTGCTTGTCCCATTCTTTCATTTGGGACATATTCTTCTGTCTCCTTATTTTGTCTAACTCTATGTGTTTGTTTCTATATATTAGGAACATCTCCTGCTATGTCTCCTGCTCTTGAAGGTAGTGACCTTATGAAGAAGAAGTCTTATAGATCCCTGTAGTACAATATCCCCTGTTCACCAGAACTTGGTGGTTCAATGACATCTCCTATGTGTGTTGTATGCACCCTATATTGTGGCTGAACCACATTTGAGTTAGGCTCCAGGTTTGGCTTGAAGTCAAAGGTCATAGTTTTAATGACTCTAAATCTTAAATCAGCTCTGAATTTTAAGGGGGAGGGGACTTGCCACATGTTGGAAGTATATTCAGTCACAAGGAAATCTTCCTTAGGTTTCCTCTCTGACCATTCCTTAACTTGTAATAAATATACACAATTTAACACTGGTAGGGAATAATATTTAAATATACAGTAGCTAATAAGCTCAGCTCTTTGAATTCAGAGACACTGAGTGTACTTTCCTTGTACAATCTACAAAACCTAATAAAGATCAGAGGAACAATGTGCTGTTCCTGTTCAATACTCATGGAAAATTGATCTATTTAGAACTATTTATATATATTATGTATAAAAGAATATTAAGAAATTAAAAATAGAGCTATCCTATAACCCTGCAATTGCACTACTGAGTATTTATCCCAAAGATACAGATGTAGTGAAAAGAAGGGCCATCTGTACCTCACTCTTCATAGCAGCAATGGCCACAGTCGCCAAACTGTGGAAAGAGCCAAGCTGCCCTTCAACAGATGAATGGATAAAAAAAATATGGTCCATATGTACAATGGAGTATTATGCCTCCATCAGAAAGGATGAATACCCAACTTTTGTAGCAACATGGATGGGACTGGAGGAGATTATGCTGAATGAAATAAGTCAAGCAGAGAGAGTCAAGTATCATATGGTTTCACTTACTTGTGGAACATAAGGAATAACACAGAGGACATTGGGTGAAGGAGAGGAGAAGTGAGTTGGGGGAAATCAGAGGGGGAGACAAATCATGAGACACTCTGTGAACACTGAGAAACAAACTGAGGGTTTTGGAGGGGAGTAGGGTGGTTGTTTGGGTGAGCCTGGTGGTGGGCATTAAGGAGAGCACGTATTGCATGGAGCTCTGGGTGTGGTGCATAAACAATGAATCTTGGAACACTGAAAAAAAAAAAAAGAAGAAAGAAAAAAGAAAAATAAAATAAAAAAAATTTCTGGTTTCGGGGGGGAAAGCAAAAATTCAAGTAACCTGAAATTCATTAATAATTGGCTAATTAAATAAATTTCCTCCCTGCGTAATACTAAAATAAATAAATAAATAAATAAACTAAAATTATGGTGGGGGAGCCAGAATTCAAAACGTTTTTAAATAAAGTTTCCTGAGGCCAGGAATCATATCATTCTCATTTATCATATCTTTCTCATCTTTTTGTGTGGAATATACTGAACATCAGGACAGACCTTCCCCAATATTATGCATCCAGAAAGGAAGGCTTGTTCCAGGTATTTTCTCCCTACCCTGAGTAAGCACAGATCTCTGGTTCTGTTCTTCCTCCCTCTCAGATGCCTGTTATTTTCAATACACAATCCTGGTCACTGACAAGTTTTAAGAAGTAACCCCTTCAAAGGAACTTGGATTATCAATATCCTCTTAATAATCCAAATAGAAGTGGTGGTGGACTTTAAGAACTAAATAAACTAGTGTTCACAGTGCAGGGTTTACATGCTTAGGTAAGAAAGTCAGCTTAATGTTCTGTTTCCAAACCCTACTGTGGCCCAATGAGGTAGCTATAAGTGTCCCCATTTTAAAGATGAGAATACTGAGAATTGCTGTGGTGTTTCTCAAAGCATGGCCCTAGACTTGTATCGTTACCATCATATGGGCTAATTCTTGGGTCCAATCTGGAACTATTGAACCAGAGACTCTGGAGATGGGACCAGCACTTCTGAGTAATAAGCATGCTAAAGTTTGAGAACCATTGCTTTAGAAAATTTAGAAAATCAGAGTTTGTAATTGGATCCAGGCATCCTATGCCAATTTCTCAATCTCTGTAGCAGCCTATTTCCTCATGTTGGGGAGTCAGTCACTCTCCCACCCACTTCAAAAGGCCAACCCTATACTAGAGTTCGACTTCAGTAAGGAAAAAGATGAATGCAGTTCCTAGAAAGGTCTCACAACTGCAGAATTTTAAAGAATTCTTCACAATAAGTTTACACATAAACCCAAAGAAGTAAAGAATATCAAATAATAAATATATAATTTCCTACTTAAAATAAAACATCTAATGATTTTTTGCTCTGGACAGGGGGAGATCTGGAGATCAGGGGGACCTACTAAATAGAGTTTACACTAATTTTCTTCAGTGCTTTCTTCAAAATTTCTCTTTATGAGGTCATAAAAATGACTTTCTTTTTATCTGATCTGATATTGACAATGAGTAGATGCTTAAGAGGTACAGTAGTTCATAGAGTTCATAGTTTGAATACTTACAATTTTGTGTCCTAATTAGCCATTTTTTCTTCCTTGACTTGAGCAGACCTTTAAAATCCTCTAAGAAGAGAACATATAAAAATGATGATTACTATGGAAGATTTTCTCTAAAAGTATCCTTACCACCAATCACTGGCATTCTGTCATTTTTAGTCATTCATTCTATTGTGTTAAGATCTCCATCCTTTTCCTTTCAAACAAAAATTCTACTGAAAATGGGAACTTTCTAAACCATTGTCATATATAAATGATCAAACAGAATGAGAGGATGTGGATCTTGAATGTATTGGGTTCTTCTGGGATAGGGAGTGAAGGGATTCTAAGTTCTCCAAAGGATGACTCCAGGTGCCAAAAGCAAACCTGTGCATTAGACATTAGTCTGCAAAAGCCGGCAAAGGCCTTTATCCTTGAAATTAATACAAAGTTTCAGAAGGGTCTTTCTGTGTTTATAGTTTTATTTGAGAAATGTTAGCTCTGTGATACACCGAGGATTAAGGTAAAAATATTAAGTACAAGTATTGCCAAACATACACATAGCAATGTCATACAGGTAACCCATAACTAGGTTATGAAATAAGATGACCACTTTGTACATAAATAATAAACAGAAAGATAGATTGACAGAGAATTTCACATATATGTACCTGCATGATATATTTAATCAGAGCCAAACACACAAAGACTATGAAAATTAAAATTAAAAAGCCCAATTCCAACCTTTCCATCTATACATATTAACCCAACAACTTTTGTCTAATTGGCATCATAAAGGTACACTATTTAGGTAAAAGGTCAGTGATAACAACAAGATACACAATGGTTATGGTCAATCTCATTAGAGTCTCTTTAGACAGTAAGGAGTCTGGGTCCTCATTAAATTAGCTGACTTGAGGTCCCAAAGTGACAAAATTAATATCTCCACCCTCTGAAAGCCATTACTATGTAGCATGTCCAATTACACTCAACAAGCATCAGCGTGTTTAGGCTTTAAATGCTAGAGTCAGTTGCTGGAGATGCATTGGGCATGATTCCAAGGCCTTCCTTAGTATGAAAATAAACATATATTCAAATGAGTGTAAACAATGACCTAATTGGAAATGTTCAGTCAAGCGTCTGAGAACCAGTTCAGACTGGCACGTTTATGCCTTACAGTTTCATCTGCCCCTCCCAGTCAGTGGAATGACTAGGCACCATTATGGAGTTGAGGTGGGGAGGGGAGTAGTGGTCCTTGCAGAAGTCCAGGTGTTTTGCCTAAACATGATTATGACAACATATCCAACAGTGGCAGGCATCCCATCTGCAAAAGCCTGATAGCTCTATCAGCCCCTGCTCTTTCAAGCAACTCTGGAGGCCCCCTTTTCATTCTCAGCTTGAGGCTGATCTCAATGGGCTGAAGGAGTATGAGAAACTGAGATAAATGCTAGCTACAATTATAGAGATACGTTTGTGCTGCTGTAATTAGAGTTGTGTCAGCGCTTCCATTAACCTTTGCATTGCCAGCATTTTCCCAGCTGGCAATCTAAGTGAATAACAGCATTTAAATTAGGAAGGAACATAGCTGCTGAGTTACAGGCCCGTGAAAAGGGTGAAAATGGACAGCAGTAGATAGGGACATCCTCTCCTGAGCTGCTAAACAGGTAAAGCAGGGAATGGGAAGGTTTATGAGTGGCTCCCACACCACTGTTCTCGTTTCTCTGATGTTGAAATGATTTCTGGTGTTGAGTTGGACTTCTGTGTCATCTGACAGAATCTGGGCACTGGAAGGCTCTCAAGAATTTCATGGGCCTTCCTTCACCTGAGTTAGGTTTCTTGAACAAATGTTTCTTTTAAATAGTGTAGAATGATTTTCAGAACATTTTGAAACAAAATATATAGAATTTTTAAATTATCAGTGGAGTTTAATAACTCTTTGTATCTAGACCCAGCATCTCATTTGACCCTCACAATCATCTAGGATGCATAGAATATGTGTTGTTAGAGTCCTTTGACAGAGGTTGAAAAATGAAAAGCAGAGCAGTTAAGTAGGTTTCCCAAAATCACACAGGTTAATTCTAGGGCCAATCCCAACCTAAGTATATTAATTCATTCATATCTAAGACAGATCACATTAGTCTTTATTACTAAGGACTAAAAGTGAAAGTACTCTTTCTTCCCTGTACCAGAAGCCAGGCTTAGTTGCTTAATCAAAAAATAAAAGAAAAAAGCTCTGAGTTTGAGAAAGCTTATTATAATCACAATAAATATTTATCAGATATGTATGTAAAATTTTTTTCTTTACTTCTTTCAACATCTGAAAACTTTTTCACTAAAATTCTTGTTCATTCCTATGCTATTCAACCTTCAACGGTTAAAACTGAAAACAAAACAATGATCTCCAAAAAACCAGATTCCATTTTTCCTCGCCATATTTGTTTTGCTTCAAATATATATGCATAAAACTAAAATAAATGATACTGCCATTATCTTTTTACCTACACCATCAGATTCTCTTCCCTAAAAAGTTAAGCTTAGGAATTTTGAAGTGGCACTAATTTGAATTCAGTTTTTGTTTTTTTCTTATTATTAATAGGTTAAAAGTCAATTATGTTAATTTAGTTCACCTAAATCTGGTTTGGAATGCTATTTTCCCATCAATATTTAAGGCCAATTTCTTTTTTTTTTTTTTAGGTATGTAAAGTATATTTTTATTTTTTTCATTTTTCATTTTTATTTTTTTTATTAACATAGAATATATTATTAGCCCCAGGAGTACAGGTCTGTGAATCTCTAGGTTTACACACTTCACAGCACTCACCATAGCACATACCCTCCCCAATGTCCCTCTAAGACCAATTTCAACTCCATCTGGCCCAGTCATCCAACAGATATTTACAACAGTATCATATCATCTTGGATAGTACAAGTCTGAGTTGTTTATCAAGAAATTCAAGGCTAAATTTCAAATGGCTTTGCACTAAACTAATGATTCCCAGATTTGCTGATGACAAAAATAATCAGGGGCCATTTTTAAAAATATAGATTTCCAGATTCTTCTGGGGTTCCCAGTTGTAAGATGTGTCCCCAGATGATTATTTTGCTCAACTAATTTTGGGAAACATAGTGCTAAATGCTCATTTTAAGTGAAAATCAAATATAATACAGGAAACATGGTTGCCTTTTTTAAGATGTTAGGGGTTCATCCTAATTCAAGAAATTGGAATTGTGTCAGTGGAACTTGAAAAAATAAAAAATAGTATGGAATATAACTATTTCCCACGATGTAATATATTTTACAGAATTTGGGTTATAATTTTGTCTGCAGGCATCAATCATTTTTAAAATCAGTATGTCACAAAGAGCTAAGCCAGCTATAGCACTGTGCTTGGCCTAGAGTGCTTAATAAATATTTCATTAAAGAATGAATGGAGAAACTGACTCATGTCCCAACCTCTCCATAAAGTTCTAACCCACCTTTCTACCAACCTGTAATATCCTTTTCTCATATGCTTGTTATAAATATAGCCTACTCCACCTCCACAATGCACTTGATCCAATTATATTCTATTGGTTCTGTAAGCCAGCCCAATGTAGTAAAAAGAAATATAGCTTTAGATCCAGACTCACATGGACAAATATCTTAAATTCTCATCTGCAAAATGAGGATTGCTGATTATCTCACAGAATTGTTAAGGGGATTAAATGAGCAATGTCAGCCAAGTACTAGGCTATAAACTACTTAAAAGCATGAATCGCTGTCTTCTCAGCACTAAAAATAATGCCAAAGTCACTGTACGAGCTTAGTTTATTGTACTATCCTTCCATCCTTCCTTCCTTAAGTAATCTACGAATCTGTCAAAAAGTCTTAGATTTCTTTATATTCCTTTGCCCCATCCTTCATCAATTACACTGAGCACATAATATATGATCAAAGAATTGTTGATTTAGAAAGAGCAAAAATAAATAAATAAATAAATGGGAAAGGAAAATAAGAGAGGGAGAGAAAGATGGAACACTGAAGGAAAAAAGAAAAGATGTAAAGGAAAAGCACTGCATATATTAGAAAGAGTTGTCTTATTCTCAATAGTTCTCCTAGGTGCCACAGAAGTAGCCCTCAGTGCAGATCAAAATTGGCATCCTAAGATTACAAGGCAGGAGCTGTTTCTCACAGCAATAATTGTTTGCACTTACTTTTATTTCTAATAACTTAGGTTTCAGAAACAAGGGCAAATGTTTGATTTTACCCACACTGCACATTATTCTCTCTGGAATATAGTTTTTATTCACTGAGGGATCTCTGCTTATTTGCAAAGCTCAAAATTTCTTTCAAATATAATTCATGCAGTTTTTAATCTTTAAAATGAAATGGGGGAAAAAAGTGAGAATTATATACTATGAGAAATCTTCACCCTCTTAGCCCCAAAGGAAGGGGGAAGTGAAAACAAGAGGGAAAAATTTCTTTGGTGGCTTTCATTTAATTAGCATCTGTACTTTAGAGCTAAAAAGCCATTAGAAGGGCACCTGGGTGGCTCAGTGGTTTAAGCCTCTGCCTTCAGCTCAGGTCATGATCTCAGAGTCCTGGGATCAAGTCCCTCATCAGGCGCTCTACTCAGCGGGGAGCCTGCTTCCCCCCCTCCCCCTGCCTGCCTCTCTGCCTACTTGTGATCTCTCTCTGTCAAATAAATAAATCTTTTTTTAAAAAAAGACATTAGAGGGGCACCTGGGTGGCTCAGTGGATTAAGCCACTGCCTTCGGCTCAGGTCATGATCTCAGGGTCCTGGGGTCGAGCCCTGCATTGGGCTCTCTGCTCCGCAGGGAGCCTGCTTCCTCCTCTCTCTCTGCCTACTTGTGATCTCTCTCTCTGTCAAATAAATAAATAAAATCTTTAAAAAAAAAAGACATTAGAAGTGATTGACAGTGGCCTTATTTTACAGATGAGACCCAAAACTGACCCAAAACACAACCAAAGAGTTTAAGTGACTCATCTAAGAATAAATGAGTCAAAACTACAACCAGGACAAATAATTTATACTTAGAGAAACTTTATAGAATTCTTACATTTTAGATCCATAAATGATCTGAGAATCTCCTAAGTATAACATATCACTCCAAATAGAAATACACAATAGGATATGCCGATAGTCTTGCCTAAATAGTACCTGTAAGGGCTAATCACTCCCTTACAGTAGCCATCCCATTCAATTTATGAAATTTAATTTTTACACCAAACAATAATATCCCTTCTACCTTTTATTCCTAGTTTTGATTTTTTATGAAGTAGATTAATTATCCCCCTTTTTCTCATTTTACAGTGTTCTTTCAAGCATTTATTATATTCTAGATTTCCAAATATTTCATGACCTTCATCTCCTCCAGATATTCTTTAGTCAGTATTTATACTGATGAGAATGATAATAAAGATGAAATAATAATGAGAACAACCTATATTTATCAAGTGACTTCTATGTGTCAGGCATTATGAAGAGTCATTTCTATCTCTGTTTTGTTCTGTTATATAACCATAGCACCTAGAACAATGCCTGGCACATGTCAAGAATTCAATAAATACTAGTGGATGGAAGACAACCTCATCAGAACTCTTTGAAATAGGCATAATTAACCTATTTCATATGTATGAGCATAATTTGAAGCTATGAGCATAATTTGAAGCTAGGAATTTTGACCACATAAATTTACACATACACTTAATCATTACTGCTTTATGTTTACAAATGTTTTCTCTCAAATGGAGTAAAACAGCTGTGACCTTTGATTCCATTTATTAGCTAGTATATGTAAAGGTTCTGCATCTATAATTAGACTATGGCATTTTAGAATTCTGTGCATCAGAGTTGATTCCTATAGCAAACAAATAAGTTATTGGTTCTCCACTCTTTGTGTTGTTGTTGTTATTGTTGTTGTAATATTTTATTTATTCATTTATGTTTCTCACCATAGCACATACCTCCACTCTTTTTTTTTTTTAAGATTTTATTTATTTATTTGACAGAGAGAGATCACAAGTAGGCAGAGAGAGTGAGAGGGAAGCAGGCTCCCTGCTGAGCAGAGAGCCTGATGCTGGACTCCATTCCCAGGACCCTGAGATCATGACCTGAGCTGAAGGCAGTGGCTTAAACCACTGAGCCACCCAGGCACCCCCATACCTCCACTCTTAATAACAAAGATTTCTTGCCTTAACCCCTGCAAGTTGCCACCCATTTCTCTTACTCCCTTTTCAGAAAAAGCTACTTAAGTGTTATCTACCTTGCTGTCTCCAATTTCTCTCGTTATCTTTTAAAATCACTCCATTTGTTTTTTTTTCACGTCCTCCATGAAAACTATTTTCATCATCTCCAATGACTTCCACTGTTCTAAGTCGAATAGTCAATTCGTGATCCTAATCTTATTTATGAGCCACATTGATACTGCCAATCCTCACTTCTCTTCTAATCACTTTCTCCGCTTGCCTTCTAGGACACCAACTCTCTTGGACTCCTCACACCTAACTGAGCACTTCTCAGTTTCCAATGTTCTTCTTTATCCTGAGCTCTTGGTGTTGCCATGCCCCAAGCTCAGTCCTTAGTACTCTTTATCTATACTCACTGTCTTATTGATCTAATCCCTTCTTTTGGCTTTAAACACAATTTCTATGCAAATATTCTCAAATTTACAAGTTCTGCCCACAACTCTCTAACCAGCATCTTAACTAGATGTTAAAGAGTATCAAAATACAGCTCTTGACCTCTGTCACTCCTAATCCAATCCACCCATAGCTTTCCCTATCTCACTTGATGCAAACTCCATCATTGCTCAGGCCCAAACCCTTGGAATCAAAACTGACTCTTCTCTTTCAATGAGTCAGAAAATCCTAATGGCAAAAATCTATTTTTTTACATAAAAAAAAAATTCCTGGGATGCCTGGGTGGCTCAGTTGGTTAAGCAGCTGCCTCTGGCTCAGGTCTGGGTTTGAGTCCTACGTGGAGATCCTTGCTCAGTGGGGAGGCTGCTTCTCTCTCTGCCTCTGCCTGTCACTCTGCCTGTTTGTGCTCTCTCTCTCTGATAAATAAATAAACAAAATCTTATTTTAAAAAATCCCCTGATTGTTTCACTCTTCCACTCAAAACCTAGAAGTGATTCTCCATTTCACTCAGAGTAAAAGCCAAGTCATACAATGACCTATCATGCCCTGCCTTAATTCACCCCCTGTTATCTTTTTAACTTCATCTTTATTAATTCACTAAACCTAAAAATTCTATGACAGTTTGCTATCCCTATATTATGGATCAGAAGACTGTTTTGAAGGTTCAAAGAAATTGAGTAATTGATCTAAGATTAAAGTGCCAGTGAATGGCATACAGGATAAAATCCAAGCAGTCTTGTTGATTATCATTATTCCATCTGCTTAATCAAGAAGCCACTTGGCTTTCATTGCAGAACCTTGAAGAGGTTCAGAAACTGGTAGTATTGGTACCCCTAAAAACTGAAGATGAATGGGGTTTTAAAACAAAAGGATTCACTAAAAGTCTGATTAAAATTCCACTTTCTATCTTGTACAGACAGGCAATGGATCCTCCCAACCTTGGAAGAAGAATGGTGTCACATAATGGTGATGGTAAGCCAGAGGACACTGGGCATTATGGAGGGCATGGGGAGCCATCAATTCCCCAGTTTAAAATGAGAAAGTATTTTTTCCTTATATTTCTTATCATTATTCCTATGAACATTTCAAAAACAATTTTTAGAGTATTAGCAAGGAGAAGTATAGACTTGGCTAAATAGCTTAGTCAAAAAATTAATGAAAATGACAAGTCTGCATTCAAAGACAAACTATTTAATGACTAATTTTTTAATTGGTTTTAGACTGAGACCTTGTATAACAAGTTTCAGCCTGAAGAAAAATTTTTATGCTGCAGTTATGAACCTCTGATAATAGAAGATCAAATGGAATTTTAAGTAGGCCATTAATTGTAACATGCCAACATAATAACAAGAAGATTAAAATATTTCTAAACTAAACAAGTTCAGTACAGATTAAATACTTTGTTTGAAATTAAACTTTCCCAGGTATATATTTTGATATCAAATCTTGAATAGTTAAATACTAAAACTGATAGCAGAAGCTTTTGGTGTCAAATTTCCATAAAATATGTCTGAAGAGCTTACTCCAAATACAACAACTTTGCAGCTATATAAATTATATTAAGTATTAAATAAGTTGGGATTAAGATGGTTGTAGTAGTATAGATTTATAATTTCTTATGTCTTTTGAAAAAAATTAAGGGGAAATGTGATTTTTTTCAGAGTAGATTTTGAGATGTTTGTAACATCTATTTCCCCAAAAAATGTTTAAAAAATAGGAAAAAGATTGGTAGACTGTTGTTATTGAATGTATTAAGGTAAATCTTTGGAAAAATAGATGGTGTATGAAGGGAACTCATTTTGTGATAAAGGAAAAAATATAGGTAGTAATAGCTACTGTGTTTGTTTGTTTTTTTCTTGGAGTGGTGCAGTGATGTTGGAGAGAATTATATAGATTCCAGCTGTATTTTGAGTTTGATATCAAAAAGACTTGCTGGAGGGGACTAAGGTGGCTCAGTCAGTCAAACATCTGCCTTAGGCTAAGGTCCTGATCCCAGAGTCCTGGGATCAAGCCCTACATCAGGCTCCTTGTGTGGCAGGGAGCCTGCTTCTCCCACTGCCTGCTGCTCACTCTCTTTGTGTTCTTTCTCACTAACTCTCTGTATCAAATAAATAAAAATAAATCTTAAAAAAGAAAAAGAGACTTACTGGTGGGCTGGATGTGGGAAGTGAAGAAAAGAAAGAATTAAAAATGATGAACAAGTTCCTGGCTTAAACAAATGGTGAAAGATGATGGTATTTACTGAAATCAGATAAGAGTAGGGTTAACAAGTTTGTGGGGTGTGGAATCATGAGTTCTGTTTGGGACTTCCTAAGTTTGAGAAGCTTGTGAGTCATCCATCTGGTGAAATCAAACAGGATGTTGAATACCCAAATCTGGAGTCACCACTACTAAATCAGCAGCAATGAACATGATGTTGGTCAGGGTGGACAATACCTGTGTACAGAATAAATTGTCATCCTGAATAGTAGTATGGTGCAGCAGGAACGTAGAACAGAAAATTAGGAAATCTAAATTCTTTTTTTCGCCCTCCCATTTTTTAGATGTGGGATTCAATCTAACTTTCTAGAACTCAAAATGGTGCAGTCGTTTATAATATATACTCCAAATACAGGATACTACTAGGGTCAAATTCCAGCTATGCTTTTTACTAGCTGCATAAAGTTCATAAAAAGTACTTAAGTTCTCTGTGCCTTGAATACCTCATCTATAAAAGGGAACTATCATTATAACTATTTCCCAAGGCTGTTTTGAGAATTAAATTAATATGTTTGTATATGTGCGTGTATGCGCGTGCGCACACACACACATACACACACCACTTAGTACCTGACATATAACTGTTATTTAAGTGTTTGCTATTATTATGATTATAAGAAGGATTAGTCCACAATAACATTTTTTTGAACTTTACGGATAAGAACGGATAAGATCTTTGTTCAAAATAGTATGCAGAAACCCAGTATGTGAAAGAAATAAAGACAGAATGTCTGGGGCTGGAAGGCAGGACCTGGATCATCCCCACATCCCCCAGCTTAGCACTGTTTCTTCCCTTTCCCAAACCAGAGTATCTGCTGAGAAAGACCTGTGGAACTTCTGAAAACCACCAGACTAGGTAATCTCTCAAAAGTGAGAGAAAAATAAAGATGCTTTCAGACATACAAGCAATAAAGACTCTACCATCTATAAATCCTCAGTAAAAGAACTCTGTGCTTTGGCAATAATAAAAGTGAAGCTGGAAGTTCAATCCGATTAACTGGAGTGATGTCCCTTCTCCACTCAGGTTTAGTACCATATGGAAGATCATCCAGTGTATCACAATGTTGGCTTTCTTCACCCTGCCCCTTCCACAGCTTACTCAATCCTTTGAGGAAGAATGAGTTAATATGACTTGGAAAATTCTAAAGGAGAGACTGAGCTGAAGGAATCCAGTCCTTTATTCTCCCCTTCTGCGTGGGACCAAGGCGACCTGCACTGAAGTACTTTGCAGAGAGCCTGGGGACCAAGCATAGAGAGACCTGCCCTCATCCAGCACTGTTTAGATTTTGGTTACCTACTAGGGACGATGGTTCTGGGGACTGGTATTAGGAAGCCTACTTGTCCCCAATGGAAAATTCATGCCAAATCAGCTCTGATATAAAAGGTCATATTTTGGTTCCCACATGCCTTATACTTTCATCTTATTTCTCCATAGAAATAAAAGGCTGTCTCCATAGGTCAGAGCACAGCAGGTGCTAAACTCTGAGAAACCCTCATGAGGAAGAGCAGATTTCAGTCACACTAACCAAGATGTCAATTACACATGTTCACCTCAGCTGAGCTGGACCTTTGGCCCAGCCATTTCCTCAATCTACAATAAAATGAATATAATGTTAAACACTCAGTCCACAACTTGTAGCTGAAGAAAATAAGTCTTCCTCATGTGCTTGGGAGAAGACATCAATACTGTAGTATTACAACAATGGAGAATTACCTGAGCATGATCAAAATGAAAATAACAACATGGCAAAAACAAATATTTAATGCAAAGTAAAAGAACCCAACCTAGATGAAATAATAATTTAAATTGGGGGGGGGGGGACCTTACTATTGCCTCAGGCTATATAAGAACTTAGTAAGAACATAAGTTCAATTAAAAAAAAACTCAAAAATGAATTGATAAAACAAGAGTATGAGATGAAATGGGAATTTGCCAATCCAAGAAAAAATAATTGAGGATGGATAACCTTATTCTCTGGCTGTAACATTCTTTGGCTCTTCTCTCTTCCTTTAAATAAAATTGAGCTAATGAACTAGGGAAATGAAGTAGACTCATTGTTTGGGGATATTCCCTACGATACCACCCATTTCCTTTGAAGATTTTACCTTTCTTCAAATTTGGAAAGGTCAGCCCTCATGAAGATACTGCTGGAAAATTTGCATTTGCATATACATACACACACCCATACACCAGTGGAAAGGAGTAAGTATTTGAAACTTGTAGTAGAGTTAAAATTCTTTCATCACTTAGAAAGTATGTGCTGGTTATTCTCATTGGGCAACCTCCCTCCCACCACTGCTGTTACCACCATACACTGCCCTCCCTGCCCTGTCTAGTCCAGGGGAGATGATGCCTGAGCCTCATCACCATTGTTCTATGCCATTGGGCTTTCAAGAGGACAGGAGATCAGAGGGTAGGAGGAGGGAGAAGGTTAGGTAGCTCTTTCCTCTATCCATGCTTCCATGCACATCTCTAGCAATAGATGTGAACCTCCACAACTCTAGCTTATATGGGAGGGACAACATTTCCACATGTCCACTGTCAATGGACTCCACAAACACTATTTCCTCCTTTTGTCCCTCCAGTTCTAGGGTTAGTGGCAACTTCAAGTGGTTGTCATTGTTTGGGATCTTACTATTTTTTTAAAGATTTTATTTATTTATTTGACAGAGAGAGAGATTACAAGTAGGCAGAGAGGCAGAGCAGAGAGAGAGGGGAAGCAGGCTCCCCACTGAGCAGAGAGCCGATGCGGGGCCCAATCCCAGGACCCTGAGATCATGACCCGAGCCAAGGGCAGAGGCCTAACCCACTGAGCCACCCAAGTGCCCCAGGATCTTACTATTTTTTGTTTTGTTTTGTTTTATTTCATCATAGCCTTGCCTCTACACTTAAAGTAATCTTGTCTTTAATATCTCTAAATTGTAAGCATCTAGGGTAGATTGTGTTTCCTGCCAGAATCCTGAGTTGTAACAACAAATCTTGGTGATTTTAAGAAACAGATCTTGGTGATTTTAAGAAAAATAAATAAATTCAGAAAAGCAAAAATTTTTTAAAGGCTCTATTGAATATAGAACTGCTCTCAAAGAAAAGGCTAGAAATAATAATGATGCCCAAAAAAGGAAGAAAAGTCTAAGAGATTAGAAAGAAGCTAATAGATATGAAAGAAAAAGAGTCAAGCATAAAGATATTAAATCATAAAAAAATCAGACAAATAAAGCAGAAAGAACATATTTGAAGATATGAAACAGGGGGATGCCTGAGTGGCTCAATTCAGTTAAACTCCAAATCTTTTTTTTTTTTAATTTTAAATAAATATAAATGTGTTTTTATCCCCAGGGGTACAGGTCTGTGACTCACCAGGTTTACACATTTCACAGTACTCATCATAGCACATACCCTCCCCAATGTCCTCATCCCCAACACCCTATCCCGTCCGCACTCCCCCCAGCAACCCTCAGTCTGTTTTTGGGATTGAGTCTTTTATGGTTTGTCTCCCTCCGATCCCATCTTCTTTCATTTTTTCTTTTCCTACCCCTCCAAACCCCCCATGTTGCATCTCCACTTCCTCATATCAGGGACATCATATGAGAGTTGTCTTTCTCTGACTGACTGACTTCACTAAGCATAATACCCTCTAGTTCCATCCACGTCATCGCAAATGGCAAGATTTCAATTCTTTTGATGGCTGCATAGTATTTCATTAGTATATATATACATATATATATATATACTATATATATATGTATATACTATATGTATATATATATATATATCTCACATCTTCTTTATCCATTCATCTATTGATGGACATCTAGGTTCTTTCCATAGTTTGGCTATTGTGGACATTACTGCCATAAACATTCAGGTGCACGTGCCCCTTTGGAGTTCCACGTTTGTATCTTTAGGATATATACCCAACAGTGCAATCGCTGGGTCATGGGGTAGTTCTATTTTCAGTTTTTTGAGGAACCTCCACACTGTTTTCCAGAGTGGCTGCATCAGCTTGCATTCCCACCAGCAGTGTAGGAGGGTTCCCCTTTCTCCGCATCCTTGCCAGCATCTGTCATTTCCTGACTTGTTAATTTTAGCCATTCTGACTGGTGTGGGGTGGTATCTCATCGTGGTTTTGATTTGTATTTCCCTGATTCTGAGAGATGTGGAGCATTTTTTCATGTGTCTCTTGGCCATCTGGATGTCTTCTTTGCAGAAATGTCTGTTCATGTCCTCTGCCCATTTCCTGATTGGATTGTTTGTTCTTTGGGTGTTGAGTTTGCTAAGCTCTTTATAGATTTTGGATACTAGCCCTTTATCTGATATGTCATTTGCAAATATCTTCTCCCAATCTGTCAGTTGTCTTTTCGTTTTGTTAACTGTTTCCTTTGCTGTGCAAATCTTTTGATCTTGGTGAAGTCACAATAGTTCATTTTTGCCCTTGCTTCTTTGCCTTTGGTGATGTTCCTAGCAAGACGTTGCTGCGGTTGAGGTAAAAGAGGTTGCTGCCTGTGTTCTCCTCAAGGATTGTGATGGATTCCTTTCTCACATTGAGGTCCTTCATCCATTCTGAGTCTATTTTCATGTGTGGTGTAAGGAAGTGGTCCAATTTCATTTTTCTGCATGTGGTTATACAATTTTCCTAGCACCATTTGTTGAAGAGGCTGTCTTTTTTCCATTGGACATTCTTTCCTGCTTTGTCAAAGATTAGTTGACCATAGAGTTGAGGGTCGATTTCTGGGCTCTCTATTCTGTTCCATTGATCTATGTGTCTGTTTTTGTGCCAGTACCATATTGTCTTGATGATGACAGCTTTGTAATAGAGCTTAAAGTCTGGAATTGTGATGCCACCAACTTTGGCTTTCTTTTTCAATATTCCTTTGGCTATTCGAGGTCTTTTATAGTTCCATATAAATTTTAAGATTATTTGTTCAATTGCTTCGAAAAAAATGGATGCGATTTTGGTAGGGATTGCATTAAATGTGTAGATTGCTTTAGGTAGAATAGACATTTTCACAATATTTGTTCTTCCAATTCATGAGCATGGAACATTTTTCCATTTCTTTGTGTCTTCCTCAATTTCATTCATGAATACTTTATAGTTTCCTGAGTATACATTCTTTGCCTCTTTGGTTAGGTTTATTCCTAGGTATCTTATGGTTTTGGGTGCAATTGTAAATGGGATTGACTCCTTAATTTCTCTTTCTTCTGTCTTGTTGTTGGTGTACAGAAATGCAACTGATTTCTGTGCATTGATTTTATATCCTGACACTTTACTGAATTCCTGTACAAGTTCTAGCACTTTTGGAGTGGAGTCTTTTGGGTTTTCCACATATAGTATCATATCATCTGCAAAGAGTGATAGTTTTACTTCTTCATTGCCGATTTGGATGCCTTTAATTTCTTTTTGTTGTCTGATTGCTGAGGCTAGGACTTCTAGTACTATGTTGAATAGCAGTGGTGATAATGGACATCCCTGCAGTGTTCCTGACCTTAACGGAAAAGCTTTCAGTTTTTCTCCATTGAGAATGATATTTGCGGTGGGTTTTTCATAGATGGCTTTGATAATATTGAGGTATGCGCCCTCTATCCCTACACTTTGAAGAGTTTTGATCAGGAAGGGATGCTGTACTTTGTCAAATGCTTTTTCAGCATCTATTGAGAGTATCATATGGTTCTTGTTCTTTCTTTGATTAATGTGTTGTATCACATTGATTGATTTGAGGATGTTGAACCAACCCTGCAGCCCTGGAATAAATCCCACTTGATCATGCTGAATAATCCTTTTAATGTACTGTTGAATCCTATTGGCTAGTATTTTGGTGAGAATTTTTGCATCTGTGTTCATCAAGGATATTGGTCTATAGTTCTCTTTTTTGGTAGGATCCTTGTCTGGTTATGGGATCCTTGTCTGGTTTTGGGATCCATGTGATGCTGACCTCATAAAATGAGTTTGGAAGTTTTCCTTCCATTTCTATTTTTTGGAACAGTTTCAGGAGAATAGGAACTAATTCTTCTTTAAATGATTGGTAGAATTCCCCTGGGAAGCCGTCTGGCCCTGGGCTTTTGTTTGTTTGGAGATTTTTGATGACTGTTTCAATCTCCTTAGTGGTTATGGGCTTGTTCAGGTTTTCTATTTCTTCCTGGTTCAGTTGTGCTATGTCTCTAGGAATGCATCCATTTCTTCCAGATTGTCAAATTTGTTGGCATAGAGTTGCTCATAGTATGTTCTTATAATTGTCTGTATGTCTTTGGTGTTAGTTGTGATCTCTCCTCTTTCATTCATGATTTGATTTATTTGGGTCCTTTCTCTTTTCTTTTTGATGAGTCTGGCCAGGGATTTATCAATTCATTGATTTTTTCTTTTTTTCTTTTTTTTTTTTTTTTTGGTTTCTATTTCATTGATTTCTGCTCTGATCTTCATGATTTCTCTTCTCCTGCTGGGTTTAGGGTTTCTTTCTTGTTCTTTCTCCAGCTCCCTTAGGTGTAGGGTTAGGTTGTGTACTTGAGACCTTTATTGTTTCTTGAGAAAGGCTTGTACCACTATATATTTTCCTCTCAGGACTGCCTCTGCTGTGTCCCACAGATTTTGGACTGTTGTGTTTTCATTATCATTTGTTTCCATGAATTTTTTTCAATTCTTCTTTAATTTCCTGGTTGACCCATTCATTCTTTAGAAGGATGCTCTTTAGTCTCCATGTGTTTGGGTTCTTTCCAAATTTCCTCTTGTGATTGAGTTCTAGCTTCAGAGCATTGTGGTCTGAAATTATGCAGGAATGATCCTAATCTTTTGATACCAGTTCAGACCTGATTTGTGACCCAGGATGTGATCTATTCTGGAGAAGGTTCCATGTGCACTAGAGAAGAATGTGTATTCTGTTGCTTTGGGATGAAATGTTCTGAATATATCTGTGATGTCCATCTGGTCCAGTGTGTCATTTAAGGCCTTTATTTCCTGTTGATCTTTTGCTTGGATGATCTGTCCATTTCAGTGAGGGGAGTGTTCAAGTCCCCTACTATTATTGTATTATTATTGATGTGTTTTTTTTTATTTTGTTATTAATTGGTTTATATAGTTGGCTGCTCCCACATTAGAGGCATAGATATTTAAAATTGTTAGATCTTCTTGTTGGACAGACCCTTTGAGTAGGATATAGTGTCCTTCCTCATCTCTTATTATAGTCTTTGGCTTAAAATCTAATTGATCTGATATAAGGATTGCCACCCCAGCTTTCTTCTGATGCCCATTAGCATGGTAAATTGTTTTCCACCCCCTCATTTTGAATCTGAAGGTGTCTTCGTGTCTAAAATGAGTTTCTTGTAGGCAACATATAGATGGGTTTCATTTTTTTATCCATTCTGATACCCTGTATCTTTTGATTGGGGCATTTAGCCCATTAACATTCAGGGTAACTATTGAGAGATATGAATTTAGTGCCATTATATTGCCTGTAAGGTGACTGTTACTGTATATTGTCTCTGTACCTTTCTGATCTACTACTTTTAGGCTCTCTCTTTGCTTAGAGAACCCCTTTCAATATTTCCTGTAGAGCTGGTTTGGTGTTTGCAAATTCTTTCAGTTTTTATTGGTCCTGGAAGCTTTTGATCTCTCCTTCTATTTTCAATGATAGCCTAGCTGGATAGAGTATTCTTGGCTGCATGTTTTTCTCGTTTAGTGCTCTGAATATATCATGCCAGCTCTTTCTGGCCTGCCAGGTCTCTGTGGATAAGTCTGCTGCCAATCTAATATTTTTACCATTGTATGTTACAGACTTCTTTTCCTGGGCTGCTTTCAGGATTTTCTCTTTGTCACTAAGACTTGTAAATTTTACTATTAGGTGACGGGGTGTGGACCTATTCTTGTTGAATTTGAGGGGGGTTCTCTGCACCTCCTGGATTTTGATGCTTGTTCCCTTTACCATATTAGGAAAATTCTTTCCAATAATTCTCTCCAATATACCTTCTGCTCCCCTCTCTCTTTCTTCTTCTTCTGGAATCCCAATTATTCTAATGTTGTTTCATCTTACGGTGTCACTTATCTCTCGAATTCTCCCCTCATGGTCCAATAGCTGTTTGTCCCTCTTTTGCTCAGCTTCTTTATTCTCTGTCATTTGGTCTTCTAGATCACTAATTCTTTCTTCTGCCTCATTTATCCTAGCAGTGAGAGCCTCCATTTTTTATTGCACCCCATTAATAGCTTTTTTGATTTCAACTTGGTTAGATTTTAGTTCTTTAATTTCTCCAGAAAGGGCTTTTATATCTCCAGAGAGGGTTTCTCTAATATCTTCCATGCCTTTTCGAGCCCGGCTAGAACGTTCAGAATCATCATTCTGAACTCTTGATCTGACATATTACCAATGTCTGTGTTGATTAGGTCCCTAGCCTTCGGTACTGCCTATTGTTCTTTTGTTTGTGGTGATTTTTTCTGCCCTGTCATTTTGTCCTGATAAGAGGATATAAAGGATCAAATAAAATACTAAAAGTGTGGCAAAGATCCCAGAAAAATGTGCTGTAACCAAATCAGAAGAGACCCCAAATTGTGGGGGGGAGAAAGGGGATAAAAAGAGGTTCAGAAAAAAAAAAGAAAAAAATTTAAAAAATAAAATAAATGAAGAAAAAATATAAAAAAGAAAGAAAAAACATATATTTTAGATAAACTAGTCAAAAAACATTAAAAAGGGTTTCAAAAAAATTTAGCAGAAGAAGAAAAAAGAAAGAAAAAAATTGAAAAAAAAATTGATTTAATCATAAGACTAAAGAATCATGGGGAGTCATGGGGAGAAAGCCATGAATTCCATGCTTTGCTTTCTCCTCCTCTGGAATTCCGCTGCTGTCATAGGTATTGAACCTGTTTTCCTTGTTAGATGAACTTCGTCCTGGCTGGATATTCTCTTGATCTTCTGGGAGAGGGGCCTGTTGTAGTGACTCTCAAGTGTCTTTGCCCGAGGCGGGATTGCACCGTGCCCTTACCGGGGGCCGGACTAAGTAATCCACTCAGGTTTGCTTTTGGGAGCTTCTGTTCCCTGAATGCTTTCCGTAGAGTTCCGGAGGACGGGAATGAAAATGGCGGCCTCCTAGTCCCTGTCCTGGAGGAGCCGAGAGCCCAGGGCCCCACTCCTCAGTGCACCCCCAGAGGACAGCACCCAATCACTCCCGTATCCCCAGCCTCCAGCCACGCTCCATGCTCACCCAGCCCGCGACCAGTTCAAGGTAACCCTGAGCTGAGAGTTCAGTCCTCGGCTCTGTCTCTGTAGCTGGCTTCTCCTTTCTAATACCTGTGAGCTCTGTGACACTCTGACACCCCCATCCTTCTGTGACCCTGCGGGACCTGGGGCCACGCTGACCCCGTGTGGGCTTCACCCTGGTTTAGCCTCTGGAGCAATGTCCCTCAGTGGAACAGACTTTTAAAAGTCCTGATTTTGTGCTCCTTTGCTCCGCTGCTTGCCGGTAGCCGGCCCCTCCCCCCATGGTCTATCTTCCCGTCGTTTTAGATTCACTTCTCCGCCAGTCCTACCTTTCAGAAAGTGGTTGATTTTCTGTTTCTAGAATTGCTGTTCTTCTTTTCTTTGATCTCCCTTTGATTTGTAGGTGTTTGCAATGTTTAGATAAGCTATCGAGCTGATCTCCTGCTACCTGATGTAGTCTCAGCCTGCTACTTCTCCACCATCTTGACTCCTCTCCCTGGAATCCTGGTTTCTGAATCTCACCTGAGCTTCTTAGTTCTCCTCCACATGGCCTCTCTAGGGTAGTCGCAAGGTTGCAAGAAGCAGCACAGCAGAGAAGACAAACACTCAAAGTACAGATACTTGTTAAGCCTCAGCTTACATCAGTCTTGCTAATATTCCATTGGTCAAAGAAAATCACATGGTCAATCCCAGACCCAATGTGGAAAGGCATACAGACATACCTTGGAGATATTGCAGCTTTGGTTTAGAAGACTACGATAAAGCAAATGTTGCAATAAAGCAAGTAAAAAAAAAAATACACACACACACACACACACACACACCCATAGGTTTTTTTGTTTGTTTGTTTTCCAGGGCTTGTAAAAGTTATGTTTACACTTTACTATAGCCATTAAGTGTGCAAAAATAGCATTATGTCTAAGAAATTTGCACATACTTTAATTAAAAAATACATTATCTAAAAAATGCTACCCATCATTAAGCTTTCAGCCAGCTGTAATCACTGATAACAGATCACTATAACAAACATAATAATGAAGAAAAAATGTGAAATATTGTGAGAGTTATTAGAATGTGACACAGAGACATGAAGTGAGTAAATGCTGTTAGAAAAATGGTGCCCATAGACTTGCCCAAAGGAGTTGCCACAAACATTCAATTTATAAACACAATATCTATAAAATGCAATAAAGCAAAGTGCAGTAAAATGAGACATGCCTGTACCCAAGGAATTTGAATCTCAACTCTATCATTTTTTACCTTGACAAGTAATTTAATTTCTAAGTCTCAGTTTCCTCTTCTATAAAATGAATACCCAGTTTACATCATTTGGGGGATTAAATGAGACAGTAAAAATATAGTTAACAGAGACACTAAGAAATAGGTAGGTAGTTAATAGATAGTAATTCCTACTTACTATACACTTGTAAAATGTGCTTCTTGCTAAAAAGAAAATTGGTTGCTCACTTCATGAAATAGCTATTAGAAGAAGCCTCACATTTTTGTACAGTTGTGATTAGCATTGTTTTAAATCTACTTTTCAGTTGTTTATTTATTTGGGGGCTCCCATGCAAATTATGTAAATCCTTCCATGTGGTGGTTACATTATTTTCTATTTCTTTTGTTCATTATATGATCTTACTCTTACTTTTATGGGTTTCTAATTTGAAAGTACATTTCCTATAAATGTTTGTCACAATAAGGTTAATTATATATCCTTCACCCTACATAACTACCATTTTGTTATTGCTGTTGTTATGGTGAGAACATTTAAAATCTATTCTCTTAGCAAATTTCAAATATACAATAACTACTGATAACTATAGTCACAAAAGATTCCCAGAATTTACTCATCTTATAACTATGTTTGTGCCATTTAATCAATATTTCCCAATTCACCCAATCATAAACCCCCAGAAATCACCATTCTACTCTCTATGAGTTCAATATTTTTAGATTCCATATATAAGTGAGGTCACACAGTATGTGTCTTTCTCTGTCTGACTTATTTCACTTAGCATAATGAGAGGAAATCTCATTTGTTCTTCATACAACTTTGTGAGGTTGATAAAGAAATTATCAACTTCACTCCACTGTTGGGAAAATTATGATCATGAAAGGTGAAATGAATATCAAAGTGACAGAGGCAATGACTGAGGCAAGACTAAGTCCAAATTCTTAGGCCTCATAGGCCTCAGATTTCTAGACCATATATTTTTCAAGATTCTCTTAAGTCTCTTAAGGAATCTATGCTGACATTCCAGAAATGTTGTTATGATTATACTTCTACAATATTTTTAATATTACCTTGAAGGAAATTCATGGTAGTTAATAGAACTTAACTAGTTGTAAGTTCTTTCTCCAGGTACCAAGCACAACTCTGTTATGAAATTAGTGTCTTGCATTGTTTAATGACATGAAAAGAGCTTTCCTCATCTCATTCAAGCCCTATTGTAAAATTAGGGCTTACAAACTCACCAATGAACCTGAGAAAATGCTTAAGAGAGAGTCCTTAGAATACACTTATTTTCTGTTTTGAGTCCAGTAATTTCCCCTAAGTAAGAAAGATGAAGATCTCATTAAGATGCTGGTGTAATCCTGGTATTTTCATATGTGTCTTACATACCAATACACATATGCATAAGCATGTACACATATAAACACACATCCATGGAAGGGAGCAAAACAATTTTATATCTAGATATTGATATAAAGTGTTAAATTCTGCATTATCCTTTAGAAAGATAACACAGATTGAAGAGAAACAAGTTCTTGTGCATCTATCAGGGATCTTTAGATGCAATAGTCATGTCCAGCTTTGGAAAACTTGAGAAATAAAAAAGGACTTATTAGAAGGATATGGGGTGTCTCAGAACCAGAGAAGTAACTGCAGGAGTGTGCTTAGCAAAGAGACCCAGTGTTGCTGGTAGCAAGACTCAGGTATCAGGAACCAGTCAGAGTTTACTCGGGTCCCCTTTGTGAGGATAAATGGAATCTATTTTTTTCTCTATCATTCCTTTCAAGAGTCAAATCTTGGAAAAGAATGAACATCTGATAGGTTCATGGGTTTACCTCTTAACCAGGTGAAGGTAGGGAAATTTGACCCTTAAGACTACAAATAATGGCCAAGAAGAAATTCCCAAAAGGAAGGAATGGTGCTATAATCAGAAGGAAGAGAGAGATGCTAGACTGCTAAACGTGAGATGAAATAAAATAAAATACCAAATGTCTTAGTTAGAATTACAACATTTTATAAGGGAAAGTTCTGCCTTATGTAAACCCAATAAATGAAGGTGATATAAGATTGTCCCATTTAATCATTTCAGAGACTTATTCTAGAAAGTTCTCAGTACCTCAAGTTAGATGTTTTATATTCTTCTCTTAGTATGCTACTTACAGTTACCTGTTTTATTGTTATTAAACCTGTCATTTAAAAACATAAGCAGCACAATATAGTTCATTTTTAACTACACTTTCTTTCATCACATAATTACATTAGAAAACACTAAGCCTTCTGCTACAATGAGATAATACAATTCCTAGGTGTTCAAAGACACATGGCAAACAATGCCTAAAAGGGGAATGTTATCTTATAGTAAAATATGCTTAACTCTAAGGACTTTGTTTTACCACTGCTAAGGTGCTTTTGGAATTCTGACAGAGATGTACCTATAGGAATGCCATTGAATAACAAATCATTACATACAGAACACTCAAAGAAAAAAAAGACACTAAGAATTCAAAATAAGACAGTGAGTACATTTTGAAATGAATTTTGAAGGCATATTACATGGAAGTTAAAACCTTTTTTGCAAGTTGCAATAACTGTTTGCCTTGATTATAATGAGGCATTTGGTAGAATTAAGTATTTGATATCTATAAATCATTTAAAAGATGGAATAAAGACCTGGGGTTCTTGGTGTGTGATGTGTTGTTCCTGAATTTACTCAGAGAATGAGTTATAGAGATGTGATTCTGTGAATTCTCCAGCAAATATGACTCAGCTTTCCATAAGGGTAGATAAAGATTCCGTGCGAAATCATAGAGTTAGAATTTTACAAAACTTAGAATTAGCAAATCATCCAGTATAGACTTTTCATATAACAATTTCTCTTATCATGTAGTTTACATGCAGTGTTCAAAGTTTATAGCAATCCAAGTTTTACACTCTGGTTCACTTTCATATTAACCACAGTAGGGAGGAAATTTTTAGCAGAATATCTGGGAAGAGTTTCAAATTGCTCTACCCCACCAGAGAGTCCCTGGGTTGAAGGAAAGAGAAAACTCATGATGATAATATGAGCCAGTCCTCAGTATTTTTCAGGTCATTAAAAACAACTAAAATTATCTGCAGGTCGGTAGGTACCTAAAGAGATTACTTCTTGGAAAGCCTGGGTAGTTTAGTCAGCTGGGTGGCAAACTCTTAATTTTAGCTCAGGTCCTGATCTCAGGGTTGTGAGATTGAGCACCCCCACCAAGCCTCCCATTAAGCCCCTCAATGAAGCCCTGCATGGGACTTTATGGTCAATGTAGAGTCTGCTTATTCCTCTCCTTCCCCTGGCTCCACTCTCCACACCCCACCACGTGATTGTGCTCTCATAAATAAATAAATAAATAATCTTTTTTAAAAAGAAAAGAGATTATTTCTTTATACATTTCCTTCTTTGTTTCCAAATATAATTTAGGTGGCTTTAGAGGTCAGTTAGCAAAACCTTATCTCCCAAACAAGAAATCTGTGCCATCTCAAACTAATGTTTCCTTTTTTGTTTTTCCTAGGACAAAACACATTTACAAGCAGCTTTCCCATCAAGCTAGTTATTAGAAAAACCTCGATTGTATGGACTCACAAACTAAGTATAATATACACTTAATTTGACCTAAGACAACCCATTTCTAGGACTTATTCAAGATCATAATCTCTCCATAAACTTTCCACAAACATTACAAACATCTACCACTCCCACCTGTCTGAGCCACCATCTTCTCTCATCTGGATTATTACAACAGCCTCCTAACAATTGGTTTCCCAGGTTCTACCCTCATCTTACTCTAACCCATTCTCAACACAAAAACCCAGAGTGTTCGTTTAAAACTAATACCAAATATATCACTCCACTGCTCGCAATTCTCCAGTATCTCCTTATCACACTTAGAATAAAACCCAAAACCCATGCCATGGCCTACAAGGCACTACATCTAGTTTCCCAAGACCTCTAAGACCTTGTGACCCACTGCTGTGAACCCTGCTCATTCTGCCCCAGCCACCTGGACATGGCCTCCCAAAGATGTCATCATGCTCCTGCTTAGGAACTTTGCACAAGCTTTCCCCAGATATTCTCATTCTAACTCCTTTACCTTATTCATGTTATTGCTCAAAAATGTCACCCTGTTAATGAAAACCTCCCTGAACGTCCTATTTAAAATTTACCCAGAACTCATTATCCTCCTTCCTGCTGATGTGGTTTGAATGTCTCTCCCCCACTTCACCCAAATTCATATGTTGAAATCCTAATGCTCAATGCAATATTATTGGGAGGTAGAGCCTTTTGAAGGTTCTAGGTCATGAGGATGGAACCCTGATGAATGGGATTAGTATCATGCTCTTATTAAAAAAAAAAAGTCAACCATCAGAAAGGATGAACACCCACCATTTGCATCAACATGGTTGGAACTGGAGGGGATTATGCTAAGTGAAATAAGTCAAGCCTAGAAAGACAATTATCATATGGTTTTACTCATCTGTGGAACATAAGGGATAGCCCAGAGGATCACAGGGGAGGGGAGGAAAAGCTGAATGGGAAAAAATCAGAGAGGGAGACAAACCATGAGAGACTCTGAACTCTGGGAAACAAACTGAGGGTTACAGAAGGGAGGGGGGTGGGGGGCTATGGTAACCAGATGATGTAAATTAAAGAGGGCACATGTTGTGATGAGCACTGCGTGTTATACACAACTAATGGATCGTTAAACACTACATCAAAAACTAATGATGTACTATATGCTGACTAACTGAACATAATAAATAAATAAATAAATAAATAAATAAATAACCCCACAGAGTTCCCTAGCCCCTTCTAGCATATAAAGACACAGTGAGAAGATGCCAACTATGAACAAGGAAGGGGCCTTCTCCAGAATGTGATCATGTTGGTGTTTTAATCTTGACTTCCACCCTCTAAAACTGTGACAAGTAAGTTTCTGTTATCCTTAAGTTACCCAGTCTGTGATGTTTTGTTGTAGTAGCCCAAACAGACTAAGACACCTGTATTATTTTTTCTCTCATGTGTTGTCACCATTTTATAAATATATGTATGTGCATGTGTATGCATGTGTGTGTGTAAACAAACTCCACTGAAGCAATGATTTATGTGTTTCTCGCGCCACCAACCACCCCCCTTGTTGGATTTCCAGTACCCAGAATAGTTACTGGAACAAAATAGGTTTTTCAAATAATTTTCTTTAGTAAATCAGTTAATAATTAAGATTAATGGACTCCATGGCCCTGATAGTACAGATAACTCAAATTCACATCCTCTATCCTCATTTGTAAAATGTGATTCGTGATCCTTAAGATTCACTCCATGCTTTAAAAGTAAAGTTACAGTCATAGATCCACAGATATGGTAGGAAGACTGGTGAAGCTCTGAGACCGTCTCATTGTTCAATACTGTTATAAAACCAAGCTGGAATGACTGTGAGGAAGGTACCCAGTGCCCCCTGTGATGAAGACCAAGTTTCAACATAACCAGGTGTCAAGGTGGATCTGAAGTTGCACTGTCTTGTCTCAAAGAGTCATAAAGAAAATCTGTGTGATGGTTTTGTCCTTTCCTCCATTCATCATGATTTTGTAAATGCTAGCCACAAGACAGAGTTTCAAGAGATGAAATATCTAATTAAAATGATATTTCTGGTGGGAATAACTCTTGGGAAGTAATGCTATGACTAGACAATATTAAACAAAAGATTCTGAGACTAGGAGTCAGAGGAACTCAATCCTAAATCTAGTTCTGTCACTATCTGTGTGACCTTGGTGAAGTCGCTTAATCTTTATGCCTCAGTTTCCTCATTTGTCAAAGGGATTTGTCACCCTTCACAGGGAATTGTGGGAATTGCAGAAGATAACAGACACAATAGTACTTTTAAAGTTTACAAATGCCCTACACCTACATATGTTATGGAATTGTTTCATATTTTTAATGCACTAACAATGTATTAAATGCTGAAAATGACTGAGAATTAAATGTGATCTTTGTTCAAAAAACGATGAGATGCAGTCCTATAGACTCAAAATCTACCTAACAGGATATGACACACACACTGGGAGACACTCCAGAGAAGAAGCTGTTGACAAAGTGGAAAAGTCAGGCATATGCAATTATGATGTTGAATCCAATTATCATCATGAGTTCAGGGTAGGTATTTATGTGTCATCATGGGGATCAGGAGAAATTCTGGGTGGGTAGTAAGAGTGGATTTTCTTTAGGAAGGCTAAGTTATCAAAGACAAAGTCACTTCGAACTTGAGAATTAGAAACTTTACTGGTTGTACAGCTCATCTACTTAACAGGCCCTAACATTTGCTGCATTCAGAAACTGAGTTTGGTTGCCATGAGACCACAGTAGAGTGCCACACTTGGTACTAGCACAGCTGTAATCAGGACAGATTGCAATCAGGGCACTTTTCTCTGGCTCTATAGATACTGACAAAATCCATGTTTGCTTTTTCCAGGGCTCAGTTCAGAAATCAGTGCTGGTCAAACATAGCACACATTCCCTTTGGCACTAAATTTGACTCGGCAGAGTGTGTATGGAGATCCTGGCAAGCAAAAGACTCATTTTTCTAAGCCGTGGCCAATGCTTGAAAGCAAATCTAATCCTAGTATGGTGTTCCAAGAAGAAAAGAGAGAAATTTTCAGAGATAACCAGAAGGGAAAATATAAGAATAACCGTAACAAGATCCGGGGTGGGGGGAGGGCACTGGGGAGGGGGGGATGCCATATTGGATTAAACTTTATATGCCCTATAGTAGCTATACAAAGCATAAGTCAAACTACATATGCTAATTAATGAAAAGATGAAAGCCTAGTCAGGATAGACTAAAGTCTCTATGATTGTATTTATTTGGTTACAGAATCAAGTCATTCAGCCTTTAGAATCACCAGGGACTAGTCCATCACAGTATGGAGATACAACTGTTATTTCTGAATGCTATCCTTGTGGCACAGCCACCAAAAGGAAGCAACACTAGGAAGAAGCAAATGTATGATTTATGCTATGCCCAGTCTGATTTGACAAAGGTTATTCAGATAGGACCTATAAATGAAGCGTTAGTGCCACTAACAGATCTACTTTTGAAAAACAAAAGGCTTATAAATATTGAAAAATTAAAAATGAAATAAATTTAAGCCTATGGAAGCAAGAGAATATTCTTTTTAAAAATTTAACTTAATTTTTAATTTGTTCCAGCTTTATTGAGCTATAACTGACAAATACAATTGTGTAAATCTAAGGTGTGTAATATGGTAATTTGATACAAGTATAATTTTGTGAAATGATTACCACAATAAGGTTAAACAAATCTTTCACATACAGTTACCAATGTGTGTGTGTGTGTGTGTGTGTGTGTGTGTGGTGATAACATTTAAGGCCTATTACCTTAGAAATTTCAAGTATACAATACAGAATTGTTAACTATAGTCACCATGCTGTACCTGAAATTCCCCAAACTTAATTATCTTATAATTAATGCCTTCTTACTCTTTTCTTACTAACTCTTTCAACCTTTAAAGTTCACAGAAACTTCCTGTTTCATATCCTTGATATTGGTTCCTTCAATGACTTTAGCTGTTCTTTAGAAGTTGTACAAAGAACATCTCTCATGTAATATAGTTGGCTAATAAAATATGTAGGACTACAAATATTCTAGTTATTGCAAAGTTATGCTTCTGACATACTATATAAGGTTTCCTACAGATCTCTAACAATAACAATACATAGCTGTATGTTTATTGTCATATTACATTATATTATAATCATAACTATACCTCTGCTGGATATAGTGTAATCATCTCTGGTTGACTCATAAAACACTTCAGGATCCTGGTGTCTGTTTATGCTCACAGCAAGCAAAACATCTGTGCTAGGGTGCTAGTGAGTGGAGTATTACCAGATCTCTGGTAAGCACAACTACATCTTTGCTCAAAAACTTTTTCTTATGTAGATAGCTCTTGGTAACTCTAGACATTTTCTGCCTACAAACTTAACAAGATTAGGTCTACTTAGTTCCCCATATTAAACAAGATCAGTTATGTTCTATTTAGTATGGCTTAAATATTTTCTTGTGATTATATTCATTTGTACTCCATTTTTTTTTTTTTTGCATAATAGTGTCCTTTTTAAGTTTTTATTTCAGATTCTCTCCAGGCTCGAAGGTTTTATTTTCCATGAAATTTTCTAATTTCTTCCCTCAGATGTTTATTTTAAGGCAATGTACAATAAGTCCTCCAAAAGCTTTCTGGCTATCTCTTTATATAGCCAAAAAATACACACACACACACACACACACACACACACAAACATAATTAAGCAAATAAGCAAAATTTTATTGGAAATAATATAGACTTATGATTTCTCTAATATGTTCTGCAAAGTTACAGGATTCTATAGATATGCTTTGCTGGCCACCATGATATGAAGAGAAAGATAAACTCACTTCTTTCTTTGCATCCCATACTCCTCAACCTCAGCAATTCCATTCGTATCAGTTTTACAAATTGGGATTCTACGGCATAAAAGTGTTTGCCAATAGTAATGTTCCCCCAACTACTGATTGTGACTATTTCATTTGGGTGATCTAGTTATGTCCTGAAAAACTACCATTGAGTAGTAGCAGTGATGCTAACAAGTCCTTTATTTAGTGTATAAATAGTTTTGAATACTTACTAAGTAAGGGTGAAATGTCGACTTGACTAAAGTCAATGTACTCCCAATGCTTAGTATCCAGAGTAACATTATGCACAATATTTAACTGAGCTCCAACCCTACAATTGTAAAAGGTAAGCAAGAATATATTATTACCTTAAAGATTTAGATTAGAAATTATTGGAGAAGCATGTTCACATGCAGTTTGACTCTTTTCCACACTAAAATAATTATCCAGCACTGTAGCTAAATTCATGGGTTTTTGAATGTAGTGATAAATTACTGCAAACCTTCCAAAAAATACAGAATCATATGTCTCTGGGACTTGGTTGGAAGCTGAAGCTATAGATAAGGATGTGGGAAGGGAATGTTAGTACTTCTAAAGCCAACTGTGTAAGGTTATGAATTGGAATTTGTTGTCATTATGGATGAAACTAGAATGAATTTCTCCCATGTTGTAGTATGAAATTGGCTGCTAAACTTTATAATTTACTTTCTAATGATTAAAGAACAGAATGTCCAGATTCTTAGAATTTTCATTATAGAATTTCAAATTTATATATGGTTTATATTACATGGATGGCTACAATGAGAAACTTTCAAAGATTAGGTAAGATCAGAAAAAAGATCAAAATATGAAACTGAAAGTAATGAGAATTAAAACACGGTAGATGAAAGTAGCCAGCTATAGAAGATATATTCTATCTACAGAGAACATATAGATCCATATTCAAGAGATTTTTTTTTTCTGAGAGGATCTAAATCCAAGCAAAGAATCAGATGTAAATAAGAAAAGCAGTAACTTAATCAATCATATCCATTTATTTCCTGTAGTAAGATGGGGATGAATTTATGAAAGAACAGTCATTCAAACTGAGGCTAAAAAAAGGGGAAACAAAAAAATAAAGATTCATAAAAAATTATCCAACACTATCTAAGAAGAGATTATTATATCTAAGTCACCTGAGGTCTACTCTCATTGAATAAGGATGGCTCACCAAGCTTTTCTTATAGCCTTTAAATACTTCCATGTTGTCAAGAAAGAACGAAAAAACAGACATATATAATGAGTTGACCTTAAGTAAAAGAAATTATTCTAGATACACTAATGGGCCTGATCCAAACATTTGAAAGGCCTTAAGAACAGAACTGAGGGTGCCTGGGTAGCTCCCGTGGTTAAGCAACTGCCTTCAGCCCAGGTCATGATCCTGGAGTCCTGGTATCGAGTCCCACATCAGGCTCCCTGCTCACTAGGGACTCTGCTTCTCCCGCTGACCTGTCTCCTCTTATGCTCGCTCTCTCTCATTCTCTCTCTCTATCAAATAAATAAATAAAATCTTAAAGAAAAAAAAAACAGAACTGAGTCTCTCTGCTTGACTTAGTTCACTCAACATAATCTCCTCCAGTCCCGTCCATGTTGATACATGTTGGGTATTCATCTTTTCTGATGGAGACATAATACTCCATTGTATATATAGACCATATCTTCTTTATCCATTATCATATGGTTTCACTTACTTGTGGAGCGTAAAGAATAACACGGAGCACAATGGGAGATGGAGAGGAGAAGTGAGTTGGGGGAAATCAGAGGGGGAGAAAAACCATGAGAGACTCTGGGCTCTGAGAAACAAACTGTGGGTTTTGGAAGGGAGGGGAATGGGGGGCTGGGTGAGCTTGGTAGTGGGTATTAAGGAGGTACATATTGCATGGAGCATTGGGTGTTATGCATAAACAATGAATTTTGGAGCACTGGAAAAAAAAAAAAAGAATAGAACTGAGGTGTCCTGAAAAAAGAAAAGAATTCCACCTGTCAATTGCAGCTTCACTTCTGAAACATCTAATCTGCCTTTCCTGACAGCCTACCCTACAGATTTTAGACTTGCCTAACTACCTACCACAACCGCATAAGTCAGTTCCTTGAACTAAATCCCCTTACTGTATATCTTCTACTGGTTCTGTTTTTTCCTGGTTGAACCTTGACTGATACACACCCACAAAACCTTTCTCAGGCAACTAAAGGAGACTACAGTTCATCAAAAAGGAAGAGGAACATTAGGATCAAACACACAGGAAATTTAACTTAAAGGAGAGATAGAGGTGCACCTGGGTGGTCAGTGGGTTAAAGTCTCTGCCTTCAGCTCAGGTCATGATCCAGGGTCCTGGTTTCTAGTCCCGCATCAGGCTCTCTGCTCAGCGGCGAGCCTGCTTCCTCCTCTCTCTCTCTGCCTGCCTCTTGACCTACTTGTAATCTCTGTCTGTCAAACAAATAAATAAAATCTTTAAAAAAAAAAAAGAGAGAGGGGCACCTGAGTGGCTCAGTGGGTTAAAGCCTCTGCCTTCAGCTCAGGTCATGAACCCGGAGTCCTGGGATCGAGCCCCACATCGGGCTCCCTGCTCGGAAGCGAACCTGCTTCCCTTCCTCTCTCTCTGCCTGCCTCTCTGCCTACTTGTGATCTCTATCTGTCAAATAAATAATAAATAAAATCTAAAAAAAAAAAAAAAAGAGAGAGAGAGAGAGAGAGAGGGGCGCCTGGGTGGCTCAGTGGGTTAGGCCGCTGCCTTCGGCTCGGGTCATGATCCCAGGGTCCTGGGATTGAGTCCTGCTTCGGGCTCTCTGCTCAGCGGGGAGCCTGCTTCTACCCTGCTCCCTCTCTCTCTGCCTGCCTCTCTGCCTGCTTGTGATCTCTGTCTGTCAGATAAATAAATAAAATCTTAAAAAAAAAAAAAGAGAGAGAGAGAGAGACAATCCCTTGATGATGGTGACAAAAAATCCCCAGAGGATAACAGCTATGAACCATGTTGAATAGCATGTCTTACAACCATTAGGGAAACAGGCATGAATATTTCTAAGGTGAAAATTACTAATATGTCATAGATAGGCAGGGATTAATAGCTTGAGAGGAAGACAAAAATCCAGATTTTAAAACAATATTGATAGGAGTTCTTAGTGACCAAGACAAAAACAAGTTGCCTGGCTGATTATTGACCATAGAATTTTATAGTTCACTGTGACCACAGGGGTAGGAACACCAATGAGATGCTTCCAGTGCTCTAGATATGCATAGTTATGCTTTTGCCTCAGATTATTATCGATTTTGTGTTCTGTGTTCTAAAGAAGAATATAATCTCCTTTACAAAGGACAAGGTTAAAAAAAAAAGTCTGAGCAATGAATGCTTCTCTGACTTGATATTTTAGAGAAAATGAAAATTTCTGAATAGGGCTGAAGAAATGACCTGGGAAAGATATCAAGAAGGGAAAGAGTTCTAGGAGGCTAGGGAGAATTAAAACTTGTGTCAATAGAAAAATGTTTTTTAGTAAATGGGAATAACCTCAGTACTATTAAGGTTGTACTGTGGGAAATAAAACTCCAGTGCTGGAGTAACAACTTTGATACCTCTCAGATGCCAGAGTCTATAAAATAAAAACACACTGTTTAGATATCAGCATCATGGTTTTTGCTCAAGTGGGTCAAAGGCAAAATTTAAATCTTTAGGTATGAAATGGATTGTTAGGAGAAGGAATGCCTTCTAAAGTTATGGAGAGTCTGGAAACCATCAAGTGATGTAATATGAGCAGTCATTTCTATTAGCCTCACGTGGATATATGAAGTGTCATTCAGGCATGTCATAGATCCAGAAGAGGAAGGACAAGTATAAACAATAAGTACAATTCTCTAGGTCAATTGAATAGTGGCTTCAAGGGCTTCAAAGGACCTCAGACTACCTCCTTCTACATTAGTATTTGAGGATTCCAGGGAAAGTTAGAGATATAATACCTTAATCTTTACTGAGCATATCTTAGAATACTGGAAACAAATGCATTTGTATGTCCATATAGAGATAAATGCCATGCTATCATAAGTTTGGCAGATTAAGAAATGAGGCATACCTAGAAACATGTGTAACTAAGGGTTTCCATCAGTCAGGGGAAGAAGAACACTAGCAATCCATCTGATGTTGATTATAACTCTCATTACAGGAAGCCTCTTGTCGGGAGCCAGGGTCCAAAGAAAAGAGGCCTGATGCGAGCCAAATAAGGAATTGGAACTGTAGCCAAGTAAACTCCAATTCAGGGAGTATCTCAAGTCCAGCAAAGAAAGCAGGGCAAATTCATGATCTAGACTAAGATTGTAACAGGGAGGGAAACCTGCAATAAAATATTCATATGCTTCAATCCAAGAGCTTCCAAGGATCAAGACAATTATAAGCCAGGAAGAATAGTTGTGCTAACAAAACTGCTCTTTCTGACCTGGTCAAGCTCTGCTATGGAACTGGGGTCAGCCTGGTCCAGCATAAGAAGGACACTACTATTTCTGGCATGGAGGAGCTAGAGACAATGAAAGTAGGGAAAATGAGATCATTAAGGACAACGGGTACATGTCTGTAGCTACATAAAAAGAAATGATGCTTGAGTCTTATTTCAAAGCTGTTATATATGCTGAGAGTCATGGAACCCTTGTCAGTGACATATCAGTTTTTAATGACTAGGGATATGGGAATTCTATGTTATATATTTCTAAGAACTCTGCTCCTGAATAGGCCAATGAAAAGAAACTCAGCACACTTACTCAGGCAGATACTCGCTCAGAATGATAACAGAAATTGTTATGTTTTGATCTTAGTATTAGTTTATGAAGCTGACTAGAGAGTCATGGAAAGAATGATCAAAGCAAGGACAAAAATAATCTATACTTTCTTTTCCCCCATAGAGCCTGAAAAATCTTTTTTACCCACCTTTCATTATCCTTTGAAATAACTTGTAGGAAAATAAAAGCAGATGTCTGGAAAAGTCATTGAGAAAAGCCACAAATCAAAAAGAGATTTCAAACATATGTTTTTAATGAACTGGCTGAAGCTTTGTTTGTTCCCCCCGTTCCATCCCAACAGATCCCAGAGTGTTAGTGGCAAGATGGTCTATCAATCAGTACTTTCCCAAAACTAAATGTACTGTCATTCTACTCTCTTTGGGAAGAGAAGACTTAAAGTGGGTGGAAACCACTTTAGAGTACCAAAACAGCTTTCCTTTTCAGTCTAGTCCCACTGCTTTTCTTTTAGTCCACAGGTACAGTAACCTGGACCTGGAAAACTTGGAATAAGTCCTTACCCATCCTTCTGTACCACATGCAAGGGAGAAATATGAAGTCATTCCTTCATATACCTGTCTGATTCACATTCATTGGCATTTCTTCTTCTTTCTTTCCCAGAATCATAGTATTCACTAACAAAATTTAAAACATCTTTTGTTAGCTTGAATACTTTTTTTAAAGGATCAGTAATTTTTTTATATCTAACTAGGCATTTTGGATAGATAGATATATTATATCTAGCCAAATAAATCTCCACCTAAAAGAGTCAAGTATTTTCTACAATTTCAGTTCTTAATATGATCCTAATTATAAGTCAGCTAATGGTTTTATTTTTAGATGAGGCCTAAAAAGATCACCTTGCCATAAACCGCATTCTAATCAGTAAGATGTAACTATACCTGTATCTTCATTTTATGGAGTGAAGTTCAATGTTATGCTGAGTCTTACTGTAGCTTCAGGGACATGAGAATCCAGAACAACAGCTTCTTTAGAGATACTTGGTCTACCACCACACCATGTTGTCTCTTTTTTGGAATCATGGCTAATTTAAGCCATTTATAATAATATAAACCAGGCCATAGACATTACCTTAGTAATTGAGTTTATGAAATTTCCAAGCTAGATGCTGATGATTAAAGAGTGTCTTCACAATAACAACTTCATATTAAAACAAATGAAGGGTTTGTAGAATACTGTAGGCAATAAAACACACTTTTTTCTTTTTAATAAAATGGTAATAATAATAGAAGCCATTATTGGTAATCATTTAGATTCTCATACCAATATATATAATTATAGAATTTCTACATATCATAGTGAATATATTCTGGTCTGAGATAAAATTCTAGGATCAAGAATTGTAAACAGAAAAATAAACTGCTATACAGAAAGATGTGGTAGCACATGTTGGTACAATATGGCAAGAAATTTGCCCTGGTCCTGTGTCTCTTGGTGAATGAATCTAGAAGCAGTGGATATAGGAAATAGGACTGGACATTTCCAAATGGGAATGATGAGCTTTTCGCTATGCTACCTTCACCTCAGAGAATTCCATCACTCCCCACTAAGCATAGCTCAGTCAAAACTCTGGTTCTCCAAGGGAGCAGATTACTGTACAGCATACAAAGAAGAGGGAAGTAGCATTTCCACAAATAGTCTCAAACCAGACTTTGAGAAATCCTCATATCCAGTGGAAGATGGGCATATGGAAAATAAAGTTTATTAGTAAAAGTATATCTTGCTAAAAGATGTTATTAAAGTAACTAAAGCAGGTATTTCTAGGACATGGTTTTAGCATATTTTATTAATGAAGATTTGATTCTTTACACTAAGAGTATGGACAGAGGCACCTGGGTGGCTCAGTGGGTTAAAGCCTCTGCCTTCAGCTCAGGTCAGGATCTCAGGGTCCTGGGATTGAGCCCTACATCGGGCTCTCTGCTCAGCGGGGAACCTGTTTCCCTGCCCTCTCTCTGCCTGCCTTTCTGCCTACTTGTGATCTTTGTCTGTCAAATAAATAAATAAAATCTTTAAAAAAAAAAAAGCATGGACAAACATCTCTATCTGGTAAATCAATACTCCTAACTCCAAGTTCAGGTGACGATGTGTGTTCTTTTCATGTTTTAGAATAAAACAAGAAAAGGTTTTTTTTTTTTTTAAATACTTGTTTTTCATATATCTTGCAAAAAATGCAGACATTTAAAAAATAAGATCTACAGGTCGCCTGGGTGGCTCAGTGGGCGAAAGCCTCTGCCTTCGGCTCAGGTCATGATCCCAGGGTCCTGGGATTGAGCCCCACGGCTGGCTCTCTGCTCGGTGGGGAGCCTACTTCCTCCTCTCTCTTTCTGCCTGCCTCTCTGCCTACTTGTGATCTCTTTCTCTCTGTAAAATAAATAAATAAAATCTTTAAAAAAAATAAGATCTATAGGCTGAGTTTTTAAACACTATGGTTATGATATTTTAAAACAAATTAGTATAAACTCTATATGATTGATAATATTAAGGAATTAATTTAATTTTCAAAAAGTAATAGTTTTTAAATTTTATACTTATAGGTAAGGTTATTTCTGGGCAGCATTTTCAGAGTTACTTATTCATATAAGCATTATTTTATATATTGCTTTGTCCTTAAAAGAATGTAGGGGAAATTGAAAAGATATAAACCATGTGAATCTACCTTTAGATGGCTAGGCTGACTCAAGTTATATTGTAGATTGTTGTATTTGTATAGGCTGTATTATACTTTGGTAAAAAAAACAAAAACAAAAACAAAACAAAACCCTACCATCCAAGCTTATAAAAACAAAAAATTGTTTCTTGTTTGTTATAAATCTATTGTGAGTCAAGCTAGCTCTTCAAGCAAATATGGTTCATAATTAGACTCAAGAAATTGAGGCTTCTTTTATCATCTAATAGTTTTCAAAGCATATGATATTATTAAAATTATTTGAATGAGAACATTTTAAAAATGTGTATAATGGTATCAACTATAATTTTTTTTTTAAGATTTTGTTTATTTGACAGAGAGAGATCACAAGCAGTCAGAGAGGCAGACAGAGAGAGGAAGGGAAGCAAGCTCCCTGCTGACCAGAGAGCCCAATGTGGGGCACAATCCCAGCACTCTGGGATCATGACCTGAGCCGAAGGCAGAGGCTTTAACCCACTGAGCCACCCAGGGGCCCCAACTATCATTTTTATTCTAAGCTACAAGTATCTAGTCATTCATTAGGACAGGTTTTTAAAAATCTATTTCCACCATATTTGTTAACATTGCCTTTTATTAAACTGACATGTAATTGGTATACAATACCTATTAGTTTCAAGTGTACATCGTAGCAATTCAATATTTTTATACAGTATGCAATGATCACCATAAATCTAAATACCATCTGTCATCATACAAAGTTGTTGCATTATTATTGACTATATTCCTTATCCTGTACCTCACAACCCTATGACCTCTTTATTTGTATCTTTTGATCCCCTTTACCCATTTTACCTGCTCCCCTACATTGCTTTTTAAGTGATATTTGAGAGACATGTTTCTAATTGACTTCATAGTTTTAAAGTCATAGCCTCCCCACACCAAAAAACTAAATCTGTTTACATTATTGTGTCTCCTCCACCCCATCCCTTTAAAATAGTTCAGCCAAGTGACCTATATAAACATAGTTTTAAAACTAGCACTGATTTTGGCCATTTCAACTTAATTGTATTCCCCATACAATTTTGTTTAAAATAATTTAGAAAATACCATAAATTATGAAGGATTTACAAGAATCTGTATGTAAGAAATATCCTTTAATTCTGAGGCATACTTTTGGGTAAAATATTAAGAGTCAATTATATTCTAGACATTATGCTAAGTACAACAACAAAGATAAAATATAGAGGCGGGGAGAGACTTGAAAACTGGAAGTCTGGTACGGGTGTGTATGCCATTTTGACTCTTATGGGGTGGGTTGGCCCCTTTCAGGGGGTGATGTGCATGCTGATGGCCAAATAGGGAAGAAAGAGAACCATGTGTAGTTTTTTTTGTTTTGTTTTGTTTTTAAAGATTTTATTTATTTGACAGAGAGATCACAAGTAGGCAGAGAGACAGAGAGAGAGGGGGGGGAAAGCAGGCTCCCCGCTGAGCAGAGAGCCTGATGCGGGGCTCGATCCCAGGACCCTGAGATCATGACCTGAACCAAAGGCTGAGGCTTAACCCACTGAGCCACCCAGGTGTTCCCCATGTGTAGTTTGGAGAGAGAACATTCCAGCCACAAGGAATATTAAATACAAAGCACAAAAGCCATAAAGCATGAACAAATTCAGCTTGTTCCAGGGTCTAAAAGAAGGTCATTCTTTGCACAGACAGATGAAAATTAGTTCAAAGAGTAGGAAAGGTGTGAACCACACAGGGTCATGATGGCCATGGTATAGGGTTTAGATTTATGTGTGCAGAGAAGTAGTCCTTGGGGTATTTTTAGTAGGGATGTGGTATGATCTGATTCATATTTTATGAAGGCCATTCTGTTTTGTACAAAGAGAATAACATCCGGGAGGAGTAGAAGTAGAAATTTGGTAGGAGGCCAGAGCTCTAGCCCCAGTGGGAGCAATGGAGGCATGGACCAGTACTGGAGAGAGTAATGGACAGAATTCCATAAGGATTCACAATAAAGACACAAAATAAACTAGAAAAATATTTGCACCACATATCACAAGGTCTGGTTTTCTACAGATCAATAAGAAAAAGACTGATAGACAAAAAAATACTAACTTGCAGAAAATGAAATAAAAAGCCTTCTGGGGCGCCTGGGTGGCTCAGTGGGTTAAGCCTCTGCCTTTGGCTCAGGTCACGATCCCGGACTCCTGGGATCGAGCCCCGCATCGGTCTCTCTGCTCAGCGGAGAGCCTGCTTCCCCCTCTCTCTCTGCCTGCCTCTCTGCTTGCTTGTGATCTCTCTCTCTCTCAAATATATAATAATAAAAAATCTTTAAAAAAAAAAAAGAAATAAAAAGCCTTCTAAATATGTTAATCTCCCCAATCTCATAATAAGATAAATGAAAATTAAAATTACACTGAAATACTCATCTAACCAAAAGACTGGTAAAAGGCAAAGAGTTTAACAGATTATAAGTTTGGGGAAGGCATGAAGAAATAAACATTCATTTCTGGTATGAATCTAAGTATATGCTATGTGATGAACAATTTGGAGATGTTTATCAAAATCATAAATGTACTTGAACTCAGACCCTACAATTCTGTTTATTATAATTTATTCTACAGATAAACCTTCATTATACATCTTTTACAGAGGTGGTTAATGCTTGCCCATATCCCTCAACCACGTATCTGTATCCCTCAACCAAGGACTCTCAGATGTTGGTGTGTATCTACTTCAGCTCTCTCACCCTTGACACTGAATAATTGTGAGAAGTGTATTTTGTTCCTTTCTCAGTTTCCCCCATTTTTAACTTCCCATAATACTAAGCTACAGTTACTGACTAAGGTACCTGGCTTATAGTGCACCACTGGTTGATTTCTTTTCCTTAGATCACCTTCCTCTTCCTTTACTGGTTTTCACGGCACCTCCAAATAAATTACTTACAATCAATGTTGCTTCCTGGAGGAATCCAACTAAAAGAATCCTCCAGCTCCTCCTTAATATATGTTCTACCTTTAGATTCCTTATAGGGGATGCTATTGGCATTTGGGCAGATATAGCCTATGTTTTACAGGTCTGTCCCTACCTTCTAGGACTTTTAGCATTCCTCTTCCCTGCACACTAAATTTCTATAGCACTCTAGTTACTAGTCCTTGTGACAACTCAAACCTTATTCCTTGCATTTTCATGTTTCTACATGTCTTCGTCTCATCCCTGGGAACAAAGCTTCTCCTCTATCACCCTCATTAGAGTGCCACTTATTCCTTTCAAGTTCCTCAAACCACTGGCCTGGAAGTAGGCTTAGTGTCCTCTTATGGCTCTTTACTGCTTCTAGATCATTTTCCCACCCTCTTCCCGAAAAACTCCATCTTGAATCTCATATCTTCCCACCATAATACCACCATCCGTCATCCTAGGAGTGCCCCTTGAAGAACCTTCCTTATTCCTTAAAGATTTTGGCCATGAGCTCATTGTCATTCTATACAACACTGATATTATAATTCTTGGTGATTATAGTATTTACCATGTCCTCTCAGTTCCTTGATCTCTCTTCCTTTTTCCAGTGACCTTATCTGTCTGTCAAAAGAGAACCTTGAGAACTTCCCACCACAGGATCTACCCATCATTTGGTATCTGTGCCACATGTTACCTTCCTTTTTGCTACAATGAATAAACTGTCCCTGCCCCTATCTAGACCAATATGTTGTCTAGTATTTTAATCCCATACTTTCTTGCCTATTCAAGGACATCACTCCAGCAATTTGTATCTCTCTACCTGCATCGTCAATGTTCCCATTTCCACTGGGCCATTATATTCAGGATTCAATTATACTGCAATTTCACCCATTTTAAAATGGTAATACACTCACTTGGTTTTTGTCCTACTCCACTGGCCATTTTATCACAGTCTTCCTTGTTGGTTCTTCCCTATCCCTCTGTCTAGCAATGATTGGAGGGCATCAGGACTCAGTACATAGCCTTTCCTATATCCACGCTGCCTATATTGATGATTTCATCCAGTTTCAAGATTTTAAATACCATTTATGTACTGACAACTCCAAAGTTTATTTCTCTAACTAGTTCCTCCCCTCAAAATTCATAGCTCATATATCCAATATCCTACCTGATATCTCTATCTGGATATCTGATACATGATTTTAACTGGAAATGTTCAAACTTCTTACCTCCTATCCAAACATTCTTCTTCAATGGTCTTCCCCTACTCAGAAAATGGCATACTCCTCCTTCCAGTTGCTCAAAACATATGCCATAATTTGATTTTTATCTTCCTCTCATGCTCCATATCTACTTTAGTAGGAAATTATTTTTGACTTTACATTAAAAGTATATATAGAATTCAACCACAACTTACAGCTCCATTGTCAATACCTTTTAAGGTGTTGTTAAACAGGGGGCACCTGGATGGCTCAGTGGGTTAAAGCCTATGCCTTTGGCTCAGGTCATGATCTTAGGGTGCTGGGCTCGAGCCCCATATCTGGCTCTCTGCTCAGCGGGGAGCCTGCTTCCCCCTCTCTCTCTGCCTCTCTGCCTACTTGTGATCTCTCTATCAAATAAATAAATAAAATCTTTTTAAAAAAAGGTGTTGTTAAACAATAACATTGTTTATTTAATGTAATTGTAATGTAATGTAATTGTAATTATGTAATTATTATGTGTTAAAACAATAACACTTTAAAGACATTTTTTCAAGTTTTTATTTAAATTCCAGTTAGTTAACATACAGTGTAATATTAGTTTCAGGTTGTACAATATAGTGATTCAGCCCTTCCATACATTACCTAGTGTTCATCACAACAAGTGCATGCCTTAATCTCCTTTGTCTACTTCACCCACCTCCATCCACCTCCCTTCTGGTAACCATCAGTTTGTTCTCTGTACTTAAGAGTCTGTTTCTAGGGCGCCTGGGTGGCTCAGTGGGTTAAGCCGCTGCCTTCAGCTCAGGTCATGATCTCAGGGTCCTGGGATCGAGTCCCGCGTCGGGCTCTCTGCTCAGCGGGGAGCCTGCTTCCCTTCCTCTCTCTCTGCCTGCCTCTCTTGTGATTTCTCTCTGTCAAATAAATAAATAAAATTTAAAAAAAAAAGAGTCTGTTTCTAATTCATCTCTTTCTCTTTTTTTCTCCTTTTGCTTATTTGTTTCATTTCTTTAATTTCACATATGAGTGAAATCATATGGTATTATTTTGTTTAGCATAATACTCTCTAGTTGCACCCATGTATTGCAAATGGCAAGATTTCATTCTTTTTTATAGTTGAGCAATATTCCTCTGTGTGTGTGTGTATCTGTGTATGTGTACACACACACCACATCTTCTTTATCCATTCACCAATTATCACATGCTGTTTCTGTAATTCGTATATTGTAGATAATACTGCTATAAACATCTGAGTGTATGCATCCCTCTGAATTAGTATTTTTGTATTCTTTCAGTAAATACCTAGTTGTGTAATACCTAGATTGTAGGGTAGTTCTATTTTTAAATTTTTGAGGAACCCCCACACTGTTTTCCAGAGTGGTTGCACGAGTTTGCAATTTGACCAAAAGTGCAAGAGGATTCCCTTTCTCTACATCCTCACCAATGCTTGTTGTTTCTTGTGTTGTTGATTTTAGCCATTCTGACAAGTGTGAAGTGATATGTCATGGTAGTTTTGATTTGCATTTCCCTGATGATCAGTGATGTTGAGCATCGTTTCATGTGTCTGTTGGTCATCCACATGTCATCTTTGGAAAAATGTCTTTTCATGTTTTTTGCCCATTTTTTTTGGATTATTTAGTTTTGAGATGTTGAGTTTTATAAGATCTTTATACATTTTGAATATTAACCCCTTCCTGAATATATTATGTGCAAACATCTACTCCCATTTAATAGGTTGTCTTTTAGTTTTCTTAGTCATTTCCTTTGCTGTTCAGAGCTTTGTATTTTGATGTAATCCTAACAGTTTACTCCATGACGTAGGAGACATATTTAGAAAGAACTTGCAATGGCCGAAGTCAAAGTACTGCCTGTGTTCTCTTCTAGGATTTTTGTAGCTTCAGGTCTTAAATTTAGGTCTTTAATCCACTTTGAGTTTATTTTTATGTATGGTATAAGAAAGTGGTCCAGTTTCATTCTTTTGAATGTGGATGTTCAGTTTTCCCAACAACATCAGTGGGAGGCACTGTCTTTTTTCCCATTGGATATTCATTCCTGCTTTATCAAAGATTAATTGACCATATAGTTATGGGTATATTTCAGGGTTTTCCATTCAGTTCCATTGACCTATGTGACTAATTCTGTGCTACTACCAAACTGTTTTGATTACTACAGCTTTATAATACAACTTGAAGGCTGGAATTGTAATGGCTTTACTTTGGTTTTCTTTTTTGAGATTGCTTTGTCTATTTAAGGTCTTTTGTGGTTCCATACAAATCTTATGTTGTTCTCTGTGAAAAATGTTATAATTTTGATAGGGATTGCATTAAATGTGTAGATAGTATTGGGTACTGTTGACATTTCAACAATAATTGTTCTTTTAATCCATGAACAGGGAGCACACTAACTGTGCTTCTTGGAGCCTGATGCAGGACTCAGTCCCAGACTCTGGGATCATGACATGAGCTGAAGGCAGTTGATTAATTAACTGAGCCACCCAGGCGCCCCCAGTTTGCAAGTATTTTATTGAGGATTTTCGTATCGATGTTCATCAGGGATATTGGCCTCAAGTACTCCTTTTAATGGTGTCTTTATCTGGTTTTGGTATTGGTAATATTGGCCTCATAGAATAAAAGTGGAAGTTTTCCTTTATTTTCTATTTTTTAGAATAGTTTGAGAAGAATAGGTATTAACTCTTCTTTAAATGGTTGGTAGAATTTGCCTGTAAAGCCATCTGATCCTGGACTTTTGTTGTTAGGAGTTTTTTGATTACTGATTCAGTTTCTTTGCTGGTTATCAGTCTCTTCAAGGTCTCTATTTAGTCCTGTTTTAGTTTGGCGATTTATATGTTTCTGGGAATTTATCCATTTGTTTCTAGGTTGTCCAATTTGTTGGGCATATAGTTTTTCATAATACTCTCTTATAATCATTTGTATTTCTGTGGTGTTTGTTGTTATTTCTTCTCTGTGATTTCATTTATTTGGGTCCTTTCTTTTTTCTTTTTTGGTAAGTCTGGTTGGAGGTTTATCAATCATTAATTTTCCCCAACTCCTGCTTTCATTGATCTGTTCTATTGGGTTTTGTTTGTTTGCTTTGTGTGTGTGTGCTTTGTTTTTAGTTTCTATATCATTTATATCTACTTTAATCATTATTATTTCCTTCCTTCTGCTGGTTTTAGCCTTTGTTTGTTGTTGTTTATCTAGTTCCTTGAAGTGCAAAGTTAGGTTATTTGAGATTTTTCTTGCTTCTTAAGGTGGGTTTGTATATTACTATATACTTCTGATCTCTTAGGACTAGGATTGCTTTTGTTGCATTCCAAGCGTTTTAGACCATAGTGTTTACACTTTTATTTGTTTCATGTATTTTTTTTTAATTTTCATCTCTGACTTCTTGGTTGACCCATCATTGTTTAATAACGTGTTGTTTAACATCCTTGTATTTGTGGTCTTTCCAGATATTTTTCTGTGGTTGACTTGTAGTTTCATAGCATTGCAGTCAAAAAGGTGCTTGGTGATTTTAGTTTTCTTGTGTTTGTTAATGTCTCTTTGTGGGCTAATTGATTATTCTGGAGAATGTCCCGTGTGCACTTGAGAAGAATGTGTATTCTGCTCTTTCAGGATAAATATTATCCGTTAAGTCCACCTGGTCCACTGTGTCATTCAAAGCTATTGTTTCCTTATTGATTTTCTGTAGGTGATATGTCCCTTGATATAAGTAGGGTATTAAAATACTCTACTACTATTGATTATTATCAATGGATTCCTTTCTTTTTCTTTTTTTTCTTGAACTTTTTAAATTAAATGACATTTATTAATTTCATTTTATAAATAAATTGTAAAGAATATGTATGTTGTCAAACATGCTTACTTAACTTTGTCATTTCTTTTCTTTTTAATTTAAATTAAAATAAATTCAGTTAACTAACTGATATGTTAACTAACATATCATATATTATTGATTTCAGAGGTACAGGTCTGTGATTCTGCAGTCTTATATAATACCCTGTGCTCTTTACATCACATGCCCTCCTTAATATCCATCACCCAGTTACACCATTCATCCACTCTTCACCCCTCCAGCAACCCTCAGTTTGTTTCCTTTGATTAAGAGTCTCTTAGGGTTTGTCTCCCTCTCTGGTTTCACCTTGTTTTATTTTTTCCTCTCTTCCCTATGATCCTCTGTTTTGTTTCTTAAATTTCATGTATCAGTGAGATCATATGATAATTGTCTTTCTCTGATTGACATTTCATTTAGCATAATACCCTCTAGTTGCATCCATGTTGTTGCAAATGGCAAGATTTCATTTTTTTTTGATAACTGAGTTTTATATATATAAAGACTATCTATCTATCTATCTATCTAGATATATATATCTATATATATCTAGGTATATATATATATATCTATATATATCTAGGTATATATATAGATATATATATATACATACTTCAGATCACTGCATTTGTATCTTTGGGGTAAATACCCAGTAGAGCAATTGCTGGGCTATAGGGCAGCTCTATTTTCAACTTTTTGAGGAATCTCCATACTATTTTCCAGCATGGCTGTATCAGCTTCCATTCCCACCAATAATGTAAGAGGGTTCCCCTTTCTCTACATCTTTGCCAATGTCTGTCATTTCCTGACTTATTAATTTTAGCCATTCTGACTGGTGTTAGGTGGTATTTCATTGTGGTTTTCTTTCTTATTTTTTTTCATTGTGGTTTTAATTTGTATTTCCCTGATGCCAAGTTATGTTGAGCACTTTTTCATGTGCCTGTTGGTCATTTAGATGTCTTATTGGAGAAATATCTCTTCATGTCTTCAGCCCATTATTTTACTGGATTATTTGGTTTTTTTTGGAGGGTGTTGAGTTTGATAAGTTCTTTATAGGTCATGGATACTAGCACTTTATCTGATAAAAAAAAAAATTTTGCAAACATCTTCTCCCATTCTGTCAGTTGTCTTTTGGTTTTGTCAACTGTTTCCTTTGTTGTGCAAAAGCTTTTCATGAAGTCCCAAGAGATGTGTCTAGTAAGAAGTTGCTGCAGCTGAGTTCAGCTCTAGGATTTAGATGGATTCCTGCTCATATTAGGTCTTTCATCTGTTTTGAGTCTATTTTTGTGTATGGTGTAAGGAAATGGTCCAGTTTCATTCTTCTGCATGTGGCTGTCCAATTTCCCCAACACCATTTCTTGAAGAGACTGTCTTTTTTCCATTGGATAGTCCTTCCTGATTCATCAAAGATTAGTTGACCATAGAGTTTGGGTCCATTTCTGGGTTCTCTATTCTGTTCCATTGATCTATTTGTCTGTTTTTGTGTCAGTACCTTAAGTTCTTGATGATTACAGCTTTATAATAGAGCTTGAAGTCTGGAATTCTGATGCCACCAGTTTTGGTTTTCTTTTTCAACATTATTTTGGCTATTTGGGTTCTTTTAAGGTTCCATACAAATTTTAGGATTATTTGTCCCAATACTGTGAAAAAAGTTGATGGTATTTTGATAGGGATTGCACTGAATGTGTAGATTGTTCTGGGCAGCATAGACATTTTAACAATATTTGCTCTTCCAATCCATGAGCATGGAATGTTTTTCATTTCTTTGTGTCTTCCTCAATTTCTTTCATGAGGGTTGTATAGCTTACTGAGTACAGATACTTTGTCTCTGTGGTTATATTTATTCTTAGGTATCTTATGGTTTTGAGTGCAGTGTAAATGGGATCAACTCCTTAATTTCTTCTTCTTCTTCTCTTTTTTTTTTTTTTTGTCTCAATGTTAGTGTATAGAAATGCAACTGATTTCTGTGCATTGATTTTATATCCTGGCACTTTGCTGAATTCCTATAGGAGTTCTGACAATTTTGGGGTGCAGTCTTTTGGGTTTTCCACATAGAGTATCATGTAATCTGAAAAGAGTGAGAGTTGACTTCTTCTTTGTCTAATTTGGATGCCTTTTATTTCTTTGTGTTGTCTGCTGAAGCTAGGACTTCTAGTACTATGCTGAACAGCACTGGTGATAGAGGACATCCCTGCCATGTTCCTGACCTTAGGGGAAAAGCTCTCAGTTTTTTCCCATTGAGAATGATATTTGCTGTGGTCTTTTCATATACAGCTTTTATGATATTGAGGAATATTCCTACTATCCTTACACCACAAAGAATTTTAATCAAGAAAGAATGCTGTACTTAGTCAAATGTTTTTTTCTGCATCTATTGAGATCATATGGTTCTTGTGCCTTCTTCTATTTATATATTGTATCACTTTAATTGATTTGTGGGATGCTTAACCACCCTTGCAGCCCAGGAATAAATTCCACTTGGTTATGGTGAATAATCCTTTTAATGTACTGTTGGATCCTACTGGCTAGTATTTTGGTGAGAACTTTGGCATCCATGTTTATTGGGGATATTGGTCTGTGATTCTCCTTTTTGGTGGGGTCTTTGTCTGGTTTTGGGGTCAAGGTTATGCTGACCTCATAGAAAGAGTTTGGAAGACTTTCTTCCATTCTGATGTTTTGAAACATCTTCAGAAGAATGGGTATTATTTTTTTTTCTTTTAATGTTTAATAGATGTATCTGTTTCCTCTAGCATCTTGGGTTGAGATCTGAAATGAAGAAGGTTGTTGGCTTATTTGGAGGGCTTATCATACTTTTCATGTTGATTCGTGGTTTTGAGGATGTGTCTGTAATCTGTAACCAGTACTAGTTTCATGTCAGAATTAAACAAAAGCCTTATCTGTATTACCAGAAACCCCGAAATTATGAAATCTATTTAGGAACTGGCTGTCCTGTATCTGGAGGGATGTTGGATTTCTTTGAGTTCCTTTACCATCTCTCTTTTGTGTAATCAGGTTGAAGAGCACCCATGGGTCACTCTCATTGAAAGTTCAATCACTTATGTGCCGGCAAATTTAAATATAACTGGTTACCTCCTGATATCCTGCTACATTCAAAGAAATTTTGTATTCACCTTTGTTCAAAAAGAGAAAAAGAATAATGGTAGTAAACGTGGGGCAACATCCCAAAAGCCAGTGGGACAGGAAAAGTCAACATCACCTCAAATGGAAAATGTGGGGACTCATCCAGAAGTGTCTTTTGGGGCAGGAATTAACCTATAAAATCTGGATGGTGAGGCAATCTTGCTGGCCTTGGCATGGTGACTGAGGTTTGCACTGCCTAGTAGAAGTTAACTGGTGTCCATGGATATCATCTTTTACAAATTCATAAATGATATTTTTAAATGAAGAACTTGCTCCAATGTTTATATTAATGAACTCATTGGGTAGGGGGAAAAGGAGCTTCCCTAGATTTTAAATGTGTAATAAAGGCATTTTTAAAAGAACAAAAATAATAAAATAAATAAATAAATGTTTGGTAGAATTTCCCTGGGAAGCCATCCAGCCCCAGGGAGGGGCTGGGAGATTTGGGGAGATTTTTTGACTACTGCTTCAATTTCCTTGCTGGTTATGGGCATGTTCAGATTTTCTATTTCTTGTTGATTCAGTTTTGGTAGTTTGTACATCTCTAAGATTGCGTCCATTTCTTCCAGATTGCCTAATTTGTTGGCGTGTAGTTGCTCATACTATATTCTTATAATTGTATTTCTTCAGTGTTGGTTTTGATCTCTACTCTTTCAAAAAAATAAGGATTTTATTTATTTACTTAACAGAGAGACACAGCAAGAGAGGGAATGCAAGCAGGGCAGCAACAGAGGGAGAGGGAGAAGCAGACTTCCTGCTGAGCAGGGAACCTGATGCAGGGCTCACTCCCAGGACTTTGGGATTATGACCTGAGCTGAAGGAAGACATTAAACAACTGAGTCACCCAGGCGCCCCTACTCTTTCACTCATAATTTTCTTTACTTGTGTCTTTTTTCTTTTTCAAAGCCTGGTCAGGGGTTTACAATCTTATTAATTCTTTCAAAGAACAAGCTCCAAGTTTTGTTGATCTGTTCTACTGTTCTCTTGGTTTCTATTTCATCAGTTTCTGCTTTAATCTTTATTATTTCTCTTCTCATGCTGGGTTTAGCCTTTATTTGCAGTCCTTTTTCCTGCTCCTTTGGGTGTAAGGTTGGGTTGTGTATATGAGAACTTTCTTGTTTCTTGAGAAAAGCTTGTATTACATATACTTCCCTCATAGGACCACCTTTGTTGCATCCCAAAGGTTTTGAACAGCTGTATTTTAATTTTCATTGGTTTCCATTTTTTTTTTTTAGTTTTTTTTTTCAAAGGTTTTATTTATTTATTTGACAGACAGAGACAACAAGTAGGCAGAGAGGCAGGCAGAGAGAGGAAGGGAAGCAGGCTCCCTGCCAAGCAGAGAGCCCGATGTGGGGCTTGATCCCAGGACCCTGGGATCATGACTTGAGCTGAAGGCAGAGGCTTTAACCCATTGAGCCACCCAGGTGCCCCTGGTTTCCATTTTTTAAAAATTCTTCCTTAATTTCCTGGTTGACCCATTTATTCATTCTTTAGTAGGATGCTCTTTAGCCTCCATGTATTTGAGTTCTTTCCAAAGTTCATCTTGTGACTGAGTTACACTTTCAAAGCATTGTGGTCCAAAAATATGCAGGGAATGATCCCAATCTTTTCGTAAAAGTTGAGACTTGATTTGTGACCCAGTATTTGTGATCCAGATCTATTCTGGAGAATGTTCCATGTGCAGTTGAGAAGAATGTGTATTCTGTTGCTTTAGGATAGAATGTTCTGAATAAACTCTGTAAAGTCCATCTGGTCCACTGTGTCATTCAAAGCCCTTATTTCCTTATTAATATTTTTGCTTATATGATCTGTCCATGGCAATGGGTGTGTGTTAAAAGTCCCCTACTATTATTGTATTATTATCAGTGTGTTTCTTTAATTTTGTATTAATTGTCTGCTCCCATGTTAGGGGCATAAATGTTCACAATTGTTAGATCTTCTTATTGGATAGACCCTTTAATTACAATATAGTGTCCTTCCTTATCTCTTACTAGTCTTCGGTTTAAAATCAACTTTTTCTGATATAAGGATTGCCACCCCAGCTTTCTTTTGATGTCCATTATTAGCACGATAAATGGTTTTCTACCCCCTTCTGTCAATCTGGAGGCATCTTTGGGTCTAAAATTATTCTCTTGCAGACAGCATATGAATGGGCCTTGTTTTCTTATCCAATTAGATACCCTGTATCTTTGATTGGGGCATTTACACTCAGGGTAACTATTGAAAGATATGGACAGGAGGGGCAAAATGGTGGAGAAGTAGGAGATCTTGTTTCAACCCATCCCCTAAAGTGAACTAAATATCTACCAGAACACTTTGAACTGAGATGTAGGATTATACACTTCTGGATCTCTGTGGGGGGAAAAGACACAGTGGAGAGGTAAAGCAGAGTGGGGATGCTCAGACTGATGGTGGAGGATAAACAGAAGGGGGAGGGAGCCACCAGAAGTGACACATTGGAAAGTAATACCCCAATACAAAAGCACCCTGTGATTGGGGACAAGCATTGAGTTGGAGTCTGGTTAAAAGCACTCAAAAAGAACAAAATATCTTAAGGGGAAACTGGTGGAATTAGGTGATCACAGGCACAGACCTAAGCCCACAGACCCAGGACAGCCACTGCCAGTGACCACCGGTGCAGAGAGTGTGGGGGAGCCTCCAGCTTCTGGTCCCTGAGCCCTCAGGGTTGCGCAGCTTGCACCACCACTCAGCCGGGTGTACTCCCATCCCTGCATGAGGGAGTCTGGTGTGGGTACCAGCCTGCGCTCTCTAGAACTACACCCTTTTGTGCTCTGTGAGCACTGTATGACTGGGGTCTGACCCACTCCCATCCACATCTGAGAAAGCTCTGTGCAAGTGCTAGCCAGCAGTCCCTAGGACTGGCCAAGAGTCTGGATGCTCCCAGCCCGGGCCTGAAGGAACTAAGTGCAATCTCTGGTTTGGATCCTTTGGCAGTGGCCTATGCAACTGTGAGGTCTGGATCCCAGACAGCAGTCCTGGCAAATTCAGCCACTGGAAGCAGGCTCCATATACCAATATTGCTCAAGGTTTTAGTGGCACAGGGGTGCAGAGACAAGCGGGCACTTGGGCAACCCCTGAGACAGTGGCTGTGGACATGCACTGCCTGTGGGAGATTACATGGTTCAGAGGAGTTTGCTGAGGGGTAGTGTGTTCTAGGCCACCCAGAGGGGAGCAGACTGAGGCTTCTCTCCGAGAAGGAGGTCTGGGAGCAGTTTGTTTTCCACTAAATCTCCAAAAAGCTGCCAAAGAACAAAAACCTCCAGAGAACAAAAGCCTGAAAAACCAGTTTCCACGGAGCCCAGCCCCTTGATAGTGGGCAAGAGGATTCAACCCAAGCAAGGCTGAAAAACGTGGCAGGCCTCCTCCCTCAGAAAGCAATCCAAAAGAACGAGAGGATAACCACCACAGGGTCCTCATGAAACTGTAATACCCCAATAGCAGGAGAAAACAATATATTAAGCTCCCAATATTGCCCTAAAAACTGTATATTTCAGAGTTACAACTTTTATTTTTCATTCGTTCTCACTATTCTTGTTTTTTTTTAACCTACCTACCATTACAACTAGAGGTTTAATACAACATATTCCATAATAACCTTTAACTTGAACTTTTTTCATACATATACCTGTTTTTCTTTTTCTTTTCTCTTTTTTTAAATATACATATAGATATAAGCTTCATGGTAATTCTCTTTTCCTAATCAATACTACCCTTATAGATAAACCAGTTTTAATCTCCCTTTATCTCTGGAAAGTTGAGTCCTTTAACAAAGATATCAAGATACACCCAGGAAGAATCAAAATAAACTTCCTCGCCCACATTGAGGATTTATAACCACCCTCTCATCTTTTTCTTTTGTCACTGTTTCTGTGTATCTGTTTTTGTTCTGGTATTATATAAATCTCATACTTGGGGTTCATTTTGGCTGGGTTCTTTTTTTTTTTTTCCCTTGTCATTTACTTTTGTTAGTCTTCTTCTTTGTCCATTTTTGTTTGTATGCCTTATAAATCCTACTTTTAGGGCTCATTCTGGCTGGGTCTTCTCTTTTTCTTTCTCTCTCTCTCTCTTTTTTCTTTCTTTTTGCTGGTGACTTCCAATTGTTCTGAAGCCTTCCAGGATACACCTTGCCTGGATTGTGCTTGATATTTTCAGCTACACATGCCCTCAAACACCTCTCACCAAATTAACTAGGAGGAGGAACACCCAACAGAGGAAAAATTCAGAGATTATGCCCTTTCCATAAGAACTATTGGATATAGACATAAACAGTATGTCAGAAAGGGAATACAGGGTAACAATTATCCAGGCAATGGCTAAGTTGGATAAAACCATTAGTGACAACATAGAATCTCTAAGGACAGAAGTGAAAGCCGCCCAGGAAGAAGTTAAAAATGCTATCAATGAGTTCCAATCTAATCTAAATACTCTAACAGTTTGGGTAAAGGCAGAAGATAGAATTTGTGATATAGAGGAAAAACTGATAGAGAAAAAGGATCAGGAGGCATGGAAGAAACAACTTAGAAGCCACAAAAACAGAATTAGGGAAATAAATGACACCATGAAACGTTCCAATGTCAAAATTATTGGGATCCCTGGGGGTGGGGGGGTGGAGAAAGAGAGAAGACTAGAAGATATAGTTGAGCAAATTCTGGATGAAAATTTTCTCAGTCTGGGGTATAGAATCAGCGTTTGTGTCCTAGATAGAGCAAAAAGAACATCCCCCGCCAAGATCAACAAATCTAGAAAGACCTCAAGACACTTGATTGTGATTCATGAATCATAATTTTAGACAAGAACTTCTGAGGGCAGCTGGGGGGAAAGAGATTCCTTATGTACAGAGGAAGGTCCATCAGAATAACATCAGTCCTGTCTACAGAAACCCGACAAGCCAGAATGGGCTGGCAAGACATGTTCAAGGCACTAAATAAGAACATACAGCCAAGAATACATTATCCAGCAAGTTGACATTCAAAATGAATGGAGAGATAAAGAGCTTCCAAGACTGGAAAGGTTTAAAAGAGTATGTGAACCAAGCTGGCACTATAAGAAATATTAAAGGGGGGGGGGGGGAGTTCTATAAATAAAGAAAGAAACCAAGAGTGACATAGAACAGAAATTTACAGAGACAATCTATAGAAACAAGGACTTCATAGGCAACATGATGTCCATAAAAATGCATCTTTCAATAATTGCTCCCAACGTGAATGGCATAAATGCTCCCATAAAATGGCACAGAGTTGCAGATTGGATAAAAGAACAGGACCCATCCATATGCTGGCTACAAGAGACCCATTCAGAACCTAAAGATACATCCAGACTGAAAGTGAAGTGATGGAAAAGCATCTTTCATGCCAATGGGCCTCAAAAGAAAGCTGGGGTAGCGATTCTCATATCAGATAAATTAGATTTTAAATAAATTAGATTTTAAAGACTGTAGTCAGAGATAAAGAAGGACACTACATCATTCTTAAAGGGTCTATCCACGAAGATCTAACAATTATAAATACTTGTGCCCCCAATATGGGAGCTGCGAACTACATAAGCCAACTGTTAATCAAGATAAAGAGTCATATTGATATGAATACATTAATAGTAGGGGATCTTAACACACCACTCAGCAACAGACAGATCACCCAAGCAGAAATTCAATAAGGAAACAAGAGCATTGAAGGACATATTGGACCAGATGGACCTCATAGACATATACAGAACATTCCATTCTAAAACAGCAGAATAGTCGTTCTTCTCCAGTGCACATGGAACTTTCTCCAGAACAGACCACATACAGAAATCAAGGCTCAATTGATACCAAAAGACTGAAATTATTCCCTGCATATTTTCAGACCACAATGCTTTGAAACTGGAACTCAACCATAAGAAAAAGTTTGGAAGGAATTCAAACACTTGGAAGCTAAAGACCACCCTGTTTAAGAATGTTTGGATCAACCAGAAAATCAAAGAAGAACCTAAACAATTCATGGAAACTAGTGAGAATGAAGACACATTGGTCCAAAACCTATGTGATATAGCAAAGGCGGTCTTAAAGGGGAAAAACATAGCCATCCAAGCCTCACTCAAAAAAACTGAAACATCCAGAATACACCAGCTCTCATTACATCTTAAAGAACTGGAAAATCAACAACAAATTAAGCCAATCCCATTTACAAGAAGGGAAATAATCAAGATTAAAGCAGAGATCAATGAGATAAAAACTAGAGATACAGTAGAACACATCAACGAAACTAGAAGCAGGTTTTTTGAAAGAATCAATTAGATCAATAAACCACTGGCCAAACTAATCCAAAAGAAAAGACAGAGGACCCAAATTAATAAAATTATGAATGAAAAGGGAGAGATCACGACTAACACCAAATAATAGAAACAATCATCAGAAATTATTATCAACAGTTATATGCCAATAAGCTAAGCAACCCAGATGAAATGGATGCATTCCTGGAAACCTATAAACTTCCAAAACTGAATCAGGAAGAAATTGACAACCTGAATAGATCAATATCTAGTAATGAGATTGTACCAGTGATCAAAAATCTCCCAAAAAAACAAGAGCCCAGGACCTGATGGATTCCCTGGAGCACTCTACCAAACATTCAAAGAAGAAATAATACCTATTTTCCTGAAGCTGTTTCAAAAAATAGAAACAGAAGGAAAACTTCCAGATTCTTTCTATGAAGCTAGCATTACCCTGATCCCCAAACCATGCAAACACCCTATCAAAAAAGAGAATTTTAGACCAATATCCCTGATGAATATTGATTCCAAGATTCTCAACAAGATCCTAGCTAATAGGATCCAACAGTACATTAAAAAGATTATCCACCATGACCAGCTGGGATTTACCCATGGGATGCAAGGGTGGTCCAACATTTGCAAATCAATCAATGTGATAGAACAAATCAGTAAGAGAAGAGAGAAGAACCACATGGTCCTCTCAATTGATGCAGAAAAAGCATTTGACAAGATACAGCATCTGTTCCCAATCAAAACACTTCAATGTATAGGGATAGAGGGAATATTCCTCAACTTCATAAAATCTATCTATGGAAAACCCATGGCAAATATCATCCTCAATGGGGAAAAGTTGACAGCCTTCCCTTTGAGGTCAGGAACACAACAAGGATGTCCACTCTTGCCACTTTTGTTCAACACGGTACTAGAAGTCCTAGCAACAGCAATCAGACAACAAAAAGAAATAAAAGGTATTCATATTGGCATAGAAGAAGTCAAACTCTCTCTCTTCAAAGGTGACATGATACATTATATGGAAAACCCAAAAGACTCCATCCCCAAACTACTAGAACTCATACAGCAATTCAGTAATGTGGCAGGATACAAAATCAATGTACAGAAATTAGTTACTTTCTTATACAGTAACAATGAAAATATAGAAAGGGAAATTAGAGAATCGATGCCATTTACTATAGCATCAAGAAGCATAAGATACCTGGGAATAAACCTAATGAAAGAGATAAAGGATATGTACTCGAGAAACTACAGAACACTCATGAAAGAAATCAAAGAAGACACAAAAAGACAGAAGACCATTCCATGCTCATAGATTGGAAGAACAAACATTGTTAAAATGTCTATACTGCCTAGAGCAGTCTATACTTTCAATGGCATCCCAATCAAAATTCCATTGGCATTTTTCAAAGAGCTGAAACAAACAATCCTAAAATTTGTATGGAACCAGAAGAGACCCCAAATTGCTAAGGAGATGTTGAAAAAGAGAAAGAAAATTGGGGGCATCATGTTGCCTACTTCAAGCTTTACTATAAAGCTGTGATCACCAAGACAGCATGGTACTGGCACAAAAACAGACACATAGACCCAGTGGAACAGAGTAGAAAGCCCAGGTATGGACCCTCAACACTATGGTCAACCAATCTCCGACAAAGTGGGAAAAAATACACAGTGGAAAAAAAAATCAGTCTCTTCAATAAATGGTGCAGGGAAAATTGGACAGCTATGTATAGAAGAATGAAACTCAACTGTTCTCTTACACCATACACAAAGATAAACCCAAAGTGGGTAAAAAACCTCAATGTGAGGCAGGTATCTATCAAAATCATAGAGGAGAACATAGGCAATAACCTCTTTGACTTTAGCCACAGCAACTTCTTTCAAGACATGTCTCCAAAGGCAAAGGAAACAAAACTAAAAATGAATTTTGGGGACTTAATCAAGATCAAAAGCTTCTGCCCAGCAAAGAAAACACTCAACAACAACAACAACAACAACAACAACAAGAGGCAACACAAGGAATGGGAGAAGATATTCACAAATGACACTATAGACAAAGGGCTGATATCCAAGATCTCTAAGGAACTCCTCAATCTCAACACACACAAAACAGATAATCATGTCAAAAAATGGGCAGAAGACACTTCTCCAAAGAAGACATACAAATGGTTAACAGACACATGAAAAAATGTTCATCATCATTAGCCACCAGGGAGTTTCAAATCAAAACCACTTTAAGATACCAACTTACCCTAGTTAGACTGGCCAAAATCAACAAGAGAGTAAACAACAAGTGTTGGAAAGGATGTGGAGAAAGGGGAACCCTTTTACACTGTTGGGAGAATGCAAGTTGGTGCAGCCACTTTAGAAAATGTATGGACATTCCTTAAGAAATCAAAAATAGAGCTACCTAGGACCCTGCAATTGCACTACTGAGTATTTACCTCCATAGATACAGACATAGTGAACAGAAGGGCCATCTGTACCCCAATATGCATAGCAGCAATGACCATAATCACCAAACTGAAGAAAGAGCCAAGATGCCCTTCAAAAGACGAATGGATAAAGAAGATATGGTCCATATATACAATGGAGAACTATGCTTCCATCAGAAAGGACGGATACCCAACTTTTATATCAACATCGACAGGACTCTAGGAAATTATGCTAAGTGAAATAAGTCAAGCAGAGAGAGTCAATTATCATATAGTTTCACACTTGTGGAGCATAAGGAATAACATGGAGGACATTGGGAGATGGAGAGAAGTGAGTTGGGGGAAATCAGAAAGGGAGATAAACCATGAGAGACTGTGGACTCTGAGAAACATACTGGGTTTTGGAGGGGAGATGGTGAGGTGTTGGGTGAGCCTGGTGGTGGGTATTAAGGAGAGCATGTATTGCATGGAGAACTGGGTGTGGTGTATAAACAATGAATGTTGGAACACTGAAAAAAAATTAAACTTAAAAAGAAGGGGAAAAAAACTATTGAAAGATATGAATTTAGTGTCACTGCATTACCTGTAAAGTGACTAGTATATGTTGTCTTTGCTCCTTTCTGGGCTGTTACTTTTGGTCTCTCTGCTTAGAGGATCCCTTTTAATATTCCTGTAGAGTTGGTTGATTGATCAAAAATTCTTTAGATTTTGTTTGTCGTGGAAGCTTTTCATCACTACTTCTATTTTGAGTGACATCCTAGTTGGGTAAAGTATTTTTGGCTGCACATTTTTCTCATTTTACACCCTCAATATATTATGCTAGTCCTTTCTGCCCTGCCAGGTCTCTGTGGATAGGTCTCCTGCCAATCTAATATTTCTACCTTCATAGTTTACAGACCTCTTCTCTGAGCTGCTTTCAGGATTTTCTCTTTGTTTCTGAGATTTGCAATCTTCACTATTATATGTCAGAGTGTTAATCTTTTTTTTTTTTTTTTTTTTTTTTAATTTTGAGAGGGTTCTCTGTCCATCCTGGACTTTGATGCTGTTTCCTTCCCCAGATTAGGGACATTCTCTGCTATAATTTCCTCCAATTTACCTTCTGCCCCCCCCCCCCCCTTCTTTCTTGTTCTGGGATCCCAACTATTCTAACCTCGTTTCCTGTTATGGTCAAGTATTTCTTGAATTCTCCCTTCATGCTTCAGTAGTTGTTTATCTCTTTTTCTCAGCTTCTTTATTCTGCATCATTTGGTCTTCTATATCACTCATTCTCTCTTCTGCCTCATTTTTTCCTGTTAGTGCCTCCATTTTTTATTGCATCTCATTAATATCCTTTTTTATTTTGACTTGGTGAGATTTTTAGTTTTTTTATTTTTCCAGAAAGAAATTCTCTAGTGTCTTCTATCTTTTACAAAACCCAGCTTGTATCGTTATAATCATTATTCTCAAGTCTAGTTCCAACATCTTACTTATGTCCCTACGTATTAGATCCCTGGTAGTCAGTATGGCCTCTTGTTCTCTTTTTTGAGGTGAGTTATGTCTTGTCATTCTGTCCCAAGTAGAATAGATGAATGAGAGAACAAAATACTAAAATGGCAACAATAACCCCATACAATGAAAGGATAGAGTGTTAACTGTAAAAATGGAAATTAAAAGACAAGGAAAAAAATAATAGAAAAACAACAATGACAAAGGAAGGTATATAAACAGACATGTGAACAGAACAGAGCAATACACTATCTCTTCAATAAATGTGTTTTGATCAGTTTGTCAGAAGAAACTACATCTCAAAATTGTAAAGAAAGAAAAACTAATATATACAAAAATAAAATTAAATACATTGAAAGTATAGAATATAACTGTAAAGATGAAAATTTTAAAAGACTTTAAAAACAACAAAAAAAAGAAAAAGAGGAAAAAATGACAACACAAAAAGAGAATATGATCAGATAGATGAATAGAACATAGCCATATACTAGATTTTGCGTGTATTCTGTTCTGTTAGAATAAGCTGCATCCTAAAATTGTAAAGAATGAAAAACATATATATACACACAAAAATAAGCTTAAATACAATGAAGGGATAGAATGAAATAGTAAGAATGAAAATTTAAAAAGATTTTTAAACAAAATGAGTTGATAAAATAAGAAATTAGTTGAAAAGGGAAAGAAAAAAAATAAAGTTGAAAGACTAAAGAATCAGTGGAAAAAAGGCATGAGTTCTATGTTCTGTATTCCACTAGCAGTGGACTTTTGCAGTCCTCATTCATGGATAAACTTGGCGTTGGCTGGATGTTCTTGCTGATCTTGGGAGGGGCCTATTGTATTGAATCTCAAGTATCTTTGCCCTAGGTGAAATTGTACCACCCTTGCTAGGGGCCCAAGCTAAGTAATCTGCTCTGATTTCTTCTCTATGGTTTTTGTTCCCTGAATGTTTAGAGGATGAGAATGAAAATGATGGCCTTCCTATCTCCTGTCCCAGAGCTGAAAACTCAGGCCCCCACTCCTCAGTGCACTCCTAGAGAAAAGCAGTTCTGTCTTCTTGGTCTCTGGCTGTACTCTCTTCAAACCTTGCAGACTCCTGTGGTGCACTCCTGCACTGCTCCTCCCACCCCAGGGGAGGAAGGGAGGTCTCACCGTTTCTGCTGCTTGTTGGGGCCCTGCTCAGAGAGCAGTTGCCTGAATGTGCCGCAGTTTGTGGGTTATGGCAACCCCAAGCTAAAAGCCCACTGCTGGGCTTTCCCACTCCTATACCTTTGAGCCCTGTCACCCTCAGGCACCACCAGTCTTTCTTGACCCCAAGGATCCTGAGACCACACTGTTCCAGCTAGGGTTTTACCCCCGCTTAGACATTTGAATGACTTCCCTCAGCAGAGCACACTTCTAAAAGTTCTGATTTTGTGCTCTGCTGCTATATCTCTTGCCTGTAACCAGCTTATGAAGGTTCCCTGCCCCCATGGCTTATCTTCCCATATATCGCCTCAGATTCACTTCTTTGCACTTCCTCCCTTGAAGAAAGTGGTCACTTTGCTATTTGTAGAGTTGCAGCTATTCTTTTCTTAGATCTCCTGTTGAGTCTAGAGGTGTTCAGAATTATTTGATAGCTATCTAGCGGAATACCTGGGACCAGATGAAATTAAGGTCTCCTACTCCTCCATCATCTCGGATTCAGTCCTTTATGTTTTTATTAAATGTTTTATTTATTTGTGTGCTTCCATGTTGGGTGTATAAATATTAATTTTTTTGTCTTCTTGTTGCATTGTCGCCTTTATTATAATAAATAAATAAATATATATATATATTATAATATAGTGCCCTTCTTTGTGTCTTGTTGCAGTCTTTCTTTTAAAGTCTAGTTTGTCAGACTTTACTGAACCTGGGTGGCTCAAGTCAGTTAAGCATCTGCCTTTAGCTCAGGTCATGATCCCAGTATCCTGGGATCAAGTCCCATGTGGGCTCTGCTCAGCAGAGAGCCTGTTTCTCCCTTTCCTCCCTGTTCATGCTCTCTCTTGCTATTTCTGTCTTTTTCTCTCAAATAAATAAATAAGATCTTTTAAAAATGTTTTTAAAAAGAAAGAAAGAAAATTTTAAAAAAATAAAGTCCAGTTTGTCAGATATAAGTATTGCTTCTCCGGCTTCCTGTTGATATTCATTTGTAGGTTAATTTTCTCCATCCCCTCACTTTCAATCTGCAGGGTTTTTTTAAATTTATTTTTTTAAGATTTTATTTATTTATTTGACAGAGGGAAAGACAGCAAGAGAGGAAATACAAGCAGGGGAAGTGGGAGAGGGAGTAGCAGATTCCCTGCTGAGCAGGGAGCCCAACACCAGACTTAGTCACAGGACCCTGGGACCATGAACTCAGCGGAAGGCAGACGCTTAACAACTGTGCCACCCAGGTGTCCCTGCAGGTGTTTTTAGATTAAAATGAGTGTCTTATGGGCAGCATATAGATGGCTCTTGTTTTTTGTTTTTTATTCATTCTGACATTCTATGTCTTTTGATTGGAGCATTTAGTCTATTTATACTCAAAGTAATTACTGATAGCTCTGTATTTATTGCTGTTTTGTTACTTGTTCTGTCATTGTTTCTGGACATTTTCTCTGATCCTTTCTTGTCTTTGTTACTTTTGGGCTCTCTTTTGCAGTCAGAGTACCCTTTAATATTTTTTGCAAGGGTTGGTTTAGTGGTCAAGAACTTCTTCAGTTTTGTTTTTCTGGGAAACTCTTTTTCTCTCCTGTTCTGAATGAAAGTCTTGCTGGATAGACTCTTCGTGGCTGCAGATTTTTCCCATTCGGCAATTTGAATACCTCATGCCACCCCCTTCTGGCTTGCCAAGTTTCTGTTGAGAAATCCCCAGCTAGCCTTATAGAACATCCCTTATAAGAACTTCATTCGCTTTGCTGCTTTTAAGAGTTTTTCTTTATCACTGTGTTTTGCAAATTTAATTACAATATGTCTTGGTTTTAGTCAGCTTTAGTTGATTTTGATAGGAGTTCTCTATGCCTCCTGGATCTGCAGGTCTGTTTCTTTCCCCGGATTAAGGAATTTTTTAGCTATTATTTCTTCAAGTAAATTTTTTGGCCATTTTGCTCCCTATTCTTCTTCTGGGACTCCTATAATAGGAATGTTATTACATTTGATGGAGACACTGTGTTCCCTGGTCTATTCTCATGTTATATAATTCTCTTTCATCCAGTTTCATTATTTTCCATTATTTTGTCTTCTAATTCACTAACCTGTTCCTTTGTTTCTTTCAACATTCTGTTCATTGCATCATGCCTATTTCAGATCCTCTTCATTGTAATCTTCATCTCTGATTCTTATTTTAATTCTTCTATCTAGTGGTAAGGGTCTCACTAATTTCTTCCATTCTTTTCTCAAGTCCAGTGAGTATCCTTAAGATCATTGCTTTAAATTCTCCATCAGGCATGTTACTTACATCTGTTTCACTTTGATCTCTGGCCATGACCTTATCTTGTTCTTGGATAATTTTCTCTGTCTTCTCACTTTGTCTAAGTCTGGGACTGCTTCTCTGTGTTAGAAAAGCCAGTTATGTCTCCTGTTCCTGAAAGTAATGGCCTAATGAAAAAGACGTTATGTAGTGCCCAGAGCCTGGCACTTCCAGGGAGTGTCTCCAGTGTGTTTCACATCCACTGTTGTGTTCTGGCTACTTTGTCCTTTAGGCCAGTTCTCCGCAACTTTCCTTCTCTGCTGGAGGAAGTGTTTCTTTTATTTTTCTTTTTTCTTTTTAATTTATTTTTTTCAGTGTTCCAAAATTCATTGCTTATGTACCACACCCAGTGCCCCATGCAATACCTGCCCTCCATAATACACACCACCAGGCTCATCCAACCTCCCACCTCCTTCCCCTCCAAAATCCTTAGTTTCTCAGAGTCTACAGTCTCTCATGGTTTGTCTCTCCCTCCAATTTCCCCCATCTCACTTCTCATCCCCATCTAATGTTGGATGCAGTGTTTCATCCCTAATGTGAATATAGTAAGCTTTAACTAGGTGTGCTCTAGGTTGCTTGTGAAATGAAATCTGTCACCATCTCCACAACTGAGACCCTACAAAACTCAGTGGGAAACACAGTGTGAGCAATTTTTTATGCTGGGGAGGGGCCCACCACACTGGGACTAAGGTAACCATGACTGAGAAGGACACAGCAGCACAAGGGTGTGGGGGTTAGCATTTAGGCAGCTAGTTTCCACACAGCACTACTTCCCACAAGTGGCTCTGTGGTATGCTGGGGGTGAGGGAGGGAAATGGCACTGGCCAGGCAGTTCCTTTGTTCTCAAAAAGGTATCTCTGTGAATGCTGCCTCTTACTGACATGGTCTAAGAGAAAATAACCTCCTTACTATGTGCCCAGGTGGTCTTCAGTTCACTGTTTCTGCACTGTCCATCCCTGGGTTGTTGGCCTGCTTTCCATCCTGGAGCAGCACAGTGCCCTATCGCAGCCAAGACTGCTGACCTTTAAAACTCCAGGCTTTAAGCTCTGCATTCCCTCATATGCTCCTTTCTCTTGCCCTTCTCCATGACCACAGTTGTCTCCCCTCAAGAACAGTCAGGATCCCTTTCTTCCCTAAACCATGTCTCTACACTTTCTACCTTCTTCCATGTGGCCTCTTCTCCTTAGTTGTGGAGATTATTCTGTCCGTCTTCAGGTTAACTTTTCGGGTATTTAAGATGAGCTCACAGTTATATAGTTGTATTTATGGGACAAGGTGAGCCTAGGGGCCTCCTACTCTGCCTCTATCTTCCTCGCTCTCAGCATTTTTCCACTAATTTTGTTTCAGAAGACTCTTAAGAATGAACTGGTGTTCTAATTCTAAATAAGTGGAAAATTATTTCCTTCCATGATGTCAGGAGAGCTACATTTTATTATCTTCAGCAGAGTAGCCCCTCCACACACATCCTCAATATATACAAAATATACTGGTCTTCTACTTCTGGCACAGATTTAGTAGGAGCCAGGCCTGACTGCCAGATTACAGCCAGGCATGCACTCAGGCCACTCTGATGATCTGTACTTTCAACACTTGTAAAACCTTCCTCATTGTAGTCCCTATTTTCATTTTTGCATTATCCCCATATAATTTAACTTCAAAACAGAAATCAGAGTGTTCTTTAAAGATGTAAGCTGGATCATGTTACTACTTTGGGAAAAATCTTGAAATCCATTTGAACTAAAGGTAAGAGTCTTTACAGTGGCCCAGGGGACCACATAGAACCTAATATCCCAGGCACCGTTCCACATAGACTCTTTGACGTCTTTGAATAAATGAGAGTTGGACAGATTCAGCAGATTCTATTTTGAGACTAGCACTATTAAGACCTGCCAATGAATTTGCTGTGGTAAGATCAGGGGAAGGGAACAATCAGATGTGGTAAATGACTCCTTGATTTTTGGCCTGAGCACCTAGGTGAATGATTATGTGTTAACTTTTCATAAGAAACACCAGGCCTAATATACATATGTGGGGTTATAGGTAATAGGTAGGAATTCTATCACATACATTGGAAATTTTAGGAGCCTATTAGAAATCTAATAGAAGAGTAAGGGTATGCAGTTGGTTATACAAATCTGGTAAGAGAAAACTAGGTGAGTGTGATTTCACGGAACCCCAGAAAAAAAAAATGTTGTTATCAAAAAGGATGCAGGGGCAATCTATTTTTGATGCTGCCAAGGTTGAGTAAAATTATGACAGAAGTCGACAATGGATTAAACAAATGCAGGCTATTGGTGATCTTGGAATGATGGTGTCATTTGGGTGGTAACTGGATTAAGAAGAGAATGGGAGGAGTCAAATGGAGGAGAGCTTATACAACTGATTTGATGGTAGAAAGATAAGTCAGCTCCCCCTTGATTATATCCATTTTTATTGCGAACAAGGAGCAAGTTTAACCTTCAAAGTGTATAATTTAGTGATTTAGTGGCATTTACTATATCTAGAAGCTGTACAACAATTACCACTATTGTGATTTTAGGACATTTTCAATATCTCCCACCCCAAAAAAACACCCTATTATCATTAGCAGTCACTTTCCATCTTCTCCAACCCATCCCCTAACCTCCAACCCCTGGCAAGTACTAATTTACTTTTTACCTTTATGGGTTTGCCTATTCTGGACATTTCATTCAAATAAACTCATACAATATGCGGTCTTTCGTGTATGGTTTCTTTCAGCTAGTATTTTTTCAAGGTTCATCTGTGTTATATATGTCAATATTTAATTCTATTTTTTTAAGATTTTATTTATTTGAGAGTGATAGTGAGGGTGAGCATGAGTTGGGGGGGAGGGGCCAGGAGAGACAGACAAGCAGATTCCCCACTGAGCAGGGAACCAGACATGGGGTTCATTCCCAGGACCCCAGGATCATGACTTGAGTCAAAGGCAGATGTTTAACAGACTGACCACCCAGGTGCCCCTATTTCATTCATTTTATGGCTGAATATTTTTCCACTGTATGGTTTTACCACACTTTGTTTATTCATTCATCAGTATATAGACAATTGCAGTTGTTTCCACCTGTTAGCTATATGAGTAATGTTCATATAAACACCCATGTATGACTGTTTGTGTAGACATGTTTTCATTCCTTTGTTATACTTAGGAGTGGAATTGTTAGACCACATAATAGCTGTATGTTTGGCAATTCGAGGAACTGCTAGACTGTTTTCCAAAAAGGCCACACAATTTTATATCCCTAACAGCATTTTACAAGCAATGTATATTTCTCCACATCCTTACCAACATCTATTATCATCTGACTTTATGATTACAGTCATGCTACTGAGTAGGACATGGTATCTTACTGTAGTTTTGATGTGTATTTCCCAGATAACCAATAATGTTAAACATCTTTTAACAGATTGTGTTTACTGATCATTTGTATATCTTTAGAGAAATGCATATTCAAATCATTTGTCCATTTACAAGACCAGTGCTCTAACCCCTGAGCTATGGAGCCTATTTGTCCATTTAAAAATATATATATTAACTCATTTACTATTCACTATTCACAACAGCTATAAAATATAGGTGGTACAATGGTCCCTATTTTACACATAGGGAAACTAAAGCAGTGTTTCAGTACCCTGCTCAGGAATGCATAGCCACTAAACCCTGGCTTGAGGTTTTAATACTCTGAACTACAATGCTAAATCCCAGTGTACAGACTCCTGATTCTAAATTCTATTCAATCTTCTTCAACAATGTCTCTGTCTGCACAAACCCCATACTTCTACAATTGTATTTTCAAATGTGTTTTTATTTCTGAAAGAGAATTTTCTACCTTTCTTTTACTTCTGCATTTTCAGGATATTACTTTCTATTTTCTCTACCATTTGACCTATAGCTTAACTTTCATAAATGATGATTAGGATTACATTTCTAAATTACCTTGGGGAGGATTTATATCTCAAAGGTAGTGTCTGTTAGGAAGAAGCTATGTATCTACATTTATTGGATCTTTTATTGTTTCTAAAAATATGAATCATATTTTTGTTAGATATCTTAAAGTTTTGTTGTTGAGAATAGGTTCCTTTTTCTGTTTCATTCTTTAATATATTGTTGATAATACATAGGAAAATATTTATTTTTTTATACTAATTGTGTATCTAACCATCATACTGAACTATTCATTGATTCTAGTAATTTTTTCCTGGATTTTCAAGATAGTTGTTTTCAAATAATTATATACCTGTGTCATCTGTCCATTTTTAAATTGTTATTCATCTCTTTATTTTTTGAGTTTTAAGTCTTTTTTTATATTTTTTATTTTAAAAGTTTTATTTTAGAAGGTTTTTTTTTATATTTTCTAGATCAAAGTTCCTTCAAAATATTCCCTTAGTATCCTTTTGCTGTGTGTAGAATCTGTAGTGATGTCCACTCTTATTCTTGATGTTGATATTATGTATCTTGTCTCTTTTTTTTCCTGAGCAGTCCAACTATAGGTATATCTGTCTTACTGATCTCAAAGGATCATCTTTTGGTTTCATCAATCTTTCTCCATTGTTTTTTACTTTTTATTTCTGTTTTGATCTGTATTATTTCATGCTTACTGTTCACTTTGGTCTTAATTTCCTTTACTTTGTTTCTCTTGGTGGAAGGTCAATCACTTCAAACCTTTTTTTTTTTTTGTAAATATAGGTTTGATATAGGGGAAATATCCCACTGATTCTTTTTTATGTTTCTATTTTCATGTAATTCAAAGTAATTTTGACTTCTTTGATTAATGGGTCATTTAAAAGTGCATTATTTAATCTTGGAATATCTGGGAATTTTTCAAGGATCTTTACATTATTGATTCCCAGTTTGATTCCATTGCGGTCAGAGAACAGATTCTGTATGATTGGAATTTTTTTTTTAAATTTCTGAGATTTGTATTATGGCACAAAATATTATCTATCTTGGTAAATGGTTCATGTATACTTGAGAAGAATATATATTCTACTCTTGTGTATAGGATTTTATAAATCAATAATTTTATAAATCAATCAGATCAAGTTGGTCATGAGCGTTGTTCAAGTCTTCAAGTTCATTTGTCTGTTCCTCTTTGTGGTTCTATCAGTTTCTACCTCACTTTTTTTGAAGTACTGTTAATAGTTGCATATACCTTTAGGATTATATCCTTTTGATGAGTTGACTACTTAATCCTTACGAAATGACCATCATAATCATTACAAAATGAAAATTTTACAATAGAAATAAAAATAATTTCATAAGGATTATTAAGGATTAAGCCTGGTAATACTCTCCTCTCTGAAAATGTCTTTGTCTAATGGCCACCTCAGTGTTCTTTTCACTAGTTTTGGCCATGTTGTATCTTTTTCCTATCCTTCTAACATATTTCTGTCTTTATGTATGAAGTGTACTTCTTGGAGACAGCATATAGTTGGATCATACCTTCAAATCTGATCTGATAATTTTACTGTTTTAATAGCAATGTTTACACTATTTACATTTAATGTGATTATTTATATAGTTAGGTTTTCTATTTATCTTTGTTAAATATGTTCTTTGTTCCTCCTTTCCTTTTTTCCTACCATCTTTTGTATTTTTTTTATGAATTTGCTGCTTTGTTGGGTTACTCATTATGTCTTTCTTTAGTTATTTTATTGATTGCTTTATCTTGTAACAGTCTATGTTCAAGTGATAGTATAACACTTAAGCTCTACAAAAACTTTAATTTCTCCTCCCTGACCTTTATGCTAATGTTGCATGTATCTTACTTATATGATTATAAATCCCACAGTATACTGTTACCATTATTTAAACAGTAAGTTATCTTTTTTTATTATTATTATTATTACAGAGAAAGAGAGAGAAAGAACAGAGCAGAGGAGAGGAAGAAGCACAGCTGAGCAGGGAGCCTGACCTAGGTCTCAATCCCAGGACCCTGGCATCATGACTGAAGTCAAAGGCAGATACCTAACTAACTGAACCACCCTAAACAGTAAGTTATGTTTTAAAGGATTTGAGTAGAAAAATAGATATATATTTATCTACATAGTCACCAATTACAGAGTTCTTTATTGCTTTGTGTGAATTTACATTTCCACCTGGTATTATTTTGTGTTTGAGGACTTTCTTATAACATTTCTTACAGTATGTGTCCACTGGTAATGGATTCTTCTAGTTTTTGTATGTCAACTTCACTGTTGTTGAAAAATATTTTAGCAGGACACAATTCTAGGTTGACAAGTTTTTTCATTATTGTAACTATGTTCCACTGTGTTCCCACCTGGATTATTCCCAATTTAAAAAAAAAAAAATTGTTTTCAGTCTTATCTTTGTTGTTTTGTATGTGTCTTTTATTTTTGGTACTTGTAGGTTTTTCCTTTTTACCACCATTTTTTAACAATTTAGTGATGATAGACCTTGCTTTAATTTTCTTCATGTTTCTTGCACTTGGGCTTCATTGAGCTTCTTGGATATGTGGGTTTATCAAGTTTGGAAAGGTTTTGAACATATTTCTTGAAAAAAAAAAAATTCTGCTCCTCTCTCTCTTCTCTAGTAACTCTAGGCCGCTTGAAGTTGTCCCACAACTCAATAATACTCTTTAATCTGGGAGTTCCTTTTTCTCTGTGCGTTTCACTTCAGATAGTTCCTGTTGCTATGCCCACAAACTCTTATCTTCTGTTACACCTAATTTGCTGTTAATCCCATCCGCTATATTTTTCTTCCTAGACATTGTAGTTTTCATCTTTAGATATATGATTGGGGTCTTATTTTTTAAAATCTCTACTTATCTCTTTGAATATATAGAATGTAACCACAATTGTTTTGATGTCCATTGCTACTAATTATAGTATCTGTGTCAATTTGGAGATAGTTTTGACCAACTGGTTATTCTTATTGTGGGTTGTATTTTCCTATCTCTACACAGGTGTGGTATTCTTTGATTGCATACATACTTTGTGATTTTATTTTGTTGGGTGCTGGATACTTTTAATTCTCATAAATCTTCTTGAGTTTTGTTCAAGAGTAATGCTGGTATTGGAAACAGTTGATCTGTTCAGGTTTTGTTTTTATGGTTTGTTTGACAGATTGGGAGCAGTTCTGAGTCTAGAGCTAATTATTCCCTGCTAGTGAAGAAGACATTCCTGAGTAACCTACCCAGTATCTTATGAACTGTGAGTGTTTCTAGTCAGGCTGGAGGGAACAGGCACTATTTCTGGCCCTTTATGTGCTCCAGGTATAGGTTGTCTTTATTCATTCCAGATTCTTTCCTGGGCCTCAGGTAGTTTCCTTACAGCATGGGCTGATCAGAACTTCACTGAGTATTTTCACACCAGTACCCCTACACATTGCCAGTTTTCTTTCTGTGTAGCTCTCTGCCCTTTTTCCCTCAACTTATCAACTCTCAATGCCCTAATGTCCCTGGACTTATACATCTGTTTCTTCAATTCATGGTCTTAACTGGGTTTCACCTCAGCTTCTCTCTCAAGTTAATATCCTGGGGCAAAAGTAGGTCTCATCTCTTGTTTCTTGTCTTTCAAGAATCAATTTGTAATAAATTGTCCTTTATTACCTGGTATCCAGTGTTTTAAAAACGACTGTTTAATTTGTGTTGGTTTTGTTTTGTTGTTCGTTTTGGTTGTTACAGGTGGGAAGGAGAATTTAGACCCTGTAACCCCACCTGTGAGCTTTTCTTAAGCAGAGGTAGCAGGAAGCACTCTGAATAGATCCTCATCAATGTCTTTTCTTCTTTATTTATGATGAGAACGAGAAATTTGGCTTATACACACACACACACACACACATAGACACACGCACCGTTTTTTTGTTTCTCAGATCTTTAAACACACACACACACACACACAGAGATGGAGAAAACACTGATATCACAAACAACTTCCTTTTCCAGAAACAAGAGAATTCTACTGGGGAATACTCCTTTATGTTGTGGTGTGCTAGCCCAAGCTTTATCCTGATAGTTTACAAATCCAAATTTCTCCCATAGATGGGAAGTTATAGGCCAGACATAATATACAATTTACTGGGGAAATCGCAGTGAAGGTAGAGGTAGGCCTGGCCCAAAGTCATTCAAATTCAGTAGTATGACAGCAAGTAAGAGAGCCCTAACTTTCTGGCCCAACTTTATTGCACATCTTCACCCTCAATTCTTACCACCTACCTCAATCATAAGACTTTTTACTGAAATACCCTATGGGGGGAGCACTATATAATAGTAATAATTATAGTGGTATTACTATTAATGCTGATAAGTCCTTCAAAGAGAACCTCTAGCCCCCCAAAGAAAGGTTAACCAGGAGAATACAAAATCATAGATGAGGAAATGAATCTAGCTGCCCTGAAGCAGTAAGTATCCTTTTTACCAGTCTTGGAGGAGAGGCTGTGTGTCCACAAAGCTTAGCAATACACTCATTGTAAGGACAGTACATCTCTCTGTCTTCCAGCAAAAGTACCGTACCTATTACTACTATCCACTTTTCCTGTTTTACAATCTGCCAATATTTCCTTAAGCTAGGAAGAAAGCTAACCAACACAGAAATGAGAAACAGCTCTTAGAAACCTGTTGACAATATAAGCTAAAAAAGACAGGTTTGGAAAGCTAGAATCAGTATTTTTAAAAATAATAATTTCTATTTTTTAAATAGCTATAGTTTGCTTTCCAGTGATAATTTAATGATAACTAAGAATATCATATTAGGAATTATAATAATATGAAGGATTCTACTGATTATGGGCTAGCCAGGATGCTCATAAAACTCTAACTCCTATTGCTACTAAAGGTAGTCTACACAAGTACAGACCCAGAATATCGAGTCATATTATGACTGTAATATATGTTCCTACTAATATTCACTGATGTCTTAAAGGACATCAAAGACAGCTACATATGATATTCAGATATAACATATTAGTGTATTTTTAAATACCTAATATAAATAACAAAAGGAATTAATTTTATGAAGAAAGCCCATCTTGGTTAGGTAGTTTAATCACAATACTAAGCAGGAAGATTAGTCTCTCCAACGTAAATACTTAGTGAGACACATCACTGCTGTTACAACAACTACTAACTTTCACTGCAAGGTTTATTGATCACTTAAGACAAGTTACGTTTCATGGCTGCATTTTTAAAAGTCCTTCCACATAGTCTTCATTTTAAAAAGTCCTTCCTCATAATCTTCTTTAGAAAGCCAAACTCCATTATTTTTTTTAACAACTTAAATTAATAAGAGGTGACATTTTTCCAAATAGGTTTAGTTCGATCAGTGCTTTTGCTTCTCTTTTTCTCCCGGGGACATTTGCCAATGTTTACAGAAGTTCTGGTTGTCAAAACTGAAGGGGAGGGTGCTATTGGCATCTATCAGACAGATGCAAAGATTCTACTAAACCTTTTACAAAGTACAGAACAGTCCCCTACAACAAAGAATTATCTAGTCCCAAATGTCAACAGAACTGAGATTAAGAAGTCATATGTTAGATGTAATGCTACTAAACTTCACTATAAATTCCAATTGGTAAATACCTTTGCTGCAACTTTTAAAGTTACATTTGTTTTAAGAAAAAATAACTAGTCTTACTCACAGTTTTTAAATAGCCTCTTGCATTTGCTTCGCATTTTATCACTTCCAAAATTTGTTCATAGTTTTAATCTCATTTGTTCCTCCCTCTGATGAAGTCATCTTTTCCCTGTTATACTACCAAGGACGTGTTGTATAAGAAGAAGCTTGGGGCGGGGAGGGGGACTGTGCCTGGGTGGCTCAAGTCATGATCCCAGGGTCCTGGGATCTAGCCCTGCGTTGGGCTCCCTTGCTCAGCAAGGAGCATGTTTCTCCCTTACCCACTCTCCCTGCTTGTGTTCTCTCTCTCTCTGTCAAATATATAAATAAAATCATTAAAAGAAGAAGGAGGAGGAGGAGGAGGAGATTGAAGAGGAGGAGGAGGAAAGGGTTAGGGATTCAAATAAGGTCACACACACAGATTCAAATTCTGGATGAAAAATCCATGCCCTTTTTTGCTATCCTACAGTTGTGACACTCTTGTTAAAGAACAATACATAAAAATGAATTTAAAAATTAAAAAAAGCAAATAAAACATCATCATCCATGAGGTTATAACTCCAGAAAAAAGATGTCATATACTCTAAGGATGGAAAGTGGCAGAGAACAGGGAATGGGTTGGTTATTTTGGGAGGTGGGAAGCAAGTATGGGAGATAAGAAGCAAAAAGAACAAAGACATTAGTCAAGCCATGGGGATAAGCACAGATAGATCCCTAAATTTAAAATGACTACTTCTCTGTGAAAATCATTTTTTTCCCTATAAATAGGATAAAATTAATACGAAAACATAAAACAGACAAAAGTGCTGAATCCAATCAGTAAAAGAGAAACCACATTCATTACTTCAGAGAATTTGATACAAGGAATCTATTGTACAGGTGATGGAAAATCTGAGAAGAATCTAGGGATTAGTAACCACAGGAAGCCACAACAGTTTTAAATGGGCAGGAGAGTGGAAACAGCATTGCCAGGGCTCAGGGCCTGTCCAGTAGGAGATGGAACCTGGGAGGATAAACAGTTGTTGCTGCGAACAATGCCTAAGGCAGAAAGAGAGGGGGAGAAATACACTACTTTCTCCCTTCTTCCCTCCCTCCAGGCGTCTGACAGTGCTTCCAATTGGTCTAACTGAGCAGGAAGCCAGCTGACACAGGGCATAGGAAACAGCTGGGAGCTGGCTAAGATTGGGAGCACAGAAGAGCCAAGGGATGAATCTAAAGGAGACAAGCTTAGAGCCATCACATTGTCCTTTGGGCATTTTGCCAATGCAAGGACACCACGAATTAGTTCGAGGCAATAAATAAATATTCCGGTACTAAACTGTTTTCCTGCAAGGCAAGAAAAACAGGTCTTAAGTCTATTCTGGACCCAACAAATAAGTAAACTAAAAATCAAACTTGGAAAAGGAATCTGACAGATGAAGCACAGAATAATTTTTCATAAATATCTAGACCTAAGTAGTGACAACTGAGAAAAATAAAAATACAGAAAAAATCCTGCTATAATAGATGCTCAGAAAGGAAGCTTGGATTTTGTCACACCTATTTTGCACACAGTAGGCTCCATATTCAAAACAGAAGCAATTTCTGAGCTCTTGACAACATGAAAATAAAAACATTCATCATCTTTCCTCTTAAATTTGTAGACTATAGCAGAAAATGATTTTTAAAAGGCTAGCCTGATTTTCTTTTTGGGAAAAAAAATACTCAGAAAGTAAACTAAAGAGGCAATAATGTATTACTGTAAGGAGATACCTAAAGCAGGTAAATGTGAATAGGCTCTGAAGTAAAAAAAAAAAAAAAATGTAAAGTGTGATTTCTGGTATCTATCCTACCTCAGACACAAGTGGGCCTTCCTGGTCAGTCCCAGCAGACAGGGTAAGAATGAAGCATCTAAAATGCAGCACTGGACCTGTCTGTTTGAGTGCAAGAGCCACTAGACGGCTGGATGCAGCTGCAGACTTATGAGAGTTCAGTGTGTAGAGAACATCATCATAGCTACAGGGTCAAGCAAACAAATGCCATAGTCCAAAGCTGCAGTTTCCTAGGGGGAGGAGGCTTTAAGATTGTAACGGTGGGCCCCCAGTGGTAGAAGCACTGTGAAAGCAAATCTAGGGTCTTGTGATGCTGTGAAATCCCAGCAGGCCAGCTGACATTTGGAATAAAGGGAGTGTCTATGCGAGCAGTGTGAATAAAAGGTGAGTGACCTAGGCAGGGAATCAAACAGAGAAGCTCAGTTATTAAAAACTAGAAAAGAAAAAGATTTAATTGATGATAGGAGGTAGAGGGGAGGGCTTGAACCTGAATCCAGTGTGGAAGTGCTTATATTCTTCCCTCCCAGAGCCATTTTTTAAATCCTTTTAAGGTTCTGGTTCTAACTAAAAGGCACAACCCCTAGAGTCCTTATGCTTTTCCAGGTTTTACCAAATGGAGAGCTGGAAAAGAAAATATCTTGGCTCTAAAATCTACAGAAAACTGTGAGATGAAATTAATATATATTTTAAGAGGAAAATTATATGAATCTTTCATTTTGCATAACTGAACATTGTATTTTTCATGTGGGATATGACTGTAGTTTTGAGTTGGACAGGATGTTGGATAAGGCCTCTAAAAGAATATCCAGATATTATGGCAGCCCTTTAGTTGGCCCTTCTTTAGCCTGGCGTAGTTCAGGCGAGGAAGGTCAAGAGTGTGTCAGAATTTTGGCAAGGATGGGCAGGCAAAAAGAGGAAGGCAGAAGCCCAAATCACCAAGACCAGATGGGGGTTGGGAGAAGAGGGAGGCTTGGGGGAGGGGTGTCTGAGACAGATGCAGAGGTTGGGCTTGAAGGGGCGCTGGGAGGGCCCGTGCACTGTCCCTGGAGATGGCACAGTTTGGTTTCTAATTTTGGAAATGGCCATACCAGGGTTTCCAAACTGGCAGGCAGGCTGGCAGCAAAGGACTCTGAATAGTAGAGAGAACCATCTGGAGGCAGGTGGCCACTCAGTTTTATGGAGGGGTATAATGCAGAATCAGCAATACCTAGACAGTAGGGCTTAGTTTCTAAAGGGAGGAAGAGGCAGAAGGGAAGTAAGGACTGAGCCAGAGAACTCAGTCCTTCTAAAGGAGCAGAGAAGTGAAAATCAGTGAGTCAAGGAACACTGGGGTACAGAGGTTCCGAGGCTCCCAGGTTCACTTAGTGTGATTGGCTACTGGGCAACCCCAGGAATACTGCCAGAGCTCAACCAATGGGACCTCCAGGACTTCTAGTCTAGGAGTCTGGAGCAGGGCCCAATTCTATATGCTTTCCCCTTGAGAAGAGAGGTACCTTAGTCTAAGTGAAACGGGGTCATCAGAGATTACTCTGGAAGCAGGGCCCCTTAATGTGCCCAGAGCAAAAGGCTATAGAGCTATTGTTCCTTGAATCAGGGTCAGAGGGGAGTGAAGTGAAGTGATCTCAATTTTCAGGGAGAAAGCTAGAGACAGGAACCACCCAACAGGCTTTGCAGGGGCAGATGTTTAAATAAACTCTGCTAACCAGAAATTGCCCTGATAGGCAGAAGGGTGTGTCTCTCTGGGAGGGGACCAAAGACCCTGACCCAGAGACAGTGTGATGACTGAGCAGAGATAAAAGAGGAGGAAACTGAGCAGCTATACCTCTACAGTCATTTGAGGCTGCTGCAGGGACTGGTGACCTCTGGCTGGAGAGCACAGTGGAGAGCTCTAGGCTTCCCCTGGGATTATCTCCAAGGTCCAGGATCAACCACAACTTCTCAGGTTACCTGACAGCAGAGTAGGGCCAGGGCACCATCAAAGGAGAAAGAGCTTAGCTAGCCAACCTGAAGAAGAGAGAGGTCATCAGGGACTACTAGAACATGGCAGTAGCAATCACCTGGATCCTGGCACACTAAAAGATTTCCAGCAACTGTAAGTGACCCCGATGAGAGTGAGTTCTCAGGGCATGCTTGGAGGGATGGTATAGGGGCTTTGGATAATGTTGTCAAGGAAATCATTTTTGTTGTTTTTGTCCTATTACATTGTAAACAGGGAATCTGTAGATTAGGGTAACCAAGATTTTTTTCCAAGACAATTTATTGCCTAGGTAAAAGTCTGCTGTTTCCCATTCATTGTGTATTAGTGATCCAAAATCTAGGGATAATTAATGTTTTAAGAGCTTCAAAAATGTTTCAAAACTGATTAATATTTAATTGAATGGCTATAAAATTTAACAGTAAGCCAACTAGTGAACTGCAACTAAACCCTTAACTCTTCACATGGTGATAGAACAAAAATAACAAAAATCATCTTTCTTATAGTAGACCCCACAGATTACCCAAATGACCAAAGCATTAAATACATGAATACATATTTAATTTGAAACAAGAGTATCCTGAAATATTTGACCTAATGTGGCTGGGGACATGAAAATGAAGGTGCCAGAGAAGGATGTAAAGGACACAAAAATGATCCTGTTCTCAAGATTCTGGGTGGGCCCTATCTCAGTTTTCTGGGAATGACTTTTGAATAAAAAGTACATCAAACTTGCTGGCTCTTTCTTGCTATAGGCATAATTCTATAAAAGGTTGTAGGTACTTAATTCTAGAATTCTAAAGTTTTTGGATCTTTAATGAGTATCATATAATGCAAAAGTACTACAAAATTAGGAATTCACATGCAAGGTGAAAGCCAGAGACCCAAGAAAGAAATGGAGGTATGGGAAAAGGAAAAGAAATTACATGTAAGGGGCGCCTGGGTGGCTCAGTGGGTTAAGCCCCTGCCTTCGGCTCAGGTCATGATTTCAGGTCCTGGGATCGGGCCCCGCATCAGGCTCTCTGCTCGGCGGGGAGCCTGCTTCCCCCTCTCTCTCTGCCTGCCTCTCTGCTTACTTGTGATCTCTGTCTGTCAAACAAATAAATAAAATCTTTAAAAAAAAATTACGTGTAAATAATTCACAAGTTATTAAAGAGTTTTAGTGTTTTCTTCCAAATAAAAGACCCAAAATTTATAAGAGTGAAAGATAATTAGCAACCAAGTTGTTCTTTTCTTTCCACATAAATTCCAAAAAATAAATGTTATGTCAAATATTTGTCTGGTCACATGTGTTAGTTTATGGAAGTAAAGCCTTAGTTTGGTTCCCTTGAAGAAAATTTAAGACAGAGAGGGATAATGGCTAGAAAACTATGAGGAAGCCAGCTCACCAGGAGAGAAGAGCTTGGTGGACATTGGGAAGGTTGGGTTTGATCAAAATGTCCAGGGAAGCACAGAGTACTTCGTTTGGGATTCATGAAATATATCATGTGTACCAAAAAGCTTAGTACCACTTTCTTGACTTTAAACAGAATAATGAATTTGGGAATTATTTGCTACTGCATGCTTTAGCTTTTATTTATTTATTTTTTTTAAAGATTTTATTTATTTTTGTCAGAGAAAACAAGCAGGGGGAGCAGTAAGCAGAGGAAGAAGCAGGTTTCCCACTGAGCAAGGAGCCTGATGCAGGACTTGATCCCAGAACCTGGGGATCATGATCTGAGCCAAAGGCAGATGCTTAACCAAATGAGATGCTCAGGTGTCCCTGCCTTAGTTTTTTGATAGCTAGAACTGGAAAATAATAGTACAAAACAGGTGGTGGTATGGAAGGCAGTGGGGAGTCTATTGTGTGTACCCAGTCACGAAATGGGAGCATTGTGATTTTAACTTAGAAAAGAAAATTAAAATGCTGCAGTCACTAAAATACCAAAGTGGGACACATGGCTGGCTCTTCAGATGAGCCTCATAGGGTTAAGTGAAGAAGATCCAAAGTCTAGTCCTCATCTGTGCTCATGACACTCAGAGAACGACTCTTCTGATTTTTACTAACTGCCAACCTATCAATTACAATGAGTAGAACTTCCAAGTCATCCACTGAGGAGTGTGAATTTTCGACAGAAAACTAGCATTGGACAGAAAAATGAGTATCAAAAGTTTCTTGGTGTCTACAGAGTTAGAACACCTTGCATTGCCTTGAGCAATGCAAACCTGATAAATGACTAGTGGATGTACACTATGCACAATACCAGTGATAAAGCTGTTACTTATTTATATATTTATAAAAATCACTTATAGCAGTAATAAACCATAGTCTATAATAGTTTAGTTTTCCAGTAGATATCCAGTAAGTTCGAAATCAAATCAACAAAGGTAGTTCTTTAGGGGATTGGCATAATAGCACCAAGCTTTAATCCAAGCTTATTGACCACTGAGTCATCTTCTACTTTGCCAAACTATAACAGTTTTATTAGCATTAGTTATAAACCATATTTACTCTTACTCTTTACTATTACTTTATCAGTGGATAAAGTCACCAAAAAAAAAGAATGGCATGTCCCAACACTGCAGAGAGAGCAAGCCTCTCTCTGAGGGAAAGGACTCTATGAAAATACCCTGAGGAGCTATTTGACATTCTTGTGGTGGAAGCACCTCCAACCAGAACCCAGTCAAGTGTCAAAGGTCACCCAAGTACCACTCATTCCTTAATTCCCAATTGAAAATCTACTTCAAAGATTTATTATAATGATTGCTTGAGTGTATTCCATGTATCAGTGCCTAACAATGACTGATTAGTGGAAGAGAGGGTGTGATATGATTTAAGGGGTTGAAAGAGCTAAAAGGCCTGAGCAGAAATTTTACACAATTTTCAGTGTTTCTGTCACAGAACATAAAGTTAACACAGACCTACAATGAGTACAGCAAATAATTTAACTGTTCTTTGTGTTTGGAGAACACGAAATTTTGCACTAATATTTGCTTTCCCCACTCACAAGTCCCTAGCACACTAATGCTCACTTCCACTTTTGCTTTTTAACCCTTGACTAAGGTAATTTTGAACTTTATGGTTATGCTGATCTTACCTTTTTTTTTTTCTTTTTCTGATACTCTCTGGCGCTGGTTGTATCCCTCTCATGTTTTGTGTGTTACATCGTGAATAACACAAAGTAGTATTAATTTGAAGTGAAGGAGATCTGCTTTCCTGGTATTCAAACTGAGTTACTTACTATTTCTGATCCTCAGCTCCTTTATTTGTAAGATGGGAATCATTTCTACCATGAAACTGTAAAGTTGCTGAGAGGATTTTAAAAGATCATCCAAGTCTGTGCTTTCAGTGCTCGATACATAGTAAAATAGTATTTTTCTTCCACCTCCCCTTTTCTTGGAAAAGCGGGTAAACAATGGACTGATGTGCGGTTTTTAAAAAGTTAAAGGAACTGGGTGCTGTCTTTAAATGATATTCGTGCCTGCACTGTCCTCAAAACTCTTTAAATGAGTGCATTCTCGGTAGTTAGAGTAAGCTTTCTCTCACGAGTGATGAAACAATATTCTGTTCATGGTCACCTTTCTTTGAACTCCATGAGGAAGTCTCCCCATGTCTTAAGACGTTTGCTTAGATACAGCATTATTTACCAACGTTTAGTCATGGGATGCCACCTGTTCTTCATTTTGCAAGCAAGTCCAGTCGCCTTTAGGCGGACCCGTTCCTTCCTAGGCCTGAGACTTCCACTGCAGGCTCATCTCCAACTAAAAACCGTTCCACTGTGGCATTTCATTTGCCGACCTGGAGTTGTCTTTCTTTCTCCCTGGAGGCTGTATATTGCTGTTTTCTTTTTCGCACTTCACATAGTTATGAGCTCGCAACAGGGGCTCCATAGAAGTTGCACCTTGGCTCTCCAGTCTGGTACAGCACCATGGAAATCATACGGAGAAACGGTTGCCGCCTTTCGCGCCTACATCTATCCATTTAAGAGGCGTTTCAGCGGGCTTTTTACGCAAGGAAAGTTTTACACTGGGTCGAAGCGAGGTCCCGCAAGACGAGGGAACTCCTGGTCCTCTCCACGGCTGCCAGTGCTTCAGGCATGCACAGCCAAGGGCCCAGAGCCTGGCGCAAGCCGCGGCGCCGCAGCTGCGGCGGCGGCTTCCAAAACCCGGCGGTGGATTCGGGCCGGCCCGGAAGTGCCCGGCGCGTGAGGGAGGGAGGAAGAACCTTGCGAGCCCACGCCGCCGCCGCGCGCACGCGCCCTCGCTGCCTGGGGCTGGGGCTGGAGTCGCAACTCGGAAGCCGGAGCCCGGACGGGCCCGGGGCGGAGAAGGGGGGGCTGCGCGGGGGCGGGAGCAGCGGAGGCGGCCGCCCCTGGCGGCGGGTTTGTTTATCCCGGGGAAGAAGTTTAGGAGCGGGAGATAGGGAAGGAAGGCGGGCCGCGGAGGAGGGATGCGGCTCGGTGGAGGCGGCCGCCAAAGGGACTCGCCGCCATCACCTCCGCCGCCGCGGCCGGCGCAGCCTCCGCCTCAGCAGGAGAGGAGTCGCTGCGGGGACTGCCCGCCGCCGCGCCTCACGCCCGGGTAGGTGCCCCTCCTCCTCCGAGGTCCCCGCCGCACCTTGGTTGCTTGCTCTTCCAACTCCCAGCCCTTCCAGCTCGCTTGCGCTGGAGCGGGGCGGCCTCCTCCTCACCCAGTGCACCCCCATTCCTCCTGGCTCCGGACCCCTGTTCCTGCGTGCCTTCCCTTTCTCAGGGCTGCTTTTCGCCCCCGCCCCTCAGCCCCACCCTCTGCCCCCCTCCCCCCGCAGGCCTTCCCTTCGCCAGTCTTGGCTTGCCCCTGGCGACCCCCCCCTTATCGATTTCCCAGCCTCCGCCTACCAGGATCCCGGAGGCTTTCCTCCACGAACCTCGCCCCTTTTCCTTCTCCCGTCTCGCTCCTTTATACCTGTGTATCTCCACGCCCGCCCCTTTATACCTGGTCTGTTTTCTTCCCCTCTTGGTGTAGTGCCCAAAGAGGGAAGCCCCTTTGCCCCCCCTTCTCCCCCCGCTCCCCAGCGTCCCCATCACCTCTCATCCCAAACGTATGAAGTTATCCCTATAAGCCCATTTTAGCGTGAATTCTCTGCTCTCCAGCTAGACCACTCAGTGTTTACTGCGGTGTTCAGGCCCTCAGCCTACTTCCCTACTTCCAAGCACACCTTGCCCTCTCACAAATTCTCTGTCACGTTCACAAGGTAACGTCAAACTAGCTCTGAGGTTCAGGGTTCAAATGTTCACTTTCCCCTTTTATTCCCTTGTGCTATCTTTTCCCCTAACTCCTCTTTCTTTAGACCATGTGTACTGAGTAAAGGGGAGAGGATGGTGGAGTTTTCTTCCTCAGAGCAGTAGATCCAGTAGAAATAAGATTTACCTTTTACTTATCTCAACTTTTGACCTCTCTTTCTGTGAATTGTGTCATTCAGCCATACTTTTGAGGCTGTTGAGGCTTTGTGTATACTCGAATGATCCTGGGCCTAGATTATTCCATTATAATACTTGTCTTCGCAGTTTTTCCTTATAGCTGAATCCACTGTTTCTTAGGAAATTTAAGTAATAAAAGGTTTATACCTTGGAAAATTACATCTCTGCTGCCGTAATGGGAAAGCTGGAATATTTCAAATTATCATCCTGTTATTCTTAGGAGAAATGGTGCCTAGTGGTTAAGAGCTCAGATGTAGCTGAACTGCCAGGATCCCCTGCTTTGCCATCTACCAGCTCTGGCCTTGGGCAAGTTATTTAATCTCTATGCCTCAGTATTCTTACACCTCTAAAAGAGGATAGTGGTATTCTTGATAAGATGGTGGTGATAATCGTATAACTTATTGCAGGTAAAATACAACAGTTCCAGGCACCTGGTAAACATTCAGTAAATGTTCTTTATCATCATCTCTTAGCTTGACTTCTCTTATCTATTGGTAGGTTAATTTTAAGGAGGGAAGGTGGGAATGGAAGGCTGCTTTTTGCTCTTTTTCATTTAACACCTTTTTTGATGTAGTTATGATTCATATTTTGTTGCTGTATAAATTAATTCCTTCTGGTGTGAAAAGTACAGAGTTTTAGCTCCCTGTTTAAGGGTAAGTTACTAGGCTACAAGCAAGTCAGTCCCAGCTTCAGGTATCCTTAAAATGTTATATTTGTTTTTTTTTGTTGTTTGTTTTGTTTTGTTTTTAAAGATTTTATTTATTTATTTGACAGAGAGAAATCACAAGAGAGGCAGACAGAGAGAGAGGAAGGGAAGCAGGCTCTCTGCTGAGCAGAGAGCCCGATGGGGGACTCGATCCCAGGACCCTGAGATCATGACCTGAGCTGAAGGCAGCAGCTTAACCCACTGAGCCACCCAGGCGCCCAAAATGTTATATTTGTTTTGAGAATAGATGAATACATACCAAATTTATCATAGTGGAAAATGACGGTTTTACTGGTAAGTAAAACTGATGTTCACACTTACCAGTCCTTTATGTTGAATTGGTACTCAAGAACTTAGCTTCATTCAAAAGACTGGTGGCTTTTCTCTCTGAACATATTATGTATGTTTGTTTATTTATTTATTTATTTTTGAAAGATTTTATTTATTTACCTGACAGAGATCACAAGTATGCAGAGAGGCAGGCAGCGGGGTGGGGAGGGCAGGCTCCTTCCTGAGCAGAGAGCCCGATGTGGGGCTGGATCCCAGGACCCTGACATCATGACCCCAGCCGAAGGCAGAGGCTTTAACCCACTGAGCCACCCAGGTGCCCCAACATATCATGTTTATTAATACAGCCATGCCTTGATGTTTCCCCAGATTTTACTCTCTCTTTAAAACCCTGACAGTTTTTGTCATATTTGCTTACATCCTGTGCATTATTTTCTTGATTTCTTTTTATAACAACTCAGTTAAAACCCAAATAGGTACTGTTGGTATTGTTATAAATGGAGCCATATGCGCTATCAAAATAAAGATGTTGCCCATGGATAGCTTAAAATCATATTTTATGTCACCAGTGAAATGTACTCCAAACTTTGAGTGACAGTGACTTTACCTATGCTATTGTCTCACCTTAAATAACCTCTGCTCTTTTCCCCACATACCCAGATTCTACCTATCTTTCACATAGTTTCTGCCAACACTGGTTTCTTTGTCTCTTGGTTTTCCTGCTGTCTGTATGCTGCATTTTTTGGCTTTGAGTAGTATAAGGCCTGGTTCAAGAAAAATGACTCCCTTAGAATAAGACTTCAGAAGTTTATAGGAACTTTGAAGGGGTGGAATGAAATGGACACTTACCTTCTACTTTGTGCTAAGCACTCTTGCTTTGGTTTTGTACATATTCATCCTTTCTAAAAATATTTAATGAGCACTTACTTCATGCCAGGCATTGAGGATATGCAAGAGCAGCCCTTCTGAACCATGAGTTCTATTGAGTATCAAGCCCTAATGCTCTAGGGCATCCAGGGTATGTAATGAATTAACTCCTCTCCTATGTATCTAAAATGGTACTAGCTATGTACCTTGAAAGAGAGAACTGAGGAAATAATCGCTTAACTTGGTTTCTGTAGGGCTTAATTCTCATAGAATCCTGGCTGAGAAAAGCCCCATCAGAGAATAATAATGGGCTCTGCTTTTTTGTAAGTTATTTTAATGTGGCACTGACAGAAAATAAGCAAGAAGGCAGATAAAATTACTTTATAAGAGACTGGTAATATTGAAGATGACGATAATCACTAACTTTTATAAAACACTGTGCCAGGCACTGTTTAAAATAATTTAGTATCTTCTTTAATCCTTATAACAGTCCTTTGTAGACTTTATTGTATCTCAGTTTCACAGATAAGGAAACTAAGAAATTATTTAATAGCCACAAAATCACACAGCTTTGTAAACAGTGGAACCATATGATATTGTTGTAGTCTATTACCTTTTGTTACCTCTCAGATCTTTTAGTTCCTTGTTGGTTACTTTAGACAAAGTTCTTCACCTTTTGGGGGAAGAAAGAAAAAATAATTTTGACAGTGAGGTTTCCCAGTCTTTTTAGGTGGTTTAGGGAAGTAAAGGAGATGTAACTTTTGTAAAGCAAGGGGTGCACAGACCTATCCAAGTCTTATACATGACTAGATACTGAAGGCATTTGCATTTTTGTGGTCCTACTCACCATTATGTTTCCTGACATGGGTTTATTCACTTACCAAAAATTTATTGAATGATGGATAATGTGCTAGGCTCTGGTGATGTATGTTAATGGAAGGAATGTACCTGTATTCATGGAGGCAAAAGCTATTGGAATAAAGAAGCTAAACAGCTAATTACAAAAATAATAATTACAATTATGATTACTGCCACAAAGAAAAATTATTTTAAGCATTGAAAGCCCACTAATGTAACAGGGAATGCTTCTCTGAATAAATGACTTTTAGGCTAAATCTGAAGGATTAACTGAAGTTACCCAAGTGTTGTTGGCAGTTTCAGCTTTCGAGAACTGAAAATCCTGTGGGTGCTAGACCTTAGCACATGAAGCTGGTTGACGCAAAATGACACCAGAGCAGATCACAGTGGTCAGTCATTGTTAAACATTTTGTACGTAAATTCTGGCAATGGGAAGCCACTGGATAATGTTAAAAACCTGAATAAGTTACTTAAATTTTTACTTTAAAAATATCACTTGACTGCTCTGCAGAGGACACACTGGAGAAAGGCAAGTGTAAAGGGAGGGAGACCAGTTAGGCCAGTCCTTCTCAAACTTAAATGTGGAGAAGGACCAGCTTTGGTTGGTTTGGTTTGGTTTGGTTTGGTTTCTAATCTCTACTGGTACTTTAGTGACACAATAAAATGGATGTTGTGGCAGTTGTCAAATTGCCATAAAAATTTCTAAATACTACTTTCAGTTTCTGTATTTACCTTGTCTCAGACCAGTAACAGTAGTTCATGGATGACTGTTGGTCTACAGAACACACCTTTGAGTAGAATTGAGTTCAGCTATTATAGTAGGTTAGGCAGGTGATGATGGAATCCTAGTCCAGGATGGCAGCAATAGAAAGTAGCTGGATTGGGGGAAAGTTAAATTGATAGGATTTGGTGATGAGTTAGAGTAGGGGGTCTAGAGAGAGGAAAAGGCAGGTTTCCAGGGTTGGTGCTTCTTGTTGGTAACACAGGGAATAATACTAGGAAGAGGAGCAGTTTTTTGTTTGTTAGGTTTTGGGAAGTGAAGAGAGTATTGATAATAATTCAGCTTGAAATCCTCAGTATATGGCTTACAGTTGATATCTTACTGTGGGAGCTGGTGAATGTGATTTCCCAGAGAGAGATGGTAAAGGGATATAATAATCCCCGTGAATTTTCAGCATTTTAACATTGGGAAAAAGAAATGAAGCAAAGGAGACTGAGAAGGTGTAGCCAGAGTTGGGAAGAAATTTTCCTTGATATTGCTGAAGCCAAGGCAATAGACTGTTTGAAAAAGGAGTGGGTAATCAACTATTTCAACTATGTTGAATGAAGCTGAGAACTCAATTTAGTTGGCAACTAAAAAGTACTCTTTGGATTGAGCGACATGAAGGGAATTTAATTTTATTATTTATTTATTTATGGGGGAGGAGCAGGGCAGAAAGAGACAGAATCTTTTTTTTTTTTTTTTTTTTTTAAGATTTTATTAGAGACACAGCGAGAGAGGGAACACAAGCGGGGAGAGTGGGAGAGGGAGAAGCAGGCCTCCCATCAAGCAGGGAGCCCGATGTGGGGCTCGATCTCAGGACCCTGGAATCATAACCTGAGCCGAAGGCAGCTGCTCAACCACAGCCATCCAGGCACCCCCAGAGAGAGAGAGAATCTTAAGAAGGCTCCATCTCACAACCCTGAGATCATGACCTGAGCTGAGATCAAGAGTTGGATACTTACTCTGATGAGCTACCCACAACATCAAAATTTTTTATTTCTTAAGTCTGTCCATAAACTAGTTGATGATGAATTTTGTTTTAACCTGCCAAAGCAACAATCCTAAATTTAGGATAAAATTGTCATATCTATAGCATGGGCCATCTTCATTCCTCAGTTTAGACCCATGTTTCTATTTATCACCATGTAGATGTTCTATAAGTATCTTAAATTCTTTCTACAGCTCACGCATCAGAACATACTCAAACAGTGTTTTTTAAGTACTGTTTATCAGGGGTTGAATACTAAACTTGTAGAAATGTGATTAGACTTAAGAGACTAGGGGCATTGGACAGTTAAATATTGTTACAGCGTAATAGTGCTGTCACTGCAGCTTATTCAGGTTGCCTTGGAAGCACAGATAAGGCATTAAGGAAGACTTGAGTAGTGTCTGAAAGGTGGAGAGGGCAGTCCAGTGTAGTTAGTGGTAGAGGAGTTTAAAAAAATGATAAAGAAAGGCTACTAAAGAGATGATACAAAATACAGCTATTTTGAAAGCATGCAAAGGCAAAGAATTGGGACACTAGCATGCGCATGATAGTTTGGAGAGGTTAGTGTGCCATTCAAAAGTTTTTCTCTTCAACTTATGTACCTCTTTCTGTTTGCCATTTTGATTAATATCACTACCCATGTAAAGGTACCAGGCTTGGAGATACCTGCTGAATATTTCAAAAGTTAAAGATAACTTTGTTGTAGCATTTATTGTTCAAGGTGATAATTTATTTTTATTGGTTAGCTTTATATTTCATACATTAACACCCATACTTATAGAATCATTAAGTAACTTATAACATAATTTAAAAATATTGGTTATGCCTTGGGGTTTTTTGGTTGTTTTTTTTTTTAGATTTTATTTTATTTATTTCCTAGAGAGAGAAAGAGCACAAGCAGGGGAATAACAGGCAGAGGGAGAAAGAAGCAGGCTCTCCACTGGGCAAGGAACCAAATGTGGGACTCATCCCAGGTCCCTGGGATCATGACCTGAACTGAAGGCAGATGTTTAACCGACTGAGCCACCCAGGCGTCCCTGCTTTGGTGATTTTTTAACGGGAGAAATTTAATACATATAACTTCTTTCAAACTTGGAGAGTTGAAAATGAAGGCCTTGGTAAGGATTGCTAAGAGTTTACTACTAAACCTCAGGTATATGGTTAATGATGGTGATTTTGGACAATGAAGAATAAGAATAGGCCCCTGATACCGTAAACACTATTTTAGATAGTTGTCTAAATGTCCCTAGATTTACCCTCTTGCACCATAGTAGAACACAGTTCATCTGCTGGGATTACTCTCTGAAAGACTCCTGTAGTTGGCAAAACCTTATTGGCACAATCAAAGGCTCATAGAAAATAGTGTGTTAAAAGGGAAAATGAAGTTAAATATATTTTAAACTTTTAAAACAGTAAAAGTTCTAAAATTGATCTGCTTTAAAATAAAGGAGGAATGGATTTTATCAAAATTTGCTTCTGAGTTCAGTGAGTTACTGTGGAAATGTTATTCTGATCTGCTAAGGTAGTCTCCCTTAAATTTTGTACTAGAAAATTGTAACTCTTAATTGTTTTTTAATACCTTTTGCTTTTGCCTTCTCGCTGGTTTTCAGTTCCTTAAATCTTGCTGAATTCTTGTGTAACAACTGTATATGTTTCATATGTTACCATAGTTCTTAGAGGCATACTTTTTCAGGCCTCTTTTTTATATACATATGTAGAGCTCTGATGTTTTCAGACTTGGCTACATGTTCTAAAGGAGGACAGAATAATTACTAGCATTATATTTTGAATTGTGCTCTATAACTACTATATATGAAACAAAACTTTACATAGATAAAAGCAGATTAAAAAAATTATAAACAAATATAAAATTGTGTTACCTCAAACCATGATTGGGATAGGTTGTTTATACACTGAACAAATGTATGATGTTAATAATACATTTATACAATATGAACATGCTTACAAAATACTCCTTTAAACTTGTTGTATTTGCTTTCATTCTTAATTGGATATGAGAATAAATTAGGAATGACAATTTAAAAAGAGGTACTTTACACTCCTGTTAAGTAATGCAATATTTCAAGGGTTGTAGTATGATGCTTTTAAAATTCTACTTGAGATTTATTAGCAAAGAAGAAACCATTGTTTCCTGTCTGGATATATTTTTTGAAGCAAATTGAACAATTTTTTTATTGTGTATAAATGCATTTGTACTTCTCCCACCACCCTGTTCCCCCAAGGTAATTTAAGTGACTTTAAGTAAAGAGTGCAGTTGGTAAAAGATGTTTTTTTCAGTTGTAATTTGGATACGATTTTTGATGTTTTAGTGGGAAATTCCCCTAAAGGTAAATAGTTTTCATCCTATAAAATCGAAAACAAACACACACAAAAAATTGAATATAAATTCATTCTGAAATCATCAAGGCAGATGTCAGCACACGATGCTACCAAATACTTAAATTAATTGAATTTTGTTTTAGTTAAAATTTTTGGTGGCAATTCTTAGGACCAGTTTAAACCTTTTTTAGTTATTCAGCATGGAGGTTGAGCTTCAAGTTTAATATGTCCAGTTTTGTTAGAGCTCGAGTGGGCACACACTAAGCAGATTGGTCATTTCTGATTGCATTCAAAGTGTATTTTTTATTATGATGATCATTATTATTTATTTATTTATAGAGAACATGAGCTGGGGAGAGAGAAAGAGAGTCTTAAGCAGGCTCCATGCCCAATGTGGAGCATGTCACAGGGCTCGCTCAATCTCACGACCCTGAGATCATGACCTGAACCAGAATCGAGTCAGACACTTAACCTACTGAGCCACCCAGATGCCCCTAAACTATATTTTTAAAACTTGAAAATATTTTTTTTATGTGAGCATTTTAGCCATGACAATTGAGAACTGGCTTGAAGCAAGTGGTATTTGGGAGTATCCTAATTTATGCTTTATTCTTGATGATTTTAATTTTCTCAGATATCTTATTTTCACTGTTGTTTTGTCTGTCTGCTTCCCCCCATAGCATATCCCTTATCAAAGAAAATTTCCTCATCAGGTTATTTAATGAAACCAGTATTTCTTCCTCACAAAGGATATAACATAGTCTTTCTACATATATAACATTTGCACATGGTCTGAGAAACTGACAGTACTGTAAAGGTATTTTCATAGAATTTTCTTATAGATCATTATGGTTTAAAGGGAAGAACTGCCCTTTAAAACACTTGTACCATATTTTTTATATTTTACTACATTAGGTATAGATAATAGCATAATTTTGAAATGTACTTGCCTTTAATTACTGGATGCATCATTATACATGTACCCCAAAGAGAGAAAACAGTATCAGTTACAAATATAAAATATCATCAATTTTAACCCATTTTTTTAACCCACTGAGCCACCCAGGTACCCCTAGAATGCCATCAATTTTAGAAATGTTAAAATATGAGAGAAAATGGGCATCTTAGAATTAATGAAATGTGGCATTAATGTACCTCATTTTATGGTTATCACCCAAATTCCTCAAAATAACTAACCTCCCAACATGAAGTGAAATTTTATCCTGCTTTACCTTAGAGCTTTCTGAATTCTAAAATTCTGCTTTACTTCAGAGCTCTTTAAGCAGCATAGCACAGAAATTAAGAGCATGTAACCCGACTGCTATTTAATAGCTTTGTGAATTTAAGCAGTTAGCATCTTTGTCTCAACATTCTCATCTGTGAAATGGAAATGGTAATAGTATTTACCTTGAAAGAATTTGTTTTATAAGAATGAAATGAGTTATATTTACATTTAGAGTTGTGCTTTATACATAATTTAATGTTTTGTGTAAATGTTGGTTGATTAAGGACAATATTATTTCTTATTTAGGATATGTAAGTAAATGATGTGTTTAAAAGGGAGGGACAAGGGGCCTTATCAAATGGGTAATTGGTATTTTGGGCACCCAGTGAAGATTAAAGTATTTTGTTGATTTGTCTTCTTTTTTTTTTTTCCTGCGTTTTTTTTTTCTTTTTTTTCCTGTGTTTTTTAAAACTAATGTGAGATTGCAGTCTTGACAACTTGATACCAAAGTTACATTTTTGATACCAAAGTTGCATTTTTATTTTCATGAAAATAATACTATATAAAGATTCAGCTGAAATTTGCTTTTCTTTCATCTGTATTATGATATAGTTAGAATTTGACGTGCTATGACGGATGTCTTGAAAATAACTTGTGATATACTTAGGATTCCTGTTAACCTCATAAGGAATCCATTCAGATATTTTTAAAGAGTTTCAAATTAAAGAACAATGTTTTAATTTTAGTTTAAAGCATCCTACTTTGACATTGTGAAATATATGGGGGAAAATAATGAGGCAGTTTTTGTTTATTTTGATGGTATATTTTATATGTTCATGATTTTGTTGGTTCTTTGGAGATTTAAAAATACTGTCATATGCTTTAATAGTAAAAGTAGATTAAGATCTTCCTTTGTACTTCCGGATTTTTTCCCTAATTCTCACTTTTGCTTTATTTTCATTTTTTCTGTTCTATTTTGAGCTCACATCATTCATTTATTCCATAAGTGATTATTGACCCAACTACTAAAGATCAGGTTCTGTGTTTACACTGATGTGTTGGAAATAGCCCTTGACCTGAAAGCCTCATTATTTGGGATATAATACTGTCTAGTCATTGAGTGCTTAAGCACAGTGCAATAAATTGTATATGCACTCTTTGTTTTAATCCTTATAACTACCCTGCTAGGGTAGGTTATTACTTGTCAAGTGTTTCTTCTAAATGATTGGCAGAAGAGTGAACTCTTTGCTGATGGAAGGAAGGTGAAGGTCTGAATGGTCAAGGTCATGGTGGAGGGGAGAGCTTTAGTGTAAATTTTTTTTTCAAAAATTTTTAGTGTTTTCTTCTGGAAAACATTTGGCTCTTGCATTCTATAACCTTAATACAACCTTCTTTGTTTTCATATAAAAATGGTTTTAAATTAGCATGAGAGAAGATTCAAAAAAGTGTTCTGTCCCAATTTTAGACTGGAAGGAGCATGGCACTGGGAACAGGATTTTATTACAGACATCTAGGCATCAAGCTGCTTATTTATTTATTAAATATTTTTTTAGGTAAATTTTTTATTGACATTTAATATACATTTAAAGACATGCATACTACATCATATAGCATATACACCCTTGTGTCTGGCTTCTTACACAAAACATTTCTATTTTTTCTTATTTATTTATTTATTTGTTTACTTATTTATTTTTGACAGAGAGAAAGTGTGGGTGTATGTGCAGGGGATGGTGGGGAGAGGGAAAGAGAATCTTAAGCAGGCCTCACGCCCAGTGTGAAGCTGGATGCAGGACTCAGTCCCACTGCCCTGAGATCATGACCTGAACCGAAATCAGGAGTCAGATGCTTAACCAACTGAGCCACCCAGGTGCCCCCAAAACATTTATTTTTATGTGATCCATTCATTTAGTGTGTAGCAGCAGCTTATTCATTCTCACTGTTCTGTATTATTGTTTCACTGTTTAGCTATATACCATAAATTATCCACTCTACTGTTAATGAACATTTAGGTTGTTTCCAGTTTTGAGCTACAGCGAATAGTGCTCTTGTAGAATATTCTTGTGTATGTAGTATACATTTTTGTAGTATATGTTCCTTATAGTGCAACTGTTGGGTCATGGTATGTGCTTGTATTCAGTGTTAGTATGTATTACTCAGTGTTTTCCAAAGTGGTTGTATCAGTTTATACTTTCATCAGTAGTGAATGAGAATTCCATTTGTCCCACAGACTCTGCAACATTTGCTTGATATTGTCTTGTTTATTTAGCCATTCTGGTGGGTGTAAAGTGGTACTGCATTGTGGATAGGCTAGGTTTTCAAAATAAACGTGATTTCCTTCCCCACTAATACCCACATACCCTCCCACATGTGCACCAAGGAAAAGTGGAATAGAGACATGTTTATTTTCACAAAACCCATCAGATGATTCTGGCTGCCTTGTCAGTTGATGAGATGCAGGAATATAAAGCAAATATAAGTATAATTTAGGGAAAATGAGCAAAATGAGCATGTCATGAAAATGATAGTTTCATTGTATAGTTCACTGACTTTCTGACAGATGGCGCATTTCTGCCTAACTGTTGCTAAACGTGGGAAGGTTTTAAGATTTTGCAAGCTGGTGAAAAGTTTTGTAGGCTAGTTTATTGAGTGTGTCTGCGACATTGGCTCAAAGCTTTCATTACACAATGCTGGAATGCACTTGCTCTTATTTGATTTCTACCCAGACTGCAGGTTGTGTTGGTTCATTTCTTTTGTGAGGTTCTGCTACCTCTTAAATAAGGGAAACACTGTCCATGCAGCAGGATTTACTCAGTTTTCAGATCTTGAATGTTGAGAACATTTTTTTTCAAGGTTTTATTTATTTATTTGACAGAGATCACAAGTAGGCAGAGAGGCCTATGCAGCAGAATTTACTCAGTTTTCAGATCTTGAATGTTGAGGACATTTTTTTTTCAAGATTTTATTTATTTATTTGACAGAGATCACAAGTAGGCAGAGAGGCCGGCAGAGAGAGGGGGGGAAGCAGGCTCCCCACTGAGTACAGATCCCAGGACCCTGAGATCATGACCTGAGCCGAAGGCAGAGGCTTAACCCACTGAGCCACCCAGGCGCCCCAGAATGTTGAGAAAATTTTACCATATGCCCACAGCATGCTGTATGCTGTTTTATACTTAATTTCTTGTTATATATGGAGTTTTTTCTTGTGTCAACAGAAGGTAGTGTTGCTAATATATTTTTTTTTTTTTTAAGATTTTATTTATTTATTTGACAGAGAGAGATCACAGGCAGAGAGGCAGGCAGAGAGAGTGAGAGGGAAGCAGGCTCCCCGCCGAGCAGAGAGCCCGACGGGGGACTCGATCCCAGGACCCCGAGATCATGACCTAAGTCGAAGGCAGCGGCTTAAACCAGGGACTGCAAAAAATGTTCATACCTGCGAATCCTTTTCAGTGTTAGGATTGTGGTTATTCCTTATTCTTCAGTGAATGTAGACCTTAGAATTGATGTAGGGAAGTGCCATTCCTGTACCTTTTATTCTTAATTAGTTGTTGACTTCTGCTATTAAAACACACATATGAATTCATAACTGCAGATAAGATAGTTTCACCTTTTTAACATTCTCATATGCCTTTTCATAGCTAATATTTTTATGTCTGACTTCATTTCTTACTTCTGCAAAATACCATTCCTGGGTAGAGCAGACGTTTGATAAATACTTGTACTCTACATATTCTTAAATTGTTACTGATTATTGCTAGTCATCGTGGAATTATTAGCTCATGAGAAGAGCTGAGATGGCATTCATGTCCTTTAAAGTGTTCCCGTGAGGTATTAAAATGATTCGGTTTATTTTGCAAAGCATTTCCTTATGAGAGAGGTAGGGCTGGTAGGTGGATGGCAATAACCTCCTTTTATTAAGTCCAGTTCGATGATGTGCTACATCACTTCAGAAAAGACTGGCTTAAAATTTAGGATCTCCTAACACATTGTTCTTCATGGATCATTTTGCTTTATTTCTTTCTCTTTCCCTTTTGATTTATTTTTCTTTCTTTTTTTCCTTCTTTTCTTCCTGTAAACTAAGCAGCTATGTGAAATGTTCTTCTTTAAGGAAATATTTTTAAGGAAAATAAAGTCATTTTAATGGTGATGTACATGCAGGGTATAATGATGTAGACATATGGATCCCTACTACCCTTTATCCTAAAGCATACTATTTTGCCAGTTTTTTCCCAGAGATTTTAATGACTGAAAGGTCCAGTAAGTGTAGTTTCTCTTTTTCAAGGATGATGGTTTATCCTGCTTTTACTTAAGATAGTACTAATTTCAGTTTACGTCTTGTGTCCCAGCATCCTGGTCTTACTCAGCATTTTAATGTTTAATTTTTAATAAAATACTATTAATAGTTGAATTAAAATAAGCCTGGGTTGGTTTGGCAGATTTTTACTTCCAGCTGCTGCCACGGTCTAGTATGTGAGATACATGTGTAGTAATGAGTTCTGGCTTTAACAGGTGGTAAAATCTGGAATCTACTAAGTATACCTCTCTTTTTCTAACCCTTCTAAGATACAGTGCAACCAATGCCTTCCTTGAATAACAGTATCAGGATGGGGATATCCATGATTAGAAGTGGGCTGGCATGCAAATGACTAGGAGCAACAAACCCCTTTTGGTCTCAGGTGATGGTAAGAGATAGGTGTGATGCCACTGCCCTTATTGACTGCTTTAGGAACCAGTTTGTTCCATGTCGGGTGCTGTAGCTTGAAGTCACAGAGAGAGCAATAGATAGTGGGAAATTACAGGTCATGTGAGCCAATATAGTGACTGAGTAGTCCTACAGTGGAGTGTGTAGAGCAGCAGTATTTAATAAAGCTTTGTGCAATGGTGGCAGTGTTCTATAATCTCCACTTTCCATTGTGGTAGCCACTAGCTGCTTGTGTCTATAGAACACTTAAAATGAGTCTAGTACAACTGAGGAGCTGAACTTCTAATTTAATTTAATTTAATTTGTTTTATTATTTGGTAAGATTTATTTTGCAACAAACCCTTTTGACAATAGTTAAAAATAGAAATATGTACTTAATGAACGCATCCACTTAGGAAACTAGTCTTCTGCTTATAAAGATTTTTTGCATGCTCGAAAACCTAAATAAAGGAGCAGCAGACCTTGGGTGGTTAGATTGACGAGGAGTAGAGGGTTTACAGAATGGTTGTAGTAGAAGAGAAAGGGAATGAAATGTGAAGCATGCTTGCTAGAGAGTGTTTGAAGTGAAGCATTGTGGGGTTTGAGTTTGATAAAGAAAGAAATGAGCCCAGAATGGGCATAATGACTTAAGAATGGAGAGGGCTCAATGAAGTATTGTGAATAAGTATTGGGGGATTAAATTGGTGACAGATGGGAATAAGTTCTCTTATGAAAATGATATACTGAGGTTTAACTTTCATAGTTGGCTTAAGCTATTTTAGGTAATAAGTTCCAAGTCAGGATCTTTGAAAAAGATTGCTAAAATTTCAAGTGGGTGAGATCATTCAGGAAGGTGAAGGAGTTCCGATGCTGGTAGATTGGAAATCAACAGGAGTGCAGTCATCCAGTGTGATGGCAGGAACTGCAAGGAAGACATGGAGACAAGTGTTGAAGTCCTCCACTGTAAAGGAGTCTAACTGGAGGAAAGGTGAGAAGATGAGAGAAGGGAGAAGAGGGTAAGAGAATATAACATTGGAGTCATGCAGTTGTCACACAGTTTTGGCAGAAGATTAGAAAAGTGGTCTGGAAGCAACTCTGGTTGGAAGCAAAAGTGATTGGAAGAGGGGCACCTGGGTGAGTCAGTCAGGTAAGTGGCTTCCTGCCTTTGGCTCAAGTCATGATCCCAGGTTCTGGGATCAAGCCCCACATCAGGCTGCCTGCTCAGCAGAGAGCCTGCTCCCTTTCCCTCTGCCTGCTTCTGCCTGTTTGTGCACTCTCTCTCTCTCTCTCTCTCTCTCTGTCAAATAAAATCTTAAATTAAAAAAAAAAAAAAGTGGTTGGAAGAACTGTACTTCCAACTCCTTTTTCTAGATTCTTTGCAGGTATAAGGAAAGGGCCTTATTTTAGCGATTCTATTTTATCTGCTTTAGTTAGGTATTTATCTCTCTGACCTTATGTTTGTTTCCCCAGTGCCTGACCTATTTAGATACTTAATAATGTTTGTTCAGTAAATGCTAGATGAATGTGAAATTGTTCCAGTGTGCTGGAGTTCTAGAACAAAGAGCATTGCTTAGACACTTTTAGAAAATGATTTGGGGGCGCCTGGGTGGCTCAGTGGTTAAGTGTCTGCCTTCGGCTCCAGTCATGATATCAGGGTCCTGGGATGGAGGCCCACATCCAGCTCCCTGCTTGGCGGTAGGAAGCCTGCTTCTCCCTCTCCCACTCCCCCTACTTGTGTTCCTCTCTCTCTGTCAAATAAATAAATAAAAAACCTTAAAAAAATGATTTGAAAACTAGTAAAAGGAACTGTTACTTTTACACAATTACCCCAATTTAATTAGATATGTTTGTATTTGAAAGGGTAATACCAGAAATAAATTATGTAACTTTACATAAATCAATGGATGGTAGTTTCTTAATGGGCTATTAAGAGTAGTTAAAATATTTGGGGGACCATTCTTGATTTTTAAAGGTTGACAGGAGGACATTGCAAAATTGATATATGTCTTTCAGATCTTTAGACAATTATTAAAATTCTAATCTCTGGCAATACATTACTGTGTTGTTTTGTTATTGGAACATTAAACTCTTGGAGAAAGGAATTGTAGCAGATTGATTAACTTTGCACAAGACAGGTAAAGAAGTCTTCACTTATTTAAAAATAGGTAAAAATTTTTGATCCTCGCTAAATGAGCAGGAGGAGAAATAGAAAGCAAAAGTTTCCATTATGACTTTGTAAACAAACAAAACACAACTGGGGGCAAAAACTTTAATGAAACAAAGTTGGGGGAAAGTAGGAAAAGGGAAATACAGCTTTTATTTTAGATACATGTTTTAGGACTTAGGTAAATTTGAAAAATGTCTAGGTTTAATTTTAGTGGATTCAGAATTCGCAACTAATGGCAGAAACTACTGTAAGTATTTTTCTGACCTTCTCTCCTTCAGTACTAAAATATTCCTGGGTGAGTAATTACTCCCTTTCTGAAGATGAGAATGCTAAGGGTCAGAAAAGGAAAGTAACTTGTTCAAAGGTTGTACGTTCTAATTTTTTTTTTAATTTGCATTGTTTTATATACAGTTATATTTCAGCAAGTTTTTTTTTTTTAAGATTTTATTTATTCATTTGACAGAGAGAGATCACAAGTAGGCAGAGAGGCAGGCAGAGAGAGTGAGAGGGAAGCAGGCACCCTGCTGAGCAGAGAGCCCGATGTGGGACTCGATCCCAGGACCCTGAGATCATGACCTGAGCCGAAGGCAGTGGCTTAAACCACTGAGCAATCCAGGCGCCCATATTTCAGCAAGTTTTAACAAATGTATTCAACTATATAACAACAGTCCAGTCAAGATATAGGTCATTTTCATTACTCCAGAAAGTTCATTTGAATGTTACATGATTCCTAAGAGATATTTGGACATCAGTCTTACCTTTTTCCCTCTATGCCTCCACATTACTTGCATTAAAAGTGAACTGAAACTGTTAGAAATAACGATGTGAAAGCAACAGAGTTAATAGTTGATATAATATTTATTGGAGAGCCAAGTGATAAAGGTTGAAAAAACAAAAATAGAACCTGAAAATACACATTTAGGGAAGTTTCACTTTGCTCTTCTTAATAGTTCATGAGATTATTACTGTTTTGTAAACTACTACTATCTTTGAGTTTCATATTGATATTCATACACATTAAACTAATTTATTGAGTGCTTTCTATGTACCAGACACTATCCTAGGTGTTTTCTATACATTCCCACTCAACAGAGCAGTCGTTTGAGGTAATTACCATTTATTATTCCATTTGTTGAGGTATTACCATTTATTATTATTATTACTATTACTGTTATACAAACAAGAAAACTGAGGCTGAGAGCCCTCACACCAGTTTTAGGATTTGAACTTAAGTCTAATATCAGAAACCAAATTTTTAACCCTGATGGTAGTCCCTGAATCATTCTGTAGTACTAAATTATATTTGGTACTTTGCTTTTTAGGAGGCAATAAATTATACGCTGCCTAGGAAATATATAATACTGTTCAAGTAACTAACTTCAGATCCAGTCAGTATGTCTTTGCTTACTATCTGCTGCCTTGTATATGAGGCAATGGTTACATAAATGTGAAAGTATAGTACTTAACGTATTTGATTAATTAGAAAAATTGTATTATCAATTAAAACTCTTGGATATAATTTTTGACTAATAGGGGTTTTTTTGTTGTTGTTTCTTCACTATATGACCTTAGAGCACATTGCTTCTGTGTTTCAGTTTCCCTAACTGTAAAATAGAAGTATTTCACAGAGTTGTTTAGATGGTCTCGTGAGATAATACATGTAAGAGTAAAGTTCTAAAGTGTGAAGTAAAATCTTACAGATAATTGTACTAATAACTACAATAAATTTGATTAAATTATTTGAGGGAGAGGGAGCGCAAGCACAAGCAAGGGGAGAGCCAGAGGGAGAGGGAGAAGCAGGCTTCCCACTAAGCAGGGAACTTGACATGGGGCACCATCCCAGCACGCTGGGATGATGACCTGAGCCAAGGGCCGATGCTTAACCCACTGAGCCACCTACACGCACCTAACTTTGATTAATTCTGTGCAAGAGGCATTGGTTATAAAATTATTTGAGTGGCTACGGAGTAATTCATTTTACTGAAAAAAATGGTATGGGGTTATAGATTGGTTAGTAAAAGTTTTACGAAAGAGGTGGCACTTAAGATGGGCAGATTAAGATGGGCACTTAAAATGGGCAGATTAAAAGGTGTTGGTGCTTAAGGGTTAAGACTAAATAATCATTTGTTAATTAAGATAATTTACTATGAGTTGGGTAAAAGAGTGTGGTATGGTACTGTAACTAACAAATTAATGCTTGAAATAAATAAATTAACTTTAAATTTTTTAAATTGTATCAAAAGTTTATAACATTGTATATAGTGCCATGCTGTCACATGTTTTAAATAAATTATGCATTGGTAATTTCTGATTAAGTGTCTTGTTAGGACCTTTCAGCCATTGCTAAAATTTTCAAAATTTAGGCTAATATCTAAGTAAACTTGTTTTTAGAGACTATAGTGAACTCAGAGGTACTGCTTTGGTATTAAGAGTATCTGGATGATCTTGTTCCCTTAACCGTGTTTGAGCTGCTCAAAAAGGGGCACCTGGGTGGCTCAGTTGGTTAAGCATCTGACTTTCTTTTTTTTTTTTTTTTTTTTTTAAAGATTTTATTTATTTATTTGACAGAGATCACAAGTAGGCAGAGAGGCAGGCAGAGAGAGAGGAGGAAGCAGGCTCCCTGCAGAGCAGAGAGCCCGATGCGGGGCTCGATCCTAGGACCCTGAGATCATGACCTGAGCCGAAGGCAGCGGCTTAATCCACTGAGCCACCCAGGTGCCCCCAGCATCTGACTTTCGATCTCGGCTCAGGTCTTGATCTCAGGATCATGATGGGTTCAAGCTCTGTGTTAGGCTCCACACCCCTACTTCAAAAAGAAAAAAAAAAAGACACACACACACATTTGGGTAACAACATTTAGTTTTAGTTTTCTGAAATTTTTACCAAAAAAGACATGATTAAGTTTTTACTTTGTTCCCTTAAGCACATTTGAAAGTATAGATTTTCCCTGGGAGACCTACAAGATCTAGTTCAAATGATGAGGTCTGGGGCTATCTGTCATCCTACCTTGTTTCCACAGGCTCTAAGTGTACGTTCTCCAGTGCGTTAGTACATAAGAATGACTAAAGGAAGGAAGGAAGGATTAAAAAAAAAAAAAAAAAAAAAGATATTTTGTAATTTGGCCATATTGAATGAGTAGTCTCCTGACTGCTGGTCTCACCCCTTTTTAGTTTAACACAGTTTATATATTACTACAATTTAAAATCTTACCTTATGAGGTTATTAACCATACTTAAAAAAAAACTATCATGTTAACTGAAGCTGATTTTTGAAAACCCCAGTACCATCTTTATGAGATTTCTGGAAATAAATAAATAAATAAATAAATAGTGAAATATTTATTGGTAGATAGACTTCTGTTTTTCTTACTGTGCCTTGTATATGATGTATCACATAAGTAATAAGAAAACAATTGAACTTGCAGCAACAAACAGGACATATAATTGTAGTTGTTTGCAAATGGTGATTTTTTAAAAGTGGCTTCCAAAGAACCAGAGTGTCCTTATTATTTTATGCTGTAGGAAAAGCAGTCAGGTTCTGAAATGATCTATAGTTGATTTTTTTTTAAAGACGTACATTGCAGTTTGAGGCAAACCTTTAGTTTTTTTCAATTTCCTTCTCTTCTTCTGAGACCTGTTCAGTTCAGTTGTTTCTTTAGTTCCATGTGTTTTTTTTCCCCTTGGATTTCTTTTTCATGCGGTTTAGAGCTGTGGTCTTCAAAATGAGACATCCATCCACATTAAAGAGGGTATGGGGAATAATTTTGGGGGGTGTTGGAATATATTTGAAATTGTGTGTTTTATCTGATGATTATTTTTTTTTAAAGATTTTATTTATTTATTTGACAGAGAGAAATCACAAGAGAGGCAGGCAGAGAGAGAGGAAGGGAAGCAGGCTCTCCGCTAAGCAGAGAGCCCTATGTGGGACTCGATCCCAGGACCCCGAGATCATGACCTGAGCTGAAGGCAGCGGCTTAACCCACTGAGCCACCCAGGCGCCCTGATGATTATTTTTTTTAAAGGTTTTATTTATTTATTTGACAGACAGAGATCACAAGCAGGCAGAGAGGCAAGTAGAGAGAGGAGGAAGCAGGCTCCCCGCTGAGCAGAGAGCCTGATCCTGGGATCATGACCTGAGCTGAAGGCAGAGGCTTTAACCCACTGAGCCACCCAGGCGCCCCATCTGATTATTTTTTAATTTTTATTTTAATGTGCTTTATAATACACAAACATACTAATATAATGGTATGTTAATTTATAAATATAAGATATTA